>NC_090924.1:169221851-174021851 GCF_040938575.1 Ambystoma mexicanum | reverse complement strand
ACTTGTAGATCATCGAGGTCCTGAACTTTGGCCCTGTCGGTCACTGAGATTCTGTTGCCAGGTGAGGCCACTGCTTTGTAGGGCTTAACATCTTGCAGGTGATTCCAGATGGACTTCCCTACTAATTTTACTGCTCTGTCTTCTACGGCCTCAACCACTTGGAGATGCAGAAATGGGCCTACGGGTTTTGTATGGCTCCTCTCACAACTCTCAAAGTATGCCCTGCTGTAAATTGCTGGCGGGTCAAGCAGTTACTTATACAATCTGCTACACGTTAATTCAATTCTGGGCAAAACATTGTTTCTCCAATGCGTGTAACAATGACCTCCTTCCCTGTGTGTGTTGGATAATGCAATTGTCCTAATGCTGTCTTCCGTAAAGCTAGTGGGATTACCACCTTCCCTGTATTGTTCTGTCGCCATAAGGCATCTGTTGGAGACATGGAGCATCCTCTCTTTTTCCACAGCTCTTTCTCCCCCCGGGGGTGTATTTCCCCACAGTTCCATAATATGTGTCTCTCGTAGTACATTGTAACCTTCCCTCATCACCATGTTCCTCACTCCTCCCTGTGCCTTTGGTCTCTCCTTCAGTTCGCAAAATTGCCAAAAGATGCTGTGCACTTTGCCTCATGATCTGCTGCTTCATTATCCCTTGAGATAGGGTCTTCCCCCTTTGTGTGGCCCTGGCATTTCACTAGTGCTACCTGTTTTGGATACACAATCACCTCGATCAATTTGCCGAATAATAGTGCATGCTGCACTTGGGTCCCATCTGCTCTCCTGAACCCTCTCCTGAGCCAGCGCGTCATTCCTGAGTGCACTGTCATCATGTAGGCAGAGTTAGAGTAAATTGTCATGTACTTCTCTATGCTGTGTTCGGGTGCTGATATAAGAGCCACTAGTTCTGTGACGTGTGCTGAATAATGGGATGTTAGTCGCGCACTTACAACCACCTTGCTTGTCCCATCCACCTTCAGTCTTACTACTGCAAACCAAGTACATCGGATCCCATCAGTGTGATCAATTGTCAACATACTGTTAGTGTACAACATGTCTCCCCATTCAAGTGCGTCATCCTCCACTGTGCGAGTCTCACTGAACATCTCTATGTTCTTTGTGCAGTTGTGTGCATAGTCTCCTGCCTTGAGAACATCTGGGAAAAATAATGCTGGATTTACAGTTTTGCTCTTTACTATCTTCTGTGCAATGTATAGCAGCTCCTTTTGGCAGTACTGTAGTTTGGCCTTGTCCACCTTGTACCGTTTGTCAACTAACACTGTAAGCATGTGCACTGACTCCCTTGTGCACGGGTCTTCTGTCTCACTGCAAATAAAAATATTGTCTACATACTGGAAAACTGTGCTTTCTGTCTCTTTGTTGCTTACATCCATTTGTATCACTCTGTTAAAGATAGATGGTAACTGGCAGTACCCTTGTGGTAAACAAGTGTGTTTCCACTTCTGGTTTCGGTAAATTAAGCTGGTAAAATCTTGTGAGTCTGGGTGTAGTGGCACTGAAAAGAATGAATTTTTTAAATCAGTGACTGTGAAACAGGTAGCTTCTGCTGGAATGCCACAAAAAATGTCTGTCTGGTTTGCGGCTAGAGGATACTCTGCTTCTACAATATGGTTAAGAGGTCTTAATTCTTCAATAAAATGGCAAGACTTCCTGTTGGCCTTGTGCATAGGGTACACTGCTGTGTTGCATGGAGATTCTGACGGTACCAGAATGCCTCTGTCAATCAAGGCTGAAATAGTTTCACAAATGCCTTCATCTGCTACCTTGGTTAGTGGGTATTGCTTTATCCTTGGTAAAATTGCTCCTGGTTTCAGTTTGATCTTCACTCCCCCATGCTCTTTATGCAGCCCATGTCATAAGGACTTGTGGTCCATAAACTGCTGGGCACCTTGCCATGTCCTCCTCCCAAAATGAGGGATGGCCATGGCCATTCTCTGTGGCACCTCCCTGTAATGTATCTGTAACCAGTATGTTACACTCATTTTGAACACCATCACCAATTCCTGTCTCTCTTCTCCAAATAGTTCATCATCTGTCACTGTGGTCAGCCTGCACCCCTCTGCAACTGTGAGTATTGCTATCCATGCCCTCCCAGTGTCATCTATTCCATGTACTGCAATCCAATCCTCCCTTGCCAACACTGCCTCTCTCTCTATGGACACTATCGTTCCCTCTGGCTCGTCCAATGGTGTCTCTGGCCTGAAAAGGTATTTGCTTGGAACTCGCCACACCTTGCCTGCAATGCCTGGCATCCATGCAATGGCAAAGTTAGTCCCATATTGAAACATCTCTGGGTCCACTGGCGCCGCCCTCTGTACCATATATCCACAATATGCTTGGACGATCTGCTTTACATTTAACATGTGTATGCCTGGTGTTGAGCACACTATGCCTTTGTCTGTGAATGAAATAGTCATGTTTAGTCTGTGAATGATGTCTCATCCCAATATGTTTACAGGTGTCGAGAGTAAAGCAAAGGTAATGATAAATTTGGATCTCCTATAGATAGTGAGATATTATCAGTTAAAGCAACCACTTCTCGAGCCCAGAGAATCCTTGAGGGTTCATGTAATTGCCTGACAACTTAAATGTTCCTTCCCTAATACATGACCTAGTCGCCCCAGTGTCAGCAAGAAAGGAAAATGTGTTGTCACCTATCGACACCCCTATGCAAGGTTCCCCCGCAGGGTTGGCTGTGATCGACAGGATGGGACATACGAAGTTCGTCTGTGGGCTGACCTATTGGGGGGTACATGGATAACCCATTCCCTGTAAGGAGGTTGTTCCCTACCATCGTGATCCCTCCTAGTCATCGGACGGTTACTGTTGCCAATGTGTCCATGTGTGCTGATGCGCCATCATTCTGTATCTGGGCTAGTTGCTGGGTACTCCCCCTAATATCTGGTGCTTGTAAATACTGTGGTATCTGTGCTGCCATCTGCAGTAGCTGTATCTGTACTTGTGCTGGTGCTGGTGACTGTGCTTGTGGCATCTGTTGATATGTACCTTGCATCTGCCCGTGTGGCTGTTGATCCTGTACCTAATAATCTTCTTGGCCTCCTTGATGTTGTTGCTGGCCCTGCGCGCCCCAATTATGTTGCTTCCTTCTAAATAAATCGACATGCCTGTGAAATGTGTCCTAGCTGGCCACAAATCCAGCACTGTGGTGGCTCCCGCCCTGATCCTGAAAACCCCCTTGAAAAGTGTCCGGGGGTCTACTGCATCTGCGGTTCATTTCCCCAATACCCTCCTGGAACCCCCGCCCCTTAGTTGTAATGCATCTGTGGCCCGAAGCCATGCCCACTTAGTAAACCTCCCCTTCCTCGGAATCCCTGCTGTGGGCTTCCCCACCCCATGTACCCTCCTCCCATGGGCAGTACGAACTGTTGTGGTTGTTGATACTGCTGCTGTGCCTGTGGGGGGGTTGTTATAACTGCCACTTCCATTGCATACTTTGATAGCTTCCCCTGCACTAGTTTGGCCTCATCTGTCTTCCCATCTTCCACCTTTTGCTTAACCAGTCCTCCCACAATCTACAATGATGCACTATCATAAGCTGTATTTCTGGCCATCCCTTCGTTTCCATCCCCACCAGTTTCTTCAAACTCTTCTGTACTGGCTCTGGTAGTGCCTGCACTAAAACATGATAAAATATTGCTATTGTTCTGTCCAAAGCCTCTCGAGTTTTCGAGGTGCCAAAGCTCTTAAATAACCTAAATGTACTGCACAGGATCTTCATCTTCCATCAACTTACGTGGCGTAATAGCCCCAATGTCGGACGTGTGTGGGTATTGTATTCGTAATGCTTGCCATACTGCTGTCCTGCATTTTGCAAATGGCGCCATGTGCTGTGTTCTGTCACCAGCCCTGGGAATGCCACCCTTTTCCATACGCCATCAGCTGCACCGCCTAATATCGATACTTATAGTCCCTTTACGTCACCCACTGCTAGTCTGTGACCAGCTGTCATCTTCTCCATCTCATAAATCAATTTCCCTGCTCCCACGCTCAATGATGGTAACCTACACTTCACATTCTCCTTTTCTGTGTGCTTCCATGGCACATACTGAGGTCTCACCCCTCCTCTCTCCAATAAGGGCATCTGCCTATACGTTTCCTTCTCTTCAAGTGATCTTAATTTGTCAAGGCCCTCTCTTGTCCTCAATGTCTGTTTATATATGTACTGGTTCAAATGGGGGTACTCTCCTGTTATCATCATAAGATCTGCACAATCATCCTCTCAAGCAAGCTATGGCTGTTACTGCCCACCTACGCCTGCGGAGATCACTCAGTTTTTAACATACGTGTTGTGTGAGGTGCAAAGGTCATCCACCTGTTGTGTCTGCCCATTTGAGCCACCTCCCTCTTCTCCCTGTATATGTGTCCTGAAATCCCATGACACCTGTATGTCTGCCTGCAACCGTGTGGACTGTGATCGGTACTGCTCACCCCTCTCGTCCCCACTGTATTTGTCCTCATTCTCAGATCCTGTGTCCATGTTGCTACAGAAATCATCAGCAAAACATAGTCTCCTAGATGTCAAGTCTGTGTTGGGTTTCATGCTAAGGTTGATGTCTGCTAAATCATACTTGCTACCTATTGCCTCGGCCCCTAAGCCTGTTCCACTTTCCTCTGTCGCACTGCTGCCTCTTGAGTTTGTGCTATCTGGTTCTGTACATCTGTCCTTCTCCCGTTGATTTATTTCCCTATCCAATGTTTCCTGTGTCTTCACCACCCTTATTGCTCGCTCGTCCTCCTCACTGCACACTTGTTCTCTCACCAATCTTGCCAACTCTGACTTTCTCTGCTCCCTTCTCCAGAAAACCTATCGAACTTCTGGATTGGTTACTGAGTAATAGTCCACCTATAGTGGATACAATACATGTTAATCTAATGGCTCTCGCATGTCAGGTGGTTGGCCTGGTCCACCCCCAAATTGCATCTCTAACAATGTTGCAGTGTGAGGGTCTTAACATTGGTTCTTAGCCATTGCTACCCACCCTTAGGAGCCTGAACTGTGATTGGTTAGAGCTGACCTCCCCAGGCCTTGTATCCACAAAGGTTTTCATTCTTGTTGTACTTTCTCTAATAAGAATGACTCTGTGTCTGCATTGTAACTAGTGGGTACCACCTTAGACTATGAGAGTGCTCATTCCGCTCATACAACACCTGTCTCACATTTTAACATCTTTGTTGCAGGCTTTTGTCTGGCAGCGTTGGATCAACTCCCTTTCCCAGTACTGGTTTCTGTCCCTTGTCTGAGTCGGCTGGGTCACATGTTCGGAGACCATGATTCGGACCTCTGCAGCTATGAATTATGAAGAATTATTTGCATTATTGCAGCTGGTGTTACTGCCGTTCAGGGAATGGATTGTCACTCGTATCTGGTGGCTTTGGCAGCGGTTCATGTCTCACATGTTTGCTCTTGTCCATCCTGAATTCAACTCAGCTCAGCTCTTGCTGAGAGGCTTTTGGCCTGCTGTAATTTTCCTAAACCATTATGCAGTTCCTACAGTGTCCATGCTATTCTATGTTCTCCATATGCTAGTCACACTTGGCTCTGTCAGGTCTCTTAGGTGCTCCTGCAGTTCCATAATGTTATTTGCATATAGGCATCTGCAAGCTTTACTGTTATTTTATGTTAATTTAAATTATTAAGTTTGTTTGTTTGTTTTATTATTTATAATGCGCGACTATACCCGGGGGTACCAGGGCGCAGCATTTACAAGAATTTTCGAGGCTTAGTTACAGTACACAGAGTATGCATAATACAAGAATAAGGTACACCAATGTTATATACAAATCAGTAGAAGGCCACCAGGCCATTATATACAGGTACGCAAAAAGGCACACGTGGTTACAGTTTGTGCGGGTTGCGCTGGGCACTTCGTTGTCCTAGTGGGTCTCCAATTTCAGCCAAGAGACTACCAGGGAGTGGAAGTTCTGATAGGGAAGGTCTACTCTAAGGTTTGGAGGCAGGGAATTCCACAGCTTGGCAGCTTTTACAGGGAAGCTGTTGCCCCCTATGGTGGCCCGTTTGTAATGGGGAACAGATAGACAGTTTTTGTATGCAGTTCTAGTGGGTCTTAATGAGGACTGTCGGTGGAATCTGTTGATCAGGTGAGTTGGGGCGGCATTGTTAAGAGACTTGTGTGTAAGTGATGCCGTTTTTAATAGAATTTTATCTCTAGTGGAGAGCCAATTTTTCTTTTGGCTGAATCTTGAGATGTGTTCTCTTCTGGATATGCCCAGGGATGCTCTGAGAACATTGTTCTGAAGGGTTTGCAATTTACTGGTGGTGATCTTGGTGGATCCCAGGTAAAGGGCATTGCAATAGTCGAGGCGAGACAATATGAGAGCTTTGGCGAGTGTCAGGCAGCTATAGTCCGACAGGAAGGGTTTAGCTGCGCAGATTAATTTGAACGTATAAGCCGTGGAAGATGAAAGGGAGCTCACTTGTCTTTTGAGGGAAAAGTTGGAGTCTAGATAGAATCCCAATGTTTTGACCTCCTGTCCGACTTTGATGTTGTTTCCGTCAACCATGAAGGAATTGTAGGCTGGGCCTAGTTTCTTTATACTGAGCATGGTTCTGTTTTATCATCATTCAGGCATAGTCCATGAGTGGCCCTCCATGCCTGGATGATGATGTACACCTTATTTAACAAGGCCAAATCCTTTCCAAAATCTCCAGAAAGCGGAAGGAGAATCTGAGTATCATCTGCATAGTTAGTGTAGGTGATACCGAGATGATCCAAATCATCGAAAAGGGGCTTGGTAAATATGTTGTATAGTGTGGGGGAGACACAGGAGCCCTGAGGAACACCACAAGTGATGGGTATGGGGTCTGCATCAGCAGTGGGCGAGAAGACCCTCATAATCCTGCCGTTAAGGAAGGATGTGATCCAGGTGATGGCCTCCGTGGAAAAGTGAGCTGAAGTGTAGAGGTGTGAGTATAAGACAAAATGATCGACCAAATCGAAAGCAGACGATAGGTCAAGGAGAAGGAGTAGGGCGGCTTGCCCATTGTCTCTGAGCGAGTCGATCTGCGCTTTCAAGTCAAAGAGGGCGGTTTCGGTCCCGTGTTGGGGGCGGAACCCAGATTGTCTAGATCCTAGGAGGTTGTGTTCTTCCAAGTGCTTCTGTATTTGTACATAGGCAACCTTGTCCAAAACTTTTAGTAGAAAGGGAACAGTCATTATGGGTCACTAATTATTGGGTATGGCTGGGTCAAGAGTAGGTTTTGTCAATAGTGGGAGTACCCACAAGTGTTTTAGGTTAGTATGGATGGAACCAGTAGCGAAGGAGGCATTAATCAGTTTTGTAATGAAAGGGGAGAGGTCACGGACAGCATCTTTAATGAGCTGTGCAGGGCACAGATCTCCCTGGCAATTGGATGTTTTCAGAGATAAGATCATTTTTTCAACTTCAAATATGTTGACTTTAGAGAACTGGAAACGGGCTACATCAGTGGGCATGATCTTGTCGGGAATGTATGAGTTGAGGGTGTCATTCAAGGAGGCTCTTTTGCTGGAGATTTTATTTTGAAGAGTCACGATCTTATTTGCTAGGGAATTTTGAATTTCTGTGCACCAGCTTTTATCTTTGGTGCAGGTGTCAAGGGGTGCTATAGGGGTTTCTATTTCTTCGAGGATTGAAAAGAGTTCTTTCATGTTGGATTTAGCTTGGGATATACGAGAGTCAAATGAAGCTCATTTGGCCAAGTAGATTTCTTTTTTATAAAGTGCAGCTAGTTTGGAGAGTTTGAGTTTGCTTGAGTCTGATGGGGATTTCTCCCAAATGGCCTCGCAGTTTCTTTTTTGCTGCCTTAGGTTTTTGAGGAATGGTGTGTACCATTTGTTGAGGTGCGTTTTCGGTTTGCTGGATCTGAGTTTACTGAGGGGCAATGTGGTCCAGCGAAGTGGCCATAATCTTGTTATATTCTTCAACCAGGTACTCAGGGTCCAGGTTGTCGTGCAGTGTGTTGAGAGTGGGGAGTAGATTTGGGATGTCTTTCTGATGTCATGTTTTTCTTTTTTCTGGTGAGAGTGGGTGGGGCCTTAATAGTAGGCGGAGGTGGAGGTCTGTCGGTGGAGAGCATGAATGATACTAAGTGGTGGTCAGTCCAGGCTAGAGGTGAGATAATTGTGATATTCGCTAGGCAATTGTAGTCGGCCACCCATTCAAGTGTTCTGCCTTTCGAATGTGTTGGTAACGTGCATCTTTGCATGAAGCCTAATTCAGTGAGAGTGTTGGCTATGCTGCTAGCGGGATGGTCTTCCGGGTCATTGTAGCCCAAGTTGAGCTCTCCTAAGGTGAGTGCTTGAGTGGAGCTTATAAGGTTGCTAGATAGAATAGAATTGAGGTCTTCATCAAAGGTGCCAATGGGGCCTGGCGGGCGGTAGATCAAATAGATGTTAAGAGTTTGGGTGTCAGTGAGTGTTATTTTGACTGCTAGTAATTCACAAGAGAGGGCGTTGATAGAAGTAGCTAGTCTGATGGTAAGACTGCACTTATGGATGATGGCGACACCGCCTCTTCTAGAGTAGGGACGGTCTTGTCTTAAAATAGAGTAATTATCTGGGACTGCCAGCATGAGCATAGGGCCTGCTGCTGGGTGTAAATAGGTCTCGGTGATGGCGAGGAAGTCAAGGTCTTCTGTAAGGATTAAGTCTGAAATTTCTGTAGCATGGGCTACCAACGATCTGGCTTTGATCAAAGCTCCCTTAATTTTAGGACTAACTGTGTTTTTAGGAGTAATGGCTATCTTTTTGAAGTAGTAGTATGGCGCTTGTCCTGTATAGGTCCAGGAGTGCCCTGGTTGAGGGAGTTATGAAGGGGAGTGAAGTAGGGTTTTTGTAATGGGTTACTGGTTTGTGTGGAGAGTGGCAACATTCTAGAGTTTTGTGAAGTGGGCAGTGAGCGGGCCGGGGACTCATGGATTTTGGCTAGTCTGGCTCTGAGTCCTAGGTTCCTTTCTATGGTGATGCGGGGGTGACTGGAAGGTAGCGGTACCTGGGTGTCGTTTAAATCTAAGTATGGTGCTTGGTTATTAAGCCTAGATAAGGCTGGCATATTGGGTAGTTGTGTAGCCATCTTGGTCAGTAATGCAGTATTGAGGCTGATCAAGATATAGGCCAGCAGGTTAGAGGTGAATAGACACATTCTAAATGGTGCGGTTGAGAGTGTTGTGAAGCCCTGAGTAATACCTGAGTTGTAATACCTGAGTGGTTGTGAAGGACTACGTGACACCTAGTTAAGGGTGATTGATATGGCTCAAATGCTGGTAGAGGCAAAGGTTTGGGGCATAGGGACGGAACATGTACAAGCGACCTAAATGCAAAATTACTGATAGGGCAGGAAAAGAAGGGTTGGTAGCTAGTGGACAGACACAGGCAACCTAGATGCGAGTTTGCTAGAACATTCAAGAATAGGTAGGCTGGTGTGCATACGTGCAAAGTCCATATGGTGCATACGTCCAAAGGCACCATGGTGCTGGTAGCAAGAGCAGAAGTTAGTTTATACCAGAGTCTAGAATACAAGTGTTTTCAGTGAGCGGCAAAAGGAAAGGTGGTCCACAGTCTGATGCAAGGTGAGAGGAAGAGAGTTCCCTGCCTTGGTGGAGGCCACCGAACAGGCAGGACTGCCTGTCCGAGTCAGTCTGAACCGGGAAACCACAACAAGAGAGGCAGACTGAGAAGGGAGACACTGGCCATGATTATAATGTTGAAATTTAGCATGTAGGTATTCTGCACCTATGCCATAAAGGGCACAGTGTACCATACACATAGATTTAAACAGGATCCGATTTTCTACTGGAAGCCAGTGGAGCTGCCTCAACAGCAGAGTCATATGGGCTCCAAAAGGCGGATGAAGAATGGCCCTGACAGCAGCATTCTGCAATAAATGTAGTCGGTTTATCAAATAGCGAGTTACAGTTGTCAGGCCCACTCATAACAAATGCTGCAACCACTGGTGCCTGACAATTAACAGGAATGAAAGGAAGAACTTTCCTGAGAATGCGCAGCTTGAGATGGCCAGCCGTGCATACTGCCGCAACCTGTTCATCCATAGCAAGTGACGAAGAGATTTTAACTCCCAAATTCCTAACCGAGGAGACCAGTGTCTGGAGGGGGCCAAAGGATGCAGGCCTCCTCCCGACTCAGGATCACTTGCTCTTACAGTTTCTGCTTTGCTGCGTTCAGTTAATGATAAAATATTAAAAGCAATGCCAGTATGTATATGTATCTTTCCTCTATCTACAGAACTGTACGCTCGTGTTCTTCATGTATTCGAGTGTGTGTTTGTGTCCCGATGTGCGGATGGCACGTGTGCTACAAATCTAATGCTACTGAATCGTGGTGTCTCTAACGACGTTGGTGATGTGGCTTCTTGGTGCTTTGATCGATACTGTCAATTGATGTCTCTTTAATTGTAGCCTGGGTCTTCGTCATCCACTCTGGGGTAGACTTCTACCACACCTGGCCTGTAGGGCTGGCTGAGGGGGTACCTTTCAACATACTTATCTATCATTGGAGCACTAGGAATTGGCCCGAAAAAGTATGAGAGTTCACAGTATCACCTGGCCTTCTTCCGTGTCATGTATCTTAAAAAAAGGGGATGAGGGGGCGAATTTCCCCATCCCTCTTCAGCATGGAAACTTCCTTTAGAATATCTCATGGGAATTGTGCCTCAGAGGCACAAATGAAATAACAAACCGAGCCTCACACCAGTGATCTGATCACCGGCATGTCTTTGAAGCCAGCAGACATGGGAGGGGGCAGGGTTTAGAGTAACCTTGGAGAAGGGTCTCACCATTTTGCTTCCAGTAAAGGATCTCTTCCCTTTCCTGCCCCCCTCAATGTCCTGCAATCAGGGCACCCTGCATGTTATGTCATAAGGCAAAATGCTTCCTGCTTCTACAATGAACATTGGACCCCTTACAATAGGCTTGATTTGGACAAATTCCATATTTATTTTGTTCTATAGGAGAGGAATTACATTATTTCTTTGATTCATTGCTAGACTTTAGGAAGAACATGAAGAATGCATTTATGGACCCCTTTTGGGAATGCAGACCATTCCAAAGTGAAATGTCAGTGAGGGGAAGACAGACGCATCGAGGCAGAGGAAATCGCTGCTCCCTAACCATTCCCAGGACACATTGGGGGTGAATTGCTGTTAGACCAATGCTTCAGTTTGGCAGCACTGGATTGAGGACAATGTCACTGAAAGTGAAGGAACCACTGGGGTGTCAGCCAAGCTATAGTAGTAGGAGTGCATCAGAAAGTCTCACGTTGTCCCGTTGCCCCTTGATTTGGACTGACAGCAACCCAGAATTGTAAGGGCAGCTGGAATCCTGTTTCACCACTTTGAGACATCTTTGAGTGGCTTTGACCGTGCTATACACTGAAAAGCTGACAGCGGATCCAAAGTGCTGCTTTTAACACTCCATTAACCTATGACTGCTTACTTGTATCTTTAAGCCATTGTGATGCTGTCGTGCAACAGTGAAAATGGTTGCCACCTCGACTCAAGTGTTGGCTTACTGCTGTGGAAGCATCTGAATCGACACACTTCATGTATCTCATCGATTCAATAGAACCTTGTCTAAACTCAAGTCGACCACTGACTTGAGCAGCTTGTAGCAATCCTATCACTTGCTGACTTGACCCAGCGGAAGCATCGCTTTAACTCGACTCAACAGATGACTCAAACCAATTGACTTGCATTGTTTTTTTGCATTGTCTGGAACACTGTTTTAATATCCACCAAGCCCCAACTCATCGCTGGATCAAGTTGACTCACCCCATTTCGACATCAGCATGACAGCAGGAAAGTGCTATGAGGACAAAGAAATAAAATAATTTGAAGGGACCCTTTCCTTCTGGTCCACCTTTGGGACCACAGTGACTATTAAGCCTCCATGCTCTGCCTTTTTCTTATAAGAGATGTTCTTGAACAATGGCATTGTCCAAATAAGGGGTGAATCAATTCAGCACAATAACTAAATTCCTCTTTTTTTGTAAGGGGGCAAGAGTATGTGAGGAGTATACAATGGACACAAGCAAAGGTATACCACTTGCTACCCAACTTCCCAACACACTGTCAGAGAGATGCGAATTCTTGTAAGTGATTATTATATACACTTAATTGCATGAATCACGTGATATTAGCAAAAAGAACAATTTAAATACATTTTCGATGTATTGAAGACAACCAATTGAAAGAGTCAATCAAGTGCCATGATATTAGAAAGGATGTCATGTTTTCTACAAATCACTTTGATGCTAACATCACAATTGCCAGACTAGATCATTGCAGAGTTTGACTCTTTCAATTGGTTGTCTTCAATACATCGTAGAAAACGTACACGACTGAGATCTTGACTATAATCTTCAAACATGTTGAAAGAACGCTGATCTATTATGATTTTTGTATCTGTGTTTTGTCTTTTAGCCAGATCATCGGTATATGAGCTTGACAGATGGTCGTTTTTAACAATTTGAAAATGTATCAAAATTGTTCTTTTTGCTAATACCTATGTTCACGTGATTCATGCAATTAAGTGTATATAATAATCACTTACAAGAATTTGCATCTCTCTGACAGTGTTTTGGGAAGTTGGGTAGCAAGTGGTATACCTTTGCTTGTGTCCATTGTCCGAATAAGTACCTGCTCATCTGCTCAGATTGCTATTCTTCAATGGCTTGCATGTTTGTGTTTCTTTTGAAGTGGTTGGTTTTTGAGTGTCTTTTTAGTTATTTCCATATTATTCTTTAATTAAAAAGTCTACATTTGCCTCACCATTTCAGGTATACTCTTCATAAGTATAACTCGGAATCTACTGATCGCTTGCAATATTTTTGTAATTCAAGTGAATCTGTGGATTAGCATATAGCATTCAATACAAGCGCTCCTATATATTTGTATACGATTAGAAACCACATGCAGTTCAATGGCACATAACCTAGCTCTCCTAATGAACAACTCTGGTCGACATTAAACAGGTTTAGCAACATCTTGGCTGATCTCAACTTCTACTAGTCTTCTTCATAAGCAATCTTAATCTGCTCAATGATACAATAATCTTATTGTTCACAGATAGCTAGGCACGAGTGTAACCAAACAACGAACACCGTTTATTTAGCCTACAAAGCCCAGGTTTGAAAGCAATTCTAGGGTAAGTTAGAAAATAACTATACTGCATCTATGCACTACTATAACTTATTTAGTCCAGACCACTGCAATCATAAACAGTATTTGTTATTTTTCCCTTCACGTTCCTTACACCTGTGTGATGTATGACTACAGTTTACTGGCTGATTGGACCATTTAGCCATTAATCAGCATAGTTAAAAAACAGATACGAACAAATGATCATGCAATCGAATTTGAGAAATAATTATATGTCTAAGGCTGGGATTGATCACATTTAAGCATGAAATGACTAATGATTACTGATCAGAGACTAACATATAATGTTTTTGTTTCCTCTTTTTTCTCATCCGCCCTTTCATTATTATTTGGACTAACATATTTTCTATGTTTCATTATGTTCTTGCTGTTGTTTGGATTCTTCACTATTTTATTTGGTTCATCTGAATATTAATATGCTAATAATACACTGTTTTTTCTAGACTTTTCTGAACACATTGGTTTAGTTGTGTTGTTCTACATGTGATACTATTACTATTTTCTGCACTTCTTATGTAACACATATTTGTTAGTTTGCTCTGATGATGACTGCATCGGTGAAACACGTGTTGGAAATCAATTTACGGAAACTACTCGGCAATTAATTCAGGGCAATTACGTTGAACCATTTACTTATTTATTCAGCATCCAAATATATCTTGCTGATTTAATATTGTCATCAGATGTGCAAGAGTAGACATCCCTTTGAACCAGTCTACATTTATTGAACCTTGACCGGACAGTCTTTTAGTTTAGATTCATTGTACTTAAATTAATTGGGGTGCTACAGCTATCACCTTAATCCCCCTTTCCGCACAAAGATATAGCCTCCATTCAGTCATTACCACCACACAAGTCTAAGGAGGTAATATTTTAGGGGTGTGCCTGTTTCACATTTATAATAGTGATAACTGCTGGTTTAGTAGTTGTGATTGGATGAGTAGGTGGTTGGTTTAACCACTACTCACACTTTTAATACTGCTGATCAGTGGTTATTTTGTCGCAGAGTTTTAATGACTGCCAAAAAAAGTAGCATTGGTTGTCAACGGGTTCCAAACCCAGGCACAGTGATCTGTGGAATAACTACCTCAAGCTTTCAGGCGATTGCATTTGGCTTCTGTGAAAATTTTAGAATTCACAAGACGGAAAGCCTTCCACTCCTATTCCGTCGGCCCTTCAACCATGACCCAACCGGAGCTTCCGTATTAACACATAGTAAGATCATTGCGGACCCACCCGGTGTTTGGGCATGTTGGTTTGGGCCCTCCACTATACTGACATTTGATGTGCCCCTGGTCTATGTGTGGGGTAGGTGGTCTTTGGAATGTGCTACACTCACCTTCTTTAGGTACATAAGGTGTTTTGTTTTGGAGATACATGCTAAATGTGTTTGCATGTTTCTTCTGTTGGTGATGGTACACCTAGTGGGCCTTTAATGTTGTATATGTACACTTTTATATTTTAAATGTATATGGGTTAGCTACCCGTTTTTTAAACCTTTTAATAGCTTGTTTCTTCACATCCACAGTGCTTCATATCCCTCGTGTCCTGAAGAAGGCACTATACCTTTCCACCTGCCCAAACATCCACATCTAGCATCAGGCACCATCTGGACATTCATGGTGCCCGGTGATACTGACTGGGACGTAGACCTGTGATGTGTCTATGGGCCTCAAATAATTTAAATTCTGGCATTCAATACCTGGATCCCCTCATAACTTCCTTATTCTTCAGATTAGGACTGGAATAGGGGTTATTTCTGTCTTCCATGCTCTTTCTAGTGTAGGGGATCATCTAGATAGCAACAGTAAAAGTGCAATTTATTTTCATGTTCATAACTAATGTGTGAATTCTTGTTTTTTGTATATCTATACTATCCTGTGTTATGTTGCTTACAAGAGAATAAGAACTTCGTATATGTTCGTTTGTTTTCAAGCATGCAACATCAGAACCAAAAGAAGATTTCACTAATAAAACAGATCCAATTGACAGTCACACTTGATTTGAAGGTAAGAGGAGCTATACCATGTGTGCAATACTTTGGGCCTCATCACGACTTTGGCGGTAACCCTTAAATCCGGCGGTCGCGCTATTACTGCCGGATTTAAGGGTCCGCCAAATCAGGGCTTCGGCGGATTTCGCACCAGCTCTGAGCTGCGGGGGAAATTCCCCATTGAGCCCAATAGGGAATGGGGCATTCCCGAATGGGCTCAATGGGGAATGGGGATTAACATTACCGCCAAACTCGTGATCCGGCGCTATTAGCGCCGGGGAGTTCGGCGGTAACGCCCAAGTCGTGATGAGGCCCTTTGTCTGGAGTATGCTTATAAACCCAGAGATGAGAGATGATAATGTGTTAGTGCCTGTGAATGGGGTACACACGTAGGAATTCTAAACCAATTCCACTTGATATTGTGGGTCTGGCTATATATGCTCCTTAGCACACTTGTTGGCCATGCCCATAGACCTCAGTGTTTTCACCAACATAGGCAAACTCCCCAACAAGCACTGCTGCAGTTAATATTGTATGAATTGTGATGTAGGTGGAGTATTCATATCCCCAGAACAGATATGCTTTAAGTTTGCATACTAAATATTTTATAGGCTGGCTGAAGGACTTTTCTATAAACCATTATTTTCAAGGCTACAATATTGAAGGACAGATTGCAAAAGAGTCCACGCAGGAATGTGATTGACGTATCTCTGATTAGGTGCAGTGTAGTTACAGTATATCTGTAATTAAGTACAAAAGTCAGACACTTTACAGTACAGTAGAAAATCTTCCAGAAAATATAAGCTTAATTTCTTTTGCTTGGTAAATAAAGTGCCCAGGCGTGATTGCGAGTTTGGTGGTAATTCAGCAGTAAATCACACAATTACCACCAACCCCCATTACTGTCACTGCCTCTTGGTTTTGTCAGTTCACCAAGGGATTTACAAGTGGGAGTAGAGTGGTGTAATTCCCAATTTTTAGTCCATATCATGCCATTGGGATTTCTGCCAGCGGTAATTCAGCTGCTGTAGTACCACCGGTTTTGGGCAGCAAGGTGGATGATTTATCTCCAGGTTTTTCCAGAAATGCGGCAGAAACGGAATTACTTCCACTTTACCACTATGTTTACCTGCACCTCCATACTCATAATGAGGCCACCAGTTTTACACCACACAAGGAATAGTGCAACAAAAACAATCACAATAAATCTATTGTTAAAGATTAAATCTGTGTTATTTCTTTGTTTTCAAAAATGATGCAACAGAGAAGAAGTTGTTAGCAGAAGAAAGGTGTTGTTTGGATTGAATGTGGGTTAATGGCACATCCTCCAGTTTTATTAGAGAATGATTCAGAATCTTGCAAGGGGTTGGGTGGGCTGGAAGAAGTGATAGGTAGAGGTGGACAGAGGTTTGGAGATGGGCCTGGTCGCTGGATAGTCACACTTTGCATTTAGCCATATAGGTTTTACCACTGCCATTCTATTGTTTATACATTGAACAGTATTTTTAGACAAAACCTTTTTATGAATCTGAAAACGAAAGCAAGACATGTAACTACATGAATTTGTACAGTGACATGGTCATGCCTCATCATGCCTCATCACCACATCAATTTAAGTGTTATTATGTGACCACCCATCATTTTTCAAATGAAATTTTAAAGTTCTGCTAGGTGGAAATGTGATAAAAAATGTCTGACAAGTGCAATTCGATTTTGGAGAGCAACATTTTGTTTCACTACCCCTCTCCCCTGCGGATCTGGTATCCCTCCGCAAATACCTCCCCTCTCGAGCTCTTCGCTCCTCTGCCTCCAACTCCATCAGGGTCAGTCGTTTTTCAAAGAAATGAGCTTGGGGTGGATCTCTGTCTTCGGCTGGGGCCTCCCTCTGGAACAGCCTCCCTGCCACTCTAAAACTTGAGGAGAACCAACTCCGGTTCCGGAAGCACCTCAAGACCTTCGTCTTTTCTTGTGCCTTCGCTCCCCCTCTCCCCTGCTGATCTGTTCTCTCTTGGCACTGTGCACCTGGCCACCCTCTGTCCTTCGGGCCCGGGTACCTGCTCTCCCTGCCACCCTCCCGCACTTCCTCCGGGCCACCCCTTGCACTGGGGTCTGTATCTGTACCCATACAGCTCCCCCTTTTCTTCCTGCACTTATGAGACCCACCCTGCCTGCTGCCTTAAACCTAGCACTTGCAAATTGCTGGCTGCATTACCACTGTTTGTCTGTTTTTCCTCTGCTTCGCACTTTCACTTCTCCCTCTTGCCATGCACTTTTCCCCTCCCCCTCTCCCATGCACTTGCACGTTCTCAATGTCACTCGGCCTATTAAGATCGCTGTTTTGTTCTCCCCTGTTCCCCTCCCTTGTCTTGTCACGCTCTGAAACACTTGTGTACGAGCGTGATAGAAATAAAATATCAATCAATCAATCAAAACATACAGCGAAACAGAGATAATATTGAGGTTTCTGTATTTGGATGTATCGTTGATATGGAAAAGAAATAAAAGTGATACATGATCATTGACGATTTGTGATCTTTTGATCCTGGAAAAAAGCAGTTTGCCAAATGCCAATGGGCCTCATTATGACTGCGACAGTAGCTGTGCCGGTAAAACCGGTCAAATCGGCACAGCTGCCGCCGGAGTCATTTTTTATCCGGTGCCCGTGAATGGCCAATTACCGGGGCATTAGAGCCCCGGCGGACCCGGTAATTGCCCATTCCCGGGCGCCGGAAAATATTACTCCCCATTCATTTTGAGTCCCATTGGACTCAATGGGAATGGGGAGGCCGGATGCACCGGCACCATTCGTGAATGGTGCCGGTGCATCCGACATGGTCTGCTTGCGGGTGCCGGTCTGCCCGCAAGGTCAGACCTGGCAAGCTTCCCGGTACCGTTGTTACTGGACCGGCAACCTTATAATGAGGCCCAATGAGTTCAAATGCCTAGAACTAGTACAGTATCTGTCTTCACTTTCATTGTGTTGGGAAGACCTGTCAAAATGTTCATTTGCTGTCGACAAGCTTTCAAATTATCTCTACGCAGACCTTTGAGAACATTTCAGAACATTACGGACATCCTGTGCATTTCAATTCCTTCCTAATTTGGCTCACGGCTGAACTAATTTGAAAGCTTTTATAACTGTAAGCTAGAAATACATAATTATCTCTGGTCATTCATGTAACTCTTCTCAGAAATGTCATCAGTCTGGGAAAGAAACGTTGGTGAGAAAATAGCTGTCAGTTTTCTTGATTTAATGATCAGAAAATGAGTTTTTTAGTGACAGCCTATTTTTACATCATATATTTCAGAATGATGCCTTAATTTACAGTTCATGATAGCACATGCAATGTAGAAAAACAGCTATCACTTCCTTTATCCAGGATAATATTACTAATACACACATATCGTACACAAACAAACATACCCTTGGACGGCATCCCAAATAGGAAGTTTATTTAATTATTAATGTTAGGACGAACACGTACTGTGTAAAAAGGAGTATTGTACCTCATTGTGAGTCCATTGGTGTGGTTTACTGTCAGTATGGGTCAATTCATAGCACTGTACGCCACTCCATGTTGTCAATGTCCATCCCTCTATGGAACACCATGGGCCTCATTCCAAGTGCGGTGGCTCTGAAATAAGGATGCCGGTCGCACTGTACCAGCACCCTTTCCAGACTGCTGCACTCCAACTCTGCCTCACGGGGCCGTTGCATCTGGCAGGTCTGACCTGACGGGCTCAACGGCCATGGTAGGCAGAGTTGTCATGGAAGCACTGACACAGTTTGCAATGGTGCCGGTGCTTCCATGTCCCCATTCCCATGGGAATGGGGATTTACACTTTCTGCCACCTGATGTCCTGGGCCGCTGGGACTTGTAATGTCCCAGGAGCGCTGGGATATCAGACAGCAGTAACAGTGTTACGTGTTTGGTGGCAACCCGCTGGTTACCACTGAACTCGTAATGTCTTTGAGGATCACTACCTCTTCAAGCTGTAGTACTAGAGTGGTGCCTCTTAGTCTTCCTTCTGGCACTGTGGTCTGAACAAGAATTCTGATGCCAATCGGAACACCTTACCTCGTATTCCCAGGACCCATCCCAGTAGTATCTCAACCCCATACAAGAACATGCTTGGGTACATGGGTTGGCCTCGTAGTGTGCTCTGAGTGTGTGCTGCTAGAAGGAGTGCGGCCGCTCGTGTGTAGTAAATGCTTGGCATTGAACACACCATCCTCTTCCATTTCTGTGAATGATATTGTGGGGTTCAGTTTGTTGAACAAGTCTCTCCCCTGGATATTGATTGGGGTATCTTTGGAATATATTAGTGGCGCTATGATGTGCTAGTGGTAAATCTTTTGTTACTGGAACTGTCACTACTGCCCCTGAGAAGCCCTGCGTATCCATCACCTTGTTTGATAGCGGGAATCCCCCTTCCCTTATACAAGATTTGCTTTTTCCTGAATCTATAAGAAATCATAACTCTCTTGGTCCTATTTTCACTGCTAGCTTGGGTTCCTTTTCGGGGCCATCAGTTACTGCTAGGACTGGACACACTCAAGCTTTCTGTGGGCCTCCCTATTGTGGGTTACTCTGTATAATAGGGAAATGACCTCGGTGTGGTGGCGTAACACGTTCTATCCTAACACCACTGTATTTCCCGCAGATAGCGCTTGTGTCACATGTGGAGGTGCCATTTCACCTCCTCGTTGGATCTGCTGCTGTTCCTGTGGCAGGGGCACTTGTCCCTGCTACAGCGGGGCTGGGAGAGGTTGGATCTGCTACCACTGTGGCTGTGCTGTGAAAAACCCTTGCTGCTGCGCCATTTGTATTGCTTGTGCCTGAGCTTGTTGCCTGAAAGGGCATGTATAAGCGAAGTGCTCTATGTTCCCACATATAAAGCATGGTCTGAAGACCTTGTATCCTGCCCCCCCTCTATCCTTCTCCTCTTCCTCATTGTAAGTATCCTCTCCCCATTGGAAAGTATCCCCCCTGCATGTAATTTCCCTGCTGTCGTGCTCCCCACTGTGGCATATACAGCGGCTGCACATAATCCCCCTGCTGTGGTATAGTCCCCACAAGAAACCCTCCCTGTTGGGTGGGTATCACTGCGGCAGCGGCAGGTACAACCATTGCTCCTTCCATTGTATACCGTGACAATTATTTTTGTACTAATTCATTTTCTGCCTTTGCAGCCTGTTCTGCCACCTGCCTCTCGCTCTCCTGCTTCCTTTTACCATAATGTACTGTTGTTGCCTGTATCTCTGGTCATCCATTTGCTTCTATTCCCACAATCTCTTCACCAGTATGTGTTAAAACAAATGTATGCACTCATCCCAGCACCTTTGTGTTTCCTGCATCCAGAAATCCTGCACCTGTTTTATAAATCCTGCGGAGTCCTTGCCCGGCCTTTTCTTGTGTGCCATTACTGTTCCTAAGTCTTAGCTATCTGGGTACATGCTTCTCAGAACCTCCAACATGTGTGCTTGACAGTTTTTCAACAGAGCCCCATCATGTGTAATACATGTGTATGAGCGTGATACAAATAAAATATCATATCATAGCATATCATACCATATCATATCATGTGCGTTAGTGCTTAGTTTCATCCCCTTGCACCAAACCTTCTCCCACATTTAGCCTCATTGCTCTCCTATTATGGCCACAAATAAACTTTTCATATCCCCTATTGCCAACGTCACCACAGCTGTCTTTTTCTTGAGCACCTGTATCGATTTGCTGGCCCCTGCCACAAGGGAGGGCAGGATACATATTAGTTTGTCTCAGACCATTGTCTGCCATGGCACGTAATGTGTGCCCTTTACCCTTTTGTAACAGCGGCATCTGTTCACCCTGGGCTCTGTTCACACTCCCCTATTGTGGCCTGAGCCAGCCATACCTTTACATTCCCCTTCCTACTACAAAAGGAGGTTGACTAGTCTTTTCCAGATTCACTGTTGTCCTGTTGTCTTCTTTGCTTTCTCCCCCTTCTCCCATCTTTTTCAGGGGTCCACTCATCCCCTTCTCCATCACTGAAGTCTCCCCCTACTTCTTCCTCATCAGAAACTATGCTATTCTTGTCCCCTCCTTCTGTCTCTTCCTTGCACTCTTCCTTTTCCTAGTCATCCAATCTGAATTGTATCCTACCTGATAACCATTCCTCCTAGTTCCCTTTATT
Source organism: Ambystoma mexicanum (assembly GCF_040938575.1). NCBI lineage: Eukaryota > Metazoa > Chordata > Amphibia > Caudata > Ambystomatidae > Ambystoma > Ambystoma mexicanum. Next base: position 174,000,470 of record NC_090924.1, on the reverse strand, counting down.
TTTCCTCTGCACCTCCTCTTCTATCACCCTTTCTTCTTCGATGCATCCACCTGTTGTCACGTGTTTTTCTCAATGTCTGATAAGTAGTTCCGCTCCCCCCTTTTGTGTGTCTCCTACTGCCGGGTGTCTCTATCCTTCTTTAATTCAGTCGTCTCTTTTTTCCTCTCTGGGTTTTCCCACTGTGGGTTTGTATACACTGATGTGGGCCATAATGTCGGATTGACACCATAGGGGGGGGGGGGAATACCAAGTGTGCTTATTATACACAAGGTGCTTTTCGGTGATTACCCTTCCACCAAGGTCAACGCCGCTAAAACAAAATGAACAATGCTTACTACCATGCATGCGTCCCTCTTTACTTCTTCAAAATACTACTCCAACAACTACATCATACAATTACACCATACTCCCCTAAATGACACAACAATAGAATTGCATGAACTACACGAAACTCCCAACCACCGGGGTCCACCCTCACTGCACACCTCTCCTGCTCTAATGCAGTGGAGACCACACTCACATGCCCACTCCTATTGGGTGGCCTGTACAATAATCTATGACTACTACAGACAATCATCCTCCCACCTTGAGGATGTATCCTAAACACCATGAAATCTAGTCCCCTCCAAGGACATACAATCACAATGCAGCACTCTCTTGCACGGTTACACTCACGTGCCCTAAAGATCCTCAAGTCCATTCAGCACTGAGCCTCCCGTGAGGGCTCACTACTCCCCCTGAGGCAGACCATCATGAACTCTCAGTCTACAGGGCTTCCTTGGTGTTGCGCATGGACCAGGTCTGTGGTCACCGGACCCACGCCCTCAGGGAGGCAGCCGGAATACCCAAGTTGACAGAGAGAACTGAGGATCTCGTTGGGGCCTCGAAATATGTATTATGGGTCTGAAAGGTATTGCAATAAATAAGTTATCACCAATAGTCCAAAAAGGAGCACACACTGGGCAAGAAGTAACACAGTTTATTACAGCTGGGCGAGCACAAATCAAACAGCACAGTGGAACAGAACTGATTGATGAGAGCTGACAAACTGGCTCACAACAGACTATAGTTGTATACCGATTATAGAACGTTTGTACATTTAGAAACAGTTGCACTTCAGACATTGTGTATTCTCCATTCCCAATATGCTTCTTGGTTAAACTACATGATACCCCTATAGCTAGACATACAATAGTTAGACATGATTGAGGCAAACAGACCTACCCCTTTTCAGTCCATCTCCTCCCTGTATGGTGCCACATTGTTTTCTGCTCCTCCCTGCAAACAATTTACGCTTAGTAATAACATAATTGTGCTGACCTACAGGTCTTTATTCATCTGCCATTGGCCAGCACCAGCAAGGAAGGAACACGAGACACCCTGAACTAGTGGAAAGAGAGATATTCACATGGCACCAGCAAGATAGTAACTTCGCAAACACTGTTGTGGACACTCTGTGGGCTTGTTACTTTCCAGGGACACCAAAAAGTACAGTCTGATTGGCTCTTTTTGGAGCACCCCTCCATTCCACCTCCTCGTTCCAATGCCCGCTGGCCAAGGGGTGATTTGAAACACCTTGGTGCCATGCGAGTACCTCTCTGGATTAGGTTGATTTCCAGAGTTCCCACGAGTAGCTGTGGGACTGGCTCACCATCCTTGATTTCATCACTTGGTGCTGTGTCCAGCGACTGCGGTCTGTTGGAGACTATCAGCTTGGATTCAGCTTCACCCCTCCTTAAGGCCATAGCGCAGGGGCCATTTGATCAAAATGTGAGCCTGTGAGGTGAAGTCCACCTGCGGTGCCCACATGGAGAGCGCTTACCGGCAGCTTCGCCTTTCTCGCATTTGTGCAGCTGCTTCTGTTGGGTCATTGGTGTGTTGTATACAAAGTGCTGTCCCCGGCCCCATTGTCCCCTTCGATGTCTGGTTTTTGGGGCTGGCTAGAGCTCCTTGAGGCCCCCCTTGCTTACCCTCTAGGAGGGGTCCCAACCCATCCCCCTTAATCCCGCAATTGGTAGGTGCGCCCCCCGTCTGGTGCTTAATCACCACCTTCTTTACAGTCGCTGCACTTTTTCTGGAGCAAACTTAAATTGTATTGAGTATATTGGTCATAGAGGGCCAGTGCGTGTAAAAGTGTTGTTTGGGTGTTCTGCTTCAGGGAGACAATGCTAAATACACTGTTCATTAGGCGAGTTTATATAATGTTTGAGCTATCATACTATGGTGACTTCTAAAGATTTGTTAGCTCGTATCTCTACTTCCTATTCAAATGCATGCTCATAGCAGCCTGTGACTTCAACAAAGCGTGCTAATTCAAATACCTCTGCACTGATTTGGCCAGTCGTTTCAATTAGCATTTCAGTTTTTAGAGCTCGTTAGGCTTGGAATATCTTGATTAGAAAGCAACGCCTAATTAAAATTGTAACCTGTTGGCACTTTGTCTATAAAAATAGCTCTGTAATGTAAAGCAGGACCGATTTGCTATGCTTCTTCCCGCTCTGTATTCAACTGACAAAAGGTTTTGCAATTAAGGCCTATTATATGTTTCTGAAAGGAAAATGCAGATAGCGGTCTCTTGGAGCAGTGTATACATGTCTATTGACGGGATCATAGACTACCCTGCAGAATATTATGTTCATAATTTATTTAGACCTTTAGAATATCTCTGGCAACTATGTTTAATAATAATAATTATTTCGCATTTATATAGCGCTACTTTACCCACAGTGTGTGGTACTTTATCGAGCTAGGAAGGATGAAAGGCTGAGTTTGGCCCTGCCGGGATTGGAACCTGTGTTAGCAGGCTCTGCACGGATGCCAAAGCAAGCGCTCTACTCGCTGTGCCACTTGACCGGCTTAGACTGTGAGTTAAGCATAACTTTTCTATTTGTATAAATGTGTGTATGCTTATGTGGCAAAAGCCTAATCTCGTTTTAAACCAGTGACTCTGTACACAGTTCTGGAAAGCGTGGAGACAGCTGTGTATTAAACATATCATCGTGCTCATAGCTTGGCAACGCAATTTGTTACTGCCAATCTCTTTCAGATCAGTAGAGGTGTCTGAGTGTCCCTTTTGCACCAATGTTGTGATAGCCCATGGGAAATAAAGGATAATGCATATTTAGTTGTACACATTTAGGGTATTTGTACACATTTGTGTCCATCTAGATTAGGTTACCGGTTTGGATCGATAGGAAAACCTACAAGATGCCTGACTGCCAGGCCATGGTCACAGCTCTGCAAGGAATGTTACTCTCAAGTTTTTCCCTTTTCGGATCTGAGTTAAATTCAACTTAGTTCAACTTTGACCTGTATAAAAATGTTGATCAATACAACTAGGGGGCTTGAGCAACCTTGACACTTATGTTGGGAGCCGTAAATAATGATGGGTTAGTCAAGGGGCGGGCACACCAGCATGGAGGCACAGCCCCTCAGCTACTTTAGCACCCCCAACCCCACCACAGATACATATGTTGCACTGCATCCTATTAATATTTGTGTTCTATCTAATACATGGGCAAGCACACCAGGGACGTCATCTGGAGGTTGCCAGGGGTTGCTACCCCTGTGGTCTCCCTCGCTACCCCTAAATATATATATATTTTTGACTAAATTGAAACTCCTGGGCTGTGGCCAACGCCATGCAGCTCTTTGTTTCTGGAGTGGCTGGCTTTCTTGTTCAGGCCAGGGGATTCCACAAGTGTAAAACTTTGAGCAGTGACCCTAAATAAGAAAGAACAGGAATAACAAATAATTTGTCGTTCTGGAATTCTATACAATAATAGCTAGATTCATTAAAGGTTAATTTCAGGCACACTTCAGGGGGTGAGTCACTGATTTACATCCATTTTGGAGTATGTATTTTGTGTTTTGCAAGTTGCAGTTATAGCACGTTTTTTTCAGCCGTTGCCTCTGGTAAGATCATCACAAGACATTGCATCTCGGTGCCCTCGGTCACTTGACAAAATCCTTGTGACTAAAAGCTTGTGTACAGTGTAGAAATGTTTGACCATAACACATAAAGCGGCCCTTGATTTCATTGTTCCACAATTAATACTTTTTTGTAATGTGTCTCACCCATCTCCAAGGCATGCTGTGCAGGTTGTTTGTTTGCATGTATGAGGTAACGAGTGCCCAGAGTACGGATGTCGTGTGAGTGAGCTGCATTCCCTTCTCTACTTTAAATTCTTTAAAATACAGTTATGAACCCTTCCAATGGCATGTATTTTGCCACTTCTGAAGCCTGAAAAGTAGATCCATGGAGGCTTGACATGTGGCCAACTCTGCACCGGATCTACAGATAAACTGGCCTGCTGTTAAATCTCAGTTACTAGTTTAATGGTATCCACTACAGAGTGTAATTTGCTTTCTGACTTAGAGAACATTCAGGCATGCAATTGCTCATTTTACCAAAGCCAATGCGAAAGCTGTAGCAAGTGAAATAGCTTAGTGGTTTGAGCGTTTGCTGTTGCAAAGTATGTGTGATCTCTAGATTGCAGGTTCGAATCCCAGCTAGTCCAATTCAGCCTTTCATCCTGCTGAGATTGATAAATGAGCACCAACACATGTTGAGTGATATTGTATGCATATTTGTTCTATATAAAGCACTTAACTGCTATACAATAACGTATCGTTTGGCCTTGGACATCTGCTTGCCTTCACAGTCATTTGTTACTATGGATCTATACACACTGATATTAACGATGCATATGGTGGTCCATTCTTGTACGAAATGTATATCACATTAAAGTGATATCGTAACCATATTTTTCGTAGTGTACTTAAGAACAATGCTATGTGATGCCACTTGTCAAGCGGTGAAAGGTCATGTTCCATCACTTCATGTGATGTCACTACGGTGTGGGGTCCAATTACATCACTTCCTCTGATGTCATCAGTGGTCAAGGGTCGAGTAATGTCACTTCCGCTAGCCCTGGCATTTTGGTGAAATTATGCCCCTGAAGCCCATCCAAGAAATATAAATAGTTGTAGGGTGGATGAACTCGCCTCACTAGAAATCGATCTTAATGTTACTATTTCTACCACAAACAGGTGTTCTTTCACTGGACATAGAACATTTTTTTTTCTTTTTTCAGCAAAAGCATGCCTGCTTATGCTAGAAATAGAAATTGTATTTTTCTAGTTCTAGCACATGCTGAATCCCTGGCACTGGAAATACAACATTATTTTTCCTATTTCTTGCATTAGCAGGAACGGGCATACTGGAAATATAAAAACATATTTATTATTTACTGATTGGAGCATTTTGAGGGGACGAAAACATACCCTACTGCTTTTCAGGTCTCACCTCATCCACAGGGCCTACCTGAATTCTGGAACTTTTTCAGCCAAAGTCCAAAAACAATTTGAACATCGAAGGACCTTAAACCACCCAAAGTTTAGGTGTTTGGATTTTTACTTGTATTGGTTTGATCATTACAAAACAAAACGACCCTTGTCATGAGTTGTAAGATGATTTGCCAGTTTAAATCTTGGTCCTCATTAGAAGGCAGCACTTCAATTAAATCTGTACCATTTGCTGCAGGGTGTTGTACGAGTAACACAGTGGGTGAACTGCTATTTGTTCCAGAAGAAGTACTGTGCAAGACTGTTATTGTGTGCAATAGATACAAGAAGGTTAACTCTGATGATTATTGTTTGAGAACCTTGAATGGGCCTGATTTCAAATCGGATCATCATCTGATAACTGCACTTTGACTCTCTTACACAACAGGAAGGACTCGGAGTAATAGACATGCCAGCCTGACGACAGTGCATCTGCTTTGGCTTTTGCACATTCTGCTGTCAACCAAAGGTTATTTTCTATAAACGTGAACTGAGTCAGTTTGAATAAATAGAGCGGTCACTCTATTGCTGACCCACTTTGGTCTCAGCCATATGTGTATTTCCTCACCCTCCCTTCCTGATTTTTATGGCGTTTTTCACGCCCTTGCCTTTCGCCAGACTCTTTACAGATCCTGCTCGCCCTCTTCCCATTTCTTTTTGTTTTTTTCACTTGTTCTCTTCTCCAACCCACAATCGTACCTTTATGCAGCGCCTCCCCTTCCCACTTTTTTTGGTGTTTTTATCTCGCTTTTATTCCTCCAAGCACCTCCATTCCTCTGCTCAGTTCCTCTTGTCACCCTTATTTCTTTTCTGTTTTTTTCTATCTGGTTTCTTTGCCCACCAGCATCCACCCCTCTGTCCAGCCCCACACCCCTCCACTCGTAATTTGTTCTGGTGTTTTTTTCTCTGTTGGCTTCTCCATTCCCTTCTATCCTTCCTTGCATCTCCTCCCCTATTCATCCTTTTCTTACCACTTTCTCCTTAGGGTGAGTCTCATCTGGGCATCCAAAGAAAAGAGCAGATGAAGACAAGAGCAACTCCTGTATGGTCCTGCTTGGACATGGATCATCAAGGCCCCCACACCAGATGCCTCACGTAAGTAAAACGCCATGGGCCTCATTTTGAGGTTTGCAGTACAACCTGCCAGTAGGCGGTGGGCTACCGCCGACCCCATCACACAGTTTCCGATGATCGATATCCCGGTGCCACTGGGAAATCATGAGTGGTGGTGGAACAGTAAATCCCCATTTCCGCAGAGTCCAATTGGACTCCAAAGGAATGGGGTCACTGAGGCACTAGCACCATTGTTAACAGTGCTGCTGCTTCAGTGAAAACACTGTCGGTAGGGGGCTGAACTCCTGGCTGGTCAGGCCTGCCGGGAGTACGGTGCCCATGGTGGCAGAATCATAGTTTGGCTTTCCTGTAAGGGTGCCGGTACATTGCTACCAGCACCCTTTTTTCTGGACAGCCAAACTTGTAATGATGCCCTATGTGCCTGACCCTCTTCCTTCATAGCACATCCCTACTCTCATCAAACAATGCAAATGAACCACAACTCAATCACCATCAAGGACTCCACAAACAGTCCCCTCATTCACCTTCCCATCAAGCCAAAATACAAAACACCTGCGTCCAATACAAAGAAGCTGAAGCTGCTGCTCATAATTGCTCTCTCAGCAATCACAGCTGAGATTGATGACACAATTACCAGCCATGATGTGAATGTACTTTTCATCACTGAAATCTGGTCCACGCACTCCATGAACCACGCCCTTGATGTCCTCAAACCTGATGGCTAAAACATTCAACTCAGGGAGAGGCTGAACAAGACTGGCAAAGGTCACATCATGGATACATATTCTTAGCCCTATACCAGATCTGAGATAGCCTCTCTCATCTCCTCTGAAGCATTAACCTGTTATTTTCACCTCTGACCCATTGAAACAGTCACCATTATTCTCATCTACAGGCCATTCAACAACTACTTCATTGTTGACGTTTACAACCTGACCAACATCATCTTGCTTGGACAGTCCAACCTCTGCGGAAGCTAAGCCACCAAAACCATGAGAAGAACATTGTGGAGCCTATTAGACATACTGACGAGGACACAAATGACCCAATCCACAAACAACGAAACATCCTAGACCTAATCATCACTGCCATGTCAATCCTCTATTAAAATACACAAATACACTTGGCTGGGCCTTTCATTTCATCATTCACTTCAACAATGACCATATCTCCCAAATCAACAAACCTAAGCCCATCAAGAAGACATTCCGCTCTTCTAAGACATCCCTGTATTACCACTCAATGATGACCTCACCAACCTCGCCTCCTCTCTGAATACATGGACAGCAATGGCATGCCGAAGTTCTCAACAACTCCCTGAATGACAACATCAACATGCACGCAAAGAACAAGTCACTGCACATAAACCAGCAGCCTCGCATCATACACAAAAACCTAATATCAGCAAAAGAATGATCCAAAAACAATAAAATATACATGACACAAGTCCTAATACACATCTGAAATGATCTGACATAAAAAAAAAACTCTGTATTGTCTGCAGAAAACAGATAACAGATAACCAAGTTATAGTAAATTTGACCTTATCTCAGAGTGTTTATTACATGTCCTGGTCTTTTGTAGTAACACAGACAACTGCGAATGACAAATGGTAAACTTATTTTACCACAAGCGGTAATTCACTTTATCAAATGAGGTGAAATAAGAAAACAAACTAGTCACTGTGAATTGCATCCTCTTCAGGGGTTGTTGTATGAATGACAGTATTCAGTTTACATGGTAAGTGTGTTCTGAGATACTGCCAAAAGGGCTTACCTCTCCATTGGACATCTGTTGCCCGTGAACTAGCTTCCTGCTGCTGCTGCCACTGCTGCTGGTTGGGATACCAGCTGCCTGCCTTCAGTGACATCATCTCACAGCCTCACGCTCGCTTCCTGGAGGAGGCGGAGCGTCATCACGATCACGTGACAGGTCACGTGATTTTAGTTGCCGGCACAAAAAGGAGCACAGACCGCCCTAGCGGCACTTACCTCTCCATTGGACATCTGTTGCCTGTGAACTAGCTTCCTGCTGCTGCTGCCACTGCTGCTGGTTGGGATACCAGCTGTCTGCCTTCAGTGACATCATCTCATGGCCTCACGCTCGCTTCCTGGAGGAGGCGGAGCGCCATCATGATCACGTGACAGGTCACGTGATTTTAGTTGCCGGCACAAAAAGGAGCACAGACCACCCTTACGGCGTTAAGCCCATCATGGGTAAAGGCCGCTGACTGTTAGGTGGCTGAGAGGGGCAGACCCTTGTGGTGGGCCGAGCAGTGTTTAAAGACACATTTCATTCGACCAGGAGATTGAGTTTCCCTCTCTCCTGGTGCAAAGAGAGAGGAGCTGCACAACGATGGGACACCTGAAAAGTGACACCTCAGATCCAGGGCGTATGAAAGGGTGAAAACCCGACAACAGGTAAGGCAGCGGGTTGCTTCTTATCCAGTCCCTGCTGGGGGCCAATCACCAACTACGGAAGGCCTCAATAAAGGCATGTTGCCTTGGAGACAAACCTGACTGGCCTTCCCGAAAAAATAGTCCCGGAGAAGGACCAGCACCTGGCGACAGAAACGGCCAGGGAAGACCTCGCTCCGACGGCCGTAACACCCGATGACGGAGATCATGACCAAAACACTAGCAAGGTCAGAATCGCCCAAGATCAGACCCCTCTTGGAGTGGGAAAGGGCTAGGCAGGGGTAACGCAGTTAGTTTTGCCAAACAAACAGGGTGACAAGAAAAGACCCCAGAGGTCTCCGGAGACTGATGAGGCCCTGAATGAGTCAATCCATTCAGAAACGCTCAGTGGGGAAGACCTTGTTGAGGAAGTGCCCGACATAATCGAAGAGAATCTGACCATTGAACAATCGGAGCGGGAGGCTCCACTAGAGAAGGTGCTGGGAGTCGGGGGGAAAGGGGTCAAAACATCTGACCCAATCACAGCAGAGTAGGGGGTCGACCAAAAATATGCATCAGGAGCCTGTCCCAAAGCAGGGGAGGCAGTAACCCCCTGGGATAAAACACCAACTAGGAAGGGGGTGACCACAGTACCCTCGATTACTGAGGAAGAGATGCCCCAGAAAAAATTGACCACCCCGTGCATACTCTCTAGCTGGGGGGATCCCCCACGACCAAATGAGGGGCAGGGGCAGAGAATGTTCGACGCAAATATTTTGAATGTCTCGGACCAAAGTCCTGGTGATCACAGGGAACAGAGAAATGGCCCTTTACCGACCCTTCTTCCCCAAAGTGGCTGCAACGGCACAACCCAGGATAAGCTTAGTAACTCAAATCTTGCTGCTAAATTAATCCTGGACATCTCAAACATTACTGATAAAATAGTAAGGGAGAAAAGGAGGAGTCTTTCATTCATCAAGGTTAAGCTGGCAGCGCTTGATGACAGGGTGGACCTGACAGAGCAACTGATGCAAATATCTCACAAAGAGGGGAAATTTACAGCAAAATACAGGTCCCAGACAAACGCATTACAGAAGCAAAGCCCGGCAGGGGCCGTTGAAAATGACACAGCCTATGACTATTGATGACATTTCTATGGAAAAAATAAGCGATCTACTCTGCAAGGGAAAAAGGGACGACATGGCTCATATTCAGAATATGATGATGGCATCCTTGAACATCACACTTGCCCCCTTCTTGAAGCTTTATGAGTCCATGAATGAAAACTTGCAGTTACTACACACCTTAGCATTAAAAACTGAGGAAGGAATGGGGGAAATTGTAAGCTTCACGAAGCAACTGGATATGAGACTGCAAAAAGAATCTGACTTGTCACATCAGTGGCAAAATCGCCTTTGTGACCTGGCGCGCCAGGAGTCCAATGATAAGCAACTCTTGATGGAAGCCATACTTCAGGATCATACGTGGATAAGGAAGCAAAACCAGCAGTCCTCTTTGAAAACAGATCCCAAACGAAACTCTGAAAGGGATCAGGACCCGGAAGCGTCGAGGGGGAAAAACCCTGTAGTGATCAATGCAAAAGAAAAAACAGGCGGTCCCCTAATATTAGGGAAGGGCTTAAAGACAACTAGACCCAATAATTCAGACTGCCTGTTGATAATAGACGACGAGGAAAATAAATCAACGCATGCAATCTTTAAAGAACCTCAGCATCAAGCAGAAAAAAGGAGTGTTTGCCCAGAAGATCCTTCCAAAGAAAAGAAAGGAATAAGTCAAAAGAAAGCAAAAAATCAAGCTCAAAAGCGCAAAGCAAATGGATCCAGAGCATTCTTGAGGAACATCAAATTGCCTATTGAGGAGTGGGAGGAGCCCTTACCTAAGAAGCCAAGGAGAGAACTCAGTCTGTCAGGACCATCAAAGGGGAAACCAGCGAGCAAACAGAATGAAAAAGATTCTGATATAAGTGTTTGCTTGAGTGACCTCATAGAAATAGCTGAAGAACTCAAAGAGGATGAGCTGTGGGACAACATCAGCTTATCTGAATGGCAAGAAATAGACAACCATTTGGACTATGCCCTGATGGAAAAAAAACAAGAAAACCCGAAGACCAAAGGAAAGAGAAACCCAATGAAAAAATTACAAACTATGAAGTTGACAACCAAAGACTTAAAGGTCCCAACCGTCTGAAAGAGGAGCATTGAAATGAGAAAAGAAGCCCAGTGAAAAGGTACCAAGAAAACAGATCTCATAGGAGGTGTGACTCTCGAAAAAGCCTCCAAAGGAAGAAAGGGGACAGGTACCATGGAAACAGAGGGAGATCTCCCCATGAATATTGTGACGAAAGATTTAATGATAGCAAAGAAAGGAAGAGAGACATCATAGCTAAAGAGCCTCGATTAACTATAACGGACTGGAAAAGGAGCCCTAATAACACAACAAAAAATCCGGAGTTACTAAAGCAGCTGGAAGTCAGGCGAAATGAAAGACTCCAAACAAGCCCACTCAATCAGCGGTATTCAAAAGAGAGAAAAACTCCGAGACATAGGAACCGAGAAAAGAAAACAAAAGTAAGCCGGCAAAGAGATGAACGCGACACTGTGGGTAAGCAAGGTCAATTTCATGTATTGAGACTGGAACGGATGTGGAGTGATAGAAAACGGACAGTGCTGAACAGGGCCATGGTGATGGCACTTTTTAAAGATCTACCATCAACCTTGAGAATCCATAGTGACGGTGTGGCAATAGTCGAGTTTATCGATGAAAAAAAGCCGGACGTGGTCCTACTACATCTATGGACAAGAAAAGTAAAAGAAAATCTGTGGGGGTTAATGTATAACCTTGAGTCCTGGGGTTACAGACTCGATGACCCAGGAAGAAAAAGTGATCAACGAGAGGTAAAGTCCGTCAGACCTCCTACAGTGAGGGTGGAAAACATTATGAAAACTCTTGAAAGGAAAGCTGAGAACACAAGGCAAGAAGTAGGGTTAAAACAAAAGTGAAGTGCCAGACAACACCAGGAGGCTACAAGGGATCGCTGCTCAGATCTAACGAGCAATATAAATACCTACCGAAAGGCCACAGAGGATCATTTAACAAAACTGAGATATACGATTGATAATTCATACCAGAGGGAAAAAGGGACTGCAATCGGTACTCAGAGACTGAAAGAAGGGGAAACAAGAAGCAAACCCGCTATCATACCAGAAAAAAAGAGACAATAGACTAATTGCAGTGGAAAAGGAATCAAACCACTATTGGCATCATGGAACACACAGGGTTTTGGTCATCTCTACTCGGGGGAGAGTAATTTCCTGGTGAAATATGAATTAATTTGTATACAAGAGAGCTGGATCAGAAGAACTCCGTTGTGTGAAGGCTATCAAGTCTACATAAATCTGGCACAGAAAGGACCCTTAGGAAGACCGAGGGCAGGGCTGGTAACCCTAGTGAAGGAGGATTGTCAACTGCAAGTACTAAAACACCAAACCCCAAACCCGTTCCTACAGATACTTAAAGTGGTGAAAAACAGAGGTAGAAATGAAAGGAGACTCCTTGACTCCTTCTAATAGATACATATTGGAACCCCTCGGAAATAGCCACGAGTAAATATCTAATGGAGATAATGAGGGCTATCGATGCAGCAATGTTAGAGGATGAGGGCCAATTGATCATTTTATGTGGGGACCTAAATATTAAACTGCTGGATAAAAAGGGACTGTTGAAAAGAAGACAAACTCTGCCGCCTAATGAAAAACTCTGGCTCGCTGAAATGGACACCAGGGAGATGTCTATGTTGAACGGTCAAACAGTTGGGGACATCCCAGGATCAAACACCTGGTCAGCGAACTCGAGAGCGGGCTGCCTTGACTACTGTTTCGTCGCCAGAAACACCTTAACCTGGATAAACTCCTTCAAAGTAGTCCATCAGATGGTCATTGACCATGCTCTGCTTGAAATTGAGCTTCTCTGGAAGACGGAAGAGCCTAAGTACCGAAACTTTCCTGAATTGGAGTTATCGGGTGGACGCACAAGGCTAAAAATCAAAGCAAGCGCTATTCTCCTACTAGTAGAGAAACTGAAACATAACGTCGAAGAAAACCAAGACACTGTGGACTATGGTTGCCTTTTGAAGGAATTTGAGATTAAGATCGGCCCTAACAAAAAACAAGAGGTGATAAGGAAACATGCACACAACAACATTTTGGTGGTGAAACAAACGGAACACCGTACAGAATTGAGGCGTCTCTGGAAAAGCTCCCTCATTAATAAAGAGGAACTCATAAGACTCTGTAAACAGGCCTATAAAAACTGGCTAAAATCCACCAGGATGTGGAGAGCACAATTAGATGCTGAAAAAATGATGGCAGCAATAACCACGTCTAACTCAAGGTCCTTATGGGAGATAATCAATAAAGGGGGAGAAGTCCAGACTGCATTGACATCTAGTAATGTGTCAAAGGAGGATTGGGTGAAGTTCTATACAGATCTCTTTCAGGAGAAAGACCCGATTAAGACAGAGCAAAGATCAGGAAAGGTATGGTCAATTGACATTGATCGGGAAGATATCCTAACAAGGATACAAAAGTTGAGTTCATCTCGAGCGGCGTGCCCGAACGGCATCTCTTACTGCATGCTCAATGAAAACAAGGAAGAGTGGGCAGATCTCATCTTAATATTATTCCAGCAAATCTTAAGAACAAGATCAATACCCCAATCCTGGAAGGAGGCCCTAATAGTGCCTATATATAAGAAAGGAGATCGTAACAACCCGAGGAACTACAGGCCTATCGCCCTACTCGATTGTATAGGGAAATTGTTCTGCTCCATTCTGCTGAGAGATCTGAAAAATTGGGCAATAAAGACAGGGATCCTCGACAAGAGGCAAACAGCATTTATGAGCGGCGTGGGAACATCATTGAACCTATTCATCCTGAATATACTCAAGCTACGAGCATTAGAACAAAAGAAAAATATATACCTGGGCTTTGTCGTCTGGAACAGGCCTTCGATGGGATCTGCAGAGAATTCCTATGGGCTAAATTAAGAAAGTGGAACTGCCCGCAGGATCTGCTTGAGGCAATTCAGGAACTATATACGAATACTTCAGTTCAGATAGTTGTCACAAAACAAGGAGACCTGACAGAAAAAATACTGACATCTAAGGGCATAAAGCAAGGGTGTGCACTGGCACCTTTCCTGTTCATTCTGTAGTTAGCAGATATGAAAAAATCCCAGGACCAAATCCGCGCATTTCCTCCAGTATTTCAGGATGAAGCCCTCTCATGGATGGTATACGCAGATGATGTCGTATTTGTGGATCAAACCCCCATAGGTCTGCAAAGGCGAATTGTGGAATTTAAGTCCTACTTAAATCAAAATCACATGAAGGTAAACGTAAAAAAATCCATGATCTTAATTATGCATTCGGCACATGGAGCAAGAACCAGAAAACAGAAAAAGGGATTCATCTGGCCATTGGATAACCACCCACTGGAAATAGTGGACTCAACAGTTTACCTGGGGGTACTAATCAATAAGAACATCAATGAGCAAGGGCAATTAGATTCCATCAAAGCAAAGCTGAAAAAACTAACTAATCAGGCTCAAGCTCTCCACCTACGCTACGGATCCTTCTCAATGCTGCCAGTAATCCCATTTTACAAACAAAAGGTAGTGGCAAGCTTAACATACGGAGCAGAATCCCTGCTAAATCTCCATTGGAAAACATGGGATGCGCTAGAGGCATCTTTCTGGAGAAGGGCACTCAGGCTCCCGAATTGCCTCCCTGTCTCGACAATAAGACGCAAACGAAGATTACAATCGATGGAGTCAATGGTCCTGTAGAAGACCCTTTCTTTATACCGGAAGTGTATCCTCGATAAGCCGTCCATTCCATTCGAACTACTAGCCAAAAAAGAGATAAAAAAGAAAGACTTCCATTTTGAGACTTGGAAACAGAACTGTCGCAAAATATTGGAATATTACCACATCAAAATTGCTACGCTAAAAGAAAACCCTGAAAAAGCGAAGAAAAACACGCGGGAAAACGACTGGATCTCCATGGAAAATCGGAAAATGCATAACACAAACTGCCACAACTTTACGTGGGAACGAAGAGCACTGAACGAACCTCCCCCCTATTTACGTCGATTTCCCTCTTCAAAATATGGGGATCTATTGATGAGATGCAGATTAAACATCCTGCCAACAAGAGAGGTCCAATGGATAAGGAAACAAATCCTAGTGGAAGACGCAAGATGCCGTTTCTGTAATGATCTGGAGATGTTGGAAACAGTGGAACATTGGCTGTTTTTTTGTCCACAATTAAGCGCCCAAAGGAGCCTATATTTAGGCGAATGGGTGGTTAACATCAATGCAACAATGGCTGAGGAATACTGGGAATGAATCATGATGGTGCAAAAAATTGGCCCCACCCTAGAAGCCCTAAGATTCATAGAATCAATCCTAAAGGGGCTAGAGGACAAAAATGTGGAATCTTAAAAGGACGGACTACCATTAAAACATTAAGCATAAGGATAGGGGGGCTGGGGAAAAGGACTTGGATCATCTTTCTTTTGTGAAAGGTTGAAAAGAAATTTAACCAATAAAACAAAAAAATAAATAAATAAATAACGTTGCATTGTAAATAAAATACTCAAGGACATGAAATTATGATCTAGAGTGTACTTAGTCCAGTCTTGGCTTACTGTTGGGGACCCTGATATAACAATAATTATCAGATAGTCCTCTGTATTGAGGGCTCACCAACATGCCACCAAAATACAGCCAACAGTAATAAAGCTGGAATCTCTGTTTTTTTTCTGTGAAACAAAACAGTATAATTTGTTAAACAAAATAGTTTAAAACCTTTAATTGCATACAATTGTACATTTAGATTTACTTTTTTGACCCTCATAAGTAGTACATTCTATCTACTATGTTTGGTACAACATTAGTGCTTGGTACACTGTTGTTGTGTTGACATGAAATAAACATTGGGTCACTGGGAAAGAAATTCCATAGTGGATTAAAAAACCCTATGGTTAAATGCATCAATTTTTTGCATTTATATAGTTTTAAAGAATGAACATGTTACAGAATACTTGTGTGTGGTAGCATGGATATATTATGTTAGTGTAAGTGTGACCTCCTATGTGGGGTGTTTTATTCACAGGACGCCACTCCACAGGGCAGTCCAATTTTTATTTCGGCAAGCAGCGGAATTAGCCCCCACTCCCTCCACAGAACGGCATATATTGCTGTGTTTCCAGAGCGCTGTCGGGGAGTTGAGACTGCTCCGAGGAGGATGTCATTTTAAAGCTGTTCCTTCAGGTAGAATTGTATTTGCATAATTGTCGCCTACTGCATGTTGATCTGTGCATATTGGTATTCATTGTGTGTCAAAACTCCTACGTGGGGTGTTTTATTTACAGGATGCCGCTCTGCAGGGCAATCCCCTTTTTACTTTGGCAGGGGGCGAGCTTAGCCTCCGCTCCCTCCACACACCAGCATATATGTGCCATTCCCACTATCAGTGCAGCGGACGGGCGCAGTGGGCACGCTGTCAGCGTGCTGAGGGCGCACTTAAGACAAGCCCATCTGCGTTGCGGCTGGGGAAGCCAGAGGAACTTGCTTTTCTAAGGCATATCTAACAGCTCTCCTCCACATATGACTATATTTCCACCGGGCTGGATTAGTAGCCCCTTGGAGCTTAAGACAGATCCTTCTCAATCTCCATTGAGCAAGCCTCCTAATTTTGATTGTTTTACATTATTGCTTCTAAATACCTGCTTGCTCCCTGCTCATGCAGACCAAATACGATCTCTGTTGGAAGACCGCCGTCCGACCGTACTCTGCCTGAAAGAGGCATGGTTGCAGGCTAGCTCTGCCCCCTCCCTTATACAGGCCATTCCTCCTGACTACTGTATCATGCATGTTGACCGCCAATCACCCCATCATGGAGGCTGGATTTCAGTTATTTTTAGGGCCGAACTCAGGATAACCCAACGTAATTGTCCCTATGATATTCCCATGGAGGCTCTTCTTTTTAGATGTGTTATCTCATCCACTCCTACTTGCCACTTCTTGCTCATATATCATCCGCTTGGCTCCCAAAGTAGTCTCCTTGAACGCTTCCATGACTTATTAGTTAATCTACAACTGCAATACTCACACCTGGTGGTTCTGGGAGATTTCAATGTTAAATTTAATCTGCCCAGACCCCCAGTTGTCAATGTATTTGCTGACAGTCTGTCAGACCTTCACTTGTATCAGCATGTGAAAAGTCCTACTCGTAAATTAGGTAACATGTTAGATCTGATCTTTGCTAAAAAAATCATTCCTGACTATCCAGTCAGTTGAACCTATACTATGGTCTGATCATTTATTGTTCTCTTGCACCCTGGAAGTGGTGGGTAGATCACCTAAGATCTCAATGTTTAAAACCTGGCATCGTTTATGGTGTGCTGCAGACACCCACAGCTTGGTTACCTCAATCTGTGCTAAGTGCAGCATAGCCACAGTGGCCTCACTGTCCTGTGTTTCTCAAGCTTTTTTAGAGGCTGCTAATGTGGCCGCTCCTTTACGTCTGGTTCAGCCCCAGAGTCTGCTATCAGAGCCATGGTTTACTGATCATCTGAAGGACGCTCAGCTCAAACTGAGACAGGCCGAACGTAAATGGCGGAGAGCATATGACCCAGCTCAAAAAATACACTATAAAGCCTGCTCAGCAGCCTACTCGGCTGCCATCAAAGTAGCAAAAATATTATACCATACCACTAAAATTGAGTCTGCACTATGTCAGCCCAGGGCCCGCTTCTCAGCAGTTAAGGCTCTCTCCTCTTCTGAGAAATTAACTCCTAAGGTTATTCCTACCCAGGAGTTATGCAATGCCCTGTGGCAATATTTCATTAAGAAGATCAACACCATTCGACAAAACATCTCAATAACCATCAATGCGGCTCCACACGCAGCAACAAACTTTACTGCGACTTCATCTCATATTATTACGAAGAGCTGGTCTACTTCTCCCAGGTTTAATGAAGAGACAGTTCTGGCAGCTATTAGAAAAATGAAATCTTGATCCCCTTCTGACGCAATTCCACTTTGTGTCATGAAGGAGATGTCTCCTGACCTCCTGTTTGAGATTACTACGGCCATTAATGACTCATGTCCATCTGGGTTGGTTCTGCAGGAACTGAAAGCAGCCAGGGTAATCCCCCTTCTAAAGAAGCCTTCCCTTGATCCTACTGTTCTCTCTAATGTACGCCCTATTTCTCTTCTCCCCTTTGATCTAAACTTCTTGAATCACTGGTATCCCCTTGGCTCTCTACATTTCTTGAAACTTCCCATCTGGACCCTGCCCAGTCTGGTTTTCGACCTGGTAGGGGCATGAGAGTGTACTGGTCACGATCCAGAATGATATGGCCATACTGGTTGACACAGGTGGAGTGGGGGCCCTGATTCTGTTAGATCTATCAGCAGCATTTGAAATGGTCGACCAATCCATTCTACTGACCCGCCTTGCCCAGCTGGGCATATCGGGACAAGTTCTGGCCTGGTTCACTTCATTCCTGGCAGACTGGACACAGACCCTCTCTATGCCCTCCTTTCTTCCTTGTCACCTCAGTTGTGGTGCCCCTCAAGGATCCTCCTTGTCTCCTATTCTATTTAACATCTACATTTGGGCCCTTGTATGTTTGGTGCGCTCCGTCAGCGTCAGATGCTACTCGTATACTGACAATTGACAACACACAAATCCTGATTCGATTAGACCTCGATCGGGCTAAGGTGTCGTCGTGCTTGTGAGAGTGTCTGACGGGCATGGGAGAGTGGATGAACTACATTTGGCTCAAATTGAATGGAGACACAACTGAGGTGATGTTGGTGGGCTGTCCTCCTGATCCCACCCTCTGGGTGTCCTCCTTCTGGCCTTCATCTTTTGGTCTGCTTCCTGTGCTGGTTGATAAGGTGAAAAACCTGGGAGTAATCTTGTCTGCGTCACTATCTATGGACAAGAAAGTCACTGCGGTATGTCAAGCCGGCCACTTCCAGCTTAAGATCTTAAAGAACTGCGTACCCCAGTGGTGGCAGCCATGGCTAGCTAGCTAGCTAGACTACTGCAATTCCCTGTACCTGGCACAACCGAAGGGCCTGATTCAGCAGCTGCAATGTTTGCAGAATCTAGATGCATGTGAGGCTACTGGCACACCTTATGGTGTACCTATTTCTCCTCTGCTCTGAGCCCTTCATTGGCTCCCAGTGGCCCAGCCGGTCAACTTTAAAGCAGTATGTATAGTTCATCACGCCCACCCGTTATCTCGCCAGCCGTAGTCTGCGCTCCGTCTCGACTAATCGTCTGGTGGTTTCGATCTACAAACAGGCTCGGGTTGGAGGCTGGGCGTTCTCCACAGCTATGGCTATACTATGGAATGACATTCCGCTTGCCTTCAGGAAAACTACTATCTATCTAGCCTTTTGGAAGGCCGTTAAAACTCATTTATTCTAGCCAGAGCTGCTCGCAGTCGCAGCCGCAGTCTCTCTCTCTCTTGTAGTGCCAAGATGCCTCTGGGTGACGGTGCGCTTTAGAAGTAATGCTAACATAACATAACATAACATAACTTAACATAACATAACATAACGGGGTGTTTGTTTGAAGTGTATTGTAATTAAGGGTATGTTTAAAGTAGTTAGATACCCGTTGGTGTATTATAACTAGATTGGACTTTACAAGATGTTTTGCAGTAACAGTAACTGTGATGGCATATTTGAAGTGTATTACAATAAAGATATTAAGGATATAGTTAGATACCTGTTGGCACATTCTAGCTGTCTTGGATTTTAACATTACTATTGTAGTACTATGGATGTAGTTAGATACCTGTTGCCATATTCTAACTTTGTATTGTAGTATACTTTACTGAGTACATTGTGGTTGAAGAACTATTAAGTAGGCATTTGTTAGATTTGCTGTTAACCAATGTTTTGGAATAACAAAACTGCTGTTACTCTCAAGCCAAACACTTATTTATTTGGCATATGTAGTATAGTGGCCTGAAGTGGTTGTGGCACCATTGTAGTATGTTATGCCTACTGTTGTGAAGGTTTTCATGCCAATGCATACTTAGCCATGTGTAAAGCTGGTGAGGTTAAAGTTATGTTTGTTGAAATCTGCATTGTACCTTAGAAGCATTAGTGTAACATATATGCCATGTGAGTTTATTTGTATGCTGGAACGATTGTCTGATTTGCATTCTGCAGCAGCTGGTGAAATGAAATGGATTCACAATTTGGTATGGATACATACACACATCATTCATTAGGGATGTGCTCTTGTGAAACATGCTTGCTGGGTGCATGTATGGTTCCACATGTATGAAATCTGGAAGATTTCATTTATGGGATGTTTTTGGTTCCTAGTACTTGGTGTAAGTACATTAAGAATTCTTGTGTATCTTCCTGTGTGTTTATGTTGAATTTTCCCATTCATGTACAGTAGTCAAACTCTTGCCTTATACCTGAGACAATGTAATTGATGTCAGGATTATTTGTGGCATTTCTATGAAGGGTGAGCATTTGCAAACACAAAAGGGCTGAGCCATTTAAGTAAATATTGTTAACAATTGGTGGTACTGGGAAGAGAAGAATGATTGTTACATTTGCATACCATTTTAGTTCATTTGTGTTGCTGAATTTAAATGGACCAAAGAGTTCTGCCACTGTATGCTTTGATGGGTCTGAAGTTGTTTTTTGAGAAGAGCCATTTTTCTCTTTGTCTTCTGATGGATATGTAGTTGTTTTTGGATTAGAGAGTTTTGTCGTTGTATTATTTGATGGAGTAGCAGTTGTTCTTTTTTCAGTGGTGTTGATGGGAGATCTGCTATAGGTTCTGTATGTATTGGTTTTCTTTTTAAAGTTTTTTTTAGGTACAAGGTACATATGGGGGTGTACAGTACATGTAGCCTGTTGTATTCCGGGATGCAAGAAATTTCAGCGTTGACTTTGTTTGCATCAAAACTGACTAGGAATAGACCATTGAATGTACTGAGATGTGAAAGTGCTATGTAACTCACCTTCTTTCAAGACTGTGCTGACAATGTTAATCTATGCTTTATCTAGGGTTGGACCTTGCAATTGGGTAATAGTGACAGCATTTGCAAGAGATAGAGAAAATTGTTCTCTGCATACATATATGTATTTTAACAGAAGGAAACAAGCTATTGCTCAGCCTATTTTTTTAACTTCTGCGTGTTTGTCAAAGTGGATGTTTACAAACTAAATGTTGTTGTCATGTGGATATGTTTGGAAACTAACAACTGTACCAATTGTTCCACTGATTAAACTGTGCCTATATCAAGATTACATTTTAGGATTACTCTGCAGTTTAGACACAGAGGGCCTAATTATAAGTTTGGCAGTAGCCTTGCTGGTAAAACCGGCAGGCTACCGCAAAAACCTCTGAAAAATTCCAGCACCCACGAATGGGCAATTACCGGGTCTTTATGCCCTGCCGGACCTGGTTATTGCCCATTCGCGGGCACCGGAATGGAATGCTCCCCATTCCCATTGAGCCCCAATTCAGAATGGTGCCGGTGCATCCGACATGCTCCGCTCGCAGGTGCCGGTACGGCCGCCAGGTCAAACCTGGTGGCCGTAATGGCACCCATAAGCATAACTCGTAGTTTGCCAGTTTGGTAACTATGGTACCGGCAAGCTTGCCGGTACCATAGTTACTGGACCGGCAAACTTATGAGTTATGACTTTTTCTTCTCTAGCTGTGTTGGAGACACACTTTTCTAAGCTATTTAGTTGTGTTGTTGCTTGTTAACACATAGGGAGTGTCATGCGGTGCACTTCTAGTTAGTCTGTGGAGCTGATACACAGAATGGGTTGTATTTCTTTTTCAACATTGTATCACTGTATTATCTACAGCTAGAAAGGGTTGGCATTAAGGACATGCATTTCATATTTTGTTGAGTTAAATTTTCCATGGCATCAGGAGCAGATGTGTTTTCCCATAACGCTCATGGATGAGTCTGGTTTTTAAGATGTATTGTGCATCTTTAGTAAGCAGGCCAGTTCTAATGCTTTTTGAAATGTTAGCATATGAAGAGAGGGTGCCAAGAATGCTCCTCCTCACCCTCAGATTCATGACAGGACGAAAAGCCAGAAATGCTTGCAGCCATCCATCGTATTTCAGATGAATTCCGAGTACACCAATGATTGACAAATATACAGAAAATTAGAATCAGGGCCCCCACTCCACCATACAGACAGACTCTTGGTGCATGTCTTCACAGGTATAGGGGAAGAAACAGTGATCGTGGATGGAAATACCTTGAAGGACAGGCTCTATTAAACACCAAGGAGCCACGATGCTGATGTCATTATTGATACCACTACATAGCTGCATTATTCATGAAGCACATTAACACTCCTGCACAGCATTACACAGGCACACACTTGCATACTCGAAGAACATGCTTACACAGTTCTATAGCTAGAGGACAGATACATATACATACATACATACTGTCAATGTTTTTATTCATTTACCAAATGCAGCAAATGTCAAGGAGTTCCCCCTTCTCACCTGAGTCCGTTTTTTACTGGTGACTTTGGTCGATGCCTTCTTGCGAATGGACCGGGTCTTGAAGAAGGCTGCCCAATTCTCTTCCGAATCCAGAATGCGTTCAGTTTCCAGGATGCCGAATCCAGGAATCCAGGAGGCAGTGGAAGCACGATAGCCAGGAATCCAGGAGGTAAGTAGAAGGGGGAGAACTAGGAAGGGATAGCGGGATTAGAAAAAGCAGAAGAACCACAAGCTACGGAGCACACGTCTGGTCGCTACTTCGCAATAGCATTGAGACGCGCGGAGCCGCGGAAGGCGTGGTCTATTAGTAGAAAAGGCTACGTCCAGCGCATGGAGCGAGAAGGGATTACGGTGGACGGCCAAGTTGGGAGTATTAATGAGTGTAAGCCCGCTGTGACAGGGACCAAGAAGCCCAAAAGGGGCGCACTCTGAGATTCATGACAGCATGCCTCCTCTGAAGACCTTTCCCTCCAGGTTTGCCCGGGTGAATGAGATGAAATCTTCTGAGCAGTCGAGGGGCCTTGATGTTTGACATAGGGTCCCAGGTTCTTTCACTAGGGGATACCCTTTCCATTCAACCGGATATTGAAGCTGGCCTCTTCTATATCTGGAATCACAAATCTGGGACACCTTGTATTCCAATTGGTTGTCGACCAGTATAGGAGGAGGTTTGCAGGGTTTCCGGGAGGATGTATAGTAGGGTTTCAGCAAAGATGTGTGAAAGACTCGGTGTATGTTCTTCCAGGAGTCTGGCAACTTGATCCGATAAGAAACAGGATTTATAACTTCTTTGATGGGAAATGGTCCATAGTATCGAGGGGCCAATTTACTCAGCCGTAAATGTCGGGGTAGTAATTTTGAGGACAACCTGACCTGGTCCCCGATTGCATAAGAAGGGCCTGGTCTTCTTTTGGAATCTGCATATTTCTTGGTCTGTTTTCTGGCCTTCTCGAAGAATTCCTTGGCCTCCTTATGTATATTGACAAGGGTTTCGATCCAGGAATCAGCTGTAGGTACTGGTGTAGATTGAGGAAGAACAGAAGGCAGGACCGATGGTTGGAAACCTTGACTGCATTAAAAGGGGCTGGTCTTAAGTGCCGAATGGTCGGAATTGTTGTAGGCGAATTCAGCCACGGGTATCAGGAGGGACCAGTCATCCTAAACCTTGGTGGCAAAGCATCGAAGATACTGTTCCAGGGTTTGATTGACATTTTCTGTGGCTATGTTGGTTTGAGGGTGATATCCTGAAGAAAGGGTACGTTGGATTCCTAAGCATTGACAGAGACTTTTCCAGAATTGTGAGATGTATTGAGGTCCACGATCCGATATGATCTTGGAAGGGAGTCCATGCAAACGGAATATGTGTTCCAGGAAGATTCATGCTAGTTCAGAGGAGGATGGCAGTTTATGCAGGGGTGTAAAATGAGCCATACGAGTGAACAAGTCTATGGTAACCATAATGGTAGTGTATGCATGGGAAGGTGGTAGTTCCACAATGAAGTCCGTAGCGATAATCTCCCATGGCCTGGTTGGCAGTGTAGGTTGCAGTAAAAGGGCCGCCGGTCTCTTGTTATCATGTTTATTTTGACTGCAGACAATACAGGATTGAATCTACTGCTGTACGTCGAATCTCATCCTAAGCCACCAGAATTGCCTTTGTATAAGACAGAGGGTATTGGCGATGCCACAATGTCCGGAGTGTAGGGTATCATGACAGAGATTTATTATTCTTTGTTGTAGCCTTTTTGTAGGGATGACCAATACATTGTCCTTGAACAGATACCCTTCCCGGACCCTTAGATTCCATTGATTTTTTTTAGATATATCCTTCCACAGATCAGAGGATTGGGCCTGAGCTTGAATTTCTTCAAGGAGGTTGACTGCTTGGGCTACAAAGATCTTAGGGGAAAACATCTGAGGATATGTCTTGTCTTCAATGGGCTCGTAGTCTGGTCATCGAGATAAGGTGTCAGCAATTAGGTTTTGTGATCCTGGAACATGAGTTATGTGGAACTGGTACTGGGCAAAGAAGTAGGCCCATCGTGCCTCATGACTATTCCTACACTCCAAAGACTGTAGAATCTGGAGGTTCCGGTGGTCCGTACGGACCTGAACTGGATGTTTAGCTCCCAGAAGTAAATGTCGCCACTCAGTGAAGGCTTGACGGATGGCTAACAATTCCTTTTCCAGGACTGAATAGTGTGTTTCACTAGGAGTCAGGGTTCGTGAAAGATAAGCAATTGGGTGTTCCAGTTTATCTCCTAATTCTTGCTTCAGGACCGCACCTATGGCGTAATTAGAGGCGTCCGTTTCTACTCCGAAGGGTGGATTAATATTGGGTTGGAACAAGATAGGAGCTTGTGTAAACACTGTCTTCAGACGCTGGAACGCTGGAACGCCGTTTCTTGTGGTGTAGACCAGAGGAAAGGAGTGTCTTTCTTCAGGAGAGCAACAATCGGTTGTACTATCTCAGAGAGGTTAGATATGAACTTGCGGTAGAAATTGGCAAGGCCCAGGAATGATTGAACTTGTTTCACGGAAGCAGAAGCAGGCCAGGTCAGTATGGCCTTTACCTTAGAAAGATCCATACTGATTCCTTCTGGGCTAAGGATCAATCCTAGGTAATGAACAGAGGTTACATGGAACAAATATTTTTTTGGGTGTGGCTAGGAGTTTGTGTTCTCTAAGTCTCTGCAAGACTGCCTTCACATGCTCTTCATGTTGTATAGGGTCCTTGGAGAAGATCAATGTGTCATCCAGATATACAATGACGAAGAGAAACAACATGTCAGAAAACACCCTGTCCTTAAAGCGTTGGAAAATTTCCAGGGCATTAGCTAGTCCAAAGAGCATGACTAGATATTCATAATGGCCAAAGGGTGTTCTGAAGGCGGTTTTCCATTCGTCCCCTTCCCGAACACAAATCAAATGATAGGCACCTCTGAGATCCAACCTGGTGAATATTACCGCGCCTCTCACGGCTTCCAGGATGTCCGAAATCAAGGGTAACGGGTACCGGTCCTTGAGGGTGCATTGATGTAGGCCGTGATAATCGAGGCAGGGTCTGAGTTCCTTGGTATCCTTCTTGGGAACAAAGAATAGGGAAGAACCAGCAGGAGATTTTGAAGGTCTTATGGTGCCACTTTCAAGGTTGGTATCCAGGTATTCTCTTAGGGCCTTTTTCTTGGGTTCGGAAAGGATGAACATCCTGCCGAAGGGAATCACTGCGGAGGGTTCTGTATCTATTGCGCAGTCTTCAGGTCTGTGTGGGAGTAAGGCCTGGACTATGGCAGTTGAAAACACATCAGCATATCCTTGATAGGCCTCAGGAATGTGTATGACATTAGACACCATGAGTGATGTCTGTTGTTCCCTTGTTGGTTCCTTTGGGTTTATTAACGGAGGTTCCAGGGATAGGCAGTGAGACATGCAAAACTCTGAGCCTAGGAATAGAGAACCCGCTGTCCAGTTGATATATGGTTTGTGTTTCTGTAGCCAGGGCATACCCAAAACCATGGGGTAATGAGCTGACTTAATGATGTCAAACCTAATCAGCTCCTGATGGTGATTTATTGAAAGCTGGATCTCTTTGGTCTGCAGGTTTATGGGCCCTGATGCGAGGGGTCTTCCGTCAATAGCTTCCACAGGTTGCATGGTGCTTCGTGGCTCGTACGGAATTCGATGTTTAGTAACCCATTCTTGATCAATGAATATCCCCATAGCTCCGCAGTCTGCCAGGGCCAAAATGGAATAGGTCTTGTTCTTGGAAGGTGATAGAAAGGCCTGTAATATCACCAAATTGTTTTGTCCAGGAGAGTTCAAGGATGGAATTGATGTGGAGCAAACATCTCTCTCCCGAAGCTCTGCTCCATCTAGGATCGGTAGCTGGCATTTCCCGAATGCCGAGGGGGTGCTAGAGGGCATTCCCTAACCAAATGCTTATCCGAGGCACAATACATGCACAAGCCCGTATGAATTCTTCTCATTCTCTCTTGCAGGGATATGGGTCCACGAAAGATCCCAATCTGCATGGGCTCTGGTTCCGTGACTGGGCTTGGGTTGGTGTCTGTTCTGACGGTACTCTCAAATGATGCCTTGGGAGAATTTACCCTGTTTTTTTTCTTTTCTGTCTTCCTTTCCTGGATACGGAAGTCAATTTGCATAGCAAGATCCATTAGTGCCTGGAACGAGCTTGGTCGAGCCACTCTGGCCAGCTCATCCTTAATCTCTTCGTTCAATCCTCTCCTGAACAGGGTAAAGCTCGCCTCAGCAGACCAGTCAGCTTCCTTAGCCAACTGTTTAAATCGGGTCACATACGTGAGCATATGTCACGCGGTGCGTTCCTTCCTGGCGTCTCTGGCCAAGGACCCGGGTTTATCATAGCCGAACGCATAGCGCGGTCTAGTCTTTTCCCTTGGCTCATGCTTCCTATTTAGGCCCCGCCTTCTTTCAGTGCTTCGCGTTGCAACCCTTTCTGTCAGCTGTTCTCCTTGCTGCCGCTGTTGTGTATGCTCTCCTTCTCTCTAGTTCCGCTCTGCCTTCTCTTCTCTGTTTTTCGCTCTTTTGTACTCTGCTTCCCTTCCCCCTGCCGTGCCCCCTCGGCACCTTGCCCAGTTTTGCTTACCTCTCACCTCTCCCGGTTGGCTTTGCATCCTGTACCCTGCATTTTCTCTCGAGCTACTTCCCACGGAGCTCAGCTTCCATCGGGACTCCGGTGCCTTCAGCAGGGGTTTTTTCTGCCGCTTGTGGCTTTTTCACCTAGTTGTCCCTCCCGGGACCAGAGTCCCAGCGGGGTGCCTTACCTGGCCTCCGCTGTGGCCTCGTCTCGTGGGAGAGGCGGTCGACCTACAAAGAGAGGAAAAGACTACTGGACCCGAAGATCCATTAGTCCAGACTGCAGCGACCACACAAGTGAGGAGGAGGGGGAGGAAGAGACGAATACTAGAGGTGCCATCGACCCGAAGTCTGACAGCATATCCTGGGAACCTTGCTGAAATTCTAGCAGGCGTTCCTGGGCACTGTAAACCTGCTCAGGGCGGTCAAACATGTTTTTAAGGGCCTGTATAAACCCATCATAGTCGTCCAAGAGGGCATCACTATAGGTAATGAGGGGAGTAGCCCAAGTTAAGGCATTTCCGGAAAGGTGAGAGATTATAAAACCCACCTTGGCTCTAGGGGTCGAAAAGTAATAGGGCTTGAAGGTAAAGTGGACCAAGCACAAATCCAGGAATGCACGAAGGGTCTTTGCTGAGCCGTCGTATTTGTCCACGATGCCGCCCAGTAAGACACTTTCTTTTGTAGCAGAATCCTGGGATAGGACCAACGGTTTGAGAGCGGCGTTCTCCGCCTTTAAATTCTGTTACTCGGTTGATAATTCCTGCATACTATGCATCAGGTCCTGCACGGCAGTCTCCATATCAATATCAAGTTTGGTCGGGTGGCGTCTCAAACTGTCAAGGAGTTCCCCCCTTCTCATCTGAGTCCGTTCTTTACTGGTGTCTTTGGTCAATGCCTTCTTGCGGATGGACCGGGTCTTCCGAATCCAGAAAGCGTTCAATTTCCGGGACGCCGAATCCAGGAATCCAGGAGGCAGTGGAAGCACGCTAGCCAGGAATCCAGGAGGTAAGTAGAAGGGGGAGGACTAGGAAGGGATAGCAGGATTAGAAAAAGGAGAAGAACAGCGAGCTACGGAGCACACGTCTGGTCGCTACTTCGCAATAGCATTGAGATGCGCGGAGCCGCGGAAGGCGTGGTCTATTAGTAGAAAAGGCTACGTCCAGCGCATGGAGCCAGAGGGATTACGCTGGATGGCCATGTTGGGAGTATTAATGAGTGTAAGCCCACTGTGACAGGGACCAAGAAGCCCAAAAGGGGCGCACACTGAGATTCATGACAGTAACGCAGAAACTCAAGGCGAACAAAAGATCCTGAGCAAGCTTGCTGATGCTTAAAGCCAATGACTCTATGGGACTACAGTCGTATATATGGAGCCTGGTAGGATCATGTGTGACTAACTTATAGGTTACCTCATATAACAAGAAACCATATTCTGAACTTTAAGGAAAGTTACAGTAGGCCTCAAGCCACAGAGCCTGAGACGAGGAGAGCTGATTCAGGCTGAAAGATATGCAAGCCAACCGCACAGCCAAGTTCAGAGATTCACAGCCACATTCCAATCTTCAGACGACAAAGGGATGAGCTGCAGAGAAAGGGAATACATCCTGGTAAATGCAAGCTCCAGAGTTCGATTTCGTGGTCTCTAAACACGTAATGCAGCCGAGCCAGACAATGGACATTCACCCATGTTGGGAAAGAAGAGCCAATCCCAGGAAAGTCAGATGAAAGAAAGCAACAAGTGTTGAAACATCGGAGCGTACTCTCATAGGCATAGGTGGTACATTACAAGTTACAATACAGACACATATTACCTTGAAGTGGTACACAGAGGGCTGAGAACCAAATCGAGTCCCAGGCCTGGAGGAATCAGCCCTAACCAATCACAGCTTAGAAGCTGTGGGGTGAATGGCAAGGTACAAGAACTAATGGTAAGCCCATTACTCTGCAACAATGTTATAGATAGTTTCTTGGGGACGGGGCAGGCCAGCCACCTGACATGCAATGGCCAGTAGAATAACCTCTATAGGGGACTTCCATAGGTAAGAGTACTACCAATACCCTATCCTCTGTGGTGATAGGTTTTCCGGGGGAGGGCCCAGCTGATGATGTAATATGTGTACAGAAATGAACTGCACACCGTGGAGAGCTGAGAAATACTGGAGAATACTGATTGTCTTGTATGATTTCTGTTGGTTTTTACAATAAACCACAGTTCTAACTTGCCATTGGCTGAGTGCTCCATTTATTCTGGGGAAGGGAGGTGGGCCCTTGAGAGCAAGGCAGACCCCCAGACGACCTCTGGTATACTCGGGAGAAGCAACCCCGACACATAGGTGAGATCTGCAGACTGACACATGTTTTAAGTTAGTTCGCTGTAGCGAAAATGTTGGCAGAGATTTATATTTCCAATGCTGCCGAGTGTGTTATGGCATTGCTTGTGTCCTAATGTTTTGAAAATAGGTTGACCTTTGACTGGTGTTAACTGTAGGAGATCTCCGAACCACAATAACATGTTTTCCGCCAAATTGTTTTTTGAAATCGGTTTTTAGGACTTCTTGCATTCTGAGATGAATTAAAGCCAACATGAATTTGGAAACCATGCTTACCTCAATTATCAGGATCAGTTTCATTTATTTCAGAATTCTGCTTACTTCAGTAGCAGCATTTGCTGATAATTTATAGTATTCTAATTTGTTTTGGCGTTTTACTGGGGGGAACAGTAGTCAGTGTCAAGTTACACCTCTTATGTTGTAGGCAGCTAAACCTGTGGGGACTGTTACAGCTGGTGAAAGGTTGTTGTTTGTTAAGTCTTGTAGAAATGTGCTGATTATTTTAATTTAGAAAGTTTTGCCAGAGCCAGTTTCACCACTTACACACGGGAGCAGAGGTTTATAATTTTTACAGTTTTAGTTTCATGTTTAAAACCATGTTCAATTTCTTCAGTGACTTTTAGATAAATGGTGAGTTGTTCATCAATTAGCTTTGAATTGAGCACTGACGAGTCTTCCTCAGATTATTTCATTTAGAATGAGTGGTTCGCGGCTTCCTGTAAGAGAAGGTTAACTGCCTTTAAGAGTGTCTATATATAGCAGAGATTCAATTTCTTCCTCGTATTGGCGTTCATTGTCCAACATTTGTTTGTGTCATTGAAAATTGACATTTGTTCTACTGCTTCCATTTAAATTTAATACAGCTACACATGAGTCATGGTCACCTAATAATTCTTCTTTTTTCCAAGGTTTAAAAAGTTGCACTAGGGACATGTAATACAGTTCTCTATGTTATGGATATTGAAATTATAACTTTCAATGATTAATTAGACTGGGCTTGGCAAGCTTTACTAGGCTTTCTTCATAAATTGAGACTGAATATATTCTCACCTGGCGTGACATTGCTTATGCAGGAGTAGTGTTGAGCTATGTCATGCAGTCACATGTTTTCCTAAGCAGTACTTCTTTTTGGGAAGTAAGTGTCTATTAAATTGTTTATTAAAATGTCCTGGCTGTTGGGATCACTTTCTGGGTATTGTTTCTTTCCCTTGGTAGGATTATAGCAAGCTTTTGCCACCTTTAGAGCTAGTGGGAGATCTGCCAAATACAGATTTAAGAGTATTGATGCTAGTGGACATCCCTGTTTAACCCCTCTCAGTGTGAAAAAATTGTCCTTGACCACTGAGTCTGATCCGTATGGCAGTGTTGGTGTGAAAAGCCTCTACAACTTGTAGCAGGTCAGTTGGACATCCCCAGTTATGAAGTTTAGCCCATAACTCGTGCACCCCTCGGAATACGCGTACCTCACGTGTGCCTGCCCAATCGCATGAAAATCTCCTCAAGCACCCCCTACAATACGTGTACCCTGCCTGCGCTAGGCAAATAGCGTGGAAAAAGTCCCCCCTGTGGTGTGGGCTGCCTGTGGGGCATGGTCAGGATGGATGGGCTGCCTGTGGGGCATGCCCAGGGGTGATGGGCTGCCTGTGGGGCATGGTAAGGGGTTGTAGGGGTGTCCCCTGTGGTGTGGGCTGCCTGCAGGGCATGGTCAGGGTGGATGGGCTGCCTGTGGAGCATGCCCAGGGGTGATGGGCTGCCTGCGAGCATGCCCAGGTGTGTAGGGTGGTCCCCTGTGGTGTGTGTCACCCCTGGGCATGCCCCACAGGCAGCCCATCCACCCTGACCATGCCCCGCAGGCAGCCCACACCACAGAGGACCACCCTACACCCCTGGGCATGCCCCGCAGACAGCCCATCCACCCTGACCATGACCCGCAGGCAGCTCACACCACAGGGGACCATGCACTTGTGAGCCCCAACACATGTCCCCCCCGCCAGTGATGGACACCTTCCAGTAGGCCCTGACACATGTCACCCCACCCCCATTGATGGCAACCTGCCAGCAGGCCTGACTCATGTCGCCCCACCGCACCCCCATTGATGGCAACCTGCCAGCAGGCCACGACTCATGTCCCCCCCACTCCCATTGATGGCAACCTGCCAGCAGGCCCCAACTCATGTCCCCCCACTCCACCCCCATTGACAGCAACCTGCGAGCAGGCCCCGTCTCATGTCCCCCACCCCCATTGACGCAACCTGCCAGCAGGCCCCGACTCATGCCCCCCCACCCCCACCGACGGCAATCTGCCAGTAGGCCCCGACTCATGTCCATCCCACCCCCATTGATGAAAATCTGTCAGCAGGACCCACCCATGTCCCCCCATCCCACCCACATTGACAGAAACCTGCCAGAATAGAGGCCCATGTGAGAAATGCCAACACAAATCCCACCCCACGCCGCAGCACCCCAGTCAAAACACACAACCATATATTGTACCCACTCCCCACTAAAAGCTCCATGCCTTGACATTCAAAAAAGCACACACATGCACCCAAAGAAATGTCCAACAGAGCCACACAGTGGTGACACATGACAGAGGCAATGGACAGTGACACATGCACAAAACTAATGAGAGTAGACCACACCAATAATGAAGATTTGTGAAATGTATTAAAAAGAAAAGAAAATGGCAAAATCAAAACCACACATGCAAATGAAGAAATTATCAATCCAATACCAAAAAGAAAGTATAATCCAAGGAAAAATTAAAATCCAAGACATGGAAACTGAAAAGTGGTCCATCGCCAAAGTCCATAGAAATTGTTCCAAAACTGAAAACCATAAAAACCATTACTCCATGAGATGACGTAAAAAAGAAAGTAAGTGCATGTCCGGAACTATACACAATTTAAGTCACAAGGTTCCAGGATCCCAAAAATAAAGAAAACCTATCAAAAATCCTATCAAAAACAGAACTATATACAAAAAGGAGGAGCATAGTCCGTGGACTCCAAATCATACATTAAAAGAAAGGAAACCTATGCTTAAATAACTATGTACAAAGGCAGCTGGCTAGTCCGACGGCTCACTTACTGATGTTCCGGGCTAGGGCATCATCGAACTCCACATCGATGTTCTAGAAGCGGGCCTGTTCCCTGGCCTCGAGGTCTCACAGGGATGCAGCCCTGGCATCCACCAACTCCCTGAGAGTTGCCTTGAGGCACTGAGCCTGCCTCAAAGCCCGGTGCATGGAGTTCTCAGCCTTGGCCATCGTGAGCTGTGCCCTCTCTACGGCCGCCTCCGCTTTGCATTGATTTGCTGGCCCAACCACAACCACACGGAAGACACTCCCAGTCCTGGGTCCTCCTGCCCGCCAGTCGATGACTGCCCCCGGGGTGTTGTTGGCCCCGAGCGATGCTGCCTCACGCTGAGCCTGCTGGTGACTCACAGCCAACTGCCTCTGCCACCACAATGGCCTCCTGGATGATAGAATTCCCTGGCGCTGTTGTTCACGTGCCTTACTTGGTGATGCCTGCACATCCTCCATTTGCTAGGGGACCAGTTGGTGGTGTGACCACCCCTGCTGGACCTCTGACTCCCGACTGTAGCAGGGATGTGTTCTCCCCCAGCCTGGCCGCGGGCTCAGGGGCAGCTCCACAGGGGGGGCAGGTGGTACATGGGCAGGAAGATGTCACGGAGGATGACTGGTGTATAGGGGGTGCAGTTGAGGAGGGGGTCACAAGAGCTTCAAGCACACAGAGGAAACCTATGCCAGTGACCTGTCCTAGCAAGTCCAGGCACCCACGCAGGTATTCGAAATTACGTGCACTGTCCTGCCTAGAACATGCACGTCATTCCGAATACCAGGCATGCGCAGATCCACACCGATAAGGACAGGCTGCACATGGTCACGGATTGCCATGTCTGCAGGGAGAGGACGGCACATTTTTGTAGATGCATCCCCTACCTGCGAACGGGCCTTGACAGAGGCATCCCTGCTGGATGATGCAGTCACAGGATCGGGGACAGAATTGCACACAGGCACCTCCATGGTGACCTGTGCTGCCTCCTGCCCCTGCCCCTGGACTGCACCACTCACACCAGTGGAAACACCCCCTCCAGGCCCCATGCGTGGAGCTGATACGGCCTCCTCCTCAACCACACCCCCCAACAACCTGGATGACTCTGTGCTGTCTTCCTCATTAAGCCCTGTGGAGGCTCAGCTACTCTTTCTGCTCCCGAGGAGACTACCTCCAAACTTGGCCTCTTGGACCTCCCCTTGGCTGCTGCGACTATGGATGTGGCACCAGACTCCTCACTCCCGGAAGCTATTATGACCTGGGAGGGGAGCTGGGTCCTGTGTTTCTGGCTGGTGGTGTCATCCCTGCTGCTGAGCTCCACAGCACCATCTCTGCCCTCTTCATCAGTATACGTAAATGCATGAACATCCAATGGTTGGCATGACATCACAAGCAACATGGGGAGTGCCGATCACATGCACACACACCACCAGACAGACCTGCATCTGTACATCTCCACTACATGTCACAGTGCAATCATCGGCAACTATGTCACATCTGCCAATCAGGTACCCACATGTCCGGGTCACATGGATCCATGGCGTCTCACAGTCACACACATGCCAAACAGACACACGCACATGTACACCATGCACGCACATGAAGGTGGGATCAGCATCAATGTGTTACACCCCAAACATGCCATAGTACATACACAGAAATGCAAACGTGTGCATCTCCACATGCAGTTGGCCATCATGCATTGTAACACATACATCATTGATGTGTATCACACATGACTGGACTCCCATGCAGCATGGGCATGTCCCTGCACACACATCTATACAAGGGCCATGTCAGACATATGTCCAAGCTGCACACTCCTGCCATACCTCAACATGCACTGTGTGGAATGGCATAGCCCAGACACTCACCGCTCGACTCCAGACAGGTCTGCCTCTCTAGGACGTGGTGGTGAAGAACTGGGTTGATGCGTTCCAGGACCCTCATCTGGTCGATGGTAAGTTGGATGTGGCGCCCCCCTGCATCCGCTGTACGCAAGAGGCCCCAGGCCTTCATGAGTGTCCTGGACCTGAAGTCCTCCCAGCGCTTCTGGATGTGTTTCAAGTCCTGTGTTGCCACCCTCTCTGCGTTGATGGCAACCACAATGTCCGACCAGGTCCTCATCCGTCTTTCCTTGTCAGGGCACAGTTGTCTGAAGAGGGCATCATAATGCCCCATGACTTGCTCCACCAGGATGCCAACTACTCCGGCTGAGAAGCTGACAACCTCTGTCTCCCTGGCTGGGGGTTGCCAGTGGTCTCAGATGGTGTTTGCCCCGAGATGGCATCCCCCGAGGCAGGTGTGGGTGGGCAACTGGGTCCTGGGTCTGGGCTGTGGAGCGATGGAACACTGGTCGGCAGTCTTCTGTTCCAGCAGAGGTAGTCACAGCAACTGGACCCCTGTCAAACGCTGATGTGCAGGCACCAAATAGCAGAGCACAATGGCAGTAGGAAGGCAGGCAGCAGCAGATGGCTCTTGGGAGGCTGCATGGGGCTCTGGGGGGCAGGAAAATGGACTTCTGGGCAGGAGCGTGGACTTCCGTGTGTTGTCGCATGGCTAGCGTGATGCAGAGTGATTTAGCATGTGAAAAAACAGCACGTCAGCGTGTAATTCGAGGAAAGGGCCTTAGCGCGTAAGTGACATGACGCGCACAGGCATTTCCCTAGGCAGGGGTTAAAGGTGAGCGCGGGCCAGCAGTTTGCTGTACATGCTTTTTGTGGAGACCGACGCGTGTATTGTGACTTCTTGTTGTTTCACACGCCATCACTTCACAGCGGATCAAGGACGTACCTCTTCTTTTGGTGGGGGTTTGGCCTACGCGTGTTTTTCTTTCGAATGCTAGTCAGGCGGTGAGTCGCATACATGCTATTTTTCCCACTGTGGGTCCTCCTGTGTTTCGCGTAACCGTTTTTGACGTCATAGTAGCCTGCGTTTCCCACACATATGTGTTTTTTGTGTCCCTGGGTGCCACCGCATACTGCAGAAGGTTAATTCCACACACATGGGCTACCGGGGTTGCGTGCACGGTTTTATTGCAGATTTGGGGTGGCTGAGCATTGCATGACCTGTCATTTTCTCCCAGGGTTCACATACAGCCTTGCAGGAGCACAGGGGTGCTGTTTACACCACATACTCAGCCCCCTTCACCCCAATTGCCCAGGACAATTGTCGTGTACACCTCCCATTGGCACTAGTACATCTGTGCCATGGTTGGGAGGCCAGAAAAGGTGAGGGGCACCTCACTTTGGCATCCTCCATGTGGTGGGCGTGGTCAGGGATGTGGCCGGTGTAACCAGGGAATAGGGGGAGTCCAGGGTGGACAGGGTGGCTGTAGAGGGGGAAGAGACAGTGGTGCGCCACTTGGGCAGGATGTTCTGCCATGTGTTGGTGCAGTCATGCCACCACACCCTGCGGCTCTGGGAGATGCAGCTCTTGCATCTGACACTGGCGCCCATGTGACCCGGCAGTCAGTTTCATCAACTGCCATTGGCCCAATGGTAGTGTTAGCTGCAGGTGCAGTTGTGGCAACCACCACCCAGGCCCAGGGTTGGCCAGCGCATGATGCGTTGGCATCTGAGGACTACCAGGCTGAATTCTAGGTGGTCAGGAGGCACAAGCAATTTGCGTGCAGGGATGCTCTGACCGAGGTCCATATCCTTGGGGCAGTGTTGTAATCTGCTGCCCCAAGCAGCCAAGTGTTGGCAACTGCATGGGCAGATGAAGCCAACACCACCCGACTGTAAGTCTGCCAGCCAGGGCTGTGTCGGTCGCAGGCCTTGGCACATCGGCTGTTGCTGTGTCCATGCCACTGCCCAAGAGGAGGAAGGTTTCTCCTGTGCAAGAGGCTGGGACCCCAGACCCAGCTCCGGCCTCCGGCACATCGAGGAAGAAGCCTTTCAGCAAGCAGGAACTGACCCTCCTTGTGAGCTACGTGTAGGAACATGAACGCAATATGCTAGTGGGCCCAAATTGCCATATTACTCCTACCCAGCATTGGGCACACTGGAAGCATGTTACGGATGGTGTTAGTCCATTTGGATATGAGGTGTGCACAGCTCAGGACTGCAAAAAGCGTTTGGATGACCTCTGACTTTGTGCTAAGCAAAAGTGTGCCTCCAATTATGCCATGACTCAGGTGACTGGCGGTGGGCCACCACCTGAAGAGGAAGAACTCACTCCGCACGAGGAGATCGCTGCAGAGTTCATCCCAGCACAATTGATCGAAGGAGTGGGAGAGATGCAGGATTATGATGCCCCATCCGGTGAGTGTTGTTGCATATTTGTCCAGCCCATGTGTTCTTTGCTTGTGTGATGTGTTGTGCTTGACTGCCACTACATGCTATGTGTACATGGTTCTCATGTGCGATTCATGCAATGCTTCACCAATGCGTGCCTGTTGTGATGCATGCTGGACATGTGAAGCAGACGGGGACTGTCCTCATCACCACACATGCACCCTACTCACATGCTAATCACCCGGCTGCCCCTCCGGTCCATGTTCTAGCTCACTGACCTGTCTGCACGTAGCCTCTGGTGTCTTTCCACACAGCACTCGGACTATGTCCTCGCATGACTGATGTGCATGTGTGTTCAGCCTGCATGCGGGTACTCCACGCAGGCATGCTTCCTTGCCCTTACACCCCACTGCACCTCAATTTAACCATGGCACTGGTGGGTAATATGTTGGACTAATGCAATGGCCTGTTCCACGCTCCTGTGTACATGCACACTTCCCCCTGCGAACTTGCCAGACACATTCTGTGGGGTTCATCCTTTGTCCTTGATGCAGGGTGTCTCACTCGGACTGTGCAGTTGGCAGATGCTCCCTGGGGACATGAGTACCCATTCATGCTCCATGTGCATTCCATGCATGCCTCTAGGTGTCCTTGTCAGGATGATCATTGTAGTACGTGTCCAGGATTACATACGTATCATGGCATTTGGTCATCCATTCCATGCTCACTCTGGCTCAGTCCTGCATCAAGCACATGTT
Organism: Ambystoma mexicanum; assembly: GCF_040938575.1. NCBI lineage: Eukaryota > Metazoa > Chordata > Amphibia > Caudata > Ambystomatidae > Ambystoma > Ambystoma mexicanum. The sequence continues at coordinate 173,963,022 of NC_090924.1, read as the reverse complement.
TAGGGTGTCATTGTCTTTGTGGGGCACAGTCCTCCCCCTGTTGCAGGCCCCTTGACTCTGTTCAACTGGTATAGTGCCTTCCGCATGAATGGGTGTACTACTGACGGTTCATCATGTGTCCTGCTTACTGTCCCATTCTCATCTGCTGTGGTGTCAGTTGACTGAGATGATGCAATTGACGCTAGCCAACACTGTCTGCCAATACACTGTTCTCTGGTCAACCTTTCACTGCCATGCAATGCCTCCCTGCATTTTCACTAATGGGGTGGGGGGGGGGTAACTGTAGCCATGCAACCCAGTGCATGCACATTGCACATGATGGCTGAACTTGCCCTTACACTGCTGTCATGTTAAGTGATTGACATCAAAACGCACTTGTTGATGTAGATTATTTGTAACATACACATGTACTGCACTGCACCCACCCACTTCTGAGCCATGTTACACCGTTTACATGCCTACTCACTGCTGCAATGTGAAAGTGACCTGGCATGTATGTTTAGATTTTCATCCCTTCACTGTTATGAAACGCACTAGCACAGGTGCATCCTATGACTCATGTACTCTGTATTGGAACAACCTAGTGAGTCTTTAGCAAAGTTGACTGGTCAATTTGCGGGCTATACTAATTGGTATAGCCCATAGATTAGTTGCAGGCCACAAATTGGATTGTAATTACTGTGGACCTGCCTGAACATGTGTATATGGTACACTTGCACATACATCAAAGCAAGTAGCGTTGAAGCTGCTTGCTTTGCTGTATAGGAAGGTGATGATATAAGCCATACGGGTGTATATGTACACTTTCACATACACATATGCAAGCGCCTTCAATGTTGTGTTGTGCAACATTGCAGCTACTTACTTTGGTGTGTGTGAAAGTGTTTATTTAGACGTGTTCCCAGCAGAATTTTTATTGAATGACAAATATGTCGTTATTTTGCAAAAATGCATCAAATATTTGAGCATTGTGCCCGTTATGTTGAACCGGCACAATCGTGAAAGTGCACTGTCATGCACTATGAGTACGCCCAGGCCCATTTAGCAATACTGGTGGAGCCTGGCATTATGATTTGACACACTGATTCATGTTTTTTGTCACATTCACTGCAAAAAGTGCTGAATCAGGCCCTGAGGGATGTTCTAGAAACTTTATGGACCAGCAGCTCAGACCGTACTGGGCGTTATGGGCTCTCATACCTCATTGAAGGCCCTTGCTTTGCTCGGGACATTAACTATATCTTCAGGGCCCATGACACCCGGTACGGGCCGAGTGTTAGGTAAGATTTCCACAGAGCTAATAAATCTTCCTTTCCTGGTTCAACTCTAGAACTTTTTGCTTTTCTAGTGGGATATTTTTTATTACTACCTCAGTGAGTGGGAACCTTTTTCCACACTCACCTAATCTTTAACTCTTTTTATGGGTGTCATTTTTAAGACTCTCCATAGTGTCTTTTTAAAATGTTCATGTTTAACAACTTATTGGGAATAAGTGCCTGTTGTTGCTGGGTTGCCCTTGGGGCTCGCCATTTAACTTTCTTGTGCTAACCTTGAGTGAACTACTGTTCCCAAGGGTAGAAAGGATCTTTGGATCCCTTTTACATTTTGTTAGGTGAAACCAGCACACCCCACCTTAAGTGGAGTGCTGGGGAGATACAACGTATCCCCTTTCACCTTAAAACTGTAACAATTCTGTTACAGTGACAAGATTACCTTTAATGACTGGTGGCAGTGATACCTTTTACTAATTTGGTGCATCTTTACCGCGGGCTGTGATCACAGGTGCAGTAAAGGCACCTATGGGTGCTCATTTTACCCAAATGTCTCCTGTCTTCTTTTTCTGCCATTTTAGTGTTTCTTGCCGTTTCTTGTTCATTCTCCTGACATCCAGAGTGGGAAATTCCTTTGTGTGAGTTTTGTCTTCGGCGGGAGTCCCCTGGACACCCCGCCCAGGCTCCAGTCAGTCTGTAAGCACAGGAAGTGGGGGAGGAGTCCAAAACGTCCCCCTCCTTTGTCTTACATCTTGCTTCAACTGGGAAAAATCGCAGTGGGGGGCTGGCTGTCCTGATTGGACAACCAGACGCCCCTTTCTTGTAAAAAGCGGGGAGAGAATGCAGAGGTTATGCTGTAATTCCTGATAAATACTGGAAACCTGCAAGCTGAAGTCATGTCAACCACTGGAACATGAAATTGAAGAGGATGACAAAGGAAAAGTGGCGGAGATGATTTCCAGCGACCAGTGAGCCTGCTGTGTAACCCAAGCCTGCTGCAGCCTTCCTTCCAATCAACCTGTGGACTCCGAAAATGACAACCCAAACCCAGAGCCTGATGGCACCCACTAGACTCAAGATGACCTGCATTTTGAGCCATCCCATGTGTTGCTGCAACCTTGCGTTCTTGCAATACCATAATACCCTGGGAACTCCTGCCACTGTGCAGTGCACGGTCTTCCGAATTCCGAATCTCACTGACACTTTGTGGGCATCTTGGTGCATCTCCAGAGAAACAAATCGAGTCCAAAAAGTCCCATCACAACAGTGCTGGACCTTTGAAATGATGAGAATTCAACTGTGATTTTCTGTCTTCTTCTGTGCTCCTTGAAAAGGCACCAAATCCGCAGAACCACATTCAGCCACAAGAGAAATATTGCATAGAGCTTTCTTCATGGATCCCTGCTTCAAAATCCCTTCTGAGGTCTTGTGTTCAGTCCCCAGGACAAGGAATACACTGACCGGGTATTTGGCTGCAGTCCCTGAAGTTCTCCTGCTGCAATCTCTTCTTCATTGCCGAGGTACTGTGTTGGCTTGGGTATATACTTACCTTAAGCCTTTTGGGATTTCTGTGTAGTCCTGGGGTGTTTTCTGTGATTGGGAGGTACCTCGTCTAGTGCACCTAGTCCCACTGCTCAAATCCTGCTGGGTGTCTTCTGTGAAGCCCCTGGACCCTCTTTTAACTCTAAAAGTAAAGGACTCACCTGTTTGCCAGTTTTCCTAAGGAAACTCTGACTTTTGCTACTAAAGAACTTATTCTAACACTGCCTGTTAGTCACTAGTTCTAGTGATTCCCCCTTCTGCCACTGAGAACACTCATGCTCCAAGAATAAGGGAAATACTTTGAAGGGATTGGGACTTCTGCCTTGAAAAGAAATCAAGTGTTTTACTTACTTGCAAAGAGTTGGTTGGTAACTGTAATTCTAAGAGTGAACAGTTATAAAAGTACTTACTGATATTGAATGTGTGATGCACTATTCTTAAAAGTATGGTTAACATATTTTCTTCCTTAGCCACTGTGTTGCCAGTCTAATAGAACGTACATGTGAAGGTATTTTAGTCTCCTATGATTAGGTTGTGCCTCTTTACAAAAGTAATGTGTTGGTTTCACCAGATTATTCCTGTAGGGTAAATGTATGAGTGTCTTCCAAATGGGTCTTACTTCCCCTGACTTGCTGCTAGCCTGTCCTTAATAATTCTATATTAGGTTGTTGCTTACCTCGAATAACTATTCAGTAAAGTTTGACATTGGGTTTTACTTTCCCCTTCAAAGTGAAGTTAAAGTATGTGGGTTTTACTTACCTTGTGTTAGCTGGGTGCCATCCAAAACAAGTTATCAGAGTTATTGCTTACCTCAATTTAGGGTTCCCTGATTTCAAAAGCATCTGTAATGGTATATTACATCCTTAGGTTTTACTCACCTGGTATAACTGTGTGTTATGATAAAAGTAGTTATACGTTTTTACTGCACCTAGGATAAGTGTTTCACTATTCAACAAAAGTATATTGTCCAGTTGACTTTTTATGTGATTTGTTCCAAGAGTCACTGTACAACTGGAAGGGCCTACTGCCCTTGTATTACTGAATGTAATCTGAAAGTAACCATTGGTATTTTACTCCCAAAGAATAGGCTTGACCTATACTAAATGTGTATAACAAGGTTGTGACTTCCCTAGAACTACTGTTAGTTGTTCCAAATAAGGTTTATACTTGGGTCTGTGGATTTCAAGTATAGTGTTGTGTTTTTATACTGTGATTTCATATAATGTGTTAGTACTTACTTAACCCCTAGATTTATCTGTGCCTACCTGTATTTAAATAAATCCTTTATTTTTTTTACAATACATCGTGTTTCAGTGTTTCATTGGATCATTTTCATTACAAATTCACTTGTACTGTATCTACTGGCCTCTCTCCCTCCTAAAATAAGACTGCCTGTTCTGCCTACACTGTCATGTACTCAGGTGGTACAGTCTTATAATAAGAGTGGAGTATTGTACTGCCTCAGTTGAATGGTTTTACTAAGCCCTTAGTTGGACTTCAGAAAAACTGTCCTAACACTGAGCTGCACATCGATGAAATTATAATGGTGACGCGAATTTAGTGATGCATGTCAACATGCATATTATGTGTGTCATGGTGTGTTTTGATTCACTTGCAGCTGTGGCCTTTTGGCTGTACAAACATGCTTTTGGTACATGCCATCTCTTTGTTGACATCTGTCATTTCTGCCTGTGATCTATGCCTGCCAGTGGCTCTATGTGATGCAGGTGATATACTACATTCAGTACATGTGTGGGCTTCGCAATTTATATTCATCCATTTCTTCTTTTGGGATGCACTTACATATCAATGCCACTGGATGCATGCCAGAGTTTGAGTTGTGTGTGACATGTCCGCTTCCTGTGTTGTCTGTCGATGTAGTGATGTCTATGTGTGTGCGTGTTATGTGCTGCTGACATGTGTACTCATGTTTGTTTTGTTCACGTATAGGTGATGACACAATGGAGCCAGAGGATGGTAATGTAATTCCAGACACAGGGTTGCTTTACATCAACAACCCGGCACCAGTGGCGGTCATGGGGTGGTACACCACAAGAACCCATTTGTGGTCCAGACTGTTCTGAGCACAATGTTGAGTTGGAAGCACATCATGACGATGTGTCGCCGGTGAGTGATCCTGATGTGGATTGTCTTCTGTCTGCGACACCTGCAGTGAGGGGCTGGGCAGTGTTGGAACGTCTGCCTGTGGTGGTTCTGGGCACACGGTCACACTCCACACCTGTTGCTGATGTGCCCGGGGTGTCATGTCAACAGAGGGATGCAGTCCTGCAGCTGCGGGCGGTCCCAATCCAGCAAGGACCACGGTTCCTTGGGTCCAGCAGGTGTAATGCCCGGCAATACGGTGACCGTGCTCCACCAGGGAATACTGAGTGGGAGCAATCCATGTATGCCAGTTCACAGCAACAGGGGGCAGCTATTGAGAAGATTGCTCAAGGCATGGAAAGTGCGGCCCAATCCATGCTCCCCCCTGACAGGCGGGTGGAGCTCCAGCAGCAGGCAGTGCAGTCCATGTGCCGCTTACTCAGGCTGGGCATGGCGGCCTCAGACAGGGCACGCCGGGCTGAAATGGTGTCTCTGCATGAAGCACTTGCTTCTCATGCAGAGGCACACAGGGAGGCCCTGAGGGATGAGCACCAATCCCTCAGATCTACTCTGGGTGTGCTCAACCTGTGCCAGAGGTAGCGGTTAGAAGTGAGGTTCTAGCAGCTTAAGAATATCATCTTGGCTGACATATGTCCATGCAGGAAGGTGCTCCAGATGTTATGTGATGCCATGCAGGCAGAACTCTGTGTTACATGAGCTACCTTGCAAGAGAAACCCGCATATCACGTGAGGTGCTGCATGCTGACCTACGTGCCATTGCCACACAGGACCAGGCTTACCAGACCCGCATGCTTGCTGCCGTGGAGGGGCAAGCTGCAGATAGGCATGATCAGGAAACTGTGCCATGTCCACCTTCTGATTTCCATCCAGATGGTGAGTAGGAAGACAACTTATCTTCCACACAGGTCGGGCCATGTAGGCTTTGAGCACAAGGATTTTTTTGTGTATCTCAACATCATTGCATGTGGGTGTTGAGGTGCACCCTGTACCTTCCCCCTCCTGGGAGCCCCCCACCCCACTGGATTGCATGTGGCCATTTTTATTTTTTTAAATAATATTGTTTGTCTATTGTGCATTCAGTTGACGGTGTGGTGCTTTGTGGCTTTTGAAAGAATCCATTGTATGTTCCAGCTGGGCCCATACAAGCTTGTCTTTTGAATGTGTTTGTGGCTTTGGGTCCTGACACATATGCCACTCCTGCTTCCCCTTTCCATGGGATTGCAAGGATGGTTCGGTGTGATGGAAAATTACACAGTGGCATTGGACTTTCGTCATATCTGTGGCCAGTCTGCAGTCCTACTTGTGTATACACCCCTAGTGGGGATTATGGATGTTTTCTCCATGGCATGTCTGCAATCAATTTTGGTGAGTACATTCTTGAACTGTGCTTTTATTGACATTGATTGTGATGTTTTTTCATTTCTTGCCTGTGTACATGCTTGATTCCCTTCATGCTGTAGACGATAGACTGCACCCTTTAACTGTCAAAGCCACACTGATGGCGGGACAGGTCTTGGTGGTGACAATGTCAAGTTGGTACCTGTTAGGTTCACCCCCTGGAAATTGTTGCAAAGGTGGAAGCATTAGGAATGTGACCAAAGAACCACAACTCATGGTCCAGTCCTCACCTGAGATGGCCGCCTAAACTACTTCTACACTCCGTTCTGTTTGGATGGCACAATGTATCTGTCTTCCCTCTTGGCTTCACTGCTGCGTTACGGCACAGTTTTCCTACTGAACTCCAGCTCTTTTACTTGTTTTTCACACTCTGGTGCCTTTGGTCCCTTTTTTTCTTCCTGCTACTGTCCTTGTTGCAGATCTGTCCGCCGTCTCTCGGGCAGTTCTTTCTGCGTATTCGTACGCTGCCTCGGTTAGCCTTGGTACACTTCTGTACCACTGCATCTTTCTCTCTCACTCTCTCTCTCGCTCCTCCTATCTTTCATCTATTACATCCATACCTTTATGTTGACTTCGGGCTTTTACCAAAGCTATTCAACTGTTCTGACTCTTAACTTGCTGTCAGCTGTTTCCGACGATCTCGCATTCACTCTACCTTTCTGGACTTCTGCTGTCTCTGCCTTTCTCCATTTACACTTTCAAGGATTGATTGGGGTTCAGCTCAACCATCCAGTTATGCCAGCCTCCTTGGTTATTTTCTACTCAAGTTTCAGCTCTACCCATCAGTTGTGGCATCCTCATTGATTATTGTCTACTCAAGTTCCTACCCATCCTGCTGAACCATTCTACAACTGTGCTACCTTGGAAGTTATTCTATCATTCAGCTTGAACATTTACTTGCCCATAATATACAACTTCAGGTCATCTACTGGAGACTCTTCCAGGGTTTTTTGGCACCTTGAGGCTTTTTCCCGGGTTTGGGGTTTTGCCTCCTTGGAGTTCTCTGCAATTTGGTGTTTTTAACGGTCAAGGTGGCCTCTGGAGGAGCTAGACCCTATTTACACGAAAGGAAGAACAAGAAAACCAGGGAGAAGGGGGAGCCTGAAGCCAGGTAGACTAGAAGGAAGAAGCCGACGGATCCCAGAGACAGTTCTTGTGAAGGTCAAGGTAAGGAGGAAATGAGGGAGGGGCGTTCGTTGTCTGACAGTACGCTTGGGCTACAGTGATTGGTCACTGTCTGACATTGTCAATGTGGGGTATTATGTACATGATGTGTTCTGCTGGTCAATGGATGTTCCTCTGTTGGGTTTACTTTTCAGGTGTCAGGGGATTGGTGTACTTTGACACACTGGGGTGTCCACATGGGCAATGTTCACATGTGATGTGTACAGGACACTGAGGGTCACTTCATTCCACATGCATGTATTGAGTGCATGTCCCTACTGATACACACACTTACACAACGCACCACCACACATACAACCACCCATCCATGCCCACATGTGCACACAGATTGCCTTCTCTACCATCCTGTGTCCCTGCAGTGCATGATCACTTACAATTTTCAGATTGTGTACATGCGTTACTGGGTAATTTTTGTTGCTTGTCCTTTTTTATATGATGATCAAGGTGAATCCCCAACACAATGGCTGCTCACTGTGTTGTGTGCTGAGCGGTGTGTTGCAGGGGACACACACAGCAAACAGTTTTGGGATTTATGTGGATTTGGATTGCCCAATGTGCATGCCAACAGGCATTCTGTCTTTTGTTGATGGTATGTCTGGTGGCATGCATTTGTGTATGACTTTGTATGTGTGGGAGGTTGTTGGTCAGTAATTTCATCTGATTGCATGTCAGGTGTGATTGTCTCAGGCCTGTTTCCATTTATCACATGGCACTTAGTAAATAATTTGTCATGTGCTGAGCATTTGGTTTGCTCTTTTGCTGTTGCATGTCATGGTATGGCTGATGAAGGTAATGGGGGTTGGGAGGGTTTGGGTGACATACCAGTGATTTTCATGGCCTGTTTTGCAGAGGGTGGTGGGATATGCACCTTCCATGTGTTCCTTTTGGTCACAATGGATTGGTTATGTTTAAGTAGCTAGGGATATGATATGATATGATATTTTATTTGTATCGCGCTCGTACACAAGTGTTTCACACAATGTAGCACTTCTGTGGAAACATTCTCAGGGTGGTAACATTGTGACAGTTGACTGTCTCTTTGTCATCATCGATTGTCACCTGGTATGTGCCAGGCCTGTGTGCACTCTGCAGGGGTGGGAGTTTAGGTGAAAAATGTGGCCACAAGCTGGGTCCGGCTGCCTCGCCACATGCCCTTTCCCCTCCCATTTGCAGTGCCTGTGCGTGTGGTTGGGGATGTGGGGGCACCACCATGTCCTCCGGTACGCCCCACCGTGTTGCAACATTGTGCAGAACACATGCTGCCACTATGATCCTGCATACTACTGGGGATGCATATAATAACTGCTCGCCAGAGCGGTCAAGGGAGCGGAAGCGTGACGCCGAATGTGCGCTCCACTATGGCCCTGGTTGCACTATGGGCTGCGTTGTATCTTACCTGGGGTGGTGTGGTGGGGTTCAGTATTGGCGTCATCATGTGGGTGCTCAGAGGGTAGGCACTGTCCCCTGGGGAGGTGATGATGGTTGTCATTAGATGGGTTTGTGTATTTGTCTGTGTGTAACATGCATGCATGTGCACAGACATTTCCTCTCACCAATGAGCCATGTGTTGCCATGCTTCCCAGCTTCCAGGGCTCAGCTCAGGGCAGACATTCTGTAATTGAAACTGTCATGGGTAACCCAGGATAGTTTGCATAGACAGAGGTGATGATTCCATGGGCATCGCATGCAACCTGTACATTGATGGAATGCCAGTGCTTGCGGTTGCGGTAGATGTTCTCAGTGGCTCTATGTGGACGTAAGGCCACATGGGTGCAATCTATGGCACTGAGCACTTTGGGGAAGTGTGCCACCCTGTAAAAGTCCTGCACGTGGCCTGCCTCTCTGCAGGTGTTCTGGCATGTATATGTGCCTGCGGACTGAGGAGTGTGCAGTCATGCTTGCCAATACCTGGTGTAGGCAGTGTGACTGTGTGGGCTGTGAGATGCTCCCAACTATGGCAGGTTTCCGCTGAAATGACCCAGTGGCTAAAAAATGCAGGACATTGAGTGCCTTTTCCAAGGGGCTCAGTGCTTGGGAGCACAAGGTGGGTGATGTGAGGTCATCCTCCCAATCAGTGACCGGGTCTAGGATGATATGAGGTGGAAACCTATAACCTCCATAGACCTGGTCATCAGGCATCCCAAAAAGGTTGGTCCTGGGCAAACAAATGCGGGACCTGGCTATTCTCCTCCTCCTGCGGTATGCCACGATCACTTCTGAGAGAAATGGGACATTCATCATAGCTGTATAAGCATGTTTGTTTGTTGTTTGTGTGCACTGTTATAGAGCGTGGGGGCGCTTCCACCTGCCTTCGTGTTGCGGACTTGTTTACGCCTATGCATGTCTTTTGGTGTGCGCAGGTTTTCCCTATTCGAGTCCATGAATATGTGTTGTTCGCGTGCGTGTGGGCGTTTCATGCATTTCCCAGCAGTACGTCACCAGTTACACCCTAATTTTCACGCGTCGTTCCCCATTCCACGTGTTCCTCCCCATTTTTAGTGAGTGCGCTACACGTTGTGCGCTTTTGCTGTGAACGTCAAGCACAGTGTTCAGGATTGTCGCAGTGACGTGCGCGACCCACGTCGTTTTGGCGCAGCTCCCAGGATAAACACGCGCACAGACTTCCATGAATCGCTTGCGTGCGATTCGCACACGTGCGCTGGATTTTTCTCACTTGCGCCACCGATTTCGCCGCACAATTATTCCATGAATAGGCCCCTATATACGGAGACCATATATATAGGGATATTATTACCTGATACCCCTATCATTAGTATTGTTTGGGACATTAGAGGGAATAGTGTAAAATTGGGTGTTTAAAAATGATGCATTTCTAGGTTATTTTTGTGCTGGTGATTTTAATAAGAGAAGTGTTGTGTTTGTGGTACATTGATTTGTAATGTTTTGCAGTGTTTTTAAAGAATCGGGAAACTGTGGCCTAGTGGTAATGCAATGGCAGATTGTTGTTGGAGAAGTGTTTGGTGTCTCATAGCAGTGGTTGGAAAAGAACAGTAGTTTATGTATAAGTTGAAGTGTTGTATATAGATACTTTGGCAGTATATACGTATGTGAGAGCAGTTGGTAAATGGTTGCACTATAAGGGATGTAATGTGAAAGGTTGGAAACTATTAGATTTACATGGAATGAAAGATTAAAAATGCTGTGCGTTTGAAAATGTCTCATTTTGAGATTATCTTGTTGAAAGTAAAATAATGCATATGTATGTGCATTTACAGCAGCATTGTGTGTAACATTTTTCTGAAAGAGAGGAAAAGCAGATGCAAAAGATTTGTAGACAATGTTCAAGTGGCACTTGGTGTTTGACGTTTAATATGTTGGCAGTACATGTAAGTAACTGCCACTTGATGCGACCAGGTACTTCAAAACATGGCATTTGATAGAGTGGTAAGAAAAGATAACATGCTTGTTGAGAAGCTTATTACAAGGTAAGTGGCAGCAACCCTGAATATATATATTTGGAAAAGTGTTGAAAAAATACTTTAAAAATGTAAGCACACCTGTACTATGTCTTGTTAGATGCAGATGTCATTGAATCTGCCAATACAAATCTTGGAAATGTTCACAGTAGTTTTTGATGCAGGTGGCTGTGAGTAACAGAAGGCATGTACACTGAGAGTTCAAGAGTACATCTGAAGTGTTGAACTGAGTTTTTGGATGTGATTGGTAAAGAGATGTGTGACTGCTTGAAAGCAGCCAATAAGGGAGTGTTACAAACAAACAATTAATAAAGGGTAGTAGGGATGCCCTGTGCTATGTTTTCCGCCGGCAATGCTGTAGTCTGCGAAGACCGCATGTGCAATCTGGGTCCTATAAGGATGCCAGGCACGGAAAGGGAACTGCAGTGACCACTGACAGTTGTGATGTCCACGGACTTCGGGGATCAGCCAATCAGGTTTTGAGGTTGTGGTGTACAGGAAGTCAAGGAAGCAGGTGTTTTCTTTGTTGTGTGCAGTGAAGATGGCTGTGGCTATGGCTATGAAGAATCATAGTTTGTGGATGGTGGGAGATTCTTAGATCCATTCATTGAAGGTTTACACTAAATTTTGGGGCAACTCTGCTACAATTCGATTGGAAGAAGCAGATGTTTTGTGGTATACAGTTTGTGGGTTAAACTGGGCAACCTTATTATCATTCTTTGAGACTATAGCTCACTTTAAATGTCCAGATTGTGTGATTGTGCATTGTGGAGTCAACAGTGTGGGCTATGAGACTCCAGTAGCTTTGCAATTTGCCATGAAAGGATATGTTGAGAAGCCTAAAGGAACGTTTTTCAGCTGCAAAGATTATTTTTTCTGAAATTAATCCAATGCAAATATGGAGATGTCCAAATTTGTTTTGGCCATAAATGGATTAAACTTGGCAGCATGTCAATAAAGGTGTCTGTGTTTTTCTAATGGTTTAGGGATGGCATCTTTTGACAATGAAAATGTCAAGTTGGATGGTGTAAACACTTTTTGGAGTGATGGAGTGAACGGACTGATGTTGACAGTCAGATTTTCCTTTTGAATATTCAAAATGCATTGAAAATGTTCATGTTAATGAGTTAAAAGAGAACCTGTGGAGTATATACAAAAGCATTTGTTAGTAGATGTAGGACATAAAAAAGAGAAAAACAAAAAAAATAGAAAACTCAAAAAAGTACCTTTTAAGAGCCACCATTGTAGAATACATTATTTAAATTGAGTTTAAACCTCCCCACCCCCTTTAATTGGCCATGCCATCAGTGGACAAGGCAGTTGTCAGCAGACACATCACTTGCCATCCGGGTCCTTTAAGGATGCCAGGCATGGAAAGGGGACTGCAGTCACCGCAGACAGTCGTGGATGTATGCAGACATTGGGGGGATCAGCCAATAAGGTTTTATGGGTGTGGTGAAAGGGAAGACTGGGCAGCAAGAGTTATCTTGGTTGTGTGCAGTGAAGATGGCTATGGGTATGGCTTTGAGGAAGCAGAGTGTATGGTTGGTGGGTGGATCTTGGGTCCATTGGCTTAAGGTGTACTGTGAGCAGTGTGGATTACCTGGGAATCTTGGCTTTCAAGAATTTGAAGTTTGCTGGTATGCAGTTTGAGGAATGAAGTGGGTGGAATTGCTCCTGTTATGTGAGAGTATGGTTACTTTGAAGCACCCAGACATCACTGTAGTTCACTGTGGAAGCACATTTTTGGGCTGTGTCACTGGAATTTCATTACAGTTTGCCATGAAGGATACATTTGCAAAGTTAATGAAACTGTTCCCACATTCACACAGCTCAAAGACACATGCAGAAGCATTCTAATTTATTTTGTCCACAAAGTGAGAATGCAAGGCGCATTGTAAAGAAATATTCATATGTTGGAATAGGATGTTTCACAATGAAAATATCTAATTTTGATATTGTCAACACTTTTTGAAGAGATGGAGTACATTTGACTGATGCTGGCAATCACATTTTTCTTAAAAATGTTCAAAACGCATGATTTTTAAGTGAAAAACAAGTTGATTGATTTTAATTTCCCCACTCCACGGCTGGAATTTTACAGGTGTCCATGGAGTATTATAGTGTCCGCGGACTATGCAGGCTGCAAAAAGCCCTCTGACTTTAATTTTTTTGCTCTGTTTTTTAACTGTGAATGGTGGCTCCAAAAGGATCCTTTTTGTCTTTCTGGCTGCTATATTTTTGGGGAATTGTGTTTGTTTTTTGGAGGAGAAGGTAAGGTGGGGAAGGGAAGGGAATGGAGGGAAGGGAGAAAAGGTGTACCAACCACAGATATGGAGGTGCAGGTGGACAGGGGAAGATATTGGGTATGCCTTAAATCTAAGGTAGGTGGCAGTGTTTCTCGTGCTCCCTGATCGCAGCCTCAAAAGCACACTGAAACTGCTCCCCCTGCACAGCGATGTGTTGCCGTACAAACAGAGTATTGTGACCCTCAAAAGGTAATGGTCAGCAGCATCTGTATGGCCTGTGAAGCAGTTGGTGGTATCCTCTGCCCCACACCAGTAGCATCTGTGGTGGTAGGAGCAATTGAAGAAGATAGGGTGGAGGAAGATTAGCTATTTCTACCTGAGAAAGGAACAGCCTTTCCCAGAGCACCCGGGTGGTTGGAGCGAGGGTGGCCTTGTATTGCGGTTGTCCCAAAAGAGTACTGACCCGGTTGTCCACGACTGAGTATGACTCACACTCAATGCTTTCAATCTTGGCAGTCCAAGCTTTTGGTATTCCCCAATGGTCTTAAAGAACCACCACACCAATGACTCTCTGTGGGTGCTGGAGGAAGGAACTTCATCTTCCTGGCCATCATCATCCTCCTCCGCATCATTGTGCCTGGTCCCCTGTCCAGGCCCTCCACATGGTGATGGTGGTGGTGGCCATGACAGATGCCATTGGAGCAGGTTGTAATTATTCTGCAAAGCAAGTACTCTCTGGTCCTAGATGCTTTAGTCATTCTCAATTTGGCTATCTCCTGCTCTCTCCTGGATAGCCAGATTGAGAATGACTAAAGGTAATAGGTGGGTCCCTTCAGCGGAACCATTTGCAGACTGCACGACTGTCCGCGAACTACCAAGTTGAAAATCGTTCTTGAAAAGTTCTTAAAGATTCTCAGATCAACTAAGAATGGGTGTAGGAGCTCTGGAAGGATACACCTGTATCTTGAAACATCGCAGATTGGCCAAAAATGTAATTTCAAACTGTCCTCAGTCACGGACCCCATCTGCGGACAAGCCGGCATGCCACACAGGTGACTCTGGGTGCAGGGGTGTCCTCAAATGGGAGCGTTGTCCATGGACCAATTAAAAGTGTGTCATGCGAAACCTGACATGTCCAGACACGGCGCGATTATTATTGGGGTTTTACATTTTTCTTTTAAATTCATCACAGAATAATATAGAAGATATTTATAATAGAAAACATACATTTACTTATGCAAGGGATGGCGTATCAGAATGGGAAACACAAATAGGAAAGTTTGGAATTTCGATAAAGTTATCATTAGGGGGTGGAGGAAGAGAGGTTTCATCAAAACGTCTTTGATTTATGTTTTGTGAATTTGATTGGGGTGAGTTTTGAGGGCAAGGGATAGAGGTACAAGTAGGATAGTCATTATCAACAATTTGAAAAACATGATTTTTAACATAATTTAGAAGTTTTTTAATGTCATTGGTAAGTTCATCAAATTTTGAAGACAAGATCATTATTTAATTCCGTTCAGTTGGGGTTTAGGATTGTATTTCTGATGGTTGGGATTTTCCATAATTAATCTGTGGTGTATTTCTTTCATGTAAAGTATGTACTATAAGAAAAGAAGCAATTATTGTTTCAATGAGGTCTCGATAAATTAAATTATTTGTTTAAATTTAAAGGTATACTGTTTATATTTAGAGATTTCAACTTCACTCATTTCTTCTTCGGGAACGTGTTCTTCTAGCCACTCAAGTGTGTTTGCCATTTCTGTCAAAATAAGAGATAGTGATATTTGCATATGAGAAATGTTTACATAATGAATGGTATTAATAGAGAAATAAATATTGTGTACTTACTATTTGCTAAGAAATCACTTTGCTATGAGGTCTTGGTCTATCTCAGTCTGTATGAAGAGTTGTGCTAAACTAAGAATATGAGGTGTATACTTATGGTTTATGCCTGGTGCATTCCATAATATTGTGTTTTAAATAAAGAAATACTTTTTACATTTTGAAATGTTTAATTGTATAAAAAGGTATATTTGGGTGTAGTAAATATAAATAATGTTGTTTTATGTATATGTGCATGTATATTTTCATGTAGTAATATGAGTAATATTGTTCTATTTAAATGTTTTTGTTGGTTGAAGAGAACAAAATGTTCTGTTCTCTCCTGTGCTTCTTGGTATTATTGATGCTACTGCCTCTCCGTGGACGTTATGGGGTTGGTTTATGCTCCCGTCTGTCCGTGAATATCATACTGTCCATGGACTCTACAGATGCTACATTGGGGTGGGTATGATGTAAGGAACGTGTAGCAAATTAAGTGGTTTCTGGTAAAAACCTATGAAATCCAGTGAAAAAACTGTGTTAAAGGGAAGTTATGGTTCAGTTGCACTTTAAAAACCTATGAAATCCAGTGAAAAAACGTTGTTAAAGGGACAATATGTTTAGAAGTGAAATCGAAAAGCTAAGCAATCGGAAATCGCGCCACCACAGTGAACTTCTTAGGACAACAAGCAGTCACATATCTAGGACATTTGTTTTGCTATTTGACAGTGAGAATTTGAAAATTCAAAAAGTGCTATATATCTAGACGTTAACCTTCTTATATGTTCTTAAAGTACTTTCCTTATGGCTTGGCTTCAGCTCATGGTGCACATACATGGACCAATAAGCTGGCGTCAAACACACAAATCATTTGTGTACATGATGATGAACTCTAATGTAATTGACATTTTTGGGTGATGTTGTTTCTTTCCTCCTTACTGGATTTTCCCTATATGTGCCTCAGATTTCTCTGCATTGTTGTTCTGCATATTTATTGTTTGTACTAACACAAGGGTTTAGTAAGTCTTGTATTGCTGGTTATTAATTCCAAGTTTAACATTAGTCAATATTCTGTTAGGTTCTCATTTACTATTTTACTGTCCAATATTACTATATTAAAAATAATGTACTTCTATGATGCATACTGCACCCATTGCCTAACTGTATGTATTATTAGTTCCTGTATTAACAACAACACTCCGATATAATGTTTTGTTTAGAGGAGAAAAAAATGTGATGCAGTAAATAGTTCATAAGAAGTCTCCCGATCAGTCCTGACATCTTGCTACCAACATTGTAAACGCAAGACCTTGTAGGGACTTTTCATGACAATTAATGTCATATGTGATGTCATCAGTGATATCATCAATGACATTGTGATGCCATCTTTCATGTCCTGAGTGTTAGTCTTAGCAGTGCACAGTGATGGTGCGACTTATGGTTGCTTAGCTTTCCATAACTGGTACATTTCTGGGGGTTTCGATTTTACTTGTAACCATAACATCCGTTTATCAAAGTTTGTTCACTGAATTCGATAGGTTTTTATTATTGCAGCGTAACCATGATGTACCTTT
Organism: Ambystoma mexicanum; assembly: GCF_040938575.1. Lineage (NCBI taxonomy): Eukaryota > Metazoa > Chordata > Amphibia > Caudata > Ambystomatidae > Ambystoma > Ambystoma mexicanum. The sequence continues at coordinate 173,946,418 of NC_090924.1, read as the reverse complement.
AACAACGTTTTTTCACTGAATAAATATATGGTTGTCTGCACTCTTAGACCTGTCTGTCCTGGGTTGATGTTGCTATATAAGAAATACCATTGTATTATAAAAAAATAGGCAATTCTCTTGAGCAAATTGTGTGGTTGGAGCAAATGTGTTTATCCACAATGAATTTTAGAGTGGCTCGGATCTGGAAGCAAACTTTCAGGGATAACTACTAGCAGAAGCTGTGGCATATGCGACTTAGATGGAACGATATATTCTTATATCACATGATTATGACTTGTGCCTGTGTGAATACTGTCTGTTTCATGATTGACTATGGCCATTCTAATAATAGCTACCAATCCTAAACAGTGGTGCACTGTATCCTCCTCGACAACAATGCATTGACTGCAAGCTCTATGGGACATGACAAATGAAATGATTATGCAATTTCCATCTAGAGCCTCTGTTTTCTCTGCTTTCCCAGTCTTTATTTTTGCTGCAAAATGTCATACATAAATATGTAATTCGTTAAAGGGTGCTGATTTTCTTTGTGGCTATTTCGACACAATGCAGAATTGTAATTCCCTCGATTTACCAAACAGTTAAAAATAGTGCATTTACCTCTTAGCTAATGGACTGCCAAATATCAGACTAAACATTACGATCAGCAGCATAACATTAAGGCTTGCTATTTAAGGCACTTCCGTCTGCAGGATCATACTGCTTATTGAGAAATCCAAATTGCTATCTCTGTATCCAGACAATGTAATCCTATTGCTACCTCACTTTTCATCCTCTTCACATGCATTTTCTGTACCTCCTTTATTCGTGAAGCTGCAGGCCCAGTTTCTACCAGGCATTTTCTAGAACGTGTGCTACATTCTTATTTAGTTCTGTGGGCATGCACACACATGCACATGCAAGCACACACATTCCTGCACACACACACACATGCGCGCACGCACACACACACTGTGATGCTGGGAATGCATTGGAGAGACAAGGCCTCCTGTAGTCCTTTTTCATTTGTGTTCTGTATTGTTTTCTGGCCAGGAGTGCATGTGGGACTCCTGGCAGTGCAGCTCTTCCTGATTTTGGTTTGGTGTACAGACCCATGGGAAGCCATTATGGCACCCATGGGTGGGGGTACAACGCTGTGCCCCTAGTGTATGTTTTTGTGCACCTGTGTGTGGCCCACAGAGCAGGGTATGGGCTGGTGGCAGCTCCATGCTGAATTTGACAGGTGTTCTGAGTATCCTCCATTTTGGGATACCCAGGCCCTGCCATTGGAATCAGTTGATTCCTGATAGGCAACAAGATGGCCCTGTGGCCTCTTGCTTCCTATTGCCTGTTACCTTGTTTTCACAAAGACCTGGTAAACCCTGACTCTGTCCCTTCCCCCTGACTAGATGTTGGGTGGAAGTTCCATATATGGCGTTGTTGTGAAGTCTAGGCCAGACTGGCTGGAGCCTTCCCAGTGACTGTATGTTGTTGGTACACCCTGTGGGTGGGACGTGGGTGAATGGAGTGTGTGGCCAATATTCTTGTTGTGGATGTCTAGTATCTGGTGTTTGACACAATGACTGAGACAGCCCTGCCCAAAACTTGTATGAATGCAGTGTGAAGTGTAGAATGGCTGGGTACTTGTCCCAATACACATTCCTTGTTGTGAGTGCCTGAGAGGGAGAATAATTGCCTGAATGCACTGTATGCCTGATTGGCTGACTGACTGCTGAATGCCCTTCTGAGTGATTGGATGCCTGAGTGTAACCCAGCAGAATGAATGGGAGATCAACTAATATATCTGGGGCCTCTCACTGCGAGAATTCGTTCAGAAGCTGGAGTTGAAACTGACATTGAAAGTGAAGCTGAATCGCGAAGCCAAGCCTGAAGAAGAAGGTTGACTGCTGTCTCCCTTCGCTGAATTCTGATAGCCGCCGAGCCGTCAAGACTGATCCGAGAGAGGACCTTGTTAGGCGCCCTCTTCCCATGCTCTGAGGGACCATCGAGCACTGCTAACCTTCGCCGAAGCTCCGTGCAAGTCAGACCATCGACAGGCTGCTGACCGGAGATGGGGGCCGGCGAGGAGAACAAAGATAAGCACGGGACATTCCATCCACCGTCGCCGACCAGGGTTTGCAGGTTTACTATACCCGCTGGAGGCCCATCAAATCGTGTTGCCCAGAAGCGGGACCGTTTGACGCCGTGCCATCGACGCCCGGAGCCACAACGCTCCATTGATTAAGACTTTTGATTTATGGACGCGCTTGTCTGCACCGCCTCACGCCTTATCCTGCCAGAGAAGGCCAGTCTGTCAATGCGCCGAGGAGCATCCGCCGGTGGGTTTCCTGCCACCCAAAGTTCGTAGAGACGCCGGACAGGTCGATGCCCTTGATGGGCCACAGTTCTTCACAAACTCTTTACGGTCCTGAACTATCGACATCGAGGTGCCCCGCATGCCTCTTCCTTGCAGGACGTCTTCGCTCCGTCATCAACGAGCACCGCTGGGAAAAAAGCTGCCGTCTCAATGACGAGTTCACTTTCTTCGAGGGATCTCGACGATCCATGGGTCCTGCTTTAAAGGGAGTCGCTCAAGAAGTATCCGTTGACGACTCGTCATCGAACTCTGCCATTCCAGGTACATTGGGTTGGTAGAAACATTGTAGAAGGAATAAGACTCATTGAACAATATATGGACGGGGCTTGTGATATATCTTTATTTTACAGGTTTCCCAGGTGGGGGGATTTCCACACAGAACTGGGTCTAGTGGTAGGGGCCAGTATTCTGCCAATTGTTCTAACCAACTGCTCACCTCCTATATCTATTGTTGGTGATCTTTATTAAGTGATTTGTGTGACATTTAACCAGAGTACAGTTGATGTACTTTAATGAAATCTGATAATAATTGTGGTACCACTTAGAACTGTATATATTTGCCATTATAGATTTACTGAGCACAAAGTGAGTTATTTTTATTGTGTATATAACCTTGAACCTTGATTATATAGACTGCTGTGTTTTAACTAATACAGTATGTGGACATTCCTTTGTGGGTGCTTGGGAACTACACTGTACTTAAGAACCAGCCTGCATCACATCCTGAGAAGCTAGGCCTGATTGCTCGTCCATTGCTACCAACAATAGAGAATGTTGGCTTGGGTCACACATACCACACACACATGCACACACGCACACACGCACACACACACCAATTCAGACAAGTCTGTTTTCTATGCCCTTAATTGTGAAAATATAAAAAAACGATTGGATTTCATTATTTGGCCATCCAAAGTAATATGTGAGTCTATATACTTCATTTACGATAATGTGGAAAGTTATCAGGGCATTTATAGGAAGACTACATACAAATTTGCACACATTCAAAACACACTAGAAACGACCAATAATTCCCGAAATATGCGATAGAGACAGTTATTTGGAATGGCCAAACAGACAATGTAATTGTGGTTTGCATGCATAACTTTTTCAGGCAATACATATATGAAAAAAGACTGCCGTTAACTGCAAGGCTTTGTTATAGTGCTGTTTTTATGCATGTATTTACGCGAAACACAGATCCACTCTCTGTCTCTTTTAATTAGCCTCGTAAACTGCTGCTTAGTTTAGGTAAGGAATTGTGAGTTTCAGCACATTGTTCATGTGGTGCATTGGCTAGTGAGTGTTTATTTGTATTTATTTATCTGAAGGCTTATATAGTGCCTTTATCCAAAGCACTTCACAAAAGTATTATTAACAGTACAAACACATGAATAAATGATTAAACACCACAGCTAGGAAGATCTAATTTACATGACAGACGTGTTTTGAATTGAACAAGAGAAGAGCTGGAACGGATGTCAAGCAGTAGTGAATTCCAAAGCCTAGGCCCACGAAATTGCAAAGAACGAGGAATAGACAGCAAAAAAGGTCAAGTGGAATGGAGATCACGAGAGGGCTGATATAATGATATGAGAGTAAAAAGATATGGGGGAGCTAAAGCATGGGTACATGATAGACAAGACAAAGAAACTGACATTCAAAATGACACTGAATTGATAACCGGTGTAGATTAATAAAATAAGGAGTAATGTGAGCAGAGATTGGAAGGTGAAAAAGAGTGTAAAATGGATCATAGAGGAAGAAGAGCTGAGCATAGAGAGAGCAGCAACACTAAACGAGAAAGAACCATAGGCTGAATTAGAGTTTTAGTGGCAGACACATTGTATGTTTAGTATAAAGTGAACGCGACAGGGTAAAGCCACTGTAGTAATCTGGGCCTGAAATTCACTGAAGAATCGATTGAAAAAGTAAGCTGTAATGGTGTAAAAGATAAACAAGGTGTGGGGGTGGATTTACAAAGAGTTAGGAAGGAACAGAATTGAGCTTTTATTAGGATTCACACAAAGAGAGAAGTCATTTAAGACTTTATGGCAGATAAGCAGGCAGACAAACAACGATGAATGGAATCAGTGAACAAAGGAAATGTTGCCAGAATCTACGTGTCCTATGCTGAGAGATGAATTCTTTAATTATTTGGAAAAGCCAAAAGGTATATATATGTGTGTGTGTGTGTGTGTGTGTGTGTCTATCTGTGCCTGTGCATGTGTGTGTTCTGCTGCTCTGGCAAAAGTTCTGTGCTAATGGTTCCTGTCCTGAAATAAATGCGGTTGTATTTTCGACTATATGTACACATAACACAATTTAAATGCTGCACTAGATGTTCGGACATTTGCCCAAGAAAGGCAACAGTGCTGAGTAGCTTCGATGTTCTCCTTTGCCATGTTTAACATTTTATTTATGTAGGTCATTTCCTGAGATTATACAACTAAGGTCTCATTACAGCAAATTGCTATCTATTATACACATTTTTTTTTGTTTTTTAGAGTTGAAACTCTTGTCATAAAGCAAGCACTTAAAAACTGATGGGAAGATTCATTGACAGTCTTGAAGAACTGAGAGAGATCATAGAATGTCATCATCAGTTCCATTTGTGAAAGTTAGCAAACGAGTTGCAGCCAAACTGTAAGACCTTTAATGGCTTAGCAGCTTAGATGCAAAGTTCCCCATGGGCAATCCGCATCTTGTACAATCATTGACACTTTCCACAATATTTTCATCCTTAACATGGATGTCATTTTCCGGTCGCCAGGGGTCTTAGCTGCCACCCCTGGTGACTTCCCTGCAACCTCTGGCACTGCCTCTGTGACTCCTGGTGAAGGATTGCAGATGCAATGTAAAAAGAAAAAAGTAAGCAGGCCTTTAAAGCACTCTTTATTTTGCTTTTTGTGATGTGTTTCACTGCAAAAGCTCAGCTGGAGATTAGTGTGTGTTCATGTAGTCCGCGCAGACTGGATGCCACAGACCCAGAGCTCTTAGATTCTACTTGATTGTTTTTATGAAGTCTATCGTTTTGTGCAAAAATCAACCTGTGTTAATGTTACTGTGGCCTGCATGTTTCTGTATCCAGGTGAAGTAGTTGGTATTGTATGTGTATGTATAGTGCTTTGTGGCTGACTCAAGATTCCTCATGCTGTGTAAGGCTGTACAAATTGGTGTTATTACTATGACATGTAATAACACTTAACTTACAATTTCCAAACGAGGAAAGGCTGATTCAACCCTGCTGAAATATGGGAAGTGCTGGTTGTTGCATGTCAAAATTAGGCTTTTCACTCAGTGAGCAACACAGTATTCAGTGTAATGAATTGTGCAGTTAAAAAGAAATATGTATTAGGATAACTGGCCACCACCCTTTGCCCTTTCATTCAGTGCTTTTTAAAGTAACGTATAATGATAGTAGCAGGTTTACTAGTGGCCAATTACATATTCCTCCTGCTTCTAAGCTTTATAACAATAGAGGATACGTGTGTGAGACATGTAATCCCCAGAGACAAAGCATTGCTAAATATTGCCATATATGCACATTTAAGGAGAAATATCTGCTAAAATAGTACCGTGGATAAAGTCTACACTGTTGGGATCTAACTATTCTTCAGGTCTCAATGTTGAATCCTCATAAGGACTAATAAACCTTTCATCCTTCTGATGTTGACAGATTAGTATTATTTCTGGTTGCCAGGTAGCGATCATTTTATATATGAGTATTTTATTATGGATTATTATAAATGCCTAGGTGATGGCATCAATAAATTCAAACATAGGCCCAGAATGATTTCATAGTCTTAAATTAATTTTGCTTGAAAAGTGTTTTTTTTTACTTCCTTTAGATATTTGTGTATCTTACTTTTTTATACTGGCATGTCTGCAGCTGAATGAGACTATGAATGAATTGGAACAATATATATAATTCCTGTCTGTGAAACCAATCCCACTTAATTCATTTAGCCCCCAGAAAGCCTTGTTAACTGAAAAACAAGCACATGCACATGTGTACGCAATAAAAGAAATCCAGGCAATTAAAGGAAATACAAATCATCATGTTTTGATAAAACATCTTGTTTAATTTGAATATGTGAATGTAGTGTTATGTGTGGAAAATTTTATTTTGTAACAGATGATTACATTTTTATTTTTTTTTGCCCATCAGTGTCTTAAGGTTTCCCTCCCCTGATTACATTAACTAACATTAGCTGGCATTACTGCACATTTGAGGATACACTTGGCATATGGAAAAACAAACTGGATATGTAAAGCTGTAATTTACATATTTTGATAGTACCTAGGCTGTAATGCTATAACAGCCATAATATAGAAGTGTCCTCAAAAAGAGTATATATTTGGAAAACAGTATTATGGCAGCACCCGGGAAAGTTGGGCTTTACTCGCATATGGTTACTAAACCGGACATTTACCGCTATACTTGGTATAAGATGGCAGTAAATGGCCACATGATGTTGTAGTGGCATATGAATGGAATTGCCCCAGGCATATGTTGGTTCTACTGGGTGTACTCCTGTCCTAGCATGACCTCCTCAAAAGCATGTCAGCCTACCTAGCAAACTAGTTAAAATGTGGATATCTAAATAAATCTTATGACTGCTTTAGTAATATTTGCTATTTTATGAAATGTAAGCTTGTGTACATTTTTTTAAACCCATCAATCACTGAAGGAGAAGTTATTGAGGTTAAATGTCATGTGATATTTTTTCATGTGATGTCATCAGGGTCAAAGGCCATATGACATCCCTTCCTGTGATGTTGTTGGATATTCTGTGTCATTTCCGTTGCCCTTGGCATTTTGGTATTGACCTGTTAAGTGGTAATGAGGGCATGTGTCCGGGCACAGAAACAGAACTTTTCTTGAATGAAGGAGCTTTCCAGCTTATCTGAGAGTAGCATTTAGAATGACAGGTACAAGTATGAGCAGGTTATGTCTCGCACAGGGCTTGTCCTTCCTCTGCCACCAGGGTAGTACATGCAACAATAGAGGCAGGCGTATGTGTTCAACAACACTTTAGCCTTTTATGAAAGTCAGAAGGACCCATTTGTCTCACTTCTGGAGATACACTTTACACGTCTCTACTTCTTCCTTGGTGATTGGAGTAGCCAACTTCATGAAATTCATTAATATTATTGATTGAAATAATGAATGGTTGAGTTGATCAGTGATTGAATGTAGGACGTAGTGTTTGTAGATTTTAGCAGGACTCCAATTAAGTTGTTGAATTTATGAATAGTTGTTCATGAATGTTTAACTTTTAATGATTTATAAATTGTATGATCATATGAATTGTATCATTTGATCAAAATGTATAAGGTTTGTAATGAACCATTTTGTACAGTAAAAACGAAAAAGAAAAATGGCGAGTGCTCATACCTTACCCTGGGTATTTCAAATAATCAGTGATTGTATAATGTTTATTAACCGTTATCAATTAGTTCATCCTTTTATACTTTTTTTGACCAAGAGAAGAGGGTCCTGGTGGACAAAGAGATTGAAAATGCAATTTTGAAAGGAGCAGGAAACCAGCAACCTTGATGGCTTCCTTTTCCATAAGTACTATCTTCCTGTTGTCAAAGACAGGCTAGGAATTCCATCATGTAATTAACCTCAACGTTTTAAATGCTTTATTGGTCAACTGGCTATCCAAGAAGGAGGGTGCAGTACTTATCATCTGGATGTACAATATCGTCAAGAATGTGATGCACCCATCACCCCAATACAAGACTCTTCCTAGATAAGCAGCCTCTGTAGAATGAATTCCTTTTTCTCTCCATTCTCTACACAGTGTTTTGCTACAGGCAATACACAATGCTCATGTACATGGATTTGGTCCTGTGATGTAACACCATGTGCTCCTGATTATATGTGCTTGAGCTGGGTTCATGAGTTCATGGTAATTAAGTCGTACTGTGTCTGTTTGTCTATGAAAAAAAGGAGCTTGGTTTGAATTTCAACTCCTCTAATGCCTTTTTTCTAAATATAATAATGTATGCTTTTATTTTATTTTATTGTGTTGCTCTGTTTATCAATTGACATATATTACAAAAACATAGACAATATGGTTTAGAAGCATGTGTACGCTTAGGATAGCAAGTAGCTGAAAAGCGTGGCTTCCAAAGGGATATGCTGACACCTGTGAAATGACTTTTGAAAGTTGGAAGTAGTCCATTGACAATTGGGATCCCATGTTCAGAGCCCACTGCAAACCAATGTTGCTTTTGTTTCCCAGACACTATGGCCCTGATTTGCAAGCATCTGTTCAATGGGACTTTCCCATGTTACAACATTTTTGTAAATCAGGCCCTATGTGTCTTACTTTTTGTTTTTTTCCATCCCCAAAACAGTAGAATATAAACAGAGATAGAAAAAGTGGGGCCAACACATATATACATTTTGGGTGGCAATTAACTTAACACACAGAAAGCTTTTGCAGCCCGTGCAATGATGCTGCACAATTTATATAATCCGTCCAGAGGTCAAAGGGAGTATGTTCAGAACCAATGCTGATTTTAGTTCCCTCATAATAAAAACACACACTATTAATGGTGACAAACGTTTTAAAACATCACTGTTATACTGGCGCCTTCTTCTTGTCTACAACCTCCTGCATGGAGCCAGCAGGTGATGCCGGCCCCCGTTAACCTTTTAACTGCCATGGGTTTTCCCCCCAGTGCCAAGGCCTTTTTTGGTGATTTTGGTATTTCGCCATTCAATGCCTTCTAATGTTTTCTGTTTCATTAACCCCTTAAGTGCCAAGGATGAGCTATCTAAGGCCTATGGCTGGCACTGCCAGTACTGTTACAATTTTCTATGTGAAAATTCTCCTTGTCTGCCATTACATTATCTCCATTGTAAGGCATGATTTGTCACAAAATAGCATATTATTTTGAATCACCAGAGTTTTAAAAGGTTAATTTCACATCTGAAACCATGATCCAGTGAAGGAACAGTTCAAATGAAACATTGCATTTTACAATGAGAAATGTTAACATTCGGAAAAGCAGGAAACACACTCTAGGATCAATATTCTAAATACACTAGATGTTTAACATTGCACTACGGAAAGAGGAACCAGCTGTGATGCGGGCGAGTACTTCCGGGTGTGAAAACAGACGTCGATAGATGCGAGAGGATGCGGTAGCGACCCGTGAGACAGAGGGATCCAGCCCTCGAGATAGAAAGGGCCGGCTTTTAGAAAACCCAGAAGCTGACTAAAGATCACGTGGGAACTCGGGGCGATCGAGATTACAATCAGCAAAGTAAAAGGAGGTACTTACCTTGAATAAACATCCTTGAGGAGCCGGGATTCGCTGGTAACTGCCAACGCGGTTGACTAAAAAATAAGAACACATTACTAAGATACCTTCTTTTGTATTTCTGGCCCAGAAATGAAACAGATGGGAGTTGAACATAAGAGCTTTGACCAAGAAGTCTAATGAACATAAGAAGACCTAATGGTCAATACATGATAGTCTGTTGTTATACCAATATTAACCCCTGAAGAATTTCCTGGAATTGTGAAAACTGATATTGGAAAGAAACATGTTGGGTAGTGTGGATTGTAGAATGAAAGGATGTATGAATGACATAAGTGTGAATTAATAGAATGCTGCATTGGGGAATTTAGAGTACCCAGTGAGGATAGGAGAGGACATAAAAAACAAATTATAAACTTAAAAGCTTGTCCTCCAATGATGAACTATTTAACTCTGAAGTTAGGTATTAGATAACAGAGTATTATGTAGGTTTTTCTGTGATCAACAGTGCCAAAAATAGTGACAAATGTACAATAACTGATATTAGACATAAGTGCAATATTTTGTATTAGAGATAAACTATGAATGCAATTTTAGTGATGTTTTTATTGAAAGTAAATAAATTGATATTTTTGATTAAAAACAAAACAGTTTGGAAAGAGTATGTTGTAATCTAATGAGTTAAACAGCATGCATGACTGAGTCAGAATAAGGTACTGGAGAAGCAAGAGACCCTTTAAGCATTAGTGTGGTATGTTTAGTCTTTTGACGCTTTGAAGGTTGTCTTAAAGAGGTCCAGATAAATATCCCCTCCAGTCTCTCAAAGTTTTATATAACATTGCACTAGACAAGAAGCGGCACCTTGTTCATAGTTACAAGACAACATATCCTTGAGATAATGTAAGCATTAGCTGAATGCAGAATTACCAATTTTTTTATAGATAATTATTATATGTTGAAATTCATAGAAGATAACACGATTCAACTCAGTGGTTAAAAAGTATGATCATGGGAGATTTACATGTAACCTGTGAATCATGCCACATGACAATAGAAACTAGGAGTCATGCTGAAAGACACTTTAAATCTCACCCTATGTTTGGCAGTAATTCTGCAGGACTTGCCTACAAAATTGCTTACAGTTAACACCACCTGGTCCTGCATATTTACTGTGGGATTAAGCGTGGTGGTAAATGTGTGTTAATCCCAATTTTTGGCCTCCTTATGACTCATGAACATTTCATCATATTTACTGTGAGAAGTTATTCCAATGCCGTAAACCCAATGGATGTTGAAGGCAAAGTGGAGGGTTCCATTCGGTACATACTCCATGCCCCCTCCAATCTGATAATGCAACAATGTGGGAAAGTAATGGTAAAGTGGAACTAATTCCATGGCTGCCATGTATACTGACTTTGTTCCTGCACTGCCAAACTTGAAATGAGGCCCTGAACAATGGTTGATGTTGCTGTATTATAATGAATCCTGGACTGCAGTGTGCAATATCATGTTGCAGAAAACGAAAGCCAGGATTGAAGCTAAATCTCATGTTTTATATAAAAAAAAAAAAACAAGACAGTTTTGCACAAGTGGTGTGGTAATACACAACTTTGTAGACTCTTGGGGCCACATCATAAGTGGGCGGTATCCTGGTGGTAAATCTGCTGGGATACCGCTGAATGTAAATAGCGCACCACAACTTGGGCGGGCACTATTAGTGCCAGATCCCGGGTTGTGGTGGGGTGGTAAATTCCCATTCATATTGGGTAATTGGGCATTTACCGTGGGGCTATTAGCACCGAAAATAGGTGAAAAGTGGCCAGATTTACCTCCATCTCAAAGCTGGAGGTACATATCAAACTTTGGAATAGAGGGTCCCATCACCCTCTCACCGGGCACTGGCACCTCTGGGTCAGGATGTCACTCTGAAGCACATCAGGACACTGAAACTGGACTTCAAAAAAGTTATCCACTGACCTCATCATGACTATCAGAAATCCACCATCTTGGAAATTGCCTGACCATGCCTGGCATATCACAAAATGGTGGATCACCCTATTCTTGATAATAACTTGGCACCTGCTCCGATTTGAATCTAGATTTGTAGTGATTTATGATAAGCATGTACTACTTAACATACTTTCTATCTCACAAGACATTCTGACCCCACGCAATAGATGGCTCTTCTAAGTGCTTTCCTGAAAGACAATACATTTCTGATTTTCACAACATTTAGAGTCACTGATCAACCCAATAAGTGATCTGAATTTGATATGGTGGAGAGGGGGTCTACCTCATATACATTCAGTTTGAGGGGGAGAGGTGGATGACCTCGTGTACACTCCCCCCTCGCGATTATATTTAGTCACTTATTCAATCCATACCACTATACCCATGTCCACCCTCCTCAATTTTCAGTGTACCTACACATCTCTGTCCTAATCACGTTTTACTGCCAACATTTTTATTTCAATCTGAGAGGTATCCTAAAACAGTTCTAAAACGTCAGTACTAACACATTATACTCTCCAAGTCTAAACATGTATGTGTCCCTAAAGAATACCTTTATTTACTTTTATATGAGTCCTATCTCCATAACCCAATTTCTTAAAACTAACTATATGCCTCAGATAATTTTACAGCCACTATGAGATTTAAGAGATGGCCATGCCTTGAGGTAACCCACCAGCCCGTTTATCATAAAGGGTTCACGTGTGACTTATACTCCAAATTTTTTCCGTCACTCCCACCCCACAACATTTTTCCTTGCTCCCATTGTCTTCCCCATGCATATTTACAATGTCATTTTTTCTTTTCATTAGTACATCTTCCACTGACACATCTTCCACCTGACTCATCTTGGTTGAGCACCCATGGACTGTCCTTGTCCAGTTGTATTTGTCCTTTTTTGGGCTGCCTTGCAGAAAATCCTTGGGCCCTTTAATTCAAAGGCCAGTCCTTTCACATTTTAGTGCCTCCAAAACAAATGTTTTGGCCTTATTTTCTGAACATCCCTGCTTCCTACAAAAACCACAACATTCATTTTGGTTCTTTATATACCAAAGCTACCAATTCTCTCCCTTTTTCGTACATATTCACTTTTACTTTGCTGTATGCTGGTTGCTTGCTGGGACCTAATTTGTTTTCAATAAACATATTCAGTTGCATCTATTTTTTAGCCAATAAATACATCTGCCTGTCTCATTTTCCACCCTTATGTCCTATAGGCTTGTTTTTGTACACATTATTTGTTCCTTCAGGGGACTTGTCATTTTCCCTCTAGATTGACATTCTCAGATGTAGAGGTGCTCAAAATATCAAATTAAAAACAACACATTTTAAAAACAACATTTAAAAAAAGGAATGTTTTTGTCTTCTCCATCTCCTATGCGCATCTGTAGCAGAAGAGGACATCTTTAGCAGGGATCCATGTTCTCTGTTGAAAATCAAAAATAGAGCCAAATGTCATTCAGGGACTGGCAAGGGGGTCAAGTTTCTGCCTAACCTAAATTATTTCTCCTTGCTGCTAACAAAAAATGTTGTCTATATTTGTTTCTAGCTTTTTTCAGCCCATTTAACTCATACGCTGTCACTTATTTGTTGATGCACAGAATTATCACAATCATTTTCTTTGGCTTTATACAACATTTGAACCTGTTCTTGTTTTTTCCTCTGCTCAGTTGAACGGTCTTCGTCTGCTCTGCTGTAAATACTTCATTCTGCTTAGTTGCATGTGCTTGATTCTTCTTTGCTACCTGTGCTTCCTGCGTTTTCTTCTTCATTTTCCATCCAATCGCGCTGGACCATGGTCATTTCTCTTCAGTGTTATACTTACATCCTGTTTGAGACACAATAAACATTTCACCACACATTATCTCCTCCTTACCCCACTACACTAATCTAGCCTACCCCTGTGTTTTCTTGACTATGGCACCAATTCTTACTATGTGCCTTCCCATGTTATCATGAAACTACATTGTTTAACTATTCTACCTTTGCTGGCATCCTGCCAACTATCAAAAATGAAAAAGGTTACCCACCTTTTATTTGACATCTTCTATGTCCGGCATTGTCTGGGGTGGCCATGCTTGCATCTATATGCTGTTCTATTCACACCTATTTAAACCTATCTCAGTAAAAAATTGCTACATAATTGAAACACTGTTAGGCTGATTAATGGAATTAATGTGCGCCGAAAATCTCTGCGCAAGCGTGCGAAAGCATGCGAATCGCAGCGCAAGTGCGAAAATCTCAGTGCAAGCGTGCAAAAGCCGCGCACATTGATTCATGGAAGTCCGTGCGTGTGTACATTCTGGGATGTGCGTTAAAATCCTGCGTGGCGCACGCGGGCGCACACGTCAACAAACGGAGTGCGCTACGTGCACAGCGAAAGCGCACATAGCGCGGCGCACAAAACAAAAGTAGGCATAACAGGGGGCGTAACACACGGAATTGGGAACAACACATGAAAATGTGGGCGTTATGGGGGAAGTACAGGAGGCAAATGCGCGGAACGCCCAAACGCGCACCTACAACACGTATTCATGGAATCGAACAGGGGAAACGTAGGCGCCAAAAAAGATGCGCTAATCCGGAAACACGTACGCCAGCAGGAAGCAGGCCTACGCGGACCTGCGCAGCATAAAAGTGCGCGCAAACAACAAACAAGCTCAGACGCTACGATAAATATACCGTTCCTTGCAGCAGTGGTCGTGGGACACCGCAGGAGGAGGAGGATAGTCAGGGCCAGAATTTTTACATCCAGGAAGGGTCTTTTTGGGATGCCTGATGACCAGGTGTGTGGGAGGTACAGGTTTCCACCTCACATAATACTCGACCTGGTGAGTGAGTGGGAGGATGACCTCACATCACCCACCCTGTGCTCCCAAGCACTGAGCCCCTTGGAAAAGGTGCTCAATGTACTGCACTTCTTGGCCACTGGTTCATTTCAGTGGCCAAGTGCCATAATGGGGGGGGGGTGTCGCAGGCCATGCAGTCACGCTGCCTACACCAGGTGTTGGCCATCATGACTGCATGCCCATCAGTCCGCAGGCACATATACATGCCCAGAACACCTGCAGAAAGGCAGGCTGCCATCCAGGATTTGTACAGGGTGGCACACTTCCCCAAAGTGCTAGGTGCCATTGATTGTACCCATGTGGCTCTACGTTCGCCCAGGGCAACTGAGCACATCTATAGAAAGCGGAGGCACTGGCATTCCATCAATGTGCAGGTATTATGTGATGCCATTGGAATCATCACCTCAGTATATGCCAAGTATCCAGGGTCCACCCATGGCAGTTTCATTTTCAGAATGTCAACCCTAAACCGGGACCTAGAAGCTGGGCGGCATGGCGATACATGGCTATTTGGTGAGTATAAATGCTTCTGCACATGCATGCATGTCAGATACTGAGTAATGTCACAACCCCACTAATGATACCCATCATCACCTCCCCAGGGGACAGTGCCTACCCTCTGAGCACCCACATGATGACGCCAATTCGGAATCCCACCACACCACCCGAGGTAAGATACAACACAGCCCATACTGCAACCCGGGGCATAGTGGAGCACACATTCGGAGTGCTCAAGTCATGCTTTCGCTCCCTTGACCGCTCTGGTGGGCAGCTGCTATACGCGCCCCCAGTAGTGGGCAGGATCATAGTGGCAGCATGTGTCCTGCACAACGTTGCAACCCATCGGGGCCTGCCGGTGGACATGGTGGTGCCCCCACATCCCCAACCACATGCACATCCGCTGTGCATGGGAGGGGAAAGGGCACGTGGTGAGGCAGCCCGCACGCAGCTGGTGGCTAATTACTTCACCTAAAATCACACCCCTGTGGAGTGGACACAGCCCTGGCACATACCAGCTGACAATCAATGATGATGATGTAAGGGACAGTCAACTGTCACAACCATACCAGCCTGAGATTGGTCACCTGGAAGTGTTACATTGTGTGCATCCCTACCTACCTAAAGACAACCAATGCTGTGTCACAAAAAGACACACATTCATGCTGCATGAATGACTACCCCCTTGCAAAATACAACATGAAAACAGCGCCATGTCACCCAACCCCTCCCCATCTCTGCCACCCAACACACCATGGCATGTCATGCAATGTGAAAGCAAACAAAGGAATGCACAACACATGACACAAGTGTCACAAAGTGCACTGTCCCAAATGGAAACAGGCCATAGTCAATATGCTCCCAGTAATCAATAACAAACAGCACACATGACCAAATACTTACCAGCAACACAATACAGAAACACAGGATGAAACCTTGCCAAAATATGACAGTAGCAAATCAAAGTAGTGCAAGTTTTACAACCTGAATAAGCCAGCACATCCACCCCTTCCAACTGCAGAGTGTTGACATCAGGCAAATGTGTCAGTGTACTGCATACAACATGAACTGCATCCGCAAAGGAGACGGCCTTGTGAAGACATGAAGAAGGTACCTGTGAATAAGGAGGAAGACATGGATGCACAAGCACATATGAATACACCATGCAGTGTTCAATACAACGACAATCCCCACTAGGGATGTACACACAGTTTTGACTACAGACTGCCCACACAGCTCATGGGAGCCCAATGTCACTGTGTAAGTAACTGTCACTTGGTCACACCCTTTGCAAACCCATGGAAAGGGAAGCAGGAGGGGTGTGTGTGTCAGGAACCCAAGCATCTAACCCAAAGACAGGACGAGCCTGCATGTGCCCAGCTGGAATACGCAGTGGATGCCCATGGGAGCCCCACAAGGCAACACACTGTAAAAAAAAATATTCAAAATAAAAAATGGCCATGTGAGGGACGGGGGGGCACCCAGGAGGTTCGAGGACAGGGTGCACACCAACACCCACATGCGTGGATGTTGCAGAAAAAAAAAAACACCTCCATGGGCTCATGGCCTGCACGGCTACGCTATTGTGGGAGAACTGCTGCTGTTGCTCTCTTCACCCTCTGCTTCTGCATCAGGAGGTGGTGGTGCTATGGGAGGCAGCCCACGCAAAGCCCTGATATAGTCCTCCATGGCAGCAAGCATGCAGGTGTTGAAGGTCTGATTCTGGAGGATGATAGTGCGGAGATCCCCATGCAGCACCTCACAGGTTGCCTGCATTTCTGCACGCATGGCCTCGTGTGATGCCTGGATCTCCTCCCGAGTTGCCTGCAGCTCAGCTGAGAGAGAACGTGTGAGCTGCTCCAGCTGCTGTTCTGACCTTAAATTTCGGGAAGCCTCAAGTTCACTTGCCACAGAGGCGCCTGTGTGTAATCCTGTCCCTGATCCTATGAGTGCATCATCCGGCACCAAGCAGGGATGCCTACGTCCAGACCCGTTTTCACGGAGGGGATGAGCACACAACAACTGGCCGTCCTCTCCCTGCGGATGTGGCTATCCGGGACCAGGTTGAGCCTGTCCTGGCTGGCGTTGCGTCAACGGGGCATGCAAGGTGACCTGCAGTGTTTTCGTGAAGACACTGCACGTCATCTCGGATGCCTCTTTGACCGCGTTGACCTACTGGGATGGGTCACCAGTGCTGGATTCCTCCGTGTGCTGGACCTTCTTGCGACCCCCTCCTCACCTGAACCACCAACGCGCCAGTCGTCCTCCATGCCATCTTCCCACCCATGTATCACCTGGGTGCCCTGTGGAGCTGCCTCTGACCCAGCGGCCAGGCTGGTGGAGGACACATCCCTGCCACAGTCGGGAGTCGGACGTCCAGCAGCGGTGGCCACCACGACAACTGCACCCCAGCTGGAGGAGGACGTGCAGGCAGCAAGAGCCAGGGCGCAGGCACAGACACAGCAGCAGCAGCAACAAGGTGGGAGCAATGATGGCTCGGGGCCTTCAACATCGGAGGGGCAGGCATCAGCCAGAGGGAAGGGGGACCCAGGATTGGAAGTGTCTTCCGTGTGGCAGCGGTTGGGCCAGGCCATAGGTGCGGAGTGGCAGCGGGCAGAAGAGGCACGGCTCACAATGGTCAGGGCAGAGAACTCCATGCGGAGGGCACTGAGGCGGGCCGAGTGCCTCGAGGCTATTCACGGGGAGTTGATGACCAACATGGCATCGTCCCTGCGAACCCTCAGGGCCATGGAAGAGGACTGCCTCCAGGACATTAAGCCAAATTCGATGATGTCCTGGCCTGGGATATCCAAAAGTGAGCCGTCGGACTAGCCCGCCGCCATTGTAAATAGTTTTTAGTGTTAGGTTTCATTTTCGTTTTCCTTTGATTTGGGGTGATTGGACTATGCCCCACACATTTGTATATAGTTTTTTTCTTCGGTAGTTTCTTAGGTAGGTTTAATTTCTTTCGTTGGGCTCATGGACCCTTGACAATGGATTGTACATAGTTGGACAATGGATTTATTTGAACTTTTCATTTGTATTTGAACATGGATTAATGGATTTTTCTTTTTGACAATGGATTGTACATAGTTGGACAATGGATTAATTTGAACTTTTTCTTTGGATTTCACCATGGATTCATGGATTTTTCTTTTTACGTTTCCTTTGGATTTGCTTTGGTGGAGGGAGAGTTTGGACTATTTTTCTTTTGGATTTCTTTGATTGGTTATACTTTTCATTTACTCATCTTTTGGACATGCTTTTCATTTCATGTTTGGTATTTTTTTATGCTTTCATTTCATTGCTTTATTTTTGTCCATAATACATTTTGATATGTTACTTCCATGTGTGTGATTCGCTCATTGGGTTCATGCATGTGAAAATGTGGGTTTACACAATCAATGCCAACCAGTGTGTGTGTATTTGTGTGACAGACATGTGTTGATGTACATAGTTGACTTTTGGTTTGTGTCTTGAGATAGGCATGTCAGTGTGGGGTGGATTGGGAAATCATTGCGTCTCAAGACTGGGATGGCGTGCTGGGGTATTTTGGTGTAGAAGTGGGCCATGATTGTGCATCTTTATGTCTTGTAGGGGGGGACATGAGTGGGGGCCTGCTGGCAGGTGCCCCTCACTGCTGGGGGGTGGGGGTGCAGGGGGACATGAGTAGGGGCCTGCTGGCAGGAGCCCCTCACTGCTGGGGGTGGGGGTGCATGGAGACATGAGTGGGACATGATTGGGGGCCTGCTGGCAGGTGCCCCTCACTGCTGGGGGGTGGGGGTGCAGAGGGACATGAGTTGGTGATCACTAGTGCAAGGTGACATGTGGCCTGGCTGGGGGGCATGCCCATGCTGGATGGGCTGCCTGCGGGACATGATCAGGGGTGCAGGGTAGTCCCCTGTGGTGTGGGCTGCCTGCAGGGCCCGTGGAGGGGGTAGAGGGGACAACTGGGAGGACCCACACTGCCAATTCATGTGTGGGACTCCCCGTGCACCCCACTGGATACACGTACCCTGCTCTGACAGCGAAATTGCTTGTAAAACTTCCCACGCAGCCTCGAAATACACGTACCCTGCCCGCACTGGGCCAATCGCGTGTGAAACTTCCCGCGCAGACCCGAAATACACGTACCCCACTCGCACAGGGACAATCACGTGTGAAACTTCCCGTGCAACCCCGAAATACAGGTACCCCGCCCGCACAGGGCCAATCACGTGTGAAACTTCCCACGCACCCCCTAAATCCATGTACCACGCTCTCACAGGGCCTACCGCGTGTGAAACTCCCCACATACCCCCCAAATACACGTAGCCTGCTCGCACAGCCCAATCGCGTGTGAAACTCCCCGCAAACCCCAGTAATACACGTACCCCGCTCGCACAGGGCCAATCGCGTTTGAAACTTCCTGTGCACCCCCGAAATCCATGTACCACGCTCGCACAGGGCCTACCGCGTGTGAAACTCCCTGCGTACCCCCCAAATACACATAGCCTGCTCGCACAGGCCCAATCGCATGTGAAACTACCTGCGAACCCCAGTAATACACGTACCCCGCTCGCACAGACCCTACCGTGTGTGAAACTCCCCGCGAACCCCAGTAATACACGTACCCCGCTCGCACAGGCCCTACTGCGTGTGATAATTCCAGCGCACCCCAGGAATACACGTTCCCCGGTCGGCGTTTGCTGTGTAGCGGCCCTGTAAACTGGTCCAGGGTTAGCGCAGCCCTTTGCGCTGGATTGGGGATTTTGATGGCTTTTCCTTGCGCAAAGGGCTTTCTTGGGGGTGTAACTGGCAATGTGGGATGTTCTCTGCGCCAGGGCTCTTTTTGCCTTGGGAATTCCATCAATACGCGGTGCGCCAGAATGCTGTTTAGCGCACACGGCTGGCGCACGCTGGCGCACGATCCGTCTCTGTGCTGCTCACGTGCCCTGCCTCTGCGCTGAAATCTATGAATTACCCCCTGTGTCTCTATCTGCCTCTTTTCCTGTTACTCACCTGGTTCCTCTTACACCTAATAATGATCATCAGTCTGTTCACACCCTGTGGTGTGAACCAGTACTTACCTCTTTTTTTTGTTTCTCTCTATTCACTAGCACTTACCTCTCTCATGATATACTGTCGCTTCCCCTATTTAAGGCCATGAAGACATTCCTCCAATGTTCACTGAAGGTCCATGGTTTTCATCTATAATATAAACTAATATCATTGAATAAGTGTATTTTACTTACCCTTGTATGTTCTTTTGAATTGGCCCTGTGCACAATTTCTTTTGTACAGTCAACCCAATTTCTGGTCAATCATACCCCTTTTTGGTTCTTCATTAATTCCATAATTCTTTTTTATTGCACTGTGCAACTTTTAAAATTCTGGCCTTTACTCTTCATTGGTGCTGTTTATTTTTCAAATTTGAATTATTGCTTCTTTTTATGCTCCCTGTTCATTTAATGTCCATTTCTTCATTCATCCAATCATTTCTTCATCCATTTTTTTCTTTCATTCATTTTATATGTATTTATTTATTTATTTCATCCAATTGACGTACATTTTATTAAACCGAGCTCCTTATCCTATACTGTTCAAAGTAAATTATATATATTTATCTTCTCTTAATTCATTTTTCTGGACCCATGCCAAAAAGGTCCAAAGTCCACCTGACATTTTGACACTCTCTCCAAATGTTCTTTAATTTATACTGAATGCTGCTATATTATTGCCATGTGTAATAAAATGTTTCCTTTTCTTTCTTTTTAGTGCATGATGTTCCTAAAGAAACACCACTTTATCCTTCTGCAGACACAATGTAAATATGTTTTCATTAGTGATGTTTAATCAACCTGGACCTTTCTCTTGCGAACTATCACTGTCCTCTATGGTCAATTTTTATTATTCATTCCTTGATCATTTGCCATTTTTCTTTATACTATGGCTGTTTCTAATGTTATGGGGGTCATCTGTCCCTTTCTTTGTTTATAAATATCCATGGTCTCAGACTAAATTCAACAAATACTCTCACCACTTTTCCACTAGGTCACACAGCTATCTACTTTGCTACGCTTTCATTACAACAATAAAAACCTCTGGTTTCTACCAGAAACATCTCATCGGCATCTTGCCCTGTACATGCCACTATGAACTCGCCCATATTCAAATGGTGCATTCACAAACCAAAGCACACTTTCCCTTAATCACCTAAACAAAATCATCATGTTTAGGCTTGTATCACCCACTCCTTTCATCAAAACATTGATGACAGGTGCCTGTTTACAAATGTAACAAAAATGTGTCATAACACACTCTCCTCCAGAGACTACTAATTCATCAATAGGCAAGAAGACTGTGTTTATATTTTTTATCAAAATCCTCATTTGTTCTAATAATCAATCTACACTGTTTTGTCTTGCTGTATGGACATACAGTCCTACTGTTTACCATTAGAACAAAAATTGTTCTCCTTTTGCCATATTAATTTTCGGCTCTCCTTGAGGCTTAGTGCCACTAACAATTCTAAACACGCCAACTCGCCCTAAGAGGCTTTCCCATTGTGGGTGAATGCATAACCTTGTCCTTGCAAAAGCATTTCTTCCTTTCCTAATAACACCTTCACTTAGGTGTGTCACTATTTATTCCATGTTTGCATACTATGGGCTCACTGCACTTACCCTCTGCAATGAATCTGCTTTGCACCATTCCTAAACTGCTGTACCTGTTTCACTCCCAGCGCTCATGTCTGATACAATGTCTGATCCTGGGCAAAAAAAACCTTCCTTGACTTGTGAGCTATACACTAGGGGGTGTGCTGCCCCCACCTCTCAAGAATTGCACCAATTCTGCATGAATCCTTGGCTTCTACATATGAGTGCAAGGTGCCCTGACATACCGCATGTTCGACACAAGAGAGGTCTCCTAATTTGCCCCGCCTGCATGTTTGGATTATAATTCTGCATGCTTTGAAACCCACCTTGGTTACTCTGGAAATGTCCCTAATTATTCTGGAAGCCTCTACCTTGGAAGCCTCCCCTACCTTGTGGTATAAATCCATTATTAGTTTAATCAAACTGCCTTTGGTTATTCACCTGTGGCATGCTTGGTGTTTGCTGCAAACCCGATCTGCCTACACTAGTCAACATTGCCCCTTCAATTGCATACTAGGATATTCTTTTCTGCAATAACTTTGCCTCTTTGCCTTTCCTAACATTGTCTTTCTGACAATTATTTTCTTGCAAAAGCCTGCAATAATGCGCAATGGTCAGCTACATCTCTGACCATCGTTTGGCTTCCATACCCATTAGCTTCTTAAGCTGCTTCTGCACGGGCTCTGGCAACCCTTGACATCATTATAGCTCCCATATCTGACGTGCCTGGATACAGTATTCTAAGCGCTTTTCAGATGCCTCCCTACAATTGTTAAACAGTACTCCACCATGAGCGGGGCTTAACATGGTAATTCTGAAATATCCTGCCCTTGACCAAATGTCATCAGCCCTTTCCCCAAGAATGGCGGCTAAAAGACCTTTAATGTCTTCTGTAGCTAATGTGTATCTTCCTTCATTTTTCCTAACTCATGTATCCATATCCCAGTGTCAGAAATTGGACTCCGGATGTTATACCTTAAATTAGTCTTATCCCTCTGTAGTCAAATGTGTACAAAGTATATAATGTGGCCTGGCTCCTCCTTTCCTTAACAAAGAAAACTGTGAGATTAAACTCACATTCATTCCACATTGTCTGTCTGTCCACAGCAGGGACAATTGTTCTGCACTGCTTCCTTCCTGGCAGCGATCTTAACTTGCTCACATAAGTCGGTGAGCCCCCCTTCTCACAATGGGAATGACCACTAGGTTGATTTTAGCCGAGTCAAGGATTTGGATGTCCCTGAGATTTGAGTGGTCTAAATATGACCATCTCACTTCTTTGTCTATGTTAGAAAATCCCTCTCCTCGGGATTCCATGCACTAGCACCCTGCTTCTTTTTCACGGTTTCCCCTTCTTGAGTTCACATATTTTTGTCCCCAATTAAGGTAACTCTCACCATTCTAGTCTCCATTTAAATCACCCTGTTAATAGACAAGGCTCTTAAATTTGTCCATCTTGCATTTTCTTAGTTTTCATAAGTATATGCACTGTACAGTCATCTCATATATTTAATGCAAAGGAGGAATTCTTCTGATAAGCCCTGTTTGCACATTCATACTTCTGCATATTTTCTGAAATCTATCCTGTTTTTTTCTGCAAACCATGTCTTCCTTTAAAATGTGTTTCCTTTGCTTCTGAGAATACACCCATCCCTTCCTTAACTCGTCTGGCGTTTAATCACTTGCCCATGGCGCGCCTACTGATTGCTGCATTCCCAATTTTCTTTATCACTTAGCCAGCCTTTGACTTCCGAAGACTTCCCTCAAGGCTGCTCAGAACATGTGACACTGCTGCATTCCCCTCTGGTGAACTCACCAGTACTCCTACTTGTTCCCAAAATGCTTTCATATCTACTTCAAACATTTTTTTTATTACAGTGGTAAAATATAATCACTGTTCTTGTTTTTGCATTTTAGAAATACAAAAACATTCTGTATGTGTGTGTGTGTGTATGCGTGCAAGAATGCATTTGTCTGTAACCTACTGATTGCCTATACTCCCATAAAATCACATGTGCACATGTTAAATGCATCTACATGAAGGCCTGCATATGTTGGCCTAGCACTTTCTTCAATGCTCACTGCTTCCCTTATGCTAAAAAATATATAAAAAATCATTTTCACATATATCTCCAATAATTTCAAAAAACAAGCTTTTCCTCATTTATTTTTGCAATTTCCCAAAACGATTTACTTTCCCTAGTTCAAGTACCATCTACTAGTACCTTAGTCTGTTGTTTGCCACATTTTGCACACAAAAACACATTTGGAATCTCAGCTACACTTTGTCTCCAAATGTCATTAAATTCTTTGCAAACATAATATACAGCACTGGAAACATTGCTCCTTCATTTGACACCAGTCTACTGTATTCCAAATGTATTGTGTGCACATTTATAGATTAACATACATTTGCACTTATTGACTCCCAGTCATGGCACAATAAAACCCCATTTAATAATAAAAAGAAATGCCTCATTCTTTTCTCATTTGCATAGTTATTTGCCACACATAAAACCATATAGCTTATGGGCATTTCTCAAAATGCACTCATCAAAAGGCATTCATGGCCCGCTAGCTTAACATGACCAAAGCACTGCCCTCACAATGAGACACAATTCATGCAAAAAAGTGTTCCAATAATACTTCTCTTTAACGTAAGACTTCCATCATTATTTTAACATATGATCAGACAACCTATTACAATTAAGAACAGCTCATGTATTCTTAAACAATTTATCGGCGTGGCTTTTCCCAACCTACACACGGCTTCCTTGCCGTGAATAGACTTAAATCATAAGGCAACAACTTCAATGTATTAAATTCTTCTTCAACCTAAAACATCAGCTCCTTTCAACATACCCATTACTTAATGAGTTAATTTGCTCTGTACGCAGACAAGGTCCTTCCTCCCATAACTTTTACTGTTGATCATAAATCACCTTGCTTAACTGTGGCTGTTATCTGTTTAAACAAACACTGTCCTTTAGCAGTGCACAGTCTTATCTTGGCCAGCTGCCAAGCTACGCAATTACAAAATAAATCTCTTTTTACTGCACAGGAGCACTGTATTTTTTTCATCTCTATTCTCCATGCAAACAAGAAATGTCCTGGACATTTACATCTCTCTTCTCTGAGCTATGCAGCTGGCTGAAGGAAAGACCCCATCTTTTTTCTCACATTCTGTCAGGTTTTTATCTAGCCTTTGTTTCTATCAAGACTAATGCGCTTTTTCGCCGTGTAAGGTTAATTAGGTAAAATAACTTGTCTAATTTTGGCAAATACAAGAATTAACCCTGTATTTACTGTATTTTCATTTTTACAAAGGTTCAAAGCTGAATACTTTTTCCAACCTTTTCTTCATTCTCTCGCTAAATATTTCATTTACCATAATTTTTAAACAGTGCACATGTATATTGTTATCTATAGCTCAAATTTACATTCTATTTTCTCCATAATTGATCACTTTAATTTCTGGCTTGGTGCCAATTTTTCTAACTCAATAAAAAAATGCATTTTTCTTAATTCTTCAATATATATAAACAAATATACAGTGCACAACACACAACACATAAAACAAAAAATAAAAACAATTTGACAAATATTACAGACTGGCCGGCACATAAATCTCACAGTCTCCTTTTTAGGACCTGTCTTACCCTAACAGACTATGAATTTGGTTAAAGATGAATTTAAAGAGGACGATTTACAATCCGCAGGAGTATTATGCCACCTATCTATAAGGCTCTAAGCATGATTTCTTCTGTTACGTTCTTTAAAATGCAGGAAACCTGGTCTTACTCTTTATCGTGGCGTCTCCTCACGATACGTCTTAATTGCTTGGTCGCTCCTCAAGTTAATTACTCAATAACTCAATTGCTTGGCCTCTCCTCAAGTCAATTGCTTAATATTCAACATTCATTGTTTCTCAAGTTACTTTACCCCAATCCTGTTACTTTTAAACTACCATATTACCCTCTAAAAAATTGATTTTCCCAAAATATTTTTTCGATGAGGCGTCTCCCAAAAGTGGTTAAAGCTTTTTCTAAAAAATCTTCAAAAAAGACCCAAAATACATTTTTCTAAGAGCGGTCTCTCAAAAGTGGTTAAATCATTAATTAAATAATTTTCTGGAAGACCCCCAAAAAATGACCCAATTTAATATTTCTTGAAGATTTCCAAAAATACATTTGAAATAATTTTTCTTGGAAGATTGCCAAAAAATATCCTCCCTCAATACCTAGGTGCCAAGCTGCCCTCCCATACTATCAGGTCTGTGAGTTATATGTAAGGATATTTGGCATGTTACAGCACAGAGTACAGCACTACTGCACAGGTAGAAAACAGCACAGAGTACAGCACTACTGCACAAGTAGCACATTTTTTTTTTGCAGCACCACCACAAGGGTGCGGTGCATTGCTATATGGGTCACCAGATTAACAAGGAAAGACAGGCTATTCAGTCAAAAAACGATTTTAAATATAAAATGCAAATCCAGTTCCTCATTGTAAAAGCACACATTTTTACATTAAAAATGCATACTCTGCCTATATTGCTAGAGACACATTTGAAAATTAACAGCTAACCTATTAACCATTAACCTGACTAATAAAACCTTATTTAACATAACCCACTAATAAAATGTGTTCTCCACTGCAGAATTAGGCATACTCTGAAAGCCATTTAAATGTGTGTGCAGATTTTTTTTTCTTCTCTTCTTTGTCTGCTTCTCCGTGTTTTTGTGCACAGTAACTGCAGGAAGAAGGAAGTCAGATTTGCAACAATTGCAAATGTATAAGCGAAGCTATTGTTGAGAGTAGGAGGATGAGAGATGATGGATTTCATTGGGACACGTCATACAGAGGGCTGAGATGAAAGTTTTAGTGGGCAGTATTGGGGGAAAAAGACAGGCAGACATTTTTCTGCACTACTGGGGAGAAGACCTGGCTGTGGGTCTCCTGACTGAATGCAGATTCCTGTGTCCTGCTGCAGTCGAGATTGGGGAGAGCTGAAAGAAGCACCTTTCCACTGGCTGAGGCATTCCTATCTGCAAAAGCTGAGAATTCCAGGCAATGACCCCGGTTTGAGAAGGCAAGCGTTCCTTTTTGCTGGAGTTAATCCAAGGGAGCCACATTCACAAAGAGAACAGCCAAAGAGAACAACTAAAAAGATAAGGTAATGAGAAGTGTGGGAGCTGAGTGTGTACGGTAATATGCAGTCAGTGTAGTATTCCTGTGCATGCCTTAATCAAGTGCTAATGTTGCAATTTGAGTTCTGTTCTCCGCCACTCTCTTTGCAGTGTGTCACAGACAATGCTTTGACTGTACCATTTTATTTCTGTAAAGAATGAGATCGTGTTTAAATACAACTTTTATAATACAGAAAAATATTTGAAAACAGACGGGTGATGTTTATTGTTTACCATTACAATGCTGATGATGTGGGGAGATTTTTAAACAGTGCAATGGTCATTTTAAGAGAGATGTGTGCATGTCAGAATCAGTATGAATAATTGTGAGTGACTGTAGCATAGCTCGTTGGAGGTACATGAGCCAACGGGAAGAGAGACTCTCTGAACATAGCTCCCTACCGTATATAAGGTAGTGGAAATTACCACAAGACTACCATATATAGCTCTATGTCGTAAATAAGTCAGTGAGTTCGCCCATGGTGGCACACCAACACTATCACTGGAAAATGTGGTATTCCTAGAATGCAGGTCTGAGGTCTCTCTAGTGATCACACGAAAAATCTAAGCAAAGATAAGGGATTCTGGACATTGGGGCCACAAATAAAACAAGGGAATTATGCTCACCAAAATACCACCAACCACGTATACCAAATATGCAGGTCTGGGTGCTGAAATAATGCATGTCCATTGTATTATTGTTGCACATGGCCAAATCTGAATACAAAGAGTGATTATTGCTAAGTTATTTTTCGGCGGTAATAAAATACCGTCAGGCCCCAAATCTCCACAAAATACCCTACATATTTATGGTGCGTTGCAGGCCGGGAAAGTGATCATAGAGTACGTACTGGGCGTGGCAAGCGTGTCTCACACTGCCATTTGCACATTAAAGGGAACCCATTTTATAATAGCAGTGTGCCACTAAAAACGAATTTCAGAATGTCACAAAGGGAAACCACATTCTCAGATCTAGTGCAATATTTAGAGGCAAAGTTATTTGCACATGGGAATTGGTCTTCGAATAGCACGTTAGAATGGAGTAACCGCATTCAGGGTGAGGTGCAGAAAGAAAAACTAGACAATATTTTTGCAGAAGGCAGCATAATTCAGGTCTGCCTTACAAGATTATTGAATGCAGCTGATAAAAGTGCAGAGAAAGACTGTTTAATACGGCTATGCGGCAAAATATGGTTTATTTTAAACAAGTCCCTGCGAATGCAAGAGAATGATACTCAGCTAATTAACAGGTTAAAGACTGAATTAGAGGGGGCAAGTAGAAATCAGGAAATGTTGAGAGCAGAATTGGATGTATGCCAAAAAGACATGCAATTAAAATGGAGAGACTTTGATACTCAGTTATCCAAAAGCAAGAAACAATTTGAAGATAGTGAGCAAGAATTGGCACACTTAAAAGCCTTAGTGGATCACATTAGGCAGGATAAAGATGAGGTTGTTTCAGAAATGCAGATTTTACAAAAAGAACATTGCGAAAAAGAAGGTGATCTCCAGAGTGCAGAACAAGAAATGATTAAAATGATTCAAGAAAGAGACAAGAGAAATAAAGAGTTCAATGAATGCCAAATGCAAATGTGCGATATGCAGGAGGTGATTAATAAAATGAGTGATGGAAATAATTATTTGCATGATGAAGCCAACAGACTCCTTAAAAAGTGTAAGGACTTAGAACAGCAAATGTGCATTCCCAGGTCCCAGGAGAGGCGG
This sequence comes from Ambystoma mexicanum, assembly GCF_040938575.1. Classification (NCBI taxonomy): domain Eukaryota; kingdom Metazoa; phylum Chordata; class Amphibia; order Caudata; family Ambystomatidae; genus Ambystoma; species Ambystoma mexicanum. The sequence continues at coordinate 173,917,869 of NC_090924.1, read as the reverse complement.
CAGGGTACCACATTCAATGGAGTGGAGGTGAATTCTAGCTCTGCCCAAAGAGCTAGTGCCCCAGTAACTGGGCCGGTGACTGAACTTGGTTGCAGCGCCCTTGGGGGATTTGATACTCCCATTGGGGGCAGCCACCAATCTCATACACCTGAAAACAGGATTGAATCACAAAATAGTGCAATTCCATGCATTGCAACAAGTAGCCCCATAAAAATAATGAAATCCTTTAAAGCCCTGATCAAACCATTTAAAAAGGGAGGTGAATGCTGCATTGAGGATCACTTAGAAGCGGTGCATGACATTTTTAAAGCACTCCAGATACCTAGGGAACAGTACAGACAATATTTTCATTTAACTTTAGATGCCCCGACGGCCAGCATCATAAGGGGATTAAATGAACAGCAGAATATGACATGGCTGGAGTTTGAAAAAGAAATTAGGCGTCATTTTTCTCCTTTTCAGTCATTGCAGGAGGCAAAGAAAGTCGCGTACACTATTACTGCTGGACCTAATACATCCCCTCGCCAATTTTTACAAGACTTAAAAAGAGCATTCTCTCGCTTTGATGTATCTTTTGACTCAAATTCCAATGAGTTTAAAACTGCATACTTCTATGGGCTACAGAAAGACATCATATCCCAATTGGTCCGTGAATTTGACCGTGACAAGTCCCTTGAATGGATTGTACATCAAAGCACAAAGCTATATGAGGTACTCTATTGTCAGGGTAGAGAAAGTGATAAAATGAAAGATACCAGGCCTAAATCTAAAGAACCCTCAGCCACAGTAATGGAAATCAGGTCAGCCAAAATGTCCCTTGAGTCTGCTCAAAGCCAAGGTAAAAATAATGTGACATCTGAAAAAAGGGGTAATCAACAAAGATCGCCATTTCCTGTACCAATGTTCCAAACACATGATCCTAGTAATAGAGAGAGCTACATCAGCCCTAGGTATTTAGGGGATAGACCCCGGGTAGGATATCGGCCTGATATGGCAGGTATGAACAATAACCAGAGACAAAATCAAGATCAAAGAAATGATGGTCCCTACCAGTCATTGGGGACACAGAGTAGGTTTGATCCCAACACCATGATATATGGTAATCAGGATAGGCCCCGATATGTGGATCGATTTACTGATAATGGAAATCAACATAGGGGCCAGTACCCACAATCTGAGAGACAGGACATGAGGCAAAACGTGAACTACAATCCACGCCAGTACAATGATTCCCCACCAGGGGACTATAATCAAAGGATGGGTGCAACCCGCTCCCCTCCACAAATGAATCAAGAGTTCAGAAACCATCCCAACCGACATCAATCACCTGAGAGGTATCAGAATAGATCCAATCAGGGGGAAAACAACCAATATCGACCTAGGCCACAGAAAGAGGATCCTAGAGAAATGGAAAGGTTCCAGTGCCTTGAGGCCCAAGTGAAAATGTTAGCTGAGCAAATAGGAAAGCTCTATACAGCGCAAAAACAACCTTCCAAAGAGGGGGCTGATGGCCATAGCAATGACCGGGGGGCTTCCGAGAAGTGACTAAGTACTCATGATAATCGCAGTGCCAAAATGACAGATTGCTCTGATATAATTTTGCATAACAACTCTGAGATGCCTAATGGATTAAAAATGAAAGTACCAGTAAATGAAATTGTGACAGAAAGTGCAAATACTTCTAAAAAAGAGGTACGGTTTAGCTTAGAGCTAAATAAAACAGTAAAGATTTGCACAAATGAAAAAGAAACATTAGGAATTCCAAAAGAACAAAGGAACAGATTTAAGAAAAATGACTCATGCATGGGGAATACCAGTGAACAGGGAGTAAGTGGGGATGCCATAGCTCCTTCCCTAGGCAAGCAAAACAATGACCAAACACGGACAGAAAAAGGAAATACTCACAAGGAGGGTACAAGTCAATCACCTGAAAAATTCTTTGAGCCACATATTTTTGAAGAGGCTGAAAGGGCTGGTATTACACTAAATGATCACAAATGCACAGAATTAAAAAATTACAAATTGCTGAATGATGTTGTTACACATGTTCAGTTGGAAGGTTGTAATGTGGTCTCTGATGTTACCCAGATGGATGGGCGAACAGTGGCCACACTCCAAAAAACCTCTGAACATGGAGAAATGAATAAAATATATCGCACAGAAATGGGTAAAAAGGAGGGAAAAATGTCTTTTCATTTACCAATGTGCTTAGCCAAAAGTGAAAAAGACCTGAGAAAGGTGAGCCCTGAAATCAGTAAGAATTCACATTTCTTATGTGTATTAGAGGAAGTTGAGGACAGATATTATGCACCCATCACTGTAGAAGAAAAGTGCCACACCTTTGCTATGATTGACACTGGCGCACAGGCCACAATTATGTCCAAGGAGCTGGTAAAGAGTATCAATGAAGGGAGGCCTCCACAGAGTCAGATCACAGTGAAGGAAAATCAAGGCCCAGTGCATATCTTTAATGGGGAGGAGGTGCCCATCATAGGTGTAACTGAGGTTGACATAAAAATAGGAAAGCACAGAATGAAACAAGAGGTATTGATCACATCTATTTGTGAAATTCCATTTCTGATGGGGACAGATTGCCTGAAAAGATTGTCTCCTCTCATAGATGGGGTGAATGGAGTGCTGTGGTCCTTAACCAAAAAACCATTGAGGCCTAAGAAGCTAAAATCACAAAACAGCAATATAAAAGAATGTCACACCGTTGCCAAAACAAATGATGCTGTGGAGGTATATCTCCAGAATAGCTGCATACCTAGTGTCACTGTTATATTAATGTGTCAAGACAAAGATCAGAGCGACAATGAAAAACTACCTGTACAAATATACTTGGACCCAAGGAAAGATTGGCAGACTGCCATAGATGAGCACACATTACGTTTCTATTTAAAAAAGAAAACATGCAAACAGAATATTGTTCCTAAATCAGATTCAGAAAAACACATTACCACTCTGGCAGAAATACACATGGAAGATGAGCAACCATGGGTTCATGTTGGTATAAATGATTATCTTAAAACAATAAAAGCCACTTTAGCGCTTGGACATGAAAGGAGTTTCATTAATGAGAAATTGTTGCAAAAAATTATGGAGAGGGAAGAAATCCCGAAATTTAGGATTAAAAACCAATATGTTTCTGGGTTGGACAATCCAGACTTTGAAAACCGAATTGCAGGCAGATGCATGCTTAAAATTAGCACTGGGCAGAAAACAATTTACCATAATGTATGGATAGTGAATGGAGCACAAAATGAATTTTACATGGGCAATGACATCATGCACAGAATGTGTATGATGTTAGATTTCCTTAATCAAAAAATATGGTCACGCCTCGGTGGGCCGGCACCTGAATTTGAAGACAAAAGAAGGGCTTATCATTGTGCACAACTGGTTCCTTATGCCATCGAATTACAAATAAGGAAAGATACTATTATTCCTGCATTTACAAAACAGTTTGCAATAACACTGAAATGCAAAAATGGACAGCAGATGAAAGGCTCTGATGCATTTGTATGCCTGAATGAATCCATAAAACAGCAAGGCCTGAATTATGAATACATTCCATTGGTAGACATTGGTGAGGGATCTGTAAAAATCATGGTAAATAATAAAGGTTGTCAGGATATTCATTTAGAGGAAAACTCCCCATTAGGAATGGCCATACAAAAATCACATTATACGGCAGATTTAAATAACATGGTGATTGGGAATATTCCTGAAAAATATGTACATGCCAAGGGCGAGTTGCCAGAACACCTGGACTCTCAGCCCAAAGGAATATTTAAAATTCATTCTGTGTATCCTTATGATTCAAATGAGACAGTGTGTTGCCATCAAGAGGATTGCATAATATTTAATTTAAATGAAAATGAAACAGGAAATCAGCCCATTGAAGTGGAAGCTGATATGCCAAAATATTTAAAAGTGGCAGCTCTACAAAAAGATACAGCCACACAGTTAGAGGAAAGCGCTGAGATTCCTTTATCAGAAGAGTTTCCAGAATTTTCCAGAATGGTAGAAGAGCAGATCTCCTTAGCGGATGCATGTGACAGCGATGAGGATCGAAACAATCTGAGGGAAATATTTATGGAGTTTAAGGATGTATTTGCAAAAGATGCTTATGATTGTGGTTTAACTGATTTACATGTGGCCACACTACCAGAAGGTTGTAGCAGAAATCCAGTGTTTGTACGCCAGTATAGACTACCGCTGGCATGTTTAGAATCATTGGCAGAGATTATTAAAAATTTGGAATCACGGGGAATAATCAGGCCCATTCATAGCACATCCAATACGCCTATTTTAGGTGTGTTAAAGCCAAATGGTCAATGGCGGCTGTGTGCAGACTTAAGAGAGTTAAATAAAAGAGTACCAGTATCTAGATGGCCACTACCATTCATTGATCAGGGCCTAGCTCAGATACATGGTTCAAATGTATTTACCACATTAGATCTCACATCTGGATATTGGTGTGTGCCATTGGCAGAGGAGATACAACACTTATTTTCCTTTACATTTGACAGGACTCAATATGCCTGGCTTAGAGCTCCGTTCGGGTACATCAATAGTGGGAGTGAATTTGGCATATTTTTGAGAAAGGCCATGCCGGATGCAGCAGAAAGAGGAACAATAGTTTATGTGGATGATGTCCTGATAAAAAATGAAAGCCTGAAAAGCCATTTTGATGAAATAAGACATGTACTTGGCCAATTGCAGAAAGCAGGCGCCAAAGTATCTTTGCAAAAAGCACAATGGTGCAAGAAAAAAGTGAACTTTCTAGGGCATGAAGTGACTGAACGTGGGCTAAATCCACAAAGGAAGAAAATAGAGGCCATACAAAGATTAAAAGATCCTAAAAATGTGAAAGGAGTAAAAAGTTTATTAGGGATGACAGGCTATAACAGAAAGTTCATTGAGAATTATGCAGAAATCACTCAACCATTGACTAAACTGCTTAAACTAAATACTCCCTGGAGATGGGAAAGAGAGCAGTCTGATGCAGTGGCTAGATTGAAGGAATGTCTTGTAAAGGCACCATGTTTAGCATACCCCATAAAGGACAGGGATTTCTTTATAGAAATAGGTTTTTCTGAACATTGTATGTCAGCAGTATTATCACAAAAACACGATTTGAATCACAAAACCATTGCATATGCAAGTAAGGCATTTTCCCAAGTTGAAATGAAATTTAATGAATGCGAAAAGGCCCTATTAACCACTGTGTGGGCGCTACAACATTTCCGCCCCATTGTTCAGGGAGAAAAGGTGATTATTGAAACAAATCATCAACCTTTGCAATTTTTAGAGAGTAAAAGAATTAGATCAGGCAATCTAGCGCAATCCAGAATCACTTCATGGACGCTGGCATTACAAGGTTTTCCCGTAGAAGTGAGATATGGACAAAATAAAAAGAGCCCAATTGCTCAAGGGTTAGCTGACTTACATGACTGTGCAGCTGAACAAATACCAAATGAAATGGAAGTGGAAACTAGTTTGCAGGAATTTGAACAATCATCACACAAAGCTTTTGATGAAAAAACATGCAAGGATTTGCCAACTGTATATGTGGATGGTTGTGCTTTTCACATTGAAAATGACAGTAATAAACAATTAGTGGCAGGAATAGGAAATGTCTGGTTGAAATGTGAAGGCGTCCCCAGTATAGGGATGAGGATTGGGGATAGGAGCAGTCAGGTGGCGGAATTGGCAGCCATCTATAAAGCAATTGCTACTGCAGTTGATAAAAAGTTCAGTGAAATTGTCCTGGTGACTGATTCTGACTATGCACGGAATAGCTTTGTGGAGTATTTGCCTGGTTGGAAAGCAAGAGGCATGGTTACATACAACAAAAAGCCACTTAAACATGGAAAAATGATACAAGCCATAGACAAATTGGTGTCAGAAAATAATTTAACAATATACTGGAGAAAAATTTGCGGGCATTTAAAAACACCAGGAGAGGATAAGGAGGGAAATGATAAGGCAGACCATCTGGCTAAGATTGGGGCTGTGATGGGAGAATTGCTACATATTGATTATTTAATGGGTGAAATACAAATTGATGCAGTGACACGTTCTAAAGCACCAAAGGAGATAGATCAACCGGTGGTGCAGTGGAGTCATGACACGCCAGACCAAGATTTGATTGAGGCACAAAAGAATGATCAAATTTTGGGAATCTATTATAATCATTTGATAGATCCTGAACAAAATCCTTTAACAGAAAAAGATTGTATGGGAAAAGAAGAGTTGAGTGTGTTATTAAAGAACAAAACTCGAATCAGATTACAGGATGGACTCATGATTAGAGAGTCCATAACAGGACAAATACAGTGGGTAGTACCCCTTTCATTCAGAGGACTGATGCTACACCATGCACATGATGCCATAACTGCGGGCCATAGAGGTTCACAAAAAACATTAGAAATATTAAAAGATTATGCTTACTGGCCACATATGTCCCAAGATGTGGAATTATATACTAGAGGATGTCTAGTATGCGCCCAATTTAAACCTGCTTCACCAATGCATAGAGCACCATTGATGAAAAGAGGCCTAACTCTCCCATGGTCAGATTTGCAAATAGACTATGTAGGTCCTTTAAAAAGGTCGAGCAGGGGACACCGTTATATTTTGAGTGTGGTATGTTTGATGTCGAAGTGGATTGAGTGCATTCCTGCACCAGATTGTAGTGCGCAAACAGCAGCCACATTGCTGGTGAACCATGTGTTCTCAAGGTTTGGGTTGCCACAAAGAATTGAGTCAGACAGAGGAAGTCATTTCACAAGTACTCTAATGAGTAAGGTATGGCAAATACTAGGTGTGAAAAGGAAACTACATATCGCATATCGGGCGGCGTCCTCAGGTACAGTTGAAAGAAGCAATAGGTCTGTTGTGGATATTTTAAAGAAATTTGTGGCAGAAGCAGGTTCCAGCTGGGATTTGCGTTTACCATTGGTTTTGATGGCAATCAGGTCGACTCCTGCCAAAGCAACAGGTGTTAGCCCCCATGAGGTCTTAACAGGTAGGAAAATGGTGTTACCACAACACCTACTATACAGAACACATGAGCAAACCCTTGTGAGTGCATCCACAGTTCATGAATATATTGATGAACCGAGGAGACATTTGCAACATGCATTTGCTTTTGTGCAGAGAAATCTGGAAAGAGCTGCTGACAGTGCAAAGTCATATTATGATAAAAAGACATCAGTAAAGGAATACAGTGTAGGGGATCAGGTGTACAAGTTTCATTTTGGAAAAAGTAAACAGAAAAATTCTAAATTTCTAGCAGCCTGGCAGGGGCCATTTCGAATTATAGATAAGGTCTCTCCTGTAGTGTATAAAATTTTGAAAAATGAAGGTGAAACAGCAATAGAGCAGTTTGTCCATGTAAATCAAATTAAACCATGCCATCCCAGACATGAGATCAGGCAGCTTGAGCATGTAGAGACAGATAAAGTCCCTTGAACAAAAAAGGAGAAAATAAGTGGGTGTAGTCAGGAGGCAGTGACAAAGAAGTTAAAAAAAAAAAAGTTGATTGTTATGATGGCACATAAACACTGTAATATATGTAGAAATATATAATATAAATAAATAAATAAATAAATGCACATATAATGGAAGCTCATGGTTGGTGTGCAGAGAGAAAGTGTGTTAAATATTGAATATCTGCTTGTTTTCTTTTAACTTGTGTTTAATTTCAGAAAAAAAAAAAAATATATATTTTTACCAAGCATGTTTTATTTTTGGCAAAAGGATGAAGTTAGTATTATGCTATGTACTTAATTTGTTTATTTTCTATTTTGATTTAGACAATTAACATTATTTGGTCGGAGGTTTCGAGATCAGAGCCCACGGGAGAGACGATGGAGTCCTGGAGACCCCTGGATGAAGACCAAAAGATGCCTGCCTCCAGGTGGAGGTGAAGACAAAATAACCGGAATGCCAAAAGAGATGACTGCTGTGGATTCAAGATTGCCAAGATGAAAGAATACTCATATTCGCTGGTCGGGACATACCAAAAGAGACAAAACAAAAGTTCCGGCATATGAAGTTCCACGTATTTATTATTTTAATTATTTATTTTAATTTGTTATATTAATTATTTGTTTTAGTTAGTTGTTTTATTTCGTTGTTTTTAATTGACTTGGAAAATTTAAACTTAAAGTAATGCCACTTCCACTGAGAAGGCAAAAGTGGAACATTTTATGAACTGATGGACTCACATGAAATGTTGATTGCAAATTTTTCATTGATGCACATGAATCAATGAAAACAGCCAAGTTGTTTTTAGGAATTGGCTTGGATTGTAGCCAAGTTCTAAAAACAAAAGGAGGGTATATGTAAGGATATTTGGCATGTTACAGCACAGAGTACAGCACTACTGCACAGGTAGCAAACAGCACAGAGTACAGCACTACTGCACAAGTAGCACATTTTTTTTTTGCAGCACCACCACAAGGGTGCGGTGCATTGCTATATGGGTCACTAGATTAACAAGGAAAGACAGGCTATTCAGTCAAAAAACGATTTTAAATATAAAATGCAAATCCAGTTCCTCATTGTAAAAGCACACATTTTTACATTAAAAATGCATACTCTGCCTATATTGCTAGAGACACATTTGAAAATTAACAGCTAACCTATTAACCATTAACCTGACTAATAAAACCTTATTTAACATAACCCACTAATAAAATGTGTTCTCCACTGCAGAATTAGGCATACTCTGAAAGCCATTTAAATGTGTGTGCAGATTTTTTTTTCTTCTCTTCTTTGTCTGCTTCTCCGTGTTTTTGTGCACAGTAACTGCAGGAAGAAGGAAGTCAGATTTGCAACAATTGCAAATGTATAAGCGAAGCTATTGTTGAGAGTAGGAGGATGAGAGATGATGGATTTCATTGGGACACGTCATACAGAGGGCTGCGATGAAAGTTTTAGTGGGCAGTATCGGGGAAAAAGACAGGCAGACATTTTTCTGCACTACTGGGGAGAAGACCTGGCTGTGGGGCTCCTGACTGAATGCAGATTCCTGTGTCCTGCTGCAGTCGAGATTGGGGAGAGCTGAAAGAAGGACCTTTCCACTGGCTGAGGCATTCCTATCTGCAAAAGCTGAGAATTCCAGGCAATGACCCCGGTTTGAGAAGGCAAGCGTTCCTTTTTGCTGGAGTTAATCCAAGGGAGCCACATTCACAAAGAGAACAGCCAAAGAGAACAACTAAAAAGATAAGGTACTGAGAAGTGTGGGAGCTGAGTGTGTACGGTAATATGCAGTCAGTGTAGGATTCCTGTGCATGCCTTAATCAAGTGCTAATGTTGCAATTTGAGTTCTGTTCTCCGCCACTCTCTTTGCAGTGTGTCACAGACAATGCTTTGACTGTACCATTTTATTTCTGTAAAGAATGAGATCGTGTTTAAATACAACTTTTATAATACAGAAAAATATTTGAAAACAGACGGGTGATGTTTATTGTTTACCATTACAATGCTGATGATGTGGGGAAACAGTGCAATGGTCATTTTAAGACAGATGTGTGCATGTCAGAATCAGTATGAATAATTGTGAGTGACTGTAGCATAGCTCGTTGGAGGTACATGAGCCAATGGGAAGAGAGACTTTCTGAACATAGCTCCCTACCGTATATAAGGTAGTGGAAATTACCACAAGGCTACCATATATAGCTCTCTGTCGTAAATAAGTCAGTGAGTTCGCCCATGGTGGCACACCAACACTACCACTGGAAAATGTGGTATTCCTAGAATGCAGGTCTGAGGTCTCTCTAGTGATCACACGAAAAATCTAAGCAAAGATAAGGGATTCTGGACATTGGGGCCACAAATAAAACAAGGGAATTATGCTCACCAAAATACCACCAACCACGTATACCAAATATGCAGGTCTGGGTGCTGAAATAATGCATGCCCATTGTATTATTGTTGCACATGGCCAAATCTGAATACAAAGAGTGATTATTGCTAAGTTATTTTTCGGCGGTAATAAAATACCGTCAGGCCCCAAATCTCCACAAAATACCCTACAGTGCCAAGCTGCCCTCCCATACTATCAGGTCTGTGAGTCCCTTCTCTTTAGTGGTGTGTGGGCAACTGCAGTTTGCCCCCCATCTCTCTGTCGCTCTCCCTGTCTCTCTCTCTCAGACCTAATAGCATGTACCTGTTTTTTCAAGATTCATTGGTCCTGAAGAAATATCATCTTAGAAATCCTGGCTGCCGGCTCGCCATGTGAATAGAGGGTCCCATCACCCTCTCACCAGGCATTGACACTTCTGGGTCAGGAAGGCACTCTGAAGCTCATCAGGACACTGAGACTGGACTTCAAATGACATCAGGTTTATTCTTCTCAGCAGGGCAAAACAAAGCATACAGCATACCAAATACATCTCTGTAAACTCCAAAAATCTCTGGGCTCTTAGCCCCTTTTATACAATTTAGAAAGGTCAGGTAATGACATGATGTATGTACAACCCCTTTTTCAATGACTGGTTGGTTGCCATAACTGTCACTCAGACCAACTCTAGACAGGTTTTATCTGTCTCATTCTACATCAGTAGACTCTGCATGAACTTCTATGAAAAAAAGTGTCCGATCCTGTTTCCTGATCCGCAGGAGCTGCTGAGCCCCACATTCTCCTCTGGATGTGTAGTCAACTACTGGTAGCAGCAGCATAAGTCTGAACACCCCGAAGGCAAAGGGGAAAGTGGATATAATAAAAATAAAAAACAGAACATAGGTCTCTCTCTCTCTCTCTCTCCAACCACCCGACCTCCACCTGCAGAGGATATAAAAACAAATAACTAATAATCCATCAATCTAATGCCCCTTCATCACCACAACCTTGAGATAACAGACAAACACTACAAATGACACACCAGCCTATCCAAACACAATAGATTTGCCTTACCCAGCCCCACCCTTAAAGGAGCACTCATGAATGCCAGGTCGTTAATAGCCTATGCCACAGAAATTGCAGACATTATAGAAATAGGAAACTACAACTTCTTAGCCAAAACCAAATATTGGTTACCCCAAGCAGCCGGCCCAGCCCTAATGCTCGGCTGTGCCCACCAATTATACCATGTTCAGGGTAGACAGGGAAGACCGAACTCATTCCCGTGAAGGAGGCCTAGCACGCATTGACAAAACGGATTTGTCAATCAGAATAGAAACACACCTGCACACCAAATCCTGTGAGTCCCTAACTGTCAAGCTTCTAACTTCCAACTCAAAAACCATTAACGTACACATTATCCATAGGCCACCAGGACCCATTGGTTCTTTCGAAGAAGACATCTGTACGATACTCTCTGATAATTTAAAAAATACTTCTCAACACATTCTATTAGGAGACCTGAACCTGGTCTTCAATGAACCCAAAGACACACAAGCTACAAAAATTGCCCATGTCCTATCAGAGCTCGGTTATACCCAAAGAGTGACACAGCCTACCCATGAGAACGGCTGAACACTTGACTGGGTTGCGGACCATAAATGCAACACAACTATTACCTCCATCAGTCCACAAGCTTGGACAGACCACGTTCTTATAGCCTTCTCTATAGACGTTAAAATCCCCCAACCACAACAGAACAGTATAGCACCTCCAATGCTAACAAGGAACAATCTTTATCCCTCATCGCTAGTCAACAAATTCAACACAATTATGGCCAATGCCCTTGACAATATTGCCCTGCTAAAAATAAGAAACAGCAAACCTAGGGCACACCTAAATTCCTGGTTTACTCCCTATTTGAAATCACTAAGGCTAGAAAAATGCAAGTGCAAATCCTCCTGGAGACTAGCCCACTCAGAAGCGAATAAAGCTACCCTTATTGACAAATCTACAAAATACAAATCTGAAATCAAGCGAGCTAAAAGAGAAAGCTTAGACACTAGAATAATGCAAGCCAAACCAGGAACTAAGGAGCTCTTTACATTCCTAAAGGAAATGGAGAACCCTATAACAGTACCTGATAACTGTGTCAAAAACAAGGCATGGTGCACTAACATACAGAAAGCCCTGGGCCACAAAATCGCCACACTCCAAACTAAAATTGACAAGAAAAAACTAAACTTACCTCCCACAATCACCCAAACTAACACACCTTGCACTACGGCCAAACCTGAACTAAGATCCAACTTAACCAAAGTGTCCATACTGGAGGGTGAAAAAATAATCCTATCACTTAAACCATCAAATTGTCAAGGCGATAACTGCCCGGCACAAATAATAAAAGATGCTGCTATAGACCTATCACCATTTATCTCAAAACTCATAAACCCCTCATTCTCATCAGACATTATACCAAGTAATCTTAAGCAATCTTGGGTCCTCCCCCTCCTCAATAAGCAATCTATAGACCCTGCCATACCCACAAACTATAGGCCCATCCCCACAGTGCCATTTTTACTAAATATTTTAGATACATTGGCCTACTTACAGATCCCAAAATTCTTGGAACTGCACCAACTCCTAGGCTCGCGGCAATCAGGCTTCCGACCACAGCATGGAATCGAAACAGCACTCATTGATTTTAAGACACAGGTTGACGAGCTGAAAGACCAAGGAAAAACAGCCCTGCTTCTCCTTCTAGATTTCCCTACAGCTTTCGACCTGGTGGATCACAAAGTGCTCTGCAACCACCTAGAGTCTGCAGCACATTTCTCACCCCAGGCTATAGCATGGATCAAATCCTTCTTAAGTGAAAGAACCATGAGGGTCTTCACCACCTCAGCTGCTGCAGACCCCTCTCCTATTACGTGTGCTGTACCACAAGGATCATGTGTCTCCCCTACTATGTATAACATTTTTACTAAGCCCCTGTTTGATGATTCGGACCTTCTAGGTGTCACTTACACTAACTATGCAGATGACACCCAGATTCTCATCACACTGTCTGGGGATTACAAACAGGATTTGGCCTTGGTGAATAAGATATACCTCATCATCCAGGCGTGGATGGCACGTCATGGTCTATGCCTGAATGATGACAAAACAGAACTCATCATTCTGGCGACTACACTGAACATCAGGAAACTTAGCCAAGGTTACACAACTTTTGTCATAGATGGCCCTACAATTAAAGTTGCCAAGGAGGTAAAAACACTAGGTTTTTACCACAACTCCTGCCTCACCTTGGCTAAGCAAGTAAACGCTGTGGCATCCTCCACAGCCTATACTTGTAAATTGATCAGATCGGCTAGACCTTACCTCTCTACAAATAGTTGCACCACGTTGGCAAGAGCGTTCGTGTTGTCCAAGCTGGATTATTGCAACGCCCTCTATTTGGGGTCTAATAAATACATCACGCAAAAAACCCAAATACTGCAAAACAATGCCCTTAGAGCAGCACTAGGAATCTCCAAGAGAGCTCAGATATCTTCGACTAGATGACTATCTAACTGGCTTTCCACAGTCGACAAAATCAAATTAAAAACTGCTTCTCTAACTTTCAAGTGTCTCAACAACCTAGCACCATGCTACCTAACAGAGAGATTTAAAAGAAGAGTTACATCTAGACCCACGAGAGCTGCCTATACAAAATGCCTATCAGTTTCCCTGTTAACAATTACCACAACTGGAGGAAACAGCTTCCCCGTCAAAGCTGCCCAGTTGTGGAACTCCCTCCCACCCTCATTAAGGACGAACCAATCATACCCACATTTTAGAACAAATGTGATTAAGTGGCTTAAAGAAAATGACCGATAGCCCAGCCACTCGACCTCGTTGACCTAGCAAACAAATTGGACTTTTTGACCTTCATACACGACCCACACCTGTACTGCACTTCGACTACCTATTGTATTGAATATTCGTTTGTAATGCATATGTATTACCTGCTGTATTCGTACTAATCTGCATTATTGCCTTTGTAACCTATGTAACTATAAGCAACTTGTAAGCCTAAACTATTCTGGTTCCTGCGCCCTGATACCTTTGGGTCTGGTGTGTGCTACAATTAAATAAACAAACAAACATAAACTGTACTTGTGTAGTCTTCCTGAAAATCTGGAAGACAGAATTAATCAGTTATCTCACTCCACCTATTTTCTCTGAGCCTTTGGAGAGGGTACTACTTCTTAAAATCAGATGAATGAATGTTTGCTGAAGAAAGAATATTCCTCTGTTGACTCCCTGTTGTCCCCCAGTCTTGAGGAAGGGAAATTTCTCCTTTGAAGAAACTATACTATAGTTCTCTCTTTCCAAAAAGAAGTCTCTCACTCAAAGCTGATAATAAAACGTTGTGTCCCTCAAGTTACTTTGCACTACTTTAAAACATTGGATTTCTCTTGCTCATATCCCACAATTGCCAGATATTTGTTGAGTATTGTTCTTTTGGAAAGCTTTCCTGGTTGCACCATAGGTCATCTGAGCTGAATTCCCACTGTATAATGCGTGTGTTTTTGCACCTTTATCAAACTTTAGTAATTTAAGTAATTTGAGTCTTTCAACCTCTTAAAAAACTAGAAACAAAACCAAAATACTTCCTGAGCATGTGACACAGGAAGACACTTCTCCTTGAGCATGCATGCTGCAGTCACTCTTCAAATGTAACTCTTAGTCATTGCGCATGCTCAGATTGAGCTGATCTCAAGCTGCCTTCTCCAACGTTATGCGCAATCATACGCGAAGCAAAATTGTCCCCCAGCTAACGCTACGCTACGTGCATGCGCTAAAAAGGAAATGCATTACTGCAACACTATGGGCCTCATTACACGGAAGGCGGTGGTCCAGGGTGCTATTAGCACCCTGGACCATGCCGGTAAAATACCGGCACCGCCTTGGCGGAAAGGGGATTTACCGCCCCATCCCAAGGTTGGAGGGGCGGTAAATCCCCCTTCCGCCATTGCCCTTCCCCATTCCCATTTCTGCCCCATAGGGCTCAATGGGAATGGGGAAGGCGCTAATTACGGCACCGCAATTTTGCGGTGCCGTAATTAGCTCCGAGGTCCCTTAGCGGGTTGGTATTTAACGCCTGCAAAAAGCAGGCGTTAAAACTCCAACCCGCTAAGGGACCTCGTAGTAAGGCGGCAGGGATTTACCGGTACCGGTATTTTACCGGTACCGGTAAATCCCTACCGCCTACCGTGTAATGAGGCCCTATATTATAACGCATGCGCGCACACACCCGACGCATCTGAAAAATATCGGAATTATTGGGACATTGTGCACGCACTAGAGAGTACCCAAAAACTGTCTAACATTTAATTAGTTTACCGACGCTCACTCTTTGAAACTAAATGAACTTTCGGTAAGTGTAAGAAAGTTTCTTTTTCTCCTGACAGAATAAGTGTAATGAATTTAACTCTTGTGAGAACACAGAGAATCTTGCTGGCATTAAATAACATAAATTAAACATCCTAACTCAATAAATACCTAACTAACTATATCTCCAAATAACATGATGTTCTGAAGAAGCTTTCTCCATGCTTCAAAAAGAGCAAAGTCAATTGATAAGTCTATTTTCAAAGATTCAGAGTGCTGCACCCCACCAGTGAACTCTGCCTGTCTTGTCCCTGATAGATCAATGCTGATACCTGCTTCCACACCAACCTGAAGTTACTTAATAGGGCCTTAAAGGTTTTTTCTTCTAGGGAATGACATTAAACAGGACCTTCCTGTAGTAGGAGGACAATGAACGGCAGTTTAGAATGCCCAAACAATCTCCAAGCCCACTCAGCCTCCAATCATCTTGAGGAATGTTCCCAGACAATCAGAATCCTGCCTCCTGACCTCCATGCTGGTTTGGGGAAGCGTCCTGGGAAAACAATAGAAGTGAAGGTAATAAAAAATGGATCTGTGTCTGTGCAATGCAAAGTGTCAGTATAATACAGTTTATTAAAGATAATACCTCCCCTCCTAACGAGAAAAACCTGACAAACGTTTTCCACTGACCTCATCATGACTAACAGAAAATCCACCATCTTAGAAATTGCCTGACCATGCCTGGCTTATCACAAAATGTTGGATCACCCTATTCTTGATCAGAACTTGGTACCCGTTCTAATTTTTTTAAACTTATGATCAGCATGTACTACTTAACATACTTTCGCACACGACATTACATACAATAGATTACTCTTCTAAGCGCTTTTGTGAACGACACTACATTTCTCATTTTTGTAACATTTAGAGTCACTGACCAACCCGATAAGTTATCTGCATTCGGTTTGAGGGAAAGGGGGTTTAGCTCCTATACATTCAGTTTGAGGGTGTGGGGGGCGACCTGCTGTACATTTTCCCCTCAGCTCCTAGTTGGGCAGAGTGGTAATGCATCAGTAATAGCATTATTGCAGCATTTTTTACAGCTCCGCCCAAAATGTGATGACCCCCTTGGTGGGCATAATCTGTGTTCATTGCAGGGGGAGCAAAGTTGATAGGAATTTATTGGGTAAAATAAGGGCAGCACCTACTCTAATAAAAAATGAACAAATAAGGTCAATGTTTATTTGCACCCTGTATTTTTTGGGAACCTAAATTCGATTTACCTCTCAGTGTTCATATTGTGCTATAATTTTGTCAGCTTTAACTCTTGAATGTTCAGTGATCTTTTGGGAACGCATTGAGACAAGTTCTGGTTCCAGCTTCGGATTAGCGTATTTGAAACCTGTGCTACCACTTGCCCTTCTTGCCAGGATAAATGGACCCATGCATTCAAATAAGGGACGAGAGACAGTTGTTCAATGGGGGATTTCTTGTATGTATCTGTGTTTGTATACATGGATTTGTATTACTTTTAGGACATTTCCCTTTAGTCGTCATGGGATGTTTATAGAGTATTAGCCCCTTCTATGTCTTGGGGTAAAGTGGCTGAAATAACATCATGTAATTACCTGCTCCCCTTCCCGACAACACTACTTTAGGTTTACCATTCATTTTTAAATGACTGTACACATTGTGTGATGGCTTATGATTTAAATTCCTAGAAGTGAACGAGAGAGAACGATGATAACATTATATTCGAGTTTGCTAGTTTTAATATCAAAGAGTATGTATTGTTTGGTTATCATATATGTAATGCAATCTAATATTTTGTCTCTATAAAGGAATATACATAAATGCTAACTAGAATTTTGAGAGAATTATACATATATGTTTATGAGTGCAATGTGGAACTGCATTGCTTGCTTGTTGATTTATTGATAATAATGTGGTAGGGAGGTCCGTTGACATGTAAAGTTAAATACACATGGGTAATGTTAATTTGCTGTTAGACATTCTGGGTGTTGGGCCATACCGATTGTGGTGCCCATTAGGAAACCTGTCAGTTTCTCAAGTTTAGGGGTTTCAACTGCATTAATGCAGAGATCCAACTCTCTCTGGAATCTTGCTTCAAGTATAGCCTGATTCTCTGCTGCAAAATCTGTCACAGCACAGTTAGAGCATTCTGACTGCCTTTTTGGAAAGAAGATAGGCCCCAGAAAGTGGATATGATGGAATCATTGCAGGTGTCTCACTAATATGGAGATTGCAAGCTCCTTAATTGCTCTGTTCTACTTCTGGCTTCTTACAATGACGTCCACCCAGCACGCAAATGGTCAATAGGAACTGGTTAAGCTGCCTAGCACTGCTCGCTGTACCCAGTGCAGGGCTCCATGAAACAATTTAACACCAGACTGTTATGTGCCTTATCTATCCCACACTTGGTTTTCTGTACATTGCATCCTTCGCTTCTTTACCTCCAATTTGCTCAGGACTTTCCTCACATGATATGCCATCTAGTACCATAGAGAGGGAAAGCAAAGGCACAACCACAGAAAGAAGAGAATGAAGCAATTGGAAATGTTTGTGCAGCGGAGAATCAGGGCATTGCACAGTAACTTGCAGGAGGGGATAATTTCAATGCATGCCAATCCTCCCTATTTAGGCGTAAAGACTCCACATTTCTGAGAGAATCGTGTTGTTATTCTTCATGAAATGTCATATACATTTACTTTCTCCCATCCAAAATATTACTCATCCCAAAGCAAGTCAATGGGGAATTTCAGTTCTGTCTCACATCTGATACAAAAATATTGGCATGTGTGGTGGTGCCCTTTCAGTCTGGAGTTTCAATTTCCTGTCTAGTTCCTGCATCATATTCCCTTTCCTTTCCTCTGCATGTATGTAGGTCTGCATGTATGTAGGTCTGCATGTATGTAGCTACCTATGTGAGAAAGACAAATCCCTGGTTATGGAAGATTAAGAAAGAACCATGACCCATCTCAAATATCTCATGTTCTCTGTTCGCTTGGTTCAACTTATGAATGGCATCATCTACCATGCTTGGAGTTGGAAATGGCAGCTAGGGTCTGGGTGGGAAGGGGTGAATGATGTGCTTGGTTGCAGTACAAACATGGATGCCTCTCAACTCACCCTCATTTTGTTGAACGGTTCAACCTGACTTCAGTGGGACCCACTACTAATGTTGTAACCTCAGGGTGTAAAACAACAGCCTTACATTTCTCTTTGCAAGGCTTTTGTACAGTACAATAAGTGTGTATTGTTGTTATGTTCAAGTCTGCCACATATGCTCCATGATGTGAATAAGAAGAAGTTGGTGTATGCAAACCAGAGGATATAGACAGATGAGAACCTCATAGGCATGCTATGTTTATGGATGATATAGTTATCAGGCTGGACTATTTCAAGAGGATGGTGTTTCGGAAAACAGAGAAACTTCCTAGGAAAATGCAGCAAAGGTAGCTGGTGAAATTCCAAGTTTTGGGCCCTTTCCAAGGCTGGCACTGATGCAATAATCATTGTTTGAAGGAGGATGGCCAAATCCTTCTTCAAAGACCACACTGTTTGTGCAATGCTCGCCCCACTTGTCCAACTGTTCAATAACTATGACCCTCGAAAGGCCATGATGATGCATGACAGTTATTCAAATCATTCCTCAGATTCAACATTCATGGAAAGCCAGGCTCTTCTTTGGATATCAACTCGTACTGAGCCCAGAGCACTACATTAAATTGAAATAGAATAACAGCAGCACAATGAATATGTGTAGGTAATTCATAAACATATGAACAAGGCTGTGCTAATCGATGGCAACACGAGGTTTTGTTGGAAGCACTTTTGAAAGACATTTGCTGCTAGATAATTATTGCTCAAGTTGAAAGAGTCCTACTCGTGCTCACTGAAAAAATGGAACCATGATTGATACAAAATGTGTGTATTTGTATGCACGTTTCTGAACTTACTTCAGGTGTTTTAAACCAACAATGTTGATGAAAAAAAATCAATGTTTGATCCTTCATCTGAATACTACTTTATGGTTACAGTATACAGCCAGCGCGTGTAATGTAGAAGTCTATTTAAGCACAAAGCCAGTCAGGCAGCACCAATTCTGTCATGCTGGTAGGCTTGTGTATAGAACCAATGTCTGGGAAACCCACAATCAACTGGAACAGGTGACATATCTGGCAAGGCAAGCTCCTGCAACTGACATCGAGGTGCACCTCGATGTCAGTTGCAGGAGCTTGCCTTGCCAGATGTGTCACCTGTTTCATGTTCCCTTGAGGTGGATCAGAGTCAGCCTATTGCTGAAGCTCGGTTATAAGTGCCAAAGTGCCCATTTTCCGGGTCCCGGGTAATTGTTCACAGCTGGTGGATGGGTATTCCTGTCCTGAATTGCTGAATTATATTGTATCATTGTCCCTTCCAAGATCTAAGGGTGCTAGAGAGCTTATATGATTGGAGAGTGTAGTGCATATCCGCAAGAGACAAAAGAGCAAGTCCAACCCAAGCATACTTGATACTGCACCCCGGGTAAAGGAGTTAATGGCATCAATTCCCTGGCAAATAAGGGTAGCATGGCTTTGGTCAGAAACCACCTTGGCTAATCTTCACAATTCTATCTAAATGTGACTCATGTCCAATCTTCACTATTCAATGTAAATGTGACGCAAGGCTATTCTTTGCAAATCTTTCTAAATCTGATGCATGGCTAATCTTTACGATTCTATGATAATGTGACACATGGCGAAACTTCACAATTATATGTAAATGTAGCACATGACTAATCTTCACAAATCTATCTAAATGTGGTGTATTTGTAAATTCCACTTAAAAAACAACAAATTACCCCAAACAGGCTGGAATCTTATCAGCAGGTGCTTGCTGGACAGGGTGCCTATGGATGTCTAACTGCAAGCCAGGAAAACTACTGAAAATAGAAAGGCACCGCAGCAGAAAAAAGGATTTGTAAATGCCACTTAAAACACAGATAAACTCAAAAAATGACCCCAAACATGTTGGAAACATCTTACCAGGTGCTTGCTCTACGGATGCCTTTGGATTACTAACTGCAAGCCAGGGAAAGCTACATACAATAGACATGTGCCCCTGACTCCCTCAGCCAATTGGTACCAACATGGGATGAGAGACGAACAAGGAACAGAAACAATTGACTACAACCCCTAGGCAGTCCTCTTATAGAAGTTGAACAAGCAGAAAAAAATGATTTGTAAAATTCTCTTAAAAAACAGATAAAACCCCCAATATGACTCCAGACTGGAAACTTATTAGCAGCTGCTTGCTCTAAAGGCAGCCTATGGATCTCTAACTGCAAGCCACGGAAAGTGCTGACAATGGACAGGCACCACAGGAGAAAAAGAAACGATTTGTAAAATCCACCTAAAACATAAAACACAGATAAATCCCCCAAAATTACCCCAGACACGCTGGACATGTATCACCAGATGCCTGCTGTACAGGATGCCTATGGATTTCTAACTGCAAGCCAGGGAAACTACTGTCAATGGACAGGCACCCCAGAAGAAAAACAATATGTAAATTCCACTTAAAGCACAGATAAAAAAAACAAAATGACCCCAAGTAGGCTGGAAACAGCTTACCAGGTGTTTGCTGTACACGATTTAGGGAACACGATTAGTTGATTGATTAGTTGTATGGATGAAGTTGAATACTTGATTCATTATAATAAAACAAGTGGTATCCTATTGGGACCTAAGAATACACTTTTCTGACCTTCATATATCTGTCTCCCTCCACTCTTTAGACTGCCTCTTGAGATTTGCAACCAAAATAACAAACATTCTGTGTTTTCACTAGCAAGCAGATCTTGATATTAACCATTAGATAAATGAACTGTCAAAGCTGTTGTTATATAAACTTTGATTTCTCTGAAGGATTGCCCATTACGTGGACATGATCTCCTTTTTCTCTCTCATGGGCATCCTTCTTAATGCAAAATTGGATTTATTTGACTCATTGTTCCTGGGAATTCCTGAGACCATCTTGCACTCTTTCAGAAAACACAAAATGTAGTGGTTTGTTGGATTTGTAATACCAAAATGAAACTCCTCAATTACTTTTCTTCAATCTCTTTATTGGTTACCCAACACAAATAGTATCATTTTTAAAGTCCTGTTTTTGGTTTCAACTGTGCACATTGACTGGCACCTAAATATCAGGAGTGCAAGGTACATTTGTACAGTCCTGGCTGAGTCCTGAAATCTGCTAACACATGTCTTTTCGAGATCCCTGACCATGTGTGGCACCCTTTTGCCTGTTTAGGAGTCTACCCTGTCTATGTACCTGCAGGGAATGTGTTGGGGGTTTTGTTAGAGGGAAAGGTAGACGTGAATCCTGTTGTATTGATACATGCAGGCCTGAAGTACCCTGCTCATTAGTGGTGGTGGGTTTGTAGTTTGGTAGTTGGAGAGAATCATTGAGAGAGCCCAATAACAGCCAGTTGAAGTCTGCACTTCAAGGACTTAGTTATATGCTGGACTGCTCTGTGTTATAAGAGTAGAGAAGTGAGAAGTGTTGTTGCACCAATAATGCATGCTGTCTGTGGGCAAATGGGGTGGAGAAAGATCACAATGTGAATTGGTAAGAGCAGGGAATCATTAAGCAAAGGGAAACCATTGGATTCAAGATGTTGGGCTTGTGCTAATGAAGTATTTAGTTGATGTCTGTATTTATGAACGTTCTTGCTGTTCTGCCTGGTGTAAACCATGCAGGGAGATACACTTGCATTTCTCTCCAGTACTCTTGAGTACTGGTCCATTGCATGCTTGTATGAGTTTCAGTTTACTTCCATTAGATTGTTTTGGTGAGACCAATCTGAATGAGTTAAGTCTTCCGCAGCCTTAGCTGTTTGGTTGTTGATAGGTGTATGGCATGTTCTTGTACATAGGTAATGGAGGTTCCATCTTGAAAAAGTTATCAAGAGTGGGCATCTGTTTGCTTGTGTGTTTGTGTTGGTCTTGTGGTGGTGTCAGTTAAATAGATAGGATTTTAGGAATTTTCAGAAGGTTAAGTCATTTTTTTTCCATTACATGGATGTCTGGAAATATAATTACAGTGTTTAGTTCCAAGTAAGGTGAATGGTTATTGCTCTGTGGCATTTCTGATTAATGCTTGGCATTGTCACTAAGGCTATGTTGCTGAATGAAAGCACTCTTGATTTTTGTAGTGGGTAAAGTTTCATGTGGTGAAATGTTGGAATGTATGGTGGGCTTTGTGTAGAGTATTGAAATTAAACCTTTGTCTGATCTGGGTCCACTGGTGTGTTTGGGGGCTTGGTAGATGTTTTTGTGTCTTTGAAGTTACAGAAGATCTCCATCTGTAGCGTGTGTAGCAGAGTGTGTAGTAGGTAGTATCGGAGCCCAATGACAGAAAGTTGGTATAGTCTAATCGTGACAGTATTAAAGTGATCACTGTTTTGATTTTGTGCATGGAGGTAAGGTAATGCATGTTTCAAAACATCTTTGCGCAAGCTTTAACTCTGCATAATAAGGAGCCTCAATGCTTGCAATACAATATCTAATCTCATTCAGTAATGTGAGGGGGTTTAGAGTCTTTTAATTATGAGTTTGCCAGAATGAAGCCAGTGATTCCGTCATGCTGGTAGTATAGTATCTGGCTACCAGAGTGACGGAATCACTGACATATTCCAACTCCACGGTAGAAACGTAAATTCCAGCATGATAGAATCACTGTCAAAATATAAAAATGACAGTGTTCCAGGGAACACACATGCCAGTAACAGTGATTCCAGTGTGACTTCTGACAGAAACACCAGCACCATTGCAACTAATGGCAGAAACACCGGCCGGCAGAAAAAGCATCATCACAAGAACTGGAAGTCTGCCAGTGGCCATTTTGGAAATCTCAATCCAATTAAAATCGGGCACTTACTGTTGCCATCCTCTAGCAAACACCGAAAACATGTCAGGAAGCACCAAGTCACACCTGCCAGAGGTCCGGTTACGCAAGCCTGGATTTACTGAGCCGAATTAATAGTGCTGACTGATACCATAGTGGCCCTTGCTGATGCACTGTTTGGGAGTGGAAATAGGCGAACAAGCCAGAAGTGCAAGTCTGCCATATGGCAAGAGGTTGGCCAGAAGGTCACAGCAGTGGGTCCTGTCCCCCACAAACCCAGAGACTACCACAATAGGCGGGACGGCCTCACCCTTAACACTCATGCCATGGAAAGAGACCTGCAGCTCAATCGTAAATATGGAGGGGATTAAGGGGGTCGGATCTGCAGAGGCCGGACCAGGGACCCAAGGAGACAGCAGTGAGTACAACAAACCACAGCTAAAGGCCAACCAAAAGACATATTGAAAATCCACAGTTCAGATTAGGGAGGCATGTTCAAGCAAATGGGTACAATACTTGAATACCACAGCAAAATGATCCTATCACACACAGATGGCAGGGGTCATGGTCGGAGTAAGCCATGCACAAGCATTGTACACAAAATGCCCTCAGAGCCGCCATGAGCATCCCTAGAAGAGACCATATATCCCACGCCAGATGTGAAGCACGGTGGCTCCAGGTCAAAGACCGTATTACTCTGAAAATCCTCACCATCACTCACAGGTGCATCAACAAAACCGCTCCAGCATACCTATCTGAAGCAATATCAAGGACCACATCCACTCGCCCCACCAGAGCTCAGTACACCAACCAGCTACACATACCACGCATAAAGAGAGCCACAGCAGGAGGTCTATGCTTCTCCTATATTGCACCGAAACTCTGGAACTCACTCCCTGCCACCCTTAGAGCTGAAACTTCCATCTCTGTCTTCCGCAACAACCTCAAGGCCACTCTCCTCAACTAGCAAGTGGAGGACTGCCTCCTCTACTTCTGCCATGTATATTGTAATATAACACAAATGTAATATAACTATATTGCAACCTGTATATATATTGCTAATGACCATGTAACTAAGTAACTAAGCTTTGTACTGTAACAAGTGCCATGATGTCCTTGGCTGTTGTGCGCTATATAAATACGAATAAAACAAAACAAAACAAACAAAACAAAAGGCATTTACAAACATGGGCACATGAGTATTGGCAATGTGTGCAAAGTGAGGACATGGCAATTAGCATATCCCTAAAGCACACACAACTACAAGCCACTGGGGCCGAACATCAACCAATGTGCACTCACACCACATACATATGCATGCATGCATCAGAGAAAATTTGACTACCAGACATCATTTGTAGTCCAGGACACACACAAAGTTGTATCTGTTTAATGAAAGTCTGTCGACGTGACACACAAGAGACTAACTGCATCCTCATCTCACCCTAACAGGCACATCCTCTGACAGTGGCAATGCTGAACCCTCCACAGTCCAGGCAATTGCAGGCAGGATGGCTACACCACCACCCCCCCACCACATCCATGCCAATCCCAGCTGCAACAGCCTGCTGCCCCAGCCACACAGCCAGCAGCACCACCACAGCCTGCTGCCCCACCCGCAAAGCCAGCTGCACCACCACAGTCAGCTTACCAGACAACACAACCGTTCTATGTGCCTATTCCACAGCAAGCACCAGCCTATTCTTGCACCTTCTCTGATGAGGATGAGGCAGCAGATGGAGACAATGGCAGAGATGAATCACAGGATCACACTCCTTATCGCATGCCTACCTTCAGCCGCTCAACTGTGCACAGCCCCCCTCCATCACCTATGACCAACATAAGGGAAATGGACACCTGTATTCATGGGATAGCGGCAAGTTACACTGAGATGGTGGACATGTTCCAGCAGAAACTAACAGAATTCTGTATGATGTGAGAGCGCCTGCAGGCTAGCAGCCAGTGCCGTGCATGTGCCCTGGGCCACACCACCTCTGCCCAGTGCCACTGGCACATAGGTTCTGGGAGGGCAGCAAGGGGGTGTCTGCACTTTCAGAGTGTTTAACACACCCTGCAGTTCACCTTTCAGTTCATGGGGGCCCACAGATCTGACCCCCTCTCCAGTGCAACCACCCCCACAAGCTCTCACCAGGGCAGCACAAGGAGCTGCTCCTGGCAGCGTACAGTCTCACCTGCCTAAGAAGCAAAGGAAATTACACTGATGCCCTGCATATATGACACTTTCTTTTTTGGGGGGTGCAGAGGTTGTGTGTGGGAAAGGGGTGTGTGGGCCAGTGGAGGGTTTGTGTGTGGGGAGGGGGTGTGTTGTGAGGGGGAGGGAGCTGTGTATGGAGGTGGTGTGTGGGGCAGGGGTGTGGGGAAGGGGTGTGCGAAGGGTGTGTGTGGAGAGAGGGAGGGGTGTGTGGAGGGGGGTCTGGGGAGAAGGCAGTGTGGGGAGACGATGTGTGGCAAGGGGTGTGTTTGGGGCAGAGGTGTGAAGGGAGGGGAAGGGAAAGTGGGATGTTTGGAGGGGGTTGTGCACGCAGGGTGTTAGTGATAGACAGGACATTTGAAGCAATACATTTTTTTTAACACTTGCAGCAATGAGTGAACATTCCTTATTCATGTGCCAGAATGTATTGAGTATGTAAATCAGATGCAGTAAAGGACATGGTTAGTGCATTGTGGAGGGTGACTCAGAAGAAGTTGTCAAGGAGTTTTTGAAAGGCAATCCCTGGCATCCAGGCTCACGTGCCTGTGCCTGGCTGGTGCTACCCATCTTCATCATCTTCACCTTCTGGCCGTGGCATGTCCACATTTGGGGCCAGGTGTATGTTGCATCTGACACAGATGTTATGTAACATTGCACAGTCCAGGACTACCTGCCCCACCTTCTCTGGCATGTATATGAGTGCACCCCCAGAACAGTGTAGGCATCTGAAACATGCCTTCAATGGCCGAAGGTCTGCTCAATGGTTCTACTGGTTCACACATGAACACAATTGTAGGCCATTTCCTCCTGCATCTGAGGATCTCTCATCAGCCACAGAAGCATCAGATATCCAGAAACACCTTCAAGGGTGGAGAACACAAGGTGAGCCATGTCATGCATGTTGCAGGACTTTGTGTTTCAATTTGACCATCCGTGTCTGTTATCAACATCATGCATCTGGTACTAGGGTATGGCCGTGCCTCATGCACTCTGCTGCACCCTGAAACAGCCACTGTGTGACATGCATTGTGTGCTGGGTTTTGCTCCCTGGAATGGATTGCTGGGGGTGGGGCATGACTTTCCACTGACTGGCCCTAGTGAGAACTCACCAGTCTGCATACGTATCATCATAGTCTGGTGTGGACATGGCCGTGCCTCTGCCACACCTGTGACTGCAAACACTTCCTTAGACCCGCAATATGGACTAAACGTTATTTGACATGCATCAACACCACATGCACAGAAGTCCTGGATAACCAATTACTGGTTTGGCCACACTGAAGCTGCCAATGGTACAGCATGGATGCCATGCCCCTCTCCCTTCCAAATCCCACTGACTTTCAACCCCTGCACTACTCACATTGCAGTCCCACCTCAGTGCCAAGAGTCTATGCAAGTGGAAACAGTGTGCTATGTGAGAACCATTGACATTCACATTGACCATGACATTGACACGTGTGAGTGATGGTGCATGACAATGTTGTTGCCTTTGACAGCAGATTATACACAATCAGTGGGTGCATGCATGCACCATGTCTCAGCGGCACATGAGTTTTATGGACCTATGTGTAACAGTGTATTGGTACCCTGGATTCAGTGGAGTGGTGGTGTTGCATTCTTGTACCTGTAGTGCATTGCATAGCTAGGTCCCTATAGGTTAGGAATCGATTGGTCATTGAATGATACTACTCCAGTCTTGTGTACTCCTATGTGTTGTGTTCTGTCAATTGAGCATGTGCTGGATGGTCCTACATATGCAGGTTGATTGTGTGACATACATTTGTGCCATCACCCCCCCTTAGTCTGTGACCCATACAGCAATGTTTGTGTAGTCATACATGTACTCACCCAAAATCCAGGTCATTTGCCCTCTGTAACGTGCCATGTATGCCAGGAGGGAGCTGTTCCACAGGACCATGGAGTGGTGGGTTGATCCTGGGAAGCAGGCACAGCATTGGCAAGCTGGCGTCAGCTGGACATTAAGTGAATGTTACTGCTACCGGTTCGTGTAAACCTCCTGTTAGGAATGGGGGGCAACCAGCAGTCCAATGCTGCCAAACACATTGCGCATGCTCACAATTGCATGGAAGCAGGCCTTGGTGGCATTTACCTGTGCCTAGGTGGTTGGGAGGGCAATGTGCTGGCCCACATGGTGCAGGAGGGCCTCCAGTACCTGCACCAGCACCCTGGAGAATGTAGGCTGTGAGCCATGAAGCTGGCTCAGAGAGTGCTGGAACATACCTGTGGCGAAGAAGTGCAGGACCAATACCAGCTTTAACAGCGGTGATATGGCTGTCCTGATGCCAATCCTGCTCCCAATGTCATCCTGGATAAGGTTTATAAGTTCTGGTATTGTCACTCTGTTTAGGCGGTACAAGGTGTGTATCTGGCCATCTGTCAGGGCCCAGTGTGTAGTCCTTGTGCAGGGAATCACAGGACGCCTCTGCATCGCCACTTTGATCCCAGTTTGCTCCTCCTACTCCTCCTCCACTCCCTGTCCTCCTGTCACCACTGATGAAGCTCCAGCTCAACTCCAGCGTGCAGCACCTGCATGTCCTTAGCTACAACAATGAGTGGCAACATGGTTGGGTTTGGGAGTGTCCTTGGGGGGGCTGTGGTCCATTAGTACTGTTTCTGTGTGTATTGGGTGCACCTGGTTGGAGAGGGTGCACCTGCGGCCTTAATTCCCCCACCTGGGCTCATTTACAAGCTTCCCTGCTGTGCTGTTGTTCCGGCATGGATTTGCCATTAGCACTGGCATTGTTCTGCCTGTATTGCCAGTAAGTCCATACTTGTAATGTGCCTGTGTTTCTGCAATGCCGGTGTTACTGGCAGGTACCATGGGATTTGCCATTGCTACCATTGCCTATGTTACCGTTGTCTATAGTGCAGTGTACGCTGTTACCAGTGGCAGTGTTTCTGGCTACATGGCTCTGGATACGCCAGTCCGGTTATAGTGGCAGTATACAGGGCTATTGGCACTCTTTTACTGCAGGGACGTCATTTAGGGGTCGCCAGGGGTCGCAACTGCGACCCCTGAGGTCTCCCTTGCGACCACTGAGGTCTCCCTTGCAACCCCTGTGGTCTCCCTTGCTACCCCTCCGCTCTCCCTTGCTATACCTAAAAAAAAACATACTTTTTTTTTTAAATGCAATCTCCTGGGCTGTGGCCAGCACCATGGGGCTTTTTACTTCTGGGGTGGCTGGCTTTCTTGTTCAGCCCTATTCAAAAATAAAAAACAGGGGTTCCACAAGTTTACCACTTTCAGCAGTGACCCTAAATACGAAAGAATAGGAATAACAAGTCATTTGTCTTTCTGGAATTATATACAATAATTGTTAAACTCATTAAAGGTTTATTTCAGGTACACTTCAGGTTGCGAGTCACTGTTCTTAAACACCTCAACTCAGCCTTTCATCCTTCTGAAGTCGTTAAACCAGTACCAACACAGGTGGGATCATATTGTATGTATATTTGTTCCAGGGCTGGACTGGGAACTAAAAGAGGCCCTGGAAATAATTACTGGGGACCTAAAGAGGCCCAGGAAATAAAGTTCAAAGTGGCCCTATATGACACATTTTCAGCAAGCCCAATGCTTTTCCTATGAGAAAATTTGGAAATACCACAGAAAAGAGGCCCAGGGTGCAGAGGCCCACCGGGAAATCTCCAGAGTTCCCTAAAGGCCAGTCCACCCCTGATTTGTTCTATATAAAGCACTTAAGCGTAAGTGCTATATAATAACACATCATTATCGTTTGGCCTTGGACGGCTGCTTGCATTCACACTAGTTTGGTAATATGGGCCTATACACACTGATCTTAATGATACATATGGCAATCCATTCTTGTATGAAATAAATATCACATTATAGTGATATAGTAAACATATTTTTCGTAGTGTACTTAGTAACAATGCTATGTGATGCAACTTCCTGTTTT
Organism: Ambystoma mexicanum; assembly: GCF_040938575.1. Taxonomy (NCBI): domain Eukaryota; kingdom Metazoa; phylum Chordata; class Amphibia; order Caudata; family Ambystomatidae; genus Ambystoma; species Ambystoma mexicanum. The sequence continues at coordinate 173,888,570 of NC_090924.1, read as the reverse complement.
GTCAAGGGGTGAAAGGTTGTGTTTCATCGCTTCCCGTGATATCACTTCAGGGTGGGGTCAAATGACATCACTTCCTGTGATGTCATCTGAGGGCAAGGGCCATGTGATGTCACTTCTGCTACCCCTGGCATTTTGGTGAAATGACGTCCCTGTTTTACCGTACCGGCACAGTTGTAAAGAGCCGCACAGCGTTGAGTAATATCCTTCCAACACACTCTTGCCTCTGCTTCCTTTGGAGCTGTTGTCTAAGAAGTTGCATATGATTTCTGAGGAGATTGAGGTTGATTCTCAGGACCATCTCTTTTTATCAGAGCTGCAGAGGAGCGAGACAAACTAAATACAGACATGGTTATGTTTACAATGTCATGTTCATTGGTGGACGCTGGTTATGCCATAAGCACTGTCTGGGAAATGTTTATTTTAAAACTTGTTGAAATGTTCACTAAGTTGTATTACGATGCTTCTGGTGATTAGAACAACATGTTGCCTTCTTAACACCAAACTCTGTATTTTTGATACACTCTAAACCTCCTCTCACATTAGAGAGGGAAAGTACATATTCCTGTCAAAATATGTAGTATTTGAAGGCTGGCTGTGCTCTGACAGCTGCGGGGATCTCATAGCTTCTCACCGCACCTGATTCTCAAGCAAAAGTGATAATCAATTACAATTATGTTTAAATATGCATTTGCTGTGGGAGTAAATGTCCTTGTTGAACACTTTGTAGCTAGGAACTCACACATGGTTTACGAATATTCCAAAAATATATTTGCATGAAGTTGCAGGCATTACAGGCCGTTGTTTAATTGAAATGTACTGCAAAAAAGTCAGAACTTCATTTGTGATCTAAATACATGATGTTAATGCCATACTGACATTTACTTTACTTTTACTTTATATCACTTGTATAGCACAGACCATGGACCCGTAGGCATTAGGGCGCTGACTAAAAACATAGAGCTAAGAAGAAATCATAGGATGGAGCCGTGAAAGGAACAAAGAAACCATTCACATAAAGAGCCAGGTTTTCAGATTCCTTTTGAAGGACTCTAGATTAGGTTGGTATCTAAGAGCAGGAGGGTGGTTGTTCCTGGCTTTAGGGGCCAATAGATAGCAGGCTCCTTTTTTGGCCCTTCTGGTCCTGCTTCTAGGGAGCATCAAGAGTTTCAGGTGACTAGACCTTAAAGATTGACTTTGGATTTTGTCCACAATAAGTTGTTTAAAATAACTGGGCATAGTGCCTTGAATGCACTTAAACGTTATTTAAGTTTTTCATGGTGATTTAAAAGGAATCTGGCATATGTCATGCCATTTTGCATGCACATGAATTAGCTCACCTGGACGCAAAATAATTCGAAACAGTAAAACATGATCATTAAAAGGTATGGACTTATTGAGTGAACATGATATGATTAGTAGTTTAATATGCCATTTCATGTACAATTGTCATGCTACCGGGTAGCTGGCGCCTTTGGAAGCAGTGGAAACACTGCTGCCATTGATTGTGCCACCACGTTTTTCTACGCGGCCACTGAACGGTCTAGTTTTCAGTTCCAACATGGCTGCCGTCCGGGAGATTCATATTCCTCTTTCTCCCAGCGTTCTTTTCCTCACTGGGTTCGTTTTGCTGGTTTATTTTCCCTTAACGGTGCTCCGCTCCTCTGTCCTGTTTAGCGCTCGTCTCCTGAGATTCGCTCTCACTCTGCTCTGTTGCTTTCCCCCGCAGCCGAGCTCTTTCTCTCCAACGGTCTATCTCTCTCTTTCTCTCGTTTCGACCCTGCTTTCTCTCGGCTTTGCTTGGTCTCCCGCTCCCGGCCTTGCAGTGCCGTTCTTACCTGGTTTCTGTTTCTCCCTCTTCAGGTTTTGTCCGGAGTTCTCCTCTTCGCGTGCACTCTACCCCCGGCTCCCGGTTTACTTCTCTGGTTCTCTGGTTGCCTCCTCTCCTTCCGTTGTCACAGCCTCACACAGTCTGTGTTGGTTTCCTTTTTCTACCTGTACGCTGGGGGTCCCTTTTCTGCTCTGTGCCTTCAGAACCCCCCGTAGTGTACTATTTCTGTTGACACTTGACCTGGATTTTGCCACCACTGGCAAGGATCACCTACCTGGACGTTTATCTGCAATCTGTATCTGTGGCATTTACACAGGGGTTTTTTGTGCCTGGAGGCTTTTTCCCCTATTTTCCTGGCTATTACGGAAGCGAGGTCACTGGCCTGCTGAATCCTCGCGGTCACAGTGGCTTCCTTCCGTGGTAGGCAGTACCTACTAAAAAAAAGGATTACCGCCTCAGATGAGAGAAGAAGATTCCCTCTCCAGAGTCCATATCGTCAGGTGAGTAGGAAGAAGGGGACTTTGTGACTGATTCAGACGAATCTGAGGGAGATAACGCTGACAACAATTTAGTAATTATGGTAGGGTGAAATTAATCCATCTGCATCCATGAGCGTGTTTGTTGGCATTTCTCAGAGAATTACTAAAATATATTTGAAAATATACTCTTAGGTTTGCACATGGACCTTCCTGCAAATGTAGGTCAGCATGGCCCAATATCACAGAGCTTGAAGAAACTAGCCCCGAGAGCACATTTCTAGTATACACCGGCATTCAGAGCAGACAGTTTAGTGAATTACTGACGATCCTTATTAAGCACCAATCAAGTCGAGGCAGTCTAATGGATTGAGCAGCTTTTGCATAGATCTGTGACATCTCCATTTTACAGATATGCATCCCTTAAAAAAAAGTAACCAAATGGAAGCTTGGAATCAATAATAACCCCAGGCAAATCCACTGGGCATATGCCCATTCTTTTTTTTTTTTAAATCACAATATGTTTCGTTTCAAAGTGGAATGCATATGTGCACATTAATTTTGGCATATCACCCCTAAGTTGGATGTCCCTCCTCAACTGCTTGGCCACATTGCTTCTGAATGTGAGCACAAACAAACCCACATATGTTTCAGCTACATTGAACATTATCAGTGATGTATGTCTTGGGGCTGTAGTCACAGAGATCATAGGACATTTTTATTGGTACCCCGTTGTAACTTAAGGAGATTCACTAAACAGTTCAAATGTGATGGATAGAATGCCTTCAATCATAACCACTCGCAGACAGTGCTTTCTTCTAACTCTTGCAGAAGATAACCGGTAAAATACTGGCATATTTTGATGTATATGGTTTTAAGGAGACAGCCAAAAGAATTGCTCAGAAATTATAGTGCCCAAGTGTCTCCATTAATCTCTGTGTGAAAACAAACAAGAAGGCCGAAAAAGAAGCAAAGGGAAGTCATGCCATTAGTGGAGTGACAGTGGGTCACTGCTCTCCGTGTGTTTGTCTCTACAGTCCCTCTGGTGTTTCTCCTAACCAGCTCTCTTCCTCAGCCGTTCTGCCATTGACAATTGAATGAGCCATGAAAAGTGCAATGATGTCACATTCCAATGTTACTTCTCCACATATGCCCCAACCATTACTCTTGCAAACAGTCAAAGGCATCAAGGATATGAAACAAGGCAGGGCTGGGGCAACATAGAGATGTAGGCGTCTAGTCCATTGTGCTAGTCTGAGAAAGTTGAGCATAGAGGGAGCCTCTGCCCACTCTCTTTTACAGGAAGGTGCTTGCCATGGTGAAAGCCCATAATATAACTGGTCCTGCTGTTTTCAGGAAATAATGAAATTGGACCATATTGATTCAGGATTCAGATGTTGCTGGAATTTCTTTCAAAATAGAATCAGACATTGCTGAGATAATTGGCTAAAACGTGTATTTGGTGTTCTAACTTCTTATTTAAAGGTGTGTTGGGATGCAATTGCAACACCCCAAACGTGAGATGAAGGACACGTTTAAGAAATCCCTATAGAATGTACGATATGCATATTAAAATGCCAATGGCCTTAGTTACATTTACTCTATGTGAGCAGCCAGGGTGAGAGATACGTTTCTGGGAGCACTGCCTGAAGAAACAGAGGCCATCCACATACAGTAGAAACACACATTGAGTGTACAGCCCATGAAACATAATGCAGAAGGCACATATTGTGCAAAGGTGTGTTAGGTTTGATACACATGTGTGAGCAGAGAAAGGTGCAAAGGGCACCACAAGTAGAGGAAAAACGTTCTTTTAGTAATGCCATAGGCAGTAGCTACAAAACATAATATAAATATGTTTTACTGCTTATTAATTGCATAATATATAGAGAACGGCCCATTGCAAAAACAGTTAGGCCACGGAAACACGCGGACTGTTCCTCATTGTAAAATCCACTTCATTCATGTCATGTCATTTTAGACAGTGCACAAACAAGGCCAGTGCCCTTGGAAGACAGAGTGTAGAGCTATGCAGGGATTTTTCAGGAAGGAAGGGCAGACCTAGTTCTCAGGCCTCGAGCGAGGAATAATAATACAATTATATTTTGCAATTTAGGGAAAGTGTTTAAGCAGACGAGGGGCACAGGTCAGTGCAAACACGTTAATGCTGAATTAGGGACAGGGAGGCCAGATCTGGTTTTGAACACAATGCCCCCTGGAGGAAAATGGTAAATTAGAATGAAGCTATAGCCGGGTAGCTGGGAACATGGTTAACAAATAAACAGCGAAAATAGGAAACATGACTTCAGGAGGAATAAGTATATGAGAAAGGAAGAGGATTAAATAATGTGGCACAAAGAGATGGGGAGAAAAACTATCCCGCCCCTCCCAATTAATGCTATTTAGAAAATCCAAAGCAAACTAAAAGCATACACACATCAAAGAAGCAATTCCCCAAACAAGCAGTGTCGAGCGATTCCCAAGGGAAGATGGAAGGTGGTGCAACGTGTGTCCAACGAGAAGTTGCAAATTAAAATATTAGTTGTGCAGGGGATGCCAGCAAGTCTGGTCGCATGGCAAAGGGATATGGTATTCATTTTAAAAATATAATACTTTCAGCACCTCACAGAGATTGGCCAAGAATCAGGGATGAAGCACAAAAAGAGTCCCCACAACCAATGAAGAATGGGCTTGCGAAAAAAAATATAATTGTATCACCAGCGTCAAACAATGAAAACGTGGGCTGTCACCTAATTTGACATTAGGTCATGATTAGAGGTGTAGGAGATTTGGGTACTGCACATTTTCAGATGATGAATCATAACCTAGAGGGTGTACGGGAGACATTGGTGTGAGAAAGCATTGACAATTCATACAAACCAGAGGGTAGGGGTAACATTGGAATTAACCTGTCAATGCATTACAAATGTTCAGGGAGTGTAGGGACTAATTCTAACATGACTAATTACTAATAGTAACCCGTAACCCATTAATGCAATTATTGCTTAGAATGGGATAGCTGAGTCCATAGCGCTTTGTGCAATTCAGTGGTGCAAATCAGTGGTGCAAACTTAGGGAGCAAACTCGGATGTCAATGGGACAGCAGATACATGCTCTGAAAAGCTGCTTAGAAAATATTGTAAAAATTAAAGCCGCTCTTGCAATGGGAGACGTGAGGTTTGGAGAACTTGCAATGTGCAAAATCATGTTGCTCAAAGTCGCTCCATTGCCCTTGTTCTAGCACAGGAAGAAATGTAGCTCATCGATTCTAAAACTCTGCTCAAAGGTGGGGTGGAACAAAATAGGGATTTCTTAAAGTTTCCAGGTGGTTTGGCTATACAGAGGAGTTGTCTGATTGACATGGGAAATCACAGTTAGGGGCAGGCAGTTCTTAGACATTGTGTAGGGCAATATACATGAAGTGGGCAGGTGGAAAGGAGGTTTTAAAAAGAAGACACCAAGAGTAAGGCATGTCTTTTTGCTTTTTCTGAGGAATAATCCGTGTGCTGAGAGCTGCAGAGACAATAACTGCCAGTGGAGGGGTGAGAGAGAAGCTGTCTCTGGAAGGTAGAGCTGCAGTGACTATCTCGGAGTGTAGAGAGAGAGGCTTCTGAAATGAGCACAGCAACTTCCATGCAAAATGACTTCCTTTTGTGGATGAGGTGAGCATGACCTTTCGTTAACGATAATAATGTGCAAAGCAACTTATCAGTAAGGCTCCGGGCATTGGGGAAGGATAGAAGTGAAATAAATGAACAGATGATACAAATGTGGATAGCTGTTTGGTGTGTTTTTCCCCCCTGTCCAAGAGGCCAATTTCACATGCAAACTGAAAGCTTACAATCCTGCCAAAGTAGCTAACACTGTTCAGGTTTACAGATAGCTGTGCATTTCCAGCCAAACTGTAAAGTATAAGTGACATATTTTACGGGGGAAAGGACGTTATTGCAGGCGGGCAGTGGCTGTGAAGGATGTTTGCATGACAGCAGTGAAAAATAAGAGATTGCGACTTGCGCTTTCATTCTTGTATCTTTGAAAATGTTATGCTGACTTTATTACATTACACATGGTGTTTTGTTTTTCATTAATGCTGTATGCTGAGCCGAGAATATATTTCCTATACAAATACGTGAAAGAATTGGAGCAGTGCTAGTCTGTTTCTTGTGTGCTCTATTTATTCTGGTAATTCATAGACAGATGCTAAGCTACAGGGGTAGTTTTCCTTACCGCTTGCGGTAAAAAGTAAAGTGCACCAAAACATTTTGATCTGAGTCAAATCAGTGAAAGCTGTTTTCCCATGTTATAAACACATAATTGTTTAGGTGGCCTGGAATATCAGATCCAGTGTAAGTAATAGCAATCCACTATAAATAAGGTAGGGAAATGGTGCCCCTAGTGCAACCCTAAGTTCTGCTTTTGTTTTCAGCAAAAGATCCCAATGTAAGACTAGGCCCATATTATGGCAAGCAAGGAAACCTCATAAAATATCCAACAGAGGGATGGTACTAGTCTGGTCACAAGAGGAAGGTTTAAGACAATAGGACACATAAATGTATAGACTTATGTAGGGGGTTTAAATTGTCAACCAATTAATGCACAAGGATTTACATGCGGTTGAAAAAATGTCCAAATCATGTCATGTCTTCCTTCCTAAACATACTACCATTTAATGATGATGCATTGAATGAAGCTTGTCTTTTATTCCCAGCCGAAACTACATCTAATAAGCTTATGTTATTCTTGCAAACGTGTGCACTCATTTTTGATCCTTGGATTGATTTTTACTTGTTGCTGGTTTTGGGCCTATTTTAAATGTTTCTAATGATTTTGGGAAAGCTGACATTAATGAGATCAGGTATTAGTGCAGCATAATGAAATTCAGTCTTCAGTCAAATGGCTTTGGTGGCATCACTGGGAAAAATGGAATAGCCCATTTTTGTGACAAACAAGTCAACTAGATTTTGGCCATGCTGTGCTCACTGGGCATTATATAATAAGGCCTTGATATGCTGTAATAACTGGAATAATTGCATAGCCCTTCCTGTGATAACTGGGATAATTTATTCTAGCCTTGCTGTGATCAATGGTCCTTATAGAGACGAAAGCAGCCAGAGACTTGCAACAAGGTGCCCGCTAATCAGGAAGCCATGTATTTGGCACTGAAACATCCAATGACAGCATTACTAAGCACTTTACTCAAGATACATAGGAATATTCAGTCACCCCAGGATGTCTTTTTGCCTCACTTTAGGATTCCTTGTTGATGTTTGAAGATCTTATTGTGAAACAACACATAACACAAGACAGCCCTCTGAAAGGTCTATAAAGCTTTATTGTGCCACCGATTAGGGGGCACTGCTTTGGGGACCAACATAAAACATACTATGGCTACTCTCTATTTAGAAGTCTTCAAGAAGAGATTTTAGTATGAACTCATTAACATCTTTTGTCAACAACATATAATCAGTGCACCCTAATTTCCGTAAAGCTGAACTGTCAAATTATTCACTGATTTAGAATATTTGTATGCAACTTTAATTTGTATAATTTATATTTATTGGTTTCTCAAGAAACTTATAGTCATACTTACATACTGACTCATTCTGACTAAACATTATCTTCCTTTGTATGACATAAATCATGTGTAACAACAGAAAAAAATATAGTTACAAAAATGAAATTTTTTCCTTGAAGTGACCAATTGATACGATGTAGAGTCCTTGTATTAGTGTTCATCATTTGCAGAATCCGGTTTTCTAATTGAATGCTGCTCGGCTACATGTTGCAGCCTTCTGATCAGTGCGGAAGCCTCCTTGGAGCTGTTTAGTAGCTGCTTGTCTGTTAGTCTGGACGAATCAACAGGGAATACTTATATATCAGATCTGAGAATGCTCATTCTATATGTTTTTCTAATTCTATTAATGTTTATAGAAAAAATCTGCACTTTTTTTTTATCCATTCCTAAGGATTGAAAGAGACGAGGCACCAGTTTCCCTCTCGCAGATAGCTACCCGATTGAGAGAGCACATGAAACTTGTCCGGAGTAAAGTCCACACTCACATGGAGAAAGCCCAAGCCTAACAGAAATCTACCTATGACAAGAAGGTACGTTTTAAGATAATTTTCAGTAGGACAAAAAGTATTAGTGCTCTTACATACCTCTGAAAATAATCTTGTTTCAAAGTGGCACAGGCCCTTTGAGGTGCTAAAGCAAACAGAGACCTGTACCTATAGAATAGCCCAACCTGATAGAAGACAAAAGACCTACCTCTAACATGCAAACCTCCTAAAAGAGTGGAAAGTAAATCCTTCCGCTACTACCTTCTTATATTGTCTTGTTTGGTACACAAAGAAATAGACAACTCTGAACATATTCCCCAAGAACTATCTAAACATAAGCAAGAAGATTTGAACAACCTTATTGCTGAATTCCCCAAAGTATTTTGTGAGAAACCAGGGAGATTACATAGTACTTACCATTATATCAGAACTCCAAAGGTGAAAGTGGTCCATTTGGAGCCATATAGACTCCCAGAAGCACAAATGCAGTTAGTAGTTGATGAAGTTAGAAAGATGGTGAAGGCAAACATCATTGAGCCCTCTTTGAGGCCTTGGTCCTCCCCTTTTGTGTTTGTGACTAAACCACGACCACTCTTGGAGGTATTGCATAGACCTTAGACAGGTCCACGCCATCTCCAACTTTGATGCCTATCCTATGCCATGCATTAATGAGTTAATAGATAAACTTGGAAGTGCCACGTTCCTGTCAAAAATAGATTTAACCAAGGGATTTTGGCAGGTCCCTTTACATGGACCTGAAAAGAAAAAAACTGCTTTTTCAACGCCAATAGGACTATTCTAATTCAAAGTCCTCCCTTTTGGATTGCACTGGGCCACAGCTACTTTCTAACAACTCATGGAAAGGATATTACAGCCGTATTCTGATTTCTGTGGGGCCTATATTGACGACATAGTCATTTATAGCAAAACTTGGCAAGATCACCTTTTTCATCTTGCTACTTTATGAGAACCCTCTGAGAGGCTGCCTTAACTGCCAACCTATCAAAATGTAATCTGGCTCAGTCTGCAGTAAAATACCTAGGTGTCTTTGTAGGGAATGGCACCGTCCAACACCAGCAGAAAAAAGTGAAAGCCGTCCTAGATTACCCCCCCCCACCCAAGAACAAGAGAGATGTCAGGGAATTCCTAGGATTGATTGGCTATTACTGTAGCTTTATCCCAGATTTTACAAATAGAACAGCTAGATTGACAGACAAACTAAGAAATGAGGAACCCCAGAAAATTTGGTGGACTGATGAGGATGACGTTGTTACAATAACCTGAAACATACCGTATGACAAAACCCAATACTACAGCTAGTAGACTTCTCAATAGAATTTGTGTTACAGACCGATGCCTCCCTCATATATGGATTAGAACACCCCATCTTATTCACTAGTCGTAAACTCTTCCCACATGAGAAGAAATACTCTGTGTTTGAATTAGAAACCCTTGCCATCAAATGGGCAATTATCCATCGTAAGTACTACCTTCTGGGGAGAAAGTTCACACTTGTTACCAACCGCTCACCTTTAGTATGGATAAGTCAACGAAAGGACTCTAACCCTTGAATCATGTGATGGTTCTTAGACCAGCAAACCTACTGTTTCACTGTGGAAAACCGAAAAGGTAAAGAACAGGGACATGTTGATTTCCTACCCCGGTTTCCCTGTGAAACAGATGCGGGTACAATGCCTAGGGGAAGGGTATGGGAGAAACCTAAGGTTGTCTCACCCGCTAGTCCCTAGGGATCTCTCTGTCAGGTGGCCAGGGCACAGCCATCACCTTTGGATCCACACCCTGGGGTTGGACCAGTGCGAGAGGATCACCTTGGGTTAGTGGTCATCGGGGAGTGGGGTGAGACGACCGATGGTGAGCACAGTATTCTCCCTTTCCCGCACCTATGATCCATCCTATTTCATAGGATTCTCTGATGTCCCAACTTCCCCCCTTTCTACACAAACACTGGGCTGAGGAAGAGGGCAACTCAGATTAAAGAGGCTAACCTTTACATATCGCATTGGACATGTCACACTAATTGGGTCAGGCAAAGTCAGGCATTTGACTTTAAGTATATATATATCTGATTCCAATTAGCTCTCCTCACATCGATAGAAAGCAGAACATAGAGACACAGTAAGGGGGAACACGAATAAGAGCAGAGCTTCCGGGGTGAAAGCGAAACCTCCTGGAGCAGAGCGACGGACCAAGGGACGAGAGCCAAAGGTGAAGAGTACCAGGATTTCCCTGCAGGAAGTTGTTGCCACCAAAAGGTTGTGAAAGACTTGTGGAGCAAGCCAGGTCACAGACAAGAAGACTCCACTGTGTTGCAAGGATGCTAGCGACCCTCTCAGGTGAACGGCTGAGGTGGGGAGGTGGGGCCAAGCCTGTGGTATTAGCCTTGACTCGTGAAAAACTGCAAAGACAAGAAAGAAACGCACACAGCTGGTGAGGGGGCAAGCAACATGAAAGATCAGCGTGTATTAAGGAAAGATTGAAGTGGCAACAATATATCGTACAAATTGAAGGCTGCCCTCATGTGGATGAGATGCAAAGGAAGGCAAACCTATGAATGAACTTTGAAATACTGAAAGCTGTGAAACCAGCAATACTAAGTAATGGAGGGGTCCTACGAAAGGAAGGAGCCTACTCGAAAGTCTCAGTGAATTGTGAAATGTTTGAAACGATAAAGTGAATGAACTGTAAAAGTGAAGTGAGCAAAAAACACAGAGAAAAGGGGAGAGTAAAAAGGTGAACATTGAATTTTGGTGCTTATGGCATCAAACTACCCAGAACAAGAGACACTGGGGCAAAACCATAAGAGTATGCTTTAAAAGGGAAAGTCAAAGTGGTCCTGCAAATTTCTATAGTAAAAAGCCACACACATTCAAAAGTCTTTGACATCAAGGAAAAGGCCTGAGTCTGACTTAGGGAGACCGGAAGTGTGATAAATTAGGGGAAAGGAACCCCTAAAGGATGTTAATTTGAGCTTGGGAAGAAAAACCCTGCACATGTTTTGCTTTGAAAGGTCTGAGTCAAAAACAGGCGGACCGACGTGAGCTTTTGCTTTGAAAAGACTGAGCACTGAGACTGTGAACTTTATTGAACTGTGTTTTGAAAGCTGGAAAGAGAGACATTAACGTGGAAAGCCTGGCGGGCCTCCATCCATGTTTTGAGCTGCCTGTGGGTTAAGAACCTGAGCCAGAGTGTGTCATCCTAACTATGGGCACTGCCTTTTTCCGTGCTGTCTAACGTGAGGAGGAGAGCTGACTCAGCCATCTTGATGCTTTACATTCTGAACACTGATTTTCCTTTACATACATATTCTCCTTTACACACTTTTTGTACAAGAGGTAGGACAGGCATTAGGCTTTGTTAGTATAGGCCATTTTTATTTGACAGACTCAACTAGGACTCTTTATTTTATTATTTGATTATAGAGACTACTCCCATCCTAGATATAAGGCAAAGTAGGAGAAATATTCAATAAAGGTTTTACAAATTGTACCTTTTGTTTCAGTGTCATACATGTGATACCATGCCTCCCTTACATAGTAGAGAAGGGGCTCAGTAATGATGCACAGGCATCCATCCACTGGTGGGAATTCCACTCTCATTTATGTACGTATGTTCTCCTAATCCTCTAAACCATGGCATGCTGCAGGGCCTAATATGCACTGATAAGATTGCACAGGTCATTGAATGTCAGTTATCTGTACCTTACAAGTCACAGTGCTCCTAGTTCCAATATGTGATATATGTGTGACTGGCCATATTGTGTCAGTATGCATTCTTATTCACAAATTCATGTTCTGCCAGGTATTCATGTCTCTGTATTTTGTAATCTATCTTTGCGCAGGGGATTACACAGCAGATGAGAACGGGGTGGAGAGGAAGAAGGACTAGGAGGAGAAGGATTAGGCACAAACATTAACTAGTGCAGCCCGGCATGCTGTGCCCAGTGAGAATCTCCACGTGCTGTAGGGAATCATCGCCAGACCTGCTGACTCTTCAGATGATACTGTGCACATTCTGTGAGTAGCCGGAGTCATGCAACCAAGGGGGGGAGGGGACAGTTACTGGTGCTGCTTTATTGTTGTAACCTATGGGGAGCAAGGGCGTGGGAGTCGCACTAACTTCAGAAGCAGCATCAAGCCCAGGAGGGCCACCGTACAGCCGGTACCTAGGCCCCGCCTCCTTTTACTTAATTTCTAGCAATCACCCTGGCCGGGCCAAAAACCTGCAGTGAGCAACGGCGTGGGAGTTGCACTCTTACTGGGAGTTGAGCGCGGGTGGAGTTTGCAACGCTTGGTGTGGCTCTACTAGAGGTTAGTCTGGAGAATCTGTTGAAGAAATAGAGGTTGCTGAGGTGATTTGATCCCATTAACCTTGGACATTGATTGCATCACTAAGGAAGTAAGGCTGCTGCTTTTCTTTTGCTTATGACTGCCGAGCTTTGTCATGTTGAGTCTAATTACAACTGAACTGGGAAAGGATCAGGGCCAAGAACTGAGTGTGAAGCTGCCAACAAGTCTGCTAATTATTAACTGAAGCAGGTTAGTGTGGTGAGAGTTTGATGGAGCGAGGAGTGGGATTCGGACTATGGGTGCCCCCTTAGCCAATCGGCCGTGCCTCACTTCTGTAACCTTGTCTTGTCTGTGGTTGTCCAGTACTAACAAGCCTTAACCTGGTGTTGACTCAGAGGGGCCAGCAGTAGAAGACAGAAATAATGCAATCGGTCTGTCCGACGTGGGATTGTAACGTCCCCTGCTCCTATTCTTGCTCTGGTAGCATGATATATGAACTTAAGTTACTGCTGGTTTTTTGGATGACCTCTTTAAAAAAAAAAAAAAGCTTTTGAACAATTGAACACTTTGGGAAGATCATCACAGAGTGACTAATTTGCTGGAATAGCTGTATTTTGTTAATTGGTGTATAAGTGTTAGGTCAACACATTTTTATTTTTTTTTAAATAATTGCCATTGCATTTTCTGTATTGTATTTGTATTTTAACAGTATCGCCAGTCTTGTAAGTTAAGCACCAAGTACTTTAGCATTTTTTATCACTTTAACACATTGCACTTTAGATTCATCCTTACCCTGGGCTATTAATATTGCTGAGAAGGGATCTGCTAATAGGTAACAACCCCCATTTTTTAGGGGAAATGGGTAAAAGAAAATCAGAAGTGGTTGACCCCCCAGGTGCCACTAAGAATACAATCTCAAAAATGTTGCAACCGATAAAAGATGTAAATGTTCTACTTTCTGAGATTGAGGTCCTACTGTTAGATTTGGATGGCATGGCAGGTGCAGATGTTGTAGTGAAGGAGGGGGGCGGGGGAGTGAAATTGGCCAGAAATCCATCACAGGGTTTAGCAGGTGTTGTAGCCCCATATAGGGCACCTAGTTCGAACTGAGTGGCTGCACCCAAAAATCTTTATTTAATAGACTTTTGTGACCCAGAGCCAACACAAAATTAAATAGGAACCGCCTTTAGGGGAACTAGACACACTGCTAAAACATATAAATTAGTACCCTTTGAGGTAACATTATTGCCAGGCCAGGAATGAGGATAAAAGTATATTTTCCCAATCAATAAAAATGGCATAACATTGAAAACGCATGTCGCCAGCATTATTGAATTACACTGGCAGGATAAAGTATTGTCTAGTGCCCACCAAGTTCTAAATATAGATGCCACACTTATAGGAGCTGAGGTTCAGCCAGAGACTGTTAATCATTCTTTGAGTGATCCCAAAAGAGACTATGGGAGAGAAGAACTTGAGGTCAATGAGGAGTCGGATGTATATTAGGTTGCCCCTTCAATAGCGTTGTCTGATCGATACAGGGCTTTGGTAGCATAGGTACCTAGGCTGCTGCATAAATACACTTCAACCAATGTACCTAAAAATGGAAAGGGAGAGAGAAGTCAAAAGGCCAGTAAAAAGAGTCGGGCTGTAAAAAATAAATTAATAACAAAGGGGGCAAACCGGTAGTACTAAAGAAATTGAGGAGCCAGGGGCCCCCCAAGTCTGATACATTAGGAACACAGACAAAGGATACAGGCAAGATGGAGAGGGTAAAGGACAACATGGCTTACAGTAACCAGGTTCTATTGATGAATGACTTAATAAAGTCAGTGGAAGAGATCATCACCACCAAAATGGGAGAGCGGATGAAAGTGGTGTTAGTGGTAATGAAAGAGATTAAAAATGAGATGGGTGGAGGCGTGGCTTGGCACCGGGGAGAATGGCCACATGAATGCACCTCTCTGGCCCATCAATTCTTTAACTTTGATATTATAACTACTTACCACCTTTCTCTGCCTGTTTGTGTGGTCGACGCCTGCATGCTCCGCTGCACTCCGGCGGCATTCGTGTCTCAAGGCGGACTCCGTTAACGAGGGGAAATGAGCGCATCTGACGCAACGGGCTGGGACGATCCTTTTCGGCTGGTCGGCTTTGTTTTATCGCATTGAGTGCCACCACCTGCCTCTTATAATTATTGCGTTTGAACTGCCTACAGAAAGCTAAGTGTTTCTTTTTCATCTTGCTGACTTTTGCTACAACATTTGTTATCTTGCCCTTATGTGATTATTTCACTTTGGAAAGCATGTTACGCTCTGACTGCTCACTTTCAAGAATCTGACTGCTCACTTTCAAGAATCTACAGGCTCTCCTGTGAGGAGTTTTACTGCTGCACCTTTTTTTTATATCTCCATTCTATACATCTTCTGATTTATGCTTCTCTGATGTTTTAAGGCCATCACTCCGCAACTTCATTGCTCTCTGGTGCCTCACCTGTCACAGTGGCACATGTATATTATTTCTGACATTCCTACAAAAACATTTTCATTCAATTTAGGAGTCTTGAATCATTTTACAAAAGAATCCCCTTTCAAGAATTCCTCAACCTGTCGTATTTTTCATTTTTCTTTTTTCTAGATGTAGCATTACTGGTGCCTCCTATACACCCCATACTGATTACTGCAACTGGTCTGGGTCTTCAAAACCTTTAAAGCTCAGACCTTTACACTTGACTGCTGTGTTGACTCTATTGCATTGGTGCTCTATCACCACTGTTATCCTACTCCACTTGTACAGTGGTCTAGCCTGCCTACCTTATTTGCTGTCATGGCTTCTGGTAAAGGCATTCAAAAGTCACAGCTCATCACCAAGGACTCAATTCCTCCCTCGGCCAATCTAAAAAGGCCCAACATTGACTCACAGCCACCTCTCTCATCTGCTGACGCGGCTATTGAAGCTATCTACAAGAGATCAGAGCTCTAAAATTCTTCATTGAAAAAACCAACCAGAAACTGCAGCAACTTGATGACAGGTGGAAGGGTTTTGAAGGAAGAATGATGAAATGGAGAGAAGAATCGGTTTTGTGGAGGATGTCTCCCCAAAAGTGGTATTGCTGCTAAAAACAATCAAAGATCTTCAAAGACACACTGAGGAGTTGGAGAACAGAAGTTGGTGAAATAATCTGTGCGTTGCTGGTCTACCATATGGATCTAAAGGGTCTGATCCCATATCATTGCTACAAAAGATGCTACCAGTCCTGGTTTGGCTCCAACCAAATATCTCACTCAACATCGGTCCAGACAGAAGATCCTTGTCATTTAATCAACCCCTTTGCATGCTGATATTTTATCTTCTATAATTTATTCAACTTCAACTTCTAATCTCAAAGGTTAAGGAGAGAAATCCCCTCAGCTGGCAAGGTAGCAAAATTCAATTCACGCAGGATGTGGCAAAAATAACTGCTCAACGTTGTAAGGATTTGTTGTCTTTTCGTCCAGCCATGTAAAAGCTTAATGTGAGATCCAGCCTTTTTCATCCTTGCTCCTTTAAAATTACTCACGATTGGTGAACAGCCATTTTTGACAATACTGTCTAAATGAAGGACTTTATTCGGTCTATAAAAACTGAAGCCATGGACACAGCACTTTCCTTGGATTCACCCTCTAATTCGAGACCTTGATCCTTTTCTGCACTTGGTGGTTTCTTTGAACTCATTACATGCATTATTGTTATAAATTCATGTTCTGTATTTTTGATGGGCCGGGTGTGGTTTTGTGACCCATCTCCTGTAGAGGACTGCCCGTGTGTGTTTGACGATCCTGGTGGTGTCACCTACTCGCGTTCCTTTTTTCCCCCATTTTTCCCCATTTTTTAGCCTGACCCTGATCATTTTTTTAATGTGTTTTGCCACTTGGAATGGTGATTTTATTTTCCCCTTGTGTGTAAACACTCCTTAACTATGGTCAGGCTTCCTTTCCTTCCCCTTCACCCTCATGTTCTTTCCTTCTGTGTCTGGCCTTAGCTTTGAAGCCATTTTTGTTGCTATTGCATGTTTTTAAGTCTGCATTTGATTTATCGGTGCACTCTTCTCTGGATTACTCTTTTTTTCTACTCTGTTTTGGAACATATGTTGCAGTTCTCTACACCTATACTCATGCGCCACTATAGTTTTTAAGTGCTTAACTTGGAACATCAAAGGGTGTAATAACCCAATTAAAAGACAAAAAAATCATCTCCCACCTTAATTAACTTAAGCCATCTCTTGCATGTGTACAGGAGACTCACCTGTCTCTTTCTGAAACCATGAAGCTTAAATCGTTCTGGATTAAAGATGTTACTGCTAGTCCTGGGCAAGACAAATGGTATTGCTATACTTATCAGCAAACAACTGTCCTTCAAAATATTAGCACAGGATGCTGACACCAATGGGCGATAGGCTTGCATTAAACTTCTGATTGGCTCTGATTCTCTGTCTATTATGAATGTCTATGGCCCCACTCTGCCTGAACCTGGTTTCTGGCATTCTATTAAATTATTATTTAGTTCTGGCCTCAATAAGCTTATTTTGTGTGGTGATGTTAATCCGTTTCGGGATCCCTTTTTAGACAGGAAATCTAAGTGTATCTTTAAAAGCTCCAAGTCTCATAAGGCCTTAGCATGTTGTCTAGCTGAGACTGGCCTTGTCGACACCTGGAGGCTCTCTCACCCAACTCACTTAGATTACACCTTCTACTCATCCCCTCATGACACTGTATCACGTCTCGATTATATTTTTTCATTGAAATCTCTCACAGGTACTATCATTGACTCTAATAATTCTAACATCATCATCTCTGATCATGCCCCTGTCTCTACCATGTTTAACCTTGCTGATATCAAAAAGTCACCCTCTCGCAGGAGATTCAACAACAGCTTGCTACATGATCAACAGTTTATCCAGTCATTTCATTCTTTTCAACAACTGTATTTTGCTGAAAATCTAGGCTGTGATACCTCAGTTATCACCAATTGGGATGCCTTCAAATAACATTGCGTGGTCATATCATCGCCTACTCTTGTAAGGTACACCTCCATGACTTGTAACGCCTGCTTTCTGATGCTGAAAAACAATTGTATCGATCTCCCTTGGATGCTAATCTTCGTTTGGTCCTTTTTATTGCGCTTTCAGATAAATAAAGAACTCACTGAGCTGGCCACTGGTGCGCTGTTGGAATACAAAACCAAAATGTGTCAGACTTCCAATAAGGCTGGCAAGTCTCTTGCCTCATACCTTAAGTCCAAAAAATAGAAAACCTGTATCTCACACATTAAGGATAAATCTGGCATTCGGATGATATTCTGAACTGTTTTAAACAATTTTACTCTGAATTATATACCCCCCAGACTTCTGTTTCTCCTACTTGTATTGACTCTTTCTTCAATAAGATCAATAGAGTATCCTATCTTCAAACTAATCTCGCCCATTTAGAGGGAGAGGTTACACTTCTTAAGATTAATCATGCTATTAAGTGATTGGGTAGAGCGAAAGCCCCTGGTCCTGATGGACTCTCTATTGACTTTTTCAATCACTTTTCTAGCTCCATCTTTCCCAGGTTAAAGACTCCATACTCTTATTTTGCATCTAAGCAATGTTCCTCTGGTTCCTTCTCCGAAGCACTTCTCATTCTTTTCCCCAAGGCCGACAAAGACCCCGATCTTCCCAACAATTACAGACCAATCACTCTCATTAATGCAGAGAGCAAGGTTTTTGCCAAAACAGGATTGCATCTTCTCTACCCGCCTTGATTAAGTCTGATCAAGTCAGCTACATCAAGGGCAGGAACATTTCTGCGAATGCCAGGCTTCTACTTGATGCTCTCTACAAATGGTATTGAAGGGCAAAAAGGACCATTTTGGTTATGCTGCTATTGCACTTGATGCTGAAAAGGCCTTTGATCGGGTCAACTGGGATTTTATGTTTCAAACTCAGTGGTGGCATGGGTGTGGTGCAAATGTTATATCCCTTACAAAACTTCTCTATCTCTATTCCTGCCCTAAATCTTCTATATGTATTAATGGTCGATCCTCGTCCTTCTTCCCTTTACTAAGAGGCACCAGGCAAGGCTTCCCTCTCTCCCCCATTCTCTACATTCTATCTCTAGAACCTCTGTAAGAACTCATTAGATCAAATGGAAACATCCCTGGAATCACATATGGAACATCTTGCATTAAAATTGCTGCATATGCTGATGACATCTTGATTCTTAATAAAAACCCCAAGCTCCATCTTCCTTATTTGCTAGATAGACTACGTCAGTTTTTCTTGGTCTCTGGATATAAGGTAAACAGAGATAATTCAGAGATTCTTCCTCTTAACTCCTTTTGCGTTAAGCATGATTTGGATGTGTTTGGATTTAAATAATGCCAGGACTCAATTAAATATTTAGGTTTATGATTCCCTTCTACTCTGGTCGACACTGTTAAAATTAATTCTGAGTAACTAATCAAGGGACTCAAAGAAATCACATTGAGTTGGTCACCCCTTTATCTATTCTGGTAAGGTCATCTTGATAACATTAAAATGATGTTTGCCCCTATTGTTCTGTACTATCTGCAGCTACTCCCGATTCCATTACCTTCCTCATTCTTCAAGTCAATTAAATTCTATTCTTCTCAATTTCCTGTGGGGGTCAAAGAAATGTAAAATAATTGTTGTTAGCAAGATAAGAGCCCCGTATGATGGCAGGGGTGTCAGATATCTGGATTGTAAACTCTATCACTCTGCCTTCTTACTGAAATGAACCTTTTGCTGATTCACCACTTCCGCTCCTTGTCACATTCCCTCATTGTATATATTGAAAAAAAACCTGCTACTCCCATATGACATTACTGACCTAATTTACATCTTCAGTCATATCCCTTCTGCATTCTCAGACCCCAACAAGGCTTCCACCTCTGCCTTGAGACTGTTTCTCATCCCCCATTGCAGATCCGCCGCAGCATCTCTCTCCATATCTGTGGCACAATAAAGCTATTGCTATCAATGGCAAGGCACTCTACGGCAAGTCCTGGTTAAGCAAAGGCATCAGATTTATTTATCAGATTATTAATAACAGCTCCCCTCTCTCATTCCAACAGCTAAAATATCTCTTCCCCATGCCTATTTCAGATTTCAACTTTTGTAATAAATTGGTCAATGCGTGTTTGGACGCGCTACTGTGTTCTGCGAATTGTATCCTTTACCTGATGCCTCTACTCTCTTGCTCTTAACCATGGCTTCTGATGCCCCTGCTGCACAATTTTATAAAGTTTTGTGTAATCCTGATCATCCTATTACTAAATGGCTTGTGCAGTCTAACTGGGAGTTGGACTTTGGTGCTACCTTAGATGATAACACTCCCGTCTCTATTGTTTGCAAAGATTAAAGGTGTCTCCACCTCTGCTAACATTACGCAACATCTGTATTGTTTCATTCATAGATACTTTATTACTCCCCTGACATTATTTAAATCAAAACCTGGGGAAGGGGACAAATGTTGGCCTTGTGGAGATGCCCCCTCTTCCTATAAACATATGTGCTTATGTACTCAAGTCTTGGAAAGAGGTGTGGCGATTTCTTCACTTAATCTTGGATGTCAATATCCCTCTCTCATTTCTGAATGTTTTTCTAGGCAGCCATGCCATCAACAATGTAAATGTACGAGAATCAGCTAAGCTCTACAACCTCTTTCTTGCTCTTGCCCTTCAGCTTGTCTCTACAAATTGGAAAACCTTGCAAAGTGTCTCCGTTAAGGGATGATGGAACAACATAAGTCATGTGCAGAGAATGGAACAATGAATGGCCATTTACCTTGACGCTATTCCCAAATTTAATGCAAAATGGGCTCATTTCATTTGCTATTTGGATCACTTTAGCTTGACTTCCCATGGCTCTTGAGCTGTCCATTGATGCACACTTAGATGTTGCTGTACCATCCCTTCTTCCTCAAACTGATTTGCACGTTTGTTTTTTTGTTTTTTGACTGGCGCCTCAATTCAATTCCAGAGTTTACAATGCTTTAATGTTATATGCTCCTCTCCTTCCCCTCCTTCCTTTTGCTTGTCTGTCCCTTTGGCTGTCTCCCTGGTTTGTCTATTATTTATTCATATGTCTTTTTGATATGGAGTTTGTAGCATTTGGCTGGCACTTGACATTTTTAAAACACTAGTTTGCCTGTTCTACTCTCCCAGCATTATTTTTGACAGTTTTGCTCACTTGTTGTTCATGTACACTTTGAATATTCTCTGGCTATATGGTTATCTGTATGGTATTGATTATGATGTTCTAACATTTTGTTTTTATAAACTTAATAAAGATCATCAAACTTAAAAAATTAGTTGGATGATTTGAAAGCCTCGTTCAAAGGTAGGATAAAATGTGCTACAACAGATGCCAGTACTAAATGAAGACCTCAAGCCCAAAAATACAGCATCTGAAGGAAAAGTTATGAGTAGGGTGTCCTCAAGGGGCCTAAACAAACCCTGCAATGGGAGGAATTATAACATTTTAGGTGGACCCAGTATTAAGGACCGACCCTGAACAGAACTCAAGCCGATATGGGCCCTCCATTGACAGGCCCATATACTTTAGCTTTGGGTAGACACCAGATGGTATACCAAGGAGCAATGTAGCAAACCCACCTTATAGGGCCTCAATGAGGAATGGTCCAATTCTGCTAGGCCAAATGAGAAATTGCCGGAACTTCCGTGATAGGGTCCCAATGAGGAACAGTCAAAATGTGTTGGGCCAAAAGAAGTATGGCCCAAGTACATCTGCGAGAGGTCTAACAATGAATAGACCAAACTCACCAGGGAGAGATCCATGCCCCTCAGTCATAATGACTGATATCCCCTGCAAGGGTGTTGAAATGGTTGAGGACCGGAAGTGCCTAAAAAATAAGTGTATATTTTTATTTTTAGTTATTTATTTAAATGTATAGAGCACGCAAACAGCCCTTAGGCATTGATGCGCTGTTACATGTGATAAGCTCAGTTACATGAGGCCTGGGCATGGCCTTTGGAATCAATGCAAACTTAATACAGACATTATATATATTACAGGCAGGCATGTTGTATTGTTGTATAAAGATATCAAGGAGAGCAAACTTAATACATACATTACGTATATTACAGGCAGGCTTATTGATATATCATCTAGTCAGGTTTAGGTGAAGAGTAGAGTCTTGACAGCTTTGCTGAAGGCTATGTGGGAGGTTTCCGCTCTTAGGGATGGTGGAAGGGCATTCCATTGCAGGACTGCTAAGTAGGGGAAGCTGGTGCCTCCTGCTTTGAATCGCTTGATTTTGGGTACTGTCAGCATCTTAGAGTAGGGTGTTCTAGTTGGTCTGGACAATGCAGCTCTGTGAATTCTTTGGGCCAGATAGACGGTGACTGTTTGGGTGACACGTTTGTGGGTAAGAGCGAGGGTTTTCAAGAGGACGCACTCTTTGATGGGTAGCCAGTGAGCCTGTTTTCTGGCGGCAGATATATGTTCCCTTTAGGGATGCCTATAGCTGCGCAGAGGAACCTTTTTTGGATTATCTGTAGTTTCTCCATATTTTCTGCTGACATACCCACAAAAAAGGCATTACAGTAGTCGAGTCTTGACCCTGCTATAGCTTTGGCAATGGTAAGGCAATTGTCCTTGGATAGGAATGGTCTGGCTTAATTTAGTAGTTTGGTGGGGTATGCTCGGTCAGAAGTGATGGCATTCACTTGCCTAGTCATAGATAGGTTTGGGTCTAGGTATACTCCAGATTTTGGATTCGACACACAGAAGGTGTCTGTCTATAATCGGAGATGATATAGTATTTTTATGTGAGGGGAAGTACACAACATGCTCACCTGGATTTTATTCAGGTGTTTCTTAGATCCTGGGAACAAGTCGAGGGTGACTTTAATCTTCATCTTCCTTCTCCCCCGCAATCCTCTCACCTCTTCTCCATCCTAGACTCCTACCTCCTTTCCCCCCTTCCTTCCTCCCCCACTCACTCCTCTGGCTCCACCCTTGACCTCATCTTCAATTCTTCCTACCCCTCTTCCCCAGTCTCTTCTCTTCCTGTCTATCTCTCCAATCACGTCCCACTCTCTTTCTCCCTTTCTCCTCTCCCACACTCCTCTGCTGCTAATCCCTCCCCTCCAATCTACTCACGGCGTGACTTATGTAACTTCAACCCTACTCTCTTTATTGACACTTGCTCTTCTTCTCTTCCAACTCTCCAAGACTTCTCTTTACTATCCGCGACTGATGCTCTATCCTCCCTTTCCTCCTCTATCTCCTCCGCCCTTGATCAACTTTACCCCCTTTCTCTCTTCCGTCCAACTCAGAAACCCTCTCAACCTTGGCTTACTCCTCATCTCCTCTCTATGCGCCACCTTCTCCGCCGTCTGGAGAGACTCTGGCTCAAACCTCCCTCACTCTCCAACCAAACCTCTCACTTCTCTTACCACTTACTCTACAACTCTTGTCTTACCTCGGCTATATCCTCCTACTACTCTAACCTACTCCAATCTCAAGCCACCCACCCTCGCCGCATCTTCCAAACTCTTTCTCGAATTCTCTCTCCTCCCACTCATGATCCCTCCTCCAATTCCAAGCTCTCTCCTTCTGACTTCGCTAACTTCTTCTCCTCCAAAATTCTCACCCTCAGGCAAAAAATCAACACCCCCTCTGACTTCCCCTCTCCCTCTCTCCCCTCCCCTCCCCTCCCTCATCCTCCATGTCCATCTTCTCACTCGTCTCCCCGTCCGATGTCTCCGCCCTTCTATCCAAAGCCCACCCCACGTCCGCCCCAACTGACCCTCTCCCTTCCCTCCTTATCCCTAAGATCTACCCTCTTCTTATCCCCTACCTTACCTCCTTCTTCAACATCTGCCTCTCCTCAGCAACCTTTCCCGCCGCGATCAAGCATGCTACGATTATTCCTATTCTGAAGAAACCTTCTGCTGATCCACTTCTCACCTCGAACTTCAGACCTATCTCTCTTCTCCCATTCCTCTCTAAGCTTCTTGAGCATCTTGCCTATTCTCAGCTCTCATCCTTTGTCACTACTTTCTCTCTCCTTCCGCCCTCCCAATCTGGCTTCCGTCCCAAACATTCCACTGAAACTGCTCTCTCCTCTATCCTTAACTCCCTCCTCTCTGCTCGCCATGCCAAGCAATCCTCCATCCTCATTCTCCTCGATCTCTCTGCAGCCTTTGACACTGTCGATCATCCCCTCCTTCTCCACACTCTTTCCTCCTTCGGGTTCAAAGGCTCTGTTCTCAACTGGTTATCCTCTTACCTCTCTTCCCGCTCCTTTACTGTATCCTGGGGCGGCCGGACCTCTCCTACCCATCCTCTTGATTATCTCCTCGTTTGGCATCTCCCACCACTTCTATGCCGACGACACTCAACTCTTCCTCTCTTTCTCCCCCTTCTCAACTGACCTTCACCAAAAACTCTCTTCCTGCCTTACTGCCATTAAGAACTGGATGTCCTCCCACTTTCTCTCTCTTAACACTGACAAAACCGAAGTCCTATTCTTTCCCTCCAACTCTCTTCCCCCTCCCTCACCTCCCCCGTTCATTTACTTTCCTCCCTCTAATCTCCCTATCTCTCTCCAAGCTCGTAATTTAGGCGTCCTCTTTGCCTCCTCTCTCTCCTTCTCACAACACATTTCCCTCACTTCTCGCACCTGTCGCTATCACCTCTTCAATATTCTCAAAATCCGTCCCTCCCTCACGTTCTACGCTACCAAACTCTTAATCTCCTCCCTCATCTTCTCCCGCCTCTTCTATTGCTCTTCCCTACTCTTTGGACTACCTACATCTCATCTTGCCCCCCTTAAATCCATCTAGCACTCTGCTGTTCGTACCCTTTGTCTCCTTACCTTTCGTGACTCTATCTCCACCTCGCTATCCTGCCTTGGCTGGCTACCATTCCACGCTCAACTTAAATTTCACTTTCTATGCCTTGTCTTCAAATCCCTCCATGGTCTTGCTCCCCCTTACCTCTCCTCCCTTCTCACTTTCTACTCCCACTCCTGTTCCCTTCAATCTGCTGACCATTTCCTTCTCACTGTTCCTCCTTCCCACTGCGCCTCCTCCCATTTCCGCTCCTTCCAACTCTTAGCGCCTCTGCACTGGAACTCCCTTCCTCTCGCAATCCGCTCCACCCCTACCTTCTCCTCTTTTCGCACTTCCCTTAAATCTCTCCTCCTCCATTCTCCTCCTTGAAACCCCCTGCCCCTCTCCATCCCCTCCCTCCTGACTCTTTCGGCTTGACTATCTCTCCCCCCTCTCCTACCTCCCCTCTCTCTCCCTTCGCTTTCCCTCCTCCAACTCATCACCACTACCCCCCCTTCTCCCCTCAGTTAATTGCTCTTTTCACTGTTTTGTTGAATGGTTCATATTGTAATTTTGCTTCTACCGTTATATTGTTTATGTTTTATGTGCTAAGTGGTTCCACTGTACAGCGCCTTGGTGTAAGGCGCTTTATAAATCAATAAATACAAATACAAATATATTGGGCAGAATTGTGGGGTTACACCAATTTGGGCAAATTTACCTGTACCGAATTAAAATTCTTGAAAACATTGGTTTCATTGCCTAAGAGCACCCCATCTGCACGGTTACTCTTTCAGTTAGAAGTAACCCGAATGGCTTCAAAAGCGTCAATAAGACCTGCAGTGTTCTGGTTAAAAATGTGGAACCAAGTAGGGTTAGAGAAACACACAGACACATTAAATCACATAATGTCCCTAAATGGAGGGACATCTATAGAATGGGTTTGACATGTAAAAAAGACCCTCTCAGAATTGGGCAACCCCCCAAGATCAGCCGTTGGGAATTAAGAAAGTGCAAAGGTTCCTGGTGGCACAAAGGGCAAGGGATTGCTTGGCTATGGATGCTCTTAAACTTAAATTGGGCCCGCCTACCTGGAAGTTATGACCCAAGGTTGAAAATCATACCAAGATGTTATTTCGCCCCACTACGAAAACGCCTTATACATGAGATTGAGTTCGGGGGCTCTGCAGGTGCCTGCTTTCTCTTGCAATTGGAAAGAGACAAACACTGATACATTCCAGTTGTGTGGGGAGGCTGTTGAATCAATGACTCACTTTATGCTGTTATGTGAAAAAATGAAACATCTCGGGTACCTTTATCTAAGACCGTTACTCTGGGAAACAGGGGTAAGCAATACTAGGACAGCAATGTTATTCCTGAGACAATGAACTTCAGTCTTTGTGGTTGCAAGGTATATCCACAGATCATGGCTATTAAAAAAGACAATGTTAAATCAAATAGCAATGGAAGCAGGTAGTCAATGTTAAGGCCAGAGGCTGCAAGCTGGGCTCTCCTCTGAGCTATGATATAAAAGAAAGCCAGTCCATTAGAGATTAATGTTACTTCGACAATGGGCCACTTTTGATAGTTGAGAGGTGCTAAACGATTAAAACTGGAGAATTTTCATGTTACCAATTCTTAATTATGGAATATTGAAAAATGTATGTTATCAATTTTAGTCATTGTATAAATATCTTTTATCCTCTTGATATTTATTGTTTACTGTATGTGTTGACTTAAAGATTTGATGTCAAATAAAGGTTTATTGACTGACTGACATAATAGAGACCACGTGGACAGATGATCGCATATACCACAAATCTGCTTCTACAATTAATAGAATCCTGAATAACCAACGATTGGTAGATATTAATCGTAACCTCCTTACATTCTTGAGTATATTTGCACATTTCACATGTGCCACATTTAAAAAACCCTTTGGGTTTAGGCTTTAGACACATTACTGGTTTCTAAACAGATTTAAGGAACAAAGGGTATAGTTCCTTTTTCAGAGTTGGTGCTCTCGTAAAGACCACATCTGGTTTCTTAGATATATACCCTTGCAACTCAGTATCCAACATCAGTGTTCCCCAATGCTTCTGCAGAATTTTAAACAGTTTCACATTCTCCATGAATACTGTGTCACCATCCTCACAGGACTTATATCTGTAGTCCTGTAAGGATATTTGGCGTGTTACAGCACAGAGTACAGCACTACTGCACAGGTAGCAATTTTTTTTTGATGCAGCACCACCACATGGGTGTGGTGCATTGCTATATGTGTTGCCAGATTAACATGGACATATAAGTAAAGACATGCTATTCAGTCAAAAACGATTTTAACATATAAGATGCAAATCTATTTTTACAGTTAAAAGCACATGTGCACATTCAAAAATGCACACTATTTTTCACCTGAAATGCCTATGGTGCAAGAGACACATTTGAAAATTAATAACTAACATCATTAATAACTAACCTGACCAATAAAACTGCATTTAACATAACCCACTAATAAAAATGTGTCTCCACTGCAGAATTAGGCCTACTCTGAAAGTGAACTTTTAAACGCACATTCATTTTCTTTTCTTTTTCTCTGCTGCTCTGTCCACATAACTACAGGAAGCAAAGGGCTCGAAGGAACAGGAAATCAGTTGGTTACAAATGGTTACTGTAGAAATGAGCCATTGTGTAGTGAGGGAGGAGATGGCATGATTGATTCTGATTGGAGCAGCGTCATAGCAAGTATCATGCTAGAGGCAGTGATTAGAGTTTTGCTGGGGGAGCTTGAGGAGAGGGGGAGTACAATCTAGATTTGGCAGAGCTGGGAGAAGGACCTGTTTCCTGGCTGAAGATTTCCTGCTGCAAAAGCTGAGAATTCCAGGCAATAACCCCGGTTTGAGAACGAAAGACGCTTGTTTTCACTGGGGTTAATCTTCAAGGGAGCCAAATTCAGAAAGAGAAAACTCATGCTGAACAGATAAGGTAATTACAGAAGTGTGGGGGCTGAGTGTGTACGAGAATATTCAGTCAGTGTAGGAAAAGACATTCCTGTGCTTTACTCACATGTTTAATGTTGCAAATTGAGTTCTTGTCTCCGCCACTCTCTTTTCAGTGTATCACAGACAATGCTGTTACTGTGCTATTTTATTTATTTCTGTAAAAAGTGAGATTGTGTTTAAATGCAACTTTTATAATACACAAAAATATTTGAAAGCAGATGGGTGGTGTGTTTTATGTTTACCAATACAGTGCTGATGATGTGGGGAGATGTTTAGACAGTGCAATTGTCATTTTCAAGCTAGCTAAACATTAAATTTGGCGGCAGCCGTGTGCACGATGTAATTCAGTATGAGCAATTATAACTAACTGTGTGTGTTGTAGTTTGTTGGAGGTCTATGAGTCGGCAAAAAAGGGAGGCCCGGGACATAGTTCACTACCGTATATAAGATAGTGAAAATACCACATGATAGCTCGCTGCCGTAGATAAGACAGAGAGAAATTGCCCATGGTGGCACACTAAAAATGAAAATGTGGTGTTCTTGAAATGCAAGCCTGAGGTCTCTCTAGTGATTACACGAAAAATCTAAACAAAAATAAGGGGTTCTGGATATTGGGGCCACAAATAAAACAAGGGAATAATGCATACCAACCACGCATACCAAATACGCATGTCTGTGTGCTGAAATAATGCATGTCCACTGTATTATTGTTGTACGTGGCCCAATCTGAATACAAGGAGTGATTGTTGCTAAGTTATTTTTCGGTGGCAAGAAAATACCGTCAGGCCCCAAATCTCCACAAAATACCCTACATATTTATGGTGCGTTGCAGGCCGGGAAAGTGATCATAGAGTACCTACTGGGCGTGGCAAGCGTGTCTCGCACTGCCATTTGCACATTAAAGGGAACCGATTTTATAATATCAGTGTGCCACTAAAAACGAATTTCAGAATGTCACAAAGGGAAACCACATTCTCAGACCTAGTGCAATATTTAGAGGCAAAGTTGTTTGCACATGGGACTTGGTCGTCGAACAGCACGTTCGAATGGTGTGAACGCATTCAGGGTGAGGTGCAGAAAGAAAAACTAGACAATATTTTTGCAGAAGGCAGCATAATTCAGGTCTGCCTTACAAGATTATTGAATGCAGCCGATAAAAGTGCAGAGAAAGACTGTTTAATACGGCTATGCGGCAAAATATGGTTTATTTTGAATAAGTCCCTGCGAATGCAGGAGAATGATACTCAGCTAATTAACAGGTTAAAGACTGAATTAGATGGGGCAAGTAAAAATCAGGAAATGTTAAGAGCAGAATTGGATGTATGCCAAAAAGACATGCAATTAAAATGCAGAGACTTTGATGCTCAGTTATCCAAAAGCAAGAAACAATTTGAGGATTGTGAGCAAGAATTGGTACACTTAAAACTCTTAGTGGACCACATTAGACAAGATAAAGATGAGGTTGTTTCAGAAATGCAGATTTTACAAAAAGAACATTGTGAAAAAGAATGTGATCTCCAGAGTGCAGAACAAGAAATGATTAAAATGATTCAAGAAAGAGAAGAGAAATAAAGAGTTCAATGAATGCAAAATGCAAATGTGCGACATGCAGGAGGTGATTAATAAGATGAGTGATGAAAACAACTATTTGCAAAATGAAGCAAACAGACTTCTTAAAAAGTGTAAGGACTTAGAACAGCAAATGTGCATTCCCAGGTCCCAGGAGAGGCGGCAGGGTACCACATTCAATGGAGTGGAGGTGAATTCTAGCTCTGCCCAAAGAGCTAGTGCTCCAGTGACTGGGCCGGTGACTGAACTTGGTTGCAGCGCCCTTGGGGGATTTGATACTCCCATTGGGGGCAGCCACCAATCTCATACACCTGAAAACAGGATTGAATCACAAAATAGTGCAATACCATGCATTGCAACAAGTAGCCCCATAAAAATAATGAAATCCATTAAAGCCCTGATCAAACCATTTAAAAAGGGAGGTGAATGCTGCATTGAGGATCACTTAGAAGCGGTGCATGACATTTTTAAAGCACTCCAGATACCTAAGGAACAGTACAGACAATATTTTCATTTAACTTTAGATGCCCCGACGGCCAGCATCATAAGGGGATTAAATGAACAGCAGAATATGACCTGGTTGGAGTTTGAAAAAGAAATTAGGCGTCATTTTTCTCCTTTTCAGTCATTGCAGGAGGCAAAGAAAGTCGCTTACACAATTACTGCTGGACCTAATACATCCCCTCGCCAATTTTTACAAGACTTAAAAAGAGCATTTTCTCGCTTTGATGTATCTTTTGACTCAAATTGCAATGAGTTTAAAACTGCATACTTCTATGGGCTACAGAAAGACATATCCCAATTGGTCCGTGAATTTGACCGTGACAAGTCCCTTGAATGGATTGTACATCAAAGCACAAAACTATATGAGGTACTCTATTGTCAGGGTAGAGAAAGTGATAAAATGAAAGATACTAGACCTAAATCTAAAGAACCCTCAGCCACAGTAATGGAAATCAGGTCAGCCAAAATGTCCCTTGTGTCTGCTCAAAGCCAAGGTAAAAATAATGTGACACCTGAACAAAGGGGTAATCAACAAAGATCGCCATTTCCTGTACCAATGTTCCAGTCACATGATCCTAGTAATAGAGAGAGCTACATCAGCCCTAGGTATTTAGGGGACAGACCCCGGGTAGGATATTGGCGTGATATGGCAGGTATGAACAATAACCAGAGACAAAATCAAGATCAAAGAAATGATGGTCCCTACCAGTCATTGGGGACACAGAGCAGATTTGATCCCAACACCATGATATATGGTAATCAGGATAGGCCCCGATATGTGGATCGATTTACTGATAATGGAAATCAACCTAGGGGCCAGTACCCTCAATCTGAGAGACAGGACATGAGGCAAAACGTGAACTACAATCCACGTCAATACAATGATTCCCCACCAGGGGACTATAATCAAAGGATGGGTGCAACCCGCTCCCCTCCACAAATGAATCAAGAGTTCAGAAACCATCCCAACCGACATCAATCACCTGAGAGGTATCAGAATAGATCCAATCAGGGGGAAAACAACCAATATCGACCTAGGCCACAGAAAGAGGATCCTAGAGAGATGGAAAGGTTACAGTGCCTTGAGGCCCAAGTGAAAATGTTAGCTGAGCAAATAGGAAAGCTCTGTACAGCGCAAAAACAACCTTCCAAAGAGGGGGCTGATGGCCATAGCAATGACCGGGGGGCTTCCGAAAAGTGACTAAGTACTCATGATAACTGCAGTGCCAAAATGATTGCTCTGATATAATTTTGCATAACGACTCTCAGATGCCTAATGGATTAAATGTGAAAGTGCCAGTAAATGAACTTGTGACAGAAAGTGCAAATACTTCTAAAAAAGAGGTACGGTTTAACCTAGAGCTAAATAAAACAGTAAAGATTTGTACAAATAAAAAAGAAACATTAGGAATTCCAAAAGAACAAAGGGACAGATTTAAGAAAAATGACTCATGCATGGGGAATACCAGTGAACAGGGAGTAAGTGGGGATACTATAGCTCCTTCCATGGGCAAGCAAAACAATGACCAAACACAGATAGAAAAAGGAAATACTCAGAAGGAGGGTACAAGTCAATCACCTGAAGAATTCTTTGAGCCACATATTTTTGAAGAGGCTGAAAGGGCTGGTATCACACTAAATGATCACAAATGCACAGAATTAAAAAAATGACAAATTGCTGAATGATGTTGTTACACATGTTCAGTTGGAAGGTTGTAATGTGGTCTCTGATGTTACCCAGATGGATGGGCGAACAGTGGCCACACTCCAAAAAACCTCTGATCATGGAGAAATAAATAAAGTCTCTCGCGCAGAAATGGGTAAAAAGGAGGGAAAAATGTCTTTCCATTTACCAATGTGTTTAGCCAAAAGTGAAAAAGACCTGAGAAAGGTGAGCCCTGAAATCAGTAAGAATTCACATTTCTTATGTGTATTAGAGGAAAATGAGGACAGATATTATACACCCATCACTGTAGAAGAAAAATGCCACACCTTTGCAATGATTGACACTGGCGCACAGGCCACAATTATGTCCAAGGAGCTGGTAAAGAATATCAATGAAGGGAGACCCCCACAGAGTCAGATCACAGTGAAGGAAAATCAAGCCCAGTGCATAACTTTAATGGGGAGGAGGTGCCCATCATAGGTGTAACTGAGGTTGACATAAAAATAGGAAAGCACAGAATGAAACAAGAGGTATTGATCACATCTATTTGTGAAATTCCATTTCTGATGGGGACAGGTTGCCTGAAAAGATTGTCTCCTCTCATAGATGGGGTGAATGGAGTGCTGTGGTCCTTAACCAAAAAACCATTGAGGCCTAAGAAACTAAAATCACAAAACAGCAATATAAATGAATGTCACACCGTTGCCAAAACAAATGATGCTGTGGAGGTATATCTCCAGAATAGCTGCATACCTAGTGTCACTGTTATATTAATGTGTCAAGACAAAATGCAGAGCGACAATGAAAAACTACCTGTACAAATATACTTGGACCCAAGGAAAAATTGGCAGACTGCCATAGATGAGCACACATTACGTTTTTATTTAAAAGAGAAAACATGCAAACAGAATATTGCTCCTAAAACAGATTCAGAAAAACACATTACCACTCTGGCAGAAATACACATGGAAGATGAGCAACCATGGGTTCATGTTGGTATAAATGACTATTTTAAAACAATAAAAGCCACTTTAGCGCTTGGACATGAAATGAGTTTCATTAATGAGAAATTGTTGCAAAAAATAATGGAGAGGGAAGAAATCCCGAGATTTAAGATTAAAAACCAATATGTTTCTGGGTTGGACAGTCCAGACTTTGAAAACCGAATTGCAGGCAGATGCATTGCTTAAAATTAGCATTGGGCAGAAAACAATTTACCATAATGTATGGATAGTGAGTGGAGCACAAAATGAATTTTACATGGGCAATGACATCATGCACAGAATGTGTATGGTGTTATATTTCCTTAATCAAAAAATATGGTCACGCCTAGGTGGTCCGGCACCTGAATTTGAAGACAAAAGAAGGGCTTATCATTGTGCATAACTGGTTCCTTATGCAATCGAATTTCAAATGAGGAAAGATACTATTATTCCTGCATTTACAAAACAGTTTGCAATAACACTGAAATGTAAAAATGGACAGCAGATGAAAGGCTCTGATGCATTTGTATGCCTGAATGAATCTATAAAACAGCAAGGCCTGTATTATGAATACATTCCATTGGTAGACATTGGTGAAGAATCTGTAAAAATTATGGTAAATAATAAAGGTTGTCAGGATATTCATTTAGAGGGAAACTCCCCATTAGGAATGGCCATACAAAAATCACATTATACGGCAGATTTAAATAACATGGTGATTGGAAATATTCCTGAAAAGTATGTAGATGCCAAGGGTGAGTTGCCAGAACACCTGGACTCTCAGCCCAAAGGAATATTTAAAATTCATTCTGTGTATCCTTAACATTCAAATGAGACAGTGTGCTGCCATCAAGAGGATTGCATAATATTTAATTTAAATGAAAATGAAACAGAAAATCAGCCCATTGAAGTGGAAGCTGATATGCCAAAATATTTAAAAGTGGCAGCTTTACAAAAAGACACAGCCACACAGTTAAAGGAAAGCGCCGAGATTGCCTTACCAGAAGATTTTCCAGAATTTTCCAAAATGGTAGAAGAGCAGATCTCCTTAGCGGATGCGTGTGAAAGCAATGAGGATAGGGACAATCTGAGGGAGATATTTATGGAGTTTAAGGATGTATTTGCAAAAGATGCTTATGATTGTGGTTTAACTGATTTACATGTGGCCACACTACCAGAAGGGTGTAGCAGAAATCCAGTGTTTGTACGCCAGTATAGACTACCGCTGGCATGTTTAGAATCATTGGCAGAGATTATTAAAAATTTGGAATCGCGGGGAATCATCAGGCCCATTCATAGCACATCCAATACACCTATTTTAGGTGTGTTAAAGCCAAATGGTCAATGGCGGCTATGTGCGGACTTGAGAGAGTTAAATAAAAGAGTACCAGTATCTAGATGGCCACTGCCATTCATTGATCAGGGCCTAGCTCAGGTACATGGTTCAAATGTATTTACCACATTAGATCTCACCTCTGGATATTGGTGAGTGCCATTGGCAGAGGAGATACAACATTTATTTTCCTTTACATTTGACAGGACTCAATATGCCTGGCTTAGAGCTCCGTTCGGGTACATCAATATGGGGAGTGAAGAAATGGCACAGGCTAAGATGGTCAGAGGTAAATGGTTGGTCAGCACCTGTTTAAAGAACATGACGGTAGTACATTTAAACCATGGAACATACGTGGTTAAACAGGTGAAATATAATGTTTTTTATTTACAGGTTCCAAAGGATACAATTGTGTCAATTGGGGGGTTAACACTGTTTCATGTAACAAATGATGTTTGGGAAAGCCAAGTGGAAAATATCGATTTTTTTCAAAGGGATAATTTTCCAATAGATCCGGATGTGGAATATTTATTGAATCACAAAGAAAGACATGTTATAAAAATGAATTTGAGAAAAAACAATATTACAATTAGTAATCTGGGGATAATAGAAGTGGAAAGATTTAATTGGGGAACCTGGGGGGAACGCTCAATAGTGGGTTTGGCTGTCCTGGTGATAATCATGGGTGGATGGTTGATTGTGCTATCAGTAAAAATGAAAATGTTACTGATTTTACTAGCTACGTCAGGAAGAGAAAGATATCCCAATACACATGCATTTTAAAAGAAAAAAAAGAACAAGTTGTTTTAGGAATTGGCTTGGATCATAGCCAAGTTCTAAAAACAAAAGGAGGGTATATGTAAGGATATTTGGCGTGTTACAGCACAGAGTACAGCACTACTGCACAGGTAGCAATTTTTTTTTGATGCAGCACCACCACACGGGTGTGGTGCATTGTTATATGTGTTGCCAGATTAACATGGGCATATAAGTAAAGACAGACTATTCAGTCAAAAACGATTTTAACATATAAGATGCAAATCTATTTTTACAGTTAAAAGCACACGTGCACATTCAAAGATGCACACTATTTTTCACCTGAAATGCCTATGGTGCAAGAGACACATTTGAAAATTAATAACTAACATCATTAATAACTAACCTGACTAATAAAACTGCATTTAACATAACCCACTAATAAAAATGTGTCTCCACTGCAGAATTAGGCCTACTCTGAAAGTGAACTTTTAAACGCACATTAATTTTTTTTTCTTTTTCTCTGCTGCTCTGTCCACATAACTACAGGAAGCAAAGGGCTTGAAGGAACAGGAAATCAGTTGGTTACAAATGGTTACTGTAGAAATGAGCCATTGTGTAGTGAGGGAGGAGATGGCATGATTGATTCTGATTGGAGCAGCGTCATAGCAAGTATCATGCTAGAGGCAGTGATTAGAGTTTTGCTGGGGGAGCTTGAGGAGAGGGGGAGTACAATCGAGATTTGGCAGAGCTGGGAGAAGGACCTGTTTCCTGGCTGAAGATTTCCTGCTGCAAAAGCTGAGAATTCCAGGCAATAACCCCGGTTTGAGAACGAAAGACGCTTGTTTTCACTGGGGTTAATCTTCAAGAGAGCCAAATTCAGAAAGAGAACAGCTGGAGAAAACTCACGCTGAACAGATAAGGTAATTACAGAAGTGTGGGGGCTGAGTGTGTACGAGAATATTCAGTCAGTGTAGGAAAAGACATTCCTGTGCTTTACTCACATGTTTAATGTTGCAAATTGAGTTCTTGTCTCCACCACTCTCTTTTCAGTGTATCACAGACAATGCTGTTACTGTGCTATTTTATTTATTTCTGTAAAAAGTGAGATTGTGTTTAAATGCAACTTTTATAATACACAAAAATATTTGAAAGCAGACGGGTGGTGTGTTTTATATTTACCAATACAGTGCTGATGATGTGGGGAGATGTTTAGAGAGTGCAATTGTCATTTTCAAGCTAGCTAAACATCAAATTTGGCAGCAGCCGTGTGCACAATGTAATTCAGTATGAGCAAATATAACTAACTGTGTGTGTTGTAGTTTGTTGGAGGTCTATGAGTCGGCAAAAAAGGGAGGCCCGGGACATAGTTCACTACCGTATATAAGATAGTGAAAATACCACATGATAGCTCGCTGTCGTAGATAAGACAGAGAAATTGCCCATGGTGGCACACTAAAAATAAAAATGTGGTGTTCTTGAAATGCAAGCCTGAGGTCTCTCTAGTGATTACACGAAAAATCTAAACAAAAATAAGGGGTTCTGGATATTGGGGCCACAAATAAAACAAGGGAATAATGCATACCAACCACGCATACCAACCATGCATACCAAATACGCATGTCTGTGTGCTGAAATAATGCATGTCCACTGTATTATTGTTGTACATGGCCCAATCTGAATACAAGGAGTGATTGTTGCTAAGTTATTTTTCGGCGGTAAGAAAATACCGTCAGGCCCCAAATCTCCACAAAATACCCTCCAGTCCCCACCCCCTTGTGTTGCAGCAAATCCTTTCTGTTCATTTGCAAACTATGTTCCTTTGCTTGCTGTGCCCGGACAAACTCACCCACTCGTATACTTTGAATAACACTAGACTTCTGTGAACTGGAAGTCGAAAGTACTGAGTTCACCTCTGTTGGCTTACGGAATGTTCTTGTTAGGATTCTATTGACTTTAACATATCAGTGTACATCCAAAAAGTCAATCTCTTGCACATGAGAGTGCATTACACATTTTTAAAAATTGCATTGTATCTCTCAAATAGAAAGAGAGTTTTGGTACTTCCTGACTAATAATACTGTCTATGTATTTGGAATACTTTTCAGTTACCCAACCAATTCCACTTACAGTTGGTCTCCTTTCTGGTATTGTATCCAAGACCTTATGCACTTTTGGCAGGAAATACACTGTGGGGGTTCTTGGTTTTGTTGTTGTTAAGAACGTTTAATCTTCCATGAACCTTTGTGAACGATTGTCTATTGAGATATAAAAATATTAAATAAAAATTTAGCATTTATATAGCGCTACAAACGTTCAGGCATCTGAGCTCAGCTTATTATTACCCACGGTGTGTGGTGTTTGTTTATTGACCTTGTAAGGATGAAAGGCTGAGTTTGGCCCTGCCGAGATTTGAACCTGTGTCACCAGGCTCTGCAAAGATGTCGAAGCAAGTGATCTACTTGCTGTGCTATCGGACCAGATCTGTGTAAGGACATTGTTAACCTATAGACCTTTGTTTGCTATTTCCTTGTGAGATATAAGGATCATTTTGAACCTATATATTGGGTCTTATGCAAAAGTGGCTTTGAACACTAATGTGTTTTTCTATTTTTTTGTGCCTGAGGGCTCAAGGCATGCCCTTTTGACCACTGCAGCTGCTCATAGTTTTAAAATGTGGGTGTCAGCTCAGTGGGGGTGACCCCAATTCATACATCAAGCCAATATGATGACATTGTGCCTGGGGAAGTCTTCATTCTGTTTATGATTTTTTCCTGTTACAAGAATACTGTTATTTCCACTTGCTTTGACTGTGTGGGTGGTTCATGTACTTGACGTGATGGATGTGGATGGGCTGGTTTTGTACTTTTAGTGTTATGGGGTAAACACAGTTTGCCATTCACAGACACGCATTCCCAGGGTGTTGTTATGGGCAAGCTGGATTGGCCCTTTTGCATCAAGGAAGGGCATCAGGGATGTGGTTTCACTGTGTGTGATCCAGAGGGGTTGCAGTTCAGGTGAAGATTCTTTTTACAACCTGATTGAGTATGCCCTGCCCCTGTGGCCTTTGGCCTACTAAGGGAATGGGTTGTGCCTGTGGATAAGGGCAGTGTCCCTCCTGCAGCTCTACTGCTATGCAATGATGTGTGGCAATATTGTGCAGGACACAACATGCCATGAGGATCTTGCGTACTGGAGGGGGTGGATATAGCAATATGCCACCTGAGTGGTCAAGGAAACAGAAGCGTGACTTGAACACCCTGAATGCGCACTTTCCCTGGGTCCTAGGAGCTATGTGTGTTATGTTGTAGCTTGCCTTATCTGGGGTGGCTGGATCCCTGAATAGTGGCAATAGGAATGGTGAGAGTGGGTTGGCAATGTCCCCTGCAAAGCAGGAAATTGTTGTTAGCATTGATTGACATTGCTTGTTTTTCTGTGTGTCATGTGACTGCTTGTATTTGCTTGATAGCTGATACTCACCCGCCAGCTAGGTATTTTCAAATGCTCCTGATTCAAGGGCCTGGTATATGGGGGAGTGGCAGTAGATATAGCTGTCATGCATGCTTCCCGGGTAATTTGCATTGACATGTATAATGTGCCCCTTGGCATCAGAGATCACCTGCACATTAATGGAATTCCAAAGTTTCCGGTTGCGATAGATGTGCTCAGTCTCTCAGCACGGCTGGAAGGCTACATGGGGGCAGTCAATGGCTCCCAGGACCCGTGGAATGTGTGCAATTGCGTAGAATTCCTGCACACTCTCTACCTTGCCAGCAGTGTGCTGGAGACATGGGGGACATAGTGGAATGTCCACCACTGAGAAGTTTGGATGCATTGGAGCTCTTTCAGTTCCTTGAGGCTGCTGAGTCCAAAGATAGCCAAAGACAGCCTGGAGAAATTGGGCATGGCAGTGGAGAGGCCTGTTTCAATGGTGGATTTTGTGTCTGCAAACTTGCCTACCATCATGGAGTCAGCAGCAGAGGCTGATGTCCGTGGGAGGGTTGTAGACTGCTAGCCTATGACAATGCACTCACTGTGACATGCCCGTTACTGGCATCCTGGCTTGATAGGCCATGCACACGTAGTGGATGTATTCCTGATGGACACTTGGAGTGGTAAGAGGAGTTGGTGCATGCAAGTGCCCAATGAGGGGAGGTCCTGCAAGAGATGGCCAGCGATATTCATTGCCTGGTGGAAAATGTCATCAAAGTTCTACCTATAGGTAATTCATGCATGATGGGTTTATTGCCTCATGGGACATCCTGAGGCAAGAGATGGACACCTTGAGGCAAACCCTGCATACATAGCTGTTGGTATCAAGGAAAAGGTGTTAGGCAGAATCACATGCAGTACCCTTTGGGAAAACGACATGCAATTAAGACTACAAGTGTCAGTACAATTTCACCTTTGGTGCAAGCCTGTACTACACAGTTATGTGGTAGCAGGGGCTGAGCAGCCAGACATGTCTCAAGAGTTGAGTGAGCAGTAGGACAAGTTACACAAAAGACCAAAACATACAGTGTTTCAAACCAACACTTACTCAAGGTTTCTTGGTAAAAGAATATATATTTATTTACACAGTCAGTTTGAAAACATTACACTAGCAAGAGCAGCTCAATATCATATACTTAATACACCACAAATACACAACCAATAAGTACTGAACAAGTTCAGCTCCCCTGAAGTGGGAGCAAAATTGCACAAGAATCAACAGCCCAAATACTTTGATAGGCAGGGCAAAGGGTTTCAGTAGACTACAACCAGCAATTCAATTCAATAGGCCTGGGCCAAAGTCAATTGTTCAGAGTCTTTGTAAAGGATAGAACAGTTCAGATAGTAAACAGTTAAGTGTTTGCCACAGAGTTTAGAAAAATTTGGTTAGGTGAAAAGTTAGACGAATGATTAGGAAAGGACAATCCTTCAAAGTTGGGAAAGTTTCACAAACTTTCGCAATGGCCGAAAAGATTTCCGGACTGCGTTTTCACAGAGCTGTAGGAAGAGCTGTAGCTGAGGCAGTTGTTCCTGGCAGTTCGAACAGATCTCACTGTTCCTGAGCTTCAGTCGTGGGGACTAAAAGGAGGACGTCAGAAGGTTCCTGCACTGCCCAGGGATGAGGCCACAAGCTTGGCAAAATGTTGGTTTAAGGTGTGAGTGCCTTAAAGACCACAAACTGGTATCCTTCCCACTGGGTATCCGGTTTTCGACAGCACTCTGCAGAAAATTCGACCAGGAGGGGACGTTGTGTCCAGCCGGCTTACGAGTTGGTTGTTCACACCAAACTCAAGGGAAGACGTTAACCTTGAAGGGCTTCTCTGCCGATGGAGTTTCAGGCAATTCGGGCCTGCAGCACGGTTTCCTGGTTGTCCAGGAGTTGCAGCAGTCCTCTTCCTTCAGCTCGTCTTCGGTTCTTTCGTTCCAGTGGTCGAATCTGCTTTCCAGGTCCCAGAGACCTGCTTTTAAACAGTTTCCCCCATTCATTCCAGCATGGCTGTCACTCACACAGCATGGTGGCTGTCCTTGCCGGACAGCGAGCCGGCCAATCACGCCGGAGTGCATTCAGGTCCCCTAGGAGACTAAGCACAGGGAGTTTTGGGCATCTCCCTCTCATCCTGTCGACCTCAAACACCCTGGTGCCAGAGGAGGGCTTCAGCACTGAAGCCCACCAAAGGCCAACGAACAAAGTGACCAAACCTGGTTTGGCACGTAGAGACAAACACAAGAAGGACCTTTCCTAAAAGAAATGGCGAAAAAAGTCGACCCAAGTCTGTTTCTACAGTTAGGTCTTGGGCGCCATATTGAAAAACACGGCTGACCCGATTTTTAAATACCGTTGTTCGCGGTCGGGAAAAATCATGGTAGTTTGATCTAAACCACTGCCACAAGCCATTTAAAGTAGGAAAGGGTAACATTTGACTGTTACATGAGTGTTTTGACTCAGGGAAATCTAATCTAGGCAACCCCTCCAGCACTCTATAGGAAGACAGTGTGTGTTGGGTCTGTAAATTTAAAGAGACTACCAAAGTCAATTTAACTTTACATGCTCTGGGAGACAGTAGCCCTCCCAGAGAAGGTATTTAAACCTTGTGAAGTCTGGAAGACATCCTTGTGCCACTGCACTGAAGGTGTTGTGTGACACCCAGAAAAAGATAATGCCTATGGAATTGTTTTAAAACTCCATAACCAAAGAACACAAAAGTAAAACACACATCAAAATACATGGAAGAGTGGGAAAAAAAGGCTCACACTCTTCCCAGGTAAAAAATAAAATCCTAGAAATCCAGCAAAGTTGCTGGGGTCTCAAAAGGTAAAGGAAATTACCACATTCTTGAGAATTCTCCCTAACAAAAGCCACCTTTAAGACATTGGTTCCTTGAGACAAACTCTGCATGAGGAGATGTTGGCCTGAAGGGATTTCCACTCTGCAGACACAGATTCTTTGATACAATCTCTGCATGAGGATATGTTGGCCTCAAGATAATTCCGCTGTGAGGACATGGATTCCGTAATTCAATCTTTGCATGAGGAGTTGTCAGCCTCAAGGGCCTTGTCACACACCGCAGTGACTGGCGTGCATGGAGCCGATGGCGTTGGAGCAGCCATTAGCCGTTCCGCCATGTCTTCATGCAACGCTCAGCGGCGGTCTAGTCTTTTCTGCCGGTTGCCGGTGAGGACCGTTTTAGCCGCTCCAACCTGGAAGTCTGCGCGTTGCATCCAACTCGCGTCCGGCTTTCGGGTTGGAGCGCTCGTAAGTTTTCTCTATCGGTGTGCTGCCCTGCGCCTTCTCTCGGCTCCGGCTTGCTTTTCCCTGCTGCTGGCGCCCTTCCTCCTGTCTTTCTTTTGCTCTCTCTCTCCTGGGACTCGAGGGCTCCCCCCAGGTTTCACAGAGATCTTTTCCTCTTTCCCTTCCCTTTACTCTTGCTCTCCCTCTGGGTCTTAGCTACAGTGCTTCTGCGGTCTGTCTTTGGGCCCGCCCCCAGGTACCTGTCCTGGCTCCTCCACTCCAATCCTTAACTGTTTGCCATATTTCTGCCGGCATCTCATCCCTGTTAATACGGAACTTACCTTCTGCATAATCAAGTGGGAAGACCACCAGAGACCATCACAAAGGGGTTTTTTGTGCCAACGGCTTTTTCCCCTCTGGTCTGAACCGGAGGAAGGGCCCCCCGGACCTTCTATTTTGGGCTCAGAGTGGCTTCCCTTTGGGGCAGATGCCTTCCACAAAAAAAGGAAAGAAGAAAGAAGAGCTGTGGAAGAAGCTGTTCGGAGGAACTTTGAATTCAGAACTTACAGGTGAGGAGGAAGGGGATTGGAGTGACTCGGAAGGGGTGAAGGGAACACCTGAACCTGACAGGCCTCCACTGTCAGGAGATGTCTGCCTTGTGGCAAACTCACACCATGCAGTTGGAGATATCAAGGGTCACCATGCCTGCTTACTATTTGTGCACTCGTGTTAACCATCATTAGGACCTTGTTGCAATTGTGGCACTCATGAACACATCTCTCTCATGAGTGGCCATAGCCAATGAGGACCAGGCATTGGCATTGCGTGGTCATAGTGCACCATCCCATGATTCACAGGATGGGGGTTCCTAGTGACCCACACAGGTGATGCCATTGACCATGTCCCCTCAGACCTCTTTACTCTTGCCCTCACCACCCCTTCATCATGCACCTGGTTTCCATGAGCCTGTGGAGCGAGCATGGATTTGTATTCCTGTTCTTTTTCCCCTCCAAGGTGACTGTATATTTGATTGGCCTCATGTCAGGGCCATTGTGCTCTAAAGGGCAGTGACTCAACTGCTCTAGCTAGTGGCCTCATTTCTGAGCTGGGGGACTGGGCATGTAGCCATGCTCAGTGAAGTCAACTGACATGGTGTTGTGGACTGGTACAGCCTCCAACATTCAGTTGAACATCCATTCAACATTGATGCGTATAAGTGCAGTCTGTCAGACAGACTCCTTTAGCTGGTCCAAAGAAATGTTTAATGTGATTTCAGGTATCTTGTCTCATCCAGTGCCAACATTTCCTGAGAGGACACCTAGATCACCCGATATCCACCCAAGTTCCCTCTTCTGGAAACTGACCCTCCTAACACCAATGCAGTGTCCCAGTATTAGGTGGAGGTGGTGAGGGATTCAT
This sequence comes from Ambystoma mexicanum, assembly GCF_040938575.1. Taxonomy (NCBI): domain Eukaryota; kingdom Metazoa; phylum Chordata; class Amphibia; order Caudata; family Ambystomatidae; genus Ambystoma; species Ambystoma mexicanum. Next base: position 173,846,102 of record NC_090924.1, on the reverse strand, counting down.
AGCACAACAGCAGTACCACCAGGTAAGGTTGTGCCCTGTCATGCATGTTCATGGCTTGTGAAGTATGCATTCCAATAGTGGCATGATGGGGCACAAGTGGGTTTAGCATGTATAATTACATGTGGTGATGATCTGGTGATGATCACTGTCACTAAAGATGTGAGATGTCCTACATAACTGTGTGTATGCATGTTTCCTTGATAAACTATACATGTGCTTTGTGATACTGGTTACACCTCCATGACTTGCTGCTTGAAGTCAGTCTTCTCAGGATGTTCCTGTGCACATGTTTTTGGAGAGAGCTGATACAGTAGCTTCTTTTTGGTGTGGCATTACATTTACACTCCTGGCAAGTCAGATTGAAGACTCTTGGACTGTGTGTTACGGGTGGTCCCACAAGCTCATGTTTGGGCTTTGCACCGAATCATTCAGGTGACAGATAGCATTTGTAGAGCCGACCTTCCATTCAACCCTTTGGGTGAATCTCTGTTTCTGAGTGTTTTTAGCACTCCTGTATGGCATGAAATGTATCAGGAACGTTTCCCGCTGCTCCGTTTTTGAAGTTTATTGAATATCTGTAGTGGAACAACTTTCCATTCCATCTGTTTTGCAATCTCCGCCTACATTCTTTTTGTCCCTTTTGTGGATCTGGATTGTTTAAATAGTATTGTGCTTTCCCCTGGTGAAGACGTTTTGAACAACCTTACGCTGAAATCGGTTGGGCTTTGTTCATTCCAGGGCTTTGTAAACTTCCCTGACAGGGAACCCTGGTCTGTTCAGCTGGAATATGTATTCATAAAGTTCCATTGAAGAAGAAAAGAAAAAATATGCTCTTCATGTTTGGTTTTTTGTAATGTAATTTTTATGAATTATTTTGAATGTGTATGAATGGTTTGGTTGAAATATTGTTTTTTTGAATATCTTTTGAGTGGTTTTGATTAATGCCCTTTTCTATTTAGTAAACATGTTGTATTTTGTAATTATACCAAATGAGTATTCCTTGTTGACACAGTTGAATGATTTTATTTCTGTCTTTTCATGAAAAACGAACGTTTTGAATAAAATAATGTTTTTTTGAATAATTACGACCTAGAATTTATTTTCAGTATCTGTTATGTCAGCCTTGCATGCCATCTGCTGTCATTCATCATGTCAAGTAGCTACTCCATAATCAGAGGTGGACTGTCCAATAGGGACCTCCGGACATTTTCTGGTAGGCCTATGCACATTTGGTGTGGTATTTCAACATTTTCTCACAGCGACAAGGTTGGCTGAGTTGAAAATGTTTGATATGGGGCCACTTTTAGAATTATTTCCATGGCCCCTTTTGGTTCCCAGTCCACCCAAGTCCATGATGCATCAGTATGCAACACACCTGACTCCCAAAATCCACGTAAGAAAATGATTCAGATGATAAGTATGCATGTGGATGATATGTGTAGTATGCAGTGCATTGCTGGTGAGGTGCGGGTGTGGGAGGCCTAAGTGTCTTTCTCATGTGTCATGTGTAATGTTGGTGATGTGTTCCTATTGATGAGATCAAGAAATGTTGATGGTAAAGGGTGTCCAACCTTACATATTTTTTTATGTTTGTGATTTCTGTGAGTGGCTAGTTTGCTTTCTGGAAGATTTGGAGGACATCTTCAAGATTGTACAAGGGAGGGTATCAGAGACATGCAAGAAGAAGGAGTAGGTGGGCAGCTGTTGATTTCCCTCATCTCAGGAGCACCTGCATGGCAGTGGTGATAGGAGGTGAGCAGGACCAGAAGCAATGGTTGAGAAGGATACATCATCAAGATGGCAAGCAGGTGAGCCCTTTTGTTCCACTTGATGCGTGTAACTCAGGGGAACACATGGCATGGAGACATTGTGCCAGGGGCTGGCTTTGCCAAATTTGGAATTTTGGGCCCGTGACATGGAAACTCTCATTTCCACTTTAAATGACTGTGGCTGTTGTTTGTGTATTTCATGTGGTGGATTGTGATGGAGTGGCATTGCACTTTTAATGTTCTGGAGCACACACTGTTTGCCAATCCAAGAGTAGCACTCTCAGGGTGTTGTTATAGGCAAGCTGGATTAGCCCAATTGCATCATTGAAGGTCATCAGGAATGTGGGTTTACTGTGTGAGTTCCACAGGGGTTGCAATTCATGAAGAGTAGGTTTGTAACTAGTTGCATGTGTCCCGTCCCTGTGCCCTTTAGTCTGGAATGTGAGTTGCCCATGGATGAGGTTGGAGGCCCTGATGTAGCTCTACTGCTATGCCACAACGTGTGACAATATTATGCAGGACATGACATGCCACAATGATTTTGCATACTACATGGGGTGCATGTTGAAATACTCCACCTAAGTGTTCAAGGAAGCAAAACCGTGACTTGATCACTCTGAATGTGAACTCCAATATGTACTAGTGGCAATGTGAGCTGCGTTGTAGCGTGTCTCACCTGTTGTGGCTGTATTCATTATCGATGTCAATAGGAATGGTGACAGCAGGTAGGCCCTGTCTCCTGCAAAGAATACAATGGTTATTAATTGAATGTATTGTCATTGTTTGCGTTCTTTTGTGTCATATGACTTCTTATGGGTGTGCTATAGTTGAAACTCACCCACAAGCAAGTTGTTTCCAAAGGTTCCTGATGCATGAGCCAGATATATGGGGGAATGCTGGAAGATGTAGCTATCATGCATGCATCCTCGGTAATTCGCATTCACATGCAAGATGTGTCCCTTGACATCAAAGATCACCTGCACATTGATGGAATACCAATGTTACCTGTTGTGATAGATATGCACAGTCTCTCGGGGGGTTGCAGCACTACATGGGTGCAGTCAATGGCTCCTACGACCCAGGGAAAGTGCCATGCCTTCAGTGTGCTTGGTATGTATATGTGCCTATGCACATGTTCTAGAATGCCGCACAATACCTGGTGGAGGCACCTTGATTGTGTGGTCTGCGACATTCCTCTGACAATGGTTGTGGTTTGCTGGAATTATCCAGTGGTCAGGAAGTGTGAGGGTGATAGTACTCTCACCCGGGGTGCCAGTGCGTGCAAGCACAAGGTGGTTGATGTCAGATCATTCTCCCACTCCATGACCAGGTCTGGGATGATAAAGTTAGGGAATTTGTGTCTTCCATACACCTCCTCATCTAGCATCCCAAATATTCTTGTTTGTGAATAGAAGATTCTGGCACTCTTCCTCCTCCTTCCATGTAGTAATATCAGTGATAGCAATGCAGGATCCAGCATTATGGCAATTGTATGTTCATTGGGGTTGCATTGCGCTTTTTAGCTGTGGGGTATCAGTGTGCTTTATGCTTTACGACCGGTGATGGATGGAAGTGTGTTAGTTCTCCTTTTGCGTCAAACAGATAGCCTGATTGTTTCTGTGAATAGGGTTTACTTAGCGAGTTAGCGCTTAATGTGGCATGTTGGCTTGCATGGTGAGTCCCTTCCCCATACCCACGTTCTTCCTCATTTTCCTCCTTTAATGGGGATTTTGCATGTTCTGGCGCCTTTCTGTTCTTTGCGCTGGCCCTTCCGGCGAATTGAGTTCAGTCTCGCACAAAGTCTGATATGTGAATTGGAAAAAAATGCATTTAGCACGATGCAAAGCGTATGTTGGCAGTGCCATGTCACTGTGTGCAGTGCTAAACCTTTTGTAAATTAGGCCCTCTGATTGCAAAAGCCACCGAGGGCAGGAGCCCTCGCTGCTGCAAACACTGACTCTTGGAGGAGCAGCTGCATTGCCGGCACCCACCATAATGCTGTGGGTAAGCTATTCAGCCGAATATGCCTCCCCTGCACCTGCCGTGCTATTCCGCGTTTGCCGGCCCATCTGCCGTAGAATCTGCGATCTGCCCAGTTCAACTGCAGGGCTCAGATCACCAGGAGGAAACCTAAAATGGCGGCGTCCTGACGTGCGTTATGTTGTTTATTCGTTGCTTAGCAAAGGACGCACTGAAGCTGATTGGCCCCACCGAAGCCCCATCGCATACATCCAGCCTCCACCAGCACCGGAAGGCGTGGGCCGGGTCCAAATACGAAGGACCACAACAAAAGACAGCGCGCCTGTCTTTACCGGTCCGTGCATGGATATGCCATCGGCCAGACTCGCTGCTGCTCCCTCCCTTGACCAACATCTGTGAGTACTCCCCTGTGCCTGATCTACTATTGTGCACACAGTATCCACACCCACTTTCCTCGCCTACAGGGCGACGCAAGTCCTGCTCTCCTTAAGAGTCGATCTCGCTGCAGAAAAATCGCACACACAACCGTCCACGAGATCGCTGCCACCCGCTGGTTATCTCCTACATCTAGTGGCGTTGGTCAACATTCATAGTGCTGCTTACGTGCAGCACCAGCCTTCAATTAGATGACTCCTCCTGACTTTCACTCCGGCCAGACGCAATGTCTGTGCAGATGTGTATGTCTGCCACGGCTGTCCTGATAATATTGACTTCTGCCTTCTATTATCTATTATTGAAGAAGAACACTGTCTTGTGCCTACCGCTATCACCCTGAGGTCTAGCTCCTCTAAAACTAGGCACCCACTGCATTCTGAGTATTGATATTCACCCTCGCTATTTATCCCGCTATTAGGTACGCTTGGTATCTGAGTGCTTATTTGCCATTACTAGCCAATATATTTACTGCCCTCTCTACGTGTTGCGCTTAACTAGCTTGTGCACTATAAGTTGTATTCTGACACTGTGTTGTATTAACCTAACCTCTGCACCACGCCTTACTCACCCAGCCCCTGCATTATACTATGTTGTCATGCACCATACTATGCAAGTTCACCTATGCATCTTGTTGTGTTCATGCTTTTCTACATTGTATTATATCAACCTGCCATTGCACCATGTTATGATTAAACAATCTGTGCATTGTAGTTGTCTTAATTGGTCTTAGCCCTAGCCTACGTACCATCCCACATTCACCCAGCCCTCGAAATACACTATGTTAATTTGCCTATACCTTGTTAACTTGCTTGCACAGTGTCTCATGCCTTACCAGCCTTGCGCTACAACATAAGGATCTCAGACCTTCAATTGGTATTTGAGTGTCTATTTACAATTACTGCGCTTAACTAGCGTGTGCACCTTGATTTGAACTCGGACATTGTGATGCATTAACCTAGCCTGTGCACGGCACCTTACTCACCTAGCCCCTGCCTTATACTATGTTATCCTGCACCATACTATGCTAGCTCACCTATGCATCTTGCTGTGTTTATGCTGTCCTGCATGTAGCCTACAACTGTTAAACTGCTACGCTCATAGGTCCTGTACCAAGACTGTGCATTTTGGTCTGCACTAGGCCCTCATAGGACACCTCCCCTGCCAGCAGCCCCTGCAGTGTCGCCTACTTAGAACCTCACCCAAGCTCCTTGCTTACTCTGCACTTAACTGGGTGCCATCAAGGACCAGACTAGTGCAGTCTACCTCCAAGACACCTCATCTGCTCGATTGGCAGCCCTTCATAGAGTCACTCTCACCATGGCCTCAATTCTCCCTCTATTCCAAGCCATCTGGCCTATCATCTTCCTGCCACCATTCCAGACCATAAAAAACAACACACCTGTAGTCAACACCTATCTCAGTGATACCTCTACCAATCATCTAAGTCCCACAGAATGATTCCAACGCTTCGCTACACCCCCTAAACCGCTAATGCCGTGTCCCGTGAATATCAGAAATAAGAGACTAGGATCTCGACACACCAATCATATGACGCCCACAAGATGGCATCCCCAACCCCACTACTTCCAAATCTAAAAAGTGTTTTCCCACCACTCACTCAGCAGGCTCTACAAAGAATCCTAACCTACCAACTCAGGCCGCCCATACTAGGGAAACATCACCCACTGCTTCAAAAAGCCTGCATGGATCTATTCCCACAACAACGCCATCACGTAAAGGTGCACTGATCAATGCACAATCATTAGTTGCCCATGCCCCAAATATTGCAGACATCATCTCTGAACACAGCCTGGACTTTCTGAACATCACAGAAACCTGGCTCCAACAGGCAGCAGGGCCGCACTTTCCCTAGCCCTCCCAGAGGGTTATACTATTATCAGAAATGACAGAAACACAGGCAGAGGAGGAGGACTTGCCCTCATTGCAAAAAACAATCTGGACCTTAGAGATACCACCCTCTCAAGCATACCATCTGCTAAGCTCTTATCAGTTAAATTCCCACTAACAGCCACCCAAACCATACTATTGCACCTTATCTACCGACCTCCAGGTCCCATCTCCTCCTTTGATGAAGACATCATTGGCCTCCTATCAGCCAATGCAAAATTACGCTCCCAAATCATACTAATTGGAGATCTGAACCTTGGGATCCAGGACCCAAATTATCCCAACACCCTAACTCTTGAAAATTTGATCTCCCAGCTCGGCTTTAAGCACTGTATCACGGAGCCCGCACATGTGAAGGGTCAAACCCTAGATTGGCTATCTGACCTCAATTGCTTCATCAAAATATTCCAGAATAAACCCATTGCTTGGACAGACCACCACTACATATCCTTTGATATCCAGGGGACCACACCCCCACCTACCATCATTGCCCCCCATCTCTTTGCAGGAACTCCCAGAATATAACACTGCCCAACTTATGCCCATTATTCAACAACATCTTGGACTACACCATCTATAAGAATCTAGACCCCAATAATCTAGTAGACCTCTATTACAATACCTTAGAGTCAGCATTGAACAATATTGCGACACTGAAACTAAAAAAGGCCAAACCAACTGCCCACCTCAACAAATGGTTCGCACCAGAATTAGAAACCTTGAGGAATGAAAAAAGAATGGCGGAAACTATCTGGCGTAAATCACCTACTTCTCACAATGAAGCACTGTACAACATAGCAGCAGCCCCCTACAAAACCTCCATCCTCACCACCAAAATAAGAAACCAACAACAATAGAATTCTCAATGCTAAATCAAAGACTAAGGAGCTCTTTAGCATCCTAACAGAACTGGAATCCCCAGCCCCACCATCAGAGGACTGCACAAAGGATGTGGCCTGGTGCGCCAAAATACAACAAGCTCTAGCGGGCAAAATAGCTTCCCTCCAAACTAAAATAGAAGCCAAAAAGAATAGCCTTTCGAGCAGCACATCCTCTAAGCACTCACCCAAGCACCAAGCCCCTCACTGCCCACCATTTGCATTCTCCCCGGTCACTCCTAAAGAAGTGGAAGACATCATTAGAGGCCTAAAATCCTCAAAATGTCAAGGAGACATTTGCCTGGCTCCCATCATCAAGGAAGCCGCCAAAGAGCTGTCCCCCTTCATCGCCACAGTGATTAACGCCTCCTTTAATGCCAGCCAAGTCCCTAACAACCTCAAGGAGGCCTGGGTCATGCCCTCCTAAAAAAAAAAACGCCCTAGACCCCAACATACCAACAAACTATAGGCCTATCACAACTGTCCCATTCCTTCTAAAAATTCTGGACAGATTTGCATATCTGCAAATCCAGAAACTTTCGGAGAACAATAATCTACTTGGCCTCCGCCAATCCGGTTTTCGGCCCAGACATGGGACTGAGGCAGCCCTTCTGGATCTGAAAATACAGATGGATGAGGATAAAGACAAAGGCAAATTGGCCATCCAGGTCCTGTTAGACCTCTCAGCTTCATTTGATCTGGTTGAACACCAGATCCTCACTGAACACCAAACCACGGCAGCAGCTTTCTCTACCAAAGCCTCTGATTGGATTAAATCCTTTTTATCCAATCACACCACCAGAGTCTTTTCACCTTCAGCCACGGCAGACCTGATCCCCATCCACTGTGGGGTGCCCCAAGGCTCATGCGTCTCACCAGCGCTACACAACATTTTCATGAAGGTCCTCTTTGACCGCCTTCACAACATGGGTGTCATCTACACAAATTACGCAGATGTCACCCAGGTGCTCATCACGTTGTCAGGACGCTACGACGATGATTCCAAGTTAATCAATGATATCTACTTAGAAATTCAGGCATGGATGGCTGCCCACACCCTGTGCACCGTGGCACCTCTCACAAGCTTTCGCTCTTCTTCTTCCGCTTTGTTCTTTTGGCGCTTCTCGGGCGTCTTGAGTTATATTGCTCCCTTCTTCCCCTTTCTTCTTTCCCCGACTCTCCAGAGCCCCACTTACCTTGGTTCACTTCTCTGGGGTTCTGCTTGGTCTGTCTCCTTCTGGGATTTCCGGAGCTCTTCCGGGTGCTTCTCTCCGCTGTGATCTCTTCTTCAGTCTTCTGTGTGTTTGCCCTCTCTGGATACTTCTGCGGAACCAGACTGTATACTTCTGTCATCACGAAGAACTTGCTGTTTTTTTTTGCCTATTAGGATTTTTCCCCAACTGGCTGCTGCGGAACCGGGGCCACTGGTTTCCAGGTTTCCCGTCAACCATTGTGGCGTTGTTTCGCAGCAGACCTTATCGACATAAAAAGAAATCCTTTTTCAAGTGAATGTAGAAGAAGACTACTGAAGACTTCTCCTCAGGTGAGGAGTGGAGTGAGGGGCCAGAATTGGAAGGTGATATTGACAACAGACTCCAGGTCTTACGAAACAATTCCCTAAGATCTGCGCCAAGCATTCCGAGATCCAGTCACATCTCGAGCCTGAGACAGAAATCCAACTGGTTACCAGTGCGCGATAGAATAACACTACTCGCCTTGGCAATCACCCACAAATGCCTGTCAAATTCTGCTCCTAGATACTTGTCAGACAAGTTCTCCAAATACCAACCAGCCCGCCCCACCAGATCCGCTCAATCTCATCTCCTCGTAGTTCCCAGGTTTAACCTAAAAACTGCTGGAGGGCCATTTTCCCAGTCCAAGCTGCCAAATATTGGAACTCCTTGCCTCCCATCATCGGAATGGAACCCTCCTTCTGTGAGTTCAGAACTAGAGTAAAGAGCTGGCTCACAGAGAAGTCTGACATCTGAATCCTTAGTTGGTAACACCACTAAAGATGTTCTCAGTTGCTCCATAGTCATATCTTCACAGTTTTTTGATTCTATGATGTCATTTGTATTTATTATTGTCATGTCTTCACCTCTCTGTATTTATTGTTTGCCAGACCTAGCTGTAACCTTGGTCGACCCTACTGTTGATGTCTTATGTATGCATACCTGTAACATTCTGAAATTTTTCCAACGCCCAGTTACCTCAGGGTTAGGTGCGCGATACAAATAATAAACAAATGCAAAAAAATACAATGTTTTACCCTCACCAAAAAGACATGTACAACTAAATAAAAATGGGCAAACAGTGTGTTATTGTACTTCACTAGAAGATGCATGCAGCAATGACATGCTGTCATGAGACATGTCAGTGTTTAATCACAGTCGTTTACTGTCACTTATGTATTTATTCCCTACTATTTCTTTTTCTTTTTAGTTAGAAGAAGCCTCCAGTTCGTTTTCCTTAGTCTATCTTGTAATTTATAGGTTGCTTTTCACTGCGCACTTATCTTCGATGGGTGTTTCTTGCACAGGCCTGCTCTACCTTGGCCTTCCTGGAAACCATTGAAACATTGTGCTAAAAGGATGCCTTCTTTGGGTGTAACTCTAATATACAATAGGAAGGCCTACAGGAGAATGTCCACCGGTCCTTTGGGAATTGTGTGGACTTCCAGTTAACATTGCTGAATTCTGGCTTACTGGAATTTGTGTCTGCTTTTTTGACCCCTAACACATTACTTTGGATATTTCCGTTTGTTATCATGAGATTTCCGAATTTTTATTTGTATGATACCTGAAGCCAAAATATGTTTCCAACCAGATTTTGAAAGAAAATGCACGTTCTTGTACACTAACTGTGCAGGCTGCCTACCCCTTTTAGGTCCAAATACGATTTTATTTTTAAACATAGGAATTCTTTTTCCTACCCTGATTCCATGTAATGCAAGAATGGAGTCAATACTCCCATTCCGAGTCAATGTTATATTGATTCTTGCCAATTAGTGTACAAATTGGGGCTCTTTTACCAAGTTCCTGTATATACAATGGGATACTATGGCATCCATCCCGTTTTTGCTGCAGTAAAAAGCAAGCAGATTCCATAGCATGAAAATTTAAATGTGCTGTAAATACTGTGTATGGCGGAGCAGATGGTTCAGGCAGAAATGGATATTCCTTTCCGTGCCCTAACTCCATGATACAAATGCATTAAAATGTGGAGTAAGTGAAAATTCCTTCGTAGTGTATACATATGGATTTTACACATGAATTTAACATGACCAGGATGAAAATCATTGGACCTGGTTCACAGAATTATTTTCATGCACTTTTCACCGTGCAGAACTCCATCGACTGATTCGTGTGTCAGACTTGCGTGACTTTTCAGGGCTTTGAGTGGGTCCATCACAACTTTGCATGCAGCCGAGGGCATTGCGCAACACACCACGCAGAGCTTGGGACGGGCCTGCGCAAACAAACAAATAGGGGGCGGAACATGCATATCCCCCACACAAAATGCGTGTTGATGGAAATTACACACCCAGTCAAGCGCAAACCCAACCAAATTCATGAATTTCAATGCGCAACTTCAACATCGGGAAAAGTCACACGCAAACTTTGTGATCTTACCGCCACATGATAGGAGACGCAAAGTACAGCGTGCAAAGGAACCCATCCGTATAAAGCATGCAATGCACACCATTCAAACGCCGCTCAGCCGGGACGAATGGAGGTATACTGGGAGCCATCGTACATGGAGCTAGAAGGAGGAGGAGGATGAGGATAGCAAGGGTCTTACCATGTTATTTGTGCTGTCAGACGACCAGGTGTATGCAAGGTACAAGTTGCCTCCAATTCATCCCAGACCTGGTCAGGGAGCGGTAAAAGACCTTAAATCACCCACCATCTGCTCCCATGCACTTACCTCCCTGGAGAAGGTGCTGACAGCCCTACATTTTTTAGCCACAGGCTCCTTTAATTGCACCACTGCCATTGTTGGGGGCATATCACAGGCCACACAATCCTGCTGTCTATACCAGGTATTGGACTGCATCACATCACATGCACACCGCAGGCAAAGCAGATTGTGTGCCAGGAGTTTTATGCTGTAGCAGACTTTCCACGTGTTCTCAGAGCCATTGATTGCACGCATTTCGCACTACAGCGCCCCTGATTGACAGAGCACATTTACGCCAACCAGAAGCATTGGCATTCCATCAATGTGCCTGTAATGTAAGCAGAGTCATCATGCATGTCAAAGCCAATTTCCCTGGAAGCACACATGATAGCTTGTCATGGTCATGAAGTCAGGGGCACAGGCATGCAAGGGTCGCATGCACGGAGACCTGGGTGGACACTGTCGTGGCGCTTTTGGCACCAGGCTTATGAACAAAAGTAAACAAGAACATACATTTAACACCAAAAGCTTTTATTATGGACATAGCACTTCAGATGCATTAACCTTGAACATTCCATCCATTAAGCACTTCAGATGCATTAACCTTGAACATTCCATCCACTAAGCACTTCAGATGCATTAACCTTGAAAATTCCATCCATTAAGCAGCCCCAAGTGTATTCTTGGGTGTGGCTGCTAATGGATTCACAGCTATATAAGCTGCCCTGATCCTCAAGACAGACGCTTCACGTTATTCTTCTCCTACCAGCAGCGTAACGCTCACCATCGCCTGAGGTCAGACCTGCTTACCTTTGAAGACTCTGCTTCCTGGACATCCTGCTTCCTGCCAGCATACTTACCAACTGGGTGAAGCTGTTCTTACCTGTACATCTCTTCGGCAAACCGAGCATACATCTTTACACTTTCCGGAACGCTGAAATCTTCATCTTGGCACCGCAGCACGACACGCTCCATCGTCGACAGCAGTACCTGAAAGGAAAAACAGAAGACAAGGTTAGACATTGAAAAAAACAGTCAGTTTAAGGTCACGCTTCGCCATACTTCGTGCTTTTCCTTAAACCATCACTTACCTGCTGTCGAACATTGCGGTAGCATCAATCTTCCATCCGCCCGCTCTCACAGCTGCATTGAGGCTGCATTTCCATCTAAGGGAAGAAAACAGAAGAGAGACATTATTGCGGGCATAAGGAGCAACATATAAAGACATTAAACAGAATGAACAGAATCACAAGAGCTCAAGAGACACTTACCAATCATAAGGAGAAGTATAGCCCCAGTTGGACTGGACTAATCCTTATCAGGGATCAGTGAAGGAACTAGATCCCATTCAACGTGCCCCTGCAGAAGTAGCAGGATGGAGAGCTTACCTTCCAAAATTCACAGGTGAGCTTTATGGGCCGGCGTATGCTCACAGAAACCGTACTTTGGGGAGAAGGGTTCGAGAGGTACAACAATCACAGATTGGTGCACTCACACACTCTTTTTTCCACGCAGGAGCAGTATCACCTATCACCGCTCACCGCTTTTCTACTGAGGGAAAGGCCTGAAAGGGGGTGAGTCAAGTTCAGGGAGGGTTGCAACCGTGCCCCAACGCCTCCGCAGAGACCAGGTGAGCGTAACACAGCTTTATTTCCTGCCAGTCACCACTGTACCAGGCCCTGGCATTGGGAACCTTTGGCAACACCTGGCTCCTCGGTGACTAACCACTGTCATGGATATGCATGCAGTCACGTGACACACTGAACAACAGACCATGACAATTAATGCCAATAACACCATTTACACATTTGCAGGGAACAGTGCCTGCACGCTCTCAAGATTCCTGCTCATACCCCTCAGGAATACCACCACACCAGCTGAGGTACAACGTAGCACATATAGCTACTAGTGGAGCGCATATTTGGGGTGCTCAAGTCACATTTCCACTCCGTTGACCACTGTGTGGGGGGGGTATTGCTATATGCACCACCAGAAGTATGCGCAGACATAGAGGTAGATTGTGTCCTGCACAATGTTGCCACATGGAGTGGCATATCAGTATGGATTCATGAGGGACATTGCCTTCAGCCACAGGCACCACCTATGCATTTGGTCAGCCAAAGGGCACAGGGAGAGGTTGCATGCAATCAGCTTGTGCAACCATACCTCACATGAATACCAGACCCTGTGGAGAACACACAGTAAAACCACATTCCTGGTGCCAATCAATGATGAATCGGGGACAATCATCCGTGCCCATAATAACACCCTGAGGATGTGTGTCTGGTAGAGGCAAACTGTGTGTGTCCATAGCCATCAAATCAATGGAAATAACCACTGACACAGTCTAGCAAGTGGAAACAACTGTACTCATGTCGTCCACACCAAGGAACACAACACAATCAACAAAATCCCCTAACACTTTCACATGCCCACCACCAACTATTGTGCTCGCAGACCCCCAACAACACACAGGAGAACACAGGTAGGAAGGCACAGCACACAATTAAAGCAGTAATCAAAACTTGTGAAGACTGCGTGTCTCCCAAAAATATACAGGTTTAATGGCCACCCCATTCCCTGTCAACAATTATGCTCACACTACACATCTACATCTGAATAGCTGAACAGAGAGAGAAAAATGCAAGCTCACTTCACCTCACATCTTTCCCCTTGTGAGCCTGCTCCAGCTGAACCCAGGAATTCATCCATGACCCCTCCGTAGGTGTCCTAACCAGAATACACTGCCGGGGTGCTCTGTGCAGACATCCCACAGCACTGTTACCTTGAAGAGCGGCAACCATTTTCTCTTGCAGAATGCCTCAGTGGAGAAAAATAACACAAGGTCAGAGCAGGCAACATATCCATGCACCCAATGGCAGTGCAACCTGTGCTCCCCTGAGTGCCATGCAAAAACTGCAAGCAATAACTTGCTAGCCTCCCATCACCATGTGTCCCCACACCTATGGAGTGGGACCTGCTCCCCTCGGGTCAATGCATTTAAAAACACTCCACACAGTGACACCTTCCCCCACCACAACACCTCCACTGCCTGCCCCCCTGAGAGCCATGCCATGGAGGACCAGGTACCATTTACCCCTTGTTTTGGTGAGAGGTCATTGAGATTCTTCGTTCCAGCTGTACTCAGAATAACACTGAGAGGACTTCCGAATAGAGATCACTGATCCTTGGAAGCCCTTCCAATGCCATGATTTGGCTTCCCCTGATTAACATGCACCTCTATCCAGACATGGTGTGTGGCCAACAACCTCTTTCTTAATGCCAGTAAGACACAGATCCTTCTTATTGGGACACCTGCGCCCTGTTTCCCTGCCACCCTCTGGCTGCCTTCCTTGGGGCTTCTACCTTCACCATCCCAAGAGGTCAACAATCTTGGGGTCATCTTCGTCTCCCCTCTCTCCTTTACCCCTCACATCTTGGAACTTGGTAAGAAGGCCCACTTTCAGCTTCACCCCCTCAGAGGCATTCTCCTATTCCTCACCTTTCCCCAGAAGCTCAATATTTCCAGAGCTCTGGTCCTCTCTAGGCTGGACTACTGCAACAGCCGCTTCCTCAATCTCCCCCTTTCTTCCCTTCAGCACCCTTCAGCTAATCCAGAATAGGGCTGCAAGACGCATCCTTGGCCTCAAGCCCGGGACCGTATCTCTCCATTCCTAAGAACTCTCTACTGGCTCCCGGTGGCCACGAGGATCGAATTCAAGACCTTCTGCATCATCCACAAGGCTTTCTAGGGCCTGGGACCACGCTATCTGTAACTTTCTTTACCTAAATACATCCCTGCTAGAGCCCTCTGGCCCTCTAAATCCAACTCTCTGCTTGTAAAACGCTTCTCTAAGCAGAGAGTGGGTGACAGGTCTCTCTCTTCAGCTGGTGCCTCTCTTTGGACAGCCTCCCTGCACCTCTCAGACTCAAGCTGGACCTCCTTAAGTTCTGGAAACTTCACAAAACTCTGCTTTTCTCGACCTCTTTCCCTCTTTCCTTCTCCTGCTAATCACCCCACTGCCGCTGTGACTGGCTGCCTGGACCTTCATGCATCTCACAAGTACCAGGCCCCTGCCCAGTCGACACCAGCACTCTCCCCCAGCACTGCACCTGTGTGCCCCCAACTAGATGGCTGTACAGCACCCCCTGGGATTGTTCAACCTGTGCACTTAGCCAGCGGCCTCCTCCCCTGGCACACCTCAGCACTTCACTCCCATGGTCTCACTAGCAGTCGCACATTCCTTGCGCTCTTCTATCCCTTACCTATCTGCTGCACTTCTTTTTACTGCACTTGCACTTCCGAATGTCACAAGGCCTAGTAGCACCCAATTGTATAATTACTGTCTCTTCGCACTTGTCTTGAGGCGCTTGCAAAAACGATTGTGTTGTATAGGCGCCTAACAAATTCTTAATAAACTAAAACATGGCATCAGGACAGTGTAGGAAACACTAGCAGGGGAGCCAACGATGGAATGTACAAGATGTCGGAAGGTCAGCAATTGCAGTAAAGATAGGATTTGGAAGAAGGCAGCTGGGCCAACAGGCAGCAGTCATAGAGGAAGGCAGGAGACAGAGGCAACAGGCAGAAAACCGACAAGCAGACAAGAGAAGGGAATGGGAAACTCAGGAAAAGGAGAATGGCACACAAAAGGAAGCAGGGGACAGGCAAGAGGAAGGGAAGGCAGAGCACAGAGGGACTGGACTGAAATGGGACCAATGAACTGGGAACTGAAGGAAGCGTTGAGATGCACTCAGTAGCTGTCAACAGACATCTAAATAGCTGCTGGTGTAGCTTATACTGTATGCATGGCAAGCAACAACACCAGGCTTATTGCATGTGCCTGGTATCCAGGGGTGTGCCCTCCACCCTGCTGCAGTTGGACAAACATGCTGGACCCCTTATGGACTGCAATGCTGTGCTGGGTGTGAAGTTGTCTTGGGTGTGCATTGCCAGACAGAGCAGAAGCGCCAGGAGTGGACTACCAGCATGGGTAGACATACCATGAAAAGCTGAGTGAAGGGGATGTTGCATTTCAGGCATGACACATGCAAAAACTGCAAGCAATGACTCACCAGCCAAACTTCACCATGTGTCCCCACACCCATGCATTTGGACCTGCTCACCTCAGACCAATGCTATAAAAAAACACCTCACACAATAACAGCCTCCCTGCCACCAACTACACCTCAACCCGTGCCCCCCTGAGTACCTTAAACCTACCTGCACGAGGTACACAACTGTCTTGCATCCACAGCATTTCACCTGAAATAACATTCTTAGCTTGCAAAGACATGAATTTGAGTAAAGTAAACAAACAACATATGGAACAAGGTAATGTGACAGCCATGGTCTACCCAGTGTCAACAACCGGAAGACCATATCAAAGAGTGTGAGCAACAATGAATCTGACAAAATCCAAACTCATTGACAGAGTAATCACTGGCAGTGAAGCAAACAAATTACCACCACAGCATGTCATGCACTCTGGACACAGGGTTTGCCCTGGGATGCGGACACAATCTGGACCATTGTTTGCAGGCATACAAGATGTGCACATCCACTGTCAGGTGTCACGTGTGCCTTTGGGTCAACCTTGGATTCAGGTGAGGGAAAGGGACAAGTGAGGAGGCACAGGTATGGGGATTGGAAGTACAAATGTGTGAGATGATGTGAAGGATGAAAGAGGGCAAGAAGGAGAGAGGAGACAGAGTGATGAATGTGCAGCTGTGGAGTTGAGAGAGAGAGAGAGAGAGATAGAGAGCGAGAGAGAGAGAGAGAGAGAGAGAGAGAGAGAGAGAGAGAGAAAGAGGAATTTGGGAGCAAGGATAAGTCTGACTGGTGGGGATATGAGGAGAGAGATGGGGGATGTTACTTAATTTATTTAATGTGTTATAGTTTTGAAAAAAAACTTTACACATATACAATTAGCATTTAAATACCATAATAGTAACTACAATCTATATAAAGAAAAATGTAAATGTTTGTTTGTTCAAAATCTTAAATCTCTGAAAGTTCTTCACTGATTGCTTTTAAATTTTGATACTACGTTGCATTCGAATACACACGTGTTTTTATATACCTACCATACATAGATGTCACACCTTTGACAGGTAAAAACATGCTTTTTCTGAAAAACTGCACCATCTGGTGGACGTAAAAGCAACACACTCTATACTAAATATTTTACGATTCCATTTCAATGTTTCTGATTTAGAATGGCTCAAATACATGCCGAGGAAGCAGCAGAGCGACTTGCAGCCACACTTCAGGATGCACGGTTGCGAGCACGGCAATCGCGTTCTGCAGCTTCAGATCTGCTTCGTTCTCAACAAAATGAACGCGACAGGCTGAGAGTGGCTGAAAGACGTCAACGAGAAACAGCAGATCAGCGTCAAACACTTCTCCGTGCACAGCAATCATGTAATTACAATCGCCTTGCATTCCGGTACAACTCAGCTGATGATTATAGTTTGAGCCGGCATGTTCTCATCGGCATTATGACTGAAGTGTTTCCTTATTGCAAGGCTCTGAAATTTAATGGATGAACGAAAGGAATGTGTTGTGCCGCCCGGAAAATTATACTGCCTCAACTTGGAGAACCGCCAGAGCCATTAAAAACTTTGCTTGCCGGATATACCGCTGAATCAAAACATTTCCCATCTAACATCAGGAAATAAACTCATGCTTCCAAATGACGTTGTTCGGCGCAGAAATCGTAACAGCTCAATTCATGCCAACTTGCATTTGCAATCACCATCAACAAAGCTGAAGGCCAATCTTTAGAATTGTGCGGTTTAGATCTAGACCTGGATTGCTTCTCACATGGACAATTATATGTTGCGTGTTCCCACTCTAGAACACGCAACATATCTTTCTTTTCCATTTAACCAGACTGAGCCACAGCAACGCGTGGCCGGTTACAGCTAGTTCATACATATATACGTACATACATATCCTTAGGCGAATGATATCATATTATCAAATATATCCATATAGGAAAAACTTAAAAATATAAAAATCATGTGTTACAATTAAGCATCAGAACAATAAACACTACCAACAGAACCCTTCAGATACAAAAAAACATTGACACAAACATTTCATAAACCTACATTCCATAGACTTTGCAATAGTAATAGTAGTAATGAGCCATATACACAGAAAGCCATTGCCTAATTGATCCTATGAAGACAGTGCATTCAGTACATTCAATTCAATATAATAGCTTACTTCTCTAGGCCTTCTTCAGGTGTAACTCCACCACCTTCCATACCCTAAAGAGAACAATACGCTTGCCCCTGTTTTGCGAATGTATACAGCTCTTCAAAAATGTTGAGCTTTTTATTGAGTCTTGGTAGTGCTCAAATGTATTGAGGTATTTCAGGTAGACCATCTTCAGATTACTACACCTAGTAAGAACATGTCTGATCGCCTCCGTTCAGTGCTCTTTCCACAAATCCAGCATGACCGTTCGGCTACCGGCAGAGCCATGGCAAGACCCACTACGCTCAATACCGGTTAATTTGCACGAGTAGGATAAATCTCAATTCCTTAGATGGACACAGTGCGAGATAGGGTTGCATCTTTTTAAAGGTGTACAACCTGTCTGTTACAAAGATGTAACTTTTAAGGGGTCCCAAGTAATTAAAGTTTTCGCACCAGTCCCGTAGATCTAGATGTTTAAAGAGACACTGGAGGAAAATAGGACTGTCTATTCCCCCCGTGAACATCCATCCTATTTTCTTGAAGAGTGAAGCTATTCCTCTGCTAAGGCCCGACTTTGTTTCCGAGCTCCGGATCAAAGTCCCCATAGTGCTTAGTAACGAATTAGAAGAGCCACTTATCAGTTTTATGATAAGAACAACTATTTTCTTCATCACCATAGATTTAAGTGAGTGTAGGCCAAGTTCTTGCCTCAAGATGGCCATAGGGATACACCTGGGTAACCCCAATAACTTTCTCCATAATCTGGCCTTGATAGGTTGTAACCAGTCGAGCCGATTTCCATTAGGCTCTTCAGCCCATAGATGATTGCCGTAATCAGGCATTGCATATACAGTTGCCTAATGCCCAGTAAGGAGTATCCAGCCCTTTTCCTGGCAAACTGATTAATCAGTGCTGTAAGCAGTGCTGTCTTTCTTATCCAGTTCTCAATACAAATATGATATCCCATTTTGGCTTCAAACTCTATCCCCAGGTATTTATAGATTGAGGTATAAGTAATCTCGACATTTTGTATGAACAATCTGGATCTTACTACTTGCTTTCATGAAAATAGCATAATTTGAGTTTTAGTTTCGTTGATGACTAAACCATTTTTCTTAACGTATTCCCACAGGCCCCTGCCAGTAAGCTGAATCCCATTAAATGTATAGTCTAACAAGATCAGGTCGTCAGCGTATGCCAGGACCCGACAATGGGAGACGCCAATTTTCGGTGGGCAGGCTTTAATCGAAGCTAAATTGTCGGGGATATCAGAAATAAAAAGATTGTACAGAATAGGTGCGGTTACGCAGCCTTTTTTAACTCTCACGTTTTGCATCACAGAGGGCGTCATTGTACCACTATTTTCTAGTCTAAGAGAGACCGTGTTATTACTATGTAACAATTAAAAAAAATATAGGAGGCCAGGGGGGCAGCCTAAGAGATCTAATTTCCTCCACAGCAATTCTCTCCTGACCGTGTCGAAGGCTGCTTTAAAATCGACAAAAATTGCTTAAAGAGGAGGTCTATTTGCCACCTGAGCTTGATCGACCATATGGTCCAGAAGAAGGAGGTTATTGATCGTTGAATACCCAGCCCGAAAGCCACTTTGGAATTTATACAATATGTTTGTGTGCTCAGCCCTGTGCTGCAATTCTTTAAGCAAGAATGAGGCAAACAACTTCCCAGAGGACTCCAGCATCAATAGTAGCCGGTAATTGCCAGGTTCTAGATGGGAACCTTTCTTCAGTATTGGTACCAAGTGCGCAGTTTGCCAGGTCATGGGTATTGTACCATCCCTGAGCACCCTGTAAAATAAGATTTTAAATAGGGGGACCAGAAAAAGGAGTTGTGCTGCAGCACAGCATTAGCCAAGCCATTTGGGCCCGGGGCACGGGAGAATTTGAGGCTCTTAATTTTTCTGTAGTGATTTTTGTTGCTGTCCCAGACGGCATTCGTTCTACCCTGACAGATACTGGTGACTGAATGCCTATATTACGTTTACCCAAATGTTTTACCCATTCACTACTTTTTATGGGATAAATCATATTATGGTTAGCGTTCCCCTTGGCTTCACCCAGAATGGGCCAAATACTACGCGTATTTCCAGTGGCATGAATCTTAGCCATATTTTGACAGGACAAGTTATTACAGCTCCAACGCCACCTTTTCACCCAATTACGGTGGGCATCTTTTAATGCTCTCGTCTGCTTAAAGAGAGACTCTATTGGTAATTTAATTTTTCATAGCCTACGCAGATCTCGTCTAAGTATGCGTTTAGCTTCATGGATGACTTTGTCATGGGGCCTACGTCCCTTGGGACTTTTTAGTAGAACTGGTGCCTTAGCCCTTGCATGTATAGCTGAAAAGGACCGTATCCAGTTCTCAACGCCATTCGTGGTCATTTCCTGAAAAATTTAAATGTCAAGCCTCTGCTGGAGGGCTTTAGTTCGTCTAGTCTTCATAACTTTACTGTCAGACCATTTTAATCTATTGCCACTATGGTTTACTCACAGCTCCCCCATATATTTGATATTTGGCTGTATAAGCTCAGGGTCAAGCCTTAGTACTATCGCCTCCTGATCACTCCATTAATTGGCACTAATACCAAAATATTCCAACCCCATGGCCAGGGTTGTATTCACAAATATATAGTCTAAATCGGCCACTGATTTACCTGGCCTCCAAGTGTAATTGCCTGGGCAATCACTCCTAGAGCGAACATTAATCATTTCCCGTTCCCAGGAGTGGAAAAATCTCATCCAGACCTACCCCTCAATGTCCATTGTATTATTTGGTATAGTACTGCTGGCTGTGAGTTTTCCCTCCACTCGAGTGCCCAGGGCCTCTACACAGAGACAATTCAGGTCACCTGCCACCAAATTTCCTGCAGGACTATGACCACTGTTCCAGCCCATAAAGGTTTCCTGCAGTTCTTCCTGTAGTTGTTCTCTGTATATGGCCCCCAGAATATCATATACATTTATTAACAGGCGCTTAGTGTAGCTGCTACATGGGGGCATATTGACTTCCACTGCCAGCATATGTGGTGATGTAAATACCATTTTGGAGTTTAATGCATTCTTTACGCTCATGATTAGACCACCATAGAGTCACCCCATGGGGCCCCTCCTGGCATAAGACTGATAAATACAAATAAACATCCATAACAATGGGGGATACCAGCCAAGTCTCCTGTGAAAGGAAGAAAGTATGTTTCACAATATAGGGTACTGACCCAGTTGTTGATAGGATATGAGAAAAGCCCAGAGTGTTCTAGGACATTAAAGTTGTTACTCATTGTTTTTGTAGGGCCAAGGGAAGAGATTCAGCCAACCATTTCAGCATTGTCTGTATGTCTTCAAGTTGGACCTTATCCTTTCCCGGCAGAAGGGCCCCTGAACCTGTCTTGCTAGGTAAGCCTCTAACGGTTAGAGATAAAGTAGGGTCTTCCATCTGTGGGTCAACGTCCAATGCAGTGTCCCCCTCCTTGAATTGTGTGTGAAAGTTCTGCATCAATTCAATCATGTTAGCATATCTACAGTGGACCGCCCAAACATTGGGGTTAATTCCTTTAAGTGGCTCCACAAATGAAAAATCATCTGAAACCAATACTCTCAATACTGGAATTAGATATAATTGCCCCAGGAATGCTGTCCCCATCAGCCATTTATTCCTGTTTTTTTCATTTAGATTTTTGATGGTACAGGCCTTACTACCCAGGTTATATTCCTGGCCTGGGGGTTTAGATGGTGGGGGGCATGAGTAGAATGGGTTTAGTTCTGCCTAAGGACCTTGGAGGATGGTTATTGGGTGTAGAGGATATATCTCTATCTTCCAGGCCAGGCTGTGTGAACAGAGAAACATTGCTATTATCATAGCCATCCAACAATGCATTAGAACTTTCCACTGTTTTATCTGCAATTACCCAACAAGTCAGGCTCCCCATTCCCTTACTTTGGTGTTTTTTGTTGCGTGCGGATTTCTTACGGGCATTGTTAGTTTTGTTTGCTGGTGTTATAACTGGGGGTAGGGAGGCAGCCTTCTCATTGGTGTTTTTGCAGTCCACCGCTCTTCTAGTGAAGCAACGCTGTTTTCTGGAAAAGAGAATGGCCGAGGTGTCCACTAGTTCATTATTCGCATTCCCAGATCCATGCTCCTCGATCTCAATAGGGTCCTCTGCAGATATATCATGGGCCACATCTTTAGGAGGGATATTTGCTTTCATATTTTGCTGTTGGGTCTCTTGTATCTTACCACAGAGTTTCAGTAGGATCTTCATAGCAAATTGTGTGGATAGCATAAAGGATTGCAGGTCTGCAAACACTGACTGGGTGTTTATGAGAGAATCTTGTCATACTGATTCTTCGACCTGAACGGCTCCTTCCTAGTCTAAAACAAGAATTGGTGATGCAGAAAGACAGGAGGCAGCCGTAGCCTCTGGCGAATTCCCAGCCGATCTTACAACCTCTGCTGCAACTGACACCGTCTCAATCCCTGGTCTAGAAAGTCCTTCGGCTGCCGAAGCTATGCTTTGCTGTATAGAGAGAAATAAGAGCAATAAAGAGTTATTATCAATGTCCTCGTAGTTAGAGCTCTAATGGGAATGTCTATCGACCTCAGGTACCTAGATATTTGATTCCAACTCTGCCGCCTCTGTGACCCCTTGGGCCCCCTGAAAGAAGGTAAGGATTGTCCTTCATTGTATGTTGGTGTTTCTCTTCTCCATAGTTCTTTTCCCCCCTTTGTTGGCCATAGCTTGATAAGAAACTTCTGGTAGTATCTCTCCGCCTTTCCTCAAGTTATAGCGGGAGTTCTGTGGTCGTATTATAACTGGCATCCCTAGCGCTGTGTGACTGGGTTTGTTAGTTTTCGCATTCATAATCTTTCAGTGACCTATACCCGAGCTGCTGCCCAATGATGTTGGTACCTTTAACTTCAAGCTCAGTCCGGCAAGCTATCAATAAGAAGCCCTAAGCCGACAGGCTATAGAACTACTCTCGTAGAACCACACTCCCAAAAGGCTCAGAGCGGATTGACTTCAGCGAGGGCTATGCAGAGCACACTCCGAACGCTATAGTAGCTTGATCCAGATTGCTATGCTCGCAGAGAAAATCTTAGAAACTTTTGCCTGGCACGGCATGGACACTCCTCCACTCGATAGTATTCAAACGATTCTTAAAGACAGATTGACATACGTCAATATCGTAGTGGGATTTTATATACCTGCATCCATGTTCTCTGTCTCCTTCATATCCACAGACTCAGCAGGAACACGGAAACACACACGGACACTGCACCCTCTGCGTGTCTCAGGTCCAATCTCTCAGACCGCAGCTTGCTGCTAGTAAAAACAGTAAAAAGACTATTCAGTCTAAATGTGCAACGCAAGCAGCAGAGTACTCTCCCAGTCCCCAGTCTTCACGAAAACACACAGCGCACACTGCATGCTCTGCGTGTCTGAGGCTATTTAAGTCCAGCCTCTCAGACCGCGGCTTGCTGCTAGTAAAAACAGTAAAAAGACTCTTCAGTCCAAATGTGGAAAGCAAGCAGCAGAGCAATCTCCCAGTTCCCAGTCTTCACGGAAACACACACCGCACACCCACACAGCGCAAACCAGTGGGGACAGATTATCATCACAAAAGCAACATGGTCAACACATCATGGCATGTAAACAAAAGAAAGACCCATTATCTCAACATCCATGCAAATACGGCTGTCCAGGCCCCCCTCCTGATCCTGACCTCCCACCAAACCCCCTGTTGGACACCACAGTTCATGGACAGGTCATCACTCCCCAGCTGTTGCCACCCCCTCTAACAGATTACACACCCTGAACGGTTTGGTCCTCTGTGGGAATATTGAACCCACCCCATAGCTGGCTACTCTAGCAAGTCCGAGCTCTGTAGCTAGCCCACTATAAATAGACTAGCCACAACTCTTCCCCAGGTACAGCTTACTAGCATTTAACCAGTACTAGGAAATATGTGTACAATTACTGTGTGCAGTGTGCTCGCTACTATATCTTTATGTGTAAACACTGTCAGCCTTTTCTTTGCTTTTTACAAAATGGTCTAATATGATGTAATATTTACCACACAAACAGTACTAACACACCATTGATTCAGACGTTGGCTTTGTAATTGAGTACTGTAACATGTATGATGCTTTCTACATTCTGTTCATTTGTTGAAGCATGAGTATGATAGATGCTTGCCCAGTCAAAGGGCAGGACCTGCTAAATAAAACAGACTTTTGAGCATAAAATTGTTGTGTCAAGATATTTGCATGTACTAAAATCCATAATAAACTATTTTACTATGAGATACTTAGCTTACTTGTGAAGCTTGAAGACATAATGAAACTGATACAGCACAGAGACACTCACATTGGATAGCAGTGCTAACCAATTGATATGTGTTTGGATGCCCCCCTCCCCCTTTGTTCTTCACTTTACCTGAGCTCTACCTCCTTCCTCATTGTCAGGGCTATCCTTTTTGTTACACATTCCCAGGAAGGGGGCAGGGAGCACAGGATGAACTGCAAACACTTGCAGGGATGGTAGATGAACAGATGCTGTGGGCAGGGGATGATGTTCCACATGCATGTGCCCACAATGTACATTCACATTGAGTGCAGTCACTCACAGTGCAGGATTATAACAAAAAGTCTTGGAAACATGTCAACCAATACATTCAGAAGGAGAGAATATACAGAAAAAAACACGAAACAACAAGTGACTTGTATGGGGAACACAGGTACAGGCTGTCAGGAGTTCACATGTGCAAACCAATACAAACCTAGCTGGTCCAAGTGTGCTAAACTTGTTCTGTGGGGTGCATGTAGACAAACAGCCAGATCTGTGTTTTCCGAGGCAAGGTCACAATGGGGAGCAGCAGAGATCTAGATGATCAGTGAGTGAATGAGTGAGTGTGCAGGACGCATAGTTGTAGCAGGGTTTGACATGTGAGCAGATAAGGGTGTGGAGTGGGCTCTGGCACAGGTTCAAGAGTAGGGTGGAGAGAGAGTATACCTACAGTGTCCTATAGGAGACATGGGGGGGAGAAGGGTGCAAAAAGAAGACTTCAGCGTGGTCAGTGAGGCAAGAGGTGAACAATCATAATGCAAAGTCAAAATGTCCAGAGATTTGAGGATGAGGATGCTGTCATTGAATGTGTCAAAGATTGCCAATAGCTCAAGGGGGATTATTGCAACAGTTTCCTAAGTCTGATGTCCTTTGTGGATGTGCAACCAGAAAACCAATGCACATGCATTGATGTTGAAGGGGACATACACACGCAAACATGTGGACTAACTTAGATCGGCACTGACAATCACCATCCCAAAATCACATGACTGGAGGGTGTAGGGGGAGGCCGGATGTCAATATCCACATGAGTTGATCTGCAGGTGGGTGTGGTGGTGGATCCATACCACGCATTGCCATGGTCTGGTCTTAATTGGCCAGGGCCAGTTGTGACAAGGTTGAATGCATCAGCACAGCAAGGGTGGTAAGGTCTACATGTGCTTCCTCACGACTGGCCACATAGTCTGTATGCACACTCACTTGTGACACATCGAGTTGCTGGGACAGTGTCTGCCTCAAGGAATCCATCTCCTTTGGAGCAGTGTCCTTGTGGCTGAGAGGTGATCATGCAGGACAGTCCTCAAGCTCTCCATCTCCTGGTTATGTGCAGTATGAGATGCCTTCATCCCATGCCTCAGTGCCTCTCTGTGTGCCTGAGCATCTGCATGCAGGTACTCCTGAAAACACCTCCGATCACAGAACCTCACATTGTATGTGTGAATCAGTTGTAGTCAAGTGAACCATGGGAGTTGACACCAGTGCACATGGATGCAGGTCTATTTACTCAATCATAAAGTCCTTGTGAAGGCAACACTTCTCTCAAGGTTGAAAAGAAAAAAGAAAAAATATGTCCATCCAGCAAAGGGAATCAAAAAGGAAAAATGCATCCATCCTGGACAGGGGCACACAAAATGAGTCCAATGTGTTCATCCTGTTAGGGAGAATTCTCCTTTATGGCTAATTTCCCTCACCTAGTGAGTCCCCTCAGCAGCTTTGCAGGATTTGAGGGGTTTATTTTTTTCACCTGGTAAGAGTGTGAGCCTTTTTCTCACTCTTACATGTGTTTTGCCATGTGTATTTCTACTTTTTGCATGATCTTGGGCTCTGGAGCACACCACTCTGTGATCCCAACTTCTTGTGTGTGTTACACAGCACCCTCAGGCAGTGACACAGGGGTTGTCTCTAAGACTTCCCACTGACTCCATTTTTTCTGGGGCTGACTATTGTCCCCCAGAAACAGGTAAAGTTGCCATTTACTTTATGTAGTCATTTAAAACTACATACCCAGTACACACCATCTTACATGGAGTATTGGAAAGGGTTAATTCCTATTCCTTTGTTGTCTGTGCCTCTCTGAGCTTTGTTTTGCCCTTTTAACATTTAGACTTGGCTGGCGGCAGTGGTATCTACCCGAACATTTCTACCGCGATTATACTATGTAAACGTGGTAATGTTTTAGGCTATTATATTAGCCTCGAACTTAAACCCCGCTTGACCCAATACTTTTTATTTCGGCTCCGGTTCGGTGTAATCGCCATTTCTTTTTGTTAAAGTCCTTCTTGTGTTTAAGTTGGCACGGCAAGCCAGGTTTGCCTCCTTTGTTCGCTGGCTTTTGGCGGGATTTTGTACCGAAGCCCTCCTTTGGCGTCTGGTTGTCTTGGTGGACTGAATGTGAGGTAGGGGTGTAGTCACCCCCTGCACAGGGTCTCCTTGGAGACCCAGGTTGCACTTTGTCTTGATTGGCTGAGGTGGTTGTCCGGGCCAGACAGCCCCCCTGCTGAGTGATTGACAGCCAGGCTGTGGGAATGGGGGAATTTGGCATAAAAGGTAGGGCTCTTGGGCTAGAAGGCAGAGTCGCCACTGGAACTGCAAGGAACCAAAGAGAAGCGGAGGAGAAGATGGCTGCTGCAACTACCGAGTCCCGGTGAAGGCCTGCTGCAGTCCTGAGCTATCTAC
The DNA here is from genome assembly GCF_040938575.1 of Ambystoma mexicanum. Lineage (NCBI taxonomy): Eukaryota > Metazoa > Chordata > Amphibia > Caudata > Ambystomatidae > Ambystoma > Ambystoma mexicanum. Next base: position 173,818,982 of record NC_090924.1, on the reverse strand, counting down.
CCTTCAACGACAAGAGATGATCCAGTCTGGAGTCTTCTTCCCTTGAGCCTGGTGGGATCAACCAGCTCACTTTCCACAGGCAGAGGATCCTCATCTTGGTCGAAATCGCTGCACACAGATATAGTGGTCCGGATAGCCACCTGAAGAGCCTCTCCTGTTTTAAAGGAGAGCACCTTTTATTCACTGTTGCTTTTGCTGCTGTTGGCTTCATCCCATGGCAGTGCAGATCGCTCCAGGCGTCCTCCTTCTTGTCCCCATGACTGAAGCTCTAGGAACCGTGAGTCTGCAGGAACTACCAGGAACAACTGCCGTGGCACCAGCTTTTCTTCATATGAATAAAGTACTGTGTCCGACTTCGAGGAACTAGGGTGAACCCTTTTCTCCTCACCAAAGGCATGTCCTTATCTTCTTTCCCTCTTATAACTTTTGCTTCCCCTTTTGACAATATCTAAGTACTCCTGGCAATCTTGAATCGTGAACTGTTCTAACCTTGTGATCCTTGACAACATGACCCCTGTCCCATTGACAGTGGCGCAGGCCTATTGACTTTTATCTACGTTTTAGAAAGTGTCTCTTGATTCTATCTGCCTTGACAAAGTATTGCCTATGATTTTTGACCCCAACTCTCTTGTGTTAAGTCATGGGCTAAGTGTGTTTGACTACGGTAACATTTCTTCCCGCGGGTACGCGTCTCTTTCGTAAGACCGAACTGTCATTACTGTCAAAAAGTGATCACCCCGGTGATGTTTTTGTTTCACAACACCGGTCTGTCAAATTCAAAGGTATTTGCCTTGAATTTTTCTGCACAAAGTGAATTGGTTGTGTGTAGTGTATTTTACGTATGGTTTTAATTTAATAGAAGTGAAGTGTTTTATGAACAGATGGTTTAAAAAATAAATGCACTTTTACTTTTTAACCAAAAACCTTGAGTCATTGTTTGCTTGAGTCACAGTAATTGTAGTCCTTTGTGTAATCTCTACTACTGCTCATTTGATCTTGAGATAAGTCCGGATGCTCCGCTACTGCTACCACTCTAACTGTGTAGTACAGGCTTGTACCAAAGGTGAAATTGTACTACCACCTGTAGTCTTAATCTTGTGTAGTGTTCCCTAAGGGCACTGCCCAGGATTCTGCCTAACACATCCGAGCAGGGGTGTAACATAAGAAAAATCAGACCATCCTGGACAGGTTAAAATAAAACAAAAATAGGTGTCCATCTTGGACTATGGTGAAAAGAATGTCCACCCTGGTAGGGAGGGTGTGTTTCCATGTCCACAAAGGTGGATAGAAAAATAGGTTGAGATAGTGTGGGTTAACTGCGACTGTCATCCTGTGGTGGACCATCAGGTGGTGGCGGGGGTGGCGATGCATCCTGTCCATGCAGTGCCAAAGCCTGGTCTTCATTGGCTAGGGCCACCCATGATACAGATGCATGCACCAGTATCCCAATGGCAGCAAGGTCCCTCGAAGAACTTCCTCCTAAGTGACCACAGAGTCTGCATGTGCACTCAGTCATGACACATCAATTTGGATCAATTTGCTATGAGAGCTGCTGCCTCTGTCCATTTCTTCATGTAGCTGGATCCTTGTGGCTGAAAGTTCCTCGTGCAGTGAAACCCTCAAGCTCTCCATCTCACAGTGATTGGAGTCTCTAGATGCCAACATCTTCTGCTTCAGGGCTTCTCTATGTACCACTGCATCTGCATGCAGGGAGTGCTGCAGACAATTCAGATCAGCTTGTTGGCCCTTGATGATGGCCTCCATGCCCAGTTCGTGGGAAAGCCTTGAGGACCGCATCTCAGAATGCATTTTCTTATCCAGGTTGAAAAACAGTTGCTGCTGATGTCCCGATGTTGTGCATTCCAAGCAGCTGGTGTAGAGATGTTCTCAGCCAGCCAATGCATTTCCCTGGTCATGCAGCTGGTGGCCATGCCAGATGGCATACACAACATCTGCTACTCCTACACGGTCTCTCCTGAATGCACACGTCCACCACGTGTGCATGTTCGACAGCGGTGGGATGCCGGGATCCAGGCCCGTCGCAATGGGGCCTTTGTCTCTGGAAGCAGGTCTGCAGCCCTCTGCTGGACATCAGTCCCTGAATCAGAACCCAACTCAGTTGAGGGTGATCTTGCAGCTGTAGCCATCACGTACATGGGGCCTACCACTGACTGAACCTGTGAAACCTGACTCACATCCACAGATTCAAAGGCACCATCTAGCCTACTCATTGGGGTAGCCTCCATGTCCCGCAATGCGTCCTCCACAGCTGGTTCTGCAAATTCACATGCAGAGGCAGAAGATTCAGAAGATTCAGATACACGAGTGAGTATTGCCTGTAGCACCTGTGGATGTCCTTAGCATACAACACCACAGCCTCCACTGATGGTTTAACATACTGTCATGCTCCCAGGCTCTTGGCGCATATGGCACAAGTGGAAGTTAAACCGCCATTATAATTTTCAACCACATTCCCTTCACGTTTCTGGTGACGGTCTAGCCCTTTCCATCATGGCCACTGCCGGGAGGTTCTTAGCTTTTGATCTCCCGGCAGATGGCACATTGCAACCTCTCAAATTCTGTTTTTCCTCTTTGCGGCCGCATGCTTGTTTTGTCTCTGGTTCCGTCCTCGGAACTCTTTCCCGTTTTCTCCATCCTGCTGGGGCCTTTAATTACGCCAGCGTGCCATGTCGCTGTACCTTTCTGTACCTTTCTTTCGCTTTAACACCCCCTCCTTCCTTTTCCTACTCCCGTCTACCTCTCTGTTCTTCTGTCTCTTCCTTCTGTTCTCCGTCTCCCTCTGTGTGCCTTTTCTATAACGGCACCCGTCCCTCTCACAGAGACGCATTACTCGCACTCTCTCCCCACTGCGTCGAACACTCCTGTCCCTCTCACAGTCGGTGCCTTCTCTGGGTTCCAGACCTGTGTCAGCAGCTTGGGTTTTTTCGGAGCCAGACACCGCCCAGCATTCAGTTGGACTGTTTAAGACTATCATTCTGCTCTACCTCCAGATCATACTTACTAAAGATTGGTTTTTACTCTCTATCAGACTTACGAAGGATTGGAGGCTTAACTGCTTATACACGCAAGATGGAGTTTGTCATCACAAGGATTCCGCCAAAGGTTTTTTGTGCCAGTCAGGCTTTTTCCCCGGATTAGTCCTTCTTCTGGAGAGGGGCCACAGGGCTGCAGTTCACGGGCGGCCACTGTGGCTGCCTCCCGAGGCCGGGCCTCTCTTCACAAAAAGGAAAAGGATTACAGAACCAGACAGCGTTTCACTCAGAGCAGCCCTGACACCAGTGACACAGGTGAGGAGGAAGGGAAGAGTTACGGGTCGGGGGAAGAAGAACAAGGATTTAACAGTTTGCAATGCCAAATTACAAGAATGGCAACAACAGAACAGGTCCAGGAGCTCCTGGGTGCAGTCCAGGGTTTGTCACAGGAAGTGCAAGCCCTAAAGAATGAAAATGCAAATATGCGTCATTTAGTCACAGCAGGTGATCACCATCCTACTGAGTTGCCTCCCATGGCTTTACCTTCAGGGAAGTTTGATGGTACCTCCAAGAAGGTAAAAGAGTTCATAGATGCATGTCAAGTACACTTTTCCTTCAGAACTGCCACATTTACCTCCGATCACACACAAGTTGGTTATATGATTTACAATATGATAGGTAATGCCTTGGCATGGGCTACACCAATCGTTACCAGTGCCAACCAGATACTGTACGAATTTGGGGGCTTTGACACGCTTCTCAAGCAAACCTTTGAGTGCCCAGAGATATAATTTACCGCCTGTGAAGAATTGCTGGATGTTCATCAGGGTTCCATAGATATGTTGTCTTATATTACTACTTTCAAGAGCCTGCCATTCATTTTGCCGATGAGTAAAAGACAAAATCAAGGATGAGTTAGCACGCTCCCCAAGGCCTCCTACATTCCCGGACCTATTGTCCACAGTCCTGCAGATTGAATACTGACTACAAGAGAGACGCAATGAAAGGAGAAGGTACCGGGGAAGCTACAATTTCAGTGGACCGGTACCCGTCCCTACCTCCTCACCATCTGCACCTCGAGATGAACCTATGCAGATAGGATCTGCTCACTTGCCCCTCAAACCTGAGGTACGAAAATGAGCAGAGAGAAGGGACTGTGTGCCTATTGTGGATCTGATAAACACATACTTTGAGATTCCCCTAAAGTACCTCCCTGCCGTCCAGGAAATGGACACCCTCGGTCCTATGAGGGACTGGTATCCGAGGGTACAACTCTTGTTCAAGTCCCTATGTATCTCTTTCAGTGTACCTCGAATACGTTCTGGTATACTCATCCTTACATCAGGAACATTCCATTCATTTGCAAGAGGTCCTACACTGTCTACAAGCTAACCATCTCCTCGCTAAAACAGAGAAGTGAATATTCAAGGTGTCCTCTATACCATATCTGGGTTACATTCTGTCTGAACAAGGTATCATGATGGACTCGAGAAAGGTGTCTGCCATCCTAGAGAGGCCTGCTCCTACCTCTGTGAAGGAGGTAGAAGGATTCCTGGTCTGCCAAATTTCTACCACCTATTTGTACCACTGTTTTCTGAAGTAGTGCTACCCATAACTACTCTCCTTAAAAAGGACTCTGGTCCTTTTCTATGGTGAACCTAGGCAGACGACAGCTTTAAACACCTGAAGGACCTTTCCTGCTCTGCACCCATCTTACGTCAAGCCAATCAAGAATGACCCTTTGTGGTGGAGTCTGGTGCATCTGCTGCTGCCAATGGTGCGGTCCTGCTCCAAGAGGACAACGGAGTCGAGCATCCCATCGCTTACCTCTCTCGGGCTCTTACTATTAGCCAACGCAAATATTCTGTCCTGGAAAAGGAGCTGTTGGCCATGAAATTGGCCTGCGAAGAGTGCCGCCACCTCCTACAAGGCAGTGCACATCCGTTTCTTATACGGACAGATCCCAAGAATCTTCAAGTCTTGCAATCTATGGAATGTGTCAACTCCCGCCAAGCTCATTGGGCACACTTCTTTGCTCAGTATGACTTTTGGATCACATACCCCCCGGAAGTCAAAACACTTTGGCTGACGCCCTCTCTCGCAAGGGCTCATCTGATACCACTGTAATCCATCCGCCAGAATTCTTGTTGCCCAGTAATAAGATAGTCGCCCACCAGAAATCATTCTTGCAGCAAGTTAAGGAAGCTACTGTCTTGGGAAGGAGTACTGTCCCTAAGGATTCAGCCAACCTGCTTAAAGAGAAAGATGATCTCTTGTTTCGAGGTTGCTGTTTGTTCATAACCACTCACTCGATTGGATAATCCTGGAGGGGTGTCATGATAAGAAGACCGCCAGACACCGGGGACAAACGTGCACAATAGACCTTGTACAACTGTCTTTCTATTGGCCCAACCAAAGAAAGGACGTGACAGAGTAAGTAAGAGCCTGCCCCATCTGTGCCAGGAGTAAGTACATCCCAGGGAAACCCATAGGTCTGTTAGATCAAAGGCCTTTACCATCTCTCCCTTAGAGCCATATTACGACAGACTTTATTTCATGGTCATTAAGTCAGGGGCACAGGCATGCAGGGGTCGCATGCACAGGAGACCTGGGTGGACACTGTCCTGGCACCTTTGGCGCCAAGCTCATGAACAAAAGTAAACAATAAAAGCTTTTTGATGTTAAATGGATGTTCTTATGGACAAAGCACTTCAGATGCATTAACCTTCAACATTCCTTCCATTAAGCACTTCAGACGCATTAACCTTGAGCATTCCATCCATTAAGCAGCCCAAGTGTATTCATGGGTGTGGCTGCTAATGGATTCACAGCTATATAAGCTGCCCTGATCCTCAAGACAGATGCTTCGTGTTATTCTGCACTTACCAGCAGGATAACGCTCACCGTCGCCTGAGGTCAGACCTGTTTACCTTTGAAGACCCTGCTTCCTGCACATCCTGCTTCCTGCCAGCATACTTACCAACTGGGGGAAGCTGTACTTACCTGTACATCTCTTCGGCGAACCGAGCATTCATCTTTAAACTTTCCGGAACGCCGGAATCTTCATCTTGGCACCGCATCACGACACGCTCCATTGTCGACAGCGACGCCTGCAAGGAAAAACAGAAGAGAAGGTTAGACATCGAAAAAACTGTCAGTTTGAGGTCACGCTTCGCCATACTTCGCACTTTTCCTTAAACCACCACTTACCTCCTGTCGAACGTTGCAGTAGCATCAATCTTCCATCCAGCCACGTCTCACAGATGCATTGAGGCCGCATTTCCATCCAAAGGAAGAAAACAGAAGAGAGCCATTATTGCGGGCATAAGGAGCAACATATAAAGACATTAAACAGAACGAACAGAATCACAAGAGCTCAAGAGACACTTACCAATCATAAGGAGAAGCATAGTTGCAGCTGTACTGGACTAATCCTTATCAGGGTTCAATGAAGGAACTAGATCCCATTCAATGCGCCCATGCTAGAAGTAGCAGGACGGAGAGCTTATTTTCCATAATTTACAGGTGAGCTTTATGGGCCGGCGTATGCTTACAGAAACTGTACTTTGGGGAGAAGGGTCTGAGAGGTACAAGAATCACAGATTGGTGCACTCACACACTCTTATCTCATCGCAGGAGCAGTATCACCACGTACCACCGCTCACTGCTTTTCTACCAAGGGGGAGCCCTGAAAGGGGGGTGAGTCAAGTTCAGGGAGGGCTGCAACTGTGCCCCAACGCCTCCACAGAGACCAGGTGAGCGTAACACTTTATTCTGGAACTCCCCATGTCCTGTTCTTGTACTTGTATCATGGTTACAGTTGATTCTCTGACAAAAATGGCTCACTTCTCCCCCCTTCCTGGGGTTCCCACTGCGGCAGTCATGGCGGAAGTCTTTGTTCGGGAGATTTTTAGGATTCATGGTCTTCCTGATAAGATCCTCTCAGACAGAGGAAGCTAGTACACATCTAACCTTTGGAAGGTTTTATGTCAGCTATTGGGGATAGAAAGAACCTTATCATCAGGGTTCCATCCCCAGAAGAAACGGACAAACAGAGAGGCTCAATGCAACATTGGAACAATACCTTCGATGCTATGTCAATCAACAACAGAACGACTGGGTTCCCCTGTTACCCACGGCTGAGTTTGCTTACAACATCTGTAAGGAAGGAAGGGTCTTTTCGCCCCCCTTGTACATTCTGCATGAAACGAATCTATTGCTCATCCCATCGCAGGGATATGTCCCCTTGTCTTTCCTCTGACGACAGCAGAAGGAAGCCATTGGAGAAAACATAGACTCCATTTTGTACCACCCCAGACTCCATCGTTTTACTAGGCCGCACAATGATTTCTAAAAAGCCTTCTATCCCATCATCCAGTGCTGCGCACAGCCAGCCCTGGCACCCCCAACACCTCCTCCCCTGTCTACGCCATGCTGACCCTTTTCTTACGGAAGCCTAGATGCGAATTGCTGCAAACAGATACAGTTTTCTTTCTCTTCTTCTGAGCTCATTGCCCTGTGTGTGACCGGGCGAATCTTGACTTGTGTACTCATCCATATCCACAAACCTGCTCCTGCTCCTTTGAGCCCCACCTTTGGAAATTACTGCCTGCACAACCTTTTGCCCCTCTGTTCTTCTTTCATGTAACTGTTTGAAAGACCCTGCCCCATGGACAACCCTAAATAACCCCCCATATACCTAATCCTGTGTGATCATATATTCTCCTTAGACCAACACCAATCAATCCATTTGCTTGAACCATGAGACACAAGAGAGAATGAATCACAGATCAAAACCCCCCAGATAAGGCCCCAAGGGAAGGGTCCACTGCACCCCTGACCCCATAAAGACCTGGGTTAGAATGTGTATATGTTTGCCTACGATTTATAGGTGACCCCTCATTCTGGTACAAGTGTTATGTCTAGCATTATTCTTTGCATGCCAATAACTATTGTATAGTTTAGATTAGCAAGAACAGTTACATCTTGTGGAGCCAGCCTGACCTTCACCCCGCAAAGATGAGCCCAGCTGATCCACGTGCCCACAGACTGCCCCAGCCACAGCAACCAATCAGAGTCTGGCACAGTTTATTGTTACATACTGGGCCATAGAGGCACACCAATGAAAGTTGCTATTTTACACTGTATCTAATGACCTCAGTGATGACATGTTTCTGCTTTATAATGTACTGTTCTTGTATTGTTTGGCAGAGCGCTCTCAGAGCAGCAGAGTCCGCTGTGTGCATCTTTTAACCGATATAAACTTTGTTCAACGTGCAATCTAGCTTCTGGTCTCATTCCGTACTGGGGTGTGTCCATTTATTCTGAGTTTGGGATCTGCGTTTTGGAAACTGACCACCTTCACAACTCTAAACACCCTGCCATTGGTATCTCCCCGTTCTATTGCAACTATGGCCTCCATCCTCGTAGCATCTTTCCTTCTCACTGTGGGCCGACCAACGTTCCTGCCATTCAAGTCACATTATCTGAGATTGCAGAAGCCCACCAATCCGCTAAGCTCAGCCTAGAAGCCAGTCAAAAAGCATACAAAACCCAAGCCGATCAACACCGCAAGGAATGTCCTGACTGGAAGGTGGGCTCACAGGTCTGGCTTTCGACTAAATTCCTGCCCTGCTGGATATGCCCGTCTAAGCTTTCTCTTCGATTCTTGGGTCCTTTCACTATCTCTGCCAAGATCAACCCTGTGGCTATTAGATTGAAACTGCCTCCTAATCTAAGCTGCAATCACCCTGTGTTTAACTCTTCTCTTCTCAAACCCTTTGTGCTCGATGTTTCTAGCAGGCCAATTCCTGATATTACCCACCTACATGGAGACCCTGAGGCTGAATATGAAGTATCAGACATTTGCGATTCCCGTTATCAACGGGTTCGCCTTGAATATCTGGTCAGTTGGAATGGGTACTCCCGGTCAGGGGACTCGTGGGAACCTGCTTCCTTTGTACATGCTCCCGCTTTGGTAGGTACATTTCATAGGGTTCATCCAGGTAAACCTGGGTTTCCCAGGCACGAGAGGGGGCATACTGTCATGCAACCAGGGTCTTGCCACATATGGGGATCTACGTGAAATTTCGAAGCAGAATAACCTGTGACACAAATGTTAGCATGGGTAATGTACACTCTACAAAATGTTTGTACATTTCCCATGCAAACATCCATTTAAAATCCCTACAAACTTACACCCACACCCACAACACACCCCCATCCACACCCCCAACATACCCCACCCACACCCTACTTAGCTTTTAAGATGCACTGTGTTGTCCTTTTCTTTTGTTTTTTTATTAGTTTTTTCGGACAGCTGCAGGGGTTCCCCCCTGCAACCCCTGCTCACTATACTATACTATACTATACTGTGTAGTATAGTGAGCAGGCTGTTGCGGGGGACACCCCCACAGCCACCGTATTTGTATTTTTTCCCGGGTCTGCTGCGGGGTGTCCCCCGCAACCTCCGCTCACTATACTGTATACTATGGTGAGCGGGGTGTAGCGGGGGACACCCCTGCAGCCCCCGGGTTTTTTGGGGGGTTTTTTTGTTTTTTTTTTGTTCTGGTAGGGGCTGGGGGGGGCGCAACCTCTGCTCACTGTAGTGAGCGTGGTGTTGCGGGGGACACCCCATCCCCCTGCAGCCTTTTTTAAAAAAAAATGTTCATACCGACCCAACCAAACCACCTAAACACATACCACGAAAAGTTTGAACTTTTGGTAGTTAGAACTTTTCGTGGTGTGTGTTTTGGTCTTTTGGTGGGGTCCGTAATTTTTTTTCTGACATTTTGTCCTAGTCTGCATATGGCACAAGTGGAAGTTAAACCACCATAGAATGTTCCACCACTTTCCCTTCACGTTTCTGGTGACAGTATTGTCTTTTCCATAATGGCCTCTGCAGGAGGTTCTTAGCTTTTGAACTCCTGGCTGACGGCGCTTTGCAACCGCTGGAATCCTGTTTATCCTCTTTGTGGCAACATGTTTGTTTTCTCTCTGGTTCCGTCTTCGGAAGTCTTTCCTGTTTTCCCCATCCTGCTGGGGGACTTTAATTCCTCCAGCGTGCCCTGTTGCAGTTCCTTTACGTACCTTTCTTTCGCTTTGACACCCTCTCCTTCCTTTTCCTACTCCTGTCTCCCTCTCTCTGTTCTTCCGTCTCTTCCCTCTGTTCTCCGTCTCCCTCCATGTGCCTTTTCTATCATGGCTCCCGTCCCTCTCACAGAGACACATTACTCACCCTCTCTCGCCACCGCGTTGAGCACTCCTGTCACTGTCGCAGTCGGCGCATTCTCTGGGTTACCGACCCGTGTCAGCAGATTGGGTTCTCTCGGAGCTGGACACCGCCCAGCATTCATTTGGACTGTTTAAGACTACATCCTCTCAACATGCCAACCGCTGCAAAATGCCACCTCAATGTGATTTTGTACTTTGATTAGGACAGCAGTGCCCATTGTGTCACCATGCAAACCGTAGTCCATGTACAATCAATGCTGTGATATGCGTGCACCAATGATTAGTGTGCTGGGAAATCCACCACTGTGTGCCAATGCGTCCATGTGCTGTCACCAAATGAAATTACACATATGACTGTTACTGTGTCACATCAGTGCCTACCCCAGGTCTATCAGCACACTGTGTGAGATTTCATTTTGTGTGTGTGCTCCTTGCTGTTTGCTTGGTGCAATTCATGATAAGGCATTGCCACTTTACGTTGGGTGATCTGGCAGAACACTTCACATTACAGTGTCACGTAAAGGGCAATGTCAGCTCACTCAATGTGAAGTGACACTTTGCATTGTGTGTGTTGGCTGTGCACTATATTTGCGGTGGTCCTGTGTGACCGCACACCTTAACAGTCCCTTGATCCATTTCTTTGTCAAACAATAGCACAATGGAAAGTGTGATATATGCAGCTACAGCGAATGTGCCATACTGTCCTCACACTAAATCACAAGAATAAATCACAGGAGTACTCTCAAATTGAACATCCACTGGGATAAACACCCTTGCAACACTGCCACAACATGATGTACACTGAGAGCAGGCCAGCACTATGAAGAGATGCTGATGCCAGCACTGTCTGGCAAAGCTTGGTCCTGCCCTTTTGTGCAGGAATTACCCCAGAGGCATGCCTAATGGTGGGGAGACAATGTTTGGGTAAATTAGGAGCCCATATGACAAATCAGAAGTAGTTTTTTGTCTAAATGCTTCATCATATTATTAATGGCCAGGCTAATGGTCAAGCTGATGTCCGGGTGATTCCCGTGGGGCATCTGTTCCTGTCTAGAAACATCATCCACTGAAGATGAGTCTGTATTGGTGACTGGGCATGCTCAGACTGAAACCGAGCCAATCCTCATCTGCAATTCTCCTGAGACAAGGAGCAGCTAAGCCTGCATGGCCAATATAAGTGGACAATGTTGCTGCCATGTCATTTCATTAACCAATACATTTACATGCCTGGACTAGTTTGTATGTGTCATGTTCACAGACATTGCTATGTTAGGGTGTGTGTTGTAAACAGTGATGCAAGCACCAAGCCACGTGTCGGTCATCTAATCACTGATTCACACATGCTAACCTTTCATCACAGACTGATGATTGGAATCTAGAGCTCCACGATCATTATTTCAATTGAGAAATGCATATTCATTACATGCAAAACAGACAGGTACACTCATTGGCCTCATTCATCCCCTTTCCATTTCTCATGGGATATCTTTAGACAGTAACATAGGAGAGTACCAGACTGTACACCGTGGGATTATGTCCCTCCATCAGCAAATTACACCAAGGTTAGGTCTACTGTTGCCCCATGCTATATACAAGCAAGGTCGTTTCATCATAACGCCCGCAACACAGGGCAGTGGTCTGTGGGAACTCCGACCCCAGCAGGCTGGTCCCACAGCAGTGTGTCAGTACAGGCAGCTTGGAAATGCATTTTTACAAGGCATTCCATTAGAGCAGGTGACAGAACAAACATGCACCTCAGCAGCAACTGCTTTATTGCAACATCATATAACTTTTCTACTTGATATACAATGCAAGGAGACTGACTCCATGAGTTTAGCAATGAATCATTGATGGGGAGGATGTTTATCTGCATGACACAGGGGGTGGCTTGGGGGTGATGTCTGCAAGTCAGGGGTGCACATCATAGGGTCTTGCACGGAGCACACATTTGAATATAAAGATGCCTGCATGCAAGTACTGACACAGCTATGAAGGCCAGCAGACAGTGATGTGTACTGTGAGACATGCATGTTGTGACAAATCAACTTCCGGGGCACGAGTGGTCCAGAGAAGAATATCGGTTTCTAAACCATCAATCAACCACACACCTCCAGTACACCAGAAGGAATCCGAACAGATTGGAATACAAGTAAATTATAAGGCCTCCTTGTCCAATTTTGCTAACTTGGACGGAACGGCAGACTTATCTCTGCAAGGATGCGGATCCTTTGTTAGTTGCAACACAGCAAAAATACAATAATTACCCAATGATAAAAGCGACAGTCCAGTCAAGGTTGTATACAAATATCTACATTATTATTACTACAACAGACAGATCTAGCACACTACAATTACAATCCACACTGTAAAGGAACACAGAGGACAGACAGTTTCACAAAGGAAAGGGATGCACTCTGGATACTGAGAGGAGGGTAGTTGGTAAAGCAATCAGTCTTACTGTTCAAGGTTATTTGGTTTCAACACCAAAGGGGCAAAGAGTCGTAACTGTCTTTAGGGGCCTTCAGAGAAGGATCAGAATGGGTGAACCACAATGTAACTGGTGCTGAAGACGTTCTTGGTGCTCGACAGCATCGGGGCGGTTCCAGGGCGCTTCACAGCCCGTGCTATAGAGTTAGTGGCGGGAGACAGCTGCTGGTCCTCAGGCTGTCCAGCGCAGCGGCTCGGGCCAAGAATCGTTGCTGCTCCTCCTCTGTGGGCCCCCTCCAGTGGCCTGGGCAGGAGCCAGGTTGTCACTCAGCTTCTGCTTGGTCCTTCGCGTGAGGTCGTTCATATGCTTCTGGACCTCTTTAACAGAGTGCTTCTCCACACCACAAGTGTTTATGCAGTCTGTGACATGCTGCCAATGCTCCATTCGGTGGTGAGTGAGGAGCTTAGTAGCAGGGGGCTGCCTGGGGGTTGTGGCAGAGGTGAGTGGGGTGAGGGGAGGGGGGCATAGTAGAATGGGGCTGCCTAGGGGTTGTGGCTGAGGTGAGTGGGGTGAGGGGATAGGGATGTAGTAGCAGGGGGCTGCCTGGGAGTTGTGGCCGAAATGAGTGGGGGCTGTGGGTATGTAAGGACTTGAGTGGGCTGCCTGGGTCTTGGGAGCTAAATCATTGGGGGGTGCCAGGACTTGAAGGGGCAGCCTGGGGCTTCGGGGAGAGGTCAGTGGGGGTCATAGGGGGTGTCAGGACTTGAGGGGACTGCCTGGGGATTGGGACACAGGTGAGTGGGTGTGGTGGAGGGTGTTAGGACTTGAGGGGGATGCATGGGGCTTGGTGTGGGGAGAGGAGAGGGGAGTATAGTAGCAGGAGGCTGCCTGGGGGTTGTGGCAGAGGTGAGTTTGGTGAGGGGAGGGGGTGTAGTAGCAGGGGCTGCCTGGGGGTTGTGGTGGAGGTGACTGGGGTGAAGAGAGGGGGTGTAGTAGCCGGCAACAGGCTGGGGTTTGTGGCAGATGTGAGTAAGCGGAGGGGGTGTAGTAGCAGGGGCTGCCTGGTGGTTGTGGCAGAGGTGAGTGGGGTGAGGGAATGGGTTGTAGTAGCAGGGGGCTGCCTGGGGTTGTGGCGGAGGTGAGTGGGTTGAGAGGAGGGGGTCTAGTAGCCGGAGCTGCCTGGGTTTTGCGGAGGTGAGTGGGGTGAGGGAAGGGTGGTGTAGAAGAAGTGGCTGTTTGGGGGTTTTGGTGGAGGTGAGTAGGGCTGGTGGGACATGTCAGGACTTGAAGGAGCTTCCTGGGGTTTGTGGAGGAGGTGAGTGTGGGTAGTGGGGGGTGTCAGGACTTGAGGGGGTTGCATAGGGCTTGTGGCAGAGATGAGTGGGGATGGTGGGCGTTTCAGGACTTGTGGGGACTCCCTGGGGTTTGGGGCAGAGGTGTGTGGGGGAGGTGGGGGTGCCAGAACTTGAGGGGGCTGTCTGGGACTTGGGGCGGAAGTCAGTGGAGGTGGTGGCGGTGTCAAAAGTTGAAGGGACTGCCTGGGGCTTGCGGCAGAGTTGAGAGGAGGTTGTGTGGGGGGGTAACAGGACTTGAGGGGGCTGCCTTGGGGTTGGGGCAGATGTGAGATGTGAGTGGGGTTAGATGAGGGGGTGTAGTAGCAGGGGCTGCCTGGGGCTGTGGCGGAGGTGAGTGTGGTGTGGGGTTGGGGGTGTAGCAGCAGGGGCTGCATGGGGGCGGAGGTGGAGGTGTGTGGGGTGAAGGGAGGAGGGTTTAATAGCAGGAGGCTGTCTGGGGGTTGTGGTGGAGTGGAGTGGGGGTGATGGTGGATTTCAGGATTTGAGCGGGCTGCTTGGGGCAAAATTAAGTGGTGGTGGTGGGGTGTCAGAATTTGAGGGGACTACCTGGGTCTTGGGGCAGAGACGAGTGTGGTGATGGCAGTGTGTGTAGTAGCATGGGGCTGCCTGGGGTTGTGGCGGGGGTGAGTGGGGTGAGGGGTGGGGGCTTTAGTTGCAGGAGGCTGCCTGTTGATTGTGACAGAGGTGAGTGGGGTGAGGGGAGGGTGGTTTAGTAGCAGCAGGCTGTCTGGGGGTTGTGGTGGAGGTTAGTGGGGGGATGGGGCATGTCAGGACTTGAGAGAGATACATGGGGCTTGTGGTAGAGGTGAGTGGGGGTGGTGGGGGTTTCAGGACTTGATGGGACTGCCTGGGGCTTGGGGCAGAGGTGGGTGGGGGTGCTAGGACTTGAGGTGGCTGCCTGGGACTTGGGGTAGAGATCAGAAGGGGTTGTGGGGGGTGTCAGGAGTTGACGGAACTGCCTGGCACTTGGGCCAGAGGCGAGTGGGGGTGGTGATGGGTGTCAGGACTTGAGGGGACTGCCTGGGCCTTGGGGCAGAGGCGAGTGAGGGTGTTGGGGGGTGTCAGGACTTGAGGGGGCTGCCTTGACATGCAGTTTCGCCAAGGTATGGTATGGTATGGTAATGTTTATTTGTTAAGCGTCTCTACACAAGTCAGGTGTTTCCTTGACTTACAGGGACATGCACAGTTTTGCTGGGGTGCAGCCTTGACTTATGGGGGACCGTGCGCAAAGGTCGTTACTTGCAATGGTTTTTATTGCGTGGGGGTGTGTTGTGGGCGTTCCAGGCGCAAGTTGATTTTCTTTGTGTCACAAGTTTGCGCTTTTAAATCCATGAATATGCAGAAAGTTGTTTTAGGCTCTATGTACTTTTTGGGGACTTTGCACTTTTTCTATGAATCGGGCGGATTATGTTTAAAAATGGAAAACTATTAATTTCAATGAAAATTCCAAAATGATGTGTGCATTACACAGCCGAGCGCCGATTTACAAAAACACTTTTGAATCGGAAAGCCCTAGTGAAAAAGGCTTTGTAAATCAGGCCCCGAATCTCCTTGCTGTTTTCAATGTTTACCTTCGCCTCAGCATTTGCTTCACTGTGCTGCAACTAAAGAATAGCACAGAAAATTGGCATTGTTTACCCTACAATAAAATGTCTCTAGAAATGGGCTGTGCATATACCATGAACCACTCTCTGCTTGTATATAAATGTTTCTGTCAGTGGATATGGGCACTGCAGTAGCTCAAAAGAACCTCTCGCTGGTTTGTGCCCCAGCAATATCAATAAAGGAAGCACGAGATCTATAGCAGCTGTTGTAGACTACCTGAAATCCAAGGAGTGCTTTGGGATTGCATAGGGACTGCAGGCAAACTCTTTTGGCTGCACAGCATATTCTCAATGGAAAGCAATTGTGATCCAGGAAGCAATTGTATGAACTAAAGAGGAACAGTGACTACAGAACATCCCCGTAAAAAGTTACTATGTTTCCCTGCTCTTTGAATTGACAATGCATTTTGGGACTAGGTGTTACGAAGCAGGACTTGTTTCTGAAGTGCTGTATCACAGAATTCTACTTCCCTTTGACTGGAGTTTGGATACTTAAGTGCTTCCTCTACTGTCTTATGTTTGTCAGGATCCTAGTCTCCTTTGGTTCTGGTAGTTTCTTGCCTGGTTTGAGTTGGATCCAAGTAATGGCTTTGACATCAATTATTCAAGCGAGCATACATTAGACAGGGGTGTTGCTAGGTCTGGAAAAGACCAGGGGCTGTAGCCCCTTTAGCCCCCGCACCCCCAGCAACACCTCTAAGCTACAACTTGCATACCGTCCTCTTAGGGGGAGCACTTCTTTCCTTGATAGAATTCTTTGAATATCACCCCTGACTCTACCACAAAACCCTTTCCCTTCCTCTGGATTAGACTGTCTGCTTAGAAAACATGTCTCCATCATCCCTACCACTTCACAGATGTATGATGAGAATATTTTAATTATCTGTATTTGTTTATAACGCGCTTAATACCTGAGTACGGTTTCTAAGCATGGGTTGGATTTTGGACCCCTGTTGCTCTGTGTGGTCTTTTTTCCAAGACCAGCACGTTGACCCTGTGCTATCCTGCGTTTACTATATTAAGACTCTTGCTCCACTTTCTACTGTGATACTGCACATCAGAAACAGGTCCACTTGCATTCCATTGCCACACTGTGTGAAATTGTTTGAGTGATGGTTAATTTGGGTCCACACTGAGAAAACAGATCAGTGCGTTTGTGTGTGTGTGTTTGAGGGTGTGCGTGTGTGGTGCAAATCATGGGTCTAGCTCCAAGCCAATATTTGGTTGCATTTTTGTGTCAAATATTGCACAACAGTGATGTTTGTGTTGATCGTAAAATGGCTGCCTAACTGTTGTTGCAAAGTGTAGTAGCAACAGGGGAGTTGCTAGGTCTGGAAAAGACCCGGGGCTAAGCTGATGTCGGAACTGTCGGGACTGGGGGCTAGCTAGTCTTTTGGCTGTAGCTCCTGAGATTCTATCCGGGGCTACAACCAAAAGATCAGGGGCTATAGCCCCCTTAGCCACCCCCTAGCAACGCCCCTGAGTAGCAAACTGAGCAGGGTGAGAAAAAAAGGCACATAAGCCTCAAATAAATGAAGAATGTGCATGTGCCATTGGGGCTTGAGTGACGTTTCCAAATGACCCAATCAAGGAGCTTTAAGGCGGACCCAGGTTTTGGATGACTGGGTACTTTTAACTTGTTCCCCATATCTACTCTAGATGTGCAATTTAACCTGAGATTTAACCTGTGAGTTATATGAAGCTGATGCTCAAAAGAGATAACAAAACTTATGTCTCATATTTTGTAAACTTTTTATAACTCTTTGCTGTTGGGGCGCATCCCGCCAATTCGCAAAAGTTCTGAGAAATTTGAGTGATGCCAATTTTATTATTCCTCTTTAATGAGCCGGGGGACATGTTCACATTGACATGTACATTGTGTTTGCTTGGAAAGCTTCCCTTATGTGATTTTGGTCAATTCATTTACTTTTTTCCAGCATAAACTATGCAACTCGTTTAAAGTCATCTTTTTATTTCTAATAAACGGACATAATCATCTCTCGTTTTTTCTGCATTACTTCGGGTCACGAACTCGTGGGTATTTAATGCCAGGAAACAGGCAATGTTATGTTTCCTTTGTATTTGCCAATTATATCGGTTATCTTGCTGTAGAATTCTGGCAGTCATTCCAGAGTTGGCCTTCTAATTTTCTTTTCTTAATTGTGGTGAAAGCAATCACAAGTAATAAGATCAACTCAGCAAGCATCTTAAGATTGAAATTGAATGTAATGTTGATTGTTCCATTGCTTACAAAATAAGTGACCTTTTGTTCTTAGCTTGCAGCACACGAAAGATCTGTTCCCAAAGCCTCACTTTTTATCAGTTCTGTAGCATGTTCACAAGCAAAGATTATTGAGAAGATATGAACTTGGACTGGGCCTACTTCAAGTCTTGTCCAGTAAGGGATGATCAGTGGTGTTAATGGAAAACATGGAAAGGGGTCTCCCACAAGGGCTGGGGTGGGGGTGGAGTTTGGTGATATGGGCGGATTCAGAGGAGGCAGAGATGGCAGTTGGACTTCACTCAAAGGAAATGTTCAAAATAGTATTTCAAAAATTTAGCAATTTCTTTCATGCAGGTTCTTTCCAAACTCCACACTGTACATCATTTCCACTTTAAATCACGTCCATGGCAATGGTGCACCCAACACACTAATGCCGTGACCTTTAGTATATTAAGGGATCCCTAGACACGCTGTACAGTAGACGGCTACGAGGGTACATCAGCAGGTTGAGAGACCATTGCTGAGATGTTATGTATTCAAAACTGGTTGTTAATCATATGACTTTTTGCAATTCCTTATTAAGTGCTATAAAATGTGGTGGGACAGGTGATGGTTTGGGCTGTTCGCTTGCTTATATTCATGGCACAGGTTGGGCTATTTTTGCCCCTGTAGTGAAAATCAAAAGTTGGCACCCATGAACACACAGTTTAATTTCCTAATAACTGCTGTGAGCACAACAGACGCATTTCTTTGTGATTAACCAGTTTGACGAGCATACAACAACTTTATAAATACAGCATGTGATAAAACACAAAGGGCCACACAAATTACTAAATATGCATGGACGTCCGACAACAAAAAAAAACATTTCAAAGAAAACTAGTTAATGCAAGCAGCATTTTTTAGTTTGAAAATTATGTTTGTTTTTCTATGGAAGTGCAAAATGCACATTTGGAAAATAACAGTGTGCCCAGCATGCAGAAAGCCTGCTTTCAACAGTGATGCCCTCTCCCAGTTAAATCCATGGCACATTGATTTGCGTGGTGTCCCTTTCAGGCCAGAAGAAAGAATATGGGCTGAGCAAATAGAAACTGCAGATGTGCGAATGACGGCCGGTGAATGGAGCACAAAGCACATTAGATCACCAAGCTCCCAGCTTTCCTCGCCAAAGCTGGGGGCTTGGTAAACCCTGGTCAGGGCTGTGGCGGGCTGGGTCCCGAGATCGGGCCAGACATCTGATGCCAGATCTCGGACCCGGCAACAGCCGTCCCATTGGCCAGCGCTGGGGATGTTAGTACCCCCCCTATGCAAGAGAAAAACTGAGGAGATATTCAGAATATTTTTGGGATGTATGTCCAGACCACCATCCCTCGCAAATGATTTAGAGTGCAGAAAATATATCAATACATGGAGAGTACCCGGGTAGCAGTGTAGGAACTAAGGGGGTAATCCATTGGATGGGCACAAATGGTGGGAGACACGTGTATTTGGGTTGTGGGGTGAAATATAAAGGGATGTGATACAGACAACAATCCATTTCTTGATGTTATAACACCAAGTGATGAGTATATGACCACGGTAGAGAATTTTAAACGGATGAGGATAAAAGATACAATAATATGGAATTTAAAGTTACGAGTCAAAAGGGATTTACATGAAGAAAAGGAATACGATGGGTATAAAGGTGTATTTGTATTTGTTTATTATTTGTATTGCGCTCCGAACCCTGAGGTAACAGGCCGCTGGAAAACATGAAGGTTACATACATAGAAAAAGCACAATAGCAGTTAGGGAGACCAGACCAATGGTTACAGCTGTATCTGATGTCAGAACATTTACAAATAAGTGTAGGCGTGTTTCGGCATACATAGGATGGTAAACGTTAGTAGCAGAAAGACAGATGATAGGGTCCTCACTGGAGCAGCTTGTTGCTCAGCCAGCTTTTTATTCCAGATTTAAAAATCGGGAAGGATGGTTCTTGTCTGTAAGATGGAGGTATGGCATTCCAGCGCTTGGCTGCTTGGACTGGGAAGCTGGCTCCTCCCGCTATTTTTATGTTGAATCTGGGAGATATTCTTTTTGCAAGGCAATTGGAAAGGGCAGATCTGGTGGTACGGGCTGTTTGGAGCTTGCTGAATTTATCAGACAGATATTTGGGAGCTGTGTTAGAGAGGCATTTATGTGTGATTGCTAGAGTATGAAGAGTAATTCTGTCGCAAGCCGACAACCAATTGGCATCTCGTCTGTAGGTTGAGATGTGGCAGGATCTAGGAAGGTTGAGAGCTGCTCTCAGTGAGTTATTTGTAGGACCTGTAACCTGTTTAGGTTATGTTCAGAGGACCCTAGGAAAAGTGTGTTACAATAATCCATTTTAGACAACTCTAAGGCTCTGGCGAGCGTTAATCAGCTGCTAGTGGACAGAAAGGATTTACAACTGTAGATTAGCTTGTTGGTGTAGGCTGTGGTGGACGCTACAAAGCTAACTTGTTTCTTTAGGGACAGAGTTGAATCGAGGTACCCCCAAGGTTTTTATTTCCTTGGTGACTTTGATCACGTTTCCATCTATGTTGAAGGATGTGTACCTCTGGCCTAGTTTATTTAGGCGTGCCTGCGTGCCGACAATCGGGAGCTTGGTCTTATCATCATTAAGACACAGAAAGTAAGAGGCCATCCAGGCCTGGATTTCTAAGTAGATGTCATTAATTAGCTTGGAATCCTCGTTGTAGCAGCAGGTGAGTGGGATGAGGACATAGGTGTCATCTGCATAGTTGGGGTAGATGACACCCAGGTTGTCAAGGCGATGGAAGAGGAGCTTTGTGAATATATTATAAAGCGTGGGTAACACGCAAGAGCCTTGAGGGACTCCACGGTGTATAGGGCTCAGTTCTGCTGAGGATGAAAAAAATCTGGTGGTTCGTTTGGTGAGAAAGGAATTGATCCAATTGGATGCGTTGGTGGAGAAGGCTGCTGCTGTGGTAAGGTGTCCAGTTAGGATTTGGTGGTCAACTATGTCGAACGCCGCAGACAAGTCAAGGAGCAGGAAGATAGCCAGGTTGCCTTTGTCTTTTGCCTCGTCCATCTGGATTTTCAAATCCAAGAGGGCTGTCTCTGTTCAATGATTGGCCTGAAACCGGATTGTCTAAGGATTTATAAATTGTTTTCCTCCAAATGCTTCTGGATTTGCAGATATGCAACTCTATCCACTATTTTTAAGAGGAAGGGGGTGGTAGTAATAGGCCTGAAGTTGGTTGGAATGATCGGATCTTAATTAGGTTTTTTAGGAGCGGCGTGACCAAGGCCTCCTTCAAATTTTTGGGAACTTGACTAGTCTTGAATGATGAATTTAT
Source organism: Ambystoma mexicanum (assembly GCF_040938575.1). NCBI lineage: Eukaryota > Metazoa > Chordata > Amphibia > Caudata > Ambystomatidae > Ambystoma > Ambystoma mexicanum. The sequence continues at coordinate 173,797,798 of NC_090924.1, read as the reverse complement.
CAGAGTGGCGATGAAAGGGGCAAGATCTTTAGCTCCTTCCTTAATGATGGAAGCTGGACAGATGTCCCCTTGACAATGAGAAGGTTTCAGACTTTTAATGATGTCTTCAACTTCATTAGGTGACACTTACGAGAACGTAAAAGGTGGGCATTTGGGGCGTCTTTTCTCTGGCGCATGTTTTGGATGGTGGCAGCTCGAAAGGCTACTCCTTTTGGATTCAATCTTGTTTATGTAAAAGAGTGATTTTGTCTGCTAATGCTTGTTGGATTTTTGTGCACCAGGTCGCATCCTTAATACAGTCCTTAGTAGGAGGTGCTGGTGATTCTAGTTCCTTTAGGATGCTAACCAGCTCCTTAGTGCTTGATTTGGCGTTATGGATTCTGGTGCTGTAGGCTTCTTTTTTGGTGAATAGGATGGCAGTTGTATAGGATGCAGCTTCTGTGGCGAAAATGGTTTTGTTATGACTGGTGGGTGATTTTCGCCAAGAAGTTTCAGCTGATATTTTGGTGTTCCGTAGGATTTTGAACTCAGGCGTGAACCACTTATTAAGGTGGGTGATCGGTTTGGCTTTTTTTATTTTGAGCGGTGCAGAGATGTTTAGGGCTGATTCGAGTGTAACATTGTATAGGTTGACTAACTTGTTCGAGTCAAGGTTCTTGTACTTGGCTGCGTCCAGGATATTACTGATGAGCGAATGGAGACAGGAAATTGAGATATCTCAACAGTTTCTGGATAGGGTGAGTGGGGCAATAGTGGTGTGGGGGGGGGGTTATTCCTTGGATAGAGAACAAAATAAGGTGATGGTCCAACCAGACGACTGGTTCATTTTGGAGAATTGCGACAGTGCAATTAAGGTCAGACACCCAGTCCAGTATTCAGCCTTTGGTGTGTGTAGGTTATGTGATTCTGTGTTTGAAGCCCAGTTGGGCGATGGAAATTGCCAAGGTTAGGGCATGTGAGTCATTAGTGTCCTGTAATCCTAGGTTGCGGTCACCCAAGAGGATGGTTTGGGAGCCAAGTTTGGTGTTGGCGGATAGGAGGTTGTTAATGTCTTCATCAAAGGATGCTATCGGGCCTGGAGAGCGATAGATGAGATGCATCAGGATAGTTTGAGTGGGTGAAAGTGCGAGTTTAACTGAAAAAATGTTCTGCAGAGGGAAGGCTGGTATTGGACATGGCACTGAGGCACAGGTGGGTTTTTGTGATGAATGCCACTCCCCCTCCTTTGCCTGAATTTCTGTCAGCCCTGATAATCGTGTATCCCTCTGGCAGGGCTAAGGAGATTGCTGGGCCTGCCGCCTGATGGAGCCAGGTTTCAGTAATGGCCAAAAAGTCTGGGCGGTTGGCCGTAATGAGGTCAGCAATATTGAGGGCATGGGCCACTAGTGAGCGAGCATTGATGAGTGCTCCTTTGATGGTGGGTGGTAGTGGAGCGGCTCTAGGTCCTCCTGTGCTTGGATTTGTTGAAGATGATGGGGATGATGTGGCAATAGTTGGCAATGGTGTCGTGGAGGAAGTAGTGGGGCTTGGTGAGTATGGAGGCTCAGACACAGTTTCTGCGCAGGTCGTTGGAAGGCGCTTTTTGGGGAGGTGCATGGTGTGTTGAGTGAGCATCCTTAGGGTGACCTTGTGGTTGGGGAAATGAGAGCCTAATCTCATGTTTCTAATGTCAAATACACATGGGATGAGTGGGGTGGGAGGGGCTACAAATTGCTGTATCCATTCAATGGGGCTGAGAGAGGGACTGGTTACAGTCCTAGTGATGGTGTCATCTGTGGAGATATAATTATTGCTAGGTTGGAGAGGTGGGAGGAAGTTAGTTGGGGTTATGGTGTGGAATAGTGGGAGGAAGGATGCCATGGCAAGGGTGACTCTATGGAAGGTGGCCATGGTGTAGTGGGATCGGGCGAGGAAGGAAGGACAGAGAGGGGGGTTTGCAGTTTGTGAGTTATTTGATATAATGTCTGATGTGCACTACCCAGAATTTAGCAACATGTGGTGCAGTGATAAGAACTCGGAAGGGAAAGAGAGGAATAACAGGAGTTGTTATGTCTGTTCCCTCATCCCCCACATGTTAGTACCCAGGAGATATTGCCTTTGGAGGCCGAGTGTTTGGTGCATTTTGAACTGTGTTGGGTCTGCAGTTTGTTCCACGGGAGCACGGTACTAAAGGACAAAGACAAAGAAAAGTGTGCCAAAGACAACAGAGCACCCCAATGTATGCCATGGCCCATTTTAAAATTGGGTGAAGTGTTGTTTGTGTCAAACAAATGGGAGAAGGCAGTGGTGAACTGTGCAGCATGGGGGTTGGCAGGGTTTAGAGAAGAAGTTATATGAAGCATTAATAAGAACTGTTTCATGTTATGGACTGCATACATACCTAAACTAACATGGATTGAAGCACATGAAACCCCAGTAAAAGTTCAACAAACAGATGAATATCAGTGTTGCTTTCGAGGGCATGGGACTGTTCCTGTAGGCACTAACACTAAGTACAATATGACAATGTTCATTCCAGATCTTGCAAAAGGAACAGCAGCACTGATGGACCTGCACTGGGTATGTGGCCAACAAGTATATCTGCATCTTCCTTCTTCCTGGCGAGGCACGTGTGCATTAAAAGCCTGGCACTCTGCTATTCTAGTAGTGCCTTAAGCTCATCTGACAGTGGCATCTAAGCATGGAATGTTACAAAATATCCCAGCCTCTATCCAATCCCCCGGGATGATGAAGAAGAAATGGTTGGTGAAGTTGAGAAAAAGAAGATCAAATTATTTTTCAGAAGATTTGTCCAAGCTGCTCAAAGCGATTCCAGACAAATATCGGCTGTACACCAAGACAGAGATGTTTTTTGCATCTCCCTTAACACCAGGGATACAGGCTGCAGTGAATGCAAAGTGGTTGCAGATTGTTCAGTGAGAAGTGATCCAGTTGGTGAATGACATTGAACAAAGCCTACACATTGTCAAGTGCAAGCTGAGGACGATCCGGTTGATGAAGCTTCAAAACTGGTACGTTCTGGATCTCCTGACTGCAATGGGAGGGGGCATGTGCAAGAAGATAGGGTTATGTTGCTGCACATACCTACCCAAAATGATGCAGAGAATGGGTTTCTGAGGCACAGCATAGGGGCCCTACACAAGCTAAAGACTGGCATTGAAAGTGAAGCAGGTGTGCAGGCCGAAAATTGGTTAGATACGTTGTTTTCATGGGTGCCATCCTGGCTTGGGGTACTGGTGAAGATACTGGCTCCGATCGTGGTGTTCCTGCTGGTGTTGTTCTGCATGTGCCAGATGATGCTTCAATGTTGTGCCAAGACTATTCCGAGCAGTGCAATGATTAGGGTTACTAATGGTGTAAGAATGGCTCTCACAGGTTCAAAGGATGGCCAGGCTCACATAGAGAAACCAAATAGGCCACAAATGGTTAGGCTTGAGAGGCCTATAGATCCTCTGGGAATTAAACCTCACCCTGGCCAGGCCCGGAAAACTATGTAGAGCACTGGGCTGAGGATAGGGATTCTCTGTACCTCATATTTACTCCAGAAAAATATCCCAAGATGGGAGAAGTTTGCGTCATGTGTGTAGGGTATGGGTGACCAAAGATGATGATTATAAAAGAAGGGAATTAGCTGGGCTAGTTGTTAAGGAATTAACTGAAGGGGGGAATGTTGGGATGCATGTGCAGACCACCACCCCTCCCAAAATGATTTAAACTGCAGAAAATACATGAACACGTGGAGAGTACACAGGGAGCAGTCTAGTGGGGCAGGGGGAATACTATGGATGGGCACAAATTGTGGGATACACGTGTATTTCGGAAAGACTATACCAGGGAAAATCAACCATTGCTTTTATGAAAGTGACAAGTAGAATACATTGCATGTGCGCAACACTTATGACATGAATCAACACTGCATCTAAAGCTAAGTCTGAATCCTCGCAGGCCATTTTCGAGACACCGAACAACAAGGTCTCTTTTCTTGTTCGAATATCACATTCTAAGTACCAGGCATTGTAGGGAACAAGCACATACACCCACACACAAGTGTATCCAGCTAGGCCTTTGAACAATCAGGTAGGAATGCAAGCAGCCAAATGGGAGAAGGGCTACGGGGCAGAGGTCTCGAGCTGCCAAAACACAAATTGAGATTTACGGCACTAGAGACCCCCAGAATAAGGGTCAGTTCATTTGAACTACCAGATGTGCATGAGAAACACTCTTAAATCCTTCATGAATCAGATCGATTAGTGGGACACTGGGTTTACCTTCAGGAGGGGTAACGGATACAGGGGGAGCAGAGAACAACCAGGCCCATCATTTGTACCAGGGAGAGCAAAGGGTGATGCAGAAATTCTAAGATTGCAGGGGGTGCCTATGTGTCTGGGATGAGAAAAGAGTTGCTTTGTTTGCAAGGACTAGGCTGACATCGACGTTATCTGCTGAGTTCATGTTGACGACCCAGTGCATATCATGTGGTTAGGAGTAAAGATAGGGTGGTGTCTTTTTAAGTTTAACAAATTACCTTGCAGTGCTTCAAAGTGAAGGGGTTGTTACCTTCATGTGGAGAAGATGGAGGAGAAGACAACGTGACAAATCAGAAAAGGGGCTATATGTAACTATTTAGTTTAGTTTATTATTTGTATAGCGCCGCCTGGCCCTAGGGCATCCAGGCGCTTGCGATGAATACAACAAGAATAATGAATACAACAAGAATAATGCAGCAGAAATGTACAAATCGATTACATATTTACAAATTTACAGTCTTGGTGCATGCTAGTGCGGTAGGGCTAGGCAGTTTCTTTGGAAAGAAGCCAAGTTTTGGTGTTGTGTCTAAATCTGTGAAAGGACGGTTCTGATCTCAGCTCGAGTGGAAGTGAATTCCAAAGTTTGGAGGCAAGCACGGGGAAGCTGGAGCCACCTGCTTTTTGGAGCTTAAATCTTGGGATATTTAAGCAGTGTGTTTGAGCTGATCTGGTAGGGCGCGCTGGGGTGTGGTGCTTGAGGTTGTCGGATAGATATCTGGGTGCTTGGTTAGCTAGGCATTTGTGTGTGAGTGAGATGGTTTTATATTCAATTCTTTGTGGTATGGATAGCCAATGGCAGGTGCGTCTGGCGTCCGAGATGTGTTCTTGTTTGGGTATGTTCAGGGCTGCTCGCAAGGCGTTGTTTTGTATGACTTGTAGTTTGTTGATGTTTTTCTGACTGGTTCCCAAGTATAGCGCATTGCAGTAGTCAACTTTGGAAAGGACTAGCGCTCTGGCTAAGGTGATGCAGTTGGATGGTGAGAGGTAAGGTCTGCTGGCATTGATAAGTTTACAAGTGTAAGCAGTGGCTGATGAGATGGAGTTGATCTGTCTTGTCAGTGTGAGGGAGGAGTCGAGGTAGATTCCTAGGGTTTTGACGCTGTTAGAGACGGTGATGTTATTGCCGTCTATAGTGAATGCTTGATAGAGTTTGTCGAGTTTATTAAGTCTGGGTTGGGAACCTAGGAGAAGAAGCTCGGTCTTGTCGTCATTAAGGCATAGGCCATGCTTGGCCATCCATTCTTGTATAATGGAATAAATGTTGTTGAGAGCAGTGAGGTCGGTGGAGTAGTCGCCTGTTAAAGGGATCAGTATTTGGGTGTCGTCTGCGTAGTTGGTGTAGATGACACCCAAGCGGTCCAGTATGTCAAAGAGGGGTTTCGTGAATACATTGTATAGAGTGGGGGAGACGCAGGAGCCCTGGGGGACACCGCAAGTGACTGGGGCTGGGATGGCAGAGGCTGTGGGTGCGAAGACTCTCATGGATCTGTTGTTAAGGAAGGAATGGATCCATGCGTTGGTGTTATCTGAGAATTTGGCTGCTGAGGATAGATGTTTGCAGAGGATGTCGTGGTTGACCAGGTCGAAGGCGGCCGATAAGTCAAGGAGGAGAAGGAGGGCTAGTTTACCATTGTCTTTAATGTTGTCCATCTGTGTCTTAAGGTCAATCAGGGCGGTCTCAGTACCGTGTTTGGGGCGGAATCCTGATTGTCTGAGTCCTAGTAAGTTATTTTTCTCGAGGTGGTTCTGTATCTGGAGATAGGCAGCTCTGTCGAGGATTTTTAGTAGGAAGGGTACAGTCGTTATGGGTCTGTAGTTGGTGGGGACATTAGGGTCAAGGGTGGGCTTCTTGAGTAAAGGAAGAACCCAGGAGTCCTTGAGGTTGTTGGGCACTATGTTGGAGGTGAAAGATGCGTTGATGAGGGTGGTGATGAAGGGAGCAAGTTGTTTGGCAGCATCTTTAATGATAGGGGCTGGGCAAGTGTCGCCTTGGCATTTGGACGGTTTAAGAGAGTAGATTATTTCTTCAACCTCTTTAATGGTTATGGTGGAAAACTCAAAGAGGTTATTGTCATCATTTTGGGGGGTGGTGTGGGTGTGTGTAGAGGGGGTGATGTTATCGGAGAGGGTGAGGCTTTCTTTCTTTGTCAAGATTTTGGCTTGTAGCGTGGCAATTTTGCCTAGGAGTGCTTCCTGGATGTTCGTGCACCAGAGGATGTCTTTGTTGCAAGTGTCTGGAATGGGGGAGGGTGATTCGAGTTCTCTCAGGATATTGAAGAGCTCTTTGGTATTAGATTTGGCGTTGCTGATTCTTTCATTGTACATGTTTTTTTTAGACTGGATGATGGCTGATTTATAGATGTTCGATGCTAGTGCGTAGGATGTCTTGTTAATAGTGGATGGTGACTGTTTGCATGCTAATTCAGCTTGTCTTTTGGCTTTGCGGAGTGTTTTTAGTTTGGGGGTGAACCAGGAATTGAGGTGTGCTCGTGGTTTGGCTTTCCGAAGCTTGAGTGGTGCTATGGTATTTATGGCCTTAAGGATAGTTGTGTTGTATAAATCTACTAATTCAGTAGGGTTGGTCATGGTGGGTGAGAAGTCGATGATGGGTTGGAGTAACGGGAGGAGTTTCTCTAGTGTGATATTTTTGTTGTTTCTTGTGAGTGTGGGTGGGGCATTGGAGGAGGGCCCTGGTGTTTGAGTGCCTTTGTTGATGGTGAAGGTAATAAGGTGGTGATCGGTCCAGGTGCATGGAGTGTTGGAGAGGATGGTAGTGTTGCAATTGAGGTCAGCTATCCAGTCAAGGATGCATCCTTTGTTATGTGTGGGTTGTGCGATATGGTGGGTGAGTCCTAATTCTGAAATAGTGTTGGCGATAGTGTGAGCTTTGTCATCTTTCTCATCATTGAGACCTAGATTAAAGTCTCCTAGGATGAGTAGTCGAGAGTTAGGTTTGATATTGTTAGAGAGTAGAAGGGCTATGTCGTCATTAAAGGATAGTATGGGGCCTGGCGGTCTGTAGATGAGGTGGATGGTGATAGTGCTTGTGTGCGTTGTGGATAGTTTGAGGGTGAGTAATTCCGCTGATGTCAGTGATTGGTTTTGTATGTGTCTAATGTTGATGGAACTTTTTGCAATAACGGCTACTCCACCACCTTTAGCTGTTTGTCTGTCTGCACGATAGATGGTATAGTCATTGGGTATAGCAAGTGATAGAGAGGGGCCAGATGCTGGGTGGAGCCAGGTCTCTGTAATAGCTATGAAGTCGAGATCATTAGCGGTGATAATGTCTGCAATGTCTAAGGCATGTGCGACTACAGATCTCGCATTGATGAGTGCACCTTTAATGATTTCGGTGGTGATGCATGATTTTTTGATGTGGGTGCGGGGGGAGGGTGCGATCAGGCCGTGTGATATCTGGTCTGTCGGAGGTGTAGGGCGTGTGCAGTGAGGGGCAGATTTGGTAAAGGTTATGTTTTGTTTGTTGCCTAGATTGGGGAAGGATGCGGGTGTGTGTGTTCTGGATCTGAGTCGGGTGAATCTGGATAATCCTGAGCAGGGATAGGATCTGCTGATAGTAATGTTCGTGATAGTGGGTTGGCCGATGGGAGTAGTTTGTGATGCTTCTTGGGGGCTGGGGGTGTCTGCTATGCGATGAGAGTCAATGGAGGAGGTAGGCTGGAAGGGGTTGATGTTGGGCAGGAAGGGGGTGGGGCAGGGTATGGGATAATGTCTGGGGCAGGCTAGTCTGCTGAGGCCGTTGGGGTGTAAGCGAAAGTGTGACCCTGTACAAGGGGTGTCATGGGGGACCAGGCAGAATGGGAACATAATGAGGAAGGTCCAGGTTATCATTTCTGAGTTTAGAGGGAACTGACGCACAAAATCGTCAGAGAGAAGCTAGTGCGCAATGTTAGTACGCAATGGTGCTGCAGTGCGGGTACTAGCGCAGAGAATCGGAGAAATGCTAGTGCACAGTGCTGATACTCAATACTAATACGCAGTGTAATCTAGGCGACCATAAGGCATTACACAATGTCACAGTAGTCTCTAAGCGACCATAAGGCACTACACATTGTCACAGTAGTCTCTAAGCGACCATAAGGCACTACACAATTTCATAGTGGTCTCTAAGCGACCATAAGGCACTACACAATGTTGTCACAGTGGTCTCTAAGCGACCATAAGGCACTACACAATGTCACAGTAGTCTCTAAGCGACCATAAGGCACTACACAATGTTGTCACAGTGGTCTCTAAGCGACCATAAGGCACTACACAATGTTACAGTAGTCTCTAAGGGACCATAAGGCACTACACGATGTCACAGTAGTCTCTAAGCGACCATAAGGCACTACACAAGTGGTCACAGTGGTCTCTACGCGACCATAAGGCACTACACAATGTTACAGTAGTCTCTAAGCGACCATAAGGCACAACACAAGTGGTCACAGTGGTCTCTACGCGACCATAAGGCACTACACAATGTTACAGTGGTCTCTAAGCGACCATAAGGCACTACACAATGTTACAGTGGTCTCTAAGCGACCATAATGCACTACACAATGTCTCAGTAGTCTCTAAACGACCAAAGGCACAACACAAGTGGTCACAGTGGTCTCTACGCGACCATAAGGCACTACACAATGTTACAGTGGTCTCTAAGCGACCATAAGGCACTACACAATGTCGCAGTAGTCTCTAAGCGACCATAAGGCACTACCCAGTGTGAGCAGTAGTCTGTGTTATACCGTACTGCGAGAACAGGGTTCAGTGAAGGCTTGAAACAGTTCAGGTTGCTGGCTGGAACAGTTGAAAAAAGGTTGCATGTAAATAGGTGGCAGCCAATGAGGGTGGGGTATGAATACTGTATATCGAGTACGTCATGAATGACGATTTGTACGTTTATAAGATAAACACCATTTTGAAGAGGAGAGAGAGCTCTGCGGCAGTGGGTTTATAATTCCCTGTCGCCATTTCCTTTTTGTATATAAAATAAAGCTCTTGTTCTTCTCAAAAATGGGTGCAACTAGCCTTTTTCCCTAGCAGGTAGTTTTTTCAATGTCTGGTTGTTGTGGAGTTACCCTACAATATATATCTTAGAGGCATGATGAGGGCTGCAGCAAAACCTGACAAAAGTGTTAGATTTAGAAAAAGTGATGGCTCTTTGGGCGAGTTCTGCTGTGTGAGGAAAAATCTTTCCAAGACAGTGGGATATAAACCTTTAAGAATTTATAGACAATTCAATGAACTTGGATTTGTGAATTGATGAATCAGTGAAGATGGACAGAGATAAAAGGCATGCAGGAGATGCATTTCGAAACAACTGCTCTTAAGATGGATAGAGGATCAAAGAGACAGACGCAACATTGTGATAAGGCATAGAATATTGTTTTTTACAATCATAGCCATTAGTTGAGGGAGAAGGAATCTTATCAGAAGAGTTGCAACCAAATATTTTCTCACCCCAATCAGGTTAACAGATGCATTTGGACTTCTTGAAGTTGTGCCCACAGCTGGAATTGCAGTCTTGCAAATACCTTTGTGTCTGGTACGAACACTGCTCTATGTTCAAAACCCAAACCGCAGCTGTCTACTGGTAAATGGACTGCAGACCATTTTCAGCAATACCCATATCAACTTGCTTTCCATGTTCTTTGCGAGCAAATTTAAAAGTCATTCTTGGGTCATTTCAACATCACAATTGCTTACGTCCATCTCAGGTCTTCTGGCTCCATCACGATAGAAAAGAAACCCCTTGGCTCAAAGCAGTGTTCAGCCAGCACATTCCACTAGAAGGGACACACTCACTGCCTCATACTCAGCTTCAACCAACCTTTAGCTTTATTAAACCACATCTTCTGGTCTGATTTATGCGTTGTTCCATTCTTCAAACAAATGCAACCTACATCTAAACGTATAGACCCCCAGCAGTATTTCTGTATTTTGCTGTGACCATGCCTGAAATATTTTACACTGTAAGCACTTCTCCTAATCGTAGCACATTTACCAAAGCAGCTCATGCACGCTGACACACATCGGCAGCCAAAATAACACAACTGTGCAATTATTAGGAATCATGACATAATAGTTCACCAAATGACCATCAAAATACCACTTAGAGTAACTGCTAATCCTACTGCCAGATATTTCATGCGGCCAAGCCAAACACAAAATCAGGAACCTTGGTTGGCAGAATAGACTGGCAAAATAAAAATGGCCAGTCTCTCACTCCATAGGCTTCAAAATCACAGACACATATTCACTGCACCACCAGGTTCCTTTATGCACCCAATAGTCGGATGGAAGTATTTAAAATACTGAGTGAGCCAAAAACCATGATAACTCACTCATAATCTTCCTGTAAAAACCTACAATTTCCTCATGAAATGGCTTGTACATTTCTATATATGGAAATTATTGCATAAAGGTAAGTGTCCACCAGCTTCACCTCCATACATTTTCCACCAAACCCCCATCACAGCACCACTCCAGTCAGTCAAGTTTCCCTTCATCACTTCCCTTAGCCCAACCAATGGTAAAAACTCTTTGCCACAGTCAAGAACTCATGATACCCTCTTAAGCAATGACCACCACAGCTGGTCAAACAAGGTTCAGCAAAGTGTACCTATTACTCATGATGAATGCTTAATCAGCGCTTGAGAGCCAACCGACACCCACCACCAGCCGTTGTCATGGCGCATGTGAAGCAACCCTCATCCCTACACAGGATTAGTCCTGTACTTAGCTATTTATTGCAGCTAAACGCTGCCCAGCACTTCCTATATTTGGCACTCACATCTGCCGCTCACCGACAAGCAGGGGCACTCCAGCACTTATCCCCCATCCCCGCTCCCATTCTCCTCCCTCTGCACTTGCACGTTCTGAATGCTCACAAGGCCTAGTAGGTCCATCTTTATCCCCCAGTGTATTAATTGTTTTCAATCCCATGTTCTCTCCCTGTTGCCCTGTGGGCGCTTTGAAACACAATTCACCCTTTGTGTAAGCGCCTAACAAATGCACAATAAAAATAAAATTAAAAAAACAAGCTGACCCCAAAATCAAAGACGGCTTCTCTAATCAGTATTGGCCTTCCAAAATAATGCTGCCCATGGAGGTTATTATGGAGACTAAAAGCCTCCATAATGAGCAGCAAATTTGGCTTACAGACATCAAAGCACAATCTATTGTCCCTCATCTCCTTCCCCTGGTAGGTCAGGATAATATCATCTGGCAGTGCTTTCCTTTTCCTCCCCCTATCTCTTTGCAGCTATTAACATTTTTCATAGGTTACAATGACCCTACCATACACTGTGTTGGCTCTTCCGCTACATACCATACCAGGCATTTCTACTTTTACCTCAGATTAAAACATGGTTGCTGACTAACAGGGTTCTAAAGAAAATTCTATATGCAGCATCTACATCCGGGAATGTGGCATCAGCTCAACTGCTTTGGTTTCTACTTGTTAATGAATCCCAGACCGTGGTATGGCCAGAAGTAAACACTTCAGAGATTGCCAGAAGACTAGTCACCCATCTGAAAATTGTATATTCCCAGATGCATGTAAACTGGCTCAAACCTAATGGGAACAAGTTTGATGTAATCCGTTTAAATAAAAAACCTCACAAACCTGCAACAGCCATTTCTTAGTGCTACTTGCCTGTGATCTATCTCAACACTGGGGCCGTGGTCAAGAACTTCTCACATTTTCTTGTTCGATCCAATCCACACTATACACCAGCAGATTCTAGAGTGCAAGTCCTATCTCTGCTCAGGGGTGTTGGGAGTTCTGGAAAATATCTGTGGCAGTGCTAATGTTGGGACTGTCATGACTGAGGACTATTTAGCCTTTGTGTTGTAGCCCCTGAACTTCTATCCGTGGCTACAACCTAAAGACCCAGGGCAATAGTCCACCCAGCCCCTACTAGCGACGCTTCTGTCTCTGCGTGTGCTTCATCCAATTTTGGACTTTTGAGGATCAAATCTATGCTACCCGTCATTACTGCACAAAATAACTTTTGTAAACCTTAGTTTCTCCCCCTGAATGAAATCCTGTGACGACTTCTGCCTTCGACTCAGAGGTTCCTGTTAAGCAGTCTTTATGAAGGTGACAGAGGTGCCATTTTTGAGGGTGTTGAGGTGTGTAGTATCCCATTGTGTGCTATGTGCAGTTGGCTATAGAGATGGAACATGGAATGTTGTAGGATGAGATGATGCTGGAATGAAGGGGATAGAAGAATTATGCAATTGAGAAGATCAGCTATGTAGCTGTGCCTGATGTGACCGGTGGGTTTAATTCCAGTACTTAAATAAACCTTCTCTATGAACAAAATGATTGTGAGAAGATATTTCAGTGGCAACGAGGATGGGATTCACTGAGAAAGGCAACCCACCGAGTAGCCGTTACTTATGACAACCGGGTCATTGGATGGAGATCAACCAGATTAAGAAAGGAGAAAGTATCTCTAAAGAGGTTGGAGATTGAACTGAAATCGCCATTCAGTGTCATGAAGCAGTTTTCATAAAGAAGAAACTAGGCAAGAAAAGGAAAGCCTTCATCTCATGAAGTAAGTCAAGTGCTGCTGTGCATTTACCACATCTCCTTGGGTTTAGTGAGTTCATGTAATTTAAAAGTGGAAAATACGAGAGCGTGCTAAGTTATTTGTCTATTTTCACTGCACTGATAAAGCATGCCAATCCCAGCCACAAGTTTAAGTATGTCTGCCGTGACCTAAACCATGCATAAAAAAAGGACATTGGAAAAGTGGGGTGCGTTAACAAACAGATGATTCATTAAATTGCCAGTTGGCTGCAGAGTTGCAGTCACTCCATTCTGCTCCTCTGAGACCGGAGTCTCTCTACAATTTCCTGCCTTCCATTTGTGGGTAGACCCATAAAACCGTCATTCAGCCGCGGAGCGGCCGCGGAGTTGGCTGCAGAGTTGCAGTCTGTGGCAGTCTGTGCATGGCTGAAATGGCTGAAATGACTTCAACGTCAGTGCACTTGCCCTCTATGGACATGGAACACATGGACCACGAACCCGTGGAACCAGAGGAGGGCCGCCTGCTCAGAAGCGCGTGCCCACGCCTCGCTGCGAAAGCCTTACAACAACGTGGTGCACAATTTGCCGGGTCCGCCACATAAACATCTAAAGACCCCAGCAGCAACAAGCAGTGGATACGTGGCAACACGCACCTGGCCCCCTGCCTCCAGTGCCGGATCCGGTGGCTCTCTGCACCTCACCAGTGCTTCTTCGACTGTGGCTCCCACCCTCACAGCTCCGGGACTCGATGGCCTCCGGAGGGAGGATCGAGGCCCGTGAGGGGGGGGGGGGAGCTCGCGCTTGTGAGGAGGGCGGAGCAGATGCCACAGGCTAGCCTGGGGGGGGAGAGTGAAGTCCTGCACCCCTGCTCTTGCCAATGGCTGCCCCACGAAAGGACCTGTGCGAGGCAACATAGCCGCGGGTCATTCCGGGGAGGAGCCGGGTTCCATCTCTCCTCCCCCAGCAGCATGTGACCCGCACTCGGATGGGCTCGTCGGACACAGGGTCACGCCCCCATCCGAGGAGGATTTCCACCTAGCGATCTCACAGGCAAACGGAGTGCAAGAGCCCTCTGGGGACGTGAGAGGACCAGAAAAGCATTCAATAATCCCCACGGCAAATCCAGGACTCAAACACACGCTACAAATAGCAGCTCAAGTGCACTCCAGCCCGCCACTCAAAGCTCCTCAAATCTCAGAGGGCTCCCCTCGTCGTCCAGTAATCGACTGCAGGGTCCTGGCTACCCCAGGAAATGAAGCTCAGGTCCCTGGCCTGGGAAAGCCCCCACCCCCCCTGCAGACCCACATGGCAGGAGCGCTAAATAATAAAAAACGTAGTAGAAAAGAGGCAGAGTCCCCCGACACCGGAATCTCTAGAGCCCCCAGAAAGAAAGTACCCCCAACAACAGCTAACAAAAAACAAAAACACACAAACAGGCTGCAGGTGCCCAAAAACAAAACAAATGGTCAACCACCTAAGAAACCTTGGATCCCAGAATCAATAAAACCATTGGTTGCAAGCTGATCTTACCGATGAGGAAATTTTGGAAGCGATTAAATCCTGTCAACCTCCAGAAAAAACAAGAAAAATAGGTTTACCGTCAGATCAGCGCGCCCAGTCCCAAAATTCCACAAATGACAATCAAGACCCACCATCCCCAAAACGGCCCTTGCAGGTGGAATCACCAAAGCAATCTGATTCGGCCCCCCACCTTGACCCGGCGTCCCGGATTTCACCTGGAAAGGAGAACTCGTCAAAACAAACAGACACGGGCACCAATCCTGGTCGGGGGGCTCAAACCGCACCAAAAAATGGCCGAGCCACTTTACCCACTGACAAGCTTACCAGTGAGATGACAATAGCCTCTCCCTTGGAAACGCCTGCACCTGCCAAACCTAAAGCCATGCAAGTTCACATTGAAGGTTCCTTGAATTCAATCCTGCCGACAACCAAAGACCACCCCATAACTTCAGGGCAGGCAGGGGCACAGTCCCCTCAGGCACCAGCCCTTGAAACCCAGAGGCCAGCAGCGTCGTTAAATGGACAGAAGCCCGAAACTTCAACTCACGACGCAGGCCCATCCCGGATAAACACGGATCAGCCAGACGGCCCCCGGCAGGAAGGCGCTCCAATTGACCACCACCTTAAATCGCAGCCCCCGGGGCGACCCAGCCGTGGCCCAACAGACCTACCATCTTCGCCTGTAGTGAGACAGCTCCTAAACAAGAGCTACTTACCTTCTCCAGCTCCCAAACAGCGCCCCCTCCCTCAGGGTTCGCCAATGGACTCTCCAGCGCAACATAAGAAAGACCTTCTATCAATAATGTCAGCAATCACAATTTCAATGAACCCATTCACCAAACTTTACAAAGGCATCAACGAAAACCTGAAAGACAACTCCTCGATCCAAACAACAATGCTTTCGAAATTAACTTTTCTCGAAGGATACATCACAGCCTTAGATGACAAATTCAAAGGCCTAAGGCTGGACGTGGAACAAAGACACAATGAACTTGTGAACACTGTCTCAACGTCCTTCATGAGGGTTAAAGCAGGAGGTCTAAACCCACCAGTGCAATTCCAATCTCCTCCTTCCAGTGCCGCCGTCCACCAATCATCGGGTCTCGGTTCGGCAAATCTCGAAATTCACGAAGTGATCGACATCACAGATGACATTCTCAATGCGCCGCTAACCCTGAAAACGCCAGTGAGGGTGGAAGACCCTTCCTACCCCATGTTTACAGGTCTGAGACCAGAAAAGTCAGCACTAGGGGGAGAACCTAAAACCCAGAAAATTAAACCAGTCAAGCAACAAAGCACATGCTCAACCAAAAGAAAAGAGAAAGCGGGAAACCCGGCTCAAAGTCCGGTTTCCTACCAAGCAAAACCAAAGGCGACAAAAGTCTCTCCCAGAACACCAGATGACTTCCTGGCAGACGAGGTCTTGATGAACATCTCTCAGCATCCCGACGACATTCAAGACACATCGCCGGACAAAAGCGGGAAAATGCACCAGCCACTAAATTTGCCGGCCCCTCCACTTGACTGCGGAAACAGATTTGAGAAAGAAACCATCGATGAATCATCGGAAGAGGACTTTGCTCACGAATTTACCACTCTGGAAGAGCGCAGGAAAATTCTCTAACGTCGGAAACCCACCAGCCCCCGTAGCCCTCCCAGTTCTCGAGTGGTGTCGTTTTCACCACCTACAGCCAGCGAGAGGCCAACTCGTAAAAAGTCAGCCTCTAGTGTCCAACACCTCCAACAGTATGGGAGACGAAAGCAGGACCACCACTCAAAACCCCGAGGAGGCCCTCTTTTAGAGCTAAAGTCAACCGACAAAAGGGGGCAGCATTCGCAGCCCCACTTCACCTCAAGAACTGAGCAATATCGAAAAGGAAATTACTCCTCAAGGGAGTCCCCCATCAAGCTCGAACACCATTCTGAAAACGACGACAACATTATACTGAACAGAAGAGGGATACTCACGCTATTCAGCCTGATCCCAGCCCTTCGGGAAATAAAGTCCTCAGACTTAAAAATAGTGGATCCATACCACTCAAACGACAGAGTGAAAGCCTACATCCACGCAGCGTCAAAGCACATTAAAACGTCAATTGCTCGAGCAACCAATGACCTGGCTGCGTTAGGATACATCGTGCAAATCGAACCGCACAAACTCCAATGTCAGGAGAAGGGTCATTCGGAAAGGAACTTGGCTCGCAAGGACAAAACCCCAGAAAAAGAGAAGGGAGTGGATTGTAGAAGAACCACTGAACTCACCCGAACCATGGTCAATTTACACTCCAAGCCACAGGCGAGCCCCTGCGTCAAACTACAAGACAAACCCAGGCGTGACAAGCCGATAAAGACCATCGAACTTAAGACCCCGAAGACTCAACAGTCAAATCCAGACTCGCACAATTTGAGCACGACCGTGCTCACTACGCAGAGAAACAGGGCAACAACCCTAGAATCCAAAGAGAGTGTTAGCACATATTTAAAATCAGCTGCCAAACTACAGTGGTTGTGGGCCTGTCTCCCTAAGGCTCTGTCTCAATCGAAAAAATAGCAATCCGCAGGTCGGCTTGCTGGGTCCTCGGACTATCGGAAGGTCGACCAATCTTCGTCTTCTCTACATTTCTGCTCATGGAACACGAGAGGCCACTTACATCTCACAACAACGGGCGACGCAAATTTAGCCTCATTTGACATCATTTGTCTCCAAGAGACCTGGCTCAGACAAACCCCGGCTATGGATGGCTACAACACCATCTTGGCCCCAGCCAACAAAGGGGCACTGGGACGCCCGACATCCGGTCTCCTTTTGGCCTGCCGGGCAGGGAATTGGTCTGACATTCAAGTCCACCCTTCAAGCTAACCTCTCAATCTTGGCGGTACTACTTGATTGGGTCGAAAAACCCTTTTCCAGCCCATCGCAAATAGCGCTGATCAATACATACTGGAACCCAACTGCCATCAACCACCAGAATTGCCTGTCAATGATGGAAAATTTGGTTGACGAAATTCAAGCAACATACCGGGTCTCTTGAATCATAATCTGTGGGGACCTGAATGCCAAATGCACAAATGAGCCTCGAATGCCGGATGCAACCTCACAAACAACAACAGCAGTGAAAAGAGGGTGTCTATGGTCTGCTTTAATGTCCTCAAGAAAGTTCGAAAATCTGAATTTTGTTTTCCCAAATGACCAACGTCTGCCAACCTGGCAACAAGGATCACTGAACGCGACCATGGATTACATTTATGCATCCAGACCCCTCCTGGGAAAAGTAAAAACATTTGAAGTTCGAAAAAACACAGCCAGCGACCATAACCAGCTGACGATGTCCCTGGCAAACCACTTCAAAAAGCCCACACCGTATGCCATGAAAGTGGAACCAAACGCCCGTGGAAACCGCCTAAATTTGACAACCCGAGCGGTCACAGCTTTGCTGGCTAAATATAACGGGGATGGAATCGCTGAGGGCCTTAACTCCTTGGACTACGTGCCCCTGCTGCTTAAACACGTGGTGAAATCAAAACAGAAAGTTCCGTCCTCCATGTCTCCTAACCACACCTATGACATCACATTGGTGGCAAAAAGACGTGAACTCCGCAAACTCAAGAGACAGCTGGGAAACCATCCGTCGAATAAAGAAAAACTAAAGTCGGCAATCTCGTCCTATAAAACTTGGGTGAAAGACCATCGACACCGACTCTATTTACAAGATGCGGAATCCATGCTAAAAGCTATCTGTGGTAACAAAGTCAAAGAATTTTTGTCCTTGTTGAAATCTGCGATGCCTTAGCACAACAACTTGACCATCAACGCTATGCCGGAGCATAAATGGATCACCCATTTCACTAC
Organism: Ambystoma mexicanum; assembly: GCF_040938575.1. Classification (NCBI taxonomy): domain Eukaryota; kingdom Metazoa; phylum Chordata; class Amphibia; order Caudata; family Ambystomatidae; genus Ambystoma; species Ambystoma mexicanum. Next base: position 173,779,578 of record NC_090924.1, on the reverse strand, counting down.
TGTCTTCCAAGCCCCTGCCCCAACTGTTCAATTGGACAATCCATCCCAGACGTCAGACTGGCTCAAACTGGATGATCAACAAGAAATCAGTAATCACATCAAAAAACTGAAGACCTCCAGAGCAGCGGGCCCGTGTGGGATCTCAAATATCGACCTGAAAGCCAACCGACCGGAATGGGCTTCACTGATAGCGTCCATCTTCAAGAAATGCTCTGAGCAGAAATCTCTGCCGCCTTCATGGACAAAATCCATCATTGTCCCAATCTACAAAAAGGGGGACATCACTGATCCCCTAAATTATCGTCCCATAGCACTTTTGGACTGCATTGGCAAAGTCTTCGGGAGTCTGCTACTGAACCGCTTCCAATCTTGGGCAGAATCGGCCCCGTGTAATGACAAGTTCCAATCGGGCTTCAAAAAAAATATGGGCACGGCGGCAACATTTTAGCAATCAGCACCCTGAAAAGCAAGGTCTGGGAGAGAAAATCTCGGATTTTCTTCGCCTTCATCAACCTCTCCCAGGCTTTCGACCTAGTTGATAGGTCCCGCTTGTGGAAAAAACTGGCGGGGTGGAGATGCCCACAGGAGGTACTGCAACCAATAAAAGCCCTTCATATGGACACCACTCTCAGGGTTCGTTTATCCCAAAGAGGCACCCTATCAGATGAAATCCAGATAGGACGGGGGGTAAAACAGGGATGCCCTCTAGCTCCAGCGTTGTTCCTCGCATACATTGGTTACTACGGGGCCTCAGAAGATCTGGAGCACACATTTCCACCGTCACTCGCGTCCTCCAAAATAAGTCATCTGTTATACGCCGATGACCTAATTCTACTGGACAAGACCCAGATCGGCCTCCAGAGACAGTTATCCAACCTCTTGAGCTACACTGCTGAAAACACCTTAAAAATAAACAAAGAGAAAACAAAAATCATGATACTGGAAGCCGGACAGAAGAAGAACAAATGTTCAGAAAAATTCAAATGGTTCCTTGAGAAAAACGTGATCGAGAGGGTTACCGACTACAAATATCTAGGCGTCCAGATAGACTCCTCGAAAAATGAGTCTTCCATGCAGAGCGCACTTCAAATCAAATTAAGGAAACTAGCCTCTCAAGGAAAGGCTATTGATTTAAAGTTTGGAAAATTCTCTTGCATCCCTGTAATCGAATTTTATAAGAAAAAAGTTGTCCGCTCGATCAGCTATGGAGCTGAAGCCATGCTAACGATTCCAGCAAGAACCTGGCAAAAACTAGAAAGCATGTTCTGGAAGACGGTCCTTGGTCTGCCGAACTCCACATCAATAGCTGCAATCCGCCGGGAGCTAAGTCTAGTGTCACTAACAGCAACAGTCAACTTAAACGCACTTATGCTATTTAGGAAATGCATCATGGACGAGAGTGACCAAATTTACAGTCTGTTAAACAAAGAACTCCAATCTGGCAAGGTAAAAATGCTAACAATCTGGAAAGAAAAAACATGTCCGTACTCGAGTCAGTCACATGTTCGAAAGCTGATCTCACCACAAATCCGTCGAGAGTCTATAAGAAGCTGAAAGAACTAGACTGGATTCTTACTCAAGATCTAGCAACCAACAACAAACTTCTTCTCCATGTGCCTCCTTTGTTTTCCAAACTCAACGAGCCGATGCAGTACCTTCAAAAATTCCCAAGCAGGGGGGCTCGAAACTTCATGCTGAGGACTAGGTTGAACCTGCTTGAAACCAATGAAATCCGAAACATTAGAGGTCTATCAGACTCCAGCACATGGCGATTGTGCAAAGCCAAGACTGAAACCATCTGGCATCTACTGCTGTCATGCCCGAAAACTTTAGACTTGAGACTGGCCTACGTAAAGCACCTCAGCCTAGACGAGTGTGGGTAGGACGAAGATACTTTCTGGCAAAGACTGATCGGAGGAGACCGAACCACCTGGCTCCTAGCAACCACCAAAATACTCCAACATACCTTGATGAGGATAGCAGTATGAGGGTCCCACCCTTGTGTAGTTACTGCACTTCATTTTTTCATCAACTTTTTTTGTAAAGTTCTTTTGAACATATACAAATAAAAAAACAATGAAAATAAATTACATTGCCATGACGCAGCTGCTGCCGCCGCAAAATTAAGCATCTCGCGATAATTTTGGGTTATTTACTAAGGATATCCTGGAAGTTAGTATGTATTAACAACGGCAGCATCAAAGTATTCATTGAATTTTCACTAGTTTAATATTCTCAAGTGCTTTATATACTATATATCAGCATGCATTGTTTGAAACTGCATTTTTCAAAGCAGCATTTCTTACCAGCATGGCGCGAGCAAACACCGTTCCAAGTTGACGAGTGTATCGAGATAAGCAAAAGTTACGTTTAGCGTCAGAGGAAAGGACCTAAAAATGTAACTGAACGTGACTACATTTTGTATCTACTGCCATAGTAACGCTGTATATACAACAAAAGCAATCGTATTGCATAAGGAAGACACAAATGAAGAAATACATTTATCTGGTGTCATTTCAAAGTGGAACAAAGTAAATACAGTACAGAACAAAATGGATATAAGTAAATAGCATTTGAACCAGCAATTTCTCATTATACGGGTATACACCACGAAACAAGTGTATGTAAATGAGACATTTCAAAAGGATCATACAAAAGTGATATTTCACCAAGTGCAACGCAATAACAAGGAGAAATGGTACAAAACCTTGTAAGGGTTACCGGAGATAAAAAGTAAAAGGAAAATAATAATAACAATGGTCGAAATAAATAAGAAAAATGTGTTTTCAAAAATACATTTGTTGAAATATACTGACAGAACACATATTCAAGTCATTAAAGAATGTTGAGCAAGTCAGAAGCAATATCACAAAACATATTAAAAAAAGTCTTGAGGAGAAGCATACAGCCAACCACTCTCCTGACTATTTCTTGGATACAAAAGGAGAGCCAAACATTCCATGGAACCGATGGAAAAAAAGATTTGCTCAACATGTTCTTGCTGCCCATGGACTGAATTTTTCCAATGAATGGAACTCGTGTCTGTTAATACATTGTTTGGGAAATTATGGGCATGAGCAATTTGAGAACTTACCTGCACTTCCTGAGGAAGATGCATTTGGTCTTACAGAGTATGAAACATGCATTAAGGTATTAGATCGCCATTGTGAGAAGACAGTGGGCCTTATTTTAGAAAGATATAATTTTGGCAAGCACAAGCAGGAAGAGAATGAAACTGTGGAACCATTTATCACAGCTCTGCATGGATTAGCCACATCATGTGAATTTGGGAGTACACTTGATGAGAAACTTCGTGATCAGTTCATGTTGGAGTGTACAGACAGCAAAATAAGAGAAGCTCTTTGGTCCAAAGGGAATCCTGCTTTAGAAGAAGTAATCAAAGTTGCGAAGGAGGTGGAGCACAATAATAAGTGTGTAAAGGAACTCAAAATAAGAACGGGTGATGAGAATAAGAAAGAGCGAATAGCACAAACCCCAGGAGTTTTGTCTGTGCAAGGAATTGACTACAAAAAGAAGAAAGCTTTGTTCAAGAAAGATATGTTGCAGGTGAAGAGGAAATATCCAAAGGGCAAGGAGAAAGGAGAAGCAAGTGACAAACGTTGATGTTTCAGATGTAATAACTTATTTCATATAGCCATGAGTGACAATTGTCCAGCTATAAAAGAGTTATGCAAAAGATGCAATAGGAGGGGTCATCTCACTAGCTGTTGCAGAACAAAAAAGGAAAACATACATTGTTCGGAAGAACTATGTGAAAGTTCTGAAGAGTTTACATTTGCAATTGAAGGATTTGGGTCTCCTGGAAACAACACTGATAATGATTCTGAGAAAGAAAGGCCAATGGCCATGATAGAATTAAACAACAAATAAATCGACATGGTGATTGATTCTGGTGCAAAATATACTCTGCTGCCCATGTTTATCTTTGAGAGATATTTTGAAACTAGTATCAAGCTAAATATGATTGATATAAAACCAGTGCCATATGGAGGAAAACAAATTGAACTTATTGGTTGGTTTTGGGCAGTGATGAAGTTTAAAGACAGATCAGCTAAAGGAAAAGTATATGTCACAGTAAAAGGAATGCAACCTCTTTTGAGTTTGTCTCATCAAGCTATATTGAAGATAAAACCTGAGCAGAGGAGTCAGTCTATGCTGTAGATCAGGAATCACAGAAAAGAATGTTTGAAGAACATATAGTCTTCAGAGAAGAACTGGGTGTGTTGAAGGATTTCAACCACAAAATCAAACTAAAACATGATGCTGTTCCGGTGGTACAAAAATGAAGGCCAGTGCTGTTGAACATTAAGTCAGCTGTAAAAGAGGAACTTGAAATATTAGTGGTTGAAGGTGTAATTGAAAGAATTGAGTCATCAGAATGGGTATCACCATTGGTAATAGTATACAAACCAAATGGATAATTGAGGTTGTGCATAGATCTTAGATGTGTTAATATGTCATTCCCGATAGGCACCCGAATATAGCTGAGATGTTGGGTACTATTAGAGGTGCAAAAATTATGAGTATGTTGGATGTGAGGTCTGCTTACCATCAAGTAATGGTACATCCCATGTCAAAAGATATCACTGCATTCATTACCAGTGAGAGTTTATTTTGTTGCAAAAGAATGCATTTTGTTCTTGTTTCTGCTGCATCAGTGTTCCAAAGAATAATGTACCAGCTTTTTCATCAAAATCAGAGCATGTTATGCTTTCAGGATGATGTGTTAATATATGGTAAGGATCAAATGGAACATGATGACTGACTATATAAGGTTCTAAATATATTTAAGAATGCTGGACTTACTTTGAGTATGGATAAATGTAAGTTCAATAGGTCTACTATATCATATTTAGGGGATGAGATATCAGAGAAAGGTATCAGACCTAAAGAGGAATTAGTCAACAACATTTTGAATTTTGCTAGCCCAGATAACAAAGAGAAGTACATTTCATTTTTAGGGATGGCTTAGTTTTATGCAAAGTGTATTCTTGATTTAATGAGTAAAACATTTCACATGAGAACATTTGTGAAAAAGAATGTGAGATTTGATTGGAATGGCGTATATGAAGGTGAATTCAACAAAATTAAACTTGATTTGAATGCTGCACCTACACTTAAATCTTTTAATCCAAACATTACTAGCACTATTACAACGGATCCCAGCAACCATGGTTTGGGGCCTGTTTTATCATAAGTGGAATGTGGAAGTGAATATCCAGTTGTGTTTGCTTCAAGAGTTTCAAGGCAAGCTGAAACAAATTATTCTACTATTGAGAAAGAGCTACTAGCTGTTAAATGGGCAGTTTAGGTCATTTATTTGTGGTTCAAGGTTTGTTGTGAGGTCTGACCACAAACCCCTTAAGGAAATTCTCACACCAAAGGACTTGATAAAACATCATCTAGAGTTGGAAAATGGGCAGCGAGTCTACAAGAACATAATTTTGAAGTGGTATTCATACAGGGTGTTAAGAATAAGTCCGCTGATTGTCTTTCAAGATTAACCAATGTGGTTGAGAGTGTGGATGATGACGAGGGTGATGAGGAAGAGCACATTTTGAGCATATGTCAAGATGTTGTGCCTGAGGATGAATGGTTGCAAGCCATGGAGTTGGATGAAACTCTCACAAAGGTGAGAGAGTAATGGTGCAAAAGGTAATGAGATCAGGAAAGGTGTTTTGCCGGATGCAGTAAGACACGTATTCGATGAGTTACATTTGCATAAAAGTTTAGTTTTGAGAAATGGAAAACTTTATCGCCTGTAGGGGGGAGGACATTTTTTTACAGATAGTCCATGATGGACATCAAGGGATGACAAAAATTAATCAGAGGGTCAGACAGGATGTTTGGTGGCCTGCTGTTGATCTAGAAATAGAAAGACTAATCCGTGACTGTTGCAGTTGTGAGGATTCGCCTAAAGGATATGTGGCTAGGCAAATACTGATGGCATTAACTTTAATTCTTACGTTACCCTGGGACAGAGTTGCTTTAGATATTGTAGGTCCCATTAGAAGTCAAGGCAATTTAAAATATGGAATGGTGTTTATTGATATGTAGTAGACGTGGGTAGAAGTGGAGTGGGTGCAAAACATTTGTTCAAAAGATGTTATTGCATTTTCAGACAAAATATTTAAACGTGAAGGGAATACAGCCGCCATAATCACTGACAATGGTGTAGAATTGGTTTCACAAGAAATGAAATTGTTTCTGGAGGAGAATGGGTTGAGCACAGTACAAGCTCAATTTATCATCCCCAAACTAATGGAATTGTTCAGAGATTCAACAAAGTAATTGAAAACAGTATAAGGTGTGCGTTAGCGAACCATACAGATTGGAGGGTGGCAGTTGAAGAGACCATTATTGCACATAGGTTTACGCCACATTCCACTACTGGAATTTCTCCAATTGAAACCCAACACAAGATTATGCCTCGCATGGTTGGGAAGAGCATGTGTTAAGAATGTTGATTGTGAAGAAGTGAGCAGAAAAGTGTTACAGAGACAAGAATATAATAAACAGATGTTTGATGTGAGGAATGCGGTTAGAGAAAATCAAATCAAATTTGGCGACTGGGTGAGAATAAAACTCCCAGAGATGAGTGCCAGGAGTTTGATGAAATGGTCAGATGCAAGTCAAACAGTCAAAAGAGTCCATGGGTCCATTAAAGTATCTGATGGAAGAGTTTGGAATCTTAACAGGGTGTGTAGATGTACAAAACAAGAGTGTGGTAGAAAAAAACAGGATACTAAAAGGAAGGTGGTAGAAAAAGACAGTGGGAGGAATGGTTGTAATAAACGTTATGTATAAGACCATCGTATCTCAAAGATTATGTAAGTTAAAACTGTGTTTCATGTTAATAGGAAATGTTTTAGGAATTTAACTCATATTTTACAACTGGTATCCATTTTGGGGTTTTGGAATTTTGTATGCAATGTACTGGCATTAGAATTAAGATGTGTATATGTTTCATTTTATTTTTGAGTTGTAACATAAAGAGGGGAAGGTGTGGGTCGTATTTTAATTTAGCATTTTCTTTAGCATTTCTATGTATTACTTTTAACATATCATTTCTTTAGCTACTGTAAAGAAGGGAGGTGTGTAGTATCTCATTGTGTCTTATGTGCAGATAGATATAGAGATGGAACATGGAATGTTGTAGGATGAGATGATACTAGAATGAAGGGGATAGAAGAATGATGCAATTGAGAAGATCAGTTAAGTAGCTATGACTGATGTGACCGGTGGGTTTAATCCCTGTACTTAAATATACCTTCTCTATAAACAAAATTGGTGTGAGAAGATATTTCAGGGTGCTTTTGCTATTGTAGTGGTATTCATGAATGTGTTCGTTATTGCAGACTGATTTTGAAGTGGTGCAAAACTGGTGGAGCAGTGTGGGTTCTTTCATGTTCACAGGTGCCCTTTACTGCACTATGTCTGAGAGTGTATTGACATGTTTTCTCCCTTTTGTAAAATAAGCATAGCTGATTACTTTAATTACTGCTGGGTTGGTAGGTCTGGATGTTCTCAACTGCATTTTGATGCATTTTGGTACACTTTTTAGGTTATCTTGGAGATATTTCATTGCAACAAAGAGTGGCAGTGTCCAATCGTTCATCAAAACTTGTGGTGCGAAGTACACTGTTGAGACCTGAAAAGTTTATGCCACTTGTAAAATGGCTGTTGGTACCTTGTTGCTGGAAACATGTTTTGAGTATTTCAGAAATATGCTACCTATGTAGACTGACTCTGTCTGCACCCGCTCCATTCTGCCCTATGCGGCTACAGATCATATCTTTTCAGTTTGTTGGACAGCAAGCAGATATACAGTTTAAGGGTGAATTTGTTTGGAAGGAGCTCTGATCTGGTATGGAATTAATACAAAATGGGCACTGCAACAATCTTGTTCATTTTTGACGTTGTGAAATGTGACCTGGAACCCAACAGCACTATTGACAGAAGCACTGCCCTTTGTTAAAATATTACAGTTAATACATTACTGAATATCTGGATCTTTTCGGTGGACAGTTGCAATGGCAACAGGCTTCTGCCAGTTAACACGCTCAAAGGTTTTGATGAAAGTCACAGCATCGAAGATGAAGCTTGTTCTTCAGTTCGTAACATTTCCCATAAAACCTGCTGGCCTGGTCCGTGTTAAGAGTGGTTTTGTGGAATATCTGATTTCATAAATGTGACAGGAGCCATAGACCTAACACACCACACATCACCTTGCATGCATCTGAGCAGATGTTCCATAAAAGGAAACTGCACTACTCCATCAATGTGCGATGACCTGTTCATCTGAGCTGTCCATCAAGCACTGTGATGTGAGATTTGCAGGTTCTGCTCGTGACTCATTCATACTCTAGAGGAGAGCTTTGCGAAATGCCATGATTTCCCTTTTGTATGAAACAAATGAATTCCTAAGCAAGCAACCCACCATCAATGTATCACAATGTGAAAGCCATGTTATTTAGATACTTCTAACCCCTGAACTGCATACAGTCTTCATCAAAGGTCCCGTTAAGGGGTACGAAAGGATGCTGATCTTCATAGGAGGTTGTGTTTGCAGTGTTCAAGAGACATCACCACTGGTAGTAAGGAAAGCTTGAGTGCAGGGACAATCTGCTCATCTCAATCGAGGCTGTTCCATGCTTTTGTGAAGATGCTGGTAGTTGTGAGGACCAGGTACGATATATGTATCATAATGCACATTGCAGCTCCAATGAGCACACCTTGGTAAATTACCTGAGTGAATGGATGAGTGTGACAATCGTGCAAGGTCCCCAAGCTATGTCTTTTCTTGAGCCTAAGACCTTTTGCATTTCCTTTTCCATTCAGGCCACCATGCTAAACAGATAAGGGCATGGTGAAGGACACTTACACTGCATCCTCAGAATACGTAAGACCATTGAACATATCTTTGGACTACTGAAGAGCAAGTACGGCTGTCTTCATGATTCAGACAGACATGTCCTGTATTTTCCAGGCAAGGTCAGCCAAAATGACATCTCATGCTGACTTCTGCAATCTACAAATACATGTAACATCATAGTCCTGAAAAATGCCAGGGATAGCAATGATAGTGCTTTCCCCAGCAAAATAGATTTGGCAACCAATGAGGTGGGCCGTGACTGTTAGGGCGGACATGAACATGGTTCTTCAGTGGCAAATGTCTTCAGGTAATCCCGGCACAGCAGCTCCCCAGGAATTTTGTCATTCAGCAGATGAAGCCACCCATTAGGGCATGCGTGCAGACTAATGATCTCTGGTTTTATACCATTTCCCCTTGTGTTCACAGCTATATAGCGTTCAGGCAGCATGTCATGGTGAAATTCTGTGAAGGATTCTCCAACTTGCTTCTCCACTCTTTAGGACTGCTTACTCTCTGTTCTCTCCTCCTCTCCCTTTCTCCCTTTTCCTATCTCCTGCCCTCCTCCCCTTACTTTCCTCTATGCACTTACTCTATCAGAATTGTCCCTGTACCTAGTATGATAGCAACCTTGTTTGCCTCCTCCCCCCTCCACTTACTTGTTTCCACACACCTCCCTCCAGCACTATCTCAAATGTAGTCAGGCCTAGTACGATAGTCGCTTGTTTTATTCCTCCCCTCCCTTTCTGCACCCCTCTCCCTCACCTTTGTTTTCACCAGCTCTACTAGAAATGTCGTCAGGCCTAGAACGGTAGTGCCCTGTCTGTTTCCATATCCTTCCCACTCACCCTCTCCCATCCTTATCTATGTCTTAGCTCTTGCACTTCCCCAGGCAGAGTATGATACTTAATTTCACATCCTTACTGTTCATGGCCTGTAAGAATGTCATTGTATTTTCCCTTGTTCTCTCCCTTGCTTTGAAGCGCTTTGAAACACATTGTGTATAGGTGCTATATGAATAACCTATCATATCATATCATAGGTGCCAATGGAAGATTCTTTATTGTATATTTTCAGGATGAAATGTATATCCCACTAGTCTTGCCAACAACCTACTTCCAAATGACTGGAACATCCACATAGTCTCTCACTTAACATTCCACCTTCCACATTCCACATTCCCATTCCAAATTCTATATCTTACATACAGCAGCCCACAGATGAAGGATGCTACTGTTTGCTAACAATGAAAACAAAACGTTAAGAAGTTCTTTTTGATCCCAACTTTTTTAAGACAAGTTGACAAATATTTGGTTAAGAGCAACACCTACTTACCATGTGTCAGTGTGCAGCTATGAATTGCAACGGGTACCTCTGAGAAAAACAATGCAACATTGCACTTTTGGCCATACATGCCTATTCAAGAACATGGTGCAATTGGATTTTACACTACTTAGTAGCCTGGCTGTGTTTCATAGCTATCACTTGTTTTGTTTACACCTAACCATGTATGTGCGATATATGTGCTGACATGCATACAGCTATATGTGCCTAGAGCCTTCACAAAAATGTTACTCGGGAAAACAGTGCAAAATTGCAAAGAGCTATTGGCTGATTGGTTACCCGTGCACATTACGGACATTCCTGTATGGCTGCTTAAGCACGTCTTGCTTTTGGATAGAAAATATTAAGCAATGTAACCAAAAAAATCAGTTGGGGACCACCTGATTAGATCTGGTGCTCTCAAATTGCTCAGATCAGAGCTCTATTTGTCTGTTCCACTTATTCAATAATAGTATTTATTACTGTGTGATCAATAAGTATCTTTTTTCTTCAATTATTCTCAAAAAAGATTCTACTAAACGGTAGATCAAAAATAAACAATGAATGCTGCATTCAGTTCCATTAAGAATTTCAAAAAGCGTGTTTACTCACCCGGTTGTTGAGGCAAAAAAAGACCCATTGGTCTATTGAACATTATTATGCCAATGCATTTCGGGGCCGAGCACCATCTTCAGGGCTATGTGTTCAACATTAAGCATTGCCACAGCTATAATGTTACAATGCATTGTGGCAGACAATTATAGACAAAATCTAGCATAGGAAAAACAAAGCTAATTTGTGGAAAGGGATTATTGACAACTCAACACACACGGCAAAAATTGGAACGCGTCTTTTGGCATTTCTTGTCGGTGTGGGTAAATCTTGGCACCTGCCTCTACGTCAACATATTAGGAGGAACAGCCCATTGTAAGAAGAATTTGTAGTTTCTTCATCTGAAGGTGGCAAATCGATGCGTTTGCTGTGTCCAGTCCAATGTAGGTCAGTAGTAAACATCATAATCTCTTGTTAGCCACACAATACGGTTGCCTAGATGCATTTGCCCCAGCCTATACTGAAGGTTGTAATCTGCAAGGATGTTGTATTCTTTTTCATAGCCAGGGTGAGGCTGTAGGCCAAATGATTGATCTGCTGCATGATGACGTACTGTTTGATGATATGTAACAAACAGGGGTAGCCGCCTGACAATAGTTAGAGCATAGTATTAGTACTGTATGCTATTATTCAATAAGAGGATTATGGAGTTTCACCCCCCCAACAGTCTGTGAACACTCCATATGTCCTGGGGCAGTCCTGTGGTGTCCTAGGACATCTATACCTATTTCTGCATTACAGGGTTGGGGAAAAGCAGTTTTTGGATGGCTTATAACTTTTGCGCCACTCAATGAAACTGCATGTAATTTTGAAATGTTATTCTATAACTAATCTTGAATGGTTTCGAAAAGTTTTGTGGGATTCTGTCAAGAGGGGGCAAACTTAGAGAAGGCATCCCAAAATATATTTATATTGTAAAGGCATATAAATGTGGTGTCATTTGACAAATCTGCACAACATTTGGAAAAACGATTTTGCATCTAGATATAAATGTTTTCTAAAGTTTGGTGGGATTTTCTCAAGAGGGGGCGAAATTAGAAGGGGGGGGTCTTCACATTTTTAGATGGCTTATAACTTTCCTTCTCTTTGACTAATGTGGACAAATGTTTTGAGAAAGATTATAGACCCAACCTTCAATGTTTGTGTAAAGACTGAAAGGATTTTGTAAAGTGAGGGCTAAGTTATATGACTATTGTATTTACAAACATTTTGACACTTTTTAAAACATAAAACATGGGCGGATTTCGAGAAAACTCGTGAGAAGCATTGGCAAGGACATTAAAGCATGGTGTTTTATTTTTTGACAAGTGTAATAATGTAGGTACAAAAAATAGTCACATACCTTTGGTGATTGAGGTATAGCCTGTGGCCGCGGGCAGCAGCCAGATTGTCTGGTCATGGCATAAGGTCATGACGCGGACAATGTGGCTACTGGCCATGACCGCTAGGGAAGAAAAATGGTGTTAAAGTGGTTATGTCTGCCTGGGACCGGCTATGTGGCAAAGTTATTAGAAGGTTGGATAGGTTTGAAATGGAAAGAAAGTGCTTGTGGTAATATGTTCATAGGGTTTTGCAGCTTGCCATGGCAAGGGAAGAGGGGCTGTGTTCGGAGCCGTGCCTTCTATTTCCATGTTGGCTGCCTTGGAAAAGGATTTTCCTTCCTACAGCGGGACGCAACAGGCGTCCCCCTATAGGAAGACAAATCTATGTTTTAGCACCCTGGGTTCCCACTTTGTTAACCAGGGGTGCTAATGGCCTTTATCCCCCATTTCAGGGACTGCAATGGAGGATAATGGTCCGTAGCCCTCCTTATTTATTTATTTATTTATAACACACCAATGCCCGCAGACATCAGGCAATGTGGTTACAGTATTTGTCGAGGAAGATGAGGTGGAGGAAGACAACTTACAACTTGCTGAGAAAGGAACAACCTGTCTGAGAGCATTGCGGTCATTGGATTTGGTGTGGCGGTGCATGGAGGTGGTCCCGTAGGAGTACTGTCCAGGTAGTCTGCGACTGAGTGCAAAATTGCACTCAGTGCATTTCACTTTGGTAGCTTTAGCCTTTGGTACACTCCCAACAATAGCAAAGAACTAGCACACCCATGATTCGATCTTGGTGCTAGAAGTAGTCACTTCCTCTACCTCATCTTCTTGGTCTTCTTCATTGTCTTTGAAAGTACTGTGCTTTTGTTGTTGTGAAGGTCATCCAGCTGGTGGTGGTGGTGGCTCTTGGGGAGGAGGGATGACAAGAACTGATGCCATTTTTAAAATAAATAGCAGTTTTGATAAAGTTATTTTCCAAGTATGTACTGTCTACTAGATTGGTAATGGATAATTAGTATGAAAAGGTGTACGCGGTGTGCAAGGGAAATTTTGAAGTTGAAAGTTCCCAGATCAGTAGAAAATGCAGTTCCGAACTGTCTTCGAAGGACGGATATGATCACAAAGTGCAGACGCCTTTGCAAACACGTCTCTATGTCGCGCACGAGTGTATGGTCACGTGGCACTGTCCAGAATGTCTGCGATGAAGTCAGATGTTCCTGGACGTCTACGGATACAAAATTATTTCAAAAAAGTTGCATAAAGTGTATAGACGTGTTAAAAATGACGCTACAAGGCGGGAAATGGCAGAGTTTTAAGATGAAACATTGTAAATTGGACAAAAATATTGCTTATTGGCTAAGTATGATATTAGTAAGTTGTAGCAAAATAGCATGCACTGGTAAAAACCCATGAAATTCATTGAAAAAACTTTGTTAAAGGGACGTTATAGTTAAGTTGCACTAATAAAAACCTATGAAATTCAATGAAAAAACTTTGTTAAAGGGTTATGGTTAAGTTGCGGTTAGGTAAGATTTCCACAGAGCTGGTAAATTTTCCTTTCATGGTTCTAGTGGAATATTTTTCATTAATACCTCAGTGAGTGGGAACCTTTTTCCACACTCACCTAATCTTTAACTCTTTTTATGGGTGTCATGTTTAAGACTCGCCATAGTGTCTTTTTAAAGTCATCATGTTTAACAACATATTGGCAATAAGTGCCTGTTGTTGCTGGGTTGCCCTAGGGGCTCCCCATTTAACTTTCATGTGCTAACCTTGAGTGAACTACAGTTCCCAAGGGTAGAAAGGATCTTTGGATCCCTTTTACATTTTATTCTGTGAAACCAGCACACCCCACCTTATGTGGAGTGCTGGGGAGATACAATGTATCCCCTTTCACATTAAAACTGTAACAATTCTATCACAGTGACAAGCTTAACTTTAATGGCTGGTGGCTGTGATACCTTTTACTAATTTGGTGCACCTTTACCGCGGGCTGTGATCACAGCTGCAGTACAGGCACCATTTTACCAAAATGAACCCTGTCTTCTTTTTCTGCCATTCCAGTGTTTCTTGTCATTTCTTGTTCCTTCCCCTGACATCCAGGGTGGGAAATTCCTTTGTGTGATTTTTGTCTTCGGCGGGAGTCCCCTGGACACCCTGCCCAGGCTCCAGTCAGTCTGCAAGCACAGGGGAGGAGTCCAAAACTTCCCCATCCTTTGTCTTATGACTTGCTTCAACTGGGACAAATCCCAGTGGACGGCTGGCTGTCCTGATTGGAAAACCAGATGCCCCTTTCTTAAAAAAGGCAGGAAGAGAATGCAGAGGTTGTGCTGTAGTTCCTGATAAATACTGGATACCTGGAAGCTGAAGTCATGTCGACCACTGAAACAGAAAATCAAAGAGGATGCAGTGGAGATGATTTACAGCGACCGGAGAGCCTGCTGTGTAAGCAGAGCCTGCTGCAGCCCTTCCTTCCAATAGATCTGGGGTCTCTTAAAACAACAACCTGAACCTGAGCCTGGTGAGACAGTGGTGCACAGTCTTCTCAATTCCGAATCTTGCTGAATCTTCGTGGGCATCTTGGTGTATCTCCAGAGACAAAAAATCGAGTCTGAAAAGTCCCCTCACAAGAGTGCTGGACCTTTTTAACACCGAGTATTCATTCACAATATTCTGTCTTCTTCTGTGCTCCTTGAAAAGGCGCCAAATTCGCAGAAACACATTCAGCCACAAGGGAAATCTTGCCGAGAGCCTTCTTTATCGATCCCTGTTACAAAGTCCCTTCTGAGGTCTTGTGTTCAGTCTCCAGGACAAGGAATCCACTGACTGGGTATTTGGCTGCAGTCCCTGAAGTTCTCCTGCTGCAAACTCTTCTTCATTGCTGAGGTACTGTGTTGGCTTGGGTATATACTTACCTTACGCCTGTTTGGATTTTTGTGTGGTCCTGGGGTGTTTTCTGTAATTGGGAGGTCCCTCATCCAATGCACCCGGTGTCACTGCTAGAATCCTGCTGGAGTGTCTTCTATGAAGCCCCTGGACCCTCTTCTAACTCTTAAAGTAAAGTACTCACCTGTTTGCCCAGTTTTCCTAAGGACTCTGACTTTTACTACTAAAGAACTTAATCTAACACTGCCTGTTGGTCACTAGTCCTAGTGATCCCCCTTCTGCCACTGAGAACACTCATGCTCCAAGAATAAGGAAAAGATTTTGAAGGGATTGGGACTCCTGCCAAGAAAATAATTCAAGTGTTTTACTTACTTGTAAAGAGTTGGTTGGTAACTGTAATTCTAAGAGTGGACAGTTACAAAAGTTCTTACTGATTTTGAATGTGTGACGCACAATTCTTAAAAGTATGGTTAACATCTTTTCTCCCTTAGCCACTGTTTTGCCAGTCTAATAGAAAGCAGATGTGAAGGTATTTTACTCTCCTGTGATTAGGTTGTGCCTCTTTACAAAAGTAATGTGTTGGTGTAAGGCTCACCTGATTCCCGCAGAGGCGCCGGTCTTGACTGGGTGAATGCCGTATCTTCAAAGGTGATGTGTAACACACGGTTGGCTCTTTGGGCTGGACCTCTGTGCACTGTATGTCTGACTCGAAGAGTAAGATGTCTGCAGATAGAAAATATGGGATTAATGAACTGGGGTTATTGGGTGCCTCTCTCCTCTTCCCTTTCTCTTCTGTAGAACCCCAAAGGTTAACGCCCTCACCTTAGGTAAGTGAACGCCGAGCTCTCCATCTGCCTCGGGGCAGGGTGCCGTAACCAGTTTCTTCACTGGATAAGGGTGCAGGCCTCTTGACCTCAGAGGACTGCTGTCCGTCGTTAACTGCACGAACGGTAAGTTCTGGGCACTTCAAATGTCTTAAAAGTCTTTTGTAATGATATCTCTTGTTTTGCAGGGTTCCGGCGATGGCGGATGGCGGGCTGATGAGAGTTGAGGATCGAACCCGCGTGAGGAATAGAAGCGCCTGGAAGCACGTAAGTAAGCGCTTGTAGCCTGCTTCACGATGCACACTAACTGTCCCTTTTATCTTGCAGGTACAAGTTCGGAGCTTTAGAGAAGCTGAAGGGTGCTGGAATACCCACTGGATTCGGCGTGGGAAGGAGTAATGGCACGTGAGTAATAAAGTTGCCCAATGTCTTTAAACACACCTTCTTTTGTCTTTCAGATGCGGGATGCAGCGCCGAAGGCCTCCGGAGCGTGCGAAGAGCTGGTAAGCTTTTGTCTTTCAGATGCTGGAATGCAGTGCGAAGACCTCCGGAGCATGCGAAGAGTAGGTAAGCCTTTGTCTTTCAGATGCCGGAATGCAGCGCGAGGCGTTGGTGACAGCCGATGGACCAGGTAACAGATGCGCTGCCACTGAAGACCGTGGTGCTAACCTGTTCTTTCTTTGTCTTTACAGGTGCTGCTGAAGACTGGATTCCAGGATGGTAAGCCTTTGTTCCCTTAGGCCCAGGATCAGAAGCAGAAGACACGATGAGCGTTCTGCTGCAGAGAATGCAGAATAACGCAAAGCAAGATTCATCCATCGGGTGTGGTTTAAATAGCCTCCTGTAGTGCTTAGGTGTCTCCTTCCACAGCCACGCCTAGGTAAGAAAAGAGTTCCTGCTTTCCAGAAGAGTTCCAGTGTTCTGAACCTAGGGAGTGGCTCCTGCCCCACCCAACAGGAAAAGTAGTCCCAAACAGAAGAGGATCAGGGGTTCAACTGGCAGGTAAGTAAGCAGCATGGTCTGCTGCAGGTAAGTCCACCCAAGCATTATGAGCCCGGCGCTTCCAGCGCTGGGACTGGGCATCTTTATGAGCCTGGTGCCACTGGCGCCAGGACAGGGTCCAAAAGGTCCCAATTGGGACTGGCTGGTACTCGGAACCGGGGTTATGGGTCTGCTTCTAAGGGAGTCGGGCAAGTCCTGATCTTTTGGAAGCAGAGATCATGACAGCACCCCCCCTCAAGGCCCCTCCCAAACCGGGCTTCTCCGGGGGTTTGGGCTTGTTAGGAAATGTTCGATGAAATCTTTTGATTAGACGAGGCGCGTGGACATATTCTGCAGGTTCCCAGGATCTTTCTTGGGGACCGTAACCTTTCCAGTCAATCAGGTAAAATAGTTTAGATTTGGAGATCTTGGAATCCAGGATGCTTTTGACTTCAAACTCGAGTTCTCCATCAACTAGAATAGGTTTTGGAGATGTAGTTAGTCGGGTTTGAGGTTGCACGGGTTTTAATAGAGAGACTTGGAAGACCGGATGTATCTTCATGTGAGGGGGCAAGTCCAACTTGACCGCTACTGGATTTACTATGGTAGTGATGGAATAGGGACCAAGGTATCTTGGGTTGAATGTGCGTGGTCCTTTTAGAGGTAGATATTTGGTGGATAACCAGACTTGATCTCCTACTTGATATTGGGGGGCTTCCTTCCGATGTTGGTCTGCTCCTTTCTTGTATTGTTCTTTAGCCCTTTGAAGGTGAGAAACGGCTTCCTTAAAGGCTTGGGTGATTGTAGAATGCAGGTGGTCTACTGCTGGTGTTCCAAGATCTTGGAGTGGATCCAACTCCGAGGTTCGAGGGTGACTACCGTATAAAAGAAAAAACGGGGTCTTCCCAGTTCCCGAGTGGACAGAGTTATTGTAGGCATATTCGGCTATCCAAAGGATATCTTTCCAAGCTTTTTCAGTTTGTTGTAGCATGCAGCGCAAATACTGTTCCAGAGTTTGATTGGTCCTCTCGTTTTGTCCGTCGGTTTGAGGGTGGTGGCTGGTCGAAAGTCTCACATCAATTTGAGCCGACCGACAGCAACTTCGCCAAAAATGAGAAATAAATTGACTACCTCGATCCGAAATTAGAACTGAAGGAAAACCGTGCAGTCGGACGATGTTTTCGAGAAATTCTCGGGCCAGAGTTGCTGCTGTTGGTAAGCCTTTGAGTGGAATGAAATGCGCCATCTTGGAGAATAGGTCCACGATTACTAGGATCGTATTGTATCCGGAGCATGGAGGTAGATCGGTGATGAAGTCCATAGAAAGCGTATGCCAAGGGCGAGGCGGGATGTCAATAGGGCGTAAGAGGCCGGCTGGTTTTTCCTTTTGACTCTTGTTTTGGGCGCATACTCCACAGGACATTATAAAGTCTCTGATATCTTTTTTCCAAGACGGCCAGCAGAAGTAGCGCTTGATCTTTTCCGAGGTCTTGGTCGTACCGGGATGTCCTTCCATTAAAGAATCGTGATAACAAGAGATTACCTTTTTCTGTAAATCTGTGCTGGGCAGGTATAACCGTTCTTGGAAATATAATAGGTTGTCCTTCACCGTAAAGTCCTTTCCCTGCAGATGCCAATTCTGTATGTCTGCTGGAGTTACCAGTAGCCTGGCTTTATCCTTAACTTCCTCTATGGATTGTGTGGCGATTACACCTAGAATTCTTTGTTCGGGAATGATAGGTACAGGTTTAGGATTGATCAAATGTTCTTCCACTCCCATCCGAGAAAGAGCATCAGCTTTACCGTTTTTTGTACCAGGTCGATAGGTAATTATGAAGTCAAACTCGGCAAAGAATAGTGCCCAACGGAGTTGCCTAGAGGATTGAGCTTTTGCGGTTTTCAAATATTGTAGGTTTCGGTGATCTGTAATCACAGTAACGGTGTGTCAGGCCCCCAGAAGATAATGCCGCCAAGCCTTAAAGGCGGACTTGATAGCTAGAAGTTCCTTATCAGTAATAGTGTAATTGATTTCAGGAGGCGAGAATTTGCGGGACCAAAATGCCACGGGATGCAACTGATTGGTTACTGGGTCCTTTTGTGATAGAACTGCCCCCATGGCAAGGCTCGAAGCATCAGTTTCAACGATGTAGGGGAGTTCTGGGCGAGGATGTTTTAAGATCGGTGCAGAGATAAATCTAGTCTTCAAATTCTGGAAAGCTTGTTCCGCCTCGGTAGACCATTCAAAACGTTTGTTTTTCTTTAACAAGGCGGTGATGGGCTGGACTACTCGAGAGAATTCGGGGATAAACCTGCGGTAAAAGTTAGCGAAGCCTAACATGCTTTGAACACCTTTTACGGAGGATGGCGATGGCCATTTGAGAATTGCATCGACCTTCTTTGAATCCATACGCACTCCGCTAGGTGATAATATGAATCCCAAGAATTCAACTTCAGTCACGTTGAAAACACATTTTTCCAACTTAGCGAAAAGTTTGTGTTGACGCAATCTCTCGAGGACCATTTTCACGTGTTTCCGATGTTCGGTGTCATGATCTCTGCTTCCAAAAGGTCAGGGTTTTCCCAACTCCCTTGGAAGCAGATCCATAATCCAGGTTCCGAGTGCCAACCAGTCCCAATTGGGACCTTTTGGACCCAGTCCTGGCGCCAGTGGCACCAGGCTCATAAATATGCCCACTCCCAGCGCTGAAAGCGCCGGGCTCATAATGCTTGGGTGGACTTACCTGCAGCAGACCATGCTGCTTACTTGCCTGCCAGTTGAGTCTCTGATCCTCTTCTGTTTGGAACTACTTTTCCTGTTGGGTGGGGGAGGAGCCACTCCCTAGATTCAGAACACTGGAACTCTTCTGGAAAGCAGGAACTCTTTTCTTACCTAGGCGTGGCTGTGGAAGGAGACACCTAAGCACTACAGGAGGCTATTTAAACCACACCCGATGGATGAATCTTGCTTTGCGTTATTCTGCATCCTCAGCAGCAGAACGCTCATCGTGTCTTCTGCATCTGATCCTGGGCCTAAGGAAAAAGGCTTACCATTCTGAATCCAGTCTTCAGCAACACCTATAAAGACAAGAAAGAACAGGTTAGCATTACGGTCTTCAGTGACAGCTCTTCACTTACCTGGTCCATCGGCTGTCACCAACGCCTCGCGCTGCATTCCGGCATCTGAAAGACAAAGGCTTACCTACTCTTCGTGCGCTCCGGAAGTCTTCACACTGCATCCCGCATCTGAAAGACAAAACAAGGTGCGTTTAAAGACATTGGGGAACTTTAATACTCACGTGCCATTACTCCTTTCCACTAACCCAGTGGGTATTCCGGCACCCTGCAGCCGCCCCGAACTTGTACCTGCAAAATAAAAAGACAGTTAGAGCGCATCGTGAAGCAGGCAACAAGCGCTTACTTACGTGCTTCCAGGCGCTTCTATTCATCACACGGGCTCCATCTTCAACTCACTTCAGCCCGCCATCCGCCATCGCCGGAACCCTGCAAAACAAGAGACATCATTACTAAAGACTTTAAAGACATTAGAATTACTCGAAACTTACAGTTCGTGCAGTAAACGACGGACAGCAGTCCTCTGAAGTCAAGAGGCCTGCTCCCCTTATCCAGTGAAGAAACTGGTTACAGCACCCTGCCTCGAGGCAGATGGAGAGCACGGCGTTCACTTACCTAAGGTGAGGGCGTTAACCTTTGGGGTTCTACAGGAGAAGAGAAAGGGAAGAAGAGAGAGACATTCAATAACCCAGTTCATTAATCCCACATTTTCTATCTGCAGACATCTTACCCTTCGAGCCAGACATACAGTGCACAGAGGTCCAGCCCAAAGAGCCAGCCGTGTGTTACACATCACCTTTGAAGATACGGTATACGTCCAGTCAAGACCGGCGCCTCTACGGGAATCAGGTGAGCGTTACATTCAGTTTCCGATGAAGAATAAACGAGGATGTCGTCAATGTAAACAACAACACACACATCTATGAGCTCTCTGAGGACATCGTTCATAAAATATTGAAAGGCGGCCGGGGCATTGCAAAGTCCGAAGGGCATGACCTGATATTCAAATAGCCCATACTTGGTGCGGAAGGCCGTCTTCCATTCATCGCCCTCTTTTACTGGTACCAAGTGGTAGGCTCCTCTAAGATCCAGCTTTGTATATATGCATGCTTTTCTGACTTGGTCCAGGAGTTCAGGGATCAAAGGTAACGGATATCTATTCTTAACAGTGATCTGGTTCAGGGCGCGATAATCTATACAAGTTCTAAGGTCCCCTTCTTTTTTTGGAACGAAGAACAAAGCTGAGGAAGCAGGGGACTTGGAAGGACGAATAAAGCCATTCGCTAGGTATTGATCCAGGTATTGTCGGAGGTGAAGATTCTCAGGCTCGGTGAGGGCATACATTCTACTACAAGGAGGAGTAGATCCAGGTATCAGGTCTATCTGGCAGTCATAAGACCTATGAGGAGGTAGAGAGTTAGCCTGATCCTTCCGGAAAACATCTTGGAATTCTAGGTATTCAGGAGGTAACTGGGGAGCCTCCGAGGAAATTGCTGCCAGTGCAACACCAGGTCGAGGGTGACAAGTAGAGACACATTCTGGAAACTGAACCGTTCTTGCTCGCCAATCGATCTGAGGATTGTGCTTCTCCAACCAAGGAATTCCTAGAATAATCTGGAACTGAGGGGCCTTGATCACATCGAACACGATCTTCTCATGGTGTCCTTCTTGACTTACTAGCGTCACTTCTTGGGTGGTATGCGTTACTGGTCCGGAGTCTATCTCCGTACCATCCACCGTAGTAATGACGTCCTTTACAGCCTTTGGACAAAGAGTCAGATTCATCCTCAAAACCATTTCATGATCCACATAATTGCCGATGGCACCGCTGTCGACGTAAGCTTCAATCGCATGTAATCGATCCGGATGTTCAGGGCTAATGAGGACCATAGGTATCACGAAATGTGAGGTCATGGAACTGGTTTTAACGCTCGGCAAGAGGACCTCTATTCTTGTCGGGCGAGGTCGTTTCCCTGCTCAGAGTTTGTGACCCTGGTAACTGCAGCTCCTACTGCCTTCTTGGCTGGTTTCACCGGACAGTCTCGAAGAAAGTGCCCCGAGTTTCCGCAATAGAGGCATAATTGCAGCTGTTTTCTCCTTTCCCGCTCCTTTTGTGTTAGTGGTCCTTTCAGGCCCCCTATTTGCATGGGTTCCCCGGAGTCTACTCCTTTGGTAGGAGTTGGTGGTTTGGAAAATACTCGAGCATCAAACTTGGAACGATCGGCCTTCCTGTTCTGCAGTCTGTGGTCAATTTGAACGACTAAGTCAATATAGTCTGAACAGTCTTGCGGGGGATTCACTACTTGGGCTAACACATCTTTGAGCTCTCCACGTAGACCTCTATAAAACAGCGTAATCCTTTTGTCCTCAGGCCATCGAGTTTCCACTATCAGTCTGTTGAAAGACGCAATATAAGCCAAAAGGTCTTGATTACCCTGTCGCAATGAAAGGAGCTCATTGTCCAAGGCCTGCCCCTGTGAATGTCTTGCAAACAGTTTTTCCATACTGAGCTGAAAAGCTTGAAAATCATGGAGAACCGGATCATCTTGATTAACTAGAGGGATCAACCAGTCTGCCGCATTGCCACTAAGGTACGAAAGCACGAAAGCTACCTTAGCTTGATCAGTTGGAAAGGCTGCTGGCCGGCATAAGAAGTGCAACCGGCACTGATTAATAAATACTGCAAACCTCTTTGGGTCACCAGAAAATCGTTCGGGCGGAGCCAGAGGTACATTCCCAGGTAGGTTGATCTGCACTGGGTTCGTAGAGGATGTTGAAGGAAGATTTGCCCCTGATGCGGGTAACAGAGTTTGTCCGGCTTGTGACTGTAGCAATTGTCTAGCGAGATCCTCTGTTCGCTCCTTGGAAATAATCAGTTTCCTTCTTAGAGCATTCGTTTTCTGACGGGCTGCATGCACTTCTGCTCTTAGTTCCCCAAGTAACTGGGCTAGCTGGTCGGTATCCGAGTTTTCCATAGCGCCTGGGTGGGAGTTTTGCGGTAGACTTTGCGTTCTGTAACGCTCACCTGATTCCCGCAGAGGCGCCGTTCTTGACTGGGTGAATGCCGTATCTTCAAAGGTGATGTGTAACACACGGTTGGCTCTTTGGGCTGGACCTCTGTGCACTGTATGTCTGACTCGAAGAGTAAGATGTCTGCAGATAGAAAATATGGGATTAATGAACTGGGGTTATTGGGTGCCTCTCTCCTCTTCCCTTTCTCTTCTCCTGTAGAACCCCAAAGGTTAACGCCCTCACCTTAGGTAAGTGAACGCCGAGCTCTCCATCTGCCTCGGGGCAGGGTGCCGTAACCAGTTTCTTCACTGGATAAGGGTGCAGGCCTCTTGACCTCAGAGGACTGCTGTCCGTCGTTAACTGCACGAACGGTAAGTTCTGGGCACTTCAAATGTCTTAAAAGTCTTTTGTAATGATATCTCTTGTTTTGCAGGGTTCCGGCGATGGCGGATGGCGGGCTGATGAGAGTTGAGGATCGAACCCGCGTGAGGAATAGAAGCGCCTGGAAGCACGTAAGTAAGCGCTTGTAGCCTGCTTCACGATGCGCACTAACTGTCCCTTTTATCTTGCAGGTACAAGTTCGGAGCTTTAGAGAAGCTGAAGGGTGCTGGAATACCCACTGGATTCGGCGTGGGAAGGAGTAATGGCACGTGAGTAATAAAGTTGCCCAATGTCTTTAAACGCACCTTCTTTTGTCTTTCAGATGCGGGATGCAGCGCCGAAGGCCTCCGGAGCGTGCGAAGAGCTGGTAAGCTTTTGTCTTTCAGATGCCGGAATGCAGTGCGAAGACCTCCGGAGCATGCGAAGAGTAGGTAAGCCTTTGTCTTTCAGATGCCGGAATGCAGCGCGAGGTGTTGGTGACAGCCGATGGACCAGGTAAGAGATGCGCTGCCACTGAAGACCGTAGTGCTAACCTGTTCTTTCTTTGTCTTTACAGGTGCTGCTGAAGACTGGATTCCAGGATGGTAAGCCTTTGTTCCCTTAGGCCCAGGATCAGAAGCAGAAGACACGATGAGCGTTCTGCTGCAGAGAATGCAGAATAACGCAAAGCAAGATTCATCCATCGGGTGTGGTTTAAATAGCCTCCTGTAGTGCTTAGGTGTCTCCTTCCACAGCCACGCCTAGGTAAGAAAAGAGTTCCTGCTTTCCAGAAGAGTTCCAGTGTTCTGAACCTAGGGAGTGGCTCCTGCCCCACGCAACAGGAAAAGTAGTCCCAAACAGAAGAGGATCAGGGGTTCAACTGGCAGGTAAGTAAGCAGCATGGTCTGCTGCAGGTAAGTCCACCCAAGCATTATGAGCCCGGCGCTTCCAGCGCTGGGACTGGGCATCTTTATGAGCCTGGTGCCACTGGCGCCAGGACAGGGTCCAAAAGGTCCCAATTGGGACTGGCTGGTACTCGGAACCGGGGTTATGGGTCTGCTTCCAAGGGAGTCGGGCAAGTCCTGATCTTTTGGAAGCAGAGATCATGACAGTTGGTTTCACCAGATTATTCCTGCAGGGTAATTGTATGAGTGTCCTCCAACTGTTGATATCACCAGGTTAGTCCTGTTAGGATAACTGTATGAGTGTCCCCCAACAGGGTCCTGCTTACCCTGACTTGCTGCTAGCCTGTCCTTAATAAATCTACATTAGGTTGTTACCTACCTAGAATAACTATTCAGTAAAGTGTGACATTGGGTTTTACTTTCCCCTTCATTGTGAAGTTAAAGTATGTGGGTTTTACTTACCTTGTGTTAGATGTGTGCCATCCAAAATAAGTTAACCAAGTTATTGCTTACCTCAATCTGGGGTTCCCTTATTTCAAAAGCATCTGTAATTGTATGTTACATCCTTAGGTTTTACTCACATGATATAACTGCGTGTTATGACAAAAGTAGTTATAGGTTTTTACTGCACCTAGGATAAGTGTTTCACTAGTCACCAAAAGTATATTGTCCAGTTGATTGTTTATGTGATTTGTTCCAAGAGTTGCTGTACAGCTGGAAGGGCCTGCTGACCTTGTATTACTGAATGTAATCTGAGAGTACCCATTGTACTTTTACTCCCAAAGTATAGGCTTAACCTATACTAAATGTGTATAACAAGGTTTTGACTTCCCTAGACATACTGTTAGGTGTTCGAAATAAGGTCTATACTTGGGTCTGTGGATTTCAAGTATAGTGTTGTGTTTTTAGACTGTGATTTCTTATAATGTTTTAGTACTTACTTACCCCTAGATTTATCTGGGCCTACCTGTATTTAAATAAATCCTTTATTTTTACAATACATAGGCCCTCATTACAACCTAGGCGTTAAGGGATTAACGGCGCCGTAAAAGGTGTCGGCGCCGTTAAACCCTTAACGCCTGATTACGAGGTCCCTTTGCGGGTGGCACTTTAACGCCTGCTTTTAGCAGGCATTAAAAAAACAACCCGCAAAGGGACCTAGGAGCTAATTACGGCACCATAATTTACGGTGCCGTAATTAGATCCTTCCCGAGTCCCATTGAGCCCTATGGGGCAAAAATGGGAATGGGGAAGGGCCATGGCGGCATGGGGAATTACCGCCCCACCAACCTTGGAATGGGGCGGTATTTCCCCATTCCACCATGGCGGACTCGTTACAACACCGGCACCAACCATGGTGCTAATAGCGCCATGGTTTAGCGCCGGGGTTGTAATGAGGGCCATAGTGTTTCAGTGTTTCTTTGGATCATTTGTATTACAATTTCACTTGTACTGTGTCTACTGCCCTCTCTCCCTCCTAAAATAAGCCTGGCTGCTCTGTCTATGCTACCATATACTCAGGTGGTACAGCCTTATACTAAGAGTGGAGTCGTTTACTAACTCAGTTGAATGGTTTTGCTAAGCCCTTAGTTAGACTTCAGAAAAACTGTCCCAATAGTTGCACCAATAAAAACCTATGAAATTCAATGGAAAAATATTGTTACAGGGACGTTATGGTTACAGGTAAAACAGAAAAACCTCAGAAATTCACCAGTTATGGTAAGCTAAGCAACCATAACTCGTGCCACCACCGTGCATTGCTATGACTAGCACCCAGGACATCAAAGATGACATCACAAATGAATTTGGGCGGCTTATAACTTCGCTCCCCCTGGACAAATCCTCACCAAACTTTGCAAAAAAAGTATATGGCCCACTCTGAATTTTTGCAAAGTTTGGTGAGATTTAGCCGGGGGGGCAAAGTTATAGGGGGAGTCCCAAAACTTCTGTTTTTCCCATAGACATAATGGGAAAAAAATTTGCTCACGCCTACAGCCCAAACCGCTGGACGGATCTTCACCAAATTTGCGGCAGGAGCAGCAGCTTGGTCCTGAAAGCTTTTGTTAATTTGGTGTAAATCCGTCCAGTCGTTTTTTTTAAAATGACCAAAACATAAGGCAAAAAAATTAGTGATATCTATGTCCGCTCCGTGGACAAACTTCCCTGTTCGCTCCTCGGACAAGAAACGGATAGGCCAAGCGGCTTGCGTCATGTCCGCGGACATGTGACGTGCTCTCTGATTGGCTGGGGTGAAGTGTGAAGTGCGTCAGATTTTCGGAGATGCCCGCCATCTTGGATTCGCGTCCGGTGTACGCAGACATTGCGGCAAAACATATAAAAACACAACATTGCACTCTTCAAACTTATCAAATAATCTTTGGGGTGGTGAGGGGTGATGAGGATGGGATGGAATATGGCTGTAAGAAGCAAAAAAACATGTTAACTAAAAAACATCCGAACACGAAGAAAGCACATAGCGGTGTAGACCACGCTCACACATAGAAGAGTTCACGTGGTAAAGCGCATGAGCACACGCAGACACTTTCTTTTTCAAACTCGCACACGCGCCTCATCCAAACACAGACACGCATTGAAGAAAACACACAGAAATGATGTCCGCGCACAGGAGTTAACAGAAAACACATAGCAGTGAAGGCCGCGCACACACGCTGTAGAAAACACATAGCTGCGAAGACTGCACACACGCACTGTAGATAACACGTAGCTGCAAAGACCACACACACGCATTGTAGAAAACACGTAGCTGCAAAGACCGCACCCACGCGATGTAGATAACACATAGCTGCAAAGACCACGCACACGTGCTGTAGATGACACATAGCTGAGAAGACCGCACACAGTGAATCTTTTTCAAACTTGCACGCATTGTCTTAACAGATGAATCCGAACTTACGCACGCCTTATCCAAACATGCACACGCGTTGAAGAAAAACACGCAGAAATAAGATGAATCCGAGCTCACACGCACCTCATCCGAACACGTGCTGTAGAAAACACGTACCTGCGAAGACCGCTCACACGCACTGTAGATAACACGTAGCTGCGAAGAGCATGCACATGTGTTGTAGAAAACACGTAGCTGCGAAGACCATCCACATGCATTGTAGAAAACCGTTGCTACGAAGACCGCACACACACTGTAGATAACATGTAGCTGCGAAGACCACGCACACGTGGTGTAGAAAACACGTACTTGCGAAGACCGCACACACGCGCTGTAGATAACACGTAGCTGCGAAGACCACGCACACGCACTGTAGAGAACCTGTAGCTGAGAAGACCGCACACACGCGTTGAATGTAGCACGTATCGGTGTGTCTTTTTTCAAACTCGTACGCGTGCTCTTAACAGATGAATCCGAGCTCACACGCTCCTCATCCGGACACACACATGTATTGAAGAAAATCACTCATAAATTATGACCGCGCACAGGCATTAATGGAAAACACGTAGCAGTGAAAACTGCACACCGGCGCTGTGGAAAACACATAGCTGCAAAGACTGCACACATGTGCTGTACAAAACACGTAGCTGTGAAGACCGCATGCACGTGCTGTGGAAAACACGTAGCTGTGAAGACCGCGTGCACATGCTGTAGATAACACGTAGCTGCGAAGACCACGCACACACGTTGTGGAAAACACATAGCTGCGAAAACCGCGCACATGTGTTGAAGGAAGCATGTAGCGGTGTAGACCAGGCTCACGTGTAGAAGAGTTCACGTTGCAAAGCGCACACGCATAAGAGATTTCACGCAGCAGAGAATTCTATGCACACGCATTGGAAGAAACACGTATCAGTGAAGAATGCAGCAGAGTTAGTGACACGAGCAAATGAAAACCATGCACGCGCGCAACTACTTCACCCGCTCTTGGCAAAGTTTGGTGGGATTCTGTCAAAAGGGCCAAACTAGAGGGGGGTTGCAAAATTATGTAAAAGCTTATAAATTATGTGCCATTTGACGAATCTACACTTAATTTGGGAAACTGATAATACATATAGATATAAATGATTTTGGAAGTTTGGTGGGATTTTGTCAAGAGGGGCAAAATTAGAGGGGGGGTCCCAAAATATTGTAAAGGCTTATTAATGTGGTGCCATTTGACATATCTACACAAAGGTTTGCAACAAGATTATAGATCTAGATATAAATGTTTTCGTAAAGTCTGAATGGATTTTGTCAAGTGGGGGTTAGGTTACATGACGATTGTTTGTGCATATATTTGACACTTTTGAAAAAATAAAACATGGGTGGATTTCCAGCAAACTTGTGTAAGGAGCATTGAGAAGGACCTGAAAGCATGGTTTTGCAAATGTGCCCTTGTTTTATTTTTTGACCAGTGTCATAATGTAGGTTCAAAAAATAGTGATATACCTTTGGTGACTGAGGTGTAGCCTGTGGCCATGGGCAGTGGCCACATTGGGCCTCATCACGAGTTGGGCGGTAACGCCGGCGCTATTAGCGCTGGCACTAATAGCCCTACCGCCAACCCCCCCCGGCGCTATTAGCACCGGATCACGGGTTTGGCGGAAGGGTTATTACCCATTCCCCATTGGGCCTATTCGGGAATTCCTCATTCCCCAAT
Source organism: Ambystoma mexicanum (assembly GCF_040938575.1). Classification (NCBI taxonomy): domain Eukaryota; kingdom Metazoa; phylum Chordata; class Amphibia; order Caudata; family Ambystomatidae; genus Ambystoma; species Ambystoma mexicanum. Next base: position 173,750,778 of record NC_090924.1, on the reverse strand, counting down.
GGGCCCAATGGGGAAAATTTGCGCTATTACTGCCGGCGGATTTCCCGCTGGCGGTAATAGCGCCGAAAACTGGCAATTTTGCCATGGATTGGTGGACCCTTAAATGCGGCGGTAATAGCGCTACTGCCGCATTTAAGGGTTACCGCCAGACTCGTGATGAGGCCCATTGTCCGGGTCATATAACAAGGTAATGATCTGGACAATTTGGCTACTGGCCATGACCATGAGGGACAAAACATGGGTTTAAAGTGGCCATGTCCTCCTGGGACTGGCTTTGTGGTAAAGTTATTCGAAATTGGTATAGATTTCAAAAGGAAGAAACATGTGCTTGTGGTAATATGGTCATAGAGTTCTCTTTTTGCCTTCTGTAGGCTGCCATGGAAAGCGAAGAGGGGCCCTGTATGGACCCCCGCCTTCCCTTTCCATGGTGGCCATCTTGGTAAAGGATTTTCCTTCTTACACCCGTGTGGGAAGAAAAATATTTCTTTTAGCACCCCGGCTTCCCGCTTTGGAAACCTAGGGTGCTAATGGCCTTCATCCATTTAAAGGGACATTATGGTTAAGTTGCGCTACTAAAAACCTATGAAATTCAGTAAAAAACATTGTTAAAGGGACATTATGGTTAAGTTGCTCTACTAAAAACCTATGAAATTCAGTAAAAAAACTTTGTTAAAGGGACATTATGGTTAAGTTGTGCTACTAAAAACCTATGACATTTGTGATGTCATCTTTGATGTCCTGGGTGTTAGTCTTAGCAGTGCACGGTGGTGGCGCGAGTTATGGTTGCTTAGCTTACCATAAGTGGCGAATTTCAGTGATTTTTCAGTTTTACTTTGAACCATAACTTCCCTTTAACAATGTTGTTTTACTGAATATATATATATATATATATATATATATATATATATATATATATATGTATATTTTTCTTTTAGCGCTTATATCAAATTACATGTCTTGTACACATACACATTTAATAAGCATAGTACAATCCTTAACATCTTTTTATAATGTAAACATAAACACATTTCCAATTCATAATAACCATTAAAATTCATAATAAATCAATAAAATCTTCCCATACCTTTGCTCAACATTTCCTCTCTAAACCATTTATCATTCCGTTATATTAGCATTTGAGCTAAGAGCCATCCCTTACACAGTGACTTCATCCAGAGACTTCAGTTTATCCAAGAAACACTTCCATATGTGGAATGAAGATGCTACAGAATTTGCTGTGTCCCTTCTTGTACTGGAGAAGAAAAACTTTGCAGCCAGTAAGGATGTGGGGAGCTGTTTCTTTGTGAGCAGAACATAGCCTCCATTTACGTTTATCTCTTGGTATCCTTCCACGTGCCAATATATTCTTGCACTCGTAGTACATTCATACGCAGATATAATATACATCTGCAGAGCTTTATACTACTCCACTTAGTAAGGTAGCTCAAATGGGAGTTCAATGGAAAACTCTGTTTTTCATATTCAGCATACCTCTTTTTCTCATTCAGTCATTCTATGAAGTAGTGTCAATCTCCGGGACCTCGGTAGGTTTATCAATGATATTAACTACCTCCTTGGCTTCCTCCTCACCTGAGTCTTCTGGCGAAGTGTCGTGGCGGAATACCTTTTTTCCAGTCTTCTTCTTTTTAGAGAAGAGGTATGGTCGTCCGCGGTGGGAAGCCACCCTGATTCCCTGCCAAGCAGGGAAGCAAGAGGCTTCCTTCCCGCAGGGACCGGGTAAAGAGGGAAAAAGGCGGATGCCTAAAAAAACCCTCGGAGAACAAAGTCACGATCCTGTAGCTTTTAGAGAGCGAAGTGCAGCAATTCAGTAGACCCGATGTAAGAAGCAGAATGGCTGGATCGAGGGTCTTGAGCAGGCGATGGAAAGCGAGGCAGGTCCTTGGAAGAATCCAGTAGTGAAAAATGAAGGAGAAGGGGAACAGAGAAAACCAGTATGTGGCGGAGCGCCACGGAAGGGAAAGAAACAAGGAAGGCGAACGGCGAAGTGACGCCGACTGGAGATCAAAGGGTAGCAAATATGGAACGAGGAAAAAACACAACGGAGCAAGCAACTCGGAAAGAAAACAAGTTGCAACGCACCGAACCCGGAAGTGGGCGGTGCTTAAATAGTGAGCCGGGAAAATGAAAAGGAAAGACTAGAGCGGCAACCTGGGAAAGGAACAGGGAAAAGCAATGGATGACCTAATGGCGCCGCCAACGCCAGGCGTTCCATAGCCTCCACCGGCGACTAGACGCCGGCGGCATGACAGTATGCCCCCTTCCAATGGGATACCTCCCCGGCTTGCCTGGGAAGAGACGGTGAAACCTCTGAACTAAAGACGGGGCATGGACATGGGAGACAGGTTCCCAGGAATCCTCAGAATGGGGGTAACCTTTCCAATGGATAAGGTATTCCAGGCGCCCACCCCGAAAGCGGGAGTCCAATATGGAGGCCACCTCGTACTCTTCCGGGGGTAGGGTAACCGGAGACGGAACAGCCGGAATGGAGCGGTGATAGGGATCTGGCCTAAACTCCCTCAAGAGAGAGGAATGAAAAACAGGGTGTAAGCGGTTCATGTGTTTGGGCAAAGAAAGCCGATAGGCAACTGGGTTGATCCTACGCAGGATGGGAAACGGGCCCAGGAATCTGGGAGACAACTTAGAGGGGTGAAGCCAACGTGGGAGGTATTTAGTGGATAACCACACTTTGGTTCCCTTCTGCCAAGTGGTGGAAGGCAAGCGCTTGGGGTTAGTCTGGTTACAATAGCGCTGACTGCTTGCCCGAAGACTATTGATGGCGGACGTATGGGCTTCTTGCAAAGAGAGGAGAAGGGAGTCTACAGAAGGGACCGTAGAAGGGACAAGAGAAAAGAGAGGAGTGAAACTGGGATGATACCCATAAGAACAGTAGAAAGGGCTAAGACCAGTGGCACTGTGAACAGCGTTATTGTAGGCAAACTCTGCAGTCGAGAGTAGACTAACCCAATTGTCCTGCTGGTTGTTGGTGAAGCAACGTAGATATTGCTCAAGAGTAGCGTTTGTCCTTTCTGTTTGTCCATTAGTCTGGGGATGGAAACCAGACGATAGTGCACGCTCAATCCCCAGTCTCTTACAAAGTTCTCTCCAGAAGTGTGACGTATATTGGGATCCTCTGTCTGAGATTATCTTACTGGGGATTCCATGTAAACGGAAGATCTCTCTTGCAAACACGGTTGCCATCTCTGCTGCCGTGGGTAACCCAGCCAAGGGTGTAAAGTGGGCCATTTTAGAGAAACAATCGACCGTGACCATGATACAGGAACATCCCTCTGAAGCGGGCAGTTCTACGATGAAATCTGTGGAGATAATACTCCAGGGTCTCTTCGGTACCTCACTCTGCTGTAGGTAACCAATGGGTCGTTGGGTAGAATGCTTGGATCTACAGCATACAGGGCAAGAGCGGACATACAAGTCCACCTCTTTCGACATATCTGGCCACCAAAAACTCCGCCGAAGCAGTTCCAGAGTGTTCCTCGCCCCTCGGTGACCAGCCACAAGATCGTCATGACACCATCCTAGTGCGGTGCGTCGGGTCTGGGAATCAGGTAGGTAGAGACGATGTTGCTTGAATCCCAGGCCATCCTGTATGGAGATGTCATCTGAGTGAGGAATGGTATGAGAAATTCCCTCAGATGGTGTGCCTTTACGTACCTTCTCCAAAAAGGCATCTACGGTATATATGAATCTTACGTCAGTTAGCAGTAAACTGGGAAGTTCCCTGTTCGTTACACCGGAACATGGCCTCCGAGAGAGTGCATCTGCTAGAATATTCTTAGATCCCGGGAGATAGGTCAACAGAAAGTCGTACTGGGAGAAGAAATGGGCCCAACGGGCCTGACGTGAATTGACGCACTCCATATTTTGTAGGACTTTGAGGTTCTTGTGATCCGTCCTTATTTCAAAAGGGTGTGTTCCTCCCTGTAGTAGATGACGCCATTCTTCGCAAGCCGTCTTCATGGCCAGAAGTTCCTTCTCAATAACAGAGTAATGTGATTGACTTTCGTTCAAAGTTTTGGAAAGATAGGCTATTGGGTATTCAAGACCAGCATGTTCCTGTAAGAGGACTGCACCCAAGGCAGCTGACGAGGCATCGGTCTCAACAATGAATCTTAATCCTTGGTCGGGTTGCCGAAGGATGGGTGCAGAACAAAACTTCTCCTTTAACAATAAGAAGGCTTGATCAGCGTCTTGAGTCCAGGAAAAAGGTTTGGACGTCTTCTTGAGTAGCCTAGTAATAGGGAGAACCGTCTCCGAGAATCCCTGAATGAATTTGCGATAGAAATTCGCAAGCCCAAGGAACCTTTGGATGTCCTTAACAGATTCCGGAGTAGGGCAATGTAAAATAGCTTCGGTCTTAGTTGGATCCATGCGGATGCCTTCCGCAGAAAGAATAAACCCAAGGTAGATCACCTGAGAAACTCCAAAGACACACTTCTCTACATTGGCCTTGAGATGGTGGTCCTGTAGCCTTTTAAGAACTTGCGTGAGATGAGTGCTATGGATCTGTGCGGTTTTTGAGAATATCAAGATATCATCCAGGTAGATTATGACACTATGAAAAAGAAGATCAGAGAATGTTCTGTCCATAAAACGCTGAAAGATAGATGGAGCATTAACCAAACCGAACGGCATTACTCGATACTCGTAATGACCGAACGGAGTCCGGAACGCAGTCTTCCATTCGTCCCCAGGATAGATGCGTAAAAGATGGTAGGCTCTTCGAAGGTCGATCTTAGTGAAGATCCGTGCTCCCTGCACCGCCTCTAGGATATCCTTCATGAGAGGCATGGGATAACGGTCTCTTACTGTAACTTGATTTAGGCCCCGGTAATCAATACACGGTCTTAATTCATCTGTACCTTTTTTCGGAACAAAAAACAAAGATGCCCCCGCAGGCGAATGGGAATGTTGAATGAGACCGTGTTGTAAATTAGAGTCCAGGTAGTCCTTGAGAACTCTCTTCTCCTTGAGTGAAAGAGAAAACATGCGGCCAAATGGAACCACTGCATTGGGAACCAAGGTGATATGGCAATCTTCAGGTCGATGTGGGGGTAGTTCTTGAGGTCCTTCTCCCTCAAAGACCTCCGGATAACGAAGACACTCCTTAGGAATATTGTTCACGGATCGAACATCAGTCAGAGTAAGAGGGTCCGGAAGAGTATGGATAGTTGCAGCCACGGATTGTATTGAGCAAGACTTCTTGCAAAAGCTAGAAGAAAAAGACAGTTGGTTCTTGGTCCAATCAATCGTAGGGTTATGTTTCCGGAGCCAGGAAACCCCCAGGATGACAGGGAAGTGAGCAGCTCGAATCAAGTCGAATTGGATGGTCTCAGTGTGATGGAGAACCTTCATGATCATGGGTGCGGTGGCATGAGTGATAAGACCGGAGCTTAGCGGTGTACCATCAACGCCCTCAACCTTTTGATCTTCCTCCTTCTCCAGACGACTGATACCAGTCTTGTCAGCCCAGACGACGTCCATAAAACATCCAGCTGCTCCGCAGTCTAATAGAGCTAGGACCTCGAATGTCTGATGTAGGTGGTTCAACTGGACTGCAATGACCATGAACCGATTGTCTTCGGAGGAGTTGATGGTAGGTGTTATGGACAAAGAGACATAGGGACCAGGATAGCCCCCTCGGTAACTGGTCCCTACTAGTTCCGAGGTATGGCGTTTCCCGACCTGCGGGGAAGTACGTCCGAACAGTCCCTCAGAACATGGGTGTTGGAACCGCAGTACATGCACAGATTGAGGTCTCTGCGACGCTTCCGTTCTTCGGGGGCAAGCGGTCCCCTGGTAGTACCGATCTGCATGGGCTCGTCTCTTACCGAACCCGAGGGAACGGAACAGGACGTCGCCGGGTTAGAGGTAAAACCACGTTGTCTCCGCCGCTCAGACCGTCTTTCCGATAACCGAAAGTCGAGCTGGAGTACAGTGGCCCAAAGCTCCGTGAGAGTAGAAGGGCGGCTAACCCTAGCAAGTTCATCCTTAAGGTCTTCTCTGAGGCCTCGACGAAAGATTGTGTATTGGGCATTCTCTTGCCAACCCGCATCAGCCGCCACCCTTTTAAATCGGGAAATATAAGACAAAAGGTCCATGCTTCCCTGACGGATGTCCAGTAGCTGTTCGCTGGCTACTAAGGTAGTCTCTTGTTGTTCAAACGCAAGTTTGAACTGGGCGGTAAATCCAGCATAATCCTGAAGAAGAGGACTGGCACTGGTTACCAAAGGGGCTGCCCAAGCCAGGGCATTCCCGGTCAAATTGGAAATGAGGAACCCTATGCGGGCTTGGTCTGAGGCGTAAGACTGAGGTCTAAATGTGAAATAGATCACGCAAGCCTCCATGAATTCCTTAAATTTGTTAGGTGTTCCGTCGTATTTGCCACAGGATAATGGCATAGGAGGGAGATCACTGCGTGACTGCTCAACGCGGTCCAACCTCTGTCTAAGGGTAGTGTTCTCCGTCTTTACTGCCTGTAACTCTTGAGTGAGGTTATGAACAGCAGTTAGCAGTTCTTGCACCTGCTCAGGTGAGGCCATGGTTCTTAACTGTGGGCGTTGCAAACTGTCAACCTCCGGGACCTCGGTAGGTTTATCAATGATATTAACTACCTCCTTGGCTTCCTCCTCACCTGAGTCTTCTGGCGAAGTGTCGTGGCGGAATACCTTTTTTCCAGTCTTCTTCTTTTTAGAGAAGAGGTATGGTCGTCCGCGGTGGGAAGCCACCCTGATTCCCTGCCAAGCAGGGAAGCAAGAGGCTTCCTTCCCGCAGGGACCGGGTAAAGAGGGAAAAAGGCGGATGCCTAAAAAAACCCTCGGAGAACAAAGTCACGATCCTGTAGCTTTTAGAGAGCGAAGTGCAGCAATTCAGTAGACCCGATGTAAGAAGCAGAATGGCTGGATCGAGGGTCTTGAGCAGGCGATGGAAAGCGAGGCAGGTCCTTGGAAGAATCCAGTAGTGAAAAATGAAGGAGAAGGGGAACAGAGAAAACCAGTATGTGGCGGAGCGCCACGGAAGGGAAAGAAACAAGGAAGGCGAACGGCGAAGTGACGCCGGCTGGAGATCAAAGGGTAGCAAATATGGAACGAGGAAAAAACACAACGGAGCAAGCAACTCGGAAAGAAAACAAGTTGCAACGCACCGAACCCGGAAGTGGGCGGTGCTTAAATAGTGAGCCGGGAAAATGAAAAGGAAAGACTAGAGCGGCAACCTGGGAAAGGAACAGGGAAAAGCAATGGATGACCTAATGGCGCCGCCAACGCCAGGCGTTCCATAGCCTCCACCGGCGACTAGACGCCGGCGGCATGACAAGTAGGCAATATTTGCCCCAAACAGGATTGTTAAAGTTGATGAGGGTGTTATGGATTGTTGAACCAAACAATCTCTTATAATGAGAGATCACTTCCTTCACCATATGATTTAGCACCTCCTGCAAAGAATGCTGCCTAGCATGTTAGGCACCTGGACCCCAGTCCTGTGGTAGGTTCAGCAGAAGTTAGAACAACACATGCTATTGTTGTTTTAGGACTCTAGAGAAAAGTGCTTAGTGTGTAGCGTCCTAGAGAAGTTTGTTTTCTGGCCACCTCTATTCCTCATAATGCCATGTTTGCAGTGGTATGAGAGTCCGAAGATTGCCGGAGAAATTTGCCATGTTGAGGAGAAACTGTATTATGTCACACTGTACCACACAGATATTCCAGCCTCTGTCATCAAACAATGCCAGGTCCCATCACATAAATCCCATACATGTGCAGCTGTGTTTCAACATTGACTGCAAGGAGAGCAACACACCAACATATTCTTGTGTTAGTGGGTTTATTCTAGGGGTGGACTAGCCTATAGGGAACTCTGGAGATTTTCCAGCAGACTTCTGCACCTTGGACCTCTTTTGTGTGGTATTTCCATATTTCCCCATAGGAAAAGGGTTGGGGATGCTGAACATTTGTAATATATGGTTATTTCGAACATTATTTACAAGGCCTCTTTTGGTTCCCAGTCCACCCCTGGTAAATACCCACTTCCTTTCAGAGACTTTATCGACTTTGCCAAAGGAGATGTCAAAATACAGAGCTAACAGCCGTTGGACAGCCGTCTCTAATCTGTTGGACCATGATAGTCAGTTTCAGGTTGGTCGCCCTAACCTCACCCACAGCATCACAGCCAGACAAACAGTGTTTTGAAGAAGGAGCTGGACAAGTGGCCACTAAAGGGAATTGGGAGGATCAAAACGTATTGACCACCTGTTTAGGTGGAGGAAGTTTGACAAGTGCACAGTCTATATATTAAATTGAGTTTGGTATGCATCCTCTTCCTAGTTATGTGGTTGAAGGTATTTCTTGATATTTAATAACCCTTATTTACTTAGATATTCTATAAATCTATTACAAAATATGTCCGGAATGTAGTAATCAATTCCCAGGGATTACTAAAGTTACACAGTTTGTTATGTTACGAATAGCATGTATGCATTTTGTCAAATAAATAAGCACGGGTTGCCACCCTGTAATTTTTCATGCACTTCTTTTTGAATCCTATCTCCATCAAACACTGGCCTTTTTTGCATCATTATTGCCTGAACACTAATGCTTCTGTCAAGGAAATCGAAATACTTATTGGGAAAACTCACAGAGAAGTTACTATGACTAACTCTGACTTACGGATCCTGAGGGTCCTGCAATTGAAGTCCTCCCAGCGCTTATGGACATGTTTCAGGTCTTGGGTTGCCACCCTCTCTGCTTTGATGGCACCCGCGATGTCCAACCAGATCCTCTTCCGTCCATCCTTGTCGGCGCATGGTCGTCCGAAGAGGGCATCCTAATGCACCAGGACTTGCTCCACCAGGATGCCAACTTCTTCTGCAGTGAAGCTGGCAGCCCTCTGCCTCTCTGCCGGGGTCGCCACTGGTCCCAGATGGAGTTCGATCCGACATGGCAACCCCCGAGGCAGGTGTGGATGGGCAACTGGGTCCTGGTGCTGGTCTGTGGAGCGATGGAACAGCAGTCGGGAGTCTTCTGTTTCAGCAGGGGTGGTCACAGCAACTGGACCCAAGAAGATGGCTGATGTGCAGGCACCAAATAGCAGGGCACGTGGCCAGCAGGCAGGCAGCAGCAGATGGCTCAGGGCTCTTTGGGGCAGGAAAATGGCCTTCTGCACAGGAGCGTGGTCTTCCGTGTGTTGTCGCGTGGCCAGCTTGATGCAGAGGGAATCTGCACGTGAAAAAACACAACATCAGGGTGTAATTCGAGGAAAGGGCCTTAGCGTGTAAGCGCATAAGTGACGTGACGTGCGCGGGCGTTTCCCTCGCAACGGGTGCATAGTGAATCTGCACATGCAAAAACAGCATGTCAGCGTGTAATTCGAGGAAAGGGCCTTAGCGCGTAAGTGCGTAATGACGTAGCACGCGTAGGCGTTTCTGTGGGCAGGAGTTAAAGGTCTGCGTAGGACACCATTGACTTGTACGTGCTTTTTGTGGAGAGCGAGCAGGTGATTCTTGTACTTCTTTTCGGTTCACACGCGATTACTTCACAATGGTTGCAGTGCATACTCCTTGTTTACTGAGGCAGAGCTCAATTCTTCTTTTGACGCGTGTCTTTTTCACGTTCATTTTCCAAGCAGACAGTGAGTCGCGCATGTATTTTTCCACTGTGGCTGCCCCCGTGCGTCGCCTACCCATTCAGAGTTCATTGTAACCTGTGCGTACTCTGCGAATGCATTTTCTGTTTTTCTGGGTGCCACAGCGTACTGCGGGTCCTTCATTCCATGCACGTGGGCTACCGAGGGGTCGCGTGCATGTTTGTTTTGGTTTTTGAGGTGCCTGAGAGTTGCGTGACCCGTCATTTTCCCCCAGGGGTCCCAGACAGCCTTGCAAGAGCACAGGGGTACGTATTCCATCTAGTACCCTGCCTCCTTCACCCAATTGCCCAGAACAATTGTTTTCTGCACCTCCCATTCGCACAAGAACATCAGTGCCATGGCTGGGAAGTGACCAAGTAGTAAGGGAGGCAAAGGTGGCCGACCTCCAAGAGGTGGCCGTGGTAGGGGACGTGGCCAGGATGAGCAGGGTGGCCAAGGTGGCAGTGGTGGCCAACGTGGGCAGGGTGGCCCAAGAGGGCAATGTATCCAGGACCATTCAGGGACACCTATGCCCCCCCAGTGGGTCAGGGAAATGCAGCAGACACCATCCCAGCTCAGGCCTTGCTAACCCGGCCCGGATTGGTCACCAAACTGGCACGGATGACTCACAGACCGACTTCCGTGTCATGAAATCCAAGCCAGGTTCGGCGGTGAAAGTTGCTGTCACCAGGCAACGTGGATCTGTGGCAGCAATGTCATCTGTTGCCCCAAGTAGCCAGGGTGAGGAGGCTGCAGGGGCAGCTGCAGCTCACTCCACCCCGGCTCTGAGTCACCCAGTCAGGACAGTGTTGGTCCCGGACCCTCACACCAAGGCAGTTGTGCCGCTTGGTCCTGGCAACAGCACCCAGCAGCCAATGCCTGCAGTGAGACCTTTGGTCATCGTGCCATTTCCTGCTTCCAGTGGCCAGTCCACCTGCGCTTCAGCCCCTACAGACCAGAGCGGTACAGGCTGGGACCCCAGACACGGCTCGCCGCTCCGACACGTCAAGGAAGCAGAGTTTCAATTATGTGGATCTAGACGCACTTGTGGGCTACGTGTCAGCACATGGCCGCAACATGCTGGTGATGGCAGGGTGCAAGACTACGACTGCTCAGCGTAGGGCCCACTGGCAGTGCATCGCGGACCCGATTAGTTCCCTTGGATTTGTGAAGCACACAGCTGATGATTGCTCAAAGCGTTAGAATGACCTCAAACACTGACCAAAAAACAAGCTCCCTTCCAATTACGCCTCTACTCTGGTGACTGGCAGTGGGTCACCACCAGAGGAGGATGAACACACAGAACATGAGGCAATCGCTGGAGGGTTCATTGCAGAGGATCAGATCCAAAGCGTGGGACACCTACCAGATCTTGAGACAATGTCTGGTGAGTGCTCATGCGTGTGTGTCGAGACCATGTGTATGTTGCTTGGGTGATGTGTTCTGATTGAGTGCCAGGTCAGGCTGTGTAGTCATAAGTGCTATATGTGACCCATGTAGTGCCTCCAACCCATCCCCACCCTTGGGTTTGTGGTTCACTGTATCCCTACTGACTGCTGCAGACACATTGCACATGATGACTGCACTTGCCCTTAAACTGCCATCATGCCACAACATTGTTAATACAGTGTTTCTCTTTATTCTGCCTGATTGATGGAATCATTTGCATGATAAACACAAATGTGTGTGACGTTCTGCCAGAAAATCACCATACTTCAGCCAGGGATTTTCCCCCACAAAGCCCCGCATATGTTAACTTTTTACGCAAATTATTTCATCAATCAGGCTGATTGACTGCTGTGCACCTACACATGCACTGCACCCGATCACTTCTGAGCCCTGTTTGAATGTTCAACATGAGAATTGACTGGTGTCATGTCCAAGTGACCTACCATTGATGTATCCATGTGTCTCCCATCACTGTATTTAAACACACTGACGTTGTTGCAGCGTGTGACACATGTGTGTTTTGTCCCACTCTTTTGCATGTTCTGTTTGATGATATGCGTTTCATATGAATGAGGGACAGTAGTGATTAACTCCCATCTGGGTGTCCTTGTCAGTTTTGGCATGGCTATGCTACGTGCCCTCTGTGTGCTGGCAAGTGTCATGTTTGTGGATGGCCCATGCCACTCACAGGCTAATGAGTGATGCAGGTGCTATGCACCATGCAGCACATGTGTTGCTTTTCCATTTTGGAGTCATCAGTGTCTGCTTTCAGGGACCCCTTCCACTTCATTGCCACTGCATGCATGGCTGAGTTTGTGTCATGTGTGACATGTCTGTATTGGATGTGTAAATTGTGATGCCTACATGTGTCGGCTATGCTGTTCATGCGTGTCTACATTACTTTTCTTTTCATTTTGTGCAGGTGATGTGGCACTAGATGCTGTGGAGGAGGAGGAGATGGTGCAGGGGCAGGAGTACTCAGAGCCCCAACCAAGCACCATTGGAGGATGTGGGGTGGTGGTGCACGAAAATCCATTAGTCCTGGGTACACCTCTGATGATCTCTATAGCTCAGGTGCTAAATCAGACATTGAGACAAATGTCCCGTCGCAGGTGAGTGTTTCTGGCAGGGATGTTGTTCTGTCTAATGCACCTGCACTGGGGGTACACTCCTCATTCAGTGTTGGAATGTCCGCCTGTGGCGGATACGGATGTAGGGTCACACTCCACAATATTTGCTCCTGTTCTTGGGGCAGCATATCAAAGAAGGAATGCAGTCCTGCAGCCTCAGGCAGTGCCAGCACAGCAAGGTGCACATCACCTTGGGGCCAACAGGTGTCGTGTCCGGCAACGTGGTGGCCGTGCGCCACCAGGCAATACTGTGTGTGAGAACTCCATTTATGCAATTGCAGCACAACAGGGGGCATAATGTGAGATGATGGCTCAAGCGGTAGATTTGGTGGCCCCTTCCATTCTCCCCCCCGGAAGGCAGGTGGAGCTCCAGCAGCAGGCAACGGAGTCCATGTGCTGCTCACACAGGGAAGACATGTTGGCCGCCAACAGGGACCGATGGGCTGGACTGGAGGCTCTGCGCACAGCCATATCTGCAGAGGCACAGTCCCACAGGGATGCCCTGAGGGTAGAAAACAGCTCTCTCAGAGCTACTCTGGGTGCACTTGAGGTGTCCCAGAGTACAAGGTCAGAACACCAGCTGGAGCAGCTAACACGCACAATCTCAGCTGAGCTCCAGGCAACCCGTGAAGAGATCTGGGCATCACGTGAGGCCTTGCAGGCAGAAGTCCATGCTACCTGTCAGGTGCTGCATGGGGATCTCTGGACCATCATCCTGCAGTACCAAACCTTTCAAACCCACATGCTTGCTGCCATGGAGGAGCATGCCAGGGCTTTGCGTGGTCTGCCTCCCATACCACGCACACCTTCTAATGTAGCACCAGAGGGCGATGACAGCGACGGCAGTTCTTCCACTATCGGGAAGCCGTGCAGGCAATGAGCCCCTAGAGGGTATCTTTTTTTCCTCAACATCCACGCATGTGGTTGTTGGGGTGCACCCTGCACCTCCTCCCTCCTGTGTGGTCCCCCCACCCCCTGGTCGACACATGGCAATTTTTGATTTTTTATTATTATTTTCTTCTTCTTTTGTCTATTGTGCATTCATGTTACAGTGTGTTGCTTTGTATGGCACCCGTAGCCATCCACTGTGTGTTGCAGCTGGGCCCATGCAGGCTTGTCTTGTGTTTGTTTGAAGCTTGGGGTCCAGACACATATGCCACTCCTGCTTCCCCTTTCCATGGGCTACCAAGGGTGGAACCGTGTGACAGTAACTTACACAGAGGCATTGGGCTTCCATCAGTTGTGTGGCCAGTCTGTAGTCCAAATTGTGTATACACCCCTAGTGGGGATTACTGATGATTTCTCCACTGCATGGTTGATTCGTATATTGTATTCCATATTACTCATTATGCATATTTGCATGTAGCTTCTTCATGTCTTACCTTGCCTGTCTCCATTGCAGATGCAGTTCATGTTGTATACAGTACCCTGCCACATTTACCTACCAGCAACACACTGGAGATGGAAGGGGTTGATGTGCTGCCTTTGTCAGGTTGTACACTTGTATTATTGTGATTGGTTACTGTCAGACGTTGCCGCTGTTGGGTCCTGTATTCATGTTTTGTCATGCTGGTAAGTATATGTTCATGTGTGCTGTTTCTTTTTCATAGATGAGAGGGAATTGTCTGTGGCCTGTTTCCATTTGTGACAGTGCACTTTGTGACAGTTGTGTCATGTGTTGTGCATTCATTTGGTTGCTTTCACATTGCATGACATGCCATGGTGTCTTGGGTGGGTGAGATGGGGTTTGGGAGGGGTTGGGTGACATACCAGTATTTGGGTGTGCTGTTTTGCAAGGGGGTAGTCCTTCATGCAGCATGAAAGTGTGCCTTTTACTGACGCAGCATTGGGTCTTTTTAAGTAGCTAGGAATGTACACAATGTAGCACTTCCAGGGAAACCCAGAAACAATCTAAGGGTGGTATGGTTGTGACAGTTGACTGTCCCTTTTGTCATCATCAATTGTCAGCTGGTATGTGTCAGGCCTGTGTGTACTCCGCAGGGTTGGGATTTTAGGTAAAAAAAGTTGCCACAAGCTGGGTACGGGATGCCTCACCACGTGCCCTTTCCCCTCCCATGCGCAGCGGCCGTGCATGTGGTTGGGGATGTGGGGGCACCACCATGTCCACCGGCATGCCACGCCGGGTAACAACATTGTGCAGGACACATGCTGCCACTATAATCCTGCACACTACTGGGGGCGCATATAGCAGCTGGCCGCCACAGCGGTCAATGGAGCGGAAACGTGACTTCATCACTCTGAATGTGCGCTCCACTCGGGTTGCAATATGAGCTGCATTGTATCTTACCTGGGGTGGTGTGGTGGGATTCCGTATTGGCGTCATCATGTAGGTGCTCAGAGGATAGGCACTGTCCCCTGGGGAGGTGATAATGGTTGTCATTAGTTGGGTTTTGCCATTTCTCTGTGTCTGACATGCATGAATGTGCAGAGGCATTTGCACTCACCAATGAGCCATGTGTCGCCATGCCTCCCAGCATCCAGGTCCCGGTTTAGGGGTGACATTCTGAATATAAAACTATCATGGCTGGACCCCAGATAGTTGGCATATACAGAGGTGATGATTCCCTAAGCATCACATACAACTTGCACGTTGATGGAATGCCAGTGCTTGCGGTTGCGATAGATGTGCTCAGTGGCCCTAGGAGGACGTAGAGCCACATGGGTGCAATCAATGGCACCTAGCACTTTGGGGAAGTGTGCCACCCCGTAAAAGTCCTGGACAACAGCCTGCCTTTGTGCAGGTGTTCTGGGCATGTATATGTGCCTGCGGACTGAGGGGCGTGTAGTCATGATCGCCAACACCTGGTGTAGGCAGCGTGACTGCATGGGTTGTGAGACGCCCCCAACTATGGAACTTGTCTGCTGAAATGACCCAGTAGCCAAGAAATGCAGTACGTTGAGCACCTTTTCCAAGGGGCTCAGTGCTTGGGATCACAGGGTGGGTGATGTGAGGTCATCCTCCCACTCAGCAACCAGTTCTAGGATGGTATGGCGTGGAAACCTGTACCTGCCATAGACCTGGTCATCAGGCATCCCAAAAAGGCTGGTCCTGGGTAAAAAATACGGGGCCTGGCTATCCTCCTCCTCCTACGCTGTCCCACGACCACTGCTCCGAGGAACGGTATATTCATTGTAGCGTATGAGCTTATTTGTTGTTTGCGTGCACTTTTATGCTGCGCAGGGCCACTTCCGCCTGCTTCCGCCTGGCGTACGTGTTTCCGGATTATCACGTCTTTTGTGGCGCGCAGGGTTCCCCTGTTTTATTCCATGAATACGTGTTGTTAGCGCACGTGTGGGCATTGCGAGGATTTAGCAGCGGTACTTCCCCGTAACACGCACATTTTCACATGTTGTTCCCCATTCCGTGTTTTCCGCCCCATTTTTAGGTGCGTGCGCTGCCCTGTGTGCGCCTTCACTGGCCGTCTCGCGGACAGCCTTCGCAATGTTGCAATGACATGTGCGCCACACGGATTCAGCGCAGATCTCAGGTAAGCCACGCGCAGTGCCTTCCATGAATCGACAAACGGCTGCGTGCGTGGCTTTTGCACGCGTGCGCTGCGATTTTCACGTTTGCACCCCTGTTTTCAGCGCACATTAATTCCATGAATTACCCTGTAAAAGTAAAAAGTCAGAAAATGTATTATGTGTTCTGCCTCTTATTTCTTGGGGGCATAGACAGTATATGCTGTGAGACTACATTCATGCTTTGCACAGGAATTCTTGAGTGTTGCTGTTCATTTTGCTGGGCAATAAATAACCAATTAACAGTACATTATTTTGTGGGATTTTCTTTACATGTTGATAATAAGTTACAGAAGACAGGTAAAGTTTTATTCGAGAAGTCATACGCCCATACTTTTTACATTGTATGAATTCTGGGCCATTAAACCTCTTTGTAACAGTTCTGATAAAAGAAAGATGAGAATTGAAGGATGATTACTGAAGCGGTAAATGACATGGGGAAAACTGGAATGCAATATTCTAAGAATAATTAGACATCAATAGTTCGGGAAAAAAGTAGTCATTATTTCCGGAAAATGGCATGTTACCGAAATTAGACTCATTGATCGGACACGGTAGACATGTAATGAGCATATTCGTTTTCCTAACTAGTGCTTGCAACCTCCACTAACTTCTCATATGTCTTTTGAGTACCTCATAATGGCACATAATTCTGAGTTCTGTTTTCAAGAATTGCATTACCGACCCTTGGAAATGCTCTCAAATGTAATTCCTAACTTCGTTTCCTGAAGAACACAACGCAGATGTGTCATTGTGTCACAGAAATGAAACTAATCTGCTGTCCTCAAGGCCTTAGTTTTGCTCTGTTTGAATAATACTCTTCTATCAAACGAACACCACTTAATGGGATGCCTCTAGTTTTCTCCACTCGAGGCTGTCGTTGAACAATGATCCCAATATGCATATTCAAAAAGAACGAATAGGATTGATTTTCAGTACATATTATTTGTTGTTTCATATCCATATATTATTTTATAAGCATACAAGCTTGTGAGGGCAAGTGTGGACATATGCATATATATAGCCACATATATATATATATATATAAATAAATATATATATATATATATATATATATATATATATATTTCCAAAAAGAAGCTTTTCAAGAGAAAGGCAGAAAATGGAATGCACTCCAGTGAGAAGCTGTGGGGAACGAATGTCCTTGCAACAATTAAGAGGAAAAAACACCACTGTGATACCTGGCAACACAGTATTTCTTTATTAATATGAATGCGACAGGAAAAAGGAAACATCCTGGCTAAAAACGACGTGTTTCGAGGTATACAAACTGCTTGGTCACGTAGGTTGTGAATAACACAGATGACGGACTACAATTTAAACCATTGACACTCACTGGTAATGGGTTGAGAGTGTCTACCTGTTAATGGCCCCTTTCTTCATATCTTGGCAGTCGGCCATGTTATAACGCTTTGAGAGTGCGTAATCCACGTGGGTTAATGCATATAGCTGACATTTACACATAGGACATGAAAGGCAGTTCTGAAATTAATTTACAGAAATCCACTATTGCAAAGCAGATAAAATAAAATGAAAGTAAGACTGTCACCCTTGTAAAGAAAGCAGCTTACAGGAAAAGCAATCGCCCTTTATATGCTGGATTTGTGCATGGGTTATATTGGGTGACACCTCGTAAATGCAAAGACTCGGCTGCTGCATTAGTTACTTTCTAAAAATAACAAGGCAATTTTGGCGAAGTATAAAAAGCGTTAGTGCTTATACCTGGCAAAAGCAACTTGATACTGACCTGCATATGTCATGTCCTTTTGTTGAATGCTGCATCTCAATATGTGATGCAAAAATAGAAATGTCATTGTCTGCTAAAAAAACATTCTAATGTGGGCAAGCTTCTAAAAAGGGCATAATAATAATGTTACCCATTTTTAGGCGGTGCAAATGCGCAAGAATAACAATATAAATACATTTGCAAAACACAATAAAGCAGCAATAGTTGGCATAGCAGCAAAGATAAAGTGCATAGTACTCTCCGTCCATGCATGCACCTCTAACAGAAGTGTAAAGCTCTTTAATAAAATGTATGTATGTGGCCACTAGTGCCCACATTCTATTTGATTAGAGAATGTCCCCTTTGATTTATTGCTCTCAGAGCCTTGAGTGCATGCATGGGCTGCTTTGGAAAAAAGGGGGTATACCACCTTTTTATAAAGTGCATAGTGCGTGCAAATTTTGCTCTGCTCCAAAGTGCTTAGTGCATAAAGTATTAATATTCATAAAATGCCTGTTAATCATATTTGTTGAGTGCCAACCCACATTACTACATCTTTAAAATTATTACAGATAAAGTTTAGAATCCCTATATGCAGCGCCTTATGTGGATTATCTCAGATATTGTCAGAAAAGCAGGATAAAACAAGTCCAAAGGTTTCTGTGTTGAAAGGGCCACTTCAAATAAGTCCCAAAACCTGAACAAAATTACAAAAATCAAAAAGTATTTGAAAAACACTCAATCGGAGAAAGAAGCAATTAGAACCATAATTCCATGAATGTCGACACCAGATAAAACATCTACGAGAGACAATGATCTCAAGTGCTCGTGTATAGAATGCACAGGTGCGCTTCAACATAATATATCAAAAAATATTGCCCGTTCGATTCCTCGGGTGGATAGCTTCAATAACTGGCATGTAAAATCTAGTACAAGCAGTTCAAAGGAAGTATATGCAGAGGACCTCATGTACCCAGGAAAGTATACAACTCCTCATCGAGGTTGTGAACCCTGGGTTTTTTTGTCTCAAGGTCCAGAATACTTTTAGTTTCCAATTGTCTCAATGTGAGCTCGCGGTTACCACCTACCTCTAAGTGGTTTGGTGACTGTATGTATTCCAAAAAAGGTAAATCCCTCCAATTTTCCAGCATGTTCATTCTTAAAATGTAGGGCCATTGGATATGTCGGATCAGCGTTTTTAATTGCCCTGATATGCTGTAGCACTCTCAATTTCAGTTTTCCTTTTGTACTTCCGACATACCACTTGTTAAATGGGCAGTTTAACACATGTACCACATATTCAGTTTCACAGGTAATCCTAGATAAAATCTTAATGTTCTCTCCTAAAATGGGATGTAAATAGCAGATAGTATTAACAGCATACGTGCATGCTTTACCTTTAGACATTTTTTGGAAGCCCTGTCTTTTGATATTCATCCAGCTGGCCCCCAGTTGGTCATAGAGAGGACTCATGAAACTGGGTACAAGGGTATCTTTGAATGAGGTTGACCTACGGAATGTAATTTTCACTTTAGCTGCCGGAATACCGTCCAGGTGTTCATCCAACTTGAGAACATGCCAGTGTTTCTGTATTACCTGGCGTATGTTCCGGGCACCATTACCGTAGGTCAAGATCAGACCTGTGTCTGCGTTGTCTGTGATGTTGGCTTGTGCATTATTGGAAACCAATAGTAGAGAACCATCTATGTCTCTTGCTTTTAGAAAAGGCTCTTTCAATTATTTTTATGGTATAGTCTCGATTTTTAAACCTATGGGCCATCAAGGCACATTCGCTGTCAAAAGTATCGATATTTGAACAGTTTCTCTGGATGCGAATAAATTCCCCATAGGGGATACTACACTTGAGGGCTGTGGGATGGCTACTCTTCCCATGTAGTGGGATATTTGAGCTGGTAGGCTTTCTGTATAGACTGGTAATAAGTTCGACTTGGGCCACAGAGACTGCAATATCCAGAAATATACAGGGTAATTCATAGAATTCAGCGCACAAGTAGCGCACGCGGCTGGCGCACAGCGTGCGCGTGCGATAGTCTGCGCCAGCCGCGTGCGCCAAAACCGAATCCGGCGCACAGCGTATTCATGGATTTTAGCTTCCCCAGGCAGCCGTGGCGCACAGTGGCGCAGCGACTCGCTGCAGCGCCAGTTACGCCCACAGGAACGCCCCTTTCGCTGGGAAATCTCATAAAAATCCCAAACCAGCGCAAGGGGCTGCGCTAACCCTGGACCATCACGGCAAGCGGCCCATGCGATTTTCAAGGGTGCGCGGGAAGTTTCACACGTCAAATCCCAGGCTACGTCCATTTCAGGGGTGCGCGGGAAGTTTCACACGCGAAAAGCTAGGCTACGGGAATTGCAGGGGTGCGCGGGAAATCCCACACGCGAAAAGCCAGGGTACGTCCATTACAGGGGTGCGCGGGAAGTTTCACACGCAAAAAGCTAGGCTACGGGAATACCAGGGGTGCGCGGGAAGTCCCACACGCGAAAAGCCAGGGTACGTCCATTACAGGGGTGCGCGGGAAGTTTCACACGCGAAAAGCTAGGCTACGGGAATTGCAGGGGTGCGCGGGAAGTCCCACACGCGAAAAGCCAGGGTACGTCCATTACAGGGGTGCGCGGGAAGTTTCACACGCGAAAAGCTAGGCTACGGGAATTGCAGGGGTGCGCGGGAAGTCCCACACGCGAAAAGCCAGGGTACGTCCATTACAGGGGTGCGCGGGAAGTTTCACACGCGAAAAGCTAGGCTACGGGAATTCCAGGGGTGCGCGGGAAGTCCCACACGCGAAAAGCCAGGTTACGTCCATTACAGGGGTGCGCGGGGAAGTTTCACACACGAAATCCCAGGCTACTTCCATTTCAGGGGTGCGCGGGAAGTTTCACACGCGAAAAGCTAGGCTACGGGAATTGCAGGGGTGCGCGGGAAGTCCCACACGCGAAAAGCCAGGGTACGTCCATTACAGGGGTGCGCGGGAAGTTTCACACGCGAAAAGCTAGGCTACGGGAATACCAGGGGTGCGCGGGAAGTCCCACACGCGAAAAGCCAGGGTACGTCCATTACAGGGGTGCGCGGGAAGTTTCCCACGCGAAAAGCTAGGCTACGGGAATTGCAGGGGTGCGCGGGAAGTCCCACACGCGAAAAGCCAGGGTACGTCCATTACAGGGGTGCGCGGGAAGTTTCACACGCGAAAAGCTAGGCTACGGGAATACCAGGGGTGCGCGGGAAGTCCCACACGCGAAAAGCCAGGGTACGTCCATTACAGGGGTGCGCGGGAAGTTTCACACGCGAAAAGCTAGGCTACGGGAATTCCAGGGGTGCGCGGGAAGTCCCACACGCGAAAAGCCAGGTTACGTCCATTACAGGGGTGCGCGGGGAAGTTTCACACACGAAATCCCAGGCTACTTCCATTTCAGGGGTGCGCGGGAAGTTTCACACGCGAAAAGCTAGGCTACGGGAATTGCAGGGGTGCGCGGGAAGTCCCACACGCGAAAAGCCAGGGTACGTCCATTACAGGGGTGCGCGGGAAGTTTCACACGCGAAAAGCTAGGCTACGGGAATACCAGGGGTGCGCGGGAAGTCCCACACGCGAAAAGCCAGGTTACGTCCATTACAGGGGTGCGCGGGAAGTTTCACACGCGAAAAGCTAGGCTACGGGAATTGCAGGGGTGCGCGGGAAGTCCCACACGCGAAAAGCCAGGGTACGTCCATTACAGGGGTGCGCGGGAAGTTTCACACGCGAAAAGCTAGGCTACGGGAATACCAGGGGTGCGCGGGAAGTCCCACACGCGAAAAGCCAGGGTACGTCCATTACAGGGGTGCGCGGGAAGTTTCACACGCGAAAAGCTAGGCTACGGGAATTGCAGGGGTGCGCGGGAAGTCCCACACGCGAAAAGCCAGGTCACGTCCATTACAGGGGTGCGCGGGGAAGTTTCACACGCGAAATCCCAGGCTACTTCCATTTCAGGGGTGCGCGGGAACGTTTCACACGCGAAATCCCAGGCTACGTCCATTTCAGGGGGGCGTGGATAGTTCAACACGCTACTCCGATCGTTGGGTCTTCACAGGTCTTCCCTGTACAGCCTCCACGTCCCCTGCATGCAGTCCACACCACAGGGGATTACCCTGCACACCTGCTCATGACTCCCACCCCCCAGCAGTCATGGGGCACCCTCCACCAGGCCCCCACCCATGTCTCCCACCACCCCCACCCCCCAGCAGTCATGGGGCACCCTCCACCAGGCCCCCACCCATGTCCCACTCATGCCTCCCACCACCCCCACCCCCCAGCACTGTGGGGCACCTGCCAGCAGGCCCCCACTTATGTCCCACTCATGTCTCCCACCACACCCACCCCCCAGCACTGTGGGGCACCTGCCAGCAGGCCCCCACTTATGTCCCACTCATGTCTCCCACCAACCCCACCCCCCAGCAGTCATGGGGCACCCTCCACCAGGCCCCCACCCATGTCCCACTCATGCCTCCCACCACCCCCACCCCCCAGCACTGTGGGGCACCTGCCAGCAGGCCCCCACTTATGTCCCACTCATGCCTCCCACCACCCCCACCCCCCAGCACTGTGGGGCACCTGCCAGCAGGCCCCCACTTATGTCCCACTCATGCCTCCCACCACCCCCACCCCCCAGCACTGTGGGGCACCTGCCAGCAGGCCCCCACTAATGTCCCACTCATGTCTCCCACCACACCCACCCCCCAGCACTGTGGGGCACCAGCCAGCAGGCCCCCACTTATGTCCCACTCATGCCTCCCACCACCCCCACCCCCCAGCACTGTGGGGCACCTGCCAGCAGGCCCCCACTTATGTCCCACTCATGTCTCCCACCAACCCCACCCCCCAGCAGTCAGGGGCACCTTCCAGCAGGCCCCCACCCATGTCTACCACCACCCCCACCCCCCAGCAGTCAGGGGCACCTGCAAGAAGGCCCCCACCCATGTCTACCACCACCCCCACCCCCCCCAGCAGTCAGGGGCACCTTCCAGCAGGCCCCCACCCATGTCTACCACCACCCCACCCCCCCAGCAGTCAGGGGCACCTGCAAGAAGGCCCCCACCCATGTCTACCACCACCCCCACCCCCACCAGTCAGGGGCACCTGCAAGAAGGCCCCCACCCATGTCTACCACCACCCCCACCCCCCAGCAGTCAGGGGCACCTGCCAGAAGGTCCCCACCCATGTCTACCACCACCCCCACCCCCCCAGCAGTCAGGGGCACCTGCCAGCAGGCCCCACTAATGTCCCACTCATGCCTCCCACCACCCCCACCCCCCAGCACTGTGGGGCACCTGCCAGCAGGCCCCCACTTATGTCCCACTCATGTCTCCCACCAACCCCACCCCCCAGCAGTCAGGGGCACCTTCCAGCAGGCCCCCACCCATGTCTACCACCACCCCACACCCCAGCAGTCAGGGGCACCTGCAAGAAGTCCCCCACCCATGTCTACCACCACCCCCACCCCCCCAGCAGTCAGGGGCACCTTCCAGCAGGCCCCCACCCATGTCTACCACCACCCCCACCCCCCCAGCAGTCAGGGGCACCTGCAAGAAGGCCCCCACCCATGTCTACCACCACCCCCACCCCCCACCAGTCAGGGGCACCTGCAAGAAGGCCCCCACCCATGTCTACCACCACCCCGCCCCCCACCAGTCAGGGGCACCTGCAAGAAGGCCCCCACCCATGTCTACCACCACCCCCACCCCCCACCAGTCAGGGGCACCTGCAAGAAGGCCCCCACCCATGTCTACCACCACCCCCACCCCCCAGCAGTCAGGGGCACCTGCCAGAAGGCCCCCACTAATGTCCCACTCATGCCTCCCACCACCCCCACCCCCCAGCACTGTGGGGCACCTGCCAGCAGGCCCCCACTTATGTCTACCACCACCCCCACCCCCCCAGCAGTCAGGGGCACCTGCAAGAAGGCCCCCACCCATGTCTACCACCACCCCCACCCCCCACCAGTCAGGGGCACCTGCAAGAAGGCCCCCACCCATGTCTACCACCACCCCCACCCCCCAGCAGTCAGGGGCACCTGCCAGAAGGCCCCCACTAATGTCCCACTCATGCCTCCCACCACCCCCACCCCCCAGCACTGTGGGGCACCTGCCAGCAGGCCCCCACTTATGTCCCACTCATGTCTCCCACCAACCCCACCCCCCAGCAGTCATGGGGCACCCTCCAACAGGCCCACACAGATGTTCCCCTGCCAATAGGAAATCACAATACAGATCCCAGGATCCCATGGGCAACCACATCCCACCCCATGTCACCCCAGTCCATACACACATCCAAGGTACACATCCATTCAAAAATCAAATACCCATTACATGATACATAACCAATGAGCAGTATGCGCATGAGTCCAAGTCCGTCAGACTCACACAATGGCAACACATGACTGTGAAAACCCAGATTGTGACAGTCAACAAACCAATGAGAGAAGTCCACACAATAGAATCAAAAGAACAATGTATTAAAATGTAAGAAGGAAAAAAAAAGAAACACCTAAATGAATACACAAAGTAACAGGTAAAAAACAAAAAAAATCAAATGAAAGGTGAAATCCAAAAGAACGGGTGCAAAGTCAATCAAAATGGAAATCAAAATCAAACACATTGCCCCATGGTCCAAATAATAAAATCTAAAATATCCACAAACTATGTACAAAGATGATTGTCCGGGTCCAATATCCCTAAAAACCATAAAATGAAACCTACCCAAAACCTAACTAATGCTAACTATATACAAAAAACGTGGGCCATTGTCCAATCAACCCAAATAATAAATAAAAATAAAGGAAACCTACTATCTACATAACTATATACAAAGGCGGCGGGCCAGTCCTGCGGCTCACTGAGAGATGATATGGGC
Source organism: Ambystoma mexicanum (assembly GCF_040938575.1). NCBI lineage: Eukaryota > Metazoa > Chordata > Amphibia > Caudata > Ambystomatidae > Ambystoma > Ambystoma mexicanum. The sequence goes on along the minus strand of NC_090924.1, from coordinate 173,726,359 downwards.
CAGGGCATCATCGAACTCCCTTTCTATCTCCCAGAGGCGTTCATCCTCAATGGCCCCGAGGGCCCGCAGGGCTGACGCAGTGTCCACCTCCAAGCCCCTGCGGATCTCCTCGAGGCACTCGGCACTCCTCAGGGCCCTCTGCATGGAGTCCACCGCCCTGACCATAGCGAGCCGCCCCTCTTCTGCCCGCCGCCTCTCCGCATCTATTGCGTGGCCTAACCGCTGCCACACGGAAGACACATTCTGTCCAGGGTCCTCCTGCTCTCCAGCCGATGGCTGCCCCTCCGATGTTGATGGCCCCGAGCCATGACGCCTCCCACGTCGCTGCCGCTGCCTCTGCAGCCACTGCCTCTGCCAGCACGACGGCATCCAGGCTGATGGTATCCACCGACGCCGTTGTGCACGTGCCCTGCCTGATGATGCCGGCACATCCTCCACCTGCAGGGGTCCAGTTGCCATGGTGTCCACACCTGCTGGACCACCGACTCCCGACTGTGGCAGGGATGGGATCCCCACTGAGCCGGCTGCATTGGTCGGGGCAGGTCCACAGGGGGCCCTGGTGTCAACTGGGCCGGAAGACGGCAAGGAGAACGACCGGCGCATACTTTCCACAGAGGAGGAGATGCCCGACACATTGGCCATCACCTGCAGAAAACCCGCGGCAATGGCAGATCCCAACTGGGCCACGTCGGCACGGTGCTCTTCGTGATGATGTGCGTGCTCCTCCCGGGAAGCACGCACGTCATCACGAATGACCCCCGTGCGCAACGCGACCCCTATCAGGACCTTTTCCATGCGCCCACGGGTCCCCTCGTCCGCAGGTGGAGGGGAGTCAGATGACATAGACACCCCCTCCACCTGCGGACGGGCCTGGGACGGGGCATCCATGCTGGTGCATGGTGGTGCACTCACAGGGTCAGGGACAGCGACATGCACAGGCACCTCCACGGCGACCTGTGCTGCCTCCTGCCCCTGGCCCTGGACTGCACCACTTGCACCAGCAGGGATGCCCCCACCAGGCCTCAGGTGCGCCTCAGTCTCGGCCGCCTCCTCCTCTGTAGAAACCACCAACCTGGATGGCTCCTTGCCCTCTTCCGCTTTAGCTGGCCCCTGTGGGGGCTCACCCACCCCTTCCGCCGCAGCCGTGGGGGCATCCCCGCCGTCTACCTCCACAGCGCCGTCTCCGCCCTCTCCATCACTAGCCGCTGCATAGAGGGAGACATAGAACACAAGCATCAGGGCACTGTACAATGGTCCCCTACACAGGAAGCAATATCAGATGACTGGCAATGGTAAAGTACACTTCTATCATGTCCCTCCACAACACATGGGTCAGGCAATACACACACGCAACACCCATGGTCCATGGCATGCACATCAACATACATGTCCACTGCACTCTTCTAAAGTACGATGTCATGGAACTCACATGCATCATTGGTCATGCAAATCACACGCACACACTTCACCTCTGTCACATCCATGTGGCCTCGTACATCACAAACACAGTGGATACAAGGATGATTAGGCAGCATCAGTGAATCTGTACAGTGTCACAGACATGTGTCATGCATCCATGCCATTCAAAAGTCACAGACATGCAGGTCAAGCACACCGACCTCGACACCATACATGTACCTGGCATCAGCATCCATCCCTCACCCACACCCATGTCCACGAACATACACTTGCATGCTCACATGTGTCCAATCTGCATAGGCCTCCTCAGGTTGCATAGCAACACATACAACAACCATGTGATCCACAAATTACTGGTCGCACATGCATCGCCATGACAACACTGCACACATACATGCCTACAAGGCCCATTCCACACATACAGCATCACACAACCAGCACACTGCAACATGCACTGTCTCACACAGCAATGCCTGCACACTTACCGCTCAACTCCAGACGGGTCTCCCTCTCAAGGACCTGGGAGTGGAGTGCTGGGTGTATGCGTGCCAGGACCCTCATTTGGATCGAACTCATGTGGCCCCGGCCCCCCTCCACGAGGCGCCGGGCCTTTGAGAGGGTCCTGGACCTGCAGTCCTCCCAACGCTTCCTGACATGTCGGTTGTCGCGGACTGCCACCCCCTCCGCGTTGATGGCAGTCACGATGTCGTCCCAGATCCAAGTCCGTCCTTCATAGTTGGCGCGGCTACTTCCGAAGCGGGCATCATACTGCCCCAGGACTCGCTCCACCAGGACCCCAACCTCGGTGACACTGAAGCTGGGGCCCCTCTGCCTCTCTGGCTGGGGGTTGCCAGTGGTGCCAGATGTTTCAGTGCCCGACATGGCAACCCCAGAGGCAGGAGTGGGTGGGCAACTTGGTCCTGGGGCTGGGCTGTGGAGTGGTGTTCTTCCAGTCGGGAGTCTTCAGTTCCAGCAGGGGTGGACACAGCAACTGTACGCCTGCAGATGGCTGATGTGCAGGCACCAAATGGCAGGGCACGGTGGCAGCAGGCAGGCAGGCAGGCAGCAGCAGATGGCACGTGGGAGGCTGCTCGGGGCACTGGGGGGCAGTAACTCGGCCTTCTGGGCAGGAGCGTGGTCTTCCGTGTGTGAACGCGTGGCCAGCTTGATACGGAGTGAATTGGCACGTGAAAATCATGCACGTCTGCGTGGAATCCGAGGAAAGGCCCTCAGCGCGTAAGCACGTCAGCACGCGTACGCAATTTCATTGGTCCAAAGGGCCAGGCGCGTAAGCGCGCCTATGACGCACGGGTGTTTCCCAACCCACGTGAAAAAAATACACGTGCCGCGCGAGCGCGTCAGCACGCGTACCCAATTTCATTGGTCCAAAGGGCCAGGCGCGTAAGCGCGCCTATGACGCACGGGTGTTTCCCAACCCACGTGAAAAAAATACACGTGCCGCGCGAGCGCGTCAGCACGCGTACCCGATTTCATTGGTCCAAAGGCACACAGCGAGTAATCGCATATTAAACAGCGCGCGTGAAAAATGCCCGGTTACCATTTACATCTGAATACAATTACAATATTAATAACGTACATTTAACCTGGTAAACCTCGAGCATGTAGTCACACACGCTCGGCCACGACACCTGCAAAATTACAACAGGCAATACGGAAAGACGTACGCCTGCAGGAAGCAGGCGTACGTGACCCGGCACGTCTAAATATTCACGTGAAAACATCCTACAAGCTCAGTGCAAAGATGAACATACCGTTCCTAGCAGCAGTGGCTGTGGGTTACCAAAGGAGGAGGAGGAGGAGAGTCAGGGCCAGAATTTTCTCACCCAGAACCAGCCTATTCGGGATGCCTGATGACCAGGTGTATGGGAGGTACAGGTTTCCAGCACACATCATACTGGACCTGGTCAGTGAGTGGGAGGATGACCTCACATCACCCACCCTGTGCTCCCAAGCACTCAGCCCCCTGCAGAAGGTCCTGAATGTACTGCACTTCTTGGGCACTGGATCTTTTCAGCGGACAAGTGCCATAGTGGGTGGTGTGTCACAGGCCACGCAGTCACGCTGTCTACACCAGGTCTTGAACATCATCACTGCACGGCCATCAGTCCGCAGGCACATATATCTCCCCAGGACTCCTGCAGAAAGGCGGGCGTGCATCCAGGAATTCTATGGTGTGGCTCAATTCCCCAAAGTGCTTGGTGCAATTGACTGCACCCATGTGGCTCTACGTCCCCCCAGGGCAACAGAGCACATCTATAGAAACCGCAAGCACTGGCATTCCATCAACGTGCAAGTTGTATGCAATGCCAAGGGAATCATCACATCAGTATATGCCAACTATCCCGGGTCCACCCACGACAGCTTCATCTACAGAATGTCTACCCTAAGCCGGGACCTAGAGGCTGGCCGGCATGGAGATACATGGCTGCTTGGTGAGCATGAATGCCACTGCACATGCATGCATGTCAGATACAGGGTCATGTCACAACACCACTAATGATACCCATCACCACCTCCGCAGGGGACAGTGCCTACCCTATCAGCCCCCACATGATGACCCCAATCCGGAACCCCACCACGCCACCCGAGGTAAGGTACAACACAGCCCACATTGCAACACGGGGCATAGTGGAGCGCACATTCGGAGTGCTGAAGTCACGCTTTCGCTCCCTTGACCGTTCTGGCGGGCAGCTGTTATATGCTCCCCCACTAGTGTGCAGGATCATAGTGGCAGCATGTGTCCTGCACAACGTTGCAACACGCCGGGGCCTGCCCGTGGACATGGTGGTGCCCCCACATCCACAACCACATGCACGCCCGCTGCGCATGGGAGGGGAAAGGGCACGGGGGGAGGCAGCCCGTACGCAACTGGTGGCCAACTTCTTCACCTAGGAATCACAGTGCTGGCTAGTGCACACTGCTCTGGCACATACCATCTGACGATCAATGATGACACTACCTGACAATGTCACAAAATTTCTTGACAATAAACTGTCAGAAACACATCAGCCTGAGATTGTTAACATGGAAGTGTCACTATGTGTGCACCCCTACCTACACATACACCAGCAATGCATAACTACGAAAAGACACAACTCCATTCATCAAATATGCATTGGCACAGGCGAATTGCTACATGACAACATTGCCATGTCACCCAATCCCTTCACAGTCCCGCCACAGAGGACACCATGTCATGGTATGTGAGAGCAAACAAACTGACCCTCACAACATGACACCGGTGTCACAAATTGCAGTGCCCCAAATGGAACATAGCCGCACTTGAACAGCTAACCATGATGGAGGCACTACTACACACCTGTGTAAGAGTCATTTCAATCAAATTACACACCAACCCACCCTGAAGCCCACCCAAACAAGACACAATGCATGTAATCAATGGTAGTCTCAATACCTGATTGTGCTGGTATGTCCTCACCGTCCAGATGTACAGTGATGGCGCCACGCAAAAGTGTCACTGCACATCTACCGACATGTAGTCTGACTCCAGAGAGTATGCCCGTCTGAAGAACTGTGTGAAATACCTGCAAAACATGAGTAACATATGTAAGTTGAGGCACATATCAAACCATCATGCATAGTTAGGTGCAACAACAATGTACACTATGAATGTCTACACAGTATTGACTATGGACTGCCCAACAGCTCATGGGAGTCCAATGTCACCGTGTAATTTGCTGTCACTTGGGCACACCCTTTGCAAGCCCATGGAAACGGAAGCAGGAGGGGTGTGGATGTCAGGTACCCAAGCATCGAAACCAAACTCAGGACAAGCCTGCATGTGCCCAGCCACAATACAGTGTATGCCCAGGTACCCACACAAGGCAACACACTTGAAAAAGAAAAATATGATAAGAAAAAATGGCCATGAAAGGGCCGGCGGGGAGGGGGGGGCCACCTATGAGGTCCGAGGACAGGATGCACGCCACAATCCACCTGTGTGGATCATGGGAAAAAAAAACACCCCATAGGCTCGTGGCCCACACGGCTACTCTGTTGTGGGAGATGAGTCGCTATCGCTCTGGCCAGACCCTGCAGCTGACTCAGGAGGTGGGGGAGCTGCCTCAGAAGATGGTGTGACAATGGGAGGCAGCCCACGCAAAGCCCGAGTTTGCTCCTCCATGGCTGCAAGCAGGCGGGTCTGGAAGGTCTGGTTCTGGATTATAATCATGCGGAGGTCCCCATGCAGTAACTTCCGGGATGACCTGACCTCCGCACGAGTTGCCTGCATCTCGGCCGAGAGCGTCCGTGTCAGACGCTCCAGCTGCTCCTCTGTCCTTCTATGGGATGAAGCCTCAAGCTCTAACAGAGTCGACCTGAGGTGATGGAATTCTTCCCTCAGGCCTTCCCTGTGGCGCTGGGACTCCATGGAAAGTGATTCCCGCAGAGTCGCCAGTGCCGCCCGCCTGTCCATGTTGGACGCCAACATGTCCTCCCTGTGTGCCTGGCAGATGGACTCTGTAGCCTGCTCCAGTCGCTCCATCAGCCTTTCTGGGGGGACAATGGAAGTGGCCACCCTATCCATGGCCTGTGCAATCATCTCGGATGATGCTGCCTGTTGGGTGGCCATACCGTAGATGGATTGCTCCCAAGCGGTATTGCCAGGTGGCATACGGCCACCACGTTGGCGGGCACCACACCTGCCTGGGGCAAGGCGGACTGCGCCTTGCTGTGCCGGCAAAGCCTCAGGCTGCAGGACTGCATTCCCTCTCTGATCTGCAGCCCCAGGAACAGGATCAGAGATTGTGTGGTGTGGCCCTGCATCCGTAACCACCGGAGGCTGAGCTGCCGACACTGACATCCCCATTGAGGGCAATAACCCGGCTGCAGGTGGGTCGGACAGAGGAGATTCTCTCCCAAGAACACTCACCTGCGACTGCACATAGGTGTCATCCTCCGAGTCTACACCTGAATACTGCTCGGGGGAGGAACCCCCAGAGACACCCCTCGACAGCACGACCTGCAGCACTTGTGGGTTTTCACCCACAAACACACCACGTCCCTCACTTGTGGAAGGTCGGCCCGGGTTGCCCTCCTGGGACGGCACCACCACCACATCCCCAGCATCAACAAGTGCTTCGTCCCCTGCAAAGACATGAAAGAGAGAAATGGAAACAGGCATTAGCACCATGGCATACAACAAGGGCTAATGAACAACAGAGGCAGTAGTTCAATGACACATGTCCCACATGACTGGGAAACCTCCTATGCATTCACCATCACTGGGTCTGGAGGGGAGGCTCAGGGCACACAATGATGACACAGAGAATGGAGAGCAACGCCTGCTCCCCATGCTGCCTAGCACTGGCATCACACATTGGCCGGTGATTGCCATGTCAAATGCACATGCCATCACACACATGGCATGTGACATAGCCACCAAGTGAAGAGGGAGAGGAGGGCAACTAATTTGGATTTTGGCCACTCTGGTCCTGACATTGCTTCATCACATCAAGAAGTTAACATGTTGGACATGGATCTGCTAGTCCCAATTGGCCACGATGCACAGTGCCTTGTCAACATTAACAAAATGCAGTAAACAATGAGATTCCACCTCCCCATCACCTGTAATGGATTCATATAGCATTCGTGAAGCACCTGTACAGAAATGTATGAAGGTACAGCGGAGCACTGAGGGGTGGTGGGGCAGAAGGGGATGCCATTCAACAATCCTACTGGTGCTGGTGTCATTCATGTAACGCAAGTGCAGAGGTGGGTGGCACAATGAAGTGCAAGGGGAAGTGGCGGCTGGAAGTGCTGTACAAGGTAAGTAGGACTTAACATCGAGGGCAGATGGTGGTAGGCGCAGACAAGTGCTGGGGGGGTGGCCTATAGGGGTACAGAGACAGTCATGCAGTGCTGTGGGCTCGGAGGGGACAGGGGAGGTACACACTGCATCTGGCTCGGCAAGGTCCTTGCAGATTTCAATGTGTCCTGCAGAGTTGTCAGATGCCGCAGATATGTGCCCTTGGATTGGGGCTCTCATCTTGGTGAGAAGGGTGAGACGCTATTGCCTTTGGAGCAGGCGGCAGGCCAGTTTGCCAGAGGATGAGCATGATGCAGGCCATTTCCTCTCTGCCACCCGGCACCTGTGTTTTGGGTTCACAAGATCCGAGTCATGCCAGGAGTCAGTATTGGCATGCGGCTTCAGGCGGATTGTCATGACCGTGGCAAAGACATCCAGTGTACCTGACATAGAGTGGAGCATGGAGTGGGCCCTGTCAGGATGGGAGTGAGCCTAAGAGGGAGCTGGATGGGGGGGAGATTTTGGCAGCATAAGCCTCGACTGACACACACTTCATGGGTTGGAATACCAAGAAGGTGTGTGACAGTGGTGAGGGTGGCTTTGCCTGTGGGGTGGTGAGGGTGAGGTGGGAGGAGAGGAGAAAGTGATCACTCCAGGAGAGAGGAGTGCAGAGAGGGATGGAGAGGGGAAGGTCAGATGAGATCTGAGCATCAAGAGTGTGCCCTGCAGAATGGGTAGGGACAGACGGGAGTTTAGAGGGTGATAGGGAGTTGCTGAGGTCACGGAAAAGTCACGTGGGGGGGACAACAAGCATGCAGGTGGATGCGTACATCACCAAGGAAGAGGATTTCAGTGTCTGGGGACATGAGTGAGGAGGAGAGGTGAGGCCACTCAGAAAGGAAGTAGTACATTTGACCAGTTTTCCGATACACAGTACGCACAGTTTGTGAATGTCGAGGTGAGATGGAGAGAGACGTCACACAAGCCATTCCAGAGGGGAGTAGGTCTACGTAGGAGTGACAGTGGCAGGAATACCCTCAGGGAAGGCAAGGGCACACCCCCCCCTGCACAGTAGTGCCGGGCCAAGGAGAGGATCTCCTGAACGTCAGGTAGGAGTGTGTCAAAGATGCAGACAGAGCTGGCCGTCAGACATGTTTCCATGAGACCAAGGATGTCAAGGTGCATTACCTCATGTAAGTGACATATATTGGAGGAATGCCTGATGCAGCGGCAGAGTAAGGAGTGTAAATGTGGAGGAGGTTGACAGCCTTGTAGGACTTACGGGGAGTGCTACAGATCAGAGGTGCAGCATGTGTAGGAGTTGGAGTGGGAGGCGGAGAAGGATCATGGGAGGGTGCAGGGAGGCAGTGCAGGATAGATGAGGAGAGAGGAGGGGGGACAGCAGGAGAGGAAAGGAAGTTGATGAGATGTGGGTAGCATTTTTCAAGGAGAATAAGGTTGGCCTGAGGGCCTTGGACTGAGATGCTCCCATTACCATACACATCAATTGTGGCCTCTGAGGATTGGAAGGAGGCCAAGAGTACACCCCAACGGGTCACACCATTGATGGTGGAAGAGGAGCAAGGAGAGAGGACTGGGACCATGTGAAGGGTCCATGGGACAGGCAAAGGCATGTATGAGCAGATGTCAGTGAGAGTTAACCTTGAGTAGGCTCAGATGTACTTGTCAGCAATAGGGTGGGTCGCATTGGAGGGCAGGGTGCCCTCATTTGACTGTTTGCAAGCAGGTGTCGTGAGTAGGGCACGATGGTCTGAACAGTAGAAGTCAGGGAAGATAGACCATGAAGAGCAGCATGGAGTGTGAGGGAATGGGGCTTGAAACCAGACGGAACAAGAGCACACAGGTAGGAGGTGGGTGTCAAGGCAAATTCCACAGTATGACAGCATGTTGAGTGCCATGTATATACAGAGGACGCATTAGCATGTGGTATCATTGCATGTCAGGCATGTGACGATGGAACTTGAATGGCTGGGGGAAAGTGTAGGAATGGTATGTAAGACATAAGATGAATAGACAGGGGAGAATGAGCAACAATGTCGTGACAAAATGACAATTCAAGGGGAACTTCCATGGTGTAGGGCCATATGTGCACTGTTGGCAGTAGGGATAGTGCTGTGGGCACATGGTGTTGCACTGAACATACTGGATGAGGCACATGGGTGACACTATCAACTCTGCCACACACCCCCTTGACAGGCACCCAACATGAAGGCTTCGCACACACACCATGCACATGGATATAACACACATGCATGTGCACTCACCGGATGATGCCTCGTAATCAGGGAGATCTCCCACACCTTGGAGTTGTCCCTCGGTGACGTAGGATCCAGCTACGGACTCGTGTGGTGTGAGTTCTATTTCCTGTGCTGGGGACCCACCTCCAGTCACCAAGGTTGCGGCATGACTTGAGGCCAGCTTATCCTTTGCCCTGCGCTTAAGGTCATTCCAGCGCTTCTGGCAATCACTAGCTGTGCGCCTCACTACTCCAAGGGCACTTATTTTGTCAGCAATGGTCTGCCAGTGTGCCTGGCGTCTGGCATGTGTGGTCTTGGACCCTGCAACGATGACCATTTCCCTATCATGGTCTGACACATACTGAACAAGTGCATTCAGTTCGGCGTCTGTGAAGCTGGGCTTCCTTGATGGGCCGGACTGTGCAGCCGTGCCTGGGGCATCAGCCTGTGCCGGACGTGCACTCTTCCTCTTCCGCTTGGAAGGGGGTGGGGATCCAGAGTGTCCTACGCCACTGTGGACACTAGGGGCAGGAGCCGTGGTGGACTCAGTACTGGGTGTGTGGGATTGCACACTCAGCATGGGAGTAGGTGCAGGCATTGGGGGTAGAGGGATAGGGTCAGGCCTGATCTGAGGTGCATGAACTAGGACCGACACAGTCTTGGCAGGGTGTATGAGAGGTGGGGTGGATGGAGCCACACCCTGCCCACGGGGGGCAGCAGATGACCTATCTGGCATAGATGCGCGTGTCCTGATGACACCAATGTGCACCGGTGCACGTGCAGTGGACCTGCTGACCTGGATGTCAGCGATGGAGTCACCCTCGGACAGGTCTTGTGCCACAATGGGCTGGTCCAACAAGGGCTGATCAGGGTTGGTATCAGCCACATGACCCTCAACCTGGGGGGGGGGGGGGTCATGGGTGTCCCTGACTGGTCCTCCAGACTGGGGGGGACAGGGGCACCCTGCAAGTCACAACCACGTCCCCTAGTGGATCCTCCACGGCCACCACGTGTGGCTCGGCCACCTTTGCCACCCTTACGGCTTGCACGCCTCCCAACCATGGCACTGATGTTATTGTGCGTATGGGAGTCGGTGTGCACAATTGTCCTGGGCAATTGGGTGTCAAAGGGGTTGGGTACCAGATGGTATTCGTACCCTAGTGCAGTGGCAAGGCTATATGACACCCCTGGGGAAAGATGACGGGTCACGCAACGCACAGGCACCCCAAAAAAGTTAAGGAACGTGCACGATACCCCTCCTAGACCACGTGTGCGTATAAAAAACCCTGCACTACGCTGTGGCATCCAGTAACACAAGAATGAACGTATGTGTGTCACACGCAGCCTAGATTGACCTCTGAAGAGGTACGTGACACACGGGGCAAGCACAGATGATAGATGCGTGCGCAACTCACCGTCTGCCAGGGAGAAATGCGTCAAAAAGACGCGCGTGTGCGCGTTGGCAACACCCCCGCCAAAAGAAGAATGGTACGCTGTCTGAGGAGACAGGACAACAGTAGAAGGGAACGCTGTGTGAGGAAACAGGCCCAGGAAAAAGAGCAAAAGAGAAAAAGCTGTCAGAGGTAACAGGGAGTACGACCTTTGAACGCCGTGAAGTAAATCGCGTGTCAACTGACAAGAAGTATAGAATACACCAACTCGCTCTCCACGAAAAGCACGTACAAGGAAATGGCGTTCTACACGTACCTTTTATGCAGGCCCACAGGTCCTGCGTCACTTCCGCGTGTAGGCGCTGAAGGGCCAGCCTCCAATCACACGCATTGACACTGGCTTGTGTTTCTTTCACGCGGGATGGGAAACGGCCGTGTCATGGATGCGCTTACGCGTCTGGCCCTTTGGACCAATGAGATCGCGTACGCGTGCTGACGCGCTCGCGCGGGAGGTTTATTTTTTCACGCGGGTTGGGAAACGGCCATGCGTTGTAGACGCGCTTACGCGCCTGGCCCTTTGGACCAATGAGATCGCGTACGCGTGCTGACGCGCTCGCGCGGGAGGTTTATTTTTTCACGCGGGTTGGGAAACGGCCGTGCGTTATAGACGCGCTTACGCGCCTGGCCCTTTGGACCAATCACGCGGGTTGGGAAACGGCCGTGCGTTATAGACGCGCTTACACGCCTGGCCCTTTGGACCAATGAAATCGCGTACGCGTGCTGACGTGCTTACGCGGCCTTTCCTCGGATTCCACGCAGACGTGCATGATTTTCACGTGCCAATTCACTCCGTATCAAGCTGGCCACGCGTTCACACACGGAAGACCACGCTCCTGCCCCGAAGGCCGGAATCCTGCCCCCCAGAGCCCCGAGCACGCTCCCACCTGCCATCTGCTGCTGCCTGACTGCCTGCTGCCCACGTGCCCTGCTGTTTGCTGCCTGCACATCAGCCAGGGGTGCAGTTGCTGTGACCACCCCTGCTGGAACCAAAGACTCCCGACAGCCGTACCATCGCTCCACAGCCCAGCCCCAGGACCCAGTTGCCCACCCACTCCTGCCTCTGGGGTTGCCATGTCAGGGAGCACAACATCTGGCACGACTGGCAACCCCCGGCCAGGGAGGCACAGGGGCACCAGCTTCAGTGCCACCGAAGTTGGTGTCCTGGTGGAGCGAGTCCTGGGGCAGTATGATGCCCTCTACGGACGGATGCGCCTCGACAAGGAAGGACGGACCAGGATCTGGACGGACATTGTGACTGCCATCAACGCGGAGGGTTTGGCAGTCCGAGAATTCCATCAAGTCAAGAAGCGCTGGGAGGACTACATGTCCAGGACCCTGAACAAGGCCCGGCGCCTCGTGAAGGCAGTGGATGCCAAGGGGCGGCGGGGCCACTTGTCGCAAGATCAACTTCGGGTCCTGGAACGCATATCCCCAGCGCTCCATGTCCAGGTCCTTGGGAGGCAGACCCGTCTGGAGTCGAGCGGTGAGTGTACATACATACTGATTGTAAGCTGTGTGTGTGGTGGTGTGCCAGGAGTGTGCATGTTGCACATGTCTTTGTGTGGCCATGTATAAATGTGTGTGTGCAGGGCTGTGAGACAAGCACATGTGTGCCTGTGATGTGTGAGACAAGGATGGTGCATGTGTGTGTGTGTGTGCTTGCAGTGCAAATGCTTGTGTGTGGGCACATGTGTTTGACTGTGCATGTGAGTTGGCATGCTTGTGGTGTGACACATGGATGTTGATTCCAGGTGCATTAGTCTGCAGCGTGTGCGTGTGTGTAGTTGTGAAGGGTGCAACAGTGTTGCAACATGGATGCAGGTGACACTGTCATGTTGGCGAGTGAATTGCAAATGTGACATGGATGTTCATCTCATGACTGACAGTTTGCGGAGTGGTACACATGCTTGGATGTGTGCTTTGCATGTGTGCATGTGTATTTGAGTCCGTGTGTATCATGTGATGTGTGGCTCACCTTTGTCTGCTCATGCTGCTGTATGTGAATGTATGTAGCGGGCTGTAGCAATATGGCTGTTGAATGACTCATGTGTGTGCGTTGAGGAGACAAGTGTGTTGGGGATTGTGATGCCAGGTCTGGAGTATGACAATGCCACTCTTGTACAACTGTTATGTGTGTGAGTCAATTGTACAGTGTCCTGATGCCTGTCTCCTGTCTCTCCCTGCCTGCAGCGTCATCTGATGTGGAGGGCGGAGAAGGTGCTTTGGAGCACAGCGGCAGGGATGCCACCGCCAGCCGGAGACGCAAGGCCCGGCTCCCCTCCCCTGTTGTCATCTCGTCGGGGAGTGAGGAGTCCGGTGCTGTGTCCCAGGTCGCAGCTGCCGAGGGGAGGTCCAGGAGGCACAGGAGGAAGTTGGACTCCTCGGCAGCAGAAGGGGCAGCTGAGACCCCACAGGGTTCCGCGGCGGAAGATGGCAGGGAGTCATCCAGGTTGGTGGTGGGTTTGGTGGAGGAGGAGGCCGTGCAAGGGACTGAGATGGGGTCTGGAGGTGGGCATTCCACTGGTGCTAGTGGTGCAGCACAGGGGCAGGGACAGGAGGCAGCACAGGCCGCCGCGGAGGTGCCTGTGTGTAATCCTGTCCCCGGTCCTGTGTCTGCATCATCTTGCACCAGCAGGGTTGCCCACGTCCGGACCCATTCTCAGGGAGACCAGGCTGTGTTCCTCCATACACTGGGCCTTGTTCCGACCCCCTCCTCACCTGAACCCCCTATGCGCCAGTCGTCCTCCGTGCCATCTTCCTACCCACCTGTCACCTGGGTGCCCTGTGGAGCTGCCTCTGACGATGGGGCCAGGCTGGTGGAGGACACATCCCTGCCCCAGTCGGGAGTCGTGAGTCCAGCAGGGGTGGCCACCGCAACAACAGCACCCCAAACAATGGAGGATGTGCAGGCAGCAGGTGTCAGGGCACCGGCACCAGCACGTCAGCAGCAGGAGGAAGAAGGTGGGAGCCTTGATGGCTCGGGGCCATCACCATCAGAGGGGCAGGCATCGGCCGGAGGGCAGGAGGACCCTGGACGTCAAGTGGCTTCCGTGTGGCAGCGGTTGGGCCATGCCATAGATGCAGAGCGGCGGCGGGCGGAAGAGGCGCGGCTCGCTATGGTCAGGGTGGAGAACTCCATGCGGAGGGCCCTGAGGCGGGCCGAGTGCCTCGAGGCCATCCGCAGGGAGTTGGAGGTGGGTACATCGGCGTCCCTGCGGACCCTCGGGGCTGTGGAACGGGGCCGCCTCCGGGACATCGAGCGGGAGTTCGATGATGCCCTGGCCCGGAACAACAATCAGTGAGCCGCAGGACTTGCCCGCCGCCTTTGTATATAGTTCTGTAGTTTAGTTGTAGTTAGGTTTCCTTTGTTTTAATGTTATTATTTGGTTGCCAAAGGACAATGCACCACATTTTTGTATATAGACATTTTCTTAGTTAGTGTAAATAGTTAGGTTTCATTTATTAGGGCTCATGGACCAGGATCATCATGTTGATAGTTTGAGGGATGTTAATATTTGTTTTAATTTTTCATATGAGGCAATGTGTTTCTTCTTTCATTTGTACTTGGATTTAATTTTGGACTTTGACTTTGGACCCCTATTTTACTTTTTTTTTGTTAATTAGTGTTCCTGATTTTTTTGGTTGTACTTTTTTATTATTTAGTTTGCATTGCATGTTTATTGTTATTTTTTATTTTTACCATCCTTGTTTATTTTTAATACATTTTCATTTGATCCTTCAATGTGTTGTATCATCTCATTGCTTTCATGCATGACATGTGGGGTGTTTGGACATTCACTTGCAACATCTGTGTGTGACAGACATGTGTTCATTCATATGATTTACATTGGGTGTGTCACATGTCATTGTGTTTGATATGTGGGTGGATGGGATAGTTGTTTGGGAATTCTTGCAGGGCAGACTGTCCATTACGGTCATGATTGTGTGGGGTTGTGACCCAGGTGAAGGTGGACATGGATGGTACATGGGTGGGGGCCTTCTGGTAGGTGCCCCTGACTGCTGGGGGGTGGGGGTGGTGGTAGGCATGGGTGGGGGCCTGCTGGAAGGTGCCCCTGACTGCTGGGGGGTGGGGGTGGTGGTAGACATGGGTGGGGGCCTGCTGGAAGGTGCCCCTGACTGCTGGGGGGTGGGGGTGGTGGTAGACATGGGTGGGGGCCTGCTGGATGGTCCCCTGACTGCTGGGGGGTGGGGGTGGTGGTAGACATGGGTGGGGGCCTTCTGGCAGGTGCCCCTGACTGTGGGGGGGGTGGGGGTGGTGGTAGACATGGGTGGGGGCCTGCTGGAAGGTGCCCCTGACTGCTGGGGGGTGGGGGTGGTGGTAGACATGGGTGGGGGCCTGCTGGAAGGTGCCCCTGACTGCTGGGGGTGGGGGTGGTGGTAGACATGGGTGGGGGCCTTCTGGCAGGTGCCCCTGACTGCTGGGGGGTGGGGGTGGTGGTAGACATGGGTGGGGGCCTGCTGGAAGGTGCCCCTGACTGCTGGGGGGTGGGGGTGGTGGTAGACATGGGTGGGGGCCTTCTTGCAGGTGCCCCTGACTGCTGGGGGGTGGTGGTGGTGGTAGACATGGGTGGGGGCCTGCTGGAAGGTGCCCCTGACTGCTGGGGGGGTGGGGGTGGTGGTAGACATGGGTGGGGGCCTGCTGGAAGGTGCCCCTGACTGCTGGGGGGGTGGGGGTGGTGGTAGACATGGGTGGGGGCCTGCTGGAAGGTGCCCCTGACTGCTGGGGGGGTGGGGGTGGTGGGAGGCATGAGCAGGTGTGCAGGGTAGTCCCCTGTGGTGTGGGTTGCATGCAGGGGACGTGGAGGGTGTGAATGGAACACCTGTGAGGACCCACCCAGCAGAGCCGCGTGTGAAACTTCCCGCGCACCCCTGTAAATGACGTACCCTAGTTTTTCGCGTGTAGGATTTCACGCGCACCCCTGGAATTCCCGTAGCCTAGCTTTTCGCGTGTGAAACTTCCCGCACACCCCTGTAATTGACGTACCCTGGCTTTTTGCGTGTGGAACTTCACACGCACCCCTGAAATCGACGTGGCCAGGGCAATCGCGTGTGGGACTTCCCCGCACCCCGGGATACACGTACCCAGGGCAATCGCGCGAGTGACTTCTCGCGCAACCCGTTGTACACACACGCGCGAATTTTTGAACAGTGGGTGTCCGTGTTAATGGCGTACACCTTTGCACCTCATTTGTCCTTTGGGGTCACGGTATGGCCCATTGCTGTATGTGGGTGGTATTTGTTGGCGCAGGTTTTGGCGCACTTTCGTTAAGTGCGTCGGGACGCTACCGCCTGCTTACTTGTGGCGTACGTTTTTGGGCCTGTGCGCTGGTTTGATCGAGCGCTGTTTTGCCCTGTTCGAATCCATGAATACGTGTTGCCGGAGAGCGTGTGGGCGTTCCGCGCACTTGCCTCCTGTACTTCCCCGTGCCACCCATATTCTTCCCCATTCCGAGTGTTGTGCCCCATTTTATTCCCCATTCCGAGTGTCCCGCCCTGTGTTCCGCCTACTTTAGAGCTGTGCGCTGCGCTCGGAGTGATAGCGCAGTGGCCGTGGCGCTCGCCGTTGGTTGACCTGTGCGCCGGCGTGCGCCGCGCACTTTTTCAGCGCACGGCCTATGCTTTTCTTACGCACGGACTTCCATGAATCGACGTGCGCTGGTTTCCCTGCGCTTTTCGCTATTTTTCGGCGCAGCGCACGTATAGGCCCTTCTGCGCCGGAATTTTCGGCGCACATTTATTCCATGAATCGGCCTGAATATGTCCGTCTTGCTGTGACTCTCAGTAAATTGTAGATTTAGTTTAATGACAGTCGAATTCTGCAAAAGTCGAAAGAGAAACTTTTGCATTAACACAGATATTCTGGGAAAATTACCAGTAATTGAGGCTTATTAGCAGTAAGGTCTCTGTGAATCAGTCGCTAGGTCTTTCATATGTTGAGTTTTGCTGAACATTAATAACAGACATTAAAAAAACAACTAAAGTGAATTAGTTGCATCATTCCTATCATTACACAAAACATGTATGTACATGGTTACTTTTGTATCATGTAGCCCACCACTTTCAGATTAAAATCACATTATCGTACCGTATAAACAATTTTAAATGAAGGGCCTGGTCTCTTTTCAATTATGTAACTCCAGTTGCTGTGAAAATATTGTCGATCTTTCGGAATGTATAAATTGTAGCTTGGAAAGAAAAGTTTAAGGGGTGAATCATATAGGTGTTCGTTTGAAAAACAAATGCACATTACATGCAGAGTACCACCAATGTTAGCACTTAAGGCAGTTAAGTGTTCTGCATGCAGCAATTGTAATCATGGGCAAGGTGAAGTGCAAAGCTGAAGAGTGAAATCTGGCCAAAAAAGACGTTACTCTTCAGTTTTACTCTCCGCCTTGTACAAAAGTAAGCGCTGCCTTCGTATCACGCTGTGCAGTCGCTGATTACTAATGAATTAATGTGGACTCAGGTGCTAGTTTGAGGCAGATCCCATAGAAAATCATATGTTTTACACCTCTATGAAAATCATCTTATGCAGGATGTCCTTAAATGAAGTGTTCACACAAGATAGGGGAGGAAACCATGGCCGAGATGTAAACTCTACTCCATGCCCCTCCTCCGCATTGTGTGCTCACGGAAATGAGATAACGTGGACAATGGAGCCTTGGTTTTACGCCTCCATTTGCAGCTCCTTCCCCACACACTTCTCACGTCACAATGCTATTTGGCACATATTTTCTGCATGGATTACCACCATTTTACAACACATACAGATTTTGCCCACACGGAATTACAGATAGTGCTCATTTTGCAATGCAAGTGGTCTTATGTGGTCTGTCTTTTCAAAACTGCTTTTGTAAGTCAGTACAAGTTCTGTATCATGTCCAAACAGTATTATTTCTCTAATGTGTTCAAAGTACATGCAGCACGGATTAGTCGGTGCCAGCCTTTCCTTTGTTCATATGTCACTCCTTTTGGAGAAATATGCCTCTTTGTCAGCCTCAACTGTTCTTTCTCTCTTTCAGTCTCTTTGTTGTTGCCCGTTGTCTACTGTTGCTATTCACGTGTGCATTTTTTTTAGACTAGAGCCTATGGCCTCCATGATGAGTTATATAATGATGATAAAACAGACTGTATTTCGAATAATGCCTGAGTTTGCTGTTGGCATGATTAGAAGTTGGATAATGTAGGAGGTAAGTCCTGCATGACGATTGAAAAAATGCACTCTGTATTCGAAAGACACCACTTGAGGTAAATATTGAATTCAATATATCTGGAAAGAAGTATGTTATGCTGGATTATTAGTTGGAAAACCAACAATAAAATACAAAAAATCCCTCAAAATTTGACTGACATCTGCAAGGTTCAAATATTTTGTGCAACTGAGGCCAAGTCACAGATGCAGTCCATCACATATAATAAGGTAAAAAAGACTTGCAGAAAGAATCAATAATCCACAGTTGACCATGTACACGAGCAGACTCCCGATGGACATGTGCAAGAACTAGCTTTGTTTTTTAAATGGCTTCCTCCATCTCTTCTCCCCAGGCAGGATTGAAGCCTCGTGCCTCATTTCCATCCCCCTACCATCACCGAATGCTACAGGAGCAGTGCAGCCATTTCATCGGTCAAGGTAGGCCCTGGTGGGCTCTGCAGACTATTTTGGGTAAATATTGAATTTTTGAATGACGAGCGCGCCACTCCATCTACAATTTGTGAAATTAGCTTTTTCATCTGCTGTGTTGCAGAACAAATGTGGGGCACTATTTGCTAAGGTGAACAACCCTAGTGTAGCCAGTTGGCTATTGTTTTAATTTGACAAAATGTGTTTCAAAGATGGCTGCTGCCTCCTCGTGTAGGGGAGTTCTTGAATTGCCTGGCCAGTCGCATCTCTCATTGGGCAGCCTCACTTACAAGCAGCCAATCCTGGGATACATCAGGTGAAGGCCAGCCCCCTCACCAAGGCTCCTCTGTAAGGCTCCTGTCTGGACCTGTTTGGGCTTTGGTTGGGCTCGGAAGGGCTTACTGGCATTATGGACAAAGCAAACATGATTATTTTCCTATGTGGGAATAGTGGCATATATAGGTGCACCAGAATGGACATGTGTGAGCACAATCAATAAGGCTCTTTTACACTTGCAGAGTACTGGCATGTAGCTGGCAAAGGCATTATGAAAATGTGTTTGAAAATGCTCCTCCGCATTGTTGGTGGCTTAGCATCTAACATACATTTTATGTCTTACCCTACAAAACCGATTGTAAACTGTGTGGCTTTTTACCTAATTCATCACAAAGTGTTCTGTAAAATGCACTATTTTAACCCAATATTTAAAACCTTTTCTCAAGGGGACAAACCCCCCTTGATTGGTTTGCCCTCCCTGTCAGGAATCTGTCAAGTAAGGACAAAGGCAGTGAATATGGCAAGGGAAATGTGCACACTATCACACAGTGAATGGTTTGAGTCAAACAACATACATACATTAACCAAGACTCAGGTATACTAAAACCCAGGAGTGCAAACAAAGTGTGACAACAATACAAATATATGAAAAGGGATGTGGGGTAAGCACTTAGATACTCCTTATGACTGTAAGGAAAGTCGGCAAGCTCCTACCCACAATTGCTATTACAGGTACTGACAGCGCTAAGCCCAAGCAGAGGGCAAGCAACGACAGGATCTGTGATCTAACACTCTTGATGGTATTAAATAAGGAAACTTAAAAATAGTACTCACGAGGACGAGAAATACCACTTGAATGTCAGTGAGCCCACGACCCCTGTTGATCAAACAGGGACCCCGAAAGGCTGTAACAGCAATGGGAGGATAACTAAATACATAAGACTCAAGACAAGGGGCAAGTAGGAATAGTGATTACAGAATAGTGAGGAAAACATAGGCATTCACACAGGAGCTAGCTACAACTGCACACCACACCTAATGATCAATGGAAAGTAAATGCAGAGGTGCAAGGAAAACATGGAATGGATTCCAAGAAAAGTAAAGGAACAGGAACAGGGAAAACGAAATTACAAGGGCAAACTTTCCCCACCTATCCAAGGAAAAAAGGCAGAAAGCTAATCTAAAAAGGAGGAACGACTAAGGCATCAAGGTATACAGCAGCAAAGGACAAGTCAGAGAAATATACAACACAGGCAAACTGGGCTGCACCAAAAGGGAAGCACTGAGAAATGCTGCCTGCAAACAGGGGAAGACAGAAGGGAAATCTGGGAAGCAGAAATCAATTAAGCAGATAAATTCGAAATCCAAGGATAAGGAACAAGCAATGGAAATTTGGAACTAGGCACAAGGCTAAGAACCAGGAACAAGGGGCCAGTCACAACAGGAACACTCCAACAATGACCATTGCTGGACTGAAGCAAACTGAGGCTTTTAAACCTGCTTAACGAGCACACGCCGCAGATGTGCTGCTTGCTGCACCTGCAGCCACAGGTGTTGCCTATCCTCCACCCATCCTTGTCCTGCAAGGGTGGAGATGAAGCAGTGGGCCAGGCATACTGGGAAGCATAGTCATTTGATTAAAGCAGCATACTGGCTGGCAAAAACCTGGAATGGATCCGGAAGAGAAGTAGTTTGGCAAATAAGGATTTAGCGCTCCCAATTCATCACAGCACTGTGCATAAGGTTCGGAAGGAAAGTCGAGTAGGGAATAAACCCCAGATCATGCCCCCAAGTGGTGGGAATGGGAGCGAAGGAAGTGGATCGTGACACTCCATCACTACTCTGTCACTCTTATGCATTTGGCTGTGGGCAGAACAAGTGCCCTTCCTTCTGCGGCTCTTCTTAATGTGGGTCCTACTACATTAGCTACAGGCCCCCCTTGTTACAGAATAATGGCTACACCTCTGGTGAGTTGGGGTGAAAGATGGATCTAATGGGCCAAAGGAAGGCGTGATATCTACTCAGCCTCCTGGGCTTGGGGTGGGGGCGTTAGGACGAGGGGGTGTTCAGTAGCGCAATAGGTTTAATGTCCCGTCTCACTAACAGTTTTCAAAACTGCCATCCGTCCTGCCAAAATGTTGAGGCTGGATCCGCCCCTGTTTGGCACCCTGTTTGCAACCCAAGAATTCCTGTGGCCTCATCAGGCCACCCCTATGAAAAATGCCTGGGGGCACCACTGTTCTGCACCTCCATTTTGTACTACATCTGTGTGCTCTCTGGCTATTCCTATGATCCACTGGTCCAACAAAAAAAGAAGGATCTGAGGGGAGCCCTAAGACGAAATAAAGGCCTTACGCTTGGCGAACGCAAAGCTTTGAAAGTAACATACAGGCAATGGCTGAGGACACAGAGACACACTATGACGCTTCTTAATGACACTTCCAAGATGCAGTGTCTAGTCGAGTCTAGGGACTGGCAGGCAATAGGAAACATCAACTCCCATTCCTACCATGCCCTAATAAACCCCATAAGCGATAAAGGGTGGGTTGACCACTTTTTTGAAGTTTACAAGGTGGTACTGGTGATAACGAACAAATAGCCTTCTTGACGGCCACCTGCACCTGAAGTTCACTGAGGAAGATATTGAACGAATTATAACTCACAGTAAAAACTCCAGAGCTCCAGGGCCAGGTGGCCTGTCAAATGCAGTCTTAAAATTGAACCCATTGCAATGGGCCTGAGTTTTTGGAATTATATTTAGGGGTGTTATAGCATCTGCCCTTATGCCAAAAACCTTGTAGAGTCTAATGTGGTCCCCACCCACAAGAAGGGCCCAAGGTTGGGTCCTAGCAATTACAGACCGATTGCCCTTCTAGATATTCCTGCACAGTTTTTCCACTTTGGTTTTGAGAGATCTAACTAACTGAGCAGCAAGTGTGGGCAGGTTGGACCCTTTACAGACAGGCTTTTGAAGGGGGGTAGGAACAAATGTAAATGCCTTCATTTTGGGACTACTAAAATAAGATGCCATGGGAGATCGAGAACTGTTTATGTGGCATTTGTTGATTTATCTATGGCATTCGATATTGTTGATAGACAGTGGCAAGGAGCAAGTTGCAGCTCTGCAGCTGCCCGGAATATCTGTTGGGGATGTTGGTCGCTCTCCACTTGGGTACATCGATTAGGGTTAGGCTCAACAGCCATGGTAGGCTGTCTAGAGTGATTGGGACACATGCGGCCTAAAGCAAGGATGCTTGTTGACCCCGATGCTCTACAGTCCATTGATTTCAAACATCAGCAAAGCTTTTTGGGATATTTGTAGTTTTTCTCTGCAACTTGCAAGTTCATGCTTAGACTGCTTACTTTATGCGGATGACCTGGACCTATTTGATTACACTCCAACTGGGCTTCAGCGCAAATTGGATGCATTAGGTCGGTATGCCACCTGTAATAAATTAAAGATCAATACAGTAAAGACTAAGATTCTGCTTTTGAGACCAGGTCAGTAGCAAAAGTTAACAAGGTTTCACTGGTGCCTGAATAGAGGGGCCTTAGAGAAAGTCCCCAGCTTCATCTATTTGGGTGTCTGTTTATTTGAGCTTCAGAATATGATCGAGCTGCAGAAAACCCTTCAATCACAAATGACAGCTTTGGCCGCACAAACACTTGCGGTAAGTGGCAGATTTGGTTACTTTCCGTTGGTACCTGTCCTTGATTTCTACAAACTTAAAGTGGTCCCAGTAAAAACCTATGACAGGGAGCTCCGGAGAAAGGTTTTACACCTCCCAAACAGAGTCCCAACAGCAGCAATTCGGTATGAATTGGGTTTCCCTGCCATCAAATTTCATCTTTTCTCTAAAAAATCTTTCCCTGCTTAGGAGTATTTGGGGTGGTGAGGAAGGTTCAATCTGGTGGGAGTTAAAACTCTTACTGGATATGAAGTCTTGGTATAACTCTTAATGAGTGGGAGAAGCAATGTGAGAAAATCTGGAGGGATTGCTGTATTTCGAGAGAAATTATAATGAGTCATCCTGCTAAAGCAAATAAAAACAGAAAGAAATGGACTGGGTTCAGGCGATCGAAAAAGTAAGATGAAACAGGATATATGTAGACCTGTTTATCAATGTAAGGCCAGTGGGAGTGTACCCAGCATACATGAGTAGGTCACCGAGTACTTCCTGGCAGGAGTTGGTCATGAGGTTGAAGCTTAACCTATGTCCCACTAATGGAATAATGGGTGCGAGGATTAATATCCCCAGTAAAGAAAGGTTATGCCGGTATTGTCTGGAGTCGGCCCAAGTGGAATCCCTATGGACTATCTTGCAACACTTTCAGTCTTTAAAGGACAGGTGTCTTTAATATTTTGCCCATTTGCTGGAAGGTCATGATTACCTATCTGCTGAAAGAGTGTGGCAATTTGTCGTGACTTCTCATGGTCGAAATCACTGGTTGGTGGATGCAACACACTTTTTAAAATAAGTTTTGAAATCATTGTAGTATTGAGTAACTGTACACATTTTGGATAATGATGCCCGCGTAAAAAGCTAATGTTCTGATTCAGGATCAGCCCAATTCAATTGACCAAACCAGCAGGCCCCCTGTATCTTGGTCAATATTTTTGCACAACAGAGTCCCCAAACCTACATCAACGCTCTTCAGAACACTTGCTTGCACTGGTTACAATCTGTGAGGGGTTGTCATTTTGTCACCAGGGACTGTAAGGCCGACTGTACCTGGATCTCCAAGATGGGGGAAGAAGCTCCCAATACTGTTGCGATTAAGTTTAAAGACCCCAGTGTAGTTATGGATTTACTGAGTATCAACAGATCACGCAATACTATGGTATACAGTGTTATTGAACTTGGCCCTTATTCAGGGGGAACAAGGTCAAAGGGGTCTGTTTTGTCAGGAGCAAACGCTGTACCATTGTGAGAAAGGTCTGTAGGGCCCGCCCTTGTTATGGGCCTCAATGGCTGCTGATGCATTCTCCAGACTAAGAAGTCACTGCCTTGCCATGTAATAATTCTGGACCCGAGAACTATTGTGCTTTGTGTCACTTACTTGTGTTATTGAATATAATTTGAACGTAAAGCAATGTTAAATTGTTAGTGTGAAACCTTTTATGGCTTCACGACAAAATACAGCTATGATGATGATGATGGTTAACATAGATGTGAAATTTGAAAGAGAAAGATTCAGGCATCACTGGTGAAATATTTGAAGATATATAACCACACAGAGATTCAATTTGATTGGTTCACTATTGATGTAAACCATATCCTAATATGTTTTTTACCATGACCAGGTTGTACACATTGCAATAAATATGGATCTGCACATTGCTGAGCCATATCCCAGGCCTAAATGAGGACATACATTGGACAATTGTATCATGCAGCCAGCAAAACCAAGGTGCCATCACATTATTTAATTAGCTTTGGGTCCTGCTAACGGGAACAGAGATTTCCACCTGTTTTTTTTTAATTTAATTTGTATTATTTTATTTTACGAGGGTGCACAATTACTATGCTCTATAGGGTCCCTCAAGTGCTTTAGTAGATACACTTGTATTGTTCTTTAAAAATGTAGAAAAGGCTTATTAACAACTTTTTCATTTGTGTTGTCTGCCATTTTTACTGCTGGAATGGCTTTCAGATAAGTCACCCACGCAATTAACACCCCATCACTTTATTGAGGTCCATATTTGAGTATACTTCAGCTGTTTAACCCAGTGCAAATCATTGTGTAGCATCAATTACAGTGTGAGGCAGAAAGGCATCGACCAGTGTTGATGAAATCGAAAATGTAAACTAATTTAGGTATGCCCTAGATGTTTGTTCATTTATATATTTTACTCATTAAGTAAAGTATGTCTGGTATGGCACCCACCCTTCTGGTTATTTATTTCAGAGGGACATATCAATTGCTTCAAAGAAAAAAAGGTGCAGATTTCTTTTGGATCTGTCAGGCCCAAGTCGCCACCATATAATTTGAACTCTGATCTATGCATAGGCCAGTTAGTAACGTATATCTTTGTGACTCTCTATAATATGTAATCTCTTCAATATGTAGTATCAGAGGTCATAAAACATTGCACCTGATTATAGTGTTCATTCATAGATAAAAACATTGAATTTGGGTGACATGTACGTGTTAGACATATTCATCCTGACACCTATTGAATCAAATTCAATCCCAGTTTTAGGACCTCAGTCCTTGTTTGTATTAATTACATTTCAGATTCATCATTTTGATTGAATTTACCTTCCAACTATTTGCATCTTGAAGAAGTTCTGGCTATAAAATCCAGGGCCACAGTGTCAGAAACTTAAGTTGGTTGTCTGCCAAACAGATTCAATTGGTTTGTGAAACGAAAACATTGTTTCCTGCTATTGCATTAGCCATAGGGTCTTATGAAGATTTACATAGGACTATTTGTCCTTTTATCTTGTCAGCGTGAGTGCAGTGTATTGTCTTGATGTATGGCTGTGTGTAAATGTATTTTTGAATTAATTATTTTGTGAATTGTGGTTTTGAATGTTAATTTAACGGTTTATCATGCAAAGTCTTGTAATATCTAAACTATGTATAAGCTTGTACTGTTTTGTATATTGAGATTATTAATTTCATTTTTAAAGTTTATTATCATTTTTTTTCTCCATATACACAATCTATCTCCGGGAACTAGTTTGCTGAGTTATAGCCAGTATCTGAGATTTGAGTTGACATTTGGGTTGCATCGTATGGTTGATGCTTTTGCTAAGGCACCAGGAGTTACAGAAATTCTGGAGCTTTCAGGTTATTCATATTGCCCATCAAACAAAGGAACATGGGTAAAAGTCAGATAACCTTTTGCAGTGCCATGGTTCATATATTTTACATTATTTGGCAATAGCTAATCTAAAGGTGACAATGGGGCTGAATTGCTATTTGTAAGTTATAAGATATGTATTGGCAAGTATACGAGTCACAAGGGATTGGAGGTTATTTGGTTATTGTTCCCAGGCATATTTTGTTAGATCTATTGTTTTTGTAGCCATATATTTGCATCAATTTTCCATCCCTTGGTTGTATATTCTGTTTTTAGGGTTGTTGGAAGCTTGTTCCAGTGTTTTGGACCAGATACTATGAGGGATTTCCCTCTTTGTTTCAGTCCTTTGAATGCCGGCATAGATCTTAGCATTATTGGAGACAGTTGAGTTTGTTCAGGTCTCATGGGATGCGTACATAGTGCTTACGTCTCTAAATAGTTATAGCTACTTTATATTGGATAGGTTTGAGTTGGTTTAGCTAGTTATGTTTAGTTATTCATAGATTGGGGCTACTAACATGGCATAGACAAGAGGGAACAAGAGCTCTGGCCACCATAATTCATTTCATAATTTGAAAGTATGCACCAAAACTCCTTTGGATGTCGACCTGGAAGTGAAATCTTGGGCTATGGAGTTTATTTGTGGTACTAGTGAGAATCTTGTGTAAAAACAAGAAGTCTATATTTGTGTTTAGGTCAACAGTTTATTTGCCAAGCCCATGAGGGATGGGATTCAGTAAGATAATGTTCCTTTGGCTGGGTACCCAAAGAATACAATTTTGGTTTTAATGGTGGCAAGGTAGTTATTATCATGTATAGATCAATCCTTGATTCTCTGTTGGAAATTTGTTATATGCTGATTATTGTTATCAGTTGATCTGGATGAACTGTCCCACAACAAATCAGGTTCACCCACATTTTGAGTGTTTCTTCAAGGATTAACCCCAGCCGAACCTTTGTAAAAGTTTGTCCAAAGTTTGTCCATGTGGATTGAAGGGGGCACATGACTGGTACTCCCATTTTTCTCCTTATTCTCAGGTAGCATTCAGAGAGTAAAGCGTTTGTTTGCTAGAGGCAGGCTTGGGATATTTGGGAAGTGCAGGGATATTCAGAGTAGCTTTAGGAAAAGGGTAGTGAGTGAATGGTAACTAGTTGGAGAGTGAGATTCAGGGTTGAGTTTTAACATGCAGCACCTTGTGATAATTTCACTAAATTGAAGTGGAGGATCAGCACAATTTCCATCTATAGAGATGTGGGGAGGTGGTTGGCACACTTCTCAGTGTATGTCTCCTGCAGTGAGTGTCAATAAACAACAACCAACACACACTTTCCCCTCCAGTGGTTTATGAAAGTATAAACATCCAAATTGTATTCTTTTTCTGAGATTTATGCATTTCCCCTTTTCAAACTATTTCAATAAAATACCTTACAAAACATTTAATAATACAAAGTACACATTTTATTTTGTGCAAATGGGGTTAGTTTATGAGCTTTATGTGCGAAATACAACACAAATTAGTAATTTCATCCATGTTCGCACATATGTGAGTGCAATATTCCTCTCAAATGTCTTCTGACCTTCGTAACATACATTTTCTAAACACTCTCACTTAGCTCTCTCTTTTGGGATAATCTGATATCTATACAACTTCCCTAGAGAGTAGTTGTTGTTTGCTATCTCTACATTCCATTCAAATAACAAAACATGAATGTAGTAAAAAACAATGTTGGCACCAGAGCATTTCAGCCCTTTTACAAGAGACACGCTCATCGGTGTCCAGTCAATTGGTCGACAGCAAACTGGTCGACTGCAATTTGGTCGACACCATTTGGTCGAATGCCAAATGGTCGAATTTTTTTTTTTTATATATATATATGTGTTTTGTGGGTTTTCGTGTGGGGAAAAAAAAAAAAAGAAAAAAAGGGGGTTGGGGTGGACCCCCCCAAAAAAAAACAAAAAAGGGGTAAAAAAAAAAAAAAAAAATTCGACCATTTGGCATTCCACCAAATGGTGTCGACCAGTTGTCCTGTCGACCAAATGTTTTCGACCAATTGACTGGAAACCACGCTCATCCTCAGCAGCCTCTTGATCATTGACATATAGGCTGTCATCAGGACAACATTTGATTGCTTGTATCTCTAGATTCAATATTTCCAACCCCTGTATCACAGCCATAAAGATATGTTCTGGTTCATCATTCAAATAGTGAAAACAAATGCACAAAGAGGAGATAGAGATTTGGCACTGAGAAGATTGGAACAAAAATGTTGAATGTTCTCTTCACTATTCTTTTCCGGAGATACAAGGGAAAGAGGTAAAAATCTATAGAAATATATTTGTTCTCCAGGTGATGCTGTGAGACTGGTGGTTTGAGAGGGAAAAGGCTGCCCAAACTGTACCCACGACAGTAAAAGAAAAGGTCATTGCTGAGTCAAAAATGGCAAACATGATATAACAGCAGGCACCACAGATTAATATGTACTGGAAACACTCTGGGTTCCATAGTTGATAGAAAATTACATGGCCCATGGTAGCAGCAGTGTAGTTATGGTTACGTTGCTAAATCCATAGGAAGAACACTTTTTTTGGGCAGCTTATAACTTCGCTCCCCCTGGAGTTTGGTGAGGTTTCGTACAGGGGTTGGGGGGGGGGGGCAACATTTTTGTTTTTTCCATAGACTTAATGGAGAAGACTTTGCTCACGCCTACAGTCGAAACCGATGGACAGATTTTCACCAAATTTGCGGTAGGAGTGGTAGTTTGGTCCTGAAAGTGTGCTTTTGTAAATTTGGTGGAAATCCGTCCAATAGTTTTTTTTAGAACGACCGAAAAGTAGGTCCAAATAAATGAGTGATATCTGGGTCCACTCCGCGGACACATTTCCCTGTTCGCTCCATGAACAGGACACCTATTGGCCAATGGGCTTACATCATGTCCGCGGACAAGCAGCATATTCGCTGATTGGTCAGAGTTAAGCGTGAGGTGCGTCAGATTTTTGAGTATAGCAAAGTCTTCTGTAGACTCTTCATACTGGTATATGGTGTTTTCTATTTCAGTCATGGCTAATTCAGCCTCATTTGCTATAAGTGGCTGTCCAAGTGTTTTTTGGCTTCCTGTTAGAGAAGGTTGACTGCTGTCAGGCGTGTCTATATTTAGTTGTGCCTGGAGTTCTTCTTATTGTTGCTGTTCATTGTCTAACATTGTTTTGTACTGTGTAAAGTTTATATCTGTTATAGTGCTTTCATTTGCTTTGAAAGCATCTTCATAGGAGACATAGGTATCTAATAAATCTTCTTTTCTTCATGGTTTAAAAAATTGTATTAGGGACATGTAATACAGTTCTTTATGTTGAGGAGTGTTTAATGAC
Organism: Ambystoma mexicanum; assembly: GCF_040938575.1. Lineage (NCBI taxonomy): Eukaryota > Metazoa > Chordata > Amphibia > Caudata > Ambystomatidae > Ambystoma > Ambystoma mexicanum. The sequence continues at coordinate 173,697,347 of NC_090924.1, read as the reverse complement.
AATTTCATATGAATAATTAGGCTGCATTTTTGGTAAGTTTCACTAAGTTGCCTTCACAATTTTCGACTCTGTATCTACCTTTCTTCTCATCTGGTTTAATATCATTTTTAAATGTGAAGTTTTGGGCTCCGTGGTATAGACACATGGTTTCAAAAGCGGTACTCCTGTTTGGGTAGTATGTGTCTAGTAAGTTGTTTTTCAAAATGTCTTGGCTTTTGGGATCATTTTTGGCTATTGTTTCTATGTCTTCATATGATTTGAGAACTCTTTTTCTGGATTTAGCAGTACCAAGGCTTAGCCATACTATGGTTTCAGATTTTCCATACAAGGCAGTACGGGTTAAATAGTCTGCGGCTTCGTAACAGCCACATTTTCTATGGGAGAGAATTTTTATGCCTAAGCTGTACAATTTCTGTGACAATGTTTTGTCGGATGATATGTCGTCCCAGAGGACTTTTTGCTCTGTTTTCTCTGCTTTGGTTAAATAGGCTGTGACATATCGTGCAACTGCAGTGGAATTGTCTGCAATGTATTGCATATATTTGCAATCCATAGGAGGGCAATGATTGCATTGTAATCATTGATGTACTTTGATCATTCTGTTCTTTTTATGCAGTATGTGTTCTTGGGTAAACTGAAACCATGACGTTGTTCACTTGTCCTGTTGTTGAAATTGGTCTAGGGAAACCAAAGCAGCATTTGGTGTAGTATTTCCCTTTGGTTTTATATTTGCGCCGACAATACTTGCCACACTTGTGTCTTTGAAATTGTAAAATGTGTGCATGTAGGTCACTATGTGTAATTTGTGAAGGGATTTCACAAGTGACATATTTCTGAATGAACTGCAAAACAGTGGCATCACTGTCCTGACCAAATTTAGGAGCATCTTTAATCCACAAAAGCATGTGGATGTGTGGTGCTCCTCTGGCTTGGTATTCTTTTCACCAAAAGAAGTGTTGCACTTCTCCGAGGTGAGCAAATGTTTAATTACAAATGAAGTGTAGCATGGCAATAAAGGGATGATGGAAATATCTTGATACATTTACAGGATCTACAGAGCAGAGTTCTCCTGGTGTTTTTATATCTATATTTGTTTTGTTTTTGTTTGATATGCGTAGGAAATCATGCAAATCTTCCCATGCACAACTTAATGTCACAAACAATGTGGGTGCGCCAAGGTTTCTTAAAATACAGCATACTTCTGCTTGTCGTCGGAACAAGTGTTCTTTTGTACCACGCATGTTTGCTAAAAGATTTGTAATGCTTGACTGTAAAATGTCCTCTTTTTCCTGCACATTTTTTAGTAATTGCGAAGCTGACATATTTTGAAAATAGGTACCTGATTTCAATGTTAGTGCAACTCCGTAGCATAGAGTTGCTAGTTCACTTTCAAAGAGAAGGTTTAATATGCATTACACGTTTTGTCTGAATCTAGGGTCTTCAGAATACTTTTGTAAAGAGCGGTATTCTGATGCTGTTATTTGTGTGGGTCTTTCATCGTACCTAACTCCTTTTCCAGTAGAAAAGAGTAGAGGAAAGGCTTGTGCTTCTACACTTTTTTCCCATATGCTGATTGGAGGTCCTTTGGCTTGCCGCATTCAGTGTGTTTCCAGTGCATCATCTATGGTATCTTTACAGTGCAATGGGTGAATTGTATAATGGTCTAAAATATTGGATTCTGTTGTAGGCTCTAGAAGTTGAAATTGGCCAGTTCCTGACGAGTCTTGAATTATTTCGGTGGTTTCCCTCAAGTTTTGTTCAATGTCTGTTCTTTGTAGTATTCATTGTTGCCTTTTAGATATTTATGTAAGTCCACTAGTTGCTGCCAAATTTATTTGTCTTTTGTAGGTATGCCATTTACTAGAATAATCAAAGTGTAACAGTTATAACTCCGTTGAGGTTAGTACCTCTTGGTATTGTATTACCAAATCCCAAAAAGGATATTTTAGAAGTACAGACACTAACCTGATCGGATGCCAACTTGTTCGGAGCAGCAACAGCAGAAGAGAAGAATCACCCCGGAATCCCTGTTCCCCCCTAGTACCGAACTTAAAAGAATCGGTGAGGGAAAACACGAACCCCAGGGAAAACCTCCGGGGAATAAAACCCTGGAGATCTTGAATCAGCCTTCTTGTAAGGAAAGACTCCGGACGTCAGGACTGGTTGTTTCTCAGGATGGCCCTTCACTATGTGGCAAAGTGGAAAGAGACCCACAGAACGAGAATAACAGGTAAGTATAAGAAGAGCAGAATGAAGGGTAAATTGATGAGGAAAGTGTGAAACTAACTTTGGATATGACTGGAGTTAGATCCTTCGAATGGGTCTTCCCGGGCAGTTGAAGGAGTAGTAGTCCAAAGAGGAGGGTAACAACTGACAAAGGAAGAATGGTAAGTATGGTTCTAAACAAAGAAAAGATAGACTAAATGTAGGAATTGGACTTACTTCCGCTAGGCGGACTTGCTGACTAGAGCGGAATATCAAATGGAGGGCCCCGCTTGAAGGAAAGAGGGAATTCCCTGGACTGATCGAAGGAGAGGAATTGAGCAGGCCGAGACGAGATACAATTCTATAACAAAAAGGAACGTTAGTGAGAAAAAGTGAGTTGGATAGTTATCGATAGAATAGGGTTCGGGGGTTCTGAATCTTAGCGAACTTATGGAGCATCACATTCAGCAGAAGCGACGCGTTGGAGTGGAGTTCCGGGTTCCTTAAGAGGGATCAGATGACTGATCACGTGCTCCTGATGGCAACGTGAAACAACTAGACTGCAGGCATAGGATTCTCTTGCTATATCGGAGTTTCCTCGAACCATAGCTCCACACAGGGACCAATGACGCCTAAACTGCCATCGGCGATATGGTGTAACACAAAGATTGATCTATTCGCCGGTGCACTCCCAAAGTGTGTACATTTTCTTTGAGATCTAATAGCAAATAAACTACTTTGCCACAAATGCCTTTCAGTAATTCAGAGGGAGGTAGATTTGCTGTTTCTGGTTGAAGGCGTATTATTTCTTGAAATGTGTTCACTGTTTCAATTATAATGCTCTCATACAAGTTAAGTTGTTGCGGTGGTTTTGGTAGTGGGAATATTTCCAAGTTATTAGTGATAGCACGTGAAGGTATTTGGTTGTTGTCAAGTTTTGCAGTACAGTATCTGCAAAGTATTGAAGGGTTAGTAATTTCATATTTGTTTTCTGCTCTAATATAGAGAGCTAATTGGAACCACTTGGAATCTTCATTGTCTTCTATTTTGTTGCTACTCTGTTCTAAAGATATTGAATTTTGTATGTGGCTTTCACTTCCAAAATATTTTCTCTGGATGTGCTCTATTACTTCGAGTAGTTCTTTGGATGTACCATGTAGAAGAATGTTCTTTAAATTGGCCAGTGCTAAGGCAGGACTTTTGGCATAGTACAATTTATGAACGAGAATTTGTGCAGTTGAATGGTGTGTTCCTATCATTTTGATATGGTGGAAGGTGTTTTTACAAATAGGTCCTGAAATGCAGGCTAATGAATGTCCTTGTAGTCCTATGTATTTTCGCACTGGAGAGGAGTCGATAGTTTGTAATAGTTTTATTTTCAATTTGTCTTTGCCTTTCACATACTGATTGAGATGTGAAAGATTTTTTGCCTATGTTACACATTGATGTGCACAGCCATTTGTAGACTGGACGTATTGGTTCAGTGGAATGGACAGTTGATGCTAAATTTGCTGGAGATATTTTTGTGAGCAGCATTTCTTGTTCCATGATGGTACTATTAACCTTTTCATACCCTCGTCCGCTGCTATGTATGGCAATTGGCTTTGTTTGCTTTTGTTTGTATGCTTCTTCATTGAAGTATGGTTCTGTGCAGATGGTGTGACTCCACTCACCTGCACAGATGTTTGCAAAGCTATCTTTGTTGATATTCCATTTGCTAAGAAGTCCTTGTTGTAGTTTAGTAGTTAGTTTTGTTAATGGTTTCATTCTGTTTAAAACTAATATAAATACTTTCTTTTTGAGAAGGATTGCACTTTCTATGAGAGTTTCCAGGATTAGTTTTTGGGGTAGGATTTAAGGGTTGAGCATGACTTATCTCCTGTTTTATCAGGTTCTGAAGGACTCTGTGGCGGAAATATTTTTGTAAAATATTTTTTTTGGTATGCTTACTTGTGGCTACATCAAGATTTAAAGGTGCAGTTTTTCTGGTTAGTTTTACATTTTGAAAGAGGAGTCAACGTTGCTTTACTGCAAGCTGCTTTAGTTTCGCTTAGTTACTGTATTAGCTGTTTTGTTTGAATTTCTTTTTATTTTTGTACATTCTGCTAGAGGTGGATGCCTATTTTGTACTCTTTTATTTTGATTTGCTCTATTTCTGCGTTGCTTTCTACGGAGTTGCTTTTTGGTAGGCATTCTTTGGTGTCTGTTGGAGAAAAAAGAAAGGGTGGGTTGGGAGGTTGTGCAATTTATGTGTGCATTGTGCATGATTGTCTGAGTATGATGGTAGGTATGTATGTAGAGGTGTGTGATTGTGGAATATGCTGCTACTTCAGGTTGGGAAGGCTGTTATTGTATCTGTGTGTTACTATAGTGGTGTTCGGATGACAATACAAAGTGTGCACCTGCTGAGGTGCAATCAGTTATACTGAACCTAATGCTGTAGGGTTGATACAATTGTTTGTTCTACAATACTAGAATACTACAGTGTTTGAGTAATAGTTAGAACACTATGACAGTATTGCACTTACTTTGTTGCATGCAAAGAGTAGGTTTCTTCTGGGTTCTGTCTTGTGCATTAGATGCTACTGGTATTCAGGAGTGTGGTTTTCACTGCAATTGTGAAAGAAGGAAGTTAGTACATATGTGTGTTAAAATCACAGTAATTTCACTTGAAGAATAGATTAGTTACATTTGCAAAAGTAATTCTTTCTAGGAAGAGGTACTGTATGTGTTAAATTGCATAGTTTTGTATATGAATGGGGATTTGGAGCATCAGCTTCATTGCTAGGGGGGTTAGTGGAGTATTTATATGTGTGTCCTATGAGGTGCACTTTTGAAAGTATGTGTTGCTGTTGCACTGTTAAGTGTGATAACAGATTAGTGGAAGTTGTAGTAGGGTGAGAAAAAAAGCTTGAGAAAATGTACAAATTGAAAAGGAGAATGTTTTTGTATGTGTAATTACATTCATATTTTTGTGCATAGATGTTTCCTACATGAGTGCTGGAAACCTTTCCGTTCTTTGACTTTGTTATCCACATTCCTATTAGCACTGTTCTGAATGTACACTTGTATTTGTTTGGTTTTTCAAGAATGGCAAGTGTCAGGCACTCTGTTTAAACAGATGCATTGTATGTACTTGCAATGATTTTGTAAGATACAAGCTGGTCTCCTGTTTTGTGTGCATTCTAGGAATGTATAATAGCGTGTAATAGTGTGTTAAGGGGTAAGTGGTGGTGTTGTAAAAATGACAGAAGGACATAAGAGAATTATAGTTTGAACATTGCAATGAGTAATATGGGTAAATTCAAATTTGCAAAGGAGGCAGATTTGTAAGCGAACTTGATTATTGGAGATGGGAGAAATTAGAGTATGCTTTTTTTGCATAATATGCAGGGTCAATGGCAGGTACCCTGTTCAAATGCATTTATAAGAGTTGCACATTTACTGTAAACAAAATATTCATATCTGTAGTTTCTGTTGATGTATGTAGATGTAGTTGAATCTGGATGGAGAAATCTTGAAGAGTTTTACAGTAGTTTTAGCTTTAGGTGCTTTGCAAGCACAGGGCACTTGTACTCAGAGTGATGAACAGTTCATCTGAAGTGCTGAATTGTGATGACAGAGTTAGATGTAGAGTTCTTGGATGTGATTGGTGGATGTTTGTGTCACTGCTTAGGTGTATCCAATGAGAGAGTGGTGTAGACAGTGATGTGGAAAGTGAAAAAGGACTGCCCCTGTGTTGCCGGGTCCACGGACACCGCGGTTGTTCGCGGACAGGGCATACTACATCCAGGGTTTTTCCAGCAAATCTAGCATGGAAAGGGGACTGCAGGGATTAGCCAATCAGGTGTTCAAGTTGTTATTTGCCAGAAGGGAGGCTGTGTTTGTAGTGAAGATGGCAGAGGTGAAGAAAGTGAGGGTGTTGGTAGTTGGAGATCTGTTTGTAAATGTTTTAGAGAGGTATGCTATGTCTAAACATATGGCTGCCAGTTTTGGTTTTGAAGGAGTGGAGCAAAGTGTTTGGTTAACAGAGGAATGTCTGTTTTCTTGTTTGCAGCTGGGATGTTGTCTTGTAACAATGACAATATTGATTTTGTTAATGGTGACTATTTCAAAGCAGATAGCATTTCTTTATCCATATTGGGAAATGCTATGTTATTTCAAAATATAAGGAATGCTTTACAGAGGATAATGTTAAGAAGTGGGAAAAAATGGCAAAATGAAAGGTGTTTTTTAGAAGCACTTTCAAAAAACAAAAAAAAGGCTCTTTTCAGAGCCACCATTAAAGGGGAAGTGGAGTACACTATTTAAATGTTCATTCCCCAATCTCAGATTCTACGATCTGTCCGCAGACACCGCGGCTGTCCGCGGATCGCACGTGATACATATGGGTATTTTGAGGCTGAGAGGCATGCAAATGAGACTGTGCAGGCCAAGGGATTGGTCAATAAGGTTTACCGGGTTTGATGTGTAAGGAGAGAGTTTGGCAGAAAGTCTGTTTCCTGAGAGGAGAGCAGATAGCTATGGCTGTGTCTTTCAGAAGGCAGATTGTCTGGATTTTGAGTGACACGTGGATAAATTGGTTGGAGGTGCATGCAGATCGCTGTGGAGTGGGTGCACATCTTGGATTCCCTCATGTGACTGTACACTGGCATACAGTGCGTTGAATGAAGTGGTTAGATTTGGTACCTCTTTGTGCCAATTTGATGGCACACTGTCATCTAGACATTATTATTATTATTCATTGTGGAGGGAACAGTTTAGGACATGTCTCTGGAATCTCCTTTCAATTTGCAATGAAAGAAGGACTTCGGAAAGTCATGGACATGTTTCCAAATTCCCGAGTAATTTTTTGTCGCATTGCACAGAGACAAATGTGGCTGCTTTCTTCTGAATTTGGTCCACAAATGGAGAAAGCAAGGCGCAATGTCAACTAGGCTGTTAGTGCTTTTTTGAGAAATTATGGTATGTCTTCTTTTCACAATGAACATATTATGTTTCATAGCACACACATTTTTCACAGAGATGGAGTCCATCTTACTCATGCTGGGAATCTGATTTTTCTACGAAATATACAAAATGCATTGCAACCCTTTTTGGAACTATAGCAATCCTTTTTCCAGTAGATGTTGACCACTTGAAGTTTTTGAAACCCCAAAAAAACACCACAAAAGGCTCTTTTCAGAGCCACCACTTCCTCCCGGAGAAGAGTGCAATGTTGATGATAGCACTTTACCCCAAAAATGTTAATGTCCGCAGACATTAAAAAAATGCACAGGGCCCTGCAGCATTTCATTGGCACTTCTATTTTTAAACTGTGAAAGGTGGCTCTGAAAAGAGCCTTTTTTGTGTTTTTTTTGTTTTGTATTTATTTTGGGTGTTTTTTAACAAGACACACAAGGAAAGGAAGGGAAGGGAAGGGAAGGTAAGGAAGGGGCACCAACCACAGCGATAAGAAAGGGCAGCTGGAGAGAGAAGGATGTTGGTTGGGCCTTATTGAGGTAAGTGGCAGATGTTGTCAGGAACCAAGATTGGAAGCATTGGTATCGATGGCGGTTCAGACGGTGAACGGTCTAGTCCTCATCCAACATGGCGCCCAACAGGACAATGGAGCTTATATATATCCGGCTCCGCCCACTTTTCGGCGCGTTGTATCTGTTATTTCACGCTCTCATCGCTCCCACCTCGGATTATTGCCTTCCTGTGTATTTCTCTTTACTCCAATTGCCCTACCTTCCCTTTATCCCGTGTTCGCTACGGTCTGCTCTGCACTCTCCTTTTTCCGCGGTTACTACCCTTCTGCTTCTCTGTTTCCTCCTTACCTTAAACTTCACCCTCGCTCTCCGGCCACGTAGGTGCTCTCGCACTGTGTTCCGCGTCCGGAGGCAGGAGCTTTCTTACGTGACTTGCTGTTCCTTCAGCCCTTCTGACTGGTTGTTTCTTCCGCTCTCACGGAAGCGCTGTGCCGGTTGTGGTACCGGTCGCCTCCGAGATTCCTAGAGCCTTTATCCCTTTCCTACCTTTACGTCCCCTTCGGCGTATACCTGCCGGCGAAGGGTTCCCTTCATCTCGCCGGATTCAGTGGTTAGTGCTATTCCTGACTACGCCTTCTCTCGGCAGTCTTTCTCTTTCCTTCTCTTTTCTTCTCTTTTCTTCTACTCACAGTATCCCGTTACTTTTCTATACCTTCCCTCCGTGTCCTGGTTCCCGGCCTCTTGAGTTCCTGCCATCTCACACGTTGACTACTTCATCAACTCTGACATCATTGAAACATACCATCTAAAGAACCCATCTAGGGACTAGGGTTTTTTCCGCCTTCGGGCTTTTACCCTAGAACTGAGGCTGGCCCCCTGGGGTTCCCCGGTGATAGGTTCACTCTTCTGTCAAGGTGGCCTCCGGAGGGGCCAGACCTTATCTTCACGAAAAGAAGACCAGAACACCGAAAGTCAGGGTTCCAAGGACTATAAAGAAGCAAGGCAAAGTTGATACTGAGCCTAGTGTACGTGCCTCGGAGGAGACAGGTGAGGAGAAGGGGGAGGTGGACTCGGAACTGGACAGTATACAACGCCAGAATCCTAACATGGCTTCCTTGGAACAATACCAGGAATTGGTAGCGGCAATGCAGAATCTCACAGTTGAAGTCCAAGCCCTGAGGACAGAGAACATAGCACTCCGACAGCAGGTAGTCCTGCATAGAGACGACCGTGGAGACCTACCTGCGATGCCCCTTTCCTTTGGCAAATATAACGGTTACCCGGGAGGAATGAAGGAATTCCTTGATGCCTGTGGTGTGTATTTTGCCTTCCGTACCCATGCCTATGAATCAGCAAGATCGAAGGTTGGATTCATCATCGCCAATCTCATAGGAAATGCTCTGGCTTGGGCAACTCCCTTGGTTGCCAGAAACGACCCTTCCTTGATTGATTATGATCGTTTTATAGAGGGCTTCAAGGAACGATTCGACAGACCAGAGGTACTATACTCCTCTTTAGAAGCTATCCTGGATGTCGAACAAGGGAACACAGACGTGCAGACCTACATCGCCCGATTTCAAAGACTAGCAGCTAAGGCAGACTGGCCTGATGCTGCCCAACAAACGATATTTCGGAGAGGACTCCACGACGAGCTTAAGGACGAGTTGGCTCGTGTTGCCCGGCCAGTATCTTGTCAGGAATTGATGAACTTAGCATTACAGATTGAATACCGATTAACAGAGAGACGGCAAGAAAGAAGACGATACAGGAGTAATTCTCATTCCCTCAGTCTACCGAACCCCTCTCCAACGACCCGGACCAACGCTCCTTCGGAAGAACCCATGCAAGTCGGAACTACTAGGGGACCTCTTACGCCGGGAGAACGTAAACGAAGAAGAGAGACCGGGTTATGTATGTACTGTGGTTCCGCCAAACACTTATTGAGAAGCTGTCCGGAAGTGCCACCCCGGAGGAAGGAAAACTTCAACCCCCGATCTACAGCAAGGGAAGTCTCGGGGGAAATGCCAAGTACCCTTGCAACCATTCAAGAACCATGAACAACCCTGAGGAAAACAACCTGATGGTGTTCCAGGTCAAGTTAGGGTTGTCTCCTTCGAGTTCCATAGAGGTACTTGCTATGTTAGACTGTGGAGCTGCAGTTAACTTCATGGATGCGAACTGGGCTACAGAACATCACATAGCTACTAAACGTAAGACAACTCCCATTCCGGTAGAGGGCGTAGACGGTGTACCACTGTCATCCGGTCCCATCACCACAGAAACGATACCATTAAAGATGGAGATGAGTCATCACTCGGAGTATCTGGTCTTTGATCTGATCAGAGCAGCCCATTTCCCTCTGGTCATTGGTATTCCATGGCTAAGGAAACACAATCCCCACATTGACTGGAAGGCAAATAGAGTGAGCTTCAACTCATTCTTCTGTAAGTCAACTTGTATGGGCCACATGGATTCCTCCACTCATCCTGAAGCAGAACCACCTCCTACACCGAGTTCGATCATCATAGCCTCAGTTCCACCTCAATACCATGTCTTCTCTGAGGTATTCATAGACATCCAACCTCGGGATCTTCCCCCTCACCGACCAGAGGATTGCGGTATCGACCTGGTACCTGATGCAGTGATTCCTTTTGGGCGGATGTACCCTTTGTCACTCCCAGAAAGGAAGGTTCTACGAGAATATCTGGACTCTAATCTCCAAAACGGGCTCATCCAAGAGTCGAAATCAGCCTGTGGAGCCTCCTTGTTCTTTATACCAAAGAAGGACAGCTCCGAACTGCGTCCATGCATCGACTATAGAGGGCTTAACAAGGTGACCATTAGAGACCGGTATCCTATGCCATTAATCCGAGACATTTTGGAGGCGGTGCAAGGAGCCGTATATTTTACCAAACTGGATCTAAGAGGGGCCTACCATCTCCTAAGGATAAGAAAAGGCGACGAATGGAAGACCGCGTTTCGCACTCCTTTCGGATTGTTCGAATACCGGGTGATGCCATTCGGCCTGGTCAACGCCCCCGCTGTCTTTCAGAGGTATATGGATAAGGTGTTCGCAGACATGTTATTTATCTCGGTGGTAGTGTATCTGGATGATATCCTAGTATACTCTCAATCACTAAACGAACACAGGTCACTAGTGAGAAAGGTACTCCAACGTCTTCTTGAACACCAACTTTTGGTGAAACCGGAAAAATGCATATTCGAGTCCACTTCCGTATCCTACCTGGGATTCGTTTTGTCAGGGGAAGGCGTAGAGATGGATCCAGCCAAGGTTAAGGCTATCATGGAGTGGAGAGAACCCAGCACTATCAAGGAACTACAAAGTTTCTTAGGGTTAGCCAACTTTTACAGAAGATTTATACCTACCTTCTCCAATCTAGTGCTTCCTCTCACGTCCCTGCTCAAGAAAGGAGTCAAGTTTACTTTGGGAGATGAACAAAGGAGAGAAATTCAGGCTCTTAAGGAATGTTTTTCCTCCGCTCCCATATTGATCCAGCCGGATCAGACTATACCATACATCCTGGAGACAGATGCTTCGATAGGAGCAGTAGGTGCTATCCTGTTACAGAAGACAGCCGATGACATTGAACACCCGGTGGCGTATTTCTCGAAGACCCTCACCAGTAGTGAACGAAACTACTCCGTCTTAGAGAGAGAACTTTTAGCCATCGAATTCGCCTGCCAGGAATGGCGACATCTCTTACAAGGCGCATCCCATCCCTTCGTGATCAGGACTGACCATCGCAATCTCCGAGTACTACAACAAATGGAGTGCACCAATGCCCGACATGCCCGGTGGGCATATTTCTTCCTACAGTTCGATTTCATACTAACTTATATCCCGGGCACAGAAAACAAGAAGGCAGATGCCTTATCCCGGAGTATCGGAGACGGCTCAGGAACCTACAATGAACATGACTACCTTTTCCCAAATCTCAAGATTGTAGCTTCCACTGTCTCATTTTTCCGAGATCTGATACCTCATTATCAGTGCGGTGCAAGACTACCCGCCTCAGTCATCCAAGGCAAGGATGGACTGTACTATCATGGTCACGCCCTGTTCATTCCCACCAAAGAGCTCCAGAAGCTCGTCCTTTCGTGGTGCCATGATACCCCCTTGTCGGGTCACCCAGGCATCAGAAAGACCTATGAACTCTTGCAAAGAGGCTTTTGGTGGCCAAGATTAAAGACTGATGTATATCAGTATGTTACCTCCTGTTCAATCTGTGCCTCTAACAAATACCGAACCGGTAAACCACTCGGACTCTTACAACAACATACCTTACCGTCACGACCATGGGAACATATCTCTACAGATTTCATCGTTGATCTTCCCCCGTCTGATGGCATGACGGTGATTATGGTCACAATAGACTCATTTAGAAAACTGGCCCATTTTTCGGCCTTTAAACAAATCCCTTCAGCTTCTGAGACAGCAGATATCTTCCTCCGGGATATAGTCCGTCTACACGGTCTGCCCCAGACCATTGTATCCGACCGAGGACCTCAGTTTACGTCCAAATTCTGGGCGTTGCTTTGTCAGGTCTTGGGTATCAACAGAGCCCTCTCTTCGGGATACCACCCCCAGAGCAACGGACAAACCGAAAGGTTAAACGCAAATCTGGAACAGTACTTAAGGTGTTTCTGCAGCAACCAACAAGAGAGATGGCATAGTTTCCTTTCTCAAGCAGAGTTTGCTTATAATAATACCCTGCATACCACTATCCAAATGAGCCCTTTTCTGTGCACGTACGGATTTCATCCCAAACACCTACCGGTGTTGGGCTCCCTAGCCACTAAGATTCCAGCTCTGGACGGAGTGATACAGGAACTGCAGGAGGTCCACGATCTCGCCAAGAAGGCACACCAACTCAGTCAACAATCACAGAAGAGATGGGCAGATAGGAGCAGAGCTTCCAACCCTACGTGGAAACCTGGACAACTAGTCTGGTTATCTACTAAGTTTCTTCCCAGATGGGTTCATGCTGGAAAATTCTCCCCCCGTTATCTTGGACCGTTTTCCATTCTCCAACAGGTCAACCCGGTTGCTTTTCGACTCAAACTTCCGGACTATCTCAAAAGGGTTCACCCGGTGTTTCACGTCTCTTTGCTCAAAGAGTACAAGGCAGACCCGTTCCTTAGACCCTTCCACAAGAGTCGAACCCAGGTACGTTCCAGTCCAGAAGAATACGAAGTAGCATACCTAGTGGACTCCAGATATCACAGAGGTCGGCTCCAATACCTGGTTCACTGGAAGGGCTATCCCGTGGAAGAGAGGTCTTGGGAACCAGTAAGTCATATTCATGCCCCTCGGCTCTTGAGGAAGTTTCATCGCCTTCACCCGGGCAAGCCGGGGGGTTCCCTGAGAGGAAGGGGGTATACTGTCAGGAACCAAGATTGGAAGCATTGGTATCGATGGCGGTTCAGACGGTGAACGGTCTAGTCCTCATCCAACATGGCGCCCAACAGGACAATGGAGCTTATATATATCCGGCTCCGCCCACTTTTCGGCGCGTTGTATCTGTTATTTCACGCTCTCATCGCTCCCACCTCGGATTATTGCCTTCCTGTGTATTTCTCTTTACTCCTATTGCCCTACCTTCCCTTTATCCCGTGTTCGCTACGGTCTGCTCTGCACTCTCCTTTTTCCACGGTTACTACCCTTCCGCTTCTCTGTTTCCTCCTTACCTTAAACTTCACCCTCGCTCTCCGGCCACGTAGGTGCTCTCGCACTGTGTTCCGCGTCCGGAGGCAGGAGCTTTCTTACGTGACTTGCTGTTCCTTCAGCCCTTCTGACTGGTTGTTTCTTCCGCTCTCACGGAAGCGCTGTGCCGGTTGTGGTACCGGTCGCCTCCGAGATTCCTAGAGCCTTTATCCCTTTCCTACCTTTACGTCCCCTTCAGCGTATACCTGCCGGCGAAGGGTTCCCTTCATCTCGCCGGATTCAGTGGTTAGTGCTATTCCTGACTACGCCTTCTCTCGGCAGTCTTTCTCTTTCCTTCTCTTTTCTTCTCTTTTCTTCTACTCACAGTATCCCGTTACTTTTCTATACCTTCCCTCCGTGTCCTGGTTCCCGGCCTCTTGAGTTCCTGCCATCTCACACGTTGACTACTTCATCAACTCTGACATCATTGAAACATACCATCTAAGGAACCCATCTAGGGACTAGGGTTTTTTCCGCCTTCGGGCTTTTTCCCTAGAACTGAGGCTGGCCCCCTGGGGTTCCCCGGTGATAGGTTCACTCTTCTGTCAAGGTGGCCTCCAGAGGGGCCAGACCTTATCTTCACGAAAAGAAGACCAGAACACCGAAAGTCAGGGTTCCAAGGACTATAAAGAAGCAAGGCAAAGTTGATACTGAGCCTAGTGTACGTGCCTCGGAGGAGACAGGTGAGGAGAAGGGGGAGGTGGACTCGGAACTGGACAGATGTTCTCATTCTCCCTGACCATAGCCTCGAAAGCACTTCGAAGTGTCCTTAGAAAGGCAAGGGTCTACTGCGTTGCGTATGGCCTGCGAGGCTGGTTCAGGGATGCGCTGCCCCACAGGAGTGTCTATTGTGGTGGCAGGAGCAGAAACAGAGGATGTTGTAGAGGAACTCAACCTATTACTTTTATTGAAGGGGACGACCCTCCGAATTGCCGCCCCGTGGAATGACCTATGGTGTTGCCACATGGAAGTGCTCCTGTAACTGTACAAACCAGGTTTGCCACGACTGAGCACAGTTTTGCACTCAGTGCAGCACACCTTGTGTGCACGTGCCTTGGGTTCCCCTCCAACAGTGGCAAAGAGCCTCCACACCCAAAACTCACAGTGGCTGGCAGCAGTATAGACTTCCAATACCTCATTCTTGTCATCCTATTCATCACTCTCTGCATCTCCACGCCTGTTCCCTACTCCAGGCCCTTGGGTAGGTGGTGGTGGTGGAGGCTGTGGGGGTGGTGCTGATGCCGAGGCAGCTGCAGAGGTGGAAGCCTTGGTTACCATCTGGGATGTAGCACAGCAGGTAGAGGAATATTGGTCTCCAAATGTGGCCCAGCAGACACAGCACAGCAGGCAGAGGTGAGCAGCCAATGCAATGTAGACAGCACAGCAGACAGAGGTCAGCAGTCAATGCGATATAGCACACCAATATTGAGAAATGCTCTCTCTGGTAGCCAAAAACAGAATGAATAGCAGCTCTGGGGTGTGACCTTTCATAGGGGTGCTGGGTAAGCTAAACAACCATAACACGCGCCACCACTGTGCACTGCTAAGAATAACACCCATGACATCAAAAATTACATCACAAATATGATTGATGACATCATTGATGACATCACATGTCTAGCCCCTTCTTTTTTTGTTCACTGACATATCTACGCCAAGTGGGTTTATTCACTGACAGTGAGAAACTTTAAATTCAAAAGGGATTACATTTGCAGATGTTGCCATTCTCACATGTTCTTATAGCACTTTCCTTAGAGTTCAATTGCATCTTATGATGCACATACATAGGGGAAGAAGCAGGCCTGAAACACAGCAATCTTTTCTATGAGTGGAGATAATCATGTTGGTTATACACAGTTGCTAATGATACTGCTTCTTGTTTGCTTACTTTACTCTCCCTGTATAAGCCCCATATGTGTATGCATTGTGGTCTGTTAATGTTTTGTGTACAGTAATATAAGTATGCAGTAAGTGATGCATTATTACCTACTTAGTATATGTTTCACAGTACGGAAAAGTCTAATACAGAAGCATTCACTGTTTTACTATCCAACATTGGAAAATTACAAATATTACACCTCAATGGTGTATGCTCCAACCAATGTCTATGTTTCTATATGAGTAGCTTCCTGTACTAATAAGAATACTATACTCAAACAAATAAACCCTTAGATAGAGGATGACATAACATACATTTGTTTTTTATAAATAATCACAAATGATTCAATCTTTCTACTTCAATACAAAAAAGTTTTAATAATAGTTCATATCTAAAAAGCACCCAAAGGTGTGCAGCATATTTAAAACAAAATCCATAAATTACACTTAGTTAGACCCACACCATCATTTAAGCCTACAACCCATTCATTTCACTTCCTCACACTAACATTCATGCATATACTTTATTGGGAAAACAGTTGCTATCTTGGCTAGATGCGACAATTAGGTGTGCGGGACAAATTGGTGACTAGGCACGTGCCTTGTTTACTGAAGGCACAGTCTGCACATGGATGGAAAAAAATACTGTTCAGAAGACGGGTCAGTGGGATTGCCTGCTGGGATTCTTCGCCTGTGTTTTTTGGAAGCAATTTGATCCACCCTACTAGATTAAAAAGGGGAGTTACTTTTGTTCCTGTTATATGTCCTGAAGATGGTTGGCGTACATAGTGGACTGAGTAAAGTCTAGAATACAACCTGAAACACGTGTCGACTTACTGCCTAATCACAGAAGGGCAGTCACCTATATGTGAACATTGTATGGATAGTAATTAACATTGAACAAAATATTGGATTGTGATCTAATTATTGTGGTTATAAAGTATATGTATGAATGTTAGTGTGAGAAAGTGAAATGAATGGGTTGTAGGCTTAAATGATGGTGTGGATCTAACTAAGTGTAATTTATGGATTTTGTTTTAAATATGCTGCACACCTTTGGGTGCTTTTTAGATATGAAATATTATTAAAACGTTTTTGTATTGAAGTAGAAAGATTGAATCATTTGTGATTATTTATAAAAAACAAATGTATGTTCTGTCATCCTCTATCTAAGGGTTCATTTGTTTGAGTATATAACCAGGCCGATTCATGGAATTAATGTGCGCCGAAAAATCTGGCGCAAGCGTGCGAAAATGTGCGATTCGCAGTGAAAGAGCGGAAATCGCAGTGCAAGTGCGAATATCGCAGGGAAACCATCGCACATCTATTCATGGAAGTCCGTGCGCGAGTAAAATCAGGGATGTGCACTGAAAAAGTGCGCGGCGCACGCCGGCGCACAGGTCATCTAACGGCGTGCGCTAAGGCCACAGCGAAAATGCACATAGCGCGGCGCACATAACAAAAGTAGGTGGAACACGGGGCGTGACACGGGGAATGGGAAACAACTCGTGAAAATGTGGGCGTCACGGGGGAAGTACACGAGGCAAGTGCGCAGAATGCCCACACGCTCGCCTACAACACGTATTCATGGAATCGAATAGGGCAAACCAGCGGACGGGCAAAGACGCGCACAGGCCCATACACGTCCGCCACACGAAAGCAGGCGGTAGCGTCCCTGCGCATGAAAAAAATGTGCCCCAAAATGTGCGCTAACAAAAAGCACGTATACACAGCTCTGATGAATGTCCCATACTGTGGCCCTCTAGGACAAATGACGTGCAAAGGGGTAGGCGACAAACACGGACACCCGCTGTGTGAATAATAGCGTGTGCGTGTATTTTGTGGGTGCGCGGGAAGTTTTACACGCGATCGGGCCTGGGGGAGCGGGGAACGTGTATTTCAGGGTCTCGCGGGAAGTTTAACACGCAATTGGGCCTGGGGGAGCAGGGTACGTGTATTTCAGGGGTGCGCGAGAAGTTTCACATGCGGTTGGCCTGGGTACGTGTATTTCAGGGGTGCGCGAGAAGTTTTACACGCGATTGTCCTGGGTACGTGTATTTCAGGGGTGCGCGAGAAGTTTTACACGCGATTGTCCTGGGTATGTGTATTTCAGGGGTGCGCGCAAAGTTTTACACGCGATTGGCCTGGCTACGTATATTTCAGGGGTGCGCGCGAAGTTTCACATGCGATTGGCCTGGGTACGTGTATTTCAGGGGTGCGCAAGAAGTTTTACACGCGATTGTCCTGGGTACGTGTATTTCAGGGGTGCGCGAGAAGTTTTACACGCGATTGTCCTGGGTATGTGTATTTCAGGGGTGCGCGCAAAGTTTTACACGCGATTGGCCTGGCTACGTATATTTCAGGGGTGCGCGCGAAGTTTCGCACGCGATTGGGCTGGGTATGTGTATTTCAGGGGTGCGCGTGAAGTTTTACCCGCGATTGGGCTGTGTACTTGTATTGCAGGGGTGCGCGGGAAGTTTTACACGCAATTGGGCTGGGTACGTGTATTTCAGGGGTGCGCAGGTGTTTTCACACGCGATTGGCTGGGTACGTGTATTTCAGGGGTGCGTGGGAAGTTTTACACGCGATTGTCCTGGGTACGTGTATTTCAGGGGTGCGCGAGAAGTTTTAAACGCGATTGTCCTGGGTACGTGTATTTCAGGGGTGCGCAGGAAGTTTTACACGCGATTGTCCTGGGTACGTGTATTTCAGGGGTGCGCGAGAAGTTTTACACGTGATTGGCCTGGGTATGTGTATTTCAGGGGTGCGCGCGAAGTTTTACTCGCGATTGGCCTGGCTACGTGTATTTCAGGGGTGCGCGGGTGTTTTCACACGCGATTGGGCTGGGTACTTGTATTTCAGGGGTGCGTGGGAAGTTTTACACGCGATTGTCCTGGGTACGTGTATTTCAGGGGTTCGGGTGAAGTTTCACACGCGATCGGGCCTGGGGGAGCAGGGTACCACTCACCGTCTGCCTTGCGTGTAGAAAAACACATAGCCAACACCCACCCGCTGTAAAGTAATAGCGTGTGAACCCCAACGCCTGCAAAACACACGCACCGCACCCCACGAAAAGCACGTACAGAGCAATGGAAATCCACGTGGGATCTTCAAGCCCTGCCAGGGCAACACCCGTGCGTGGCCTTTGGTCCAATGAAATCGCTTATGCGTGCTGACACGCTTACGCGCTAAGGGCCTTTCCTCGAATTACACGCTGACGTGCAGAATTTTCACGTGCCAAATCACTCTGTATCAAGCTGGCCACGCATAAGCACACGGAAGACCATGCTCCTGCCCAAAAGGCCGAATTACTGCCCCACCAGAGCCCCGAGCAGCCTCCCACGAGCCATCTGCTGCTGCTTGCCTGCCTGCTGCCACCGTGCCCTGCCATTTGGTGCCTGCACATCAGCCATCTGCAGGGGCCCAGTTGCTGAGTCCACCCCTGCTGGAACAGAAGACTCCCGACTGGGATACCATCGCTCCACAGCCCAGCCCCAGGACCCAGTTGCCCACCCACGCCTGCCTCGGGGGCCGCCATGTCAGGGCAAACACCATCCGAGACCACTGGCAACCCCCAGCCAGAGGGGCAGAGGGCCACCATCTTCACTGCCACCGAAGTTGGTGTCCTGGTGGAGCAAGTCCTGGGGCATTATGATGCCCTATTCGGATCATCACGCGCCAACAAGGATGGACGGGACAGGATCTGGGACGACTTTGTGGTTCCCATCAACGCGGAGGGGGTGGCAACCCGCACCATCAAGCAAGTGAAGAAGCGCTGGGAGGACTTGAGGTCCAGGACCCTCATGAAGGCCCGGCGCCTCATGGAGGGGGGCCGTGGCACCATGAGTACCATCCAGCTGAGGGTCCTGGAACGCGTACACCCACGCCCTGCGCTCCACGCTCAGATCCTTGAGGGGCAGACCCATCCGGAGCTGAGCGGTAAGTGGCCAAGCATTGCTGTGTGAGACAGGGCATGTTGCAGTGTGCTGGTTGTCTGATACTTGCCTGTATGTGTGACATAGGCCATGTACGTATGTGTGTGTGCAGGGATCTCATGGTCATGCATGTGAGGCCAGTAATGTGTGAACCACATGGTTGGTGCATGTGTTCAAATGCAACATGGGGAGATCCATGCGGAATGGACACATGAAAGCATGCCAGTCTCTGTTCCTGGACATGGGTGGGGGTGAGGGATGGGTGCTGATGCCATGTACATGTATGGTGACCATGTCTGTGTGTCTGACCTGCGTGTCTGTGACTTGTAAATGGCATGGATGCATGACACATGTCTGTGACAATGTTCAGATTCACTGATGCAGCCTAGTCATCCTTGTATCCACTGTGTCTGGGGTGTATGAGTCCAGATGGATGAAACTACGGTGAAGTGTGTGCATGTGATAGGCATGACCCATGATGCATGTGAGTTTCAAACCAACATTGTATGTTTCAAGAGTCCCTTGGACATGTATGCTAATGTCCATAGCATGTGCCATGCCTGTTACTGCATGTGTTTTGCCTGCATCGACCCATGTGTTGTGGAAGGACATGATGGAAGTGATGTTTGACAGTGCCACTCATCTGCTATTGCTTCTTGTCTAGGGGACCATTGTACAGTACCCTGATGCTTGTGTTCTATGTCTCCCTCTACATAGCGGCAAGTGAAGAAGTGGGCGGAGACGGCGCTGTGGAGCCAAGCGGCGGGGATGCCCCCACGGCTGCAGCGGAAGGGGTGGGTGAGCCCCCACAGGGGCTTGCAACGGCGGAAGACGGTGTGGTGCCATCCAGGTTGGTGGTTTCCACAGAGGAGGAGGAGGCCGCTACTGAGCCACGCATGGGGCCTGGTGGGGGCATCCCTGCTGGTGCAAGTGGTGCAGTCCAGGGCCAGGGGCAGGAGGCAGCGCAGGTCGCCGCGGAGGGGCCTGTGCATGTCACTGTCCCTGACACTGTGACTGCACCACCATGCACCAGCAGGGATGCCCCATCCCAGGCCTGTCCGCCACTCCTCTACCTGCGGACCAGGGGACCCCCAGCCGTATGGAGAAGGTCTTGATTGGTGTCTCGTTGCGCACGGGTGTCATTCGTGATGAGGTGCGTGCTTCCCGGGGGGGAGCATGCACGTCATCACGAAGAGCACCGTGCCAACGTGGCCCAGTTGGGAGTGACCATGGTCGGGGGTTTCGTACATGTGTCGGCCACTCTGGCGACCCTCTCCTCCTCTGTGGAGGCTGTGCGCCAGTCGTTCTCCATGCCGTCTTCCGGCCCAGATGCCACCAGGGCCCCCTGTGGACCTGCCCCGACCAACGCAGCCAGCTCGGTGGGGATCCCATCCCTGCCACAGTCGGGAGTCAGAGGTCCAGCAGGGGTGGACACACCAGCAACTGGACCCCAGCAGATGGCGGATGTGATGGCATCATCTGGCAGGGCACGTGCACAACGGCATCGGTGGATTCCATCAGCCTGGATGCTGTCGTGCAGGCAGAGGCAGTGGCGTCAGAGGCAGCGGCAGGCTCGACGTGGGAGGCATCATGGCTCGGGGCCATCAACATCAGGGGGGCAGGCATCGGCCGGAGGGCAGGAGAACCCTGGAATGGGAGTGTCTTCCGTGTGGGAGCAGTTGGGCAGCAGATAGGTACGGAGCAGCAGCGGGCAGAGGAGGAATGGCTCACAATGGTCAGGGCGGAGAACTCCATGCAGAGGCGGGCTGAGTGCCTCGAGGGTATTCGCAGGGAGTTGGAGCTGGACACTGCATTATCCCTGCGAGACTTCGGGGCCAGGGAACATGCCCGCCTCCAAGCCATTGAACAGGTGTTCGATGATGCCCTGGCCCATGACAACAACCAGTGAGCCATCGGACTAGCCCGCTGCCCTTGTAAATAGTTATGTAGTTAGTGTTAGGTTTCCTTTGCTTTTTTATTCATTTTGGACCTTTTGGACAATGGACCACATTTTTGTATATAGTTTTTTTATTAGGTAGTATTTTTAGATAGGTTTCATTTCTTCAGTTGGGATCATGGACCCTGGATTGTTTATCTGTATATAGTTGACTGTTGGATTTTAGTTTTTTTTTTTGGATTTACCCATGGAGCGATGGTTTTCGGTTTTGTTTTTCCCTTGGATTTACTTTTTTGAACTGTGACTTTGGACACCTTTCCTTTGGATTATGATTTGTGGTTTTTCATTATTTTACGGACATGCTGCTTTTGGTTTTTAATTCCCATTTTCGTTTGTTTATTTTTAATTCCATTTATGTTGCTTTTAATACATTTTTTTAATCATACTTCAATGTGTAGTATCATCTCATTGGTTTCATGCATATCATGATATGGGTTTTGACATTCACATACACCCATTGTGTATATGTGAGGGACATGTGGTCATTTACATACTTGCCATTGGGGTTGTATCATGTAATTGGCATTTCTAAGTGGGTGGATGCAATACTTGGGTGGGTGTTTGGCATGTGGAGGCTGCCCATAAGGGCCAGGGATCTAGATTGTGATGACGTGTTGGCTGGGGGACATGTGTCAGGTCCTGCTGGCAGGTGCCCCACAATGCTGGGGGGTGGGGGTGCAGGGGGACATGAGTGGGACATGAGTGGGGGCCTGCTGGCAGGTGCCCCGCAATGCTGGGGGGTGGGGGTACAAGGGGACATGAGTGGGACATGAGTGGGGGCCTGCTGGCAGGTGCCCCACAATGCTGTGGGGTGGGGGTGCAAGGGGACATGAGTTGGTGATCAGTAGTGCAAGGAGACATGTGCCTTTGCTGGGGGGCATGCCCATGTTGGGTGGGCTGCCTGCGGGACATGACCAGGGATGCAGGGTAGTCCCCTGTGGTGTGGGCTGCCTGCAGGGGCCGTGGAGGGTGTACAGGAAACACCTGGGAGGACCCACACTGCCAAATCACGTGTAGGAGTCCCCGGCACCCCCGAAATACACGTACCCTGCTGAAATTGCATGTGAAACTTCCCGCGCACCACAGTAATACACGTACCCTGCTGAGATCGCGTGTGAAATTTCCCACGGACCACAGTAATACACGTACCCTGCTCACATAGGGCCAATCGCGTGTGAAACTTCCTGCGCACCCCAGTAATACACGTACCCAGCTGAAATCGCGTGTGAAACTTCCCCCGCACCCCAGTAATACACGTACCCTGCTGAAATCGCGTGTGAAACTTCCCGCGCACCCCAGTAATACACGTACCCTGCTGAAATCGCGTGTGAAACTTCCCGCGCCCCCCAGTAATACACGTACCCTGCTGAAATCGCGTGTGAAACTTCCCACGCACCCCAGTAATACACGTACCCTGCTGAAATCGCGTGTGAAACTTCCCGCGCACCCCTGAAATACACATATCCAGGCCAGTCGCGTGTGAAAACACACGTGCACCCCTGAAATACACGTACCCAGGCCAATCACGTGTAGAACTTCCCGCACACCCCTGGAATACACGTACACTGCTCCCCCAGGCCCGATCGCGTGTAAGACTTCCCGCGCACCCCTGAAATACACGTACCCAGGACAATCGCGTGTGAAAACACCCACGCACCCCTGAAATACACGTACCCAGGCCAGTCGCGTGTGAAAACACACGCGCACCCCTGAAATATATGTACTCAAGCCAGTCGCATGTGAAAACACATGTGCACCCCTAAAATACACGTACGCAGGCCAGTCGCGTTTAGAACTTCCCGCGCACCCCTGGAATACACGTGCCCAGGCCAATCACGTGTAGAACTTCCCGTGCACCCCTGGAATACACGTACACCGCACCCCCAGGCCCGATCGCGTGTAAAACTTCCCGCGCATCCCTGAAATACACGTACCCAGCCCAATCGCGTGTAAAACTTCCCGCGCACCCCTGGAATACACGTACACCGCTCCCCCAGGCCCGATCGCGTGTAAGACTTCCCGCGCACCCCTGAATTACACGTACCCAGGCCAATTGCGTGTGAAAACACCCGCGCACCACTGAAATACACGTACCCAGGCCAGTCACGTGTGAAAACACACGCGCACCCCTGAAATACACGTACCCAGGCCAATCTCGTGTAGAACTTCCTGCACACCCCTGGAATACACGTACACCGATCCCCCAGGCCCGACCGCACGTAAAACTTCTCACGCACCCCTGAAATACATGTACCCAGCCCAATCGCGTGTAAAACTTCCTGCGCAACCCTGAAATACATGTACCCATGCCAATTGCGTGTGAAACTTCACGCGAGCCCCAGTTATACACGTACCTGCTCGCACAGGCCCTTTCGCGTGTGGAAGTTACTGCAAAACCCGTAATACACGTTCCCCGCTTGGCGTTTGCTATTTGGCAGTCCGGTAAACTGGTTTTGGGTTGTTGCAGACCTTTGCGCTGGATTGGGGATTTTGATGCCTTTTCCTTGCGCAAGGGCGTTCGTGGGGGCGTAACTGGCGCTGCTGCAGGGTCGCTGCGCCACTCTGTGCCACGGCTGGTTTTGGAGGCTAAAATCCATGAATACGCTGTGCGCTGAAATGGATTTTATCGCACAGGAACACTGTGCGCCAGCCGCCTGAGCCACTTTTGTGCAAATTTCCATGAATTACCCTGTATATGTGTAGCCCACAGGACCCTAGATATTTTGGGCTATCCCCTCTTTTTTTGAAACTAATAAGAATACTGCAATTGAATCTTCTTTGGAGCAGTACATTGCACAATGAAGTATGTAGTTCATCACACATCTTCCGATCACCCCTGACACTTTTTTACCAACATTACATTCACAACCCCTTGTAGGGACTTCCTATGAAAAGTAAATGCACATGTGATGTCATCAGTGATGTCATCAATCATATTTGTGATGTCATCTTTGATGTCATTGGTGATATTCTTAGCAGTGCACAGTGAATGCGCGAGTTATGGTTGCTTAGCGTACCATAACTGGCGAATTTCGGGGGGGTTCGGTTTTACTTGTAACCATAATGTCCCTTTAACAAAGTTTTTTCACTGAATATATATATATCTCTACAGACTGCAATAAGGAAATATACTGTGCAGCAACAAAGAAAATGCTGGTCTCCCCTCAAAAGAAAATGAAGGTCAATAATAAGATTGCAAATAAGAATACGGTCAAGTCAAAAGACACGATAGGCGAATCTCCTTCTGATTTTTACTTTTTGATAATTGTTTTTATATAATTGATGGAGCAGTCAAGGGGTTTTAGAAACTGGATCTAGAAACACACAATCAACTCTTGACCTGACGAAGGCCTAGATATCAATGAACAGGAGACCACTGTGGATGAGCATATCTCTTCTAAAAGGGCCAAAACACTCTTTTGTCGACATTGTTTTTGACTAGATCTGTGTTTTGTTTTTTAAATGGAATGTACAGATATCGAGCAACAACTAATCTCTAGGGAAGTTGCATAGAAATCAGATTCTATCAAAAGACTGAGATAAGTGAGAGTGTTTTGAAAATTCAAACTTGGTTAAATAATCAACCTTACCCCACTTAAGTTACGAATGCCGGAAAGACTTTTGAGAGGAATATTGCACTTACACTCCCTGCATGAGCATGTGCGAGCAAGCATGAAATGACTCATTTCTATTGCATTTTGCACATAAGGCACAAAAACTAACCCGCATTTGCACAAAAAGTTTTTGCACTTCGTATTATTAAATGTTTTCTAAGGTATTTTATTGAAAGAGTTCAAAAAGGAGAAATGCATACATCTCAGAAATAGGATACAATTTGTATTTGTATACTTTCATAAACACTTTGAGTCCTGTGTGCAGAGGTTAGAGGATCTGACTGCTACAATATTCGCAAGATAGAGATGTGAAATCAGAAAAGGGAGGATGTGAGAGGGTAGTGTGTCTTGGTTGTTGTTTGTTGATATTATTAAGCCCTGTTCACCCCCCCCCCCAAACAAAAAAGATAGGGATAGAGCTGTTTTTGTACTCCTCAAGTGAGTGGCCAAGACACATGTATTGTATTGTATTGAAGTAGTCATTTATATAATGCCTTTTCCCATTTGTATGGCCTCAAAACGCTTTGTGTTAAGAATGCACTCGGGGACAGAAGTCCAGCTATGGGAAAGTTCTAAGAGGAGGCTAAGGATGCGTGTTTGCATTTGACCAAATTCTGGGAACTAGGCGGGCTGGCTAGGTTCGAATAAGCAAACCAAGAGGCTAGGCATGTGGAAGGGTGACATGGAGGTCAGGACAGGGTGCTAGTGCAGGAGACATAATATGTACCCTGCTAGCCTGAATTTGTCATAGGTTGTCACTGTATTCTAATGGCAGAGGTGTTGAGGTAAGTCTAGTGCTTCAGTGCAAAGGAGTTATGTGACCAGATATACCAAATCTGTCATAGTTGTAACTGCATTCTAAAGTGTGTGGATGGATAGCTGTGCTTGTGGCTGATGTTCGCCGAAGTGGTGCCTTTATGCATACCTTAAGCTCTGATTGAGCTTATCTTTGATGTTGCTCTGTCATCTGATCTTCTGTGGGGAAGAAAAATCCAGCTACCTTTGTGGACTTTTCTATGCACTATGGGCAGGAAACCCTTAAGTCTGCTAAGCACAATGAACTGGATGTCCTAGAGCTTCTTCTAGGCGGGACAGAAAGGGTGCCCTAGAAGTTACGATAATGGGATTCTCTGAGCGCAATTGACAGTTTACCTTTATAGTCTTACTACATATCTTCCAAGTTCTACAAACGCTGGTGAAAAGGAGTCTAATAGGTGCGATGTAAGGATACCTGCATACAACCATTGTGTGTTACAATGGCTAACCTAAGCATTTATAAGTGTTTAGTTTTATGTTTATTGAATTTATATAGCGCTTTAAGCCAAAGCACTTTACAATATAACAACAGGTACAAAAGTGAGAGAAGCATATTTACAAACATGAACAGGTCATTAGAACAATAAGTATAACTATTTACAAGGGGGGAGAGAGTGGGGGGAGGGCAGAGGGAGGGGGCAGAGGAGGCAGTAGGTGAAGGGAGTTACGGTGTAGAATTTGAGGTAGGGAGAGGGGAAGGGAGGGGGGAAGGGAAGGGAAGGGGGAGTGATCTGGTGTCCTCATTGCCCTTAAGTAGTATTTGTTACCAATTTAAGGTCAGAGGGGAAGGAGAGAGGATAGGGGCAAGAGAGGAGGGGTGGGAAGGGAAGGGGGAGTGATCTGGTGTCCTCATTGCCCTTAAGTAGTAATTGTTACCAATTTAAGGTCAGAGGGTAAGGAGAGATTATGGCCCTGAGGCAGGAAGAAAGAGTGAGGTGGAGGTCAGATGTGAAAGAAGAGAAGGAAAGAAAGAGTTTGGTGTCATCAGCGTAGAAGTGGTGGGAACTACCGAAAGAAGAAATGACTGGTGAGAGAAGGGAGGTATAGAGAGAGAAAAGAAAGGGTCCCAGCACGGAACCCTGAGGGATGCCATAGTTCAGGGGGAGGCTGGAGGAGGTACGGCCGCCCCAGGAGACAGTGAAGGATCGATTGGAGAGGTAAGAGGTGAGCCAGGAGAGAACAGAGTCTTTGAAGCCGAAGGAGGACAGGGTGCTAAGAAGTAAGGGGTGATCTACGGTATCAAAAGCTGCAGAAAGATCAAGGAGGATGAGAATTGAAGATTGCTTAGCGTAGCGAGCAGTGAGGAGAGAGTTGAGGACATAGGTGAGGGCTGTCTCAGTGGAGTGTTTAGGGCAGAAACCAGATTAAGAGGTGGGGAGGAGGGAGTGGAATGAGACGAAAGCAGAAAGTTGAGAGTAGGCAAGGCGCTTGAGGAGCTTAGAAATAAAGGGGAGAAGGGAGATTAGCTGGAAGTTGGAGGCAAGAAGAGGGTTAGCAGAAGGTTTCTTCAGGATAGGGATTATGGTAGCATGTTTGAAAGCTGAAGGAAAGGTGGCGGAGGAGAGACAGATGTTGAAGAAGGTGGTTGGGTAGGGAATAAGGAGGGGGTACATTTTGGGGATGAGGGAGGTGGGGATGGGGTCAGAGGGGGCAGCAATAGGGTGAGTTTTGGACAGGAGGTGTGAGACACATGAAGGGGTGATAGGAGAAAAGGTGGACAAGTTGGCAGAGCTGGAAGATGGGGAGGCAGGAGGAGGGAGGAGGAAGAAGAGGAGAGGATGTTCTGGCGAAGAGAGAGGATTTTGTATGAGAAGAAGTTGGCGAAGTCAGAGGGAGAGTTTGTGGAAGGGTCGGAAGTGGGAGGGGAGAGAAGCTGAGAGAGGGTCTGGAAGATACGGCGAGGATGAGAGGCTTGTGAGTGGAGGAGGCTAGAGTAGTAGGAGCGTTTGGCAGATGAGAGGCAAGAGTCGTAGAGAGAGTGATATGAGAAATAAGAGGATTGATTAGTCACAGAAGGGGATTTGATCCAGCGTCGTTTGAGGCGTCAGAGGAGGCGGCGCATGGATAGAAGGTGTGAAGAGAGCCAGGGTTAGGAAGGTTTGTGAGAAGGGGATAAGGGAGTGAGAGGATAGAGTTAGTCAAGACTGGATGTTGTAGAGGAGGACAGTGAGGAGAGGGTGTCATCTGCTGAGAGGGAAGCGAAATCAGAGAGGGGGGAAGGGAGGAAGAACATGAGTCGTGGAAGAGAGTAGGGTTAAAGTTGCGGAGGTTGCGACGACAGAAGGAGGGAGAGGAGGGAGAGGTGGGGGAAGATAAGGGGGGAGGAGTGAGGGAGAAGGAGAGCAAAGCGTGATCGGAGAGATAGTTGGGAAGAGACGATACAGGGGAGGAAGAGTAAGAAGAGAGAAAGATGAGATAAAGTGTGGAGCCAGAGGAGTGGGTAGGGGAGGTAGGAAGGGGAGAGAAGAGGTAGGAGTCAAGTAATGAAAGACGAGGAGAAGAATGAGATGTAGATGAGAGAGGGAGGTTGAAGTCGCCAAGGACTGAGAGAGGAGTGGGGGAAGGAGAGATGAGAGAGAGAAGATGGTCAAGGTCTTCATAGAAGGAAGAATGGGGGCCAGGAGGTCTGTAAATAATTAAGAAGGAGATCACGTGAGGATAGGTGAAGGATTTGAAAAGAAATTCAAAGGAAGAGAAGGTGGGGTGGGTGAGGGTAGGGAATAAGGAAAGACATTTAGGATGAAAATGAGGCCGACGCTGCCTCCGCGACCGGAGGGGCGTGAGACATGAAAGGAGGAAGAGTAGGAGGAGGTGGAGAGAGACGCAGGGACTGTGGAATTGAAGAAGGTGATCCAAGTTTCGGTGATGCAGAGGAAGTGAAGATTGAGTCGGAAGAACAGGTCAAGGGTTGCAGTGGCTTTATTGCAGATGGAACAGGCATTCCAGAAGGCAATGTTGATGATGCTGGAGGGGCTAGCAGTGGGGAGGTGGATAAGGTTGGGGTGAGAAGGGATAGTGCGGGGAGGGAGGGATGGGCAGGGGAGAGTTGGGAGAGGGGGTGGACATTAGGATAAGGGGAAGGTTTGAGGAGGATGAGGGAGAGGCGGAGGGAGATGGAGGGAAGACGACGAAGGTAGAGACAGATGGGGCGCATGGCAGAAAGGGGAAGAAGTAAGTGCTGGTGGATGTGGGAGAAGTGAGAACAGCAGGGGCCAGGGATAGGGGATGCAGCAGAAAGTGATCAAGGGGGGTTGGAGAGGTCAGCAGAGCAGCAGAGCATCCAGGGCAGAGGGTGGCAGAGCGTCCAGGGCAAAGGGGTAGGTAGCGGAGGCTAGTAGGGTTCCCAAGAGGTAGGGGCAAGAACGGCAACCGCAGGGGCCTAGAGTAAGGGTTGCAGCAGGATGCGATCAAGGGCAGCTGGATAGATCAGCAGGGCAGCAGAGTGTCCAGGGCAGAAAGCAGCAGAGCGTCCATAGAAGAGAGGTCAGTGGCAGAGACAGAAGTTGGCAGTAAGGCAAAGGCTCCTGCAGGTGGTGGACTCGGTGCCAGGGGCAAGCGGCTCAGCAGGCGGGGAATGAAGACCAGTGACAGAACCCAGACGCTGGTGGCAGTCAGGGCAGTCGTGCGGTAATCAGGTGCAATAGGTTCGTAAGACTGTGGTAGTTATACACTATTGTGGGGGCGGAGATTGCATCCGATGTTAAGGTAACTATGAGGTGCTTTGGTGTAGTCGCAGGCCGCTCCACCGCTTCCAGGGCCCCCAGGCTTCCACTCGGTATAGTCAGTTCTGGGGGAGTCTATGATTTGTCTCAGCAGGATGTGCGAGTTTGGGCCGTGGGTACCTACTTGTACCTTCGAGCGTTGCGGGTGGGCTAAACATTATAAGGCATAGATGCTCTAAGTGTGACACATGTGTTAACCTGCATTTGTTTTCTTCTAGTTGCAACGCCTGGTTACCTGCATATCTAAGTACCACCCCATTACTGTCCTTACGAGTATAAGCGGGCTGGTATCACTCCAGTACATGACATTTCCTACCCCCAAATCTAAGTCTGTCACATTTCCTACTCCCAAAAAACATCTGCGTGCTTCACATTTCCTATCCACAAAACCATCTGCGTGCAACTTATTTTCCACTTACAGCAATATGTTTAAGTGTGTCAGAATTCCCGCCATTCAGTGAACTGGGAGGAGGAGCAGAAGAAGCTAGAGGAGCTGCGTCACCCTGATGGTAGCTTGGGGGTGAGGCAGCCTCATCTGATTTTGCTTGGTGAGAGCAGCAGAGAATCAGAGAGGCAGGTGACACACTAGTCAGAGTGTGTGTCTTGAATAGAATGGACAAGACATGTCCCATTTGGTAATACCTGGAATAAGGAGCAGAAGGAGCTAGAAAACCCTGCAAGCAAATTGTGGGAGAGGTACACACACCTGGTTTTGCTTGGAGGGAACAGAAGTGTTTTGGAGAGGTGAGTGGCACTCTCATCATTGTCCATCTCCTAAAGTGACTGGCAAAGACATGTGGCATTGAGTTAAAGTTCGCACGAGGAATGGGAGAAAAGAGTGATCTCTGAGGACAGTTTGTGGAAGAGTCATGGTCAGTGAGTTTGCTGGGATGAAGCTGCACAGATTTGGAAAGGCAGGGGGAGAAATACATAGTTGGACACATTTGGAATAACCCATACGCCCATACGA
Organism: Ambystoma mexicanum; assembly: GCF_040938575.1. Lineage (NCBI taxonomy): Eukaryota > Metazoa > Chordata > Amphibia > Caudata > Ambystomatidae > Ambystoma > Ambystoma mexicanum. Next base: position 173,667,051 of record NC_090924.1, on the reverse strand, counting down.
GTTAGAAGCAGGGGGGAGACGTGATGATCTTGGTCGTTTCACTCATGTCTCATGACTTTATGTGTTCAATGGGGAGGAATTGCATATGATTAATGAAAGGCATCATCCAACTCGAATTCCACACCACATGTATCATGTCACTTAGGGATGCATGCACCTCTGCAAGAAAAGGCACAGGCATTGCACCAAGGCAATGAGCAATCAATGGGACTAACAGAGGAGATTGCACATTTAGTTCCTCCCAGCTTCACATGGGCATACAGAGGAGGTGTGCTTTTATCTACCGAAGAAGAGGGAACAATAAAAGACTTAAACAGAAAGAGGAAAAAGAAAATCCCAGGTCTCAATCTCTGCCACTTATATCCAGTAGGTCAGAAATGAATGATGATGGTATGGATGATGATCTAGATAAAAATTATGTTCCATCGGTGCACAGATGGGAACCAACATTGTTTTTAGGTTTCATTGATGCAGAGGTGGAAGAGGAGAATGACACCACCATAGAAGCTCAACCCACATACACATATACACTTTGAGAAATAGACTCGTCATTACATATCACAATGAATATCAAATCATTAAGTCAAAAGATTGGAGATGTATCCCTCCCTTTACTTGTAGACAAGCAGAATATCTTACACAGGCCACACAGCTACCCCTGAAAAACATGTCAGTTGCGTCAGTGCTTGGCATTAGAACTAGGACACCAAGTTGGCCCATAACAGTGAACCCCTTTCTATCAGAGCAGTTTTATGTACACATGGGAGCATAGCAAGAAATATCACAAGTCACATGACAGACAGCATCTGCTCAATACTAACCTGGCTATAATGTTCGCAATGGAATATTTGGCCACAAAACACGATAGCAAGGGACCCGGATTAAACAGTGGGGTGCCCCACTTTTAAAACGTGTAACCCTGTAAAGTGTAGGATTGTTGTGCAGTAGAAAATGATGTCTGTGTCCATTAATTCTCATGATGATGGTTTTCCTCATAGGCATTTCCAAATGTTTTAATTCCATTTCTATTTAATCACTGCATAGTACACAACTAATAACATAAACAAGAGACGCTCATGTATAATTTATAACACAACACAAAAAATATCCTCATGTAACATTCAATCCTGCCTCTCATATAACTATTCAAACATGTGTTATCCCTCAAAATGTTCTTTGTGTTCGTTCATATTATGTCATCGAATCTCATCCCCGCTCTTCTTTTACTTCTTTGAAGGGGATGCTCTACCCTACATATGTCAATCCTTTAGTAGGACCTTCTTCAGGGGCTGTATTCTCTTGCTTTATTATCCAGAGGGAAAATGTGTCTCCTGCAGGAATATAAATGGATATGTGCCTATCAGGAATACATCCATCGCTGTGCCAAAAGGTTCTAGTGAATGCACCTAACCCTCTCTTTAACTGAACCTGAAATAATGCCAAATCACATTACCAGTACGTTCTTGACCACATTTCTTGATCGACCCTCAGATTTGGCGAGACCTAGGGACAGAACAGAGATATCTTTATCGTGTTATTATAGCAAACTCATTAATCGCCTATATGTTGGGATCTTAAAATATGTTTTCTCGCCTTCATTTTACATTTTGTAACCACTCTATGTTCCTTATTTGGTCGCAGAATTTGTATTGATTGCTGGTGAACAACACTTATATTATTTACGTGCTGACCTTATGTATGTGCTCCTTTGTATCAAGATTGGGCTTTTCATGTCTGCTCCTGTTACAGTTTAATTTAACCAGGTGGAAACCTTGATCTTTGAAATAAAGCCTTGATACATTTTGAGCTTGCAGTAGGCATTTCCACTGCTTGTTCACCCTGACAGACCTGTCATCACAAAACGCGAGCAAACAATATGTGCGCTTTTTCGTATGGACACAAAGGCAATAATGATTGTAATCAATGCTGTCCACAGATAAGAATGAGTCAACGTGGAGGTCTGTCTGTCGTGTTTTAATATATTCATTGTAGTGCAGAGGGTGCTAAGTTAAGGACATTTTAATACGTTTCTACATCATTTGAGTTTTCAATTTTGAGGACATTTTCATACGTTTCTACATCATTTGAGTTTTCAATTTTGAGTTCTGCGACCCCTGACATCTCTCTTGCTACCCCTAAAAAAAAACGGGATTTTGTTTTATTTTTTTTATTTTTACATTGATGCTCCTGGGCTGTGGCTAGCAGCATGTGCATCTTTGTTTCTGGGGTGGCTGGTTTTCTGATGGCTATAGCCGATAAGATAGCTCAGTGGGTTGAGCGCTCGCTGTTGCAATGTGTGTTTGATCTGCAGGTTTCGATCCCCAGGCAAGGTCAACTCAGCCTTTCATCCTGCTGAGGTTAATAAATTAGTGCCAATACGGGTTGTGTGATATTGTATGCATATTTGTTCTATATTACGCGCTTAAGCATAAGTGCTATATAATAACACATATCATTTGGCCTTGGACATCTGCTTGCATTGATAGTAATTTGGTAATATGGGTCTATACATGCTGATATTAACGATACATATGGTGATCCATTTTTGTATGAAATGTATATCACTTTAAAGTGATATCGTAACAATATTTTTCGTAGTGCACTTAGAAACAATGCTATCTGATGCCACTTCCTGTTTTGTTAAGGGGTGAAAGGTAGTGTTCCATCGCTTCCTGTGATGTCACTTTGGGGTGGGGTCAAAAGACATCACTGCCTGTGATGTCATCTGAGGTCAAAGGTCATGTGATGTCACTTCCCCTACCCCTGGCATTTTGTAGAAATGATGTCCCTGCAGACGTGTTTTTTTTTTTTAGCAGTGAATGGCTACAATATATCAAAAATAAATTAACATCTTTGGACTGCCAACAGATATTTTAAGACACACCTTTTGCACCGGCAACTGATATAAAGGGACAGTCTTCAATCTACTTAGAACAGAAACTATCACGAAGATTAGATTTAGAAAGGAATAATAGATTAATACACCAATACCTGGCATTGGGGCTATTTAATCAAATTGACAGCTATGTTAGCTGGTTTGAAAACCCAAGAGTGAGAAATGCATTGTTTAATTTCAGAGCCTCTTGGTACATATATCTTCGCTATACCCCATTTAATGAACCAGTACCATTTGCAGCTTGTCCAGATACCAAGTATTTGATACGTTGGGTCCATATTCCTCGGACTGGACCATAGCTAGTGAAAGTCACACAGCCAGCTGGAAATCCTCTAAGCGTTCCACCATGACCACAAAGCAAATTGAACTTCGGATTCTTTGCCCAATGAGGCCAGCCAGGACAGATGCTTGACATCATCTCTGATTGATCGAGCTGGTGATTCAGGTAATCTTGCACTTCTCCACAAGCAATGTCCCATTTGATTTTCTGATCTGAAAATATGATATTAGATTAAGACACATTAGCAGGGTTTCCGTGACACTGCTTAAATCTTCTGTCACAGAGAGTTCTCACATGCAAACCATATCAGATGCAACCCTGTTAGCAGTCCTGTAGCTTTCTCAAAATGACCAAATCTCACCACATGAATCACTGCCTTATAAATGGTTCAATCTGAAGCTATACAGCTCACTATATCCCATGTGAACAATGTCCAATCCCTCCTTGCTTGCATCTAATCATCAGCATGTCCTTCTTCAGTAGCAGCCATCTTACTGCTCCAGCAGAACAATTTTAAAAATCAAATGTCACTTCAAAGTTTAAGATTGGTAAGAAAAACTGTAATGAGTCAATTGTTTAGACTTGTCCACATTTCTAGGCACATTCCATTGCCCATCATTATATAGCTAGGCATCTGCAGTTTCATTAAGATTGATTATTTCAATAACGAAGTCTTTTGGAGGGGGGTGGTAAAGTTCACGCTGGATAATAGTGTGAATAGCTCCAGGTGCAGGCAGTTGCTCTAAGCAGGCAATTTGATCATCACCCATAGAGTGCAGCTTAGTTGAAATGTGTGTCTTGTGCATGAACACAACACACCAGTGTTCTGGCATGTCCACATGTTCCAGCAACTCACAGTGGCCTGGAGAAATTATAGTCTCTATTAACATTGCCAGTCACATTCAGTAAAACAGAGTACCCTTGAAGAACATCTGTGGGGGGTCCAACTGTAATAATTTTGAACACATACTTAAGACTCAATCAACTGGCAATAAACCATCTTGAGCAAATTCTAGCACTTGTGCTTTGCACTGCTAATAATATTAAGGACAGAATCCTCATACTTCTGGGTGATATGAACTGCCCAGCTAGAGACTGACAAATTTGTCCTGGAAAATGGACTTTAGAAGACGATCTTTAAGCTTGTCCTCCATCGCGCAGATACCCATTAACAAGCGCGTTTGCTGCAGTCACCCATTAACATGGGATGAGAGCTTGCAACAGACGTTTTCCAGATAATCCTGCATATTCTACTTTTACAATGGGTAAACAGAGTATCATTGACTACATTTTAATTCATGTATAATACTGGTTCATAGTTAAATCATTCCAAGCAGTTGAACACTTAGAGAGTGATCACGGTCCTTTGATTGAAAATCTTTTACTGAACATCATTCAAGGTGAGGACCAAACTACCTTGTCTTACCCTCAGAGATTAGAACAGACTACTAACTTGAAGACGGTCCGATAGCTTTCAGTAAATGCTCCTCTTGTGCTCTCATCACTTTACTCAAACCTGTTAGCATTAATGGAAAAATACTCCTCGAGCAACTCATATTTAACACCATTGGACTTTTACGGCAAACTGGGCTTGGGGTGCATCCTTTTACTTTAAGATCTTGCACTGTAATATATGAGCAAACAACCCATAGAGGGGGTGGCTTGACCATGGTGTAGGAAAGCAAAACACCTACTTCTTAATTAACTACAATCTACAAAAGGGAGAGATTCAAATGCCATGATATGCAAGAAGAACAACTAAAAGAATGCTGTACATAGAAAGAAGATAGAACATACAATGGCTCTTTGGGAACCCATAAATGAGGACACTAGACCGAACACACAGAGGGACTTCTGGTTTATAATCAGGAACGGTGAAAATCGACTAAAGTATACCCATCTAATAACATCACAGTTCTAGCCTGGCAAGAACATTTCTAGTCCCTGTATTCATCCAAAGGCAAGCTAGATTTGATCAATCTCGATAATGGTCTAAGCACTATATATTTTTTTAAAACCTGCTTCTCTCCCCAGGAACCAGTTCATTTTTTCAATAGCAGAGGTTGAGAGAGCCTTATTGAACCAACATAACAACAAGGCCCTCAGTCCTAGCAATCTACTAGCAGATCTCTTTAAGAGTGAGCTTGATATTTGGGCTCCCTCACTGTTGAATTTTTTCAGTGAAACGAATAGCACATGTAATATTGTATTTATTTTATTTTATTGGACATTTGTATGGTGCCTATATACAGGTGTGTCCAGTCACCACAAGACAAGATGAGTGACACATGGAAAGTCATAAGAATACAACAACAAAGAAATGGTTATATTGGCCTTGTGACAAAATGATTGCGCAAGTGCATGACTGGGTGATAAATACAGGAGGCGAGGGGAAGAGGGAGAAGTGCAGGAGTGGCGTACCCCCACAGGTGGGGGACTGGCAAGTGTTGGTCAGCCCAAGGCAGCAAGTGCCAGGGCAAAAGAGGGGACAGTGGAGGAAGAGTTCAGTGGACATGGAGGACTAAGATGGGATAGTCCAGGAAAGGGAACCAGAGGGCAAGTGCAGGCAGAGGATGCTGAGAGGGACTGCTGGGCGCGTGTTCTGGTTCCTGTATGACTCTGAAGGGACTAGGCCACAGTCACAGTGGCAGGTGGAGAGTTTAGCACAGGAGGGCGAGAGGGAATGAAGAGGAGAAAACAAATGTCTTGAGAAGTTTCCAGAGCATAAGAAGATCTGGCTCCAGTCTGAGGTGGGAGGGAGGCAGTTCCAGAGGGAAGCACCAGCCAAGGAAAGGGATCTACCTCCCACTCTCTGCTTGAAGAAACCTCTGACTTACAGAGAGTTGGAGCCAGAAGACCGAAGGATTCTTGCTTGGAGGTATTTCGGGAGAGAAAGCTGGATGTAGAGAGGTCCCAGGCCCCAGGCAGCCTTGTGGATGATGCAACCAGGTTTGAATTTGATCCTTGCAGTCAAAGGGAGCCAGTCGAGAGATTTTAGGGATGGAGAGATGCGGCCCCTGGGCTTGAGATCAAGGGTAAATCCTGCAGTCCTATTCTAGATTAGTTTGTGGGGGTGAAGCGAGGAAAGAGGAAGATTGAGGAAGAGGCTATTGCAGTAGTCGAGCCAGGAGAAAACCAGGGCTCTAGAGACATTGAGCTTCTGGGGGAAGGTGAGGAAAGGTAGAATTCCCCAGAGGAGATGAAGCTGAAAATTGGACTTCTTGGCAAGGTCTGTGATGTGTGGAGAGAAGGAGAGAGAGTAGTCAAAGATGATGCTAGGGTTTTTTGCATTACAAGTGGGTGGGGGAAGGGAAGCCAAGGAGTCTGGACAGAGAGTGAGGGGGAAACTAGTAGCAGGCATCCCAATGAGAAAGATCTCTGTCTTGCTGGCATTAAGGCAGAGATCATTGGCAGATCATCATGCCTAAATACCAGTCAGGCAGTAAGGTATAGTGGGGCGTAAGAGGAGGAGGAGGTAGGGGAAGCCAGCCAGAAAGAGAGCTGTGTGTCATCTGCATAACACTGGAAATGAGGGGAGTAGGAGGAGATCAGGTGGGCCAGAGGGGCCAGGTACGTGTTGAAGAGCCATGGCGATAGGATAGATCCCTGATGGATACCACAGTAGAGAGTGAGGTGAAGGAGAGAAAAGGGCCCATTTTCACTTGGAGAATCTGTTGGAGAGGAGAGTCTGTATTTGGATTTGAATACCTGGGAGTTTACGTAACTAGAAAACTAAATTGGTTAACACAAATTGAAAAGAGCAACATAATTTTAGCAACACGAGTTAGTGCTTCTAATTTCGGAGGTAAAACTCTATCACATGCTATGAGAGTTTATAACACCCAAACAATCCCCACTACAACCTACGGGGCAGAAATGTGGGTATATACTCCCTATATACAATATACCATTACAGGTGAGAGAGAATACAACCCTTAAGCAATGTATGGGACTACCTTATAATGCCCGCTCAATTCCCATTACAATGGAATTAGGCATAACTGAAACCAGATATAACATTATGCTTAACCAGCTTTTTTATTGGATAAATGTGCAACAAATTAATTGTTACAAAGAGGGATTATGTTACATTTTACAGACCCACAAAAAATCGCTTCCATGCTTTGCATTTGTTAAGAAAATGTTTAATGAAATTGGCCTACAAATTCTTTGGGATGCTACTACCAACTATGTCTCATTGTCAAAAAACATTTTAATATTGCATTACAATGACTGGGTTCTTTAAGAAAAGTAGGATTTATTTTACTCTTGCCAACTATCTTCAATATACATTATGTCGTAATCTCATTTAGGCATAGAGAGGGTTGTCTTGATTTCTCATGTTGTAAGAATTTGAAAACTATTTTTATCAAATTGTGCCTTGGCATTTTACCCTCACTACTTTACAAGCCAATATTGACTTGAACCTCACAACCAAATGCCCTTTTTGTGGGCACTTTCTGTTACTATATCCACTATAGGATACGTTTAGACGCAGATGTTTAAGACATTTTAAAACTCCTATGAAATTAGAACCAGGAGGGAAGCCATCAGGCTATTTAGGAATAATTCCTCCCTACCTGTTTTCATCGCTCTTTCAACTTTTTTAATGTACGATTTTGCTCTTAGAAATACATTATTTGGAACTGGGAGCCCTGGAGCAGCCAAAAAAGATGGCTGCTTAGCATGGGAGCTCTGCTCATTGGCACGATTATCTGAAAATAATTACAGCCAAAGTAGAAGCTAGCCTGGCAAAAGTGTTATCCCTGGCGAGGTAAACCGAAATGGGACAAAGCGCTGCAATCCCTGTCTTTCAGCGCCACTGCTACAAGAGGAACAGACTTTGTGGACCATGTGATTTATCCGCACCCCGCCTGCGGGCGGTGATGCTGGGAAGGCCTTGCCGGGGAGGAGGAAGGTGGGGGAAGGTGTGTGACGAGACTGCACCACCTGAAGCAGCACAGTGGGAGCAGCTGCAGAGGAAGGTGACCCTCGGCGTGCTGCCTCCTGGTGCAGGCTATTTTCTTCACTCCGCTCCCACGCACATGACAACTAGTGGCTGGGGATATCCCGAGACATCAGAGAGAGCGTCATGTTTTTCTACCTCAATTTCTACTCTCTGATAGTGCCCGCCCTTTTTGCAACTGCTGCCAGTGAACATCAATTGTTTTGCAAGGGCGTACATGATCACACTCACCTGGAAGTACTGTGGGGATTACATGAGCTCTGGTGAGGACCTTGAACCCTGCATGCTAGTGGGACATACTTGACTTATTAAGTGGGTAGAAATATCCGAATGGGCGGCAGACCCAGCAGAGAAGGGTGTGCCCTATGAGGTGGTGCAACATATCTATGGGCAGTGGCCCGGAAGAGGGAAGACAGGATGGCTAAAGTGCGAACCGTACAGGGCGCAGTTTCCAGAAGATATCAAACTACCAATAGAGTGCACAATCTCTGACCCCCCGCCTGCTTATAAGGCTGAGTCATGACTAGGGGAGCTGTGGGTGGCAAGAAAATGGGCAGTATGGATAGATTCAGTAAATAAACCCACCCAGCAAGAGAGGGGGCCACAACTTCAGGGCCCTGCCACGTTGGAATTGCAGCGAATCCCCGAGCACTCGGAATTGCAGCTAATGCTGGATAGTATCCAAAAAGGCTTTGCAGCTGTTCATGAAAAACTTCACAACATTACAGTGAATGCCACTACCTACCAGGCACAGCTGGCCAAGGAGTTTCAGCGAATCAATGTGGTGGAAGAGCATGTTGGGGAGACAGAGGATACTGTGCACGAGCTGCTAGCTGCAGTGAGTACCCTGACTAAAGAGATTGAACAGGTTCAAACTAAATGTGAAGACCTGGGGCTGTTTCATGGAAATGTGAGCAAAAATCTTGCAAGGGCTACATGCCGAGAAGGACACTGCGTCAGCCTGCGCGCAAAATCAAAAATGCATGCCTTGCGTATTCATGGAATTTACTGCGCAAAGTAACCGTATTCGCAAGCCGCCCGGAAAGTCGCAGACAAGCCCACGCCCAAAGCATACACAGCCAGAACAGCTTCCTTTGCATGCTCCCCATGGAGTGAATGCATGCACCCTCCAATCAGTGCATGGTGTCCCCCGCAAGCAGGCCTGCATCTCGGGGACCCTGCAAACTCCTAAATTAGATCAGAACCCCAGTGCGTACACGCACTCCTAAATCCGACATGCAAACCCACCAATGCTCTGCGAATCCTATGTGCAAGTGTACTTACGCATGACTTCGGGTGGCGTATTGATCGAGGGATTCGAGTGTCCATTACTATTACAAGAGCTGCATGGGTGTTTCCATGAATACTTGTTGTTTGTCACAAAAGTGGGTGTGCGAGGCACTGTCTGCGGGCTATCCCTCGTAACGCCCACTTTATTGCATGTTCCTTCCCATTTTCTGAGTTCCACCACCTTACCAGCCACACCCACACTCTGCATGGTGTCTCACGCAAGACACCCGACGGCTCGCACAGACTTTCCGTGCATGCACAAACTTCACGCAAGTCCCAAAAAGTCCTGCACAGTTGGTTCCATGAATCGACAAGCTCAAATTTGCGTGCAGAGTGGTTCTCAAGTCCCCAATTTCCCACGCAAATAATTCTATGAATCGGGCCCCTGGAATCTAAATCCCGGCAGAACAATGTGCAGATAGTGGGGGTATCTGAGGACGCCCTGTCTGGCAGTGCAGCTTTTCCCCCATTCTTTGGGGCTGAAAGAGAACACAGGGCACTCACACAAAAACCCAAACCGGGAGACTTTCCTAGACCAATCATACCAAAAATTCAAAATTTTGGGGACAGAGCCCTCCTTTCGAAATTGGTGCGGGGCAAGAAAGAACTGCCTCTGGGGTTTCAAGTGATCCGGCTGTTCCTGGATTTTTCAATATCAGTCCAGCAAGAACGACAGCAGTTTTTGGATATGAAGAAGCTCTGGGAATGCAATGTAAAGTACGCGATGCTATCCACTGCCAGGTTATGCTTTCAGTTTAAAGACTAATTATACTTTTTTACGGTTCAAGAAGAAGTGGTAGATTTCATCGAAGCCAAGATCGTGATCCCAATTTCAGGTACAGGGTCCCCTGCGGGCTTTCAAATGACCTGAAAAAGGTGTTATCACTACATCATTGAGGGCAGTATTATGATAATGGTAAATGGTAATGTGTTTGGGTACAATTAAGTGAAATGGACTGTGTATGGAATACATTTAGCTGCCACAGACAAGTGGCAAGAACCGCGACAGCTAGCCCTGTTGCAATTGCACATTCAGAATTGAGGGGTGGAGAGTTGGCCATGGTATAATGACACTGCGAGCTGTGCGAGGCTAGTGAGGGGGTGGTTAATGTCGCGGGTGGGAATGTTGACATCGCCCTGTTTGGGAGGGGGATGAGGGAGGGTGGGGAGGGGATTGTTTCAGGGGTGAAAAGTTATATAAAATGTTTTGGCAGGCCAGTGTTGATGATAATGAAAATGTCCATTGTAATGAGGAAGTGGGCAAAATGCCTGTGTGCCAGGTATGATGTGTATCAGGCAGTTAGTAAGTGGGGGGAGTGATGGCACTTAATATTTTAAGTTGGAATGTTAGAGGACTTTGTAGAAATACGAAACCCAGACAGATAATGGTTTATGTCAATAGGCATAAGGTTAATATACTGTTCCTTCAGGAAACGCACACTACAGCATCAGCTAACATAAATGTGGCTGCATCCTGGGGTACCAACAGGTTTTGTACATCTTATTCAACCCAATCCAAAGGGGTCATAACCCTTGTCCACAACACACTCAAATGTATGCAAAAGTGTACGTGTATTGCCTGAAGGGTCGATAAGTTATGGTGCATTGTGTTATGGAGGAGTGGAAGTTTTTCTAGTTAACACGTACAAGCCAAATATGGATTCCCATGATTTTTACGAGAACATTGCAAACAATATTGCCTCATACTGGTTGATTCCAGTCATTTGGGGTGGTTGACATGAACTGGTAGCTCCCCGGAAAACATCTGAGACGGATAGGAATCACCTGCGTAATATCTCACAATCCGAACAGAAAACCATAATGCGTGATGAACGTTAAACCTCAAGACGGTATCCTCTTCTGGAAAATTAGAAAATTGAAAATATGAACAAATGCTAAAGTACAACGATAGAAGTCGTAGAATACATTCACTGAAAAACACATCAGATACAAGTGAAGTGTGATTAATATCAAGATACCTATTCATAATACAGTTGCGTATAGACATTGGAAGAATACTGTGCTGTTTCCATGTGTCTTCATCGACGGTTTTGATCAAAACTATCATGATGGCAACCTACTGATATCATTGCCACGTCTGTATTTAGATAAACGTTTCCGTGAAGATTCCAGACATACTTAGCCCTGAAGAATTTCTGCATAATAAACGATGCACGGAAAGAAACATGTAGGGTTGGGGAACATGAACATGAACATGTTGTAAAAGAAATAAGACAACATTTAGTTTAATACTTTGATTTGACTTGGAAAATGTGTTTCTGTAGAGTTGTACGTTGGTGCATTATTTAAGAAACAAAAGGACAATTACTAGTGATGTATACTACTGTCTTTTTCTCTTTTTATCTTTTTTAAAACAAATGATGATGGTAGTACTATGGTATTGAATTGTGAAGAGAGAATGTTAAGTTGTGTGTGTATGAATGAGGTATGTTTGGAGTTTGCTTTGAGGGAATGTTAAATGATGAGATGTTAGGATTGATGGTATCTTTATTTAAGCACTTTACAAAATTGATGTACTGTATTACTGTGATATTTAAAAATCTTTTAGAATTATCTTAATGAATTTCAAGTATATATGAATTAATAAAATGTTGATATTGAATTATTATTGGAATTAGTGCAAATTTAATCGTTTTTCATCAAACATTATGTGTCTTGGTATACTAAGTAATGATGCCTCAGAACATGTAGCTTAACGATATTAGACATACAGATGTGCACGTCTATCCAGAGCATGCCAACAGAAACATTAATATTGTGGTCTTTTTGTAATACGATATATATTTATGTTCTGTCCATGTTAGATCACAACATACAACATACTCCTGGTATCCTCTGTTACTTCTGTTTTTCACTGACATGAACTGCATACTTGACCAGCAGGTTGACTGGACTGGGATGGCTCCTAGACCACCATTCTGACCTGCCCCTAGCACGCAAAGTCCGATAGAGAAGATCGAACTGCGGGATACATGGAGAGTCATGCACCCATAAAACTGACAGTAAACGTTCTACTCGTCAGTATATGACATGGCACCCCAAATTGACCTTGTGTTGATCTCACGACAATTGGTGGGAAAAGTACAATTGTTGGATATTTGCCCCCACATGCGCTCAGACTAATCTGCAGTTAGCATACAGATAAGAATGGGCAGGGGATCTCCTAGTTGGGCTTCATGGAGGTTCAAATCTGAGGAATTACAATACACAGTATTCAGGGCAGATATAGAGTGGGATATATGTACCTACTTCATCCACAACACTCTGAAGACCACATTGCACAGCACGGTGTGGCAGGCATTTAAAGGTTATATTAGAGGACTGGCTATCTCGAAAGAGTTTGGGTACTCATAACCATTAGGCGTGAGTTGGAGGGTTGTGAATCCAAGCTCAAAGACTTGGAAAACACCTATGCCAGTGCACCAGATCCGGCCATTATGGGAGATATACATACTACGCTTGAGCAGTTTTGGGCACATGCGCAGAGAGAAACCATACTGTTTGTGAAACCTGCAGGTGCCAGGCAATTACATGGAAGGGGATAGCCCAGGGAGGACGCTTGCTCAGCTGATACAGAATGAACATGGCCTGCAGCATATAGACAGTATACTGGTTGAGGTGGGTGAGTGTAAAAACACGGATCAGGAGATACTCGAGGTGTTCAGGTGCTTTTACAGATCACTCAATGAGGCCAACCTGCTTCAAGGGCAGCTGGCTATTCACTCTTTATTGGAAGACATACTAATGTCCAGGCTGTCGGCAAATACTAGGGTGCAGATCAATTGGCCATTCACTATTGAAGACGTTATGGGAGTTATCAAATATCCCCCCCCCAGGGGTAAAGCTCCTGGCCCAGATGGGGTGACCGCTGAATTCTATGCAGCATATCGGGCAATAATGGCCCGCCACCTACTGCGGGTATGGGGAGAGGCACTGGCCAACTCTGTCTGCCCTGAGTCACTCCTTGAGGCCACCATCACAATCCTGCTTAAGCCGGGTAAACCTGCCAATGAATGTAGGTCGAAACATAATGTCAGATATTTACATGATGAATTGTTACTAACCAGGACCACAGCCGATAACTTGGTAACCTTTGCATTCATGACTTATGTACACCATGCCTGGTTGCTCAGAAATAAGCTCCTCAAAACCACCAAGACAGTATAAGTGCTGGCATAAGAATGATTTGACTACTTTTAACTCTGTAGGTTTGGACCTGGTCCCTGCAAGCTCAACTACTTTCTTATTGCACAGTGACCCAAAAGAGACGATTTTTTATGTCATCTTTTATAATTCTTCCATATTAAACATATATCTATGTATTTATGTATTTATAGTGATTGTTGTTGTGTTACACTTTTTATGGTGATATGGAAATAAAACTATTTGATGATGAATGTGGGTCATATAAACCACTATCGTTAATCGATGTTGACACCAACCATTTTGCTAAATTTATAGCAAATGGGTTGCTCCACCAGATGCCGTACCTGGCCCTGGTGATTAGGCTGCTTTTATCACAGGAAAATCCACTGCACTGAACATCTTTTGGTTATTTAACATTATGTCCCGTCTGTTCCCAGGGGCTTTTGCCATCATGGTCACACTGAACGCGCAGAAGGCCTTTGATATGGTTGTGTGGGTGTTGTTTTCTGTTTGTAATTTATATATATAAAAGTCTAAATGTGTGTGTGGGTTTGCACGTTTTTGACAAAGTGTTGTTCCTTATAGAAGTCCATACTGTTTCACCAATCTGCACAACATTTTGCATAGTTACCTTTTAGGGCGCTCCAGACAATACTGACTACATGAAATGTGGACACCTCATCCCTTTCCCTGGATTTCAGCACAAGTCAAAATTATTTGCATGTTTGTGGATTGGCAAAGCAGTGTTCTTTAAACAATTCCACACTGTTTCACCATTCTGCACCAAATTTTGTATAGTTACCTGTTAGGACCATCAGGACATTACTGGCTAAATGACATTTGTACACCCCACCCCTTTTTCTGGATTCCAGCTAAACTCTAAATTTGTATGTGGATTCCAGCACAGGTAAAAATGTGTGTGTGGGTTTGTGGCTTGGCAAAGCATATATTTATACTTATACTATTCCATACGGTTTCAACAATATGAACCACATTTTTCATAGTTACCTGTTAGCACCCTCAGGATATTACTAGCTACATGACATTTGGACACCCCACCCTTTTGTTTGGATTCAGCACATTCACACATGGAACAGTTGCCTGAAATCAGTGAAACAGCAATGCAGATCGGTCCAGAGACAAGGAACAAATCTTGGGACCTCAAAATACACATTTCAAAGCCCTAGGAAGAAAGGTTTCTGAGATACTTGCACCACTATGCACCACAACAAACTGCATCGCACCAGGGTGAGGCAAGAGGTGGGGCGAGAGCACAGAAGGTCCGAGTATGCAGCAGCACATCAACTCTCACCTCCTCCCAATGTCTGCTCCTGGATATGTCAGACAGCCACATGCACCCATTCGCAGTGCAGTTTACTTCAAGGTGCAAAGCACATCAGGCAATAAAAGAATCAGTGCAGTGACCTACAGGATCACTGATTTTCAACAATTGATGAGAGAGTCATCATGTCTGTCTACAGAACCCATTTCCGAGAATAGGTACTTTTGCTAGTCCTAGATAATGTGGGCTTGGGGCAAATATGATTCTTTTAATCAAGCTCCTCTACATGCAACCCACTGCCAGGATCCTAGTCAACTCGCAACTGCCTGAACCTTTAATCCTGGAAAGGGGAACACACCAGGGTTGCCCCTTGAGCTAGTTACTGTTCGCATTAGCCATTGAGCTTATGACAGATATGATTAGGGAGTTTCACAAGAGGAAAGGGATACAATTATTTAGTTCTCCTGAAATTGTCTCCCTCTGTGCTGATGAAGCATTATTGTACATCAGAGACCCACAAAAAAATGTAGACCCAATAATGCATGATATTGCGGAATTTGTCAAATACTCGGCCTTCAGGATAAACTACACTAGGGGCCTCATCATGAGTCTGGCGGTAACCCTTAAATACAGCTGTAGCGCTATTACCGCTGCATTTAAGGGTCCACCAGATCATGGCTTTGGTGGATTTCCCCCCAGCTCTGAGGAAATCCGCCGGCGGTAATAGTGCGAATTTTCTCCATTGGGCCCAATGGGGAATGGGGAATTCCCAAATGGGCCCAATGGGGAATGGGCAGTAAACGTTCGTGGTAGGGCTAATAGCACCAGCGGTAATAGCGCCGGCGTTACCACCCAACTCGTGATGAGGCCCTAAGTCTGAAATATTTCCCCCGACAGACAGTATGACTACGCCACAGGGAGCAAACCCTCTGAAGTGGATGCCTGAGCGTTTTAAATACTTGGGAGTCTGAATATCTGGGGATAAAGGGTCTCTCCCCTCTTTGAACTACACAGCTCATGAGACATATGTATCTGGCAAATTATAAGATGGAGGAATGTTCCACTTTCGCCAGTCGGTAGGTTAGCATTGGTGAAAATTATCCTCTTGTCTAAATTACTATACCTGTTCACCAATGTACGTTTATGTCATGGGAAGAATTTCTTTGCCAAGCTTCACAAATCCCTTTCGCAGTTCCTATGGCATGCAGGTGCAGTCTGGAAAAAGTGGGTGGATTTAGCACTATCATACATTAAGTTAGGGTTTGCTGCACTTCACTTTGAGAACTGTTGGCTGGCTGCCCAGGCACAATTTGCATCCTTCTGGTATGGTAGTGATGGGTCCACTCCCCACAACGGATTTGAGTGGCTGGCTGCTGACAAAACCAACACCAGAACCCTAATCATTGACACTGCTTATACAGAATAGATTACATTACACCCCCAACAGACTTACAATTATCTATCCCGAGACGGATGGCAGATGCCTCAATGAAAATGTGAGCAGGCTTGACTGGTTGCACATGTTGTGGAGCTGCCATAAACTGAAGGGGATTTGGAAGCATGTGATAGACACCTTATCAGAAATTCTCAATCGCACTTTGCCATATTCTCCCATTAGTGTTCTGTTTGGGGTTTGGGGGAGTGTTCCTTGGATAAGAATTAGGTCCTTTCTCAATATTGGGTGCCTAATTGCAAATGTGGTGTATTGGAAAAGTGGATGGATGCAGGTCCGCACTAGGTAAGGACTGGATATCTGATGTAACTTGGGCTCAGAATTATGAGGACCTCCATATTACCACTTTAGCTAGCATGCCCACGCCAAAAGATATATGGTGCGAATACCGGGTCAACTTAGCCCATTTTTAACCTACCTAAAATGTTCCTTCATTGTGATGTTAGTGTGCTGGGGCCCCAACCCAAGCCAGCTGCTTAATCCTGTTGTTGTATGGTTTCGAAACTGTATGCCCTACTTGAGGTTGATTCTTAATGAATGATCCAATGAATGTGAAGACTGTCTCTTGACAATTGTTTAATTATGGCTGCCAAGAATAAATAATGTTCCTAAAAAAGAAATACAATATGATTTTTTGGTAAAAATTACTATGTAAATGAAATATTTTTTGGATATGTAATTATGTTACACCTTGTATTATATGTACTATGTATCTATGTATTTAAGATTATTTGAAATATCATGTTATGATTTTATGGTGTACACCAAAATAAACCTTGCCTTGACTTGACTTGACATGGAAGTAACTATTTGAAGCGTGGTTCCCAGTGGATCGCCTGCTGAGAACTACCCATCCCCCCAGACAGTCAGCAGAAGCAGGCATCCCACCCTGTGTCTAATCTAGTGGAATACAGACAATCAGGCTGCCTGAAATTCACATAGGCTCTCATAGCTGGGTTTAGCTTACTGGGTTGACACTGGTATGCTTGATGTGGGTTTGATAATTTTGTGAACTCTCAGTCCTGTTTCATTTTCCTGAGAGACCGTGCTCATTTTCATAATGGACACCAGATGGAGACCCCTGCCCTTGACTCTTTGAATGGCCCTTGTTGAGACACATTTACTGCGACCATCTTTGCATTTGTGAACGCTGCTCCATTAACCTTATGGCGTATGCTACAGCTTAATTGCTTAACCTAGCTTTAGCCGGCACAGACTCATCCTAGGGATTCTTTCCCAGGATTGTCGCTTGGTTATACTGGGCCTGGTTCTATTAGTCCGATCCAATTATTGATGCGCATGCCGTGCTTTAGCCAACGGCAGACTGTCAGGACAAGACTGGCTTATGGAGTTTTGCAACACCCCAGTACCATTGATCATTGATGACTCCAGTCACCCTGATGAATTTCCACATAATTAATATAACTATGAAAATGGAAAGAAACATGTCGGTTTTCTAAGTGGTCCACTCTTGGTGTGGCCCAAAATTGTCAATTAATATGACTCTTGAACGTTTCTAATTCCAGGACATTCTTTCTAGTAATTTAGTGCTTGCCACTGACTGGAATTTGAACATGGTGCTACAATATCTTGTGCAATTAGCTTATTTGTGTCAATGTATTTTCTGTGTTTTTCACCATTGTATTTGAAGTATGAATTTTAGATATGTATGAGTTCTAGTATGAATGGAGTGATTGGTGAATTGTATGGGTCTGGTTGTGTTGCATATTGTTCTGAGTAATTCTTTTGACATTCATGAACTAATTTCTTTCATGGATTGTATTTTTGTACTTCAATGTTTTAAGAAACATTAGCAGTTTTTATAAATCTTATGAGATACTTTATTAAATAAAAGATAATGTTCTACTAAATTTATGATGTGAATTGAATTTTTTCATCTTCTGGTTTGTGATGTGGTCTGTACTAATTAATTTCTATTTTTGACCACTTTTGCTATTTATGGTCCAGTCTTGCCTGTTCACCAAAACAAGATCCTTTACCTTGGTCTCCTAGTTGCTTTATATATATAAATGCTTCTCCCAAGCAGGGCCATGTATATTTTTTCGCTTGGAGTCCCTCATTGTTTGTTGGTGAACTATCAGCCACCATACCAAACCTAGGTATGGTTTATGTTTCCAGATTACCCTACAACAATGCAAAGGTTTAGCATAGTTTTTTATGAATTTGGAACAGAGGGTCAGACTTAAAGGCAAGCTCTGCACTGCAGTGACGTTGCTGTCACATCAGCAGTAAACCACTGCTCCTGTGACATCTGAACCGGCTTTGTGCCACAGGAGAGCAGGAGCTGCAGATGTGTAGATTGATGCAGGAGGGCACTAATGTACACCTGGAGTTGGCATAAAGTGTAATGAAAGTGGTCGAGGAGTTCTGGTCAGCAGACCACCCTTTCTGAGATGGATTACTCACATAATTTTATAATTAATAACATTTTAAAATGTTAGGACTTTTAAACCCAGTTGGCAAACCTTCACACAACCGTATAACTTATCCATATAAAATAAATATATAAAATAAACTCCCTGGCCTGATTATCAAGTGTGAATAGGACATATTTACTGAATGAAGTAGTACCTGAGTAAACAGCTTTTCTGCTAAGGATATTGGGGAATGGGACATCTCCCTCGTTGCCCTCTCTCTGAAGGGCCATCATTAGGGTGAGTTCAACTATTTGTACCCTGAGTGTCAGGCATTTAACTACTGCCAGTTCTTTGGGGAACATTAATGATTTATGAAAATAATTTACAAAAGAACCATTCCTTTTAGGAGTACAAGTACAACACGGGCCTGGTGCGCATTATAAATAAATAAACATAAACATAAGTAGCTGTCAAGAAACCCATTTCATTCCAAAATATTCCATAGTTGTGCACTATGCCAAATGTATAGCATGAATCATTGTAGACTGCTACCATTTTGCTGTTTACTAATAAACCTGTTCAAGTCAATGCAGTTCCACTACTTCTCCAGGGAATACTTTGGGAAGCTGAGCACGTTTTGTAATTTTGTGTGTAACCTGTTTTCATTTCATCTTTCATATTTATGAAATATAAACCTTCAACATAAAACTCTTCATCATTTTGCAATGGAATTTCAAGGAGATCTTTAGATGGCTTGATGAGAGCTGTTGTTACTAATTTGCAATGATGTGGGTTTACCATTAAGCAGACTCTGTAACAATGAAATGAACATCATGTAAGGGTGATATTTGTGGAATTAAGAAATACTAGTTCATTTTCTAATGTTTTGCTGCAGATTACTGCTGTGTGTTTGTTTTTAACAGTTTGCATGATGTAGCACTACAAAGAGAGGTGCGACTATGCGGTGAATCAGCACGGCCAAGGGAGGCGTACCTACCAGCTGCAGTCATGATGAGAGCGGGACAGGGCTCTTCTGGGGTGAGGCAGGAGATCATTGACGGCTGTCATATAAGGGGTGCTCAAGGGGGACACGAAGGTGCTTCAAGAGTGTGGGATATGCAAACAAGATAACTACGGTAACCTAACACGAGGGCGGACCCCCTAACTGCCACTATGAAAAAAAACACTGGTAAGTAAATCACATGGGTATAACACTGACAGTCCCTAGATGATGGGCAAACATAAAATTGCATGAGCACTCTGCGGTAAATGGGAAGCGAGAAGAATGATACCAGCTGGCTGGAATCACGAGGCTGTAGTCACTGGGAACAGGACCCGCAGATATATACAAAGTCAGAGAGCCAGGCTCTATGGCATAGGTTGGGACCAGAGATAATTAAACTCAAAAAACATGATCTGGCAGGCACTGACGCAGTGTGATTAGCATTTCAAATTGCCTGTGAAGTGCCTGCAAAGAAGGATGTGGGAAAAGGGCCAGATGCGGGAAGGAGCCAATTAAACAGTGAGTTTTGGTGTCCCTGAAAGGCAACACGTATAGTGTGTTCTCGCTGATGTCCACTAGGCACCTCATTTGTTGGATGCCGTGTGAATGTCTCCCTTCCCACAATTCATGGTGTCTTGTATCTTTTCCTATGTGTACGGGCCAATGGCATGATAATAAAGTCCCGGAGGTCAGCACGATTGCATAGCACAACTAAAGAAACAAGTCATTTTTTGGGGAGAAGTGATGGACAGAGGGGGTAAAAGGGTCTGCTCCAATCATTGATGATTAACATATGCTTAGCTATAGGGGACTGATGTAGTTCCATCAACCAGCCTTGCAGATGTCTAATATTATGCAGCATTGATTGAAATGGATTCTCTCTATGCAAATAACCTCTAACTGTATAAATCGTCTGACCGCACTGTCGCGTTTTGTCCGCTCCTATCAACCAGTTCTGTTCCACTGTGCTCTTTGATTTGTGCTTACCGATAAACAACATTACTTATTGCCTGTTTATATGCTCCTTTTTGGATTATTTTTGATTATTTATTGACTACATGCTCGTGAAGGACCCCTGATTCACTACCACCAAATAGTTTAATGACTGCATTGATTAGGCAGGTGCTACTGCTGACTGCATGCAAGGTGGTAGAGCTGCTGCAAAAATATCAAAGGTGTGCTATAATATGCAATTGGTCAGGGCTTTCACTGTGTTTCTGTATTCCCACTAGTTGTGCATACCCATCATTTCTGTGACACCACAAGGGAAAAGGCTTTTTGGAATCTGGCAACTCAAAAGCTGGTGCCTTAGCAAGAGCTCGATTCACTTTTATGAACTCGTTCTCTGCTGCTGCTGCTGTCCAATTCAACAGTGTAAGTGTGTGTAAATAAGTAATTTGCTCCAAGAGCCTCCCTATATTGCATACCCATTGTCCATAATGCCCTCTTGACCCCAAAAGGATCTAATGTTAATGAATATTGTTGACTTCGGTAGCTTTATGATCATTTCAATATAGGCATTTATATGGCTTCTCATACCTGCTGAATTTGAATGACCTAAATAATGTATCTTTTGTTTGCACAATTGTAATTATTGTTTTTATGTAATTATTGACTCAGGAGGATAGCTCAGGGGCAAAGTGCTTGCCTTGGAAGCAAGACGACACAGAGCTGGTTCGATTCACACGTCCGTGCTTAGAAAGCTCTGGGTTTCAAGCTAGTTATAAACAACCAATTATAAGTATGCAT
This sequence comes from Ambystoma mexicanum, assembly GCF_040938575.1. Lineage (NCBI taxonomy): Eukaryota > Metazoa > Chordata > Amphibia > Caudata > Ambystomatidae > Ambystoma > Ambystoma mexicanum. Next base: position 173,645,587 of record NC_090924.1, on the reverse strand, counting down.
TGTGTACCTTCTTTGCCAGTGCTGTTCAAAGAACCAACATGCCTCCCTTGCATGCCACATCCGATGATGATGCAACAAAAACGCTGCCCACATATTGGAGCAAGAGTGACCCCTCCCGCCACTGGGGACAGATGTCCGTCTAAACAATCCGGGAAACAAGGGTTGGGCTTTCTGTGTCCACATATATTGCAAAACATATCATTAAAGGCAAGGAAATATTGACTATCTAAGTGAATGTCATAAGGAATAAGGCTTAACACAAAACAACAACAGAAATACACACAGCTGTGGGGGCAATATAAAGCAATATAGCTAGTGAATTTGGGATTACAGGAAATGTAGTCAGAACCACTGCATTTATTGCTCAGAAATCATGAATGAAAAGAATATGGATCAGGGGCGTGGCTGCAGGGCCATGTAGAGAGACGTGTTCCCAGAGGAGCTCCGGATGATCCTGCATTAATCCGTCACAAAGGTGCACATGCAGATGCCTGCTGTGGAAGAAAACACATGTGCATGCACATGAGCGTATGGGGTATCTTTGAAGACTATCAGGAAACCACGTGAAGTGCTGGTGCTACAGTCCTGGGCATAATTAGGATGGCGGGGACCTGCGATGTCCGGATCTAAAATGGCGGACGAGTGAAGAGTGGAGGAAGAAGGTTGATGTGGTTTATGGCCCAGCTGACTGCCTGAACCGAAAACTGATATTAACTGAAGAGAGCAACAACAGGCAGTACCGCGCATACGTAGAATATCACTGTGCTACCGGATCGCATAGGCGGTAGTCACAGCCTGCGTTCTGTGGTTGCTGGAGAGGATACATTGTGGCAACGAACATTCGGATACGAGCGCTGGGCTCGGAGGGTGCGGCGGGCAGTAATCACGAACTGGAAGGGTTGCTGGAACAGTGTGTGACACTGTAGCAATGGCGCCAGAGACATTGAGTAGTGCCGAACGGTGGATGCTGCTTTCCATAACGATGGTTGCTTCATAAATAACAAAGCGAAATGGATAATACGTGAAAGGCGGCAACACATACAGCGGATGCTGCTTTTTATAACGTTGGTTGCTGTACAAGTAACAAAGCGGTATGGATAATGTTTGAACGGTGACAAGGCGAAGTGGGGCTGCACCCAAGCTGGGGCACTGAGGCATTAAGCGGCCCAATCTGAGCACAGGAATACGACGTGGAGGGCGAATAGGGGCTGGGCCCGATGGGACCTCACTGCGAGCCGCTGGAGTGAGACAGTGAAGGCGGATGACCTCGGGGCATTTGCTGGCCAACAGTCAGCATCGGTCGGCCTCCTTGACCAAGAGGCGTGAGGAAAACACCTGAGGCAAGACCCCAGGCCAGACAGCCTTGGGGCTCACGGAGCACTGGAGGGAGATTGAAAGAACCATAGTGGAGGCCGGGGTAGCGACACAGCGTGGGCGCAGGTACGTGGGAGGACCCAACCCATTCTAGGTATGGAATGAGTGATAAGGACACACCTGAACACAGTCAACACGGTCCTGGATACGCCTAGAGTGACCTGGCGCCACACTGACTTTTGCGCGAGGGGGGTGCGCTGCCGGCCCACACCTAAATAGCATTGCATGATGTCTAGCAAAATTGTCAGACCCAAAAGCAAACAGCCCACGCTGCAGGCCTATGCCAAGACGGCTACAGGTGCAGAGGGCGGTAAAAGCAATGAAACCACCGCTGCAGGGGCGTAGACACCGGGCACGATCCAGGAAGTGCTATCGATTGCAGACTTGAAAATTGCCTGGGAGACCAAATTGGGCCTGGCAATGAACGATTTGAAAGGGGGTCTGGATCTCAAGATCGGAGCGGTCCAAGAGGAAGTCAATCTGTTGAGACAGGATGTGCGGACGCTCGCGGAGCGCACTGGAAACCTGGAAAAGGAGGTGGCCCCGAACACGGCGGCATGCGCCGTCCAAGGATCGGAGCTCCATGCCCTCGTGCAGCGTGTGGGCAACCTGGAGAACAGGGCGGAGGAGCCAGAAGGGCGTGCCAGACGCAATAACATTCGTATTGTTGGCCTGCCGGACGGAATGGAGGGGCCTAACCCAACAGAATATGTAGAATCCATGCTTCTGCAGGAAAGAACTGGCAGTGCACTGACCCAGGGGTTTGCAGTTGAGAGGGCGCACAGAGCCTTGACAATGAGACCACCCCCAGGAACCCCCACGCGGCCGCTGATAGCAAAGATCTTGAACTATCGGGATCGGGAGAAGATACTTGAATTCTTCCGGAAGGGAGGAACGATAGAAAGGGGGCCGGTGAAAATCACGGCGTACCCGGACTACACTCTGTACGTACAGCGAAGTAGGATGAACTTTGGGGCAGTGAAAAGGAGGTTGATAGAGGCCAGCCACCGATACATGTTGCTCTACCCAGCCAACTGAAAGTGTTCTACAAGAACAAAACTCTGTTCTTCGAGACGCTGGAGGATGCCATGGACTGGCTGGACATGTAGGGTCGCCCTTAGGAACCGGATATCCAGATGGGTGCCGTAGAAGATAAGTAGCACGCAGCTGGGCCATCCCCGGTGACATAGTATAAGACATTGGTACTAGAATTTAGCATCGCATAAAGCGGGTGGGGAATGGGTTGCAGCAAATACAGGCTGGCAAGATCCGTTAGATGCTACAATGCTACTTAGATGAAGACCTTGGGACTTGAATATAGTGTTAAATAAAGCTTGTGGGGAATGCGTTGCAGCATATATGTGCTAGTAGGATCCGTTGGATGTAACCTTTCCAATCAGATGAGTGGGAGCTCCGGGGAGACTATCCCTGAACCCCTTAGTTGGACATTTAGTTAGGTCACTGTTAGATCGGTGACGCCCCGCAGGGTCCTAGTCCTCGGTTACGAGACAGGACCAGACGTGGGTGGGCCTGAGATCCAGGGATGGAGCTGGGCATTTGTTGGGGACGGGTAGGGTGGGGGGAGGGGAAGGGTTGTGTGCAGTGGGGTAGAGTTGGGGAGAGGGTAGGGGAGGAGTTGTTGGGGTTGGGAGGGATAAGAGCCGCACTACGGACCATCAGAGAAGACATTGGAGGTGAGAGTGGATGGGGAGTACTTCGAGTAAATGGCATCGGGTAATCTTACAGTGGCGACCTGGAATTTGCGGGGCCTCAATAGTTCTCTAAAACACAACAAAGTGATGATGTACCTAAAGAGGATGCGTATTGACATAGCCTTGCTACAGGAGACCCACCTCACCAGGGAAAAGTTGGCGGTCGTCAGAAGAAAATGGAAAGGTATTGTCATAGGCGCCACATACTCGGCATATGCAACAGGGGTAATCACATGGGTGGCACCACACGCGCCGTTTCAGTTGCTCAACTCGACTATAGACCAAGAGGGCAAAATGGTGGTGGTGGCTAGACTCCTGGAGAACAGGGAGGTGAATATCATAAATTTGTATGCGATACAGCAGCATATTTCAGGTCCCTATATAGTAAAATTAGCCCCCTGGTAGGTGGCGCGATGGTGTGGGGACGGGATTTCAATTGCACCCTGAACCCCAGGATAGACAGGTCAGATGACAAATCAGGGAAGCCGGCGCCAGCAGCTAAAGCATTGCGGACACTATTGATAGACCTAGGACTTGAGGACATATGGAGAAAGCTGCACCCAATGGATAGGCAATATTCGCACTATGCAGCGCCACATGACCTGCATACGAAGCTGGATTATGTGTTTGCTGATGCTGAGATAGTGGGGGAAATGGTGGGGGCGGAATACAAGGCCCGAGTATTATCCCACCATTTGCCTTTGGTCATAGAGTGGCGACATCAACCCCCTCGAGCGCGTATTCCGACATGGAGGCTCAGAACTGAGGCTCTACAGGATGCAGGATTTCGAGAGGATCTGAGGGAGGCCATTGAGGAATACTTTGAGATCAACACGGGCAGTGTATGCTCTATGGGAACAGGATGGGAGGCATTTAAGGTGGTGGTGCGTGGGGTAGCTATATCAAAATCCAAAGGGCTCCAAGGGGGTATTGAACGGGATCTGCAGGAAACAGAAAGAGAGCTGGAGGGCCTTATACAGAGCGAGGGGCCCACCCGAGAGAACAGCGTCACGATAAGGGACTTACAGTTAGCTTGTAGCAAACTCTGGGATAGATTATGCAAATTAAATTATAAGAAATATAAGGAGAGGCTACATGCAGGGGGGGATAAACCGGGTAGATTATTGCCTTGGTTATACAAAAATGAAACCCCCCGCTCGGTGATTAGAGAGGTCAGGAATGAGGAAGGTCAAATCTGTAATACCCAGGAAGGGGTACATGAAGAGTTCCTCAAGTATTAGAGACGATTATATGAGGACACAGGAGAGGATGTGAGTCAAGAAATACTGGAAATAATTGAGGACATAGGGCTGCCTACCTTATATGAGCTAGAACGCACAGACCTCGATGCCCCCATCACCTCGGACGAACTGGAGGTGGTGATCCAACACTTGCCTACATGTAAAGCGCCTGGGTCGGATGGGTTACCCAGCGAGTTTTATAAAACGTATAAACAGGAGCTACTCCAGCCATTGCTGGCCATGTTTAATGAAGCCTATGAGCGGGGAGAACTGCCGGCGTCCCTCTGCGAGGCAGTGATCATCCCGCTCCTAAAACCAGGCAAGCCGGACGTGGAATCAGATCCTATAGGCCCTTGTCCATGCTCAATCAGGATAGAAAAATCCTTACGGCAGTGCTAGCCAAAAGGCTAAAGAAGGTAATAGGTAAGTTGATACACTCGGACCAAACGGGTTATGTCCCCTGTAGAAATATCACAGACAACCACAGGAGGCTGCACCATGTCATTGACCAAACCGAGGGAGACTCGGGCGAGCTGGCCATCGTGTCATGGGACGCGGTCAAAGCTTTTGATTCAGTACGATGGCCGTGGTTGAACGTGACCCTAAAAGGATACGGAATGGGACCAGGATATATCAGATGGGTTCAGATGTTATATAGCTCCCCGATTGCAAGAGTTAAAACCGGAACCACAATTTCAGATAAATGGCAACTCAGTAGGGGGACCAGACAGGGATGCCCCTGGTCACCCATGTTATACATCCTGGCATTAGAGCCGCTGGCAATATGCCTGCGGCAACAATACGGGGAGGTGGGGATCCATACTACAGGGGGCACACACCTGATGTCGCTGTATGCGGATGATATGCTTCTCTATTTACGCTAACCGGAGGAGAACCAGCAATATGTGCTGTAGGTGAAGGATCGTTACGCCACACTCTCAGGCATATCAGTGAACCCCGGGAAGTCTAGTTTGTTCCCCTTGGGAAGGTACAAGAGCACTCCATTGGAGAGGCTGCCCATCTTTCAGATACCATGGCAGACCGTGACATTTAGGTATCTGGGCATAAACATTTACCACAGGATAGAGACAGAGCACAAACAGAATACAGAGAAAGCGATAGTGGGAGTTAAGAATAGCATGGCGTTCTGGTCTAGATTTCCCGTAGCCATGATGGGGAGGGCAGCTCTGCTCAAAATGGTGGTTTTGCCCAGACTCTTGCATTTCTTTGTGAATATCCCGTACCTGATCCCCAGATGCTTTTTTGTGAGGCTTCATATCATGTGCAGGAACTTCATATGGGGCAATTCTAGAAACAGGGTGGCCCTGTGAAAACTACAGAACACGTGTGATAAGGGGGGCATAAACCTGCCGAATTTTGAACTGTACTACTTGGCGGGACAGTTGCTGTACATGGCTAGGTGGTTGTCTGCGGAAGACTCGGCAGAAGCTAGGCTTTTGCAAGGCGAATCAGCTCCATATTATTTGAGAGAGACAGTGTGGCTGCATAAAACTAAAATGGCGAGGAGGGCAAGACTATTGAAATTGGGCTGGGAAGTCTGGCGCAGGACATGGCGAACGATGGGTGACCCGGATCCGCTTTCTCAGCAGGCCCCGTTGGCAGTGCTTTGCGGGGACGACTCCCAATTGTTTGAAGGGGTCCGCAGATACTGGGAACCGGTGGGCTTAGCCACCCTTGGAGATATATGGCAAGGTGGGGAGGCAGTGGGATTCCAGAGGCTGCAGGAGGAGACAGGGTGCATAGAGGCCAATACATAACTTATACCAGGCTCATGAAACGGGTGAGGGAGAGGTGGCCTGAGATGGTGCTAATGGAAGAACCTGATTCCACCCTAGAAACGATGTATGATATCTCAGAGGGTGGGCATGAAATATCCAGGATATATGAGCTCCTGAAAGCGAAGGTAGGGAAGGAGCAGCTTCAACCGAGGCATGACTGGGAGGAGGAGGTAGGAGAACCCATGACAGAGGGACAGTGCGACAGAGCCCAAAGGTACCATAAAAAGGTGTCCCGAAATGCGAGACTCCAGCAGATCCAGCTGTACGTCACCCATAGAGCTTATCTGACTCCCAGAAGGATAGCCAGGTTTGGGGGCACGGCTATACAGAAATGCCCTAGGTGCGGGGAAGAGGAGGCAGGGTTGCTGCACATGTTCTCGACCTGCCCTGAGGTACACAGATTCTGGGAAGAAATAAAGATGAAAATGGCTGGTGGGGGGGGGGTGGGGCTTGATATAGGGTCGGCTTGGGCATGTATGCTTGGGATTTTCCCCAGGCCACGTAATTCAAAGCATGTCAGTAAGATGAAGGACCTGGCCTATATCTTGGCTAAGCGCAGAATTGCAATGTGCTGGAAAGCAGCCCATAGGCCCAGAGTGGAGATGTGGTGGGCGGACCTCTTGAGATGGGCTGGAGCAGAAACCGCGGTATGGTTTGAAGCTGTCTCCAGGGGAGGAGAGGAGGAAGTGGGTCCTCTGATAACCTGGAGGCAACTGGTGACCTCAATGGCAAACCCCCACCAGGCCAATCATGAAACAGAAGACTCTGATGAGTCGACTAACACCGAGATTCCTGAAAATGCGCATGCAGAGGACGCTGGTGAGACGGCTCGAGTTTGTGGGGTGGGAGGGTGTTGCTTGGAGAATAATATTGTATAATGTGATGTTTTGACTTTGATTATGAACGGCCTAAAAAGGTGCAATGTTTGGTGTGTTGTTTGTTGAATAATAATAAAAATTGTTTACAAAGAAAAGAGTATGGATCTCTGCCTGCCTGGCTTCTTTACTAGAGGGATCGTACGGACAATACTTTCCTGCTGCAACAATGATTCAATTACCATCGATAACCGCTTCTGGTTTAGGTGCAAATTGCAGTCAAAATGGTCAAAGTTTCTTTGGGTTAACTTAAATATGCACACTTCATTGTGTGAGTATAATTCATAAGGAACCTTAAAAAATAACAAATGCATCTCTGCTTTTATAATGTCCACACTTTGCCTCATCACGAGGTATTACAGCCAACGCTATTAGCGTTACTACCACACCCCCCGGCACTATTAGCGCCGGATCATGGGTTTGGCGGAACGGTCAGTCCCCATTCCCCATTGGGCCCATTCGGCAATTCCTCATTCCCCATGGGCCCAATGGGGAATTTTTAGCGCTACTACCACCAGAGGTATTAGCGCGGCGGTAATAGCTCAGAGAATCAACAAAATCGCAGTAAATCCTGCCAAACCCGTGATTTGGCAGACCCTTAAATGCAGCGGTAATAGCATTACCGCTGCATTTAAGGGTTACTGCCAAACTCTTGATGAGGCAATTTGTGTCTAATTTGGTTCAGTTTGCAAGATTACTATTACCTCATTTTCATGTACAGTTGGACCATGTAAACAATAACATTTGCAGTGCAATACAATATGCATCATAAACAGCTCTTGCTCTCACACATGAGTATCTGAAACAGGACCTATAAACACAGTCAGACGAATGGCTTTATTTCGGCACGTAATTGTCATAAAAGTAGCTTTAGAGACCAAATAGTCAAAATTTATAAGCACAGTACACAATAATGAGAATAATAAATAAATGTTCATCGATGAATAACAACGTTATTGAAGTATATGCATAAAAGTGCAAAGGCATATACCCTTGAAAAGCGTTTTAATCAAAAAAGCTTGTCCTTATGTATAAAATACCATGCCGACAAGAGACACCTACAGAATAATAAAATGTATATGCCGCCCAACGTAACCTACACTCTTTCTTCCAAATATGACCCAAATGCAACTTGGGCAAAATGTTTACCACTTTTTTTTTACCTCAAAATGACAGAAGCTTTTTGAGTAAAAAAATAATCTAAAAATCAGAAAAAAAGAATTTCATCAAAGTTGCATTTGGTAAAAAAAAAAAAAGGAAACACGGATGATCAGACTTTGGGCCTCATTAAGACGTTGGAGGTAAGAAATAGTTTTTACCGGCATGGAGCAAATACTATGTCCGTGTATGAAAGAGGCCGCTAACAGCGGCCTATTACTAGTTCTCGTGCACGAGCATAGCGACGATATCGACAATACCGGCATGCCATTAAAGTCCCAAGAATGCCCCTTACCGGCATCATGGGAAGCACAGACAGCACTACCGCCGCTGTCCACCTCTAAATAACGGGCCCGGCATCAATGGATAGGGAATTAGTGGGCACCGCTAATAGTGAGTACCACTAATAGCGGTCACCGCTAATAAGCGGAACCGGAAGTAATGTCATTGCGCCGGAACAGGAAAGCGCACAGCGGACATCTTTATAAAACACAATCCATTGCCATCTCACTACACAGCACCTGGAGACTCATTCAGACATGAGAAAAACATCCACACCACCAGCATCATGCAAAAGGCAGTGAAAAAAGGGACATCCCGGCAGCGCAAGGATCGGTTTTCGGAGAACGAGCTCACAATGCTAGCAGACACGCTGGCTGAAAATGCTGAGGTTGTCTTTGCGAATGACCTCAAGAGAGCAGCCCAGCTCAAGAAAAAAGAGATCTGGGAATAAGTAGCCTGTAAAGTGAGTGCAGTTTGGAACACCCCCCGCACAGTGAAGGACGTGCGTAAAAGGTGGGACGACCTGCGCCTCAGAGTGCGAAACATCGTGTCGGCCAACCGGAGCCGGGCCCTGGCTACTGGTGGTGGCCCTAGCTCGCCTATTAAACTCAGCCGATGGGAGGAAACGTGCGCCAGCACCATCGGCATTGAGTCCATCGAAGGTGTGGGCGAGATGGAACATGGCGCCACATCATCCACAGATGGAGGTGAGTGTCCTAAGAAAACACTGTAATGCAAAGTATGATGATAGACCACCAATGTGACCGTGCCATGAGGCAATGCATGGCCCATTACAGACGCACTGACACATCCACATGCATGCAGCATGCCAATGCCGTACCTCAGACACACCCCACAAACATGGAAACGGCATTATTCACACTGCACGCAGTCCACAACAGAAATGCATGTCACACAGCATACACCACCTCAAACATGTGTGACCCTGATGTATGCCTGCATGCTCCCCCCATATAGCAAGCAACCTGAATGTCAAAACTCCAATACCTAATCCCATCTAATGTGTACAACAGCAATAATACCAATGTATGCATGATGCATGTTGAACCATCACTGATGCCGTCCCTCTCTCGGTACCCCACAGGCTCAGATCCTGACAGCAAGGCCCGCGACACAGCGGTGCAGGCAACAACTCCCAGGAAGAAGGCCAGGGGCAGGGAAGAAGGCAACAGGCCTTAGACATCAAAAGGCACAGGCAAGCCACAACTGCACAGAAGGGGAAGGCAGCAAAGGATGCCACGTCATTGGGGCGGCTAAGGGCCACTACCACTGCCACAGTCTCCACAACAGCTGTGTGCACTGCACAGGAGCCAGTGGCCGATGGGGCTCTTTCAGCTGCCAACAGCTCTGTCGGGGAGGCAGCATCCACGGCACCCCATAGCTACGAGGATGTCCAGAGCCAAGGCCAGGTGTGTGTCCCTGTGGAGGACGAGTCATCAGACTTAACTGCCACACCCAGTCCCCCGCCATCACCCCAGATCACACCATTCTACACCACCAATGACAGCACAAAGGAGCAGTCTGGTGGGGAGCCAAGGCAAGGAAGCCTCAGCCCCACAGAGGAGCCACATGATTTTGGACATGTGCCACATGCAGCATCCACCTCCACTGGTGTCCAGGATTGTGTGCAGCAAATGGCACAGACGGAGCAGCACCAGGAGGAGCTGACAGGCCCAGTCAGACAATTTGTATCAGACTGCCCAGGCAAGGCAGGAGGGCTGGGACAACACTGCGTCCTTCAGACAGGCCATTGAGGCCAGCACAACTCGTATCTGCGAGGAGTTGTCTGCTGTTAGGCAGGTCCTTTCCCGTATAGCGGATGCCTTGGAGGCAGAGCATCCTGCCCTGAGACTGGAGCAAGCGGGCCCGGCCTCCTCTTCCAGCTCCACTCAGAACAGCCCCCTTCGCTGGTCTGCGCGCACCTTGCGGCGTTCAGACATGCCGCCACCAGATGCGGGAAGTGGGAAAAAGTAGCTGGGGCAGCCTGATTCTGGCAATTGATGCTGCAACCTGCAGCATCCGATAGAACACCATGTGTGGGGGAGTTGTGAGGGGAGGGGGAGGGGGAAGAGGGTGTGTGGGGGAGTTGTGGAGTGAGGGGGAGGTGGGAGAGGGTGTGTGGGGGAGTTTTGGGGGGAGGGAGAGTGGGGGGAGTGTTAGAGGTGGAGGGTATGAGCACTTTTTACTATTTACAGTTTAATACACCCGTTGTGTACATAAACAAATACTTGAGTGGACATTCCTAATTGTGTATGTGTCATTTATTGGTTTACAGTGCATAGTGTTCATGTACTCCCACACCCAGTGCCCTCAGTCCCACTTTCATGGCACCCTCTGCACCCATGTGTCTCAGAAATATTGGCCAATCACAGACTGGTGCACTGCACGTCCCTCCTGTGCATTGCCACCGCAATGATTTGCACCCACATCTTCTTCATCTTCTTCATCCTTATCTGGTGGTTGGTGTTCAATGTCAGGGGTATGTTCCGTCAGATGCACATGTTGTGCAGCATGATACATGACATGATGATCTTGGCCACCTTCTCATGCCTGAAGAGGAGTGCCCCACCCGACCGGCTGGGACAGCGAAAATATGCCTTCAACAGACCAAAGGTCTGCTCGATGACCACACCGGTACAGGTATGGGCACGATTGTAGTCCTCTTCATGCCTGTTCTGTGGGTTCCGGACAGGGGTGAGGAGCCACTTCTTCAAGGGATAGCCACTATCACCTGCATGGGTGCAAAATAAGGTATGTGTCAGTGAAATCAGGATGGACAGCTGTACTTATCACACATGCCTTCTGATATTTGTGGTTCACATGCACATGTCCCTGGTTGTATGCACACATTTTACCTTGCAACAATGTGTGCTGTGCCATGGACTTATGATGTGGATTACGTCTCCAAGATGATACACGATGTACACTGCCCTGATGTTGATCATGCACTGTGGACACACATCGCTGTGTTTGTTTTGAATATGTGATGTGTAGTGTTCAGCATGATTTACTTACTGGCAGCGTTGGAAGTAGTCTCTGCATAATTTGACATTCAGCGCTTATTATTCCCATGGTAACATGCTGCACTACTGTGGTGGTGGCGGCCCCTTGACAAGCAGTGGATTCCCTTGGTGGTTTTGATTTGTGCACTCTCATGGATGCTTGTCCTGTGCAGTGATTTTCTGCAGACATTTACATTGTGCATACTCACAGCATGTTGCTGGATTGTGTTACGGAGAGTGAGGACTGATGATGGGTGGTGGACGTGTTGTGGGATCTGGGGTGGTAGAAAGTTTGTCATGTTGTGCTTGGTGTGCAGCTTATATCATTGCTATGGGGATTGGCCTGGGTCATGCCACTTCTAAAAAAACCTAATCTAGACCCCAATAACCCAACTAATTACAGGCCAATCACCACCGTTCCCAACATCCTAAAGATCCTAGACAGAGTGGCCTACCTGCAAATACAGAAGCACCTGGAAGACAACAACCTCCTGGGTCTCAGACAATCCGGCTTCAGGCCAAGGCATGGAACAGAGTCAGCCCTACTGGACCTAAAAATCCAGATGGACGAGGCAAAGGACAAGGGTAATCTAGCCATTCTCCTACTGCTAGATCTATCAGCTGCCTTCGACCTCGTCGACCATCAGATCCTCACAGAACATCTGATGACCTCAGCGGCCTTCTCTAACCAGGCGACTGCCTGGATCCAGTCCTTCCTAACCAACCGAACCACCCGAGTCTTCTCCCCAGGGGCATCAGCACTCCCTGTCCCCATCACCTGCGGCGTTCCTCAAGGCTCGTGCGTCTCGCCGACCCTATACAATATCTTCACAAAGCTATTGTTTGACCGCCTAGATAATCTAGGTGTCACTTACACAAACTATGCTGACGATACCCAGGTTCTCATCACCCTATCAGGGTGCTACGACGAGGACTCCACCAAAATCAACAACCTTTATTTAGAGATCCAAGCCTGGATGGCAGAGCACGGCCTATGCCTCAACGATGAGAAAACTGAGCTCCTCATTGTCGGCTCCCAACCCCGGCTAAACAAACTAGACCCCCGTTACGCGTCCATCAACATAGACGGTAACCTAATCACAGTAGCCAAAGAAATTAAAACCCTTGGGGTTTATCTAGACTCTACTCTCTCGCTCAAAAGACAGGTGAACGCAACTGCCTCTTCAACCGCTTACACCAATAAGCTCATCAACGCCTGCAAACCTTTCCTATCACCTTCTAGCTGCATTACACTAGCCAGAGCGTTAGTGCTCTCAAAAATTGACTACTGCAACACCCTCTTTCTTGGCTCATCAGAACACAACCTGAACAAACTACAGGTACTTCAAAATAATGCCATCAGAGCAGCCCTCAGTATCCCACGAAACGCCCACATCTCCAGCTTCAGACAAGATGCTCACTGGCTCCCAGTACGAGACAGAATCTCCCTCAGATCCCTCGTCATCGTCCATAAATGCCGCTCTAACGACGCACCCAAATACCTGGCAGACAAGTTCCACAATCACACCTCAACTAGACCAACTAGAACTCCATACGCACACTGCCTCTCTGTTCCCAAATTCTCCCTAAAAAAAGCAGGCGGCGCCAGCTTCCCGGTCCTAGCTGCCAAACTATGGAATGCTTTGCCACCATACCTTAGAGCAGAACCCTCATTTTGGACTTTTAGAGCCAAAACAAAAACATGGCTTTCCAACAAAAATGCCGTTTAATGCACTTTCTCTCTGCTTGCCTCTGTTGACCACCTGTAACCCGGTCTACTAAGCCGTTGTTGTTTTTTCACAATCTGTACTGTATATTTTTGCCATGCTGTAACTGTTTTTAAGTCTCCGGCGCCCAGCTACCCCAGGGTTCGGTGCGCGGTACAAATAAATAAACTAAACTAAAACTAAATTGGTTGTCATGTTCAGTTAGGGATGCTTTGGGGCACAGTGTTTTGGGATGTGGACATTGTGCAGTCACCACAACAATGACACCATAGTGGTGTGTGCATCTCTCCCCCCATTACACTACCATGTGCCTGTCATGCAACTTACCAAGCAGCCAGGCAAATCGTCCAGCTTGTCGCTCCATGTTGCGATGTAGCGTGGAGTTGCAAAGGACCATTGAGCCATGAGTTGATCCGGGAAATCGGGCACAACAATGTGTGATGATCTTGCTGGAGTCACATACCATCTGTACATTGATGGAGTGATATAGTTTACGGTTGTGGTACACCACCTCTGCTGCATGCAGGACCACCAATTCCACATGGGTGCATTCAAGTGCACCAATACAATTTGGCATGTCTGCCAAAGCATGGAAGCCAACTTTCATGTCAAAGATCTCCTGGGCAGTCTGTGGTAGGGATATGTAGTTCCTTGAGTGCTTCAGGAGGGCATCGAGCACTTGGTTCAGCATTCGAGAAAATAAGGGTCGTGATATGACATACATCTGCCCCACTGTGTGCTGGTAGGTGCCTGTGGCCAGGAAATGGAGCACAGACACTACCTTCAGTAGAGGTGGGAATGGTGGTGCGCATTTCAATCAGGCTGACAATGTCTTTGTGTATCATGTCCACAATGGTGGTGATGGTGTCCCAGTCCAGACGGTGCATGGTGTGGATCTGCTCAGGGGTTATGTTGAATGGACTGTCTCTGATGCGAGGGATAGGGGACTGCCTGCATGGTACCACTGGCTGCACTGGTGGGGCTTGCTGGGCCTGTCTCACCCTCCTTCTCCTCCTGAGTCTCCTCTGTGTTGCCTGTTGTTGTTGTTGTTGTTGTTGTTGTTGCTGATGTAGCAATGCAAGCATGTCCTCCAGACCCAGTATTGCTACTACAAGTGGAATCATTTTGGTGTGAAAAGGGGTGTGGTGTGTGGGTGTGCTTCCTTTGTGCTGGGCCAGACTCCATTGCCTCCACCTGTGCTGATTGTGTGCACCTGTGGCAGTTGGGAACACTGCACATTGCTGTTTGCGGGTGGTTCACAATGCCGGTATTGCCGGCATCCCAGTATCCCATATTACCACATTCATGATGCCGGTATTTGCATGTCCGCCTGACCTGTGATGTCCTCCTGTTAGCGGCATCCCTGTATTGCCAGCCCGAAGGGCCGCGTGCCCACGCGCATGCCGGCAGGGGGGAGAACGGTATCAGCGGTGCCGCTAATACCCGGTTCTTGAGTCAGAATAGCCCGGAGCGGTATGCAGTGCCGTTAATCCCTTGCCGGCATCGTTTTTCCATTACCTCCAACCTCGTAATGAGGCCCATTGACAGATACAGATCTCAATCCGAATCAGCGTCCACACTCTGGGCCCAATACATGGATAAGAGCACATTAATCCTGCAAGTGCTGCGTGCTGAGAACGACACTGCATGAGCCTGCGTGCAGAATAAAAAATGTGCGCCCCGTGTTTTCATGGAATTTTCTGCACTAAGTAACTGTATATGCAAGTTGCGGCCGGAAGTCCCCCAACATGCCCCCACGCAAAGCAAAAACATCTAGAACAGCTACCTTTGCATTCATGCAAAGGTGCGAATACACGCACCATTAAAAAAGTGCATGGGGTCCTCGCAAGCAGGCCTGCATCTCGGGGACCCTCCACGGGATCTCCAGTAACTGTAACCGGCACCCGGAGGACATTTATACAGTTTCACACAAAACATTTATTTTCCTGGTCAAAGTGCGTGATAACACACGTAAACAGTCCCTGTACCCTTCTACAGTGTGTACGTGCACCCGTAAGTGCTATTGGAACCCTGTCTGCATGCACACACCCCTAAATCCGACATGCAAACTCACCTCCAGAGTTGCGTTTCCTCCACACAAGTCCATACACCTGCTTCTGGGTAGCAGAGATTTCGGGGGAACTGCGTGGCATTTCGCAGGTAAGAGGTTGTACGGTCACATCCAGTAATACATATTGTTTCACGCGATAGTGGGCGTGCTATGGACTACCTGTAGTCAGTCCCTCTTAACACCCACTTTCTGGCTTGTTCCTCCCCATTTTGCATGTTCCGCCGCCCTATTCCGTCCCCTACGGAGGCCACACCCACCGCCTGCATAGAGTCTTGCTCAAAGTGCTTGGCCGCTCACTGAGCCATGCTGAACCTGTGCAAACTCCACGCAAGTTCTGAAAAAGTCCTGGGCAGTCGGTTCCATGAATCAATGAGCAGTGTTTTGCACACAGTTTGGTGGGAGAATAGAAGATTTTACACGCACATAATTCCATGAATCAGGGCCACTGTGTCTAAGTAGAGAATATGCAGGGCAAAAGAAGAAGAAACATCTTCCACTAAAACCCCACATAGTTCACAACTACTTTGACCATTCAAATTGGTCCATGATATAGTCACAACCCGCAGAGTTAAATCTTGAACTTGTCATTAGACATCTCTCCTTTGACCAGATGGTCCAAGCGAGATAATCTTGCAGAGCATCCACGGAGTGGAGCGGATGTGGGGCAGCTTTTCCCTGCTTGCCTGTCACTGATTAAGCAAATAACAATGGGGGAACAAGAGTACCAGCAGCAACCCCAGACCCGTGTTTCCCCTTGTTAATGTGCTTTCACAGATTAATGCATGGCGAAGGAGGCTCTCAATTGCACAGAATCCGCTCGTAACAAATACAAATAAAACACCGATAATGGGCAGCCAATGGATGAATCACAGAATTATCGAAATACCCACCACGTGCACAGTGATAGAAGAAACCTTTACGTTCAGGAAATCTTTTGACCAAATTGTTGAGCGATTAGCTCCAGTATCAATTAGACATTGGACAACGTTTGCATTAATATTGCATTCCACAAAGTGATTGGTCAACTGGTATTAATGTGAGTACAATGACATCAACTTCTCCCTGGCTCCCCCAACCATCGTGTTGCTGTTTTGTTTGAGGTTGAATGTTTTGTACATATTTTGCACAGTCACGGATGGAAACAGAAGGGCAGTGGCCATTTCAGTAGCAGAGATTATTTCTGGTTAAGACACAAACTGTAGCACTTTGTGTTTTTCAAAGGCCGCTAGATATGCATGAGCCATGGGCAGTGGAGCTTCATAACTAGGACAATTATGCAGAAAAAGAAGGTCAGGCGCGCACTCTGGTTCCAAGTCATTTAATCCTGATGTAAGTAATAACAGGGTTGAATCCCAACACAGTTCGAAAAATAATAACAGGGCTGAATCCCAGATGCAAATAGTCCCAACAATGTTAAAAAATTACCAGGGTTAAATCCCAACTGCTACAGTTCCAAAGCACAATAGTTAGTTCTACTCCTCCAAGTACTTTCAAGTCTCAAACTCTCAACAGGGAGGCTGTGTTAGTTGTGTTCCTTTTCAGGTGTTGCTAATTACTTTTTTCAATTTCAGTCTCAAAGTATTCTGGTTATTGTAGTGATGGCACAAGTGTTTCATTCAGGAGACCAGGAACCAACTCCCCTCCAAACACAAATCTTACCCACAATTGGGGGAGGGGGGAAAACCATGAATATGGCTCTCCAAAGTGGGGGCATAATAGCCCCGGTGCTGCTGCCTCTGGAGCCCGGGTCTCCTGTAACATTAAGTAGAAAAAGAAGGTCAGGCGCGCACTCTGGTTCCAAGTCATTTATTCCTGATGTAAGTAATAACAGGGTTGAATCCCAACGCAGTTCAAAAAATAATAACAGGGCTGAATCCCAGATGCAAATAGTCCCAACAATGTTAAAAAATTACCAGGGTTAAATCCCAACTGCTACAGTTCCAAAGCACAATAGTTAGTTCTACTCCTCCAAGTACTTTCAAGTCTCAAACTCTCATCAGGGAGGCTGTGTTAGTTGTGTTCCTTTTCAGGTGTTGCTAATTACTTTTTTCAATTTCAGTTTCAAAGTATTCTGGTTATTGTAGTGATGGCACAAGTGTTTCATTCAGGAGATCAGGAACCAACTCCCCTCCAAACACAAATCTTACCCACAATTGGGGGAGGGGGAAAAACCATGAATATGGCTCTCCAAAGTGGGGGCATAATAGCCCCGGTACTGCTGCCTCTAGAGCCCGGGTCTCCTGTAACATTAAGTAGAAAAAGAAGGTCAGGCGCGCACTCTGGTTCCAAGTCATTTATTCCTGATGTAAGTAATAACAGGGTTGAATCCCAACACAGTTCAAAAAATAATAACAGGGCTGAATCCCAGATGCAAATAGTCCCAACAATGTTCAAAAATTACCAGGGTTAAATCCCAACTGCTACAGTTCCAAAGCACAATAGTTAGTTCTACTCCTCCAAGTACTTTCAAGTCTCAAACTCTCATCAGGGAGGCTGTGTTAGCTGTGTTCCTTTTTGAGGTGTTGCTAATTACTTTTTTCAATTTCAGTCTCAAAGGATTCTGGTTATTGTAGTGATGGCACAAGTGTTTCATTCAGGAGACCAGGAACCAACTCCCCTCAAAACACAAATCTTACCCACAATTGGGGGAGGGGGAAAACCATGAATATGGCTCTCCAAAGTGGGGGCATAATAGCCCCGGTGCTGCTGCCTCTGGAGCCCGGGTCTCCTGTAACATTAAGTAGAAAAAGAAGGACAATTATGCAGTCAAACCTTTGAAAGATTGAAAATGGCTGGTGCACATTTAGACAGCCCCCCCCCTAGAATATAGCCACATTTTTTCAATATATTGTGGCAGCAAAAAAGACATATTGCAATTTTTGCATTATTTGTGCTTAATTAATTAAGTATTAGGCAGCTACTAAACTTATAGGAAACAATTGCTGATGTTTCTCTTGTATCTACTGAATGAAAAAAGCTTTTGCAGAGTTATTATTTTTTTAATTAAATGATGTGTTGTGCTATGGAGCACTGACCTTTTGAGCATCATATAGCAGAATATCATACTGATATGATATGATGTGATATGACATTTGTAACGTGCCTATACAAATGTGATGCATGCTTTAATCAAATTCAAATGAATGACAGATGGTTACCATTCTAAACTGTGTACCTTTTTGGTCTATTTAGGAGCCAATAAGGCTGTGTGGCTAAGGCAATGGTCTCTGCCAAGGGCTTCCTCCCATGGGCTTTCTCAGGCTTTCATCATTGCCTTTCTCCTGCTTTCTTAACATACACAGCCCGCCTGGTTCACTGCCCAAGAAACACATTACATGTCACCTATGAAGGCAATTTTTCCTTGCTTAAGAACTAAAATGAGGCCCATGTGTATGATGGTCACCAGATTGGTTCCTGTTACGTATGATTGGGAGATCCGCTGCAGTTGGGGATTTAATGACATTGCTAGGCAGAACTGAATTATACAGGCCTAGCATGTTGCTAAAGAGCCATGCCCCTTAAGACCTTATGATGCTCTGTTATGAAATTCATTGTTAATGTAACACATTAATGCATCTTGCTTGCTTTCCGTATGATAAAACCGTACAAAAACTGTGAGGTTTCTGTGCTCTGTGCTTATTTTTGGGACAGGCGTACTCTGCCAGTGTCCTTGCCCATTCCTGCAGAGCTGTATGAAATTAACTTGACTGCGGCTTGGGATGCTGATTTGTTTTATTATGAACGTTTGAACACTCCAGCAGAGTCAGGTCCCAAATCAAACATCTCCTTCATGTGAATGCTGTGACCACTGTAAGGGTGTGGAAGGAGGAGACTGACACACAGGTGGCATGATTGTTACTAAAGATGTTTATTTTAACAAAATAAAGGAAACCCCAACCTGACCCTATTATAAGAGGGGAATTCCCTGCCTCTACTTAATACTAATCATGTGTCAGAATTCCTGTATCTAAAAAGTCCACTGTCCTGTGTCCAAACCTATTTCCTTCCCTTACATCTCTAACTAAGCTCAAAGGTAATTGAATCTTATTACTGTAGAAGAATGGCTCCCTGTTTCTGTGGAGCGGAATACCATACCAGTTGTTTGGAAGTACTATTCCCTGGAGAATGACTCCCTTCCCCAGGTTGCAGTTCTTGTCAAAGGGAGCGCGCAACGTTCCAGATTGAAAAGTCTCAATTCAAAAGCAAAGTTCCAATTCAAAACCTTGGTTCCAAGTGAGTGGGTCCCGTCTCCTCGTCTCTCTCAGGTCTCTTACAATGTTCACAAATGACGCAATGTTCGAACTGCAAAACCCAGATGTCAGGAGAACGACTCTTTTTCCTTGTTCTTTTCCATGCTTTTTAAAATGTTTACTCGCAATGCCAAGAGAATGACTCCCTTCTCTTGGCCTTTATCACAATATTCACAAACAGCAGGAGAAATTACTCCCTTCCCCTAGTTCTCTTTATGTGGATCCTATACCCCTACACACTGATTTCTTTTATGCGGGTCACAGACCCCTTCACAATGGTGTATTATATTTATTTCCCAGAACCTTTCGCAACATCAGGGGTATGCTTCTTCTCCTGGCTTCTCTCAGGCTTTCACACTTTAAAATGCCAGAGGGTATGCCTCTTCCCCTAGTCTTTCTCAGGTTTGCACAGTTCAAAATGCCAATGGATATGCTTCTTCCCCTGGCCTTTCTCAGGCTTTCAGCATTGCCTTTCACAGGCTTTCTTAACATCCACAGCCCACCTGGTTAACTACCCTGCCAGGTACTGTCACTATGAAGATGGCTTTGCAGGCCATTCCTTATAAATTGGTGTGGGTCCAAGACATGTGAGAGTCTCATTCCTTGAACTGGTATACTCCCCTGCCTTGTACTGTGACTATGAATATGGCTTTGGAGGCAGTTTTTTAACGTATTGTGTATTCCAGACTCATTCCTTGTGATCTCTCCGCCCCTCTGGGTCCTACTAAACTGCCCGGGTTACCTGGACCTCTTCAGCTTCCTTACCAGCAACCTCTGGTTGTCTGTGGGCTTCTCTCCCCCTCTCGGGCCTCTTGTGATCTCTTCAGGAACCACGGCATCCTTGTTGCAATCCTCTTCTTCTGGATGATGTGCTTTCAGCTCTCTGCTCACACCAGCTCTTCATGTCGGCTGGTTGTCCTGCTTTCTGCCTCCTTCCCTCAACTGGCCACATGGGAGTTACCAGGGATGCCTCTGCTGCCAGCCAAGTGTCTTGGCCTCAGTACTCCTGGCCTCTTTGTTGCTTCACCTGCATTCGAATTTTCCGGCTCCTCCAGGAAGGATCTGACAGGTTGTAACGTCCTGTTTGTTTCACATTGTCTGAATCTCAAATGATGGTTCTGCAGGTCTTTCAGGATTACTCTGCGCCTCCTCCTAATCTCATTATTGATGGTATTACTCTTCAGTGGGTTTCTTGATTTCTTCTTGTTCTCAGTTTCTGTAGGTAATTCATAGGTAATTCACAGATGTAATACCTACTCTTTCTCATCCCAGTACTTTCTAGGGATTTCAGGTCATATATTTCACAAAGATGCATGGAAGTGTGTGGGATTGTGGGGCTCTGTGTAGGTTAGAGGGAGGTGGGGATATGTCTTGTGCATACAGTGTTCTGCCTGGACAGTCGTCCCTAGTCCCATAGGGGATCGTCCCCATGAGATCCAGCTGCTCAGTATCACCCCCAGGGGGACTATCGTGTAGTGACCTCACCTCTCTGGCCTTATGAGAAGGAGCTGCCCCTAGGGGAGAAGGGACAACCTCTGAGGATTCATCACACTACCCTCTCATCTGACATGACAGACATGCCATCCTGCTCCACCAATGCCTCTGTGCGCACATCCGCATGAGGCCCTGCCTCTGTGCTTGTCTCTATCAGGGTCTACTCTAATTGCCCCACAAACTGTCCCACTCCTGATGCATCCAGCAATGTCTCTCTTCCCCCTCCCACTCAGAGGAACAGTAGTGCTCTGTGGACTTGGCCTTCAAACCAGTGCCCACAAAGAGCACAGAGTTCCGTCCTCCTCATAAATCATGAATGAACTCTCCTTTCTTTACCCCAGACTCCTTTCACTTCCCCAGCCAGTATCACAAGCACACTCTGACTGACACAAATGATGAGAACCATGTATGTATGTTAATCTGGGAACTGAAAAGTACGTGGGAAGCACAGAGAACAAGCATAACCCTAAGTCACCTCAGTTGATAAACAAGCAGACAAACAATGAATGAAATAAAACAATCACACTCCGAAAACTAAAACTACAACTACAACTACTAAAATACAATGCTGAAAGGGTACAGATGTAAGGACTGGACACAATATTGGCATGTTTTTGGATTTAGAGTTGTATTAATAAAAAGGATGGTTGGAAAAATGCCTCGCTATCCCAAAACCTACTTCTGTCCCTAACACTAATAATCTAAGATAATTGTGCAAGGATGGTCTCTTCTCAAAGCAAAATGTGACTGTTGTGCTTTCAACGAACAGAAGCTCTCCCAGGTACACTGGTAGTAAAAAGTTATGCAAATAATGTTCCAAAATGCAAGATTACAAATGCTAGGTTCGTGCTCCTTTCCACTTGACTTCTTCTTATCTTAAGTTGTTGGATATCACAATCTATCATGTGGGCGCAGGTCACAGACTTGCAATACTTTACTCGACTCGTGCGTTTCCCTGCCAATTAAGTGTTACCTCTTGTAATGTCTCTTTTCTTCACTCAGGGCCCCAGAACCTCTTGGCATAAAACCTTGGCTTCACATGTGGGTGTGGGTCCCAGACTCGCAATGTGGTGTTATATCCACTTCGTTCACTCTCCTGCCAAGTATGCAACTCTCTCTCATTTGCTTGAGGGTCCAACACCCTTTCTTTCATCTGGATCCCGGACCCTCTCGTTCTTGGGTGCGGGTCTCAGACTCTCTTTCTCTTGGGTGCAGATCCCAGACTTGGACCTTTGCGTTCTATTGATTCAGAGTCCCAGACCCTCTGTATTTGGCTCCTTAGCTCAACCCGACACTTTCATGGACCTCTCAAAGCTCCCGGGCAACCCATGCACCTATTTGCTCCCTTTGTGGCATTATCGGCAGTACCCGGGCAGCTGTATAATTCCTGGAGGCTCAAGGAGCATTCAGGCATCCGCCGGGATCTGCAGGGTCCATGCAGACTGAGGCTTCTCTCCAGTTGCACATTAGAGAGAAGTGGCCTTGCATCCCTGTATGGCTCCCGCTATTCCTCTTCAGGGGACGGCTCTCCCTGTCGCACGTCTCTCTGGTGCTTTCAATTGAGCCTGAGCTTGAATGCCTTTGGAACACCCGCATTGGACAAATGTATTCCTTAGAGCCAATATATGGCCTTTGGAAACTAGACCGCTTGCCCGGTTGCTCGAGAGTGATCCTTCTACTCCTGGCTATCTTCTTCATCCCACCTGCATGCAAAATAGTTTACTTTATCTGGTTTTTCAATGTTGGCATGTAGGTTACGTTGGCAGTATGCATAATACTTTGTATTATCCGTTTTTCAGTGTTGTCAGGTAGGTTAGATTGCCTATATGCATATTTCTCTGTATTATCTGTTTTTTCATTCCTGTCAGGTATGTTAGTTTGGCTAACTTGACAGCAATATAAACCAGCTGCCTCCAGGGAGGGGGCAGAAGGACTTGGACTTGGAAAAGGGCTTGGATGTGTCAAGGTGGGCTGATACCATGTTCTATGGTGATGATTGCCCCAATCCCATAGAGGAATTCCACCCCATGTGATCCTCACTCGGTGCACCACTCCCAGGGAGACTATTGCACTGGGGACACACCGCCCTGGCCACATGGGAAAAGTCTCCCCATAAGGAAGAAGGGATGACATCCTCATATTTGCCACAATGCACAAGACACTATCACAATCTAAACAAACAGACAAAGGAGAACAGAAAAAATGCCTTTGAATACACATTAAATAGCAAGGGCAAGCAACAAACATATACATCTCTTCCACGCTCCTCAAAGGACTTTTCATAACTTTCCAAACACACCACTCATCCTCCAAGTGGGAGTCTGCCCTACGTATCAACTTACATTACAGCCTAGAAAAACAAACACCCACAAAGGAAAAGAAAGTGAACTGAACTTTAAACAGAGGGACACACATCCTTTCAGAAATGTGTTGTCTCTGACTGCACACACTCAGACAAGTTCCACAAATCACCTGAAAGGACAGGATTGGCTTGATGAGGCCAACAAATAAACCTGCTATTGGTCTAGAATTCTGCCACTCTGGGTTAGATAACGAATCAATGTGCGAGACATGAAAGCCAAACTTGGGTTAGTCAGGGATCGTCAGTGCCCAAAAACCCATTGCGTTCTAGTGGTAGGGATGAATCCCCTTTAAACACATATGCCTGCTATCATCGACATATTCGGCAAGGTGAGGTAATCATGTGAAAAGTTCAGTATGACCTTAGAATCATCCACATATAATTGGAAACATTTTTGAAACTGTAAAGAGCAACACACTGAGAACATACACATGGCATAACATGCAGTCTGCACAATCATCCTTTCTGCACTTACTTCCAAGGACAGGCAGATGATGACATAATACTGTGCAACAGCACTTTGGGTATGAGGAATGATGCCGACATTGGCAGATGGACAATACTACTCGACATGTAAATGACACCACCTGCCTGGTGGCAGGATAGAAAGCTACTAATCCAATCACTCACAAAAGTCTGGCTGACCTACAACCCCTCCAATATGCCCAACTCCACACACAGTCATATGGAGTTCCGTGGTGGGTGAAAAGCAAAGCTAACTCATCAGGATTGGGTTGGCATGCAAAGATCACACACCAACCACAACACTTGAACACCCTCAAGCAAACACATTTGAATATTCTGCAGGTGACTAAGAGTATTTCCTGTTGCCCTGGCCGATCACAGGTTTCCACCCGGCTGCTTGTGACTATGTCTTTTTGGAGATGGCAGATGCAGAGGTGGTTGAATGAACATCTTCGAGTTAATGATACAGATTTAGGGCTCTTACCAGGCTCGCGGCAAGGAAGGTAAATACCTGGCCCATCTGTAGTCTTTCCCATTCCCTGGAGAATTAATGTAGCTTTCACCTCCCTCAATTGCCCAGTACTTCTGTGCACAGTGCTGACTCAACCACTTTACTGTGCGGCCAATTGAGATCTGTGGTCCGACCAGAATTGTACTAGCATTACTGCACTCCACAGCAATGCAGTGGTACTCTGCACTTAGATGCTGTGTGCTTAGATGTCATTAGTTGGACAAGGATACTGCCCTAAGTCATGAAAGCATGGCATCAGTTATAGAAACAAACTACAAACAATGTAGCATTAACAGGAATGGTATCCAGTTATTATATCATCTGGAACATTGTTTTTTGGGAGAACAATATTATTTTGTTCCACTATCCACCTCTTTTCCCACAAATTCTAATACAATGTTTGTTAAAATAATGATAAAAGTCCTTGAATATTATGGAGAAAAAATATAGGTGGTTCCAACAAAGTTTTTTCACTGCGAAAATGGCATGAAACCAACACCAACATCTTCAGACCAGCTCTAAAGTTAACAGTGCATGTTCTTTTATAACACAATTAGTGGTTTATTTTTTGTCCAGGAATGTGTAACTGCATCCATGTCTGGTGCAGCTGCTGTGTTCTGGGGGATTTAAATGATGTGTCCAGACTCCATGCCCCTACATGCTCCCGAGGCAAATCATTCCATCCCTGTTCTTTGACTCTGTCAATCTGATACCTGGCTCTGTGCCTACATATCTTTGTCTGGTTGGGACTCTGTGTTTTCATGGTTACTGTTAGGGTCTCCCCCTTCTCACAAGAACTACAGCCCACTTATCCACTAGTGATTGTGAATACCATCATCTTATCCAGACTCACAAAGTCTTGGTTTTGACTTTTTCCTACACTCTGCCAAGTTCTGGGCTGACAGCATTGGGCAAGTGTACTATCATGAACCATCCAAACATGTGTTCATATTCGGATGCGAACAACAACAGTCCGCACACTAGCTACAGGGGATACTGAGCGTGTTCCGTTCTGGCAGAATGCGGGTGGTTTGGTCCATCACTTTTGTGATTGCTGTGCGTCTTCTTCTTTGGGTTGGTGACTTGTCCCTATTCCAGGGATTGAGTTTCATGTGCATTGCTTCTCAACTGGGATGTTTCTACATTCTTCATGCTAGCTGTACTGTCTGCCAATCTTGCTTGTTATTCTTCCAGCCTGTGGCATGGATATTGGCTGCTACATACCTGGTTCTAATGCCTCTTTTCCTAGATGTAACAGACCCTAATTACAGTAATTTGTTTCACAGTGTATCACCACTGGCATAGCAACCACAGCCCCCTAGTGCAGGAGGCCCTGCCAGCCCAAGTCCAGTGGAGGGGCCACGGCCCAGGTGAGGTCTGGGCCAGGGTTCACTGTAGCTGGCACAGGAAGGAGCGGATCTGCTTTGGATCGCTGCCCACATCAGACAGGAAGCAGGATCCCTGCTTCCTGACAGTGTGCCGGCGTGTGAGCCGAAGGCCTGGAGTAATGAAGGAGTGTCACTCACGTGGAACAGGTAAGGATACCCTTTTTGGCCATGAAATGGGTATGCGTGTGGTGTGGGTGTGTGAGTGCATGTTTGTTTTGATTGTGTATGTAAGAATGTAATGTCATGTATATATGTATGTCTATGTGTGTGCATATGTAACCTGTAAAGCTATAACCAAGCTTTAAGTATTCTTATCTGCAGCACCCACTTACCTACGGGTTTGGTGCGCTTTGCCAAATAAATGAACAAACAAACAAACAAACACACAAACAAACAAACATGTGAATGGTGCATGTATGGATGGGTGGTGAGTGTGCTTGTTGTGTGAAAAAGAATGCAGTGTTTGTGTTGATGAATGTTTTAGGTGCTTGTGTAGATAATGCATTGTGAGTGAATGTGATAGATGTATGGGTGAGTGACTGGTGGGCCAATGGGTATGAATACAATGATGTGTGGGTGTGAATGTTCTGGGTTAATGCCTGTGTGTAGAATGCAGTGTATGTGAATGTAAAAGGTGTATGGTGATAGGGGAGTGAATGGGAATGAATGTGACTGTGAATGATTTGGGTCTGGGGGTACATGTGTGGAAAACGCAGTGTGGGTGGATGTGGGAACAGATCTATGGGTGATAAAATGGGTATGCATGTGATTATGTGTGTGTGTTGGTGCCTATGTGTACATGACTTTGAAAGGTTTATGGATGAGTGCTATGTGAGTGAATGGGTATGAATGTGACTGTGAATGTTCTGGCTGGGTGGTGCTGTGTGGAGAATGCAGTGTAAGTGATTACGAAAGAAGGTGTATAGGTGAGTGACAGATGAGTGAATCGCTGTGAATGTGACTGAATGTTCTGGGTGTGGAGAATGCAGTGTGATTAAATGTGAGATAAGAGGTATGAGTAAGTGACTGGTAGGTGAATGGTCATGAATGGGATTATGGGTGAATGGAGAATGCAGAGTGAATGTTGTGAGTTCATGTGTGAGTGAATGTGAGAGAATATGTATGGGTGATTGGGTATGAATTTGATGATGTTATTGTAACATGTGCTGGCTGGGCAATCGCTGCATGCCAGAACCGGCTTGCCCTCCGACTTAACTGGTTGATGGCACCACTGCCTCTGGTGGTGATGGATGGGAGGTGGTGGCACGGTGCTCCAGTGCCTTGGGCAGCTCGTCACAGGACTCTGTCATCTTCTGGCAATGTCCTTCGTGGAACAGGAACAAATCCATCATATGCATGTGTGGAAGGCCGCCATCCTCGCTTGGCGCATTCGCGCTGTTCTGAGTTTTTCCATTACTAGGACATGGGCTGGTAACCTTCTTTCAATCCGGCTTTCTTATTAGGAGCACAGTCTACGAGCACATCACGTCTCAAAACTCATTCTTGCTCGCTGTTAGGCTACAATCCGTCCTCCGTCCTGAGAGTACATTGTTCTATCTAGCCTTTCTCATTACCGCTCTCCCAGTTCTTCCTGTTCCACTCTTGCCCTGTGTTCTGGTGATTGCCTTCCTATCCCTTGTTTTCTACCGCTCCTCCTGCTCTGGGAACCGTCTTAACTGTGCCCCTGTAGTTCCATCGCCAGCACCTCAGATAAGTGCTTGCACTGTCCCTACCTATGGTAATCCCTGAGGTGCTGTTTTGTGGTGCAGGGAGACGGGACAAGCTGACAGCCATGTATAAACATCCGTGGCTGTAGTGTTGTGTCCAATCCCTGTACTTCCCTCCTTCCAGCTACCTACCCATCTTGGACAGTCGGAGAAGCTCTGCCAATTTCAAGACCACAGGTATGCGTGGCCGGCGTTCAGCATACACTAACCGAGAGCACTGGCACAATGTTGGCATTTCCTTAGGTTACACAGCATGTTATACTATCAGTTTTGGACAAAGCCAACTTGATGTCTGTCATTAGGGGGCTAGGCTGGAAACGTGGTGTAGCCAGTCTAGCCATTGCTTACTTTTGCTTACTTTGGATGACATTTTATTCTGGGCATCTATGATAAAGCATGCAAGGTATGTGTTATAACTTGGCTAGACATTCATTTTGGTACAGCCAGTCTAGCAATTTCTTACTGTGGCTTTACATTTTTTACTGATAAAGCAAGCATGCCAAGTTTAATTACATGCCTAGACGAGTCTACATTGGAGACAGTTTGGACATATTTTCTTATTTTGTATGGTATTTTTAATGGCCATGCTAACAGTAATATGTTCTTTCGTGGTTCATTACTGATGGTAGTGCCCACCCTTTCCACATTTTTGTATTATGCACAAAGCAAACATGAGTATGTCCGTATATGGGAATACAGGCATATACTGACGCAGCCAGCATGAACATGTTTGGGCCCAGAGAGCGCGTGAACGTGTATTGTGGAGAAAGGCATGAACATGCATTGGGAAATGTTCCTGTGCAGTGATGTTAAATTGCATTTATTGGAATTTATCAAGAGCTACCCAACAAAACCAGTTGCAAACTGTCTGGCGTTTTACCCAATTTTTCACACAAAGTGTGCTGTATAATGGACCATTTTGACCCATTATTCCAAACAATGTCTCAGGGGTAGCACCCCCCCCCCCCGACAATCAACCACTTTTGTTGTGTTGGTTTGGGCACCCTTGCTACACTTAGTTGCTCTTGCATACTTTTGGCAAATATTTACACCCTCAAATAAAAAAATCACCGGCCGCCACTGGTGGCTAGTCAATTTGGGTGCCACAGCCCAAGTACCACCACGTTGTTTCTACACTAGTTTGAAGCTTTGATTAAAAAACATACATCTTTCTCGAGCAGCATGATCATCAGGGACTTTGCGACTGGCCCGGAGTGTGGTGCATACCATGCTTTGTTGATGAGCTTCAGGGAGCAGAGGAGGTCCTCAGCATGGCTCTCAGGTTGTCCCCCAAATTGTATGTTACGCCACTGTGTATCACCCATGCCATGTGTCCGTCTTGGTAGAGCTGCCTGCATCCTAGTGCAGGGTGGACAATACGTCACCAGTTACTCCAGTGTGTACATTTTGAAACTCTGAGCTCAGTCTGTTATCACTTTTGGAAAGCAGTCTCAGAAACCTGAGGAGGAATTAAACACCTGGAGTGCGAGCAGGACTCGCAGAGGACGGTCTGCTGACCAGAGAAGCAGAACGAAGGAAGAAGAGGCCACCAGAGAGAACGACAAGAACCGGTGCGCGTCGGCAAGGTCACTCAAGAAGTCTGCGCATAGGTAACAAACTGCAATACTTATTGAATACGAAATGGAACGAAAAATTGAAGCAAAGCTAACATATGCATATTGAATACCTAAGTGAATGGAAACTTGAAACAACGCCATATTATATATATTGAATACCGAACTGAATGAAAACTGGAAATAAATCCAAGTTATGCATATTTAATATGGGCAATGCTAATATTGGATGAAAGACAAAAGGGAAAATGCCCAAACTGAAAGCAACTTAAATAAAAGAGTGCAGGTGTTTAAACGTGTAACAGAAAGGTGCGGTATGAACCAGACCACCACAACAAAATTAGCTTTATGAATGGGTACCGTGCTGAAAGGCCAAAGACTGGCAAAGAGGTGGGTAACACATATTGGCAAAGTCAAGATGCTGACAATGAGAAGCCAAGTGAAGATGAATTTGGACACAGGGATAAATACAGAAGAACCTGTGTGGTCTGACAACAGTGCCTAGACCAGGGAGCCCTGAAGTGTGAAAGCCAAAGACATTGTGAAATATATACCAAGAAGGAGCACTATAAGTAAGCTGGTGATGCAAACCAGAAGGAGGGTCAAGTTGGCCTGGATTTATGTTGCACTTTGAAAGACTGAAAAAAACATCAGTTGCTGCATTGAAGTCTTGGGGAAGGGAACCCTGAGACCTGAGGAACTAAAAATGCTGTCCTGAGGATGGAGCCTCAAGACCCTTTTGTTTTGAACTGTGCTGCTTGGAACTTGGGGAAGGAACACAGAGATTTTGTGGAACTGTATTGCCATGAACTTGAGAAAGGTAATCTGGAGACTTTTGTGGAACTTTCTTGAACTTAGGGAAGGGGAGATGGAAAGGAGACTAAGAGCTGAGAGAAGCTCAGACTTTATGATTAATATTTATTTGATTATTGACAACCCTACACATTGTTTAGCTGTAGTTGTGAGGGGAAGGATAGGTTTTAGACACAGACAGAATTTTAAGTTGAACTCTTTGGCTCAGACGTCCCTTAGTTTCGTTCAGGTAGGGAAATCCCAGCTTGGCATAGGGTAAGTTAGGCCTTCTACCATCCTGACATATGATATAATAAACCATTTTGTATTGTAACTTTGAATCTGTTGCCTGTGTCTTGCTTCATGTTTCCTTCACACCCCACACCAGTAAATGGTATTTCTAGAGGTCATCGACACCGGTACCCTTCCTTCGATATTGATGGAAGCGACAATCACCCTAGCTCACAAACCTGGGATGTAACGAGAGCAATGTGCAGCATACCACCCAATTCTGCTCCTAAATGTGAATAAAAATATTTATTCCAAGTTATTGGCTAATAGATTGATGCCATATATGCAAGCGCTAGTTCTGGATGATCAATCATGCATTATTTTGGGGAGAAACACCTCATATGGACTGCAAAGGTCTTCCAGACTCCTGAAAGCAAAAGAGCAGGAAGTCCCGGTCATTTTGGTTCTCCTCTGAAATGCATTCAATCGAATGGCCATTTTGTATTCGCAGTCTTGAATACATTAAGTCTGGGGAATCAATTTGTCTCCATTGTTGCAGTTCTATATAACTCACCGATGGCAACGATCTTAGTAAATGGGACCCTGTCGGATCCTCGAAACACCATTGTTGTTTGCCATGGCTATGGAGCCGCTCAGACCCATACTAAGATGGCAGCATATACAGAGGGGCATAAAGCTATACCCATACATTAATCACATCACTGTATGCATATGATGTGATGCTATTTATCAGATTCCCACAAGATAACCTTAGCCCTGTGATGCTGCAAGTCAACAGGTTCCATGAACACTCAGGGATGCCCATCAATCATGTGAAGTTGGTGGTATTCACAATAAAGGACAGGCCCTTCACTTTTACAGATGATTTTGGGTTTATATGGGAAAGAGACAGCACCATATCCATGGGGATAAAAATTGCAAGGGACCCTGATATGCTCATCAGTTAAAATTATTGTATAGCAGGCAACAAACCTAGGACACAAGTGAATTGAATTGAATTGATTGTTTATTTGTATAGCGCCTATACACAATGTGTTTCAAAGCACTTCAATGAGGGAGGGTACATGGGAGAATACAATTACATTCTTACAAGTCCTTGAAACAATTCAGAATGTGAAACATAACTATCATAATCAGTCTGGCGACATTTCAGATAGTGCAAGTACAAGGAACAATTAAGGAGAAGAGGGGAAGGGAAAAAATGAGACAAAACCAGCAGTAACATTACTATGCGTGACGACAATTGATGTAGTGCATGAATATACAAGACGAGCTGGAGGGGTTGGTGGGGGCTGTGGAGTGAAGAAGAAGGAGAGGAAAAAAACATGCGACTATCATAATAGGTCAGACGATGATTCAGAATAGTGCTTGGTGGAGAGTGGGAGGAGAAGACAAGGAGGGAAGGGGGGAGACAGACAAGCTGCTATCAAAGTTCATGGAACTAATGATAAGAGTAACTGCTAATGGACATAAAAAAGGGAGGGGGAGGAGGAGAGGGCAAGGTGGCTGCGAAAGACAGGCGACTACAAATACTATGCCTCACGGCAATTGAGGTAGTCCCAGACTTTGACAAGGGAAGGGAAGGGAAGGGAAAGTAGGAGGAGAGGGCAGGTGGATGAGAAAGACAGGCAGCTATGATTACTATGCCTGATGGCAATTGAGGTAATGCCTGAACTTTAACAGGGCAGGGTAGGGGGCCAACCAAGAAAGTCATGGGGCAAGGAGGTGGGTGGGGGCCACCCAGACATTCATGGGGGTAAGGGGGTGGGTGGGGGGGCAACACAGACAGTCATGGGGGGCATTGGGTTGGGTGGGGGCACAAAGACAGTCATCGGGTCATGGGGGCAGTTGGGGGCAAAAGGACAGTCACAGGGGGTATGGGGTGGGTGAGGGTACACAGACAGTCACAGGGGGCATGGGGGTGGGTGGGGGCACGCAGACATTTCAGGGGGTCAGGGGGCATAGGCGTGGGTGGGGGCACACAGACAGTCACAGGGGTATGGGGTGGGTGAGGGGCACACAGACAGTCACAGGAACATGGGGTTTGTTGCGGGCTAAAAGACAGTCATGGGGGCAAGAGGGCGGGTGGGGCACAAACAGACAGTCACAAGGGGCATGGGGGTCAGTGGGGGGAACACAGACAGTCATGAGGGGCATGGGGGTGGGTGAGGGGCACACGGACAGTCACAGGAGCATGGGGTGGGCAGGGGGCATACAGACAGTCACGAGGAGCATGGGGGTGGGTGGGGGGTAAACAGACAGTTACGAGGGGCATGGGTTGGGTGCCCTCATGACTGTCTGTGTGCCCCCCACCCACCCTCATGCTCTTGTGAAGAAATAAAAAAGCGGCCATGTTGAAAAGGCCACACAGCAGTGAAGAAAGTATGAGGGTGAACACAATGCAGGCACAAAGGGGGTAAAATGAGCAGAGAGACAATCACATGCTCAAATGTTGGAATCTTGTTGTGCACTTTTCGGAAGGCATTAATTAAAATGTCAATCTTGCAAATAGAACACACTCCCATGTCTGTAGCCGAAAATAAACCTTACAATTTAAGGCTTTCCCCAGAATGATAGTTTTGCTGTGGCAGGCAGAGGGAGATTTCCAGGAAGACGGCAAACATTGTGCGGCAGTAGGTGCAAAAGGAAGAAAGCAGAATGAAGGGGCCTTCAGTGTTATGGCCGTCTCCTGCCTCCCGGCAGCTATGATTGGCATAAAAGCAAAGTGCAGCCAATGGGAGGTGGGAGCAGGGACAGACCATGAAAACAGAGGGTCAGTGGTGGAAAAAAGCGGCCATGTTGAAAGCAGTGAAGAAAGAATGAGGGTGAACACGATGCAGGCACAAAGGTGGTGAAATGAGCAGAGAGATGCTCACATGGAGGAGACACTCGCAAAGGTGGAGGGGCCTTCATTTATCCCTGATTGGTAGGATCACCTTAATAAAGATGGTGGTCCTCTCCAGATTTCTGTATGTGTTTCTGAATGCCCCACTAGTGCTCCCCAGTCGTGTCTTCTCTTATATAAGGGGTATAATACAGGAATTGATTTGGGCTGTGGAACTGCCAAGAATAAAATGGATAATCGGACACTCCCACTAACTAAGGGAGGCCTTGTGCTCTCTGACCTTGAGATATACTACTCAGCATCACAAGCACATTATCTGCCATTCTGATATTCCCACTAGGCCGCTTTTGCAGCTGGAGAGAGCAATAGTTTACCCAGACCTGCTATGTGTGGCAGTACTGTGTGCGGCCCGTGCAAGAGAAACAAAATCAGGCCCTGGAAACAAATTACAGCTAAGCTGGGAGGGAGTGTTTCGTACTACCCGCTGATGCCAGTTACATATGTAGGAGGCATACAGGTAACACATGAGTGGGTGTATCTACAACTTCCAAAGTTTGAAGATTACTTCCGGGGGGCGGGATTTTTTTAACCTTAGAGGCCATCAAACCTAGAAGGGACATTTCCCCACTGGAAATCTTTCTGAATTTAAGGCTTAGAAACAAACTCAAGAAAAAAATGCTAACATGATTGGAGCAGCCACCCATTTTATACTGTTGCGTGACACTATTAAGAGTAGGGAGAAGGTTGTATGGTATCGAGTATATACGGAAGGCTTATCCAAGATGCCCCAGACACTGATATATCCTCGAGAGTTAGATGAGGGGAATACAATCCATAGAAATGTTGCAGGAGGAATGGCTGCATAAGTTTACCCAGCCTAAGAAAGTTTCATTGAATGTCAGGTGTAAATTAACACACTTTAATTTAACTCACCAGGTACATCACACCGTGGTGAAGGTGAACAAACATTACCCATCAGCGTCTCATGAATGTCCACATTTCAAAATGCCACATACAGATTTTGTTCACTTGGCATGGGCCTGGGCATCAACATTTGAGTTCTGGTGGGGTGTCTTTGAAGTCATCAAACACACTACAAAAGAGCAAACTGTGATGGACCCGAAAATGGCATTGCTAGGATATACCCCGCCTGTTCTGGGCTATGCACATCCGCTGATAGGACTCCTGCTGGTACTGGCCCAACAGAGGGTAGAATGGCATGGTGGAAGACCCTGGCTATGAAAATGAAGAACTGGCCAGCCGATATAGCTTACTGTCAGGACACGGAGATGGTATACACATGCACAATGCCGCAGAATGCAGAGCCTTGGGATGTTTGTATTTATTTATTTATTTATGTGTTGAACATTTGCATGGCGCCTATATAGCAGAAAGTGTTTCCAGGCGCCAATGGGTGGCTTATGTAAACTACTTTTTAATAATACCCACGGTTGTGTCTTGGGATGAGACACAAGATGCATCCCCCATGTTGGTCATTGACCCCCCCCTAGCTTGTAATTTCCCATTGTATTTTTGGAATACCACATCATGATGCTGCTTTTGCTGTTTTGTAGCGCTTTTTGTTACACATGCCCGAATAAAAAAACACTGTTGAATTATGGGATCTTAGGTTAATTTCACAGCATACCCCATTCACTATATGTTCTTTCATGCCTGCAGAAAATAGGGAGAAACCATTTCACTTCATTTAAAAAATCATAGTTTAAACTGGTTTGGGGGGGAATAAAAAACTGTTTGCTCGATTTTGTTTTACATAAAAAAAGATAAAATAAAGTGCTTACTTTTTTACCAGAGGTGCACATGTTAAACAATGTGTCGCCTTGAGTTAAAGAGGGTTAATTAATAAATAGATGGGCAGGTTGGGGAAGGTTATGTATTGGTTTCTGTCGTATATTATCAGAAAATTAGTCCATTTCTATACAAGGGAAACACATTCACACCTATCAGTCTGCAAATGCCTTTATGAAATATTTGTATTCATGAATGCCCTTAGAGTATTTCCTAACTATTGCCATCGTAATGATTAATTTTATAGTCCTGAATATTTTCCATGTTTTTATTGCAGAGTCTCAGCATGATTTATCTGTGCTCATGTATTCAAAATGTGGGAGGTACAATGGAGTTGTACATTTCCTAATTGTGCCAATCTAAAGAATAGTTTTCTACTTTTGTCAGTGAGAGCCACGATATTAATTACCACACTGGATGATGAAACATGTTTTTATTTCACAAGATAGTTGTATACTCTCTACACGTGTTCACCCTTTTTTACTATTCAAAAGGGATCCTCAGGAGTATTTCTATGAAAAAATAAATAGACAAAATAACTTGTTTAAAAAAAATTAAATTCATTCATCAATTGACATTCATTGTAACTTTTGTTAAGATAGTGTGAGAGAGATAAATAGAAAGTAAACTGTGGCTAACTTACAGTAAATTAAAGAAATAATTGCTAAAATAAGCTTCATATGTGTGTTTATCATGACACTCACCAATTCTTTGTAATGTTGGTCTGAATAGGTGTATGAACAAAGCAATTATTGTTTTTCTTGAAGAAAATAGATAATGTACTTCAGGATCCCGTATTTAGAATTTACTGTCCTGAAAAGAAGGGAAGAAGGGGGGTGTTAACCACAAAACTGTATTGTGGCTATCGGTGTTGATCTAACTACAACAAAGTATTTTTCTTGAAGTGAAAGGAGTGGTTGATCCCGTATCACCGCTCGGAAGCGAAATGAGCTGATGCTGTATCTTCTTAAGTTTCCGGATCGGCGATTCAGGGACACGTTCATGAGAATCCGTCTTAATTTAATTTCAACCAACGAAATCCTGTCTATAAGATGCACAAACCTATCATATGGCTGTAGATTCTGCAAGGTTGAGTCCGAAAACGAATCCATCAAACAAGTGATGATTAATTGCCCCGGCCTGGCTGCAGAGCATCACCAATTTCTAACACCTCTTTTTTGATCCCTACAAACACTGGACGATCATCAACAATGGATTGCATTGATGAGTGGCATCTCCACGTCATGGGTGATCGCAGTAGTCCATTTTATTCGGAAAGTCTATCCAGCAACATATGACTGCAAAGGAATCACAGACTAGAATTCTAGTTCGTGGTGTGATCAGTGAGCTTGCGAACAAAATGGTTGCCGGAAAATGAGGAAAACGGTCTGGTGGTGTGAGGGAACACGGTTCGACCATGCCTTTGATGATTCCATATGTTCACCATCCTCTTCTGGCTGTAGATTCTGCAAGGTCGAGTCCGAAAAACGAATCCATCAAACATGTGATGATTAATTGCCCTGGCCTGGCTGCAGAGCGTCACCAATTTCTAACACCTCTTTTTCGATCCCTACAAACACTGGACGACCATCAACGATGGATTGCATTGATGAGTGGCATCTCCACGTCATGGGTGATCACAGTAGTCTACTTTATTCGGAAAGTCTATCCAGCAACATCTGACTGCAAAGGAATCACAGACTATAATTCTACTTCGTGGTGGGATCTGTGAGCTTGTGAACAAAATGGTTGCCGGAAAATGAGGAAAACGGGAGATCGTGGACTTTTACCTTAAATGTTTGTTTGTCTTTTTGTAAAAATTGCTATGCAATTAAATTCAAATAAATAAAATTAAAAAAATAGTGCTTCCTATGTATGTTTTCATACAGATGCATTGGATTGCATAGCCAACAAATTTGGTGTTGCAATTGATTAATTGTTTCACTGTTTTTTCTTTCCCATTTACCAATACGATGTTGTTCATACCATTAACTATCCGTAGGCAGAGTTTGCAATTTCCCCATATATATGTGCCATGCATTGGTTTTTGATTGAATAGACTCATAAGATCTTGTTGAGCAGGCGATTTTAGATGGCTGGGACTAATTAGATGTTTTAAAGTTGGTGCTTTTCTGTAGAAGATCCAAGGTGTTTCATTAATGTGATGAGATATCTTGTCATCAAGTTTCAAAATTTTCCATTTTTTGAAAAGGATTTTCCCAAGAATTGGAGCATCTGATCCATAAGTGGTGATACATTTCGTGGTTGTCAGTACTTTTGTTTTCTGAGGTTTGTCTTGTAGTAAGAAATCTCTTGAAACTTGTTTTGCTTTTTTAATGGATTCCTTCAATTTGCGTGTTTTGTATCCTCTTTGTTTGAATTTGTTTATTGTCTGTTCAATATTACATTCAAATGTTGTTTCTGTAATGCAATTCATTTTAATTCTGAGGATTGCTCCTTATGGAATGTTGGCAATGATGTGTTTCGGATGGTTGCTGTTAGCATGTAAAATGCTATTGCCTGCTGTGGGTTTAGTATGCAGATTGGTTAGAATTTTGTTTTTGTCTGTGTACATTTCCAAGTTTAGAAATTGAATTTTATCTTTACTATGATTTGTGGTAAACTTAAGGTTATATTCATTGTTGTTTAGATGTTCCAACTATGAGTTAAGTTCCATTATTTCTCCTTCCCAAATCATGATAATATCATCGATATACCGACCCCCGAAAACAAGTTTATAAAATGTGGGCGTGGTTAGATATATTTTGGGTTTATGTCCAGTACTTGTGGTATTTTTATTGTGGTATATTTGCTATGGTGGCTTTTTAATGGTATTTCTATAGTGGTGAGACTAACTTCAGAATACTGCCTAATAATTATTTCACCCAGGTCACTACCAACAAACAAACACTGTACTTAATACACTGAATAAATGGTTCATACTCTCCTGTGATGTTTTATTTACAACATCACAATGATGCCCTTTTGGCTGTGTTCCCACAAATGTAAAGCATGCAATTGAAATACAACACATTCAGTCAGCCTCTCTAAGTAAAACAATTCACTGCAATCACTCATTACAAAGACTTTATTTAAACATGTATAACATGCATTTCAATAAAGATTGTGCACACTTTAAATAGCTTTTCTAATAATAATCTTCTGTTACGCATTTGTTTGCTGGCTGGCTAACACACGGTCTGATGTCACTTTGAATGTTTCTCTCATACAGTTCTTGGCAGCTATAATTCCCTTGTCTTAAAAAAGCTTGCCTCAAAATGGGAATCCATGCAAAATATAGATTGTGAATTACTTTGAGAAAACAAACATATTTCTATCACACCACCTGTAAGAATTTCTAATGTACGCTACACACACTCCTCAATTGCTGTATATTTACCTATATCTAGCTGGTGATATTCCCAACTCCGCTTGGCAGTAAATCTTTCCCCAGCCTTTCTGCCTGCCTCGCACAGGGTCAACCCAGGTAAGGTTTCTCGAGACTTCGCAGCTCTGCTAATTGTTGCCAGCCAGGAGAGAAAAAGCTTCAGCTTTAATCATCTTGCAATCAGCCCAGCACCAGCCCTCTGCTCCCTTTGTCAGTCAGTGCCAGAAGAGGAATGCCCCTACCCTGCCTCAGAACTCTTTTTTATGAAACACCCTATCACTCCAGAAAACCACCTCCCCTTGACCAGATCCACCCATTAAAACATCACATGATTTCCTCTGTGCCTCTCATTGTACTAACTGCATTGTTGAAGAGCAGAAAGATACATATCTCTTGTGCTTCGTTCTCCAAGGCAAAGCCATGTGTGTAGGGACAGATTTTCACATTTTCCAGCTTAGCACAAAGCGCAGATTCAGCATGGATGTTTAAAGTGAATTGGTCTTCCTATTTTCAGAGCATTATGCATTGGCTCAATCTGCATTGAGTTTATTTCATGGGCTAATTTGCAGTACATGTTATTATGGGATTCAGTTACATGTTAGATGGGGTTGGGTTAATTAGTATCTTACATTTATGTTAGTATTATATTCAGTGCAGCTCAGTTCATTCAAATAGCATCCTGGAGTAAAGTGATAATTTTCTAGCATGTGCTCTGTGCATTGGCATCTCATACTCTTGACACATTAATGAGTCTCACACCCTTGGTCCTAGTTAAAACTCAAGCCTTCACTAAAATGTGAATGCTCAAATGAGGCTCTAGATGTTGAAACGCGGAATCTTGATGCCCACTCCTACAACCCCTCCTTTTTTTCTGCTGGGATATAATTCAAAATCACTGCAGGAACAACAAACATACATGCTCTAATTCCAATAAACCACATCTTAATAGTCAAAAATAAATAACATGCAAATGGTAATATCATACACAACAAACATTATGTATATAACCCGAGTCTTGAGCAAAAGAATTATGAGTCTGGAAAAAAAAAGAAACACAATCTTTAAGAAAACAAAACATAAAAACCTTTTCTTAGAATGTGCGTCTTTTTTCATTTTTTTCATCTCTTGATCACCTTTATATTTTATCTTCTTTTAATTGGTGATCTATTTTTTATTTATTTTGTAATTTGTTTGGAATTTTTGTTTGAATTTAATTGCATTGTTTTTGAAATATTAAAGAAAAACATTGACACTTTCAGAAAACATACGAAATATAAAACGGTGCCACTGGCGTCAGATAGATGTAAGAATCAGAAAAAAATCAGTTTGTGATAAAAATCAGTTTGTGATAAAAATAGTAAAAATAGTCTTTGATAAAAATAGACTTTGTAAATAATTTAAAAAAATCACACAGGAAACCGTACTTGGAGAAATGGACCTCCATCCCAGGACTTCATGGGACTTCTTTTGGGGTCATCAAATACACGGCTTTCAGGGTCATCATCTTCACCCCCTTCTTTGGTCCAGGGGGCTTTCCAGGGGACTCCAGCCCAGTGGTATCCTCCAGGGATCTGGCGCTCCAAGGATCCGGTGCTGACGGAGAAAACAATTATTTTTCTACAGTAAAAAGAAAAGAAACTTAAGTATCAAGCACATCAAACCCTTTACTTTTCCTTTCGCACTGGGACATCAGAAATCAAATTCAGTTATGCACATAAATGCAGATTATACTAAATAACATATCATAAATGGTATTTTTTCTGGAAACAGACTTAACACAACACTCCTTTCTCTTAGTTGCTTACTTGTATTTTTGTTCACTAGCTTGACATGTTCTCTTAAAATCTCATTTTGATATCCTCACACAACTTACACCTATCCACCTGCTATGGTAATTCTATTAATAGATAAGCGTTTTACTTTTTCACTCCCTGCTCGTCTCAACTCCTCTAGTCTTTTCACTTCATGTTTTGGGTGAAAGGGTTTAATTTGTTTAACATGGACAAACTGTTCCACTGTTAATTCTCCCTCCTTTTTAGCCATTCTGTAGACCACAGTTGAAATCTTATCTACAATTATATATAGCACTTACCATGCTGCAATGAATTCTGGGTTTTTATGCTTACCCTTTCTGAAATGCACCGTCAGCAACCTTTTCCAAATCTCGCTGCGCAAATGCAAATGCATATTGCAAGTGCTTTCGCAATTCTTCCACATATTCATGAATTGTGGACTCATTTACAAGCAACTGTTCATTTGTTCTGTAAAGTAAGTCTTGTGGCAGAACCATTTTCCTTCCTGTCAATATTTTTTGGGCACTGAGAATTATTGATTTAGAGGGTGTCGACCTGATAGCCATTAGTACCAATGGAAGCCGCAAATCCCAACTAGATCCTTCTTTAGCTACAACCTTTTTCAACATATAAACTATCAATCTGTTATACCGTTCTACTCCCCCTAAAGAGGAGGGCCGGTAAGAAATGTGTAGTTTCCTCTTCACACCCAAGATTTGCCATATGTTTGTCATTAATGCACTAGTGAAATGACTTCCACTGTCTGACTCTATTCTTTGAGGTAAACCAAATCTTGAAAAAATATGATTTACAAGTAGAGTTGCTGCCGTTTGCGCACTGCAGTCTGGAGCTGGAATGCACTGTCATCCATTTAGACATTAGAAAAACTACTGTCAACATGTCTGGTTTCCCCTTGGTTTCCCCTTGCCGAACTCCTCACAGGCCCGACATAGTCATCTTGTAAATCAGACCATGGGAGTGTCACAGCCCTGTTCATTAATGGTGCTCTATGTAATGGTGATGCAGGTTGAAACCGTGCACACACTAAACACCATCTTGGGACATATGCGGCCAATAGGCATAATCTTTTAAAATTTCCAAAGTTTTCTTTGAACCTCTGTGTTCAGCAGTTATGGCATTGTGGGCATGATATAATATCAATCCCCGGAGTGACAAAGGCATTCTCTTTTTGTTTTTTAATAGCACTCTCAATTCCGCTTTCCCTTTGCAGTCCTCTTCAGTCAGTGGGTTTTGTTCTGCATTTAGAAAAATGGTTGTAAAATAGGCCTAGCTTAAGATCTTGCTTTTGCGCTTTGATCAAGTCCTGATCTGGAGTATCAAAACTCCATTGCGCCACAGGCTTTTCAACAGTTTTTGAAGTTTTGGAACATGTTGTAGCATCTACCTGTATTTCACCAAGCAGGTGTTCAATGGGGAATTACTCCCCCATTACAACTCCAATTTTGGCTAACTGATCTGCCTTATCATTTCCTTCCTTATCCTCACCTGGTGTTTTCAAATGACCACACATTTTCCTCCAATGGATTATTAAGTCATTTTCTGACACAAACTTGTCTATAGCTTGAATCATCTTACCATGTTTAAGTGGCTTATTGTTACAGGTGAGCATGCCTTTCACCTTCCAGTCAGGTAAATACTCCACAAAACTATTTTGTGCATAGTCAGAATCAGTTACTAGAACTATTTCTTTGAGTTTATTTTCT
This sequence comes from Ambystoma mexicanum, assembly GCF_040938575.1. Classification (NCBI taxonomy): domain Eukaryota; kingdom Metazoa; phylum Chordata; class Amphibia; order Caudata; family Ambystomatidae; genus Ambystoma; species Ambystoma mexicanum. The sequence continues at coordinate 173,603,951 of NC_090924.1, read as the reverse complement.
ACTGCTGTAGATATTGCCTTATAAATAGCAGCAAATTGTGCCACTTGACTACTTTTGGGGCCTATCCTCATGCTTACTCTTGGAATATTGTCACATTTAAACCAGGTGTTTCCTATTCCTGCTACAAGTTATTTTTCCATGTCATTTTCAACATGGTGTGCACATCCATCTGCATCCACATTTTTCTTCTTTGAATGTCTTGTGTGGGGATTGATCAAATTCATTCAAACTTGTCTCTAGCTCTGTGTCATCAGGTCCACAGACAGCTGCACAATCATGCAATGTTGCTAGTCCTTGAGCAACTGGGTTCTTTTTATTCTGTCCATATCTCACTTCTACAGGAAACCCCTGGAGTGCTAATGTGTAGGAAGTAATTATTGACTGGCCCAAATTACCTGATCTGATTCTCTTACTTTGCCAAAATTGCAGAGGCTTGTGATTTGTTTCAACAATCACCCACTCCCCTTGAATTATGGGATGGAAATGTTGTCATGCCCAGACAGTGATCAGAAGTGTGTTTTCACACTCACTGAATTTGGTCTCCACCTGTGACAATGCTTTGCTAGCATATGCAATAGGTTTTGTTATTTGCATCATGATATAACACTGCTGACATGCATTGATATGTAAATCCTATTTCTGCAAAGAAATCCTGATTTTGTGTTGGATATACCAAACATGGTGCTTTTATTAGACACTCTTTTAACATGACCACTGCCTAACTTTGTTCCTTTTCCCATTTCCAGGATGTGCCCTGCTTCAGTAATCTCATTAAAGGTTGTGTAATCTCTGCATAACATGTGATACATTCCCTGTTGTAACTTGTCATTCCTAACAAACTCTTTACACTTTTCAAGTTAGTTGGATCCTTTAGTTTATGAATCACCACCACTTTTTTCTTTTGTTGGTTTAACCCATGCTCTGTCACTTCATGACCTGGGAAGTTTACCCTTTTACTGCACCACTGTGCTTTCTGTAAAGATACTTTTTCACCAGCCTTCTGTAGCTGACTGAGCACATGCCTAATCTCATTGAAATAACTGTTCAAATCTTCCTTTTTGATTAGCACATCATGCACATAGACTATTGTCCCCCTTTCAGCTGCATCCGGGAGTGCCTTGCTCAGGAATATCCCAAACTCACTGTCATGCCGCTGACTTGGAAGGTATGGCATCGGTGGACCTCTGTGCATCGGAGGTAACTTGGTTGCTGAATAGTTAGTAGAAGCGCTAGTGGCAGTCTAGTCTTCTACCAACATGGTCGACGGAGACAGCGTTTCCATATCAACGCTCCCAGCCTTCCCTTCAGCACGTTGTATCTATCTTCCTGATAGCCGCTTGGTGTCCTGCCGTCTTCCGGTCACTTACCCTTTGGATTCTTTCTCCGGTGACCTGTTAGACCCTCTTCGTGAGCGGCTGTGTATTACCGGCTGCATTCTTCCTCCTGCGATCTCTACGTTCCTCTTCCTTTCAGTGTCGGGTTCTCTGGCAGTGCTCTCCCTCTCTCTTTACCTTCCTTTCACTGTGGTAAAGCCTCCCTCTCGGACCACTGCCTTTCTCTCGGCGGACTCTCGGGTTCACAAGTCACTCCTCCTTTACTTTGCTTCTGCACACGCTGCAGCCGTTCTGGCATTCACAATCTTTGCTTACCTGAACTTTCGCTTACCTTTTCTCTCTCTATTGCTTACCTGCCTATTTCTAATCAGTCTCTCGAACCGTCCGCTGCACTTGCAGAACCTCTCATCAACATACCCAGCCTCTAGTCATCCTCACAGTGGACTTTCAGTTGCATCATTGGAATCACCATATACTACAGCAAGTCGTCAGTCCACAACAGGGTTTTTTGGTGCTAAGAAGCGTTTTCCCTGTATCTGAGGCAGGCTTTCTGGGGTTCCCTTTGGTCAGGAAGCTATATCCTGCCAAGGTGGCCTCCAGTGGAGCCCGTCCTTACCTGCACGACAAGAGGGTCAAGATCAAGAAGAACCCTGAGGAAAAGAAGACACAGAGGAAAGGGATTTCAGAGACAAGGAGCAGTTCACCTGAAGATACAGGTGAGGAGGAGTCTTGGGAAAGTACAACAGACTTTACCAGTTACAACATTATACAATGCCCACAACCCTCAATGGCCTCATTAGAGCAACATCAAGAATTGGTGGCGGCCATCCAGGGATTAACTGCTCAGATGCAAAATATGCAGGCTGAAAATACAGCATTAAGACAGCAGGTGGCTGCTCGGAGCGAAGAAAGAGGTGATCTACCTCCCATGCCGCTGTCCTTTGGTAAATATGATGGCAATCCTAAAACCTGGAAGGAATTCATGGACTCTTGTTGAGTATATTTCACCTTTCGAGCTAAGGCATTCGAGTCTGACAAGGCCAGGGTGGGGTTCCTCCTTTCTAATATGGTCACGAATGCACTGGCATTGGCCACTCCACTGGTGACTAACAACGACCCAGCTTTACAGACTTTTGAACAGTTTTCCCAGCTTTTTCAGACCAGATTTGACAGAACTGAAGTATTGTTTGCCTCCTATGAAGCAATCCTGGATATTAAACAAGGAGGTTTGGACATCCAGTCTTATGCGGCTCGATTCCAGAAGCTTGCTGCAGATTCCGGTTGGCCCGATTCTGCACAACAAACCATATTTAGAAGAGGTCTGCATGAAGATCTTAAAGATGAGTTGGCCCAGGTTCCATGACCAGGGTCTTTCCGGTAACTAGTCACGTTGACCCTTCAGATCAAGTACCGAATGAGTGAGAGATGACAAGAGAGAAGACGACACAGAGTTTACTCTCCCTTACCTGACCTTCCTCACCCTTCCACGGAATCGACTAAGACTGAAGGCACCCTGGAAGAACCGATGCAGATTGGATCCACACGGGACCCCTAACACCAGAATAAATAAGGAGAAGAAAGGAATTAGGCCTGTGCATGTACTCCGGGTCTTCATGCCATTTGCGCCGTAATTGTCCAGAGGTGATTCCTAGGAGGAAGGGAAACGCTACCCCCGAGTCAGTGCAGGAGTGACTCCGGGGGAAGTAGAAGACAACCTTGCAACCACACTCAAGCAATAAGGACAACCAATGACTCCAGGCTAATGGTGTTTTTAATCTGGTTAATAATCGCTCCAAAGAGTGTGGTGGAAGACCTGGCTATGTTGGATAGTGGAGCCGCATGTAACTTCATAGATGTCGCCTGGCTGAAGGAACAGGGCATTCCTGTCTTGAGCAAGCATAGAGCAATACCTGTGGAGGGAGTGGACGGTTCCCCACCACCTCAGGTCCCATTGTATTGGAGACAGAACCTATAACCATCCAGATGGGAAGACATCAGAAAACAGTCATATTTGACGTAATTCGAGCCGCCCATTTCCCGGTGATCCTGGATATACCTTGGCTCAGGAAGCACAATCCTCAGATCGACTGGATGCTGAATACCATGAGTTTTGATTCAGCTTATTGTCAAGAAAATTGCCTCCATCCACTTACGCAGGGAGAGCAGTTGGGTCTGAACATTACGCTTCCTTCAACTGTGGTGTCTAGCATACCGGTAGACTACCAAACCTTTGATGGAGTATTTGAGGACAGAGTACCTCGATTGTTACCTCCACATAGACCCGAAGACTGTTCAATTGAACTGCAGCCAGGGGCTGTGGTACCTTTTGGAAGAATGTTTCCGCTCTCCCTTCCAGAGAAGAAGGCTCTCAAACAATACCTCAAGGAAAACATGCAAAATGACCTCATACGTGAATCCCGATCTCCAGAAGGGGCTTCCTTATTCTTTATTCCCAAGAAAGATACCTCTGAATTACACCCTTGTATAGAGTATCTAGGTCTCAATAGCATCACTCTTCGGGATCGGTATCCTATGCCCCTGATAAGAGACATCTTGGAAGCAGTACAAGGTTCTACAGTATTTACTAAGCTGGACCTTCAGGGGGCATATCACCTCCTTAGGATCAAGGAGGGGGATGAGTGGAAGACCACGTTCCGTACTCCTTTGGGACTCTTTGAATATAGAGTGATGCCATTCCGCTTAGTGAATGCACCTGCAATTTTTCAGGGATATATGGACAAGCTATTTTCTGACCTACTATATTTGTTTCTGGTGGTTTATTTGGATGACATCCTGATTTGCTCTCCAGATCTCATTGCACACACTCACCAGGTGAAGGAAGTACTCAGACATCTTCAGGAGAACCAAATGTTTGTGAAACCCAAAAAGTGTCAATTTCATGCAGAGTCGGGTTCTTACCTGGAGTTTATAATTTCTAAGGAAGCCATACAGATGGACCCCGGCAAGGTCGAAGCCATACTACGATGGCCTGAACCTAAGAGTGTGAAGGAAATCCAATGATTTTTGGGGTTGGCTAACTTTTATCGCCGCTTTATTCCCCAGTTTTCAAGTTTAGTCCTTCCCATTACTGCCTTTTTGAAAAAGGTAGTAAGGTTTCACTTGTATTCAGCCGTCACCCAAGCCTTTCAGAAGCTAAAGGAGCTATTCACATCAGTATCCATTCTTGTCCAACCTGACCAGTCATGACCTTTTATTCTGGAGACTGACCCTTCAGATGGGGCAATAGGAGTAACCCTCCTTCAGTAGTCGGTAGACGATATGGAACATCCTATCGCTTACTATTCAAGGTCACTTAATCCCAGTGAAAATAACTATTCAGTTCTAGAGAAAGAACTGCTGGCCATTAAAAAGCATGTGAGGAATGGAGGCATTTATTACAAGGATCCATTGAGCCTTTCATTGTAAGAAGGATCATCGCAATCTATGGGTTCTCAAACAGATGGAGTGTTCCAATCCCGTCATGCCCGGTGGGCATATTATTTCTCTCAATTCGATTTCCTAATCATATATATCCCAGACTCACAGAATATCGTAGCTGATGCTCTTTCTAGGAGCTGGCAGGTGGAAGACGACACACATCAGGGAAAGGAACTGCACCTGTCTAACAAGAGGTTCATATCTGTCATGTCAGGATTTTTACAGGCAGTCCAAGAAGGGATTAGGCTGGAAATAAGAATCATGAACTGGTTCTCAAGGAAGGTTTGTTGTATCACACGACAGCCTTGTTCATTCCCACCACGGATCTACAAACACAGGTGTTAACCTAGTGTCATGCCACACCTTTGGCGGGTCACAAGGGCTTAAAAAACACCCTGGAATTAGTTAAGAGACATTTCTGGTGGCCTACCATGTCCCAAGATGTGCAACGGTATGTATCCACCTGACCCATATGTGCTACCGGGAAGCCAATGTCAGGCAGACCTCTAGGTCTGTTACAGCAACCGCCTCTGCCCTCTCAACCTTGGGAGCAGGTATCCACGGATTTGATTGTGGACCTTTCAGAATCAGAAGGACATCGAGCCATTAAGGTAACTGTTGACACCTTTAGTAAGCTGGCCCACTTTACGGCACTTCTGGCTCTTCCTACTGCACCTCAGATGGCTACTGTCTTTGTCAAGGACATTGTCCGGCTGCACAGATTACCCAGGACCATCCTCTCGGATAGGGGGTTGCAGTTTACGTCAAAATTCTGGTCCACCATGTGTAATCAGTTAGGCATTCAGAGAGCACTTTCTTCTGGATTCCATCCACAAAGCAATGGACAAACAGAAAGACTAAATGCTACCCTTGAGCAGTACTTAAGGTGATTTTGCAACAGTCAACAAGATAACTGGTCTCCATGTTACCATTGGAGGAATTCTCTTATAATAACAATTATCATACCGCCATTAAGATGAGTCCATTCCTTTGTACTTATGGGTTCCACCCTTCACACTTGCCTTGGTGGAATCATGCCCGTCCAACTCTCCAACGGTTGATTGCCTCTTGGAGTCCATACTAAATTCCCATAAAGAAGCTGTGAAGGCTCTGGAAGAGAGCAGAATGAGGTATAAGGAAGGAGCCGATCGCCATAGACGAGCCAATCCTAATTGGTCACCTGGAACTGTAGTATGGCTCTCAACCAAGTATTTACCCCATTGGTTACATCTGGGCAAATTCGCTCCTCAATACATTGGTCCCTTTCCCATTCTGGAGAAGATCAACCCAGTCGCTTTCAGACTAAAGCTCCCATTGAAGATGAGAAGAGTACACCCAGTATTTCACACCTCCCTATTGAAACAATTCAGTCCGGATCCTTATCTCAGGAAGAATTGTCGGACTAGGATCGGACACCTATAGAACTGGAGGAATATGAAGTCTCCCATATTGTAGACTCCAGATATCACCGGGGCACATTGCAATACTTGGTACACTGGAAGGGCTACTCTGAATCAGAACGTACTTGGGAACCCAGACATCATCTTCATGCTCCCCGACTCCTACAACAATTCTATAGCAGACACTCCAGTAAGCTGGGGGGTTCCCCGAGGAGAAGGGGGCATACTCCCATGCCACTGACTTGGAAGGTATGGCATCGGTGGACCTCTATGCATCGGAGGTAACTTGGTTGCTGAATAGTTAGTAGAAGCGCTAGTGGCAGTCCAGTCTTCTACCAACATGGCCGATGGAGACTGCGTTTCCATATCAACGCTCCCAGCCTTCCCTTCCGCACGTTGTATCTATCCTCCTGGTATCCGCTTGGCGTCCTGCCATCTCCTGGTCGCTTACCTTTTGGATTCTTTCTCTGGTGTCGTGTTAGCTTCTCTTCGCGAGTGGCTGTGAATTACCGGCTACATTCTTCCTCCTGCGATCTCTCTGTTCCTCTTCCTTTCAGTGTCCGATTCTCCGGCAGTGCTCTCCCTCTCCCTTTACCTTCCTTTTGATGCATTAAAGCCGCTGCCTTTCTCTCGGCGGACTCTGGGGTTCACGAGTCACTCCTCCTTTAATGTGCTTCTGCACATGCTGCAGCCGTTCTGGCATTCACAATCTTTGCTTACCTGAACTTTTGCTTACCTTTTTCTCTCTCTATTGCTTACCTGCCTATTTCTAATCAGTCTCTCGAACCGTCCACTGCACTTGCAGAACCTCTCATCAACATACCAAGCCTCTAGTCATCCTCACAGTGGACTTTCAGTTGCATCATTGGAATCACCATATACTGCAGCAAGTCATCAGTCCACAACAGGGTTTTTTGGTGCTAAGAAGCTCTTTACCTGTATCTGAGGCAGGCTTTCTGGGGTTCCCTTTGGTCAGGAAGCTATATCCTGCCAAGGTGGCCTCCATTGCAGCCCGTCCTTACCTGCAGAACAAGAGGGTCAAGGTCAAGAAGAAGCCTGAGGAAAAGATGTCACAGAGGAAAGGGCTTTCCAAGACAAGGAGCAGTTCACCTGAAGATACAGGTGAGGAGGGGTTTTGGGAAAGTACACCAGACTTTCCCAGTTACGACACTCACTTCCACTATTGACATACGCAAAAGGGGTCTGGGACCATGCATATTGTGATTTGTCAAATGGAAAGGCAAATACATTTTGAATATCTTCTGATAGTGGTATACACCAGTATCCAGCTGTAAGGTCTAATGTGGTAAATACCTTTGACCTATGAACTTGTGCCAGGCCTTGATCAATAGATAGAAGTGGCCATATTGAAACAGGTACCTTTTTGTTTAATTCTAGTAGATCTGCAGACAAGTGCCATTGGCCATTGGGTTTTAGCACACCTAATATAGGGGTATTTGATGTACTATGAATAGGCCTAATGATTCCTCTAAATTCTAGATTTTTGATTATTTCAGCTAGTGATTCCAAACATGCCAGGGGTAACCTATATTGTCACACAAATACTGGCTCCTTACCATGTTCTTCTGGTGGTGTGGCAGCATGTAAATCGGTCAACCCACAGTCATAGCAATCTTTGTCAAAAACCTGTTTGAATTCAAGAATTATTTTTTCGCAATTTGTCTTTTTCTTATTCAATTGTGCAAGCATCTGCAGCTTGAATTTGCTCTTCTGCCATTTTGAAAACTCTGGGAAGTCCTCCAAAGGAGTGCCCTCTGTACTTTCCTCTTATCATGTGGCAGTGTCTCTTTGTAGGGTTGCTACACTCAAGTATTATGGAATATTGACCTCCATATAATTATGCTGTTTTTCTCTTTTAGCTTCACTTAATTTGAATAGAATACAATCTTCATGACAGACTATTATACTTGGCTCATAAAGGTACACTCACAGAACTTTAAAGATTACTTTAGGCTTCGACTCCAATGATTCTGGTAACTCACCGTGTGCAGTCACATAGCTTTCAGGAATGTTTCAGGAATGTTCCCGATCACTGGGTTACTGAAATCTGCAGTGTAGTATGATTTCTGTATTGCCATTCCTATTGCTGAATTCTCTTCCAAATGAATGTCTTGACACCATTTATTGTCCACCAGGATTTGAATGGGTCCATCCCTGAACTCTATCAGTGGTATCTAGTCACATTCTAACTCTTGCTGCCTTGTGGATTCATTTAGGCATACAAATAGATCAGAACTTTTTATCCGTTGTCCCTTTCTGTATTTTAAAGCTACTGTAAATTGTCTGGTGAATGCGGGAATGGTAAAATCTTTTTTTTACCAGAAGCTCAATTGCATATGGCGTCATTTGGGCACAATGGGAAGCCTGTCTTTTGTCTTCAAACTCAACCTGGACCAAACTTTTGATTTAAAAAGTCTAATACCATCCACATCCTGTGCATGATGTTGTTTCCCAAATATAATTTGTTTACTGTCCCGCTCAAGATCCACACATTGTGATGAATACTCCTAGGGCCAATTTTAATCTTTAAAATGCATCTTCCTACAATCCTTTGTCCAAAATCGGGGTCATCTAAGCCAAAAATGTGTTGATTCTTTATTCTGAATTTTGGGATATCCTCCCTGTCCATTATTTGCTGGATTATCTTTTCATTAAATAAAACTCCTTTCATGTTCAAGCACCAAAGTGGCTTCAATAATTTCAGGATGCCCATTCACATGGATAGGGACGCATGGCTTCCCTTCTCCCATTTGTATTTCTGAGAATTTTGAAATGTGTTTTTCCTTTTTTACCTCTGGAGTGACATTTGGTTTGCATTTTTCTTCATTTAGATAACAACGCAGCACGTTTTCATCTATGTCTGTTTGCCAGTTTTTCTTGGGGTCCAAATAAATCTCTAAAGACTTTCTCTCCCCGCATTTCATCCTCACACATGAGAATGACAGTGACGTTGGGCACAGAGCCATTCTGAAGATATACTTCCACTGCACTTTCTGATTTAGCAATGGTGTGGCATTCTTTTACATTGTTGCTTTGGGTCATTATTTTCTTGGGTCTCAATGGATTTTTATCTAATGACCACAAAACCCCATTTAACCCATCAATGTAGGGCAACAATCTCTTAAGGCAATTTGTCCATATGAGAAAGGGTATTTCATTAATGATGTGATCAACACTCCCTGTCTCATCCGATGCTTCCCTATCTTTATGTCAACCTCAGTGACACCTTCGATTGGTATTTCTTCGCCATTGAATTTGCGCACTGGGCCTTCATTTCGCCTCACCTTATTTGATTTTGTGGGGATCTGCCTTCATTGATACTTTTCACCAGTTATTTTGACATTATTGTTGCTTGGGCACCGGTGTCAATCATAGCAGATGCATGACATTGTTCTCCAATGGTCATTGGAGCATAATATCTATCTTCAACCTCTTCTAGTACACATAAGAAGTGTGAATTTTTGCTAATTTCAGGACTTACTTTTCTTAACTCTTTTTTGCTCTTTGCTAGGCAAATGGGCATATGAAATGACATTTTAACCTCCTTTTTGCCCACTTCATTTTGAATTTCTTTGTCTATTCTCCTGGGTTCAGAACCCAAATGGAGTCTAGCCACTGACTGCCCCTCTGACTTGGGACCACTGGTGCTCACACCCCAATTTCTCATTGTACTTTTCTCATTGTCTGGGTACTCAACATTTATTTGTACACTGCAAACATTTGGCTTGGTATTTTCACAAGTGTCACATAACAGCCTGTCAACTTCTAGCACATGACAATTATCTGCGTTTTGCATGGAGCCCGTCATTTCTGTCCCTTGGAATATCCGTGGTTCAAAATACTACTCAAGTGACTGACCTGCACCTGCCTTTGGGCAATTGTTTCCTCTGTGTGGGTATCAACGATATTCTGATCATCAAGTAAGGATACCCTATCTGTTGATCTTAATTTTTCGTTTTGTGTTTCACTTTCATATTGGATGTTCTTTTTAAATCTGCTTCTCTGTTCTTTGGGTTTTTCTTGTTCATTTTCCACCTCTTGATCTATCTTCATTTTCACACACCTGAATAGCCTGGTTCAACTCTAAATTGAAATCACACTCCCTTTTTGTGTGTGTTGAAATTCCCTGTTTCACTTTCATTTGTAGGTTTTCTCTTTTTAAATCAGCAAGAAATTCAGTACAGTTATTCAAAGGTTATTTATAGGCATTCATGTTTTCTTCAGTGCAGAGATGATTAGCTAGTCACTTGTTGTCACTACACACACATTCACTCCTATGGCCTCAGCACCTTCACTTGGCTGTTGCCTTTGGACTGCACATAATTTTCCTGTCTGTTCAGACAAAATTTTGACTTGGGCCTCTAAGCATTGAAACTTGTCCATGTGGCCTGGCCCGGTAATGATTAAACTTACCCCAATTAGACCTGTTCTGACATCTCTCAGGGGACTGATTTCTATTTTGTGTTACCTCTTAATTCACGTGACACAGGACGGGGAGAACTCGGAGTGACCATCCTATGACCATGGTCGACTGGTGGTGGTTATTCCATATATTGGCGAGGGACATCATTCATATTTGGTCTTTCATTTGGTGGGAATTGTTCCCAATGCTGGATTCCATTTTCATAGACTCTATCCACACATTGTGGTCTTTCCTGGTGGCCATATACCATTGTATTAGGGTCAAATCTACTCTGGGCCCCAAGTGTCTCATATGGGTCATTGTACATTTGATTTTGATTGTTATTTAGGCCTAGCATGTTGTGGCAAAATCCCACTCTGGGAGAATTACCAAGATATCTAGGACTAATGTAAGACTCCCTATTGCTGGGATCAATGAATTGGAACATAGGTGTTTGGGGGGATGTCCTCTGTGGGGGCATACCCCTTTTACTAGATGTTATATTGTTCCTTGCCTGAGTTTGGGCTGATGATATAGTGGCATCTTTACAAATTTTACCTTTAAAATTGCTGATGTGGATTCCTTAGACTTTGGTTTTATCTCTTTATTCTTAGTTCTCTCCTCAATCTGACCAAATATCACTTCATACAGTTTGGTCCCATGTTCTATTATCCATTCTAGCGACTTTTCCCTGTCAAATTCACAAATTAACTGGGGCACCATTTCTTTTTGGAGCCCATAAAAGTATGCAGTCTTAAATTCAACAGAGTTAGGATTAAAGCCCACATCAAATTGTGAAAATGCTCTTTTTAAATTTTGGAGTTATTGGCAAGGTGGCCTATCTGGCTTTGCCTTCATAGCATACGCTGCTTTTTTGGCATCCTGTATAGACTGCTAAGGTGAGAATTGATGTCTAACCTCCGTCTCAAAGTTCACTCATGACACATTTTCCTGTCATTGAGACCACGAATGATGCGAGCTAATGTTGCATCTATGGTTAGGTGAAAGTACTGCCTATATTTTTCCCTCGGTATCGGGAGGGGTGTGAATATATTGTGAATGGTTTCTAAACGGTCTTCCATGCAACAATCACCTCCCCTTTTGAATGGTTTGATTAAAATCTTGATGGATTTCCTGATTTATATAGGACTACATGGTGCATTCTGGTATGTGTCATTTTGTCGCTCATTCCTGTTCTCTTGTGGGCAAGAATTGTTGTGAATATTTGCAGGTGAATCAGACTCCACCATTGTGTTATAACCAGGTCTGGCCAAAGGGACATCTGTTGGTACATTGTTTCCTTGGCCATGCTGTGATTGAGTTTAGCTCCAGTGAATGTAGTACCCTGTCGCTTTTTCTGAGATCTGAGATTAAATGAGTAATGTAAATATTTCCTGTTCATAGCATGGAGTCTTTATCTTTCTCCCTGCCATCTTATCTGAGGGCTCGCATTTCCGAAATAGCAGCACCTTTATCATGCCTTATGTCCTCTAAAATTGCTTTTAAGTGAGTTAATTCTTGCTCACTCTCATTGAATTGTTTCTCTCTCTGAGCCAATTGAGCAGCAAGATCATTGCATTTGCCTTGCAACTTTGTGTCTAGCTCCCGCTGCTTTAATACTGCATTTAATAGATGCACCTGATCACATTCTTTGTCCAAAGTGCATTTTAACTTACTAATAACTTCACTGTCATTCCCTTTCATCTTTATGGATTTGTGTAGCTGGAACCACAGTTTTGCCCACAGTCGGATGATTCAGGTCTTCGCTTCCGTGCGATCTGATGCTCGGAATAGCATAAGGAGGCACACCTGCGCAATTCTGCCTTCATCAAAAACATTTTCAAATGCCTCCTCTCCTAACTCAGTAGTAATACCTTTTTTTCATATTGTCAAATTTTCTGAGGACCAAACTGCATGGGCATAATGCTTTCACTCGAGGTAATCTGATAGAAAACTCAGCCTGGATCTGGGACATGGCAGCACTATTGCCAATGGCACTATAATGTGAGTCAAATGAGCACACAGTCCTGCACTACCTCACCACACTAATTCAATTGATGATTGCACAATATGGTTATGCTTTTGAATGCAAGGCCACAGCCAGTAATTGGGGGTCATTACGAGTTGGGGGTTAAGGGTTTACCGGCACCGTTAAGGATGCTGGTGCCGGTAAACCCTTACCGCCCTATTCCGAGGTCCCTTAGCGGGTCCCAGCAGGAACGACTGGTCTGACCGGCCATTCTCTGCGGGACCCATTAAGGGACCTTGGAGCTAATAACGGCCCACAATTTGCGGGCCCGTTATTAGCGCCTTCCCCATTCCCATTGAGCCCAATGGGGGCTCAAATGGGAATGGGGAATGGTTTACTGAATGGGGAGTTACCGTGTCTGCATAGGTCGGAATGTCCCGGTAAGTCCCCATTCAGTCAGACCGGACCCGGGTTTGGAGGCAGCCATGGCGCCTCCAAACCCGCTATCAGCGCCATGGCTGCCTCCAAACTCATAATGACCCCCATTGTCTTAAAGTTTCCCTGCCAATGCACCAAATCTGTTAGATATATTTCAGGGTTATGTCTAGTACTTTGTGGTATTTTATCATGGTATTTTTGCTATGGTGGTATTTTTGTGGTATTTTTATAGTGGTGAGACTAACCTCAGAATACTGCCTAATAATTATTTCACCTGGGTCACTACCAACAAACAAATACTGTACTTAATACAATCTGAATAAATGGCTCATTCTCTCCTGTAATGTTTTATTTACAACATCACGATGATGCCCTTTTGGCTGTGTTCCAACAAATGTAAAGCATACAATTGAAATACAACACATTCAGTCAGCTTCCCTAAGTAAAACAATTCACTGCAATCACACACACCCATATAGCACCTCTGAAATGCGAAACTCCCATGATTAATTTACCTTATATTTTGCCACATGTTGTAAAATGTGAATTACCGCCTGTAGCAAAATAGGTTTACCACCAGTTGGACCTCAGTTAACTATAATTCAGACACATAATACAATGTTAGTTCAATTTGTTTTTCTGTTTTATGGCTTTATAAAATGTTAGAATTCAGAAAATGACCAAACAGTTGTATTCTGCTGTACTCCTTTACAGAGACTTATATTTAAACATGGATAAAATGCATTTCATTAGAGAGCTTGCACTTATTAAATAGCTTTCCTTTACAGAGACTTATGTTTAAACATGGATAAAATGCATTTCATTAGAGAGCTTGCACATATTAAATAGCATTATATGTTTGCTGGCTGGCTAACACACAGTCTGATGTAACCTTGCATGCTTCTCTCATACAATTCTTGGCAGCTATAATTCCCTTGTCTTAAAAAGCTTGCTTCAAAATGGCAATCCACGCAAAAAATAGAATGAGAATTACTTTAAGAAAACAAACATATTTCTATCACACCACCTGTAAGCATTTCTCATGTACGGTATCTAGACTTTCCATCGAAAATACATTCATCTAAGTAATTTCCATCGAATTGTATTCATTGAAAAAACTTTCCATTGAAATGCATTTTCATTGAATAAAATGTTATGGATATTTGATGGATTTTTTAAATTTAAGGGCAAGGGTTAGAATTAGGGTTAGGGTAAGGGTAAGGATTAGGGTTAGGGTAAGGGGTAGGGAAAGGGTTAGGCTTAGGGCAAGGGTTAGGGTAAGGGGTAGGACAAGGGTTAGAATTAGGGTTAGGGTAAGGGGTAGGGCAAGGGTTAGAATTAGGTTTAGGGTTAGAGTTGGGTTAGGGTTAGGGTTAGGGTTAGGGTTAGGGTTAGGGTTAGGGTTAGGGTTAGGGGGGGGTGCCTTGGGGTTTGGGGTTGAGGAGAATGCCCCCCCCCCCAAAAAAAACTTGAAACATTACACGAAGCTGGCCAGTGCCGAAATACTTTGAAGATTCCAGCATTGGACAGCCCCATGTAATGTTTTAAGGTGAAAAATAAATGCATCCAAATGATAAGTTATACCTTTAAAAGTACATATCCATTGAAATGTGTCCATTCCTATATTTGACGGACAAGTTTCGATGGATATGTACCTTTAAATGTTAAAGATAGCATGTGGATGGATTTGCTTTTTGATGCATTTGTGTGCGTTGAAAAAACCATAAACCCTCATGTACGCTACACACACTCCTCTGTATATTTACCTGGATCAAGCTGCAAAAGTCCCGACTCTGCTTGGCAGTGAATCTTTCCTCAGCCTTTCTGCCTGCCTCACACAGGGTCAACCCAGATAAGAATTATTGAGACTTTGCAGTTCTGCTAAGTATTGCCACCCAGGAGAGAAACAGCTTCAGTTTTAATCAGCTTGCAATCAGCCCAGCACCAGCCCTCTGCTCCCCTCGTCAGTGAGTGCCAGAAGAGGAAGGCCCCTACTCTACCTCAAACCCTTTTTTTTTTAAACCCCGTCACTCCAGAAAAACAGCTCCCCTTGACCAGATCCACCCCTTAAAACATCACACGATTTCCTCTGTGCCTCTCATTCTGCTAACTGCATTTTTCAGTTTACCACACAGCACAGGTTCGGCCTGCGCATTTAAAGTTCATTTTTCTTCCCATTTTCAGAGCATTATGCATTGGCTTAATCTGCATCCAGTTTATTTCATGGGCTAATTAGCACTAAATGTTATTATGGGATTAAGTTACATGTTAGATGGGGTTTGGTTAATTAGTATGCTAAATGGTTGTTAGTATTATATGTAGTGCAACTCAGTTCATTAAAATAGCATCCTGGAGCAAAGTGATCATTTTCTAGCATGTGCTCTGTGTGTTGGCATCTATGTGAATTCAGTCTGAGACTCATACTCTTGACTCATTAATGAGTCTCACACCCTTGGCCCTAGATAAAACTAAAGCCCTCACTAAAAGGTGAATGCTGAAATGCAGAGTCTAGATGTTGAAATGCGAGTCTATATGTTTACTCCATTAAAAAATAAAGGGTTCCTGGAAATAATCTATGGTCCTCCAGGTTACGATAAAGTTCACAATAGGGGTGTGGACCGATAGATCGAGAATGACCAGAGAAATGTTTCTTAAATCTTCATGGGCCTGTGCTGCAGCCAAAGATGGATGCAAACTAGTGAAGGTTTCAGCGTTGATGGTACCACACATGCAATTTAGTCTGGAATCGGCAGACTTTAAGTTGGACTGTGAATGCCGCAGAATATGCACTCACACCTCATGGATCATCAATAAGTAAAAGAATAATGACAATGAGGACGATCTGATTTCTCCATATGGTCAAAAAAACAGTATACCATTTTGGAACGGGAGAATGGTGAAAGAAGTTTTTTGGAGGCAATAGTAACCCTAAGTGAATAAATAGCTCTAATTCAATTATCTGTGATTTGGTCTGCAAGGGCAGCACTGCGGACGTTTGTACTTTGTTCAACAATGATATATTGGGGATGATGTCTCTCACTGCACCCACTTTTGAAGCAAGGCATTTCTGGCATAGAGTTTCTGTTCTGATGAAAGTTGGATCAACACGAGGGCCATAGTTGTAAGGCATGAGAGAACCGACCGAAACACGTATCATTTATGGCATGTACAGACAGACAAAACTGGATTTAAGAAAGGGTGTACAAACTTTGTGTTAGTTGTCTCTTAGAGAGAGAGATTGTAGGTTGAATGTGTGAATGCGTATAAACTGTGGAAAAAATTAACGTGAGATTGTCTATATATGTATTATGATATTGATCATGGTGAAGATTACTGTGTATTTAAAAAATTGATAAGGAAATAAAATAATTTTTGTAAAGAATTAAGAAAAATGTCTCTGGTCATCCTCGATCTATTGTTCCACACCACTAGTGTGAACTAGATGCTTACTCCTACAGAGGATCTACCCACAATGAGGCAACAGGGTTAGTATCAGGTACACCTGACTCAATGAGTGGTAAACAAGGTGGAATAGTCCAGGCAGCACTCTCAGGAGGTCAAAGGGCTGCAACCACCATAAAAATCAGGTATGGGCGACACAATATATTAAATCGTTCTACATAATTTTTATGCAGGATAAAAAAGGTAATGCATGAGAAATGCATAGTTCAACTCTATAGTGTGACATCCAGACAAGTTAGGATCTCCAGAAGAGGTCACAGTCAACCAGGGCCTCTGGGTACCAGGATTGCCCAAGTTATGAATGGGGTGTCCCGACGTCAGTGTTTGGAATATCCCATACCTGTGAATGCAATGGTGTAAAACGACTAGGCAAGCCTTTGCGGTTAGAGGCAAGCAGATGTGAGCTGTCAACAAGTTTAGAAATACATTTGAAAGTCAATGGTCAAGAGCTGAAGAGACTACCTCACATTGATTCCACTGAGGAAAAGGAAGGCTCCTTTGCATGTAGAAATCATTTAGAGCCAGAGATGTTGCTGAGTTGGATTAATAAATGATCTGATGCTAGGTTATAATGATTCAGCTGTCAGTAGCCAATGGTTACAAGCTGGTGCAGACAATACCTCAGTAGTTCAGATCAAGTAGCACAGGTTTCCTTGAAATACAAGTAGTCTAAGATGCATGTTTCTTGATTTTAGGTTGTCCTTTTGTAACAGTAGGACACTGGCTGCAGCAGTCCTTACTCTTATCTGTCAAAACCTTCTGCCATCTCTGGTCAGGTTCTGCGTGGCAAGTAGCAGGGCTTCTCTTAAGAGCAGAGGGGTGTTGGTGGCTTTCAACCCATCTGGTCCACACTTGTTAAAAGTGGCTTTACATCAATGTGGATGAATCCACCTATCAAGATCAACAACAAGATGTTATTCTGGCCCAATTGATATCTAGGTGGAATCCTTCTGATAGGTCACTTGGTTATGACCATGGCTCGCGGGTTTCCTTTAGGGCATTGCAGGAGGTTCATGACCGCAGAGATTGCTTATACAGAGGGTATAGGGAGGGTATAGGTCTCTCGGGCCTGCTTACCAATTGAGACACTTGTAGATACCGACCTCACAGAGACCTTGGCTCAGATGAAGGACCAGGAACACTTGGCCTCAGCTGTCTGTAAACCTTCAAGCTTCAGATTGGAATACCAAGCTCTTGTGGGAGTGGTCATGCTGTCTTACTTCTGAGATGATGATATTGTGATGTGAGGCCTTCCATAGGAATATTCCAAGAATATCAATTAATGTAGGCGAGCGAGCACAGTAAATCCATCTGCTAAAAAGAGTATACTGCACACCAGTGAGATTGTGCAAACAAGGCCAAGTACATCTGAAGCATGCTGGAGGTGTAAACAAAGTAAGAACACTAGAGCATATGCTGTGGGACTGTTATAAGGTCTCCTGGTTCCTGTACCTGGCTCTGGGTGTGGACATGAAATATGATTTTGACAATCTGATCTTTGGAGAAGATGCAAAGCTCAAAGATCTGACCTACTCACAGTCAACCTAGCTCTGTGGGACTTCCATGGTAGCCAAAGAGATTATACTGCAAAACTAGAAATCGTCCACTTTCTCAACCAAGTCTATGTGACTGCAGGAGATGTATTCCCTCTCTAACATAGATAGAGCTTTTTTGAAGTATCAAAAGAAAAGACATCTGAAGACATATGGGGAGAGTTCTGAAGATGAACCTGGATTGAATAACCAGGAAGGAGTGATCACAGTCTCAGTGACTTCCATTTTCTCTTTTCATTCTCCTTTTATTCCCATCCCCTTCTCTGCACCTCTTTATATGGATGTTATTGTGTATTCTTTTAAAGTGTAAATTCATTTAAAAAAAATACCTAAAAAACATCCTCATGAGGTATACTCATGTAGCATTTGAAATAGAAATATTTTTAATTGTATCTTACTTATGTTGAGGGCTTTACAGGTAGGATTACTCTGACGCAAATATCTTTATGAAAACATGAAAACACAATATTATAATGTTTAGTATTATTGTTATTGTTGTTTTTATTCCAATTACTGTTTTCAAAACGGTATAGCAAGTCCCGCTCCAAGTAATATAATCAGTCCAAAAGAACCAAAAAAACAACAAAAATGTATTATAAGACAGGGAATCATCTAAAAAGACATTCAACTACAAATTGCAAAATGGCTGGTTATATAGCACATTACCGGAAAGAAAAGACAACAAATTTTAGCTTGTTTGCACTTTCCAGGTTTTCATTGTTCACCGTCATTTGCACTATGGGTGCTTCAATGAATTTCCTAACTCAATTGGTGTATTCTAACCTCGGGACGAAATTTAATATTACAGTGCTCATTAACATGCCTTGAGGTCATCTCCTGTCACACGTTTACTAATTGGCTGGCACTCTCCAAAACATGTTTAATTCAATTGGCTGTTGTAGTAGGAGTACGTGTGGAGTGAATAATTGAGTAATTTTCAACCAATCCCTAGGTGAAGTGTAACAGTGTAACATTGAAATTATAACTTTCACATCCTTTTCCATTGACCTAAGCGATTGATACCATATTACCACATTCTCATCATTGTGGACTGATTTATATTGAGTACACGTTGCGACTCGTCATTGGAAACAATACTTACATGTCCTTCATTTCTCATGCTTTCATCGGTCCTGCCTAGGACCCTAAGCTTTGGGATTTAGCTGCTTGCAAACTTCATTCTCACACAATGGCATGGATATATGTGTATATTTATATGTGTACCGGTGCTTGTATAACTTGTGATTGCATCAATTGTGCTTACTGTTAGGGAGAATTCTCAGAAATGTGCTAACTTCCTCCACCTTTGAGACCCCCAGCAACTTTGCTGGATTTTGAGGACACATTTTTTCTAACCTTGAGAGAGTAAGACCCGTTTTTCCCCACTTCTCATGTATTTTAATGTGATTTTTGACCTCTGTGTTTCTTTTGGTTATGGAGCCTGAAAAACTCCATAGGCATCATCTTTTACATTGTGTCACACAGCACCTTCAGTGCAGTGGTACAGGGAAGTCTTCCAGATTTCCCCAAGGTTTAAATACCTTCTCTGGGATAAACTACTGTTTCCCAGAGCAGTGAAGTGAAATTTACTTTACTTACATTTGTAACTTTCTAGACCCAGCACACACCATCTTGCAGTAGGGTGCTGGATGGGTTACTTACTATCCCATTTGTCTAGCTTCTTATCTAACATTTTTTTATGTTACCCTTTCCTCACTGAATGGCTGGTGGCAGTGGTTTACGTTTAACTACTGTGGTGTACATTTACTGTGGGCTGCATTTGCAGCTGCAGTAAAGCACCCAAGGTTGCCATTTTTGTGAAAATGGCCCAAGTCTTGTTTTTACACCATATCTTTGTGGAAAGGTCCTTCTTGAGATTTACTCTGCACGCCAAACCAGAGTTGGTCCCTTAGTTCACTTTGACTTTGGCGGGATTCACGAGTGAAGCCTGCCTCTGGCTCCAGGGTGTCTGGTGGGGGCAGCAAGTGAGGGAGGTGCCCAAAACCCCCTGTGCTTAGTCTCCTAGGAGACCCAAATGCACTCTGTAGTGATTGGCCGGCTAACTCTCTGGCAAGGACAGTTACCCTGCTGACAGCAAGGCTGGAATTAGTAGGGGAGAACTGAATACATGGTAAAGCTTTTGGCTTGGAAGGCAGAGTCGACCGCTGGACAAAGGAACCGAAGAAGAATTTAAAGAGGACGCCTGCTGCAACTCCTAGACTGTTGGTTTGCCCAGTGAAGGCCTGCTGCTGTGCTGAAACTCCAAATTCGTATCGACAGAGAAGCCTCTGCAAGGACCACTTCTGTCCTTGAGTTGGTTGGACCATCAACCCCAAAGTAAGCCACTTGGACATCTTCTTGGAGCTGGTTGAATCTCTACAGAGTTGCTGCTGGAAACCAAAATGCCAGGGAGAGCAACACCCGATTGTGTGCGTTGCTTTTAAATTGGCCAAGAGTTCCAGGTTGATCCTCCGGACTCCCAGGAAGCAGGACTGACCGAGCCTGAGCCCCCTCAACAGAGTGCAGGACCCCAGAAGCAAGGAAAGTACATCTCGACAGTCAGGAACCACAGTGTTGCTGTTTGGGGTAGTCATAAGGTGCCACTTGTTTGAAGATTGCCAGTTGCAAGCGGTGACCATCCCATTGCAGTGTAGGAGTCCCCAGAAGTTCTCCCTCTTGTCCCTACAACTGAGTCCCAGGAACAGTGAGATCTGCAGAGCTGCACAGGAACAGAAGTCATCTGCTGAGCTTTTTCTTCAATCCAAAGGTACTGTAAAGTCTGAGAGAACTTACCTCTTATTGTAGAGTTGCTTGCATCTTCTACTATTCACAAGCCTAAACAGCTTGTGGCCCTACAGTGATTCTTCTTTTCTTCAAAGACTTCTAGAACATTGTGCAAAGACTTTTCTACTTACCTACCAGAAGTGCTTCAGCCCATAAAGACTTTTGCCCATTGACTTTGGCTTAAACTGTTTACTGAATGACTCTGCTTAGGGGATCCAAAAGTATTTGCCTGCTTAAGAATATTTGTGATCTTTTGGTTGGTCTAATAACCTTTTCCTTTGACCAAGTTCTAATAGTATTCTAAATGCAACAGTAAGATATTAATGCCCCCAGCAATCTATTTATTGAAGTCACGTGAGGGTGTAGGTTGTGACTGTGCACCATCTCAGAAGGGTCTTTACTGATTCAGAATCTAAGAGTGTGTATTTTGGAGTGTACTTCTGTGTTGCTTTAATATTGCTCCATTCTGAAGAAGGCTTATTATAACTGACTGATTAATAAATTAATAATTGTTTAATAAACCTGCTACCAACCTGGGTAGTACAGACGTATACCAAAGGTTGGGTTCCTATTGCCAGGAGGTCAGTGTTGTTGGAGTACATACAATTGTGCCTAAAACATACTTCTATTATGCACATGCTGTGAATGGTTATTCAAGAATTTCCATGAGAATCAACAGTTACTAATTATTCTTACCTCATGAGTAATAGTTGTTTCTATGACTTCTTTCTTAATAATTGGTGCTCTGCAATTTATCCTACAGAGGGCAGTGCTGCACCTCATTCATTCTGTCTCGACAACCAGGTTTGTACACTGTGTATTGCTCTATTCCCACTGGCTTGTGACCTTCATTATAATACATTTTGATGTACTGCTTAGAAACATTACTTGTTATATCTCCTTTTAATACTAGCTTGGGAAACCGGCTAAGCTGATATGTTTTGACCAATCAGTGTGCAGGGTTCTGTCCTTTAGCTCTGGGGTCTGCTATCTCTCTGTGTTGCTCTTTCATGACCTCACTGCCACAACTTGGGCCTGGGAAGATGCTCACTCCCCTTACCTTAACCAATCACTGCATGGCATTCAGTCTTTTACTCTGGGAAGTTGCACCTTGAAATGTGTGCGTCTCTCTGCAAGGATCTGGCTAATGGTTTCTGCTGAGGGTTGGGGGGTTTCATGCTTCAGGAATGGCAAACTAGATCTTGAGGCTTGTGTTCACTGTATGTTCAGCTAATATAAAGGACTACAGTCCTTCATTATCACTATGAATATTTATTCTATGCTTCCCTAACTATTGTTAAATGATGCTGCATTTACTTAAGGACACATAGTTATGTTCATCTTTAAGGTGTATGCATTATGGTTTACTAAATCATGGCTGCTAGATCCTTGTTGGGCCTGTGCAGGAAAGCCTTCTTTGTATGAGGCTGCACTGGCCTTTTCATAGTGACTTTTGCAGTTCCTATTTTCGTGCACGTTCAAGGCGTTGGATGTATTCTCCAACATTGCTGTAGTCCCAAACATTTTCATACAACCATCACAGTGAAATGGCAACAGAAAACTTTCTGAAGAGAACAGGATATATAGATGCATTTTTCTAAAGAATACTTCCTGATTAACGAAACTAGACAGAAATCAAAAGTAAACAAAGGTAGCTACTTACAAAAAGAACAACAAAAGCAGCTAGTCGCAAAGGGTTCAGGGGAGGAAATGCTGCTCATGGTATCATCCAATCGATCAAACTGTGGGATCCTCGAATCCCAGTAGCATTTCACCTTCAGAATGTGATTTTGGCCAGGATCTTTGACTAAGTGTATTTCTTGACACTTTGGTAGATCACCTTATTTTACACTTATTTTTGAAGGCATTAGAAAGTATTTGTCCTGTCTCCATTATTCCTTTCTCTATAGACAAACAACTAGAAATCACACTAAATGAACTGGAGGCGGAAACTCGTACTTAGGTGGCCAGAAATTGGAAAAAAAAAAGTGTAACCACCTCATCTTTTCATAAGATCAAGAATTGCTTGATAATTGTAGCAAACGTTGCTTAATAATTCTGGTAGGCAAATGACGAAAAGGACGGACGGCTTCGGTCGGCTGCTTTTCAATTATTCCTCTACCCAGGTGATATTTTTCCACTTGACACCTTTTTTCTGTTCTTCGTAACCTCTCACATTTCCCTATTTCATTTATTCACATGTATTTTCCTTTAGTGTTTTCCCTGCATCGCAGACACGTGCTTTACCCGCACATAAACATTCGATTAAGCGAGAGTGAAATCAGTGAGCAGAGCATCCTGTGCCTAGCTCCATTGAAGGCTAAGGATACATTTACAGAAAAATGCATGTTCCAGTGACTTCTTTCAGTCAAGCCGTGCTCTCACTGACACGGATACATTTTACATTTACAAGTTGCATTACTGGTGAGAACAATGTCTTATTCTGAAATCCAGAAATAGGCCAAATCATGTGAACCGTGAGCATCAAAACTGGAACTTTCCTCTGAATAAAAAGCTGTCAAAATGTGCTTCAGAGAGAAAAAAGAGCTACCAAAATGAAAGCCGCTTATCTTCTGAATATTCAACAAAATAAGTTATTCCCATTTTGCAGTGTTATTGGAGGTAGGGTTTAGGGGTCTGCCTAATGGAAGACATATGTTATGCTTTGTAGTTGTCATGGCCGCCTGTGGCATCATGGGAGTGATGGAACTGTAGATGGTCGCTTTGTCTGGCTTAACAGTCAGTGGCATCAATTCTGTATTGTAGCACTGGCTGCTATCCTTCGTATGATAGGTTGTTTGATGTTGGGTTAACATAGCTGGTGTTCTGTGATCAATAACGCAGATCACCCCATAAATTCTAATGTGTTTGGAACCTTTGCCCAATGAAAACAGATCCACCATTGGGCTACTCTGAATACCTCTGCATCTAATAGAGAGATAGCATAGTGGTGCCAGGAAATGGCCCATATGTCCAGGAGATCAAAGAACAAAGAGACCTTGGCTGATCAAATCCAATACCCTGTGTCTTTTCTGGAGAGGCAGCGTCCATGACTTCAGCATTTCCCCAGCATTCTGTGCTGTCTAAAGCCCAGAGCATAGTGAAACTACCAAAAAGAGAAGACAGGCTCGTGCTTCACCTGTGTTTTTGAACAACAAATTATGCACGCTCCTAAAGATTGGTGAAGCTTGGGTGGTTCTCGTTTACCTTATCTTGAATCTCTACCTTGTTGATGACGTCCTCATACCATATAGTCCCCAGGTTCACACAGAGTTGTTTTGCTGGCATGCTTGAACCTTTGAAACTTGTATATCCTCTCACATAATACGTGAAAGCTCTAGCAGACAGATGGTAAATATGACTAAATAATCTATGCTACTGAAAAATGGTCTTGTACATTATGGCTTCTAATGGAGCATAACAGCATATGCAGATGTAACCTTAATCAAGTTTCTTCTTCCTCTTTGCAATATGGGCCCAGCATGAATTGTTTTATAAATGATTCCTCAGTACTCCTTAGTATTGCTCTGGGCAACGATGATCACAAACGAGTGTTTTATTTTTCATATGTCGTATGTCTTCTGTTACTAATCAGTTTTTAAGTATCAAAGTGTTCCTTAGTAATCAATTCTAGGTGGGTGGCCACCTCGAGGCCTGTCATATGATATTTGTTAAGCCAACATATGTCACACCCACCCACTGCCAGCCAGAAGGTAGTGATTTTTCAAGAACCTACATGAAAGGAACAATCGCTGTCAAGCTGAATGTTTTTTTTTGTGGGTGTGTGTGATTTAAAGCCCAGGCTGAAACAAGTTATTTGTGTGTTTATATTTTGTATCTGTATGAGCCGGGGAGTGAGAACATCCCAGTGAAGTGTGTTATAACAATGTTCTGGATGCTGAGGAAATTATAGAAAAAAGTATCACGGACTGGGTACCACACAGACTGGCAACAAAGACAATGTACAAAGTACCAAATATAGTAGATATTAGTCAGATAAGCAATGTGTTTAAAGGAGGAGAAGAGGTGTCCATGAGAATGTATTCAAGGGAGGGGGTAAATGAGCTGGGTAATGGCTGGGTCTCCTTTCAGTGAGGAGAAAGGGTTAAAGGCAGACATGAATGCAGGGAGTGTTGACACTAGAAGGTGGTCATTGTTTTAATAGAGGTCAAGGAGCAAAGGGCTAGCAGTGAGAGGTGGTGCATTGGGGAAGGGCACAGAGAGGTTGAGTAGGGTGGATAGTCAGCTATGAGTCGGGGATTAGCAGGGGATTAGGTTAGTCAGGTAATGAGGGCAAGGCCAGGGATGGTTGTAATGGAGAGTAATAGTAAAGTTAAGAGTGAACAGAGATACATAGAGAGTCACCTCAATTGAGTCAATGGTCAGGATAGGATAGAAGAAGAATGTGTAGAGTGCAAGTTGCAAAACTATGTATCCTGTTGAGAGGGGCAAAGCAGTAGAGAGGGAGACCCAATAGAAGGCTTGTGCAATAGTCAAGATGACTAAGAACTATGGTGGAGATAATATGTTGTGGAGTGTTATGTGAGGAGGGGTTGGCTGTTTCTCATGTTAAATAAGATCCCAATGTTGCAGACCTGGTGGAGGAGAACTAAGGTTGGGTGAAAAGAAAGTTGGAGGAAAAGAGATTAACAGTCATATTAGAAATTACCCTGGCGGGCGTGGCTGTGCACCGGAGCTGATGAATGCTTAATCCCGTACCCCCACTCTGGCAAGTTTATATACTAGTATATTGCCGTTTATATGCAGAGAAAACATTAAAAAATTGTTTGCCTGCATGTCCGAAATCAACGTGTAGGAGCTGGCTTTCTGTGTGGAGCCTGTATTCCGCCTGAACAGTGAGGCTGATGAAGTGGGATAGAGGTGTGGGCGCGGCCTACAGCAGTGAGGTTGGGTCGCGGGCAGGCTGACGTTCCTGTCAGCTGATGCGGCCAATGCGAAGGAAACATACCGCCTTGCGCATGGAAGCGTGGTTCCTCCACAACTCAACTTGTTATGAGCACAACACTATAAATGAAGGTACTTGTAACACACAGCTGTATGGATAATAAATGAAAATTAGTAATTTAAGTCCTGAGGCTTTCATAACCAGTTATCTAGTGGCTGGTATAATTTCTGGGCAATTTCATTAATGTAATTTTGGAGCAAGATACGAAGCTATGGCTTATATGAGAATTCCCCTTCACTAATAAGGTGCACTATTTATATGGCTTTCCCACCTTTCATGAAATCCTGGGGCAAAATCTCTGTGTTATTTATCAATACAATATATCATCAAGTTTTCAAGCTGTGGCTACATGGTATTTCATATCCATTAACAGGATGCACTAGTTGTGTGGCTTTCTTGCTACTGGTTGCATTTTTGAGATTTGTTTTTGCTTTACCACAACCTCGCAATAAACTGTGAAGTTACTGGCTCATATAGAGCTGTTCTATCAGTAATAGGGTGCACTATTTCTGTAGTTTTTCAATTTTTGACTGAACGTCAGAGCAGCTATTATATGCTAATCTACGACCACAACCTTAACAAGCTACTGGGGGTTGACATATTTGACCTTTGTTACTACATAAGACATAACGTCTGGATTATACCCTCACTATCAATTGAATTGTGAAGCAGAAATTCTATGTTAAAGTAGTACCAGATTTGTTACCAAATTATGGCTTTGAAAAAAGGGAAAACCAAGGACGTGTCCTTAAATTATACTTAAGTTTCCTAAAAGACAGAAAAGTGAGTCCCCCACACTCAAGGACGATCTAAAATATCCTGCCATGCAAACATTTCTAACAGCCATTAAAGCCATTAAACCATTTATGGAGGCCACAACTGCCAAGCTGCAAATGTTAGATGAATAATGGTCCACTTTCGAATCAAGAATTAACAAAGTAGAAAGAAGTGTTAGCGATGCTGAAGATGTAACAGGAAGAGTAGCGTCACTAGAAAATTCTGTCAACTCTTTGTAGAAACAAGCTGAAAAGTTGGAAAAAAGAAATAATTTACGAATTGTGGGTCTTCCAGAGAAAATTGAAAAGGACAATCCTATTCAATTCCTATACTATATGCTTCCTTTGCTCCTGGATCTTCCTATAGTGAAAATACCAAAATCTTTCTGTCTCAGGATGTGTCTAATGCCACTGCGGCGAGAAGAAAAGAACTGTTGATGTTCAGGCCTGCTCTAAGGCAATTAAATGCTAGATACAGAGTCATCCATCCAACCGTTCTAAAGGTTACTGGGTATACTTTCACCTTCCAAAATCCAATTGATCTGTGCAACTTCATTCAGAGCCACAGAAGAGAGGAAATTGACACATCAAGACCACCAATATGAACTTCAATGTGCAACATGAAGTATTCATTCTTTTGTGATGTCCTTGCTGGAGTGGGATGCTGGTTGAGCCCTTCATTATCCAACTCTCCATCCCCACTATTCTCTGTTCCAATCACAACATGGTTTAAAGTGGCTGTTTCTTTTAGCCACTACTCCTTCATACAATATTCAGTTTACTTGGAAATGACAGAATTCCATGTTGTTTAAGTTCGTCTTCCCCTGTCCCTTATGTGTCTCTCCCATTAGTCCATTAATGCAGTTATTGAATACCTTGACACTACTTCTTGTACAACTGCTATTTATTCAGCTATCTATCACCCAATCTCTATCACTCCCTTCCTGGGTAAGCTCCTGGAGAAACTGGCCATCTCCCAGCTTAATCTCCATGCTGAATCTGTTGGTAGTCTTCATGACCATCAGTCTGGCTTCAGAGCTGCCAGAAGCACGGAAACTGCTCTCCTGAACATCCGCGAGGACCTGCTCTCAAACCTTGACTCCAACACTCCTTGTGTTCTCATTTTGCTCAACCTCTCATCTGCCTATGACACTGTCAACCACACCATCCTGCTCAACCGTCTCCGTGATAACCTGGGTATCACTGGTCAGGCTCTGGCATGGCTGACCTCCTTCCTCTCCAATCGATCCTCCCAGGTTCAACTGGGTTCCTTCCTCTCTGACATATTTTTCTCTACCTGTGGTGTCCCCCAGGGATCTAACCTCTCCCCCTGGTTGTTCAACCAGTATCTGGCACTTCTTGCTCACCGCATCGCCGCTCTCTGTCCCAACTTTCAGTGCTACACGGATGATACCCAGCTCATTTTCAGGCTAACCTCATCCTCCTCTTCCCCTTCCCTCATCTCTGACTGTCTTTCTGCTATCCAGGAATGGTGTGCCGCCAACGACCTCTACCTTAATGCCAGTAAGACTGAGATTCTACTCATCGGCACACCCACTCCCTCCTTCCCTGCAGCTCTCTGGCCGGCCTCCCTTGGCCCTCTTCCTGCTCCTACCTGCAAGGCAAAAAACCTTGGGGTCCTCTTTGACTCCACACTCTCTTTCTCTCCTCACATCTCTGACGTCTCTAAGAAGTCACACTACCAGCTACACCTCCTCAGAGGTATCCTTCCTTTCCTCTCCTTCCCGCAGAAGCTCACTGTCTCCAGAGCCCTGGTTCTCTCGAAGCTGGATTACTGTAACAGCCTCTATCTAAATCTTCCTGTCTCTACTCTCCGCCCTTTGCAACTCATCCAGAACAGGACTGCGAGACTTGTCCTTGGCCTCAAGCCCAGGGACCGTATCTCTCCAGGACTGAAATCATTACACTGGCTCCCAGTGGCTGCGAGGATTAAGTTCAAAACCCTCTGCATTGTTCACAAGGCCTTCTGGGGCCTTGGGCCAAAATACCTTCAACTCTCTCTTCCTAAATATCTTCCTTCTCGAGCTCTTCGCTCATCCACCTCCAACTACCTCAGGGTCAGCCGCTTCGCCAAGCAACGAGTTGGGGATAGATCTCTCTCCGCAGCAGGGGCCTCCCTCTGGAACAGCCTTCCTGCCTCCCTGAAACTTGAGGAGAACCATCTCCGGTTCCGGAAGCACCTCAAAACCTTCCTCTTTGCCTCTGCTTTCTCTCCCTCTCTCCCCTGCTAAAATCACTGAACCTGCACTGAATCTGCAACTGGGCCACTCACCAATCTCGGTCCTTGGCCCAGCCACTCTTCCCTGCACTGCCTACCTGCACTATGGGACTGTCTCTGTTTCCTACAGCCCCTTCTCCCGGCACTTACCTTGCACTTGCCACCAGCTGGCCCTATTATTTATCTTGTATTCTACTAACCATGTACTGCACTTTCCCCTCTCCCCTTCCCCTTGCACTTTTCCCATTCCCCTCTACCCTTGCACTTGCGCGATCTGAATGACACCTGGCCTAGTAGGATCGTTATCTGTCTCCCCTTGTCCCCCCCCTGCCTCGTCACGCCTTGAAACACTTGTGTATAGGCGCGTTACAAATGCCATATCATATCATATTATATTCTACATTTCATAAGAGAATGTATTATTCTTCAGCTCTTTCCATTTATTACTGTAATTTACATTTTGGTGTACCTTGTTCCCATTGTCATTTATGTCATTTAACATAACTTCATGAAATGTTAAAGGGCTGCATAATCCGATCAAAAGATGTCCTTTCCCATCTCAATAGAGCCGAGCCTTCCATAGCTTGCCTGCAAGAATCTCACCTTTCTTAGATGGAAGTGGCTAAACTGAAACGTCTAGGGTTGGGTCAAGTATTTTCTAGTGCGGCGAATAGGAAAAGAAATGCAGTTGTTATGCTCATCAACAAACCTTTCCAATGCAAGGTTATATCCACAGAATCAGATGATGTCGGAAGAAGGGTTCTGCTGAAGTTACTTATTCTACTGAATATTCGATTTTAAATGTATATGGCCCTACTATTCCTGATCCTGCATTCTGGATTCAGTTAACGAATCATATCCTCAACTCTAGCCCTAATAACCTCATTGTGTGTGGTGACTGTAATGAGATTATGGATCACTTTCTTGATAGGAAATCAAATGTTTGCTTAAAAACCCATCTGTTAGGCATTCACATCCCTTGCGCCTTTTAGATCATGTTTCCTTTCTCAGGCGCTTTTGATTTGTATCCCGTTCCAAGATGGCACCCAGATGTTTTTACCATGTTGTGACATCATCACGCGTACGTGATCCTGGACGTCAGCCATCCAGAAATAAGTAGTGAGCAGTCTGGAGGCGTGCCGCATTGCAATTGAACTTCATTTGCGGTATGCTAGTTTTGACTTCAGACCGAATTCCTTGCTTGTCTGCTTGTTGTTTCCCCTCTCCGTTCCTTTTCTCCGTGTTTCCTGGTTCCTCCTGGCTCAATCGCGCTACTTCCTCGGCAGCACTCTGGTTCTCCTGCCTGCTCAGTACAGTCTCTTCCATACTTCCCTGTTCTTTCTGGGTTCCAGTGGTTCCATCAGCTCTGTCCTTTCCTCTGCTCTTTCCTGCTGGCCCTTGCTGGTTATGGGGCAGCGGAGCTTCAGTAGCATTCTACCTCCGTGTTCACTTCCAGGAAGCCTGCAGCACTGCTACTGCCTGATAGTCTTCTGGGATTCTGAGTCTTCATTGTTGCATCTTGAAGTTGATGAACTTTCAGCACATACTGAAAACTGGAGATTTCCTCTTATCTTCACTGAAGAGTCTCTTGGATCTTCCACTTACCTGGACAGCTTCTCTGCACCTTGGGGTATTTTCCCCCCTCAAGGTTTTTTTTCCCTGGGACCTGGCTCTCTGGGTAGCCCTGTTGCCCACCTATTTTCCTACATTTTCTTTGCACAGTGGCTACCTGAAAGGACATGCCTTAACTCTTCTCAGCAAAGGAAGCAAAGACTAAAGAGATAAGGGCTGAAACGGACACCATCCCTCTGACTTAGAATATACTTTTTACTCCCCCCTCACAACTCATTCTCAAGAATTGACCATGTCTTTATCTCAAAATCCCTCACTAATTGTCTGCTAGATGCCAACATAGAGTGTATATCTCTATCTGATCATGCAACTGTTCAGGTTCATCTATCCAATCCATAAAATTCACTTAAACATAATAGATGGAGATTTAATGCAGCACTCCTGAAAGATGAACAATTCTCTCAATTTATCCAACATCACACAAACCTTTTCTCTGAAAATCTTAGTGTTGATACATCCATTGTAAATAACTGGAATTGCAATAAAGCTGTTCTTAGAGGGCATATCAATTCCTACACAGCTATTAAAAAGAACAATGCTTAAACAAGAAGCTGATGATATTCTTAAAAACAATAAAATCTCTAGAATCTGAGTATGTACACTCTAACTCAACCTCAGTCCTTCAGAAAATCACTAGACTTAGAATACAGTATAACAATATGGCTACATAATACTTGTGTGCTAGTCTGCTACAATATAAATAAAAAATGTATCACTTCTCTAATAAATCTAGTAAATCTCTGGCATCCTTTCTTTAAATGAAAAAAGAAAATACTAAAGTTACAGTTATTAAGATTCGAAATGGCAATAGAATCTTCTCTGATAAAGAAATTCTACAAGCATTCTCAAACTTCTACATAAAAAGATATTCCTATGAAGCCCCGACCAATAGCACCCATGCTCATGATTTTCTTAGAAAGACACACCACAACTCATTCAAACACACATTTCTAGACGTTAAATGCTCCCATTTACCCTAGTGAAATTAGAAATGCTATCAAAAACCTCAGAATAGGTAAGGCTCCAGGCCCTGGTGCCTTTCCAATTGACTTTTTCACCCACTTTAATGATCTGTTAGTTCCTGAACTCAATCAACGTGATACCTCCTTCATTGCTAACAAAAAAAGCTTTTGGAACCTTTTCAGAAGCAATGCTTATTGTATCCTCTAAACCTAACAAAGATTCTGAAATGACCCAGAACTACAGACCTATTTCACTCAATACTGATTGTAAAATATTTGCCAAGATTCTAGCTAATAGACTTTTTCCATATCTTCCAAATGTAATAAAAAATGATCAGGTGGGTTATGTTAGAGGGTGATTATCCTCAGCCAACATCAGACTCTTTATTGATATTCTTAATGTCAATCAGAAATCTACTAACCCTTATGCAGCAATAGCGCTTGATGCAGAAAAAGCCTTTCATAGGGTTGAGTGGAATTATATGTTCCAGGCTCTTAAATGGCTCAGAATCACTGATCTGTTTATTTCTATGGTCAAAGCTTTGTATTCCAATCCCAAAACATCTTTCTTTGTAAATGGACAGATGTCTTCTTTTTCCCACTTCACAGAGGTACTCGCCATGGTTGTCCCCTCTCCCCACTCCTCTTTATTCTTGCGCTAGAACCCTTCCTTCAAGCAATTTGACAGGACGATAACACAGCTGGTGTTTTTTTTGATGGTATCCAAATTAAGACATCTGCATATGCTGATGATGTATTACTACTCCGCAATATAACAGACATGTGTTTGCATAATCTACTTCATGCTATTGCCCAATTCACTCTGGCATCAGGATGCAAGCTCAATGTGGATAGGTCAGAGATCCTACTACTTAATCTACATTGTACCAAATATCATAGTTCACTCTCTGACATGAAATGGTGCCCTGCAGATATTAAATACCTAGACATTCATATATCCTCCTCCATGAAAGAAATGATCAAACAGAATACCACAACTATCTTGATGAAATTAAAGGAGATTACTAATTCATGGTCCACCTTTTTTTATCATGGTGGGGTAGAATAGAATTTGTCAAAATCTTGATCGACCCATTTATACTTTACTTGCTATACATGCTCCCATTCTCCTTTGCCGCTTCATTCTTCAAATCACTGGATTCCTGTATTGTAAAGTTTATCTGGGGTAAAAAGAAACAAAAAAATATCCCTATGTAAACTTAAGAAGCCTTGAGCTGGTGGTGGAGTTGGCTTCCCTGATTTTAAAAATACCACATGGCCTTTGTGTTACGTTAAGCTCAACTGTGGTTTATAAATACTGGTTCTAACATACCCAACAGGCTGTGTTTAGAGAAAGCAATGGTCTTCCTTCATGTTCTTGCAGATGTTCCTAATATTAATGGAAATAATGCATTTCTTACTTGTCCCAGTATTAATAATTCTGTTACATACCTATTTATTTCCATCCATCACAAAAACTTCCCAATTTGTCTCACAATACATTTGGATGAATCCCAGGAGAAAGGTCAACAAAAGCTTCATATGCTAGAGACCATGGTTTTCTTTAGGTATTACGTGTGTTGACGTGTTTTGGACAACTCTTCATTCATGGTACTCCACTCACTTTTAGTGAGATGGTAACTAGATACCATTTGCCAATTTCATTTATACAGCAACATTTTAGTCTGATTGATTCAATCATGGACAAATATGATGTACTAATATGTAATCCTAAATTCTACCAAATTGAAAGAATACAACACGTGTCTAATTCAAAATGTACAGCCTCCATGTTTTATAGGATGTGGTTATTGCGTCCAACCAATGAAAACCTGTGGAATTTTCTAGTGGCATGGAATCAGGAATGCTCATTAACATACTCATAACTATTATGTCCATCTCTATGGAAGAATATATCTAAAGCTATAGTCTCAGCTAACCTACTCCAAACCCTGTACTTCTTTTACCACAGGGCTTTTGTCACCCCACTAATTCTCTTTAAGGGTAGAGCTACGCAAAATTATAGTTGCTGGTCTTGTCTTCAAGCTCAAAGCTCTTTCAAACATGTTGGTTTGAATGTACCTATGTTAAGGAATTCTGGGACAATGTATGGAAAACCCTCAAGTGTATTTTTCATCTGCAAAAAGATATATGTTTTAGCTTTCTCTACACTGGTAGTACAATGATAAAACCAACAACTGACACAAATAAATGTCATTTGTTTGATCTTTTAATGGCAATAGCAATTTAAACCATCACCTTTAACTATAACATATAAAGGGTCTGCATGTCAAAATATGGTGGAACTCTGTTTGTAAATGTCTGTGTGAACCAATATAAAGGTTAATACTCTGCTGTTAGTGTATATTGCTAGCATACACCCCTTGTCTATGTCCGTCCTGTATGTCTTTGTTTGTTTAAGTTTAAGATACATTTCTTACACAACTATGAGTTTGTCTTAAATTGCATTTTATGCATTAGGTTATAGAATTCATACTTTACCATATGTTATCAGTACTTTTATAGCGCATGGTCGCCCAAAGGCATCATGGCGCTTAAGGAGAGAGAGAACAGGCAACTAAGTGAGTTTTGATCCTCTTTCTGAACTGAAGGTAGTTAAAGATTTGCTCGCCCGCCTACACGTTCACGGTTGTAACTAGGTACTAGAAGCATTTCGGCAGTGGCGGAATGAAGATTGCGAGTAGGATAATAGCGAGAACATTTCGCTTGGGGTACTCCGCTCCCTGATTGTGAAGAGCACGATGAACAATACATAGGGCCTTAAACTCCACTCGTTGGGCCACCGGAAGCCAGTGCAGAGTCTGGAGCACCAGTGAGATGTGAACTCCTTAAGGGGTATCAGTGGCCACCCGAGCGTGCAGGTTCTGTAAGCGCTGCAGTCATATTATCAGCTTCTTAGGTTGGGCCAGATATAGGGAATTACAATAGTCTATCCGTGATAGTACCAAGGCGGCAACTACCGGGGGGGCGGAGAGGGGTCGGGATCAGGGGCAACACCTTCCTAAGGGTTTTTTATTGGAGGTGTCCAGCCTGAAACAATGCTGTAACCTGTTGGCCCATAGACAGAGAGGCTGATAGCATGACACCCAGGTTTTTTACTTTCTTAACTGGGGTAGGTAAGGGACCCAAAGAGGAGGGCCAGAAAGAGGACACCCAGAGTTTAGGATTAGGAGGGTAGCCCACCACCATCACCTCAGTCTTGTCACCGTTCAACTTAAGCCAATTGTGGCCCATCCAGTCCCCCACCGCCGGCAGACACCCCCGCAGGCACGACGACACCTCAGATTGATCAAGATCTAATCGAATCAATATCTGGGTGTTGTCGGTGTACGAGTAGCATCTGACGCTGAAGGAGCGGATGAGACACACCAGGGCCCAGATATAAATGTTGAACAGGATAGACGACAGAGAGGAGCCCTGTGGAACCCCACAGCTCAGGTGACAAGGAGAGGAAAGGAAGGGTGACATTGCTAGGGTCTGAAAACGATCTGCAAGGAATGACCTGAACCGGGCTAGTACCTGCCCTGAGATACCAAACTGGGCGAGGTGGGACAACAAGATGGAGTGGTCGATCGTGTTGAAGGCCGCTGATAAGTCCAACAAAATCAGGGCCCCCACACCACCAGTGTCCACCAGCCTCGTCATGTCGTCCAAAACGGATACCAGAACACTTTCTGTGCCTCAGCCAGGGCAAAAACCAGATTGAACTGTGTCCAAAAATTTTTGGATTCCAGATGAGAGGAGAGCAGAGGGGACACCAGTGACTCCAGAAATTTAGCCAGGAGGGTGAGTAGAGAGATAAGAGATAGGGCGAAACTTAGATGGGATAGTGCAGTCCAGAGTCAGTTTCTTCAGCAGAGGGACCACTCTTGCTGATTTCAATTCCTGTGGGATAAGCGCTGTCAGAAATGAGTTGTTAACAGCAAGGGTGATCAACTATAGGAAGTAGGGAGCTATCTCTTTCATGACCCTCAAAGGGATGGCATTAGAAGGGGAGCAAGATTTAATCTTCTTAATAGCCTTCAAGACTGCTTCCTCAGAGAAAACTGGGAACGTGGACCAGGTATTAGTTGTGTGAAGAACTGTGGTGATGGGAGAGGAAATAAAAGATGTTGTGGCCGCCCTGATTATAGTAGAAGAAATATTTTGCCTAATAGTCTTGATTTTCATGATAAAGAAGCGAAATAGTGCATTGCATAGTTCTTCAGATGGCGTAACTAAAGGGGTAAGTCTCTCCATCGAGGCAAGAGCCTTGACCGCAGAGAACAGAGCCCTCGGCTGAGATAGGGACGATTCGATGTTAGTGGTAAAATATTGCCTCTTGGCAGCTTTAATTTTAACTTCATAGGCAATAGAGCATGTTTTATATCTTACTTTAAGAATGGGATCATAGGTCCTACGCTATTTCCGTTCTGCTTGACGCCGTTTAAGGCGCTCCTCCTTCAGAGGGTCAGTGAACCAAGGCTCCAGGGCAGTCTGCGAGGTTGGATCAGCTGAAGTGGGGCCACTTCATTAGCAACCTCAGTGATCACCTTGAATAGTAAAGATAGAGACACTGTAGGTTCCTTACAGCATTTCGTTTGAATTATATTAACCAGATTAAGGGTATTCACTGCACGCCAGGAGCGCTGCCAGATTTTTCCAACTGTGATGTTAGAGGGCTTACCTCTATTTTCAAGTCTGCACGAAATCAGACAGTGGTCGGACCATAAAACGGGTTAGACTGACTGAAGTGTCAGGAGAGTTTTTTCAGAGAAGATCAGATCTAACATATTGCCCAATTTATGAGTAGGGCTATCAATGTGTTGATGAAGATGGAGGTCTGTTAGACTCTCAGCAAACTGATCCAGGACGGGGGGCCTGGGAAGATTATAGTTTACATTAAAATCTCCCAGAACCACCAGGTGATTATATTGGACATGAAGATCAGCCACAAGATCAGGGAATGTTTCAAGAAAGCTACTTTGAGAAGTACTCAGGGGTCGATATATAAGCAGAAAATGACAGGTAATAATGGATTTACTCACATACCTAAATAGCAGGGATTCCATGGGTATATTGTGGGGGCATTCAAGTTGGGTTATCATAATCTCAGACCTGAAGATTACTGCAATACCTCCACCATGATGTGGTGATTCACGGTCAACATGAAGTACACAATAGCCGGGAGGCATAGCTTGGAGGAGGTGAGGGCCGGAGCTGACCTGAAGCCACGTCTCCGTAAGGCATAAAAGAGTAGGGCGACATTCTTCTAACAAGGTGCAAAACTCATCAGCATGCACAGGGAGCAAGCGAGTGTTAAGCAGTAGTACTGTAAAATCACTCAAAACAATGCCAGCTGAGAGTTTAAGTTCAGCAGTGTATGGTTTGTTACAGATACTTTTCCATCCAGGAGGGAATATCGTACCCTTCGGTGCACAGTTAAGCAGGAAATCTCTAGATAACATAATGTTTGACTGGCATTCCACGGCCATGACACGGGCGGGCACAGACAGGCTTGCCTTAAGCGTGCCTTCTGCACGCTGTAGGTGTGCCTGCTGCGCCCGTCCACTGCGCCTCTGGTAAATGAGGCACATAAATGCTCGCACTGACAGCGAGGGGAGGCTAAGCCGGCCCCTCAAGAAGTAGAAAGGGGACTGCCGAGGCAGCGTCCCAAATAGCAGTCAAGCGTTAGGTAGAAGTAAATAAACAAGTTTAGGTAGCGAGACTAGAGCGCACCTCTAGTGCTCAAGAAATAAGTAAAAACAGTTAAAACACAATTTCAATAAAAAAACACGCAGAGGCTTTATAATGATCAGCTCCAGGAGTTGTCTCACCTGTCTAGCTTGTGCAAGGACTGCCGGCACTAAATGCTCGCGGTGAGAGGGAGGGGAGGCTAAGCCCGCCCCCTCAAGAAGTAGAAAGGGGACTGCAGAGGCAGCGTCCCAAATGATACTCTGTCATGGTTCCCTCTACTCCAGATGATCGGTTTGTTATATCTTCTGCCTTTTCTTATCACTTGTCTTTGTATATATTGTAAAAGTCTTATATGCTAATTGATTTCAATAAAAATATCTAAACAAAAAAAAGACATTACCCTGGTATATGAAAAGGCCCTGCAAATAGCAACTAGACAGTGCAGGAACCTTTAGAGGCTTGCACCACAAACAATCCCAAAAAGTACTCTAACTAAGGGCCCACCTTACAATCTAAAGCCTAAAAAATAATGTACATGACCAGGTGTGGGTTGGTCATTTTTCAACTGTTTACAAGGAAACTAACCCTGCTTCTGAAGAACAGCCAGTATATACACTAACTCAAAATGCCAATCCGACAGAGGAACAGGTATCAGTAGAATGTTCTATACAAGAGGTACTGGTATCTATTACAAAACAATTGAAGAATTGATCCGCTGACTGGACAGAATCCCTGCCGACTCATTCCGAGATAAGATAGAATTCTGTGCACCTATCTTTGCGATTGTTTACAATTTTTTAAATAAATCAGTCAGGTTCCTGAATCATGGAAATTAGTGGTAATAAGCTAAATATTTTAAAAGGAAATAGATCCAGACTTTTTCTGCTGGACAAACTGGATCATTGGTTAACCATAAAAAATATTATTGCAGGGGTCTTACTGGGTTTCGGTCCAGGGCTGGTGAAATCGAACTAATTTTCTGTATATAAAACAGGAGCCATCATATGTAGTCTTTATGGACCTGAGCATAGGCTTCAACAAAGTTAATAGATCTAAACTTCGGTCTGTGCTCAGGTCTCTGAATTAAATCTTCAAAATTTCATGCACGTGGAAAAATACATGCGCTCTCTGCAACCATATATATATATATATTTATTTTTATTAATTTTATTGGTTTACAAACAAACCTTTAAAATATCACAAGGAAAACAGAGCTTAAGAACATCCATCCCCACCCTTCTCACATTCTCTTTTACAATTTTCAGCGTCTCGCCAGGGTATATAATAAAATAAAATTTCCTTTACACTATATTGAGTCCAATATCAGCAATTTTTCGATCTCATTTAGCAAAAACATTAATGGGATTAATAATTTCATGTCCGTACCATTAAACATTTTCTGCCACCATTCGTCTGAACTCAGAGAAGGATGTTTAACGATCCAGGGTCCCAAATGTTTTGTTCTCGCTGACCAGAGCTCACAGCAGAACAACACCAGATGTTTAAGGGTCTCCTTTTCTTTTGCACAAAACCTACAAGTTGCATTTAGGCTTGCATTACTCGACCATGCTTGGAGTCGCTCTTT
Source organism: Ambystoma mexicanum (assembly GCF_040938575.1). Taxonomy (NCBI): domain Eukaryota; kingdom Metazoa; phylum Chordata; class Amphibia; order Caudata; family Ambystomatidae; genus Ambystoma; species Ambystoma mexicanum. Next base: position 173,565,293 of record NC_090924.1, on the reverse strand, counting down.
TGTCTTAAAAGTGTTCAAGCGAAAAAGCATGAATAATCTCCTTCCATTCGTGTCTGGAAAAAGTTTGACGTATCGTTGGAGACTTTTAAAGCCCCTGGCCTCGATAGGTGCGTCCACCATAAGTTTGTTTGCACCTCTCTGTGAGCTGGTCAGTTCCCAGTCAGCCCGCCGAATTTTTTTCTTTGCTAAATTTTAATTTTCGTGTAGCGTTGTTAGCTTAATGGCAAACTCTTCAAGCAGCGTTTCACACCGACTAATCCACATAGACAAAATGTCAGTCTTATTTGACTTTGCACTGTGCAGAATGCCAAATTGAGGAATTTTCTCTGTAGATCTTGTTTTTCGAAATAAAGACAGCATATTCCAACAAGTTCTTGCAAGTAATGAGATCAACAATAACTCGTATCGTATGCAAGCTGTCGACATGCCTTTGGGTAGACCCAACACTTTAGACCAATAGATGTTTTCAAGGGTTGACCACAACTTGTGTGGACAGCCAACCGCATTTTCTGCTCCATATATTAAGACCGGGATTACTTTCTGTTGGTAGAAGTTCATCACCGGTTTTAAGGAGAACTTTCCGAATTTATTGTTCAGGACAAGCACTTGGCTGGCAAGTTGTCTGCACTTTCTCTTGGTCTCTAAGATCCATGGGCCATCATAAATGCTTGCACTTATCAGCATGCCCATGCATTTTACGCTACTTGATATTCTCAATGTTTCCTGCCCCAATTTCCAGGAGGCTTTCTTACAGCTGGTATTCTTTGCCATTTTAAGATTATGGAGTACTAAGATCTCGCATTTTTTGTGTTGATCTCTAAGTGATTCAATTTCACGTAATCTTCCACTGCATTCAATTTTCTATGCAGACCTATAGGAGTTACATCCAACAGGATCAAATCATCTGCATACAGGAGCCCACTTAGATGTGATCTATGTATCTTTGGAGAGAAGGATTTCACAGTGTCTATGGCGGCTCCAATATCGGATATGAACAGGCTGAATATGTTTGCCGCCAGGGGGCAGCCTTGTTTTACTCCCCTAAAAGTTTTAATCTCTGCAGACAAGATGCCAGTCTGGTCTAGTCGGATTTTGATATTTGGCTCTGTTTGTAACTCTCTAATAGCTGCCAACAATCCATCTGGACATCCCACAGAGTAGTTCATGGTCAATGCTGTCAAAGGCATAAGAGAAGTCAATGAATGCAAGATAAACCTTTGTGTTTGATCTCAGAGCCTCCATTTTGATTAAATTCAACAACAGAAGGTTTAGCGTGCATCCTACATTCTTCACAAAACCCCTTGTCTCAGATCCACATAGTTATATGTTATGGCCCACTCAACTAACTTTCGTTGTAACAATGTTGCGTAGATCTTTCCCAACACATCCAGTAAAGCTACTGGGCGGTAATTTTTTGGACATGCTCTATTCCCTTTTTTAAAAATGGGAACAATTACTGCAGATTTCCAGGACCTCGGCGTATGGCATTGCGAGTTGATCCTTTCAATCAATGCTAAGCATAACTCTGCCCAAATTTCAGGATGTTGATTTATAGTAAAATGTGTTAACCTGTCAGGGCCAGGTGCTCTAGAACCTTTTGCCTTTATGGTTATGCTCACGATATCTTCTTTTAAGAAGGTTAACACCCTTTTTTCCGTGGATTCATTTTTTCTACACAACTCACCAAAATATGATATCCACTCAGCGTCGGTCACCAAGCTGGTTTGCATTGCGCTTTGTGGCGCCTGTATGTTGTTAATTAGACGCCAGAAATCACCAGTGTTTTTATTTCGTAAGCTTTCCAGCATCACTTCAGCGTCATTTTGAAACATTAGATTTTTGTGCGCTTTCAACCAATTTTTGTAATTTTGTTTCACAGTGCGTTTTTTAGAATTTTGCTCTTGTGCATCCAATCCTTGTTTCTTACAAATCTCACAGCGCATCAGACGCTTTCTTTTTAATATTTCAAGGTTGAAACAATGTTTGCGGACAAAATTCAGATGTCTTAAACCTGCTGTTTTTGTTTTCAACTGCATTAACAGGTGAGAATATTCCACTGCAGGGCTCCCCGTACAGAATTGTTTAGAAATCTGGGAGACTTCAGATTCATCCAACCTCAGTCTTACTCTGTTAGCTTCCACAGAAACTCTATGGGTCCAGCTAGAATGTATATGATTATTGAAGGTTAATAGTTCCATTCGTAACATGTCGTGGTCGCTGTTAGTCATTTGTATAACCTTCATGCTTTTCACTCTGGGGTGAAGAGCTTCCGAAACGAACATATAATCAATGGTTGATTTAAGGTCTGCTCGACGCAATTTTGTTGCATATGGTATTTAGCATGTGCATTTCGCTTACGTCCATCTCAGCTTGCCATTCTTTTGCCAATTTCATCATCTTGGGTTGCGAGTTCTTAAAATAGTCTATATTGAGATCTCTGCAGATGATTATACTGGCAGGATTTGCGGCTTCTACCAAAGCATCCAGAATTGTCAATACTTGATCTACATAGGGGTACTTGCCTGCTCTACTGTGGTTCCAATATAAGTTTATTAACGTTACTTGATCGATAAAGTTAGTAAGTGAGTCAGGGTTTCCTAACGGTCACTTGGATAAAAGGCGAATGATTTGTTGTTTCTATGATCCAATATCCTGACTTTCTTTTGACTAGAGTTATTAAACCAGCCATTGGATGCCCCTTATCCATCTTTATGGCCGGGTTAAACGCAAGCTCATACCCTTCCACAGACGGAGATTGACATAGCCAAGTTTCTTGTAAACATACAATCTCCAGCCCTTCTAGCCAATTTAAATTGAACAAGTACATAAATCCCCTTGTGTTCCAAGAAGCAACCAAGCTCACATGTGTGGTACTCTCCCTCTGGCATTACTTTTGAGTTTCTATATTCAAAGACTTTGTCAGCCATTGCCATTCCAGGTTGTGTTCAGGTTTACTCAGGCTTTTAAGATCCCTTTCTTTACCTTCATGGAAACCATTCAACACTTTTATGGTTATTCTGATTTTCTTTTAAGCCCTCTTTTAATTATGATCGATCACCGACAAACGTGACTTTATGTATGCCAGAAACAGTCTTTTCATTCAACTCTTGATCTTTCGTTCCAAGATTTTTGGTTTCACGCAATAAATTCACAGTTTGACAAGAACAATTGTTGGCATCTGTTGGAGTCTGCAGATCCATGTTCACTGTCGTCAAGGATGCAGTTTCAACATTCTCAGTGGATTGCACTGTAAAAGCTGCATCCACTTGTTTATATACGTCAAAGCCCAGAGATTAAAGGACAGCACTTGCTTCTAAAATGGTTGCTGCAATTATGTTTGATACTAAATGCAACACCACTTTATCATTTTGCACTTCGTCTGGAAACTCTACTATTTTCACGTCATTAGAAATGATTGTTCGTAAACTTGGAACATAATGAAGCAATTTTATGACATTGATCTGATTTAAAATCAGCTTGTCTCTAGAATCCACCCGTTCTATCATGATCTTGTAAACAGGATAGCTCTCATCACATCTTCTAAACTCATTCTCTTTAATCGTAGAGGAAGGCTGTTTGTTGGATTCTTTGATGTTTTTTCTTTTTGTATTGGAACCAACCGTCCTCCCGTCATGTCCTGCTGGATTTTATGTCTACCAACTTCAACGGGGGGTCCAATATCCAGCCTTTTATGATTTACTTTAGGCTCTTTATCAGATTGTGTTTGCATTCTGCTGCTTAACATCTCTCTTTTCTCATGAAGCATGAGAAACACTGGACTCGAGGGGGCATCCTTTTTAATGACAAGTCCTCTACAACTGGAATGATGGTGCACATTTCCAGCATTAAAACGGGATACACTGCTCTGGGGATCTACATCACTTTTACTTACACTCAGCTGTACCCCTTTTGTGGTCTGCTCATCTTTACCCTCATATATGTCAGTTGTTTTGACATTGTGTTGTACCTCTGGTGTATTTTAGTCATCATTGCCCTCATTTACCACGATTGTAGTAGCAGTCACTTCAGGCTCGCCAAGTGCCATATCGTCATATGTTGACATATTCAGTAGATCAGCTGAAAGATCATCTGGAAGATCATCAATGCACGTCACGTCGCTCGCTTGACTTGTTTCTGGTAATTCATCAGCGATTTTATTTACGATGACATTCCTCTGGCTTAGCCCGGTATTCTTATTATTATCTTTTGCCATTACGTGAACTACTTTTATATTGCGCAAACATTTTTCTTGCACCAGTTGCATGAGTACTTTTTCTCCCTGGCAAGTTTTGGATTTCTTAAGTAAAGACCGAACTGGTTGTTTACCTTTCGGATCTTTCGTATGAGCCTGATTACCTCGGTTAAAAATTGAAAATACCCCGGATGTGTTAGATTTCAGGTCGTCAACGATTTTGACTGGGGTATTTTTAACCGGGCCTGGATTTTGATCTCCTGAAGACCTGGATACTTGCACGTTAGAATGTGCCAAGTTATCTTGACTTCTAGCTTGTTCAACAGCTGTGTTGAATGAAATCTCAGCAATGTTAGGCACTGGTCAGTTACAGGGTAAATTTACATTATTTATGTTGGTTACACAGTCTTCCATAATTCTCTCACCCCATTCTGAGTTAATACCGGAACTAGATTCCAAATTCTCAGTACAAGTTTCATAAGAGTTCATCCCCAGGTCGACGACTTTCACAGCTGTGTTTGTACATTTGCCTTTTCCTTTAATCTCCTCAGACGGGCTTTATTAAGTAAGATGTTACTCTGTGACCTATGAGTAGCTATTAAGTCCTCGTCTTCCACACTTCTACATGTTGGTTGCTTGCCATTTGATCTCTTTCTTGAGACTATATTTTCGTGTTTAAATAAGGATAGAGCCACTTTGGTTACTTCCGCAAACAGTTTTTTGTCCGTTGTGTCATTTCGCTTTTGTTCACTTAAGGATTTTAAGGATGCGTCTAGTCTTTTAATATGTACATTTTGATCATTGTTAGACCGGCCAAATAACTCCTCTAGCTGTAAAAGCTTAGAGTTCATTAATGCCACCAAGGTTGTCAGGTCTTTCGTGTTTTCATTGATGTTTTCATATAATCTTGAAAATGGCACAAGTGAAATTGCCAATGAGGAAATCAAAACAGATTGTAGCTCATTTAAAAGTACTTGATCGTGAACAACCAAGATGTGGATCTGTACCGGTGGTTTCTTTCGTTATTGAACGTGCACTCCTCGAAGTACTCGCCTTAGCCCTCCTAATTTTGGGAAATGGGCGTTCCATAAATGATGAATCGGAGGTTGAACTGTCTGACGACTCTAGGTCGTCACTGAAGGGTAGTTGAAACCATTTCTTTACCGGCAGACATATCTCGTTCTGCACTCTCATTTTGTCACCAGAGATTTTTCTAGAGTTGGGCTGGGAACAGATGATATCTTGTGCTGAGTTGCCTTTCAATTCTCCTTTTGACATCCTCATCTGTTTATATTTCACACTCGTCCAAATATCCTCATTGGTGTCTAATAATCGTTGATTATTTCTCTTCAAACTACCATTTTCTTGAATTTCATCTTCAGGAGGGGTCTCTTCCTGGTGGTTTTCAATCAGTGGCGTTGCTAGGGGGGGCCTGGGGAGGGCAGGGCCCCACCTATGAAACCCTGGGCCCCCCATGTGCATCCCTACCTAAGACAAGCAGTGACCATGTTCTCCCCTTACTTTTGTCTGTGCCCCCCTACTTTTGTCTTTGGCCCCCTCTCTGCCCCTCCTAAATTTGATTCCTGGTAACGCCACTGTTTGCAATACGTGCTTTGTTAATCTGAACAAGATTTTGCAATACTTTGTTCACCACTTCCAATGAATTGCACCTGTCAGCTCTCAAGGAAACCAGTGTTGTATGCTACAATAAGCTACTGCCACCTTGCGCAACAGCAGACTGCCTGCTGATGCATGGGATGGCACCTGAGGACTCAACGTCAGAGGTCAATACAAAGAATACCTCATCATCTGCATCTGCAGCAGTGGGAGTGTTTGGCTCATTAACTTGCAGACTGATTGTTGTGGCCATTTTATTTTGACTGCCAGCTGCTTCTTGCAAAGTGGACTGCAAGTTTCTTCTTGAAGAGTTATGATGCAGTGGGTCATTCTGGAAACTGGAAGGAGTGGAGTGATTGTCCAACTCGCCTATCCACCCAGCTCGTTCTTTGCAAGTTTGTAATGTATCAGCTACCGGTCCCCCTGTTTCAGTGCACAGCTCCCCTTCAATGGGAGCACTATGTGTATTAGACGTGTTGTGAGCACATCACGCAAGAGCGCGCAGGGAAGGAGGCAAGATCAAAGGAGACGCGTCAGGAACTCGCCATCTAAGTGCCTCACAATTTGTAACAATTGACTGCCCCCGCTGGCTCTCAGATAGCATCTGTGTGCTCAGCATTTCTGATGACTTGTTTGAATTGTTCGAGTGAAAATGTGACGTCACAAGTTCAGAATTTGCCATTGATTCCTGACAATGCTGTCTAAACACAGGTCCCAAAAAGCCAGTGCCTATAGCATCATTACCCAAAGCATTTGAAACCTTGGATGGCTTTGAGGGCGTAGGCAACATGACATCATTTACCACTGTACAGTCATTTGTCTCTGTTGAGTAAGATAACTTACACAGTGTCGCCAGAGTCAAATCCTCAGACTCTGAAATACATGAGAAGTAGCGACTTACTTGTGCATGTCGAGATCGATGGACCGCCTCTGAATCTTCTATCAGCACATCTCATTTTCTCTGTGCTATAGTCTTTAAAGGGGTGGTCACATGCGCTTGCTCACGTAGCACCCCAGGCATAGCTCGTAACTCGTTGAGCGAGTGTACTGATTAGGCAAGGGGAGGTTCAAATGACCGTGCTGCCGTACACAAGCTTGATGCCGCCTCCACCTCCACCACACACTGCAGCAGATGAAGACCAATATACGCCAACTCGCCAAACAGCAAAACACTAAATCCTCACCCTTTCTCCTCAGGGCTTACGCCGCAAGGGCGTTAGAGGCGCTGTTTTATGGTCAGCTGACCAGCACACTCGGCTCCCGCTCTTAAAACAGCAGGCACCTTCAGTCCTTAGCTCACCGGGACTCAATGTTCAGGATGCAGCAATGTCCTGGCAGTCTCCACTCCGCTCCTCTATCACACTCGCCACAGCAAAACAGTAAAGCCTCACCCTTTCTCCTCAGGGCTTATGCTGCAAGGGCGTTAGAGGCGCTGTTTTATGGTCAGCTGACCGGCACACTAGGCTCCCGCTCTTAAAGCAGCAGACACCTTCAGTCCTTAGCTCAGCAGGACTCAATGTTCAGGATGCAGCAATGTCACGGAAGTCTCCACTCCGCTCTTCTCTGACACTCGCCACAGCAAAACAGTAAAGCCTCGCCCTTTCTCCTCAGGACTTTTCGCCTTTGATCCTGGAGAATTTCTTACAGAAATCAGAGCAAAACCCACAAGGTGAGAGGTGAGTTTGGATAAGAACCATATTTAAAAGAACACATCCCTAATGAACGATTTGTATATGTATCCATAGCAAATTAATTGCATTTCACCAGCTTCTGCAGAATGCAAATCATGGCATATTATGCCCTTTTTGTAATTCAAACAATTGTTCCACCATACAAATAAACTCACATAGCCAATATGTCATACTATTTCTTCTAAGGTTCAATGCAGATGGTACCAAAAATAACTGTAAGCTTACAGGCTTCACACATGGCCAAGTATCTCTCGGAATGAAAACCTTCAGAACAGTAGGTATCGTATACCACACTTGTACCACAACCACTTCAGAGCACTACACTGCATATTTTAAAAAAAAATGGTTGCTTTGAATGTAACGATACCTACGTTACTCCTAAACATAGGTTACCAGCAAATTTAACAAATGCCTAAATTAATATTCCTTCAACCCAAATTTAGTCACTAAACTATAGCACAATGAACAGTTAGAATACGCCAACAGGTATCTAACTACAACCATAATCTAAGATAGCTCAGTGGGTTGAGCGCTCGCTGCTGCAATCTGAGCGGGATCTGCAGGTCGCAGCTACGAATCCTGGGAAGGCCAACTCAGCCTTTCATCCTTCCAAGGTCGATAAATGAGTACCAATTTCGGTTCGGTGATATTATATGTAAATATGTGCTCTGTAAGGTCTAGGAGAGACTTTCAGAGCACCTCACTACATTAGCTTCCAGATATTATCACTCTCCTTTCCATTCCCACCTCCGCCAGTCCACTGGATCGTGAAACATACTCATACTATTTGTTTATGGCATCACTGCCACGAACACACATTCTTTTGACATGATCAAACTAGTCACTGCAGGCCTTCTGGTATCAACACCTTGGTTATTACAAATAAAACTCTGAAATGTCCAGCACTATCACAAAACTCACAGAAAGCCAAGTAAACCATCTGGGTCCTTATTAAAGGATTTAAATGGGCCGAGTTAACACTCTAAACACTCCAACACCATTCAGCCTTTAGCAGTTCCCGTTTGTGTACAAGCCCCGTTTCCATTATATCTCATCTGGGAACATGCAATGTTTATCTAGTAAACACTTTGCTGCATTATAAGTAGTGGCGGCTGGTAAATCTTTTATCTGGAATGGAGTAAATATTTGTCCCAGATATGACAGAGTGACTCAGCGTAGCGAGGGATGCCGCACCACTGAAGGGTTTTTTTAAATAATGGGTGAAAAAGGTTCATTTTAGAGCGCACCTTTTAGAAAAATTGTGTAAAAAGCCAAACGTTTGCAATTGGGTTTTGTAGGGTAACTCATGAAAAAAATCACAATAGATGCAAGAAACCAACAGTGCACAGGAGCATTTCTCGGACACATTTTCATGATTCTTTCTCACACAATATGTGCCAGTATAAAACTTTTTCACAATGGTTGTGCCCATATATTTCCATGCTGACTGCTCCGTTATACCTTATATTTCCCATCTAAGAACATACTCATGTTTGCTTTGTGCATAATGCTAGAAAAGATACTATAAGAACACATCTCCATGTTTATTCCCCCAACATATGGCAGTATCACCACGTAAGAACATACTCCAGTTGGCATTACCATTAAAAATGCATACCAAAGTATGAAATCATGTCCAAACTGGCTTTACTAAAACGCCAGTTGAGCTACATAATAACACTTATCATAGTTGCTTTATCAAAGATGCCCAATACAAAATGCCATACCACAATAAGAAATGACTAGACTGGCCGCATTGAAATACCAGTCTTGCTACATAATAACAATTATGCTTGTTTTCCAAAGATACCTAATAAAAAATGTCATGCCACAGTAAGAGTAATACCACTGATCCTGCTTGCTTTGTAAAAAATGCCCAATACAAAATGTCCTGCCTCAGTAAGAAATGGCTATACTGGTTGCATAAAAAATGTCAGTCTTGTTCCGTAATAACTCTAATCATGCTTGTTTTATCAAAGATGCCTAATACAAAATGTCATACCACTATAGGAAATGCCTAGACTAGCTGCATTGTAATGCCAGTCTAGCTACATAATAACACTTATGCTTGTTTTTCCAAACATGCCTAATACAAAATGTCATGCCACAGTAAGAAATACACCACTGATCATGCTTGCATTATTAAAGCTGAACAATATAAAATGTCATAGCACAATAAGAAATGGATAGAATGTCTGCGTTAAAATGTCAGTCTAGCTACATAATAACACTTATCATGCTTGCTTCATCAACCATGCACACTAAAAAATGCCATGCCTGCTCCATGGTGTGCTAGCGCCTTGCAGTCAGACATAATCGCATTAATGGTGAATGTGATTATGTGTGATTGTGAGGCACTGAGGGGCTTAGGATGCAGATGCATGTCAGGAGCTGGGGTCCCAGGGTACAGTCATGCCATTTTCTATTGGACATAGATGCCAAGGAAAAACTGCCATGGCCGCCCCCTAATGCCCCATGCGCCTCACAGGCAAACATTCATTGTGTGCATGCAAGGTGCTGGGGGGCACATTCATGGTATATTTACTGGGCATCTATCAGATGCCCATTAATAAATGACATTCCTTCCATCATTGCCCTCCAGCACCTCACATGCACAGATAATCAATTGTGTGTACATGTGAGGCACTGTGGAGCTTAGAGGTCAGGCTTGACATTGCATGTGAGGCACTAGGAATCCCAGCGGATTGCATACCCAGTGCAAAATACCATGCCTGTCCCCTGGGCCCCAGTGCCTCACATTTACACAATGAGTGTGATTGTGTGTATGTTAGGCGCTGGGGGCACTGTGGAAAGGCATGTTTTTTTTTTTTTACTGAACATCTATCATAGATGCCTAGTAAGAAAACATGACACACCTGTCCCCTGGGTCCCGAGATCCTCACACACGCACACAATCAATGTGGTTATGTGTGTATGCCAGGCACTAGGATCCCAGGGGTCAGGGATGCTATTTTTTTACTGGACCTCAATCATAGATGTCCAGCAAACAGTACCACGCCTGTCCGCTGGGCCCCACAGCACCAATCAAACTAATTATGTGTGTATATACTAGGAGCTGGGTGCCAGGGGGCAGGTATGGTATTTTTCTACTAGACATCTATCATAGATGTCCAGTAAAAAAATACCATCCCTGTCTCCTGGGCCCCACAGCACCTCAGACGAAGAGCTGATTTTGGCCAGTGGGGAGGGGGGTTGTGCAACAAAGGCATTTTTAAAATGTGTTTGTTGTACAAACCTCTTACCCCCACTCGCACACTTACACAAAATACACAATGCAATCACTTGCAGACTCATTCACAGTCATGAGCATTCATCATGCACTCACTCATAACACAAACATGCTCGCATTCATACACATATTGAAATAATAGATAAATGAACATACAAACACACACATTTACACTACATACACACAGCAAGCACTCTCTGTCTTAGTCACACAAGCACCCATCATGCAATCACTCATAACGCAAGCATACATGCATCCACACACATATTTAAATAATGCATAAGTAAACATACACACACATTTACACAACATACACACAGCAAGCACTCTCTGTCTCATTCACTCAAGCACCCATCATGCACTCACTCATAACACAAGCAAACACACATCCATACACATATTTAAATAATAAATAAAAATACAAACACACACAAAAAGGTACATACAATTTAGCAGACGCCCCTCTCTAGAAAGAACATGGCATGATAACCTGCTCAGTGTTTTTACCCACTTTGAGAGTCCAGAGACATCGCTTTTTGCTCACTGTACTTTTCACAAATGAGGAACATCGATTTGCATATCAGTCTTTGCCCCGCCCACAAGTGCAGTCCAGCACCAAAATGCCAGGCAAACCTCCTCTGAACAAGAGTACCAACAGCAACCCCAGACACATGTTTCAGCCTTGTTGGGCCTTCTCAGTGAGATGGAGCTGTGCCTCTCTGAGCACAGTGAGCAAGGGGTTCACGTCTGGGTTCCCCCAGGTAACCTAGGGTGACCAACCCCAAGTTCTTTGTAAAAAGACAAAAAAGGTAGCAGGCGCACCTCTCGAGAAAGAACATGGCATGATAACCAGTTTAGTGGTTTATACCCACTTTGAGAGTCTATAGCCATCATTTTTTGCTCAATGTATATCATTCTTTGACACTGTTTCAGCTTTGTTGGGTCTCATCAGTGAGGTGGAGCTGTGCCTCTCTGAGCATAGTGAGCAAGAGGTCCACATCTGGGTTCCCCGAGGTAACACACATATACAGAAAATACACACAGCAAACACTCTCTATTTGAAACAAATGAACATCCATCATGCATTCAGTCATAACACAAGCATACACACATCAACACACATATTTAAATAAATGAACATACAAACACACACATTTAGACAACATACACTGAAAGACCAAAGAAATATCGAGGCTTAGTACCACAAAATGAAATACGCTAATCACGGGTTGAACAGATACAAGTTTCTTTTATTCTGTACAGTTTCAAAGCAAACAGATAGCTATCTGGCTCCCAACACCTCACAGTGTGTACCAGCAGACACAGTGGGGGTGAGAGTGCTGGACATCTTAACATGGACACTTTTATACAATTTCCAAAACATTGTCCAGCCCCTCTCCAAACTAATAATTTACATGCTAGGGTTCGTGCCTAGTTCACATGTCAAATATTACAATATTGTACAATGGATTAAACAAGTTTGCATGTCCATGAAGTTACAATGATGCTGTTGGTTCTCTAATTCACAGTAAGCCTTGTTTCAAGAATTGCTACAATGCAGTTCGGCAAAAGCTCACGATCTGAGTTTGGTTGTTTGTTTGTTTGTTTATTCACTTATTATGCAAGGCTTACATAGTTATACAATATACATATATATATACATGTATAGTAAAAGCTTCTGTAGATACAGAGCACAGTTTGATGTGCGAATATGGCAGCTATATAATTACAGTAAAATATAATGTACAACTTTAAAAATTATAGATAACTCCTCCGTGGAGCCCTGGTACACGCAGGTAGAGTAGTTACATAGACATTTCAACAAGATGCAATGTTCAAATATGCAGATTACAACATGTTACACTCCCATGTAACAATTAGACTCTCAGGTAGAATAGATTCCACATGTGTTTCAGTGGTAGCATGAGGTTAAAAAGGGATAGAGGGTAAGAGGGAATAAGTGACTCCACACAGCCTGAGTTTATTCTACATTGTCTCATTGCGTATTTGAGGATGAGGCTTATGAGCGCAGACAACACTTGGATTGCAGTTAATTCGAGTCACAAGGTTTCTTTGCATTGAACAAACAGTCTGCTGTTGGTCAGCCTAAACATTAACAAAACTCAAAGGTCGTTCGGCTCGACTGCAAGTTGAAAACACAGTCCACCATTTTAGAAAAGGAAAAAATTGGTACATTACAAATACGGTTTTCTGTGGAACACAAATGGGTTTAGGCTAATATTCATAACGAGGCAGAATTATATGAATACGGTTTAACAAACCCTCCTTTTAGCGTAAGCCAAGAGCATTAGTCAAACATTCACTTTACTCAAAACCCTGCGTCTCAATTTACGTACATCCTGAATCACATTCTTAAGAAATATTAATCGCCATAAGTTCCTTGATAGTAACATCCTTCATTACAAAAGCATTAGCAGTTTTCTTGGGCGCATGTACTTTTGGTCCCAATGTACCTATCGTTTGTACACAACATCCTCCTAACATCGAACATATGGCAGGAAGACATTGTATACAGCAACAACAAAACAGTAGAACACCAAGAACTATCATTAGGACTGCAAAGAGCTTCCAACCCCATGAATATAACAAGTCCCAGAACCAAGCACTAAGATTCCAGTTTCCCTCAGGACATGTACTTCTGTACTCAAGGTATACAGATTTTGTATTGCCTTGAATATGGTAGGGGAGGAGTCCGGTACGAAAACACAGCACGCAGATCCCACCAATTTACATACCCCACCACGCTCAGCTAGGATGATGTATAACACCATCCTATTTGGTAGGGCCACTAATCTAATGGCCTTTTGATCTAGTGTCATGTTGTACAGTATATTGGTGGTTCTGTTGATGGTTTTCTCCAGTACTCTTGCTAGTCTTCTGATATCCTCAGAGTTTATTATTTGTCCCCAGAATGGCAGAAAAGATTTTGCTACATCACCCATGACTTGTGAAGGAGTATCACCATTCTCATCCCACCTTTGACAAGCTCTAGAGACTTCAGGGCTGCTAGCCACATATACCCCTGGTAACAAGATACCCAAATAACAAGTACCCTGCCAATCTCTAGGTAACCAAGGATAAGCTTTATTAACACAAACAAAGTAAACAGGATCTCCTACGTACAAAGGCCTGCTCTCACTAGTCAGATTTGCAATGTTGGTACAACCCTCAAATGTACCCATTGGCTGAGAACCATTCCTTAGTATAAAGAAGGAAACAGAGTTGGGGCTATGATTGATAGTATAGGAAGGGGGCATGACATCCCGTTTGCCTACAGGAGCCATCTTGAAAGAAATCAATGATTGAAAAGGTCTAGAGAGTCTATCAGAAGGCCTGATAGAAGCAACATTGAGTTTGTTCCTATTTGCAAAGAGGGAACATCCCAAAGGTGTTAGGACTTGTTTTTCGAGCTCATTCAGATTAGTCCCATCGAAGTTCCATTAAATACTGTCATTCCAACGACCAAAGAATAGTGCCCTTAGTGAGGCGTAGCATGCAGTAGTTAAAGGAAGAGGATGAATATACCAGCCCAACCCCTTTTTCTCCGTGTTGTGGTAAGTGTGAACACACCCAGCAATCCGTCCTGTTTAGAATCGCCTGGGTCGCATTCATGATCAATAAAAGAGTGTTATTATGATAACCCTGTCTATGTTGGGAGTCTTGAGGAGGAAGAGTGTGCAGATGCACGAAAGGCAGAGACACAGTGGAGATAATTTCAGTAGGTAACAAAGTCCCAAGCGGATGCACCCCTTCCATATACCAAAACCAAAGCAAAAATACAATTACCAAACAGACCAATACTGTGATTAGAAAACAATGGGTCCTCAAGAAGCATGATCTCTGATGAACAGATTCTTTGTCAGCCACACGACCAATAGCTTGTTCCACACAAGTAGATTTAGGAAAGGACATTGTTTCTCAGAGTCCGTTTAGAAGCCTCTCTGTTAGGCTCTTTTAGTTCATCCATCGGTGGCTCCTGACCACATGGCATATCTTGCTTAGAGGTAACTTTGCCGGTCCTTGCCTCTTATTTATTATTTTTTTTGCCAGCGAAAGAGTGACAAGGGACTGGCTCAAAGATGATTCCTTATGGGCACAGCCGATGATGTGCTGTAAATCTGATTCCTTGGACGCAGATCGTACCTCAAGACTCCAGGTACTGCATGATCTGTAACAGAGTTTCGTCATTTCCTGAAGGAAGTGATGGATCAGAAGCAAGATTGCTCAATGGTGCAGAACGATCCAAAGAAGAACTTGAAGGCAAAGCGGCAGTCTCCCCAGGTCCCACGGGCTGAGGAAGGATTTCCGGGACACCATCAGTGTTGATTAGAAGAGATTTGCGATGCAGAACAGAGGGAACAATGTCCTTCTCTTCTCCTTCATCATGAGGCAGAGGAAAAGGTATACTTTTGATGTGAGTTGCGTGAATCCAGTGTTGTTTTCCTTCTACTCGTACAGCGGTCTGTGTGGCCAACATGACTTGAAACGCTCCTTTCCAGCGAGGTGCGAGACAGGATGCTCTTTCAAATTCCTTGGTGAGCACCGAGTCGCCAGGTCAGAGTCGATGACCTGGCCCCTCGTATTTTACTGGGAGGGCTTCTCGCACCTGTTGATGAATCAAATACAAATTTTGAGTTAACTGGTCACAGTACTCAGAAATTAGAAAATGCTCTACATCTTTTAACCGCTTAGGCTTAGGTACATTCCAAACTTTGGCTGGTCTTCCCATGATTATCTCATAGGGAGAGAGCACAGTCTTCATTTGTGGGGTTGTCCGCATGGACAATAGAGCTATCAGTAAGGCATCTGGCCATTTCAAATTGCTACTGGCACACATGTTTGCCAATTTGTTCTTCAAAATACCGTTGTGGCGTACTACAAGTCTGGCACTCTGAGCGTGTATGGCCGAATGGAACAGTTTACCGATCTGTAATCCTGCGCGTACTTGCAGGATAACATCAGTGATAAAATGTGGACCATTGTCCGACCAAATGACCCTCGGAAAACCAAACCTAGGAAAATATTCCCTCAGCATGGTTTTCGCCGTCGTCATTGCTGTGGCATCTTTTAAGGGAAAAGCTTCGACCCATTTGCTGAGAGCACAAATAACTACCAGAACATATTTATAATTCTGACAGTGCTCCATTTCAATGAAATTGAAATGTATAACCTCAAAAGGCACAGAGGGGGGACAAAAACTACCCCTCGGTGTACCCTTCCCCACATTATGCTGTAAGCATAACATGCAATTTTGGGCCAAACGCTCAGCAGTTTTCGAGATATTTACATTCACCCAGACAGGTTCTAACAGTTTACAAATCTTCCTAGCACCTATATGAGCTGGACCATAAGCCATTGTAACCATAGCGGTGACATAAGCATTGGGTAGCCTCCACCTTTGTTGTGTATTATCTACCCAACAACCTTCATTGTCTAAACTTGCTAAACCCTCAGCCCATTTCTTAAGCTCTTCTGGAGTGGCATCAGCCTGAATGCCTTTTATGCATCATCTATTATACAAGTGTTAGTGACTTCTCTCGTTATATACATTTCAGAATACAAATTGGTGGCAGTCTGTTTGGCTATCCTGTCAGCAAAAGTGTGTCCTCTCCCCACATCATCTGCTACTTTCTGGTGTGCTGCACACTTCATTATTGCTAGTCGAGTAGGAAGCGCAAGTGCTGAGAGTAGCCAAACTATCAAAGTGCCATGTTGTATCTTAGTTCCATGTGAGGTCTAGAAATATCTCTCTGCCCATAATCTACAAAAGTTGTGAACCACCCCAAAGGCATAGTGACTATCTGTAAATATATTCACATTAAGCCCTTCAGAAAGTTCACAAGCTTGAGTCAATGCAATAATGTCAGCGGCATGTGCTGAGATATGCAGAATTTTCTTGGTCTCCACAATAGTGCTTAATGTAGTGATGGAATAAGCAGCAGTGGATGTACCATCCGGAGGTTTGAAGCAGGAGCCAATGCAAAACAGCTCCCCTTGTGGATCTTTTAACAGTGTATCACTTAAATCAATTCTGCCTTTAGTTTCTTGCTCTGTGGTATAGCGGCAGTCATGTGACGTCTTGTCACTGCAAGCAATTTCTTGCGGAAGAGGCAATACTTTGGACGGATTTAATGTGCAACATCTCTTAATTTGGCCATGCGGTGCAAATAGAATCAGCTTGTATCTTGTTAATCGTGCTGATGTGAGATGTTGCGTTTGTGTTCTGTTTAATAGAACGTCTACAGAGTGAGGTACCATCACATTTAAGGAGTGACCCAGAACCATACCCTCACTTTGTTTTACAGATGCAGCGGCAGCAGCAACAGCTCTCAAGCATCTCGGCAAAGAGCATGCAACAGTCTCAAGCGTGGAGGAAAAATAACTGCACTGTAGATGCAGCGGCAGCAGTAACAGCTCTCAAGCATCTCGGCAAAGAGCATGCAACAGTCTCAAGCGTGGAGGAAAAATAACTGCACTGTCTATTCTTCCCTCCATGTTCCTGCGTTAACACAACCAAAGCGCATCCATCACTTTCATGCACATAGAACACAAAGGCCTTTTCATAATTTGGTGTGCCCAAAACCAGTGCTGAACACAACTCAGCCTTGAGCATATCAAAAGATTTCTGGCAATCCAAGTTCCACAGTAAAGGCAAAGAAATGCCCTTCTTTGGCAATGCCAACATTGGTTTTATCATTAACGAAAATTATTGGATCCACTGTCTACAGTACGAAGCCATGCCTATCAAGGCTTTGACCTCTTTCTGTATATTTGGGACAGACATGCTAGAGATGCTTTGTATTCATTCAGGTGTCAGTCGTCTCCCCTCCTGTTGACAATATTGAAACTTTGTCAATGAAGCCTTATGCCCATGCTCTGCTAGATGAATAAGCAGCAACACGTTGGCCTCCTTGCAAGCAACTTCTGAATCTGCAGCTAAAAGAAGATCATCAACATACTGTAACAATGTACAAGTGGAAGGCAACTCAAGTGTATCGAGCTGCTCCTTCAAAGCTCTACTGCAAATGCTTGGACTCTCAGTGTACCCTTGTGGCACACAAGTAAATGTAAACGAGCGTCCCCCTATGGTGAACGCGAACAAAAATCTACTGTCAACATGTACAGGAATACTAAAGAAAGCATTCTTTAGATCTACAACACTAAAATTAGTAGCTGAGGCTGGAATCATTGTTAATATAGTGGTCACATCAGGCACAATTGGTAATTGTGGAGCAACAATCTTATTAATAGCAAGTAAATCAATAATAAAATGGAAAGGAGCCACATTATCCCCTTTCGTATACACCGCTAGAATCGGACTATTACACAAATGTCCTGCAATTTCCTCTATCACTCCTCGATGTACAAAACAGAAACTATACTCTTTAAAGCTTGCTCACTGTCAACTTAAATCTTATATTGTGGAATATGTGGTAGTTTAACACTTGGTGTCAACACAATTTTAAAAGGTTCAATTTGTAAAATACCAACGTCATTATCATGAACCGCCCATAAGCATGCTGGAACTTTATCCAATTCAGTCGGTAAGGGCCTAGTCAAGAATTGTGAAAGAGAAGTTTGCTGAGGTGAAATCGTCAAATGCACTCCATCCAGCGAACAATAAATGACCGCATTCAATTCTTTCAACAGATTCAACCCCAACAAATGTTTGCCACAATTCATCATCAAAAGAAATGGACATTAATCAGTGAATGGCCTCAGTGAAATCGGTACCAGCTGAGAAACCAGACTAACCACTGGCGTACCAGAGAACCCTACAGAAATGTTGTTCTGCCCTGACAGTGGAATATCTGGAACCCGCAAATGATCAACGGAACCCTTCTGTGCTCCTGTATCTATCAAATATAGATGCTTCCTATTCCCCGCCTTCATTTCTACGTAGGGACCTTTCTGATCGACGGGAATAGGTACTGGTTCCATACTCTGCTTCGGACTGTTCTAGCAGAACAATACATCATCAAATGCAAGATCCTCAGAAAGATAGCAGCCGAAGGATCATCAAAAATGTTCCCATTATTTGCACTATGCTGCTGACTATCCTGTGAATATGACTGTTGATTGTAAGTACAAGTGTAAGTACAAATTCACCTTTGGTACAAGCCTTTACTACACAGTAAAGTGGTAGCGATGGCTGAGCAGCCAGACTTGTCTCAAGAGTAAAGTGAGCAGTACAAGAAGTTACACCAAGGATAGCAATTACTATGGTACAAATAAACACTGATTCAAGGTTTCTGAGTAAAAGAATATACATTTATTTACACCATCAGTTATAAAACAGTTCACTATTATAAAGCAGCAGAAATGCACAATCTTACTACAACACCACCCAGTCAATTCTGGACAAGTTAAGCTCAAAATGAAGTGTGAGCAAAATGCCACTCCAGTAATTTAAAAGGGAGAAAAGACAAGGTTATCCAAAATCAACAACACCAACAAGTGATAGGCAGGGCAATCTAGAAAAAGCTACTACAACAAGGATTCAAGTCAATAGGACTGGGCCAATGTTAATGGTTCAGAGTCTTTGCAGAGGATCACACAGTTCAAAGTAGTTCACGGTTAAGTCTTTGCCAAGAGTTCAAAACGAATTTGGTTGGAGGAAATGTTATTCAAAGGAGAAGAGAAGGACAAGCCTTTGGATAGGTGAAAGATTTCAAACACTTTCACAGCGGGCGGAAGGAACGAACAACCAAATTTGCACAGTACCTTAAAAGAAGAAGAATGCTGTCGCTGAGGCAGTTGTTCCTGGCAGTTCCTGCAGGCTCACGGTTCCTGAAACCACTGTTGTGGTGACAAGAAGAAGGACGCATGGAGGGTCCTGCACCGCCCAGGGAAGAAGCCAGCAGCAGAGCAAAACGTTGAATAAAAGTTGTGCTCCTTAATGCCCAAACAGGTTCTGTTCCTCCTGGCTATACGGTTCACTGCAGTGATGTACAGCAAATTCGTCCAGGAGAAGCAGGCCGGCATTTGGTGTCTGGCGAGCTGATTGGTCCTACCAAGGTCAAGGGAAGAAGATTCCTTGCAGATCTTCTCTGTCGTCTGAGTTTTGGGCGATTCAGACCTGCAGCAGGGCTTCACTGGGTGTCCAGTAGTTGCAGCAGTCGTCTTCCTTCAGCTTCTCGTTGGTTCTCTCGTTCCAGTGGTGACTCTGCTTTCCAGTCCTAGAGACTGGCTTTTTATGCACCAAATCCCCCATTCACACAGCCTGGCTGTCAATCACACAGCAGGGTGGCTGTCCTGGCAGGACAGCCACCTAGCCAATCAAACTAGAGTGCACCTTGGGCCTCCAAGGAGACCCTGTGCAGGAGGCCTCAAACCTTTCCCTCACATCCTGTCCACCCAGACACTCGGGTGCCTAAGGAGGGCTTCTGTGCAGAAGCCCACCAAAGGCCAGCGAACAAAGGAACCAAACCTGGTTTGGAGCGCAGAGTAAAACATGAGAAAGACCTTTACAAAAAGAAATGGCGAATAACCCATCCGGAACCAAATAAAAATAAAAGGGGTCCAGTGGGTTAGAGTTTGAGGCTACCACCATAGCCTCTAATGTTACCAAGGCTATTTTCATAGCTTGCGGTAGAATAAAAATGGTAGATACCACTGCCACCAGCCAAATCTTAGAGAAAGGGGAACATAAAAATGTCCCATGAGAATTAGACAAAAAGGGATAACTATTAACCCTTCCAGTACTATATTGGATGTGCTGGGTCTGTTAATTAAAAAAGACTAGTAAAGTCAATGGCAACTTTACATGTTCTGGGAGACAGTAGTCAGTCCCAGAAAATGGAGTTAAAAGTGGGAAATCTGGAAAGACAACCCTGTGTCACTGCACTAAAGGTGCTGTGTGACACATAGTAAAAAGATGATGCCTATGGAATGGGTGAGACTCCATAGGCCATGAGCATAAAAATAAAACACATTGAAAATAAACAGTTCAAAGGCCAAAAATATAGCAAAAGAGTTAGAGTGGTCTAAGGTAGAGGGAATTTAGCACTTGTGTGAGAAATCTCCCTAACACTGACTTCTACCAGGACCCCCTATCTCAGGACAGCCTCTGGATCGTCTACCCATGGTACCATATGTGTTATTCGATCGCTGCTGAAGGATTGGGCATTGTGCTCGCACATGACATACTTGTCTGCAATAAGCACATTGGTTCATGTGTACAGGACCCATTTGCGCAATACTCTGTGGTGCAAATTGGCCTCTAAACTATGTATTCCCACCTCTCGTTCCTCTTACTATTTGCTGCAACAATACTCCTGTCTATAAGTGTCCCTTCTTCTTTAAAATCCTCTCTTTTTCATTATTGACCCTATTTTTGTAATACTGAGCCATGCGCAATACTTCAGACTGCGATTTTGCTTGCCAGGCGCATTCAGAATTCATAATTTTTGTTTGGATATCAGGCAACAATCCACGCACAAATGTGTCCATAAACAACCTTTTTCCTGACTCAGTACTCAAATCCTGACCGCCAAAATCTGAAAACACTTGTTCTAACCGATTACAAAACTCGGTAGCGCCCTCAGATGTCCCCTGGATGCAAGCTGTAAGTTTGTCCCAAACTATTCTTCTCGCAGGAACCAAAGTCTTCAATGTAGTGACTATTCTGTCTGGCAGTGTCAATATCACCTGTGGCATTCTCTCACTAGCCTTCCTCTCTCCATCTATCCATACCAAGTTAACCCATGTGTCACCCAATCCTGCCAAATCATCTACAGTTCTAATCTGTTTCCATAAATCAGCAGGTAGAATCACAGGGAACAAGTCTATATCATCCAATGTGAAAACTGACAAATGCAAGACAGATTCAATGTCTTTATAAAACCTGTTGGATTTTTCCTAATGTCTGGAATTGACTGTCTAATGGTATTCACTTCCTGTCTAGAAAATGGGACATGAACAGACTGTTAAACATAATGAGCTTCAATAGTAGTGGCTGCTGTGCATGTTGCAACATTTGTTATGAATTTCTACTTTAGGAACAAATATCGGAGGATCTTCCTTCATTGGCAATTGAGAAGTTGGCAATCCTGAACGTTCATTAAGCAGCAAGGCTAAATCAAGTGACAAAGTAGTCAAAGCAGTATCGGACGAAAATGCTCTCCTATAAATAACCATCAAATCTGCAGGACAACAAACATTTTTCTTCATACACTCATCCTGCAGGTACTCTACCATTACCTGTAACACTTTCCTTTGCATTGCTGGAGTATACTGACTAAACGTGTCATATACTTCAATGGGAGCAATTGAAACATCTGAAATCCATCTAGTGTGTCTCTTGTGCAAATACGCGTCTCTTCAATCATTGGTTTACAAGAAGGAAGAAATAATTTCTGCACATACGAAGCGTCCAATCTATCGCCATCCATATCATCATTGTGTAACCAATCTAACTCCCTCTTAAACTCAAAAACACTCTCAACATGGTCATGTACTTTCTCTGCAGTGTCCCATGAGTAATCTATGACATTCAAATCCCTCAACCCTTGTGGGATATCCATGTCCGTCAAATCACTCCACATTTCAGCCAAATGCATTTCCATCCCCTCTATCAAAATATTCCATTCGGGAATACTTTCTTGGGCAGAAATTGTAGTTAAGACAGCTGATTTTTCACCTTCTTCTATACATTTCTTAGCCCATGCATACAGTTCTCTTTTTCTAGCCTTTAAAACTGTACTACGAGTCACTACTTTTGAATCAGCACTCACCCCTTCAATCGCTACAAGTGGAACAGAACCACTTGGAAAAGAAAGTTCAGATAAATCTTGTACAACAGGTAGTGGAGACACTACTGCTAAAGACGGAATTACGGGAACAGCTACTGTCGGTAAGGACGGAGTTGCAGAAGGGTGCACAAAAACAGGAAGAGGAGCAACAACTAGAGGAGGAGCAACAACGGGCGGAACAGAAATAAAAATGGGAGGAGGTGCAACAGCGGGAAGAGGTAAAACAACAGGGCTTGTCACATAAGGAGGTGGTGCGGTAGCAACAGTCCTACGTTCATTCAAAAGCTTATCGATTAAATAATATGAAATATGAAAATCCTGAGACGGATATATATTCTGTACCCCAAGTTGAAAAGCCGTATCCAGGTTTCTAATAGATTCCGACAGTTTCTGTTGATCATAGAATAATGCTTTCTCAGAGTTAGCCATATGTCGACCTGCGTGTTCCTCTTTACTCTTAAGTTGCTGCATATCTTCTTTTCTCCAAAGATATAGGGCCTCATTACATGGTAGGCGGTAGCCATGGCGCTATTAGCGCCATTGCTACCCCCTTATCGCATTCCGGGTCCGTGTTCCTGGAATGGGAACTTACCAGGTCATTCCGACCTTGGCGGGACCGGTAAGTCCCCATTCCGGGAACTGATGAAACTGATGAAACCAGGCGTTAAGGGAGGGACCTGCTAAGGGACCTCGTAGTAGGGCGGTAAGGGATTACCGACACCGGTGTCCTTACCGGTGCCGGTAATCCCTTACCGCCTACCATGTAATGCGGCCCAGAGACTCCAAATACTCTATATGGGCAATTTCTAAACTACCATGAACTGGCCACTGCAATTCTGAAGCATGTCTACTTTGCCTGTGCCAAATATCGTTGAATACTATACTACCAAGACTGTACTTACAGTACATAGTACACGCCGGTGAACCCTCAGGTGGCTCTGGTCGGCCATATTCCAAAGATTGTCTGTCTCTGTGGAATAAACCCCTGAAACGGCAGACAATTTCCCATGCATGTAAGATCACTGATGTTACCTGGCGTTGTTTGAACTTGCGAGTGCAAATCTACAACCAAATATCAGGATACCTAGGAATCGGGGCATGACTCACCTGATTACAAAATGCAAGGGATGTTCGGTCGGATTTTAAAGGATCCTCGTGGTTGGCGATTTCGGCAAAGAGACTGCCTCGATATGGGGACCCTCGTCGAGATGTCCTCTTGAACCACTGTTCAGGGATCGGATTGTACAAAGGGGCCCCCTTTTTCTCACTCCCCGATCCCGGTCCGTCTTCTTTTCAGCGAGGAGACATATATCTTGAGGGTCCCTGTTAGGGCTTCATCTGAAAGACCAAAGAAATATCGAGGCTTAGTACCACAAAATGAAATACGCCAATCACGGGTTGAAAATATACAAGTATCTTTTATTCTGTACAGTTTCAAAGCAAACATATAGCTATCTGGCTCTCAAAACCTTGCAGTGTGTACAAACAGGCACAGTGAGGGGTGAGAGTGCTGGACATCTTAACATAGACACTTTTATACAATGTCCAAAACATTGTCCAGCCCCTCTCCAAACTTATAATTTACATGCTAGGGTCCGTGCCCAGTTCACATGTCAAATATTACAATATTGTACAACGGATTAAACAAGTTTGCATGTCCATGAAGTTAAATGATGCCAATGGTTCTCTGATCCACAGTAAGCCTTGCTTCAAGAATCGCTACAATGCAGTTCGGCAAAAGCACACAATCTGAGTTTGTTCTACATTGTCTCATTGTTTACATGAGGATGAGGCTTGTTAGTGCAGTCAACACTTGGATTGCAGTTCATTCGAGTCACAAGGTTTCTTTGCATTGAACCACCAGTCTGTTCTCGGCAGCCTAAACATTAACAAAACTCAAAGGTTGTTCGGCTCGACTGCAAGTTGAAAACACAGTCCACCATTTTAGAACACAAAGCAGGAGTCAAAATCAAAATGGCGGATGATTCTTAAAATGGCGGTGAAATTAATCAAAAATCGGTACATTACGAACGCGGTTTTCTGTAGAACATGAATGGGTTTAGGCCAATATTCATAACGAGACGGTATTATATGAATATGGTTTAACAACACACTGCAAGCAGTCTGTCTCATTCACACAAGCACCCATCATGCACTCACTCATAACACAAGCATACACACATCCATACACATAATTAAATAATAAAGAAACGGACAAACACACACATTCACATAACATGCACGCAGCATCCAGCATCATTCATTCATTCACCTAACAACACAGCATGCAGGCATCGACACAAATAATTAAAATAAAATAAAACAAAACATAAATACACGTACCTTCTCGTTCTGGTCTTTCCTCACCAGCTCTCAGGCCCCGGCTAGCATGAACAGGAATCAGGAAGCTTCCTGGTTTTTGCTCATTCATGGAGGGGCCTGAGCGTGGGTGATGAGATGCTCACTCCAGCCTGCCGTGTCTGTATGTGCGAGGAGGTGCAGGAGCACCCCCTTTCACATACCGACATGCCATACCCCAGCCAGCATTTCCAGTGAGCAATGCGAGGCAGGGGAAGCAAATGCCCCCAGCCTTTCATGGTTCATTGCGCTTGCACGGGCTAGGGAACTTTAACGTTAAAGGGAAACAGTGTGTCCCTTTCACAGTTAGGAGCGCTCCCTCAGCAGAAAAAAACAGCTGATGGAGTACCCCTATTTCACTGTGCTGGCTCCTCCAAAATAGGTGAGATGGGGCCAAGACCCAGTGGGTCGACGCCCCCTCTCCCATTATTGACGACCCATCCCTGATTATAAGCACACATTAAAAACACAAGACTTCATAGTGCTATGGGTGAAAGTAAAAAATCATATGTCCCCACACTTTGTGCAACTCTGAGAGCTAAAACAGCGACCAGATTTATAAATCTGCTTTCAGTTTACCACACGATTATATAGGCAACTCCTGTGATAGCATGCCCACACTGAGCACCCATATGACCGCAGCCCCAGTCATTCTCATCATCCGTGACTGTTCCCTCACTTACCAATGGGCACTTACCAACCACCTCTGCCTCTACCGTATGGTCATGATTCAGTTATCTTTCATACATGCAGGTGTTTTACAAGACACCAACAGCAATTATAAAGGTGCGCTTGAAAGAGAGAGTTAAAAAGTGTACACACAAATGTTTTTGAACCGAATAATAATGCTCCTTATATAACCCTTACTCCTCAAAAGCTCTTGTTTGATTTTGGAAAAGCTAATTAGAGATTAGGATTTGGGATTTGCAGCAGACCTGGCTATGCAGAGAAACTAAAGGAAACTAAAAAGATTAGGGTGATTAACATGAGTTATTGCTTTCTTCTTTTTTGTGTAAGAATACTGCAGTCGTTTTGTTTTACTAATTTGAAATGTTTCCTTGGAAAGGTATCTGCTTTTCATTAACACAACATCTTTGATGAAAAGCTAAAGGATTTACTAATTATGAGCACTCACTGCAAAGTAACTATTGGCATAAGAAAGACTTTTTGCATGTGCTTAAGACAATGCTGTTGATCTTTAATTGGCACTTGCCTGATCTCCTGATGAAAGAGACACGTTACTGTAGATATAAGCAGATTTGCCCCTTGTGGACTTAAACCCCCAATTTATTGGGGGCTATTAAAATTAGAAAATTACATTATATTAAACTAATTTCACGAACATGCTCTGTGCCGGGTCATATAAAGTCTTGTGGAAGGTGCTGCTTTATTTAGCTGCAGGTGAACAAAAGGGAAAGAAAACGATGGTAATACAAAACACGGATGTTTCATTGTTCTTATTAGGCGCATGATTCATTTCGTGCTGGTAAATTTACATAAGACACATAAGACTCAGCTCACCTGTCTTCTGGCAAATGAGTTGTGGAGGATGCACTGCAAACCTAGCTCTTGTCCAGGAGCCTGCGCCATCTTTTCCCATTCTTTGCATCTATCTTTCTCATCCTTATTCCATTCACCTTTCTTTTGTACTTTCTTTCCTTCTCTCTTCCTTCAGTGGGCTGCGAAAGTGGTAAGCCAAAGAAAAAAGGAAGGGGGGGAAGAAAGAAAAAGGAAGGGGAGGCCAGTGGGGCAAGTAAAGCAATAAGGCATGAACAAATGGCTACGTCCATTGTGCAGTGTGCTATGCACCCATTAAAAACCGAAATTACCTTTTTTGGTTATTGATATTGCAATGGCACCACCTGCCATTAACACTGCTGTAAATATGTAGAAATTAGGAGCACTTATAGTGTAAAATGAGTATTATGTGTAAAAAGCTCTGTTGTCAGTGTAGTTTATCTGATCTGGCCAGCTATGTATTATTAGATATTAGCACACTGTGGTCATTATTGACTCCTTCCCGACAATCAGAATGCTCCAAGCGCAGTCAACTACTACTGGTATTAACCTGACAAGGAAACAGCAAAACACATGTATCTGCATTTAAGAAATAGTAATGCAATCCGGGGATAGGTTTTTCTTTCACCGCAGCACCCAATTTAACAACAGGAAGCTGAAACACGGGAAAATGCTTTCACTTTCTTATAGAAAAAAGGTTTACTTTCATGTTACATCTAGTACAGGGTTAGCAAACCGGTCACGTGGAGATGTTTTTGGTCTAGGGAAGCCATGACCCAACCCCCCTCTGATTATGCTGGCTGAGGCTGATGGGAATTGTAGTTGAAACTATATGGACGGTGATGACAGGTTAGCTACTCCTGACCTAGTGCCCGCGCCTGTTGAAACTGTTCGAGTTCACTCGAGTTTGTAATAACTAAAACACGTCAGATATGAACACAACCTTGCTATTTAAGTACTACAGAATAAAACCTAATTTCATTTATTAATGCTGTTCGTCTACTTAAAAAAAGTGTTGTTTTTCAATTCACCACCAAAACTCCAAAACGTGCATTGCTATTACCACAATGTTCTAATAAATAGCCTATCAACCTTGGAAAAGGTCCTTATATATTGGGATACTGACCCGTCCCCCTATTATCTGGCAGGTCGTTATCTCACAATATTGACCTTTCCCTTGGTAACTAAAACTGCATTATGCCCTCACAATAAACTCGTTTTAAAAAAATAATAATAATACACACAAAGGGCCAGTTCAAGAACTGTTTTCCTCACTTTTTCCCCCATATTTGGAAAAATACTGCATTTTGCACGTGTCACTACTTGAAATTGAATCAGCCTGTATGGAGGCCATTGTGCAGGAAAGTGCTTGGTATCCACGTTACAGTCAAGGAGCGGAGTAGAGGCATACCATACATATCCCCGAGTGCCATTATGTTTCACAGCACTCCAAATGCAGTTCGTGTGTGGCACATGTCCATTTTGCCTGGTTTGCCCTGTGAAAAGCCCGGTGCTTGGGAGTGCATAATGCAGTTAGACGTGCTTTCAGACCTCTGCATGCATGTTTATAACACGAATAGAAATGCTCATGCTAAGCAAGTGGTTTTCTAATTTCATCACATTTCCACCACTGAAATATGGTGACTGTTATTGGCAGTGACTGACCTTTAAGGTCCACCACTGCTAATGCATAGCCAAAGGTTCTATGAGTTGATGACTGGCTGCAGCTCTCTACCTAAGTGGTGGTATGGGGATGTTCCATGCATAACTGAGCGTTGGGCACTGCTTTTTGTCCCTCAAGTTTAATTTTTATTATTTTCATATCCCATTTCACTTTATAACCAGTTTAACCAAGTGATTTAATCATAACCATATTGATACATTTGGTCTCATAAAATGTCTCTCGATCATTACCTTCATTGCTCAAATGTGAGCGGTATCCCCATCCTCTCCTCCCTTTGAGGCCCTTCCTAAAGTCTGCAAACCTTCCTACATTTTCCTCTGTTGAGCTCCCACTGTTACCCTTTGTGTCTTTCACCTCCTTTTACTCAGATGTATTATAATTCTTTCTTTTTGTTGTGAAGATTTGGAGGTTTAACAGGTCGATTTCCTGTAGGGTTTATATGGATCAATTTTCACAAGTATTTACTTCTTACTATCCATGGGGCAGTCCCTAACGGTCTGTAGCTCCTCGATTACGATAGATTCCGGTCTGAATTCTGACTGCTCCATCAAAAAGAAAGAATTATAATACATCTGAGTAAAATCAGAGATCAAGCTAAATACATGTATACCTCCTGATGAGCCACTGCATTCAAAAGTGGTGAAACACGTGTAGAGGACAATATTCTGAAGTTACAATTAATAAACCCATATTGGAGCGCCTGCCAATTAGTGTTTTAGAGTTTTTTCTTTGATACATCTCTTATCCAGGACTATATTGTTGGGCCCTCAGGGCATTTCCATGACATTGCTATTCTTCTCTTTGCTAGGATGAATAGAAATTGTACCATCTTTTCTTGGGCCCTGGCTGTCGTTCCTTCTTCCCGGCACCAGTCCCCACAGACAAACATCAGGACTCTGCTTATATGTTCCCTGTATCAGGGAGTTGACTCCAGTGAGTACCCCTTTCCAGAAAATTATTATTATTGGACATTCTCACACCATATGCCAGAACCCAGCAGAGACCCTACCTCATCCTGGGCAATAGTGTGATACCTGTTGGTCAAGAACATGTGCTCTCAATGGAGTCATGTATGCCCTAAGTAGATAGTTAAACTGGAGTTAAACTGGAACAGTCTGAACCTTGTGTTACTCAATACCATTTTAACCTGTTCCCATATTCAGACCCATTTCTTCTCTTATATCGTGAACCCTACATCTCTTTCCCACTTAACCTTGATGCCCAGTTCCCATGTCTGTTTCTGTTCCTGAAGTCCCTTATATTTGCGTGAAATAATCCCCTACACTTCATCCTGTGCCAGAATGATCTGTAAGAGTAAATATGTGTCTGGTTCTTCTGGGATGCAACAAAAGAGTCCGGCAAACCTTTTTACCACCCGTGCATGTGCAAGAAAGGAGCCCTTCTGCATGTAATATCTGTGACTCCATTGTTCAAAGGTGAGTAATCTCACGTCTAAAAAAAAAGGTCTCCAATCTTCGAGCAGCCATTACCCTGTAATTTCTTTAGATCTGGTGTCCCACTATCTCCCAGAGGCGATTATCAAACCCCAAGGGGAGGTCCAGGCTGTACATTTCTTCAACTTACATTTTTTGCAGGATCTTGCTCCAAATCTCCCATTGGACTTTATATATATTCGCCATCCTTATGATACCCATCATGTCCCATAACAATTCAATCCCCTGCCTCTTTTGTGGAATGTTGCCCAGTAATCATCTCAAATCCCCTTCCGAGAGTCATCCCATTGGACTACTGTCTGCAATTGGGCAACCATAAAGTATAATTTGAAATCCGGAAGGGCTACCTTCCTTCTTCCTGTACTTCACAGTAATTCCCCTATCTTCATGGCTAGCATTGTAAAGAATATCTTTTTGATCATGTATGGGATATTTACAAAGTAATACAGTAGCCTCGGCAGTAGCACCATGTTGCATAATACTATTCTTCCCATTAAGGATAAGGGTATCTTTTTCCAGAAGTCCACAGAGTCTCCAACCCCCACCAGTACCCTACTGATATTGTAGACAAAGGTCTCCTCTATATTATGGAATATCTATACCACTAGGTATCGGATGGATCCAGTTTCCCACTTAATCTCCCAATTCAGAAGTGTCTCCCTTCACCTTTCCCTCAGTGCTTCCAATGGGAACACAAGGATTTCTCCAAGCTTATTAAGGACCCTGATAGTCATCCACTTACAATGATATATTGTGAAGAATACTGCAAATTCGAATCCCCATTTCTGTGACATATTTTCTCAAATACCCTGCCAGAGGTTCTAACGCCATGGCCAATAAAAGCGGGGAAACTGGACACCTCTGTTTGGTAATCCTCTCCAGAGTCCAGCGCAAGGAAATCCACTCCCCTGCCTTCACTCTCACCATGGAGTTCTTGTACAGAACCATAATCCATCGTCTGATGCTTGATCCTAGGCCAAATGCCTCTAACACCCTGAAAAGCCATTTCCATTCTATTGAGTCAAAGGCCTTTATGGAGTACCATATGTGTTATTCGATCGCTCCTGAAGGATTGGGCATTGTGCTCGCACATGACATACTTGTCTGCAATAAGCACATTGGTTCATGTGTACAGGACCCATTTGCGCAATACTCTGTGGTGCAAATTGGCCTCTAAACTATGTATTCCCACCTCTCGTTCCTCTTACTATTTGCTGCAACAATACTCCTGTCTATAAGTGTCCCTTCTTCTTTAAAATCCTCTCTTTTTCATTATTGACCCTATTTTTGTAATACTGAGCCATGCGCAATACTTCAGACTGCGATTTTGCTTGCCAGGCGCATTCAGAATTCATAATTTTTGTTTGGATATCAGGCAACAATCCACGCACAAATGTGTCCATAAACAACCTTTTTCCTGACTCAGTACTCAAATCCTGACCGCCAAAATCCGAAAACACTTGTTCTAACCGATTACAAAACTCGGTAGCGCCCTCAGATGTCCCCTGGATGCAAGCTGTAAGTTTGTCCCAAACTATTCTTCTCGCAGGAACCAAAGTCTTCAATGTAGTGACTATTCTGTCTGGCAGTGTCAATATCACCTGTGGCATTCTCTCACTAGCCTTCCTCTCTCCATCTATCCATACCAAGTTAACCCATGTGTCACCCAATCCTGCCAAATCATCTACAGTTCTAATCTGTTTCCATAAATCAGCAGGTAGAATCACAGGGAACAAGTCTATATCATCCAATGTGAAAACTGACAAATGCAAGACAGATTCAATGTCTTTATAAAACCTGTTGGATTTTTCCTAATGTCTGGAATTGACTGTCTAATGGTATTCACTTCCTGTCTAGAAAATGGGACATGAACAGACTGTTAAACATAATGAGCTTCAATAGTAGTGGCTGCTGTGCATGTTGCAACATTTGTTATGAATTTCTACTTTAGGAACAAATATCGGAGGATCTTCCTTCATTGGCAATTGAGAAGTTGGCAATCCTGAACGTTCATTAAGCAGCAAGGCTAAATCAAGTGACAAAGTAGTCAAAGCAGTATCGGACGAAAATGCTCTCCTATAAATAACCATCAAATCTGCAGGACAACAAACATTTTTCTTCATACACTCATCCTGCAGGTACTCTACCATTACCTGTAACACTTTCCTTTGCATTGCTGGAGTATACTGACTAAACGTGTCATATACTTCAATGGGAGCAATTGAAACATCTGAAATCCATCTAGTGTGTCTCTTGTGCAAATACGCGTCTCTTCAATCATTGGTTTACAAGAAGGAAGAAATAATTTCTGCACATACGAAGCGTCCAATCTATCGCCATCCATATCATCATTGTGTAACCAATCTAACTCCCTCTTAAACTCAAAAACACTCTCAACATGGTCATGTACTTTCTCTGCAGTGTCCCATGAGTAATCTATGACATTCAAATCCCTCAACCCTTGTGGGATATCCATGTCCGTCAAATCACTCCACATTTCAGCCAAATGCATTTCCATCCCCTCTATCAAAATATTCCATTCGGGAATACTTTCTTGGGCAGAAATTGTAGTTAAGACAGCTGATTTTTCACCTTCTTCTATACATTTCTTAGCCCATGCATACAGTTCTCTTTTTCTAGCCTTTAAAACTGTACTACGAGTCACTACTTTTGAATCAGCACTCACCCCTTCAATCGCTACAAGTGGAACAGAACCACTTGGAAAAGAAAGTTCAGATAAATCTTGTACAACAGGTAGTGGAGACACTACTGCTAAAGACGGAATTACGGGAACAGCTACTGTCGGTAAGGACGGAGTTGCAGAAGGGTGCACAAAAACAGGAAGAGGAGCAACAACTAGAGGAGGAGCAACAACGGGCGGAACAGAAATAAAAATGGGAGGAGGTGCAACAGCGGGAAGAGGTAAAACAACAGGGCTTGTCACATAAGGAGGTGGTGCGGTAGCAACAGTCCTACGTTCATTCAAAAGCTTATCGATTAAATAATATGAAATATGAAAATCCTGAGACGGATATATATTCTGTACCCCAAGTTGAAAAGCCGTATCCAGGTTTCTAATAGATTCCGACAGTTTCTGTTGATCATAGAATAATGCTTTCTCAGAGTTAGCCATATGTCGACCTGCGTGTTTCTCTTTACTCTTAAGTTGCTGCATATCTTCTTTTCTCCAAAGATATAGGGCCTCATTACATGGTAGGCGGTAGCCATGGCGCTATTAGCGCCATTGCTACCCCCTTATCGCATTCCGGGTCCGTGTTCCTGGAATGGGAACTTACCAGGTCATTCCGACCTTGGCGGGACCGGTAAGTCCCCATTCCGGGAACTGATGAAACTGATGAAACCAGGCGTTAAGGGAGGGACCTGCTAAGGGACCTCGTAGTAGGGCGGTAAGGGATTACCGACACCGGTGTCCTTACCGGTGCCGGTAATCCCTTACCGCCTACCATGTAATGCGGCCCAGAGACTCCAAATACTCTATATGGGCAATTTCTAAACTACCATGAACTGGCCACTGCAATTCTGAAGCATGTCTACTTTGCCTGTGCCAAATATCGTTGAATACTATACTACCAAGACTGTACTTACAGTACATAGTACACGCCGGTGAACCCTCAGGTGGCTCTGGTCGGCCATATTCCAAAGATTGTCTGTCTCTGTGGAATAAACCCCTGAAACGGCAGACAATTTCCCATGCATGTAAGATCACTGATGTTACCTGGCGTTGTTTGAACTTGCGAGTGCAAATCTACAACCAAATATCAGGATACCTAGGAATCGGGGCATGACTCACCTGATTACAAAATGCAAGGGATGTTCGGTCGGATTTTAAAGGATCCTCGTGGTTGGCGATTTCGGCAAAGAGACTGCCTCGATATGGGGACCCTCGTCGAGATGTCCTCTTGAACCACTGTTCAGGGATCGGATTGTACAAAGGGGCCCCCTTTTTCTCACTCCCCGATCCCGGTCCGTCTTCTTTTCAGCGAGGAGACATATATCTTGAGGGTCCCTGTTAGGGCTTCATCTGAAAGACCAAAGAAATATCGAGGCTTAGTACCACAAAATGAAATACGCCAATCACGGGTTGAAAATATACAAGTATCTTTTATTCTGTACAGTTTCAAAGCAAACAGATAGCTATCTGGCTCTCAAAACCTTGCAGTGTGTACAAACAGGCACAGTGAGGGGTGAGAGTGCTGGACATCTTAACATAGACACTTTTATACAATGTCCAAAACATTGTCCAGCCCCTCTCCAAACTTATAATTTACATGCTAGGGTCCGTGCCCAGTTCACATGTCAAATATTACAATATTGTACAACGGATTAAACAAGTTTGCATGTCCATGAAGTTAAATGATGCCAATGGTTCTCTGATCCACAGTAAGCCTTGCTTCAAGAATCGCTACAATGCAGTTCGGCAAAAGCACACAATCTGAGTTTGTTCTACATTGTCTCATTGTTTACATGAGGATGAGGCTTGTTAGTGCAGTCAACACTTGGATTGCAGTTCATTCGAGTCACAAGGTTTCTTTGCATTGAACCACCAGTCTGTTCTCGGCAGCCTAAACATTAACAAAACTCAAAGGTTGTTCGGCTCGACTGCAAGTTGAAAACACAGTCCACCATTTTAGAACACAAAGCAGGAGTCAAAATCAAAATGGCGGATGATTCTTAAAATGGCGGTGAAATTAATCAAAAATCGGTACATTACGAACGCGGTTTTCTGTAGAACATGAATGGGTTTAGGCCAATATTCATAACGAGACGGTATTATATGAATATGGTTTAACAACACACTGCAAGCAGTCTGTCTCATTCACACAAGCACCCATCATGCACTCACTCATAACACAAGCATACACACATCCATACACATAATTAAATAATAAAGAAACGGACAAACACACACATTCACATAACATGCACGCAGCATCCAGCATCATTCATTCATTCACCTAACAACACAGCATGCAGGCATCGACACAAATAATTAAAATAAAATAAAACAAAACATAAATACACGTACCTTCTCGTTCTGGTCTTTCCTCACCAGCTCTCAGGCCCCGGCTAGCATGAACAGGAATCAGGAAGCTTCCTGGTTTTTGCTCATTCATGGAGGGGCCTGAGCGTGGGTGATGAGATGCTCACTCCAGCCTGCCGTGTCTGTATGTGCGAGGAGGTGCAGGAGCACCCCCTTTCACATACCGACATGCCATACCCCAGCCAGCATTTCCAGTGAGCAATGCGAGGCAGGGGAAGCAAATGCCCCCAGCCTTTCATGGTTCATTGCGCTTGCACGGGCTAGGGAACTTTAACGTTAAAGGGAAACAGTGTGTCCCTTTCACAGTTAGGAGCGCTCCCTCAGCAGAAAAAAACAGCTGATGGAGTACCCCTATTTCACTGTGCTGGCTCCTCCAAAATAGGTGAGATGGGGCCAAGACCCAGTGGGTCGACGCCCCCTCTCCCATTATTGACGACCCATCCCTGATTATAAGCACACATTAAAAACACAAGACTTCATAGTGCTATGGGTGAAAGTAAAAAATCATATGTCCCCACACTTTGTGCAACTCTGAGAGCTAAAACAGCGACCAGATTTATAAATCTGCTTTCAGTTTACCACACGATTATATAGGCAACTCCTGTGATAGCATGCCCACACTGAGCACCCATATGACCGCAGCCCCAGTCATTCTCATCATCCGTGACTGTTCCCTCACTTACCAATGGGCACTTACCAACCACCTCTGCCTCTACCGTATGGTCATGATTCAGTTATCTTTCATACATGCAGGTGTTTTACAAGACACCAACAGCAATTATAAAGGTGCGCTTGAAAGAGAGAGTTAAAAAGTGTACACACAAATGTTTTTGAACCGAATAATAATGCTCCTTATATAACCCTTACTCCTCAAAAGCTCTTGTTTGATTTTGGAAAAGCTAATTAGAGATTAGGATTTGGGATTTGCAGCAGACCTGGCTATGCAGAGAAACTAAAGGAAACTAAAAAGATTAGGGTGATTAACATGAGTTATTGCTTTCTTCTTTTTTGTGTAAGAATACTGCAGTCGTTTTGTTTTACTAATTTGAAATGTTTCCTTGGAAAGGTATCTGCTTTTCATTAACACAACATCTTTGATGAAAAGCTAAAGGATTTACTAATTATGAGCACTCACTGCAAAGTAACTATTGGCATAAGAAAGACTTTTTGCATGTGCTTAAGACAATGCTGTTGATCTTTAATTGGCACTTGCCTGATCTCCTGATGAAAGAGACACGTTACTGTAGATATAAGCAGATTTGCCCCTTGTGGACTTAAACCCCCAATTTATTGGGGGCTATTAAAATTAGAAAATTACATTATATTAAACTAATTTCACGAACATGCTCTGTGCCGGGTCATATAAAGTCTTGTGGAAGGTGCTGCTTTATTTAGCTGCAGGTGAACAAAAGGGAAAGAAAACGATGGTAATACAAAACACGGATGTTTCATTGTTCTTATTAGGCGCATGATTCATTTCGTGCTGGTAAATTTACATAAGACACATAAGACTCAGCTCACCTGTCTTCTGGCAAATGAGTTGTGGAGGATGCACTGCAAACCTAGCTCTTGTCCAGGAGCCTGCGCCATCTTTTCCCATTCTTTGCATCTATCTTTCTCATCCTTATTCCATTCACCTTTCTTTTGTACTTTCTTTCCTTCTCTCTTCCTTCAGTGGGCTGCGAAAGTGGTAAGCCAAAGAAAAAAGGAAGGGGGGGAAGAAAGAAAAAGGAAGGGGAGGCCAGTGGGGCAAGTAAAGCAATAAGGCATGAACAAATGGCTACGTCCATTGTGCAGTGTGCTATGCACCCATTAAAAACCGAAATTACCTTTTTTGGTTATTGATATTGCAATGGCACCACCTGCCATTAACACTGCTGTAAATATGTAGAAATTAGGAGCACTTATAGTGTAAAATGAGTATTATGTGTAAAAAGCTCTGTTGTCAGTGTAGTTTATCTGATCTGGCCAGCTATGTATTATTAGATATTAGCACACTGTGGTCATTATTGACTCCTTCCCGACAATCAGAATGCTCCAAGCGCAGTCAACTACTACTGGTATTAACCTGACAAGGAAACAGCAAAACACATGTATCTGCATTTAAGAAATAGTAATGCAATCCGGGGATAGGTTTTTCTTTCACCGCAGCACCCAATTTAACAACAGGAAGCTGAAACACGGGAAAATGCTTTCACTTTCTTATAGAAAAAAGGTTTACTTTCATGTTACATCTAGTACAGGGTTAGCAAACCGGTCACGTGGAGATGTTTTTGGTCTAGGGAAGCCATGACCCAACCCCCCTCTGATTATGCTGGCTGAGGCTGATGGGAATTGTAGTTGAAACTATATGGACGGTGATGACAGGTTAGCTACTCCTGACCTAGTGCCCGCGCCTGTTGAAACTGTTCGAGTTCACTCGAGTTTGTAATAACTAAAACACGTCAGATATGAACACAACCTTGCTATTTAAGTACTACAGAATAAAACCTAATTTCATTTATTAATGCTGTTCGTCTACTTAAAAAAAGTGTTGTTTTTCAATTCACCACCAAAACTCCAAAACGTGCATTGCTATTACCACAATGTTCTAATAAATAGCCTATCAACCTTGGAAAAGGTCCTTATATATTGGGATACTGACCCGTCCCCCTATTATCTGGCAGGTCGTTATCTCACAATATTGACCTTTCCCTTGGTAACTAAAACTGCATTATGCCCTCACAATAAACTCGTTTTAAAAAAATAATAATAATACACACAAAGGGCCAGTTCAAGAACTGTTTTCCTCACTTTTTCCCCCATATTTGGAAAAATACTGCATTTTGCACGTGTCACTACTTGAAATTGAATCAGCCTGTATGGAGGCCATTGTGCAGGAAAGTGCTTGGTATCCACGTTACAGTCAAGGAGCGGAGTAGAGGCATACCATACATATCCCCGAGTGCCATTATGTTTCACAGCACTCCAAATGCAGTTCGTGTGTGGCACATGTCCATTTTGCCTGGTTTGCCCTGTGAAAAGCCCGGTGCTTGGGAGTGCATAATGCAGTTAGACGTGCTTTCAGACCTCTGCATGCATGTTTATAACACGAATAGAAATGCTCATGCTAAGCAAGTGGTTTTCTAATTTCATCACATTTCCACCACTGAAATATGGTGACTGTTATTGGCAGTGACTGACCTTTAAGGTCCACCACTGCTAATGCATAGCCAAAGGTTCTATGAGTTGATGACTGGCTGCAGCTCTCTACCTAAGTGGTGGTATGGGGATGTTCCATGCATAACTGAGCGTTGGGCACTGCTTTTTGTCCCTCAAGTTTAATTTTTATTATTTTCATATCCCATTTCACTTT
The DNA here is from genome assembly GCF_040938575.1 of Ambystoma mexicanum. Classification (NCBI taxonomy): domain Eukaryota; kingdom Metazoa; phylum Chordata; class Amphibia; order Caudata; family Ambystomatidae; genus Ambystoma; species Ambystoma mexicanum. The sequence continues at coordinate 173,527,338 of NC_090924.1, read as the reverse complement.
ATAACCAGTTTAACCAAGTGATTTAATCATAACCATATTGATACATTTGGTCTCATAAAATGTCTCTCGATCATTACCTTCATTGCTCAAATGTGAGCGGTATCCCCATCCTCTCCTCCCTTTGAGGCCCTTCCTAAAGTCTGCAAACCTTCCTACATTTTCCTCTGTTGAGCTCCCACTGTTACCCTTTGTGTCTTTCACCTCCTTTTACTCAGATGTATTATAATTCTTTCTTTTTGTTGTGAAGATTTGGAGGTTTAACAGGTCGATTTCCTGTAGGGTTTATATGGATCAATTTTCACAAGTATTTACTTCTTACTATCCATGGGGCAGTCCCTAACGGTCTGTAGCTCCTCGATTACGATAGATTCCGGTCTGAATTCTGACTGCTCCATCAAAAAGAAAGAATTATAATACATCTGAGTAAAATCAGAGATCAAGCTAAATACATGTATACCTCCTGATGAGCCACTGCATTCAAAAGTGGTGAAACACGTGTAGAGGACAATATTCTGAAGTTACAATTAATAAACCCATATTGGAGCGCCTGCCAATTAGTGTTTTAGAGTTTTTTCTTTGATACATCTCTTATCCAGGACTATATTGTTGGGCCCTCAGGGCATTTCCATGACATTGCTATTCTTCTCTTTGCTAGGATGAATAGAAATTGTACCATCTTTTCTTGGGCCCTGGCTGTCGTTCCTTCTTCCCGGCACCAGTCCCCACAGACAAACATCAGGACTCTGCTTATATGTTCCCTGTATCAGGGAGTTGACTCCAGTGAGTACCCCTTTCCAGAAAATTATTATTATTGGACATTCTCACACCATATGCCAGAACCCAGCAGAGACCCTACCTCATCCTGGGCAATAGTGTGATACCTGTTGGTCAAGAACATGTGCTCTCAATGGAGTCATGTATGCCCTAAGTAGATAGTTAAACTGGAGTTAAACTGGAACAGTCTGAACCTTGTGTTACTCAATACCATTTTAACCTGTTCCCATATTCAGACCCATTTCTTCTCTTATATCGTGAACCCTACATCTCTTTCCCACTTAACCTTGATGCCCAGTTCCCATGTCTGTTTCTGTTCCTGAAGTCCCTTATATTTGCGTGAAATAATCCCCTACACTTCATCCTGTGCCAGAATGATCTGTAAGAGTAAATATGTGTCTGGTTCTTCTGGGATGCAACAAAAGAGTCCGGCAAACCTTTTTACCACCCGTGCATGTGCAAGAAAGGAGCCCTTCTGCATGTAATATCTGTGACTCCATTGTTCAAAGGTGAGTAATCTCACGTCTAAAAAAAAAGGTCTCCAATCTTCGAGCAGCCATTACCCTGTAATTTCTTTAGATCTGGTGTCCCACTATCTCCCAGAGGCGATTATCAAACCCCAAGGGGAGGTCCAGGCTGTACATTTCTTCAACTTACATTTTTTGCAGGATCTTGCTCCAAATCTCCCATTGGACTTTATATATATTCGCCATCCTTATGATACCCATCATGTCCCATAACAATTCAATCCCCTGCCTCTTTTGTGGAATGTTGCCCAGTAATCATCTCAAATCCCCTTCCGAGAGTCATCCCATTGGACTACTGTCTGCAATTGGGCAACCATAAAGTATAATTTGAAATCCGGAAGGGCTACCTTCCTTCTTCCTGTACTTCACAGTAATTCCCCTATCTTCATGGCTAGCATTGTAAAGAATATCTTTTTGATCATGTATGGGATATTTACAAAGTAATACAGTAGCCTCGGCAGTAGCACCATGTTGCATAATACTATTCTTCCCATTAAGGATAAGGGTATCTTTTTCCAGAAGTCCACAGAGTCTCCAACCCCCACCAGTACCCTACTGATATTGTAGACAAAGGTCTCCTCTATATTATGGAATATCTATACCACTAGGTATCGGATGGATCCAGTTTCCCACTTAATCTCCCAATTCAGAAGTGTCTCCCTTCACCTTTCCCTCAGTGCTTCCAATGGGAACACAAGGATTTCTCCAAGCTTATTAAGGACCCTGATAGTCATCCACTTACAATGATATATTGTGAAGAATACTGCAAATTCGAATCCCCATTTCTGTGACATATTTTCTCAAATACCCTGCCAGAGGTTCTAACGCCATGGCCAATAAAAGCGGGGAAACTGGACACCTCTGTTTGGTAATCCTCTCCAGAGTCCAGCGCAAGGAAATCCACTCCCCTGCCTTCACTCTCACCATGGAGTTCTTGTACAGAACCATAATCCATCGTCTGATGCTTGATCCTAGGCCAAATGCCTCTAACACCCTGAAAAGCCATTTCCATTCTATTGAGTCAAAGGCCTTTATGGAGTACCATATGTGTTATTCGATCGCTCCTGAAGGATTGGGCATTGTGCTCGCACATGACATACTTGTCTGCAATAAGCACATTGGTTCATGTGTACAGGACCCATTTGCGCAATACTCTGTGGTGCAAATTGGCCTCTAAACTATGTATTCCCACCTCTCGTTCCTCTTACTATTTGCTGCAACAATACTCCTGTCTATAAGTGTCCCTTCTTCTTTAAAATCCTCTCTTTTTCATTATTGACCCTATTTTTGTAATACTGAGCCATGCGCAATACTTCAGACTGCGATTTTGCTTGCCAGGCGCATTCAGAATTCATAATTTTTGTTTGGATATCAGGCAACAATCCACGCACAAATGTGTCCATAAACAACCTTTTTCCTGACTCAGTACTCAAATCCTGACCGCCAAAATCCGAAAACACTTGTTCTAACCGATTACAAAACTCGGTAGCGCCCTCAGATGTCCCCTGGATGCAAGCTGTAAGTTTGTCCCAAACTATTCTTCTCGCAGGAACCAAAGTCTTCAATGTAGTGACTATTCTGTCTGGCAGTGTCAATATCACCTGTGGCATTCTCTCACTAGCCTTCCTCTCTCCATCTATCCATACCAAGTTAACCCATGTGTCACCCAATCCTGCCAAATCATCTACAGTTCTAATCTGTTTCCATAAATCAGCAGGTAGAATCACAGGGAACAAGTCTATATCATCCAATGTGAAAACTGACAAATGCAAGACAGATTCAATGTCTTTATAAAACCTGTTGGATTTTTCCTAATGTCTGGAATTGACTGTCTAATGGTATTCACTTCCTGTCTAGAAAATGGGACATGAACAGACTGTTAAACATAATGAGCTTCAATAGTAGTGGCTGCTGTGCATGTTGCAACATTTGTTATGAATTTCTACTTTAGGAACAAATATCGGAGGATCTTCCTTCATTGGCAATTGAGAAGTTGGCAATCCTGAACGTTCATTAAGCAGCAAGGCTAAATCAAGTGACAAAGTAGTCAAAGCAGTATCGGACGAAAATGCTCTCCTATAAATAACCATCAAATCTGCAGGACAACAAACATTTTTCTTCATACACTCATCCTGCAGGTACTCTACCATTACCTGTAACACTTTCCTTTGCATTGCTGGAGTATACTGACTAAACGTGTCATATACTTCAATGGGAGCAATTGAAACATCTGAAATCCATCTAGTGTGTCTCTTGTGCAAATACGCGTCTCTTCAATCATTGGTTTACAAGAAGGAAGAAATAATTTCTGCACATACGAAGCGTCCAATCTATCGCCATCCATATCATCATTGTGTAACCAATCTAACTCCCTCTTAAACTCAAAAACACTCTCAACATGGTCATGTACTTTCTCTGCAGTGTCCCATGAGTAATCTATGACATTCAAATCCCTCAACCCTTGTGGGATATCCATGTCCGTCAAATCACTCCACATTTCAGCCAAATGCATTTCCATCCCCTCTATCAAAATATTCCATTCGGGAATACTTTCTTGGGCAGAAATTGTAGTTAAGACAGCTGATTTTTCACCTTCTTCTATACATTTCTTAGCCCATGCATACAGTTCTCTTTTTCTAGCCTTTAAAACTGTACTACGAGTCACTACTTTTGAATCAGCACTCACCCCTTCAATCGCTACAAGTGGAACAGAACCACTTGGAAAAGAAAGTTCAGATAAATCTTGTACAACAGGTAGTGGAGACACTACTGCTAAAGACGGAATTACGGGAACAGCTACTGTCGGTAAGGACGGAGTTGCAGAAGGGTGCACAAAAACAGGAAGAGGAGCAACAACTAGAGGAGGAGCAACAACGGGCGGAACAGAAATAAAAATGGGAGGAGGTGCAACAGCGGGAAGAGGTAAAACAACAGGGCTTGTCACATAAGGAGGTGGTGCGGTAGCAACAGTCCTACGTTCATTCAAAAGCTTATCGATTAAATAATATGAAATATGAAAATCCTGAGACGGATATATATTCTGTACCCCAAGTTGAAAAGCCGTATCCAGGTTTCTAATAGATTCCGACAGTTTCTGTTGATCATAGAATAATGCTTTCTCAGAGTTAGCCATATGTCGACCTGCGTGTTTCTCTTTACTCTTAAGTTGCTGCATATCTTCTTTTCTCCAAAGATATAGGGCCTCATTACATGGTAGGCGGTAGCCATGGCGCTATTAGCGCCATTGCTACCCCCTTATCGCATTCCGGGTCCGTGTTCCTGGAATGGGAACTTACCAGGTCATTCCGACCTTGGCGGGACCGGTAAGTCCCCATTCCGGGAACTGATGAAACTGATGAAACCAGGCGTTAAGGGAGGGACCTGCTAAGGGACCTCGTAGTAGGGCGGTAAGGGATTACCGACACCGGTGTCCTTACCGGTGCCGGTAATCCCTTACCGCCTACCATGTAATGCGGCCCAGAGACTCCAAATACTCTATATGGGCAATTTCTAAACTACCATGAACTGGCCACTGCAATTCTGAAGCATGTCTACTTTGCCTGTGCCAAATATCGTTGAATACTATACTACCAAGACTGTACTTACAGTACATAGTACACGCCGGTGAACCCTCAGGTGGCTCTGGTCGGCCATATTCCAAAGATTGTCTGTCTCTGTGGAATAAACCCCTGAAACGGCAGACAATTTCCCATGCATGTAAGATCACTGATGTTACCTGGCGTTGTTTGAACTTGCGAGTGCAAATCTACAACCAAATATCAGGATACCTAGGAATCGGGGCATGACTCACCTGATTACAAAATGCAAGGGATGTTCGGTCGGATTTTAAAGGATCCTCGTGGTTGGCGATTTCGGCAAAGAGACTGCCTCGATATGGGGACCCTCGTCGAGATGTCCTCTTGAACCACTGTTCAGGGATCGGATTGTACAAAGGGGCCCCCTTTTTCTCACTCCCCGATCCCGGTCCGTCTTCTTTTCAGCGAGGAGACATATATCTTGAGGGTCCCTGTTAGGGCTTCATCTGAAAGACCAAAGAAATATCGAGGCTTAGTACCACAAAATGAAATACGCCAATCACGGGTTGAAAATATACAAGTATCTTTTATTCTGTACAGTTTCAAAGCAAACAGATAGCTATCTGGCTCTCAAAACCTTGCAGTGTGTACAAACAGGCACAGTGAGGGGTGAGAGTGCTGGACATCTTAACATAGACACTTTTATACAATGTCCAAAACATTGTCCAGCCCCTCTCCAAACTTATAATTTACATGCTAGGGTCCGTGCCCAGTTCACATGTCAAATATTACAATATTGTACAACGGATTAAACAAGTTTGCATGTCCATGAAGTTAAATGATGCCAATGGTTCTCTGATCCACAGTAAGCCTTGCTTCAAGAATCGCTACAATGCAGTTCGGCAAAAGCACACAATCTGAGTTTGTTCTACATTGTCTCATTGTTTACATGAGGATGAGGCTTGTTAGTGCAGTCAACACTTGGATTGCAGTTCATTCGAGTCACAAGGTTTCTTTGCATTGAACCACCAGTCTGTTCTCGGCAGCCTAAACATTAACAAAACTCAAAGGTTGTTCGGCTCGACTGCAAGTTGAAAACACAGTCCACCATTTTAGAACACAAAGCAGGAGTCAAAATCAAAATGGCGGATGATTCTTAAAATGGCGGTGAAATTAATCAAAAATCGGTACATTACGAACGCGGTTTTCTGTAGAACATGAATGGGTTTAGGCCAATATTCATAACGAGACGGTATTATATGAATATGGTTTAACAACACACTGCAAGCAGTCTGTCTCATTCACACAAGCACCCATCATGCACTCACTCATAACACAAGCATACACACATCCATACACATAATTAAATAATAAAGAAACGGACAAACACACACATTCACATAACATGCACGCAGCATCCAGCATCATTCATTCATTCACCTAACAACACAGCATGCAGGCATCGACACAAATAATTAAAATAAAATAAAACAAAACATAAATACACGTACCTTCTCGTTCTGGTCTTTCCTCACCAGCTCTCAGGCCCCGGCTAGCATGAACAGGAATCAGGAAGCTTCCTGGTTTTTGCTCATTCATGGAGGGGCCTGAGCGTGGGTGATGAGATGCTCACTCCAGCCTGCCGTGTCTGTATGTGCGAGGAGGTGCAGGAGCACCCCCTTTCACATACCGACATGCCATACCCCAGCCAGCATTTCCAGTGAGCAATGCGAGGCAGGGGAAGCAAATGCCCCCAGCCTTTCATGGTTCATTGCGCTTGCACGGGCTAGGGAACTTTAACGTTAAAGGGAAACAGTGTGTCCCTTTCACAGTTAGGAGCGCTCCCTCAGCAGAAAAAAACAGCTGATGGAGTACCCCTATTTCACTGTGCTGGCTCCTCCAAAATAGGTGAGATGGGGCCAAGACCCAGTGGGTCGACGCCCCCTCTCCCATTATTGACGACCCATCCCTGATTATAAGCACACATTAAAAACACAAGACTTCATAGTGCTATGGGTGAAAGTAAAAAATCATATGTCCCCACACTTTGTGCAACTCTGAGAGCTAAAACAGCGACCAGATTTATAAATCTGCTTTCAGTTTACCACACGATTATATAGGCAACTCCTGTGATAGCATGCCCACACTGAGCACCCATATGACCGCAGCCCCAGTCATTCTCATCATCCGTGACTGTTCCCTCACTTACCAATGGGCACTTACCAACCACCTCTGCCTCTACCGTATGGTCATGATTCAGTTATCTTTCATACATGCAGGTGTTTTACAAGACACCAACAGCAATTATAAAGGTGCGCTTGAAAGAGAGAGTTAAAAAGTGTACACACAAATGTTTTTGAACCGAATAATAATGCTCCTTATATAACCCTTACTCCTCAAAAGCTCTTGTTTGATTTTGGAAAAGCTAATTAGAGATTAGGATTTGGGATTTGCAGCAGACCTGGCTATGCAGAGAAACTAAAGGAAACTAAAAAGATTAGGGTGATTAACATGAGTTATTGCTTTCTTCTTTTTTGTGTAAGAATACTGCAGTCGTTTTGTTTTACTAATTTGAAATGTTTCCTTGGAAAGGTATCTGCTTTTCATTAACACAACATCTTTGATGAAAAGCTAAAGGATTTACTAATTATGAGCACTCACTGCAAAGTAACTATTGGCATAAGAAAGACTTTTTGCATGTGCTTAAGACAATGCTGTTGATCTTTAATTGGCACTTGCCTGATCTCCTGATGAAAGAGACACGTTACTGTAGATATAAGCAGATTTGCCCCTTGTGGACTTAAACCCCCAATTTATTGGGGGCTATTAAAATTAGAAAATTACATTATATTAAACTAATTTCACGAACATGCTCTGTGCCGGGTCATATAAAGTCTTGTGGAAGGTGCTGCTTTATTTAGCTGCAGGTGAACAAAAGGGAAAGAAAACGATGGTAATACAAAACACGGATGTTTCATTGTTCTTATTAGGCGCATGATTCATTTCGTGCTGGTAAATTTACATAAGACACATAAGACTCAGCTCACCTGTCTTCTGGCAAATGAGTTGTGGAGGATGCACTGCAAACCTAGCTCTTGTCCAGGAGCCTGCGCCATCTTTTCCCATTCTTTGCATCTATCTTTCTCATCCTTATTCCATTCACCTTTCTTTTGTACTTTCTTTCCTTCTCTCTTCCTTCAGTGGGCTGCGAAAGTGGTAAGCCAAAGAAAAAAGGAAGGGGGGGAAGAAAGAAAAAGGAAGGGGAGGCCAGTGGGGCAAGTAAAGCAATAAGGCATGAACAAATGGCTACGTCCATTGTGCAGTGTGCTATGCACCCATTAAAAACCGAAATTACCTTTTTTGGTTATTGATATTGCAATGGCACCACCTGCCATTAACACTGCAGTAAATATGTAGAAATTAGGAGCACTTATAGTGTAAAATGAGTATTATGTGTAAAAAGCTCTGTTGTCAGTGTAGTTTATCTGATCTGGCCAGCTATGTATTATTAGATATTAGCACACTGTGGTCATTATTGACTCCTTCCCGACAATCAGAATGCTCCAAGCGCAGTCAACTACTACTGGTATTAACCTGACAAGGAAACAGCAAAACACATGTATCTGCATTTAAGAAATAGTAATGCAATCCGGGGATAGGTTTTTCTTTCACCGCAGCACCCAATTTAACAACAGGAAGCTGAAACACGGGAAAATGCTTTCACTTTCTTATAGAAAAAAGGTTTACTTTCATGTTACATCTAGTACAGGGTTAGCAAACCGGTCACGTGGAGATGTTTTTGGTCTAGGGAAGCCATGACCCAACCCCCCTCTGATTATGCTGGCTGAGGCTGATGGGAATTGTAGTTGAAACTATATGGACGGTGATGACAGGTTAGCTACTCCTGACCTAGTGCCCGCGCCTGTTGAAACTGTTCGAGTTCACTCGAGTTTGTAATAACTAAAACACGTCAGATATGAACACAACCTTGCTATTTAAGTACTACAGAATAAAACCTAATTTCATTTATTAATGCTGTTCGCCTACTTAAAAAAAGTGTTGTTTTTCAATTCACCACCAAAACTCCAAAACGTGCATTGATATTACCACTATGTTCTAATAAATAGCCTATCAACCTTGGAAAAGGTCCTTATATATTGGGATACTGACCCGTCCCCCTATTATCTGGCAGGTCGTTATCTCACAATATTGACCTTTCCCTTGGTAACTAAAACTGCATTATGCCCTCACAATAAACTCGTTTTATAAAAATAATAATAATACACACAAAGGGCCAGTTCAAGAACTGTTTTCCTCACTTTTTCCCCCATATTTGGAAAAATACTGCATTTTGCACGTGTCACTACTTGAAATTGAATCTGCCTGTATGGAGGCCATTGTGCAGGAAAGTGCTTGGTATCCACGTTACAGTCAAGGAGCGGAGTAGAGGCATACCATACATATCCCCGAGTGCCATTATGTTTCACAGCACTCCAAATGCAGTTCGTGTGTGGCACATGTCCATTTTGCCTGGTTTGCCCTGTGAAAAGCCCGGTGCTTGGGAGTGCATAATGCAGTTAGACGTGCTTTCAGACCTCTGCATGCATGTTTATAACACGAATAGAAATGCTCATGCTAAGCAAGTGGTTTTCTAATTTCATCACATTTCCACCACTGAAATATGGTGACTGTTATTGGCAGTGACTGACCTTTAAGGTCCACCACTGCTAATGCATAGCCAAAGGTTCTATGAGTTGATGACTGGCTGCAGCCCTCTACCTAAGTGGTGGTATGGGGATGTTCCATGCATAACTGAGCGTTGGGCACTGCTTTTTGTCCCTCAAGTTTAATTTTTATTATTTTCATATCCCATTTCACTTTATAACCAGCTAAACCAAGTGATTTAATCATAACCATATTGATACATTTGGTCTCATAAAATGTCTCTCGATCATTACCTTCATTGCTCAAATGTGAGCGGTATCCCCATCCTCTCCTCCCTTTGAGGCCCTTCCTAAAGTCTGCAAACCTTCCTACATTTTCCTCTGTTGAGCTCCCACTGTTACCCTTTGTGTCTTTCACCTCCTTTTACTCAGATGTATTATAATTCTTTCTTTTTGTTGTGAAGATTTGGAGGTTTAACAGGTCGATTTCCTGTAGGGTTTATATGGATCAATTTTCACAAGTATTTACTTCTTACTATCCATGGGGCAGTCCCTAACGGTCTGTAGCTCCTCGATTACGATAGATTCCGGTCTGAATTCTGACTGCTCCATCAAAAAGAAAGAATTATAATACATCTGAGTAAAATCAGAGATCAAGATAAATACATGCATACCTCCTGATGAGCCACTGCATTCAAAAGTGGTGAAACACGTGTAGAGGACAATATTCTGAAGTTACAATTAATAAACCCATATTGGAGCGCCTGCCAATTAGTGTTTTAGAGTTTTTTCTTTGATACATCTCTTATCCAGGACTATATTGTTGGGCCCTCAGGGCATTTCCACGACATTGCTATTCTTCTCTTTGGTAGGATGAATAGAAATTGTACCATCTTTTGTTGGGCCCTGGCTGTCGTTCCTTCTTCCCGGCACCAGTCCCCACAGACAAACATCAGGACTCTGCTTATATGTTCCCTGTATCAGGGAGTTGACTCCGGTGAGTACCCCTTTCCAGAAAATTATTATTATTGGACATTCTCACACCATATGCCAGAACCCAGCAGAGACCCTACCTCATCCTGGGCAATAGTGTGATACCTGTTGGTCAAGAACATGTACTCTCAATGGAGTCATGTATGCCCTAAGTAGATAGTTAAACTGGAGTTAAACTGGAACAGTCTGAACCTTGTGTTACTCAATACCATTTTAACCTCTTCCCATATTCAGACCCATTTCTTCTCTTATATCGTGAACCCTACATCTCTTTCCCACTTAACCTTGATGCCCAGTTCCCATGTCTGTTTCTGTTCCTGAAGTCCCTTATATTTGCGTGAAATAATCCCCTACACTTCATCCTGTGCCAGAATGATCTGTAAGAGTAAATATGTGTCTGGTTCTTCTGGGATGCAACAAAAGAGTCCGGCAAACCTTTTTACCACCCGTGCATGTGCAAGAAAGGAGCCCTTCTGCATGTAATATCTGTGACTCCATTGTTCAAAGGTGAGTAATCTCACGTCTAAAAAAAAAGGTCTCCAATCTTCGAGCAGCCATTACCCTGTAATTTCTTTAGATCTGGTGTCTCACTATCTCCCAGAGGCGATTATCAAACCCCAAGGGGAGGTCCAGGCTGTACATTTCTTCAACTTACATTTTTTGCAGGATCTTGCTCCAAATCTCCCATTGGACTTTATATATATTCGCCATCCCTATGATACCCATCATGTCCCATAACAATTCAATCCCCTGCCTCTTTTGTGGAATGTTGCCCAGTAATCATCTCAAATCCCCTTCCGAGAGTCATCCCATTGGACTACTGTCTGCAATTGGGCAACCATAAAGTATAATTTGAAATCCGGAAGGGCTACCTTCCTTCTTCCTGTACTTCACAGTATTCCCATATCTTCATGGCTAGCATTTTAAAGAATATCTTTTTGATCATGTATGGGATATTTACGAAGTAATACAGTAGCCTCGGCAGTAGCACCATTTTGCATAACACTATTCTTCCCATTAAGGATAAGGGTATCTTTTTCCAGAAGTCCACAGAGTCTCCAACCCCCACCAGTACCCTACTGATATTATAGACAAAGGTCTCCTCTATATTATGGAATATCTATACCACTAGGTATCGGATGGATCCAGTTTCCCACTTAATCTCCCAATTCAGAAGTGTCTCCCTTCACCTTTCCCTCAGTGCTGCCAATGGGAACACAAGGATTTCTCCAAGCTTATTAACGACCCTGATAGTCATCCATTTACAATGATATATTGTGGAGAATACTGCAAATTCGAATCCCCATTTCCGGGACATATTTTCTCAAATACCCTGCCAGAGATTGTAACGCCATGGCCAATAAAAGCGGGGAAACTGGACACCCCTGTTTGGTAATCCTCTCCAGAGTCCAGCGCAATGAAATCCACACCCCTGCCTTCACTCTCGCCATGGAGTTCTTGTACAGTAACAGAATCCAGCATCTGATGCTTGATCTTAGGCCAAATGCCTCTAACACCTTGAAAAGCCATTTGCATTCTATTGAGTCAAAGGCCTTTACGGTGTCTAAAGCAACTAGGGCCAATTCATCCCTGGCATTTTGTACTTCCTCCACAACATAATGCAGACATCTAAGGTTCATTGAGGTGTTCCTACCACCTACAAATCCGCATTGGTCCAGGTGTATCAAATCTGTTAACTCTTTTTTTTTTGAGAGCCTCGAAGCAATGATCTTTCCCATGTTTTTTGCCTCCCCGTATATTAATGATATTGGTCTATATAATTTGCAATAACTAGAGTTCTTCCGTGGTTTCAGTCCCACCGTGATCACAGCTTTTTCGCATTGATTCATAGGAGGAGTATCTTATTGTACACTGCCTCGTACACTCGCTTCACTGAGGGATCAGCAAGTCTGCATATGTGTGATAGAACTCTACTGGAAACCTATCCATACCTGATGATTTATTCCGTTGCATGGATCGTAACACGCTTCTTATTTCCACCTCCTTCACCGGTGTGTTTAGCACTGCATTGTGTCATCCGAAAGCCACAGTACCTTCACTGTGTCTAGAACGTCACCTGCTTCCTCTTCTATATATGTATTCTCGCTAGTATAATGCTTTCTGTAATATTCCTTAAATACAGTATTAACGTCACTTTATGAGGTAGCTAAGTTCCCCTTTAAATCAAAGATCTGGGTGATAGCCACCCTTGTCGATTCCTTTCATATCTGCCAGTCCAGCAAACCACCCGCTTTATCCCCCTTCCCATGTATCCTGCATGTTCATTTCCTGTCTGGTTTCCCCTCATTAACTTGTCCTCTAGCTGTTTAATCTCCCCTTCCACCTGAACCAATGATTCATTCAAAGTCTTACGTACCCCTACCATCTGTGATATGTACAAGCCCCTCATTGTCACTTTAGAGACTCCCGACATAATGCCACCTCTATCACCAATCCTTTGTTGACCTCAAAGAAATTAGTAATCTACCCCCATATCATGTTGCAGAACGTTAAATCGTCTAACGCTTCCACCCATAATCTCCAACGAGATATTGCTGATCTCTTGATTGTCCATCTATACATTGTTACCGTTGGGGCATGATCTGATAAGATCTCCCCCAACTATTTCATGTTCGTGAACCAGTGAGCATATTCTCTTTGCCTCTGAAGGTGTAGTCAAGCCGAGAATATGAACCGTGTACAAGTAGAACAAATAGGTACTCTTTGTCATCTCTGTGGGAGCCTTTCCATAATTCCAACAGGTGTAAATCCAATACCACTCTTTTGAGTGAGTCATTCGATTTCTGTTTGATCAAGCCCTCGCTCCCTGACTGGTCCTTTGTGGGATCCAGCCAACAAGTGTAGTCCCCCATATGAAAACGTCGGCCCTATTTTCTCCTGCCATTGCCAGCACCAACTGGAAGTACTCCTCATTGTCTATGTTGGGCATGTATGAATTCACCATACAGATGTCTACACCTTCCATCTTTCCTCCAATCATCAAGGTTTGCCCCTCTGGTTCTCCCTTGGATTCCTCTACTTGCATTGGGACACCCCTATATATCCAAATTATGACCCACCCTGGCATATGACGAGAAGGTGGTTCTATACACAACCCCAACCCATTTCTGGTGAATGTTCTCAAGATCTGGCCTCAATAGATGTGTTTCTTGTAATAAAGCCACCTGTATCCCATTACGCGTAAAGAACTTCCTAACGTTCAATCTTTTCACTCGATTCCCTAGAGCTTGAACATTCCAGGTCCCTATCTTGAGTTTAGTGGGTTCTGTATGAGGTATGTGTATCCCCCTCAATCTTCTTCTGTCTCACCTATTTCAGTTTCTATTCCTTGACTATTTTGTATTGTATGCTGTGGACCAAGCTCATCAACTGTCAACAAAGTAACTGCTACCCTGAACATATTCTTAAAACACCCTCTCCCTTCTCTTTCCCCCCATTTTCCCCTTCCCAGATCATTAATTTTTCGCAGTGTAACCTGAGCATAAGACCCTACACTGCCCCACCCCTCATCCCTCCTGTGACCCTCCAAATTGGACATAACCAGCTTAAATTGCTCCACATATCATGCAGGGTCACTTGCTCTCCATCATCAGTTTAAGATTATCTGTGACCATCAGTCCCCTTATGTTCCTCCGAAGGGTCCCCCCCAGCGACAAATGGACCTGTGGTCAGGGGTGTGTGGCCGCAGCTCTAGGCCTGGACTCATTGTTGTACCTGCAGATAATGTCGCTCCTCCCACACATTTTCCACTTCTGAATTAGCTAAATCCCACCATTTTGGAATAACTGAAGGTGATCTTGTCCTGTCCAACTCTTATTCCTCTACTCCTTTACTTTCGCACCACCTTGGCCCTTCTATTGATGTCCCATCTTCTCACATCTTGACTCCAGCCAGGTCCACACTTCAGATGCAGAGAGGAAAAAGTGAGATTTTCTGTCGGCCAGTACCTTCTGTTTCACTGGGAAAAACATTGTGTATTGTAGGTTGTTTTACCAGAGCCTCCTTTTCACCGCATAGAAGGACCTTCTCGGTTTTTGAACCTCTTGTGTGAAGTCGGGAAGATTAGGATCCTGGCATTACCCAGTTGAAAGTGGCCCGCTCCCTTGGCCTCCTTCAGGATTACATCCCGGTCTCAGAAATGTAATTATTTGGCCACTATTGCCCTTGCCCAACCTCCCGGTGGCAGCACTCTCCCCAGTAATCAATGAGCTCTTTTTACTGTGAACAGTTTTGAATTGCTCTTCAGGTGAAGAGAATCCAGCAGCAATTTCTCCATAAATATATTCACTCAGTGGCCCTCTTCTACTTCGGCTACACCTATCCTCTGAATATTGCATTGTCTGGAATGGCCCTGTGCATCTTCTGCTCTTTCTTCTAGGACTCTCATTGTCCCTGCTAAGACTTTCACTTGAATTTTCAACAGCATTAACGCATCTTCGCGTTGCTCACTCTCTGCTCCATAACAACCACTCTGTAATTTACCTTCTTCAAGTCAGAGCTCATAAGAGACACATCCACCCCGACTTCTTACATTTTCCCCTACAGATACACCCCAGATTTTTGTATTGCCGCCAGGAGGCTTTCCATCATGACAGCTTCCTCCTCCATCTCAGTTTATTTACTGTCTACTTCTGTCATGCCGACCTGCTTGCCATGTTTGGATTTAGCTCCAATATACTGCTCCATCCTCTGCTTTCTTTTCACCATTCTTATCTCCGGAGTGTCTCCAGTCAAGTGGCAAGCGTTTGTTTTTTGAGAGGTGTGAGAGGTTTATTGAACTCTTTGCCTGAGTAACCTCTGCTATACTGGAGTCCTTGCTGTGTTATTCAAGTGTGCAGTCTGTCTCTTCAAGTTCAGATACACTAGAGTTCACTCAAGATCCTTTCACCCTCTGGTGTTTGCAATCATCAGGCTTCCCCCTCCTGTCCAGGTCTGAAAAGGTTCTGGGGTCTCCTCTTACTCTGCTTGTGGGTTTTTTCTTTTCAGCCACTCCGCCTGTTCACCAGGTGAGTTGGATCCTGGTGTGGTCTCGTTACTTCCCGGGACTCCTTCTTTCCCCTTCTGTTTAGATGTAAATTATATTATATATATATATTGCAGTGTTCGTTCTCATAGAGGGGCGCCCATGACTAATGTAGGGAGAGGAGGGGGTTTGTGTGGGGGTTGGGCTAGGGAGAGGAGTGGGGTGGGTGGGGGTTAGGGAGAGGAAGGGGGTGGGTGGATGGGATAGGGAGAGGGTGGGGGGTGGTAGGGAGAGGAGTGGGGTGGGTGGGGGTAGGGAGAGGAAGGGGTGGGTGGGTGGCTTTTAGGGAGAGGGGGATTGGTGGGTTTAGGGAACGGAGGGGGTGGGGGTAGGGAAGGGAGAGGGGTGGTTGGGGGTAGGGAGAGGAGGGGGGTAGGTGGGGTAGGGAGACAAAGACTGATATGCAAATGGATATTTTCAATCTGTGAAAGGTACAGTGAGCTAAAATGTGGCTACAGTACCATCCCATAGAACAGGCCATTTTTGCCGTGTTCGGTCTCATAGAGGGGCACCCTTGACTCATTTTTTTATTTTTTCAAGGGCCTTAGGTGTAGTCACCCTAAGTGTCCTAGGGTCATCCAGACGTGGACCCCTTGCTCACTGTGCTCAGAGAGGCACATCTCCACCTCACTGATGATGCCCAACAAGGCTGAAACACGTGTATGGGGTGCTGTTGGTACTCTTGTTCAGAGGGGTATTGCCATAGCATTTTGGTGCTGGACTGCACATGTGAGCGGGACAAAGACTGATATGCAAATGGTTATTTCCGATCTGTGAAAGGTACAGTGAGCTAAAATGTGGCTGCAGACTCTAGAGTTGGTACCATCCCATAGAACAGGCCCTTTTTGCCGTGCTCGTTCTCACAGAGGGGTGCCCATGACTAATCTTTTTGTAAATTATATTATGCCCAGGTCGGTGGATTCAAATAATAGTACACGCTCGGTCACAGGTGCGCAGGGGCGGGGGTGGCTCCCCTCAATGTGTGCTAACTCTAATCAGCTCTTCTCTTCTTTATGTCTCTGAGGGGTCCCATATCCACATTGTAATCTTCCCCACTTCAGTCAGTATCACCCCCCCCCCCCGGGCAGTAGATGCTCCCTCTCATGGTTTCTCAGCAGAGGTCCACCTGTCAGCCCCTCTGTCTTCTTTCACTCTTTACATCATGCTGGATAGACAATCCACCCCCTTCTTTCACTCTTTGCATCATGCTCGTTATACAAATCACATTTTCACCTTCTATCTGGCAATCCAAATATCAGTGACTGCCTCTATCATTGCAACATTGTTCTTCCCCACAGCATGTTGTTCATATTATGGCTCAGCTGTGGGCGTAGGACATGGGGGGGAAAGGGGGAACAAATCCCCCCCACAATTTTAAGTGGGGGGGATGAATTGTCATTTATCCCCCCAGAATATGTGTTTGGTGTGTTGTGCAGGGATCCGTTTGTGAAGTGGGGGGAGGGGCTGCTTACTATGTAAGCTGCCCTCTCCCCCCTGACCCCCAAAGCATGGGGGAAATACCCTGGGGGCAGATGGGTGATCATATGCCCCCAGGGAAGGGGGGCAAACAAAAAAAAAGATTATTTTTTTAAACATAGTTTTGGGTGGGGTGGGTGCGGGTGGGACCACTAGCCACCGGGGATTTTTGCAAGGGGTGTGGCCCTCTCCTCCCCCACCCTAAGTGGATGGGGGGCAACTTATGTAGCCCTCCCTGGGGGCAGATTTCTGCCCCTAGGAAGGGGTCCATGAGATGTCCTCCATATATTTGGGGTGGGGGGGAGAGGCCAAAGCAAATATTGGCAGAGCCACCCTCCCAAGCCTGGGGCAGTACGTTTTGACCCCCCCGGGAGCAAATGGGCACACGCATGTGTCCATCTGTCCCTAGGGAAGGGCAAAACAAAAATATATATATTATAACTTGTTTTGGGTGGGGGCGCGGGGGCCCACTAGACCACCAAGATTTTTTGTGTTTGAAAAGGGGACGCCCCCCCCCACCCTAAGTGGATGAGGGGGCCCCTTATGTAGCCCTTCCTGGCAGCAGATTTCTGCCCCTAGGAAGGGGTACATGAGATGCCCCCATCCATTTGGGGTGTGGGGAAAGGCCACTGCAAATATTGGCAGAGCCACCCCCCAAGCCTGGGGCAGTATGTTTTGCCCCCCGCCGGGGGCAGATGGCCACACACATGTGCCCACCTGCCCCTAGGAAAGGGGCAAAACAAAAATAAAACAAATTATAACTTGTTTTGGGTGGGTGTGGGGGGCCATTGAACCACCATGGAAGTTTTTAGTGGAAAGGGGGTGGCTCTCTCCCCTCCACCCCAAATGGATGGGGGGCATCTCATGTAGCCCTCCCTGGGGGCAGATTGCTAGCACAATCTTCCCCTAGGAAAGAGGCAAAACAAAAATAAAAAAAATGATAACTTGTTTTGGGTGGGTGTGGGGGTCACTAAACCATCATGGATGTTTTTAGTGGAAAGGGGGGTGCCCACAGGTGTCTTCTTTTCGGAAATGCATGGGGTTCTCTGTTTTTCTTTGGTGGCTTCGACACCCTAGACCCAAATCTGTAGGTTGTCCACATGAGCAAAATCTCCTTTGCCGAAAGGCTTGGGGTTATCAGTGGGTTAGCCTTTTCCCTTTGCGCCGAGGTAGGTGCATCCACACATGTGAGGTACCGTTTTCGTCGGGACACCTTGCAAAGCAGAGCTGTTAGTCGGCTAAAGCAGGAGGCAATGTCTGCACACCCTCAAAGGGTATGTACAACCAAAAGTAATAGGCCCCTCCCCCCATCATGGCTTTAGGGGCCAGTCCCCAAAACAGGGCAAGAATGCTCTCCAATCATCCATGCCCACGAGTATGGTACCCCTCGTGCTCCAGGAACCCTGTTGAGCAACCTCTGTGCTTTCCAGGTGAGACTAACGTTATTTAAAGCCAGAAGTCTAAAAGGTAATTGTTTAATTGCAGCTGGAAATGAGCTCCTGGCGTGATCAAAATGTCTTAACCAAGTGTGACATTATCCCCTTCCTTTATAAGCAATATGTGTGCTGTCACGTTTCTTCATCCACTGAATTACTGTTAGAAACAAAGGCAAGAGATGTGTCTCTTGTGTAGGCATTAGGAAGGCAGTTGCCAGCCTCCAGCCTCTGGCATAATATGCCCATGTTCTTCCAATATTGGCTAGCTGTTGCCATCTTATGGCCAGGTAGGACCATCATGGCAGTGACTGGCAAATGCCTTTTTCCTGCAGACAGAAAAGTGGAAATGAGAGGCCAATTCAAGACACGGAACAAATAGAAGTTAAGACAGATTGCAGCTGCCTTTGCTGTGTAAGGGAGAATATGTTGAGTGTTCAAGCAAGGAGGTATGTATTAAGCAAGCAATCAGTAAGACAAGGGAGAGGCAAATAAAGGCCAGAGGGGCTCTTTGAATAATTTAACAGGGCAGAGCACCCATGCTCTGCTGTCTTAGTAACATATGAGAGAATCAAATAGATCAGGCTTTGCAGCAAATGTTAAACGAGAAAGGAACAGAGTCCAGCTCTGCATTCAGAATAAAAGGCATAGAAAGGCTAGGCTCTGAAGCCAGGATGAGAGGGAATAAGAGGGACCAGACTCATCGTGAGAGGCTGGCCCGGCCCTCACAGGGGCGCTAGAGAAGCAGCCCACATAACAGGCTGCCCCTTTGGCCACCCCCTGGGTCCACATACACCCCACCTACTAGACATCCCCCAGGTCCGGCACATCCGGCCGCGGACCTGGGGAGTGCTTATAAGGGGGTGGGCTTGCGATCGCTCATCCTCATTGTTTGCTGTACCCCCCCCCCCTCCCGGAGGACAGTCAAAGCAGCAACATCACACACCTGGTCCCTCTACTCCCATAACAGGGCTTATTCAGAGGTACAAACAAGATCTTCTCTTTCTTTGAAAGCCCCATCTTTCCATTCCAAGAGACACACACGTCTCCTTGCCCCACACAAAAAAAGTAGCAACTTGCAGTTGGTAGAAAAGGCTTCAACTCCTTTATTTGGCAGGAGTCCACTTACAGGTGATCTGTCTCTTAACGAGCTGGCATCCTAGCTGCGGCCCACTGGAAGTAATTATTTCCTCTCTCTTACCATGAGCTCATAGTCGGATGAAAAATCCAGAAATGCAACATACAAAGACATGTTCTTTGTTGCTGCATCCTTTAATTTTCTTCTGTTTTCTTTTCTTCTTTTATTTTGTTTTATACAGTGACATTTGTAATTTAATACGTACTGCTATTTTAATTCTAATGTTGTGAAAAGTCGAGTTCTTTGACTAAAACACAATAAATAAATAAAGCAAAGTCCCCAAAATGTCCCCTGTCCCCCCCCAGATTTTATGTGTCTCCTACGCCCCTGGCTGTCCCCCTGTCCCTCTCCTTGAAGGGGAACTCACAGTCTGCAACCAAACAATCTCACAGCAGCTGCTTTCTTAATTCACTGCTGTCGACGCCCGGTCTTGTGCCGCTGAATTGAGTGTTGGGCACTGCTTAATACATATGCATGGAGGAGCAGACTGAGGGTCCCCTGCACTCAAAGTCGTTCCCTCCTATGGCACTTAGTAATTCAGGGTACTTGTATGCAACAGATGCAGGAGCATAGTAGAAATATAAAAAAGATACATCATTTATGAATCATCAGGCATTTAATTTTTCTTAAGTGTAGGTGGCTATTGATTTCAGAAATAGTCTTTACTGGAGTAGGTATGAATTTGACTTTTTGTGTGGTTGAGTTGCAGGCATTGAGATTTAGTACACTACCATTGTGAATCAGGAAGGATTTTGTACTGGAAACCAACCGTCCCAAGGTTCATTGTTGGCAGTGCGTTCATTATTTATTGATTGATTGTTTATTTATTATGCACTTATATACAAGTGTTTAGAAAGCACAACCATGCAAGTGAGGGGAAGACATAGGGAAGAGAAGACAAACAATCTTACTAGGCCTGGTACATTCATATTATGCAGGTGAACAGAAATGAAGTGCGTGGAGTGGGGGGCAATTGGGACCGAATGCGCCCAGGCCCGTAAGAACATAGGTTAAGTGCCGAGAGATACCACTCTCATGGGTCGAAACAAAAAGTGCAGTAGTGCTGCGGCAAGTGCAAGGCCCGGGGGAAGGTGCAGGAGACTGGCGAGAAAAGATTGGGACCTGTGAGGCTCTGAAGGTACACCATGCAGCCAGTCAGCAAAACTGAGCAGAAGTAGAGGACAAAGAGTGAGAAAACAGAAAGCGGTGGTTAGCAGGGGAGAGAGAGAGAAGAAGAAGGAGGCGAAAAGGAAAGTCTTGAGGAGTTTCTGAAACTTAAGGCGATCCGGCTC
Source organism: Ambystoma mexicanum (assembly GCF_040938575.1). Classification (NCBI taxonomy): domain Eukaryota; kingdom Metazoa; phylum Chordata; class Amphibia; order Caudata; family Ambystomatidae; genus Ambystoma; species Ambystoma mexicanum. Next base: position 173,506,461 of record NC_090924.1, on the reverse strand, counting down.
AAGACGGAAAGAGGCATGGAGGCTGTTCCAGAGGGAGGCACCTGCAGTGGATAGAGATCTACCCCCAAGTCTCTGCTTGGAGAAGTGACGCACCCACAGAGAGTTGGAGGAGGACAAGCAGAGGGCTCGGGAAGGTGTGTATTTAGGAAGAGAGCTTTGCAGATAGAGTGGGCCCAGGCCCCAGAAAGTCTTGTGGACAATGCAAAGGGTCTTGAATTTAATCCTTGCAGCCACGGGGAGCCAGTGAAGGGATTTCATCACCAGAGAGGTGTGGTCCCTGGGCTTGAGGCCAATGATAAGTCTAGTGGTTCTGTTCAGGATGAGTTGAAGAGGACGGAGGGTAGAAGAGGGCAGGTTGAGAAACAGGCTCTTGCAATAGTCCAGTCTAGCGAGGAACAGGGCTCTGGAGATGGTGAGCCTCTTGGGGAACGTGAGAAAAGGTAGAATACCTCTGAGGAGGTGCAGTTGATAGTGGGATTTTTAAGAGATTTCCGCAATGTGAGACAAGAACAAGAGAGTACAGTCAAAGACGACACCCATATTTTTTCCCTCATAGATAGATGGAGGTCCAGGGCCAAGGGAGGCCAGCCAGAGTGAAAGAGGGTAGGGGGGAGCAGGAGTCCCAATGAAGACAATCTCTGCCGTACTGGCATTGAGGCAGAGGTTGTTTTCAGCACACCATGACTTAATTGCAGACAGACAGATATGAGTGTGGAAGGGTAGCCTGAAGTAGAGCTGGGTCTCATCTGCGTAACACTGAAAGTTGGAGATGAAGGTTAATATCATATGGGTCAGGGGTTCCATGTAGCCATTGAAAAACCAAGGGCGTAGGCTAGATCCCTGGGGGACACTGAATATAGAGAGAGTGATAGGGGAGAGTAAGGACTCCAATTCCACCAGGGATGGGCAGTCGGAGAGAAAGGAGGTTGTCCACGCCAAGGCCTGATCAGTGACACCCAAGCTATCACCGAGACGTGTGATCAGGGTGTTGTGGTTCACTGTATCAAAGGCAGAGGAGAGATTGAGTAGAATGAGGAAAGAGGGAGAATTAGAATCAAGATTTGAGAGCAGATCTTAATGGGTGTTCAGAAGAGCAGTTTCCAATCCTTTGTATGCTCTAAAGCCAGACTGGTGGTCATGGATGCAACCAACAGATTCAGTGCAGAGGGTAAGCTGAGAAATAGCCAACTTCTCCAGGAGTTTGCCGAGGAAAGGAGTGATAGAGATCAGGCGATAGTTTGCCAGAATGGAAGGGTCAGCAGAAGGTTTTTTATGGGGGTGGTGCACAAAGGAGTGCTTAAGAGCAGTGGGGTAAACTCCAATGGAAAAGGATAGGTTGCAGAGGTCGGTCAATGCTGGGACGAGAGAGTCAATGTTGTCCTTGATGGTTTGGAGGGGCAGGTGTCCACCTGTTTGGAGGAGGCTTTCATAGACCGGACTTGTCTAGTGACCTCCCCAGATGTGCATTAACATGTGAGCTCAACTGTTAGGGCCCGCAATGCCAAATGTTCCAAATGTCGGATATTCTGCCTAGAAGTAAAAAAGGCCAGATTTATTACTTAGTGAGTGCATTTCTGAACCTGATTTACAGATTCAAAACATTTGCAAAAAATGATTTATTTATACTCCTTTCATTTAATCAATGTACTACACCTTTAACAGCATTCAGCTTCTATGCAGTCTGAAAATGCTGTTAAGTCTATAAAACATGAGGTGTGTGCTTTTATCCAATTCAATATTGTACAGGGAGACCAGGCACTGTTAAAAACAGGAGCCGCATTTCATTGTGTTAGCCTAAAGACTAGCGTGCACCGCCTAACTTGAATGAACGCAAGTAATATATCATGCGCGTTCATGTCGCAAGGATTCTTTTGCAACGTTCTCTTTCACAAAAACACGTTTCATGGTGTTGGCATCAGTTGTTGAACATTAATATGCACAGCCTGATTTAGATGAATGCCGGTGATACAATGTTAGCGTTCGTTATTCAAAACTAATTAGGCAGCGTTCTATTTCAAAGGCGCGATCATTGCTCACCTTAGTCAGTTACATTCTTTCATCGGAGTTAGACTGCGTTGCATCTCTTGCCGGCAGCAACTCGTACTCGGCAGCCTTAGCGTATTTGAAAGGGTCACATGATTCTTAAAACGTCACGTGACATCCACTAACGTTCGTAGTATGAATTTACGCTGTGTCCCATAGTTCATGTTTAATAGTGCATGAATGGTGGTGCATTTGGTTTTTTCCTAATATTTGTTTTTACAGAGATCCTCTATTTCTTATTTCAAAAACCGAGTGCAATCTGCTCGTATTGGAAACTCCGGCTGATACTATATACCATGTAATAGTTATGCATCATGGATTTGAAAAAACACACGTAACGCCTATATTAGGCGCGCTAACTGCAGTGCTTTCTCTTTAATCAGATATTCAACTTGAATGGTTGTTATAAGAGCCTGATTTCAAAGGCTACCCAAATAGGATGGCTGCTATTTCGACCGATCCATGCAGAATAACTAAATTTTCACGTAAGTTTTACTCTATATCGTTGTAGTTAACAACACAATGTGATATGGGTATTATTACATGTAAGTGTAGGTAAGGACATCTACAGGTACGTATGGAGGGCCAGCATAACAGAATATTTTTCATCAACAGCTAATCCTCATTTTACTGTGGGAATTTGACAGGTATTCTTCCCAGTCTGCGGTGTCATGTTGGAGATTGCATCAAATAAATGCACTCCATTCCACGGCGATATTAAGGCTGTTTTTAACTGTGTCAAGATTGGAAATCCATTTTTGCTCACATCTAGTGAGATTCAGGTCCCTATTACCTCCTCTCGGGGACGGTTTAATGACCTGAATTACACACCATAATAAATCGGCGCATTTATGTTGTTTAGTTATATAGTGAGCCACTAGAGGTTTATTGTCGATTTTATTATGAATACAGGATTTATGTTCACAGATTCTTTGGCATACCTGTCGTTTAGTCTTCCCTATGTACACAAGGTCACAAGGGCATTTGATAGCATATACAGCCCATTGAGCGAGACAGTTGGTGAACGTCATAAGCTGCACTGTTGTACTACGTAATTGAATGCTTTTCATAGTAGCAGTCTGTGCACAGACAGAGCATTTGCCACAACGGTGGTGGCCCACAACTGGTGGTAAACCCCATAGCTGAGTCTGAGATATTGTAACCCTGGGATTGTTAGGGTAAGTGTGGACCAAAGTGTCCTTAATATTACGTTGTCTTTTAAAGGCAAACCGAGGCACTGATGGATTAAAATCCTCTGTTTTGATCATATACCAATGCTTTTTAATGATCTTTCTTAAATGACTGCTAATTGGACTGTATGTGCTGACACACATGATTTTCTCATCAGTATTACGATGTGTAGGTTCCAAACATGTAGTTCTATTAGTGTGAAATGCTCTTTTATATGCACGATGGATGGTGCTTTTTGGATATCTTCTGTCTTTTAACCTTGATTTCAAGGTTTTGCCATGTTGCTTGAACATCTCAACTTGGGTGCAGTTTCTGCGAATATGCAGGAACTGGCCATAAGGAAGGCCTTCTTTAAGGCTCAAGGGGTGTAAACTGCGATAATTAAGCAGAGTGTTTTTATCTGTGGGCTTCCTGTATAGAACAGGTTCTATATTGCCTGAGTCACTTTTCTGTATTTGAAGATCTAAGAAGGGTATTTTTCGCAAGTCAGTGTGTATTGTAAACTGTAATTTGGGATTCTGAACATTTAGCCATCCATGAAACAGTATCAATTGGTCACATGTACCTCTCCAGATCATGTAGATGTCGTTGATATACCGTAACCAGGTTATAATCGATGTAGAAAAAGGGTCAGAAGAATCAAAGATGAATTGTTGTTCAAGATTATCCATATATAAATTATCTAGGTCGGGAGCAAAGGTCGCTCCCATACTAGTACCCTGTAGCTGGTTGTAAAAACATCCATTGTATAAAAAGAAATGTTCTGTTAAAGCTAATCTTATACATTCTAGAATGAAAGCAGTGGAGACCTGGTTGAGTGTTCTAGTACATTTATCCAGATACTTAGCCATCACCTTCAAACAATCCTGTTGGGGGATACTGGTATAAAGACTGACCACATCCAAAGTCACCAAGATGTCAGATGGATTCAGTTGAAAGGTCTCTAGTATTTTGAGCATGCTTGTTGTACTTTGACATATGATGCCATTTGAGACTCAAAAGGTCTTAAGAACCAATCAGAATAGATTGACAAAGGTTCAAGTACCGAATTTATGGCCGCCACAATTGGTCTTCCCGGGGATGTTTTGTCATTTTTGTGAATTTTAGGAAGGATATAGAAAGCCGGGGTGGTAGGATGTTTGTTTACCAGGAAAGCTTTCTCCTCGGGATCTATCCATCCTTCATCCACAGCATGCTTCATGAGACTTTCTGTCTCTTCTTGGAGCCTGGGTGTGGGGTCCCGTGCCAGTTCCCTGTATGCAGTTCTGTCATTCAGATGTTTCATGACATCAATTTCATATGCTTCCTAATCCCACAACACAATACCACCCCCTTTGTCAGCGGGCTTAATTATGAATTAATCGTTCATTTGTAAGACTTTAAGAGCCTCTCTCTCAGATTTTGTGAGATTGTCTTTAGAGTTGTTTTTAGTTTTTATAACTCCCTGGATTTCATGAGAGATTCTTTGTTCAAATGCTACAATTGCAGGGCTTACAATTGCATTTGTACGGGTACATTTAGATGGAGATTTCAGGCATGTAATGGTCAGTTCTTTACTTGAGGGTGTCGGATTTCTAAAGAAATTTTTCAGATGTATTATTCTGTAGAACTTCTGTAGTTCTACTTATGTCTCAAAGGATTTGGCCCTAATAGTTGGAACAAAGGACAATCCTTTGAAAGGACACTGATCTCAGTTGCAGAAAGAACATAGGAGGTTAAATTAAAAATTGGAACTACCAGGTTGGTGGAGGAGGACCCTAACCAATTCCTGGTCTTCATCCGGGATGGTCCTTGATTTTTGTTGCGTCCGCGCTTGCCCTGTCCCCGAAAAAACTGTGGGGGTGGTCCTGTTTGACTAGTGTCAGAGCCACTGCTGGTAGAGGCTTTTGAGGAGTTTGAAAAATTCACAAATTGTTTCCTCCTATTCCCTGCATTGTATGCTCTGCCCTGGTTAGCTTTTTGTAAGTCTTCATAGTAACTTTCGATGAGATAAGGATAGGTTTTGGTCTCCTTACATTGTTCAACATCCTTCTTCAATTTCCAGATTTTTTTATCTAGAGTCAGTTTCTTAAATTTACTTATTTCGTCTTCAATTTTATCTAAAGTTTCCTTGATGTTTTGAATAGTGTTGTCTTGTTTCATTTTACCCTCTAGTGTTGCGATTTCAATTATTGTAGGCCCGATTCGTCTTCTGCTGTATCTATGATAAGTATCAATAGATCTCTCTAGCACTTATTACTCACTCCACTAAATTTACATTTAAACATAGAGTTGTTGGTAAATACTCTAGGGATGTTTTTAATGTGCAGCCCCTCTGGTATTGTGCCTGCTTTCAAATATGCCAACATCAGTTGGCCGTGGGACTCAGTACGTATATGTTGTTTCTTTTTCTGAGTCAGTAGTTCAGCGTCATTGGACTGTGGTAAAAGAGCTGCCTTGTCAATATTGTCTCCTAATAGTGATGGCAGGCTCATCATTTTTTGATAATATTCATCAGAGAAGAAAAACAAATTTCCATTGTCCATTTCAGTGATTCTCAGCACAGCTAGTACACACTTGTGACAAAAATCAACCCAACAACCAAGGGTTGTCCTATGTAGATATAGATAATTGGGTACTCCCTAATTTTTGTTCACGGGGGGTCAAATCTGTTGAAAGGGAGAGTCTAAAGGAGAAAATATAAAATACAGATTGACTACCCCTCTCTAAAAGTCCTGTATGTAACACAGGTAAGGTTGGAGGTTACCCTGTCTCATTCATTAGCAGGGTTGACACCTTAATGGGGGAATTACTGAAGCTGAATGCAACTTTGCAAAATACAAATCTCTTTAATTGTTTTTCATAAAAACATTAAAAAACATTACAAACATTTTCCAGTGATCATCAATCATACCATTCAATCACCATGTTCCTATTCTAACAATGGAGTGCTGTAACTTGAAGTTTTCTTCCAGCATAACAATTAGTGTGAATATGCGTACAAGACATAGGAAAAAGAAATTAGGTTTTCCCTTATCGGTCGACATAGGTTTCGGCCCTTGATGGTGTACCACTTATGTCAACAGTGGTCACTGAAATAGATGTTGGGCCATCTTTAGGACAGAGGTTACTTCTAGAAGATCAATCTTGTTCCCCATTTGACAAAAATTGACAAATCTAAAAACATAAGTATACATATACCAGTATAAAAAAGAGATAGTGCTCCCCAATAGAACTTATTGAAGGTGATGACTAGTGTAATTTATCCTAGACATTAACACGGCACCCACCTGTGGTCCATAAACTGTAATTTGGACTTCTGAGCTTATTTGAACTCCTGGGTGTAGCAATAATTAAACATCCAGTGTCCAAATTCCTACATTCATAAGGAAAAATAACTGATCAATGTTCTGTTTAGGCTGATTCAGGATAAATGGTATGTCTAATTCAAGAAAAAAACGTACAAGTAAGACACGTCTGTGTGTATGTCTTCTGATCCGGTCTTAATTCTGCCAGAGTAGACAGTTGTCCATTTATTAACATGTGAGCTCAACTGTTAGGGCCCGCAATGGCAAATGTTACAAATGTCGGATATTCTGCCTAGAAGTAAAAAAGGCCAGATTTATTATTTAGTGAGTGTATTTCTGAACCTGATTTACAGATTCAAAACATTTGCAAAAATGATTTATCTATACTGCTTTCATTTAATCAATGTACTACACCTTTAACAGCATTCAGCTTCTATGCAGTCTGAAAATGCTGTTAAGTCTATAAAACATGAGGTGTGTGCTTTTATCCAATTCAATTTTGTACAGGGAGACCAGGCACTGTTAAAAACAGGAGCCGGATTTCATTGTGTTAGCCTAAAGACTAGCGTGCACCGCCTAACTTGAATGAACGCAAGTAATATATTATGCGCGTTCATGTGGCAAGAATTCCTTTGCAATGTTCTCTTTCACAAAAACACGTTTCATGGTGTTGGCACCATTTTTTGAACATTAATATGCACAGCCTGATTTAGACAAACGCCTGTGATACAATGTTAGCGTTCGTTATTCAAAACTAATTAGGCAGCGTTCTATTTCAAAGGCGCGATCATTGCTCACCTTAGTCAGTTACTTGCTTTCATCGGAGTTAGACCGTGTTGCATCTCTTGCCGGCAGCAACTCGTACTCGGCAGCCTTAGCGTATTTGAAAGGGTCACATGATTCTTAAAACGTCACGTGACATCCACTAACGTTTGTAGTATGAATTTACGCTGTGTCCCGTAGTTCATATTTAATAGTGCGTGAATGGTGGTGCATTTGGTTTTTTCCTAATATTTGTTTTTACAGAGATCCACTATTTCTTATTTCAAAAACCGAATGCAATCTGCTCGTATTGGAAACTCCGGCTGATACCATATGCCATGTAATAGTTATGCATCATGGATTTGAAAAAACACACATAATGCCTAGAGTAGGCGCTCTAACTGCAGTGCTTTCTCTTTAATCAGAGATTCAACTTGACTGGTTGTTATAAGAGCCTGATTTCAAAGGCTACCCAAATAGGACGGTTGCTATTTCGACCGATCCGTGCAGAATAACTGAATTTTCATTTAAGTTTTACTCCATATCGTTGTGGTTAACAACACACTGTGATATGGGTATTATTACATGTAAGTGGGTGGGTGCCATGTTAATGTCTAGGATAAATTACACTAGTCATCACCTTCAATAAGTTCTATTGGGGAGCACTATCTCTTTTTTATACTAATATATGTATACTTAAGATGTGTCAATTTGTGTCAAATGGGGAACAAGATTGATCTTCTAGAAGTAACCTCTGTCCTGAAAATGGCCCAACATCTATTTCAGTGACCACTGTTGACATAAGTGGTACACCATCAAGGGCCGAAACCTATGTCGACCTATAAGGGAAAACCTAATTTCTTTTTCCTATGTCTTGTACGCATATTCACACTAATTGTTATGCTGGAAGAAAACTTCAAGTTACAGCACTCCATTGTTAGAATAGGAACATGGTGATTGAATGGTATGATTGATGATTACTGGAAAATGTTTGTAATGTTTTTTAATGTTTTTAGGAAAAACAATTAAAAAGATTTATATTTTGCAAAGTTGCATTCAGCTTCAGTAATTCCCCCATTAAGGTGTCAACCCTGCTAATGAATGAGACAGGGTAACCTCCACCCTTACCTGTGTTACATACAGGACTTTTAGAGAGGGGTAGTCAATCTGTACTTTATATTTTCTCCTAGTTCCTTGCAGACTTTGAAAAGTTTGGCGGTGTTATTGGATGCCGCGGAGATGCAGGATCGAATAAAGACTCTTTTCTTGGAGTGGATGCAGAGTCTATATTGCCAGTTTTTCAGAGGATTTGCCTGATGATTCCCATTTCCGTTCGGCTGACGTGTACTTGCATTTATGGACAGCCAGTTCGGAGTCATACCAAGAGTTGCAATTTTTGGTAGGCTTCAATTGTACCCTCATGACTTGGGCAAGAATATCATGGGTGTTGGAAATGGAGAGTTTAAAGTTAGAGAGGGTTGTTTCAGGGTGGGACTCAGACGCAGGAGTAGAAGGAGCAGAGTAGGTAGAGTCAAAGTGTCTCATCCCTGGAGTATCACACAACTCCTTCCTAGCCACCAAAGCCAAATGCAGTTGACCCCTCCCACCTTGGTCAGCACAGGCTCCTAATTTGAATATTCCCAGGCACCTCAAGGCAGCCAAAGGGGAGAACTGGGGAAACACAGGGAAAAACAACGTAACCTGACCATGCAGCAACCTGTCTCAAACTAGAGTTTCTAAGTAGTCAGTACCCTTATTGATTAGTATAAGGACACTCTTGTCATGCATTCATATGCATCAACTGAGTAAGCAACAAAGATAAGCACAGAAAAGTGTGAATGAAATGAGGCCATGGCTAACTGTGACAAACGTACACATATAAACAAGAACACAGGCAATAATACCCTTCTCATTTAGTAGTGCCCCAAGAGTGTGACTCAACCTCTCTTACTGTGGCACCAGGACATGGTTTAGAATCAGAAGTTGGTTCGGAACATAATGACCTGGTACAAACATGAAATGGACTAAATGAGCAGCCACAAACAAACATACCCTTACATCACGTCATGCATTGATTACTGCCCCAACACTCTGAACATTAGCGTTCCATGCAAACAGCGGTATGCCTAATATTAGTTTGTACTGCTTGGTACAAAACCACGTGGAGTTTCAACGGCACGTGAATCCACACTGTTTTGAAAGATAGGTTCATTAAATTCTTCCCAATGGTGCGTACCGCACCCAACAGAAGAGAACAACATTATTGCATGATATTCGTTCATTAAACACTTATATGAGGCCTGGGGGGGCTCACCGGCTCCTCCCCAGGCAAAGATGCTCCTGCATTGAACAGACTTCTGTGGTGCTCCTGCTCTGTCCCAGAGGGGAATGGAATGCTGCTTGAAACGCAGAGTTTCACCACGGGCCTGATTCCTGTCAGTTTCACCACCTGGCACGGGTCCTGCGTGTATTGCTTCATACAGGCGCATCGTCTGCACACCTGCTCCCTAGGGCCCGTGCCTGCCACGCCAACAATCACCAAAAGGCAGCACGGGCGGAGGGATGCCTAAAAATAGTCAACTCAATACACCTGACTAACTCGGACCAATTGCCACCGCAAAGGATCATGGGGATTGTAGTTATTTGCTTGATTTTGCCCCCCCACCCCCAAACATCCCATTAGAACTGCTTTGCAGGCCCAACAGCCCCTTTTTCCTCCCACAAGGGCAGCTACTGACACTCTATTCATGGGTCGGATGACCTTGTAGATGGGGCAGTGCTGGGTTTACCGATGCAAGAGGAGAAGAGAGCTTCAAGTGAGATTAGAGGAGAGAGTGATCAGTCCAGGAGGGAGAAGTAGTGAGAGGGATAGACAGAGGAAGGTCAGTTGAGATGAGAGCATCCAAGGTGTGGCCAGCGGTGTGCATTTGTCCAGAGGGTAAGATAGAAAGAGAGAGAGAGTCGTAAAGATTACAGAAAAGTCCTGAGGAATCAGGTGAGTCGAGATGGATGTTGAGATCACCCAGTAGGAGAAGTTGAGAAGAGGAGGATATGAGAGAGGAGGCCAGGTCAGCCCATTCCAAAAGGAAGCAGGGAGGCTGACCAGGTGGCCGATAGAAGGTGGCCAGCAGGAGTGAAGAGCTAGGTCAGAGGGAGAGCCTACAGACCAGGCACTCAAAGGGTGAGTAGGCCAGAGTGGGAATGACAGACACAGGGATCCACTCAGTGACGATCATTGCCACTCCCCCCACCTGGTCTGTTTGGTCTGGGCAGAGAGAGTAACTTGTTGCCTTCTGGGAGAAGTGCATCAAAACTCGAGAAATTCTCAATTCTGCCACAGCTGTGTTAGCCTTTTATTTTGGCAGGCTATATTTGCTTACTGCACATATATGTAATTGACTGGCCAGGCCTTGGATATGAGAGCATAATATGCAAAAGTAGGCTATTGGCAAACAGGAAGAACGCAGTTGCTCTGAACCTAATCCGTGGCACGGAAACTCCTTTTGGATATCAACACAATAGCTTTATTTGGAAAAGGAAGATAAGATTGAGACATATCCACCACAATATGATTACCTGCAGAAATTAATAGAGGTATCTGTGTGCACTTAATATAAATGACTGGATAGAAATCACTAAGGTATGAGTTGTGACTCTTCAGTTCTTTTTACCTTGCTCAGTGGATCGGGTATTTCAGTTATATTAATTTACATGTTGATTTTGTTGATTTGTATAGTGTCAAATGCTACCATTGCATGAAAGTAGCCCTTATCAACAGGATACAGAAATACATATGTGTGCATAGTGTACAAAATGAAGATCACAAAGTACTATACAAATCATACGTAGTTTCTCATGATGTTTATAGGATACTATAAACATCAAATAGTAGGGTGTTTGTCAAGGTCTGGGAGAAAGACAAAAGGCGATTTTTACAGAAAAAGTATGGTCTTTTGGGGGTTTCAGTTCTGCGGCTTTTACCCAGAGGATTTCTTTTTTTTACACAATTATAAATGTTTAAATTGACCTGCTAATATTTTGATTGCATGATTTTTAATCAGTTCTCTTTGTGGCATTTTGGGTGTACGTTTTGTTGAGGCAGTCAGGACTTGACTGCAATTGTAGTGTTTCATATTTTTGTATTCTGAAAAACGTCTCTGAATAAAGTATCTGAACAACAATTATCAGTAAAGAAACTTAAGAAAACAATCAATATTAATATTGATTGTAATAGAATTATATGGCAATAAAGAAATGTGCAAACAATTATGACATTGGCGTATTTGCAGGGTTGAATTTGGATATCTAAGGAAGGGAACGGAATAAAAAGTGGCCATGGGAAATTAGCCTCAAAGAGAGAGAGAACGATTTTACTCAAAGGAACATGTATGTTGATGATGATCTAATCTTGGTAAAGAAGAAAAGGGAATTGAGAAGGCTTTGAAGTAGTCTGACATGGCGATGCGTGTATTTTACTAAAGAATATACTTTAAAGATAATAACTATAATGCAAATGCATATTAACTAGCATGTCTATTATGAAAACAATAGACATATTGAATAATTGGAGTAGCCGGCTGAAGATCCTTTTACAAAACGATGTGAAGGAATTCAGAAGATAAACACCAAAAAAAGCTGTCCGGTAAAATGGTCGAAAATAAAAGAGCGAATGACCATTTGATCGAAAGTCAAATGGTCGAAAAAAAAATGGTCGAATTTTTTTATTTATTTATTTATTTATTTATTTATTTATTTATTGTGTTCGGTAAAAAAAAAAATTAATATAGAAAAAGGTGGGTGGGGGGAACCCCCAAGAAAAAAAAAAAAGAAAAAAAAAATAGACAATTTTTTCGACCATTTGACTCTCGATCAAATGGCATTCAATCATTTGGTTTTCGACCAAATGACCTACAACCCAAAAAAAAGAACTGGCAAAATCTTCCAGATCCCGTTTATGAACATGAGATCAACATATTAATAACAACTTGTAACAGTGAATAACTAAACAGACATATAACTGCCCTGCAGAGAGGAACATTTGCTACAGATGGCATTGAAGCAAAAATAAAAAAGACTGAAAAACGCTCTAGCTCTGGGACCAATCAGATTGTCTGGTTTGGACCCAAACTCACATCCTGATTTGTGGTCGGCTGAGTTGATGCCTTTGGTACCATTATTTGGGAACATTATGAGGGTGAACTTTTATTTAACAGCCTTGCATTAATCTATAATGGTTCCAATATACAAAATGGGCAATATGATTATTATTATTATTATTATTATTATTATTATTATTGTATTTGTTGAGCGCAGACCTAGCTTCGAACTCAACTGTGTGCTTTACAGAGGTATATAACAATACAACATACATAACAGAGTGCTTTACAGAGGTATCCAGCCGTAAGAAATGCATAACAGAGGGCTTTTCAGATGTAACAACAGAACTGATATACAGCAGGGGGTGGGATACATAAGAGGGGTACAGATGTACTGCGTCGAGGAGAGGGGGGTGGTGTCTAGCGAGTCAGGTGGCGCGATGGGCCGACGTGATGGCCTAGGTGCTGAGGAGGAGCGACTCCTTGAAGAAGTGGGTCTTGAGTTCCTTTCTGAGTTGTAGGACTGTGGGGGTGAGTCTAATGCTGACAGGAGGGAGGTTCCATAGCCTTGGGATCTAGGCAGAAAAGGCTTGTTTTCTGGTCTTTTACATTTTTGCAGCAGCAGATTTACAGGGTAATTCATAGATTTCAGCACAGAGGCAGCGCAGGCGAGCAGCGGAGAGAGCTAGCGTGCGCCAGTGTGCGCCAGCCATGTGCGCTAAACAGCATTCTGGCGCACTGCGTATTCATAGAATATCAAAGCCATTTTGAGCGCTGGCACAGAGAACATCCCGCAGCGCCAGTTATGCCCCCAGGAACGCCCCTTGCACAAGGATAAGGCATTCAAATCCCCAATGCAGCGCAAAGGGCCGCGCTAACCCTGCACCAGTTCACAGGGCCGGGACAGTGCATTTGGGGGGTGCGCGGGAAGTTTCACACGCGATAGGCATTGGGCGAGTGGGGTACGTGTTTTCCAAAGGGTGCGCGTGGAGAATCACACACGATAGGCCTTGGGGAGCGGGGTATGTGTATTGCGAGGGGTGTGTGTGGAGAACCACACGTGATAGGCCGTGGGGAGCGGGGTACGTGTATTCCGAGGGGTGCGTGAGGCGAATCACACGCGATAGGCCTTGGTGAGCGGGGTACGTGTATTCTGAGGGGTGCACGTGGAGAATCACACGCGATAGGCCTTGGGGAGCGCGGTACGTGTATTCAGAGGGGTGCGTGTTGAGAATCACACGCGATAGGCCTTGGGGAGCGGGGTACGTGTATTTCGGGGGTGCGTGGGGAGGCTTAAACGTGTTTTCGCTGCCACAGGAGGGGTACGTGTACTCCTGGTGTGCCCCGATGCGAATTGGCAGTGTGTGTCCTCCCAGGTGTGCCCTCTCACCCCTCCCAGGCCCTGCAGGCATCCCACAATACAGGGGACTACCCTGCACCCCTGGCCATGCCCCGCAGGTAGCCCATCCACCCTGGCCATGCCCCCCAGCCACCCCACATGTCACCATGCACAAGTGAGCACCGACACATGCCCCCCTGTACCCCCAACCACTCAGCAGTGACAGGCACCTGCCAGCAGGCCCCGACTCATGTCCCCCCACACACTCACCCACCCAGCAGTGACAGGCACCTGCAAGCAGGCCCCGACTCATGCCCCCCTGCATCCCCACCCACCCAGCAGTGACAGGCACCTGCCAGCAGGCCCCGACTCATGTCCCCCCACTAACTCACCCACCCAGCAGTGACAGTGACCTGCCAGCAGGCCCCGACTCATGCCCCCCCAACACCTCATGCCGATCCACAATCATGGACCTTATGGCCACCCAAATCACACCCCATGCCACCCCAGTCCAAACACACAACCAGGTATGACATCCACCCCACAATGAAATCCCCATCACATGATACATCCCAAATGGAAAGTATGCACATCAACATATTTCTGTCACACCCACACAATGGGTGCATGTGATTGAAAAAACACACATTGTGACATGCATGAAACCAAAGAGAGAATACCACAGATTGAAGTAGGAAATAAAAATGTAGTAAACACAAAAGCAATGAATGAAATGAAACACACAAAAATGGAACTAAATAATGAATAGCTGCATGTCCAAAATATAAACCAAAAATGCATGATAGCAAAATCCAAAGCAATCCAAAAGCATGCGTCCAAAGTGTCAGTCCGGCAAAACAAATCCAGAGTCATCCAACTGTCATCTTGCAACAACGTTTTTGCAGGTGATGAAGCACTTGATGCTGTTGAGGAGGAGGAGATGGTGCAGACCCAGGAGGAATCACAGCCACAACCGGGCACCACTGGGGTGGTGGTGGGTGAAAACCCATTTGTCCTACAGACCATGCTGTCCACGGGTGCCTCTGGGTACACCTCCGGAGACCTCTATGAATCAGGTGCTGAATCAGACATTGAGACATATGTGCCGTCGCAGGTGAGTGTTTATGGCAGGGATGCTGTTCTGTCTAACCCACCTGCAATGGGGGTAGACCCCTCTATGGGAATTTCAGTGTCGGAAAGTCTGCCTTTGGCGCTTACAGATGCAGGGTCACACTCCACAATATTTGCTCCTGTTCCTGGGCCAGCAGATCAAAGGAGGAATGCAGTCCTGCAGCCTCAGGCAGTGCCAACACAGCAAGGTGCACATCCCCTTGCCCCAAACAGGTGTGGTGCCCGCCAACGTGGTGGCCGTGCGCCACCAGGCAATACTGTGTGGGAGAACTCCATGTACAGTATAGCAGCAAAACAGGGGGCATCATGTGAAATGATGGCTCAGGCAATGGATAGGGTGGCCACTTCCATTCTCCCCCCTGAAAGGCAGATGGAGCTCCAGCAGAAGGCAACAGACTCCATTTGCCACTCACACAGGGAGGACATGTTGGCGTCCAACAAGGACCGACGGGCTGGACGGGAGACTCTGCGCATAGCCATATCTGTAGAGTCACAGGCCCCCAGGGCAGCCCTCAGGTTAGAACACAGCTCCCTCAGAGAAACTCTGGGTGAACTTGAGGTGTCCCAGAGTACAAGGGCAGAACAGCAGCTGGAGCAGCTGACATGTACACTGTCAGCTGAGCTCCAGGCAACCCGTCAGGAGATCCGGGCATCACGCGAGGCCATGCAGGCAGAAATGCGTGCTACCCGTGAGGTGCTGCATGGGGATCTCCGTACCATTATCCTCCAGAACCAAACCCTCCACACCTGCATGCTTGCTGCCATGGTGGACCATACCATGGCTTTGCGTGGTCTGCCTCCCATATCACAGCCACCTCCTGATATAGCAGCAGAGGGTGATGACAGCGACAACGGTTCTCCCACTGTAGCGTAGCCGTGCAGGCCATGAGCCCATGGAGGATTTTTTTTCTCTCAACATCCACGCATGTGGGTGTTGGGGTGAACCCTGTACCTCATCCCTCCTGGGTGGCCTCCCCCCCACCCTGGTCCACACATGGGCATTTGTTTTAATTTTATTTTACAGTGTGTTGCTTTGTGTGGCTCCCATAGGCATCCACTGTGTATTCCAGCTGGGCACATGCAGGCTTGTCCTGTCTTTGGGTTAGATGCTTGGGTTCCTGACACACACACCCCTCCTGAGTCCCCTTTCCATGGGCTTGCAAAGGGTGTGACCAAGTGACAGTAACTTACACAGTGACATTGGGCTCCCATGAGTTGTGTGGCCAGTCTGTAGTCAAAACTGTGTGTACATCCCTAGTGGGGATTGTTGTTCGATTCTCCACTGCATGGTGGATTGATATTTGCTTGTGCAACCATGTCTTTATCGTGATATACATGTAGCTTTTTCATGTCTTAATAAGCCCATCTCCTTTGCAGATGCAGTTCATGTTGTATGCAGTACACTGACACATTTGCCTGACAGCAACACTCTGTAGTTGGAAGGGGTCGATGTGCTGCCTTAGTCAGGTTGTTACACTTGCAGTACTTTAATTTTTTGCTGTCATATATTGCCACTGTTTCATCCTGTACTGATGTTTTGTGTTGCTGGTAAATATTTGTTCATGTGTGCTGTTTCTTATGGATTACTGAGAGCATATTGTCTGTGGTCTGATTACATTAGAGACAGTGCACTTTGTGACACTTGTGTCATGTGTTGTGCATTCATTTGGTTTCTTTCACATTGCATGCCATGCCATGGTGTGTTGGGCAGCTGAGATGGGTAGGGGTTGGGTGACATGGCACTATTTTGATGTGGTATTTTGCAAGGGGGTAGTCATTCATGCTGCATGAATGTGTGTCTTTTTGGGACACAGCATTGGGTGTCTTTAGGTAGCTAGGGATGCACACAATGTAACACTTCCAGGTGAACAATCTCAGGCTGGCATGATTGTGACAGTTGACTGTCCCTTTTGTCATCATCATTGATTGTCAGCTGGCATGTGCCAGGGCTGTGTGCACTCTGCAGGGGTGGGATTTTAGGTGAAGTAATTTGCCACCAGCTGGGTACGGGCTGCCTCACCAAGTGCCCTTTCACCTCGCATGCGCAGCGGCCGTGGATGTGGTTGGGGATGTGGGGAAACCACCATGTCCACCGCCATGCCCCGGTGGGTTGCAAAGTTGTGCTGGACCCATGCTGCCACTATGATCCTGCACACTACTGGGGGCGCATATAGCAGCTGCCCACCAGAGCGGTCAAGGGAGCGAAAGCGTGACTTGAGCACTCTGAATGTGATCTCCACTATGCCCCGGGTTGCAATATGGGCTGTGTTGTATCTTACCTCGGGTGGTGTGGTGGGGTTCCGAATTGGCGTCATCATGTAGGTGCTCAGAGGGTAGGCACTGTCCCCTGGGGAGGTGATGATGGCTATCATTAGTGGGGTTTTCACATTACTCAGTATCTGACATGCATGCATGTGCAGAGGCATTTATACTCACCAATCAGCCATGTGTCGCCATGCCGCCCAGCTTCCAGGTCCCAGTTTAGGGGTGACATTCTGAAAATGAAACTATGATGGCTTGACCCTGGATAGTTGGCATATACTGAAGTGATGATTCCCTTGGCATCACATACTACCTGCACGTTGATTGAATGCAAGTGCATTGCGGTTTCGATATATGTGGTTGTTTGTTGTTTGCGCGCACTTTTATGCTGCGCGGGGCCGCTTATGCCTGCCTCCTGCTGGCGTACGTGTTTCCAGATTAGCGCGTCTTTTTTGGTGCACACCTTTCCCCTGTTCGATTCCATGAATACGTGTTGTTGGCGCGCATGTGGGCATTGAGCGCATTTACCTGCTGTACTTCCCCCGTAACACCCACATTTTCACGCGGTGTTCCCCATTCCGCGTGTTACGCCCCGTGTTCCGCCTGCCTTTCTTGTGTGTGCTGCACTATGTGCGCTTTCCCTGTGTGTGAAGCACACGCTGCTTAATGACGCGTGCGCCCGGTGCGCCACCCACGATTTTAGCGCGCATCCCAGGATTTTCACGCGCACTGAATTCCATGAATCGATGTGCGCTGCCATTTTCATGCTTGCGCTGTGATTTTCACGCTTGCGCTCCCCTTTTTGGTGCACATTTATACCATGAATCGGCCTGTTAAAGTCTGCATGTGTCCTAACTTCTGGTGGTGCACTGTCCACCAGAGATGCTGAGATTCTTCACGAGGTAGCTGGGTCACTAGAGGGTGACTACATTATAGATGATGCAGCAAGACTTGAAGGTGATTTGTGTGTGCAGTGGGAGCCAGTGAAGGTCGATGAGCACCAGAATGATATGGTCCTATATGCGTAGACCCTTGATGAAGCGTGCAGCCACATTTAGGACACTTCTCAGGGCTGAAGAGGGAGGACAATAGGAGGCCTTTGAGAAGTGTATTTCCCCCATCCAGGTGGCATAGGACCAGTGCTTGAATGGTTGATCTGAAGCTGTCTGGAGGGAGGAAGGGGTGGACTTTACGCAGGTTGGAGAGCTGATACCAAGCTATCTGGGTATTCTTAGCTATGTGTCTCTTGAAGGAGAAGAGTTTGTCGATGTGGCACCCAAGGGACTTGGCGCAGGAGATGAGTTCAGATGTGAAGCCCTCAAAGTTCATGGTTGATAGCCAGACCTGTATGTCAGGGTGTTCAGTCTTGTTGGTGAGGAGTAGAAATTCAGTCTTGGAGGGGTTGAGCTTCAAGTATGCACTGGACCAGCAAGATTGGATCAGCGAGAGGCAGGTGCTGAGCTTATGGATGTCCCAGATGAAGTCCATCTTGAGGTATAGCTATGTGTCGTCGGCAAGAGAAAGGACCCTTAAACTATCACCAATGTGTCCATTAAGATAATACAAATAAGCTTTTCACATCCATAATACTGAAGGAAACATAACTAGATTGAGAGCAAGCAAATATTCTCTAGACTACAAACAGTTTTTGGGGAATTCCACCGAAATCCTCATGGAGTCGTATGGACTTCATAAATGTGAACTAACACGCCACACCACCAGTTGCGATGCAATGCTAATTCCGCCAGACCGAGTGGCGGTAATGGTAAATCTGTTAGGTGGTATTTCAGCAGATTTTCTAAAAAAATACCAGCAAAGCTGTAATGTATTTATAATTGAATTCATCGTATGATTGGTCTAAGTCTATAAAAACTGTAAATAAATTGTAAAGGTTTGAAAATGAAGTTTCTGGCAGACCACAGTCTGAAGCTTAAATTACATAGCATTCATAATGACAAAGTATGTACAACATTAAAAGAGTCTAAGGGCTGTGCATTAATTTAAGAAATAGACTACATGCAGAAGCTCTGTATTGGGTTCCAATGTAATGTGTGATGCTAAGTCTGTAGCTAGTGTTGTTTGAGTGAGGGTTCAAAATAGAGATTGGCACAATGTAGAAGTTAGCTGAAGCCGTGCAAGAGAAGCCCTTGGTGTTTACATTGTAGTGGGATTGGCACACTGAAAATTGTTTGGAAATTGTGGACAATGGCTTTCTTTCCATTTTAATAGTAGATTCATACAGACACTAGAAAGAAACTCGAATCAGACTAACGTTTGTTTTGCAGAGTCCCATTAATATGCAAGTAGGAGTGGAGCCCTGGATCTGCAGACAGGTTTAGAGGATTGGGCAGCATATAGATTAAGGTCTGTTTGTTAGGTGGCACAACCGTCAAAATCGGAAGCAGGGTTGCGAAGGGAGTTTAATAAAGAATATCCAGCATGGTATGCTCTTTCAACAGATGCTGCTAAACTGCTGGTCCCATGGGCGACTGAGCAGAAGGATGATATTTTGAAAAGACCCACTCTGGTAGAGGGTCGAAGAAATCTTCCTCCTGTAACATGCATCTTATCAGCAGAGGCTAATTTGTGAAGAGTTTCCTGATAAATGTGTGATTCGTGTGCACCCATCCTTTTTGTACCAGTTCCTATAGATGGTCAGGTTAGCTCATGCCAGTTGCCAATCTGGGAGGTGCTGGATGGCAATAATGCATTCTACTTTTTTAGATGGTTGATCTTTCTCTCCAAAGTTGTGTCATTTATGGGTTGGATGGCTGCCTTTACTGATGATATTATCATATTGCCTTATTGGAATTATTTGTAAGGGAAAATCATCTTGTAATTAACACCACCAGATCAAAGGTGACCACTTTTCCTAGTACCCGACTATCTAAAATGTTTTGCCGGACTTTGAGCATTAGTAACCTTAATACGGATAAACATTTTCTGTATCTTGGTTTCCCAATTCACAAGTATGACAAGGAAAGTTACAAACATAAGAATACAAAGGGTATTCTAACAGCTCTATGAGGAAGATCAAAAGGAAGCATTGTTGTTTTTTTTAAAAATGTAATTAGGCTAGTCAAGTTTTAGAAGAAGGACGATTATCCTGGTCATGGTATATGGTTTAGAAGTCTGTCAACTTACAAAATGGGAATGACCGAAGCAAATTGTACGTAGGAAAAGGTTATTGAAGCAGTACATGTTCTGCCTACAACAACAGTATTTTTTGAACTAGGCTTGATATCTTTAATTGCTGTGCTAGAATGGAGGAAACTTGTAATGTACAGCAATAACTTGCATGCACCTAAATGTTCCTTCTGTGAGGATTTTCTTTCAATTTGGATAGGAATGTCAGAAAATGTTCTAACTAGTTTCAGCAATGATTGTTATGATATGGGGGAAGCCACAGTTAGTACAAATAAAATGTAAATTAGAAATACCTTATTTGTAAAAAAAAATAAAAAAAAGTACGATACCTCAAATCAATTCTAAGTTGCAAATTGTGAAGTACACAATTGTTAAAGAAACTGCAATTTTGAATTTAAAAAGTTGCGTGTCATTAAATTATTCATGAGTTTTCCTGAGTATTTTGTATCAATATATTTTAATTTGTTCCCATTTGAATAAACGTTTTTCTTTGAAAGTAATGGGTCCTCATAGAAATATGGGAAGCTTGAATACGTAGATTGTGTAAAACGCGCAATAAACTGCAAACTCTGAGATTTGTCATTGTAGGGTGGCTAGTAATAGGCAATTTGCAAAATATGTTTAGAATTTTTCAGAGATATTTAAGGCTAGTTTGTTTACTCATTTATTAAATGGTCAGCAGACATCCTTGGACATATCTCTCTCTAGCCAAGATAATATTTACATTGTATGCAATGTTGGAGGGAAGACCTCCACTCAGTTGACAAGGATCTTTTTACTGCTTTGAGGTTTATTTATTGTTGTTTCTATTAATTGAGTTTTTGCAATGTTTGTAAGATGTGTAATGTTGCTTATAATGTGAAAAGGTTTAAGTGTAAACCATATCACAATAAAACAAAAATATAATTACAAAAACTAATGCATCATGTGAATTTTAACACACGCCTACGATGCCCTGTTTATCTGCATCAACACTTTAAGACAAAATTGGTGGAACTAAAGTTGCAATTCTGTTTGTGCACAATGCATATTTAAATGCCTAGTGGCAATTTGAATCATGACCTAAAAACAGTTAAATCTATAAAAACAATTCATTCAGGTGTTCACAGTTTGTTTTCTTAGATTCCATGCTCTCCTTAGATATACAAGGAAGCACCAATCTACAGGACAGGACTCAGCCTGTAGTAAAAAATATCAAGGCTGGCTGACACTGGGTACATTTGTGTTGCTTCAGTAATGGCATCATGCCTTCTCATCTCCTTAAAACGTGCGCAGAATAAAACAAAATGTGATAAATCCTCAACTGCTGCACCACAACATGGCCAGATTGAGTCTCATACATATCCCTGCCAAGATATGGCATTTACTTGCAGCATCAGGCAGTTGAGGCGTGTTCTTGTCAGGGCCCATCGGTCTATTGGGTTGTTGCTATGTGTCAGGTAGGGATGCATTACATCAATTTTGGTTATGGTAGCATGTTTACTGTTTGATTCAAGCAACATTCCCATTGATTCCCGTTTAGACTCTATAATATATCAAAAACCCATTTTGTATATTTTGCACTCATTCGCATTTACCAAATTCACAGGTCATAGAAAATTTGAAACATTCACATGTTTCATAAATCCACTTATAAACTTCAGACGTGGTATTTTACTCCAGAGGGCGCCATGCATCAATGCCCTAATGATTTCATGGGTTAATAATGCTTTGGGGTTGCACGATTTTGTGCCTGTTAGTTAATGGAGGTCTGTACCTCATTCAATATCAGCCATAGAAGAGAACGTTGATCCCCACTCTTGCTCTCCGTCATGTGGCCCCCATAGAGTCCCACGAAATGGGCAGTCCATGATTTTGCTTCAACGTGGTTCTCCCTGTGTGTCACTATTCCTACATATGGGAAACCTTCAGTAACAAGCTCCCAGTACTTCTTTTGAGTCCCTGGAGGACTCAACACTCAGAAGATCTTCCCATGCTTAGATCTCCAGGAGCTCCTTTGTTGACCTCACAGCCAGTTTATAATCGGCTCTTGCTTTAATTATCTCTCCCATGGGACTGTCTGGCTCCTTCAAGACCCTAAGTAGGTTGCTTTGTGTGCTCCAACATGCCTCCAACATGCCTCGTCACACTACCTCATTGCCCCCCTTCGCCTGCTTGTACATTCCCTTTACAATGAGTCCAACAAAGACCTCATCAGGCCCAGAAACATTTTTGTGACCTGCCATGGCTGTGAATCATATTCGAGTATTGACAACATAAGTTTTCAATTAGATGACACAATTTCCTGTTGGAAGAGCTCAGGATCTCTCTTTGGCCATTTCAATCTACCTTTGCAATGTGGGTTCACATCACAGAGATCTAACTGAGGGAAGCAACGTGCAGATGGCTGAATGTGCTCCCATTTGAAAGACAGACTTATGGGAAAATGATTGGTGCATATTTCCTTTTCTACCTTTAAATCTTGAATTAGATTCCAGTGTTGGACGTGCATAAAAATGTAATCACTAGTGGAGCATCCACGAGTATTTCCAAAAGTCAGTATAGCCGGTATTTCTGACTCAATGTGCCCATTTAGAGCATGCAGACCCCATTCCAGTGACCACACGCCCAATTGCAGATCCTTTGGGCATACCCGAGAGTCCACCATCTGTGTTTGCATAATACCATAGACATGCTCCAAGCCTATTGGATTCTGAGGCATGCAGGTTGTCATAGAAATTAACGAGCACCAAATTATTTCCCTGCTTGGCAGCCATCTTGACATATTGTATACAGTTTGTGTTGGTTGCCACTACCTCAGTACAGATGTTCATAGAACATCTAATCAGTGTCACCAAACCCCCATAACATCTCCCTCTGCTGTTCTTAGCTGCCACGGCAGAAAATGAGACATACACGTCCAATGACATATTGTCAGCAGCCCATGTTTCTTGTAGCTGGACAATGACATGTTGTTTGATATATATCACCCCATCGACAGCCCTAAATTTGGATGCCACCCCAGCTAGATTGCAGCTAAGAATGGTTATAATATCCTCTACATGAATTTCTATTTCCAAGTTAGCATGTTCCCCAAGATTAGTTTTTGCCAAAATCTGGCTGGCAAAACAGGGAAACTGGAAAGAATGTACTTGTCCGACTCCACCTATTTCTGTCAATTTCCCAAGGATTTAAAGCAGTCGCCAATAGCTCAATATGGCTGGGGTTGGCATTGTGACAATTACACAATCTCCCTTCACAGATTTTACAGTTTTTCCTACCCATGAAGCTCTTCTTACCTGGCTTTTACATTCAGTCCATGTTTCTAAGAGAGCCCTGACTTGGAGACCAATCGGATCTAAGTACACTTGAGGGCTGCCAATAATAGATCAGTGGGTATAAATTGGATTCTCCAGGTTCCACAGTAATGTTGTGGCTACTACAGAGGTCAGACCCTTTTGACTTTGTGGTTACAATGGATGGGTTAGAGGCTCTGTAACTGAGTTTTGTGAATTATGGGGTCCCCCAGTTCATGTCAACTTGGCCAGATCCCACTCTTTACACCACATATAAGGGTGTAGAAGGAGCAGACTGATACACAGGTGACATGGTTGTTGGCATAAAAATGTATTATACTAAATAATAAAGAGAACACCTAGCTTTCCTGAACTCTAAGAGGGTTTTCCCTGCCTCAACTTAAAGACTACTGGCTCTGTAAGAATGCGTGTGCAAATCAATAGTCAGCTGTCCTGCATCAAAACCCTACTTCTGTCCCTTACAATCAATACTAAACTAAAGAGATAGTGGATCTTCTTGGTCCAGAAGAATGGCTCCCTTCTTCTGTACAACGTGTCAGAGTTTCAACTGTAAGGTGGAATCTTTACCTGGGGGAATGACTCACTTCCCCAGGTTTCAATCCCTTTCCAAGGCACAAAACAAAGTTCCAAGTTATAATGCTGAAAGCAGTAAAGTTCTCAGTTCAAGTTCACAAAGTAAAGTTCCAGCTCAAACATCAACATTCCTTATTGCCCATAGTTGTTTCTTCACTATTGGGTTCCTGAAGAATGCCTCCCTTCTCCAGGCATCTTGTTCTCAGAGTTTCCACAATGCCATGATGATGTCTCCTTTCCCCTGGTCAAAACACCCATGATAAAGTGCAAAACAGTTCTCCTTGGAAGATAAGTGGAATGGCTCCTTTCCCCAGGTCACAACACAAAAGACAAAGTTCAGCACAACCAGGGGGAATGACTCTATTCCCCTGGTTTTGGTTACCAGTAGAATTACTCTTCTTCTGGTATCTTGATGTTAGAATTCATACCACTTTGTTTACTATGCGAATGCCTCACTTTTTCTAATATCTTGACAGGTCAACACAGCCAGAGGGAATGACTACCTTCCCCTGGTTTTGGTTACCAGGAGAATGACTCCCTTCTCCTAGTATCTTTTCGCTTGATATCACAGTTCCAAATCACCACGAGGAATGACTTCCTTCCCCTGCTCTCTCGTCTCAGAATTACACAGTTATTTGAATCGTCACACACTTCATATAAATGTGCTAATGAATGCAATACAATGTAAATCACTCCTAACAACGGAGGAGCCAAGGTGGAAAAAGCAGATGGGGAAAAAATGCAATCTTTTTGTATGGAAGTCATTGCAATGGATGGGGAATCAACAGAGAAGCAGATTCAAGATCATGAGTCAAATACTTGATAAAAGGGTTGTTATAGCAAATACAGGCTTGTTACTAACAATCTCATCTTGGAAATTTAAACAGGACCTCAAGAAGTAGGATGTACTGGAAAAATCATGGCTATGTTGCACTTTAAATATTTCTGATCTTACTGAAACACAGTGACTCATGTGATTACTAGACTCAGGCCCTTTTCACTTTTCCTCCAGGTTGCTCCAATTTTTCAGAACTAAATATGCAATCTTTCCCATATACAATGGATTATTCCTTTCCTTAGAAAATGCAAATCCTACTCTGTTTGCGGGTTCCAAAACTTGTGGAAATCCTCATAGATGCAATGGAAAAAAAAGTTGCTCACGCCTTCAGCCCAACCCGCTGGACGGATGTTCACCAAATTTGCACCAGGAGTGGCAGATTGGTCCTGAAAGTGTGCTTTTGTAAATTTGGTGAAAATCCACCCTGTAGTTTTTAAAAAAAAACAGCCAAAAAGTATATACATTACATAATTAGGAAAACACATTTGGGGTTATTTGATTGGTGAAAGAGTGTGTGGAATGGGAAGCGGAGTGGAAGGAAGATAATATGGAGCTTTTTTTCAAGGTGAAAGGGGGTGTGCAGGTGCTGCCGAGTCCGCGTTCACCTCTTACTGTCCGTGGACATTATATGGATGGCAAGGGGGTTCTGGGTGAGTTTTGTTATTTGAAGGTGTATTGTAGGTAGGCCATGGCTTGCCCCCAAAAATGTTGCCTACAGCAACACATAGTATAGTAATAAGTGTGTAGTAATTATAGGTAATGCAGGGGGAGTATACAGTATTTGTAATATGGTGGAATTATATAATTAAAGTGTTATTTAATATTTATGATTTTGCTACAATTGAGGATAGTGCTCCTTGATTTCTCATCCACCTTTCATACGTTGAGCCATTGTATCCTTATTAAATGGTTACATGATACCTTTAGTATAAATGACCAGGCACTGGACTGGCTGATCTCTTTTCCTCACTAACCGCCCTTCTCATCTGCAACTGGGCTGCTTGTACTCCGACACCTCACTGTGTATTTGCAGAGTACCCCAGGGTTCTAGCCCATCATTGTGGCAATTACATATCTATATCCTCCCTCTGGCTCACATGATGTGCTTTTTCTCATTTCCAGTGCTATGTTAATGGCACACAGGTTTCCTTAAACTTTCCTGAATTAATTTGTTCTCTTCATTTTCTATCCCTGATTGTCTGACCGCCATTGAGGCATTGTGTGCTGCTGACAATGTCTGTCTCCTTAGTGTATATGATATTCATGATTGTAGTATAATTGAAGATAGTGCTCCTTGATTTCTCGTCCACGTTTAACACTGTGAACCATTCTATGCTTATTAAGTGGTTATATGATACCTTTAGCATCATGGACTGAGCACTGGACCTGCTCATCTGTTTTCGTGACTAACCACCTTTCCCAGCTGCAACTGGGCTGTTTGTACTCCACCACCTCACTGTATACCTGCAGAGTACCCCAGGATTTGTTCATATCATTATGACAATTAAATATCTATTACCTCCCTCTGGCTCACCTGATGTCATTCTTCTTTTCTCATTTCCAGTGTTATGTTAATGACACACAGATCTCCCTAAACTTCCCTGAACTAATTTGTTTTCCTCGCTTTTTTAACTTTGATTGTCTAACTGCCATTGAGACATTGTGTGTGACTAACAATCTCTGTCTCAATAGAGTATATGGTAGTTAGTATTGTAGTAAAATTCAGGACAGTGCTCATTGAAGTCCTGTGCACCTTTTACACAGTGAACCATTGTATCCTTATTAAATGGTTACATGATACCTTAAGCATCATGGACCGGGCACTTGGCTGATCTGTTTTTCTCACTAACCGCCCTTCCCAGCTGATCTGTTTGTACTCCACCACCTCACTGCGAACCTGCAGAGTACCCCAGGGTTTTATCCTATCATTGTGGCAGTTACATATCTATTTCCTCCCTCTGCCGCACCTGACACATTTCGTATTTTCTCATTTGCAGTGTTATGTTAATGATAGACAGCTTTCCTTAAACTTCCCTGAACTAATTTGTTGTCCTAGTTTTTCAGCCCTTTTTTTCCCCTAGCCTGTGGCTGCTGTCTTTGGGCCGGCTTCTCTTACCATTCTGTGATGCCAACAACCTTGGGGTTATCTAGGCCTATGGTTTGAACTTGACCTCCTTACAGGCATTGTACCGTTCCTTTCCTTCCCCCAGAAGCTGAACGTCTGTAGAGCCTTGGTACTATGTAGGCTGGACTACTGCAACAATCTCATCCTTAACCTCCTCATTTGCTGTCTAATACCCCCTTTGGCTAATCTAGAATAGGGCTGCACAACTTATCCTTGGCCTGAAGCCCAGCGATGGTATCGCTGCAGCCCGAAAATGTGTACAATGGGTCCTGCTAATTGCAAGGACTATAATATGTCTAACTTTGTTTTCCTAAATACTACACTGCTTCAGCGATTTGCTGCTGTAACTCCAATACTCTGCTTGTTAAATACTTTTTGAAATGGAGCAGGAGGCATGCTTCTGTTTTTCGGCCGGTGCCTCTCTTTAAAACAGTCTTCCTGCTCCTTTTATACTTGAGCTAGACTTCCTTCGGTTCTGAAAAATTCTCAAAACTGGGATTTTGTGTTCCTGTTTTACTTAATCCCTTCCTTGCTAACTCATACCACTGCCACTGAGACTGGTGGCTTGGTTCCTCATAAACCTCACAGGTTCAAGGCTCTATATCTAGTCGACACTAGTACACCCCACCACCCTTCAGTACTGCCCTTGCGGATGTACCGCCTGGCAGCTGTGTACCACACCCTTGGGACTCCTTTACCCAAGCAGGTAGTTAGTAGCCTCCCACTTTGGCATGTGTTGGTCCTTTCCTTCTGGGCTTCTATGAGCTTTTGGTAATCTCGACTCCTCTTTCCATTCATGCACTTCTTTTACTGTACAATGCATATGTGCATTTATAGCAGCAGTGTGTACAATTTTCTTGAATAAGCAACACATATGGAAAGGATGTGTACAACATTTTTAAGTGGCAGTTGGTGTGTGAAAGTTTAATATGCTGATAGGGTTATCTGTATAGTTTCTTTTAACAAATTGGTGAATATATGTGTGACTGTTTCAAAGCAGGGGATGAGGGATTGTTACAAACATAACAGTAAAAAGGGTAGATGGGCTGTCTTTTGCGATGGTGTGCACATGCAATCCGGGTTTTTTAATAAAGCGTGACACTGTCTGGAAAGTCTGCAGTGACGTCAGATGTTCGCGAACATCAGCGAACAAAAAAGCAGTGAAAAAAGTTACAAAAAGTGTATAGAAGTGTTAAAAATGTTGCTAGGAGGTGGGGCATGCCACAGTTTTAAGTTAAAACATTGAGCATTGATCGAAAATGCAGCTATATTGGGGGTATTATATTAGAAAGTTGTAGCAAATTAGGGTGCACTGTTAAAAACCCATGAAATTCAGTGAAAAAACTTTGTTAAAGGGACATTTTGGGTAAATTGCAGTAATAAAAACCTACGAAATTCAGTGAAAAAACGTTGTTAAAGGGACATTATAGTTACAAGTAAAACCGAAAACCCCCAGAAATTCGCCAGTTATGGTAAGCTAAGCAACCATAACTCGCGCCCCCACCATGCACTGCTAATACTAACACCGAGGACATCAAAGAGGACATCACAAATTTCATTTATGCCATAGCCACTGTGTATGTTGCACCAATACGTTTATTCAGAGCTCATCAGTGATGTTATCAGTGATGCCATCTGTGATGCCATCATTGTGGTCATATGCTGCCCAACAGGGGTTGCAAAGTTACAGTGAACTTGGTGCAAATGCGAGTGCTGAATTTTAAGGGTTTCGTTGCATTAAATCTGATCACATTAACTCTCCCTTAACAAAGATTATTTCACTGACTTTCAAAGATTTAGCTATAGCGTTGTTGCTCTGTGGCCTACTAGCCATGGCCTTTTGCGTTGGACACTGTGCTTGCTGCACCAAAACGTTTCTTTGTGGCCCACTAGCCATGGCATTCTGTAACATGGGGCCACGCTGTTTAAAGTGTTCGTGTTGTAGCTTTCTTTCATCTGAGGTAATTTGAATGTTGTTGTTAATATTATAGCGTTCATTGCAGCTGTGTACCTTTGAAAAGGTTGTACGGTCCAAATGTTTTAGGCATTGCTTGAATTAATACAGATGGGATGGGCATGCTGTAATCTGGTGGGGATATGACATGTGTATACTTCTAAAGTGATGGTGCCAGTACGGAGATCTTTTTTTTAATTCAATGTGTTGCTGCTGCAGCTGGAAACTAACTTAACAATTCATAAAGATGTGATAATGTGAAAGTACAAGAGGCCATTTCAGCTGACAAACCACACATATCACAGTACCACTTTAGAGCCATTACTGGATGATCAACTCCAGATCACAGCTACACATCTGGGCACTATAGGTGTAGGGACAGCTGCAATCCTTATATTGCTGCTCCATATGGTGCTGAAACGTGTAGATTGTTAGTTGAAATGGCCTATTCTACTCTCATATTGTAGGTAGGAGGGCGTTGTCTTGCCTTTTTTAAAACCACCTTCGTGCCGTTCGTAGTTGGTGAGCATTCCCCAGTGTTTCAGTCACAAAGATGTCGATTGCGCTACACTGATGCGTCCCATGAGGGGGAAATCTGTATGTGGTGATTGCATCCGTGAGGGCGTACTGCTGCTCTTGGGCTGATAAAAGTTTGTGTAAAGTACTATTGTCCCATATAAATTACATTTAACTCAGGTGGAGCGCAAATGCAAGGTTTTCAGCTAATTTGCATACGCATAGTGCGTTGATTCTGGACTTGAGGCGAATGGCTACTAGAATGTGCAGTGACAAGTGTGGCTTATAACGTGAAATTACCTTTCTACTTTCACATTACAAGTAGAACTGTTGTCTTGCATTTTGATTCCTAGTGTAATATTCATGGTAATTGCTAAAGCTCTTGTATGCATTCAAATTCATTTGAAAAGCAACATTTGCATAAGGGCAAAATGTGAAAGATACACAAAAGGGGCACAGATAAATGTTGCAGTATTTCTTAGTGATGATTGCACATATCCAAACATGTGAACAACTTGACAGTAAAGAGAAGGACTTGTGATCATACAAGATGTGCATAAGGGGTGGCTGTCAAACCATTGAAACAACGATAACGCCTTAACACCCACATGGACCATCAGGCTTAACAACAAAAGGTACAAATCACTTACTCAGGTTCACCAGTTCACATCTTAACAGGTTCCAAAATGGAGTAAATTGGTTTTAGAATTGGGAGAATATGAAGCGAATCTTTGCAGGACATATTTTCTAAAATTGTTAAACTTTCACATCCGTGTCACACCACTTTAGCAAAGGCAAGTGTAACTGGGGGATTTTCTACTTGTATCATGTTGTTGTGGGTACATTGCAATATGTATTCAGTATCAATGGGCAACATGCACTCTTTTCTCAATTTGGCCCTTGGATTCTCTGTAAACAACCATGCAGGTACAGTTTGCACATGAATGCAAGCACACATTCTTGAATCCTAAATTGTCTACAGTTCACAGCTTTTTATATGAATTAAGCCCACTTGTTATTGTAGCTTTCCATCTGAGGACAAACTGGCACGAAGCTGTTCTTTAATGAATTAGAATAATCATGCCTGTCTAAAGAAGACCACAATTTAGCTGTATATGTCACATGATTCCTGAATCACCTTGTCAACCAAAGTGATTTTCTAACATGTTGGTATATTACAGCTAGTCATTCTCAAATTAGTTTGAGAAAATTCCTATTCAACCACATTTTAATTGATTCAAAGGAAAAGGTTTAAGAGGCAGTCCTCTGCAAAAGAGTTCGGGCTGCCACACAAAATGTTTTCTTCCTCAACCTAGAAAAAGAAAAAATGCTTTGAATACAGAGTGAAGTCAGGTGATGAAGATCTCTGATTGGTTCTCTATACTAACAAGATGGTGACTCAGGGGCCGGGGTGCAGCCCACAGCATGTGGATCCTGGGTCCAGTAGGGGTGCCTGGGGGATTCCAAAGCCACCTGATCTTGGTCCCTTCCACATGGCAGGAGACAGTCACATTTCTGCCCCTGAGGACAGCCCATGGAAGCCAGACCTTCTTTGCTCATCTGGTCTGATATGGCAACTCAGTACTGATAGCTCTGTACCTAACCAAATCTCTTGGGATAGCCCGCAGAGCAACCTTAGCTCTCCCCCTGCCCAACTGAGAGGGATCAAAGCTCTCCTTGAGCAGACCAACATTCATAACATTGTTAAAAGGAACATTCCCTTAAAAGGGGGTTCCATGCATTTCACGTTCGAATTTCGTGCTCAGACACGATTGCCACCATGCCAGATGCGTTAAAGAATTATTTTCTGACACTGGGAGGGAGCCATGGTGAACTCTATGGAACTACAGATACAATACTGTGTGTTCACAAATTCCCCAATGCCAAATCCAGAGCTGGAAGGAGCACTTCAGCTGCATTGTTCACATGCAAGGGATTCTCCCACTTGGGATAACATATTGCCAGTTTCTCACATGCCCAGTGATCCAAGGTATCCCCCAATATATCCCAGTGTATTCAAAGACAAGGAAACACACCTTGGGCATACCAAAGAGTGCTGGCAGCACATAGGTGGGCCATGTTATCAAGAGTAAAACCAAATAAACTATTATATACTTGGTCCAGCCCCTTAGACCCAAAACAGCCACAGGGGCACACAGAGAGGACATCCAATCACAGCCCTCGCCTAATTATTACCACAAGCTGTGACTCTCGTTAGGAGGCCCACCCAATGGAAGGAGTTGGCATACTATGAAAACACTGAAGTCCCTTCAGGCTGTGGGGATAGTAGGAACTGAAGGATCATGTTTGGAGATGACTGTACAATTGTGGGTGAACCAGAGGCTGCAGAGATGGTGGAGTGATGAGCAGTGGCAGCAGTGGTGAGCTATTTAGTATGTAAGATAAAATGCAAGAACACGAGGCACACCTGTGTTTTAAGGTATTGTAAAGTAACCTTAATAGGATTAGGAATAGTTTGAGGTGCGGGGGCACAAAGCTCAACCTTGGCAACTAGGTTGGAAGAGATAGGAGGACAAGAAGTGGTTGTTCCTAAAAATTTAGGAACTCCCGTCCCCTGCACACTGTCTAGTATCTGCAGAGCAGATCAATAACTTTCTTGTATTTTGTATTACTAAAATTCATAACACATTCTTTTACAATAAACAATTAGATAGGTGGAGCAATCAGGGTGGATAATAAGTTCACAAAACGTTTTTACTCAAAATGCGTCAGGCTCAGAGATATTGTACAATACATTTTTTGTTTGTTGTCTATATAAGTTTTGTGAACTTATTATCCACTCTGATTGCTCCACCTATCTAATTGTTTATTGTAAAAAAATGTGTTATGAATTTTAGTAATACAAAATACAAGAAAGTTATTGATCTGCTCCGCAGATACTAGACAGTGTGCAGGGGACGGGAGTTCCTAAATTTTTAGGAACAACCACTTCTTGTCCTCGGGCTATAGAGTGGGTGGCAACATCAGGGGATGAGAGTGAATAGAAGGAGGTGTTGGAAGTTGAGAAGGTCAAGAAGGAGGTAGTAACATAAGGGAGGGATAGTCAACAGAACTAGGTGGTGGGGATCAAGAAGGGGAAGAAGGAGGAGCTGGCGGCTTAGAGAGAGAGAGCAGACAAGAGGAAGTGCTAATCAGAAAATAAGTCATAACAATGGAGGAGAAAGGGCACAGGTGGATTTAGTGAGAGTTGAAAGAGTAGGAGGAGGTGGTAACATCAGGAAAAGGATAGTGGCGGGAGGAGTAGATAACATCAGGGCAGGAGAGAGGATGGCAAGAGAAGGTGGTGTCCGAAAGAAAAAAGGAGGTGACAAAATTAGAGACTCTGAGTGACAATAGGGTAGAGAAAGACACTGAAGAGGTTTTAGGGAGCACCAGAAGGAGAAGTTGGCAGTGATTATAAATCTACCGTAGGAGAAACAAGGCAAAGGATTAAAATACACCAGCGTGTGAGGGTTTGATGAAAGAAGAGAGAGAACATGGGTTCAAAGTGGGAGACAAAGTGGGAAGAGGAATCAGTGAGGTTGAATGATACATCAAGACTAACAGTGAAAGAATACACGACTTGACAGTGGTTAGATGTTAGGGAGCAGAACATGATGCTTACAGGTTTGAAATGGCCCAGGGATGCTACGGACTGTGCTTCCATGCATCACTTCCCTTACAGTATTTGAAAACATGCGCCTGCTCCCTCCCAAAAGGATATATTTACCTGCAGAACCCAAACAGATATGGAGAATCCGATTATTGAGGGCTGTGGAGAAGGTAGCTATTACTCACCAACTCATTTCCTTAGACAAGGAGAAAACCATGAATATTGCTGAAAGGATTTTCTCTATATCACTTATGAAATCTTGTGGCACTAAGCTAGCACAGGATGAGAGAAGCTGCTGACAATAGAGGACATATTGGGACTGAGATGGCAGCAGTGGGCATGAGAGTCACTGAATCTGGTACTTACTCTAGTGTACAGCTATTATGCTCATATTTTGGTAGTGGAAGATGTTGACGTGCCTGGCTTCATCAGATATATGTCATCCATTCACATATTTACATCATGACACCAAACACCGCCGGCATGCACAGTGTGCATGGCATAAGACTCTGGTGCTACCACTCCATTCTGATAGACCTCAGCATGCCTGCTGCTAGGGTATGAACCAGCATTGTGTTTGAGAACTAGAAGAAGACAGGGCGTACCACTGCAGAAGTGTGAGTCATTGTCATAATACCACAACTTAGCGGGTATTATAGGTTTTCAGTGGCACTCTGCCATAAACAAAGGATGGAACTGTACCGAGGTAAAGCTTGCATGACTGCACTTCTAGTGTTCTGGAGTGTCAACCGGTGAGGTACGTGAGGAAGTGAATGAGGAGATTGTGTCTATCCATGGCATTGGCGTGGCCGGGGCTTGAACATTCTAACATTTGATTTAAAGCTCTCTAGGATGGTGCCACTCTACCAGAGCTGGAAATAATTGAGGGGCTGATGACAGAGTGGTAGTGGGAACAGGAGAGAGTACAAGTGGGGAAGGAGATGGTAGAGTGTCACTCTGGTAGTATTAAGGCGTGTGTCATTCATACAATGGCACTTCAAACAGTTCCAACATGTCCACAAAAGTAGACCATAGTCCTCACTCATTGGTGCCCCTAGCTTCTCTGATTAACTAGCACTATTCGTGTACCTTCCTTGTTTCATTGGTCATTCATGTGCCAAACTAATCCATGTGTGACTACCACCATTTTGAGATCGGTATAGCAAACATTTTACAGAATGTTGGTTAGCTCTCACCAGCAAACATTGCAATAAAGCATCATCCGTGTGCCCTTTTCCTTTGCTTACAATGGTATATGTTTGGTTGAGACACAAAGGCACCAACGATGTAACATCCCAGAGAGAAAATGCTTGGCGTGTCTTCCTTTCATTTGATTAGTATTTGAATATGTTTGCTACTGTAGTGGCAACCCAGCGATTAGCATTCTTGCAATCAAATACCTCCCATTTCCTCTCCCAGTAATCTGCCATTTGCATCCTCTGTAGTCATTGCTAATTACTACTAATTGGCATGTCAGAATATGAAATGGTAACTCGGGAAACGTGAAACAAGGCTGTGTTTTAATTAGTTTCTAACAGTGTACACATTACTACTTTTTAATTGCAATGTTGCGAGCATTGTATTAATGCAAATGCTGGCTATATCAACTAACGCAGAGAGAATGTAATTTCCTGTAGCAAGATATACATTTTGCACCACCGTGATAATTAATATTTTTTTATATAGATTGTTATTTGGTGCACTCTTTAAAGCACTCGGTCTAACGTTGACAACGTAGGATCTGATGGGGTAGTGGTTGAGCTTTTAAGCCACTGATTAGGTAGGAATTAAATACAAAAATACAATTGTCGTGCCAAAAGGGGACAAAATAAAAATCTGTATTACTCCATTTCTAAGTGTGAGTCACAACTCACACTGCGTTAAAAGTATGCTTCAAACCTAAAACATTCAGCATAAAATGGTTCTTTATTTATTTATTTTCAAATTTGTTTATTGTCATTTATAAACAAACATGGTTCTTTATAACGCCAAATCCTACATTACAAAAAGGTGTCTGGAGCACAAAGCAACACAGACCCATGTACTACGCTTTGCGTTAATTAACATTAAAGACACGGCCAATTCCATAATATGTCAATGACAACGGTGATTTGTATAGTGCCGTTTCCACTGGCGTGGTTTCAAAGCCCTGTATCTTTGTCTGAAATAGCATGTACGCAGTTTTGGTGGCAGATCAATTAGGACCTGATTTCAGGATCGATGGTGCCTTGGGTGTAGAATGTCTAAATAGGGTGGCTTGCAGTTGTACAGTACAGTGTGTTCCAGACTAGCAGCGCAAGCTCATCACTGCAGTGTACATTTCAAGAGGTGAGTAATGAATGCAGTGACAGGCATGGAATAGGTTAGGTCTATGACTCTGGGTTTCTTGGGTCTTAGCATGTGTGGAGCAAATACCCAATTGCTGGAGTCTAACCTGGGTACTGTTGTGAGTGTTGGTTGTGTATCACTGTACAATGGTGTAATGGCTGATGTTGGAGAACTTATTTGCATGTGACACTGAACAGTAGTTTTGTTTAATGGCTTCAATTATAAAGGCCAGTCCAGTCTCCTCAACATACATCAGAGCAAGGGTTGTTGTAGTTAGTTGATTCTAAGATGCAGGTGACCAGTAAATGATTAGCAAATCAGGTATAGATGTTTGCATTTCATTCGTTACATGCTGATAGTCAGGGAAATTATATGATATGATAAAAAAGCATACCCTGTTTGGCATTATAATAGAGAAAATCAAGGAATAATAAAGCAGATACAATGGGATTATCAATTCCCTTTCTGTGCTTCTCTTCGTTATCTTCTAGTGCACATGCTATAATACTCTCGTCCATTGACAGTATATCACATTCCTTGCTGAGAACATGCCATGCTAGAGGATGTTTAACCTAGCACTATCCACCTCAGCACGCAGTCGTGTTATGCCTGCTTCAGTTCTAGTTATGCTTTTCAAGAAGCCATGTAGGATCAACATATGTAGATATATAATCCAATGAGAAATGTTTAGGAATATTTAGGGATTGAAACAAACAGCTCATGACAATCAACTCAGAAGAAGGATCAGAAACACCAGCCAGGTGGATCCTCCTTGAGATCAACATAATCATGTGTAGCCACAACCACAAAGTAGCTTCTTCTGCAGCAGTAGCCAATGATATTCAAGGATCAGACCGTAGCATAACCTCACCTTGGGTTCAGCCTAGCAAGTTTTAACAGTGTTCACAGCACAGCTTTTCCTTGAATTCACCCTCTCGATGAGCTCAGCGACACACTGCATC
Organism: Ambystoma mexicanum; assembly: GCF_040938575.1. Taxonomy (NCBI): domain Eukaryota; kingdom Metazoa; phylum Chordata; class Amphibia; order Caudata; family Ambystomatidae; genus Ambystoma; species Ambystoma mexicanum. The sequence continues at coordinate 173,469,998 of NC_090924.1, read as the reverse complement.
TGTAGGGGGAATGGAGCTCTACACTACAATCATAATATCAAGTTCCCCATGATGGTCAACAGAGAATGAAGACAATAGGAAAGGTACTAGGCTTTGCCCTTAAATTGGATTTGCAGTTAAAAAGTATTATTAGCATAAATAATAGCCACCCATAGCTAAGATATTTACTATGTTAAACACTGTGTACCAGTTTTGCCCATGCCACCCTAGGAGACAAAACGTGTCTACTGTAATTCTTTATAGGCCGGAATGACGCAGCATAACCTGTATCAGCTGCAGGTATCAGTTACAAAACACAGTCGGTCCACATGTGAAGGCCAGGATTTCCTTTAAAAGGCTGACCCTTTCACCTAAAATGCTTTATGGTAAAGCCCCACATTTTCTGAAACATCAAGTTTAAGTTCATAGATCCTCTCGACCACAAAGTGCTAGACATTGGAAACAAGTAGCTATTCCACACTGTCAATGGTTCAGAGCATTTGGTAGGCTTTTCTACAAAGTTGTTAGTAAAAAATAGAGTGTGTTGCCAGAGGAAATCTGTAGTACTGAAGACTGGTATTCCTTTAGTAAGAAAATCAACACTGTATTTGTTTCGTTCTTCTTCGGTTTCATTCCTGTTTTTCTCCTCTTCTTTCAATTATGTTATTTCAAGCCTGTACACACCTCTGGGATTCCCCCGACCCCCTAAAATCCAATCACCAAAAACAAATACAACTACCACATATACAGCTATGCAAAGAGAATAAAAGTGATTTGATAACATTCAATTTTACCTTCTTTTAAAAGAATAGGATTACTCAAATTCAACAAATATTTTTTTGATGACCTGAATCTTCCAGGATTTATCATGTTCATAATCCTGCGGCAAAATAGCCCAATAGTAGAGCCTTAATATGCCATGTGTGTCTACTAGACCCCTAAACTGAATACATGCCACTACAGGAGTAAACAAAACTTCCTGAGGTATCTTATACTAAAGTCTGGAAAACATGGCATGATTCCGGTTCATAGCAAATGAGTCAGCCTTTTAGTAGTGGGATGTTCAAGTTTTTGAAATGCTAATCACATAGTTTCGACCATTTTTATTTTTTTCGCAATTTCACTGCATACAGGATTACTCTTTGTCACAAAAGGGGTCTGAGCAGAATGGGTCGAAAATGCCCTTGTGTTGAATCCCTCTGCGATTTCGATCAAGTAAGTTGTAGGAGGGTGGTGAGTATCAGGCGAGACTTGGACCAGCGTCCTGTTTTTGGCTGCCTTGCTCGTTAGAACTGAGGGAGAGGTGTGGGACAGGAGCAGCTGGAATCATTTGTTTTGTTATCAATGGCGGCTAGCCTTGCCAGTCCTGGATGGCTTGGAGACTGTCTGATTGACCCGGCAGACAGGATTCCTGGCACCATTTACTTTCATAGATCCCAGGCTGCACTCTGCAGGAACACATGGCATTTTCTGCACAGTTTAAGTGCTGTGTGGGGAGGTTGGCTCTCTTGCTAGGTGTGGTTTGTGGATCAGCTACAGGGGGACTATGATTGGGCTGCCAGATCATTATTCGTGGGCCTTTCATCTCGCTCAAGATTTGTGTTTTTGAATGGTATATTATTTCTGGCCAAATGACTCTTTATTGTGGCTTCAAACCTTAGAATGATTTACCTGGTGGAAGATGTTTGTGGAAATTTAGAGAGTGACTGATGAGAACAAAGAGAGACAGATTGGCAACGGCAACAATGAGCAAGCTTAGATGAGCCGAAAACGTAGCCTTTTAGAATGGTGGAATACAGCACATGAGAGAAAATAGTCCACACTTCCCACACCTCTTGGCACACGTACCGGTTGTGCACCGTATATGAAGATACTGTTCATCATGTCAACGAGAGTTCACTCCTTGCCATTCAACAGGGGTAGAAACACCCACACGTGTATCGCCCTGGCAACAGGCTTGCTCCCAGTGTGAGGAGAGTGTGCCAGACGCAGTCTTTGAAGAATGTAGGCATTCAAACACCTCTCACTCTCTGTAGCAACAGCAACTGTAGTTTGGAAAGCCCACCTGGTGTGCCCGTGATAGATTGGGAATCAGGAGTGGGGGCAAAATTGCGAAAATTCTGTTAGTGGAAAAATTGGGCATTCCGGCAAAATTCACCCACTTTGCCAATTTTGCTCATGGAGCAATTGGACCTTTTAGTTATGTTCCTTCCTAAAATACTATTTGTTTCATGACATTTTATTTTTGGGGTTACAAAATAACATTTTGAGGAGAAAAACAAGTTTCTGGAAAATGAAATTTGACAGACAAAAAGGGCTAAGCAGGTAGAGAATTGCCTGACTGCAAATTGAAATTGGAGGTGACTTTGAACAATTTCGTTCCACTGGTGGTAATTACACCCACTCCTATTGGAGACAAGAGTTCAAACCAGTTGAGTCTCATGAACTGCTCCCACTCACTTTTAATTCCTTCAGTAAATCATGTATTTCACATCTGTGGCAAGTATTGGTTTGGTTTGTATTTATCCGCTACTCTTTTGCATGTGTTTTTCTATACTTTTTGTGTATGTGGGAAATATCCAGCAGAAATAAGTGTCAGCAAGTGTGTGCAGTGTGTATTGTTGTTTGTTTATTATTTACGCGTTTCATGTAGCCGCTCCTGTTTTATAGTACATATTGAATGCAAGCCATACGTACAACACAAAGGTACTATTCAGCACACATCTTGAGGAACCTCCACGCCACCTCTTTGTTCAAAAGTGATGTTCAGCTCAACCTGCCCTCCCCTTGTTCACATCTCCTTCCATCAACTTGCTTGTTCAAAAGTGTTCTTCACCTCAAGCTTCCCTTCTCCAGCTGTTCACTCTCCATGGAGTTCAGAGGACTGCAGCTTTTGGCTCATCAATCCTTCAGTACTTAGAGCAATATCACAGCAACTGGGGCCCAGGACACAGACAAGCATATTCTACGTGTTAAATGTTTGTTTCATCTACGATACATATAGTGACGTCACTTGAAAGCAATCATACCGACCGTACATCTTCAAAATTGTTTTTGAGCTAATCATACAGTACCCTCCACAATCTTCCCTCAACTTACGACCTATTAGCACCCATCCACACACCTGACCAAGTGCTGACTTGTAAAACAGACAGTTCCTGAACGCTGGCGCCTTTTTTGCAGAACCTGTATTGCTCTAACTGTAAGTCAGCAATTAAACTGTGTATTGAGTGCTGTTAAGACAGCCATTTAGGGCCTGGTTCACAGAAACATTTTACAATGGTGCAGTCCCACAGGAAAACGCTGCGTGAATCAGGCTATTCATGTTTTGTACCATAATCAGGGTTTATAGACATGTTACATCAGTGGTAGAAGTGGGCCGGAGCAGATGGGAGCAGTATTCCTCTACTTAAAAAAAAGTTTTACTGTTCCTATACTTTTATTTTAAAAATAATCAGTTCCAGAATGGTTTCGTTTTAAAATAAAAGTGTAGGAAAAAGTTGAAACTTGCACCTCGATTCACTACCGTCAACGTTCCCTTGAACAGCAGGTGTGTTTGGCGATTGGATTGCGTGTGTAAGGGCGTGGTGATGGGTTTTGTGGGGAGCGGGGGAGGGGGAGGAGGCAGGCCAGCAGGGAACATAGTTCCACTGCTTCTTTCCGCACACTTCGACCACTGTGTTCCACCCTTATGAAACGAAAGTGCCCCATGTGAAAAGGTGCAACATGCCAACACCTTGCAAAAGACCATTACTTGCATAAAGCACTCTGCAGAGGTTTAGCATCTTCACGTGAGAGGTAAGCTCTCACTCTGTAACCCAGAAATCCACAATTCAAAGTTACTGTACAAAAGGTATTAAATAAGAAAGGCGACCCAAAGCAAAGTTCATATTGAAATTAAGAGACAACAATCGTATATGCAAAAGTACAATGTATTAAGTGGGTGACCCAGTTTACAACACAGAACTCAAAGGAAACTAATTAAAAAAGACAAAAGACAGCCCAATATGTGTGTGACTATTTTACCAAGTAAAGGGAAATTGCGTTGACTGTGAAGGTGTTCAGAAATTGTAGAATGTTTAATCCCCAGAGGAAATGCTTGAATCTGTGCTGGGTATCTTCATACATGGACAAACTAGCTCGAGTTATTAAAATAATCTACAAAGAATCCCACGGCCAACCAAGCTTCAAAGCTAATTGCTGTTCCAACTGCAAATAAGTTGCAACTACATACTGTATTGCCTCTGACACCATCTGAATATTAGGAAGGCTAGTGAGCACTATTTTATTTATTCTGCACTTCTTCAATTAAAAGTGACATTGTTTGCTGATAGGCAATTAAATTTCATCACTGGAAGTTGGATCCGAAGCAAAATCCGACCGTTTCTCATTATTTGGAAGCAAATGTCGTATACCTAGTTGGCCTACCATTGACTGAACATTTGATGCAAACAAGACCCGGTTTTCTTGAGTGGCTGGCTGAAAGTCCCCATACTCTGTATTATCCTTTGTGTTTTGTTTGTTTGTTTGTTCGTTGTGTGTAGCTGTTGTTATATTATTTATGGGTGCGTTTTTGCACATAGGTCGTAGTTGCGGTATAAGTAACTAAATAAACGACATAACACCACTGTCCCCGTGAAGCCCAGCGAAGAGTAGCTAAGCACTGGCAGAGCCCTGTGAGTCATCATGTGCTGGAAGAGGAAATATACTGGGCAAGTGCATTGATGGAAGCACTACTGTTAGCTTGTAGGCAAATGGATATTTGCTTCCTTTATACTGTTTGCCAACGTGAAAAAGCAGTAACATAAAATAAACAATTCCAACCCAAAAAGGCTTTTGGAGAAATGAGAGTCACACCCATCTGCGATTGCTTCTCACCACCCAAAGTGAACGCTATCACCAATTCTAAAACAATGCATACATTGGAAGGCTGAAGAAGTATATTTTAGTGTTAACACATCATCTAACATTGCCATTAACTCATGTTAGACAAAACCTTGCACATGGTTATAGTGGTTTATGGATAGCAGAAGACTGTGGAAAGAGGGTGAAGAGAAAGCTGACTTAATACTATTTTACTGTTTATTCTGATGAGATTCATTTTTGTGAATTGAACCTTAATATATTTGTATTTTAAAATCCCCTCGGGCCGTGCAGTCAAATTGTGTTGTGAACTTTGCTGACCTCACTTTTACTAAAAGGCTGCCACGTGTCATTCTGAGATAGAAGTACAAGTCCCAGCGGACATGTAGTTCTCTGACCGTTTATTTTCCCACAACATGCCCGTCAGCGCCGGCGCGTCAGGGACCGACTGATACGGTCAGATAAAGGTTCAGGGAAGTTCAGGTTGGGTTGTTTCCCTCTTCCTTGACATGGGACTTAAAGAAGTCTTGGACTTATTAAAACTTGCACAGGAGAGCTCCCGGTTGAGAATGGAACGTATACAAATTGATACGTTGGCCTGCATTGCACTACTCAATGCTCAGAGCCCGGGTAAGAATGTCGAGCAAACAAATGCTGAACCATCTTTGCTGCTTACGACTAACACTCCGATAGACTCCCCCTTTACTATAGAAAACACAAAACATCATGGATGTAACACCACGAACCACAGTAGCCAAGGGGTAATTACTAAACCCACCCAGGAGGGGGGCTTCAAGAAATATGACTGCTTGACAAAGGTCAAGGGTCTAGATAAGAATAATACTGCTCATCGGCCACATGACCACCTTAATTGTTGCTTATTAAACACCCGCTCCATGGTAAAACATGCAACAGAAATTGCTGACATGATCTACAAGAAGAAAGTCGATATCCTGTTTCTCACAGAGACTTGGATGACCCAAACTACTAGCCATGTGATACCACTGGCTATTCCAGAAAGTCACACAATACTTCATGTAAATCATTTTAACCGGAGAGGAGGGGAGTTGCTATTATTTTTAAAAAGGATTTAAACATTCACATGTCCAGTACCCTTGACCTGGAACATTGTGAAGCTCTTCATGTCAAACTTAAAGCTGATAACGTGACGTCTATAAGCTTCCTACTGCTGTACCACCCCCCCCAAAGCTCACTCCTAAGTTTGATGAACATTTATTGGCTAGTAATGGTAATATCTCTAAAGACAACTCAGCAGTTGTTGTCCTGGGGTATATGAACCTATAGAACAATAACTCACAGGATATAAAAGCTAAGGACCTTAAAGCTTCACTTGAGGCCATTAAATTCCAACAATTAGTTAACACTCCTAACCACAATGCTGGTAACATATTGGATTGGATACTGACAAAAAAACAGGAAATTACCATCACCTCAATTTTAGATTGTGCATGGTCTGATCATCATCTGATCAATTGTACCTGTCACATCACTAATAGACAAAGTCAGTGCCCCACAAAATCTCCACCTATAGGAACCTGGCGTAACAGAAAGGCAGTAACCAGTGAAGCTTTTAAAGTTAAGGTCGGTCCTCTCCTGCCCCTGCTACATCAGCAAACATCCTTGGACTCCTTCACACAGGCCTTTAGAAAGGCAACTAATCAAGCCGTTGATGAATTGGCCCCCCTTAAACCTAAAAAAGTAACAAATCCAACAACGTGAACAAGTGGTTCAAGATATTCTTGAAGCCAGAAGAAATAGGCGTAAGGCAGAACACCTTTGGAGAAAACACCAATCTGTAGCATAACTAGCATTTTATAAGCTAGCTGCTAAGGATTACAAACTGACCATTCTTCGATTCAAAGCTGAACACTTTAATGCAAGGATTCAGCAAGCAAAATCCCAATCTAAGGAAATCTTTTCAATTCTTAAAGAACTGAAAGATCCTCCAATTACACACCCATCTTAAGAGAGCGATAAGTGTTGCCAAGAGATTCATGAAGGTTTCTCTGAAAAAACTAGTAAACATCAACAGGCTATTGAAATCCAAAAAAAACTATTTTCTGATCACGAGTTAACTCACTTAACATTGACTACCGTTAAGAGTGATCTGCCAAATAGTCATTTAGATCTTTTCTCTTTCAAAAAGGTTAAATTTCAGAGGTTTTGGAAGTGATTCATAAGTTGAGGCCATCTTCCTGTCAGGGAGACATGTTCCCTGCCAAGCTATTCAAAGATTACGCAGACACCTTGGCACCATGGGTTTTGCAATTTGTCAATCAATCTTTTGAAGAAGCCTATGTTCCTGCTGATCTTAAGGAAGCATGGATTACTCCTCTTATAAAAAAGGAAAACCTGGATCCTTCTATACCAGGCAACTTCAGGCTCATAACAAACGTACCATTCCTGCTTAAAATTATCGATAGGATTGCCTACAGACAATAGCAGAAGTTCATAGATACCAACAAAATCTTGGCTAATGAGCAATCCGGCTTTAGGGCCAAACATGGAACAGAGACCATGCTTCTGGATCTCCAGGCCAACATTGCTAGTACTGTTGAGAAAGGAAACACTGCCCTACTTATGCTACCTGACCTTTCCTCAGCTTTTGATCTTATAGACCATGATCTCTTGGCTGAGAGATTGAAATCCATTGGCAGATGTTCCCCCCTAGCAATACATTGGTTTAAATCTTTCCTAGGTCCAAGAATGGCCGCAGTCTTAAAGGGCAATTTCAGCTCCCTAAAAACAATGCTGACCTTTGGTGTACCACAGGGTTCATGCCTGTCGCCTCTGCTCTTTAACATTTTCTCAAAACTCCTATGCGAAATGCTTAAAAACCTGGGTGTTCAATTCACAAATTATGCTGATGATACCCAGCTGGTCTTTGAATTGTCAGGTTCCTATGAAAAGGACGTGGAAAGAATAAAGAAAGTGTTCAATGCTATTCAAAAGTGGATGGCAAACAACTCTTTGGCAAAAACAGAACTCTTAATTCTTGGCACACCTCAAAGAATAGGGAAACTAGATCAACAAAACAAAAAAATCAAGATAAACAATAGCTTCATCGAAGTATCTAAGCATGTTAAGACCTTTGCCATTTTTATGGACTCGCATCTCTCGGATAAGAGACAGGTCTCCTCTCTTAAATGCATATGTGCCTTTTACATCAATCTCATATGGCAAATACAACCATATCTATCACAACACTATCTTGCACTGATTGCAGGAGCTATAATTAACGCCAAACTGGACTACTGCAATAGTCTCTTGATGTGTACCTCTAAGGCTAACATTTAGAGATTGCAGACCATTCAGAATGGTGCAGTTAGGGCGGTCTGGGGCTTCAGCGGTGGGAGAAAACATCAGTTGCCAGGAAAAAACTTCAATGGCTGCCAGTTCAACAGCGAATACAATTCAAATGCTCAGTTATGACCTTCAAATGTCAGACAGACATTGCTCCTAATTATCTCACTAAGAGACTAATTAAGGCCCCGGCTCAAAGAACTCTGTGATCTAATGGAAAAAATAATCTGTAGCAACCACAGAAAACCTTGGAAAGAGTTAGTGGCACAAACATTACTCACTAGGCTCTGATGATTTGGAATGCTATGCCATCTCCCATAAAAAACAGACATATCTGTTCGAGAATGAGAAGTCTAATAGAATCTCTATCTTGCTCTCTTTGTAGTCTGTGTTTTACGTTGTTTCTGTCTCTGTTGTGAGTGCTCTGAGGCCTATGGGCGATAGGGTGCTATATAAAAACCAGAATAGATAGATAGATAGATAGATAGATAGATAGATAGATAGATAGATAGATAGATAGATAGATAGATAGATAGATAGATAGATAGATAGATTAGAGTTACTGCAATAAGTTTCTATTCAGGAATATCAATACATGTACACAAAAGAACTAAATCAACCAGAAGTCCTGCAAAGACATAGCAGGGGTTTTGTTCATAGCAAAATGTGCATTGCTTGTCGTCTGATCCTGCAAATCTCAATGATAATTACTGTACACAAGAGATGAGAAATACCTTAAGGTTTGCCTTTCTGTATTTGATCTATCAGGGAGACTGTATGTTGCTGAAAAGTTCTTCTATTCTAGAAAAGGTAACCTGCCCAATCGTAAACTCATTGCCCACGTGGAGAGGCTTTCAAGGATGGACTGATTTAAAAGGGTCTTTGCCAGTGTCAGATTACAATAGTTTTGGAGTGCTTTTTCAGGTTGGAATTAGGGCATAGTTGACATGTTCTCCATGGGGGCTCATAAGGGAAGACCAGAGATCAAACTGTGAGTCACCACATGTTGGCATTTATCGGTATTAGAACATAGACCAGGGAGAGGATCAGAATACACTGGAATTGAAAGGACAGGGGATGAGGTGCTTGCTTAAATATTAATTCTGTAGGTATTGACAATCTCTTTTCTGGTGGACAGAAGTGAGGATGCTGCAGGGATATTACTTGGATGGTTACATTTGGGGATTAGGATGTAGTAGGGTTTCTGAGGTGGGGGTGTCTGGGGTGGACAGCAGTAAGGGGTTGGGGAAAGAGTCTGGGAGATGTGGTGGGAGAGGTAGGAGAGCAAATAGGGTTGTTTTACTGTGATAGATATCATGTGTGTGTGTGGACTAGGTTTGGGGCATAGTGGTTAATCAGTGTGAGAAGACAGATTTGTGCATTGTTATTAAACCTGTGAATATTTAACAGCGAGTGCATTGGTCCTATAAGGACAGACCGGTTAGTCCTACTTCGGCCAGCATGGTTTGATGACTTGTAGTTGACTACATATAATGACGAATGGTCTGGTGGGAAGTTTTCACTAAGGACATATGAGATCGGAGCACCACATCTGTAGATACTTCATAAAAAGCCTCCTCTCAGAACCTCTCTAGCATTTTTAATAACTCTTCAAATAGAGTGTTCCAGTACTGCAGATACTTGTAACAAAACATTAGAAGGGTCACATTTTACCGTTTTCTAGGACAATGTGCAGTGAACCTCCTGCGCCTCCCTTTTAAAGCATGGCCTATTATCTGTGGATCTCTAAATCTGTAAAAAAGCATCACTACTGCTGCTGTTCTCCAACCAAATAAAGACACTATTACTAGTCTAGTATAATGGGGCACAGTCCTAATAGCAATACACCCAGAGCCAATGGTGCATTCCTGCAACAGATAATGCCCCACAGTCTTTATCATAGTCTCACGTTGGTCAAACCTGTAGCTACGAGCATGCTAAATATTCACCTTAACTCCATGGAAGAACCAGTTTGCCCAGTAAACTGGCATTCACAGCTGCCACTATTTCTGTATCAAGTAGCAGTAGAGTAACAATAACATTAAAGACAAATCCCTGCGCTTCCTATTTTAAACTGTTGCACATGGAAACGTGTAATCATCCATCCCAAAATTTAACAACCTCTAATTTGTGTACTAAAATTGGATTGCTAAGCACATACTGCACCTGCATTTATTAGGGCAATTTGCACCAGAACATCCTTTCCATTTCTATTTTACACAATAGCAGTTTGCACAACTAATACCATTCCTATATTATTTATGAAAATATATTGAAAAATAAAACTAATCACACAAATTCTTCATGAAATTAAACACTTGGTTTCACAAAACAACAAACACATGAACACAATGGATTTTCTCTTATAGATAACCACACAGTAAGACAAACCAAATCTTTTTTAAAGCACACAAATTTTCAAATCACCCCACAACAACAAAAACAATCATTTTAAAACAAACCCAGTTTCATATCACCCCCAAAAGCACTTTAACACACACCATAAGTGATGATTTTAGATAAACTCACATTTCTACTGCCTTGTGTTTATTCTTTTATTTTGAGTGGAGGAAGTATACTTAATGATTCTATATCATGCAGCTCACTGAAATAAATTTACTTCCCTAATAAACAACTTCCAACAATTATTCCATCACATTTTTACATATACAGCAGGAGCACTTCATTGTTAGCAAATACAGTAAAAAAAAAACAAGAGCCCCATTATCAACATATTAACAAATAAATCTTTCAACCAAACAATGACAAACAACTGATGAATGCCAATCATATTTTATAACAGGTAACATGAACTGCACAGTGTGAGTTCTACAGTCAAAATGAGAAAAGGAAACAAAATGGGGAGTTTCATACTTTCCAAAATCAAAACCAGAAAAAGAGGACTATATTCTAAGAAAACAAAAAAAAATGGCTGACACATATTAATTGCAACCTATCACAAAGAAGTACACATTTACAACATTAACACACTGCCAATTAGAAACACTGAAAAACAAACAAAACCCTTCCCAGCATCACTGGTAGCCACGGATATTCAACACGGATACACATCTTACTTTTAGCCGTGGCTATACATACATATTCTACAAAGTAAAAACCAAATGAAGCCAACCTTCAAAACTTCAAATAAGACAAGACAGTACCTAAGCACACAAAAAAACACACACATAAAATTATGTGCTATATCATCCACATAACAATATGATTATTGCACAGTAAATGTATGTTTATATACACGGCTATATATATAACCGTGCCTACGAACACAGCTAATAAAAAGACGAACAGTGTTGATGCACCTTCACACATGCTTTTTATACACACGGTTATAGAAAAACCTATACATGAGCGGTCTACTGATAGCCACGGCTATTCGCAAAAACTACAACATAAAATTTTTATTTCCACTCCCCCAAACTCCAAACAAGTGTGCCTAACACATATACCAGCCCCCTTCCACTCCCCATTGTCCTCCACCACTCCTCTGGTATCTCCCAATCCCTCGAAACAATCAATGCATCTATGATGCCACTCCACACAAAATGTCGGGTAGCTGCGGCTACCACACGCCCACAAACACACAATGTGCCACATGGCTGCTCAGGGTACCACATCTACCTGCGGGTAGCAACGCCACGCACTGAGTGGCCGCTGGATAGCTATAGATAATTACAACAGCACCATCAACCAATTACAAACTCGAAAACACAAACATCATTTATACTTTGCTCATACAAACTACTAGAAATTCAAACTTGAAATAATTTTCCTGGAAACAGAGACAGACTGCAGATATCATGGCTGGTTTGAAAACTGTGTAGCTGATTGGAGACAGTTGGCTGTTTTAGTTACTGCCTTTTTAATAAATATATGCACAATACATCAGTCTTCGAAATATTATACATATTAGATCACTCTTAGAAGGGACTCTTTTAGGTAAAAACAGTGTACATTTTTGCACATTAAGGCCTATAGCTGGGTATGGTCCAACAAACCCGTGGCTACCTCCCTCTCCGGTCGTTTGCTGTGGTTAACAGCGCCTCCAATATTTAGCAGGTCATTGGGCTACACCGTAGCTGTGGTTATTCATCCTTGTTTAAAAAAATAATAATAATATCCTTCTATCTGAAAAAAAGAAAACAATCAGTTAGAAAACACACACACTTTAAGAAACACAATTTAATACAGAGGTTCTTATGATCCGCATATCTTGTATGCAGTGCATTACACACACTATATAAGATACAATGCTTGTTCATACAACATTATTGTTCTCTTTCCACATACTAATCATTGGGTCATTGAAAAATAAATCCAACTTGAATTTTAAAAAAAACATTAAAAAGTATGATGTGAGCAGCTTTTGTGCATAATCAATCCCCACACATTAAAAGTGCTGCCACCAACAACCAGAAACTTGAAACACCTGCATCACTCCATTTCTCGAATCATCGGAAATGCTAGACAAGTTCAAAAAGAAGGCTTTCCATTAACTGTCTACAAATGTGCTGTTCCCATCTCCATCAGTACCATTGTGTTTTGAATGTAGGTTGGCCTTTCACAGAAGTTAACAGACCAACATCTGGTGCAAATGCACTGGGATGATAAGAATAATACAGTTAAAACACAATGCAAACATAACAAATTATTAAAATGAACTTACAAAACACCATCAATTGCACTACCTCACAGACAACTAAAACAGCTAAGAGTACTGCATAGTTCAAACTGCATTAAAATTACAACAAATACAATCAAATAATCATTGCACCTCACTAACATGAATACAAAAACGAAATGCCTACATATAAATGCTGTTGATTGACAAATCTAATATTGTAGGTCCATGTTAATGAAAGTTAAGACATACATTAGAAAATACTTGCCACACAATCAGAGCAGATTAAAAAAATGATAATAAACACCATATGAAAGCAGTGATTAATTCCAGCCGCCTTGTCCTCGGCGGGGGGCGTGGCAGCCCCTCAGCCAATGAGGAGGCTCAAAGCTTGGCTATCCCCGCTCCGAGCCTCCCCACGACTGGGAGGCTGCCTTCGTCCCCCGCCGGGGACTCAGGTAAGCTTTTCTTTTTTTTTAAGCAGCGGGGGCATTACCGACTCAGGTAATGTCCCGGGGCCTTTGTTAAGGCCCTTGCTTCGCTCGGGCCTATAACTATGGGCCCCGGGGCATTACCTGAGTCGGTAATGCCCCCGCCGCACGGGTCATATTGCTTATATAATGTGGATGTCATCTGTTATGAGATATTTAAAACTTGGAGAATTCACAATGTTTTAGGTAATGCACAATGAGATAAAATTATTTGACAGAGCACACACTTTGGTTAAGCAGTGTTCTCTAGGTGGTACAATCCTTTTCGGTGCCATGATTTTGGCGTGGGCCTATTTGGCACGGGCATTCCACTGCAGCACCCATTTCGGCCCGAAAGCCATTCTGGCACTGTTATTTTGGAACAAGGGATGTTTGGACTTGGCTGTCATTGCAGCCATGTCTAAATGCCCTCATGCTAATTAAGACCACACGACTGCACTGCAACAAACCTTGCCACCTCACAATTGCATTGCTTTTCTTTTAATTAAATTAAATTAGTTAAATAAAAGAAAAACATAAAGCCTTGAACCCTGGTTTCATGAAAAGTATATGCACGTGTGATGTCATCAGTGATGTCATCAATGTCATTTGTCATGTCATGTCATCTTTGATCCTGGGCGTTAGTCTTAGCATTGCACGTAGGTGGCGCGAGTTATGGTTGCTTAGCTTACCATAACTAGGGAATGTGAAGGGTTTTTCAGTTTTACTCTGAACCATAAAGTCCCTTTAACAAAGTTCTTTTTACTGAATATACATATATGTATTTGGCAGTGATCAAAAACAAAGGGTCTACACATGTGATATTGTCAGTGATGTCATCAATGACATTTGTGATGCCATATTTCATGTGCTGGGTGTTAGTGCTAGTAGTGCACAGTGCTGTGGGCAGGTCTGGGTGCTTAGCCTACTGTAACTGGGGAATTTTAGGTGTTTTCCGGTTTTACTTTGAACCATAATGGCACGTTTGTAAAGTGTTTTTGAATTGCACAGGTTTTTAGTAGTGCAACTTTACCATAACTTCCCCTTGACAAAGTTTTTTTTTAATGAATTCTACGGGTTTTTAGTAGGTCAATTTAAGTGTAACGTCTAGTTAATAAAAAAAAAATGTGTACTGAATGTCACAGATTTTCAGTAGAGCAACGTAACCATAACGTCCCTTTAGCAATGGTCTTTTGCTAAATAGTATACACCTTGTGAAGAATGCCACATGACAATATGCTGGCATACAGCACGGTGACATGTCCCATAATCAGTACACACTTAACAGTAAGATCTATGCCTCGTGGACAGTGTGGAAATAGATTTTATATACGTCCACCTTCAACATTTCCCTTACACAACGCCAACACGTATTGGTATGCAGCGATTACCAATGCACTACACATTATATATCTTTAGCAAAAGGTGTACTTATCTGAAAATGACAACAGCTAAAGCCATCCCTCCTCCCCAAGAAACAGCAGCACTGCTGTAATGAAGAAGCATGAGAAACAGTGCCGCTACCTTGCAAATAACAAACGCACAAAATTTGTCGCCGTACATGTACCGACACATATTACCGTGTGTTGCCTCTTTGCTCATTGCCGTTTGCAAATTGCCTTATTACCTGCTGTACCAAAAAATAAAGTCACCCGTTAACAAAGTAAATATTGTTTTAATAGCGACCTTTCACAGTGTAAATAAATTTAAAAAAATGTGTTGCATACACTGCAAGTACTGCATATTTCTCAGTAAAATACATAGAAGCAATAATCTTTGCCAGTAATGGTCTAAATTTGCACAGCAGTAACGTGTGCTACTAAAAAGGAGGAGTACGTTTTTTAATCTGGAGCGGTTTAGGCGTGTCGGATTACAAAACAAAATCCTTTTTCAAGATGGCCACAATAGAAAGGGAAGGCAGTTGTTTCATACATAGCCCCTCTTCCCTTTCCATGGTAGGCTGCAAAAAGCACAAGTACGTGACGTGACGCAGAACCTGTAAGTACAGTGACGTAAAACCTAATAACTTACATTTTGAAATAATAGACTGGATTGTAAAAGAAAAGTGAACATTTTAGAGTTCGTAAAGTAGGTTTATTTACCAACAAACTGTCAGAGATCATCGGAGTAATCCCATTTTCAATGCAATGATAACAATGGTTCTAAGGGCGGCATGGCAAATGTTAAACATGAGGAACACAGTGGTTTTTTCCAATATAAAAATTATGGTTTCTTGGTTAAAGCAGCTGCTTTGTTTCCACGGTGATTTCCAAAAACGCGCTATGACCTTGAGCCTACAGCACCATAAATGATGTGATGTTGCTCCGAATAGCGAGTTCAGCGTACGGGCAAAGCGGCCTTAGGGTGTCATCCCACATAATTTTTGTGGACAGGCGACCGCTCACAAGCAGTTGTATTTGCCGTCCGAAAAAGCCCTCACTCGGCATCTGGAAACCATGGCACGGACAGTACGGCAAGATGTACCTGGGCGGGAAACGTAACAGAAAATACGTGTCAATAACCAACCTTTACCAAAAAATTTCAATAAAGACACAAAAAATGAGCAAAGTAATACACAAATATAAGTGTTTAGTGAAATGTTGCTATTGACCATGTGTAACTATAGTAACAGGCTACAAACGCCGAGATTCTGCATGCACCGTAAAAAAAAAAATGGCAACTACACAGGAAGACGATAATTCAGTTATGAATGGAAAATGAATGGACAAATATAAAAAGAATGACGTTTCGTGATTTCAAAGAAGACCAAAAAACATGCAAAGTGATACACAAAGCTATCTGAGCAAACATAACGTTTCAAACAAGAAATATTAATGCTAAAAAAGGATGAGTGTAGTCATACCCTACAAATGGGGAACCTGTGCACTCTGCAATGATACAGGAAAAATGTAACAGTGCAGAAAGATAATACGTCAGTTATATTGGCACAATTAGATTGTCGGTAATTTAAAATTAAAGCGTGGGTCGCTGTAGAGTGGGCAAAAGTAAACTTACATAATATTTACTGCCTCCATTCTTTTTGTGCAAGTCAGACATCAATGTATTTGCATCGAAGAATCTTCATGGACTGATATTACATGTCCCTTACAAACTTTTAAAAACATAACCTTATCAATTGCTATTTTTTTCAACCCTTTCATTCCTTGAATTTCTTTTAAGATTTCTGTGTCGCTCAAGGTCAAAAAACAATTGCCCCTTTTACATTCAGTCGGATGTGTGGGCATA
Source organism: Ambystoma mexicanum (assembly GCF_040938575.1). Lineage (NCBI taxonomy): Eukaryota > Metazoa > Chordata > Amphibia > Caudata > Ambystomatidae > Ambystoma > Ambystoma mexicanum. The sequence goes on along the minus strand of NC_090924.1, from coordinate 173,453,477 downwards.
TTGAGCGTCCAACCAAAAAAGCAACTCATGTGAATTTCACTAAGAAGGCAAATACATTCTTACTTTGTAACAACATATTGAAATCCAATTATGAGAACCGCTACTCCCATACACCTCCATAATAGCTGTTTCCAGCAAACAGTGCAGATGGTGGCCTCAGTTTTCAAAACTTAGGACGCCAGTTTGACGGCAATATTATTCCAAAAACATTTTAACCCACAAGCAGTAATTGGTACTGGTACAGTGAGCAATAACTTCCATTTAAACGTATGACGTTGGTGACAATAAAACTCCACTTTTTCAGTTTGTGCTCCCACATCCCATCCCCCATCAAAGCGTACACGAAAACATGAATATGAGATAGCGGGGACACCAAAAAAAGATGACGTACTTCAAGCTGTTGCACAACCAATCAGGGAAAGCGCCAAATGTTTGCGGCCAGGAACTTTTTCGCCCATTCAGTCTAAGGGGAAAAGAGACGTTTTGAAAACCCTCCTCCCTTATAACTTTGCCCCCCGGACCAAACATCACCAAACTTTCAAAACAAATTCAGAGTGTCCAATATATTTTTTTTGCAAACTTTGGTGAGGAATCGTCCTAGGGGAGCACAGTTATAAAGCACTCAAAAAGTGCTCTTCTATCTAAACAGCAACTTCACCATAAGTACACAACCACTAACGTGCCTGTCTGATATGCTGCAGTCGGTGTGGGCAGGACCTAGAGATTTGGATGTATGTGCATAGATATTTGAATGAGTGGGTGTACATCGGGTTACAACTCCACTGCTTATAAGGTTGTTCTTGGGTGCCTGGCCTTTGGCCAGGCACCCAAGACTGTACACCCTCCCGAGAACCATCTGACTGCTAAGCAATAGTACGGGTGTATGCAATGATGTAATATGATGTGGTGGTTCTGGCCAGGGGCTAGAGTTTTAGGAGTATGGCGTACGGCCTATGGCCTGCAGCCATGCACCCAAAACTCTACATCCTGGCCACAACCACCTGAGTGATGTGTGGTAGTACGGTTGTATCGATAGGTGTGGAATGCTTCACTTGTTCTTGCCAGAGGCTAGACTCCTAGCTGTATGTCAATAGATATTACAATGTTTGGGTGTGCAGTGGCTAATACCTCCAGTGCTTATAACTTTGTTCTTGGGTGCATGGCCTATGACTGTACACACTCCCCACAACCATGTAATTGATATTCAATACTACAGGTGTAACCATTGCTGTGACATGCTGCGGTGGTTGTGGCCACGGCCTACAGTCTTGGAAGTATGACCTTTGGCCTACGGCCTACTGCCATGCATCCAAGACTCTAGTCCCTGGCCACAACCACCGCACCATGATGATTTTGTTCACTGATAAAGGCATAGTGTGTTCAACACCAGAAATGCATTATTTAAACGTGAGTGAATTTATTATGGCATTTGTAGGACAAAAAGCCATGCGACAGTACCGTTAGAACCAGAGGTTTTCACTATGGGGTACTAATTCTGTTGACATGACTGCCAGGTTTAGTGGGCAGGACTATGACAATAGCTGATGACCTCTTATTCAGGCCAAAGAAACCTATGGATGAAGAGGAAGGGCAACTCTTTCCTTTAGAATTACAAGCAGCCATAGTGCAAGCAGACATGGTTTTGCTTGATGGAAATGATCATGACGGCAGACAATGGGGTACAGTGATTGCCATTGGGGAAGGTTACAGATTGACTGACGTCACTGATGAGGATATGTTTGGAGACCATCTGTCAGATGACGAAGTAGTATTTGATTTGAGTATTACTTATTGGGTAAGGGAAATTAAGCGTGAGGTTCCTCATAAAATGATGTTAGCACAGAAACGCCCCGAGTATTTTGATGAAGACATGGCAAAAGTGCCAGTTTAATTGTGGACAAAAGGCCCGTACGACATAGGCCTACTGAAAGGGGCTGGAGAAGTGAAGATTAAATTGAAACCAGGAGCAATTTTACCTCGAGCATGATAGTATCTCTGGTCTCGAGAGGCAGATGAAGGTATTATTAAGACAATATTCGCTATGATGGAACAGGGCATCTTAGTGACGGCAGAGTCACCGTGTAATACCACAATTTATCTGATTAAAAGGGAAAAGGGGGTTGTGGGGTTTAATTCAAGATTTAAGACCGATTAACCAGATTGTAGAGGCTGACTTCCCTCTAGCTCCTAATCCTGCAACGACCTTATATAATATCCCTGTTAAAGCAGAATATTTCACTGTGATTGATTTGAAAAATGTGTTTTTCTCAATCCCATTGCATAAAGACTTACAACATCTGATTTCATTTACGTTTAGACAAAGTCTTCTGAAAAGCACTCATTTACCCCAGGGGTACTGTAAGTCTCCATCGATTTTCAATAGAGTCCTGCAGATGGACTTAAGCAATAATGATTTAGAAAGTGTTGTGTTGCAGTACATGGATGACATACTGATCTGTAGCACCTCATAAGAAGAGTGCAGACACGATTCGTTTCAACTGATGATTATTCTTGCAGACAAATGATATAAAGTAGACAAGGAGGAATTGCAGTATTGTCAAGAAGAAGTGTTATACATAGGTCAGCTAATTTCACCTGAAGGAAAGAAAGTTACTCCTGATAGGGCTGAGGCTATTTTGAAAACAGTAAAGCCACTCATGGAAAAGCACATGTAGAGATTTCTGGGACTGTGTAACTATGTAAGAGCATGGGTCTTTGATTACAGTTCATACATAAGGCGATGTTGTAAACCCTGAAGAAAGCACAGGCAACTCAGGAGAACATTGTTTGGACTGAGGAGATGGAAGCAGGGTTTGATGAGTTCAAAAAGGCATTTTTCAGAGCTCCAGTTTTAGGGATTCCCAATTATGCTGAGGAATTCATTTTGGTCTCACACATGAATGGCACTGTTATGACAGCTGTACTCATGCAGAGAACCATGTTAGGGTACAAGCCCCTTACATATTACAGTGAGATTTTAGACTGTAAGAGGATTCAATTCAACACTACAGCTAAGTCAATGCCTAGTCTGGGATACTGAATGGAAACCCTTATTGATGTATCTTTATGTCCAGTTCATGCGTTCTGGATGACTACCCCTATATAACACCCCTCCCTTGGAATCCCCCTGACCCCACTGAGCCAAGAAGTAGTTCTGTTTTGCAAGTTAAAAGGTTTATTTGATAATTTAAACAATATATATATATATCACACTTTATAATAAATTAATAATTGGATATCACACTTAATCTGATATGTAATCAATAATGGATAGTCTGGCACTAGCACACTTGTGAATAGGAACGGAAGAATAAGGTGGTAGAGAATATTTTATATAAGTTCAGATGGATGTAATGTTGAATGAAAAATGCAATACAGAAAATACTCAATATGATTTCAACAAAACAATGTAATCACTTTTCTCTGGCAATCCCCTCTCCCCTTTATGCAATGCAAGGAAATGGAAGGAAAGCACACAGTTCTCAGAAATACAATCAAATGTAATTCAGTTCACCCCAGCAAGCTTAGAGTACAGATCGGAGTTTTAAACACAGGCCCAAAATGCTTTTACATGTGCTGGCAATGAATTGAAAAATATGCTAAAATGCTTTTAATTCCCTCTAGAGGTTCAGGGTGAGTGAAATATACTTGGGATGAGTTCAGGCTCACTTTATCAAGGATCTAGGAGTAACTAGCAGGTTAAACGAATTTTTGGCAACTAAAAGCAAGAAAACTTCTGTTTTCACACGTGGAGAAATTTGCAAATCGCGGCAAAATTCGCGTGTGCGGTTTTCACGATTACAGAGGAACTACAAGGACGAGCACTATCATTTTGGGGTCCTAGGACAGCCAGAGAACCCACCCCTGTCAACTTTACACACAATCTATATTTGCTCAAAAAACATATTTCATAGCTACACAGTGGTTTGAAATTACATGCACCCATCATGCATTACAGGAGGTATACCCTGTCCAAATCTGCTCTTCCTGAGAGCTTGCATTCAGAAATGGCAATATTTTGCACTTTTTAACTGGTTTGCAATACCGGACATTAACCCAAATTTACACACATGTGCACAAGGAGTATGGACATTAATTGATGAAGGGTCAGATTTTTAACATGCATACATTTTGAGTAATATCCTCTTTTCCGCTAAAACCCCCCTGAACATACCACCGGGTCCTAACACGTCTTAAAATGTGGGCAGAAAAATCACAAGAATTATGGTATCATTTAAATAATTTTCACAAGTCCGTACTATGAGTTATTCATCTTTTTCTAAAACCATATTCTGGCTATAGAGGTGTGTCTTTTCAGGTCACATGGTACAGAAACCAGTCTTTCCAGTTTCTGCCAAGCTCAGAGACCCTGCCCCTCCCAGCTTCTGCCAAGAGGAAGCTGTTTTACGACATCTGCAATAAACCATCTGCCTGGGTGAAGGGGGTTGCATTGTTCAGAGCTCCTGTATTCTGTGGAGGCTCCCCTTAATTCAATTATCAGAGAGATGGCATATCCTTAGTGTGGCCAGCAGGAAACAGCCAGGCCTGGGAAGTTATTTGTGAATCAAGTTTCACTCCTGATGGGGGTAGTTGCCAGGCAAAATTGGAATCTCTTTAAGCCAGTTTTTAGCCATATGTCATTTCTGTTCCCCAGTTTTCTGCATTCAAATAATTAACAATTTTTACATATGCAGCTAGAATGCTGATTCTAAGTTTAAAACTATGACATTTAAACAATTGCAGCCTATGTGACACTCAAAAGTAGGTCACTCATTTCTTTTAAACATTTGGATTTTTAATGTCTGTAGTTCAGTTAAACTTAAAACTGCTGACTCCATAGCTCAGCCAGTTTGGTTATAAGCACAGTTCTGGGCTCTTCATCTTCCCAGATTTTTGTAGGCACACAAAATTTCCTTCTGCCAAATGTCTGCTGGTGTTCAGTGAACGTTTTGCATATGTGCAATGTTTAAAATGGGCATTTGAAGCTTGCATTCAGGGAAACCAGGGTGGTTTTTGAAGCGCTGTTTTGAGCTAACCGGCGCTACTGTTTTTCCTTTGGCAACCCATTTTGGTGTGCGCACAACTGCGCAGCTCTCCTGGATTCTAGGATGAAATGATGGGCGGCGACAGCGCATCCCCATCTTTACCCACTCCAATGATTTATTTTTGTTCTGGGGTAAAATGATGGGCAGCGACAGCTTAATCCCCACATTTACCCCGTCTAATGATTCCACATGGGTCAAAACCCTCCACAAACCCCCCCGCCCGACTGCGCTTTGACTTGAGTCGAGGGGGAGTCGGTTGCAAGGGAGGTTTTGAACCCTGGCGCTGGTATGTCCACATTATCTTCTTCCAATTCTGTAGATGGCACAGTTCAGCCCCTTTTCCTCCATCCGGTCGGATCGATCGGTTCTCCTCGCCGGTCCTGATGGGAATATTGGGCGGTACCCCGGGCCCATTGGATCTTCGTTCCCGGTCCCTGGGTCATCCTCCTTGGTCATTCTCCATGGTTTCATCTCTCCTAGGATGATAAAGCAAAAGCGGCAATACCTACTCATAGACTTTTTTCCACCACTGTTGAGATAGTGGGGCAGCATATGCATTTCATCATAACGAAACATTACATTCTTATTTTGAAAAAAAAACAGTATAACTAAGAGACAGTTTCATGCAAATCACAATATTTTAGAGACTAGATGTGGTATGTTTTATGGTTGGAACTGAATTAGTCTGAGACAGTACCCGCTAGGATTCCAGAGGATTCCTCCAGTTGTTGCAGAGTGTGCCTGGGATGGCAACATATCAACTGGTTTATGTGGACCCACTTGTCTTCCCCCGCTGCCAAAGGACCTTTGGGGATGTGGATTTTGTAGGCCACAGGGGAGATTTTGTCTATAATCTCAAAGGGTCCCTTCCATGTAGGCAAGAATTTCCGCTGTTTTGCCTGGTTTCTTTGGAAGTTGTATAGATAGACCCGGTCCCCCACCTGATATTCCTTCCTGGAAGTCTTCAGGTCATAGTGGGTCTTCATGCTATCAGCCGATCTTTCTAGATTCCGCTGAGCGTAAGCAAAAGCATGTTGGAGGTGTTTCCTTAAATTCTCCACATACTCATGAGTTGTGGAGGCATTTATTAGTGTCTGATCTTGGGTCCTGTAGAGCAAATGCTGAGGAAGCACCATCTTGCGCCCAGTCATCAACTCAAATGGTGACATTTTGGTTGCAGATGAAGGGGTAGATCTGATGGCCATTAGGATCAGAGGTAATCGGATATCCCAACTTGGCCCCGAATCTGCCACAAACTTCTTTAATATGCTCACAATGGTTCGGTTATATCTCTCTACTGCCCCAGAAGAAGCTGGCCGGTAAGCAATATGCAACTTCCTTTTGACCCCCAGTATCTCCCACATCTTTGTCATTACTTCACTGGTGAAGTGGCTACCCCTGTCTGACTCAATCCTTTGAGGTAGACCGAAACGGGAAAAGATGTGGTTAATCATCAGGGCAGCTGCAGTTTCTGCCTTGCAATTTGGGGCTGGGAGACATTCCACCCACTTGGTAAACAAGCATGTCACAGTCAACATGTACTTATTCCCCCTAGCAGAGCGAATCACGGGGCCTACAAAGTCGATTTGTAAATCTGACCATGGCAGTGTCATCCCCCTCTTTTGGAGAGGCGCACGGTGCGTGAGGGATGATGGCTGAAATTGTGCACACACAAGACACCCCTTCAAGTATTGGTTAAGGTCCTGCCCCATGTGTGGCCAGTATGCAACCCCTCTTAAGATTTCCAATGTTGTGTGAAACCCCCTATGACCTGTGGTGGCCGCATCATGGGCGTGACTTAACATCAGGCTTCGGAATGAGGTAGGAACCACCCACTGATCGTGGCCAGCTTTGGATTTCCTTACCAGCAAACCGTCTTGGATTCGGAACATTTTTGGACATTTCATCAACACTCTTAGGTCCTCTTTCCCAGTGTAATCGGTATCCGTCAGGGGAAAGTTCTCAGGGTCCTCAAGGTGCTGGTAAAATTTACCAATTATTGGATCCCCCTTCTGAGCGGTAATCAAATCAGCATCAGGGGTCTCCTTACTCCATTGTGCAATTGAAAGGTCGTTGTGAGCATTTGTCTGGGACCTAGTGATAGCAGTGACCTGGATTTCCCCCAACAGGGACTCAATCTCAATTAGATCCCCTTGGATGGCCCCGGTTTTGGCCAGCTGATCAGCTAAGTCATTTCCAGTTTTGTCTGGTCCCTCTACTTTGGAATGCCCCTTGATCTTTTTCGAATAGATGGTCATCTCATTCGAGGTGACCAGATCGTCAATGTTTTGGATCAACTTCCCATGTTTCAAGGGTTTGTTATTAGCACATAACATGCCTCTGGTTTTCCAATTAACCAGGTGCTCCACGAACCCGTTCCGTACATAATCCGAATCTGTGATTATGACCAGTTCGTGGAGTTGATGCTGGACAGCAGTGAGGATGGCCTGATGCACAGCCATCAATTCTGCCACCTGACTACTTCGGGGACCAATTTTGTATCCAGCGGAGGGTTCTGGGGACTCCTTCACCCATGCATTCCCTACGCCGGCCACCAGTTCTTTCTCCCCGTTGTTGTCAACATGGTAAGAGCATCCATCCACATAGACAGTGGGCATTCCCTCACACTTGTCCTCTTCAAAGACTTTGTGTGGGGAATTAAGGTATGCCTCCATGTTGTCCTTGATTTTTAGACTTTCGTCCTCGAGACAGTTTTCTCTGGCACAATCATGCAAGTCAGCCAGACCTTGCGCGAGGGGACTCTTCTTGTTTTGGCCATATCTGACCTCCACAGGAAAGCCTTGCATTGACTGAATCCAGGAAGTAATTCGGGAATTACTCACATTCCGGCCCGGATTCTGTCACTTTGGAGATATTGCAGAGGCTGGTGTCGAGTCTCCACTATGATGTGTTCCCCCTGGATAAACGGGCGGTAATTCTTCAATGCCCACACCGTTGCCAGGAGTGCCTTCTCACAATCGTTGAATTTTTCCTTCACAGAGGATAAAGTTTTGCTCGCATAGGAGATTACTTTATTGACCTTGTCATGCTTTTGGTATAATACTGCCGTCAAGCACGTATTAGAGAACCCCGTCTCCAGGAAGAACTCCTTGTTTCTGACAGGGTAAGCTAGGCAGGGCGCTTGTGAGAGGCTTCTTTTGAGTTGTCTTACTGCCTCGGATTGTTCTGGACCCCATTCCCACTTGACCCCCCCTTCAAGAGATGAATCAGGGGTCTGGTGATCTCTGCGTAGCCCTCAATGAACTTTCTGCTGTAATTAGTCAGTCCAAGGAGGCTCCTTAGTTCCCGCAGAGTTGTGGGGTCTTTCAATTTTTGGAGGGCTTCCACTTTCTTTTCCTGGGGACAGAGACCCTGAGGAGTAATCTCATGCCCCAAGAAATTAACACGGGTTCTACACCACTGTGCTTTCTGAAAGGAAAGTTTTGCTCCGGCGGCCCTCAACTGTGTCAGAACATAACGGATCTCCGCTATGTGTTCCTCCACAGATGAACTTTTGATGAGGACATCATCTACATAAGCCAGGTTACCCCTCGCACCCAGGTCGGGCATGGCCTTATGTACGAAAATGTTGAATTCATTGCCGGAGTTGAGGTATCCGAAAGGAGTCCGGGTCCATGTATACTGCTGGCCCCCAAAGGTAAAAGCCAGCTTGTATTGGTCCTCCCTACTGACCGGCACAGTCCAGTATCCATTGGTCAGGTCTATTGCAGTGAATACCTGTGACCCCTGAATCTGGGCCAGCCCTTGGTCAATGTAGGGAAGAGGCCATCGGGAAGTATGGACCCGTTTGTTGAGCTCCCTAAGGTCAGCACAGAGTCTCCACTGGCCGTTTGGCTTCAATATTCCCAGCACCGGATTATTGAAGGTGCTGTGGACAGGACGGATTATTCCCCTGGACTCAAGGTTCTTAATTATTTCAGTAAGGGACTCCATGGATGCGAGAGGCAAACGATATTGCTTCACAAACACTGGAGTCATGCCAGGGTCCGTGGGGATTGTTGTTGTGTGGATGTCGGTGCGGCCACAGTCATATGAGTCTACCGCAAAGAGATCTTGGAAATCCAAGGAAACTTGTTTCAACTTTTGCTTTTGTTCCAGAGTCACACAGGCATCAGCTAGGTTGACTCTCTCTTCCACCATCTGCCTGAAGCCTGGAAAGACTTCTGGTTTGGCTATTTCAGCGGCCTCCTCCAGCTGGGTGGAGAAGTCCCTGGTCAGAGTGCTGATTTGTACTGGAGGCTTCAGGTGGGAAAGGCAGCCCTCATGGACCTGGAAAATCACCTCATCCCTCCTGAAGTCACAAGTCACATCTTCCTTACCATAAGGGCAAGAAGTGTACACCAGGAAGTTCCCCCCATGCCGGGTAAAAATCCTGTCTGGTGTTGTATTGTCATCACTGTCACTGTCAAAGCAGTCCTTGGGGATTGGCCCTAACAGTTCATTACCTAAATCTATGGAAAAATGTCGGTCATCAACCGCCATTCCAATAATGGTGCCTGCGGCTATAGTAATACTCTTTAAGTCGCTGTTATCCACCTCTATTGGAATGGTGTCATGTTCTATGTTGACTAATGGAGTTGGGTTTACCCCCAACCCTTGCTGTTGGAGAGAAGCGTTTAGATGTATGTAAGCATCAGGGTTTTTCAACTCTTGTCCCCTTTTAACTTTCACTTCCAGGGAGAATTGTCGGGTCCTTTCTGGGATGGTGACTTCCTCTTTAATCTGAATTTCAACTGCATAAGGTAGCAATTGAGCTGACCTAAATGCTTTTTCTGGATCATCAAAGCCCATGGGATTATCTGCTAATCGGGACCAAGCTTTGAAGTTTATTAGGTCCAAACTAATGGCAAAGCGATTGAGAATGTCACTGCCTAAGTAAAAGGCGGCAGTGACGTCTCGCACGACCAAACAATTATGGACTATGCTCTTGTTGCCAATGGAGATTTTGAGCATACACCTGCTTGGCAGGAGATGTTTGGAATTAGGTGCTTCCAGGTCCATTTCCCATTTGTCTATCAGTTTGAATGTGGGAATGGCTGGATCTTTTGGGAGTTGGCGGAACATGGCTTCGCTGATGAAGCTCTTACCATTGTTCACACACACTCGAGCGAGAACAGAGTCCTTCCCATCATTTAATTGGACAGGGATGAACAACTGCTCTCCAATTTGCTGAATATCAGCCAGGCACTGAGCTGATTTCACATCTTTCTGGACTATAGGAGTGGGAGTTTCTGATTGTGGATTAGTATAGAATCTCAGAGTGTTTCCCTCCAGCGTGGAGTACCACTTTAGACTGGAAGGAAGGTTGATTTTCAGAAATAGAGAGGACCCTCCATCACCAGTCTGTTGTCCTACTGCTATTACTGTCACGTCTGGAATTTGGCTATTCTGGAAGTGAAAGTCTACTTGGTCAGATTTTTGTTCAACCATGTGGCAGGTGCCGTTTAAACTAACATGGTTGACACTCTGTTTTAATTTTATTGGTCGGCTAGTCTGGGTCCAGAGGACCTTGTTTACACAATCTATTAGGGGTGACAACCTTCTCAGGAGGTGATTCCCTAGTAAACAAGGGGTGCCCTCTGGAGTCACAACTATGACCGGGTGTTTCAACTTGTGTCGCCCAATTTTAATGTCCAAGTCTGCCGTCCCCTCGACGGGAATTTCCTTCCCGTCAAAGTTCTGGAGTTGTCCAGGAAGTGAGGTGAGAGGAATTTGGTAATTCCCTCCCCTTCCTGCATTCAGTTCATCAAAGGCCCTTCTGGACAGAAGGGTAGCTTGAGATCCAGTGTCCACCAGTGCCAAAATTGTACCCTGCCCCTGTACTTGTACCGGGGCATAGTATCTTCCCTCCTTCTCCTCAAGGGGGCACAGATTATGCACATTTTTGGACAACTGGTGGGCTAACTTTCTGGTTTTAGACATTGCAAGAGAAGAAATTTGGGCAGAATTCTGTGGAGAGCCTTGGGAATCTGAAAGAAAAAGTTGGCAACTGGAGATCAGAGCCATGGTGGGTTCCCCGGGTTCCGGTTCCGGGCCGCCCCCCCTTTTTGGAGGCAGTCATCAGGATGGGTTTGAACCAGGGGATTTTCTTGCTGTTGGTTCTGGGATGAGATGGTGGGCGGCGGTAGCTCAGTCTCCACATCTCCCCAGTCTGGATTTGCATCCCTAGGGACCCATTTTTCTTTGGGAGGAGTTCCCCCCTCTCTGAAGGAGAAGATCCTTTTCCCAGGATCCTCTGAGGATCCCTCTCCCTCAAATTGGAAGATCTGTACCTCCTCCTCAAACTGAGTCTGTTTGGGTCTTTTGTTTCTCCTACCACCCCTCTGCTCCTTAGGAGGCAGACTTTCAGGGGCAGGAGATTTTGTTTCCGGTTCCTGGGTTTCCAGGGGCTGTTTACAAGTGAGGAAGGAAGCTTCCTCCAAGGCTTTACACCCCCCTTCCCTTTGTGCCTCCTCCCTGGGAACCGGTGAGTTATCGGGGTGCTGCCCCCGTCATTGTTCTGGAGCACCAGGTCCAGAGTTGGGTGCATTCTGTGCCGGCACGCCCATCTGAGGGTTCTGCTGAGCCCTCAGTATGTGACCCAGATCCTGCACCATGTTTTGAACCTGGCGCTCTAACTGGGAAACCCGCTCAGGCTGATACGGGGCCCTGTTTTCTCCCCTGGGCTGATCCCGGGAAGGGTAGCTGTCCCTCCTCTGGTAATACCCCAGGTTGGGAAGATTTGGGTACCCCTCCACCCTTGGCCTCCCCTCTCCCGGATTCAGTGGTCTGGGCTCAGGGAATTGGGGAAAGAAGGATGGATGGTTTTGGGGCTGAAAGTCGGGTGGATATCTGGAAAAAAAGTTCTGCCCAGGGTTTGGTAAATTTCTGCCCTCCTGTGGGAAGTTTGGATGGAAGTTCCCTGGGTTCGGTGCTCGGTTGGATCCCCACCCCTTGGGCTGGGGGAGTCCACACATAACCCAGGATTGGACTGTTACCTTTGTAGCGAGGACTTACATAGTCAGGAGAGCGAGGGACCCCATTGGGGGGACTACCTCTTTCACTCCCTGCCTGTGACTGTCCCGAGTGATTTCTGGGCTTAGGATTATTAGGTGCAGGTAGGTTTTTAGGCCCCCCCATCTCCAAATCCAAAACGGGGGTGACCTTTACCTCTGCCACCTTGGCAGCAGCAGGGGTGCTGTTGGCTTTGGGGTTTTTCTGGGCATTACTTTTGCTATCTACCGGTTTCTGCACCTCATAGATCCGGGTAGCCTGTTCAATGACCCAGTCTAAAGATCTTTTCTTGTGAAAATCCCTCACGAGCTGGGTCATTATGTATTTGGGCAAGGAATGAAAAAATGTATTAATGAATTCTCTACTGTCTGTGCGCACCCTTCTGGTGGTCTGCGCAAAAGCACGTTTCAGTTCTTGCACAAATTCTTGTGGGGCCTGATCCTCCCCACATTGCAAATTGTAGGCTGCCTTGCGAGCCTCTTGAGGATTTCTGTGAACAGAAAAATGTTTCAAGATGGCCGCCTTATAGGTGGACCATCTTAAATGATTTTGGTCCTCCAGCCCCGCAAAGAAACTGGAGAATTCCGGGGAGAAGGTCCACTTTACATATTGAATACAGCTTTGGCTGTCATTCAAATGGAAAGTCTCCATCATTTGCTCAAACAACTCTAAGTGCTCCCAAACAGAATACTTAGCGTTCTTATGGTAAGGCGTGATGACGCTCCTGATCGCCTTAATCTGCTTTAAGGGGTCCTTAAGCAAGGCCCTTTTTGCCTTACTGGCCCTTTTGGTTCGGGTAACCCTGGTCCATTCATCTTCTGACTCAGAGGCACTGCTCCCAGAGGTTCCCGTCAGATCTTCAAGGTGTTCCCGGATTCTGCGAGCCTGGGAATGGCTGGTAGAATGTGGGGATCTGGTCTCCTGTTTCCTGTGGTGCTCAGAGGAGTCTTCAGATCCCTCCTTGCGGCCAGGATTTGCTGGGTACCCCCCCACTGACCTAACTGGGCAGAGGTTTTCAGAATGCCCTTAATGGGCCCACTCTCCTGGGGTTCCCCACTAAATTGCACTGTGCCTGGGTGCCCATACCTGGATGCCCGCCCCTCCATACCTGGGTGGTACTGGCCTATGAGCCCCATACTTTTGTCTGGATAGTAGTCTGCCATCCCTGTGGCCCGGTGCTCATGTGCGCCGGGGAACATGGGGGTGGCAGAGTCCAGGGACTGAGAGGTATGAGGGCCTCTGGTAACAGGGCTCCTGAGGTTATGCTCCGGAGTTTCCCTTTCCCAGCGAACCTCAGCTCTATCCGCCCCTGCTCCCTGTTGCAATGCAAGAGCCTGCATTTGTGCCTTCAGTTCCTCAGTTAAGGCCTTACTAGACTCTATCAGTCTCTCCTGCATCGCTACCTGTTGTTGGAGCCTATCATTGTGTTGACAGAGGGCCTCATTTTCCCTCTGTGCTTCCTGGTTGGTCCTGGAGAACTGGGCCAGTCTTTGCTGCAGGAGGTTTACCTCCTGAGTCCCATCCCTACTGGCCTGCTCCTTTCTTGCCAGAGCCTCTTCCACACTTCTGGTGTGCTCTACCAAGTTCTGGTTTTCTTTTTGGAGGTCACCCAGCCCCTGGAGGGCCAGGTGATTTTCTTCAATTTCCTTTTGTAAGTGGCAGACTTCCTGGCCTTAAGTGTCTCTTTCCTGACTGAGAGCCTGCATCTGTGCTGCCAGGTCGTCCCTCTGCCGTTGAAAGGCACCAGCTTTTTGGCGCTCCTGATCAAACTCTGCCTGGGTATCCAGGTCTTTCAGAATTAGTTTGTTGCTCTCTGCCTTCACTCTATCTAGGTGGCCTTGCAGGGTGACTACCTGCTCAGCACATACCCTGTTGAAGTCCAGTTGTTGCTCCAGCTTTTTCTGGTTTTGCAGTAGGGAGTCCAAACCTTCTTGGTATTCCTTCTGCAAGGCCAGAAATCTGGTATCCTGTTCTGCCTTTTCCTGTTGCAGGATGTCCATATCCTCTTTTATTTTAATGATGTGCTGTCTACTCTCATTTTCTGACTCCTGGCTCCCCTGCAGCCTCTGCTCAGAAGAGACCAGGTCAGATTGGACCTTCTCTAACGCCATCTGTTGCCTATTTGCCAGATTTTGGCTTTCAGCACATCTATCCTGCATGTCTCCCATACATAGGTACAGGTATGCCGCTATCCTAACAATCTTGTCGTGTTCATCTTTGGCCTTAGAGGCCATGTATAGTTCACTCAGGGCCACATGTAAGGGACCCTGATCTCTATATATATCTGACCCTGTTTCAGTGACCTGTTGTGTGATTGCCTGCAACCACGCATCCTGGCCCTGTTCGGTCCATTCACCTCTCACAAATAGCTTATGTAAGAGGTGCTCTCTGGCTATTTTCATGTCCACGAGTGTCGTCATTCTGGAAATTTGATTTCCTTCCTGACTTACAAGAGTTAGTATTTTATTCTTGCAAAACAGACCGTTTCCTTGGAGCGTTCCTTTTGAGGAATGCTTCACAGCGTAATGCAGCGTGGTGATCCGACTGGATGTGTGTATCAGGTCAGCTGGCACACTGTATTACTCTGCACAAATGGTAGATCTAACCCAAACGTCCGGCACGAGCCCCCAATTTGTAAGAGGATTCAATTCAACACTACAGCTAAGGCAATGCCTAGTCTGGGATACTGAATGAAACCCTTATTGGTATATCTTCATGTCCAGTTCATGCGTTCTGGATGACTACCCCTATATAACACCCCTCCCTTGGAATCCCCCTGACCCCACTGAGCCAAGAAGTAGTTCTGTTTTGCAAGTTAAAAGGTTTATTTGATAATTTAAACAATATATATATATATATCACACTTTATAATAAATTAATAATTGGATATCACACTTAATCTGATATGTGATCAATAATGGATAGTCTGGCACTAGCACACTTGTGAATAGGAACGGAAGAATAAGGTGGTAGAGAATACTTTATATAAGTTCAGATGGATGTAATGTTGAATGAAAAATGCAATACAGAAAATACTCAATATGATTTCAACAAAACAATGTAATCACTTTTCTCTGGCAATCCCCTCTCCCCTTTATGCAATGCAAGGAAATGGAAGGAAAGCACACAGTTCTCAGAAATACAATCAAATGTAATTCAGTTCACCCCAGCAAGCTTAGAGTACAGATCGGAGTTTTAAACACAGGCCCAAAATGCTTTTACATGTGCTGGCAATGAAGTGAAAAATATGCTAAAATGCTTTTAATTCCCTCTAGAGGTTCAGGGTGAGTGAAATATACTTGGGATGAGTTCAGGCTCACTTTATCAAGGATCTAGGAGTAACTAGCAGGTTAAACGAATTTTTGGCAACTAAAAGCAAGAAAACTTCTGTTTTCACACGTGGAGAAATTTGCAAATCGCGGCAAAATTCGCGTGTGCGTTTTTCACGATTACAGAGGAACTACAAGGACGAGCACTATCATTTTGGGGTCCTAGGACAGCCTAGGATCTCAGCTTCCAGATGAAAGTTGCTCCAAGTCTCTAGGACAAACGGTCACGGAGATATGAGCGATTAAATAAAGGTCGTTTTTCAGATTTGAAATTTTAAAGTTCAAAAAGACAAGTGACAGCTAGCAACTAGAAAATGACAGGTGACAGTTAGGAGGCAGTTCTACTTAGATTAAAATAGATTGAATTATATTATTTTAACTAAGAGATTGGTTCTGCACAGTCTTGCTAGGTACTCACACTATATTCTTGAATTAGATGGGCCTCGCCACGAATCTGGTCAGGTTTTAGACTGGACTCTGGTCTGGTCTCTGCACTTCACAGTGATCTGGGTCAGCTCTCTCTGGTTCTGCTAACAGCGGTCTGGTCTGGCTCTGCTCTCTCTCTGGATTCTGGAGATTGATGGATTTAAAGTCTGGATCTTTCTGCACAGCTTTCTCTAGAGATTGATGTAGGTAAAGTATGGATTTTCCCGGCAGAGCGTCCCGCAGCAAATGGATTTGAAGGTCCCTATCTGTCCTGACTGTCTGCTTTTATGTGTTTTGAAAATGGGTGTGTGTGCAGCATCACGAGCCAGCCCCTCTCTCAACTGCCCATTGGCCACTTCATCCCCTTCCCCTTGATTGGGGGAATGAAATGAAGTGTCATCATGATGAGGTCTGTTTATGATACAGAGAACCCACCCCTGTCAACTTTACACACAATCTATATTTGCTCAAAAAAACATATTTCATAGCTACACAGTGGTTTGAAATTACATGCACCCATCATGCATTACAGGAGGTATACCCTGTCCAAATCTGCTCTTCCTGAGAGCTTGCATTCAGAAATGGCAATATTTTGCACTTTTTAACTGGTTTGCAATACCGGACATTAACCCACATTTACACACATGTGCGCAAGGAGTATGGACATTAATTGATGAAGGGTCAGACTTTTAACATGCATACATTTTGAGTAATATCCTCTTTTCCGCTAAAACCCCCCTGAACATACCACCAGGTCCTAACATGTCTTAAAATGTGGGCAGAAAAATCACAAGAATTATGGTATCATTTAAATAATTTTCACAAGTCCGTACTATGAGTTATTCATCTTTTTCTAAAACCATATTCTGGCTATAGAGGTGTGTCTTTTCAGGTCACATGGTACAGAAACCAGTCTTTCCAGTTTCTGCCAAGCTCAGAGACCGTGCCCCTCCCAGCTTCTGCCAAGAGGAAGCTGTTTTACGACATCTGCAATAAACCATCTGCCTGGGTGAAGAGGGTTGCATTGTTCAGAGCTCCTGTATTCTGTGGAGGCTCCCCTTAATTCAATTATCAGAGAGATGGCATATCCTTAGTGTGGCCAGCAGGAAACAGCCAGGCCTGGGAAGTTACTTGTGAATCAAGTTTCACTCCTGATGGGGGTAGTTGCCAGGCAAAATTGGAATCTCTTTAAGCCAGTTTTTAGCCACATGTCATTTCTGTTCCCCAGTTTTCTGCATTCAAATAATTAACAATTTTTACATATGCAGCTAGAATGCTGATTCTAAGTTTAAAACTATGACATTTAAACAATTGCAGCCTATGTGACACTCAAAAGTAGGTCACTCATTTCTTTTAAACATTTGGATTTTTCATGTCTGTAGTTCAGTTAAACTTAAAACTGCTGACTCCATAGCTCAGCCAGTTTGGTTATAAGCACAGTTCTGGGCTCTTCATCTTCCCAGATTTTTGTAGGCACACAAAATTTCCTTCTGCCAAATGTCTGCTGGTGTTCAGTGAACATTTTGCATATGTGCAATGTTTAAAATGGGCATTTGAAGCATGCATTCAGGGAAACCAGGGTGGTTTTTGAAGCGCTGTTTTGATCTAACCGGCGCTACTGTTTTTCCTTTGGCAACCCATTTTGGTGTGCGCACAACTGCGCAGCTCTCCTGGATTCTAGGATGAAATGATGGGCGGCGACAGCGCATCCCCATCTTTACCCACTCCAATGATTTATTTTTGTTTTGGGGTAAAATGATGGGCAGCGACAGCTTAATCCCCACATTTACCTGTCTAATGATTCCACATGGGTCAAAACCCTCCACAAGACCCAGTAATGAGAGGTAATTTTCCTTGCGAACAATCTTTGGCTGCCGCCGCGTTCGCCATTGAGAAGGCTGCCGCATAGTGATGGGGTGTTCCATGACGTTATTTGTTGAACATGTATTGTTTGCCATTTTGGAAAAGCCTAAAGGTATGTTGACTTCTCAAAGGACGCCTGCCTATTAGGTGGTCATATTGAATCCAGCGATTAAAATAGTCTGATGCAGGATAGTGAATCCTGCCATGTTTGTAGCAGAACCACTGGCAGGGGATGAGCATGCACATGATTGCTCGAATTATGAGGAACTCCAGAGGGTGAAGGAAAAGGTGTTGGCAGCTGGGGAAATTCTTTTTATTGACGGTTCTTCAAGAATTTATCAAAATGACAGACAAAGATATACAGGTGCCGCTGTGGTGAAGCACATGGCCAATGGAGAATTTGAAGTACTGACAAGTGCACGACTACCGTCTCACTTTTCGGCACAGGTTGCAGAAATAGTTCTGCTGATTATCGCGCTCGAGAGACACGCACAGTGTACAGTGACTCTGCCTATGTGATGTCAACAGAGAACGCAGGGCTAACACGGAGGGGCTACCTCCGAGCGGATGGCACTCCAGTGCCACACGCAGTCTAATTGGACAGGCTTATTGGAGCACTACAACTCCCAGTAGCCAGCGCAGTAGCTAAATTGCCAGCACACTAAAAGCGCAGACTTTATCTCACGTGGAAATCAAAAAGCAGACAAGGAAGCAACTCGAGTTGCATGTTCAGAAATGATCATGTCATTTGATGCGCCTAATGTGAATGAAAGCATGGTGGTAATGATGAGTGTGCCTGAGTGTTATAAGAACTTGTCTAGGACTCATTTGGTAGAGATTCAAGGGGAAGTGCCTCAAGATGAGAAAGACTTGTGGATGTAGAGAGGGTGTTCTTTAAACCCCTCTGGAGCACTGTGGCGACAAGACAGCACTAGTAAACCCGTGATGCCTGTAGCCTTATTAAGGGTGGCATTGGAACAGCTACACTACCCTGTGCACGTTACTACAGAGTGCCTCACGGCAACAATTGCGGAGGATTGGTTCTTAACACATTGCATTTTATGTAGTAAATTGTGTCATATGTCAAAGGATTACTGCTGGGCACACATTGTGCACAATTAGAGGAGTTATCCTAAGACCTAATGGACCCTTCCAGCATTTGCACATCAACTATGTCGACATGCTGCAAGTATGTAATCGATATAGATATATGATTGTAATGGTATGTCCTTTCTCGAGGTGGATTGAGGCTGGACCGTGTACACACCCAGATTCCACCTGTGCAGCAAACATTTTTGTACGAGAAGTGTTTCCTAGATGGGGAATATGTGAAGTATTGAGATCAGATAATTGCCCTCATTTTGGCAATTAATTCTTTGAACAAATAAGCATATGTTGCTTAGCATAAAGCCCAGGTTTTCATCGGCGTATCACCTGCAAGTGAACATACTCTGTGAGAGACTCAATGGCTTGCTTAAAGAGAGAATAGCCAAATGAAAGCTTTCTCTGAAGAAAGGATGGTTGTATTTTCTACCACTGGCATTGTATGATTTGAGAAGTCAGCCAGGTGCAGACCACCATCTTACCCCCCACAAAATAGTGACAGGGAGGCGAATGAGCACACCTCTAACACCTCAATATAGACCTAGAAGTGATGCCCAGACAGCAGCAGAATTGTTAGGAAAGGAGTTGCGTGATTATCTTACATGCATGACTTCAAGTATCTCTGTCATTTCTGATCAGCCCAAGCGGAAGGGGTGTGGGGCAACTTGGAACACAGAAGGAGTTGTTACAACAACCAGAGTTAAAGAGTTATGTCTTCCTAAACCTTTCCCCGGTGATTCGGTCCTAATCCACAACTTCACTAGAAGGTGGCACAAGCCTTATTTGAACAGCCCCTTTATAGTGGAGGACCTGACACCATCTGCAGTCAAAGTGCAGGGCAGACGCGCTTCGATTTTCCTTGGAGATGTGAAAATCTATGCTGGAGCATCACCATCACACCTGTTGGAAGCAAGCATCGGTGAAGATCCAGAGCACGTGCAGACTAGGTCTACGATGAGGAAGAAGGACACAGAAGCTGTTTAATAAAGATAAAGAGTACATTGGACTGTGGCTTTTTTCGGGACACTCTCTTCAGTCACTAAAAAAGGAGTTAAGGGAAGTTATTTGTTGTTGAGCCGAAGGAGTTTGTTGACATTGGACTGAGATATAGTTAAGTCTTGATCATAAAGGAGAGCATGCCAGATTTGGAGTTCCTTTTCGAAGACTGGAAGAGAGAACATTTCCCCGATTCCTTTCTCACTGAATTTCTATTCGGAGGCACGCATGGTGGTACCTAATGACAACGTTTCATGGATCGTTCTTGCAGTTTTCCTGTTCATTTTGCATGCATACCCTGCACTTTTGGGTAGAACTACTAGCGTTCATCTGTTCCTGCAAGATCCTAAGAATGGTCCAATCATAAGGAGATTGCTTGCGGCTATCATTGAGTAAATCCTTCAGCTTCCTGAGTAAAGTAGGAAAAACACAAATGCCCCTATCTGCTGATAATGTGCATAGACTGGTCAGTTTGGTGTTCTATTATCTGAGTGAGGAATGCCTGCATCTCGTTGGGAAACAAACTGATGTTTGCACGTTCCCGAGAGATCCGAGGAATAATGCTGCACTTAATGAAATACTGAGAGACATGATAATACAAGTCAACCGGTACTCTGAGCGAACACTGAGAACTGAATGAGACATTTGAGGCAGAAGATCCAAAAAGTCTACTGGTTAAGGAACTTTGTTTCATGCTGAAGAAGAATCTTCATGTCTTCTGGTAAAAGGCCAATTTGTGGTCTTCACTGGGAACTTTTGTTCATCATCGTATAGCCAGCTGAAGCTGATTGAGGGAACATTTGGAGCCGACTCAGCGTGTTCCAGAATTAGTGCATGATGTTGCCCAATTAAAGTTTCTTCCTTAAAAAAGAGTAAAAAAGGGCAGCATCAATAGCAACATTATTATGGCAGATCACAAGAGACGTCCACGATGTGCAAGAAGCTATTGTTGTAAATGCTCTTATTTGTATGTAATTTACACTTGCATTTTGTTCATAGTGATACTGCTCTCACTTACAGTATGCACCGCCTACTACTTAGATCCAAATGGAGCAAAGATTTCTGTGTATCCTCCTATACATGAGAAGGGTACAGATGTGGCAACTACTAAGCAACCAAGACCCTATGTAATCATCCCTATTCCTGTAGACGGAGTACAATTGCCTGGGTCTATGGCGGATGTCACCAGACATCTTTCTTTAGAAAAAAGTGTTGTGGGGAATGTTCCTGAGCACCAGAAACAGGCTCAAAAGGAGAAACAAAAGAAGATATTCTTTAGGAGTGAACCTACACATGTAGCACATGTAAAAGCACCCAGTCCACCGACGAATGTTCCTATGGTTTGTCCAATAAGTAAGAGTTATGCTGACATGTTTCATGAGATAATTATAGAGGCTCATAAGAAAAGAACAATACCTAACAGAAGTGCTAGGGAGGATGATTATGAGCTGAATGATTACCTGGATATTACAGCACACCTGGGGAATAACATATGGTATCAGCATATGAAATAAGTGGGAAGAAGGCCCTCAAAGGAGGAATGCTTTGTATGTGCACTCCTGCCTTATAGCATTGGGCAGTCTAAAATCTTCTCATAGCTATTGAAATAGATGTCCTAACTGCACATTGCATATCACACCTGGTATTCTGTCGTACAAGAAGCCAGTTCATGTGTCGAACATCCTATCTGAAATGGGCAACTGAATGGACATATCCAGATGAAGACGACTATGTCCATATACAAAGACATGGCTAAGTGATCATACTAAGAATCACGTGGTCAGATACGAAAAGCTTGCAGTGAAAGGAGCTGGAATCAGAAGCGAAGTGACGAAAAGACTTGGGAGTCCAGGAAAATCTACAGAAGACATTGGTAAATGGAAAAACAGAGGCAGATGCATATTTGGGCAACAGTGTTATCACGAGATGGTTGGGAAGAAGGTGTAGTGATCTGCAGAGACTGGGTAATAACAGGTCACTACCAGCCAAGTATTGAGAATGCACAAATGCTGTGTAAACCTTTATAGTGGAAAATTGCTACGTTACTGACCTGGGTCAAAGACAGAGGAGGACCCTTGCAGATAGTGCCTTTGGAGCGTGTAAAGCTGTGCATCAGAAACAATGGCACAAAAAAGTTGGAGAGAATCAGAACTGTAGTCGAATCATTGAGCCACAGGGAATGAGCATTTTGACAGCAGTGATCATGGATCACTACTGGGCTTGTGGATCTAGAGCGTATATATGAAGTTACCCACAGACTGGGGAGGAGTATACTCTCTAGTGAATGTTCATGTTCCAGCGTTGGTGCTTCCTAAAAGTGATTTGAACCTTGACAGTTTCCCGAAAGCAGATGCTCACCTGAGAATGAAGAGATCTATGGAGCTGATTAATTGAATGAAGAGGGAGAATTATTTCTCAGCTAAGTCAATAGAAGCTTTTGACTCCATTCCGTATGAGCACAGACTGTTCAGCAGGACTTCGTCAGTATTCATATTGATCTTCATGCCGAGATCCAGGTTGGAGCAAATACCAAATGACTGCAGATTACCAGATGGGAATTGCTGCAGACAATGAACACTACCATAAAGGGATTCAATGCTATCAGAGAAGAGATGAGAACTATACGACTGATGACTCCTCAGAATGAATATGTCCTGGACATGATCACAGCTATGGATGGAGGTGTTCAGAGAATCATGTTGCACGTTCATACCTTCTCATGACGACGAGAATGGCACTTTGACAGAGAGCATAGAGATGCTAACAAAGCTACACGTCCAGATGATAGACAAAGTAGAAGACATTGCTGATGGCAGCTGGTTTGGATCACTCTTTTCTTGAATTCCACAATGGATGGCAGACATGTTCAAGTTCCTTGGAGCCCTGATCATGTTGATGTTTCTCGGATTTTGTGTGATCAATATAATAATCACACAATGCAAGAAGACAGCAAAGAAAGCCATAGGGATGAAAATCATGATTGATGTTGAATCAGGATGGAAGGCCAGAGATTTGACGGATGAAGAAATCAAAGACTTTGTGAAGGCCAGCATCCAAACATCTGAGGGAACAAAATTCCTGTATCCAAAGAACCATAAGAAAAATGTGGGAAAGTGGATCTATTGCAGCCCAAGTGGACAGTGCATGCCCATGACTTGAAACAAGGATGAGCAAGTGAAATAAGCTGAATGCCTGAAGAGTCATAAATATATGGATCCCAAAGAAGCATTTCTTCAGACAAGTATGTCTAGATGTGAAGGATGATGGGAGAATGGTTGATGAATCACCCAGAGGGGGGGAGTGTAGAGAAGGAGCTAAGTACCCCAACCTCAACCATTTTACCCATATTGCCTATATGTTGGGAACCAGAGTGTGAGACACATGCAGTACCAGTGAAAATACTGATACCGAAGAGAATCCTGGAAGCAAGGTTCTCATTGAAGAAACCATACCTGCATACAAGACAGTATGATGGCCATTTGAATGAAATCCGGAAGAAGAAGGACCAATAAATGGAAGGGGAGAATGGTGATGTCACACAGTGCCAAGCTGATGTACATGGAAGAGATGCAGAGACTAGAGAATGCAGATATTCTATAAGGCATCAAGAAGGTATCAAAGATAAGTGACATCTTGGGATCAGGATGAAGAAACTTATGCTACAGAATTGATGAAGATATCATGTCTTTTTACACGTGTACAGATGCAAAGAAATACAAGCAGATGAAGTACTCTTGAGGCTAGCTTTACAGTGAATAGATTGTGGCATGTGCCAACATATACATATGTATAGAAGTGAGTAACGAATTGATATTTCCACTATGTATTATAACAGAGCTGGGCTAAAGAAAGAAGGCCTCTTTTCCAGTATGTTCAGTCAAAAAACAAATAAATTACAAAGTGAGACTCAGAAAGGCTGGGATGGGTGAGCCAAGATGCCAAGGTCGTATCAGGCTGGGGTGAGCAGACATTGTATACAAATCGTTTGAAAGACCGGAACTCTTGTTCAGGAGGCATGGACAAAAACAAGGAAGACGTCAGAGGTCTATTAGAAAATAGTATTTTAAATACACTAGGGCTCGATTTTGTGGTCTGCAGTCATGTGGAAGGATGAAGTTGGACGAACATGATGGTCACACCTATGCATGAGGCCAGAGCGTGCCTCCACTCCCCTGAATTCTTCGGAGCAATAGAATACTCCCAAGGACAAGTTCAAAGCCTTAATTGCCAGCAGACTACTAAGGTGATGATAGATGATTCTGCTAATTGGTGGGAAGCTTTGGTTGAAGACTAGCTCACCAGCACCTGGAAGACCAGTATGCGTGCTGTTAACATAGGTGGAAAAGAACTGACGGGGGTTAGAGTGTCAACCAGTGGTAGGAGGCTGTGTGATTAAGGGTCCTATAGTTTGTGTAGCCAATGGGACATCGTGTATTTAATGAAGTTCGTAGTGACCTGTTTAAGGGGAGGGATTAGTTGCCCCACCTGATGTTAAGAAACCTATGACCTTTCTTCCCTCTCTTAGACTAGTATGGATCGTATACTTAGAGGTTCCTTACGAACCAATCACTTTCTTCACTAGGTTTTTGTAGTTTGCCACGTAGGATGACTTTAGTAATATATAGGTTAACGTCATCAATGACAAGTTTTTGCTATAAAAGAATGCTTTTTGTTAAGATGCATTGAGAGATCTTATGTTGAGACGTCCGTTGATGTCCGTTGTACTCCCTGTTTTAGATAATTGATATTAAAACAGTTATCCTTTTGCCAACTACGTGAGTCGTTTCCATTATTCATGGTTGAGTACCTTCTGCGTCCCCATCCATCTCAAGGGTATTGCTACCTCGTCTTAAAAGGGTGGAAGCCTCCAGTTCAATTTAATATGTTCAATGATAAAAGGCTATGTAAGAAACGTGTCAAAATCCAAACAATAACATCATTTTAGCATAATGGTTAAGTGCTGCGTCTCAAACTCCTTAAGGCCAGGGTAATCTTATAGCAGTGTTCAGCATAAATGTGATTTATTTTAATTTATTTTTTCTGTGTTATAAAAATGCGGATGCCATGTGTTATGAGATATTTAAATCTAAGAAAACACACAACATTCAGGACGGTGGATTGTCTGCCATCCATGCATGAACCAGGACCGGCCCTGCTTAGTTTTAAAGCAAGGAAGGATCCAGCTCCCTTAGACCATATATTTCTAAGTGTTCATTTAAGGGAGGTCACATATATTAGGCCACATGGCCTTAGTGGGCTGAACCCTTCCTCACTTTGAAGCTAAGCAGGATTCGTCCCAGTTACTGAAGGGATAGGAAACCCACTGTTGCTGTAAAAATACCTATATATTTTTTTAATTATTGACTGGGAGAGCACAAATACCAGAATGCAACTAAGTAAAAGTAAAAAATTGTCTCTGATTGCAAAACCTTCAAAGACTAACAGCAGCACTGTTTAGAAAAAGTAAATAATTCAGATGCCCACTTGGTCGCCCATCCATGCAGTAACCGGTACTGACCCTGCTTAGCTTCAAAGCAGGGCTGACCCTGCTTAGCTTCAAAGCAAGAAACGGGCTGCTCCATTCCTCTAAGTGGTCTTGTAATTTGTGATAATTTATCAGGCAACATGGCATTAGAAGGCTGGCCCCTTTCTCACTTTGAAGCTAAGCCGTGTCTGACCTGGTTACTGCATGAATGGGAGACCTGGAAGGCAATTGCGTCACTGGCTATATAGATATAAAAATATCTGTTGAAAAAATATAACTGCAGGTACCAATCTAAACATACCTGCAAGTCCTTTGTTACCACGGATATAGCCACAAAGATGGTTTTCATTTCTGAAAACCGTGATCCTGCAATGCATTATGGGAGATACAACTATAATTTTTGGGGCAGGGGGCACCCCCTTTTCTCAGTCCAATTTTAAAATAATTATGGCACGGAATAACCCCAAACCATGCATGGATCGTGAGTCAATGCTTCATGCCTAAGTTGTTTTGGACCTGATCCAAATCCGTCCAGCGGTTTAGGCTGTGCAAACATTTCCACCTTTTTAGTCTATGGGAAAATGAATGGCAGTAGGCCACACTTTGAAGCTGTGTTTTCATGATCGGTAATGTTGGCACGAACATTTTTGTTGTGTTCACACTTGTTTTCCCTTTCAAGGGCTTTTCTGCAACTGTCATAATCATTCTATGGGTTGCAGAATGTGCTTGTTGCATGTCTTTTTTCATTTTTGTATTTTATTGTTCTTTTGTAATGCGCCTATACACAAGTGTTTTGAAGCGGAGCAAGGCAGGTGGGATGATGGAGGAACAGGTAGGAGAAAAGTAGCGATTCTAATAGGCTTTACAACATTCAGATCATGCAAGTGTGGTGATAAGAAGTGCATGGGGAGGCGAGCGGGGGAAGTGCAGGAACTGGATGACAGGACCCATGAGAAGGAGATTCCTATGGAGGCCAGGTGAACAAGGCCAGGGGGAAGCAGAGAGTGTGGGGGGTCCACAATTAAGTGCAAAATAAGGGCTGGAGTGGCTCCAAGGGATGCAAGCCAACCAGCCAGTGTAGGGATAGGGGCCCAAGAGGGCAAGTGCGGGATGAGGTTTGGGGGCGGGGTCAGGGAGAAATGCAGAGGTAGACTGGGCAGGGGAGGGCCTGGCTCCCTGTATGACTGTGAAGGAACCAGACAACCAGTCTCAGGCATATGAGAACATTAGCAGGGAAGAGGGGGGGAGAGGGAAGAGAAAATGAAGGTCTTGAGGAGCTTTCGGGACTTAAGGAGATTTGGCTCAAGTTTGAGGGGGGCAGGGAGACCATTTCAGAGGGAGGCGCCTGCAGAGGAGAGAGATCTACCCTCACTCTCTGCTTTTAAAAACGTTGGATTTACAGAGACTTCGAACTAGAAGAGCAAATGGCTCTAGTAAGGAGGTATTTAGAGAGAGAGAGAGAGTTGGATATAGCATGGTCCCAGGCCCCAGAAAGCTTTGTGGATGATGCAGAGGATCTTAAAATGTGATAATCGTAGCAACCTGGAGCCAGTGGAGAGATGTAAGAGCTAGAGAGATGCGGTTCCTGGGCTTGAGGTCAAGGATAAGACTTGCAGTCCGATTCTGGATTAGTTGGAAGAGGTCAAGGGAAGAGTTAGGAAGTTTCAGGAAGAGGCTGCTGTAGTAGTGAAGCCTATTGAGAACCAGAGCTTTGAGAGACATTTAGTTTGTTGGGAAAAGTAAGGAAGGGGAAAAAGCCTCTAAGGAGGGGAAGCTGAAAGTTGCCTTATTGGTCAAGTCTGTGATGTGAGGCGAGGAGAGGGAGGAGTCTAAGATGACAACATTGTTTTTTGCTTCACACGAGGGTGGGGTAGGAGGCCCAAGGAGGGTGGCCAGAGTGTGGGAGAGAAAGAGGGAAAGAGGGATCAGGGGTACCAATAAGAAGGATCACCTCACCATCTGACTGGCATTCAAGGCAGATATTGTTAGTAGTGCAGCAAGCCTGAATAGCAGACAGGCAGTCAAGAATGAGAGAGGAAGAAGAGGAGGTTCAACAGTGTAGCTTGAATGGGAGCTGTGGCTCAGGAGAGAAGGTGGAGATCAGAGGGCTAGATATTGAAGAGTCAGGGCAAGGGGATAGAATCCCTGAGGGACTCCACAGGTGGAGAGGAAAGTGCCCAATTGGAGCTGGAAAGGTTGAACAGAGAGGCAGGAAGTCAATCAGTCCAGAGCTAGGTCTGTGATGCCAATGGTGTCAAAGAGCTGCTTTATCAGGGTGGATTGATTGACCATGTCAAAGGCAGAGGAGAGGTCAAGAAGGATGAGAACAGAAGAGTAGAAGAAATGGAGATTAGTAAGCAAGTCTTCACAGGTGTTCAGGAGGGCAGTTTCCATGACTCTAGCTGCTCTAAAGCAAGGCTGATAGTTGTGGAGGCAACCAACAGATTCAGTGTGGGTGACCAGCTGGGAGATGGCCAGCTTCTCCAAGAGTTTGCCCAAGAAGTGAGTAGTGGATAAGGGGTAGTAATTTCGAGGAGAGGAACAATCAGCAGAATGTTTTTTGAGAAGAGGGTGCTGAAGGGAGTTCTTGAGGGGTGAGGGAAAGGATCCAGTGGCAAAGGATTGATTGCAGAAATCGGCCAAGGCTGGAGCAAGGGAGACAATATTGTCCTTGACAGTTCTGGAGGAGCAGGGGAGCACCTGTTTGGAAGAGACTTTCATACAGTGGACTTGCTTAGAATCCTCATCAAGTGGTATGTGAGAAAAAAAGTGGAATAGAAGGGGAGGGCTGAGCGAATGGGAGGGAGCGGGATGTGCGGTAGAGGTGAGTGCAGTGAGGATGTCCTGAGTTTTAGAGATGATGTGAGAGGCCAGAGACGTGCAGAGTGCCAGGGAAGGCAGATGAGAGGTGCAGATTGCAATGGGATTGGCAAGCTCCTTGCAGATTTTAAAACATTCAGCTGTGTTGTTAGTGGTAACAGAGCTGCAGGCTTGGATATAGGCCCTCTTTTTAGAGCAGATGTTGAGTCCGTATTGCCTTTGGAGCAGGCAGCAGGCCATTTTATCAGAGGGTGTTCTGGAAGCCTGCCACTTCCGCTCAGCTACTCTGCACTTGCGTTTTATAGTGGCCAGAATGGAATCATACCAGGACTTGCATTCGGAAGCAGGCTTCAAGCGGGTCCACCTGACAGGGGCAAGGATGTCCAGCGTGTTGGAAATGGAGAGTTGAAGGTTAGAGAGGGCTGTATCAGAGTGAGAATTAATTGAAGTAGTAGGAGGGAGAGAGAAGGTGGCAACAAAAGCGGCAGCTGACACTAGTTCATCGGTAGAGTGAAGGAGAAGGAGAGGGCTGAGCGAATGGGAGGGAGGGGGATGTGCGGTAGAGGTGAGTGCAGTGAGGATGTCCTGAGTTTTAGAGATGATGTGAGAGGCCAGAGACGTGCAGAGTGCCAGGGAAGGCAGATGAGAGGTGCAGATTGCAATGGGATTGGCAAGCTCCTTGCAGATTTTAAAACATTCAGCTGTGTTGTTAGTGGTAACAGAGCTGCAGGCTTGGATATAGGCCCTCTTTTTAGAGCAGATGTTGAGTCCGTATTGCCTTTGGAGCAGGCAGCAGGCCATTTTATCAGAGGGTGTTCTGGAAGCCTGCCACTTCCGCTCAGCTACTCTGCACTTGCGTTTTATAGTGGCCAGAATGGAATCATACCAGGACTTGCATTCGGAAGCAGGCTTCAAGCGGGTCCACCTGACAGGGGCAAGGATGTCCAGCGTGTTGGAAATGGAGAGTTGAAGGTTAGAGAGGGCTGTATCAGAGTGAGAATTAATTGAAGTAGTAGGAGGGAGAGAGAAGGTGGCAACAAAAGCGGCAGCTGACACTAGTTCATCGGTAGAGTGAAGGAGAAGGAGAGTGGCAGTGTGGATGGAGGCTTAGCTGGGGGACCAAGGAGGACAATGTGAGAGGAAAGGAGGGCATGGTCAGACCAGGAGAAAAGTGTCTGAGGAGATTAGAGCATTCAAGGTATGTCCAGCAGAGTGCCTCAGACCAGAGGGAAGAATGGAGAGGGAGAGAGAGTCACAGGGGTTGCAGAAAACCCCAGAGGCTGCATCATGGGAGTCAAAACGAATATTGAAGTCTCCAAGGAAGAGAAGTTTGAAGGAGGAGGTCAGGAGAAAGAAGGTGAGGTCAGCCCATTCAGTGGGAAACCAGGCCAGTGGGCCTGTAGATGGTGGCCAGAGTCAAAGAGACGCCAGGGGAGACAACAAGCCTGCAGGCAATGCATTAAAAGGAGGAATAGGTCTGAATGGGTATGATAGTAGCAGGGACCCAGTCAGGGAGAATGAGGGCCCGCTAGGCCTGGGTTTATCGAGGATGTTGTAGACCTCAGGTAGGAGAGTGTTGTCAAAACTTGTGACAGAGCTGTCCATAAACCATGTCTCAGTGAGGGCAAGGGCATCTAACTCGAGGTTGAGGTCCTCAAGGAGGTGGCAGATGTCAGAGGAGTATTTGACAGCAGATTGAGCATTGAGGGTGCCTAGATGGAGCAGGTTGCCAGGTCTTCCGAGGAGGGGTACAGGTGTGTGGTACACCCATCAGAGATGGCAGAGGAGCCAGAGGGATGACAGACGGATGGGGAGGCTGGAGAGGAGAGGAGGAATCTGGTGAGAGATGGGAGTCACCTGTCAAGAAGGAAGAAACCCACTTTTGCTCTAAAAATACCTATATATTTTTTTTAATTATTGACTGGGAGACCACAAATACCAGAATGCAACTCAGTAAAAGTCAGAAATTGACTCTGAGTGCAAAACCTTCAAAGTAAGTACAAAATTTTGTGATTTAACTTTGCTGCCTGGGCACTGGGTCTGGCCCTCGGCAAGGACACATGTCTACTCTGATTCGCATATTGTGGAATGAGGCATGGCCGAAGCCCATGCCCCATGGATTGTGGAGACTGGCCATGCAAGCCATGAGCACTGCCCATTGGTTACATTATGAGGGTATATTGGACACTGAACTAGGATGCAGGGTAGATGCAGTGGATAACGGGGGTGCTTTGGTGAGGCTGGGGTCATGGTTGAGCCTCATGCCATAGGCAATTCAATCATGACTTGCATCCCCAGCATGCACTGCTGGTAACGACAAACATCAGTATGCGTTGCAAAAAACATATTTTTTAAAGGAGGTTTGCAGTTCTTTCATATATGTTAAAAGAGGAATTATTAATAACTTATATAAATTGATGTAACATCATGAAACATTTTCACTCATAAAACTCTATGAAATTCACAGAAAATGTTTTGTAAAAAGGGACTTTTTGGTTAAGTCCCACTAATAGAAACCTATGAAATTCAGTGAAACAACTGATACAAGTAAAACCAAAAAAAAAAATAGCCAGTTATGTTAAGCTTTGCAACCATTTCTCGCACCACCACCGTGCACTGCTAAGACTAACATCCAAGACATCAACTACTTCATCACAAATGTCATTGATTGCATCACTGATGGCATCACATATAAAATTAATTTTGATGAAAAATCCCCACAAAGGGTTGTGTTTATAATATTGGTAACAAGATGTCAGGGGTGATCGGGACACCTATCAGGAACTACTTAATGTATTAAAGAATGTAAATGTCTAAACACATTTTTTATTGGTGTGTTGTTGCTAATACAGGAACCTAAAAATACTTACACATAGACAATGGCTGCAGCATGAACCATAGAAGTACATTTGTTTTAATCTGGTAATTTATTATATTAAAATAATGAATGCTATCAAATCAGAGTTTTGAGTAACGTGAAACATGGAATAAATAGCTAACAATTCAAGACTTACTACACAGTTGTGTTAGTACAAACAATACTTATGAAGACTCACAATGCATACAAACCAGAGGCACATAAAGGGAAACTAAAGTAAGGAAGAAAGAAACATCAAAAGAAAATTTCAATAACATTAAAGTTCATCTTCATATATGCAAATGAATTGTGTGTTTGAGGCCTGCTTATTGCTCCGTCCATGTGCACCATGAGCTGAGACCAAACCCGAAGGAAAGCACTTTAAGAACATAAAACAAGGTCAACATCTACATATAAAGAACCTTTAGAATTTTCATATTCTGTCAGTGAACAAAAACACCTGGCCTACATATGTGATGTCATCAGTGATGTCATCAATGACATTTGTGATGTCATCTTTGATGTCGTGGCTGTTAGTCTTAGCAGTGCACAGTGGTTGCACGAGTTATGGTTGCTTAGCTTACCATAACTGGTGAATTTCTGGGGGTTTCCACTTTTACTTGTAAGCATAACGTGCTTTTAACAAAGTTTTTTCACTGAATTTCATAGTTTTTTTTTAGTGAAACTTAACAATAATGTTCCTTTTGCAACGTTTTTTCACTGAAAAAAAAATATATATGTTAATTAAACACACCATATGCAACAATAACTAAATAAAAAACACTTTAAAAAACACCCCTGTAGAAAGAACACAGAATATGCAAGATATCAAAATACAGCACTCTGGCTGGGTAATGAAACAGGTGATGCACATGTTTTTAAAAACAAAAAATAGTCCAAATATATATGTTCTTGAGTTGCAATATGGGATCAATGTGACCCAGCCAGTCTGTATCGCTCACAATGGACCAGTGGGACGGTTATTAGGCATCAATATGTTTGCAATCTCATGGTGGTTCTACAACAGCGAACTAGGCTTCTTGGTGCTGTTCAGTGGTTTGATTTGGTTTGAAATACGGCAGTCACAGTAGTCCATCAGCATGAAGGTACCCATGTGGTGTCAAATGGAAGGATGCTGCTGTTCTAAGTGTTACTCAAGCGATACCGAACATGGAGGTGACAAGGTTCGGTTTGGCGGTTGGGGTTCAACGGCAGTTGAGTTGGTGACGGGATGCACAGGCGAGTAGGTTCGATGTACGGGTTTGAAAGATGAGGCTTGATGAGAAGGTCAGTCTTGCTGGCAGCCGCGAAGACAGCTAGACTATGGGGCTTACCTGCCCACAGCTAAAATGGGCTCAGAGGTCTGACACATCTATAATTTTAATTTCATTTGGATTGTATAACTCTGAGAGATGCCATTCACCAAACGTGTAACTCAACTATGGCATATATTTAGAGTTTAATGTGCAACCAGGACACGATTCTCTTACTTGTGTAATTTTTAGAACAGAGGGTTATATCTTAAATGCAGCCTCTGTGCTGCAGAGACTTGTGTGTCGCTGCAGCTATCAAGAAGGCACCTTTGACCCCTGAACCTGCCACTGGAGAGCAGGCACTTCAGATCAGGGCACTCATTCAGCAGGATCTGTGTGTGCACTATGCTTTTGGCATGGAGCTTATGAGAGGGAAATCTGATCAGCAGATGACCCTACCTGAAAATGAATTATACGCATATTCTTAATATAGTAATACAAATCAAAAATAATTAAGGGCATCTACACCCTTGCCAGATGGAAATTCCTCAAACTGTAAAACTCAACAGATTCTTATGTTCTTTGAAACAAAGCAGCCTTGTTTTGTTTGAGAAATGCAAGAAGGGTGAGCAGCCCTCATGTGTGTCAGGGAATGTTAGCAATACAGCAGGGCATCTGAATGAGATAATGGGCCCATATGGACCATACACTAATATCTGACATAGTGTATGACCTGTTTGATAACAGCAGCAACACCAGACATTTTCTAAGTTGAGTAATAACATTCAATATGGACTGATTGTTTTAGTGATTGTTTTAGACAAACATAATTGGAGAAATAACAGTTGTATAGCTTTGTGGACATCCACCGCAGGCAATACATTTGTCAGCCTTTGCTATTATGATACATGATACATCACAATACAAAATGAAGCATAACATTTTGGGCGTCATCACGAGTCTGGCGGTAACCCTTAAATGCGGCGGTAGCGCTATTACCGCCGCATTTAAGGATCCGCCAGATCATGGCTTTGGTGGATTTCCACGGCAAAATTGCTGATTTTTGTCGCGATAGCGCAAATTTTCCCCATTGGGCCCAATGGGGAATCAGGAGTTCCCGAATGGGCCCAATAGGGAATGGGCAATAACCCTTCCGCCAAACCCGTGATCTGGTGCTAATAGCGCCGGGGGGTTTGGCGGTAGGGCTATTAGCGCCAGCGCTAATACCGCCGGCGTTACCACCCAACTCGTGATGAGGCCCTATAGTGTGTAACCTAATGTAGCACTGCATAAAGTGATATATAACATACAATTACATAACTCAACTATCACACACATTATTGAAGAGTATTTATTTGATGCCATTCTTCATGCATAGATTTACTAGAGTGACTATACAGTTTCCCTTACAATCAGCGGACGGAAGCATCAGTGGGTTGGAAAGCAAAACACATACGCATGCTTCAGATGTGAAATTAGCGCAGGAGAAACATGCACCCATTTCACACAATGAAATGTAAACTCCTCATATGTCCACGATGCACATTGATAGGATACGTTAGTGTACATTTTACGTATGTGTAAATAACACATCTATAGTGGCTACAAGTTTGACCTCTTTTTTCTTCTAATCTACACGTTGTGTGTACAGGAAACACTGCATATGCTAATGGCATTGCACGACTTCACGTAACATGGCTGCAAGTATCATAGGAAACAAATTGGTATGTGCCAGGCCATTCAAAATGGCAGAGCACCGCTGCTAAAGAATTAAGAAAGGATTTACATGTTTGCAGCACCCTCAGTAAAAGAAAATGTGGCAGATTTCCGTCCTCCTCTTTTACATGTATCCAAGTTCCTCTCAGGTTACATTGCTAATTACGACCCCTTTGGTGGCTGTGCACTTTCACTAAGGGAGCAGATATGAGATAAGTGAACTTCTCTGTGCATCGTGCAGTGATTTCATATTTGCCATAATCAACTTTGTGCAAAATATTTTGCCATTTGCATGTGATCCTGATAGAGCTGTATGTCTTGTTTTGATTTTACCGTGGGGTATTATGTGCTCTGTATTAGTACACAATATATTTCATAGCATGATTTTCACTTTTGAACGTTTTTTAATTCACATACATTTATATGCAAATTGAAGTTTTAATGTAATATTAATTCAAAATATTTAACATGATCCATAAATTAATATCCACGACTGTACAATGAATTCGGTTCATAAACAAAGTGTGCCTTCTCGAAATTATATATGAGATTAATATGTACATGAATCCAGAAAAGAAACTGGTCATGGGATAAGTTTAAAACATACTTTCCATAGGTTAACAATCCAGTTGATTACCAGACATCGTGCACAGAAACACCCATAGTGGAGCATGTAGCCGATCATAACAAACATTAAAAATAGTATTCCATTTTGCATAACTAACATGAAAGCTTGAGACCCTGTATTAGTGACATGCTCAATTGAATCAAAAACAATTCTGTTTTGCAAAGCTCTTAAAACATGAATTCAGCTGGTTGAACGACAGTGAAAATAAAAACTTTTAATCAAATACATTTGCGCAAACAGTGAAATGTGCAGTAAGAATTTTAAATTAGTACCCGGCGAGAGTCAAGCAGAATGCAACACGCATTCTGATTGGCTCTCGCCGGGTCCTTACCCGGCCGAGGGGGGGGGTGGCAGCCCCTCAGCCAATGAGGAGACTCGAAGCAGGGACATCCCCGCTCCGAGCCTCCCCACGGCTGAGAGGCTGCCTTCGTCCCCCGCCAGGGACTCAGGTAAGCTTTTTTTTTTCTCTTCCCTTCCCGCGCTCCTCCCTCCCCAGCCCACTTACCTGCTTGCTCCTGCATCCCCGATGGGGGACGATAGCAGCCTCCAGCAGTGTGGAGACTCGGAGCGGGACCATCCCCGCTCCGCGCCTCCACACGACTGGAAGATTCCATCGTCCCCTGCCGGGGACGCAGGTACGTTTTTTCTTTTGTTCTTCCCCTCCTTCCCAACCCCACTTACCTTCTGCTTCTTTTTCTTTTTCAGGAGTGGCACGCTGGGAACACATGTGTTCCCAGTGCGCCCGCCCCCGATGGCCGCCATGGAAAGGGAAAATGGACTCCGTTTTCCCTTTGCATGGCGGCCATTTTCTTGGTCGTTTTTTTTTTCTGTCCCGAAACGCTGCAGCATTTCGGGACAAAAAAAAATGCTTTTAGTGCCCTGGTCACGCACATAATGCGGGCCGGGGTACTAATAGCAATATGATCCTCGCGACGGGGCATTACCGACTCAGGTCGTTAAGGCCCGAGCAAAACTTTGGGGCCCGGGGCATTACCTGACTCGGTAATGTCCCCACCGCGAGGGTCATATTGCTTAAATAATGTTTTGGTTGGTTGTGGAAGCTTAGGAGGATTGTTTGTTAAACCAAGGTTAAAACGCTGAAAGTGAAAAAGTGAAATTGATGACAGTAAGGTAGAATACTTTTGAACAAGAGCTTAGGTTCCTTTTTCTAAGCAGTTCTCTAAGATAAATTCATCAAACGCAGTGCGGAGTACGCAGAGTTGAACATCCTCTATTATGTTATGTGTCATTCGTTTTTATTGCTTTCAAGATGTGCACTAAAAAGAGAACACCATTTGTTCATGAAAAAGCAGGAGGGAAGGAAAGTGGAAGGAAGGATGAAGTCAAGTGCAACATTATTCAGCGAGCAGCAGGAAATTGTGCTAAATGGAATAGTGTTCGAAGGTCGCCAGAGTAAGGAGCTGGAAAATTACAAGTGGGGTGGTGACAGATGAGACCATGAAATTGGGGGGGAAATGCTAAATAAAACATGCAGAAACACATAGAGGATGCAGAGATGAATGAAGGGTTTGAGTTAGAGGGAGAGAAAGAAGGGGGAAAAGGGCT
The DNA here is from genome assembly GCF_040938575.1 of Ambystoma mexicanum. Taxonomy (NCBI): domain Eukaryota; kingdom Metazoa; phylum Chordata; class Amphibia; order Caudata; family Ambystomatidae; genus Ambystoma; species Ambystoma mexicanum. The sequence continues at coordinate 173,417,375 of NC_090924.1, read as the reverse complement.
GTTTGAAACTTGGGGTCCCCAAAAGGATGAGTCTCTGAGATGCTGTTTGGCTTTGGCTGGTGCAGATTCATTTGAAGGCTGTGATTTTCTTCTCTGGTAAAGGGGTCTGGCAAGAACACACTCGAAACTGGTGGATGTCTGGACGTTGATGCTGGCAGCTTTGCACAGCATTTGTAGAATTTTCTGACAGCTGCACAGAGCAGTTGGGGTTTGAATTGATGGTGTTGAGACAAGCGTAGCTGCAGGAAAATAAGTTATTTGGATGGTAAATATAAATAGATAAATACATAAGTACAATTCCTCTTGCAGGACAATTGGAAAAGTGCCAGACCGGACACAAAGTAATAATTCCTTAGCCTTTACAGTACCAAAAGGTTCATGAAGTAATCTGTATTTACATTTTCAAATGATAATTTGTCCCTTTGGTGCAACGGGTTTTAGTATAACGAGCCATCCAATGATAAATGGGGAAAAGAGGGTAACAAAAGGCTGAAATCCAAATGTTGTTATATCGCTATAATAACAAATGAATCCAGGGGAGGGTCACTTAGGGTTCTAACACATCTTATGTGCTGTTCCAAAGTTAATGTTGATTTGCACGTGTGATTTATATTTGCTGCTTTCATGTGTTAGTGCCTATGCACAAAAGTGATGTAACAAGATTGTCTGCTACAAGCTGATAAATACCTATATAATGTGGTAACTGGGAAGTTTGTAGCAGTTTTATTGTGTCTAGAGCCTGTCCTTTTTGCGTTGGAATTGAATGAGCCTAATTGACAAAAGGATGATGCATAGCTAAAAGTCACAAACTAAAAACAAAATTAGCAAAAAGGAAGAGTCAGGCTGTTTCTTTCTACATATTTGGTTGAGATACCGGTCAATTAACTGGTGAACCAACCAGACGTGACAATAGTGTGCTGCAAAGGTACATTACAATGGCTTTTAGACATTGTGAGTTTAGCAGACAAGGTGAAATATGATCGAGGTTAGCATGACAGATTTACAAGGCTATGCTGAGCCTAAGTTCTTTGGTTTGGGAACTTGGTCTTTGGATACTATGAATCTATGGAGTGAACTTTTACTTGCAGAGATTGAAAGAGAAACTCCAGATTGATTATTTGAAGAGGGCACGGTTTTGCATTTATGTTTGGTTAGGCTCTTCTACTGCAATTACAAGAAATTGCAGTCAGGCAGCTTGGTTCATTTGGGTGCAAACGTGTGGTTCATTCTTCACAGGAAAATGGACATTCAGAGTCATGAATTACAAACAATGGTGATGTACCAAAATGAGTTGACGGAATAGCGTAAAAAAGTGGTTCAGGTAGAGATAGCCTCAGGCGACGAGAGGCAAGATTTCAAACATCTGCGAGCCAGATATAAAAAGCTAATGGAAGAATTGTCGCAGTTAGAAATACATTGACAGCGATATGTCACATTGCAAAGTGAATGGGAGGGGAAAAGGAAACAAATACAGGAGTGTTCAGAAGATATTGACCAGTTAAAACTGCAAACAGCTCATATTCAAGTTGAAAGAGATGAGGTCAAGACAGAAATAGAATCATTGCATAAAAGCAAACACCTGTCATGTGATGGTCATTGCTTCGACGATGTGATTACTAGTTTGATGGCAGAAAGTGAAACACGCTTAAAAGTAGCTGCTGAGTAAAAGGAACAAGTCACAGAACTCAATGTACTAGTTACAAGGTTAAGATTGGAGCAAGGTAAAACGGATGCAGTACAGGGCTACAGGGCGAGACAGGGGTTCTGAAAGCACAAATAAGAGAATTAAAACCACAAAACAGGGGTTTACGAGGACATATTTACAGTGAACTGAAAAATATGCCAGAATTCTGTTGATGTATTAGTATATAGGAGATGAGGCAGCAAGGCTGTCAAGTATTGGCTGGCTGCCGGAGTCAGCAGGAAAAAAATGCGAAGTGCCTCGAGCTGGCATAGAAAGGTGGAATGATGCAGTGGGTCAGAAGGAGAGAACTGTTTCACTGAAGGAAGAGAGACGGTCACAATAGAACAAATGAGATGGGGACATGATGCTCAGTTAAATATTAGGTGCACAGGTGTGCAGGAGATTGTGAAATGGGAGCAGAGTTCCACACAGGTCTCACAACTATGGGCCTTCCCAAGAAAATGCAATACAAATAGACCCAATTAGGGTTATGAAGTCACTTAAAGAGATTATAAAGCCATTCACAAAGGATGCTCTTGGGCCGTGTAGGTAAAATTAGTGCACCCATTTCATCCATGCGCTAATTTCAACAGAGCCACTGATCTCAATGGGGAAGTAAACCCCAATATGAAGGATCCCAGTGTGCAGCTTGGGTGTGATCTGGGGCTGATGTGAGACACTGATGAGAATCATACAAACCAAAGAAAGGAGTTTGGATTTAGCATAGAATAGCCTGGCAGTGTAGTGTAGGGTAGCGACTAACAATTAACCCGACTAATTATTAATCCACCCACCAATAACCTTAACAGACTAAACTATTAGTAATTAGAAGGCCACACTGCAGGCCGTGAGTGAAACAGCAACATTTACACAGGGATGTGGGTTTAGAAAAAAATGTAGAAAATTCAAAAGCTGACGCTGAACTGAAGTGTATGTGGATAATAGCAGAATGCTTTTAGTAAAAACTCTTTGTTTGAGCGGGAAGCTGCAGGATGAAAATGTTGCATGTTTATCCGGGCCTGGAGAAAGAATGATGTACAGAGGTCATGGTGAAGAAGCAGGAGTGTAGAAATGTATAAAGCGTTAGTTAATGGAGTGGCGTATGATGGATGGTGACTGAAAATACAATTGGAGGGAAATCAGGTATAATTAGGGATAGCGGGGGGCAAACCTGACATATCTGAATCAAAAACAAAAAGAATCCCCCATGCTACAAATAGGTTTTGAGCACAGCACACAACTAGCTGGATTTTATTGGGATTCTCACACTCTCGAGAAAAGTTCAAGCATAGATAAGTAGAAGTTCTAGGAGAATACAACCTGACTTCACCAATAATTCTGTTAAAAAGGATACATTTTAATACAAATTGTAATTGCATAAAAACAAATACATAAAAACTAACAAATAAAAACTGACAACAGTGACAAGTGCTTCAGAAAGTGCTAAGTGCTAGTCACTAAATAGCTGACAATGTGCAAAGTTTGCAATTGATCTGAATCTCTTCTCTGAGATACTATGGTGACATCAAGTGTACATGTAAACATATTAACAGTTCAGGTACTTGTAACCTTAACTCTTTGTTGAACAGCAAACCACACAATATATAGAATCAAAGACCATCATTATATAGTGACTCTAATTTAGATTCCTGAGTCAACATGTACCTTAAGTGCATTTTATATGATTGATACTTGTCCAGATACTTGTTACGCTCACCTGGTATCCACAGGGGCGCCACCCAGCCAGGTTACTCGCTGGTATGCTTCTCAGCTTTGCCCTGATGTGGTCTGCGGGGAAGGTTCTGACTTGTGGTAGAATTAGGCGTGCTCTCCGTCCTGCCTTCTTTGCAGGGGCGCGTTGTCTTTCATGGGTGAGTGCGGTCCAGTTACTTCACTGACGCCAGCCCGTTTGATATTGTTCAGGTAGGTCTTATTGGTGTTCTTTAGTTTTGTTGCTATCCTGCATGCCTTTCTTTGTTTAAAATGTCTCTTTTTTCTCCCTTAGGTATGCAGAGCTTCAGCACAGCGAACTGGCTTGATTGAGCCCCACTGGTAAATGATGGCGCATTAAGAGCTCTATGATGCGGTAAATAAGCGCTATGTGCAGCGCTGCAAAGTCTTGCCTTTGCTAACCTGTGTTTTCCTTCCTTGTAGGTGGCAGTGTACTTCAGCGCAAGTGGAATGTCCGGAGTGGTGCCAGCCGAGAGGCGACCAGCCAGGTAAGCCTTTTGAGCAGTTCATAATTTGTAAATGTCTCAACTGCTTTCTTTAATGTTGCTTCTATCTTCCTCTTTCAGTTCGTCCTGTCCGGGAGGCGTGCAGATTCGAGGAAGCTGTTCTCAGTAGCTGCGAGTGTTTAAAGATGAAGACTGCAGGTAAGATGCTGCTGCTAATGATGTTCCTTTTGTCTCCTTGCAGGTTCTGCTTCTCCGAGGTTCGAGGGAATAGCTGGACACGGTGAGCGTCACGTTGCAAGCTGCAAAGTAACGCAAAGCAAGTTGTCTTGCTCGGGTGTGGTTTAAATAGCCTCAACAAAATAGTCCAGATAAAGTAGTCCCTATGCTACCACACCCAAAACACTAGACCGCATAGCTTGGTTCTTAGGAACCAAGCTATGTGGGTGCCTCCATGTTGGCTGACAATACAATAAAGTAGTTCCCAAGCACATTGTTTTCCATGGTGTATGAGCCTGGCGCCATAGGCACCAGGACTGGCCCCATGAGGGCTTTTGAAGAGGATGCCAGGCTCTAGAGACCTGAGACCTGACTCCACCTGGCCAATGAGTTTGCCATGGGGGGTTTTGGGTGAGGGTAGTGACAATACTTCTCAGTAGTATCTGCGAATACCCTACATGTTTCATTCCTACAGCCTTTAAAACTAGTAACAGGAACTTCTTCAGGGGAACATGTGAGCTGGGGCCAAAGGGCACCCACAGCCCAACTTGTGGTGGTATCAAGATAACACTTGAAGAATTGAAGTTGTCATAAAAGTGTGAGGTCTTGAATGGTGTATCCCAGTGGGCACTTGAATGAAGTAATAGTCCCAGTTTGCTTGTATTTTTTTTTGATAATTTAGTTTGTTTGTAAACTTTTTCATCATTTTCATCTTCATCTGTGGATAGTAAAAACTAATGGTTTAAATTGAGTCTCATGGTGTTCTTTTATTGAGTTCCAATATAGTGCTAAGAAAGAGAGTAATTGTGTATGTATATTTATTGTTATGTCCACTGAGTAGGGCGGCCCATCTTTCTTGAGTGTCCATTTGTCGTGATGAGAGTTGAAAGAAAGCTCCAAATTGGTTACGCTGAGAGGATAGTGATTGGCATTCCATGACCAAGTGAAATAGGGTTTCTGGGATTGCTTGATCCTTGCAGAAACAACAGTAGTTGTTTGTGGCGTCAATCTGCCTCGTTGTTGATAGGTATGAGTTTGTAGGTAGAATGTTCAGATGTATTCTTAAAAATGTTGTTCTAATGATCTGGTCTGGGAAGATTTGAAGATAAGGAGGTAGCTCATGGATTTTCCTGTTATCTTTAGTGCATTGAAGATTCTGTTTGTAGGCATTTTTTGTTTGAATCGTTTTTATCCTATCATTCTGGAGAAGTTTTATTTTTGCGTATTGTGGGCTGAGAGTTAGAAGTTATTCTGTTATCTCTTAGTTTTCCATTTCCTTCCTCATAGAATGTTTCCATTTTTGTAATACCGTGTTGTTGAAGGTATTTGCTTGAGCCCGCAGGATTTGAATCACTGGGGTTTTTTGATCGGTAAGTATTTTTCGGAAGATGTCTAGTCTTTTCCATAGTACAATGGATTCAATTGATTGGGTTGCCATTTCAAATCGTATTCTTGGCATTGGATATGACTGTGGTAGGCAGAGAATTTTGTGCCAAAAAATAGCTTCAAATTTCATCCAGTTTATTGTGCGGGCGTTCAACAATGCTTCTGTTCCATAGGTTAGTATCGGGATGTATTTTTGTCTGTAATAGGCAATGATGGGTCTGAAAGAAAACTGGCCGTATTTCCTCTGAAGTATATATACATCCGTGTCTTGCCAGGGTTTGTGCTGTTTGTTCAATTTTGTCGAGACATTGTTTCTCCGATTTTGATTGATTTATTAGGATACCAAGATATTTAAAGGTTGACACATTTTCTATTTGGTTTCCATTAATATTGTAAGTCAGTTGTTTTTTTTTTTTTTGTAGGTGGTTTGGTTAAGGTCATTGTCTTGGTTTTTGTAATGTTGATCGTTAGTTCATTTTTTTTCATATAGCTGCTCAGGGATGTCAGAGATGCTTGTAGTCCGGTGGGTGTTTTATCCAGCACAACAATGTCATCTGCATATGCATGGCAGGAACTGGTGTTGAATTTATTTTCGGAGGGTTGGTTTGATTACTGCTTAGGTGTTCTTCGATGTCCACTGTGAACAGATTGTATAAGGTTGCTGCCAGGGGGCACCCTTTCTTCAGACCGTTTACTGTAGGAATGGCGTTGGTGGTAGCTCCCTGTTTTGATAGTCTCACTTTTATGGAAGTTTCTGAGTATAGTAGGATGATTGGTTCGAAGATATTCGGTGGACAGTTCCATGCTCTGAGTTTTGACCATAATTTGTGCCGTGAGATGGCATCAAATGCCATCTTCAAGTCAATGAATGCTGCATGTATAGTGGTGTGAGAGTTGATGGCTTCATGCTTTATTAGATGAAGTAATATCAGGTTGATGTTGGTTCCGACATTGGCAGTGAAGCCTGTTTGCCTGATCGAGAATTTGCCATTTTCAATTGCCCAGGCAGTTAGTTGTTTCAGTAGTATTGACGCGAATAGTTTTCCAAGCGGATTCAGCAGGGCAATTAGACCTCCAGGAGTTTGGCATTTGGTTGTGTGTGTTTACCAAAGTTATGATGTGACACATGAAATTCGCCCAGGCGGACGGGTCTTGCTTGATGACTGCATTGGATAGTCCATCGGGGGCCAGGTGCTCTAGACGTGTTCAAGTTTTTAATGAGCTGTATGAAGTCGTCATATTCTGCGTTTACATGCCATTTCGGTTCAGTTCTGGTCGTTTCATCTTGATGCTGCGTTGTTCGGGCTCCATAGATGGTCGAGAATTGCGTGATCCAAGTTTTTTGCGCAACATTAGCTATTAGTTTGTGTTGTTTTTGCAAGTTGTCGTTGAGCAAATTCCATAGCTCTCTCGTGTTGTGTGACTTGTATAGTTTCATTATGTTTTCTGCATCTGCTTGTTGAAGGATTTTTTGTTGAGATTTTCTCCAATTGGTGTATTTCTGTTTCAGATTTTTGATCTGTGTCCTATTTTCTCCGGATGTTATTTTCTTTAAGTGCCGTATTGATCGTGTTAGGCATTTTTTCTTGTCAGCTATTTCCTGGTTGTAGGTATGGCGATGATGTGGATATGGCCGGTTTTTGAGTGTTTGCCGGAAGGGCAATAGGATCCATTCATTATGAGTTTTTCGGGATCTGTCAAGTTGGAAATATAGAGATTCTTCGGTAGGTTTGCCATAGCTGCTTGTGGGATCCGTAAACGTGATGTTGTTCCATCGAGTTCTAGAGAGCCTACTGGTGTTAGTTCTCTTTGTTCAGTTGGCGGCCGCGAGTGCACAGTGAGATGGTTATGATCACTTTTGTCAGTTATCGTTTGAGCTTTCATGACAAATTTGTGTAAATTGTATGAAAGAAATATGTAATCAATGATTGCAGTTGATGATCCTCTGGTTCAGGTTGGCGTGTAAGCTGTGGGGTTGTTCGTTGCATGGTCCAAGAGTATGAGATTGTGAGTTGTGATTTCATTCATCCATCTGTTTGCTTTTGGTGAAAGTTGTGAATGTGCTCGGAGAGTTCCGTTCTGAGTGAATAGACTGATGTTCAGATCTCCGCAGATTATTATTTCTGGTAGTTGGTGATTTTGTCACGACCACGTCAATTGCCATGAATACTTCGTCAATGAATGCTTCATTGATATTGCTGCAGGGTTCCAATACAGGTTTAATATTGCAACTGTTGTGTCATATCCCTTTGGTTCGCTTGTATTAACTACAAGGGAGTTGATCCAGTGTAAACCTAATGATAATAATAGACCACAGACTAATTTGTGTGATCTAATTAGTGTGGTTGCTTAAATGGGTACATCAATCATTTGTTCTCTATGTTAGATGTAAGTAGGAGCTTACCATCTCACAGTGTCGGTAAAGCATCCTCAGAAACTGCATTAATTCTCTGTGTCGCAGTTCCAAAGTATCCCTGTGGACATACAAAATGACAGGACACTCAGCCCTATAAGCCCCATAGGTGAAGAAACTAGGCATCATATGACATTATTGATGTGCTAGAATAATAAAAAGTCAGTAATAATGACAATTACTGATAGTAATAAGACGACTTACTTCAATCGTGCCTCGAGATTAAGTGAGCATCTCGTTTAATAGACATATAGGTTATTTCATAGGGCACGTCAAGTCGGCAAGTTTGAGGATCAACCTGTGAATAGATCAACACTAGGTTAAACGTCCAGGTAGTTAAGATATATGTGTAGATTGATCAACTAATTTTAGCAAAGATCTAAGACAAAAAGTATGGGCTCTAAGGTCTAGTATTAAGTGGAAATGGCGACTTGAGTCGTATGGCGGTAGTTACAAATGGGGAGAGTGTCTGCATAGATCAACTGAATATTGCTATAAAGATAAAGCCGTCAGAACATACCGCACAAAGTGTGGCGGAAAGGGCGTAGGAAATACCTTATAGGGTTCAGGCTGATCAGGCGCTCTAGAGATAGTGCTGCTCTCTGGGCTCTCCCCGTGTCGACTGGGAAACCGTAGCTCCGGTAGCCTGGTATGCTATATTCAATCAACAGGCCCGGATTGCGCATGCGTCGAGCAGGGTGCGCTAATCCCGTAGCTTAGTCACATGTCCCGCTATAGACTATGCCAGCATTGTTAGTGGAACTAAACCTAATGTTGGCGGTGCTAAGCGCATGCGTTCAACGGGGTACACCTCCTCACATCGATTGTCAGACGTCGAGGGGAAGTGGTGACTAGGTCTAATACTGGCAATGCTATGCGCATGTGCGCAAAGGGGTAACGCTACTTCTATTGAATGTCAAGCATTGAAAGGGGAGTGGAGGCTTCCGTGTCCGATCAGTTCACGCCATGTCTCAGACTACATTGCGCATATATATGTACTGTAACGCTAGTCTCTTAGGTAGCTGTCTAACCCTATCGGAACGCACTGTAAATGCCGTTCACAACGTGATTGATTATAGGGTTGTGGCTAATCACAGGTGTATTAAAGATCACGCTCCCTTCTGAGAAAAGCATAGAAAATTTAAAATGTAATGTAGTAGCAACAAGTCACTCACGCATTACTGCAAAAACGAATACTATTGACCCCACATTCTCAACAATGGGTGAAGTGAATAGTAATTCATACTGATTTCAATACTAAGTGGCAGATGAGCAAGTCTATCTCTCTTAAATGGAGTACGGTGTGAAGGGCGCCGAATAGCGCCAGACGTGCAAGGATTAAGACAAATATGTATTAATTAATAAATACATTCCAGTCAATATTTTCATATTGAGGTAACTTTTGGTCAGAAAAATCATCTTTTGCTCTTGTATGCTTACAGTACGTTTATCCACACTTTGATCTTGAGTTTGTCCAATTTTGATAATCACAGTCCATCTAAGTTCTTTTGGTTTGTGTCCTAGGCAAGTGAAATGTCCCGCTAGCGGTGCATTCGCCGTATTATTCCTTATACAACTTTTGTGTTCTCCTATCCTGACTTTGATTTTCCTTTCAGTTTTACCGATGTAAAGTCTATCACAAGGGCACCAGTTGGCATACACTACCATCGTGGAGTTACAGTTGGTAAGGACTCTTTGTTCCCATCGTTTGTGCAAGCCCAAATTAATTTCTTTAGTTCTGCTAGTTTGTGTACATCAATTGCAGTGACCGCATGGACTATGGCCTGTGGTTCTGGGGAGAGCCCAGCTCTCGGTTAGTGTGGATTGTGCACTGGGTTTTACAAATACATCAATTCTGGTTGTCAGTTCTTTCACTTTTCTGCTTCTCCGGAAAGCGCAGTTAGGGATAGATAGTGGACATTCACCCTTTTCCAACACATGCCAATTGTGTCTCACAATCTTGGATATTTCATTTGACAATGGGTTATATGTACTTACAAATACAATCTTGACATTATTTTTTTTTTCTCTCTATATTCCAAAATAGCATCTCTAGTATTGTTAGAGGCTCTTTTATATGCATTCTTAACCACCTTTTTCGGGTAGCCCTTCTGTATCAAATTGTGTTTCATGTTGTCAGCTTCTTCCACAAAATCTCTTTTTGCGCTGCTATTTCCCTTCATGCGTAAAAATTGGTCAAATGGCAAATTTTGTCTCAAATGCTGTGGGTGAAAGCTAGAATACAATAGCATGGAGTTCTTGTCAGTACTCTTATGGAATGGCCTGACTTGAAGTATTGATTGTTCTTTGTTCACAGGCAAAGTACATTATGGAAGGAGGTACAAAAACGGGTGGTAAAATCATATACTTTCTTTATGAAGATATATGCAAGGATGACGGAAGGAAAAAGGCCTTAAAAGGAAGAGGAAACACTAAAAAGGGTGATTTGATTTGGGTGTGATGTTAATTCGATCCATTTCAAAAATACATTCTGTGGCCATTAATGACGGGCCATGGCTCGCGGAAACCAAAAGGAAATGCAACCAACTAGCAAACCAAGCACTGATAATCAACAAGAAATTTGGCAAATTCTCATTACGTCCAGTCTTGGCCTTTTACCAACAGAAGGTCATACCGGTTGTGACATATGGCGCAGAAAATGCGCTGGGATGCCCCCACGAGACCTGGGCCACACTGGAAAATTGTTTCTGGACGAGAGTCTTAACACTTCCTAGAGGTGTGAAAACCTCTTGTATAAGATATGAACTGGCTTTAATATCCTTGCATGCAAGAATATGTTGGAGCCTGTTGAGTTTATATCGAAAGACCTGTAGTCGGGCGCAGATCCCACAATTTGAGATCTCTTACAATGCCCAACCTGGAAATCACAAAATATTCCAGATGTGGTCGAACAGATGTGAGGCAATCTTGAAAAAATATGACATAACAGTCGACTTGCTTCATGAGAATCCGGATGCAGCTAAACTAAAGATCTGGCGTACAGATTGGGACGAGACTTGTGCGGAAAGAGCTGCCGCTAGTAGTTCGCGCAACGCTCCATTAGAAGCACGTGCCTTTAACAGCCTTCAGAAATATGTGCTTCTATTCCCCAATCCACAGGCACGCAGACTATTTACACTGTTCAGATTGAACTTGTTCAAAACGAATGATCGCCTCCGCTCATGGAGGGGTTTTTCCCACCTGAGACCTGAATGTAGGTTGTGCTTAAAGGGAAACGAATCACTAAAACATCTAGTCCTATTTTGCACAAAACTAAGATCTGAGAGGACCATACACTTGGGGCCCTGGAGCTTAGCATATCCATCATTGTGTGCGGACGAGTGGTGGAGCTCAATGTTCCAGGGAACCGACTTAAAACTAATCCTGCCCTTAACAAGGTTGCTGGAAATTATAGAAGCATGTCTGCTACCAATAGTTGAAAGTTCTCTGGTGAATAGTGAACTTGGTTGAACTACCATAGATGGAAAAGAGTTGACAAAGTTATAGCAATGGATGTTATGTGGATGGGTCTAAGGAACTTTGATAAAGATGTGTGGAGAATTTGTGTCAGATTTTAAAGGTTTGTAAAAACCAATAAAAAAAAATAAAAAAAAAATACATTCTTTTATGGTCTTATTCAGCTGATTGCAGTGCTGTTAGCACGTGAATTCTCAAATGAGAAGCGTAATCAATGGATATTCGATCTATCTATGAAGGTGTGGAAAGTCATCTCCCACACACAAAATAAAGGAAAAGAACAGAAAAACAAAGGAAAAGAGGTGGTAGTTTGTACTACAATTGCAGAAATTAAGTGAGGGAGGAGTATGGCTTTGGAGATAGTAAAGACAAGGATTGACATGATACAAAATCAGAAGCAATTGCCAATACAAGGAAGGCTCCAGGCAAAGAGCATGGCATTACCAATGCCAGTGTTATAGTATACCGACCTTAGGATAGAGCTACCTATGTCAGTCCACAGTGTCTAAGAAACTCTCCCTAGGTAGGCTTTCAGTATAGTGCAGCAGAATCACCTCAAGTCGATTGCCTCAGGGACTGTATCAGGCATTGGGAGCTCAAAGTAGGTTTAATACTACAACAATGACATATGGCAACAGTAATCAAATGGAACCAATATATTTAGATAGGTTCATTGAAACTGTATTTCAACAAAAGGAGCAATATTAGCCTAATGAAAGACATAATGTGACAAATAGCCCATGCTCATATGCCCAAGCCACAGCACAAGTGGGTTATGGACAGAGAACAACCCCACGTTCTCCCCCGCACCTGTCATAGGGAAATACTAACCAAATCCAGTCACCTGATGGTAACCATGGCAGCCAGAAAAGGTCAGGGTGATTTTAATCAAATCAATACAGGCCTAGAGAGCAGAGAGATTAATTTAGGGATCAGGAAAGATTTCAGAGCCTAGAAACACAAGTGAAGATTAAGATTGCTGACCAAGTGTGGAGACTGTGTGCTAGCCAAATAAATCACCAACAAATGACAAATCATAGCGAAGAGCATAAGAATGATGTTGCTCAAGGAACTAGTAAGAGACTAGTTAGGCAAACACCCCAAACTGGAGAACAAGTACAAATGACACACCATTGTATAAACATACAGTGATGCACAGTAATTTCCTCCTCCTGGGATGACTCCTTTCCTCGTCCTGGCTCCTGCAGTGTGGGTATTGAGCTCCTGTAAACCTCCTGTAAACCTTTTTGGATGGGAAAATAATTACTAATTTCTATAACAGAGGAGCAAGACAGACCGGTTAATGGCCAAACACCAGTAATCCTATCCAAGGTTTTTCCTTTTTTTTCCAAATGCCTCAACCTTTCATTCATTCCTTCCTTCTGTTACACTAACCATACCTAATCACCTGTTACAATTAACCAATTTGCTCTCAATCTTGTGTTCTGCCCATTGTGGACTATCAGGAATCAATGAACTCACGTAGATCATGGTGCAGCCCTATTTCTGATGTAGCCAGTAGGCCTTTCAGGCCTAGTTTGTTTCACCTGGTTGCTGCATTCTTTTCATTTCATGTTTCGGGCGGAACAGCTTGGTTTAATTTACATGGGCTAACTGTTCCACAACCAAATTGTCTTCCTTCATTAGTATTCTACACACCACAGGTGAAATATTGCCCACACTTTTGAATGGGCCACGACAGGTCATCAGAATTCTCGCAAAATTGAATTTATATGCTTGGCCACCTATCTCATATTCTCTAATGGTTGATTTTCTGTCATAGTAGGATTTGGCACCTTCAGCTGCCCATTCCAGATTTCTCTGCGCAAATGCAAATGCGTGTTGCAAATCCTGCCACAACTCTTCCACAAATTAATGAATTGTGGATGCATTTGGCAATACTTGCTAACAATTGGTCTTCTACAACACATGTTGGGGTAGTACCATTTTCCTGCTGTTTTATCTTGTGTGGGCTGAGATTTGTAGATTTTGATGGTGTCGCTCTAATGGCCATGAGCAGTAAAGGGAGTTGTAAATCCCAACCAGACCCTGCCTCAGCCACACACTTTTTTTAGTATATTCATTATTGATCTGTTGCATCTCTCCTCTCCCTCACTAGATGATGGTTGATATGAAACATTTTCCACATCTTGGTCATTACTGCACTAGTAAATGACTTCCACAGACTGACTCTATTCTCTGGCCCAAACCAAACCTGGAAAATATGTGATTCATCATCATTGTAGCTGTGGTCTGTGCACTGCAATCAAGAGAGGTATACATTCCAACCTTTTTGACATTAAACTCTCAAACCCTTAATATACACTTGATATACTGCCCCCCGGCCCAATCGGGACATTCGAGGATGACATTAACACGATCGTAGCTAACAACCTTAAAAACTCAATGCAAGCACTACTATTAGGTGACCTTAATCAGGGTTTCAACGACCCTTCAGATCTGCCTGCCCTGACAATAGCCAATACACTAGTAGAATTAAGCTTCACCCAAAGAAGTACTATCCCAACCCACAACAAAGGTAGAATACTAGATTGGGTTGCAGACCATAACAGCCATGCCAACATCCTTTCTATCTCACCATTAGCCTGGACAGACCACTGCCTGCTGTCATTTACACTCTCCACCAACAGACCCCTACCCACTTCTCCCTCCATGGCTCCTCCCACTCTTACCAGAAAAAAAAAGTGCATCACAGCGGATAAATGTATCACTGCCTTACTCCAAACCCTCAATGAGCTACCTGATAGTGCTGATCCAGAAAGCTTGGTTGAGGAGTTCAACAAAATGATGGCCTCTTCCATGGAGCAGATAGTCCCGCTTAAACTTAGACCAAGCAAACCAAAAAGCCATCTGAAAAAATGGTTCACACCTTTCCTAAAAAACTTAAGGCAACAAAAAAGAAATTGTGAGGCTGCTTGGAAACTACTACCCTCGGAAACTAACAAATTAAAGCTCACTAAACTCTCATCCCTCTACAAAAAGAAATTTGCTTAGCTGAGCGGGCCTCCTACGACACTCGGATCTCTCAAGCTATCTTCAATATGAAAGAATTATTCACTATTCTTAAAAAATTAGAGACCCCCATCACCATACCAGACACATGTAATAAAGATAAAAAATGGTGCTCAGACATCCAATATGCACTAGCCAATAAAGTATCTACGTTACAAAATGAAATCTCCACAACAACAAAAAACTCCTTAAAGAACACACCATTGCCCAAAACAACTGAGAATACAGCTGAAGCCCAACCTACCCGATTCAACTTCTCCAAAGTATCTGTCCTCGAGGTGGAATCATTCTATCCCTCAAACCATCCAATTGTCAGGGCGATCATTGCCCAGCAAAGCTCATCAAGGATGCAGCGCGAGACTTATCTCCCTTCATATCCAAGCTTATTAACTGCTCTTTTACCACCTGCACCATACCCACTAACCTCAAACAATCTTGGGTACTTTCACTTTTAAAAAAAACAAGGCTAGATCCCTCAATACCCACCAACTATAGGCCTATTACAACAGTCCCTTTTCTTCTAAAAATTATAGATAAGGTGGCCTATACGCAAATACAAAAATATGTGGAACTACACTTACTAGGAGCTAGTCAGTCAGGATTCCACCCACAGCACGGAACGGAGACTGCTCTCATTGATCTCAAGACCCAAGTCAATGAGCTCAGAGACAATGGCAAATCAGCCCTGCTCCTCCTCCTAGACCTCTCAGCTGTGTTCGATTTGGTGTATCATACAATATTATGTGACTATCTTGACAAAGCAGCACATTTCTCGAACAATGCTGTAACCTGGATTAGATTGTTCCTCAGTGGCACAACTATGAGAGTCGTTTCACCCTCTGCAGCTGCAGACTCCATACCTATCACTTGTGGTATCCCACAGGGATCCTGCGTTTTGCCCACACTCTACAACATATTTACCAAGCCTCTTTTCGATGATCTGGACCATCTTGGTATCACCTACACTAAATATACAGATGATACCCAGATCCTCCTCCCACTTTCATGGCATTATGACAAGGATTTTGCCTTGGTGAACAGAGTGTACATCATCATCCAGGCATGGATGGCCACGCACAGTCTATGCCTGAATGATGATAAAACAGAACTCATCATCCTGGGTACCCGTTCCAACTTAAAAAAAATTGGGACCTGACTGCTCATCATTCCTAATTGACGGCAACTGCATTAAGGTAGCACAAGAGGTAAAAACATTAGGTTTTCATTCTCTCATTCTCCAAACAAGTCAACACACTAGCGTCCTGAACGGTCTATACGTGCAAACTAATAAGAACAGGCATTTCTCTCCAACAACAGTTGTATCACCCTGGCCAGAGCACTCATCCTTTCCCGCCTGGATTACCGCAATGCCCTGTACATAGGCTCCAACAAATCCATCATTAGAAAAATTCGAACTTTACAAAACAATGCCTTTAGAGCAGCACTAGGCATCTACAAATGAAACCACATTTCTGAGAATAGACGTCAGAATAATTGGCTCCAAACCAATAACAAAATCCTTCTAAAAACCTTGTCACTCACTCATAAATCTCTCAATAACGCCTCCCCTATCTACCTCTCCGAGAAATTCCACAAACTGAGTTCCACAAGACCCACCAGATCAACAAATAGGGACCGTTTGTCCATCCCTAAATTCAAACGTACCACGATCGGAGGTAATAGTTTCCCTGTTAAAGCGGCCAAACTCTGGAACTCCTTGCCTCCTACACTGAGATTAGACTAACCTTATCTCAACTTCAGAACCAACACCATCCTATGGCTGAAAGCCAACGACTTCTAATTTACATGACGCCCACTGTACTGTAACCAATGCCTACCACTAGCTGCAACCCCTACCAGGTGCCCTCAGAGCATAACCATTGTAATTTTTTTGTAAATTTTGACATTGTAAGAATTTGTATTGCACCTTTCGTGACCCAGTTACCCCGCGGGGACTATTAATACTTTCTTGTATACAATGCTTTTTATAATTTCTGTAAATAGAAATTTTACCTGCTCTGTAATTAATGCATCTCATTCTTGACTCCCTGTAACGAAGCTTCGCATTATCCTGTAACTGTTGTGCCCTGTTACCCTTGGGTCTGGCGCATATTATAAATAATAAACAAACAAACAAACAAACATGTAACTGTCAGCATGTACTTGTTTCCCCATGATGATCTTTGGACTGGACCAATGAAGTTGATTTGCATATCTGACCAGGGTAGGGTCAGTCCTCTCTTAATTAATTGTGCACTATGTGTTGGAGAAGTGGGCTGGAATTGTGCACACACCAAAAATCCCAGCATATACAATTCGACATCTTGGAACATATTTGGCCAATAATCATGTTCCCTTAAAATTTCAAATGTTTTCTGAGTACATCCATGACCTGATGTTGTTGCATCATGGGCAGGATGTAACATCAGCCCCCGAAACGAAACAGGGACCACACACTGAACATTATCTGAAAAGGACTTTCAGACCAACAGTCCATCTTATAACAGAAAATGTTTTTTACTCTTCATCACCCTCAATTCCTCTCTGCCCTTGCAGTCCTCCTCTGAAATGGGATTATTTTCTGCATTAACCATATTATTGTAAAACATACCTATGATTGCGTCTTCCTTTTGTGCATTAATCCTGACCCTAATCCTGATCCTGTTCAGGTGTGTCAAACCTCAATTGAATTACTGGTTGATTGTCTGCCCCTTGGGATTTAGAGAGTGTCACTATATCTAACTGTACCTCCCTGAGCAAGTGTTCAATGGGAAACTGTTCTCCCATTACCACCCCAATGTTGGCTAATTGGTCATCCTTATCTTTCTTTCCTTTTCTTTTTCTGGGGTTGTGGAGTGTCCCCTTATTTACCTTCAGTCAATTTTCATCTCATTTTCCGAAGCAAGATTGTCAATGGACTGAATTTGTTTGCCATGCTTACATTTTTTTTGTTACAAGTGACCATCCCTCACAGCTTCCATCCCAGTAACTATTCCATAAAGCTATTCCAGGCATAGTCAGAGTTGGTGACAATCACTATTTCTTTCAATTTGTTTTCCATGGCTGTGGATATTGCTTTGCATCCAATTCTAATACCTGACTAGTCCTGGAATCTATACTCCTGCTCACTGATTGGATGTCATCATGTTTTACCCACACATTACCGATTACTCCCAATAACTCCTTTACAGGATTATTACTCACATGATATGCACAACCATCCACATATACGGCTGGGAGATGGTTTGTGTGGTGAATGTTACAATTCAATCAAATCAATTTCCAGTTCTGTACTGTCTTTGGTTTCTATAAATGCACAATCATGTAATTATACAAGTTCCTTGGCCACTGGACTTTTTTATTTTGCCCATATCATATTTCTACAGGGAACCCTTGTAATGCAAATGTGCATGAAATAATTCTTGATTGGGCTAAATGTGCTGATCTGATCCTTTTACTTTGTAGAAATTGCAGAGGGTGATGTGCAGTTTCAACAATTACCCTCTCTCCTTGAATAATGGGGTGGAAATATTGTAAGGCCCAAACTGTTGTCAATGTTACTTTTTCACATTCATTAAATTTGTTTTCTACTTCTGACAAATGTTTGCTGGCATATGCAATGGTCTTGTAATTCAATCATGCTTCTGAAACAAGGCCGCTGACATGCACAGGTCCATGAATGCTATTTCTATAAACCAAACATGGGGCCCTTACCAAACAATTCTTGAACGTATCTACCCTCTCAAGCTGTTCCTACACCCATTTCCAGGGCATGGACTGTTTCAGTAGCTTAATCAATGGTTGTGCAATTTATGCATACTCTTCAATGGATTGTCTATTGTAACTTGGCATCCCTAACAAGCTTTTCAAAGCCTTTAAATTTGTGGATTCTTCATCTTTTGAATGGCTTTTACCTTTTTCATCTGCGGGTGTAACCCTGGTCCGTGACTTCATGTCCCAAGAAATGTACCATTTTTCTGCAACACTGCGCTGCGCCTTCTGCAATGATACTTTTGCCCCAGCCTCTTGTAATTGACTGAGGACATGCCTTATTTCACTGAAATTACTTGGTATGTCCTCACTCTTAATCAGGATATCATCCATATAAACCACAGTTCCTTTCTTGGCTGCATCTGGAAGTGCATTATCCCGGAAGATTCCGAACTTGCTTTTGCTTTAGTCATGCATATTGTTTTCCTTGGACGGTAAATGCAAATAGGTTTGCTATGTCCTTTGCTAATGAAACACACCAGTACCCAGCTGTCAAATACAAAGTGGCCTTGCATCTATGCAAGGCCCTTGTCAATAAATGGAAGTGGCCACCTTGACACCAGTACTCTCTTGTTAAGTTCTCTCAAATCTGCACATAACCGCCACATACCATTGGGCTTCAAAACCCAAAATGAAGGCATGTTTGAGGTACTCTTCATAGGTCTAATGATCTCTCTGGACTCCCCGTTTTTAATGATTTCCACTAATGACTCCTTACAGGCCAAAGGTAGCATATATTGTTGGACAAAGACAGGTTCCCTACCATATCCTTCTGGTAATGTGGTTACATGCAGCTCTGTATGATCACAATCATATGCTTCTCTGGTAAATATATCCTTGAATTCTAGAAATACTTTCCTCAACTGGTCCCTCTCTAAATCTAATGTACATGCATCTACAGCTTGTATTTGTTCATCAACCACTTTACTGTCAGAACCCTGGCAAGTGTTGGGGTGGTGGCAGGGAAAAGAGCCCCTATGTTGGGTTATGGAGGGAGGAGGGGGCCTTTGCAGCGCCCAACGGGCTTCTCAAGACGTGTTCTCCACCCCTTTAGCAGGTCGTGTGGCCAGGGGTGGAGAACAGCCAAGAGACTACATTTCCCAGCGGCCCCGGCGGCAGGACACATGAGAACCACGCCCACGCGAGGGCGCATGCGCGAGCCGTGCCCCACGAGCGCTGCTCGCAATCATGCCCGGCAACCTGAGCTGACGTGCATCCGACGAGCTCCAGTCGGCAAGCATCTGCGGGGCACCAGCCCGCCTGAAAGCATACCCCAGGCCCCGCATCACACTTAAGATAAGTAGCGCAAGGTTCCACGCGCAGCGGCTAAATTGCATGGAAGAGATTTCTTATAAAACTAACAAGAAAACCACGAAAACCAAGTCGCGTGCAAAACGAAACTAACTCTTGGGGCACAAACTATTAACCCTGCATGGGTAGTGCTTGCATAACTACCGCATGCACCGTGGGGGGCATTGCATGGTCCAGACTACTAAGACCCGTATGGGGAAAACGAAAGACACGGGCCGCTCGATCTCAGAACAATTAACCCATTAAGGGTAGAACAAGCGCACACATCCGTTCTGACTTTCCTTGTTTGCTTTTAGAGAAAGACGACTCCGCGGAACGGTGCTGAGACAGGAAAGACGGCAGTCGCCGCAGATCATCAGAAAACGAAGCTAAGTCCGAGTTTATGTTTCTTGTAGCTTTTAATGATGGAGTGGGCTTAGCACAGAATTGCCCCTCACATGAAGCAATGTCCGGAATGCTATTTTCTACATGAAGTAATGTGGGAATGCTTATTTCTACATGATGTAATGTGGGAATTTTGCATGCAGTAACCTGGGATATGTTTAGTAGGTGTTTGTGAATAACATAGGCAATCACACAGGCTCTGCAGAAGCAGTTGGCCAAACTGGTTGGAGCTCCAGCACAAAGGCTCCCGAGTTTACCAGAAGAGGTAAAGAGCATTGGAGTGACAAGTCACAACTCCACTGAAAGGAAGCAGGAGCCAAGGAGCATGTTATCCTAATTCCCCCTTCCCTATCCACAACTCCTTCCTCTACCTCTTTCCGGTGATCCTAAAACCCTCTGCCTATCCAATCCACGGACCCTAACCCTCTTTCCCCGAAGGGTCGCGGAAGCCTGCGATGGTGTAATCTCCAGGCCCCAAGACCTAACGGGAAGGGAGGCGTTTGTGCTGCCTCTGCACCAGAAGAAGAAGACTGAAAGCTCTGACAGAATTGCAAGCCCACGTGTAAATCAGGCGCCCAGGCAGTACAACCATGGCGGATGTGGTTACACTCCTTCAGGAATTGAAAGCGGAATTGTCCGCAACCAGACAGGATTACCAGAATCTGGCGGGTCAGGTCCATACTTTAACAATCCAAAGCCAAGCCCAAGCAACGCCACTTCCAACCCCTAGAGTGTCATCCCCAATTCCAGTACAGGTCCAGGTGTCCACAGAACCGCCAATACCACTAGCGGCCCCAGAAAGGTACCATGGAGATCCTCAGACCTTTAACCGGTTTATAATGCAATGTCAACTGCATTTCTTAACCAAATCAGCGGTTTTTCCGACAGCCCAAGCGCGCACCGCATTTGTGATTTCCTACCTTTCGGGCGATGCGGCCTCATGGGCCACCCCCTTGGTCCGAAAGGACGACGGATTGCTCTACGATTGGGATTTGTTCCTCGAGGAATTTGGCAAAATCTTCAATCGTAGGGCAGCAACGCTAGTGAAGGATCGTGAACTATTGACACTAAAACAAGGCAACAGAGAACTGGTTACTTATGTCACGGCCTTTAATCGACTGGCTATGGAAACCGATTGGCCTCAGGAAAAAAGGATGGCTTTTTTCTATCAGGGGCTAAGGGAAGATTTAAAAGACCTAGTAGCACAGGTTGACCCACAACCAGAGACCTGTTCTACAATGATCGATCTTGCTCTTAGATTAGACCAAAGACAAAATGAGCGGCGACAAGACCGGCGCAGGTGGGAGAACAAGCCTCTAGTTAGGCTCGATCAACAAAAGACCCCAAAGACATCGGAAAGAGGAACAGACGAGCCAATGCAGATCGGAACTGTGCGTGGGCCCCTGTCTAAAGAGGAGAAAGAGAAGAGGCGAAGAGAGAAACTGTGTCTATATTGTGGCAAGGCCGGCCACTTTGTGCGGGAATGTACAAACAAGCCTGTGAAGGGAGGTCCTTCGGGAAACGAGACCGCTCGCCCATGAGGGTGGCAAGGACGAGCAAAGTTGAAGACACCCCCGAAATTCTAGCGAACGTGCAACATAGCCAGGCAGGTCATGTTTTGATAGCAGGTCACCTCAGATGGGAGGAAAAGTGGACACCAGTGTCATTGATGGTGGATTCGGGGGCCACAGGGAATTTCGTGGATCGCCAGGTGGCTTGAAAATGGGTATTCCATTGTGTGATAAATCCCGTCCAGAAGAAGTCAAATCGGTGGATGGTTCGCAGTTGGTTTCAGGACCAATTACACAGCAAACACTACCTTTACACTTGAGTTGTGGTGTAAAACATCAGGAAACAATCCGCTTTGACGTAATAGCAGCTCCTCAGTTCGGGTTTATTTTGGGGTTGACTTGGCTGCGGCAGCACAACCCAACCATAGATTGGAGTACCGGGATACTGGAATTTAATTCCACTCACTGTCACGCGAACTGTGGAGCATCAGAGAAGGTAACTCATTGTGTTGGAGGAAGTTCGGAAACCGACCTGCCTATGGAGTATGAAGCATATCGGGACGTCTTTAGCAAAGCCGCGGCCGAGACCCTACCCCCACACCGGCCTTTTGACTGCCGAATCGATCTAGTGGAAGGAGCAGTATTGCCCTGCAGTCGAATATATGCGCTTACGGAAGCAGAAGAAAAACATCTGAAAGAATACATCGAAAAGAACTTGGCTAATGGATTTATTAGACATTCCAAATCTCCGTTTTCTTCACCCCTGTTTTTCGTGCCAAAGAAAACAGGGGATCTAAGAACATGCATTGACTACAGGGCAATTAATAAGATAACCATAAAAAATCGTTACCCCCTGCCTTTGATACCAGTGTTACTAGATCAGGTACGCGGATCCACAATTTACACCAAGCTAGATCTCCGTGGGGCATATCATCTGGTACGGGTAAAACAAGGCGACGAGTGGAAGACAGCATTCCGCACGAAGTTTGGCCTGTACGAATATCAGGTAATGCCCTTCGGGCTCTGCAATGCGCCAGCAGCGTTTCAACATTTTCTAGATGAGGTTTTGCATGATTACATCGATGTATTTGCAGTAGTGTACATCGACGATATACTAATCTACTCACAAGACCCAAAAGAACACCAGAGTCATGTCAAGGCCGTTCTGCAAAGGCTACGGGAACATCATTTGTATGCCAAACTAGAAAAATGTGAATTCCATCAAACAACAGTAGAATTCTTGGGGTTTATTCTGTCTCCTCAAGGGGTCACTATGGACGAAAAGAAGGTGCAATCTATTCTAAACTGGCCCTCTCCTGGTTCAGTGAAAGACATTCAAACAGTCTTAGGATTTGCCAACTTCTATCGCCGTTTTATCGATGGGTTTGCTAAGAAGGTGCAACCGATGACACGACTATTATGGAAAGGAGTTCCGTTCCAGTGGGACGAGAAGGCAGAGGAAGGTTTCCAAGCTTTGAAGGCAGCATTTACCACTGCGCCAGTTCTGCGACATCCGGATCCAGCCAAGCCGTACATTGTGGAAACCGACGCTTCCAGTTATGCAGTTGGGGCAATATTGTCGCAAAGAGATGAAGATGGTCAGTTGCATCCAGTTGCCTTTTACTCCCGGATGTTGTTGCCAGCTGAACAAAACTATGCAATAGCAGACAAGGAGCTACTGGCTATCAAGACAGCCTTCGACGAATGGCGCCATTACTTAATGGGAGCTCGACACACTGTCACGATATACACAGACCACCGGAACTTGCAATTCTTGAAATCAGCCAAAGCATTAAGTCCAAGACAGCTATGGTGGGCAATGCAATTTTCGGAATATGATTTTGTGGTGACATACCGTCCGGGTATGGAAAATCGGAAAAGCTGACATACTGTCACGGTACCCAGAACCTAGTCCGGATTCCAGTCAATCAGAACTCGTGCCAAAGACAATTTTGGACCCAAGTCGTGTCATAGGTAGCATAGCTGTGGATACTATCTTTGAAGACATCAGAAAGGCCATGTCGGCACAGGAATTAGTGCATTGGACAGCCGGAGACAAAAACAAGACCGTGAAAGACGGACTACCTTTCTTTAAATCAGCATTGTATCTCCCAACAGTGCCTCTTCGTCAACAGGCCATTCGATGGTGCCATGACTCACCTTTCGTGGGACATCCAGGGAAGAAAAAGACTATAGAATTACTCCTCCGGCATTTCTGGTGGCCAGGGTTAAGTCAGGAAGTTCAACAACACATCGCCAAATGTGAAACCTGCTTGAGAAATAAGTCGGAGCATCAGAAACCGGCGGGAGTTTTACAACCACTCCCAACACCACCCACTCCATGGCATACCGTGTCTATGGATCTGATAGTGGAGCTACCACAAAGTCAAGGCTACAATGCCATCTTGGTTGTAGTGGACTATCTCACCAAAATGGCACACTTCATCCCCTGCCAAGGAACCCCCTCAGCTAGTACAGTGGCAGACTTGTTTTTACAACACATAATTCGGCTACATGGTGTACCCTATAGTGTGATCTCGGATCGAGGACCACAGTTCACGTCAAGGTTCTAGCAGGCCTTTTGCAAATCAGTGGGAATGGAAATAAGGCTTTCAACCAGCTATCACCCGGAGACAGACGGCCAAACTGAACGCTTGAACTAGTCGTTAGAGCAATATCTCCGTTGTTTGACACAAGGTCTAGAGAACAATTGGGCAAAAGTGATATGGCTGGCTGAACTGGCGTATAATAACGCATTTCACACATCAACGAAAACCTCGCCCTTCTATAGTATGTATGGGCATCATCCTCGCTTCCAGCCGGTGCCTCAATATGAGTACCCAGAGGTACCAGCAGCGGAGACAAAGAAGGAACAGCTAGAGGTCATCTGGCAACAGGTACGAGACAATTTGGATAAAGCCAAACAGGCATACAAACTACAGGCAGACAAGAAAAGGCGTCCCAGCCCACAATACCGGATTGGGGACAGGGTTTGGCTGTCAACACGGAATCTTCGATTACAGGGGTCGCCTAAGTTCAAACCTCGATTCATTGGCCCATTTAAAATCACAGCTCTGATTGGACCAGCAGCAGCAAAACTGGATCTACCGGCAAATATGAAAGTGCACCCAGTATTTCACGTTGCTCTGCTCAAACCAGCCCCGTCTTTCATTCCGCCCAAGAAACCCTCACCTGTCCTGATCGAAGGGTACCCCGAATTCGAGGTTCAGGCTATCCTGGATTCACGTGTAAGGCAAAGTACACTGTGGTATCTGGTGGATTGGGTGGGGTATGGCCCTGAGGATAGGTCCTGGGAACCAGCGTCTAATATTCATGCTCCTCGGCACCTCCGCCAATTCCATCGAAGAAATCCTTCTAAACCTGGGCCCACCGGAGGGAGGGGAGGTACTGTCAGAACCCTGGCAAGTGTTGGGGTGGTGGCAGGGAAAAGAGCACCTATGTTGGGTTATGGAGGGAGGAGGGGGCCTTTGCAGCGCCCAACGGGCTTCTCAAGACGTGTTCTCCACCCCTTTAGCAGGTCGTGTGGCCAGGGGTGGAGAACAGCCAAGAGACTACATTTCCCAGTGGCCCCGGCGGCAGGACACATGAGAACCGCGCCCACGCGAGGGCGCATGCGCGAGCCGTGCCCCACGAGTGCTGCTCGCAATCCTGCCCGGCAACCTGAGCTGACGTGCATCCGACAAGCTCCGGTCGGCAAGCATCTGCGGGGCACCAGCCCGCCTGAAAGCATACCCCAGGCCCCGCGTCACACTTAAGATAAGTAGCGCAAGGTTCCACGCGCAGCGGCTAAATTGCATGGAAGAGATTTCTTATAAAACTAACAAGAAAACCACGAAAACCAAGTCGCGTGCAAAACGAAACTAACTTTTGGGGCACAAACTATTAACCCTGCATGGGTAGTGCTTGCATAACTACCGCATGCACCGTGGGGGGCATTGCATGGTCCAGACTACTAAGACCCGTATGGGGAAAACGATTGACACGGGCCGCTCGATCTCAGAACAATTAACCCATTAAGGGTAGAACAAGCGCACACATCCGTTCTGACTTTCCTTGTTTGCTTTTAGAGAAAGACGACTCCACGGAACGGTGCTGAGACAGGAAAGACGGCAGTCACCGCAGATCATCAGAAAACCAAGCTAAGTCCGAGTTTATGTTTCTTGTAGCTTTTAATGACGGAGTGGGCTTAGCACAGAATTGCCCCTCACATGAAGCAATGTGGGGAATGCTATTTTCTACATGAAGTAATGTGGGAATGCTTATTTCTACATGATGTAATGTGGGGATTTTGCATGCAGTAACCTGGGATATGTTTAGTAGGTGTTTGTGAATAACATAGGCAATCACACAGGCTCTGCAGAAGCAGTTGGCCAAACTGGTTGGAGCTCCAGCACAAAGGCTCCCGAGTTTACCAGAAGAGGTAAAGAGCATTGGATTGACAAGTCACAACTCCACTGAAAGGAAGCAGGAGCCAAGGAGCATGTTATCCTAATTCCCCCTTCCCTATCCACAACTCCTTCCTCTACCTCTTTCCGGTGATCCTAAAACCCTCAGCCTATCCAATCCACGGACCCTAACCCTCTTTCCCCGAAGGGTCGCGGAAGCCTGCGATGGTGTAATCTCCAGGCCCCAAGACCTAACCGGAAGGGAGGCGTTTGTGCTGCCTCTGCGCCAGAAGAAGAAGACTGAAGGCTCTGAAATGGTTGGAAAATCTTCCAAAGGAGGAATTTCTGTGTTTTCCTCTAATCTTGTGGTAGTATCTTTTGGACAGACACCACTATTAAGTATCTTGGCACCTCAGCCCCCATATTAATTTGCTGTTTTACTTCTATCTCATTGCTATCCAACCTAAATAGAATGCAATTGTATGGATGATGACACATCACTTCCTTTGGCTCATAAGGAAACACTGACTGTATTCTGAATACCCTTTTGGTTTTGTAGTCTAAACATTCAGGCCGTTCATCATGTAAAGTAACATACATTTCAGGAACATTTCCAATAATTGTGTTGTTCAAATCTGCAGTGTAGTATGATTTTTTAATTGCCATTATGATGGTGTACCTTCTTCCAAACAAATCTCCCAGCATCCCGTGTTATCTACTAGTATACGGATGGGACTAGCCCCAACTTCTACTAGTGGTATGTATTCATATTATTTTCCCTGTTGTCTCATGGTTTCATTGATACACATAGATGCATCCGACTCCAGCATCTTTTGTTCCTTTTATGGATTTTAATGATATTGTAAACCGCCTTGTGAATTCAGGAATGCTAACATACTTTTACACCTGCAATTCAACTGCATATGGCATTATTTGCCCCCAAATATTTGCTTGCCTTTTATTCTCAAATTCCTCTGGTGCTCTACCCACTCTGGACCAAACCTTTTGATTCAATACATCTACAACCATGCTCATTCTGTACATGATATCATTCCCCGGTAGAATGTGGCCTTAACTCCAGTCTTAAGCTACACATTGTGATTGATGCTTTTAGATCCTATTTCTATTAGAAGCATGCACTCCCCTACAATTCTGTGTCCCAGAACAGATTTATCTAGTGCAAACATCTGTTGGCTTTTTATGGTAAAATATAGTATTTCGTTTCTGTTAAGCATTTGGCAAAACATTTTCTCATTGATAAAACTCCTTTCCTGTTTAAGTGCCAGTACTGCCTCAACCATCTTTGGATACCCATCCATGCACATCAATATTTAGGCCTGACCTTCATCCAAGTATATCTCAGCAATGGCTGAAATTTATTTTTCCTGATCTGACACAGATGTGTCACAGGATTTTCTCATATGAATAGTATCTACATGTGTTTTCATCAACCTGTGTTTTCCAGTTCCTTTTTGGATCTAAGCAAATCTCTAATGGTTGTTTAGCCCTTTTTTTCCTGCACTTCACCCTGGCACTTAAGAATGACTTTGGCACTAGGGACACAGCCATTTTGAAGATATACCTCAATGACCCTTTCTGACTTTGCAATGGTGTGGCATTCTTCTGCATTGCTTACCTGGCTTACCACATTTTGAAGCATTAGGTTTTTTTGACCAATGACCAAAGATCCCCATTTACCCCATCAATTAGCAGTGATAGATACGTCAGACAATTTGTACCTCATAAGAATAGCATCTCCTTTTCTCTTCTTCCTTCCCCCCCAAATAAAAAATAGAATATATTGATGAGTTTTTTCAGCTGAAAATATTCGGCAAAGAACATCATGAAAAGAAATCCTGGTGACCTAAAAACATATTAACCCTGAAACATAAGGAAGCACATATGATAAAGTTGAATATACAACATAATAATATCACAGTAAGTGATCTGATTTTGGCAGATGGAACTTTAGATGCATGGAAGACATTGCAGTGGGCAGTGAAGGGATTAATAAGTGTAGGTGTGTCTATAGTTGCCATCATGATATGGTTAGTGGTGCTTACAATTAAGTTACATGACAATTCAGCTGGATTGATAGCCATAGAAAGAAACAAATTGCATGTATATGGGGCGCAGAATTTCTAGCTATGGAGGTTAGTGGTTCTGCAGAGTCCCCAGTTTTGATTAGTGTCCTCTGCAGAAAAGGTGGGAATGTTAAAGGATTTATGATCTGAAGAATGTGATAAATATTTTCAGCGTGTAGTTTAACATTTAATACTTACACTTAAAATTGGGGGTAAATAGAGTGAGTTGTTGATTGCTTAGGCCACAAAAATGCTAGAACCCCTAGGTGCACGAACAAAGTCAATGCCTTGTGAAGAAAAGATTCAGAGCGTGCAAAGCAATGTAACAGCAGCGAGATGGGCCTTGAAATGAGAACACCCATTGTTAATGCAAAATCAGGAGGGAAGTTAAGGGGAAAGTAGAGTGTGCTAAACGCAATACTGTTTAAAGGTCGCCAGAGTCAGGAGCTGGACAATTACACATGGGATATTGACTGATGACACCATGAAATAGGAGGGGAAATGCTAAAGCAAACATACAGAAACGTATAGAGGAGGCAGAGATTAATGAAGGGTTTGAAATGACAAAGGGGGGTAAAAGTCCTCTTGCAAGATAATTGGAAAGGTGTTAGATTGGACACAAAGCAATACTTCCTTAGCCTTCATAGCACCAAAGGGTTAATGAAGCAAGCTGTGTTTAAACTTTCGAATGGGAGTTTGTCCCTTTGGTGCAAGTAGTTTTAGTATACAAAGCCATCCAATAATAATGAGGAAAGGAGGATCACAAAAGGCTGAAATCCAAATGTTGTTATATCGCTATAATAACAAATCAATCCAGGGGAGGGTCGCTTAGGGTTCTAACAAATCATATGTGCTGTGCAAAGTAAATGTTGATTTGCGCATGTGATTTATATTTGCTACTTTCATGTGTTTGGGCCTATGTGCAAAAAGTGATGTAACAAGATTGTCTGGTCCAAGCTGAAGATTACCTATATAAAGTGTGTAACTGGAAAGTGTGTAGCAGTTTGTGTTGAACCTGTCTTTTTTGCATTAAAAGTGAATGAGCCTAATTGACAAACGGTTCCAGTACTAAGCCTGATGGTGCATAGCTAAAAGGCCCAAACTAAAAACAAAATTAGCAAAAAGGAAGAGTCAGGCTTTTTCTACCTACATTATGTACTCCTTACATGTATCAAAAATAACTCTTGATGAAAACATATATACTAGCTTAACTACCCGGCTTTGCCAGGGATTTCAATTCTCAGATTTTTAAATCTCTGATCGGTAATTCTCACTGCAGTATCTTCAGCAGTTTCATTGCTTTGTTTTTTAGCGGAACAAATTCTCAAATCAGTAAATCTCACTTGAGTTTCTTCAGCAGTTTCATTCCTTCATTATTCAGTAGCACTAATTCTCTTAACAGGTTGTATTGCAGTTTCTCCAGCAGTTGTTTTGCTTTGTTTTTTAGCAGGACACATTCTCTGATTAGTAAGTCTTGCTTCATGTTCTCCAGCACTTTCATTGTTCTGTCTGAGAGCATGTTGATTTCTATCAGCATCATTCTCTTGAGATGTACCTTCTTCAAAATGTTGATCATGTTTCAGCTTTCGATGTTCTGTTTTGATTCGGTTGGGAATAAATACTGCTCTTTTTTTTGGGGCATTTCTGCTAAAATGTATTTGTGGGATTAAAGCATTAATGAAAGGAGAGAATACAGAAGAAGTATTTTTGTTAAACAATGAACCTGATTCAAATCAACTGATTCAACTATGTCATCTTCAAATTGTTGCAAAATGCCATTTGATGTCATGATAGTGAAGTACCTGTCCTTTACAAAATGTTGCATGCAAATTAATCAGGTGTTCATCATGTTTCAGCTTTGATGCGCGATGATGAGCACTTTTTAGAAATGACCTCTAGATGGCTGTGTATCAGCAAATGTAATGCCGAAAAACAAAGCTGAAAAAACAAAAAGATTAATTATCTCGGGAACGGGATGACCTATCAATCCAGAAATAGTTGCATTAATATGGCAATGAAATAAAGAATATGCAATGCAAAATCCATTACACCAGACCTCACCGTTCACGAGGAGTTGCGTTCCCAAGAACGCCACATACAAACCCACAAACACAACTTTGTTTTATGTATAAAGATTTGTCTACATAACTTGATGTGTGAAAGCGTGACTCAGAAGTAAGATTGAGCAAAATACACGGACAGAATCGAAACACTGACATTATGGAGACTCGTGAAATTACGCAAAACTTAAACTCATAGAAGAGAGGAGGCAATGGAGTGT
The DNA here is from genome assembly GCF_040938575.1 of Ambystoma mexicanum. NCBI lineage: Eukaryota > Metazoa > Chordata > Amphibia > Caudata > Ambystomatidae > Ambystoma > Ambystoma mexicanum. The sequence continues at coordinate 173,387,241 of NC_090924.1, read as the reverse complement.
AGACACTACAGTGGAACTAAGGATCATTCTTGCTGGCTATATGTGAATGCAGGCAAAACAATGCAAAAGCAGAAAAAGGAAGGACAGGAGACATAGTGGCTCAGCCACAGACAGATATATATGGGGGATTGAGATTAGTAGCAGGGAATTGGCCTCTGTTGGATGAAAGAGATGACCTACCATAAAACTAAATAGATCTTATCTCAAATAAACAACAAAGAATCGGAAGGATTGTTTTGATGGAGAATTGAGGGACTTATTTTCTTTCATTGGGTCGTATTTAGGTAAAAAATTAAGAGGATGTTAAGTTTAACTGAGAGGCAATTTGGGCCCACTCTGTTGGAGGATTAAAAAGACAATGGGCCTCATTAAAACTGTGGTGGCCAGGGTATGAACGGTGCCGGTAAGGGACCGGCATCGTTCATACTGGGCCGCCACATTACGAGTTCTGCAGCGGGTCCCGCTCTGTACGCCTGCCCAGACCAGACGTGGAGAGCGGTACCTGCTAGCAGAACAGGATGCTAACAACGGGCCATCATTAACTGGCCCGTTGTTAGCATCCTCCCCATTCCCATTGAGCCCTACGGGGGCTCAAATGGGAATGGGGACGTACCGGGTCCGGGTCCCGCGGAAGGGAATTACTGGCCCCTCCAAGGTCGGAATGGCCCGGTAAGTCCCCTTTTGCAGGACCCGGACTCGATTTTGGGGGTAGCCATGCCGCTAAAAACGGCATGGCTACCTCCAAACTCGTAATGAGGCCCAATGTTTGTGGTTGAACTGATCTTGCGTTAGCAATTCTGGGTGTGATGTTGTGATGTCCATTGTTGGAGTTGCAGCATCTGAACAGGGGTTTTGTTTCTAATAATATATCCAAGTGATTGATGAATATTACTATGTTGACATAATAAAGATAATGTATGGCCCAAGTTAAGGATACAAATGGACACTTAGGGATTGTATTTAAAAAAATGGCCCAAGTTTAGGATACAAATGGACACTTAGGGATTGTATTTAAAAAACATGTAAAAGGGTAATATCAAATGAGTCATATTTTGTACTCCCAATTAAAAATGTTTTGTGTATTAAAATATTGAAAATGTTACATCCTAGAGATATTTTAACATTCAATGTTAAAGCTCAAATGCACCAAAATGAAAGTTAAAACCACCCAAATATCTAATCAGTTTGAGTCTGCCATTAATGTTTTTAAATGTTTTTAAATTAGTCCTAAATGGCACTTCTGGGCAATCACAATAGGATTTTAAATATTTATGGTCCTGCAAATGGAGGAAAGGCCCCAAAGAGCAGTGCGTATATGTTCATACAATGACCATTATGAACAAAATATCAAATCTAATTAAGCATTATCGCAGATAGAACAATGCAATACCAGGCAGTAGATTATTCATAGCCTTACTTAACAGCCCGCAACAAAGTGAGGGCCCTTAAGGAGGGTGTTGTAGTGGTTCTGGTAGAATCAGAGCATAGAACACAGTGATGTAGTTGTTGATGATTGAATATGTGCAGGGTTCTAACCTGCAGTGGGTGTAGGCGGTCTGCGTGGCCGGTGGCTCCTTTGGGTCCATACCATCAAAGGCTGTCTCCCTCCACCTGCAGGCTCCACTCTCATCATTTTAGAGGACATACGGCACCTAATGTCTTGCTGCAACCTTAACACTCTTTACAGATTTACTGATGGTGCGGCTGCACCCGCACCTGTTGGTTGTGGCCTAGCCGGCTCCTGGGCTGCTGTCCTTCATGCAGCGGTTTGCGCAGGAGCATCCTTTGAATGCGCTTGTGTGAAGCGCTACATGGAGGACAGCAGCCGACAATTGCTTTGGGACTGATATGGTGCGGCTCCCATGTTGGGAGTACATTTACTTTAATAAAGGTACCTAATTCCTGATTCCAGCCTATCTCCTGTCTTGGTCCTGTTGGTGCCCTGCAAAAGGGGACTCGCACGCAACTTCTCTTTACTGCACATGCACGATCTGAATGTCACAAGGCCTAGTAGGATTGTTTTTGTTTTGTCCTAACTGTTCCCCCACCCCTTGTCTTGTTGCACCTCGACACACATTGTGTGTAGGTGTATTATAAATACCCAATCACCAAATCAATCAACATATAACTAGTTGGCTCCTCCCACATCAAAGTCAGAAGGATTTGAGAAGTGTGACAACTGCTGAGCTTCTGGTGCCACCTTATGTTTGTTGGTGGCATTGGTCCTGCAATTTGCTGATCATATTGGCCTTGAAGAGTGCTTTGTGGAATTGTATTCATTTTCATCTGTATTTGCTAGTGGGCATTGGATTGGTGCATAGGGAGTCGCACCAGGTACAGTCATGGATGCATGCATGTATTACAAGCAACACCTTCTGAACCTGCCATCACATGGGTGCAGCGGAACAAGATCTTTGATGCATACCTCATTGTGATTAGGGAAAGGAGTTACACCCCTGAAAGAAAGCAGGCTATCCAGCTCAACTACCAGGGTGTGGAAGTACGGATGATTTTTTAGACCTTGCCCATACTTTCCATTGGAGAAGGGAAAGGAGATGCCAGGGATGTTTACCAGGCTGCAGAGCAGGTGCCTCTGGCCCAATTAGGACCCTGTGTGAATGTTGTGATGGAGCGACATTTGTTTTTTCCCATTCCCAAAAGCCTGGAGAAAAAGTGGGTTTGTGGATTGATGAACAATAGCGAACTTGTCGCTCTAACTGAAAGTCTTCTACGTGGCCAGATTGTCAGGTGTACTCTGGAAAAGGAGCTAGAGGAATGGTTATTGATGATAAAGGATCTTTCCCTCGCCCAGGCCATCTCCATGGCCAAGGTGGCAGAGAAATCCTTGGCCTACTCAGCGACTCTGAACACTTCCAAGGGTGAAATGAATGCTGTGGGCAGCAAGTCCCCAAAGGCCTTCAGGGCGCAGGCTCCCTTCTCTGCTGCAAGGGGCCAGGGCAGATTTGGTCCCTCCCAAGGGCCTCATGCATAAGCTGCAAGGATGAACATTGCATGTTATGCATGTGGAGAGGGAGGCCACTTCCCAACCAGTTCTCGCTGTCCTGCCAGAAATTTTGTATGTAGAACATGTAAGAAGAAAGCGCACCTGGCCAAAGTGTGTAGGAGTGGAAATGATGTGAGATATGTAGAGGAGGAAAGTTTATTCCACGAAGGAGTCAGTGATTTACCTATTGCTAGTGTTGATCAAGAAGATGTAGATGCTCCATGGTGCGAAGTGCAAGTTGATGGTTGTGAGTTTAGGATGATGGCGAATTCTGGCTCCATATACACTGTGGAAGGAATGGATGCTTTGGAGATTTAGGGATTTACTGTGGATGACTTGGATGTTCTTGATACATCTCCCAGGCAGGGGATATGGGATTGAACCAATCAACATTGTGGGGTCAAATGGCGCCTCAAAACACTTTTTGATGAATAGGCGTCACATAAATGCTCAATAAATAAATAAAATGAAACCCGTGGAGATTGCATTCAAATATAGAGCCATCAGAGATGTGCTGTATGTGGCTGATAAAGGAGTGTCGCTACTTAGCTGAAGACACCAGAAAGAACTACAAATCATTTTAAACCTGAATGCCTTGTAACTCGTAATGTTTGTGGGACAAGATGTGTGCCAACAGTTTCATGTTATGTTTGCTGACCAGTTAGGGTTTTGCCACAATATTATTTTGAAAAGGGGGTGAAACCAGAAGTGCACAAGGTTCGTGCTGTACCCCTGTTGTTGAGAGAAAAGCTAAAAGTTGAGCTTGACAAACTCTGTAAGAATGATGTGATTGAACCAATAGAAGCAGCAGAGTGACTGTCACCCATTGTAATTGCACTTAAGGGAGTCAGCAACATTAGGATGTTTGTGGACCTCAGGTCTGTCAATAACAACATTTGGGTGAACCGACATCTCCTATGTAAGGTGCAAGAAATTATCTCCCAGTTGAATTGTGCCAAGTACTTCTTGATGTTATGATATGATATGATATGGCATTTATAACGTGCCTATGCACAAGTGTTTCAAGGCGCGACGAGGCAAGGGAGAGGAAAACAGTGGAAGACAGACACCGATCCTACAAGGCCAGGTGTCATTCAGATCGGGCAAGTGCGAGGGTAAGGAGAAAGGGAAGAGTGCCAGGGGGAAGGGAAAGGGGAAAGTGCAGTACATGGGAAAGAAGAATAAATACGATAAATAAAAAGGCCTGATTTTGGCAAGTGCAAGGTAAGAGCAGACATAAGTGCTGGTAAGGGGACTGAAGGGATGCAGAACCAGTCCCTAAGTGCAGGGGGTTGCCAGGGAGGCAGGGCACGTGTGCAAAAGGCAGGTCCTGGCCCCAAGATCAGAAAGGGTGGCCAGGTAACCAGTGCAGAATCGGCAGGAATTTCAGCAGGGGAGAGAGGCAGAGAAAGCAGAGGCAAAGAGGAAGGTTTTGAGGTGTTTCCGGAACCGGAGATGGTTCTCCTCAAGTTTCTGGGAGGCAGGAAGGCTGTTCCAGAGGGAGGCCCCAGGCAAGGAAAGAGATCGGCCACCAACTCGTTGCTTGGAGAAGCGGCTAACCCTGAGGGAGTTGGAGGCAGATGAGTGAAGAGCCCGAGAAGGAAGGTATTTAGGAATAGAGAGTTGAAGGTAATGCAGCCCCAGGCCCCAGAAGGCCTTGTGGATAATGCATAGGGTTTTGAACTTAATCCTTGCAGCCACTGGGAGCCAGTGCAGAGATTTCAGTCCTGGAGAGATACGATCCCTAGGCTTGAGGCCAAGGACAAGTCTTGCAGTCCTGTTTTGTATAAGTTGCAGAGGGTGGAGAGTGGAGGCAGGCAGATTTAGATAGAGGTTGTTGCAATAGTCCAGCTTAGAGAGAACCAGGGCTCTGTAGACGGTGAGCTTCTGGCGGAAGAAGAGGAGAGGAAGAATACTTCTGAGGAGGTGCAGCTGGTAGTGTGACTTCTTAAAGATGTGGGAGATGTGAGGAGAGAAGGAGAGTGTGGAGTCGAAGATGACCTCGAGGTTTTTAGCCTTGCAGGTGGGAGCAGGAAGAGGGCCAAGAGAGGCCGGCCAGAGAGCGGAAGGGAAGGAGGCAGAGGGTGTGCCGATGAGTAAGAGTAGAATCTCGGTCTTACTGGCATTAAGGCAGCGGTCATTGGCGGCACACCACTCCTGGATAGCAGACAGACAGTCAGAGATGAGGGAAGGAGAAGAGGAGGCCGAGGGTAGCCTGAAAATGAGCTGGGTATCATCCGCAGAGCACTGAAAAGTGGGGCAGAGAGCGGCGATGCGGTGGGCAAGGAGTGCCAGGTCTTGGTTGAACAGCCAAGGAGAGAGGTTAGAACCCTGGGGACGCCACAGGTAGAGAAAAAGATATCGGAGAGGAAGGACCCAAGTTGGACCTGGGAGGGTCAGTCGGAGAGGAAAGAAGTCAGCCACGCCAGAGCCTGTCCTGTGATACCCAGGTTATCACGGAGACGGTTGAGCAGGATGGCGTGGTTGACAGTGTCAAAGGCAGAAGAGAGATCAAACAAGATAAGGACACACGGGGTGTTGGAGTCAAGGTTGGAGAGAAGGTCTTCATGGATGTTCAGGAGAGCAGTTTCCATGCTTCTGGCAGCCCTGAAGCCAGACTGATGGTCATGAAGACAACCAACAGATTTGGTGTGGAGATTAAGATGGGAGATGGCCAATTTCTCCAGGAGCTTGCCCAGGAAGGGAGTGATGGAGATTGGGTGATAGTTAGCCAGGCAGGAGGGGTCAGTAAAGGGTTTCTTAAGAAGAGGGTGCACAAGGGAGTGCTTCAGGGGGATGGTAAGACTACATTGGCGAAGGAGTGATTGCAGAAATCAGCCAGGGCAGGAGCCAGGGAGTTGATGTGGTCCTTGATAGTTTTGGAGGAAAAGGGGTGAACCTGCTTTGACGAGACTCTCATAGATTGGACTTGTCGAGAAACCTTGTCTGCAAAAAAAGGGGAAAGGAAGAGAGGAAGGGAGGGGGAGTGGCAGTGGAAGGGCCAGAGGAAGAGCAGGGGATAGAGGGAGGGAGTTGATAGGAGGAGAGTGAGGACAGGATGTCCTGGGTTTTGGAAATGAAGTGAGAAGCCAGTGCCGTGCAGAGGGCCTGGGCCGGGGCAGGAGAGATAGAGACTGCAGCAGGATTGGCCAGTTCCTTGCAGATTTTAAAGAGTTCAGCCAAGTTGTTAGATGCCGCAGAGATCCGGGCTTGGATATGGGCTCTCTTCTTGGTGAGAGCGGAGAGCCGGTATTGCCGTTGCAGCAGGCGGCAGGCCAGTTTGTCAGAGGATGAACATGAAGCACGCCATTTCCTCTCGGCCACCCTGCACTCGCATTTAAGGGTGATGAGATCGGAGTCATACCAGGAGTTACATTTGGCTTTGGGCTTTGGGATTCAGGCGGATTCTCATGACAGGGGCAAGGATATCATGAGTATCAGATATAGCAGAGTGGAGCATGGAGAGGGCTGTATCAGGGTGGGAGTCAGCCAAAGGGGAAGGAGGGGGTGAGAAGGTGGCAGCGAAAGCCTCAACTGACACGCGCTTCATGGGTCGGATGACTGCGAAGGTGGGTGGCAGTGATGAAGGTGGCTTGGCCTGAGGGGAGGGAGGGTGATGTGGGAGGATAGGAGAAAGTGATCACTCCAGGAGAGAGGAGTGCAGAGGGTGACAGAGAGGGGAAGGTCAGAGGAGATCAGAGCATCGAGAGTGTGCCCTGCAGAATGAGTCGGGCCGGAGGGGAGAATGGTTAGTGAAAGAGAGTCACACAGGTCACGAAAGTGTCCAGAGGGGGGACAGGAGGCATCCAAGTGGATGTTGAAGTCTCCAAGAAGGAGGAGTTGAGTGGTTGAGGCCAAGAGAGAGGAGGAGAGGTCCGCCCACTCGGAGAGGAAGGAGGAAATCTGACCAGGCGGTCGATAGATAGTAGCCACGGTAAGGGAATTTCTAGGAGAGAGAGAGAGAGAGCCGGCAGACAAGGCATTCAAAAAGAGGAGTAGGTCTGCGTAGGAGTCACAGAGGCAGGAATCCACTCAGGGAAGATAAGGGCAACACCCCAACCAGAGTGGTTGGGCCTGGGCACAGAGAGGATCTTGTAGCCATCAGTTAGAAGCATGTCAAAGCTAGTGACAGAGGTGGTCGTGAACCATGTCTCAGTGAGACCGAGGACATCAAGGTCAAGTTCTTCGAGAAGGCGGCAGATATCAGAGGAATATTTGACAGCAGAACGAGAGTTGAGAGTGACAATGTGGAGAAGGTTGCCATCCTTGAAGGACTTCCGGGGAGGGATACAGATCAGAGGTAATCCCTGCGGAGGTGTAGAAGGAGCCCGAGAGGGGGCAGAGAGGGAGGGAGAAGGCAAGGTAGCCGAGGAAAGGGGAGGGGGGACAGCAGGAGAAGAAAGGAATTTGATGAGGCGTGGGAAGCGTCTATCAAAGATGTGAAGGTTAGCCTGAGTGCCTTGGACCAAGACGGTCCCGTTAGAGTAAACATTAATGATGGCCTTGGAGGAGTGGAAGGAGGCCAAGAGGACATCCCAACGGGTGCCTCCATTAATGGGAGAAGAGGAGAAAGGAGCGAGCACAGAGACCATATGAAGGGTCCATAGGTTGGGTGAAGGCACGACAAAGAGGATGTCGGTGAGAGTTTCCTTGGAGGAGTCACTGGTGTAGGTGTCAGCGATAGGGAGGCCTGGATTGTCTGTTGGGTTGTCTAATGCATACCACCAGATTGTTTTGCACCCTGACTTGAGATTGTTTTGCACCCTGACTTGAGCGCCCTGACTACTTTTGTTATGTGTTTTAGGGCATACCAATTTAAGAAAATGCCATTCAGAAAGGTCTCAGATGCCACTCTTTTCCAGCGTGCGATGGAAAAGCTGTTCAAGGGTTTAGGGTTTGTAAAATGTTTCCAGGATGATACTCTGGTATTCGCGACAGATCTTTAGCACCATGAGAGATATGTAAGTGATGTGTTGTGTTGAGTATTTTGCATCAAGCAGTCTGATGCTTAAGAAAGAAAAATTTGAATTTGTAATGACAGAGTTGTTCTATCTGTGGCATGTCATAGACTGGAGAGGCACCAGGCCTAACACCAGTTTGTGCTAAGCATATTTGGCTAAGGGGGAAGGTGTGTACATGGTTACTGTTGGTGCGGCTGCGCCCACACGTGTTCGTTGTTGCCTCATGGGTCACTGGGCTGCTGTCCCTCATGCAGCGGGGCACGCAGGAACCTCCTTTGAAGGCTCCTGTTGATGCACTGCATGGAGGACAGCAGCAGGCAGCTCAGGGTCTCGGGAGGCCGATGGTGCGGCTCCCAAGTTGGGAGTACATTTACTTCAATAAAGGTACTTACCTGGTTCCTGTTACCATTTCTTGTCCTGGTCTTGTTGGTGCCCTGAAAAGGAGGACTCACAAGCAACGCATGCCCTTCAAATACCAAGCAAGAGGGGGAGGGGTGTGGGAGAAAAAAGCTGTATACCAAAGCTGTATACCAAAGCTGACACAGCAACCACAGTGTGAACCAGTGGGTGAGATTCACGGCCTTGATATCTACATCATTAAGAGGAAGAGACACACACACTCCTAAGGTAAAGGGCCAAAGGGACAAGGATGTAAGAGGGACATCAGGACCAGAAAATGTGTGCAAGAGAGATGGAATGAAGAACAGAGACAAAGGAGAATATATTGGACAGAGGCATACAGAAGTCAAATGGGACACCTGGGGCCTGGAGTATCTGTAGAGGATGTTGACAGTGTCCAAGCTACAAGGAGCCCCGAATTCGGAGCTCTAGCAGAGATCTTGCGTTTCCTCTTTCTGATTGCCTGAACCAGCAGTACAATTACGAAAGGGTGCTTATTATTCGGTTTGTTCGTTGTCAAAAGAAAACGTTCTACTGTGAATAGAGCACCATAAAGAAAAGGTAGACCTTTCACTAGGGTACTATAACTATGGCTTTGCGTATGACATCGCAGCAGATACAAAATATTTGGTCCGGCTTATTAAAAACGTTTTATTTTCATGTTAGTACAAGATAATGATGAAATAACTTTTTTTTTAACAAAATAAAGTCTGAGTTTGGTAATGTGGAATAACGCACGCTATTTGAAAATGTACAGACAATCGCTGGTGCTTAAAAGACGAACAACTATTACTGGCCAGAATCATAGCTATACCAGTCATCATCTTCAAGACCTACTGAAAAAGGGCAATAGCTACACTCTTGGTAATTGTTGCACAAACATGCAAATATTTCGGAATGTGCATCACAAAACCCAAGTCACTATTAGACGGTACTGATGCTCGATAATAAGTCATTATGTATCATACCCTCACCTCGTCATGTTATAACGTTCAGCTAAGAGACCTACCCACCTTACATTCCATTACTGTGATCCCCAGTTTCTCCTTAAAAGATGATGACTGCTTGTTATGTTCCGGTTTGCATATTTGGCGTCATCAAAAATAGTGGGTGAGTTTTATTGCCTTTGCCTGGTCCCACAGTTACCATTTCTTGATTTTAAAGGTCAACCAGCCCTGTAACATAATAATCTCAAGTCATGTTTTCTTAACAAAACCGGCAGTGCCTGTCTATAGGGCAAGCTACGCCATGGGAAGGCAACACATTGCCCAGCAATCGCTGCTACTATGGGATTAGAGCTGCAAAGTCACAGACACCCTAGTGCACTGCTCATCCTGTCATTCACACCCCCTTTAAAGTAACCCCAATTGGGCTGAAGCCCTTGGCAGGTCAAACCAACTCCAGGGAAATGACAGATCCCCAAACAGTTAATTGCCCCACATGCCACTCCAGCCACTTTTGCAGTTGTAGAGACTCCGCCTAGGCGTTTGCAACTTTAGCACTGTCTTATGTTGATCAGATCATGGGTGCTTTTGTAGCAGTTACAACATCCTCTGTGGTTGCATAATCAGTAAGTAAGTATTTGGTCCACCCATGGCAATGATCTTATCAGTATGTCTGGTACTGTTTCTTGAGTCACATGTTTACACCCCTTATCCGGGTTAACAGCGCCACAAGTACATTCGTGAAATAGTGGCCACCTTGATCAACTGTTAATTGTGCATCTTCATGAATATGTGGCTGATGTGAGTGGTCTAAAACAATGCTTAATCTAAATCCCAAGACCAATCACATGTTGTCATTCATTCCAAGGATGCCATTACTTGCTAGTCATACAAAGTGCATCTTCTACTTCTACTACTCATTGATTCCCATGATTCAAGAGTCACCAGTGCAGCTTTCCATTCACTATGATGGCTGCAAACAGAGAAGGCATGCTCAACAGGTAAGAAAATGGTTGACGATCCGTGGTTTCCAGTCCTGAAGTCTATACCCATCATGGCATGTATGTTTGCCTCTTTTTTGCCGAAGTTCCTTTATAGTGCTCTTAGGCGTTCACACATGAGCACTCTGTGGTATGTAACAATTCCGCCTGTTCTCCTGTGATCAGGGAGGAGGGATCCACAGGAAACGCTATCAATTTCCATTCCTCGCCGCTGTCCATGAAGATTGGTTCAAAACCTTCGCTAGACATACAGAGATCAGCCATTGAGGATTCATCAACAGATCAATACAGCGAGTTAAAGAATCACATGGGCAGGGAGCCCTAGCTATCAAAATGTGAACGATACCGCCATCTTAGTCTTCTCATGGTCGTGAATGCTAATACTGCAAAGGCAAGCTGAGATACTTCAATCTCTCCGAATGACAGGGGATCACTTCTTGGCTGCTGGCTTTTTGGCTGCTGGCTTGCCCGTGCCCCCGCCCTTTGCGTCCGTCTTTGCACTGCTCCCTGATTTCTCGCCAGCAGTCTCCTTGCCTCCTTTCTTTCCAGCTCCTTCTTTGCCTGAATTTCCTTTCCCGCCATCTTGCTTTTTGGCTCCGTCTTTCTCTTCTTTGCCTTCTTTGCCTTCTTTGCCTTCTTTCTTTCCTTCCTTTTCTCCCTCCTTTTTCTTGGCGCCTTTGGCCCCGTCTTTCTTGCCATCTGTGCCGTCCACTTTCCCAGAAACTGTGGGTACATCCGTTTTCTTGGGTTCTGCTTTATGAGCTGCAGAAAAACAACAAAAAAATAATTAGCGTATTAGGTCAACTTGACATTAATATTGGGATGTCTTTCTCTGTCGACTTTGTATTGTACTTTAGGAACCGTTACGAGCAGCGCCTATTATTTCAGTCCACCTGATTATGAATGATTTAGATGACAACGTTTCAGTATATGCATAACGGTATTATCCTAACAAAAATCGCAAAATCACAGAAAACTGAAATAATAATAGCATTAATATGCACATTCTACTCAGAAGTCCTGTGGGTCTTCAGAATACAAATGACAACTCACAGGGGTTCATTTTTGTACGAAGTCCTAATTGCATGGAAGGGGTTGTGATGTGGGCCCTTGCATTCTGTTGGAACCCTCCATGCAATGTTCCTCATTTGCAATACAGAGTCCAAAAACAAAGTGTAACAACAGGTGAAATCACCTTTATGATGTGTTTCTCCATTCCATTGAAAGTGGAAAAGCGGAACCCTCCAAGCGGATTTCAAATCTACTAGAGGCTAAACTCGGGAACCACTTAGGCCATGGTTCTTTGCCTTACATTTACCCTAGAGGGCTTAGAAGATGCAGGTGGGGTTTAACCAGTGGTGACAGTAACTCTGGGTTGTGCAATTAGCCCTAGTAATACCATCAAGCTCGTAGTGAGGCCCTTTGTGATTTCATATTGTCCATGCTGGAGGAGCAATTGGTCTCATGGAACATAGCGGGACTAGCTAAAAACGTACCTAACGATGACTGGACGAAATGTATAAGACCACACCAAATCGTCTGTTTACAAGAAACATGGTCAACTTCCACCATCAACCTACAGGTTTTAACCATGTGTGATATTGTGGGTATCGTAGGGGAATCCCTTGCGTTAGTAGACATTGGGGTGAGTAACTTAAACACAAAGGGAGGTGTTCTGTATTTTGGCTGTTTTTGTTGCAGAAGATGGCCCCGTAAAAACGTACTGAATAAGATCATGAATTAATTGCTGAGAAGTCTACCTACGGTAGTCCGCTTTTTGGGATTTTAAAAAGAGTTAGAGAATTGTGCCCTAAATGTGGGGGCATCTGTTTGTATTAGGTGTTATTAATTTTATTAGATATTTTCTAGATAATGTATTGTTTTTTTTATTTTCACTTGTTCACCAGTGAATCCTTTCCTGAAGAAGGTGGCTAATTTATTAATGCCGAAATGCAGCTAGTTTGCCTCCACCAGGGACTACTCGCAAATGTCATTTTGGGCATTTATTTTGCTATTTTGTGTTATCTTATGTCTTTCACTATTGGAATTATGCATATACAATGTAGTTCGTATTGCAAATTGTCCTAGCACTTTGTAACACTGTCAATATGCAAGCCTTTGTTGAACTATTTTAAATTGGAATTAAAGGCTGTTTAGTAAGTAAGCTTGTTGGTTAGATGTCGTTTTACTAACAGGAATTACTTATAAGTAATTTGCTTTGGAGTAACTCATCAATTTTTCCCTCCCCAAGACTCCACTTTCCCCCAAACTAGACATCATAGGGGTCGTTCAATCCTTAGACCAATTGGAGACATATGACTAACTTGGAACATGTTTCCAAAGAAATGAGAGCTGGTTGAGTCAATTGGCAAAGTCCATGGTAACAGCGGAGAAATACAGAGGTGGAATACATGCTTTCTTTAATAGACATGGGCAGAGGGTATATCTCCAGCCCTGGGCCTGCATGGGAAGCAGACCACAGCAGCCACGCTCTATGGGGTGGAATTGTGAGGGAATTGTGAGGGCATATAGATCTGAAAGCACTGAACATAGAGGAAAAGGCATTTTAAAGTGTCTTCTAAGGCTCCCTCAGAGTACACCTAATGCCCTCATTCATTTAGAAGTTAATATGTTCCCCATTGGTGTTAAGGCTGCAGCCAGACCCATCATGTATTGGTTAAGGTCATGACTGAAACTGGAACTTGTGATTTGTAGGAATGATTTGACACATCTGGGAAGCATTGATGGTGCCATGAGTCTCCCACCGGTGGCTCATCTTAGGAAGGGTTGGTCAGACATAAATGAATTAGATATTTGGTCACCTCCAGAGCAGATAAACAAAGCAAAAGTCAATAGTATAAAACGGAAATTAAGTGGTGTATCCTTTAGGGAAAGCATGGTTGCGGCAAGTGGAAACCTCAAGTTAGCACCTAATTACGTGAGAATTAAATCTGATTTTGGCTACGAAGAATACCTGGATTTGGTAAACCCTCCTTTTGCACATGCACTGTATATCAGTTTTAGATTGGGCACTCTGAACGTGGAGAAATCGACTGTGTATTGGGGGCAAGGGTACTCGGGTCTCTGCCCTCTCTGCAGTATCTCCGAAGAGACAGTTGTCCACTTTCTTTTTCTTTGTCCTGAAACCCAGGGACTGAGAGTCTTGTATCTCAGGTCTCTGTTGAGAACTTCAGGTTAACGTCGCACTGCCGCTGATTCCTTGGGACTATGCAAGAGATCTGACGACTGTGATACAGTGTACAGAGTGGCAAATACATACATCGTGCATGGCTCATGAGACCAAAGGTGTAGCATGGGATTCTCTGGGGGCTGCAAGTATAGCATCTCTCCCTCAAAATCTCGGACGATTGTCTGTTTTCCAACTGAATTTAGTTTTATATTCGGGGGTTGAGCGCATATTCCCTCTCCCTCAAAAACATTTACGAATGCTTGTTTTGTAATGGAACATGGTTTTACATTTGGTTATATCATGTTATTTAAAACATATGTGCATGTGTGTTAGGTGATACATTGTAACACCTCATGACCAAGTAGCCTGTGATTATGTTTTACAATCTTTTCCGGCTGCTAATGTGTTTTATTTTTGTGATGCGTTTATGGCTTTGAGCCGAACAAAGATTATTAAAGAAAATATATAAAAAAACAAGTTCTATTACCATTATTTGCACCTATAACCAGTAGATTACATAGATCTCTCCTATCGGTCACATGCACATCAACACACTGAGCTATGTCTTCGCTTGGTAACTGTAATTACTGTAATTACTGAACCTCCTTGCTTTCTATACAAGTTCACTAAATAAGCCAAACAGTTCTGTCACCTTGTGCCTACCCTCAGAGTATTTGTTCTAGGTGGCTTTCAGTCCCATGCTTTCCCTCCATAAATCAATGGGAGCCCTTACTGGGACATTTGAAATCCACCATTTGAGAACTGTTTTACCAAAGGTGCAGATATGCTGTGTTTCTGCGTATGGGGAATCACATCTTAGGTTTAACTTTCTGTTTATTTGATTTTGAAGAACATTTTTGTGGAACATTGTAAACACAAAAATGGATTCATTAATTCCTAACTGGGCAACACATAGATTTCAGGGACAAGACTTACACTCACATCCATAGAAGGGGCCTTGCTGATACAGTGGACTGATTATATAGATATATGACATCTACGCATAACTCAAACCCATTCAGTCAGACCTGGTTTTCTGTATTGCATGCTCGGATATGTAGGTTCACTTTTCATTTAAAACATATTGCTCCAACTGCAGCATTCGATGTACAGAACTAGAGTTGGCTGAATGAGTCACCCCATGACACTGGGCTACTTGACAGGTATGGGGCTATGTCCGGAGGAGGGGATTGAGGCAGCCAATATACAACAACCAATGGCACCTTAAGCATACCTGCCAAGTTGCCGTGCATGACACCTCGAGCCAGTCCTGTTTTTCCCATTGCATTCAGGAACTTGTAGTTGTGTTGTTCCCATCATAAATATACAATGTCACTCGCAACATTACGCGACTTGGCAGCTATGTTTACGACCCATGCCAGCATGAGGTTTGGCTAAATTGGCAAAAGTGGGGAAACACATGGAAGCAATACATTTAGATGAGGAAAATTGTACTGCCCTGGACCTTGGAAAATATATCGTTTTTAGTGTTTGACTGCCAGCCACTGAAAATTGTATGTAAAAGATAAGCTTGCTTATCCTGGGCCGATTGATACCACCTACCTGGCAGTAAATGCACTTCAGTGACAGCCATCTCAGTGAAGATCTGTGCAGCTCAGACCAGACCATATCCCGAGAGGTATGGCAAGAACAATCTTGCCTGGGATTCCAGCCTGTATGTTTGGGCTTGGCATGGATATAATTTGAGTGTCGACAGGGATTGCAGCTGCGACCCCTAGCACTGACTCTGCGACCCCTGAACAAAGATTGCAGAGGCAGTGTGGAAATGAAAATAAAGCTGCACTTAGAATATGCTTTATTTTAAGAAACCAGCCTGTGAAGTTTTGTTTTTTTCTAATGTGCTATAGTAACAAAGATGTAGCTAGAGATTAGAGTTTGTAAATATAGGATAGGCAGACTGGATGCCCCAGACCCAGACCCAGAGTTTCTTATTTAGAATTAGAATGATTTTTTGTTTGTTTTTGAGGCCTATAACTTTGTGCAAAAATACTTCATGTTTTGATGTTACTGTTGTCAAGGGTTTTGACCCATGTTGAATCAATAGACTAGGTAGATGTGGGGATGAGCTGTCGCCGCCCATTATTCTATCCCAGAACAAAATAAATCAATAGACTGGGTAGATGTGGGGATGAGCTGTCACCGCCCACATTCACGCCAGAATCCAGGAGAACCGCACAGTTTGGGCACACCAAAATGGTCACCTAATCTGCCACCCACCAGTGCAAAGAAAGATGGTTCTGTTCAAAATCCGTTTTTATTGATGTCAAAAAAGTTGCTAAAATCATGGGCACAAAACCACTCTAAAAATACAACCTTCTTGTGGGGGGTTCCACATCACCACTCTAAGGATGCCATCAAAACAATGTTAAGCAAGGATCCTATACTATCAAGCAAAATACCACTCTATTGAAATGCATTAATTCAAGACAGATCCCAAAAATGGGTGCAGTACCAGCTTTGTCCACAAACCAGTGCTAGCGGTCTAAACTCTGACAGGAGAACTGCTACTTCAGAAGCTAATCAGCCTCCTGAGACAGCTGGAAACTTCAAAGGCCCGCTGGTTAATTAAAACTCTTAACCACCTGCTGTTCCCAGAGACAATCTGATTGCATTAACAGGCCAAGAGGCTGGGAAACCTTCTCACCTCAGAGACCCACAGAACAGCCCAGGAAACCACAGGTTCATGCTAACCAAATGCAGAGTGGCCCTCTGGCCTGCTGACCTCAGCCGACACAATAGACTCTTGCAATTGAATGGGGTATGTTGATTTTCAGTGTGGACTGTAAACAGAGCCCTGCCTGGGAGAGGAGAGAAATGTGGTACTCCCAAGTTTCTGTGGGTGGACTCAGACACTTTTGTGGAATCATATTGCAGCAAACATATGTTTAAGTTAAATGCTTCTAAAGTATTGTATTAAGCTCATAAAAATGTGCAATTTGGAGAACCTTAATCTAAGAAATGTACCCACAATTCAAGACTTGATTCAACTCTGTACCATGTTCTAGGACCAAACCCCGCTATTTATTGATATTACAGACACTGGGTGTATGCTAGAGACCTAGTAAAGTACTGGAATATGTGTAGAAGGGGGGTGTACATTTGTGTAATTTTTGATGAAAAACCAATGTTGCAAAAACCACTAAAAACGAAAATAAGTTAGAAACATCAGAGTTGGAACAGAGACTACCTTATGTGATATATGATGTGAGTATGTAATGTCAACCACTTGTGTATCTGGGAAAGGTGTTTAGTTATGAAAATGATTTTCTAAGGTAAGAGCAAAGGGGAGTGTTCTTTCTGTATGCCATAAAGAGGACACCTCATGACTCACTCTGACACACAACTCTGTTCTCCAGTGAGAGCACAGAAAACTCTTCAACCTATCAGAACCCTTAGTGGGTTGGGCATGCAGAATCAGCCGACCCACCCACTTTCTAAACACATAAAAAGAGCCACTGGAAGCCAGATAGGATGTTTCTTTTTCACTTTCTGCGGAGCATTTTCACTTCAGACTTTACATCCAGAGATCCAGACTTCAAATCCATCAATCTCCAGAGACCTGAAATTAACTCCAGAATTTGTAGCAGAGAGGCCTGAATCCACAAACTGAATCCTTTTTCAGCAGGCCTCCAAATCATTTGCAAACTATTCAACAGCCGGGCGAGCTGTTTGAATTTTTGCCAAGAACTTTTGTCAGAACCAGAGACCAGACCGCCGTGCTGTGCCGAGAACTTTTGTCAGAACCAGAGATCCAGACCGCTGTGCAGTGCCGCTAGCAGAGCTGACACAGAAGGTAGAATTATCCAGTCATCAGAACCAGGCCGAGACCGTCCGGGGCGAGGGAACCGCAGTCCAATCCTGACCCGATCCGTGGCGAAGTCGCATTCCTGTCCAAAATATAGTGTGAGTACCGCCAAAACTGTGCAAAACCCAATCTCTTAGTTTAAAATGATCTAATCCAAACTATTTTAACCTATTTAGAACTGCCTCCTAGAATCGTGTCATTCTGTCATCTTTAAACCTGAAAACTGTCATCTGTCATTCTGAGCTTTAAAATTTCAAATCCGAAAACTACCTTTACTAAATCAGCCGTATCTCCGGAACCGTTTGTGATAGAAGCAAGATTTTACTTTTATTTTGCTACTCCTCATACTCCCTCCGTAATTGCGCTTGACGCACGCGACTAAATTGCCACGATTTGACATTTTGCTTAATTTCAGCCACGTGTAAAAATATTTGTCCTTGCTTTCCTTTGCTGAAATTCGTTTGCAACCTGACAATCATTCATAGAGCATTGCTAAAGTGATCCTGAACTAATACAAAGTAGCTATCACCTACCCTGAACCTCCTATAGGGAATTAAAAGCATGTTTTGCATATTTTTCACTTAATTGCAACCACATCAAAGTATATTGCCCGTGTTTAAGACTCCTACCTGTTTTCCTCTAAGCTTGCTAGGGGGGAACTGAATTATGTTTGATTGCATTCCTGAGAACTGTGTGCTTTCTTCCCATCTCTTTGCCTTGCATAAAGGGGGAGAGAGGTGAATTGTCAAAGAAAAGTGATTACATTGCCTTTTGTTGAAGTCATATCAAGTTTATTTTCTGTACTGCATTTTCATTCATCATTGCATTGTCCTTGAAGCCATAAAAGCATTCTCAGCTACTTTATCCTCTCTATATCACTTCTAAGCCATCAAAAAGAGTGTACCACTGTAACATTATCCATTGTTGATCACTATCATCTTCACAAGTGTGCTATCAAATATTAAGTTATTATAAAAGTGTGATATATATATATATATATATATATATATATATATATATATATATATATATATTGTTTCATTTTCAAATAAACCTTTTAATTTGCAAAACAAACCTACTTCTTGGCTCAGTGGGGTCAGGGGGATTCTAAGAGAGGGGTGTTATGTAAGGGTTGTCATCCAGAGTAAACAAACTGGACATAAAAATACATCAATAAGGGCTTCCATCAGCATCCCAGACTAGGCATTGACTTAGCTGTAGTGTTGAATTGAAGTTGCTTACACTGTGGCCTACATGTTCCCGTATCCAGAGAAAATAAATCGTATTACATCATATTGTTATGTATAGCGCTTCATGTCTGACTCCTGACTTTTCCTACTTCTAAGTGTTGTAATTAAATTAATTGTTGTTTTAATATCGTATTCATGCCAGATTCAAGCCTGTAAACGTGCGACGGGTATCCCATGCTGCGCGGCTCTTGTTTCCAAGACGAGCGCCTTTCCCCTTAGCTAAGCACCGTATGTGTTATTACTACAAAATATAATGGTACTTAATGTATTAATCTCAGAGGGATAAAGGGCTGATTCAACCCTGCTCATTTATAAACTTCAAAAGTGTAGGCTGGCACATGTCAGAATTGAGCATAACAAGCTTAGCTATCCAATTGCCATAAAGTATGTTGTTTAATCAATTGCTTGATTAAAAATAAACATTTATTTTGCTATCCGCCCGCCCCCCCCCAACCTTCAAGTCCTTTTTAAAACAAAATATAGCACTAATATTATCAGGTTTACTAGTGGGCAATGACATATTCCTTCTGCTTCTAAGCACTGTACAAATAACTGTTGTTTTAATAATAAAGGTAACCTCCCACATGAAATGCATCATGGAATGCCTTGCTATGCATGCTTAAGGGGAAATATCTGGTAAAATAGGTCAGTGGGTTAAATGCTCACTGTTGGGATCTAGGTCACAGGTTCTAATTCTAGAAATGTCCACTCAAACTTTCATCCTTGTGAGGTTGACACATGAGTATTCATTTTGGTTGACAAATAACATTTTTTATTCAAGTATTTTATGTAATATGTGTTGGGGAAGGTGCTATATAAGCAATGGATTATTATAAATTCCTACATTTGTGCATCAATAAATCCAAGCATAGAATAATGTCAAGGGACATTACAAGGCTGGCGGTAGCCGTGCCGGTAAATACAGACATGGCTGCCGCCGGAGTATTTTTTTTTCTGGCACCCGGCAATGGGCAATTACTGGGGCATTATAGCCCCGGTGGACACGGTAATTGCCCATTGCCAGCCGCCAGAAAAATCACTCCCCATTCCCATTTGAGCCCCACTGGGCTCAATGGGAATGGGGAGGACGGTAGCACCGGGACGATTCATAATGGTGCCGGTGATAGCGTCAATGTCTGCGGGAGGGTGCGGATCTGCCCGCCAGATCGGAACTGGCTAGCGGGACGGCACCCGCCCGCAGAACTCGCAAAACAACAGTACCGGCAAGCTTACCGGTACCGTTGTTTCTGGCCCGGAAAGCTTGTAATGAGGCCCATAGTCTTAAATTATTGTCGCTGTAAAGTGCCCTTACTTGCTTGAGAAACATGGGAATCTTATTTTATACTAGAATGCCTGAAGCTGAATGAGACTGGGTAGTTGTCATTTGCTAATTTGCTAGGGAATTTGAGGCTGGACATCACCCATGGTACCAGGCATAAAATTAACTGTGTAGTGTGTTTAGATCGTTTGATGCTGTAATTGTTACATGATAGCATTGGTTACATGTGAGGCTTGTCATATGGTGCCATGTACAATGCATGAAAGGCATTGCATGGTATTACTGGGGCTTGTGAGGCGGCAAGTCACATACGATGGCAGTAATTAGGCATTTGAGGCTCTCCCTTATATATGGTGACTATCCCAGACGCATGAGGCATTAACTGATATTGGGTGGCATTACTGGACACTTGAGGATGCACTTGGAATATGATAGTAGCAACTGGATATATAAAGCTGTAACTAATATATCTTGACTGTACGAAGGCTGTAAGGCTGTACATTTTGCATGCAGTATTATGGCGGCACCCAAAAAGGTATGCCTTTACTTGGCACATGTTTACTAGAACTGACATTTGCTGCTGTAATTGGCAAAACATGTATGGCAAGTAAGAGCTGGCAAAATCCTTAGTCATAAATGGCCATATGAGGCTGTAGTGGCATTTACATGGCTATGCTCCTGGCCTGTGTTGGTTCTACTGGGTCTACCCCTGTCATAACGTGACACCCTTTATTGCATATCAAGGCAGATAGCACAGCAAGTAGATTGCTCGCTTTGACATTGGTGCAGAGCCTGTCAATGCAGGTTCGAATCCCGGCAGCACAGCGCCAAACTCATCATTTGATCCTTCTGAGGTTGATAAATGAGCACCACACACCGTGGCTAATAAGCAGCGCTCAGATGCCTGAGGAATTGTAGCGCTATATACATGCAGATTATTATAATTGCTATTATTAAACTTGTTCAAATATGGCTGGTATCAAAAAGTATCATGTCTGCTTTAGAAATGATTTGGTATTTTATAAAAGTATGCTTTTTTCAACACCCATGAGTCACTTCCGGTAATGTGTTTGGAGCCAAAGGTTGTATTACATGACTTCCTGTGATGTCATTGGGCATGTGATGTCACTTCTGCTCCCCGTGGCATTTTGGTGAATTGACATCCCTGCTGTAAATTGCATACCTTTTAAATAAATTGCACCTATTAATTCAGTCATGTGGACAACACATCATGATATTTGCATTACAATCAGGCGTATTATTATGATTGTTAATATTGTTATAATCAGTAGTTGTAGTAATAGTAGTAGTAATAGTAGTTCAAGTAGTACTGCACCTGCCACACACTTTCACAATTAGCATATTACCATCCTCAATAGATTTCATGTAAGTGACTTCAGTAGGATGCATTCAGACATCAAATGTGATAGACTCTGCCCAGCACTAGTTTACTGTTAGGAGTAAATGCTTGCTACTAACTACCCTGAGATAATATTACCAACCCCAGTGGTACTCATCTGAGTGACCTGACAAATAGTAAAGGCTGCATCATACATGCCTGACATGTAGCTAGCACTGTCCCAGCCATTCGGGACTTTCAGAGTAAATGGGATTTATGCCACTCCCATCCACGCTAGTCATAAAACCAACCTTCCTATGATAAAATGCTGCATTATTCAGGCTTGACGTGACTGACTGTTCCCACAGTACTGAACTGTAAGTCTCATTAAAGTAATAATGGCCATTTTTGTATTGACTTCAGGAAAATGAACGACCGAGATATCTTTTTTGAGGGACAACCGAATAAATAAATAAATAAATAAATAAATAAACAAATAAACAAACAAACAAACAAACAAACAAACCAAGAGGGTCCGTTCATATTTGTAAAGAACAGAGAGTGTGCTGCATTCGCACCTTGACAGAAATCCTTCAGGGGCCGTACTTGTTGATGCTTTGCTTAGCATGTTCTGTGACTTTAATGCTTATGTTAAATTGTGTGCACATTTCAAACAGGGGAACACCAATATGTATTTGTACCTGCATTGCTGGCCCCACCACGCATTGTGTGCTGTCTGCACTGTTAAGTGCAATAAATGAGCACACATCCAGGCTGATCTGGGCTCATGTTCATCATTTGTACTCAGTTGTTCAAACAAGTGTAAACGCCTGCCATCATGTACAGATGGTACGAGGCATTTACAATGGATTTTCATGGAATGTGCCAGCTTTTAGCCTTAGGAGTCCAATGTATTACTGCCAGCAACAAAATCAGATGCAGAGAGAAATGTGTGTGTTTCTTTCTGATCGGCAATGGAGATGGGGGCAGCGGACATGGACATTGTGGTTCGTGCCCCTGCTCTGCCTGTCAGAAACTTCACAGACCCAAGACCAGAAAAAAGAAAAATGATTAAACCCATGAATAAAAATGTCAGGCATGGCTCTTACTCATCAGTGGAATTTGAAAATTAACCCTGCTTGTCAGGTGAAAATGGTAAGGAAAATCAGATAAGCATGTTCCCGAAGACCTGTTGATGGATTTGAAGCTCTTACTGAAGACTAATGGAGCAGAACACACAGTCCATTTAGCTTCTATTTAGCCCAGGCATAGCATGTTGCTAAAGCCGAATCCAGTGCATTCAATGCACAGGTTCAAACAAAAAGGGCCTGATTCGTGGAATTTTTTGGCCGGTGCAAAGTGACAAAGTGAAAACAAACACCCCGGTTCATGGAACAGTGCAATGGGCATCATTACAACCATGCTGGTTCGGTAACAACGTGCCGGTAAGCCTACCGGCGCTGTTGTTACCAGACCGGCATAGTACAACGCTGCAGGCGGGAGCCATCCCGCGCACCAGGGTCAGACCTGCCGGGCAGAATGGCACCCGCCCACAGAGTTTCACGGAAGCACCAGCACCATTATTAACGGTGCCGGTGCTTCCATGATCCCCATTCCCATTGAGTTCTATGGGACACAAATGGGAATGGGGATTAACAATTTACCGGCTCCTGACTTCCCAGAACGCCAGGGTCGTAATCCCCTGGTGTGTCCGGCAAGCCAGGCCCTGGTAGATTGGCAGGGTTACCGCCGGACTTTTAATGAGGCCCAAAGTGTCTTTTTGCAGTGCAAGGTCACTTTGCACTGCAAAAATATACTTTGCACTGCTCCATGAATCAGGGTGGAGCAGTGCAAAGTGTATTTCTGCAGTGCAAAGTGACTTTGCACGGCAAAAAGACACTTTGCATAGTTACATGAATCAGGTTTTGTGTCAGCAGTGCAAAGTCACTTTTCAAAGTCACTTTTCAACTTTGCACCATGCAAAACATTCTATGAATCGGGCCCACATACAGCACTGCCACCTGATAGAATGACGTATACCATGGCCTGCAACTCGACAAAAAAAATGTGACTTGGCAGTTTTCATTTGACTTCATTATACATCCTGGGTGCTTTCACAGCATCTTCACACGGGTACAACTGCAATTATCAGCAGGGCAAACATTGGTATAGTGCAAATAACCTATTCAATCAAAGCATTTTTGCGCCAGGGCAAAGGACTTCGACTCGGACAAACATGGGTGTGTGCAAAATTGCCATTTTAGAATGTCGGTTTACGGGGCAGTTTTCATCCTTGTCCTAATTGTGCAAAGTTTCTGTAATGCCTCCCCTTGAATACTTTATTAGTTTATTTAATAGGCAATCCACAAGCATATGTTTCTACAGATATGCAGCTTTCCCCATGCTTTTCTGACTGAGGATGTTGCCAGCTCTTACTTGCCAGTCATGGAATGCCTCTGCTGGCATCATTGTTCCAGAAAGAGCGGTACATATCAACTCGATTTCAGGTTTAGGCGCACTAACTTTTACAGCTGGCAGCTGACATCTTTCTTCCGGTAGATAAGGGCAGACTGTCTTTACGCGCGAACTAAAACGCAAGATGAAATTATTCCTTTGACTATATAACTCTCGCATTGATAACACGGCTATGTGAAAACCATTTCAGATGTCTGCAGCTGTGCTTTCCTCAGTCGAAATTAATTTCCTGTTCGCTGCTCAGAAACGTTTATTCACTTTGCCAAATCCCTGAAATAGTTTGCAATTGCGCTATCTAAAAACCTTTCAAAGCTTTACAAGTTCAACCATCCAAGTGAGGTATAGTAAAGACCGGACGTAGGTCATTGGCAAGCTGCCAACCTGATATTGCACAGTCAAAATGCCAGAAAAGAACAAAGTAAGAGGGTTTGCTCTAGGTCAAGGGAAATCGCAAAGCAAAAAATCCGAGCTGGGATAGGCCTTGCACATTATGAATCGCAACCAATCATTGGAAACCAAAGGACCACGTAAGCGAAGCATTGTGCGTCGCTTGGAAAGTGAGGTGAAATACGATTGTCTGCGTAGAAGGCACAATTCACAAAAAGGAACCGCCCACGTGCGCCTCCTTCGTGAAAGTGGCTGGCAGTCCAAAAGCACTGAATTCTGAGCCCCTTCTGTCTCCCATCCCTTGCAGTGGAAACCATTCCAAGAGAAGCCATCAGTCACCACATTCTCAGGGTTCAAAGGCCGCCACCTTTCCTCCCTGACCACAGGCGGGCACATCTACAATGTAGACAGAACACCACACAGCCACTTTCATGTCATACTGATGTGTGCTGAATGGAGTCGAGTTTCATGTAGTGCAGGTGAAAGGATGAGTTCTGGCCACCTCACTCATTTGTATCCATGTGGGAAAGCTGGGATTTTACTTCTGGATCTTTGTCCTTGCTGTCACAAATGTATTTTCCAGAGGTGAGACAAGATTGTTTTCTTTCTAAGTGTGCTTTTGAATTAATGTCGGTACTACCTTTGGACTGTCAACTTGATGCAAAGTAGCAGAGAAGTGTAAGTGTCAGTGTGATGCTGCTGTTTGGAGAGGATCACTGCACATCAGGAAATTGCAAATCTGAAATAAATCACTTTACGCCATCCCGCATCCCCCTAACTCCTTTTCTGCGGCACACACAGAAATGTGCGGCCCACTCTCCTGTACGCCTGCAAAGCCAGTTCCCACTCACTAAAGTGGGTTGGAACTGCCGCTGCAGGGTGCCTTTTTCTATTTTTTCATTTCATTTTATTTTATTTTTCTTTATTGTCCCCCGCTTCCAATGTCATGGAAGCAGGCGACACCCCCCGCAACCCCTGAAGCCCATAATGCTGAACAAGGGGAGCAGGGACACCCCTGCAACTCCTGTTCGGCATTATGGCATTCGTTTTTTTTGTTTTTTTAATGCCCAGTGCGCACTAAAAGCGCATTCGACGTTTCTTTTAGTATTTTGGGGAATACCGTTTGGAGATATATGGATGATTACACCTCTGGCATGTTACGGGTCGCATTTGTCGTACATCTTCATTGGGCTGATGGTGGGCGATGTTGAAAAGAATGAGTTTGTGTTTTGGTTTTATTGAACAGAAGTCATCAGTTTTGCTGCAGAGATGTCAGGTTAAACAAAGGGAAATGCAAAATGGGGTTAACAATGCTGTGAAAACTCTTGCAACGCAGCCTTGCTGAATGACGTGGGTTGTGATTATCCGTTAGAAGCCAGAACACTGCAAGGATGTTTTCCGCCCTAGATGAAAGGTAATTTTGCCACTCCATACCACCATCAACCCCATATTCTCTGTCTGCATGAAATATCTCCAAATGTGTCCTGACCCCTACACTTATGTGCCATGCACTTACCCAGTTCTCTGACTAACTGGGCACACTTGGATTTTCCCCACCCTCTGCTCTTGCCCCCCCTCTTCTGTAACGTCTGTGCACCTGCATGATCTGAATGTACCATGCCTTTAAGAACATCTATCTTTGTTACCTGTCTCCCCTCCTTGCGTGGTGGCACCTCAATGCAATTGGTAAAAAATGCAGAATCGCTGTCAGACCTAAGACTTAAAATAAGCTTAAAATAAGCTCTCCATCCTTCTACTTCTAGCAGGGTTGCGTCAAATGGAATCTAGTTCCTTCACTGATCCCTGATAAGGATTAGTATAGTCCAGCTGCGACTATGCTTCTCCTTATGATTGGTAAGTCTTTCTTGAGCTCTTGTGATGCTGTTCGTTCTGTTTAATGTCTTTATATGTTGCTCCTATTTATGCCAGCAATAATGTCTCTCTTCTGTTTTCTTCCCTTAGATGGAAATGCGGCCTCAATGCTGCTGTGAGACGCGTCCGGATGGAAGATGGATGCTACCACAATGTTCGACAGCAGGTAAGTGATGGTTTAAGTAAAAGCGCGAAGTATGGTGAAGTGCATCCTTAAACTGACTGTTTTTTTGAAGTCTAACCTTGTCTTCTGTTTTTCCTTGCAGGCGCTGCTGTCGACGATAGAGCGTGTCGTGCTGCGGTGCCAAGATGAAGTTTTCAGCGTTCCGGAAAGTGTAAAGATGAATGTTTGGTTCGCCGAAGAGATGTACAGGTAAGAACAACTTCCCCCAGTTGGTAAGTATGCTGGTAGGAAGCAGGATGTCCAGTAAGCAGGATCTTCAAAGGTAAATCTGACCTCAGGTGACGGTGAGTGTTACGCTGCTTGCAAGTGCAGAATAACGCAAAGCGTCTGTATTGAGGATCGGGGCAGCTTATATAGCTGAGATCGTGGGCACGCCCATTAGGGCCGGCTTACCAGCCACACCCTCCCACTCCTAGAGAGTGAGCACGTGCAAAGGCAATCCATTAGCACCCACACCCAAGAATACACTTGGGGCTGCTTAATGGGTGGAATGTTCAAGGTTAATGCATCCTGCTTAATGGATCGAATGGTGAAGGTTAATGCATCTGAAGTGCTATGTCCATAATACAAGCTTTTTGGTGTTAAATGGATGTTCTTGTTTACTTGTGTTCATGAGCCTGGCGCCAGGACATTGTCCACCCAGGTCCTGACTTCATGACCATGACAGTGGCTGTCCAAGAAGCCAAGTTCTGGAGCTCTTGTGCCCATTGAGTTTGGGCCAATTGGTGCACATCCAGTCTTGCACGGCCGCCAGGCAGTCACAAGGACAAGACAACACCTCCTGCCAGTCCCGATCTAAGGGGTGCAGTATCTGCATGTCGTCCGCATAAGAGTAACACCTGCAGCCATGAGAGTGGATGAGGTCAACCAAAGGCTCCCTTTAGATATTAAATAATATCAGGGACAAGGCGGAGACCTGGGGGAATCCACAAGAAAGAGAAGAAAGAGAAGAAAGAAAAGGAGGTAAAGATACTGATTAGCCCGTATCGGTCAGAAAGAGGTGAACCACACCAGAATAGGACCTGAGATGCTGATGGAGGCCAGGCAAAATAGGAGTATGGGTGGTCAACAGTGTCAAAGGCTGCTGATAGATCAAGCAAAATCAGTGCCGCCACATCACCTCCATCAACCAGCCTGGCCATATCACCTATTACTGAAACTAGGACACTCTCAATGCCTCTCCCAGGGCAGAAGCCAGACTGAAAGGAGTTGAGCAAAGAAGAAGACTCAGGAAACCCAGAAAGAAGTGGAGATATCAAAGCTTCAAGAGGTTTCATGAAGAAGGTGAGCAGAGAGAAAGGGCAGAAGTTAGACAGAACAGGAACATTCATTGACGGCTTCTTTTAGAAGAGGGACCGCAATAGCCTGCTTAAGTCCTTTAGGGACCAAACCAGAGCAACAAGAAAGATTTACAGCCTGAGTCACCAAAGGGATAATCGCAGGCAAGAGATTTTTTGGAATGAATAGGGGAATAGGGTCGGATAGTTCTGCAGATTTCAAGCAATGACCTGAATGTTCTGAAATGGTCCCATTTGTGATCCGTTAGCATTAGCTAGAATGCTCATAAAATGTAATTCTCAAGTGCTACTGCTATATGAGAATGCAGAATACACCCTTTGTATTCTAAACGTATACTGAGGTACTGGCTCAAAGGTGCCTCAAAGTGAAACCCAGTGTAGGGAACCTAGTGTAGGCAACCTACTGTAGGCAAACCTAGCGTAGGCAAGCTAGTGTAGGGAACCTAGTGTAGGGGTGAGGGCATTCATGTATGCATCTATGCCAGTGCTTTGACCATGTTTTCAATCTCTGTCTAATTTCAGACTTGAGGTTTAGTCCAGTCCAGCTGTGACTCTAATTGACCTGTCATGTATGCTGCTTAATGTTTTACTAGTGGACTATAAAAGTGAGGACCCGCTGTTACGATCAGGCTGTGATGTCTCTGACATTTTATAGGTCTGTCTTTTTATTACTCAACTGCATTATCATATATGACTCGGGGTCAGTATTCAGTGAAGGAACTCATTTTTGTGGAGTGATGCAGAATTAGGTGGTGATTGAGAACCGAACTGAGTACTTGCCCAGTGTTGTGGATTTCCAATTTTCATGACTGTCCGATGATATCAGTGACTTTGAAATGGGATAATCTCAGACTTTTAAAATATTACTTCCAGGTTTCGTTTCGTTTACAATGTAGTGAAACTTGGAAAAGGAACATTAAAATGTAAAGCCTGTATCTAATCAACGTGAATTTATTTTAGTAAGCGTTGTTAAGCTCTTAATCATTTCTGTGATTTTTGGATGGAACGCCTAAGTCAGACAGGGAGAAGCAAAAGCCGGATTTGTTGGTTTTACAATGTCTGTTTAAACGATGCCAAGAGGTAAGCTTCTGTTAAAACTCCTTGCTTATATGCCAGGAAAAGGGTCATATGAGAGCAGTAACTGACTGGATAAGGGTTCTCCGCCCAAAATATATTTCCACAATGTGTTCTCTAAATTTGGCTAATGAATGTGCAAGACGGAATTATTTTTCATCCAGTTGGTGACACGTGGAACACGCCTGGAGATATGTTTAATTGCTGCCTTGGGAGCTCCAGGCATGTTTTATTGTACATATTAAGTTTCCATTGTTCTTTAGATGGATATATGATATGATATGACATGATAGGTTATTTATAATGCGCTCAATACCCAGAGGGTTCTAAGTGCGGACCGGTACCTACGTTGCTGCGTATCGTCTTGCTTCCAAGTTGAGCACGTTGCCCCTGAGCTATCCTGCCAGGACTATGTGAGGTCCAGAATCTCGGCATCCAAATGGCAGCACTGAACTTAGTTAAAGCTGACACAGAGTCACTTGAGATGCACACCCATGCTGTAATTAGCCACGGCTCTCTGGGCTTTCCCCTGCTTATAAAATCCAGTTGACTGTTTCTGAATGGTTTCTTATGGGCCCAGTTGCTCACATCACAGGTAGGTTTGGTACATTCAGGGACGTGATTTTTTCCAAAATGCTAGGGATAGCGGAAGTGACATCACACGAGCCTTGACCTCTGGTGACCTCACAGGAAGTGATGTAATTTGATCCCACCCCAAAATGATTTTGCGGGAAGCAATAGAACACAACCTTTTGCCCCTTGACAAAAAAGGAAGTGGCATCATATAGCATTGTTCTTAAGCACACTACGAAAAATATGGTTAAGATATCACTATAATGTGATACACATTTCCTACAAAAATGTATCGCCATATGTATCATTAAGATCAGTGTGTATAGGTCCATATTACCAAATTGCTGTGAATACAAGCAGACGTCCATGGCCAAATGATAATGATGTGCTATTATATAGCACTTACGCTTAAGTGCTTTATATAGAACAAATATACATACAATATCACCCAACCTGTGTTGATACTCATTTATCGACCTCAGAAGGATGAAAGGCTGAGCTGAGGTGTTCAAGAACAGACTAAATCAGTGACTCACCCCCTGAAGTGTGCCTGTAATAAACCTTTAATGAGTCTAGCAATTATTGTATAGAATTCTAGAAAGACAAATGATTTGCCATTCTCATTCTTTCTTATTTAGGATCACTGCTGAAAGTGTTAGACTTGGGGAACACCCGTCCTTTTTTGTTTTTTTTGAGAGGCCTGAAAAAGAATGCCAGCCAGCCACTCCAGAAGCAAAGAGCCACATGGTGCTGGCCACAGCCCAGGACATTGCATTAAAACAAAGCAAAACAAAACAAACAAAAACAAATATTTTTAATTTTGTTTTAGGGGTAGCAAGGGAGATCCCAGGGGTAGCGAGCAAGACCTAAGGGCTCGCAGTTGCGACCCCTGTCGACCCCTAAATGATGTAACTGGGTACATGCAGGCATTTAAAGCTGCACATGGAATATGGTGAAAGCATCTGCACATGTGGATTTCTTCTTATTGTATGGTGACTGTAAGGATTTCGAATGCATTAGTGGACCATGTGAGGCTGCACTTGGTGCAGGACAATAAACCTGTTGCATTTGTTTTAATAAAGATTACAGTTTTTTGCGAGATTTCTGTTTTTCTGTGGTTTTACTAAACTAGGAATGTTTGATTTGTCTATGAATTAAAATATAATACGTAATCATTTGTGAAGATCCTATTTTTTTTTCTCAGATTTCATCTTTGTAACGTAGTTTACATTGGTATAGGAACCACTCTCCTGAGAACCTACATGGCTCAAATAACCTGTTCTTTGGGCT
Organism: Ambystoma mexicanum; assembly: GCF_040938575.1. NCBI lineage: Eukaryota > Metazoa > Chordata > Amphibia > Caudata > Ambystomatidae > Ambystoma > Ambystoma mexicanum. The sequence goes on along the minus strand of NC_090924.1, from coordinate 173,356,895 downwards.
GGCCCCTGTCCGGGGAGTCTACTGCCAAGCCATTTGCATACCAGTTTGGTCCCACCCACCTGAGCAGTCCAGCACCAAAATGCTCGGCAATTCTCCTCTGAAAAACAGTACCATCAGCAACCCCAGACACACATTTTGGCCTTGTTGGACATCATCAGTGAGTTGACTCTGAGCCTTTCTAAGGCCCAGTGAGCAAGGTGTCCATGCCTGATTCACTCTTGGGAACTTAAGTTAAAACCCTAAGTTTTAAAAAATTGACAAAAGTGTGAGAGGCCCTCTACTGAAGGCCAAGTGAGGAGTCAAGTTCAGCTGGGGAGCTAGGGTGTCATGTGCCTCATGTATGCTTGGGGAGCGTCAATGTGATTTTTAAATCTGGAATTCTCGGTCCTGCATTACAGAGAGTGTGTAGAGTTCAGAATTGACCTATATGACTCCAAAGTATTGCTCTCTTGATATAAGCATCAAGTGGGGGTTAGACCTCCCAGACAATCTATATTTTGCATGGAAAATGGAAGGAGGGGGTTCTTTCCTACACTTCAGCATGCGCTTTGAATCTTGAGACTATTCCAACGTGGTTGCTCGCGTTGAAGTTGTTGACGGATACCCTGTCCTTTTGATATGGCCATTTAAGAATATGTATCCTTCTGGTGATACTATAGAAGTATTACTCAGGGATGCTGCTGAACTCCTCGACCTGTTTGCTCCTCATCCTGATCTTTCCTCCAATGGACATCCATTACATCGGGCATATTGTAAACCTCTACATCAATATCAAAGAGGGTAGGGTGGCTAAGGAGAAGAGATTGTTTTTTCCTTCAGAAAAATAATAAGAACATTACCAGGTTGAGTCAAGACTCTGGGCCTCATTACATGGTAGGCGGTAAGGGTTAACGGTCACCGGTAAGGGTACCGGTGATCGCTAACCCTTACCGCCTGATTACGAGGTCCCTTTGCGGGTTGGTACTTTAACGCCTGCTTTTTAGCAGGCGTTAAAAACCAACCCATTAAGGGACCAGGGTGCTAATTATGGTACCGCAATTTGCGGTACAGTAATTAGCACCTTCCCCATTCCCATTATGCCCTATGGGGCAAAAATGGGAATGGGGAAGGGCAATCAGGGAAGGAGGAATTACCGCCCCGCCAACCTTGGAATAGGGCAATAATTCCCCTTTTCTCCAAGGCGGTGCCAGTATTTTACTGGCATGGACCAAGGTGCTAATAGCACCTTGGTCCACCGCCTACCGTGTAATGAAGCCCTCTGACACTTGAGAGTAAACCTGAGCTTCAAGACATGCGAACAGCAGTTATTCAAATTTGAATTTGTAGTGTGGCATGGGAAACTATTCTGCATGAAGTTGTAAGCACACAGGGAACAAACAGTGAAATTGGACCAAACCAAAAAAAGCAGTCAAGCGTCATTACCAGAAAAGTAATGTCTAAAGGGACTTATGGAAGATTAAGTAGTTGCCCAATTTGTGCCCAGTAACTAGTTACACATTCCATAACTGAGGCCCAACAACAGCGAATCTTTGATCACCTCTAGATTTATACTTATATTTGGGGATATCTGAGAAGAAAGTATTGTCTGGGCGACAGCTAAGACCAGTTCTGTACAACTGTATTTTGTTTTCAAGATAGATGGGTGCCAACCCATGCAAACATTTGAAAACTAAGCATAGGACCTTGAAAGTAATTCTACTTTTAACAGACTAACCATATGCTCTTATTGCTCAATTTCTGCACTGTAAATGACAGGGTTTGTGTATCCTGGGGCACTAAGAACTCAATGGTGTCACTTTTAACCGATACAGATACATTCCCGTTCCGCCATGGATGGGCTGCACCACTCCGGAAATCTTTGATCGAAAAAAAAAATCAATTCATCTAGCACTGCAAAAACTGAAAGGCTGAGTCTCTGGACATTCTTACATCACAGAAGGCTGACTTTCTTTCAATCATTCTTTCTGTGTATGTAGCTGTGGGTCTCACTACAAAATATTTCTCGCGCCAGATTAAAACTGTACACTTATTTTTTATTTTTTTATTTGTGACCTGGTTTAGATAAAACCTTACACAAAAGGAAAATACAAATGTTAAAGAACACAATTACATGAAATTCTTTCCAAAACATACAACATCAATTTAACAGATGAGATCAATTTCATTTAAAGAAATCATACAAGAGCAATAATTAAAGATATGTTCTCGTCCCACATGAAATGTGACCAAAACAGCTCCTTCCAATGATCTGAAGAAAAACTATCCAATTCCTTAGGAAAGGATTTAGTTATGAGCTATCTCAAGGTATGGCAGTTCATAATCCAATGTCTTAGAGTTTCCACAGTAGACAATCACTTACAGAAACGACAAGTTAAAGTAGAAACCTCCTTGGAAGTGATAGGTCAGGTCTTAGCCCTTTCTTTCATGTGAATTTGATTCAACTTGAATCTTAAATATACATAATGTGACTTATCACAAGGGAACTGCTAAGATAAACAGATAAGTGACCCCCCATATACCGAAACCTAGCATATTCGTCATAGGATGAATAAGTTGTCAGTGCTTCAAGAGTCTTTCTCCAATCATCCCTGAACAATTTGATTTCACTGCTTCTGGATTGCTCGACAGTTTCCTTTCAGTGGAAACAATTTGCTCCAACAGATTACGCATTCTCGCCCTGTACATGATGACTGATTTTACAGAGCAATTAGCAATAATCTGATGGAAATCTATGTAAAGGGAGTTGGACGAGGGGATTTTCAAAAACTTAAAGTAAGTCATTAGCTGTTTCCAGTGTAATCTGGCCTGAAGGAGAAATCAAATTTCAAGGGCCCAGGTCTACATACACCATGTCTTCCCCATACAGCAACACGGGTTCTATTTTTCCCAAATAATACTCCAATACTGGATATATGGAAAATGTACACAATTTCCTAAAAATATGTTTCATTTGTGAAGACAGAGGAAACATCTTAACCTTCAGTGACACTTCCCACATATCTACAGAAGAAGAATTGGATAGATTATCACACAGGTATCTAATGGATGCCACCCACTCAACAGTTTAGGCCCCCAGGGTCCATTGCATAACTTTGGGTTTTTTATGGTTAGAGAAGACCACCACCTTAGATTTGGCCCCATTCACCATCAAGTTGTTCTGTTGAGTATAGGAATAGTAGATGTTCAGCTTTCCTTGGAGGCCTTGCAGAGTCCTGTTAAAAATGATGATGTCAATTTGTCTGGATACGGCCCCTTCCTCAGTAAGACATATTCTCAGCGATAAATTGTGATGCAGCATGGCAATGAGCTGAACCAGCTTCCTAGATGCATTAAACCTCAGAAGCTTATCCAACAGGCGTTGATGCACCACAGAGTCAAACGCTGAGGATAAGTCCAGGGAGGCCATGTAGATGTTTCCCTCCTGAGCAGTCTTAGCACTGAGTAGCATATGTATTACTAAGGTAGCATTAAGCGACGTGCCCATCTGTTGGTGAACCCCACCTGAAAATGAGATAGAATATATGTTTTACGCAAAAAGGAGTGAAGGTCTCTAATCAACAGAATGGAAAATACCTTACTGGAGGAATCAATCAGAGCAATGGGCCTACAATGGCACGGATCATGAGATTCTCCTTTTTTGTAGATGGAAATGATAATGGACTGTGTTCAAGAAACCGGGACTTTATGAGAAGCGTATATAGCATCAACATAAGGCTTAAGAAAATAGGCCCATGTAATAGGATCGCTCTTCAGCACAGAATGTGGAAGGTCATCAGGCCTGGTGCCCTGCAAGGTTTAAGACTCTTGATTGCCCAGACAATATCCTCGGTATCCCAAGCACACGGCCCATTAGAGACTGGAGTGTCCAACAAATCTGCATTGTCATCCCATTCCGAAGGAATCCTACATTTTTTGTGTGATAAAAGACACCCAAATATTTTATGAAATGGCATCACCCGAAACTCTGGCAGCTGCTTCAGGTTTCATATTAATGTGGGACCAGAATTGTCTGCTGTCAGCATTCAACAAAATCCTTAACATAGACTGATTGTCCTTTAGAGAAGATTTTTAAAAATTTCGGTGTCGTGGGCACTCATGTTTTTTTCATTTTAAGGAACTCCTCCGTAGAGAAAGATTCATACCCCCTAATTGATGCTGTTTATCCCTTTTGGTGTGATTCATTCTAAGATCAAACCAACGGGGATGTAATCCTTTCAAACGTGTTTCTGACTCTAATGATGCCTTCTTAATGCATTTGGTAATGCATACATCCAAAGGTTTTCTGCCTAGTCAAACAAACAGCTGGCCAGGTTTAACAGCCTCTACTCTTCCCGGCTGTCATCCTGGGCGAGATGTTTTGCAAATTAATTATGCTTTTTCCAATCCCGGCGCCACATTAACCCATTCCTGTCCGATTTTACCAGCACTAACATTGGACATAGCTCATGCTTGACAGTTGAAGCTTTCAATATTTAATTGCCCCTGGATCGTGGTAGAACAAATGACTACACTTGGATTTAAGGAAAGAAGACACAAAAAAGCGATTGATCCATGAAGTAGAAATGCCCTGGTGCCAACTATACAGATATGTACCTGCAATCTGCCCAACCTATAGTTGTTACAAGTCCCAGGTAGACATGAAGGAATCCCACGCCATCCCCCTCTCCAGATTTTGAGTACATGCTAACAGAGTACAGAAAAGGAGGTTGAGATCCTGGCCCTCACAGAAAACATTAAAATATACCCCCACAATCATAGCATGCTGGTACTCCTTAGTCAGCCAAAACTCAAATATTTGTATAAAAAAGAGTGAAAGCCAAGAATAGAATGTTTGGTCGGGTTCCAGTAAAGGTTGACTAGCAAGACATCTCCAACTGCCTCTGGGAAGCATGCATGCGCTGCAAGGATGCCTTCACCAATGAACCACAAGGAGGATGTAAAATGCGCTTAGTATCTAAGGCAATCAGCATACCATCAGTGTGTCTCTCCTTTTCCACACATTTCACCAGGCATGAAAAAGTGACACACCCTTCCATTGAAAATTTACCCATGCACATTGTTTCCTGTAAAAACAGAATGTTGAAATTATGTAAGAAGGAAGAACTCTGCCAGGTATGTCGAAGGTTAGTCATACCACATGTGCACAAAGGTTTTAATAGCAGCCAGGACCAATGCGGCACCTCCTTGGACCTGGTAATAAGGGGTAACTCAGAATGTATAGTAGATGTGTGTTCATATCACCCACATTTGATGGTAATTTTTCGAACAGTGCCAGGTGGTGACAAAAACAGCTTGGCCACTTCACTAGAGTTGAGTTCAACCAAATCGTATTGCAGGGAGTGAACAGTGGCCCTCTGTGTCCAAACCAAATTAGAGACAATGGGCTCATTACGACCCTGCTTTTTGCAGGCGTTAAAAACCAACCCGCTAAGGGACCTCGGAGCTAATTACGGTAAAACCAGACGTTCTTTCCAGGTCCCGCGAGGGGAACAGGGAGCTAATAAGGGGCCATTTGTAATCTGCCCGTTATTACCTCCCTCCCCATTCCAACTGAGCCCTATGGGGGCTCAAATGGGAATGGGGAATGGTTCCTTCAAGGAGGAATTACCAGGTCCTCCAATGTTGGAATGACCCGGTAATTCCCCATTGAAGGAACCCAGTATTGGAGCCCGGTATGGAGGCAGCCATGGCGCTAATAGCACCATGGCTACCTCCATACTCGTAATGAGGTCCAATATGCGAATAGTAATATGAAGCCATGTGATTGTTCTTAGTATTAACTGAAAGGAAAATTAATTGAAGATCCCCATAATGTAAAGGCCTCTGACGGCCGATTTGAGTGAACAAATCAAGCAACCTTGACCTTTTCAACTGGGTGAGGCCATGCCTCTGTTTGTTCACCTCCCAACCAATAATTTTTGAATGACACGTTGCAATGAGATGTGTTGGTAGCAACTGAGCACCTAAAACATCAGTTGGAATTGTCTGATATGATATGATAATATATTTGTATCAAGCTCATACACAAGTATTTCAGAGTGCGACGAAGCAAGGGAGGGGAACAAGGGAGGACAAAACAACAATCTTACTAGGCCAAGTGACATTGAGAATGCGCAAATGGAGGAGAGAGGGAAGTGGGAACATTGCAGGGGGGAGGGGAGAAGTGGAAAGTGCTAAGCAAGGGATACAAACAACTGGTAGTTCAGCCAGCAGGGTGACAAGTGCAGAGTTTAGCGAGCAGACAATGGTGGCTGATAAGTGCAAGTAAGGGGACTGTAGGGTTACAGATAGAGACCCAAGTGCAGGGTTGCCAGGATGCAGTGCGGGAGAGTGGGTGGGTCAGCAGGGACCTGAGACCGAAGTCAGAGTGTAACCAGGTGCAAGGTACAGAAGCAGTTAGATCAGATGGATCAGCAGGGGAGAAGAAGAGCAAAGGTAGAGGCAAAGAGGAAGGTCTTGAGGTGCTTCAGGAAACGGATATGGTTCTCCTCAAGTTTTAGAGTGGCAGGGAAGCTGTTCCAGAGGGAGGCTCCAGCCGAGAAAAGAGATCTACACCCAACTTGTTGCTTGGAGAAGCGACTGACCCTGAGGGAGTTGGAGTAGGAGGAGCGAAGTGCTTCAGTGTGAAGGTATTTTGGACCCAGGCCCCAGAAAGCCTTGTGGACAATGCAAATGGTCTTGAATGTAATCCTTGCAGCCACTGGGAACCAATGAAGAGATTTCAGAGCTGCAGAGATACAATCCCAGGGCGTGAGGCCAGGGACAAGTCTTGCAGTCCTATTCTGGATGAGTTCCAGAGGGCAGATAGTAGAAGCAGGCAGATTTAGAAAGAGGCTATTGCAATAGTGAAGCCCAGAGAGGACCAGAGCTCGAGAGACAGTAAGCTTCTGGAGGAAGGAGAGGAAAGGAAAAATACCTCTGAGGAGGTGCAGTTGGTAGTTTGACTTCTTGGAGAAATCGGAGCTGTGAGGAGAAAAGGATAGTGTGGAGTCAAAGATGACGCTGAGGTTCTTAGCTTAACAGGTGGGAGCAGGAAGAGGCCAAAGGGAGACCGGCTAGAGAGAGACAGAAAAGGAGGGTGCAGGTGTGTTGATGAGGAGAATCTCAGGATTGCTGGCGTTAAGGCTGAGATCATTGGTGGCACACCACTCCTGGATAGCGGACAGACAGTCAGAGATGAGAGAAGGAGAGGAGGTGGTGACTAAAAGCCCAAAGACTTGCTGAGTGTCATCCGCATAGCACTGAAAGTTGGAGCAGAGAGTGGCAATGAGGTGGGCAAGGGGTGACAGATATTGGTTGAACAGCAGGGGAGAGAGGTTAGACCCCTGGGTGTCAGACTCAGCCCCTGTTCTCACCTGTTTGTCCTTAGTAGTCTTCTTCTTTGGAGGTCTTTCGGCGTTCCGGGATGTCAAGGATTTATACAGGTAAGGGTGGTGGTCTTCTGTATCCAGTGTGGGGACTGTAGGCAGTCTCGGGAGAAGACAGGAGTTCAGGGTTCCGGGAAGGTAAGAATCAGGTAGTCTATGTCCGGGATGATGCGCGGAACCAGGAAGGGAACAGCACAGCTCGCAGAGGAAAGGGAGATTGCAGCAAGCATGGAAGTAACCAGTGGTTTCCAGGAAGGAGGGAAAGAGCAGCCTCAGGCGGAGGCGAAGGCCGTGCTAGCACTTCAAAAATGAAGAGGAAGGGAAAGACTATCGGGTGGTAGGTTCTCCGAGAAGTAAGGAAAAGCGAGCACACTAGCCATGAACTCGAAAGGGAGCGTTGAGACGCGCAGCGCCGCGGGGTGTGCCTGTTTTCTAGGAAGCCAGGGTTCCTGCATAAATGCTGAAACGCTAAGTGTCTGAACCGGTGGCCATGTTGGGAGGATAGCGACTCCAATGTTGCGGTGCACCATGGACCAGGAAGTCCAAAAAGGGCATAAACGGTGAATCATGACACTGGGAGATACCACAGGTAGAGAGTGAGATAGAGGAAAGGAAGGACCCAAGTTGGACCTGGGAGGGTCGATCAGAGAGGAAAGAGGTCAGCTAGGCCAGGTCCTGATTGGTGATGCCCAGGTTATCACAGAGACGGTTGAGCAGCATGGCAAGTTTGACCGTATCAAAGGCAGAAGAGAGATTGATTAGGATGAGGAAAGAAGGGATGTTAGAGTCAAGGTTGGAAAGCAAGTCTTCGCGGATGTTCAGGAGAGCAGATTCCATGCTTCTGGTAGCTCTAAAGCCAGACTGATAGTCATGGAGACAACCAACAGAATCGGTGTGAAGATTGAGCTGGGAGATGGCCAGCTTTTGCAGCAGTTTGCCCAGGAAAGGAGTGATGGGGATCGGGCGATAGCCAGGCAAGAGGGGTCAGCTGTGGGTTTCTTGAGAAGAGGGTGCACAAGAGAGTGCTTCAGAGGGGTGGGGAAGGCTCCAGAGGTGAAGAAAAGGTTACAGAAGTCAGCCAGAGCAGGAGCAAGGGTGTCAATGTGGTCCTTGATGCTTTTAGATGAACAGGGAAGAACCGGTTTTGATGAGACTTTCATAGATAGGACTTGTATAGAAACCTTGTCAGGGGAGAAAAGAGGAAAAGAAGAGAAAGTGGGGTGGAGGCAGCTGTAGGCAGGCCAGGGGGAGAGCAGAGAGAAGGGGGAAGAGGAGGAGAGGACGGGAGGGTGGACAGGATGTCCTGTTTTTGTGGGTGAAATGAGAGGCAAGGGCCATGCAAAGGGCCTGGGAGACGACAGGAGAGGTAGAGACTGCAGCATGGTTGGCCAGCTCTGGCAGACACATTGCTGCACTATCCAGACTTATATCTACCCCAGACATAGGGTAATCCTGCAAAGACTCAACATTCAACCCTACCATTCTCATTGCTGGTGGAATCATTTTGTCCCCAATAATCGATTCAACACCAATGTTGTCAGACAGACCAGGTCCCCTGTGGGAGTTCGGTCATAGGAGGATTATTAGTCTTGGAAATTATATTTGGAGACAGCCAAAAAGAGGTAATTTCTTTGCGCACTGAGAGTCTATCATTGCCAAGAGTCAATCATTAACTGGGATTTACCATCAGTCCAATTGTGGCTGATGGGATCAGTCCCTATGTCTTTACACCACACCATGGAACTAGTTGGCTGATCTACCATTGTTGGAACAGATTTAGCCTTATCTATCCTTCCCATTTTTTTTGTATCAATATACCCCCCTCCCCCAGATGTGTAGATGCTGAAGACCTTAGGATTGACACATTCGGCTTAGTTTTGACGGTCTCCCCATGTTTGGGTGCTAAGAGATGAATATCAGACTCCCCTTTTTCTCTACAAGAAAGCCCCCTCAAATATCCCTCCACAAAAGACAATTTTAATTCACACATTCAATGTTTCCGTATTAGACCCCACAGCACTTGAGACCAGATCTTGTTGATCATAAAGTGCTGTTAGCTCTTTATTCACATTAGAGGAAAATCACCCCAAACATGCTCTTTTCTGGGCCTGTGTAACTCGGCCAGAGGAGGTTTACTCCAAAAATCTCCAGCTGGAGATGATACAAGAGGGCAGTACAACACTTCACGTACCACTGTTTGACTGGCTACCTGCCAGTCTGGAGTATGGGGTGCCACGTGTTTACCAATCGTCCTTATTACTTTAGAACAAACTTGGGTATCGTTACCACCTGCCCCAGTGACCCTCCCACAACATTGCAGGTCTGGAAGGCTTTGTAAAGAAAATACACCAAAGAAACTGTGCTGGACCCCCAGCAACATCTCAAAGCTATTTAAGCCCCCCTGGCAGCTATGTTGGCGTTCCAATTAGGGCCGAGTCTCTATGACCCACAGGGCAACCCACTCCCCAGTTTTATTGGCATCAACTTGACCAGTCCCATCCGTGCCCATATTACGTGCCATAGGAATGGGAATGGGAGATTTAGCTGTTTCACAACCAGATAACAACTGCAAGTCAGTAATCTCTTTCAGACTACCCCTTCTCTCTATCTCTATTGATAGGTTCATGAAATAGACATTAAGCAGTTCTCTGGAGAGTTGTCAGATCAAATTTCCTCAGACATTTCTTGGCCCAAGTTAAAATCCACCCAGTTCAACCCCACCTCCTTGTCTGATAAATCTTTAAACATAAAGGAGTGAGCCTGATGAGAACCAAAGACAACAGCATCTGCCATGTGAGTCTGTGGATGCAGACTCTGAGGAGCAGAATATAGACATCTCTGTGATTCACCATATGGCTTCAGGGTAGATGCTGTGCCAGTTTGCTTAACCCACATGAAGATTCCTCTAATGAGAGAACCACCTCCAGTCCCCAAGCCCCCTTTAACCCTTTACTTCCAATCCCGTGCGGAGAACATGAACCCCCTTCCACCAATAGAGTCTGTTCCAAAACATTTACTTCATTAGTCCCAACTCAGGCAGCAAAACACCGATGTCCACTAAATCATGTTGTGTATGTTATTTGAGACTAGACGTGGGCAATACACCATTGGCCAGGCCGACCAAGGACGATGATGTGCCCAATTACAGTACTGCCCCAGACCTTAGTGTACGATGAGACATGGTGAGGAATCTCAGAGTGAAACAAGCATTCTCAGAACAATCACCAGAAGAATAGCTCAAAGGTCATCAATCCGCAAAGTTCAGCCCTAGAGGTGCTAACAATAGTACCCAATGTCTAACAGAGGTACTGTGGCTGTAAAAGCACAGGGTATGCTAGCGGGTTGTGCTAACTTCCTCAGAGGACTGACACAAAGGCAATATACTGACAGTCATCAGTCCTCCGAAAACGTGGAGTGGCAAGTGATCTTAACACAATAATTTCACCCAAAGAGCTCTCTCCGCCCACAGTTGTCAGCTCTCAATTGACTGTACAAGTATAATACAGTATACAACGCAATGGTTATGCAATGATTATTCCAGGAGATGGCATGTTTATGAAGTCGCAGTGCCAACGCAGTACTAGCGTGTAGTGCTAGCTTCCCCCGAGGACTGACTCAAAGGCAATATACCGGCAGTCAACAGTCCTCCGAACTTGTGGAGTAACAAGTAACACTGAGGGTTACACCAGTAAGCTGACTCCATGGCCTTCCGCCCACAGTCTTCAGCACTCAATTGACAGTACAGACACAGGAAGATAACTCTGATGCAGTGGTTATTGCAGGAGCTGGCACGGTTATAATGTCACTGTGCCAACACAGTTCTTACAAAGGCAAATATTCCAGTTTTTTTAAGAATAGGCTTACCATAAGTAAGTCAAAGGTCAGACCGTCCTCACAATACAAACAGAGCTTACGTCCTTGATTCCAAAGTCAGTCGGCCAACTTCCCGATTCTCCCCGTAAGTGAATCCTCTTTGTAAACTGGACCCAACTCAAAGGCCCGTGATTAACATGATCAACATGGACGGCATGGACTGCACTGAAAGCCTCTCTGCCGCATCTCTGCCCCGCACAGCGTGTACAAGAGTTTTTTGTTTAGAATGTGCCTCCTCCACAGTAGACACCAAAAACAGACTCCAACAAAGTATAGTGACTGCACCGACTGCCTCTCTGCCACCTCTCAACACCGCTCGTGGGAACAAGAGGTTTTGTTAAGAATGCACCACCTCCACAATAGACTCCAAAGACAGGCTCCATAAAGTATAGCGGCTGCGCTGACTACCTCTCTGCCGCCTCTCCACGCCGCTCCGCAGGAACAAGAGATTTTGTTAAGAATGCACCACCTCTGCAGTAGACACCAAAGACATACTTCAAAAAGTATAGCGAATGCACCAACTGCCTCTCTGCGGCCTCTCTGCGCTGCACCGTGGGAACAAAAGGTTTTGTTTAGAATGCACTGCCTCCACAGTGGACACCAAAGATAGACTCCAAACAGTATGGCGACTGCACCGACTGCCTCTCTGCCGCCTCTCCGCTGTACACATTAAAAAAAAATAGACATACCTGAATCCCCGGCAGGGGACGAAGGCAGACTCCAGCCGTGTGGAGGCTCGTAGCGGGGATAGCCGTTCCCCCGCCGGGAACAATGGCTGTGGAATACTGGCCGAGGGATTCCCGGCCGGGTAATGCCCCGTCGAGGGCCAATAAGAATGCTTGTTTTATTCTGATTGAGCCCTCGCCGGGTACTAATACACAATATCCCACCCCAAAGGAAGAGCAAAGAAGATGCAACAGACTGGAGAAAGTAGCACCCTGGGGTGGTAGGTAAGGTGCTACTATAAAAAGGATATTGTGTTGGAAACAGGATGGAGGTCAACAGTAACTGGATTTAGTTCTTGCTTGGCTGACACAGTCAGACCCGGGGTCAACTGTCGATGCAAGTGGATCAGGCTCATTTCTGGCAAATAGGATTATGAAGTCCCCGGCAGCAGGCAGACATCAAGTAGGAATGCGGGTGCTCTGTGCTTTAGAATGATGGCTCTTCAAAGATGCAGGTCGATGCGGTCCTAGGAATGCTTTGCAATTAGCCAGGCCAAGTCAGGTTTTAGCCACTGGGGGTGGTTGATGAGTGACAATCCAGCTGTTTGAGTCAGCGGGCGATGATTGTCGAAGTGCTAACCTTGGGTGCGTTGATGTGTGATTCATGAGGCGTCAGTTCAAGGGCTAGCTGGGCCGTGGCGTGGTTGTAACCTCCATTTAGAATCAGAGAGTGGCTCTCCAGTGATTTGGTTCAAGCCCCGGCATTGAGGCATCGCTCTAGGCCTAGCAGTCGTTGTGCTTCACTCGGACACAATGCAATGTCAAGCTCGTTTAGATGCAAGCAATTGTTTGGCTGGTTGGGGGAATGCAAACACCAAGGGTATCAAGGAGAAGCTGGGTCCTCTGGGTTTCTGTCCTGCCATTTGGCAGTATCAGCCCATCTGACCTGAATGCACATACGCTTCCACAACAGAGCTGACACACAGGGGCTGACAAATGTGCAATATCAATTTGGATGTGGCGGCCATGATCATAAGTAGTGTCATGCATAGCCTATTTTTTAGAGGTTACCACCCCCCACCAGCATGATGTATTTTGTGATCATTGGAGTTTTGGTACATGGGGCACATCTGAAATGCTGCCACTGTGCGGCAGTGACTTGGCTGCCGCTGCATCAGTCGAGTGGGCATCTTGTGACCTTTGAGCTTGCTCTGCACCATGAACAGAGCAGGTGCTGTGGATCAGGCTAGAACAAGGGGGATCTGGTTAGCAGATTTCTCTTTGGAGAAGAAATCACTAGCATCATTTTATGCATTAATACAAATGAAAAAGCCAGGGGTTTGCACCCTTGCCAGATGGCAATTCCAGTAGGGTTTAGGTACACACTATGCATATGGCATGGAGCTTATGAAAGGGGAATCTGATCTGCAGAGTTTGCTTGCAGTGATGGATTTACACAGCTAATTTTACTAATGTAATAAAAATCTAAAAATCCAGGGCACACCCTTGCCGAATTGCCATCTGCGACACTGTAACACAAAGCTTGATAAAGAAAGTAAAAATACTTACAAAAAAATATATGGAGCATAGTAACTGCTGAGCCTGAAGACACCCACGGGTACAACGCAGCAAGAACAAAGCCATACTAATCATAATGACCCCATAAACAGACTGCTAGTGAACATGCAGAGAATAGAGTTGCCCAGAGCAATTGGCAGAGGTTTAAGATTAAACCTAAACCTTCCAGCCATTACCTCGTTGTGTTTGTTATGCAGCAGTTGGTCTGGTACTGCCCCCTTTGCATGTAATATAATCATTGGCTAATATGAATATCTGAAAAATGCATAGTGCATCGTTCTCTTCTGTGATGAGAATTCCATTGTCTACCCAGGTCACGGCAGCCAACTCAAAGAAAGCAATTGCAGAGAAACCCAACCCACAAAAACGACAACTCATTGGAAGGCCAAACGACCAAAATGTACGCATTAGTTTCAATGGAAAGCTCACTGAAAGTTAAAAATAAAAAGCAACCTGTTAAAAATTACCCAATATACAGAAAGGGGAAACAGGCATATAAAAAAGATGAACCAAACAGGAAAGAGAAGTCAAATTGAGGTCAGAGGCAGAAATATGTTTTGAAATCAGTTCCCATATTCTGCAACAAAAACAGTGTGGAAGCAACTAAAACGGGCTAAACGGAAAAGATAACGGAATTCGATGGGATGGCTTCAACATCAATGCAGATGATTTGGAATAATATGAAATGGCTGCAATAAATTGGGAATGGGGGGAGTTGGCTCACAATGAGATTTCACAAATGTAAAAAAAGCCCTCAAAATTTGAAAATCTTTCACCACTGTCAATGAATGATCCTTGGGAAAGAGATGTTCCAAGGTTTTAAGAAGCCTTCCTAAGGATCACAGCATCAGTGCAGTGACTCCACAGTTTCTCTCTGCACAGTGGGGGGAAAATAAAGTCTTATGCCTTTCTTCTGCAGCCTTACGCATCCCACATCCTAGATCCTATAGAATTAGCATTTGTGCAGCACAACATGCTTTCAGAGATGTTTTTTGGATGGGGTATGAACCAGGTATGAGGAGGTGCAGAATGTTCCTGTATATACTGCACAATAATGCTGGTACTATTTTTTTTAGCAGATTGGTCATGGTTGTCTTCAATGCAAATCTGCATTCTCTTTTCCACCGCCATAGCAGTGATTCTAAAAAACGGCATCCAGACCCAGCTTCACCAATTTATTTATTTATTTTTATTTTATTACATTTGTTAAACGCCCAGACCCGGGGGTATCACGGCGTAGTTACAGACAATGGGAGAATGCAATCTTAGAATGAACACAGAGGTACACAGGAATAGCAGTCAATAATATACAACAATAAACAAAATAGTCAGATATTATACAACAATATACAAAGCAGTCAGATATGTACAGTTAATTGGAGCGGATTAGTGCTCTGGTTCAGTTAGTACTTATTTAAGAGCCAAGTCTTCAAGAAACTTTTGAATTTAGGGAAGGAAGTTTTGTTCATAATGTGGGTGGGTAGAGCTTTCCAATGTCTGGGGGCCAGTGTTTTGAAGTTGCTACCCCCTGCTTTCTCTCTTTTGTATCTAGGGGTTTCAAGGTATGCGTTTTTTATTGGACCTGAGGAGTCTGGTCTGGGGCTTCATCATGACTGTGTTGTTGAGGTATTTGGGTGCTTTGTTAGCCCTGCATTTGTGAGTGATGCTCAGGGTTTTAAATAGAATTCTAGCTTGGATGGGGAGCCAGTGGTGGTCTCTTCTGGTGTTAGAGATATGTTCAGATTTTTTGATGCCTAAGGCTGCTCTGAGGGCTTTGTTCTGCATGAGTTGAAGTTTGGCTATGTTGGCTTTGGAGGTGCCAAGGAAGAGGATATTACAATAGTCTAGCTTAGACAGTACGAGTGCTCTGGCTAGAGTAACGCAGTTATTGGCTGAGAGGAATTTACAGCTGAGGTAGATGAGTTTGGAGGTGTAGGAAGTGGATGAGGCTAATGTATTAACTTGTTTAGACATGGATAGTGTTGCATCTAAGTAGACGCCAAGGGTCTTGACTTGTTTAAGAACAGGGATTATGGTTCCATTGATGGTGAATGATTTGAAAGCGGGCTCAAGGGTATTGATTTTGCTGGAGGAGCCTAGTATGAGGAGCTCGGTTTTGTCGTCGTTGAGACAAAGGCTATTATTAGCCATCCAGTTTTGAATGAGTGAGTAGATTTGGTTAACCAGGAGGGAGTCTTGTTCGTGATTGTCTCAGAGAGGAATGAGGATTTGGGTGTCATCGGCGAAGTTAGTATAGATGACACCCATGGCATCCAACGCTGCGAATAATAGCTTGGTATAGGCATTATACAGAGTGGGGGATAGGCAGGAGCCTTGCGGCACACCTGCCGGGACAGGCACTGGGTCTGCTGATTCTTTGCCGATGGATACTCTGGAAGTCCTATCGGCCAAGAATGATTTGATCCAGTTGGTGGCGTTCTGAGCTAGGTTGAAATTGTTTGCTAGAGTGTTACAGAGTTTATCGTGGTCAACCAAATCAAAGGCCACTGAGAGGTCCAGGAGCATCAGTAGACAGAGTTTACCTGCTTCTCTAGTGGCATCCATTTGGATCTTCAGATCAAGGAGGACTGTCTCTGTGCTATGGTTGGGACGGAATCCTGACTGATGGTCTCCTAATAGTTGATGGTGTTCCAAATGGTTCTGAATTTGGCAGTAGGCTATTTTATCAATTATTTTTAAGAGGAATGGGACCGTTGTAATAGGTCGGTAGTTGGTGGGTATTGACGGGTCCAGGGATGGTTTTTTTAGAAGTGGTGTCATCCAAGCTTTTTTGATACTGGTGGGGACTGTGTTTGTGAGGAAAGAGGCATTGATGAATTCAGTGATGATGGGTGTAAGGGTGGGGGAAAGAGTTTCACTAGGTGAGAGGGGAATTGGTCTTCTTTACAGTTGGAGGCTTTGAGTTTCATTATGGTGTCAAATACTTCTTTGTTAGACACTGGTGTGAATTGAAATGGGGGGCCAGTAGTGGCATTTGATGTGGTCATTGATATGGTGGGTGGAGTTTTGTCAGCTAGGAGCATTTTTTTACTATCGATTTTATTTTGCAGTAGGAGGATTTTAGATGAGAGGGCGTTTTGTATAGTGGTGCACCAGTCTTTACTAGCGTTGGAGGGTGCTGAGGTTTGACCCGGGTTTTCAAGCTCACTAAGGATGGTAAACAGTTCTTTGCTGTCTGAGGAAGCATTAGTAATGCGAATGTTGAAGGCATTGGCTTTTTGGGTGATTATTGCTGATTTATATGTTTTGTTGGCGTCAGCGAAGGCTAATGCCGATTCTGGGGTATTGTTTTTCTTATGGAGGTGTTCAAGTGATCTTTTTGTGCGTCTTAAGGCTACAAGTTCCTCATTAAACCAAAAAAAGGAACGTTTGTCCGGTCTGCGGGTTTTAGTGGTGATGGGCACAAGTAGGTCAATAGTTTGGGTAAGGCATTGTTGGTATTGTTCTGCTAGGTAGGAAGGGTTATTGGTGCATAAAACCGTATGGGCAAGGGCAGCACTCAGGGATGGAGTGAGTTTGTCGGAAGAGAGCTTTTTGATATTTCTAGTTTCGAAAGTTTCTGGTTTTTTGGGGGTGATGTGATCTGTACTGGCGTTGTCTATAGTGAAGTTAATTACATAGTGATCTGACCAATTGACTGGGAGGATGGAGTCAATGGTGACTAGAGAATTAAGAGTGAGAAGCCAGTCCAGGGTTCTTCCTTTTGAGTGGGTGGGTTTATCTATCAGCTGTACGGAATTCATTTCTGACATGGTTGTATAGAATGTAGATGCCTCCGAGTCCAGGGGGTCATTGGATACTAGGTTAAAGTCACCGAGAACTATGCATTTAGTTTTGGGCTTGATGAGGGGAGTTAGGAGTAGCGGGATGTCCAAATCGGGGTGTATATTTTTATTGGATGATCTGTACACCACTAGTAAGTTGGTAGTGGTTTTGGGGTTGGAAGTATACTTCACTAGTAGGAGTTCATAACCTTGTATCTGTTCTATTGGGCAGACTCTGATTTCCAGAGTGGTTGTGGCTATTATGGCAACTCCGCCTCCTTGGGTGTTTGTCCTGCCTGTTCTAAGGATGCTGACTCCCGGGGGAATGGCAAGGAATTACACAGTGTGGGTAAGGAATACAGAATACCACTGTGACGAAATAACTGTTGCTCTGTAGGTGTACAGTGATGAAAAGTATATACAACTCCTACACAGCCACACGCTACTAATAAATGAGCAGTGATCCCAGCCATAAAGGTGAAACAGACAAAACCCACAATTGTACCATCTTTGCCTCTTAGGGCAGTACAGCCTGAGCACTGTCTAAACTCTTCAGGAGCAGTGTGAGCTGGTACAAAAACAAAGCCAACTACAATAGTATTATGATGCCATGAAAAAGCATATCCCACCAAGGTTCTATAAAAATAGAATGTCAGCCTAAGGTTAAGTCTTGGTATGAACGTTGGTAGTATATGATCACGCTCATTTAGAACTCGGCACTGTCTTTTTTATGTTTTACTTGTATATCTTTACGCTCATTTAGAACTTTTTTTTGTCTTTTACTTTTGTATTTATATCTATATCTAAAGGATGAAATGTTGAGCTGAAGTTGTATGTGCACTCTTGTGTGTAATGTTGTTAATAGTTCTTTGGACTAATAAACAACAATAATAATAAAAATAGAATCAGTATGTAAACTAACAGAAATGCACCCAACTAATAAAAACACTAATAACTGACACTTGTTAGGAAAAACAGAGAGGAAGCAGATTTTAGGAATAAAGGACCACTCTGGGTTTGGAGGCGGGGATGCCCGGCAATAGTTCAAGCAGCATTTGTCAAGGTTATTGAGGAGGTCCTTAAAAAGGTACACCATGGGGACAAACAAGGCACTATGATCCTTTAGGGTAGGTCAGAGGGACATAACCACTTCAAATAGCTTGCATTCTCTTGTGTTTGGGGTTCAGCAGTGTCGACCCAGGCTTCTGGGTGATTTGCTGGCATTGTGTTCGTGTCAGACAGTCAAGATGCACTTTCCAATGGCGAGTCAGAGTTGAAATGGTTTAAGGGGAGGGCTCCCAATTGTCGAGTCAATGGTTTCCAGTAATTCAATTGGGGGGTTGAGTTGGTGTCGAGATGACACTTAGGGTGTGTCGCGTCAGATTCCAAGTCATGTTGAATTCATGGATATCAGTGGGTTGATTCTGTGTTTGAGTCAGGTCGATAAGATGCTTCCATTGGTGGATCATATCAGCGGTCGAGAAATGGCAAATGGGTTACTTCCATGGAGGCAAGACAGTGTGCGAGTCGCAGCAGGACAATTGCCTTCAATGGGTCGAGTTGGAGTTGAGATGGCTTGAAAAGCAGGAAAGTTGATCACAGGTGCTTAGACTGCCAGATGCAGCACTGCATGTCCTGCAGCAGCCCAGAGTGAGTTGACCATGGTTGAGCCAGCTAAAAAAGCATCTTGAGGTGGGATGCAGCCTTTGGGCTGCTGCCTATGGGCTTTTGAGTTGCTGAGAATCTTAGTTCAAGCTGTTGAGGGGTAATGGTAGCCCTTTGTTATGGCCCTCCACAGCCACACTTTTTCCAGAGATCAACTTCAGTGATCCTTCAACTTAATTGATCAGGATCCTGGTTGCAGGGTTCAGACAGCGGATAGGTCTTGGTACACAGTGGCTACCCCATGTCATTCCTAGAGGTGGCTATATAGAAAACCTTCCCTCTTCCTTGGAGGTTATGGCCGTCATCGCTCCAGAAGACGACTTTGATGTAGATTTCACTTGCAATCATCTTCCAGATGAATCATTATTCAAGAATTGTATATATATAGGAAAAATGCCAAAGTGGATTGGTTCATATTAAGACTTCTGCTGATGGCTCAATAATGGCAGCTGTAAGAAGTGTCCATTGCCTTCTGATGTAATTCCCAAAATCTAAGGAAAGTGGGTAGATGAACATGATGTTTGGGAGTCCTAGCAACATTCTAGATTGTAACCCTCTTTGAACTGGAGGTCGATCCTGGGCTATTGTAACACCTTCTCTGTCTGACTGCATCAAAAGGAATCCAGTCATCAACACCCTGATGATAGGTGGCCATTTTAATGGCAGGAGAGTCTAATGGCTAATGTTTTCTTTGTGAGAATGCTATCACAAGTCTAATAAGGCAGTTATAGCTGTTACACACTTAGAACTATAGTAAATGTCTCAACATTACAATAGAGATTTTAAGATTTGACATCAATGGTGTGTTTTATCTTACATGTTATTGTTGCATTTTTTTCATGTCACATGGTTGTTTTTTGGTATACATTGTTTAGTTCTGTCTTGTAATTCTAACAGTTACTTTCTTGTTTATGGTAATCAGTTTTTTTGTTCTCTTCTAGGTCCTATTCTAGGACCGTTGTTCTAGCACACACTTGGTTTACAAATTTGTTTTATTGTCTTTGTCTAATGGTTGTCGTCTAGCATATTAGAAGGTGTGACGGGTGTTTTCCCGTCCTTTTTTACTATTTTTTTTTAATGTTTTTTTATATAATTGTAAGAATAAAATAAAAAGAGATACATATTTATTTTTTCAATTATGACTGTAGTGTCATTTGTTGCAATCGAGAAGCACAGTTCTTAATGTCTCCCCATAGATGAATCCAGATCTCAAAGGGTGAGCCTCTGAGAGGAGTTAAGACTATTTTGTGATAATTTAAACGTTTTGTATAGGGCACTGTCTTAAGCCGCTCTCCCTTTGTTTTAAAAAAAAAACCCCTAGTCCTCTGTAAGTTTTTCAGGAGAGTCTTTGGATCATTGATTTAAGT
Organism: Ambystoma mexicanum; assembly: GCF_040938575.1. Classification (NCBI taxonomy): domain Eukaryota; kingdom Metazoa; phylum Chordata; class Amphibia; order Caudata; family Ambystomatidae; genus Ambystoma; species Ambystoma mexicanum. Next base: position 173,336,595 of record NC_090924.1, on the reverse strand, counting down.
TGAACCCTCAAGGAGTGTACCTGTTCCCCGGAGAGTATGTCAAGTCTTCTCATGTGCATGAAGGAGAGGGCTTCCTGGATGGGACCCACATGGTTGTTTTGGGTACAGACAGCCCAGGCAGCTGGATATACACTAGGTGCCATCATAAATGAGTCAATGTACACTAACCTGAAAATAAAATTGCATCAGTTGTGACTGTATACTTGTGTAATTCCAGCAATCACCATGTCAAAACCAGATATGATTTAGAATTACTTTTTCAAGTCTTGGTGCATGCAAGTATGATATGTTGAATCAAGGTTGCATACAGTATGGCAATGTAATAAAAAAACAATATATAAACACTTTGACGGGGCAATGATGTGGTTTTCCTTTTTTAACTATCAGCTTTCATGAGTTTTTCTCCTCCTAAAATTACAGTCAGTACACATGGCGAGCAATATTCAAATTGAATTGAACAGACTACAAAATATATCATTCAGACATTGTGATTAGCCTTTTTATCACAGGGGCTAATCTCCACTCCTTCAGCTATCATCTAAGAAAAGATTGAAATGAATTCAGGATCACGAAAATCAGTTATCATTCATCATGTTTCACTGAGCACAACTCCTTCACCAACGCAGCTGGCGGGAGATATTAATAACAGTGGCCCAAAGCATATTGCTATGTTAATAAAAGTCATCATTCAAGAACTGCATTTAAATATTTGGATACAATAAAGCTAGTCGCTGCACCATTTCTTATCCAATGGCTACACCTCTGCTTACGAGATTAACCATGACAGACAATTCAATCCACCACATGTGCTGTTTGCCAGGCTTGTGTCTCTTTAATTGACAGGCTATTATTTTATTTGTTTGCATTTTTAAAGCTCTCACAGAGCCCGCGGGCATCGAGGCGCTGTCGAACCTGTGTTGCTTTGTGTCGTCTTGCTCCCAAGGTGTACATGTTGCCACTGAGCTATCCTCCTGGGACCATTACATGAGGAAATCCTGTACACCATGCTCTGTTGAGCAATCCTTACTCCCTGATGGCTTCTTAGGTCCTGGATAAGGGAAAAGGAGAATGCCTAGCCTAAGCATGAAACATTTTGTCAACTATTAATGTACCTATTTGCATAATTGTATTTGTACAACTTTCAGTTGCCGTTTTACCGGCATGGCTACCCCCAAACTCGGGTCCAGGTCCCGAAAAATGGGAATTACCGGGCCATTCCGACCTTTGCAGGCCCGGTAATTCCCATTCGTGGGACCCGGACACGGTAAGTCCCCATACCCATTTGAGCCCCCATAAGGCTCAATGGGAATGGGGAGGATGGTAACAACAGTCCCATTAATAACGGGGCCGTTGCTACCATCCTGTTCTGCTAGCGGTGCCGCTCTGCGCATCTGGTCTGACCAGGCGTCCAGAGCGGCCCCGCAAGCAGAACTCGAAATGTTTCGGCAAGGTAAAAATGACACCGGTAGCACTACCGGCGCCGTTGTGGACTTACCGCAACAATGAATGTCTTAAAATCACATTTTGATGAGCAGACAATAAAATGGGGTGATGATAGATGCGAGATAAAACATGAACTGGGGATAGAAAACAGACACACGAGAACAGAGAGCTGTATTTACTATTCCTAGAATCATTTTTTGGACAAACCCTGAAAAACCTGACTATCAGGAGCTTCATCCATGTCGAATCTCAGAAAATGTTTTGTTCAAGTTTGTCCCAGTTCGTCCTTGTGCTGTGTAAAGGACACACATGGTAAATGCTTGATTTCACAGGAAGGTTTTAAAAAAGGCAAACTGTTGTTTCTGGAGACAAGCTTAGGTAATGCAGGCAAAGGTTTACTGGAGATAGCATAGCTGAATAGATAGAAGTGGATGGTGAGGTAGTGAAGACTCAGAGTTTGATGTAGGGTAGGTTTTCTTTGGATAGGTTTTGTTTTGTTCTATCTACACTGTGTGACACATTCAGTGTCTATCTCTTGTAGCGAAATAATGACACATCTGGTGACATTTGGTTGGAGGAGGAGAAACAAGGAATACCTAAGGGCAGCTTACGGAAGACACAAACTCATGGGAAGGTTGCAGAGGTTCAGGGTTGTTAGGCAAGATTGTATGCAGTACCCTTTGGGAGACTACACCAACCGTGCCCTCCTGGCAATAGGTAACCCAACCTTTGGTATAAGTCTGTACTACACAGGTTGGTAGTGTGGCTGAGCAGCCAGGCTTATCTGAAGAGGGGTCAATGTGAGCAGTAGGGTTTTTACCTAAAGATTCACAGTGCAAAGTATTCAAATAAACTCTTACACTCAAGGTTGCTTGATTTAACAATTAATAATTTATTTAACAGTCAGTTGATTAAGCCTTCGTCAGAAGGGAGCAATATATAAGTAACACGAAAATACACTTCAAAATACACACTCTTAGTTTCTCTAAATCAGCAAGTACCCATTTGGGATGGCACACAGACGTTTCCTACACCCTGAGGTGACTTAAATGACTAGGACACTGTGAACATTAATGTATCACTGGTACATTTAGAGCAATTCTGAGTTTGGTGTTAAAGGAAAGGGTTTGGGAATAAAACAAAGGCTACACAAATATTCTGAAGCAGGTAAGTACTTTTGAACCCCCAATGCAAAGTAGATTAACCCTTTGCTGGAGGAAAGGTAAAGCACAAAGTCAGAGATGAGAAGAGTCTTTCAGGGAGCCATGCCAACCAATGTTAATTGAGCAAATGTCTAGGTGAGCTGAAGCAATTCTTGCAGGTAAGTAAAAGTCTTGCACAATGTTTTAAAAGTCTTTATAGAAGAAATAGAATCACTCTAGTGCCACAATCTGGGAGGATTGTGAGGAGCATACCTGCACGCAACTCTGCAAAAGCAACCAAGGCAATTCTCAACTGAGAACTAGCAAGGCTACACGACAAGAGGTAAGTCCCCTTAGTTTTACAGTACCTTTGGTTAGATGAAATTGGTTACAGGTGGCTTCTGTTCCTGTGTAGGTCTGCAGATCCTGTTGTTCCTGGGCCTCAGTCGTGGGTACAAGAGGGGGGACATCTGGGGACTCCTGCACTACGAATTGAAGGTCGGCGGTAGCAATGGGCAAACTTCAGATCAGTGCACTTCGCCGCTTCAGCTCCTCGTGGCTCCTGCAAATAGCACCACCGCAGTTCTCGGATACCTCTATGAACTTTCCTCGCATCAGGGGTCCAGCACTCTGTTGAGGTGGCTCAGACCTGGTCAGTCCTGCTTCCTCGGAGTCTGGAGTTTCTTCCTGGAGCTTGGGTCTGACTTAAAGACACTCACTCGATTCTGGTGTTCTTCTCCCTGTCACTTCGGTTCCTGCAGCAGCAATGGAAGTACAGCCAGCTCCGAGGGGATTTCCAGATGAGCTTGTCTTGGGGTCAGTTGGTCCCACCAACAAAAAAGGGGGAAGTCGTCCTTTGCAGGTCTTCTCTAGTTGCAGCGAATTCGAAGCTTCAACACTGCAGCAGGGCTTCACCGGGCAAACCAATGGTCCAGAAGTTGCATCAGGCGTCTCTTCCAAGTTCTACTTCGGATTCCTTTGTCCAGTGGTCGACTCTGCCTTCCAAGCAAAAAGCCTTGCCTTTTATGCTGGTTCTCCCATTCATTAGCTGTCAAACTCGCAGCGATGTGGCTTCCCTCCAAGGACAGCCCTCCAGCCAATCACCCTTGGGTGCATTCTTGTAACCAAGGAGACTAAGCACAGGGAGTTTCAAGCACCTCCCTCGCTCCCTGCCCTGCTAGACATGTTCGAGCCGGAGGTGGGCTTCACTCGTGAATCCGGCCAAAGACAAAATGAACAAAGGGACCAAACCTAGTTTGGCGTGCAGAATAAATCTCAAGAAGGACCTTTGCAACAAGAATGTGGAAAAATGAAGACCGAGGCCATTTGGACGAAATGGGCACCAATGGGTGTCTTACTGCAGCTGCAATTGCAGCCTGCGGTAAAAACATGTGGGATGTATCAACCCACTCATCCAAGCCCTGCAACATCACTGTGCATTGTTGGCAACAGAAACATCATAATGGCCACTGGAAAGCATGCTGCTGGCTAGAAATCACCAGAAATTGCGCAGTGAAAACCTGAAAAATAGGCCACCATCCACTTTTGCCTATCTTAGTGAGCACAGGAGATCACTGCCAAAAACCACCATTGGGCTACCCACAAAGTAGCCTGAAACCACTTGGAAATAGCAATGCTGATTGAAGAAAAGAAACACAGAGCTGTTTGAAAATCCGTTTTCTTGATTGTCAAAGATTGCTAAAATCATGGTTCAAAAAGCACCTGAAAAGATCCAACCTCTTTGTTGGGTGTTCCACATCATTACTGCAAGAATCCACATCAATACAATGTCAGCAAAATTCATATGTTCTCAGGACGAAATCCTCTTTTAAAGATCCTTGATGGAAAGACAGCTGTCCAAAATGGGTGTAATACCGTTGCTCACCTCTACCAGAAAGCCGGCGTTTTAAAACCATTTTTTGTAAAGTTGACCAATTGAACCCCAAACTATGCCCAAGAAAGACTTGCTATCAGAAGCCTAAGAGGTGGATACAATTTAAAACTATATTCTAAAAAGGCTTGAAGGAAGAAATTGTTTAATGTATGTGTTAAAAATCTGGGTTATATTATAAGAAAAGACAATTTGTAGACATTGGGCCTGATCACGACTTTGGCGGTAACGCCGGCGGTATTACTGCCGGCGGTATTAGCCCTACCGCCGAACTCCCCGGCGCTAATAGCACCGGATCACGAGTTCGGCGGTAATGTAATTCCCCATTGAGCCCATTTGGGAATGCCCCATTTCCCATTGGGCTCAATGGGGACAATTTGTGCTCTTACTGCCGGCAGATTTCCCGCCGGCGGTAATAGCGGGAATTTTCGGCGGATTTCCCCCCAGCTCAGAGCATATTCGGCAGTATTAGCGTGTTTCGGCGGATTTCCCCCCAGCTCAGAGCATATTCGGCAGTATTAACGTGACCGCAGGATTTAAGGGTTACTGCCAAACTCGTGATGAGGCCCATTGAGTTTAAGAATTAAGAGTTTCCCACACTGTGCTTCAAACGAATTTCACACCTTTTCCCTGAACAAAGGAAGCTTCCCCTGCCCTTGGCCAAGAGATTGACAGGCTGGTGTGAACAGGAACTAGCAGAGGCACCCTGGCCTGTTGCTCTCAGTCAAGACAATGGATTCTTTGGGATGAATAGGAATATGCTAAATTCGGGTGTAACTAACAACAAACTGCTGGAAGGAAACAAGACATGTGACCCTCTGAGTCAGCCCAGCTCTAGGAGACGGACCAGACTGAGATGTGAATTGAATTGAAAGCAAATGTATGTTTTATAAAAATGCTTATAACAAATTGTACCGAGCTGACAAAAATGTAAAATTTTGAGAGTGTGAAAAATAAAAATTCTCTCACAGTTCAAGACTAAGCCGGACTCTGTGCGATGTTCTGAGACTAAACCCCAAAATGTATTCATATTGTAGCTGCAGTGTTTTTGCTATCAACATAAGAAATTACAGTAATATGCTCAGAGAGGATATGCATGCATGTATCCAATTTGGTATAGAATGAATATTGAGAAACCCTCCAAAAGCGCAAAAATGTTGTCATTTCTGAACCAAAGCTCTTAGGAAGAGAAGAGTTGAACAGAAATATACCTTAGTTAATCTGTCATGTGATTTATGTAGTAGTAACAAGTTGTGTATATTGTAACTATGTGTTTTATGGAAAATAAGATATGCTGTACAGACACAAAGGGGAGTGTTCTTTCCCTAAGCCATAAACATGACACCTGATGTGTGTTCTTTCCCTAAGCCATAAACATGACACCTGATGACACAGGATGACACACTACTCCCTTCTCAAATCAGGGGACAGGGAATCCTCTAACCTATCAAATCCTTAGAGGTTTGGGCATAGAGAATCAGCCTCCCCACCCACTTTGGAAATACATAAATAAGGACTGCTAGGACAGATAGGACACTCACATTTTTCCACTACTCAACTGATTTCTTGGTGTAGCACCCTGCAGGAAGACTCCAGACTCCAGACTCAAAATCTAGACAGAAACTCTAGAACCAAACTCTAGAACCAGAGCTTCAGAAGCAGATGCCTAACCCAAAACTGAACTGTTTGCAGCAGGCCTTCAGAACATAGCAACCTGATTCTAACCTCTAACTTTCACGGGGCCTAACTAAACCATTCAACAGCCTGGCTGAGCTGTTTTGCTTCTAGCTAAGAACCCTGTGCTAGAACCAAGATCCAGACCCAGAAAGCAGCGCTGTATCCAGAACCCGTCAGATCCAGTCCAAGAGGCCGTCCAGACCGCCGTGCTCCTGAGAGCAGAACCCAGAGTGCCTGAGACCTGTCCGGTGACGAGAATGAAGCCAAACCCTTGACCAGATCTTAGACGAGGCCCATTCCATTCTAAAGCCTAGGAGTGAGAATCTAGTCTAGAACTGTGCATAACCAATCTCTTAGTTTAAAGTAATCATCTTCCATCCATTTCAACCTGTCCAGAACTCCATTATAGAATCTTGTGTCCATCCTGTTGATTCCAAATCTGTAAAGCGCAATCTGTCATTTTGAAATCTTGACTTTATTTCTCAAAATCTACCTTCACAAAAACCTCAGTAACTTTTGAACCGCACGTCCAAGAACCAAAATGTAACTGTCATTTTGAAGCTAAGATCCTAAACTTTCCAACAAATAGTTTTTTTGTAATCGCTGTGAATTGCAATTTAGCTCCATTTCACCACATGTTAAAATTGCTGCTTCTTGTTTTCAACTGCTGAAATTCGTTTTCAATCTGATAAATCATTCATGAATCATTGATAGTGTTGACCTGAATCTCCTTTAGTGAATTAAAATCATTTTAGCATATTTTCCCATTCATTGCTATCCCATTAAAAAGTATTTTTGCCTGTTTTAAAATCATACCTGTTTTCGCTACGCTTGCTGGGGGAACTGGGATTGAACTGCATTATTGATTGAATTCCTGAAACCTGTGTGCCCTTCTTTCCATCTCTTCATAATGCATATGGGGGGGTGTAGTCACAGGGGAAAAAGTGATTATATTGTCTTTTGATTGAAACCATATCTAGTTTATTTCTGTGCGGCATTCTTTCCCATCTTGCATTTCCTTGAACCATAAAAGTATTCTCTGCTACCTTATTCTCCTATTCCTACTCCTAACTGATTAAAGAGATTGTTGATATTGTGATATTACCCATTACTGATCATTGTCATATTCCTAAGTGTGCTATTCAGAGATTATTCTATTCATAAAAGTGTGATATATATTGTTCAATTTTTCAAAAACAAACCTACTTCTTGGCTCAGTGAGGTCGGGGAGATCCAAAGAGAGGGGCGTTATATAAGGGCTCATCATCCAGATTTAAAGAACTTTGAGAAAAAAATATATAAATAAGGGCTTCCATTGGGCATCCCAGACTACGCATTGACTTAGTTGGAGTGCCGGATTGAAGTCACTCACAAACACACAATGGTAGTAAAAAGTAAACCACTGCCACCAGCCATTAATTGTAGAAAGGGTAACATAAAAATGTTACATGAGAAACTACACCCAGGGGATACTAAGTAAACCCTCCAGCACCCTATTGTAAGATTGTGTGTGCTGAGTCTAGAAAGTTACAAAATTCAAGTAAAGTTAATTTCACTTCACTGCTCTTGGAAGCAGTAGTTTTACCAAGAGAAGGTATTTAAACCTTTGGGAAATCTAAGAGACTTCCCTGTGCCACTGCACTAAAGATGATGTGTGTCACAATGGAAAGATGATGCCTTTGGAGTTTGTCAGACTCCAAAGTCAAAAGAAACACAGAGTCCAAATAATAAAAAAATACAACAAAGTGGGAAAAAGGTCTCACTCTCTTGAGATTAGAAATTAAAAGTCCTAGAGTGCAGCAAAAAGAGCTGGGGGTCTCTAAGGTAGAAGGAAATTAGCACATTTCTGAGAATTCTCCATAACAAGGGTGGACTACTCAAATATGTCAGAGGCTTGGGGACATTTTATTATTCTCCTGATGATCTTTGCAAATAAGCAGCAGCACTTTGTGTGTGAAGTGGGATGTCAGAATTGCAGGTGGTCATATGAAAGAATACTTGATCTCATGTTCCACAACTCCATCACAAGTCACTCTGGAGAACATGCACTAGTACAAAATCATCTAGGTATTTTTCTGCAATGAACTTCTACTGAGACCACAGGACCAACAGAGGAGGTTGCTATTGAGTTATTATGATTATACATTATAATAGTTCTTTTATAACATGCTTAATACCAACGAGTTGTTTCTAAGCGCAGGAACAGGATTCAAACCCGTGTTGCACTGCACAAACGTGCTGCCCCTAAGCTATGTTTCCTCCCCTAATTCCACATAGCATGCAAGGGTGAGATGAGAAATGGGTGCAGGATCAGAGAAGGACAACACATGATGTGAGTGAAGAGCAGTAGGGTAAAAATCCCACAGCTCTTTTTATTAGAACCTCAGCCACCAATAAATAAGACACAAAACACTTGAGGTGACATTGATGATGATTACAATAAATATTATGATCCATTACAGTCAAGGCAGGAAGGTGTAATGCTGCTGACATGCAGTGATACTGTGGAGGAGGAGTGGGGGCATGCCACCACGGATACAGAGGCAGGCACAGTATTACATGCTGAGCTGTGTAGGGCGTCCTTGATAAACTGTCTTGAAATCTGTAGTGTTGATAGTGCAAAATTCAAATCAAAAGCATTTCAGTACTTCACACAGAATATATAGCAAGACAATCTGGCCACTGGGGCAGACTGCCTGAAAATGGTGTGCTGTTCTCATATGGTGCTGCATCATATGCACACGTGAGAACAAGATCAGAGATCTGAAGTGTGACCCTTCCTATACCATCAGACAATCAGCATACCACCAACAGACTGCACAACTAATCTTGAAAATACTGCCTCTGTGCCACTGCTTTGGACACTGAGCCCTATCCTTAGTACAACAGTAATGCATGTCAGGGATCCACCATAGTGTCAGGGCAGAGTTATGGAATCATTTGAGTGTGGTAAAAATATATCACAACTGGCATGATAGACAGGGCGTTTTCAATGCCAATTTTGGCTATAATGCTGCCACCAGACGATGGTCCTGGTTATTTTGTTGAAAAACCTTTATTCTGGTGGCTTATCTTTTTTTTAAAGGCCAATCACTGCTGGGAAATTCTCGCCTGCCATTTTGTCTCCTGAAAGGTAATCCTGGAATTGTACAATGAGTTTATGGCCATGGTGGCTTACTAACTACAGAAATGCAAGTGCTAAACACATCTTCAGCATGGATATTTTGTTCAATTGTCAGATCATTGACTTCATCATGACCACAGCACACTGGTGATTTGTTCTATGAGCCAAGAGGGATCCAAAAGTAATGCAAGGAGGTAGAAGGAATATGCAGTTCCTCCCCAGGCATTGCTTGCTGTTCATGGAAAGAATTCAGGGCGAAAGCCACAGGGGAGTTGACATCTGGAAGAAGGTGGAGGAGGTGGAGTCAAAGTGGCTAAGGTCTTTTGATTTGAAGTTTGGCTTTGATGCGGTAGGCAGTAATTCAAACGTACTTTCTGCCTTTTGAACTCGCATGACAATGCATATCCTCGCCTTTGAATATGCCCTTTGTCTCCTTATCAAATGCTTTATCAGCAATATTCAAACTGCAAAATGAATGTGATGATCAGCTGTGTTTACCATGCCATAAACGCACTGCATTAACTACAGGTGTAGAAACATATTTGACAAAACAACTTGAAGACCTGAGGGGCCACCCATTGGAACTCTTATTTGCACGTTTGGTAAGCTGCATGTGGAGTGCGTTGCTATCATGGAATATAGCAATATTCACATAAGAACACAAGACCTCATCGGACAGCACTGCCTCCCACTGGAAGCATGTATCACCTACAAATCCTGATGCATTTCCTAAAAGGTAGTTATGTGTGTTCGATCAAACCACAGTGCGCTAATGACCACTCTCTTTATTCTTTAAGCACACAAGGAAAACAGCATTAGGTGGCAGCAAGCTCACTATTCCTACAAACCACCCACAGGGTCTGTGGAATAGAAAGTAATGCGAGTAAGGTGATAAAGGACAGGCTGTCCTTTATCACCTATTAAAACTTAGTTTTACAATGCTTGTATTGACAACAGCGCCATTATTAAAATGTTAGTTCTGTTTTCATTATTTCATCTGCGGTTAGCGTGCAAGTTACCTTTTCAAAACCCTCTATGCATTTCCTAAAAGGCCATAGCCCTCAAATACCCACTCTACCTTACGGACAAGATCAGTACTCCTGAGGCCTACAATGCACCAGGAACAAGAACATGTGCAGAATTAGGGTGTGAAGAAGAAACCAGAAAATGGGCCTCTTTGTCTATGTCCCCAGATGATAGAACCTCCTCCTCCTCATCAACATTAGCCCTCCCTCACGTGTACTGGATAGCCATTCCTTAACTGGTGTTCAACCATTCCAAGATCAAATTCCTATTGCTGACTTCCAGATCTTTACGCTCCTCCAGCGCCAATTATCTGTGTGTCTAAACAGCGAGCTGGTTACCAATCTCTTTCCTCAGCTGGCTCTCTCGTCTGGAACAGCCTCCCCGTTCTTCTCTATCTTGAGCCAGATCTCCTTAAATTCCAGAAGCCCCTCAAGACTTTCCTTTTCACCTCCTCCTTCCCCTTCTGCCTCAATTGCTAAACCCTACTGTCACTGAGTTTGCTGAACAGGGCCCTTATGTGTCCTTCTGGGTCCTGCCCCCTCAAATTGCCTTCATCCTCCACCCACCTCCCAGCACTTGCCCATTAAAATATGTGCACAAAGATGTTAGGACATATCCATCCAAAAACATTGCATTGGGAATACATGGCTCCTTAATACCAGTAAAAGCCGCTGTGATGCCCTCCTTGCCTGCTGCAGTCCTGCTTGGTACTGACCTCCTCGGTTTTTCTAGAATACTATCCACGAATGAGTGATTAAAACAGGCAACTTTTTCAGACAGTTGCATAGCTCCAACTAATCCACCCAGTCCAGGCAAATCCCATTCGATCAAGTGACAGTTAAAGGACAAATGGAGGGAAAACCTTTGGGAGGTGGGTTTATTAGAATCTGGGAGACCACTTACTGTCTTTCCAGACAGAAACAGAAATGGATGAAACCCTTAAAATAGCATGTGAACAGACACCAGCTGCTATAACCAACCCTCCTAATCACCCCTATTATAAGGCAAAACAGGGACTGCTGTATAGAATCATGGTCGAGGCCGATAAGCCCGAGAATGAACAGCTATTTGTACCCCGATCTTATCAGACAGGCCTCTTCCGGTTGGCACATGACCACAATACAGGGGGACATTTGGCAGAAACCATGACACAACAACGACTCTTGAAGGGTTTCTACTGGCCCGGCATATCCTCTGACGTTGCAAAATATTGTCAAGTATGTCCCATATTACAAACAAAAAGTGCCCATATTCCACCTAGGGCACCCTTACAAAAGATGTCCCTTATCAAAGAACCTTTCCAGAGAATAGGTATGGATATGATAGGTACCCTGGATCCTAGCAGCTGAGGTTACCGATACCTATTAGTAGCCGTGGACTATGCCACTAGGTATCCAGAGGCCTTCCCTCTGAGGGCGACGTCAACAAGACAGGTTTGTGATGTGTTATTTCCATATTTTGCACAAGTCAAACTGCCACAGGAAACAGTCACAGACCAGGGTAGCAATGTCATATCCTTGTTGATGAAACAGTTCTTTAAAACCCTGGGAATCCATCACCTGAAAACTACTATTTATCATCCCCAAATGGATGGCCTGGTGAGAGAGGTACAATAAAACCATTAAACAAATGCTATGACATGCAACAGGACCAACACAACTTGGCTGGGACCGAGCCCTTCACTGGGTACTTATGGTTTTTCAAGATACCCTTCAATCCTCCAACAAGTTTCTCCTTTTGAGCTCCTTTTAGGAAGGCAACCAAAAACCATTCTAGAGATCCTGAAGGAGATGTGGTAGAACCAATAAGAAAAAAACCTAACAGATCATCTGTGGGCCCTTCAAAACCATCTGGGGCATTTGAGTGACTTCAACAAAGACAATTTGGGATAAGCACAGTGACAGCAAGAGGAATATTGCAACCGGGCTACTTGGGTGCGCTCCCTCAAGGTAGGCGATAAAGTATTGGTTCTACTTCCTATCAGTAAGAACACATTATTAGCCCAATGCAGGGGCCCCTATAAGGTGGTTAGAGTATGGGACCAGTGGATTATGAAATCAAACAGCCAGATTGGAAGCAACCCGTACAGAACTACCACATCAACCTACTAAAATTTTGGAAGGAAACCCCAGTTCTGATACTAAATACCACCAATGTATATCTCTCACTACTAGAAGAACTGGTCACAAGCAGTAACTGCAACATCAATGACGTACTCCTTGGAGACAATTTAAGTGTAACCCAAAAGAAGGAACTGTTCAAAGTTCTGGCCCCCGTAGCTTCAAACTTTTCCGGTATCCCAACCAGGCTGAACATTCAATTAGAACTGAAGTGGTGTATTGCTCGCCCAGAGTTCACGGACAGTCATTAATCACCAGTGCAATTACAGAGCCAATACTTTAAACACAGGTTGACGCAATAACTTGCAACCACACACACTCTTAGAAAATAATGAGCACTTATATGGCTATTTATTCAAAGCTTGGAAGCAACAAGTGATAACATAGAAATAAATCACAGAAGAAACAGAGAGTTCAAAAGAAAATACATCACTTCGGCCGTAACTGGATCCCTCATTTCAACAGAAGCGGCTAGAAGACCCCAATGACAGCCAGGCCGAGAGCACAACAGCCCACAGGTATGCCGGACGAAAGCGTCCTCCCTCCGGCTGGGGTCTTACCGCTAAGGGGTTCCGCATAATTGCACTCCTCAAAAAGGGGTGGCAATTTCTCGAACCTTCTGGCAACGCACTTGCGCATTGATGATCAGCCGTTGGTTGCCAGCTGGGTCAACCGACAGTAACCTCAAGGAGCAAAGTTCTTCCCTCCTCTCAAAACAAGCACCACAGAAAACAGTCCTGTAACTCATAACAAGACATAACAAAGCTAGCTTTCCCAGCAGAAATGTCCTTGACTGCATATCAGGTTTGGAAAGCATGTTTTCTTCAGCATCTTGAATCTAGCTCTCAGCAAAATGAGTACAGCTTTTCACTGCGGCATGAAGTAAATATCCATCATGGCTCTGAGTGCCCCCAGAATACACTGCGCACCAGCGCCATGTTTTAGCTCAAGCATAACAAGTGTGAAAAGTAGTCAGACTTCGACCCTATCGGATACCAGAAGACAAAAGAGACGAAGTCACTAAAGAGGTGAATGAGACGTTAAGGATGGGCATCATAGTACCATCAAAAAGCGAGTGGTGTTCTCCGGTCGTACTTGTCCCAAAACCAGACATCAGTACAAGGTTCTGCATGGTCTTTTGACAGCTGAATGATATATCCAAGAAGAAGGCTTACCCTACCCCATGCATAGACATGCTATTGGAAAACCTGGGCTCTGCTATGTACCTGAGCACAATAGACGTGACTAAAGGCTATTGGCAAATCCCTCTCAAATATGAAGACCAAGAAAAGAGCGCTTTCTCAACCCTGCAGGCTCTTTTCAAGTTCACTGCCCTCCCTTTTGGACTACACGGAGGACCTGCCACATTTCAAACAATGATGGATATAGTTCTAATACCCCATGTAGCCTACGCTGCTGCTTATCTGAACAACAATGTTATATACAGTTCCTCCTGGGATCAGCACCTTCAACATCTCTTAAAGGTGGTAACAGTACTAAAGGAGGCAGGACTTCATATCAATTCGAGAAAAAACCTGATTGCTGCAGAAACAACCAAGTATCTGGGCTATACGGTTGGACAGAGGATGATAACTCTGCTAACTGATCAACTCCAAGCCATACGGAAGTTACAAGTATCCAGCACGAAGAAGGGGATACAGGCCTTCTTAGGCTTTGCAGGGTAGTGATGCCCTTTTATTCCTCCTTTTTCTACCAATCCTGCCCCTTTAACTGATGCTCTTTTGGCTGATTATCCTGCAACTTTGCCTGCAGAGGCTATCAAGGCATTCCGCGCCCTGATTTCAGCTATATCATGCTGTCTGGTGCTACACTGCTCCGACTATTACAAGCATTTATTTCTGCAGTCCGATGCTTCTGTTTTGTCTCAAGGAGATGAAACCGACCTTCGCCCTGTTGCATTTATCAGTAGGAAATTGTTGACCCATGAGCTACCATACTCTACCCTTGAAAAGAAATGCCTTGCAATCCAGTGGGCCATTGAATCTTTGAGGTACTACATGTTTGGGCACCAATTCACCTTGTTCAAGGATCACGCCCCTCTTCAGGGGCTGGCCCTTCAGAAGCACTCCAACCACCAGTTCCTATGCTGGTTTCTGACTCTGCAACCGTTTGACTTTTCTATCATGCATAAACCGGGTTGTTTTCAATTGGTGGCCGACTATCTGTCTCAGTGGCTGGAACTGCCCAAACGGCCTGGTCCCTTGGTGGGGGTTTGTAAGAGGATGTCTACCTCTACCCGGGTCCAGCCATACAATACAACTCCCATAGTGCAACATTCCCCACAATGCTCCAATTACCTGGTACTTCATGGTTTCCTCCATCTAAACGTACACGACTCTACCGTGTTAAACTCACTCCCTATTCATGGTTGGATCTGAGGGGGCAATCCCGACCCTGTGCACGACCACCCACGGAAAACACAATAGTCCCCGATCCCATGGAGTGCAGGAGCTGTGTGGGCTGGAGCTAGGCTTTGACAGGGTTATGCAGCCCGTAGGAGGTTACCAGGCAAGGGGGTGGGGTGGAATCAGCTGGGAGACACAACACAGTGCTGCGTCCATTGAGCCCACCAATTGGTTTACAGTCAGAAAGGGCCAGACTCAAGAGAAGAGCACTAAGACTTGTTTTCGCTCTATCTTTTCTTTTCCTATGGATCACAGACAGAGAAGAACACAGAATGCTGGAACAAGGACAACAAGAGATTCTGCTGGGCGAATTGAAGTACTGCTCAGGAAAACCACCCAAAGGCATCCATATTCCAGGACCTTACCTTTTTCTTTGAACTTTGACAGACATTGAGTCACCAATACTGTTATGAGTGACTTGTATAAATACCTGAATTAAGGATATTTACATTCAGACAAACCGTCTTCCGTCTGATCACTTTACATGTTCGCAAACATCTTAGATGTTCGGGGGCATCTATGCTTCTTTGTGCATTGCAGGGTTGATGAAAAGCAGTTTTTGGATGGCTTATAACTTTGGTGCCACTCAATGAAACTGCATGACATTTTGGAATTCCATTCTATACCTGATTCTGAATGGTTTTGGAATGTGTGGTGCTCTTTTGTCAAGTGGGAAAGAAATTAGAGGGGGGTCCCAAAGATTTTTAAAGGCTTATAAATGTGGTGACCTTTGATGAATGTGCACAAATTTTACAAAGAGATTTCAGATCTAGATATAAATGTGTTTGCAAAGTTTGGTGGGATTTTGTCAGTAGAGGGCAAAATTAGAGGGGGGGGGTTTAAAAAATATTGTAAAGGCTTATAAATGTGGTGCCATTTGATGAATCTGCACAAACGTTTGCACATTTTTTTATATCTAGATATAAATGTATTTTCAAAGTTTGGTGGAGTTATGTCAAGAGGGGGCTAAATTAGAGGGGGGTTCTCAACATTTGTATATTGCTTATAACTTTGTTGCCATTTGACGAATGTAGTCAACATTTTTCGGATAGATTAGTGACCCAACCTTGAATATTGTGCAAAGATTTTGTCAAGTGGGGGGTAAGTTAAGTGACTATTGTATGCATGTAAATTTGGACACTTTTATAAAATTAAAACATTGTCCGATTTCCAGCAAATTTCTGTAAGGAAAATTGGCAAGGACTTGAAAGCATCATTTTGGAAATGTGTCCGTGTCATAATGTAGGTACAAAAAAAGTGATATACATTTGGTGACTGAGGTATAGCCTGTGGCCATGGGCAGTGGGCAGATTGTCCGGGTAATAGCATAAGGTCATGATGCGGACAGTCTGGCTACTGGCCATGACCACGATGAATGACCAATAGGGATAAAGTAGCCAAGTCCACCAGGTAATGGCTATGTGGTAAAGTTTTTTGAAATTGGGATGGATTTGAAATGGAAAAAAAGTTGTTGAGGTAATATGGTCTTTACCTTCTACAGGCTACCTTGAAGAGCGAAGAGGGGCTCTATACGGAGCCCTGCCTTCCCTTTCCATGGTGGCCATCTTGAAAAAGGATTTTCCTTCCTACAGTGGGATGCTGCGCGCATCCCAGTGTAGGAAAAAAATCCTTTGTTTAGCACCCCGGGTTACCGCTTTGGCAACCCGGGGTAGTAATGGCCTTCATCCCCCATTGGAAAGGCTGCAATGGGGGATAATGGTCCGGATCCCTCGTTATCCATCCTTGCTTTGCTTGGGCAGATAACTTAGGCTGGCGGGCCTTTATCCCCCGTTCCAGTCCCCAGAACTG
Source organism: Ambystoma mexicanum (assembly GCF_040938575.1). NCBI lineage: Eukaryota > Metazoa > Chordata > Amphibia > Caudata > Ambystomatidae > Ambystoma > Ambystoma mexicanum. The sequence continues at coordinate 173,319,937 of NC_090924.1, read as the reverse complement.
GAGCTGAATGCCACATTATTCCCAACAGTATAACACAAAATGCTAATGAAAATATTGGATAATCTTATTGAGTCAATGTACTTTACTGAGAAATATAAAGTACATGGAGTCTTTAAGATTTTTTTTGTTCTATTTTTTTTACTGTGAAAGATGGTTCCTAAAGGAACCTTTTTTGTTGTTGTTTTTATTTTGCAGGAGAGGTTGGAACGTAAGGTCGGGAGGGAAATGAGGGAAGAGGCACCAAGCACTAATATGGAGGAACAGGTGGACAGGGGAAGATGTTGCACGTGTGTTACATCTAAGGTGGGGTCAGTGTTCCTTATGCTCTTTGATTACAGCTTCAAAAGCACTTTGAAATTGCTTAGCTCTGCAGAGTGGTGTGTTGCAGTATATACAGAGGACTGTTGTCTTCGAAAGATATGGATCAACAGCCTCTTTTATTGCTTGCAAGTTTCCTGTTGGGATTTTGTATCCAACAGAAGTAGGCTGTGTGGTTACTGTATTGGCTGCAGAAGATGAGGTGGGGGAAGACAGCCTACAGCTTGCTACAACTTGCTAAGAAAGGAACAGCCTTTCTGAGAGCATTGCAGTGGTTGGATTGGGTGTAGTGGCGCATAGGGTGGTCCCGTAGGAGTACTGTCCAGGTACCCCACGCCTGAGTGCACTCAGTGCATTTCACTTTGGTAGCTTTGGCCTTTACCAACAGTGGTAAAGAACTGCCACACCCATGATTCTCTCCTAGTGCTAGAGGTAGGCACTTCCTCTACCTTATCTTCTTGGTCCTCTTCATTGTCTCTGGAAGTATTCCGTTTTTTTTTTCGTGTAAGTCCTCCTGCTGGTGCTGTGGTGGTGGAGGCTCTTGGAGAGGAGGGGTGGCAATAGCTGATGCCATTTTTTAAGATAAATAGCATATTTGCTAATATTCTTCCAAGTATGTTGTTTGTGCTAGTTTGTTAATGGATAATGAGTAAGAATGGGTGAAGGAGCTGTGCAAGGGGAACATTTTGAGCTTGAAAGTTCCTATATCAGTATAAAGTACAGTTCTGAACTGTCCGTGAAGCAATGACCCGATGCGAAGTGCAGACCTGTTCGCGAACATGTCATCATGCTGCGCACGTGGATGCGGTCACATGACACTGTCCAAAAAGGTGTATTAAAGTGTTAAAAATGATGCTAGAAGGTGGGAAATGGCAGAGTTTTAAGGTGAAACTGTAAATTAGACAACAATTTTGCTATATTGGGGTAAGTTAATATTAGTAAGTTGTAGGAAAATATCATGCACTGGTAAAAACCCATGAAATTCACTGAAAATACAAGGAATTGAATCCAAAAGCGATGGCTGTGTCCTGGCCACCTGGATGATAAGACACCTTCAGGTTTTTCACAGCGCACACATGGTAGACGTTCGACTGGGAGAGGGAGGATAAGTTGCTGTGTTCAATTGCCCAACGAGGCAAGGTCATGGAGGAGATGGCCAGCGACATCCAATGCCTGGCTGGCAATGCCATTTCCTCGAATGCTGCACACACTGCTAACCTCTGGAATCCTCTGACTTTTTCAATCCATTTCAATCCGGGTTCATCCTAGCAGGGGTACAGAGTCAGTCTTGGTTTATGTTGTGGACAACCTGACTCGTCTGGTTGATGAGGGTGGGGTGGGAGCTCTGATTCTGCTTGATTTATCAGCAACTTTGGATACCATCGACCACCCTACCGTGATTGCCGGCTTTCCACCGCTGGCCTCTTTGGCCAAGTACTGGCTTGGTTCTCCTCTTTTCTGATAGGATGCTCTCCTTCTGTTTCTCTTCCACCTTCTTACTCTTGGGTGATTTCTTTTCTTTGTGGTGTCCTCCAAGGTTCTTCTCTGTCTCCCACTTTATTTAATTTATATATTCAATCTCTTTTGGCCATAATCCATGCTTTTGGCATGCTATGTTACTCCTACACTGATGGTACCCAAATCATTGTGCAGCTGGATCTTACTAAATCTGAATCACAGGTCAATTTTAAAATTGTTTGCTAGCCATTGGTGAGTGGATGGTGAGAAATTGGCTTAAGCTCAAAAGTGGAAAAACTGAGGTGTTGGTGGTGGGTACGGCTACACCCTCCTTGTTTTGGACCCCGAACTTTGGCCGGAGAGTCAATGCCCATTTCCTCAGCTGGTCTCATTGGTGAAAAGCCTAGGCGGTAAAATCTTGTCCTCTCTTTCTATGGCCGACCAGATCTCTCTTGTATGTCAAAAAGCTAATTTTAAGCTACGGACTCTCCGGAAACGCCTACCTTGTATTCCCGCTAAGCTCCACGCCCCTGTTGTTTCCTCCTTAGTCGTTAGCAATATTGACTATTGTAATGCCTTCTACTTGGCCCTTCCAAAACATCTCTTGCAGCGCCTCCAGCTTCTGCAAAATTCAGCTGCCAGGGCTGTTCTTCGCCCACCATGGGGGTCTATATGACCCATTGATGCGGCATCTCCATTGGCTCCCTGTTGAGCAACATATTAGGTTAAAAGGCAATGTGCATAGTGCACAAGGCATTCTATGGATTAGGTGCTCAGTTTCTTCAGAATAAATGTGGTTTGTATATTCCTTCTGGGCATCTTTGTTCACAGGATTTGAAGACTATACAGCCCCCGAGGGTCAGGCTTGCACGTATGGGTGGGCATGCTTTCTGAGTGGCTGTTGCAAAAGCCTGGAACCAGCTTCCTTTCCTTCTGCTTAGAACTGAATCTCATTCATTGTTCTGTCGAGCGCTTAAGACTTTCCAGTTTTAGCTCTTTTCCTGTGGATTGGATAGACCTCCCTTAGCTTAGAGCCAAGATGCCTTTGGACTTACGCTGTGCTCTACAAGTTTTATTAAGATAAGATAAGAACATGCAACAACTGAGGCAGGAGTTTCGTTATGTGGGGTTGGCTTTAAGACAATACCTGCATGATGAGTTCTTGGCCTCAAGTGTCTCTCAGCGGCAGGAAATGCACACCTTGAAGCAAACACTGCTTATGAAGATGTTGTCCTCAAGGGAATCCCAACATCAAAACATGGATTCCATGTGTGCATACCTGCATGAGGATATGTTGGCCTTAAGGGAATCCCTCCGTAAGTACACAGATTCCTTGAAGCAATCTCTGCCTGATTAAATGTTTGGCACAATGGACCTCCAATGCCAGATGTGTGGTTCTGGGATGTGGCTGCTGAGCCCATACCACTCCTTCCCCCTCTGTTCTGCTGCAATGGCTAAATGCCCAGCATACGGGTGGTTTTGGAGTGATTTGGAGGTCCGTGATGTGGTAGTTTTGGTGCAGGACCCTCTGGGTGATGGGTGAATCTACAGGTAAGTGAACAAGCAGATGGTAAGCTACTGGATCTATGCACTTCCCCCCAACATCCCAGGTTTCCCCAGGATATATTGGCTGGCAGGGTTTGCAGGGCAGATGCTCACCTTAATGACTGAGAAGCAGGAGTACCCGGATTGGCATCTGTCTCCCAGCTGCTTCACTGCGAGTAGTGGCCCAGGCCTGCTGCGGCACACTGGATGCTGGTAGGTAGAAGGTACTCCTTTATGTGCTTTCCTGTAATGTTCAATGCTGTCCTTTAATGTTCTATTGCTGCAGAATTGCCCTTTATACTGAAGGGCGCTGTGCACTGGTGTTTCCTTTCCTATCCGAGCACAATAATATGTCCTTGCTTTTGTTTTGCAGGTTTTCTGCAGCGCGATGCTATCAGCCTGCTGCCGATGCGGAACAAAGCTTGCAGTTGGAAGAAATGCTAAAACAGCTGTTGACAGCTATCAGACTGCTGCCGGAGGCAAGCCATAGGTCAGAGGGATGAGGGGAGGAGCTGAGAATTATTCTGGGTGCCGCCTTGAACTCACTAGTCTTATCCTCTTTGCCTCCAAGGTGCTGTGGGCCATGACGGTGGAGGAGGCTTGCATCAGATGTCTCGGGAGCCAAGCAGGTAAGTGAAGGAGGAACCAGGAGCTTTTGGATCATGTCGGGAAGTGGAGAAGATGCAGTAAGCACGTGGAATCCTGCAGGGCAGAGCAAGCGTTAAGCTGTCTGTCTCTGTCAGCCGAGGAGCACGCAAAGCACTGGGTGTGGCCCAGGGCGGGGTTTATATAGCACCTGGCTGCACCAAGCACCACTAGACCACCACAGATGCTTACAAAAAGGGTTAGCCAGGGGCCATCTTATGTTTTACATGGCATCCTAATCTGGGGGCCATGTTGAAGGTGGTACTTCCAGTGTTAAACTGTACCCTGCGCCAGACAACCATTCCTAACATCCAGCCTTTACCTACACTGTGGTTCCTGCCAGGTATCATGACAGTTCCCACACACCCGTAACCTCTTGCCACAACAACCCCTTCTTCATGTGCCCTGGTGTTCATGAGCCTGTAACAGAAGCATGGATTTATTTTTTCTACTTTTCTAGGCCTTCCCCCACTGCCCAAGGTGCACTGCACTATATATAGTTTTAGTTTTACCCTGTCCAAGATGGACTATATTTTTAGTTTTTCTACTCCTGTCCAAAGTGGATTTTATTCTTTGTAACCCCGTCCAAGGTGGACTATATAATTTTTTCACCACGTCCAAGGTGTACTATAATGTAATTTATTTTTGTCTTTATCCATGGTGGACTGTTTTTCTTTCTTTTCTAATTTCGCCCAGCGTGGACTGTATGATTTTCTTTGTTGTCCTCATGTCAGGGCTGTTGTGCCCTCAAGGGCATTGAGTCCACTTTTTCAAGCTGGGGGACTGGACATACAGCCATGCTAAGTGATGGCAACTGACATGGTGTTGTGGACTGCAACAGCCTCCCACATAGAGTTGAACATTCCATCCAACACTTATGTATATATGTGCAGTCTGTCAGACCGACTCCTTTAGCTGGTACAAACAAATGTCCAATGTCATTTCAGGTATGTTGTCCTAATCCAGTGCCCAAACTCCCTGAAAAGACCCCTGGTCACCCTATTTCCATCCATGTCCCCATTCCCTCTTCTGGACACTGACACTCCAAGCACCAATGCGGAGGCCCAGTATTAGGTTGAGGTGCTGAGGGATCCACAGCACAACAGCAGTACCACCAGCTAAGGTTGTGCACTGGCATTCATGTTCATGGCTGCTAACATATGCATCCCAAAAGTTGTTAAACCGTATTCCTATAATACCGCCTAGTTATGAATATTGGCCTAAGCCCATTCGCGTTGCATGTAAAACCGCATCTGAAATGTTCCGATTTCTGATCAACTTTGCCGCCATTTTAAGAATCATCCACCATTTTGATTTCAACTCTTGTTTCTGTATTCTAAAATGTTGTGCTGTGTTTTTGACTTGCAGCTGAGCTGAACGACCTTTGAGTTTTGTTAATGTTCAGGCTGACTGAGAGCAGACTGTTTGTTCTATGCAAAGAAACCTTGTGACTCGAATGAACTGCAATCCAAGTGTTGTCTGCGCTCACAAGCCCCATCCTCATATAAACAACGAGACAATGAAGAACTAACTCAGATTGTGTGCTTTTACTGAACTGCATTGTAGCAATTCTTGAAACAAGGCTTACTGTGGATCAGAGAACCAACAGCATCATTGTAACTTCATGGACATGCAAACTTGTTAAATCCGTTGTACAATATTGTAATATTTGACATGTGAACTGGGCACAAACTCGAGCATGTAACTTATTAGTTTGGAGAGGGGCTGGACAATGTTTTGAAACTGTATAAAAAGGACCATGTTAAGATGTCCTGCACTCTCACCCCTTACTGTGTCTGCTGGTACACACTGTGAGGTGTTGGGAGCCAGATAGCTCCAGACAGATCTGTTTGCTTTGATTCTGTACAGAAATAAAAGATACTTGTATCTTTTCGACCCGTGATTGGCGTATTTCATTCTGTGGTACTAAGCCTCGATATTTCTTTGGTCTTTCATATTGGCATGATGTGACACACGTAGGGTTGGACATGTATAATTAAATCTGGCGATGATTGGGTGATGGTTGCTGTAAGTGAAAAAGTGAGTTGCCCTACATATTTGTGTGTATGCATGTGCTTTGTGTTACTGGTTACACCTCCACAACTTGCTGCTTGGATTCAGTCTCCTCGGGATGTTCTTGTGCACATGTCTATGGTGAGGGCTGATGCAGTAACTCTTTTTATGTGTGGCATTACAATTTCAGTTCTGTCATGTCAGCCTTGCATGCCGTCTCCTGACATGTGTCATGTCAAGAAGCCACTTCCTGATCAGGGGTAGACTGGCCTATAGGGGAGGCCTCTGTACCCTGGGCCTCTTTTGTGTGGTATTTACAGTTGTTGCCATGGGAAATCGGTTGGGCTTGTTGAAGAAGTGGAATATGGGGTCACATTGAGATTTATTCTCAGTCCACCCCTGTCCATTATTTACAAGCATACAACATACCTGACTCTCAGAATCCATGTTAGGTGATGATCCAGATGACATATATGAATGTGCATGAAGGGTGAGGTATGTTGTGCATTGCTGGTGAATGTGCAGGTGTTGAAGGTCTGCATGTCTTTCTCATGCATCATGTGTAATGTTGCTGCTGTGTTCCCATTGCTGTGATCAAGCATTGTTGATAGTGAGGGGTGTGTAACCTTACATCATTTAGTTTTGTTTGTGTATTCCGTTAGTGCATACATTGCTTTCTGGTCGTTTTGGAGGACATCTTCATGATATGACCAGGACCATGTTGAGTGTATCGGAGAAATGCTTGAGGAGGGAATTGGAGGGCAGCTGTTGCTTTTCCCCATTGCAGCAACACGTACATCACAGTGGTGAGTGGTGGTGAGCAGGAGAAGCAGCTATCGTGCAGAGGGACCCAACATGAAGTTGGCTGTCAGGTGAGCCATTTTTTTTGCACTGGACTCGGGGATACACACGATTGTGCCATTGTGACAGAGGGTGGCTTTGCACTGTCAGCAATTTTGGCTGTGAGACATGGACAATTTTCTTCCAAATTGACTTGAGTGTGGCCATTGTTTGTGCACTTTCTGTGACGGATATCAATGAGATTTCTGTCTATTTTGAACCTGCCATTCAGAGACACGCATTCTCAGGGTTTTGTTATGGGAATACTGGTTTAGCCCGACTGCATCATTGAAGGCCATGAGGGATGTGGCTTTACTGTGTGTGTGTTCCACAAGGGTTGTTTTTTATTTGAATTCAAATTTCAAATCTTTATTCGGAAACAGATTTTTTAACATTAAAGGATACAATAGTAAAAGAACAGTACAAACAGTAAAAACAATAGCATAAAATCAGAGCTAAAATATATAAAAGTAATAACACTTAAAAGGTTTTGGTTCCTAATGACTCAGCGCGGAGCAAAAGAGCATTCTCAACATAAACATAAATGCACTGCGCTAAAGTCAGAGCAGGAACTGAAAGAAGAAGCCTAAGAGCTACTATTACATTCCTCACTCCTCGCTCCCTCCACAATGGAAAGAGGAATCTTGTCCTTGCAATCACAAATATGGGGCAGAAAAGTAAAAAGTGTGGTAAATCATGTACGTTATACCGAGAGCATGCACATTTCTGCTCAATGGAGTCTTTATTCTGTAAAGAAGGTACTAATTTGCTCACAAAAAGTAGATTTGTCCCAAAGCAGAGAAGTATTCCCCTTTTTCTCGACTTTCTGTACAAGTGAACATAACCGGCACTTGGAACTATGGGCATTAAATTCTCATTATAAAATCGCACACTTTGTTTTTTTGCTTCAGTTGTCCTCCTGACATTTGCTTGATAACGAGCAAAACTGGCCACACACTACTTCTCCCCAGCCTTGTCTGTCATCAGCTTCTCATTCAGGAGGTGAGTGCTACCAAATCTGTGAAAGGAAGACTTGATGCAATTTAGCCACTGGGAAAAACCACTGATACTAGAAGTCATTAGACTTCTTACTAAAATTTGAGTCAGCGACAAACTAGTGTTACCCCATAAACGTAACCAGTAGATTAATGGTTGCAATGATATAGTATCATGTATGTGTGGTAAATCTAGTTCTGCATGCAGCAAGTACCCTGGGAAACCCTGGGATAGACCCAAGATTTTCCTCAGGAATTGATTTTCACAGACCTGGGCTGCCTCAGCCTGATAATGGCCCAAGGGTGCTGCACTATATGACAACAGCTGTGTAAATGCGAAGAATGTGCTCTAGTGGCAGCCTACCCAATCGTTTAAGAAACTTCAGGATTCTTGAGTCGGTGAAATCGTGACACCAAAATAACGAAAGGAAGAGACCCATTCCAGTTTTTTGCCTTGTACAGATATTGCGTCACCCCAGGGTTCGCTTTTACCCACGTACATAATCTTTGATTTCCCCAAATTTATTTTCAAATCTTTCTGTACCATGTACCTATTGAACCCATTCACCAATATTTGCAAATGGAAAATGAATTTACATAAAGGTTGAAGAGGAGTAGGGCTATTACACACCCCTGTGTCACTCCCCGGGTCACTCGAAATGCCTGAGTTGTTTGACCACTGATCCCCATTCTTACTATTGCCGACAAGTTTGTGTGTAGCTGAAGTAGGATCTGCCGTAAATCCTTTGACATGCCAACGTCACACAATACCCTCCAGAGCTAGTCATGAGTTACACAATCAAAACAGTTGGAAAGGTCAATGACCCCCAGGTATGTTCCTTTGTAACCTCGAACAAACTTGACGAAGAGCAAAATCAGGTTCAGTATCTGGTCAACTGTACTGATTCCCTTACGGAAACCATATTGGTAATGTGACAAAATCTGGTTTTCGGTAACCAAATCCATAATCCTGTCATACAAAACTCATCCAAACCACTTCGGTGAAGTATCAATTAGCGAGATTGGGTGATAACATGCTGAATCCCTTTGGTCACCTTTCTTAAAGACCAGAACTATACTTGCTTCCCTCCATGAGTTCGGTATGATCTTTAAATGTAGTATCATACTGAAAATCAGGGTAAATACTAGAACCCAGACCCCCATCTCGCTTTTAAAGAACTTGATTGGTATTGAGTGTGGTCCAGCCGATTTACCATTAGCCATTCCTGCAGGGGCTTAAGCAACTTCTCCCTTATTTGAAGTAGCTTTGTACATGCTGGTTGTGTGTGTCCTGTACCTGTGTCCTTTGGCTTGCTAAGGGAATGGGTGGTGCCTGCTGATGAGGGCAGAATCCCTCCGAAGCTCTACTGCTATGCCACAACATGTGGCAATATTATGCAGGACACAACATGCCACAATGATTTTGAAAACTACAGGGCCTGTATATAGCAATAAGCCACCTGAGTGGTCAAGGGAGCAGATGTGTGTCTTAATCACTCTGAATGTGTGCTCCACTGTGTCCCTATAGGATGTATGTACTGCATTGTAGGATGTCTTACCTGGGGTGGCTGTTTTCCTGATGGGTATCAACAAGAAAGGTTACAGCGGGTAGGCACTGTCCCCTGCAAAGTAGAAAATGGTTATTCATTTCAGGTATTGTAACTTATTGTGTTTTTGTGTGTCATGTGACTGCTTGTGTGTGCACTTGATAGTAGATACTCACCCATGAGCCAGCTGTTCCCAAAGGTTCCCAATGCCAGTGCCTGGTTTATGGGAGAATGGCACAAGATGTAGCTGACGTTTGTGCATACTGGAAAATATGCATTGACATGCATGATGTGTCCCTTGCCATCACAAATCACCTGCACATTGATGGAAAGTTTCCTGTTGTGATAGATGTACACTGTCTGTCGGCAGGTTGTAGCGCTACATGGGTGCAGTTGATGGTTCCCAGGACCCGAGGAAAATGTGCACCTGCATAGAATTTCTGGCACACTCTCTGCCTTGCCTGCAGTGTCTGTGGCATATTAATGTGCCTTTGCACACATTCTAGGATGCAGCGCAAGACCTGGTGGAGGCACCATCATTGTGTGGGCTGTGATATTTCCCCAATGCTGGCTGTGGTATGCTGGAATTATCCAGGGGCCACAAAGTGTAAAGCTGCTAGCACTTTAACCAGAGTTGTCACAGCGGGTGAGCACATGATGGGTGAAACCAAGTCATTTTCCCAATCCCTGACCAGGTCTAGGATGACATGAAGGAGGGAAGTGGTATCTTACATGCACCTTGTCATCTGGCATCCCACATAGTGTTTTTTGTGATAGGAAAAATCTGCCCCCCTTTCTCCTCCTCCTCCTCCTCCTTCCATGTAGTAGGATCAGTGCTAGCAAAGCAGGATCTGGCATTGTAGTAATCCTACATTCGTTGGGGTTGCATAGCACTTTTTATACTTGGCCTTTCATTATGCTTTGGGATTGGCGACATGTGAAGGGTGGCGGTAAGATCAGTTTCCTTTGGACCTGGAAAGATTGCCCAATAGCTTCTGTGAATAGGGTTTACTTAACGGTTGAGTGTAGGGTGCCTCCCACCTCACGCCCATGATCTTCCCCATTTTGCACTGCTAATGGGGATTTTGCATGTTCCCCCTTTTTAGTTCTTTGCGCTAGCCCATCCTCTGCGCTGCGCTCTGTGTCACACAAAACATTCATGCACAGCGCAAAGTAGGACGGGCAAGGGCAAAGTCTGATTTGTGAATTGGGAAAAGCAATTTAGCACAGCGCAAAGTGCACATTGTTGGGCGAAGTGATTTTGCTGTGCGCTGAAACTTTTTGTAAATGAGGGCTATTGAGTGTGGACGACTTTCCATTCAAAACTATAAGCTAAGATGTTCAAAAGGATATAATAAAGGTAACTAGGCTCTTTACTATTTCCATAGCCATGTGGTGAGCGTGTGCAACACAGAGTAACATAGTGGAGCATAGAAGGTGGACAGATCAGTAAGGGATGTTTGGGTGGTGGGAGGTAGGGATTACAGGATGCCTCGGGGGCAGGGGAATAAAAGAAATACGGTGCATCGAGGACTGACTGACAAAATGAAATGGTGGGCATAAAGGAGAGGCTCACACGAATAGGATGCAGCATGGTTCTAGCCACCTAATTGGCTGGCCCGTCGCAAAGTGTGTCAGTGCAAAGCCAGTGCAGTCACTTTGCACTGCAAAAATACACTTTGCACCGGTCTGTGAATCGGGGTGTTTGTTGGCAGTGCTAAATCACTTTGCACTAGTGCAAAGTCACATTGCACCACTCTAAAAATTCCATGAATCATGCCCAATGTCTTTTTGAAACAACTATTTTAAAGGTGCACTGCTAAATCACAAATGTACGTCGTGACAGAGCAAGGACTGAATTCATGAATTCATGGAATGGGTTGAGTGCTCTCCTTTGCCGATTTTGGGGCTACTTATAATCTCGTCTCTGAGGTGAGCCTGCTTCCTTTCATTGTGTAATGGGGTAGCAGCTGTGGGAAGGGTGATTTGGTCTGGTTTACAAATTCTTAAAAAGAATTGTCAGAGAAATGTATATCGCCATCAGCTTCATATAGTTAATTGTAACATGGTGTGAAACGTTTACCTTTGATTGGATTACTGTGCTGTTCAAATATATGTGTTGCTCTCTTTTTAATATGTTGTCACAAGGGAAATCATGTTGAAATGCTCTATGTGAAATATAGGTTTTTACCCAACTGCACACTAACCTCATGCATTTAATCTGTGCATGTAAGGAGTGCCCTTTCGCCACAACACCCTTAAACTCAAATGGCATGCATTACATGAAAAACAACTCTTGCGTAATCTTTACATTCACGTTTCACAGTACGCGGAAATCGCCAATCACCTTATTTTGTCCACCTCTTGAAACCACACCTCAAAACACGCTCTGCACATTTTTCAACTTGTTTTTATTTTCCCATAAAGAGCTGACAGTAGCAGCCTGCACACCTGCTTTCATCCATCCGCATTTCCCACTCACAGGTGTAAAGGGCATTTCCTTTTATCTCCCCAGAGAATGACATACATGTGTTCAAATGATTCAATCAAAACACACCTCTTATGACATAGGCTCTAGTAAAGTATGTTTGGCTGGGTTGGACGATATCTCAAAACTATATCACTTGTTCTACACCATAGTAGTATCCAAACTTGCATATATCACATGTATGTAGTCATTTTTTATGTTTATTTATGTATAAATCATGGTTGAAACAGTGCCTTCTTTCGCCAAAGTACAGTTCTATGAATCTTGGCTGACAAGGAGATTCTAAAATGAAAACCCTCGTGACAATCCATGCAAAGTATCGGAGCACATGTGTCACTTTTAGGACATAATTTTATTCATGATGAGTGAGATGCTAATATGGACTGAACAATGGATGAAGGTTACTGTGGACTCTAAATCTGGTGGACTCTAAATCTGGTGAAAAGGGTGACCAGAGTTGCAATTTTAAATATTATCAGGCCATTGTTTTCTTCCTTGTTGTTTCGTCACTCTGATGTTGCTACGCCTTTTCCCAATCAAGGCCAGCGTGTCAGGTATGTTTGAGGCGTATTTTAGGTATGGACATTGGAGGTATTTCATATTAAAACCTTTTGTAGAATATGTGCAATTGTGCAATTCTTTCTTTCGGAGACAATCTCCACGAGTGATTGGAGGCTTGCTAAGTATGTTTATTTTGGATGTGAGCCCTACTAAAGATTGCCAAACTAAAAGATTTGGAAAGCTAATATAGATGATAAAAAGATACACCATTGGACAATTTGGTCCACGCAGTCCAAAATTATGAAAAACAATAAGTGAGTTTGGAAGTGCATCATCCCTCACTGGCTGCTGAACCCAGCGACAAACAAACCCCGGTGCAAAGAACTGCGGTTTTGACCGCCGAGCGCTCCACATTAAAAGAACCAAGATCGTCTCAATCTTGTACATCGACTGAACACAAACAAGAGATGTTGGCGAATTGTCGTTCAGAAATTAGGAAGGAAGTTGATGCGTATATGAGCAGATTTGCTTCGTTACCGATACTAAAAGGGCCCTTACTTGCACCACTCAGCCCCGATACTCCATCCATTCAGCGACCTGGATCTAAACCTTCGGTCTCATTCAAGTGTGACAACACCAAGAAAGTGGCAGTCTCGTCCACTTCCTTGTCTATTCATGATGCTGAAATTGCCTCTTTGCTGAAATCTTTACGCCCTCTTGCAAGCAATCTACCTTGCTCTGCAACAACAACATCCTTCAGTAATCCACCTGTTAAATCAATTATGAAGACAAAAGTGGGTAAGGAAAAAAATATTGCCTTAGTACTCGGTTGTCGTCCAGCACCATATCCACAATATGTGCTAAACCGTCATAGTATCTTACAGATTTTTTCCGATATTCCACTGTTGCAGGACATCGGAACTTCAGATATAGCGCAGGTAGAGTTCTTTAATGATAATTCAGTAAGCACGGCGTGTCTTTGGCTGACGTCCAGAGTTGTTAGAAATCTTATATGGGAAGCGAAGAATCAACTCCTAGCTTTGGGTTTCATACTTCTATTGGGTCCAACCAACTCCTCTGACGGATCACTCAGGGCGGAACCATGGATCAACTCAGCCATAAGCGAACTCAACAAGGGTACAGACTCTACAAAAGGATACTCAAAGGATGATGTGACCTCCAAATGCTGCTGTAATTGTGACTCCAGAAGTTAACTATCGTACAAGGTTAAGAATGAACGTATTATTTCCCTCGCTTCATGGAACACCCGAGGTTTTAGTCATTTGCTAAACAACACACTAGACACTCTAAATAATTATGATGTGACTCTATTACAAGAAACGTGGCTTACAAGCGTTCCCTCTTGGGACAATCATGCCATACACTTTTCACCAGCACTACAAGGCGAAAAGGGGCGACCAATGGCTGGTCTTTTGACGGCCTCGAAATTAAGTTCTAATGCTAGTATAATTTACTCCTACTCCCCAAATTCTTTTGCCCAACTAACTGTTATCTCAATAGAGTCAACCTTGTACGCTTTAATCAACTTATACTGGAATCCCAAGAGCATTGATAATCGGAGGTTTCTGATTGATGTTTCCACGATGCTGGACTTCATTGTATTTATCCCTAAAATACAGTACACAATTGTTGCTGGTGACCTCAATCTACACTGTTTTTCTGCTAATTATGTTTTAGGAGATTCGAGACGCATATTGTGGGAACAACTTATGCTTTCCAGAGGCTTTTGTATGATGAATGGGAGTAAATTTGACATCAGTGATTCAGCTCATACGTGGCAACAAGGTGCTGCAAAAGCCACAATTGATTATATCTATGTGGATGACGAGTTGTATTCGAAAATCCATTCCTTTAATTTAGAAACCAATCCAAATAGTGACCATCGTTTGCTCACTATTAATTGGTTGACCTATGTACCTTCTACCAAATGCAACACAGTGGCAAATTTGGGTCAAATAACTGTTTCTAATCAGTTAAATCGTATAATCTGGAATGAAAACAAACTAAATGATTTAAATAATTCCTTGCGTGCTGCCTTCCGTCACTCATGTGAAAAAACATTCTCCACTGTTGTCCCCTATTATGATCTTATACAACATTTTGCAGATAATACGGTGCGTAAAAAACAGACCTTTAGAGGCTCACATAATTTTGATGTAGAAGCGAAAATCAAAAAAACTGAATTTCGATTCCAAAAAAGAGAGGCCTTGAAGCTCCCATTAAGCATCAGGTTCACAGTTCTCGCTCAAGTTAAAACCTCATACAGAAATTGGCGAAGACACCATCGCAGTAGACTATTCCAACGAGATGGAGAACTAATGCTGCAAACCATCCGCGACCATAACACGGCACAAATTTGCAAAGCTTTAACTAATGCCATATCCCCTGTGCAATCTATGTCGCAACTACAGAGTGTGCCGGAAGCAAGTTGGATTAGCCACTTCTCTAATGTTTACGCTGGTCCACCCAATTCCGAATAAACTCTTAGCACCTTTCCTCATAAACGGTTTCATATCACCATCTCTAAATCTGACATATTGTACTTCATCAATAAAATAAGTCAGTCTAGAGCTCCCGGTCCTGACGGACTGTCCAATAAAACTTTTAAACAACATCCAGTAATATGGTCATCAATTCTACACCAAATTTATGAACATATCAATGAAACTCAAGAGATTCCTGCATCTTGGAAACACTCGTTGATTGTTCCAATCCATAAAAAAGGTGATCGGAGTCTCCAAGAGAACTATAGACCCATTGCCTTACTAGATGCTCCTGGGAAACTTTATAGCCGTATCATTTTACAAGAATTGAACAAATGGACCATAAATGAGCTCAAAAGAGATCCGTTTCAAACCGGCTTTGTTGCTGATTTAGGAACATCAGTGAATTTGATCACCCTGAACATGCTAAAGTCTAAATATGCAGAAGTTAATCAACCATTATATATGGCCTTTATAGATTTTTGTCAAGCATTTGATTCGGTCGACAGAACATTGCTTTTCCAGAAACTGCAGAAGTATGGTTGCCCTCCATCATTATTAACTATAATTAAAAAACTACATACAAAAACATCTATTCAAGTAAGACTATCTCTCGATGGATTACTATCTGCGCACATCGAGACTTTGAGAGGCTTGAAACAAGGGTGCATTTTGGCGTCCACTTTGTTTAATTTATTCATTCTAGATATAGGTGTCTCCTTTGAACAAGTAATATCCGATTCACCAAAACTAGGATCTCAAAAGATCACATGGCTTCTTTATGCCGATGATCTTGTCCTTATTTCTCAAACTCCTAAAGGACTACAAGAATTATTGAACAAACTAGACACTTATACCTGCATTAACAACCTGATCATTAATGTGGACAAGACACAGATAGTAGTATGTCAAAAAAAAGAGACATACAAAATTGGTGAATTTCCAGTGGTATTTGCAGAAAGCCCCTTTAAAGATTGTACCCTTTTATAAATATCTAGGGTTACCATTTTCTGGCACTGTGAAAAATCAAATTCATAATGATACCCTGAAAGCAAAATCCATGACTCTTATATCTCAAGCAAAAATAATTTTGCATAAGTATGGTAAATTTACCTCAGCTCATGTTGTCACTTTTTTCAATCAAAAAGTTGTCCCTATTCTAATTTATGGAGCTGAAACACTGCTTCCACAATCAAGAATTTATTGGGACAGACATGAAGGGAATTTTTGGAAAGCAGTTTTTTGTCTACCTACGTGTACTCCTATGTGTATGTTAAGGTATGAATTGGGCCTCATCTCTCTGTCTGCACTAGTTCTTTGGAAGTTTTGTAACTTTTACCGTAAATGTCTGTTAGGAATCAACACCAAGAATTTGTTGGGCCCAATTGCAATGTACATCTGCTCTTCCAACGATGTGTTTTCCAAAAAATGGGTAAAAGACATTTTGAAAGTATTAGTAAATGCTGACATCTCCATTAACCTGCTACTTACTAACCCTGATCAAGCAAAAAAAAGATTATACTGGCAAGACTGGATTGTAACACAAGAACTTTGTTCAAATTATGTGGATTTTGATTTAAATCTCTTTCCACATAAGAAGTTCAACCAAATGGCCAATTATCTTCTAAAGTCTCCATCGCATTATGTACGTGCAGAAATGTTAAGAATGCGCCTGAATCTTCACCCGACAAATCAAATTTTGGCAAGACGTGGTCTAATTTCAAAAAATGAAAGTTTCTGTCGCTTCTGTAAGGACTATAAACAACTAGAGTCATTAGCTCATATAGTGGTTGATTGCCCGGCTTTGAATGGCTTACGCGAACACTACTTTCGCAATTTGTTGCAATTAAACTGCGATCACTCTTCAAATGAAATATGGAGCTTATTAATGACGAGCAATCGAACTGCCATTCATATCGCTCTTACGCAATTCATAAAAACAGTCTTGCCTTGAAATCCTTTTCTTATGTTTAATTAACAATTTTATGAATTTTCTTAAGATATAGGTTGTTCTTTTTCTTTAATCTATGTTTCGCTAATATTTGTTCAATTGTTTTTTGTGAAAATCGAGAACAACTTCATTTTAATATTGGTTAAACTTGCTATGTCTATCCATATGTGTATTTTTAATGAAAAAGATTATTAATTGATATAAATTATGTAAAAAGTATTTAATCATGTATGTTGTAATGAATAATATTTTGAAAGGTTGAACTTCTTCAGCCAACCAAAATAATAAAAAAAAAAGATAAAAAGATAGGTTGCCTCCACAGTGTGGGGGATACACATCACAACCTACACAGTGATTTGTTGTGCTACTTTTGTTTACATATGCACATGGAGGCACACTTTACGTAGATCCAGTACAAAAACAAAAGTATTGTGTCGTAGGTTGAGGCACCACAACCTTGCAGTATCCTAGCGCGCTTAGGCTGTAAGCAAGAAAGGAGGGGGCAGACCCCCAGGGAGGAGTAAGGTCTTGTTTAATTCTTAATCACCTTGGCTCCAGCAGTGGAAAGGAATATGCGCTGAGTACAATGCAGATGGCTTGACATAACTAACAATTCCCAATCAGCGTCTTCCTTTTTCCTCAGGATCATCTCGCAATTTACATACAGAAGCGCATAGCAATGCTAATGGCAAAGACAGAAGAATTTGTCAGGTATAATTAGACCTCCGTGAATGTGAAAAATGCACGTCAATTAACATGTACCATATGTGCAGAGGTCGCCTACTGCACAAATGAAGACACAGAATACAATAATGGCTGTCGTTTCATAGACGCTTGTTTTCCCATTTTAAAGGTGACGCTAATGTGGTATATAATAAATGGCTACAGGAAATGTCTCCAGTTATGTGCTTTTTGTTTGGCAATTATGCAACGTGCAGCATATACACGTGTGCGGCACACTAGCATGTAGGATTAAATACACTAGAACCCATCAACATTTTGATTTGATCAGTTTTATATGACTTGATCTACATAATATAAACGCTCATATGTGAGTTTATTCCTATAAACATCACATGGATTCTAGCTATGCACGTGTTCATAATTATAATTATAAAAACAATGAATAGTGTGTTGTAGTTCATATGGACCTTTGAAATCAGTTATATTATAAAATAGAAAATCGACAATCACTACACTACACAATAAATCATTTAATCCACGTATTGCATATTTTAAAATCTATACCAGTAACATTTTTAGTGCATTCATATATATATATATATATATATACAAATGCATAGAGTTCCTAATGCAAATGCCTCCACATCTCATTCCTAATGTATCTCGCCAATTAGTGCAAACACCTTTTTAATACAGATAATACAAATCCATATGTGCTTTAAACACCAACACCAATTAATAGTACCATCTGCAGCTGAAGTCCGTTAGTAATGCTCTTTTAATGTAATTACAACCTGCTGCCGCATTCTGTAAAGTGCAATATTGTGTGCAGTATTATTCGCATCTACACAATAATGCCAACATTTGCACATTTTAATGCAATCGTAATCATATACAAACTTCTCAAGATGACACATGTATAAGTTCATCAATGCCATCTGCGGTTCCGGAAGCACCTCAAAACCTTTCTCTTTGCCTCTGCTTTCTCTTCCCCTCTCCCCTGCTAAACTCTTGGCAGGCACGGCACCGGTTACCTGGCCACCCTTTGTGATTCTCGGGCCCAGGCCCCGGCCGTTTCCCTTCTGCACTGCCTCCCTTACTACCCCAGCACTTGGGGACTGTTTTCTGTATCCCTACAGTCCCCCTACCAGCACTTATGTCTGCACTTACCTTGCACTTGCCAACAGTGGGCGTCTTTCTTTTTTTAATTTATCTTATTTATTCTACTATCCCTTGTACTGCACTTTTCTCCTCTCCCTTCCCCACGCACTTTTCCCTCTCCCCCTCCCCATGCACTTGCGCGATCTGAATGATACCTTGCCTAGTTGGATCGTTTTCTGTCTTCCCTTTGTTCCCCTGCCTTACCTCGTTGCTCCTTGAAACACCTGTGTATAGGCGCGTTATAAATGCCATATCATATCATATCATACATGAGGTCATTGCGTGCTTATTTGTTTCATATATATATATATATATCTGCAAACTTGCATATCCTACAGGTTTTGTTTGCTTCTAGAATACCCAGTTGTGGGCCACGTATTGCTTATGTTGGCAGGTGATTCAGTCTCATTAATACACCACATATTTCTGGGGTTTCAAATAATAATGTGTCAGACGTATGTGTTTCTGAAATGTTTTTAAAATGTCTAAGTGTTCATAATTCTTTCTCCAAACCCAAAGTCTTAATTTCTTTTAAAAAATGACCTTCAAGTGGTGATAGTCCATCTCCCAGTTTGGGACCCAGCCAAAGGATTGGAACAGCTTTTCATTTACATTTTTGAAATCACTTAACTTTGTCATGGTTTCCTTCTTCATTACTTTGCCCAATATATTGAGAAATGGATATGCAAGATGTGTTGCTGCTTTTATATATAATATCCCCACTTTATTAAGACCTTTCCTGCCAAGAGGTCAGACCCAATTCCAGTCTGATTGCTTCTATAGGAACACATTGAGATAAGCCCAATATATGTTGCCAAAATGTGCCGTAGAGAACCTTCAGCCAGGCATAGTTATTGGTAACTATCGCCTTGAGTCCGTACAAGAACACCGGACTGAAGCACTGCTTACATATCAATATTACTCCTTTCATACAATAACCGGCTGTCCGTTCCACACATGTTTTGATCATTATTGTTAGGATCATCACCTTTTTATTTTAGTCACAGTCAGTTCCACATAACATTTGATAAACAAATTGGGTGCACCAAATAATTGTAGGTAGCTACTTGCTCAAGAGGCCCTTCAATAATGTTCAAAGGGCAAGGCGGTTGTCTTTTTAGTCCAAATAGGCACTCAGTTCCCTTACTGATCTTGTCCGCCCCATGTACGTGCAGCCTCCTAGAATGACATCATCAGCATATGACAAACAATGAACGTGTGATTGGGCAATGTTCGCTGGAAAATGTCTAACCTCCAGCGGCCTGCCAGGCAAGTCTTCCAGGTACAGTTTAAACAGCATGGGCGGAAGCACTCTTCCCTGTTTACATGCTTCGTATGGATGCTAGCAGTGCATGCACCCATGCTGCTCAATCTGACCCGAACACTGGTACCCTAATACAAATGAACCAATACATTAAGCAAGTCTCTCGGTGTAGACTCAATTCACCTCTAATTTCCACCATATGAGACTCCTACCTACCGAAACAAAGGCTGCCCTAAAGTCCACATACAATACAAATAATGGGGGGTTAGTATTGTTTAGAGACGCATGGATCAATGGGTTTGACGTCAGTATACTATGGTACTATGAGTATACTATGGTGCTGTGACAGAGCCAGCACAAAATTCTGTCTGAAATGTACAGGTTTGCTAACTCAGTGCAACTCTATAATTCTAGCATAATTTTTTAAAATGTTTTTATTGTAAAACTTCAGTTCAATACCGAAATATCAAACTTTTGTTACATTGAGTTGACGCAAAGTTTCCCATTTGTATCCCAAACAAAGTGAAATGAAAGGACGCGTCTTCATGCTTATTTGCGTGGGTGTTCCTCTAAGTCTCATACATGAGATAATTCATGTGTCATTACTTTACATTGGATCTATAACCAGTATTGTATCGAGGAAGTTGATTAGGCTGCATGAAAGCATGATGTTTCTACCAGCTGAAATGAGTTCCCACCATTCTTCGACATCATAGTTTATAGGTTTGAATGTTCTGAGATGTAATTCTCGCTTGGGGATGAGATCTGAGCATGCAGTTATGAGATGTTTTAACGACTCAACTTCACCTGTTTCACAAAACCTACATTTGTTGGTAACAGTGGGCCTCATTGCAACCCTGGCGCTAAGTGTTTAACGGCGCCGTAAAAGGCTGCGGCATCGTTAAACACTTAGCGCCTGATTACGAGGTCCCTTTGCGGGTCCTGACCTTAATGGCTGGTTTTACCAGCCGTTAAAGTAGGGACCAGCAAAGGGACTTTGGTGCTAAGTACGGTACCGCAATTTACGGTACCGTACTTAGCGCCTTCCCCATTCCCATTGAGCCCTATGGGGCAAAAATGGGAATGGGGAAGCGCCATGGAGGAAGGGGGAATCACCGCCCCACCAACCTTGTAATGGGGTGGTAATTCCCCCTTTCTCCATGGTGGAGTTGGTAAGTTACCGGCATGGACCATGGTGCTATTAGCACCATGGTCCTCCGCCTGGGTCGTAATGAGGCCCAGTATCTTTGTTTAGGCGCATCCATAGCATTTCTCTGGTGTTAAATGCATTATTTTTTAATTATTTTGGTTGGCTGAATGATCAACCTTTCAAAATGACAACATATTGTTATAAAAATGCCAATAAAACAAAAACAAATTAATAAAAGATTTCATCAATACATAAAACAATCATATACAGTGTTGAACATTATTGCAGAATTCTGAGAACATAGGCATCAAATTAAGAAGACACACAGAATGAAAAAGGGGAAAAGGAGTACAATAAACTACAAACATAAAACCTTCATAAGTCCATAAAGGGATGATTACCTCTCTATTCCACCATAATCAAAATCCCATTCAGTGTCAGCTCCCAGAGCCTCTGCAATAAGTATTACATTAATTACTCTGGAATTACCACATTAACAAATTGGACCAGTGCTATCTGTATCGAGCTTTTGGAACTAGACAAAAGATGAGCCCACATTTCCTCCCTAGTCCGAGGTAAAAAGGAGTGGCAGCATTTATCAAACAATTTATGCCGAAGCATACTCAAGACGGGACAATCAATTATCAAGTGAGACAGTGATTCGCTTTGGGCAGGATCCTTACAATATCGACAATATGTCTCTTCCTTAGAGATAAGACGTCTCCTTCCTAGAATCTGCCTAGTGGCGCATAAGTTTAGTCAAATGCGCAGCCAATATTAGCACCCTAAGATAGGACCCCTTCCATCGGATACTGTTGTGAATACTTAGGCCACTGTATATTGTTGTGAATATGTTGTAACCTATATCATGTAATGCAACCAATGTAATGTTTGAATGTGACTAATTTCTAAGCTATCTTATAACCTCGCCGTGACACCCGAGGGTCTGGGCGTGTAACAAATAAACAAATAAATAAATTTGAGATCTCACGTTACCAGAGGGAGATTTCACTAAGTAAGGTTCCATACAACGCATTGTTTTATGCTTTAGCAGCTTGATACTGTCAGGAATGGCACTCTGTCAAGAGTGGCAGAGGGTACCCAAGTAGGGCTTGGGTGGCTGTGCTGAGGTAAGGTAGCAGATAAGCACACACAGCAGGAAGTTCAACAAGAAAGAAGAGTAGGAAACAGTAGCTGTGAGCCAAAAGGGGCAAAAGATACAAAGGTACAAACAAACTGGATTCCCTCTTGGGATGTATGCTGAAATGGGAAAGAGTGTTCCACAAACCTTAGGAAACTCCAGCCTTCTGTACAGATTGCTATAACAGAGGCCCACGCTGGATGCTCATGGCTGGGAACAACAGCAGTGGGTGTCTGTAACACTGAAAACGCGACAAAGGAAGGGGCAGAGGTTGCCTGCCGGAAACCAACAGGCAAGCTCTGTACAAAGGGATTACATAAGACACATGAGAAGACAAGAACATAAATATCCAGCGAAAAGGAAGTCAAAGAGCAATCTAGCAGAAGGAAATGAAGGAAAGGCAGTTAGACTGAAATAGATAACCTAAGGTGGAGTACAGAGGACTCAAGGAAGAGAACAAGGGAGCAGCAGTCAGGAAAACAGAAGGGCTGCAAAGTAGGAAGCAGGTCTGCAGTCAAGAGTGGCACTAGGTGCAGGCAAACTGTATTGGACTGCAAAGGACTGTAGTAGGCTGAAAGGCAGGGAGTCCAGAAGAACAGGACAGAGAGAGATTAGTAGTAGGCGACAGACAGAGAGCCCAAAAGAATAGGGCCACTAGGTAGGGAGCCCAAAGGAGCAGGGCTGTAGGCAGCGAAGAGGTGCAGGCTGCAAGGTACGGAGCCCAGGGAACAAGGGCTTGGAGACAGCAGATGGTTGCAAGCTGCACGGTAGGGAGCCCAGAGGACAAGGGCGGTAGGCAGCCGGAGTGAAGAAGGTTGCAGGGCAGGGAGCCCAGAGGACAAGGACGGTAGGCAGCCGGAGTGAGGCAGGCTGCAGGGCAGGGAGCCCGAGGACAAGGATTGTAGGCAGCCGGAGTGAGGCAGGCTGCAAAGCGGGCTGCAGAGGACTAGGACTGTAGGCAGCCGGAGTAAGGTAGGCTGCAGGGCATGAAGCCCAGAGGACAAGGACTGTAGGCAGCCGGAGTGAGGCAGGCTGCAGGGCAAGGAGCCCAGAGGAGCAGGGCAGCAAGGAGTGAGCTCAGAGGAGCAGGGCCGCTAACTGTAGAGGGCTGCAGAGGACTGTAATAGGCTGCAAGGCAGGAAGCCCAGAGGACAAGGGCTGTAGGTAGAAGGCAGCAGAGCGTGATTGGCTGCAAGGCAGGGAGCACAGAAAGGGCACTGGATCAAAACAGGATAATGCAGCAACAGGAACAGCATACAAAGTAGCGCATCAATTAGGGATGTAACTGTATTACGGTATACCGTTAAAGATACCGTGAACCACTTAATTGAACAATAATAACCGTCACATTGTTTATACCGGTATACCGTTCATACCGTTAAGCGTGCTTTTCAGTCTGATTTGAAAAGGCTGCAGTAAGCAAGTGCTGAACAGTCTTGGCCTTTCACTGTTGGATGTGCCGTCTGCCAATTAGTTTCAGTTGGAGCAGTTTTTAATGCCATTCTATAAACCACACATGCCTGACACAAAATCAATATGTTAGCAAGAGAAAGAATAAAAACAGTGCAACGAAGGAAAAGGGTTTCTTTGGGTTGGCGGCTTTGGGATTTATATATTTATGATGGATAATGTTTTCTAAACATATGACAATGGGGGATTTCCCTAGTTCTATCATTGAATTTACATATAATAAGTCACACTGCGAAATTTACTCATCTCTGTGGGTATTCCCTGCTACCATACCAAAGGGTAACATGTCCGTGATTACTGAACACCTTTTGGCCCGCAAGTAAACTAAAGGCTGTAACGTAAAGAGAGAGTGTGTGTGTTTGTGTGTATGCGCACAAGCGTAAAATACCATCAGACTCCATTGATCTGTGGAATGCAGGTTATCAAGATGGCAACATGTTCACCTTCACCAGTAGCCAGTGGGGGAGCTAGAAGCCTAAATGAGCACTTAAGAAAAGCTATTCAGTTTGATTTGCCAGTCGCAGCAGGGCTCCCCCTCCACCCCCTCCTCCTCCTCTCCACACGTGTGTTTGGTGGAAGCAAGGGGTGGCATTTCAGTGGAAAGTATGTTGAAAAGCCCAATTCTGGCCTTGGGTGCCTGGTTTTGTTTGCGATGATAAATCTGACATTTATGACCTTTTAGAAAATATTTGTTAAGATTAGTTAACGCCACCTGCTATACCTTGATAACCATGATATACCGTCATTTGGCAATAAGGTTATTGTACCGTCATAAAACTAATACCGTGACACCCCTAGGGTCAATGCAAACAGGAGCGGGGAGATCTCAAGATGCAAGACACTGTGTCCTGCAGGCAGCTGCTTATATACAGCCCTGCCCTGTTCTGAGGCAGGCTAATTGACAGCACCTGTAGCAGCACACCTGAAGACAATCTGCCTCCTCCCTCTCTGGTCCTGAGCAGGTGGAAGCAGCACTGGCCGCTAGGGCTTCTGGGGATTGTGGTCCCAATAACGATGAATGAGAATAGCCAGGAATTGAGGACTGCAGCCAGGTGCATTATGGTAAATGTAGTTAATTGAATAAAATAAGAAAGAACCAAAGTTGAGCAAATGGAAATAAAAGACCAAGGCGTGAAAAGGAGTTGTTCAAGGAGTATTAGGAGGATAAATGAGTACGAAGTAGTCCATGATGGTTGCCAATGCGTGCGCCAGCGGCGCGGGCATGACAGTATGCACCTCTCCATGCCCCTCTCCAGGCCCTCTGAAGACTGACCAACAAGAAGAGCACGTCCAAGGCCTGTCACACCGCGAGAGAGTCGTATACCAAAAAGGCACATCATGAAGCACCAAAAACTGTTTAATGCTGCAAGGTGAGAGTCTTGAAGGGAGGAGACATTACCAATGTTTCGAACCTTTGAGGTATAATTCAGAAAAGACAACTTCTTAGGGACCAAAAACCCAACAGTGCGTTCATGAACTGAGGAACTGTGGAGATGTGCTGCAGACTCCATGGCATATATTGCTTTGAAAGAAGTGGTCTTCCTTAGGACTAGCAATGGTCCAGTGCTGAAAGGTGGAACCAGAAATTCAGCTGAATTGGTTTCTCTAGGACGGTCGTCCAAATAGTCAGAAGCAGCAATGGCAACATGAAGATTTGCGACAGAGACTTCAGGAGTAACAAATGTTGCAGGAACACCATGAGTTACAGGAAGATCAGGAATGGCAGTAGGAAGTTCAGATGCTGTAACAGCTGGAAGTATAGGTGTCACAGGAACACCAGCCGACAGGGACGCAACTGAGACTGATGGTGTTGTGACTGGTAGTTTAGGTGCTGCAGAGGCACCAACAGTATCTACCGGAGCTGTAGCCTTAATAGTACAACTTTTAACTGGCTTTGCAACAGGTACTGTCCTTGCAGGCAGAGAGGAAGGGGGTGCTTTGACTGCAGTAGGAGTGATCTGAGATGAGGCATCAGTAGCAGATTCAGGAGTACTAGCAGGGGGAGCAGCAGAGATAGGGCTAGCAGATCTTGTAACAAGTAGCATGGTGGATGTAGGACCAGGAAAGGGTAAGCCTTCCGAAGGCTGGCCTGCAAAGTCTTGTGTGCCCAAGTTGATACATGGATCTGGGGTATTGACAGTAGGCAAAGTTGGATTCCAGACAGGTACTGGGTATGTTTCAGGATCTGACTCCTGGTCAGGAGTGCCAATGTTCATAGAAGCAGAATACATCTCAGATCTGGTCACTTCAGTAGAGGCTGTAAGTGGGAGTAAAGGACTGACATCAAGGGCAAGAATGGAACAATCCTTTGACTCAGCGGAATGTCCAGTCAGATGATTACACTTGATCTTTGGTGTAATGGCCGTGTGAGCGATCTGGCCCACTGGAGGAGTCCATCCTTCACTATCTGAACGACAGCCTGTGTTACTGTGGCTAGTAAGTGAATGAGCGGTGTCAAGCTTCAACTGGTATGTATATGCCAAGTTCAAGTCTTCCAACTGCTCTGTATAAGTCTGTATCCTCTTCTGTGTTACCAGTACAGGCCTTAATCTGTTAAACTCTAAAGACAGAATGTCGGGTGTTGGACATAGTGTCAGATGGTCTGGTAAATTGTGTCCCTTAGCTAGATTCTTATAATGCAGATAGACAAATTCATCATAGAGGTCTTCGGTTTGTCTTTTAAGGCTTAAGAGTTGTTCTTGTAACAGGTATGTCCCATTAGCCTGTTGTACATCTTCAGAATCTGGTGCAGCAGAAAATTCGGGTGTTGCAATAGGAAGACTGACCTTAGAGTTATCATGGTTAGTAGTTACTTGGGATGCATTAAGACAACCGATGGTCAGTATTGGTCTTTTGTACCCACGACCAACTGCGCTAACCTCAGGATACTGAATGCCTTGTCCGGTTAAATGATTGTTTACAGCAGTCAGGGGAGGTTGTCTAGCTTGCCAAGCTGATCTTGAGCATATCACTTTGGCAACAGCGTACTCTGGTTGAGAGTCTGCCACAATGAGTGCAATATCCCTGGCTGTAGCAGTGTTACGACATTGCTCCTGAGACAGGGTAGCCTGGGATAAAGGAATACAAGGTTCGTGTACCGGCTGAATGTCGAATGTAGTGTCAGAAGAAATGCCAGAAACCGCATGAGTGTTTTCCACTGGTTGGGCTAACAAAATCTGCAGGAATTCATTTTCTTGCTGCAGCTCTTCTATAGATAGAGACTGCGGATTATAGTTGCAAATGTCATAGTAGTTACACATGGAAGGGTCAGCGAGCCAGTGAGTGTAGTACTGTACTTGTTAACCTTTGTTTACTAGGGTGAGTCTGTCTTTTAAACTATGGTTTTTGTTTGCAGTCCTTAAGAAAACTTTAGATTTTTGCAGAGGTTTCTTGAACCGAAAAGAAAGCATCTTTGGTCTGTGTGTGCCCTTCCTGCCTATGGAACAAGAATCTTTTTGATCTTGCATTCTGTCAGGAATGGCACTCTGTCAAGAGTGGCAGAGGGTACCCAAGTAGGGCTTGGTGGCTGTGCTGAGGTAAGGTAGCAGATAAGCACACACAGCAGGAAGTTCAACAAGAAAGAAGAGTAGGAAACAGTAGCTGTGAGCCAAAAGGGGCAAAAGATACAAAGGTACAAACAAACTGGATTCCCTCTTGGGGTGTATGCTGAAATGGGAAAGAGTGTTCCACGAACCTTAGGAAACTCCAGCCTTCTGCACAGATTGCTATAACAGAGGCCCACGCTGTATGCTCATGGCTGAGAACAACAGCAGTGGGTGTCTGTAACACTGAAAACGCGACAAAGGAAGGGGCAGAGGTTGCCTGCCGGAAACCAACAGGCAAGCTCTGTACAAAGGGATTACATAAGACACATGAGAAGACAAGAACATAAATATCCAGCGAAAAGGAAGTCAATGAGCAATCTAGCAGAAGGAAATGAAGGAAAGGCAGTTAGACTGAAATAGATAACCTAAGGTGGAGTACAGAGGACTCAAGGAAGAGAACAAGGAGCAGCAGTCAGGAAAACAAAAGGCTGCAAAGTAGGAAGCAGGTCTGCAGTCAAGAGTGGCACTAGGTGCAGGCAACTGTATTGGACTGCGGAGGACTGTAGTAGGCTGAAAGGCAGGGAGTCCAGAAGAACAGGACAGAGAGAGATTAGTAGTAGGCGACAGACAGAGAGCCCAAAAGAATAGGGCCGCTAGGTAGGGAGCCCAGAGGAGCAGGGCTGTAGGCAGCGAAGAGGTGCAGGCTGCAAGGTAGGGAGCCCAGGGAATAAGGGCTTGGAGACAGCAGAAGGTTGCAAGCTGCACGGTAGGGAGCCCAGAGGACAAGGGCGGTAGGCAGCCGGAGTGAAGCAGGCTGCAGGACAGGGAGCCCAGAGGACAAGGACGGTAGGCAGCCGGAGTGAGGCAGGCTGCAGGGCAGGGAGGCCAGAGGACAAGGATTGTAAGCCGCCGGAGTGAGGCAGGCTGCAAGGCGGGCAGCAGAGGACTAGAATTGTAGGCAGCCGGAGTGAATCAGGCTGCAGAGCAGGGAGCCCAGAGGACAAGGACGGGAGGCAGCCGGAGTGAGGTAGGCTGCAGGGCATGGAGCCCAGAGGACAAGGAATGTAGGCAGCTGGAGTGAGGCAGGCTGCAGGGCAAGGAGCCCAGAGGAGCAGGGCAGCAAGGAGTGAGCCCAGAGGAGCAGGGCCACTGACTGTAGAGGGCTGCAGAGGACTGCAATAGGCTGCAAGGCAGGAAGCCCAGAGGACAAGGGCTGTAGGTAGAAGGCAGCGGGGCATGATCGGCTGCAAGGCAGGGAGCCTGGAAAGGGCACTGGATCAAAACAGGATAATGCAGCAACAGGAACAGCATACAAAGTAGCGGGTCAATGCAAACAGGAGCGGGGAGATCTCAAGGTGCAAGACACTGTGCTCCTGCAGACAGCTGCTTATATACAGCCCTGCCCTGTTCTGAGGCAGGCTAATTGACAGCACCTGTAGCAGCACACCTGAAGACAATCTGCCTCCTCCCTCTCTGGTCCTGAGCAGGTGGAAGCAGCACTGGCCGCTAGGGCTTCTGGGGATTGTGGTCCCAATAACGATGAATGAGAATAGCCAGGAATTGAGGACTGCAGCCAGGTGCATTATGGTAAATGTAGTTAATTGAATAAAATAAGAAAGAACCAAAGTTGAGCAAATGGAAATAAAAGACCAAGGCGTGAAAAGGAGTACGAAGTAGTCCATGATGGTTGCCAATGCGTGCGCCAGCGGCGCGGGCATGACAGATAGCACCGTCCCCATAGGCCATACATTGGTTACGAGTATGAATCCAATCTACACGAAACAATTTAAATTTTGCTTTAGTTGGATTCAAGATTAATAGTTCAAGTGAGATGTCCGCCTCAGTTAGCGCCTCCAGCATGTACTCAGTCCATTTTTTGGAGAAAAAAGCAGATGATTTGCGAGAATACCCAATATGTTCAAAGAAGAGGCACCCAATATACATTTTCTATATAGAGAACAAAATTTCCATACTACTTGAATGTACAAAGAAATGCTGCCCAGTTTGTGCCGAAGTAATGGTAAGGTGTAGATTGGGGGAGCCTTAGTACATTTTTCCAAAAGGATGCTTCATAGTGGTCCCAATACGATCTTAACTCTGGGAGTCCTGTTTCCGCTCCATAGGAAATAATAGGCACCACTTTTTGTTGATAAAAACTATGAGCTGCTGTGAATTTTCCATATCTGGCCAGCAAAATTCGAGCTTGAGAAGATAAGGAACGCATTTTTGCGTCCAAAGTTGCTGTATATATAAGGTCGTTTTGCAGTTCCGAGAAAGGCAGCACCAAGTATTTGTAATGGGAAACTCGCACCACCTTCTGATTTAATAGGGACCAATTATACCTAGCAGACTTTTTATTAAAAGAGGTTAGACAAGTGACAATTTGAGTTTTAGCTATATTGATGGTCAGCTGGTTCTCGGAGACATACTCTTGAAGTTTGTCCAACAAATTTTGCAAACCACGCGGAGAGCATGACAAGAGAACAAGATCATCGGCGTATAATAACCAAATGATTTTCTGAGAGCCCAATTTTGGAGCATCCGACATGGTATTTTCAAATTGCAACCCTATGTCTAGCAGAAACAAGTTAAATAATGTTGATGCCAAGATACACCCCTGCTTAAGCCCGTGATTTGTTGTAATATGGGCAGATAATGAACCATCCAAACCCAGTCTAACTTGCATTGAGGTGTTAGAATGCAATCATTTGATCAGCATAAGTATTGAGGCAGGACAGCCGTACTGTTCAAGTTTCTTAAAGAGTAATAGTCGATTGACTGAATCAAAGGCATTACTAGAGTCAACAAATGCCATATATAGGTTTTGTTTACGACCAGCGTACTTACTCTTGATCAAACTAAGAAGGAGCATGTTAGGTGAAGTGCCCAGCCCTGAGACAAATCCTGACTGGAAAGGGTCTCTTTTCCCATTAGATTTCGTCCATTCATTCAAAACTTGCAAAATAATGCGACTGTATAATTTTCCAGGCGCATCCAGTAAGGTTATAGGACGATAGTTTTGTGGTTTGGGGCAGTTACCCTTCTTAAACAGTGGGATAATGATGGAGTGGGTCCATGATTTTGGAATCATTTGAGTTAAATTGATATGCTGAAAGATTTGAAACAAAATCTCGGTCTACAAATTAGGGTTATGTTTAAAGATTTTATTCAAAAGCCCATCTGGGCCAGGGGCTCTAGAGTGGCTTATTGAAGAAATGTAGTAATAAATATCAGCCCTTGAGCTATCAAGATGAAACAGAGGCAAACACTCCTCCTCCTGAACTGGGCTTGCTGTCACCGGCAAGGCATACATGTTTGTAAAATAATCAACCCAAGCGTGCTCTGAAACATGTGTATCTGTGTCAACATCTGGGAGGTAGAAACCGCTTCATTGAGCGTAGCCCACATTTGTGCGGTATTCTGATTGCCCAATGATTTCAACATGTGTTCATCATCTTTCTGCCACAGAGTAGCGTGATGTAAGGGCAGCCAATTTTTGTAATTTGTCTTAACTTTAGTTAAAGCTGCTAATTTAAGCTCATCTGGAAGCAAGGCTGCTCTACGTCTCGATGCACGGTACTCAGTTTTTTTCATTTTAACTTAGGCATCATAAGCGTGCCTTTGCATATTAAAAGGTTTTTTGATGTTCCTGTTACTCACTGAGTATCTCTGCATGAGATCATAGTAGCACACATTCCCCATCTCACCCGATAGTCATGAATTTGCATAAGCCGCTGTAAGCAAGTTTGAAAATTGCATTAGGATATCTTCAGACCACCTTATCCGATTGCCCTGCACATTTGCCTTTATGGTTCCAGGAAACTTAGATCGAACGCTAGGAGCCACACTCCAGGGAACTTTCCAGGAACAACATAGTAAACGATGGTCACTATCCACCGAGGGGACTATGTGAAAGCTTTCCATTTGCAACATCAGCTTTGGGTCAACATATATGTAGTCAATAGTGGCGCACACCAGACCTCGTTGCCAAGTGACCTTTGACTGGTTAACATCTATGCGAGATCCATTGAGCATAACTAAGCAGCGCAAGGTCATTATGTGTTTCCACTATGTTTGCCTCATATTTTCACAGGCTCTACCCGATGAGAAGAGATGCAAGTTAAGGTCCCCTGCAACCACCGTATGCACAATGTCAGGTGACAAAACAACTTGATCTAACAGGTTCTCAAGGTCATTAAAGTATGTCATATCATCAATCGCCTGCCAGTTCCAATAAATATTAACCAACGCATACTGTGTGGTACGGACAGATATTATCGTCAATTGCATGAATGGATTTGGCGAGAAAGTAGAGATCAAATTATGACCAACACTAGTTTTGATACACGTAATCAATCCAGCCATGGGGCGCCCTTTAACACCTTGTAACGCGGGTGTACAATGCAGAATGTGATCATTCCAGATTGGAGACGTGGTTAACCACGTTTCTTGTAACATTATAATGTCAAAATTATTTAGGATAGAATTTTGGTTATTAAATAAGTGGGAATACCCACAGGTGTTCCACGAGGCAAGTTTTAATAAGTCCTGCCCACACCGATGCGTTGGCTAACTATTTGACCCACAATTGCAAACACATTTCACTGACATTGCTTGAACACCGGCAGTAGCATTACTTGGAGTTGTCTTAGGGATGTTACATTCCAATAACTCGTCACCAGGGGCAGGACCCAACAGTAGAACAAAGCCCAAATCAAATAATTCATCCTTAGCAGCCAAGATTATATTACGCACCAACCTTGAGCGTAATTTCAGGCAATTCATAGTTAAAACTTTGTCATTCATGAATTCAATTTGCTCGATATCCGCTGATCCTATGTCCTCAAGTTGTTTGACATCAGAAAAAATTTCGAGCAGACTATGCCTATTTAACAAATATTGCGGATGAGGAGCGGGCCTACAACCCAAAATAACCGTGTTTGCATGAGCATCTTGTTTACCATTCGCCACTGGTTTTTTAGAAAGTTGCTTATGGCAATGTTGAGTTGTTTCAACTGGGGCTGTAATTTTCACTTGTTGTTTTGGGAGCAAGTCCTTTAGTAATTTAGCAATCTCATCCCCCCTCCCCTCAAAAGGGTCTGAACTCGCTGGAACTGATGCAACAGATCCAGGGACCACAGACGGAAGGCAATCACGGCGATCCTCATTTGCCATGACTACAAGAGGGCTTTGTTTCAACGCTGATTTAGGCAAGCATTTCACCACATTCAGGCATTTCTCAATCAATTGTGGGGCTCCCAAGATTGACCCTTTATCACAAAACAACACCACTTTAGATGTTGTGTTGGGAGCACCTATCAAGGGAAGCTGGACAAATCTAACCATGTACGCATCCACTTCTTTTCTAATTTCCTCTCGCCTTTTTTTTTCTTCCAAAGGCAAAGAGATGACCTTAGAAGCCAGCGGAGATGCTACAGTCCCATTTTTCAATGGTAGATCAGAGGAGGGTTTGCAATGATCGTTCATGGCCTCGATAAGATTATCCAAGGGAGCATATTGCTTCGTAACAGAATTTTTTGATAGCCCCAGCTTCATCTTTTTTAACTGATTTAACTCCACATATTTTTTCTTCACATTAGCAGCCAAGGCTGCAGAGGAGCTTTTAGTTGGGGTTGTTAGAGCCTTAATAAACTGTTTAGTCGTCCCAGAGGACATATTTTTCTTACCTTTTACATTCTTAGTTTTTTGCTTTATAGCAGTAGTTATGATGCTGTGTCCATTATTCACCCCCAAATTCAGTTTATTATTCTGAGAAGGGGGTGCTTTGGTAGGTTTAGCAAAAATGGTATAAATGTGTCTTTCCATTAACTTAGGTGACTGTGGAGGAATTACACCCTCATTATTACCCGAGGCCAGAGGATCAAGAATAACATTCGGGAAGAGTGGAACTGCGGGGACCTCTTCAATCAAGGGACATGACCAGTCAGGAAGCCTAAAAGGAATCCCAGCTATAGGGGAGGAAGCTCTATCCATGAGATTTCCTTTTCTTGGAGAAACTGCTATTGTCTGGAGACCCACACTCTCGTTGTTCTCCACAGCTCTGGGTTTGGCTTGCCAAGCAATGATATTAGCTATTTGCAGGCTCTGAGCTGAGATTTTATCATTAAGTGATTCAAATAGCTTCACTAAAGTATTCATGGTGGTGTTCATTGCATCAAAGGCCAAGTGCACCATTCTAGTATCCCTAGAGGCAGGCAACCCATCTTCACTCTGCGTAATATGCGTAGGAGTCGGATTGAAAAAGGACGAAGACTTATTAGATCTTGGCGGACTGACATCCGGAAACATATTAGGTGAAAAGGATAATTTTTCTGAGATGGTTTGTGCCGAATAATCAGTATGCATTGAATCTAAATCGATCACTGCTACATCCGCAGGTGTTATCCTAAAGCTCCTACTAACTGCAGAATCCACCATGATAGCCGAAGCCCCTCGTACCACCATGCTATCTGTAAGGGAGCAGATAGAGCCTGGCTTTTGATTTATTGGCTCCTCCCGCTCTTCCCCAAGATTCGCTGGCACGAGTTTCACAGTACCTGCAGTTGGGGGTGGGGTATCAATCACTCTTTCAATGTTTACAGGAAAAAAAACACGAATATCAGCGGTGCCCAGCCCCTTTATGGCTTGAGAAGCACCATTAAAACCTGCAACCTGACCACCCTTCGGGGTCGAGCAATTTTTAGATTCAAAGAAGCTTTTGTAGGACATCGTATGTTTCTTTTCTATCATTACACAGGACTCGGATCTGTGGGTTGTAAAGGCATTCCCGTGCGTAATGTGTAGTACGGAGGTTTCATTGGAAAACAAAAAGGGGAAACTCACTCAACACTAGAGAATTCCCGTTAGGGAGAGCCCACGCCCGCTCGGGACGATCACCGGAGGCGCACCGCACGACACCGCACAACGCCGCGGCGAAGCGGTAAAGCAGTGCTTCACCGGTGCTTCCTCCTGGTGCGCGCGCTGGTGCGCGCGGCTGCCTTGTTTTGTAGCATCACAGCAAGGGGGAGTGGCTTCACAATTAAAGTAGCTGAAAGAATTGAATATGAAGTATATATAAATATGGAATGAGTACTATATACTTAGTATTATGTCCAAAAGTTAAGTAATTTAAGCAAGAGCTTAAATGTCCATATATCCAAATACCAGCAGCAAGAGAGAGAGTCAACAAGTCCAATGATTTCCAACGAGCAGGGGGTCCGGCACAAGCGGTGCTTCACCGGTGCTTCCTCCTGGTGCATGCGCGCTGGTGCGCGCAGCTACCTTGTTTTGTAGCATCACAGCAAGGGGCTTCACAATTAAAGTAGCAGCAGCAAGAGAGAGAGTCAGCAAGTCCAATGATTTCCAACGAGCAGGGGGTCTGGCACAAGCGGTGCTTCACCGGTGCTTCCTCCTGGTGCGCGCATTTAATCTAAATCTTAGGAGCTGATTCATGTGATGGCGTAAAGGGCAGGAAGTTAGATACTTTGGTTGTGCATGTAGTTTCAATATGCTCAGTGAAACAGGGAGAGTTGATTTGAGAGATGCTCGGTGATCATAGGTCGAGATCCAATCCCAGGTCTCTAATTTCTTTTTTGCATGCTGGGTCGATCGAGCAGCTCTTCGACGGTTATATTGGCAGATTCCATGATCATTTTTATTTTTAACTTCCATGATTGAAGTAATCTTGATTGTGTTTGTTCATTTCCGTTGTTGAAAATTTGATAAGCTGGAATTTGCGATCCAAGTAGCATTTTCCTCCATGACGATAGAGATTTCCATATTATCGTCATTTAGAGCGAGTTTAATGTCAATTCATATCTTAATGCCACCATTGAGATGTATTTGGGAAGCCCCAGGCCGCGTCTCCAGAACCTGCCTTCAAGTTTCTGCCAAAAGCAATGGTCGAGATTCCAACCTGTTTCTCCACCAAAGGTTATTGTGGGGATGAACTTCTGCAGGTAGAACGTTAATATCGGAGCAAATGAAAATTTTCTGTAATCTTTATTGATTTTTGCTCCTTGTAGACCTAATTTGTTGGTTCTTTCAAGTAGGTCATTTGTCCAAGCGGATTCACAGGTTGAGTCATTGACCATTATGCCTAAGAAGCGTATATATTTTACGATGGTTAAAGGCACTTTTTCGATTGCCCATCTGAAGTTTTCATCTTTTCTAGATATGCTTTTTCCGATGCACATGATCTTAGTTTTCTCCGTATTTAGATTCAAGTCATTGGCTTTTAAGTAGTCATTTATACTGAGCAGTAGGTGTTGCAGACCTATCTGAGTCCGGTAATCAGCACAATATCGTCTGCATAGACGAGGCATTTGATAGGTGTTCCGTTTACCATTGGGGAGAAGCAGTTGGCTGACTCCAACCATTTAGGTAGGTCTGAGATGAATAATTTGAATAGCTCAGCTGCTAATGGGCACCCTTGCTTTACTCCTTTGTGCGTTGGAATTGGTTGGGTCAGGACACCTTGCATGTTCACTCTTACTTGGACTTTAGTGTTCGTGTGAAGGGCTATGAGCGGGACCAGAATCTGAGCCGGACAATTCCACTCTCGAAGTTTGGACCAGAGCTTTTCGTGATTTATAGCATCGAACGCTTGTCTAAGGTCGACGAAGGTGAAAAATACTTTGTTCTTTGACTCTAGGGCGTCTAGTTTTATTATGGTTAGTAGTGTGAGATTTACATCAACACCTACTTGTTCCGTAAAGCCAGTTTGTCAGCAGTCTGTTCTCTTTGCCCTGGACGCCCATGCCGTCAGCTTCAGTCGAAGGAACAAACCAAATATTTTCCCCATGGTGTCTAGAAGGGCAATAGGACGATAGTTAATCGGATCGTCCCTACTGCCCTTCTTGTAAATCAGAACAAGTATTGCCTTTGCCCACGAGTCTGACGTTTTCATTGATTTTGAGATTTTACTGAATAGACCTTCCATGAGTTTGGCACAGCAATGTTTGTGTTTCTTTAGCATGATGTTAGAGATTTGATCTGGGCCTGCTGCTCGCGAGTTCTTTAGCCTTTGAATTACGGTTTCGAGGTCTTCGCAGGAAGGTGTTATCTCCCAGGATTTTGTGGTTTTTTGAGGATTTTTTTGTACTTCTTGGTTAGGCATCGCGTATATCATTGTGAAGTATTCAACCCACTTCGAGCTTGGGATTTCATTTGAAATGTTTGGAATTACTTTTGTGTTACCTTTGTTTAGAAGTGACCATATCTCTCGCATGTTTTTGGTGATTATTAGCTTTAACATGATTTCAGCTCTGTTTTGTTCAATTATCACAGAGTGAGATTTGAGCCAGTTTCTGTAGACCTGGCGCCTGTCTTTAACTTTTTTTTGTTTGGCGTCTTGATGACTCGAGAACTTCTTTATCATGCGCAAATCTTTCCTCAGTGCCTTTATTGCCTGGCCAATTTCAGGTGTTTTGAGGTATATCCAGATGTTTTTGAGTTGACAAAATTTAGCATGAAGTCGACCAACATCGGAGCATATTCGACATTGTTTGAATCGGAAATACTCTGGGATAGTTTTTGAATCAGAGGTCCATTGGTTCTTAGCCGATTCCCTGCCGCGTTTATTGCTAGTTGTACTTCATGTTTGTCAGGCTCTATATGTGCTTCGCGGTCCCACAAGAGGCACAACATATCATGGTCACTAGAGTCCTTCTGGACTAAATGCAGAGACTCCACTTTTTCAAATACATTTCGGGATACCCAGATGTAATCCAAGGTGTTTCTGCGTTGCAGTCGTTTCCAAGTAGTCTTACAGGGTTGGTCGCCTTTGGTATTACCATTGACCATCTGGCAGTTTCATGATTCGAGACCTTGGGATCAGAGTTGGCCTCGTTCATCTACTTCGCTGTCAGGTAACTGAACGTTTTTCTTCGTTCAATGATCATATCGAAACCAGCTACAATTTTGATCGCCACATATAATCACTGATAAATCGTCGTAATTGAGGAAAGCATCATCGATTAAAGTTGTTACAGTAGTTATAAAATGCGTGGTTGAGATCATTGTCGGGTTCCAGTATCCATTGATTACAAGTAGATGACTGTGGTTGTTAGAGTTTGTCGCAGCAATTTGAATTAGAGTACCCTGTACAAATGGATTCGGATTTACTGATGCCAGTGGGGTCGTCCAGTTATGTATTTTCACTAGTGTTATTAAGCCTGAGTATGGGCGACCTTTGACGTTTTTTTTTGCTGGATTTAAGAAAATGGTGTAGCCATCTCGAGTCGGAACATCACAGAGCCAGGTTTCTTGGAGGCAAATTGCAAAAACGTAATCTAAGGGTTCTGTGAAGTTGTTAAACAAGTGAGTGAACCCACGAGTGTTCCAGGATAGCAACCTCAGCTTGGCCCATGTCACTCATTTTTATTGGCGTTGATCATTATTCGAACGAGGCTCGGTTGTGCTTCCTTCAGCTTTGGCTTGTTTTCCCAGGTCGCTTCGCATACTCTGGAGTATGATAGTGATTTCCGTAGGGAAATCCGACGAGCTTCACTTTGAGGTTCATTTGTATTTGACTTGCTTTCCAATTTCCCATTTTGGGTCGTGGATTCAGATTCCAGGGTGATGTCAAATCCAAATACAAGCAGCTCTTCTATTGCTTGTAACAGAATGTTTTTGACTGCACAGGATGTTATGTGCAGCAACACCTGGTCTGTTGTTTTCTCTGTTGCATACTCAACAATTTTTATGTCGTCGGTCGTTATTGTCCGAAGTTGTGGGACAAAGGCAAATAATTTCAGGACATTGGCTCTGTTCAAATTTACTTCATTTTCATCGGTTTGGAAGTTTTGTAGGTGAAGTTTCCATAGGCTCATGTTAGATTTTGAGCCTTTATCGCCATGTACTCTGGAGCGGAAATGCGCTCCGTTTTTCCTCTGATTCATTGTTTGCTTAGGATTTAGCATGGAGCTTGTAAATGATTACTGAGTCTTTGAAACGTTGAGGTTTCCTTTTTTTGATACTTCCCGAGTTTGCAATTTGATCAATTGAGCTTTTGCGGGAGGTTTCTTCTCTTCAGATTTGTCACTAAGTGTAGTTGCTGGAACCTCAGAAGAGGAGTCGAAATCAGCATCGCTTTCAATTGAATACGTTGATAAATTACATAGGTCAACAGAACTTTCCGCTGCCGAGCTGACTGAACTTTTGGTGTCAGAATCCATACATCGGCGTTTAGCCGTTTGCTTGTTTGGTGGTTGAATCTGTCCTTTCCCCTGAGCTGGCGCTTGTGCTTGTTGGAGATCAGGCTGTGATGGACCATTTTTTCGATGGAACAGGCTTGTTTTTTTTGGTGTTGTCATGTTTCTTATACATTTGTTAACATTTTGACGCACGCTTTTTTGTTGTACATCTTTTTGTCCATGCGCAGTTACTTTCTTTTTGTTGAGCATTGGTCCTTTCCTGGGGATTTTGTTTGTGCCTATAGTTTTGGCTGGGCCACTGAATACATTAAACGAGTTTGGTTGGAATCTGGATTGGACCGGGTGTTTCTTCTTGTGCCAATGAAGCAACCAGCAGAGGAACATTCTCGTTTCCTGAAGCGTCAACATTGGTATTTAAACTTTGAACCACTTGGGGGGATTCGGGTGCTGATAGAAAAGGATGCAGGAGCATTTGGACAAGGTTAGCGGCATTTTGAGGCGGAACAACGCTAATTGAGTCAGGATTTGCGGCATTTGGATGCAGAGCATCGCTAATTGAGACGGCTACATTACTTTGTGAGATGGATGTCGGTGTATGGATCTTTAGGTTGTGATTAACATTTTTCCTCATCCATTTCACAGCATCTAACAAGCCTTCAATTATTGTATCATTTTGGCGATGAGGCCTAGCTGCCAGGTCACTGAGTCATTCTTGCCATCTGATCGATAGGTCAGCATTCTTTGCCATAAGAGTTTGTAAGAATCCTGTGAAAAGGTCGATTTTTTCTATTTTTTGTACCAAATTTTGAATCACGGCCCCTAAGTCGTTTAATTGGCTGTTTAGTGATTCATACAATTTGGTAAAGGGCGCGAGCGCCACAGCAGATGCCGCAAGGACATAATTGTGTATTTGATTTAAGGCTTCAGCAGAAATACTTGCGTGCAGGACATGGTCTGATGTCTTATCTTGTCTAGTTGATGAGGTATTTGAACAATCCAAATTGAACCAAGAATCAAGAGGAGAACAGTTTCTTGTTGTGTTGAGCGGTTGAATTTCATCATAGGAGGGCTTAGTCTGAGCTTGGCGGGTACTTGAGTGCCCCGCTTGGTGGACTTGATCTCTTGGGAGATATTGAGATTCGGACTTAAGCTTGGCTATGCATTGTAATCGTTGCGTCCTTGCGATGGAACTCGTTTCCATGTCGGATAGATTTTGTGCTGACAGTGGCATGAGCTGGCCAGAAGGACGTCTTGGCGAGACTCTAGGGCGTGCTCCTGTTTCCTCAGGGGCCTGACAGGCATAGCTACTGCGATTTCCTTGATCTAAGGAGTCAGGCGTTTGTCTCGGCATGAAAATTCCCCCCTTGTTCTTTGCATTCAGCCCTACAGACTGCAGTGGAGACTCGTGAGTTTTGGCTGATGTGTGTTCTTTCTGGAAGGAGGACTGAACACTGCCTGTTATTGGGACTTCCGCCATTAGTAAAGGCAGGCACGTTGGAAAGCAGATTGAAGAGTTAGACAGTGGCGGTCATTACAACCTTGGTGCTAAGTGCACCAACTTTACCACCATGGTGTAAACTACGTTTACACCATGGTGGATGGCGGATTTACCGCCCCATTCCAAGGTGAGTGGGGCGGTAAATCCCCATTTCCCATTTTCCCTTCCCCATTCCCATTTTTGCCCCATAGGGCATAATGGGAGTGGGGAAGGCGCTAATTACGCCGCCGTAAATTACGGCGGCGTAATTAGCACCATGGCGGGTTAGCGCCATGGACTTTAATGCCTGCCAAAAGCAGGCGTTAAAGTGGGAATCCGGCGTTAAGGGTTAACGCTGTCGTTAACCCTTAACGCCGGGGTTGTAATGACCTCCAGTGTCTTTGGCAGTGGCATGCCTTGGCTCGTGCATTTGGGTAAGTCTCCTTCACTTAATTTCAAAGGTGCAATGTGCAGCGTCGCGTCTCTTGAGCTTGCACAATTTAGGATGAGATGTAAAACCTCAAAATTTGTCAGGCTTAATAATTCATCGTCGCTCACCACAAAAGGGGAAGAACTCTTGTCATTTGGAAGCATAAGTTTTGTGGAACTTACAGCCGTCACATCTATTCGGAGATCGAGTGAGGCTTCAATATTCTCTTCCGAACTGGGTTGAGTGGCATCGCTGCTCGTAGCATGAGGTACAGTTGCTGAAGGCGCTGAACACAAGGAGCTTTCAGACTGGTCAGGTAACTGGTTGGATGGCTCTTTATATGTAGGGCCGTTTTGCTGGAACGGCAATAAGTTCGCAGAAGGGACAAAGTGAGGTGCGACTAATGCTGGATCTTCTATGGCTTCTCGTTCATCGACGACTAATTCATCTTGTACTGGCGTAGGTTTCCCGTATTGTCCTTGATGTAATTGTTTAACAAGATGATTTACTGCCGAGTCAATGTTAGAACTCGGCTGGTAGTCAAGGGGACGGGGAAGCAGTTCGCATTCGCATTCGCATTTCCGCACTTCATGACATGGGTGGACTGTTTGCAGAGCAGACGGCAGATCGAATGGAACTAGCACAGCAGGTAAGGTGAGCGGTGCAAGTAGAATTCGACTTGCAGTTTTGCTTACCCTTTTTCCAGCAGGTGCCTTCATCGCTGTCCATGGATTCATCATTAGCCGATGTTGAATTGTTTTTTTTGCGCGTCTGGGGGCCTTCCGCCAACAGAGTCATTTACTCAAGTCAAGTTGAGTCGGGACAGACAGAAGGGCGGGCGGGCACACTGGCAGCGGACTGGGGGCAGACTGGACTCTGCACCGGACTCTGCTCCGCGCTCCGCATGCTGGATAGGTTTTTAAACATTGAGTTAACTGGAGATGAAAATAGGACTGAAACTCGTAGTGCAGCTCCTCTCACACCAACTAACAGCAGAGCCTGGGGACAAACTGTACTCTGCACCGGACTCCGCGCCACGCTCCGCGTGCTGGATAGGTTTTTAAAGAATGAGTTAATGGTGATGAAAATAGGACTGAAACTCGTGGTGCAGCTCCTCTCACACCAACTAACAGCAGAGACTGGGGGCAGACTGGACTCTGCACCGGACTAAAATAATTGTGGCAAATATCTTGCTGGAAACATCCAACAAGGAGCACAGTCTATAATTAGAAGAGTCCATTCTGGAGTTGTTTTAATGTATCAAGATAAACACTGCTTGCCTCCACGATTCAGGTATTTTTCCTTCCTTAAAGAACTTTTTGTCACTAATATTGAGGCCCGATTTTCAGAGTTTCTCAGCAGCACTGCATTTGCTAAGCCATCAGGCCCTGCTGCCCTAGCATTTTTTTATTTGGTTATGCCCATTACTACACTGTCATAGTCAAATTCCAGTCTAATCCTACCTGTGGCAGAATTAGGCAATATATATGCATGTGTACTTTCGCTTATATAGTTATCTTAATATGTTTATTCCATCCTACCTCACTAATGAGGTTAATAACGATATCAGTTTTCTGGCCCTTGACAGATTTTAGAACGTTACAGATCTTTATTTTGTATTACCATTCCTTAATATCACAAGCATTGTTTGTCACTGTGCGTTTTTTATTGAAAACCTCCATCTCTTCAAGCAATTTGTGTACTTATTTTGAGCTTTCCTAATTAAGGAATGTATTCCTCATTTATTAATATGTCTCCTGTTGGTCTAATATCTTGCCTTAACTCACGTTTTGCATCACAAATTACTTTATCGTACACATTTACAATCTATGTTTGCCCCATGCACAGCTGTTCCCGAAGTGAGCTGCTTAATCCAATCTCATTAGCATTTATATTTTTTATGTGATTAAAAGGATTTTTTCCGGTGGTACTAGCTGCTCACTGACATTATTTACATTTCTATTTGTCCATGTGATCTTATTTCCACCATTGTTTATGTCAACATCGGAATTCTTAATATTGTTTGTGTCATTCCAGTCAGTTTTTATGCTAATTATGAAAGCAGTGTGGTCACTAAAATCATTAAAACATACTGTAAGTTTATCTGCGATGGTCGCTTTACCCGCACTGCCAAAGAAGTAGTCACGAGTGGCCTTTTTATTTCCTCGACGCCATATATGATTGCCTGGAATGCCTCCTCTTAATTGCCCATTTATCATGATAAACTCTCATTCTTCCATAAAACGTGACCGAGACCTTCCCTGCCTATTAGTCTCTTTCTGCAAAATTATGCTTACAGCCTTTAAGTGGATTGTTTCCTCGATGTCCCCTTTATCAGCACAATATGCAAGTGTTTTTGATTTTATATCAGTTTTGATATAACGTGAATATACATTTTATGTAAAATCTATGTATAGATGGGAGCGGCTGTGAGTGGTGCTCGCCGGTGTTTCTTGATCGAGTGCCGAGAGCGAAGTGAGCTCTGAAGACAGGCACTGTGAATCTATGATTTTGCAGAGTGACTCAGTAATGATGTCACATAGGGGTTTCCGCCCCGGGGTGATAGGAAGTGCATATACATTTTATATCCAATTGATAAGCCCCTTAAAGTTTTTATTAGCAATTTTATTGAACCCCCAATCATTTTATATAAACTTTATAGGAAGCGGAAAATGATATAAAGCAATTTTGATATATTTATAATATAAAAATGTATATAAAATATAAACAATATTTTTTGATATAGACATTTTGTTATTATTTTTTTTATTGTGAGTTAGTTTACATATAAACTTTTAACACAATCCACAGTTAAAACAAACATCCATTTTTGTTAAAAACTAAACCATTCCACTTCCAATCCTCCAGATTGTTCAATTAATATTCCGGTCTGTTTGTGTCTGCCACCTCTATTCCTTTCACCAGTTGTTCTAGGAAGTGTATTCCTGCGCACGTAAAACCTATTTGGTTT
The DNA here is from genome assembly GCF_040938575.1 of Ambystoma mexicanum. NCBI lineage: Eukaryota > Metazoa > Chordata > Amphibia > Caudata > Ambystomatidae > Ambystoma > Ambystoma mexicanum. Next base: position 173,276,683 of record NC_090924.1, on the reverse strand, counting down.
CCAGTAAGAAACCTTTTCCACCAGTCATCAGCAGATTCTGTGCTTCCGATGTTTACATATCTCCCCAGAAATAGTGTTCTTCTTTCCATCAGTGCTTTGCACTCTGTCATTAGATGTCTGACTGACTCATTTTGGTTTTTGTCTTTACACATCCTTCAGAGACCGTTAGCTGTTCCCCTTTTCCCTGTCTTCCACAGATATTAGTTTGTTAGAAATTAATATAAAAAAACAAAATATACAAAATCATATTTTTGATATGGAATTCCATACACAAAATAATCTGAAAAATAATATTTTTCAATATAGAAATGTATATAAAAATAATATATGTTTTATAAAAAAATGTCACTTCTTCGAATATGTTATCAACAGTTTTTATATGAATTTTGATATAAAACTTTAACGTGGATCCGTACTACTGTGACCAAGGAGTGAGGGCCACTTTCTGGAAACAGACAAGCACAGCAAGAGACGAAGCAAAACATACCATCCAACAAGCAGTGCCAAGACTGCTAGCGATGTAACTAAGGTGGAATGTGAATTCCCAAGCCTGTAGCTGAACATCGAGGAGCACTCCAAATAGAGGCCAAAACTACCCAAATTACTCAAACTGTGAAGTGTCATACAGCCATGAGAGAGACCACAGTATAAATTACAGCCTTAGAATCTGCACCATATAAAGATAGCGACAGCTGGAAACAAATGTTGGCATAATCTACAAAGAAGAAGTGAAGAAACATTGCAAAATAGCAATAGAGAACTTTGAAGGAATGCATATTGGCATAAATTAAAAGACAGTCCATGAAAGAAATACAGAACATTGAGATAAACCATTTGTTGGTTGTTTTAAACTGAATTAAATGATGTGGAAAACTAGTAGTGTGCCCCTGAAGAAATTCCCGAGAAAATTGGTTTTAAAGTATGCAAGAGTGGAATTAAACATGTTGGGTAGAAGAATAAGTATGAAAGAATTGTAAATTAATGTGATGTAAGAAGAAATGCAACAGTTATATTAATTGGAGAGCTAATTTGTCATAACAAAACATTGTTTTTCATTTAAAAAGCTAAGAATTACACTGGTAATCCACAGAATCTAAAAAAGCTGCTAAACATATGAATTGTACTGAGCAAAAATATTTACTGATTGAATAATAAAACATGTGTGGGAACAGTAAATTGAATGGCCTGTACAAATCAATTCCTTCTATTTTTGTGTCCATATTGTATTCAGCTGTTCATATAGGAAATATGTATTATGAGTAAGCCAATAGTTGTAGACCGTGAATGTCAGCACTTGACCACCAAACCATTATAAAGTATTTGTTGAATATTTGAAAAGAGGGATTGTTTGAGGTGGTGAGTAATTTACCCTCTAGTACACCAATCTTATATGAACTGGCTTTTATACATAGTATAAATATGCTTCCCAGAGCCCTTACAAAAGTCAAACTATTGTTTCTAAGGGGTGTAGAGCTTCTCATGCATGGCATACATGTGTCCCTCTGCCACCCACCAAAGAGCTGTTAATCAACACTGCAGGGGTTTTATATTATGACAAGGCCTGGGGAGTCCTCGGCATCTGGTGACTCATAGAGAGGTATTCTAGTGACATCAGAAGAACGCAAAGTTGGGGTTTATATTTAGATCGCTGGAATACAGGATGCTTGCGCCTGCTGTATAAACAAACCATCCATGTGAATACACATGAACAATGTTTACCAACTAAAACACATGGTTATTGGCAAGGCTATTTTTAACTTATGACTGAAAGCCGGCACAGGAAGCATCTGCCAGCTGAACTTAATTTTAGATATTGCTATAACACATAGGAAGCAGTATGCAGAAAATACTATGCTCTGCTTCTGTTGATAAGGAAAATGGCATTGGTCCCAGGAAGCATCTGCTGGGGTTAGGGTATTTTTGGATGTTGTTATAACACACAGGAAGCACTGTGCATGAAATAGAATGCTCTGCTTCTGTTGATAAGAATCCCATGACTGCAAACTAAACAGAAAATAATAACTCTGTGCGTTGTTAATTATTAAACAACATTGAGCTTTCACCCCTTTAAAAGAGGTTCTCTGACTCCAGCAGGGGTACTGTCAACGCCAGTGTCAGAACACCTGCCCGATGATCCACTGAAATGGCAACTAATTGACTTGGATAGAAGTCCTGCAAAGCCTGCAAAGCCTGCTGGTTGGAATATCGGCCTGCTGTTTATTCAGAGTTTTATTTCAACAACAGGAAAAAGGTGAGTTTGGGGGATATTTCATTACTTTAATGTATTGTTTTTGTGGTTGTGACAATTTATGTTGTTTTTATTCAAACTTGATAAGGCATTTTTTACTGTATTTATCGATAGGCAGGTCTTGTTGAGGCTGACCATGAGGCAGTCCCTTTTTGAAACAGGCTAAGCATTTTTAAACTAAATAGCTATGTTCTTTTAATGACGTGTTTGAAAATGTATAGTTAGCTTATAATGCCCTGTGCTTTTGCATATTACTTGGATAGCGAATAGATGTTGGTTGCGCAGGGGGCTATTTCTATGTGTTGAACGTATGTTCCAGAACTGTTATTCAATACTTTCATTTATTGTTTTTTTGGTTATTACAATTTGAGGTTTTAGCCAAGCTTGATAAGTATTCTTTTCACTGTATTCATTGATAGGAAGGCCCTTTTTGAGTCATGCCTCATGGCCTGCCCATTCTGAGAGAGGCTGTGCACTTTTAAATTAAACGGCTGTGTGCTTTTAATGACATGTTTGTAAATGTATAGTTTGCTTAGAATGCCCTGTGGTTTTGAATGTCGGCTAGGATAATGCAAAGATGTTGGTAGCGCCAATTTCTATTTCTGTGTGTGTGTGTTTGTGTTATATCATGTCCTAATGAGGCCTGATCAAGAAATGACACAGGCACAAGGGAGTAAGCGGTGCATACCCAAAGGCCAAAACAGATGTTGACAATCTTCGTAAGACTGACTTTTGCCATAAGATCTACTTTATATTAATTGTACGATCAAACTCACCTGAGTATCAGGGTATGGAAAACATCAATGTGATGCTATCACATTTTTGTGCACAAGTCACCTTTTACTAACAATCAGTACTTTGAAGAACACAATGCACAGTATATAATTATAATTGTATAGTTCTTCTGTCCCATGATTGTCTAACGTTTTTATAATTGTATGGAATAAAATAGGATACTTTTGTACATATATTTGTTTGTAACTCTATGATTTTGTTGAGCAAACAAGGAGGTAATTTTGAGGTTTGTTGGGTGCGCACGCACACAGGTGGTAAGTGCAAAAAGGAAAGGGTAACCCGTTTTCTACCTTGTTTCAGTTGAGGGTATCAAACAATACTCTCATGTTGATATCTGTCAGGAATCATAGGGCAAAGAGGCATTTCAGGAGACATAATACACAAACACTTACGTCTCTTTCTTTGCCTTCTCTGCGCTATCGATCTCCAGACTCATTCAGGAAGCAAATGCCTAGTATATGTGTGTTCGGCCATCCAGTACGTTGTTGTTCTTATAGGAAGCACTGGGCATTATCTTGGAAACGCAGATGCTCCCTGTCTCTGGGCTCAGGTGTCTTCATCAGGTGATCTCTGTGAACTGTCACGTGATGTGCTTACATATATTTATGTCCCTCATATCACTTTCACTTTGCTTCTGAATTGGGTTCTTTGGCTTACGTACTTGCATTTACTCTTGGAACTTGACCCGGCTTGCCTTTTTGGATTCCTGCTTCTTGTCCCCTTACCTACCTTGGTTGCTGTGTTCTTTTGCCTACGACAGTTTGGAATGTTCAACAGACTGTCTTCGGATCACGGTCTCTTCTGTTTGTTCTAGCCCGCATTGTTTAGACCCTAGGAATTGTTTAAAGGACCTGCTTGCTCATCGCTTCTTTGCTTCTTTGCCTGACGGATTGTCGTACTGGAACTCTTCTCTGTGTATTTTGAACCCTGGATTCCTTGAACTTTCTTGTCTACAGTAATTGGATCTGGTACATGGAACTTATGAATTAGAGACACTCCAGTGTTTTAGGCGTCCTCGTGCCTTCATTTTTTAGGTGGACCCAAACTTTCTCTTTGGATTGTGATTTTAGGTGTCCTCGTGCCGGCGATGGGTAGGCGAAACGTTACTTCCAGATCAGGCGTCATTTCTTCATTGACGTTCATCTTTTCACGCAATCTAACAACAACTCACACGTGGTAACACCGTTCCATTATTTTCAATTCATTCCTTCGCTCTAGGTATTGATTGTGTTATTCGTATTGGAATCTAGATGCCATTTTTCTATCCATTGGAATAGCCACCTCTTTGCAGTTCAAGTTATTATTCAGGTACTACATTCTAAGTTATCTGATATTCCTTGCTGTCTGTTTCCTACTGCCTTGCTAAATTGGTGTTCCTTTGCAGGCTGGCTGGTTCCTGAGGCATCCATTAATCTTTAGGTCAATTGATCTGTCAGGGGGTTCTTTTGGTTCCTCTGAGAGATACATTGGCAAAAAGAACTTGCCATCTACACAACGAGTTCAAATCTCAAGCCAGAGCTCTTCCAATTGGTCAAGAAAGGGCTCTGTTGTTACAATATCCTCAATCTGGCCCCACCTCACTCTTGGTCGCCAGTGTGTGTGAAGGGGGGACGATGCGCGTGTGTCAGATTTTAATAATGGGTCTATGAAAAATGATGAAGGGATCACCACTTCAGAGGTGAAAGGGCTGAGGAGAAGTGGGGCGACTGTCCCCACTAGGGCCCTTAAGGGACTTTTAATTAATGCTAGGTTAGCTGGGGCACATCGGAAGGACATTTACAATGTACTTGAGGACATGGCCCCGTATATTCTGTGTGTGACGGAGACTTGGTTTTCGGCCAGCTCTGATCCGGATGTCTGTCAGATGCTGCTTGACTCCTGGTCAAGAGGGAGACCTAGCAATGATCCATCATGCATCTCTTAAATGTTTGCATATTTCTCTAGAACATTCTTTATCATGTGAACTTGTTTTAGGTAAGAGTACAGGTGATCCCTAATATGGTGACCAATTCTTTCCTGGTGTATCGTGCACCTTCACTTAGACTAGTTAACTTTCTAACAGACCTTTAGCAATTGAGTACTGATTTTGCATTGAGATTTTCTAATCTGCTGATTCCCATGATAAAAATGCGGTGGCTAGTTTATCTGACTCCTCTCTCAGTCTGCGCAATTACTTGTCCACCCACTATAGTGGAAAAACTCCTGATCTAATTTTTTTTCTGAAGCGAGTCTGACTGCCACTTTTACTGCCCTTCCATTATTATGGTCAGATCACTTCTTGGGACCTTTTATTGTTTCCTTATTCTACTGCCCTACCAAGGTTTCCTACTTTATGCAAACTGTATGCAAACTTGTCGGTTTTGGAGCAAGGTGGATCTTTTCTCTCATGACAGATCATATGGTGGAGACCAACAATCATTTATCAGTGGTACACGGGAAGATCCATGTACTGCCCTTCTTAATACCCTGACTTTGGTAGCAGACTCTTTAGGTCCAGTAGAGTCTGCCTTCATACCCAAGTCGACCGTGCCCTGGTTTGCTTCTAGTCTGCGGACCCATAAACAAATTTGCAACTGTCTAGAGAGGAAGTGGCAGACAAACTATTGCCAGGAAGCCCGTACTGCCTATAAGCAGGCAGTACATTCTTATCCCAAGTTGATTGCTCCAAAAAAATTGCAATGTTATGCTAATGAAATTACGGAACCTGCATGCTCCCCTTGGGAGCTTTTTGAGTTGCAAACGAGCTTTCTGTGCCTCCCTCCAAGAGGTCTGATAAAACACCGGACTCTCAAACAAACAAGTATGCTATTCATGTTTTATTTTGTGACAAGATTAAGTGTATTCGGCAATCCATCCCTGATAAGAGCCAGATACTTGGGTCTAATGCCCTCAGTGATGGCTCTATTATGAAGCTAGTAACACCTACCCAAGGTGCATTTCTCATCTGGAACCAATGGGCGATGTAACTGTGGCAAGGACCTTGTGTCTGCTCAAATTGGCATCCTCCATTGACCCTGTTCCGCTTCATATCCTTAAAGCACTCCCTTTAAACGCCATTTCTATGCCTACAGCAGCTCTGCAGTACTCATTTTCTTCTGGGCAGATTCTTACTATCCTGAAGCATGCGTTGGTCACTCCTCGCCTTAAAAAAACCTCACATTGACCCTACTCTAATGGATAACTAACAGCCCATATCCTTGTTACTCGTTTTGATGAAGCTAATGGAGGCTATGTATTTCTATTTGTATTTTATTTATTTATATAGCGCACAAGGTCCGAGGGCAATCTGGCGCATATCTTAAGGCACCTGGTTACATGTTTAACAATTACATAGTTGCATGTTTAGCGTGGGTATAGTTACAGACATATTTACAAAAATGGTAGGAAAACACATATTAGATTCACAAGGTAGTAAAGTGCAGGGCCGAGCAGTAGTGGCGAGCTAGATGGTATAGAGGGTACAGTTGGCTTGCAGTGGTAGTATGTCAGATGTGGAGGATAGCCAAAGTTTGGCTTTGTGTTTGAATAAAGTAGGGGATGTCAGGGTTCTGATAAAGAGCGGCAGTGCGTTCCAAAGTTTGGCAGCGAGGACTGGGAAGCTCACACCACCGGCTGTCTGTAGGTTGTATCTAGGTATCGAGAGCCAGTGTGCTTGGACAGATCTGAGTGGTTGTGAAGGGGTGTATTGAGAGAAACGGGAGGCAAGGTTGATGGGGGCTTTATTTGTTTAGGCATTTGTGGGTAAGGGTCAATGATTTGAGTGAGATCCTTTGGGCCACAGAAAGCCAATGTAGGCTCTTCCTAGTATCGGTGATGTGTGCAGATCTAAGAATGTTAAGGGCTGCTCTAATAGCATTGTTTGGGGTAATCTGGAGTTTGTTGAGGTTACGTTGGTTGGTACCTTGGTAGAGCACATTGCAATAATCTAGTTTAGACATGACTAGTGCCCTGGTAAGAATAATGCAGTTCTGAGTGGAGAGGAATGGGCGGCAGGCTGTGATCAGCTTACAAGTGTAAGCTGAGGCAGCGACTACTGCATTGGTTTGACGATTTAGGGAGAGAGTAGAATCGAGGTAGATTCCTAATGTTTTAGTCTCTTTAGCCACTTTGATGGAGTTACCGTCGATATTGAAAATGCTGAACGAGGGGTCCAGCTTATTGAGTCTTTGTTGGGTACCAAGGATGAGGAGCTCTGTCTTGTCGTCGTTGAGACAGAGCTTGTGTTTTGCCATCCAAGCTTGGACGACTTGGTAAATGTCGTTCAGAGCTTTGAAGTCTGCAATGTAGTCACCCGTAATGGGGATGAGTATCTGGGTGTCATCAGCGTAATTGGTGTAGGTGACACCCAGATAATCAAGCACATCAAACAAGGGTTTGGTGAATAAATTGTAGAGTGTAGGCGATACACAAGACCCTTGAGGAACTCTGCAGGGTACTGGGGATGGATCGGCTGATGAGGTGGGTGAGAAAACTCTCATGTGTCTATTATCCAGGAAGTAGCTGATCCAGTTGGTGGCATTGTCCGAGAAGTGGGCAGCTGATTTCAGGCGTTGGCAGAGGATTTGGTGGTTAACCAAATCGAAAGCGGCAGAGAGGTCCAGAAGTAGTAGGAAGGCTAGTTTGCCATTATCTTTTAAGTCCTCAATTTGCGTTTTGAGATCTAATAGGGCTGTTTCTGTCCCGTGCTTAGGTCTGAAGCCGGACTGTCTAGTGCCTAGTAAATTATTAGCTTCCAAGTACTTCTGGATCTGAAGATAGGCAGCTCTATCTCGAATTTTTAAAAGGAACGGGACCGTGGTGATAGGTCTAAAATTGGTCGGTATAGATGGATCCAGTGTGGGTTTTTTCAGTAGTGGGATGACCCAAGCATCCTTCAAATTGTTGGGGACAAATCCAGAATGAAATGAAGAATAAATAAAGGAGGTAATGAAGGGGTAAGGTCATGAGCAGATTCCTTAATGATTGTGCAGGGCAGGAGTCGCCTTGGCAGTTGGATGGTTTAAGGTTGCTGATTATTTTTTCTACCTCAGGTATAGTGAGAGGTTGAAAGCTGAATGGGGGCTGGGTGAAGGTGTTTGCAGTTTTCGGTGCAGGGAATTTAGTAAGGAGGGAGTTTTGTTTGGCATTGATTTTTGCTTGTAAGGTGGTTATTTTGGAGAGGAGCGCATTTTGGATATTTTTGCACCAGGTGCTATCTTTATTGCAAGTATCAGGTATAGGTGAAGGGGATTCTAATTCTTTGAGAATTTTGAATAACTCCTTCGTATTGGATTCAACTTGTGAGATGCTCTGGTAATATGTCTCTTTTTTGGCCTGTATGATCGCTTCCTTATAGTTAAGAGAAGCAATGAAGAGGTTGTCTTTGTTGGTAGAGCTCGGGAGACTTCTCCAGAGTGTTTCTGCCTTATGTTTTTCATTGCGCAGGGTTCTAAGTTGTGGCGTAAACCAAGAGTTCAGGTGAGCTCGTTGTTTAGCTTTCCGTAGTTTGAATGGGGCTATGGTGTCAATGGCTTTAAGCAGAGTTTGGTTGAAAGTGTCCAATAGGGCTGTGGGGTCATTGTGCAATGCGGCACAGTTGTTCAGAATGGGTAGGATCAGCGGTAGTAGCTTATCCCTCGTAATATTCTTTTTATTCCTGGTGGGAATGGAGGGGGCTATAGTGGGTTTGGAGCTGGGATTGGTTGCTGGTAGATGGAAGATGATGATGTGGTGGTCAGACCAGGCACAAGTGGAATTGGAGCTTATTGATGTGTTACAATTTATGTCTGCGATCCAGTCGAGCGTTCTACCTTTGTTGTGTGTAGGTTCGAGGATGCGTTGGAAGCCTAAGTTGGATACGACACTAGCAACTTCAGTGGCCATAAGATCCTTAGGATCCGTTAGGCCAAGGTTGATGTCCCCTAGTAGCAGCACTTGTGAGTTAGGCTTGGTGTAATTGGTCAGGATGGACGTGATATCCTATGAGAAGGAGGTGAGGGTTCCTGGTGGTCTGTAGATGAGATGTAGTGAAGCTGTGTTCGTAGGCAATAGTGTGAGTTTCGCTGATAGAGACTTGGCCGAGCTAAATTGGGTGTTAGGGATAGTTCTCATGTTGATGTTGTCCCTATGAATGAATGCGACACCGCCTCCTCTGGAGAGGTTGGATTGGCGGTTGTTTCTGAGTATCGAGTAGCCATCAGGGATGGCGAGGGCCAAGAGCGGGTCTGAGGCGGTATGAAGCCAGGTTTCTGTGATGGCGATGAAGTCAAGGTTCTGTGTGGTGATGAGATCTGAGATATCGAGGACATGGGCAGTGAGGGATCTAGCGTTTATGAGAGCTCCCTTGAGTTCTGTGGTAGGGGGCGTCGTGGGGTGTTCTGGTGAAGTCTGTGTGGAGGGCTGAGAACTGGTAGCATGATGGCGCTGGACATAGGGTATGCGCGGCAGTCTAGATCTAAGTCTAGCATTCCTGAGTGAGAGTGAGCAAGGTTGGTTGGGTGTTGGTTTGGATGCGAAATGTTGGAGCCACAAGGCAAGATCATTGAGGTAGGGGTTGGATACAGCCTTGTGTGTATGTATAGGGGCGGGGGGGGGAGAGAGAGTGAGTCAGTGGTGTTATGCTGTGGTGCATACTGAGAGGGAATGTACAACGGCAAAGGTATAGAGTCCCAGCGGTATTGATGGAAGGGACGTCTTGTGCATTGACTGCGTACCTTCTAAAGACTAAGTAGATAAGGAGAATGCTGTCAAAGGACTGAGGCATCATATCCACAGTGTCAAAGTAATTCAAATAAAGGAAGACAAACTGGCACGCAGTTGTTGACCAGTTAGTGGGTAGCGCAGATCAAGTATGAGGCCAATCAGATGTTTCATGGTACGGATATGGCACTATTAAATTATAGCAGATGGCAAATCAAAGTAAGGTACAAATCAATGTTGCAATAATTCGCAAAACAGGTATGAGGCCAATCAGATGTTACACGGTACGGATATGCCACAAATAAATCTGATCGCTCTGCTTTTTTCTTACTACCTCCTAGTTAACAACTGTCTGCATCCATTTCAATCAGGTTTCAGGCCCTTAATGGGCACTGAGGCAGTTATGATCCCTCGCCTGGATGATCTTGCACTTCTGCAGGACCATGAAGGGGTTTGAGTGCTGATTCTCCTTGACCTCTTCGCAGCCTTTGATACTGTGGATCGCAGTAGCTTGCTAGGCTGCCCAGAGCAGCCAGGGATTACAAGGGCCCCATCGGCATGGTTTACCTTGTTTTTGGTTGAGCGCACTCAAACTGTCGCCTTTAAAAGCCTTCTGCTCTCCTCCTACTTTTCTTCCTTGTGGTGTATCCCAGGGATTGGCACTCTCCCATCTTCTGTTTAATTTGTATTTGCACCAACTGACAGACCTCGACAGACCTCATTTCGGAATCTGGGATTTTATTTTACACATATGCTGATGACATACCATTATTGTTTCGCCTGCACTCCCTCAATAAGGAACCTCCGCATAAATTGAGACTCTGTTTATCAATTATAGGCAGGTGGATGTCTGCCAACGGGTTAAAACTCAGTGGTGAAAGAAAACCAGATTCTTGCGTTTGGCCACCTGGCGGCGACTAGCCCTTGGAGTTCCCAATTTTGTATTGACTCTCTTGGTCCCTGTCCAACTCTCAGCATGTCTGTGGAAAGCCTAGGTGTCAGATTCTTTCGAACAACTCTTGTGAAGCCCAGATTGCGGCTTTTTGCAATACTGGCTTTCAAAAACCTTTTGAGAAAGTTTCTGCCGACTGCCAGTCCAAAGTAGTCACTTTGGTAATTATGGGATCGTTGGACTACAGTAATGGGGTCTAGCTTGTGAAGCCTGAACATCAAATTCAGTGGCTGCAAGTACTCCAGAATTCAGCTGTCAGGCTAGCCCTGAATGCCCCTAGGATGATCCCTTCTGGAGGTCTGTTGCGTCAAATTCACTTGCTACCGGTAAAGGGGTGGGTTGAGTTAAAACTTTGTGTGTAATTCACCGGGCACTCTACGGTACTGGTGCTATTTACCTGAAGAAAAAGGATGAGAGCTACCATCCTAATAGATGCCTTTGTTTGTCTTCACCTGCACTTCTCAGAGTACCAAGGTATCACTGTTTGGGTGGTCACTCTTTCTCAGTGCTTGCCCCTACTTCATGGAATGGACTCTCCCTGTCTTTGAGAGTAGTCAAGGTGTATCTGCCTTTTCTCAGGGCACTTTCAAACTGTTCCTTTTTGCATGTGCAGGATTTTTCCCTCCGAATGTCTCCTTGTGGTTAGCGCCTAGACGCCTATGGGCCATAGTCATGCTTTATACCTTTTGTTACATTACATTACAGATATCGATGGGTCAAGAATCTATTGTGCCTACTGCCCCCTCCAGTTGCATGTGAATCATGTTTTTTTATCATGCCACTTGTTAGGATCCCCTCTTTCTTACTCTCTCTTTTTGACCAGCGGTTAGTTGTTTTTCTCACCTTTTCAGTATTAGATAAGCCCGGTGGACCACCTCAAACAATATCAGGAGGTACTGCACTGGTCAATTCCTTTGCTTTGCCCCTTTTCCTTCTCATTCTTCATTTCTCCTTCCGAGTTATATAAATCCTAGTTGAGTCATCCACTTAATTTACGACGTGGTTGCAATTGTCAGTAATCATATTCTCTTTAAGAGGTAAGTTTGTCATGCCAAGAATATCTTCCTCAATTTCAGGAATGGCAGTATTTCCACCCGTGTTCTGATTTATTTAAGCGTCATCCACCCCCTGTATATTGGAAAAATAGCTTTAGCATAAGAATTTTCAAAACGTTGTAGAATGAGTCCGTGAGTGCAGATGTCCTTATGCATCTTATTGCATAATTTAAATAAAATGTTTTATAGCAAGTTGCATGGTGCTCATTGTAGTGGTCATTAACAAGGAGTTCGATGTAATTGAGCAGGAGTTATCATCAGTCAAGCTGTGGTTTCAAGAATACCTCGCAGTTGCTGAACATTTTGCCACCGGGCCACAGTGATTACTGCCTGCATCTGCATTTTCCTGTCTCAGATTATCCACAATTTTAGATTGGAGAGAGTAGCATAAATTAAATAAGGAGTTGTTATCAATGACTGAAGGTTTTGAGTTGTTATGCTCCCTGTGTTCAACAGCTCCTGAGGCCTATTGAACGCCCTCATTCGGATTTTCCCCAGGGCAAGAAAAGGCAGTTATGTTCCCGTTTGTGCCCATGTTTACTGCATGCTGATGATCACGCAAATTTCCTTTGGCAGGGGGCAATGGATCAATAGCCAAAGTACCAGGTAACCGGTTGGCTGACTATTTACTGACACTCTTTTAGAGCGAAGATTCTATGCGCCTTTTTTGTTTTCCAGTTTACCGGACATGTTAATGCTGGACACAATGTGGCAATATAGGTGCCTGGGGAATTACTCAGATGCTGCTTGAGCCGCCACCAGCTGTTCAGTGATCCATGTGCCAGGCAATAAGTCTTCTGCCTAGAATGCCTAGAATTCTTTAATTCTATATCTACCTCAGCATGATCAATGGGTCCGCACAGATGGGAGCAGGGCATTTAGAGTGTAATTCATAGAATTCAGCGCACAAGTGGCGCACGCGGCTGGTGCACAGTGTGTGCGTGCGAATCCCTGTGCCAGCCGCGTGCGCTAAAATCCATTTCCGCGCACAGCGTATTCATGGATTCCAGCTACCAAAACCAGCCGTGGCGCACAGTGGCGCAGCGACCCTGCAGCAGCACCAGTTACGCCCCCAAGAACGCCTCTCGCGCAGGGAAAAGCCATCAAAATCCCCAATCCAGCGCAAAGGGCTGCGCTAACCCTTTACCAGCACGGCAAGCGGGCTACGTGTATTTCAGGGGTGCGCGGGAAGTTCCACACGCGATTGGCCCCGTGCGAGCAGGGTATGCGTATTTCAGGGGTGCGCGGGAAGTTCCACACGCGATTACATCAGGGTACATGTATTTCAGGGGTGCGCAGGAAGTTCCACACGCGATTCCATCAGGGTACGTGTATTTCAGGGGTGCGCGGGAAGTTCCACACGCGATTTCAGCAGGGTACGTGTATTTCAGGGGTGCGCGGGAAGTTCCACACGCGATTGGCCCCATTCGAGCAGGGTACGTGTATTTCAGGGGTGCATGGGAAGTTCCACATGCGATTCCATCAGGGTACGTGTATTTCAGGGGTGCGCGGGAAGTTCCACACGCGATTTCAGCAGAGTACGTGTATTTCAGGGGTGCGCGGGAAGTTCCACACACGATTTCAGCAGGGTACTTGTATTTCAGGGGTGCGCGGGAAGTTCCACAGGCGATTGGCCCCGGGCGAGCAGGGTACGCATATTTCAGGGGTGCGCGGGAAGTTCCACACGCGCTTTCAGCAGGGTACGTGTATTTCAGGGGTCCTGGGGAGTACTACACGTGAATTGGCAGTGTGGGTCCTCCCAGGTGTTCGCTCTACAACCTCCACGGCCCCTGCAGGCAGCCCACACCACGGGGGACTACCCTGCACCCCTGCTCATGTCCCGCAGGCAGCCCATCCACCATGGGCATGCCCCCCAGCCAAGCCACATGTCACCTTGCACTACTGATCAACAATGCATGTCTCCCAGCACCCCCACCCCCCAGCAGTCAGGGGCACCCTCCACCAGGCCCCCACTCCTGTCTCCCTGCACCCCCACCGCACAGCAGTCAGGGGCACCCTCCACCAGACCCCCACTCCTGTCTCCCTGCACCCCCACCCCCCAGCACTGTGGGGAACCTGCCAGCAGGCCCCCACTCCTGTCTCCCTGTAACCCACCGCCCAGCACTGTGGGGCACCTGCCAGCAGGCCCCCACTCATGTCCAACTCATGTTCCCCTGCACCCCCACCCCCCAGCACTGTGGGGAACCTGCCAGCAGGCCCCCACTCATGTCCAACTCATGTTCCCCTGCACCCCCACCCCCCAGCACTCTGGGGCACCTGCCAGCAAGCCCCCACTCATGTCCAACTCATGTTCCCCCAGCCAACATGTCATCACAATCTAGATCCCTGGTCCCTATGGTCAGCCTCCAAATGCAAAACACCCACCCGAGTATTGCATCCACCCACTTAGAAATGGAAATAACATGATAGAACACCAATTGCAATTTGGAAACGAACACATGTCCCTCACATACACCCAATGGGTGTCAGTGAATCTCAAAACCCATATCATGATATGCATGAAACCAATGAGATGATACCACACATTGAAGTTTGATCAAAAAATATGTATTAAAGGAAACATGAATTGAATCAAAAATAAACTAACAGAAATGGGAATGTAAAAAAAGTGAAAAGAAGCATGTCCGTGATAAAATGCAAAACAAAAAATCAGAATCCAAAGGAATGGTGTCCAAAGTCACAGTCCACAAAAGAAAATCCAATGGGAAATTATAATTGAAAGCCATTGCGCCATTGGTAAATTTTAAAAAGAAAAGAAAATCCAACAGTGAACTATGTACAGGTGAACAAGCCAGGGTCCATGATCCCAACAAAAGAAATGAAACCTATCTAACAACACTACCTAATAAAAAATAACTATATACAAAAATGTGGCCCATTGTCCAAAAGGTCCAAAGAAAATGCAAAAACAAAGGAAACCTAACACTAACTACATAACTATTTACATGGGCAGCGGTCTAGTCCAACGGCTCACTGGATGTTGTCATGGGCCAGGGCATCATCGAACTCCTGTTCAATGGCTTGGAGGCGGGCATGTTCCCTGGCCCCGAGGTCTCGCAGGGATAAGGCAGTGTCCAGCTCCAACTCCCTGCGAAGACCCTCGAGGCACTCAGCCCACCTCAGCGCCCTCTACATGGAGTTCTCCGCCCTGACCATTGTGAGCCGTTCCTCCTCTGCCCGCTGCCGCTCCGCACCTATTTGCTGGCCCAACTGCTCCCACACGGAAGCCACTCCCATTCCAGGGTTCTCCTGCCCCCCGGCCGATGCCAGCACCCCTGATGTTGATGGGCCCGAGCCATGATGCCTCCCACATCGAGCCTGCCGCTGCCTCCGACGCAACTGCCTGTGCCAGCACGACGGCATCCAGGCTGATGGAATCCACCGACGTTGTCGTGCACGTGCCCTGCCCGATGATGCCGTCACATCCTCCATCTGCTGGGGTCCAGTTGCTGGTGTGTCCAACTCCCGACTGTGTGTCCAACTCCAGTTGCTGGACCTCCGACTCCCGACTGTGGCAGGCATGGGATCCCCACCAAGCCGGCTGCATTGGTCGGGGCAGGTCCACAGGGGGCCCTGGTGGCATCAGGGCCAGAAGATGGCATGGAGAACGACTGGTGCATAGTCACCACAGTGGAGGAGAGGGTCGCCAGATTGACCGACACATGTAGGAAACCCCCGACCATGGCCGATCCCAACTGGGCCACGTCGGCACGGTGCTCTCCGTGATGACGTGCATGCTCCCCCCCGGGAAGCACGCACCTCATCACGAATTGCACCTGTGCACAACGCAACACCAATCAGGACCTTCTCCATACGGCGAGGGGTCCCCTCGTCCGCAGGTGGAGGGGAGTCAGATGACATGGACATCCCCCCTACCTGCGGACGGGCCTGGGATGGGGCATCCCTGCTGGTGCATGGTGGTGCAGTCACAGTGTCAGGGACAGTGACATGCACAGGCCCCTCCACGACGACCTGCGCTGCCTCCTGCCCCTGCCCCTGGACTGCAACACTTGCACCAGCAGGGATGCTCCCACCAGGCCCCATGTGCGCCTCAGTAGCGTCCTCCTCCTCCTCTGTGGAAACCACCAACCTGGATGGCTCCACCCCGTCTTCTGCCGTTGCAAGCCCCTGTGGGGGCTCACCCACCCCTTCTGCTGCAGCTGTGGGGGCATCCCCGCCGCTTTTCTCCACAGAGCCGTCTCTGCCCTCTTCTTCACATGGCGCTGTGTAGAGGGAGACATAGAACACAAGCATCAGGGTACTGTACAATGGTCCCCTAGACAGGAAGGAATAGCAGATGAGTGGCACTGTCAAAGATCACTTCCATCATGTCCCTCCACAACACATGGCTCACTGCAGGTAAAACACATGCAGTAACAGGCATGGCGCATGCTATGGACATTAGCATACATGTCCAAGGGATTCTTGAAACATACAATGTTGTTTTGGGACTCACATGCATCATGGGCCATGCCTATCACATGCACACACTTCACCCTAGTTTCATCCATCTGGCCTCGTACACCACAGACACAGTGGATACAAGGATGACTAGGCTGCATCAGTGAACCTGAACATTGCGACAGACATGTGTCATGCATCCCTGGCATTCACAAGTCACAGACACACAGGTCAGACACACAGACATGGACAGCATACATGTACATGGCATCAGCACCCATCCCTCACCCCCACCTATGTCCAGGAACAGAGACTGGCATGCTTTCATGTGGCCATTCCGCATAGGGCAACCCATGTTGCATTTGAACACATGCACCAACCATGTGGTTCACACATTACTGGTCTCACATGCATGACCTCCCTGCACACACATGCATACATGGCCTATGTCACACATACAGGCAAGTATCAGACAACCAGCACACTGCGACATGCCCTGTCTCACACAGCAATGCTTGGCCACTTACCGCTCAACTCCAGACGGGTCTGCCTCTCAAGGATCTGGGCGTGGAGCGCTGGGCCTACGCATTCCAGGACCCTCATCTGGATGGTAATCATGCGGCCCCGGCCCCCCTCCACGAGGTGCCGGGCCTTCAAGAGGGTCCTAGACCTGCAGTCATCCCAGCGCTTCTTGACATGTTGGTAGTCGTGGACTGGCACCCACTCCGCGTTGATGGCAGTCACGATGTCCGTCCAGATCCGAGTCCATCCTTCCTTGTTGGCGCGCTTACTTCCGAAGAGGGCATCATACTGCCCCAGGACTTGCTCCACCAGGACACCAACTTCGGTGGCAGTGAAGCTGTTGCCCCTCTGCCTCTCTGGCCGGGGGTTGCCAGTGGTGCCAGATGTTTCAGTGCCTCACATGGCAACCCCAGAGGCAGGAGTGGGTGGGCAACTGGGTCCTGGGGCTGGGCTGTGGAGCGATGGTATCCCAGTCGTGAGTCTTCTGTTCCAGCAGGGGTGGACACAGCAAATGGACCCCTGCAGATGGCTGATGTGCAGGCACCAAATGGCAGGGCACAGTGGCAGCAGGCAGGCAGGCAGCAGCAGATGGCTCGTGGGAGGCTGCTCGGGTCTCTGGGGGGCAGTAATTCGGCCTTTTGGGCAGGAGCGTGGTCTTCCGTGTGCTTACGCGTGGCCAGCTTGATACAGAGTGATTTGGCACGTGAAAATCTTGCACGTCTGCGTGTAAATCAAGGAAAGGCCCTTAGCGCGTAAGCGCGTCAGCACGCATGCGCGATTTCATTGGACCAAAGGCCTTTAGTGCCTAAGCGCGTCTGTGACGTTTCGCGCACGGGTGTTTCCCTGGCAGGGCTTGTAGATCCCACGTGCCTTTACATTGCTCTGTACGTGCTTTTCGTGGGGTGCGGTGCGTGTGTTTTGCAGCCGTTGGGGTTCACATGCTATTACTTCACAGAGGGTGTTGGCTACGCGTTCTTCTACACGCAAGGTAGACAGTGTGTGGTAGCCTGCTCCCCCAGGCCCGATCGTGTGATAAACTTCACGCGAACCCCCGTAATACACGTAGCCCGCTCCCCCAGGCCCGATCGCGTGAAAAACTTCACGCAAACCCCCATGATACACGTAGCCCGCTCCCCCATGCCCGATCGCATGATAAACTTCACGCGAACCCCCGATCACATGAAAAACTTCACGCGAACCCCGTGATACACGTAGCCCGCTCCCCCAGGCCCGATCGCGTGAAAAACTTCACGCGAACCCCTGTGATACACGTAGCCCGCTCCCCCAGGCCCGATCGCGTGAAAAACTTCACACGAACCCCAGGCACAATAGCAGTATGGGACATTCATCATTGCTGTATATTGGCGCTTTTGTGATGCGCAGGGACGCTACCGCCTGCCTTCGTGTGGCGGACGTGTTTTGGCCTGTGCGTGTCTTTGGCCGTGCGTGGCTTTGCCCCTCTTTTGATTCATGAATACGTGTGCTTCGCGTGCGTGTGGGCGTTTCGTCTGCTTCCCAGCAGTACATCCCAGTTACGCCCTTATTTTCGCGTGTTGTTCCCTATTCCGCGCGTTACGCCCCATGTTCCGCCCCCTTTTTGGCGTGGGCGCAGAGGTTGTGCGCTTTCACTGTGCGCGTCGCGCACGCCGTTCGGGATGTTTCAGTGACGTGTGCGCCATGCACGGGTTTGGCGCACAACCGAGGAAAACACGCGCAGGGACTTCCATGAATCGCACGTGTGCGCGTGCGCCTGTTTTTTCGCACTTGTGCCTGCTTGCGCCTGCTTGCGCATAGATTTTTGGCACACATTTGTTCCATGAATCGGCCCTGAAGTGGGAGAATGGAAGAACAGGCTCCCGCCCTTCCCCTCTCGCGCTTGGCCTAGAGGATCACGGCCTAGACACCCGCCACGAGAGGAGTTTGCCTACCTACCAGACGACCAAATACCCTGGTACAAGAACATACAGATGTGCCCACCTACCTGCCCAGCAGCCCGCCCTGTCCATGCCGACACCTGCGGCATGGATCAACTCGACTAAAACCTACACGTCGTTAGAGATGCCATGACGACCTAGCCAACGGTTAGCACACCTGTGCAAACATGCACACCGGACACTCCCACACCAATCCACACGAAGAACATACTCAGTGCTATGACGTAGGCGACAGACATACCCACGGACGTGCATCTTTATTATTTTCCACATAGGCTCTCAAAATGCAGAAACGCAAGACGCATAATGAACTTATCTAAAAAGGCTTGCTCACGCTTCTTCTAAGAACCATGTACCATAATGAAGAATATAACAGAGACACGATACTGAGGATAGAGCAATATTATACCGTAACTTAAAGCGCTCTACATCAAACGGTTCCACCTATGCACCAGGCCCAAGTAGGCCGCAAGCAAAAGCTTCCATGAACACTGAATGAGCAAGAGCTCGGTTGCTGACCCTGCAGAATAAGCCCGGCGAAAGCCGACGCCAAGGTCGCACCTGCAAGATAAACCAGGCACACAGTGGGAAAAAACAATATTAATTGTGCTGAATTTTGCCTCAAACACGGTCCCACCTCACATGACAAAGCTAAACCTGACAGGATGCCAAGCCCAGGAGGAAGGAGACGCCTGAATCCCACGTTTCAAGACACAGGCAGATACAATTAAAAGACTCATTGGACATCTGCAGCAGTGGGAGTAGTCGACCTCCCAACATATGAATAAATCCTCACATTGTTTACATCTACCCATAGTAAAACATTGTTGCAAATGACAGGTGCACCGCGAGCTAGGAACAGCGATAGTCTCAGACTGGGAGGCTCGCGAGCGGACCAATCAGAACATGGGGCTCTTATCACTGACGCCATTAACATTGACCGATCCTCAGAGGTCTTCATGTAACAATTTTCATGTATCAAATTGAAGGGACAGCCCAAGTATACCACCTGACTAACCCTCAACCACTAACACCGTTCTCTATATGTATGCTATACTAACCCTACCACTCGAGAAACCAATCCAGAGAGGAAATAGGTTTTTTGCTAAACTTTCTAAGGTGACGCAAGTAGCGCGTCATACTAAGGTAAAAAGGGCCTGCGAGCCCCACGATTGTGTGTGTGTCAGGATGGACGCGTACGATCCTTGACCCATCCCTGCCGTTTTGTCTAATAAACAGCAGAGTCAGCTTGCTTCTTGCGTGTGTCTCATACTCTATCTCTTTTGGGATATACGGGAGGAGTTGGGGCCTCCCTGCCCGGAGGTCTACCGATGGCCCCGGCCGACCCCGGCAGAATTTCCCCCCGACAAGTTGGAGGCACTGCTGAGATCTGTTTAAGATCTGCTTTTTTATTTTTATTTTTTTCCAGGTACTCCCGTTGCGAGGAGGCCCGGCGGCGCGGCCCCCTCTGCCGTTGCCCCCTTCTGAGGACTACAGGACCATCGCGGAACTGCGAGAAGACCGGACAGCACAATCCGGATATTGGCCTTCGGGAGCCGGTTGGGAAGTATCCTGCCCGCGGTTGGCGAGTGTCCAGACGTGGTCCAGACGAGGGGAGGTGGCGAGCCGCTTGGAGGGGTGCACGCAGTCGAGCGGCCCCGCATCAAGAGAACTTGGTGAGCATGCCACGCACAACAAGCAATGTGAAATTGTGAGGGAGGGGGGAGGAATTAAATACGGGAGGTGGGAGGTGTTGCACAGGTGCGCGGCGAAGGTTTGACAATTTAGTGTAGGCAATGAAATGAATGGTAGCCGAACGAGTGCGGGAGCAGTCGGCTACGTTACGCGAGAGAAGGAGGTGGAGCACGAAAACATCACGTGCGGCCGCTCGTAGACACTGATTGGCCTAGGTCGCGACTACGTGTAGGGGTATGTGTGTGGTTTCCTACGATTTGGCATTTATTGATCAATGAGTAGATGAGGATCCCTATTGTTCCAGCCAGAAACTCGATAGGTAGATGTTGTTTCCCTGTAGGCGGTAGCTAGTTAGTTGCCCAATACGGAAGATAATTGGCTGGTTAAGCCCTCCTGTCGAGGGGCGTATCACACGCGAGGCGACGCAGTGTGCGCAGTCCGATTATATTATTGATTACCTTGTTCCAGGAGTGACAGGAAGACAGCTGTGAGGATTAACGGGGGTAGATTGCAAGTGTATTTTAGACTCAAATAATATATGAAGAACTTACCAGTAGTTCGAAGAGATCGGTGACGTCACCAGTAGGGCCTTCATAGGATATCCCGAGCACAAGGCATCTTTCTTTCTGAGAGTGGTGGGGAAGAGAACTGTGGTAAGGGAGTGGAAACGGAGATAAACGGTAATGAGCTGATTGAGGAAAGGCGAAACGGGGGACGTGGCGGCGCACGGAGAACGCCGGCCACGGCAAGTGTAGAAGAAGGAGGAGGAGCAAGTGAAAATAGGACGACTGTATAAGAACGTCACAAGGGGTACGCAGCCGCAGGGGGCTACGTGCGCCTCGGCCGCAGGGGGCCGTAAGGGTGTTGTGTAAAGGAAGAAAGAAAGAAGAAAATATACAAATGTAAATACTATATTTTAATAATTTTCCTTAGCGGACTATCGCAAGTCCCCAAACTTACGGGGCCAGGTAAAGGTATAAGGCTGTGTATTGTAAGTGTTAGTTAGATAATAGCTACCAAATAGGGGAAGGATAACAAGTGAAGCATTACGATGTCATATGGGACGGGATCGGGAGGGTGGGGGAACACCCTCACTACCCCACTACAACACATATGTACAACACTGTCACCCCATAGGGAGAAACTGATCAAGTATAGCATAGAATGGACACAGGGGACGGACAAGAAAATGATAACACCATGGCCGCCTAATGGTAGCTTCGATCCATATACCCAACATTCACTATTAAACCATTTGCATAATACATACAAAGGGAAGAAGTTGACAAACCACGTGGAGGTGTTTAACTTATGGAGGATGTTCCAAGGGTCCCGACCAGGACCAAATTCAATGTTCACTGTGGGGGAAACACCGGAAGAAAAAGAGATTAAGGAGGAAGGAGAGAATGGGAAAAAGGGAAGTGAAGACCCAAAGAACACAGGGAACGGAAAAGAGGGAGGAGAAAAGAATAATAACCCAAAAGAAAATGAAATAAAAAAGGAACAGAGCAACGATACACCCCTAGCAAAGGTAGTGAAAACAGAGGGAGGGGGGTTGTACCCTTTAAGAGAATTAGGAGAAATAGAAAGAGGACAGTTAAGGGCAGCTGAGGGGTACTCGAACCCGGCATACAGCCCGCCACCATATGTGGCTCCTAGGAAGATGCCAGCAGGGGAGGGGAGGACTGGAGAAGAACAAACTGTGGAAATAGGACATGATGAGTGGGTAGCTGCGCAGATACTATTAAAATTACGAGGTTCATTAACAGGAGAAGAGAAGGAGGTAGTAAGGAAAATAGATGAGGATAATACCAGGGAGAGTGGAATGAGAGGGGAAGAGCTGTTACGTCAAAGGGAAGAGATTTTGGAGGAACGACTAGCAGAGTTAAGGAATGAGCAGAATGAACTGATCAAACAGCTCGAGAGGGAGGAAAGAGAGAGAGCGAGGGAAAGGAAAGAAGGTAAGAACGAATT
Source organism: Ambystoma mexicanum (assembly GCF_040938575.1). Taxonomy (NCBI): domain Eukaryota; kingdom Metazoa; phylum Chordata; class Amphibia; order Caudata; family Ambystomatidae; genus Ambystoma; species Ambystoma mexicanum. Next base: position 173,254,408 of record NC_090924.1, on the reverse strand, counting down.
GGAAAAAATAAGGGAACGAACTGAGGAGCAAAAGAGAGAAGCTGAAAGGGTAAGAGCAGCAGCAGAAAGGGTATCAAGAGCAGTGCTACGAGAGAGGACAAGGGAAGAAGAAGAGAAAGAAAAAGAAATGGCAATGTGGAAGAAGAGATTACTATCAGAAACGACTAAGAAATACGAAGAAGGGAGGGTGATAGAGAGTATATTAGAAAGGGAGAGGGTGAGATGGGAAAGGAAGAAAGAGGATGAAAGGATATTGGAAAAGGTGAGCAGTGAAGTAATGGAGGAATTAAAAAGGAAGAGGGAGGAAATTGGTAGAGAGATGGAGGAGAGAAATGAAGGGGAAAGAGAAGATAGGAGAAGGGAAAGTGAAGTAAGGGGGTATGTATATAGAGACACAGAAGTAGCAACGACATCAGCGCAAAGGGGAGCGGTTGACAAAGGAGAAAAGGGAGAACAGGACCTAATAGACTTAAAAACAGTAACAATCAAGGGGGAAAAGACAGAGTGGGGGCTGCTGTTTATGAATGACTTTTGTAGTGAGGAAGAAGAAGGAATGGAGAAGGAAGGAAGAAACAGTGAAAGGGAAAGCCTATATAAACTATACACCACCCAGACTAATACAGACTCACCATGGATCTGTAGGAGAAAGGACGAACTGGAGAGAAGTGAGGAGGAAGAGCAAGGAATAGCGGAAAGACAGACACTTGAAGCCACACCGTCACCATCACACCCTCTCCCATCCCACCCTACATGCTCAACCACCTCACGCTCATTAAGTACAATCAAACTTGCGCCCTTCACAAATGAACTGACACCCTATGCAGGTCGGCTTAGAGACCTCCCTAGACGCAGGCAGGAAGGACGAATACACACGCCCACATTAAATACAGGAAATGATGGAAGAAGGGGAAAAGATGGAGAAGAAAGAGTTACGAGCAGGGGAAATACAGACGAAATTGACGATGTAGGAGAGAGGGAAGAAGAGGAGGGGTGTGAGGACTCGATTTTATGGAACCCAAGGGGTAAAACGAGACACAACTTAATGCCACTTCTGGAGAGGGGAGGGGTTAGACCACAGTACGTCCCTTGGAAACATACAGACAAAGAGAATATAAAGTGCAGGCTCCCATCATTAAGTGGAGGTGCGGGTAAATGGATATATAAAATGGAAAAACACACCGCAGGACAGAAACTGGCAGTGGGAGATGTAAAGGGCCTTCTAATATCGATATAAGGGGATGCAGCGGATGACATTTGGAAGAGAGCGGGATTCCCTGGGGTAACAATAACAAACACATCGCATGATGGGGCACCATTCGCAAACTGCAGACATGCACTATGGCAGGCATTGAGGGTACAGTACCCAGACACATCAGACATAGGAGCAATTACCTCACGCAAGATGCGTGAGAACGAAGATCCTGTTGATTATATCCAGGAAATCCAAGAGAAGTGGCGCATGGAAACTAGAGAACAATGGGACAAAACACCAGCAATATTTTATCATATACTAGTACAAGGGCTCCCAGAAGGAGTTCAGAAACAACTGAAGAAAGTAGTGGGAATGGAAGCAAAAGCATGGCCAGAAATACAACTGACAATAGTGCATCATTGTAGGGCATGGCAAGGAAAAATGAAACAAAAGGAAGAGGACAGGAAAACGGAAGAGGCTAAACTAGCACAGAAAAAACTTACTAAATACACAATGGAAGGGGCACTAATAACTGCACCTACAACAATGACCCAAAGCCCCACACAAGTAGTGGCTGCACAAGATCCCTCCCAAATACCACCCTCACAGACTATAACACAACAGGTGCCGCCACTCCAACCATACACGACCAACATGGGAGGAGGATACTCAATGCCAGGAGCTGGGTATTATAATTACAACAGGGGAAGAGGAGGAATTATGAGAGAGAGAGGATACGGATATAACACACAACAGCAGGTGGGAGGACTTAGAAATTCCTACCCCACCGGGCAACCAGTATACCAGGACAACACAGGAAGCTTTCCATGGCAGAGTAGGGAACCACCGGTGTGTTGGAGTTGTGGATTAGTAGGGCACATGTCACGCACGTGTAGAGTAAGACCAGGTACACCATCATGGAGCGAACAGGGACAACCAAGGCCCACACAGGAACAGCAGGGCATACAGCAACAGCAGACGTTGCAACAGGGAAATGAACAGCAACAACTAATAACACAACAACAGCCACAGACATATTCACTGCCACAACAACAGGTAGCGATAACACAACAACCCCAAGCACAACAAACACAACTGGGTAGGGTGACGGTCCTGGGACACAACCCTTACACAGGAAATGGTCAATCGTTGTACCCTCAATAGGACAGCCCACAGACGGCCTTGGTGTGTCCCATCCTGTCGGTAACACCTAATAGTGCGGAGGAACCATGCATAGAGGTAACGATAGGTGACAAAAAATTATCATTCCTTGTTGACAAAGGGGCGACCCGGTCTTGCATAAGGGAAGGTAAATTTAAGATGTCGGGCGAAGCCATGAACACCCAAGGATTCTCTGGGGCTAGAGGGTTGGTTCCTTTTACTGATAACATTCCCTTATCTATAGGAGATTATGACATGTCAGTCCCACTTTTATATTATAGTGCCTCACCAGTAAATATACTGGGGAGAGACATCATGAACAGGTTGAATATGACGATCTGCTTTACGGAGGACGGCATAATTTGCTCTACTCCAGGAATGAACATGCTCACAGCACGACAGATTATGCAAGCATACTGCGGACAGACAGCGATTAGGGCTGAGCCAGTAGATGGCGAACTCTTCCAGTACGGGACAGACATGGCATTTGCATGGATGCCAGGGATAGAGGGAAAGATCTGGAGGAGGCCAGCAGCCTATTTGTTCAGACCAGAAACACCAGTCAATGAACCAGAAGGAAAGGTGGTTCCAGTGGACATTGAGAGCATTATAGCAACAGCTGATTACATTGCTGTACATGCCCAAGACAGAGAAGGAAGAGCATGGAGGGCAGTGATAGCACTAGCAGAAGGATGTAGACTCACCCATGTGTCAGATGAGGAGCTGTTCTCAGAAGAAAAGGAGGAAGGTGAAATGGTGTTTATGATGAGTGTGGAAATATGGCTAAGAGTGGCATGCAAACAAGTGGCACAGAAAATGGCAATGGCACTTGAGGCACCCACATCCACCCCAGTTCCCTTCTTTGAGGAGGATATAACAAAAGTACCCACATCATTATGGACTACTAGCCCCTATGACGTGGGGTGCATAAAAAGTATAGGGGGGTAAGGATAAAATTGAAAAAAGGTGCCATACTCCCCAGAGTGAAACAGTACCCACTATCAAAAGAGGCAGATGAGAGCATATATGAAACCATAACGGCCCTTATAGATAATGGCATATTGGTCCCCTCAGAATCACCATGTAACACGGCTGTATACCCAGTGCGCAAGGCTAGAGGGGGGTCTTGGCGCTTCATACAGGATCTCAGGCCCTTGAACAACATAGTAGAAGCAGAATACCCCATAGCCGCAAACCCGGCCACAATATTGTGTGGCATTCCAGCAGAAGCATCACGATTTACAGTGATCGACCTTAAAAATGCTTTTTTCTCAATACCATTGCACCCAGACTCACAAGATCTGACAAGCTTCACTTACAGAAACACAAAGTGGAAACACACCAGATTGCCACAAGGGTACTGCGAATCACCCTCAATCTTCAACAGAGTAATACAGATGGATTTGGGTAACATTGAAGTGGAAAGCACAGTGTTGCAGTATGTCGACGACATAATAATTTGCAGTACAAACGAAAGAATATGCAGAGAGGACTCATTAAAGATGCTGACAATATTGGCTGAAAAAGGTTACAAGGTAGACATGGAAAAGTTACAGTACTGTCAAAACAGGTACTTTACATTGGTCAGCTCATATCCCAACATGGAAGAAAGATTGCACCACAAAGAGCACAGGCCATTTCAAAAACGCCAGTGCCACAAACAGTGAGGGAACTGCAGCAGTTCCTGGGTCTGTGCAACTACTGTAGAGCATGGGTATTTGATTACAGCTCATACATAGGACCCCTGCTTGAGGCGTTAAAGGAAGCTAATAAAGGGGAGAAAAAGTTGGGGTGGACAATGGAAATGAAAGAGGCTTTTGATGAACTGAAAGATGCGATATCAACTGCTCCGGTACTGGCAACCCCAGACAATGAGCTACAATTCTTTATATTTTCACATTGCGACTCAGCAGTAATGAAAGCAGTTTTGGCTCAAAAAACAAGCATGGGCTACAAACCAGTAGCATTTTACAGCGGCCACTTAGATCCTGTGATGTTAGGTCATTTCCCTTGCGAACAAGGTCTCGCCGCAGCTGCTTTTGCGGTAGAAAAAGCATCAGCAATCACCATGGGGTGCCCAACTACACTGTTTGTGGAACATGCACTATTTGCAATATTGAATAAACCTAAGTCCACCCTAACCACGCAAAGGGCATCAGGTTATGAGATCATCTTAGCCAGAGCTGAACTATCAATTGTTAGATGTAGCACGGTCAACCCTGCAAGGTTCCTAGCAGAAGTACTTGAGGAAGGAGATTATGCCCACGATTGTACGCAAATAACTGAAATGTACTCATGTACTAGAAAGATTGAAGAAAACGCACTAGAGGGAGGTGAGCTCCTGTTCATTGATGGGTCATCAACTATCGACCAAAGGGATGGTATAAGGAGGACTGGGGCAGCAGTGGTAAAAATGATGGAGGTACCGGTGTGTGTGGCAATGAAATGTGTACAACTACCACAGCATTATTCCGCTCAAGCAGCAGAATTAATTGCACTAATTTTGGCATTGAAGGAAAGCTTTGACAAACGAGTGACCATATATTCCGACAGCGCATATGTTACGTCCACTGTCCACTCAGGGCTGTCGAAATGGAGAAGAAGAGGGTTTAGGAGAGCTGATGGCACTCCAGTGCAACATGCCCTCCTATTGGCTGAACTAATTGAAGCAATAAATGACCCCCAAGAATTAGCTTTGGTCAAATGCACCGCACACACCAATGGTGAAGACCACATTTCAAAAGGGAATGCAGCAGCAGACGCACATGCGAAGTATGCTGCATATTTTGGTGAGATATGGAACCCCCCAGAGTCAGAGAGAGGGAGAGGGAGGGGAATGGCTAAGGAGATGTTGATAATAGAAGGGTACACCCATCTCCCAGCCACACAGATAATGGAGCTACAAGCGGCTGCACCAATGGCAGAAAAAGAAATATGGGTAAAAAGGGGATGCACAATGTCACCAACTGACGCACTATGGCGCCAGAGTGACACTGGGAAGATTGTAATACCACTGGCACTATTGAACACCGCCCTGAGCCAACTACACCACCCAGCCCACACAGGCAGGGAAGTAATTGCAGCACGAATTAGGGAAGACTGGTTCTGCCCCGAGTTAAATTCTCATGTGTCAAATTTTATCAGCAATTGTCTCACATGTCAACAGTTTACGGCCGGTCACACTCTGAAAGTGATAAGAGGTACTATACCCCGGCCAGAGAGACCCTTCCGACATCTCCATATTGACTATGTTGATATGATCAACGTATGTCAAGGAAATAGGTATATGATTGTAGTAGTATGCCCATTCTCGAGGTGGATTGAAGCAGGGCCCTGTTCACACCCAGATGCATTCAGAACAGCTAAATTCCTAGTGAGGGAGGTCTTCCCCAGGTGGGGAGTGTGCGAGGTACTGCGGTCAGATAATGGCCCACATTTCGCAAACGAAATGTTCCAGCACATCACATCCTTACTGAACATCAAGCATAAATTTGCATGTGCATACCACCCACAGGCCAACGGTGTATGTGAACGCCTGAATGGCCTATTAAAGGAGGCAATTGCAAAAATACAGCAAACAACAAAGAAGAGTTGGTTGTATTGCCTTCCATTAGCCCTATTTGAGCTAAGGAATAGACCAGGAATGCCCATTCTCGAGGTGGATTGAAGCAGGGCCCTGTTCACACCCAGATGCATTCAGAACAGCTAAATTCCTAGTGAGGGAGGTCTTCCCCAGGTGGGGAGTGTGCGAGGTACTGCGGTCAGATAATGGCCCACATTTCGCAAACGAAATGTTCCGGCACATCACATCCTTACTGAACATCAAGCATAAATTTGCATGTGCATACCACCCACAGGCCAACGGTGTATGTGAACGCCTGAATGGCCTATTAAAGGAGGCAATTGCAAAAATACAGCAAACAACAAAGAAGAGTTGGTTGTATTGCCTTCCATTAGCCCTATTTGAGCTAAGGAATAGACCAGGTTCCGACCACCACCTCACCCCTCACGAGGTGGTTACCGGACGTCAAATGCGCCTTCCCCTAACGCCAACATCAAGAGCATTTACCGACCACGAGAGTACTGCAAATGTCCTTGGTGATGAAATGTACCAATATGTGTCTTCTTTGATTACTAGTGTAGTGTTTGTGTCTCAACAGCTCGAGCGCACGCGGGGCGGGTCTAACAGCGATCAGCAAGAAGACGCGGATAAAGAATTGGAAAAGGAAAGACTGTGCAAAGTTGCTAAAGGTGACCACGTACTACTCCGCAATTTCAACAGAAAGTGGAACAGCCCACGCTTCACTGGCCCCCATCTGGTAGAGGAGGTATCAACGAGAGCGTTGAAGCTACAGGACAAACGTGCCTGGAACCATCTACACGACGTAAAGATCTACAAACTCCAGACCCGCCCCAGCGCCACCGACAGGGCCACTGGGAGAACAACAACAGCGTCACCAACGGAGGAAGAGACTTCTACCGCAACTAACGGCCTAAGTGTCCCCATACCCTGCCACCCCCCAGATTCCCCAGAGACAACTACTAGACAAGAAAGGGGTGATCCCCATACCGCCCACCCCATGGTTACACGATCAAAAAGTAAAGAGACTTCCGCCAGTTGAACCCCAAACCCTCTGCCCATTGACCCCCTACCCACTGTAGTAATAACTGAACTAAAGGACATTGTCTTGCACATATACACATGTAAACACCTGAATGTTCTCTTTCTTTTCTCTCGCACATGCAGGTACAGCATATTATTGTACTACTAAGAAAGTAGATAACTAACCAATTCACTGCCCAGGAGTAGATGGTACCCTCAGACGATAATTACCTGGAAGAATTGTCACACCAATTTGTATATGAAATAAAAAGGCCAACGTATCTGAAAAAAAGGAGGGTACGTGTCTACTACACAGCATTCCTATTGGCCATAGAACATTCAATGCCCCACCTCCAACCATACTTGCCTGCCCTAAGAGATAGATCGCTTAGATTGGCGTGGGAACAGCTCTTCGCCTGGGCACTGAATGACTACTTGATAGGGAGAGCTTAAAAACGACAACTAACACTAATAACAAGCATATTAGGAATTTTCAGGCGGGCAACTGTAACGTCGCAAGAATAAGCTGCCGGACTGCAGCAAGGTAAGAGCAAAATGCCGGTGAAATTAGCATCTGTAATAAAATTGATGGGGATTTTAATGATCACCGGGTTCTTGGCTGCCTCTGTATGGCAGTACAGCTATGCTATTGATATTATTGCTGTACCCAAACCTAAATCACCCCCACCCCCAGCTGCAACAGGTGTTACGTCAGGTGGTACTAGTAAAATCCCACACAAGGAAAATAGAGCTAAACGCAGCACATACTCAGATAATAAAGGTATTGACAACTACATACAAGATTCAGCACACATCTCAAACAACATATGGTACCAACACATGACCCACATAGGTAAACAGACAACAGAAGACAGCTGCTACGTTTGCTCATTAATCCCATACGCCATGAGCACTTCTCGAACATTTGTTGCCACGGAGATAGATGAAAAATTAGCACGATGTATAATATACCTGGCACTGTTCCAAATGAAAGGAAGATTTCAAGGGACAGTGGCGCAACTGGTGTGGAAAACACGAGATACATATCCATATGAAAACAACTTCCTCAAGACTTATTTGAGTTACCACAAGAGCAGTTTACATGCTGAAGGATTCAGGTACATAACAAGTGGTCCTGAAAAAGGAGAACCAAAGAAAGTAACACTACAGTACCTACCATGTGATTGGTACGCCACTGAAGTCCCTGGTAAAAACGGATTTTGGGAAAGACCACTGGTGATAATAACAGGGAAGGTGTACATGAACAACAAATGGGACATAGGAGTGGTTGGCAGCAACATGGTAACAAGAGAAAATATTTCAACTATTGATGGACACAACCATAGATGTTGGATGACTTGGGTCAAGTACGTACCCATGCTCACGTGGATGGAGAAGGATGAAGACCCAATAACAATACTGCCGCTAAGTGCGCCTAAGGTATGCAACCAACATAAAGGAGAAGTGGACGTAGGATACAACACCAACTGTGAAAGCGTGATGGAGTTACCTGAGGGGGGAGCAGGAACAGCAGTAGTAATGGACCATTACTGGGCCTGTGGAGACAAGGCATACCACACACTGCCCCCTCTGTGTAATGGTGTATGCACAATAGTACACGTTAATGTACCATCACTAGTGGTGCCCCAGAAACATGTGAATATGGCGAATTTCCCCAAAATGGATGAAGGAAACAAGAGGAAGAAGAGATCTGCACAGCTTCAGAAGAAGCCAGAGAACAGGAACAACGGCAACAACACCGTCCTGAATAGGAAGAAAAGACAAGGAGAACCTCTGACAGGAAATTACCTGTGGGGAAGGTCGGAAACAGCACTCACTTCAATTCCGCCAGAACACAGACTATTCAGCAGAGCAGCAATGTTCTTCTCCTCAATAATACATCCGGGACTACAGGCTTACGCAAACGCAAAATGGCTCCAGATAACTAGGTGGGAACTAATGATGACAATTAACTCTACAGTGAATGGATTCAACGCAATAAAAGAGGAACTGCGAGCTGTGAGGATGGTAGCGCTTCAGAACAGATATGTACTGGACCTCCTCACAGCAATGGAAGGAGGAGTTTGCGCTATGATAGGACAATCATGCTGCACATTCATCCCTGCCAACGATGCTGACAATGGTACACTGACAGAAGCAGTTTTACAATTGGCCCAGATGCACTCAAAAATGATGGATGAAAGTAAAGGTGTGAAAAAGGATGACAGCTGGTTTTCAATATTATGGTCATGGATGCCATCTTGGCTGTCAGATGGACTGAAGATTATAGTTGGATGTACTATTTTGGCTGGAGCTACACTGATCATAATAAGATTTTGGAAGGCCCGGAAGGCACGCACCACAGACGAGATGATCGAAATGGTTGGTATGCACCTCCTGATGCCAACAGATGACGGCAAACACACAGGCACAATCATAAAAGAGAGAGAGAAGTTGCGCAACCAGATCATCACCAACCACCTGGACCCACCATCAGTGAAGCTCGAAAACCCAAGAAACCCAAGGAGCTACATAGGGAAATGGGTATACTGCACTCCTGGAGGAACCTGTGCATATATGTATTGGTCATTTGAAGACCATGTTAACCACTATGGACATTTGGGAGGAATAACTAAAATATGGAGAGTAAGAGGAGATAAAGAAAAGGATATGTTTGTGGTCGACAAGTCGACCAGAGGGGGGACTGAAGTGGGAGAATGGAAGAACAGGCTGCCGCCCTTCCCCTAGAGGATCACGGCCTAGACACCCGCCACAAGAGGAGTTTGCCTACCTACCAGACGACCAAATACCCTGGTACAAGAACATACAGATGTGCCCACCTACCTGCCCAGCAGCCCGCCCTGTCCATGCCGACACCTGCGGCATGGATCAACTCGACTAAAACCTACACGTCGTTAGAGATGCCATGACGACCTAGCCAACGGTTAGCACACCTGTGCAAACATGCACACCGGACACTCCCACACCAATCCACACGAAGAACATACTCAGTGCTATGACGTAGGCGACAGACATACCCACGGACGTGCATCTTTATTATTTTCCACATAGGCTCTCAAAATGCAGAAACGCAAGACGGATTAATGAACTTATCTAAAAAGGCTTGCTCACGCTTCTTCTAAGAACCATGTACCATAATGAAGAATATAACGGAGACACGATACTGAGGATAGAGCAATATGATACCGTAACTTAAAGCGCTCTACATCAAACGGTTCCACCTATGCACCAGGCCCAAGTAGGCCGCAAGCAAAAGCTTCCATGAACACTGAATGAGCAAGAGCTCGGTTGCTGACCCTGCAGAATGAGCCCGGCGAAAGCACACCGCCAAGGGCACGATGTTGCAATCTCGCACGCCGCAAGCCGACGCCAAGGTCGCACCTGCAAGATAAACCAGGCACACAGTGGGAAAAAACAATATTAATTGTGCTGAATTTTGCCTCAAACACGATCCCACCTCACGTGACAAAGCTAAACCTGACAGGATGCCAAGCCCAGGAGGAAGGAGACGCCTGAATCCCACGTTTCAAGACACAGGCAGATACAATTAAAAGACTCATTGGACATCTGCAGCAGTGGGAGTAGTCGACCTCCCAATATATGAATAAATCCTCACATTGTTTACACCTACCCATAGTAAAACATTGTTGCAAATGACAGGTGCACCGCGAGCTGGGAACAGCGATAGTCTCAGACTGGGAGGCTCGCGAGCGGACCAATGAGAACATGGGGCTCTTATCACTGACGCCATTAACATTGACCAATCCTCAGAGGTCTTCATGTAACAATTTTCATGTATCAAATTGAAGGGACAGCCCAAGTATACCACCTGACTAACCCTCAAACACTAACACCGTTCTCTATATGTATGCTATACTAACCCTACCACTCGAGTAACCAATCCAGAGTGGAAATAGGTTTTTTGCTAAACTTTCTAAGGTGACGCAAGTAGCGCGTCATACTAAGGTAAAAAGGGCCTGCGAGCCCCACGATTGTGTGTGTGTCAGGACGGATGCGTACGATCCTTGACCCATCCCTGCCGTTTTGTCTAATAAACAGCAGAGTCACCTTGCTTCTTGCGTGTGTCTCATACTCTATCTCTTTTGGGATATACGGGAGGAGTTGGGGCCTCCCTGCCTGGAGGTCTACGGACGGCGCCGGCCGACCCCGGCAGAATTTCCCCCCGACAGCCCCTTAATGCTTGAGTGCCATTCTCTATGTCAATTAAGACATTGGACTTTGTTTAGCACTGGAAGAGATTCACACTGTTAGTGGAAGGAAAGTGCAGGGGAGTGTGGGGGGGTTGCTATTATTGTCATCAATGATGTTGATGTCTGTATGGTTAATGTCTGTCAATTGTTGACATGCGATCATTCGCAACAGTACGGTTTCATTATTATCTGGTAGGGTTAGGTTGGGTATATTATGTGGCGCTCCTGTCTTACCTTATTGTTACTGCTTGCACATTGTTCTTGTTTACGAAATGCCAATAAACATATGGTACAAAAAAAAGAAAGATTTCTACCTTTCCTCTCCTTCAGCCACAAAACACTGACAATCATCGCCCTCATCATGTCAAGAATAGACTGCGCAAACAGCCTCTACCTCGGGATGCCAAAAAACCTCCTGAAGAAACTGCAATGCATCCAAAATTCAGCAGCTAGACTCTTCCTGAAAATGTTAAGACGAGATCACATCACTCCAGTGCTAAAAATGTTACATTGGCTTCCAATCAAACATCGTATCACATGCAAAACAATGTGCAAAACACAGAGGGCAATCAACGGACAGGGAGCATAGTTCCTACAAAAGAAAATAACCACATACAAACCAATGAGACTCCTCAGATCAAGCAATGAAATCTGCCTGGAACCAAAACCTTATGTGAGGAAAAGATTAGGAGGCTCCTCTTTCTCCCACCTAGTAGCAAAAACCTGGAACAACCTACCAAAAGGAATAAGAAATACCAAAGACCACCTACAATTTAGAAAACTACTAAAAACCTGGCTTTTCAACACCTCGGAACCAGACAGAAACAACTGAAACAATCAAATAGGAAATACAAAGAACAGGCTGACAGAATATATGATGGCACAGAGAACACCTAGGAACGACTAAGGGAAACGCCTATAAGAACAAGAGCGACAATGGGCCTCATTACGAATGTGGCGGTAAGGCAACAACGGCGCCGGTAGTGCTACTTGTGCCGTTGTTACCATACCGCCACATTACGAGTTCTGCTTGCGGGTGCCGCTCCACACACCAGGTCAGACCAGGCATGCATAGCATCACCCGTGAGCAGAACTTGTGATTGCACCGGCACCGTTATAAACGGTGCCGGTGCAACCATTCACCCCAACCCCATTCTGCCCTATGAGGCAGAATGGGGATCGGGAGCCCGGCCATACCAGCACCTGCAAATGGGCACTTACTGGCCCATTCAACTCGTTCTGGGCCAGTAATGGCCCACTCGCGGGTGCCGGTGCCGGTAGCGAGATTGGCGGCAGCCGTGCCCTTATTAAGGGCACGGCTGCCGCCAAACTCATAATGAGGCCCAATTCCAGGTGGAATAGAACATGAGCAACAACCTCATCTCGACAGAACAATAGCAGACATGCTTAACACAAAAGCACCCCGCCAACCCACCTACTCAGACCGGACGCAGGGTAGGGATGCAGGGAACATGCAGATTGATCAGAAAGGACTAGATTACACCAACCACAAACTGGGATGTAGGAGCTGACCAAACACATAGATAGAAATGCTAAGACTAGCTAACTTAACATAATAAAAGAGAGATGAGAGACAGCCTTATTGTTCGGAATCCTAATCACTGATAGTAAGACAACCATCTCTAAATTGCCAAAGACACACAATAAGAGTGGGCATCTCTCCCAATTACAAGGCTACTAACCACCCACAAAACTTCTACAAACCTCACCGCTACTCATACACCTCTCACACTCTAACTAAACACAACCACAACCCTCAAACTGCAGCACTCCCACGAACTTCAGCACACTGCAACAACACACACACCACACAGACCTTCACACAACAGCACACAATGAAGTCAGACTGCAAACTACACCAAAAAGCTCAGCGAAGAGTGTTAACTGAACTGAAGCTGACAACAGTACATCACAGCTCCCTTGCTCCTCTCAAAACTTTGTGCCACTAACATACCCTTAACCTACCCCCTTCTCTTTCAGGTCAGCCACAGCGCCAGGGGACCACTCCAGTGGTGATAGTGCGCAGTATAAATATCCTTTAACATTAACTTTACCAGGCATTCTATAGACTTCAAAGTGGGTTGCCGCCTTTGTTTACCGATTGTTGTGCGAAACCACTGCTGCTGGGAGGAGAATCCCCTCCATGTGGCTTCCCTGCATTCCTGATTGATATTGATATTGATATTGATATTTTATTTCTATTGCACTCGTACAAAAGTGTTTCAGAGCGTGACAAGGCAAGGGAGGGGAACAGGGGAGAACAAAACAACGTTCTTACTAGGCCCAGTGACATTGAGAACACACAAATGCATGGGAGGGGGGGGGGGGAAGTGCATGGAAGGGGGGAGAAGTGGAAAGTGTGAAGCAGAGGAGAAACAGATAAATAACAATAAATAAATAATAAAGGCAACAAACAGTGGTAGTGCAGCCAACAATTTGCAAGTGCTAGGTTTAAGGCAGCAGACAGGGTAGGTCTGATAAGTGTAGGAAGAAAAGGGAGGGGCTGTATGGCTACAGATACAGTCCCCAGTGCAAGGGGTGGCCCGGAGGCAGTGCAGGAGGGTGGCAGGGTGAGCAGATATATAGGCCCGGAGGACAGAGGGTGGCCAGGTGCACTGTGCCAAGAGAGAACAGATCAGCAGGAGATAGGGGGAGCGAAGGCATAAGCAAAGAGGAAGGTCTTGAGGTGCTTCCAAAACCGGAGATGGTTCTCCTCAAGCTTTAAAGTGGCAGGGAGGCTGTTCCAGAGGGAGACACCAGCCGAAGACAGAGATCTACCCCCAGCTCATTTCTTTGAAAAACGACTGACCCTGAGGGAGTTGGAGGTAGGGGGGCGAAGAGCTCGAGAGGGGAGGTATTTGCGCAGGGATTGCGCAGAAAGCCTTGTGAACAATGCAGAGGGTTTTTAATTTAATCCTTGCATCCACTGGGTGCCAATGGAGAGATTTCAGAGCTGGAGAGCTACGATCCCAAGGCTTGAGGCCAAGGGCAAGTCTTGCAGTCCTGTTCTGGATTAGTTGCAGAGGGCGGAGAGTAGATGCAGGTAGATTTAGAAAGAGGCTGTTACAATAGCCCAAGCTAGAGAGAACCAGAGCATGGGATACCATGAGCTTCTGGGGGAAGGAGGGAAAGGCAGAGTACCTCTGAGGAGGTGCAGTAGGAAATTTGACTTTTTAGAGACCTCAGAGATGTGGGCGGAGAAGGAAAGGGTGGAGTCAAAGATGATCCAGAGGTTCTTAGCCTCGCAGGTGGGGGTCAAAGGAGGCCGGCCAGAGAGTGAGGGAAAAGGATGGTGAAGGTGTGCCGATGAGGAGCATCTCCCTCTTGCTGGCATTCAGACAAAGATCATTGGCGGCACACCAATCTTGAATGGCAGTTAGGCAATCAGAGATGAGAGAGGGAAAGGAGGTGGCAGAGGGCAGCCTGAAAATGAGTTGAGTGTCGTCAGTGTAGCACTTGAAGTTTGAGCAGAAAGTGGCAATGCATTGGCCGAGAGTTGACGGGTATTGGTTGAAAAGCCAGGGAGAGAGGTTAAACCCCTGGGGAACGCCACAAGCAGAGAGGAAGATAGATGAAAGAAAGCTATAAGATTGATGCCAGGCCTGTTGCCAAGCCATAAATCAGACACATGCAAAAGCTTGCGCTTTCGTGTCACTGCACCACATTCTTTCTTCATCCGAATATGGTGTTTATAAGTAAAGTGTTGCTCCTTCATGGAGGAACACTTTCTTACATTTGCAAGCACCTCAGAACCAGCCCCTCAGACAGCGCACAGTTCAAGTTTACATCTTTCCTTGCTGCAAGCCTTGAGAAGTGTTGTTTAAGGTGAAAGAGGGCTAATGAATCAGTCCCGTACAGCCCCCATCTGAGCACAGCAGACTGCTTTCTATCCATTTCTAGTCAGCGCTGCACTCTGCACATTCTGCAGCATTATATACAAAAGCAACCTTCTCCTCAGCGAACAACTGCAGAAAGACTGTGGCAATACTCCAATTACTCCAAGCAGGCACAGAAGACTACTTTCAATCCAATTCTTGTCCACCTCAAAATGAAAGGAGACCATTACACATGCTGCAAATTTTACATGGGGAATTTTAAAAAAGCATGATGGCCCCAGGAGATGCAGGGCAGGCACCATGTGAGGGATTACAGCAGCCCGGTGAACAAGTAGTAAACTTTGAAAGTGAGAGAATAAGAGCCAGTGTCATGCAGAGCAATTCCTTAGGCACACAAGTCAATCACAAGAGTGCAATAACTACCGTAGCCATGTTATTGGTATAGAAGATGTAGTCATGTGATTATGGGGATTCAGGACATGTAACAACATGTGTATGAATATGGTTCCCATTCAACATGTGTGCATAGAGCCCTCTGAGAATGACTTAATCGAAGTTGAGCTTTTGTTTTATGTTTCATAAGGATTTTCTTAGACATTAAGAGTGGATAGTGCTGGTTTCCATGTACTGCAAGATCGATGTCACTTGTTTAAAAGTTCTTCTTTGCATCTTCTTTCAATGACCGGTTTTGCTCTGTTCTATTGAGCAGTATGACACTTGTTTATGAAGTCATCTTCAAAGTTTCTTCTCTGTTTCCTTATTCGAAGTCCAAAGCAATGGCAGAAAAATATGATTTGAAGAAGTTGTCTACTCAAAGACCATTATGAGAGCACACAGACAGTAGAGGTATGTGGTTACTCTAAAGGGTATTTTTGATACATTTGAGGAAAGCAAAGGGAAATATTATGACTTAAACACTAGGAGGTGTCTCGTGCAGAGAATGTGACATGAGTTCACAACATACTCTGTGTATCACTTCAAAAAATCAGACTTGTTGTCTCTCTATAAGGAGACAGATCTATGTGAAACATATGTATGGTTCACAGTGAAGTGACTGAAAGTTAGGGAACAATAAGTGACTTTCAGAATGAATGAGAAATGGAAACTGAAAATCAGGGTACAGGGAGAATGAAATGGACAGGTACAATAATAAATCTATGACTCCAGAATAATGTGGTAAACACGGACCTTAATGCCTGTAAGGGAAAGACACAGGGAAGAAGTTCTAGTTCATAAGGAATGGGTTGTCTAGTTATGGAATTGGAGAGGACGTTAATGGCTTGGCAACCTCTCTTGGTCTGTTCTCAAGGTGTCATTTCCCCTATGTGCTCTTTTGGTTCCCTGCTCATTGTCCCTTCTGGATTCTCTCATATTCAGCATGCTCACCTTGTGTTATGTAGAAAGCCTACTTTGTAGCTGATGAGGTAGCTCGCTGCACTTTTCATTGCTTTCCTGAGTTTGGTCATTGCCTTTTGGCCAGCCAGGCTTAATCCCAGGCTGAGTGTGTAACTCTCTTTTTATGTGCTCTGCCTTAAGAGTCCTTATGACACCTAAGCGAGGGTTACCCCAAATGTGCCTCAGAGTTTCCCAGCCAAAGCACATGTTCCCTGTTACTTATGTGACTAGGCTGGTGGTGGCTTTTCTTTTTACCTGTGCCACATGGCTCCAGTGGGTGGAATCCATTTGACATGGTTAGGTCCTTTTTGATGCCCTCATCCTTTCAACAAAATGGAGGAGATTGTATTTGTTTGCCTTGAAGACCACCTGAGGGTCCACATGGCCATCCCTAGTCTGCCTATTTCAGAGAAAATGTCTGGCTTATGCATCAGGATGATTGTATCCAAGACTGCAGGCTACAGCCATCTTTAAAATGGTTAAAAGACCCAACAGAGGCCAACAAAACCAAATGGAAAAATGCAGACATCAAATATAAAACAAAACTCAATTAACTAAAAAAAACATTAAAACAAACAAATTGCCTCTGCTTCAAATTCCACAGGGAAACTCTTCCAAATATTGAAAGCCATAGAGAAACCAAAAGCCCTCTTCCCAACATTCCATCCTACAGACATAGATTGCGAAAGGATACAAACGGCATTGCAAAACATAATTCTTAATGCTAGGGAAGAAATAACAAGATGCAAGACAACTAGCCTCCCCCAATCTACCATCACCAAAGAAGAAACTCAAAAAACTCACAGCCCCAAATTCGAGTTTACACCAATCACAATGAATAACAAGAGGAAAACACTCACAAGCAAAAAACTGTACATCCTGTACAGAAAACATACTACCACCAAAACTGATACTATATAACTCAGAAACATTCATCCCATTCCTCACAAGAATGGTAAATGCCTCCTTTAGGGACCATACAGTACCTGCAACCATCAAAACAGTCACGGTTACACCTCTGCCCAAAAAGCCAGAACTAAATCAACAACACCCCTCCAATCTCAGACCTATCACCAACTGTAACTTCTTACTGAAAATATTAGATGCAATCTCCACAGAACAATTACAAGAGTATGTAGACAAAAATAATCTACTTCATCCACAACAGTCAGGATTTAGACAAGCCCACAGCACGGAGTCAGCATTAATCGATCTACAGACTGAGATGCTGGGACTACTGGACCAGGGCAAAGCAGGTCTGCTGATTCCGCTGGACCTCTCAGCAGCTTTCGATCTACTGGATCATCGGAAGCTCCGAGAGGCCCTAGATCTTGTTGGAAATTTCTCCCAAGGAGCCATCGATTGGGTGACCGCTTTCCTTCAAGATAGACAATCCAGAATAATCTGGGGAAATCACGCATCATCATCCAAACCTGTGGATTGCAGCGTCCCTCAGGGAGCTAGTTTTTCCCCACTGTTGTTCAACTTATACCTGCGGTGCTTATGCACCCTGTTGACCCATCTCTGCATATTCTTTACCAATTTCTCTGATGATACTCAACTGGTGTTTGAACTCAGGGGAGACTAAAACCAAGACAGCAATAAACTAACATCTATATATAACACCATTGAATCCTGGATGAAGGCAAATTGGATGTGCCTAAATGGCTTCAAATCAGAGCTCATGATCTTTGGCTCATCCCATGCCAGAAAAAAACTCAGGCCAGCCTATTCCACATTTAACCTAAAAGAACCACCCATCGTAGTATCGGAAAAAGTAAAAACTCTAGACATCTATTTACAGGCATCACTGGGAGCTGAAGCCCAAGTAGCGTACCATAAAAGGAACTGTCAATACCATCAGAAACTATTGAGGAAAATCGGACCCTTACTAGACAAACAAAACAGCACAAGAATCGCCAGGGCCATCCTACTCTCAAGGTTAGACTGTGGAAATGCTCTGCTGTTGGGTGCTAGCAATAAATGCCTAAAACAGTGCCAAATAATTCAGAACAATGCCGTAAGAGCCATAACCGGCAGAACAAAGAGAGAGCACATCACAGGAGAGAAGAGAGCCCTTCACTGGCCAGCCATAGAGGAACGCATAACACTGGCTAGCCATAGAGGAACGCATAACATTCAAATCACTGACACTGGTCCATCGCTGCATATATGGGAATGCGCCAACATACCTTAAGAAGCAATTCAAGAGATATGAAGCAAGTCGAAATCTCAGATCTACAAACAAAGATCTATTACAAGCCATGTCGACCAAAAGGACTAAAGGTCCAGGTAGGGCCTTTCCAGCTACAGCAACAGCCGAATGGAATAAACTACCAGTGACACTAAGAGCGGAAACAAACCTTCAATGTTGAAAAAAAAGACCCTACTCTTCAAATAAACCAGTGCTAATTTAACCGTCAAACACCAAATTCACTTTCCTTGTTTGTCCCGTCACTAAGTCCTTAACGTCATTTAATGCGCTCTGATGCCTGCGAGATGCAGCGCTATATAAACACAAATAAATGAACCAATTCTGAGTGGCATATGCAGATTCATGTTTGGGACAGTATAGATGCATTTCTTTGTGTGAGATACCCTTTCAGATTCCAGAATGCATTGGTGAGATTGGATGGATGGGTGCCACTGGCTGACTGGCTCTCTTTGTTTGAATGAGTCATGGTGTGCGATTGGGTGCTTAGTTTACTCACTGCCTAACCAGGTGGATAAAAGCAGACCCACTCACCTTCTGAACAGCTGAAATTCTGTACCGGCAATCCTGGAATTCTTGCTGAATGACAAATGACAGAACTCTGCACTGTATGCTTTGGTGCTCTGAGGAATCAGATGGGAAATCTCTGTCTCACCAGAAAACCAGAAGGAACTAACTGAGGTGCTCCTACCAACTAATCCAGTGGGAACAACTTGATCAAGGCTACTGCTTTAAGGCATTATCTTCCTGAATCTCATGACTGTGCCTGCATCACGAAATCCAGAAGTGGGTTGCCCATGTGGGTAACAGGACTCTGAGGATTTTCCATGCCACACCAACTAGAGACTCCTATTCCAGAGAAAGTTCCATCTCCCCTGACTAGGAATTTCCCGGGGGCTGCGCCTTAAGTATCCTGCAATTGAATAACCAAAATCTGCCTATGTTCATTCTTCAGGATTTATTTGTTCTTGCTGGCAGTCTTCTAAACTGGACCCCATTCTCAGAAACTGAATCTTGTGCCTCAAGATTGTGTGGCATCACTACCACCAACCACAGCTGACTTGTCTTTCTGCTCCTTTTGCTCTGACCCTCGATCTAGGAATCACCAAATCCTGAATAATCTTCCTTCCCCACCCCTTAGGGCACCTCTATCAATGGTGTGTTGTTGCTGAATCTGAAGGTGATTCCCAAACAATATACACAGTGAACTGCCAACCCTCTGCTAAAGAACTACTTTATCGGTCCAGGGGTGTTCCTATCTTGACTCCCCAGCTTTTCTGGTAAGCATCTTCATATCTTTTTTCAAACCTGGGCCCCCCCTCTTCATCATCAGTTGTCTTATGTGTCTCTAACTTCCCAGGAACTCTAGGAACAGCTTCTTGGGACACTTGCATAGAATGTAACCTTGTCTTGCCAATGACTGCCCTAAATCTGCACACAATTGCCCTTAGCCTGACTTGAAACGTTGTGGCTTCAATAGGCAAAATGTGTTGTTTACCTGCTATTGTATTTTCTCTTTTAGGAAAGACTCTTTGGGTTCGATTCAGGGAATTCTTTGCATGGTTCAAAGTGACTTTGCCCTACTGAAAAGTGACTATTCACTGCTGACACAAACCCAAACGTCTGTTGAAGTGTGTCATTGCCTCGGTTTGAACTACGAAGTACTGCTGCCTTGCTCGAGTCGCCATCCGAATTGCTAGCTTCTTCGTCTCAACTCCTGTGAGTAGTTCAACCTGACCCTGGTGTTCCGCAAACTGCAACCTTCAAGCCGTCACTTCGAACCAACTCGTCTGCGCATCTTGGTACCAGCTCCACCGCCATCGATGCTCGACCCCAAAACCAGACCTGGCTCCTGCCCTATCCGCACAGCTCGAATAGACGCTTCAACAGCATATCTCCCTTTCCGTTCAACCCTGATTGAATGCCAGGTTGCCTCTGGACTATCGTGACTGCTGAATCTGCAACCTAAGCTGACATTATGGTTGACGCCAAGAAGCCTGGCCTGATGCGGTCAAACCCCCAAGACAATTGCAGAGGTATTATTGACTAATATCTGCCCCCTTTTGGTCTAAGTATGGGCCCTAGAGACTGGCTAGGTCATTGAAATGCGTTTTCAAATTCATGAAATATCCTTTTTGAACATTGTGGTCTTTAAATTCCCCTTTCAGTCCCCTGTGTCATTACCCAAAGTGCTGCATCTATTCTATATTTTCATATCATGTGTAATCCTACAGAGGTAGGTTTTTACAGTATTTTCTAATTAGTTATTATTGTACATCGTGTGTTTGATTAAAGTATAGATTTCAATAGAACCTTGAATGGACTTTCATTTATTTTGGACTATTATACTTCACTGTTTCAGGTCTTACTGAACCACATTCACACCCCTCTAAAAGTATAGCCTTCCCTCGGCCCACGCTACCACAAAACGCAAAGGAGGTCTCTTGACTGTGCCTATTTAACTTTTTTGATTGTGTTGGCTCTTGGTTTTTAAAAGTATTAGGGATGATTGAGATGTTGTCCTCTACTCATCCTTGTACTCCTGCAGGGCAGAAGTTATTTTGTCACAGTTTACTTACCTATGATTGTAGTAATTTTTCTCTTAGTCTTTTATATAAAATGTATGTGTGTACAAATATAGTGTGTGGCTATTCTCACATTGGGTATAAATGAAAAGTGTGTACTGTACCTGTTAATCACCAGACTCCACCTCATGAGAGTTAGGCCCCGTCTGTTCTGTCATGACTACCACTTAGAAATCCTGTTGCGCTTGAGAGGATCACTAACAATACCATTCTAAAAGATACAGGTAAATATCTTGACAAGAAGGTTTAAACTAACTCTTCCTAAAACCTTGCAAGTGTTTGGCACCTCCCCTGATCCTGTTCCTCTGCCTCCGACTCTCTGTCCTACTGCTTTGTCTGCTTCATCCATGGTTGCACCCTATACCCTACCACGGACATGGCCTCTGGGTGTCCCACGTTTCTAGTCTAACTTTCCCTTTTGGAGTAGGGCTCAGCGACTGACATCCTTAAAACAGATACACGTGGCCTCCACCCTCTGGGTCTCCATAGATAATTAGGGCTTTACCAGTTGTACTGTATGTGTAAGCTCCATGCGTCAGTTTAGGATATGATTTGTAAAATTTATTGGAAACATTCCACCGGCATTAGTGCTCCATGTCACACTGAGTGCTCCAGGTTATCAGCCATTAACCTTGCTCCAGATAAGTGACACCCTATTATTCTGCCATCATAAAGCATCATCCACACTTCTAGAGTTAATCCTGACCACCTGATTGCTGTATTCTGTAGGCGCTCTCTCATAAAACAGCCCTTGGTAATCCAGCGTAATGCTTTCTTCTACTTATCCCTGAGGGACCACCAAAAGCAGTCAGGTCCCTTGATGAGGTTCAGTGAAAAGATGGAGGTAACAGCTGAGCTTCCACCTTCTAACAGCAAATACCGACATCACTGACATTACATAACACCTTGATGAAAAATCCTCATTGGCTACTCGGGCATTCAAAACACAAAACTGTAAACTTTCTGGTAGAGACTGTGAATATTACGTTCTAAACTGCTTAGTCTGTCTTGAATTTGTATGACACAATACAAAACAATACAATACAATACAATACAATGGTTTCAGCTCACTTGCAAGTTTGAATATGTTGTGGGAAATATGTACCATGTGTAATTTTGATTGAAATCAACTCAAAGACAGAGAGGACTTTCCTTTTGTGCGCAGGGGTTGCAGCTATCCACAGCTTGTTGAACAATGGGGTCCTGAAATGTTCCTTGTCTATAATATTCAACAGAACAGGAATGGTAATGTGTTCAACATTTATATGATGCGATCTCCAACTTACACCGAAGTTCTGGAACTATTGGTGCAGTTCTGGATCTATTGGTGCAATCAAGCTATATAGCCCCTGTCTTCTGTTTTTATCCAACAACAAGATATCAAATATTGCCTACAAAATATGCCAACTTTGAAGGTACTAAAAGGATCTGTGCATTTCGAAGGTACATATTGTAAAATAATTTCTCCTAATGAATATGCAGGAATCTGGTTTGGTAAAATCATCGCATGTTTGTTAGCTGTCAGATGGATCCCCTGCAGTGAAAAAGACCCACTACAGCTAATATGTTTGACCAGTATTCTGAACCGCCGATGTTTGTTCTCTTGCACCCCACTTGTGACATGTTATAACGGTGTATAAAGCAAAGATTCTAGATGTTTTACTGTTGCCACAATAAAACGATGTCTCCGCATTGCCCCTAATGTTTAAATTCACATTGTATTTATTTTCTGGGCGATCAAAGTCTAAATAAATTCCGACCCTACAGCACCTGCCATCATCTACCAATCATTTAATTGGTTACTAACAGCTCGGTGCGGTCATGACTGTAGAGTCACTATGTACATGATGTGATGCAGCCATTCCTCATGCTAATGGAAGGTTAATGTGTTATTCTAGCATATATGTTTTGTTAAATGCATGGTTTAAAAAACATAGTTCAAAGCCTTTTCACAATTACACACAAATTCTGCTTGCACTTAACAGTAAGCAACATTGCATAAACAAAATGTTAGTATTCCACTTGATCCCTCCTCCTTGGTGACATTTTGGGAAAAGGTTGAGCCACGTTTTCCAGTTGTACTTTTTCTACTCATATTTTGTTGTGCTTAGATTTCGCTGCATCCTCCTTTCGGGTAGAGAGTGTGTCTGGCATTACCTGAATGTTGAAAGCTCCACCATTTCGGGAATTGCTTACCTGTTAATGCATTTATTGTTCTTCAGTTTTCTTCTGCCTTTTGTTCTGTGTCAATTTCAATTTCAAACTAACATCTCAAGAAACCATCAATTTGCCATCCACACACCTTACTCTAGTTATTTCACTCCACTTGCCATTATTGGAGACTGACAACTTTACAACTACACCACAATACGCATGTAGATGTAGACATATACATTGGGCCTTGGTACGTGTCCAGCAGTAACCGTGCAGGTGCGACTGGCGGGTTCCCGCCGGACCCATAAAAAATGACCGCCGGCTGACTTCCCGGTGCCACCGGGCTATTCCAAGTCTGGCGGCAGGGAAGTCAGACACCGGCAATTTCGTTAATCCCCATTCCCATAGAGTCCTATAGGGAATGGGCACACGGAAGCACCAGCACTGTTATACAAAAGGAAATGAAGACCTTGGTTGTAAATAAATCAATTATGTGGCAGCATGGCTTATTAATTTCAGACCCACAGCCAGATTGCACCAGGACGAGAAGCTGTGAATGTGGATCAACGCCTAGCTTCAGAGTCAGAAAGCATTATATATGCTTGTGAGAAGGATGACAAATGGCAAAACTATGCAAAGTTATACCATGATTTAATTGGGTTTTTCATCACATAGAAACATACATATTTACAGCACACTTCAACGTTTGGTAACAATATTATTGGGACACTGGTCTGAAGGATCGCATTGGAGTTGCAAGGAGGCCCTTGGGGGGATGGGGAAATAATGTAAACATGTGTGGTGCTCAGCTCTACGGGATTCCAACTTAATGTGACGGAACTTTCTGATGACAGATGAAAGATCCTAGAACCATGGGTAATAACACCTTTAATATTAATTGGAATTTTAAAAATCAGACAGAAATGGCACATTTGCTCAGCTCTATATATCAACCCACCCCTTAGTAAAACATTCCTGCGAGAGAATGAACCAAAAGAACGATTTAGTGTGATCGCTGGCTCACATATGCCAGTAAGGAGTACAATATTTGTCAACACTTTTTCACCTCCTCTGGCAGTAAAAGCTACATTTCTAAATTGTAAGGAGTTGGTGTATTCAATTCCAAACTGTTCATTCAAACAAATATCTTGCAGGTGTGTAGGTGTATAATGGTAATAGCTTTTTAAATGTCATATTTTGTCGAAATTGAATTAATAAATAGAATAGTAATATTAGCAATATAAATAATAACCGAGCAATATTATTATTCGTAGTATTAGTATTATTAGTATTATTAATTATACTAATAATAATAATATGTGTTCCATAAAGAGTAAATATACAATAAAAAAGCCTCAAACATTATATACTGCTACTGATAATAAATATCATTATTGATATTATTATACTTTTTGTTATTATTGTTGTTACTATTATTATTAGTATTTTTAGTATTTTGTAGTCAAAGGTAAAGGTTATTGTGATAATAATACTCATTAATGGTGGAGTCCGCCATTCATTTTCCTTTGGCTTGAATGAAAGTCAATACATAAGTAATGTATTATCTACATACCCAGCTCCATTGAGGAAAACTAAGATTTCCAATTTGTCTTCTGGTCTCATTCATGGCAAGAGTAAAATAAACATAGTGTTCCATGAGGTAATTCTAACATAACACAAAATTCAGTGGACTAATTGTTCCCAAATTGGAGAAATTCAAAGAAAATACACTTTGACCTATGGGATTCGCCATTAAGCAAATGTCATTGAGTTCATAAGTGACCCTTTAGTTTTAGTAAAGGAATATGTTAGCTGACTGGGAATGTATTAGAAACATTGAGGTAAGAAAGGACAGTAGGAGAGGTAAGTTACAGAAAGAAAATAGTTCAACAATAGACAAATGAAATAGAAAGTTCACAGAGCAGAGACTCTCCCAGGAGGCCAAGGGAAGCAGAGGTGAAAGATGCAGCGGGGAAAGATGTTGGTCCCTAGGTGCCTTGGAGAGCCATCTCATCTTCTTCTTTAACAACTGGTAGAGCGCTGACTGGTCTGGTTTGGAGGTGCCCAGAAAGAGTCTGGAGATTTTCTGCAGAGCCTACAGGATAGAGTCAGGAAGATACTGAAAGTCAGGACATGCAACGAAAAAGAGAGACAGTACAGAAATCAGATGAACCAAGAAGATATGTAAAAATAGGAGCAATGCAAAGAAAGAATGGGGAGCCTGGTATGTTTGCATATTTTCACAAGTTCTTCAATTGTTATGGTTATATTTGTATTTTCTCAACTTGAGTATTTGTTCTTGAAGGTAAACTGTCACTGTTGGACATAGGAGACTGATTTCTAATCTCAGCTCTCCCACCCACCACTTTTGTGAAAAAATGACCCATTTCAATGAAGCGGGAGGTTGGTTGAAGAAAGTTGATGAAGGACACTCAAGAATATTAAGGTGATATGCCTCAAGGTGGCAGGCCCACCCAGTGGATAACGGCCCGCCACCCAAGTTAAGGGCTAAGCGAGGCTCCCTTAACGAGAGTGGTGTGCCATTACCCACAGCATGGGCCCAGCCACCGAGGGGCATATCACCATTAGCACCCGTGTAGCATGCTACCCAGGTGCTAATGTTTTTATTTTTTAAATGGAAAGTATTTTCTTTCCTTGCATGGGACGTATCGCAGCATCCCGTTCACAGAGAGAAAATACTGTACCAGCATGGCCACCATGGAATAAGAAGGCAGGGCTCAGTATGGAGACCCTCTTCCATGTCCATGGCAGCCGTAGCGGGGACGAGAGCAGCTAACAGGTAAGTCAAATGGGGGGGTTAAATAGAAAAAGCAGTGTTGGTGGGCGGAAGATGGCGGGCGGGGCAGCTGGCCGTCAGGTGGCATAGAACATGGGATTTCACTGGTCGTGTCAGCCTGCGTTCCTAGTCACCTGATTGGCTGGCTCAGCCATCCAGGGTTCTAATGCACCATATTGTAAGGTTGTATTTAGTAAGGTGTAAACTCAGTCCTTCTTTTCAGATCTACAAGTTCATACCCTGAAGACTTGCTTAACAAAAAGAGCTGAGCAAAGTAAAGGTATGTTCAGACATCAGGTAGTTCAGTTAAAGGGACACGAGAACATGTTCTTTTTCATTGCAGCTAGAACTCCAGGTTGACATAAGTATCCAAAGGACAGGGCAGTAAGAAAGTTAATCTATGTTCTGGCAAATCCATGAAGGAAAATTTGACTTCAACACATTTATCACACATGTATTACCAACATTTACAGTGAAATATCAAATTGAAGATATTAGTAAAATGGAAATAAACTAGCCACAAGCTGTATTGAAAAATATGCCTCTTGTGAAGGCAGGCATTTGACATTTCTTTGCCATTGACATATTTTAAATTACTTCACTTTGTCCATGCTTTTAGTGCAATACGTGTTGGTTCTAGTCCCTCCCTAAATGATATAACGATTGTTTGTCATTGGTAGTCACTTTCCTCCATGAAAGAAATGGATGGATTATTTACTGCCAATCATCATTGCACCCTCTTGCAACCTCCATCACCCCTGACTGCCTATCTTCCATCCAATCCTGGTGCGCCTCCAATGAGCTCTGCCGTAACGCATATAAAACTGAGATTCTTCCCAATGGAACCCCTGATCCCTCCTTCTTCCCCTCATTCTGCCCTTCCTCCTGGGGCTCTCCCCCTGCGCCTTAAACTGAAGCCAGAAACCTTGGAGTCATCTGTAACTCCAATCTCTCCTTCCTCACTTACACTCAGAACATTGCCAAGAAGTCCAAATATCAGCTCTTCCTTCTCAAAATAATTTTACCTTTTCTCACCTTCCCTCAGAGGCTCAATGTGACTGAAGCACTGGTTCTCTCTAGACGTGACTACTGTACAGCCTCATCCTGAATCTTCCTTCTTCCAATCTGAAACCCCTCCAGCTTATCTAGAATAGGGCAGCAAGACTTATCCTCGGTCTTAAGCCCAGGGACCGCATCTCTCCTGCACTAAAAAGTCTTCACTGGCTCCCATTTACGGCACAGATTAAATTCAAATCCCTCTACATCATCCACAAGGCGGTCTGGGTCCGAGAACCACACTATATTTAACTTTATCTCACAAAATACTCTCCTCTAGACCACTTTGTTCGTCTTTGTGTATAAAGCATTTTGCTAAATAGAGGGCTGCGTGTCACTCAATTACCTCAGCGGGCTCCTGCCTTTGCAATAGCCTCCTCCTCTCCTGCGCATTGAGCAGTATCTACTCAAACTCAGGAAGCTCCTAAAGACTGTCCTCTTTTCCTCCTCCCTCCTTATCTTCTCTGCTAATCCCACAGTTGCTGAATCAGTGTCCTTGGCCATTATGCATGCTCAGGGCCTTGACCTCCCACACCCTCCGCTCTGGAGGCTTGCATGTACACCACCAGCGGCGCATGCCATGTAGTACTCAACATTCCTGGCACTATGTCTATGTCTCACCCACAAACACAGACTACCCAGCACTTAGCCCCTCTTCCTTCTTCCTTTCTGCACTTGCACATTTGGAATACTCACAAGGGTTAGTAGGTCCGTCTTCCCCCCTATGCTCATAAATATTGTGCTGGAATGTATTTCCCACCATTGTTTCTCCCTGCTCTGTGGGTGCTCAGAAACAGTATGTTCTTATTGTATAAGTGCCTAACAAGCAAACAATAAATACATAAATATATCATCAATCCTATTCTGGTCTGCATCATCAAAGTGCATATGTTTTGAATAAGTGCCTCCTTTCCAAACACTAGCTCTTGTAACTTAATGTTCCCCATTTTGTTCACCCCAGCCCAGATCTCCATAATCTACCGCTGAGCACACAACACTTTTCCAATAAATCCATGTTTCAAGGACCAAAGTAATTTATTTTAATGTAGGGCGAGGTGGGGTTAAGCACTGTGATGCGAAAGAGAAGGACTACGAATAACAATTATTAGTAATGCACAGAGCAGACATTAACTCCATGCCCCATCACATATCCCTGTCATTACTTTTGTGGTGTGCCAAAGCTAAAATCGCAGATGAATGTTAACCAACAGACCCAGCAGTGAATTGTATTGATGTTCGATTGGACAAAACAAGAAAATGTTTGGCGAAATCAAATGTAGCATTCCAATCTTAAGCCTTCAGGAATTTGAATCAGTAACATGAAGTAGTTTTTGAATAAGGCATGTGAAACTGATCATATTAGCAGTTTACATACCACACCAAAAGTAACTCATTGAACCTCCACCCAGGAAATTGCCCTTCCCTCTCTTCAGTATATCCTCCCTGAATAACTGCAAGTAAAGGAATATCTTCCAAGCATCTAGCCAAAGTCATATTATCCAACATACATCTTCTTATGGGAACTGCTGAAGCCTATTATTTTCCTTGCTGAACCAACGGTACAAAATCGATCACATTATCTATGGAATAGGACAATGTTCTCCTCATAAATAGGGTACGTCGTCTTGGTGTCAAATAGTTTCAGCCAATGTAAAGGATAAGATGACATCTTGTGAAAGATGGGAAACAAGAACATTTGATTTGAAGGCTAAGCCACAATGAAATTCCAGAGGTTAAGACTTCATTCACAGAAAAGGAATTGTGAAGAGAAGATCCCATAGCTTGTCTATCTTCTTGCTGATAGGATTTCAAAGAAACTAACAGTTGTGACAGTAAGAAATGTCATATCATTTCATCCAATAGGTCTCCTTAACGTGGATGATCATACTGAGCATGGGCCCAACTAAAAAGTACACGTTCTGTTTTGGAAGTGTGGAGGTTTAGTCTGTGTTTTGCCATCCATGAGTCCACATGTTTGTGACATCTTCTTAGATCCGAAGGACTGGTTGAAAGTTTGTTTACCAGATTGTAGACAGTTTGGATGTCATCCGCAAAGATTTAGCAGATTAGGCTGATGAGTTTTAGAAGGGGTGTCATGTAGATGTTGAACAGGAAAGGGTGTCAATGTCAACTGTGGGGTACTCTGCAGTATAGACACCACACATGTGATCTGTAAAGGGCCATAACAGTGGTTTGTATTGTGTTGGTGAGGAAGGAGGAAATACAGCACAGGGCCCCTCCTGTTATATCAATGTCTTACATCCTCTTCAAAAGAATATGTGGCTAGTGGTAATATAAGTTGATGCAAAGTCTAGGAGGATTAGTTGTCATCCATGTTGTTCTTTTGCATATCCCATATTGAGCACAAGGTTTATTATATGCAGGGGGCGTGGCTTGGACGGCCATGTAAAGGGTCGCACTCTGGAGGAGCTCTGTTGATCCTGTTTTGATCCTGATGGAAAGGTGCGTCCACGGGGGCCGGCCGACGCTGGAAATCGATGTCCAGGTGTGGGAATGCCACCACTACACCCGCTGAAAGTTTGTGATGTCTAGGAGACCCGGGAACCGAAATAAATTTGATTGACTAGGATGATCCCTGAGTAGGCGGACAAGACAAAATGGCGGCGACACTTTGCGAACACCGAGGACCGTGAAGTCAGCGTCGCGATCACGAGTGCAGGACCCACGGGTCCCTTCGCTTGGGGACTAGTACACGTGAGCACCGCCTAGGACGCACGGTGGCCCGGCGAGCTGGAGGGCCGAATGGATGTAGCTGTGACGACGGGACCGTGGGCCCGGGAGTTGGGGTGCTTGGGGCGTGTTGGATGCCCTATGGTGTGGTGGGCCAGGCTTTGCGCATTGAGTGGCGTGATTCCCCTTCGGCGCCTGGCGGGACGGGCCCCCGCCCGACTCATACAACAGTATGACCACGAGAGGTGTGAAACCCAAGGCCAAACAGCCCACGATGGAGGCTTACGCCAAGTCCCCCTCCTGGGCGGAAGGAGGCAAGAACAAAGAGACCCCCGTGACGGTCGCAGAGTCGCCGGGCACGATACAGGAGGTGCTGGCGGCGATTGCGGACTTAAAAGTGTCATGGGAGACCAAGTTGGGCCTTGCCATGAAAGGGCTGCAGGAAGGCTTAAACCTTAAGATCGGTGCCGTCCAGGAGGAGGTGAATCTGCTAAGACTGGATGTGAGGGCGATCTCGGAGCGCACGGGGACCATTGAGAAGGAGACGGCCACGAACACGGCAGACTGCGCTGCTCACAAGAGGGAACTACACGCCCTTGTGCAATGGGTGGGCAACCTGGAGGACAGAGCGGAGCAGGCGGAGGGACGTGCCAGGCACAACAATATTCGCATTGTGGGCCTACCTGAAGGAACGGAAGGACCAGACCCCACAGAGTTTGTGGAATCCATGCTTTTGCAGGAGATTACCGGCGGGGTGCTGACCCAGGGGTTTGCAGTCGAGAGGGCGCATAGGGCCCTAACCAGGAGGCCGCCCCCTGGGGCCCCCCCGCGGCCAGTGATCGTGAAAATTCTGAACTACCGAGATCGCGAAAAGATTCTTGAATTCTTTCGAAAAGGGGGAACGATTGACAGAGGATCGGCCAAGATCACGGCCTACCCTGACTACACGCTACAAGTACAGCGGAGTCGGATGCACTTCGGGGCGGTGAAAAGGAGACTGCGTGAAGCTGGCCATCGCTACATGCTACTCTACCCGGCCAAATTTTTTTACAGAAACAGATCCCTGTTCTTTGAAACACCGACTGAAGCAATGGACTGGCTGGACGCGCTGGGCAGTCCTCAAGAACCGGGCATCCAGGAGGAGACTACGGAAGATAAGTAGCTTACAGCTGGGTCGCCTAGGGCAATGGGGCCGAGACATTGGGACTTGAATATAGTCATTTATACGGCATATGGTGCGTGTGATGTGGCGCTGACTGGCTGGCCCATTGGGCGTGCCTACCCGTGGTTACTTGGTTGGGGGCTCCGAGAGGCTTCCTTTGTCCCCAGTAGTAAAATATCTAGTTAGTCAGGTCGCTGTTAGATCGGCGACGCCCCGCAGGGTCCTATTCCTTGAATACGGGATAAGACCAGACGCGGGTGGGCCTGAGATCCAGGGATGGAGCTGGGCTTTTGTTGGGGTGGGATGGGTTGTTTGCTGTGGTGTGTAGTTGGGAAACAGGGAGGGGGGACGGGGATCAAGGACGGAAGAGCCGGCGGAGAGTTAGACCAAGGGAGCATTGTGGGGAGGGCGGGGCTGAGTATAGACCGAACTGATGGCATCGGATAATCTTCGCATAGCTACCTGGAATGTCCGAGGCCTCAATAGCTACCTCAAGCGGAACACGGTAATGCTATACCTGAAGAGGATGCGGATAGATATAGCCCTGCTACAAGAGACCCACCTCACTAGGGAGAAATTGGTGGTCAAGAGGAAATGGAAGGGCAATGTGGTGGGTGCCACGTACTCGGCGTATGCTAGAGGGGTTATCACCTGGATGGCGCCGCACGTGCCGTTCCGGGTGCTTGACTCGATAGTGGACCCGGAGGGCAGAATGGTGGCGATAACAGGACTCCTGGAGAACAGGGAAGTACACATCCTCAACCTGTATGCCCCCAATCATGATACTGCAGCCTATTTTAGATCCCTCTATGTCAAACTAGGCCCCATGGTAGGGGGTGCGATGGTGTGGGGTGGGGACTTCAACTGCGTCTTGGATCCCAAAATTGACCGGTCCGCTGATACCAAAGGGAAAATGTCGCCGGCGGCCAAGGCGCTCGGGACATTGCTGGGAGACCTGGGACTGGTAGATGTGTAGAGGAAACTCCACCCCACAGATAGGCAGTATTCGCACTATGCGGCGCCATATGATTTACACACGAGATTGGATTATGTGTTTGGAACTGCCGAGATAGCGGGTGAAATGGTAGGGGCAGAATACAAGGCCCGAGTATTGTCGGACCATTCGCCCCTGGTGGTAGAGTGGCGACACCAACCCCCTAGGCCTCGGGTCCCCACATGGAGGCTTCGGTCGGAGGCACTGCAGGATGAGGGATTCCGGGAGGACCTGAGGGTTGCCATCGGGGAATACTTTGAGATAAACACGGGTAGCGTGCGCTCTGTGGGAACTCTGTGGGAGGCCTTTAAGGTGGTGGTGCGCGGAGTGGCCATCTCTAAATCCAAAGGACTTCAAGGGGGTATCGAGAGGGAGCTTCGGGACACCGAAAGGGAACTGGAGAGCCTAGCTCGTCTCGAGAACGCCACTCAGGAGGACAAGACTAGGGCGAGGGACCTTCAGGTGGCGTGCAGTGCTCTTTGGGATCGACTATGCAGATTGAACCATAGGAAATACACCGAGAGGCTGCACGCGGGGGGCGACAAGCCAGGCAGACTGCTGGCATGGCTGTACAAGAGCGAGTCCCCCCAGGTGGTTATTCATGAGATCTGTGGTGAGGAGGGCTGTCTTCGCAACACTCAGGACGGGGTGAACGAGGAATTCCTCAGGTTCTACAAACGTTTGTATGAGGACACTGGGGATGACAGGAGTCAGGACATCCTGAACACACTCGAAGACATTGGTCTGCCCACCCTAGACGACCTGGAGCGGGAGGAACTGGACGCCCCTATCACTTCAGACGAGCTGGAGGTGGTGATCCGGGGCCTCCCCACGTGTAAGGCACCTGGAACGGATGGACTGCCTAGTGAGTTTTACAAGGTGTACGCGCAGGAGCTGCTCCAGCCACTGCTGGCCTTGTTTAACGAGGCATACGAACAGGGAGAACTCCCGTTGTCCCTCCGTGAGGCCATGATTGTCCCATTACTGAAACCAGGCAAGCCGGCTGTTGAGTGTGGATCTTATAGACCTCTGTCCATGCTAAACCAGGACAGCAAAATACTCACGGCGGTGCTGGCCAACAGGTTGAAGAAGGTGATCGGCAAGCTGATCCACCCGGATCAAACGGGATATGTCCCAGGCAGGAATATCACTGATAACCATAGGAGGCTGCACCATGTTATCGACCATACTAAGGACGACATGGGCGAGATGGCGGTAATGCCGCTGGATGCGGTCAAGGCCTTCGATTCAGTGAGATGGCCTTGGCTGAAAGCGGCCCTGCAGGGATATGGCGTGGGCCCTGGGTATATCAGATGGGTCCAGTTGTTATATAGCAGCCCGGTGGCGAGGGTCAAGACAGGGGCCACAGTCTCGGATGCCTGGCAACTTAGCAGGGGGACCAGGCAGGGATGCCCTTGGTCACCCATGTTCTATATACTCTCGCTGGAGCCGCTGGCGATATGCCTGCGGCAACAATACGGAGAGGTGGGCATTAACACCGCCAGCGGCAGTCACTTAATATCTCTGTATGCGGACGATATGCTGCTTTACTTGCGCTACCCGGAGGAGAACCTGCAGTACGTACTGGAGGTACTGGATCATTACGCTGTCCTCTCGGGCATATCAGTGAACCCCAGGAAGTCTAGCCTGTTCCCTCTGGGCGGGTACAGGGATGTCCCGCTAGAGAGGCTGCCTGTGTTGCCAATACCATGGCGGACCAACACGTTTAGGTACCTGGGGGTAAATATTTACCACCGGACTGAGGCGGTACACAAGCATAACACAGAGAGAGCCATAGAGGGGGTCAGGAACAGCATGGCATTCTGGTCCAGATTGCCCCTGTCCATGATGGGGAGGGCGGCTTTGCTGAAAATGGTGGTCCTTCCCAGACTCCTGCATTTCTTCGTGAACGTCCCGTATTTGATCCCTAAGAGCCTATTTGGGCGACTTCATAGTATGTGTAGGGGCTTCGTGTGGGGTAACTCCAGGAATAGGGTGGCCCTGTGGAAGCTCCAGAACCCGCACGAGAAGGGGGGTATAGGCTTGCCCAACTTCGAACTATATTATCTGGCGGGGCAGCTGTTGTATGTAGCTAGGTGGTTGTCTGATGAAGATTCGGCGGAATCTAGGTTGCTGCGGGAGGATGCGGCCCCATACTTCCTGAGAGAGGTGGTGTGGCTACCAAGGAATAAATTGACGGGAAGAGGGCGGCTATTGAGGTTGGGATGGGAGGTCTGGCACAGAACGTGGAAATTGATGGGGGAGTCAGAACCGCTATCTCGGCAGGTCCCGCTTGTGGCCCTGTGCGAAAACGACTCCCAACTGCTTCAGTCTGTCCGTAGGCACTGGGAGCCGGTGGGCCTGGCCACGCTCGGGGACATATGGCAGGAGGGGGAGGCGTTGGACTTCCAAAAGTTGCAGGATGAGACGGGGGTGCATAGAGGCCAGTACATCACCTATGCCAGGCTAGTGAAACGAGTAAGAGAGAGATGGCCGGTGACGGCACTGGCAGATGACCCTGATGCCACCCTTGAAACTATGTATGATGTCTCAGAGGGCGGGCATGAAATATCACGGATATACGAACTCCTTAGAGCGAAGGCTGGGAAAGAGTTGCTCCAACTGAGGCATCAATGGGAGGAGGAGATGGGTGGACTCATGACGGAGGGTCAGTGGAAGAGGGTCCTGGGGTATCATAAAAAGGTGTCCCGAAATGCACGGCTCCAACAACTCCAGTTCTACATTACTCACAGGGCCTACCTGACTCCCCAGAAGATCGCACGGTTTGGAGGCTCGATCACTCAAAAATGCCCCAGGTGTGGGGTTGTGGACGCAGGGTTGCTGCACATGTTTTGGGCCTGCCCGGAAGTGTATAGATTTTGGGAGGAGGTCAAGATGAAGCTTGCAGGTGGGGGAGTGGTGTTGGACGTGAGATCGGCCTGGTCGTGTATGCTTGGGATCTTCCCCGGGCCCAGACACTTTAGGCACCTGAGCAAGATGAGGGACCTGGCATATGTTCTGGCCAAACGCAGGATTGCCATGAACTGGAAATCGGCCAGCAGGCCGAGAGTGGAACTAAGGTGGGCGGACCTTGTGAGGTGGGCTGAGGCGGAATCCGTGGTATGGTTTGACGCGGTCACTAGAGGGGGCGAGGTGAAGATAGGGCCCTTGCTGGCCTGGCGACAATTGGTGGCCTCTATGACCAACCCACAACAGGGTTTGGACGAATCTGAGAATTCGGATGACGGGCATACGGACAATGCTCCACCTGACGGTGCCCCGACTGAGGATACAAGGGAGCCGGCTCTGGCTTGATGGGGGGTGGGGGGAGTTTTTTTCGTATTTTCTTTTGTGTTTCTGTAAGTAATTAACAGTTGTATTGTGTTGTGTGTTGTTTGGTTTTCTAAAATATAAAATCAATAAAATATTTAAAAAAAAAAAAGGTTTATTATATGCCTCATATTTGTCTAAAGCTATGATGTGCCGCATGGAACAGGTTTCTTGTTTCAATGAACTCCTGGAGTTGAACAAATGTGATATTTCTGTATTCTTATGATGAAGTCAGTGTTTGAAATCGGGCAATACTTTACACTGTCATTTAGGTCTGTTTTTTGTGGCGTGGTATGACAAAAGCTGATTTTAGCAGTGGAGGGATGCTTCAAGTGGTGATTGAGTTATTGAGGAATTAGAAGAAATCAGGTGTCACTTGCACATGATTCATGAAGATTTTAAATAGGTTAGGGGCAAATATCTGTCAGGGTTACAGGAGTCAATAGTCGTGAGATATTAAGTAGAAGGGGTGGAAGGTGGTTATCAATAGGAAGGTTGATTTCATAGGCGGTGTCCCTTGGAGGGGTAACAAAGGTTTTGACATTTATTATCCAGCTATTCTTGGATGCATTGTATGTTTTCAGATCAGGGCATGGACATTTGGTCATATCATTCTTGTTGGGATTGTGGTTCTGTTGAATGTTGCTGGGTTTTTTAATTCTTTAATTATCTTCAAGATTTCCTTTGGTATGTTTTGTGCTAATTCAATGCATCCGGATCAGTGCACTGTATTGTTTTTGATGATGTCTTCCTGTAGGAACATAGCTGTTGATGATAGTCAAGTCTGTCTGGTTGCAAGTTGTGTTACCTCCAAATGTTCTTGAGTTTTTGATCGTTTTCCTTCAGGAAGTGTAATTTTAGTTTGTACCATTTCTAAATATTCTTCTTCTGGATGTACTTGAAATCTGTTTTTTCGATGGCAGCTCATCTAAAGTTGAGTGAATCCAGTTATGAAGGCTGTGGGGTTGTCCCTCCAGGGTGATTGTCAATGTGTAAGATGTGATGGTTGGTTTGTTTGATTACATTATTTCTAAGAATGTGTTGTTAAGCACAACCATCCTTGGTCTGGACATTGTCACAGACCTATGGATGGTTCTGCGTGCTTCTGTGAAACCTGTGAATTAAATGGATAAATTATCTACCCAAGGGAGCAGACTGTGAACAAGTTTTCATTAAAAAAAGTGCCATCAATGGGATGGCCAGCTATGTGCGTACATCATTTTGCAAATTGTTTGAGATGTAGTGCAGCAATGTTAGCTACAAAGGATTTTGTGATGGGATTATCTTCTTTCTTGAGGCAGATGTTAGTCAACAAGAATAGTCAGATTTTGGTGGTCTATGGATTGGTTGATGGCTGAATCCACAAGACTGTATTATGAACTATTGTAAAGGGATCTGTTTCTGAGGTGTAGTTTAGTGAAGAGGTGCGAGAGGGAGAGCAGGTAAGTATGATCGACTCACACTCCCAGATGTCATCAACATAAGGGGTTATGACTTTGCTAGAATCTCTGCTGACTAGTGCTCTCCCTCCACCTTTTTAGTTGGGTCTGTTTGCACATGTGATCTAGAATCCTGCTAGAATACTTTCAGGGATTACTGACGAATGGTCATGAGATAACCAGGTTTCTGTGATAAAAGTCGATCTAGTTAGCCTACTGAGAGGCCAAATATATCAGGCGAGTGTCTGGATAATGATTATGCACTGATTAGAAGATGTCTGTTGACCACCATGTTATGACAGCTAATGTCCGTGGGAGGTTAGTCTGTGGTAGGATCGTTGTTGTTTTCATTTGTTTCCTGGGCTCTTGGGTAGGGCTTTAAGAGTTGAGAATGCTGAGTAGATTGTTCCTGACGTCAGGGTATTCACCTTGGCATCCTTTTGTGATTGTTGTGTCTGTTAAAGAGTGTCTTGTGATGAAAGGCTGTATTGATCAAGACCTCTTGCCATTGTTGTTTTATAGATGGCTGTAGCTTTATAATGAGAGTGGGGTTGTTGGGTTACATTTATGCTATGTTCCTCCTTTAGTAGCTTCTCTCCAGTCACCGGTTATTTCCTCATAGACAAAGTATTCAGGTGTATAATGCAGAAAGAATATGTATATGAAGATCGTTAAGAGTGTTTTAGGATGCAATCAGAAGACTTCTAGAATCTCGAAGATGAGCCACAAGGTGTTGTTACAGTGGCTTAAATCACTTTCTGTTTCCTTTCCTCTCAGATTTTATTGATTTTGTAGTTTCTTGGCACATTGTGGTGTTTATTATGTGGAGTGCATGCTTGATGGTGTGGGTGTAAGTGGAAGAAACAGAAAGGCACAGTTTGTTTGAGTGTGGGTAATTGTTCATTGTGGAGGTTTAGCTATGATACATTTGTTCAGCTCATGCACCAGCTCCGGAGATCTGAACAAGGCATTGATTATGTTACCAAGAGAAGAGTCTCAAGCGGTGCTATAGAAAAACCTGGTGTTGCACTGCGGTTGATCTTGTAATGCTGTTGATTTTGCTTGCAGTTTATTAGAGTTGATCTACCGCAGTTATGCATGTATAGCTGGCAACACAGTGTAATTGATCTAGTAGTGGACTTTACGCAGTTAATGACACAATGAAAAATTGGCCTTGGAGAGCTATGAATTTCAATGGTAGGACTAGGTAATTAATTTCAAAATTGCTAAGGGATCAGTTATTTGGATTTTAGAATTATTTATCTACTTACTTATATAGCGCTATGTAACCCTCAGGCATCTGGGCGCACATAAACACAAAATACCTCACATATAGTACGGGACATGTCAAACTAATACCATCAGATTATGGAACTATGAAATTATAGTCACTCAAAGGACCAAGAGAAATGGATAGAGGGGAGACATTATGAGCAAAGTCTAGTCTTCAAGGCATGGTGAAAGGAACTAATGTTTTGCTTTTGACATAGGGTAGAGGGCAATGAATTCCAGACATTTGCTGCCAATACCAGGAAGGCGCTCCCTAGGTCTTGTAAAACTTCATGACTTTAATCAGTGCGATATTGGCTGACCTCATGTCACGTTTATGTTTATACAATGAAAGGTGCGCTTCCAGATAGGCCCAAGCCCTACCATATGAACACTTATGTACCAGAGAGGCTATCTTAAAGTGGATCAATGTGGGAATGGGGAGCCAATGTAATGATTGTCTTCCCCGAGTGACATGTTGCCATCTTGAAATTCCTTTAACAATGTGCACAGCATTGTTCTGGAGTGTATGAAGTTGCTTCATACATTTCTTGCTAGCCCCCCTTAGTAACGCATTGCAATAATCCAAACATGAAAGGATTATTGCACGTGCAATTGTGGAGCAATTTGCTTCAGTGATGAAAGGCTTGATGTTCCTCAGGAAATTCAGATAATATTGACAATTGTTAGAAACATTGTCTGACTTTTTCAGCACTAATGGATACATTAAATCACACCGCAAGAGTCTTTACTTTGTCCACCACGAGATGGTGCAGTGCTTTAGCTTGAACCACTTATACTCCTGTACTAGTTTAGCTATTGCCAATGGCCTGCCAAATAGTAATAGTTCCATTTTTGCTCCATTCAGAAAGAGACAATTTCTTGTCATCCATTGCTCAATGTCCCCATAGAAGGAATTCAGGTTCCCTGTGTCTAGTCATGATCCCCACTGATCTCCAGAATCAGCATAGTTTATAAAGGAAAACCCAAGGAAGTCTAACATGTCACTGAGAGGTCTGACATAGAGATTGAACAATGTGTGCGAGAGGCACACCCCCTGTGGGACACCAGAAGTAATGGGGACTGATTGAAAGGTTGCATTTTCCCAGCACACAGATAACTGTCTTTCAGAAAGAAACAATTCAATCCAATCAGTAGCCCGCTGCTCACAATTGAAAAGGATGCAGCTTTCCTATGAATGTAACTGGTGTACTAAAGCAATTGATCTGCGTTGTACTTGGGTTCAATTGGTATCAGTGTGTATTTGATGTAACTATGCTTTGGATGCATCAAAGGTTGATGTAACTATGCTTTGGATTTGTCAGTATCACAGTGCAATTGATTTAGTATTGTATGGATTCAACAGGTATCAAAC
Organism: Ambystoma mexicanum; assembly: GCF_040938575.1. NCBI lineage: Eukaryota > Metazoa > Chordata > Amphibia > Caudata > Ambystomatidae > Ambystoma > Ambystoma mexicanum. The sequence continues at coordinate 173,214,904 of NC_090924.1, read as the reverse complement.
TACAATTAAAGTAGATTTATCATAGATTCAACAAGCATGATATGGATTCAACAGGTAAACTTAAAGATTGAGATAGCCATCCTATAGATTATACAGTTAATACACAGTTGACATAGGTAATCTGTGAATGCAATTGCTATCACAGTGTAGCTGAAGTAGTTATGCGATGGATTCAACAGGTAATTCATTAATGTATTTATTGTATTCATTTATAAAGCGTGCTAAACCCATAGGCATGTTACATCCAGTTATGCAAGTAATTAAGAGGAGGGGAAAAAGTCAGGGGGAGAAGCAGGAGCTTGATTTCCGTAAAGCCTTTGGTGTTCCCCTGAACAGTCAGTAAGATTGTTCCACTCTTAAAGCTGGCAAAAGTGAGTTCCATTGTCTGGTCGCGAAGGAACAGTTACATTAAGAATATTTGATGTAACTATGCTATGCAATTCAGAGGTATTAAAGAGCAATTGAGTCTGCCATGCTATAGATACAACAAGCAACACAAGAATAATTGGTGTAGCTAGGCATTGGATTCATCGGGTAACACACTATAATTGCTGCAGCTATGCTGTGGAGTCAACAGACGACACAGGAATACACCGTGCAGATAAGCTATGGGTTTAACAGGCAAAAGAAGAGGAATGAATGGACAACAGAAAAAGAATGACTAGCTATGCTATGGATTCAATTGGTATCACAGCGTGAAGGATGGAGATGGTATATGGATTTAAAGGTAACCCAAAAGCTGTGCATTATCTGGTGCTAAACAGTACTAGATAAAGCTAGTGCTATTCGTTAGTGGCAGGATGAAGTCAGGGTAGCTATGTTATGGTTCAGCTGAGTGTTTAGTAGCAGGAAAGGAGTTGTAATAAAGGTAGTTGCTGATTTACCATGCTGCTCAGCAGCCTGCTAGAGCAGATATGCAGTAGTGGAGCGCCAACCGCACAGGAACACGGGAGGTTAATTTAGCCTCTAAAGTCCACTGGCTACTCTGGGATGCCTGGTCAAGTAGCTTGATCCAGGTCACGTGACCCCCATATGGGCAGGAGACGGAGGGGCACGAAGCAAGGGGCGAGGAGGGAGAGTATGGGGAGGAAATGGAGGGATACGAAATCAAAGCTGAAGAGCTGATTGCACTTACACTATAACAAAGAGGCAGAGTATTTCCAAAGTTATACAGGCGGGCTCCTCACTCACTAGTTGGCTGCAGAAATATTACAGGTAAATGCCTGGACAACCTGGGTGTTAACAAACCGCATTGACAGAATTTCAGATAGCTGTTCAATATATTTCAGCCAGACGAACAGTTCTCAACAAGGCTCCCATGGCTACCTTACACATGAAGGTGCTATTTACCAGTAGCTACTGTTCATTTTGGCTATCGCTATGCTTCTCCTAAAAGCAAGTCCATGGACTGCGTCTGGTCTATTCACCTGCACATCTCAAATTATGGCCTGGCAGTGTCAATCACCACCATTGCATTCCTGTTGTATTTGTCGTAAAGGACCTGCGGTTGTTCCTCCCACAGCAGTATTGTGGCGGGTCTTCACCATGTTCTCTTAAATGTCTATTCAGGATTTACTTACCGCTATAGATTGCTACGTGGTGCACCAGTGTGTGCTTGAACTCGCCTTGGGTTTCTGGGAATAATACACTGTTGTCGTTGGCTCTACGAATAGTTACTGCAGGAACCTAACATGGCTTCTACTGGCTGAGCCCGTTAAATCTGCCCAGGTATAACCAGTTAGTGAATTCATTGGGAACCAATTTTAATCTTACTTTGCTGAACATTATTTGGCACAGTTGGGTTGTGAGGCGTGCGTGCTTGTGACTGTGCAAATGCCAGTCACGGCCTCTATGTTAAGGTACTTTATAAGGTTAGTGTTGGTAGTGTTGTGGGTGGTCTAGTTAGCATGCTGTCTTCCACATGTTCAACCACAAGGCAATACCGAGATTTGAACTATGAACTGTGCTAGCTTTGAATATTAATGCTTACACTTATCAATGTGTTATGGTGCTTACTTGTGGCTTTGGGCTATGGTGGAACAGTAATGTTATGGTGTGTCTGCAGGACGTTATTTACGAACCTTTTCTTAACTGTTTTTTGTGGCCGAGCAAACCATGAGCCTAGGATGGCGGTGGCATGAATAGTTGCGTTGTTTCGTGTGGGTAATTTGCTATGAAGATGGTGTGATGCTGTAAATATGCTGGGAGTTGTGCTCGGTGACAGGGTCACGCAGAGACGTCTTTATGGGAGGGCATTGATCATGTGCAGTTGCCAAAGTTGAAATACATATTGATACATTTGAGTGTACCGATGGTTCACAGGATAGCTCAGTGTGTTAAGCACTTATTGCAGAGATTTGCTTTCACATGCAAGATTACAATACTAAATTCCAGCTAGGCTGACTCAGCGTCTCCAAAGTGTGAAGTTGTTAAGCCTGCATGTATATGTACATTGTTCTATAGCACTCCAGATGTTATCGCCAATGTACCTGCACTAGATTGCGGCTGCTATAGAAACTAACATAGTGTCAGTAAAATGATGGTCTAGAAATCGGTTTGTTTAGATGGGGAGTTGTAAAACGTAGGCAGGCACCTCCAATGATATGATATGATATGATATGATAAGATTGGTTATTTATAACGCGCTTAATACCCAGAGGTTTCTAAGCGCAGACTTGGGGACCAAACCTGTGTTGCTCCATGTCGTCTTGCTTCGAAGGCGAGCACGTTGCCGCTGAGCTATTATCCTGCAATGATGACAATAAAGTGTTAGAGGTGTTTATGTATCCAAATTCCAGACTGTGGAAACAAAGCGTTCATGCCTGGATCCTGGCTTTGCTAGCAGACGATACAGTGATCCTGGACAAATCTTATATCACTGACCGTACTGTACTGCCTTTTATGAAAAGGTTTTCTTCTAACATACTGGTGGTATTTTTTGGCCAATTACCTGATCTCTCCTATCATGTAGGCCATTTGAGTGAAAGGAGTTCTAGACAGAAGAGAGCAGACCAGATATTGCAGGCTTCCTACTAGCATATTTTAAGGTCTGCTTATGTGTTAACAAAATGGTTTGCTTTTATGTACAATTCAAAGGTTTTTTCTGCATGTTTTTAAATACCAATGCACAAGTCTGTGTTTGGGGTGTATTTTATTTTGTTTATTTGATTTTAATTGTATCAATGACCATTTTTACTAAAATGGAAATACACAAGAATCCAAGGTCCAAGGTTTCATCGTTTTCCTTGAGGTGTGTTTCAAGCTTTACAATACAAAAGAAACACCTATCTGAAATCTTTTAAGATCACATCCATTAGTATGCTGGTATTTATATATTTTCCTTGATGAAGGAGGCAATAAAGCTAGAATAATTCCCATTTTGAATAATATGTTTCTATAATGTTTTTTTTTTAAATGTTTATATTGGGTTATGAGATTTTCATATTTTCCAAGTCAGTTCTGTAAAATGGGATTATTTTAGTTCAAGGTAAAAACTAGAAAATAAATTGGTAAAGAGCAGAAATTGTGGGTACAAATCCCAGCTTCACCTCTTAATCAATGTGTGATCCTGGGTACCTCATTTAATCTTGTATTTCTTCACCTGTCAAAATTGAAAGTCCCTAAACCTTTAAAAATTGTCAGCCCTTCAGAGTGATTCTGTTCTCAGCGTATGATCTTTAAGAAAGACTCATTCATGGTTTCACTGGCTATATATAGTGTTGCTCCTCCATAATGATAATGAGCATTGATATATTACACACCACAGAAACCTGTTTCTTTGCTCTCGAATGGCAAGACTGCCTGAAAACCATGTCCCAATTCTAATATCAGTCTGTCTGGATACAGACACCTTCTTGGTATCTTCAAATCTTTATGCTATGGTATGTGTAGTTTTATCCTTGCTTCCCATTGGTCTTCTGTATCCATGCTTGAGCACTTATGCTGTCTCTGAGGTAGCTAATCTCAGACTATTCTGGATTATGTGTACCTTTGTCATAAAATCTGTGTCCTGCAGTTATACTATGTTCTGTATACCTTCCATGTGGCTGCTCTTGATGACTTGTTTGCTTTACCTATGCTTGAACACAAGTACTCTCACGTAGATGCTAATGTTGCCCTTGAAATGCTACTTGTTTATCACAACATGAATGAAGAGTGTAAGGTATCTGAAAGGACGTTTACCATGCTTATTTTGATCTCTGTGAAGCAGCATATCAAGCTATGGTGTGTTATCGTGGCATGATGTGTGGCACACTGATATTCCATATCCCTTAATTCCTTTTGTCTTTTGGAGGGGGGGCACCAGAGCTGTCCGTGCCCCGGGCTCCCAAAGTGCTTAAGATGGCCCTGGGGTCATGTGAGGTTGGATGGTGTTTGCACAGTGTATGTGTTCAGCTTTGGGTGTGCCCCTTGTTATTGGCTGCAGGTGGAAGGAACGTGTGTGCGGTCAGATGTTGCTTAGTGGTTGCCAGTGTATGTGTGTACGCTTGCAAGTTTTACAGTGGTTTCCTGAAGTTGAGAAGCTGTGGGTGATATGGTTTTGTGAAGACTGTTAGTTAGGGAGGGTTACAAGAAGCCTCCGTTTGTACCCGAGTCTCCTGGTCATCTTCTGAGAAGACAAACTACAATAACCACCTTAAAAATGGTAGATATAATAGACTAATTTTTGCATTATCATGGCATTTTAGGGTTCAATTGGCAAATGCTGTCAGTACCTGGATGTGTGGGTCTACACTAGGCTTAAGGTATTGTTATGAGGTCAGTTGGCGTATGATGGCGGCACATGTGAGGCAATGCCTTACATATGGCAACTTACTGTGCTATGTATTCGGGTGTTTAAGGTTGCACTTTGTATGTCATGGCAACAACTGCATATATAGATCCTATGGCAACTATACAACGAATGCAATGTAATACTTATGGCATTTACGGTTTTACTTGACATAAGACATCCAAATCATATTTGTTTTGCCATTGTGCATTGCCAGTGATAAATTAGGAATGGGGAGTAATTGGCACTGTGGTTCTGAAGCTCATATATTAATGGGGATTTTCTGGGGTAGGCATGAGCTTGGCTTCACAGGTGAGGGGGAAACGTTTAATCTTCTCTCAGATCTGCGCTCTACTCGACGGTCGCAGAGGCGTAGCCAGTATTGTCTAACAAGTGGGGGCTGAAGCTAATGTAGTTGGGCCCACCGAAGTGACCTGAACATCTGTAAATACCCACACAGTGCTGCTGAGTGGGCATTTACAGATTTTGGGTGGGCCTTGCCTGCTCAGGCCCTATCCTGCCTCTGCGCAGGTGGCTCATTTGGTATGTGTGAACCTTGTTGGTGCAGTGGTCTTTAATGGCGGGTCTTTGTTGCACTTGTGCAACATGGAGGGCATTTTTTCTAATAGGTTTATATGAAAGTAGGTGAAAGGTCCTTCTTCTGCTTGTGCAATTTTGACTGGTATCATATGGCACTGGCTTTATGGGTATGCTCTTCTAATCAGTTTTGGAGTTGCTTAAGCTAACCTGTAGGGTGGTGCTCTCTTCTAAATGGTGAACTTTCATCTCAGCAGTTGGTGGGTGGTCTTCTCTGGTAGGTGTGAAGAATGTGTTCAGGTGAAGAAGGGGCCACCTCTTTGAGATGTTCTCTAGTATGAATGATCTTTAAAAGGTGGAGGACATGCAGTCTTCACCGTCACTCAGAAAATGTGACATATATTTATTCACTGGCAGGAAGGAATGTGTTATGCCTGGAGATGTTAATGTGTGGAGTGGAAGTAGGCTGCTGTCTGTAGGAAAGTGCCAGCCCTCACGATAACATCTGGTAGCACTGGCCTTTGGTTGAGGGAAGTGTAATCTGTGCTGTTATTCCGACATGCGTAATACCGGTGACATGTGGTGCGGCCTTAACTGATAGACGAAGGGGTTATTTTACTCTGCTTGGACATGGGTATGACCCATTTCGAAGACTCAAGCTTGATGCTTTGCAGATGGTCAGCCCTAAGATCCAACAGGAACTTGAACCTTATGGGTATTGTTCAGAAAAGCATGATAAGCAGTGCACAACACTGCCACTCCCATGATCCCACCCAAAGGCCACCACCAGGCTGCCCTAGGGCTCAGCATGGCCAGTGGCATCAAGCACCCAATACTGGCTAATGATGGCTAATGAAGGATTTGCTGTGCAGCTCCAGGAGTGGTGGGCTCCAACCCTTGGGCCTTCAGAGGTATCAGGGGCACATAATGGTGCATAAGATATGAGCTCATCCATTCTCAGCCAGAAGCAGGTTGAGGGTGTCAACATAGAAGCATAAAAGCATAAATAGATTGTTCCACCACAATAGGTGGCAAGGAATGGACATCTTGAAACAAACAAGCAGAGCCACCATCAGCCTTGCAACACAGTGGCTTCATCCCACAATGCAGAGCACTCACATGCACAATGCATGCTCTCCTGATACTGCCATATCAAAAAAGAAGCTGAATGCTAGATATGTCTTACCACATCTAATCCAGGCAAAGGGGCGCCTAAGAGCCAGCAGGAGAAGTTGGATAGAGGGAGATATGAGCTAGAAGGAGCATGTTTATTCAGTTATAAGACTTGGAGGAGGGACTAGAGGTAACATTATGATTGGAGTGACTGTAGTATTCATCCACTCGGGGTGTGCATGGTGATGTGTGAATTCTCTACGAGAAGGAAACAACCATATGAACTATGTTGCATCCTAACACACGTACAAAAGGCCACAGAAAGTTCAGGGGTATTGTTGTCAACTTGCTTTTAAGGCAGTAGATAAAAGGAGACTGAGGAAATGATAATTCTAATATTGAACTTTCTTCCAGGGCTATGCAACACACCTGGGAGATGAAGGATTACAACTCATTCAACTAGGATCCTCAGCCCATTGGTCCACGTTACCTGACCCTGTAACCCTGAAGTGACATTGGTCCTATGTGATAATGTTTTTTTTACATGATTTTCATTTACAGGGTACCCCCTGTACAGATATTTTTGCAGGAGGTACCCTCCCGTACTCCTCTTTCTCCCCTATGACCCATATTTATATCTCGTCCTATTACACCCGTCACCACCATGAGGGACAAAGAGGAATACTGAGGCCAGCAACTTCACCGCCAGCAAAGGAAAATGGTATAATGGTCCAGCAACACTGTGACAACTTGTTGATGGTGGTTGCGAATTAGAAGCTACTTCATTCGCTTGAACTTTTTGTGTAGCTGTGCTGTTAAAGCTCACAACAGATCCGTATTTCAAAACTGCCTGGTTGTTCAGAATGTTCCTCACATTTACTACATGGCTGATGGCAAGAGATGGAGAACAGTCAAGTAGAAGCACTCTTCACCATAAGGACACAGAAGTCAGTGTTGCAGAGCTACTCGATTTCAAAGGGACCCTATCAGAAGGTGAAAGTGAAGAGTTATTTTTGAGGAGTACTCGTAGGTGTGTCCTTCTGAGATGTTCCAATCTTTGAGAAGGCTAAATGATTGTTCATGATTGTGGCCATAGTCTTTTGGGTGGGCAGGTGTGCTTTGTTGCTTCGTCTAGTCTAAGAAAAAGGAAATTCATCTGGCTGATTCATTTGCGGAGAGGTAGGTTTTGGAGGAACAAATTTAAAGCATGATCTTTAATCACTCCCATGGACAGCCAATCACACTGTCATTGATCTCTTTCTTAAAGCCCTCCACTCGGTGAGTTGGCTGAGCCACAGGTATTATCTGTATACTAGCTGGCTCTACTCCATACCTATTCCTAGTGTGGATGGAACACAAGTTAAATTGTGTCTCTATGTTTTCAGAATCTGGGCAAACAAGGGGAGGCAACGTTTCTATAAACAAGTGAGAAATATCTCTTAATTATCTCTCAATTGTCTCAATTGTCCCACATGAATAAAAGCAGAAAATGCCTTCCCAAAAAATAATAAAAACAGGATCAGCAATACTAAAAGGGCAAAGGTTCTCACAACAAATATGTATATAACTCTTACAGGACAATAAATGTGTGCACTGAATACTGTAATCCCTTCCATTCCACACCCCAAAACTAGACATATCATGTATTTAATGGTACAAAGGTTACTCTCAGGAGTTGTCATAGAAAGAGGCAAAAATGCAGTACCGCCAGGGATGTCGGTGAGCTCATTCAATGGTGGCACAGTTTCTAGCTTGTCGGCGTACTCCTTTCCTGCTTGTCGTTGCGCGTATCGTGCCTCAATCTCTTTTTTGGTTCGCGGAATTCGGCACTTGAAGATGCAACATAATGTAATAACTGTGGACAAAGAAATTAAAACATTGATTGAGATCACAAAGAGCATAACAAACTCTAGCCAGTGTCATTGATTTGCCAGTATTAAGTCAAAGTGGTGCATGGCGCAAAATACTGAAACACGTTCTTATTCTAGTTCAACTAACATATCTATCTTCTTTATTTCTTAATATTAAAAATGTGAAAGGGCTATAAGCCCATCAGTATTTATCGATACGATCTACTAAGAAAACAGTATTACAGGCACTCATATAACAATATTTAGTATTTTGCACATTGTAATTTTGATTTGTAATGGCGCTTCAATATCAAACCTTGTAAAGAAATAATGTATGTGAAAAAATGCTTTTATTGTCAGTTAAAATGACCAGTGGTTCTACATAATTTCAACTGGTAACCTCATTGAAGTCAGCTATTTACAAACCAACTACTTGGGTGTGCAATGGTGCACACCCACTAAGCTCATCAGTTCAAGGCAAGCTATTCATATTATTCAAACATGCACTCCCCCGCTGCATGTCGGTCCCCCCAAAACAAGGTACATCATTTACATGTGATCTCACATCGGTCTGATAGATCATCGACCTTGGGATCTTTGGCTTCAAACTTCAGATAAAATCAGGGAGATTGGAGTAGGTAATTCCTGACAGGGCTTTTGTCAACCTCCCTTTGAAGTTGGTATAGTAGTTCTGAAGTTTGTTATGGTTTAAAGGTCACACTTTTTGGCTATCAATTCAATTAAGTTTTCACAAAGCAGTACGATTCTCGGTGGGAATCATAATAATAATTATTATAATATTAATAATAATAATACTTTCGGTTTTCCTAAAGTGCTGCTATCATGAGGAATCCAGTTTCTCAGCTCTAAGTTGCCTATTACTGTCATTATTACTAATAATGTAGTAATTAATGTATCGACTAAGGTGATTTGTGGGTAGTGCAGGGGTCAGAGGAGTGGACCGGAGGGTTGAACCAATAATGCACAGACTCATCATGTTGGTAAGGCAAGGGGATGCCACTTGAGCGACCATTCTGGCTTAAGTGCGTGTGACCCCTCTTTGTTGCAGAGCGAAAAAAAAGTATTTAAAACGCAACTCACAGGACTCTTGATACACCCCTCTCGAGCGCTATATGCACCCCTTCACATACACCACAGCTCAGGTAAACAACTTTCGCAAACGCCACACTCGCGCAGCGATCTCCCAACACACGTCGCACACAGCAATTGTAAACGAGTGATACAGTTAACGTTTTGGAAAAATAATAAAAACTATAGCAAAAGCCTGTGGGCCTCATTACGACCCAGGCGGTAAGTTACCGCCTGGGCCGTGACTTTACCACCATGGCGTAAACTACGTTTGCGCCATGGTGGTTGGCGGACTTACCGCCCCATTCCGACCTTGGCGGGGCGGTAAGTCCCCAATCCCCATTTACCCTTCCCCATTCCCATTTTTGCCCCATAGGGCATAATGGGAGTGGGGAAGGCGTTAATTACGCCACCGTAAATTACGGTGGCGTAATTAACTCCATGGTCCCTTAGCGCCATGGATTTTAACACCTGCTAAAAGCAGGTGTTAAGTCCGCCATGGCGCTAAGGTACCTCGTACTCAGGCGGTAAGGGTCAGCGCTGTTTCCGCCGCCGTAAAACCCTTACCGCCTGGGTCGTAATGAGGCCCTGTATTGCATTAACTGGTCAAACACAGAGAGTTGCTGAAATGCGTCCTTGAAGGAAATGTATAAAGTGGTTCACTGGGAGAGCATTCATTCATGGATCACTTCATGCGCTTGAACTGTTTGTGTTGCTGTGCTGTTAAAGCTCCCAACAGATACGTTTTTCAAAACTGCCTGGTTGTTCAGAATGTTCTTCACATTTACTACATGGCTGATGGCAAGAGATGGAGAATAGTAAAGTAGAAGTACTCATCTGTCTCGTGATCGTCTTAGAAGCAAGATGGCACGGAGCATCACAGGTTCGATTTCCGGGTCCGCGCTTACAAATCTCTGGGTATTAAGCGCGTTATAAATAACCTATCGTATCATATCACCATAAGGAGACAGTGTTGGAGAGCTAATCAATTTCAACATGAAGGTGAAAGTAAAGAGTTCTATTTGAGGAGTGCTCGTAGGTGTGTCCTTCTGAGATGTTACAATCTTTCAGAAGGCTAAATGATTGCTAATGATTGTGACCATAGTCTTTTCGGTGGGCAGGTGTGCTGTGCTGCTTCTTCCAATCTAAAAAAAGTGAATTCATCTGGGTGATTCTTACTGTGATACTGTCATTGAGCTCTTTCTTAAAGCCCTTGACTCTATTGGTGGGTTGACTCCGCCACAGGTAGTATATATACACTACCTGGCTCTACTCCTTACCTATTTCTAGTGCCGATGGAACACAAGTTAGTGTCACTATGTCTTCAGCATCTGGGCAAAATAAGGGGAGGCAATAGCTACATAAATACAACATGCATATATTTATTTTTCTTATCACAGCATTGATCTGCAATGACACATCTGTCTATAACTGAAAGATATTTGTACTATTCAGATTCAACTATCAGTGCACAAAAAAATTCATGGCACACTTCCAAAAATCGGGACACCTGCTGAATGGGACGCCGCTCACAAGATAGCTGCTATGAATCTGGAGGGTGGGGCTACATAAGGAGCCCCTCCTCCAGTTCCCTGGCAGCTGGCAAAGGGAGAGGGAGTGAAGCTGCGGCAGTGGGAGTCACCACTGCTCCAATAAGGTAAGAGGGGCTGAGGAGTAGGGTTGGGGTTTTGAAAAATAAATTAAGGGAACGGGAGGGTGGGAAGAAGATGATGTTGCGGGTGGGAGAAGTAGCCTCCAGGTTTTGATGAAATCCGGTCTGAGATTAGCAGTTTCAGCCTACAATCCAGGGAACCTGTTTGCCTGCTATCCACTCCAGGGTGCTAATAAGGATTACGAGAGACAGGACATTGAGTAGTAAGTTATACTCCATTGGCGAGACCTCACAGCAGAGGAATGCAGCATTTTATCTGCTTCCTTAGGTATCCTGTGAAGTTGAAAGTTAAGACATGTAGTAATAAATGTAAGTGGAGAAGTTGGCAGCACTCTAGGTGTTCTTCAGGCCCCTGTTGCCTGAGAGGCACTCATATCAACCTTATTTCACCGCCAATGCTGCTGTTACATGGGGATGGATATGTGGGTTGGAATGGGTTGTAAAAGAACCCTTGAGAGATACTACAAAGCATAGATTATTTGAAAGACAATTGTGCAAGTATATACACATACCTGATGGCTACATCTACCAGAAGCCCTTGCAGCAGGTTATCATCACCTGCACTTGCTGTGAGCTGCAAGTTAAGAGCCTCCCTGATGACGTGTATTGGCACAGAAACCGGTCGGAGGAGAACGCCAGTGGCTTGGAAGGTTGTGCAGGGAACTGGAGTGCGCCCCTTTCCTCGTTTTTTCCATATATATATATATATATATATATATATATATATATATATATATATATATATATATATATATATATATTCAGTAAAAAAACTTTGTTAAAAGGACATTATGGTTAAGCTGCGCTAATAAAAACCTATGAAATTCAATGAAAAAACTTTGTTAAAAGGGACGTTATGGTTAAAATGACCTCTGGAATGGCCTGTCATCATATAAAACAGTGTCTCAGAAATTATACAGCTTGGGAATAAAAATGCTGTCCTATAGAGAATGTGGATCCTATGAAGCAGCTGATCGATTAAGTGGTACTGCATTGTATGGTAAATCTGCAAATATAGTATGGCTAAGTCTTAGTCCAGCTAAATCTAGAAAAAGAGTTCTAAAATCATACGAAGATATAGAAAAAATAGCCAAACATGATCCCAACAGTCAAGACATTTTAAAAAACAATTTATTGGACACATACTACCCAAACAGGAGTACCACTTTGGAAACCATGTGTCTATACCACTTAGCCCAAAACTACACATACAAAAATAATATAAAACCTGATGAACAAAACCGTAAATACAAAGGCCCTCATTAGGACCCAGGCGGTAAGGGGTTTACGCCGGCGTAAACCATGGCGTACCTTACCGCCTGAGTACGAGTTCCCTTAGCGCCATGGTGATTTTAACGCCTGCTTTTAGCAGGCGTTAGAATCCATGGCGCTAAGGGACCTTGTTGTTAATTACGCCACCGTAATTTACGGTGGCGTAATTAACGCCTTCCCCACTCCCATTATGCCCTATGGGGCCAGGAATGGGAATGGGGAAGGGTAAATGGGGATTGGGGACTTACCGCCCCGCCAACCTCGGAATGGGGCGGTAAGTCCGCCAACCCCCATGGCGGAGTTGGCAGCTTAGCGCCATGGACCATGGTGCAAATTGCACCATGGTCCTCCGCCAAGGTCGTAATGAGGGCCAAAGTGACAAACTGTGAAGGCAGCTTAGTAAAACTCACCAAAACAAATTTAATTAATCATATCAAATTGTCATTAAAGACTCCTCAACATAAAGAAGTATATTACATGTCCCTGCTACAACTCTTTAAGCCAAGGAGAAAAGAAGAAGAAATACTAGATAAGTATGACTCATATGAAGACGCTTTCAAAGCAAATGAAAGCAGTATAACTGATGTGAACTTTGCACAGTACAAAACAATGTTGCACAATGAACAGAAACACGAAGAAGAACTCCAGGCCCAGCTAGATAAGGACACTCCTGACAGTAGTCAACCTTCTGTCACAGGAAGCCAAGAACCATTGCGAGACCCACTAATAACAAATGAGGCAGAATTAGCTATGACAGAAGTAGAGAACACCATGTGTCAGTATGAAGATAAAGAAGACTTAATTATACTACAATCAAAGCTGAACAATGAGCAACGTAGCATTTTTCAAGAAGTAACAAAAGAAATTGCACATGGTGTACAGCATGAAAACAAAGAATGCACCTGTCAAAATTACAAACCTATACTATTGTATGTCAGTGGTGAAGCTGGTTCTGGCAAATATATTCCTAATCAAAATCATCAGTAAGTTCCTTCAACAATTGACAAACAACAAACTGTCAGCTGTTGTCACTGCCCCCACAGGTTTAGCTGCCTACAACATAGGTGGTGTCACTTTACACCGATTACTACTCCTGCCAGTAGAAAACCAAAACAAATTAGATTATTACAAACTTTCTGCAGAAGGTGCAATGGAACTAAGCAGAGTATTGAAACAAATGAAAATGCTACTAATAGATGAAGTGAGCATGGCGTCCAACCTAATGTTGGCTTTGATTCACCTCAGATTACAAGAAGTACTCAAAACAAACTATGAAGAGCTCTTTGCAGGAAAACACATTATTGTTTTCGGAGATCTTCTTCAATTGACACCAGTAAAAGGTGAGCCTATTTTTAAAACATTAGGACACAAACTCTGCGGTAAAACTGTTGGCAGCATAGGAAATGTCAACCTTTGGCAACATTTCCAATACAGATAATAAACAGAAAACATGCGCCAATCTGCAGATCTCACTTATGCCAACATCTTAAAAAGTATCAGAGTTGGTATACTTTCTAAAGAAACAGAGCAATATTGAAAACCCGGCACATTCATGCACTTTATGGTGATAATGCATTTGCTACAGATGTTATGGAACAATTAGCCCACAAAAATGTCAATTGTATGGCCTTAATGCCATCTCTTGAAAGCTGTTTCAAATTCAATGAAATAATGTTAAGTAAAGAAATGCAACCAATAATGGAAATTAGCGCCACAGACAAACTAGATTTACATAGAATGACGCTACCCATGTGTGACCAAGCCTCAACAAGAATAAATTGTTTAGAAAAATCAATCTCAAACACAGCAGGCTTGGAAAAGATATTAAAATTATCCTTAAATTGCAGAGTAATGCTGAAACGTAACCTTGACGTGGACCAAGGACTAGTTAATGGAGCATTGGGTACAGTTGTTGGCTTTCAAACATACCCACATGACAACAAAATTCAGTTTGTCAATATTCTCTTTGACAAACTTTTAGAAGTAAAAAGAATAGGACGCTCAACAGCTCGATTCCTTCTCTTCAAAGACATGTATGTCACAGAGAACAATTTTCTCTAACTCTTGCATACGCAGTCACCATTCATAAATCACAAGGTCTTACCCTAGACAAAGCAATGGTAGACATTGGTAACACAGTCTTTAAAGAAGGCATGAGCTATGTAACAATATCATGCTTACGTACACTTGACGGTCTATTTCTAATCAACTTTGATGCAAGTAAAATAAACGCTGATATTCCTTGCATTTTAGAAGACAATAGACTTCGTTCACTATACACTCCCCATCTAAACACATATTCTGTTCCACAAAAAGTAAAACATTATAAAAAAAAAAAAAAAAATCAAACAGAAAAGCAACAGGATGTCACTGCAAATCCTCCAAAGAGAGTAAAAGAAAGTAATATTTCATCAAGTGCCACAAGCAAAAAAGAATCAATTAGGGAAAGTAAACCAGGTACTTCTTCAAAGAAGGAAGACAAACTCCAAAAAAAGCAGTCAGATACAGAACTACCTGGTCCATTTAAACTCTCAAATATAGTTGGTGTAAGTTGCTACGCAAATGTAGCAATGAATATTCTATTTCAATTACCAGCAATTGTTGAGAACATTTACTTACACAGTACAGACCCATTGTGTTTGCAAATGTTAGTACTTCACAGAAATGCAGCAAACAATCCTGACAACACGTATAGTGTTTATGGAATAAGACAACAATTGGACTACTGTGCTGGAATGGTGAAATTCACTATAAACTCACAGGAAGATCCACAAGAATTTCTAATGTACTTACTATTAGTACTGGAAAACAAAAACATACCTATAAATGAAATCTTCCAGATTTCATACATGTGGAAACATACATGCACTCTCTGCAACAATGTGACCCAAGAATAAATCCCCAATGAACGCTTTGTGTATATATCAATACCTAATTGTGAATCAGTTCCATTTCAGCAACTTGTACAAAATGCAAACCATGGTAGATTATGTTCGATCTGCAATTCAGATAATCGCTCCACGTTAGTAATACAAACACATAGTAAATACGTAATACTAATGCTTCTACGTTACAATGCAGATGGTACCAAAAACAACTGCAAGCTGACTGGATTCACACATGGTCAAATTTCACTTGGTAGGAAAACCTTCACAACAATAGGTATAATCTACCACGCAGGAGCCACAACCAATTCATGGCACTACACTGCATATATAAAAAAGAAATGTGGATGGTTTGAATGTAATGATAGTACCATTACTCTAAAGCAGAGATTACCAGCAAATCTTACAAACGCTTATTTAATGTTCTTAAAACCAAAATTTGATAACTAAACTGTACTTAAACCTTAAGTACACTTGTAGTAAAAAAAATATAAACTGTCACAATATTCCAAAAGCTATCTAACTGCCCAAAGATGCTACAACAACTAATCAGATAAATTAATACCACTCAAATAGAGAAAAAAACAGACAGTTAGACTACGCCAATTGGTATCTAACTGTCCCAAAATTTAGAAATATCCAAACAGATAAATCAACACCACGAAATTATATAAAAAAAAGAAACAGTTAGAATATGCATACTGGTATCTAACTGCTCCAAAATTTCACAATATCCAAACAAATACCTAATATCTTACTGCTCCCAAAAACTGGAACAATCCAATGTATAAAGCATTAGCCAGAAACAACAAGTAAACACTGAAAACAAACAAACAAATAAACTGTAGCATAACACAAAAAGGTTTTTATTTCTAATCCAACATGGATTTTCTTTCTCCCACAGACCCAATGATTTTAGCAACAAACACAGAAACTGAGCAAATTGCACAGTACTCTGGTTTGCCATCTACTAAATATGAGGAACAATCCAATTTATAAAGCATTAGCCAGAAACAACAAGTAAACACTGAAAACAAACAAACAAATAAACTGTAGCATAACACAAAAAGGTTTTTTTTTTAATCCAACATGGATTTTTTTTTCTCCCACAGACCCAATGATTTTAGCAACAAACACAGAAACTGAGCAAATTGCACAGTACTCTGGTTTGTCATCTACTAAATATGAGGGTAAAAAAAAGAAGAAAATGTTGATTGTACAATGTAATAAGTCTTTATAAAATACTAATACTAACATGCTATTTTCTTTTATCACAGAAATTAACAAGAAACACATGGACTCCCATTACTAAACCAAATAGTAAGTATAACATGATAAATACAACCATCGCAGCATATCACACCCATACTGGCTTATAACAATGTTCCTTATAAATTTGTTTTTGACCCAAAGTTATAAGCCACTATGAGTGTGATATGCTGCGGTGCTTGTGGCCAGAGCATAGACTCTTGGGTGCATGGCATATGAGTGTGATATGCTGCGGTGGTTGTGGCCAGGGCATAGAGTCTTGGGTGCATGGCCAAATGGCCATGCACCCAACATTCTATACCCTGGCCACAACCACTGCAGCATATCACACCCATAGATTCAAGCATTGCAACCATTTTAATGTCTGCGAACACAAGGAAGATCCTAGAACACATTCAACTTGCCAGAGGACGATACGGACAGCGTCCTCAGGACACCCCCATTTTCTTTATGTACGAACATTTCAGGACAACGCGAGTGTTCTTCGAACACCTTCAGCTTGACAACGAACAATGCAGACAACGTCTTCAGGACACCCCCTGCGAAAATTCCAGAACCCCACAAGTTTTCTTAGAACACTTTTAACTTGACACTGAATACATTCTGCTTATTTACGAACATTTCAGAACAGCCGTGTTGTCCGCAGACAAATCGAACACAACAAAAGCGTCTAGCACATAAAAAAAATACAACATTGCACCTATCTCATACTCCCCCACCCTCCCCAAATACTCTTACACACCAACACACTCCACTAAATACAATTTTTAAACCAAGTTTCTCCTCGCTGTCCGCGGTCGTCCGCAAATGCAAGATGTCGGGCGCCACCAAAAATCTGACACGCTCCATGCCCCACGCCATCCAATCAGCGAACACGTCAGATGTCCGCGGACATCACGCATGCCGCTTGGCCAATCAGGGCACTGTCCGCGGAGCGAACCGGGAAGTCCGTCCGTGAAGCGAACAGAGATATCACAAATTTTTTTACATTACATTTTGGTCATTTTAAAAGAAACTACTGGACGAATTTACACCAAATTTGCAAAAGCACACTTTTGGGACCAAGCCCCCGCTCCTGCCGTAAATCCGTCCAGCGGTTTGGGCTGTAGGCGTACGCACAGTTTTTTCCCATTATGTCTATGGGAAAAAAACAAAAGTTTTGGGACCCCCCCCTATAACTTTGCCCCCCCTGGACAAACCTCTCCAAACATTGCAAAAAAATTCAGAGTGGGCCATATACTTTTTTTGCAAAGTTTGGTGAGGATTCGTCCAGAGGGGGCAAAGTTATAGGGGGAGGTCCCAAAACGTTTGTTTTGTTTTTTCCCAAAGAACGAGCAAAGTTATATAAGCCACCCAAAAAAGCTCTTCCTATGGAAACACCAACTTAACCATAACTACATGGACGCTATTGCGTCCATGTAATATATTTATAAATATATATATATATATATATATATATATATATATATATATATATATATATATATATATATGTATTTATTTTGCAGGTATATGCAGCACAGGTCTCTACCACAACTCCTTTGCATCATGGGTCTTTACTGCGATCCTAAAACGGGTAAACTGGCCATTTCTGGATCTGTCACAGGGAAGTGGTTGGTAGTGGGCAGGAAGGGATTGAAAGGAGCCAGGCCATGAAGAAGAGGTAGAAGTGGAGTAATGCAGTTAACCTGGATCGATGCCGCAGGCACAGGTAAATGTGGGGCGTGGGTGAGGGGGTAAAGTGTGTGCGACACCCTACCCATGCTGGAAGTGTGAGGTGGGGTATGGGGCAAAAGGAAGGACCCTGTATGAAGAAACAGGTCGGTGTGGGACAATGGATTGTCAGCAAGAGAAAGTGCTCTGTGGCATATGTCTGCAACTAGAAAGGATCTCCATTAAATAAGTTGTTGCAAGTGTATGGTGACAAAATGGATGATTAAAATTAAATATAAATTGTTGGGGATTTGAAGGAGGGTTGTGTGAAGTTACAGGACTTACCCTCTTTAGTTGACTGCAAAATCTTTCAAACTTCATGAAGTTACAAACGTTTTCCCAAACACAATTTAATACCTGCAAATTGTATTTTGCAGTGATCTAAGTATGCATATATGGTTATTTGTACAACAAAAAGTTATTTTTATTTTACCTCTTCAAACAAATGTAAAGTCAAATGGTTGCTTAGCTTAACATAACTGGCGAATTTCAGTTTTTGTTTGGTTTTACTTGGAACCATAACGTCCCTGTAACAAAGTTTTTTTCACTGAATTCCATAGGTTTTTAGTAGCGCAACTTAACCATAATGTCCCTTTAACAAAGTTTTTTACTGAATTTCATAGGTTTTTAGTAGCGCAACTTAACCATAACGTTTATGTAACAAAGTTTGTTCACTGAATATAGATATATAGATAATGTAAATTTGATAAATGTTTACTAGGATGCCCTTAGTTTATATACATGTGACATAGAACATACTGAACCCCCTACCTGCACTAGTGGGTCCGATATCCACGGACCATGCGCCTGTTCACGGACGGACTCAGACAACATCCACACTATCCAAAAACTCAGGGGGTATCTTAGATTGTTATATCATCCAAAAAAAACACTAAACATGTTCAGAAAGCAGCACATAAATAAATTACATTCAATAATAAATAAGAAGTGAAACTGTGTATGTAAGACACTAACAGTCCAATTCCATAGCATATGAAACATAGTGGAATATACCGAAACACAATAAATATGCCTCCAACAGAATAGCCTCACAGAAATTGCACAGTTAAAATCAACAGGACTCCTACGCAGCAGTAACAGCAAAACCTAGCAAGAAACTAGTGAGTACACTCCATTTATTGTAAATATTTATAAACTTTCTGTATTAGGTACACTAAAACTAATATTTTTTTTTTTTTTACACAGAGATGTCTAGTACTTTGGAATGACTGGAAAAAACCTTTTCCTCGGGATGAAATGAGTGAAGACAGTGATATTAATGGTAGACACTACACTTCTCTATATAAGCCAATTAATAACCATTACTTTATATGTACTTAACCATTTCTTTTTTTTTAACAGACCATACAAACATTAAACATAATACACCAGGAGAGACGTTAGAAAATCCTCTGCAACGAATGGAGCTAAAAATGGATCTGTTAATGAAAAATGTCATTATTTTAAAAAACGTTGTGGATGACCATATAAGAGAAAAAAATGTAATATCACTGTCCCACATGTACCTGTACCCCCTCTCCATGTCCCACACAACTATCCCCAAAAACTCCACAGCAAGAGAAACGTTACAATGAGATTTCACTCCCTTCCTCCCCTACCATCCATCATGTCCAAAGCCCTAAATCCCCTGCATTTGTATTCATTTCTGCTTCACTGTCTCTTTCATATTTGTATACTTGTATACAATAATAAAATATTAAGTGTGTTGTTAGTATATTCCTCTGTGTCTTTTTTTTTTTTTAAAAGGAAGTTAGGGTGTCCGCGGACAGCGCGACTGTCCAGGATGTCCTCAATTAACCAACATGGGGGTGTCCTAAGGACACTATACCTGTTTGTATTGTTGGTAATCAAAATGTAGGTGTCCTTAAGACAAACAAGATGTCTGCCTGTCCGCAATTAACCAAAATGGGGGTGTCCTAAGGACACTATACCTGTTCGCACTGTCCTCAATCAAGATGGAAGTGTCCTTAGGACACATAAGATGTCCACCTGTCCATAATTAACCAAAATGGGGGTGTCCTAAGCACACTACACCTGTTAAATTGGCTGTAGTCAAAATGGAGGTGTCCGCAGAACACTAAAGACGTCCGTGTTCGTAGCTATGCAAAATAAAGTGTGCTAAGAACATTCCCCTTGTTCGTATTGTCCGTAACCAGAATGAATATGTCTGTAGAGCATATAACCCGTCCGCCTGTCCGCAAAGTTGTGACGCACATTTGTTTTGTTCGGGAATCTGAACACTGTCCGTAGAAAACACCTGCGTGCATTCGTAGCACACCCTTGCCCCTACAAACATTGCGCCTGTGTGCAACTGTCCACTGCACGTGTGTCGCCCTACAGACAGCCGTCCCAATCGCCAACGTTTCCTCGACATCATCATGTGACTGCACCTGCACTAAGCGTAACAAACACTGTCCGGGCCTCTGGACACCAAAAAATTGTTTTTTCAGCAATCCAAGGTATTTTCCTGGGAAAGTTCACACTTGCACATGTCCCACACTATGTTCCTGGCGATCTGCATTCTTTTTGGAATTTTTTTAGCCCTTTCTTAGTGTTCGAAGCGTCCTGGGACAGCGCGGGTGTCCGCGAAGTGCGACCCAGCACCCCTATTAAAGTCCACACCTACTCCTTATTCTGTTTTTGGGCTTCCAGGACAGAGACTGCTCCTTGTTGCATTGGAATGCTCTTGCTCTTTGAAACAGCTGTCCTGATGGCATCCATGTCTGCTGCTGGTGCTACTGCTGTCTCAGCAGCACCCCCAACCCCTCCACCACCAACACCTCGCCAACGGCCTGCAGAGTGATGAAGAGGATGAAGAGGGTGAGGTAGTGGAAGTCCGTACTATTAGTTCTCACCTTGAATCTTGGGTGTGGAGGTTATTTACCACTGTTGATGGAGTACCAAAAGCATGTGCACATAAGGTGACCTGCAATCCGTGCAAGATGGTGCTGAGTCATGGAAAACCGGGTTTGTACAGCTATGGTACTACCTCAATGAAGAAACACTTAAAATCGTTCCACGGTGGGGCTATTCATAAGGTTGTACCTTGCGATAAACGTAGTAGGTTGAGTTCTTCTGCAGCATCACCGTTTCCGCTCCTGCCACCACAAGAGAAACTCCTGTGGGGCAGCACATCCCTCCAGCTGTGTCGCAGGCCATACATGATGCTGTTGATCCTTACCTTTTGAGGGTCACAATATTGTGCATGTACTGCGATGCAGTACTCTGCAGGGGGTAGAACCTTCAATGTGCTTTTGAGTCTGTGGTCAAGGAGCATGAGAAGAACTGCTACCTACCTGAATAAAGCCCACCCTACATCTTCCTCTCTCCACCTGCCCTTTCTTATCCCTGTGCTTGGTGTCCCTTCCTTACCCTCCTTTCCCTTCCTTTCCTTGTGTGTCGTGTTTTACAAAACCAAATAAATATAAAATGCTCTTTTCAGAGCCGCCTTTCACAGTTCAAAAAGAGAAGTGTCAATGAAATGTGCAGGGCCCTGATCATTTTTAGAAGTCCGCAGACATCTAAAATCTGTGCAGTGCTGCCCTGTCACAACCATTGCACTTTTCTCTGGGAAGAAGTGGTGGCTCTGAAAAGAGCCTTTTTGTGGTGGTTTTTTGTGTTTTGAAAACTTCAAATTCCCAAAAAGGTCGCAATGCATTTAGTATATTTCGCAGAAAAATCAGAGTGCCGGCATAAGTAAGATGTACCCCATCTCTGCGAAAAATGTGTACTGTGAAACATAATGTTTTCATTGTGAAAAGAGAACATACCAACATCTCTCAAAAAGGCACAGACAGCCTTGATAACATTGTGCCTTGCTTTCTCCATTTGTGGACCAAATGAAGAAAAACACAGCTACATCTGTCTCTGTGCAATACAGGAAAAAATTACTTTGGAGTTTGGATACATCTCCATGACTTTCCCAAGTCCTACTTTCATTGCAAATTGCAAAGAGATTCCAGACACATGTCCTAAACTGTTCCCTCCACAATTAATAATAATAATGTCTGGATGATGCTTTGTCACCAAAGTAGCACTACGAGGTACCAAATCCAGCCACTTCATTCCATGCACTCCATGCCAGTGCACTTCCAAATGAGGGAATACAAGATGTATAGCCAATCCGCAGCGATCTGCATGCACCTCCAACCAATTTAGACATGAATCTACCAAAATCCAGACAATCTGCTTTCTGAAACACACAGCCATTGCTATCTCCTCTACTCTAAGGAAAAATACTTTCTGACAAACTCTCTGCTCACACATCACACCCAGTAAACCATATTGACTAATCCCTTGCTGTGCTACATCTCAACCTCAGAAATCCTGTATGTAGTATGTGCTGTTCGTGGACCATCGCGGTGTGCACGGACAAATCAAAAAATCTGAGCAGGGGGAATGAAAATGTAAATAGTGTGCCCCATTTCCCCTTTGAGGTTAGCTCTGAAAAGAGCCTTTTTTTGTTTCTTTGGCAGATGCTTCAGAAAGACCTTTTATTTTTTGTTTTTTTTTTCTTATTTTCCTCCAAAAATCTTCACATTAGCTTCTCCAAAGCAACCCTTATGTTCCAAAACAGCATGGCATTTCCCATAACAGATAAAGACATGCCATCTTCTTTAAAGTAATCAACATTACCAGAGTCAATGTTCTCATTGTTGCAAAAGAACATGCCAGCTCTAGTCATAAAAGCAAACATGCCTCGGTTGATTAAGCACATACCAACATTTTGCTGAGGACAAAAAACAGAACTATTATCCTATACTGCCCTAGGTTCCAAAGTAGAAAAATTAACCTTGGCATTTGGAAGTAATTTCATGACTGCCTGATCCAAGTTTTGCAGATATTGCAACCAAGTAGCGGCACTGACATAGCCCAAATGCAAAACACCACAGTGCAGAACAACCACATGTGGACTATTATACCTAGCCATATCCTGACAAACTTCTAGCATTGCCTGCAAATTAAAACCAGGCACAGTGCACCACACCACCTCTACTCCTTTTGTGTCAAAATGGTTAGCCACATTCCTAAATTTAGCATAGTCCTCCAAAGCATTCACAAACATATCTCCAAGCACCACCACCCTGACTTTCTCCACCTCCCCCATCTTCACGGCACACAGCCTCTCTCAATACGAAGCAGAACCTCAACACTTGGCAAATCCTCAAAATACACTCTAATTTTATGCTCGGAAGCCTCGGATGTGGCATGTCCTGTCTGCAAACAGCCGTGCTGTCATCTGAGCGCATAACAGAACACAGAGGCAGCCCTTCTATCCTTTCCATTTCACTCTCTGTACCATTCCCTCATTGGCTACTGTTAAGCAGTCACACAACCATCCACCAATCACATGCAAGACCTCTACATCTAACTCCATCATCACAATTCAGCACTTTATATGTACTGTTGATCACTCCAAATACAATTGTGCTTTGACTGCAAACTACCTACAGCAACTACTAGTAAACTCTCCAACATTTCTACTTGCAGATTCATGCACATCCACATTCATGAACACAAAGTACAGGTATGAATATTTTTTGCACAGTACATCATACATGCCAACATTCCAACCCACCTGGGAGGGACATTTCCTCCGAAAAATCAGGAGACAACATTTGTGTCATAAGAATGCATTGGGCAAAGATGTATTTTTGGTGGGAGAAAGTGCAAAATAATAATATTTTTCATGGAAAAATCAGGAGTCTCCCGCCGAAATCTGGAGGATTGGCATGTATGGTACATGTACATCTCTTGTATAAATGCATATAAACAGAATAACTGCCACTTACCCTTTGTAACCTGTAAAACAAACTTACTGACATTTCTCCCATTTACTAGGGTCAAGTGTCACTTGCAAAGTTGTCTGCTCTCCAAATGTTTATTTACCCATAGAATTAACTGCAATGTGCAAACTGTCATTTTCTTCATTCATTCTATCATTTCTCTAACCACTGCCACATATTTAACCACATTTCAACCATGATAGCATTTAATGCATTATAGTGCATACAACGTAGATACAATGTCCTTGCTTTACATTCTGCATATTTCACATACATTCTATCATTTCAACTTCCTCTACAAATGATTATATTAGTAATCATATACAACACACACAGCTATCTAACAAAGTGTCATTTCATTTTAAAAGATGGGAGAAATAACAGTATAATTATGGAAGAAAGGCTTTCTAGTGTGTTATAAAATTACACGCAGCCAGGATGAGTACATGCATCTTTATTGATGCACACAGATAGCCAATATAATTTGAAAGGCTCCCAGCTGAAACAACACCACTGCCTCTACAACTGTTCTTCCAATCTACACACGTCTCTCATTCCAGCTGGTTGCCCATTCCATTCTAGATTTCAGAACAGCATTCAACTATGCACAGGTGCAGTCATATCTATCACATCATCTACAGATGTGTACAGTGTTGTAAAGCAAGACATACACCCCCCCTCCCTTCAGTCTGCAACACAAGCACCAGGTCCTTCCTTGCAACCCTTACTTTATTTCAGACTCTCCAATCTCCAAGCATCACAGAATCACTCAGTACTTTAGTAATCACCTACTGAGTAATAAGCTGCTGACCCCATCAAATCCTTCTGATTTATTTCCCACACCTTCACAAATACATACATTGCATACTTTTCCATACAGTTCCTGCCATAAATAGCAAACAAAGCATACGATTATTTCTTCTATCTCCTAAAATCGAATAACACCGCCTTACAAAGCCAAGGGTGCTCTCTGCGCTTAGTATTGTACTCATTTTTAAAGCACATTCAACTAACAGATTCTAAATAAAATATACAGAATGCACATAAGCAAAGGAAGGTGCATGTACATGCTATGCACAGTTATCAGAAGCACTACTATTGCAAATACAAAGAAATCCAAGTCTACATTAACAACAGTGCTATTAACACACATATTTACTAACTTCTGTCTTTTACAATTGCAGTGAAGACCACTCGCCTGAAAAGCAGCAGCGTCTGAAGTACGAAAGAAAACTCAGAAGAAACCTACTCTTTCCATCCCAAAAAGTAAGTGCAATACTGCCATAATGCTGTAACTGTTACTCAAACACTGTAGAATTCCAGTATTCCAGAACAAACAATTGTATTAACCCTGCAAAATTAGATTCAGTATTAGTGCTTCCCCTCACCAGCTCCATACTTTATATTGCAATCTGAACACCAGTATAGTAACACACAAATACAAGAATAGCCTTCTCAACCTGATGTAGCAGCCCATTGCACAATCACACACCTCTACATACATCCTTACCATCATACTCACACACTCATGCACAAAGCACAAATACACTGCACAAGATCCCAACCTCACTTTCTTTTTTTCTCCAACAGACCCCAAAGAATTCCTACCAAAAATAATCTCAGCAGAAAACAACGCAAAAGCAAACAAAATCAAACTAAAACTCTCCAAAATAAGCATCCACCTCTAGCAGAATTTGTACAAAAAGTTCAAAGAAAACAGCTAATACAGTCATTAAGCGAAACAAAACAAGCTTTCAATATAGAAACTTTGCCTCCTCTTTCAAAATGTAAAACGAAACAGAAAGTGATTAACAAGACTGCAGCTACCGCTGGTGCTAACACTGCACCTATAAACCTTGATGTAGCGGAAAGCAAGCATACCCAAAACATTTTTTACAAAAAATGTTCCGCCACAGAGTCCTTCCGAACCTTATAAAAACAGGAGAAAAATCGTGCACAACCCTTAAAACCTACCATAGAAAATTAATCCTAGAAGCTCTCATAGACAGTGCAATCCTTCTCAAAATGAAATTATTTATTTTAGTTTTAAACAGAATTAAACCACTAACAAAACTAAGAACTAAACTACAAAAAAATACTACTGAATAAACTAAATATCAACAAAGATAACTTCACAAACATCTGTGGAGGTGAATGGAGTCACACCACGAGCACAGAAACATATTTCAATGAAGAAGCATACAAACAAAAGCAAATAAACCCAATTGCCATACATAGCAGTGGATGAGGGTATGAACAACTCAATAATACCATTATAAAACAAGAAACACTGCTCACACAAATATCCCCAGAAAACTCAGAAACACCTGTCCATTCCACTGAACCAATACGTTCAGTCTACAAATGGCCATGCACATCAATGTGTAACATTGCCAAAAAATCTTTGAAATCTTTACGCCAGTTCCTCAATCAGAATGTGAAAGGTAAAGACAAATTCAAAATTAAATTACTACAAGGTATGGACCCCTGTCCAGTGCACAAATACACAGGACTACAAGGACATTCATTAGCCTGCATTTCTGAACCTTTTTGTTTTGTAAAAGCACCTTCCACCATATCAAAATGGTATCAACACAACATACAACTATAAGAAATCTGGTCCATAAACTGTACTATACCAAAATATCTGCTTTAGCACTAGCCAACTTAAATAACAATCTTCTACATGGTACTGCCAAACTACTACTCGAAGAAATAGAGCATATCCAGAGAAAATATTTGGGAATTGAAAGCCACTTACAAAATGAAATAGATTTACAACAGACTACCAACACAGATGGCAACTTTCTATTACGCACATACAAAAAAGAAATACTAAAATTTAAAAGTACATCTGCTGAAGTATGTTGCCGCAAGACTTGTTATAAAAATAGCACAAAAACTGTAGATATAACATACAAAATAGAAGACAATGAAGATTCCAAATGGTTCCAATTAGCTCTCTATCTTATAGCAGAAAACAAATACGAAATTACTGACCCCTTAATACTAAGCAGTTACTGCACTGCAAAGCTTGACAACAACCAAGCACCTTCACGTGCTATCACAAATAGCTTTTCCCATTACCAAAACCCCTGCAACAACTCAACTTATATGAGAGCATCATAATTCAAACAGTCCACCCATTTCAAGGAATGATACGCCTTCAACCAAAAACAGCAGAACTACCTCCCTCTGAATTAGTGAAAGGCATTTGTGGCAAGGTAGTTTATTTGCCATTAGATCTCAAAGAAAATGTACACACTCTGGAAGTGCAACGTACAATAGATCAATTTTTAATTATCTTAGTAAATGGCGTACCTACAAAAGACAAAAGAATTTGGCAACAACTTGTGGACTTACATAAAGTTAGACAAGCCCTACAATATCTAAAAGACAACAATGAATACTACAGAGAAATTAACATTGAAGAAAACCTGAGGGAAACCACTGATATAATTCAAGAGTCATCAGAAACTGGTCAATTTCAACTTCTAGATCCTGCTACAGAATCCAATATTTTAGAGCATTATAAAATTCACCCATTACACTCTAAAGACACCATAGATGATGCACTGGAAACATACCAAATGCGACAAGCCAAAGGGGAAAAAAGTATAGAAGCATGTGCCTTCCCTATACTCTTTCCTACTGGAAAAGTAGGAAGGTACGATGATAGACCAACACAAATAACAGCATAAGAATACCGCTCTTTACGAATGTATTCTGAAGACCCCAGATTCCGACAAAACGTGGAATGCATATTCCACCTTCTCTTTTAAAGTGAACTAGCAACTCTATGCTATGGAGTTGCACACACATTGAAATCAGGTACCAATTTTCAAAATATGTCAGCTACGGAATTACTACAAAAAGTGCAAGAAAAAGATGAGATTTTGCTGTCAAGCATTACAAATCTTTCAGAAAATATGAGTGGTACAAAATAATACTGGTTCCGACGTCACTGAGATGTACGCTGTATGAAAAGAAACCTTGGCCCACCCACTTCGTTTGTGACATTAAGTTGTGCAGTATATGCTTGGGAAGATTTACATGATTTACTACGCATAGCAAACAAAAACAAAACAAACATAGTTATAAAAACACCAGGAGAACTCTGCTCTCTAGATCCTGTGAATGTATCAAGATATTTCCATCATCGCTTCATTGCAATGATACACTTCATTTATAATAAAACTGTTCCTCCCCTCGGAGAAGTGCAACACTTCTTTTGAAGAAAAGAATATGAAGCCAGACGAGCACCACACATCCACATGCTTTTTTGGATTAAAGATGCTCCTAAATTTGGTCACGTTAGTGATGCCACTGTTTTGCAGTTCATCCAAAAATATGTGACTTGTGAACCCCTTCACAAACATCACATAGTCATCTTCTTGCACAAATTTTAGAATTTCAAGGACACAAATGTGGGAAATATTGTTGTTGCAAATATAAAAACAAAGGGAAATACTACAATAAATGCTGCTTTGGTTTCCCTGGACCAGTTTCAACAACAGGTCAAGGAAAGAACTTCATGTCTTCAGTTAGACATAGTGTCAAAGGTAAATCACCTAAGAACACGTATTACATAAAAAGAACAGAAGAATCAAAATACATCAATGATTACAATGCAATCATTGCCTTCCTATGGAATGCAAACATAGATGTGTAGTACATTGCAGACAATTCCACTGCAGTTGCACAATATGTCACAGCCTACTTAACCAAAGCAGAGAAAACAGAGGTTCAGAACCTCTGGGATGACACATCATCTGACAAAACACTATCACAGAAATTGTACATTTTAGGCATAAAAATTATCTCTCATAGAGAATGTGGCTGCTATGAAGCTGCAGACCATTTAACCGGTACTGCTTTGTATGGAAAAGTTGACAATATAGTATGGCTAAGTCTTGGTCCTGCTAAATCTAGAAAAAGAGTTCTCAAATCATCTGAGGACAAAGAAACAATAGCCAAAAATGATCTCAGCAGCCAAGACATTTTGAAAAACAATTTACTAGACACATACTACCCAAACAGGAGTACCACTTTCGAAACCATGTGTCTCTACCACATAGCCCAAAACTTCACATACAAAAATAATATTAAACCAGATGAAAAGAAAGGTACCTACAGAGTAGCAATTTGTAATGGCAGCTTACTGAAATTTATCAAACGAAGCTTAATTAATCATATCAAGTTGTCATTAATAACTCCTCAACGTAAACAACTGTATAGCATGTCCTTGCTACAACTTTTTAAACCATGGAGAAAATAAGAAGAGTTACTGGATAGGTATGACTCCTATAAAGATGCTTTCAAAGCAAATGAAAGCACTATAACAGACGTAAACTTTACATACTACCAAACAATGTTGCACAATGAACAGCAACATGAAGAAGAACTCCAGGCCCAACTAGATGTGGACACTCCAGACAGTAGTCAACCTTCTGTAACAGGAATCCAAGAACCACTTGGACAGCAACTGATAGCAAATGAGGCAAAATTAGCCATGAAAGAAGTAAAAATCTGCAGAAGACTTTGCTGTACTGAAATCACAACTAAACACTGAGCAGCATAGTGTTTTCCAACAAGTAACAAAACAAATTGAACATGGTGTGCAACATGAAAATAAAAACTGTACCTGCCAAGATTACAAACCTATACTGCTATACGTGAGTGGTCAAGCTGGTTCAGGCATAACATTCTTAATCAAAATCATCTGCAATTTCCTCCAACAGTTGACAAACAACAAACTGTCAGCTGTTGTAACTGCCTCCACAGGTTTAGCTGCCTACAACATAGGCGGTGGCAATTTACAATGATTACTACTCCATCCAGTAGAACACCAAAACAAATAAGATTATTACAAACTTTCTACAGAAGCTGCAATGGAACTACGCAGAGTTTTCAAACAAATGAAAATGCTGCTAATAGATGAGGTGAGCATGGTCTCCAACCTAATGTTGGCTTTAATTCACCTCAGACTACAAGAGGTCCTCAAAACAGACTATGAAGAGCTCTTTGGAGGAAAACACATGAACGTTTTCGGAGATCTCTTCAATTAACTCCAGTGAAAGATAAACCTATTTTTAAAACCTTAGGGCACACACTGTGCCATAAAACTCTTGGCAGCATAGGAAATGTCAATCTTTGGCAACATTTCCAATAGAGAGAATTAACTGAAAATATGCGGCAGTCTGCAGACCTGACTTATGCCAACATGTTAAAAAGTATTAGAGTTGGTGTACTATCTCAAGAAGCACAAACTATATTAAAAACCAGCCACATCCATGCACTCTATGGCCATAACTCATGTGCCACTGATGTCATGGAACAATTAGCACACAACAATGTCAATTATATGTCCTTGATGCCAACTCTTTCAAGCTGCTCAAAATTTAATGAAACAATGTTAAAAAAAGAAATGCAACCAATAGTTCAAATTGCCTCCACAGACAAACTGGACGTACATGGTATGACACTACCCATGTGTCAACAAGCCACAACAATGCTAAACACCTTGGAAAACTCTTTCTCTAACACAGCTGGTTTGGAGAAAATATTAAAATGATCTTTAAACTGTAGAGTAAAGCTTAAACGTAACCTTGACGTTGACAAGGACTAGTTAATGGAGCACTTGGTACAGTTGTTGCCTTTCAAACATACTCATGTGACAACAATATTCAATTTGTCAATATTCATTTGACAAACAATCTGAAGTTGCTCAACTGCCCATTTCCTTCTTTTCAAAGACATGTATGTACGCAGAGAACAATTTTTTCTAACGCATACGCAGTCACCATTCACAAATCACAAGGTCTTACCCTAGATAAAGCATTGATAGATATTGGTAGCACAGTCTTTAAATAAGGCATGAACTATGTAGAACTATCACGCTTACGGACACTTGATAGACTATTTCTTATCAGCTTTGATGCAAGTGAAGTAAATGCTGCTATGTCTTGCATTCTAGAATAAAATAGACTGCGTTCACTCTACACCCCCATCTAAAAACCTATCTTGTTCTGCAAAAAGCAAAACGCTGTAAAAGAAAACTACTTCAGACTCAATCTATGCAGGATCTCACAGCAATTCCTACAACGAAAGTAAAAGAAGGTTATACTTCATCAAGGACCACAACCAAAGAAAAATCTACTGCTCAAAGTAACTCAACTACCTCTTCAAAGAAGCAATGTACACTCCGAACAAATGACTTGGACAAAGAACTGTCAGGTCCATTCAAATTTTCAAATACACTGGTGTAAATTACTACGCAAATGTAGCAATAAATATTCTATTCCAATTGCCACCAATTATTGACAACATTTAATTACACGGTACAGACCAATTGTGTTTGCAAATGTTAGTCCTTCATAGAAATGCAACCAACAATCCTGACAAAACTTACAGTGTTTCTGGAATAAGGCAATAAATGGACTACTGTGCTAGAATGGTCAAATTCACTATAAACTCACTAGAAGATCCACAAGAATGTCTAATGTATTTGCAACAAGTACTAGAAAACACAAACATATCTATAAATGAAATCAGATTTCATACATGTGGAGACATACATGCACTCTTTGCAGGCACGTAGTACAAGAAGACGTTCCTAATGAACACTTTGTGTATGTATCCATACCTAACTGTGAATCCATTCCATTTCAGCAACTTGTACAAAATGAAACCATGGCAGATTATGTACTACCTGCAATTCCGATAATTTTTGCACCTTACAAATACAGAAACATAGTAAATATGTAATAGTAATGCTTTTACATTATAATGCAGATGGTACAAAAAACAACTGCAAGCTGACTGGATTCACACATGGTCAAGTATCACTTGGTAAGAAAATATTCCCAACAATAGGTATAGTCTACCACGCAGGAGGCACAACCAATGCAGGTCACTACACTGCATATATAAAAAAGAATTCTGGATGGTTCGAATATAATGATAATACCATTACTCTAAAGCAGAGATTACCAGCAAATCTTGTAAACACTTGCTTAATATTCTTAAAACCAAAATTTTATTACTAATTTGTGTATGAACATAAACAAAACTTCAAACGTATGACCAGTTAGAATACGCCAACAGGGATCTAACTGCCCCTAGAATCTACAACAAAGAAACAGATAAAAAAATACCACTAAAATTAAACAAGAAATAAACAATGAGAATACGCCAAAGGGTATATAACTGTCCCAAAAATCTACAACAAGCCAACAGATAGATGAATACCACTAAAATGGAAAAAGAAATAAACAAATAGAATACACCAACTGCTATCTAATTGTAACAATACTACCACCACTTCCAAATGAAAAACTATACACCTATTCAATTCCTCAAATTGCACAGTACACTGGTTTGAACTATAGTACTTCTAAAGTACTAACTATGAGGGTCGACAAAAAACAGAAATGTCTACTATGCAATGCAATATTCATTATAAACTACCTACACTAACATGTGATTTTTTCTTTTATCACAGTGATTGAAAATAAATGAGTGCCCCAACTACCCATGTCATGAAAAAACTGCATACAACCACAAAAAGTCAAACAGTCAGTACACAATGATTTGACTCGCAAACATCACAGCATAACACACCCATTCAAGCAAACACCTCACCATAAACCACAATTCAAAATGTTTGCTTCCATGGGTATCTTATGCTGCAGCGCATGCTGCCAAACACTACAATCTTGACTGCATGGCCTGGCCGAAACTTTTCATACAGCCGCAATAAAGGAAACAGTAAGTATATAATAATTAAACTCACAAACACTGCAACATAACACACCCATGCAAACGAACACCTCACCAATAAATACAACCCAAAATGCGTAGAGACTTCAATACCAACAATCTGAACACAATCCAACAAACAAACAAACACACATCATCTCACTAACCTATAAACACTATTACACTACTACCAATCAGTACTCACATTTTTGAAAACATATCCCTAAGCAGCCCACATACCACAATCAAAACGTTTGGTAGCATTGTAGAGTTATGCTGCGGTGGTTGTGGCCAGGGCCTAGAGTCTTGGGTGCATGGCCTACAACCTACGGCCTTCGGCCATGCACCCAAGACTTTAGGCCCTGGCCTCAACCACCACAGCATAACACACCCATAGAATCAAACACCTACCAAATGACCACAACCCAAAAACATAATACATCCACTGCAAAACTATGCACTTCAATTAACATTCTAAAAAATAATAACAACGAACGTACAAACTCTTCAATACATATGCTCTTCACCCAGTGCTCTTCTAATGACCCAAAACCAACATCATACTAAACTAAAATAGCCAGTAGTGCTGCCATTGTTTAGTATGTCCGCGGAAACCCGCAGTGACCGTGGACACCGCAAACACATCACGGCCTTCTCCCACCTAAACAAATACAGCATTTGACCCATCTCTTATTCCCCCACCCTCTCCAAGCACACATACACACCAACACACTCCCCAAAACTGGATTTATGCTCACTTCCAGTGCATGTCCAGGTATCCAATATGACGGGTGCATCAAAACAATTTGACGCACCTCATGCCTCATCCCAGCCAATCAGAGAACACGTTGCATGTCCACAGACATGACGCAAGTCGATTTTCCAATCAGTGTATGTTCCCCGGAGCGGACAGGGAAGTGTGTCCGCAGAGCAGACATAGATATCACTAATTTTTTCAGACCTACGTTTTGGTCATTTTAAAAAAACTACTGGACGGATGTTCACCAAATTTACAAAAGCATGATTTCGGGACTAAGCCACCGCTCCTGTCACAAATGTGGTGAAAATCCGGTCCAGCAGTTTGGGCTGTAGGCGCAACCGAACTTTTTTTTCCATTCTGTCTATGGGAAAAAGACATTTTGTGACCCCCCCATGTAACGTTGCCCCCCCAGACCAAACCTCATCAAACTTTGCAAACAAATTCAGAGTGGGCCATATACTTTTTTTGCAAGGTTTGTTGAAAATTCGTCCAGAGGGAGCGAAGTTATAAGCCGCCCAAAAAGTGCTCTTCCTATGAGTTTAGCAACTTAACCATAACTACATGGACACTACCATAGGCCATGTAATAAAGTATATATATTTATTATATTTACACCAGACTCACTTCAAATACTTCAGACGTTTATGGTAGAATACTTCGGAATACTAGATAATACACTTCCAAGTACACTTTCACTTTTATGTTTGTTTGTGGTTACATTTGTAGCAAAGTTAGAA
The DNA here is from genome assembly GCF_040938575.1 of Ambystoma mexicanum. NCBI lineage: Eukaryota > Metazoa > Chordata > Amphibia > Caudata > Ambystomatidae > Ambystoma > Ambystoma mexicanum. The sequence continues at coordinate 173,180,669 of NC_090924.1, read as the reverse complement.
AGGGAAAAAACACGGTTATCATATTATCGGTAAGTGTGCACTCATGCAGTTTTCAACCAGTCATACAGTAATGCATTTACTCTGCAAACACATATAGGAAAGTCACTTAAAGGGAGGACATTAAGTGATTAGTGCAACATGAGCTTAGCTCAAGTTCCTAAACATGGTTTGTTCACCTAGCAAGTCTTTTAAGTCCAAAAACGCAACCCTAGCTAAAGGCTGTCTGGAGAGGGTTTGAAGTCTTGACAAACACTCAATAATGAAGAGTTCCTGTGGATTTCTTCCAGTGTCTAAAGTTTTTGAAGCATAAAGTTAGCAGCTAACAAAAGAGACCTAAAAACAGACTCAAAAATGGGACACAAGCAGCAGCTTGGGTCAGAGGTCAGGGGTGTTGCCCAGGGACGTCATTTCACCAAAATGCCAGGGGTCGCGGAAGTGACATCACAATGACACGCCCCCAAGAGTGACATCACAGGAAGTGATGTCATTTGACCACGCCCCCGTGTGACATCACACCGAGTGATGTCATTTGACCACGCCCCCGCGTGACAAGTGGCATCGTAAAGCATTATCACTCAGTACACTAAGAAAAATATGGTTACGATATCACTATATTGTGACATTTCATACACGAATGGATCATCATATGTAGCAGTGTGTCAAGGTCCATGTTGCCATGGGAAGTGTATGAACAAAAATCCCCACGGTCGTCTCGGTTCTGCTTGTAAAACTGAAGAATTTCAGTGCAAGAACAGTTTGTAGCTGTAAAAAACGTATGTGTACCATTATGGCATTTGCGGTATAATTTTGGAATTACCCTTATGCTTTACTCAGTAGTTAATTCGGATAACATGATCGATATATCTCAGTTAGTTAAAAGAACAGTCAGATTCAAAATCGATAAATTACATGAAATTGTTACATTAAACATTAAAGCAAAGTCCAACACAAAATTAAGCAACGTCCAAAATAGATATGTTTAAAATGTAATTCTGCTGAAATATCTATCCAAGGCGTATGCAATATTTCCACACGCAAAAGTAGCATTTCTTGGGCCCAAGACACATTCACGTTTACCGATGCTAGGGTGGTAAAAATAAACGAGCTTCTCACTTCAGCATTACTTGTAGGAAGGATTAGAACTGGGGCTGTGTGTTTTTTAATAGAACGTGTGTGAGCAGCCGGTATTGCCAAGGTGAAGAAGATTCATGTAATGAGTGTATGAAAGTTTATATGTTTATAAATCAGCTCCATAAAAGTGTAATGTGTTTGAAAGTGTTGCATAGATGGCAGCTTCCCCCAATGCTCGTCAAGTGCGTATTTTGATTCGTAGTGTATGGAACATTTAATCAAGGTTGGACAGGGACTGGGCCATCACATTGTCTCGGGCGCCAATGAAAAAGTGACCCACTTGTAAATGGCAATTAATTCCCTGCGGCAGCAGCTGCCGGCAGACTGACTGTTTTGGAACGAACCAGTCTGCCAGTGGGCCAGGAGGGCCTGTTAAGACTTGAGGAATAATACAATTATCACGGATAAAAAGCTTCAGGCTATGGTGGGACTGTCATGGTTAGCCAGTAAACAGGCAGAATGGATGTGGCTGGCCGACTTCGTTCCGTTTTGTGTGTTTGGGGTACGGTATTAGGGGGTCGGTGGCACGGTGAGGTGGTGGCGTGGGTTAGAAGGGGTCTAGAGGGGAACCCCCATTAAAAAAACACAGCAAAAATGGCCACAGTGAAAACACAACAGCACATATGCAAACGGCTAAAGTAGCCCAGAGGAAAACACGGGAAACCAAAATAACATAACACAACAAAAATAAACATATCTTTCAATGGAGTGAGGAGGACAGAAACCAGATTGGAGTGAAGGAAAAAGGGAGTCAGAATCAAGATAATATGAATGTCTGAAAATAGACAGCTCAAAATATATTATTAGAAAGGGAAGATGGTAGATTTGATGATCGTTAGAAAGAAGAGAGGAATCAAGAACATACTTTTTAAGAATAGGTAGAATAGTAACATGTTTAAAGAGAGAAGGGAACGTGGGAGCAGGTTGAGGAGAGTTGAATGGAGAAGTAAAATTAGAAAGACATAGGGATGTGCCAGAACAATAAGGGCCAAGGAAAGAGCGATAAACAGAGGCAGCACTGGGATTAGCCTATTACAGCATGAGAGTAAATATATATGGAGATAAGGAAGAAGGCGAGAATGAGACAGGTGAAGAGCAAGAAGAGGAAAACAGAGAGACTGATGTGAAAGCAGAAGGACGATGATCAATCTTTGACAAAAATAAGAAGCTATGTCTGAAGCAGGGAGAAAAGAATTAGGCACAGGATCAGGAAGGAGGGACACCAAAATAGTATTACAAGGAGGAAAGAGATTACATGGATAGTGAGAGTAACAGTAGAAATAGTGCAGTGATCATTTGGCATAAAGTAAACATCGATCATAGGAAGCGTGGAGCGAAGATTCAGTACCAAGATCATATGGAGAATGAGAGAATATGTATTGCATTGCGCTGACGCCCCGTGTGCGAAGCACACACACCCGACCCACACACCCGACCTCAGTCAGCCTGGGCCTGCAGCGGCGGCGCCGTGGCCGCAGGCGAGGGCTCAGGAGCACGCCGCGCACATCTTTTAAAACAGAAACCACGCCAAAATGGAGGACAAGCAACACACAGCACGGAATGAAGATCCCTGTGGCCACGCCCCCTCCTCTGATTGGACGGATGCCAGAGGTCGCAAGAGATTGACAGAGGTCGCTGGCCAATCGTCAGCGGTCGCTCTTGCGACCTCTGGCGACCCCCAAATGACGTCCCTGGTGTTGCCCTGGACACATCTACATGCACTCCAACTCTCTGGAGTGACTTCTTGGAATCAGGTAAGCAATACCTTTTCCCCACAGAACCTTTGGATTGAAAAAAGTGTTTGGGTTGGCTCCTCTGCTATGTGACAGTTCTGGACCCGACCTCCGATTCCTTGCTCTGGTGATGAATGGCAGAACAATGGATGGTGTTTCTCAGCAGCAGTCTCGAGGGAGGACCTGTAGCATGACTTTCAGGAACTTCTTGGTTCACTCTGCGGTTTTGGTGCCTTTTCAACAGCACCAACAAAGGACACAATTGTATGGTCAATCTTCTTTACTTCCTGCAGCCCCACACTCATGTGAGGGGGCTCGGAAGAGTTTAATCACATCTTCTGAGTGTCCTTACAGTTTCAGCAAAGATTTGGATGGATTTGGCCTTTCCACAATGATGCTCACATGCATATCACATAAGAGTTGAAGTACAGAGTCTGGCATGATCTTGCAGAATTCCATTGGCAACCCATTGGGTCCATGCGACTTCCCCGAATTCAATGATGTAATCGATTTCTGTATTTCCTCCAAAGTTAATTCTCCTTCTAGAATAAGTCCCTCTTCTGTTGTTAATTTTGGCATCTCCAGGTCTTTCCTAAAACTTCCTTCTCTTTTGGGTTAAAAGTAATTGAACCATCCATTTGAGTAATTGATGTTATAGCCCTATCTGCCTCTTGATTCGTCAAGCAGTGGGCTAGCCAACGATCAAACTTTTCACCACTTTCAAAATATGTGCTTTTGATCTGAAGTAATATTTGTTGAGCTTTTTCTGACATTTTTGTTTTATACCAACTCTTCATGTTACGAAGCTCCTTAACTTTCTCTTCTTTAGGGTCTCGTAACACTTCCCCCTTCAGATCTTTAATCTTCTTGTCCAGTTTCCTCAGTTTACCTCAGTTTCCTTTTTTCATTTCTTTCGACCACTCGACAGACTGAATAATAATCCTTGCATGGTGCACTTGAAGGCTTCCCAGACTGTTCTAGCATCTATTTCCTCCATATGATTTTCCTCAATAAAATGTTTTGCTTCACTGATAATTTTCTCAACAAGTTCATCGTCTTCCAACAGTCATATATTCATCTTCCAAGAACTACTCTTACTTTTATTAAAACATAGGTCTAGACGCATTTCCTCTGAAGCATGTTCAGATAGATGTATATTCCATATCACACCTTTTTTGTAATTTTCTGCTATTTTGCCTGACACTAGTAGCATAGTCAATCTGGAATATGTATTATGTGCATTGGAGAAGAAATTATAATTTCTGGTCGACGGATGTTCTAATCTTCATGTATCTACCAAATTGTGTTCATCAATTAAGGCGTGTAGGCACATCAAATGCTTACTCTTTAATCTAGTCATAGTACATTTACTTTTGTCCATCAATGGGTCCAAAACCTTGTTGAAGTCTCCCCCATATATTATGGTTGGAGTATTCACGTCCAGTAATGTCTGAGCAATGTATCTATAAAATGTACCATCATCTATCGTCGGAGCATATATGTTACATAAAGCTATAATTTCACCCTGGATACTCATTAGTAGTGTAATCATTCTGCCTTCCTTGTCCGAGTAATGCTTCAATATTAGAACTGGAGAATTTTTACAAACCAATATTGCCACACCACGCGACCTTGAGTCATAAGAATAGCCAAATACTCCCCCGACCCAAACTGAATTTAATCTGTTCTCCTTCCCTTGTAGCAAGCATGTCTCCTGCAATAGACATATATCTGCCTTTAGATCATTGAAATGGTTAATTATTGTTTTCCTCTTCAATGGGTTATTAATACCATTCATGTTCCATGAGACAAAACATAGTTCAACACCTACCTTAGTCATCCTTCGTTCTTTGGCTGAATTGCCGATCACACACCACACGAGCTCTGTTAATAAGACACCCAAGAACAAAAGAACCCCCCTCCCTCTTAAGGTTATGTTAGTTTGGAGATGCAACTGCTTCAACTGAAGAGAAAACATTCCAAACAACCCCTCACCCCGCATCCCTTACCCTTAGTAGAACACTTTAAGTTTATTGTATGTGCACATCACTATATGTTTGATATGCCCTTTACTCCTAATCCTAGGTAAATAATGTAATAACATTAATAAACAATGTATTGCCCGTTCTCAATTTGATGCCCATTAGCATAGTAATGAGATTAATAATAACAACATTTCCTGGAGCTATAACGATTCCAGTATGGCATTGTTATTCCGCCCATACAATATTCCACAATGTATATTATCCAATCTACTCTGAAGGGCTCACTATAAGCTCGGATGCTTCTCAGATATTATTGTATTAAACTGTTCTAAATTATTCAACCATCAAATGATACTACCCACGCTGCTGGGAGATCAAATACCAATGTAGCATTATTTTTTTAATAATCCATCATCCTGCATTTATTTTCTTTCAGTCTACAATCCCTAAATATTATCTGTCTGACTGAACTCATTAGTTTTCCTTGAGACCTTATATTTTAGGCCTGGCGAAGGCACCATAAATGACATTGTGTGGCCTCGGTTCAGTAATTTCTACAGTCACGCATATGTTTGTCAGAGGTGCATTCCACTCAACAGTTACCCCGTTCTCTACACTTTCTTAAAACAAGCTGTAAAAAATGTGTTCATTTATACTAGCGGAGAACAGCCCTAAATCAGTGCTCTTAACTCCCTGCAATTATAGCCACATAGCAGGTCTTCTAGCAGGATTACAAGGATTCCTTCTTCTGTAGCATTCAGTTTGGGTTGGAGAGTGGTTGTACAAGTTGATTGAATACCAAATGTATCACTCCTACCTGGCCGCTTTTAACCTCGTAGAATAGTTTACCTAACAATAGTCAGAGGTGCAATTCTCAATGTAACTGTAGGAGTGCCCAAGGGAAGAATTGTTCCCAAGAAACAACCTAATTTAAGGTTTTGTACGATTGGACCGAAAAAAAGGTCCGACCGTACAAAACGACCGAAAAATGCTACCACCAAAGGTTCGAACACCAAAAGTTTGAACCTTTGGTGTAGCATTGCAGGTAAGTAAAAGAAAAAAAAGACTACAGGGGTGTCCCCCACAACACCCCGCTCAATATACTGTGTGGAATAGTGAGCGGGGTGTTACAGGGGACAACCCCGCAGCACACCCACAAAAAAAATGAAAAAAACGAGGGTTGCAGGGTAAACCCCTGCAGCCCCCTTAGTATGTAAGTGTGTTCGCATGAGAAAGGTGCAAACTTTTGGTAGTTCGCACCTTTCTCATGCGAACATTCTGGCCGTGGCAAAATCAGCCGGGGCCCGATCACTTAGAATCTTATTTAAGGCCTCATTGGGTTGCCTATTCAGCAGATAAATACATGAAACAACTGTTTATCGCGTTTATCGTTTAACGTTTTTGGTGAAATATCTGCTGCTGGGCGCATCAATGTCAAATTTAACAAGTCGCAAATCACTTTGTTCTCGTGGCCCCATGAAATCTTCCACGTTTTCCAGCATCTCACGGGAGGGGGGGTGAATGTCATCATCACAGGCAGTGGTGATTATGCACCTTAACGCAAAATGAGAATTGAATTGGCTTGGGACAGTGCTGCAACCACAGTGGCAGAAAGTGCTGATAGAAGAGCTTGTCATTCCGGAACATAAGATTAATTAAGGTAATAAAAGAGGTGTGGAGAGGGAATGTGTGCAACACTGTCTTCTGGTCACGTAGGGTAACAAATACAACTCTTCTAAGCAGTAGCCAGTTACGAAGCATCCAATGCGATAAACTTTAACAACATATCGAGTTTCTGTCTGTGGATGAACTGTGCAGGGCATTGCCACTGAAGGTAAAGTGTGCCCCAACAATTTTGTTGACGCTCTACTGATTATAGTAATATGATCAACAATGAGGCCCCCAGTAATGGGGCTCTGGGCACATTGCAGGCTCACATTCTGTTATTCCAGGCCTCCTGCAGATCATAAAGCAAGTTTCTGTGCCGCAGCAGGAATTGAAGTGAAAGGCGTTTTTGGATATTACGATTGTTGATAAATAATTCTTCTGGTCATCTCTGTTCTTCCAATTGTCCTTCCCCCTCTTACTTTGTCCCTGAATACTGGTCTCAGCTCTACACCGCGACCAGTTGCCTCATTCGTACTCCTTCGAATCAACTCCATGTTATGATTGACTTCATGGTGAGTTGACGGCTTCCGGGCGTAGATGCACATTTGGAGGTCCATTTCTCTAATGCAGTACAGATTATGGAAACAAGTCCTTGAGGAAGCCAACAATATCAGGCCACAATCCATTAACTGCCTTTTGGAGCCGGCGCCATATTGTGATTATTAAAGTCAATTTGAATAATCTTCTGTAATTAAGCAAATGTTGAAAAGGGCACAGTAGTTTATAAAAGTACCAGAAGTGGGTTGGGTGGAGCACATACCTTAGTGTAATACAATATCTATATGAGAATACGAGGTGGATTTCAAGCCAGCATTTTCAATCCACAATAAGGCTTCAGATCAGCTTCAGAAGAAAATTGTTCTCCATCAGGGAAATTGGCAAATAACAAATTTCAGCCTGTAACAACTTGTGGCAAACTCCAAATGTATTTTAGGATTTTTTGTAGGTTTTTTTTGTTGTTGTATATAGTGACCTGACTTGGCTATGTTGGCGGCAGCATCTCCATCAGGGAGCGACAACGACATGACCCCAACTTTATTTAGGAATGCCTTTATCCCTTTTTAGTAAGCAAGGTTGTTGGCTGCTTTACATGTCCTCTTTTTAACTATTATCTCTTTAGGGTAGTCCAGAAAGAAGTAAATTGGGTTTCCTTTGAAGCAAACACCACCTCTGGTCCTGGCCACTTTGAGCAGTTTTCTTTTTCCCTCAAAGCTATCAATATCTGCCTCTCTCTGGTTGGGGAGATTTTCCCTACCATGTAAGCAAATTTAATTTCATTGAATTGAGATCAAATCAGTACTCAGGCACTCCAAAATTATCTCCAGAACAAAAGTCAATATATTTTCCGTTTTGCCATTTTCCTCCACTCCAACCAGCCTCAAGTTCCTTACACGAAATTGTAAATCCAGTTAAAAAAGTATCCTTTTCATACTGAAGTTCTGTTTTCACATTATTATATGCTCCGAAACTTCCTGTAATCTCCGTCCCCAAAGACACTGATCCAGCTTCCAGTTTAGTGACCCGGTTATCCAGATGAGATACCTTTTGAGTAAGAACAGCCAGAGATGATTTGACCTCACCAACATCCTGAGCCACTTTCAGCAGCAGAGTATGAATGTCCTGGGTGTTGGGGATATTGCCCATTTCTGCAGTCTGCTTTGGCTTCTTAGGAATTGTATTTTCAGCCAGCTCTATCTTTTTCTTTGTGTTCATTATCCTTAAAATGTTATTATAGGTTTAAGCAGCTGCCTCAGCGACCAAAATTTCGGAATCCCAACAACACTGGTAAAGTTACTCCATCTTTTTGTGTGTCTGGCGGAGTCAGGCAAGGGTGTGTGCTGGTGCCGTTATTACTTAATGTTTACGTCAGCACACTTTCCTTAGATTTAAACGAACTTTCAAAGGACACGCCTAGAATACTTGTCAAACACATTTGTCCTTTCTGATGCAGATGATGCTGTCCTCTTTGCTCATACCCCAAAGGCTGTTCAGACACTTACAGATGCATATGTCAGATATAAGGATTCGAGAGAGCTGTTTCTGAATGCTGAAAAATCCAAACATATTTGTGTGGGTAAACCCAGTTGTAATTGCCCCTGTATTCTTGCATTTGAATGAAAATTAGAGGGTGTTCCCAAATTCATTTTAGGATAGTGTTTATTGGTGGATCAAACTGGAAAGTTCACATTAACAGTGTGGCCACAAAATGTGCACACGTTAATGGGGCCATTATTAATTTTGCCAGAGACATTGGAAGCCTAACCACTGATTCTGTACTTTCGCATTTATCAGGCCAGGTCTATTGCAATTAGTATTTATGGGGCCGACTGTGGGGTCTTCCCCACACCATCAATTCAGATTAAATAAAACAATGTATTGCAACATCTTTTGGATCTGCAAAAAGTGCCTGGCACATCTGTTACATTGGAAATTATGTTTGGACTATAAAGGTGATCTAATCAGTCTTAAAATACTATAACTCTGGATTAGACTATGGTTAAATACAAAGTCTCATTTAACACATGACATCATTAAATAATTATTGCTGCCCATTTGTATAACAATTCCGTGGCTAAATCAATTGAAGAAGGAATTTACCTCCATTGGCCTTGTGAAATTATTTAGCTCCTTTCCTAATACAACGAAAAAGTATGTATCTCTGTTCTTATTGAGAATTATAGAACAGAGAAGTTATCTGCGCCATATTGTTGAGTCAAGGAAGCACACAGTCTCCCATTAGTTTGTATATGATAGCCATGTGTCAAAAGCTAATTATGTACGCTGGTTTTTGCGCCTGCATAAGAGGAGTGTCTTATTCTGCTTAAGGGGTAGTTGCCTACCAATACTTACATTGTTAAGCCGCCGCGTAGACAGAAAGGTTTGTCATTTGAGAGATTTTTGTCCCCGTAATAAGAAAACTCTGAGCAACCTCCCACACTTTTATTCTTTTGCCCGTTACCACATAACTTCAGGCTAAGGTTTTTAATTCCTTTACTTAGAAGAAATAAATGCAGTACAATTAATGAAGTGATTAAATATTTATGTCTACTGTTGAACAAATATGACACCCACGCAGTTTATCTATTTATATGAGGTGCATTATCAATGAATGAAGAATGTCTCCAGAAGAACAAAAAATAGTATTTTAATATTATTGCATACGATTTTGTACTGTTATAATTTTTGTGCATTACTGTGTCTTTTATTCTGTGCTGCATTCTTTTATGATGGTTTTAACCTTAGAAATAAAGATTTAATTGATTGATTGATATCTCAGGAAATGATGTTTGTCTGCATACTTGTGACCTGAGGAATCTGTGTGTTTCCTTTGATTTGCTATGTTATCATCCATGTTTTTCATACCAAAACAAATATCATTACTAATTACATTAATTAGAACTAACTCGTTCATTTTTTGGTCAGCTTTGTTTACATTTCTGTTTGTGATGGAAGGAAATGTGTGAATGAGATTTTTCTGCTAAATGTTTGTTAGAAATATTAAACTTCAACACATGTGGTTGTGCATATTTTGCTTTCTGCTAAATGCACGTTAACTAGTAGTAATCTTTAGAAATTGAGGAAGCATCTCTGAACAAATGCATTTTTCTGAACTTCATAGGCAAAAACATCACACATTTATGTATACAATAATTGTTTTGCTGCAATGAGGATTCGTAGGACATTTGGTATGTTCAATGAATGGTTCATCAAACATGTTTGCTGCTGGTGAAGTTGGGGAATACATTAGAACTTTTGCAATTTAGCATAGTTGCGAAGTCGGGAACTACGCAAAATGACGCCAGCGAAAATAAATACACGCACCCATAATTATTTCTTACATGGCTTGTAAATGCTACCTTTACATACAACATTGCTCTAGATTCCATAAAAGAGGTCATGGTCACTCCCCCCTAAAGAAAATGGGGTTATATGCCAGATAGGCTGGTAACTTAAGACCAATCACAAATGTTCAATTTATTTTCAAAATTATTGATCAAGTAGCTACTCTACAGTTTCAGAAACATTTGGATCTCTCTTCTATTCTCCAGCTGAGACAATCTGGCGTGCACCCTAATCATGGCACTGCAGACTCACATGTTGAATTTCATGGATAGCAGTAAGACTGGGTTATATGTGTTACTGGACTTATCTGCTGCGATCAATCTTTCAGACCACAAACACCTCGTGAGGACGTTATGAACAACGGGAGAGAGTTCAGAAAGCACTTTGCAATGTATCTGATCATGTCTAAACAATAGGAGACACACAAGGCACTGGGGTGATGCTACTTCAGAATCAGCTCTGTAGTTTTGCAGAGTTCCCGAGGGTGCATGTTTGTTGCCTGCACTTTTTGATATTTGCATTAAACCACTTTTCGATCTGATTTCTCAAATCAGAGTGCGGTTTACGAACTATAGAGATGACACCCAGCTACTGTTTCGTTTGAATGCTGACTACACCACAAACTCAGAGAAACGATGGGCCTGATTCATGGAATATTTAGCACAGTGCAAAGTGAGTGCAAAGTCACTTTGCACTGCAAAATACAATTTGCACTGCTCTCTAAATCAGGGTGTTTGTTGGTAGTGCAAAGTCACTTTACAGCGCGCAAAGAAAACCATGAATCAGACCCTAAGTGTTATATATAAATCCATGAAACATCGGATGTCCAAGCATTAGATGTCTCTGAATAGTTCTAAAACTGAACTTGTGAAATTTGGATCAGCCCAGGCCATAGCTAAACTTGATTTAAGGTTTTCAAACTTTGTTTTTCAGGACTGTAAAATTCCTGTTTCAAATAATGTTAAAATACTCATGACATTGTTAGAAATGTCTAGTATCATTTGAGACTTCTAAAACAGATTAAACCGTTTGTCTCTGAGAAAAACTGTGAAACTTTAGCCTGAGCTACAATTTTGTAGAACCTTGATTATTGCAATGCCCTTCTGGTTGGGGCAGGCAAAGGTGGTCTTCATGAACTGCACGTTGTGCAGAATGAGGCAGTTTGCATTTTGAAAAATATTTCTAGCTGAGCTCGCGCTCTATATTTAGAAACAAACTACATTGGGTGTCTGTGGATGCTAGAATACAATTACCCTGATACATAAATACCTCTATGACACAGCACCACTTTATCTTAAGGAAAGCCTAATTAAACATGAGTCAAGGAGAGTACTACCTCAAGCAATACTAGCCTTCTTTCTTGTCCAAGAGTTCAGCGTATGAATGGAAACGGTTAGTGTTTTCCAGTACAGGCGGCTAATGACTGCAACTCTTTGCCTATTTGGAAACTTGTGAAAACTCAGTTATTTGAATACTTGATCTCTGCCTGTTATTGTTGATCTTACGTCTATTTTTGTGCCTTGTCTTTTTGTGTTGTGTCTTGTGCGTTTGTGTGCGTAGTGATGCCTGTGGCCTATGGCGAGAAGCAAAAAATAAATAAATGTTAATCCCTATGGCCATTCCCACCCAGTCCCTACCACTCCCCGACCAAAAAACCTCCTCATGGGAATTCTTTCAACCCGATGCCTTCAAGCCTTGCCAGGAAACTTTGCACTCAAAGTGCCTGCCAGTGTTTTTTCAAAAACAGTCTTCTGAGAGTTAATGTCTTAATTGGAGTTGTAAACCCGCTACCAATGTACTAAAAATTAACTAGTATTCCTTCAGCCACTTGATGTATTACCACTCTGTGTGACCTTCACTGAAGTCCTGTTACAAACAAGCATTGCAAAGCCAACTGTTTTGGCTTGTGTATAAGTATTAGGTATTTGCCAGGCACTGCTTTTATATACTCAGATACTGGCACCATTTTGCACCTGCTACCATCAATGGACAGTTAATGCCACTACAGCTGTGTCTGGCAAGTGCCTTTCCCAAGCCTACAGAAAAGCCCAAACTGTTGGCATTGGCAATGCGTGTTTAAAATTACATTTCTCGTTTCATCTGCTGGCCCTTTTATGTCCTCAAGGAGCCCCTATATGAGTCTTTCTCTTCTGGGCTTTAAAGCGTTCTTTTAATTGGCCAACTCTGTAACCAATTATTCTTCTCCAGGTACAACTGCGTACACATTTAAATTAGAAACAAAGGGTACAGAAATGATTACACTTCCTGGACCTGGTATCTTAATTGTTATAGGAAGAAGGGAGTCTCTCCTCTCCCACACTAGTGTTTTGCTCCACCAGTTTTCTCTGCAGCTCTGGGTCACTTTCTTGAAGTAAACCACGGTCAAGTTGTTCTGCATTCCACAATATACACTCAGAGAAGATTAGGAAAACATCACTCCTCCGTCAGGCGACAGGTAGACGGTACGAAGTGAAAAATGGCAGGGCTGCTAAAGGGTCGAACAATCTAAACTCAAGAAAGCTGTTCTTAACAGTGGTGATGTCACTGCGGCATTCAAAGTGGAACACATAACTGCCATTCTGCCTCACCATAGAATTATCAGCACTCTTTCTGCTCGTGCACTTCAATGCAGAGGAGATAAGAGGAGGAAGGATCATCGTGTCCTCCTCGTCCCCCCTGACGGTTGACTTGTATTATTGGCATTCCATGTAACGATGCCCTGCTCTGAGGGGTAAATGTGGATTATTATTCCTTCACTCCACCTGCAAGAAAACGACAGCAGTTCTTCTCCAACAATAGTGGTATTGCCTTTCTTAATAATAATAATAATAATAGTAATGTATCATCCTTTTGTAAAGAAGGGATTCTATACAATACCCTTCCATGAAGTATAAAAGCCTTTGGATCCATGCCATTATGTCATTATTTCGGTGCAAAGTCTCCTCACAGTCTTTTTACCGGCACAAAATCAAGTTTTAAAGTGTGTGTTTTATGTTTTTGTTTTTGTTTGTTACTTTATGGCGAATGGGGCAATCCCTTTAGCGCTCGTTATTCAAATCTGTTGTATTCACCTGTACGTTTTTTTTCAATTTTATTTGACTTTTCATTGCAAAACATTCTCCCACATTTCAAACCGAGCATGTTGTGCTGGTAGAAAGGCACACCGATCATATAATACCTTGTCACCTATTGCCATAGGCCACAGACTGGAGAGTAACTAGAATTCCTTTTGCTGCATGTGTTTAGTGAGGCAGTTGGTAAAAGGTGTATTGGTAAAAAGTGTATTTTTTCAGAAGGAATTTTTATTCATAATGCCAAAAGAAAAAACAATATCATTTATAGTTCATGGTAAAATCAGTAGAAAACGACCGTGAACAACATACCTTGCAAATCTTGCTTTATACTGCATTAGCACATTGTTATTGTCAAACCCCATCTGACCGCCAATCAGAATGCTCATAATTCAGTCAGTAATTGCTGCTGTTGACAACGTTATTTGTTGTAGCGTTCAGCGTATTAGTGGTGCAACCCTGTAGTCATGATTAGGTGGGCCTCTCGTAGGAGGAGTACTCATTCAGATGCGTATACCTCTGTGGTCATGTCAACATCTTCACAACACTTTTCCAAAATAATCTAAACCTGTCTCTGGAAAGTTAAAGGGGGTCCAAAATCTATGTTTACCTTTACATTTCTTATAAGAAGGGTTTCCGGTTTTCAGTGTTATGTTTTGTCAATTTAAGTGGTGTTTGACCAGTGTTTTCAAAAAATATAAAAATCTGTGTATATCAGTGTTTCTACATTTTTTCCAGAAAATAATGGAGCACAACCATGTTTTTTCAGTGTATACGAAAAACATGCGTTCATTAACATACATATTGTTTTAGTAACACTATCATGGGATATACTATGTTCTGAATGGAAAGTCTATGGAAGGAATAGTTTATCAACATACATATTATTTAGAAGTACTAACACGGGATATACAATGTTCTGAATGGGCAGGATATGGAGGGAATCGTCTCTCCAATGGGGAAGCCAATGTGCTTCAGCTCAGATATCTGCCAACAGATATCAGTGAGATGTTACCCTTGGAAAGGATGTAGACAAGTTTGTGTACAGAATGATGCCCTTTATCAATATCCAGGGAAGGTTGCAGGATGTGTGAGGCCTGCGTGGGGGTCATCATTTGCATATGTATTGGCATCAGTCTGAAATTGCAGAAAAGTATGTAACAGGAAGTGGCATGAGTCTTTAATACAACATTACAAGAAATTATCATGAGTGACACAAAAAGCAAACAAAATTTGTGATGTCCAATTTATGTTATGTTATATTGATTTATAGCATTTACCACTGCCATTGTTATGGTATGCAGGCGCTCTATGAATGGTTACTCTTATTAGTTATGTATCATCAGTATGAGTGAGATATGTTGTTTCTAGAGTACAATGTGGACAGAAATAGTTCTTCTACTTTTCATGGATAAGTCACAGTAAATGATTTGCCTAAAATAGCTTTTTGTAAATACAAATATTTGTCAGTGGTCAGCGGCTATTGTGGCCAGTTTTGAGACATGAATCGGAAGCCTAAAAATGGCTGAAATGTGTCTACAATTCCTAAAAATAGCCTCTGATCACTGTTAAATATTTGTATTTTATTTTATTTTGTTGCAAAGAAAACAATGTAGCATAGAATGTATAGTGTTTTTTTTTAATAAGGTCAAGGGAGAAAGCATATATGCATACTTGGGGAGGGCAAATCCATTCTCCTGTTGTATTCCAAGTACCCCCTGCAACCACCCCTTCACCCCCAAAACTCCCTCTCATCCTTACTCAGACTAAAGCAACAATTGGAAGAGGGAGGGCCGTATATTTCGGTTTAAACCGAGGAGGCCCTTTTTAATCCCGGTGGTGTTTTTCCACTGTTTATCAGATTCAACTGAACACCAGAAAGCCTACTTTTAAGCACATTTTGCTCTCACATTCAGCTCAATACACTAACAGTGTTGCACAATTCTTTCCTGAGAATTTGGTGTCTCGTCATGAAAGCATGTTTTTGCTTGTTTTCCAGACACCATCCAGAAGTGGTATATTTAGGCCAAAACACTAATATCAATTTGTGGGCCTCCTGATATCGGCCCACGGACTACATTGTCTTTTTTAGGGACAGGATTGTTCTATATGTCTATGTGAATGCATTTCAGCTTTAAGGATACTAATATGCGGCAACCAGATTGGCCTGTCCTACTACACCCATTATGTTTGGTGTCTGAATGGGAGTCTGTGGAACCTACGGTGAAAAATCACCAATATGAAACATATTGCATCCCACTAGCGATAACCCCCACCAATAAGCTAGCCCTAGGACTTGAGCCAGCTCTCAAATCCAGCTCAAGATCCTTGGTTGGATGGGCTATTAGTAGCCTGCAGATGCACAAAAGGGAAGAAGTGGAAACTGGGTGTGACCACATTGGTGGCTAGATGGGCCTGGGAAATTAACTAAGGCAATTCCCTGAGCAAAGTGGCCATGTGACATGGCTGGAGGCTGTATTACAAACTCAGTCTAAGATATGTTTTGATTAATGTATACTACATCAAGTGGACACCTTGATCTTAGTTTTCCTAGTTAACACTCCCGCGCGCAATGGCAAGAAACAGGTGCTTTGATAAAAACTCAGATATATTTAACAAATGTATTTAAAGATGAGATCAAGGCAAATGTGGCCCTGAAGCTTCATGTAGGGGAAGTTACCACAAAAATATACAATCACAGACAGCTTGTCCACAAAAACAAAACTGACCTGCCTGCAATTATCTCACCATTTCTCACATGCAAACATTAATTTCCATAATCAATTCTGTATACATATTGAGGTCTGCATAACTAAAGCATCCTAGTTGTAACTCTACTCCTTACCGGCCATTGGGTTTAAATGGGCCATATAGCAATCACGAAGGTTGGTGGATTATTCTAAACATTTTAGTTTCTCAAATATGCTACTGTTTAACTGCACATAAAGTTAGACCTGTACATATTTCACAGGACATTTGCTTGCCCCAAATATTACCGACACATGCAGTTAGCAGGGAACAGTTGCATGTCTCATACTTCCCATGTAAATATATTGCTGTGGTCTGCTACCGAGTGTGTGCAGTTTACTATATGCTTACAATAACCTGCATTTGAATTCTGCAGATTTTCGGTTAGGGAAGCTGTGGTATTGATTCAGAACACACAGTTTTTCGATTCAGCCTCTCAAACTGGGAGAAAGGTTTCAGGATTTTGTTATGCAGTTATAATTGTCCCTCCCATTTTATTTCACAGATTAAGTCCCACTTGTGCAAGATTAGGTTTCTATATTATATATTCACGAGGGAGAGGATTGCAGAGGATGTATATTCACATCATTTTTGTGGGAGTGAATATGACACAATTAATTGCTCTGATTTCTTATTCCTTATTAACTAGCTATGGCCTTCACAGAATACACATTATCAAGAACAAATCTTCATTATATTCTGCTATGGATATCAAAGTGCAATGTTAAATATTTCTGTGAAAACATGCTGGTAACAATATAATGAGCTTATGCTTTTCAAAGAGCGGCGTGCTGAATGCACACAACTGCTATCTGTATCATTGAGCCCACAAGTCAGACATATATGTTAAATTGGATTGAATTAACATCTTGCTTAATTTTACACGCAGTGGAATTGCACTGTATTCCCCATTTAAAACAATATATTTTGATAACACTTTCCAAAACCACCACCTTTTAGGGCATTAGCAGGAAAATAGCTTAAGAGAGCATATACTATTTCTTTTTGGGGAACTTCATACTCACTTTTGAGAAGATTCTTTCAATTTTAGGAAGAGACTGGACTCTTTACGATGACATTGTCAACAGATGGGCCCCTCCATATCTGCTTCCATGAAGTTAGGACTGCCTCACATTCTCACTTTGCAAGTTCCACTATGGACAGAACTCATCCACTGGAACAGGAATCTTCCTTCTGCAGTTCTTAAATTGGCCTGGCTCTGATTCATCCGTCCATAATCATAATCCAAGGTGGTGTTTTTTTCCTGCAGGTTTGCCAATGTCGAAATCCTATTCCCTCTGTGCTCACACTATTTAAAGCGTCCAGTATTCCCATGTTTCTTTCTTAATTATGTCAAAATATGTGATTGACCCGATATATTTCAATTGGCCTGCCTCATAGTCAGACACTCCTATGGAATACACATCCACAATCTTCAGTTGATGTTCATAATTTCTAATTCTAAAACCAGAACAAGTTGGAGGCCCAATCTACTCTTACTATTCTTGACAGCAGATTGATTTTTGTTGTATAATTTCTGGTAGCAACACGCTACATTAATAATATAAGGGTTACAGCACTACAGCACTCCCCTCTCTAAGATGCATACCCACATATGCATCCTCAATTTGTGGTGTACATTTTCATAATGCTATGAATATTAATATTGTATTAATTGTAGACATAATGGAGTGTGATTCCTAAATTATGAGCCATTGTTGTTTCCATATGCAATTGCAATGACGATTTGAAATGGTGCTTGATTTCCTATGGATTCCCAGCCTTGTTTTATCAAATCCTCAGACTCCAGAAGGCCCAGAATGAGGGAGTCAAACTGGTGTTCAGAGTGAGTAAGTCCTCTCCCACTCCCATCTCAGGCCTCATCATTCTCTTCACTGGCTGACAGTGCATGATAGGATCGATTTCAAGATTCTGTGTATGATATATAAATGTCTGAACAACCTTGCTCCCTCATATTTATTGGCAAAATTGAGTTTCTATCTACCAACATGGTCCTTTCGATTTGGGGACAGACTGCTTTTGTCTATCCCCTCTACTTTATGTGTATATAGAGGAGACAGTAGATTTTCTGTGTATGGACCCAAATTATGGAATAGTTTCCATTGGAGATAAAGAAACTGGAGTCATCCCCAAAGAGGTAAAAACCTACCTTTTCAAATAATGTAGGCATTTCTTTTATTTTGTAATCATCTACGTAGACATGCTTGTCTTGAAACATGTTTCTCTTGGTATTTGTACCAGCTGTGCCTTGATACAATTAAGTTCAGTTATGCTGCACATTATAAAACCCTCAATCAATCAATCAATCACTGTAATTACAATTATGTATTCTTTAATGACCAACCAGAGCCCTGACTCTCTTGTCATTTCAGATCTTAATCTTTGTTAATAAAATCATGAATTTCATTTCTGTTGCTATTTTAGTGTGTATTTTATTCAGAAGATCTTGTCTTAAATAGACTTTCAAAAGTGGAGGCTGCTCAGTACTCGGATTGTCTGATCACAAGGTGTTTTATCCTGGAAAGGTAATAGGTTCTTCATGATTAAAGCACATAACACATCTGTCCGTCCAGAAAGGCCAAAGTTAGTCCCATGGGAGTGTTAAGCTCCCCATACCAGAACCGCTATGCAAGACCGAAAAGGAATGAGTTCATCAATGATTTCGCTTTAACACTTTTCAGCTTTGCTCCAAGCCAACTCAATGCATTGTATGTTCCTGTATGCCTGAAAGGCCTACTCATTTCTACTTGCATGACAAATACAAACCAACACAAAATACCATACTTCACAAAGTATGTGTAACTATGAATGCATCCATAATCAGCTATTTTAATAAAATGTCATTTTTAAAAAAATGTTATCTGGCAGAAACTTTAGAATCAGAATTTGGGCTATTTCTATGATGTGCAGTGAAAATTTGCTTCTTAGAAAAACATGGCAACATCCTATAAAATCACAGGAAGATTTACTTGACATTTTCATTTTAAAGTGTAATTCTGTAACACAGGCTGTGTTTTTTTGCTTGCTGAATCACATTTCTGACACATGTGCAATATGGTATTTTTCTATGTGCAGTTCCATTGCGGCGGACGCATTTCTCTGTGAATACAGAGAATGTTTGAACCTGGAGTTTTTGTTAGCATTTGCTGTAGTCCACCTTAACTTATTCAAACTTAGTTTTTAGGAACAGCATGAGCTCAAGGCCCTATATTGTTCCTGAGATAGTTTAATTTGTGGCACCATCTGCACCATGTTGTGCCTGCTGGCTCTCAAGATAGCAAGTGACTGGGGAAAATGTTAATGAACTAACTTTACATTGTGGCAATCTCCATGTTGTGTACCATGTGCTGTCCTTTACAAAAGGTGGCACCTATTCACTATTCAATATTTCTCCTAACAGTTGAATCATATGTATCAAACTTGAAGAAGCAGTGTCATGTTTCAGTGCCCTTTGCTTTCAATTCAGACAGTCTTTATTTCTGTTAACCTTTCCCCACACCAGTGACCACTTCATATGGATTGGGAAGACCTGGTAACTTCACCTAACAAGTCACACATGCCATAGTGTCAAGTAGTAACCACCCCTGGAATTTCACCTCCACATCAGAGCCATTGAGCAATGCATTGTGGGTATGCACATTAGCCCAAAGCATGCATTTTGCTCTATAAACGTGTCTTTGTATTTTAGGGCAATACTATTTCATAAATAGATGTATTAACCCAGGGCAGATAGCTCACAAGATTTAAACCCCCAAAAACGTAACGGGCCAGGAATGGTTACTGTGTGGCGTTAAGGCATTTGTGGCTTGTTACCTGATATGGTCTATTCTACTCTCACATTTACGAAAAATTGGCTTTTTATGCATTTGTAAACCCATCACTGTTATGATGGATAAAAAATAAACAAATAAATGCACCTTTTGCCAGGTAACCCTATATGGAAGCTCACCTCCAGATCATATTATTATAGTACCATATCCAGTATATGCAAATTAACTGAATCAATGTGTTATTTTACTCTGTGCATAAGCATTAAATTGTCTTAAAAGGCAGAACAAACAATGGCATCGTTCCAAAATACACCAACTAACCAAGTATGCTTTTCACCCTAATAGGAGACCATTAATGAGGCACAACATGCCATTTTTGTGATATGAGCTTTGTGACATGTTTACCAAACACTATCACTATGATGGTGAGTTTAAAAAAAAGAAAAAAACTTCTACCAGTAATTTGAGAGTAGAATACGCCATTTTAAGCTATCAGAGACATGCAACTACACTACCTAACAGGAACTAGAAGTTGACATTCATATCAGAGCCATACAGAAATGCATCATGGGTCTTCATGTTGAAGAAAGATCTGTCCAGTGTGTTTCTTTCCTACTCATTTCACTCTGCGGTATCTAATGAAGAAGTCTTTGGGACTTCAAATGCAAAGAAAATAAGACGAAGAAGAGAAGATAATGCTCAGCTGTGCCCTGCTGGAGCAGCCACAAGCACTAAATCCATCATCCCACTTACACACCTGACACAAGACGCTTTGAGGTGCAGTTAGTTCTCTTTTTAGACTACTTAGCTGCTACTCAGGATGCTGCATTACTTATTTTTTGAAAACTCATTCTCACTTTTGAAAAGTGTGCAAATTATGGGGGTAATTCATAGAATTCAGCGCACAAGTGGCGCACGCGGCTGGTGCACAGTGTGCGCGTGCGAATTTCTGCGCCAGTCGCGTGTGCTAAAATCCATTTCTGCGCACAGCGTATTCATGGATTCTAGCTTCCAAAACCAGCCGTGGTGCAGAGTGGCGCAGCAACCTTGCAGCAGCGCCAATTACGCCCCCAACCCCTCCCCGTAAGCCATGCACAGCGCACAAATTCCGTACATGGCGCACAGTCCCCCAACCACGAAAACGCCTGTAAAACTCCCCGCGCACCCCTCCGAATACACGTACACCACTGCACGGGGAGTGTCACACATGATTGGAGCGGGGTACGTATATAACAGGGGTTTGCGGGAAGTTTCACATGCGAAATGCCCTGTGCGAGTGGGGTACGTGTATTCCTGGGGTGCGCGGGAAGTTTCTCATGTGATAGGCCCTGTGTGAGTGGGATACGTGTATTCTTGGGGTGCGCGGGAAGTTTCACACGTGATTGGAGAGGGGAACGTGTATTTTGGGGGTGCGCGGGAAGTTTCTCACGCAAAATTCCCTGTGCGAGTGGGTTACATGTATTCCTGGGGTGCGAAGGAAGTTTCACACGCGATAGGCCCTGTGCGAGTGGGGTACGTGTATTCCTGGGGTGCGCGGAAAGTTTCACACGCGAAATGCCCTGTGCGAGTGGGGTACGTGTATTCCTGGGGTGCGCGGGAAGTTTCACACACGATTGGAGAGGGGAATGTGTATTTCGGGGGTGCGCGGGAAGTTTCACACATGAAATGCCCTGTGCGAGTGGGGTACGTGTATAACTGGGGTTCGCGGGAAGTTTCACATGCGATTTTGCTGTCAGAGCGGGGTACGTGAATTTCGGGGGTGCGCGGGGAGTCCTACACATGAATTGGCAGTGTGGGTCCTCCCAGGTGTTCCCTCTACACCCTCCATGGCCCCTGCAGGCAGCCCACACCACAGGGGACTACCCTGCACCCCTAGTCATGTCCCGCAGGCAGCCCATTCACCATGGGCATGCCCCCCAGCCAAGCTACCTTGCACTAGTGATCACCAACTCATGTCCCCCAGCACCCCTACCCCCCAGCAGTCAGGGGCACCTGCCAGCAGGCCCCCACTCATGTCCCACACATGTCCCCCAGCACCCCCACTACCCAGCAGTCAGGGGTACCTGCCAGCAGGCCCCTACTCATGTCCCCCAGCACCCCCACCCCCCAGCAGTCAGGGGCACCTGCCAGCAGGCCCCCAATTATGTCCCACACATGTCCCCCAGCAACACACCCCCCAGCAGTCAGGGGCACCCGCCAGCAGGCCCCCACTCATGTCCCACACATGTCCCCCGGCACCCCCACCCCCCAGCAGTCAAGGGCACCTGCCAGCAGGCCCCCACTCATGTCGCCCAGCATCCACGTCATGACGATCCTCAATCATGGGCCTCATGGCCACCCACATCACACCCCACGCCACCCCAGCCCAAAGACCCAACCAAGTATTGCATCCACCCACAAAGAAATGGCCATTACATGATACAACCCGAATGGCAAGTATGTACATGAACAAATGTCCGTCACACACACACAATGGGTGCAAGTGAATGTGAAAACCCATATCATGACATCCATGAAACCAATGAGAGAATAACACACATCGAAGTATGAAACAAAAATGTATTGAACACAACATGAATGTAATGAAAAAAAAACAAAAAACACTCAATAATGGGAATAAGAAATAAAATGCAGCATGTCCGGAAAAAAATAAAAAATATGAAATCAGAATCCAAAGAAATCCAAATGAAAATTTGTCCAAAGTCTTAGTCCAACAAAGCATATCCAAGGGAAAAAAAATATGAAATCCATTGCGCCATGGTGAAATCAAAATAAAAATGAGAAACATCCACTGTTCAACTATATACAAATCACCAATCCAGGGTCCATGAGCCCAACAAATGAAATGAAACCTACAAAATACACTACCTAATAAAGAACTATATACAAAAATGTGGTGCATTGTCCAAGCGGCCCAAAATAAACAAAAACAGAAAGGAAACCTAACACTATCTAACTATTTACAATGGCAGTTGGCTAGTCTGACGGCTCACTTTTTGATGTCCTGGGCCAGGGCCTCATCGAACTCCCACTCAATGTCCTGGAGGCGGTCCTCTTCCATGGCCCTGAGGGTTCGTAGGGACGACGACATGTTCACCTCCAACTCCCTGCCAATTGCCTCAAGGTACTCGGCCCGCCTCAGGGCCCTCCGCATGGAGTTCTCCGCCCTGACCATTGTGAGCCTTGCCTCTTCTGCCCACTGCCGCTCCACATCTATGGCGTGGCCCAACTGCTGCCACTTGAAATCCGGGGTCCTCCTGCCCTATGGCCAATGCCTGCCCCTCCGATGTTGAAGGCCCTGAGCCATCATTGCTCCCACCATGTTGCTGCTGCTGTGCCTGTGCCTGCACCCTGACTCTTGCTGCCTGCAAGTCCTCCTCCGGCTGGGGTGCAGTTGTCGTGGTGGCCACCCCTGCTGGATGTCCGACTCCCGACTGTGGCAGGGATGTGTCCTCCACCAGCCTGGCCGCTGGGTCAGGGCAGCTCCACAGGGTACCCAGGTGATACATGGGTGGGAAGATGGCATGGAGGACAACTGGCGCGTAGGGGGTTCAGGTGAGGAGGGGGTTGCAAGAATGTCCAGCACACGGAGGAATCCAGCACCAGTGACCCGTCCCAGTAGGTCAACGTGGTCAAAGAGGCATGCAAGACGACGTGCAGTATCTCCACGAAAAGACTTCAGGTCACCTCGCATGCCCCATTGACGCAACGCTATCCCACTCAGGACAGGCTCAACATGGTCCCAGATAGCCACGTCGGCAGGGAGAGGAACGCCAGTTGTTGTGCGCTCATCCCCTCCCTGAAAACGGGTCTGGACGTAGGCATCCCTGCTGGTGCCAGATGATGCAGTGACAGGATCAGGGACAGGATTACACACAGGCACCTCCGCGGCTGCCTGTGCTGCCTCCTGTCCCTGCCCCTGCACTGCACCACTAGCACCAGTGGAATCCCACCTCCAGACCCCATGTGTTTCCCTTCCGTGGCCTCCTCCTCCACCAAACCCCCCACCAACCTGGATGACTCCGTGCCATCTTCCTCCATTGCACCCTGTGGGGTCTCAGCTGCCCCTTCTGCTGCCGAGGACTCTACCTCCGACCTCTGCATCTTGGACCTACCCTCGTTAGCAGCGGCCTTCGACGCGGCACTAGACTCCTCACTCCCCGGCGAGATGACAATCTGGGAGGGAAGCCGGGCCTTGCGTCTCCGGCTGGTGGTGCGATCCCTGCCACTGTGCTCCACAGGACCCTCTCCGCCCTCTTCATCAGTTGACGCTGCAGACAGGGAGAGATAAAACACAGACATCAGGGCACTGTACAATGTACTGATACACACATGACAGTTGCACATGACTGGCAGTGTCAAACTTCAGACATGGCATCACACTCCACGACACACATGTAATTTCAACTCACACACATGAGCATTTCCACAGCAATATTGCACCAGGCAGCAACATCCATACACATACAACAGCATGAACAGCCGAAGGTGAGCCTGACATCACATGAAACACAGGAAGTGCACTAGACATGCACACATGCCACCACACTTACATGCATGTCTACATCTCCTCCAACTGTCGCAGTGATGCGATCGCCATACATGTCACATCTGGCATTCAGCCTTCTACATATCAGTGACACATGCATCCATGTTGCATCACAGTTGCACACTTGTCAAATACACACACATGCACATGTACACAGTGCAGATACATGCAGCTGGAACCACCATCCATGTGTGACACCACAACCATGCCAACGTACATACACAGAAATTCAAACATGTGTGCTCCCACA
The DNA here is from genome assembly GCF_040938575.1 of Ambystoma mexicanum. NCBI lineage: Eukaryota > Metazoa > Chordata > Amphibia > Caudata > Ambystomatidae > Ambystoma > Ambystoma mexicanum. The sequence continues at coordinate 173,155,900 of NC_090924.1, read as the reverse complement.
CCTGCATTTGCACAGCATGCTTACCAACAAATACACCATCAATGTGTCTCACACCTAAGAGGACTCACATGTGGCAGCCTCAAGCCCCTGTTCATACACATCCCTACATGGCCCTACGAAAACACATGTGCAACCTGCACACTACTGGCACACCACCACATGCACAGCGTCCAATCAGTATGCATGTACACTTACCGCTCGACTGTAGACGGGTCTGCCTCTCAAGGACCTGGACGTGGAGCGCTAGGCATATGTGTTCCATGACCATCATCTGGTGGTGTCACGGGGCCCTGGCGCCCCTTGGCATCCGCTGCCTTCAAGAGGCGCCGGGCCTTGTTGAGGGTCCTGGACCTAAAGTCCTCCCAGGGCTTCTTGACATGTTGTAAGTTGCGGACTGCCACCCCCTCCACGTTGATGGCAGTCACGATGTCCATCCAAATCCTGGTCCGTCCTTCATTGTTGGTGCACAAACTTCCGAAGAGGGCATCAAACTGCCCCAGGACTTGCTCCACCAGGACACCAACTTCCCTGGCACTGAAGCTGGTGGCCCTCTGCCTCTCTGGCTGGGGGTTGCCAGTGGTGCCGGATGGTGTTATGCCCGACATGGCAACCCCAGAGGCAGCAGTGGGTGGGCAACTGGGTCCTGGGGCTGGGCTGTGGAGCGATGGTATCCCAGTCCGGAGTCTTCGGTTCCAGCAGGGGTGGTCACAGCAACTGCACCCCTGGCTGACGTGCAGGCAGCAAATAGCAGGGCACGTGGGCAGCAGGCAGTCAGGCAGCAGCAGATGGCAGGTGGGAGAGTGCTCGGGGCTCTGGGGGGCAGTAATTCGGCCTTTCTGGGCAGGAGCGTGTTCTTCCGTGTGTTGTTGCGTGGCCAGCTTGATACGGAGTGATTTGGCACGTGAAAATCTTGCACGTCAGCGTGTTATTCGAGGAAAGGCCCTTCGTGCGTAAGCGCGTCAGCACACGTACGCGGTTTCATTGGACCATAGGCCCTTAGCGCGTAAGTGCTTCTGTGACGTGACTCGCGTGGGCGTTTCCCTCGTGACGTGGGCATAGTGGTTCAGCGCGTGTGAAAAAACTGCATGTCCGCGTGTGGATACGTGTAATCCGAGGAAAGGGCCTACACGCGTAATTGATTTGACTCGTGCGGGCGTTTCCATCAACACGGGTGCATGTTCATCATACATGTCCAAAGTGTCAGCTCATGTAATTGGACAAAAGGGCCTCAGCGCGTACACGCGTAAGTGACGCTGTATGTGTGGGCCACTTTAAAAGGTACATGTAGGACCCCATTCCCTTGTACGTGCTTTTCGTGGAGAGAGAGTGGGTGTCCTTCTTGTCGGTTCACACACGATTACTTCACAGTGTTTCAAGTTTGTACTCCATGTTACCTCTGACAGCGTTCTTTATTTTTTTGGGCCTGTTTCCTCAAACAGCGTTCACTTCTAATTTTGTCCTGTCTCCTCAGACAGCGTACAGTTCTTCTTTTGGCGGGGGTGTTGCCTACGCACAAACGCGCATTTTATTCACATTCTTTTTCCAGGCAGATGGTGAGTCGCGCACGCATTTACCAACTGTGCTTGCCCCGTGTGTCGCGTACCCCTTCAGAGGTCATTGTAGGCTGCGTGTAACACGCATACGCTTGTTTTTGTGTTTCTGAGTGCCACAGCGTAGTGCGGGTTCATTTTTCCACACACGTGGTCTACGAGGGGTGGCGTGCACGTTACCTTTAGTTTTTGGGGTGCCTGTGCGTTGCGTGACCCGTCATCTTCCCCCAGTGGTCACAGACAGCTTTGCTACAGCACTAGGGTACGAATTCCATCTAGTACCCTAGCCCTTTCACCCCCAATTGCCCAGGACAATTGTTTACTGCAACTCCCATATGCACAACAACATCAGTGCCATGGTTGGGAGGCGACCAAGCGGTAACGGAGGCAAAGGTGGCCGACCTCCAAAAGGTGAGCGTGGTGGGCGCGGTAGGGGACGTGGCCAGGATTTGCAGGGTGCCCCTAGACCCCCATGTGTGGAGGACCAACCAGGGACACCCATGCACCCCCCCCATGGTTGAGGGAAACGTGGCTGACACCATCCCAGCTCAGCCCTTATTGGACCAGCCCATTATGGAACCTGATGCACAGGATGACTCCCAGGCTGACTTCCAGCTCAGCAAGTCTAAGCCACATGTGCCGGTGCAAGTTGGTGTCACCAGGCCATGTGGATATGGGGAAGCAATGTCATCTGCTGCCCCAAGTAGGCAGGGTGGGGAGGCTGCAGGGGCAGCTGCAGCTCTATCCACCCCAGCTCTGAGTCTCCCAGCCGGGACAGTATCGGTCCTGGTTCATCAAACTGACGTTGCCCCTGCCAACATCCACTTCAGCCAAAGCCTGCACCAAGACCTATGGTCATTGTGCATTCGCACACGCCCAGAACCCAGTCCACCTGCGCTCCTGCCCCTACTGACCAGAGCGGCGCAAGCCACTCAGGCTCTGCTCCACCTTTGAAGAAGAGGAAGAAGGGTGCTCCTGCACTACAGGCTGAGACCCCAGACACGGCTACAAGGTCCGGAACGTCAAGGAAGCCTAGCTTTAATGACCCCGAACTTGATGCACTTGTGAGCTATGTGTCGGCACATAGCCGCAAAATGTTGGTGACTGCAGGGTGCAAGACCACACCTGGTCAACGTAGGGCACACTGGCAGACCATTGCGGACCGCATAAGTGCCCTTGGATTTGTGAGGCGCACAGCTGATGATTGCTACAAGCGGTGGAATGACCTGAAACTCAGAGCAAATAACAAACTGGCCTCAAATCATGCCGCTACTCTGGTGACTGGCGGTGGGTCTCCACAAGAGGACAACAATCTCACTGAACATGAGTCTGTTGCTGGGACCTTCGTCACAGAGGAACAGTTCCAAGGTGTGGGAGATATACCTGATTACGACGCATTGTCCGGTGAGTGCCAATGCGTGTGTGTGTAATCCATGTGTATGTTGTTTGGGTGACGGGTTCTGATTGAGTGCCAGGTGAGGGTGTGTACTCCTGAGTGTTATGGGTCACCCATTTGCTTCCTCCTATACATTCACATGCATTGGATTTGGGTATGACTGTATCCCTTCTGCCCAGAGTTGCCAATTAGGCCCACATTAGTGCACTTTACCTTGAACTGTCATCTTGCAACTACATTGTTCAGATTTTGTAAGTGTTCATTCAGGCTGATTGTTTCCACTCTCCCATTTTTACTGCGCATTATTCTGCCCTATTGCAACATATGTGATATGCTTCGGTCATTGTTTACAGCCCACACTGGGCAACTATTTTTACATGGTTATGTTAAGGATTACACCATTCAGGCCGATGGAGTATTGGGCTGCAGAAATGTTTTATTAGGGCCTGTTTGCATGTGGAAGATGACAGATGTTTCCTGTAATGTTAAAGTGACCAACCATTGATCAGCCCACAATGACTGTGTTATTGGACACTGGATGTGTTTCAGTGTGTGGCACATGCATATTTTGCAACACTATTCAGCATCAATCTTTGCATCATGTCGATGTGACATGGATGTGTGACAGTACTCATTCACTGACATATTGCTGTAGTTTTGTAATTTACTGTGGCTATGCTACATGACATCTGTGTGGTGGCATGTGTCATGTATGTGTATTGGACATGTCACTCAAAGCCTGATGTGTGATGCCAGTGCTACCCAACATGCTGCAAATGTGTTGCTTTTCCATCTTGCTCTCCCCAGTGTCTGCCTTTTTGACTCCATTTCCAACTCTTTGACAGTGCATGCATGGCAGGGTTATAGTCATATGTGGTACATGTGTAAATCATGTACTGGATCTCTGGCTTGTCACGGCCTATGTGTGTGCTATGGTGCTCATGCCTGTTTCCATTTGTTGTCTTTCATGTTTTTGCAGGTGATGACACACTTGATGTTGTTGAGGTTGAGGAGATGGTACAGACCCAGGAGGAATCTCAAGCACGACCGGGCACCAGTGGGGGACGTGGTGTGGTGGTGGGTGAAAACCCAATGTTACAGCAGACCCTACTGTCCAGGGGTGTCTCTGGGTGCACCTCCCCAGACCTCTATTCAGGTGCTGAGTCGGATGATGAGACTTATGTCCCGTCGAAGGTAAGTGTTTCTGGCAGGGATTCTGTTCTGTCCAACCCACCTGGACCAGGGGAAGAACCCTCTATGGGGATGTCAGTGTTGGTAGGTCTGCCTTTGGCGGTTACGGATGCAGGGTCACACTCCATAGCATCTGATCCTGTTCCTGGGCCAGCAGATCAGAGGGGGAATGCAGTCCTGCAGCCTCAGGCAGTGCCAGCACAGCAAGTTGCAGATAGCCTTGCCCCAAACAGGTGTGGTGCCCATCGACGCGGTGGCCATGCGCCACCAGGCAATACTGTATGGGAAAACTCCATGTACGGTATGGCAACCCAACAGGCAGCATCAGTTGAAATGATCACTCAGGCAATGGAGAGGGTGGCCACTTCCATTATCCCCCCTGAAAGGCAGATGGAGCAACAACAGCAGGCAACAGACTCCATTTGCCAATCACACAGGGAAGACATGTTGGCGTCCAAAAGGGACAGACGGGCGGCACTGGAGACTCTGCGCGAATCCATATCAATAGAGTCCCAGGGCCACAGGGAAGCCCTGAGGGTAGAACTACATCAACTCAGGCAGACTCTGGTTGAACTTGAGGCTTCCAGTAATTTAAGGGCAGAACAGCAGCTGGAGCAGCTCACACGTTCGCTCTCGGCTGAGCTGCATGCAACACATGAGGAGATCCGGGCATCACGCGAGGCCATGCGTGCAGAAATGCAACCCGTGATGTGCTGCATGGGGATCTCCGCACTTTAATCCTCCAGAATCAGACCTTCCAGACCCGCATGCTTGCTGCCATGGAGGACCATACCAGGGCTTTGCGTGGGCTGCCTCCCATAGTGGCACCACCTCCTGATGCAGCAGCAGAGGATGAGTTGAGCGACAGCAGTTCTCCCACAATGGCATAGCCGTGCAGGCCATGAGCCCAAGAAGGGTTTTTTTTCCACAACATCCACGCAGGTGGGTGCACCATGTCCCCAAACCTCCTGGGTGGCCTCCCCCGTCCCCCTGGCCCCCACATGGCCATTTTTGATTTTTGATTTTTTTTTTACAGTGTGTTGCCTTGTGTGGCTCCCGTGGGCATCCACTGTATTCTGGCTGGGCACATGCAGGCTTGTCCTGAGTTTGGGTTAGATGCTTGGGTTTGTGAGACACACACCCCTCCTGCTTCCCGTTTCCATGGGCTTGCAAAGGGTGTGACCAAATGACAGTGAATTACACAGTGACGTTGGGCTCCCATGAGATGTGTGGGCAGTCTGTAGTCAATACTGTGTAGACATCTCTAGTGGATATTGTTGTTGTATTGTACACTGCATGGTGTATTGATATGTGCTTGTGCATCCATGTCTTTCTCCTAATCTGCAGGTTCCTTCCTCATGTCTTCACAAGGCCGTCTACTTTGCAGCTGCAGTTCATGTTGTATGCAGTACACTGAGACATTTGCGTGGCAGCAACACTCTACAGTTGGAAGGGGTCGATGTGCTGGCGTATTCAGGTTGTAAGACTACCACTACTTGAACTTAGTACTGTCATGTTTTTGCATGTTTTCATGGTGTGTTGCAGCATTGTGTTGGTGGTATTTGGTAATGTGTGCTGTTAGTTATACATTACTGGGAGCATATTGTGTGTGGGCAGTTTCCATTAGGGACAGTGTACTTTGTGACACTTGTGTCAGGTCTTGTGCATTGCTTTGTTTGCTTTCACATTGCATGACATGCCATGGTGTGTTTGGTGGTGGAGCTGGGGAGGGGTTTGGTGACATGGCGCTGTTCTCATGTTGTATTTAGCAAGGGGGTAATGAATTTAGCAGCATAGGTTCGGGGATGCACACAATGTAACACTTCCAGGTGACCAATCTCAGGCTGGTATGGTTGTGACAGTTGAGTGTCCCTTATGTCATCATCATTGATTGTCAGCTGGTATGTGCCAGGGCTGTGTGCACTCCAAAGGGGCGTGATTTTATGTGAGGTAATTAGCCACCAGCTGCGTACAGGCTGCCTCACCATGTGCCCTTTCCCCTCCCATGCGCAGCGGACGTGCATGTGGTTGGGGATGTGGGGGCACCACCATGTCCACCGGCAGGCCCCGGCGTGTTGCAACATTGTGCAGGACACATGCCACCTCTATGATCCTGCACACTACTGGGGGAGCATATAAGAGCTGCCCACCAGAACGGTCAAGGGAGCAAAAGCGTGACTTGAGCACTCCGAATGTGCGCTCCACTATGCCCCGGGTTGCAATATGGGCTGTGTTGTATCTTACCTCGGGTGACGTGGTGGGGTTCCGAATTGGTGTCATAATGTGGGTGCTCAGAGGGTAGGCACTGTCCCCTGGGGAGGTGATGATGGGTATCATTAGTGGGGTTTTGACATTACTCAGTATCTGACATGCATGCATGTGCAGAGGCATTTATACTCACCAAGCAGCCATGTATCGCCATGCCGCCCAGCTTCTAGGTCCCGGTTTGGGGTGACATACTGAAAATGAAACTGTCATGGGTGGACCCTGGATAGTTGGCATATACTGAGGTGATGATTCCCTTGGCATCACATACTACCTGCACGTTGATGGAATGCCAGTGCTTGCGGTTTCTATAGATGTGCTCAGATGCCCTGGGGAGACGTAGAGCCACATGGGTGCAATCAATGGCACCTAGCACTTTGGGGAATTGTGCCACCCCGTAGAAATCCTGGACGGCAGCCTGCCTTTCTGCAGGTGTTCTTGGCAGGTATATGTGCCTGCGGACTGATGGGCGTGCAGTCATGATGGCCAACGCCTGGTGTAGGCAGCATGATTGCGTGGCCTGTGACACCCCCCCTCCACTATAGCACTTGTCCTCTGAAATGATCCAGTGGCCAAGAAGTGCAGTACATTGAGGACCTTCTCCAGGGGGCTGAGTGCTTGGGAGCACAGGGTGGGTGATGTGAGGTCATCCTCCCACTCACTCACCAGGTCGAGTATTATGTGAGGTGGAAACCTGTACCTCCCATACACCTGGTCATCAGGCATCCCAAAAAGGCTGGTTCTAGGTGTAAAAATTCTGGGCCTGACTATCCTCCTCCTCCTCCTACGGTATCCCACGACCACTGCTGCTAGGAACAGTGTATTCATCTTGGCTCTGAGCTTGTTTGTTGTTTGCGCGCACTTTTATGCTGCGCGGGTCCATGTACGCCTGCTTCCTGCTGGCGTACGTGTTTCCGGATTAGCGCGTCTTTTTTGGCGCACACATTAGCCCCGTTCGATTCCATGAATATGTGTTGTAGACGCGCGTGTGGGCGTTCTGCGCATTTGCCTCCTGTAATTCCCCCGTGATGCCCACATTTTCACTCGTTGTTCCCCATTTCGCGTGTTACGCCCCCTGTTCCGCCTACTTTTGTTGTGTGCACTGCGCTATGTGCGCGTTCACTGTGCGCTTAGCGCACGCTGTTTGGAGACGTGTGCGCCAGCGTGCGCCACACAGAATTTTAGCGCACATCCAGGGATTTACACGCGCACGGACTTCCATGAATCGCTGTGTGCGGGTTTCGCTGCGATTTTCACACTTGCACTGCGATTCGCACGCTTTCGCACATTTGCGCCGAAAATGTCAGCGCACATTAATTCCATGAATTGTCCTGTATATGATATGATAGGTTATTTATAACGTGCTTAATACCCAGAGGCTTCTAAGCGCAGACCCGGGGATTGAACCTGTGTTGCATCATATTGTCTTGCTTCCAAGGCGAGCACGTTGCTGCTGAGCTATCCTCCCAGGACAAATGAGGACCAGGTCTCAAAAGAAACACCAGCAGCTCAGGCCTCAGGAAGCGTTGCAAACCTTTGCATCTAGAGAAAGTAGCCTCCACTCACAAATTGAAATGGTGTAGAGAACATGATAACCATCTTGTAAAACATTGTCATCTTGTCATATGCGATTATCAACGGCCAAGAATGGTGCTTGACTGTGCAACCAGATATCTTCAAACAGCTACTTGACCGCACTTGGCCAAGGGACCATCTCACATTTTATAAATGATTGAAGAATTCCCTCTACTTTCCAAGCCTCTTAGCATTTTGTTTTATACCATTCATTTTTGTCAAAGTTTTCACGAACGACATGCCAGTATCATTAATGAAAATGGAAACAAAACATGTATAAATACATATGTAAATATAACCATATAACAACCCAACCAAGTGCAAAATTTAGAGGAATGTTATTATTATTTGGGTATTTATTGAACGCGGGCCCAGCTTCGGGAAGCAACACAGCACTTTACAATCATAGGGGGAAGAATAAGGTTAGGGAGCATAGAAACAAGGGAGTGGGGGTCTAACAACATGGGAGGGATGGATCAGCAATGGATCTACAAGTCACCCAGGAGGAATACAGGCATCCCTTTGACTTCTATATAATGGCAAAAAGTTCAAAAATGTTCAATTAACCCATTCTGTCACTAAATGGACGACTTTAGTGCTGCAACCATTTAAAATCTAGAAAGCACATTCTAATGAACTCACTTAATGGCACCCATTTTAGACGCCTTGGAAGGAAGAAAGGATGAGTCATCCACATGAGGATTCAGACTTAAACCTGAACGTTGCTCACAGATTTCAAAGTAGATGTTGAAGTAACTTAAGAATCCTGCGAGGTATATGATCTTGGGAAACCAACAAGTACATCCACTTCAAAAAATGGCTTTCAGAAATGTAGCTTGTTGGTTCCCTACGCCAAGCCCCTACTATTTGACTCCATCCCTTCACCTGTCCACTCATTTCATTATCAGCAGTGACGTACTGCACACGTACATGCAGACAATGTTCGTACATACAAAGATTCATATATGCAATGTTAGTGATGGCCCATTGAAGGATGCTTCTATGTTTGAGCCATTACAACTACACACACTTAGCAACACATGTTTCTCATACTGCAAAGGATCCACTGATCACCACAATTCTTTTAATCGCTGAAATACTTCCTGTCGCTCACTCCTGGGTTTCCCTTGCATTCACTGAGCAGCTCTTCCTTGTTTTTGTTTTAAACCAGGCAGTTTGAGTCGAGAGCATATTAAAGTTAACGAGATTCTGATAGGTTCCTGCCAAGAAATCTGACAGCTAAAATACAACATACTCAATTCTACATGTTGTCACTTAATTAGCACAAGCACCTGGGTCCACTTTATAAGAATAAACAGCATGTCAGAGGAAGGCCTGCATTCTGTCCGAATTCAAAGGACACAGTCAATATTTTTCAAAGTAATAGGGAAAGGAAGAGCATGTGCTAACAGTTGAATTTTTAGAAGAGGAATGCCGATTGGTGAAGTCATATTTTTAGAACTGCGTGTCACTGTGAAAATCTGTACAATCCACCCAACATATCACATTTCTAACATGCCAAATTGTTCAGCCAATTAAAAATAGCTAGGAATATGCCTTATGAAGGAATGTCAATGCATGCGTTATTACTAACCAGTGAAAGAGGTGTGGCAGCCTCCCAGCAATGAGGAGGATCAGAACGTGGTCTTTACAACACTGGTAAAGACCCCACTCCAAGCGTGCTCAGAAAGGGAGGCCACCATCTTCCCTCACTGGGAATCAGGTTAGTGTGTACCCTGAGCCCCTTGCATCCCCATCGCCCAGCCCCCTTTTCCTTATATCTAAGCCCACCAACACCTCCCCACTGAACCTGCGCTGCATTGTCCCCACTGGCCCCGAGAACAGTAGTTTTCCCAGCGCATCTCTGACTCCTGAATGGCCACCATGGAACGGGAGAATGGACATATTTTTTTTGTAGTTTTATTGTGAGCTGAGAAACAGCAAACACGCATTTCTCAGCTTGTGATAAAAACACTATTAGTACCCTTTTGCAACGTGCAGGGGAACTATAGAAATATAACCCGCAGAGGGGCCATTACTGGTGGGGTAATTCCCCGTGGTGCTCACGTTAAAGCACCAGTGCACTATCTTACTGGTAATGCCCCCCTCCTCTGGCTATATTGCTTAATATGTGATCCTCTCTTAAAGCATCTGCTCTCTTACCACAATCATGCAGCAGAATGGCCTGTGGTGTGCTCCTTATTCCAGTGAAAACTGTAGTAAAATGACATTCTTAACAGCAATTCCATTTCATCATGCTGCCCATCCTATTCACTCCCATCACACACACACTCCTTGACTTGCTCATTCTTTTTTTGATCTAAATGTATTTGATTTTAGCATTTGCAAAAGAGATTGCAGCTGTAACAGTTGCTACCTTCCCTCCACCCCAATGTTGCATGATCCAATTCTTCTAAATTACACGTGCAAAATCCATTCTTCACTCTACCTGCTTAAATTAGTCTTCCATTTTGTGCCTTCAACTACTCCTTGTGATTCTCCTCATTTTCTGCACCTGGTCTGCTTCACACACATCAGTTCATATGCCCTTCAGATGTCTACTTGGATTTCCTGAGGATCATGTACAAATCCAGTCACATATAAAGAAGATGCCTTTATTACAATTGGCAAGCCTGACTAGTGCGGACAAGGCACCATCTCTCCCTCAACAGAAGGTGAGCTGGCCATTGAAACAGAGTAGAGGGGCGGGTACTATTCAAACAGTAACTGATGTTGTCTGTGTATTAGACCATTGTGTCTCACCATGTCCCTAAATAATTGGTCTGACTAAAGATACATACGATTTAAAAGGATTTGCCAGACGGATCCTCTTGAACTAGGCTGCATTAAAGTGTGTGTTGGGAAACTGTCCTGAGGAATTTTGTGAAATGCGTTCCAGCAGAAACCGGTAGACAAGATTGACGCTGGATCATCTACATTAGTTTGATGTTCTACAGTCTTAAATATGTGATTTTAATGCCGAAACTGACATCACCAGTAGATATAAGAGAGACAGGAACAACAATAAACCATAATACACATAAATTTGTTTTTTGGTTCCAAAATATAATTTCCCCAAAATCTTCATTACATGAATTCATTTGTTTGTTTAACTTGGCTTATACATGGATCAAGTTTAGGAATGATGAGTGACCCATTACCTGAAGGATTAGATGGAGGCAAGGGGTACTTTTGGGATAGTTTTCACACGACTGCACTGTTTTAAGGGCAAGCTAATCTTACTTCTGATGAGGGTTAAATAACCTTTGCTACATTAGTCTGGCTGTTGTTGCTCTAGAGAACTAAAAGCAGATGAACTGTGTGCTTCTGTGCAAGATGGAGATAGTGCACCAACGGGATGAGAGGAGGACGTCCAATGGGAGGGAAGTACCTTTCGCGTTGGCACCCAAGGATAACCTCGGCGGCACATTCCCAAGGACTTAGTCTCGCCATATGAGATCAGGAAAGACATAATGTATAGGTTTGAGGGATTGCAAGAGTTGTGGGGTTCAGCCCTTATTAGCCATCTACCAACAGCTTGAACTGTTGTTAATATTCAGTTGGCTCCTAAGGAGGCATTCACTGGTTCTGCGCAGTGCGTGGTTGTATATCAGTAATTTGTGAGAACATACTAAGTTCTACAAGGTTATAATGAGGGGGAAAGTGGTGTTGACTCAGTTCACACTGAGCTTAGGGACTCAAGAATGGCAAATAGAATATTAGGCATGTGTATGAGAGTCCAGCTCCCCCGAAATAGCGCAATAGAAATTAGATTTCATTCGCTTCACAATGCATAACAATGCTGATTACCCAGCCGGCACTAAGTCACACCACCCCATACTTTCATGTGCCAATGCAAAGCCTTGGGAAAAAGGGCAGGGGGTAAGCCTAGCTGGTGAAAGTCAGCATGGAGATTATATTTGGTCATGGGTTGGGTTGCGCGAGAGGCGCTATCCGCATTAGGCCCGTAGCCTTGGACTAGTGGGAAAACTGCTCTGTTATAGGGTCATTGCATTTAGTCTAATAACAGTCTAGAAGGAATGTTCATTTGTTTAATGTTTACTTTTTTTATGTGTCATGATGAACTTTTTATTGATGATGATGAAATACCAAAGGGGAAATGTGGAAAGTTAGATTCAGGAGACGTACGAGGTGGCATCTTGGTAAAAAGGTTAATTTATTTTTAACCTCTCAGAAACCTAGTTTTGCAAAGGTAGCGGGCGCCCCTCTCTCTAAAGAACAGACTTAATAACCTGTTCAGTGGTTATTAACCACTTGAGAGTTCGCAGCCACTGCTTTTACTCACTGTGCCTTTCACAGATGGGAAATATCCATTTGCATATCAGTCTTTGTCCTGCCCAGGGGCAGTCCAGCACCGAAATGCAATGGCAATTCCAACCTGAACGAGAGTACCAACAGCAACCCCATTCACGTGTTTCACCCTTGTTGGGGATCATCAGTGAGGTGAAGCTGATGCCTCTCTAAGCACAGTGAGAGGGAGACCACGTCTGGTTGCCCCCAGGAGACCTATGGTTACCAATCCCAGGTTCCTTGAAAAATAGTTTTGCAAAGGTAGCGGGCGCCCCTCTCTCTAAAGAACAGACTTAATAACCTGTTCAGTGGTTATTAGCCACTTGAGAGTTCGCAGCCACTGCTTTTACTCACTGTGCCTTTCACAGATGGGAAATATCCATTTGCATATCAGTCTTTGTCCTGCCCAGGGGCAGTCCAGCACCGAAATGCAATGGCAATTCCAACCTGAACAAGAGTACCACCAGCAACCCCATACACGTGTTTCACCCTTGTTGGGGATCATCAGTGAGGTGAAGCTGATGCCTCTCTAAGCACAGTGAGAGGGAGACCACGTCTGGTTGCCCCCAGGAGACCTATGGTTACCAATCCCAGGTTCCTTGAAAAATAGTTTTGCAAAGGTAGCGGGCGCCCCTCTCTCTAAAGAACAGACTTAATAACCTGTTCAGTGGTTATTAACCACTTGAGAGTTCGCAGCCACTGCTTTTACTCACTGTACCTTTCACAGATGGGAAATATCCATTTGCATATCAGTCTTTGTCCTGCCCAGGGGCAGTCCAGCACCGAAATGCAATGGCAATTCCAACCTGAACGAGAGTACCACCAGCAACCCCATACACGTGTTTCACCCTTGTTGGGGATCATCAGTGAGGTGAAGCTGATGCCTCTCTAAGCACAGTGAGAGGGAGACCACGTCTGGTTGCCCCCAGGAGACCTATGGTTACCAATCCCAGGTTCCTTGAAAAATAGTTTTGCAAAGGTAGCGGGCGCCCCTCTCTCTAAAGAACAGACTTAATAACCTTAGAGAGGCATCAGCTTCACCTCACTGATGATCCCCAACAAGGGTGAAACACGTGTATGGGGTTGCTGGTGGTACTCTCGTTCAGGTTGGAATTGCCATTGCATTTCGGTGCTGGACTGCCCCTGGGCAGGACAAAGACTGATATGCAAATGGATATTTCCCATCTGTGAAAGGCACAGTGAGTAAAAGCAGTGGCTGCGAACTCTCAAGTGGTTAATAACCACTGAACAGGTTATCAGGCCTTGTTCTGTCGAGAGAGGGGGGCGCCCGCTACCTTTGCAAACTAAATTTCAAGGAACCTGGGATTGGTAACCCTAGGTCTCCTGGGGGCAACCAGACGTGGTCTCCCTCTCACTGTGCTTAGAGAGGCATCAGCTTCACCTCACTGATGATCCCCAACAAGGGTGAAACACGTGTATGGGGTTGTTGGTGGTACTCTCGTTCAGGTTGGAATTGCCATTGCATTTCGGTGCTAGACTGCCCCTGGGCAGGACAAAGACTGATATGCAAATGGATATTTCCCATCTGTGAAAGGCACAATGAGTAAAAGCAGTGGCTGCGAACTCTCAAGTGGCTAATAACCACTGAACAGGTTATCAGGCCTTGTTCTGTCGAGAGAGGGGCGCCCGCTACCTTTGCAAACTAAATTTCAAGGAACCTGGGATTGGTAACCCTAGGTCTCCTGGGGGCAACCAGACGTGGTCTCCCTCTCACTGTGCTTAGAGAGGCATCAGCTTCACCTCACTGATGATCCCCAACAAGGGTGAAACACGTGTATGGGGTTGCTGGTGGTACTCTCGTTCAGGTTGGAATTGCCATTGCATTTCGGTGCTGGACTGCCCCTGGGCAGGACAAAGACTGATATGCAAATGGATATTTCCCATCTGTGAAAGGCACAGTGAGTAAAAGCAGTGGCTGCGAACTCTCAAGTGGTTAATAACCACTGAACAGGTTATCAGGCCTTGTTCTGTCGAGAGAGGGGCGCCCGCTACCTTTGCAAACTAAATTTCAAGGAACCTGGGATTGGTAACCCTAGGTCTCCTGGGGGCAACCAGACGTGGTCTCCCTCTCACTGTGCTTAGAGAGGCATCAGCTTCACCTCACTGATGATCCCCAACAAGGGTGAAACACGTGTATGGGGTTGCTGGTGGTACTCTCGTTCAGGTTGGAATTGCCATTGCATTTCGGTGCTGGACTGCCCCTGTGCAGGACAAAGACTGATATGCAAATGGATATTTCCCATCTGTGAAAGTCACAGTGAGTAAAAGCAGTGGCTGCGAACTCTCAAGTGGTTAATAACCACTGAACAGGTTATCAGGCCTTGTTCTGTCGAGAGAGGGGCGCCCGCTACCTTTGCAAACTAAATTTCAAGGAACCTGGGATTGGTAACCCTAGGTCTCCTGGGGGCAACCAGACGTGGTCTCCCTCTCACTGTGCTTAGAGAGGCATCAGCTTCACCTCACTGATGATCCCCAACAAGGGTGAAACACGTGTATGGGGTTGCTGGTGGTACTCTCGTTCAGGTTGGAATTGCCATTGCATTTCGGTGCTGGACTGCCCCTGGGCAGGACAAAGACTGATATGCAAATGGATATTTCCCATCTGTGAAAGGCACAGTGAGTAAAAGCAGTGGCTGCGAACTCTCAAGTGGTTAATAACCACTGAACAGGTTATCAGGCCTTGTTCTGTCGAGAGAGGGGCGCCCGCTACCTTTGCAAACTAAATTTCAAGGAACCTGGGATTGGTAACCCTAGGTCTCCTGGGGGCAACCAGACGTGGTCTCCCTCTCACTGTGCTTAGAGAGGCATCAGCTTCACCTCACTGATGATCCCCAACAAGGGTGAAACACGTGTATGGGGTTGCTGGTGGTACTCTCGTTCAGGTTGGAATTGCCATTGCATTTCGGTGCTGGACTGCCCCTGGGCAGGACAAAGACTGATATGCAAATGGATATTTCCCATCTGTGAAAGGCACAGTGAGTAAAAGCAGTGGCTGCGAACTCTCAAGTGGTTAATAACCACTGAACAGGTTATCAGGCCTTGTTCTGTCGAGAGAGGGGCGCCCGCTACCTTTGCAAACTAAATTTCAAGGAACCTGGGATTGGTAACCCTAGGTCTCCTGGGGGCAACCAGACGTGGTCTCCCTCTCACTGTGCTTAGAGAGGCATCAGCTTCACCTCACTGATGATCCCCAACAAGGGTGAAACACGTGTATGGGGTTGCTGGTGGTACTCTCGTTCAGGTTGGAATTGCCATTGCATTTCGGTGCTGGACTGCCCCGGGGCAGGACAAAGACTGATATGCAAATGGATATTTCCCATCTGTGAAAGTCACAGTGAGTAAAAGCAGTGGCTGCGAACTCTCAAGTGGTTAATAACCACTGAACAGGTTATCAGGCCTTGTTCTGTCGAGAGAGGGGCGCCCGCTACCTTTGCAAACTAAATTTCAAGGAACCTGGGATTGGTAACCCTAGGTCTCCTGGGGGCAACCAGACGTGGTCTCCCTCTCACTGTGCTTAGAGAGGCATCAGCTTCACCTCACTGATGATCCCCAACAAGGGTGAAACACGTGTATGGGGTTGCTGGTGGTACTCTCGTTCAGGTTGGAATTGCCATTGCATTTCGGTGCTGGACTGCCCCTGTGCAGGACAAAGACTGATATGCAAATGGATATTTCCCATCTGTGAAAGTCACAGTGAGTAAAAGCAGTGGCTGCGAACTCTCAAGTGGTTAATAACCACTGAACAGGTTATCAGGCCTTGTTCTGTCGAGAGAGGGGCGCCCGCTACCTTTGCAAACTAAATTTCAAGGAACCTGGGATTGGTAACCCTAGGTCTCCTGGGGGCAACCAGACGTGGTCTCCCTCTCACTGTGCTTAGAGAGGCATCAGCTTCACCTCACTGATGATCCCCAACAAGGGTGAAACACGTGTATGGGGTTGCTGGTGGTACTCTCGTTCAGGTTGGAATTGCCATTGCATTTCGGTGCTGGACTGCCCCTGGGCAGGACAAAGACTGATATGCAAATGGATATTTCCCATCTGTGAAAGGCACAGTGAGTAAAAGCAGTGGCTGCGAACTCTCAAGTGGTTAATAACCACTGAACAGGTTATCAGGCCTTGTTCTGTCGAGAGAGGGGCGCCCGCTACCTTTGCAAACTAAATTTCAAGGAACCTGGGATTGGTAACCCTAGGTCTCCTGGGGGCAACCAGACGTGGTCTCCCTCTCACTGTGCTTAGAGAGGCATCAGCTTCACCTCACTGATGATCCCCAACAAGGGTGAAACACGTGTATGGGGTTGCTGGTGGTACTCTCGTTCAGGTTGGAATTGCCATTGCATTTCGGTGCTGGACTGCCCCTGGGCAGGACAAAGACTGATATGCAAATGGATATTTCCCATCTGTGAAAGGCACAGTGAGTAAAAGCAGTGGCTGCGAACTCTCAAGTGGTTAATAACCACTGAACAGGTTATCAGGCCTTGTTCTATCGAGAGAGGGGCGCCCGCTACCTTTGCAAACTAAATTTCAAGGAACCTGGGATTGGTAACCCTAGGTCTCCTGGGGGCAACCAGACGTGGTCTCCCTCTCACTGTGCTTAGAGAGGCATCAGCTTCACCTCACTGATGATCCCCAACAAGGGTGAAACACGTGTATGGGGTTGCTGGTGGTACTCTCGTTCAGGTTGGAATTGCCATTGCATTTCGGTGCTGGACTGCCCCTGGGCAGGACAAAGACTGATATGCAAATGGATATTTCCCATCTGTGAAAGGCACAGTGAGTAAAAGCAGTGGCTGCGAACTCTCAAGTGGTTAATAACCACTGAACAGGTTATCAGGCCTTGTTCTGTCGAGAGAGGGGCGCCCGCTACCTTTGCAAACTAAATTTCAAGGAACCTGGGATTGGTAACCCTAGGTCTCCTGGGGGCAACCAGACGTGGTCTCCCTCTCACTGTGCTTAGAGAGGCATCAGCTTCACCTCACTGATGATCCCCAACAAGGGTGAAACACGTGTATGGGGTTGCTGGTGGCACTCTCGTTCAGGTTGGAATTGCCATTGCATTTCGGTGCTGGACTGCCCCTGGGCAGGACAAAGACTGATATGCAAATGGATATTTCCCATCTGTGAAAGGCACAGTGAGTAAAAGCAGTGGCTGCGAACTCTCAAGTGGTTAATAACCACTGAACAGGTTATCAGGCCTTGTTCTGTCGAGAGAGGGGCGCCCGCTACCTTTGCAAACTAACTCTCAGAAACCTAAGCTGTCGCTGAACTCTTGGCCCTAACCTAAAGAAAAGAGAAGAAAGCAAAAGAGTGCTAATCAGGAGGTCTTACAATTGAACTCAAGCCTGCCGTCCAGAAACCTATTATCATCTGACTTCTGCCACTACCACTTTATACAAAGGAAATAGCCTAACTCTTAACAGAAGGTACTGTAAGGGCCTTTGCCCATCTGAGGAAGGGTGGTGGGTTTCTGATCCCGTTGTGATGTCTCTTACTCAACAGCTAGGGCCCCCTTGCCCTGTTTCACAGTTCCATTCAGGACAGCAAGTTTCTGTTATAGCCTTGCCCCCTTCTTTGGGGCTCAGGACCAGTCGTTGGTTAGTCTCTCTTCTTTGGTATTCACAAACCCTCTGTCACAGTCTTTTGGGTGCTTTCTTGCTTGTATGCCCACACCAGGTATTTCCCTGCGCTCCCCACCGAGGAACTCTGCTTTACGCGCTCCAGTTGCTTGCCTATGGGTTTTCACCCCTCCTTGGCCTCCTGGGTTTCTCACCTCGTCTTGGGATTGGCCTAGGGATTGGCTTTCTTTCAATCCATCCTGGAGTTCACTCTCTTTCACCCTGCCCTAAGGTCTGTGTCGCACCCAAACATGGGGTCTGGTTTCTTTCAACCCTTGTTGAGTTTGGGTTTTGTTTACCCCACCTTGAGGTTTGCTTTTTTTCAGCCCACTCTGGGGTCAGTGTCTCACTCCACTCTGGATCTGGTTTCTTTCACCTCACCTTGCAGTTGGCTGTCTTTCACCCCACCTGGGTTTGATTTCTTTCAGCCTGCTCTGGGAATGTTCCTCGCCGAGCAATGGGGTCTGGTTTCTTTCTCCTCACCTTGGGGTCTGTCTATCAGCCTGCCTTGTGGGATCATGGGGCCCTACTGCACACCACCCGGTTCTCTGAAGCAACCATGTATCTTTTGTTTCTGAGCAGTGTTTATCTGGGCAGGTGTTCCTTTAGGTTGATGCAGCTTTTTTTCCACTCAGTTTCCTCCTTGGGTTTGCATTGATTGGCGATGTGGCTCCCTTCTCACTGTTGTTTGGCAGGGTCCCATGTCTTTACCTCATCAGGGCTTTTTGATCCTGCATGGGCGTCCTCTTCCACACACAGCTCTCTGGGACAGAGCCTCTCCGGTCTGTCTTCCAGCAGGGCTGCTGTACATTCTGAGGGCTTGTCCATGCATTCGTTCAGGAATTCTGAGTGGGTGCTTCTGCTCTGCTGCCTCACCTCCCAGAAGGAGGTTTCCTGGCTTCTGTTGATCCCGGGCCTGCTCTCTTTCTTTTCCTTCAAGCGAAATGCAGATGTATGTACCAGATCTCCATTCTCTCTCTTCCCGTACGGACAGTGTCTGAGAGAGGTCAGAAACCAACCAGCCATTCCTGATTGCAATTGCCAGTTGTCACAGAAGTTAACTCACATATAACCAATAAAGCGATTTGCATTTGGCATGCCTTGAGTCAAATGGCACCATACAGCTCAGCAGAGCACAGGGACATCTGGTGGCAGAATAGCAGAGTTTTCTAATCAGTGCTAACACATTTTAGCCCCTCATCAATGGTGAATGACTGTGTGATAAATATGCTTATTAACAAATTGTAAAATGTACCATCATCTGAAATATGGGCCAGCCTGTCTTGATCCACAATATCTATGTCTGTATCCGAAAATAACTTTAGAAAATGAAGCCAAAGAAAGTAGCACCAGTAAAGGACCACCAGACAAATCCAGCCTTCCCAGTTAATTGCATACATGAGAACACAGGCCCTGTGTGGCTTCCAGCTTTACATTTGCTAACTTAAAGTGGATTCCCTAAATTTACCTCAGGGGTTCTTCCCACCCTTACACTCACAACGTCTTCTGTGAGGTGTGTTTTCATGCATTCACTATTATTTCCTATGAATTCACTACTGCAGTACAATGTGATCTGGAGGCCAGTCTCAGTTGGGTCATTCTGCCAACACACCCTGCAAGCAGATACATTTTACAATCAAAACCATCCCTGCAAGCAGGAGCAGTCATGGCTTATGACGACCATAGCATAACATCTGCAATCTTGATTATGTTTGCTTCTATACATGGCTTGAGTTTTGAGGACCAATCTCTGAACCGCCTCAAAAGACTGGACTGGCTTCTTTTAATTTGTTTTCCTTTTCTTGAGATCCAATCCAATTTGGCATCTTGAGGTACATTATAGCCCATTGTTTCATTTCAATATTTTATTGATGCGGCACTGAAACACAGATGCATAAGCAGACGCAGCTTCCCCTGCGGCGCTTGCTGGTGATTTGCCTAAGAGTAAAAGTCTTGTTTTTATGTCGGGCTTGCTATTGGTGTTCCGTCACCTTCCAATCAAACACAGTTTGGGCAGATAAGTAGCCTGAGGTAATGGGAGGTACATTGTTTTTGATAGGATCGGGCAATCTTCGGTGGAGAAATAAACATTCGAAATTAGGTCTCCTGGTTTAAGAATAAAGGACTTAGCCATTGGACCACATCTCACATCAGAGGGGAGCACGATTCTGCAATCGCCTATGATGTCTGGTGTAGCCTAACTTGTGAAACCTTCATTCAGCTTCATAGTTGGCTCGTCCTGCTATTAAAACTTCTCTAAACTTTGCAATGTGTTTTTGATGCAAATTACAGTGCTTGGCTAGTAGTGGGATGCTTTCAAGAGCTATTTCTGAGTTAATTGCTCTCTTCGGAACAGTCATGTTAATACGTTGTTAACTTTTGGCTTTTTACTGAAGTAATTGAGGTTACATTAGGCTCTGTGATACGTGTAAAGAAAGAGAGCCATTTTACTCAGGTTGTCCTCTGGGCTCCGCTCCCACAAACACCGCCCTCCCTGTCAAGTCAAGCAGATGTTCCCGACTGTTATTATTCCACTTCAGTTCCTTTGATTAGATTTAAATTGCACATTTCAATCAGCTGTTTGCTTTCTTTTTTTCCCAAGTGTCAGCTCATAACATGACATGGCAGATTTCTAAAGGGCGGTTAGTATTGGCTGCGTGTCCCAAAACGACAAGGAGATATTACTTGCCATACTGCAGCTCGGCTTCCTGGGTTTCTTTTGTCCACTTAAGGGTGGGAACATTTGTGAAATGATTCCCAAAGCTGTTGTCCAAACATAATATGACGGACAATGCCCTGAGGTGAGGTATACGCACTTCTTTTGTTTCAATTAAATTGAACTCCAGTTGGTGCACAGTGATCACCCATCTTAGAACTCTGAAGGCTGGACTGGAGGACTCCAGTCACATTACATTAAGCCATTGCATGCATGTAGCAACTAATTGGAAGATTCAAGAGCTGGGAAAACAGGTCCACTGAGTGATGGGAATGCAATGCAGAAGTGCCAAGGGGTTGAGATCGATATTACATTCCAAGATGGAGTCCATTATCCAACACTCCCATGTGACCGAGATACATTGTGCAAAGCCTACGCTACAAACAACCCTGCCATTAAATTATGCCATTTTACATGAACCTGGACGGCGGATATATGGAAGTGGGATGGAAGAAGAAAAGCACAAGTAATGTGAAAACAGGTCTAGTGCCAGGAATCTTGGAGTCCTCTTTGACTCCTCCCTCATATTCAGGACATTGTCAAGAAGTCCCATTTTCAGCTATTTCTTCTCAAAGGAACTCTACCATTCCTCACCTTCGCCCAGAGACTCAATGCTACCCGTGCTCTGGTTCTCTCCAGGCTAGACTCCTCCATAATCATTTGTCCACCCTGGGACCCCTCCAGCTAACCCAGAATAGGGAAGCAAGACTTATCCTTGGCCTCAAGCCCAGGGACCGCACCTCTCCTGCTCTACAAAGCCTTCACTGGCTCCCGGTCTCAGCACAGATTACAAAGCCCCGCCCACCGCTCTTTTTCACCACTTAGCAAGCCCCGCCCACCTGGTGCCTGCCTGCTTCCCGCTCTTTTTCACCACTTAGCAAGTCGCGCCCACCTGGTGCCTTCCTGCTTGCCGCTCTGTTTCCCTACTTAAGGAGCCCTCCAGCTTCTTTTCCTTTGCAGAGGGGGAGCAGGTGCAAGTGGATCTAGATCACCTGGCCTAAGCCCCGCTCACCTGGTGCCTTCCTGCCTGCCTGCCGCTCTTTTTCACCACTTAGCAAGCCCCGCCCACCTGGTGCCTTCCTGCTTCCCACTCTTTTTCACCACTTAGCAAGCCCCGCCCACCTGGTGCCTTCCTGCCTGCTGCTCTTTGTCACCACCTAGCAAGCCCCGCCCACCTGGTGCCTTCTTGCTTGCCGCTCTTTTTCACCACTTAGCAAGCTCCGCCCACCTGGTACCTTCCTGCTTCCCGCTCTTTTTCACCACTTAGCAAGCCCCGCCCACTTGGTGCCTTCCTGCTTCCCGCTCTTTTTCACCACTTAGCAAGCCCCGCCCACCTGGTGCCTTCTTGCTTGCTGCTCTTTTTCACCACTTAGCAAGCCCCGCCCACCTGGTGCCTTCCTGCTTCCCACTCTTTTTCACCACTTAGCAAGCCCCGCCCACCTGGTGCCTTCCTGCCTGCCACTCTTTTTCACCACTTAGCAAGTCCCGCCCAATTGGTGCCTTCCTGCTTGCTGCTCTTTTTCACCACTTAGCAAGCCCCGCCCACCTGGTGCCTTCCTGCTTCCCGCTCTTTTTCACCACTTAGCAAGCCATGCCCACCTGGTGCCTTCCTGCTTGCCGCTCTGTTTCCCTACTTAAGGAGCACTCCAGCTTCTTTTCCTTTGCAGATGGGGAGCAGGTGCAAGTGGATCTAGGTCACCTGGCCTAAGCCCCGCCCACCTGGTACCTTCCTGCCTGCCGCTCTTTTTCACCACTTAGCAAGCCCCGCCCACCTGGTGCCTTCCTGCTTCCCACTCTTTTTCACCACTTAGCAAGCCCCGCCCACCTGGTGCCTTCCTGCCTGCTGCTCTTTGTCACCACCTAGCAAGCCCCGCCCACCTGGTGCCCTCTTGCTTGCCGCTCTTTGTCACCACCTAGCAAGCTCCGCCCACCTGGTACCTTCCTGCTTCCCGCTCTTTTTCACCACTTAGCAAGCCCCGCCCACCTGGTGCCTTCCTGCTTCCCGCTCTTTTCTCACCACTTAGCAAGCCACGCCCACCTGGTGCCTTCCTGCTTGCCGCTCTGTTTCCCTACTTAAGGAGCCTTCCAGCTTCTTTTCCTTTGCAGAGGGGGAGCAGGTGCAAGTGGATCTAGGTCACCTGGCCTAAGCGACGCCCACCTAGTGCCTTCCTGCTTCCCGCTCTTTTTCACCACTTAGCAAGCCCCGCCCACCTGGTGCCTTCTTGCTTGCTGCTCTTTTTCACCACTTAGCAAGCCCCGTCCACCTGGTGCCTTCCTGCTTCCCGCTCTTTTTCACCACTTAGCAAGCCCCGCCCACCTGGTGCCTTCCTGCCTGCCACTCTTTTTCACCACTTAGCAAGCCCCGCCCAATTGGTGCCTTCCTGCTTGCTGCTCTTTTTCACCACTTAGCAAGCCCCGCCCACCTGGTGCCTTCCTGCTTCCCGCTCTTTTTCACCACTTAGCAAGCCATGCCCACCTGGTGCCTTCCTGCTTGCCGCTCTGTTTCCCTACTTAAGGAGCCCTCCAGCTTCTTTTCCTTTGCAGATGGGGAGCAGGTGCAAGTGGATCTAGGTCACCTGGCCTAAGCCCCGCCCACCTGGTACCTTCCTGCCTGTTGCTCTTTTTCACCACTTAGCAATCCCCACCCACCTGGTGCCTTCCTTCACCATCACTGTCTTGTGGCCAATGCTGGATTAGACTTTTATGGGCTTCATTCATTCACTGTGTGTCACTCTTTCTCAACTCTCATGCTGGACTTCCTTTGCATCTTGTACTCATGGTGGCCCTGAATCATGCTGTCCCATCTTCATCTTGTATCCTGGCTTGCAACATTATGTGTTACTACTGACTTCTGCAATTGTATTCGCTCTCCACTCTTGCTTCTCCACTCTATTTGGCTGCTTACTCTCTTTTCTCTCCTCCTTTCCCTTCTCCCTTTTCCCATCTCCTACTCTTACTTTCTTCTATGCACTTACTCTATCAGAATTGTCCCTGGATCTAATATGATAGCAACCTCGTCTGTTTCCTCCACCCTCCCATTACTGTTTTTTTCCTCCCCACCATCCCTCCAGCACTATCTGAAATGTCGTCAGGCCTAGTATGATAGTCGCTTGTTTTGTTCCTCCCCTCCCTTTCTGCACCCCTCTCCCTCACCTTTTGTTTTTCTCCGGCTCTACCAGAAATGTCGTCAGGCCTAGTACGGTAGTCGTCTGTCTGTTTCCATTTCCTTCCCATTCTCCCCCTCCCTTCCTTATCTGTCTTAGGTCTTGCACTATCTGAAATGTCGTCAGGTCGAGTATGATAGTTAATTTCACATCCTTACTGTTCATGGCCTGTAAGAATGTGGTTGTATTTTCCCTTGTTCCCTCCCTTGCCTTGAAGCGCTTTGAAACACATTGTGTATAGGCGCTATATAAATAAACTATCATATCATATCATATCATTCAAATCCCTCTATATTGTCCACAAGTCTATCTGGGGCCAGGGACCACTCTATCTTCAATGCTTCTGACCAATACTCCCCTTCTAGACTCCTGCATTTCTCTGGCACCCACTCCCTGTGTGAGAAGCACTTTGCTAAACAGAGAGCTGGTGGCCGATCACTTTCCTCGCCAGGATCTCTCCCCTGTGGAATAGCCTCCCTCTCCCTCTGCGTCCTGAGCAGGACTTCCTTAAGTTCCAAAAAATCCTCAAGACCTTTCTCTTTACCTCTTCCTTCTCCTCCTCGCTTCCCTGCTAATCATACTAATACTGATGTGCAGGGCCCTTATGTGTCCTCGGGGCCCTGACCCCCCACATCTCTCATCCGAGCCACTGTCTATTTACTGCACTTACTTAGGCTCAGCCTCCCCACTTGAGCTTGCACTTACATTCTTCTCTTCTTAGCACTTCACCACAAGCACTTCTCCATGAGCACCACAGCACCTATCCCTTAACCCACTCCTTTCTGTATCTTGTATTCATTGTCTACCTTTCCCTGTCCCTGCCCGGTTGCCCTGTGGGCGTTTTGAAACAGTTTTGCTAAGTGTATAAGCGCTTAACAAATGACCAATAAATAAATAAATAAATAGTGAAGACAACACATTGATGGCCTTGATATTAAACAAGACATTTACATCAAGCTTGCTGTTTTTTTGAACTGCCATCGTTTTTATTTGCTATGCACAGTTTTTCTTTTGAATTAGTCATTTGAAAAGACGAATATAAATAATTTACTAATATAGTCCATAGATTTATGTCAGGGTTTTATGAGTGGATACCATGAAAGCAATGCAGCTATGGGAAGGAGATTCACAAATGTGTGTTTTGAGAGGCAGATGAATACATAATCTGTGGCTTGTGCCCCTCCACCACACCAATACTGCACAGGTGAGAAACGTTACTCACTGAGGCAACCGTACTGCCCTGATCCCAGGCAGGTACAGCCGGACATATAGACAACTTAGGCTTAGCAGTCAAACTACTGCTGTAACAATACATGTGCATGCATTAGACACAAAGCAGATGTGCGCTCAACATGAAGAATATATAAACTAGGTATAATATGCATTTATAAAAGACAAATACTATCATAGCATCCAAAAGACATTAAGAATATGAAAAAGCCTAATATATGAGGGGAATGTAACATAAACAACATGCAAATATAGCTCACTAGAATAGAAACAAGAGTGTAATTGGACAGCCATCTTCTTTAAACTGGAAGCTGCAGCATGCTTTTAATTAAAGGAAATGCCTCAAGGCTTCAAGAGAATGCAAAACACAGAATCCACAAAAATACAGATCCATGCAGAGCTCAGACAGTAGCTAGCAGCTCAAGCCAAGGTTACCATGCATAACGGAGAATAGGAACGGCAGAGCAAAGGCACAAGATAACAATTCCCAAGACGCAAGCAATACATTCCCATAAAAATTAAGCGAACAAGCAGTCTTTGTTAGCCAGGTGCACGGACACAGTAAGTCAAAAAGCTCCATGTAAGATATCTCAAGAGTGTCCCCGGTGGCATGAAAAAAAAGCACACGAAAAATGATTAGCTTGAATTAGAAAATAAGTAGGAGTTCACTTGATTTGACACATGGTCTCTGAGCATGTGGCACATAATTCAAGAACATTGTCTATTCATTAGAAGCAAACACAGATAGGACACCTAAGGTATTCCCTACAAGTACACACAGACATGAGGTGCCACACAAGGTCAAACACAAAGAGATTTCCTGGTCTCATGGCCTAGGAATGAGTGATGGTAATTTCTTTAATGAACAATGAACAGTCCACAGGCCTCTCTCCTCCCACAATCTGTCTGGCTCATGTCTTGACAACATGTCAATTGTCCAAGGTTGGGTAGGAAGAAGCCAACCAATTAGAAACCCCACTATTATACCGCCCATGAAGTAAGGCATCAACCAATTACCTATTGTAGCAATGATGTATTTTTACCTTTATCATTTTAGAGGTGGTCCCAGGTGGAGCCATCAGATTGTTGTAACTGAAAGAAATGTTTTACACTTATGGAGTCTATATGTAGTCACCACCAATACCTGCCCGTAGGTTTGTGTAACAAAGATTATCCTATGACTTCATTTATGACAGATTTTGAGTATGTAAGCTATTTCTTTTCATGAGAAGATAGAGAACCTCAAAATGTCAATTCTTGCATGCTGTCTCTGCTTTATTTTAATAATAATAAAGCTGGATTTTGTCTTGCACTTAGTCTGCTGTGTTTGTGAGTCTGGCTTGGATTGACTCCAAGTCCTCTGGGTAATTTAGAGCTTTCCTGGGCCGTCTAAATACAAGAATGTGAAATCTTTCAGGTAACCTAGTAGTTCTATTCTCAATAAATCAAGATTGTTTTGCATTTAAAATAGATCCTGTCAATTCATTTCTGAAAAGGTTTATTAACAAGTATTGTAGGATGTTTAATTTCAGATTGTTTTGTGCTATATAATTGAATACAAAAGATTTCAAAAACCATTTGAAGTGTACTTTTGGAATACATTAGGTGAGAACCTGTACATTAATTGAATTAGTTTATATACTACAATCATGAATCATTTGTTATAGTGCCTGCATAAAACATGTCATACCAAGTCAGCAGTCTCAAGTAAATTGCAAGCCTTCTCATCTGGTAAATCTTCCACAATGATTTCAAAAAATGGTTAGAAGGGAGAACAAAGTAACGAACAAAGGCATCATAGATTTTTGTTCTATGTTAGTGTCCTCAGAATGACTAATCTGCCTTGATCTGATCATTGCTGCACTTGTCCCACAGGACATCTCTTTGGGCAGCAGCTATCAACATTGATGGTACCAGATTAGTGAACGTCCCTAAAATACATTTGTATAGCTGTGTTGACCATATTGCCCAATTAATTACTTCAGAAACTAGGTTCTAATGGCTGCATTCATGAAAATGTGTACTTCCCGGAGTGCGATCTGTAAGAGTCTCAATGGCTACACTCCAGGCTCAATTTCCCGATAGATGCCAGAGTTTGAGCCAAAAGTCCATCTTACTCTGGCTTTTCCAACTGTGTATTCACCTATGCCATTACATGCACCAGCTTACTCCCAAAAGCACTGCCAGCACAATACTTTCGTCTTCAGCATGGTTCCTGTCTCCTTCCTATTTTTGCTGGTCGCATAGAGTCACACTCGTAATATGCTTACAGACTGAACCCCACTTTCTGCAATGACCCAGCATTAGTACATCCAGGAAACTGTGGCATGCGCAGTCGGTCCTTGGGTACTGATATGTGTATACCTCTCCACCGTTGGGCTACAATGGGTGGTAATGACCCTGATCCCGCATTGATAGCCTTGTTTCACTTAGAAGTTAACTTGACATGCTGTGTCATTACGGCCTGGTGAAACACATAGGATCATGCTATGAAGCTTAATTAGACTTGTAACAATCTACAATAAAAGTTATGTACTATGGGCCTCATTACGACCCAGGCGCTAAGTTACCGCCTGGGTCATACCTTTGCCACCATGGCGTAAACTATGTTTACGCCATGGTGGTTGGCGGACTTACCGCCCCATTCCGAGGTTGGCGGGGCGGTAAGTCCCCAATCCCCATTTACCCTTCCCCATTCCCATTTTTGCCCCATAGGGCATAATGGGAGTGGGGAAGGCGTTAATTACGCCACCGTAAATTACGGTGGCGTAATTAACAACAAGGTCCCTTAGCGCCATGGATTTTAACACCTGCTAAAAGCAGGTGTTAAATCCTCCATGGCGCTAAGGGACCTCGGAATCAGGCAGTAAGGGTCGGCGCTGTTTACGCTGCCGTAAACCCCTTACCGCCTGGGTCCTAATGAGGCCCTATGTAAGCTGTTTGTGGAGAGGTTCATTATGGCAATGTCGTCAACATACATCTGCATGTCTTTGTTCATGCCATCCAAACACAGTGAGAAAGAACAAGCCAAGTTATTAGTCTATAGCACATCTGACAAAATGTGGGGAAACTTCAACACTTTTTTGGGGCCACTTGGAGAGCGGCTCTGGGAGGCAAGCGAGAGGGAAGTAGCAGTTGTGACTCCTGAGTTGTTGATTGGTGCAAGTCTAAAGTACCAAATTATTTTGTGCCAGTATGTTTCTAGGTGGTTGCTGATGGTAACAGAGAAGGGATCTTTATGTTCTGAGAGGAGAACCAAGTTTTTGGTAATCGGCTCAATTCACTTCCTATACAAGTATACCTGGAGAGTCACCGGTGTGAAAGATGTGGCGTGTATGTATGGTGGGGAGGGAAGTGTAGTAGGTTCATTAAATGATAACTCACCATGGTTCGGCCGTGATTAGGGAGGTTTTAGAGAGGCTGCAGTATGTGTGGGTATTTGTGTATATTGTGAAATATTGGCCATGAACATTTTGAGTAGATCAGGGGGAGTCTTGGGCTTAGATGGATATCTAATCTGACTCGAAGCCCAGGTCCTCACACGTGCCATATTTAGAATGGTGAGTATTTATGGCTACTCTGTATTTGCCCACTGCTTATAGTGTGGTTTTGGTGCATAAACATCATTAATGCAGCCCTCACAGCCAACAAAGCAGACTTGCAGCATTGATATTACTCTACGGGACCTCATTACAGCCTCATGCTAGCAGTTAGTTGCTAAATGACCTATCACGTTATGAAGGCTTACCTGTGCTCAAGCAATGATGCCATGTCTCTAACTCCAGATAGCTGAATAATCAAGGCAAACGTGTAATCAATAATTGATTCTACCTGAGTGGGATATTACAAACCTATACCTGGCTAACTATATTTTCGTGTTTCAGATAAAGACTGTCAAACTAGTTGTGCAGAAGTTCCATCAACAGGGAACCAAAACAGCAGAGGCCCATTTATGCAGGGTTTTGGAACTTTGAAGTAAAGAATCAATAGGGAAGATATGGGGACCAATCAAAACTACCTACCGTAGCTAAAATGTATGCCTACTGACTTAGAGAACAAATGTCAAAGTCGAAAAATCCCCATGCCAAACAATTACTCTATTAAGGAGCACATAATTCCAATCACAACTGACTAGTAGTTTAAAATCGACTGGCTCAGGCTAGTCCAGAAACGACCACTTCATCAGCAAAACCATGACCTCATGCCCAAAATGATTGAGCAAATGGAATAGACCACAAATCACAGCAAATGTTTAACGTCACCTCATACATTAAGTTCAAACCCGGTCCCCAAATTGCAGGTATGCCAAACAAGTGTTTACCAAATGAGGAATTATAGAAATGTGTGTTACCTATATGACATTTTATGATGATAGCATTACGTTGCTCTGTTTAATGCAAGAATGCCTCCCAGTATCACTCACATTATCATGTTATAAAAGTTAATTCATTTTCTGGCAACATTCCCATGACTTCTGGGTTACACATGCTTTTGACTAAACTTTCCAAAGATAAATTGCGTTCTGTTCAGTAATGTCCTGATTACTTACCGGTAATCAACACTACTCCAAATCCTCACCGTCCTTGTCCCAGTGTGTACCAGGTGAGAGGTGTCACATCTAGACTTACCCTTACTTAACAGGTTTAAAGAAAAATACACCTTTTTATGTTTCAAATATGTATGTCGGCTCCCAGTGGGAGGGTGCACTACATATACCTGCTCTGCATCCCTCTGATCCTGCTAGTCACAACTTGATCTTTCCTTCAAGACACGAGTCTCTGGGAGGGAGGAGAGGAGATTGGAACAAGGACGACGCAGACATCAGGGTAATGAAGGTTACCGACAAGTAATCAGGTCATTACCCCCTCCTCCCATCTTCCTCGTCCCAGAGCATGTAGCAAGCTCACTTTGAACTAAGAGGACTAATGGCTTTTGTGACATAACACCTTTGAAAGGCTTCATGAGCTGGCTAGTTGCTGGCACCCTATTTAAGTGAGAAGCTCCTTGCTTCTGTGTCGGAGTGGGGAGCTTTTTACTGAAATAGGATGCCACTGCCCAAAGAAATTCTCTGGGCTACCCCACCTCCTTGGGGAAGGAGGAGGGCGGAGCCGAAGGCCATGGCCATACCTGGCATTTTCCTGGCATGTATCATACTGCCAACTACAGAAAAGGTAACAGTGTCCAGCAGAGGAGGGTCAATATATTTGCACAGGGTTCCTAAATTGCCCCCAAATTATAATGCAAGGAGCATTTTAAGAACATAAGAAACTGTTATGTTCCTAAGGTGCTCTTTGCTTTAATCAACATCAATAACTTTATTTTGGCAAGAGGTCTTTACAAGTATATCACGACACAAATAAGCCAAAAACAACAACACATTCCATTCATATTATAAATACATTGTATACAATGTCTCTGAAACAGGCAGTTATCGCCTCACTTGCCACCGTGGTTTGGCCCTAGGGACATTTTCCAGTTTCCTTTTCCCCAGGAGGGACTGTGCTTATGTCAGAGAGCAATAGCCAGCAAGGGCTGTTTTCGAAGTGGGCATCAATATTTACCCCAGGGTGAGCGCTACCTTTGATCATGATGTTGGCTGAGGGGTGGCATCTCCCTACGAAGCCCATAATACTATTTCCCACACTTGGCTCCCTAAAATCAATTTGGACATAGTCAAAGGCGCTTTATCCCCTGATATGGCAGCCTAGTTCACCTTAGACGCTTTTCCCGTGTTACAAATAGGATGCACTGCACCGCCCGAATACAATGAATGCACTTGTTCACTAGGGAATCTCTTGGTTCATTATAATTTGGGAGCAATTTAGGAACCCTGTGTAAATATATTGACCCCCATCTGCTGGTCACTGTTACCTTTTCTGTAGTTGGCAGTATGATACAGTGGCGCGTATCCAGCTCCACTGGGTGGCTTTCCCATTGTGGCATTAATCCTAAGGCCACCTTCAGCCTTCCTGCTGGTGGTCTGCTGGGGTGGGAGAGGAATGGCCTTCGGTGTACTTGTGATGTAAGCTCACGCCCTTTGAGCTATAGGGGCCAGTGGCGCTATGGTAGGCGGTGAACTTTCAGTTTTGCAGGTTTTGCTACAGGTACAGAGAAATTCCAGCCTGTCAGAGTTTGAATTTACATCATTAAAAGAAGTGGCATGGTTAAAAAGTGGTACAATTGACAATGCATTTAGGTCCCCCTTGTTGCTCTCCTTTATGGTGGGTGCCTCCTCCTTGGGCCATCCCTTCCCATGTTCCTCCAGCAGCAATAAAAGAAGTGTTTTGATTACCGCCAACTCTGACAAAAAAAGGTTACATTTGCATGCGTGGGCCACTGCGACATCCGCCCCACCCTGATCGGTGATGGACATTGGTACTGACCCAGACTGTTAAGAGGATGCTGGGGGGGAGGGGCAGTGAGGGCAATTGGTTCCCGAGTTAGAACCATTGTTGACCCTATTAGTACAACCAACATCAAAACAGTATCAGAGCCCCTGTTGGTCGTCTTTCAATAACCCCCACCATCCCCACCCTTCCCTGGTGTTCATTGGTTTGCATTCTGATCAGGGTGCTTTTGTCTCTGCTGTCTGCCATCAATGTGACTGGACCTCTCACCAGACCGGTTGCTGTAGGTTCTGTGATATTTTAACGTGAGTGGGGAGCCCTGATGGTGGAACCTTGGGCTGTGTACAACAGTGTATAACTGGGGGGTATGGTAGCTGCCGGTTTTAAAATAGTACATACCTTTAATGTTGTATGTTATAGTATTCTGATATAGCTAGATTGGTGTTCTAAGGAATCACCAAGGACCCAACATAAGAGTGTTCCTTTAGTTCTCACATGCAATAAAGTGTGGAGGCTAGTTTGGAATAAATTACAATCCTGTTCCTAGTCTCATAGGTATCAAAAAAGTACATGCATTTAATTACATGTTATAAAATAAAATGACATTAAGTCAATTAAGGTAATACATATCATTTAGCTATGCAAATGAAAGACAAAGCCAATATGCATATACATGAGGGCCCACATCAAAAAGCTGAACGTTGGTCTCAAAATTGTGTGACATAAATTATCTACATATGGACAGGAAAGACATTACTTTCGAAAGAACCATCCATTGAGTTCAAACAAATCAAAGACAATTAATTGCAATACGGCTGTTGAAGTGCATTGGTGGAACTCAGTAACAGCAATTTTTCAAAAGCAAATAGGAAGGGAGAACAAAGCAATAGACAATCAATGTAAAAGTCTAATAATGAACAACTTCCATCTAATAGTAGTTCTAGAAAAAATTGTGTTCTAAGTATGGAGGATGTTCAATGTCCAAGGGAACAATCAACAGGGTTGATGTTCTATAGGATGAGTTACTTATTTTTATAAAAAGAAAAGGAAGGGGGTGTTTCATAGTAGTTTGGTAATGACCAATCCTTGGTCTACGTCGGGAAAAAGCTTCCCAGATTTTAGCTGCCGGCAGGCTGGTGGTGGGGCCTGCTTCAGGGACGTTTCGGCTTCCAGCTATGTTGCCTTCTTCTGGGCCGCTGGATTGTGTCACTCTACACAGTGTGAGCATAAAAGGGGACAAAGTCCACTTAGTGTAAGTTTTGCCTATAGAATAATATGACAATACATGTTGGGTCAGAAACAATAAAGGGACATTGACAAAACCAGAAATTGTTTGTCTTTTATATAGTTCCTCTGACCTTGTGCTTTTGGATCCGGACTGTGAGTGGAGAGAGGGAAAGACGTGCATAAATGACATTTATTCAGGCTCCCCAGTATGCACAACTGGTGTTCTTAATACACAATGCTTCTGATGGTGTCCATGGGGAGTCTCTGCATAGGTGAACCTCAGTGCAAGCTGGGAATAAAGAAAATGACCATTGACTATTTCATGCTGGGTAGTTGTTCAGTAAGAACTTAAAGATGATATAGTTTTTACCTCATCCGTAGTCCACGTGATCATCAGTGGAGTGAATGTCTGTGTGCCGAACTGCTGGAGGGCTTCACAAATTTGGCCACTGGCATGGCTGTTGGCAAGTATGTTCTGGTGGTTTAATCCATGATTAGCGTTTAGTGCTCAAAGAACATGGCCCAGTATTGGAGAAAAATCAACTCATGGGCATGGAGGTCTCCCTAGTGGTAGTAAATACAAAAAGGGGTGGTGGGAAGTGCAGGAAAAAACGTGATTGGACTGTGATAGTGTAATATAAAAATCACGATAAAGTGTGAGCCAAAATTGAGTCATGGTGGGCACCTGTAGGGATAGCATCAAAAGGCATACCTGCAGCTGCAGGGGCGCTGATGTAAACACAAGCACATGTACAGTAAAGATAAGAAACATACTACACAATGCATGGCAATGAATGTACACATGAATCATGAAACACCCCATCTAGCAAAAGCAGAACAGTGGTCAATAACACTCCAATCACCCCCACTTGGGGTGTTAACACAAGTTCCACAGCAGCAGACATGCCACAGATATGACAGTCCAAAGCCCTTGTGTAATAGGCTGTTACACCGAACCATCCTTGCAAGCCCATGGATAAGGGAAGCAGGAGTGACATATGTGAGTCAAGGACCCAAGCTACTCCTCACTGATGAGCCCCAACAAGGGCGAAACATGTTTGGGGATGCTTGTGGTCTCGTGCAGAAGGGATGTGGCCTAGCAGTTCGGGCTGGACTGCCCCTTTTGGGGTGGGGCCAAGCCTGATTTGCATATGGTCTTTCCCTTCTGTAATGGCTTGGCAGGCGAAGAACGGTGGTCTGGAGGGTTGCCCAGAGCATTGCCAGTGGTTAAGATTAAGTCTAAACCTTCCAGCCATCACCTCTTTGTTTTTGCTATGTCACCCCGAGTGGGACGGGTATGCCCAGACGTGGGTCCCGTGCCTGCTGGGCCTAGAGACCCAAGCTACTCCTCACTGATGAGCCCCAACAAGGGCGAAACATGTTTGGGGATGCTTGTGGTCTCGTGCAGAAGGGATGTGGCCTAGCAGTTCGGGCTGGACTGCCCCTTTTGGGGTGGGGCCAAGCCTGATTTGCATATGGTCTTTCCCTTCTGTAATGGCTTGGCAGGCGAAGAACGGTGGTCTGGAGGGTTGCCCAGAGCATTGCCAGTGGTTAAGATTAAGTCTAAACCTTCCAGCCATCACCTCTTTGTTTTTGCTATGTCACCCCGAGTGGGACGGGTATGCCCAGACGTGGGTCCCGTGCCTGCTGGGCCTAGAGACCCAAGCTACTCCTCACTGATGAGCCCCAACAAGGGCGAAACATGTTTGGGGATGCTTGTGGTCTCGTGCAGAAGGGATGTGGCCTAGCAGTTCGGGCTGGACTGCCCCTTTTGGGGTGGGGCCAAGCCTGATTTGCATATGGTCTTTCCCTTCTGTAATGGCTTGGCAGGCGAAGAACGGTGGTCTGGAGGGTTGCCCAGAGCATTGCCAGTGGTTAAGATTAAGTCTAAACCTTCCAGCCATCACCTCTTTGTTTTTGCTATGTCACCCCGAGTGGGACGGGTATGCCCAGACGTGGGTCCCGTGCCTGCTGGGCCTAGAGACCCAAGCTACTCCTCACTGATGAGCCCCAACAAGGGCGAAACATGTTTGGGGATGCTTGTGGTCTCGTGCAGAAGGGATGTGGCCTAGCAGTTCGGGCTGGACTGCCCCTTTTGGGGTGGGGCCAAGCCTGATTTGCATATGGTCTTTCCCTTCTGTAATGGCTTGGCAGGCGAAGAACGGTGGTCTGGAGGGTTGCCCAGAGCATTGCCAGTGGTTAAGATTAAGTCTAAACCTTCCAGCCATCACCTCTTTGTTTTTGCTATGTCACCCCGAGTGGGACGGGTATGCCCAGACGTGGGTCCCGTGCCTGCTGGGCCTAGAGACCCAAGCTACTCCTCACTGATGAGCCCCAACAAGGGCGAAACATGTTTGGGGATGCTTGTGGTCTCGTGCAGAAGGGATGTGGCCTAGCAGTTCGGGCTGGACTGCCCCTTTTGGGGTGGGGCCAAGCCTGATTTGCATATGGTCTTTCCCTTCTGTAATGGCTTGGCAGGCGAAGAACGGTGGTCTGGAGGGTTGCCCAGAGCATTGCCAGTGGTTAAGATTAAGTCTAAACCTTCCAGCCATCACCTCTTTGTTTTTGCTATGTCACCCCGAGTGGGACGGGTATGCCCAGACGTGGGTCCCGTGCCTGCTGGGCCTAGAGACCCAAGCTACTCCTCACTGATGAGCCCCAACAAGGGCGAAACATGTTTGGGGATGCTTGTGGTCTCGTGCAGAAGGGATGTGGCCTAGCAGTTCGGGCTGGACTGCCCCTTTTGGGGTGGGGCCAAGCCTGATTTGCATATGGTCTTTCCCTTCTGTAATGGCTTGGCAGGCGAAGAACGGTGGTCTGGAGGGTTGCCCAGAGCATTGCCAGTGGTTAAGATTAAGTCTAAACCTTCCAGCCATCACCTCTTTGTTTTTGCAAAGGACCCCAAGCAGCAAACACATACACAAGACAAGCCTGAAGGGCCCAGCTGGAACAGACAGTGGATGCTTTCAAAAGCCACAAAGCACCACACTGTCACATGAAAGCACAATAGACAAGCAATTTTAAACTATATTAACTAATTACACTAACAATGAAAAACCTACTTTACCTAATTAAACTAACTATCAAACAGAAACTTAACTAACTAAACTAAAAGAAAAATCAAAAATGGCCACATACGACCCGGAGGGGGGGCAACCAGGAGGGGAGAGGTACAGGGTGCTGCTCAACACCCACATGCGATGATGCTGAGCCAAAAACCTCCATGGGCTCAACGCCTGCACAGCCCGACCTATGTGGGAGCTAGATGGTCGTCCGAGTCTGGCTCATCCTGGAAAGGAGGACGTGGCACAGTAGCCTGGCCACGCCTAGCCGCAGCTTGCCCCTCGTCGGCAGCAAGTCTGCCGGATGGGTGAGCCTGGTTCTGTGTGGCAATGACTCGTAGGTCTGCATGCAGAACCTCCCGTGATACACGTGCTTCCTCTTGCAAGGTAGCACGTGTAACACGGAGTTCCTCCTGCAAGGCCTGGCTTGACAACCGCTGCACCTCCCGGCAAGCCTGTAGCTCAGCCGAGATGGTACGCTCAAGCTGTGCAAACCTCTCCTCTGACCGCTCCCTCTGGGACATCAGAAGGACACCCAGAGTGGATCTGAGGGAAGCATACTCCTCCCTCAGGGCCTCCATGTGTGCCTCTACGTGAGCAGCAATTGCTTGATGCAGAGACGACATTTCAGCCTGGCGTGCCCTGTCTGAGGCCACCATGCCCAGTCTGAGCGAGCGGGCCATGGACCGCGCCGCCTGCTGCTGGAGAAGCACCTGCCTAGCAGGGCCATGCTCTCAGCGATGTTCTCCACTGCTGCCCCCTGCCGTTCTAAATTGGCAGTCATGTCTTGCTCCCACTCAGTATACATCGGTTGCGTGCGGCGACAGCGTTGCTGGGCGGGACCCAAGGACCAGTTGTCCTCATCGTGTTGGCACCGCCCGCGGCTGCACGACTACATGCCCCTGTCGACGTGATGTCCCAGGCACATCAGTGACTGGTGTGGAGGGTGACCCTGCATCCTGATCCGATCCACGGGCGGAGGTTCCAAGACTGTCTGCCCCGTCAGTGCAGGTGTCGCGGACAGAAGAGTGTCCACATCAGAATCACTCACCCCTGACACATGGACCTGATGCTCATCCAACTCGACATGGACGTCAGAGTTGTCATCGGGGCTGGACTCATAGGCAGCCAGAAACAAGATGGCCTGTAGCACTTGGGGGTTTTCGTGGCCTGCCACCCCATGACCCCCACTTGTGCCGGGTTGATGTAGTGATACCAACCCTGTGCCTGGCATGACAACACCATCCTCTGTCTCCATTGTGTCATCTTCTGAAAAATAGAGAGAAAAAAGGTCACTACACATGTCAGAAGCACACAACACACACACACACACACGCACTGACAACATCAGGCAGACATGTGACTCACAAAATAGAACCTGGCATACATGCTGGGTCAACTTGGAATTGCTTCTGTGATTAGACCTGTTGAAAGGTGGCAGTCTGCATTGAAGTGGGCCTATGCAGTGCAGCAAATATGTATGTTACTCACTACCTACATGTACAAGCACTCCATGGTGTGTGTCAGAAAATGTGAAGGCAGTGCAAGGTCAACTTCAGGCATCACGTGCAATGTGCATTCAATGGGTAGCATATCTACAAGCAAAGCACCCCTCCACCCAAGTGCAAAAGCAGGGATGCCTAGCATGGTATCAAAAGGCTGACCATAGACCTGTGTATTGACAGACAGTGTTGACTAGCATCAACAGCTTCATGCGAGTCAAGTGACAACACTGCAAATGATGATGGGACAGTAAGCAGGACACATGATGAAACGTCTGGAGGCCACCCACGTGTGAAGAGGACACTGCACCAGTTGGACATTAAACAGGCTGAGGCCTGTGACCCACTCAGATTGTCAGACCCTAAACATGTGTGCAACGCAGTACTGAGCCACAGTAGACATGGGAAGGCTGATGAAATGCCATGCAATGTATGTCACCCAAGGACACATAGGGGCATGCGTGCAATGCACATGGAGCATGAATGGGCACTCATGTCCCTGCGAGACATCTGACCTCTGCACAGTACAAGTGAGATACCCTGCATCAAGAACTAAGGCTGTACCACACAGCATATGTCTGGCAATTGGTTGCGGGAAGTTAGCATGTACACAGGGCGCATTAACATGGAGGTACCCAACGGCAATATTGAAGCAGAACAGTGCAAAGGTGGAATTGGGGTGCAGAGCGGGGGGTGGAGGGGCAAGGGAGCATGCCTACATGGAGTACCCGCATGCAGGCAGAGGACACATGCACATCAGTCATGCTATGACATCGTGCCTGGGCTGAGAGGAAGGTCACCCCACGCTACATGCAGAAGGGCCAGTGAGCCTGGTAACCAGCATGTGAGTAGGATGCAATAGTGTTGATGCCGACAGTCCCTGTCTGCTCCACATGTCCACCATCCAGCAGAGTAGACATGCATCACGGAAGCATTGCATTACTTGCACATCCAAACCATGTACACCTCACATGTAGTGGCAATCATGCACAACACATCCCACAAGTAAAACACACACGTCCTCAACAAACACGCATCCACACTCACTGACTGGGCATCAAAGTCCGGCATCTCTCCCACTCCTTCGACCGATTCAGATGGTATGAACTCCGCAACAAGTGACTAAAGCGGAGTGAGGACTTCCTCCTCTGGTGCAGGCCCACCGCAAGTCACCAGAGTCAAGTTCTAATTTGAGGCACGCTTAGCCTTAGCGCTGCGTTTGATGTCATTCCAACGCTTTTTGCACTCTTGCGCCATGCGCACCTCATGGACGAATGCACTGACATTTTCCGCAACATGCTTCCAGTGGGTATCACGTTGGGCAGCCGTAGTCTGACTATTGACACCCACTAGCATTTCACGGCTATGGCCCCGCACGTAGCCCACGAGGAAGTCCAGTTCCCGGTTGCAGAAAGGCTTCTTCCTCGACGTGCAGGAGGTCGTGGCTGTGTGTGAGGTCCCAGCCTGTGCTGCAGGTGCAACCTTCCTCCTCTTGGA
Organism: Ambystoma mexicanum; assembly: GCF_040938575.1. NCBI lineage: Eukaryota > Metazoa > Chordata > Amphibia > Caudata > Ambystomatidae > Ambystoma > Ambystoma mexicanum. Next base: position 173,117,234 of record NC_090924.1, on the reverse strand, counting down.
ATGTGGCTCAGACCCTGGCAGGCTAATGCCACCCTGACCAATATGGCCAGTGCTTTCGGTGGATTGAGCCAAGGGAGTGGCATGTGGAGGGACGACCAAAGGCCTGACTTCTGTCAGTGGCAGCTGGGTGCCCTCTAATGGACCCTGCGCAGCAACATCTACCGCAACTGTCCTGGTTGGCAGACTCACAACCGGGGTGTTGTTGGGTGCATCTGCCAACACCCGGCTGTTTGGGGCAGCAGATGACATAACTGCCCCAGGGACATGTGTCTTGGACATGGCAGCCCTGCGTGCCCCTACGGTTTCCCTCCTGGCCTGTTGGAAATCTTCCAAGGGCTCCTCCAGTGCCAACGCAGGCTGCGCTGGCAGACCCTGAGCCTGGGTGGTGGTGTCCACAGCTGCACCTGCAGCTACCACTACCCTTGGGCCCGTGGCAGTCAATGGAACGGGCTGCCGGGTCAAACGGGTGCCAGTGCCAGATGCAGAAGCTGCATCTCCCGAAACCACAGGGGGTGGTGGCATGACTGCAACGACACATGGCACGACATCGTGCTCAAGTGGCGCACCCCTGCCTCTTCCCCCTCTGCGGCTGCCCTGGACACCCTGGAGTCACCCTACTACCTGGTCACCCCGGCCACGTCCCTGACCACGCCCGCCATGAGGAGTATGCCCAGCTGAGGCGCCCCTCACCTTTGGTGGCCTCCTAACCATGGCACAGTTGTAGTAGTGCCGGCACAGATGGAGTAGTGCCAATGGGAGGTGTACACCACAATTGACCTGGGCAATTGGGGTGAAGGGGGTGGGAAGCAAGATGTTAACAGCCCCCCTGCACCTGCAAGGCTGTATGTGACCCCAGTGATGTAGTGACGGGTCACGCAACGCTCAGGCACCCCAAAACTGCTGGAAAACCGTGCACGCAACCCTGCAGCCTACGTGCGTGGAATCAACCTCCTGCAGTATGCAGTGGCACCCAGTAACACGAAAATCGCGTACACGTGGGACACGCAGGCTACTATGACATCAAAAACGGTGCGATACACAGGGGCACCCGCAGTGGGAAAAATAGCGTGCGCGACTCACCGTCTGACTAGCGCGATGCAGAAAAACACACGTAGCCAATCCCCCCGCCAAAAGAAGAGATACGTCCTTGATAGCTGTGAAGTTGTGATGGAGCGCAAAACAACAGGAAGCAGCAACACACGTCGGTCTCCACGAAAGGCACGTACAGCGAACTGCTAGCCCCGCTCACCTTTAACCCATGCTGAGGGAAACGCCCAGGCGTGTCACGTCACTTATGCGTGTAGGCCCTTTCCTCGGATTGCACACATTCACACGGGAACGTGCATTTTTTTCGCGCGCGTGCTAATCCACTATGCCCACGTCACGGGGGAAACGCCCGTGCACACGCCGCACCTCACGTCACAGAAGCGCTTACACGCGAAGGGCCTTTGGTCCAATGAAATCGCTGACGTGCTCACGCGCTAAGGGTCTTTCCTGAATTACACGATGACGTGCAAGATTTTCACGTGCCAAATCACTCCGTATCAAGCTGGCCACGCGAAAACACACGGAAGACCACGCTGCTGCCCTGAAGGCCATTTTCCTGCCCCCCAGAGCCCAGAGAACGCTCCCACCTGCCATCTGCTGCTGCCTGCCTGCCTGCTGCCCCCGTGCCCTGCTATTTGCTGCCTGCACATCAGCCAGGGGTGCAGTTGCTGTGACCACCCCTGCTGGAACTGAAGACTCCCGACTGGGATACCATCGCTCCACAGCCTAGCCCCAGGACCCAGTTGCCCACCCACACCTGCCTCTGGGGTTGCCATGTCGGGCACATCACCATCTGAGACCACTGGCAACCCCCAGCCAGAGAGGCAGAGGGCCACCAGCTTCACTGCCACCAAAGTTGGTGTCCTGGTGGAGCAAGTCCTGGGGCAGTATGATGCCCTCTTCGGAAGTTCGCGCGCCGACAAGGAAGGACGGACCAGGATCTGGATGGACATCATGACTGCCATCAACGCGGAGGGGGTGGCAGTCCGCACATTCCAACATGTCAAGAAGCGCTGGGAGGACTTCAGGTCCAGGACCCTCAACAAGGCCCGGCGCCTCTTGAAGGCAGTGGTTGCTAAGGGGTGCCGGGGCCACCTGTCGGAACACCAGATGAGGGTCCTGGAACGCATATGCCCAGTGCTCCATGTCTAGGGTCTTGAGAGGCAGACCCGTCTGGAGTCAAGCGGTAAATGTACATGCATACTGATTGGAAGCTGTGCGTGTGGTGGTGTGCTAGTAGTGTGCAGGTTGCACATGTGGTTTTGTAGGGCCATATATGGATGTGTATGTATAGGGCCGTGAGGCTAGCACATGTGAGTCCTCTCATGTGTGAGACACATGGATGGTGTATGTGTGGGTAAGCATGCAGGCCAAATGCATATGTGTGAGCACACATGTTTGAATGACTGTGTATGTAAGTTGGCATGGTAGTGGTATCACACATGGATGTTGGTTCCAGCTGCATGTATCTGCACCGTGTACATGTGCATGTGTGTGTATTTGACAAGGGTGCAACAGTGATGCAACATGGATGCATGTGACACTGATATGTAGAAGGCTGATTGCCAGATGTGGCATGGATGCCGATCTCATCACTGTGACAGTTGGTGGAGGTGTACACATGCATGTAAGTGTGGTGGCGTGTGTGCATGTCTAGTGCATTCCCTGTGTTTCATGTGATGTCTGGCTCATCTTTGGCTGCTCATGCTGTTGTATGTGTATGGATGGTGCTGGCCGTTGTGATATGGCTGTGGAATAGCTCATGTGTGTGATTTCAAATGAAATGTGTGTTGGGGATTGTGATGCCATGTCTGAAGTTTGACACTGCCACTCATGTGGAACTGTCATGTGTGGATCAGTCCATTGTACAGTGCCCTGATGCCTGTCTCTTATCTCTCCCTGTCTGCAGCATCAACCGATGAAGAGGGCAGAGAGGGTGCTGTGCAGCCCAGGGGCAGGCATCGCACAGCCAGCCGGAGACGCAAGGCCCGGCTCCCCTCCCAGGTTGTGATCTCGTCGGGGAGTGAGGAGTCCGGTGCCGCGTTCCAGGCCGCAGCTGCCTAGGGTAGGTCCAAGAGGCTGAGGTCGGAGTTGGACTCCTCGGCAGCAGAAGGGGCAGCTGAGACCCCACAGGGCCCGACGGAGGAAGATGGCATTGAGTCATCCAGGTTGGTGGGAGGTTTGGTGGAGGAGGAGGCCATGCAAGGGACAGAGACGGGGTCTGGAGGTGGGGATTCCACTCGTGCTAGTGGTGCAGTGCAGGGACAGGAGGCAGCACAGGCCACCACGGAGAAGCCTGTGTGTAATCCTGTCCTGATCCTGTCACTGCATCATCCCGCACCAGCAGGGATGCCTACGTCCAGACCCGTTCTCAGGGAGGGCATCGGCTTACACCAACTGGCCTTCCTCTCCCTGTGGATGTGGCTATCCGGCACCGGGTTGAGCCTGTCCTGGGTGGGGTGGTGTTGCGTCAACGTGCCATGCGAGCTGACCTGCAGTCTTTTCATGAGGAGACTGCACGTCTTCTCGCATGGCTCGTTGACCGCGTTGACCCACTGAGACAGCTCACCAGGGCCGGATTCCTCCGTTTTCTGGACCTTGTTCCGACCCCCTCCTCAACTGAACCCCCTATGCGCCAGTCGTCCTCCGTACCATCTTCCCGCCCATGTGTCACCTGGGTGCCCTGTGGAGCTGCCTGTGACCCTGCGGCCAGGCTGGTGGAGGACACATCCCTGCCACAGTCGGGAGTCGGACGTCCAGCAGGGGTGGCCACATCAACAACTGCACCCCAGCCGGAGGAGGATGTGCAGGCAGCAGGAGCCAGGGCACAGGCAGAGGCACAGCAGCAGCAGCAACAAGGTGGGAGCCATGATGGCTCGGGGCCTTCAACATCGGAGGGGCAGGCATCTGCCAGAGGGCAGGAGGACCCAGGACAGGAAGTGTCTTCCGTGCGGCAGTGGTTGGGCCATGCTATAGATGCGGAGTGGCAGCGGGCGGAAGAGGCACGGCTCACGATGGTCAGGGAGAAGAACTCCATACATAGGGCCCTGAGGCAGGCCGAGTGCCTCGACGCCATTCGCAGGGACCTGGAGGTGCAGATGTCATCGTCCCTGCGAACCCTCGGGGCCATGGAAGAGGAACGCCTCCGGGATATCGAGCAGGAGTTCTATGATGCCCTGGCCCGGGAAATGAGAAAGTGAGCCGTTGGACTAGCCCGCTGCCATTGTAAATAGTTATATAGTGTTAGGTTTCCTTTTGTTTTTCTTTTCATTTGAGGCGCTTGGACAATGCCCCACCTTTTTGTATATAGTTGTTCATTATGTAGGGTTTTTGTAGGTTTCCTTTCAATGGTTGGGCTCATGGACCCTGGATTTGTACTTTGTATATAGTTCCACAGTGGATTTCACTTCATTTGCCATTTCTTTTAACCACAGATCAATAGATTTTTCTTTTTTTTCACTTTGGATTTGATTTGACGGACATACTCTTTGGACCCATTTGCTTTTGGATTGATTTTTATTCTGGTTTTACACATCTTCTTTTTCATATTTTGGACATGCAGCTTTTTATTTATTATTTACATTATTGTGTGATTTCATTTCATTCCCTTGCTTTTGTGTCTAATACATTTTTATTTGATACTTCATTGTATGCTATGCTTTCCTTGGTTTCCTGCATGTCACGATGCATGTTTTCTCATTCACTTGCACCCATTGTGTATGTGTGATGGACATGTATTGATGTGCATACTTGCCATTTGGGATGTTTCGTGTGATGGGGATTTCGATGTGGGGTGTATGTAATACTTGGTTGTGTGTTTCGACTGGGGTGGCGTGGGGTGGGATTTGGGTGGCCATTAGGCCCATGATTGTGGATCGTGACGACATGTTGTGGGGGACATGAGTGGGGGCCTGCTGGCAGGTGCCCTGCACTGCTGGGGGGTGGCGGTGCAAGGGGACATAAGTGGGGGCCTGCTGGCAGGTGCCCCGCACTGCTGGGGGGTGGGGGTGCAAGGGGACATGAGTGGGTGCCTGCTGGCAGGTGCCCCACACTGCTGGGGGTTGGAAGTGCAAGGGGACATGAGTGGGGGCCTGCTGCAGATGCCCTGCACTGCTAGGGGGTGGGGGTGCAAGGGGACATGAGTGGGGGCCTGCTGGTTATACACGTACCCTGCTGAAATCACGTGTGAAACTTCCCGCGCACCCCTGTAATACACATACCCTGCTGAAATCATGTGTGAAACTTCCCGCGCACCCCTGAAATGCATGTACCCCGCTCGCACAGGGCCAATCGCGTGTGAAACTTCCCGCGAAACGCAGTAATACACGTACCCCGCTTGCCGTGCTGGTACAGGGTTAGCGCAGACCTTTGCGCTGGATTGGGGATTTTTGATGGCTTTTCCCTGCACGAGGGACGTTCTTGGGGGCGTAACTGGCGCTGCTTCAGGGTCGCTGCGCCACTGTGCGCCACGGCTGGTTTTGGTAGCTGAAATCCATGAATACGCTGTGCGCGGAAATGGATTTTAGCGCACGCGGCTGGCGCAGAGATTTGCATGCGCACACTGTGCGCCAGCCGCGTGCGCCACTTGTGCGCTAAATTCTATGAATTACCCCCATTATATCATTTGATTTTATAACATGTAATTAAATTCATGTACTTTTTTGATACCTATGAGACTAGGAACAGGATTTTGATTTATTCCAAACTAGCCTCAGCACTTTATTGCATGTGAGCACTAAAAGAACACTCTCATGTTGGGTCCTTGGTGATTCCTTAGAACACTGATCTAGCCCTATCAGAATACTATAACATACAACATTAAAGGTATACACTAATTCAAAACCGGTGGCTACCACACCCCCAGTTATACGCAGGTTCTGTGATGTCTACGGTACCAATGGAATCACAGTTATCCAGCATATACTGGGTCAGAGGTGGTTCCCAGTAAGAAATGGCACAGAGCAGAATGCAAAAATGCAGTGGAAACATCTAGAAGGAAGTGAAATAAGGCACTGGAAAACTTTTGCTGGAGCACTGGGTTCAACTTTTTCAAGCACAGGAGGATAGCTCAGGGGCAACGCGCTCACTTTGGAAGCAAAACAACACGGAACAACATAGGTTCGATCCCTGGGGCCACGCTTAGAAAACTCTGGGTATTAACTGTGTTATGAATAACCAATTATAACCCTGACCTACTCCACCAGGATGGGGTATATCTATTACCAAAGGGAATAGAATTCTTTACAGATAGCACATTCAAGACCCTAGAAGAAAGGGGTTCCTTATAAGGGTGCTTTTGGTGGAACCTGAGAGGCCAGGCACCCACTCAGGTGTGGCGACATCTGTCAGAGGAGAGAATGCCATTTGGTTTTGATAAGGGGCACCAGCCAAGAATGGAAGGAAAGAAAGCTGGAGAGGCAAACGTCCAGCTTGCCAAACGCAAAAAGGGACTTACCAACAAGGCTCAAGTGACAGTTGGATGGGCAGTGTCGAGAATCGAGCAAGAGCTCTGTAAGTCGACATGGCTGGTGATGGTCATCGCTCTCCTTGAACACGAGTTGTCCAAAAGCACACCTTTTTTAAAAAAAAATGTTTTTTTATAAATAATAAAGCCTACGGCCAAATCGTTTTTCCACACAAACTATAGTACAGTGTGCTATTTGCAGGTGAAAGAGTTGTGATCACAAAGCAATCAATGCCTGCCTTACTCGGCTTCATCAGTGCTCATCGCAATGCTCTTCTATTATACTGCAGTTGATGTAAATCCCCGTTGGATAATTAATGGGACAAGCTTTCCGCAGACATGAGACAACCTTGCAGGTTAACATCCAGCAGGGCTCACTTATTGGTCCATCCTTCTAAGGTAGATAATAGCAAACAATTGTACTTAACAGTGGGAGGAATGTAACATGAAGGGCGGCATAAACCCATTGTACTATTTTCATAATATTAAACATTTGGCATTGTATTAGAGCAGCGCAAGGCTTGATTAGTGTTGGTGTTGCATAGTACGGTATTATACAAAAGGACCGAATACCAAAAGTTCGACTCCCGAATGTCTGACCCCACTTTTCCGCGTATATATATATATATATATATATATATATATATATATATATATATATATATATATATATATATATATATATATAGGGGGTAAAGTGTATAAAAATGTATAGGGGTAAGGTGGGGGGACTATGGGGGGTTCTCCCCCCACATATATATTTGCGGAAAATAAAAAAAAATTGAACTTTTGGGAGTCGAACCTTTGGGTTCGGTAAAATCACACAGATCCACATAGAACACCATCCTCCGCCTATTGTATGCAAGCACAATGGCTAAGCGGCTACTAATAATATATATACTATACCGCTAGCTTAGGTTGTGAGTTTGGTAAAATTGTTCTGGGGAGATCCATTTAGGTGTTTTCCTTTATAAGTGCTTTGATGAAGCACGTCACCTCTCTGCAAGGCATGGATACCTTTTAGGATTCAACACTTGAAGTAAAATGGTGTTTAAACACTCTAAGTAAACATGCTCTGATTTGCATATTGCTTCTTAAAGGTTTAAAAGTGCATGCTCATATTTTCAAGGATTAAGCGACTCAGTTATGCAGGAAACGCCTGGAGAAGGCTTCAGCTGATAGCTGCGTGTTACAGCAAAAGTGCTCGAGATGAACTTGTTTTTTCTTTTTTGGGGCAATGTGTAATTTCAGCTGAGGTTTCTTGCAGTCTTACTAAATGATTTGTATTCTGTTCTCTCCGTTCTACCTTTATCCTTTATTCCATTTAATCGGCAAGCTCTGCGTATCCTCTGCGCTTTCTGCACGGCACATCATTCTACAGTAAAACCTTGTTATGTCTTCGAAAAATGTATAATGTTCCTTGATTGCACGTGCATATAATAACAAAAAACAGTATTGAAATGGACACTCTTTCCTATGCTCCACCCGCCCCGCCTACAGGGTGCTTACAGGCGTGCTCATTCTTTGGTATAAATGAACGTTTTAACAGGAATATATCTTCATAGAGTTGCCTCTAATTATTCTCCAGGAGAATAAAGACCTCCAGAGGTTGTGCTGGCAGAGTGCAGCTGGTTAATTTGGGGAAATTATGTATTTAAGGTTTCAGAGTACAGAGTGCTCAGATGAAAACATAAGGTGATGCGCGGGGCTAAAGAATGACCAGTATCAAACGGCAATAGAAACTACAAAAAGTTATGGATCTAAATGCTTGACCCATTGCTTTTTTGCTCCTTTATGCTGTTGTTGCAAGGTTCAACCACTTGGTGATTCATGGAATTTTGTGCCAAAAAACGGGGTTTTGTGCGCCATTCTATCCGCAAATCCCTGTTTAACAAATGGGGATTTGCAGGCAGAATGGCGCAAAAATCCCTGTTTTTTCGGCGCACAAATTCCATGAATCACAGTCTTCACCCCGCCCCCATAAGAGTGGCCAACGCTCGGCCTCTGCCAGGTCCAACCCTCTGCACTGGAGCACGCGCAGCCCAGCCCATGGGTATACCTTGCTGGGATTCGGCAGTGAGGTGATGCTTCTCTACCTGGCACAGTGGGCACTTACAGAGCAGGACAAAATAATTAAGAGCAAGATACACGGTTCACAAAGACAGCTGGTGACACAGAAATCTATCCAAAACCCCCTGAAGAATTTTATTAATGACTTTATGGGAATTCAACATGTTGGGTGATTAGGAGTCATATTGGTTATGCTCTATGAATGTGTGCATTATTTAGCATTTTTGAGGATGTGATTAAAAGTTTTAAGGATTAACTTGCTGTTTTTTTGGTTGAGAGAGATTATTTTGTGTCATTTGTTGTGTTTGGCTAGGAAGACTGAGTTTGCATGACACATGAGTGTGAACTATCAATAGAATGTCTTACCAGTGTCTGTTCTGTGTTTTCTTAAAAATTGTTTTTTTTTTCAAAAAAGATTTCTTAGAAAATGATATTTAAATAAAATGTAAGATTTGTATATGAAGAAGAGTAGATCTAATTTCTTTCCCCTTCGTATCTGCTCTGTTCGTGAGTCCCTGTAGTTGAGTGAACCTCAGCATCTGATCCTTTCTACAGTGGGCAGGTTACTGTGTCATACCCTCTCCCACTATGGGAGACTCACAATAAAGTGATAAATGCACCGCTAAGAATGCTTTTGGTCCCATAGCCGGCCTTAGGGCACGGTGGGCGGGGCAGCCGCCCAGGTAGCCCTGCCATTAGAACCCCCCATGCCAGCCCGGGCAGTCTTACAAGGTCTCCCCCGAGCTGGCTTGGTGGGAGAAGGCGCGCCAGGTGCCCTATTACAATTAAATGTTTTCCGCTGGAGCACATTAAATAACAATAGGGCGGCTGCCAAGCCCATTGAAAAATTCCAAATTTGGCGCCCCCCTGCCGCATGACTAGGGGCACTTGGGGGGAAAGGAGGGGCGCCACATTTTGTATTTGCTGCCCAGGGCGCGGCAGCTTCTAAGGCTGGCCCTGTCTGATCTCATCGTTTTTTAGCTTGCTTCTGCTAAGAAATAAAGAATACAACTATTCACAAAACAGTCTTGACCCCCATGCTGCCCCACAACGTTAACGGCAAGCCACATTCGCTCTGCACTAGAACACAGGCACACCCACCCATATTCGTACTTCGATGCCCATCTTCAGTGAGGGGTAGCTGCGCTTGGATAGACCGAGCAAACAACCCTGTGTTTATTCACACACCCTCAAAAATGGAGAATCACAAACTATATATGGCTACAAACACTGGAGCCAATACATCTGTACCTTTAAAAAAGAACTCCTCTGGCTACCATTTAATTTAGATTGTTTGTGCCCATCAACAAGAGGAATGTCCATCCACAAATCCCACCTCCAATTTGTGCCACCCGAAGTTACGCATGTACAGTGTGGCCAGGTATGTTTCCTGAGGTCACTACTTGCAGCATTAATGAACTCAGGTTGGATGGGTGGTGGGATCTACGTGAAATGACCGAATCCAAAAGTCAGAGTCCCAAAAGTCTGTTTTTTTAATGTTTTATTTCCCATTTGTTCTCATATATATGCGTGGGGGAGACCCCCTACAGCCCCATCATCTTACCCCTATACATTTTTATTTTTTTTACCCCCCCCCAACATACACATATTCAAACAATTAGGGGTCGGACTTTTGGGCTTCAGATTTTTTGCCCTCTGTAATTTCATACAATACCGGGAGGTGGGCTAGCAGCACTTTCTGGATAGTCCTCTGTGAGGGTGGGGCCGAGCTTGATTGCGCACAATGCTCCCCTTCTACACTGTCACAAATGCGCTGCAAAACAATCAACTGCACTACATCCAAGAGATGTTCCCATTGCATAAGAAGTGTGTGCTCAGGTTTTGCAACCCATCAACGTTTGCTTTTTGCACCAAATTCGAACACAGAAACACAAAGTGGTGCCTAAAGACTGGAGTGATAGCAGAGGCAGGCTGTCAAACTCCTTATTAAACTCCCTTCCTCCTCACCTGGTTCTTCACTGAAGCTTGTGTCTTCTTCTGTATCCCTCTTCTTCCTTCTGGACTTCCTTGATGTAATGCCTTTCTTCCTTTCCTTCTTTTGCAGCAAGTAAGGTCTGTCTCCCCGGGATGCCACACTGTCGGTAGGGGAAACCCCCAACAGCATGGCCTCCCCTGGAGCAAGCCTCGAATGCAGGGAAAAGCCTACGGGTTGAAAAACCCTGCAATCCTCAGGTGATGTTGAAAGGCGAGGATAGCTGATTGAATACTTCTATGTTAATCAGACGGGCGGATTCCGTAGAGCATAGCCTCTGATGGAGTTCCGATATGCGAGACAGAATGGAAGCTCGTCAGGAAGTAAATAAACAAATACGGAAGATCCAGTATCAAGAGGCTTCGTAGCCGAGTGGTGACTGGGAGTAGCAAACGCAACTGACGGGAGGACGCCAGAAGAGTCCAGCGAGTATGAGCCAGAAAGGAGAGCGGCAGGAGAAAGTGCCAGAAGATACACAAGTGGACAGGACAGGTAAGGAAAGAGAAAGGAGCGAGTGAACCGTGAGTATGGAAGAAAGTATAAAACAAGGTGAGCCGGAGTCCAAGGATTCCAAAACAGAACGGAACCTGTAAGGCAGGCAAAGCAGGGGCAAAACTTAAGCACGGAGAGAGATACGGGATCAGCTAAGAATAGCAAACAGGAGGACTAGAGAGAGCGTCATGCACGGAAGGATCCAAGGTGCAACGCACCGGCGAGCCGATTGTGTTGCAGTATTTGCCTGGTGGCGGCAATGTTGAAAAGAACAACTAGACTGTGCATACATCAACGGTCTAATACGTGATGGAACATCCTAATGGCGACTTCCACCGATTCCAAATCTACCAGGAAGGCATGACAGTATACCCCCTTATCCTCAGGGAGCCCCCTGTCTTCCCCGGATGTAATCTATGGAACCGGTGAATGAGAAAAGTGGCATGTATGTTCCTTCTTGGTTCCCAAGTGCATTCTGCTTCAGAATATCCCTTCCAGTGTACCAGGTGTTGCAGCCTCCCTTTCCTATATCGGGAATCCACTACACGACAGACCTCGTATTCATCTTCATCTGAGGGGGTGAGGTCTTTGGCTTTGGTATCTTTCTATGGTAAGGATCTGGTTTGTACTCTTTTAACAGTGAGGTGTGAAGCACAGGGTGGATCTTCTTCATGCTGATAGGGAGGCGAAGGCGAAAGGCTACAGGATTAATTTGGGCTTGAATAGGGAATGGACCAACATATCTGGGTGAGAACTTTCCTTTCCTGATCCATCTAGGCAGGAACCTATTTGACAGCCAAACCCGAGTATAAGTAGTCCAGGAAGGATTCGATAACCTACTAGCGCCGGCTGCCTTCTTGTAACCCTTCCTGCTTTCCTCCAGAGAAGTCTTGGCAAGCTTGTGCATCTCTCTAATAGTGTCCATTAGCTGTTCGATGGATGGCATCTTGGTAAAGGAAGAGAGTTGTAAAGTAAGAGGACGCGGATGATATCCATAAATACACAGAAAGGGACTCGTCTTGATGGCTGCATGAAAGGTGTTGTTATATGTGAATTCCACCATATGTAGATAACAGTTCCAGTCTTCCTGTTTGTGACTACAGAAACACCACAGATATTGTTCAAGTGTCGCATTGAGCCTTTCTGTTTGGACATTACCCTGTAGGTGGTACCCTGACGATAGTGCGGGACATATTCCCATTTGGCATAAAGAAGACCAGAAGGACGAGGTGAATTGGGATCCACGGTCAGACACAATGGTCGTAGGTAGGCCATGTAATCTAACTATCTCCCTAAGGAAGGTTGTAGCTGTTTGAAGAGCAGATGGAAGACCGGGAAGAGGTGAAAAGTGGGCCAGGTTAGAGAAGGTGTCAACCGTTACCATAATGGCCGTATTACCTTCAGATCTGGGAAGGTCCACGATGAAGTCCATGGATATATGAGACCAAGGTTGTGAAGGCAAATCTTCTTGCTGTAGCAGTCCTATTGGTCGACTAGTGGAATGTTTACCTGTGGCGCACACTGGGCAGGTGGAGACATAAACAGCTGCATCCTTGCGTAGGTTGGGCCACCAAAAGTAACTCGAAAGGAGTTTGACTGTCACCCTTTGTCCCTTATGTCCTGCTAATGGTAGGTCATGACACCATGCTAAAGCTTGCTCTTGAAGTTCCTTCGTCGGGAGATATAATGGAACATCCTAATGGCGACTTCCACCGATTCCAAATATTCCTGGAAGGCATGACAGTATACCCGCTTCTCCTCAGGGAGCCCCCTGGCTTCCCCGGATGTAATCTATGGAACCGCTGAATGAGAAAAGTGGCATGTATGTTCCTTCTTGGTTCCCAAGTGCATTCTGCTTCAGAGTATCCGTTCCAGTGTACCAGGTATTACAGCCTCCCTTTCCTATATCGGGAATCCACTAGACGAGAGACCTTGTATTCTTCTTCATCTGAGGGGGTGAGGTCTTTGGCTTTGGTATCTTTCTATGGTTAGGATCTGGTTTGTACTCTTTTAACAGTGAGGTGTGAAGTACAGGGTGGATCTTCTTCATGCTGATAGGGAGTCGAAGGCGAAAGGCTACAGGATTAATTTGGGCTCGAATAGGGAATGGACCAATATATCTGGGTGAGAACTTTCCTTTCCTGATCCATCTAGGCAGGAGCCTGGTTGACAGCCAAACCCGAGTATAAGTAGTCCAGGAAGGATTCGATAACCTACTAGCGTTGGCTGCCTTCTTGTAACCCTTCCTGCTCTCCTCCAGAGAAGTCTTGGCAAGCTTGTGCATCTCTCTAATAGTGTCCATTAGCTGTTCGATGGATGGCATCTTGGTAAAGGAAGAGAGTTGTAAAGTAAGAGGACGAGGATGATATCCATAAATACACAGAAAGGGACTCATCTTGATGGCTATATGAAAGGTGTTGTTATATGTGAATTTCACCATATGTAGATAACAGTTCCAGTCTTCATGTTTGTGACTACAGAAACACCACAGATATTGTTCAAGTGTCGCATTGAGCCTTTCTGTTTGGACATTACCCTGTGGGTGGTACCCTGACAATAGTGCGCGACAGATTCCCATTTGTTGGCATAAAGAAGACCAGAAGGACGAGGTGAATTGGGATCCACGGTCAGACACAATGGTCGTAGGTAGGCCATGTAATCTAACTATCTCCCTAAGGAAGGTTGTAGCTGTTTGAAGAGCAGATGGAAGACCGGGAAGAGGTGAAAAGTGGGTCAGCTTAGAGAAGGTGTCAACCGTTACCATAATGGCCGTATTACCTTTAGATCTGGGAAGGTCCACGATGAAGTCCATGGTTATATGAGACCAAGGTTGTGAAGGCAAAGCTTCTTGCTCTAGCAGTCCTATTGGTCGAGTAGTGGAATTTTTACCTGTGGCGCACACTGGGCAGGTGGAGACATAAACAGCTACATCCTTGCGTAGGTTGGGCCACCAAAAGTAACGCGAAAGGAGTTTGACTGTCGCCCTTTTCCCTTATTTCCTGCTAATGGTAGGTCATGACACCATGCTAAAGCTTGCTCTTGAAGTTCCTTCGTCGGGAGATATAAGGCATGCTCCTTCAAATAGAAACCATCCTTGACTTGGAGAGAAGTCTTCAAATCCAGAGGCAGAACTGTTGGAGCAGAAAGGTCCTCGACCTTCTCGAGAAAGGTATTCACTGTAGCTATGATCTCCTTGCCTGCAAGTAACGTCACACCCCTCGGGAGGGCCTTTAGCTCTTCCTGGTGGTTGCGAGACAGGGCATCTGCCAGGGTGTTCTTCGTACCAGGTATATAGGTGAGAATAAAATCAAACTGGGAGAATTAATACGCCTACCAAGCATGTCGTGGATTCCTACTCTCCATTTGTTGGAGGACCCAGAGATTGTGGTGATCCGTTCTGACGGAGAATTTATGGAGTGCCCCTTGTAGCAGATGTCGCCACTCTTCACAGGCCTGGCATATAGCTAGCAATTCCTTCTCAATTACAGTGTAATTGAGTTCACTGGGGTTGAGAGTCCTTGAGATGTAAGCTATGGGATGCTCAAATCCATCTTCCCCTTCCTGAAGAAGAACTGCACCTGTAGCTCCATCCGAGGCATCAGTCTCTATGATGCACGGGAGACTTTGGTCAGGTTTTCATAGAATGGGGGTGGTAGTGAAGTCTCGTTTGAGAGAAATGAATGCTAGATCAGCCTCTCAACCCCACTTAAATCGTATCCCCTTCTTCAGTAGAGCCGTTAATGGTTAGACCTTGTCAGAGAAGTCCTTTATGAACCGACGGTAGAAATTCGACAATCCAAGAAAACGTTGGATATCCTTTACCGTCTTAGGGGTAGGCCAATTAACAATGTCCTTGATCTTGTCTGGATCCATCTGAATACCATTTTCAGATAAGATGTACCCCAGATATGTTATCGATGGAACTTCAAACAAGCACTTTTCCGGTTTAGCATACAGATGGTTTTGTCGTAGGCATTCCAGGACTTCATGCATATGTCTTCGATGTTCCGTGAGAGAGGAGGAATTTACCAGGATGTCATCCAGATAGACTACTACACATACAAACAATAAATCTGCAAATAACTTGTCCATGAACCTCTGGAATACAGCAAGGGCATTGACAAGTCCAAAGGACATCACAGTATATTCAAAGTGACCTAGAGGGGTCCGAAATGCTGTTTTCCATTCATCGCCTGATCTTATTCGCAACAAATGATATGCCCCCCGAAGATCCGATTTGGTGAAGATAGATGCCCGTTGTACTGCCTCCAGGATTTCCTTGATCAACGGCATGGGATATCTATCCTTGATGGTGTATTGATTCAGGCAATGATAGTCTATACAGGGTCGAAGCTCTGTGGTTCCTTTCTTAGGGATAAAGAAAAGAGAAGCGCCTACCGGTGATCTAGACTCTCTAATCAACCCATGCTTAAGGTTTGTCTCCAGGTACTCTTTAAGGGCCTGTCGTTCAGGGATGGACAGGGGATACATTCTTCCAAACGGGATGGAGGCCCCCAGTGTGTTTTCTATGGCACAGTCTTCTGTTCTGTGAGGAGGAAGAAGGTAGTAGGTCTTGTCTTCGAATACTTCCTGGAACTCCTGATATTGTTTAGATATCAAGCCAATAACTACTGAAGAAAGATTTTCTTTAGTTTCTTCAAGGGATGCAGATTGTGTATGGTTGAAGCAATTCCCTTGGCAATAGGAGGAATCAAAAGTCACAGTATTCTTTGCCCAATCAATGGAAGGATTATGATGACCCAGCCAAGGCATTCCCAAAATGACGGGGAAATGAGCAGCCTTAATGAGGTCAAAGATTATATTCTCTTTATGTTGGAAGACTGTAGTCAAGAGAGGTTGAGTTTCTTTGATAATAGGGCCTGAAGACAAAGGAGACCCGTCAACCCCTTCTATGAGTATCTCTTTAAATTTGTGTTGGATGGGAATAAGATTCTCTTCTGCCCAACTTATGTCAACAAAATTGCCGGCAGCCCCACAATCTAACATGGCCAGGGCCTCCCATTCGACATCATCAATAGATAACTTCACCTTCAGCACCATAAGACTCCCATCGTCCTGCTTCTTTTATGCCTTGGAAAGACTACAGGTACTGATGGCAACTACCCCCGACCTATCCCTGACTAGGACCGGGGAGCGGCATTTCCCGACTGCCTTGGAGGGACTTCGGGGCAATTTCGTAACAGGTGTTTCTGAGACCCACAATACATGCATAACCCAAGATCCCTTCTTCTCTTCCTCTCTTCGGGTGTCAAGGGTCCTCGAGTCGTTCCGATTTGCATGGGTTCTTCTCCTGTAGAAGTCATGGGTCGTTCCCCGGAAGGGAAAGGAGTAACCATAGGTGGTGGAACTGTCCGACTCCTTCTCTTTTCGGATCTCCTTTCCGCCAAACGGTACCCCATTTGTAGGGCCAACATGACAAGTTCTTAGAAACTTTGTGGTCTTGCTGTCCGAGCCAACTCATCCTTAATGTCCTCTTGAAGGCCGCGTCAAAAAAGGGTCTGTTGTGCTGAATCTGCGCCACCCTGCATATGTAGCCAACCGCCCTTATAAGGAGACATAAGTTTGAACATCCTGCGATCCTTGTCGGAGATCTAGGAACGCCTCATAAGTGGAGAACTGGACCTCGGGTCTTTCGAACCGAGCTCTGAACTGTTGTGTGAAATTTGCATAGTCGTTTATAATGGGGTCAGCTTGATCCCATGCCAGGGCATTCCCAACCAGATTGGAGACCAAAAATCCCACACAAGCCCTAGCGGACTCATAGGCCTTTGGACGAAAAGTGAAATATATCTGGCAGGCATCAAGAAACTCTTTTAGGGTCTTAGGGTTGCCATCGTACTTGCCAAAAGGCAATGGTAAGGGAGGTAAATCCCCACGAACCCCATCATCGCGGGCTGCTATTTGTTGCTTTAAGGTCACATTTTCTGAGCGAAGGGATAGTACTTCAGTGGTTAGACCCTTTATAGCGTTGACCAGTTCCTGGTACTGTTCAAGCAAAGCCATGGTTTCCTTTTGGTGTTGCACGCTGTCAAACTCCTTATTAAACTCCCTCCCTTCCTCCTCACCTGGTTCTTCACTGAAGCTTGTGTCTTCTTCTATATTCCTCTTTTTCCTTCTGGACTTCCTTGATGTAATGTCTTTCTTCCTTTCCTTCTTTTGCAGCAAGTAAGGTCTGTCTCCTTGGGATGCCACACTGTCGGTAGGGGAAACCCCCAACAGCGTGGCCCCCCCTGGAGCAAGCCCCGAATGCAGAGAAAAGCCTCCGGGCTGAAAAACCCTGCAATCCTCAGGTGATGTTGAAAGGCGAGGATAGCTGATCGAAAGCTTCTATGTTAATCAGATGGGCGGATTCCGTAGAGCATAGCCTCCGATGGATTTCCGATACGCGAGACAGAATGGAAGCTCGTCAGGAAGTAAATAAACAAATACGGAAGATCCAGTATCAAGAGGCTTCGTAGCCGAGTGGTGACTAGGAGTAGCAACGGCAACTGACGGGAGGAGAGTCCAGCGAGTATGGGCCAGAAAGGAGAGAGGCAGGATAAAGTGCCAGAAGATACACAAGCGCACAGGACAGGTAAGGAAAGAGAGAGGAGAGGGTGAACCGCGAAGTATGGAAGAAAGTATAAAACAGGGTCAGCCGGAGTCCAAGGATTCCAAAACAGAACGGAACCCGTAAGGCAGGCAAAGCAGAGGCGAATACTTAAGCACAGAGAGAGATACGGGATCAGCTAAGAATAGCAAACAGGAGGACTAGAGAGAGCGTCATGCACGGAAGGATCCAAGGTGCAACGCACCGGCGAGCCGATTGCGTTGCAGTATATGCCTGGTGGCAGCCATATTGAAAAGAACAACTAGACCATGCATACATCAGTGGTCTAATACGTGATGGAACATCCTAATGGCGACTGTCACCAATTCCAAATCTTCCAGGAAGGCATGACACAAGCATGTGGCTTCCAAGGAGGCACCCAGGCATTGTGAAAAGCCCAGGTCATCTATTTACTACACATGATTCATGGATCAATGAACGTTTATCAAACATGCAAAAAAGTGGTAATGAAATGTGGCAAACAAAATCGATAAAAAAACTGTCATCCAGCAAAAGTGTGTAATAATACCTGATTCTTCTGACTGTAAATATAAGGAATTAATCTATAGGGAGTTTGTCGGATTAACTGTGAATAACCCCTGGAGATACCCCATTTGATTCCGAATGAAGTAACTGTTAGTAACACGGACATACTACTGACCGACTCGTCCCTTCAAGAAGTAAGACAGTGGGCCTCATTACGACCCTGCCGGTCTGGTAACAACGGTGCACGTAGGCTCACCGGGCACCGTTGTTACCAGACCGGCAGAGTACAAGTCTGCGAGCCGGATGCCTTTCCACCCACCAGGTCTGACCTGCTCGCAGACTTTGACGGAAGCACTGGCACTGTTGCACACGGTGTCGATGCTTCCGTGCTCCCTATTCCCATTCGAGTCCTATTGGACTCGAATGGGAATGGGGAGTTACTTTTTCTGGCGCCTGGCTTGTTTCCGGGACCACCGGGGCTGTATAGCCCCAGAAAATCCCCAAAGCAGATGCTGCAAAAAACACAACTCTGGCAGCAGGCGTGCTTTTTTTACCGGCATGGCTACCGCCGGAGTCGTAATGAGGCCCAGTACTTCTAATAAACGTTTGTGTCCACGAGTAACTCAGAGTTACTCCTGGCAACATTTTCTATGAATGAACTGGCCCCCAAGTCAATAATAACTGTCCACGGCATACACCAAAACAAGACAAACAATTGTGACTTACTGACTCCCAGGACAAAGATGCTGAAAACTCCAATCACTTGCCAGAGTCGCAGCCCCCAAAACACAACCGTCTCTGATGTGACCGGGTCTGGTTTCTTTTTAGGGGTCTCTGTTGTTGCCTACAGGATAGAAGGAATGGGAGCATTAGAGCGACAAGCGCTGAGGCAATTGAGGTACTTCGCCATTGCAATTCTTAATACTTGATGGGCACGATAAGCAGTTACATATGCTAGGCCCAAGGTTCTGTACATGTCAGAAGACCACATGATGATAACAATAGAAGATCTTATTTTTCCAGTCTAGGATGTATAGAAACACTCTCTATTCGTTTGCTCTTGACTTTATTTTGTATTGAGTAACTACTTCTATGCACTTAGGAAGAAACAGTTTTCGGCAATGATGTGTTAGAAGGTGCTCTTCATGTTCTTTTGGTTTCTTTGTTGTAAATAATACAATTGACTCATTTTGGGGGATCTGCTAGTGGCGAGGCTACTTCTTCCGTTCTGTAATATATAGTGTGCCTCTATAAAACATTTTACAAGCGTTATTTTTTTTTAATTTGAAGTTGGAATCACCGCTAACAATAATGCCTCTGTTAAGAGAAGGATTCTTACTATCACAAACAATATTTTTTTTAAAAGACAGATAAAGTGTTGTAGGTCACAACATTTTGATGTTAACATTTCAATTATTAACAACACAGAAACACGTATTTTAACAACATCGTAACCTTGTCACTCACAGAAGACATTGGCAATGGATTATGCCTTTTAAACTAGTGCGTAAATATGGCAAGTGACCCCGGTTTTGCATACATAATTTAGACACCTATTGCAAAATTGTGATTAATATCATCGTGGAAGAATAGGATCATCATAAAGTTGTCATTAATGGACCTCTCACCACTTCATGCATGTGCTTAGGCCTGCAATATACTTCTAGCAATATACTGAGGAGGTCAGCTTATTTTGGTGAAATACTGCCTGATCCACCTTGATACAGTGACTAGATGATGGATCTACAAGCTTTGTGCCCTAGATGTTTTGGACTAAAATTCCCATCAATCGTATCCAGGATGTTATGTTGTTATTTTGCATTTGTATAGCACCTTTTACCATTGTTATGATTCCAAAGCGCTGTGGGTTGAATGACCTCAGGGACCACAGTTCAGGTCAGTAGAGAGAGTAGTGTGGAACAACGTGCGTAGGTGCACACCGTATATGTGCAGCCAGAGTGCAATTGGTGATGTGTAGGTGTGATGGGGTGGTTGGGTAAGGTCAGTAGAATGTGTGCAGCAAGACCAATGGACTGTGCTATCTGTATTCTGGTGGTGCTGGTTGCTTGAGACACACGTTATGTGTGCAACTAGGTCAAAATGTCAAGGGGTGTAGCCGCGTTCCAAAGACTGGTGAGGCGAATGTGGGGGAGTGTTAGTCTGTGTGCAGCTAGGGCAAATTAATCAAGGGGTGTAGCTGCATTTTATTGTTTGTTGGTGCAGAGGAAAGAGTAGGTATAGTGGTGTGTTTGAGTGTCTGTGTGTTTTCCAGGGGAGCCTTGTTCCTGTTCAACTTCCAGTTCCTGTCGAGGGTGTGGTAGCTCCTTGTTTCTTGATGGGTCAGATTGTTTTGGCGAGGACTGATGGGTGGTGACAGGTAGATCTGTCCCAAAAACTCAAGTTGCTATTGCATAGATACTGTTGGGGTCCTCGGTCTGCAAATTGCTACATAGAATTCCGGATAAGAAGTTGTACTAGGACATTTTCTGAAAGTTATGGTTAGACAAGTATACGTGCTAGCATGTTCCTTGCATTATAATTCTCCACAGGGATTTCCAGGTATGTATGATTAGCAAGCAAAGCCATTTCCTGCTTTGATAGTGTAGTGCATAGTTTCCTATTTCCTTTTCTTCCCACATGTCTGATGTCTCTAAGAAGTCAAACTTCCAACTGCACTCCCTCATGGGTATTCTTTCTTTCCTTTCCTTCCCCCAGAAGCCTACTGTCTCTAGAGCCCTGGTTCTCTCTAGGCTGGATTACTGCAACATCCTCTTTCTAAATCTACCTGTTTCTACACTCCGCCCTTTGCAACTCATCCAGAACAGGACTGCAAGGCTTGTCCTTGGCCTAAAGCCCTGGGATTGTGTCTCTCAAGCCCTGAAATCTCTTCATTGGCTCCCAGTGGCTGCAAGGATTAAATCCAAGACCCTTTGCATTGTCCACAAGGCTTTTTGGGTCCTGGGTCCAAAATACCATCAACTCTCCCTCTGTAAATACCTTCCCGCTCAAGCTCTTTGCTCCTCCACCTCCAACTCCCTCAGGATCAGTTGTTTCTCCAAGCATCGAGTTGGTGGTTGATCTCTGTCTTCAGCTAGGGCCTCCCTCTGGAACAGCTTCCCTGCCACACTGAAACTTGATGAGAACCATCTCCGGTTCCGGAAGCATCTCAAGACCTTCCTCTTTGCTTCTGCCTTCTCTCCTCTCCCCTGCTGATCTTTCTGCTCTGGCACCGTGCACCTGGTTACCCTCTGATTTTAGGCCCAGGTGCATGCACAACCTGCCACGCACTTACACTGCCTCCTGGCAATCCTTGCACTTGGGTCTGTATCTGTAACCCTAAAGTCTCCTTATGTACATTTATCAGACACCCCCTGTCTGTGCCTTAAACCTAGCACTTGCCTCCTTGCTGGCAGATCTACCACTTGTTGTTTTTATCCTTTGCTCAGCACTTTCGACTTTTCCCCTCCCCCCTGCACTTTCCCCCTTCCCTCTCCCCTGCACTTGAGCATTCTCAAAAAGTCACTGGGCTTAGTAAGATCGTTGTTTGTTCTCCCTCATTCCCCTCCCTTGCCTTGTCGCACTTTGAAACACTTGTGTATGACCGCGATACAAATAAAATATCATATCATATCATATTTGAAGGGCAATGATCAAGTTCGTAAGTGCTATTAGTGCTTGGGTTGTTAGTTTTGCTAGATAGATTACTGGTGGGTGGTTCTGCTATACTTATACAAGGGTAGGTGTGATTAGCAGATTGACTGCCCGACGGCCATCGGTATCTAGTTCCGCTCTTACATTACCAGGTGCATAGGGTTAATTGGAAGGTGCCTTGTTTGGCTGATTGCATAGTGCATAATTGCATAGCCTTGATCAGGCTTATGAATGTTATTGGTTCTCGGGTTTCGAGTCTAGCACAATTGCCCATGATTCATTGTTATGGTTGCTTTAGGCCTCACAGCGTACAGAATTTTTGAGGATGAGGTGAAGAATAAATTGTGTCAGGTACAGAACTTCTGTTGCTATCCTGAAACGATTCGGGTTCCAAGACTGGGCCAAGGCTCCAGGTGGTGTAATTGGATAGAATGAGGCCTGACAGTCTATGGCGGGGTCTGAAATCAGTGGGTTACCACGCCAAGTGTCGGTCATGGTGGTAGGTAGGGTGGATCACTGCATTCCCTTGTGTGTTTTTAGACAAAAAAACAGGTTTTGAGTGCCTTCTGGAAAGCCATGTAGTCTTGGCTGCGTCTAATGCGGGCAGGCAATGATTTCCACAGAGATGGTGCCAGGGTTGAGTAGGCTAACCCTCTGATCCTAGCAAAATTGGAGGTCGGGACCACTAGGAAGAGGGCAGTGCTTGACCCATGGGTGTGAGTTGGGTGGTAAGGCGTAACCGTATCTTGTAGAAATTTGGGGCCTGATTTGTGCACCCCTCTGTGAATAATATATAGGAATTTGAAGGTGGCCCTGCATCCAATTGAAAGCCAGTGTAGGGTGCGAAGAGCCGGTGAGATGTGGTCCCTTCTTCCCAGTGAAAGAAGCAGTCTGTCAGCCGAGTGTTGTACTCTTTGGAGTTTGTTTAACTGGTAGGCCGGTGCACCCAGATAGAGGTAGTTTGCATAGTCAAGTCTGGGCATGACAATGGACATAATTGCAGCCAGTCTATAGGGTAGGTAAGGAAGGGGAAGATATGCTTCAGGAGCATGAGGTGTAAGTAACAGGCTTTGGAAGTATTGTTGATATGGTGAGACAGAGTTTGGACCGAGTTCATTGTGCAGCCAAAGTTTTTTACAGTGGTGGTAGGCGTGGGGGAGGCTGAATGAGGGTCATCAGGAAGTCGGTGGGGGAATACCATGATCTCTGTTTTACCTGGGCTCAGAAGGTGAAGATTAGTCATCATACAGTGGTCAATGTCTAAGAGACATGTTACTAGGTCAGGGCTGGGGTCGGTGGTAGATTTAGGGATTTTCAGGGTGATTTGTGTGGCATACGCATAGTTGTAGCAAGTGAGGTTGTGTGAGCAGTTGATGCTGCGGAGAGGGGTCAGGTAAATGTTGAAGAGAAGCAGAAAGAGGCAGGCGCCCTGGGTCACTCCAGTGCTTACTCAGTGAGCAGCGGAGAAGAAAAGGGCAGAAGGGTGATTTGCTGTCTGTTAGAGAGAAATGAGACAATCAAGGAGAGAGCTGAATCACGTATTCCGAAGGAGTGCAGTCTGTCAAGGAGGATCATGTGGTTGATGGTGTCAAACGCTGCCGAGAGGTCAAGAAGAATAAGAGCTGTGCATCCCTCTGATTCGACTGTCACTACGTTGAAGTCATCCCATATAGAGATCAGCATGGTTTCTGTTCCAGGGCATGGACAGAACCCTCATTGTGCAGGGTCTAGGAGATTGTTAGATTTCACAAAGCCATGGAGCTGTGAGTAGGCAGTGTGATCGATGAGTTTTGCCAGGAATCTGGTGTTAGAGATTGACCTGAACTTTGAAGAAGTCTGGGAACTTGCCAGAGATGAGAGAGTCATTGAGAATGGACCTCAACAGTTCTCCTGTGCAGTTGGAGATAAAGATTTCTTTGTGGAGAGAGGCAGGACAAGGGTCCATGGGTGAGCCGAAGGGTCGACTGTCAGAAAGTAGTTTTGTGAACTCCTCGCTCGAGAGAGTTGGAGGAGCAGAAGGATGGGTTCTCGGGATGGAAGGAGGGTGGGCCTGGTAGAGTGGGAGTAGAGCAGGTAGACAATAAGGAGAGTTTGACATTGATGGTGGCCATCTGTCTAGGGCTGTTTTGGGGAAATGTTCAGACAAGGAATTACAGAGCATTTGTGATAAAGCAGTCAGAGCTGTGGTGCAGGGAGGGTTCAGGAATCCAGTGATGATCCTGTGGAGCTCTTTGCTGCGACTCCAGAAGTTCAGGATCCTTGTACTATAATATGCTTTTCTGGCCATTCGGATCTCTGATTTGTAGATTCTGTGGTGGTGGGCGAGTACTGATTTGTTTTGTGGAATTCTGGAAGCTCACTATTTGTGCTCAAGGGAGTGGTAGTGTTTTTTTTTAGAGTCTTCAGAGGGGGGTAAACCATTTGGGGGTAGGTCCTATGTGGAAGGATGAGGGCGTGGAGGGGGTTAGAGGAATGAGGGAGTTGTTTAGCAAGGACTTGTAGAGCTCTATGGGTAAGGGTCTAGCTGTGGTGGGGAGTGAAGAAAGGGTGCTTAGTAGTGCCTCGGCCAGGTCTGGTAGTACCATGACCTGGTTCCAGCACTTGAACTGAGTGTAGGGGTAGATTATGGCTTGGGAGGTGTCATGTGTGAGGATCAAGAAAGGTATGGCAGACTGGTTTGTCCAGATGAGGGGTTGAGGGGTGGACGTGGTGATGGGGTCAGAAGAGCTGAAAATGGCATTGAGGGTGTGGACAGCCTCAAGGCTGTCAACCAGTGGTAGAGTCATGGAGTTGTTGGGGACGTCGAACCAGATGTTCAAATCTCCCAGTAGGGTGAGTGCCGGGTGGATAACTAGAATGGCTGCTAGTGAGTCACATAGACTGTTGGCAAAGTGTCTGTAGTAGCCCGGGGGGCTGTAGATGAGTAGGAAGCTGTGTGAAAGAGCAGGCAAGAGAAAGGGGTCATTCCGAGTTGGGCGGTAGCCATGGTGCTTTCAGCACCATGGCTGCCTCCCATACCGGGTACGTGTCCGGTCTGGTTGAATGGGGATTTACCGGGTCATTCCGACCCGGAGGACACGGTAAGTCCCCATTCAACCAACCATTCCCCATTCCCATTTGAGCCCCCATAGGGCTGAATGGGAATGGGAAAGGCGCTAATAACGGGCCCGCGAATAGCAGGCCCATTATTAGCACCCTGGTTCTCTTAACAGGACCCGTAAAGGACTTGTGGTTAGACCATACGTCCTTTACGGTTCCAGCTAAGGGACCTCGGAATTGGGTGGTAAGGGATTACCGGCACTGGTCTCCTTACCGGTGCCGGTATCCCTTACCACCCAACTCGGAATGACCCCCAAAGTGTTTGACTAGGAGGTATTCACAGTGAGCTGTGCTGGGTTGTTTTTCAGTGGAGGTGATATAGATATGAGGTTTGTGCAGGATGGCTAATCCGCCTCCTCTGGAAGGTCTGTTGTGGGTGATGAGTGAGTAGTCAGGTGGGAAAGTTTAATGAGCGATAGGCTTGAGGTCGTCCAAGAACCAAGTTTCTGTGATGAAGATAAGGTCAGGGTTTTCTGAGTTTAGGAGAGCAAAGATGCTATGTTTGTTCTTGGCTACGGAGTGGGCATTGAAGAGGAGGCAGGTGACCTTGTCAGAGGTACAGGCAGCAGTGTTTCCCCGGGTGTCTGGGGTTGGCTCTGCAGGGATGGTCGGGGTCATCAGGGGACAGTGTTTGTGGTGGGGAGAGGGATGATTGGGAGGGGCAGTGTAATAGGACTGATGGAGGTGGTCACGGTGGGGGGATACTCTAGTGGGTGTGGTAGCGGGCTGTGGGTATGTAGAGACTGGGAAGAGATGGAGGGTGGTGTAGGCCTTCGACTTACTAGTGGCGTGGGAAAGTGGATTCAGGTGGTGGAAAAAGGCTTGGAGGGATGAGGCATGGTGGTGAGAGGTGATAGATAGTACAGAGGTGTCTGGCTAGATGTTGATAGGGGATGATGCACAGGGGCTGGGAAAGGGTGGGGCAGGATTATGGAGAGATACATGGGGAGCTGTCTGCAAAGAGGGGGAGGGGGACAAGAGAGGTAGAGGGGACGTGGTAGTGGGGTATGAGAGGCAAGGTGGATGGAGAGGTGTAGGGCAGTAGAGGTATGCAGAGTGGACGGTGGGGTTAATCGTCTACCTCTGACTTATGTTTGTCTACGGTGCTGAGGAGGTGTGTGGGAGGGTGGGGGATTGGCAGAAAAGAGGGTAGAGACGATGGTTCGGGAAAGTGCAAGATGTGCCACGCTCAGTGAGGGGAAGCGGCTTGCCAGGTGAGGCCATTTAGGGGTAGTCATTGAGGTGGAGATGGTGGTAGGTGGGTGGACAAGGCTTGCTGAGGTGGGTGTGGTTGGGGCAAGGGAGGAGGAGATAGTGCCCAGACAGGGGAGGGGTTGGGCGTAAGCTGTCAAAGCGCCCCCGTGATTCCTCTGTGGTGGTAGTTGTGAGTTTGTGGACAGGTCAGGAGTGTGTGTGATGGAGGGTGTGTATTTGGAGGGTCCTGGGGAACATGGGGGGAGGTTGGGTTGAGGGGAGCATTCCCTTGTGTGAGATATGAGCGGAGGCCAGGGTCTTGAGGACTCTGCATGTGTAGCTGAGTGTGCCTGGGGCAGGGGGGCTGCAGGGTGTGTTTCCAAAAGAAGGCTCAAGAGTTCAGCTGGAAGAGGGGCTGATCCTTTGGGAGCAGCAGAGAGCTCCTGTGGACTGAGAGTTGGATGCTGGGTGGTGGGAGGCTTTGTGAGTGGGACAGCCTCCTGCCTGGGGAAGTGGAGAGGCGAGGAGGGGGACAATGAGAAAATGGATTGGGGATGAAGAGAAAGATGCAGGGGTTAGCTGTTTCTGGGTGCGCCAGAGTGTCCCTCGTGTCTGAGAGTTTGAGGGTCGGCACTGAGAGGAAGTGGGAGGCTGTGGGACCTCAGTCAGTGTGGGTGGTGAAGAGGGTTTGGAGATTGGAGGGAGTCAGCACCAGTGATTGGTAGTGGGGTATTCATTGAGCGATTGAAGGTGGGCCAGGGAGTTCCTCTGGGTAGCAAGTTGGGGTGTGTGTGGTGGGAGGTGGTTGCGATGGGTAGGAGGGTGTGCGGGATATGAGTGAGAGCCTCAGAGGTAGCAAAGTTTTATGAGGTTTGAAGTGGCTGCAGAACTGAGGGTGCAAGGGTGTAGGATGAGGGTTGTGAGGGGTGTGAGTGGGAGTGTGTGAGAGCTCCATGAGTATGAGGGAGGGGTAGTGTGTCTTGAGAGTAAGGATGAAGTTCAGAGGGGGTGTATTCCAGGGAGTCTGAGAGTTCCATGTGGGAGTGAGTAGGTGGGGCTGTGGTGGAAGACGGTGTGTGCGTGCATGATTCTGGAATAGCATTGGCAAGGGTTAGAGAAGGAGGGTGCAAGCAGAGGTGGTGTAGAGCAGGAGTGGTATGATCCGGGGAGGGTGATTCTGGGAAGGTGTGATAGTGGATTTGAGAATGAGGGTGCGAGAGTGGATGGTGTTGGGTGGATGAGGTCTGTTCTGGAGTGCTTGAGAGCTGCTCTTCTATGTGGGAGTGGCGGTGTGTGATGTGTGGTAGTATGTGCATCATTGAGTCTGGGTGAATGTGGTAGTGATGTACGGGATGGTGCGGGGGATGTGGATCTAGGTAGTGCAGTGTCTGGCTTGGGAGTATGCTGAGTGCCATGGTCGTGTAAGGGTGTGGCTGGAGGTGGGCAGTTTTGAGGCACTGGGAGGAGTAACGCTGGGTGGGACTGAGATTGAGGTACTACTGTAGATGCGAGGGCTACATTTCAGAGAGTCAGATTGGTGCGTGGGATGCCCGGAATAGAGGGAACAGTAGCTAGTGCATCTGGGATGGGGAGAAGGATTTACAATGGGGACACATCATCTAATGCAGTACCACCTAGATGGGGGACACCTGGGAAGCGTGAGAAGGGCCTAAGATGGTTGCACAAAAGTAAACTAGTAACTTCTAGATTTGAGGTACCTGGACCTAGAATGGGGGCACAACAACAAATTCAGCAAGGCTCAGGCTTGGGACACCTGGGTAGAGGGAGAAGGGCCTAAAATGGGTGCACAACAGTATATGCAGTAGCACTCAGATCTGTGATACCTGCACCTAAAATGGGGGCACAGCTGTAAAGGCAGTATCGCTCAGAATTGGGATACCTGGATAGAGGGGAAGGACCTAAGATGGGAGCACAATAGTAAATGAAGTAACACTTGGATTTGGGACACCTGGATAGAGGGCGAACGGCCTAAAATGGGGACACAGTAGTAAACTCACAACAGTAAATGCAATGACACTTAGATTTGGGACACCTGGATATAGGGAGAATGGCCTGAAGATGGGGTACACCAGTAGGTGCAGTAATATTTAAAGATGATGGTTTACCAAAGCAGACACACTAAATATGAGACATGGCTAACTTAGACAATCAGGCTAACTTACACAATCAGGCTAAATGTGGGACATGGATAACTTACACAATCAGGCTAACTCACACAATCAGGCTAACGTACACAATCAGGTTAACTCACACAATCAGGCTATATATGAGATGGCTAATTTACTAAATCTGTCTGACTCAATAAGGCTAAATGTGAGGTATTGATTGACTGATTGATATTGTATTTCAGTTGTGCTCGTACACAAGTGTTTCAGAGCACGACAAGGAAAGGGAGGGGAACAGGGGAGAACAAAACAGCGATTTTACTAGGCCCAGTGACATTGAGAATGCGAAAGTGCATGGGAGAGGGGGAGGGGAAAAGTGCATGGAAGGGGGAGAAGTGGAGAGCGTGGAGCAAAGGAGAAACAGATAAATAATAATAAATAAATAACAAAGGCAACAAACAGTGGTAGTGCAGCCAGCAATTGGCAAGTGCTGGGTTTAAGGCAGCAGACAGGGTAGTTCTGATAAGTGCAAGAAGAGAAAAGGGGGGGCCGGGGACTGTATGGGTACAGATACAGACCCCAGTGCAAGGAGTGGCCCGTAGGCAGTGTGGGAGGGTGGCAGGGTGAGCAGGGTGGCAGAGTATGGCTAACTTACACACAATCAGGGTAACGGACACAATCAGGCAAAATGCGAGATATGGATAACTTATATGATCAAGCTTACTTACACAGCCAGGTTAAATGCGACAGATGGTTTACTTACACAATCAGTCTAACTGACACAATTAGGCTAGCTGACATGATCAGACTAACTGACACAATTAGGCTAACTTACACAATCAGGCTAACTGCCACAATCAGGCTAACTGCCAAAGTCAGGCTAAGAGCGAGATTAGAATACTATGCAAACTGTGGGCAGTACACATCAGACTAAATGCTATTAGAGAAAAGATAAGATAAGTTCATATTAGGCAATTTAGTGAGGAGCAGTAATAGCTGCACTCCCTGCTCGAACCACATTTACTTTGTCAGTAGCTGCTGGTTGATGGCTGCAGGCCCCACTGGCTAACAAGGTTTGGAGTGGTTCCTTTAGGAGCTGTTCTTTGCCTTGGGGTCCTTATCCGGCCGAGGCACGCGTTCCAGATGGCGGGTGAAACTGCCCAATCAGGGAAGAGGGTCAGGGAAGCACAAGGGATCAGGGAATGAAACAAGATACAAATAAATTCTAAAAGTACCCGCAAATACGCACAGGGACACCAGTCAATGAGACATGGCTAATTTACATAATCAGGCTGCAATCATACACAATCATACCTCCCCTGCACTTGCGCGATCTCAATGTCACCTGGCCTAGTAGGATCGTTGTCTCTGTCTTCCCTCTGTTTCCTCTCCCTTGCCTCGTTGCGCCTTGAAACACTTGTGTATAGGCACGTTATAAATGCCATATCATATCATATCATATCATATCATATCATAAATACACACAGGGGCAGCAGTCAAGGCGGCCAACAACCTTACCAAATGCCAGGGAACATGCCAGTGACTGAGGTAAGGTGGCAAATGCAGGGCCTAGGCCTGCGCTGCAGATGGTGGGTGAAACTGCCCTATCAGGGTAGGGGGAGGGTTGGGAGGCGGGAGCTACACACAGGCAACACGATAGAGGGTCGATAAGGCACAAGAGATCACGGAAAGAAACAACATACAAATAAATGCAAAAATACCTGCAAATACGCACAGGGACACTAGACAAGGGGGCCAGCAACCTTACCTCACGCCAGAGACCTAAAGTGGCTGAGGCAAGGTGGCAAGCACAGAGCATAGGCCCGCCTTGCACATGGTGGGTGTAACTGCCCAATCAGGGGAGGGGGGAGGGCCAGGAGGTGGATGCAACACACAGGAAACAGGGTAGAGGGTCGGAGAGGCACAAGGGATCACAGAACGAAGCAGGATACAAATGCATTAAAAAATGCCTGCAAATACACACAGGGACGCCAGTCAAGGGGGCCAACAACCTTACCGTATGCCAGGGGATCATGTAGTCTCATGGAAATCATAGTCCAAAACATCGAGAGAGCCACAGGTTGCAGACCCCAGGAATGGATTTACTAAAGAAAGTTACTAGAATATGCATGATGTCAACTATGAAGTTCTGCTTAAAGTAATGTCAGAAGTTACATAGCCTGAACCTCATTGTTTGAAGGATACATGGTGTAAATCACTGCTACATACATTGTCCCAGTGGTAATCAGTTCAGTGGTACAAAATAATAATCAGGACATAAGGGACATAAGGGAAATCATTAGTGAATATTTGCATTAAAGCAAAGGCAGTCTGGGTATTAGCACTGAATTTGCACTATTGTAGTGCAATTGGACATGTGCAAAGTGCATTTGTGTAGCAGCAGATGTTTGCTAATGTGAACCTAATGTAATGGTATATGTGATAAGTACAATATACATTTTATGTTACCTTAAATACAATAGCACTAACAGGATATTGCCTTGCTTCATGAAATGTATGTATGGTTCCTGGGGGTCATGGCCTATTTCCATTCCTCAGATGCAGTATCGATTGCAAAAACGGTAATCTTATGCTTAGGGAGCACTAATTATGGCAGTGAGTTAATTGTCACAGACAAAGTACAGTGGTCACTCAGATAGTATCACTGTGCCCCTAGATATGGCCAACACCCATGTCCCTGGCACAGTGCCATCTAGGTATGGCCACAAAAATTGCCAATGCCCGTAGACCATGACCATGAGACACAAAGGTAGGATTATGGTGCCCAGTAACGACTCGGTAGGGATACTCTGCTAGAAGTATGGAGAAATGCCATGCTGTAAGCACTGTGCCCACTGGACAGAGCCGGAAAGGCATGACCGGTGGGCACTTAGGATGTGTCATTGTTTTAGGATCACCAGGCACACAGGTAGAGCCAATGTGTCAGTGACATTGCCCAAGGGCTTACCCTATGTACAATGAAAACTGCCCCTGTACACTGGCCGTGTCAAGAGAATAGACTGGTAGGGATAAAAGGTCCAGTGGGCACCTAGTTAGGGTCACTGTGATTGGTTGATGGCAGAAGCCCATACCCAGTGGTCACTCACTGTGACAGGGGTATTTATAGAGGCCATGCCCATGCATAGTGCAACAAGACATGGCTGCATGCCCTGCTGATCAATTCCCCATTTAGGGTTACTGTGCAAGCGGTATAGTTGAGTCACGTGTGCCAGTGACACTGCCTTGCTGTTCGTGGCTTCATTTCATTCCCATGAGAACTCAACTAAAATCAGGGTGAGATCATGGGCCTGGTCATAGGACATGTCTACTGTGAACCTATGTAGATTTGTTGTGAATCAGAAATGATGGTTTGCTTACATATTGAAACAGCATCATAATTAAAAAAATGTATAATGTATATAAACTTAGTTAAAAAAAAAAACTTCAAATGCCCTGAAATAACTTTAGCTGAAGGGATGTTATTGTTAAATTGAAATTTACTTGTTGTTAGCTATACAACCATATATCAGCCTTCCTTGGTATGCACACCTCATGGCCTAACATATGGTGACAGACATCACACAATATTTCATCAGCAACATCACTGATGACATCATACATGATATCCAAATGGCTTCATCAGTGACATTATTGATGACACCACATATGTGATCAAACTCATGATCCTTTCTAATATTGATAACAATCCATATTACATTAGTACTGTAAAATACAATGGCATTTTACAATAACATTACACATGAATAGGAGCATCAATAAAACACAGGCAAAGTCAAAAGTATCTAGCACTGTTTGATTGTATACATGCTTTGTATTTGTATATTGGGACAGATTGACAATTGGCCCTTGTTTTAGTTTTTATTACATGATTAATATGATATAGGTAATTCCATCACTGGACGGGTGCTCTGTCAATCAGATTCCCCTCCTACAACCTCCATTCCAAAAGCATACTCTACACCTGTAGCCTGTCGCATCAGTAACCTGACCTGCAACGCCTGCTCTCCAGTGGCACAGATCAGGTTCAGATGTCACAGGTGTAGCGAGAGGCAACTCTCTGCAGCGATGGTCTGCATTTAAGATGTGCACCACTTTCCTAAATCTGTATATATTTTTGGGAATGTTTGTTTGTATGTTCGGGATTGTATGTTTGGGCTTGGGCTTGGGCTGAAATGTTGGCCAAAGGTTGGCATACCAGTCTAGGGTGTGCTGGCGATAGTGAAATTTGACCAACCCCACCCATTTGCCTTGCACTATCAGTATGGGCAATTTTGGAATTTTCCGATTTTGGTATGGTGGTCAGCATCTCACATAGTTATCCAAGCCATATCAATTTGATATCAGACATGTGTCAAGCATGTAAGCTGAGTTCAGCTGTGGAAGGGTTTTGTGGATTCTCCACAAGACAGGCTGTCCTTGCTGCTACTAGCAAGACTGTAGTCTTGAGGATTGCATCTCTTTGTTCCTTTGTGAGGGCAGGTAACACCCTCCCAGAAAGACAGCCACTCCACAGGAAGCTGTCATGGGAACAGGAATCAAAGGGCACACCCATTCACAAAAGTCTAAGCCTCACACCACAGAGTGTGGCACACATCGATAGGGTCTCTGATCCTAACGAGATGGGCAGGGAGAAAGGGGAAGGTGGAGGATTAGTGCAGACAGAATGAGCTCTTTACAGCTGGAGGAAGGTGCCAACATCTTGTTTCTCTCAGCCTCTATCTTGCCATTCTTTCTTCTCCACTTTCTTCAGCACAACACACTGTTGTTTTGATTCTAGAAGGCAATGTCCACTTGCTACTAGAACAGGGACTGGCCCCCCAAAGCAGATTAGCTTTGGTCCAATCATTTGTGGGTTTTTGCCTTTAAAAGAACGGGTTTCACACTACCTCTGTGATTCTGTGATTCACTCTTGCACAAGAACCTAAAGAATAATTCATTGGACCTCTGTTGGGAATGCTGATCTTTCCATAGTCCTCTGCTAGTGAGGTGAAGAATGAGTGTCAAAGACAGAGGCAAGCAATGACCTCCCACCACCCCAAGGGCACATTGGATGTGAACTGCTACTGGGCAAATACCTACCTCTCTGCCAGACACAACTGTACCTAGGACCTCACTATGTTGAGGGACACCTGCAGTTGTGGGCAGCCTCCTGCAACTAATCCAGAGCAGGACTGCAAGACTAATCCTTTGCCTCGAGCCCTGGGACCGTATCTCTCCAGCCTTGAAATCTCTCCACTGGCTCCCTGTGGCTGCAAGGATCAAGTTCAAGACCCTCTGCATCATCCACAAGGTTTTCTGGGGCCCGGCACCCGCACTACATCCAACTCTCTCTTCCGAAATACCTTCCTTCCAGAACACATCGCTCAGCTATCTCCGATTCTCTGAGGGTCAGATGCTTCTCCAGGCAGAGAGTGGGGGTAGATCTCTCTCATCTGCAGGTGCCTCCCTCTGGAACAGATAGGTAAGCTAGCAAGGGGGCAAGAGAGAGAAGGCAGAGGAGCCTTGTTGCCCCTCACACTTGTGCCGGACCACCTGAAGTTCCTGAAGCAGCTCAAGACCCTCCTTTTCTCCTCTGCCTTCTCTCTCTTGCTCCCTTGCTATCTTACCTATCTGCACCCCTGACTGGTTTGCTTGGTTCGCCCAGACATTCACTATGACCCAGGTTCCTCCAAACCAGAGACCAATCTTCCTTTGGACTGCCTACTGGCCTGCTGTGCACTTAGGGGCTGTAACTGTAACCTCCACAGCCCCCTCCCTCCTTGCACTTACCCATAGCCATGCTGCTCTGATTGCACTTTCCCTTTCCTCTGCCTTGCACATCCACCTCTCCTTCCCCTTGCACTTCTAGCATTGCAAATGCACGATCCGAATGACAGTAGGCCTAGAAGGATTGTTTGTGTTGTCCTCCCTATGTCTTCCCTCCTTGTCTTGTGCTACCTAAAGACACGTGTGTACAGGTGCTTTATAAATGTTATATCATTTCATATATATATTTTTCTTTAATTAACAGACCAAAAATGCATTTTTATAACCACAGATCACAGAAGATCTAAGACACCACAACAATTCTGGTCACATTTAAAGAGAACACACGTCTAATGAATACTTCAGTTAATTGGACCGCTCACAAGAATGTCCCTAATGGGATGAGAATTAATGCAGCACACTAGAACATGACAGGCCAATTTTGTTTTACAGTGTAATTTGTGTTTGGCCTACATAAATAACATGTAGCACCTTTCTATTGGACAAAGCGGATGACATTGACATGTGCAGCACCTTTTTCTGACATTCCTATGCACTTTCCATTTCTAGCAATATTCTAACACAACACCATTTGAAGAAATACACTTCTCAACAGCTAATGGATCAAGGAGTGCTTGAAGTGAAAGCGTGGAACCATGTCTGAGCTCCCGCTCTTTTTTGAATTAATTCCTTTGTGTTTGGGGTCTCTCTACTGCATTGGCTACATTGTGGCCTGTGTGTTACATCTGAATCCTGGTTCCTGCTTCGCTCCTCCCTCTGAACCCATTCCCAAACCGTGATTGGGCAATCAGCCTGGTGTTTTTGATACTGCTAGAGGTTTATTTTAGCCAACGCTCTTTGCAGTGTGTTACTATCAAGGAGGGCTTGCAGTGAGTGCATGTAACCATTTCTGAGCTCCTGCTATTTTTGTAATTATTTTGGTGTGTTTGGGGTCTCTCTACTGCTTTAGCTGCATCATGGCCTATGTGTTACATCTGATTCCTGGTTCCTGCGTCCCTCCTGCCTCCCACACCACCCCGCCCCTGAACCCTTATTGGGCAATCGGCCTGGTGTTTTTGATACTGCTAGAGGGGTACATTAGCAGATGATCCAAATGGAGTTTTACTATCAAGGAGTGATTGTGGTGAGTGTGTGGAACCATTTCTGAGCTCCCACTCTTTATTTTATTAATTCCTTTGTGTTTGGGGTCTCTGTACTCCTTTAGCTGCAACGCGGCCTATGTAATATATCTGATTCCTGGTTCCTGCTTCCCTCACACCTACCACCCCACCCCAAACCCTGATTGGGCATTCAGCTTCACTTAATTGAACCCAGCGCAGGGCAGTCGCACTGCCTGTTCTGTCCCTGCAGCTAAGGACCCAGAGACAAAGAGCAGTTCCTACAGAAGCAGCTTCAGTTGTGTTTGCCAGTTTTCGCTGGTGGAGCCTGCAGTACAGCAGTCAACCAGAAGTGACTGACAAGGTAGGTGGGACAGCATTAACTGCTCCCTATTAAACTGTCCGACCTCTCTTATTACTCCTATTAACAAAATGCATGTAGTCTGTTGCACATCTCCCACAGTGTGTATTATCCAATTAGGCCTCTATCCAGGAATCCTGATTCTGGATGTTTTTGTATTTGCTGTGTGTTTTGAGATTTAGGCTTTTTTCTCTCAATCTAGGAAACTCAAATCTCAGTTGCATTTGCAGTGTTTTTCTGAGATTTAGTCTGTTTCTCTCTATCTAGGAAAATCAAATCTGGGTGCATTTGCATTGCTGTAGTGTTTTACGGTAAGACTTTTTTCCCTGCTTTGCTGCTAGGCCGCCTGGTTTGTTTGTCGTGCATTGTGCCGTTTCTCCCTCCCTCTCTTTCTCCCCCTTCCATCGTTCTGCTCTCTCGCTCCATGGTTCTTTCCATCTCAACTATCTTCTCTAACTGCTACTCTATAACCTGTCCTATCTCTCTTTCAAAGTCTGGAAGGAAAAAGTTCAAGAAAGATCTCCTGGTCTCCATTCCAAGACTGCCAATCGCTGACACTGATGTCAATGCTTCTTACAGGCAGACTGTCACTGATATCCTCTTTGTTGTTCCCACTGCCAAACTTTGGTCTCCCCATATGGTCTCAGTGGTCTCCCCTTTCTCTTCTTCTCCCATTAATGGTGGAACCCAATCAGAAGTTCTCTTGGCATATTTCCCATTCTCTAGCGGCATCATTAATGACTACCAAAATAGCACTGTCATGGTCCAGGGCTCTCAGCCCAACCTCCTTCTTCTTGATAGGTGCCTTCCGTCTCTCATCAACTTGCTCCATGCTCATGCAACTCCTCCTTCTGCCACCCCTCTAACCACATTTTCACCACCGATGGGTGTACCACATGCCTGCAGCCCTCCTTGTAAGATCTTCAAAAGTGGCAACCAGGTCCACTTAGCTACCATCAACTCTTGCTCTGCCATTAAACACTTTTCTGACATCTGCCACCTCATTGAAGAATTGCACCTTGATGTCCTCACTCTCACAAGATGTAGGTCACTGTTGGCTCTGTCACTACATTTGTCACACTGCTCCCGGAGGGCTATAAGATCCTCTCTAAGCCCAGGCCTAACCTGTCTGGTGGCAGAGCGACCCTGATATTCCCTGAATGGGTCCCTGCTACATTATACCCACTCAGCCCTACTCTTCCTTTGAATGCCTCCTCTGCGGGATTGCCGTCTCTCCAATTCTCTTGCTGACTCTTGCCACCATCTTCAGGACCCCAGGTCGGGTCTCCCTCTTCCTCTCAGAGTGCTCTGACCTAACCTCACCTCTTCTCTCCTGGCCTCCACCTCCAAGCTCCTCTTCCTCAGAGACTTCAATATTCACATTGACTCCTCTGTCATGAGGATCCACATGAAGCCGACCTCCAAGCGCACACCTGGTATGATTCTTACCTGGCTTCTCTGAAACACATGTGCAGAGTTGCTGAGCGGAAGTGGCAGGCTTCGAGCACATCCTCTACAAACTGGCCTGCCACCTGGTCCAAAGACAATACAGACTTCCCATCCCCTCGAAGAAGGCCTATATCCAAGCCCACATCTCTCAGGCCCCTAACAACATGGCTGAATTGTTCAAAACCTGCAAGCAACTTGCCAATGCTACTGCAGTCTCCACTTCTCCTCTGCCATCCCTGACCATCTGCAGTGCACTGGCCTCTCACTTCACAACCCAAACTCTGTAATCCTGTCCTGGCGCTCCTCTACACCCCTCCCTTCTCCCTAACCTGCTCTCAGGCCTCCCTTGGCCCCCTCTCACATTCCCTCCTACTCTCCTCTTTTCCATCCGTATCACTGGATGGGGTCTCTAGACAAGTCCTCTCTATGAAAGTCTCTACCAAAGAGGTGGTCCCCTGCTCCTCCAGAACTATCAAGGACAATATTGCCTCCCTTGCTCCAGCATTCACTCATTTCTGCAATCACTCCTTTGCCACTGGCTCCTTCCTGCCACTCCTCAAACACTCCCTTGTGCACCGTCTCCTCAAAAAGCCTTCTGCCAACCCCTCCTGCCCGGCTAACTACCACCATATCTCCATTACCCGCTTCCTGGGGAAATAATTGGAGAAGCTGGTCATCTCCCAGCTTATTTAACACACAGTAACAATTTTAGGAACAAACATTTCTTCAAATATTATTTCTTTATACAATGAATGTGTAACCGTTTCCTTAAGTGTGGGGTGCCTGTCCCTATGAAGGAGATGATGGAACGCCTATCTAACAGGGAAAGAAAGGAAGTTGTGCCTATATCTACAATGTATGCTCCGCAAGTATGTTTCTTAAAGGATAGTTCCGGGACTTTTTTTTTATTGTCCCTACGGGTCGGCCATGTGTTTGTAAGCATAAATCGGTAGATCGTAGGAAACTTTCCTATGGACCTTACCCGACTTTTCGCCCATTATCGCACTCGAAATCAGCCTCCATTTTGTGATAATCCTATCATTTCGCCCCATCGACCTGGCTCACCTGCCTTTGCGGCACTAAATCAAATCCCCCGCCCCTGAAACAGACTTTATCAAAACATTCATATTCCCCGCCTCTATCCGTGACGTGACTGAGCTGCGTAGGCAAACGCGCCCAGGCGTCTTCTACGCGACTCCACACAGACCCCGGAAATCAACACAGATCAGCTCACAATACAGCGCGCCACAATTCGGAATATGAAACTGTACTTTGAAATCAAACCGCAAGATTGTAAATGTGGTAAAGTACATTTATTTGACATCAAATGTTTAGAGAATATTCAGCAATTTGCATTTTTATTTGCTCATGTTCCAAAAAGTTCGTATTGAGGGAAGCGATGTTCGTGTGCAGTACACAGGGTGTTGGTTTACGATAAAAATAAGCTCTTCGGTCGCACTGATAATCGCATGGCTGTTCCAACAACGAGGCACTAGGCCACCACAACGGTAGGTATGTTGCATCTAACCGTTAGTACCGCGTAAGGGCATACTTGTACTTGGCGATCGTCCCATAAAATGGTCAGGGTGGTAACGTTGTTCACGCGGAGAAGCAACTGGCGGCTGTAGAAGCCGTCCGCCGGTGTCTGGTACTCGTGACACAGACAGTAGTGAATGATGTACCTAAAAACATAAAAAATGAAATTAGTCTCACCATCAGATCCTTATTAAAATTATTCATTTCATAGCGAGGACAGCGCTACTGGGTGTACACAAGTGTTTAAAGGCGTGGCGAGGCATGGAGGGGGGGGAGTGGAGTACAAGGTAAGTAGCATAAAATAATAAATAAATAGGGCCAGCTGGTGGCAAGTGCAAGGTAAGTGCAGAACAAGTGCTGGGAAGGGGGGGGCTATAGGATACTGAGACAGTCCCCCAGTGCAGGGGTTGACAGGGAGGCAGTGCAGGTGGACAGTGGAAGGGCCCAGGACCGAGGTCGCAGACAGTGGACCAGTTGTAGCAGGGGAGAGGGAGAGAGAAAGCAGAAGCAAAGAGGAAGGTTTTGAGGTACTTCAGTAAAAGCAGATGTTTCTCCTCAAGATAGTGCACGGTAGAAAACAATATGCCACATAGAACGAACAAGTACAACTGAACCCGTCTTTAAAGCCACTGTATAGTAATGAAACTGCGGTATAAACTCATCAAAAGTTACTTACATTATATTTGCATTTTCCATTGTGTCTCTGTGTAGGGCAGACCCGAAACACCACTCCTTCTTTGCCGACGTTACTTCTTCTAATGAACGTGGCTCATCGTTTCGTTTCTGAAATTTTATTCATTATCTTTTCTTAGTCTTTCGGGATGGTCCCGGCCTGTCAAGGTCAAATCACAATAGAACCTTATACTGGGTCGTGGGCCGTTCCGCCACCCGAGCAAAACATCAAAGCAGCTGACCTTCACTTTGAGCGAGCACACATTTCTAGTTTGGGCCTGCAACATGAGGAGACTCGAGAGAACAGACAATCAAATTACAATCATTTAAACCGTGATGTGTATTTCTCAATGAGCTCTGCTTTAGGTGGACATGGAACAGAGGCAATGTTGGGTGGCAATGCAGTTGTCCCCTGCATAGGTTCGTTCACCACTCCATGTATGTGCCTATCGAGGACATCTACGATAAGTCTCTCAATAAACTCATATTGCATATCCTCAAACACTGGTTTGATCACCCATTGTTTACTTCTTTTAGTGAAGGCCTTATTGTAGCGAAGCGTCCCTAAAGTTCCGGTCGTCCTACTTTGTTGACGGCCAACATTATGGTTATGTGCCAAGACCGCTAGAAGAGTCCGATTTATCATGCCTTCCATGCCAAAATGCAATCTTTTGGGCATGTACTTTAGGCACATATTGTGGAACACCTCCAAATCTCCTGTGTGGCAGAATTCCGTGAGTCCCCTCAAATCTCTTGTTATAGTTTTATCAAATACAATCTTTTCAATGGCCTTGTGAGTGGGTGATGAAGGAATCAACCACTTCTTCTTCCGTGCCTCCTCTGTGGACAAATGGCCATGTTCACATTTGTGGAAATGTTCATTTGTCGACCATCGATGTACGTTGCTACAGTGCAACATTACTGACTGCCATTTTTCCAGTAGAATTTCCAACGACCCTTCACATGTTTTTGAGCTCCACCAAAGATGGTTGCTGATTGACTTGGACCACTGTGAAATACCTTGCAATTCTTTTTTTTTACCTGCAGCCGACAATTTTTTATTGATTGATTTTGCAAGATGCCAAACGTCAAATTGGTGATTTATATTTTTGTACTGTTCTCTCATTGTCTTGGCAATTGAAACGTGTCTGTCCGTGGCTATCAGGTCGATCACCATTCCCCGCGATTGTAGTTCTTGCAATGATGCTACAAAGCCAACTTTCTCCATGGCCACTGAGGATGTACTTTGTGACACCTGCACGACCACCGAACTCACAATTTTCTTACTTTCCATGTCCTGAAAGTGGTAGGTGCAGTACTTGGCTGAAAATCCTGGGCTGTCGCACTGTCCATCACCGGCTAGCCTGAAGCGTTTGCCCGCGAATGTACTTTCCATTGACATTTTTTCCATTCTCCAAGCTTCGCTGATGGCTGGAAATAGATAATCGGTTTGGTATTTGTAGAACTGAGTTTTCGCAATGAAATGGATTCCCACAAACTGAAAGAAATACTGTAACTTTTTAAAACTTGAACCACTAAAAAGTGCGGCCGCTGCACAAAGTAGATTGCCTGCTGGCAGTTGCCCCAGCATGGGTTGTGCAGACCATGCGAACGGATGATATTGTGTACAGGTGGCATGTATTTTAAGGTTAGTGCCTCGAATTGCACGAGTCACATTAATCAATGGCTCCCCACATACTTCCCCACCAACCGAATGCCCACATTTCATCATCATAATAATATCCATCAAACAGCTATCGAATACAATGAATTTGGCCTCTTTCCTTATACTGTCACTCTGCATCCCAGCTGGTTCGGCCTGTAACGTTGAGGACATGTCACTCACATGAAAGGTACAATCTCTGATATCGTCTTCCGCTATGCTGAGTGATATTGATGGTGTTTCATTGTCGTCCATGTCATTCTCTTCCACTGCAACAACTGTTCCTTGTCCGGAGATGGGAGAAAAAAACAATGTCTTCAACTTTCGCGCGCTCTTATTTTTTGCGGGTGTGGATTCTGTGAATTGATCTCCGACTGCATCCAAACTACCAGGAGGACATTCACTATCAATGGCTGGTGGTGGTATAGCTCCGTTGTCAATCACTTCATATTCTTCCCATTGGCACGATGCATCTCCAGTCTCAAGTCCCTGCCAAAAGGTTTGACAAGCAACATCTCTCGTTCGCTTCACTGTCTGTGTAGATCTAGTTCTTACACCCACTCGCAACTAGAGGACAGATTAGAAAAGGGATGTTCAGTTTAAACACAACTTACAGTATTGAACTATTGACAGTGAAAGACAACATAATATAGTGAACAGGACACTAACCTTCTTTTGCTTTCTTTTCTTTGAAACTTTCTTGCCTCGAACTTCAACATCTGGACGCTGTTGCTCCGACTCGTGTGTGCATGTCTCCACTTCCTCTCGCGCTGCAACGACTATATTTTCATGATAAGCACATCCATCACTCACTGAGGCTCCATCGACTCCCTGAAACATAGAACTTTCATTAGTATGTATAATAATATTGAAAACACAAAATGTACTTGGGGACCAATACCCATACGTACATCTCAATAGCAAAACACGAATGAACGCATTGTGTAGAACATTCAAACGACAATAGTTCACGCATTGTTGATCTAGTTAGATTGAACTGTCAAGATCCATACCTCGGGCTCCGCATAGACTTCCATTGATGATATTATTGAAGATGACGCTTCAGCAACTCCCTGAAACACAGTAATTGCATTAGTATGGTTTTCTATTTTGTTTAAAAGAACATAAACTTTCTGCAGGCGTCAACGGCTCATCTAAATAGACCTGCACAAATGATCAGTTGTCTAAAATAAATAATGGATATCTAAATATGATTCGATTTGCTCCATCGTTGGAAGTGTCACCACCCAGAGATCTGCATCAACTACTAGGGGTGATGTTCTTGTTGAAGAAGCTCCGTCAGCTCCCTGAAACATAGTACTTGCGTTAATAAAGAAGGAAGTATAGCGGATGTAATCACGTCATTTGATCTCGCATGATTGATCTGTCAGTATCCATACCTCGAAATGCATAAGAACATCAAGGGACGCTGTAACTGCGGTGCACACTTCTGCAAGCTGTTGCGCCGACCCGTAACTGCATGCTCCCCCTTCTTCTTGGACTAATGCTCCATCGACTCCCTGAAACATAGGACTTTCATTAGTAATGAACACAATATTGAAAAAAGAA
This sequence comes from Ambystoma mexicanum, assembly GCF_040938575.1. Lineage (NCBI taxonomy): Eukaryota > Metazoa > Chordata > Amphibia > Caudata > Ambystomatidae > Ambystoma > Ambystoma mexicanum. The sequence continues at coordinate 173,074,868 of NC_090924.1, read as the reverse complement.
GACACATAGGAGGGCGACGACAGAAGGACATACCAATGGCTAAAAACGAAAGAAACATTGTGTGTAACAATCACGCTACAAGAATGCAAGATCTGATGATCTCCATCGATGGAACTGTCCGGAAACGTACCTCGAGCATCTGAGTGACATCTACGGTTGTCGTCAATGCGTTGGACTCCTCAGCATCTCCCTGAAAGACAGTACTTGCATTATTTTGGATAACAATAATTATAACTGAAAACAAAGACTAGAGGACGAGTACTGTGGTGTACCATTAGGTAAAATAATTACACGATCAATTAAAACTATTGATTTACATGCCTAAAACAAGTCAGTGTCAGAATAGCTAAGTAAGATTACCCGATAGGCGCTTGAAGTGGCTGATGACTGCAATAACGACACGGATGGAGAATCTTCCGCCTTCATATTGAGTGGATACATAAATGGGGAAATTATTGTTAGCTAATGCTACACACTACCGCAAGGCCGAGAGCTAAATACGTAAACTTGACTCACCAGTGGAGGGATGTGGACGAATAGAGTGGGAATAGCGTTTGAGAGCAATTTTCGCCTCGCTCGCGGTGTTTTCTTCTTTATTAGCAATGATGTGGAGTACATGTCTGGGCTAAAGTGCCTGCTGCAGATGCGGTATCGATCACCCCTCTTGTCCGCAAAGACTTCTAGGACTCTACTTTCTAGCTCAGAGGCTGGATATCCGCAATATCGGACCCATTCTCTTATCTGATCTATTGTTTTAGGGAAAACATGCATTATAGTACCTTCAGATTTGTTATGGGTCTTCGAAGGGTAACCGCCAATGGAACAGGCAGGCATTATGGAAAGTTCTGAAAAGTTAAGATCAACAATTCTCTATGAATACCAATGTGTTAAAACATTAAATGACACATAAAAGGTTCAATGCAAGGTCCGTTTTGGTTCTTGGAACTATACACGTTATTCACATGCGGATAAGTATTTCAATAACTTTCAAAAAATAGAAAAAGTAATTTGACTAAACTCAGAACATGTGACTAGTTCCTTGCATGTACTGTCGTGAACGAAAAGAAAACATGGATGCAATTTGATGACTACTAGCAAATAGATATAAATTAAAAAATTGGACGCAAAATGATTATGGTACATGGACTTACCTTGACGAACAAACAGTTAGATGCAGGGATCAGAGTAGTTTCTTGTCGTAGAACAGGGAGCAGTTCACAGGTTGCAAACTGACGAGTTTGCTCAAAGTGGTCACGGAAGTTCACAGAGATGAAGAGCAGATAACCAGCACCTTCACGGGTTGACTAGCAAAGCGCAAAGAAGTTCTCATTAGAAATATGAAGTGGGTTATAAAGAATTCGAAACAGGGGTGTGTTTGTGAATGAATGACGTGTATATGTCGTGGCATTATGCGGTTTGCAGGGGGGCGTCCAGCGTGAGGGGGGATGCTTGGCAGGAGACACGGGGTCTGGAGGTAGACATGGGAACAACAACCCATGCTCTATAGACCACTTTGAAGTGTACATGGTCTTTGGCACCTCTTGGCCTTTATCGCTCCCTGACAGCTCCACTTGCCAGCAGCGCAAGTACCCTGGTGCGAACTGCCTTTGATAGGGCGGGGGGTGGATCGGGGCGGTGGTCGTGCAGACAAGACACAGGAAGACTCGTGAATGGAGACACACTTATGTGGATTGCAGGGGGGCGTCCAGCGTGAGGGGGGATGCTTGGCAGGAGACACGGGGTCTGGAGGTAGACATGGGAACAACAACCCATGCTCTATAGACCACTTTGAAGTGTACATGGTCTTTGGCACCTCTTGGCCTTTATCGCTCCCTGACAGCTCCACTTGCCAGCAGCGCAAGTACCCTGGTGCGAACTGCCTTTGATAGGGCGGGGGGTGGATCGGGGCGGTGGTCGTGCAGACAAGACACAGGAAGACTCGTGAATGGAGACACACTTATGTGGATTGCAGGGGGGCGTCCAGCGTGAGGGGGGATGCTTGGCAGGAGACACGGGGTCTGGAGGTAGACATGGGAACAACAACCCATGCTCTATAGACCACTTTGAAGTGTACATGGTCTTTGGCACCTCTTGGCCTTTATCGCTCCCTGACAGCTCCACTTGCCAGCAGCGCAAGTACCCTGGTGCGAACTGCCTTTGATAGGGCGGGGGGTGGATCGGGGCGGTGGTCGTGCAGACAAGACCCGTTTGCCGCAGGGCCTCACCAAGGAGAGGCCATCTAACTGAATGTAAGAGGATGGCTGCAGGATCTACTACATGGAAGGCAGGGGGGTGAGTTTATAAATACCTCACCCTCCCAGGAGAATATATGGGGGTCATCTCTGTACCCGGTGCCCAAAAAGAGGATTTATTATGATCAACCATATTTATTATTTACCTATAACCATGTTTTGTATCAATAAAATCCAACGGCTTTTTATTGCCAACGCTTGATGCCAACCCACAAAATAATATATGTATGACTGCTGCATATATGGGTTCAACGGTTATGTGGATTGAAGGTGTGCGGCCAGCGTGAGAGAGGATGCTGGCCGGAGACATGTGGTGTGACAAGACAAGGCACTGGAAGGCTATTCAACGGAGACACACTAGATTCATTTAAAAAATCAAAACAACCATTGTTAAAATATATGTTGGGCTTTATTTTAGATTTTAATTAAACATAAATAATAAACATTACACATTGTAAAGTTGAGGTTGCAGCACATCGAGGGAAAATCCGCGGTATTGTCCACTGTCACTGGGGAAATGTTGTCTAATGGCAAGTACCGCACAGGCAGGTATTACTCTCCGAACGCGGTGTCCGAGCCTCCCGTGAAGCCACCAAGTGAAGCAACGATAGGCCACCAGCCTGTACCACCTGTGAAAAAAAAAGATGCAAACTGTATTAAACTGACAAAACTTTCTTATCAATGTCGATTCAGGTAACACATGTCATTTTTCTTAGAAAAAAATTATATCTAGAAAATGCACTATATGGAACCAATTTACATGCGTTCGAATGATATGTAAATGTAATTTTATATGTGGGAGACGACCATGAAATAGTAGTGGCATCACTGACATCACAAACAGAGTATACTTACTCGTTACTCGGATTACGCGGACGAACAGTGCCACGAAGTTCGTGCATAAGCACCATCATCATCCTCAACACGGTCCGTGAGAGGCAAGCTTCCCTGAACTCTGGCAGCTCGGTGATGCATTGCGGACTTTGCTCGCCTTCCTGCAGACTTTGCTCGCTTTCCGAAATGTAGGCCAAGCACCCGGAATTTTCACGGCAGCAGCAGTTCTCCTCCTCAGTTGGCATTAGCTCGCACCGATTGCACGTGCACCAGGTGGAGACGCCGTCCATGCGACATGGTCCAGGCTCTTCATCCGTTGACTGGTCCTCCCAACTGCCGTCCAAATCCCCATCGTTTTCGCGTGCTTGCCTTTCCAGTAGTTCCTCCTCGGTGTACTCGGGCTCGTACATATACGGCATTATTGTGGCCATTGTGCGGTAAAGATAGTAAAATAATTTACAGAGATGGTACAGGTGTTCACACGGGCTACAAGCGGCGAAGGTAGCTGACCAGAGCACTGAAACGAGTCACAGAATACTCAAAGTAACACAGAGAGAGGAATGGAATCGAAAATCTGCTGCTGTGTGTTGTGAAACGGTCTGTTTATACTTATTGGGGAAAGAGGCGTCCTGCCATTTCCATGGCAACACGTCAATAGCTGAGGCGCAGCGATTGTTGACACGAGACGTGCTTGAAATGGGCAGTACGCGTCTGCTGATGTCAGGCTCAGGGGCGGGGGATTTGATTTAGTGCCGCAAAGGCAGGTGAGCCAGGTCGATGGGGCGAAATGATAGGATTATCACAAAATGGAGGCTGATTTCGAGTGCGATAATGGGCGAAAAGTCGGGTAAGGTCCATAGGAAAGTTTCCTACGATCTACCGATTTATGCTTACAAACACATGGCCGACCCGTAGGGACAATAAAAAAAAAGTCCCGGAACTATCCTTTAATAGAAAAACAGGCTATAGTAAAATGCTAAAAACTTCTCAGCCATATTGTTAGGCAGAATCATATGCAGTACCCTTTGACAACACGACACTCAATTAAGACTACAAGTGAAAGTACAATTTCACCTTTGGTACAAGCCTGTACTATACAGTAAAGTGGTAGCGATGGCTGAGCAGCCAGACTTATCTCAAGAGTTAAGTGAGCAGTAAATGAGTTTACACAAAGGACAATAATGACTATGATTCAAACAAACACTGATTCAAGGTCTCTGAGTAAAAAAATATACATTTATTTACACCATCAGCTATAAAACAGTTCACTATCATGAAGCAGCAGGAAATCACAGTCTTGATATACTACAACAACCCCCAATCAATTCTGGATAAGTTAGGTTCAAAATGAAGTGTGAGCAAAATGGCACTACAGCAATTTAAAAGGAAGGGAGGAAAGACAAGGTTAGTCAAAAACAATAGCACCAACAAGTTATAGGCAGAGCAATCTAGAAAAGGCTACTTCAACTAGGATTCAAGTCAATAGGTCTGGGCAAATGTTAATGGTTCAGAGTCTTTGCAGAGGATCCCACAGTTCAAAGTAGTTTGCGGTTAAGTGTTTACCAAGAGTTCAAAATGATGTTGGTCGGAGGAAATGTTATTCAAAGGAGAAGAGAAGGACAAGCCTCCGGAGAGTTGAAAGATTTCCTGCACTTTCACCGCGGTCAGACGAAACGGATGACCGAATTTGCATAGTACCTTTAAAGAAGAATGCTGTCGCTGAGGCAGTTGTTCCTGGCAGCTCCTGCAGGCTCACGGTTCCTGAAGCTTCCGTCGTGGTGACTAAAAGGAGGACGGCTGGAGGGTCCTGCACTGCCCAGGGAAGAAGCCAGCAGCGGAGCAAAATGATGAAAAAAAGGTGCGCTGCTTAAAACCCAAACTGGTTATCTTCCCACTGGCTATCCGATCTACTGCAGCGATGCACAGTAAATTCGACCAGGATGAGGACCGGTGTCTGGTGTTTGGCGAGCTGGTGCTTCCTACCAAGCTCAAGGGGAGAAGATTCCTTGCAGATCTCCTCTGTCGTCGAATTTTCAGGCGATTCTGACGTGCAGCAGGGCTTCACTGGGTGTCCAGTAGTTGCAGCAGTCGTCTTCCTTCAGCTTCTCGTTGGTTCTCTTGTTCCAGTGGCGACTCTGCCTTCCAGTCCCAGAGACTGGCTTTGTATGCACCAAATCCCCCATTCACACAGCCTGGCTGTCAATCACACAGCAGGGTGGATGTCCTGGCAGAGCAGCCACCTAGCCAATCAAACAAAAGTGCGACTTGCGTCTCCAAGGAGACTCTGTGCAGGGGGCCTCAAACCCCTCCCTCACATCCTGCCCACCCAGACACCCAGGCGCCTAAGGAGGGCTTCTGTGCAGAAGCCCGCCAAAAGATGGCGAACAAAGGAACCAAACCTGGTTTGGCGCGCAGAGTAAAACATTAGAAAGACCTTTACAAAAAGATATGGCGAAAGCACTCGACCGGAACCAAGTAACATTAAAAGTGGATTACCGGGTTTGAGTTTGAGGCTACCACCATAGCCTCTAATGGTAACAAAGGCTATTTTCATAGTCTGTGGTAGAATAAAAACAGTAGATACCACTGCCACCAGCCAAATCCTAGAGAAAGGGGAACATACTAATGTTCCATGAGCATCAGACAAAAGGGGATAACTATTAACCCCTCCAGTACTCTATTGGAAGAGGATGTACTGGGTCTATACATTTAAAAAGACGAAGTAAAGTCAATGGTAACTTTACATGTTCTGGGAGACAGCAGTCAGTCCCAGAAAATGGAGTTTAAAGTGGGAAGTCTGAAAAGACAACCCTGTGTCACTGCACTAAAGGTGCTGGGTGACACGCAGTAAAAAGATGATGCCTATGGGGTGGGTGAGACTCCATAGTCCATGAGCATAAAAGTAAAACACATTGAAAATGAAAAGGTAAAAGCCCAAAAATGTAGCAAAAGATCTGGAGGGCTCTAAGGTAGAGGGATTTTAGCACTTGTGTGAGAAATCTCCCTAACACTCGTCCCCCCCAGACTAAGGGACAGGAGGATCTGATCCCCAGCAGGATGGATCCCCTGTTGCAGGTCGGTTAAATGGCCTGCTGAGTAAATCAGCAACCTTTTGTAACCCTTGCTATGAAACTTTCTATCAGTGGTTTTCATTTGTAAACTATATGACCTACAAACCTGTTGTGGTACTTCTCTCTTTTTTAAAGAACAGGGGATCTGATCTAACAGTCCCTCAGAAGTTGTAACAACCTCTGAACCTACAATAGGCTTTTTCAAGGGGTCCTTAGAAAGGAATCCCTTAGATCTAGAGAGGCCTCCATGGTTCCTCACCACCTCGCTCTCAAGAGCAGGTTGGGTCTCAGGCATCCTGGTGGGAGGGGTTGTGGTCAAGCAAGGTACATGCTTCCACTTCCTCTGAGATCTGGTTTTACCTTGCTTAGAAGTTTCCCCCCTAATACTTGGATTTACATTGGAGTCTTCAGTTGAAGCTCCAACAGTCTTAAGATTTTTAGCCTTAGACCTATTTTTCCTGTTTTTCCACCAACTCTGAGAGTTACCAGTTCTCACAGGCCTAAAGAAGGGTCCAATGTGTCTATCCATCTCTTCCTCAGAAGCAGGGGGGGTCAAGGACTTTACATTTGGATGGGCAATGATGGAGCTTGGTTGGGGCTCCCATTTCCCTACTATACTAGCCTCAGATTTACCTGAGTTACAGGTCAACTTACTAACACCAGGGCTTGAAGTGGGTTCTCTGGAGAGGTTCCCACTGGCTCAGAGTGGTCTCATAAGGTTGCCTCTCTAGCCAATTTGGTTTGGTTCTTTTTTCTCTCACTGGGAGGCCTGGCGGTACTGGATACTACTCCTAGAGTTTTAAAATCATTCCCCAACAGGACTCTCCCAGGCACCTCATTCTGGACACTGACAGGGATCCTCACTGTCATAGTATTACACTGAATGAGAGCTGGTAGAATTGGAACCAACTGGACAGGGCCTCAAGAGAATTTAGTGGGACCTGTGAGTGCCTTAGCAACATCCTCAGGCTTGAAAAAGCTTTCATCCACTACTGTTCCCGCTGGCCCCAGTGTCTCTAATGGCAGGGGTATCCTGGTCATTGACAAGAACACTGTCCATATAAAACCCTCTAGAGTTCTTTGGAATGGAGTTGTACACATCCATATTCTGTTTCTTACCCAGACCCGTGGACTCTAAGGATACAGTAGCTTGAAGACCCAAGGGTGCTTCAGCAAATAGTTGAAAGTGGGCACTAGCCATTTGCACTTCTTCCTCTGGCGAGAAGGCTAAGGAGGCAGTGTTGATCCCTGGAGGCTTACCCTTGCACCTAGGATCTCCTTTCATATTGTCAGTTGACCCACAAACATAGCATTTATCAAATGCTCTCTGGAATGGGGATTTCTACTGACCTCCCTCTGGTTGGGCACCAGAGGATTCACTAGCCCTATTTGGTTTCCCAGGTATCTTACCTTGGTTATGTTTGGGGGCCTCTTCTGGTTGGATGGAGTTAGATGTATCTGTGTTCTCACCTTTGTGCTGCTTCCCCCCATCCTTTTTGGGAGTTGCCTCAGAATCCTTGTGAGTAGCCCTGTTGGCAACCCACAAGTCAGCAGCCTTAGCTAACTCCTTTGGATCTAAGCTCAGGAGAGCAGGCATCATAGATTGACTCCAACATAACAAGATTTCTCATACCTTCATGAGTGTTAACTCTCTAACCCTTAACCCAATCCTCTAAGTTCTTCAAACATTCACACACCTATGTAGCCCCAGGTGTACCATCATGTTTTTTGAGGGTCCTAAACCTCTTAAGGTACTGGGAACGGGTCTTGCCAAATCTAGCAATTAAAGCAAGCTTCACACACTCATAATCCATCCTATCCACCTCCCCAACTCCATCACAACATCAGATGCAGCAGTGGGTAGCCTTGAGAAGAGCCAAGGAAGCAACTGATTCCCTGTAATATCTTGAATCCCATTGTTATACTCAAACATTGCCAACCAATCCAAAATATCAAGCTTAGCCTCATACATACCCACAATTTCTTTAGGCATACAGGGTCTCTTAGGACTGGAAGACCTAGAAGACTCTGGGAGAGAAGCATTCTCAATAGACAACTGTTTCCTTTCTAGTGCATGATTCAACTCCATTTCTCTGAGATTAAGTTCTTGATGCTTTTGTTCATATTGAGCATTAATACATTTGAATTCCAATTCAAACCTCATCTTTTCTAGAGCAATGAATTCAGGACTGAGCGTATGACCTGGTGGGGTCCCAGTGGACAAAGGTTGAGGTTTCTGAACAGGTAGAGGAGCAATAGGGACTACATTGTGAGACTCATCTGCCTCAACTAACTCATCCATAACATTTGAAACATTATCTTCTTCTACATTTGCTGGAGGGGTAGGAATTCCAGACCCACTCCACAGACTTTGGTTCTCCAACAACTTTTCAATTAATTCTGACTTTTTGCCTTTAACAGAGAGATTCCTATCTCTACACATATTTGTTTTTTAAACTTTTATTTTTGTTGGCAGAGGCATACAGCATACACAGACATCAGTGCAACCAGGAAATTCAATACGTACATAGATGAGTACAATGGTGTACAAAAGCAATGGTACATCAGTAGGTGGGAGGTAAGACATCATGGGGCATCTAAAGTTTCCACATTCAACGGAGAAGTCTGTGAGGAATTGTCAACAGAAGAGTGCTCGTCCAATCTGTTATGGTAGCTGTTAAAGGCAGCCCATATATTTTGGGGGCGGGAGCGAGCAGGAATCATAGTAAGGAACTCTTCTTCACAATTACGGGAGCATGCGAGTAAGTTTAACCATTCCGGAATGCGGGGGGGGGACACTTCCAGTTTTGTAAAATACATTTTTTAGCAATTATACAGCTTACATTCAGGAATTTGGCCATGTTTTTAGCCCCTTCCGTCTGCCATACTCCAAACAGAACTCCCATCGGGTCGGGGTCAACAACAGCATCACTGATTTCAGATAGTGTTTCCAGGATCTTTTCCCAGAATGCGGCCAGCCCAGGACAGCCCCAGAACATGTGTAAGTGATCAGCGCCCTCCGCGCCACAGCGTGGGCAGAGCCGTGGGTCAGATCACACAAACTCGGAAATCCTGCGCGGGGTGTAATACAGCCTGTTCAACAATTTGTACTGTATGGTGCGATAACGGAAATTTAGGGAGACTCTGTTAGTGTGAGAGCACATCTTCACCCATAGATGGTCGGTGAGCTCCAGTTCCAGCTCGGACACCCAGTTGTCCCGGGCCCTGGAGGGTTGGGGAGGGGCAGCAGCCTGCAGGAGTTTGTAGAGTGAAGAGACCACCCCACGGGCGCCGCCTGAATTGGCGCTGTAGGCAATCCCAGGAGAATCTGGAGGTTCATTGGGGAAGTCGGGCCAGGCATTTCGGAAGGCGGAGCGGAGTCTATAAAATTGTAGCAATTCCAATGCTGAGCCCGAGTGACCCAGCTTCCACGTCTGTGGTGTTATGAACTGTCCATCTGGGTAGAAATCGGTTAGGGCGAGGTATCCCAAGATCTCCCAGTGTCGTGCCAGGGCTGTGTCATATGTGGGTTCCAGCCCGGGAAATCGCCAGGCAGCGAGCCACTTGTAATATAGATGTTGCTCAGCGCTTGATTCGAATATGCTACCCCAGGCTTGCACAGTGGATCGGACCAGGTCGATGGGCAAGTCCGGCTCATACTGACGGTGTAATATTAATGACATTGTGTTGGTACCAGCTGCAGCCAGGGTTTCCAGTATGACATGGGGGCGCGGAGGGGGCCCAGGGTACCAGTAAGAAGCGAACTGTGCCTGTGCTGTGACCCAGTACCTCAGCATATCAGGCGCGGTGAACCCACCTCTGTCGTAGGGGAGTGTCAAATCAGCCAATTTTTTACGCACAGCGCCAGAGTGCCATAGGAACTGAGCGCAAAGCTTGTGTACATTTGTAAAGTATCTCTTACCGGGCCAGAAAGGTACGTTGGTAAATATGTACAGCAGTTTGGGGAGTAATATCATCTTTACAAGTGAAAGTCTCCCAGCGAGGGATAGTGGAAGAGAGCGCCAACGCGCCATTTTGGTTTCGGCCTGTTCAGCTGCGGCCAGGTAGTTGTCTGTTAGCATTGTGTCTTTGGTCAGGGACACCTGAACTCCTAGGTACTTAATCCCGTTAGGGGACCAGCGGAGCGGGCATTCAGTGGCAGGTTGTAAAGTGGAGCTGGTAAGAGGGAAAAGCTCAGATTTAGTTTAATTTATAGTGAATCCGGAGTATGTGCCTATGCGGGTGATGTCGCGCAGGATTGGGTCGAGGTGAGCAGCGGGGTCTCTAACAAACAATAACACGTCATCCGCGTAAAGAGAAATAATTTCCGGAGCGTCGTGCAGCCGTATCCCTTTACGCGAGTGGTGCTCCCTGAATAGTCCGCCATTGGCTCGATTGCCAGGGAAAACGGGATCGGGAGAACGGACAGCCCTGGCGGGTGCCTTGAAAGAGGGGGATCAGGCCGGATATCTGGGAGTTGATTCAGACCCTGGCCATGGTGGAGGTGTATAATAGCTTGATATATGCAATCATGTTGGGCCCTATGCCCATAGTTTCCAATACTAGCCACATGTACTTCCAGGACACCATATCGAAAGCCTTCTTGGCATCCAGTGTAACTGCAACCGCACTCACACCCTGATCAAATCGTGACATGACAATGAGCAGCCTTCTAATATTATGGGACGTGGATCTTCCGGGCACGAAGCCTGACTGGTCATCATGGACCATATATGACATGACCCGGAAGGAAGCAATTAGCAATTACTTTGGCAAAGATTTTAGTGTCCGGATTCATTAGCGAGAGGGGCCTGTAAGAACCGTAATCATCGCTGGGTTTACCGGGCTTGAGCAGGACCATAATGACGGCCTCACGTAGTGTTGCGTCAAGGGACCCAAGACGAAGCAACTCGTTCCATACTTCAAGTAGCCTGGGGACCAATATAGCTACATGCTCTTGGTAAAATTCTGCTGTTAGCCCGTCGGGGCACGGCGCCTTTCCCTTATGGAAACTGGATATGGCCTCAACTATTTCATCCAATAGGATTGGGGAGTCGAGTTGACCTCTGGTTGCGGAGGAGATACAGGTAGTAGGTGTCTGTTTGAGTAGGTCCCGCATGCGTGAATCGCTGTGCTCAGGGGGTTGAGAATAGAGTTCCGAGTAGAAGTCCGTAAAGACCTCCAGGATCTGCTGGTCAGACCATTTTACTACCCCATGGCAGTCCCTGACACAAGTAATCTGGGTTTGGCCCCACTCACCCCTCGCCAAGGCGGCCAGTGTTCTGCCAGGTCTGTCACCCTCTCTGTATTTCCGCGCAGCTTGTGGATGGCTGAAGTACTGCACTTCCCTAGTGGCCTGATCATTGAAAAATTGGAGTTCTTTGCTAATTTGGGAGAGAGTAGCACGGTCAGCTGATTTCGGATGGGCTCGCTCTAGTTTGTGTAGTTTGGCTTTGGAGCGGGTGAGGGCTGCTCTTATGGTTTTGAGGACTTCCGCCTCTCTAGAAATGGACATTCCCCTGATAAAGGCTTTGAAGGCATCCCAACGGACTCCCAAGGTGGTGGAATGGGACATATTGTGCTCAAAATAGGACTGGATATCGTCAAGGATGTATGCCTTGAAGACAATGTCCTGCAGGGAGGAGGACTTAAATCACCATGTGTGGATGGCAGGGGCCGGTATAACCAGTTCCGGGATATCAAAATCGGTGAATGATCCGACAGAGTGCGCGCGAGTATCTGTGTTTCTTCTGCTACTCTACCCAGCATTGCGCTTGACAATAGAAACATGTAAATTCTGGAGAAGCTGTTGTGTACCGAAGAGTAGTGAGTGTACTTGCGTGCTTGTGGATGCAGTGCCCTCCATGCGTCTCGAATATCAAGGGTTTTGCAATGTGCCAGGAGCCTGCGCGCTGTGCTGGACAGTGGTCTAGGGGCTATGCCTGTTCTGTCCAGCATAGTGTCCAATATGAAATTCATATCCCCCCCAAATGATCTGCACCCCAACATAGCCGAGCAATATGGATACCACCAGGTCGACAAAGTCGGGGGAATCTACATTGGGGCCATAGGTATTTACCAACAGCTATTCTCTGTTAGCTATCGCACAATGCAATATAATGTATCTTCCCTCCGGGTCTATATAGCTCTTGTGGAGAACGAACTTAAGTGATTTGTGAACCATTGTCAACACCCCTCTGGCACGGGTGGAGTACGAGGTGGAGTATCTATGGGGTCCCCATGATGGTGCCATACATTTAGTCAGAGGGCCCGTAGAATGAGTCTCCTGTAGGAATAATATTTTGCAGCCATGTCGGTTAGCGTAGGTCATAATTTTATGAGCCTTGGTATAACAACTCAAGCCCCATATGTTCCAGGACAACACTGTTATGAGTCTAAGAGTCTAGTGAACATCCCACCACTGTTGTCGTGAAGTATATTTACGGCGGGATCTGCCATGCGCGGGCCCCCCGACGTCTCGTGGTCTGCCAGTCTGCCTCTGCCTTTTTCAATACCGTTACTCAACCCAGCCCCCACCCCCTCCCGCACCACCCCATCCTGGCGGGCAGTGTGTCCCACCTCCCCCCTCCCTCCAAAACCAAACCCCCCCATGGAACAGGGGAAAACAGGCAGAGCCCAACCTGGATCCACTTTATTTATGGCCCAACCGGGGCCAGAACCTAACATCAAATTAACAAGACTGAACCTTGCAATCGCAGTGGTGAGTGCTGTTGCAGTGTGGGGGCACTTAAGCAAATAAAAATGACATATAGTGGCCTGCATTACATTGAACAGACATAAGCATAGTAATGGTTCCTGACCCACATAACCTGAGACAGAGTAAAGAAGATCTGCTCAAAAAGGCGGGGCTCCCCGCACACAAGTAGTCAATATTCAGGCTTGTGGGTGCAGGCAAGTAAGTCACCAGTGCAAGAATGAGTCAGTGATGGCAAGTAAGGCGAGGATGGCGGAGAACCGCCCATATGCACGGGTGGTGAACTTGCCAATTATGTTCTTCTCAGGTGATGAATGCATACATATAGGTGAACCAATAGGTTACATTGCCATCAACACATGGAGGAACAAACAATAATGAGCAGATTAATGAGACTCAAGGTGATTAGAGAAAAAGACAGGGAGCATGGACAATATGAGAAACCATGCGCAGGACGACCTCCTCGCAGGGCAGTCGAAGGGTATGGACCCTGTCACTGTAGCCGAGAATTCTAGTGTACATCATTGCCATTTGCGCATCAATAGGCAAAGGTTAACAGACAGGATAGGCAAAGGAGTAAAGGCGAATCAGGGTTAATCATCCTCAGCACGGGCCTTCCTGGCATTGGGAACAGGAATTTGTGATTCAATAAACTTCACCGCCTCATCTGGAACAGTGAAAAGTAGAGTTTTCCATTATGGGTGATTTTGAGGCGGGCCGGGAACAATATAGCGTAGGGTACATTGCATTCTCTTAGCAATTTTTTTTACGCCTAGGAATTGGCGCCTTTATTGTTGTACCCCCACTGAGAAATCGGGGAAGATCCTGATAGTGTGGCCCTCCAGGCGCAATTCCCCTTTCTCGCGCAAGACGCAGAATGAGGTCTCTGTCGCGGTAGTTGAGAATTCGAGCAATGATAGGCCTGGGGAAGTCACCTGGTTTAGGCCGCGGCGATAGGGCCCGATTGGCTCGCTCAACAGTGAAATATGGTGACAAGGCCGGGTTACCAAGTAAGTCTTTGAGTAAATTCTCGACCGCGTCTTCCATGCGACCTTTGAGGGCGTTTTCAGGAACACCGACTAGGAGAAGGTTGTTCCTGCGTGAGCGAGACTCCAAGTCGTCACACTTCGCCATTACAGTCTTCATATCCTGAGAGAGAGTGGTAACTGTGGTCTGGAGTGAATGTATTTCATCCTCATTTGCAGAGATTCTGTTCTCGGCATCTGTGATTCTGGTCCCGGCCTGGTCGACTCTGGTTTTCAGTGAGACGACATTGGCGTTTATGTCATTAAGAATCTCATGGAAGGAGGCACAGTTACTGGCCATTGATTCCATTATTGTGGTTAGATCCGGTGCTAAGGAGTTGGAGTGTGAGTTAACCTTGGGCTCCTCCTGCAAGGACAATGTGTGGGACACTTCAGCTCTAGGGACAGATTTGGTGAATTTGTCCATGGTGCCCACTTTACCCTTTCCACGGGACCTGTTAGACATCGCTGCTGGAGGAACGAGTGCTGCAGCGGCCCGCTAGTGGAACCGGGGGTGAGCAGGAGGCACAAGCACCGACCAGTACAGGTTGCAAGGGGCAGTGGCAGCAGTGAGAGCAAGCAGCTGGGTAATTTTAGTAGGGGGTGGCTGTAGCAGGGCTAGAGTTAGATTGGATGAGCCAGTACCGGGGGGGCCCTGAAAGGGCGGTCCGCTGCAGGCAAGTGATGAAGTGGCAGGCCAGGGCAAGGGACCACAAGCCTCCTCTGGTTAGGGATAGTACGCAACAAGCTTGCCCCGGCAATCCGCCACTGCTAGCAGCACCGGAAGAGTGGTGAATGATCCCTGCCCAGTAAATAAGAGGATCCATAAAGTACTGGATGCCCGTGGTGATGATGGGCTATGGAATTGGTTATAGCTTATTGTGACCGAGCCACATACAGTCTGTGCGGCCAGGGACAGTATGCAAAAACATGTGTCTTCAAACGGATGGGCGGGCCAGTTATGTGTCTACTGCAGTAGGTGCCACGTGGAGCTCCAGGCACTCCGTATGTGCGTTGGTCAGGCAAGGAGGATATATATGATAGCGGGGGCCTCCATGCATGGTGAACACCACCGGACGACTAAACGTGACCCCCGCTCCTCACCTGAGATGCGGCCTCTCCAGCGCAGAATCGGGCATGCAGGAGTGCAGGGGAGCTTAGGCCCGCAGCCCACACCGCCTCCGAATGCATGTGGAAGGGCCAAGGGTGCGCTACCCCCAGGCTGCTGATGGTAGTCTTCACTGTAGAGGGCCGGGCAGGCGGGAGGTTCTCCAAACAGGACGGGGCACGGAGGCCCGGCTGCAGAGCCAAGGGGGCGGGGAATCCAGCGTCCACCCAGCGGGCCCGATGTGTGCCGCCTCCCCAGGAAACACTGGTCGGATGGTTGTCAGGCTCCAGCCCGCAGTCTGCGCTGCCCCCCCAGGCACAGGCCGGCCGGCCCACAAGCCTATTCGGCGAGGGTGCGTCCCAGCCAGGCTCCCGACGCCGGGCCGCTCCCCAGGGCTGCACCTCGCCCAGGCAGCCGACAACTCAAGCGGGGGCAGAGCCTCAGAGGCGTAGCCGGGGACAGCCAGGAAGATCCGTGGGCAGGTACGATGGTGATTAGTTGGCGACACCAGGAGGGTCAAGGGCAGAGAAGGCCAGGCTCGAGGGCGGCCTTCGCGCTAGCAGAGCCGGCCAGGAATGTCAGGCGCTGTAGATCGGTCCCAGGTCTCCGAATACAGCCCGAACTCGCAGTACACAGGCAGGAAGATGTAATCTGTCACCCATCCAGTCGTTGGGGAATGGGGATGGCATAGACCACAGATGTATGCAGATTTTCGTCGTGTCCACACGGAGCTTGGAGACTAAGCAGCCATCTTGGGCTGCTCAAAAGCACCACCTCCTCTACACAGATTTTTCAAATGATCAACAGTGTAAGTAAGGAGGGTCTCTTGACTGTAGTTTTCCATATCAGAGATGATTAAAATTGCTTTTAGTGGTGTTTAGCCTTGTGGTTAGTTGAGCCAAGGTAATAGCAGCACTCTAAGTGTAATCACTATGCAGGACCCTTTGGAAACACTACACACAATAAGACTACAAGTGTAAGTACAATTTCACCTTTGGTACAAGCATGTACTACACAGAAATGTGGTAGCGATGGCTGAGCAGCCAGACTTATCTCAAGAGTAAAGTGAGCAGTACAAGAGTTTACACAAAGGACAACAATTACTATGATTCAAACAAACACTGATTCAAGGTTTCCGGGTAAAAGAATTTACATTTATTTACACCATCAGTTATAAAAACAGTTCACTATCATAAAGGAGCAGAAAATCACAGTCTTAATATACTACAACAAACCCCAATCGATTCTGGACAAGTTAGGCTCAAAATGATGTGTGAGCAAAATGGCACTCCAGCAATTTAAAAGAGAGGAAAGACAAAGTTATTCAAAATCAATAGCACCAAGTTATAGGCAGGGCAATCTAGAAAAGGCTACTACAAATAGGATTCAAGTCAATAGGTCTGGGCCAATGTTAATGGTTCAGAGTCTTTGCAGAGGATCCCACAGTGCAAAGTAGTTTGCGGTTAAGTCTTTGCCAAGAGTTCAAAAGGAAGTTGGTCAGAAGAACAATTATTCAAAGGTGAAGAGAAGGACAAGCCTTCGGAGAGGTTAACGATTTCCTGTGCTTTCACCGCGGTCGGACGAAATGGGCACCAAATTTGCACAGTACCTTTAAAGAAGAAGAATGCTGTAGCTGAGGGAGTTGTTCATGGCAGTTCCTGCAGGCTCACAGTCCCTGAAGCTTCTGTCGTGGCGACTAGAAGGAGGAAGGCTGGATGGTCCTGCACCGCCTAGGGAAGAAGCCAGCAGCAGAGCAAAATGACGAATAAAAGGTGCGCTCCTTAAAACCCAAACTGGTTCTCTTCCCACTGGCTATCCGATCGATTGCAGCAATGCACAGTAAAATCGACCAGGATGGGAACCGGTGTCTGGTGTTTGGTGAGCTGGTTGTTCCCACCAAGCTCAAGGGGAGAAGATTCCTTGCAGATCTCTTCTGTCGTCGAAGTTTCAGGTGATTCAGACCTATAGCAGGGCTTCACCGGGTGTCCAGTAGTTGCAGCAGTCGTCTTCCTTCAGCTTCTCGTTGGTTCTCTCGTTCCAGTGGCGACTTGCCTTCCAGTGCCAGAGACTGGCTTTTTATGCACCAAATCCCCCATTCGTACAGCCTGGCTGTCAATCACACAGCCGGATGGCTGTCCTGGCAGGGCAGGCACCTAGCCAATCAAACAAGAGTGTGACTTGGGTCGCCAAGGAGACCCTGTGCAGGGGGCCTCAAACCCCTCCCTCACATCCTGCCCACCCAGACACTCAGGTGCCTTAGGAGGGCTTCTGTGTAGAAGCCTGCCAAAGGACGACGAACAAAGGAACCAAACCTGGTTTGGCGTGCAGAGTAAAACACTAGGAAGCCCTTTACAAAAGGATATGGCAAAATAACTCGACCGGAACCAAGTAAAATTAAAAGTGATTACCGGGTTTGAGTTTGAGGCTACTACCATAGCCTCTAACAGTACCAAATGCTATTTTCATAGTGTGCAGCAGAATAAACATGTTAGATACCACTGCCAGAAGCCAAATCTTAGAGAAAGGGGAACATACTAATGTTCCATGAGAATCAGACAAAAGGGGATCACTATTAACCCCTCCAGTACTCTATTGGAAGATAGAGTGTACTGGGTCTGTAAATTTAAAAAGACTAGTAAAGTCAATGGTAATTTACATGTTCTGGGAGACAGCAGTCAGTCCCAGAAAATGGAGTTTAAAGTGGGAAGTCTGAAAAGACAACCCTGTGTCACTGCACTAAAGGTGCTGGGTGACACGCAGTAAAAAGATGATGCCTATGGGGTGGGTTAGACTCCATAGTCCATGAGCATAAAAGTAAAACACATTGAAAATGAAAGGTTAAAAGCCCAAAAATGTAGCAAAAGAGCTGCAGGGCTCTAAGGTAGAGGGATTTTAGCACTTGTCTCAGAAATCTCCCTAACACATATCTATTGATATTATGAAAACATTTTGTGGAGGAACTTTTTCCTCAAGGCGAAGGCCCCGTGTTTTATTTATTGACTTTCCAGGAAGTGTGTAAACAGTATTTCTATAGATGCAATGGTGGATATGATGGTGAGTCCAGGTAATCTAAAATCTGGTCTAAAACTAAATTAAATCGATTGGTTAGATCATAAGACTGATCTTCTTGCAATCTTCTAAGCGATTGCTCAAGGAACTTAGTTTAGTTTAGTTTATTCATTTGTATTGCGCGCCAAACCCGAGAGTATGAGGGCGCAAGAGCATTAAGGTTATTCTCAGCTTGGTTACAGTGCTGTATTATAAAAGAAGGATAAGATGGTAAACTTTCTCTACTTCCACCCCTCCTTCTCCCCCAACGATTAGACACCTCTGACAGATTCTCCGGCACTACAGATCTTGACAACATAGACTGCGTGCAACATTCCAAATTTCAAAAAACATTTTTGTTTAATACAGAATATTTAAATTAAAACATAAGATACTACCCACACCTAACACAGTGTACAAAACTACCACTAAAACCTACAAAATCTAAAAAGCTAAATTTCAAATAAACCACTTATAAATGGACACAGACGAAATCACATATCACAGTACATAGAAAAAACCTAAATGTGTCACTAAAACAACATATAATCCCAACATGTTTCTGTTCTTTAAAGCCCCTTTCGGGCGAACATTCTTCAGGGGAACCTTTAAAACATCCACTATTCTTCTCAACACCGTGTTGAATGGGTAGTTTCAGGCAACCAGCCTTAATGTGGTGAATCTTCAACGCACGTCTGTAAATGACAGATAGGCTAATTTTTCTTCATTGAAAAACCAAGATACTTCAAAAGGCGTCTCAATCCGCCAAAAATATCGTCACACCTTCACGCAAGTGAAGCCACCCACAACGTGGGGCAAGGGGATGAAATCCCTTGTAATGACAACCAAGTCTGCAGATGATTACAAAAGAGGACGCAGAACCAATCTCTAGATTAGGAGAAACAAACTCCTCGCTGGTTTGAAAGCCCCGCGAGTCATTAGCGAGGAGTTTGTTTCTCCTAATCTAGAGATTGGTTCTGCGTCCTCTTTTGTAATCATCTGCAGACTTGGTTGTCATTACAAGGGATTTCCTCCCCTTGCCCCACGGGGCCTCCACCCTGAGGTAGTATGTTTTAATTTAAATATTCTGTATTAAACAAAAATGTTTTTTGAAATTTGGAATGTTGCACGCAGTCTATGTTGTCAAGACCTGTAGTGCCGGAGAATCTGTCAGAGGTGTCTAATCGTTGGGGGAGAAGGAGGGGTGGAAGTAGAGAACGTTTACCATCTTATCCTTCTTTTATAATATAATCTATGTTCCTATTGGTGGAGTAAGATGTGGTACATATAAATAGGATCCTGTGTACCTATTTGATTACATGGTTACAGTGCTGTACAGTAATTTACAGTGTGTGCATAGGTTAATACATTTGCGATGGATACAATTATGTAAAGATTATTAATATACATATTTACATAAAAGCATAGATTACAAGTGCAAGGTCAGTTATTGGTCTTTGTTCTTTAGCCACTGAATGTAGCTGCGTCTAAAGATGGGGTAGGTCTGTGGTCTCCTCAGGGCAGCAGGTAGGGAGTTCCAGTGTTGGGCTGCTTTCACCTGGAAGCTGTTCTGCCCATTTTGGAACGATTGAATCTGGGAACTGCAAGTAGGTTAGCATTGGAGGTTCTGGTGGTCC
Source organism: Ambystoma mexicanum (assembly GCF_040938575.1). Lineage (NCBI taxonomy): Eukaryota > Metazoa > Chordata > Amphibia > Caudata > Ambystomatidae > Ambystoma > Ambystoma mexicanum. Next base: position 173,055,178 of record NC_090924.1, on the reverse strand, counting down.
TGTTGGGGGTGTATCTTTTTATTCTGTCAGCTAAGTAGAGGGGGCTGCATTGTTCAGGCATTTGTGTGTTAAGGAAGCTACTTTGAGCCAGATTTTGTCAATAGTTGTAAGTCAGTTATTGGATCTCCTAAAGTTGGAAATGTGTGCTCTTTTAGGGATGCTAAGCACTGCTCTGAGGGCATTATTTTGCAGGGTCTGGATTTTATTAGTGATCTGTTTGTTGGCTCCAACATAAAGGGCATTGCAATAATCAATTTTTGATAAAACAAGTGCTTTGGCTAGGGTGATGCAATTCTGAGTAGATAGGATTGGCTGCTCTTATAAGCTTACATGTGTAGGCTGTGGAGGAGGCCATGGAGCTAACCTGTCTATCGAAGGATAGGGCAGAGTTTAAATAAATTACTAGGGTTTTCACCACCTTAGCTACCTTGATGGGGTTGCCATCTATAATGAAGCTTGAGTAGTTGAGGTCTAGTTTGTTTAGATTGGCGATGGATCCGAGGATGATGAGTTCAGTCTTGTCATCATTCAGGCATAGACTATGGGAGGCCATCCATGCCTGGATGATGAGGTACACCCTGTTCACCAAGGCCAAATCCTTGTTGTAATCTCCCGTCAACAGGAAGAGGATCTGGGTATCATCTGCATAGTTGGTGTAGGTGATACCCAGATTGTCAAGATCATCAAAGAGGGGCTTTGTGAACACATTGTAGTGTGTTGGGGAGATGCATGAGCCCTGAGGGACCCCACATGTGATGGGTATGGGGTCAGCAGAGGCTGAGGTGGAAAAGACACACATAGATCTGTTGCTTAGGAATGACTCAATCCAGCTGATGGCTTCTTGGGAGAAGTGGGCAGCCGAGTCCAAGTGGTTGCAAAGAATTTTGTGATCAACTAGATCAAATGCTGCGAGAGGTCTAGGAGAAGCAGTAAAGCCATTTTCCCATTATCTCTCAGAGTGTCAATTTGGGCCTTAAAATTAATGAGAGCTGTCTCTGTCCCATGTTGGGGTCTAAAGCCTGATTGCCGGATTCCCAGGAGTTGGTTTTGCTCAAGGTGTTTTTGTATTTGTTGATAGGGTGTCTTGTCTAGTATTTTGAGTAGGAAGGGGACGGTGGTAATGGGTCTGTAATTAGTGGGTATGGTCGGGTCTAGGGAGGATTTTTTGAGTAGAGGGAGGACTCAAGATTCTTTAAGGTTGTTGGGAATAGTACCTGATGAGAAGGAGGATTTGATAAGTTTGGTGATGAATGGTGAGAGGTCTCTTGCTGCGTCTTGATGATTTGTGAAGGGCAGAGGTCGCCCTGGCAGTTGAATGGTTTAAGGCTAAGGATGATTTTTTCCACTTCTAGCGTAGAGACTTTGGAAAAGCTGAAGCGGGTGAGCGGGTTAGGTATCTGGTTCTGAGGCAAGAGGTGAGGTACGGGTTGTGCAGGAGTGTTAGTGCGGTTGGTAAAGTTGGTTAGGGAATTTTTCTTGTTGGTGATTTTGATTTGAAGACCTGATACTTTATTAGACAGGGCATTTTGGACACTGGTGCAACATTGTTTATCTTTCACGCATGTATCTGGGACTAGGACAGGTGTTTCCAACTCTTTGATGATAGTAAACAGTTCCTTAGTACTGGATTTGGCTTGTGATATTCTCTGGTTGTACGATTCTTCTTTAGCGATAAAGATTTCCTTTTTGCAAGTGGAGGCTATTTTATTAAGGATCTGGTTATTGATGTCTGTGGGAGATTGTCTCCAGGTTTGTTCCTTTGTGCGCTTCTCTAATCTGAGGGATTTTAGATGGGTAGAGAACCATGGGTTCAGATGTTTTTTTGGCTTGCATTTTCTCAGTTTTAGGGGTGCGATAGTATCTAAGGCTGAGCGCATGGTATTGTTGTAACTTTCTACGAGGTAGTTGGGTTCGGGGGTAGCTGAAAGTTGGTTCAAAGTTGGGAGGATAAGGGGAATGAGTTTTTCCGCTGTGATGTTTTTCTTGCTTCTCGTAGGGATAGCTGTGGCTAGAAGGTTGTTGGTAATAGGGATGGCGGCTTCCAAGTTGAAGGTGAGGAGGTGATGGTCAGACCAAGGTTGGGAGGTGTTGGCTGTGATGGAGGCCACACAGTTGTGGTCAGCTACCCAGTCAAGTATTCTCCCTTTGTTATGGGTAGGAGTGGACACTGTTTGTGTAAAGCCTAATTCTAACAGGGTGTTGTTAATGAGGGTAGCCTGGGGGTCTTTGAAGCCAAGGTTAAGGTCTCCTAAGAGGAGGCTCTGGGAGGAGTTTTTTAGATTGTTGGTGAGGGTGGTGGTGAGATCTTCCTAGATGGAACATAGCGGTTCCGGGGGCTCTGTAAAGTAGATGGATGGTGATAGTTTGGGAGTTAGCGGTGGGAAGTTTAGCTGTGAGAGATTTGCATGATGGGAGGTGGTTACTAGTGTCTAGTTTAATGTTGAGGTATGTTTTTGCAATTATGGCGAGGCCTCCACTTCTGGATTCTGTTCTGTCCGCTTGGAGGATAGTATAGTCATCGGGGATGGCTAGTGAGAGAGCAAGGCCCGCAGCTGCATGCAGCCAGGACTCAGTGATGGCTAGGAAATCTAGTTCTTCTGCCAGAAAGATGTCTGCTATATCTGTGGCATGGGCTACTACAGATCGTGCGTTGATTAAGGTGCCTCTTATGAGAGGGGTGATGGATTTAGTGCGAGTGGTTGTGGCGGTTAAGTTGTGCGCCTTATGCTTGGTCATAGTATTGGTTAGGCTGAGATTAGGTGTGTCCATGGGGTGGTTGGTGAGAGGGAACGAGTACATAGGTAGGGTCCGATTAGTAGAATTGGACTGGATGGAGTCTCTGGCTCGGGGCTCATATAGTTTGGTTAATCTGGCACGTAATTTGGAATTTCTGGTGGCAAGAATTATCTTTAATTGTGAAAGAAATCGGGGGACAGGTGAGAGACTGTTCTCTACTCCAGTAAAATCAGTTCTTTATTCCGTATCCTGTGGCTTCTCAGGGATATCGTTCATCTTGGTTGGTCGACCGGTTTCAATGAATTTCTCATGTTCGTCATCTTCATCAGGACCGTTACTTTACGACGTCGGTTCAGATCGTCATTCCCATGCGATGCAATGATGGTCACCGCATATACAAAGGGAGAATATTGAACAGTATTTTGGCTTTGGTCCCATACAGTTATATTTCTTTCATATTTGCAGATTTGCATCGGTTTTGTAATTTATCTCTGGGATAGCTCCCCTTTCTATTCACATGATATTCTGTCGAGGGACTATGAGCTCCCCCCAGCCCACTGTGGAACATTTGCTGGTTACATTAACAGTCACATTTTGTCATGGATACATTGTTGTTTTTACCTTAACCCCAGGCTTCCTTGGTTCAGGTCTGGATGCAGTACTGCAGATAAGATTTTGAGGTAGGAGTATTTTACTCACTATTTTTAAACCTCGAGCGTAAATGTGATTTCAAGAAAGTAAAAATGACTTTCTTCTTTGCAAGAGGGTAAAATATATGTGACATCTAGCCGACATGTGCAAAAACTGTAGGGAAATCATTACCATGCAGCAGCTTTCTGCATTGTGACTACACCTCTCATTATTTCTTTAAGATCTGGCCATTTGATCTCTCCTGTATTTATTTAAATGTTGAAAACACAAAAACCTAACCAATCACATAGTAAATCAAAAATAAATTGTATTGTGTGTTTTGAGCTTAGATAGCAGCATTGTCTTTAGATGTTTAATGAAAGTCCTAATTTTCTGGAGCTGCTACTACCTTATTGTGTGCCAATCTTATGATACAACAGTGCAGAGAGGCAAGTACTCTATGCTAAATTCTACACCTAAACTCATGGTCAAATGGTTATTTATATAGCGCTTTTGGAAAAGTGCTGCACATAGAACATATTTATCACAATTATCACCAAACCAAACTCGGTACTCCTTTATCGACCTCGAAAGGATGAAAGGCTGAGTTGGCCTTGCCGGTATTCGAAACTGCAACCTACAGATAACGCACAGATCACAGCAAAGAGCGCTCAACCAGCTTTATATGTACCCAATTGACTGCAAGGTTGAATGGATGTAAACTAGACCGTGCATCCTCATCATTTTACACTGTTTTTATAATTGGAGTGTAATTTAAATTAGAAGTGTAAAAATGATTTGCCTCTGCATGATTATGCACACAGCACTGGAACTCTGAAAAATACAATTGTGCAATACTGGTTTGCTTTCACTGGGAAAAAAGCATAATTTGTTATAAAAGATTAATTTTCAGTTGCAACTTAGTTTTCCATCTTATTAATTATACAATCCCAAAATGCTAGGAAAATAAATATGCACAGTGCTTCTATTTGCTCAATGTGCATTAACACAGCAGAAGCTGAATGGAAAGAAGCCATTCATTTTATCAAAGTGTGCAGTTTCTTTTTTTGAAAGGCTTCAGGGAAATACATTCTGTTTCAGAGGATTTTCTCCACGGACTGCAATTCCATCCATGTGGATACAAATCAAAAGAAGCGGTCTGGTTTCTGTCAAGTAACCTGACCTATGCACTGCCCTCTGCTCTAAACTTGTGTGTAAATGTACACAGGAAAATAATAAAGCTGTCGTATTTACAACATTTGCATGCGTAAAAAGGCCTAGTAAGCACCTTATCTAGAGGCCTGTCTGGGTGTATATTATTTTCTGTCCTGGTCTCCATGGACAGAAAACACTTGTGTATAGGCGCGTTATAAATGCCATATCATATCATATCATATGTGGTGACCATCATTGCATCGCATGGGAATAACGATCTGAACCGACGTCGTAAAGTAACGGTCCTGATGAAGATGACAAACGAGAGAAAGTTATTGAAACCGATCAACCAACAAAGATGAACGATATCCCTGATAAGCCATGCAATATGGAATAAATAAGTAACTTTACTGGAGTGGAGAACAGTCTCTCTCCCGTCCCCCGATTTATTTCACAGTAAAGATAATTCCTTGAGCAATTGCCTATAAGACTGCAAGAAGATCAGTCCTGATGATCTAACCAATCGATTGAATTTAGTTTTAGAGCAGATTTTAGATAAACTGGACTCAAGATCATGTCCACCATTGGATCTATAGAAACACAGTTTACACATTTCCTGGAAGGTCAATAAATAAAACACTGGGCCTTCACCCTGAGGAAACAGTTCCTCCACTAAATGTTTTCGGAATATCAACAGATTCATTGTATAACGAAATAATATTTGAAGAAATGTTTGTTCCTAAAAGTGTTATTGTGTGTTAAAAAGGTTACCTTTGATAACACTTAAGGTCAATTGATTATTACTGATCAAACTCCCTGATTGTATTTGTGTATCTCCCATCTTATCCACCACACTGAATGAGTTGATTGTCTCCACGACCACCAGTCTGGCTTCAGAGCAGCCAGAGGCATGGAAACTACACTCCTGAAGACTTGCTATCAAATCTCAATTCCAACTCTCCCTCCATTCTCATACTTCTGGACCTTTCCCCTTCCTTTGATATGGTCAATCATGCTACCCTTATAAACCCAATCTATGATACTCTTGGCATCACAGACCTGGCAATGGACTGGTTGACCTCCTTCTTCTGTGACCGACCATCCCAGATTCAACAGGCCCTTTTCTCTCCTCATCACACTCTCCACCTGTGGCATCTCTCAGGGCTGTATACTCTCGCTGTGGCTCTTCAACATCTACCTTGCCCCTCTAGCCCATCTGATCTCTGCCATCTCCTTCTAGTGCTATGCGGATGGCACGCAGCTTTCCTTAAAGCTTCCCTCCACTGCCTACTCTTCTTCCTCTCTCATTTCCGACTGCCTGACTGCTATTCAGGCATGGTGTGCTGCTAACGATCTCTGCCTAAATGCCAGTAAGAGTGAGATCCTTCTCATTGGGACCACAGCTCCCTCCTTTCCTCCTACTCTTTGGACACCCTCCATGGTCACCCCTCCCCATCCTATGAGGCAAAAAACATTAGTGTCATCTTCAACTCCTCTCTCTCCTTCTCTCCTCACATCACAGACCTTCCCAAGAAGGCCCACTTCCAGCTGGACTTCCAGGCATTATCCCTTTCCCCACCTTCCCAGATAAACTCAATGTCTCCAGAGCTATGGTCCTCTCTAGGCTGGACTACTGCAACAGCCTCTTCCTCAATCTGCCTAAATCCTCCCTTTGTTCCTTCAACTAATCCAGAATTGGACTGTGAGACTTATCCTTGGCCTTAAGCCCAGGCACAGCATCTCTCCAGCCCTAAAGTCTCTCCACTAGCTCCCAGTTGCTGTGACAATCAAGTTCAAGACCCTCTGCATCATCCACAATGCTTTCTGGGGCCTGGGACTCTGCTACATCCAAATCTCTCCCTTGTAGAGCCCTTTGGTCTTCTAGCTCCAAATCTCTGCAGATCAGATGTTTTTCGAAGCAGAAAGTGTGGGGTAGGTGTGGGGTATATTTCTCTCTTATGCACGTGCCTCCCTCGGGAATGCTCCCCCTGACCCTCTTAGACTTGAGACAAATCTCATTGGGTTTTTGAAGCTTCTCAAGACCCTCCTTTTCACTTCCTCCTTCCCTGCTAATGCCCCCTTTGCCTCATTTGACTGGCTGCCTGTTTCCTTCTGATTCTTACAGGGCAACAAGCCCTCCTGGACCTGCACCCCAATGAGCCCATCCAGCCCCGTTCCTAGCACTTAGCATGTGGACCTTCTTTCCCCTGCACTCTCTGCATTCCCCTGGCACTTGTCCACCTGGCCTCCCCTTAGTACTCACCTAACCCATGGTCCCTTTCCTCCCTTTGGCCTGCCCTCCCAGTTATAGCATGCTTGCCACTCCGACCTGGACTTCCTTTCCCTCCTTTGCATTAACGCATTCCGCTCTTACTGGCACTTCAACACTCCGCTCTCCCCCACACCACTCGTTACTGCACTTGCATGATCTGAATGACACAAGGCCTAGGATGACCATTTTGTTTTTCTTCATCCCTGCCCCCCCCCCCCTTGTCTTGCTACACCTTGAAACACCATTTGCTGTATAGGTGCATTATAAATACCCAATAAATAAATAAAATAATGAACCCCTTTTCCTTTGCCACTATGCACTGAGAATGTCCCCCTTCAGTTTGGCGTTCCTCGTTCACTCCCTGTAGAGCGTGCACTGTTAAATCAGCTATCCTCCCTTGGATTCACAATATTTTCACTTTTCTGCACCAGCACAGGCCCAGAGACTCAACCTACTATTAGGATCCCTTCTGTTTTAATGCAGGGTGTGGTCACTGTTGAACAGTTTGGAACTTAATTTTTAAATTCACCCCTCAACTTTAGGGGATTTTTGTAGTTCGCAAAAGTGATATAGGTGATCCACAATTACTTTAAACAACTATATCATTATTGATACTTATAGAGAAAACCACCTCGTGTTCATTGGCCATGTGGGAATTAATTAAATTAGTCATTAATAAGTCAATGTAAAGGATCTACTTCTGGATGCCCAGCCCATTAATGTCCATTTCGGGGGGAAAATTGTAATCCAAATAGATGCCCACCAATCCTTTTTTTCAGTTTGAATAATGCACTTACTCTGAATATCTCTGGGTTCTGCACAGGAGCAGTCAGCAGGGATCCTGGTTCATCTCATTAGAAGCAGTGAGAGCTGGAGGTGGATGGAACTCCTGTCTCTGTTATGGATGGCCCCAGCCTTAGCCCATTTGTCTGCCTCTCCCGGCCTCATTCATGGATGATACTCCAGGCTCAGTCCTTCTCCAGTTCTCCGTCCAGATTTTAGTTTCACCTTTCTTCCTGGAAATGTTATTCCCCCTTGTTCCATTGTGCATCCAGTTTCCAAGCCCCCTAGCCCTCCCCCCAAACAATATAATTAGGATGTGCTAGCTAATTGGCTAAATATTCTGAATGGGCATCTATTGTTCTTTCACCATCCCAATGATTGGTCATGGGATGTCCACACCCCATTTCTGGCAGTACTTATTCAACCCATCTGAAATTACATTTCTGAACAACTCAAATATGAAGTTATGAATCTTCAACATGGCACTTTTCTTCAATGTATTGCTAAGTGACACAACCCATAGATTTCTAAAATTGTCTGCTCATACAGACTGCAATGAAATGTGTCTGGTGTTGGGAGGTGGTTGCCTGAGTGAATTAAAGATTTCTGTACATTCTATGGACAGAATTAATGTTAGAATTGTGATATTTTACAGACAGGTATTGGATTCCATAAGCTGCCATATATCAGGCTCCTAATTTGTAACATCTTCTGGGAAGTCACAATTAGATTTTACCTTCTGACTTTGGTTCCAAGGGTCGAATTTCTATGGGAGTCCTATCCAGTGGAGTAACTTTGCTGAAAATGTTGGGGGAGACAGGGGTGGGGTAGAGGGAGGGTGGATGGTGGCTCTTAGGGATCATTTCGGCCAAATTGTTTGAAAGAATTTCGACGAATGGTAGATTTGACTGAATTCGGTCACCAGCATTAGTTCGAAGCCAAAGATACCGAACTTGAAGAGCTGGGGTTGCGGGTGTGATCCCCGCTCCCCATGTTCGGTATTTTCGACTTTGGCGGTTGCAGGGGTGTCCCCCGCTTCCTCAGCATTGGTGGCAGGGGACCCAACAAAATAAAAGAAAAAAAAGGGACCTTGCACCGTCAGATCCAACCCTCGTTAGATGATGGATCTGACACTGCAGGGTACAGGAGAGGCAGCGGATGTAGAAAAGGTAAGTAGGGGGGGTTTATGGGTGTACTGGCGGTTTGGGGGGACATGGGTTTGGTTTTTTGTACCGAGGTAAAACGTATTTGCAGCTAAAATGACTACGGTCAATTCCGCCGTGATTTTGTACCTCGGTCAAACAACCTAAATCCTTGAGGGATAACACAAAACTACTACAACACAAGAGACCATTGTTGACGCTCTTTTCTAACTTTCATAAGACTGGTGCCATATTTTTTAAATTCAATTGGGCCCCCACACATCTTCAGCCGGCCTGCCATGCAGCCAGTGACACAACATAGCATTCACAAACTTAATTCCAATAGAAAAAGAAAACCCCTCACACTTCTCGCTTGGTAAATGCAGCTCTACAACATGTTTTACAAAAGATTATTCGGTTTTAGTAACGCTTGAGTTAAAAGTCATATAGTCTTAAGTGGGCTTATTAAGTCCAGTTTATTTTCTTGTGCAAAAGACCAGCCAACACGTGTTTCGACATGATGTCTTTTTCAAGGCTATTAAATTCTTGATGCATTACCAGATTTGATACTTGAAGCGTCCTGTAAGGAATCACCTCCAAAACTACCATCTACATATGTCAGGTCCCCAAATTCAGCAGCCAGGTTGCTGAACTGGGTGTTGCAGGGCCTAGCGCCTGTACTTCCACACTAGCAGCAGCACTTCCAGGTGCCGCAGCGCAGAGAATTGCTTTCCAGCTTTTTTTCGTGAGATACACAGACAGGAACTAGGAAGCTCATTCAGCTGGCTGGTTTATGTCTGGAGGTGCAGGGGGGCCACAATCATCACATTCAGGGCAGTGGGATGCCCTGCGTCTGGAGGTGCGTGAGTGCGAGGTTAGGTCGGTGTAACATAATACGTGGCCTGGGCGGCATTTGAAAGAAGAGCAGGGGTACTTTTTTTGGTTATTTATAATTTTTAATTGTGTTTGTGAAAGTTTTTTGGGGGCTGGGCTGCTTGCTGACCCTAGTGAGGGTGCGTGTCACACTTGGACAATATGAGCAGAGCTTACAGTACACCTTAAGACCCCAGGTATGAAGACACACAAACAATAAGAAATGGTGAATTCTATGTGGGAAACCACAGCTTTACAACACCTCTAAAATTAGTCTTGCCACTTTTCAGATGCTACTAAAGCACAACCATCCTCATTTCAAAATGAAGTTGCCCGAAAGGTGCACCCTCTCCAAGTAGAGTGGAAAGAGTCAAACTGAGAAAACCTGTGACCCAATCTGTCATACTCTGCAAATTCTGTGAAATGAAGCTGAGGGCTATACACCTTCCAGGCATGGTGAACTTTTGTTAAGCAGTTTTTGCTCTCTGTGCGCAGAAGGGTATGGGATTTTGTGTTAAAAGCACACGTTTAAAAGCCCTTCCCCTGCCACCAAAAATAATCTTCACCAAACTGGCAAAAAGTATTTCGAGTTTTGCAGACACTTTTTAACAACGGTTTGGTGCAAACAAGTAAATGAGTGTCATGGTTCAGGTTACAGGCTACCAAAAACTGCTTCATTTATCAAAATAAGCAGGGGATCATCCAGCATTGTAAGAGTGTGGAGGTAGGAGGGGGATGAGCACCGAAATGCAGTGTGTGGAATTCCACATGGTTTCATTGGCACTCCCAAACCGCCCACCCCTGGCCCAATCTACTTTTTTGGTAACCATAGTGGAAGATGGCATTTTAATACACAACAAAAAAAATAAAACTGCAGGGTCATTCAAGATGCAGGAAACTCTTCTATTGGAGCTCTGTCCAAGCCCTCTGAGGCAAAATACATGCAAACTTCCTAATTATTATATGGATTGCACCAACAGAAATGACTTCATAGAAAAGGACATTGCAAGGTGTATCATCAGTCCTTGATACTTGGAGGCACCATGGAAGTGACTTTAGAATAAATTGCCATAAATAAGCAAAGTGACAAATAACTTTGTGGTGCAAAATACCTAAATTGCACTATACTTATATGTGGAGCAACTCTATAGTCATTAGGCTTTTCCATTATAATACCATGATACATTAATATAAGCTTTGAAGTGAATCAGAATCCCTTGCAGAGCTGCTGAAAAGGCACAATGTGATTAAGTGATTTGCTCAGGATCACACACTTGGTTAAATGGTGAAACTGGGATGTGGATAATTTAAGCGACTGCGCACATCTTTCCAGGTTTAGTTAATATATATATTTATTAAGGTTTTGCTTTACATTTCATGTGCTTAAATAATTATTTATAGCAATGCCTTGGAAGCAAACCACATTACATAATAAACTAGCCTTTCATAGTAAACTAACCATACACTATATTCATTGTCAACTCTGCAGAGAGCTATCAAGGAAGGGCTTAAATCAGCGCCTGCATGGGCTTTACTAAATGTATTCCTATTCGGGCAAATTCATGAAGAATTGTATTTGTGGGTCTAAAGAGCGGTAGGCACACATTGTATTTGCAGTCAAATGCAAATCCTGTAGGCATAGACATCCCAAAAAAATCGTACAGGTGATACATGCAATTTGCGTCTCCTTCCCTTTAGACCCACACACATGCACCTGAGGACACATGAAAAAGAAAACCAGGCACAAATCGGTGTGGAAGTTCATGTAACAAAAACATTGTGACAATATTTAGCTTAAAGTGGAGTACAACTTTGCGGAGAGTGAACCACTTTCAGGAGAAAATGTTTTAAAGAGTAACGTTTTCCTCTGTGGCGCTGCCCGGTTACAACGGTGGCACGAGGCCAAATGTGCACATTGCATTGAGTGTGTGTGTTTCTGACTAAGGCAACATTCGTAGCAGTCACATTTTACAAATGTGTCTGCACCTCACAATGCCTGTTTTGATGCTAAATGCTTAGTAAATTGGTCCTTTAGTGTTTACCTATGCCAGGGCTCTGCAACCTTCACCTCTCTTGATGGTTAGGGTTAAACGTCCAGTCAGCCCTAGCCAGCACAGTTAATGGTGTGGGCTCTTGAGAGTCGTTGTCCAAAACATCTGTATTTACAGATGCTCCGGATAAACGTGGGCCTGGTGGCCTCCCTTCATACCGGTTTGGTTCAGGAGACGGCCGCGACCCAACTTCGTACGAAGCAAGTCATATTTAAGGACCATTTTTCTAAGTTATGATAAAAATACACATTCCCTAAATGACACCAAACCGAACACAAACCAATCCCCACGAAGTAAACGGAGCACGTATAATTCCATTAAATCCTACAGGAGTGCCCACATTTGCCTTTTGTTTTGAATAAAGGTCTGCAGCCATTATGGGAACACCTCTCTGCTGCGTGTTTTAAAAATTGCACATGCAAGAGTTTTGTGAAAGTACATTTTCCCCGCCCCCTTTCTGTGCTCACATGGTGATCTGACCGCTCAAGCAGTGCCTCATCAAGCTGGGGAATTCGTGGCAGGTGTATTTATTTATTTATTTATGTATTTATTGCTGAGTTATTTGGCGTCTTCCACAGTCTACGGATTGCTTCGTGGCATTACTTTCAATACAGTTTTAGGAATCAGGTTGCTTAACGTTCTTCGGGAAAGTATTTGAAATCTTACTTTTGTGTTTAAAGAAAAAACAGGGCAGCATGATTAAAAGTAGCAATTAATAGAGTTGCCTGCACAAATCCAAAGAACATCGAATTAGGAGCTAAGGCTTTGATAACGCAGTCCTTCATCTGTGGCTCAAGTTTCTTACTTCTTACGAACTGCCTCTAATTCGTTCATGCTTTCCTCTGACTGGTATACTTTTATGGTTCTAAAATATCATTATACTTAAATCTTATGAACACTGACAGCTGTTTTAAGACCTGCTATATTTCTATTTTGTTTCCGAAATGACAGCTCCTTTTTCAGTTTTAACATTTTTTTCCTGACATGAAATAATATCGTGCAATATATTGTGCTACAGCGGCATCTTCTGGACATATTTGGTAACACGGCTTGGTAAATTGTTTTTTGCTCCCTAGACATTCCGCAGTGGATTACCAGTGGCTCTGTTTTATTTGGTGTCATCGAATTTTCACTATTACATCTTGTGCAAAAAATAGAAGAAAAAAAAACGTTTGATGTGTTGGCACAAAGAAAGTAGAGGTGTGATTTTATCTGACTGCAATCGCTAGTGATTGGCTTTCAGGCGACCACACGAGTAATGGTAAGTTTATCACATGTGCAATGTTCATGCAAAAATAATATCGAAATAATGCAATAATCTAAGATTGAGTCCAATGCCACGGTAGAGAGCTTTCTTTTTTACAATCCTTTCATCCCATACCAGATCACGGCGAATTGGGGAAAAAGCACTCAACGTTATCAACTAAAAGGTGGTGGGAAAAGAGTAAAACAAATTAAACGCCTAAGTACGAAAAGGGAGGAAGAAGAGGTCTCGCTCAATCAAAAACCATTTACTCCCAAAAGCGAAAGCAATATTGCCCTCATGTGAGACATTTGTTTCGATGCCCACAAAATGTACCATCGTCAAGCGTGTGGGCAGTATTTTCCCACAGATATGGGGCAGCACATAAACAGAGGCGTTGCTGGGGGGGGCTTAGGAGGGCTATAGTGCCGGGTCCCAGATGCGTTGCTGGGGGGGGGGGCTAGGGGGTATAGCACCGGGTCTTTTGGTTGTAGCCCCGGATAGAATATCAGGGTCTGGAACCAAAGGGCTAGCTAGCCCCGAGTCCCGACAATCCCAACATTAGTGTAGCCCTTGCACCCTTGCACGTAACAGTAATTGGATTGGGCAATGCTGCAGTGCCTCACAAAGCGAGGCAGGGTAACTGCTGTTACCATTCAGCAGGCCCGGAGAGGGGCAGCCAAACCTTTTCCCTTCACTGCTCCTCTCCCCCCCCCCAAGTCGAAGAGACACGCAGTCTGACCTACACAATGCTGAGGAAGGGTGAAGTGTGAACAATCACTTCACCCTTCCTTCATGCAGCAAGGTGCTAAGCACCTAAGGAAACCAACAGGCAGGCAGGGACCAGGTTCAAAGACCTGCCCTCCGAACCCCGGGGGGGCAGATAGTCGGCTATCCGGCCAGGGGCTGAAACATAACAGCCCCCACTAGTACGCATAACAAAGACCCAGGGCTTCCCTGGGTCTTATAAATACAGAGCAGCATGCTCTGAGAAAACCCTGAATGGGGACCCAAACACACAGGAGGTGCACTGTTTACTCAGTGCCTTCCAAAACCTTTGCTTCTTTGCAATCTTTTGAAGCGAGACGAGCAGCGGTGTTTTGAAAAAACAGACACAGAAGCGGAAAGCAGAGCAGGGTTTTCCACTTACCAGCAGTGCGAACAAAGAAACTTTCGACAAAGCAGGTGGTGGCAGCCTCTGCGAAAGAACGTGTCAATCTCCAAGGTAAGCCGCCTCGCCAGGCAACGAGCACACAAATAGGAACATTGTTTCCGATCGCGAACAGATTAATTAAACATCCGCAGGCATCCGCTTGTGCCCGGCGTCTTTGAGCACGTGCCGCACGTATCATTCAATTTTAAAGCAGCAAATGTATTTAACTTGAAGCCGCGAGGAAACCCTGGACCGGGGACATTACTCGTATGTCCCTGCAACAGGCTACTGCTTCATTTTTCAAGCCTATAGTGTGCACAGTTTATATTAACTACTGCCGGCATACATCGATTGGGTTTTTCTAGAACCCAGCCCAAAAATGGGCATGCACGATTCATCATGACAAGGGATGGGAAGTCAACTGAATAATCGTATTGAACAACATAGCATTTACCTACATGGGTAATCCCAGCAACAAAATTCAAAACATCACAATAGCACAGCGAGTAGAGCTTGCGCCTTTTGACATCCGTGCAGAACCTACTGATACAGGTTTGAATCCTGGCCGGGAAAAATCCAGCCAGTTGTTTTTAGATAAAACATCTATTAAAATACCAAACTATAAAAAACAAGCACAGGATAACCATAACAATTTTTAGCAAGTACAAAGTTAAATTTGACATCTGTGCAGAGACCGCGGACACGGGTGCAAACCCTTACAAGTAACAACCTTTTTTATATATTTCCCGTTCTAATCTAAACAGGTGGAAAGGAAAGCATGGGTCCCAAACGAAAAACACGGGAACCCAAAACACCAGCACAGAAACCCAAATCGCCCCACCTGCTGGCAGCCCTCGAGGCAGCAGAACATTACGGTTGGCCATGGGTAAGAGAAAACATGTACGGACTACCAAGGGACGGGATCCCCGCACCGCCCAGTCAAGATGACATGATACCTCCAGCAAAAAGACAGAAACTGACAGACGGCCCTAGAAAAGTTAACAAAAAAATAGCAAAATTGTGTAATAATATGTCAGAAATGCAACAGCTATTGCGGGAAATGAGGGAGAAACAAGTTCCACAAACAGGGGAGTTGGGGCCCACAAACCACAATAGAAACTCTGAACCTATCATATTGGTGACCCCCACTACACCAACAACAGCACAAATAACAGCCCCAAGCACATCAGTGACACAAGTGCCAACAACGCCAGCTGCAGCTACCACAACTGCACCAGCAGTGGCCACGGCAGACCCAACAGCTGCTCTGAAAGCATGGGAAACCCCCAGCACAGAACCAGTGGGGCCAATTGGACAAATCAAATGCAATACAGACATTGCAAAGATCTGCACTGAACAATTAGAGGTAAAATTGAAATTCTCCCAGACGGAGATACTAAATAGATATACAAGATACTTATAAAAGATACCTATCATGGAATATTGATATCACAATCAAGGAAGCCATTTGGGCAAAAGAATTCATAGATATATTATCACTGATAGAAGCGCAACGCAAAGGTAAGGATGCCTTCAGGGATCCCAAAAAGATTGAAGAGAAAGCCATAGCCAGAAACACCCAAGTAGAACAAAACTGGGACAATTGGCTATAGGCCTTCGCCATCCTGGAAACAATTTATGAGGAGAAATTCCCCAATGATTGCAGAAAATGATGGGCTTACATGGATAAAATACGGGAAATAAAAGTCGCTCAGAAAGGGAAGACCTGGCTAGCTTATGACATCAGATTTAGGAGAAGCATGTCAGAGAGGCCAGCCATTGAATGGGACGAGGTCCAAAATGATTTATATATGTTAAACACTGAGCCTCCAGCATAAGAAGAGGCGACACAGAACCCCTCCAAATATAATAAAAATACCCAAGGTGCTAGGAACAATGACAATGACAAGCACGAAAAGAGCGAACAGCCTTTTCTGAAGAACCAGCCATGGGGGGCAAAGTCTAATACCCACAAGCAGAACAAAAACCATTCCACAAAAGCCAACATTCCATGCAGGAATTTTGGAAAGAACCATTGCACCTGGGGCAAAGAATGCTGTTACAAACACAGTTGCACAAACTGCAACGGCGACCACGCAGAAAGTAATTGCACCAGACTACCAGCCAAAAAATGATAAAGACTAGCAACAACCATTCCCCTCCAAAACCCAGACTGACACCAGGCAGAACTCCCATTAACCCAAACAATTTTAGAGAAGGACTCAGCAACTACCCAGACCGAGCAACCAGTGAGGCAATCTTACAGGGCTTTACCAGGGGCTTCAGGATCCCCCTTTAAGGGTACGGGATCACAGAACATCCCATTGAACTTAAGTCTGCCAGGGACAACCCCCAAATAGTGGAGAACAAAATCAAGAAAGTACTGCTGTTGGGCAGGATTGCTGGACCCTGGGATCACATGCCCCTCAAAGATGACTTAATATCACCCTTAGGCCTGGTCCCTAAAAAAGAACCAGGGAAAATGAGGCTAATTCACCACCTATCATACCCCAAAGGCCAATCATTAAACAACGGCATTACACACACGAAATCCGCAGTATCCTACACTCAATTCCAGGAGGCGGTAAGACTCATTCAGGAATGTGGTAGGTACGCCCTGATGGCCAAACTGGATATTGAATTTGCATTCAGACTTTTACCTGTCCATCCAGATTCCCAACAATGGTTAGGTTTTACGTTTAATAATAGATGCTATGTAGACAGATGTCTCCCCATGGGGTGCGCAGTATCCTGCGCCCTATTTGAGCAATCCACCTCCTTTTTCCAATGGGCCTTTCAGAAAAAGAGACCAGGGGCCAAATTGGTACACTACCTAGATGATTTCATGGTTATGGGTCCAGCAAACTCAGAAGAATGCCATGGGGCCCTGATGGAACTAGAAAGAATGGCCGCACAGTGTGGCATACCCCTGGCAATAGAAAAAACGACCAAACCAGCCACCAATATAGTTTTTCTAGGAATTGAGATTGACTCTGCACAAGGACTATGCAAGATCCCGAAAACAAAAATTGCAGAACTCCTGGAGACAATACAAGCCCTGACAATAAAAGACAAGGGCACAGTTAAAGACAGCCAATCTTTAGCAGGCAGTCTTAATTTCGCTGCCAGAATAATCCCGCAAGGGAGAGTTTTTTCCAGAAGCCTGGAACTTAAAACCAAATCTTTGACCAAACCCCACTTACACATCCGACTAGGCGCAGAGGTGAAGAAACAAGATCTAGAACTTTGGAGGAATTTCCTCAATAATTTCAATGGGATCTCACTTTGGCGAACGCCTTTGAACACATGGACAAAAAGGGTCCTTTACACCGATGCAGCCGGGAGCAAGGGGTTTGAAGCCATACTAGACTCAGAATGGGTGGCAGGACACTGGCCCAACTCATGGCAACAGGCAGGGTGGACAAAAAACATCACCCTCCTAGAAATATTTCCCATCTGGCTAACATTATACATCTGGGGCAGGCAGCTAGCTAACAGGGAACTCTTGGTCTGGTGCGACAACATGGCAGTAGTAGGGTCCATAAAAAGAAGGTCTACCAAATTCCCTTTAGTGCTAAAAGTCTTACAAGCCATCACAGCAGTGACACTACAAGAAAACATTGTAGTCATAGCAAAGCACATCGCCCGTACAGACAATAACATAGCGGATGCTTTATCTCGCTTTCAGTGGGCAAGATTCCGGGAGCTAGCGCCGCACGCCCAAGAACAGATGACCCCGATACCAGCGGAATGCTGGAAAATAATGGGAAATCAAAAATAACGGCATCAACGCCAGCACCAGAGAGCACAGGCCGGGATGCCCAACAAGAACCAGGCACCTCAAAAACGGGTGCCAATAATATAACGGCATCAACGCCAGCGCCAGAGAGCCCAGGCCGGGATGCCCAACAAACACCAGGCACCTCAAAAACGGGTGCCAATAAAAGAACGAAATCAACGCCAGCGCCAGAGAGCCAGGGCCAGGATGTCCAACAGGAAGCAGGCACTTCAAAAATGGGTGGCAACAACGCCCTAGGCTTCCTCACAGAGATGGCAGGGAAAGAACTGGCAAGCACCACCGCTGCTCAATACAGTAAGTGCTTGCAAACAGTCTCTAAGTCCACAGGCATAGAACACGTAGAGTTAATATCAATTAAAGACATAGAAATATTCCTAAAATGGGCGCATGAACAAGGTTTTAAGAGAGACTGGGCAAAAAGACACTTAGTCGCAGTCTCATATTTTTCAAAATGACGGGGTGATTCAGACCCCACCCAAAGTGCCCTCATTAATTATGCATTAAAAGGTTGGGGCAGATTAGAGGGCCCCCAGGTAGACACCCGTCGCCCCCTTGATTTCAGCCAACTGGTACATATTACAAACAAGCTGGAAGCCATATGCTGGCATCCATACGAGATCCTACTGTTCAGAACAGCCTTTTTCCTGGCATACTTCGGGGCTTTCCGTGTGAGTGAACTCATCGCGTCCAGCACCAAGGCCAGCAACGGGTTGGGCGTCATGGAAGTCAGGGTCAAAAATGAGAGCATCAGCATAGAAATCCAAAAATAAAAAACTGGGGCTAAAAGAACCATCAACAAATGTATCGATGAGGCAGTAAACTGCCCGGTATGTATTATCAACCTCTATTATTTACAAAGACCCAAGGTTGTGGGGAGGTTCTTGATCCATAAGGACGCTTCGGTACTAAGCCGCTACCAATTCAAAGGGGTGCTGATGAAAGCAATCACAAGGGCTGGGTGGGACCCCAAGGGTTTCGGCACTCATTCTTTCAGAATAGGGGCAGCCACCTCAGCATGGCAGGGAGGTTTAGCCCCTAACCAACTGAAAAACGTAGGGGGCTGGAAATCAGATTGTTACAAAAGGTACATCAGACCGCAATTAATTTAGCCAGCCATCCTCACCCCCCCTTTTTATTTGCACCCCTCCCTTCATACAGAAACACCCGGCGAAGGGAGGACCACGTTTCAATCAGCATGGATAGTCGGCTACTCCTTTATCTTCAGGATGGGTCGATGGGCGGAGGAGACCAAAGAAAGGCCAACCTTCAGGAACACCAATGCATCATGGTGGGCTTACAGAGGACTACGATGGGCAGAAATCCATGAAACATTAACAGATCTAGTGGCATACAGAGATCCGCCAGTATTCCTGATTATACATTTAGGGGGCAATGACCTAGTATCTTTTGGGAGGAGAAAGTTATTTGAGGATATGTGCTCCTCTCTCGCAGGCATCTCACACAATTGGAAAGAAACAGAAATATACTTCTCGGCCATCCTACCCAGAAAGAAATAGCAAGGGGTCAAATGCTACAAATCTGTAGACATTTCCAGATGAAAAATCAACAGAGGTTTAGAAATATTTTGCACAGCAAGAGGGCTGGGCTTCATAAAGCACCCAGCCATTACTTTGGGTGACCCGACCTTTTTCACAAAGACGGCACCCACCTATCAATCAAGGGCACAGAACATTTCTTCCGTGAAATTACAGCAACTCTAGCTTCTAGGGGTTGTAAGTAAGAAATACTTTTGGGGGAACGTGGTCAGCCGACAACCTGCCCACGTGTGGCGACACGGGCCAGAGGGGGTAACCCCAAGTCCCGGTGCCCAAAAAAAATGTTACTTATCATGATATGTGATCATTGTTATCTGCATAACCATATCTGTACAATAAAACCTACGGCCTTTTATTGCCAACACTGACAAACAACATGTGAGACAAATCATTCTGGGTGATGGTATGAGATCTGCAATGTACAAGTATGCATGCATATGAAACATAACAGCCCCAACTAGTACTCATAACAAAGACCCAGGGCTTCCCTGGGTCTTATAAATACAGAGCAGCATGCTCTGAGAAAACACAAACAGTTTGTGGACCCAGAACGGGGACCCGCACGCACAGGAGGTGCACTGTTTACTCAGTGCCTTCCAAACCTTTGCTTATTTACCACAAAACCCTCCCACCCTACAAATAAGGGAGAAGAACAAAGGAAAAGAAGTGCAGGGCACTGTACGGTGCCCACAACAAGTCGTGGGACAAGAGAAGGCGGGCACGGGCCAGAGGGGGAACCCCAAGTCCCGGTGCCCAAAAAGTATGTTACTTATCATGATATGTGATCATTGTTATCTGCATAACCATATCTGTACAATAAAACCTACGGCCTTTTATTGCCAACACTGACAAACAACGTGTGAGACAAATCATTCTGGGTGATGGTATGAGATCTGCAATGTACAAGTATGCATGCATATGAAACATAACAGCCCCAACTAGTACTCATAACAAAGACCCAGGGCTTCCCTGGGTCTTATAAATACAGAGCAGCATGCTCTGAGAAAACACAAACAGTTTGTGGACCCAGAACGGGGACCCGCACGCACAGGAGGTGCACTGTTTACTCAGTGCCTTCCAAACCTTTGCTTATTTACCACAAAACCCTCCCACCCTACAAATAAGGGAGAAGAACAAAGGAAAAGAAGTGCAGGGCACTGTACGGTGCCCACAACAAGTCGTGGGACAAGAGAAGGCGGGCACGGGCCAGAGGGGGAACCCCAAGTCCCGGTGCCCAAAAAGTATGTTACTTATCATGATATGTGATCATTGTTATCTGCATAACCATATCTGTACAATAAAACCTACGGCCTTTTATTGCCAACACTGACAAACAACGTGTGAGACAAATCATTCTGGGTGAGGGTATGGGATCGGCAATGTACAAGTATGCATGCATATTGGTTCAGCAGTTATAAGGTTTCATTCTCTTAAACACGGGAGATGATACCCCCAGGACCACGGGTTGCTCTTGGAAGGAGCAGGGTGGTGAAGAGTGTCTGTGGCGAGCTGACATTATGCCTTGTTTCAGACAAGGAACAATCTTAATCTTAATGTTTTTCCTACATTTAGTGAAATTGCTGCTCTTCAAGGGTCGCTTAGTATTACTGTTATTATTATTATTATTATTTGTTTATTTATTGAGCATTGACCTACCTATGGGGATGCAACTGAGCACTTTGCAGGTCACAGGCGGACGGATGTAAATGGCAACGGAAGCAGATCACAAGGGATCAATACCAGGAAGCGGGGAGATAACAATGGGGGAGCTGGAGGGTGGACGATTTTTCAACAAGGGATAGAGCAACAATCAGGGGTGCTCCAGATAATGCCAATGAACAGTGTGAAAGTTCCCAAGAGGTGGCTCATTCTATATCCCATAGCTGTTGCAAGTGGAATGTATTAGATTTAACTCTAGAAGGCATTGGGGTATAGTGAAACGGTAATCCTGCAATAAAGGTGATTAGGGAAAGTCCCATTGAAAGCATTTGTGTAAATCAGGTCCTTAGAAAGAACACGTGACATAGCATAAAAAACTCTATTTTGGAGAATTATTTGCACTGTGAGGCTTTACTTTTTTGGTGGGGGGAACACAAGAATGTAGGGATGTACGTCCTTACATTTCAGGAACTCCAGGCCTTAACACAGGTGATACATGTCATCAAGGAATCCAAACTTAGTTTACTTAGCAAACACCATAATCTGTATTGTCCCGGGAGGATAGCTCAGCAACGTGTTCGCCTTGGATGCAAGACGACATGGAGAAACACAGGTTCGATCCCCGGGTCCGCGCTTAGAAACCTCTGGGTATTAAAGCACGTTATAAATACGTAACTAAAACCAACAAAAAAATAATTCTGCCACAAAACAAAAAAAACAATCCTGTAACAGTGCCTCAATGCCCACGTGCTGTGTGAGTGCTTTAAAAAAACAAATAAATAAAAAAATATATATATATAAATATATTACATGGCTACAGTATTTGTGTACTAGAGATTTTTATTATAATGTTGCGAAAAAAGTGTCAAGGATGTTGCAATAAATATCATACCGTTATTAGTGCTTTGAACGATGCATTGATATAAATAGCATTGTATTATGGGATTCTATCTAGTATACTGAGCTACTAATGGAGAAACATAGCATTGTGTGCAGAGTACAAGATGAAAATATAATATTTGTAATGTTAATATGTTGAATAATGAAATAATAATTATCCTGAAATGTTCGAAAATTCACAAAATGGGGTTGTTCTGAGGACGTTATTCGTATTGTGTGATTGCTTAGCTGTATGCAATGAGGGAATGGCACAGAGAGTAAAGTGGACGCCGTCCGCGGACACCGCGGCTGTTCGTGGACAGGGCGTGCTACATCCGGGTTTTTCCAGGAAATCCAACATGGAAAGAAGACTGTACGGATCAGCCAATCAGATGTCGAGGTTGTGGATTTGTGTTGAAAGAGACTGTATGTGGTGAAGATGGCAGAAGTGGAGAAAGTCAGGGTGTTGGTGCTCGGAGATATGTTTGTGCATGGTTTACAGCAGTACGCTGAATGCAGGCATGTTGCAAAGAACTTTGATGTGAAAGGAGTGGAGGTGGTGTGGAGCAGTGTGCCTGATTGCAATGTACAGGGAATTGTACAAGTTTGTGAGGATATGGCCACGATGAACAGTCCGCATGTGGTAGTTTTCCACTATGGTGCTTTCCATTTGGGCAACGTCAGTGCCCCTACCTTGTTGGCTGATTTGGAACGCTTGGTTCAAGCAGTAATGAAGATCCTTCCAAATGCAAAAGTAATTTTTTCTGGATTACTACCTAGGGCAATATGGGACAATAGTTAAGTTTTTTGCCCTCAGCAAAATATTGCTAGGTGTGTCATCAACCGAGGCATGTGTGCCTTCATGCTTAGAGCTGGTATGTTCTTCTGTAACAATGAGAATATTGATGCCAGTAATGCTGTTAATTTTAAAGAAGATGGCATTTCTTTATCTTTTACGGGAAATGCCTTTCTATTTTGGAATGTAAGGGTTGCTTTGGAGAAGGTTATGTAAAGATTTTAGGAGTAAAGTAAGAAAAAAAAACAAGAAAAAAAATACAAAATAACAGGTGTCTGTCAAGCATCTGTAAAAAAAAAAAAACGGCTCCTTTCAGAGCCAACTTCAAAGGGGAAATGGGGCACACTATTTAAATTTACATTCACCATGCTCAGATTTTCGATGTGTCCGCGGACATGGCGGTAGTCCGTGGACATGAAAATCACTACGAGGGGGTTAGTATGTTCTATGTTACATGTATATGAAGTCAGGGATATTATGGTTAAGTTGTGCTACTAAAAGCCTATGAAATTCAGTGAAAAAACTTTGTTAAAGGGACGTTATGGTTAAGTTGCGCTACTAAAAACCTATGAAATTCAGTAAAAAAAACTTTGTTAAAGGGACGTTATGGTTAAGTTGCGCTACTAAAAACCTATGAAATTCAGTGAAAAAACTTTGTTAAAGGGACGTTATGGCTCAAAGTAAAACCTAAAAACCCCTGAAATTCGGCAGTTATGGTAACATAAGCAACCATAACTCGCGCCACCGTGCACTGCTAACACTAACACCCAGGACATCAAAGATGGCATCGCAAATGTCATTGATGACATCACTGATGACATCACATGGCTGGCTCTCCCTTTTTATCCTTTACTGACATATCGAAGCCACATAGTTTTCTTCAGTAACAGTCAGGAAGTAAAAATTGAAAAGGTACTATATTTGTAGACTTAGGGTCCAGTCACATCATATGAAACATATACATAGCGGAAGATACAGGCTTGAAAGAGAGCAATCCTTTCTGTGCATGAAGATAATCATTATGGTTATCAGCACTTTCTCATAGTTTTATTTTTATTACTCTACCTTCCCTCTATATGCTCATATTTGTATACATTATACTCACTCTCCATAGAGTGAATGGGAAAAAAAAATTGCTCGGGCCTACAGCCCAAACCGATGGACGGACTTCCACCAGATTTGGACCAGGATCAGCGGCTTGGTTCCGAAAGCGTGCTTTTGCAAATTTGGTGAAAATCCGTCCAGTAGTTTTTTATAAAATGACCAAAAAGTAGGTAAAAACAAATTAGTGATATCTGTGTTCGGTTCGCGGACTCACTTCCCTGTTCGCTCAGCGGACAGTGTCCTGATTGGCCAATCGTCTTGCGTGATGTTCGCGGACATGCAACGTGTTCGCTGATTGGACGGCGTGGAGCGTGAAGCGCGTCAGATTTTTCGGTAGCGCCCGCTATCTTGGATTCGCGGACGTCCCCGGACGTGTTGGTGTGTAGGAGTGTTTGGGGAGGGTGGGAGTGTATGAGATAGGATGAAAGTTGTGTTTTTTATGTGTTAGACGTTCTTTTTGTGTTCGATTTGTTTGCGGCGATCACGGGTGTTCTGAAATGTTCTAAATAAACTGACTAGGGGGTGTTCTAAGGAGTCAACATGTGTCCGTTTTGTTCGCAAGCAAAGTGAAACTGTTCTAAGAACACTTGCGGTGTCCGGGGAGTGTTCGTAGGGGGTGTCCTGAGGACGCTGTCCGTATTGTTCTCTGTCAAGTTGAATGTGTTCTAAGAACACACGCGGTGTCCTGAAATGTTCGCAAATAAACAAAATGGGGGTGTTCTGAAGACGTTTTTGAACACACTCCCAGTGTCCTGAAATGTTTGTAGGGGGTGTCCTGAGGACGCTGTCCGTATTGTTCTCTGTCAAGTTGAATATGTTCTAAGAACACCCGCGGTGTCCTGAAATGTTCGCAAATAAACAAAATGGGGGTGTTCTGAAGACGCTTCTAAGAACACTCGCGGTGTCCGGGGAGTGTTCGTAGGGGGTGTCCTGAAGACGCTGTCCGTATTGTTCTCTGTCAAGTTGAATGTGTCCTAAGAACACTCGCGGTGTCCTGAAATGTTCGCAAATAAACAAAATGGGGGTGTTCTGAAGACGCTTGTAAGAACACTTGCGGTGTCCGGTGGAGTGTTCATAGGGGGTGTCCTGAGGACGCTGTCCGTATTGTTCTTTGTCAAGTTGAATGTGTCCTAAGAACACTCGCGGTGTCCTGAAATGTTCGCAAATAAACAAGATGGTGGTGTTCTGAAGACGCTTCTAAGAACACTCCCGGTGTCCGGGGAGTGTTTGTAGGGGGTGTCCTGAGGACGCTGTTCGTATTGTTCTTTGTCAAGTTGAATGTGTCCGAAGAACACTCGCAGAGTGCTGAAATGTTTGCAAATAAACCAGATGGTGGTGTTCTGAAGACGCTTCTAAGAACACTCCCGGTGTCCTGGAATGTTCGTAGGGGGTGTCCTTAGGACGCTGTCCGTATTGTTCGTTGTTAAGTTGAAAGTGTTCTAAGAACTATTGCGTTGTTCTGAAATGTTCATAGGTGGTGTCCTGAAAACGGTGTCCATATTGTTCGCTGGCAAGTTCAAAGTGTTCTAAGAACACTCACATTGTTCGCGGACATTAAAAGTTTCCCATAGATCATAGTTGAAATGTTTGACTCTATGGATGTGATATGCTGCGGTGGTTGTTGCCAAGGCATAGAGTCTTGGGTGCATGGCCATTTGGCCATGCACCCAAGACTCTATGCCCTGGCAACAACCACCGCAGCATATCACATTCATATTTGCTTATAACTTTGGGTGAAAAACAAATGCATAAGGAACAAAGGTATTAGATACTATGGATGTGATATGCTGCTATGGTTGTCCTTATTATTGTACACTTACTGTTTGGTCTAGTAATGGGAGTCCATGTTTTTCTTATTCATTTCTGTGATAAAAGAAAATAGCATGTTAGTATTAGTATTTTGTAATGACTTATTACATTGTATAAGCAATATACTTTTATTTTTTTCGACCCTCATATTTAGTAGAGTACAAATCAGAGCACTGTGCAATTTGCTCAGTTTCTGTATTTGTTGCTAAAATCATTGGGTCTGTGGGAGAAAAGAAAATCCATGTTGGATTAAAAAAAACCTTTTTCTGTTATGCTACAGTTTATTTGTTTGTTTGTTTTCAGTGTTCACTTGTTGTTTCTGGCTAATGCTTTATACTTTGCTTTGTTGTATATTTTTTGGAGCAGTAACAGATTCTTCATTTGTTTTGATATTATAAAATTTTGGAGCAGTTAGATACCAATTGGCGTAGTCTAACTGTCTATTTTTTTAATATATTTTAGTGGTTTTGATTTATCTATTTGGATATTGTTAAATTTTTGGACAGTTAGATACCAATTGGCGTATTCTAACTGTGTATTTTTTGGTCTAATTTAGTGGTATTCATTTATCTGATTAGTTGTTGTAGAATCTTTGAGCAGTTAGATAGCTTTTGGAGTATTCTAACAGTTTATATTTTTTTAACACAAATTTATTTAAAGGTTTAAATACAGTTTATTTATCACATTTTGGTTTTAAGAACATCAAATAAGCGTTTGTAAGATTTGCTGGTAATCTCTGCTTTAGAGTAATGGTACTATCATTACATTCAAACCATCCACATTTCTTTTTTATATATGCAGTGTAGTGCCCTGAATTGGTTGTGGCTCCTGCGTGGTAGATTATACCTATTGTTGTGAAGGTTTTCTTACCAAGTGATATTTGACTACGTGTGAATCCAGTCAGCTTGCAGTTGTTTTTGGTACCATCTGCATTGTAACGTAGAAGCATTAGTATTACGTATTTACTATGTGTTTGTATTACTAACGTGGAGCGATTATCTGAATTGCAGGTAGAGCATAATCTACCATGGTTTGCATTTTGTACAAGTTGCTGAAATGGAATGGATTCACAATTTGGTATTGATATATATATGAAGCGTTCATTGGGGATTTCTTCTTGTGTCACGTTGTTGCAGAGAGTGCATGTATGTTTACACATGTATGAAATCTGAAAGATTTCATTTATAGGTATGTTTTTGTTTTCCAGTACTTGTAGTAAGTACATTAGAAATTCTTGTGGATCTTCCTGTGAGTTTATAGTGAATTTCACCATTCCAGCACAGTAGTCCAATTGTCGTCTTATTCCAAAAACACTATATGTGTTGTCAGGATTGTTTGCTGCATTTCTGTGAAGTACTAACATTTGCAAACACAATGGGTCTGTACTGTGTAAGTAAATGTTGTCAACAATTGGTGGAAATTGAAATAGAATATTCATTGCTACATTTGCATAGCAACTTACACCAACGATATTTGAGAATTTAAATGGTCCAGGTAGTTCTGTATCTAACTGCTTTTTTTGGAGTTTGTCTTCCTTCTTTAAAGAAGTACCTGGTTTACTTTCTCTAATTGATTCTTTTTTGTTTGTGGTACTTGATGAAGTATTAGTTTATTTTACTCTCTTTGGAGGATTTGCAGTGACGTCGTGTTGCATTTCTGTTTGATTTAGTTTTCTTTTACAACGTTTTAGTTTTTGTGGAACAGAATATGTGTTTAGATGGGGAGTGTATAGTGCATCAAAGTTGATTAGAAATAGACCGTCAAGTGTAGGTAAGCGTGATAGTGCTACATAGCTCATGCCTTCTTTAAAGACTGTGTTACCAATATCTATCATTGCTTCGTCTAGGGTAAGACCTTGTGATTTATGAATCGTGACTGCGTATGCAAGAGTTAGAGAAAATTGTTCTCTGCGTACATACATATCTTTGAAGAGAAGGAATCTAGCTGTTGAGCGTCCTATCCGTTTTACTTCTGAAAGTTTGTCAAAGAGTATATTGACAAACTGAATTTTGTTGTCACGTGGGTATGTTTGAAAGCCAACAACTGTACCCAGTGCTCCATTAACTAGTCCTTGGTCCACGTCAAGGTTACGTTTAAGCATTACTCTGCAATTTAAGGATAATTTTAACATCTTTTCTAAGCCTGCTGTGTTTGAGATTGATTTTTCTAAATTATTTAGTCTTGTTGTGGCTTGGTCACACATGGGTAGTGTCATACCACGTACATTTAGTTTGTCTGTGGCGCTAATTTCCATTATTGGTTGCATTTCTTTACTTAACATTATTTCATTGAATTTGAGACAGCTTGCAAGAGTTGGCATTAAGGCCATACAATTGACATTTTTGTGGGCTAATTGTTCCATAACATCTGTAGCACATGCATTATCGCCATAAAGTGCATTAATGTGCCGGGTTTTCAATGTTGCTTCTGCTTCTTTAGAAAGTATACCAACTCTCAAACTTTTTAAAATGTTGGCATAAGTGAGATCTGCAGATTGGCGCATGTTTTCTGTTAATTCTCTGTATTGGAAATGTTGCCAAAGGTTGACATTTCCAATGCTGCCAACATTTTTACGGCAGAGTTTGTGCCCTAATGTTTTAAAAATAGGTTCACCTTTTACTGGTGTTAATTGAAGCAGATCTCCAAAAACAATAATGTGTTTTCCTGCAAAGAGCTCTTCATACTCTGTTTTGAGTACTTCTTGTAATCTGAGGTGAATCAAAGCTAACATCAGGTTGGAGACCATGCTCACTTCATCTATTACTAGCATTTTCATTTGTTTCAATATTCTGCATAATTCCATTGCAGCTTCTGCAGAAAGTTTGTAATAGTCTAATTTGTTCTGGTGTTCTACTGGTAATAGTAGTAATCGGTGTAATGTAACACCACCTATGTTGTAGGCAGCTAAACCTGTGGGGGCAGTGACAACAGCTGACAGTTGGTTGTTTGTCAATTGTTGAAGGAACTTACTAATGATTTTGATTAGGAATGTTTTGCCAGAACCAGCCTCACCACTGACGTACAGTACTATCGGTTTATAATTATGGCAGGAACATTCTTTATTTTCATGTTTTACACCATGTGCTATTTGTTTTGTTACTTCTTGAAAAATGCTACTTTGCTCATTGTTTAGTTTTGATTGTAGTATAGTTAAGTCTTCCTTATCTTCATACTGACACATGGTGTTTTCTACTTCTATCATAGCTAATTCTGCCTCATTTGTTATTAGTGGTTATCCCAGTGGTTCTTGGCTTCCTGTTACAGAAGGTTGACTACTGTCAGGAGTATCCTTATCTAGTTGGGCTTGGAGTTCTTCTTCATGTTGCTGTTCATTGTGCAACATTGTTTTGTACTGTGTAAAGTTTACATCAGTTATAGTGCTTTCATTTGCTTTGAAAGCATCCTCATATGAGTCATAGTTATCTAGTACTTGTTCTTCTTTTCTCCATGGTTTGAAGAGTTGTAGCAGGGACATGTAATGTACTTCTTTATGTTGAGGAGTCTTCAATGACAATTTGATATGATTAATTAAATTTGGTTTAGTGAGTTTAACTAAGCTGCCTTCACAGTCTATCACTCTATATTTACCTTTTTTCATCAGGTTTCATATTATTTTTGTATGTGTAGTTTTGGGCTATTTGGTATAGACACATGTTTTCCAAAGTATTACTTCTGTTTGGGTAGTATGTGTCCAATAAATTGTTTTTTAAAATGTCTTGGCTGTTGGGATCATGTTTGGCTATTGTTTCTATATCTTCATATGATTTTAGAACTCTTTGTCTAGATTTAGCTGCACCAAGACTTAGCCATACTATATTTTGAGATTTACCATACAATGAAGTACCAGTTAAACGATTAGCTGCTTCATAAGATCCACATTCTCTATGGGTGAGCATTTTTATGCCCAAGCTGTATAATTTCTGAGATACTGTTTTATCTGATGACAGGTCATTCCAGAGGTCTTGGAGCTCTGTCTTTTCTGCTTTAGTTAAGTATGCTGTGACATATCGTGCAACTGCAGTAGAATTGTCTGCAATGTACTGCACATCTATGTTTGCATTCCATAAGTGGACAATGATTGCATTGTAATCATTGATATATTTTTCTTCTTCTTTTCTTTTTATGTAATATGTATTTTTAGGTGATTTACCTTTAACACTATGTCTAACTGAAGACATGAGGTTGTTTACTTGACCTGTATTTGTAACTGGTCTAGGGAAACCAAATCGGCATTTGGTGTAGTATTTGCCTTTGTTTTTGTATTTGCGACGACAATATTTTCCACATTTGTGTCTTTGAAATTGTAAAATTTGTGCACGAAGATCACTATTTGTGGCTTCTGATGGAATTTCACAAGTGACATATTTTTCAATAAACTGTAAAACAGTGGCATCACTGTCTTGACCAAATTTAGGAGCATCTTTAATACATAAAAGCATGTGGATATGTGGTGCTCCTCTGGCTTGGTATTCTTTTCTCCAAAAGAAGTGTTGCACTTCTCCAAGGGGAGGAACAGTTGTATTACAAATAAAATGTAGCATAGCAATGAAGCGATGGTGAAAATATCTTGAAACATTAACAGGATCCAAAGAACAAAGTTCTCCAGGTGTTAGAATATCTATGTTTGTTTTGTTTTTATTTGATATGCGTAGGAAATCATGTAAATCTTCCCATGCATATTCTGCACAACTTAATGTAACAAACCAAGTGGGTGGGCCAAGGTTTCTGATCATACAACGTACATCTCCATGACGTCGAAACCAGTACTCTTTAGTACCACGCATATTTGCTAATAGATTTGTAATATTTGATTGTAAAACCTCATCCTTTTGTTGCACTTTCTCTAATAATTGTGTAGCTGTCATATTTTGAAAGTGTGATCCTGATTTTAATATGTGTGCAACTCCGTAACATAAAGTTGCTAGTTCACTTTCAAAGAGTAGGTGGAATATGTATTCCACATTTCGTCTAAATCTGGGATCTTCAGAATACATCCGTAATGAGCGGTATTCTGAAGCTGATATTTGAATAGGTCTATCATCATACCTTCCTCCTTTGCCAGTAGTAAAGAGTAGAGGAAAAGCACGTGCTTCTATACTTTTTTCCCATATACTGATTGGCGATCCTTTTGTTTGACGCATTTGGTAAGTTTCTAGTACATCTTGTACGGTGTCATTACAGTGCAAAGGATGAATTGTATAATGGTCTAAAGTATTTGATATTGTAGCAGGATCTAGTAGCTCAAATTGACCAGCTTCTTGTGTTTCTTGAATTATTTCAGTTGTATCTTTCAAGTGTTCTTCAATATTGATTTCTTTGTACTATTCATTATGCTCTTTAAGATATTGGAAGGCTTGTCTAACTTTATATAAATCTACCAGCTGTTGCCATATTTTTTTGTCTTTTGTAGGTACTCCATTTACTAATATAATTAAAGATTGCTGCATTGGACATTGCACTCCTAGAGTGCACATTTTCTTTTAGATTTAATGGTAAATAAACTACTTTTCCACGAATGCCTTTTACCAATTCAGAAGGAGGTAATTTTGCTGTTTTTGGTTGAAGGCGTATTCGTGCTTGAAATGGGTGTACTGTTTGAATTATGATGCTCTCATATAAATTAAGTTGTTGTAGAGGTTTTGGTACTTGGTATAATTCCTAATTATTTGTCATAGAACGTGAAGGAGTTTGGTTGTTGTCAAGTTTTGCAGTGCAATAACTGCAAAGTATTAAGGGCTCAGTTATTTCATATTTGTTTTCTGCTAGAAGGTAGAGAGCTAATTCAAACCATTTAGAATCTTCATTGTCTTCTATTTTGTATGATAGGTCCACAGTTTTTGTGTTACTTTTATAACAAATTCTACGGCAACATACACATACATGGTTTGGTACTTCAGCTGATATACTTTTAAATTTTAGTATTTCTTTTTTGTATGTGTTTAGCAAAATGTTGCCATGTGTAGAATTGTTGCTTAATTGGTTTAAAGCTATTTCATTCTGTAAATGGCTTTCACTTCCAAAATATTTTTTCTGGATATAGTGAATTTCTTCAAGTAGGTCTTTTGCTGTACCATGTAGAAGGATGTTATTTAACTTTGCTAGTGCTAAAGCAGGACTTTTAGCATAGTACAGTTTATAGACTAGATTTCTTATAGTTGAATGATGTGTTGATATCCTTTTGATATCATGGAAAGTGGTTTTACAAGTAGGACCTGTAATGCAGGCCAATGAATGTCCTTGTAGTCCTGTGTACTTGCGCACTGGACAGGTATCTATATTTTGCAGTAATTTAATTTTGATTTTGTCTTTGCTTTTTACATATTTATTGAGGAATTGGTGTAAAGATTTGAAACATTGTTTGGGAATGTTACACATTGACGTGCATGGCCATTTGTACACTAGACGTTCTGATTCAGTTGAATGGAGGGGTAATTCTAAGTTTTCAGGGCATATTTTTGTAAGGAGTACTTCTTTTTCCATTATGGTATTATTCACTTTTTCATAACCTCGACCACTGCTGTTTATGGCAATTGTATTTGTTTGCTTTTGTTTGTACGCTTCTTCATTAAAATATGGTTCTGTGCTCGTAGTGTGATTCCATTCACCTCCGCAGATACTTAAGAAGTTCTTTCTGTTGACATTTCGTTTATTGAGAAGTCTTTTTTGTAATTTAGTTATTAGTTGTGTTAGTGGTTTCATTTTGTTTAACAGTAAAATAAATACATTTCTTTTGAGAAGAATTGCACTGTCCATCAATGCTTCTAAGATTAATTTCCTACGATAGGTTTTAAGCTTTGAACCTGATTTCTCTCCTGTTTTTATAAGATTTTGAAGGACTTTGTGACGGTATATTTTGGCTAAAATACTTTTCTTGGTATGCTTACTTTGCACTATATTAAAATTTGAAGAAGTAGTTTTATCTGTACTGATAGCTGATTTTCTGTTAATTGTTTTTTGGTTTGTTTTACATTGTGATAGAGGAAGCGAAGTTGTTGTACTTGAAACTTCTTGTGTTTCACTAAATGATTGTATTAGCTGTTTTGTTTCAACTTTTTTTTACAAATTCTGCTAGAGATGATGCTTATGTTGGACACCTTTATTTTCATTTGCTCTACTTTTGCGTTGCTTTCTACGGAGTTGTCTTGTGGTAGGCATTCTTTAGGGTCTGTTGAAAAAAATAAAGAAGATATGGGTTGGGGTGTTCTGGAATGTATGTGTGCTGTGTGCATGAGTGTTTGAGTAAGATGATAAAGATGTATGTAATGGTGTGTGATTGTGCATTGGGAACTAAAACTAGTAGGGATAGGTATTCTTGAATTTATGTGTTACTAAACTGGGGTTCAGATGACAAAAAAAAGTAAGCTAGTGGTGTGAAAAAGTACAAATAGTAAATCTAATGTATACAATTAAAACGGTTGTTTGTTCTATAATATGAAAATTGTAGTGGTTCAGTTGGCTAATTTGCGTGTCCAAAAATAGAAATTTGTGGGCCATTCTGGCTGTAAATCGCTGTTTAAGACATGGACATTTTTGGACAAAATGGTACAAAATCTCTATTTTAAGAAACCAAAATAGCTGGTATGAATGTTATAGTATGTTTGATTAATAATATAAATATTATGGTGATATTTTACTTACTTTCTTTTTTAAATTAACAGGTAACTTCTTAGTTTTTCTTTCTTCTTCGAATTCGGCTGCTTCTTTTCAGGAAACTGGTCTTCACTGCAATTGTAAAAGCTTCAAATTAGTAACTTTGTTTGTATATAGCACTGTTTTTAATTTAGATATTGATTTTTTTTAATTGAAATCCTCAGTGCCTTCTGTA
The DNA here is from genome assembly GCF_040938575.1 of Ambystoma mexicanum. NCBI lineage: Eukaryota > Metazoa > Chordata > Amphibia > Caudata > Ambystomatidae > Ambystoma > Ambystoma mexicanum. The sequence goes on along the minus strand of NC_090924.1, from coordinate 173,021,713 downwards.
AAACCATTAAACTAATTTATTTACATAAGATACATTGCATCAGTTCAGTGCATATGATATGTTCTTAATGAACAAATTGTATTGAATGACTAACTGAAGCAAAAAATAAATATCTTTACTATGTCTTGTGAAATTTATAAAATATTAGTGAATACCACTATTTCTGTAAGTAAACTGTTCTAGGTAATAGCGCCTCAATGTCATGTCTAATTTAAAGTAATTAAGTAAATAAATAAATAAAAACAAAAAATATGAAATTGTATAAGTATTTTTATAAAGGTTTAAACATAGATTGTGTTTGCATGCAATTTTGTTTGAATGTATGTAGTCTATATATTTCATTTAAAAAATGTTAGTTTAACATGATTTGAGTGTGGGTGTATAAAGAAAGTAAAAAGTATAAAGTTATATAAGTGATAGTTGATTTTAGGATATTGAAAAAAGTACAGTAAATTAATTTTACAGATTTTACAAGGTAAAAGTCTGTTTGAAAATGTGTTCATCTACCATAGCTCTCAACTCACACGCTTTTGGCGGGTGTCAACACGCCTTGTAAAGGGCAGACTCACCCGCCAAGCCTCCTGCACGCCCATTCATTCCAATGGGCGTCTCACCCGCCTAAAACAAAATCGGGTGATTTCACCTGCCTGTAAAACAAAAATGGTTGAGAGCTATGTCATCTACTATACAGAAAATATGCATACCTGAAGTTTGTGTTCATGCATATGGATATGCATGGAGCTGCAAGTAGATATCTTGAAGACTTGTACAGTATTTCTGGTAGATGCTGCTTGCCAATGATATGACAATTGTACTCAGAGAGATTCAGATTACATTTGCAGTGCTGATCTATGATGATGCAGTTAGATGTAGAGGTCTTGAATGTGATTGGTGCATGGTCATGTGATTTTTGAAGTACATCCAATGAGGGAATGGCAGAGAGAGTGTGGTGGAAATGGTAGAAGGGCTGTTCATGTTACGATATGTCCGCGGACATGGCGGTAGTTCGCGGACATCGGGAGTTACATCCGGGGATTTTTGGCTTCAGAAGTCATGCAAATGAGAATAAGCACTGAAAGGGATTGGTCAGGAAAGTTTGGTGGGTGTGTTGTGCCAGGAGAGATTTTCTCAGATACTCTTTTTACTGAGAGAACAAAAGATAGCTATGGCTGTGTGTTTCAGAAAACAGATTGTTTGGATTTTAGGAGATTCGTGGATACATTGGTTGAAGGTGCATGCAGAAAGCTGTGGAGTAGCTGTAGATCTTGGATTCCCACATGTGGAAGTACACTGGCATGGAGTACTTGGAATGAAGTGGTTGGACTTGCTACCTCTCTGTGCTACTTTGGAGTCAGAGCAACATCCAGACATAATTGTAATTCATTGTGGAGGGAACAGTTTAGGACATGTGACTGGAATTTTTTTGCAATTTGCTATGAAAGAAGGACTGAGGAAGGTTATGGACATGTTTCCTAATTCTCAAGTGATATTTTCCCGATTGCGCAGAGACAAATGTGGCTTCGCTCTTCTTCATTTGGTCCACAAATGGAAAAAGCAAGGCGCAATGTTAATAAGGCTGTTTGTGGCTTTCTAAGAGATTTTGGCATGTCTTCTTTTCACAATGAAAATATTATGTTTTGTAGTACATACATTTTTCGCAGAGATGGAGTCCATCTTACTGATGCTGGCAATCAGATTTTTCTGAGAAATGTACAAAATGCATTGCAACCTTTTTTGGAATTACAACAACGATTTTGAAGTAGATGTTAAGCATTTACAATTTTTGACTTACAAACACCACCCAAAGGCTCTTTTCAGAGCCACCACTTCTTTCCAGAGAAAATTACAATGTTTGTGATGGAGTAGCAACCCAATCTTTTCAATGTTCGCGAACTGTCCGTGGACTTCTAAAAAATACAAAGAGCCCTGCTTCATTTATTTTCACTTCTATTTTTTAACTGGGAAAGGCGGCTCTGAAAAGAGCCTTATTTTTTTTGGATTTTTGTAATTTTGTATTTTTTTTGGTTTTTCAGACACGACACACTAGGAGAGGAGGGTAAAGGAGGGTAAAGGGGGGACACCAACCACAGGGATAAGAAAGGGCGAGCTGAGAGAGGAAGATGTAGAGTGGGTTTTATTTGGGTAGTGAGCAGGTCTTCTCGTGCTCTGAGACGATAGTCTCAAAAGCACTCTGAAGTCGCTCCCCCCTGCAGAGTACTGTGTCACAGTACATACATACAACTGTGACCCTCGAAAGGTAAGGGTCATCAGCATTCTGTATGGCCTGTGAGGCAGCTTGAGAAAGACGCTGTCCCACAGAGGTGGTCCTTGTGGTGACAGGATCAGAAACAGAGGATGAAGTAGAGGAAATCAACCTGCTACGTTCTTCGCAAGGTGCAACCCTGCGAATAGCCCCAGAGTGAAATGACCTCAGGCGTCGCTTCATAGTGGTGGTCCCAAAGCTGTAGTTACCGTGCTTCCCGCGACTGAGTATCATTTTGCACTCATTGCAGGTAACATGGTTCGCACGAGCCTTAGGACCATTCCCATGAATGGTAAATAACCGCCACACCCAAGACTCACGCCTAGTGCGGGTAGTAAGGATTTCCTCTACCTCATTCTCATCATCCTCTTCTTCCTCCTCCGCATCCTCAGTCCTGTTACCCTCTTCAGGCCCTTGGGGAGGTGGTGGTGGTGGAGGGGGTGGTGGTGGTGCTGAAGCAGGTGCAGCACCAAGTGGCAGTTCAGCAGCCAAGGATGCCATCTTGATGATGGTGTAGTCTGCAGGTGGCAGCAAAAATCACTGTGTTCTGAAGAATAGCCAGAAACACAATGGGAATAAGCTCTTGGGCGTGGTCTTTTATAGGGGTGCTTGTGCACGGTCCGCGGACATGCGCACTGTGTGCGGACAGATCGAACACAAAAAAGGATCGGAAAGTTTCAAAAGGTATATAGAAACTCAAGATTGCTATGTGGTACTTGTGGCATGGTGAGATTTTATTGAAAAATATTATGGATTAACTGAAAATGTACTTTTAAATTGTTCGGGGACACGAACAGTGTCCACATTTCAGGACACACGATGAGCGTGGGCGCGGTCATATGATCTGTTTGCGAACTAGTCTGCGAAGGAAGCGCCTGTCCGCAGGACACCAAGTGCACAGAGATTGGTTAGCGCATGCACATTGATGTCCTACGGACACTGTTCGGGTTCTGAAGTAATTAAAAGTGCGTCACACGTGAAACGAACATTTCAGGACACCGCATGTGTTCTTAGAACAGTTTAAACATGGTAGCGAACAGTAAGGACAGATATAGTGTTTTTCAGGACACGTGTAATTTAGTTTATGTACGAACATTTCAGGACACCAATTGTGTTCTTAGAACAGTTTCAATTGGGTAGCGAACACTACGCACAGGTATAGTGTTCTTCAGGACACCTCAATTTTCGTTTACGTACGAACATTTCAGCACACCAATAGCGTTCTTAGAACAGTTTGAACTTTCTAGCGAACAGTACCGGACAGGTATAGTGTTCTTTAGGACACTTTAATTTTTGTTTGTTTACGAACAATTCAGGACACCGCGTGTGTTCTTAGTACAGTTTCATGTTGCTAGCGAACACTACGAACAGTTGTACTGTTGTTCAGGACACATCATTTTCGTTTATTTACGAACATTTCAGGACAGCAATTGTGTTCTTAGGACAGTTTTAAGTTCATAGCGAACATTACGGACAGATATAGTGTTCTTTAGAACACTTTAATTTTTGTTTCTTTACGAACATTTCAGGACATCACGTGTGTTCTTAGAACAGTTTCAACTTGCTAGCGAACAGTACGAACAGGTGTGGTGTTCTTCAGGACACCTCCATTTTCGTTTATGTACGAACATTTCAGAACACTCGCACTGTCCGCGGACACTTTTATTGTTTTTAAAAAGAAAACGGAAACTACTCACAATACAATATAAAAATTTAACTTTATTTAACATATATTATTAATTTATGACAGAGAAGGTGAGGCAGAAACAGAAACAAAAACAGGAGAATTTGGGGTTTCAACATGATTGGTACTAGGTGAAGAAGGCATGGAAATCTCATCAAAACGTTTTGGATTATGGAGAGGGTTTGGGGATAATTGACTGGGATATGGTGAGGAGGGACAGGTACATGTGGGGCAATGGTATGACGTTTTTGTTTTTTGAAATGATCTTCAACAAAAGTTTTCAAATTATTAAAATTGGTCAACAGTAAATCAATTTTTTCTTTTATGTTGTCAAGCGTGTTTTCCATAACAGCTTCTTCAGAGGTAGTTTCTATTTTGTTATGCTCTGTACAAAAAAATATATATATGTTAAATGTATACAAAATAATAATATTTAAATGGTTTATATTATAAAGTGTTTACCATTAGTTTCACTATCTTGTGACATTTCTTCATGTGGGAAATTGTCCTCTAGCCATTCCAGAGTACTAGACATTTCTGTGAGAAAAAAAAAAAAGATAATATATTTTTTAATCTAATACAGAAAGTTTATAAATATATGAGTAAAATGAAGTACACTTACTATTTCTGGTACGATAAGTCCTATGTATTCAGTGGGTCTGGTCTTGTTCTCAGTTCTGTTGTGTCTGTGAGGTAATTATGTTGGAAGCCAATTTATGTTCTTGTGGTATATTCCATTTCAGAACATATTGTATTTAAATGAATGGTTAGTGTGTTACATATATGGGTTACATTTCTTATGTATTACTAATTATAATGTGTTTGTGTGCTGCTTTTTGAATTTGTTAAATGTTCCTATATTATGATATAACAATCAAACATACCCCACCACCCCCCGCCACAGTTTTTAGGTAGTGGTACTGTTCTCCGAACATGTCCGCGAACATTAAATAAGTTTGCGGACATCACCTTCATAAGAAGAGATCTAGTCAGTTCCATATGACATGTATATAAAGTCAAAGTTATTATTGTTAGGTTTTGCTACTAAAAAACTATGAAATTCAGTGAAAAAACTTTGTTAAAGGGACGTTATGGTTAAGTTGCGCTACTAAAAACCTATGAAATTCAGTGAAAAAAACTTTGTTAAAGGGACGTTATGGTTAAGTTGCGCTACTAAAAACCTATGAAATTCAGTGAAAAAACTTTGTTAAAGGGACGTTATGGTTCCAAGTAAAACCGAAAAAAAACCTTGAAATTCGCCAGTTATGGTAAGCTAAGCAACCATAACTCGCGCCACCACCGTGCACTGCTAAGACTAACACCCAGGACATCAAAGATGACATCACAAATGTCATTGATGACATCACTGATGACATCACATGTGTATGTACTTTTCATGAAATATGTGTACAAGGGATTCTTATTATAATGTTGCGAAACAAGTGTCAAGGATCATTGCAATAAATATCATACCCTAATTAGTGCATTGAACGATGCATTGATATAAATAGCATTCTATTATGGGGTTCTATCTAGTATACTAAGCTACTGATACAGAAGCATAACATGGTGTGCAGTGTACAAGATGAAGTTATAATATTCTTAATGTTAATATGTTGAATAATGAAATGGTAATTGTTTTCTTAATAGATTTTTGTGTACTGTGAAATATGTAATACGTAGCTAATAAAACATTACTATAGACAAAACACAAAGACACAAGAACACATACCAATATGGGTATATACAGGGAAAGTGAAGTTAGCAAAAAAGTACAAGTAGTAGCAGAAACAATTCATAATTTAACTGATTATTTTCATGCAAATAAATGATTGCTCTGTTTCAAAGCTGCTATTCACCCTATGTATATGTATCACTTGATGTGATTGGACCCACATGGAAAGTACAGCCATAAAAAAAAAAAACAGAACTATCAGAAAGTGCTCATACGTCTATTGATTATCTTTATGCACAAAAGGGATTGCTGTCTTTCAAGCTTGTGTCTTCCCGTATGTATATGTTTCATATGATGTGACTGGACTCTAACAGAATTACTGTAAGAACCTACTTGAAGGATACGTCTACAAATAAAATAAAATGTTTAGTTTCTGACTGTTACTGAAGAAAACCATGTGGCCTAGATATGTCAGCAAAAGAAAAAAGAGTAGGCCAGCCATGTGATGTCATCAGTGATGTCATCAATGACATTTGTGATGTCATCTTTGATGTCCTGGGTGTTAGTCTTAGCAGTGCACGGTGGTGGCGTGAGTTATGGTTGCTTAGCTTACCATAACTGGCGAATTTCAAGGGTTTTTCGGTTTTACTTGGAACCATAACGTCCCTTTAACAAAGTTTTTTCACTGAATTTCATAGGTTTTTAGTAGCGCAACTTAACCATAACGTGCCTTTAACAAAGTTTTTTTCACTGAATTTCATAGGTTTTTAGTAGCGCAACTTAACCATAACATCCCTTTAACAAAGTTTTTTCACTGAATTTCATAGTTTTTTAGTAGCAAAACTTAACAATAATGACTTTGACTTTATATACATGTCATATGGAACTGACTAGATCTCTTCTTATGAATGTGATGTCCGCAAACTTATTTAATGTTCGCGGACATGTTCGGAGAACAGTACCACTACCTAAAAACTGTGGGGGGGATGGTGGGGGGGTATGTTTGATTGTTATATCATAATATAGGAACATTTAACAAATTCAAAAAGCAGCACACAAACACATTATATATAGTAATACATAAGAAATGTAACCCATATATGTAACACACTAACCATTCATTTAAATACAATATGTTCTGAAATGGAATATACCACAAGAACATAAATTGGCTTCCAACATAATTACCTCACAGACACAACAGAACTGAGAACAAGACCAGACCCACTGAATACATAGGACTTATCTTATCAGAAATAGTAAGTGTACTTCATTTTACTCATATATTTATAAACTTTCTGTATTAGATTAAAAAATATATTATCTTTTTTTTTTTTCTCACAGAAATGTCTAGTACTCTGGAATGGCTAGAGGACAATTTCCCACATGAAGAAATGTCACAAGATAGTGAAACTAATGGTAAACACTTTATAATATAAACCATTTAAATATTATTATTTTGTATACATGTAACATATATATATTTTTTTGTACAGAGCATAACAAAATAGAAACTACCTCTGAAGAAGCTGTTATGGAAAACACGCTTGACAACATAAAAGAAAAAATTGATTTACTGTTGACCAATTTTAAGAATTTGAAAACTTTTGTTGAAGATCATTTCAAAAAACAAAAACGTCATACCATTGCCCCACATGTACTTGTCCCTCCTCACCATATCCCAGTCAATTATCCCCAAACCCTCTCCATAATCCAAAACGTTTTGATGAGATTTCCATCCCTTCTTCACCTAATACCAATCATGTTGAAACCCCAAATTCTCCTGTTTTTGTTTCTGTTTCTGCCTCACCGTCTCTGTCATAAATTATTAATATATGTTAAATAAAGTTTAATTTTAATATTGTATTGTGAATAGTTTCCGTTTTTTTTTTTAAAAACAATAAAAGTGTCCGCGGACAGTGCGAGTGTTCTGAAATGTTCGTACATAAACGAAAATGGAGGTGTCCTGAAGAACACCACACCTGTTCGTACTGTTCGCTAGCAAGTTGAAACTGTTCTAAGAACACACGTGATGTCCTGAAATGTTCGTAAAGAAACAAAAATTAAAGTGTTCTAAAGAACACTATATCTGTCCGTAATGTTCGCTATGAACTTAAAACTGTCCTAAGAACACAATTGCTGTCCTGAAATGTTCGTAAATAAACGAAAATGATGTGTCCTGAACAACAGTACAACTGTTCGTAGTGTTCGCTAGCAACATGAAACTGTACTAAGAACACACGCGGTGTCCTGAATTGTTCGTAAACAAACAAAAATTAAAGTGTCCTAAAGAACAGTATACCTGTCCGGTACTGTTCGCTAGAAAGTTCAAACTGTTCTAAGAACGCTATTGGTGTCCTGAAATGTTCGTACGTTAATGAAAATGGAGGTGTCCTGAAGAACACTATACCTGTGCATAGTGTTCGCTACCCAATTGAAACTGTTCTAAGAACACAATTGGTGTCCTGAAATGTTCGTACATAAACTAAATTACACGTGTCCTGAAGAACACTATATCTGTCCTTACTGTTCGCTACCATGTTTAAACTGTTCTAAGAACACACGCGGTGTCCTGAAATGTTCGTTTCACGTGTGACGCACTTTTAATTACTTCAGAACCCGAACAGTGTCCGTAGGACATCAATGCGCATGCGCTAACCAATCTCCGTGCACTTGGTGTCCTGGGGACAGGCGCTTCCTTCGCAGACTAGTTCGCAAACAGATAATATGACCGCGCCCACGCTCATCGTGTGTCCTGAAATGCGGACACTGTTCGTGTCCCCGAACAATTTAAAAGTACATTTTCAGTTAATCCATAATATTTTTCAATAAAATCTCACCATGCCACAAATCCCACATAGCAATCTTGAGTTTCTATATACCTTTTGAAACTTTCCGATCCTTTTTTGTGTTTGATCTGTCCGCGCACAGTGCGCATGTCCGCGGACCGCGCAGAAGCATCCCTATAAAAGACCATGCCCAAGAGCTTATTCCCATTGTGTTTCTGGCTATTCTTCAGAACGCAGTGATTTTTGCTGCCACCTGCAGACTACACCATCATCGAGATGGCATCCTTGGCTGCTGAACTGCCACTTGGTGCTGCACCTGCTTCAGCACCAACACCACCCCCTCCACCACCACCACCTCCCCAAGGGCCTGAAGAGGGTAACAGGACTGAGGATGCGGAGGAGGAAGAAGAGGATGATGAGAATGAGGTAGAGGAAATCCCTACTACCCGCACTAGGCGTGAGTCTTGGGTGTGGCGGTTATTTACCATTCATGGGAATGGTCCTAAGGCTTGTGCGAACCATGTTACCTGCAATGAGTGCAAAATGATACTCAGTCGCGGGAAGCACGGTAACTACAGCTTTGGGACCACTACTATGAAGCGACACCTGAGGTCATTTCACTCTGGGGCTATTCGCAGGGTTGTACCTTGCGAAGAACGTAGCAGGTTGATTTCCTCTACTTCATCCTCTGTTTCTGATCCTGTCACCACAAGGACCACCTCTGTGGGACAACGTCTTTCTCAAGCTGCCTCACAGGCCATACAGAATGCTGATGACCCTTACCTTTCGAGGGTCACAGTTGTATGTATGTACTATGACACAGCACTCTGCAGGGGGGAGCGACTTCGGAGTGCTTTTGTGACTATCGTCTCAGAGCACGAGAAGACCTGCTCACTACCCAAATAAAACCCACTCTACATCTTCCTCTCTCAGCTCGCCCTTTCTTATCCCTGTGGTTGGTGTCCCCCCCTTTACCCTCCTTTACCCTCCTCTCCTAGTGTGTCGTGTCTGAAAAACCAAAAAAAATACAAAATTACAAAAATCAAAAAAAAATAAGGCTCTTTTCAGAGCCGCCTTTCCTAGTTAAAAAATAGAAGTGAAAATAAATGAAGCAGGGCTCTTTGTATTTTTTAGAAGTCCGCGGACAGTTTGCGAACATTAAAAAAATTGGGTCGCTACTCCATCACAAACATTGTAATTTTCTCTGGAAAGAAGTGGTGGCTCTGAAAAGAGCCTTTGGGTGGTGTTTGTAAGTCAAAAATTGTAAATGCTTAACATCTACTTCAAAATCGTTGTTGTAATTCCAAAAAAGGTCGCAATGCATTTTGTACATTTCTCAGAAAAATCTGATTGCCAGCATAAGTAAGATGGACTCCATCTCTGCGAAAAATGTATGTACTACAAAACATAATATTTTCATTATGAAAAGAAGACATGCCAAAATCTCTTAGAAAGTCACAAACATCCTTATTAACATTGCACCTTGCTTTTTCCATTTGTGGACCAAATGAAGAAGAACGAAGCCACATTTGTCTCTGCGCAATCCGTGAAAATATCACTTGAGAATTAGGAAACATGTCCATAACCTTCCTCAGTCCTTCTTTCATAGCAAATTGCAAAACAATTCCAGTCACATGTCCTAAACTGTTCCCTCCACAATGAATTACAATTATGTCTGGATGTTGCTCTGTCTCCAAAGTAGCACAAAGAGGTAGCAAGTCCAACCACTTCATTCCACGTACTCCATTCCAGTGTACTTCCACATGTGGGAATCCAAGATCTACAGCTACTCCACAGCTTTCTGCATGCACCTTCAACCAATGAATCCACGAATCTCCTAAAATCCAAACAATCTGTTTTCTGAAACACACAGCCATAGCTATCTTTCGTTCTCTCAGCAAAAAGAGTATCTGAGAAAATCTCTCCTGGCACAACACACCCACCAAACTTTCCTGACCAATCCCTTTCAGTGCTTATTCTCGTTTGCATGACTTCTGAACCCAAAAATCCCCGGATGTAACTCCCGATGTCCGCGAACTACCGCCATGTCCGCGGACATATCGTAACATGAACAGCCCTTCTACCATTTTCACTACACTCTCTCTGCCATTCCCTCATTGGATGTACCTCATAAATCACATGACCATGCACCAATCACATTCAAGACCTATACATCTAACTGCATCATCATAGATCAGCACTGCAAATGTACTCTGAATCTCTCTGAGTACAAGTGTCATATCATTGGCAAGCAGCATCTACCAGAAATACTGTACAAGTCTTCAAGATTTCTACTTGCAGCTCCATGCATATCCATATGCATGAACACAAACTTCAGGTATGCATATTTTCTGTATAGTAGATGACATAGCTCTCAACCATTTTTGTTTTACAGGCTGGTGAAATCACCCGATTTTGTTTTTGGCGGGTGAGATGCCCATTGGAATGAATGGGCGTGCAAGAGGCTTGGCGGGTGAGTCTGCCCTTTACAAGGCGTGTGACACCCGCCAAAAGCGTGTGAGTTGAGAGCTATGGTAGATGAACACATTTTCAAACAGACTTTTACCTTGTAAAATCTGTAAAATGAATTTACTGTACTTTTTTCAATTTCCTAAAATCAACTATCACTTATAAACATTTAAACGTTTTACTTTATTTATACACACACACTCAAATCATGTTAAACTAACATTTTTTAAATGAAATATATAGACTACATATATTCAAACAAAATTGCATGCAAACACAATCTATGTTTAAACCTTTATAAAAATACTTATACAATTTCATATTTTTTGTTTTTATTTATTTATTTACTTAATTACTTTAAATTAGACATGACATTGAGGCGCTATTACCTAGAACAGTTTACTTACAGAAATAGTGGTATTCACTAATATATTATAAATTTCACAAGACATAGTAAAGATTTTCTTTATTTTTGCTACAGTTAGTCATTCAATACAATTTGTTCATTAAGAACATATCATATGTACTGAACTGATGCAATGTATCTTTTGTAAATAAATTAGTTTAATGGTTTTACAGAAGGCACTGAGGATTTCAATTAAAAAAATCAATATCTAAATTAAAAACAGTGCTATATACAAACAAAGTTACTAATTTGAAGCTTTTACAATTGCAGTGAAGACCAGTTTCCTGAAAAGAAGCAGCCGAATTCGAAGAAGAAAGAAAAACTAAGTAGTTACCTGTTAATTTTAAAAAAAAGTAAGTAAAATATCACCATAATATTTGTATTATTAATCAAATATACTATAACATTAATATGAGCTATTTTGGTTTCTTAAAATAGAGATTTTGTACCATTTTGTCCAAAAATGTCCATGTCTTAAACAGCGATTTACAGCCAGAATGGCCCACAAATTTCTATTTTGGACACACAAATTAGCCAACTGAACCACTACAATTTTCATATTATAGAACAAACAACTGTTTTAATTGTAGACATTAGATTTACTATTTGTACTTTTCCACAACACTAGCTTACTTTTTTTTGGTCATCTGAACCCCAGTTTAGTAACACATAAATTCAAGAATACCTATCACTGCTAGTTTTAGTTCCCAATGCACAATCACACACCATTACATACATCTTTATCATCTTAATCAAACACTCATGCACACAGCACACATACATTCCAGAACACCCCAACCCATATCTTCTTTATTTTTTTCAACAGACCCTAAAGAATGCCTACCAAAAGACAACTCCGTAGAAAGCAACGCAAAAGTAGAGCAAATGAAAATAAAGGTGTCCATCCATCTCTAACAGAATTTGTAAAAAAAGTTGAAACAAAATGGCTAATACAATCATTTAGTGAAACACAAGAAGTTTCAAGTACAACAACTTCGCTTCCTCTATCAAAATGTAAAACAAACCAAAAAACAATTAACAGAAAATCAGCTATCAGTACAGATAAAACTACTTCTTCAAATTTTAATATAGTGCAAAGTAAGCATACCAAGAAAAGTATTTTAGCCAAAATATACCGTCACAAAGTCCTTCAAAATCTTATAAAAACAGGAGAGAAATCAGGTTCAAAGCTTAAAACCTATCGTAGGAAATTAATCTTAGAAGCATTGATGGACAGTGCAATTCTTCTCAAAAGAAATGTATTTATTTTACTGTTAAACAAAATGAAACCACTAACAAAACTAATAACTAAATTACAAAAAAGACTTCTCAATAAGCGAAATGTCAACAGAAAGAACTTCTTAAGTATCTGCGGAGGTGAATGGAATCACACTACGAGCACAGAACCATATTTTAATGAAGAAGCGTACAAACAAAAGCAAACGAATACAATTGCCATAAATAGCAGTGGTCGAGGTTATGAAAAAGTGAATAATACCATAATGGAACAAGAAGTACTCCTTACAAAAATATGCCCTGAAAACTTAGAATTACCCCTCCATTCAACTGAATCAGAACGTCTAGTGTACAAATGGCCATGCACGTCAATGTGTAACATTCCCAAACAATGTTTCAAATCTTTACACCAATTCCTCAATAAATATGTAAAAAGCAAAGACAAAATCAAAATTAAATTACTGCAAATTATAGATATCTGTCCAGTGCGCAAGTACACAGGACTACAAGGACATTCATTGGCCTGCATTACAGGACCTACTTGTAAAACCACTTTCCATGATATCAAAATGATATCAACAAATCATTCAACTATAAGAAATCTAGTCTATAAACTGTACTATGCTAAAAGTCCTGCTTTAGCACTAGCAAAGTTAAATAACATCCTTCTACATGGTAGAGCAAAAGACCTACTTGAAGAAATTCACTATATCCAGAAAAAATATTTTGGAAGTGAAAGCCATTTACAGAATGAAATAGCTTTAAACCAATTAAGCAACAATTCTACACATGGCAACCTTTTGCTAAACACATACAAAAAAGAAATACTAAAATTTAAAAGTACATCAGCTGAAGTACCAAACCATGTATGTGTATGTTGCCGTAGAATTTGTTATAAAAGTAACACAAAAACTGTGGACCTATCATACAAAATAGAAGACAATGAAGATTCTAAATGGTTTGAATTAGCTCTCTACCTTCTAGCAGAAAACAAATATGAAATAACTGAGCCCTTAATACTTTGCAGTTATTGCACTACAAAACTTGAAAACAACCAAACTCCTTCACGTTCTATCACAAATAATTTGGAATTATACCAAAGTATAAAGCATTAGCCAGAAACAACAAGTGAACACTGAAAACAAACAAACAAATAAACTGTAGCATAACAGAAAATGTTTTTTTTTAATCCAACATGGATTTTTTTTTCTCCCACAGACCCAATGATTTTAGCAACAAATACAGAAACTGAGCAAATTGCACAGTACTCTGATTTGTACTCTACTAAATATGAGGGTCGAAAAAAAAAAAAAGTATATTGCTTATACAATGTAATAAGTCATTACAAAATACTAATACTAACATGCTATTTTCTTTTATCACAGAAATGAAGAAGAAAAACATGGACTCCCATTACTAGACCAAACAGTAAGTGTACAATAATAAGGACAACCATAGCAGCATATCACATCCATAGTATCTAATACCTTTGTTCCTTATACATTTGTTTTTCACCCAAAGTTATAAGCAAATATGAATGTGATATGCTGCGGTGGTTGTTGCCAGGGCATAGAGTCTTGGGTGCATGGCCAAATGGCCATGCACCCAAGACTCTATGCCCTGGCAGCAACCACCGCAGCATATCACATCCATAGAGTCAAACATTTCAACTATGATCTATGGGAAACTTTTAATGTCCGCGAATAATGTGAGTGTTCTTAGAACACTTTGAACTTGCCAGCGAACAATACGGACACCATTTTCAGGACACCCCCTACGAACATTTCAGAACAAAGTGATAGTTCTTAGAACAATTTCAACTTAACAACGAACAATACAGACAGCGTCCTAGGACACCCCTTCCGAACATTCCCTGGAAACCCGGAGTGTTCTTAGAAGCGTCTTCAGAACACCACCATCTTGTTTATTTGCGAACATTTCAGGACACCGCGAGTGTTCTTAGGACACATTCAACTTGACAAAGAACAATACGGACAGCGTCCTCAGGACACCCCCTACGAACACTCCCTGGACACCCGGAGTGTTCTTAGAAGCGTCTTCAGAACACCACCATCTTGTTTATTTGCGAACATTTCAGGACACCGCGAGTGTTCTTAGGACACATTCAACTTGACAAAGAACAATACGGACAGCGTCCTCAGGACACCCCCTACGAACACTCCCCGGACACCCGGAGTGTTCTTAGAAGCGTCTTCAGAACACTACCATCTTGTTTATTTGCGAACATTTCATTACACCGCGAGTGTTCTTAGGACACATTCAACTTGACAGAGAACAATACGGACAGCATCCTCAGGACACCCCCTACGAACACTCCCCGGACACCGCAAGTGTTCTTAGAAGCGTCTTCAGAACACCCCCATTTTGTTTATTTGCGAACATTTCAGGACACCGCGATTGTTCTTAGGCCACATTCAACTTGACAGAGAACAATACGGACAGCGTCCTCAGGACACCCCCTACGAACACTCCCCGGACACCGCGAGTGTTCTTAGAAGCGTCTTCAGAACACCACCATCTTGTTTATTTGCGAACATTTCAGTACACCGCGAGTGTTCTTAGGACACATTCAACTTGACAGAGAACAATAGGGACAGCGTCCTCAGGACACCCCCCACGAACACTCCCCGGACACCGCGAGTGTTCTTAGAAGCGTCTTCAGAACACCCCCATTTTGTTTATTTGCGAACATTTCAGGACACCGCGATTGTTCTTAGGCCACATTCAACTTGACAGAGAACAATACGGACAGCGTCCTCAGGACACCCCCTACGAACACTCCCCGGACACCGCGAGTGTTCTTAGAAGCGTCTTCAGAACACCACCATCTTGTTTATTTGCGAACATTTCAGTACACCGCGAGTGTTCTTAGGACACATTCAACTTGACAGAGAACAATAAGGACAGCGTCCTCAGGACACCCCCTACGAACACTCCCCGGACACTGCGAGTGTTCTTAGAAGCGTCTTCAGAACACCCCCATTTTGTTTATTTGCGAACATTTCAGGACACCGCGAGTGTTCTTAGGCCACATTCAACTTGACAGAGAACAATACGGACAGCGTCCTCAGGACACCCCCTACGAACACTCCCCGGACACCGCGAGTGTTCTTAGAAGCGTCTTCAGAACACCCCCATTTTGTTTATTTGCGAACATTTCAGGACACCGCGGGTGTTCTTAGAACACATTCAACTTGACAGAGAACAATACAGACAGCGTCCTCAGGACACCCCCTACAAACATTTCAGGACACCGGGAGTGTTCTCAAAAACGTCTTCAGAACACCCCCATTTTGTTTATTTGTGAACATTTCAGGACACCGCGCGTGTTCTTAGAACACATTCAACTTGACAGAGAACAATACGGACAGCGTCCTCAGGACACCCCCTACGAACACTCTCCGGACACCGCGAGTGTTCGTAGAACAGTTTCACTTTGCTTGCGAACAAAACGGACACATATTGACTCCTTAGAACACCCCCTAGTCAGTTTATTTAGAACATTTCAGAACACCCGTGATGGCCGCAAACAAATCGAACACAAAAAGAACGTCTAACACATAAAAAACACAACTTTCATCCTATCTCATATACTCCAACCCTCCCCAAACACTCCTACACACCAACACACTCTACAAAATACACATTTTGAACAAAGTTTCACCGCGCTGTCCGGGGACGTCCGCGAATCCAAGATGGCGGGCGCTACCGAAAAATCTGACGCGCTTCACGCTCCACGCCGTCCAATCAGCGAACACGCTGCATGTCAGCAAACATCACGCAAGACGATTGGCCAATCAGGACACTGTCCGCGGAGCGAACAGGGAAGTGCGTCCGCGAACCGAACACAGATATCACTAATTTTTTTTTACCTACTTTTTGGTCATTTTAAAAAAAACTACTGGACGGATTTTCACCAAATTTGCAAAAGCACGCTTTCGGGACCAAACCGCTGCTCCTGGTCCAAATTTGGTGGAAATCCGTCCAGCGGTTTGGGCTGTAGGCGCGAGCAACATTTTCTTCCCATTCACTCTATGGAGAGTGAGTATAATGTATACAAATATGAGCATATAGAGGGAAGGTAGAGTAATAAAAATAAAACTATGAGAAAGTGCTGATAACCATAATGATTATCTTCAAAAGGATTGCTCTCTTTCAAGCCTGTATCTTAAGCTATGTATATGTTTCATATGATGTGACTGGACCCTAAGTCTACAAATACAGTACCTTTTCAATGTTTACTTCCTGACTGTTACTGAAGAAAACTATGTGGCTTCGATATGTCAGTAAAGGATAAAAAGGGAGAGCCAGCCATGTGATGTCATCAGTGATGTCATCAATGACATTTGTGATGTCATCTTTGATGTCCTGGGTGTTAGTGTTAGCAGTGCACGGTGGTGCGAGTTATGGTTGCTTATGTTACCATAACTGCCGAATTTCAGGGGTTTTTCGGTTTTACTTTGAGCCATAACGTCCCTTTAACAAAGTTTTTTCACTGAATTTCATAGGCTTTTAGTAGCGCAACTTAACCATAACGTCCCTTTAACAAAGTTTTTTTTACTGAATTTCATAGGTTTTTAGTAGCGCAACTTAACCATAACATCCCTTTAACAAAGTTTTTTCACTGAATTCCATAGGTTTTTAGTAGCACAACTTAACCATAATATCCCTGACTTCATATACATGTAACATAGAACATACTAACCCCCTCGTAGTGATTTTCATGTCCGCGGACTACCGCCATGTCTGCAACACATCGAAATTCTGAGCTTGGTGAATGTAAATTTAAATAGTGTGCCCCATTTCCCCTTTGAAGTTGGCTCTGAAAAGAGCCGTTTTTTTTTTTTTTTTCTTTTTTACAGATGCTTGATAGACACCTGTTATTTTGTATTTTTTTTCTTGTTTTTTTTCTTACATTACTCCTAAAATCTTCAAATAACCTTCTCCAAAGCAACCCTTACATTCCAAAATAGAAAGGCATTTCCCGTAAAAGATAAAGAAATGCCATCTTCTTTAAAATTAACAGCATTACTGGCATCAATATTCTCATTGTTACAGAAGAACATACCAGCTCTAAGCATGAAGGCACACATGCCTCGGTTGATGACACACCTAGCAATATTTTGCTGAGGACAAAAAACTGAACTATTGTCCCATATTGCCCTAGGTAGTAATCCAGAAAAAATTACTTTTGCATTTGGAAGGATCTTCATTACTGCTTGAACTAAGCGTTCCAAATCAGCCAACAAAGTAGGGGCACTGACGTTGCCCAAATGGAAAGCACCATAGTGGGAAACTACCACATGCGGACTGTTCATCGTGGCCATATCCTCACAAACTTGTACAATTCCCTGTACATTGCAATCAGGCACACTGCTCCACACCACCTCCACTCCTTTCACATCAAAGTTCTTTGCAACATGCCTGCATTCAGCGTACTGCTGTAAACCATGCACAAACATATCTCCGAGCACCAACACCCTGACTTTCTCCACTTCTGCCATCTTCACCACACACAGTCTCTTTCAACACAAATCCACAACCTCGACATCTGATTGGCTGATCCGTACAGTCTTCTTTCCATGTTCGATTTCCTGGAAAAACCCGGATGTAGCACGCCCTGTCCACGAACAGCCGCGGCGTCCGCGGATGGCATCCACTTTACTCTCTGTGCCATTCCCTCATTGCATACAGCTAAGCAATCACACAATACGAATAACGTCCTCAGAACAACCCCTTTTTGTGAATGTTCGAACATTTCAGGACAATTATTATTTCATTATTCAACATATTAACATTACAAATATTATACTTTTATCTTGTACTCTGCACACAATGCTATGTTTCTCCATTAGTAGCTCAGTATACTAGATAGAATCCCATAATACAATGCTATTTATATCAATGCATCGTTCAAAGCACTAATAACGGTATGATATTTATTGCAATATCCTTGACACTTTTTTCGCAACATTATAATAAAAATCCCTAGTACACAAATTCCATGAAAAGTACATACACACGTGATGTCATCAGTGATTTCATCAATGACACTTGCAATGTCATCTTTGATGTCCTGGGTGTTAGTCTTAGCAGTGCATGGTGGTGGCGCCAGTTATTTTTCAAAGGTTACCATAACTTGCGATTTTCAGGGGTCTTTCGGCTGTACTTAGAACCATAACGTCCTTTAAACAAACTTTTTTTAATATCAAGCAAACAATATACAAAGATGGCGTGCAAAAACCAACTTCTACAGATGGCTTTACACAGAATGTTGCAAAGTAAGAATTTATGCTCGTTCACAGTGAAGGTCAGCTGCTTCCACAACTTCTACAGATGGCTTTACACAGAATGTTGCAAAGTAAGAATTTATGCTCGTTCACAGTGAAGGTCAGCTGCTTCCATTTTTATTTCGGGCCCTGGAGAGGCTCACAAAGCGGACTATAAGGTTGTATTGAGTTTTGACCTTGTCAGACAGAGATTGTGATGAAAGACTTCTCTTGAAGGAGTGTTGCTAAAACGTAAGAGAAGATAAAGATGAAATTTCTGAAACGAAACCACTTTTATATATTATATCACTATGCGAAAGATCGTTGGCACACGCGGAGTCGTATTTTGGGACTGCACCACTCGTAGACAATGGAAATTGCAATTGTACTGTAAGTAACCCTTTAGATTATTTTTTACCAAATATAATTACAATAGCGTAGCATTAAAGACTGCTCAAGTTGAACTTGTTCGTTGAAAGTGGCATAATGTTTTCTACCACGCACTATCACCGCCGAATTGATCCCCTGTCGTTTAGAGGGCTCTGAAAAAGGCAGACGACACAGGGTGGGTTAATAGAAATAATTTAACCGGTCTATAGGCGGTCAAGCGCTCTACTCGCTGTGCCACTTCACTGTAGCCTGTCAAGTGGCACAGCGAGTACAGCGCTCGCTTTGACATCCGTGCACAGCTTGCTAACGCAAGTTTGAATCCCGGCAAGGCCAAACCCAGCCTTTCATCATTCCGTGGTCGATAAATGAGCACCACACACTGTGGTTAATAATAAGCACCGCTTAGATACCTCACGGTTCTTAGCACTATATGAATGGGAAAATATTATTATTTTATTATTAACATACTCTGTTGCACTATCTTCGATAGCAAATAGTTTCATGCCCTAATAAATAAAATGATGATTTTAATGAAGATCGGCTGGTGAGACTAATTTATGTTTTTTAAAACAGGTATGTGGCTCCATTTTGCCTATTTCACAATTTACAGACTCCAGCGGATGGGGTCTTCAACTGCCAGGTGCAGGTCCAAATATGCAACTTCATGACTCTCACCATTTTATGGGACAATCGCCAAGGACCAATATGCCCTTACGCAGTACTAGCGGCTACAAACAACATACCAACCAATAGGGTGGTCTAATGGCTCGTTGTTGGAGCAACCTTCCGATTATCAGAGCGACCATTTACTGCTTTTATCATAAACCAACAGCCTATCTACCGCAAAGGAACAATGCGTGGCTCCAAATAAACTTTTGCTGATCGACAGCAGAGGCAATAGCAAATCGCTGAATATTCACTAAACATTTCATGTGAAATAAGTGTACTTTAAAAGTAAACAGCAGGATTGTACATTTGGTAAACCACAGTTTCATATTCCGAATTGTGGCACACTGAGTTGTAAGCTGATCTAACACCCTCTGTACCGCAAAGGAACATCGCGTGCCTCAACATGAACTTTTGCGGATCGACAACAAAGACAAATGCAAATTGCTGAATATTCTCTAAACATTTGATGTCAAATAAATGTACTTTACAACATTTACAATCTTGCTGTTTGCTTTTAAATCACAGTTTCATATTCCGAATTGTGGCGTGCTGTGTTGTGACATAATGTGTGTTGTCTTCCGGGTTCTGTGTAAAGTCGCGTAGGACTGGAGACGACTGGGTGCGTTTGATTACGCACCCTGTAACGTCACAGAGAGAGGCGGCGAATATGAATGCTTTGATAATATCAGGCTTAGGGGCGGGAGATATGATTTAGTGTCGCAAAAGCAAGTCAGCCAGGTCAATAGCGCCAGTCATAGGATTATCACATAATGTCGGCGCACACCAGCCGGATTTATCGTTTCTTTAGTGGACAAAAAGTCGGTTGACGCCCCTAGGAAATTGTACTATTAGCGGACAAAAGGAGTGGTCTTAAAACACTTTCATTCTGACAATGAACAATACAAACAACGTTCTCAGAACACCCTCATTTTGTGTAATTGCAACCATTTCGGGACACTGCGAGTGTTCTTAGAACACATTCAACTAGACAGATTACAATACGGACAGCGTCCTGAGGACACCCCCAGTTTGTGTATTTACGAACAATTAAGTACACCGCGAGTGTTCATAGCTCATTTTCACCTTCCTTGCGAACAAAAATGACACATACTCCGTCCTCTAAACACCCCACCATTTAGTTTATTTACAAAATGACAGAACAGCCGTGTTCTCCGCGGACAAATCGAATGCAACAAAAACGTCTAGCACATAAAAAAAAAACATTGAAGCTATCTCATACTCCCCCACCCTCCCCAAACACTCTTACACACCAACACACGGCACTAAATACAATTTTTTGTCCACGTTTCACTGCGCTGTATGCGGTCGACTGCGAATACAAGATCGCGGGCGCCACAGAAAATCTGACGCGCTCCACGTCCCTCGCCGTCCAATCAGCGAACACGTCGCATGTCCACGGACATGACGCAAGGCCATGGGCCAATCGGGGTGCTGTCCGCGGAGCAAACAGGGAAGTCCGTCCGCGAAGCGAACACAGATATCACTCATTTTCTTGCCTTACATTTTTGTCATTTTTAAAAAAACTACTGGACAGATTTACACCAAATTTACAAAAGCACGCTTTTGGGACCAGGCCGCCGCTCCTGCCGCAAATTTGGTGTAAATCCGTCCAGCGGTTCGGGCCGTAGCCGTGCGCAAAGTTTTTTCCCATTCAGTCTATGGGAAAAAGTAAGTTTTGGGACCCCCCCTATAACTTTTCCCCCCCTGCACGAATCCTCACCAAACTTTGCAAAAAAAATTCAGAGTGACCCAACTACTTTTTTTGCAAAGTTTGGTGAGGATCCGTCCAGGGAGAGCGAAGTTATAAGCCACCCAAAAAGTGCTCTTCCTATGGAAACAGCAACTTAACCATAACTACATGGCCACTACCGTGGCCATGTAATGTATATAGGGAAATGTGTGTATTTGTGTGTGTGTGCCTGTTTGAAATGTTCAGCATACTTCCTAACATGCTACAACCCTGTCATTTGGCATGTGGGTAGGTTCCATGGGGTAGACAATGTAAAACGTCTAAAATATAAATATACCTTTCTCAATCAGTTTGCTTTTTAGTAGCAATTACTGTGCGAAGCACGGGTACAACTGTTAGTACTAAATAAATTGAACATCATTACATTTACAAAAATGTCTTACCAGTCCAGAAATAACGTTTATTTACTGGTTTGCACATTGTACATAGATGCAGCGTAGTCCAAAAGGAACCATCCAATATATTCATCTGATAAGACTACACTTTGGAAAAAACCTCCGTTTATGCACTCTGAACAGAGGTACCAGAGTACCTACAGAGCAGTGGTGCCTGATACACGTATATCTGACAAGAGGCATATCCTCCTCCACCGACAGTGGTAACTGCAAATGCCAACTCGCTGGGTTGAGGGGCAAAACTGGAGAAACCTGAAATATAAGGAAAATGGTGCCAGGAAGAATGTTCTGACTCTGTGAACTGGAAGTAAATGGCACCAGTATAGAAGGTAGCTTCCTCGGCCAGGTCGGGACTCCAAGTGAGTGCACACTTCTGCTGGTTCACTCTGGTCCTCAATAAGTTAAAAAATGACAAATGTCAAATTTTAGCAGACCTCATGTTGGCTGTGGCTACGTTAGGCCTCCACGAGGGCGGATACATTTTCTGGTTTGTCTTGTTCCTCTACAACTAGAAACACATGTAAACAAAAATAAATTGTGGATTTTCATTTGTGAACATTCTAAGGTCTTTATAACCAGTGAATTATGAGAAATATATGACAAAAAGTGTATGGTTCCAGTTATAACCAGTGAATTATGAGAAATATATGACAAAAAGCGTTTGGTTCCAGTTGCACCGCGCTCTTTGCCAAATGAAAAAACAAATACTTGATGGATTTCCACCAAACCAACAAAAGGCACATCTGCACCACTTTTTATCACTGCTGAAACAAATGTGAACTAAAACTGTCTAGCAATTTAGACTGTGCACCCATTGACTGGCAGTGGATTTTCTCTATAGGAAAGCTAATTTGAACTTGGGAACTTTTAAACCATTGGATACATTGGCACCAAACTTTCAAATGTGTTGGCCCCTGGCCAAAACATCCCTGGAGAGTTTCACACTGTCATGTGGAGCCACCAAAAGAAGTTCTAAATTGCTAGCCGCAGAACTCCCAGAAAGTGAATGCATCATAGGTTTCTCCTTAAATATATGTATTACAAATTAAAAATACATAACTGAAGTTAAGGTTAATCTAACACAATGTAAGAATTACAAAGAGTAGGAATAGCAATGCTATGGTACAAACACCCACCACTACAAATTCAACCATAAAACGTGTTAATAATGTAACCTGCCTAATATTTGAAGTGCGTGTTAAGGTTGGATATCCAGTGGTATGGAGTCTTTATACTTCATGTCGTATGGCTGAATGTGTAGTGGTACAAGGTTGCTATTCCTACTTTTAGTAAACTTTACTTTGTATTAGTAGAGTAATAATAAATGTAACTCTTTTTTAAAAAGGGTATTTTTTTAATAATTAATTTCTTTATTTTTTTATAGGGAGTCTGGCATATAGCACACGAGTGTAGGTTCTATGAGTGTGTTGCCTATGAGTGTATTAGCATGTAAGCATATGGTGAATGAGCATATACCCTATATGTATGTTAGGTTGCATGTGTTTTCACCATGACCACTTTACACGCTTGCATTTTAAGCTTTGCCGATTTTGTTATTTGATTTAAATGGTAGGTTCACCCCAACTTCCCATGTAACCCACCCCCACCACCTCACCCTGCCACCAAGTACGCCCAATCCTCTACTGAAAACACACAACATAAATATGTATCTAAGGGAAAAAACTTGTTAAAGGGACGTTATGGCTACAAGTAAAATCGAAGATCCCAAGGAATGTTATCAGTCATGGTAAGCTATGCAACCATAAATCACACCACTACCATGCACTGCTAATATTAACACCCAGGACATCACACACAACATCATCAATGAAATCACATATCTGGTGTGCTTGTTTTTGTTAAGTGACAGAATTCATTTTAAGCTGATGACTTTGTGTGGTTATACTACATTAAAGCCATGATACACATACTATAAAGGTACTCTGTGTGTAGAGCTTAACCGTTTAATATATTCTGAAGTTATTTTCCATAGGGTTTACCCTGAGGTCCTAATACACATACATAGAAAAAGAAGCGTGTCACATGCAGATAATCCATTTCTCAAGAATGTGATATGCTTTGACCTATCATTGTACTACCTAAACATACCATCTTAAAAATACTTTAGTTCTATGATCCATACTGCATTAATTGTTTCTCTTTATGTAATACTAGCTGGGGTACCCGGCGTTGCCCGAGTCCTGATCGAGTGGTGCCTCATGTGCCCTGGAGAATGGTGCTCTTGTTCTCATGTCAGCAAGTCTTGCTTCAGTTTGCTCTGGCATCTCATTTGCCCTGGAGAAAGTTGCTCTTGTCCTCGCGTTGGCAAGTCATTCTGCTGTTTGTTGTTGTGTTTCAGAAGCTCTTAATATTGATTTTGGCTTTACATTAGATGGAGGTCTTCCAAGTGATGTTCGTTTTTTGTGCAGCATGTTTTAATGATATGATATGATATGATATGATATGGCATTTAAAACGAACGCGCCTATACACAGGTTTTTCAAGGCACGATGAGGCAAGGGAGGGGGTACAGAGAGCAGACAGAGACAACAATCTTACTAGGCCAGGTGACATTGAGATCACGCATGTGCAGGGAAGGAGAGAAGGGGAAAAGTGCAAGGGCAAAGGGGGAGAGGCAGTGCAGTACATAGGCTAAACAGTAACATAAATAAAAAAAATAAAAAAGAAGTGTGGCCAGCCAGTGGCTAAGTGCAGACATCAGGTGTCAAGTGCTGTAAGGGGGCTGTAGGGATCCAGAAACAGCCTCCGAGTGCAAGGGTTGCCGGGGGGGCAGTGCAGGGGTGCAACTGGTAGGGGGGGGATCTGAGCCAGAGAACAGAGGGTAGCCAGGTGACCAGTGCAGTTTCAGTGTCAGCCAAGAGTTCAGTAGGGGAGAGGAGGAGAGAAAGCAGAAGCAAAGAGGAAGGTCTTGAGGTGCTTCCAGAACTGGAGATGGTTCTCCTCAAGTTTCAGAGAGGCAGGGAGGCTGTTCCAGAGGGAGGCCCCAGGCGAAGAAAGATATCTACCACCAACTTGTTGCTTGGAGAAGCGACTGACCCTGAGGGAGTTGGAGGCAGATGAGCCAGAGCTCGAGAAGGAAGATATTTAGGAAGAGAGAGTTGAAGGTATTGAGGTCACAGAAGACCTTGTGAACAATGCAAGGTGTTTTAAACTTAATCCTCACAGCCACTGGGAGCCAGTGCAGAAATGTCAGTCCTGGAGAGATACAATCCCTGGACTTGAGGCCAAGGACAAGTCTTGCAGTCCTGTTTTGGATGAGTTGCAGAGGGCGGAGAGTAGAGGCAGGCAGATTTAGAAAAAGGCTTGCAGTAGTCCAGCCTAGAGAGAACCAGAGCTCTGGAGAGAGTGAGTTTCTGGGGGAAAAAGAGGAAAGGAAGAAAACCTCTGAGGAGGTGCAGCTGGTAGTGTGACTTCTTAGAGATGTCAGAGATGTGAGGAGAGAAGGAGAGTGTGGAGTCGAAGATGACCACAAGGTTTTTAGCCTCACAGGTGGGAGCAGGAGGAGGGCCAAGAGAGGCCAGCCAGAGAGTGACAGGGAAGGAGGGAGTGGGTGTGCCGAAGAGGACAATCTCAGTCTTACTGGCATTAAGGCAGAGATAGATGGTGGCACACCACTTCTGGATAGCAGACAGACAGTCAGAGATGAGAGAAGGAGAAGAGGTGCAATCACTTATTGTTTCAGCACACTTGAGAAAATGTCCAAGAAAGATTGATTGATTATGCTGTCTCCTCGTGAATTAACTTAAGTAAACTGTAACCTTGCCATTTCCCATATTTGGAGTGGCGTGATAAAAGAAT
Organism: Ambystoma mexicanum; assembly: GCF_040938575.1. Lineage (NCBI taxonomy): Eukaryota > Metazoa > Chordata > Amphibia > Caudata > Ambystomatidae > Ambystoma > Ambystoma mexicanum. The sequence continues at coordinate 172,995,857 of NC_090924.1, read as the reverse complement.
TTTAATTCTTTTTTTTTTAATTCCCTTTAAAAATGCTTTAATAAACAGTTTCGAACTGAATCATTAGTAAAACATTTTAAAGGAATAACCAGCATATCAAACATTTTTCTTCAGACACTTTTCCAAATGTTGCCTCCTTCTAGAACCTACTGTAGTGAATCGGGGTGAGCATCAGTACATGAGCGTGTCTATGGAGTACATTTTTCGCATTCATATATAGACTACAATATTGCCCCAGATAAATGAGGAATCCAAGCAAAATTTGGTATCAGTTGGTTCAACGGTTTGGATTTTAATAGCCAGGCAAGCATACACACACACACATACAACATTTTGCTGCATAGAAGATTTTTGCATCCAAACATAGACTACGATCTTGCCCCAGACAAAAGAGGAATCCATGCAAAATTTGGTAGACGTGGGTTCAATGGTGTGGATTTGAATAGCCGTACAAACATACACACACACATACATACATTCAGCTTTATATATAAAGGTTTGATTGGTGTATTCACAAAAGAACTTCACTACAAAGTTTATTTTTCAATAAGCACCTTCTATGTGACATGTAGTTGTTTATTACAAGGCTACTGATCACCATTAATATGTTGGAAATTAGAATGTAAGCAGTACCCCTTATACCGATGTTCCATTTGCATTGTTATGCGGTAGTAATATCATATGTGATGTCATTATTGATGTCATTTGTCATGTCATCTTTGATGTCCTGGGTGTTAGTGCTAGCAGTGCACGGCAGTGGCACGAGTTATGGTTGCACAGCTTACCCTAACTAGGAAATTTCTTGGGTTTTTCGATTTTACTTGTAATCATAATGTCCTTTTAACAAAGTTTTTTCTCTGAATTTCATACGGTTTTATTAGTGCAACTTAACCATAATGCCCCTTTAACAAAGTTCTTTCACTGAATTTGATAGTTTGTTTAGTGCAACATATCATGATGATACATCACTGTATATAAGTTATTAATAATTCTTCTTTTAACATATGTAAACTCTATAAAAACCTCTATATAAACCTCCTTTAACAAACATAATTTTTGCAACGCATGCTGATGTGTGTCGTTATCAGCAGTACATGCTGTCGATGCAAGTTGTGGTTGAATTGCCTGGGGCATGAGGCTCGACCATGACCCCAGCCCCCACAAACCACTCACATTATCGACTGCACCTACCCTGCATCCAAGTTCAATGTCAACTATACCCTCCTAATGTGACCAATGGCAAGAGCTCATGGCTTGCAACCATGGCCAATCTCCACAATCCATGAGGCAAGTGCTTTGGCCATGCTGTATGCCCCAATAAGCAAATCAGAGTAGACATGTGTACTTGCTGAGGGTCAGGCCCACTGCCCAAGCAGAAAAGTTACTAAAGTCACTATTTTTTGTACTTACATTTTGACACTTTTGAAAAAGTAAAACACAGGAAGGATTTGCAAAAGCATGCTTTCAGGTCCTTGCTTATGCTCCTCATGCAAGTTTGCTGTAATCCCATCCAGAACTTCGGGCTGCAGCTAAAAGCAGAATTGTTTTTCTCTTTTGAACCTAGGGCTTCGGCATACTGCATGCCCCAATAAGTCAATAACAGTAGACATTCGTCCTTGTCGAGGTCCAGGCCCACTGTTCAGGCAAAAAAGTTATATCCCAATTTTTTGTACTTACATTTTGACACTTTGGAAAAAATAAAACACAGGGCACATTTGCAAAAGCATGCTTTCATGTCCTTGTTGATTCTCCTCGCACACGTTTGCTGCAATCCAGTCCAGCACTTAAGACTATAGCCGCAAGCAGATTTTATTCCCATTCAAAACTAGGGCTTCAGCAATGCTGCATTCCCGAATAAGCACATCGGCATACACATTTCTACTTGACGAGGGCCAGGCACACTGCACAGACACCAAAGTTATATCACTAGTTTTTTGTACTTACATTTTGATACTATCGAATAAATAAAACACAAGACAAATTTGCAAAAGCATGCTTTCAGGTCCTTGCGGATGCTACTCGTGTAGGTTTGTTGTAATCCAGTCTAACACTTTGGGCTGTAGCCACAAGCAGGATTCTTTTCACATTCAAAAATATCCTTATTTTTAAGAACTTTACCACATAGCCGGTGCCCGGTGGCCATGCCCACTTTAACCCCATTACCAGTCCTTTGTGGTCATGGCCAGTAGCCAGATTGTCTGGCCACTGGCCAAGTTGTCTGGGTCATGGTATGACCTGGACAATCTGACCCCTGGCCATGGCCACAGACTATACCTCAGTCACCAAAGGTATATCACTATTTTTTGTACCTACATTATGACACTTTTCAAAAACTAAAACAAGGACACATTTGCAAAACTATGCTTTTTAGTCCTTGCCAATGCTCCGAGCATGGGTTTGCTGCAAATCCTCCTGTGTTTTATTTTTTGAAAAATGTCAAAATGTATGTACAAACATTCAAGTTTGGGTCTATGATCTGTTTGACAAACTTTGCGCAGATTCATCAAACGTCACCAACGTTATAAGCCATCTAATAATGTTGATACTGCCCTCTATTTTGCCCCTCTTGACGACACCTACCAAACTTTGCAGAACCATTCACATATGGTTCTAAAATCGTTTTGCATTAATTTGTGCAGATTTGTCAAAAGGCATCATATTCATAAGCCGTTTAAATATTTTGTGACCTCCTCTTATTTTGACCTTTCTTTTCAGAAAAGCATAGAACTTTGTAGACCCATTTGATGTAGGTTCTACAATGATATTGCAAAATGTCATGCCATTTCATTGAGTGCCGCCAAAGTAATAAGCCATCCAAAAACTACATTTCACCAACCCGTTAATGCAGAAATATGCATGGATGTCCTCGAACCTTTGGCAAGTTCACGTACATCAAGGAAGGTCCCCGAACATCTGAGATGAAAAAAACAATTATTGGCTTTTTATGGCCATATTCCATCCCATCCGCATCACCCCTCATCTCTCCAGACATTTTTTTATTAGTTTGACAGTGTAAAGTAGTGTTTGTTAATATGTTTTTACCACAATGTTCGTGGACTACTTGCGCAGTACGCGAATACAACATGGCATCCTTTTCAAAAGGTTTTACGCACCTCATGTTTTTAATTGATCGGTCAGCAGGCGCGTATGATGTCCGTGAACATCACACAGCTCTCTGAATTGGTCCACCAGTGTCCACGGACAATGAAGCAGGAAATGAGTCCACAGACCGGACGCAGATATCACTAATTTGTTCTACCTACTTTTTGGTCATTTGTTTAAAAACTATTGGATGGATTCACACCAAATTTGCAAAAGCATGCTTTCGGGACCAAGCCCACTCTCCTTGCGCATGTTTGGTGCAAATCCGTCCAGCGGTTCTGGCAGTAGGCGTGAGCAACATTTTTTTTTCCATTATGTCTATGAGGGTTTCAAATGTTTTGGGACCCCCTTATAACTTTGCCCCCCATAGACGAAACCGCACCAAACTTTGCATAATCATTTGGAGGTGGCCATACAATTTTCTTTGCAAAGTTGTCTGAGGATTCATCAAACGGCACCAACATTGTAAGCCGCCCAAAAAGTGCTCTTCCTATAGGTTGAGCATCTTAACCATAACTACATGGCCACTACTGCAGGCTGTGTAATATATATATTTATATATATATATATATATATATATATATATATATATATATATATATATATATATATGTATATTTCAAAATCAGCGAAAACAACTGCAGTGAAAACTGCACATTTGAAATGCAAACATGTATAGTGGCTGCAGTGAAAACACAGTATATGGTATATTGAATGACTGTATTGCATCTGGGTCAATTGCATATGGTTGTATTGTGCATAGGGGTGTGGCATATGCGTGTATGGTGTATGACTGAATTGCATAGGGCATATGAGTATATTGCATATCTCGTGTGAATGTTTGGAAAATGTGTTTATGTCATATGTGTTTATGTTGTTGGTGCATGGCGTATCAGTGTACGGCATATGACTGCATAGTACATGGTAAATGAGTATATGAAGTATGATTGTCACTTGAGGGTTTAGTATGTGAGCATCCGGAATATGATTGTCTGAGTTTTAAGGGTCTAGTTTTCAGCATATGGAGTATATGTGTATGGTCTATGAGTGTGTGGGGTGTGAGAGTATGATTCTCTGAGTTTTAAGGGTCTAGTTTCCAGCATATGGAGTATATGTGTATGGTTTATGAGTGTGTGGGGTGTGAGAGTATGATTGTCTGAGTTTTAAGGGTCTAGTTTTCAGCATATGGAGTATATGTGTATGGTTTATGAGTGTGTGGGGTGTGAGAGTATGATTGTCTGAATTTTAAGGGTCTAGATTTCAGCATATGGAGTATATGTGTATGGTTTATGAGTGTGTGGGGTGTGAGAGTATGATTGTATGAGTTTTAAGGGTCTAGTTTTCAGCATATGGAGTATATGTGTATGGTTTATGAGTGTGTGGGGTGTGAGAGTATGATTGTCTGAGTTTTAAGGGTCTAGTTTTCAGCATATGGAGTATATGTGTATGGTTTATGAGTGTGTGGGGTGTGAGAGTATGATTGTCTGAGTTTTAAGGGTCTAGTTTTCAGCATATGGAGTATATGTGTATGGTTTATGAGTGTGTGGGGTGTGAGAGTATGATTGTCTGAGTTTTAAGGGTCTAGTTTTCAGCATATGGAGTATATGTGTATGGTTTATGAGTGTGTGGGGTGTGAGAGTATGATTGTCTGAGTTTTAAGGGTCTAGTTTTCAGCATATGGAGTATATGTGTATGGTTTATGAGTGTGTGGGGTGTGAGAGTATGATTGTCTGAGTTTTAAGGGTCTAGTTTTCAGCATATGGAGTATATGTGTATGGTTTATGAGTGTGTGGGGTGTGAGAGTATGATTGTCTGAGTTTTAAGGGTCTAGTTTTCAGCATATGGAGTATATGTGTATGGTTTATGAGTGTGTGGGGTGTGAGAGTATGATTGTCTGAGTTTTAAGGGTCTAGTTTTCAGCATATGGAGTATATGTGTATGGTTTATGAGTGTGTGGGGTGTGAGAGTATGATTGTCTGAGTTTTAAGGGTCTAGTTTTCAGCATATGGAGTATATGTGTATGGTTTATGAGTGTGTGGGGTGTGAGAGTATGATTGTCTGAGTTTTAAGGGTCTAGTTTTCAGCATATGGAGTATATGTGTATGGTTTATGAGTGTGTGGGGTGTGAGAGTATGATTGTCTGAGTTTTAAGGGTCTAGTTTTCAGCATATGGAGTATATGTGTATGGTTTATGAGTGTGTGGGGTGTGAGAGTATGGCATATAAGTATGTGTGTGGTTTATGAGTGTGTGGGGTGTGAGAGTATGGCATATAAGTATGTGTGTGGTTTATGAGTGTGTGGGGTGTGAGAGTATGGCATATAAGTATGTGTGTGGTTTATGAGTGTGTGGGGTGTGAGAGTATGGCATATAAGTATCATTGATGTTTTGTGGAATGTCATATGAAATGCAAAGCCTATATTGTTCCTAAACTTATGAACAATGGACTGTAATGATTTGATGTCAGTTTTTATTCATATATGAGGTGTATAAGAGTTTTACATTTCTAATATGTGCTCAATTTACAGTTCTTATGCACACATATAAACATGAAAAATTGCTTCAAGGTTAGTCCTGGCTTTGATGTGATTTTTCATATGTATATCAGAGTACATGTGCAAAAGGTACATCTTCTACACTTACCTGTACAGTTCATATACAAGATGCACATTAATTACCTGCATGTCTTACATGCCTCCTGTACACATGAAAGCTCTCATTAAGGGAGGGGGTTAACTTTGATGTGTGTCTTTGTGTGCATCAGAGGTGTAGAGGAATTGTACATGTCATACATGTATATGATTTACATCAGCTATAGGTATCATGTACTTATGAAAACTCAGATAAAAATCAGATCTGACTTGGACTTTGATGTTAATTTTCACATATATAGTAGTGCACATGTACACAATTTGAGGATTTTTTGGGAGGCCTGATTATGAGTGTGACTAGTGGAGGCTGATTTTGATGATGGATTGTGAGGGTGTGTTGTGAGGTTGGACTTGGAGTGGGGTTTTATGAAAGGTGATTTCCTGGGGTCGGTTTTGTTTGCATTTGTGAGTGTCAGAGCTAAGGGTCTATTATGAAATGTGGATTATTAAATTGTATTGTTTATGGTGAATTGTGAGCATATATTTTTATGGTGTATTATGAGACCAGATTGTGTGGGTTGATTTAAGTGGGGATTATAATGACAAATGTTGAAGGCAGATTTCGAGTGGGAATGCTCAGGGATAATTTGATTGCAGATTTCAGGGCAGATTGTGGTATTTGATTTTGAGGGTACACTACAAAGGGACATTGGGCCTCATTACGAGTACTGCGGTAGGAGGTTAACGTCACCGGTAAGGATGCCGGTGCCGTTAACCCTCTACCGCGGCATTCTGAGGACCCTTAGCGGGTTCCACTAGGGCTGGCTGTCTTTTTTAGCTCCTTCCCCATTCCCATTGAGCCCTATGGGGGCTCGAATGGGAATGGGGAATGGTTTTCAGAATGGGAATTTACCGGGTCCTCCAAGGTCAGAATGACCCAGTAAATCCCCATTCCGACTACCCGGACCCGGACACGTGTTTGGAGGCAGCCACGGTGCTAATAGCACCATGGCTGCCTCCAAACTCGTAATGAGGCCCATTGTGTGGTGCGGTTTCCATCACACATTGAATGATTATGGGGAAGATTTTGAGGCTCTTTGAGAATGCCATCAAGGGGTGAAAGGTTGTGTTCCATCACTTCCGGTGATGTCATTCTGGTTGGGGTCAAATGACATCACTTCCTGTAATGTCATCAGAGGTCAAGGGTTGTGTGATGTCACTTCCGCTACCCCTGGCATTTTGGGAAATAACATCCCTGTCCCCATTGCCCACAGAGCATGGACTGTGACCGTACCCTGTGAGTACATGCTCTACTTCCATAAGATCTGTGCCAACAGAGCATGATGTAAGCATGTCACTCACAGGGTTTTCATGCCGTAAACATAGTCCCACTTTCCTCAATCCATCAGGGCATGCAAGCATTACTGATGCCATTCATAATGTATCCTGTGATGTCATAGCCTATGAATGAGAAGGGGTGGGAGGCGAATTCTGATTGTACTGATTATCATAACTGCAATATGTCAGTGGTTTAAGGTTTTGCTATAACATCCCATCAATTAAAGTTGTTTTCATCATTCTTTTTAAGTGAATATGTTGTTTACAAATGCCCAGGCTTTACATGTGATCGGTTTATGAATCCCCACATCAGCAAAGAGAGAAACACATTTAGGTCTTGAAATGCACAAGTTTCCTTTGGATGCCATGAGTCAGAGTGGTCCATTGTCTGTCTGGATGAAGCATCCAAGAACAGTTGCCACAGTTTAAGTACCCAATATAACTTCAGGACACATGTTATAGCAAAGCGGTGGTGCCGGCGAGCATGAACTGTGAAATTAAATGCCACAGTGTGAGAGAAATGAAAGACAGCGTCAGCAAGGGTTTTTCAAAGAGCACATCAAGTGGTCACATGATGTACAAGATCCAGGACGGGCAGGTAAAAAGGAAAGAAAAGCATGTAATACATGGATAGCTTAAGAAATGCCAGCGCAGACATTGCATGTGATCTCATAGCATAGGGCTCTGAGGATACCTCAGGGGCACCGTTTCTTTATGAAGCAAGACAATGCAGAGCAACACAGTTTCGAATCCTGGCCTAGTGCTTAGCGACTGGTCTCCGGTATTAAGCGTTATAAAATATTCATTAAATAATTAACAGTCAATAATCAATGTCCATAGTGTTTATATAGATTTTTTTTAATTTATTTTTTTAAAGGAAACAATTCCTTCTTTTTCTGTAAAAGTCCACAACCTCTTATCTACATAGTGCTGCAGGGAGTTTGCAGCACATGTATGGTGTACTTCTTGTATGGAAGTATGCTTTGTAGTACTTGAGTCCCGGTGCTGGTTCCTCACAGCTCTATGGCCGCAAAGCCCTATTCTAGTTGACCGCACACAAGTTTCTTGGATAAGTCAGTACATCCAAGATTATGGTCTCTCATGGTCCAAGAGCAAGCTAACCCAATCTGCCCTCATACTGTGGGGATAATGGCAAGAGATATGTGTTTTATACACTGTTGTGGTTCTTTGTTTCATGCGCTGAGTCTAGCCTAGTACCCTATCTTCCCGCACAATGTATGTCACTAGCATGTTTCTGGGTGTGGAAATAACAGACAACTTGAAGATAAGGTCTCGCGGTTCAGTAGTCTTTATTAAACAACGGACTTTCTAAAGGATTCGGTGGCATTGAAGCAGCGTTATGGAAACTCAAAATACCATAAGCAACTCAAGCTTTCTGGAGGGCATAATCCATCACTCACAATTATGACACCAGCCGCTTCCGGGATCTGAGGGTTCCAAGTGGTGTGGCCAAGGGGCCTAAGTACCTCACCGAGCAAGAGGATGGGTATCCCTGGGGTGAAACTGGGACAACTCATTGTTCACCCTCGAATGACCCTGGCTCAGGGCTGGGAACAATTACAGGTATCCTAACATTTTACCTACCCCTGCGTTCAGAAAAGTCAGGGGTCACCTCCCTCCAAAGAGTCCTGAGGCACTGGCTCAAAAGATGTGCACAGCAACATTTACCGGCCCCACTGCACAGGCATCGACCCTTCCCTTTGCAACAGGCATTGACCATTTCCAGCTACACAGAAAGTCAGAGCTGGTCAGTCATGGTGACCTTGACTCTCCCAAGGACTCCAGACAGGCTGTGCAGGACAGGCCTGCTGCCTTTTTCCCTCTCTTGCACCCCATCAAGATAGTGTGGGACAGTCACAGCTACATGGACTCTCTCTAGCCCAACAATAATTCAGCATGGGAAATTCATAGTAATTTAGACCCTCCCCAAATCAAACGCCCCTCAGAACAGGGGATACAGAGCAACCTTGATCCTCCCCTTTGCACCACCATTTGCCTTTCTAATCCCCATAGGAATTCAGTATGGGAGAGTCAGAGAAACATTGACTGTCCCCAGGGCCATAGCAATTCAGACAGTCATAGCATCATGGACCCTCCACAGTAGCAGAACAATTTAGACAGAGAAATTCTGAAATGACCCAGCTCCACTTTACAGTATGCCATGGAGACACAATAATGGAAAATCCCAATGTGAGAATGCTTTCAAATTGGCAAGCCCAGACTATATAGGCTTAGGCCCACCTTCTGGTAGAGAGGAAAAGAAACACCTGAATTAGCCCGAGACAATTACATACCCACCCCACTTTGGCAGCACATCTGCAGACTCTCATAAGGACTGTCACTCACGACCTTACCTCCATAAAACCTCGGTGGCCCTGTCAGTCAATGTGGCTTGCAAGAGCTCATTGGGCATTTGGAGACAGAAGTGTTTTGCGGAAAGCTGGTAGTAGAAGGATGGGAACACAAGCAGGAAGTGAAAGGCAAGGTGTAGATGAGACATGGACAAAGATAGGAAACAACCGGAGTTGGAGATGGGTGATGATCAGGAGAGGGAGAAGGTAAGTGAAGATCAGGGAGATTACTGGAGGTTGGTAATTCTGAAATTACAAAGGAGTCAGTTTCTTAGATGAGGTCGGTGGGGCCGATAAGGAGATGGAGGAGGAGCATCATGAGGTAAAGGGTGAACATCAAGAGAAGGGGAGTTGTGAGTCTCATACAGAGATTAAAAGTGAACATCAGGAGATGGAAAGCATGAAAAATACAGGTGCCCAGAGTAGTTAGCCAGGGGGATGAGTTGAGAGAAGAATGATAGAAACAGAGTAGTAGAAGCAGGTTCCTGATTTTCGAAGCAAGTTAGGGTGAAAGTAAAAAAGTGGAGGCTGGTGCACGGGGGAGCGAAGAAGACAATTTCAAGCGGAAAGTAGGTGAAGAGGAAAATGGGGCTAATAATTAGACTGAGGGTGAGGTCCGGAGGTGAAGAAGGTGAAGAGGCTCTGAGAGGGGCTAGTTGGAAGGTGATGGGTGTGCAAATGGGTCAAAGAATGTGAAAAGGATAAAGAAGACAGCAAAGAAATACTTTGGTGAGGAAGGAGTTCCCAAAGGGGTGAGGAAGACAGACTAAAGAACAGAAAGGAGGGAGACAATGTTGAAAGGGATGAGAAATGGTTAAGGAAGAAGAGGGAGCAAGAAGAGAGAGGATGAGAGATTATGCAACAACTGATTCGGGCTGGGAGGGTAGCTCAGGGGCAACACGTTTGCCTTGGAAGCAAGACAATGCATATCACACAGGTTCGAATCCGGGCCTGTTCTTAGAAACTGGTTCTCGGTAATAAAAGAACAATTGTAGATTTTTATATACAAATTTAGGATATAAACTATTGCAAACAGGTGAAGCTGAGGTGGTAGATGACGCCAAGAGAAAGTTAAGGAAGAAAGGGGCCTGAGAGTGATAGGAGTGATAGAAGTAGAGGAAGCGGGCTACTATGTTTAGGGCCTGAGCCATCGAAACATCTGGATAGAGTAATTGGCCACACTCTACGACAGCCTAAACCTCCTGGCCTCTACTATGGACTGGTGGACTTTCCACAGCCTCATCCCAATGCCCTAATTATGGGACAGTCAAAATCATCTGTGGCTGAACTTGCTGGAGAGGATGAGCCCAGCACTACTTTCCCTGGAATTGAATTTCAGTGACTGGACAACCCCTTTCCTAAGGTATATGGAGAAGGTTTCTGGACCCCTCGAAACGTGCACTGCAAAGAGGCGGATCAAAGGAAGCAGGATCAAGGGAAGCAGGAACCCATGAATCTGAGTCAGGAAATCTCATTCCAAAACTATCCAGACTTTGCTGCATGAGACTTTATTTCCGTACACCATGTCTCACATTGCTGAAGGGGAACTGCACTCCCAAACTCTGAAACTCTGAGAGACCTTTTTGAACTTTTAATTACCACTGCATTTTGTTTACAAGCCACAAGAGTATCATGACAGTTTTGAGTTGCACTTTATGCATTTCCCGCTGCACTATATTAGTTCCTAAATAAACCACTTCAAATATGATTTCATGACGGTGTCTGGATTACTGATACCAGTAACCTCATGTGACAAGCCTGTAATCCTGATGCAAGATGAGGGTGAGGATTTACAGAAAGAGAGAGAGAGAGAGAGAGCGAGAAAGAGAGAGAGAGAGAGAGAGAGAGAGAGAGAGAGAGAGAGAGTGTGTGTGTGTGTGTGTGTGTGTGTATGTGTGTGTGTGTGTGCGCGCGCGCGCGCTCGTGCGCATATGTGAGAACCTTCTGGGTAGGTTGAAAAGAGAGCATAGATAGCAACATCATGACAACAGTGGCGCCTTTAGGGAAGATCCTCTGAGTGTTGAATCTATACGCAATAGGTGTGGCTCAGGGAAGCGCGTCAGTACAGGCCCGAGTGTCACAGGCTGCATTCTCCAAAAAGTCTGCACACAGCACCAATTACCATGAGGCACTTCCATGAGAGTCATTCAGAATTCTTTGTCCAAAGTCTGTCTTTTACCTCAATGCTGCATTACCCAAAACGTTGTTGGAGCATTCATGGACATCAGGCGTGTCCTTCCAATGGACACTGAGGAAATATACCATATCCAGAAGATGACATGCTCTGTTAATATTCAGTCATCATCACTTCAAGCGCATCAATTGATCAGTCTTTGACACCTTGATTTCCAGAAGCAGCTGAGTGCCGGAAAGGATGACGTCAGCATGCCAGCGGTGCAGACGACTGCTTGTTAACCCTGCACTTGCACAATCTGAATGACACAAGACCTAGTGAGATCGCTTGTTTTGTCCTCCCTCTGTCTTCCCACCCTTGTCTTGTCGCGCCTAGAAACACGTGTGTGCAGGCGCGTTATAAATGACTTCTCACATATCATCATATCAGGCAAGCCACACTGTGTCCAGTCTCTTGTGGCATCATAGGGGTACTTGTGTTGTCTTTAATTCCCGTGAAAGTATTGCATTGCAGACGAAGGCGGCTGTTGTGCAGCAGATGCTGATCCCGCGTTGGTGACTAAACGTAATGAACATACCAGAAATGAGGTGTGTACAGAGCTTAGGCATGCATCTGTCACATAATTGTTTCTGACCCAGCCTTAAGCGTGTCAACTTAAATTCATATAGTGTTCTTTATTTCTAGGAAGTGCATGGCTCTATAACGCTATCCACGCCCTCCTGTGCATCCTTTTGACAAAGAGGGTCCGATGCATGGAATATTTGCCCGGTTCAAGGTGAATTTGCACTGCTGAAAAGTGACTTTGCACTGGCGACACAAACCCTGATTCGTGAAACTGTGCAAAGTGTATTTTTGCCATGCAAAGTCTGTGCAAAGTAATTGTGTACTGCAGAAATGACTATGCGCTGACTTTGCCCGGACTTTGCACAGGAAAAAGACACTTTGCACGGTTCCATGAATCAGGGTTTTTGTCAGCAGTGCAAAGTCACTTTTCAGCAGGGCAAAGTCACCTTGAACCGGGCAAATATTCCATGCATCGGGCATGTGTTTAAGGTTTTGCATGGTTTTGCAGGTGCCAGTGCATATGCTCACAAGACCTAAGTGTGGACTCCCTTCCTGAACCAACCGACAGACCCAGAAGGGTGTTATAATGTTGCACTCACACACATATACACACACATCAATATGCCATGTAATTAAAAGGACCTTTGCATTCTTGAAAGCTCGTTTTAGATGTCGCCACAGGTCAGGGGGTGTTGTGCTCTATGCACCAGAAACACGATGTTGCGCCATTGTTGTTTGCTGCATGTTGCATAATCTAGCTATGTGGTGCAAGGTGCCTTTGCCACAAGGCTGTGTCCTGGAAGGCCGCATAGCTTAACTTGTCGTGCGTTATGAGGCTGTAATTGTGTCCTGCCCATTGTTTGATGTGTTATCGCACAGTGAAGTACATTAATGCTGTTTCGTTGTTCACACATTGATGTTTACTGTCACAACGTTTCAAGGTCAACTGTCAAGGTACGTAGTATTGCGTTCCTTGTCAAAGGAAGATCCGTTGTGCTTGTAAACGGCAGATGTTCCATTGAATCAACTTTCTTTTTTGTAATTTTTTTTTATTGCATCAATTAGTTTACAAAGTAAAACGTTCAATGCAAACATGTAAAAAGAAATAAAAGTCAATAGTACGGGAGGAAAAAAAAAGAGAAAAAAAAAGACATAAACCAACTCTGGGAGGGGAGAAAAAGTGAAAAAAGAATAACAAATCCCGATATTCAGACAAAGCAGTACAGAAAAGCAAAGGCGCTGGACCACTATATGCAAATCAACTTTCATACAGCCCTGCTTTCCAGGGTCGAAATAAAGGAAACGCTTTCATCTCTGCATGTACAAAACGTGTTTTGTTTTCATTCACCGCTATATGATCCCCACAGTGAACCCCATACACGACCCTTAGCACAGAAACACTGCTAAGGGTCACATGTGCAATTCGTTTCCGTCAAGCGCATAGCTGACAACTACCTAATGGGTGCCTTGTACCAATTGTCAACCTGTACAGTGCATCTGTACACATTTAAAATGTTGTCTGCGTGCCTGTTTCACGTCAGCTGTACAAAACCATGTAACTCCTTGAGTTCTTCGAAGTAACAGCGGAAATAGACACCCTTTCAACATGTGATCTACTGACAGGAAATAAGAGGTCCTACTTCCGGAAACGCCAGAGCGCACTTCCTGCGAGATCGACGACATTCTTTCCCTCCTTGTGTGATTTTCACCGTACCAAGTGAGGAGTGACCTGACTCTTGACTGCCTACTTCCACCTGGGTGTGCTACGAACTAAAGGAGGGAGGGCATCTGCACCCTGACTGCCCATATTAAAATGCCCCGGGTTTCGGTACTTGTGTTTGTGTTGCTGCATCTTCCTGCGTGGCTCGACAGAGTAAGCTGGATCGCCGGGCATTATCCACTAAAGGTTTGGGGCCCGATTCATGGAAATGTGCGTAGAAATCCTGCAAGGGCCGCGCAGTGAGAAGGACATGCAGGAGCCTGCACGCAGATAAAAAAATGTGCGCCCCCCGTATTCATGGCCCCAACACGCCGACATGCAAAGCATAAACAGCCAGATCAGCCACATTTGCGCGCTCCAAGGGCGCGAATACAGGCACCCTTCAAACAGTTGGTGCGTTCCCTTGCATGCAGGCTGCATCTCGGGTACCCTGCAAAGGGTTCCCTGTAACTGTTCCTGGCACACCGACTGTCAGGAACCGTGAATGGACGGTTTGGAAGCGCTGGAAGCATTGACTGTGCGCGCTCTAGTCCTCACCCAATATGGTGGCTGTGCCTTTAAATTCTGGCTCCTCCCACAAACCGATGCGTTGTATCTGTACACTACGCTCCGGTTCGTGTGGAACTTCGTTCGTGGATTTTCCTCCCTGCCGATCCTCTTTAACTGCTGCCTTTTTCCCTGTGCCTACCTTCTGTGCTCGCCTTGTTTATACTCCCAGGTTTCCTGTCTCCTGGCTCTTGCTACTTTCACCTTATATAAATTATATCTCCTCGTCTGTTCTAACGGCTCCGCCTTGCCTGAGCCACTGCCTCCTACGTTTCTTGCCTTCCGCCGAAGCATTCTATTTATTGGGCTTCGTGCTTTCTGACTTTCGGCTTCTCTGCACTCTACAATTCTCGTTTGCTACTTACTTACTCTCTGTAGGCATCTTCCTACTTTCCTGCTTGAGACCTGGGTATTTTCTTGCACTCTATTTACATACTTACTCCTTCCTACTATCTTGTCACTGTTATTTGTGGGCATTCCTGTCTATACTCTCATTCCTTTAGATTTCTTATTTGTTTATTTGGGTTCCTGTTTCTTTCCTCTGATTGCCTCTATTGTGTTTTCAAAGTGAAAGGGTTCCCCTACTGTCACTTCTGAGCTACAGACTCTCTCCACCAGTGCTGGAATCCGACTTTCTTTGGGTTCAGCTGAAAACAGAACTCCATTGTCTTGTGAAGGGAACCCACAACTCCCTCATAGAACCCATCTGGAAACAGGGTTTTTTCTGCCTTCGTGCTTTTTCCCTGGCATTAGGACTGGCCCCCTGGGGGTCCCCGCAGACAGGGTTCCATCTCTGCCAAGGTGGCCTCCGGAGGGGCCAGACCCTATCTACACGAAAAGAAGGTCAAGATACCAAAGGACAAGACTCCTATAAGGAGGAGGGACCGTAAGAAGACGGAGTCGAATCCTAAGGAGTCCGCCACAGAAGATTCAGGTGAGGAGGAAGGAGAGAAGGCCTCTGATCTTGACAGCATACAACGCCCAATATCTACCATGGCATCGTTAGAGCAATATCAAGAATTGGTGGCAGCGATGCAGAACCTTACCATGGAGGTCCATGCATTGAGGACTGAGAACATAGCCCTCCGACAACAGGTTGTGTTGCATCGTGACGACAGGGGGGACCTGCCTACGATGCCGCTTTCCTTTGGCAAATATGATGGACACCCGGCAGGGCTGAAGGACTTCCTTGACGCATGTAAGGTGTATTTTGCCTTTCGGCCTCATGCTTATGAGACTGCTAGATCCAAGGTCGGGTTTATCATTGCCAACCTAATGGGTAATGCTCTCTCATGGGCTACACCGTTTGTCACCGGAGATGACCCGATTTTGGGTGACTATGATCGTTTTACGGAGGTGTTCAAAGAACGTTTCGACCGACCAGAAGTCTTCTATTCAACTCTAGAAGCTATCCTAGATGTCAGCCAGGGAAACACTGACGTCCAAACCTATCTATCTCGTTTCCAGAGGCTGGCAGCCAAGGCAGATTGGCCTGATTCCGCTCAGCAAACAATCTACAGACGGGGCCTTCATGATGAAATCAAAGATGAGCTGGCCCGAGTGGCTAGACCCGCATCTTTCCAGGATTTAGTGACATTGTCTCTTCAGATTGAGTTCCATCTACAAGAGAGACGATTAGAAAGAAGACGAACTAGAGGCTTTTCACAACCAACCGGTCTCCCCTCTCCTGTTCCTCCACCCAGAACTACCCATCCTCCAGAAGAACCTATGCAGATCGGGGCTGCCCGAGGACCTCTGACTCAAGCAGAAAGAAGGAGAAGAAGAGATGCTGGATTGTGTATGTATTGCGGCTCCTCGAAGCACTTATTGAGAGATTGTCCTGAGGTCCCACCTCGAAGACAGGGAAACTTCAACCCCCGATCTACAGCAAGGGAGGTTTCGGGGGAAGTAACAAGCACCCTTGCAACTACACAAGAGCAGTAAGCACTCCGGATGATAACAGCCTAATGGTGTTTCGAGTCGACTTGTGGCTGTCCGATGCAGGTCGAACAGAGGTGTTCGCCATGCTTGACTGTGGAGCAGCAGGGAACTTCATCGACTCCAAGTGGGCAACGGAACATCTTGTTCCCACAATATTCAAGGCCACCCCCATTCCGGTGGAAGGGGTGGACGGGAAGGCCTTATCTTCTGGACCCATTACCAAGGAGACCATTCCGTTGAGAATGAGGTTAGGCCATCACGAGGAGTTCCTGATATTTGACCAGATCAGAGCAGCTCATTTTCCGTTGGTCATTGGCTTTCCTTGGTTAAGGAGGCACAACCCTCAGATTGATTGGACGGCTAACAAGGTGGTCTTCAATTCTGCATTCTGTAAATCACACTGCATGAGCTTGCCTTCGACTCCCAACACCCTAGTGTATGACCGAAGCAGTACTCCAGATCCAATCACTGTGGCCTCAGTTCCCATCCATTATCAAGAATTCTCAGAGGTGTTCCTGGATGCTGTTCCCCGTCAACTCCCGCCTCATAGAACCGAGGTTTGCTGGATAGACCTGATACCTGAGGCGGTGGTTCCTTTTGGGAGGATGTACCCTTTGTCAGTACCAGAGAGGAAGGCGTTGAGAGACTACCTCGACGCAAATCTTCAAAACGGACTCATCCAAGAGTCCCGATCTGCTTGTGGGGCTTCTTTGTTCTTCATTCCCAAAAAGGACTCAGCAGAGCTGCGCCCTTGTATAGCCTACAAGGGTCTAAACAAGGTTACCATTCGGGATAGATATCCCATGCCTTTGATCCGGGACATCTTGGAGGCAGTACATGGGGTGGTGTTCTTTACCAAGCTTGACTTGAGAGGGGCTTATCACCTCTTGAGAATCAGGCAAGGTGACGAGTGGAAGACGGCGTTCCGTACCCCTTTTGGACTCTTTGAATACCGAGTGATGCCATTTGGTCTTGTGAACGCACCAGCCATCTTCCAGAGGTACATGGACAAGGTTTTCGCAGATATGCTGTTTTTGTCGGTGGTAGTGTATCTGGATGACATCCTCATCTTTTCCAAGACTCTATCTGAGCATAGGTCACTGGTCAGACTAGTCTTACAGCGTCTGCAATCCCATCATCTACTGGTAAAGCTGGAAAAATGCTCATTTGAAGCTACGTCCGTGTCCTACCTTGGATATATATTATCCAAGGAAGGTATCGAGATGGATTCCAATAAAGTAAAGGCGATCAGAGAATGGAGAAATCCTGTCAATGTAAAAGAACTCCAAAGCTTCCTAGGATTGGCCAATTTTTATCAGAGGTTCATTCCCAACTTTTCAAACAAGGTACTCCCACTGACCTTTCTATTGAAGAAGGGAGTCAAGTTCGTATTTGATGAAGGGCCTCAAAGAGCGTTCTGTTTTCTAAAGGAATGTTTTTCTACAGCCCCCATCCTGGTCCAACCGGATCAGAACCGACCCTACATTTTGGAGACAGACGCTTCTACAGGGGTGGTGGGAGCAGTTCTACTTCAAAGGTTAGAAGACGAATATGAACATCCAGTAGCTTATTACTCCAAAACACTGACCAGTAGTGAACGCAACTATTCAGTCATAGAAAAGGACCTGTTGGCTATCAAGTTGGCCTGCCAAGACTGGTGACATCTTTTACAGGGAGCTACTCATCCATTTACTATTGGAACAGACCATCGTAACCTTCGGGTTTTGCAACAGTTGGAATGTTCTAATGCCAGGCATGCCAGATGGGCGTATTTTTTTTTACAATATGATTTCGTAATCACATACTTACCTGGTACAGAAAACATGAAGGATGACGCCTTGTCAAGATGTCTTGGGGATACTTCTGGTTCCTACACAGGACACAATTTGGTTTTCCCAAATCTCACGGTGTTGGCTTCAACTGTTTCATTCCTTCAAGACCTAATTCCACAGTATCATATGGACACCAAGCTTCCGTCAATTGTCAATCAGGATAAGGATGGATTGTATTATCATGAAGGAGCTCTCTACGTACCCACTAAGAAGCTACAGAAACAAATACTTTCTTGGTGTCATGACATCCCTTTAACTGGACATTCCAGAATTAGGAAGACATTTGATCTGCTACGGAGGGGTTTCTGGTGGCCGACCTTAAGAAGAGATGTAGCCCAGTACGTTTCCACTTGTTCGGTTTGTGCCTCTAACAAACACCGAACAGGAAAACCTCTGGGGTTACTGCAACAAGATTCCTTACTGGACCGTCCTTGGGAACACATCTCTACCGATTTTATAGTAGACCTCCCTCCGTCATATGACATGACAACAATCATGGTGACAGTTGACTCATTCAGCAAGCTTGCCCATTTTTCGGCCTTCAAACAGGTTCCTTCAGCCTCCGAGATGGCCGCAACTTTTCTTTAGGACATAGTCCGTCTACATGGTTTGCCCAGGACCATAGTGTCTGACCGAGGACCCCAGTACACCTCTAAATTCTGGGCTTCTCTCTGCCAAGTTCTAGGGATTCACAAGGCTCTCTCTTCAGGATATCACCCGCAGAGCAATGGCCAAACGGAAAGATTAATTGCTAGCCTAGAACAATACCTCAGGTGTTTTTGCAGTCTGCAACAAGAAGAATGGTATCGTTTCCTCCCACCGGCAGAATTTGCCTATAATAATTCTCTCCATACCTCGATCCAGATGAGTCCTTTCTATTGTACTTATGGATTTCATCCTCAACATTTACCCTGGCTCAGTCCTCCTTCTACCAAAATTCCGGCTCTAGATGGGGTTTTACAGGACCTGCAGGAGGTACACAGACTCGCTAAAGAAGCACACCAAGCGAGTCAACTTACACACAAGAAATGGGCAGACAAGGTCGTACTGTCAATCCGAGCTGGAAAGTAGGGCAACTAGTCTGGTTGTCCACCAGATTTCTCCCCAGATGGGTTCATAAGGGGACATTCTCCTCTCGGTTCCTTGGGCCATTTCCCATTCTGCAACAGATCAACCCTGTAGCATTTAAACTGAAGCTACCAGAATATCTCAGGAAGGTGCATCCAGTCTTCCATGTCTCCCTTCTCAAGGAACATAAGGAGGACCCTTTTAAGAGGCCTGTGCTCAGAACGCGTGCTCAAGTGAGCCCTGCACCTGAAGAATATGAGGTATCTCATCTTATTGACTCCAGATATCGCAAGGGGAGGTTGCACTATTTGGTTCATTGAAAGGGTTAGAGAGGACATGGGAACCTGTGAGCCATACACATGCCCAACGCCTAGTGCAAAGATTCCATCGACTTCATCCGGGCAAACTGGGGGGTCCCCCGAGAAGACGGGGTATACTGTCAGGAACCGTGAATGGACGGTTTGGGAGCGCTGGAAGCATTGACTGTGCGCGCTCTAGTCCTCACACAATATGGTGGCCGTGCCTTTAAATTCTGGCTCCTCCCACAAACCGATGCGTTGTATCTGTACACTACGCTCCGGTTCGTGTGGAACTTCGTTCGTGGATTTTCCTCACTGCCGATCCTCCTTAACTGCTGCCTTTTTCCCTGTGCCTACCTTCTGTGCTCGTCTTGTTTATACTCCCGGGTTTCCTGTCTCCTGGCTCTTGCCACTTCCACCTTGTATAAGTTATATCTCCTCGTCTGTTCTAACGGCTCCGCCTTGCCTGAGCCACTGCCTCCTACGTTTCTTGCCTTCCGCCGAAGCATTCTATTTATTGGGCTTCGTGCTTTCTGACTTTCAGCTTCTCTGCACTCTACAATTCTCGTTTTCTACTTACTTACTCTCTGCAGGCATCTTCCTACTTTCCTGCTTGTGGCCTGGGTATTTTCTTGCACTCTATCTCCATACTTACTCCTTCCTACTATCTTGTCACTGTTATTTGCTGGCATTCCTGTCTATACTCTCATTCCTTTAGATTTCTTATTTGTTTATTTGGGTTCCTGTTTCTTTCCTCTGATTGCCTCTATTGTGTTTTCAAAGTGAAAGGGTTCCCCTACTGTCACTTCCGAGCTACAGACTCTCTCCACCAGTGCTGGAATCCGACTTTCTTTGGGTTCAGCTGAAAACAGAACTCCATTGTCTTGTGAAGGGAACCCACATCTCCCTCATAGAACCCATCTGGAAACAGGGTTTTTTCTGCCTTCGGGATTTTTCCCTGGCATTAGGACTGGGCCCTGGGGGTCCCCGCGGACAGGTTTCCATCTCTGCCAAGGTGGCCTCCGGTGGGGCCAGACCCTATCTACACGAAAAGAAGGTCAAGATACCAAAGGACAAGACTCCTATAAGGAGGAGGGACCGTAAGAAGACGGCGTCGAATCCTAAGGAATCCGCCACAGAAGATTCAGGTGAGGAGGAAGGGGAGAAGGCCTCTTGATCTTGACACCGACAACCTGCGTATGAAAAATCGTAACTCGGTCTAAACTCAGAAAATCTGCATGCAAACCGTTCCTGCACCCCGCTTCACTCCTTACGCGCACCCCTAAGTATGTTCAGAACCATGGTTGCGTACACCGCCCCAAAATCTGACATGCAACCCCACCTCCGCACAGCAAATCCCCTGCCTTCAGGTAGCGGATCGTATGAAGGACTTGCGTGGCCATTTCCCAGCCGAGAAGTTGCGTGATCAAATCCATGAATACATCTCGTGCCACACAATTGTGGGTGTGCGAGGGACTGCCTGTAGGCCGTCCCTCAGAACACCCTCTTTTTTGCAAGTTCTTCCCCATTTCTAGTGTTCCGCTCCCTTCCCAGCCCTCTCCACAAGCTACGCCCACGCTCTGCAAGGCTCTCGACAGCTCACAGAAACATGCCAAGCCAGTGCGAACTCCACGCAAGTCCAAAAAAAAAACAGCAGATTTGATTCCATTAATCGACAAACAGGGAATTGCATGCAGATTGGCATGAAAGTACCCTATTTTACGCACAAATAATTCCATGAACCAATGCCTTGAAGAGTATCCTTCCTCTCCTGGACTTCCAGTTGATTAACCAGAGTATGCACCACCATTGTGCAAAGTTTTCCCCACAGCTAGAATGTCAGCCTGGATCTTTTGGTGCCTAGCAAGTGCCTCAGGTTGCAAAGTTGCACTGAGAGCATGTAACTTGAAGTTCACAAGGTAGATTCATTGACTAGTGGTCACCTGGCTTTTGTTACTACCACATCCTGTTTCCTGGCATTCCCACTAAGGAGTGGCATAGTGCTTGTTTATTCATACGGTCTCCGATAGCCCGTGAACTTGATTCTGCTGCTTTCAGGCATTTCTTTGCTGTGCTGTGCCTGTGGGTCTCACCCACTGTGGATGCCCCTATCTTGCCACCCTCTACCACCATATTGATGTCCTTCTCAGTCATCTCACTTGCACCAGTTGACAGGAACCTTTCTTTGGTAATGTCCACATGTTGCGTGGAGACTACATCTTCTGCTGTCCCATCAGGCTGCGCTTGTCCGTGTTCCCAATCAGGGCTTTTGAGCACTTCATCTGCACGTATGTGCATATGTGCGGGGGACAAGTGAGGAGACACATGTAGAATAGTATGTTATGTGGAAGTGAGGAAATGCAAACTGACCCGGACACATGACCACATCCACTACCTTCCCGTTCCCTTCTGACATGAGGACACCCCCTCACTCCTTCATGAGTTGCAGTGCCCATGCCCCCAAGACTTTCAGCTCAATGGTGCTCCAATCTGCGTCCTGGAGACGTTACTTCCAAACACTGCACCTCACTTCATACAATGTCTTCTTCATCTCATCATTGGGGTTGATGAGATGGGGGTCACCTTCTCTGCAAACTTCTCCAATGTAAGGATCTGGACCGCAAATGCCGTGTGTTGTGCCCGAGCTCAGAAACAAAACTACCTCATTTGCATTGATCTCATTAATCAGGGCTCAAGTCAAGGGTACACGCGGGTGGACAGCGTCCACCCACTTTTTTCAGGGGGTGGACGCCGTCCCCCGAGACAGCGAGGTGACTGACCCTCATAGGAATGCCTGCTTCATGCATACACAGCACTGCGTTGCTTCATGTGCAGCATAGTGTTGTGTATGCATAAAGAAGCACTATGCCTCCAAGAGCCCGACGGCTGGGCCAGGGAGCG
This sequence comes from Ambystoma mexicanum, assembly GCF_040938575.1. NCBI lineage: Eukaryota > Metazoa > Chordata > Amphibia > Caudata > Ambystomatidae > Ambystoma > Ambystoma mexicanum. The sequence continues at coordinate 172,973,451 of NC_090924.1, read as the reverse complement.
AATGGGGCACGCATGCACGCAGTATTACTGCTCCCTACGTCTCACATGCGGCAAGCAAATAACTAAACCGGAGCGGTACTGCTGGGGCAGCCGGAGTAGTCAAGGTAGACTTGCGACACATAGACCCCTTTCTAGAGCCAGTGCTGGCCGCGACAGGGAGAGGGATTAGCAGCACAGAGAGAGGGAGAGGGAAAGGCTTCATGGAGCGTCTGCATGTGGGACTTGCACAGAGGGTCTGCAGCGTTTAAGAAGGCTCGTAATTGTATAAGCCTGTCCCTGCCCTGAAATGCGCCATTATAAAACAGCGTCAGTAGTTCAATCCGTTTGTTTGAAACCTTTTTTTCTTGTTTAGTTTGTGATAATCGTCCCTCTCTCCCCACAACAACACACAAGTGGCCCAAAGAGTTTCATTATTCGAAATCCACTGCGAGGAAGGCTGCAGGCACGATTAAGATGGATGTGTGGGTGCGCCCCCTGACATTCTCTGCCCCAAACATCTTAATCTCAATGCCGTTTCGTCCACTCACCTTCCTGCTACCCTGGTCCACTGCGACATTAACACCAGCATGTGCTTTCAATTTCACGGACAGCAGGAGCTGTACCAAAATAATGAGGTGTGGGAAGGAAGTGGGTCAGGGCAACCTCCATCCACACCAGCTGGCAGGAGTGCAGAGCTGTGGTGACGGCGAAAGGATTCAGGATTATGTGCGCCAATGCTGGGATCTGCCGTTGACTGCTTGTGTGATCGTGGGCTCTCTCCAGCGCAAGCGCCTTGGTGCGCTTGAGACACCTGCTAGAAGGCACATGGCCCCTTCAGCGTGATATCATTCTTCTGTTTAATCCAAGCAATTGTGCACTTTTTGGGGGTGATGGCTCAAGTCCTGAAACAGGTGGGAACCTACAATATCCATTGGGGTTGGGGGCGAATGAGGAAGAAACCAGGGTGAAAAGGGCGCAGGACAGGTGGAGGAAGCGCCAAACTTGAGAATGGAGCCATGATGTCAGTCTTGGGGCAGGTGAACCCAGCTTGCACTGGAAGCAGAGTCCGTTCCTGCTTGCACTGGGACGTCACAAGCCTAAGGCTTCTGTGAACACTGCCATCTGCTTACGTTTGAAAATCTAAAACCCAGAACACCGCCCTTGAGTATTCAATATTCAAAACTGCTAAATATTGATGATGTGTTTATAATTAAAAAGAGCCACGCACATGTGTCTGTTTGGTTGTCAGATCTTCTGCCATTTTATGCAAAAACAGGGCTTATGGAGTTCACTTTGTAACGCCGCTTGATAAGGCACTGAAAGAAAAATTATTTTGCCGAGGATCACACACTTAATTTAAATGGCGAAGTTGGGAGTAGCCTGCAACTTGACCTCATATTTTCTCAGTTCTAGTTAGTAGAAATGTGTTCAATGTGCGGATTTCAAAAGTGCACAAATGATAAACCAGTTTGGCAACTATATGAACCCCTATAGAACATGATAAGGCAAAAAGTAATGTAGCCTGCCTATTACAGCAGCAGGCATGTACTGCTTTTGGACAACTGAAGGTAGCGACAGCTACCCTTCCATTTCACCACCACCCCTTCATTCGGCATACTTATATGATTATTAGTAGTTTTTGTATGCTGCACTGTGCACAGAACATCTTGAGTTATGTGACAGTGAGGGACAGGGCAGCTGGATCAAGAAAGGCACAATACATCAAATGCAGCACTTGTGAGATAGCACAGTGTGTTGAGTGCTGATTGCAACACGCATAATCGTCAGCAGTACAGGTGCGACTCTTGCCAGGAGGCCCTTCCATTGCAGACTCCGGTAGCACATATGAAATCCCTAAGGTATCAAATTGCCCTAGAGAAAGACTCAAAAGCCCAGAGCCTTCGGCCCAATAAAGGTATTTGGGGGCTTCTTGCCACTGATGCATGGGAGTATACTGGGACATTAGGGGCTTCTGGTGGCACTGGGGGTAGGGCAACGCAGAGGGGTGGGGGCTCCTGCTTGTAATAGAATGAAGCATGCTTTTGCTTACACTGGTGGGATAGGGTGGATGGTGACGTCTGCTGATACTTGGATGCACGAGGCTGCTGCGGCTACAGGCAGGACATTCCTGCTACTCCTGCACAACAGATTTGGCCTGACCACTCCCTCCAAGGGTCAGGTGTTCTATTAATGAGGCTCCCTTCCCATTTTGAAGTGAGCAGCACTTGCTAATTTTGCAAGATGCTTGCGAACACAACACCAAGCATGAACTCAGCAGGAGAGGGGCAGAAACCCTGCCACAACAAGTGAATTAGATGAGCATTGCAAGGATCAGGGGTGCAACTAGGCTCTCTGCCGCAATGTATCATTGCCTATGTATATATTATTGAGCACCCCCACTTTTATTAAGTAAGACTTGATCCTAAATGTGTTAACATTTGAAGACCTGAAAAATTGCTTATTAGCATGTCTCAAGACCTGCCAGGTAAATAGGTTCTATTACACTATGAGGCGATCTTGTGGTACATGCAACCTGCCCTGTCACCCACAGGCCCAATCGCTGCCCTGACATGACATGCTTGGAGTTTTTCTTTTCACAGCCTTATATGTAGCTTCTGAAATAAAAATATGTAAAATTGGGATACGCCTGCAAAAGCAGCAGTTAACTTAAGTTAGCAAAACACAATCACCATATTATTGCAATGCCTTCCAGTAAGATGGTGTTTTCAAACAAAAGTTTCAAAAAGACCTTTTACAAACAATATTTCTACCGATTTAATCAGAGAAGAGATGTGTTCAAGTTCCTAAATTGCAGACTGGTCTGGTTTCAAATCCCGGCTTCTCCACTTAACCAAAGTGTGTGCTCCCGGGCAAATCCTTTTATCTCGTTATACCTTATCTTCCAAAATTAAAAGTGTATTTGAGATATTCAGCTCACAGTGTCTGCTTGTTCCAAAATAGCCTCACTCCTGATATTCCCACATAGATAAATATGACACAGTGACAATTTATATACTGAATGACAGTTTATTTCTTTCCTGCCTTGCTCATGGCAACAAGTTTTGAATTTAACTTACCATGATAGCATTGTGTATTCAAGACTCATATTCTAACATTTTCTGTAATATCACTGATGTCACTATTCATAGAAAAAAAAGGGAGCCCACACCATTTGCCACCCAGGGACCTGCAAATCGTAGGGCCGGCCCTGTTTCTAATATTATGTTTTCACTGTGCAATTTATTTGTAATATAATTTTTCTGCCCATCGATGCTAGATAAGGTTTTGGAAATGTATTACAAAGAATCATTTTTATTCCTATTTCCAGCCCCAGTAGAGCATTGCAAGAAGGTGGATGGCGATGACACAGAGGCATACCTGATCAGAACTCATGCTCTTGTGGTGCTATTTTTTGACCTCACAAACTTTGATCACTTGTTGAGATTTCAGTGCACGAGTTAATCATGGCCCACTTTAAGTGCAAGTTGTGATTGTGTGGTTACAATGCATTCGTTTCTTCAGGGTTGCTCGATTTCAGATGTTATTGTTTTACTGCAAAGTGTTGTTCCCTCATTTTTATGGATTTGGAATCATCTTTTTTTTTCTTCTGTTTGTTTCAGTATGTTGTTTAATTTCCTGCGAGTTCCATGCTTTTAGAATGGGGGATAGCTAGGGGTCCTCGCTTGACTTGTGTTCATGTGCTTTCTGTAAAGGGCCCATATGTTGGTTATGCTTTTTTGGTAGGTACATCTGTCTCCTATTCTCATGATATTTTCACTCATCACCTGTGAGCCATGTTCCACACAAGAAGCATCTCTCCGGGAGTAGTGGGGCCGCTCTCTTTGTTGGGTGCAAGGATGTGCCATTGAAGTTATTGGTTGGGGTGTATATTGCTGTAGCAGGCTGCTTCCTTCGTTGCTGAACATGCACTGTGGTTTTACAATTATGATAAATTGTCCTTGCTGTGCTCATTTATTGCTTTACTACCCATAGTAGCACACATGAGGTCAAAACAAAGCAAATCGTCCCCACTTTGGGGTCTGTTGCAAAACCCCACTGTCTCCACTGTCTGGGGACACCATGACAAAGTTATTTAGTATATAAAGGAAAAACAGAACTGTTTGATATTTAACAAAGAAAAATGGTGTAACACAACTATATTAATTCAATTAGCACATTATTTTTATTATATAAAAAGATTTTATACTCTTAAAAATCTCTGGTACAAAATACACAGGCATAAGAAAAACCCCAAAACCAGGTTTTTTGACAAGACAATTACATACAGTACACAAATACAGAATGAAAAAACAACCAATTTGTATCAAAACAACATTTAACATACACACTAACACATGCAAAATGCATTTGTTGCATTTAGATATAACCCAACATGTTTCTGTCTGTTGAGTCCTATGTGTCTGACATTCATCAGGGGTAGCTCTTCATAGTATTTATAAACAATCGTCCCTTCCAGTCCTGGTGGGCGTAGATCTAAGATCTAAGATCTAAATACTATGAAATTGCTTCACTACTCTTCATGTGTACTTACAGTGGCACACACACTGCTGGCCTTTGGCTTTATCGGACGAAGCCAACACTAGCGTGTTCTTACAGTGACAATTGTAGGATATTGTGGGCCCAGGCATCCTGAAAATGCATTGAAAAATTATTTGTACCACTGGTTACCAGATATATGCCGAGTTTACTATGCCGGCCGAAAATGCTGACTTGATTTTCAAACAACCCTCCACCTTTCCTCAAAGTTGGCATTTTCAGACGGTGTAGTAATGGTATGATCCCCTGGTAACCTAGCATCCACAGGATGTTTTCAGGTGTTACTCTGCAGAACTGATAGTAAACTCTATGGCCTTTTACCCAAATGTTCAGAGGGGATACTATAAAATGCACAATTTTAAGAAATAATTTCTGAAAGTGTCCTGAGCTCCCTTGCTATGCTTGGTCACACACACTATTTACTAGGGAATATTTACGCCCCTTCATTAAAATAATTCCCCAGCCCCCATTGGTATTATTCCTACGTGAAGCCCAACATCCATCTATTTAACTCTCTCTCTTATGCTCTCACAAACCCTTGGGAGTCTCACACTCTATCCCTTTTTCACACCCATATTATCATGTCTCAATCCCATTCTGCAGAAACCGATCTAGTTCCATCCTATACCCCACCTCCCCCTTACCATCTATTATAAAGTAGAGCTTGGAGGGCTATACTGGTGTGTAATTGTCCCAGCTCCAGAACAGAGTCTGTATCAACTGATGTTTTCGCTGGCTTGGATGCACCACAGGAAAAGCAGTCTTTCGTGGCCAGTTCTGTGTAGTACCCCTTAACACGCACACAGTGCAACTGATGTCACTTCCTGTGGGGCCACTTCCTGTCACACAACTTCCTGTGACATCACCACGTACTGTGACATCACTTCCTGTTGGCTCTGATAGTGAGTCCCCCACCCCACTTCTTTTTTTAGGACTTGACCTCTGTCATTAATGTGCATGTCCAGTGTGTTGTTACACAATTGTCCCATGCAGAAGCGACATTGGTATGATTCAGGAGCAATGGAAAAGCAGCAGACTTTGAGTTCACACTGCTCGCTCGGGTTTCATAGGTGTCACGAAATAGTGCCGTTCCAAAGAAAACACTAAATGCACAGCCCAATGACTTAGTTGTACACAGCTGATGACCCTCAGCTGTCTGCAATGCACAGGGCTGGTATCAGACCAATTACAAGCGCATGGTATGCAGTAAAAGGATTAAGCACGCTACTGCTGCAATTAGGTTGTAGGCAATAGTGTGCTTTCGGAATGGTGCATTTATTATGCATCCGAGAATGGGCACTGTGCAGTGGTCACTTAAAACATGACACTGATGAATTGTCTCACTATGCCCACCCTACAACTTTTCGCTCTGCCCCCTTCAAAAATATGCAACAGGAAACACTACTCCTTTCCGTGGGCCCTTGTGAATGCCCCCCTTTCCATGGATGTTGGATGTTTTTTCCGGACCTGAAAATAGCAGTAAAGCCACCGTGCACACATCCACTGATTTTGCTTGTGTTTAACGAAAGTGCAGCTGACAAATGAGCGCCACGGCAACACTTTCTCTCAACCTAAAATGTGTTGCACCAGTCACGAAAACATGAAATTAACTACACACGTGCCAATTGTCTGCCGCCTCCACTTTCCTCTCACACCTTTGCACGGCATAACTCTGCCAGTCCTGCGCCGACATCAGAATGATGTCAAGAAGGGAACCTGTGGCGACTTGCCATGCCTAAATGCCACATCCATTTGACTCTTTCTATGGCCACACATGTGGCCTTATGTATGCTAACCTTTGGCAAAAACACCAACAGCATCTTACTCGGGTGCTCAAGTTCCGATTAGGCAATAAACCATGACAGGCATGGGGTTAATCAGGCCAGGGAATGCCGTGTGGCAGAGTCACAGGCCAAGTGAAGCGAGTCTCTTCTCCCTGTCCATGGCAGCCATTAAAGTGATGGGGATGTGCCAGGAGTACTGAGCCTTACGATGCTAGCGAAGTGCATGGAAGCTGCAGGTAAGTCAGGCCTGGGTGGGCGTGGGATGTGGAAATTGGGGGTGGGACGTGGGGGGAGGGCACACAGGATATCGCAGGGGTGCACTTACCGTAATCCCACTTCCGACTAGGCTCAGAACAGGGGCTTTACAATGAGGTAAATACCCTGTTCTGAGCTTCCTGATTGGCTGTGAGGATACCTGACCCCCCGACCCCGAGCCATGGTGTTTATTAGGGAATACATCTTCATGGGTTGGAGCATTACCAGGTCAGGTGATGCCACAGGGGGGATGGGGGGGGCGAAGGAAGGCTATGGGAGAAGTGAGGCTATCTGAGAAGGGCGTGTGGTGACTGCTTTAAATAGAAAATGCAGGCATGTTTGGGGCTATTATGGCCTGTGGGGGTCCAGAAACAATATGTTCACTTCAGAGAGCGGCGGTGCACAGTACAAAGGGGTTTGGAGCTCACTATACTAAGGTGTTTTAAAACATTGCAACCTCTTAACATGGCGACCTTTGAATTATGAGCTTCCCATTTGTGGGGGAAAGTATCCGTATCTATGTCCGGTCAAGAATAAGTGCCTTTAGCACAGAACACATAGGGCCTCATTACACGGTAGGCGGCAAACCATGGTGCTATTAGCACCATGGTTGCCGCCGGTACCATACCGGTACCACCATGGAGAAAAGGGGAATTACCACCCTATTCCAAGGTTGGCGGGGAGGTAATTCCCCCTTTCTCCATGGCCCTTCCCCATTCCCATTTTTGCCCCAAAGGGTCAATGGGAATGGGGAAGGGGCTAATTACGGTACCCCAAATTGCGGTACCATAATTAGCACCAAGGTCCCTTTGCGGGTCCCAACTTTAACGGCTGGTCTACACCAGTCGTTAAGGTCGGGTCCTGCAAAGGGACCTCGTAGTAAGGCGGCAAGGGTTTACCGGTACCGGTGCCCTTACCGGTACCGTTAAACCCTTACCGCCTACCGTGTAATGAGGCCCATAGACCATTGGCCATCTAAAATGGCCAATAATCACTTAAATTCCATTAACACATATTTTAAATCACCTCTCGACTAACAACATTCATTCTGTCTGCACTTTAATTATTTCATAGAGGGTTTTCTTTTTGGCTCGAGGTTTTATTTCTCCCACTAGCATTTCAGTTCATCAGAGTGATGTCAGACAAGCAAATACAACCGTGATGAAGGTTAAGTAAGCTATTGTATTTGGGTTACAAGTATAATTTAAAGTGAAAGTGGTTTTAATTTTTAGGTACTTTCGGAAAATGGTTAAAACTTGAAACATAGATGTCTGTTCAGCTAAGGCATAACTAGGCCTCCTACCGGCACCTTGATGATAGGTTAAAGTTCCTTGATAATTGAATGTAGGAGCAATCTGTGTTCTGGAGGTGATCATTTCGAATGTGTTCATGTTTTGGGAGTTATCGAAGTCTGGTACTTTTATGATGTGCAAATCATAACCTACTCCGGTCCAACCTGGGAATCTACCTCAGAGCACCACTACCGTGAAACATGAGGACGACCACTGCCAGCTCATCGAGACCCAGAAAGTCAACAAGCTCATCGAGACCCAGAAAGTCAACAGAAACAGTGAACTCCTAAGGGTAGATGATCCACTCCAGACACTAACCTCTCCTACCGCTCGCTCTCCACTTCACACCAACAAACAATAGAGCGCAGCTATACCCCTCGATCAACTTCAGCCTGCCTGCAGACATACAAACAATTCTACATGGACACCTCAACAACCTGTTAGAACGCAGCTATACCCCACAAAAGAAATCAGCCTGGCTGCACACATAAACGTCCTACACAGGCCTAATGCTGCCAGAATGCTGTCTCGGAGACCAACCACCTGACGGCACACATTTGACGGATCACTCACTACCACCGCACATAGGGTTAGGATGCAGCCACCATCACGCAAATCACACTGGCTGCACACATATTGAGTACACCCTAGCACTGTATTCTACCCTACTCTCTCGACTGACCTGGGCTACGATCCCCAAGGGCGTTCAATTCACAAGCGCTTTGAGATCCTACGAATGATATATGGGGCACTATATAAATGCCAAAGAACATAGCATAACATGTGTGTCTACTTGTATGCTTATTAATGATTGAAAGTCACTCTAATTTCTTGGGCAAGTATTGCATTGCCCCCCATACATATCATAGAATTTCAGTATTGCTAAATTGTTGTTAGTAAATAAGGACTGTGTACGTTTTGCTGGAAAATTGCCAACCACCCTCCAGATCTAAAATGTGAGGTTGTGCCATAAGATTTAGCAAAGACCCTGGTTCAGGATGTGGCTGAGTGACTCGACACCACTGACTGAGGAACACGGCAGCTCAAGCGCTTACATGTATATCCTGATTGGGATGTTTAGACATGATCCTCTCTGTAGAATATTTGAACATTGTTCTGAGGATATTTTTGAGTGCTCCAAATTTGCTCTGCGGGTATGTCTGATGGGGAGTGGAAGGGAGCGAGAGGGAGAGAAAGATGGGAGAGAGACGGAGACAGCTCAGGTGGTTAAGAGTGGGTTTATTTGGAACAGAGGATGCACTTTTGGGTGGTACATTGGTGTGTGTCACAGTACATGACCGAACCAGGACGCATGGAGAAGACCACTGAATAGTTTGACATAGGAAAATAATAAAGAAGAAAGCGTTGCTGATGAAAGCAGCAGATCCTTGAGCAGTGACACATTGGGCCTCATTCAGAGTGTGCCTGTCTGGAGTAAAGCCACCCGCCTGCAGACGGAAATGGAAACACTGGAACCGTTCATTAGGGTGCCAGTGTTTCCATGGTCCCCATCCCAACGTTATTCAGCCTCCGGAATTACCGGACCACCACGCTATAATGCCCCGGTAAGTCCGGCAAGTCCGGAGGCAGTAATTCATTCCGGGTCTGCCGGCAGCCTGACGGTTTTTCCGGCACGGCTACCGCCGGACTCATAATGAGGCCCATTGTAGGTTGGTGTTTATGTGGATGTGTACAGGAACAATCCCAGAAAGCAACTGAAATGTCATGATTGATTTCAATATATAAGGAAGAAGTGACAGGCCGGGGAACTATCCAACGTGAGTGCAGTCTTCACGCTTTCTTTTATTCCATGAAGTTATTCCATTTGAGCAGATACCAAGGTGCTGCCAGGTAAACATTCCCAGTCACCATGCATTACTTCTTTTTTCAGTACAAATGTTCTGGTGTGGCACATCCTTACCCAGCACCTCAAACTAAGGAAATAGTCCTAACAAACCTTTCTTGTAGAAATGTTCCAAGATTTGAATTTGCATTTGGACACAAACATCTTCAGATGTAACTTAAAAATCGTAATGATAATCCGCGCAATAACCTAAATTCCGCCAATTCAAAGCAGATTCCTTTTCGTATTTACAACTTTCGCAATAGCTCTAGGAACGTCTTTAGAAATGCACTGTTAAGAAGCTGCACTATCATAAGTATGGAAAGTATTACTAAACATTCATAATACAATTTGCAACATAATGTAAAGCAAGCAAAGTGCCAGTCGTGCATTGCACTGGAATTCCACCACCAGAAATCCAGTGGCTTCAGCAGCAGCCATGTTTGAAGGTTGCAGACCAACAGAGCATGAAGGACCTAGACAAAACACCATAACAAAAGCAGGTTTCCTGTTGATGGGCAGAAGAAGAAATGAAGGGGATGTAAACCTGAGGATTGCACCTGCTCGGGTTATCATCAAAATCAGTCTGTGAGTTAAGATCTAATGAATGTGTGGTGATTAATTAGGATCGATGCCTGTAATTTCATGTGGATGCTAGAATCTAAGTGCCCGGTAAGATAGACAATGTCATACATCCAGAGAATGAGAGACTATTGTTCAAGCAATGCGCATGGACGTGTAATGTTCACCTGTTTTTGCCAAGACTTACATAAAAGGTCAATACATGTTGTCATAGGAACACATATTCGTCAATAAACCCACTCCTTTAAAGGCTACATTATAATTGTATCTAAACAAGAGCTCTGGGCATGTACCCCACGTGTAGAGGCGATTTCACTGGTCAAGGTCCACTTATGCGGCTGCAGCGTTGTAACCTGTACCGTATCCACCTCTGTACCTGTAACCATGTACCCTGCAATAAGCCTATCTCTGTGGGCGGCAGTCATGTAACCCAGAATCAAGCCTTCTTACGCTCCTCTTACAGCGCCTCGATGTCCTCGGGCTGCACTGCAAATCCAAAGAAATAAATAAATAAAAATAAGGTGGCAAGAGAGTGACGTGCATTTTGAGTATCTGTAGTGCTCAAAAGCTATGCCCCTGTGTAAAACCCAAGCAAGGAAAGCCTGCGGCTAATGCCACATGCCCTTCACGAAACACCTTTAGCAATTCCCCAACCACGTGTTCGAAGCCCAGATTCCTGCTGGCTGGGATATGATGGTGTTGGTAGTGGCCAGGAAAATATCACAGGCTTCACATTTCACAGTTTCTTAGATTTCGAAAGGAAATGAAGTGCAGAACTTTCTGATCCACAATTGATTCTGCAGGGGGGATATTTGACCCTCATTTTGCAGTAAAAGCACATTTATGAAGTAGCATTCCATGCTGAAAACGCCATGCGCTACTCTGCAACATAGCATTTTTATTGTATTTGTGCATTAGAAGACACAATAAGAATGTCATTTATGCAGACGTGAAATAGCATCGTCATGTCTTGCAAGCATGAGTATATATGTATTGAAAGCAATTACATATAATTTGATCGAATTTAAATATTCAATAATGGGCAAAACAAAAAATACTAGAAACAAAAACAGATATTGGGTGCATTTACAAAGTGGCCACACCTGTCAACATAGTGTTTATCCTGATCATAGGCAAACATGTGGTATTCTCTCTTCTGAGAATGAACACAGCCTATTCACCTGTGCTATGTGAAGGTGTGCACTAAGGTGTATTAGAATGTTTGAGCTCACTGGTCCTTGCAGAGAGAGGAAATATCCCTGCATATCTGCCTGGTCCCATCCACAAGGGCAGCCGAGCACCACAATGCTCGGCAATTCTCCTCTGAACAAGAGTACCATCAGCAAACCCAAAAATGTGTTTCTGTTTTGAGCTTAGATATGGTTGTAGACCCCTTTAACTGGGAACCATCCCAAAGAGCAGATTATTTACTGACCATGTTCATTTTATGACCTGTGAAGGAGCTCCCACATTTTTGCAGATTTGAAAAACCAGTAGTGTCACAATAAGTTGCTCGAGGTAATGCAGACATGCACCCCTTGGTCCGTGTGCTTGGAGAGGTGCAGCTTTACCTCACTGATGGGGCCTAACAAGACACGTGTCTGCGGTTGGTGATGGCACTCGTTTTCAGAGGAGAATCGCTTAGCATTTCAGTGCTGGGCTGCCCTTGTGGATGGGACGAGACAGATAGGGAAATTACTATTTCCCCTCTGTGAACGCTACATTGAGCTAAATTGTAGTTTTAGACCCAGCTGAGTGGGACCCATCACACAGAACAGATTATTTTGGCCGTGCTTGTTTTCAGATGAGGGGCTCCCACAATTCTTCATACTTAAGAAAGCGATTGCTCAACTCCCCAAAAATCCCAATAGTGTAGCTGTTTTCATTAAGATCTCCCATTCGCCATCATCTCTGCCCACCCTCAAGCACACAGTCAACTCTTGACTGAGATCTGGCCTGTCCAGGCTGTGATAGGTTGACTTTGGGGTCTAAGATAATGTAGGACATCTCAAGGCCATCTCATAATGTCTCGCATTTGCCTGGAACATGAATGGAGTAAGCAAAACAAAGAAGTGAGGGCTGGAAGGTTTCAAATGAATCTTAAACCTCTGGCATTTGCTCCATGCAACCCTCCAATCCTTCTTCGCCTGCCAAATCATTACAGAAAAGGGAAAAACCTTATGCAAATAAGGTTTGGTCCCACCCCAAACGGTCAGTCCATCCCGAGATGCTAGGTCACATCCCTTCTGCATGAGTGGGATGGGTATGCCTAGATGTGGGTCCCGTGCCTGCTGGTCCAAGACCCAAGCTACTCCTCACTGATGAGGTCAAACGAGGCAGAGACATGTCTGGGGATGCTTGTAGTCTCATGCAGAAGGGACGTGACCAGGCAGTTTGGGCCAAGCCTGATTTGCATATGGTTTTTCCCCTTTTGTAATGGCTTGGCAGGCAAAGAAAAATGGTCTGGAGGGTTGCCCAGAGCCATGCCAGAGGTTAAGATTAATTCTAAATCTTCCAGCCATCACCTCTTTTGTTTTACATTAATTTAGTTTTCAGACTTGCCTAAAATAATTATCATCTCCCGGATAACTATTGGTATGTTATGGTATGGTATGTTACAAATACTTTATATTGTGCGAAATCACCACTCTAATAATCACTGAGTGCCCTGTCTTGTCTGTGGGCACCAGTATGCCAGTCTGCAAAGAAGCAGAAAAGGGGAAGGGCTAGAGGTAAAGAAAGAGTACCAAATGAAGGGGAAACAGGGTACAACTACATCATAAGTTAAAGAGGAGAGGTGTAATTACTGGGGAAGCTTGGATGGGGAACTCCAATAAGCATACAACATGAACAGATGTTTACTTCAGGGCAGTATAATGGTGTGCAGTCAAAAAATCGAAAACATTCCGGCGAAAGTCTTAATATCGAAAACAAAAAGTTCGAAAAAAAGAAGTCGAATGCCCTTTTTTTAAATTATATATTTATTTTGGGGTCCGGGAATAAAAAAAATGGGTAAAAAAAAAAGGGGGGGATGGGGAGGAACCCCCCCATATCGAATAAAAACCAAATAAAAAAAATTGAAATTTTTGTTTTCAACTTTTTTTTAATCGATATTATGACTTTTGAAAAAATGACATTCAATTATATCACTATAAACCCAGTATAATATCAGCTATTGTAAGTTTTAGTATATGGCAGTGTCTGTCAAGTTGGGAAGCACGAGAGGGCTGCATACCTGGTTTCTTGGTCTTTGATCTTGCCGGGGTCGCCAGTCTGTATCCAGTTGAAAGATGAGCTTGTGGCACGAGAGACCAGCCTCTCCGCCACCCAAAAACTGATACTTGGTGGAGGATGGGCCGATTCCCAATGTCACGGAAGGCACTCTCCTGATTAACGTGACGAAGGGACTGTGCAAGCACAGGCAGGAGAGGCAACGGTCTTGTTACAGATCACGGGCCGGGATGGAGTCCGTAGGAATAAAGTCCAAAGTACGTGTACTGAAGCGGAGGTCTAAGATTCCGGCGTGGCAGGTATTTTCTTGGTCCACAGGAACGGATGAAGAAGGTAAGGCCGGACAGGAAAGGAAGGAACCAAGGCTGAGCAGGAGATCTAACAGAAGGAGCCCGAAAGGTACTCTAGGGCAGCAAACGCTGGGGACCTTGGACAGTGTATGCTGGCAGACCCAGGGAGGTCCAGGTAAAAGTATGCCGGCAGAACCTGAGTTATTCTGGTAAGTTGCTGGCAGAGCCTGGGGAACCCAAATATGGAAAGCTGGCAGGCCCAGGGAGAGCCCAGGTAAGGTAAGCTGGTTGGCCCAGGGAGATCCCAGGTAAGGTAAGCTGGCTGGCCCAGGGAGATCCCAGGTAAGATAAGCTGGCAGCCCAGGGAGAATGCAAGCCCAGGGAGGAACTCTGGTAAGGTATGCTGCAGGCCCAGGGAGGAACTCAGGTAAGGTATGCTGCAGGCCCAGGGAGGAACTCAGGTAAGGTATGCTGCAGGCCCAGGGAGGAACTCAGGTAAGGTATGCTGCAGGCCCAGGGAGGAACTCAGGTAAGGTATGCTGCAGGCCCAGGGAGGAACTCAGGTAAGGTATCCTGCAGGCCCAGGGAGGAACTCAGGTAAGGTATCAGGCAGCCCAGAGCGGGCTCAGGTGAGTAGCAGGCGGCCCAGGTAGGAAGCTCGCAGAACGAAGCAAACCGCGTTGAGACGCGGCTTGCCTCGAACTGCGACTCCTTTTATGGGTCGCCGGCGCCCGTGAGGCTTGGAACGCAAGCCGCTTCACCTCCGGGCGCCGGCGTACCCAAAGCGAGTCCTGGAAGGCAAGCCCTTCCTAGGGCTCGAGCCCAGTCCACGGCGCATGCGCGGAACCGAGACAGAGGTCTTCCGTGCATGCGCCGTAGCCCTCCGGCCCCGACACCCAGCGCTCTCCCTCTGGCGAGCCCCCAAGCGCGGAAGCGCGGGTAGATCCGCCAGGAGGTGAAGGGACGAGCGGGCGCGGCGGACCCCAGTCTCCAATGTGGCGTGACACTATGCCCCCTCCCAGGAAGGCCTGGGGCCCCGGGTTTCCAAGGAAACTGTCTATAGAACTCACGCACCAAGCGGGAAGCGTGAACATGCCGATGTGGTTCCCAAGTACGATCACAAGCTGGGTACCCTTTCCAATCCACCAAATAGTGGAGCACCCCCCTGCGATAACGAGCATCGCAGATCTCTTGAACCTCAAATTCCGGGACGCCGTGCACCATGACTGAGGTTGGGCGAGGGCAGGAGCGGCCGTAGGTATCGACTACATAAGGTTTCAACAAGGAGACATGGAAAACTGGGTGTACATGCCAAGAGGGGGGTAACTGGAGACGGAACGCTACTGAGGACAGCCGCTTGGTAATAGTGAATGGACCAAAATAACGGGGAGCCAGTTTGGCAGGCAAATTGCGAAGCGGCAGGTTCCTAGAGGATAACCAAACCTTGTCCCCGACTTGAAAATCTGGTTCTACACTCCTCTTCCTGTCCGCCTGAGCCTTCATCCGATCCTTGGTTTCTCTCAGGATCTTGCGTGCCAACTCCTGTTGCTGTTGGATGCTTGAGACCAGGGCATCAGCAGATGGAACAGTACTGGTGGGTACGGGATGGAAGGGCAGCACTTTGGGATGTTGACCAGTTGAGCAGAAGAATGGACTGACCCCAATGGAGGCATGAACAGTATTGTTATAGGATACTTCAGCAAGGTCTAATCCGGCCTTCCAGTTGGACTGAGTAGCGTTAGCAAAACAGCGGAGGTACCCCTCCAACATCTGATTAGTCCTTTCGGTGAGCCCATTGGTCTGTGGGTGATAGCCCGAGCTTAGAGCTCTATGAATTCCTAGATGGCCACACACCTTACTCCAAAAGGAAGAGATGAACTGGGAGCCACGGTCTGAAATGATCTTTTCCGGAAGGCCATGTAACCGATAGATGTCATGCAGAAATGC
Source organism: Ambystoma mexicanum (assembly GCF_040938575.1). Lineage (NCBI taxonomy): Eukaryota > Metazoa > Chordata > Amphibia > Caudata > Ambystomatidae > Ambystoma > Ambystoma mexicanum. The sequence goes on along the minus strand of NC_090924.1, from coordinate 172,957,691 downwards.
TGAAGCCATTTGGGTCGCCGTAGGAATCTTGTTAAATGGAATGAAATGAGCTAATTTGGTGAAACCATCCACAACAACCATTATGCAGATGAATCCTTCGGAAGGGGGCAGATCCACAATGAAGTCCGTGGCGATGGTATGCCACGGGTAGGGTGCCACTTCAGTAGGTACCAGCAATCCCAACGGCCGTCTTCTCGGAATATTGCACTGGGCACAAACAGGACAGCTTTCGACGTATTTCTGAACTTCGGTAGCCCATCCAGGCCACCAAAACTGTCGGGATATCAATTCTCGAGTAGCTCTCATTCCTCGATGACCTCCGATAGGTGAATCGTGGAATCCATGCAATATGCTTTCTCGGATTGTTCCCTTAGGAATGTACAGCCGTTTCCGGAAAAACAAGAGCCCATCATGTTCGTACACTGACCGACGTCTAAGAAGGACCGACCTTTCAGGATCCGTCTGGGTGGCGTCAGCGATTGACTCAAGGTGAGGTGACAAAGTCTGTAAAAAATGCTGAGGGGAAATCAGTGGTTGATTCGGACAGGCCGTCTCTACCTCTTTCTCCAGGGATCGGGAGAGAGCATCTGCTTTCAGGTTGGAGGTTCCCGGAACGTACGTGACATGAAACACAAACGGAGAGAAAAAGAAGGCCCACCTGGCTTGACGAGGCGTTCGACATTGCAAGGAGTGTAGGTACTGCAAATTGCGATGATCAGTCCGAACCTCCACTGAAAAACGAGCTCCGAGTAAATGATGTCTCCATTCCTCAAAAGCGATCTTAATAGCCAACAGTTCTTTTTCAATAACCGCGTAGTTTCTCTCGCTGGGATTCAATTTGCGAGAGAAATAGGCTACTGGATGTTCTACTGACGTTGCTGGATCTTTCTGTAAGAGAACAGCTCCGACGGCGAAGTTGGAAGCGTCGGCCTCCACAATGTAGGGTAGATCATCCTGTGGATGGCGCAGAATCGGGGCTGCCATAAAAGCTGACTTCAAGGTGTCAAAAGCCTGAGAAGCAGAGGAATCCCACTTGAAAACCACTTTACTACTGGTCAACCTGGTAAGGGGCGCTGAGATCTGAGAAAACTGTGGAATAAAGCGCCTGTAGAAATTGGCAAATCCCAGAAAGCGTTGGAGAGATTTCACGTCGTGGGGTGGTTTCCACTCTTGTATTGCTTGCACCTTCTTAGGATCCATCTCTATCCCATCCTGGTTAATCACAAATCCTAAAAACTCGATACTAGGTTGATGAAAGCAGCATTTTTCCGCCTTTGCGAATAGATGATTACAGGACAACCGGCGAAGGACCTCCCGAACGTGTTCCACATGCTCTTCAAAGGATTTGGAGAAAACCAGGATATCATCCAAATACACCCAGACTGACAAACCAATTAGATCACCAAAGATGTTATCCATAAAACGTTGGAAGATAGCGGGGGCATTGCATAGGCCGAATGGCATAACTCTATATTCGTAATGCCCAAAAGGAGTCTTGAAAGCCGTTTTCCATTCATCTCCACTCTTAATGCGGACCAAGTGGTAGGCCCCGCGTAAGTCTAGTTTGGTGAAGATCCGAGCTGTGTGTAAAGTTTCTAGGATACTGCGAATCAATGGTAATGGATAACGGTCCTTTGCAGTTATGTCATTTAGTTGCCGGTAATCCACACAGGGTCTCAAGGTGCCTTCCTTCTTCTTCACAAAAAACAAGGGAAATCCTGTGGGCGACTTGTACGGAACGATGTATCCTTTCTGCAAGCAATCTGACAAGTAATCCTGCAGAACTTGTCTTTCATCCCGGGTTAAAGCATACAGCTTCCCATGTGGAATAACACAGTCCGTTAACAACTCGATGGAGCAGTCGAATGAACGGTGTGGCGGAAGAGGTATGTCGCCTGGTTCAGAGAATACCTGTTCGAAGTCAGCGTACTCCTGCGGGATCAGAGAAGTGGCACAAAGACGGACCCCACTGCCATATGTTTCTAGAGTGGTTGAGAAAACCTGGGTAGGAGCTGATAATTTGCACTTCTTGGTGCAAACTGCGGAGGAAAAGGTCAAGGTCTGTGTTCTCCAGCCTATAACCGGGTTATGGTGTTGTAGCCAAGGTAACCCCAGGACTACCTTATAGGTAGGAGACTTGATAACCTCCAAGGCGAGTTCCTCAGAATGACCTGCGATCTGGAGGATTAGACCCACAGTAAACTGGCGGACAGGCCCGGAGGACAAAGGAGTCCGGTCAATGACCTCTACTGGTAGGGCGGTGAGTCTAGACAAGAGCGGAATCTTGTGACTGGGGGCAAAGGCCTCGTCAATGTAATTACCAGAAGCTCCACTGTCCAACAGTCCAAACACTTCCAGATTGTTATCAGACAACTTAATTCGGATTTTCAAGGTCTGTAATACCGCAGGTTGCATGGGAAGAAGTATAGAACAAAATGTGGAAAGGTCTGAAGATGGAATAGGACCTGTCGCTGCCCTTCCATTACACAACAGGTCTTTTAGTTTCCCGCCTTCTTCTTCTGTGGTCGTAAAGGACACGTACCCAGATAATGCCCGGCAGCTCCACAATAAAGACATAGGCGTAATGTTCTTCTCCGTTTCTTTTCTTCCTCAGACAATGGACCTCTCATGGCTCCCAACTGCATTGGCTCTGATCCTGATTCAGTAGGACCAAATGATCCGGCGGGTAAACTGGTCATTCTGGGATTGTTTCTTTCGAGCCGGCGTCTTTCTGCTTTCCGCTCGGCTAGCCTCTGATCAATGCGGAGCACCTGATCAATCATATGTTGGAGACTCTCTGGTTCAGGGATATGGAGTAACTCGTCCTTGTACTCCTCTCTCAAGCCTCGACGAAACAGGGTCTTCTGCATGATCTCAGGCCACTGAGAATCAGTTGCTAATAGACGGAAGCGACTGATATAGGTTATGATGTCGGCGCTTCCCTGTTTGAGATCCATCAGTTGATTCTGTGCAGCAGAGGCCAGATTTGGTGTTTGGAACACCTCCAGGAATGCCTTTTCAAAGGCTGCGAAGTTATTCAAAATAGGACTGTTTGAAACCACAAAAGGGGTTACCCAGGCTAAGGCATTCCCAGTTAGGTTCCCCAAGATGTACCCGATCTTGGCCTTATCATTGTTGAAATGAGTCGATCTGAAAAGAAAATGAATTCGGCAGTGGTTACAAAACTCCGACACCCGTCTAGGGTCTCCATCAAACTTGATGGGTGTTGTATGAGCCAAGGAACCCTCCGCCTGTGAAGTACTTATTGCTCCTTGGGTTATCATTTGACGTAGCGTCTGATTCTCCTGACGCATGGCGGCCATCTCAGCTCTGAGTGCTTGTAACTCGTTCCGCAGGTCTTGCGAATCCTCCATCTCCATGTCTGAAGGCAGGCGTCTCAATCTGTCAAGTTGGGAAGCACGAGAGGGCTGCGTACCTGGTTTATTGGTCTTTGATCATGCTGGGGTTGCCAGTCTGTATCCAGTTGAAAGATGAGCTTGTGGCACGAGAGACAAGCCTCTCCGCCACCCAAAAACTGATACTGGGTGGAGGATGGGCCGATTCCCAATGTCACGGAAGGCACTCTCCTGATTAACGTGACGAAGGGACTGTGCAAGTACAGGCAGGAGAGGCAACGGTCTTGTTACAGATCACGGGCCGGGATGGAGTCCGTAGGAATAAAGTCCAAAGTACGTGTACTGAAGCGGAGGTCTAAGATTCCGGCGTGGCAGGTATTTTCTTAGTCCACAGGAACGGATGAAGAAGGTAAGGCTGGGCAGGAAAGGAAGGAACCAAGGCTGAGCAGGAGATCTAACAGAAGGAGCCCGAAAGGTACTCTAGGGCAGCAAACGCTGGGTACCTTGGACAGTGTATGCTGGCAGACCCAGGGAGGTCCAGGTAAAAGTATGCCGGCAGAACCTGAGTTATTCTGGTAAGTTGCTGGCAGAGCCTGGGGAACCCAAATATGGAAAGCTGGCAGGCCCAGGGAGAACCCAGGTAAGGTAAGCTGGCTGGCCCAGGGAGATCCCAGGTAAGGTAAGCTGGCTGGCCCAGGGAGATCCCAGGTAAGATAAGCTGGCAGCCCAGGGAGAATGCAAGCCCAGGGAGGAACTCTGGTAAGGTATGCTGCAGGCCCAGGGAGGAACTCAGGTAAGGTATGATGCAGGCCCAGGGAGGAACTCAGGTAAGGTATGCTGCAGGCCCAGGGAGGAACTCAGGTAAGGTATGCTGCAGGCCCAGGGAGGAACTCAGGTAAGGTATCCTGCAGGCCCAGGGAGGAACTCAGGTAAGGTATCAGGCAGCCCAGAGCGGGCTCAGGTGAGTAGCAGGCGGCCCAGGTAGGAAGCTCGCAGAACGAAGCAAACCGCGTTGAGACACGGCTTGCCTCGAACTGCGACTCCTTTTATGGGTCGCCGGCGCCCGTGAGGCTTGGAACGCAAGTCGCTTCACCTCCGAGAGCCGGCGTACCCAAAGCGAGTCCTGGAAGGCAAGCCCTTCCTAGGGCTCGAGCCCAGTCCACGGTGCATGCACGGAACCGAGACAGAGGTCTTCCGCGCATGCGCCGTAGCCCTCCGGCCCCGACACCCAACGCTCTCCCTCTGGCGAGCCCCCAAGCGCGGAAGCGCGGGTAGACTCGCCAGGAGGTGAAGGGACGAGCGGGCGCGGCGGACCCCGGTCTCCAATGTGGCGTGACAGTGTCATGCATTGAAGACACACTCAAATGGTCCCTTGAAGGTATTTCCACCCTATTTTCTCACCAGCACTACTTGCTCATGCCACCGCCTCTGCAAGCCCACACATACATCAAGAAACAAGCCTCTCTTCATCTTCCTCATCTTAATAAATTCAGTCCCTCTAGGCTATCTAACACTGCTCTCACCCTGATCCACATCCCATGTTCCTTTCTATCTCTAATAACAAAAGCTGAATACACAGAGCATGGGCACAATATGCTTTCTGGAGGGCACCCACATCTGGGAGACAAATAGGGTGATAGCTAAGCGAGTATTAATGCAACTCTTGGTATAACTCTGTCTTGGCCGCTTTTAAACGCAAGTGCAAAGCTGCAGAGACGAAGTGACAGGCATGAAGGTCATCCTCTGACAAACTGGCCTGCCGCCTACTCCAAAGGAAATATCGTCTCTCCATCTGCTCCAACAAGAAGAGGGCTCATGTCCAAGCCTGCATCTCTGGAGCCACCAATAACACGGATGAACTCTTCAAAATCTGCAAGGAACTTGCCAATCCTACAGCAGTCTCCTCCTCTCCTCCTCCCTCCCAGGCCCTCTGCTCTGCACTTGCAGCCCACTTTTCCTCCAAAACGCTGGACATCCTGTCCTCTCTGTCATTTGCTCCCTCTCTGCCCCCCTTCTCTCGCCTCTCTTGGCCCCCCTCCGCTCCTCCATACTCTTTCTCTCAAATTGCATCATATGAGATCTCTAGAGTTGTCTGCTCTATGAACGTCTCCTCTAACAGGTGCTCCCCTGCTCTTCCAGAACCATCAAGGACAACATCACCTCTCTCACCCCTGCCTTGGCTGATCTCTACAACCACTCATTCACCACTGGCTCATTCCCTCAAGGCCTTAAGCACTCTCTGAGCACCCTCTACTAAGAATGCTGTCTGCTGACCCTTCTTGCCAGGCAAACTATCGCCCTATCTCTATCACCCTTTTTCTGGGCAAACTCACAGAGAAGCTGGTCATCCCCCAATTGACTCTCCACACCAAAGTGGCTGGCTGCCTCCATGACCACCAGTCCAGTTTCTGGGAAGCCAGAGGCACGGAAACTGTTCTTCTGAACACCTATGAAGACCTACTCTCAAACCTGGTCTCAAACACTCCCTCTGTTCTGATCCTCCTTTATCTTTCTTTTCTGCCTTTGACACAGTCAACCACTCCATCCTCATAAACTGTCTCCTTAATACTCAAGCCATCATGGACAGGGCAATGGTATGGTTTACCTTCTTCCTTTCAAACAGACCATCCCAAGTGCAAATGGGTTATTTTCTCTCCTCTGCCAGACTCTCTATTTGTGGCATCTATACTATCGCCATGGCTCTTCAGCATCTACCTTGCACGTATGACCCTCCTGATCTCCACTTTTTGTACTAATTTCCAGTGTTATGCAGACGACACACAGCTCTCTTTCACGCTGCCATCCTCTACCTCCTCCTCCTCCTCCTCCCTCATGCAAGACTGCCTGACTGCTATTCGGGCATGATGCCCTGCCAAAGATTTCTGCCTTAATGCCAGTAAGACAGAGATCCTTCTCATTGAGATGCCTGCTCCTTGTTTACCCCCCACTCTCTGGCCTCACTCCTTAGGTCCCTCCCCTCAACCACCTATGAGGGAAAAAACCTTGGGATCATGTCTGACTCCTCTCTCACTTTCTCCCCACACATCACAGACCTTGCCAAGAAGTACAACTTTCAGCTCCACCCTCTCAGGGGCGTTCTACCTTTCCTCACCCTCCCCCATAAACTCAATGACTCCAGAGCCCTGGTTCTCTCTAGGCTAGACTACTGCATCAGCCTCTTCCTCAATCTGCCTCTGTCCTCCCTTCGCCCACTTCAACTAATCCAGAATAGGACTGCAAGACTTATCCTTGGCCTCAAGCCCGGGGATTGCATCTCTCCAGCCCGAAAATCTCTCCACTGGCTCCCGAGTGACCACAAGGATCAAATTTAAGAGCATTTGTATCATCCACACGGCTGTCTGGGACCTGGGACCTCTTTACATCAAGGTCTCTCTCCCTAAATACCTGCCAGATAGAGTTGTTCGGTCTTCTGGCTCGAACTCTCTGCGAGTCAAACGTTTGTATAAGGAGAGAGTGGGAGGTAGATCCCTTTCCTTGGCTGGTTCCTCTCTCTGGAACGGCCTCCCTTCCCCCTCAGACTTGAGCCAGATCTTCTTAAGTTCCACAAACTTCTGAAGACTTGCCTTTTCTCCTCTTCCTTCCCTCTCCTCTCCCGTGCTAACTCTCCTGCTGCTGCTGCGACTGGGGCCTAGTCCCTTCAGAGCCATACAGGGGCCAGACCACCCCCTACCAGTCCCCACAGCATCCTTCAATAGTTCTTGCCCTCAGGCTCCCTTTCCCGGACTAGCCCCACGTGGTCCTCCCTGTCCACGGTACTCATCCTCCCTTAACCCTTTTCCCCTGGCACTTGCCACGTGGCCCGCCCAGCACTTGTCTACACTCCCTCCCTGGGGCCACCACACTCCTGCACTTCTCTCTCTACCCCCTCCCCCTGCACTTACCACCTTGTCAAACCCTTGCACAGTAGGATTTTCACAAGGCCAATATAACCGTTTTTGTTGTTCTAGTTGTGTGATTCCCATGCCCCCACCCCCCATCTTGTCTTGTGGCGCCTGGAAAAACTTGTGTATAGGTGCCGTACAAATCTCCAATAAATAAACAATAAAAAATATGATATGTATATCTTCCATTTACATGACTCAAATCAAATGGGAAGCATATATCATTGCCGTCCCCTAAAATCCAGTGCTCTAGTTCAGTGCAAGTACGAATCATGTCTAAACTCCTTGCCATCATACTCAAAGCTGTCTATGGAATCACCCAACTAAAGCATTATATCCCATCACCAAGGGCAACATGGACGTTAATGCCACATCCATCTTTATATACCCTTGTTTAATCTTGGGGATTTACTGATGGGGAGGGCATTAATGGCAGGTATAGCCCAAATTGGAAGTGCTATCATTCTATTAGAATATTCAACTCATTAGAGGTACAATCTTTTGTTTAAAACATGGGAAGCAAAGGAGAAGCATTGGAATGTTGCAGAAAAGTCTTATACCAGGCGTTATTGCCTTCTGACACTACAGTGGCTGCAATGGATCTGCCAACATGTTAATGTTCATGCATGCTTTAAAGACAGCATCTGAACACCCAGATCACAGAAGGACATGCACAGTACGCTCCCAAGCCCAGTCTCTCCATCACATGCCTTGCTTCTCTGAATGCACAGGGTGTCCATCATGCAAAAAAGGTGCCTTGGATAGCTGGGGAGTCACCGACCCATAAGAGCCCTCTTAGAATGCATATCTCGCCTGTACTATGCTGCACACCCCAACATCCAAAGAGAGCCTACATGCAGCCACTCACTATGATAAGGGTTTCCCCCGCAGGGTTTTAGAACAGCATACGTGCAAATAACAACATACCTCAGAACATAACATAACATAACAGCCTTGTTGTAAGAAACATGTCTAGCCCGTTCATTTTTAGAAATATGTTTTGTTTACTTGATTTCCCTGCGGTATCAAAATGGAAAGTTGCATTGCAATGTTTAACTTTTCTCTAGGCTTTGCTTGCTTCCTTTTACATAGAGTACTGCGTGCAGACAATCCAATCACACTGCAGTGTGATGAGTCCCCATTGCAATGTCACACGAGGGAATGCTTATTGCATACAGGACTGGGTTGGAAGGCAGCAAAGGCGCTGCGTCAATTGGCTAAATAAAGTGAACGGAAATGTGCACAACACCCCAACCCCCTCTGACCCCCCTCGAAACGAATTGAGCGAATAATGACAAGGAGCTGGATTTACCAGAGGGGGGTCACAGTGGAAATCGAGATTGAACATGGGTGGTTTTATGGAGGGGGCATGACAATCTCAAAAGGGAGCATTTAGTTTCATAAAACATTATTCGAGGAGATTTGTTTAATAAGATGCCCTGTTCAAAGTTAACAGCGTGCTATTTCCCATCAGTTAATTAAGCCTGTGCCATAATGTTTCCGTTTCATCAGCCTACCTATGGCGGACTTAATTGCTGAAACCACTCTCTTAACACAGAACATTCTGATCCTGCCTCCAGGTGAACTCGTTTGGCAGAAGTTTTGCAAAAGTCTGAAACTTTAAGAGGCGGATTTAATTGACTCATGGAAAACGATAAACTGTGGCAGTTTGAGAAGTACGTATTAGTCAATAGATCTCAGTTCATTTTCCTATGAAACTACGTGCTTGTTAGTGCACCGCAAGCATCATAAAAGTGCACAACCGCAAGAAATGTGAACGGTGTTTCGGGCAAGTAAATTCTAACCCATTCTCCCTCATTGGAAGCCTGCACCAAAATACAAAAAAACGAGAGCCGATGGATTATTTCGTAGTTCATTAGTACCTAGTTTCACAGTAGAGCAACATTGCATCGCTCATGTTCATTAGGAAGCATGTCTGTGCATACGCGACGAAGTTAATTACAGCGTAGGTGTAATGGGTTTTTCATAACGAGTGCGGAGTCGAACCTGTGTTGTTCAGCATCTTCTTGCTTCCAAAGCGTGCGCGTTTCCCCTGAGCTATCGTCCCGAGACAGCGCACAGTATGACCTGGCTCATGAATATTGACCCGATTTATCTCATATCATTTCCTTTACATGGTCTGTGGAATGACGATTGTACATTTTTGGAGCCACTTACTCATCCTCTCACCCTTCTGAAGTAGAGAAAATTAGTTCAGAAAATTAGTACCACTTAGTTACGAAATAACAATGCTTTTTGTGCAAGAAACCATTTTATTTGAGCGTCATTCTGCACAAATTACTAATGTATATGTTTATTAGTCCAATATTGTTATGTTATTATCCAAGTCAAAGATACTCCTCTCAGTGGGCCTCATTACGAGGTAGGAGGTAAGGGATTACCGGCACCAGTAAGGGTGTTGGGGCCGGTAATCCCTTACCTCCATATTCCGAAGTCCCTTAGCGGGTCCCTTCCTTAACGCCTGGTCTGACCAGGTGTTAAGGACAGGACCCACTAAGGGACTTCAGAGCTAATAACGGTACCGCAAATTGCGGTACCGTTATTAGCTACTTCCCCATTCCCATTGAGCTCTATAGGGGCTCAAATGAGAATGGGGAATGGTTCTCAGAATGGGGACTCACCGGGTCCTCCAAGGTTGGAATGACCCGGTAAGTACCCATTCTGAGAACCCGGACCCGGTATGCGGTAAGGGGGTAGCCATGGTGCTAACAGTGAGGCCCATTGACTTTAGACGGATATAAGTCCCCCTGATCTCATGAATACTGGTGACCTACAGGCTATACAGTGATATCTGCCGAAGCTATATGAACCCAAAGAGCTGTCTTACAAAAGAGTAAGAGGAATGGAGAATGTAATGATGCAGTGCAAACCAACATTATCTGCAATCCGACAACTCTTTGGAAGGAAGCTGCAGACATCTCTGTGCAATCACAATGTCTAATGAGGGCGGGAGGGCTCAGCCTCTTACCCTTCTTAAGTTGATGACGTGATTTCCACTGTTTTGGGATAGTAACTCCTGTTGTTCCTCCAGGTAAAATGGCCATGTGTACCTGACACTCCACAACTCACAAATATATTTGTTTCTTGGCCCAATGTTGCAGTATTTTCCCAGCTTTTTGAAAGCCTTCACATTTTTCAGTCAGACATTTTCAAAAACTTTACATGAAGAGTTCAATGTGTCCTTGCACACATCATTTGCCCAACAGAACACTAGCTCGCAGTTAGCCTTGAAACTGACATTGTTTTTTTTTTCTTTTTCTGGAACTCTTCCTCCTTTTTCATCACTTGCTTAAAGCATTTTCAATAGTTAAATCAGTGCACACATGTTTGCTTGGACTCATGTTGAAAGCGAGAAAATTGACTTGGTCTAAATCATAATGATTTGGAAGATTCATAATTTGCTCATACCAGTGCAATGCCTATTTTGAACAGAAGAAAGAAAGAAAGAAAGAAAGAAAGAAAGAAAGAAAGAAAGAAAGAAAGAAAGAAAGAAAGAAAGAAAGAAAAACGCTGGTTGTTGCAGTACCCTAGCGCTTATGTAGTCATAGCTCTGGCTACATGAACTGACAGGGAGACTCTTCCAGAATAAACAGACTTGATAAATAGTAGAAAGATGACCCTGTTTGATGCAATAATTATTGGCAGCCTCAATATTGCCTTTCTCGAAAGATGTATCCAGGGATTATAACATACACATGCACCGATTTCGCCTGGGCTGTGACTTGACATGACTGCCTCAAAGCTCTACTACACACAATTGCATCAGACGAAGACGAACTTATCCGCAACCCGTGCAGAGTTTTACGCAAAATTAAGGATGCTGACTGGGCAAAGACAACAGAAACTGCAGCCAAATGACATCTTACGTCACATCTTCCAGTCAACACGAAAAAAACGAAATGAGCTGCAACACCTAATAAAGCAATTTCCGAATAGACAGGCTCGTAAGCTAATTTTGCGTGCACGGCTAAACTTACTAAAGACAAACAAAATTCTGCATATCAGAGGTCTCGCGCAAACTACCGGTTGTCGCTTTTGCCATGAATCAACACTGCCGTCAAAGGAAACAGTAAGACACCTACTGATGGTGTGTTCAGCTACCCGCGCAATAAGACAACGTTATCTACCTCATATTGCGAGTTTTGACATCTTACAAGAGGAAGAAACATGGTGGTGTAGGCTCATTGAGGGCGACAGAACAAGTTGGCAAATTGCCACGGCTAAAATCCTGGATTACATTGTCAATAATGTACTTCATGTCGACATGTAGTTAGTAGAAAGACAGCTATAAACAACAACAGACTTGCTTTGCTGAAAATATGCAATTTAAGTTGACCAAGAAAGATGTAAATGAGCAACAATATTGTAAAAATCTTATTTTTGATTAAACAATAATAAAATAAAAAAAAGAACCATACTTAAGTCTTAAGAACCCTTGTTAGGACCTACCCCAGAGGCTCAAAGGATGACCTCTGTACTGATTGTAAAATGAGGGAAGATCGCAAGGGGAGCCATGGAATTAGGTAATATCCCACCTTCATAGCAGGAGGCTGTGATAGTATCCATTTACAAAAAAAATGTGGAAGGGAGGTGCCAGGAACTATCAACCCAACTCCCTCCTTGATGCGGCTGGGAAAATCTATTCGAAAGTAATTCTGGAACATGTGCAAAATTGGTCCGTCTCAGAAAGCATTTTGAGCCGGTTGCAAGCTGGCTTTCACAAGGGCATGGGAACAGTGTAACAATTTGTCAGCTGGATATCTTGGTCAAAAAATATACAACTCTATGTAATACCAAGTTGTGTGCTATACTTGTAGACCTCTGCACTGCTTTTGATTCAGTCTCACAGAACAAACTATGCTCAGTTTTAGCAGCATATAATAAACCTCCAGCGTTACTTGTTTTAATCCAAGTCTTATACAAGGATAGTATGGCTGTAGTTCGCTGGGGTGTGACATGTGAGTGTACTGAGTCATTTGCGTTAAAGCGGGGAGTGAGACAGGGATGCGTTCTGGCTCCGCTACTCTTCTATCTCTATATCAATGGTCTAATTGAAGAGGTGGGGATCAAAAGTTTAGATACACTGAGGATGGGCAACACAAGTTACCCACTGCTATTGTTTGCCGATGACGCTGTGCTGCTTGCAACAAGTCATATCGGAGCTAAGCACGCAATGAGAACATTCACAGAGATGTGTGAGAAAATATGCCTGGATATAAATACAGAAAAAACAAAGTTGTTGATTTCCAGGCACAGATCCTCTAAGAAAAATAACATCTGCGTTGTAATCAATGGAATAAAGTTGGAGCAAGTGGCGGCCTATGATTATCTGGGTCTCGTTTGGCTGAGAATGGCCTCTGGACAGAGCATGTGGGGAAAACGAACCAGAAATTGGACAAATACGGAGGAGGAATAAGGAAGTTATTTTCATTGCATGGTGGTGGTCGTGGTGGTGCACTGTCCCCAGCTTTACATCTGTACAGGCTGAAATCTGGGGGTATACCGAGTCAGTCGCTTTGGGTGTTTCTGAAAATAAATGTTTAATATCCATGCTCATACAGCCTAAAGAAGCCCTGGATGCAATTTTACATCTGCAATGTGGAATTTGCCCCATTGAAGAAACAATGGCCTCATTACAACTTTTCCGGTCCGGACTGCGGTGATTCCGCGGTGGCGGTAACAAAGTTTCCACCTCCGCAAGGTTGCGGAAAGACCAGCCGATTACGTGCTGTTGGTCGCGCGCACCACACGGACTTGGAAACGGTGTAACCGCCGCCACGGAAACACCCACGGAAATGGACATAGCGGCGCCATAAGTAGCGTAAAACCCGTGTCCGCCACCATCGCCACGGACACGGAACCGGAAATACAATGATTGCCAAAACAAGAAACAGAGAGGCGGCCATCATATAAAGCACAATCCATTGCCATCCAGGGTCAGCACAAGCACAATCCACACTGTTAGAAGCCAAAAGGGACCACCGGCATGTCTGCCAGGATTCCAGTCCAGAGGCAGCTAACTGTTCTGGTCGAGCACATAGTGGAGCATGCTGAGATGCTGTTCAGCGCCGATCAACGGCGTGCTACACAGCAGCAGAGGAAGGAAGTGTGGGCGGAAGCAGCACGCAAGTGCACCACTGTGGGCGTGACTGTGAGGAGCGTAAAGGACTGCCACAAGCAGTGGGACGACCTCAGGCTGAGGGTGCGGAACCTGATCTCCACACACCGCCAACGCAGCAGTGGGACAGGTGGAGGACCCCTTTCCCCACTGAGGCTGCAAACATGGGAGGAGCGCTGCAGCAGTATCCTCCACCTTGAGGGCATCCATGGGATCAGGGATGCTGAGGCAGGAGTGAGTCCACCTGCAGATACTGGTAAGTGCGCAAATATGAATGCCATATGAGTATATGTTGAGTCCAGGAGTGGCCCAAAGTACCCATTAACAACCTCCCCCCCCCCCCAGGCAGTGCATGACTGGCCCAAAGGACACCATAATGATCCAGATGGTGACCCATATCACTACAATGCATTTCCGGCAACAAGCAGATGCATGTAAATGCTACTATTAAATGATCAACCTGTATGATGCAAGTGATGCACCCATCAGGCACCACCACATAACTAATTGCATGCCCTCTCTGTCCCCACACCCATATCAAGTGACAGTGATACCGCACAACAGCCCAGGCAATCTGCTCCAGCACATGTGCAAGCCAGCGCCCCTGCCCAGGAGGATGCTGGCAGCAGTTCTGCATCTCTGCCCCAAGTAGCATCTGCCACACATGTGCCAGCCACCATCACCAACATCTTCATCATCTCCACGCTGCCTGATGCAACACAGGTACCACGGGCACCCATCATGCCCATCCAACCCTCCACAGAAAGCATCTGCACTGCAGAGGAGGCAGCATGTAGCGACAACAGTTCCCCGGCACTGCAGTATGATACTGGGCCACAGGGGGAGGTGCCCACCCTGGATGACTTGGCATCGTTCCATGAGCTGCAGTTCAGCCCCACATCAATCCACAGTCCTATGAGGTCACCTACCCCCTCAATGGCAGAGCTCAATTCCCGCATGCAGCGGATGGAGGAGCAGCAGGCTACCCTCACCCAGCTGGTCGAAAGGCAGCTTGAGGAATCCAGGCTGCAGCGGGAGTGTTACAGCACATCTGTACTGTAACACTCCCGCTGGTCCATTGGACGCTTTGCCAACACAATAGTGACCCTGGCATGCCATGTGTGGGAGGGCAATGACAACACCTCGAGGATTCTTGAGTCCATGTTGATCGGCCAACAGGCATATCTTGCACAGTTGCCTCCAATCCCAGCTTCAGTGCCATCCACTGCATCCACCCCATCCAGCTCCACATCAGCCAGTCCATGGAGGCGCTCAAGTCGGCTAACAGGGCCCTCGGCAAGGATGCACAAGCGCTGAAGCGCACACGGAAATGATGGCATGTGTGTCAGGCACTGCAGAACGCATGGGGACTCTTAGGGTATGAGGGGGTGGGCACGTTTGGGTGGTGGGGGTGGTCTATTAGGGGTTTTGTGTCTTAGGGCCTGGTAGGGGGTGGGTACGTTTGGGTGGTGGGGGTGGTCCATTAGGGATTTTGATTCTTGGGGCCTGGTAGGGGGTGGGTACGTTTGGGTGGTGGGTGGGCACTGGTGTACAGCTTCCCTAACCATTGAACCTCCACCCCTGTTGTGATTTTATTAATATATCTTCATTTGAAAAAACACTCACATGAGTGGACATTCATCATTTAAGTTGCAGTTCAACAATTTATTTACTGTCATCACCATTTCCATGCAATGCTGTGAATGTGCAGTATCTCAAAAGTAAATGCGAATCAGTGCATCCCGTGTTCGTTGTCCATCTAGTGGACCCCCAGGAGGAGGATGAGCCATCCCCATCCCCATCTCCATCCCCATCCCCATCCCCATCCCCATCTTCATCATCTGCATCTGGGGGCATCGGAACGTTCCTGCGCAGGCACAGATTGTGCAGCATGGCACACACAACTGTTATTTTACCCGTCTTCACTGGGCTGTAGAGCAGTGATCCGCCAGATCTGCCCAGACAGCGGAACCGGGCCTTCAGTAGTCCAAATGTCCTCTAAATCATGCCACGTGGACGGACATGTGACCTGTTGTAGTCTCTTCATGCCTGTTCCTTGGCCTCTGTACAGGCGTCATCCTCCATGGCGTGAGTGGATATCCAGCATCACCTACATGGGATGTAGATGTGGGAGACATGTCAGTGTTTGTTGTATCATGTCTTCATCAGATGCAGTGCAATCTTGTGTCATTGTGCATTCATGAAAAAGTGGCATGCAGGGATTGGGTCGGTGGGTGTTACCGTTCTTTGGTCATTGCAGTGGACGTTGGCAACTGGACATTGACCAACGCATTGGTGTGCCTGCGGGTGACATTGGCTTGTAAGTATGGCATTGTGCAGTGATGTGCACACAGGGCAGAGTCACTCCACTATGATGATGTCGTCAATGCAGGATGTTTCATGTACAGGCATCATGTGCATTGGGAGGGCAGTGCTGCATTTTGTGGGTGGGGGTATGCAGTGGCTCCAGGTGTATGCGCCAGCAGCAGTTCAGGCTGTGTGTGTCATGTGGCAGGGTGTGTACGGGGACACTGTGGCAACTTGGCATGTGCTGCTTTGTGATGTTTGGGTTGTGCTGTCTATTGAGTTAATGGGCAGGGGGATGCATGTGCAGTCGCATCAGCACACTCACATTGCTCATTGCCCTGGACACACACACCTTCCAGAGGGCCGGTGCATTGGCAGCTGTACTCACCCAATAGCCATGTGCTTTGTCCAGCATAGCCTTCCATGTACTGTGGCAATGTGGAATTCCGCAGGACCATTGAGTCATGTGTTGAGCCCGGGAAACGTGCGCAGCAATGTGTTATCACTTGTTTGGCATCACATACCATCTGAACATTCAGTGAGTGGTACTGTTTCCTAATGCGGAACACCATCTTGATTGCATGTGTTACTGTCAGCTCGATGTGGGTGCAGTTAACTGCACCTATGCAGTTTGTATGCCTGCAATGGCATGGAAGGCCAACTCGGTGGCAATTACCTGGGGGAGGGTACGGGGTAGGGCAATCTGTTCAGACACATGACGCAACTGGGCATCCAGTACCTGGACCAGTATTTTGGAGAAACAGAGTTGTGATAGGCCGTGCAGCTCACCAACTGTGTGTTGATAGGTACCAGTGCCAAGAAAATGCAGTACTGATAATACCTTCAGGGGGGGGTGGCGGTGGGGGTGTCTATGTGGCTGCTGATGTCATGCTCTATCATGGCGGTGATGTACAGGATTGTTGGACTGTCCAGCCGGTATAATGTGTGGATCTGTCCTGGGGTTAGGGTCCAGGGTGAGGCCCTGATGCGTGGTATTGCAGGCTGCCTGCGGGGTGGTGCCGGCTGGAAAATGGGGTTTGCCATGGGTACAGGGTTAGCTGGTTGGCGCCTGCGCCTCCTATGCCTCTGCCTCCTCCTCTGCACCATTACTGCCATCATGTGCAGTGCTGCCTGTTGGTTGAGTAGGCAGAGTCTCAATGCTACTAGAGCTGCTGCCTGCATTGCTCTCTTTTGAGTTGGCCTGGGTGTGGTCCTTTTGTAGGCTCCCAGTGGTCTGCTGGGTCCGGCTCGGCTGATTTGGTGCACCTGTGCCCTTATTCAGGTCACCAGGCACTGTTTAGTGTCTTGTTTGCGGTGGCAGTGGTACCGTCACTGTAGTCATGGTTTTAGCGCCATTTTTATGGCGGTGTTTCCATGTTTGTGCTACTTGTGATGCTCGCAGTGTTTAGTATTGCCGGTAACGGAGGGGTTTCCATGCAGGCGGAGTTTACGGGTGCTTAAACTCTGTGGTGGCGGTTTATGGTGGTGCTATTTCCGGGTCCTCAGGTCATGATTGGACGGATGCGGAAACGGTGCCGGTATGGTTATACCGGCAGCTTTAAGTCTGGACCGGAGTAGTTGTAATGAGGCCCAATATCTTTAAAGTTTCTTTTCTGGGTCCGTGTTTGGACCTCAACTGCTCTAATAGACTACAAACTAATGTTAAATGAGTTTATAGCACTGGAATGTAGTGGCTCAACTCTAAGGCTTCGACGTATCAAATTCTGGTTACACCGATTTGGCCTGTCTGACTTGTGGGCAAGACATTTGCAATGACCAAGGGAAGCTCGGACTTGACTAAGGAAGTAAGCCTAAAGGGATGCAGGAAGGTTATCGTAAAAACCTCCCTCAAACATTTGTGTGGCCAGCAATATCTTGGATGCAAGCAGGACTTTGGTCCAACCTCCGTATGCACGCTTGTTTTGTTTTTTTTTAATCTGAGAACGGGTAATTTGAAAACTGCTGCATATACATTACATTGGTCCCTGCGTAATTCTTCTGCTTGTCTGATGTGTGTGGCTTCTGAGGGTACGGATTTTTATTTCCTATTGTTATGCCCTGAGTTTGCTGTATTAAGATCACCGAAACGAAAGTTCAGGCCCGGCACTATCTCTGGCTATTCCACCTGGATACTCCATCTTTAGGAAAGACCGCACCTCTCAGAGAGGTGGGGGCGTGGCCCTCATCACCAAGGAAACCCTTGCCGTCGGAGAAGCAGCAGGGCAACTTGACCACAATACTGACTACCTCCCAATAAAAATGAATGTCTCCCCTAATTGCACCATAACCATGCACATTGTCTACAGACCTCCGGGTCCCTGCACTGACTTCCTTGACACCCTCATCTTCGCACTGTCTGATAACATCAAAAAGACTTCCCAGGTCATACTCCTGGGTGATCTCAACCTAGGGCTCAATGACCCTAAGGACTCCCATGCCAAATCCCTCAAGAATGCCCTATCCACCTTGGGCTTCGCGCAATCTATTTCTGATGCTACCCACATCAAAGGGCGCACCCTCGACTGGATCAGTCACCATAACTGCTCCCTACTCATCACCGCTAACACTCCTACCCATGGTCTGACAACCATTACATCCAATTCAACCTTAACACCAAAAGAGAGCCCCTCCCCACCTCCTTCCCCGTGCCCAGCAACATTCGCAAGGAGCTCTCGCCAACTCACAGTTGAGAACATAGCACCTTACCTTCTCAACCCGGCGCTGCAAGCCCCATTCTCTAACAACCCAGAAACCCTAGCCAACAGATTAAAAGATCTCATCACCCAAGCAGTTGACGCCAATGCGCCGCTGATCCTCAAAAAAGCCAAAAAAGCCAAACACTCCAATGCTTGGTTCTCCAAAGAACTCCTCGACCAACGCGCTCAGAAGAGGATTGCCCTCTCCGCATGGAAAGCCAACCCACCTGAAGCCACCAAAAATGCGTTCAAAGCCATTTCAAAATCCTACGAAACCAACATCACCCGAGCCAAAGCTGCCTCTTTCGACGCCAGGATTTATGACGCCAAATCTGGGAATAAGGAAATCTTCACCATCTTTAGGGAATTGGAAAAACCGTCCTCTCTCCCTCCCTCTCTCATCAAAGATGATAATTGGTGCAATAGTATTCAATCCGCCATGTAAGATAAGCTAAACACTCTTCAAACTAGCCTACCTGCAAGTCCAAAAGTTCCTTGAAGAAAAGCGTCTCCTTGGCCTGCGGCAATCTGGCTTCCGCCCAAAACACGGCACCAAAATGGCTCTTCTGGACCTAAAGAATCAAATGGACGACCTAAGAGACGCAGGGAAACCTGCCCTCCTACTGCGCCTGGATCTATCCGCTGCTTTTGACCTGGTGGACCCTGTGCCACCATCTAGCCACCCAAGCCAACTTCTCCCCCAAAGCCTGTGAATGGATTACCTCCTTTCTCCAAGGAAGGGCTATGAAAGTCTTTTTTGACTCAGCCTGTGCCACCCCGAGCTACATCACATGCAGTGTTTCACAGGGCTCGTGTATCGCGCTCACGCTATACAACCTCTTCACGAGACCTCTGTTCAGCATCCTTGACTCCCTGGGCATCTCTTATACTAACTACGTGGATGACACACAGGTACTCATCCCACTCACGGGTGACTACCTAGCGGACACCAAAACTCTCCCCACCATCTACTCCACTATCCAATCATGGATGGTAGACAATTGGCTCTGCCTCAACAGTGAAAAAACCGAACTCCTCCTCATAGGGGCACCCTCCACCCTAGGGAACCTTGGTGAACAATACGCTTCTTTCACTATTGACAATATTCCCATCATAGTTTCCAACCACGTGAAGACACTCGGAGTCTACCTAGACTCCGATCTGTCCATGGAAAGACAGGTCAATGCCATCCCCTCCTCCTCAGCCTACTACTCTAAAGTCATCAATGCTGTCAGACCCTTCCTGTCACGCCAGAATTGCCTCACCATTGCTAGGGCAATAATTGGATTAAGGTTAGACTACTGCAATGGCCTGCTTGTTGGGCCCTCCAATAAAAACCTTTCCAAACTTCAGCTAGTCCAAAATAATGCTTTGAGGGCAGCCACAGGTACCGCCAGAAAAGACCACATCTCTGAAGTCAGGAGGGAGGCCCACTGGCTCCCGGTCAAAGAGAGGATTGTCTTCAAAACACTCGCCCTCACCCACAAATGTCTCCATGAACTTGCTCCACCCTACCTGACGCAAAGAATCACCAAGTATACTGCCACTAGACCACTAAGTAGGTTCTACTCCAACACGATTGTCACGCCCAAAACGCGTAAGGTGCGAGCCGGTGGGTCCAGCTTTCCCACCCGGGCTGCCATTCACTGGAATGCACTGCCACCTCACGTAAGAATGATTGAGTCCCACCAAGCCTTCCGCAAAGCCATTAAAACCAAGCTCTTTGGATGAAATGTACCTGACTTCCGGCTGTAAACTGTATAATGCATATCATGCATCACATGTATTTATGCTTGTATCTGTGTAAGCAAGAGACCTCTGGTCACCTGTGTAATATCTGAATCAAAAGCCCTACAACTACTTGTAACAGCGCCTCGATGCCCCTGTGCTGCAAGTGCGCTATACAAATGCAAATAAATAAATAAATACCATATTTACCACCCTTATTTAGATTGAACAACATTCGTAGGGTAGCTGATGCACTTGATTTATGCTCAATAAGTAACAACCCACTTGCGATCCCAAATGTGGCTAAGTATTTGCACAGGGCCTAGCTCTTGAGAACGAGAGTCCTAAACGAACTTCGCAAAGTAATCTAGTGTGATATCTAACCATTTTAAAAATGTTACTAACGTTTTTATGAGTAGAGCTGTTTTAAGGATTGCACAATTTATTTACAAAACAAATGTCGATTGATGTTTATTGTGTATGAAGTGCTTTGATGGTGGTTTTTATATCCGAATAAAGCTTGTAAAAAAAAGAAAAGATAACTGGATGCCTAAGCGCAAAGATGAACTTAAAAACGAATAGTTTAGCCTGGGAGATCCTTCCCCAAATTTCACAGACTGCTCTGATCACCAGATTGTGACACCTTCATGTTCAGACTGACAAATTCAAGAAAAACCCCTGAAAATGTCTACAGTATGAGAAAAAAGTCATGCTTCAGTGGGGAAGTGCCATTACACAGACACCAGGCTGGCATTTGAGTTTTAATAAGACTGATACCCTGTCCTTGTACATGGCGTTCTACCCCCCATGGACACATATTGGAAATCCTTTCAAGCATCCCTTTCTTCTCAGCATCTAGACCTATGAGCTTTGCAGAGGGCTCTGGGAAACAGCTGGTGCAACCAACCAAGCGAAGACAGCAGCCAATTGGTGCATCAGAGGGAACCAGGTATGTCAAGATCACACTGGGTCTCAAATACCCTCTAAATCTTGTTTCGTTGGACCACCATCTCCTTTCGCTAGATATCAATATCAATAACCTAGTGCCCAAACAAACACTTACTGTACCGGCCTGCCCAACTAGAAATAACAGCCACATCACAGCTGAAGCCCTAATACCTCTGGTAGTCCCCATTCTGAACGCTCTACCTGACACAGATGACTTAAACCTGCTAGTCAACACCTACAATGATTCCATGGCTAAAGCTATCAATATCATTGCCCTGCTAAAAATGTGCAAAGGTAAACCAAAAGCTCACCTGAACTCATGGTACACTCCTGAACTGAAACTTCTCAGACAACAAAAAAGCAAACTAGAAACACTATGGAAAACTACTCCCACCCCAGATAATAGAACTAAGCTTACTAATATCACAGCTCTCTACAAGAATAAAATAATATGTGCTAAAAAAGAATCCTTCAACTCTAGGATAACCCAGGCACGCTCCAGCACGAGATAACTATTTAATATATTGAAGGAACTTGAAAACCCCAATCACCTACAGATACCTGCACCAAGGACAAACCCTGGTGCACAGGCATCCAGAATGCCGTTGCCAACAAAATCACGGGGCTCCAAACCAAAATTAAAAATAAACGACAACAACTTACCTCAAGCTCTACACCCAGTCTAACCCCACCATCTTCGCTCACTGTTATCAACTCAGGCTTTACTTTCAAAAAGGTAACTATACCCGAAGTACAAAAAATGATTGCCTCCTTGAAACCTTCTAACTGTAAAGGGGACAGCTGCCCTGCCCAGATCATAAAAGACGCAGCCAGGGATCCACCCCCCTTCATAACCAAACTAATAAACCTATCATTCACCAGCAATTCTATCCCAAGTAACTTGAAACAATCATGGGGTCTACCACTGTTAAAAAAACAAACACTCGTCCCGTCTATGCCTACCAATTATAGACCGATCACCACCGTCCCTTTCTTACTAAAAATCCTAGACAGAGTGGCCTACATACAAATTCAAGAATACCTAGAAACCAAGCAACTACTAGGAATCCGGCAATTGGGCTTTCGTCCTCAACATGGGACCGAAACGGCCCTTGTTGATCTCAAAAGTCAGATTGACGAACTTAAAAATAAAGGTAGGGCTGCCATCCTCCTTCTCTTAGATCTCTCTGCGGCTTTTGACCTGATTGACCACAAAATCCTTTGTAATCACCTGTCAACGGCAGCACACTTCTCCCAGTCGGCAATCTCATGGATCCAATCTTTCCTCAATAACAGGACCATGCGTGTCTTCTCTCCACTAGCAGCGGCCGACCCGATTCCCATCACTTGTGGTGTCCCACAAGGTTCATGTGTTTCGCCCACTTTGTACAACATTTTTACAAAGCCGTTGTTCGACAAGCTGGACCATCTGGGTGTCACCTACATCAAGTATGCAGATGACACCCAGATACTCCTAACCCTATCTGGTAACTACAAAACGGACATTAGCCGGATCAACGAAGTCTTCTCCATCATTCAGGCATGGATGGCCACACATGGCCTCTGCCTGAATGATCACTAGACTGAATTGCTCCTTGTCGGATCCCCCAAAACCATCCTGAAACTTAGTCCCAGCTTCACTAACTTCACCATTGATGGTAATACTTTTCCCATCGCTAAAAGTGTAAAAATCCTTGGTTTCTATCTAGATACCAATACCAACCTAGCCAAACACATCAATATGACCGCCTCAGCCACTGCCTACAGAGGCAAGCTGATCAGGGCCTGCAGACCACTGCTATCTACCAATAGCTGCCTCACACTAGCCAGAGGCCAGAGCACGTATTCAGTCCAAACTTACTACTGCAATGGCTTATACGTAGGTGCAAACAAATCCGTAATCAATAAATTACAAGTCCTCCAAAATAACACACTCCGAGCTCCTCTTAATATTCCCAGGAGAGAACACATCTCTGCTATCAGAAAATCTTGTAAATGGCTCTCCATCCAACAAAAAGTCGATCTAAAAACTTACAAAGCCCTCAACCACCTTGCCCCGCCCTATCTAGCTGACAAATTTACCTTGAAACCCACCACCAGAATCACCAGATCCACCAACACACTGAGCCTGGTGGTGCCCACATTTTCCCATAAAAGAGCCGGTGGATCCAGCTTCCCGGTTTTAGCCGCCCAACTGTGGAACACACTTCCACTGGACGTCAAATCCATCCCCACCTTTCAACCATTTAGAACCCAGGTCATCACCTGGCTACTGAATGAATAACCTACACCACTTCAAGTCCTTGGGACACCTCACATACACACCAGTATGCACCCATTACCACCGCACGCCCATTGACACTGTCTCTATTACTCCGTCCCCTATGTACTCACTTCAAATGTATTGCGAAACGTTCACTTTTGACTGCTTTTGTATCTATTGTATATTGGTAAACTGTATATATTATACACCTGCCGTGTAACCATATTCTTGAGCGCCCGCTTACCCCTGCGTCTGGAGCTCTTTATAAATAAAATAAACAAACAAATAAAGCTATCTGTTTGATAAACATTTAAGTATATGAAGCCAAGATCACGAGTTAGGGCTGCAGCCTGGTATTGGTGTCCCTTGTATAGGAACCTCAAGAATGCCTGATGACTGAAAGAACATGAACATGGATATATTATCCTAGAGGTCTATGAACGCCAATGAATCTCATGGCTAAATTTAAGGGAATTGTTGCTTAGCGAGTCACCATTTTGGAAGGACAATAAACTGCATACTTGTGGAACCTCTTGAGATCCAAGATGGTTCTGTAAACACTTCAGGTTTTCTCAACAAGAAACAGGTTTTTCTAGACTCACAGGCCCCACTCCTGAGAAGGAACATGAACTATTGCTTTATTGGTGGAAAGAGCCTGACTATATCATTCAAAAGAGCCCTCTGATTGATGTGTCAAGTGGTACTGGTGAAAGAATGCTGCCAAAACCTGGAGGAAGCTACAAATATCAATAGAATATATTTCTGACATTAGCTGGAGGCCCACTTCTCCATTAAAGAGGCTTGCTATAATGGGAGAAAGATGCAAATCCGACGTGCCATTGGGCATCAGAACTTATAATATAGTAATGACTTAGGGTAGAGAGACAGAGATTTGACTGTAGAAGATGCGGGTTTAGCAACTAGCATAAATCTGAAGAAGGGAGACCCTGAGCACGGGCCCTTCTTTGAAATCTATTCTGGAAACATCGAATGGCCCCTGTAGGTCTCTGGCCCAAAAAGGGTATTTGTGTTGGGCGTTGTATAAGTTCTCATCCAAGCTCTTCATTAGTTCCTGCAGGTGGGACTCAGAAATGGCAAAAGGAGTAGCAACATTAAGTGGCGGGCATCCATTTTCTATGGTCACATCCAAATCTGGCATACAACAACAATCCCAGGCACTGGACCGTACCTCTACGGACACAACAAGCTAGCGTGCACAACCATAACCTTAAACACCAGCCAATGTACACATAAAACAAACAAACACACACAAATGCACACCCAACACAACAGACATACATACAACATCAACCCAGGAATTGGGCATCACCTTTATGGACACAACAAGCCAGTGCATGGAAACAACCCATCTGCAACCCAACACACACAGATGCCAGTTTCTATTGGTTCTGGACCTACCCTATCCCTCTACCCTCACTAACCAACCCTGTCCTCTTTCAGGCAGAGCCACGTGAGCACCTGGAGACTGTCCATGGGTGGTAGCTGTGTACGGTATAAGTCAACATAACATAACATCTGGCCACCAGACATCAGTCTCCAAAGGCTTCTTCTTCACAGAGACCACAGTGAGTCACATCAGTCATCAATATGTACCTGTGTTACATATCGGTATGGAGGAAAGGCGTATCCTACAGATATTGCATTATCTTAGACAGAAATGTAATGCCTATTAGTAATGTTTAGGTGAAGAATAATCTTTTCTGATTGAACAATTTGCAGTGGAAAAGGACCTCCTAACTACCACCTCCATTTTGCCATCAGTGTCATCTGCTAGTGGAGGATATTTGGAAGGAACAGAAATGTGTCCTGAAGAATGTATTGCAGCAAATCTATGTTTCCACCGGGATGACATTTGAATTAAGCTCCACCGGTGGGTATTTTCTCACCAATTTACTTGGTAATACTGGCACATCAGTGTTCTTCCATGTCTTTAACAATAGGCTTCAAATGGCTATGGGAATGGCTAAGACATCTAGTTTGGGTGTCCCATATTGCTCCAGAACGCTTGTCTGCTTTAGGAGGTGTGGGATCAGGGAGACTTGATACCTCTTTGGTGTTTTGGAAGACTTTGTCCAATTGCTGCCCTTGCTGATAACTGTTTTTATTTTACACAGATACATATGGGTTCGCTGATAAGAAAGTATCAGCATTGGGTCATCTTTCCATGGCATTGTTTTCACAGTCAGACTTACTGCTGATATAAATATAGATTCTGTTTTGGTTGAGCTTATAAAGGACAATGCACCGTAAAATAATGAGATGAAGAAGTTTGTTTAAGTAGAAATTGTGTATTCCATTTATTTAAAGTTTCAGCCTTTGCTGGGAGAGCAGTAAATCATGGGGTTAATCCTGCTTCATTCGGAACGGTCCTCTGCTGGACCACTCGGCACACGGAGGACCGTTCTGAATGAGGCGGGATTAACCCCATGACTTACTGCTCTCCCTTTGCAATATGCTGATATCTATCTGAAACGGAATCAGGCCTGGATTTGAAAAAGGCAAATGTGAATTCTGCCGAAACACGTGTCATCCGCAAAGACTGAAACATTAAACAAATGGAATACACAATTTCTACTTAAACAAACTTCTTCATCTCATTATTTTACGGCGCATTGTCCTTTGTAAGCTCAACCAAAACAGAATCAGTTTTAACAAACGGAGTTGGGGGGCTATAGGTCTCCGTAGAGGTTTACTTCAATGCGACGATGGATCTTAAACATCTGTTGAATTTAAAACTTTGAACTCCAGTACATTCTATAACAATCTCTATTAGGTCGCAAGGTACCATCTTGAAAAAGGTGTCAAACCAAAAGGTCCCTCAATAGTTACGCATGATATAGATATAGCATAGGGTGGGCAGAAGGGTGGACCCCATGCTGAGAAACAAAAAAAGAATAAGCAAGTGGGTCAGAAGCCGTGACTGAGGTAGGTGGATGAAGTGACAACAAGCTCGGAGAAACACTGTGAGTAGAATACTACAGAAAGATTTCCCCTATCCAGAGACATCTTCTACGGCTGATTGTGTCAGCTTCCGATTCTACCACTGGTGTAATACCCTTCTTTCTCTCTTCAACCTCCTCACCTGTGGAGTCGAAATCCTCTTCAGCTGGACTGAGTGCTCGATGCGCCGTATAATCCTTTTCCTTTTTTCGAGATTGAGAGTGTCTCCCACAAGAGGAAGCCACAGTGAGAGCGTGTAAATGCGCCCTGACCGTGTCCCCCTCCCGGGAGAGACGGGAAGGGGGAAAAAAGCCAGAGTAGGCAAAAAACCCCTTGGACCGGTAAGTATCCTGATGGCCGCTGGACGTGTATGCAGATGAATGATGGGAGAAGGCAGCAACCGGAACCAGGTGGAATTATATTGCAGCGAAAAACGCCAAAAGGTAAGAAAACAAAGTAAAGGCAAAGAGCTGGAACTAAGGAATGGAGGTAGAGAGGAAACGAAAGACTGGGACCGGAGTAGGACCGGTAATAAGGACGGAAAGAGTAAGAGTAAAAATGCTCGAGGAGCAAAAGGTAAACAGCGTGTAGCAAGACCGCGGCAGCGAGGAAAAGCAGCTGACCGTGGAAGGTTGCAACGCGCTGTGCTCAGGGAGAGGAGTGGTTAAATAGCGCTACGGCGGAGAAGACTAGACCGCATAGAGAGAACGTAGCGTCAGCGTGACGGGAATCAGGAAGTCCCTAAGCGGCAGCGGGGCCAAAGACGCCAGGTGCGGAGGCGGCGCATGACAGATTGTCCCAGAGATGCCAACTCCTTCAATATTGCTCCCATGGAAATATCCATCATTCAATGTGACCTTATTAGGTTT
The DNA here is from genome assembly GCF_040938575.1 of Ambystoma mexicanum. Lineage (NCBI taxonomy): Eukaryota > Metazoa > Chordata > Amphibia > Caudata > Ambystomatidae > Ambystoma > Ambystoma mexicanum. The sequence continues at coordinate 172,930,522 of NC_090924.1, read as the reverse complement.
TCCTCTCAGTGGCATTGTAAGCACTGACAGTAAGCTGAAACTAATGGTATGGGAAGCGAAGATGCATGAGAGATTGGGGTGTGAGGATCAACAAACTACACAGGAGAAAGAAACAAGTGCACGCCTACTCTTATTCAAGAATCACACAAAATAGTTTTCAGGGAGAAGCTAACAGAAAACCTGGGTGCAGGGGAGGTGACACAACCCTGGCACAGAGTTGGCAGAATAATGCACAATGAGAAAATGGCGTCCTAGAATGAGAGGAGCAACAGACAGCCTATAGGTGTGTGGTATTTCTCACCCATTGCCCCTCATGGACATGCTAGTCCATATGACCATTTCCACCCACTAGCTACGCCTCCCTGTCCAAAACACAGACCCCTATCTCTTTGAGCAAGCTCTGGCCTTATAAGGGAATGCCACCGGTATTTCTAAACAGTCGTCTGAAAGGTAACGGTTTCATTGCAGCTTCAACCCAGCCTTGTGCATAATAAAATGTCCCAATCATGTGTGCCGGGAGCCAGTTGATTTATAAGCAATGTGTGTGTGTCCTTGCATCTTCATTACTATTTATTAATAAAAGCATATATTTGTATAGCTCAATCCTAGCTTGGGAGCAACGCAGTGCTGTACAAGTCACAGAGCAAAACAATGGCTGCAAGAATGTAATAAGTCAACAAGTAAACATTAGTGGGAATGATCAGAGTACAGTACAGGGATGAGGGGTACACAAGGTGGTGGGAATGTAGGTTCCACCAAGGAGTTGTCCGACGAGAAAGGCCTCCAGTTATTTCCTGAACTAAAAGAAACTTACAGCACTCCAGATCTCCACAGAGAGTTGTTGAGGGAGATGTATTTTATTTGGTCTGTTATTGTTTATAGTGGACCTATAGTTTACTGGGTCTTCCAGGCTAAGGGTGCTTTCTCCAGGAGTGGACATATAAGCCCTGTTTAGGGAACATCTGCGGGAGGCTTTGATAATCCTAAGAAAAGCAGTATGATATGGTGTAATATGGCATTTATAACGCGCCTATACACGAGTGTTTCAAGGACCAGTAGATTTTTAAATATGGTGGACTGGAGGATGTTGTCAGTGTAAGAGGTCAGCTTTAAGGTGGGTAGCATATAAGAGAGTTTGTCTTCCGGTGAGTGGGGGGGGAGTCGGTCCAGTGTTGAACGGCTTATTGGGGGAATTACAAAGCGCATTAGAGGATTTTGAGCCCTCAATGTGGAGCCGGAGGGTATGGATCTTGCTGAGAAAGGGCTTATTGATGACCTCACAGCTCTACCTGGGTAATAATGTAAACACATACTAAAATACAGTACTTATCGGTCAACGCTGGAAAGCATCAAGAGCATTGTGACTTCTGGAGGTAGACACAAAATAGGTAGTGAGGGTTGAAGGCTGCAAGTCATAGGGCCATGACCAGGCAGAACATGTAATTATCGCTATAAAGAACAGAATCTGAAATTGTCAACATTTTAAAATGAATGAACCAATTTTTTTATCTTTTTTTTAGTTATTTTTTATTCCAAAAACGTGAGTCAAAAAGTTTGTAACAAACTTTAACATTCAATATTTCTTTTAAAAAAAAATAACCAGCTAGAAAATATCATAGAAGAAAGGCTAGGGTGATAAATGTTGTCTTTTTTCTAGTAAGTTGGGAAGGGTAGCAATACGAGTCTGTCTCGAACTTCCATCTCAGAAAAGGAATGTTATAAAGAGACAGGGGATGAGGTAATTTAGCAATTTTGTGATGTTCTTGTCTTGTTATTCTGTATGAAAATGATTCATAAGACCCATAACACTACATTGCCTGAGTGTTTAGCAGCTAACCTGTTTAACTCTACTGTGTACTTTGTGTTCATTTATTAAAGCAGACTACTGCATCCAATGTTAGCATTAATGACTATGAAAAACGGGGATTCTATATAGCAGATTTTCTGAATTTGTTGTGGATAAATACAGCATTGAACTGCTGTAGTATGTGCTAATCTGACACTGTATTTCAATGTACACTGGGCCAGCCTAGTCATACTCCGAAACAAATGGTTGCGGAAGAGAGTGTGAAAGCTGACTGCCATCTAGTGGCTATATTGCAGAAATTAGACAACACCAAAACAAAGTCAAAATATTTCAAAAGCATTTTAATAAATACACGTAAAATGTAAAAAAAAAATGCGTGCTAGGATGGCAATGTATTCAGCATCATCAGGAATGTGATATTTAAACTCTATGGGCCAGGTGCTCAAAAAGCAGTGCCCATGCAAGGAGCGCAAAGAATGCCCTTGTTTCATTTGCGCTGCTTGCAGAAATGCTCAGGTCACCTTATTCACACTTAAAAATGCCCAGAAACGCACTATTGTTTGCGCAAAGGTGTAAAGGGGGAAACGGGCATTTGAATGAGTGCATCAAAGATGCACTCATTCAAGTTGGTAGGGCTCCTGATCGTCATCACAACTACATATAATCCATTATGAAAACCTTCTGCAAAGCACAACTTGCAGGTGGCATTTACATGTTTTACAAAACGGAATGTAAATCCAAAGAGAACAGGTGATTTCTCCTGGGATTACTCTACACTTTAACTCGGCTTTGCAAAAGTATAAAATTGCATGGGGCGCCCTAACAGCATGTAACACTTTTTTTTAATGACCCAGAATTGGTTTATAGTATTTTCTCTAATTGGCATTACCTTAAAAGGGCCATATGTTTTCTGCAATTTACCAGAAATGTTTCTTTTGATCCCCTATCTCAACTTCAGTGGGATCATGGCCCATGCAATTTTGTGAGGACGGTCATATGATCAGTTAAAAAGGCAGCAGGGCAGGATTTCTAAGATGGTAACGGTGTGACGGCCTAGAGTCATTGGGCCGAGCAAAGAGTGGTCCATTATTGAGGGTTTTTGCTCTGTGCAGCCTGCTCCCGTTGTTTATTTCCATTAGAACCTGGCAAAATGTCCAAAGTGCTAATGGGGAACGTGCCTTTCTTTTTTTAGTACAGTTTTCACATACTAAAAACACATTAAGAGAGACAAAATGGCTGCTTTCACTATAGAAATACCCCTCTTTCTATGGCTGTCCTACTTATGTGTGTTTGGCAAGGGATGCCACAACCATGAGCAAAAGAGGACCACTAAAGGAAAAGTACCATGGACGTGGCCGGATACGGATTTCTAAATTTGGGGAACTTGCATTGATGAGGACCACAGTTACAGAGGAAGGTGTTTCTCATGTTCCTCTCTCAAATGTCATGAAACTTTAGTTACTACCTGTCATGATAATGTAATACATGTAATTGTCTACAATCCCTACAGCTACCTGTGTTTTCCCCTGCACATTTAGGGTGTGGGGCTTATGCCGCTTTATTTATTTTATTCATATATTGGGTATTTATAATGTGTCTATACAGCGAATGGTGCTTCACACAGTTATACTTCTGCTGTACATCAGCACTAAGCACGACAAAGTAAAATGATTACAAATATAGCAGACAAGGAGTATGCATGGTGCCTGAATACCTAAACAAGGAATGGCCGAAAACCAAGTATGTCAAGGCTTTTGCAGAATGGTTTCTTTGAGTGCTGATAACCGACTATCGCTCAAGCAATTTTTGTTTCGGTTTGGTGGGCTGCAGTGAACCAATCATTGCAGGTTTGGTTGCTCATCCGAAAGAAATTAGAGGAAGGAGTTGGGAGGGGAAACGGGTGCCCATGAGCCGACCCCATGAGCAACTAAGGGAGAATTTGACCTGTGTGCAATGAAAAAGGGAGTTTTGGGCTTGCAGCAGGATCCATTTTGGTTGGAATCAGGACCCTGGGAGGTGCCCATCTTGGAGGGATCTCATAAACTTTGTTGTGCCCAGGAACCCAAGGCCTCTGAACTAATTAAGGTCCTGCTCTCATTCATATTGGCAACATTGGAAACATTATTCAGTAAGCAGTTCATCAATACATTTGTGCCAGAGCTCTCTCAAGCAATACGTGTCTCATGCTATCATTAGTTTCTCAATCCTGGGTGGATAGCTAAAGGGTTACTCGGCAAATCTGGCTGACTCATCCTTCACCCTTCCAAAAATCAATACATTCAGTACCATTAAATTGGTTAGTAATAACAGCTGCTACTAAAGTGCATAGAAGTGGAGGGAATCTAATGTGAAGTGCTATACACAAACGCAATGTTAATACTTTTGAGCTTTTTAAGAATCAGAGACCAGTGAACACACATCTGCACAATGTACTGCAGACTTCATCTTCATTAGAGAGGAGGGCAGCTAAGGCTATTTAAATGGCTACAGCTTGGGGCTTGCAACGAAATGTCCCATCGGCCAAGACTCTTCTCTATTCAAGGTCCTTGCCACTGGTAATAATTACCATATCACATTGAAAACATTGAAATCCGGGGACATTCGAAAAACAACTCGTATGGAAATTCTTGGAAGAATTCTTCGCCACACAGTGACAGTAACTTGACTGTGCAGTCATTTCAGGAATGTAGAACTGCTTGTGATCTCAATTCCTTTTCCTTATTCTCTCCCTCCCCTCAATCTCTCTCACCCCCCTGAAGCAAATTATTTTCTATATGGGCGCTATACAGAGAACAGGCTCACCTTGGCTATTTCTTAGGGTACAGGTGGCCACCAGCCTGGCACTATACAGCGGTTTCCTTCCTGTGGACTTTGGAATCCTTGGTGCACATGCATAGTGAAAGTGATGGACTTAGAATACATTGGGATTACTATTGTGGGGGCACCATACAAAATCTGCAGTGGCTCTTCACTGCAATTTAGCGTCCCCTTTTGCAACACGCGTTGGAATATCAGAAAACCGAAAGTAAAACAGTTCAACGACCAGAGAAACATGGGCATCGCAGGTTATCATGAAGTATTTATTGCATGTATTTGAAGGTGAATGTGTCATTCTACCTGAAATGACACAGGAAACAGGACACAGAAGTAGTTCCGGTACTTGGTACCTTTACCATAGATTGAGGTGGTATGGGAATGAGAAACTGACTGTTATAGAGGATAAATAAAGGGTAGGATAAACTGGGACCCACCTTTACACCTTTGCGCAAACAATAGTGCGTTTCTGGGCATTTTTAAGTGTGAATAAGGCGACCTGAGCATTTCTGCAAGCAGCGCAAATGAAACAAGGGCATTCTTTGCGCTCCTTGCATGGGCACTGCTTTTTGAGCACCTGGCCCATAGAGTTTAACAAGGACACACACATACCTAGTACGCCTACCTTAGACCTAGCGTCATACTATACAGCGCTTTACATAGACACATATGTATAACTGAGCATATGAATGGTAGAGTGTGTCTGGGGTGTGGTTACATCAGTTGGAGAGGATTGGAGACCCCCTTCACAGGACCGAAGGTGGAGCTAGAGTCTAATCTTGAAGCATTCAAGACATGGGATAGTTTTGATATCTGTGGGGATGGCATTAGAGTCGAGTACTGCAAGTAACGAGAAGGAGCGGGAGTGGGTGCAGTGGGAGTCGCATGCTGAGCGGTTAGGGAGGGAGAAGGAAAATAGTATGCTAGAAGGAGCGAAAGGGAGAGAACAGGGAGATGCAGTCTGCAAGAAGAGGGGGCGAAAAAAGGGAATTGGGGGGGGCAATACCATGGATAGATTTAGATGATGGCAGTGTAGAGAGGTGGCAGAGGATTGATGTAGGTTGTAGATGGTGTGAAAAGCAAAGGTCAGCACTTTTTTTTTTAATTTCCTTTATTATATATTTTGTTTAAAAAAACCTTTACAAAATTTTATTATCAAAGCATAAAATAGTAAAAATGCAGTTATGATTTAACACAAACATCTTAAACCAACATTTTACACATCAAATAAACATTCTTTTCAGTCCACAACTACATAAACATTTTCTTTCTAAAAATAGACTCAATCAAGTCTTCAATTCAATACATTTCTTTCAGCTAAAATAAACGACTTGAGACCTTCTATGCAACTTTGCATACATTTGCCAAAAACGCTATCACCCTTATTTTGAATATGATGTTGCGACCATGTAGCATTTCAAACCATATTTGCTCTCTGAATACACACAAAGTGTCAGTTACAAATTCCGCAAAGTAAGCAAGTCTTTCTTCCTTTAACATAGGACAACCAAGTAGCAAGTGTGACAATGATTCCGGAGATTCTTCATGCATACAGAATCTGCACACTTTCATATTTTCTGGGATCAGTTTTCTTACTGCGCCTATTTCATTAGTATTCATAACATTAATCTGAATCTCGTGATACTACAACGCAATTTCCGCGATGGACATTTTACCAGATACTGCTCAGGTTCAGGAAACCATTTCCAGATGGAGAATACTTGTGCATACAGTTTTGAGTTCGTTATTACATAATTATTTGCTAGCCAATCGAAAGCTTTAATCATCATTTTGATTTTGTTGGGTCTTTCCAAGAGGGAAATCATTGTCACCCCAATGTTACTCATCATCTTTTCCACCTCGGCTTTCAAATCAGACATATATCTCCCCGTATCATTCATACAAACTTGATATATTGAATTATGCTTAGCAAGCACACATTTTCTATAAAGCATCGCTTTTTTGCAGTCCATACAACATTTTAGAGAATTAAAACCAAACTCGTATCTTATTAATTCCATCGGTATGCATTTTGGCAAAAAGAATAATAGCTTTTTCCAGATTTTAGATTCAATACTTTTTAACTGTAATACTTCTTTCTCTGGATAGAATTCCAAACCATATGCCAACCTTGTAATCACCTTCATGCGGTAGAAATCCCTACAAGCATTCATGCAGAATTTCCCATATTTGCTTTCAATTACTCTCATTTGATTCGCTGCATCGATGGCTTTCACTTCCAAACTTTGTTTCACAAAGCTATATGACATGTTGCTAACAAAGGAGTAGCCCAAATACTTGAATGCTTTCTGTAGGCGAACTGCGGTTCCCTCTACGTACCATACATGATTTGCAGATTTTTTATTGCTTTCCCCTAGGTTAATCACCCCTGTTTTATGTTGATTGATTTTCAGTTTCAAATCACTAATAAAACTAACAAAGGCATCAGTAAGCCTCTGTAGGCCGATCTTAGTTTTATCAAGGAGCATAAAATCGTCTGCATAGGCTAACCATCTAATCGCAATTCCACCGACCTTGGGAGCTAATAGGCACGCAGATTCCAGTCTAGCATTTGCTCCAGAGACATACAGATTGAATAAAATTGCTGCCAAGGCACAGTCCTGTTTCAAGCCATTCTTTGATAGAATTTCCCTGGACATCAGGCCATCATTATTCAATCGAACCTTTAGCTTTGTATTTGAATATAGGTGAATAATCATTGCGAGTAGGCCCCCCTCTATGTTTAACGTCACCAGTTTCTGCCATAGAAGTGGCCTATCCACCATATCAAATGCAGCAGAGAGGTCCATAGATGCAGCATATATGGGGCCATTCCCTATTTTAGATCTTTAATTCTGCAAGATAGTCACTATAAGACCCCCAGCATCAGTTCCCAGGTCTTTCCGAAAGCCAATCTGACAGACATCAAAAATATCCTTTTCCTCCATCCAATCAAGTAAACTTTCAAGTATTATAGCTGAAAATATCTTTGTTTCAATGTTTATTAAAGAAATCGGTCTGTAATTTGACGTACTCTGACGATTACCTTTTTTAAAGATCACATAGGAGATTTTCCAGGATACTGGCATAGTTTGCGTCTCAATTACATTTTTAAATATCATATGGAATATTTTTGCCCACAACAAATCATTTTGCTTTATCAGTACCATAGATAAATTATTGGGACCCGGCGTACATGAGGCTTTCATTTTCTTTATAATCGCTAGTATCTTATTCACAGATACATCAAGAGTCCAATTGGGAGCCTTTTTTCAAACACAAACTCCTCATTACAAGAGCTTGTGTATAACTTATCGAAATGCTCACACCATACTTTTTCACTTATCGGATTGGTGTTTAATTGAGTTTGTGTAATCTCGGTACTATTGATGCGGCCCCAATAATTTCTCGAGTTACTTTGCTTCATAGCTTTCAGCATTTTTTCACCATCCCTCTGTAATAAGGAGGCTTTATGATGTAGCCTCCAGTTCCTGTAAGCTTGTCGCCTCTTTCTACATAGCTCTCTGTTATCCTCAAGGGGTAGCTTTTGTTTTTTTATGGCACGGAGGTCCTTATTCAACCAGGCCCTTTGTATCTTGATCTCAAGGTCAAAAGTGTGCCTATGGGTTTTACTTTTTGACAATACTCTAGACGTTGGTTGCTCTAACTTGTCCATCATTATGTCCAGAAACTCGCCAAATTTATCAACCGAGTATTGAGTCTTTTTTACCTCTAGAGCACATTTCTCAAAATCATGACTCATCATGCTATTGAATTTAGCTGTTTTGTTCATATTCCACTTTATTCTCGATCCTCTAACATTTACAATTGTTTGCACACAATATACTTTATTAAGCCTATTTTGTTTCTTTATATTTAGATTTATAGATAACATTGTATGATCGCTTACCGAATTGACTTCCACATGCATATTTGACCTATTTCCAATTAGGAGATCACTAGCAAAGATAAAATCAATAACAGAAGATACTCCACGCGCATTCCATGTCGGTGAATCATTAAACAACCGTGTCAAGCCCCAAGAATTAGCAAAAATTACACCATAACGCTCCTCTATTCTGTTTGTTATTAGGCCCCCTTCCCTGATTACCACATCCACTTAGTCTTGCCGTTCTTTCATCACTTGTTAAATCACAGTCCGCATTTAGGTCGATGATCATCAGATGAGTGTTCCCCTCATTGGTTACAATTCTGAAATTTGCTGCTTGGCATGACTCCTGAACATGTCTCTCTTTTATCAATGCTATATCATGATCATTACGATACGCAAGCGCTAAGCCACCCTTAGGTCGCCCTCTTTGTCCCTTTGTGCCACACAGGCAAAGTACAACAAAGCCATCCCATAACAGTGGTCCACATGCCCAAGTTTCCTGTAACAGGACAAAATCGAATTTCTCTAAGTTCATGCATACTTTTTTGTTTTGTACCAGATGTGTGTGTCCTCTTGAATTCCACGACACCAAGTTAAAAAAACTGTCATCACTAAAGGGATTTACCCAAACCTTTTAGTTGTTCCAGGGTATCCCTAAGTGAAACCGCCATTAATCTCCATTCTTCCATTTCACTTTGTGTTAAGTGCTCACCCCCTACTTGATTCATCACCCTTTGTTTCTCTACTATATTCTTATTTTGAGGTAATTGCTCCTCGTTTCTCTCTTCCATATTCTCACCCGAATACACAAACTCATACGTGTTGAACCCCCTCTTTTGCAAAAGCCCAGCTTCCTTAAGTATAAGGGCTCTCACCATTGGAGATGCAATCACTAGGCGTACAAAGTCCAACCTATTTGGGTCAATGAAGTCCACTAGCTGTATATCACAAGATGAAACAAGAGCTAATTCAGGTATCTCTCTAAACAGATTCAAGATATAAGATCTATTTAATACAGGGTAGTAACCATCATCGAACACATAGTATAGAATCAAGCATGGTTCAGTAGATCGATTGGTCTGCCGCACTCTATCATATTGGTTACTACTCTGATTTTTCCCATTCACATAGTTTTCATATGCCATATCTTGCACTCTATAAGCGTTCTCCCCTCGCTCCCTAGGAGCATCATCATACTGAGAACTTATAACCACCGGTACACTCGCTTCCTGCCTAGATTTCAAGCAGGAGCCTTTACTAAATTCATTATATATGTCATCTTTCCGTATACCACTCTCGGTGATTGTATTTTCTATCATCGCCGATCCTCCAGATTTATTTGACAATAATTCCTGTATTATGTCTCACACATTTGCCACAGTCAAAGGCCGCTCTTTATCCTCTCTGTCCTCTTTTTTGGATAGTATATTGTCTCTCTTTATCAATATCTCTGATACCGGCATTCCAACTATGCTATCCGTACCACTCTCCACAGTGTTACAGATGACTTGCGTCCCTCTAGAAATCGGCGCCTGCTCTATACTCGTACCTTCTTTATGAGTTCTCTCAGGACTTCTCTCGCAATATCTCTCTCCCCTTATTCCCTCTCTTTGCTCACCCATTAGCTCTGCATTTTATTTGTCTTAACTTACTGGTATTCTCAGTAATTTCATTCGATTTTTCAGACATCCTCGTATCACTGAGAGGGATCTTTTTTCGCATCTGTGCTTCAGGGTTCTTGAATAGATCAAAAATGTCAAGCATCCCCATTTCCAGGTTTTTCAGATTAGCATCAATTCTGTCGGTGACTATTTTATTCTTCATAGCCTCCGATAGTTTATTTACCGCATCAGAGTAACCAGTCTCCTTTAAATCCTTATCTATCCCTATATCAGACACCAGGATCGCCCTAGGTTCAGTACTTTTACCATAATCATTCCCCATCTGGGCAGTATACTCCTGCTTTTTGTCAGCAGGATTTATTAGGGGGCTTATTGTCATCGTCTCTCCTTTCGCTAGCTTACCATCATCCACACACACTTCCATCACATCTTTTGACTGTTCAGTATCTTTTTTTTCTGTCGTTGCCACATCAGGGTTGCCTATATTAACCTCCCGCAAAAATTTTAAGGAAGATGCATTCAAGGCCTTTTTATCCCGCACCAGTTTTTGTCTATTTTTTTCATTTTTTTTTTGGATATCTTGACATTAAATATATTTGCCACCCTGATAGGCTCGTTGGCTGTAGCAGGAATTAACAAATCATCCGCTAAGCTATTGCTATTTAATGCGCTATGTACCTCAATGACACTCTGCTCATTATCTACATTGGCCGGGTTTGTCAAAAGCAGATCCGACTCACTGGAGTCCTGTGGCTCAGTACTTGCTCTATTAGGTGGAGTCTTAGGCAGCCCTTCACCTATCATTACTTTCCACTTAGTCATATTTTCAGCTAGCATACCAGGGAAAGCTGTCAAGGCAAGCAGTATTTCTTTTAGAATAAAAGTCTGCGACTTCACTTCTTTTAGTATATCAACATGAATCCCATCACCAATCCTCCTAGACTCACTCAGAACTTCCTCTGTATTCACCATATTACCCACCAAGTTAGAGCATTGTGTGGAGGAATCAAAATGTTCAGATATTCCCAGTAAAGTTATTTCTCCAGAAGCAAATATATGAGGTGTATCTATAAATGAGACGGTATTTTGTACTGATTCGCCACATTCCATCCCGTCTCAATCCCCTCCCTTCCTCCCATTCTCGGCTCCTCATTTGACAGAGACTGCGAGGAGGCAGGGATTACATCATCACTCTTTTTATTAGCCAATCTAGCGGATTCATTTTGGGCGCATTCAATTAGATCCTCATCAGAGTCAGAGGGCAATGGCATAGCGATTGCATTAGCATGCGCTATACTCATGCGTCGGGTTTTTATATTATTCATTGCCATTGCTAAATCTTTTTTACCTCTCACAAGCTTTCTTTTCATTACTTCACCAACAAGCTAAAGAAATAAAGGAGTATCAGCTAACGCTCATATACGCGGGTACACAGTTTTACTCTTCACGTACCTTGCACAATCCAGCCTCCTTCACCACACACCAATCATGTGGCTGTATTTCCATGCAGCCATGCCTAAAGATTTTTTTCCAAAATTCTGGTTTAGCACAAATAAACAAAAAAAAAAAAATGCTACTGACTGCACACTGCGCAACGCAGCAAACAGCCAACAGCCGTACTTCGGGTACTTCCCCAGGTGCGCGCGCAGGTGCGCAGTGCAGAGCGTATTTCAAGGCTTCCAATGGCCAGGGGTGGGGGCGGGCTTGATCAGGAAGTGACCAATGAGAGTATCTGTAAGAGGAGGGGCAAAGAATGAGGGTTAGACACACTCCTTACTTTCTTTCACCTTTAACCATTGACAAGACAGGTTGTTTTAAAGTATGTAGTTGGTGTTCAGCAAGGACAGGCAACTTCCGTGTTGCCTTTAAAGACGTCCTGTCAGTTCGAAAAAACAAAGGCTTTCAAGTCACGGCGAGCAGCGCCAAAGCAAGATTCCACAGCAGAGATCCCCAGCCAACAGCCGTACTTCGGGTACTTCCCCAGGTTCGTGCGCAGGTGCGCAGTGCAGAGCATATTTAAAGGCTTCCAATGGCCAGGGGTGGGGGCGGGCTTGATCAGGAAGTGACCAATGAGAGTTCTTGGTGTTCAGCAAGGACAGGCAACTTCCGTGTTGCCTTTAAAGACGTCCTGTCAGTTCGAAAAAACGAAGGCTTTCAAGTCACGGCAAGCAGTGCCAAAGCAAGATTCCACAGCAGAGATCCCCAGCCAACAGCCGTACTTCGGGTACTTCCCCAGGTCAGGACTTTGTTAAGGGGAAGAATGAGTAGAGTGGGAGAACAAGAATTAGGCTGCAACATTAATCAAGTTTACTGAGCACATAAGTGGGTGTTAGCATTTTAGCTGCGAGAGGGGGTCAGATTTTCCTAATTTTGAGGAAATGGACTCTCGCAGTCGTCGGTTTGGCCAAAAATGTTGGTGAAAAAATGCTGAATGTGCGTTTTCTGCAGATTCGGAGTGGGAAAACATAAAGAATTCCCATAATATCGAAAAAGGGGAGCAGGGGGTTGCAGCGATGTCCCCTGTTTCCATAACAAGGAATCCGGGGAAAAGAAAAGTAGCAAAACAAAACTTTAAAAACGAACCCGGCGATGCAACGTTTTACTTTTCACGCTTTTCCACCACGTTTTTTTCACCTACGATCATTTCACATAGATTTGCAGTCGTGGCAGTGACTATAAAAACTGACAGTCTAAGCACACTGTGGACCCCAAATTGTGAACCTTGGAGAAGGAGTAAGTATTTTCGCAGCGAGATGGGAGAGTGGGATTAGCATCAGAGGCAGATAGGAATATAACTTTGGTTTTAGAAGACAGCTTAATTTCATCCAGTGGTTAATGGATGGCTGTGAGACAGTTGCTGATGTTCTGTGAGATGGCGTGGGTGAAGAATGGGAAGGAGAGGAGGTGCCATCGGCAAAGAGGTAATAATGAAAGTGAAAGCAGGAGATGAGCTTACTCAGGAAGGGGGTGCGGAGTGTGAAGAGGAGTGGGTCCAGGTCTTATCCTTGGGTACACCCAAAACAGGAAGGACTGTTGGGGGGAGATGTTGGAGTTCCAGCATCTTGACACAAATGAGGAGGTAACTCATCTAAGTTCAGTGCCCTGAAAACCAAAGGAGGAGAAGGTTTGGAGGGGAAGGGATGGTCCACAGTGTGAAAGGTTGTAGAGAGATTGAGTAGGGTCACAGGCGTAGACAGGGTAGGGCCTGAGCAGGCAAGGCTCACCCAGAATCTTTAAATTCCCACTCAGCAGCGCTGTGTGGGTATTTACAGATGTTAATGTCACTGCGGTGGGACCAACTACATTAGCTACAGGCCCCACTTGTCACAAATCTCCGGTTTGTCTAGGTCACTTCCCAAATCGGTATCTTCCCCCTCCTCCTCACCTGAAGAAAGGAGCTTCTTAATCTTCTTCTTTCTTTCTTTTCCGTAGGTCCTCTTTTTTATTAGATATGGTCTACCGCAAAACGACGCCACAATGGTTTCCGAAAATTACCGGAAACCAGTGGCCCCGGATCCGCGATAACCGGAGAGGAAAAAACCAGGTAGGTTAAAAAAACCCAAGACCCTTTGATGCCAGAGGATGGAGTCCCGATAACTTTCAGCGGAAGAGGTTGGTCTTCGAGTATCCACGAGAACCGGGTAGTAGGTGCGGACTTCACCTGCAATGGAATCGAAGTTGTCTGCAGGCGAGGGGGACCAATGAAAGAGAAGGAATGAGGTCCGAGCATCCAGAGAGAAGTCTGAGGTAAGTACCGAGGGAGAGGAAGGTAGAATGACAGGAGAATGCCGGAATCCGTAAACAATACGGAAACAGAGAGCCAGAGAGAACCGAGACGGGAGCCAAAGAAAGAAGGACCGTCCGCCAGAGGGGAACGGACGAGAGAAACAGAAGGAACGAGAAGGACAGGCAGGAGCCCTAGGCAGGACAGGGGGGGCTTAACAGAGCCAGGAGAAAGCATTAGCGTATTAATCAGCAGTGACGAACTAAGTTGCAAATCGAGTTGCTCGAGGAGTGAGAGCCCTGATAACCCTGGCGGCGGCCATCTTGATAAAGACTAGAATAAAATACTTTTGACATACAAATAGATACCCCTAACCTCCGATATAAAATGTGCCATTGCAAATACCAATAATGGCACAGAGTTCGAGAATGTGCGAGAGTAAGTACAATACAATACAATCTGCACTTAGCCATAACCCTAACTGCCGTAACCTTGAGGGCAGTGCAGTACCACCCACTGTATTCAAACCCCCCACACCCTGGTACTGGGCGGCTCACAGTTAAAAGTAAATTTAGGTAGTGCCAAATCTCAGCACTACCATCATATGCGCCATTAAAACTAACGGGAGCACTATTGCTTGGTCTCTCAATACATAAATAAATAAATATTAAAACAAATGTGAGGCAACCAAACAGGAGCTCACCGGGTATTGCTACATCAATACAGAACCAAGCACATGGACGTCTTTCCATAGGGAAAATGCACAATGATGTATGAGTGGCAGTGATCAGTAATGGTGGCTGCTATAGTGAAACCATGGCAGCCACCAGTATCATGTATCCCTATGGGCACTACCTGATCTTTGCACATGCAAAGGGTGGGCCGGAACTATAGAGACCAATATCTCTGTGATCACATCAGAATGATGATGCAGGTCGAGACATGTACAGATGCCCTGCACGAAGTGAAACAAATGCATAAATCAGATTTCTGCCTTGGATGCACCTGATCAATGCAGACAATTACAATCAAAATTGCAAATTTAAATTCAGGGACAATGGCTCCTCATCCTCTCGTTCCTCTGTTCCACAAAGAACATCATACCAGAATGGCGTGCACAGCGTCTGACTGAGGCATAAAATTGTCTCGGCCAACAGGGGGCATGAATAGTTATTAAAATCTTACAGTAACTTGCAATATATTTTAAAATAAATATTTACCAGACTACTGCCCATATATGTGTAAATATATTTATATTGTTTTTTTCAAAAATGTGTTATAGCCGCATCTACTAAGGATACATACGTGGCAACGCACAGCAATGACTGGGAGTGCGGGGGTAACCCGCATTTGCGAAATGAGCCAATAGAACGTCTGCATCCTTCGACATTGCAGCCATGTCTAAATGCCAACATGCTAAATAAGATCACAGGACAGCACTGCAACAAACCCTGCCACCTCCCACTTGTGTTGCTTTTATTTTACTTAAATTAGATTAGTTAAATAAAAAATAAAAAATCTTGAACCTTGGTCTGCCGGAGTACACAATGGCTTGTTACTTCATGGGGCATACATTTCATACTTAGCCTAAAATGAAATATGTTCAATGATAAAAGGCTAGGTATGAAACTTGTGAAAATCCAAACAGTAACTTAATTGTAGCATAATGGTTAAGTGCTGCGTCTTCAACTCCTTAAGGCCAAGGTTCTCTGATAGCATCGTTCAGCATAAATGTGATTATTTTAAAACATTTTTTCTGGTTTATAATGTTGCCCAGAGACAGTGTAGTCCTATTTCCTAATGCATATGCAGTGTAAGGGGGAATGTGTGGTGTGAGGGTGTGCATGTTATCTTAGAGGGTGTGCATTAATGCGTGTTTGATGTGAGCGTGTATGTGTACATGGTGTGAAGTTGTTTGTGATGGATAGTTGCATGCAGTTATATTACGTTCACCTGATATCCACAGGGGCGCCACACGACACCGGATGGAAGGCTGTGCACTATCCTGGACTCCTTCTGGTTGTTTGTATGTTGGCTGGTGGACAGATCCTAAGACAGGAGAATGGAGGTTAGGGACCGAGTCTGTGATGGAGAACCCCACCTCCCACAGATCAAACCCCTTCCCTTGGAGGTTCTGCCTCACCTTGGTTTTTGTATGTTGAGCTCTCCGTCCTGCGTCTCTGCGCAGGGGAGAGTTGTAGTTGGGGGCTTTCAGAGGGCCTAGTTACGTCACTGGTCCAGTGCCCCTTGTGTCGGGTCCAGTCCGGCTGTGATACCGACTCTGTTTATCTGCTTATAGAGTTCAGGTAAGTCTTTTAGTTCTGTTCCTTCTCCTGTCCTTTTTGATGTTTCTTAGAGTATTTTTCTGTCTTCCACAGGAGTATTGATTGCGGAGCTGCTGCGCCGGATGAATAATGCTAAGGTAAGTGGTTTAGCGTGAAGCACTGCGCGACTCAATGTGACTTAGTTGCTAACCTGCCTTTCCTTCTTTCTCGCCTTTTTCAGGATGCAGTGCGCTGACGATCCAGAGTGAAGTAAACCAACGACCGGTTATTCAGGTGAGTGAATTTTGGTGTTTTTAGCTGTCACCTTTGCAGGAAGCGTTGCGCAATGTACAACCTGTTGCTCTCCGTGTGCAGGTTATTAATCTGCTGTCCTTTTATCTTGCAGGTTACGGAGCACTCCGGAGATGGCAAAACCGTTGAGCGTTGATGGAGATGCGGATGAACGTAGGAACTGCTACTCACAGGTAAGCTCCCTTTGGTAATGCTGTTCTTGTTCTTACAGGCTGTGAAGCACTCAGGAGATGGCAAAACCGCGGAGCGCTGATGGAAGTGGGGATGGAAGTATCACAGCTAAGCTTCCTTTAATGCTGTTCTTGTTCTTGCAGGTTCCCGATGGTATCAAGGTTGATGATTCCGAACGTAAGCCGCTGGAAGAGGCTGATGAGCTGGAGCTGGACACGGTGAGCGTTACGCTGCAGAAGTGCAGAATAACGCGAAGCGTGAATCCTAGTTCGGGCGTGGCTTATATAGCCAGCCACACATGAAGATCGACCACACCCAAAACACTAGACTGCCAAGTTCAGTTCTTGGGGCTGACTTGAAATAAGGTCCCAAGTGGTGCTTGCTTCCTTCTGAATAATGAGCCTGGCGCCAAAGACTCCATGTCCTCTGCTGATGGGTCTTTAAGGCCCTTGGAGACTTTTGGGGGGTGTAGCCTCACTGCTGTCAGGGGGCTGTTGCCTTTGAGGTAGTCATGGATAGAAATCGTGACAGTTAATAATGTTGCAGTAAATAAATGTGTTTCGTGTTTAACACGTGTTCAATTCTGCAATAGACGGTGTAAAACATGCCCCATCCTGTTTAATAATGTTGCAGAAAATAAATATTTTTCATGTTTAATCCATATTACAAAAGTGAATGCCACCTCTCGCGCCAAAACATCCTAGCACTGAGAGGTACAAAATGCAAAGTGAATGCAGGTTCAAGCTGCGCTGATTGCGACCTCTCATGACAAAACATCCTTGCACCGAGAGGTCCCTGCCCCAACTGGCTGCGTCTAATTGGGCACTACCAAACACAACCTGTGGAGAACCGGTCACGCCATAACAGCATGCACCTAATTGGCCAATTCTGAAATGTCCTGTCCCGTGCTCGAAGCCCCTTGTATTATGGCCGGTCTCTTGGTGACTGTTGTGATACATCCCACGACCCCAATCCCACTACCCCAACTAACCACATTTAAGCAGCACGGAAACAGGAATGAAATGCCGGGCTGCAAGAATTACATATGCACAGGTACTTTCTTCACGTATAGCTAAAATCAAAAGCTGGCACTGATGAATATACGCACAGTACTGCATAGCCTCAAAGATAGGAAGGGGCCAACCCCCTCAGGCCATGTTGCTTTAAGTGGTCTTGTAACTTTGCATTATTTATTAGGCACCATGCCCTAAGAGGGCTGGCTTTTCCTCCATTTGAAACTAAGCAGGATCAGTCCTGGTAATTGCATGGATGGGAGATCTGGGTCACCAGTGATTTTTCACCCTCGATGTTACTGTAGCTGTGAACATTTAGTTTTTTTGTTATTATGTATAAAACATTGCAGGCTCTGAGAACTCCCAATGTTTTAGTTAATGCCCTGTGTGATTAAATTATTTGCTGAGGATCATACACTTTGGTTAAGCAGCATGCTACAAGACCCTTATTTTATGGTCAGTCTCTTGGTGACTGTTGTGATACATCACACAACCCCAACAACTCGCATTTAAGTAGCACAGAAAAGGATACAAAATGATCAGCTGCAAGAATAATATACGCCCAGGTAGCTGTCACTCATGAATATATGCACAGTAACTTGCCACATATTTTAAAGTGAAATATACAAATGTAGTTCAATTGACCTTTGCCTTAAAAGAAAGTACGCAAGACAAAATATCATTGGACGTTTAAAAAAAGTAATGAACACCAGAAAAATAACCTGAGAGAGGAAATCTTTCAATAAATATGCTGGCAAACTATAAAAGGTGCTCACTTTTTAAACCCATCAATCTGTTGTGAAATATTCCCTGGAAAACAAAATCCCAATATGAAACAAGTGCTTGTGGTTACTGGTGCCCTGAAAAGCAACCACATTCAGGGGAAAATAACTGCACCAGTGTCCAGGATTGCAAACACACTTGCCACATCGTGGGCAAATACTCATGACTTACTTGTCCTCTCATCATTTCCCCTACTCACCCCCATGTCTGGTTTTCAACTATAATCTGCTTTATAAAGCTAACTTGAAAAGTACACATACCATAGTGTCACTCAAATATATAAATCCTTATCGAACTATGTTAAGCAAAAAGTGTACAATTGTAGCGTTATTCTCCCATCTTGATTGTGAGACTACAAATACCAGCATGCAATTCAGCAAAAGGCAAAAAAATTGTCTCAGACTGCAAAACTTTCATGGACTGACAGGAGCATGGCTTTGAGAACTCACAATGTTTTTAGGCAATACGCAGTGAGATTAAATGATTTGCCATGGAACACACACTTTGGTTAAGCAGTGTTCTCCAAGAGGTACACCCCTTACGGTACCATCATTCTGGCACGGGTCGATTTGACATGGGCATTCTGCCACAGCACCCATTTTGGCATGCCATTTTCGGCACACAAAAGCCATTCTAGCGCCATTTATTTGGCACAAGGGATGTTTTGATGTAGCTGACATTGCAGGCACGTCTAAATGCCCTCATTCTAAATAAGATCACAGGAATGCACTGTGACAAACCTTGCCACCTCCCACTTGAGTTGCTTTTATTTCATTTAAATAAAATGAGTTAAATGATGAAAAACCATACAGCCTTGAACCCTGGTCTGCTAGAGTTAAAAGCACAAATTCTACCCACTAGGTCACAATGGCTTGGTGCATCATGATGCCTACATTTCATACTTACCCTATGTTCAATGATAAAAGGCTAGGTATGAAACAAATAACATCATTGTAGCATAATGGTTAAGTGCTGCTTCTCAAACTCCTTAAGGGCAGGGGTCTGTGATAGCAAATCAGATCCTTCGTGTCTCTGACTCACCTTAACTATACGGTGGCTATCGCCACCCTATAATATAAAATCAGAATTAGACATTTCAAAATTTCAGCCAAGCTGCATATAGCACTGCACTGCACTTCCCAGTAGCAATCATTTGAAGTTCACCTCCAGTTCAGAGCCAGACTGTCTACGCGTAATGTGTATGTAAAATAACCCATATGTTAAACCTGTGATCCATTAAAAACACATTTTGTGTAAGTGAATGTTACTTTATACAAAGCATTTTACATCCCAATACAGACGTCTCTCAATAAACCTGACAAATGCATAATGCATAATGTTTTTTTTTATTATTTGAAAGCTACATAAATATTGTGCCTTTACTTAGACCAACCACCGGAGTATAGCTTGAAGCTCTGGGTTGGAGCTTTGGGGCATGTTGAGGAAAGACCAGAAAAGTTATGGTGGGTTTAATAGGCTTGAATGAAATCCATCCACATCAGACATGAAGCAGAATTATGCATTCCAGCCAAAACACACACAGCACAGCCCCACGTAGTAGCCATCAGTGGACGTTCACCTCCAGTTTAGAGCCAAATGGGCAATGCATTGTGGATATGTAAATTTGTTCATAAGGGTTACACTTATGAAGTTGTGTGTATCCTTGGGAGCTGCCAGTCCTGGGTTGAAAAATAGCACTCCCCTAGAAACAAAGACATTTTCTTGGATAAAAGGCTTGACCTTTGAGCTAATGTGTGCAATGCATTGCCTATTTGGCTCTATACTGGAGTTGAACACCCAACCGTGCTATTGCGTGGTGCTGTGCTGTGTGTGACTTGGATGAAAAGGCTAATTCTGCTTTTACAACTCGGTGGAAGGGTTTCTTCAAGCCTTTTAAACCCACCATAGCTTTACTGTTGTTTGCTCTCTATACATTTCTTATTATAGCGTATTCACATTTCAGGGGGCAGGGTATTTTGGATCCTTTTAAACTCTATACATTTGCTGGTAGCTGCTACACATACCCCAAAGCTCCAACGACAAGGCTGTCAGATTATACTGTGCTCATGATCCCTAATACCGGTAAAACTGGTGCACACTCGACTTCAGCCTTGAGAACAGCCCATCTTGGGTTGAAGAAGCTATGAACAAAACATCACTGACCTGTCAGACAGAGGTTTTTTGAGCAGGAGCTAAAGGCTTGTGTTAGGGGTAATTTGCATATCAACAATGCCTTTCTAATCTGGCTCTGAACTGAAGGTGAACCTTTAGTAATTGGCTAATGAGTGGTGCAGTAGCAAATGTAATTTGGCTCAAATGGCATATTGTACTTTCACATTTCATGTGAAAGGGTTTTTTCAAACATTTTCAAACCCACCATACTACTTCTTTGCTGCACACACCTCAGTACATGACTGTCACACTATACTGCATTGATGATCCCTAACAATGGTGAAAGTGTAATGCAGTTGTTTGCTACTTTCAGAATTGTCGGTTTTCACTTGCAGAAGCAACGCATAAAATAGTACTGCTCTGTAAGACAACAGACATTTAACTTTAATTCGGGTGTTTGTGTTAATTGCATAAACACAATGCTGTGTGTATTTGATATGATAGGTTATTTATAACGTGCTTAATACCCAGATGTTTCTAAGCACGGACCCGGTGATCAAACCTGTGTTGCTCCGTGTCATCTTGCTTCCAAGGCGAGCACGTTGCCGCTGAACTATCCCCCCGAGGCAGTGAGCTACCATTGAAAGCTATTGGGTAGCATTGTGGCATATGTGACTTGACACAAATTAGTTATTTTACGTTCACATTTCAGGTGTAAGGGTTTCTCTGAAGCCTTTCTAAAGGCACTGCACTTTTTTTGCATATGCCACAATGCTCCAACCCCAAAGCTGTTAGACTGTACTGATCTGATGATTCGTAATATGGGTGATGTGGGATTTCATCAAAGGTCCCTACAAACAGAACTGAAGGGTCCGCTTGAAAAATGACCTGCCAGCCTTAAACAAAAAAAACTTCACACTGAAAATGGCCATATTAAGTCATACTGTGTGGGGTTCTGCAAGTAACACAAGAAAGTGATGTCATTACAAAAGGAAAAGCAGCCTTTTAATTCACAGTGGCAGGAGAAATTCAAAGGCACCTTTTACACGAAAAGCAAGATTTTCAAACACTGACACTAAAATCGCTTTGCATGTGCATTTGCCGGTTTAAAGCAAGATATGAAGAAAAAAATTCCCCAGCTAACATAAAGATGTCAGGGAAAAGACTTGGGTCTCGGTCCGGCCGTATTAGCGCCTGATAATGAGTAGCAGCAGTAAGGCTGCTGTCATAGTGCCTGTCTTCTGCCACAAAGATCTTCTCGTGCTGAAGTTTGGAGGAGCAGGAGCTCCCTCCACCTACTGCAGGAGCAGTAGGCAACTGATTCGCTGCCCGTGTGCCCTGCCTGGAGAAAGGTAGGCCCCTTGGTGCTACTCGAGCGAACCCGCATCTTCATGCAATATCACGGCGATATTACTATTTCCACTCGCGCCATCCTTTAGAATTGGCCAGCTGCCCCTCCTGCATTTGGAGCACCCCAGATTTGCACTGGAGTGCATTATTCACCATTGTAAGCCACGAGGCTTACCACACTCCAAGATGGCTGCCCGCCATCATCACAGCCTCCTATCCGGCCCCTCAGCACTGCGCACGCTGTTATTGGCTTCCCACCAGCATTTACAGCCAATCACAAGCCGGCAGGCTGAGAGCCAGCCCACGCTCGAAGGCACTAGCTCTAAGGCACAGTGCCTGTCTTCCGCCTGTCTGCGCCGGCAAGCCCAGGGCACAGACCCCACCCTCTCCGGCCCATCCATCTACCTAGAGGGTAAGCACGCCCTTCTTTCTATACAACCCCCATGAATGCACACTCATTGACCTGCACTAGCAGAGGTACCCAGCTTTCACTCATCCTATGTCAACAACCTTTGAACTCTGCATGACCGCAACTGCCTCACTGCAGCTCAAATGAAACTATTATTGCACAACTGTATTGGTTCAAATGCTGCTCATCTGCTAGGCCCACCTTGGTGCTACCTCACTGGCAAATTACGCGTTTTACCCTATGCCCACCCGTTATTGCACTACTAGAATTGTCCTCTTCCGAACCCTAGCAGTAACTTGGAATTCAGCCTATGCCTACTTGTTGTTGCACTACTAGTATTGCCCTTTGATCCTACACCTACATGTTGTTGCATCACTAGAACTGCCCTTTTTGCACCATAATAGTAACTTCGATTTTAGCCTATGCCTACATGTTGTTGCATTACTAGATTTGTCCTCTTCTGAACCCTAGCAGTAACTTGGAATTCAGCCTATGCCTACATGTTGTTGCATTACTAGATTTGTCCTCTTCTGAACCCGAGCAGTAACTTGGAATTCAGCCTATGCCTACTTGTTGTTGCATTAGTAGAACTGCTTTACTAGAACTGCCCTTTTTGCACCATAGTAGCAACTTTAAATTTAGCCTATGCCTGCATGTTGTTGCACTACTAGAACTGCCCGTTCTGTAGACGTAGGAGCAAATTCGATTTCAGCCTATGCCTACCTGTCGCTGCAATTACTGCAACCGCCCGCCTCTGCACTCTGCTATGCTAGCAACCAAACTACCCACTCACTGCATTACTCCAACTATGCTCCCTTGGCTCATGCTCACCATGCTCCCTTTCTGCATCATAAACAACAGCATTCCATGCAGCAGCAACAGTTATATACCATATGTCAATGGACTAGCTAAACTAGGCTGCCCCAGACACCACCCCATCCCCTGTCCCACACCCTTCCTCCCTACCCTCCCACCTTTCCCACACCTCACTCCCCAACACTCTACTGCCTTAATTAATGCCACACTAGATAATATCCTACCCAACACCTCTAATATAATTAAAGTTGACCATATTGCCTTCAACCCTTACCATCCCAATCCATTGGCTCACTGCCCCACAAGTAAGCCTACCCTCCAGGACTGCAATAACAGACTCTGCGCCAGACTCCCTACCACATTTGGCAAGTTGCCTACCGCACCTGCGACCAAGACCACAACTAAGAACAGCGTTAAGGCCACTAACTCGTCATCTCTAAAAGGGGCACTACTCAACGTTAGATCCCTAGTAGCCCACCCCACCGAAATTGCTGACATTATCCTTACAGGAGATCTTGACTTCCTTGCTACCACAGAAAAATGGCTATCCGAAGCAGCAGGACCCTACCTCACTCTCGCTATTCCCGATAACTACTCCATCCTCAGAGCGGATAGACCTAATGCTCAAAGAGGAGGTGTAGCAATCATATTCAAGTCCTCGCTTGACTTCAGATTCATCACCTCCCCCCCGCTTAAGTCCTGCGAACACCTCACCATCAAAGTACAAACTACCCCTAAGAGTACCATTACCCTGCAACTCATATACAGGCCTCCAGGCCCCATAAGCTCCTTCGAGGAAGACATTACCTCTCTCATAGCAGAGAATTCCAAGCCCCACTCCCAAAATATCATTCTAGGAGACTTTAACCTAGGGATTAATGACCCTAACGACTCTCCTGCTGCCTCCCTGGCTAACGCCTTATCCGAGCATGACTTCACCCAAGTTGTTATACAACCTACCCACCAGGAAGGTAGAACTATTGACTGGGTCGTAGCCCACAACTGCAATATCACCTGCAAAGCCCCTCAACCTCTTGTATGGACTGACCACTGCCTCATATTATTCGACATTTACCAAAACAATCCGAACCTAAAACAGCGCCCTTACCCACCAGCCTGCCTGACTAGAAACAAGCGCAACATCACCGCAGAAACCCTTACACCACTGATCCTCCCCTTCTAAACACAATCCCAGCTACCACCGACCTTAACCTTCTAGTCGACTCCTACAATGATGCCCTAACCAGCACCATTGATGCAGTCGCCCCATTAAAGCAACCAAAAGTAAGCCTATAGCTCACTTGAACCCTTGGTACACACCAGAACTCAAAATTCTTAGAAAAAATAAAGCCAAGATGGAAAGCCTTTGGAAAAATAACCCCCCTGCAGAAAACAAGGTTGATCTTGCGACCATTTCCTCCCACTACAAGAAGGAGATAATCCGGACTAAAAAGAAGCCTATAATGTCAGAATAAATAATGCCCAATCCTCTGCTAAAGAACTCTTCACCATCCTGAAGGAATTAGAAAATCTGAATCCTCCAACCGATATCTGCGTGAAGGACAAGGCATGGTGCACCAGCATCCAAAATGCCCTAGCTAACAAAATCACTGGTCTTCAAAACAAAATCGAATCCAAAAGATTACAACTCTCCAACAGCAATGCCTTCATACCTAGCACACCCACCTCTACTAGCAATACCTCCGGGTTTACATTCAAACCGGTTACTATACCCGAAATTCAAAAAATCATAGCATCCCTTAAACCATCTAATTGTAAAGGGGACAGCCGCCCCGCACAGATCATCAAATACGCGGCGCGAGACCTCGCCCCATTTATATCCAAAGTAGTAAACCTATCCTTCTCAACTAATTCTGTACCTAACAACCTAAAACAGTCTTGGGTTCTCCCTCTCCTAAAAAAACAATCCCTCGACCCAGCCATTCCCACCAATTACAGGCCTATCACCACGGTCCCCTTCCTACTAAAAATCCCCAACAGAGTTGCCTATCTGCAAATCCAGGATTACTTGGAGTCTAATCAACTTCTAGGCCTGCGTCAATCTGGCTTTCGCCCTCAACATGGACCGGAAACTGCCCTTGTTGACCTTAAAAGCCAGATTGATGACATCAAGGTCAAAAACAAAGCAGCTATCCTACTTCTCCTAGACCTTTCAGCAGCCTTCGACCTGGTTGACCACAAAATACTCTGCAACCACCTCTCTTCTGCTGCCCACTTCTCCCCCCCTGCTGTCATGTGGATACAATCCTTCCTAGCCAACAGAACCATGAGGGTTTTTTCATCTGTGGCTTTAGCTGACCCCATCCCCATCACCTGTGGTGTCCCACAAGGGTCCTGCGTCTCCCCTACCCTCTATAACATCTTTACAAAACACCCCTTTTAGATAAATTGGACCATCTGGGTGTCACCTACACCAACCATGCAGATGACACCCAGATACTGCTCACCATCTCTGGCAACTACAACACTGACGCCACCAGGATTAACAAAATCTTCGTCATCATTCAGGCATGGATGGCCACACACAGTCTCTGCCTGAATGATGAGAAGACAGAGCTTCTCCTATTCGGGTCCCCTAATAATCTACAGAATCTCAGCCCCGATTATTCGAACTTCACTATAGATGGCAACATCATCCCAGTTGTGAAAAACGTGAAAACATTAGGCTTCTACCTTGACGCCAATACTAACCTCGCCAAACAAGTTAATATGACTGCCTCAGCCACCGCATACACGGGAAAACTAATCATGGCCTGTAGACCGTTTCCATCTACAAACAGTTGCCTCATTCTGGCGAGGGTCCTTATACAATCAAAGCTTGACTACTGTAATAGCCTTTACCTTGGTGCCAACCAAGCTATAATCAAGAAACTTCAGATCCTCCAAAATGATGCGCTGAGAGCAGCACTAAATATTCCCAAGAGAGAGCACATCTCCCACACAAGAATATCTTGCAAATGGTTATCCATTCAGCAAACAATTTACCTAAAAACCCTTTGCCTCACCTACAAAGCCTTAAACCACCTAGCCCCCCAGTACCTGACCAACAAACTCACCCTTAAACCCAACACAAGAGTCACCAGTTCATCCAATACCCTTAGCCTCATCGTGCCCAGATTCACTGCCAAAAGAGCGGGAGGTTCGAGCTTCACTGTCCTCGCCCCTCAACTTTGGAACACCCTGCCACTGAATATTAAACTGGCCAAATCCTTCCAATTGTTCAGAAAACTAGTCATTAGCTGGCTTCTGGAGAAGGTAATCCTCAGATAGACTAAGCTTAGTACTTATTGTATATATTGTACATATTCTGAAATGTTTCCTAATACCTGCCTGTACATACCATATATGGCATGCCACAATTGTTTAACTGTTTGTATACTGTAACCTTGTAACTTGTCCTTTAAGCGCCCATTTACCCCTGGGTCTGGAGCGCTATACTAAATAAAATAAACAAATAAACAAACAAAACAAACAAGGCAGTATATCCCCCTTCCCATTGGGTACATTAGACCCAATGGGTTTTTTTGCCGCTGTTAGTGCCAGGTTAATAGTGCCGAATGAGGGCAGAAAGTTGAGATTTTTACCTGCAGCAAAAAGCTTGAGAAAGAATTCCAACTTTCCGTCCAACTTGTGATTGGGCTAACCCTTAAATGAAATGTGGTGGTAATAGTGTTACCACCACATTTAAGGGCTACCGCCCAACTCGTGATGAGGCCCCAAGTGTGTGTTGACAAGATTTATCGTATATTAGGTTGCATGTGTTTATATCAAAATATTTTATATTGAATGCACATATCTTGAATATTTTATATTGAAAACATTTATAGTGAATGCACTTTTTGTTTTGTTTTAGGGGGTCCCCCAAAAAAAAAAACTTTTCCCACCCCTAAAAACCCATCCTGACCATTTCCCAAAAATGTTTAACCCTTTACAGCACACCTAAATGCATTCACTATAAAAGATTTCACTATAAAATATTCAATATATGGGCATTCAATATAAAAGATTCGATATGAACATGGTTTACCATATATTATGCTTCACATGTGAAATACCGGCAACAATTGAAAATAAAATGCCACTTTGTTTCCATGGGTCACATGTAAATTCCATGTAGGCCGGAGGCAGAACCTTTTGCTTGTTGTTGGGCAGACTTTACAAAAGTCTCCCCCACTGCAAGCCTGTAGGCCTTCTGGTCTGGAAAGAGAATTCCTTTGAAGCTTGTGCATCCCTGCTATTAATGTCTTGCAGCTCACCCACTTCAAACAACAGAAGGGCAAATGGCCCAGCCAGTGCATGACTGGAATGTGGTGAGGAGTTGGGCAATCAAGGGAAGGTTAACTCTGAAAAAATACAAGACAATACAAGGTTTGTAGATCAAAATGGTGGAGAACTTCAGATAACAGGTCATATGCTGACGAGGAATGGCAAATGGCCCAGAGACAGGAGAGCGCAAATTTGCATACACTGAAGATTTCCCATTAGTATGAAAAGACTATAATAACTGATACATTTTCCTCAGCAACCACAAGTTGTACTGCATTCACTTTTGTGTCATTTTTAAGATAATTTCCAGGCGTTTTTGTTCAAAGAAAATTCATCCACCTGCGTTTTAGTGAATTCTAACTGGAAGCTAAAAAGTGTTCCGTTCTGAAAATGTCCAGAATTTCCAGAATTTAAGAGTTGGTGAACTGGTGGAAGGTATAATTAGGTATTTGGTGAGGTGCATGATCATAACTATTATGCTTTATGTTTAAATGGCAGAAAATTGCCACACACAGCATGGTGCAGACCCGGCTGTCGTTTTATAAAATTCCCCATGAATAGCTGAAGTGGAATATATATATATATATATATATGAAAAATAATAGGGGACTTCGAATGGGAGTTGCCATATGTCTGTTCTAGACTCCTAAACCAATTCTTAGAGAGAGGCTGGATTTGAGGGGGCGTGGGGTAACTGTCCATTTCTGGTAGTGAGAATTCTTGCAGGACACAACCCAATATTGAAATCTTGATGGTGTAATTGCTGGCATATAAAGTATATGCACTATGAGAGAAGAGAGAGCTGCTATAAATTACCAACTGACAGCCGCAAGGAAAAACCAAAGGAGGGAGAGCTGCTAAAAACGATCAACTGACAGCTGCAGAGAAACACCAAAGGAGAGGGAGTGGCTACAAATTACCAGCTGACAGCCTCAAGAAAACACCAAAGAAGATTTGGTGAAATTGCATCTGTGTGAGGCTTGGAAGAGGGCTGGAGCTGTCTATTGCTGGGGAAGCCTAAATGCTGTCTGGGCCCTATGGTGAAGAGCTTAGGACCATCTTTGAGAGTGGTGTAACCAGACCACTGCCCTATCCTACAAGAGGGTTCTGAAATGCAGCTGGCTTTCCTGAAATGTAAACAGAGGTTGTCAATGTAAGTAGAGTTGAGCCATTTGAAACCAAAAGGTCAGGGTGATCTGCTTGCCTTAAATCCTTTCTCTTTGTAGGGGCCGGGAGGGGGGGTAAAATTGTGTAGATCTGTAGCCTATTCGACTGAATATAATTTAATTAACTCCCATTTAGGAAAACACTCTGTGGTGATTTTGTGTTAACATTTGAAATTAACAAAGCTAATTCCCAGTGTACACTGAAAACTATAGCCTGTAATTTAATTGGGTAATCCTATTTGTCGTGTTGACCCATACTTCTTTATTGAGGAGTGGTATCCTTGCCCCTAAACTAAACAAAACTGTAAACTGCCAACTTCCCCAACACAGGCCTTTAAGGGGGGTGGAGGCCTTTGAATGGAGGGGGGATCTGCAAATCCAAAATTCCTAAATCAACCGCAGTTCACTGTCCAACTTCCCCAATACAGGTCTTTGAGTGGAGGGGGGATCTGTAAATCCAAAACTCCTAAATCAACCGCAGTTCACTGTCCAACTTCCCCAACACAGGACTTTAAGTGAAGGGGGTCTGAAAAACAAACTGCTAAATCATCATGTGTTTATTTTAAAGCAAAAGTGTGGGTGAAATAATAATTGACACATGCATATGTACAAATCTGTAAACCAACTGCTAGCCTTTTTAAGCACACAGGAAAATCGAAACAGAACAGCACATGTAAATTGATTTTGTTCATTGACCAGTGTTGATTATTCCTTGAAATTAAGTCTGTAAAATGTAAAGTATTGTGATTTCTGTTTTCAAAACAAACTTGTGTGATTTATTTATGGAAAAAAAGGTTTAATTGTGAGCCACAGAGAAGGTGCTGTTTGTGGTTTTAGTGTGATCACCATTGCTTATAATTCCAATGAATATACATATCTTTTCTGTACACCGGCCTGGTTCTTGGCTCATTGGTGGCACAGGAGGAAGGATCCAAGGAGCATGAGATGAATCTGAAATAGGCTCAACAAAGAATTTACATTAAACAGTTTGTTGTGTGACACCTTGATTCGGGTGGGAAGGAACTCCCTGTATTGAGGTTGACCTCTAAATAAACGGTTACAGTGAAAACTGTATTCAGTTGTCTGCAACCCTCCGAGAGGTCTGTCTTAGGTTGAAACAGCTTTTTATGAAATAAAACTGCTCTGTAAACTGGAGATATTTTTCTGAAGTTCACACATCGAGGGAATCGAGGCGCTGTTACAGGAATATGTCTTAGTTGTGTATTTATAAGATGCTTAATACCCAGTGGTTTCTAAGCGCTGACCCGGGGGTCGAACCTGTAATGTAGAGGCCTGAGAGGAACTGGAAGCAATGAAAGCTAAACATGGCGCCTACTGTGCCATAAATGCTGACCCTTCCCAGACTCCATGCCCGACCACTTGGTGACAACCTCGTTCATTGGCTTAAAGAAGGGAAAGATAAACAAGAGTGTCCTTTTTGTGCTGGGTCTATTGAGACACTCAGGCACCACATATATTTTTTCAAGAAATACTGCGCTTGTAGAAACATGTTGATAATCCCATTAATAGAATGTTGTAGTAAGGATGGCAAGGAGTCATAGATAGGTTAATCAATAAGAGGACATTGATTGTAACTGAAGACCCCCATAGCAGCGGGTGACAGTGTGGGCTGCTGCCTCCAGTTCAACTTAACGGTCTTCTCCGTGGTGCTCCAGAATCGATGGGCACTCTAGAACTCACAGAGTGGTTCGGAGGCATATATCATAACATGAAATCATACGGCTTTTTCCAATGAAGGGCTGAGTTTCTCTTTCTTTTACTGCTGCGAGATGTTTTCGTGGTATGCCGTGTATACCCGCCCTTCCCCCTGCGCCTCCGTTTAGCGCGTTTTTTTATCAGTTTTATTTCACAGGGCCTTTTCGTCATCCACACTGTCATTTGTGTGCTCGGCTCCTTTGCTTTGGGTGTCAGCCTACCTGCCCACCGGTCAGTCCACAGCCCTGCGGAGATGAACCATTGCAAACCGCAGTAACATTGCCGCAAACACGTGGCTGCGGAATCTTGATGACATACTCCGCTTTGTGGGATTGCAGGCAGCCACAGCACCTCTTCAGGATCTACAAAGTCCCTCTTGATCCGATTGCACAATTATTATTTTTGTGTTTGTTACATGAAATTGATATATCTATGAAAATAGTGATTCTGACTATCAAGGTTTCGGAATGTATTGAAGTGAGTGACGTCAGTAGCCAGGCATTTGATTGACTTTACCTAACTTTAACTCACACCTCACTGCCAGAAACTTTACAACGTATAGCCCAAATCTCATAGGAGCCTAATAATGGTGTGGCACAAAAGGTATGGAGATAACAAGAGTGGAACGAGACAGCCATCTACTGGCCATTTCTAAAAAACACAAGAACGAAGCAAAAAGAGTCGATGGAAATAAATTCAAACACAACTTTGATCCATGCGACCTACAATATTATGGTAAATATATAAATTGAAATGTCTTGTGTTGCTGTTTGTGTCACCATTAAAACTTTAAAATGAGAACGGAATGCCTGCTGTATGAAATAGAGTGCTTGCTGAGCACAGGCCTGTACTATTCTCCTCGCGTGTACTTCCTATCGTCACCCAATAGTGCAACACGAGAGAGCGGGAGTGTGTGAATAACACGGGGAAGGTTTGACTTTGTAACGCATACTGCACCACAAACTTCTTGCAGCACCTGTGTCTTGATTTTCCAGGTTTGCCAAATCTGGGTGTTTAAAGGCCTCATCAAAATATGTTCAATACGATTTATATCAAAACAGTATATTTACACGGGGCCAATTATGTTACTGTATGCTGTGGTAAAAATCAATGCCAAATCACCACTATAGTGACCTCAAAGATTGACTAACCCTCGCTAGAGGTCCTGTATATGGCAAGAGAAAGGAAAACGAAATACTTTTTCCTATGTCTTGTATGCATATCCGTAATAACTGTTATGCTGGAAGAAAATGTAAGTTATAGAACCCCGTTTTTGCACCAGGTGTATGTTGGTTGAATGGTATGATTGATGATCATTAAGTAAAATGGCTGTAAGGTTTTTTTAAAATATGTTTTTATGAAAAACCATTAAAGAGATTTATGTTTTGCAAAATTGCACTCAGCCTAAATAATTGTCCCCATTAAAGTGTTAACTCTGCCAACTATATAAGCAGGTGCCCTTCACCCTATCCTGTGCCATATAAAGGGACCTCTAGAGAGAGGTAGTCAATCTGTAACGCATTTACTTTCTTCCTTAGATTTTCCCTTCCAACAGATTTGACCCCCTTCAACAAAAATTAGGGATTACCCAATCATTTATTCCTGTGATCTCAAAGAGCCAAGAGTTGTTGAGTGGTTGGCGTATTGCCCCCCTGCCGGAATCGAGACCGTAGTCTGTGGAGGGAAGCAAAATGGGAAGGGACGAAGCAGTGTGTGAAAGAGGGTACAGCAGTGTTCGAAGTGAGCGGGAGCGGTGTTCCACTTCTTTTATTTTGTACTGTTAACAGTTGCACTCATTTTTACAACAATTTTCACCATTACAGAAGTGTCCCTTGCGAAGTTCAATCACACTTCTCTACTTTACCACCGGATAACAGTTAAACTGAAATCTAAATTGGCTGTCAAGCAGCATGGCCGCAAACCTGCAAAATTGTGTTGAACATTGCTCCCTTCCTTCTGATTCTATCCACCGCCCTAGTCACAGTTCTACTCCTTGTTTTGGTACACTTCAACCACTGTGGTGCAGATAAAAAAAACGGGGGATAGATGCAATGGAATCTGATTTCATCCAGTCAAAGTAGATCATAGATCAGGATTGCAGAAATGAGGCGCGTAAATTCCGAGTTGTCTGAAGAAGAAGGAAGGAAAGTGTATGGCTGTATGATGGTCTTAAGATGCGCTCATGCAGGTTACGGAAGCATGTCAGCTTTTTTTGTCCAAGTATACATTTGATTTCGCCCTCAAAATAAATGTATGGGTCCGGATTATCTCAAATTTGACTGCAAAAAAACGAAAAATGGAGCAGATGAATTTGGGACCGGGTTTGCAGGATTCGTAATAGGGATTGGAACATTCAGGTTTTCCCCAAAGGATGTTATCCAAAAATGTTTCCACAAGGGTAACAATGAACTACTCTGTGTGTAGCGTAACATGAAATGAAATGTAGAAACTATGTTTTGCTAATTGTTATGCAGTCATCATAGTGCAAAAACAGCCTGATGCACGTATGCCCTGGTGCAAATGTTTTCAAATAATATGAATTGGGAAAATAACTGTTTCCTCCATTCTGTAATAAGTAAGCATTTGCTCAGTTTGCGCACTGGTGCACATGTTATATGATCTAGCCCCGGAACAGTAATTATGGGACTGGCAAACCCAGTGATCAAGTGTGGACTGAGTCAAGAATAAACTGTGTGAAAGGCCCATTTGGATGGTGACCGACAGCCTAAGTCGAGCCAGCTGTCTTTCTTTCTGCATGTAGTGAACGCCTAGCACTCTTTGTGGGAGCTGTTCTACAGATATGAGCATGTCTTTGGCTCATGTGTTGTCATGATATGGAATGATCCACAACACATTGGTGTTATTTTTAAGGTGGGTATCATGAGAAAATGCACAGTGTAATAGGAGATCAAAGCCCCTTCTCTTACTTCCTCTGCCATTGATGACCAGGTTCTATGTACAGACAAATTGGAAGGAACTTCGGGCACTCTTAATTGAGGGTGGGTTTTGAATGATGGCTCCTCTGAAAACAATACCCTGGTTCCAGATGCTCAAAGGTTCTTGAAGCTTGGTGGGAGCTTGATCTTCTGGGAGTTAATCTGCATAACCCAGTCTTCGCCCCACCGCCCCACTTCTTCACTTGAGCTGCAGTAACCCTAACCTGTTAAAAGAGGTGAGCAGGGTGATAGTTGGTCAAAAGATGGGTGTAGATGCTGCTTCCTTGGGAGTTATGGTGATTTTCATGAACTGAATTCCATTAGCCTATATTATTTATTTGCTAGGAATTTTGTGGAGTGCTACATGTCCCCTTATGGCTGCTTTAAACCACTGGTTGGCCTTCTGCAAAACAACATGATATTAATATAAATCACCATAACAAAACATAGAATGGCATAACATGGCATAACATGACCTAATCAGCTAGGGTCCATTAAATCGGCCTTTGTGTACCCAATGCCCAGCATTACACCCCACTGGAGGCTTTACTTCTATTTTTTACAGAGTTTAGAAATGGGAGAATTCTATCATGAAGTGCTACTTAAAAATATGATATTATTTATAAATGAATACAGCTTAGTATTCACTAGAGCAACATTTATTTCACGGAATGGTGTAAGAAGATTTTTGAGTTTTTGCTAGATATTCTACAGTTGCACAGCTAAAAATTGAAAAATTAAGAAACTAAACGTGGGTGCATTAGTGTGCAATTGGTCGGATAAAGTGAGGAATATAGAAATGACACATACATTTTTTGACATAATGGACTGAATGTTTCCCATTAATCTTTATTCCCCTAAAGTCACTCTTCATCATCTCTGTTCTCCAAAAATTAGGTGAACCCGCCTCCACCAGGAACCCTTAGGAAATGGGTATACAGATCCTCCATTCCATTCAGTGCCCCTTTTTTCTTTTCCTTTTCCCGGGAGGGAGGGAGAGGCTTCTATGGTGCAGTGGGGACCACAGAAGTAGTCTCTACAATCCTGGTCCCTCCTGGTGAGTGGGGTGTGTGTGGAAACATAGATTGTTCAGGCGCCCTAGAACCTGCTGTGGAAGGGTCCCAGGTTGTGAACATAAGAGGCATGAAACGCCCTAGTGTAGCCCTGCTCATTAGTGAGAGTCAGGTGTTCAATGCTGCCAGTATTCTGAGAAGATCTGCACATGTACATAAGGGGTACCATACTCCCCATTGCCGGACAGAGGGCGGACTGTGGATGCAGATGAGAGGTGCACGCTTGCACACCATATTGGGAGTGCCAGTGTGGCCGAGTGCCCTCTCAACTGTTATTTAAAAAGGATTCCGCAAGCGGTTGTCTACGTGCAGATCTACATAGTCTGTTTATTTGCACAAAAGCCAAGGGGTATTTGAAAAAGCCATTAAGGGCAAGTCCTCTTTCTAAGAAGCGAGACACTAAACGAAGTCCTACGTCAAGCAGATCTCATTCCTCTTCTCTCTCTGATGATGAGTTACACAATGGGCACAATAGAAGACACGCAAGTCCAGGCGTCACAGAACCCCTGCCTGGTGTGAAATAAAGGAGAAGGAGTAAAGGATGCCATGAAGTTGGGGTGAGCAGAAAACATAGAAAGATGATGCAGTCCTGGTACACAGACTCTCCAACTTCTACGTCTTCGGCTACAGATCAGATCAGACCTGTGTAGAAGGCACTGAAAATTGAAGAAGAGCCAGGAAGAAATATGTCTAAGGTATTGTCTCAAACAAAAAAAAAGGCAACAAAATGTGAGGACATGAAATCACACTGCCAAGAGGTGTTCTCCTCTGTTAACATCTGTGAAGAATAGGATGCTCAGGGAATGGACGGATTCTGAGAAATTCAACATGGCCATTTCATGTCAATGACAGGTGTGGTAAAAATGGATACTCTTTTGTTGAGCTTGGGAGGACGGCCATCCATGTCCACAGATAATTCAACTGAGAGGAATGCTTTGGATAAACGAGTCAAGTTGTCTTTGAAAAATAGAATTGTCCTGCCCTCATCTTAGTTTAAGTTTAAGGGGAGACATGTAGGCCACGTAGACGTCTTCCACTTAAAGAAACTTCCTGAGTGGTGAGGGGATTCGCAAAACAAAAGAGGTGATGGCTGAAAGGTTTAGAATTAATCCTAAGTAGGACATTTGGCAGTGGTGGAAAGGATGAAAAGCAAGTCCCCACGTGCTAAGGGTGTCAGCGGGACCACTCTGTCTTCAGGGGCTTCCACTTCTGCAAGAAGTCAGATGTTGGGATTGAAACACTAAGGCCTCACAGAAAAATGCAGCTTTTAAAGTCCCATTTGAAGTGTTCATTGTTTCTAGACATAGAATAGGAAACATGCCATGGCAGTAAAAAAGCCAGAAGACATCTGAGCCCCAACGAAAGAAGATACTATTTCATCAGGTGCTGCAGATTCAATTCTATGGATCAAGATGTTTGCAGGGAATATGCCATGGAAGACAGGATGAGTTCCAGGCTGGACAAAGGTGTCACCTCTCACCAACCTAGAAAGAGCTAAAATCTTGACTGTTCCAAGACCAGGGAACAATCATCACTGACATCTGGATAAGTACTAGCCCAAAGAGATGTTTACAGAAAGTGACAGGTTGAGGGAAATGAAAATGAGTTTGCTCCGTTCCGCCAGAGATGGGTAGCCCTGCATTCCTTCAGCTTGGAAAGAATCAAAGAAAAATGTCTGCAAACAGAGAGGCAGTGTCGCTAGCACTGATCACACTCGAGGCATGGGCACTTTTGTCAGCTTTAAAAGCCTCAGTTCAAATCAATCTCTCTCTGGTCAATCTTCTAGTGCTTCAGTTTGGGGCTGGTCCCAGGTTCCAGGTGCCATATTCCTTCTTTCTAGTTCCTAGGTCCTTGCTCCTGAAGCCCTGGATTTCAATTTTTGGTTTGGTGTGTAGCATGTTCTGCTTCCTGGGTTCCTTTTCTAGCTTTTCTCTGTTTTTAAGCAAGCAATTTCTTGTGATGTCCCATCTTTGAACAGCCGAGGTTGCTTGTGCTCTATCATTCTTTGATCTTCCTGTGTTCCGTAGTGTAAAGGTGATACCTGAGGTACCCTTTTTTGAGAGAATTCTTATTTGCGTTCCATTGTCCTTTCCTTTACTGAGTGGGAAGTGGATATTTTGGACTTGTAACTGTGCTGTCCTTGTTCTGGTTCTCGACTTACTCATGGGCTCTGCTCCTGGGTTTCACCTGCACTTCTCCCTTGGATCCATAATGATGGCTAGGTGTGGTGAGCTGTTTTTATTTCCTGCATCTGTGTGTATGTCTATGCTTTCCTCCATAATGTAAGTATTGTTCCTACTTGTCCATTGTCAAGAATCGTATGTGCTAAGTTATCCTGCCTTTGCTGTTGTAGCCTTTCAGGGTACTAGCTTGATCGACAGGGTACATGGGCATGCAGGCATCTCAGGTGATATTTATCATCTTCGTGAGTATTGTCTTTAATTGGCCTTACATAACACTATCAAGGGTGTCAGGTCACATACCCTTTCATTGATTGTCCTGTATGTGACAATACGCATAACATTAATTGTGGGTGATGACCTTATTGACTTTCCTTGTCAACATTAGGAGCTTTTAAGCGATTACCATTCATCCCTTTACGTATATTTTTATTTATATCAGCTTTTACTTGCACAACCCTGGTATTAGCGTGTGGGTAGCTTGGTTCCTGAAAGCTTGTTATTTGATGCAGATATATTTAACGTGTGATCTTGTGAACATTTGAGTTGGCATGTCCTCTGCCTTTTGTCTACCCATGATTAGTCGATCCATCACCACCTACCAAAGGTGGTCAACATCAAAAAACATGGAAAAGCTGGAGTTGAGTTTGATGTTCTGGCTGGAAGAGTATTTTTGTCCCTGGGAATTGGTTACATGATATATGTGGATAAAGTGAGATTATACCAGTTGAGCAGAACATTTCTGGCTTCTCAGCAGCTTTCTCTGCCACTAACGAGTTTCAAGCTTTGTGCCAAATAGTTGGTGACCTATGGCTGGATCTCTTTGTAGCCGACGACAGTTTTCATCTGAACAAATTGTTTTCTAGGAACCAACACGCTAAAGCTTCTGCATGGGCCACTCTGAATCGGAAATTGAACACGCGGTTGTGCGACGTGTTTCTCCTTCTCCAATCATTTCTTGGGTGATAAACAAGACAAGACGAGGGAGAGGAGAGGTTATCCCTATTGGCTCAGATGGAGTTGGTTTCCCTGGTTAGTACAAATGGCCGTGGAACAGGTTGGCTGATCCCCCGGCAGCCAGTTCTAATTCTGCAGGTAAAATTATGGTGCCGGCAATGCTGGTGGTGCACTAGTCAGTGTGGAGGTTGAGCAGGAAGGTCTTCAGAGGCACGGACACTCTACAGAATTAGGCATGGCTGAACAATCCAGGGTACCTTTCACTGTAAACCGGGATGGTGCATCTCTTCTAATTGGGCTCCTGTGTCATGTTCTGTCACTCAGCGTCTGAGATTGTTCAGGGTGGGTTTTCAGCTACTTGGGTAGTGGCGACTCTATGTTTACCGTGGTCATCTTTTAGGACTTTAAGAAAGCTTTAGAGATGAGAATGAATGTTGGTTACAGAGTTGGTTCTAAATGTTGTTAAAAGAGTTCTTCAGCAGTCTTTATATACCAGGTGGGTTGTCTGGCCAGGGTAATCATGATTCTTTCATGGTTATGAATACATGGATGATGTCCATTCATATGTTTATTGCTCTACAAGTGTTTTCTTCTCTCTCCCCTCCCTGGATATTCAGGGAAGGTCTACATGGGCAATAGTGGTCTCATGGACCAAAGCACATGGTGTTCCATTGACACAGAGGTCTGATGTGGTTAAATGGGTGCCACCTCATTCTTTGGATTCAGGGCATTTGGAAGCAGTACGCTGATCAGTAATGTGTGTAGTCTGGGTTTTGATTAAAGTCACTTGTGTCACAATAGTTTGGATGTAGAATATGTGTCTCAAAAACATAGGCATGCCTCACTTTTAAGGATGGAATAGGCACTTTTAGTTAACAAGTAAAATGTGCCATAACGCCACGCAGTAGCCATCCCTGGAAGTTCACCTTCAGTTCCAAGCCACAAAGCCTTGCAACGTGGTTATGCAAATTATCCGAACGCTTTATATTTTTAGCTCTATGCAGGAAAGCCAACTTCCAAGGATGCAAACATCCACCATTGACCCTGTTTTGGGATCATCAATGTGCTTGTGCTCCGAGCACTTGGAATGTTTACCAAACACCATACATGTTATGGTGGCTTTAAACATGCAAGAAGAAAACATGTTTCTTGTATTTTAAGAGTAGGATAGACCAATTATCTTAACACTACAAAGATGTCATAGAAACACAGTCATCTCTAGTTTAGAGCTGCAAATATAATATGAATCAGTAATCATCATCACTCATAGTCCTACTCTTCTGTGTCACAGTGCTTATATCCTGTCCTCCTTTCCACACATTCTTTTTTCTTTTTACTTTAATAAGCAAAACAAAAATAGTACTATCCCCATAAGACTAGGTCACATACAGGAGGATTATGGGTAAGGGGGAGGTTTATACCTTAGAAATGTGGCCATTTTCAGCCTATTCATAAGAGTTCATGTCAGGAGGTGGGTTCTCATCATTTCTAAACACTCATGAGTATGAAAAGCTGAGGATGCCAGAAACCTAAGCCTTGACCTTGGGGAAGAAGATATAAAAAACACAGCCATCACTGTCCAGTACAGCTGAGCACACAGACCTGGAGACGGCCATGAAACTGCCTATCCCAAGATGTAGTCACACCACGATTGATTGTAGATGGGTGCTTGAGGAAAGAATACTCAGCTAAGCTCTATAGCAAGCACTGGGGCAGTCAGGAGGATAAAAGAGTTGTAAAGGTGGTTGACTCATGGTGAGAACAAACCGGCATACCTAGCTAGAAGAGATGGGCAAAACTACTGTCGTGGAAGAGACCAAACAAACACTTTTGGACCCCTGTCATAACATCAACATACATTGAAGCTACCCTACTGTGATGACATGAAACATGCTCAGATCACACGTTAGCTGACATGGTTGTCTGCATTATACCAATATGGAAACAATAAAACAAGGTTCACATGAAAATGTCTACTGATAATACAAATACAAGAAGTTTCAAGGCAGCTATCGAAACATATTACTCACTTCTACACAACAGTTAGACCAAAGAAAAATGCCGATCGCACCTGATCTGAAGTGTAGAATATAGTGTAATGTTCATAGTTGTCATAAGTGTGCAGGGTGAGATTACCCAATCACACCAATACACGAGCAGAGAAACAAAGTAAACAACGTTACACCTGAAGAGCTATTGACACCTAAAACATCTGACTGAAAGTCATACAATGCAACAATATGTGTATCAACCGATGGGTCCTAGAGTAGGAAAATCATTCAGTCTAGTATGAAACATTGAACCATTTTACAGAACGAAAACAAGATGGCAGCATTTTTTTTAACACTATGGAATGAGACTTTATGATGAAAGTAGACATTTATAAACCTAAAGAAACACAGTCATTTCTGTAAAAGCAGAAACAAGGAACTAGAAACAAGGAACATTTTCTTGTTTAGAAATGTGGTCTTGGCACCACAAGCCTCATTATGAGCTTGGTGGTAATGAATTGCCACCAGTCATTTACCATTATCGCCACTGTGCACTGCAGGATTAGGAGTAGGGTAAGAGCAGTTCAGCATGGGGACATTGGAGGATTTACTATGAGTAGCAATTCTGATGCTGTAAATCCTCCATCTCTTGGGAGTTAACGTGGAGGAGATACAGAGGTAGAGTGTCCCGTTCACCTCCAAAGTCGTAATTTGAAGGGTGCTATAAAAAGATGGTAATTCTGTTTCTGCCAAAAATGAACTGTGCTGTTGTACTCATAATGTAGCTCAATATCTGTACAGATGATACTCATAGCATATAGTTTGATAAGAAGCATTCTTTGAAATAACTTCAACATGTCTCACCCGGTATTTGATACAATAATTGGAATTCCATGAGAAGAAATGTATTTGTGAAAACCCCCTGGTGAGGATCAATGAAGAATCAATGGATCATAGATCACCAAATCTAGGTTAGTGAGACATGTCACAGTCCATGGTTAGTCCTTGAGTCAGCTGTGATTTCAAGTTTTTGGAGTGAGAAACATGGTACAACTACAGCAAAGATGTTGAGGCCGAGAAATAATAACATGGAAGTCTTTTGGATCTTCAGTCATAACTGTACCAAACCCTCAGGGTTTAATGGGGTAATTGATTGGGTGGTATTCCATTAATGTGAGTTTCAGAAATGTATAACCATATTTTTCATACAATACAGAGAAACTGGAACTGGTTCACTGTCCAGAATCACTGTAATCTGGACTGCCTACCTAAGTCAGGTAAAAGTGAGCTACTCTTTATATTATCTTCAGTTTGATAACACTTGTGAGAAATATTCAAATAATGTATTTGTTTTCCATTCTTAGGGCTTGAAAAACAGGCAGTTTCATTAAATGATGTGTGAAGTATAATTGCTAATAAGAGGTGCACTTTAAGAAGGGGTTTGAAACCAGGAATCACCTAGCATGCTCGTTAAGCTAGCTGATTAATAGCAGCGCATTGTATGGCTGAATCATATCCAGAATAGTAAGCATTTCTTCTATGAAGTTCAGAATTCTGAGAGGAAAGTTTAGTGCTGATGTGTTTTGTTCTGAAAACGCATGATTCCATATATTTGATTATTGATCTACTTATTTTCAGGGTGAATTTATTTAGGATGAAGCAAGCTAAGGGAAGCAACAGGGTTTAAAGGCATACATTAAATAATTACAGACATGAACAGTCCTTAGAAAGAAAATCAAAGCTTTGTATCCTACATGTGCATTGTATGGAACTGTTTCTTTTGTTGTTATTTACAGCTCGCAGATGCACCCCGCGGCCTAGTTTTGTGAGAATATGACAATATATACAAAATAAACCAACTTAGCATGTATTACTGGCATGGCATACCATTTAGGGCAACAGGAAATAGATAACATGTACAGATAGGTGGAACATTTAGCAGTGCTGAATGGAGGATATAAGGTGTAATAGAGGGACGTGCTGTAGAGAGGATTGTCAGCAGGTTACTGGGCGGGATGGGGTTTGGGTTGTACCTTACATGCTGTGAAGAAAGTGTGCGTTGAATAGGAAAATACCATGATTTCTTCTATGAATTGTATGAGAGTACAAATGTGATTTAGATTAATATAAGGTGTTACAGTTTGGGAGTGCAGATCCAGAATGCCTGTTTTCTAGTTCTTTCATTTGTGAATGGTGGCTGCTATTGTCTTGCCAAGCAAGAGCAGTATTCGTTTGGCCGGCAAGATCTTGCACAAAACGCCAACAGCCCACATCACCCACAACTTGCTCATGCGTTCGGACGAATAGATTTAATTCGGCGGGCCAATCAGAGCCACTGAATCCCCCTACTCTGGGAAGTTCAAGGGTCCCATAAAAGTTCTAGCTCAGTTTAATTCCTGCTTTGTGGGGTTTTTTTTGGGCTGTATGGATGGGATTGTACAGGGCAGGATCCCAACTTGTGTTGTAGAATAGTTGTGGTGGCCTTTGGAAGTGTTTGTGGTGCTCATTTTGCCAGGGTATTAGTTTATAGTCATTCATATTCCCTATTTGCCCCCTTTTGAATGATTTGTATGTGTCTTGTTATTGGACCCCTTTATTGTGTTTCTTTCTTTTTTACCCTTTCTCCATGACATTAAAAAAGACACATACAAATTAGAAAGAGTAAAGCAAAGGCCATTCGTCACTCCTAATCTGGATTTGTGGTAATAAGCTCTCTGTGACTTCTTTCATAAATTTACCATACTTTCCAATTAATCGAAATAAAAAATATGAACATTGGTTGCTTTCAAATTCCTGTATTTGTGAAGCAGGAGGAGATGTGTCTGGACACTGAACAGCAATAGTTGACTTACTATATGAGGGGGCATTATAGATGCTGATACATCAGAGTTGTTTTGATGGACAATGACTAAAATCAATTTGAAGTTGAAGAGGAGATGGTAGCACTCTCTGCAGGTTGAGGGTGTGGCAGAGGTGTGGGACTGTCCAGTGACATATGACAAAAAAGATGCAGGTAGTTTTGCTGAAGGGTACAGCATAGAAATATCTGTGGGTGATAGACCTGTTCCTCCAGTAGATGGCACAGGAGGAGAAATCGACTGAGAAGTCTGCACTTGTAACTGCCTTTCAGAGGGAGAATGGGAGTCACAAGTGTCCCTTGTCAGATTAAAGGTGGGAAAGTCAGGGGGTTCTCCTCCATTTCCATGTCAGAACCTACCTCATTATGGGTCTGGTACCAATTTTGCTTGCCAGAGGAATAGACTGTGAGGGAGTGGCACTCTGATATGCCAAAAAGCAGGTTTTTAGCCAAGTAAGGTATGCCAAAGAAGGATTGCTCGTTGGGAAACATGTCAATGCAGAAGCATATGACACAGAGGTAAGATTTGTCTTCAAGTAGGGCATGTCCTTCATCTTCCAATGGCCCGTGGTTCACGGGAACCTTCATTGGTCGGGAAAGCAATGCAGCAGTATCTACAAGTTCCTCACAGGAGTACACACCTGATAGTAGCCAGTCATAATGGCACATGCACCCTTAGGCACATCTACCCTCTGATCATGGCCAAACCCCTGTATCCTCATTGTATACCGCAACAGTGGCACCATCCATAAACAGCAGCTTGTTGCCATCATCACCCCTTGTAGGTGTGGCAGCATATGGACAGTAAGGGGGGAACCAATTGATGTGCCATACTGTCTGGGTTCCCAAATGAACAACAACCAGGGAGACTTGAATCTGATGGGATTAGAGGATGTCAAAGATAAGCACATGCCAAGCAACATTCTACCCTCCTTTAGGTGGATTTCTGGGAATTGGGCAAAAAGGTGGTAAAGGGCAGGTGGAGTATCAAGAGAAATAGTCCCCAAATATTGTACGTGAGGCACTCAAATCATGTGAAAGTGGCACGAAGAGTTGTTTGTGGAAAAAACGCAAATATATTCAGCACTGAAATTTGTACCATTGCCATCAGAATTGAGCAGTGAGTAGAAAAGTGTTAATGAGTTAGTCTGAGTTGGATGACTTAATCCTGAATCAATGGTGGACCGAATGTAGGCCTCATATAATCCATGTTTGCCAACTTGTGATATGCCACACACAACACACATGCATAACATTCTATGATGTAAGAAACCCAATTAATTGTATTCTGATTGTTTGCAGACATTTGCATATTTTATCCGTGGCATCCAAAATGTTGCCAGTTAGGAATGGGCACCGTGCATTATTAAATCTTAAGTCATGGTTGGAAGAAAGCCCAATGTGGATTTGATATGAAGGAAACGAAAATGAAAGCAAGCAATCACTAAATCAAATGCCACTACAGTTGCTAATTGCAGTGAAAGCCAACATATAATGCTTTCAAGAGAATTTGAGGTCAAATTGCGAACGTGATAAGTAAGATTGTGTTAGAATCATGCTTCATGAATTCTGCATATTATCTTTGATGACATGGGACTGGTGGGGTGTTTTCATAAGCAACCTTGTATATGTTCGCAATTCTGGAATGGCACACCAAAGTAGTTAATAATGTAGAACATATACAATACAAATAAGACAGTTGAACTCTGCTGGAATATACAATTATACAATGTGTCCTGAGAATATTAACTGATTTCTTTTGTGTAAGAGAGCTTTAAATATGTTGCATCTACGGTTCATGTGTGCTGTAGTGCTGAGAAACTGTGGTGGTTGCTCAAATGGGCATGTTGCTGTGTAGCAAAGACTCATATACCCAAAATAATACAGATGCATGCCACACTTGATTCTGTGGAAGAATTAATAACATGCCATGAGTACTGTATCCTCCATTGGAAGGTGGCTATGTCTTCATGAATGTAGTTGTAAAATAGCAGGTACAAAGTTCAAGAACAGAACAGTGGTAAGGAATATTCGAATGGCATTGTCTGCCATTATAATCAGTCACTGCTGTGTCAGTCACTAGAGCTTTGTCAAAGCAACAACTTTTTCTGGAGTGATAGTATAAAAAGGGCTGTATGGTGACTGGCTACCTGTGATAAGGCTGCA
Source organism: Ambystoma mexicanum (assembly GCF_040938575.1). Lineage (NCBI taxonomy): Eukaryota > Metazoa > Chordata > Amphibia > Caudata > Ambystomatidae > Ambystoma > Ambystoma mexicanum. The sequence goes on along the minus strand of NC_090924.1, from coordinate 172,886,104 downwards.
GTAAAGGATTCCTGGGATGATAGCAATCCTGTTCATAATGTCTCATGATATGGCACTGCAAGGATGTGGTACCCAATGTGGTTTCAACCTTTCACTGGCACACATTGATGAGATGCAGCTGATCATTGTCCTCCGGTGTGCAGAAGGTCCACACTTATAAATGTCTTGCCGGACTAAGAAGATGTATCCTCATGCACTCAGCTGGTCAGAAAGGTGGTGGTGGAGGAGCCAGTTCTGTGGCTGCCACATGCTAATGTTTTTTCAGTTTCAGATATAACAGGTTTTTATTGAAAGACCATGTCATCATCATTATTTTTAGACTCATCGTCTGTTTATGTGGGCAGGGGTGTTGGTGATGTTGGTGGTGTAAAGGGAGATCAATGACATTTCATGTCTTGCACCTGTGTTTTGTTTCTCTTAGCTCATCAGTCGATATATTCCAAAACCCCTCTTCCCTACTGCCAGAGACAGTGGAGGAATCCTCCTCAAAATACCTCTATCCGCCCCTTCTACTTGGAGGTGCTCTGGACATCCTGGAAACTTGCCTAAAAAATGAGTCACTACCCTACAGCCACAGGAGGATGGCATGCATGGTGTGCAAGTTGTGCACTGAGTTACAGGCACTGAATATACTCTTTTTCTGCCGCCAAAGAATTCTAAGATATTTTGTAGTTACTACTAATATGTTATCACACAAACAATTGTGGTGGTACATAGAGTGAAAGTAACTGAATTTAATATCTTTCAACCTCTGAATTATTTTAAAACGTGTTTCTAGTTTCTAGTAATATTTTGTCTCTTCAGGAAAATATGACACACTCAGTTGCAATTGCTGAAAATGACCTGTTCTTGCCTCCGACTACTTCCCCACAACTATTTTCTTCTTGTGTTGCAAAGCTGACACACTGAGTTGTAGACACTCTATATAACCTCTTTCTGTCTCTAAGTAATGTGATTTTGTGCCTGCAACTAGCATGTTGTCCTGTCATAAAAAGATGGCACAGCCAGTTAAAACCACTGAATGAACTCACCTATCCTGAAACAATGTTAAGCCTATTTCTCTGTGGGTAGATGTGTTTCTGAGTTAGAGCAATTGGATATATTCTGCCCTTGTTTCCAAAGCTTTCTAAAGCTTTTTCTAGTGAAAATTGGCATTTTGTCTAATCACAAATACATAATGAACTGGGAAAAAGTCACTCAATATCATTTGCTTCTGCCTCAAAAAAATAACAAGACGTTTGTGTCACTGGTAATGTTCTGTGTATACCCTCAGCGGTTCTTACGCAATCTTGCCTCTGCCTCTACTAACAAAGGGATATAGAAATCGAATCACCCATTCCCTATTTTTGCCCAAACAACCAAAACATTCTGCCCAAACCTCGCATAATGTTCAGGAAAGCCTAATGTTTTTCCAGGCATAGTCACTGGCTCACTATGTTTTCTAATATGTGAGTGATGGCATGGTGGTTTTTAGAGGCATATGGGGGTGCTTATTCCACGTAGTGGTTATGTGTTCTTGTCCGCGTGCCTGATTACTACAACACATCAATTGACATATATGGTATACGTTCAACAGTATTTATGCTTATATATCTGGACGGGATGTAATTCATATCTACTAGAAATGTCTATGGCAGGGGGCATTCTATAGGGGGCATTCTACATTCTACAGGAAGAATTCTAGTTCGGCTTTAGACCCGGTTAACGCACAAAAATTGCTACTTTGCACATTCTGAAAGCAAGTTCAGGCATCACTGTTGGGGTTGTGTTCTACAGCATTATTTGGACTGCTGGATCTCTCAATGGTTTTTGGAGTGGCCGACTATGGGACCATTTTGAACTGCACATGAGGGCTTGTGGAGTGCTCATAGCAAGGGCTGATTCATGCCTATTCGACCAGAATCAAAGTGCCCATCTGTTTGCAGCAAGAGCCACCTCCAGACCCCTGAATTTTGGGGGTCTGGCCGGGGGCTTTGCGCTGTCACTCACGTTAGTCATTCTGTTCATGGGGCCATTGAGAGCCTAATGTCCAGAAACACAATCGCCTTAATTTTGTTTGGCAATACCACACATTTAACTCTGCTCATCACATGCCTACATAAGCGTACAGTGGTGTTAAGCAGGGCTCAAGTCGAGGGTACACACGGGTGGATGGTGTCCATTCACTTTTTTCAGAGGGCACCTCCGTATACTAATGTCTGGTGACACCACATACAATTGATATGTGATTGAGTCCCCCTATTTTTTTCTTAGGTCTTGACCCCTGGTGTTATGGTGTCTAAACGAAATACCGGTGCTAAACTGGACCACTTCAAAATAGAGATGATGGTGTCTCTGGTACTAAGAACCTCTTAACAGACCTTCAGTCATGTGCGGACACTCTTGCCCAATTTTGCTTCTAAGACGGAATATCACTGGTCATTAAATTCTTAGCATTTCTACATGGAAAGGCAAATTGCAGTCATATTCAATTCTTGCAGTTTCAGCTTTTGTCTCATGAAAGCTGGCAAAAAGAGTTTCCACAAACATATTTTAGGACTTTGATTCAGGATATCATAGTTTATTTTATTTTTATTTTATTATTTATTTCCTCATTTGGATTGTGGGGAGTCACATTTTTGTAGATATCCGCCTACAGAATGTCAAATATTGAATCTTTTCAGAATACTGCTGCAAAAATGAATTACTGACAACGAGAAATGTGTCAAATATGTACTGTATTGCAGCACAAGCACTTACCTTCCCACCCTCCTGGGAACATGATTTTGTTTAAGAACCCATGTATTCTTCCCCAAGATCTCAATCAAGTTTCCTCACAGTATTTGGCGCAGAACCTTCTCCTCCAGGTATATATGTCATAACTGGGACATTTAAGGGTGAGCCTAGAATGTGATCAGAGTAATCCAGGAGGAAGTCTTTTCCCTCAATGACATCCAGGATCTAGAAATAGCCTCTGAAGCACCTATAAATAAATCAATCATGCTTGCAATTCACAAATGGCCTAATGACTGCCCTTTTTGCAGTAGCATGTTCACTTAAATAGTGTAGGGTCTTTATTGGGATCAGTTTAGCATGTTTCATTGAGGAGAGGTTCTGGGGTAGCCCTACATTTTTTTTAATTTTGGAGAAAGCTGCTTTGTATTTTGGTAGGTGTGTAGTTTACATTTTGTTTTCCATTTTAGTGTTAGTTGGTTCCTTTTACTGGATTTTATTTGTTCTGTATCGTACAGTATTTAAGGCTCCTTGGCAGTGTGGCTTAACACTTTATAAATAGATCTAATATAACAAATGAATAGAAATAGCTGGGAGGGATATTCAACCCGTAAGAATTGGTGGACCGATCCGCAGGTCCTTAAAATGTGCATAGTGCTCAATTGTTGAGGCATTGACTGCATTTTGTCCAGCAGGCCCTACTTTAGTGGAAGATGAATAGCATTTTATGATGTCCTGTCCACTGTATAAAACCTTTTGTTGTAAGTGGCTGAAGTCGTTAATAAGCATACATGTGATTAATACCAGACGAGAGGCTTTTATAGTTAGGCAATCATGCTGAACACCTTGGTCTTTTAAAGTGGTTTCCACATTTTTATTAGCTGCCCTTAAAAAAAGGCAGTTTCGTAACGAATTCTTAGCAAATCAGGCCCTCTAGCTGAGGTGGTTCTCCGCGTCTCTATAAAGCGTGACCTGCTTCGTATGCCTGCCTATATACAATTTTGTTTTCAAGCTTATGAAATATGATGCTGACAATGTAGTTATCAATATCTTCTGTATCAATTGAGATTTAGATTAACTGGATGGAACACTGTAAATAACTTGCTGTGTGATTCTATTTATTTGTTTGCATAATTGTTTGTTCTGCTTTTATGGTGTTCAGCCAAAAGAAAAGCTGATCTGATTGATTGATTAAAGCACACAATTTCAATGCGATCTATATTTTCAAGGACAGAACAGTAATTGCATGGCCAGGTACTCTCTGTCTAGACATCGTGGGCTGCTGTTAGGTTGGTCATTGCAAAAAGAGTACTTTTGCTAATTGCCTCTGGGCCATTCAGTACAAAACGGGCCTCATTATAAGTGTTGCAGTAAGGAAACAACAGCACCAGTAGTGCTGCCGGCGCTGTTCTTACCTCGCCGCCACATTACGAGTTTGCTCGCGGTTGCCGCTCTGGGCGCCTGGTCAGACCAGGCGCGCAGAGCGGCACCCGCTAGCAGAACAGGATGGTAACAACGGTCCCGTTTTTAACGGGACCATTGTTACCATCCTCCCCATTGCCATTGAGCCCTATGGGGGCTGAAATGGGAATGGGGACGTACCGGGTCTGGGTCCCGCGAATGGGAATTACCGGGCCCGCAAAGGTCGGAATGGCCCGGTAATTCCCATTTTTCGGGACCCGGTTCCGAGTTTGGGGGTAGCCATGCTGGTAAAAACGGCATGGCTACCTCCAAACTCGTAATGAGGCCAAATGTCTATGCAGTTCTTGTAAAATAGATGTTCTGTATAAATGCACATTCAATTTACTGTTTGCTGCTGCGTGATATCCTGCATGTTGGGAAGCCACCTATCATACAATTAATCCACCTCATTGCAGATAGGCCTATTTGCAAACAAACTTGACCTGGACCTCCTTTCAATGGTGTGGCACTAGACACAAACTGTAGTATTTATGAACACGGTTCTTCCCATACCCAACATTTTGCACTGTCTACTGCCCTTCTTGGTAGGCAAGCAATGTGATCCCCAAGAGGTTGATGTGTGGATAGAGATGGAGAGTCATATGTGTAATATTGCATATACCTGTATGTGATTAAGTACACCAAGATTTTTAGTATAGGGGGCAAGACACTTGTCATCGATTTACGGCATGATAGGTTACTATGTAATACGTATGATTGATAGGCAAGCCTGAAGGTTCAACAAAACTTGAAATGCAATTTGAAGGTTAACAAAAGATGTTCTGAGAAATACACCATGGAAGGAATAATTGTTGAATCCAAAATGGAATGCATATACCTTAAAATAAAGTGAGGACAACTATAATTGAGCAAGTGCATGGAATGTTCACAAACCTCAGTGGCCATCCCTGTCAAGGTGAATAACTGGAGGTAAAGGTTGGTTCAGTCAACAAAGAAAAGCCATGTTTAGCTCTTTAGGGATTGCTGCCCGTGGAGACTTTTACATCAAACATCTTGGTGACTGATAGTTTGTTTCGGCTGCAGATGGCCATTGATTTCTTCCACATCAATCTGGGTGGATTTCTGGGCCACCGTAACTGTTATTCCCCCTACGAGGGCAATGTGGCAACAGAATTCCTTCTTCTCCAGTGCTGGAAAGTTTTCTTTAATTCCTTTCGTGGCTTTACCAATCCCACCAGATCCAGATTATGGCTCCCAACTTGTCTTTCTCTCATTCTGTTTCTACCAGATTTGCATGTGCCTTTAAGCTTCGGAAATCCAAGTCTCTAGGCACAGATCCACAACACTTTCATCTGTCCCAGCCCAGCGATCTTGGCTTCCTCCCAACTTGGACTCCACTTGTTCTGCCTGCTACCACTGGGCACACGCTCGCTATTTAGGCTTAGCAAATAGTGGATGTTCGATCTAGGCCTTACTGTTCACCATCTCTTCATATGCTCTGCCCACCTCTTGGTATGATGGGACATGCCTCATTAAATTCTTAAATGCATATTATCCTTTCTGTTTTTCTCCTGCCTTCCTCCTTCTGGTATTTCCTCCGTTCCACCTCCGCCTCATATTTCCCTTTAGATAATCCTTCCTCTTCCAGCTCTTACCTCCTTCCACCTGCTCACTTTCTCTCTCACACCAGTTCTGATCTTTACCTCATAGCCAAACCCCCTGACTTTCCTCAAAGGCCTGCCCCACTGTATACTATGACCCTTTCTCTAATAGTAGTATATTTAATCTGAGGAAGAGCACCTGTGTGGGCTTATCATTAGGCTCCGGATTAACCACTAAAATTAATTACACAAACCCTTTCAGGGGAAAACCCCCGGAATCCCTGCCCTACCTTCCTAGTCCTCCCCCACAACACCTTGCCCACGATCATCTCTGTTACACATAATGCAGAACGACATTATGGTCCACCATTATTAAATTCCTGCATTATTTTTGTGTCTCTGTTTCTGTGAACTACGTTGTGGTAATGATCATATCACTGGCTGTCATCTGTTCAACACTCCAAACCCTTTAAATGCACATGCAGGCCAAACAGTGGTTTGACTGACGGTGCACATGAGCGGCAGTTAAGCAGACATTCAGGGACAGTACTTACATACTGTATTTAATTGAAGTGCCCCAATACTGCAAACCCTAAAATGCATTTGGTGGAGAAGTGAACGCCCAGATTCTGTCACTACTTGTAAACCCAGGGCCTACCTAAATTACCTAGTGTTTGAAAATGAGAAAAATATCATTCACTGTAAGGGAACACTTATTCATTAAATGTCTAAAGTTTAGTAGAAGACAAACACCTGTCATGCAAGTTTATTATTTTGTCCTTCTTTTATTGTGGTGCCTATGAAATTGGTGTTTATTTCTGGTTTCCCCGGTCAATCTTCACCTGAAATGCAAAGTGAGTTTTCTTCATGTTGATGTATCATGCCATACCTAACCGTATATATACTTGTATGGGCTTCATGACCACATTCACACCCGGGGAAGTGTGAGTAGCCAATCAGATGGTTGGGACAGTGGGCGAGAATACACATTCTCCGTCTGCTGTTCCAGCCACCCGAGGCCCTTCCAAGGTGATGCCATTTATTTTATGTGGGGAGGCATCAGGGAGCCTCTCCCTGCTTTCTCCCCCACTGTGGGGGACAGCCATGGCCTTTACAGGTCCTAGGCCCTCGTCAAGCCCTTCACTTTGCCCGTGCCTACCTGGGCTCAGGCTGGGGGCTGTTAAAGGCTATATCAAACCTGCAGCTCCTACTGCTTCCCTCTTTCTTGGTGAGGGTTCTAACATCTGGCCTGCCAACATGCTGGCTATGTTGCATGCCAGACTGATAGTCTCACTGAGAACATTGTGCGTGTGTGCATTATGAACAAGGCATGGATGTGATGCGCTGAACCACTGTTAAATGACAAGTAGAAACCTTCTAGGGAAATTATACACAATGATTAATGCAGCTGTAACAGACGAGTGTCAAAATAGAAGTGAGAAGTGTCAATTAATTGAATCTTTCAGGTGATAAGAAAGAGCGGTGTGTCCAAATGTCCTCCAAGGACAATAGGCTCACTCTTCATGATATTTGGAGTGGCATGTCATGTGTTTCTCCTTGAAAATGAAATGCAAAGCACAATCCGATCAAGACCAGAGTTTGTGTCTTATTTGCAGAGTTTCTCCAGGTAATTAGTTCAGCCTTTCAGACTCTCCCTTTGGGCTATATCAGTAGTTAAAACCTTGAGACCTACTTACAGGCCAGGGCCTTTGACCCATTGTCTGGTGAGTTTGAAGGCTGCTATTGACTGCTGTAGCAGACTATAGGTCGAATAGCATCAAGGTAAAACAAAAATAGATTGTTGTGTGTGGTCTGACTGCAATCCTAATAGAGGTCAGAGGGCTTTCCCATTTACATCCCATAGAAACAATGGAAACATGCAATAGGCTCCTTCTCTAATGGGGGAAACCCCTGGCAATGTCCATGAAGGTCAAAGAGATAATGGATGCAGTGGCTACACTGTAGAGTCCAGAGAAATGATGCTGCGGCCATGAGCACTTCCCTCCCGGCAAGAAGATGGGCACTGCAAGGAGTATCTCAGGAATCTTGAGAAGGTAGCCAAAGCTGTTCATTAATGACCAAACTCGGCCACATGATTGCCTCAGACATACCCCCGGGTTCTAATTCATATGTTAAGTGCAAGTAGAATATTCTGAATGTTTAAAAGGTTAAATTCAACACAAATGCTTGTCACAGATGTTCACAGTATCTTATTGAAGATCCCCAAGAATGTGTGCTCTAGCACCTTGAAGCGTCTCTTGTGCTAGATGGAAATACCAAAAAAGACCATCTCAGACCAAATAACCAGACAGACTCAGAAAATATGGCTAAACACTACTTTATTCTCAATTTAATAAAGCACGGCAAACTGGCATCTGAACGATATTTGCACACTCACACACAAACTTGATTATACAGAGTTTATATACCCCAATATGGATCATTTATGTTGTCATCTTATGTGGCAATCTACAATACCAATTGAAGGGAAGGATTGGTTAAGGGGACATACGTACCTAAGGTATACATGGGTACTAGTACCTCATTGGCTGCCCCTTATATGTAAGGCATGCCTAGACCTACCTCTAAATAAATATAATAATGATTATAGCAGAGAAAATGGCAATGGAATGTTCTATGCAACATTGTATAGCATGTCGCCACATCGTCCCTGTGATTGTTTGGCATTCTCACTCCATCTTGGACTTTCGACTTTTTAGCAACGCTTAAGCAACACAAAACCTAGGTTCTTGAGTCACATCGGATTACTCCCCACTTTCCCAATTAATCCATCATCTCTCATCAGCCCGGCCATAAAACAAAGTTCCCCATCTGTAGTTGACCATGTAGTCTTCTCTCTGTTCTGGGACATTTGAAGGAGTGTAAGCACATCACTATCTTCATCTGAAGCTTAATGAATAGGCCTTGTTTTGGACTTCTGAATCACATGTGAAGAAACCAGAAATGTGTCAATATCAACCTCCTATTTACTGTTTTCTTTGGTATCCCAGCGTTTTATTACAAATAAAACAGAGTGGTATAATAACACTGAAAAAACACTGAAAAGATCCAATAAATATATAAAGGGTAAAAACAAAGAAAATCAGTGTTTGTCTGTGTTTTGTCCGCAATTAAATTTGCCACTCTGTAATTGTGGTCGGTAAGATCACATATAGCCGTTTTCTTCTTCTTTAATCTAAGAGAAGTATGTCTTACGTACATAGCTTATCCATCTGCCTTCCCATGTGCCTTCCGATTATTCCTTAAAATAGCAAGCTTGATCTCAGGCCAAAACAGATTCCTTTTTATTTTGCACACAAAGCTATTTCTCTAATGTCTCCTGAATCTGCATCCCTGGTCTGTCTCGGAGGTAGGTGAATTGAGTCTTCCTATTATGGCTGCATTAGCAAAGTTATATGTTCCTCTATAGCAGGCTTCTATATGTCTCATCTATCTTGCGTTACTGCGTATTTACACCTATTGGTCAGCTAGTTATTCTATCTTCTTCGTATTTATGATTACTTTATCATTTTGTACATGTTTCAGTTACGTTGTTACTCTTAAATATTTTCATATCGTTTCTGTATGTCCTCCTATATTTTCTTCATGATATCACTCTGCCCTCGTCAGATTTCACTCAGCGCTCCATAATGTCCAAAGGTGTGTGCTGACAACCTTACACTCTTTCAGTATGAGGGTACATTCGGGATGGTTGCTTGAGTGCATAACATTTCTCATACACACGATGAGGTATAGGAACAACACATGGTGTCCCACATATAGCTCTTCTCCTGCTGTTTCAATATGACGGTGGTGAGGCAACGGGAGATAGGGAAAACGCATCCACCTGCTCCTCTACAAACGTATTGAAAACCTAGTCCTAGAATTATTCTATATATATAATTCTCCAAGGATGTTTGCACATTGGGGACTGAGCTTGTGCACAGCTACCCATATACTGAGACACAGCACTCACACACCCTCATCTTTCAAAACGCTGCAAGGGGAGAAGAACCAATATGTCACCTTCCACCACAATAGATTGACAGATGCTGCATCACTTTTCACCTCAAATCCAAAACCAGAGGCTGTTGGAATTACTATATTTGGTGGATGATTACAAACATGTTAATATTAGAGTGAGTGATGTGAAAAATTAAATGTGCATCACGCCCACTGTGCATTATGTACTTAGTGATTACATTTTAGAACTATTTAATCACAGACATATTTGTCAAATATAAAGATCCATGGTCATACTTATGTTCCAAAATGCTATTTGATTTTATACAAAGCAGCTAGTAACACTCATTGGTGCAATTTGTCCCTTCAGCTTCAACTGTTCTAGGGTAATTCGACTGAGTACAATAGAAGTGTACCAGACTGTCTATCTTGGAAGGATACCTTCTATCCAAAATAATATAAATGGTTATTCTAGATTTTGATAATGCACTCTTCTCAGCAAAACATGTGCAATGTTGTTATTACAACTAAAATATAAACTTGGAGAGAACATTATGAATAAAGATTGTTCAACATTAGAAAATGGCAGTTTACGTTAGTCTGAATAATTTCCTTTTTATTTTTTAAATGTATTTAATGTATTTTTAAAGCGCTAAACGAGAGGCCTTGAGGCATGGGTGCGCCGAGACTGACAGACAACAAGCAACACGTAAAATCAGATGTTTTTTTAATAGCATTTTTGTACAAAAGATGCACCAACCACCCACTTTGAAGAAATCAGTTTTTGTTCCTGTGATTACACTATCAGAAACGACTGCAGTATCTTTAGAAAACATGTACCTGACAATGTGACTCTCACCCACATACGAAGACAGAAATGTACACCCTAATTTTAAATGGGACGGAGTGGGAAATGAAGATGAACATGCAAGAGACAATGGCCCTCATTACGACCCTGGCGGAAATCGCGGTGCTAAAAGCACCGCGGAGCACGGCGGAAAGCTGCCGATAGCGCCATGGAGGTTGGCGGATTTTCCGCCCCATGCCGACCTTGGCGGGGCGGTAAATCCCCAATCCCCATTTTACCCTTCCCCATTCCCATTCCTGCCCCATAGGGTATAATGGGAGTGGGGAAGGCGTTAATTGCGCCACCGCAAAATACGGTGGCGTAATTAACATCAAGGTCCCGTAGCGCCATGGATTTCTCCGCCCGGAAAAACCAGGCGGAAAACGTTCCATGGCGCTACGGGAACTCGTAGTAGGGCGGACGGGTCCGCCGCGATTAACGCTGGCGTAAACCCACTCCGCCAGGGTCGTAATGAGGGCCAATGCCTTTACACCTTCATTTCCAGCTCTGCCCCATTTTCCTGCTGATAGAAGGTGGAAGAGGGGATTATAGTAGCGATAGGATCTCCGCTATGCTCGCCTCCTCCGTCTCCTGTGAGCACTTCATTATACGACTGCATGAGATTTTCATACAGGTGTAAAACAAATTGATTATATGTCGAGACCGGAGGCTCGGACTGTGCTTTTTCTTAAACTTTACTTCTCGAGCAGCTTTCACAGAACCAATAATTAACGCTAACACAGTTAAAGAACTACAAGTCCCACTTTAGTTAGAGTCTTTGGTAGTCCACGGTATTATTGGTCCATGGATAAACATGTGATAAAGCTGACCAATCCACAACTATATAGTCCCATAAACACTGCTACTCCTTTGAAACCTCCTCTTTCTTTGCTGCTCGGGCAGCATGTTAAGTACAATTTTCTTTATTCATTATTAATGCTTGCATTGTGTGTGATATATTACAAGCTTTAGATGCAGCATGAGCGCAGCGTTTATACAGTGACTGGTGGTGCCTATCAGCGTAAGGATCTCTATCGTCATTATGGTTACAGTCGCGATTGATCTAGCGCTCCGGCGACTGCAACAGTTCAGGGAATCAATAGGGGGCATTGTGGTTACGGAAGAGAGCAAAGCACAACAGGACCTTTTAGTTACAGCGCTTCAGATCTGCTTCCTGACTGTTACAGGAGAGCATAAGGAAGCGCAGGAGCAGTTCACTCTAACAGGAAAAGTGCAATTTATAAGATGCAGATAAAATGCGACTGGAGACTGTTCGTTCTGACAGGAAAAGCACCATTTATAAGGTGCAGGCAGAACGCAACCGAGAGTGTTATAAACTCGCAGGTGAAATCGTTATATGTGTGGAGTGGGCACAGTGCCCCTGCAGGTCATGAGAGCTGTTGCAGTTCCTGTAAGTGACAGGCACAGTCCCGGGTAAACCCTGGTGCTGAATGATCAGCTTCTGGAGTCATTAACTATATACACATTATAAATTGAGGGGAAACAGGCCCAAGCCTCCTATATTGACTTCTATATATAGTTACAACCTCCCTGTCAATATTAGTCATGAGCTCCTCCAGTGAAGAAGAGAAGGCTAACATTAGCCAGAGGTGAATTCACCCAGGCACAAGACTAGTATTACAGAAGGCTCTGTGAACCACACTGGGACATGGTTCCCAACAGATTACACTGTTGGAGGATTGGCTAAAATTCTCCCAGGTCTTGGAATAGCTCAAGGGATAAGAGAGCACGGGAGAGTAAAAGGGGGAATAAAAGCAGCCGCATTGCACAATAGGCCCAGACCCCCCTCCACCCTCAGGCACACCAAAAAGGAAGATGTGTGGCAAGAGAATGAAGGCGAGATCCAGAGCAAGATCTAGCAGGTGGCGAGACAGGTCATCCAGTAGCTCAGATGAAGGGGACAATGACTGACAGAATGAATTCTCTGAAGAGGAGCTGATTTAAATATCTTCCTCAGACAAGGAGCATAAGAAAGCTCCAAAGAAAAAGCTCTGAAGCAGAGGGTGACAATTTGAGCCAAAGGCATTAATCCATCCTCGGTTCTCAGAATTGGAGCCACCTAAGAAAATAGCGGCATTTCTTAAAAAATGCCTTAGGGCACCAAAGATGAATGAGGTCAGAAACAAGCTAAGGGTGGAATGCCCAAGGTCACTCCTCCCTGAGAGGATTGCTGACACTCCAGAGATTGATGATAAAATCGTCACTTTCATGGGGAAAACGTGAAAGATGTGAGGAAAGGCCTGCACAGGTCCTGGCGATCTTGTCAGGACAAGATGTTGGACATCGTGTGTCCGCTCATGAAAATACTTCAGATGGTGGAGGAGGCCCACAAGAAGAATTAGGCAGTAGACCCTGTGATGTTAACCAGATAGGCAGAAAAGGGCCATCTTCATATTGGCGAATGGCAAATGGGCGATTACAACCAAAAGGAGGAGGTCGCTGTTGGTAAAGAAAGATCCCAAACTTAGCGAGTTTTCAACCTTGGAGTAAGCCGCGTCTGGGAAAGGAAAACTGTTGGGGACTCCTTTATAAAGGAGCTGACAAAATTTGCCAACATGTATGCGGCCCTCGACAAAGCACAGGCCTTGCTAAAGAGGGTTTTCAGCAGGCATATTTTCGGGAGGGCTGGTAGGGGCTGCTCTACCAGCTGGTACCATTACCCCAACCCTTCAACGATAGAGCACAACGGAGTGAACAAGAATACTGGAAAACAAACCCATTTTTCCCCCCCAAGGTAGAGGAAGGGACAGAGGCTGGCGACAAGGAGACCGCCAACAAAATAACACAGGTGAGAGCAAGCGAGTGCAAGCACACAGTAAGCGTAGATTTCCCAGCAGTAGGTGGGAGATTAGCAAAGAATGTAGACTATTGGTATACCCTATCCAAAGATGATTGGCTCTTGGACACGGTCCAAGAGTTTCACATAGATTTTTACATGACACCAAGGCAAACAACTCTCCAAAATCATATATGCCTTAGCATAGAAGATCAGCAGTTGCTAGAATCAGAGCTGACAGGCTTAGAGCGCAAAGCTGCCATAGTTCAAGTGACAGACACTTTGATAGGTTTCATAATGTTAAATGACTCAAATCAAGCAGTCCACTAAGTCAGTGCCTTGTCTGGGATTGCTCAAGGGAAGCTGTAATTTATATATTTTTATGTCCAGTTTGTGTACTCTGGATGACAACTCTTATATAACACCCCTCTCTTAGAATCCCCCTGAGCCCACTGAGCCAAGAAGTAACTTTGTTTTGCAAATTTAAAAGGTTTATTTGAGAATTAAACAATATATATATATATTGCGCTTTTATAATAAATTAATAATTGATATCACACTTAGACATATGACAGTGATCAACAATGGATGATGTTATACTAGCACACTGGTTTAATTACTTAGGAGTAGTATAGAGGATAAGGTAGCTGAGAATGCTTTATATGGTACAAGGAAACGCAAGGTGAAAAAGAAGCAACACAGGAATAAACTTGATATGATTTCAGCAAAACATAATACAATCACTTTTCCCCTTTTGGCAATTCACCCCCCCTCTATGCAATGTAACGAGGTGGAAGTGACACACACAGACTTCAGGAATACAATCACATTACAATCCCAATTCAGTTCCCCCCTAGCAAGCTTAGATCAACAGGGATGATTTTAAACACAGGCAAAGTACTTTAAAGGTGGTATGCAAAGAAGGGAAAATATGCTAAAAATTATTTTAATTCCCTCTAGAGGTTCAGGGTGAGTGATAGCTACTTTAAATTAGTTCAGGATCACTTAAGCAATGCTCTATGAATGATTGTCAGGTTGCAAACGAATTTCAGCAAAGGAAAGCAAGGACAAATATTTTTTACACGTGGCTGAAATGAAGCAAAATGTCAAATCGCTGCAATTTAGTCACGTGCGTCGAGCGCAATTACGGAGGAAGTATAAGGAGTAGCAAGGTTTAGAGCTTGTTGGAAAGCTTAGAATCTCAGCTTCAAAATAAAAGTTAAATCTCGCTTTTATAACAAACGGTTCAAGAGATACGGACGATTTTGTGGAGGTAGATTTTCAGAAATGAAATTTTAAAGTTTCAGAATGATAGATGACAGTTTTGCAGCTTTGAATCAAAAGACGGGACACGATTTCTATGATGCAGTTCTCAATAGGTTAAAATAGTTTGAATTAGATTATTTTAAACTAAGAGATTGTTTTTTTACAGTTCTGGCTGGGTACTCACACTATATTTTGGAAGGAATGGGCCTCGTCACAGATCTGGTCAGGTTGACTGCGGTTCTCTCGCCACGGACGGTCTTTAGTACTGGTTCTCTGGTTACAGCGGTCTGGGTCAGCTCTGCTCTGCTGGTCTGGTCTGGCACTCGGCGCTTCACAAAGGTCTGGTCTCTGGTTCCGGGTACAGCTCTGCTTTCTGGGTGTTTCTGTCACACAGTTTTAGGCCAGAATCAAACAGCTCAGCCCGGCTGTTTTACTCTGATGTGCCCCTTGGAAGTCTGGGGTAAATCAGTTTGCAAAAGATTTTGAGGCCTGCTGACAAATTCTGAAGTCTGAATTCAAAGTTCTGGTCTCTGTCTGGATTTGAAGTCTAAGTTCTGGATCTGGTGTCTTCTGGCAAAACGCTCCGCAAGAAATCAGCTTGAAGTGGGAAGTGAATCTCCCTACCTGTCCTGCACAGTCTACTTTTATGTGTTTAGAAAGTGGGAGGGTCGGCTCATCTTCTATGCCCAACCCTCTCAACTTATCATTGGCCAGTTCCTCCTCTCTCCCTTGATTGGGGGAACTGGGTTGTGAGTCAGAGTGATGAGGTAGGTTTATGGTCAGAGGATCCCCCCTTGTCAAATTGCACACAAATCTATTTCTGATCCAAATACATATTTATCTATGTACCATTTTTCTAATATTATATGTCCAGTTAACATATTTTCTGTAGCACCAAACCATCAGATCCCTGTCTTTGTAAGATGTTGTGTCCACTTATGACAGAATTCTCCCCTTTTCATCCAGATAACGACCTCTAAACCTTTCCAGATTTTACACAAATGTGCACCAGGGATATGGGTTTCAGATGATAAAGTGTCAGATTTTTAACATGCATACATTTGGAGTAACAACCTTTTTTCCGCTACTATCCCCAAGAACATACCCCAGAGTCCTAACACCTCTTAAAATGTGCACAGAAAAATCACAAGAATGATGATGTTATTTATATCATTTTTACAAGTCCGCACTATGAATTATCCATCTTTTTAAAATTATGCTCTGGCCCCAAAGGGGTGTGGTTTTCCAAAGCACATGGTGGAATTTCTGGTTTATCCACTTCCCCCAAGCTCAGCTTGCTCACATGCAGTGCCCCTCCCCGTTTCCTTCCAAGAGGAAGCCATTTACGACCCCCCTAATTTAACATTTGCCTGGGCCAAAGACAGTGCTTTGTTTAGTTTCCTGCAGTCCCCAGGTGCTCCTCCCCTGATTCAATCAGGGAGGTGTCATCTCCTTTTGGTGGGGGCAGCAGAATGCAGCCAGGCCTGGGAAGAGTAGCTGAGCAAGTTTCAACTCCTGTCGGGGGTAGTTGCCGGGCAGAATTCACTCTCTTCAAGCCAGGCTTCAGCTAAATGTCACTTTAGTTCCCAGTTTTCTACATTCCAACCAAACTTGCAATTTTTACACATGCAGCTAGAACGCTGATTCTAAGTTCAAAACTATGGATTTAACAGTTGCAAACTATGTGCCACTCAACAGTAGGTCACTCATTTATTTTACACATTTAGATTTTAGTGTCTTTCAGTCCAATTTCACTTTTGCTGCTGACATCCACAGCTCAGCCAGTTTTATTATAAACATTGTTTTGGGCTCTTTCTCTTTCCAGATTTTGTATGCCCACAAGTCTACCTTCTGCCAAATGTCTGCTGGTGTTCATTGAGATTTTTGAATATCTTGCGATGTTTAAAATAGGCATTTTTAGCTTGCATTTCAGAGAAACAAGGGTTATTTCAAAGCGCTTTTTTTTTTAGCCACCGGTACTGCTGTTTTTCCTTTGGCACACATTTCACTCATGGCACTCCTGGCCCCTCACGCTCACACTGGTTGGTGGTAGGTCAGGCGACCATTTTGTTGTGCGCAAAGACTGCACGGTTCTCCAGGATTCTGGCGCAAATGTGGGCTTTTCCGCCCTCTTGGATTTCCTAAGCCCACAGCACCAAATGTTGCAGCATAATAGTCCAAACGTGGGTCAGGACACCCAACAATAAGCAATGTATTCCTAGTCAAAGGGAAACACAGGTTGAGGCCAATTATCAACTTGACAGGGTTGAACAATTTGTGACTTACAGACATTTCAAATTGGAGGGGATTCACCTCCTATTGGGAATCCACATGGGAGTTGTATTGCCTACCTTTTTGCTTGGCATCGACACCATGGTGATTCACCAAGCTGATGAAAACCATAGTGACACATCAGAGAGAATAGGGCATCTGAATTATAATATACCTGGACAACATTTGCATAATGTGCCAGAACAGGGAAATGCTCAAAGTTCAAGTGAATATCACACTATAATTACTCCAGAGACTGGGGTTTCTGATAAACTGGGAGAAATCCAGTGTTAAAGCAAATCAATGCAGTGAATCTCTGGGGTTTGTAGTAGACACGATCAGAGGATCCCTCAGTTTACCAATTGGCAAGGTGAACGACATCAAGAAACAGATCAGACACACTGACGAGGAGAGAGATGTTGTTGTGAGAAATTGCCAGGCTGGTGGGACGTTTGGCTTCATCGATTTAAGCCATATTCCCGGGGTCTTTACACTACAGAGCTCTGCACAGGCTAAAGATCCAACACCTCAGGATGGGGCATATCTTACGAGTAAAGCATCCAGATTTCTCAAGAGGGGAAAAAGGAGTTAGAATGGTGGCTACATCACATGGATGCATGGAACACAAGGGCTATATTTGGCACAACTCCGGACCTGATTATAGAATCTGATGCCAGAAGATGGGGCTGAGGAGTCCGAGGACAGGAACCTGTTTACAGAGGGCAGGTGGTCCGACCAGGAAACGCTGTTTCACATCAATTGCCTGGAATTACTGGCAGGGTTCTTTGCTCTGAGATAATGGATTCAGTAAAGGGTGCCATGTCGTGTGCTCCTCAAGATGGCAGGGATGGCAAAGGAGTTCTGACACCTCTGTCTACAGAGACGAGTTTCAGTGATGGCGGAATACCTGCCGGGCCACAAGAATGAGGTAGCCGACTGGAACTCCAGATTCCTCAGGGATATCAGTGATTGAAAGCTGGACGAGGAATTGTTTCAAGACCTGATGGCGTGATGGGGACCATGTCACATAGACCGGTTTGCATTGAGGTTGAACAACCAACTGCCTTGGTTCTTAAGTTGGAGGGCAGACCTGGAGGCAGAACCAAGAGATGCCTTCCTCCAGTGATGGGGGCAAGGCGTGGGTTAAGCTTTCCCCCCCTTTTTGATGATTTTGAGAAAATTAGCACAGGTGAGGAGGCAGAAGGCCTCTCTATTTCTGATCACTCTGGATTCGAAGGGCCAAGCTTAGTTCCCAAGGCTCCTGGATTTAACACAAATCAACCCAGTAGCTCTTCCCTAGCACAACCTCGATGTATGGGACACCAGAGGAGGCAGCCACCCGCTAGTGTGGACAGACAAACTCAACCTGATTGCCTGGCTGATTTCAGGGGATCTTGGATTAATCCAGGCCTATCGAGCGAAGCTGAACTCATTATCAATGTATCTTGGGAACCGGGAATCCATAGAGCATATAAATCTGCATAGGCAAACTGGCGTAGTTGGTGTGTGGAAAGGGACTTACATCCCGATGGAACAGATGTGGTTTACATAGCCAATTTTCTTGCTCAGGTGAAAGCACGAGGGAAAGCGTATAGGACCATTAATAGTACCCTCTCTGCGATCTCGGCGGGCCACCTTAAGATTGAGGCAGTGCCGATAGGGGAGCACCCTCTGATATGCAGACTGTTGAAAGGGGTACGAATGACTAGACCTCCCAAGGAAGTACTCACAGTTGTGGGACGTAGATACAGTACTGAAACTGTTTCTAGGGTGGCCGAAATAATTCAGAATTATCTAGGAAAGATTTATCAGCTAAACTTACTATGCTGTTGTGCCTTCTTTTGTGTAAAAGAACTTTGAATGTCACAGCGTTAGTAGTGAATAAGAAGTCACTTTTGCCGACTGGAGTGACTTTCTTCATCTCGAATAAAATAATAAAACAGCCTTAAAATCGATTTCCTATGATGCTTTGCCAACTCAACCCAAAGGATGTCCAGTTAGATGCTTAGCAGCACACAATGGGCCTCATTATAAGTATGGCGGTACAGTAACAACAGCGCCGGTAGTGCTACCGTTATGAATGGTGCCGGTGAATCTGAGCTCCCCATTCCCATTTGCCCATTCGGCCCTATAAGGCATGGGAGTCCCTTATTGCCGGCACCCGCGAATGGGCAATTACCGGGTCCGCCAAACTTGGCATGACTCGGTAATTGCCCATTTGCGGGTGTCAGAATTTTTTGCAAGTTTGGAGGTAGCCATGCCTGTGCTACAGGCATGGCTACCTCCAAACATATAATGAGGCCCAATGACTTTACGAAAGATGTGAGACCAGTGGGCCTACCACAGTTATTCATAGCCTTATGTAGACCATATGGAGCGGTATCACCAGCGGCTCTAGTGAGATGGTTAAGTTGGGTGATGATACAGGCCGGTATCGACATACACTGTTATGGTGCACAATCAGTGAGAAGAGCAATGGCCACAAATGCTTATAATATAGGAGCCAGGTTGGAAGACATCATGAGATCAGCAGATTGGTCGAATGATTCAACCTTTAAAACGTTTTATTTCAAACCAATTGAGAAAATGGCATGGTTGGTGTTAAGTAAGCTTTGAACAAGCATATTCCGAGCCTCTGTTCTTCACATAGAATTCAGCTTTTCAACACATTAGTTCCAGAAAGTCATCATGCTATTAAAGACATGTAGGAGAAGGATTATCCCAACCTTGCAATCGTGTTGGTTAATGAATGTATATGTATCATGACATATTGTGATATTATCGTAATGATTTTGTTGTAATGTCATGACACCATTTACCACCCTCTTTGGATCAGTTAACTGTGATATGTTTTTCATCCTAGGTACCATTGTGGATAACAAGCCAGCTGGGAACTGAGAGGTTGCGGAATTTCATTGGAGATCGCGTTTACCGGTTGGGATGAAAAATTGTATCAGCTAAAGAAAGGGGAGGTTTCAAAGGAGTAGTGGTGTTTATGGGATATATTGCTGTGGGTTGGTCAGGTTTATCACATGTTTATCCATTGACCAATAATACCCTGGACTACCAAAGACTAACTAAAGTGGGACTTGTAGTTTTTTGACTTTGTTACTGTTTATTATTGGTTCTGTGAAAGCATGCACGAGAAGTAAAGTTTAAGGGAAAGCATTATCCTTTGTCTCTGTGTCTTTAATAGAATTATGACTTTCTGGAACGAATGTGCTGAAAATCTGAATTCTTGGGGAATCTTACTCGGTTTTTCACCTTGTTAAATCCAGGCAGGTTCCATAGGACTCCATTGGTAAACGCTGCCTGAAAAGTATATTTTCAGCCTGCATTTACTTTTCCAGAGATAGAGTGGCAATTGGAAGAGTAAAAGCATATGTGCATTGTTGTTGTGCTTTACTTGTCCTTTAGTCTAGTGGACCTTTAAAATGATACGCAGGTGATGTAAATGTTAACGTTAGTGGTACTCGGCAGGAAGCCATCCAAAGAAGCATCATACCAACAAACATCGGTGGACAGAGACTTTATTGGAAACAATAAGTGCACCGTGTACAATAGTCAGATATTTTAATCCACCATATTCCATGCGGCTATATCCCCTCTCTTAAAATTACAACTTGTCTCCTTGCAAACCGCGTTTGGCTTCATGTCGAAGAGTGAAAGTGGAAGTGCACTTTGTGTTCTGTCTGTTTCAAAATGGAATAAGTGGTGATTTACTGCAATTGACCTTAGAAAATGGTAATGAGCACCGGGCCTTTCTAGCTCATTAAAACACAGAGAAATGAAAGGTCATTGCAATGTTTTTAGTCCCGCAGTTTTAATTAGGTCCAGGGTGTGTGCTCAGTTGAACAGGGTTCCAGTTTTCTTATGTACATGCGCTCAGCAGTTTAATAGGTTAAATAGAAATTAAATAAAATTCTCAGCCCTATCCCCAGAGTGGTTGACCTTCCAGGAATGCATACTGCCAGCAATTAAAACCATGTTCCTTGACGTAGGTCGCTCACAATCCTATCCATACTGGCATGCTATTAGTTGCTGCTGGAACTTATGTTCTGATTTAAATAAGCATGCACGCCCTCTCAAAGATATAATTTTCCTTTCATCATCGCCGATGTCCTAAGCCTCTGGTTTTTACGAGGATTTCAGAAAAGGGTAAAGAACCTCATGGTGTGTAATGGAATGCTGGTGGTGGAACTCCTTTGCCTCCCCTTGATAATGATGGAGATGAGCATGGAGTACTGGTTTCCAGCGCTCCGCTACCTGCATGGTAGTTCACGCATATACTTATTATTTGACTTGGGCTGAGAGTATCTCTTGTAAAGGATCTCTGCTATGATCCTCTGCTGGTGGCCAAATCCACTGCAGGGGGAGATTTGGATGAGCCAGTCCCCGCTCAGTCCATCAGACACACCAGTATGATGAGAATAGACCATTACCCGTGGCACACCCTATGAGTGTGAAAGTTAGTTGATAAGAAATTGACTCATGTATGTGTACCTGAAAGCCTCCACACATCTCCAGCTAATGACCCATCTATGCCTTCTTCAAAGAAAATTAAATTGAGTCATAAGTAAACCCTCCTTTTAGTTTATTTCAATAATGTTTGCTGTTTTGATTGGGGCAAACAAATTTTCTTTTTTTTCGTGTAGGTAGCATTTGCTTGACATTAAGCATAATAACAAGTCGCATGCCTGAATCATAACACCCAAGACTCTAAGCCCTGGCCACAAACACTGCAGCATAACACACCCATGCTACCAAACATTTTGACTGTGGTATGTGGACTGCGTATAGGGGATATTAGTTACAATCAATGCTCTACTAACAAGTTGATCCCCACTGATAGACAACACTGGCTGCCATCCTTCAGCACGGAGTAGAACGGTGGGCTGGTAGATGGTGTGAGCACAGACTGGTCTCCTCTGCGTCACCCGTCACTCTTTGAACTGCTGTGACAAAGGTGTCCATTTTGCTGCCTCTCCCAATAGAGAGGGATTCTCTGGTGAAAACTTTCCCCACGAGGACATTTCGAGGGCACGTTGTAAGGCACTGCTCCAATTCAGTGGAGTGACATCCCACGGAACACAGTGTTGCGTGTTTTTAAACTACAAGAAACAGTCAATTTACAATAAAAGCACAAGCTCATGAAGAGTGCGCAGTTGCGTATCTTTTGTTTTTCTTCTTTCATTATGTACAGAAAATGTTTCTCACAAACATGAGATGTAGGCTAATGCAGCAGAGCGCATGCTCGAGAGGCACTATGCACACTTTGCATTTGACATAATAACATCAGGTTCCCATAACACAATTAGCATTGGGTTTCGGCAGCTTCTAAGCAGCGTAACAGTAGAAGTTACCAGGCCCAATTTAATGGCACTGAAGGCCATAGTAATAGGAATGGTGAGGCAGCCCTGCAGGGAGTCAAACACGTGAAAACATGCTGGCCCAATGCTAGAGTCGAGCGCTAAACTGGTGGCCTATCCACCCTGCTATTCTAAAGGAGACTGTAACATTCCATATAGACATGGCCATGACCGAACACCTCAACATAGTGCACAGGGATGGATTCTGCGACATAGAACACTTCCATGGCTACAGCAATGTGAGTAAAAGCCTTCTATTCATTGGGGAGTTGTATGGCACACAATACTAAGGTGCAATAGTGGCATGGCTGCTGTGGAACCTTCAGGAAGAAAGTGGGCTGTTGATTAGTATTGAGGAGCCTAATGTTGTGAGTAGAAGGGCTTGGCATAGAAGAATGAGGACCGTCATTGTTAGTGGCAAATGCATACAGAAAACCAAGGAGTTTGCTTGGGGGAATTGCCGATAATAAATGGATACGCTGGTTGTGTCACATGATATGATATGATATGGCATTTATAACGCGCCTATACACAAGCGTTTCAAGGCGAGAGAATTTTTTCATCAAAAGTGAATCAATCAGGTGGTTTAGTAGCCCCAATAAAAAGCATTGCAGCAGGTCAAAACTACACTCACGGGCAATGCACAGAAAATGAGGGGACGAAGTCGCAGCGTCTTCAGCAGCAACCGAAATTAGCGCTAATCGTGGGCAGTAGCTGTTGCTGGGTAACGTTGCTCACTCTCCCGATGTGTTTGTCTGTGAGACACTGAAACGCGACAGAGACGCCAATGCACTTTCATGTGTGTCCGTTTTATACTAAGGCTTCAAAGTAAATAGTTACTGTCTGTACTGCTCCGGCTGGATTTTAAACACTTGGCTTCCTTTTTATCATTGTTAGCTTTGCTGCAAAGTGCTTTGATTTGCTATAAGAGTGGCTTCATACGTCTTCCAAACACAATCTACAAATATATTCCATGTTGGATATCCCACAGCAAGTTCGAATATCCGTGGTTACTTCATTTAATACAGAACAAGCGCATTAAGGTAATTGACGCGTTTTGCAGAAGAGAGCATAACATGTCATTACTATGTCACTCAGGAAACCAAGTATCAGCTACGGGGTTACAGTATTATGATAGGCACTTGGTGTACAACTCACGGTTCAATAGTTTTAGGCATGATTAAGTATTCCATATGATATTGTTGACATACAAGCTGCTAGTCCACATGTTATGCAACTGTTTTATTTTTGATACACCAACAATTGGCCCGATTTATGAAAAAGTGTGCAGAAATCGCACAATGCCCACGCGCTAGGAATGTCACTGCGCAAGCTTGCGACCAGACGTTTTTCTGTGCGCTCTGCGTATTTCTGAAATTGTTTGCGCAAAGTAACCGTATATGCAAGTTGCGGTTGGAAGGCCCCCGGCACGACCCCACGCAAAACAATAACAGCAACAAATAGCCATCTTTGCGTGTTCCCCTAACACGAATACATGCACCCTAAAAACAGTACATGGGGTCCCACGCAAGCAGGTCTGCATCTCGGGGACCCTGTGCTAGGTCCACCATAACTGTACTGGCACCCCGAGCACATGGGTACAATGAATCTTAACGCAGGTAAAAATCGGAAAATCTGCATGTGAACCCCGTAAACCGTTCCTGCACACCATTACACTGCGTATGAGCACCCCTAAGTTAGATCGGAACCCCGGCTGCATGCACACACCCCTAAATCCAACACACAATCTTTCCTCTGCATGATGATTCCTATGTGCAAGTGTCTGTATGCCTGTCTTTGGGTTGCGGATAGTATGAGGGCTTTGCGTGGCCATTTCCCTGGAGGGAGGTTGCGCGGTCGGATCCCTGAATACGTATTGTTTCACACAATAGTGGGTATGCGATGCACTGCCTGCGGGCCGTCACTCGTAACGCCCACTATTTGTATGTTCTTCCCCATTTATAGTATTCCGCCCCCTTCCTCACCCTCTGCTCAAACCACGTCCATGCTCTTCATGGTGTCTAGCGCAAGGCATTCGGTGACTTGCAGTGGCGTGCCAGGCCGCTGCGAAATATACGCAAGTACAAGGAAAATCCTGCGCATTCGATTTCCACAGATCAACGAACGGGATTACGCATTCAGTTCGGCACGCAAGATCCCTATTTTCCACGCAAATAATTCCATGAATCGGGCCAAATAGCTTTATTGGACATACTGTGTAAGAGCCAATTAAACAAAGTATCAATTAGTAAAAAACAAGTAAAACATCCTTGATGTCATAAGAATCTAAAAAAACACCAAGGAGCAATTTAAAAAGCTGCAATGATGCATCAGACAAAATCATCAACATCAATTTGCAAAAGAGGTTTTTGTTACATTGCGTCTTAATTGGATCTAAAAATATAAATCAGGTGATCTTATATGTTTTGTTAAGCCACATGGAGAGTTGTATAGAATTGAATTTACTACAAGGGTCTATTGCTCTAATATGAATTTTAATGTGTGTAAGGAGTAACATTTATGAAATACGTCAAATATGATTGAATGATATGGAAAAGTGTATATAGTATTTAGGCTTATGTTGTGATGAACATATATTTTTAAGCAATATTTAGTGCTATTTTAATTTTGAAAAGTTTAGACATAAGCCAGATCACTTACTCTCAGGAATAAACCCCCCTGTATTAAAATAACAAAGCAGTCATAATTCAAGCACTAACAGAGCGCTGTATAATTGGACTTTTACGATTCGCGGACACAACTTCTATCATTTACAGCCATAATGAGTGCCTGGAGCTACTCCACTTAACCTTAACGCGCCACGGGTGAGCTGGAACAATCCACGGGATACTAAATAGCTTCCTTGACGTACACTTCCCGATGCCATTTTGAAATGGGTCACTTGCTGTAATGGGCTTGTCAGCGCACAATAATACCCTCCAGCACATGATGTTCCAGTGCTAATACATATCCTATCCCTCGGGGATTTCAAGTCTTCATTTGAGGGAAGAGTTTTCTCAGGTGACAGCACGTTTCCCATCTCCCCACCATAATTAGATGAGAATTACAAAAGCGGGCACCGGCATGCAAAACTAAAGTTCTTCAGACTTGCTTACCATCACTGCAACTGAGCCTGGTAGATTTTTAATCAGAATACGAGTGGGCACGGGTGCACTTAGGCTAAAAAAGGGTTTGGGGGCCGGGTGGGCTAACCCTTCAAATGTTGGGAAATGCGTTAACTTCAGAGACTGTGGGTCAAAGGTAAACTTACTTGTGTGGGGGCATGTAACTTGATTACACTTTCAAATGAGACTATTCTAGTACAGCTTCAGTGTTACAAGCAGTTAACTCTCTCCGTCACGACTGGACCAACACACTTAAGAAATGCTTTTAGAGTGGTGTTAGAATGAGATGTCACCTGCACCCCACCCTTCCAATCACTCCCATCACATGCAAGTACACGGTTTCAATTGCCTAAAACTGGATTTATCGTGGGTAGTAATTCTACCAGGGATGTCATTTAGGTGCGACCTCTGAGGTCTCCCTTGCGACCTCTAAAAAAAACTGGAGTGGCTGGCTTTCTTGTTCTGGCCCCTGAAAAAAAGAAGAAAAAAAGAACAGGAGTGCCCCAGGTCTAACACTTTCAGCACTGACCCTAAATAAGAAAGGATAGGAATACCAAATAATGTGTCTTTCTGGAATTCTCTACAATAATTGCTAGACTCATTAAAGGTTTATTTCAGGCACACCTCAGGGGGTGAGTCACTGATTTAGTCTGTTCTTAAACGCATCAACTCAGCCTTTCATCCTTCTGAGGTCGATATATGAGTACCAACACAGGTTGGGTGATATTGAGTGTATAATTTTTCTATATAAAGCGCTTACGCGTAAGTGCTATATAATAACACATCATTATCATTTGGTCATGGACGTCTGCTTGCATTGACAGTAAATTGGTAATATGGGCCTATAAACACTGATCTTAATGATACATATGGCGATACATTCTTGTATGAAATGTACATCACATTATAGTGATATCGTAACCATATTTCGTAGTGTACAATGCTTTGTGATGCCACTTCCTGTTTTGCCAACGGGTGAAAGGTCGTGTTCCATCGCTTACCGCAAAATCACTTCGGGTGGGGTCAAATGACATCACTTCCTGTGATGTCGTCAGGGGTCATGTGATGTCACTTCCGCTAGCCCTGGTGTTTGGTGAAATTACATTCCTGAATTCTACTTGTGAAAATTCCTCCAACATTTGGCTACAAAGTGGAGGAAATACTTCTAGTTATGTGCCAGAGGAATCTCCTTAACCCCACCACCAAAGAATGAATTCGTCTAGGCATTAAATTGCCATTAATACCATTAGCGCCACTTCATTGCAACTTTATTACTGGACTGCTGAAATTGGCATGAGGAACAAAGGGTAATAGGCATCAACTAGACAGAAAATGAACAATGATCGACATACACAAATACCAAAAAGCAATGCATGGAAGGCTTCCATGTGAATTCATGAAATAGAAACAAGTGCACATTTCCGGCTGCCCTGCGACAGAAGTAAGTTTATTCAACGAAGTTGCTGTACTGGAAACATAGGAAATTGAAAGTATGGAATGCATGGTCAAATGTAGAGAAAATGCAAACAATAGAGATTTTATTCAATTGGCAAACATGAGATGTAGAATAAAGCAGCAGAACCCATGCTTGGCAGGCACCATGCACGCATTGTAATTGACATAATAACATCAGGTTCCCGAAACACAATCAGGGCCCGATTCATGGAAAAGTGCGCATTGACCACACAAAGTCTCTGCACCGTAAACGACTCTGTGTGACCCTACATTTAAAGTCTCCAATGCACGGTCTGGAAACCAAATCGCAAAGCAACCCGATTCGCAAACAAAGCTGAGCTGCGCAAGAAATGCCAACAACGCCCCCCAAAAACCATAGCTATAGACGAACCACACCGCAAACCTCCGTGCCCATCTCTGACCCAATATGCAGCACCCCAGCAACACTGTGCAAGGTCCCCTGTAAGTTACAGCTGCACCCCTGCCAATCTGCGCGAGGACCCACGTAAGGGCTGCTCCCCTGAGATCCTGTGCGAGATCCCCAGTAAGTAGCAGCTGCTACCCTGCCAATCTGCGTGAGGACCCATGTAATAACAGCTGCACCCCTGCAATCCTGCGCGAGGTGCCCTGCAAGTAACGGCTGCACCCCTGCCAATATGCGCTATGTCCCATGTAATTAACGGCTGAACCCGTGCCAAATTGCGCTATGTCCCATGTAATTAACGGCTGCACCCCTGCCAATCTGCACGAAGACCCACATATGAAATGGCTGCACCACTGCGATACTGTGCGAGGTTCCCCTTAAGTAATGGCTTCACCCCTGCCAATCTGCTCTAAGACCCACGTATGTAATGGCTGCACCACCGCAATCCTGTGCGAGGTTCCCCTTAATTAACAGCTGAACCCCTGCCAATCTGCTTGAGGACCCACGTAAGTAACGGCTGCAACCCTGCAATTCTACATGAGGTCCCAGTAACAGTTGCACCCCTGCGATTCTGCGATCCATCCACCTTACTCCCAATGCACCCCAACTGCTGCTATTTCCCCCTACCGGACAGCAGCCTCCTCAAGCCCAGAGACCACCCACCAGCCCCCCTCACCTCCAAAACCACCCCCAGGCAGTCCTTCAGGTCCTGACACCACCCACCATCCCCCCTCACGTCTGACACCACCCCCAGATGTCCCCTCAGATCTGGACAGCACCCACCAGTGCCCCCTCTCCTTTGATCACAACCCCAAGCAGCCCCTCAGTTGCTGATGCCACCCACATATGACCCCATCATCTCCAACACCAGCCCCCCAGTCTGATGCCACCCACCAGCCCCCCTCACCTCTAACACCACCCCCAGGCAGCCCCTCAGTTCCTGATGCACCCACCAAACCCCCTCACCTTCGACACCACCCCAAGGTAGCCGCTCAGATCTTGCCACCAACCACTATCCCCCCTCACCTCTGACACCACCCCCAGGCAGCTCCTCGGGTCCTGACACCACCCACCAGTCCCCCTCACCTCTGGCACCACCTCCAGGCAGCCCCTCAGTTCCTGATGCCACCCACCAACCCCACTCACCTTCAACACAACGCCAAGGCAGCGCTCAGAACTTGCCACCACCCACCATCCCCCCTCACCTCCGCCACCACCCCCAAGCAGCTCCTCAGGTCCTGACACCACCCACCAGTCCCCCTCACCTCCAACAGCACCCCCAGGAAGTCCTTCAGGTCCTGAAATCACCCACCAGCCTCCACTCACGTCCAACACCACCCCTAGGCAACCCCTCAGGTCCTGACCCCACCCACCAGACCCCTCACCTCTGACACCACCCTGAGGCAGCCCCTCAGGACCTGAAACCACCCACCAGCCCCCCTCACCTCTGACACCACCCCAGCTTGGTCCTGCCACATGACACCCTTAACAGTCCAATGTTCACCAACAACTTACCTCAACTCCAATGGCCTGCCACCAACATGAAGCACAGCAACCTCATATCCACCCCTAGATTGACCAACTGGGGTAACTGGTGCAGAATCCATGTCCGTAGCCCATCACAGGATTCCCTGGTACATCACAACCAGTTGTACAGCAACAGGACAGCACAATGTAGCACCAGCTACACTGTGAACACACCATGTACATGCAACATAGTAAAGCAATGTAATGCAATGTGACGTATCATTGTGCCCATATGTCATTGCCATGGCCTAAAAGCTCTGTAGGTGAATGACCTAGGAGGACACAAGACCAAGACATCACTGATAGGACAGACTCACATGTATTGGGCCTCATTACACGGAAGGCGGTAAGGGTTAACGGTCACCGGTAATGGTACCGGTGACCGTTAACCCTTACTGCGTTACTATGAGGTACCTTTGCGGGTAGGTACTTTAACGCCTGCTGTTTCCCCATTCCCATAGAGCCCTATGGGGCAAGAATGGGAATGGGGAAGGGCAATGGGGGAAGGGGGAATTACCGCCCGCCAACCTTGGAATAGGGCGGTAATTCCCCTTTCCACCAAGGCGGTGCCAGTATTTTACCGGCATTGACCAAGGTGCTAATAGCACCTTGGTCCTCCGCCTACCGTGTAATGAGGCCCAATGTGTGTGCATAGTAGTATGTACAAATAAATGAATGAAGGGAGTCAGGGAAGAAAGCATAGCAGTAAAAGCCCATAAAACAAACACAAGTTGAACAGGCATATGTTTGGGTGATGAGAAGGATGTCTGAGAGTGGGTGAGCCACAGAGATGGATGATTTGTACAGCTAGACTTAAAAAACTCACATGTGAAGATGAAGACTTTGAGTGGCAGATGTGCAGCATGATGTGAGATCATTTACTCGGTGGTAGCTGATGTGTGTAGGTGGGTGGTCATGCATCGGGAGGGACACACCTACTACACAGTGAGTACCCCAACCCACAGTCACAAAACAAATGAATACCAATTCCAAAGCAAACCAAGTGCAGCACATTAACAACGGGACACCAACAACTGTGTTTTGAAAAAACTCAAATCTGTATTATGAATATGTACACTATGAAAAAATATTATGTGGAAGGGGGAAATATCCATGGACAAAAATTAACAAAAGTGCAAAAAGAAAATCCACACAAATAACTATATACACAGGCAGCTGGCTCAATAGTATCTCATCTCCAGGGCAGAGTCACATTCCTCATTCTCCACTATGATGCAGGGTACTGTTCTCTCCTGGATTGCTTACAGGCCCACCAACAACCTTCTCTCCTCCTCCTCTGCATCCCTGCAAGCCTCCCACAGAATGGCAGCCCACCTCAGCGTCCTTCTCTCCACCACCTCTGCCTTGTCCCTAGCAACCCTTGCCATCCTAGTCTGCTGCCTCTCTGCCATTAGCTGCATTTGGAAATCCATTATGACGCGCACCATTTGTCGAAGTCTCCTCCATTCCTCCTGCCAGATGACTGAACTGTCCAGCCTGTTTTGCCTCCTTGATTTTGAACGGCCCTGTGGGTATTGCCTCTGGGCACTCCTCATCTGCTGCTGCCTGACTGAGCGTACGCTGAGATGCGCAGGTACCCCTGCTGACTGGATGTAACACGGTGGGGGGGGGTACAGTGCCAGCACTGTCCTGAAGTGCCAGCTGTCCAACTGATGCCTGTTCCTGTGTTGGGGCATGGGCAGGCACAGTGACTAACCCTTCTGTAGTAGCTGGGACTTTCCCCTGAGGTGGGGACGTGGTGTTTACCAGACTGGGCGGTGTGGGTGGTATTGGTGTAGAGAGGGCCTTGATGTCACCTTGCAAGGAAGGCTCCCCAGAGGATGACTGGGGCACAGAGGAGTCAGTGGAGGAGGGTGCAAGTAAATGTGCCAGTGCACAGAGACCACTTGAGAGTATTGCACGTGCCAACTGGCTCGGTAGAGGCACATCGAATTGTGATGCTGTACCAGCTCCTCACAAGTAGCTATCACAGCATCATGAACAGTGGCTGTCCGGCGTCCACCAACTCAGGGCTGGTCTCCTCAAGAAACAAGGGGGACTTGGTCTGGGTGGAGGTATCCAGGATGGTGAGCCAAGCTGCAGCAGATGGACCAGGGACTGGAGGTTGGGCAGCTGCCTCCATGGTGCACTGCATATCCTCACGTCCCTGGCCTTGGGGTGCAGCCTGAACACCCTCCTGGATGTTCCACCAGACCCTGTGTGCTGGTCTTCACTTGCCTCCTCCTCCACCAACCCCTCCATCTCCCTGGTTGACTCCAGAGAGCCTTCCTCCCTAGATGGCCCCTCTGTTACCGCACCATGGCCCACAGCCACTGAGGAGTCCCCCAATAAAATAACCTTCTGGGACGTACCCTCAGAAGCTCCACCTGATGTTACGTGCGCTCCCCCAGCCAACTCTCCCACGGATGAGGTGGTCTCAATGGTGGCTGGCCGGGGTATGCACTTTGGTATGATGGGCTGGTCCCTGCCTTTCTGCTCCACAGAAATGCCTCTGCCCTCTTCACGTACTGCAGCAACTGAGGAAAATGGGACAAAAGACATTGGGCCTCATTACACGGAATGCAGTAAGGGTTTACCGTTACCGGTAAGGGTACCAGTACCGGTAAACCCTTACCGCCTTACTACGAGGTCCCTTCGCGGGACCCGACCTCAACGGCTGGTTTTACCAGCCATTAAGGAACGGGCCCGCAAAGGGACCTTGGAGGCAATTACGGTACCGCAATTTGCGGTACCCTAATTGCCGCCTTCCCCATTTCCATTGAGCCCTATGGGGGCTCAAATGGGAATGCGGACGGGCCATGTTGAATGGGGAATTACCGCCCCCACACATCTTGGAATGTAGTGGTAATTCCGCCATTCACCATGGCAGACTCAGTACGGTACCGGCGGCAACCAGTACGGTAATTACCGTACAGACTCAGTACGGTACCGCCTACCGTGTAATGAGGCCCATTGACAACAGTCGTCGTAAATGCATGAGTGGCATACAAAAAAAATCAACATCACCAATCATGCAGCTTCTAGCAACCAGGCATTGACACACACACAATGCACACACACATGTATGCGTTAAGCAGGGTGTCTCGCTGGCACTTTCTACCTGATGTTCCTGGAGAATGCAGTGTTGACGTCAGGCTGTCTTGAGTAGATTAGGCAATGTGGGAAACCAACCCAGGAACCACGAGAATGCGACTAGGGATTCCTGAATTAGCTTCCCATGCAACGGGACAGCTCTTCCCAGATTATCGTGGTGCATGAACAGTGCAAGCACTGATTAGGAAGGCACGTGATGACACGGTCCGAGGTTCAAGTCTTGCAGGTGGTAGTAGGCAGCAGATGCTGATCCTGAGTATGTCGGAGTCCCAACCAGGATCTCTGGGATGGATAACAGGCTAGGACTTCCAGAGGCAGGCAAAGAGGAACAGGCAGTGCGAAGACACTGGCAGGAAGAAAAGTAAAAGGAAACAAAAAGGAAGGAGAGGAGCCAAGGCAGGAAGGAAAGGAAGGCAGCAAGGCAAAGGCAGGAGGGCAAGGCACCAGCAGGGAAGGCGAGCCTAGGGCAAAACAAGGTACGACAAGGCACAAGTGCTAGCAAGGCTAGTACAGGAAGGTTCCTGGAGCATAACACGGTAAAACGAACGTTGAGAAGCAATGCCTGGTGCCTCTCCTAATAATTTTATGGAGCTGGCACCACAACGAAGCTTGAAACGCAAGCCTTCATTGCCTAGCGCCATAAACACTGTGGATGCAGAATGAAAGACACGGCAGTCCACACATGATCAGTGATCCCGAAGTAGCCATGCCAAGCGAGTGCCAGGACCCCATACCACAAAGTCGAGGAAAGCACCAACGCGGATAGAGGTGCCACCGACTTAGCGAGGAGCTAGGAAGCCACTGACAGGTAAGTGGATCTGGGTAGGAGGTGGCCGGCCGCGGGCGCAGTGTGACAGTGTGTGCCCATGTAAACTGCAGGTCAACTGCCACATGAGTGTAGTGTGGAGGATGAATCGCAGCCATGACTCACGGACATGTCAACACAGCACATTGTTCTGTGGCCACCAAAACATCACCCAAACAAGCAACGCCTCCATACCAATGACCAACCAACACAAGGTTGACATGCAGCCAGCGGCATGGGACTTGCACCAGGGCACCTGCTCACATAAACACAGTCACCAACATACATATGTGACAGCATGACCTGCAAGAAAGCAACAAGTACCCCCATACATATCTGCAAATCAATTGGTCATGTTGTGGTGCACAGCATACACATATTGCATGTAAACATGTGCCCCAAATGCAGTGGAATGAGAGGCCACATCCCTGTCCTGGAGGTATCAATGCAACAACAGACATCCATGCACATGTGTCTCCCTTAGCACATTCAACTGTATGGATGCACTTGCAGTTGTGCCACACATGGAGGTGGTCATCATGCATGTCCCTCACATGCCCACAACATAGCATGCCTGCGTCCATACTGCCACTGCACTTTGTCTATGATCTCACGCAGCATGTGCCCAAGTCCAACAAGTCAATGATGAATAAACTGCCAATACCCATACACGCCACATACACCAAGCATTGGCACGAGGCAGCAAGCTGCTGCATCTCACACCACATACAAGCTGCAAACAGAATGCGGCATCTGCAAACATGCATGCTGCACATACTCTTTAGAGCATTGCTCCACATGGGTACTCCCCAGCAGCTTCCAGACAACATTTCCAGGCACAGATCTGGGCATGAAGGTCCCGACAGAACCTCTAAAGGACCCGCAGTTCTACCTGGGTGAACTGGTGGCTGCCTGCATGGTACACCTCCATGGTGAGTTCCTTGGAGGGGCAGCCACCACGCTAGAATGGCTACAGGCATGAGGTCATTGCAACATTTCTAAACCGTGGTGTTCGTGCGATCTGCCATCCCATCTGCGTTGATGGCAGCCATGATGTCATCCCAGATCTTCATCCTTGCGTCGTTACCCAGCTGCGTTGCTGGGCATCATAGGCATCCAAGACCTGATCCAACAAGATGCCAACTTCAGTGGAGTTGAAGTTGGCAGCCCTCTACCTCAAGGTGGGGGTGGTGCACTCTTTTGATGATGGCGATGGATCTGACATGGCACCCCAAGGCTGGTATGGCTTGGCAGGGCCCTCGGTAGGTGCTGTGGAGCTGTGGTGGTGTTGGCAGGGAGAGGTGGAATTCCAAAGAACAGAAGAGCTGGTTGCAGACCCAAAACAGGCAAAAGTAGGACAGCTGGCACACCAAGACAGTGCTGGTTGCAAGCAGACATTCACATTCAAGCAGGCAGCAGCAGACAAGGAGTGTGTGAGGCAAAGCAGCGCTGTAGGAGCATAAATCAGCAGTTCGCAAGCAGGAGAAACTGTGGTGTGTATCTAACATCCATAGCAGCCGATAACAGATTAAAGGCCCTTAACGTGTAAGTTATGTTTCACGCACAGGACGCAGCACACCTACGTGGCATGCCTACGGAGCTCACAGCATTGGCGGTGTAATATATGGTGATGCAACATGCATCACTGGGTGTGCGCGTAAAGGTACAAGACGAACAAGTATCGCAAACACGTATTTGGGGGTGCTATGCAACCCATTTCCTTCAGGTAACGGGTACCACATTTGTCTTATTGGGGATTGCCTCTGTGCATACATGCATGTATTTTTCTCCATTTTGTGGCCTACGGTGTGTCGCATACACCATTTTTTGAGTTTAGGGGTACCGCTGCGTATCGTGTACCACTTTTTTCACTTTTCTGATGCTTTCTGGGTATCACGTATGCAATATTAGAGTTTAGGCGTGCCTCTGCATATCGCGTACCATATGTTTTGCTCTTGAGGTACATTGGAGCCTTGCTGGACCACACATCTATGTTGGACATCATGTAAACTGTTCCCTTCCTCATATTGCCCAGAACAATATCTTGGTGTGCCTTCTATTTATTCTTTACACCTGAAACATGAGTGGAAAGGCCCCAAGAGGCAAAGGGAGCAGCCGGGGTAGGGTTCGGAGACGTGGTGAGGACACATCTGCCCCAACCCCAGGAGGATGTGGTGGGCCTCAGGCCCCAGGTGACCCGGCACCTGGACGCCAACGTGGTCACAGACAGATAGGTGAAGCACCAAAACCTAGGGCCTTTAGGGCTAAGAAGGGACACCCTGCAGAGCAGGAAGACGCTCCATCCAAAGACACCGCACAGGAGACGGGCCCGCAGAGGAAGAGGCATTTCAATGACGAGGCACTCCAGTTCCTCATTGACTACCTAACCGATTACTGATGTGAGATGTGCCAGTATGGGAGCAGCACCTGTACAACGGATGGTGCATTGGCAGCAGGTCATAGACCAGATCAACGGCATAGGTGTGGTGATGCGCACTGCTGAACAGGTTCAGAAGCGGTGGAATGATCTCACACGTAGGACAAACACAACCTAAGTGTCAACTTGGCTGTCATGCGCTTACCTCCATCTGGGCTGAAAGCGCGCACCCCATCCCACGCCAGCATGGGGCTACGTATACATTGCAGGAGCGCCTTGGGGGGTCTTGGTTGGCGGCGGTGCCGCCCCTGTCTTGGCAATTGCCATGGCAGTTGCATCGATCGCGGCGGCATGACCCCTAGTAACTGCCTCACTGAGACATCCATCACATGCTTTGGGGCGGGGCCTTCTCCCTTCCATGTCCTCTTCCGTGCCACATGACTCCTCAGCCTCCAATCACTGCCACTCAAGAAGACCACATGTTTCCTCCTACGTGTTACTCACGCACTCATGTGATCAGTAACAGGAAATACAAAAGGATGCTGAGTACGCTACTCCACACTTCTCAGATGTCCTTTTGCAGCGTGTGGCGTTCGTTTTGCTCTTGGATTATTCTCTAGATCACAAACTTTTGGCTTTTTGTTTCCTTGGATTCCTGCCTGCGTTTGCCCCTTGGATTTAGCACCCTTTCTTTGGATTGATCATCTGTACTGCTTTGACCTACAATTACAGACTTGGATTGCCTTTGGAACTTGTTTCTTGGATTTCTGGTTCTGGACATTTCCCCTTACACTGAACCCACCTTGGAACTACCCCTCTCTCCCTTCAGGAAACCTACCATTCCCCCTCTACCCTTGATGGCGTCCCATCGCTGTCTAGCGCCAGTAACCATCCTGTTACATCTGTGTTGCCCTCACCACGACTACTAGAGACCAGGAGGAGGCAACTGACACCTGTTGGTAGGTGTTTTAAGAATTCCTATGGTTTGGGGTTTTTTGTAATTCTGTTCTTGTTTGCTTAATTTCCTTGCCTGTTTTTTCTCACAGTCATCCGGGACCCAGAGCTTGCTGTTCCTGCCACCTGTGGCCTCAATAACCAGTCAGCGAGTCTGTTGTTTTCTTTCTGACTGGTGCTTGGGGACAGAAGTATTCAAAACTATGTGGATCTCAGTTCATGACATTGGCCTCTGCACGGCTGCTAGAGGAGGCCACCAGAGAAGGAGCAGTTGACACTGCATGAAGAGACCACGGGTCAGTTCATCACCCTTGAGCAGGTGAAAAGCATCAGAGGCCTGCAGAACTATGAGGACACATGTGGTGAGTGGCATTTCTTGTGCATCATATATTTCGCCAATCATGTATGGCCCACCATATATGTGTGGTGATACATCTGGCTGCAGTTGTAGAACAGCCTTGGGGAATGCATGTTTGCTAACGTTTAGACACAAGTCAAATTGCCTTTATTCTGGAGTTATCCTGTATGGTGGACATGTGTGGCTCATGTTTGTGTGACAGTACACATCACCGACAGGGTACACCTCTGTACCATGGCCAATTAATGACACACCTGCATGTACTGTTGTTTTCTACATTCTTGCAGCCTGTCACTTTGCATTGCTCAACAGGTATATGCGATAGATGTTGATCAATCACATCAATTGATGCTGAATTGCATGTTCAGATTGTCACTTTCTTCCCTGAGATGCCTTGTCATGATGCATATCAGAGCTGTCTGTCATGACACCCTGAGGTGTGACCAGACTGACGATGCATCAGAGCCCACAGACCACTGCCCCAAGTAGCAGGCATGATGTTGATACAATTAAACTTTTATGTTGAAAGGGGTTACTCTATACTCTACATGGTGAACAATAGCGCATGGTGGGTCATCATGCAGAGGTTGACATTCAGGCTATCTGAAAATGATATGTCCATAGCCAGCCCATGTGAACAGTTAAGGGAATTGTTAATGCCAATGGGTGAGGCTGTCTTCATAACATTTCATTTATGTGCATGATAGTTGTTCGAATATGTTTACCCACTTCAAATTAGAAGCACCAGTCTGACATGAAAGGCCTGTAATTGTCCATCAGTTGATACATGACAGACACATGCCTTGTCACTCGCATCATTGTGCTGCACACTGGCATGGAGATTGGCCTGTCTGTGTACTTGAGACATGAATACTTGTCCACACTTGCATATTCTGTTTAATGAGGAAAGACATGCCAGCTACATCCTCCACTCAGATGTGGCATGATGGCTCTGTTGTTCCTTGTACCATGTGAGATGCATGTCATGAGGAGCAGGTACTTAGTCCAATCATGCACGATCATGAACAATGACCCATCATTGTGGGTTGATGTTCATAGACAGGGACATATTCACTGACAATTACACCTATCCCAGATGGATTATGGTAGGGGATAATTGTTGCACCTGCATGCTACTCCTGGAACATGAATGACCTTCATAAGTATGTCTGACAAAGATGGCTCAGGATATGTCATATGGGCTCCACATTTGTACAGAGACATACACCTCAGCATCATGTGTGGAGCGTGACCAAAAGAGCAGGGCTAGGCTTCTACTGACAGTGCTTGTATCTGCGTCTCTACTCAGTGCTGTTCTGCACATGTAGTGACGGTGTAGCAAGGGTATGTGTTGCAGTGGAGTATTGCATTTGAGGAACAATCTGTGATTGATGCATGCCATAGATAGCGTGTAGAATATGGCACACTCATGGCAGATGTATATGTCAACATTCCCACTTCACTGTTGGCGTAGTGCTGGTGCAAAGGTGTACCAAGTTGTGCAGCCACACATGGCAAGGACAAATATGGTGCTCAACATACATCCATGATGTGCAGCAGCACTGTGCATTGTATGAGATGACAGTGGCCATTGCCGGACAATGTCAAATGAAACGACTGTCAGTGACTTGGTCACTCATGGCCAGTCATCGACTGATGCTTCATTTGACAATGTCATGTGAATTCCTCTGTCATCACACACAATATCAATTTACAATGCATATACCTGACTTCTGCTAGGCTTACAGTAGAGGACTCACGCCAATAGGAAGCCCCACAAAGGCTCCCGGGAGACTTGGTGTTGTCATTGATGTGACATAGCACACAGTGACAGTCATATGTGTGGTCACTTTACTGCCAAACACAGGGAGCCCTACACTGAGAGGTCTGAGATTTTGATAGCGCACACATCTTTACTGCACACATATTAGTTTGTTCATTGTACATGCACTACGCTCCACACAACAATGCAATGGACTGTGCTGTCCTGGTCCGGGTACATGATAGCATTAGGGTGACATTTGGCAGTGGTTGTCATGTTGGGTGGAGGGAGTGAATCCAACGGATGATGGAATGCTTGTATGCCATGTCCCAATACACCAATGGGAGCACTTTTCAAAGTATTTTCAAGTTTACTGTCTCAGGCATGCAGCGTATGTATTGATGGTGCCAAATGGTTGAACAGTCTACATGTCTGTATTGACTGTATATGGTTGTCCAGTAGTCAGTTGAAATCATTTAGTGTGTGTGATGTTTTGATGGTGGTAGTATCTGTGGATTTGGATGGCTGACTGATGCCATGTGCTGGACTTCAGAATTACATTGACCCATGTGCAGTACTTGTCCCTGGGTTGTGTGCTGACATGACAGTTTCATAGACCATCAGTGAATTGTAGGCCACTTTCATACGTCAATATGTCCACTGATGGCATGGACAGGACCCGGGGGGGTGGGCAACTTTCCTGTATGTCAGCAAGAGCCATACATCCGTGGCTTACAGCTCATAGTGTGGGATGTCACGATGTCAGATGCTTTCATGTCATTTTGTGTCTGTCTACACATTTTAGTCTGGAGGCACCTGACTCGATATGTCATTCCCTATGCATGTGCAGGTGAGGATGCACCAGATGCAGAGAAGGAGGAGGAAGAAGAGCCGTTGGTACGTCAGACCACCAGTGGAGGCTGTGGTTCTGTTCGCCATGAAAACCCAATGGTGCAACAGATAATCATCAGTCGTGCTGCGGCCTCTTCAGACTTTTCTGACTCAGCTGGTTTGGATGCAGAACCAGATGTGTTTGCCTCACAGAGGATGAAGGTGAGTGCACCAACGGGCGTCTCAGATGGCGCCACTGAGTATGCGGCTGTGCAGCTGGCTTAACAACGCCAGTCAGTGGTGGGGCCCATGTCCACAGTGGTTACGGCTGCAAGGCCACCCTCCCATGAGTTGGCGTCAGGTTCTGGGGCTGATGTCCAACAGAGGGTTGCAGACCTGCAGCCAATGATAAGGGCACTGCAGCAACAGGCACGGTCCCTTGCATTTGCATGAGGCCACCATGGGACCTGCACACGTGGTGGACATTTGCAGGCTGGAGAGAGAGTGTGGGAGCAGCAAATGTTGTGTGCTGCCATCTGACATGGCAATGTGTTGTACAAAATTGCAGATGGCATGGATAAAATGGCCGAGAACATGACCCCAGTAGCAGCCCGGGAAGCACAACAGTTGCAGGTCATGCAGTCCTCCAGCCGCTCCCACAAACTCTCACACACTGGGCGTGGAGGCCAACATCAAGGGCAAA
This sequence comes from Ambystoma mexicanum, assembly GCF_040938575.1. Taxonomy (NCBI): domain Eukaryota; kingdom Metazoa; phylum Chordata; class Amphibia; order Caudata; family Ambystomatidae; genus Ambystoma; species Ambystoma mexicanum. The sequence continues at coordinate 172,846,421 of NC_090924.1, read as the reverse complement.
CAGGCTGATCTTTGGGCACATAGAGAGGCCCTGAGGCATGAGATGGAGACTTTGAGGACTGCAATGCATGATGAACTTTCTGCCACAAGAACACATCTCCATGAGGAGATGGCTGCCTTAAGGCAGACACTGTCACACCAACTCAATGCGTCATGAGTGAGTGAGCATACAGACTCTGTTGACATTCGTGACGAAGCGCATCGAGAAATCACTACTATTGGAGTAGCCCACTCAAAGGTATAATCTTTGCAATAGTGGACATGCAGCCATGCACAGTGGTGTCAGCTGCCATTGTTGCTTTGAGGACAACATGATGGCATGTGCAGGTAACAATGAGTTGATAAAATATTGACACATATGTGCTGTAGGCATATTTGGCATCTATGTATGGTGAAATACAAAGTCCCATGTTGTTGCAGTGATCCTGATTCATCCAGTGACTTCACTCCAGGAGAGGTCCACCTTGCACCCTTTCACGTCCCTAGTCCCCATGCCCTCTGCCAGGCACTGCCCTTCCTTTCATGAATTTGGAGGTACTGTTTCCAGTGGAGGTGATGAGGGAATCATATCAGGACAGCTCTATCAGCAGATAAGGATGTGCACTGTCTCTTGTGTTATGTCTGTATTATTGGTCACACCAGTCTTTGCATGCATTCCACATATTTTCTAGCTGGGGGTGTAATCATTGAGTCACAGTAAATGTTACTGCAGATGTGTGTTTGTCCACATGCATGTGTTTGTATGTGCACTTCCACTGCGATGCGTGAGCATTGTTTTGGAGGATGCACTTACACAATTGATGACAAAAATGGATGGGAAAGTGCAGCACTTGTTACACTTGAGCCAATGGCAGTATTTCCCACATCATGGATGAACATGCTAATTTACGACATGCATTCTCTGTGAATCTATACACTGTGTATTTTGGCTCTCCAATACTTGTCTCACTGACTGTGATAATGTCTCCTTACTGACACCCTTCTATTCCCCCTGCCCCATGTTTTCTATGGGTCCCTGCAGGTGTACTCTCTGTCCACTCTACTCTTTGTCCTGTGCCACTGCACACTCCACTCCCTTATCAGCTCACATGACCTGCCATGCTACATTTCCACAAGTAACACACACGGCCATTGTTAGGTCTACACATCCTTGGCTGCTCCACTTCATGGCATAGCCTATGGTGACAAAGTTCTGAGCATTTGTGTGCATTGACTCCAAAGGACAGGTTTGTCAAACTTGCTTCATGTATGGTTGTACAGATATGCACATGTGTAGCCTGATCGACTGTTCCTATGTTCCCCAATCAGGTCACTTGTTGTTCATTGTTCTTTCTGTATGTTCTCTACACCTGCATCTATTGCATACATTCTTTTTTAAATTACTTGTTGATCTACTCCAGCACTGTGAGTGACTGCACAATGTGTGTGCAAATTGTGGGCTCATGCATGTGGTACATCACCCACTCCCTCCAGCTCGTGTTTATCTGTTGTCCCTGTAGGTGTTGCCAGTGCCTCCTGGGATCCATGCACACTTACTGGGACTGTCTCGCACATGGTGTGTGGTGTATTTGAGGGTGAGTGAACTGCTGCATATTGTCCTGAGGTCCATTTACAGTGGTCTCTAACGGGGCGGCGGGTGGTTGGTGGTTGGTACAGGTTATGGGTTGTGCATGTTGTTTCTTTGATGTGAAGCTGTTGATTGACCTTTCACAGGTGTCCTTTTTGCCAGTATGCCCTTCTCCATCACCCACTTTTGTCCTTACTCGCCCACTACATGTGCTACTTTTCCATGTATGTGCCTTCCAGCAGATTCTCTGACCAGGCTGCTTCGTTTACAGGTGTTCTTCTCTTGGCCCCCTACTCTCTGCCCTCACCCACTATGATGTCAGACATATCCATCCTCATCTCCCCAGCATTGACACCACTAAATGCACCTATTAAGTTCCTTGTTCCAGACAGCAGTTTCATGGTTCATGGTTGTACAGTATCTTTACATTGATGCAATGTGTGTATTTGTGAGTTCAACATGTTGTTTCATGTGGGATGTAGAGGATGCGAGCCAGGTGGGTACGTTGTGCAGGTAAGTCGAGGGCACTTATGGTGGCACGTGTGGTGTAGTTGGTCTCAGGGAGTCTGGTAATGTGTGGGGTTATTATTCTTTTCCTTCTACTGAGGTGGGCGAGTCCAGCTTCATGAGTGCATGTGACACATGGTGACGGTAGGCTTGCTTTGTCTATGCATGCAGTTTTATGAAGACAATCATGTTGGAAATGGTTGCAGGGTGATTGTTGAGGGAGGCTGTCACTGTAGGGTGTTTATTGTTGAGCTGTCATGAGGGTGGCTGCAGGTCCAGCTGTATGTGTGCTGGGACACATGGTGATGGTAGTGTTGGCGAGTGTTTACTTGTGGTTGTTGCATGTGTCTTGCCAGCCGTGTGGCATCCCGTTCACTGAGCTTTTCTTGTCATGTCTACCCCATGTCGGCAGTCCAATCTTTTCCCCCTTCTGGGGGTGCTGCCCGAGAAAAATCCACACACGCCACAGCATTGATGGCCATTTTAGGCATGCCATATTCAGCACAGAAAACCCATTGGCCAGGTGTTGTTGTTTGCCATGGTGAACATGTACCATGCACTGTACACCAGCAGATATTTTGCAGCCTGTTGACAGCTGCTCAGTGCATCTCAACGCTCTCTTCAGTTCCAAGCACAATGGTCCCTGTTCAATCCAGTCCCTCTGAAGTCTACCTTCCCTTCCTCTTGCCTGTTGCCTGCTCCCTGTTGTGTGGCTGAGTCCTTGGCCTCTGTTTCTCATTACATTCTCATGTTTGCTGGTCTCCTTCATGGCCATTGACTATGTGCCCTACATTCCTGCATGACTGCTGCCTCTGTGACCAGCTGCCTTCTGCCGGATTATGTCTTCAATGCAATTGCTTATATGTTTGCATCCCTTCATTGTGGACTTCAGATCATTGGCACCCCAGCAAGTGTTTACTGCACTGTCCCGTTGCCACATTAATCAGGGGATGCCATATTGTGGCATTGGGAGTACTTCCAAGGAGATCCTGTGTTTCTAACCTCTCAGTGATCTCTCTTTGGGTGTCCTCTCAGTGTCATACTGACTTTGGTCAGATCAGAGTGTTCACAATGCCCCATCATCATAACAAGAGATAAGTGGTACCTGGTCCTTCACTGCATGGCACTCTGTGGGGCAGGCACTCTGTGGGGCAGGCACTCTGTGGGGCAGGCACTGTAGGTGTTGTGGGTGGGTAAGGTGTCATTCTGTGGGTTGTTTCATTGCATTGGCGTGAGGTGGGTGGATCTGGATGAATGGGTGCTGGGACACAAGGTGATGAGTGACTGGTGAGTTCTTGTTTGCATTTGTTGCATAGCACTCAAGGGGGCACATATTGTAGTGTAATTGGGTACATCGATGGGTTGCCTGCCCTGACCTTGTGTTGTTTTTCTCTACAAAGGCATTCTGCTGGGGGAAGATGGTTTCTGCAATTGAAGGGGACATTGTTGTTGTGTGCGTGTACTGGACACATCAACAGAGTTTGGTGGTTTGCAGGCCTACCAGAGGGGTACCTCCCTGCATTCCAGGATACATCCGGTGTAGGCTCACAAGCTATAAGGTGTGAGGTGAGATGTGCATATGTATTGCAGTGCAATTGCATTTCTCAAGGTCTGCATGAATATTTTGATGTAAATGTGTTTTGTGAGCATACTTGTTGTCAGGGAATGGGTTGGCCACTCAACCTGTTTATTGTTGTGGAAGATGTACATGGAGTCCACGGCACTTGTCACATGTGTCAGCTGCTCTTTTACATTTTGTACTATGCGTTCCTACTTGTGTTCTCGCGCATGTAGTTTGGGGGCTACATGCAGAATTGTGGTTGGTGTCTATGTGACAGTGGTCAGGGACTTTGTTGCTTGGGTGGGCTACATGGAAACTGTTGGTTCCAGTTGCTATAACTCTTGTTGGGAAGGACATTAACCTATCCCACCCTCCTAGGCGCTTTAGAGTAAGGTGAATCCCATAAAGACACTTGTGATGTGCCAGAGGGAAGGGGGCACGCTAGGAGACCCTGCACAGACACAACACTATGCAAATTGTAGATATTTAGATGTAGTGCGTGCAGATGAATAGGTGCCATTTCATATAGCTATGATAGAAACATTGGGCCTGCATGGCAGCATGGTAGGCACAGGCCAAACCCTGAATAGGCCCAAGCGCTGAGTAGAGACCTGCACTGTTAATTTTCCACAGAAACACTCTATTGTTCCACAACTGTTGCCAATACGTGTTATTCCGAGAAGGAATGTGCCCTGCAAGGCCATGAGACAGTAGCAGGTGCATGTTCATCATAGACAGGCCAAGGCAGGCCCCTGACCAGCCAACCATGAGTTATGGCACCCACAACTGTCCCAGTCTGGAGACCCCTGAATTCCACGATAGTAGGTGACCCCAGACCACCAACCATAAAACACTTATCCATTAAAGGTCTGAGTACTTGACCTATCATCTTAACCCCACCATGACAAGATTTGTAATGTGAGGTACATGGAGGAATACATTATAGTCCAAAGCGACGGTGAAAGCCTTGGGTGCAGATGGTGCGATACAGAATGAATGAAGAATGTGTGGGTCAGCCTGACCTCAAGGCTCCCCCTGAGCCAGTCTCCGAGCCTGCCAGGTGCATTGAATAATGATAGAGCAGCATTGGCTCATAAAGTAACTAATTGCTAACTCGAACTTGGTTCTCTGGAGATGATGAGCCCGGCAGACCCCAAGTGATAGCAGATGGACAGACTGGGCTGGGACCAATGGCCTGGCATTCCTATAGAGCAGGCTGACCATGCATAAGGTCTCAACAACCAGCCACACAAGTTTTTACTGTATATATTTACGATGACGATTTGTTTCCTTATAACATTCTGCTTGTATCATTTTCCGGCAGAACCCTCTTCGGCAGCAGAGTTCTTTTCTGGCATACCTATTTTTTGTGTAATTAAAACTGTTATCCTTTCAAGAATCTCTTGGCCTCTTATGCCTAGCGGGTTGTATTTTTTCTGGTGTGAGTGTTTGTGAGTGTGCCTTCATTTGGTGCCCGTGACGTAATCCCAGAACCCCCTGTACCTGCGAAGGTACACAGGCAGCATTTAGGAAGAGGCTACGCCCTACTACAGTGACCAGTCCCAGAAATGCATATTTCCCAGTGGCTGTTTAGGATCCGTCTTTACAGAATACCTGTCTGCTCTTTGGAGCGGGGCGCGGTTCTGCTGAGAAGTGCAGGCCGGTGTTGTTGGAACCCAGTGATGGAGGAGTTTGTATGGACACATGAGTATAGCCTTGCAAGGGATAACAAGTAGGGGATAGACATATGGGAGAGTGTGAACAATGTAAATACATGGATATTGAAATTGTGGGTGTGGCATGTATGTGGTTTGTTTTGTTTTTGGTAATATTCATTTCTTGAGGAGAATATTAAGGGAAGGAAAAAGGATTTGTAGGGAGCCTCCCTAAGTGAGGGAAGAAGGTGGTGCCACTTATACTGTGTAATGGAGGAAAAGGAAATACATGGGAGCCCCGTATAATTAGATGGCTCAGGAATAGGAGTTGTTGTTATTTTAGCTTGTTATTTTAGCTTCTATTGTTTGTATTTTTATTGTACAGGTAGAGGGACGAGGAAGAGCACTGTGTAATTTGTGGTATGTTTTGAATGTGTGGAGTGTGTAAGTGGCAGCATGAAGAGAGAGAAAGTGATGGGGAGTATTTTTTTGCATTTTTGTTACAGAAGAGAGGGGACGAACATTGACTGTGTTTTTTGACAACCTGTAACAATGTATGCAGCGCGTTAGTACAAGCATAAAGACAGCAAGTACACAACCACAACTACCATAGAAGGAGAAACTCCAATAGAGTATATGTGTGAGTCCCTACTTCTGTACCGAGACAGACATGAGAAGCACCATAAGCAATGGGTGACGGAAACAAGAGGAGGGGGGATGCCCTGCTTGTGGCCAGAGCAGGGCTCCCATAATAAGGGTATGCTAGAGCATATGTCCATATTCCTAACAGCCATAAGGGGAAACAATTACAAAGAAGGAAGGATATATTAGACCTTTCGAAGATGTTCAAAGACATAGAAAAAATGTAAGAAGGACGTTTGCTCAGAACGAGAGGGTGGGCCAGCGATAGAGCACGAAGGGATATGCCCACTGACAATCCACCCCACTGTAGGCTATACTAACCCAACCTATGTATCCACAGCAGCGTCAGCCCCACCGCCCCCATATGTCTCCCCTTCGGATGCCCCAAGACAGGCTGTTGTCAATAAGAGGGATTTAGAATTAGCATTGCCTTTAGAAAGAACAGAAGAGAATAGACTGCAAACAGTGCAAAGCCGACAGAAATGTAGGGAAGGCACCAGATGAATGGAAAGCAGGAGATTTCCTATTCAGGATAGACAATACATCCATAAAAAACATGAATGTAGAAAAGGAGGGAGAGGGAAATTATCAAGCGGACAGCCTAGGATATGGCAATGCTGACTGGTGGAGTACATTCGATGAGTTTGAGGATGATAAGGATGAGGAGGCAGAGCCAGCAACTGAATGAACTCCTAGGGTGGAAAGTTCATGGGATGGGAGGTTAAGGAGCAGGTTTGGCCAGACGGCGATAGAAATTAAAAAGGAAAGTGGGAATACGGCTCAAGGGAATAAGGTCTGAATGCAAATGCCTCTCATATATAAAGGGGCTGGCAGGCCTCATTAAGTGCCACAGGCACAGATAGACAAAAACAACATAATAGAAGCACTCCCAACCCTTACAGCGGTGCAGGGAAGTGGATCTATGCATTTGAAAAACAGACAGCAGGAGACATCAAAAGCCTATTGGTAGCTACTATCGGAGATCAGGCTACCGATGTATGGATAAAAGCAGGGTACCTGGGAGTAACTCTGGGAAACGATGCACATGATGGAGCATCATTTAATAAGATTCCAGCAGAAATATGGGATATGCTGTGGCAAGCATTCCCTGACACACCCGACTTACATGAAATGTACTATGGAAGATGATGAAGAACCAGCTCACTTCATTCTTAAGGTTCAGGATATGTAGAGTGCAGAAACGGGTAACGCATGGGATCAATCAATACCCTTTTTCTACTTCAAAGAGGTTCAGAAGTCATTATACAAAATTGTGGGGTTTGAAACAACGGAGTGTCCTGAAATACAGAGCTTAATAGTACACCATTGCAGAAGAATAAAGGAGCATGACAAGGAAAGGGCTTAGAGGCGACAAGCAGAGGAAGCAAAACTAGTACAAAACAAATTAGCTAAAGTGGCTGGGGAGGCGTCAGTATCGACGCCAGCACAGACGGAAGTGGCAGGATACACCCGGAATTTTGCCAACACTATAATAGCAGTGGTGTGTTTGGAAGGAGGACAAGGACAGTGGGGGGGAACACACAGTACCCTAGCCCACAGTGGCAAGGAGGACAGCAGCGACGAAAGGTGGGCTCTGAGGGTGAAGGGGACTGGGATTTTGAGGAATTGGACCAGGGCGGGTGGGAATAGGGCTTTCACAATGTTGGAACTGTGGAAAATGGGGGCATTTTCTGAAGGAATATAGAGGCAGACAGGGAGTGGGGTATAATTATGGTCAACAAAATGATGTTCCTCAACCCCAAGGGGCCCCTCAAGGGCCAATGCAAGAATGACCTCAATACCCCATAAAATACACCAGGCATACACACAGCTGCCCCTGCATATCCCAAACCCACCCTTACAGCAGCAACAACAGCAAGCGATGCAACAATATGTGCCACAGAACACTTGACAACAGGCAGGTGGCACAAACACATTTAATGGTACAGTCGCCCCGCTTTGAGGCACAACCGTGGTTGGGGAAAACCCCTTCTCATTTCCCAGGCCGAATGCAAACCCTGACTAGGACAGCCAACAGAGAGCTCCTGCGTGTCTGGTCCTGTCAATGACCCAGAACCCTAAAGAGGAACCCTTAGTGGGGACAGAGATAGTATACAAGCAATTCATGTTGATTGTTGATTCGGGTGCTGAGAAATCATGCATCATTAAAGCTGACTTCCCATTATCTGGCAAAACTCTCAAGGATTCGATGGGGCTATTTCTATGGTTCCATATACTAAAGATTTAGATGTAAAGGTGTGGGGGGTGTGCACGCTCTCCTATTGTACCTGAGAGTTCTCCTGTGAACCTCATCAGGGATCTGGTTAGCAAGTTAAACATGACAATCTTGTTTACTGATCACAGCATTGTCTGTGCCACGGCAGGGATGTGCGAAATGAGAGTGATGGTAATAATACAAGCCATGGCAGGTGGTTCAAGGAATACCTGTAGACACAGACATGTTTATCTATGGCATAACATTACTTGTGGAGGCAGTGCCACAAATTGCCAAGGCCTGCTGGAAAGTGGCAACTGATTACATCTTTCACCTGTGGTGTCCTTAGAATTGGTGGCAGGTACAATCTTGTCTCTAGACCTATCACATTATTACGGGAGGCAGAGGAGGGAATCAAAGATACAATTCAGGCCCTGCTGTAGGGTGTCCTGACCCACGTTTAAGCTACCCTGCTACAACATTTGGTGCTGTGGGCTTAGGAAATTCAAGATGGCGGAAAACCCACAAGTGCGCCGAAATCCAGGAAAGCTGCGCAGTTGTGCGCACACCAAAATGGTTACCTAACTTGCCACCCACCAGGGTAAAGAAAGGTCTTTGTTAACAAAATCCACTTTTACTGATGTCAAAAAGTTGCTGAAATCGTGACTCATTGGACCACTTTAAAGATTCAACCCTTTTTGTGGGGTTCCACATAACCATCTTACTGTAAGGAGCCCCATCAAAACAATGTTAAGCAAGGATTTACTACCATGTAAGAACCATTCCTGTTTAGAATGCATTAATCCAAGAAAATCCCAAAAATGGGTGCAGTACCAGTACTCACCACTATCCAAAAGCCGGCGTTTTAAAACCCACTGTGTGTTTTTCTGAAGGCAAGCAAAATGCCTATTTCAAACCTTGCAACATGTGCAAAATATTCACTGAACACCAGCAGACATTTGGCAGAATGGAGTTTTGTGTGCCTACAAAATCTGGGAAATGAAGAGCCCAAAAACAATGCTTATAACAAAAATGCTATGGAGTCAGCAGCTTAAGCCTAACTGCAACTGGATTTAAAACCACCAAAATCGAAAATGTTAAATTAAATGAGTGACCTATGTTTGGTGTCACATGCCTTTGTAACTGTTGAAATGTCATAGTTTTGCACTTAGAATCAGCATTCTAGCTGCATGTGTAAAATTACAAGTTATTTTAAAAGCAACAAAAAGTTAGCTGAAGGTCTGGCTTAAGGAACTTGATTTTGCCTAGCAACGGATCCCATCAGGAGTGAAACTTGAGTCACAACTATGTTCCCAGGCCAATGTTCCTTTTGCTGCCCACACTAAGGATATGCCAGCTATCTGATAATTGAATTTCCTGTGCTCTGCCAGAGAGTGAACAAAGCCCTCTCCACTCAGGCAAAGGTTTTTATTACAGACGTCGTAAAAAGTGGCTTCCTCCTGGAGAAGCTGGGAGGGGCACTGCCTGTGAGAAGCAAGCTGGCTTGGCAGAAACTGGAAAGACTGGTTTCTGTACCATGTGACCTGAAAAGACACACCCCTGCAGCAAGGATATGGTTTTATAAAAAGGGGGATAATTCATAGTGCGGACATGTGAACATTTTATAAATGATACCATAATTCTTGTGATTTTTCTGCCCACAGTTTAAGACGTGGTAGGAACCGGTGGTATGTTCAGGGGGGTTTTAGCGGAAAAGTGGATATTACTCTAAATGTGTGCATGTTAAAAATCTGAAACTTCATCAGTTAATGTCCCTACCCCCTGCACACATGTATGTAAAGTTGGGTCCATGTCGGAAATTGAAAAAGCAGTTAAAAAGTCAATTATGTACACTCTTTGAATGCAAGCTCCGAGAATGAGCAGATTTGGACATAGACATGGCTAAATCCAGCCACACCATGTATATGTAATTTCAAACAACTGTGTAACTCTGAAGTATGGATTTTGATCATATATATATTTGGGTGCACAGATGATAAGGGAGGTTGTTTCAAGAGATCATAAAATGACATCAATCTGACTCACAGTTCAGTTTGCCAATCAAGCGGAGGAATGGAAGCCTGACCAATGACGAATGAGAGGGGCAAGTCTAGTGATGCAACACACACACCCATTCTCAAGAAACAGATAAAAGCAGAGAGTCAGGACACATAGAGAGATTCAATTTCATCTGCCGCTGGAAGCCCTGCCGGAAAAATCCATACTTACCTCCATCAAACTCCAGAAAGCCAAACTAGAGACTTCAATCTATCCAGAGCAGAGACCAGACCAGAGAGAAAGCAGTGCTGTGCCTAGCAGAGACCAGACCAGAGAGAAAGCAGTGCTGTGCCTAGCAGAGACCAGACCAGAGAGAAAGCAGTGCTGTGCCTAGCCGAGACCAGACCAGGCGCTGTGAGCAGAATCCGGAAAGACCTGACCAGACTGAAGATCGTGACCAAGTCGCTTTCCTGTTCAAAATCTCTTGTGAGTACTTAGCAAAACTCAGAACACATCTCTTAGTTTAAATTCATCTAATTCAATCTATTTAACCTAAGTAGAACTGCCTCCTATCTGTCACCTGTCATTTCTAGTAAAATTTGTCATTTTGAAAAAGTGTGCGTTTAAAATTTACAAAACCAAAAACGACCTTTACTAAATTACTCATATCTCCGCAACCGTTTGGGCTAGAGACTTGCAATAACTTTCATTTGGAAGCTGAGATCCCAGGCTTTCCTAGGACCCCAAAACGGTAGAGATAGTCCTTGCGGTTCCTTTGTAATAGCGCTCGGCGCATCCGCGAATTTTGCCGCGATTTGCAATTTCTTCACATGTAAAAAAACTGCTGCTGCCTGATTTCATTTGCCAGAAATTCGTTTAACCTGCTAACTATCCCTGCATCATTGCTAGTGTGAGCCTGGACTAATATTAACTAGATACCACTCATCCTGAACCTCTAAAAGGGAATTAAGAGCGTTTCCAGCATATTTCTCATTCATTGCTAGCACCTATCAAAGCATTTGCCTGTGTTTTCAAACTTCTGTTTAAGCTTGCTGGATTGAACTGAATTACAGTTGATTGCATTTCTGATAACTGTGTGTTTTCCTTCCATTTCCTTGCCTTGCATCAAGGGGGGGAGGGGAATTGCCAGAGAAAAGTGATTACATTGTTTTGTTGAAATCATATTGAGTATTTCTATACTGCATTTCATTCATTCAACCTTGCATCCATTTGAACTCCATAAAGCATTTTGTACCACCTTCTTCTTTTGTTCCTATTTACCAGTGTGCTATCTTATCCATTTCCTGTCAACTCATTAGTGATTATAAAGAAGTGTGCTAGTGCCAGATTCTCCATTGTTAATCTTTATCATATCAGATTAAGGGTGATATTCAATTATTAATTTATTATAAAGTGGGATATATATACCTATTGTTTAAATTATCAAATAAACCTTTTTAACTTGCAAAACAGAACTACTTATTGGCTCAGTGGGGTCAGGGGGATTCCAAGAGAGGGGTGTTATATAGGGGTAGTCATCCAGAACGCATGAACTGGACCTAAAGATATATCAATAAGGGTTTTCATTCAGTATTCTAGACTAGGCGTTAACTTGGCTGTAGTGCTGAATTGAATCCTCTTACAAAGTGGGGGCTCGAGCCGAGACGTTGGGTTAGATTTACCAGTTGTGCAGCTTAATACAGTGTGCTAACTGACGGGATACATACACCCGGTCGGATCACCACGCTGCATTACGCTGTGAAGCATTCCTCAAAAGGGACACTCCAAGAAAAGTTCTGTTCTGCAAAAATAAAATACAAACTTCTGTAAGTCAGGACAGAGACCAATCTCTAGAATGACGACCTTAGTAGACATGAAAATAGCCAGAGAGCACCTCTTGCATAAGCTATTTGTGAGAGGTGAATGGACCGAACAGGGCCAGGATGTGTGGTTGCAGGCCATCACACAACAGGTCACTGAAACAGGGTCAGATATATATAGAGATCAGGTTCCCTTACATGTGGCCCTGAGTGAACTATATATGGCTCCTAAAGCCAAAGAGGAACACAATAAGATCGCCAGGATAGCAGCATACCTGTACCTATATATGGGAGACATGCAGGATAGATGTGCTGAAAGCCAAAATCTGGCAAATAGGCAACAGATGGCATTACAGAAGGTCCAATCTGATCTGGACTCTTCTGAGCAGAGGCTGCAGAGGAGCCAGGAGTCAGAAAATGACAGCAGACTGTACATTACTAAAATAAAGGAGGATATGGATGTGCTGCAAAAGGAAAAGTCAGAACAGGATACTAGATTTCTGGCCCTGCAGAAGGAGCACCAAGACAGTTTGGACTCCTTACTGCAGAGCCAGAAAAAGCTGGAGCAACAGATCAATTTCAACAGGGCATGCACAGAGCAGGTAGCCACCCTGCAAATCCAACTAGACAGAGAGAAAGAGGAGAGCAATAAACTGATCCTGAAAGACCTGGATACCCAGGCAGAGTTTGATCAGGAGCGCCAGAAAGCTGGTGCCTTCCAAAGGCAAAGGGACGACCTGGCGGCACAAATGCAGGCTCTTAGTCAGGAAAGAGACGCCTTAGGCCAGGAAGTCTGCCATTTAAAAAGGAAAATGGAAGAAAATCACCTGGCCCACCAGGGACTGGGTGACCTCCAAAAAGAAAACCAGAACTTGCTAGAGCACACCAGGAGGGTGGAGGATGCTCTAGCAAGAAAGGAGCAGGCCAATAGGGACACAGCTCAGGAGGTAACCCTCCTGCAGCAAAGACTGGCCCAGTTCTCCAGGACCAACCAGGAAGTACAGAGGGAAAATGAGGCCCTCTGTCAACACAATGATAGGCTCCAACAGCAGGTAGCGATGCAGGAGAAACTGATAGAGTCGAGTAAGGCCTTAACAGAGGAACTGAAGGCACAAATGCAGGCTCTTGCATTGCAACAGGGAGCAGGGGCGGATAGAGATGAGGTTCGCTGGGAAATGGAAACTCCGGAGCATAACCTCAGGAGCCCTAGTACCAGAGGCCCTCATACTTCTCAGTCCCTGGACTCTGCCACCCCCATGTCCCCTGGTGCACATGAGCACAGGGCCACAGGGATGGCAGATTACTATCCAGCTAAAAGTATGGGGCTCATAGGCCAGTACCACTCAGGAATGGAGGGGTGGGCATCGGGGTATGGGCACCCAAGTACAGTACAGTTCAGTGGGGAACCCCAGGAGAGTAGGCCCATTAAGGGCATCCTGAAAACCTCTGCCCGGTTAGGTCAGTGGAGAGGGTACCCATCAAATCCTGGCAGCAAGGAGGAATCTGAAGACTCCTCTGAACTGCGCAGGACACAGGAGACCAGGTCCCCACATTCTGCCAGCCATTCCCAGGCTCGCAGAATCCGGGAAAACCTGGAAGATCAGACGGGAACCTCTGGGAGCAGTGCCTCTGAGTCCGAGGATGAATGGACAAGGGTTACCCGAACCAAAAAGGCCAATAAGGCAAAAAGGGCCTTGCTTAAGGACCCCTTAAAGCAGATTAAGGCGATCAGGAGCGTCATCACGCCTTACCATAAGAACGCTAAGTATTCTGTTTGGGAGCACTTAGAGTTGTTTGAACAAATGATGGAGACTTTCCATTTGAAGGACAGCCAAAGCTGTATTCAATATGTAAAGTGGACATTCTCCCCGGAATACTCCAGTTTCTTTGCGGGGCTGGAGGACCAAAATCATTTAAGATGGTCCACCTATAAGGCGGCGATCCTGAAACATTTTTCTGTTCACAGAAATCCTCAAGAGGCTCGCAAGGCAGCCTACAATTTGCAATGTGGGGAGGATCAGGCCCCACAAGAATTTGTGCAGGAGTTAAAGCGGGCTTTTGCACAGACCACAAGAAGGGTGCGCACGGATAGCCGTGAATTTATAAACACGTTTTTCCATGCCTTGCCCAAATATATCATGACCCAGCTCGTGAGGGATTTTCACGAGAAAAGATCTTTAGACTGGGTCATTGAACAGGCTACCCGCATCTATGAGGTGCAGAAGCCCATAGAAAATAAAAGCAATGCCCAGAAAAACCCCAAAGCCAACAGCACCCCTGCTGCTGCCAAGGTGGCAGAGGTAAAGGTCACCCCCGTTTTGGATTTGGAGATGGGGGGGCCTAAAAACCTACCTGCACCTAATAATGCTAGGCCCAGAAGGTCCTCGGGCCAGTCGCAGACAGGGAGCCAGGGAGGCAGCCCCACAAATGGGGTCCCTCGCTCTCCTGACTATGTAAGTCCTCGCTACAAAGGTAACAGACCCATCCTGGGTTATGTGTGGACTCCTCCAGCCCAAGGGGGGGGATCCAGCCAAGCACCTAACCCAGGGAACTTCCCTCCAAACTTCCCACAGGAGGGCAGAAACTTACCAAACCCTGGGCAGAACTTTTTCCCCAGATATCCACCCGACTTCCAACCCCAAAATCATCCATCCTTCTTTCCTCAATTCCCTGAGCCCAGACCACTGAATCCGGGAGAGGGGAGGCCAAGGGTGGAGGGGTACCAAAATCTTCCCAACCAGGGGTACTACCAGAGGAGGGACAGCTACCCTTCCCGGGATCAGCCCAGGGGAGAAAACAGGGCCCCGTATCAGCCTGAGCGGGTTTCCCAGTTAGAGCGCCAGGTTCAAAACATGGCGCGGGATATGGGTCATATACTGAGGGCACAGCAGAACCCTCAGATCAGCATGCCGGCGCAGAACGCACCCAACTCTGGACCTGGTGCTCCAGAACAATGACGGGGGCAGCACCCCGATAAATCACCGGTTCCCAGGGAGGAGGCACAAAGGGAAGGGGGGTGTAAAGCCTTGGAGGAAGCTTCCTTCCTCACTTGTAAACAGCCCCTGGAAACCCAGGAACCGGAAACAAAATCTCTTGCCCCTGAAAGTCTGCCTCCTAAGGAGCAGAGGGGGGGTAGGAGAAACAAAAGACCCAAACAGACTCAGTTTGAGGAGGAGGTACAGATCTTCCAATTTGAGGGAGAGGGATCCTCAGAGGATCCTGGGAAAAGGATCTTCTCCTTCAGAGAGGGGGGAACTCCTCCCAAAGAAAAATGGGTCCCTAGGGATGCAAATCCAGACTGGGGAGATGTGGAGACTGAGCTACCGCCGCCCACCATCTCATCCCAGAACCAACAGCAAGAAAATCCCCTGGTTCAAACCCATCCTGGCGACTGCCTCCAAAAAGGGGGGGGCGGCCCAGAAACGGAGCCAGGGGAACCCACAATGGCTCTGATCTCCAGTTGCAAATTTTTTCTTTCAGATTCCCAAGACTCTCCACAGAATTCTGCCCAAATCTCCTCGCTAGCGATGTCCAAAACCAGAAAATTAGCCCACCAGTTGTCCAAAAATGTACATTATCTGTGCCCCCTTGAGGAGAAGGAGGGAAGATATTATGCCCCGGTACAAGTACAGGGGCAGGGTACAATCTCGGCACTGGTGGACACTGGATCTCAAGCTACCCTTCTGTCCAGAAGGGCCTTTGACGAACTGAATGCAGGAAGGGGAGAGAATTACCAAATTCCTCTCACCTCTCTTCCTGGACAACTACAGAACTTTGACGGGAAGGAAATTCCCGTCGAGGGGACGGCAGATTTGGACATTAAAATTGGGCGACATAAGTTGAAACACCCGGTCATAGTTGTGACCCCAGAGGGCACCCCTTGTTTACTAGGGAATGACCTCCTGAGAAGGTTGTCACCCCTAATAGATTGCGTAAACAAGGTCCTCTGGACCCAGACTAGCCGACCAATAAAATTAAAACAGAGTGTCAACCATGTTAGTTTAAACGGCACCTGCCACATGGTTGAACAAAAATCTGACCAAGTAGAATTTCACTTCCAGAACAACCAAATTCCAGACGTGACGGTAATAGCAGTAGGACAACAGACTGGTGATGGGGGGTCCTCTCTATTTCTGAAAATCAACCTTCCTTCCAGTCTAAAGTGGTATTCCACGCTGGAAGGAAACACTCTGAAATTCTATACTAATCCACAATCAGAAACCCCCACTCCTATAGTCCAGAAAGATGTGAAATCAGCTCAGAGCCTGGCTGATATTCAGCAAATTGGAGAGCAGTTGTTCATCCCTGTCCAGTTAAATGATGGGAAGGACTCTGTTCTCGCTCGAGTGTGTGTGAACAACGGTAAGAGCTTCATCAGCGAAGCCATGTTCCGCCAACTCCCAAAAGATCCAGCCATTCCCACCTTCAAACTGATAGACAAATGGGAAATGGACCTGGAAGCACCCAATTCAAAACATCTCCTGCCAAGCAGGTGTATGCTCAAAATCTCCATTGGCAACAAGAGCATAGTCCATAATTGTTGGGTCGTGCGAGACGTCACTGCCGCCTTTTACTTAGGCAGTGACATTCTCAATCGCTTTGCCATTAGTTTGGACCTAATAAACTTCAAAGCTTGGTCCCGATTAGCGGATAATCCCATGGGCTTTGATGATCCAGAAAAAGCATTTAGGTCAGCTCAATTGCTACCTTATGCAGTTGAAATTCAGGTTAAAGAGGAAGTCACCATCCCAGAAAGGACCCGACAATTCTCCCTGGAAGTGAAAGTTAAAAGGGGACAAGAGTTGAAAAACCCTGATGCTTACATACATCTAAATGCTTCTCTCCAACAGCAAGGGTTGGGGGTAAACCCAACATCATTAGTCAACATAGAACATGACACCATTCCAATAGAGGTGGATAACAGCGACTTAAAGAGTATTACTCTAGCCGCAGGCACCATTATTGGAATGGCGGTTGATGACCGACATTTCTCCATTGATCTTAGAAATGAACTGTTAGGACCAATCCCCAAGGACTGTTTTGACAGTGACAGTGAGGACAATACAACACCAGACAGGATTTTCACCCGGCATGGGGGGAACTTCCTGGTGTACACTTCCTGCCCCTATGGTAAGGAAGATGTGACGTGTGACTTCGGGAGGGATGAGGTGATTTTCCAGGTCCGTGAGGGCTGCCTTTCCCACCTGAAGCCTCCAGTCCAAATCAGCACTCTGACCAGGGACTTCTCCACCCAGCTGGAGGAGGCCGCTGAAATAGCCAAACCAGAAGTCTTTCCAGGCTTCAGGCAGATGGTGGAAGAGAGAGTCAACCTAGCTGATGCCTGTGTGACTCTGGAACAAAAGCAAAAGTTGAAACAAGTTTTCTTGGATTTCCAAGATCTCTTTGCGGTAGACTCATATGACTGTGGTCGCACTGACATCCACACAACAACAATCCCCACGGACCCTGGCATGACTCCTGTGTTTGTGAAGCAATATCGCTTGCCTCTCGCATCAATGGAGTCCCTTACTGAAATAATTAAGAACCTTGAGTCCCGGGGAATAATTCGTCCAGTCCACAGCACCTTCAATAATCCGGTGCTGGGAATATTGAAGCCAAACGGCCAGTGGAGACTCTGCGCCGACCTCAGGGAGCTCAACAAACGGGTCCATACTTCCCGATGGCCTCTGCCCTACATTGACCAAGGGCTGGCCCAGATTCAGGGGTCACAGGTATTCACTGCAATAGACCTGACCAATGGATACTGGACCGTGCCTGTCAGCAGGGAGGACCAATACAAACTGGCGTTTACCTTTGGGGGCCAGCAGTACACATGGACCCGGACTCCCTTCGGATACCTCAACTCCGGCAATGAATTCAACATTTTTCTACACAAGGCCATGCCCGACTTGGGTGCAAGGGGTAACCTGGCTTATGTAGATGATGTCCTCATCAAAAGCTCAACTGTTGAGGAACACATAGCGGAGATCCGTTATGTTCTGACACAGTTGAGGGCCGCCGGAGCAAAACTTTCCTTTCAGAAAGCACAGTGGTGTAGAACCCGTGTTAATTTCTTGGGGCATGAGATTACTCCTCAGGGTCTCTGTCCCCAGGAAAAGAAAGTGGAAGCACTTCAGAAACTGAAAGACCCCACAACTCTGCGGGAACTAAGGAGCCTCCTTGGACTGACTAATTACAGCAGAAAGTTCATTGAGGGCTACGCAGAGATCACCAGACCCCTGATTCATCTCCTGAGGGGGGGGGTCAAGTGGGAATGGGGTCCAGAACAAGCCGAGGCGGTAAAACAACTCAAAAGAAGCCTCTCACAAGCGCCTTGCCTAGCTTACCCTGTCAGAAACAAGGAGTTCTTCCTGGAGACAGGGTTCTCTAATACGTGCTTGACGGCAGTATTATACCAAAAGCATGACAAGGTCAATAAAGTAATCTCCTATGCGAGCAAAACTTTATCCTCTGTGGAGGAAAAATTCAACAATTGTGAGAAGGCACTCCTGGCAACGGTGTGGGCATTGAAGAATTACCGCCCGTTTATCCAGGGGGAACACATCATAGTGGAGACTCCACACCAGCCTCTGCAATATCTCCAAAGTGACAGAATCCGGGCCGGAAATGTGAGTAATTCCCGAATTACTTCCTGGATTCTGTCAATGCAAGGCTTTCCTGTGGAGGTCAGATATGGCCAAAACAAGAAGAGTCCCCTCGCGCAAGGTCTGGCTGACTTGCATGATTGTGCCAGAGAAAACTGTCTCGAGGACGAAAGTCTAAAAATAAAGGACAACATGGAGGCATACCTTAATTCCCCCCACAAAGTCTTTGAAGAAGACAAGTGTGAGGGAATGCCCACTGTCTATGTGGATGGATGCTCTTACCATGTTGACAACGACGGGGAGAAAGAACTGGTGGCCGGCGTAGGGAATGCATGGGTGAATGAGTCCCCAGAACCCTCCGCTGGATACAAAATTGGTCCCCGAAGTAGTCAGGTGGCAGAATTGATGGCTGTGCATCAGGCCATCCTCACTGCTGTCCAGCATCAACTCCACGAACTGGTCATAATCACAGATTCGGATTATGTACGGAACGGGTTCGTGGAGCACCTGGTTAATTGGAAAACCAGAGGCATGTTATGTGCTAACAACAAACCCTTGAAACATGGGAAGTTGATCCAAAACATTGATGATCTGGTCACATCGAATGGGATGACCATCTACTGGAAAAAGATCAAGGGTCATTCCAAAGTAGAGGGACCAGACAAAACTGGAAATGACTTAGCCGATCAGCTGGCCAAAACCGGAGCCATCCAAGGGGATCTAATTGAGATTGAGTCCCTGTTGGGGGAAATCCAGGTCACTGCCATCACTAGGTCCCAGACAAATGCTCACAATGACCTTTCAATTGCACAATGGAGTAAGGAGACCCCTGATGCTGATTTGATTACCGCTCAGAAGGGGGATCCAATTATTGGTAAATTTTACCAGCACCTTGAGGACCCTGAGAACTTTCCCCTGACGGATACCGATTACATTGGGAAAGAGGACCTAAGAGTGTTGATGAAATGTCCAAAAATGTTCCGGATCCAAGACGGTTTGTTGGTAAGGAAATCCAAAGCTGGCCACGATCAGTGGGTGGTTCCTACCTCATTCCGAAGCCTGATGTTAAGTCACGCCCATGATGCGGCCACCGCCGGTCATAGGGGGTTTCACACAACATTGGAAATCTTAAGAGAGGTTGCATACTGGCCACACATGGGGCAGGACCTCGACCAATATTTGAAGGGTTGTCTTGTGTGTGCACAATTTCAGCCGACATCCCTCACACACCGGGCACCTTTACAAAAGCGGGGGATGACACTGCCATGGTCAGATTTACAAATCGACTTTGTAGGCCCTGTGATTCGCTCGGCTAGGGGGAATAAGTACATGTTGACTGTGACATGCTTGTTTACCAAGTGGGTGGAATGTCTCCCAGCCCCAAATTGCAAGGCAGAAACTGCAGCTGCCTTGATGATTAACCACATCTTTTCCCGTTTTGGTCTACCTCAAAGGATTGAGTCAGACAGAGGTAGCCACTTCACCAGTGAAGTAATGACAAAGATGTGGGAGATACTGGGGGTCAAGAGAAAGCTGCATATTGCTTATAGACCAGCTTCTTCTGGGGCAGTAGAGAGATATAACCGGACAATTGTGAGCATATTAAAGAAGTTTGTGGCAGATTCTGGGCCAAGTTGGGATATCCGATTACCTCTGGTCCTAATGGCCATCAGATCTACCCCTTCATCTGCAACCAAAATGTCACCATTTGAGTTGATGACTGGGCGCAAGATGGTGCTTCCGCAGCATTTGCTCTACAGGACCCAAGAGCAGACACTGATAAATGCCTCCACTACTCATGAGTATGTAGAGAATTTAAGGAAACACCTCCAACATGCTTTTGCTTATGCTCAGCGGAATCTAGAAAGATCGACTGATAGCATGAAGACCCATTATGACCTGAAAACTTCCAGGAAGGAATATCAGGTGGGAGACCGGGTCTATCTATACAACTTCCAAAGGAACCAGGCCAAGCAGCGCAAATTTTTGCCTACATGGAAGGGACCCTTTGAGATCGTCGATAAGATCTCCCCTGTGGCCTACAAGATCCGCATCCCCAAAGGCGGTTCGGCAGAGGGGGAAGACAAGTGGGTCCACATAAACCAGTTGAAATGTTGCCATCCCAGGCACACTCTGCAACAACTGGAGGAATCCTCTGGAATCCTAGCGGGTACTGTATCAGACTAATTCAGTTCCAATCATAAAACCTACCACATCTAGTCTCTAAAATATTGTGATTTACATGAAACTGTCTCTAGTGATGCTGTTTTTTTTTTCAAAATAAGAATGTAATATTTCGTTACGATGAAATGCATATGCTGCCCCACTATCTCAACAGTGGTGGAAAAAAAAATCGTCTATGAGTAGATATTGCCGCTCTTCCTTTATCATCCTAGGAGAGATGAAACCATGAAGGATGACCAAGAAGGACGATCCGGAGACCGGGAGCAAAGACACAACGGGCCCGGGGTACCGCCCAATCTTCCCATCAGGACCGGCGAGGAGAACTGATCGATCTGACCGGATGGAGAAGAAGATGCTGAACTGTGCCATCTACAGAAGAGGAAGAAGATTATGCGGACAGACCGGTGCGTGGGTCAAAACCCTTGGGCACGCGACTCCCCATCGACCCAAACTCAAAGTGCAGTCACGTGGGGGGGCTTGTAGGGTGTCCTGACCCACGTTTAAGCTACCCTGCTACAACATTTGGTGCTGTGGGCTTAGGAAATTCAAGATGGCGGAAAACCCACAAGTGCGCCGAAATCCAGGAAAGCTGCGCAGTTGTGCGCACACCAAAATGGTTACCTAACTTGCCACCCACCAGGGTAAAGAAAGGTCTTTGTTAACAAAATCCACTTTTACTGATGTCAAAAAGTTGCTGAAATCGTGACTCATTGGACCACTTTAAAGATTCAACCCTTTTTGTGGGGTTCCACATAACCATCTTACTGTAAGGAGCCCCATCAAAACAATGTTAAGCAAGGATTTACTACCATGTAAGAACCATTCCTGTTTAGAATGCATTAATCCAAGAAAATCCCAAAAATGGGTGCAGTACCAGTACTCACCACTATCCAAAAGCCGGCGTTTTAAAACCCACTGTGTGTTTTTCTGAAGGCAAGCAAAATGCCTATTTCAAACCTTGCAACATGTGCAAAATATTCACTGAACACCAGCAGACATTTGGCAGAATGGAGTTTTGTGTGCCTACAAAATCTGGGAAATGAAGAGCCCAAAAACAATGCTTATAACAAAAATGCTATGGAGTCAGCAGCTTAAGCCTAACTGCAACTGGATTTAAAACCACCAAAATCGAAAATGTTAAATTAAATGAGTGACCTATGTTTGGTGTCACATGCCTTTGTAACTGTTGAAATGTCATAGTTTTGCACTTAGAATCAGCATTCTAGCTGCATGTGTAAAATTACAAGTTATTTTAAAAGCAACAAAAAGTTAGCTGAAGGTCTGGCTTAAGGAACTTGATTTTGCCTAGCAACGGATCCCATCAGGAGTGAAACTTGAGTCACAACTATGTTCCCAGGCCAATGTTCCTTTTGCTGCCCACACTAAGGATATGCCAGCTATCTGATAATTGAATTTCCTGTGCTCTGCCAGAGAGTGAACAAAGCCCTCTCCACTCAGGCAAAGGTTTTTATTACAGACGTCGTAAAAAGTGGCTTCCTCCTGGAGAAGCTGGGAGGGGCACTGCCTGTGAGAAGCAAGCTGGCTTGGCAGAAACTGGAAAGACTGGTTTCTGTACCATGTGACCTGAAAAGACACACCCCTGCAGCAAGGATATGGTTTTATAAAAAGGGGGATAATTCATAGTGCGGACATGTGAACATTTTATAAATGATACCATAATTCTTGTGATTTTTCTGCCCACAGTTTAAGACGTGGTAGGAACCGGTGGTATGTTCAGGGGGGTTTTAGCGGAAAAGTGGATATTACTCTAAATGTGTGCATGTTAAAAATCTGAAACTTCATCAGTTAATGTCCCTACCCCCTGCACACATGTATGTAAAGTTGGGTCCATGTCGGAAATTGAAAAAGCAGTTAAAAAGTCAATTATGTACACTCTTTGAATGCAAGCTCCGAGAATGAGCAGATTTGGACATAGACATGGCTAAATCCAGCCACACCATGTATATGTAATTTCAAACAACTGTGTAACTCTGAAGTATGGATTTTGATCATATATATATTTGGGTGCACAGATGATAAGGGAGGTTGTTTCAAGAGATCATAAAATGACATCAATCTGACTCACAGTTCAGTTTGCCAATCAAGCGGAGGAATGGAAGCCTGACCAATGACGAATGAGAGGGGCAAGTCTAGTGATGCAACACACACACCCATTCTCAAGAAACAGATAAAAGCAGAGAGTCAGGACACATAGAGAGATTCAATTTCATCTGCCGCTGGAAGCCCTGCCGGAAAAATCCATACTTACCTCCATCAAACTCCAGAAAGCCAAACTAGAGACTTCAATCTATCCAGAGCAGAGACCAGACCAGAGAGAAAGCAGTGCTGTGCCTAGCAGAGACCAGACCAGAGAGAAAGCAGTGCTGTGCCTAGCAGAGACCAGACCAGAGAGAAAGCAGTGCTGTGCCTAGCCGAGACCAGACCAGGCGCTGTGAGCAGAATCCGGAAAGACCTGACCAGACTGAAGATCGTGACCAAGTCGCTTTCCTGTTCAAAATCTCTTGTGAGTACTTAGCAAAACTCAGAACACATCTCTTAGTTTAAATTCATCTAATTCAATCTATTTAACCTAAGTAGAACTGCCTCCTATCTGTCACCTGTCATTTCTAGTAAAATTTGTCATTTTGAAAAAGTGTGCGTTTAAAATTTACAAAACCAAAAACGACCTTTACTAAATTACTCATATCTCCGCAACCGTTTGGGCTAGAGACTTGCAATAACTTTCATTTGGAAGCTGAGATCCCAGGCTTTCCTAGGACCCCAAAACGGTAGAGATAGTCCTTGCGGTTCCTTTGTAATAGCGCTCGGCGCATCCGCGAATTTTGCCGCGATTTGCAATTTCTTCACATGTAAAAAAACTGCTGCTGCCTGATTTCATTTGCCAGAAATTCGTTTAACCTGCTAACTATCCCTGCATCATTGCTAGTGTGAGCCTGGACTAATATTAACTAGATACCACTCATCCTGAACCTCTAAAAGGGAATTAAGAGCGTTTCCAGCATATTTCTCATTCATTGCTAGCACCTATCAAAGCATTTGCCTGTGTTTTCAAACTTCTGTTTAAGCTTGCTGGATTGAACTGAATTACAGTTGATTGCATTTCTGATAACTGTGTGTTTTCCTTCCATTTCCTTGCCTTGCATCAAGGGGGGGAGGGGAATTGCCAGAGAAAAGTGATTACATTGTTTTGTTGAAATCATATTGAGTATTTCTATACTGCATTTCATTCATTCAACCTTGCATCCATTTGAACTCCATAAAGCATTTTGTACCACCTTCTTCTTTTGTTCCTATTTACCAGTGTGCTATCTTATCCATTTCCTGTCAACTCATTAGTGATTATAAAGAAGTGTGCTAGTGCCAGATTCTCCATTGTTAATCTTTATCATATCAGATTAAGGGTGATATTCAATTATTAATTTATTATAAAGTGGGATATATATACCTATTGTTTAAATTATCAAATAAACCTTTTTAACTTGCAAAACAGAACTACTTATTGGCTCAGTGGGGTCAGGGGGATTCCAAGAGAGGGGTGTTATATAGGGGTAGTCATCCAGAACGCATGAACTGGACCTAAAGATATATCAATAAGGGTTTTCATTCAGTATTCTAGACTAGGCGTTAACTTGGCTGTAGTGCTGAATTGAATCCTCTTACACTGCTCAAACAAAGGAATAATAGTACCATCCACCTCACCGTGCAACACTGCAATCTACCCTGTCAAAAATGCCACAGGGGCCAATTGGAAAATTATACAGGATTTACGCCCCCTAAATAGTGCGGTACAGATAGAATGTTCTGTAGTCTCTAAACCGCCCACCATTTTGTGTAGTATCCCTAAAGAAGCAACACACTTTACAGTGATCGATTTAAAGAATGCCTTCTTTTTGATGCCATTGCACCCTGACTCAGTACCTCACTGCCTTTACCCATGGTGGGAAGTGCTATGAACACACTGCCAGAGCTCAAGCATCTTTAACAGAATACTACACAACAGAATACTACACGCCGGCCTAGGTAACATACAAGTGCTCAGCACGGTCATTCAGTATGTAGACAATGTGCTTGTGAGTAGTGACAGCGAACAAGACTGCCGAAGGGACTCCATTACTCAACTACAACTTTTGGCCTGCAAGGGGTACAAGGTAGGCAGGGTCAACCTCCAGTATTGCCAACTGGAAGTGCTGCACTTGGGTCAGTTAGTATGAGCAAATGGCAAGAGAATAATACCAGACAGAGGGGCGTCCGTGTGGCCACGCCCAGACCCGTGACAGTGAAGGACATGCAAAGATTCCTTGGGTCGTGCAATTACTGCAGAGCATGGATTCTAGACTATGCAGCGTACATGAGGCCACTAATGCAGGGTCTCAAAGAAGCACAGAAACGCAATCACAAACTTGAATGGACAGCAGATGTGGTACAGAATGTCAATGATTTGAAATAAGTGATATCCACATCCCCAGTTCTTGCCACCCCACACTACACACAAGAATTCTACATATTCTCCCATTCAAATGGCACAAATATGACCACCGCACTGACCCAGAAAAGTATGGGCCACAAGCTATTGGCCTACTACAGCAGTACGCTCAATTCAGTTATGCAAGGGCAATTCACATGCAAACAAGCACTTGCTGCAGCTGCCTTCACAACTGAAAAAAAGCTCCACAATTGTAATGGGATGTTCAATCACTTTGTACATGGAACATTCAGTATTCGCCATCTAAGAGAGCTGGAAATGCACCCCGAATACACAGAGAGCACCCCCAATAAAACCCATCAACCATGACCTACCTCACCAGTTACTTATATAATTGACCTCAACAGTTACTGATAATGTTTTTGCTGCTAAAAGCATTAAGCACTTTATAAAAATCTCTCTCACTCACTTTCTCTCTCACTCTCACTCTCTCTCGCTCTCTCTCTCGCTTTCTCCCTCCCCACCCCCTTTTTTGTTTCCTCTACAAGAGTGAAGAAAATGGAACCCTCAATGTCATTGTATAATACAAAATTAATTACATTTCATATCAATTCTAGATGGTTATGTTCATACACATTTGGATTACACTTTAGCGCCTTATTTACTATTTTGATGTTTATATTAGGTATTTATTGGGGTACCTCTGTCATCTGGGCAAGCCATCTAAAAGAAGGGAGAGGGGGAACATGAAGATAATTATACAGGCAAATAGAACTAGCAATGCCACTGTAAATATGAATAATCTCTGTCATGGGAGCAGTAATGATGTTAACACACAAGCAAATGTATCTGGACGAATGAGTGTGAGTGTGAGTAAAATATTAGAACAAGTATTCCCTACCATTTTGAGAAACATTTTTTGCAACACAAGTACCAATAGAAATTTTAGTATTAGTACACTAACAAAAAGATATATATCAAGACATGATAGATTGAGAAGGCAAGTGCATAGGCCCAAATATAATGCATACCATGACCTAGGCCCGGATGCTATTGAAGATATAAGACATCCTGAGTGATCCAACAGCTGGTACACTGACATGAGTGCAGTAGGAAGACAAACAGCAGCTGCTATGTATGCTCATTAATACTGCACGCGTTAGGGCGCCCAAGGTTTTAGTAACATAGGACGTTCCAATTATAGAGGCACAATGCCTGCTTCATCTTGCGCCATGTAGAATCAGAGGACCTTCCAGGCGCAGAGCCTGTGACTGGAGCCAGTGGATTCAGACCACAGGCAATGTGCAACAACAACCCAAGAAACCTCAATTGCTTACAGTGATTTACGGACACAAATACATAGACAGTAAGTGGCAAGAAGCAACGCTCAGCTGCCTAGCGCAAGGCCTTCTGGGGTACGAAGAAGAAGTTCTGGCATTAGTGGAAACAACTTGTGCACAAATATGGACAGAGCACATCACAAAGTTGACATGAATTGCAGCAATGGAAAAACCAGTGAAAGTGCACTGGGAAGAAACGTATGAATTATATTTCCATAGTGAAGGAACTGTCTTTATTGGTGCCAACAAATAATGGAACAGAAAACTTCTAATTCCAGACTTGAAAAAATGCACAGCGGCAGTAAAGGATTACTATTGGGTCTTTTGGCAACAGGCGTACCTGCACCTACCACCATCATGGAGGGGCTACTGTTCAAAGTCCACATTGTACTCAACACTACTGGTGTCCCAGAAGAACACGTAAAAGGAGGGCCAATGCCAGACACTGCCCCAACTATCTCCCCTGCCTTCAAAGAGCAAAACCCACTTCCACCACCCGCGTTCCGCATTTTACCCAGAAGAGGCCAGTAGGAAACACTGAAAAGGAAGAAAGGTCCAATTATTTATTGCTCACCACGATTCCAGATGAATACTGACTTTTCAGTTCAACAGAAACTGTCTTTGTTTCCGTCTTGCTACCCGGCATACAAGCAGCAACCAACACCAAGTGGCTGCAAATTGTATGCTGGAAACTGGTCCAAATTCAATGTCATAAAGGTCGAGCTAAAAGCACTTAGACTGATGACGATGGATGTGCTTGACATGCTGATGGAAATGGAAGGAGGTGTTTGCCGCAAGATTGGCAAATCTTGCTATACATTCACGCCCCAGAAGATGCAGAGAATGGGTCACTATCTCATATAAGATATTGTATTTTTTCTGGTGTGAGCGCTTGTGGGCGTGTCTTAACTGTGTTGGTGATTTGTGCACAACCCTACAGATAACGGGTTTATCGGCCGCTTACACTCCCTAAGAATTGGCACATACTCACACAATATAATAATAGGGAGTAAAATATACTCCATAGATATAGAAAATATACATAAGAGCCATGTGGAATCTTACGCCCATGATTTCACCCTCACTGTGACAGTGGTGCATGCAGTACCACAGGTGTACAATACTATTCTGACAGCCTGATTGGAAGAAGTCAGAATGTATCTTTTGCTTAACATATATGAGTAGGTGCAAAGGAATATATATTACCCAAAAATGCAGTTTCTCAGTTAAAACATATTTTTACTCACTCCTCAATTACTCCCTATGAAATCATTTTACTGCCAAATTTGAAAAATAGGGAGTGAAATACTCCCACTTACAAATCTTATAGGAATCACTGTTTGTGCATGTTATTTCTTGCCTAATGGACGCACACAATTTGCCTCTCCCAGAATCACATTCTTAGGGTGTTGTTATGGGCACAGAGGATAGACTCCACGTCATCATTGAATGGCACCTGGGGTGTGCCTTCAATGTGTGTCCCCCACAGGGGAAGGTTATTAGGTGAAGTATGTTTTCACCAGCTGGGTTCGTGCAGCATCTCCACGTGCCCTTTCACCATCCAAGGGCAAGGGTGGTACCTGTGGCTGAGGGAGGTGTCCCACCTGCATTTCTTTTCACTGGTACGCCATGCCGTGTTGCAACATTGTGCAGTACACATGCTGCCACTATGATTTTACAGACTACTCATGGGATATATAGCAAAACTGCACCAGAGTGGTCAAGGCAGTGGAAATGTGATTGTTTTTATTGTTTAAAACGTGGACCTAGCTAGAGGGCAGTAGAGTGCTGTACAAGGTTTGTGCAGCCAGAATTTGTGATGGCACTTTTAACAGTAGCACAGTACTGTGAGTTGCACTCTGTGCATATATTGTAATTAGTCCATGGTCCAGTGCTGTTGAAAAAGCTATATTTTGAGAGAATTGCAAAATTATAGAATTGTGGGGGCATTCCGAGTCGATGCTGGGATCGAGCTGAAGAGGCTGGATTCATAACAAGATAACAATTGTTTCTGCGTCCTCTCTTTGTGGGCTAGTTGTGAATCAAGCTGGTTAGTCAATGTGCTGTGCAAGGAGTGTGTGCCACAAGATATTGGGAGCTTAGCTGCCAGATATGCGGGTGTGTTACTCGTGACTGCTTTGTAGGTAATACAGGAAGTCTTTAACTGTATCCGGGCCTGGAGAGGAAGTCATTGTAGTTTGCATAGATAGGGCTAAAGTGATTTGGTTATATTTCTGCACACCAGTAATAAGATGTGCTGCAGCATGGTGGACTGCTTTTAGGGGAGCTAAGTAAGTAGCTGGGAGTCCTGTCAGGAGGGCACTTCCTCCATCGATGTGCAAGACCACAAGGGAATGCACAATAGTCCTGAGGTCATGCGGTGGCTTGAAGGGTTTGATTTTGCGAAGGTTAGGGATTTTCAGCCTGGCTGTTTGGGACTTCTTGGCTATGTGTTTCTGGAAGAGCAGGCTGTTGTCAAAGGTGAAGCCTAAGGGTTTTGATGAATCTCAGCGTTGCTGATTACATTATTATAGGTGCATACTATTGAGCAATTTTGGGACTAGTTGTTGTTTAGCATTAGGACTGATGAGGATTGATTCGGTCTTGGCTGGGTTAAGTTTGAGGTGGGCAGTTGACATCTGGGACTGTATGATGGCTAGGTAATCCTGGAGATAAGTGATGTCCTGTGGGCATTTTATCCTCGTGTACAACCAAGTATCGTCTGCGTATTGGTGAATAGCTATAGAGGGTCTTTGAGTAGTGTAAACGTTAAAAAGGATTGATTATAGGATGGAACCTTGGAGGACTCCACAGGAGACTTTGAGTTGGATAGAAAGCAATGTGTTCATTTGAATGGCCTGGTGTCTGCCTGCTAGGTGGGAGGTAAACAAATTCATGACTGTGACAGAGAATCCCATCCTGTTGGTGAGGAGGGCAAGGAGAATACCAAATGAGTTAAATGCAGCTGAAAGGTCAAGTAGGATGAGAAGGCACAAGTTGCCCTTATCCATGATTTGGAGGGCATAAACCATCATATGGTTGGTGGCCAGCTGCTTCTACACCTAGGAAGGAACCCAACTTATGAGGTTTAGTTTATTAATTCTGGTGAGTAGTTATGTAGCTACTACCTTTTCCATGATTTTGCCAATAAACGCGAGGTTCGTAATGGGCTGGTAGTTGGCCAGGTCATCTGGGTCTAGAGTAATCCTTTTCAAAAGAGGTCATATGAGACCAGTCTTGAGGGTGTCTGGGAATGGCCCTTCTGTGAGGGAGGCGTTAATGGTGCTGAGTAGTGTATTGTGTGGCAGGCCCATCAATTGTTTAATGATGCAGGCCGGGATGATATAATCAGAGTAGGAAGTAGGTTTGAGAGAGTGATTGTTTTTAGGAGGTCTGTGGGAGAGAGATAAGAGAAGTCTAGAGGGGCATTGTGCCTGGAGTGGAGGGGGAAGCTAATGCTGTGGGAGATCGATTTGATGATCTGTCAAATGTTTTCTATTTTTTTCAATAAAATAGAGTCAATTCCATTGCATTTTTTCTGAGTTGCTTGCACCTTAGGGCTGAGTAAGGGTTTGGTGCCCTGCTTTATTACTTCAAACAGAGCTTTGTCTCTGGTAATCAGAATCCTACCATTGGTGCAGTGACATTTGAGGTTTTTTCACCACTGTTTCTCTACGGCTCTGATTGAGCATTTGTACGAGAAGAGGTCAGGAGTTTACC
Source organism: Ambystoma mexicanum (assembly GCF_040938575.1). Classification (NCBI taxonomy): domain Eukaryota; kingdom Metazoa; phylum Chordata; class Amphibia; order Caudata; family Ambystomatidae; genus Ambystoma; species Ambystoma mexicanum. Next base: position 172,816,164 of record NC_090924.1, on the reverse strand, counting down.
AAGGGGCGGATTGATTGGTTTTAGCCCGGGTGGTTTTTAGGGGGACATGAGTGTCCACCAGATTCAGAGCTGAGTTGTTGAATAATTCTAGGAGGACTGGGGCATTCCCTGTGGTGGGGAAGTCTGCAAAGTTTGTTTCTAGCTCATTGACCGAAAAGGTTTTGAATGAGCAGCGCTGAGGGAGGGTGCATTTAGCCTGAATCTTTTGGGCCATGGTTGAGTGGGTGGTTGATAGTGGGATGGTGGCGTGGTCAGGAAAGAGGAGTGGGATATGGTCTGAGCAGGTTATGTGGGGACATGATGTAAAGACTAAGTGTAGGGATTTGCCTGCATGGCCAACCGCTCCTGTGGATGATTGCCACTTTGCCACATGCCCTTCCTGACTGGTTATCATGTTGGATTCAATAGCCTTGGGGGTGGAGCAAATCGAAAGCATTGCATAGACTGCCAAAAGATACTGACACAGAGGATGGACAACAACTGCCACCTTCACCCCTAGAAGAAGAGGGTGCAACCTCTCAAGGTAAAGCTAGGATGCAATAAGTGGCAGACAACTACCTCACAAGTGTCAGACTTTTCACAATACTGTGCATAGAGAAGCATAACACATTAACTCTAATTTAAACACCTGCAAATGCATTGATTTTATAGCATATTAGGTCAGTTTTCATATGCATATATCTCTGGTGTAGCATGTGAAAATGAGAGTACCTTTAATAACACAAAGCACATTGTGTTTCCAATGTTGGAATTTAAGGGCAATATTAAACAATGATTGCAACAATGTCCTTTAGGGGTCACCAGGGGTTGTATCTGTGACTCCTGAGGTCTCCCTTGCTACCCCTGTGGTCTCCCTTGCAACTCCAGTTTTTTAATGAAATGTAAGCTCCTGGCCTGTGGCCAGCGCCATGTGGCTCTTTGTTTCTGGAGTGACTAGATTTCTTGTTCAGGTCTCTTAAAAAAAACAGGGGTTTCCATAGGTGTAACACTTTGAGCAGTGACCTTAAATATGAAAGAATAGGAATAACAACAACAACAAAAAATCTGGAATTCTATACAATAATTGCTAGACTCATTAAAGGTTTATTTCAGTCACATTTCATGGGGTGATTCACTGATTTAGACTGTTATCAAACACACTTCAACTCAGCCTTTCACCTTTCTGAGGTCAATTAATGAATGCCAACACAGGTTGGGGGATATTATATGTATATGTTTTCTATATAAAGCGCGTAATCGTAAGTGCTATATAATGACACATCATTATCATTTGGCCTTGGGCGGCTGCTTGCATTCACAGTAATTTGGTACTGTGGGCCTATACACACTGATATTAAAGATACATATGGTTATACATTCTTGCATGCAATGTAAATCACATTATAGTGATATCGTAATCATATTTTTCGTAGTGTACTTAGGAAGAATGCTATGTGATGCCAGTTCCTGTTTTGTCAAGGGGTGAAAGGTCGTGTTACATAGGTTCCCCTGATGTCACTTCAGGGTGGGGACAAATTACATTACTTCCTGTAATGTCATCAGAGGTCAAGGGTCGTGTGATGTCACTTTCGCTACCCCAGGCATTTTGGTGAAATGGCATGCCTGAATGGCAGCCATGTTCCATCCATGGTCTGACCAAAATGAACCAGTCATAAGAAGAAACTGACATACAGTGGGCATTGCTACCTGCTTCTTATGCAAGGAACTGGTACCTGTTTTCAGGAACGATGCAAGGATTTCTGATGTCAATTTCTGACCCACTGACACCCAGATTGCCGCTTTTTCTGGCCAGACCTTCCACACTGCATTGTGTCCCTCCCAATGCCCATCTTTGATGTCATCTGAGGACTTGAAGATGAGGTGAAGCCATTTACATTGGCAAGTCAGGCTTTTGAGTTGCTCGCTGACCGATAGCATTGGAATTTTGCACATCCAAACATTGTTTCATTTTTTATGGTAAAAAATGCTGCAAACACACGCACACTAGGTAAAGAGAAAATCAATGCTATGCATGCAATGTCTGGAATTAAAGAATGTAAAGTGTAAAGAATAAATAAATGCAATGTTAAATATTGATCATGTACATTGATTCATAATTGATCCACAGTTATAGTAATGGCCCAAAATGTCACCCTCACAATTACGACGGCCGAAAATGCAGACTTTTTTTTTTAGATCCCCCTTACAACATATATATAAATATATGAAGGGAGATTATGTAATATAATGGTAACATGGGAGGGGTGCAGGGGTCTCCACCCGCATATGTATGTGGTGTAAAGGGGGTTTAAAAAAATGAAGAAAAAAAAATCGGCTTATATATTAGTGGTCGCAATAAACACATAGATCCACAGTTACTAGATGGCTGTTACCTAGATATCACCCTTTCAAATACAGTTTATTTGCTCAGTTCCTGTAACACATTTTGAATATTTGATATCAAAGGAGATTTACAATATCCCAATAATAGCTTATTGGCTTCTAGCAAAATCCTGACTGCAAATGTTTGGTTTTCTTTGAGAGCGCAGAAGTTGCCTTATTACAACAAAGGAATTCTAGGTTTATGTTACTGCTAAGATATAGGCCTCGAATCAGACAAGTCCTTCTCCCCATTAAATCAGAATATGTCTAACCTCCAGCCCAGAAAGGTAAAGCACTGGGGCAATACCCCAGGTGCTTCGTACTCAACCAAAAAAGGTTCAAACCACAAAATTCGGGAATATTAGAAATATTTATTCCCACAATTGATATAAACGATACATTCAAACATACAATACTATGAAGCAATTGTTGGAATTGAGATCCAAATGTTTAATTCATGACATCCAGTGTCATTGGTAAATTGGTAAATTGAAATTCGACTTTATCTGCAATAGGCTTAGGTTTGAAAAACATATGTTTTGAGAACTTTTATTAGGAAAACTGAAAATAATATGCTAGGGTGGTGCAATTGTTCAGCGTTCAGTGTCTCATTGGCTGCTCTATCAGATGACAGCAACACAAGGCTGTCGTGGGGAGCAGCAGCAGATGGGGCCGACCAGCAGCAATGTGAGTAGGTGGGCCGGTCTGGTGGATTTGGCCTACAACCAATAGCCTTTTCCAGCCAACAGTGGTACTCCCCAGTGGCAGGAGACAGCTTTCCTGAGGACATGTAAAAGTGGTGCAAGGCAGTGTTCTGGAGGCAATAGGAAAGAGGTGCAAAGCAGGTTTTCCAAAGGCAATGTGGGAGTGGGATCTAGCAGTTTTTGTGGGGCAGTGGGAAAGTGCAAGGAACAATAATCTTAGGTCAAATGAAAAGTAAAATATGGCAGTTATTCGGCTGACAGTGTTAGTGTTAGTGTTGATGGTATAAGGCAATACCACCCAAAGGCACCTTACCGCTTGACCAAAAAACCACATCTCCAACCAAATCAAAAATAAAGAGAAAGTTGCAGAATGTGAAACCGACATTACTCATCTCTAGGGTCATTGTAGAAACATGCACGAAAAATATGCGTATATGTGGCAAAAAGTACCTACTCCTGAGCTACTGATAACAATTGAGGGTAAGTTGTTGCAGGGGTCACAGTAATAACTTTTGAGAACCGAGGAGCCCACTGCAGTAGTTAGTCTTGAGTAAGTCAGACTTACTCATAGTACTGTATTTACCTTTCAAGATATTCGATAAGCTGGGGAACACTTGAAGGGCCCGATTCATGGAACTGTGCAAAGTGTATTTATTTTGTCAGTGCAAAGTCATTTTGTACTCCAAAAATGGCTTCGTACTGACTTTGCCTGCAAAAATCCATGAATCAGGGTTTGAGTCGGCAGTGCAAAGTCACTTTGAACCGTGCAAAACATTCCATGAATACGACCCGTGTGGTCTTGGTTAATGCATTGGTATCAGCGAGGGAGAGTCAACATTTGAACTGGTAATGCACTAACAGTGACACGTGATGAAAACAGAAGTGATCTCAATACACTGACGAAATTGTAAATGTTGTCTTCAAATAATGTATGAATGTTTTTTTTAACGGTGATGTTTTGTGCGATTTGTTCTGCGAAATAAACATGTTTTAACAATGTTTTGTTTTACACTTTTTAACACACCTTATCAGCATATTGTTATTTAGCGAGTAGTGCCTGTATTCAACACGTTCTGGCTGAACTGCTTATTAAAGTTACTGGGTCAGTCTGACACTGCAAGCTGCAGTGCGTTTTCTGTCCCAGGCTCAGCCATTTCATGTCACGTATTCGGGGTGAAATCGTCTCATTATTATGGCCGACTCGTATTTTCTCGTTCAGATGTGAAGGGCTCATCCGGGAATGTTATTGAAGAAGACCAAAAATCTCGATAACTGTGTGTTGGTTCATGAATTTCATTTTATTCACCAGTAGATGCACATTGCAATCATTTCTTAATTAATTTACCAATATCGAAAGCATGTACAATGTTGCTTTCAGTATGCCTCCTGCGGCCTAATGTAATTTGCAGCCCATTTGCACTTGTATTTCCAGGAAAATGCCATTACAAGGTTGTTTTCAGGGGTGGTGCTAGCATTAAATGCATCTGGACTTGGTAGTTTCCTAATCTTACCTTTAGAGGTCATGATTTTGCTCACAATAATCTTGCTCACTTACATTAAATGCTGTGCCTGCATCCAGAAATTCCTTCATATGTGGATTTCCAAAGGATATTGCCATAGGCATGTAAACAAGTGGGGTTGGCTCATGTTCGTAACCATCTAATGACTTAGGGCCTCATCACGAGTTTGGCGGTAACCCTTAAATCCAGCAGTAACGCTATTATCGCCGCATTTAAGGGTCCGCCGGATCACGAATACAAATACCGCTGGCGCCATTACAGCCGGCGCAAGTACAGCCGACTGTAATAGCACCAATAGCTGCAATAGCAGTATCCATTCGCACTATAACAGAGCAATCACAAGTCCGGCGTAGGCGCTATTAGAGCCAGAAAAGCGGCGGAAAATGTGCCGGAAATACCCCTAGCCAAATGCTGGAGGTATGAGAACACAGGACACAGCAAAAAGTGCCCAGGTAAACCAATGCAAATCAGAGGCCTAGAAAAGACCCACCCATGCACAACACACCCTCCACAACACCATTACACCAGCAGGAGCAGGGAGGAGACAGCAATAAGGGCCCAAGTGAAACCAATGCAAATCAGAGGCCTACAAAAGACCCACCCATGCACAACACACCCTCCCCAACACCATTCCATCAGCAGGAGCAGGGAGGAGGCAGCAATAAGGGCCAAGGTGAAACCAATGCAAATCAGAGGCCTAGAAAAGACCCACCCATGCACAACACACCCTCCCCAATACCATTATACCAGCAGGAGCAGGGGGGAGACAGCAATAAGGGCCCAGGTGAAACCAATGCAAATCAGAGGCCTACAAAAGACCCACCCATACACAACACACACTTTTGAACACCATGCTGCCATTTGGAGCCAGGAGCCTTGATGTGGACATTTACCTGCTGCGCCCGGAGCTACAGAGGCCAGCCAACCAGGACAGGACCCTGGGAGCGCAGGGGGTGGTGGGGATGAGGAGAAGGAGGAGGAAAGCAGAACCAGCAAGGCGGCCAGCCATCCCCAGGGTCAGGCCAACACCCTGGGCCCTGACTGATGGCAGTTGGTGACCGAGTATAGGCTGGACAGCAACCATCACCCAGTTGCTGGACACAATCCAGGCTGACATCGGCAGCTGTATAGCTATCAGCACTGCAGTGCCCCCGCTCGTGAAGCTTGTGTCCGTGCTACAATACCTTGGCACTGGCAGCTACCAACACAACGTTGCCATGATGCATGCCATGGCCCAGTCCACCTTCAATGCCATGCTGGGACAGGTGCTGGATGCACTGGTGCTCACCTCACCTTCAGCCACTGTTGCGCCCGCTATCCAGGATCCACCCACTACTCCATGGTGCTGCGCAACAGTAGCCTGCCAGCATACATAGAAAGGCACCGAGGCCAAAACACATGGATGCTGGGTGAGTACAAATGTAGTCTGAAATGCATGTTAAATGACATCTGATTGGGCTGAACATACACAGTGAAATCCCTGCACGCCAGCACGAGACATAGGCAGCACCAGCACTGCAATATTCCCATGCATGTACCTCTCACGAGAACCCTTGGACATGTTCAACACAGCAGAACCCACCCAGTCTGAATGGCAAAGACATGTGGCAGCACAGTCACATACGGAAGCCCAACTACCACAAAGCCTCCTGTGTGTGTCGCAGTATTGCTTCTCACCGTGACACAGCAGAGACATCCCACCCTGGCCACCAGTCATGCCAATGGTGCACGAAAGTAGGCACATCCACAAAAGCACTACACACATCTAGTTTGATTCAAGACAATGTACAACCCTGAAACACTGACCCCTGATTAGCCAATCACATGCCTGGAGAACTGTACATAATTGTGCCAATCAGCAAACGCAACAGCAGCCAAAGGGAATGCCAATGACACATGGGCTAACAACATGTTGCATGCACAAGCAGATTGAAGGGTCCCCTCCTCCAGTGACAAGGGACAGAGTACTGTTACATTTGGAAACAGGGGTGTTGCAAGTAGTACGTACTCCATTGAATGAATGCTGCCCCCAGCACAGCACACATCACAATGTAAGTGACCATATGATAACTAGTCCACATGTAATACATGAGTGTGATGCACATAACAACTCACATATGCATAGATACACAGCTGCATGGCAACCTCACACCATGCATGTCCCGGAAGGCAAAGGGTGGATGCCAACATTGCAATGAGATAGCGTGACCTCTTCAACACAAACTTGATCCTGCTGCCAATGTCACTGATGACTGAGCCTTGTGCACCCACTGAACTAACCTTGTCCTCATACCTGCATTCTCTCCTCTGCAGGTGATTCTGGATATCCCCAGTACACATGGCTCATGACCACTGTGCTTCATCCACACACTGCAGCTGAGCGGGCATACAACATCGCCCATGGACGTACATGCATCTGCATGAAGAGGGCATTTGGACTGCTGAAGGCATGCTTCCGGTGCCTAGACCATACGGGAGGGGCATTGATGTATGCACCTGAAAAAGTTGGCAAAAATCATACTTATATGTGCCATTCTGCACAACATTTGCTGTCGCAGGAATGTGCCACTGCCCCCCGATGCTCATGTGCAGCCACCTGAGGATGGGAGTGAAAATGATGATGTGCCAGAAGGTGTTGCATGTGTACACAGGGATGGGGTGAGGGAGGGGAGTTTGGCCAGACAGGGCTTGATTGAGAATTATTTTTGATACGGGTGATGGCTACATTTGACACATATCACTTGAACATTAAACAGCACTTTATTACAATCATGAATGTCCATGCTTTGTATGAATTTTGAACGTGATTTATTAAATGTTTGACAATCCCACTCCCCCAGTGAACACCCAGCACACAATCCGCCCTCCCCCCACTGAACACCCATCACACAATCCCCCCTCCCCAGTGAACACCCAGCACACAATCCACCCTCCCCCAGTGAACAACCAGCACACAATCTCCCCTCCCCAGTTAACACCCAGCACACAATCCCCCCTCCCCCAGTGAACACCCAGCACACAATCCCCCCTTCCCCCAGTGAACACCCAGCACACAATCGCCCCTCCCCCCAGTTTACTCCCCCTAACAGTGCAGGTAGGTGCATGTTCTCAGGGCACCCACAACAATGCCATGTCCATCTATGATGGTTGCAGGCACTTTCCAAGTTCTGGCCCCTCTGGTGTGCAGGATCTCAGGTGGCACAATGAATGGCACCTAGGTGAAGGCTCCAGGGATCCTCTGTGGCTGTAGTGGAGATCGATGGGTCTAGCCAGGTGACCTGCAGCTGCTGGCAGAGAAGGTTGTTGGATTCCCTTGTCTGCTCTGCATGCGCCATACTGCCTCGTACAACTCCCGTACCCTTTGGCCAAAACCTGTCAGGGCTGCGGTGCATTTCCCCACCACTTTCTGGGTGCGCGCGTTGTCTCGGGCCATGTACTTGCAGCCATGCCGTTTGGCTCCACTGATGTCCTTGATATGCAGCTGTGCACTTTGGCCATGGACTACACTTTTGGCAGTTTGGCCTTAATTATGTCCAGACGTTCTATCACGACAGCTCCCGTGACGAAAGTTACCACGGGTGCCGTGGGTACCGGGCTGGCAGATGTGCGCTGCCTGGGGGGGGCTGTATGGGGACATGTTGACAGCTTTGATGGGGCTGCGGCGGTCCGAGTGCCTATCATCTGGGTTGCCATATGATGATGTGTCAACGTCAGGCTCTGGTCTGTGGACACGACGCACATGCACATGTGGGGTGTGTGCTACCTGTGTGACTGGCTCTGGGCTCCCCTGAGGTGTGGCCATTCCTTTGGTGTCGCTGTATCTGGGTGAACGCAACCGTCCTGGCTGAAGTGCAGCTGTAGGTGTCTGTCCCTCATCAGGCTCTGACCCACAGGTGACTCCCTCTACATCGAGAGTCTGCATGATGGGTTGGGGTGAGGTAGGCGCTGACCCCCTGCAGCCATGTGGGTCCTGCAGCCGTCTTTTTGGGCTGCGGTGTGGTGATGTGGGATGGGCCCGGCGTCGGTTTGCTTCCGGGCGGCCCCTTTGTGGGGTGGTGGTGCTGGTCGAGGAGCGTTGTCTCGGGCACTGCGATGCAGTGGCCTCCTCACCGTCATCGTCGTCCTGTGGTGATCGATGTGTACCTGTGGGGTACATAGGGTGTGGATTGAGTTCAGGGTGGCCTACATTAGTATCATGCATTTCATGCCATCAAGTGGGATTGTAGGCAGTAGCAATCATGCATTGCACTTGCATTGTGTCCAATCCCCATGTTGTGATTGGTGGAATGTGTCATTGTGGAGGGACACTGCATGAATAGGTTTGTGTGTCATCATCACATGGGTGATGGGGATGCACCGTGCACATGGTGCTGGGGGTTTATTCATGCACACTCACACTCCACCTAGCTGTGCCATGGCCATGGATGTCTATCCCCTGGCCCTTATATTGATGTAGTGCATGTACAGGGGAGTCTAGGGGGCACTACGGTACGGTGGTACAAAGGCTCAGTTATGGGTGTCTGCAGTGCCTCACACGCATTGCAAGCACATTCATTCACTCAGGGTCTGCATGTGTGGTCCTTTCAGATTCATGCATTTGGGGGGGCTCGCCTGCAGCCTGCTGGATACCGGTGCCAGCCTCCGCTCCACCGACTCCCTGTATGGTGCCCATGTCGATGAGCGCTGCCCTCCTCCAGTGCACATGCTTGCACTCCTGTGCTGGGATTGTATGCCACGTACTCTGACACGCAAGTCATTGAGGCACTTGCGACAGTCCTCCCCATCCCGGGGCACATGCCCCACTACAGACACCCTCTGGCTGATGTGCATGACGCTGCCCGCTTGACTTGCGCTGCTGTGCACCATGTAATTCTTCATGGTGAGTCACTGCCTCCTCCACAAGTACGGCCAGCTCCTGGTTACTGAATTTGGGTTTGCTGACCCTGTCCAGGGCTGACTTGCCCGTAGTGCGCACCAGTGACATTTTTCACTCTTCCCGGGGGTGCTTGGCTTGCAGGGGCTGTTATATTAGACGGATTCTGATTTCCAAAATGGCCGCCGCTTTATTTCCCGTTCCGGTGTTCACGCGTTTCCCGTGCGCTATTAGCGCGCGCTATTGACATGGTGATAGCGCACGGTACGCTGAATTTACGGGTTCTTGGGCAATTTCTATGGTGAGCGCTATTTGCGTTAATGCCATGTCCCTGTGCGTGTGGACCCCAACTCGTGATCTGGCGGACTTTCCGCCGGGGGACTTGCCGTTAGCGCTAATACCACTCGACGGGAAATCTGCCGGATTACCGGCCAACTTGTGATGATGCCTTTACTCCTGGAAAGAGAGGTGTGAGCCAGGAGTAAGACACAGTTACCACCAGTACCTTTTCTGTGAATTAAGTATTCTCTCAACTGGAAGCTTCTTTTTAGTTGTTCTGCATTTTTGTACTGCAGAGACCAAAATATCATCAACACCATTGCTACTGTAAAGTGAGATAGGACCTAATTCATGGATTTTTTGGCGTAGTGCAAAGTGACTTTGCACTGCCAACAAACACCCTGATTGATTCACAAAGCAGTGCAAAGTGTATTTTTGCAGTCCAACGTTACTTTGTACTGCTAAAGTACTATTTGCACTGTGAATAAGGCCCCATTTATTGCAGCGCAAATAGTACTTTTGCAGTGCTAAGTGACTTTGCACTGTGAAAATAAACTTCGCACTACTCTGTGAATCAGGGTGCTTATTGGCAGCGCAAAGTGACTTTGCACCACGCTAAGAATTCCATGTATCAGGCCCATAGAGTGAAAGGAGGTCAGAAAGCAGACTGTGTGGTTGGCATAACAACTGGAAATGCTGTTGCACTAAGTGTTATTTCTTCTTTCCTGTAATCCAATAGCTTGTTTAACTTATTTTTTCCCAATCAAGAGTACTGTAACATGTCATGTGTTGTGTGTGTGTGTGTGGTGTGTGTGTGGGGGGTGTCCATTTTAAAGCTGCCGCTGCATAGTGATCTTTCTTTTCGGCGTCAGAGGGAGCTGGGCTATATTTGGTCTACTTTCCTGTCCACATTGGGCTACAGGTAGGTTTCATTTTCTGGTTATTGTTACAAGCATTATCGTTTGTAGCGGTGCAGTGCCTGTAATTGTTTCCGGCAACCCGACAACATGCGTCTGAAAAATCGTAACTCAATTCAAATCTCGAAAAATCTGCGTGCGAACCCCGCGTAAACCCGTTCCTGCACCCCGCTACACTGCATACGCACACCACTACGTTGTACTGGAACTCCGGTTGCATACATGCACCCCAAAATCCGACAAGCAAACCAACCTCTGTGCTCTGATTCCTATGCACAAGTGTACTTACGCCTGTGTTTGGCTGGTGGACAGTATGAAGGACATGCGTGGCCATTTCCTATCCAAGAGGTTGCGTGATAGAATCAATGAATACATCACCTGCTGCACAATTGTGGGCATGCGAGGGACTGCCTGCAGGCCATCCCTCGGAACACCCACTTTTTCGCAAGTTCTTCCCCATTTCTGATGTTCCATCCCCCTTCCCAGCCCTCTGAGCAAGCCACGCCAATGGTCTCCGTGGTATATCGCGCAAGGCGCTCCACGGCTCGCAGAGATTTGCTGAGCCTGTGCGAACTCCACGCAAGTACAGGAGAAGTCCCACGCATACAATTCCATGAATTGTCAAACGTGGATTTACGCGCCTTTTGGCGCGCAAGTCCCCAATTTTCCCCACAAATATGTCCATGAATCGGGCCCAATGTTTCGAGTGCAATGTAATGCAGGCATTATTTTTTGGAGAGGTGCAGTACCAATGACAGCAGACAGAGGTCCTGAAAAGAAATCTGAGAGGTCATCTGTATGTTGTCAGTGGTACTGCACCTCACCAAAAAAATAATGCTTTTAAGGCAATGGAATGCAAGCATTCTTTTTTGCAAAGGTGCAATATCATTAACAAGATACAGAGGTCCTCATAAGAAATCTGATAGGACCTCTGTATCTTTTCAGTGGTACTGTACCTATCCAAAAAATAATGCCGTACAGAGGTCCTCGTTTTTACAAGGACATCTGTATGTTGTCAATGTTACTGCAACTCTCCAAAAAATAATACTTGTAACCTAAACCTTATGTTTTACCAGCGGTGCAGTACCACTGACAACATACAGATGACCTCATAAAATATCTGACAGGTCCTCTGTATCATGTCAGTGGCACAGCAGCTCTCCAAAAAAGTATGGTGCACAGAGGTCCACATTCTTATGAGGACATCTGCATGTTATCAGTGGTACTGCACGTCTTCCAAAAATAATGCTTGTAACCAATGCCTTGTTTTAGAGAGGTGCAGTACCACTGACAACATACAAAGCTCCTAATAAGAAATCTGAGAGGAATTCTGTAGGTTGTCAGTGGCATTGCACCTCTCCAGAAAATAATTCCAAACGGAGAAAGTGACATTTGTTATGAGGTCCTCTGTGTGTTGACATTGATTCTGCTCCTGCCTAAGAAACAATACCTGCAATGCAATGTAATTCTGGGTTACCATGGTTTTCATATCTGCCTTAAGTTTTCATTGTTGGCTAATTGTGGGTGCTCTGAATGTGTTGTATACTTTGTTCAATCATTTATAGCTCTGTTGGAAGGATATACATTAAAAATAGCATCACAAGGTCATGAAGGACACAACTGATTGAGTGTCTTCTTCTGTAACTATGTATCCCTCTTCTGTAATTCTTTGTGATCAGTTAAATAAGATGCAGGGAGCTGATGGTGACGATACACACAGAACACATGGTAATATTGAAAAGCCCTCAGTAGCTGAGCATAGATGGCAAAAGAAGGTGTTGTTGTCTAGACAGGTACTAGAATGTCCTATCCTTTAGCAAACAAACAACACATTTCTTTCAGCGTACTGCCGAAACGTCTCCTTGGTTTTTGAAAGGAGTGATGACCTGTGCTCTTCCACCCATACTCATCCACAGTCCCTGGGCTAGCCACCAATACTAGTTGGAAGAGCACTGTAAAAAGTGAGAAAGTATAGCAGTAGACACTGACTGGGATATTTTCAGACCCACAATACTTTGCAAGCAAGGCATATTTAACGCCTCTTGATATTATGTGCATTTTAAGAATGTCATCACTCTTCATGTACAAAATTCTTTTCCAGTGCATAGTAGATTGTTTGCAACATACCCCGCCCTTATATCATTGTGTAGGATTACACAAGTGTTCAGTAAAACAGTTTTTGTATAGAAGCGAGTTACCATAAAATGTGTGAAGGTCTATGCACAAAGGAACTCTGGACACTTGGAAACGGTGCAGATTGTGTGCAAAGCATTCTCTTGTCTGACTATCTGGAGCCCTGATACTTTGGACGAGTAATCCCAGACATAGTCCATACCCATTATCCCTTGCAGGCTAAGTAAATGATATTACAAGTTGCTCTCCACTTAAAGGGTAATGTTAGTAATGCTAAATAGGAGACGCTGAGCATCACATTTGTCTTCTCAAAATCTTTAGAGGCCAAATTAATATTTGAGTTTTGTAATGCGTTGACATATGTAAAAAAAAAAGAAAAGAGGAAGTATGGGATAAGGTTACACATCCAAGTAGCCTCCTTACTTACAGTCAGCATCCGTTATTTGAGCTGGTAGTTCGATTACATAGTGTGGGTGACACTTTTGGTAAGGCGCAATGAGTAACAGAAATGTTGGCGCGTGAACGTTATTCATGTTACAACAAACATAAAACAAGTGGATATAGGTACACGTCTGCTAACCTTTCGCAGAGCCAAGAGAGAAAGATTCAAGGTTGTTTGGTAGTATCTCAATGTGTTCTGGAGCCGAAGTTAGAGTCATAGGATAAAAGTGTGGTAGAGTCAGGTTTAGGAGTCATGGGTGGGGAGGGGACATTATTTGGTTGATGTGTGCAGGCATATCTTGATTCGATTCTTCTGTTCATGTAGCCAGTTTTTCATATTCATTTTTACCCTCGTGTGTGTGTTATTTGCTGTTGGGATTTTAGGTGTTTACGGTCACCCTTGCATAGTAGTGTAATGCAAATGAGCAGAATAGCAAGACTAGTTGCTTAATTTAATAGATAGACAATTTTATGTAATTGCAGTGGCTTCTGCATTATTAAATCTTTTTGAATAGGTGAGAATTGTCTGTGTGCACTGCTAAAAATCTTCTGAGCGGCACCCAGAAGGAAGCTGGGCAAGCGCACATGCGCACAGCTTAGAGGGAACATTGGCCTGAAGGGTGTGTCAGTTTCCCCATAACAAGCAACAAAGGGTAGTGCAGCGAAGCAGAAGGTATCACTGTACTGCTTAAAGTTCAGGTCCGATTCAAAAAGACAAAAGCAACATTTTGGGGCTCCACAGAAATGGAGGAAAAGTTGCAAAAAGATAAGTCTTTCCAAGCCCTCTGCTGCCCCTTCCCCCGTGAGATTATGAACAGGGGGAACTAATCCACCCCTGGATGGGTACTCTGTTTGAGTCAGTTATCCAAGTTGGACAGCCCATCAGCATTGCTATCTTTGGGATCTGGCCTAGGCTCCATAGTGAAGTTCAAGTCCTGTAGACTTAGGGACCACCTGAGCCACTTTAAATTCTCTCCCTTACCATCCATCAACTGCTTCAATGTTTTAGGGTGGGCATACACAGTGAAGTGAGTCCCATAGAGGTAGGACCTCAGCTTCCTAAGGCACCATATAATGGAAAAACATGTCTTCTCCACCTGGGGCCACCGGAGTTCTCCACCCCTAACTGGTAGCTGATGTGACATATAGGTCGTACCTCATCCTGGTCATCAATCTGTGATAGTTTCTCTACTACCCCAGTGTCATAGGCATCTGCCTGCACTATGAAATGTCTCTTCCAATCTGGGGCCCTGGGATCGGGGGCCTGAAATAGGGATTTGTTCAGGCCAATGAAAGCCTTCTCAAACTCCAGGATCCATAAGAAGCCTTTAGGACCTCTTGAAGTAGTGAGGGCAGTGAGAGGGGCACCTATATGGCTATAGTCTGGTTCACAATTCATGTATTTCTCAGTGAGGCCCAGAAAGGTCCTCACTTGGGTTTGGGTAGTGTGGTTGCTCCAGTTCTTTACTGTGTACTTCGCTGGCAAGAGGTTGTATCTTGGCATCCACTACACCAATTGTATTCTGCTCAAGGTCAGCCAGGGGTTCAGAATCAATTTGACACTTGTCTGTCTTCTTGATCCAGTTGTCTGTTGGGTAGCCCTTATCCACAGTCTGCTGAGTTGTCTCCAGTTCTTTCCATGTAGGATCATAATCTTCCATATCCTCTAGATGTGTTTGGCTTAGATCCTTCCTCCCATTCCACATGATCCATTCTCATTTGAAAGGTGTCAGTTGCAGTCACCAATTCAGAAATCGATCCACCTAAGTAAGATTCTGTAAAGGTTAAAGTTGCTGCCTTTTCCTTAGCATAAACTGACAGAGATATGTTACTATACCCTGAAGAAATATGAAGAATGCCACTGCACTTTTCGGTATTATGCTTGACCACCAGGTTGTTACCTTCTAGTGAAGAGTGGGCATCTGTCATGAGGACAGTATGATGAGCTTTAGTGTCCATACAGAATCCCAAACTGGATGTACCTGTACCCAAATACTTGGATCTGGGGCCATGAGAAGTAGAGGGTGCAAACCACCCCTTGTTCCAGCAGAAGGCCTTCTGAAGTGGCCTGTTACGCCTGGAGACTCAGAGGAATTGTTCCACTACTCTGTTGCTGTCCTTTCTGGACTATTATATGGACGCAAATGCTGCATGGCCATGCCCACCAAAAGTAACTCTTCTATTTAAGCACACGCGCCGATGCGCGCGTGCCCTTGCGAAGTGGCCTTCTGAAGTGCCCTGTTATGCCTTTTACCCATGTCGCGTGCAGCGTGTGGTGTTGTTAGAACTTCATTCTCGTCTTTAGTGAGAGCATACAAGTGAGTGTTTGCTTGCGCGTAACTCTGTTAAGACAAAGGATTACGTTCTATCGAAGCGTACAAATTGTTCATTCTATTGCTTGCATTTTCCGTATTGCTTGGAGTATTGCTTGGAGTGAAAGCACTGAAGTAAGAATGAAACAGAAAAATAGTAATGGAAAAAAGGACGCTGCAGCAGTGTCTTTGGCCCGCACAACCCAGTGGATGAGTATCGCACGAGCGGCTGCTCTGCCGCTTCCTGGTTCATCCGATACGGATGAAGATCTGTTTGAATGCGCCCAACAGTGCTCTAACATTTGCGGCAATAAAACGAGCTCTGAAGATGCGGGTAAACAGGGGGAGAGTCTACAAGGCTCGTGATCTATGTTTGGGGAGGAGCGCAACATGGATCAGCTCAGAAATGTAAATGAAGTGACCTAGCGAGTTGCTCCAATGTCAGATTTGAATTCCAGTTATTTGTTCACCAACACACCACCGATCTTTAGTACTGGCGAAATAACATTACTGGGTCTCTCTCAACACATTGATACAATGACCAGACATCTTGATGAGCAAGGAAACACAACACAGAATATTAATGTGGAAACGGCAGAAGAAACTCATAATACAAATTGCAATATGCAGGTGCTCGCTGAATAAAAAAAACATACGAGAATATTAAACAAAATTATGCTTGTATTAACAGCTATGCCTGAGATGTGCAGAAAGGTAGCCACGAATTTGCACCTAACTAACCAGACACAAATTACGTACCATGTTCAGTAAACAAGGCTGGTGACATTTCCGTTAACACAATAATCACCATAGAGTTAAGGTGGTAAATACTATGGAAAACGCTGAAAATTATCCCAAAGATTGTAATGTTGACCCTGAGCAATTTATAGTGAACATTTTTTAAAAAAGGAAAAAAAAAACAAGATGCAAACGAGCACTTGCCCTTAAAGCTTCCATCTTATCTTCCCGCAAGTTCTTGAGAAATATGGACTTGCAGTAGGTAATGCTGGAAAGTCAGAAGGATAAGGATGTGATATTCATCTCTGAAATGCCTTCTGTAACCTCCGATCCCAATGTACACAGAAAGTAAATATAACGGCGAAGATAAATGATCAAGAATCTAGATCCACACAATGTGAGTTCTCAAAAAGCACTATCCGGCTATCTGAATCGCTCGAAAATAAGGAGACATCGGGAAGGATCGACAGACATCTGAAATCCATTGACATGGGAATGCCCGACATCTTTGATATTTTCAAAAATCTAGCATTCATATCGCAAACTTATACACCAACGTCATTGGGTCCTGGCATGGAAAATTGATTGCAATCATTTGGAACAAATGATCCAAATGAAAGAAGTTAATTCGCAAAAGCACGAATTACTGCGACAAGTTCACTAGGAGCTGAAACTTCAATTCGGCAACCTCGTTCAAAAATCTCAGTAAGTGAAGAGGGGGAAAAAAAGGCTCCCACGAAAACCGCCGTTCCACAAACAAAGGAGGTACACAAAAAAATTACAGAAGGAAGGATGCCCTAACCTTGAAACAAGTGTATCTGACAAGGCCTTATTGGCCTCTGATGAAAGTAAATCAGATGTACGGTCGAAGAAGGACCTATCTGAGGAAGCAGTTCGATCATTAAGAGAAAACATGCTGAATAAAAAACTCCTTGAAGCGAAACATGGGACCTTAAGTGAAATAATGGGTCCGATGGGTCTAGTGAAACTTGATGTATCTATAAATCCTCCCATCTCACACTATTGTTCTAATAATGCCCTGCAAAACATAACCATCAAGGCTCATTCAGATCCTTATGTAATAAAAACAAACGCGGTTTCAAATCAAACGTACAATGTGACAAGTGATACAGATGTAAGACATGACTATGATACATTTTCGAAAAAAACTTTCAAAGAAACTGCAAACTGTCTAAGACAGCCAATCTATCCTAATGAGCCAAGCCTAATAACGTATTATGTGTTTGAAGATGGTGGACCAAGTTCATTGAAAGACCGTACATTTTAAGCCTGTTTGCTGATATACCGGAACTTGCTTTACAAACATCTGCAGAAATTAAGTTGGTATACTTCTTTCACAATTTCAGATATGACTATGTTAGGTTGGTAAATCCATGACCCCTGGTACATTCATTAATCGTGAAGGAAGTCGGTTCTCTACAGAAGAGGGGATTCGATGTAATTTGCAATCAGGAACCCATGAAAACAAATCAGGTTGACAAACATAGCTCTGGAATAAGCGAGGGAACCGAACCAAGTCAAAGCACGGGAGCATCAATAGTATCTGAAGCAAGAGCCCAATTAAAAGATATGCAGGAATGGCGATGGCATGCATTATCTCTAAGAGAGTCAATAGAACAATTAAAATCTGTAGGAAAACCCCTTTAGCGAAGATAGGTTTTATACCATAGTTTCCTGGAATTCTAGAGGGTGTTCACATTTAATATCCAACAACAAAGTTTGAATCTTGGGCCAGAAGTCAACTGTTGCGGGATGGATTTAATGTCTTATGCTTGCCAGCAAAATGTGGAGTTACTGGACGTCCCAAAGGCGGCCTAGCTATTGCATTTCGCATTGATGCAGCAATCATTAAAGAAACTGAATTCCAAATTATGGATTGTACTATGATTGCTACCTTTCAGGTAGAAACAAAAAACTGTAAAATACACATAATGTTGATAAACATATATTGGAACGCTGCCGCCAACATTGATAGTGAGCTGTGTAAACTGCTTGTGAAACTAAATCGACAGATAAGCAATTGGCTGGATGTAAATCCGGGAGGTTTTACCTTCCTAGCAGGAGATCTGAATGCAGAGTGTAATATGTGAAGTAGTGCTATGCAATGGGCAACGGCCACCTTAGGGAAACTTGCTTCTAAATCCTTGAGTAAAATCTATAGATGTGGTTTATGGCTTGAATTTGCAAAAAATTGGGGAATGAAACTCATGTATAACATCACTCCCACATGCCAAGCACGTGGCAAGGTTCAATAATTGATTATGTGTTTGTGAACAAACATTTGATTGAAATAATGGGAAACATGATAGTTCACGCAACTACATACCGTGATCATGCAATGCTTGCAATTAGTCTAGCATGGGCCAAAAAAGTCAATAATGATGAGTGCTACATTGAGACGTTTGAGGTTAATAATACAGGAACAAGGGTTAAATGGAATCTGTCAAAAACTGTAAAATGTAACAACCTGATGATACAAGATTTTAACTCACACACTTTGTAAGAGAAAGTTGATATCTATTCGGTTTATGAATTCAATACCTATCTTGCAACAATGTTCCAGGGATTTGAAACAAAGATTTTAGATACAATCGAATTCAAAGTCACACATAAACATTCATTTGATCGAGAGACCAAACAACAAAAAGCCTCGCTTAACACAGAATTAAGAATACTAAACAAATGAAACTTGGAAGCATTGGTAATTAGGCAAAAAATTAAACAATGTAAACAAGGTTATAAAAACTGGATTATCACCCATCGTTCTGTGATACCACAAAGGGACGGGGAAGAGATTCTAAATTCTATGAAAGGTCACAATTCACGTACATTTTGGCCATTAATAAACAGAATTGAAACTTCCCAAATACAATTATCCATGAATCCAATTGATTTAAAAACATGGAGAGAATACTTAGAAGAATTATATAAAAATTCAGATTGCAAATACACTGTTATGCAATATGATCGATTGGTATGGCAGATTGATATTTCGGTTGAAAACATAACAAGACACATTAAAAAAGCAAAATCATCAAATACTCCGGGTCCAAACCACTTACCATTTGTAACTCTCAAACAGAATACCATATTGTGGGCACGGTTACTGTATTTCATCTATAGTGATGTAATTAAAAGCAAGTGAATACCTGATTCATGGAACATGGCCTATGTCCTCCTTATTTTCAAGAAGGGTAACCGATTGTTCCCAATCAATTATCTGCCCATATCACTTATAAAAGTAAATTCATAAATATTTGCCTCAATTCTTTTAGACAAACTGAATATATGAATAGACGAGAAAGGTATCCCTGATCTAAGACAGATAGGATTCAGGAAAGCAATGGGAACAGACCTTGGTGGTCTATTAGTGACACAATTACAGAGTAAATCTTTGGTGAAGGGTCAACTCCCTCTTTATATAGCAGCAATGGACCTATCCATGGTGTTCGATAAAGTTGATAGATCCACCTTATGGAGAACGCTACTAGAACTCGAAATAGACAAGGGCTTACTGGAACTCCTCAACTCCTCATATATTTGTACTCGAAAACTGTGATGAAAGTCAGACTAAACAACAAAGGTTTAATGTCTGAAAAAATAAAGACCCATAACGGTCTCAAACAAGGGTGCACACTCGCTGCCACTCTTTTTAATCAGTATGTATCAGCAGCAAGCAAAACATTAGACAACAGTGGCTTAATTGCTCCTAAGATCGGATGTATGAATATAAAATGGGTCGCATATGCAGACGACTTTCTACTTATTGACTACACCAAAGTCGGTCTTCAAAGACTAATGTAGACATTAGAGATATTTATAGTAGATAAGAAACTGCAAACAAATCAGTTAAAAACAGTAATATTCTATACAGGACCAGGAACTAAAAGAATTTTGAAAGACACTTGCATATGTGAAGGGTTAAGGATTAAACAACAACATGTCCTAAGATACTTAGGATATACATGTTCATGTTCTCGTCCGCATAATTGTATAATAAATGGCCTACAGACGAAAGCCATCGAATCATCCAACCAATTAAAAGCCATAGTGAGAAAATATGCTAAATATACGTTGGCACCCTGCAGATCTACATGATTTGACCGCGGCTGATTTTACTGCGGCCGAAAGGTTTGCATGTGAAATGTACGAACCACAAAATGTTTGTACATTTCATGTGCGAACACACGTACGAAACCACTACATACCCACACCCACGACAACCCCCACCACTCCCCCAACATAAACAAACCCTACTTACCTTCTCTTCACGCTGTCACCCTGCGGCGCCAGTTCCCTTTCACTTCCATGATCGGGAACCGGCAGAGCAGGTTTATTTTTATTTTACAGGGAATGCAGGGGTTTCCCCCGCAACCCCCACTCACTATTCCATAAAGTATAGTGAGCGGGGTGTTGCGGGGGACACACCCGCAGCCCCTGTATTTTTTTTCAGGTGTGCTGGGGGGGTGTACCCCGCAACAACCCGCTCACTGTACCACACAGTACAGTGAGCGGGGTTTTGCAGGAGACACCCTGCAGCCCCCGCAGTCTTTTTCTTATATACTTACCTACAATGCTACCACCAAAGGTTTGAACTTTTGGTGTTCGAACCTTTGGTGGTAGCATTTTCTCTGGCTTTTTGTATGGTCAGACCTTTTGTTTTCAGTCCGATCGTACTATACCCACCTTGCATACAATATTATTGATTGAAGATCATTCCGCATCTCTAGTAAGCCCTGGAATTCTTTCCTGAGGCTCTCTCACCTTAATTAAAGATAATAGAGGCAATAGTATGGAGAAATGTATTGTTCTTTCTTCCTAAGTGTATTCCAATGGAATTGATATGGTATGAATTTGGGCTCCAATCACTAAAACACTACATGCATTGGAAAAAGTTATCTTTGGTAAGAAAATGTATAACAAGTTAAACAAAATCTATGTATCATCAAACAGGGAATGACAAATAAGGGCAATTTATGTGCTCGTTATTTAATTAAGCAGAAACTATGTTAAGTAATTTGGGGCTTTCCACAGAAATCCTTACGAAAAATCCTGCAAAGGTGAAAAAACGTAGGTTTCGATTGGGTAGAAAATAATGCAGTTTTACTGAATTCGAAACTATATAGTTTCATTCTGGAAGTGGTATCCAGCCCCCGAAACCTATATAGTAAAATATCCTTCATGTATGTTTAGGAACAGCATAATGAGATTTAGATTAAATGTTTTAAATGCACAAGAGATCATAAACATTTGAATGTATAATCCTGGTGACTCGAAATACTGTCGACACTGTAAGGTAGTTGGTGTGAATGAGTCATTGAAACATCTGTTATTTTTATGCCCTAATCTGATGTTGGAAAGAATTGAATATTTCTCGCAATTTGTAAATAACATTGCATATGCTAATAGAGAAAAATTGTGGAATGAAATGCTCCATGGAAACTCAATAGCACTGAAATTAAAAGTGAATGCATTTCTAAAAAATGTCTGTTAGAACACGGAGTAGTAGATGTGTTTTTATGAATTTGTTTTAACTTAAAGGGATGGTCTACTAAACATTTTTATTTAAAAAATAGATAGGAAACATAAAAAAAAATACTAGCATTCTCTGTTTTAAAACTTCCTATGTAAAATTTTGAGCTATTGAAGCTCAAAATTCGCAAAAGCAAGCACATGGGCGCATCCATTTTGTGAAATGGAGGCCCTCCTGTGCTGGCTTTTGCTTTTGCGGCACTAATGAAGGAAAAGCCAGCCAGCTGTAGTAAACAAAAGCTACCGCTGGGTGGCTTTCCCTTCATTAGTGCTGTAGGCGGAGGACGGGGACCGGAGACCAGAGCAGGAAAGCTGCAGCTAAATCTCGGTAAGTGCTATTTATTTTTTTTTTTAAATAAGCACTAGCTGCGGTTTTTTTTCTAAGTTTTCCGGGCTGGAGGATCCCGGAAAACTTAGAAATAAAACCCCAGCTTTAAAAACGTTGTATTTATGTTTGCGGTCGCTTTTAAAGCGACCGCAAACATAAATACAATGTTATTGTGTTGGAAAACGCTGCGGTTTTTCTTTCCAAGTTTCTCAGGCTCCTCCGGCTCGGAGGAGCCTGAGAAACTCGGAAAGAAAAACCGCAGCGTTTTCCAACACAACCGCGTTGTTTCTGCCTGAATCTGCTTTCCCATTTGGGGCTCTCGGGCTCCACACGGGGAGCCCGAGAGCCCCAAATGGGAAAGCAGATTCAGGCAGAAACAACGCGGCATTGCGGAAAACAACCGCATTGTTTCTGCCTGAATCTGCTCCCCCCGGGGAGCCCGAGAGCCCCAAATGGGAAAGCAGATTTAGGCAGACACAACGCAGCATTTAGCATTTCCCATTTGGGTCTCTCGGGCTCCCCACGGGGAGCCCGAGAGCCCCAAATGGGAAATCAGCTGTAGATAGAAACACTACGCGGCATGTAAACATAACGCGTTGTATTTCTGCCTGCTGTGGCTTTCACTTTGGGTCTCCGGTGCTCCCCTGGAAGCACCAGAGACCCAAAGTGATAGCCACAGCAGGCAGAAACACACGCAGTTGTGTTGGAAAACGCTCTGGTTTTTCTTTCCAAGTTTCTCAGGCTCCTCCGAGCCGGAGGAGCCTGAGAAACTTGGAAAGAAAAACCGCAGCGTTTTCCAACACAATAACGTTGTATTTATGTTTGCGGTCGTCAAAAGTGACGGCAAACATAAATACAACGTTTTTAAAGCTGCGGTTTAAACGTTTTTAAAGCTCCAGCCCGGAAAACTTAGAAAAAAAACTGCAGCTAGTGCTTATTTTAAAAAAAAAAATAAATAGCACTTACCGAGATTCTGCTGCAGCTTTCCTGCTCTGGTCTCCGGTCCCCGTCCTCCGCCTACAGCACTAATGAAGGGAAAGCCACCCAGTGGTAGCTTTTGTTTACTACAGCTGGCTGGCTTTTCCTTCATTAGTGCCTCGAAAGCAAAAGCCAGCACAGGAGGGCCTCCATTTCACAAAATGGATGCGCCCATGTGCTTGCTTTTGCGAATTTTGAGTTTGAATAGCTCAAAATTTTACATAGGAAGTTTTAAAACAGAGAATGCTAGTATTTTTTTTTTATGTTGCCTATCTATTTTTTAAATAAAATTTTTTACTAGACCATCCCTTTAAGGTTGCTATTGGTATATAGAAGTTGTGATACTAATGTTTTAGAAACTTTTGTAAAGGTTTTTGATAAACCATAAACAATAGAAAAGAAGAAAAAAAAAAACAGAAGGTTGATCTAAAACCACCCGTTAGAACTTCTTGTTGTTCTGAATCAACACATCACCCAAACTTGGTGGGTTCACAAATGCCCATAACAGAGCCATGCTCACACCAATCTGTTAGAGTGGGTCTTAGTTGGAACAAGGGGGGAGTTTGCCTCAGCAAATTCTCCACCTCACCTTGCTGATGTGGGTCAGGTGAGAATACACTAGGTCATCCTCACTAGAGCCATTAGAAGGGCTGCTCTGGCACAGAACAAGGAGACACTCCGATTCCTCTGACTCCCTTTCTGTAGCCATAAGCAGGGCTCTAATTCTATCTTTCAGGACAAAATCTTCCATACTACTCATAGGGAACTCTGCAGGTCTACCCAATCCTTCTGAATAGTTTACCTTGCTAAGTTTGGAAATTTGGCAAGGCCCAGATCTTTACTATAAAATGGCAGTTTATTATGTAATGTGGCTTGCTTCTAAGGCATTGCTATAAATACAGTATTATTTAAGCACATGAAATGCAAAGCAAAACCTTAATAAATATCTATATCAGCTAAACCTGGGAAGATGTTGCTAAAATTGTCTACATCCCGGTTTCTCCATTTAACCAAAGTGTGAGATCCTGGGCAAATCATTTAATCACAGTGGGGGTCATTCCGACCCTGGCGGTAGGGGGTTAATGGCACCAGTAAGGATGATGGTGCTGTTAACCCCCTACTGCCCTATTACGAGGTCCCTTAGCGGGTCCCTCTAAGGGCGGCTGGTTTTACCAGCCGCCCTTAGCGGCAGCCGCTAAGGGACCAGGGAGCAAATAATGGGCCTGCAGGCCCGTTATTAGCTCTCTCCCCATTCCAATTGAGCCCTATGGGGGCTCAAATGGGAATGGGGATTGGTTTTTTGAATGGGGACTTACTGGGTCCTCTTAGGTTGGAATGACCCGGTAAGTCCCCATTCAAGGAACCCGCATCTGGACCAATTTTGGAGACAACCATGGTGCTAATAGCACCATGGCTACCTCCAAACTTGGAATTACCCCAATGTGTCTTATCTGCAGCTCTGTAAGTGATTCTGATTGACTCCATAGCTTATGCTAATATATCAATCTAATATAAAAATAGCCATTATCACTATAGAGTTGTGTTGGGATGCATGTCCATAACACTGCCCCTAGTAGACAATTTAGATTGCAAAAATATATTACATTATGGAAATGAACACGGGACGGTGTAGGTGGGAGAGGGGTGCGTGATGGGGTGGAGTAATTGGTGAGAATAGGAAAACCATAGAATAGAAAATGTTGATTAAACAATGTCACGATTCATTTATCTAGGCCATAGTATGTTATGCACATGATAATTTCAGCACAAACTATCATCGCATTCATGGGTATGCTCGAATCCTCGCAGCCTGTGTTTGCACATACAACACAGAACAATGAGGCCTCTTTTCTCATCTCACCATTGCATCCCCATTCCCAGGAGCGGTAAAGAACACACATAGGCCCCCATATCAGTTAAGGTCTTTGAACTAATTAGGTAGGAATGTGTGTAGCTGAAGCAGGGAAGGGTTGCGGCCTAGCACTAAGGTTGTGTTCCTGAGAACAAAGGCAGAGGTCTTGAGATGCCAAAACATGCACCAAGATTTAGGACATTAGCGCCCCCAGAATGATGGTCACTCCATTTGAACTACCAGATGTGCAGGTAAATGGGGTCTAAAACCTTTGTGAACTGGATTGATTAGTTGGACACTCTTGGGGAGGGGGAACTGATAAAGAGGAAAACAGAGAATGACATGATCTGCGCTTTGTGTCAGGGAGAGCTAACGAATGATACCCATACAGTAGGGAGGGCATGATGGGTGAGCCAACGTGTCTGGCATGAGAAAAGGGCTGCTTTGTTCGCAAGGACCAGACGGACCTCGAAGAGTCCCACAGAGTTCATAGTGATAACCAAGTGTATGTCATGTGGTTTGGATAAAAGGTAGTGTGGTGCCAACTGAATTGCCTTACAGTATTCCATGATGGACAAGGACGTTACCCGCGTGTCATGAAGATGAGTGAGAAGACAACAGGACCAATGGGAGAATGGGCTATATGTGTTCGTTAGCATGTACATAGGCAGCAGCCAATGAGGTTGGGGGATGAACACTGTATATTGACTGCGTCATGAGATGACAATGTGTGTGTTTATAACTTCATTCTTGTGCAAAAGACTTCAGAGAGCACTTTGCCAGTGGATTCATAATACCCTGGGATCTTTTCCTTTTTATATACTAAAATAAAACTCTCGTCTTTCTCAAAAGCGGGTGCACCTAGTCTTTTTCCCTAGCGGGTTGTATTTTCTTGGTCTGATCATTGGGAGTTGCTCCTTATATAATAATAGTGCAACGTAGGTATTTTGCACCACAAAGTTATCTGCCACTTGACTTATTTATGGCAACTTATTCTAAAGTCACTTCCATGGTGCCTCCAAGTATCAAAGACTGATGATGCTCCTTGCAATGCCCTTTTCTGTGAAGGCACTTCTGTTGGTGCAATCCACATGTAAATTAGGAAGTTTGCATGGATTTTGCCCCAGAGCGCCTGTACAGAGCTCTAATATAGGAGTTTCCTGCATCTGTAATGACCCTGCAGTTTTATTTTTTTGTTATGTGTTAAAATGCCATCTGCCACTAAAGTTACCAAAAAAGTATATTGGGTCTGGGGTGGGCACTTTGGGGTGCAAATGTAACTGCTGAACCCATATGCATGCACTTGTGTTGGCCGACCCCTTACCCTCACCCGAAATAATTTGGCTCACAAAATGTTGTCAAGTGTTGGCAATAAAAGGCTGTAGGATTTTATTGTGCAGATATGGTTATGGAGATAACAATAATCACATATCATAATAGTGTCATACTTTTGGGCACCGGGTCCTGAGGTTACCCCCTCTGGCCTGTGCCACCTTCTTATGTCCCACGACTTGTTGTGGGCACCGTACAGTGCCTTGTACCTCTTTTCCTTTGATCTTCTCCCTTATTTTGTAGGGTGGGAGGGTTTTGTGGTAAAGAAGCAAAGGTTGAAAGGCACTGAGTGAACAGCGAACCTCCTGTTTGTTTGGGTCCCCGTTCAGGGTCCACAAACAGATTGTGTTTTCTCAGAGCATGCTGCTCTTATTTATAAGACCCTGGGGAGCCCTGGGTCTTTGATGTGCATTGTAGTGGGGGCTGTGTTCCAGCGCCTGGCCGGGTAGCCAACTGTCTGGCCCCCTGGTGGGGCAGATCTTTGAACCTGAGCCCTGCCTGACTGTTAGTTTCCTTAGGTGCTTAGAAACGTGTTGCTTAGAGGAAGGGTGAGGTGATTGCTCACACCTCACCCTTCCTCAGCTTTGTGTAGCAGAGACTGCGTGTCTCTGCAGCTGAGAGGGAGAGGAGCAGGCAAGGGGTTGGGGCTGCCCCTCTACTGGCCTACTAAATGGTAACATCAGTTACCCTGCCTCGCCTTGGGCGGTCATGTGGCAGTGATTGTTCACACCTCACCCTTATTTTGTAGGGTGGTAGGGTTTTGTGGTAAAGAAGCAAAGGTTGGAAGACGCTGAGTGAACAGCGAACCTCCTGTTTGTTTGGGTCCCCGTTCAGGTCCACAAACAGATTGGGCATCATTCCGAGTATGGAGGTAGTCATGGCGCTATTTGCGCCATGACTACCTCCCATACCGGGTCCGGGCTTGACCTGGTTCAATGGGGACTTACCGGTCCATTCCGACCCTGGAGGGACCGGTAAGTCCCCATTGAAAAATCCATTCCGCATTCCCATTTGAGCCCCCATAGGGCTCAATGGAATGGGGAAGTAGCTAATAACGGTATTGTAACGCTCACCTGATTCCCGCAGAGGCGCCGGTCTTGACTGGGTGAATGCCGTGTCTTCAAAGGTGATGTGTAACACACGGTTGGTTCCTCGGGCTGGACCTCTGTGCTCTGTGTGTCTGACTCGGAGAGTAAGATGTCTGCAGATAGAAAATATGGGATTAATGAACTGGGGTTATTGGGTGCCTCTCTCCTCTTCCCTTTCTCTTCTCCTGTAGGACCCCAAAGGTTAACGATCTCACCTTAGGTAGGTGAACGCCGAGCTCTCCATCTGCCTCGGGGGCAGGGTGCCGTAACCAGTTTCTTCACTGGATAAGGGTGCAGGCCTCTTGACCTCAGAGGACTGCTGTCCGTCGTTTACTGCACGAACGGTAAATTCTGGGCACTTCAAATGTCTTAAAAGTCTTTAAGTGCGTAAGGCGTGGCTGCTGTGGAGCGGTGCCGAGGAGCACGTGAGTATTGCTTTTGACTTATGTAAAGTTCTTTTGTAATGATACCTCTTGTTTTGCAGGGTTCCGGCGATGGCGGATGGCGGGCTGAAGAGAGTTGAGGATCGAACCCGCGTGAGGAATAGAAGCGCTTGGAAGCACGTAAGTGAGCGCTTGTTGCCTGCTTCACGATGCGCACTAACTGTCTCTTTTACCTTGCAGGTACAAGTTCGGGACTTTAGAGAAGCTGAAGGGTGCTGGGATACCCGCTGATTTCGGCGTGGGAAGGAGTGATGGCACGTGAGTAGTAAAGTTGCCCAATGTCTCTAAACGCACCTTCTATTGTCTTTCAGATGCGGGATGCAGCGTTGAAGGCCTCCGGAGCGTGCGAAGAGTCGGTAAGCCTTTGTCTTTCAGATGCCGGAATGCAGCGCGAGGCGTTGGTGACAGCCGCTGGACCAGGTAAGAGACGCGCTGCCACTGAAGACTGTAGTGCTAACCTGTTCTTTCTTTGTCTTTATAGGTGCTGCTGAAGACTGGATTCCAGGATGGTAAGCCTTAGTTCCCTTAGGCACAGGATCAGAAGACACGGTGAGCGTTCTGCTGCAGAGAATGCAGAATAACGCAAAGCAAGATTCATCCATCGGGTGTGGTTTAAATAGCCTCCTGTAGTGCTTAGGTGTCTCCTTCCACGGCCTGGCCTAGGTAAGAAAAGAGTTCCTGCTTTCCAGAAGAGTTCCAGTGTTCTGAACCTAGGGAGTGGCTCCTGCCCCACCCAACAGGAAAAGTAGTCCCAAACAGAAGAGGATCAGGGGCTCAACTGGCAGGTAAGTAAGCAGCATGGTCTGCTGCAGGTAAGTCCACCCAAGCATTATGAGCCCGGCGCTTCCAGCGCTGGGACTGGGCATATTTATGAGCCTGGTGCCACTGGCGCCAGGACAGGGTCCAAAAGGTCCCAATTGGGACTGGCCGGCACCCGGAATCGGGGTTATGGGTCCGCTTCCAAGGGAGTTGGGTAAGTCCTGACCCTTTGGAAGCAGAGATCATGACAGCACCCCCCCTCAAGGCCCCTCCCAAACCGGGCTTCTCCGGGGGTTTGGGCTTGTTAGGAAATGTTCGATGAAATCTTTTGATTAGACGAGGCGGGTGGACATATTCTGCAGGTTCCCAGGACCTTTCTTGGGGGCCGTAACCTTTCCAGTCAATCAGGTAAAATAGTTTAGATTTGGAGATCTTAGAATCCAGGATACTTTTGACTTCAAACTCGAGTTCTCCATCAACTAGGATAGGTTTTGGAGATTTAGTTAGTCGGGTTTTAGGTTGCACGGGTTTTAGTAGAGAGACGTGGAAGACCGGGTGTATCTTCATGTGAGGGGGCAAGTCCAACTTGACCGCTACCGGATTTACTATGGTAGTGATTGAATAGGGACCAAGGTATCTTGGGTTGAATGTGCGTGGTCCTTTTAGAGGTAGATATTTGGTGGATAACCAGACTTGATCTCCTACTTGATATTGGGGGGCTTCCTTCCGATGTTGGTCTGCTCCTTTCTTGTATTGTTCTTTAGCCCTTTGAAGGTGAGAAACGGCTTCCTTAAAGGCTTGGGTGATTGTAGAATGCAGGTGGTCTACTGCTGGTGTTCCAAGATCTTGGAGTGGATCCAAATCCGAGGTTCGAGGGTGACTACCGTATAAAAGAAAGAACGGGGTCTTCCCGGTTCCCGAGTGGACAGAGTTATTGTAGGCATATTCGGCTATCCAAAGGATATCTTTCCAAGTTTTTTCAGTTTGTTGCAGCATGCAGCGTAAATACTGTTCCAGAGTTTGATTGGTCCTCTCGGTTTGTCCGTCGGTTTGGGGGTGGTGGCTGGTCGAAAGTCTCACATCAATTTGAGCCGACCGACAGCAACTTCGCCAAAAATGAGAAATAAATTGACTTCCTCGATCCGAAATTAGAACCGAAGGAAAACCGTGCAGTCGGACGATGTTTTCGAGAAATTCTCGGGCCAGAGTTGCTGCTGATGGTAAGCCTTTGAGTGGAATGAAGTGCGCCATCTTGGAGAATAGGTCCACGATTACTAAGATCGTATTGTATCCGGAGCATGGAGGTAGATCGGTGATGAAGTCCATAGAAAGCGTATGCCAAGGGCGAGGTAGGATGTCAATAGGGCGTAAGAGGCCGGCTGGTTTTTCCTTTTGACTCTTGTTTTGGGCGCATACTCCACAGGACATTATAAAGTCTCTGATATCTTTTTTCCAAGACGGCCACCAGAAGTAGCGCTTGATCTTTTCCGAGGTTTTGGCCATACCGGGATATCCTTCCATTAAAGAATCGTGATAACAGGAGATTACCTTTTTCTGTAAATCTGTGCTGGGCAGGTATAACCGTCCTTGGAAATACAATAGATTGTCCTTCACCGTAAAGTCCTTTCCCTGCAGATGCCAATTCTGTATGTCTGCTGGAGTTACCAGTTGCCTGGCTTTATCCTTAACTTCTTCAATGGATTGTGTGGCGATTACACCCAGAATTCTTTGTTCGGGAATGATAGGTACAGGTTTAGGATTGATCAAGTGTTCTTCCACTCCCATCAGAGAAAGGGCGTCAGCTTTACCGTTTTTCGTACCAGGTCGGTAGGTAATTATGAAGTCAAACTCGGCAAAGAATAGTGCCCAACGGAGTTGCCTAGAGGATTGAGCTTTCGCGGTTTTCAAATATTGCAGGTTACGGTGATCTGTGATCACAGTAACGGTGTGTCGGGCCCCCAGAAGATAATGCCGTCAAGCCTTAAAGGCGGACTTGATAGCCAGAAGTTCCTTATCAGTAATAGTGTAATTGATTTCAGGAGGCGAGAATTTGCGGGACCAAAATGCCACGGGATGCAACTGATTGGTTACTGGGTCCTTTTGTGATAAAACTGCTCCCATGCCAAGACTCGAAGCATCAGTTTCAACAATGTAGGGGAGTTCTGGGCGAGGATGTTTTAAGATCGGTGCAGAGATAAATTTAGTCTTCAAATTCTGGAAAGCTTGTTCCGCCTCGGTAGACCATTCAAAACGTTTGTTTTTCTTTAACAGGGCGGTGATGGGCTGGACTATTCGAGAGAATTCGGGGATAAACCTGCGGTAAAAGTTAGCGAAGCCTAACATGCTTTGAACACCTTTTACGGAGGATGGCGAAGGCCACTTGAGAATTGCATCGACCTTCTTTGAATCCATACGCACTCCGCTAGGTGATAATATGAATCCCAAGAATTCAACTTCAGTCACGTTGAAAACACATTTTTCCAACTTAGCGAAAAGTTTGTGTTGATGCAACCTCTCGAGGACCATTTTCACGTGTTTCCGATGTTCAGTTTCCGATGAAGAATAAACGAGGATGTCGTCAATGTAGACAACGACACACACATCTATGAGCTCTCTGAGGACGTCGTTCATAAAAATATTGAAAGGCGGCCGGGGCATTGCAAAGTCCGAAGGGCATGACCTGATATTCAAATAGCCCATACTTGGTGCGGAAGGCCGTCTTCCATTCATCGCCCTCTTTTACTCGTACCAAGTGGTAGGCTCCTCTAAGATCCAGCTTTGTATATATGCATGCTTTTCTGACTTGGTCCAGGAGTTCAGGGATCAAAGATAACGGATATCTATTCTTAACGGTGATCTGGTTCAGGGCGCGATAATCTATACAAGTTCTAAGGTCCCCTTCTTTTTTTGGAACGAAGAACAAAGCTGAAGAAGCAGGGGACTTGGAAGGACGGATAAACCCATTCGCTAGGTATTGATCCAGGTATTGTCTGAGGTGAATATTCTCAGGCTCGGTGAGGGCATAAATTCTACTACAAGGAGGGGTAGATCCAGGTATCAGGTCTATCTGACAGTCATAAGACCTATGAGGAGGTAGAGAGTTAGCTTGATCCTTCCGGAAGACATCTTGGAATTCTAGGTATTCGGGAGGTAACTGGGGAACCTCTGAAGAAATTGCTGCCAGTGCAACATCAGGTCGAGGGTAACAAATGCAGACACATTCTGGAAACTGAACCGTTCTTGCTCGCCAATCGATCTGAGGATTGTGCTTCTCTAACCAAGGAATTCCTAGAATAATCTGGAACTGAGGGGCCTTGATCACATCGAACACGATCTTCTCATAGTGTCCATCTTGACTTACTAACGTCACTTCTTGGGTGGTATGCGTTACTGGTCCGGAAGCTATCTCCGTACCATCCACCGTAGTAATGACGTCCTTTACAGCCTTTGGACAAAGAGTCAGATTCATCCTCAATACCATTTCATGATCCACATAATTGCCGATGGCACCGCTGTCGACGTAAGCTTCAATCGCATGTAATCGATCCGGACGTTCAGGACTAATGAGGACCATAAGTATCACGAAATGCGAGGTCACGGAACTGGTTTTAACGCTCGGCAAGAGGACCTCTATTCTTGTCGGGCGAGGTCGTTTCCCTGCTCAGAGTTTGTGACCCTGGTAACTGCAGCTCCTACTGCCTTCTTGGCTGGTTTCACCGGACAGTCTCGAAGAAAGTGCCCTGAGTTTCCGCAATAGAGGCATAATTGCAGCTGTTTTCTCCTTTCCCGCTCCTTTTTGGTTAGTGGTCCTTTCAGGCCCCCTATTTGCATGGGTTCCCCAGAGTCTGCTCCTTTGGTAGGAGTTGGTGGTTTGGAAAACACTCGAGCATCAAACTTGGAACGATCGGCCTTCCTGTTCTGTAGTCTGTGGTCTATTTGAACGACTAAGTCAATATAGTCCGAGCAGTCTTGCGGGGGATTCACTACTTGGGCTAACACATCTTTGAGCTCTCCACGTAGACCTCTATAAAACAGCGTAATCCTTTTGTCCTCAGGCCATTGGGTTTCCACTATCAGTCTGTTGAAAGACGCAATATAAGCCAAAATGTCTTGATTACCCTGTCGTAATGAAAGGAGCTCATTGTCCAAGGCCTGCCCCAGTGAATGTCTTGCAAACAGTTTTTCCATGCTGAGCTGAAAAGCTTGAAAATCATGGAGAACCGGATCATCCTGATTAACTAGATGGATCGACCAATCTGCCGCACTGCCACTGAGGTACGAAAGCACGAAAGCTACCTTAGCTTGATCTGTTGGGAAGGCTGCTGGCCGGCATAAGAAGTGCAAGCGGCACTGATTAATGAATACTGCAAACCTCTTTGGGTCACCAGAAAATCGTTCAGGCGGAGCCAGAGGCACATTCCCGGGTAGGTTGATCTGCACTGGGTTCGTAGAGGATGTTGAAGGATGATTTGCCCCTGTTGCGGGCAACTGAGTTTGTCCGGTTTGTGACTGTAGCAATTGTCTAGCGAGATCATCTGTTTGCTCCTTGGAAATAATCAGTTCCCTTCTTAGAGCATTCGTTTCCTGGCGGGCTGCATGCACTTCTGCTCTTAGTTCCCCAAGTAAATGGGCTAGCTGGTCGGTATCTGAGGTTTCCATAGCGCCTGGGTGGGAGTTTTGCGGTGGGCTTTGCGTTCTGTAACGCTCACCTGATTCCCGCAGAGGCGCCGGTCTTGACTGGGTGAATGCTGTGTCTTCAAAGGTGATGTGTAACACACGGTTGGTTCCTCGGGCTGGACCTCTGTGCACTGTGTGTCTGACTCGGAGAGTAAGATGTCTGCAGATAGAAAATATGGGATTAATGAACTGGGGTTATTGGGTGCCTCTCTCCTCTTCCCTTTCTCTTCTCCTGTAGGACCCCAAAGGTTAACGATCTCACCTTAGGTAGGTGAACGCTGAGCTCTCCATCTGCCTCGGGGGCAGGGTGCCGTAACCAGTTTCTTCACTGGATAAGGGTGCAGGCCTCTTGACCTCAGAGGACTGCTGTCCGTCGTTTACTGCACGAACGGTAAGTTCTGGGCACTTCAAATGTCTTAAAAGTCTTTAAGTGTGTAAGGCGTGGCTGCTGTGGAGCGGTGCCGAGGAGCACGTGAGTATGGCTTTTGACTTATGTAAAGTTCTTTTGTAATGATACCTCTTGTTTTGCAGGGTTCCGGCGATGGCGGATGGCGGGCTGAAGAGAGTTGAGGATCGAACCCGCGTGAGGAATAGAAGCGCTTGGAAGCACGTAAGTGAGCGCTTGTTGCCTGCTTCACGATGCGCACTAACTGTCTCTTTTACCTTGCAGGTACAAGTTCGGGACTTTAGAGAAGCTGAAGGGTGCTGGGATACCCGCTGATTTCGGCGTGGGAAGGAGTGATGGCACGTGAGTAGTAAAGTTGCCCAATGTCTCTAAACGCACCTTCTTTTGTCTTTCAGATGCGGGATGCAGCGTTGAAGGCCTCCGGAGCGTGCGAAGAGTCGGTAAGCCTTTGTCTTTCAGATGCCGGAATGCAGCGCGAGGCGCTGGTGACAGCCGCTGGACCAGGTAAGAGACGCGCTGCCACTGAAGACCGTAGTGCTAACCTGTTCTTTCTTTGTCTTTATAGGTGCTGCTGAAGACTGGATTCCAGGATGGTAAGCCTTAGTTCCCTTAGGCACAGGATCAGAAGACACGGTGAGCGTTCTGCTGCAGAGAATGCAGAATAACGCAAAGCAAGATTCATCCATCGGGTGTGGTTTAAATATCCTCCTGTAGTGCTTAGGTGTCTCCTTCCACGGCCTGGCCTAGGTAAGAAAAGAGTTCCTGCTTTCCAGAAGAGTTCCAGTGTTCTGAACCTAGGGAGTGGCTCCTGCCCCACCCAACAGGAAAAGTAGTCCCAAACAGAAGAGGATCAGGGGCTCAACTGGCAGGTAAGTAAGCAGCATGGTCTGCTGCAGGTAAGTCCACCCAAGCATTATGAGCCCGGCGCTTCCAGCGCTGGGACTGGGCATATTTATGAGCCTGGTGCCACTGGCGCCAGGACAGGGTCCAAAAGGTCCCAATTGGGACTGGCCGGCACCCGGAACCGGGGTTATGGGTCTGCTTCCAAGGGAGTTGGGTAAATCCTGACCCTTTGGAAGCAGAGATCATGACAGGTACCACAATTTGCGGTACCGTTATTAGCTCTCTGGTCCCTTAGCGGCTCCCGCTAAGGGCGCCTGGTAAAACCAGGTGCCCATTGCGGGACCCGCTAAGGGACCTCAGAATAGGGAGCAAAGGGATTACCAGCACCGATGTCCTTAACGGTGCCGATATCCCTTTGCGCCCACCTCGGAATGAGGCCCATTGTGCTTTCTCAGAGCATACTGCTCTTATTTATAAGATCCTGGGGAGCCCTAGGTCTTTGATGTGCATAGTATATTGGGGCACGAGTGGGCAATTTGGGGTGCAAATGAAACTGTATGGAATTGGACGCACTGCATTTTGGGAGGAAAAGTAGCAGGGCTTTTTCTGTGGCTCACCCCTCAACCTCTCCCCCCACTCTTGCAATGCTGGATACTCCCCTGACCCCAAGGTCCTACCCTTACACTTTGGGACCCCTTCCTGTGGTCACTTGCTCCACAAGTGTAACAAGTCCCACTGGGTCTTGGTACATAGGGAATCTTAGAAAAACCACTCTCATGCTTGGGAGGATTAGTCCCACTACCCTGACCTGATTCTGGTGACTTCCCCTTATTAAAACATTTTGTCAGTCTTTTTGGATGAAGTTGTATCTGTAAAGCCACCCTCATTCTCTTTCTGCTTATTTCCTTCTTCCTGCTTACCAGAAGCAGGCTTGTCCTTATGGGATACTCTATGTGATACCCAGAAGTCAGCAGGAATGGATAGCTGCTTAGAATCTAACTCATTAGAGCCAGCCAAATGCTGCTTTAGCTGAGGGCTACAAGAGGCAAAAATGTGCTCAAGCATGAACAAATTAATCACCCCCTCAAAGGTGGTTAATTTATAACACTCTACCCAGCCACACAAGTGTTTTAAGGTGTATGCAACAAATGTCACATAGGTCATACCTTCAGGGCTTCCTTTCTTCTTTACATCAGTGGCATCTTCTAACCCACGGGGCCAGGAAATGGGTCACATGTAGATGGACATAGAAGAAAGACTTACCATTCTGAGTTTGCCTAGTTATCACAGAGGGCATATCACCACAGATAGCAGACACAGTTAAAAAAGTGAACATTTACCCCAGAGTGGCGTTGCTGATTTATAGTTGGGTAACAGATGCTTACAGCTTCCCCATGTAATGGTTCTCATTTTATTGACCTCAGAATGATGAAGGACAGGGTGACCATGAGTTCAAAGACAGGCACTTGTAGTATATGTTTTAGCACACTGAGCCACAGACAGCCTGAGTTGTAAATCGTGATTCGTGTTGCTAGCTCCCTTTGCTCTCAATTACAGCTTACAAATGCTTTCTTTATTTGGAGAGATACATTGTTGTGGAAGATGTTCTGCAGGCCAAAATTTGAAGGGGGATGAAGAATTGTATATGGCATTGCTGGGTAGCAATGCTCAGAAATATTTGCCAATATCTTAATCATGTGGCCTCATTACGAGTGTGCCGGTCCTGTAACAACGGTGCCGGTAAGCCTACTGGCACCGTTGTTACTGGACCGGCACACTATGGGTTTGCACGAAGCCGCTGTGCCCGACAGGGCTGACCCTGCCAGACGCAGCGGCCAAGGTAAGCAAGCCATAATGGAAGCACTGGCACCATTATTAACCGTATGGTGCTTCCATGTTCCTCTTTC
This sequence comes from Ambystoma mexicanum, assembly GCF_040938575.1. Lineage (NCBI taxonomy): Eukaryota > Metazoa > Chordata > Amphibia > Caudata > Ambystomatidae > Ambystoma > Ambystoma mexicanum. The sequence goes on along the minus strand of NC_090924.1, from coordinate 172,779,720 downwards.
CCATTAAGTTCTATGGGACTCAATGGGAATGGGGAATTACAAAATTACCGGCAACTGACTTCCCGAACGCCGGACTCGGAATAGCCCGGTGGCACCGGGAAGTCAGGTGCTGGTAATTCATTACGGGTCCGACAGCAACCTGCTGGTTTTACCACCACAGTTACCACCAGACCGTAATCAGGGCCATAATAGTATAGATGGGTCTATCTCTGGTGGTAGTGTTTAACCCCAAACAATTGATACATCTTGTCAGCCCTTTGTTATTTTGTTTAAAGCCATGAGCTTAAAATCTCCAAATGTTTCTTGAAGGGATGGTGGGATATTGCGATTACTTTGAAATCTACTGTGTGTCAACTTTGAAAAATTAGCACTAACCCGCATTTGCCAAAACACTTCATAGAAATTAGTGAACAGACTCCAGTCAAGAATATGATATTTTCTTTATAAGGCTCGTACCTCAAACCTTATAAAAATCATAGGTATAGATTACAGGGTGAAGGTATGGTCAATAATTGTATTTTATGGAAATTGATAGGTCTCAGAATTAACAGGGCCTAATCAGAGCTCTTTCCTAGTCAGTCTAAAAGAGTTGGTATCTGGTTACATAATCTTTATTGGTAAACATTTTGGATAAGAATAAAGACATCTAATGACTCATTTTGGACAGCTCTATGCTTCATTTTGTTCAAAATTAGTATTAACTAAATAGGAAGACAGTTCCATCTCTTGCATCTTCATGCTTCAGCTAAAATTTTACACATGACAAGCACCGCCTATGAGTCTTCATTGGAGAACCACCTCCAGAGAAGAGCACCCCAGCAATGCACGGTGTGCATACAAATTAGCCAAATAGATTGTGTTTTGCAAATCAAAAAAATGTTGTCATTGTTTTGTAGGGACGTGCTACCTTGAATAAAGCTTTATCATCCCAAGACTGATAGCTCTCAAAAAAGCAACAATCGAATAAATACACACATGTTTCATCTTCATTAAGAATCATCAGTGGAGCGTAAATTGACATCACTCAGATGGAAGTATTAGGGCAGGTTTACCATTCCCCATCAATATTATGATGGGTTTAGAAAAAAGCAAGAACAAAAACTTGTACCTGCAAGGTGATTGTAGATTTTGCCATTTCAGATAAAAAGCCACACATGCCCAGTATCACGTAGTAGTCATCACTGGCGATTCGCAGAGCCACAAAAACATGCATTACGGGTAAACTGAAAGTTGAAAATCTTGCTTTTTGCTCCATCTGATTAAATTGGCATGGCATAGTCTACTACCATGTTTCGGCAGAGGTTTTTTTTTCTTGCTTTTTTTGAAAGGCCATCATAATATTGATGGTCAATGGCAAACATTGCCCAATGCTCCAATCTCAAGGATATCAACCTACACCGCTACACCACACTGAAGATTCGCAATGAGGGGGTAATGCGTATGCCATTGGTTGTTGCATCTTTAAGAGCTGTCAATCTTGGAGTTGTTAAAGCTCTCTGTGAAAAATAGCAATATCCTATAAAATAGATGACAATCTCTTCATCTGGGGGAAAACAAGAATTTTCAGCTACTATTCACACTCATAAAGCACTGCTGAGTGGCACTGAGCTCGAGGTGAACTTCCAGTGATGGCCACTAGGTAGTGCTGTTCACATATGGTGTTTTAGCTGTAATGGCCTATTCTGCTATCACATTACAGGTATAAGGGTGTAACGCTCACCTGATTCTCGCAGAGGCGCCGGTCTTGACTGGGCGACTACCGTATCTTCAAAGGTGATGTGTAGCACCCTGTTGGCTCTTTGGGCTGGACCTCTGTGCACTGTATGCCTGACGTGTAGAGTAAGATGTCTGCAGATAGAAAATATGGGGTTAATGAACTGGGGTTATTGGGGTGTCCCTATCTCTTTCCTCTTCTCCTCTCCTGTATACCCCCAAAGGTTAACGCTCTCACCTTAGGTAAGTGAATGCCGAGCTCTCCATCTGCCTCGGGGCAGGCTGCTGTAACCAGTTTCTTCACTGGATAGGTAGCTCAGGCCTCTTGACTTCAGAGGACTGCTGTCCGTCGTTTACTGCACGAACGGTAAGTTTCGAGTCATTCAAATGTCTTTAAAGTCTTTAGTAATGATGTCTCTTGTTTTGCAGGGTTCCGGCGATGGCGGATGACGGGCTGAAGTGAGTTGAAGATGGAGCCCGTGTGATGAATAGAAGCGCCTTGAAGCACGTAAGTAAGCGCTTGTTGCCTGCTTCACGATGCGCTCTAACTGTCTTTTTATTTTGCAGGTACGAGTTCGGAGCGGCTGCAGGGTGCCGGAATACCCACTGGATTAGATTTGGAAAGGAGTAATGGCACGTGAGTATTAAAGTTCCCCAATGTCTTTAAACGCACCTTGTTTTGTCTTTCAGATGCGGGATGCAGCGCCGAAGGCCTCCGGAGCGTGCAAAGAGTTGGTAAGCTTTTGTCTTTCAGATGCCGGAATGCAGTATGAAGACCTCCGGAGTGCACGAAGAGTAGGTAAGCCTTTGCCTTTCAGATGCCGGAATGCAGTGTGAAGACCTCCGGAGCGCACGAAGAGTAGGTAAGCCTTTGCCTTTCAGATGCCGGAATGCTAACCTGTTCTTTCTTGTCTTTATAGGTGTTGCTGAAGACTGGATTCAGGATGGTAAGCCTTTTTCCTTAGGCCCAGGACCGGATGCAGAAGACACGATGAGCGTTCTGCTGCAGAGGGTGCAGAATAACGCAAAGCAAGATTCATCCACCGGGTGTGGTTTAAATAGCCTCCTGTAGTGCTTAGGTGTCTCCTTCCACAGCCACGCCTAAGTAAGAAAAGAGTTCCTGGTAAGAAAAGAGTTCCTGCCTTCCAGAAGAGTTCCAGTGTTCTGAATCTAGGGAGTGGCTCCAGCCACACCCAACAGGAAAAGTAGTTCCAAACAGAAGAGGATCAGAGGCTCAACTGGCAGGCAAGTAAGCAGCATGGTCTGCTGCAGGTAAGTCCACCCAAGCATTATGAGCCCGGCGCTTCCAGCGCTGGGACTGGGCATATTTATGAGCCTGGTGCCACTGGCGCCAGGACTGGGTCCAAAAGGTCCCAATTGGGACTGGTTGGCACTCGGAACCTGGGTTATGGATCTGCTTCCAAGGGAGTTGGGAAAACCCTGACCTTTTGGAAGCAGAGATCATGACAGTACCCCCCCTCAAGGCCCCTCCCAAACCGGGCTTCTCCGGGGGTTTTGGCTTGTCAGGGAATGTTCGGTGAAATCTTTTGATTAGGCGAGGAGCGTGGACATATTCAGCAGGTTCCCAGGATCTCTCTTGGGGGCCGTAGCCTTTCCAGTCAATTAGGTAGAATAGTTTAGATTTGGAGATCTTGGAGTCCAGAATGTTTTTGACTTCAAACTCGAGTTGACCATCAACTAGGATAGGTTTTGGAGATTTGGTTAGTCGGGTTTGAGGTTGCACGGGTTTTAATAGAGAGACGTGGAAGACCGGATGTATCTTCATGTTTGGGGACAAGTCCAACTTGACCGCTACTGGGTTTACTATGGTAGTGATGGAATAGGGACCAATGTATCTTGGGTTGAATGTGCGTGGCCCTTTTAGAGATAGATATTTGGTGGATAACCAGACTTGATCCCCTATTTGATAGTGAGGGGCTTCCTTCCGATGTTGATCTGCTCCTTTCTTGTATTGTTCTTTAGCCCTTTGAAGGTGAGAAACAGCTTCCTTAAAGGCTTGGGTGATTGTAGAATGCAGGTAGTCTACTGCTGGTGTTTCAAGATCTTGGAGGGGATCCAACTCCGAGGTTCGAGGGTGACTGCCGTACAAAAGAAAAAACGGGGTTTTCCCAGTTCCCGAATGGACAGAGTTATTGTAGGCATACTCGGCTATCCAAAGGATATCTTTCCAAGTTTTTTCAGTTTGTTGCAGCATGCAGCGTAAATACTGTTCCAGAGTTTGATTGGTCCTCTCGGTTTGTCCGTCGGTCTGAGGGTGGTGACTGGTCGATAGTCTCACATCAATATGAGCCGACCGACAGCAACTTCGCCAAAAATGAGAAATAAATTGACTACCTCGATCCGAAATTAGAACCGAAGGAAAACCGTGCAGTCGGACGATGTTTTCGAGAAATTCTCGGGCCAGAGTTGCTGCTGTTGGCAAGCCTTTGAGCGGAATGAAATGCGCCATCTTGGAGAATAAGTCCACGATTACTAGAATCGTATTGTATCCGGAGCATGAAGGTAGATCGGTGATGAAGTCCATAGAAAGCGTATGCCAGGGGCGAGGTGGGATGTCAATAGGGCATAAGAGGCCTGCTGGTCTTTCCTTTTGACTCTTGTTTTGGGCGCATACTCCACAGGACATTATAAAGTCTCTGATATCTTTTTTCCAAGACGGCCACCAGAAGTAGCGCTTGATCTTTTCTGAGGTCTTGGCTATACCGGGATGACCTTCCATTAAAGAGTCGTGATAACAAGAGATTACTTTTTTCTGTAAATCTGTGCTGGGTAGGTATAAACGTTCTTGGAAATACAAAAAGTTGTCCTTTACTGCAAAGTCCTTTCCCTGCAGATGCCAATTCTGTATGTCTGCTGGAGTTACAAGTTGCCTGGCTTTATCCTTAACTTCCTCTATGGATTCTGTGGCGATTACACCCAGAATTCTTTGTTCGGGAATGATTGGTACAGGTTTAGGGTTGATCAAGTGTTCTTCCACTCCCATCCGAGAAAGGGCATCGGCTTTACCGTTCTTTGTACCAGGTCGATAGGTAATTATGAAGTCAAACTCGGCAAAGAATAATGCCCAACGGAGTTGTCTAGAGGATTGCGCTTTTGCGGTTTTCAAATATTGCAGGTTTCGGTGATCCGTAATCACAGTAACGGTGTGTCGGGCCCCCGGCAGATAATGCCGCCAAGCCTTAAAGGCAGACTTGATAGCCAGAAGTTCCTTGTCAGTAATCGTGTAATTGACTTCAGGAGGCGAGAATTTGCGGGACCAAAATGCCACGGGATGCAACTGATTGGTTACCGGGTCCTTTTGTGATAGAACTGCCCCCATGGCAAGGCTTGAAGCATCAGTTTCCACGATGTAGGGGAGTTCGGGGCGAGGGTGTTTTAAGATTGGTGCAGAGATAAATTTAGTCTTCAAATCCTGGAAAGCTTGTTCCGCCTCGGTAGACCATTCAAAACGTTTGTTTTTCTTTAACAAGGCAGTGATGGGCTGGACTATTCGAGAGAACTCGGGGATAAACCTGCGGTAAAAGTTAGCGAATCCTAACATGCTTTGCACACCTTTTACGGAGGATGGTGATGGCCATTTGAGAACTGCATCGACCTTCTTTGAATCCATACGCACTCCGCCAGGTGATAATATGAATCCCAAGAATTCAACTTCAGTCACGTTGAAAACACATTTTTCCAACTTAGCGAAAAGTTTGTGTTGACGCAATCTTTCAAGGACCATTTTCACGTGTTTCCGATGTTCAGATTCCGATGAAGAATAAACGAGGATGTCGTCAATGTAAACAACAACACATACATCTATGAGCTCTCTGAGGACATCGTTCATAAAATATTGAAAGGCGGCCGGGGCATTGCAAAGTCCGAAGGGCATGACCTGATATTCAAATAGCCCATACTTGGTGCGGAAGGCCGTCTTCCATTCATCGCCCTCTTTTACTCGTACCAAGTGATAAGCTCCTCTAAGATCCAGCTTTGTATGTATGCATGCTTTTCTGACTTGGTCCAGGAGTTCAGGGATCAAAGGTAACGGATATCTATTCTTAACGGTGATCTGGTTCAGGGAGCGATAATCGATACAAGTTCTAAGGTCTCCTTCCTTTTTTGGAACGAAGAACAAAGCTGAAGAAGCAAGGGACTTGGAAGGACGAATAAACCCATTTGCCAGGTATTGATCCAGGTATTGTCGAAGGTGAAGGTTCTCAGGCTCGGTGAGGGCATAAATTCTACTACAAGGAGGAGTAGATCCAGGTATCAGGTCTATCTGGCAGTCATAAGACCTATGAGGAGGTAGAGAGTTAGCCTGATCCTTCCGGAAAACATCTTGGTATTCTAGGTATTCGGGAGGTAACTGGGGAGTCTCTGAAGAAATTGCGGCCAGTGCAACACCAGGTGGAGGGTGACAAGTAGAGACACATTCTGGAAACTGGACCGTTCTTGCTCGCCAATCGATCAGAGGATTGTGTTTCTCTAACCAAGGTATTCCTAGAATAATCTGAAACTGAGGGGCCTTGATCACATCGAACACGATCTTCTCATGGTGTCCATCTTGACTTACTAGTGTCACCTCTTGAGTGGTATGCGTTACTGGCCCGGAGGCTATCTCCGTACCATCCACCGTAGTAATGACGTCCTTTACAGCCTTGGGACAAAGAGTTAGATTCATCCTCAAAACCATTTCATGATCCACATAATTGCCGATGGCACCGCTGTCGACGTAAGCTTCAATTGCATGTAATCGATCCGGATTATCAGGGCTAATGAGGACCATAGGTATCACGAAATGCGAGGTCACGGAAGTGGTTTACACGCTCGGCAAGAGGACCTCTATTCTTGTCGGGCGAGGTCGTTTCCCTGCTCAGAGTTTGTAACTTTGGTAACTGCAGCTCCTACAGCCTTCTTGGCAGGTTTCACCGGACAGTCTCGAAGAAAGTGCCCTGAGTTTCCGCAATATAGGCATAATTGCAACTGTTTCCTCCTTTCCCGCTCCCTTTGTGTTAGAGGACCTTTCAGACCCCCTATTTGCATGGGTTCCCCGGAGTCTACTCCTTTGGAAGCAGTTGGCGGTTTGGAAAATACTCGAGCATCAAACTTGGAACGATCGGCCTTCCTGTTCTGCAGCCTGTGATCTATTTGAACGACCAAGTCTATATAATCCGAACAGTCTTGTGGGGGATTCACTACTTGGGCTAAAACGTCTTTGAGCTCTCCACGTAGACCTCTATAAAACAGCATAATCCTTTTGTCCTCAGGCCATTGAGTTTCCACTATTAGTCTATTGAAAGATGCAATATAAGCCAAAAGGTCTTGATTACCCTGTCGCAACGAAAGAAGCTCATTGTCCAAGGCCTGCCCCTGTGAATGTCTTGCGAACAGTTTTTCCATACTAAGCTGAAAGGCTTGAAAATCATGGAGAACGGGATCATCTTGATGAACTAGAGGGATCGACCAGTCTGCCGCATTGCCACTAAGGTACGAAAGTACAAAAGCTACTTTAGCTTGATCAGTTGGAAAGGCTGCTGGCCGGCATAAGAAGTGCAACCGGCACTGATTGATAAATACTGCAAACCTCTTTGGGTCACCAGAAAATCGTTCGGGCGGAGCCAGAGGTACATTCCCAGGTAGGTTGATCTGCACTGGATTCATAGAGGATGTTGAAGAAAGATTTGCCCCTGATGCGGGTAACGGGGTCTGTCCGGCTTGTGACTGTAGCACTTGTCTAGCAAGATTGTCTGTTCTCTCCTTGGAAATAATTAGTTCCCTTCTTAGAGCATTCGTTTCCTGACGAGCTGCATGCACTTCTGCCCTTAGTTCCCCAAGTAACCGGGCTAGGGGGTCAGTATCCGAGGTTTCCATAGCGCCTGGGCGAGAGTTTTGCGTCTGGCTTTGCGTTCTGTAACGCTCACCTGATTCTCGCAGAGGCGCCGGTCTTGACTGGGCGACTACCGTATCTTCAAAGGTGATGTGTAGCACCCGGTTGGCTCTTTGGGCTGGACCTCTGTGCACTGTATGCCTGACGTGTAGAGTAAGATGTCTGCAGATAGAAAATATGAGGTTAATTAACTGGGGTTATTGGGGTGTCCCTATCTCTTTCCTCTTCTCCTCTCCTGTAGACCCCCAAAGGTTAACGCTCTCACCTTAGGTAAGTGAATGCCGAGCTCTCCATCTGCCTCGGGGCAGGGTGCTGTAACCAGTTTCTTCACTGGATAGGTAGCTCAGGCCTCTTGACTTCAGAGGACTGCTGTCCGTCGTTTACTGCACGAACGGTAAGTTTCGAGTCATTCAAATGTCTTTAAAGTCTTTAGTAATGATGTCCCTTGTTTTGCAGGGTTCCGGCGATGGCGGATGACGGGCTGAAGTGAGTTGAAGATGGAGCCCGTGTGATGAATAGAAGCGCCTGGAAGCACGTAAGTAAGCGCTTGTTGCCTGCTTCACGATGCGCTCTAACTGTCTTTTTATTTTGCAAGTACGAGTTCGGAGCGGCTGCAGGGTGCCGGAATACCCACTGGATTAGATGTGGAAAGGAGTAATGGCACGTGAGTATTAAAGTTCCCCAATGTCTTTAAACGCACCTTGTTTTGTCTTTCAGATGCGGGATGCAGCGCCGAAGGCCTCCGGAGCGTGCAAAGAGTTGGTAAGCTTCTGTCTTTCAGATGCCGGAATGCAGTATGAAGACCTCCGGAGCGCACGAAGAGTAGGTAAGCCTTTGCCTTTCAGATGCCGGAATGCAGTGTGAAGACCTCCGGAGCGCACGAAGAGTAGGTAAGCCTTTGCCTTTCAGATGCCGGAATGCTAACCTGTTCTTTCTTGTCTTTATAGGTGTTGCTGAAGACTGGATTCAGGATGGTAAGCCTTTTTCCTTAGGCCCAGGACCGGATGCAGAAGACACGATGAGTGTTCTGCTGCAGAGGGTGCAGAATAACGCAAAGCAAGATTCATCCACCGGGTGTGGTTTAAATAGCCTCCTGTAGTGCTTAGGTGTCTCCTTCCACAGCCACGCCTAAGTAAGAAAAGAGTTCCTGGTAAGAAAAGAGTTCCTGCCTTCCAGAAGAGTTCCAGTGTTCTGAATCTAGGGAGTGGCTCCAGCCCCACCCAACAGGAAAAGTAGTTCCAAACAGAAGAGGATCAGAGGCTCAACTGGCAGGCAAGTAAGCAGCATGGTCTGCTGCAGGTAAGTCCACCCAAGCATTATGAGCCCGGCGCTTCCAGCGCTGGGACTGGGCATATTTATGAGCCTGGTGCCACTGGCGCCAGGACTGGGTCCAAAAGGTCCCAATTGGGACTGGTTGGCACTCGGAACCTGGGTTATGGATCTGCTTCCAAGGGAGTTGGGAAAACCCTGACCTTTTGGAAGAAGAGATCATGACAAGGGTTTTGTTCTTGTTTTCTTTTTTTTAAAACCCATCATAATATTGATGGTTACTGGTTATCCATTTGAGACATTGTGGGAAAATGTTCTCCCACCGTTCTGGGAGTGATGGATTTATACACGGCAGAATTGACTTGAGACATAGCCAAGGATACAGATCAGAATGTAACCTTACTTTACTCCACCAGAAGGAGAAAGTGTATGCAAAGAAAAAGGAAATTGTATTTCTATTATATAGATTGTCTTCGGTCGTCTTCTGCTAAAATAACACGTTGGGCATTTTCTTTGTATTTCTTTCAAAACCGAAAAAAGGAATTGTCCTGGCAAATTGAAGTCTGTTTAATCATTACCCTTTAAGGAGAAAATTTTCTTTAAAGTATTGCCTGGTTACTACTCAAAATACTCGATCAGGCCTGCCTAAGATAACTGCAAATCAAAGTTAGCAAATACCTATAAATTAGGACTTTACGATGGGATCATCAAAATGTTTTGGGTTTTTCTCCTTACACTGGAATACAAGGATTTTCCCTACTAGATCCATTATTATCGATTGGGATCCCTCTAGATCTTCAGCAGATAATTATTCTGAACATCTGGGGATCATCCCAGGAAAACACTCAACCTGATCTGCATTTGGCAGTCAGCATGCCCTGTTGCCTTCCATTTCCTCACTGAAGTTGACAGTGAAGAAGGCATGAGGAGTGACCATGTGTGTGCAGGACCTACTTATGTCTGGAGCCTCCACTTAACACATACCGTCACTTTTAATACATATCTGCTCTCTCTAATACTATGAGCATGTGTGCACTGAGGAGATATGTGGTGCCCACCACAATAACACCCCTCTTTCCCTCTAGCAGTACAAGTCTTAGGATTGTGTTTGGTTTGGTATGGTGTGGCTGACCAAGGCATGATAACAGAAATTGCACTCATGCTGTGATCATTGGGATGGGCTAGCACTGCCACATCCAGCGTACACACATGCATGTAGTGCCACTGCATGAGGCAATGCTTATAATCTGCTGCAGTTGAATATTTCAAGGTAAAACCATTTTGTCCAGAATTGTTACCTGACAATGGGCCTAATTCTAAGTAGGCTGGTCCAGTATTAATGTGCTGGCAATACCGTTTACTGGCATTTTCTGCACCAGCCAACTATGAGTTTGCAGGTAAGGGGCCTAATTTACCTCCAGCTAACAGATGGAGGTAAGTCAGACCCCTTACCAGTAGAAACTGCTGGTATTACTGGTGCTGGTAATACTGGCAAATACCCCCATGGAGTCCCGTAGGACTCCATGGAATGGGGATTTACTGCCCTTGCCGGGGCTTGTAATCTGGCTGTAATTTGCCAGACCTAGTGCCGGGAACAGTAATACCGTTTGGTGGTATCCGCCTGGCCTGGAGAAGGAGACGGGTATGATAAGGACGCATTGCTGCCTATGCTATATGTTGTAATTGCTCAGATACAAGCTATGCTAAATTGCTTCATGTTTTAAAAAATGTTTTAATACAACGATTTACAAAAAAAAGATGGTACAGATGTTATATTTGTCGTTTCACTCACCCGGTCTCTCCCTCAAACACTCACCCTATCACTTACTCAGTGAGAACATTCTCGATCTAGTCTAAGGCATATTTGAATAGAGTCTGCCAAACACAGTTAAAATGTAATGTGCTCGATCTAGTGCGTTTTAATAGGCATGCAGCCACTGGCTTACAAGTGAATTTCCATCATTGGACAGACAATGTGTAGTTGCCTTGCCAAAGCCATTTAAAGCATGTCGGAAAAATCTACTGAGGATAAGAGTATATGCCTTTTAAGCAAGTAGGATTGAAAGAGGCCTTGTATGGTCACAACTTTCATAGAAGCAAAACGCTGCATCATAAAACACGTAACATCTGCTTGTGATCAGGGTGAAATCTGTAAGCAATGGCTCTGCTTTTGTGACCACGCACTTGTAGAAAAAAATCAGAATAGACTTAAAATATAAGACAGAGACTGGGACAAGAATCAGAGATGTGTGGAGCGGGCTGTGAATTATGTTATATACTGGCCAACACAGAGATTGAACAGAATAAAAAGCAACATGGCTGGTAAAGCATAGGCGCTCCATGCATTTGTACATTGATAGAGTCAGAGAGCCAAATTTGACAGAGGGGTAGGAAACCTGAGGCTCTTCAGACGTTTTAGCCTATGACTCCCATGATCCCTCAGCACCTCAGCATTGACTACTCTTGCTGGGGCTGATGGGAGTTGTAGTCCAAAACATGTAACCATTCGCTGATTGCAACACAGCACGTTTATTTTGTTTGTAACATATATAAAATGAGGGTGAAGCAGGTACATTCATTTGTCTGTTTACCAAATCTCAAGTTTCTTTTCCAGAAACTTTGAGTGCTGGTTATTTCATGAAGCAGTGGTATTGTATATATTAACTGACAATGAGGATGGTGAAAGCTCATCCATCCCAGTGGGGGAGTGAGGTGGTGGGCAAGTGTGGCAGTCACCCTCCCTTGCTCTTCCCTTTTGCCCAGTTCAACCCTAAACCTCCCACTCAGTGCAAGGGCCAGCTCTGCTGTTTAAAGAAAAACAACAGCGAGATTCACGCAGCATGTGAAACGCAGCGTGCTACTTATAAATGATTGCTAAGCAACCAACCACATTGCTCAACTGTATGGGTCTCCACGCCCTGGGAGTTCAAGTCCATCCGGAGCTCAGTGGTGCTGCTCATCTGGGTTCTTCCTACCTGGTGGAGGCCAGTGCTGCAGCTGTTGTGTCCATGTGTCTCGCTCTTCTCCCGTAACAGAAGACCTAAGGTGTTGTGTGATTTGTATTTATGCCTGCGTGTCTGTGTGAATACAATGCATTATGTTTGTGTTTGTGTCTGTGTGTATTTTCTGAGCGGTATCTGAATGTAATGCAGTGTGTGTGTGTGTGTATGTGTGTGTATGTGTCCATGTTTATCTGTGCCTTAGTGCCTATGCGCATGTGTCTGAATATGTATGGTTGGTCACTGTAAATCCCTTGCAGGGGACGCTGACATATATAGATGTGTCAGCAGTTTCATGCATGTGATTTATAGTAAACATTACTGGAAACTGGAAACAGATTGTGGCATCAGCCTCATGCAAGCGATTTGCACTGACCATTTCTGGCATATATAGGTTGTGGGTGGCAGCAGCCTCGTGCAAATGATTTACACTGACCATCACTGGCATAGATAGGTTGCGGTTGACAGCAGCCTTATGCAATCGATTTACACTATCACTGGCATAGATATATTGTGGGTGGCAAGAGCACCATGCAAGCAATTTTCACTGACCATAACTGGCAAAGAAAGGATGTGTTATAATACTTTGGGTTTAATAGCGTTGTCTACAGGGCCATCATATACACTTTTGGGGGCCTGCGCATGGACATCTTTGGGACCCCCCTCCACCAAACTAAAGTAATTAAGTGATCAATAATATCTGTTCCATCCCCCTGTCCCTGCCGCGATCACAACCCATAGTTTAATATGCCGCCTCACAGCATTAAAAATAAGCATGTTTACTCCCTTTATGATTGTTTATTTTATTTATATAGCGCCTATACACAATGTGTTTCAAAGCGCTTCAAGGCAAGGGAGAGAACAAGGGAAAATATAACCACATTCTTACAGGCCATGAACAGTAAGGATGTGAAATTAACTATCATACTCGGCCTGGCGACATTTCAGATAGTGCAAGAGCTAAGACATAGATAAGGAAGGGAGGGGGAGAGTGGGAAGGAAATGGAAACAGACAGGCGACAACCGTACTAGGCCTGACGACATTTCTGGTAGAGCCGGGGAAAAATAAAAGGTGAGGGAGAGGGGTGCAGAAAGGGAGGGGAGGAACGAAACAAGCGACTATCATACTAGGCCTGACGACATTTCAGATAGTGCTGGAGGGGTGGTGGGGAGTCCCCTTACCCTCTGCATTCTTGCTATAATCAGAATGATAAACAAGTGCCATTTGAAGGCCAACATTATCGGGCTTCGAAGAAGTTACATCTTTTCTAGCATAAATACAGGAGACTTGTTATCAGTAGCATCCAGGAAGGTATGCCGCCTGTAGTATTAATGCATGAATCTATATAAAATGTACATGTAACCCAGAATAAACAGAGAACTCACATTTGCTGCCTCACAGAATGTAACAGTACTCAAGCATGGATAGAGGAGAGCAATTGGAAGGAAGGAGAAAGCGACACATACCATAGCATGGATAGTGGATACAGATTAGAAGCTACCGGGAAGGTGCCTGTATCCAGACAGAGTGAGATTAGAAGTGGGGCGTGGTTTTCAAATAATGTTGCCATTAGAAATCAAAGGAGCAAGTGCCTGTGGTGTGCAATATATCAATTATCACTGTTATAGTGGAAGCAACACTATAGCCAGTGAAACCGTGAGTGAGGCTGTTTTGAAGATCATACCCTGAGAAGGAAATCACTCTGAAGGGCTGACAATTTTGAAAGGTTTATCGACTGGCAATTCCAAAAGGCTAGGAAATACAAGATTAAATTAGATGCCCAGCATTACACACACTGGTTAAGCAGTGAATCAGGGATTTGTGCCAACTCTGGAATGTCTGCATTTGAACACTTTCATTTCCAGTTCTTACCATGAACTAAAATAATTTCATTTTATAAAACTGACATGGAAATTACACCAATCACATTACCAAACATTATATGATAGGTTATTTATAAGACGCTTAATACCCAAAGGTTTCTAAGCGTGGACCCAGGGATCAAACCTGTGTTGTTCCGTGTCATCTTCCTTCCAAGGCGAGCACATTGCCCCTGAGCTATCCTCCCAAGACAATTTTTTAAAACTAAATATTATAGAAGGGTGTAATACAGAATGATTCTAGCTTCATTCTCTCCATCATCAAGAGAAGTACATAAGTACCAGCATAGCAATCAGTGTGTGATTTAACAGATTAACTTCCAAAACAGTGGCATGTGAAATAGTCATTTATAAATGTGCCGAAAAAACCTTTAACTTTTACAAAAATGCAAAGCATTTTTTGTGTCGAACGAGCAGACTTTAAAATATGCTTGCCCGAGCCCTGCATCATTTGGTCTGCTCCCTTCTGTCTACCACCACTTCCACTCAAATGGCCTACATAAGAAGAAAAATCATGTAATGGGCTAAACGATGTCACCAGCATGAGAGAAAGCAAACTTGACAGAAGACAGTACAGTAATTTACGAGATATTAGATGATTTGTACAGGATCACTGTATTGTCTGCTGACAAAGCCAGGATACAAGCGCTTTGGTTTCAAATTTGGATACTTATTAATCTCTTGGACTAACAGTTTATGCTCATTTTTTAAGGTGATTGCCTAGGTATTACAACACCCCATCTGAACAAACCAATGTCTAGACCTTCACCATAAGGATGACATGTTCGTTTTTATTGTAACCCCTATCTGAGCAGGTACATTGCTGATAATAGCATCTGTTGTGCTGCAAGACGAAGTACATATACATGCAGGTTTATAAACTTCAGACATAGTAAATGCTCAGCCAGCATTACAGGATTGTGCTATTCTAATCCTGCACAGGAACACATATCACTGCAATGAGTGCTTAACACACTGTGAATCATTGTGACACTCAATTTACCAATATGCATTTCAAATTTAGCTATTGCACATGATCAGCATAATCCCCACAGGAAGCAAAGAATTCTACAGGAGTTATGCCTCAAGGAACACACAAACTATATATAGCACAGTAAACACAGAAAGCATTACATGATGAATTGATTGAGGCAGAATGTACTTGCCAAAACAGGCAGGCAATCGGTTTAGACCCTCATCACCATGCCATAAAATATCATGATGTGTGTTATTTAAGTCTGGTGAACAAAGGAGTCTTACTTCTTTAGATCAGGCAGCTTTGTGGGCCCCCCTCCAAGCTGGGGGATCTGGGCAATTGCCCCTTTCGCCCCACATAAAGAATTCTCTGGTTGTCTATTTATTCTGAAATGTCTTCTGTTATCCAGTCTATAATGCTGACAATGGGCCTTACTTTGGGTAATATTTCACAAGGTTTGTGTAGGTTGAACCCGAAAATTGACAGATTGAAGCCAGATGGATTTGTAAAATGAGAACAGTGACAAAGGGACTGAATACGGAGCATGAAATTCATGTTTTTCTCTGAAACAGAATCTGTTTCTGTTGCAGCGTGAAGTGCATTTATCATGGCTTATTCTATAAACGTGGTTGTTCCTTTATAATAAGGACAATACATGACACATATCAAGCAGGGCTGCATATATTCATATTTTGTCTGTAATCTGTCTACCACACATGACTGAGCGGTACCCTGATGTTTACACCTAGTGCATGCAAAATCAGGTAGTGTCTTTATCCACAATCATGTTTGACAACATGTTAACCAGATGGATTGTATAGATTTGCTACTTCCTAAACAGGTATATTTATTACACCCAACACCCACACACATAGTAACTGGGGGATCAGTATGTCCATACAAATACCCAGTAAAGTACCAGGACATGCACAATGCATTTGCCGCTGTTATAAAACATATGATACCATACCACAGTTGTGATCTACATGATTTTCACTTATATAACCTCCTCCTTTTGATGCACTATAAGAAAATGTGTCCTTCTGTGCAGCACTTATATCATTGTCCATGTGGAACCGATTCTGTATTCACATCATTGTTTCACCGTAATTCCAATCACCCAATTAAAGGATAGTTCCGGGACTTTTTTTTTATTGTCCCTACGGGTCGGCCATGTGTTTGTAAGCATAAATCGGTAGATCGTAGGAAACTTTCCTATGGACCTTACCCGACTTTTCGCCCATTATCGCACTCGAAATCAGCCTCCATTTTGTGATAATCCTATCATTCCGCCGCATCGACCTGGCTCACCTGCCTTTGCGGCACTAAATCAAATCCCCCGCCCCTGAGCCTGACATCAGCAGACGCGTACTGCCCATTTCAAGCACGTCTCGTGTCAACAATCGCTGCGCCTCAGCTATTGACGTGTTGCCATGGAAATGGCAGGACGCCTCTTTCCCCAATAAGTATAAACAGACCGTTTCACAACACACAGCAGCAGATTTTCGATTCCATTCCTCTCTCTGTGTTACTTTGAGTATTCTGTGACTCGTTTCAGTGCTCTGGTCAGCTACCTTCGCCGCTTGTAGCCCGTGTGAACACATGTACCATCTCTGTAAATTATTTTACTATCTTTACCGCACAATGGCCACAATAATGCCGTATATGTACGAGCCCGAGTACACCGAGGAAGAACTACTGGAAAGTCAAGCACGCGAAAACGATGGGGATTCGGACGGCAGTTGGGAGGACCAGTCAACGGATGAAGAGCCTGGACCATGTCGCATGGACGGCGTCTCCACCTGGTGCACGTGCAATCGGTGCGAGCTAATGCCAACTGAGGAGGAGAACTGCTGCTGCCGTGAAAATTCCGGGTGCTTGGCCTACATTTCGGAAAGCGAGCAAAGTCTGCAGGAAGGCGAGCAAAGTCCGCAATGCATCACCGAGCTGCCAGAGTTCAGGGAAGCCTGCCTCTCACGGACCGTGTTGAGGATGATGATGGTGCTTATGCACGAACTTCGCGGCACTGTTCGTCCGCGTAATCCGAGTAACGAGTAAGTATACTCTGTTTGTGATGTCAGTGATGCCACCACTATTTCATGGTCGTCTCCCACATATAAAATTACATTTACATATCATTCGAACGCATGTAAATTTGTTCCATATAGTGCATTTTCTAGATATAATTTTTTTCTAAGAAAAATGACATGTGTTACCTGAATCGACATTGATAAGAAAGTTTGGTCAGTTTAATACAGTTTGCATCTTTTTTTTTCACAGGTGGTACAGGCTGGTGGCCTATCGTTGCTTCACTTGGTGGCTTCACGGGAGGCTCGGACACCGCGTTCGGAGAGTAATACCTGCCTGTGCGGTACTTGCCATTAGACAACATTTCCCCAGTGACAGTGGACAATACCGCGGATTTTCCCTCGATGTGCTGCAACCTCAACTTTACAATGTGTAATGTTTATTATTTATGTTTAATTAAAATCTAAAATAAAGCCCAACATATATTTTAACAATGGTTGTTTTGATTTTTTAAATGAATCTAGTGTATATTCTCCTGGGAGGGTGAGGTATTTATAAACTCACCCCCCTGCATTCCATGTAGTAGATCCTGCAGCCATCCTCTTACATTCAGTTAGATGGCCTCTCCTTGGTGAGGCCCTGCGGCAAACGGGTCTTGTCTGCACGACCACCGCCCCGATCCACCCCCCGCCCTATCAAAGGCAGTTCGCACCGGGGTACTTGTGCTGGCAAGTGGAGCTGTCAGGGAGCGATAAAGGCCAAGAGGTGCCAAAGACCATGTACACTTCAAAGTGGTCTATAGAGCATGGGTTGTTGTTCCCATGTCTACCTCCAGACCCCGTGTCTCCTGCCAAGCATCCCCCCTCACGCTGGACGGCCCCCTGCAATCCACATAAGTGTGTCTCCATTCACGAGTCTTCCTGTGTCTTGTCTGCACGACCACCGCCCCGATCCACCCCCCGCCCTATCAAAGGCAGTTCGCACCGGGGTACTTGTGCTGGCAAGTGGAGCTGTCAGGGAGCGATAAAGGCCAAGAGGTGCCAAAGACCATGTACACTTCAAAGTGGTCTATAGAGCATGGGTTGTTGTTCCCATGTCTACCTCCAGACCCCGTGTCTCCTGCCAAGCATCCCCCCTCACGCAGGACGGCCCCCTGCAGACCGCATAATGCCACGACATATACACGTCATTCATTCACAAACACACCCCTGTTTCGAATTCTTTATAACCCACTTCATATTTCTAATGAGAACTTCTTTGCGCTTTGCTAGTCAACCCGTGAAGGTGCTGGTTATCTGCTCTTCGTCTCTGTGAACTTCCGTGACCACTTTGAGCAAACTCGTCAGTTTGCAACCTGTGAACTGCTCCCTGTTCTACGACAAGAAACTACTCTGATCCCTGCATCTAACTGTTTGTTCGTCAAGGTAAGTCCATGTACCATAATCATTTTGCGTCCAATTTTTTAATTTATATCTATTTGCTAGTAGTCATCAAATTGCATCCATGTTTTCTTTTCGTTCACGACAGTACATGCAAGGAACTAGTCACATGTTCTGAGTTTAGTCAAATTACTTTTTCTATTTTTTGAAAGTTATTGAAATACTTATCCGCATGTGAATAACATGTATAGTTCCAAGAACCAAAACAGACCTTGCATTGAACCTTTTATGTGTCATTTAATGTTTTAACACATTGGTATTCATAGAGAATTGTTGATCTTTACTTTTCAGAACTTTCCATAATGCCTGCCTGTTCCATTGGTGGTTGCCCTTCGAAGACCCATAACAAATCTGAAGGTACTATAATGCATGTTTTCCCTAAGACAATAGATCAGATAAGAGAATGGGTCCGATATTGCGGATATCCAGCCTCTGAGATAGAAAGTAGAGTCCTAGAAGTCTTTGCGGACAAGAGGGGTGATCGATACCGCATCTGCAGCAGGCACTTTAGCCCAGACATGTACTCCACATCATTGCTAATAAGGACGAAAACACCGCGAGCGAGGCGAAAATTGCTCTCAACCGCTATTCCCACTCTATTCGTCCACATCCCTCCACTGGTGAGTCAAGTTTACGTATTTATCTCTCGGCATTGCGGTAGTGTGTAGCATTAGCTAACAATAATTTCCCCATTTATGTATCCACTCAATATGAAGGCTGAAGATTCTCCATCCGTGTCGTTATTGCAGTCATCAGCCACTTCAAGCGCCTATCGGGTAATCATACTTAGCTATTCTGACACTGACTTGTTTTAGGCATGTAAATCAATAGTTTTAATTGATCGTGTAATTATTTTACCTAATGGTACACCACAGTACTCGTCCTCTAGTCTTTGTTTTCAGTTATAATTATTGTTATCCAAAATAATGCAAGTACTGTCTTTTAGGGAGATGCTGAGGAGTCCAACGCATTGACGACAACCGTAGATGTCACTCAGATGCTCGAGGTACGTTTCCGGACAGTTCCATCGATGGAGATCATCAGATCTTGCATTCTTGTAGCGTGATTGTTACACACAATGTTTCTTTCGTTTTTAGCCATTGGTATGTCCTTCTGTCGTCGCCCTCCTATGTGTCTTCTTTTTTCAATATTGTGTTCATTACTAATGAAAGTCCTATGTTTCAGGGAGTCGATGGAGCATTAGTCCAAGAGGAAGGGGGAGCATGCAGTTACGGGTCGGCGCAACAGCTTGCAGAAGTGTGCACCGCAGTTACAGCGTCCCTTGATGTTCTTATGCATTTCGAGGTATGGATACTGACAGATCAATCATGCGAGATCAAATGACGTGATTACATCCGCTATACTTCCTTCTTTATTAACGCAAGTACTATGTTTCAGGGAGCTGACGGAGCTTCTTCAACAAGAACATCACCCCTAGTAGTTGATGCAGATCTCTGGGTGGTGACACTTCCAACGATGGAGCAAATCGAATCATATTTGGATATCCATTATTTATTTTAGACAACTGATCATTTGTGCAGGTCTATTTAGATGAGCCGTTGACGCCTGCAGAAAGTTTATGTTCTTTTAAACAAAATAGAAAACCATACTAATGCAATTACTGTGTTTCAGGGAGTTGCTGAAGCGTCATCTTCAATAATATCATCAATGGAAGTCTATGCGGAGCCCGAGGTATGGATCTTGACAGTTCAATCTAACTAGATCAACAATGCGTGAACTATTGTCGTTTGAATGTTCTACACAATGCGTTCATTCGTGTTTTGCTATTGAGATGTACGTATGGGTATTGGTCCCCAAGTACATTTTGTGTTTTCAATATTATTATACATACTAATGAAAGTTCTATGTTTCAGCGAGTCGATGGAGCCTCAGTGAGTGATGGATGTGCTTATCATGAAAGTATAGTCGTTGCAGCGCGAGAGGAAGTGGAGACATGCACACACGAGTCGGAGCAACAGCGTCCAGATGTTGAAGTTCGAGGAAAGAAAGTTTCAAAGAAAAGAAAGCAAAAGAAGGTTAGTGTCCTGTTCACTATATTATGTTGTCTTTCACTGTCAATAGTTCAATACTGTAAGTTGTGTTTAAACTGAACATCCCTTTTCTAATCTGTCCTCTAGTTGCGAGTGGGTGTAAGAACTAGATCTACACAGACAGTGAAGCGAACGAGAGATGTTGCTTGTCAAACCTTTTGGCAGGGACTTGAGACTGGAGATGCATCGTGCCAATGGGAAGAATATGAAGTGATTGACAACGGAGCTATACCACCACCAGCCATTGATAGTGAATGTCCTCCTGGTAGTTTGGATGCAGTCGTAGATCAATTCACAGAATCCACACCCGCAAAAAATAAGAGCACGCGAAAGTTGAAGACATTGTTTTTTTCTCCCATCTCCGGACAAGGAACAGATGTTGCAATGGAAGAGAATGAAGTGGACGACAATGAAACACCATCAATATCACTCAGCATAGCGGAAGACGATATCAGAGATTGTACCTTTCATGCGAGTGACATGTCCTCAACGTTACAGGCCGAACCAGCTGGGATGCAGAGTGACAGTATAAGGAAAGAGGCCAAATTCATTGTATTCGATAGCTGTTTGATGGATATTATTATGATGATGAAATGTGGGCATTGGGTTGGTGGGGAAGTATGTGGGGAGCCATTGATTAATGTGACTCGTGCAATTCGAGGCACTAACCTTAAAATACATGCCACCTGTACACAATATCATCCGTTCGCATGGTCTGCACAACCCATGCTGGGGCAACTGCCAGCAGGCAATCTACTTTGTGCAGCGGCCGCACTTTTTAGTGGTTCAAGTTTTAAAAAGTTACAGTATTTCTTTCAGTTTGTGGGAATCCATTTCATTGCGAAAAGTCAGTTCTACAAATACCAAACCGATTATCTATTTCCAGCCATCAGCGAAGCTTGGAGAATGGAAAAAATGTCAATGGAAAGTACATTCGCGGGCAAACGCTTCAGGCTAGCCGGTGATGGACAATGCGACAGTCCAGGATTTTCAGCCAAGTACTGCACCTACCACTTTCAGGACATGGAAAGTAAGAAAATTGTGAGTTCGGTGGTCGTGCAGGTGTCACAAAGTACATCCTCAGTGGCCATGGAGAAAGTTGGCTTTGTAGCATCATTGCAAGAACTACAATCGCGGGGAATGGTGATCGACCTGATAGCCACGGACAGACACGTTTCAATTGCCAAGACAATGAGAGAACAGTACAAAAATATAAATCACCAATTTGACGTTTGGCATCTTGCAAAATCAATCAATAAAAAATTGTCGGCTGCAGGAAAAAAAAAAGATATGCAAGGTATTTCACAGTGGTCCAAGTCAATCAGCAACCATCTTTGGTGGAGCTCAAAAACATGTGAAGGGTCGTTGGAAATTCTACTGGAAAAATGGCGGTCAGTAATGTTGCACTGTAGCAACGTACATCGATGGTCGACAAATGAGCATTTCCACAAATGTGAACATGGCCATTTGTCCACAGAGGAGGCACGGAAGAAGAAGTGGTTGATTCCTTCATCACCCACTCACAAGGCCATTGAAAAGATTGTATTTGATAAAACTATAACAAGAGATTTGAGGGGACTCACGGAATTCTGCCACACAGGAGATTTGGAGGTGTTCCACAATATGTGCCTAAAGTACAGGCCCAAAAGATTGCATTTTGGCATGGAAGGCATGATAAATCGGACTCTTCTAGCGGTCTTGGCACATAACCATAATGTTGGCCGTCAACAAAGTAGGACGACCGGAACTTTAGGGACGCTTCGCTACAATAAGGCCTTCACTAAAAGAAGTAAACAATGGGTGATCAAACCAGTGTTTGAGGATATGCAATATGAGTTTATTGAGAGACTTATCGTAGATGTCCTCGATAGGCACATACATGGAGTGGTGAACGAACCTATGCAGGGGACAACTGCATTGCCACCCAACATTGCCTCTGTTCCATGTCCACCTAAAGCAGAGCTCATTGAGAAATACACATCACGGTTTAAATGATTGTAATTCGATTGTCTGTTCTCTCGAGTCTCCTCATGTTGCAGGCCCATTGCAATTAAACCAAACAGTAATATAAATCATTTTTACAAAAATTATAGAATGTTTCCGTATTACAAACACATGGCCGACCCATAGGGACAATAAAAAAAAAGGCACGCAGACAAGATGCCCTTACACTAACTGGAGCTAACTAGAAATGTGTGCTCGCTCAAAGTGAAGGTCAGCTGCTTTGATGTTTTGCTCGGGTGGCGGAACGGCCCACGACCCAATATAAGGTTCTATTGTGATTTGACCTTGACAGGCCGGGACCATCCTGAAAGACTAAGAAAAGATAATGAATAAAATTTCAGAAACAAAACGATGAGCCACGTTCATTAGAAGAAGTAACGTCGGCAAAGAAGGAGTGGTGTTTCGGGTCTGCCCTACACAGAGACACAATGGAAAATGCAAATATAATGTAAGTAACTTTTGATGAGTTTATACCGCAATTTCATTACTATACAGTGGCTTTAAAGACGGGTTCAGTTGTACTTGTTCGTTCTATGTGGCATAGTGTTTTCTACCGCGCACTATCTGGAGGAGAAACATCTGCTTTTACTGAAGCACCTCAAAACCTTCCTCTTTGCTTCTGCTTTCTCTCTCCCTCTCCCCTGCTACAACTGGTCCACTGTCTGCGACCTCGGTCCTGGGCCCTTCCACTCTCCACCTGCACTGCCTCCCTGTCAACCCCTGCACTGGGGGACTGTCTCAGTATCCTACAGCCCCCCCTTCCCAGCACTTGTTCTGCACTTACCTTGCACTTGCCACCAGCTGGCCCTATTTATTTATTATTTTATGCTACTTACCTTGTACTCCACTCCCCCCCCCTCCATGCCTCGCCACGCCTTTAAACACTTGTGTACACCCAGTAGCGCTGTCCTCGCTATGAAATGAATAATTTTAATAAGGATCTGATGGTGAGACTAATTTCATTTTTTATGTTTTTAGGTACATCATTCACTACTGTCTGTGTCACGAGTACCAGACACCGGCGGACGGCTTCTACAGCCGCCAGTTGCTTCTCCGCGTGAACAACGTTACCACCCTGACCATTTTATGGGACGATCGCCAAGTACAAGTATGCCCTTACGCGGTACTAACGGTTAGATGCAACATACCTACCGTTGTGGTGGCCTAGTGCCTCGTTGTTGGAACAGCCATGCGATTATCAGTGCGACAGAAGAGCTTATTTTTATCGTAAACCAACACCCTGTGTACTGCACACGAACATCGCCTCCCTCAAGACGAACTAATTTGGATCGAGAGCAAAGAAAAATGCAAATCGCTGAATATTCTCTAAACATTTGATGTCCAATAAACGTACTTTGCCAAATGTACAATCTTGCCGTTTGCTTTTAAACCACGGTTTCACATTCCGAATTGTGGTGCTGTATTGTGAGATGCTCTAAGACCCTGTGTACAGCAAAGGACCATCGCGTTCCTCAATACGAACTTTTTGGAACATGAGCAAATAAAAATGCAAATCGCTGAATATTCTCTAAACATTTGATGTCAAATAAATGTACTTTACCACATTTACAATCTTGCGGTTTGATTTCAAAGTACAGTTTCATATTCCGAATTGTGGTGCGCTGTATTGTGAGCTGATCTGTGTTGATTTCCGGGGTCTGTGTGGAGTCGCGTAGAAGACGCCTGGGCGCGTTTGCCTACGCAGCTCAGTCACGTCACGGATAGAGGCGGGGAATATGAATGTTTTGATAAAGTCTGTTTCAGGGGCGGGGGATTTGATTTAGTGCCGCAAAGGCAGGTGAGCCAGGTCGATGCGGCGGAATGATAGGATTATCACAAAATGGAGGCTGATTTCGAGTGCGATAATGGGCGAAAAGTCGGGTAAGGTCCATAGGAAAGTTTCCTACGATCTACCGATTTATGCTTACAAACACATGGCCGACCCGTCGGGACAATAAAAAAAAAGTCCCGGAACTATCCTTTAATGCTGCTTGTTCACTTATAAACAGTGGTAAATATTTATTTTTCATGTATATTCACTTATTCTGAATGAACACTTGATTTTTGAAAGCTTAATTATCCCATGTGCATGATCAGTAAGCTATGATTACTTCGAAAAGCTATTCCTACGGTGACAAATGGAAGTAATATGGGTGAAGTCACATGTACTACGTTTGACATCACCTCTCTCGCCTTATTTAAACAACATATGATGGCGACCACAGGGAAAACCCGCGGTATGCCATTGCCCGAACATGGCCACTTAATTTACAGAATAAAGTAGGAATATTGGCGAACTAGACATTTCTAACCCTTAGACTAGCATGTCTCACTGCCAATCATCCTTTTATGAATGAAATCCCTGGATTCACTGCCTATCCTTCCCAAACAGGTGCATGGTATACCACGCTATAGCCTTCAGAGCGATATCTCCATTCACTTTGTGATACTGCAAGTAAAACGTTGCCTAATATTCTCAGTGCACCACGGCTAGTTTATTCCAATATTTGCCCAACACATGTGCGTGTTGCTACAATAGCAATATACTTAATGTCTAAGCCTACGGAGATTGGTACCGATGCAAAAGTATACATGCTTTAATTTACAGAAATAACAAGGCTGACAAATATGTTAACACATAACTCAGACTGCTCAGCAACATTTGCTTCTAACTATGAAATTCATGTGCAACCTCTAAAGTAGGTGCACCTGGGTAAAATAAATTACCCCATATAAATGCTATAACCTAATCACTGAGTGCAGGACACTGCTACTTCATTATTCATCTGTTACAGATTATAAACAGTACAATTTCAAGTGTCTCCATCTTTTTATAATTTTTTTATTGTATTATTATTTATATTGCACTAAAACCAGGCCCGTAGGCACAAAGACGCATATTCATAGTAACACACTTATACTGCCAACATAGCTCAATAGACACAATAGGTGTCTGGCATCTGTCTATACTCTGGAATTTCAACATCTAATCTTTTCTCTCTTCCTTGTTCTTCTCTCCCCAACATCTTTAACTGCCAAACTGTACATCAGCATCTACAATTGGTAACATGATTTGGTTATTTGTGTTTTCTGTTAGGGAGAATTCTCTGTTTAGGCTGAATTTCCTAACCTAGTGAGTCCTCCAGCAGCTTTGCTGGATTTCGGGAGTTTGTTTTTTTCCATCCTGCCAAGAGTGAGACTCTTTTCTCCCACTCTTGGACATGTATGTGTGTAATTCCTTCAAATGTCAATGTGTTCTATGGGCTATGGGGTCTTTTACTCCATAGGGTCTCATATGTTTTTCTATGTGTGTTACACCGCACCCTACGTGCCGTAACACGGGGGCGTCCTAGCGGATCCCCCACCATAGACTCCATACCCGGGGACTGACTACCGTCTCCCCGGGCATGTAAAGTCACCATTGGCTTTACTAGACCTAAATTTACTAACAGAACTTGTACAAACCATCTTATTGTGGACGTACTAGAAGGAGTAATTCGATTACTCCTGGACCTGTTACTCGAGGGGCACTGTCCCATCCCCCCTCGTCGAGTTTTGGCTGGTGGCAGTGGAAACTACTTGTTACGTTCGACCCCGGACATAACCCTATGGGATTCGTCCCATTGTTGGAGATTGATACTTTTCCTCGTTAATCTCTAACGTACCACCGGTCTACTTATCTTAAATAAGTTTACCGGATGGTATTTTCTGCCAGAACTCGGTTTTTAAAATGGCGTCTGTGTTCGTCTCTGTGACTCCTAAACCAAAGGTCGAGCCCTTTGTTCCACTTTTGGCGGGCTCTGTACAGAGACCCTCCAAAGTGGTGCCATTCTGTCTGGGTTACCACAGGGGTGTGGGAGGGGGTTTAGGCACCCTGGACCGAGTTGCCTTGCCAACTCCGGTCGCACTCTGGAGTGATTGGCCCAAGTGGTGAGCCTCCCCGCTCACCACTTAGCATGTGTTGATTGACAGCTAGGCTGAATGAATGGGGGTTTTCTGCATAAAAGCAGGGCTTTTGGGACTGGATCTTCAGAAGTCGCCACAGGACCTAAGAATCCGACGAGGGTAACGCTGAGCCGACCTGCACGATGACACCTCCGGTGAAGCCCTGCGGAACCGACTCACCACTTCCCGATGACAGAGGAGATCTCCCTGCCGGAGAGTGTCTTCCCCTGACTGGTGGTAACAATCAGTCCCCTTTGCTTTTTATTCACCTCAGGACGCAGTGGTCGAATTGCCCGTGCAGCGCACCCGGCAACCGGATAGCCACTACCCCTGAACCGCGACCGAAAGGTGGTGCCTTGTGACAGAGCACTCCGCGGCTGGTCTCTTCCCTGGTGGTGCACCAGACTTCACTTCCTTCGACGACGAGAACCTCTCTACTCTTGGCAAAGACCCGACGTGCATCCACCACCAGGAACAACTGCCCCCGCCGGAGCTGGCCTCCACAAGAAGGTACCGTGTCCGCCTGGCTTCCCTTTTGATCGGTTCGAATGAAGTGTCTTAATCCTCTCCGTTCCGTTGGGTCGCCTCCAAGCTTTTCTCATTCATTGTTCTGAACTATCTGCCGATAACAATTTGCTATAAAGACTTGAATGCATCTCCACTAGAGACTTTTTGGGACATCGCGCCTTGCCTCTCTCCGAGTGGGCCTGGGCTCTGAACATTACGATCTATTGTGATTCTTGCCTTCCTGCCTTGCATTTTATCCGCGTAGGATTGAACTGTGTTGATTTCATAACCTGCCTATCTTTTTCTCTCCCGTCCTAACTAATATTCGAGTGTCATCTGGGTTGAGGTATACACCTCTGTCTGAAAATAAGTGGTACCGGTAGAACCTAGAGTTGTCGATATATTGCTAGGGGGATTGATCGTTTCTACTTCGTAGAGTAATTGTGTTTGATTTGTTTGCCGTGATTTGCCTTAGTGTTTTCCATAGATGTTTCATTATAAATAAATACCGTAATATCTTTACACTAAGCCTTGTTGCGTGTTTACTTGTCTTGCTGTGAAGAATTGCCCTATTTTGTATACTCCACATACTGCTCAACTCTTCTTGAGGGAAGTCTGACTGCTCAGCCACAGCTACCAAGTGAATCTGTGTGGTACAGACTGCTACCAAGTGGGTTCACCGCCAAACACCTGTAGTCCTAAATCTTTTGCAGTGGTCCCAGAGGGAACTGCACAGGTTTCTGCCTAACACTGGTGTACAGCGGTGGGATTTGCATCGAGTATACAGTTTAGAGTGCTTTTCGACACTGTAGGATAACTAACCACAAAACTTTGCACAAAAAGCAACTTTCAAAAAACATGTCTACGATGGAAACTTACAGTCAAGAGTCTTTGTCAAGTGAAAATACTGAGAGTCTGCGAGCTCTCTGTAGGCAAGAGAATCTTCCTGTAAGAGGCAAGAAGTTAGAACTAATCGAGAGATTGCTGGCGAACCAAAGTCTGGGTACTAGTTCAGAGGAACCAATCTCTCCAGCGACTGTAGCTAACAGTGATGGTGTTGATCTGAATCGTAATTCTGATGATAGCGATGAAGAGGCTGACGAGGACGGAGAGGCTAACGAAACTGTCTCCCCTGCTCCTCTACCTGCCTTACCAGCTGTGCCTACGGGGCCCATACCAGGTCCCACAAGTAGCCCTGCTTATTTTGAACTTGAAAAAATGAAGCTCGAACTAGAATACAAACGGTTCTTGGCTCAATCCGAACGAAACCAAGAGCTTGAGGTCAGACGGATGAATGCCCAGGCTGAGCAGAAGCAAGCTGAGTTAAGACTCAGAGAAATAGAATGTAATCACGAGTTAGAGATGAAAAAGTTGTCTATGGAAAACGCTTCCCTCTCCTCTGGTTCCTCTAGGAGCTCCAGTCCCAAAAGACCCCGGATGCCGAAGGAATTAGTGGGTATGTATGAACCGAGATTGGATGTTTTGGATTGGTTGAAACTGTTTGAATACAATCATGGGCTCCAGGACATCACCGGGAATGCTCTACTTCCCTGGTTGTTCTCTAGGCTCCCTCCTGTTGCGACTGATGTGGTAATGGAGTTGGGGGAGGCGGATAAGACGGATTACGAAAGTGTGAAACTAGCGTTAATAGCTAGATTCGGGAAGACCCCTTCCCAGTATCTTAAGAGGTTTAGAACCCAGCATGATGGTACCCCTTGGGCTACCTGGGTGAGTGAAGGGTTGAAAAACTTAGAGGGATGGATTAAGGGTTACAAAGTGAACACTTATGAGGGTATGAGAAATCTTTTTATGTTGGAGTCTATTTATGATGCCTGTTCTCCTGAGCTCAGACAGCACTTGGCTGATTCGAAGGAATTGGATTCGAGGGAGCTAGCTAAGGCTGCTGACTTGTGGGTTGCCAACAGGGCTACTCATAAGGATTCTGGGGCAACTCAGAAAAAGGATGAGGGAAAACAGCCTAAAAAAGACTCAAAAGAGAATTCTAATAACTCACATTCCAAAGAGGGCCCCAAACAAAACCAGAAGGGTAAGCCACAAGGAAAACCACAGCAGAATAGTGTGCCTTCTGGTGCCAAACCGGAAGGAGGTCAGAACAAGCCACCATTCCAGAAAGCTTTCGGTAAATGCTTTGTTTGTGGCTCGACTGACCACGTGAAAGGAGATCCCAGATGTAAGGGTAAACCTTCAGGGGTCCAGCTTGTCTCCTTAGCCTTCGCTCCAGAGGAGGAAGTCCAAATGGCAAGTGGAAACTTTCTACTGCTAGCTGACGAACCCATTGGAGTCTCAGCCAGCGTTTCTTTAGTATCTCTGGGGTTGTGGGAACAACAGAATTTAGATGTCTATAATTCTATCCCCGATAATACTAAAGAGTATTATAAGGACAGTGTCCAGGTGAATGGTCAGGAGACTCCTGCCATTAGGGACACTGGGGCCAGCATAACTGTGGTGGATAAATCATTTTTTCAGGCTGAGGATGTTGCTAAGGCACCCAAACGCCTCACCAAGTTAGCTGGAGGGCCTGTGCAGATGCTTCCCCAATTACCAGTTCTCATCCAGTGTAACGACATGACTGTGAAGATACCTGTCAGCATACAGAGTGAGGTACCAGGACGCGTACTGTGGGTAACGATTTGAAAACTCTCGGAGTTGTATCGCATACTCCCAGACCTCCTAGTAAACGGTTACAGGAGCTAACCAGACCTGCAAGAGAGAGGACCATGCGCGGTACTCTCCAGGAGATGATGAAGAAAGAAATCACTCCTGCTCCACTGGAATTGTCGGCCGCTGTC
Organism: Ambystoma mexicanum; assembly: GCF_040938575.1. Taxonomy (NCBI): domain Eukaryota; kingdom Metazoa; phylum Chordata; class Amphibia; order Caudata; family Ambystomatidae; genus Ambystoma; species Ambystoma mexicanum. Next base: position 172,750,205 of record NC_090924.1, on the reverse strand, counting down.
TCCAAGACAACAGAAGCAAAAGCGAAACCTAAGGCTTCTATCCCGAAACCAGCAGCCAGCATTCCAGTGCAGCCAACACGGACTTCCCCACGGTTGTCCAAAGTTACACCCGTAACTCCACCTCCAGCCGAGGCTGAGAGGGAGGTACAACCCTGTGTGGTAGAATTAGACTCTGAGGAAGAGCTAATGGAGGGCAAGGAACGCATTGGAGATCTGGATCCTGCTGACCACCCTGAGCTGTAGTCTTTACTGGCAGAAGGTGGACCCAGCAGGGCAGACTTCAGTAAGGGACAGAGAGAATGTCCAACTCTGGAAGGTCTTCGCCACCAGGCAGAAGCTCGGGCTGAAGGGCAAGAGCCTGGGAAATACAGGTTGCACTGGGAAGATGGCCTCTTCTACAATGAACCGACTGAGTCTGCACCTGGAGACTACAAACGACTTGTAGTACCCCAAGGGAACAGACCACAGTTCTTGCAGTTAGCCCACGAGATTCCTTTGGCTGGTCACTTGAGTTTCAAGAAGACTAAGGAAAGGCTCTCTCTCTATTTCTATTGGCCAAAGATGGGGGCCGAAGTAGAAAAACACTGCAGGAGCTGCCACACCTGCCAGATCTCTGGTAAGGTTGGCTCCAAGAATGTGGCACCTTTAGTGCCTCTCCCAGTTGTGGGAGTCCCATTTGAGAGAGTAGGGATTGACATCGTTGGTCCCCTTGATCCTCCAACCTCCTCAGGCAACAGGTTTATCCTTGTTGTAGTAGACCATGCTACTAGGTATCCTGAGGCAATTCCTATGAGAACTGTTACAGCTCTGGCTGTGGCTAAGGCCCTCCTTGGTATTTTTACTAGGGTCGGGTTTCCTAAGGAAGTAATCTCTGACAGGGGGTCAAACTTTATGTCCCACTACATGAAAGCCATGTGGAAAACCTGTAGAGTTACTTACAAGTTCTCAACAGCTTACCACCCACAAACCAATGGGTTGGTAGAACGGTTCAACCGAACCATGAAGAGCATGATAGGTGCTTTAGAGGAACCCCATAAGCGTAAGTGGGACCTTCTACTGCCATGCCTTCTCTTTGCTTATCGAGAAGTCCCTCAGGAGGGAGTAGGTTACTCTCCCTTCGAACTACTCTATGGTCATCCCGTCAGAGGTCCATTGGCCCTGATTAAGGAGGGGTTGGAGAGTGCTCCTTCCCCCAAGCCAGTCAGAGTGACTGACTACGTGATAGATCTCCGGAGGAGAATGTCGCACATGATGACGGAAGCAAGCGATAACTTGAAAGCTGGACAAGCATTGGTCAAGCACTGGCACGATTAAAAGGCTAACATGGTTGAGTTCGCTCAAGACCAGCTCGTTCTCGTTATGATCCCAACAAGGCAGAGGGCCTTGCAAGATAACTGGATGGGAAAGGTAGGGAGCACCCAGTTTGCTTCATCAGCCGCAAGCTGAAGGATCCTGAAACAAGATGGGCAACAATCGAAAGAGAGTGCTTTGCTATCGTGTGGGCGCTGAAGAAGTTTAGGCCGTACTTGTATGGTTCTACTTTTGTCATTCAGACTGACCACCAACCCTTGAGATGGTTAATGCAAATGAAAGGGGAAAACCCAAAACTATTGAGATGGTCGATCTGCCTGCAAGGGTTTGATTTCACCATTGAGCACAGGTCAGGATGTCACCACCAAAATGCTGATGGTCTCTCTAGGATGTATGTCATCGACTAGAGGTATGAGATTCATCCAGGAGTGGATTAAATCCTCCTGTCCCTTAGTCTGGGGGGGGGCGAGTGTTGGGGAGAATTCTCTGTTTAGGCTGAATTTCCTAACCTAGTGAGTCCCCCAGCAGCTTTGCTGGATTTCGGGAGTTTGTTTTTTTCCATCCTGCCAAGAGTGAGACTCTTTTCTCCCACTCTTGGACATGTATGTGTGTAATTCCTTCAAATGTCAATGTGTTCTATGGGCTATGGGGTCTTTTACTCCATAGGGTCTCATATGTTTTTCTATGTGTGTTACACCGCACCCTAGGTGGCGTAACACGGGGGCGTCCTAGCGGATCCCCCACCATAGACTCCATACCCGGGGACTGACTACCGTCTCCCCGGGCATATAAAGTCACCATTGGCTTTACTAGACCTAAATTTACTAACAGAACTAGTACAAACCATCTTATTGTGGACGTACTAGTAGGAGTAATTCGATTACTCCTGGACCTGTTACTCGAGGGGGCACTGTCCCGTCCCCCCTCGTCGAGTTTTGGCTGGTGGCAGTGGAAACTACTTGTTACGTTCGACCCCGGACATAACGCTATGGGATTCGTACCATTGTTGGAGATCGATACTTTTCCTCGTTAATCTCTAACGTACCACCGGTCTACTTATCTTAAATAAGTTTACCGGATGGTATTTTCTGCCAGAACTCGGTTTTTAAAATGGCGTCTGTGTGCGTCTCTGTGACTCCTAAACCAAAGGTCGAGCCCTTTGTTCCACTTTTGGCGGGCTCTGTACAGAGACCCTCCAAAGTGGTGCCATTCTGTCTGGGTTACCACAGGGGTGTGGGAGGGGGTTTAGGCACCCTCGACCGAGTTGCCTTGCCAACTCCGGTCGCACTCTGGAGTGATTGGCCCAAGTAGTGAGCCTCCCCGCTCACCACTTAGCATGTGTTGATTGACAGCTAGGCTGAATGAATGGGGGTTTTCTGCATAAAAGCAGGGCTTTTGGGACTGGATCTTCAGAAGTCGCCACAGGACCTAAGAATCCGACGAGGGTAACGCTGAGCCGACCTGCACGACGACACCTCCGGTGAAGCCCTGCGGAACCGACTCACCACTTCCCGATGACAGAGGAGATCTCCCTGCCGGAGAGTCTCTTCCCCTGACTGGTGGGAACAACCAGTCCCCTTTGCTTTTTATTCGCCTCAGGACGCAGTTGTCGAATTGCCCGTGCAGCGCACCCCGGCAACCGGATAGCCACTACCCCTGAACCGCGACCGAAAGGTGGTGCCTTGTGACGGAGCACTCCGCGGCTGATCTCTTCCCTGGTGGTGCACAGGACTTCACTTCCTTCGACGACGAGAACCTCTCTACTCTTGGCAAAGACCCGACGTGCATCCACCACCAGGAACAACTGCCCCCGCCGGAGCTGGCCTCCACAACAAGGTACCGTGTCCGCCTGGCTTCCCTTTCGATCAGTTCGAGTGAGGTGTCTTAATCCTCTCTGTTCCGTTGGGTCGCCTCCAAGCTTTTCTCATTCATTGTTCTGAACTGGTTCAATCTGCCGATAACAATTTGCTATAAAGACTTGAATGCATCTCCACTAGAGACTTTTTGGGACATCGCGCCTTGCCTCTCTCCGAGTGGGCCTGGCCTCTGAACTTTACGATCTATTGTGATTCTTGCCTTCCTGCCTTGCATTTTATCCGTGTAGGATTGAACTGTGTTGATTTCATAACCTGCCTATCTTTTTCTCTCCCGTCCTAACTAATATTCGAGTGTCATCTGGGTTGAGGTATACACCTCTGTCTGAAAATAAGTGGTACTGGTAGAACCTAGAGTTGTCGATATATTCCTAGGGTGATTGATCATTTCTACTTCGTAGAGTAATTGTGTTTGATTTGTTTGCCGTGATTTGCCTTAGTGTTTTCCATAGATGTTTCATTATAAATAAATACCGTAATATCTTTACACTAAGCCTTGTTGCATGTTTACTTGTCTTGCTGTGAAGAATTGCCCTATTTTGTATACTCCACATACTGCTCAACTCTTCTTGAGGGAAGTCTGACTGCTCAGCCACAGCTACCAAGTGAATCTGTGTGGTACAGACTGCTACCAAGTGGGTTCACCGCCAAACACCTGTTGCCCTAAATCTTTTGCAGTGGCCCCAGAGGGAACTGCACAGGTTTCCGCCTAACATTTTCCTTACATAATACTGTCTTAATAATGGGATTCACTGACATGTGTACATTTTCTTTTCCCTGCTTTGATGTTTAACTTATTCTACTATATAATTAATGCATTTTTGATGTGTGTATATCATGATTGTTATACATTACATTTTGGATTTGTCGAAACACAGGCTGTTTGGAAGACTGTGTGGAGGTCCGTGGTGGCTTGTTGTCAGACTAAAGTTAAGGAACTTGATCATGAGCTACCAAGTAGCAAACAAGTCTGAGCCTGGGTCTGAGCCACACTGACCACCATCGCGGTGAGTGAAAACCTCTCTAGATTTCCAGCAGGTTAATTTTTGTTGTGCTTTGCAAGGTCTCCTGGTAGTGCTTGAGGTGAGCGGATACTAACGCAGGAGGAACCGACTGCGGAAAATTGAATCTATTACCGTTCAACTATGAACATTGATCTAGGTTACATGTGGGAATGTTAACCCCAGATTACTAAAAAGGAAGCTGCCAGCGATCACAATAGTTCTATACCGCACCAACTGGACTTTTCCATCACAGTGAGAGTGGTTGGTTTAGTTGAATTGAATTCAACGCACTGAAGCATTGTGAGGAGGGGGGCTAACAGACTATGAATGCCCCTTAAGCAGTCAAGCATTCCCCCGCTCTTCGCTTTTTATATATTTTATAATCTTTGGTTTTATTGCGTGCACTTTGAACATTATTCACTGCACACTTTCATACTTGTGCTTAAAACTTCCAGGTCAGCTAGGTCCCTCCCTAGTGACATTTATCACCTTACTACAATTGGAAATAACTCGGATTTTAAGTTATTGTATTATGGAAAACATTGTATTTTATTGTTTTACTCCTCCCGTATATATGCCCTTTAAAAACAACATGGAAGAAAGCATTCATTTATTTGGATTGGTATGATAAAGAGTGTTGTTCAGCAAAAAGGGAAGTGTAACATTTATTCAGGCCGGAACAGGGTGTGGATAGGTGTCACGTCCCGGTTAAATTGGAGACTACCATGGCGTTTGTCCGAGCGCTATCCGGCACGGAGAGCCCTTTGAGACTACAATCCCCACAACTCTCGCTATTGTAGTCACGTGACACACACGCACTACGTTGCTGTGTTTCCTTCATTTGTGGACCGTATTTAAATACCATGTATTCAGAGATCGAGTGCTCCTAAACTGTTGTTAGTTGCGAGCATCTGTTTCCGGACTCCTTTTTAATTACCAATTACTCTACGCTCGAACCAAGTCTTTGTCTCTGCATTGCCCTTGTCTGTCTCCCGACGCCTGCCTCCCTCGACTGCCTCCCTTGGAATATACGAACCCGGCTTCCCCATTTTGACCTCCCATTTCTGAATCCTTAGGTTTTGGTGACCTGATAATCTGAACATTTCTGTAAGGGAACTAGCGTGAGGTGAACGCTTGTTTCCCTGGTCATTATTTTTTTTTGTCTGTTACTATTACTTGGCCAAACACTTTTGACACGTGTAATTATTGCTTTGAACACTTTTGGGACGCTTTGCTGCCTTAACACTGAATTGCTTTGAACACTTTTGGGACGCTTTGCTGCTTTAACACTGGATTGCTTTGAACACTTTTGGGACGCTTTGCTGCTTTAACACTGGATTGCTTTGAACACTTTTGGGACGCTTTGCTGCTTTAACACTGGATTGCTTTGAACACTTTTGGGACGCTTTGCTGCTTTAACATTGGATTGCACCTGGGCACCTTTTGGATGCTTTGCTGCTTCAACATCGATGTTCTGGAATACTGGCACACTCCTCCTTCACCATACACCCTCCTTGTTTCTGCATTTGATACTAGTGGGTTACTGGTATATTGTCTCTACGGAGCGGGTAAGAGTGGGTACTTGTGGGCGGTGTTGGCTGTTTGTTTTCTGGCACTACATGGCTGCATTTCCTGAACAATTGTTTTGTTCTTTGTCCCTCTAGCTCTGATGATTCTGCTCCTGCCTTTTCACTCAAGCCCCCGGCCTACCAGGTGTTTTGATCTCTGTAGGCTGAGCTCTTGGGGGGGAAGTCTCCATAAAGACTTCACCATAAAGATTTCATATTCCCGGAGTGAAGGTAACTTCCCCAAAAGAGCAGGGAGGTAGTATCTGCAACGACTGGGATACAATCTCTGAGTTGTGACAGATTAAGGAGCCTTATAAAACGCCTATTGGTTATGGAGGCTGCATCAGATCCAATGGCAGCTCTCATGCAGGCTTTTTCTGCTTTACGTACCGATATGGCATCCGCACATGTGACTTTACATCAACGCATGGATGTGTTACAGAGCTTCGTGCAGCCATTGCCCCATGACGAGGAGTTTGGTGATGCCGCTGCGGCGGCACCTCCTCCTGTACCCCCTCTGGCTCCAGCCCCAGTTTTCCTTCCTGGGCCCTTTCCTTTGGCTCCACCCGAACGCTTTTTGGGGGATCCCAAGGCGTATCAGACTTCTGTGAACCAATGTCGCCTTCACTTTCTTTGTCGTCCCTTGGCGTTTCCAGATGCTACCACTAAGGCGGCATTTGTTCTCTCCCATCTAGGTGGCACTGCCGCAGCATGGGCTAATCCATTGCTGGAAGCTAATGACCCGGCTCTGTATGACTTTGATAGGTTAATCCAAGCAATGAATAGCGTTTTTGATATGCGATATAAAGCACAGACTTCGGATTTGGAGTTCTTGGCTATTAGTCAAGGCAAGACAGATCTTTTGACTTACCTTGCTCGTTTCAACCAACTAGCGGCTGAGACCACGTGGCCAGAACAGAAGAAAGCGGCTGTTTTCTATAAAGGTTTGTCAGATGACCTAAAAGATGCCCTATCAATGGTGCCCGCCCTTCCGCCTGGTTTTCCCGAATTGCTCGACCTAGTCCTGCAAGTCGATGCTTGGCTTCGGCAAAGACGCGGCGAACGTCGGTATCCCGATATTCGTACCTCTTCTCGACCAGATGGAACTACTCCTGTTTCCCATGGCGAAGCCGAACCCATGCAAATCGGGGCCATCAGGGGTCCATTATCCAAAGCTGAACGAGAAAAACGGGCGGTGAATAACCTATGTTTCTATTGTGGCCAGTCAGGTCATTATATTCGTTTGTGTCCTAAAAGACCCGCCAAGTTGGCGGGAAACGCCAAGACTCGTCCTTAAACCGGGCCTTCCGGACGAGTCGAATGAACCCGGGCTCGGATAAGTGTTTTCCGTCTTCTCATGTTTACCTTTCTATGTGCTTCAAGGCCCCTGGCATCAAAACCTTTTCCAACCCTGTAATGATAGACTCAGGGGCTAGTGGGAATTATATGGATTTCAAGCTGGCCGAACATTACGGACTACCCATATTTTCCAAAACACGACCTGAGGACATTCATGCAGTAGATGGTTCCTGTTTGGTATCTGGACAGGTAACGGAGCAAACTGCTTCACTACAAATGTCCACCGTACAAGGTCATTCGGAATCCATCACCTTTGACCTTATTACGGCCCCTCAATTTGGCATAATTCTGGGTCTTTCTTGGCTACAAACTCACAATCCTGTAATTGACTGGGTTGAACAAACAGTGCGGTTCTCTTCCTCTTTTTGCATACAGAAATGCTTTGGATCTCATGATGTAGCGGCATTTTCTCCTTGCCTGGCGATGGTGACTAGTGTCCCTTCCATCAGTGCCATGTCATCTAACCCAGTCCCTATACTTCCATTGGAATACCGGGAGTTCTCGGATGTGTTTGATAAAGGCCTGTCAGAAAAACTGCCCCCACACAGATGTCATGACTGCCCCATTGACCTGATACCTGGAGCAGTAATTCCACATGGTCGTATTTACTCTCTCACTCAGAAGGAAGAGGAACACCTACGGGATTATGTGGACAATGCTTTGCGCTTGGGACACATACGTCTGTCCCGTTCACCGGCGACCTCCCCAATCTTTTTCGTGCCGAAGAAGGAAGGGGACTTACGCCTCTGTGTGGATTATCGCGCCCTCAACAAAGTCACGATTAAAAACCAATATCCGTTGCCGCTCATCACGGAACTCCTCGATAAAATGACCTCCTCTACTATCTTCACCAAGTTGGACTTGCGGGGAGCATACAACTTGGTGAGGATGCGAAAGGGAGATGAATGGAAAGCTGCATTTAAGACAAAATCTGGGCTCTATGAATATTGTGTAATGCCCTTTGGGCTTTGCAATGCCCCAGTGACGTTCCAGCATTTTGTAAACGATATCTTCAGAGACTTGCTGGATTGTTACGTCGTAATATATTTGGACGACATCCTGATATATTCAGAATCCTTGTCTCAACATATACAACATGTACGCTCTGTCCTACTTCGTCTAAGGGAGCATTCCCTCTTTGCAAAACTGGAGAAGTGTGTGTTCCATGCATCGTCTGTGGAGTTCCTGGGGTTTCAGATTTCCCAAAAGGGAGTGCTCATGTGCACCTCCAAGGTCCAGGCAGTATTGGATCGGCCTGTCCCGACCTCAGTAAAACCTCTTCAATCCTTCTTGGGCTTTTCTAATTTTTATAGGCGTTTCATCGCCTCCTTTTCCGAGATAGTAGCCCCATTAACCCGGTTGACCAGTCCGAACGTCCCTTTCCTTTGGGATGACAAAGTGCAATCCGCATTTCAGAAATTGAAAGAAGCTTTTACCACCGCTCCTGTATTGCAGCACCCTAATCCATCTATCCCATTTATTGTGGAAGCTGATTCCTCCGCTGTTGCAGTAGGGGTCATCCTATCACAGGTCTGCCCCGCTACTCAACGCTTACATCCAGTGGCCTTCCATTCTCAGAAACTTACGTCGGCCGAACGTAATTATACGATCATGGAAAGGGAACTACTGGCAATCAAGGTGGCGTTTAAGGAGTGGAGACACCATCTCTTAGGTGCCAGGCACCCAATTACTGTGTATACGGATCATCGAAACCTCCAGGCCTTGTCCTATGTGAAATGTACCAATGCTAGGCAGATACGTTGGCATTTGTTTTTTACCATGTTTGATTTCATAGTGACGTATCGCCCTGGTCCATTACATGGAAAGGCGCTTTATCCCGCATTGGTACAGATATGGAAACTACGAAGCAGACAACCCCGGTATTACCCTCAGGGGCTGTTGTATGTGTTTGTTCGGTCTCTCCTTCCATCATAGACGGATTAAGGAGATGGGCTAGGGATCATGTTTCTATTCTTAAGGAGATGGACGCCGAGCTTATCACCGGCCTTCCTTATATTAAGGGTCTACTATACCTGCCTGACAACCAAACCAGACGGAAGGCTCTCAAATGGTCCCACGATCTCCCGTTAACAGCTCATCCTGGCCGGGCCAAAACCTATGATCTTCTACACCGATGGTGCTGGTGGCCTGGTATGAAGAAGGATACACAATGCAAGAGACAGCCAGGCAAACCCGTAGGTCTTCTAATGAGCATGCCATTACCACCGCATCCGTGGCATACGGTTACCCTTGATTTCGTGGTGCAACTCTTTTGTATCGGGGGCATGTCCACCATTCTTGTGGTAGTGGATGTCTTTACCAAGATGGCTCGGTTTATACCATGCTCGGGAATACCTACTCCTTCTATATTAGCCAGCTTGTTTTTTGACCATGTGATACGCTTTTTTGGACTACCTGCGGTTCTGATTTCCGACCGAGGGTCTCAGTTTACCTCACGTTTCTGGCGTTCTCTCACTTCCTCCTCGGGTATTGATGCACGCTTGTCCTCGGCCTACCATCCTCAGACGGATGGCCATACTGAACGTACCAATGGCACCATGGAACAGTTTCTTCGCTGTCTGTGTCTGCAACATCAATCAAACTGGTTCTCGCTACTAGGTGCAGCAGAATTTGCCTACAACAATTCCAGGCACTCATCAATTGGCTGTTCCCCGTTTTATGCCTTATATGGACTACATCCAAGGATTCTTCTGCCTGTCTTGCCTTCCTTAAAGCAATTCCCCGCAGCTGATGCTGTGAGGGATTATCTGCTCACCATCCGTAAATCAGTGTTAACGCATCTGCAAGCTGCGCAACGTCGCACCAAAATGCAAGCTGACAAGCGGTGCGCACCAGCTCCTTCATATTCTTGTGGTGACCGTGTATGGCTCTCTACTAAGCACCTGGCCATTCGGGGTAAAATGAAACTTTTGCCATGTTTTGTGGGACCCTGTACGATCCTACGGTGCCTCAACCTTGTCACTGTTTGTCTAAAAATTCCATCTCATTGGCGGTTGCACCCTGTGTTTCACGTCTCCTTGCTTTGCCCTTTTGTACCCGGCACTCGGTTACCTGCTGTCCCAGCCCCAGTCAACGTCAAAGGAGAGAATGAGTATGAGGTGCATGCAATTTTGGACACTCGCCTCTGTCGTGGAGTTTGATCTTACCTGATTGACTGGGTGGGGTACGGTCCGGAGGACAGGTCCTGGGAACCAGCCTCTAATTTGAATGCACCCTGTTTGTTGCGTGCCTTTTGGTTGCAACGCTTGTGAAGGCACAGAGGAAGTCGCCCTTTGTGGAGGGGTACTGTCACGTCCCGGTTAAATTGGAGACTACCATGGCGTTTGTCCGAGTGCTATCCGGCACGCAGAGCCCTTTGAGACTACAATCCCCACAACTCTCGCTATTGTAGTCACGTGACACACACGCACTACGTTGCTGTGTTTCCTTCGTTTGTGGACCGTATTTAAATACCGTCTATTCGGAGATCGAGTGCTCCTAAACTGTTGTTAGTTGCGAGCATCTGTTTCCGACTCCTGTTTAATTACCAATTACTCGGCGCTCGAACCAAGTCTTTGTCTCTGCCTTGCCCTTGTCTGTCTCCCGACGCCTGCCTCCCTCGACTGCCTCCCTTGGAATATACAAATCCGGCTTCCTCATTTTGACCTCCCATTTCTGAATCCTTAGGTTTTGGTGACCTGATAATCCGAACATTTCTGTAAGGGAACTAGCGTGAGGTGATGCTCGTTTCCCTGGTCATTCCTTTTTTTTGTCTGTTACTATTACTTGGCCAAACACTTTTGACACATGTAATTATTGCTTTGAACACTTTTGGGATGCTTTGCTGCTTTAACACTGGATTGCTTTGAACACTTTTGGGACGCTTTGCTGCTTTAACACTGGATTGCTTTGAACACTTTTGGGACGCTTTGCTGCTTTAACACTGGATTGCTTTGAACACTTTTGGGACGCTTTGCTGCTTTAACATTGGATTGCTCCTGGGCACCTTTTGGACGCTTTGCTGCTTCAACATCGGTGTTCCTGGAATACTGGCACACTCCTCCTTCACCATACACCATCCTTGTTTCTGCATTCGATACTAGTAGGTTACTGGTATATTGTCTCTACGGAGCAGGTAAGAGTGGGTACTTGTGGGCGGTGTTGGCTGTTTGTTTTCCGGCACTACATGGCTGCATTTCCTGAACAATTGTTTTGTTCTTTGTCCCTCTAGCTCTGACGATTCTGCTCCTGCCTTTTCACTCAAGTCCACGGCCTACCAGGTGTATTGATCTCTGTAGGCTGAGCTCTTGGGGGGGAAGTCTTTGGCACATCACCATAAAGATTTCATATTCCCGGAGTGAAGGTAACTTACCCAAACGAGTGGGGAGGTATTATCTGCAACGACTGGGATACAATCTCTGAGTTGTGACAATAGGGCTAAGCTATGTGTATTAAGAGCCAAGTAAAAAGGTTTGATATTGTGTAAGAAGAAATAATCAACTGCAGACAAATTGAGGAACCTACAAACTGCCCTCAGCTCTGGGGATAACTCTCTTTTTTTAATTCAATGGTTCATGACACCGATTCGAAAAACAAAAAGCTCGTCCAATGTTGCATTAGTAGCAATGCTTGGAAGACCCATTTTGAAAATCTGAACTGTGTCCCTTCTCCTTACTCTCCTCCCTGCTTGTTATCGGTGTCTGAGCATAAGTGTATTTCAATGAAAGAAGTGGAAATTGCCATGCGCTCCTTTAAGAGGGGTAAGGCTGCTGGTGCCGACTTGGTACTATTCGATATTTTTAAAGATGAGGAGGCCATTTGGGCTCCAGTTCTCTGTAAGATCTTGAATGCAATCTTAGTGCAGAGAATTATTCTGAATTCTTGGCGAAATGCAGTGATTGTCCCTATTTATAAAAAAAGGGCATCAGGACAACCCTGAAAATTACTGCCCGATTTCTCTTTTGGACAGAGTAGGCAAGCGTTTTGGGAAGATTATACTCTGTTATCTCCAGGAATGGGTGGATAGCAATAATATTATTAATGACTCGCTGGCCAGATTCAGAAAGAACAGAAGCATATTGGATCAATGTTTAATATTTTATTTGTTCATTTTAAAATATACAGGGCCTCATCACGATTTGGGCAGTATCTGAGCGTAATTAACGCCGGGAGTCGTGGTGCAAACAGCACCCTATCACAAGTCTGTGGGCATGCGCAAACCGCCCAAGCGGTAATAGAGGCTTGAAACCAAAAAACCAAGCAAACATAACGCTAGGGTCGATGGCACCCCACAACGTGCACTAATAGCATGCACCAATAGCGCGCGCATATACTGCCACAGGAAATACGTCAGCGCCAGAATGGGTAACAAAGCAGTGGCCATTTTGGAAATCACAATCCAACGAAAATCAGAGCCCCTGGAAGCCATCCACTGAAAAAGACCACTGCTAATGTCCCAGGAGCGTTTGAGGGGCAAGTCTGACCTGGATAGACTGCGCAAGCCCAAGTTCACAGACAGTGAACTGGCAATACTTGTGGAGGAGGTGATTGTGCACCAGGATGAACTATATGGGCCACAACAAAAGAAGACAGGGTCCCAACAGCATAACAGGATCTGGGCGGACATCCGTGAAAATGTCACTGCGGCGGGACATGTCCCCCGGGATGGTGAGGACTGCCGCAAAAGATTCAACGACCTACGGGTCCGTGTCCGGGGCCTCCTGGCACAGCACAGGTGCAAGAGCAGGGAAACCGGGGGATGTCCATCACCACCACCACCGGAGCTTGCCCCATGGGAAGAGCACTGCACCACCCTCATAGACATGACCTCCATTGAGGGATTTGGAAGAGCGGAGGTAGACAACGGCACCCAGGAGGCTTGAGGTTAGTCAACCGCCACCTATTGGCAAATTGCAATGGGACCATGCCACCACTCCATCTGCCAGTGTGAATACTTGAGAGCCGGGTATTGTGAGTGGGTGCATTGTGTGGGAGCGACCACAGGCATCCACGGCAGCACCTATGTGCCAGTGCACCTAGGCCACCCCTGTGAGCCAGATTCATGGGGAGGGCAGCCAATGGACAAATCCAAGCACCATGCAATACACAGCCATGGCGAGGGCACAGCATCGCCCCATTGCCAGGTGGGCATGTGTAGTACCAGTTCCCCCCGTCATTGAGTGTGGCATGCCAGATATGCTTGTGAATCATACACATGCAAGACATGAAATGCCACCACAGGAAATACAAATTCCAAAGTATGTCCCCCTCACGCACCATGCCCACCCATTGCAAAATGCAAACAGGCCAGGCCCAAGCATGAGTCAAAATGCCCGGTGAAACCTCCCCTGTAAGCACTGAAATGCATGCCAAAATATATGAGGGACTGTGTCCTCATGCCATACCCTATGTTCCCTACAGGCACACAGGCATCTGCTGAGGGCAACGTGGATGACGAGCGAGCGGGGCCATCCCAATATGTGCCCAGCTGCACCTCCACCAACACCACCACTCCGCAAAGGGAGCAGCAGGACACACCAAGGTGAGGACCCACTGCACTGTTGCAGTGTCACACCACCATGGCACTCCCAAGCCACCAGGACCTCACCACCAAAGCACTCCCAAGCCACCAGGGCCTTGCTACCAAGCTGTTCCCAAGCCACCGGGGTCTTGCCACCAAGCCAGTCCCAAGCCATCAGGGCTGACCAGGGTGATGTAGTGGAAGTGGTCACGAGTACAACCATCCCGGAGGAGGGAGCCTGAACCAGCGATGAGAAGCAGGCTGCATCTGCCCTGACAAAGGTACATAGTCTGGTGCAGCAAATAGGCACCTCAGAAGGGACCCGTGACCATGGGGAGACAAACAGCCAAAGTGCACAGGGCCAGGCATGCCGCCGCCACTCATACACACCAATGGCAGATTAGGACACTCCGTCGTATGCCTCATCTGCTGGCAGCCACTCCATCCACAGCAGCCCAACCAGACAGCCCAGCCCCTCCATCACCCTCAGCCCCACAACACAGCAGAGCCCTGCCCAGGCCACAGCAAAGTCATGGCACGGCTGAACATCATAGAAGCATGCCAGAGGAAGAACAAGGGCATGGCCAGAGCACACAACCAGCGCATTAAGTCCATCAGCCATGCAATTAGGGGTGCAGCCAGGTCCATGGCGCGTGACAATACACGCACACATACGACCGTGGAGACATGCACTGCGCCCCTCACAGGGTTTGCCCAGAGAGTCTGTGAGTTGTGTGAGGGACAATCTGCACATGCAGAACAGATGCGGGAGTCTAACAATCTGCTCCACCAGCAGCTGCAGTTGGCTGAATCTGTGCCATCTACCTCCATCACCCCCACAGAGGGGTCTATACAGGAGTCACCCAGGCAGAGGTCACAGCGTCAGTTGCGACACTGGTCACCTGATGCCGCTGCACGTGGGAAGTGTCCACGTCCCCATTAGATGGACATTGTAATGTTGGCCTGAGGGCCGGACACATGGACCCATTGGCACTGGGAGGGGTCATGGGGTCTGTGTGCTGGAGAGTTGGTGGGGGCGGGGGAGGGGGATATGTGTGCTGGGGAGTTGGTGGAGGGAGGGGGAGTGGGGTATGTGTGCTGGGTAGTTGGTAGGGGAGGGGAGGAGGGTCTGTGTGCTGGGGGGTTAGTAGGGGCAGGGGGTTAGTTTCACATTCATTAAAGCCCATTGAAACTTGAGATAATGCAAGGACAATCATGTCTGTGTACAAGTGCTCTTTATTTTACATGTGCAGATCGTGGTATGTGTGCATTCACCATGCTAAAAATTATTTTCTGTCAGCGCCTGTCTGGCCAACCTTCCCTCTCTCACCCCATCCCTGTGTGCAAGATTCCCAGCCACATACTCATCATCACTGTCATCCCCAGGAGGTTGCCCGTCTGCGTCGGGAGGTAGTGGCACATTCTTCTAGTAGCAGATGCTGTGTAGCATGGCACAAGTGAGGACAATCTTCCCGACTTTGTCCGGCGCATACATTTTTGCCCCTCCAGTATGGTCCAGGCACCTGAATCGTGACTTCAATAGTTCAAAGGTCTGTTCAAAACATGGTTGTATGCTTGCTCTGCAGGTGTGCAGGGATTCCACACAGGGGTCATCAGCCATGTGAGCTGCAAGTATCCTGAGTCACCCGCATGGGATAAATGGGTTTAAATGGGATTAAATGAGCACATCAGGCCTACGCCCCTTGAATGGGTGTGCAGTGACAAAGCATTATTACACTCTGCACCGTGGTCCTCCTTGTGTGATATGCAATGTGATTATTTGTACATCCATCATGTTTCATGCCATGCATCATCTAACCTGTACATGCACCCTGTGTGGTTGAGTGGGCTGTCCTGTGGCGACTGACAGTTGCCTGCACATAGGATGACTGCTGTGGCATGGGTGGATGCTGCACTATGTGAATGGGGGTCTATGCACTCACTCCTACTCATCATGTATGTTCATGTAACCACTTCAACTTGGAATAGGATGTAGTCATGTCCATCGGTTTGCTCTGCAAGTGGCACCATGACCATTGTAGCCCAGGTTCCACCTGCACCGCTCCCACAGTGGTGCATGGAGACCCTCAGGATGGGGCTATCGTTATGACTGGCTGTTCAGGGAGAGTGGTCATTTGTATCTGGATATGGCTGTATCCGTGTATGTTGGCGAATTTGCATCATGGCCACACTTTTGATTTTGCTTTTCATGCATGTTAATGTGCACTCATGGGTCACTCTCTCTGGGACGTGTTTGCTACTGATCATCAACAGTGCTTTAGGGAATGGGGAGTGTGTTCCTCTCAATTTGCATTCCTGTGTGGTGCCCTGGGTGGAGTTGCTCTCGGGTGTCAGGGTGTAAAGCAGAACTGCAGCACAAACAAGGTCCATTTTGGTTGTCGTGGTCCTATGTGTTATGGTGTTTGGAGCAGTGTGTGTCCATCACCTTGCTTGGGTCCAGGGTCCAGGTGTGGTGGCCATGTGCAAGTGCCGGTGCTGGCTGTGGCTCCTGGTGGTATGGAAGGCTTCCTGTGGCTATGCCCTCTTCATTTCTTGTGCTTTAACATACATTTCTGGCAGGGTTTGTACTCTCCCACTATCCATCTGCGCTATCCTCTGTGCCTCTCTATGTAGTCCGACAGTGTGCTGTTGTGCAGCACCATGGAGCCGTGGGTGATCCAGGGTAGCAGGCACATCAGTGGCTGATGGTGAGGTCAGGCCCACAGGTCATCTGGACATTTCTTTGAATGGAAATGTTTTCAATTTTGGTATGCTACCTCATGAGCCTGGGGTGCAACCAGTGCAACATGTGTGCAGTTCAGGGCTGCAATTACTTTGGGCACTTGTACAATCCCATAGAATTGTGCCTTCAGTTCATCCACCTGTGCCGGGGTGGTGGGCAGTGCCAAATGTTGGTTCATGTGGCGCAGCAGTGCATCCAGCACCTTGCCCACGACTGCACTAAATGTAGAATGGGCAATGCCATGCATAATTCCTACTGAGTGGTGAAAGGTGCCTGTCCCCAGGTACTGCAGGACTGCCACCAGCTTGACGAGTGGGGGCACAGCAGTGCAGATGGCAATCCTGCTCCCAATGTCCCTGTCAATTGTGGCCAGCAACTGGGTGATGCTAGCCCTGTCCAGCTTGTACTCTGCTACAAACTGGCCATCAGTCAGGACCCAGGGTGATGGCCTGACCCTGGGGATGGCTGCACGCCTTGCTGGGGCTGGTCTCTTCCTCAACCTCCTCCTCATCCTCATCCCCCATCGTGCTCCCTGTGCCCTGGCCTGGTTGTCAAGCCTCTGTAGCTCCAGGCGCAGCATGTGGAAATCCATGTCGAAGATCCATGCAACAAATGGCATCATGGTGTTTGGTAGTGTGTTTAGGGCCTGGGTGGGTCTTTTGTCGCCCTCTGCTGAGCATTGTTTGCACCTGTGGCTTTATTCCTGTCACCTGGGTGCATTTACCTCCAGCTGGCGGCTGGGCTAGTTTGAGCAGTATTAGCGCTGGTTTTTCAGCACTAATAGCGCTGGTACTGTACTTGTGATAGGTCTGTATCAGCGTGTGTGTTGTCGGTGCTAGTACAACCAGCGCTATTACAGCCAGCTGTAATAGCATCGGCTGCAATAGCACCGGTAGAATTTACACTCATGATCCGACGGAGCGGTATTGGCAGTGCTAATACTGATACCGCCGGATTTGAGGGCTACCGCCCAACTCGTGATGGGGCCCACAGTCTTGCAAACTATGAATTTATATGTGGTGTATTTAAACTTACAAACTGCCTTTCATTCAATTTCTTGGGCAAACCTATGGCAGATGTTGTTAACTCGCAATGCTCCTTTAAGCCTGATATCAATAATAATTCAGCTATACTTTAAAACGAAGGCCTGTGTACGTTATGGCCCGGGAGGCGAATTAACTTCACAGTTTCCTGTAAATACGGGCATAAAACAAGGGTGTGTCTTGGCCCCCCTTCTTTTTAATATTTATATTCAAGAAATTATTGATGTTTTATTAAACGGGTGACAAGACTGTCCGAAGTTGTCCGCTGACATATATCCAGCTCTTTTTTATGCAGACGATGCTTAAAACCACCCCCAAAGGCTTAGAGAAATCTCTATCTGTTTGTGTAACTAACTGTAAGGAGCTACAACTAAATTTAAATATTGGCAAGGCCAAATCAATGGTGTTTAATCCCCATCAAGATAAACGTAAATCAATGTGGTTGATCACTTTGATTATCTTGGTGTGCGATTCCAAAGGTAACCAGGTTGGGGGGGCTCAAGTTACAAAAGCAGCGGTTAAGTTAGACATACAAAGTGTGGCTATTCGGTCCTAATTTGTGTGCCATGGTAGTGATGCCATATCCCCGGTTCTGGATCTGTACGACAAGCTGGTTTTACCTGCTGTTTTGTACAGCTCAGAGCTTTGGGAGTTTAACGGCGAGCCATTGGTCAACAAAGAAAATACATTCTTAAATGATCTGTCGCTCCTCACTATGAGCGCTCCTTCTGCATCTGGAACTTGGCTCTGCTTCGATTCATACCAAGGCCATGCTAAATCCTGTTTTTCTTTGGTTAAGAGTATGGCATCAACTGGGTTTGAGCAAATGTAGAAATGCATTAACGCATATATTGTCTTTAAATGGTGGGCAAAGTCTTATTTGGTTTGTGCATTTAAAGAAAATGCTCAGTACTCTGGATGCTATCGAGGTGTGGTAAAACCCTATGGCAAGCAGCCACGAGGCCATAAGTAAATTAAGAATGACAGCTAAATTGCGAGTTTGAGATTATCTTTCGACTGATGCCATCAATTGTAAATTGGGTCTGGATTACCTTGCCTACAATTTAGAGATTGGTTTTAAACACTACATATAATGTATTATTCTGTCTTTACCGTCACCTCTTTTACCCACTCTTGGTGGGGATTAGCTTCAGATATTTTCTCGCTGTGCTGGGAAACTAAAGAAGCTGTTCTACATTTTATATTGATCTGTGATAGGACCTTGAGGCTGAGACGTGTATATTTGAGGCCAATTTTAAGAGCTGCCAGAATTAGTTCAACTAGCACTGCAATGCTTTTCTTAACTCGATGTTTACTTCCTCAAGTAGTATTTGCAACTGTTCTATACAGCCATAAAGTATGGTGCTTAAGGAAAAAGACATTTCTTTATGCTGCTGTAGCGTTCAAGGCAGCGAGCATTGCTCTCCTTGTCTTAGATGGGTGATGCACAATTTTCCTCAAATCACTGTAATATTTACTTTTCCGTGAAGTTTGTTAAATGTTTTGTTTCGGTTTACTTTTTATTGCAAACCATCAAATTCATTTTATAATTCTGCAATGCACTGTATTTTATGCTTTTATGGCTTTTTTTGCTGAATAAAGCTTTGTTGATGAATGTTTTAATTGTCAACCCTCAAACCAGGCTGATGTTTTTACGGTTGTCATGCGCCTCATAGCCTGAAAGGTAGTTTCATTGATATTTCTTTTCATATTTTATGCCACATGTTTTATTGTCAAACACTGTGTATAACTACATTAAATGCTGTCCTACTTTCTGACTTTATTTATTTTTTGGTAATTTTATGACAATTTGCACCTTGCATCTTAAACCATCATTGCACTTGATAACCTGTTCATACAGTCTTAGTAGTTGAAACGCAAGCAGGAGATACCAAAAAGGAAAGCTATCTTGGAAATGTCCCCAGATTAATGAAGTGAATGTACTCATAACTGCAACAATAAAAAGGTTTGCTTAGTGACAGGGAAGCACCGAAAATGGTGGTAGGAAGGGGGTAAAATCAAATTTTGTGGTGGAAGGAGATGCTGGGGATTAGGTAGCGACAGGCCTAGTGTCAGAATTCCTCTTCACTGGTTGACCCCGTAGTGTAGAAGAAGAATTCTTCCCACCAATGTACCCCTCTGAATGGTAATAATTCACATACAGAGGGATCAATTCATTGAAAGATGTTTTCAATGATGTTTGGATTTCCCTCAGAGACCACCGTAGCTGTAGAAGGAAAGAAGCATAATTAGTATCCAAGTATACCGTGTCTTCTCTAAGTACTAACACTCCTCCCACACTAACCTGCTTAGAGATAGAACAGATCTTAAGTTGATTAACCTTGATCTAGCAGGAACCGGAAACAATAGGAATTCTCTGCAAAACAAACAACCTCTCTGGTTACTATCCCCTTTTACACTACGGTACTAATAAGAAGAAAAGCACAGAGATTCTTACCAGAGGGAATCCAGGGTTTAACTATGCATGGTAAATATTCGTGATGCAAGAGAAAGATGAATTGGGAGGAATACGGGAAGTCAAAGTGTTTTTCCTGATGTGCAACTCCCGTGATGCAACAAACGTTGTCCCACGTAGCAGCGGAGGCTGTCCCGCGGCGCAGCTGATGCTGTCCCACGTTGCAGCGGAGGCTGTCCCGCGGAGTAGTATTCAAGAGAAGTCCTTTAAACAGTCCGGGTCAAATCCATACGAGCAAATGTAAACTAGAGGAAAGACGATAATCAAAATCCGAGGGCAGAAGGCAAGGGTCGAAAAACCAGTAGATCAATGAAATACCAAAACAGAACAGGATTATCCAAAAGCAAGGTCGGTTATGGAAGCAAGGGTTCAGGATACCAGGTAAACAAGATGCAAGACAGTAAACAAGTAGCGCCAAAAATGCTTTATCAGAAGCACTGAGCAAGCAGGGGGGCGGGGTTAAATATCCAATGTCACATGATCACCGCCGTGAACCGACACGCACGTTGCCTCTCCTTAGCAACGCAGTGCTAAGCTTCCATGGCAACCTCCAGCCACCTCGGAGGCCCGTAGTTCGGGTTATTCCTTTCTGTGAACCACAGCGCAAAACTCGGTTGAGTCCCGCGTTTCTACTGATGAAACGAACAGTACGTATCCCATTCCGGGGATTTGCGCGCATAACAGTACCCTCTCCCAAAGATGGACACCGTCTTCTCGAGGCCCAAAACTCAGACAACAAACGAGGAGCGTGAATATGACCAACAGGCTCCCATGTTCTTTCTTCCGGACCATATCCCTTCCAATCAACATAATACATTCTGACACCCCTGGAAACCTTGGTATCCAGGATCTTGTGGACTTCATACTCCTCCTCACCCTGCACAGACAGGGGAGGCGGACGGGAAGGGAGAGAGGTATCAGGATGAAAGGCCTTGAGAAGGGACACATGAAAAACAGGGTGTACCTTCCATTTGGCAGGAAGAGATAGTCGTACAACGACAGGGTTTATTACCGCCGTGATAGCAAACGGACCGACGTAACGTGGGAGAAGAGCTCGTCTACCAGGGATACGCAAATTCTTTGTGGAGAGCCAAACCTTACCCCCAACAACATACTTAGGAGACGCAGAGCGATGGGCGTCAGCGAATCGTTTGGCAGTAGACTGAGCACTGTCCAGGTGTAATTTAACCTGTGACTGTATCGAAACAAGTTGCTGGATGCAAGAGGAGGCTGCAGGGTGGTGAGTGGGCAAGACCGGAGAAAGGGGCTTTGACCTAGGATGTCTGCCATATAAAGCAAAAAACGGCGAAGAACGTGTAGAGGTATGGAGAGAATTATTATAAGCAAACTCTGCCATAGGAAGCATAGACAACCAGGTGTCCTGATACTGATGAGTAAGACATCTAAGAAACTGTTCCATGGTTGAATTGAGACGTTCGGTCTGTCCATCCGTTTGAGGATGGTACGAGCTGGAGTACCGCTCATCAACACCAAAAGAAGCGGTAAGAGATTTCCAGAAACGAGAAGTGAATTGTGAGCCCCTATCAGTAATGATAATGAAAGGGAGACCAAAGAAACGAAAAACATGTTTAAGAAAGAGATCCGCCAATATAGGAGCAGTAGGGAGTCCTTGGCAAGGTACGAACAATGCCAATTTAGTAAAGTAATCAATGACCACCCAAATGGTATTGAAGCCCGAAACCGGGGGCAAATCCACCACAAAGTCCATGGAAATCATATGCCATGGATAATCAGGAACAGGCATAGATTGAAGCAAGCCGACCGGTTTGGAACAAGTACTTTTACATTGGGCACAAACGTAACAACAAGCGATGTGTTTAGTAACATCTTTAACCATAGAAGGCCACCAACACCACCGTTGTAAGAGATCAATGGTTTTCTTTATACCCGCGTGTGCTGCTAGCATTGAATCATGACACCACTTGATGGCCTTTATACGCGTATCATCATCCGGAAGAAACAGCAGACCCTTGATATGAGGTAACCCTTGTAATACTTCAAGGTTAAGTCTAGCGATCTCCCCAGGATTGTCTCTCGCCCAATCCTGTAATCCATCCCGCAAGGGGGGTTGTAAAGTACATGCGCAAATCACTTGGTGTGGTAAGAGCGGACGACCATCCGTACTTGGATAAGACGACTCACCATGAATGCGTGAAAGTGCATCGGCCTTCGTGTGTAAAGAACCGGGCCGATATGTAATGATGAAATCAAACATAGAAAAGAATTCATGCCACCTAGCATGCCGAGCAGTGGAACACTTAACGGACTGCAAGGCCAGTAAATTCTTATGGTCGGTAAAAACCCGAACAGGGAACGCCGTACCCAATAAGTGATGACGCCAGGTCAAAAAGGAATCCCGTACCGCTAACAACTCTCTTTCAGTTATGGTATAGTTCCGCTCATAGGAAGTTAGTTTCCTTGAATGAAATGCCACCGGATGCAACCCCTTGGTTTCAGGACACTCCTGAGACAATATGGCACCAAGAGCAATGTCTGAGGCGTCGGCCTCTACAACAAATGGCAGGTTCGGATTAGGGTGTTGAAGCACCGGAACGCTGGTGAAAGCTGTCTTGAGAGTCTGGAAGGCCTGTTCACACGCATCGTCCCAAATAAAAGCCGTTTTACTGCTCGTCAAAGAGGTCAAGGGAGCGACCAAAGTGGAAAAATCCTTAATAAACCGCCTGTAAAAGTTTGCAAAACCCAAGAAAGATTGCAAGGCTTTCAAAGAGTTGGGCGGTGGCCATTCCAAAACCACCTTGACCTTAGACTGGCTCATTTGGATCCCTTTACTGGTTATCTCATATCCCAAAAATTCCACTTCCGAAGCATGGAAAATACATTTTTCTAGCTTAGCAAACAAATTATTCTCACGTAATCTTTGTAACACACGGGAAACGTGTGTAACATGTAAGTCATAGGATGCTGAGTATATCAATATGTCGTCCAAATAGACTATAAGAAACTGGTCCATCATGTCATGAAACACATCATTAATGAAATATTGAAATGTGGCGGGAGCGTTACAAAGCCCAAACGGCATGACTCTGTATTCAAACAAGCCATACCTGGTTTTAAAGGCGGTTTTCCACTCGTCTCCACTACGGATTCTTACCAAGTTGTAAGCACCACGTAGGTCTAATTTGGTGAATATAACGGACGAACCCAGCTGATCCAGAAGTACTGAGATGAGAGGAATTGGATATTGATTCCGAACAGTAATGGAATTGAGAGCCCTATAATCAATACACGGGCGGAGGTCCCCTTCTTTTTTAGGCACAAAGAATAAAGGAGAGGCCGCAGGTGAACGAGAAGGGCGAATGAACCCAGTTTTCAATGACTGATCAATGTATTCCTTTAGAATAAGGTCTTCCTTGTGGGTCAATGAATACATTCTACCGGAGGGTAGTTTACCCCCTGGAATCAAATCAATAGGACAGTCGTAGGGTCTGTGTGGAGGCAAAACCAAACCACCTCCTTCATCAAACACATCTTTGAATTCCGAATATTTATTAGGTAATACACTGGTGATAACTGCTCCAACAGTAGGGGCGATATCCAAAAGAGGACGACAAGGACTGCTTACTGGGAGTTTGTCCTTCCAACATCGGTTCTCGCAGAACTCTGACATAAGTTCTATACTGCCCGAGTGCCAATCAATGATAGGGTTATGCAACCGTAACCAGGGAAGACCCAAAATGAGCCTAAACTGAGGTGCAGATATAAGATCAAAGAAGATCATTTCGGAATGCCCCATTAAGGTTTCCATTTTCAAATCCTCTGTCTGCTGGATGACCATTCCGGAAACCAAGGAAGAACCATCCACAGCGTTAACCAAAACAGGATTTGCTTTATCAATGGTAGGAAGACCCAGATCCTTGGTGTATAAAGAATCAATGTAGTTTCCTGTGGCGCCAGAATCTATGATTGCTGTGGCTTGAACTATCTTATCGTGCGGTAACGTGAAAATTACCGCTACTACAATTGGTTGGACAGATATGGAATCCTTGGATACGTAATTGCTCGGCAACCGGACTCCTTTCATTGCCGAGCTTTCGCGTTTCCCTGTTTCTTGGAGGGTTTCTTGGTACAAACCTTCAATAAGTGTTCCGCAGAACCACAATAGAAACATAGATTGTTCTTCTTTCGATGCTCTCTTTCTTCTTGTGAAAGAGGACCTCGTATAGCTGCCCCAATTTGCATTGGTTCGGACGTACTAGGGGAAGATAAAGGGTTGACTTGGACTTCAGGAATCAGACCACGTTTCTCCCCTTTTCTGGCAGCTTTCCGAGCGTCTATCTGAAGAACTAGTTCCAGTAGTTCAGGAAAGGCTGTTGGAACTACAGGTACTATAGCCAGGGTATCCTTTAAGGTTTCAGACAAACCTTTATAGAACAAGGAGGCCTTCTTATCATCAGGCCAAGCCGTCTCAGCAGCTAACTGATTGAATTTGGCTACGTAGGCCAACAGCGTCATATCCCCTTGTTGCAGGCTTAATAACTCCAACTCCATGACTTGGGCTTTGTATCGAGTATCAAACACCTTCCCCATGGCTTCAATCAATGCATCACAATCGAACAATAACGGACTACCCTCTTCCAAAAGAGGATTAGCCCAAGCAGCTGCTGTACCCCCCCCAGATGGGACAACAAGAAGGCTGCCTTAGTAGCAGAATCAGGAAAAGAACCTGGTCAACATAAAAAATGTAAACGGCATTGATTTAGAAACGTCCTGAAATGTTTTGGGTCCCCATGAAATCTTTCTGGTGGAGCCAACGGAAACTGGGAAGTAACATACACAGGACCGGCCCCCGCCTGTGCAGGTTCAACGACCGGCGGGGGTTGGTAAAGCTGGTGCTGCATGAGGCAAGGGTTGTATGGCTGTCTGGAGCTCTAGAATTTGTTGCTGAGTGGTGGCATGAGCGGTAGCCATATCCGTTCTCAAATCCGCCACTAACTGGAGGAGGTTAGCTAGGGTCTCATTGGGGTCCATGTTTAAGGCTTCTGATTATGTCAGAATTCCTCTTCACTGGTTGACCCCGTAGTGTAGAAGAAGAATTCTTCCCACCAATGTACCCCTCTGAATGGTAATAATTCACATACAGAGGGATCAATTAATTGAAAGATGTTTTCAATGATGTTTGGATTTTCCTCAGAGACCACCGTAGCTGTAGAAGGAAAGAAGCATAATTAGTATCCAAGTATACCGTGTCTTCTCTAAGTACTAACACTCCTCCCACACTAACCTGCTTAGAGATAGAACAGATCTTAAGTTGATTAACCTTGATCTAGCAGGAACCGGAAACAATAGGAATTCTCTGCAAAACAAACGACCTCTCTGGTTACTATCCCCTTTTACACTACGGTACTAATAAGAAGAAAAGCACAGAGATTCTTACCAGAGGGAATCCAGGGTTTAACTATGCATGGTAAATATTCGTGATGCAAGAGAAAGATGAATTGGGAGGAATACGGGAAGTCAAAGTGTTTTTCCTGATGTGCAACTCCCGTGATGCAACAAACGTTGTCCCACGTAGCAGCGGAGGCTGTCCCGCGGCGCAGCCGATGCTGTCCCACGTTGCAGCGGAGGCTGTCCCGCGGAGTAGTATTCAAGAGAAGTCCTTTAAACAGTCCGGGTCAAATCCATACGAGCAAATGTAAACTAGAGGAAAGACGATAATCAAAATCCGAGGGCAGAAGGCAAGGGTCGAAAAACCAGTAGATCAATGAAATACCAAAACAGAACAGGATTATCCAAAAGCAAGGTCGGTTATGGAAGCAAGGGTTCAGGATACCAGGTAAACAAGATGCAAGACAGTAAACAAGTAGCGCCAAAAATGCTTTATCAGAAGCACTGAGCAAGCAGGGGGGCGGGGTTAAATATCCAATGTCACATGATCACCGCCGTGAACCGACACGCACGTTGCCTCTCCTTAGCAACGCAGTGCTAAGCTTCCATGGCAACCTCCAGCCACCTCGGAGGCCCGTAGTTCGGGTTATTCCTTTCTGTGAACCACAGCGCAAAACTCGGTTGAGTCCCGTGTTTCTACTGATGAAACGAACAGTACGTATCCCATTCCGGGGATTTGCGCGCATAACACCTAGCTAAAACTGTATCCCCAACCTGCAGACTTCTGTCAGGGAAAACAGAGGATATGCGAAAAAAACCTTATGTAACTTTGAAGTAGGGCTAAAAGAAGAGCAGGAGGGGTGTATAAATGATCTCTTACCTGCTGGATAGATTAGTGCCCCCATGTATAATTGAACATAGCCCCACCATGCACTTAAAATAATTGAAGAGGTGGTGGACATTTTAGTCCCATCCTCAAATATTTTCTCTAGTCTGGAACTGGACACGGTAAATGGTTCCTGAGAGATTACTTTACTTTACTTTAATATACTTATAACGCGCACCATTGACCATGAAGACAAGACCACAGAAGTAAGTTCCAGAGAAAACGAGCTTTATGCGGTTCAGATCAGCACATGCGGCAATGTCTAAATAACAGAGTTTTCAGCCTTTTTCTGAAGATCATTGTAGAACTCAGCTCTCTTAGATCCACAAACAGGCCATTTCAAGCCCTAGGCACAGCCATGGCAAAAGTTTATTATTAGACCTGAGGGTCCTTGCGCATGATTTCTTGAACAGAGCCTCACGCAAGTACAACGGGCTTGATCCCATAAAGCAATTATGGGTAATCACTAATAGACAGTAATGAATCCTTGCTTCAACTGGAAGGCAATGCAGACTGCGTCTTGCGTCAGAGACGTGATCTCTCTTTTTGAGTCCAGATGTCTCTTACTGCACTATTCTGAATCACCTGCAGACAATTACATTCTACTTTTGAAATGACCACAAGCAGGCTGCTGCAATATTCACTCTTTGCACCCGCAATAGCCCTTTATTTTTTATTTATTGCATTTGTATTATGCCCAAACCCGGAGGTACCACGGCTTAGTATACAGGTATACTTAGTCTTGGTAGTTGCATATTTAACAATGGATAGTACAGTTTACAAGTACACGTTGTGTTGCACGTCTTAGAAATCTCACAGTGGAATGCATACGATAGGAAAAGAACACATATAGGCAGCCATAGTTATCTTGAATGTTACAAGGACATATAAGGGGATGGGGAACAGTGGGTCAGAACGGAGCTAAATTGTTGGTTTTCTAGCTGAGGGGTAATAATTAAGGTTAGTATTTATTAAAGAGCCAGGTTTTGAGGAGTTTCTTGAATTTGTTAAGTGAGGGCTTGTTAGTGATGTTGGAGGGGAGAGTGTTCCAGATTATGGGGGCAGCTATGGGGAAGCTGGATCTACCTGTTCCAGTGTTCTTAAATCGTGGAATGAACAGATGTTGGTGGGCATTCGATGTGAGTGTTCTATTAGTGTTTTTCTGCCTTAAGCTTTGATTAAGGTAGCTAGGTACAGTGCCAGAAACACACCTGCGTGTTAGGGTGAGTGTTTTATGAATTATCCTAGCTTCAATCGGGAGCCAGCGGGCTTCTTTTCTATATTGAGATGTGTGATCCCTTTTTTGTGTCTAATGCTGCTCATAGGGCTTTATTTTGGATTAGTTGTATTTTATTTATATTTTGTTGAGAGGACCTAATAACAGTGGTCTATCTTGGCTAGTATAAGGGCTCTAGCAAGGGTGATGCAATTGTTTTGTGAAAGGAATGGTCTACTTAATGTGATGAGTTTAGCCGTATAGGCTGTTAAAGAAGCAAGTGTTTTGATGTGTTTGCCCATGGTGAGGCTAGAATCCAAATAAACTCCTACGGCCTCATTACGACTTTGGAGGTTGCCATGGCGCTATTGGCGCCATGGCTGCCTCCAAAATCGGGTCGGGGTTCCCTGAATGGGGAATTACCGGGCCATTCCGAGTTTGGAGGGCCGGGTAATTCCTCCTTCAGGGATCCCGGGCCCAGACCTTCCCCATTCCCATTTGAGCCCCCATAGGGCTCAATGGGAATGGGTGCGGGAGCTAACAACGGGCCGATTACGACCGGCCCGTTGTTAGCTCCCTGGTCCCCTCGCGGGACCCGATCTGGACGCCTGGTACACCCAGACGTCCACATCGGGTCCCGCGAGGGAACCTCGTTGTCCTGACTTGCCGCGTAGTGAAGAGTAATGGGCCTCTGTCCACAAATCACCCACAGGGAAATGTAAATAAACACCCTGTGCGAGCTTTGAGGCCACAGGTGGTTTGATGGTTCACCGGATCTGATGACGCCAAGGACCCCAGAGGCTGTTGGAAGGAAGTTAAGATTAGCACAGGCAAACACAGTACTTTGGTATGAAGACGTGTGCAGTAATCTCTTACCTAAAACCAGCAGGGATGATACTGGGGTAACTTGGGTCTGGTGCGAGGGAGTGCCGCAGATCCGGCCAGTCGTGTCCCAGATGGTCGGTACCGACTGTACCTGTGTTTCTGCCGTGACTTGAAAGGCAAGTGAAACCAAAACGCGTAGAGCCAATGGCCGGAGATCGTAGAGTCAAAAAGGGGCAATCCGTAAACAATCCGTTAAGCAAAGCAAAGTGTCCAGAGTACCGAAATCCTTGCAGTTCCGAGCGACAAGATTGAGGAGTAGACAGACCAGTCCGTGATTCATAAGCCAAAGTCCAAATCCAAAATATCCAAGTAACGTGATATCTGCAAGCGCCGAACAGTGTCATGAAACAGCTGTGAAGCGGTGAGAAACTCGAACTTCCCGGTTTTTACGTGCGTCGACTCCCGATCACGTGAGCGGTACTCTGGACACGTAATCGAGAAGTCGACGCGGAACCAGGAAGTAACCGCGATCGGGTGTTCCATCCCGAGCGCAGTCTCCATGGGAGTTGCCAATGGAAACGAGGCAACAAACCGGGCCAGCTTCTACGCACGACCCGCACTCGCTGGTGACAGCGACTCCCTCGCACCCTAAGTGAAGATATGTCTCGAGAGGTGGACGTCAACCCGGGGCGAGTAACAGTGTGTGCTGGGGTATCAATCAAAGAGGTGCATCGTGGCGAGACTGGTTTGTTGTGCATGACATAGCCCCGCCTCAATGGCCCACGACCACGTGGGCAGGAAGGAAAGTCCCGGTGGAAACGTGAAACAAGTCTCGGGGCATGGACATCCCCAGCAGGGACCCAACAGCGCTCCTCGGGGCCAAAACCCACCCAGTCCACGAGATACTGGAGTCCACCCCTAACCACACGAGAACCCAATATAGCAGAAACCTCATACTCCACTGAGTCACCCACTATGATAGGGCCAGGTGTAGATCGGAGACGAGTAGGGGCCGGGCAAAGCTTCAACAAAGGAGTGTGGAAGACGGGGTGAATGCGCCAGGAGGCAGGGACTGAGAGGCGATAGGCCACAGGGTTGATCACAGCAGAAATCCTATATGGGCCCACAAAACGGGGAAGCAGCTTGCGACAACCAGGAAGCCTAAGGTGACGAGAAGAGATCCAAACCCTGTCCCCCACAGCATAGGAAGGCGCCGCTGCCCTCTTACGGTCCGCAGCAGCCTTCATTGATTCCCGGGCCTCCTGAAGATGAGCAAGTGTTTGGGCCTGAACGGCCGCCAAGTCGCGGGTACAGGCGACAGCAGCCGGGTTGTCAGAGGGCGCCAGGTCTGGGATAGGTAAGGTGCGGGGGTGTTGACCATACAAAACATAAAAGGGAGAAGAGCCAGTGGAGGAATGTGCGGAATTGTTGTATGAGAACTCAGCGAGATGTAGCAAGCCCAGCCAGGATTGTTGGTGTTGCAGAATCAGACAACGCAGATACTGTTCCATGGCCTGGTTCACCCTCTCAGTCTGGCCGTCCGTCTCCGGGTGGTAAGCGGAGGAAAAGCGGGAATCGATACCCAGGAGAGCCATGAGAGCACGCCAGAACCGAGAAGTGAATTGGGGCCCTCTATCCGAGATTATAATCGTGGGTAACCCAAAGAGACAAAAGACCGATTTGAAGAAGAGATCGGCCAAAGCTGGGGCAGAAGGGATACCAGAACAAGGTATGAAGCGAGCCATTTTGGAAAACGAGTCGACCACCACCCATATGGTGTCGAATCCCTTGGTCCGGGGGAGGTCTGTTACGAAATCCATGGAAACCGTGTGCCAGGGTCTGGGGGGTACAGGTAACGGAAGCAGGAGCCCCACCGGACGCCCTCTGCGGTGCTTACACTGGGCGCATATAGCACAGGTGTTAACATACCCTTCTACGTCGTGTTTCATGGAGGGCCACCAACACCAACGTCTGAGAATGTCCAACGTGCGCTTTTGTCCGGGGTGACCATTGATAGCGCTATCGTGGGACCATTCCAGGGCGAGATTGCGAGCGTCGGTCGTAGGTAACCACAATCTGTTTTGGATATACGGTAACCCCTCTTGAAACACCGGATCCCACTCGGTGACCTGATCAGGATGTAGCGAAACCCATGTGCGAATCGAGTCTAACAGAGACAATGGAGGGGTGCAGAGACAAATGACATGTTGGTTCAGTAGGTTTTCTGGGAAGACAGGTAAGGACACCCCACCCGGAGAGCGAGACAAAGCGTCCGCCTTCCCATGGGACAGCCCGGAACGATGTTTGATCTGGAAGTCGAAGGCCGCGAAGAATAAATGCCACCGCACCTGCCGACTGTTAATACACCTCAGCGAGGCCAGATCCTGGAGGTTGCGGTGGTCGGTGAACACCGTGACTGCGTGCCTTGCCCCCAATAAGTGATGCCGCCAGACTGAGAAAGCATCTTTGATGGCCAACAGTTCCTTCTCCGTGACGGTGTAATGTAGTTCCGTAGCAGAGAATTTTCGGGAATGAAACGCCACCGGATGCAACTGACCCGAAAGAGGGCATCGTTGGGACAAGACCGCCCCAAGAGCGAAAGAGGATGCATCAGCCTCCACAATGAACGGGAGTTCTGGATCGGGATGTTTCAGGACAGGAGCAGTTGTAAATGCAGACTTCAGGGCTTTAAAAGCTGCTTGGTGTACTTCCAACCAGACAAAAGGTGATTTGGGGCTGGTTAAGGCAGTCAGGGGAGCTACCAGAGATGAGAAGTCCTGGATGAAGCGTCTGTAGAAATTCGAGAACCCAAGGAAAGACTGCAGGGACTTGATGTTGCTGGGCTCCCGCCAGTCCAAAACCGCACAGACCTTGGACTGGTTCATGGCTAAACCCCCAGGGGTAATATGGAATCCCAGAAATTCAACGCTTTCAGTGTGGAACTGGCATTTCTCGGGTTTGGCGTAGAGCGAGTGTTGGCGGAGGCGGGACAGTACCTCGCGGACGTGCCCTATATGTTCTTTTATGTCCTGCGAGTATATCAGGATGTCGTCAAGGTATACTGCCACGCATACGTCCAACATATCGTGAAACACTTCGTTCATGAAACGTTGGAAAGTAGCAGGGGCGTTACAAAGCCCGAAAGGCATGACTACGTATTCAAACAATCCGTAGCGAGTACAGAAGGCTGTCTTCCACTCGTCTCTGGAGCGGATTCTGACCAGGTTGTAGGCCCCGCGGAGATCGAGTTTTGTGAAGATGGTAGCGTGACTTAACCTGTCCAGTAATGGGGTAATCAACGGTATTGGGTATCGATTTTTTATGGTGATTGAATTTAGCCGGCGGTAGTCCACACAAGGACGCAGATCGCCCTCCTTTTTAGGGACAAAGAATACAGGGCTGGCAGCTGGAGAGGTGGAGGGACGTATATGACCGACCTTCAAGGCTGTATGGATGTACTCCTTTAGTGCCTGTTCCTCCGAAGGAGATAAGGAGTAGATGCGTCCTGAGGGAATCGCGGAATCAGGGACTAGGTCAATGGGGCAGTCGTAGGATCGATGTGGTGGGAGCACCTCCGAGGAACCCTTGTCAAAGACCTCCCGGAAATCTCCGTATTCCGTAGGGATACCAATGGCAATTGCCCCCACTACATGAGGCTCCGGAGCCGCAGGGAAATCCCCGTGCAGTGTGAGCTGCGCTATGGCCCCTAGGGCTCGTGGAGGTGATTCTGTGTCTTCAGGAGCGGTGAGACAAAAATTCTGACATGTCTCAGATTCAAAATGGACCTGCCCCGACTTCCAGTCAATCAAGGGATTGTGTAGATGCAACCAAGGAAGACCCAGGATGATTCCGAACTGTGGCATTGTAATCAGATCGAAAGTGATGATTTCCTGATGCGTGTTTTGTATAATGAGGGAGATCGGGGCGGTTTGTTGCTTGATAGGGCCTGATATCAATGCTGTACCATCCACCGCTTGTACTGGCTCCGGATGTTGCTTGGTGATCAGAGGTAGGTTTAACGATCACGCCAAGGTTATGTCGATGTAGTTGCCCGTGGCGCCTGAATCGATGTAAATCGATACAGCGTGGGCGGTATCGGGTGTAGGGTTAAGTGTGGCCTGTACTAACACTGGTCTGATCCTGCCAAAGGCGGGGTTCCTGTCCGGGGAAATGGAAGTACTGCTCGAGCCGTTCCCCGGATCTAGGGTCGAGCACTCGGAAAAACCGGGTTCTTGAGCTTAGGGCGTCTGGGACATGACTTTACAAAATGGCCATTTAGGCCGCAGTAGAAGCAAGCATGGTCGGTTCTCCTGCGATCCCTTTCTAGTTGCGTGATAGGACTGCGAATGCCACCTATTTGCATGGGTTCGATGCCTGTACCAGAGGAGGAGGAAGGTGAGGTGGCAATGGGGTTTCCTGTTTCAAACCGACGTTCGGAACGTCTGGCGTCGATTTGAAATGCGAGGTCCACTAACTCAGTGTGGGTCGTGGGCAAGGATGGGACAACGGCCATAGCATCTTTCATGGTGTTATTGAGCCCCTATAGAAAATGACTGCCCTTTTTGGTTCAGGCCAGGACGTTTCAGCGACTAGCTGGTTGAAACGGGCAATGTATTCCAGAAGAGACCCCTTCCCTTGAGTTAGGTCTAACAATTCGAGGTCCCGAGATTGGGCTTTGTGACGTGTGTCGAACATACGGGACATTTCTGTGACTAGTAGCTCAAAGTCATACAAGACAGGGTTGTCGTTTTCCAACAAGGGGTTGGCCCAATCTGCCGCGGTGCCGGCCAGATGGGACAAGGCGAAGGCCGCTTTAGTGGTGGCGTCAGGAAAAGCCTGAGGTCTACAGAGGAAATGTAATTTGCACTGATTTACAAAGGTACGACACTTTCGGGGATCACCGTGGAACCTCTCTGGGGTGGCCAAGGGAAAAGGCGTGGGCATGAGTACTGGTAACTGAGGAGGTGCAGGGGTAATAGGAGGCTGGGGAACAATCGGCTGAGTAGTTGGGGGTTGTACTGCCGCGGCGGCCTCCCCGAACTCAGCATCAACGGGCAAAGGAAATCGTGTGCTTTGGATTAAGTCTAGCCTCTGGTGTATTGTAGCATTAGCGGCAAACATATCCGCTCTTAGCAGTGTGAGTGCCTGTACCAAGGCAGCCACGGGGTCCTCAGCCGTAGGCTCCATACTCTCCACGACGCAACGGCTTCACAGTCTGTCCTGACTTGCCGCGTAGTGAAGAGTAATGGGCCTCTGTCCACAAATCACCCACAGGGAAATGTAAATAAACACCCTGTGCGAGCTTTGAGGCCACAGGTGGTTTGATGGTTCGCCGGATCTGATGACGCCAAGGACCCCAGAGGCTGTTGGAAGGAAGTTAAGATTAGCACAGGCAAACACAGTACTTTGGTATGAAGAAGTGTGCAGTAATCTCTTACCTAAAACCAGCAGGGATGATACTGGGGTAACTTGGGTCTGGTGCGAGGGAGTGCCGCAGATCCGGCCAGTCGTGTCCCAGATGGTCGGTACCGACTGTACCTGTGTTTCTGCCGTGACTTGAAAGGCAAGTGAAATCAAAACGCGTAGAGCCAATGGCCGGAGATCGTAGAGTCAAAAAGGGGCAATCCGTAAACAATCCGTTAAGCAAAGCAAAGTGTCCAGAGTACCGAAATCCTTGCAGTTCCGAGCGACAAGATTGAGGAGTAGACAGACCAGTCCGTGATTCATAAGCCAAAGTCCAAATCCAAAATATCCAAGTAACGTGATATCTGCAAGCGCCGAACAGTGTCGTGAAACAGCTGTGAAGCGGTGAGAAACTCGAACTTCCCGGTTTTTACGTGCGTCGACTCCCGATCACGTGAGCGGTACTCTGGACACGTGATCGAGAAGTCGACGCGGAACCAGGAAGTAACCGCGATCGGGTGTTCCATCCCGAGCGCAGTCTCCATGGGAGTTGCCAATGGAAACGAGGCAACAAACCGGGCCAGCTTCTACGCACGACCCGCACTCGCTGGTGACAGCGACTCCCTCGCACCCTAAGTGAAGATATGTCTCGAGAGGTGGACGTCAACCCGGGGCGAGTAACAGTGTGTGCTGGGGTATCAATCAAAGAGGTGCATCGTGGCGAGACTGGTTTGTTGTGCATGACACTCGTAATATTGCGGAATGGGTTTAACAGCGCCGCCACCATTAGCAGCGCCCGTTAACCCATTTCGCAATTTTTATAATGAGGCCCCTAGAGTTTTTACTTGTTTAGAGATAGTGATGGGGGTGCCATCAATATTTATTGCTGTATATTGTGGAGGAAGCTTTGCTAATTGGACTGGAGATCCTTCAATGAGGATCTCTGTGTTTTCTCAATTTAAACATAGATTATTTGCTGCCATCCAGTTCTGGATGATAGACTAGATTTTATTTACCTCAATGGTATCCTGTTCAAGGTTTCTTTTTTAGGAATAAGTATTTGTGTATCTTCAGCAAAGTTGTTGTAAATGACTCCCATTGCATCTAGTGATGGAAAGAGTAATTTAGTATACACATTATATAGCGGTGGACAGAGGCAGGAACATTGAGGCACTCCAAGTGGGACTGAGATAGGGTCTGTTGCCACATCTCCAAAGTCTACTCTGGATGTGCGGTCTGAAAGGAATGAGTTGATCCACGTGGTGGCATCCATAGAGAATCAGAAATTGTTTGCTAGCATATGCTGCAGACAGGTCAGGTAATAGGAATATGCATAGTTGACCTGATTCCCTGACCGCATCCATCTGATTTTTGAGGTCCAATAATGCTGTCTCAGCACTATGGCCTGGACAGAAGCCCGACTGTCTTTCTCCTAGCAAGTGATTGTTTTCAGGTGGGATTGGACTTGGGTGTATGCGATTTTATCTCTGGTTTTGAGTAGGAAGGGGACAGTGGTGATGGTTCGGTAATTGGCGGGGATGGTGGGAACTAGGGTTGTTTATTTGAGGAGTGGGGTAACCCATGCTTCTTTGATGTTAGATGGGATGGTGTTGGTGTTGAAGGAAGCATTAACAAAATTGGTGATGGTTGTTGCTAGGGTGCTGCAAACTCTCATCTCAGAACAGGTTATCATGCCATGTTCTTTCTGGAGAGGAGCGCCTGCTACCTTCTTTGAAATGTTTGCAGGGTACTTGGGGTTGATCACCCTGAGTTACCTAGGGGCAACCAGACGTGGACTCCCTTCTCACTGTGCTCAGAGAGACAAAGCTTCACCTCACTGATGAGGCCCAACAAGGCTAAAACACGTGTATGGGGTTGCTTTTGGTACTCTTGTTCAGAGAAGAATTGCCATAGCATTTCGGTGCTGGACTACCCATGGGGGTGGGACATAGACCGATATGCAAATGGATAGTTCCCATCTGTGAAAGGTACAGTGAGCAAAAAGCGTGTGCTGCAAACTCTCATCCCAGAACAGGTTATCATGCCATATTCTTTCTGGAGAGGAGCGCCTGCTACCTTCTTTGAAATGTTGCTAGGGTAGGGGAACATTCCTTGACAAGTTTAGTGGGCAATGTGTCTCCTTTACAGTTAGAGGGCTTTAGTTAAGCTATGTTTTTTAGTACTTGGTCTGTGGTGACTGTGGTGAAGTGGAATTCGGGTGTATCCATATTGGCATCTGATGGGGGCAGGGCGGATGACTTTGAATTGGTGGCTAGTATTTCTTTTTGTGAGTTGATTTTATTTTGCAGGGTATTTATTTTAGAGGCAAGAGCATCCTGAATGGTGGTGCACCATGCTTTATTAACTTTGGCTATACTAGGAGGAGGTATGGGGGTTTCTAATTCCTTAATAATGGCGGATAGTTCTTTACTATTTGAGGTGGCATTGGTAATGTGCGAATTAAGGGAGTTTGCTTTCTGGGCATATACTTCATGCTTATATAATTTGGATATTCGTTGCATTTCATTTTTAGTGTCGCTGGTGGGGTTTTTTCTATAGAGGGGTTCTAGTGCTCTTTTGTTTTTTCTGAGTTCTCTAAGATTGTCATTGAACCATGTTTTGCTATTTTTGGGTTTTGGTTTTTTGAATTTGTGTGGGGCTATTTCATCAATGGCAGATAGCCTTGCTATCGTCTGAGCATTTGATTGCGAGATAAATGGCTGAAGTTGTGCCAACAACTTTATGCAGTCGGCCATGGAGGAGGCAAAGCTGCTAACATGCACCGCATATACATTTTTTTATCTACAATGATTCCCAAAGTTTTCACAGTCCCTATTACCATAAGCTCTGTTTTTTCTTTGTTGAGAGCCAAACCATTTGCTATCATCCAGGCTTGTATAAGATCATACACTTCGTAGATGTTATTTACGTCCTCTATATAGGTACCTGATAACGGGATGACACATTGTGTGTCATCCGCATAATTGGTAACTGCCACATCACTTTTTTCCAGTAGACTAAAAAAGGAGACTGTGAAAATATTGTTCAATGAGGGGGACAGAGGGCGCTAGAGAGCCGTCCAAGATGGCGGCCTCCCTGTGAGCTCCACGGAGCTCCCTCAGAAATCCTGACGAATCGAGGCATCTGCGCTGGGCATTGTGTATGCAGCCACCCCCAGTTTGTAGCCAAAACGATTCTGAACAAAACGAAGTACTTCTTTCGTCGTAATTCGGATGCTGGGTCCAGATTCCTCAGCGACGAGAAACCCTCCCCCTCCCCGGTCCGAGTGGAGCGCCGGCGCGGGCTAGACGCGAGGCAGTCGGAGACAGAGCGGGCCCGGAGGGGGACGGCCTGAACGGCCGAAAGCGGTGGGACATCCGGCAGAATCTCGGAGGAGCCGTCCTGAACGAACCCCGAAGATCAGGTACGCGCGCCCCCGTGCGCCCCCGTCCATACTCCCCGGGGTGAATTTCAGCCTGTGTGAAGGCGCGGGGCGCGGGAAACCGCAAGCCGGGGTCCGCGTGAACCCCCAACGTACGGGCCAGCCGAGAACCAGCAGTAGATAGCGCTTGGACCCGGCGTCACTCCCGCTTCCACTATACCCTATCACAAAGGGAAACATCAGGAGAGAAACCCCATCCGAGATAGCGCAACGGAGGCGCGGATCAACCGGGACCCCGGACCTACCTCCGGTGCCCTGTAGGACCCCCGCTACACAAGCGCCAATGGCGGCCTCAAAGAAAATGGACAGAGCTCAAAAGAAGCTAAACTTTGAGGGCAGCTCCGTGACCAAACCAACCACCTCAAATGGCAGAGCGCTATCTCCCATCCAAGACGAGGAGGAGGCCCACGGGTTCGACATCAGGGAAATTCTCCTAGAACTGAAAGCCGGAATTGGCGGTCTTGGGAGCAAACTCGACACCCTCTCCTCTAAGGTTGATCTGCTCCAGCACCGGTTAGACAAACACGCCGATAGACTTGACACAGTCGAGCAGAGGGTGTCGGACCTCGACGACGGAGCAGCGGCCCTGACTTCCAGAGTGGCCTCCCTAGAAGGGCAAATGAAAGCGGTAAACGCAAAGAATGAAGACTTGGAGGGCCGCTCCCGACGCAACAACATCAGGATCGTTGGAGCTAGGGAACAACAACTCAACATAAAGATGGAGGACTACATTGAGAAGTTATGCGTAGACCTTTTCGGCACAGACATCCTGTCCAAACTGTTTGTTGTGGAGAGAGCCCACCGAATTCCCAACACCAGACCGATCCCGGGGGCTAATCCTCGCCCAATCATAGCGAGAGTGCTCAACTACAAAGACCGGGACGCCATCCTACGGGCGGCCAGGGAGAAAGGCGATCTTCAGTACGACGGTGATAAAATCCAATTTTTCCCGGATTTCTCCCAGGCGGTCCAAGCGCAAAGAAGATCGTACACGGCAGTAAAGCGCAGGCTTCAAGAGAACCAGATACAATACGCCATGCTCTACCCTGCCAAACTCCGAATCCAACATGAGGGGACGACCCAGTTTTTCAACTCTCCGGAAGAGACGAGCGATTATCTGGACCGCTCGGGCTGCAGACCCGCCTCCTCCAACGGAAGGCCTCAAAGGGGAGAGAGACCGAGAAGAAATCCACCATAAATTTTGCCTACAAGGTACCTAATGGGAGGGCTAGTGTCTGCATGGCTGACAAGGAGAGACCACCGCAGACCACTATTGTATCCGGGGAAGGGAGCTAGCCCTCTCTTGGAGGGCCACTTGCGCCCCGAGCACAGCAATGCAAGTTGTTTCGTTACTATGGGACTGTTTACCACGGGCCTGTTGGGGGTTGCCCGTGCATGGGAGGGAAGTTAATTCAGTAATACCGCCTCAACCCACATACCCCCGATCCACGACAGCCACGCGAGGAACTATGTACCTACAAATCGCCAAGTCTTCCTGGCTCCTTCTCCGAAAGCGACTCCAGCTAACTCCGCGGGCCCCGGCCCGACAGGATTACACTGATCCGTTCAGATGGCAGCGACAACGTTGAGAATCGCCACCTGGAATATACGCGGCGGCAACCAGCCTACGAAAATGAGGAGAATCCTTCAATATCTGCGGAGACACAAAATCAACATAGCGATACTCCAGGAGACTCATCTACTACCCTCGTCGGAACAGCGCTGGGCCAGATCATGGGGATGCCACCGGTACTTCTCGTCCTACTCATCGTTCGCCAGAGGCGTGGCGATCCTGATCGATAAGAGGACCAATTTCAGCCTCATCGAGTCAAAGAAGGACACCGAAGGAAGGGCCCTACTGGTGAAAGGAATAATCGCTGGAAAGGAAGTGGTGGTGGTCAACTCTTACGCTCCAAACACAGATGGACACGATAACTTTAACTGGATAATGTCCCATCTAGCCACGACCGACGCGTCGACTGTGGTGTGGGGGGGCGACCTCAACACCGCGCTCGACCCCAGGCTCGACAGGTCCCACAACACTTCAGGAAACCCGTCCAAAGCAAGTACTCAGGTTCGAGAGATTTGTCAGGCCTTCAATCTTTCCGACATGTGGAGAAGACACAACCGAGACAGGAGAGACTATACCTTCCGATCAGCTGTGCACAACACCAGTTCTAGAATCGATTATATCCTGGCGTCCTCCCACAGCCCTTTCAGGTGGGACGCGTGCCAGATCCTACCAAGGTCCTATTCCGACCATTCGATGGTGGTATTGGAGGCCACCCTAGCGGGCACAGCAGTGCCAGGCCTCAACTGGAGGTTTAAACCCGGTTCACTCACAGACGCAGTGTTTGCAGCAGAACTGCGGCAAGAAATACTCTCCTTCATAGACACCAACCAAAACTCGGTTGACTCCGCAGGCACCATTTGGGAAACATTCAAGTGCTTTGTCAGAGGAATCTGCCTGACCAAAGAAAACGGGACACTAAAAATGATCCGAAGGGAACTGTCCAACATAGAGGACCGTTTAAAGGAATTGGAACAGAATCTCCTCAACACCCCCGATCCATGCACGCAAGCCAAGCTTAAGCAAGAACTCTTGAAATTTAAGGAGACAGCGGACCGCGAACTGAAGTTCATGGGTCGTAGACAGCAGATCAGGCAGTACGGTGAGGGGCAAAAACCAGGTGCACTGCTGGCCCGACTACTATCGATAGACAGAGTCCCACCTCATATTGAATGTGTCACAGATGCGCAAGGACAGATAGTCTACACGGAGGAGGGGATCTCCAACACCTTCCGGGAATTCTATCAAGACCTGTACAGCTCAAAAGGAACATCAGACCCCGAAGCGATACAAGAATACCTGAATGACACAGAACTGTATTGGGTAAGCCAAGACTTGCGCGAACCCCTGAACGCGCCCATCTCACTGGAAGAAATCCGGATGGCAATCAAATCCCTACCTAATATCAAAGCACCCGGCCCCGATGGGCTCAACGGCGAGTTCTACAAGGCGCACATGGACATAGTGGCCCCCCTCCTCTTGCAGGTCTACGAAGAGGCGGTGGGTCGAGGAGCACTTCCCCCCACGACGCGTGAAGCCAACGTGATGATGCTGCATAAACCCGGAAAACCTACAGAGAGCTGCGCCTCGTATAGACCGATCTCTCTGATCAACCTGGACAACAAAATCCTGGCCAAAATCCTGGCGGCCAGACTGCTCCCTCTGATGCCAGCACTAGTGCTGGGTGACCAGGCCGGGTTCATCCCGGGGCGTAGCACAACGTTCGGCATAAGGAGGCTGTTTGGCGTCATCGAGGCCCTAGACTCGACACAGCAGGCGATAGCAGTACTGCTGGACGCCGAGAAGGCGTTTGACTCTGTAGAGTGGCCTTTCATGTTCGCGACACTGAAGCAGATGGGTCTGGGCAACTTCTTCCTGAAGCTAGTAGCTCTGCTTTACAATAATCCACGCTCGTACATCACACTCGGGAACACTAAATCATCGGGGATCACATTGGAACGCGGGACGAGACAGGGTTGCCCTCTTTCGGCCCTTATCTTCGCCCTGGTGATGGAACCCCTAGCCTCGAGGCTACGGGCCGAGCAGTTAGAGCGAGGGTTAAAACTGGGTCCTCACAGGCTAATCGTCTCCCTATACGCGGACGATGTCATGCTGTTCATTAGCGACCCCCAAGTCAACCTCAACCCCGTAATGCGAGAGGTGATAAAATTCGGGTTAATGTCAGGGCTCAAAACCAACCACTCCAAATCGATAGTATTCCCCCTGACTCCGTGCACCTCAGAGTTCGCCGACGACCATGGGTTCCAATGGGAAACCTCGAAAGTGCGCTACTTGGGGATCAAGATGTCACGTAACCATCACGAGATATTTAGAGATAATTACGGAACCGCACTGCAGCTATTACTTGAACGTATTCAGAGATGGAAATCACTCCCATTGACGCTGTGGGGCAGGACCTCACTGACGAAAATGGTTATTCTCCCCAAACTCTTATATCTCTTCACAAATATCCCGCTACTTCTCCCCAAGTCCTTTCTGTCAAAGATCAAGAGCACGATCCTAGAGTTAATATGGG
The DNA here is from genome assembly GCF_040938575.1 of Ambystoma mexicanum. NCBI lineage: Eukaryota > Metazoa > Chordata > Amphibia > Caudata > Ambystomatidae > Ambystoma > Ambystoma mexicanum. The sequence goes on along the minus strand of NC_090924.1, from coordinate 172,709,062 downwards.
CGGGGAAACCGGCTCGGGTGGCTTACGACACACTCACTTTACCTATAGCGAAGGGAGGTCTGGCGCTCCCAGATATAGAGAAATATTACTGGGCGGCTCAGGCTCAATTCCTGAGCCACTGGTACTCAATCCACTATGTAAGACCACATGTGCAAGTGGAAAGAGCCCTGGCCTCCCCCGATTTACTATCCGCAGTCATAATCAGCCACATCCCTGTGCCGCATAAGACACTGAACACGGTCCTGTCTACATATGCGATATGGAAGAAGATCGCCAGTGCGTGTGGAGTGGCTGTACGATTCTCCCCCATACTACCTATAAAATTTATCCCCGGTATCCCTCTCACGAACGAAAAGGTATTCCTGCTATGGGTAGACAAAATAGGAGTAAAAACGCTAGGAGACCTCTTCCCAGAGGGCACCTTTCTGACCACCCAAATGGCCAAGGACAAGGGAGGGAACACATCCTTGGACGTCTTTCTCTATTTCAGACTCCGTCACGCCCTGCAGGAGCTATTCCCCTCATTCCCTAAACAACCCCCCACGTGGGAGCTGCTACATAACACAATATTAGCACAGGGAGAGGGCAGACTGGTGTCAACTCTGTACAAAACCCTGGTGAGTGACACGAGGAAGCTCCTACCTAAAGTGCAACACAGGTGGGAATCGGTTTTGCAGGAACCAATCAGTGAGGAAGACTGGGCCTACATTCTGCGACAAACTCAAAAAGTGGCGCTAAATTCTCGCTACAAACTGATCCATTTCAATTTTGTACACCAAACATATTACACACCCGCCAAAAAACACAGGCACCACCCAGAGGCGTCGGCCCAGTGTGAGAGATGCGTTTGTCCCAACGCCGACTTTCTTCATCTGGCATGGGTCTGCCCCGGTATCCAGCAATTCTGGTCCACCGTTATACAAACAACATCCGAGATTATAGGAGAGCAGATGACCCCCCTGCCGCTGGGCCCGCTTCTTGGCCTCACAAGACATCTGCAGCCATCGTCACGCAAGCTGGCGGCACTCCTCATGGTGCTAGCACGAAGGAGAATAGCCATGTCGTGGGGCAGGGGCCCACTCCCTAGGGTAGCTGACTGGGAAAAGGATATAACTTATTGCCAAGATATGGACACTGAATTTATTCGTACACTACCTTTACACGCACGCCCTCCTGATATCTGGGGACCATATATCACCTACCTGATGAACAAATCTGTTACTTCGGACCCTGATAATCCAAACACCCAGAACTCAGGTCCGTAAGAGGGAGGAGCGGGAAGACAAGGAGAGAAAACGTCCATGCGACTAAGGCAATGAGTAGAAACTCTCAAAGATACTGTGGATACGGGGGATGGGGGGCGGTGGGGTGGGGGAATTGTTGTGGGATATTGCATTCAGCAGCTCCCTGTTGGAGCCATGCCTACCGGTTATTGTAAAATATAAATAAAGTTTGGAAAAAAAAAAAAAAAAAATGAGGGGGACTGGTATGCCCCCTATGGTACACCATACGCCAAAAGCACAGTTTGGTCTTCTGAATCCTTGCTACAGACCCTACACCACCTGTGCTGAGAAAGAAGGTGATCCAGAGGGCTGTATCATCTGAAAAATGGGAAACTTCTTTTAGCCTTGTTACCAACAATGCATGGTCAACCAGGTCGAAAGCCGCTGAGAGGCCAAGCAGCATCAACAGAGCTGTTTCCCATTTGTCCATGGTATTCAAATGTCTTGATTTCAAGTCAAGTAAAGCCGCTTCTGTTCCGTGGCTTTGTCTAAAACCTGATTGCCATTTATTTAGAATGGTGTGTTCATTCAAATCTGCTGAAATATGAATCTACGCCACAAGGTGTAACATTTTTCAAAGAAAAGGAGTTTTAGTAATCAGCCGGTATTTGACAGCGATACTAGGGCAAAGACCCAGCTTCTTCAGTAAAAGTGTAATGCATTCACTCTTGAGCCCCAGTGGGACATCATTTTCTGAGAAGGATGCGATTACAAATGTACACAAAGTACTGATCAGGATGGGAGAACAGGCCTTTATAATCATTGCGGGGCAAAGATCTCCCTTGCAGCTAGTCGGTTTAAGATGATCAATGATGTTGGCTAATTCGGTTTTGAATATAGCCTTAAAATTGAACTGCATGTCTTGCAATGTTTGTGTAGGTGCTACCACCTGATTGCTCTCAATATCCTTCTTTACCCGGTCCAATTTGCCCAGCATAGCATCTTGAATCAGAGTACACCAAGCAGTATCTTTTATTAGTACCCAGTGGCAAGAATCCATGGGATACACTTAGCGTGGGTTAGCTCATTTCCAAGGCCTACCACAGTGTAATCCTATGGATGAGCTTGCATGCATAGCGTGCTGGGTACACTCTCTTTTTTTTTTTAGGCAACCATGGAAAGAGAGAAGGGGCCCCACACGTGGTCCCTTCTCCCTTTTCCAAGGCGGCAATTTTTAATTTTGCTTTTCCACCCATTAATTAGTACGGAGCAAGTTGGCCCAAAATTGCGCCCTGTTGCTCCATAATAACAAAGCAGTACATGCATTCTAGTGTTCCAAGAACTAACGCATACTGCTATGTCACCTTTTCAAATGGCAAAAGAAATGCTGTTTGAAAAGGTTTTGTCAGCACATTAGTATTCCGGGGCTGAAAACTCTGAGAAAACTAGTATCACAAGACTGCAAACCCCGGAATACTAATGGCAGTAACTGTTAAGGCCCTTGCTACACTTGGGCCTGTATCTTCAGGCCATGGGGGCATTACCTTAAGCGTTAATGGCCCGTCGGCTCAGTGGTTATTTCCATATTATTCTATCTGAGTTCTTCAAGTACGGGGTTTCTAATTCTCTTAGTATTTTAAAAATGTTGTTGGCCTCCGATTGGGAATTACTAATTCTATCATTGAATCAATTTGTTTTTGCTGCTATAACTGCTGTTTTTAAATCCTTCACAGTCAGCTTGTATGCCTCCAAGCTAGGGCTATCCTGTAAGGATCTGCATGCGTGGAAACATTTATTTTTAGTTGCTTTCAACCTTTGAAAGTCAGGAGTAAACCAGTCTTTGCCTTTTTATTCAAAGACACTCTTGGCTGCCAGGGTGTTAGTGGCCTCAGCAAATACTGCAGGTAAGTACTGGCAATATCCTCCGCTGCCTCCAACTTGTGAACCTCATGAACCATGGGTAGCAACCAAGGCTCCACGCTTTCCGGAGTCCATTTCTTTATATTGCTTAGAGTGATGCTGTATTTTTCCCTGATCCTAGTCCTAATGATTTTTTTGTTAATTATTGTAAAGTGAACAAACACGTGGTCTGACCATGGGCAGGAGGTGACCACTAGATCATCAGCTTTCACATTATGAACAGCAACCCAGTCTAGAGTATTCCCTTTAACACCCAGAATATTTAGTAAATCCTCCAAAGATGCGGCAAGAGGATCATTACTATGACCCAGCCAAAAGTTAAAATCACCAAGGAATACTTCTTTGGTATTTGGTTTAAGGATAGTTAACAAAAGGTTACAGAATTGTGTAGGAAAATCTGGCATAGCAGCAGGTGTTCTATACACCAGAACCAAAATTAAGGTGGTTTTAGTGTCCGTACTTATCTGTTCATTACACTCAATACCTGGGACAACTACCTCCCATATATCCAGGTTGGATTTAAATATGATGGCAATCCCACCTCCTCTCCCCTCTAATCCGTCTTGTCGGATCATATTATACCCAACTGGAATGGCCAACGCTAAAGTAGGACCTGCTGCCTCATGACACCAAGTTTCCGTAAGTGCACAGATGTCAACATCCTGATCACTAATATAGGTTGCAACTTCTAATGCATGTTTAAGAAGTGACCTAGTATTCAAAAGAACTACTGTAAGACACAAAATATGACCACTTCTGGAGTTCTGAATCTTTTTTTCCAGCAGAGGAGCACTAAGCGTGCCTATCTCTACAGACCCCAATACATTGCCCCTCGGCTCTTCCCGAAGCTTGTCCACATTGCAGTAATCCCGACTCTCCCCGACTTCCTCTCTATTCTGCTATGCTGTTGCATTTACCAACTGATCCCACACAGAGACATATGACGCTGAGTGCGGCTCTTTTACAAAAGGTTCCTTTGTGCAAGCAATTTGTGCAACTTCCCATTGCATCACTGAGTCGTTTGCTGCTAGGGTGGAACCCAATACCCCTATAGTGGACGTCTTTTGCAGAAACTGCTGGAGGATATCCATGCTACGGACACTCACAGCGGGTGTCCTTGCACCATTTTCTTGCAGGGAGTACTCTTGCCCTTGCAGCCTCAACTGCGGCAAGTACCTGCATAATTGTCATGGCTAAAAGCTTACCAACCAGGAGAAGTAGAACACCCCAGCCACCAAATAGCACCATGGACAGGCGCTGACGGCTAGATATTCCAACAAAAGGAAGTATTGACCCTACGTTGCGCTCCTCCTGAAATGAAAACAATTCAAATTTACAATATTTGCAAAAGTTTTTTTAATGCTATTCCTTGAAAAAGTAGGAAAGAAAAAATTATTTAAACACAAACTTGTTTGTTTGTGGCAAAATAGTTATGCTCCACTAATTTGCCAAAATAATTGACTTTCTGTTAAGAGTCCAAACTTGGTGCAAAGAAACTGGCTACCATTGATTTGATGATTATCCAGTTTTAAGGATAATTAGTTTCTGTGTAATGGACAAAATGCTGTTTTTGTCAAGTATTGGCAGAACTCATCGGTGTTAGGACGCCGTAATTATCCGGCTTCCACGGCTTCCACGAGGCGTAATACTTATGGATCTCGTTCTTGCCAACGAACGGTGGTTACGGCCCCTTTAAGACCTCGTCTGCCGGGAGCTTGGAGGTTGGCATGGAGACGATGGCGTCCTCTCACGGCATTCAGTTTTCACCGTGCACGCTGAAGGACGTATTGTGCTCATGTGATTCCCTATTTAAGCCACGCCTGTACGTTATGTCGGCGCTTCTGAATCTTGTATTCTAGCGGCTTGCTATCCTCGTATCTAGATTCTGTCCTTGCTTTCTCTGCCTTGTTTTCCCCGTGCTCTTCGACCTTGGACCGCCACCGGACCTGCCTTGCCTTGCCCCTTTGTACTTTGCTGCCAGCCCTGCTCTTCGACCTCGGACCGCCACCGGACCTGCCTTGCCTTGCCCCTTTGTACTTTGCTGCCAGCCCTGCTCTTCGACCTCGGACCGCCACTGAACCTGCCTTGCTTACCCCTTTGTACTTTGCTGCCAGTCTTGCTCTTCGATCTCGGACCGCCATCGGACCTGCCTTGCTTGCCAGCCAGTTTTTGTACTGTTTCCCGCTTGCGGTTCCTACTCCTGCATTGGACCTTTGCCCCACTGGTACACGGACTAGAGACTGCCTTATTGTACCGTTAGGCGTCCTCGTGCCGTCGGTTTAGGTGTTGCTCTTTGGGCATTTGCTTGGATCTACCTCCTGTTCCCGGTTTTGCCTTCACTTCTGGTTGATTCCTTGACATTTCGTATTTCTGGTTTGCCACGAACACTTCCACATTACTTCTCCTTCCTGGGGATTTTCTGACACTCTGAAGAACTGCACAGGTTAGTGTTTGGTTTCACTCTTGATGTTTGAATTTCTGCATAGAATTGCACCATTGTGATTGTTGCTCTTCTTGCAGTTGTCTGGGGGTCTTCCCTGTACACCCTGAGAAGTCGTCTCGTCCCAGTATCCTGTCCCATGCGGTTCTGGGTTCATCGTTGGCATTCCATCTTTCCGCCAATCAATTGTTCTAGTTGTTCATTGTATCAACTAGTTCGGTAGATTGGCGAGAAGAATTCCTCGGCTACACTACGAGGGCAAGAGCGCTACTGACAGTTTTTGACAGTAACATTTTTAAGTATCAATGGTGTCCTTCTCTTAGATTGCTAATTTGTGGTCACTTGACAGGATTTGTCTACCATTTCGCTCTTTTTATCCAATGGTTATATTGTTGAATGTTAAATGTTGATTTTCCCAAAGATACTGCTTCAAATAAATCAGTTCTACCTTTGTTGTTGAGGTTTTTTTTGTAAATCCTTTTGTAATGTCCTTGATGATATAGTTGGAGATGTCACTAATTATCCTTGTTGTATAATTATTATTACCAGTCCTCAACACGTGTTTCCCCACTCTGGTTTATCAGTGGTTCTTCAGTAGGTGAGATGGTTAGTAGAACTAAACTGAATATGTGGATCCTTGTTTTGATGCTTTAACAATCTTTCTTATGTAGGTTACTGATGTTCTGATTATTTATCCAATATGATGATTGCCTTCATTAGTTCTTATAGGTCCGCAGTAAGAAGTTTCTGGACTTTCAGTAAGAGGTGCCTGTCCATGACTTGATTATGGGGTGAATCTGTAGTCCATTTGCAGGGGCTTGAGCTTCTCTCTACGGCTTGGATGGTGTGATTGCCATGTAATGGCCACTTTCCCTCTGACCAGTCCGCAAACTATACATATTACATCCCAAATGGGAGTTCAAGGATAGCTCATGCCTTGGTCCTTGCCTGAGATTGGCAACAAGTAGTAGGGTTCCAAGTGGTCAAACACTTTGAAAGTGCCCCCAGGCCATTAGTTCTCCTCTTACGGCAACAGTAAAGCAAAAGCCACAATTCCACTTTCCTATTGTTCTACTGATATTGTGGTACCGGGCCATGCGCATTGTTCTGTAAAATGGGCAACACTGATTCAGAAAAAAAAATTCATAATATATACAGTTCAGTAGTGGGGAACATTGAGCACCTATGCTCAGATAGTGTGAAAGGCACCATTTTGGGGGAATTTGGGAAACTGATTGAGTAAATTCAGCCCCTTATCACCTCTACTAGATCTCTTATTGCCAAGGGTGCAAAGAAAGAACAACCATGTTTCGATACTGATTGTAGAAACACTAAACGTAAATTGTTTGCCTACTTTAAATGCAAAGAACAGCTGGACAGAGAGCATCGTTGGGGGTTGAGACGTGGATATGAAATCCTACTAATGCTGCAGTTTCTCAAGGCAGGTGACTTTTGAAGTTTGTAACTGACAGAGACTTGACGGCCAATGCATATATCAAAGCCTGTATCATGCCTGATATGTGGCACTCACACTTTGAGACCCTTTACAAGTCGCTTTGTAAGAACGGGCAAGAGGAGCTTGAATACTGCCACTATAGTAATAACCAGGGCTACACCCACCTGGTACTTTCTCTGATGGAGGTAGACGAGATAGATCTGTATAAAAGTGAGCCTGCAGTCTGGGCCGAGGTGCTGACAACATTTTTCAATGCCATTTTGGCCACAGATAGAATACCAGAAACGTGGACGAGCACCGAGATCGTTCCGATCTTCAAGAAAGGGGATAGGGCTGTACCTTCAAATTACCACCCCATCTCCCTTTTAGATGCTGCAGGCAAGACATTCGCCAATTTCCTATTGAAGCACCTACAAACCTGGATCAATGGTGTTTCCCCCCTGAACCACCTCCAAGTGGGTTTTCAAGCCAGGATAAGCACCATAGACAAGAGTTTTTCGTTGCATTTGATTATCCAGAAGCATTTATTAATAAAATGTTGTATGCTATGTTCGTGGACCTGAGGACTGCCTTCAACATTGTTGATAGATGTTTTGATTGAGAGCCCTACCCATTGTATGCACTTATGTGATGGTTTTAAAGATTTGAGGAGGAATTATTTGATACCACTTTTTACATTGTTTTGAATATCAAAAACCGGGGAAGCCATGTACCTCTGTAAATCAGCAGAAAACCTGAATGTAATACACTTTGTTTCTATGTACATTGATTGGGCATGCTACAAGAGCAATACGCTGCTAAACGACACAGGCTGAACCTTGATCTGTCCTTTGCACTAGCAATTTATGTTTCAATTTTGCACTAATCTATGACCTATGCACTTTGCCTTAAATTTGTAATGATGGATAATACGCTGTACTACTGTGTTTTTATGGATTTTAATCTGTAATGTCTTGGTCTATGGGTGTTGCCCTGGTGTTTGTATTTTGTAGCTGATGGCTCATGTCGAATAAAGATTCACAAAAGCAACAATAAACAAATCAAGTAACTTTTCTTATGGAAAGACTACTTGCTATTTACAAAATATGGAGGGGATGATCTTGCTAAAGATCAGGAAGGGAGTTTGCGCCTGCTAACTCAGGCATACACTACAGAGGCTCAACACACTGTTTTGGCATAGGTCATAGCCAGTGCTCCAGATAAGATTTTTAAGTGGGAGTATGTTATTCCAAAAAGTCCAATTCCCAATGAGAGTATTTTTTAACTGAAAAACTGAAATGTTTTCATAATACTTTTTTCTTTGTACCTAGTTATTCATGCACATTAAAAGATGCATGTTATCTTCTTCCAAGCAGGCAGTTAAAATAGTGGTTTCTTCTTGTGCAATAGTGTTCCAAACATATCCATGGAGATGGGAGGGTGAACTCAGAGTCACAAGATTCTACATGACTTTTTCCGATTTTTTGGTGGGAGTATTTTTACTCCCTATTTTTATTTCTGGGAAGTATTTGCCAATTTTTAGGGAGTAAAAGTGGCTGATACAGCCCTTATCTGTATGGCTGATCATAGCCACCAGACCTGTGTATACGCAGCAGTCCCCTTGAATTCATCATCCAAACAGACTTAATCACCCAGTGCAGAATCAAGGTGTGTCTATATGCCCAGACCCATGCAATGATTTATACTGACCATCACTGGCAAAGATAGGTTGTGAGTGGCATCAGTCTAGTGCAAGTGATTTACAATAACCATAACCGGCATAGACAGGTTGTGGGTGGCAGCAGCCTCATGCAAACAATTTACACTTACCATCTCTGGCACATATTGGTTATGGGTGGCAGCAGCCTCATGCAATCGATTTACACTGACCATCACTGGCATAGATAGGTTGTGGGTGGCAGCAACCTCCTGCAAGTGATTTACACTATCACTGGCATAGATAGGTTGTGAGTGGCAGCAGCCTCTTTCAAGAAATGTGTACTGACCATAACTGGCACAGAAAGGTTGAGGGTGGCAGCAGCATTATGCAAGCAATTTAAATACCATCACTGGCATAGATTGGTTGTTGATGGAAGCAGCCTCATGCAAAAAATGTACACTGACCCTCACTGGCATAGATATGTTGTGGGTTGCAGCAGCCTCATGCAAGTGATTTACACTATCACTGGCATAGATAGGTTGAGCTTGGCAGCAGCTTCATTCAAGAAATGTGCACTGACCATCACTGGCACAGAAAGGTTGGGGGTGGCAGCAGCCTTATGCCAGCGATTTAAATACCATCACTGGCATAGATATGTTATGGGTTGCAACAGCCTCATGCAAGTGACTTACATTGACCTCCACTACCATAGATTGGTTGTTGATGGAAGCAGCCTCATGAAAGAAATGTACACTGACCATCTCTGGCATAGATAGGCTGTCGGTGGCAGCAACTCTATAAAAATAGTAAGACGTGCTACTGTTTAGTAGTGTACTGTCGGTGAATGGTGTTCACTGGATTTTACCATGTGTTACCATAGAGAAACAACTGTACATTTTGTGTCATTTACCTTGTTTTTCTCAAATGTTGTGCTGCAAAATACATAATTTCAGATCAAATTCTCTGGGGGACCTCTCCCCACCCCGCGGGACCACCCCACCGCCCCCCCAGATTACTATTCATTATTTTAGGGTTCCTCACTACACTCAGTTGCTCACACTAATTTTGAGAAAATATTTAGGCCCCTTCACTGAAAATATTCACCAGATATGACTGGCCCTGAATCATGATTATTTCTAGATATGTGTCATGTTTCCCTTGAGGAGCAGTTGTAAATTGAATGCCTTTCTACCCCACTTTGTTTAAAAAATGCTGTGAAAGGCATCATTTCAGCACATTATTTTAAAAAGAAGTTTCTGGGGGAAATCCTATCGGAACTCCCTTAATTATTGGGTGCTTCCTTGCTATGCTTGGTTGCTGGTACAAATTTGAGGAACTATGTAGGTCCCTTAAAAGAAAACAATCACACTGTTTTGAGGTCGGACAAAGCCTGATTTGCATATGGTCTTTCCCCTTTCTGTAATGGCTTGGCAGGTTAAGAACGATGGTCTGGAGGGTTGCCAGAGCAATGCCAGAGGTTAAGATTAATTCTAAACCTTCCAGCCATCTTCTCTTTTGTTTTGCTAAATGTAATGAGAAATATTGTTAAGCATTATTTTGTACCTTGTTGAATGAATGTACTTAATGTCTTAAGCAAAGTGTAAAAGTAGAGTCGAGTACTTCTGTGATTGTGTTGTTCATATTTATCTATGCTAAATATGTATTGCTCGCCTTAGCTTAAGATAGATGTTCAAGGTTAGGTAGTGGGGTATTTTATGCTGTTTCTGTAAATACTTGTGGCTGTGTAGTTATGGTTAAGTTGCTATTCCCATAGGAAGAGCACTTTTTGGGCAGCTTATAACTTTGCTCCCTCGGACGAATCCACACCAAACTTTGCACAAAAAGTATATGGCCCACTCTGAATTTTTTTGCAAAGTTTGGTGAGGTTTGGTCCAGGTAGGGCAAAGTCATAGGGGAGGGTCCCAAAATTTCTTTTTTTCCCATAGACTGAATGGGGGAAAAACTTTGTGCACACCTACAGCTTAAACCACTGGACAGATTTTCACTAAATTTGCGGTAAGAGCAGTGGCTTGGTCCCGAAAGTGTGCTTTTGTAAATTTGGTGAAAATCCGTCCAGTGGTTTTTTTTTAAACCATCAAAAAGTAGGTCTAAAAAAATGTGTAATATCTATGTCCGCTCCGTGGACACACTTCCCTGTCCGCTCCGCGGGCAAGATAACGATTGGCTAATCGGTCGTGTCATGTCCGCGGACATGTGACGCATTCGCTCATTGGATGGTGAAGAGCGTGAAGTGTGTCAGATTGTTCTGATGCGCTAGCCATCTTGGATCCATGTTTTGGTGTCCGCTGACATCGCTGCAAAAACATATTGAAAAACACAACATTGCACTTGTTACACTTATCAAATACTGTCTGGGGAGCTGAGGATTGATGAGGATGGAATGGGATATGGCAGCAAGAAGCAGAAAAGTGTTCTTTTTTTGTCACGAAAGTCATACGGTACATTTGGAGGGGTTCCACAATATTATGTGCGTAAAGTACAGGCGAAGGACTAATGTGGCTGTGTTAAAATGTATTTTAAATAATAATGGAGTCACACTGCCGTCCCATAGAGTCTGGCATCGGAGGCAGCCACTTCCAATGTTTGTTGGAAACAGCGGCCTTGCACGTGTATAAGAATATGGTTCTCATGGATGCCTTGAACCATGTTGTTGCAAAGTGAGAATGTATTTAAATTCTGAGTGAAGGTCACCAGCTTTGATTTTTTGGTTGCGAGCTAAGGAAGCCCACGCATGGGACACAAAATATAAGGTTCAATTGTTTTTTGACCTTGAGAGAAAGGGAATATTCCGTAAGGAATGCAGTGAGAGGAGTTTTGTAATAATGAACATTTGATAAGGTTATGCATTCCAAAAGTGTGTAAGGAACATGTAAATTCAGTTCATGAAGAATCTTTGGTACGAGCGCAGTGAGCGTTACGGTCTGATTCACGCAAGGCAATGGAAATGGTGAATATAATGTAAGTTTGATTTTGACGACTGTATACCGGAACGAGCATTCATTTATTATTTTCTGAAGATTAATTTTGGGTTATATTCTATTAGTTTGTTCTTTGTTTCTTATTGCAATGTAATGCAAGTACTATCTTTCTGTGTGTGTGTTTTTATTTTATGTGGTTAGGGGGAGTGCAGGATCTAGGTGCATGTAGACTATCAGTAGGTTCACCCAGGTTCAACGCTAATACTTCATTAAAATGTCATGTCTGGCCATATCGAATTTTGTATCAGTTTCCACATTGTTTTTGTCTTTGTTGAGATTGTTTGATGTGTGTGCTAATCGTTAGTTTAAACTCTATACCGAATTAAAAAGTCAATAGATATATTGTAATAAAGTTCGGGTATTGATACACATTTTCTGTCATGTTTTCCAAATAGCTACATGCTGAACTTAATGGTAAGCTCTTTACTATATAAACCAATTAATAAATATTATTTTATATACATTTAACATATACATAATTTTTTTGTACAGAGCATACAAAAATTGAAAAAAATAAAGAAAAAGAAGTATTGGATAAGACTCTCCAGCACATGGAAGAAAACATTGACCTACTCATGGCAAATTTCAACAATTTAAAAAACTTTGTGGAGGATCACTTGAAACAAAAAACGAGATACCATTGTCCCACATGTACCTGCCCCCTCATCATATCCCAGTCAATTATCCGCAAACATTCTCCATGAACCAAAACGTTTTGATGAGACTTCCATCCCTTCTTTACCTCATATGAATCCTATTGAAACCCCCAATTCTCCTGTGTTTGTCTCAGTTTCTGCTTCACCTTCTCTGTCATAAATTTAACCTCCATATATAATAAAGTAAAATGATTATATTGTGTCCTAATTCATTTCTTGTTTTTTTTTTTTTAAAGCAGTTCAGATGTCCGCAGACAGCACGGATGTCTGGAATGTCCATGAAAAAACGAAATTGGAGGTGTCCTCAGAACACTATAGCTGTCCGTTCTGTCCGCTAGCAAGTTAAAACTGTTCTAAGAACACACGAGATGTCCGGGATATCCGCAATTAACCAAAATTGAGATGTTCTAAGAACTTTATGACTGTCTGTAATGTTCGCAAACAAGTCCAATCTGTTCTAAGAACACATTCGGTGTCCGAGATGTCCGTAATCAAAGTAACACACGCTGTGTCCTGAAAAGTTCATAAATAAACAAAATGGGGGTGTCCTGAGGATGCTAGACCTGTCCGTGCTGTTTGTAGGCAGATTGAAACTGTTCTAAGAACACATCAAGAGTTCCAGAATATTTGTAAATAAACAAAATGTGGGTGTCCTGAGGACGCTGTCCGTATTGTTCGTAGGCGAGCGAAACTGTTCTAAGAACACAAGCAATATCCTGAAATGTTCGTAAATAATCAAAAGGGGGGTGTCCTGAGGACGCTGTCCGTATTGGGCGCAAGCAAGTTGAAACTATTCTAAGAACACATGCAGTGTCCTGACATGTTTGTAAATTAACAAAATGGGGTTGTCCCGAGGACGCTATGCCTGTCCGTATTGTTTGCAAGCGGATTTAGACTGTTCTAAGAACAACCGCCTGTTTGTAACTGTTTGTTTCACTTGTGTCGCACTTTTAATTAGTTTCAGGAACCGAACTGTGTCCGTAGAACAACAACGCACATGCGCAAAACAGTTCCTGTGCATTTGGTGTCCTTGGACACCGGTTCCCTTCACGGACATGTTCGTGAAGCTATCATGTGACCGTGCCCACGCTGAACGTGTGTTCTGACTGCGGACACTGTTCGTGTCCCTGAACAATTTAAAACTACCTTTTCAGGCAATCCGCAATATTTTTCAATAACAAATCACCATAGCGCAAGTCCCAGACAGTAATCCTGAGTTTCTACATAATTTTTGGGACTTTTTTAACCTTTTTTTGGTGTCTGATCTGTCCGCAGACAGTGTGTGTGTCTGCGAACCGCGCACAAGCACTCCTATAAAAGGCCACACCCTAGAGCTCATTCTCATTGTGTTTCTGGCTATCTTACAGAACACAGTGCATTTTGCTGCCAACTTTCCAGATTTTCATCTGAAACCTAATGGCATCCATGGCTGCAGTACTGCCACCTGGTGCTACATCTTCCTCAGCACCGCCCCCACCCCATCCACCACCACCACCTCCCCAAAGGCCTGAAGAGGGGAACAGGAGTGAGGATGCAGAGGAGGATGAAGAGGATGACAAGAATGATGTAGTGGAAGTACTTACTACCAGCACTCGCCGTGAGTCTTGGGTGTGGCAGTTATTTACCATTCACGGTAACATACCTAAGGCATGTGCGAACCAAGTCACTTGCAACCAGTGCAAAATGGTACTGAGTCGCGGGAGGCCTGGTTCGTACAGCTTTGGTACGACTACTATGAAGTGACACCTAAAGTCATTCCACGCGGGGGCCGTTCGCAAGGTTGTACCTTGCGAGGAGCGTAGTAGGTTGACTTCCTCTATTACATCCTCTGTTTCTGATCCTGTCACCACAAGGAACACTCCTGTGGGACAGCGTATTCCGCCAGCTGCCTCACAGGCCATTCACAATGCTGATGACCCTTACCTTTCGAGGGTCACAGTTGTGTGTATGTACTGTGATGCAGTACTCTGCAGGGGGAGGGACTTCGAAGTGCTTTTGAGACTCTGGTCTCAGAGCACGAGAAGACCTGCTCACTATCTAAGTAAGGCCCACTCTAAATCTTCCTCTCTCCACCCGCCCTTTCTTATCCCCGTGGTTGGTGTCCGACCCTACCCGTCTTTTCCCTCCTCTCCTAGTGTGTCATGTATAACAAACCAAAAAAAATATAATACAAAAATAAAAAAGGCTCTTTTCAGAGCCGCCTTTCACAGTTTAAAAATAGAATTGAAAATAAATGAAGCAGGGCCTTGTGTATTTTTTAGAAGTCCGCGGACAGTCCGCGAACATCTAATTGTTTGGGGTGCTGCCCTATCATAACCATTGCAGTTTTGTCTGGGAGGAAGTGGTGGCTCTGAAAAGAGCCTTTTGGTGGTGTTTGTTTGTGTTTGAAAAATTTGAAATGTTCAACACCTACTATAAAATGGATGCTGTAATTCCAAAAAAGGTCGCAATGCATTTTGTACATTTCTCAGAAAAAAGTGATTGCCAGCATAAGTAAGATGGACTCCATCTCTGCGAAAAAGGTATGTGCTACGAAACATAATAATTTCATTGTGAAAAGCGGACATGCCAAAATCTCTTAGAAAGGCCCAAACAGCCTTATTGACATTGCGTCTTGCATTTGTGGACCAAATGAAGAAGAACGAAGCCACATTTGTCTCTGCGCAATCCGTGAAAGAATTACTTGAGAATTTGGAAACATGTCCATGACCTTCTCAAGTCCTTCTTTCATTGCAAATTGCAAAGAAATTCCAGACACATGTCCTAAACTGGTCCCTCCACAATGAATGACAATTATGTCTGGATGTTGCTCTGTCTCCAAAGTAGCACAGAGAGGTAGCAAGTCCAACCACTTCATTCCACGTACTCCATGCCAGAGCACTTCCACATGTGGGAATCCAAGATCTACAGCTACTCCACAGCTTTCTGCATGCACCTTCAACCAATGTATCCACAAGTCTCCCAAAATCCAAACAATCTGTTTTCTGAAACACACAGCCATAGCTATCTGTTCTTCTGTCAGCAAAAAGAGTATCTGAGATACTTTCTCCTGGCACAACACACCCACTAAACTTTACTGACCAATCCCTTGCTCTGCTCATTCTCATTTGCATGCCTCTCCACCCCAAAATCCCTGGATGTAACACGCGATGCCCACGGAATACCGCCATGTCCGCGGACATATCGTAACATGGATAGTCATTCTACCATTTCCATTTTACTTTCTGTGCCATTCCCTCTTTGGATATAGCTAAGCAGTCACACAACCATCCACCAATCACATCCAAGACCTCTACATCTAACTGCATCATCATAGATCAGCACTTCAAATGTACTGTTAATCTCTCTGAGTACAAGTGTCATATCATTGGAAAGCACTTTCTACAAGAAATACTGTACAAGTCTCCAAGATTTCTACTTGCAGCTGCATGCATATTCATATGCATGAACACAAAATACAGGTATGCATATTTTCTGTATAGTACATGTACAATTCTTATAGATTCATATAAACAAATTGACTGACTTTTAGCTTCTATAACCTATAAAATGAACTTACTGTCATTTTTCCCATCTCCTATAATCAACTGTCACTTCCAAACCTATCTGCTATTTAATTTCTTTTTACACACACATTTGCAAAGCATGTTGAACTAACATATTTAAAGTACAATATAAAGAGTTAACATACTCAAACAAAATTGCATGCACACACTATGGTCAAATATCAAACAACAATACTTGTACAAAAACATAAAAATCAATGTCTAAATTAAAATCAGTGCTATATACAAACAAAATTACTAATTTGTTTCCTTTACAATTGCAGTGAAGACCACTCTCCTGAAAAGAAGCAGCCGAATTTGAAGTTCACAGAACAACTAAGAGGAAACCTGCTCATTCCAGAAAAAAAGTAAGTTAAATACCACCATAATACTTGTACTATTACTCAAACACACTGTAAGGTTAATTCATGCTATTTCTGCGCCTAAGAATAGAGATTGTGCACCATTCTTTCCACAAATCCCCATTTCTTAAAAAGAGATTTACAGAGGCAGAATGGCGCACAAATTCCCATTTTTCGGCGCACAAATGACCAAACTCAGCCCCTAGAATTTTAACAAACAACTGTTTTAATTGTATACCATTAGATATACTATTTGTACTTCTCCACATCACTAGCTTACTTTCTACTGTCATCTGAACCCCAGTTTAGTAGCACATAAATTCAAGAATACCCATCCCAACTAGTTGTAGTTGCCAAATGCACATTCATACACCATCACATACATCTTTATCATCATACTCAGACACTCATGCACACAGCACACATACATTGCAGAACACCCCAACCCATACCTTCTTTATTTTTTCAACAGACCCTAAAGAATGCCTACCAAAAATCAAGTCCATAGAAAGCAACGCAGAAGTAGAGCAAATGAAAATAGAAGTGTCCAAAATAAGCATCCATCTCTAGCAGAATTTGTAAAAAAAAGTTCAAACAAAACACCTAATACAGTCATTTAGCGAAACAAAACAAGCTTCAAGTACAGAAACTTTGCCTCCTCTATCAAAATGTAAAACGAAACACAAAACAATTAACGAAAATTCAGCTACCACTACTGATAAAACTGCTCCTATAAATCTTGATATAGTGCCAAGTGAACATACCAAAAAAAGTATTTTAGCAAAAATGTTCCGTCACAGAGTCCTTCAAAAACAGGAGAGAAATCAGGAACAACCCTTAAAACCTATCGAAGGAAATTAATCTTAGAAGCTTTGATAGACAGTGCAATCCTTCTCAAAAGAAAGTTATTTATTTTAGTGTTAAACAAAATGAAACCACTAACAAAACTAATGACTAAATTACAAAAAAGACTTCTCAATAAACGAAATGTCAACAGAAATAACTTCTTAAATATCTGTGGAGGTGAGTGGAGTCACACTACAAGCACAGAACCATATGTTAATGAAGAAGCATACAAACAAAAGCAAAGAAATACAATTGCCATACATAGCAGTGGACGAGGTTATGAAAAAGTTAATAATACCATAATGGAACAAGAAATACTGCTTACAAAAATATCCCCAGAAAACTTAGAATTACCTCTCCATTCAACTGAATCAGAACGCCTAGTTTACAAATGGCCATGCACGTCAATGTGTAACATTCCCAAAAAATCTTTCAAGCCTTTATGCCAATTCCTCAATCAATATGTGAAAGGCAAAGACAAAATCAAAATTAAACTACTGCAAAATATGGATACCTGTCCAGTGCGCAAGTACACAGGACTTCAAGGACATTCATTGACCAGCATTTCAGGACCTACTTGCAAACCACCTTCCATTATATCAAAATGATATCAACACATCATTCAACTATAAGAAATCTAGTCTATAAACTGTACTATGCTAAATGTCCTGCTTTAGCACTAGCCAATGTAAATAACATTCTTCTACATGGTACAGCAAAAGACCTACTTGAAGAAATCAACTATATATAAAAAAGAAATACTGAAATTTAAAAGTAGATATGCTGAAGTACCAAACCATGTGTGTGTATGTTGTCGCTGAACTTTTTATAAAAGTAACACAAAAACTGTAGACCTAACATACAAAATAGAAGACCATGAAGAGTCTAAATGGTTTGAATTAGCTCTCTACCTTATAGCAGAAAACAAATACGAAATAACTGACCCCTTAATACTTTGCAGTTACTGCACTACAAAACTTGACAACAACCAAACTCCTTCACGTGTTATCACAAATAATTTGGAATTATTTCTACTACCAAAACCCCTACAACAACTCAATTTATATGAGAGCATCATAATTCAAACACTGCACCCCTTTAAAGCAATAATACGCCTTCAACCAAAAACAGCAAAATTACCTCCCTCTGAATTAGTGGAAATTTTTCATGGAAAAGAAGTGTATTTACAATTAGATCTAAAACAAAATGTGCACACTCTAGGAGTGCAACGTCCAAAGGAGCAATCTTTAATTATCTTAGTAAATGGTGTACCTACAAAACACAAAAAGATTTGGCAACAACTGGTAGATTTACATAAAGTTAGACAAGCCTTGCAATATCTAAAAGACAATAATGAATACTACAAAGAAATTAATATTGAAGAAAACGTGAAGGAAACCACTGAAATAATTCAAGAGTCACCAGAAGCTGGTCAATTTGAGCTTCTAGATCCTGCTACAGTATCCAATACTTTAGACCATTATACAATCCATCCATTGCACTCTAATGACACCGTAGAAGATGCACTAGAAACGTACCAAATGCGACAAACAAAAGGATCACCAATCAGCATATGGGAAAAAAGTATAGAAGCACGTGCTTTTCCTCTACTCTTTCCTACTGGCAAAGGAGGAAGGTATGATGATAGACCTATTCAAATATCAGCTTCAGAATACTGCTCATTACGGATGTATTCTGAAGATCCCAGATTTAGACAAAATGTGGAATACATTTTCCACCTACTCTTTGAAAGTGAACTAGCAACTTTATGTTACGGAGTTGCACACACATTAAAATCAGGATCCCACTTTCAAAATATGTCAGCTACACAATTGTTACAAAAAGTGCAACAAAAAGATGAAGTTTTACAATCAGGTATTACAAATCTATTAGCAAACATGCGTGGTACTAAAGAGTATTGGTTTGTTAAATTAAGTTGTGCAGAATATGCATGGGAAGATTTACATGACTTCCTACGCATATCAAACAAAAACAAAACAAACATAGATATACTCACACCTGGAGAACTTTGTTCTCTAGATCCTGTTAATGTTTCAAGATATTTTCACCATCGCTTCATTGCTATGCTACACTTTATTTGTAATAAAACTGTTCCTCCCCTCGGAGAAGTGCAATACTTCTTTTGGAGAAAATAATACCAAGCCAGAGGACCACCACATATCCACATGCTTTTATGGATTAAAGATGCTCCTAAATTTGTTCAAGACATTGACAGACTGTGTTACAGTTTATTGAAAAATATGTCACTTTTGAAATTCCATCAGAAGCAACAAATAGTGATCTTCATGCATACATTTTACAATTTCAAAGACACAAATGTGGCAAATATTGTCATCGCAAATACAAAAACAAAGGGAAATACTACACCAAATGCCGCTTTGGTTTCCCTAGACTGGTTACAAAAACAGGTCAAGTAAACAACTTCATGTCTTCAGTTAGACATAGTGTTAAAGGAAAATCACCTAAAAATACATATTACATAAAAAGAACAGAAGAAGAAAAATATATCAATGATTACAATGCAATCATTGCCCACTTATGCAAACATAGATCTGCAGTACATTGCAGACAATTCCACTGTAGTTGCACTATATGTTACAGCATACTTAACCAAAGCAGAAAAAAACAGAGCTCCAAGACCTCTGGAATGACCTGTCATCAGACAAAACATTGTCTCAGAAATAATACAGGTTGGCCATAAAAATGCTCTCCCATAGAGAATGTGGCTCCTATGAAGCAGCAAATCCATTAACTGGTACTGCTTTGTATGGAAGAAGTACCACTTTGGAAACCATGTGTCTATACCACATAGCCCAAAACTTCACATACAAAAATAATATAAAACCTGATGAAAAAAAGGTAAATAGAGAGTGTCAAATTGTGAAGACAGCTTAGTAAAACTCACCAAACAAATGTAATTAATCATATCAAATTGTCATTAAAGACTCCTCAACCTGAAGAACTATATTACATGTCCCTGCTACAACTCTTTAAACCATGGAGAAAAGAAGAAGAAATACTAGATAACTATGACTCCTATGAAGACGCTTTCAAAGCAAATGAAAGCACTATAACCGATGTAAACTTTACACAGTACAAAACTATGTTGCACAATGAACAGCAACCCGAAGAAGAACTCCAGGCCCAACTAGAAAAGGACACTCCTGACAGTAGTCAACCTTCTGTAACAGTAAGCCAAGAACCACTGGGAGAGCCACTAATAACAAATGAGGCAGAATTAGCTATGACGGAAGTAGAAAACACCATGTGTCAGTATGAAGATAAAGAAGACTTAACTATACTACAATCAAAACTAAACAAAGAGCAATGTAGCATTTTTCAAGAAGTAACAAAAGAAATTGCATATGGTGTACAACATGAAAACAAAGAATGCACCTGCCAATATTATAAACCTATACTACTGTACGTCAGTGGTGAAGCTGGTTCTGGCAAAACATTCTTAATCAAAATCATCAGTAAATTCCTTCAACAATTGACAAACAACAAACTGTCAGCTGTTGTCACTGCCCTCACAGGTTTAGCTGCCTACAACATAGGCGGTGTCACTTTACACCGATTACTACTCCTGACAGTAGAACTACAAAACAAATTAGACTATTGCAAACTTTCTACAGAAGCTGCAATGGAACTACACAGAGTATTAAAATAAATGAAAATGCTACTAATAGATGAAGTGAGCATGGTCTCCAACCTAATGTTGGCTTTGATTCACCTCAGATTACAAGAAGTACTCAAAACAAACTATGAAGAGCTCTTAAGAAGAAAACACATTATTGTTTTCGGAGATCTTCTTCAATTGACACCAGTGAAAGGTGAGCCTATTTGTAAAACCTTAGGACACAAACTCTGCCATAAAACTGTTGGCAGCATTGGAAATGTCAACCTTTGGCAACATTTCCAATACAGAAAATTAACAGAAAACATGCAGCAATCTGCAGATCTCACTTATGCCAACATCGTAAAATGTTTTAGAGTTGGTATATTATCTCAAGAAGCACAAACAATATTGAAAACCCGGCACATTCATGCACTTTATGGCGATAATGCGGTGTCTAGTCAAATGGTCGACAGACAAATGGTCGACAGACAAATGGTCGATACAATTTGGTTGACAGGTCAAATGATCAAATTTCTTTTTTTGTTATATATATTTTTTTAGGTTTTCGTTTAGGGAAAAAAAGTGTTTTTTAGCAAAAAAAAAGGAGGTTGGGGGGACCCCCCAAAAAAAAAAGTTGAAAAAAATAAATAAATAAATTCGATCATTTGACCTGTCGACCTTTTGGTGTCGACCATTTGTCCTGTTGACCATTTAGATTCGACCATTTGACCTACAACCCGATAATGCATGTGCTACGATTGTTATGGAACAATTAGCCCACAAAAATGTCAATTGTATGGCCTTAATGCCTTAATACCAACTCTTGCAAGCTGTTTCAAATTCAATGAAACAATGCTAAAAAAAGAAATGCAACCAATAATTGAAATTAGCGCCACAGACAAACTAGTCATACATGGTATGACACTACCCATGTGTGAACAAGCCACAACGAGACTAAATAGTTTAGAAAATTCAATCTCCAACACAGCTGGATTGGAAAAAATATAAAAATTATCCTTAAATTGTAGAGCAATGCTTAAACGTAACCTTAACGCGGATCAAGGACTAGTTAATGGAGCACTGTGTACAGTTGTTGGCTTTCAAACATACCCACGTGACAACAACATTCAGTTTGTCAATATTCTCTTTGACAAACTTTCAGAAGTGAAAAGGATAGGACGCTCAACAGCTCGATTCCTTCTCTTCAAAGACATGTATGTACGCATAGAACAATTTTCTCTAACTCTTGCATACGCAGTCACCATTCATAAATCACAAGGTCTTACCCTAGACAAAGCATTGATAGACATTAATAACACAGTCTTTAAAGAAGGCATGAGCTACGTAGCACTATCACAGTTACGTACACTTGATGGTCTCTTTCTGATCAACTTTGATGCAAGTGAAGTAAACGCTGATATTCCTTGCATTTTAGAATACAATAGACTTCGTTCACTATACACCCCCATCTAAAAACATATCCTGTTACACAAAAGTAAAATGTTCTGAAAGAAAATGTGCAACAGAAATGCAACAGGATGTAACTGCAAATCCTCCAAAGAGAATAAAAAAAACAAATACATCAAGTACCACAAACAAAAAAGAAACTATTAGGGAAAGTAAACCATGTGCATCTTCAAAAAAGGAAGACAAACTAAAAAAAAGCACTCAGATACAGAACTACCTGGTCCATTTAAACTTTCAAATGTAATTGGTGTAAGTTGCTACGCAAATGTAGCAATGAATATTCTATTTCAATTACCACAACATTTGACAACATTTACTTACACAGTACAGACCAACTGTGTTTGCAAATGTCAGTACTTCATAGAAACGCAACAAACGATCCTGACAACACGTATAGTGTTTATGAAATAAGACAACAATTGGACTACTGTGCTGGAATGGTGAAATTCACTATAAACTCACAGGAAGATCCAAAAGAATTTCTAATGTACTTACTACAAGTACTGGAAAACAAAAACATACCTATAAATGAAATCTTCCAGATTTCATACATGTTGAAACATACATGCACTCTCTGCAACAATGTGACACAAGAACAAATCCCCAATGAGCGCTTTGTGTATGTATCAATACCTAATTGTGAATCCGTTCCATTTCAGCAACTTGTACAAAATGCAAACCATGGTAGATTATGTACTACCTGCAATTCGGATAATCGCTCCACCTTACTAATACAAACACATAGTAAATACGTAATACTAATGCTTCTACGTTACAATGCAGATGGTACCAAAAACAACTGCAAGCTGACTGGATTCATACATGGTCAAGTATCACTTGGTAAGAAAACCTTCACAACAATAGGTATAATCTACCACACAGGAGCCACAACCAATGCAGGTCACTATACTGCATATATATAAAAAAAATATGGATGGTTTGAATGTAATGATAGTACCATTACTATAAAGCAGAGATTACCTGCAAATCTTACAAACGCTTATTTAATCTTCTTAAAACCAAAATGTATTAACTAAACTGTACTTAAACATTAACTAAACTTCTATTAAAAAACTATAAACTGTTACAATATGCCAACAGCTATATAACTGCCCCAAGATTCTACAACAACTAAAAAGATAAATGAATACTACTAAATTATATCAAAAAATAGATAGAATACGCCAACTGGTATCTAACTGCCCCAAAATTTTACAATATCCAAACAGATAAATCAATACCACTTCATTATAACAAAAAATACACGGGTGGAAAGAGGAATTACCGCCCCATTCCAAGGTTGCCGGGGCGGTAATTCCACCTTCCACCATTGCCCTTCCCCATTCCCATTTTTGCCCCATAGGGCATAATGGGAATGGGGAAGGCGCTAATTACGGCACCGCAAATTGTGGTACCGTAATTAGCTCCCTGGGTCCCTTTGCGGGTTGGATTTTAACGCCTGCAAAAAGCAGGCGTTAAATTCCCCAACCCGCAAAGGGACCTCGTATTAAGGCGGTAAGGATTTACCGGTACCGGTAAAATACCGGTACCGGTAAACCCTTACCGCCTACCGTGTATTGAGGCCCACAGTTACAATATGTCAACAGGTATCTAACTGCTCCCAAAATCTGCAACAAGCCAATATATAGAGCATTAGCCAGAAACAACAAGTGAACACTGAAAACAAACAAACAAGTAGACTGTAGCATAACAAAAAAGGTTTTTTTTTTTTCTCGCACAGACCCAATGATTTTAGCAACAAACACAGAAACTGAGCAAATTGCACAGTACACTGGTTTGTAATCTACTAAATATGAGGGTAAAAAAAATGTTGATTATTCAATGTTATAAGTCGTTGCAAAATACCAATACTAACATGATCTTTTCTTTTATCACAGATATGAACAAGAAATACATGTACTCCAGGTACTAAACCAAACAGTAAGTATACTTTAATAAGTACAATCATAGCAGCAAATCACACCCATAGTGACGTTTAACTTCGGTGCTTATAAATTTGGTCTTGTCCATGCACCCAAGACTATAGGCCCTGCCCACAACCACCACAGCATATGACACCCATAGTGGCTTATAACTTTGTTGCTTATAAATTTGTTATTGGATCCCAAAGTTATAAGCCACTATGGGTGTGATATGCTGCGGTGGTTGTGGCCAGGGCATAAAGTTTTGGGTGCATGCCCATATGCCCATGCTCCCAAGACTCTATGCCCTGGCCACAACCACCGCAGCATATCACACCCATAGAGTCAAACATTTTAACTATGCCATATGGGCACGTTTAATGTCCGTGGACATGATGAGTGTTCTTAGAACAGTTTCAACTTGCCTACGAACAGTACGGACAGGCATAGCGTCCTCAGGACACCCCCATTTTGTTTATTTATGAGCATCCGAGGACACATGATGTGTTCTTAGAACACTTTCAACTTGCCAGCGAACAATACGGACAGTGTCCTCAGGACACCCCCATTTCGTTCATTTACGAACATTTCAGGACACCGTGAGTGTTCTTAGAACAGTTTCAACTTGCTTGCGAACAATACGGACAGATGTAGCATCCTCAGAACAACCCCATTTTGTTTATTTACAAAAATCCCAGGACACTTCATGTGTTCTTAGAACAATTTCAACTTGCTTGCGAACAGTACGGACAGGCATACCGTCCTCCGGACACCCCCATTTTGTTTATTGACGAACATCCACCATCCTCAGGACACCCCCATTTTGTTTATTGACGAACATCTCAGGACACATAATGTGTTCTTAGAACAGTTTCAACTTGCCTGCGAACAAAACGGACAGGCACACCATCCTCAGGGCATACCCATTTTGTTTATTTAGAACATTTCAGGACATCCGTGCTGTCCGCAGACAAAGCAAACACAACAGGGGAGTCTACCACCTAAATAAATACAACATTTAACCCATCTCTTACTCCCCCACCCTCTCCAAACAGTCTTACACACCAACACACTCTACTAAATAGTATTTTCCCACCAAGTTTCACCGCGCTGTCCACGGACGTCCGCGAATCGAAGATAGCGGGTTTTCCCGAAAATCTGACGCGGTTCACACTCTTCACTGTCCAATCAGCGAACACGTTCCATGTCTGCGGATATGACGCAAGCCATTTGGCCAATCAGGACACTGTCCGCAGAGTGAACAGGGAAGTGTGTCCGCGGACCGAACATAGATATCACTAATTTTTTGTGACCTACTTTTTGGTCATTTTAAAAAAACTACTGGATGGATTTTCAACCAAATTTGCAAAAGCACTCTTTCGGGACCAAGCTGCTGCTCCTGCTCCAAATTTGGTGAAAATCCGTCCAGCGGTTTGGGCTGTAGGCGTGAGCAAAGTTTTTTCCCCATTCAGTCTATGGGAAAAAAAGAAGTTTTGGGACCCCCCTTATAACTTTTCCCCCTCTAGACCAAACCTCACTAAACTTTGCAAAAACATTTAGAGTGACCCATAAACGTTTTTTGCAAAGTTTGGTGAGGATTCGTCCAGGGAGAGCGAAGTTATAAGCCACCCAAAAAGGGCTCTTCTTATGGCCTGACTATAGTTAAGTAAATTGATGTACTAATAACATTTGACTCGCATGACAGATTTGCAAACAAAAAGTTTGTCACCGGCCCCCAGACTGGAAATTGGGGAAATATATGTTTGAAAATGCAAAAGTTATTAAGAAAGATTAAAAACCCTGTTTTGCCCTAGTGCCCATTCATTTTCCCATAGAGAAAAAGTAAAAATGTCTGCGCAGTGCATAGTAAAAACCGTTAAACAGAATTGGACCAGGTACGAAACACTTGGTCACAAAACCTTGACTCGATTTCAGGAAGGGGCCTGGGGTTATTCTATCCAGTAGTTGTTAAAATAGGGTGCCCCCTTCTCCCAAAATTATAGCTATTTCTCCAGTTGTTAAAATAGTTAACAGAGAAGGGGGGTGCCCCCTTCTCCCAAAATTATAGCTATATCTCCCATGGTGCTTTGCAGGAGAGATGATTTTCAGAAATGAAAAACTGCCATTTTCTTTTTGTATGGAGTTATAGATAACTGCGGTTATAATGGGGATAAATCACGGCTAGCCAAAGTGGAAAAAATGACATTTGGAGGATAAAAGGAATGCAATAGAATCAGGCTAGAGGTAGGGAGGGGGAAAGAGGACACAATGTGAAATTGAAGAGTTGTGGAGGGCCTGGAGACTAAGTTCAGAACGTGAAAATGTTTGCATAGCCGCGGCTATTCAGTGGGATAACCGTGGTTATAATGGAAAAAGCGAGCAGGAATGAAAGTGCATCACACGAAACGACGAGTGTTGGGGGAATGGGAGAGAGCTAGGGTGGGAACATGGACTTGAGGGGAGTGGGAGGAGCATGGAAAGAGGAGGGGGGCACTTGGTGAGGGTCTGGGAGGACAGGGAAGATTTTGGGATTTTGCATGCTTTTTTCCTGATAATCACAGTTATTCGTGGGTGCCTACAGATAACCGTAGTTATTTGTAGTACATTGCTCACATAACCGCAGCTATGCGAAAAAAGTTTTTAAGAAAGAGAGAATTAAAAAAATTAGACTATTACAAAAAAGTGGGATTTTACAGCTACAGTGAGGTGGAGGTGTGGCTGAAAGATATGGCTATTAGGTGACTTTAAGCAACCGAACAGTGCAATATGGAAAGTGGAGAAGCCCACTAGCTGTGGCCAAAAACCATGACGAGTGGGCTGGAAGTGTTTTAAAATATACAGTAAGCCCAAAAGACATGTATCGTGTCTTTGGGCTGTGGCCACCTAGTCCAAAAGAACCATATTGAGGGAACATGTACAGTGGACATGGCCAAAAGCCATGCTTACTGGCCAGGGCTAGTGACCTGGTCGTTTTCTAAATATACAGTGGGGATGGGCGAAGGCTGTGCTCATTGGCCAGGGCTGAAGGCCCTGGCTAGTAGGCCCAAAAATCATGTATATTAGCCATGGCATAAGCCTGTGGCAACCTAGTGGGTCCCAAAGAAACACATTGGGGAAACATGCACAGTGGACAGGGCTCAAGTCGAGGGTACATGCGGGTGGACAGAGTCCACCCACTTTTTTCAGAGGTTAGACTCCGTTCTGCCCAGCTAAAATGAGGAACATTGAATGTCCACTTTGAATGTATTAATTAAAACCAACCTCAAGGATCAAGCAAGAGTCTGTAAGGTTTGCAGGCTGGACACTACACCAGTGCATTATACAACCTGATGAAAAATAGCAAACAACTAAAGGTGAAATGTCCCATATTGGTACTGCAAGTTCCAGGGAAAACATTTGTATTGGTTCTTGGAGTTTGAAACATGTACACCTTTTAAAGTTTTCAAAAACACCATTAGAAGCAAATATCCTCTCTTGATTTTGTGTGTGTGTTAATTTTATGAAAGGCAAATGCCATTCGTCCTGTGCAATTTGGGTGGTTATGCAAAGCCAATTTAATGAAATGTGCATATTTCACCTGAAGACGTCACATCCCATTGCCTTTGTTGAGGAGTCTCCCCACTTTAATTTGTAGGACTTGACCCCTGACAGTGGGCAAGACAGAAGGCCATTGCTAGCGTCCCGATAGTGTTTTAAAATATACAGTGGGCACCATCAAAGGCGGTGTTCACTGGCATGAGCCAAAGGCTCTGGCTAGTGGGCACGAAAGACATGTATAGTGGCCACTGCCAAAGACCAAAAGAACATTTCCTGGAGATATAGGTTTGCACTTAGGCTAATTTGCATACCTGCATTGCCTTGCTGATTTGGCTTGGAGGAGAACATCCAGCGATGGATACCAGGTGGCTTTGTAGAATGTGCAACTTGGCTCAAATGGATTATTCTACTTTCACATTTCAGGTGAAAGGATTTCTTTCAAGCTTTTTTAAACTCACAATAACTTTCTTGGTGTTTCGAAAACACGGCCCAATGCTCCAACCACAAGACTGGCAGGACTATAGTGCACTGATGACCCCTAATAATGGTGAACCAGGTATGTGATTGTCCACGAAGCAACAGCAAAAGTGAGAAGCACTCCCTCTATATGGATGACATCTCAGTCTTCTGCTTAGATGGAAGCTCCGTGAGGACTCTGGTGAAGACCTGTGAGGACTTTGGCAGTGCTTCAGGGGCCATGATCAACTGCACAAAATCAGAGGCCATGCTCTTTCGGAGAGTGGAAACCACACACAAGCAGCAGCACTTCCCCATCAGGCCGGTCCACATGAAGATCCTGGGAGTGTGGTTCGGATATGAAGGTGCTACGATGAAGATGCAGGATGAACGAGTGTCGAAGGTCAAGCAGAAGCTTGGACTCTGGAGCCTGAGGAAGATGACTATCGAAGAGAACTCACTGGCCCTGAGGAATAACATGCTACCGGTGCGGCCGTAGGTGGCCTAGGTATGCTCCATGCAGTAGTGGATGGTAGAGACCATCAACTGGCTGGTGTTCTACCTCATTTGGAACTCCAAGATGAACAGCGTGAAGAGGTGCACAATATGCAAGGAGCACAAGAAAGGAGTGCCTGTCATGTCCACAATCCTGAGAGACTTCTTCACTTGCAATTACTTGAGGAACGCAGTGAAGACCAGCGACGAGAGTCACTTGGGATTCCTGATGGCCCACTTGTTCCTCCTGCCAGTCTGGCAGAGACTGGGGTGGGTAGAGTGTAAAACCAGGATCCCATGCAACTGGATGGATCCTTGGTACTATGCAGAAGCAGAGGGATTTATGAGGGATTTCCAGCTGGAGGTGGTGACTCCGGACCAGTGGAAAGGAGGGCCCATCTATACACACATCGATGACAGTGATGTTTGCAAGCAGATCAGCCCCCTACCCTCAGCGACAGTAGAACACGTGTGGATAATTATGGCATTGGAGCGGCTGACGAAAAAGCACAGAGACATCACCTCGATAACCCTCCAGGGGATCTGCCACTGAGAGTCTTCATGCATTCCAGAGGACTGAACCACTTCAGGAACTGCCTGCCGAGGTGATGCGCATCAGAGGAGATGAAGTACCACCTCTTCTGGGACTGCACCTCCACCAGAGATCTGATGAGGGACCTGTCCACGGAGCTGTGGAGCCTGATCCCTAAAACAAAAATCACTGCTGAGTCAGTGTTGTAGAGTTTGTCCTCAGGGTCCCATGCACAGCTTGAAATCCAGGCCTGCTGGGGAATACTGTGCTGTGTTAAAGATGTGCTTTTCTTTTCCAGGGACCTCATAGTGTTGATTAAGAAAGAAGCATCAACCAAATCCTTTCGGCAGATGATCCACAGTATCCTGAGCAACTACGAAATCATCGACGGATCAGACTATCGCAGCAACAAGGAAGAGTGAGTAATGAACACTTTTATCACCTGCTTTTGTGCTTTCTCTTTCAGAAACCAACTAGTGGTGCTGAAGAAAGGAGCATCAACCACACCCTGTCAGGGTTAAGATGAGAATGTGTAAGTAATGTACACTAAACCTAACATTACCTTTTCCTTTCACAGGCAAAGGCCAACAGATAAGGCTTGTACATAAATATGTGGAATTCCAAATGGGCCAATTTTCCATATCTGAATGAAACGATGACACCAGCCAAAAAAGAAAATGTGATTGTCCCGACAGCCTTAAAAAATGTCTGTCTTGGATTGATTTAGCTATGTATAAAGAAGCACTGCCCTCTTAGACAAATACCATTTCCTGGAGAAAAAGGTTTGCATTTCGGCTAATGTGCATACCCACAATGCCTTTCTGATGTGGCTAGGAACTGGAGGTGAACCTCCAGTGATGGCTACTAGGTGGCATTGTGGAATGTGTGCCTTGGATTAAATGGACTATTCTACTTTCCCTATATATATAAAGACAGCCCTGCACTGGGTTATTTCAAATCAACAGTGTATTACACCTTTATTATTGAGTATTGAGTCCTTAAAAGCATAAAAAATATACCTGGGAAAGTTTGTTTGTTTTTCTCTTCCACGGGTGCGGATTCTGTGAGCAGGCCACAGGTTTTTTTTCTCGTGGAGGCTCTACCTATGGAACAGGTAGGAGCAGGAGGTACCATCCTTACTACGTCTCCCGGAATTTAGCCAAGAGTGCAGGTACCCATTAATGGCTTTGTCCTTCTCCTGCTTACCCACAGAATGCTTTTGTCCTCATCATGTTTTAGGGTGGTCAGATATAGCCACATTCTTCAATACAAATAAAATGCAAATACACCTTAAATTGAGGACTTGTACAATATGCCGATTGGGCTGACACCTATGGTCCCATCA
Organism: Ambystoma mexicanum; assembly: GCF_040938575.1. Taxonomy (NCBI): domain Eukaryota; kingdom Metazoa; phylum Chordata; class Amphibia; order Caudata; family Ambystomatidae; genus Ambystoma; species Ambystoma mexicanum. Next base: position 172,678,582 of record NC_090924.1, on the reverse strand, counting down.
AGTTGCACCCATTGGGATGACACCGATTTTGGGTTCCCTTGCATTATGATTGTCGGGCGGTGTAAGTCTGATGGGGAGAAATAAGTTAGTAAGATTTACTCAACTTTGCAAATGTCTTCGATTAAGTATTGTGTGTGGTGTTGCTGCATGTGTTAATGAGGTTGATCTGAAAAGGCTCCACCTCTATTTTATCCTGATTCAAGCCTTGGTAATTCTGGCTGGACTTTGGGTCTATTTTCCTGGTATCAATTAAGTTGTTAAAGTCCAATTCATCTGGCCTTTTGGATTTGCATGTTCAACTGGTTCATCACTGGATTTGCATGTTCAACTGGTTCATCATTGGGTTTGTATGTTCAACTGGTTCATCTACCTGTGATGGATAGTGGGTTGAAGAGAATCAATTGTTCCAAAATTTGGCAGCGGCCAGTGGTCGAAGTGTATGAAAAGAAGTAGTGAAAGGCCTGTCCCGCTCCCCACAAACCCCATCTCCATACCCCCTCACAAGTGCAATCCAAACCCCCCAAACACATGCACCTGCTGTTTAAGGGTACATTCAGTCCCCCTGCACTGAAAGTGCAAGATTTTACTTTTTCCTACACTTTTATTTTAAAATTAAACCATTACGGAACAGTTTCTTTTTAAAATAAAAGTATAGGAACCATAAAAAAAGTTTTTAAAACATGTAGAGGAGCACTCCTCCCAACCGATCCCACACACTTCAACCACTGGGAGCAGCGTTCTAGTTTGTCCGTTGCAGCGATGGACACAGCTACATTTTGATGGATTTCCTGAAGTCTCAGAGTTCATCTTCTGTGTGGATTTGCCTGGGCATTGAGTTATACAGCTTGATTGCTAGGAACGAATAGTAATATCCTCCTTGGCATCACCTTTTGAAACGCAACGCTACTAGTAAGGAGACTCTGTGACAGCAATGCGTTCTAACTGGCTTGTAGTGAATGCATTTCTTCATGGTGGACCACATGGCTCCTGCTGTGGAAGGTGCCAAGACAATACCGAGGATTTCGAAATTGTATCTTGCCTTTGACAGGGTGCCAACAGAATGTCTGGGGAGCTAGCTTGCTGTGTTCCTATCTTTACAAGCTTAGGGGGAGACTAGCTGCCACATTAGGGGCTCTTTGTATCCAGTGTAGAGAGTAATCTCAGAGGCCTGCGAAGTATTTGGTGTAGTAAAGCCTGGAGTGCACCAGGGCAATTAATGCATTGGTTCTCTTCGGGATGGTTAGTTATGGCATGATGAGGCAGATGGTTCAATGTTAGAAGAATCAGTTTCTTCCTCTGGCATTATCTACTGCTTCATGTGTGATTGAGCTGTCCATGAAGACTATGACGTTTTTGTTTTGGCTCACAGAAGGCTGTGGACAGATCCCCCTTTCTTCAAGCCATCGCATCTGTGTGCAGTCATTGTAGTTGTGTTGCAAATCCTTCTGTGTTGGTTGGATTTAGTTTAGTCAATTTGTGTTCACGAATGTGCCAGTACATTAGAGACAGGTGCCAAGATGGTGTTGATTAGTGGTGGAATTATGGATGAGTTTGTAGATGATCTAAGTTTTGTCTGGGTAGTTGAAGCGTGTGAGGCCTGACATGCTTATGAGTTTTTACCAGGGGGTCATATAGTTGTTCAAAAGTAGAGGAGATGGGCTTGAACCTTGGGGTATCTACAGCTGAAGTTGCAGAGGCGGGGCCTGAAGTGGGTCATGTGGGTATTCTTTGTCCTATCCAAAAAGGAGCAATGTAAAGCAACTTTGTTCAGTTCTCTCTTGTCTGATGTCCATAAGTCTTTTTAGCCGGATGTTTTGGCTGATAGGGCCGACGGCTGCAGAAATGTCACGAGGCATGAGTGTCCTTGGTACGCTTGCACCACCATTGTTTTTTAGTGAGTCTCATACAGTGTGGAAGTTCCATTCCCCTCAGAGGTCTGAATTCTGGGGTGTGATGTGTGCGAGATACTGTTGGTGTCCAAGTAGTGGCAGTGTACCAGTAAATTCATTTTGTGAGGAGTTTTGCTTTGAAGCCTGTATTGTAGAGAGAGCAGTACGTAGCTTGCTGGACCATCTGTGTTAACTGTGGTTTTCTTAAGTGGAGCCTTAACGCAGGTGCTTTTGAAGCCTGGTTGGCTAAAGCCCACTGATTTGAGGAGATGTTGTTGTGTTATTTGCTCGAATGTCATAAAAGAACGAGCCTAGGCGGAATGTATGGATTGTGCTTTGTGAGTCTAAATATACCGACCGGACAGCAGGGGACCTCTCATGTTGAGCTATGCAGAGTCATTCTACAATGGAAAAAAGGTGAACTCTACCTTTTGCAGATGCTTGCATTTCTTTGGGCCAGCACTAGGATTCCCTTTCATCATTTTTGACAGATCATCCCCATTGATGAGAAGTATTCCAGGACTCCCTTTAAGTAATGAAACCTCTTTCAAAAGGAGGATAGCTCAGGGGCAACGTGCTCGCCTTGGAAGCAAGACGACACGGAGCAACACAGGTTCGATCCCCAGGTCCGCAATTAGAAACCTCTGGGTATTAAGCGCGATATAAATAACCTATCATATCATATCAATAATGCCACTAAATGACTCTCGGCAATGGAAAAGCAGTTCCATAAAGCACGCACTAGAACAGAGATGACCTGGACGTTTGAGAGAGCCGCATGTTGAGAGAGTATGAAGGCAACAGGCAGAGGAACGCTCGGATCTGAAATCAGAAGGGAAAGGAGTGTCCCAGGCATACAAATCTCTGTGTCAAATGCCAGCAGGCTGCTCCATTAAGACTCTGCGGAAGAGCAGAAAAGCGTGAAGCACATGCCGCAAGAGCCGGGTGCGAGGTGGTGCAGGCAGACGGCATGCCCAAAATAGGCAGGACAATTATGGCTGATTATCCCCGCTGCTTCTCCTGCTGAGCAGATGGCTTTGAAAAATAAACAGCTTTCATTATTAATAGTGTCAGTTTAAGAATATAAAGACCACAAGCTGTCCTGCAGGGTAGCTTTTAAAATATACATAACACGAAGAGAAAGGCTGCCTTCAATTAAAGTGCCAGAAAGGCTAAGTATGGGTATTAAGGAAAGGCACCAAGCACTTTAAGACCGCTCATGTTTATAACTAATATGTTGTGCATCGGGAAACAGATGAGTACAGTGGCTTAACTTCTGCCAATAGAGGCAACGGAAGCCAAAACCTGCATTTTTGTGGAGTTGCTGCCATCAAAAGGTCATTTCATGATATTGTTGGGGCGTTACTAATTTGTGGGAAATTAAAGTCAAAGGGCCTCATTACATGGTAGGCGGTAAGGGCACCGGTACCGGTAAACCCTTACCGCCTTACTACGAGTTCCCTTTGCGGGACCCGACATTAACCGCTGGTTTTACCAGCCGTTAAAGTAGGATGCCGCAAAGGGACCTCAGTGCTAATTACGGTACCGTAATTTGCGGTACCGTAATTAGCTCCTTCCCCATTCCCATTATGCCCCATAGGGGCAAAAATGGGAATGGGGAAGTGCCTTGGTGAATGGGGAATTATACCACCCCCGCTCACCTTGGAGTAGGGCGGTAATTCCGCCATCCGCCAAGGCGGACACGGTAAAATACCGGCGGCAACCATGGCGCTAATAGCGCCATGGTTACCGCCTACCGTGTAATGAGGCCCAATGACAAGTAACCAGTTGTTCTCCACTTTACCTGTTCTTTAATCCCTTTTTAATGTGCAAATATTTGATGCCAGAGTTTTGCAATAGCAGATACCGCCTATGATGATGATCCAGCCTAGGATGATGATCCAGCCTATGTTGATGATACCATCTATGATGATAATCCAGCCTATGATGATGATCCAGCCTATGATGATGATCCAGTCTATGATGATGATCCAGCCTATGATGATGATATTTTGTAATCTTATATTCCACTACATGCCACATTCCTCTCCCTTCTGAGCAATGTAGTAGTACAGTGTGTTATCATTACCCAAATCATGAGTGCTCATTTGATCCACCTCAGAAGGATGAATGGCTCATTTGGCCCTGCCTCAGGCTTCCATGTTGCAAACTGCAGGCTGGCATGTCTGAAGGGAGTCCTTAACTCATGAGCTATCTACCCAGATTCTTCCTAGGAGAACCTGCGCACCTGATCCTCCTGCCTGGATGCCAGCTGCATCACCCCCCTAGCCTGCATTGCTCTACCTCGGTGATGCCCATTTTCAGAGGTCATCTGGTTAAACTGGTCAGGTGTCAGTCTGTCGTTTCTCCACATCCGGTCCCAGGCTCATTGTGAGCATGCTCTTTTGTGCAACACCATTGAATGTGCACCTGGAAGTGCACCAGGTAGGATGGAAGGACATCAGGATATATCAGTGCCACAAAATTCCTGTCCCACAACCCAGGCTTCGGCCACATCATTACCTTGTCAGCTCAATCCAAACCAGAGGGGATAACAGACCAAACCTGCTTCCCAAACTAGTTAGCAGTCTGTTTTCACTTACTTCCTTGTAGATTCTCAACATACTCAGGCATTTCAAGTGATGAAATGTGCACATAGAAGTGTGGATATTTGCAAGAACCCAGACGCACAGGACTAGCATGGTCTGTGCTGTCAGGCCTATAAGGACTGCCCGTTTTCACCACTTCATGCATGGACATTTCATGGTCTGGCCTGACCCTGTGTTTTAGAATGCAAGCATCTTTTTGACAACCATATACGAAGGACTGTTTTATTGTTGCTCTAGTGTGTCACACTGCATTTGCTGAACTCACAATATTCTGCTGATCCTGATCTTATCACCGCCATCTTCTCCTGGTATTTGATACACATTTGAGTGCACGTCTTTGGGAAAAGGCCCAGGCTGCCCCATCCCTCCACAAAGATTCTCAGACTTGGGGCCTCATTACAAGTTTGTTGGTATTTTGGTGGTAAATCTGCTGAGATTTACAGTTACCAGAATTACCGACGTTTGGTCCGGGGGCATTACCGCCGGATTACAAGAGGTGGTAGACGGTGTTAGTCCCCATTTATTGGAGTCTATAGGACTCAATGGAGATTTCAGCAGAATTAATGCTGGTGGCAATTCTGCCGATTTTGTCAATTTTCAGTGGCAAACCCTGCGGATTTACCTACATCCCTTCTGCACAAGACCACAAGCATCCCCAGACATGTGAGGCTGATGCATGTTTGGCGATGCTTGTCGTTTTTTGCAGAAGAGATGTGCCCTAGCAGTTTCGGCTGGGATGCCCCTTTGGGGTTTGGGACAAGCCTGATTTGCATATGGTCTTTCCCCTTTCTGTAATGGATTGGCAGGTGAAGAACGATGGTCTGGAGGGTTGCCCAGAGCAATTGCCAGAGATCTAAGATTCATGCTAAACCTTCCAGCTTTCACCCCTTTGTTTTTGCTTTGTCTGCTCAAGTGGGATGGCCATGCTGAGACGTGAGTCCCATGTCTGCTGGGCCTAGAGACACAAGCTACTCCTCACTGATGAGGCCTAATGAGACTGAAACATGCCTGGGGATGCTTGTGGTCTCGTGCAGAAGGGGTGTGACCTCGCAGTTCGGGCTGGACTGACTCTTGGGGGCTGGGGTTAAGCCTTTTTGGAATATGGTCTTTCCCCTTTCTGTAATGACTTGGCAGGTGAAGAAGGATGGTCTATAGGGTTGCCCAGCAGGGTCGGATTGGGTCGTTGGCCAATTGGCCCATAGCCAATGCAAAATCATGGCCGGAGACCTGGGGGCCGGTTCCTGAAGCCCACGTGGGCTGGTTTCAGCACAGGCATGGCTTCACGCTTCAGGAACCAGCCCCCAGGGCCTCGGCCTCACCGGACGGATGAAAGTTGCAAAGGATCTGTAAGTAAGTAACTTATAGATCCTTTCCAATTGCAGCCCCGTGCCGCCGCCGCCGGCCTGCCGCAGATGCAGAGAAAGGTAACACTGAAGAGTTACCTTTCTTTGATAATTGCGGCAGGCCGGCAGGCAACTGCTGCGGCCCGCAACACTCTGGCGCCAGCTGCAGTCAGTGTTACAAAACACTGCGAGGGAGCGGCAAGGCTGGGCGGGGCTGCCTCAGCCCGGCCTGCTCCCTCCCAGTGTTTTGTATTACACAGACTCTGCTCTCCAGATCCTGCCCCGCATACCTCCAGCCATGATCCCCGTTTCCTCGGGTTTGGCGTTGTTCAGCACCCACTCTCCTCTTCACCCAGCTCCAGGCCCTTGCAGAAGATCAGTACTTCCAGGCACCTGCTTAGCCCTCTGTGGTAAGGCCGGCTACACATACACAATACCAGAATGACAGCGGGTAATCTTCGTTTGCAGAACCATATAGGTGGCGTTTGAAAAACGCTGCAGCTGTTCGAAAGTCCCTTAGCATCTGTCTTCAATGTCAGTGAATGTGGGCACCATGAGCATTTAAGACGGCCACCAAGTGCTTAGCCATCTCCTTTTTGTATTAATATCTCTGGTGCGTTACACTTGTCCTCTGTTTTGATTCAGGAGGCTTGGCGTACGTAGCCTTTGGAGGTATGTCTCTCGTGATTCGGGGCAGGGTGTACTACTTATGTTCAGAAGATGTCTGTTGTTCGACTACAAAACATGCACCTGCGTTTTGGTGCTGCATTTTTTTAGTGTAGGAAACCTCTGAGGTTGAAACTTTGTTGTAGCATTGCACCAGACAGCAGTTGGACACGTGCCACAGTGGACACTCCTTAGTAATATTTTGATGGAACTGTAAATGCAATAAAGGTCTCTGAATATTTCAGACATAACCAATTTATGTTAAAAAAATATCAACCTCAATCCTACAGGACATTTCATTTTGACGCATTTGGTATTGTGTCGGATAACACTGCCTGTGTCCTGTTGTGTTGGCAACTGCTTAACTTTATGGGCGTACAGCCTGTGCCTTTGGATGTTTGAGTCTCTGGCCTTGGAAAGGTTCTCACGGTCTGTGTAAATCCCAATCTCCTTTTGAAAGCCACTGTGTCTCATTTACCAGATTAATGGTATCCACACTACGGAATAATTGCTCTATTTTACTATAGCCGATATGATAGCTCAGTGGTTGAGCGCTCGCTGCTGCGATGAGTGTGTGATCTGCAGGTTGCAGGTTCAAACCATCTCAGCCTTTCATCCTTCTGAGGTCGATGAATGAGTACCAACACAGGTTGGGTGATATTGTATGCATATTTGTTCTATAAAAAAGAGTTTAAGCGTAAGTGCTGTACAATAACATATTATCATTTGACCTTGGAAGTCTTGGTCATCTGCTGGTATTCACAGTAATTTGACAATATGGATCTATACACACAGATATTAATGATACATATGGTGATCCATTCTTGTATGAAATGCATATCACATTAGTGAAATCATAACCATATTAGTCTACTTTTGATGCCACTTCCTGTTTTGTCAAGGGGTGAAAGGTCGTGTTTCATTAATGGCACTGATACTGTAGAAACATCCATGTTTGCGCAGTGAGAAGCGTGGTAGGCGATTCACGGATGATGGTTTGAGGGCCACTTTTTTTGAGGCGCAGGGTGGGCCACTTTTTTGAAGCGAGGGTTGGGACACTTATTTTTGGGTGTCCAGGCCTATTTCCTGTCCCAGTCCAACCCTGTTGCCCAGAGAAATTGCCAGAGGTTTAGGATTCATTCTAAACCTTCCATCCATCACCTCTTTGTTTTTGTTGCTGTCCCTAAACACCCACCTTCATTGGTTTTCCACAGGCACCGTTGACGGGAACGTTTCTTATTAAGAGCATGTTATCCTTGTGGATGCTGGGATTGTGAAAAAAGAATAATGTGTGTTTGTGATTAAAATGACAAAATCACTAATGCAATTGTGGGACTGTGTGAGGTTTCCAGAGCAATGCGAAGACTCGGCCTGTCACTCCACTCGCAACACACACAACCTGATAGGCTGCTAAAGCGATTGAATTGTCTGAAGAGACAGATACACAGCAAGGTTGGTTTACAACACATACAGTCCATTGTAACAGGAGGCTTTTCTCCACAACATTTAGAGCTGTGGGAGTAGAAGGTACTGCGTGCTATAGACCAGATTGCCCTGGCAGAAAAGTGAGCCCTGAAGATAGGAGAAGGTGATAAGTACCGGTGTACATAAAATGTGTAGCGCAAAATATACTCCTCTCTAACATGCACACATCCATGACCACATGAAAATGGAAAACATTATATCCAAGGTGACCTGACCCACTATCATTTCTCACTTATCTGCCCTTCCCTGGCAGAATGATGAGAAGGTCTGTCGCTATCCATTTCCATAAAATGGTCACTCAGCAGAATCATCTACAAGACTACAAATCCTGAATCGGTCCACGATGTTCCATAGATATCATCACCATCCACGTTATCCAAGATGTTAATGCCCGATCCTGGACAAAGTGTACCCCTGTTACTTCTCATACTACCCAATGCACTCCTCAGCCTCCTCTCGAGGTGCATGGGTCACAGTGAAGTCCTGCAGTGGTGCATCTGCTACCTCTCCATCTGATAGCAACTTTTCCAAACGGGTCCCAACAGATCCCAACACTGCCCAGTAGCCAGCAGTGTTCCCCACTGCTCCATCCTATAAACTGTCAACTTCAACCTCTACGTCGAACATCTGGTGGAACCTTTGGTCAACACTGATGAAGATGCGATAATGCACAAAATGGCATGTAGTTTTCCCTCAATATCCATTGCTTCAATGGCATCCCTTGACTCGATCACTGCCATCTTCTACTTTCCAATCTGCAAGTATCTACTAGCATAAGAAGACTAGTGCTTTTTACCTTTAATAATAATTGGGATTTGCGTTTGTCCATGTAGCCGCGCTTACTGATGCTGATGTTTTGCATTCATGTTTAGATAGCTATTAATTTGATTGTATAACTATTAACACGACCCAGCTGTGCTGCCACTTATACTTTTCTATATACATTTATACATTTAGATATTTGTGACTTTGCTAGCACACATTGGCCCTACCTGCAACTAGGTTCCGGATACTAGACTTTATCCTCTGCTTATTGCCTCGGACAGGATGGCCAGACATAAAGCAACGGACCAACGTGGAGCGAGTGGAAGTATTTTGGTGTCGCTGTGGGCAACCATAAGCAATCTAAACCCACAGATGTGGGCAGACTGAAGAAGAATGGCACAGGAAAACTTGGGAATAGGGCTGGCACATTTGAACTTTTTTTTTTTAAAGGTGGCTTGCGCTTTGGAAGCCCAAACAACACAGGCTGAAAAATCTAATGCAGTCAGAGATATCTCAGAAGCAGGCCTTGTGGTGCTTGAGGAGTTCCCACCTCAAGGAACTGATCCCGGGGAGCATGCCGCTTGCATAAAGAGGGAACAACTTGGGAGATTAAAGGACAAGACCACTACAGGGCCCCCAGAGATTGCATCTGTAGTAAATAAAGGCCAGGGCAGCCACACACATTTAGCAGAGACCTACCCAGAATACATTTATGGTCAAACACTGGCCCCAATGGACAGTCAGATCCTGAATATAAAGAGTCCCTGACGAGAATTGAATTAATGGTGGATAAGATGTTGGGTCATGGGCATGCTGCCACTGTAGAGGCACCAACCTCTACAGTTTGGTGCCTCTACACCAAACTAGTGTTTGGCCGTAAAGCTCAGCACGAAAGGCAGGCCTTCTGGTGCACTCGCTATCTATCTGTCAACAACTCTAGCAGTATCCAAAACTCACCTTATGAGTTCTAACCCAAATCTTTTATTTATGTTTCTCAAGTTTAGAGGGGGGCAGGAGTTAGGCCTGGTGAATTTTTATAATAACAAAGTAGGCAGTGCGTCAATTGCCTTAGTGTCCTCGATCAGGGAGATTATAGAATATAATCTAGACACAAATTCAATTACCCTTTATTAATTGGTGGTGATATGAGACTCAGTACAGGGCAAAACCTGCTAAAGGTAAAGAAAAGGAAGTTTCTTTCTGCCTTCCAAAAGCAAACTTGGAGGTCTAGGCCAATACACAAAACGCCTTATATGTGGGGTAAATATTGCTCAAGATTGGCTTCAGAGCAATAAATGGGAGGAGGGATTCATCAACAATGGGCAACTTCACATTCGCAAATGGGAAATATCACAGTATAATCAATTGTATACTGATGTGTGCATTATGGTGGGCCAATATATGTAGCTTTGAGATATAATAAAGGATTGAAAGCACCATTATCCTCTCTTGCGCACATGGGTTTGGGACAGAGGGACTGACCTCTAACTATGTGTCCGTCCTTCAGCCCCATAACAAAAAGTTATCAGAGTAATTAGGTGGACGTCTTCTAGGGGAGCATCCGTACAGCTGAGGGTGAATTGCTCCTCTCTAGGGGAGATAATGACTTGCCTAAACCCACATGCCAACTCCCATTATTGACAAATGCGGTAAGATCTTTAGATCTAATTGCCTTGACATGGAGGGTACCAAGAGGATTAGGAAGTCTTAACTCTCCCAATTATGTAAGGACAAGAGGAAAGCCCTAATGTTAGCCCTAATATGTTATCCAACTGACCTTGCATGCATTAGAGATAGGTGCCAGGATTACAAAAATGAACTATCGCAGAGAAGCCGGAAGATCACGATTGACAGGTGGGATAGATAGGCTATGCCACAGAGCAGGTCAGAAAATAGCAAGGATTTCTGGCTTATAGTATCAAGGAACACTAAATAACTAGGCGTTGGAGAAAGGGAACTCCGAGAGTGACATATTACAGAGCAGGTAAGAATAGACCATTTTCAGGCCTTGAACCAATGTAGTAAAAATAGCCAAGACATAGATCAGATGGAATGTCAAATGACTATGGAAAGGCTAGACCCTTTCACAGGGGTAGAAGTGACATATGTGATCTCTAAGCATAGACCTTTTAAATCACAAGGCATAAATGACATTTTTCTCAGCCAGCCTGATCTATGGATACCAGCATTGGTGCAATATGTCAACACACTTATTAACCTATATATGCTGCCACTGAGTTAGTGCACTGGGATTATTGTAGCGATTTTTTAAAAGGGTGACAAAGTGGACCTTTGTGACTATTGCCCAGTTACACTATAAAATGGCTCGTCTAAGTTGTTCGCAAGAATTTTGCTAAGTAGATTGGTGGAATAGGCGCTGAATAACGACATCCTGTCTGACACCCCGCTTGCTTTTAGGCCAGGGATGGGTAGTATCCATCAGGGCATACATTTGTATTTAATCCTGACCAAATAAGTCAAAATCCTGGGCGTTCCTGTCCACGTAGCCTTATGGATTTGGGTTCCGCTTTTGACTACGTGGACAGGAACTGTCTGTGGAGATCGTTGAGCGAGATGGACATGCCCAACCCACTTCTAAGGACAATTATTGCCTTCCACAACAACTCTAGGGTGCACATCCATTTCAACACTAAAGGGAAATTTAGTGATGAAACAGGTGTGAACAGGAGGGGGGGCGGCAAGAGTGTGTGCTGGCCACCCCTTGTATTGAACCTGTGCACAAACTCACTGGAAGAGCAACTCCTTGCCTTGAAGGCAGACGTCCCACAGTGTGGTGGACTGCCAGTATTGAGTTACGCGGATGATGCGGTTCTCCTGGCCACCACACCCAAATCGCTTCACCTCTTGGGCGATGGATGCACAGAATACATGTTGAGCAGGGGGCTTAGGGTGAATCCAAAGATATGTCTGATAATGTGTGTTTCATAAAAATGGATGAACAGCCCCCCCCCCCAGATTTTGCCTAAATGGTTATCAACTTGGAATATGTGAAAACGTTGATTACCTGGGCCTCAGGTTTAATTCCAAACTGACCCGGGAGAATCAATATAGTCAAATCAGCAGCAGAAATTAGACAGATGTCCAGGGGTATTTTCTGATTTGCTAAAAATATCAGGCCCCATTTTCCGGGAGCATATGCTGACTAATTACCGAGGCAAAGCAGTGGCGGCAGGGACATACAGATTCGATATATGGGGCTATGCCAATCTAGACTGTCTTCAGACGGCAGAGAAGACAACTATCCGTACCTCAATCCACGTCAGTTTACATAGCCCACTTGGGGACCGGAATGCCATACTTAATGGACAAATTCAGTCTAGACCAACCTTATTTTGGCATATTCTCTGGATGGCTAGAGGGGACACTTTAACTAAGTTCCTGGTCACAAATGTACTGATGCTAACCAGCTGGACCAAGGCGGGATGGCTCACTCATATTAAGTTATTTCTTTATAAGCTGGATTTGGGAACCTGCTTTAATGACCATAAACTGCTAGCTATGATACCTAAAAGGACACTGAAGACTGAGATTGTGCAGTACTTTGTGGACAAAAGAGAGTATGACATGATATCCAGTTCCCAGGTTAGACCATGACTCCCATTAGCACCTAGGTTGGGTCTACCAGGTTACCTTATTTGTGTGTCAACCCAGCAGCACATTATCTTGCTTACTAGAGCCAGGTTGAATGTTCTTCCATGGGCAGTACGCATGTTCAATTGGCAGGTGGGAGCCAGCAATTGCTGTACGTGCATTGCTCTAGAGAACTTGGCACATATTTCCTTTTCTGTCCCCTTTACACAGACATCATGAAGCGGTGGCTGATAAAGTGTACTCAGAGACAGCGGAACAATGCACTTTAGACCTGCTCTCACTTTTTTACTCCTATCGGAGGTGAGAATTGCCTTCACCCTAGGTTCTCACTTAAACAGGACTTGGAAAAGAAGAAGCCAACTGATGAACACATCTGTGCTCCTTACACTTTGCCCTAATCCACCATGCACACCAAAGTTGGCTGTCATTCGCAAGCATGTACTCCATCTGAATTTTGACAAGCAACATTTTGCTCTTTTTGTTCCTTATCAGAGTGTTGTATGTCTCTTCCCACATTCACACTTTACTCTGTTATCTTAATTATTTATTCAATTGTTATATGAATATGGGAAATGGCATGCTAAATCCTGTACCTAACATATATTATGTGGAGATTCCAGAATCAGAGCCCACAATCATTGGTACTTCCTCCCTGAGCATTTATGTTTCAGGTTGATACCCACACCTTACGTCTGGATGAGAGGGACGCGTAACCGTTATGATTTGTGATTATGGCATATGCCATAATTCTGCTCTTATTAGATGTGATTAGTTTTACTGTTTTTCGGATGATGTGTAGGAGATTGTTTTATTTTATTTTATATTACATTTTATTGTGAAGCTTTTATGGAATAATACGCTGAAATAAAAACTATAAAGACTAATTGACTTACCCTAAAGACAGGAGTCCCAGATGCCTCTTTTGCCCCTCTGAAAGCCACCCAGCAAACTGCAGCATGCCTCATCAAAGATCTAAGAAAATGCAACCACAAGACCCCCATATTCCCAGAGCTACACTTTAAAGCACGCATCATGTTCAGAACTGCCTGCACTACCTACTGAGAGTCACAAGCAAAACCCCACTCTACTTGGTCAAGAAACTCACCATCTAAAAATGCACACGTAGCATCACAAGCCACAAAATAACCAAAATGGAAACAAAGAGCTGCAAGAAGGAAAACAATAAGAAACATGCCTTTTCCTGCTATTCATCCTGTCTCATGGTCAAGTTACAGGTAAGACCAAACCCTCCACCCTACACTTCTGGAAGGACCCGAACATCCTTCTCTTCAAAGACCACCTTGTCAATTGCTTATCTCCCCACTGAACTCTTATTCTACCTATTCATGGTACCAACTTGCTCCGAACCCCAATTCACCTCAGCTACCTCTGCTACCCCATGCCCAATATGTAGGCCCTTGGGTGTGTCCCATAGCCTCGAATGAGTGTCCACTTTACTTATCTGACCTATCTGTTTTGCAGGCATGGCAGCACCCCAACATCTCTTGACTTCCTTTTCCATTCCCCCTCGTCAACATAGCAGGCTCTGAAGTGTCCTAGGTGGTTGCACACCCAGAATGCCGAAGGGTGTAGAGCACAACCTACAAAGCAACAACCTTCCAAAAGCATACACGGATAATTAAGTTTGAATGGACAGTGGCATTTGAGTTTAAGTGCTGCCTTAGGGACTACATTAGGCCTCAAACTTGGGTTAGAGTAGCAGGTTTTTCTGGGGTGTGTGGCCTAATATAAAGAAATTGAAAAGCTGACTAGCAGAACATGTGGTTTATCCCTTCATACATCTACATGCCCTCATCAGCTTTGTCCCCTAGTTATCCTGGTGTGCCATGACCATCTGAACCATCATCAGAGTCATCCCCCTGCCCCCTCCAGGTCTGGCTTGGGAACTTGGCATTTATGACACACCTTGTCTGTCTTATATTGCAGTGCTCCTCTGCCCTCTCTAGGCACTGCAAGTGTTTCTGGAGAACACCAAAATCACATTCTTTTTATTTCTTCATTTTTATTGTGTTTATAGTTAAAAGCAAACCATACACAATTTATAACCATTGAAATACACTTAAAAGCTACACAATGATTTTCACAATCTTACACAAAACAAAGCAAAAGTAGAACAGAAGCACATACACTTAAAATGTCCATAATCACATTGCTAAAATACTCAGTGACCGATTCATGGAATTATCTGTGTAGAAAATAGGGCCTTTACGCACCAAACTGTGTGCAAACTTCAATTTATTGAAACATGGAATCGACTGCGCTTCACTTTTTTCGTACTTTGTGTGGACTTCGCACAGGCTCAGCACATTAATGCAAGCAGTCCTGTGACTTGCGCCAGACAACACACATAGCGTGGGCGTGGCTTGCACAGAGGACAGGGAAGGGGGTGGAAATCATGAAAGGAGGAAGAACAAGGGAAAATGTGGGCATTACGAGGGACGGCCCAAATGCAGTCCATCGCACGCCCACTAGTGTGCAGAATAATACGTAGTCATGGATCTGATTGCACAACCTCTCGGCAGGGAAATGGCCAAGCAAAGCCCTCATTCAATCCGCCACCCGAAGGCAGGTGTACCGACACTTGCACATAGGAGTCACAGCGCAGAGGTTAGATTGGGTGTTGGATTTAGGGGTGCGTGCATGAAGCCGGGGTTCCGAACTAAGTTAGGGGGGCTCATATGCAGTGTAGTGGGGTCCACTAACGGTTTGCCGGGGTTCGAACGCAGATTTTCAGAGTTTTTACCCAAGTTACGATAAATCGTACGCATGTTGTCTGAGTGCCAGTAACATTACAGAGGACCCTGTACAGGGTCCCCCGAATACCCCAGGCCCAGATACAGGCCTACTTGCGGGGGACCTAAAGCACTGTTCTGAGGGTGCAGGTATTTGCGCTCGGAGAGTATGCAAAGGTAGCTGTTTCTGGCTGTTTTTGCTTTGTATTGGGGCATGTCGGGGCCTTCCGACAGTCCTTGAATACGCAGAGCATACATAAAAACCTCTGCGTGCAGGATCGCGCAGTCGTTCTCAGCACACGAGCATTGCGGGATCTCTGCACACTATTCCATGAATTGGGCCATCAATATCTAAAACAAATAATCTGTTATTCTTACCGATTTCGTCAAAAATGACCCTAATCAATTCTACCATGGCCACAATAACCAAAACACGGCTGTCCTCTGCTATTGTGGCCCATAAATTACAAGGTAGAACTGCCGTTGTGGAGTGCACAGCCTTTTCAGAATACAAAATTCTCTTGTGCATGACTACAGGAGATTTCATAATGAGATGGAACAGTGTTTCAACTTCATGCATTCTGCACAGTGTGCACATACTCTCAATCTCAGTAACCCAATCTTGGACCAATTACTTCCAATGTGTTCTGTTCTCACCCCTCCATTTGCTGCTGTTTGTTGTATTGAAGAATTGCTGTCTCGCAGTCACTCACTGGCAGACTAGTGTTATCAGCCACGTCTCTTGGGGAGACAAGGTATTTATTGTTTGCTTGTTAGGCGCTTATACAATAAGAACATACTGTTTCAAAGCACCCACAGGGCAGAGGGGGAGCAAGGGTGGGAAATATATTAAAAACTCAATATTTAAGAGCATAGGGTGGAAAAGGGTAGGGGGTACGAACCTACTATGCCTTGTGAGTATTCAGAACGTGCAAGTGCAACAAAGAAGAGGGAAGAGGGGATGAGTGCTGGGGAGTCCAGGCTCATGGGTGAGCCACAGATGAAGTTCTAGGAATGTTGAGTGCTACACAGACTGAGGCTTGGTAGGTGTAAGTGCGAACCTCCAGGGCGGAGCTTGTGCAGCTGCAGGTGCTGTGGATAGACCTCCCTCTCTGATAATGCAAGCACAAGTATCAATTTGTGCACATTTGTCTGGTAATCCGCGTTCAAATGTACACTGTCTCGCTGGGAACCTTACTGAGAACTCAGCATCTTCACTTGCTCAATTAGTGCTACATCAGCCGCCCACACACCAGCAACATTCTGGGCTGAAATCTGAATGATGGTTAGTTGGAAAATATTACTATAGTCTGGCAAATATAGCAACGTTTTTTAACATAGTATTTCGCAAAGCTTGCAGAATGTTTGCAGAGTAGACAGAACATTGATGTCTGTCCTAGTAAAATGTCCTTTATTTGCAATATAAGAGGATTCTTCCAAGTTCCACAAGGAATGCCTGCACCTAACGGGGACAGTGGTAAGTTTGGATGTCCGGAATTTTAATTCTGCTGGGTTACTGGGCAACATGCATAATTACATTACTTCCCGAAATTGAAAAACCCTTCATTTATTCTCCAGGCCTCTTGCAAATGTGATGGAAAAAATCTTGAGAACACATTGCTCACAGTTTGCCAAGAAAATCTCTAGGAACAATCCTTTGCCCGAAATCTATGCAGACATGTTGCAACCTTTGCAAATCACAAACTTTATTTTTATTGACACTATTTCCAACAAATACACTGATTATATTTTCTCTGAACTACTCCAATTTCAGGAAATTTTCTAAAACAGAATTCCTCATGTTAACATAACCCTTGTCATTAGCTATCCAAAACACGATATGTTCACAATATGTAAGTAAAAGCAGACAAGGCTACCAGAGCATGAACATATGGTGGGCTAACTATGATTAGCAAAACTGAAAGTTGATAGCTGGAAAGTTTTTGAATTAATCATCTCTAGAATTGTGTGGGCAACTGTCCAGAACATCGTTTTTTCAGCAGCTATGCCATTAAAGAAGGGAGAAGCAAATATAGAATGTAGTCTTGGTCACCCCACCAAAAGTGGCATTTCTGTCTAAACTCTGAGGTCACATCTCTTCTACAACAGACGTGTTTTGGCATCAATGGGTGTCACCAGTGCCATGCAGCTTGGGTCCCTATGCACAGCAACCTCGGGAACCACATCTGGGTACACCTGGCCCACTCGGTGGGTCCATTGCAAAACTGAAGATTGACAGCTAGAAGGTTTTGAATTAATCATTACCTCTGTCATTAACTTGGAAACTTTTCCGGACCATTGTTTTTCAGTTTACCATGCAAGAGAAAATAACATGTGCAAATCAGGTTTTCTCCCACCCCCCCAACAATGCATGTGCTGTATACTAAAAAGGTTGACACCAGCATCATTGATAATGGCATGAAATATCAAACAAGCCAAGATGAGCATAACACATTGAGCTACACTGTGTGTGCACATTTAACGTAGCGACGCACAAGGTCGCTTTCACTGGTTTTTTGAGCTAGCACAGAAGCAGACCTATAGGCCTTGTGTGCTTCGCCTAGACTATCCTTTCTCATAATCCACTACACTGCCAGATTACAAGCGTGATTACAGCGAATTTAGTCCCCATTTTCAAAGTCAATAGGACGTGGTGGTAATTCTGCCTACGGAAATTAGTACACTATTTGTCATTAACATGGAGAATATATCTCCAGCACGTGACCACAGATATCGCCTACACATCGATGCCAACCTGCAATTTGATGGTGCAATAGAAGAGGCTGTAAGTTCATAACCCCTAAAGAAATTGGTGGTAACAGAATTCCGACCATTTTTCACTGCAGCTCCAAACCCATAATCAACACCATTAAGCTAGTTCTTAGACAGACAGATGTTTTTTTTGGTCACATGATCTCATTTCAAAACATTATTCATAAAAAGCATTTTATTCTTCTTTGAGTTTGTCTTACTGGGTTGAGGCAACACTTTTCAAGTTATCAGTTTCCTATGGTTGAAAAAAGATTCTTCTGATAAGAATCAATTGGGCCTCATTATGAGTTGGCTGGTCCAGTAACTACGGTACAGGTAAGCTTGCTGGTACCGTAGTTACCGACCGGCAAACTATGAGTCCTGCCCGTGGGTGCCTTTTCGACCTGGTGGGCGGAATCGGCACCCACGAGGAGACCAATGTCGGATGCACCGGCACCATTCAGTATGGTGCCGGTGCATCCGGCCTCCCGATTCCCTTTGAGCCCTATGGGGCTCAAAAAGGAACGGGGAGCATTTTATTCTGGCGCCCGGGAATGGGCAATTACCGGGTCCGCCGGGGCTGTAATGCCCCAATAATTGCCCATTCCCGGGCACCAGAAAAAAAATGACTCTGGCAGCAGCTGTGCCGGTTTTACTGGCACGGCTACCACCGGAGTCATAATGAGGCCCAATATATGTCTATTGTCCAAGAATACTTAAACCAGATTCAAACCATAGAGACTTATTGACTCGAATTGGATATAGCTGATTTGAACTATGTATGAGTCGAATGAGACATTTAGCGACTAGGTTTTATTCCACTCCCAAGCCATCTCTTGAAAGAACGAATGGTCCGAGCCAAACTTAACCATTCTTGGCATTGTTCGAACCAGCATTTCAGTCAACTCACCCATCTCTAGTTCAAATACAGAGTTGACATAGCACAGCTTTGTTGACTGGGTGTCTCCCATTCCCATTAGTGGCAGAACAAAGCCTCATTTTTTATATGGCTGACCACTTCTGTAGAAGCAGAGACAGACCAAAGAACAATGGTATGGAAGTTCACAGAAAGGAACCTCAGTGATTATGAGTCAATCAATACCTTCTTTCAATCACTGTTTGGTTTTACCAATGATTCAGTGGAATACTGCCTGTTCAGCAGTGTCAGTCTGGTTGCGGCCGCAAGGTCAGTGCAGAAGCTAAATTAGCCTATGAGCAAAGGTATCAACAGAAACTCCATACACATGTTTCTGGTGTGTTGGGTGCCATCCGTGGGGTGCGGCTAAGGTGCCGTGTGTGACTAAACACAAAGAATAAGTAGTTCGCTTCTGGATAACCCATGAGGCTACCGCAAGATTTTCAACATTTGCGAAACATGTGAGAGTCCCTCTTCTGCAAGCCTTTTGGTCTAGCCTTATCTTCCTGAGAGAGAGGAATAGTGCCCAAATGTGGATCCCTTGCTGTCTGCCCAAAAGGAATGCATTTCAAAGGGTTGAGTGGAGAGCATTGAGCGAATGGAGAGGGATGAAAGAATAAACCTGGGCGCCCTGGCTTTACAATAAGTCAGAAATAGTCCTCTAGGTACACCAATAGAGTGCTCTTTAGAAGATTGTGTTCACTAAAATGCACAGAATGGAAATATCACAGGCTACTTTAAAAAAAGTTGAACCACATCTGCTTCAAACCCTGAGCGACTTTGTGAAATGTCATGGAGACAATTGCACCAGGGGGTCATGAGTGATCTACTGGAAATCTGAATGTATCTTCCAATCTTTCTATGGTGATTCTGACTTTCCCAGGGGGGTCCAAGGTGGATTTCCTCCTTGGAAACCTCTTAAAATATTCTAGAAAACTAAAAGCATTTTGAGGGAAACTTACTGACTTTATTGCTGCATTTATAACTTGAACAGTTGTATTACATTTCATTAAAATATGTACATTTTCTGAAGAAGAGGTATAATGTTTCACAGAAACATAATTAAAGCATTGCCTAATACAGAAACATAATTGTTGCCTGTGGTTACCAGAGCATAAATGTACAGCAAGTTGGGGATTCTAGAGGGTGTCTCTCAACAGGCTTCATGTATACGTTCCTTTGACTGTTGCTTGGCGGTGGGGGTTCTCTACCCTGAGGTCTTGACAGGGGAGGGGAGAAGCAGTGAGTGATCATGTCAAAACAAATAAACAAACAAACAAAGGCACCTGGTAAATCTGAAATATATTGTTCACTCTAGACTCCCCATCAACCGTTTAAAAGTGGCAGGCAAGATGGCACCCGTGACGTTTCAGTGGCAGTGACTGCCGTAATCAGCTTCCCTGTGGAGGGTAGCTATAGGAGAAACAGGAAAAAAGGAGGAGGAAGCTATAGGGATTGGCAGTGATAACAGAATGTGCTCCACCTAAACCTTGACTCAGTGCTGACTCAAAGAGAGGAAGAATGGAAGTGCCAAGGAAGGTGTTTGAGTGAAAGCTGTTCACAAAGGTGATGGGCTTCAGTACATAATGACTTGGGTCAGACCTTAGCACCACTTGTTGGATATGGAGGAGCTCTGGCACTGTCCTACATATGGAGCTTGTAATATAATGAGTTTGAGATCCATAAGTGTGGTTACTTAAGAAGGGACCTCTTCTTCTGACACGTCTGATGTTCCTCATAATGCCACCTTACCATCCAAGTTTCCATTCACACTGAAGCCCCGTGGGAGCCATGTATAATTCCCCTTTGCGGACAGATAGTTTGGTAGCCATTTTAGAGTCCAAACAATAGTTAACTGAGGACATTTGACAAAACCGTGCACACTTTAAAGGAGTCAAAAACAGACCCACAAAAAACATGCAGTAGAAAACAGTGGAGTGGGACACCCATCCCTCTCACTGTGGCTTGATTGAAGTACCCACACCTAGCATTGTGTGCCAAGATCAGCCTTCAAATGCAGATTTTACGATTGTTTCAGTGGATGCAGCAATTTGAAATGGTTTCCTAGATATCAGACAGTCCAATATTGCTTTTTTTCACCCTAAGTTACTCTGGGTAATCCAGATGTGGAACCTTCGCTCACTGTGCTTAGCACTGTGCACAGTTTCACCTTACTGATGACGCCTTTGGGCTTCCACACCTTTTTGTGCAAGATTGTTTGCTGTGTATTGTTTCCTCACTATCTGAACAAGGGAGGATTCTCCTGGTTTTTTAAGTACCTTCCTTAAGTCCTCCCGATATCTTATCAAATTTGGTGAGCCACAGATGTTCATCAAATATAAAGTCGTATTCAGTTAAGCTACCAGGGAAATACTAACGTTCACCAATTCAGATTGCAATGCAAGATTAGAGGCACCTTTTGGCAAACTCAACAAATGCTTGACATTAAGCTTTCATTTTTAGCAAGTGCTAAACTTGTAGTTTTTGAGATGCACTCTAATTCCATCCAATATAGTGCTGCTTTACAAGCCTGATATTGATAAACCTCCAGCGCTGGGCCTAGAACTCGATGCCCAAACTGCTCGGAAATATGAGATACTAACATGCCCATGTCTGACCCGGAATCGATCTGTTTTAGTGATCTGTGAGTGCAAAGTAGAACACCAAGGTTTTCAAATGTTTCTACTCTCATCACTAGGTTTTCCTGATGTAAGAGTTGGAACTTCAGAGCGCATTTAAAGTAAATGTAGGGTAAACTGGATTTTGTAATGTAGCCTTTCTTGATACATAAGTTATTGAAGTAGGTGGGGATAGGTTTGTGGGCCTCATCCCATTAATTAAATTAAATGAACTTTGGCCACAAACATTAGGATGCTGTTAAGTGTATTCTTCAGGGTTAGTACATCTCCATCTATAGTAGACAGAAGGTGAAACATATTTCAAATAAATAACAAAAACAGAAGGGGAAAAAAATGCACCAATGACATATGCCTTTAGAGATAGAAGGGGCTTCAGTAAGTTAGACATTTTTGGTTTGGAAAGGTATCTCACGCTCATACCCCCTAGCATTACAAAAACCCTTTAGTATGTAGATTTAAATCACAGCAGAAAATCAGATAATAGAAGAAACATTGGATTTATTCTTCAAAACGCGACAGCCGACACGTGTTTTGACCTCTTGGTCGTCCTTAAGGCCAACACGAGACTTTATTGTTTCTGGTCATAGGTAGGATCAGTATAGGATGACAGTAATTCGATGAGCGTGGAAGATCACGCTTTACTTTAGGTGCCTCTGATTAGGGCTGGTCACTCTTCAGGGTGTGAAATGTGTGCGGTGTCTCTTGGACTTCAAATGTTGACTAGGATAATGGCGATTATCCAACAGGATGTCACTCGTGCGAGATTCT
The DNA here is from genome assembly GCF_040938575.1 of Ambystoma mexicanum. Taxonomy (NCBI): domain Eukaryota; kingdom Metazoa; phylum Chordata; class Amphibia; order Caudata; family Ambystomatidae; genus Ambystoma; species Ambystoma mexicanum. The sequence continues at coordinate 172,656,386 of NC_090924.1, read as the reverse complement.
CAATGTCGCATGCCCTGATATTGATGTTTGACACTTTCATTTGGGAAAAGTACCTCTAGAAAATATATATATGGCCGATGCCTGGATACATCTTCCTTTTGGCACATGAGTATACAATTGACTAAGTGGCTAAACCCTCTAGATTACATAATATATGCATCCAACATTGCTGGTCACATTTGCCCACCATTTGCCATATGTAAGAAGTCAATAGTTCTATGATGAGATGAGCTCTGCAAAGCATCTAAAAGTGTGTCTAAACTCACAAGCATATGAGGAGCTTCTATTACTGAGATCCTTTAAATCCTAAGGTAGCCTGCCCTTAAGGGGCCTGCACTCACTCTAAAAGCCCGTTGTCACTTTGCCCAAATGCCCAGTAGATATGTAATAACTGTGCAAGGCTTAGTAAGAAACGTCTTTAATGAAAAAAGCGATTCCACATACATTTCCCCTGGTTCTTTAGCAAAACTGCCATTGTTCATCTTCTCTGAAAATGGAAGTAGGTTCCAAAAACTCTAGGTCCACTGAGGACTATAAAATGTTCCAATGATTATTAGAAATGTATTTATTTATTTATTTATTTATTTATTTATTTATTTATGTATTCCAGATTAGTTCAAGTGGAGCAATTAGTGCCACACTGGCCAATTGAGCAATTCATAACCAGGGGATTCTGATCGCACTCAACCCTTACAATGTCCTTGAGGTATTTTATGTGCATTCCATGAGGAACATCAAGTAATAAAAAGTCGATATAGCTGATACTGTGATTGGTCCTAAAGGTAGGCCGCAAATCAATGTCTCCAGGCAATGACCCATTGCATTCCCCTGAGTTCATTTTATCCAGAGAGCTAAGCGCACTTATAATGGGTGTTGCCTGGCAGGTATAGTTTAGTGGGTGATTGATATTCCCCAAATCTTAATTTGCTTTTATCGAACCCTTCAAGGCCAATGGTTGTATTCAATTTAGATATTCAAATCACCCATACCAAATTCCTCTCTGAGGTCAACCCTGGCGTCCACAAATGTATCAAACTGGGCCACTGGGGCATACATGTTTGCAAACCCTGGATGACTGTAAACATCAAACAGATTTATTATATCAGTATTGGTTAGCACAATTTTGAGTCTTTGAATAACTGGGCAACTAGTAGGTTCACAATTCACCTTTGAAACCAAATGTATTTAGACCCATATCATCAACCTGTGACCAGCAAAGCTGCAGGTATTCTTGGTGGCTATGATATCAAATCTTTGGTAGGCTACAATAGATACTGGTCCCACAGCCAACGTTTCTTGGAAAAAAACTATCTGATAGGATGACACAAACTCTTGCGAGTCAGAATCCACCACCTTGCCTTCAAGGCAGGCAGTGTTCCAAGATTAAAATGATTGGCTCCCACTGCCTTTGTGGGATGTAATAGGACCATGCCTCTTTTATTTATGGAGGTGGGGGAAAACTGTCTGTCTTTTAGATGCCACTGCATTTTTGACTAATGTTTGACAGATGATGGAGGTGCCTGGATTGTACGTTTGGATTGATGCAGAGGTATATTCAATTGGGTATTGGAGTTATGCAGAGCGATAGCTCTTTACCGTATTGAGATCAGACCTTTGTCCATGACTCATTTACCTTGTTTCCTTTGGATCATATACACCCAGGGTTTAAAATAATAGCATGACATAGTGCTTCCTGCAGCATACCAACACAAGAAGCTCTTCACTTGGCGTAACCAATGTGAACATTTGCTACTTCGGTGTAATTAGTAACAAAAACCTTGGAAGGGATGTGCTTGAAAGAAACATTGTGGGCAGATCAACCCACAGTAAGGGACTATACCATCTAGTCACATATCCACCACAGCTATTCACATATTAACCTATTATTTGTAGAGTCCCATATTGAAGACAAATAATACCATCATAGGACAAATCTCATTATCAGACCACACCCCAGAAAGTCGTGATAGTCACCTGAAAGAAAGCGATATTTAAACTAAAAACTTCTAAATTAGAGTAGCGGCTACTATAGCTTCTGATAATGTAAAGGGAGATAGGGAACATAGAGAGGAATTCGTCTAAAGAAATACGAAGCAAGGTGCAAGTGAAAAGACCAGATAGGCAGCATACATGCAATCATGAGAGGGCTCAGTATTGAGAAAGCAAGTAGGATGAATAAAATTAGGGCAAAGGAAGAGGAATACCTCTCACGGATAATAGCAGACTTTGAAAGAAAGAATAAGACAAATGTACCCCACAAATTGTTATGGCAATTACATTTTTTCTAGGACACATTGAAATGAGCTGCAAATTAATGAAACAGAATTCATCAGATAGAGGACACAGCAGACATTCTATGAATCAGGGAGAAAAAAAATCAAATAAGCTATTGGCCTATTGGTTAAAAGCTCAGACTAGAAAATGAAGTAGCACACAATTGAAAGGAAAGGAAGGTGATTTGATAAGTAATGAGAAGGGAAAACTCCAATCGTTTCAAATGTTTGTACAAAACTATATACACTAGAGAAATCGTCTAAAGAAGCAATTGATTACGCCCTGAAACTAAAAAACTTGTATAGTTAATAAAATTCCATTTCCACTCAAAATTCTGTCCCAAAATGTATCTGTAGTCAACCAATCAGCATTGGACGTAAATCTGCCCAGCTTTAAGGATCTTAGATTTTTTTAATGCCTGGCAGTTCATCAGTAAATGCATTAGGGTGTGGATATCTCCATTTGGATCACATAGGGTACAGACACTGGAGGTTTCATTGTTTTTTGAGCGTAGTGAAAGAACCTCATTAGATGTAACATATTAAGCCTGAATTGTAGAAACAAGTTTCTCCAGTAAGCGTTGGAAAATAGAGATATGATAAGATATGATAGATATGATAGGATATGATGGTAACATACATAGGTATTACTCCCAGTGCCTTATCTCCTTTTGAAAAGCTTTGATACCGAGTGTATCCATGCATCTTAAAAATAGTATGAATACAATCAGCTTGAAATAACAATTTTTTAGATAAAACAGGATTTGTTTTCAGCACAGCAGAGGACTGCTGGCTGCTAAATTAGAATAATTTACACAAATGTCTTAAAAGCAGCTAAAGTACCTGGTTTATCAGAGCCTGGTATCTCATTTAGGTACACAAAAAGCAAAGCCTGTGGCGTAGTCTAGCATATTACGATATAATGAGAGAACCTTCCAGGAATCTCACCCTTTACCCAATACCAGACCCTGCTCCTATCTCAAAGCTGTTATAGGTAAGCCAGATGGTAAATTAAGAGCCTTTTTCCAAGTCCAGCCTTCGATAAGGTCCCAGTTAAATTCCCTCACTAAATAGGAAGTCTCCAGTCCATAGAAAATGGCAAGCACTACCTTCAATTTATAAAATTCAATAAAGAGCAGGATAAAAAATCAACAGAATTTTTGATTGATTCTCTTAATTTGAGATGCAAATTGATCAGCCATATTTTTTTAATCTAGTTAATATCATATTTGTATTAGGGGTTGCATTTAGTTCAAATCTAAAATAGATTGTATACTTTACAGGAATCAAGATGGTCTCACCTATTTTCCATCTGTAACCATGTGGTTTATTAATGCTCTGATTAAAACTGAATACTTTCGATGTGTGTGCTCTCATTTATAACCAAATAAGCTAGCGTGGCATTAATAAGACGCTGCAGTCCCAGCAGTGTTTAATCCGCTAGGACAACAGTCCACATAGGCCATCCAAGGCACTGTCACAGAGTGAATTCTAGGCCTGACAAAAGCAACAGCACTAAAATGGTCTCCCATGTCTGACAGATAGGCCTCTAAAGGTATGACATTCTTTTGACAGGCTGCCCTGACCATTCATCCTGACCTGTAGGGCAGCATCCTCATGGGGGTACCTTAGGATCTCGCAAACAGACGCTGGCACTTCACACCTCATCACCTTGTACAATAATAAGCCATGGTTCTCAGTATCAAATTCCTGGGAGAAATCAATCAAAGCCACATATAAATGTGGTGAGTTTTTACACCAAGCATTCTCCTCTAGGCACCTCATACTGTATCCATTAAGTACTGTAACCATACCTTTTCTAAATCCAGTCTCGTATTTGCGGAGTCATTCTACTGAAGATGCCCATTCCAGTTCTTTTAATGCTATTGATACAAATGCCATACTATCTGCATCAAGGAGGCCGATTGGCCTGTAATTTAAGGGACATGTTAAATCGCTCTTCTTATAGATAGGAATAATAATGGACAGCGTCCAGGAAATCGGGGTACATTTAATGGATAGAATATCCCGAAATAATAGATATAGAACATGTACCCACATAACTACATCACTCTTAAAAATATGGTTATTGAAACCTTTGGGGCAAGCAGACTTAGACTTAGATGATTTCATAATGCATTGTTCAACATCCAGTATATCAAAATTCATGAAACAGTTGACGTCACTACAATTTTTGAAAATGCATCTTTCACAAGTCTTCTGTAATGGGTTTGTTTTGCAAAGCAATCTGGGTGGCAGATAGTTGATTAACGAGAGCCCAGAATTGCACAAATGTTTTGAAATCACCTTCCGTGGTAATCACCATACTAACTTTGCTAACATAGTCCCCCTCCTATTTGCTTCACTTACTAAGCAACCTTACATAGTGTCTCAATTATGTTTTCTTTACTTGAACCAGGGGGTCAAAACAATGTCTCCAAAATGCTTTTCGATTTCCCTGACCATCCAGACATTTTTCTCTTTGCCACGAAAAGCTTATAAAATTAGATGTTGTAATAACCTCCATTTTGATCTTTTAAGAAGAATTCTGGAGGGAATGTCTTAAAGGATCCCTGAGACCCTTCAAATAATGGAATTGTTTCGTTATTCTGTACCCTTTTTGAGATACCAACAGGTTCCTATGATCTGAAGAGCGTTCTGCCTCAATATCAAGATTAAATTCACCCATTAAAATATTATGGTCACTTAGACTAGTTTCTCCAATTCTAAATGACATACATATATCAAATAAGGCTGAGGAGAGTGCTAGGCAATCAATTGTTGATGTTAGACTACCATTTTTCCACTTATGTTTTCCCACCAGATCACCCTCGATGTTCCCATGTGCAATCTTGAGAACCCAGATGTCAAAGAATTTCCTCAATTCTTTCCCATATTTATGTCGTACTGCTTGATTATCATTTCTAGTACAACCGGGTGTGCATTCAGAGTTAAAATCGCCCACCATAATTATGTTCTTACCATCTATATCACTCATATAATCTTAAAGCAATTTATTCACAATAGCCATAAACTCTTCTAATTTAGAACTCAAGGTGTTCCAGTATATATTTAACAACGAAAAATAATTGGTTGTCGACCCCTCTTTTAAGGAGATCTCTACAGCTAATATGCCAGACATCTCATCAGATATAATTTCAAATGTATTTTGGATGCATTAGCTAATGGTTTGATTATTGTGTATCCATCAATCACGACTCGATTAGTCAGACACAATTTTGTAAAGCAGGGCTACATGTTAAAATCAAGTAACATTACATTACAGGCAGGCAGACACACCTCATGTTACGGGGACTACAGTATTGAAACAGGTACGAAAGGCTAAGGGTCAAATCAGGTGGGTGCGTGGTAAAATCAGGCATGAGGGCAGCGCAGGACTACAAGGACAAATCAGGTAAAATGCATTGCAGGCAGGCCAACTGGCTGAGACACACCTCATGTTATGGGGGCTGCAGCAATCAAACAGGTAACGCAAGGCTCAGGGTCAAATCAGGTAGGTTACATGGTAAAAACAGGCAAGAGGGCAGCTTAGGGCTATATGGTCAAATCGGGAAAAATTACATTACAGGCAGGCCAACTGGCAGAGTCACACCTCATGTTACTAGGGCTATAGCAGTCAAGCAGGCATCATATGGCGAATAGGTAGAGCAATGCATCAGAGTTTGGTATGCATGTGAGGAGCACTTCAAGGATCTGCAATTTGGCAGAGTACAGTGTGCACGAGAGGTTACTTGAAAGAGGATTTAAACAAACCTTCTGAATCAAGATCTATCTAGTCGTAGAGAAGCAGCACAGGTCGGTAATGCATAGCGTTGCAGGTTGCATTTAAAAGGTGGTTGAAAGTTGTTTCTGGGCATCCCATTCACATCACACAAGGCCACTAAGAATAGGGCATGTGGAAGACTGGCAGCCGGAATTACAATCAGGTTTGGATGAAGCACGGGCAGGATATTAGAGTATATATAGGTCATCGGTGAGGCACGGTGAGCAGGCAAATCGTTGCTAATTAGTGTATCAGGGTGCTCCGGTGATAGTTCAGGTAAGTGTCGTTCAAGTGTAAGTAGATTGCAGATTAAAGTTGCCGACAGATATTAATCAGCCTGAAATTGTGTATGTAAAAGTTGGTGATGTCAATTGCGGCGTGGCGTTCCTGGCAATCAGGATTTCCTTGTGTTAGAACACAGATGAAAGGGAAGGTAGGGTGCAACCACCTGCCACCAGATATAGGGACTGCTTTGGGCAGGTATACGTGAGCGGCGAGGTAAATGTGCGACTGGGCTCTTAATTCACAATATCAAGTCAGCAGGGGTGATCGAGGTGGAATCAGAGATATGGCTTGCAAGAATATTGCAGCATACCGCGGGGAGCACCCACGATCATGACAAACTGTTTAGGTGCAGAAGTGGATCGGTGTGCCTTAACTAAGGACTTGCAGGCAGAGAGGTTAGGGAAAGGGTGATCATAGTTGAAGTTATTATCAGTATGAGAATCGAAGGTTGTGTACTGGTGCAGTCGATGGGCAATAACAGGGTGAGGAGCGGGAGTAAGGACAGGAGAGTCTGCAGAGAGGGGTGCAGATCTTACCTCCGATATCCGGCATCCCGTCAAGACACGGAAAGACAGGTCATGCAGCCTTAGAGCTGGGCTTGGTGCAGGGCTGGCTTTGCCTCCCGGCTTAGGGCCAATCTCCCATTCGATCAGGGGCTGGGCCAATAAGAAGGCGGAAGACTGCTGGGGGCCACAGATCAGGCAGCCAAGGCAGAAAAAGGTGGTGCGTCGCTCCGGTGGCCATCTTGCTGTTTCGTGATGTCCTGTGCAAGCAATGCGAGTTGAGGAGAGAGTGAGGGTGCCAAGGTGTAACAGGCACATCCTCTTCTCGCCAGCTCCAGCGGAAAGACAGGTTGTGCAGCCTTAGAGCTGGGCCTTGTAGCAGGGGCCAGCTTCACCTCCCAGCTTGGGGCCAATCTCCCATTTGATCGGGGGCTGGGCCAATCAGAAGGCAGAAGATTGCTGTGTGCCACCGATCAGGCAGCCAAGGCAGCCATGGCGCATCACTACGGTGGCCATCTTGCTGTTTCTTGATGTCCTGCGCAAGCATTGCAGGTTGAGGCGAGAATGATGGTGCCAAGGTGGGACAGGCACATCCTCCTCTCGCGAGCTCCAGTGGAAAGACAGGTCATGCAGCCTTAGAGCTGGGCCTTGTAGCAGGGGCCAGCTTCGCCTCCCGGCTTGGGGCCAGTCTCCCATTTGATCAGGGGCTGGGCCAATCAGAAGGTGGAAGACTGCTGGGTGCCACAGATCAGGCAGCCAAAGCAGCCAAAGCAGCCAAAGCAGCCAAAGGTGGTGCGTCGCTCCGGCAGGCCTCTTGCTGTTTCTTGATGTCCCGTGCAAGCGTTGAGGGTCGAGGAGAGAGTTAGGGTGCTAAGGTGGGACAGGCACATCATCCTCTTGCCAGCTCCAGAGGAAAGACAGGTTGTGCAGCCTTAGAGCTGTGCCTTGTAGCATGGACCGGCTTTGCCTCCCAACTTGGGGCCAATCTCCCAATTGATCAGGGGCTGGGCCAATCAGAAGGCGGAAGACTGTTGGGTGCCACAGATCGGGCAGCTAAGGCAGACAAAGGTGGTGCATCGCTCCGGTGGCCATCTTGCTATTTCTTGATGTGCCGTGCAAGCATTGTGGGTCGAGGAGAGAGTGAGGGTGCCAAGGTGGGACAGGCACATCCTCCTCTCACCAGCGCCAGCGGAAAGACAGGTTGTGCAGCATTAGAGCTGGGCCTTGTAGCAGGGCTGGCTTCGCCTCCCAGCTTGGGGCCAATCACCCATTTGATCAGGGGCTGGGCCATTCAGAAGGCAGAAGACTTCTGGATGCCACAGATCATACAGCCAGCACAGACCAAGGTGGTGTGTCACTCCGGTGGCCATCTTGCTGTTTCTTGATGTCCCATGCAAGCATTGCGGAACGAGGGGCGGTGGGACAGGCACATCCTCCTCTCACCAGCTCCAGCGGAAAGACAGGTCGTGCAGCCTTAGAGCTGGGCCTTGTAGCAGAGGCCGGCTTTGCCTCCCGGCTTGGGGCCAATCTTCCATTTGAGCAGGGGCTGGGCCAGTCAGAAGGCAGAAGACTGTTGGGTGCCACAGATCAGGCAGCCAAGGCAGACAAAGGTGGTGCTTTGCTCCAGCAGCCATCTTGCCTTTTCTTGATGTCCCGTGCAAGCGTTGCGGGTCGAGGAGAGAGTGAAGGTGACAAGGTGGGACAGGCACATCCTCCTCTTGCCAGCTCCAGCAGAAAGACAGGTTGTGTAGCCTTATAACTGGGCCTTTTAGCAGGGCCCGGCTTTGCCTTCCGGTTTGGGGCCAATCTCCCATTTGATCAGAGGCTGGGCCAATCAGAAGGCGGAAGACTGCTGGGTGCCACAGATCAGGCAGCTAAGGCAGACAAAGGTGGTGCGTCACTCTGGCGGCCATCTTGCTGTTTCTTCATATCCCGTGCAAGCGTTGAAGGTCCAAACAAGGCATTGCTGATCCCTCAGGCTACCCCGATCATCTAAGGTCTGAGTAGTAGCTGCCTTCTTTCCAGGAAGCAAACCCAATATTTAATTGGCGGATGAATTAACACCGGTAGGGCTCTTGTTCGCAGTAAGGGAGTGATGTACTGCCACAACCAATGATTCATCAGCCGCTTCTTCGGTTGCATGGACATTCCACACTAATTTTTCTGAGCTTTTCCTATTATTATTTTTCCAGCCGATCTTTGACTTTTAGTGGCCTTTTAGGGCATCTGAATAGGGTGACTTAAATGAGCATATGATGTACAGCCCGCAACATTTAGTGGTGATGCCCTAGAGCTAGGAGACCTATGCATCATTAGGTTTACTTCAGTGGCATTGTGGCACCAATGCCTCGATTTTGCAAAAGATTTTGCCCCAACTGAAGGGCTATTTTTATATCACTTAGCTGTAATGTATGCACCAGGAGTTCCAATTTTATATTGTCACATAGTGAAACAAAAGAACTAAGAACCATATTTAAAGCAGATATTGAAAGAGCTGTCAATTTCACCTGATTTTCAAGGTCTCGCAGGGTGTGTTGCAGTCCTTGCTGGGATGCTTGACTACCTGAAGTAAAAGAATCAATGTCAAGTGAGGTTTGAACCTCAGTCATAAATAATGCAACATCTTGCAGATCTAATAATTAATTCCCATCCTCACTAACACTCCCTTTTAGAATAAGTTAATATGAAGGGAGCTGATTGGTGTATCTTGTTGATTAACTGAAAGTTACAGTTCTAAAATACATCCATCATTGATGAAATTGTCTTTCTTCTTTTGAAAGCGCCCTGTTTTTATTATTTAAGCACACTTCTGTACTCGAGCCAGCGGAAGGATAACAGTCTTCGATTTATTTTTGAGTAGTGCCTTGATTTCTAATGTTCTTGCTGTTAAATTTGGTTGCAGTTTGTCTGGGCCATCCATTACTGTATTGCAGAACCAGTGGGCGTGGCTTAATGCCCTTTTCAGAGCTTTTCAGAGCTTTCCCGCGCACATACACATGCTGGAGTGGTGAGAGCAGCCTAGATTGTGCAGGGAAAGAGCACCCATCACTAGGAAACAAAGAATACTAAAGGAGGAATAGCAAGTAGGAAGGGTGCATTTACCGGGTAAAGTCAGAAGTTGATGTGGAGGATAACCAGGAGGCAGAAATTCGAAATGGCTTGATGAGTTTGTTAGAGCAGGTGAGGAATTGGTTTAGGAGTGAAATTGAATATGTAGTTGACTGTGTGTGTTTATGTGATGAGTGAGTGAAAGAAGTAAGGAGTGAATGTGAAGTGAATGATATTGGGTGGAAAAAAACGTGCTTGTGTAGTTGGGTAGAGGAGTGGAGGAGTGGGTGGAGGAGTAGTGTAGTAGTAGGCAGAGGAGTGTACTGGTGGGCAGAGGAGTGTAGTATTGGGTGGAGGAGTGTGATAGGGCAGAGGAGGGGAGTAGTGTGAGGAGTAGTGTAGTAGTAGGCAAAGGAGTGTACTGGTGGGCAGAGAAGTGTAGTATTGGGTGGAGGAGTGTGATGGGGGAAGAGAAGTGTACCTCTGGACAGAGGGATGTTCAAGTGGGAGGAAGAGAATTGTTCTAGTGAGAAGATGTAGTAGAATGGAGATGAATGGGTGGTTACAGCAAAGGGTGGAGGGAAGCAGTAGGAGAAGTGATGCCAGCATTTAGGGAGACCACCTCAGGGCAGAAAATGCCACAGTAGGGGTTAACAGTCGATAGTACTAGCCAGGGGTTATAGACGCCTGGGAGAGGGTGGACATCTCTGGGGAGAGAGAGACAGGGACGGCCCTAGGCCTCTCAAAGGATGAAATAAAAACCTTTCAACTGGCCCTGACACTCTGAGTGTTTTCTCTGCAATCTGACACAAGAGGCTAGCAGGTTTATGGTTTAAACATTCTGGCATGTGTAGCAAACAGCAAATTTGTGGGTTTAAAAAGTCTTGAATCTGAACTGAAAAGATATTACTGCGCAACGATATGAGCGTATGGGTAGCGTCGATGCCTCCAGTCTCACAGTATGCAAAAATAAGTTCTTAAGGGCACTTGATTACGTTATTAAACTGCAGATGTGCATATAAGCATATTAATTCAAGGCGACAGGCACCAAACCAAGTTCATGGAACAAAAGCAAAGTAGGCCCCTAAAGTGAATCAAAGACTCAACCCACAAAAATCAAATAAAACGTATATTGGCCAGAGATATGAGAAGCCCCTGTTTTCCGGTCCTAACTCAGGCCAGTGAGTGATCCTTCCCTGCTCATGTCAGGGACAGTTCTCATGGGAACCACCACCCCCAAGCCAGCTGGATAGGGAGGGGTGCTGCTTTGCTAAATGAACAGAGTGGTAATACCGTTTCTGCCATTTGGAATGCTAGAATAACCAGCATATTACAAGTGGCGGAAACGCCGGCAAATCCCCATTCTGGACTCCATGGAGGGGATTGCTGGAATAACCAGCACTGGAATTACTGGTGCCAGTAATTCCGGCATTATTTTGGCAGTGGTGGCAAGATTTACCGCCACCCTTTAAACTGGAGGCAAATCAGCACCCCCGTCTTCAAATTTGTGTGTTGACGGTGCGGTAAAAGTGCTGTATGTATGTATGTATGTATTTATTTTTTGTATAGCGCCGATAGCCCGTGGGCATCAGGGCGCTTAGGCAAACAACGAAAAACAAAACAATACAATAGGAATGTCTGCGCTAAGCCATGAGGTGGTCATAATCCCCCGTATCCCAGTTCATCATCTGAAAAGATGAGTCTTCAACCCTTTCCTAAAAACAGTAAGGTTGGTAACGGTTCTGAGTGTTTCTGGAACACTGTTCCACAAGCTGGGGGCCTGCACCAAAAAGGAACTGCCCAGCCCAGATTTCAATTTAAACTTGGGGACGATCAACAGGCATTTACCCTTTGAACGAAGATTCCTACTGGGGGTATGAAGCACTAAGCCCTTTTTCAGATACTCAGGAGCAGAGCCGTACAGGCATTTATGCACCAGGCAGAGAGCTTTGAATTTAATACGCTCCTCCACTCTGAGCCAATGCAAGGATATTCTCTCTGCAGTAACATGATCTCTTTTCTTCAGATTTTTTACCAGCCTAACCGCATTGTTCTGAAGCACCTGACAACTAGAAACATCCTTAGAGGAGGCCCCTAATAACAGGGCATTGCCATAGTCAAGCCTTGATAGTATAATGGCCCTGGCTACGGTGGCCATATTACCCTCACCTGCTGGTGCCGGAATTGCAGGCAGTTTTACCATCACTTTTACCACAGCAGCAAAACTGTAATGAGGCCCATAAACTTGAATCCCCTTCCTAAAATTCTCCTGATGTGAGTTCCCTCAAACTGGGAATCTGTCCGTCAGCCCAGCTTACCTTCGAGGTTCACAGGGACCCTTAAGGTGAATCTGATGCAACATACCCCTTCCCTAACTCCAGGTAACAACAACATTTAGTGTGAGGCCAGTGGAATACCTCTGTGGGTGGTCTCCTCTACGTAGGCAGCCACAGGCGAATCCTGCTACCTCACACCAGGGTACCTCCCCTCTTCTCTCTGATCCTACTTAACTTTGAACCTCCTTAACATTCCCATTAAAAAAATGACTTCCTACATAACAGTTACCCTACTTAATCTTCATTAGACACATAACAAATATAAACACTGATATACAACATACAAATAGTGAATTATGACACAGTGGGGTGACTGCTGCAGTCACTCAACTCATTAATAGTACCCTCTGGGCTATTCGGTGGAGACTTTGGTGATGTGGGACTCAGTCCCCTGATGATGCCTGTCCTAGTTGTTCGTAGCCCTGTCCTGGTTGTTCTGAGCTAGCCCCACAGCTGCTCTTCCTTCTGGGTGGCACCGTCCACCACATGGGGCTCCCCATATCACAGCACATGGCCTGTGCCTTTTTTAAGTCCTTCAGTGGCACCCTGCCTGAGTCGTTGGCTCGCCATCATCACTTCCATGATCGGCAGCAGTTGTTAATATTCTGGATGGGCCCATTGGTGGCAGGTCCCAGAGGCGTTGCTAGGGGGGGGGCTAAGGGAACTATAGCCCCTGGTCTTTTGGTTGTAGCCCCGGATAGAATATCAGGAGCTACAGCCAAAAGGTTAGCTAGCCCCCAGTCCCGACAGTTCTGACATTAGCGTAGCCCCGGTCTTTTCCAGACCTAGCAACACCCCTGGCAGGTCCCATGGCCACAATGCTTCATGGGTGGCCCCATTGCTGTGGGGTCTGCCCTTGTCACCCCCACATTAGCTGTGCCATATTTACTTCAGGCAGCGTCACAGTTGGTGTGGAAACACTGCCACTTTTACTGCTGAGAACTGTGTCATCAATAATCTTTTCAGAGTGGTCCCCATAGGCTCCACTCAGCCATTTCCATTCTTCAGGCCCACCCGAGTTACTGCTGTTGACCCTGTGGATGGTGGACGGCCATATTGGAGTCAGGTGGCATCCTCATGGCAACGGGGACACTGCCATTGATCCCCGGCACACCTGTGGCCTTCCTCTCTTCCCAGCGTGCCCCTCTGCATTGCGTTGTAGAGCTGCAAGGGGTAGCCCACCAGAGTAACATCCATGCCACCTCTTTGCCGCAACACGGGTTAGTTTCACCACTCCAGGCTTCCACGAAGGGCCGACTTGGAGCATGGCCAGGGGGCATGGTTTGGGCAACCCCTCACGCGATCCAGACAGGACAGTCCATCTTTGGCCTCGGTAGCACACTTCCTGGGCCCTTTGATATTCCTGGGCCTGTCCAGTGTGGCCCCCGGATGGGCTGACACCCACCACGGCCTGTGGGTGTCCAAGCTGCCCCTGCCAGGCAGCTAAGCACCATCGTCCACTCTCTGGGGGGCTCCCAAACACACGGCCCAGCGCAACATTTTCTTTTTGCTCTCCTCGCAGCTGTCCTTTTCTATTTGTTTAACATAAATCGTTGTGCCCGGAAGGTGCTACTTCCTCTACCCGACATTGCGGAGCGGTGAAGCGGAGCGGTGAAGCGGAGCTGTGAGGCCGAGGTGTGAGCCAGTCTGCGGCAGTCCGTCCACATCGTTGTGCCCGGAAGGTGCTACTTCCTCTACCCGACATTGCGGAGCGGTGAAGCGGAGCGGTGAAGCGGAGCTGTGAGGCCGAGGTGTGAGCCAGTCTGCGGCAGTCCGCTGCGGACGCGGAGCCGCACCCGAATGGAACCCGAGGTACGTCCCCCATTTGGTACCCTCGACTCGAGAGTTGTTAAACCTACCCCGAAAGTACGACACCCGGCAATGACAGCAAAGCCAGGGCGGGGGAAAAAGACGTGCCCGGAGAGAAGAAGAAGCGAGTCGGACTCGGCACATAGACCGCCTACGTCCCCGTCCCCGCTATGTTTGAGGCCGCCAGAAACTCCGTTCAGTAAAACTTTCAGACAGACCTCAGACGTTTCGGGGGAATTTACTCCCGACAAAATCGAAGATCCCGCACCCGAGCCCCACGACCCAGTGGTCGGCTCACTCTGCCCGACAGACTCGCAAAGGACCGCATTACAAGGGCAGACACGGGTAGAGTCCTGGCCCCTGGACCTGGACTGTTCAGGGGAGGACCAACAATTTGATGACAGGGTGCACGTAATCGTGGACCAACAGAGAGGAGGACCTCCTTCGGGTCCACGCAATGCAACCACCAACCACCTAGGTGCAGGATCGAATAGCGCTATCCCAATGGACGAAGGGAGTAGCGGGGCCCGGTGGCGGGTTTCGGAGATAGGCTCGGAAGCGCCAGAAAATATCCACCACACTGTCGAAGTGATAGAGGTGAAAGAGGCAACGGGGAAAGTAAGCCCGGAGAAAGAACGGACAAAGAACGCGAGGCAAATGCAGCCGCCTAAGAGACCAGCCACAAACCCAGAAGCCCGGAGGAGTGCGGCGCTAAATTGCGTCATATCTACCGGAGGGCGAGGGGAAGGAAAAGAATCAGCAGATACACAAAAATTAAATGAGATCACGGTGGCAATGGACCAAAGAAAACTCTCACCACATTACTCGTCGCTTGGAGCAAGCCCAAATCCCAAAAGGGAACAAGATAAAATGACCACGAAGAAAATTAACGAAAGGAAGAAAGATGACCAGGCATCTACCCCACTTCAAATTGAGGTGTTGCTCCACAAATCAACGGAGAAGGCAGAATTCAATGGCCGAGACGAAGAACAGACAAGGCTAAAGAGGCCATGCCGGGCAAAATCCCCCGGAGACAAAGGGCCAGGTCCGGACCCGGAGATTGAGTCTGACCTAGAAGCAGCAGCCTCGGACAGTGAGGACTTTACAGAACGAGAACCAGACGACTCCAATAAAGAAACGGACGGAGAACAAGCGAAGGCGGGAATGGGGGTCTCAAAGAAGAAAAGAAATAAAACGTCCATTCCATTTGCAGTGAGATCCCAAGGAGCAATGAAGAGAGCATCCATGAGACCTAGAAACTTGACGGGACCGGTGGTACAAATTCCAACTAAAGGCCCTAATAGAGGAGCCCCAATCCCAAAAGGGCTTCCCAACCACCTGGCGTTCCGCTCGCTCAAATCCTTCTTTATTCAACAACAAAAAAGAAAACGGAGCGTCGATACCGAAATTTCAGATGCGGAGATGCTGGAACTCGTAACGGAACCCCAGTCGGTTCAAAAACAAAACAATACAGAGCCACCTAGTGGAGTATCAAAAAAAACAAGCTCGCCAAATAGACCATTGAGTGAAATGCCAAACAAGACAATATGCAATTTACCCAAGGCAGATGCAAAAACCAAAGAATCTGAGGTCGCCGAGGGTAGGAAAAGGGATCCACAAGATCAGCTCATGAGAGCCCCCGAGATGATTCAAAGAGAAAGCCTCTGCGACGTAGGAACTACAGTTACAGAGGAGATAGAGATGGAGGATGAGGAGGAAGAAGAACGGCAAGAGTGCGATAGGACGATGTACCAAATTTCACAGACCAACAAGAACGAAGAAGAGTCTGGGGCGTGGCCGAAACCCCATCCAGGCAGCGTCCATCAAAAGGTCACGCCTGGAAGGATAGAGGAGCTTCCCAAATTGAACATAGACAGGGCTGGGAAGTGTGGCGGCTCCACCAGCACAGGGAGAATCACTGCCCGAGACCAAGGATCACCCGAAGAAAGAGCCACCTTTGATTCAGTAGTCCAAATGCGAAGATCTGATAAAATGCCTACTCCACCGAAACAGCGAAGACTTAGTGAGATTGCAGTGTCATTACAGAACGAACCATCCAACAAAAAACCTGACATGATTGCTATCATGTCTGCGATGACTGTCGTTTTAGCGCCATTCTGTAAGTTATACGAGACGATCAAGGGAAATGTTCAAGACAATACGGCAATTTTATCTAATATGATGGATAAATTGACCCACATGGAAACTCTTTTTCTAGAAACCAGTGAAAAGATGCTCATGCAACACAACCTTTGGGCAACTAAACCAGATGCCGTTGGAAAAATGGGGTCTATGGCCCTCCAGCTAGGTCAAGCACCACCAGGACTTCCAGATCCAGGGTCACCGCAGGTGCAACCCACTCACAGGTTGCTGTGGGAAAAAAAAATTGAAGCCCTGGAAAAGAAAATCGAAAAGTTGGAAAAGTGGAACAACGGTGGGCAAGTAAAATCGCCTGTAAGGGGGGCTTCAGGGATTGAGGAGGGGTCTCGCCCTCAGAAAAAAGAGAACACTCTGCTTGTTTTAAAGCAAGGTAAACGAGAAGAGAACCAGCGACAGATGCCTCAGAAGATTGAATCACCAGCAAGGATTCCAAGGGAAATTAGAATCAACCGCAAGAACCCCGCGAACCAAAGACCTGCCCCAGCCCAGAGGGCGGTAGTTGAAGAGGGGGTAACACAAATCAAAATTCATCAGGAAGTTAATCAGCCCAAATCTCCGAAAACAGTGGAGGATTTCTTAAACTGTGCGGACCTAATGAATATATCCACCTACTCAGACACCGAGGTCGTTGAGATTTTGGAGGCAACGGATGAACCGCGGGAAATAATAATAAAAAAAAAAATAAATGACGACGTCTTAGGAGGTAAAACATCCCCAACCCTACCAATCAACAAAGAGTTAGAGGGACAAAGTAGATCGGATGAGCACAATTCAAATAACAACTCAGCACAAAGATTAACGGAGGACACTTCTCATCATGGAGACAAGAAAATTAGAACCACATCACCCTCATCCCCATTAACGAAGGGAAGAAAAGACTGGCGGGTCAGTCCACGTAAAGACGGTCTACCCAAAAAGGATCTAGACACGAAAAGAAATGCTCGCAAAGAGATTAGAATATTTAAACTTGAACAAATGGTTCCAGATAGAAAATTTACCATCTTAAACAGACCGACTGTCCTACAAATCACAAAGAAAGTAAAAATTTTGGAAAACATCTCAACGAAAGATCTAGTGCTGGTGGAACCCTATCACAGGGAGAAGAGGGCGAAAGCGTATCTCCACCTGAAAGATACGGCCATCAAAGGCATCAACGACTCGGTATATCAAGAACTGGAGCATATGGGTCTTCGCCTGACGGAACTAAAGAACAGAACGGGCAACCAAAACTGGCACGAGGGAAGGGTGGAGAGGCACAAACCACAGTACCATTTTAGATCAAGAACAGAAGAATTATATCGAGATAATCGATACACCTACCCTCAACAGAGACAAGTACACCATAGCCATGAGTGCAAAATGAAGGGCGAAAGGCGTAGATCCGAAGTAGGGGAGAGGGATGATATAAAGTCACCACGATACTATAGCAGGAAAGACAAGCAAGAGCAGCTAAGGCTGTCGCCAATAAGTCACAGAGATGATCAAAGGAGAAGGGGCCCCCCTGGCAAATCCGATCAAGACCAACGACATCAGAGGAGGACGGCCCGGTGTAGTCCTAAAGAAAAAGGGAAGAACATCGAAAATCTACCAATGGGTCCATGGAAATGGCTAACAACAGCCTGGAAGAAAAACCAGGAGAAATAGCAACGACCGGGGG
The DNA here is from genome assembly GCF_040938575.1 of Ambystoma mexicanum. Lineage (NCBI taxonomy): Eukaryota > Metazoa > Chordata > Amphibia > Caudata > Ambystomatidae > Ambystoma > Ambystoma mexicanum. Next base: position 172,638,531 of record NC_090924.1, on the reverse strand, counting down.
CGGTTCGCTCCAAGGAGAACTGCAAAGAGAGAAAAAGCGAGCTCCCCGGTAAGGACACTATCACACTCGGATCCTGGAATACGAGAGGTCACAGACACCTCACGACCCCAGGAGACGTTGACCTCAGCCAGTTCGATATCTTATGCCTGCAGGAAACCTGGCTAATGGAACAACCTGCCCTAGATGGGTTTTCCGTGGTGATCGCACCGGCAGTTAAAGGCCTGATGGGAAGACCATCATCTGGTTTGCTGACAGCGATAAAATCGGGCTCAGGCCTCACAGAACCAACGCTGTGGAGACAGTCCTACGAAACACTCGTAACCTTAACCACACAGGAGGAAAATAACCCAAAGGCGGAAATCACCCGGAAAAAAACGGTGGCAATTATCAATTGCTATTGGAATCCTCAGCGTTCATCCACGAAAGCCTTCTGTGAAAACCTGAGTGCGCAGATTGACCAGCTCTACGAAAAATTCGACCAAATCGAACTGATAATTTGCGGGGATTTCAATGCGATATGCATTGAACCCAAGGCGAACATAAAGTGCCCCACAAATTTCCGGGGTCCAGCCGACCCCACGGTGAAGAGAGGAAAGGCCTGGAATAAAATTTTGAGCTCAAGAAACATTCAAAATGTGGCCACGCTGTTCCCCAACCAAACGAATTTTCCAACATGGGAACGAAATGATTCTAAAGCAACCCTAGACCACATTTTTGTGTCCAACGGCCTCATCAGGGATCTGACAAGTTTCAAGGTGCAACAAACTGTCAACAGTGATCATAACCTATTGAAATGTTCATGGCAGACGTCCATGAAGCAACTAAACACCTATGACTGGGCGACTGAGGTCAATGCGCAGCAAACCCGCCTTCGACTAAAGGCACAAGACATCGACAAAATCAACCGAGCGTGGGATCAGAAAGAGGGCGCCGACCCCAAGTCGGCCTTTAATCAACGTCCAAACTACTTGCCCTTGTTAGTAGCCTACCAATCCAAAGGTGCAAAAAAGAAAAAGGGAAGTACTGTTACGGCCCACCAGTATGATAAAGACCTAGTGATCAAAAGAAAAGTGGTCCGCAGATTATTAAGAACAGCAAAGAAATCCAACAACATAGAAGATTGGAAGAGCTGGGGTCTTGAACAACGAAAATACAAAAACTGGCTCAGACAGCAGAGAGCAGGGCAATATCAAAGAGACGCAGAGGAGATGATGTCTAAACTAGCAACAAAAAATGCTAGTGAATTCTGGTCCCTTTTAAAAAACAAGAAAGCAGATCAAAGGACCATTACAGCAAATGCTGTAGCAGAAGAAAGGTGGGTGCAGTATTTCACGACCGAATTCGAGGGTCTTCCTGGCAACAGGAAAGATTTGCCATCGGACCTTGATACACCATGGGTTGACCTGTCCAATACTGAAGAGATCGAAATCGCCATACGGAACCTGAAAACTTCTAGAGCTCCTGGACCGGATGGGCTAACAAATGTAGATCTCAAAGCTTCTCCGGCGGAATGGGCTAAGTGGATCAGCAAAATATTCGCGCAATGCGCCAGCTCAAAGATGCTGCCAGAATCTTGGCTAAGGGCGGTGATCGTCCCAATCTATAAAAAGGGCCCAAGGCAAGAACCAGCAAGCTACAGGCCGATAGCTCTATTGGACATCCTGGGCAAATTATATGCCTCCCGCCTACTAGACCATTTTCGGGATTGGGAGAAAAAAAGTCCGGCTAAAGACCCACTACAATCAGGTTTTCAAAAAAAGGGCTCAACCTCCATCAACTTAATGGCATTAAACATTCTCAAAGCGAGAATTAAAGAAGGAGCCCCGAAGGTCTACTTGGCTTTTGTCGATCTCTCAAAGGCCTTTGATATGGTCGACAGGCCCACGTTATGGGCGAAGCTTCATGCCTGGAAGTGTCCACCAAACATCTTGGAACCCATGAAGGCTTTAAACATGGATACAAAAATGCGTGTAAAATTGAATCATCAAGGCGCACTCTCAGGAGAAATATTGGTGGAAAGAGGGGTCAAACAGGGATGTCCGTTAGCCCCTGCCCTGTTCATATCTTTCCTAGGGGACTACCAAGAAGCTGAAGCGAACATTCGGGCTTTTCCCCCGAAGATAGGGAAAATGGAGATTCCGCGCTTAATGTACGCTGATGATGTTATCCTCATCGACCAGACCAAAGTGGGATTGCAAAGAAAATTACAGATCCTGGAAAAGTACATCGAGAAAAACCACTTGGCAATTAACAAGACAAAGAGTAAAATCATGATAATGGAGAAAGTGATCAATAAAGGACCAGCCAAGTTAAATATTTTCCTTGAAAAAACCAAATTGGAAATTGTACAGTCTTTCAAATACCTAGGGATCGATTTGGAGAGCTCACAAACGGATAAGAGTTTACAAAACCAACTATGGGAGAAAGTCAAACGGCTCACAGCCCAAACTAGAGCGATTGACCGCAAGTACGGCAAATTCTCCCTTCTTCCGGCGTTAACTTTCTACAAAGCCAAGGTAGTGCCAACATTAATCTATGGAGCAGAGACCTCACTATATCTCCAAAAGACGATTTGGGCCAAATTGGAAGGATATGTATGGAAAACAGTACTAGGACTCCCAAAATCCACCTCCATGCCGGCGATCAGGAGAGATTTAGGGCTGCTTTCCTTGGCGTCTATGGTGGACCAAAGAGCGATGAGCCTATATCGAAAAATCATCATGGCTGAGGGACCACCCATTCTGGCTTCTATAGGTGAGGAAATCGCAACTGGGAAGTGCACGGCCGTGAAAAACTGGGTAAAATGGAGAAAGGACGATCTGGCAAAAATTCTATGTTCAGAAAAAGAACTAAAAGAAAACCCCAACAAAATTAAAAAGAAACTAGAAGACCTGGACTGGATCACGACCATAGAAAATGCCACCGGGAACAAACTGTTAAACCATCTCCCGCCCTCCTGCAATAAGGCAAATAAACCATTACAATACTGCGCCAAGTTCCCTAATAAAGGATTGAGAATTTTGATAATGAGAGCAAGACTCAACCTCCTCCCAACCAGAGAGATTAGTGCCATCAGAGGAGGCGGAGGGGATAAACGTTGTAGACTATGCAAGAAGCTTGACTCCATAGAAACATTGAAACACTTGGTGATGGAATGCGTCAACATGAAGGATTCAAGAAACCTGTATCTCCCTGCCCTTGATGAGAACCTATGGATATTCCAAACAGACGAGTTGTGGAACAGACTGATCGCCGGTGAAAACAACAAATGGTCGCAAGCCTTTGCTAAACTCATAGACCGGGTGTTTGACCAAATTAGACGACTAGATCTCCAAGATGGTCCGCCACAGCAGCAGGCGGGTGGCTAGTGGCCATTGTTATTGTAATTGTTATTGTATTTAAGGAACATCTGTACTTTCTACTACTGTCAATTTTGACAAAACTTGGTTTTTACCGAGTAAAGTTCAAATAAACAAATAAAAAAATAAAATTTGTAAAGTGTGCTTCTTTGCACCTAGTAATTCATGCAAATAAACATATTCATCTTTGCTTAAACGCCCTCTTCCTATCAGTGCCTTTTCTGAGACATTAAGGTTAAGACTTTGCTCATATTATACTATTGGAATGTATTTTAAAAAGTTAAAGGATGTTTAACATTGAGTTAAGACTGTGTTCATTTAATATTGAAGATCTGCTTTGAAATGTATTGTGAACAGGAACACGAGGTTGCTACTTTCGCTTTTGCAGTTTCAATGACTTCAGGGCTTTTGCGGCTGCTGTTCCAAACACAACAACAATTCCTCCTCTGCTTCGAATAGCTCCATCAAGTGAATTATTATGACAGTGTGCAAACAGTGTGGAGCTGATGCAAAGGGCACAGCCCATTGAATCTTCAGACACTTGCTTCTGAATAGCTTCACCAAAGAGTAGAACCACACATGAAGCAAGTAGGAGTACATATACATGACTTGCTTATCTTTCGATAAAACTGCAAGTACCATTTCTTTTCAAATAGGGCAAATTATAGAAAGTGCCAATAGATGAAAAGGGGAAGTAGAGGAGCGCAACTCACTACAAGGCGGGGGGTCAGCTGGAGAGAGATATATTATGTGCTGCTTTCCGATACATGGCAGAGAATAGAATGGTCATATATGAAGCGATAAAAGTTAATTGCAAACAACATTCCCTTTTATCCAGGGTTGGTCTGAGCAAGTGGCATCATTATGGCATAATGATAGATTTATGCTCTATAATCCTGATTCTAATTTAGTTTCGTTAACCCTAATGACAAAAACAATATTGATGTTAATAATATGCATATCTGCAATACACGCTTTTAAAATGAATGCTTATAGGGTGGGACATCCAATTCTTGCTCAGAAGATAAATAACTCCAGTCAGGGCACTTTATAATAAATGAATTGTATTAATCCTTCGGCGGTAATTGTGCCATGGTAATTGCACCAAAAATGGTTGGAAAGTCGGCACATTCACCTCCAGCTCTGAGCTGCAGGTGAATCCTCCAACTTTCACCCAAACTCGCGATTGGGCGGTGCGGTCATGCAGCAGTTACGCTATTACCACCACATTTGTACTGCACCGCACAACTTTTGATGAGGCCCGTTGCATTTTTATTGTTTGTTTTTTATTTATTCACAACATTGTATAATATTTTTAAAACAAAATGAAAAGAAATAATTGTTGCACATTATGGTGCTATGAAGGGAGGGGGATTGTGTAAAGTAGTGTGGGTTCGGCTTTTTGAAAATACTGTTGTTATGTGCTTTGTTCACAAGCAAACAGATATTTTTTTTTTAATGGACAAAAACAATAAATGATATGACACCCTAACCCTGCAATTTTCTGGCATGCAGCTGTCTGCAAATTCAAAATCTGTTTCAACTAGTTTGCAAATGCAGAATTGTTGCAACTACAGTATTTCCAGGATGCTGCCTAAATAAGTAATTTAATTCAAGTCAATCAATTTGTATTGTTTTTGGTTAAATGCCTTTAAACATATTTTGCTTTCCCAACTGTATTAAACCACGTTTACACATACACTTCATGCAAAAACTAAAATCTAATTGACCTTACCCGTCGTTAATAATTATGATATTGTAGCAATATTGAGGCATCAGGAGTCAGAATATCATTGGAGGAGCTGTGGAGAGCATCAAAGCAAGAATTAACTAATTCATTATAGAAGTTGTAATCTGTGTTGGGGGTTGAGAATTGATTTTTTGCTGCTGAAAGGAAAGGATAGATGATTTATTTATGATTTGTTGTATAAATCTAATACCCTTTTTCTTCCAGGATTTTCTATTTAGGGTTTTATTCTTAATCAGTATCTTATTGTTACGCCATAGGTAAGGAGAAAGGCGTTTTTTTGGGGAGTCTGTCTGTGTGAATAAATGCCCACTGACACAAAGGCTTCAACATTCTACAACATTCTCATATCATCCCTGAAGTTGTGCTCGATACGCCACAAATGGGAAAATGACTTTGGATACATTTTAAACGATCACACATGGTCTAAGCTCTTCTCTAGAATTAAATATATCTCAACATCTGCAAATAACTCCCAACATTTTTTCTTCTTTATACACAGAGCTTTCATCACACCAGCCAAACTATTTCTATCCAATATCAATAACAATGATAATTGTTGGACATGTGGAGTCACTCCTGCATCGTATGAGCACATGTTCTTCTCATGTCCCTATACCCTTAAGTTCTGGCAACAAGTGTGGAAATACCTTAACTCTATTTTTTTCACTGACATACCTCTTTCATTTATGAATATTGTTTTAGGTAGTCTGGCTATTACCACCCACTTGCCCTCTGGTGCATCCAAGCTCTATGATCTTTTTGTTTGTTTGGCTAAGAAGTGTATAACTGCCAATTGGAAAGATTCTCGTTCCTTGTGTATAAGAAGCTGGTGGAACAATATATGTCTCACGCAAAAGATGGAAATGTGCATGGCAAACAATCTTAATTCTATACCCAAGTTTAATGCTAAGTGGTCATTTTTCATTCGCTATCTGAATCACTTTAATGTAACCACGCACGGAATGTGACATCCTCAAATATCTCATACTCCTTTGATGCTCCCAAGATCTTTACATGTGAATATTGATCCGATCACTCAACTGAATATTTACTGTAATATATGCCAATGTGCCTCTCTTCATTAATATCTACCTCCCCTCTTTTTCCCCCCTCCCCTCACATCTCGTGTTTGTCAAATGTCAGTCTTGTGTTTGTCTTCCCCCACTTAAGACATCATAATGCAGAAATCGTTCTACATTAAGTTTTGCACAACACTGTGCTATAGTTGTTTCGCGTATGTTTTCAATTGTATTGACAATTTGTTCCTCAAATGCTCAACTCCTAATTATACACAGTGTACTCAATTAACTTCTCTTTCGGAACACTTTCTTTTACCATTGTTTAACCTATACTATTGTAAAGGTCTCACTGCATTATGTTTATGAAGTTATGACTTTATGATTGTATACTACATACCTTAATAAAAAAAAAATAATTAAAATAAAAAAAAAATAATTATGATATTGGGCCTCATTATGAGGTTGCCGGTCCGGTAACAACGGTACCGGTATGCTTGCCGGTACCGTTGTTAACGGACCGGCAAACTCTGAGTTGTGCTTGCAGATGCTTTTCATTGCGTCAGGTCTGCCCTGGTGGAATGAAAGGCACCTGCGAGCACAGCAAGCCTGTAGCACCGGCACCGTTATGAACTGTGCCGGTGCTACAGGCATCCCCATTCCCATTGAGCCCTATGGGGCTGAAATGGGAATTGAGATATACCTGGCACCGGTGAAAGGGCAATTACCGGGTCCAGCGGGGCTGGAATACCCCAGTAATTGCCCATTCGCTGGTGCCAGTTTTTTATGCTGGTATGGAGGTAGCCTTGCTGGTAAAACCAGCAAGGCCACCAACCTCGTAATGAGGCCCATTGTGTCATACAAACCATTTACACACATCATGTCTAAATATATCACATATTCCACAATAAAACCCTATTTTATCGCCTGATACATGGAAATGTGTGCAGAAATCCTGCAAGGGCTGCGTGCCGAGAAGGCCACTGTGTGAGCCTGTGTGCAAAATAAAAAATGCACGCCCCGTGTATTCATGGAATTAACTGTGCAAAGTTACCATATTCACACGTTGCGCCCGGAACGCACCCGACACGCCCACACACAAAGCATTAACAGCCAGAACAGCTACCTTTGCACACTGCACAGGGTGCAAATACACGCACCCTTCAAACAGTGTGTAGGTTCTCCCGAAAGCAGGCCTGCATCTTGGGGACCCTGCACAGGGTCCCCCATAACTGTTGCCTGCACCTCAACACCATGCGTATGGAAAGTTGTAAATCTGTATTTACTCGGGAAATCTGCGTGCGGACCCCTGTAAACCATACCTGCACCCAACTAAACTACATACGCGCATCCCTAAGTAAGCTCGGAACCCCGGTTGTTTACACACACCCCTATATCCGACTAGCATACCCACCTCCGTCCTGTGATTCCTACCCGCAAGTTTACTTACTCCTGCCTTCGGGTGGCGTAGAGATCAAGTGATTTGCATGGCCATTCCTATGCCAAGAGCTGTGCAGATGGTTTCATGAATACGTTTTGTTCAGCGCAATTCTGGGTGTGCAAGGGATTGCCGTCCCTCATAACGCCCACTTTTACACATGTTCTTCCCCATTTTCCGTGTTCCGCCACATACTCTGCCCTCTGCTTGCCCACGCAAGGCGCTCGACTGTTCACAGAGACGTGCTGAGCATGCGCAACCTCCACACAAGTCCTGGAAAAGTACAGCACATTCAATTACATTAATTGACGAATGCGGATTTGTGCGTAGTTTGGCGCGCAAGTACCCTATTTTCTGCGCAAATAATTCCATGAATCGGGCCCTTAATAGTTAATTAAAACTATTCTTCCCAATAAACTGTCCTGAATGCAAGAATCCTTTTTTTCAGTTTTCAATTTAATTCTATAATTAAAAAATATGATCCATTTTCTCTACCCGTGATATAAATTGCAAAATAGCCGGTGCGGCCAATATATTTTCTCTCTCTAGCAGCGGGGTACTTATGGCCACTGTAAATTCCATCTCCTTTCGCTTTACAAATATGTTTAAGGAACCGTATTATGTAATGGCGAGGACATACACGCACAACTGGTCAACAGTTTCAATACAATTATGACTACATTTACATTTCCTTTCAACCCAAGGCAACTGTTAAAATCCTACCACAACAACTCTTCATTTCAGTTGGACCAGCCAAGCCTTGATTAAGTGCCTCCGAGCTTTGTGAATGAGTCAGAATTCGAATTACGTCTGGTGCCCGGGGGCGAGTGGAAAACCGTACACTATTAGTTAAATCTTTCAAGTTCTAAACTTTACATCAGTCATCTCTCACCGACTCTTCTGACGTTAGCAAACTCATTGCCAAATAATCCAAAATATTTAAATGAAATTAAATCAGGCATCTGCAGTTCTGTCCTGCAAAACACTGCTGTTGGGGCTCCCTCCCACATTGCCATCTCAGCTGGTCTCTGGAGAAACGTTGAAAGGTGATGTAGGGACAGCTTGGCTATTGACTTGTTGCAGCATTGCATTTGTTTTCAAAAAAAGGAAGCTTTCTTGTCATAGCTATACAGCTCAGGGAGCTTTGCCCTAGTTCCAATTTTAATGCTGCTAATGGTCTGGAGGCATAGTTAAAATCTTACTGCTGAGGCCAGTGAAGAGACCTATGGCCTGATTCATGGAATTGTATGCACGTTGAAAAGTGACTTTTCACTTGTGCAAAGTGACTTTGCACTGCCAACAAACACCCTTATTCATGGAACAGTGCAAAGTGTCTTTTTACCATTCAAAAGAACTTTGCACAAGTGAGGACTCGCTTTGCACTGGGCCTCGTTCTAAGTGGGGCGGTCCGGAAAAAAGGGTGCTAGTCGCACAGTAGTGGCACCCATTCTGGACCACCACACTACAACTCTGCCTTCTCGGGCTGTTGCACCCGACAAGTCTGACCTGGCAGAGTTGCCACAGAAGCACCGACACCGTTGACAACAGTGCTGGTACTTCCAGGAACCCATTCCCTTTGGAAACCTATGGGACTCCATGAGAATGGGGATTTACCAAATCCGCTGCCTGATATCCAGGTCCGTCGGGACTTGTAATGTCCCGGTGGCACTGAGATATCACGCAGCAGATTTGGTGTTACAAGGATGGCAGCAACCCGCTGTTAGCACCGGTCGGTTACTGCCATCCTCGTAATGAGGCCAATAATGTTGCCACCAGTGTAGAACTTGGGGGGCCAATTGCTATTTTCCATGATGACCCTTCCAATTTGTATGGATGGAACCAAATTGCACTACCAATCAATACTACCACCTTCAATTTGATGACAAACACTTATTTCAGTGGGTTGAGTATAAGGCTCCCATACAGACTACTGAAACGCATCAAGTCTTGTTATACTTTTTTCGTTTTTTCGTTTTGTCAATACGACAGACTCTAACCCTAAGAATGTATAGGACTTAATCTGCTATAACATGTCAATCCTAAAGTATATCGTATACACGTTCCTAATATTTGATCTACCATTAGGATGGTTTTCTAATTAGAATATGGTTATCACTGGAGTGGGAAGCTAACCTATTTAGCATTCTCAGCAAACTGATACCTGTCTACTATCAAATAACAGTATGGTCTTCATAAATAAAAAATGAAATGCTGAGGTCAATTAATTTAGGTGAAAAGCAGCAAAACCCTAATAAAATAAATGGTAAGTCAGTACGAAACAAATGTATTAAATCTGGAGCAAAAAGGCAAGGCTGACAGAGCCCCTTTTTTGTCATGATTTTATCTGACAGTTGCCCCCCACTGCCACGGTGCACTCTCACCTAGGTGTAACGTCATTGGGGGGAGGTGGGAGAGTGGATGTGGGGAGGCAACATGGAGATGCTACCTGTTGCCTCCCCACAAACAAGATGGCCCCACCCGGGGAATGGCTTTAGGTGGCTGGAAAGATCAGGCAGAACACACTGTAGTCTCGCTTGCTCTTCCATCCACCTGATTGGCTAAGCACCCTTCCCCGGGTACAAATATATGTGTATCCTCTTATCAATCCTGCTCCTTTCCATTCCATCTGTGCACTCTCGGGTGGGATATATGTCAAACATTTACTCAATTGGCTGCTGTTGACTCTATTAAAGTTCCTTAAAAAACCATGCCAAACAGTAGACCCCACCTTGACTTCTGTGTGTCAATGAACGTTCCATCATATACAAGAGATGAATGGCAAAACAATTGGCTATTACTGGATCACACCACAATCACCCTTTAAGAATGTCTTACAGAATGGCCTCTTTTGTCAATTGGGAGTCTCCTTACAATGTCAAAATACTTTCCAAAACCCCCAGGGCACTCCATACTCCAGCCTTCATTTATTTCCTTGCTTTCCTGCCTGTGTCATTAGCCTTCATGCATACTCTTCTTTATCTATCCTGTTCACAGATCAGGCTCACATATCCCCCGCACTCTCTCCATGTCTTCAACCCCATTGGAGGACAGAAAAGTATACCAACCTGAAACATGTATCTCCCTTTATGTGAATAATCTAGGACTTAAAGGGACTGATTTACACAAATGTTTTCAATTGGACTTTCCCATGTTAAAACATGTTTGTAAATCAGACCCAAAATGTCTTAAATAAAGCCAAAAGAGCAGCCTCAATGTGTTCCACTCACACAACCCTAAGTGAATCATTGGAACACCAGTCACCCTGTCCCTGACTCCTTTCTAGTCTGTTACGAAGACAATCTAATGTATTTATTTTAAGAAGGTGATCACTTCCTAGTGGGTGTCCTAATACAAGCTTCTTCTTTTAACAACCTATATGTGCAACATTAACAAGTGAAACATCTATTGGATAGGTCCCTCTGCCATGAAGATACAATGATTTTGCAGGGCGATCACCCTGAAAACACTCACTAAAGCAGTACAAGTCCAATGTGTACAGGGTTTCAAAACTGTGCTTCCTTTTCTGACAACGACTTTCATCCCCAAACGTGGGAGTGCTGAAACGAGGTTTGCTGTACTCATCCATAGCAGACTCTATTATAATATTGGCAGAAGGAATGTGACATTCCAGGTCAGGTCTGATTGCCCATATTATGGTGGGATCAAGCCTTACTTGCAGATAATGTTTCCCTTTCTGTAAATGCATGGCAGGCTACAAAATGGTGGTCTGGAGGGTTTCCCAGAACAATTACTTAGGTTATGATTTATTCAAAACATGACATCCATCAACCTTCAGTTTATAATAAATCCACCCATTTCCAAGTGCATATTATTTGTTTTCTACACGTTGATTAAAAAAGATCACAATCTACTCCTTGCCAAAGTTCACAAGGGTACATTATAAAAAGTGTCTCTATCAACCAGTAGTGAGGTATTCCTTTTTCTCCTCAAAGAACACAAGAGCTAGGGAGTCATTGGTGTTTGCCCAGTATCACAAGTGCTGATTGCTTCCATTTCAATATGAACACATATTGTATTTGCCCAAGACGCTACTTGCTACACTTAAGAATAAACCACCTTTTCAGACACCACCAACCATGTTCTCAGACAGTACTAAGTGAAAAGATGGTTTTCTTTTTACCGAATTCAAAAAGGATCCATTTATAAAGACTGCTGTGTGACCGCACAGAGCCGTCTTTCTAAATAAAACTGTCACGCCTCTGCCGCACACGGGTGCGCGCAGGAGAGCCACAGCGAGACTCGGAGGAGTGACAGGTGAGTGTATGTCGGTCTGTGTGTGTGTGTGTGTGTGTCTGCGTGTGTGCGTGCATGTGTGTAGTAAGTTTGTGATGTTCTTGGAAGAGGGTGGTGTGTGGTGAAATGCGAGTTCGGGGATTAAATTCCCCCCGATTAACAAAATAGCCAGCAGGAGAGGGTGGGGGTGGAGAAGGGATCACCTTGCGAGGTGGCGGTGCAGTATTTTGACATTTCAAAGCCGACACAAAAACAGCTGAAATGAATCATTCTTTTTTGTGTACGGACTTTAAAATGCAGAAATATGACATAGAACCTATCAGACAATTCCAACTTGCAACACCTGTCACACTATGCTTTAAATGCAATAGCAAATTACATCTTTTGTTATAAAAGTCTGAGAAGTGTCGTTTTCCTAAATAATTGAACTTTTTCTGTAATTGCGTAGGTTTTTAGGAGTTTTGATGAGCGCATTACATTGAAGTTTAGATGGAAGTACTATGTTGCATGCCCTCCTTCGGTAAGGCACTTCCCTAACTACAAAATCAAAAGTATTTTTTTATTTTGATTACATTATTTCTGCATGTAGAAATGGTTGGTGTTCTTAAAATCACGTTTGTGAACAGTTTTTGCTTTTTTAACGGGATAAATGAATTAAGGCCTGCTTGCTTTGAAAGAACTGTTTTCTATGTTTTACACATTTTGTTCTTCTACATATAAAAACAAAGACAAGACTATTTTTATATCAACCTGTATCTTACCTTGATTTCTGAAATTTAGAGATCAAACAACCAAGCCAGCAACTCACTGTGAAACGCCAGTGACATAAACAATCAAATCCTGGTTAGATGTCAGGCCACACAAGTGAAACGTTAAAATACACACAGCGATAATGTCCACCTTAACTTTAATACAGTAATGTATTCACTATGATTTATTATTACATGTTGCAGATGAAAGTTGTCACACACAAGACAAATGCACACTGAATAGAAACATTAAGGATCTGACAGAAACAAGTCAGGCATTCTCCACCTTCCAGTTCCTACCATTAAAAGACGGCACCCGTAAAAATACTGTTTTGACTAAAATGCAATTTCTCACTGACAAGCAACCTCTGCTTCATGAGGTAGCAGATTATTATGGATGAGGAGCCTCATTGTGATATTCCGTTACCACACTGTAATGCAACACAAATCTAGAAAAACGTAAACGTTTCAAGCAGTTTTTCGAAACAAAATCATTTCTTGAAAGCAACACTTAGCAAGACTACCTTCAATTTCCACAGTTGCACTAGCTGCTACAAAATGTCAGCCAGCCCAACAGAGATTTCACCATGATTCACTCGTTTTGTATCATGGAGCAAGCAGATTATTGACGAAAAACCACACTACACCCTGCTTCAAGAGCTCTGTCAGAGAAATAAAGCAACCTCTAGAAAGACACAAATAGCTCTCATGTTGCTTGTAGATGCACCTACTGTGCACCCTCTGCCCTGCAGTCAGAAATCCAAGAAACGATGCAATAGGCAAATCAGAATAACTTTGTGTTTTTCTGAGCAGCTGATTACAGCAGAGCCCATTTAAACATGCTCGCCAATAAATTGATGGGAGAGCAAATAGTTTATCAGACTAGACCAAAATGCATCTTTACCAATATCAAAGTCATTCAACAGAAACCAGAGAGGAACACATTTCAGTTAGCTGTGACTGATGCAGGTCATTGATAGCTCATGCAACAAACCAACGCCATCTTATACAACAAGCCCACCTGAGCATCATGGAGGAACGAGTGAACTGATGGACTTTGGAACTCAGTAGTACCATTATTCTAACTGCTACAAAAGCATTTTATGAAAAAAATAAAAAAAGGTTTGGTTTTCCTTTAAAGATCCTTCGCTCACTCTATCCATCCAAATGATCAACATTTGAGGCATTTAACAGTGAAGATATTCTCTGAGCAAAAACAATATAGTTATGTTATGCTACTTGGCATTTATATAGCACTGTATGTAACACTGGTATGACTTCAAAGCGCTGGTTGGTTGAACGTCCTCGGGAACCGTAGTTCAAGTCAGTAGAAAGAAGGAGTGTTGTATGGTGCGTGGGTGCACCGGCTATGTGTGCAGCTGGTGTGGTTGATAGATGATGGCTGCTTTATAGCGATAGGTGTGCTGCTTGTGAAATCAGTTGGATGTGTTCAGTCTGGTGGGTGGACACCTAGACTGGGTTCTGACTGTGTTAGGCCTGAGGACTGCCTAAGCTAGCCGGAATGTGCTCAGCTAGCTGTGTTTTATTAGGGTGATGAGGTGTTTGTGGGGTCATGTTCGTATGAGAACAGATAGGTTGAATTTATCATGGTATAGCTGTGTTCTAGTTGAATGATAGTGTTTAGAAGAGAGTAAGCATAGTGGTGTGAATGGTGGATATCAGTACACGTGCCTGCCTGAGACCGGGCACGTGAGCAGGACATTGGGGACGTACATAGCGACATACATATATTTAACGACAGGATGGGTATATCTGGAGTACAGATACATAAGCGGATAGTGGTGCATGGCTTATATAGGCGATACAGATATTAGGTAGCTTCATAGTGAACAGGTCTTGTCTCTACCCACACCATCCGAGGCATCCGCCTTATTTGCACCATACGTGACATTCATAATATCCGCACCATCCGTATCGTCCGCTCCTTCCATAACACCTGCAACATCCGCATCATACGCAACATGCATTCCATCCGTTCCATGCACTTCATCCTATCCATCCACTTTTTCCGTTCTGTCCACTCCGTCCGTTCCATCCACTCCATCCATTCTGTCCGCTCTATGGGTTCCATCCACACTATCTGCTCTTCCACCTGCACCAACTGTTTCATCTGCACCTACTGTTCCATCAGTTCCATCCATATTACCGTTCCATTTGCACCAGCCGTTCGATCCGCACCAGCCATTCCATCCTCACTAACCGTTCCATCCGCACCAACTGTTCTATCCGTACTACCCATTCAATCCGCACCAACCGCTCCATCCCCTCCTTCGGTTCTGTCCATTCCATCCTTTCCTTCTATTCTTTCCGTTCCATCGATTCCATCCGTTGCATCCATCCATCCGTTCTTTCCACCCATCCATTCCATCCACTCCATCCGTTCCATCCACTCCATCCGTTCCATCACTTCCATCCGTTCCATCCGCTCCATCCGTTCCATCCCCTCTGTCCGTTCTATCCCCTCCATCCGTTCCATCCCCTCGATCGTTCCATCCCCTCCATTTGTTCAATCCCCTTCATCCGTTTCATCCCCTTGATCCATTCCATTCACTCCATCCGTTCCATCCACTCCATCCGTTCCATTCACTCGATCCGTTCCATCCACTCTGTCCGTTCTATCCAATTTGTCCACTCCGTCCGTTCCATCCATTCCATGCGTTTGATCCATTCCATACGTTCCATCCACTCCATCCACTCTTCCTTCCGCATCAACCGTTCCATCTGCACAAACCATTTTGTCCGCTCCAACCATTCCATCCGTGCCAACCGTACCATCCGCACCAGTCATTCCATCCACACACATCGTTCCATCCGCACTAGCCGTAGGGTTTGATTACAAATACTATAGAACTCCACAGGAAAATACCATGTCACTGCATGGGCAATTACCCACAGGCAGCAATGCTTTTGTCTAGCCATAATTGTAACCTCATAAGGCCTGATTCATGAAATGTTTATCACGGTGCAACGCCACTTTGCACTGCCAACAAACACCTTGATTCACAGAGCGGTGCAAAGTGTATTTTTGCAGAGCAAAGTCACTTTGCACTGCAAAAATACACTTTGCACCGCTCTGTGAATCTGGGTAATAGTTTCGCAATGCAGTAAAACATGCAGCGCTCAGAAATACTGCGTGATTTACCATTACTGACAAAAGCGTAATCAGAGCCACAATCGTTATTTGACGACCATTAAATCATAATTATTATTTCAAAACATATATTAAATCATGTTGTTTAGGTATGCTATCAAATCAGCCCCATTAACAATGTTCTGATCATATACCAGTATAGAATCATATTTTTCCAATTAAAAAGTGATTGCAATTCACAATCATTTTCTCAGGCTTCTTTAATTGTTTGAAAAACTAACGATAACCTTCACAAAACTCAACAAATAATAAAATATTGAAAATTAAAACATATGCACACGCATAAAAGGAGCTAGCACTACCAAACCACTGTAAACATTTTTAAATTTCAATTTGTGGCTTTGTAAATACTATCATTGATTGTATGTTTGGTATTCACATACTTGGGAATTGCATTGAATCCTGGATTTCATTGGAGAATCTGAACTTTTACTTCAAAACATGTAACAAATCCTGAAACATTTTACTGGACACATAACTACTTAACACGTTTCAGAAGTGTTCCAAGATCTAAAAGATTCTAAAAGAAGTAGGAGTTTGGTATCTCTCTCTCTATAGCAGGGGTCGGTAATCTGCAGCTCTCTGGACGTTTAGGACCATGTTTCATTACTGTTGACTATGCTGGCTAGGGCTGACAGTAGTTGTGGACCAAAACATCTGTAAAGTCTAAGGTTGTAGACCCCTGGTCTTCAGTGAGAAGAGATGGACCCTGGGTGTTAACTTGCACTCTAGAAATGCTCCTCTATTAAGAAGGCAGACTCTGCTTCCCTGTTATCCTACCTATCGGAGCAGAGTTCAACAATGGCCACATCAGAAAAGGCATGGTCTGCCAATGCATGAGCATAGAATCAATCAATTACAATATCAAATAGCAGCTGACACTGATGAAATCTTGACTAATTGCGGACCCATCTGTTCCTCGTCTGCACGGTAAAGGTTCTGGAATCCTGTGTTGCTGCTTGGGTCTCTAGCACCCTCTTATCTGACACCATTCATGAAAACTAGCAAACGCTGTTCCACCTGATCAGCAGGACCAGAACTGACTTGATGAAAGCTAGCGATCAGGGTCTCGTCGTGCACACATTTGAGCTTTTTACAATGGGAATCACAAAACCCATCTCAACAGACTTGAAAACTCTATGGGTGTTGCCAGCATGACTTTCTTCTTGTAGATCACTCCCACCATTTGCCACTGAGTGGACTACCCACCCTACCTAGCAAGATCGCCACAGCCGCTATGCCCAAGTATTATCCTTTTTGCTGACATTTTTCAATGTGTACATGGCTCCACTAGTCTTTATCATCAATATTTGTCAGTCAGATTTCACATGTTTGCTGACAACATGCAGCTACCCCTACAACCTGAAGAATGTGACAGATCTCTGGGGTGCAGTGAGATGTATGTTGCTTACCCACAGGTTGAGGACTACTATCTGTCTTAATGCTGCAGTAGCCAAATTCCTCCTTCTCCTACTATTTGCCCCGGTACAACCGACCACCAAGCAGCTATCCGACTTGGGCCCTCCATACAGGCAAAAAGCAAATGGACGGTAACCCGGTTGCCACCACAATCCTACCTTTTGAACCCCAGAACAATGCACTCAAAAACTCCACATCCACCCCATCTGATCACTGTAGAAATGAGCCCCTTTCCAATGCCCCGCCCACACAAATGGATTGTCATCATACTTTCAGTAGCCTGGCACTTTGTCAACTACTGTAATGAAGTCCCATGCATTAGCTAACAGTGAAGATGTGAATTGACTGCAGGATGCTCTGCCTAATGCATATGTTATACCACAACCCAGTAAAGGTCTTGGGGATAGAGCTCTCAAACATGTGTAATAGTCTGGATAGAACCTGCCTGAGTAAAGTTAAGAGATGTCTTAGAATGGACGATGTATGGAACGCGGGGTGCAGGTTGTGGCCTTGTGTGTCCGTTCTAGCTATTGTCCAGTGTGTGTCCCTCTTAAAGTTCCTATTCAAATCTAGCATGTAACCACAAGATTAGATGCACAAATAAAGAATACAACTTTTGTTTGCACTTGCCTTGACGTGATCAAGAAACCCTGTGAAACATGTAATTCATTCGACTTATAGATAAACCCTTACCAGGCAACCTGCGGCATGCTGCTTGCATCGCAGGAAGTCACGGGAAACACATTGCATCAGACTGCTTTTGCCAGGCAATGGCATTGCTGCGTTTATTTATTTGTTTATTTATTTCACTTGTAAAGCACGCACAAGCCCTGAAACATCCGGGCGCTGCATATTACTCAAATAATATTAAAACAATAATTTAAAAAAAACGAGATTTTGAGACTGTGCATCAGTGAGAGACAACCAATGTCTTTACTTTGAGAGATTACACTGTTTTACAAAGGATCTAAAGGCAGCCATGTCATTATTAAACTGTTTAACCAATTCAACCTTACTGAACATTTCCGGCAATAAAATCAAGAGACAAGCTAAACAGACCACTCACTTTCAGTAACACCTGCATATCGTCTTTCCATTATTCTCTAATAGGTGGGTTTGTATCCTCAACTGAAAGGTGTGTAATTGTCCTTTGGCAGAATGACTGCCAGACTATCGGCAATGGTTTGAAATCTGGGTTGAATGTAAATGAAAGTAAAAGACTGCTCGCGTAACTGAGAACCCGAACAACCAGACAGTCTTCTGCAAAGAAAACTCCATATCGTGCCAAATGTATGTTCACACTTCCACTGAAATGTCTGCAAAGAGGCCAGCAGACTCATGTGTTATCCAGTCATCAGTCGTTAGTCGTATCCCACTTTTCCATTACCTCAGTGTCAACATCTGGGCCGGCAGAAAAAATTCTCTCAACCGAGCACAAGTGTGTCAGTTGGGTGTCTAGTCAAAGGATCAAATCTAAAGGGTCGACAGGTCAAAGGATCGACACCAAAGGGTCGACAGGTCAAAGGATCGATTTTTTTTTTAATTATATATATTTTTTTAGGTTTTCGTTTAGGGAAAAGAGTGGCTTTTAGCAGAAAAAGGAGGTTGGGGGCACCCCCCAAAAAAAAAAAAATGTGAAAAAAATAATAAAAAATTTGATCCTTTGACCTGTCGACCCATTGGTGTCGATCCTTTGACCTGTCAACCCTTTCACTGTCGATCCTTTGACTGGCAACCTGTCAGTTGCTCATCCATGCCTAGGCCTAGGTACCCCTTCATTTGGTCACTGATAATAACATTAATCCACATAAAACCTCCCACCAAACTTGCCCCATTCTTCAGCAGTTCAATAACATGTGCGTGATGAGTCGCAAGACCATCACTTGTTGTCTTGTATCAACATCACACTATACATTTTTGGTGGGGTCCCATATAGATTGTCATCCACTATTGAACCAAATACCAACCTCAAATTATCTACCAACTTCTTTTTTGGAATATCTGTTCCTAACTCATCTGACCACACCCATTACAACTTACAAAAATTGTCTGTGCTCAAAGAGTTTTTAACCGCACAAGAATGGGAGAGACTACCTGGCCTCTTGCCTCCACCATACTAATTTAGACTGTTCTCTCAGCTGGGATGTCCCCGATCTAAGGGTTACTCCAATACTATCTCTCAATAAACTGCATCTCTTCATCTCTCCATCTAACAGAGTACATTTCCACTTATGCACTCAAGCAACTGGGACCCAACGTTTAAACGTTTATTCTTACTCGACCATCATGATTCCAGTGCCTATCCAAGTCTTTCATCCCAGCCTTCTCCCCTAGTATAAGGGAACATGATGTTATTCCAGAGGAAGGATCTAACAAACACCTTTTGACCTAGAAAAAACAGATGTCTTCTTCAACATATCATGAGTTATTTGACCACCTTAGGGAGTTCCTGTAGGTGATAATCATGTTTGCACAACAGCAGAGTCTTTATGCTCGGTGGACTCACTAGATTCCCCTCCAGATTCATCTAGATCACGGGTGCACAACTTACGGCCGGCGAGCCAGTTGCGGGCTACCATGCCGTTTTGTCCAGCCCGTGAGGAACAAAGACTTTCCTAATGGAGGGCAGCCCGCAAGCAGCATCGGCCTCCCTCCATTAGGAAAGTCTTTTTAGCTCTTCCGGGCTGGAAAAAACACTGGTCCTCATTGGCTCAGGGCACAAGCACTACGTGGCTCCTACTAGTCATGTAGTGCGTGTGTGCTGCACCAATGGAGGGCCAGCACTACGGCTGGCGTGGCCAGTAAGGCTTGATGCCGGAAGGCATTTCAGCCTTGCCACGCCCACGCCAGCCATAGTGCCAGAGACCTTGCCAGCGTTACTGCTAGCCTGCCTTCCAGCACGTCCGGTAAGTGGGGGGGTTGGTGGGGTGCGCTGTTTGCTTATTTGTGTTTGTGTGTCGGGTCTGTCCTGCCTGTATGTTTGTGTGTGTATGTTGAGATGCGGGGGCGGAGGGGGCTGTTGGGTCTGCCTGAGTGTTTGTTTTTGTGAAGTGCAGTGTATGTTGAGATGCGGGGGTGGGGTGTGTCGGGTCTGCCTGAGTGTTTGTTTTTGTGAAGTGCAGTGTATGTTGAGATGCGAGGGTGGGGGCAGTGTCAGGTCTACCTGAGTGTGTGTTTTTGTGAAGTGCAGTGTATTTTGAGATGCAGGGTGGGGGGGTGTTGGGTCTGTCTGAGTGTGTGTTTTTGTGAAGTGCTGTGTATGTTGAGATGCAGGGGTGGGGTGTGTGTCGGGTCTGCCTGAGTGTTTGTTTTTGTGAAGTACAGTGTATGTTGAGATGCGGGGGTGGGGTGTGTCGGGTCTGCCTGAGTGTTTGTTTTTGTGAAGTGCAGTGTATATTGAGATGCGAGGGTGGGGGCAGTGTCGGGTCTGCCTGAGTGTGTGTTTTTGTGAAGTGCTGTGTATGTTGAGATGCAGGGTGAGGGTTCGGGTCTGTATGGGTGCATGGTGTATTGGTGTATTGGTGCATGCTTGTGAGTTTGTATGCTGAGTTGGGGGTTGGGGCTCAGGTTTGTATGGGTGCATAGTGTATTGGTGTATGCTTGGGAGTTTGTATGCTGAGTTGAGGGGCTCGGGCTTGTATGGTTGCATGGCGTATTGGTGTATGCTTGTGAGTGTGTATGCTGAGTTGGGGGAATCGGGTTTGTATGGGTGTATTGGTGTATGCTTGTGAGTTTGTATGCTGAGTTGGGGGGCTCGGGTTTGTATGGGTGCATGGTGTATTGGTGTATGCTTGTAAGTTTGCATGCTGAGTTGGGGCTATGGTTTGTATGGGTGCATGGTGTCTTGGTGTATGCTTGTGATTTTGTATGCTGAGTTGGGGGGTGCAGGTTTGTATGGGTGCATGGTGTATTTGGGTATGCTTGTGAGTTTGTATGCTGAGTTAGGGGCTTGAGTTTGTATGGGTGCATGGTGCAAGGTGTATGCTTGGGAGTTTCTATGCTGAGTTGGTGGTGGGGGTTCAGGTCTGTATGGGTGCATAGTGTATGCTTGTTAGTCTGTATGCAGGGGTGGGAGTGGGGGTTTGGGGTCTGTATGGGTATGTATGCATGGTGCAGGCTTGATGGCATGAGGCATAGTGATTGGTTGGGGGCCATGTGGCATAGTGTTTGGTTGAGGGGTGGGGGCCATGGGGCATAGTGTTTGGTTGGGGGTGGGGGCCATGGGGCATAGTGTTTGGTTGGGGGTGGGGGCCATGGGGGATAGTGTTTTGTTGGGAGTGGGGGCCATGGGGCATAGTGTTTTGTTGGGGAGTGGGGGCCATGGGGCACAGTGTTTGGTTGAGGGGTGGGTGTCATGGGGCATAGTGCTTGGTTGAGGGGTGGGGGCCATGGGGCATAGTGTTTGGTTGGGGTAGGGGCCATGGGGCATAGTGTTTGGTTGGGGCTGGGGGCCATGGGGCATAGTGTTTGGTTGGGGTGTGGGGGCCATGGGACATAGTGTTTGGTTGGGGGGTGGGGGCCACGGGGCATAGTGTCGCACCCCAAGAGTGAACCCAATAATAAAGCTAAAACAGGCACAGTTAGGAGATGTACATCATTTGCTTTTAGTGGAAACCTGACTCAACGAAGGCCATACTCCTCTTGGGCAACCCAAGCAGCAAAGTATAGCAGTCCAAAATAATGAAATGTCCAATCAAGGGTCAATACAATATATATATAGTTTAATTAAATAGACAATATGCAATAACTGAATAGAAATAAATGATAACAATGGAAAATGTGTAGTACAAAATGTAAGTTTGAAATACAAATAAAAATCATTACACCTCAAAAACATATTCTTTTTCTATGTGTTTAATAGAAATTGGGGGTTGAAAAGGCCTCCTGCCCCGCCCCGCTTACCGCCCCACCCACATTTACTTTTCGGCCCACTATAGCCATCATGCAAGGTACTTTCGGCCCTCTGTCAAAATCAGTTGTGCACCCCTGATCTAGATCTACAGTTCCTCAACAGTCGCCCAATCACGGTGCATTGTTAGTATACCATTCACATGGTATACTTCCAAATATGCAAACACAAAGTCTCCCTTATGCCTCTATCTCAATGTTTCCCACAACAAACTGACTGATAGCATAGAAAGGTACTCAGAATATTATGCAAAAGTTTTACATCCTTTTTTGGTGCCCTCTAGCGGGCGTTGTTAAACATACAAAGAAGCTTTGGGAACACAACTTGAATCAATTTTGCCCCAGATTGTTACATTACATGCTTATCATCTTTCACAAAAACTTTTGAATCCAGCTCATCTAAACTCAGGATGCTAGGTGTTCTGGCCTGCCAGAGATGTAGAAATTAAAAAGCAGTGGTGCCAAGACACACCCGTGTTTTAGACCTACGTTAATAGTTACATGTTTTGAAAGGTTAGCAAAATTGTCCAAACGTAATTGCAGCAAGGTTTTTGTAAAAGAATTATTTAAAAATGAGTCGGCTTTAGCAGACCTTGGAAAAGCCCCACTTTATAAGCTTAGCCCAGAGTATACTACTGTCTACTCTATTTAAAGCAATGCTGAAATCAACACATGTTGCGTTCTTCCAAAATCCTGTTTGCAGAAGATGCAGGAGGTTTTGTTTTTTTACCCATTTATATAGTTCTTCGTGTACTTTCAATGCTAATAACTTACCAGGAGCATCAGGCATTGCTAAAAGCCTATAATTAGATTGTTCAAGTCTATTGCCTTTTGTAAATATTGGAATGAGACAATTGAATTCATGCAGAAAAGCTGTGCTCTGTCGGAGGATGCTGCCTTGGGCAGTGTGGCTTGACGGATGGGGACATCGTACGGTTCATTCTGCTAATCAGGAAGTAGGTGGCTGGATGTCAGAGCTTGAGCGAGCTCCAGTTTTTATTCACATCCTGGGACTTCTACTGAAAGTTGGAGCAGTCGCCTATCTGACTTCCGTTCCAAGTGTCGTTTGATATCGTCGGTATTCCAGTTCTGATATGAAGCCAAGGGTTACAAGGAATAGCTTCCCAGGAGCTATCACCGGGCTCGGTGTGGGGCAGATTGGCCTTGTGGTGGACTGTATGTTTCCTGTTGAATCCATTCTCGCTGTGTCATTTTTTGGGTGGAAGTGTTTTTACCCGTTTTGTCAGGCTTATAGTTTGTATAATGCTCAGCACTAGACCACAGGCACTTAAGGCTGCATTGGAATCTCTTAAGTCCTCACAGTGCCGAGTCGGCGCCCCTCTGAGACCAGATGATCGCCGTCTCCTGGACATTTTGACTAAAGGTACTCAGCGCAGACAGCGTCTGCAAAAAGAAAAAGGCGAACGGAGGAATCATGAAGTATGCTATCCGTTAGATTTTTCTGTCATTAATTAGGTCTTAATAAATGTTCCTGTGACAGTGGTGGGCCCTGACATTAATACAATAGATGCATTGCAAGACAATGATATCATAGATTGGTCTCCTGACATAGATGCATTGCAAGGCAATAATACAGCCTTGAATCCTGAGCTACCTCCTAAGAGCCTTTGACAAGTTGATCAGATTCAACAGGAGGTAGCCACTGTAAAGGGCACAAAGGTTAAATGGATAGATTCAATCTAGCAGTGAGTAAAGCCATGGAATGGCCCTTTAATAGTATGGATACTGTCATCTCTTACGCCTTCCCTAATATGGATCAGGATAAGAAGGAATGGAACCTGGCCACTTACTGGCAGTCTGTAAAAGAGAGGATTGTTAGAGACCTTGATAAGTGTGAGACCGCTTTGGACTTCCAAGCCTGAGTTGAGTCTTTTGATACTATAACTTCTCAGGTAAGTAGGGTGTATAAAGAGTGCCAAACATATCTTTTGATTTCCCCAATGACTGTCAACAAGGCAGAAAGTAAGCTGCCAAACAGAGCGGAAACCATCCAGTAACTCTTTGTCTGTGACTGTTGAATGTGCCGCAAGTCAGAGTATCTCACGTGGCATGGACTGGAGAACAAATACTTCATCTGTTTTTTTTTACCTCGTCCTTTAAGGTGAAGACTAATTGATCACAGCCATCAGTACCAAGTTTTCCTGAGAGCAATACTATCTGCTCACAGTGTAAAGACATTCGTTTGAGAAAGGCTTCTATGCCTGAGATTGCGGATCCATACCTAAAAGAAACATGGTCATTGTGAATGTAAACAATGAAAAGGGTTCTGAGCAGAGAGAGGGCTACAGTGCAAAACTGGTGGGAGGTATATCAGAACCCAAGATCTGAGACTTCTGCAGAGGGTTCAAATCAAGGAATGATCTTCAAAATATGGCCCTGATTGCATTGTCATCAGATGTGGCCGTAGCAATCTCCCTGCTTTTCTTAAATGTTGTAATTCATTAGCAAACTCAGCTCTTACCATGAGTCTTAGAATTGTAATTGATTGACTTCCTGACCATTTCTGTTTCATTCTTTTCTGATGTATGATTTTTATGATTCTATTTTGTATAGTGTTTTTATTTTTATGTGCACCCGTTAGCCTCTGGGTATTTGGTTGCGCGTTACAAATAAAGTAAAGTAAAGAATGGATTTTTGCCATGATTCCAGGATTCGGCTTTTCTATAGCACTATGCAATATAGGCTCTTTGAAAGGAGCAACCAGGTGTCAATGTTAGCTTTTAGATTGACATTAGACACTCTCAGTTTCTTAGTGTGATTCATGATTGAGGAGACAATTTTGTATATTTCAGATTTAATATAGGAGTTGTGTCCTTGTAGTACATTTGTTTCAGAAATAGAATCCATTGTGATTCATTAATTTGATTGATTGTTTCTAGTTCTACCTGAACCCTTTCTTTACCATAGTTATCCCAGAATCTCCTACTATCGTGCAATTATGGCTGGAATACTCTCATGCTATTCTATTCTGGTAACTTTTGTCTTGCTTTTTAATATGTACACGAATGCAAAATGTCAAGCAGTGCAAACAGCTGGAGTGGTAGAACGTGATTTGAGAGCTCTGGTTCAGCAGATTGTTAAGGAACATTGTATGCATAAAGTGGTGATGTTAGATCATAAAGGGGGTTAGTGTTTTTTTATATTATCACTTTAGCAGACTTTAGAATGTTCTGTGGCACAAAAGGGAGCATGTATATGTTCGGATTTATTTCTTCACAGCCAGCTCTTTCATTTTACAGGGTCAATAAACGTAATAGCATTTAGTTGAGTAACATTAACATGTATCTTTTAAAATGGTGTTAATCTCCAGAGGTGGTTACTCCTTTGCCTGTCACAATATTTTTCTAGCAAGTGCCAATGTTAGCATGTTTTGCACTGGAAAAGGTGTATTGCTCCAGCCCCCAGGCCATGCTATCAATGTCATCTTTTAAAACATAAAATTAAATCAGAAAGTAAATTCCCTTTTGTTTTACAAATTGTGTACTTGATTTGCATAATATCTGCTCGTTGATGATCCAAAAATAGTTTGATTTTTTGGGCACTTCACATTTCTTGTTACATCACACTCAGCAGCAAGTTGCATGCCCATGTCAAACAATGACTACAAGCAGGTTCCCTTAACACTCTGAATTAAGTTCTGTGTCTTGAAAATTCAATAGTAAAACTCTGAGCGTTGTTGGGCTCCAACCACTGTTGCTGCATCTAATGTGTGCATGTTAATTATTTAGTAACATGTGTACAATTGTGTACACTCTTTTAATGACTTGTCTGGTTTTCAAAGGTACATGTTGATCCTAATTTGCACTCGACTTCACTCGTTTGTAAATATTAGGTCGTTATGCGATGAGCACATCGGGCCATACTTTCTTTAGACAATGACATATCGTAATAGGTGGCGAGAAGCACGCAATGTTAATTGCGTTTCATGTAATTTTGAAATGAATTACTGGACAGAATATGGGCAGAGAGCATACATTCTTTTCTACCTGTTTCCCCTGCTCCATGGAGGAAACCCACCTGCATCTTTACTCCCATCTAATGATGATACAGCAGAAAAGGCTTGAATCAGCATCCATTCTAATTGCTTTTACACCTATGGAAAGCCAGTGAAAACAGCCAGAATTTAAGCAATTTACAGTAAGGTCACCAGCTGGGTGCATAATTTGCAGCTGGCATTACCTCTACTTTTGCTGTGTTCTTTAAATATCCCCAACAGAAAAGAATGACATTTCCAAATAGAAGTTAGAATATTATACAATCACACTGGTGCAGTGTGATTGTATAATTTGCTGTTTACCTTTTTGTGGAGTATTGGGCAGAATGCCCATGCCCTGCAATCACCCGCTGCCATCTTGAGAATATATATTGTGCACGCAAGCGGTTAGATTCCTTTGTCTTCTTGCCCCTGGATGCGTTTTTGTTCTATTTCCAAAAAGAAGGCTATAGAGAAAGGGCCTGATTCACAGAGGGTTTTCCAATGGAGGTACGCCATTATAAAACACTTCTGTGAATAAGCCCTTGAGTGTTAGCGGACTCTCACTTTCCATCGAATTTACACTACTCACAAACTAAAAGTCTGAGAGTGTCTGTTTTTTTGTTTTTTTTGTTTCTGCAATACACTATACATCTTGAGGGGGTCTTTATAACCCGGGATAATTGCCCTTCCCAAAGTATGGCCCTTCGCTTTACATTGGACCCATTATGAACCACTCCCACATTGTACAAGCGCAAGTATCCACACAAATTCGCCTTCAAAAATGTTAATCTTGAAACAATGAGCAAAATATGCTGAACAAGTTCTGTTTACTGTCTTCCTTCCAGCATTAGCTTCCAAAGTTGTTTATGACTTGGCCAGAAATATTAATGTTTTCTGGTGGAGCACCATTGTCTATAGGTTACAGCAAATGCATTTGCCAAGATTTATATTTTATCATTTATTCTGTATGTTGGACCATTGTTAAGGCTGTTCAAGCAGAAGGCAGTCTGATCTTTTGGGAGACCTTTCTGAAAGACTCTGGAGCTCGGGAGGCCGCCAGACAGCCAGTGGCTGACAACTGTGAGATGGGAAGAAAAGATGAAAAACATGTTTACTGGGGTAGGCTTTCTTATTCTGCCCACGACTACAAATGTCCTTCAGTGAACCTTGAAATTACTCAGTAATGGCTCGCAATCTTCAAAATGTGCCTTTCTCAGCAAGAGACTCGCAGTAAAAGCAGAGGGAGAAAATGCTTTCACTGGCGTAAAAGTTGATTCTGGAGTTGTAGAAATGCTACAGTAAATCAAGTTCAGGCAGCAGTATTACCTGGAAAAAATGCTTGGAGGCGACATGCGTCAGCAATTGCCCCAACTCATGGGAACATGTCGATGGCACAGTGCTGTTTGGAGCACGTCTGCATTCATTAAAATGTTCAGTCTTAGACATTTCAGGAGATTTCACAGGGACCACATGTGTGCATGACCCGGAAACACCTCCCATGACCCAGAAGCATTTTCTTGGATGAGAAAACACTCTCCATGATCTGGAAAAACTGCAAGACACCACCTTTTATCATGTCTGGTGCAGCAATAGTTCATGCTCCTTTTCTTACTGTTGTTCACAGCAGACACTGCAAAACAATTGTAGCTTGATTCTTATACCTTAGGAACAGCTCAAAGAGTGTTGCAAAGATGGTTAAATAGCCATACACCCAGTATACCACTTAAAAGTGTAACTATCACGCATGCTAACATGGAGCTGGACAGTGATCGTGCCACAGAGAAGGAGTATTCGCCTTAATTAGAGAGGCACTATAGTAGCAGCTTTAGTAATAGCAGTGGTATTAGTGACATTATGTATTCATGGCAGCCAGCGTGGACACGTTTTCTGATACTGACAAGGCAACTTTTCCTGCCATTATTTGAAAATCCAGCAAGAGGAGTTTCTGTGGGAGGTTTTGCCAGCTTTCGAGTGCAGGGCTAACCGAGAATGACCTTCACCATGAATCATTTGTCTGCATCTGTTGCTCTTACAGACATCCTAATCCCAGGTGCTAGAACTATGGAAACCAGCGAGCACAGCATAAGAGTGCTTCAGTTGGAGTCAAGATCAAGCAGTCCTAGCCAGGGGTTTTGCTAGTTCTGGAAAAGATCAGCGGGTACGATAATGTCAGAACTGTCGGGACACGGGGCAAGCAAGCTTTTTGGTTGTAGCCCTGAGCGTCTATACAGGGCTACAACCAAAAGACCCGGGGCTATAGTCCCCTCAGCCCCACCCTAGCAACGCCTGTGGTCCTAGCCTGCCAGAAAAGCGAAGGGGGTGCTCACCATCACTGCCACCAGCATACGCTGTTCAGCTACAGCCAGAGGAGGCAAGACAGTCCTTCGCAATGGCAACAGTGTCTACTGGGACAACTCTTGGAGTGAGGAGCAAATGGAAGGACCTGAGCGGGAGGGGAATGTCCATTGTCCCCCATTCACAGCTCCACCAACCACTCTTTAACCTGTCCAAAAGAGACGTAATGCTGTGTATGGACTATTTACTAGAAATGTTCAGCAAACAAAACTCTCCACCACCACCATTGAGTCCTCAAAGTCAGCAGACGGTAACCGCCTGCCTCCAAAGTCAGCTGTTTGGGCCTACCTTTCTATCCAGGTGGCCAGGACACTCATCAGTGAGACTTCTTACGTTGCCACCATAGCCTACATTGGTATAGCCAGTATAGAAATTATTTTTTTGGCCGAATTGTTTTGACATTTGTGCACATTTTTGTTAAAGAACAAATGGGGGTGGGGTAAGGGTATAACTTACGGTAGGGGGAAGTGGGTGCGAGGTGCAGGGGGCCTACCCCGGCATTCATTCTTTTTTAAAATTGCAAAAATTCCAACAAAGTTTTGTGAATTCGGCCAAAAAAAACTCTCTTTCCACCTCCATTTTTTCTGTCTTCATTTTTTTCACTTGCATCTGATTTTTCACAGTAGTATGACACTTTTTAATGGAATTATGGGCAGAGCCAACAGAAGTCAGGTCTTATGTGGAGATACTGTCAGTATGAACATGTATAGGCACATACCATTGTTTCCACTGGCAGAACATTGAGGGAAACGTCATCATGGGCAATGCACTGGATAATGCTTTCACAATAGCACCTTTGCAGTGTAGGTGGCTGCGTGGCATCTATTGGATCTTGTTAATGTGTTACCCGACTGAACCATTTGCAACTGTACAGCTTTTTACTACATTTTTCACAGAACGTGTGCTGTAAAATGAAGCATTTAACCCATTATTTTAAGTATTTTCTTGGGGGGGAATTTCCCACCCTGCCACGAGTCACTTTTGGTTGGTTCTGGCTCTCTCTGTCTATGATCAGTCACTCCTGCATTTTCATGGCAAAGGTTCACGCTGCTCCACTTAAAAGGTTCACCTGCCACCAATGAGCAAGCCTGAATGTTCACGGCTACTAAAGTGCTTCATTTTGGTGGTTATTTTGTTTCTAAACATTTTTAAATTCTGTCGGCTACTGGAACAGAAATACTATGAGAAAACATTAGTAGGGATCACTGAATAAGTCCTAGTGGGGAATGTCAGGTATAGGGTTTGTCTCCCAGGTAGACAGTAATCTATCCAATAATTGGAACCATTACCTCCACGTCCCTCTTCCTCGTAACAGTATTTACCTCTGAGGCCCCGTCTCCATACTAAGAATCCCTTTCTAATTTCTTCTTTTCTTTGGTGGTATATTACATCCCACTTCCCCATCAATCCCAGTTAATAAATGGCCTGACCTCCGCCACAGCAATTGTCTTTTCAGGTGCGGGGCACCTGAGAGCACTGTGGCTGGCCCCCTGCAAGGTTCCCTTGGTGGGGTGACAAATCCTTTCCTGTGGGTTCTGCTCCTAGTTTCCTAGCAGAGCAGGGACTCTGGTTGAGCGCCAACGGCTCCTCTGTGTCCTTCTCAGTCCCCAAGCGGGTCAGGTGCAGTCGACTGAGGATGCAGCATCACTGACCACTGGGTCCTTAGGGCTGGGGCTTTTCAGGTGAGTGCCTGATTGGTTCACACTCTCTCTCGTGGCCGGGCAGCTTGCCAGAGGCGCATAGTGCTGTGTCCCTCCAAGGTGGCGGATCTGGTTAGCGTGGTTGTCACTGGCCATATGCGGCCGTGGTTGCCATGACTCCCTGTGGCATCGGTCTGCGTGGGCAGGCCAGGGGTCATTAAAGGGCCTTTCTGGGGCCTTGCACTCTACTTAGGGGCCCACAGGCCTGGCCATATTTGTTTTGTTACCCGCCGTGCCCCTGCTGTCATTACTTTTCCTCTTCTTGTTTTACCAATCATGGGGAAGCATAAGGAGAAACAGAAGCACTAGGAGTCTGCTTCCACTTCCAGTTCCAATTCATAGGAACATAAAGTTTAAAAAGGCTGGGAATAGGGAGACACTGTGGTTCTCCTTGTCCCAGAAGGAGATTAAGAGCCTGATGAAGCAGGATATTCATGAACATAAGGGTGGGCGAAAGGGCAAGTGGGCCTCCTATTCCTCCTCCTCTTCTTCTTCTTCCTTCAGTTCTGCTTCCACCTATTCAGATGCCCCCACCTTGGATGATGAGGGAAAGGGGAAGTACCTAGACAGGGATGACATTGAAGCTGTTCTGTCGCAGGTGTGGACAGCTTGGGTTTCTCAGAACCATTGGTCCAGGGTGATTCTGCAGATCCTACCATACGACAATACAAACATTACCCCAAGATGGGGCTGCCCCTGATCTCAGACATATGGAAAAAGATCCTCAGGGAATGGAAGGACCCCAAACATATTTCCAAGCCCCAGTTTATGGCGAATCTGTATTCCTTGAAGGGTGTGGATGCTTTTCTCTCTATCTCCGTGGAAATTGAAGGCACCCTTGCCAGCCTGCTGGGCCGGTCGTCTATGTCGGCAGAGGCAGTGGTCTGGGACCCGATGGACCGCAAGGCTAAATCTGGTCGAAAGAAGGTTAATTCTGGTAGTCATCTGGCTCTCAGGGCCGAAAAAAAAGGTCTGACTGTACACAAAGTCCGAAAATGCAGACCACCAAAGGTCCGAACACCAAAAGTTCGAACCTTTCGTGGCATGCATTAGAGGTAAGTAAAAAAAAAATAAAAAAAATAAACAGGGGCTGCGGGGGTGTCCCACACAACACCCTGCTCACTATACTGTGTGGTATAGTGAGCAGGGTGTTGCGGGGGACAGCCTCGCAGCAAACCATAGAAAAATAAAAAAAAACGGGGGCTCCGAGGGTGTCCCACAAAACACCCCGCTCACTATACTTTACAGTACAGTGAGCGGGGGTTGCGGGTGAAACCCCTGCAGCTGCCCGTAAAAAAAAAAAAAAGATCTCTGCCCATCACGGAAGTGAAAGGGAACTGGCGCCGCAGGGACACAGCGTGAAGAAAAGGTAAGTAGGGTTTGTTTATATTGGGGGTGTGGGTGGGGTGTGTTGAGGGTGTGGGTGGGGTGTGTCGTGGGTGGGGTGTGGGTATGAGTGTGGGTGGGGGTGTGGATATGTAGTGATTTGCAGTGTTTGTTCACATGGGAAATGTACGAACCTTTGGTAGTGTGCACATTTCCCATGCAAACTTTTCCGTCACAGACTTTTCCGTGATGGAAAAATCACGCAGATCCATTTAAAATGTTGCACCAGGCACTGGTGGATTGTGCAGATTGTGCTTCTCTTCTCTCGGACGTGCAGAAGTAGGTGGAACTGTTCTCAGACTTGGCCTATAATGGGGTGTGTTGTTCCGCCATGGCAATGGGTGCCAGTATTTCAGCATAGCAGCATATCCATCATCCTGACTGGTAGTCTGAGGGTTCTCAGAAGATGCAAGCTCTGAAACTTCCATTTCAGGGGACTAAACTGTTTGGTGATAATTTGGAGGAAAAGGTTCACAAGGTGTTCCACGCAGACAAACATGCAGACAAGTTGCAGCGGAAATACTCTTCTGTACTAAAAAATTCCTCTTCTTCCAAGTCTCAGCAGTAGACTTAGGGGACTTGGTCCAGGTCCTTGTGTGAAGCCGCAGAGTGGGGCCGGCTTCTCCTCCGGCTGTGCACCCTTTGTGGCAGGTGCAGATGCCCTGACGGTTGCAGCAGGCCGGTGGGTGAACATCTCTGGTTCTTTTTTCCCGTGTGGGCACACTGGTCCTCCGATGCCTGGGCTCTCTGAACATTCCGGGACAGTCATCGGGTAGATTTTGTATCCCATCCTGTGTAGCACGTAATGATCATGACTCCTACTCGGCATACTTTGCCCAAGAGGATGGCCATGTTCACTGCCTTGTAGGGAACATTTCAGAAGAACACTATAATCCCAGTCCCTCTGGGTCAATGGGTCTGTGGTTTAATGCCAGAGTCTTCCTGGTCCCCAAGCCCTCTGTAAAACACCGACTCATCTTGGATGTCAATGCGTTGAACTGTTTCGTGAGGAAGGAGGGGTTCAAGATGGAGACTCTGCAGAAAAGCATCCCTCTTGTTCAGAGGGGGGATCGGTTGGCATCTCTGGAACTCCAGGGTGCCTATTTCCATGTGGCAATTCTCACTTCACACTGAAGGTTCCTAAGATTCGCTTTTGGGGGACAGCATTTTCAGCTCTGGGTCCTTCCCTTGGGGTTGAGATCATCACCAAGAATATTCACCAAGTTGTTGGCTCCTCAGGTAGCTCAGCTTCACTTGCAAAGGATACAGTTTTTCCCCTATCTGGATGACTGGCTGGTCAAAGTGGATCTCCGTGGGAAGGTCATGAAGCACCTTCATCTAGTCTGTTAGGACCAGCAGGATTGGGGCTTTCTGATCAACTGGCAGAAGTCCCATTTGGTGCCATCCCAGGACCTGGTGTTCATAGGGGCCCAATTTTGCACTTGACTGGGAGAGTCTTTCTGCCCCTGAAATGGGTTTGGCATGTGTTGCTTGGTTCTCTCCATGGTTCTCCGGAGTCAGTGGGTCCCATTTAAGCTGTTGCATACTCTGCAGGGTCACATTGTCTCTTGTGTGCTCCTGGACCCATGGGCACATCTACATCTGCGTCCGCTGATTTCCTATTTCCTGGATCTCTGGTGCCCTGCTTCTCAATCTTAAGAGGCCATGGTCTTGGTTTCCATAGTCCTGAAACAGGAACTGATGTGGTAGTTGAATGCTGGGAATCTCCGGAGGTGGGTAGGCCAATATTACTACAGATACCAGTGGTTAGTGAGGGGGAACTGTGGGGTCCCAGATGACACTGGGGATGTGGGCCTCGGAGGAGCGTCTCTGCTCTTCCAACTGGTGGGAGTTGTGTGCCATTTATCAAGCTCTGTTGACTTTCGGTGGGTCCCTGGAGGGCAGGGCAGTGGCGGTTATAATGGACAACACTACTGCCCTGGCTTATGTGAACCATCAGGGGGATTCAGGATTGCGGTCTCTCAATGCTCTGGCCTTGAGGTTATCTAAATGGGGAGGGGCATCTGCTCTCTCTGGAAGCAACGCAGGTGGGTTCCCTCCTCTCAAGACCTGGTGCAGTCAGACAGGGTCTTTTCAGAGAACTGCCACAGGTTCGGGTCCCCGAGTCTGGATCTCTTTGCCTCTCCATCATTGGTGAAGGTCCAATGGTTCTGCTCTTGGGTTTCACTGGTGGGGGCCTGGGGCTGGGAGAAGTGAACCTGGACTGATCAAGGGGTCTCTTGTAGGCTTTCCCTCCTATTACCCTCCCCCTGGGTGGTTATGCAGATCAGGGGGTGCAGGGCTACGGTACTCTTGGTGGTCCCATTTTGGTCCTGGTGCAGGTGGTTCCCTTCCCACCTGGACCTCCAGTGTCAGGACCCGTGGCTGATTCTGAAGTGGTGTTGCACTCGATAAGCGGGGCCGGGGTGTGATGCCAGGAAGGTTCAATAGGCAGTCAGGAAATGGCAAGGTCTAGGTTGACTGCATAGGGATTTTCGGGCCCAGTGGTTGATTCAATCCTTCATGCCAGATGGCCATCTACCTTGAAAACCTATGCGAGGCACTGGGGAAATGTCCTGACTTGGTGTAAGGGGTCAGCGGTCTCTCCCCTTCAGTGTGGGCTTCTTTTTGGGCTCCCATTTCTCCAGGATGTATTTGGCAAGGGGTTGTAGTGTTCACTCTTCGCTCCCAGATGGTCCTCCATTAAAACTCTCAAGGGGAATTCTGAGGGAACAATGGAGGGGAATTTCTTGGTGGGGAAGTTCCTTAAGGGTCTTGCTTCTTCTCACCCCTGTTCTTATAAGGGCTTTCTTCAGTGGGATCTGCCCCTGGTACTGAAATTCCTCAACAGTCCTTCTTTTGAACCTATTATTGACATTGACATCTGGCACCACACACTCAAGGTTCTTGATCGCTATAACTTCGGCTTGTAGGTTTAGGGAGGTTTGAGCTTTGTTTTGTCGGCCTCCCTTTCTGCGGGTACTCCATGATGCTATTATCTTGCAATGTGATACCAGGTTTCTTCCGCAGGTGGTATCAAAGTTTCACACATCTTACAACCTGATTATCAGAATTCTCAGAGCCCGAAGGAGGAGTTTTGGCACTCCATTGATGTCTGCAAGGTGGTCCTGGAGTACCTTTTTAGTACTGAACGTTTCCGACAGACAGACAGTCTTCTTGTCACTTTTGGGCAGCTGGGGCTGGTAGGTAGGCATTTGTTGTGTCCTTCAGCCGCTGGATCCAGACTGTCATTACCATGGCGTATTTGACTGCGGGGTTGCCCCTTTCCGGAACATGTCCAGGGTTGTTCCACTAGGGTCATGGCTGCCTCCTGGGCAGACCCCCAGAGAGTTTCTCTAGAGGAAATCTGCAGAGCAGATATCTGGGCTGATCAAAGCATGTTTAACAAACACTACTGCTTAACGTGAGTAACCCCAGGGATGGTTCATTTGGGGTGAGTGTTTAGTCTTTAGGAATGTTCTGGTTTATTGTGAAGAAATAAAGTGGTGTTGGTGGTGTTGCAGCACTTCTGTCTCTCTGTGTCTCATTGGGACCTCTCCCCGTTGTCTCTGATTTGATATTCCTCATAGATAAGTACTGGGACAAGGAAGAGGGATGTGGAGGTAATGTTCTGATGACTTACCATTAATATTCATCACTCCTAATGCAACTCTTCCTCATCAAAGTACTGATGACCCTCTTCTCCCTCCCTACGGGGGTGGTCCCAAGCTCTGGCTTTGAAATTGGTAACTGGGGCTTATGAGTGAGTAGGAGGTATTATATCTCCAAAGAAAAGAAGAGAAAAAGGGAGTTCTGGAAAGGAGGCGGGGCATCAAAGGCAAGTGCTGTGACAAGGAACTGCAGGACTAGGAGTAATGATAATTACCAGTAATTAATCAGAACAATATCCTCCAAAGCAGTCCATTTATCCCATGACAGGCCAAATATTGTCCTGTGTATACTCTTACTTTCAGACCTGCATTCAAAATTGCATACGCACAGTTGCAATCCCAGAATGAAAAGGAGAAACAGGACTGGTTGGCTTCAAATGCTCAACATGAGAATGCTTTCGAGCTCAGCTGTTCCCGCTTACACAAAATCCGTCTCATGATTGAGTTTTCTCTCAGCCAGAGCATATGCTTCAGTAAATGACTGAGCACTTCATAAAGGAGTTTGGAGTGACAAAAGGCAGTCACATGATGTCAGATGCCTCAGTACTGAGTGTAAGTGGTGGTGTGGTATATTTGTTCAAATTAAGCATCTACATTGAAGTGGGGGGGAAGTCCTTACTTTATTTTAATTTTTTTTATTATGATTGTATCGTGCAGTTAGATAAATAACTTTTGAAACATATCATTATAATCAAAAATGAAACACAAAGATAGCCCGCCAGGAGAAATGTATCTCTCAAATATACCAGATGCCTCAATTGGTAAAAAAACAAAACAAGAGAACAATTGCAATATGGGTGCATTCAATCTTCAAGCATTTGGATTATGCCGTACACCTCTCTCCACAGTTTTATAAAGAAAACAATAAGTCCCTCATGGGAGCCAGACATAAAGAGACCCCACAGAGCAGCCAGGGGAAGGAGAGATTCCAACCCTGATGCCCTAAGGGCCCTTATACGTAGCTCAACAAGTGCATCGCAATGTGTCAGGAGATGTACTGTCCCCACCTCATCATTACCACAAAATCGGCAACATCGGTCCCCCCTTGGAAGTTTGGACCACCGACCAAAAATTTCTAGTGTATTCACTGCATTGAATTTGAGGCAGAGATAGTCGCACACAATATGATTACCCAGGAACTTGCAAATATATGAAGGGTCCAAGTGTTTTTCCAGTATATATGGAAATAACCCATCAGCTGTAGACTTAGTGGCCAAAGGGGCGATCATTTGCTTACATTTGAGAGACATCAATTTCCCCCTCATTACATTTTTTTATTGGTTTGCACCTAGCAGCAAGAGACCCCCCTGAGAAAACCCAAGCCATTGATCAACCAAACTCAACATCCTTCCCAGAATTGAACATTTGATGTGGACAGCCTTGGTGGTAAAGGCCTTAAAAGGTATCCCCATCAGGGTGTTGCTCTGGTAATATGCAAGTCTCCAATAGAGCATAAAACTGCTTAATACAATATGCTTATGGATCATAAGGAGATCAAATTCCAAGGCAATCAGCTCTGCCGGAACATACAATGGTAATCTTACAAGATGCCTTATTTCGATCTTAGTTAGGTCCACCAATATGCCCAAACCTCTGCTACCTAGCAGCGGATAGGCACAACTTTTGTGGTGAACAAACTGAGCAATGTTCCCACCCAGTACCCTCTGCCCCGGCATGCAAATGAGCATATAGCCCCCAGACCGAGCGCACTTTAAGGCCACTCAAAGGAGACGTGCCTCTGGGAATTGCTTCAAAGAAAACACCCTAGATAAACATACTGGCTCACAACCTCAATTGCAATACCCTTCTTGTTCCAGCCAACTCTGACTACATGTCTTCGGCAGGTTTCGAAGACCATGATCTTAGTTTTGTCAGTGTTTACCATCAGGGAGTTCAGGACTGAGTAGGAGATAAGGTTATCCAAGGAGATTTGAAGGCCACATAGCCTCAGGTCCAAGACAGCAATGTCATCTGCATAACCCATCCATAGTACCACCATATCACCAAACTTCGGAGGGGGACACTTGGGATCAGCCAGAGCAAGTCTCACGTCGGAAAGATATAGGTTGAAGAGGATCAGGGCCAGGAGACAACCATGCTTCAGACCAACGTCCGTTTGAATCCAAGCCGAGGTTCCCCCATCACCCTCCAGCCTTATTTTGACATGGGTCTCGGCATGCAACAACATAATCATCTTTAGTAAGCCAGATGGAATCCTCCAGCCATCTAACTTCCCCCACAACCTGGCATGGTCCACTGTGTCGAAGGCAGCACTATATTCCACAGATGTAGCATACATTGGTCTCTTGCGAATCATCCTTACCTGTTCGACAATGCTCGAGAGTGCCAGTATATTAACAGATGTTGAACAGCCCTTTCTAAAGCCAGTCTGGTTCCAGGGAATTATGTTATTGTCCTCTGCCCAAGTTGTCAGCTCATCCAACAGAAACAGCGCAAAGACCTTGGACGAAACATCCAACATGGCCAGAAAGCAGTAGGTGTGCGGGTCAGTTCGAACACCCTTCTTATACACCGTGACTGGGATGCTGTCATGTCAAGAGCAAGGGAGGGCCTGGATAATAGCAATACAGCTAAATAGGTGATGGATAACCCTATCCCAGAGGGTGTTAAACGTATCTTCACGGGATCGTGGTTTACCTCTTTTTCCTGTAGACCGTGGAGTTGAGGTTGCCAGTCTGTCGAAGTCTTGATAGCCGATGAAAGAGTAACGCGAGGAATTAGCCCAATCCCCTCCTGACGGTATATGACAGGATGGCACTGAACCAACTCCCAACGCCACGGGTGGCACTTCTCAGGATTAGCGTGACGTCGGGACAGTGTTTCCACTGGCTGAGAAGGCTTGATGAAATCACCGATGAAAACGGAGAGGAACTCAGGAACTTCCAAGGCAGTAAGGCACAGGTACCGGCAGGGCACAAGACAGGCAAAGGAAAGCAAACTGCGAGAAGAAGCAGTACTGACAGGGGTCCCCACTACTACTAGGAACCCAGACGAAACCTCCTCCACCCTGAACCAGGGGCTGGCTAGTAACGAAGATAGGGGAAGAAAGGGTAGGAGGACCAGAAGCAAGAAGGAGTAAGGAGTAAGGAGAAAAGGCAGGACTGAGCAGGAAAGGCAGACCTGGAAACTGGAGGGCTGAAAACCTAGCACCAGGCTCCAGCAGCGCATACACAGTAACAACCGCGTTGAGACGCGTTGTCCCTGTGTATGCGATGCCTATTTATGGTCCGGGGTCAAAACGAGGCTTGGAACGCATGTTCCGATGCTGCGCATGCGCGGGACGTCGAATACTGACGATCCGCGCATGCGCAGATCCTCGCAAGATGGCGGCGTCCACGGCGCCCATCCGAACCGCGGGTCGGCGCGAAGAGAGTCGCCACCGCGGGTACAGCCTCCATGAAGGAGGAGACTGCTGCGGCCGTGGACCAGGAACCCAGGTAAGTGGCGCCGACGCCCGCGAGCGAGCGCGCGGCGTGACACCATACCCCCTCCCGGACAACCCCGGAGCACCGGGTTTCCAAGGAAAGCGGAGATAGAAATCCCGAACCAGGCGCGGTGCATGCACGAAGGAGCGCGGTTCCCAAGTGCGGTCACAAGCTGGATAACCCTTCCAGCTGACCAGGAACTGCAGAACACCGCGCCGTATTCGTGAATCACAAATCTCCTGCACCTCAAATTCAGGGACCCCCCGAACCAGTAGCGGGGCAGGACGGGAACAGGCACGACCCATAACATCGGGCACATAGGGCTTTAAGAGGGAAACATGAAAGACAGGATGGATCCTCCAAGAGCGAGGCAAAGACAAACGAAAGGCAACAGAGGAAATACGCTCAGAGATGCGGAAGGGACCAAAAAAGCGGGGGGCTAGTTTCACAGGTAAGTTGCGTACCGGTAGATTCTTGGAGGATAGCCAAACCATGTCCCCAACATGAAGGACAGGCTCCGGGCTCCGTCTCTTGTCAGCCTGCTCCTTCATATGTGCTTGTGCCGCTGCCAAGGTACTGGCCGCCAGACGATGTTGATCGCGGATCAGGGACACCAGGGCATCTGCGGAAGGAACGGTGCTGGAATACGTTGGATGAATAGGCAGCAGGCGAGGATGAAGACCAGTAGAGCAATAAAAGGGGCTGAGTCCAGTAGCGGAATGAACAGCGTTGTTGTAAGCTGCTTCCGCAGTGTCCAACCATTCCGACCAGTTGTCTTGGGTAGCATTGGCATAACAACGTAGGTATTGCTCAAGGGTCTGATTGGTACGTTCAGTCTGTCCATTAGTCTGCGGATGATAGCCGGAACTCAGGGCTCGCTGAATGTCCAAATGCCGACACAGTTGACCCCAAAAGGAAGAGATGTATTGAGACCCCCGATCTGACAAGATCTTCTCCGGAAGACCATGAAGGCGATACACCTCATGTAGAAAACATCGTGCCATCTGAGATGCAGTGGGCAGCTTAGGAAAGGGCAAGAAATGAGCCGTCTTGGTGAAACAATCCACCACCACCATTATACAGGTAAATCCACCGGACAAGGGCAGGTCAACGATGAAATCCGTGGCGATGGTATGCCAAGGGTACGGAGGCGTAGGCGTGGGTTTCAGAAGGCCAATTGGCCTTTTGCGAGGAATCTTGGTCTGGGCACATACAGGACAGGAGTCCACGTATTGCTTTACCAGTGTAGCCCATCCAGGCCACCAGTACTGTCGTGCAACCAGTTCTTGTGTTGTGCGGACTCCACGGTGACCGCAAACGACGGAATCATGGCAATTCTGTAGAATGATTTTCTGGAGTTCCAATGTGGGAACGTACAGACGATTCTTGAAGAACAACAAGCCGTCACGTTCCTTAATGTCGGCACGTTGTAGTATCTGTGCTCTTGTGGGATCCGTACGTGTGGCCTCAACAAACTGTTGGAGCCGGGGAGTCAGCATCAATAGAAAATGTTTGGATGCAATCAAAGGTTCCGGTTCATTGACACCTTCAACGTTATTTTCCAAAGAACGAGACAAGGCATCAGCCTTCGTGTTCTGGGAACAAGGAATGTACGTGACAGTGAAATCAAACTGTGAAAAGAAAAAGGCCCAACGAGCATGACGGGAAGTTCTGCATTGCAAAGAGCGCAGGAACTGTAGATTGCGGTGATCTGTGCGAACCACCACCGAGTACCTCCCACCCAGCAAGTGATGTCTCCATTCCTCGAAGGCAGCTTTTATTGCCAGTAGTTCCTTTTCTATCACTGCATAGTTTCTCTCGCTCACTGACAATTTCCTTGAGTAATATGCCACCGGGTGCTCTGTTCCTGTGACTGCATCTTGCTGTAGTAAGACCGCACCGATTGCGTAGTCAGAAGCGTCTGTCTCAACCACAAATGGTTTTTCATCATCTGGGTGTCTAAGAACAGGAGCCGACATGAAAGATTTCTTTAATTCCAGGAATGCCTCCTCGGCCTGCGTGTCCCAAATAAACGGCACCTTGGTACTGGTCAGGCGGGTTAGACTGTTGGCCAGTTTAGAAAAGCGTGGGATGAAACGCCGATAAAAGTTGGCAAAGCCCAAGAACCTTTGAAGCGACTTCACGCCATGTGGTGGTTTCCATTCTTGTATAGCTTGCAGTTTTGCGGGATCCATCTGTACTCCTGTGTTGCTGATCACATAACCCAGGAACTCCATGCTTTCCTTATGAAATTGACATTTTTCGATTTTGGCATACAGGCCGTTGTGTATTAACCTCCGGAGGACTTCCTGAACATGCACTACGTGTGCAGTACGAGAGTCAGAAAAAACCAATATGTCGTCAAGGTAAACCCAGACAGAAATCCCAATAAGGTCAGAAAAGACATCGTCCATGAACCGTTGAAAGACTGCCGGGGCATTGCAGAGTCCAAACGGCATCACCCTGTATTCGAAGTGACCAATAGGCGTTTTGAAGGCCGTCTTCCACTCATCTCCATTCTTAATCCGCACCAAGTGATAGGCCCCTCTTAGATCCAGTTTGGTGAAGATCTATGCTGATTTCAGAGATTCGATGATGTCCCGGATGAGTGGTAACGGGTACCTGTCTTTCCTCATGATTTCGTTTAATTGACGATAGTCGATACAAGGACGCAAAGTGCCCTCTTTCTTTTTGACGAAGAATAACGGGAATCCCGCAGGGGATTTGGAGGGTATAATGTAGCCTTTGTTCAGGCAATCCGTAATGTACTCCTGTAGGATGCCTTTCTCGAGTTGAGTCAACGAATAAATCTTGCCGTGGGGAATGATCGCACCAGGCAGAATGTCAATGGAACAATCAAAGTACCGATGAGGTGGTAATGGTATGTCCTCAGGCTTGGAGAACGCCTTGTGGTAGTCAGCATATTCATGAGGTACCGATTGAGTGGCACATAGACGAGTAGACACGTCAGCAGGATTGAGGGACTCCATAACTGCAGGAAAGGTTTCATGGATTACGCAATCACTAGGGCAACGTGTCGAAGTAAACATCAAAGAGCGAGCGGTCCAGTCGACCTGGGGATTGTGATACAACAACCATGGTAACCCCAGAACCACCGGAAATGAGGGGGATTTGATGACGTCCAAGGAGATACGTTCGAGATGCCCTTCTACAGAGAGCCACAAGGGATCAGAGTGTTGGCAAACAGGACCCGAAGACAAAGTAGACCCATCGATCACCTCAACCACTGTAGGTCGTTCCTTGTTATGTAAACGGATCCCCTTGGCAATCGCAAATGAAGCATCGATGTAGTTGCCGGATGCTCCGCAATCCAAAAGGGCCCAGGTCTGCACACATTTTCCAAGCCAGGCAACACCGATTTTCAGGATCAACAAAGGTACTGAGTTCATGGGAGGAAGGACGGAATCAGAAGGACGGCCCGTTGCTGCCTTCGCCTCAAACAACGGGCCTGTTAGTTTTCCTGTTTCTTCAACGGGCGCAGCGGACAGGTGCCTAAAAAGTGGTCAGAACCACCGCAATACAGGCACAAATTCTTCTGTCGTCTTCTTTTCTTTTCGGTCTCGGACAACGGACCACGGACGGCACCCAACTGCATGGGTTCTGGACCTACTTCAGTAGAAACAGCTGGTCCGAGGTTCTGTGCAAGAGGAATCGATTGATACCTGGCAGACCTGCGGCGTTCACTCCGTCGTTCGGTCAACCTGTGGTCAATGCGTAAGACTTGTTCCACCAAAGCAGGCAATGTTTCTGGCTCCGGAATGTGCAGTAATTCATCCTTGTACTCCTCTCGTAATCCCCGACGAAACAAGGTTTTTTGAGTAATTTCAGGCCATTGTGAATCAGTTGCTAATTGTCGAAACCGACTGATGTAGCGGATTATGTCATCTGACCCTTGCTTGATCTCCATTAATTGATTCTGAGCCATGGCTGCCAAATTGGGTGGTTTAAAGACGTCCAAAAAGGCTTTCTCAAAGGCAGTGAAATCACTCAACAGAGGACTGTTAGTAGAGACTAGAGGTGCTGCCCAGGCGAGTGCATTGCCGGTCAGATTGCCAAGGATGTACCCGATCTTGGCCTTGTCTTGAGCAAAATGAGTTGATCTGAACTGGAAATGGATCCGACAATGAGTACAGAACTCAGCCACTCGACGCGGATCACCATCATACTTCATTGGAGTCGTGTAAGCCATGGAGTTCTCTGACGGTGTGACAGGTTGTGCGGGACTAGCCAAACACCGATCCAATGCCTGTCTGAGGGTGTTGTTCTCCTGGCGGAGAGTGGTCATTTCAAGACGCATGGCACGCATTTCTTCACGTAGTTCCTGTATGTCGTCCATGTCGGAACTGGGGTTAAGGCGTCTCAATCTGTTAAACGTATCTTCACGGGATCGTGGTTTACCTCTTTTTCCTGTAGACCGTGGAGTTGAGGTTGCCAGTCTGTCGAAGTCTTGATAGCCGATGAAAGAGTAACGCGAGGAATTAGCCCAATCCCCTCCTGACGGTATATGACAGGATGGCACTGAACCAACTCCCAACGCCACGGGTGGCACTTCTCAGGATTAGCGTGACGTCGGGACAGTGTTTCCACTGGCTGAGAAGGCTTGATGAAATCACCGATGAAAACGGAGAGGAACTCAGGAACTTCCAAGGCAGTAAGGCACAGGTACCGGCAGGGCACAAGACAGGCAAAGGAAAGCAAACTGCGAGAAGAAGCAGTACTGACAGGGGTCCCCACTACTACTAGGAACCCAGACGAAACCTCCTCCACCCTGAACCAGGGGCTGGCTAGTAACGAAGATAGGGGAAGAAAGGGTAGGAGGACCAGAAGCAAGAAGGAGTAAGGAGTAAGGAGAAAAGGCAGGACTGAGCAGGAAAGGCAGACCTGGAAACTGGAGGGCTGAAAACCTAGCACCAGGCTCCAGCAGCGCATACACAGTAACAACCGCGTTGAGACGCGTTGTCCCTGTGTATGCGATGCCTATTTATGGTCCGGGGTCAAAACGAGGCTTGGAACGCATGTTCCGATGCTGCGCATGCGCGGGACGTCGAATACTGACGATCCGCGCATGCGCAGATCCTCGCAAGATGGCGGCGTCCACGGCGCCCATCCGAACCGCGGGTCGGCGCGAAGAGAGTCGCCACCGCGGGTACAGCCTCCATGAAGGAGGAGACTGCTGCGGCCGTGGACCAGGAACCCAGGTAAGTGGCGCCGACGCCCGCGAGCGAGCGCGCGGCGTGACAGAGGGGGGTGTCTGCCTTGATGATTAAGTTACAGAGCCTGTCCGGCCCCGTGCTCTGGAGGACTCACAGGCACCAATGAGCCCAGCAACCTCCGGTATGTTTTTCCCCAAAGAACAATGCCATGTTTCCAGAGAGACAAAAGACTGTCTCAACTGAGAATGTCCAAGGGTAGGTGCAATGTAAGCAATCCATTCAGACTCTGGAACACCATTGAGATCTGACATGGAAGGACCTTGGCCATTGACAATCTGCCAGAATCTTCTTGTTTCGTTATTAATTGTGGTCAACACCAGGTCATGCCACTTTTGGCATTCTTTCAAATATTTGTGGGATCTTAGCCACTTTGAATAGGAGATCTTGATCTCCCTCCTTCCTATAGCATGGGCCACTGGGTCAACTTCCTTCTTTGACAATTTCCATAACTCTTTGCGGACAGATCTTTTGATTGTATTGATTCT
The DNA here is from genome assembly GCF_040938575.1 of Ambystoma mexicanum. Lineage (NCBI taxonomy): Eukaryota > Metazoa > Chordata > Amphibia > Caudata > Ambystomatidae > Ambystoma > Ambystoma mexicanum. The sequence continues at coordinate 172,594,192 of NC_090924.1, read as the reverse complement.
GTCATAACAGTGTCTATGCAGCTAGGGTTATAAGGACTGATTGGAAACAGCTGATAATGGAGATAGTAGAAAGACTGCAAAGGCAGCAAGGCAGCAACAGCAAACACACTCCACCATACTCTGTGACACACTCTGCGTGTGTGGTACTGTTTATAAGGAGTGACTGGAAACAGTTGATGATGGAGATAGTAGAAAGACTTCCAAGGCAGCAAGGCAGCAACAGCAAACCCACTCTATCACACTCCGAGATATGCTCAGTGTGTGCGGCTATGGTTATAAGGAGTGACTTGAAACAGCTGATAATGGAGATAGTAGAAAGACTGCCAAGGCAGCAAGGCAGCAACAGCAAACACACTCCACCACACTCCGCAGTCCTTAATGGAATAAGTCAGTTCCATGTTACTTTCGGTCCCAGGTTTTCAAGTCAACACTTTCACTCCCAAGCCTCAAAATAAATTAGTCTGGATGGATGGGTTGAGGAAGAGGGATGAGGGGACTAAAGAACTGAAATCATAGGAAGTGGTCTGTTTTATAAAAAGTACATTATTGGATATTGGATCTGAATCTTCATGCATTGAGGCAGATGAATATGCAGGTATCCACTACTGCCCCTACTCAGATGAATATGCAATTACCAATTCCTGCTGCTGCTCCTCACCATTATGGTGCACATGATAAATGATGCAAGCTAAGAGAGTCCTACCACCCCAGGGTTCTAGGGGTGAAAGACGGGACAAACTAAGGCAGATTCCAAGAAACAGTACTTTTAACAATCAATGTATACGCATCTGCCGTAAAGAATTAGTTAGGTTGTGCAACACTATTAGGGATTATAGTTATATAGCAGAAAGCACAAGTATTGTGCTGTACATAGCAGAGAAGGGAGGAGGACTCCAGAATAGCAACTGAGGGTTTCACTACACGGATACGGCAGATTAAATTATAGGCAGGTAAGATGCAGCATCCACTGGCAAGGAAACCAACGTATGTCAGATGCACAAAGTGAATGAAACATGACCAGACATGAATATAGGCCTCAGATGAGATGCTAAATGCATAAAAACACATTTATTTTTAGAAGCTTTGAAGCTGCCCAGACACACTGCAAGGTCAGATGCACAGAAGGGAGTAATGGGTGTGCAGAACGCAGGGACGAGCTAACAGTTCCCAAGATGCAAAGCATTAGCCTTCCAGGTTGACTGAATTAATAGGCGCACAAATAGCCAATGAGGTCCAGGTGCATACAAATAGTATGCCAAAAGAGTCAGACTCCATAGAGAATAGATGAAGGGTGTCCCAAGTGGCCACAAGGAACACATCATGTACATTAGAATTAGCAAAGAACTCAGTAGAAAGAAAATTATTCTTCAACACAGACCCCTAACTCGTGATCAAGACATGGAGAACATTGGTTATTCATTATGAGCCAAGCACAGATAAGACACCTGCCGAACTCCCTAGCACACAGACAGGAGATGATACACATGGCCAAATACAAGGGGAGCAGAAAGGGCAAATGGCCTGGGAATACTGGGGAGTACATTTAATTGGAATTATTGCAGACCATGGACGTCTCCCCCCCACCATATGTCTCCCTCATATCTTGACGTCTCATCAAAGTGTCCAAGGTTTGTGAGCAAATGGCCAACTAATCAAAACCCCTCTTACCACACCACCCATAATGAACAGAGCCAGTGAATCAAGTGTCATTTTAATCATCTAATGAAAGTAATATCTGTAATGGGTTGGGCCCAGGAGGGGCCATCAGATATGCATTATCCAATGAAGGAACTAACACCTATATTCTCTATAGCTTGGGATACTAACCAATACAAACTACTCATTGGTTTTGTAATTGGTATTGTAGTATGATGTCATTTATGAAGTGTTTGTAGTTTAAAAGCCGCTCACACTCATTGTAAAAATGAGAGTTACTTGCATGCTGTCCCAGCCGAGATTCTGTGTTTTGAATAAATCTGGGATTTACTGTGCACTTTGAGTACTCTATTATTGAACATTATTTCTTATTAGTGCGGCAGATTGGGCCCTCGTTACACTTGGTAGCAGAGGATGGCTCCCTAGTAGTTTATTGGACTATCAATGATTCCTCGCCATCCCCCTTGGATAGCGTGGGCAGCTTGTTGAGAGTGGAATAACGCTCATCGAGAAGAGCGGTCAGCAGCAGTCCCCGTTGATGCGAAGTTCTGCATGGTTTTACAGGCTGCCCCGCTGGGCACGGAGGGTGGAGCAAGGAGATAGAGGAGACTCAGCGCCGACGACCATCAGGAGATCCCGGTATGTGTATATAAAACGGTGACAACAAAACTGAGAATTTATGTTTTGTGTATTATTGATTTTTGAGATATTTTGAGAGATTGAAAGCTTCCAAAAAGGGTCGTGGTAAGCACTTTTTTTAGGGGCAGAGAAATAAAAGAGAAGGATTGCCTTTCTTTTGTGTTACTTAATACAGTGTGTGTGGTGTGTGTCAGTTGGCAGTTCCTCTGACTTTATCCCATACCAGGTGTATGAGTCATTAACTGATACTGGGTGGCATTACTTTTACATGTCTTTCCCCCTGCTGTTTTTTTTCCCTAATTGTTTGATATGTTTTGTTTTACTTGCTTAATGTTGGTTTTGTTTGTGTTAGCGCCCTAATGCCTACAGGCTATCTTTGGTGCTTTATAAGTAACAAAATAAATAAAAATAAATACATTACTGGACATTTAAGGATGCACTTTGCATATGAAAGAAGCAACTGGATATACAAAGCTTTTTGACTATACATAGGCTGTCAGGCTTTAACAGAAATGGGATGGCAGTATCCTCAAAGGCTACAATAGCCACTCTGTAGTATGGCAGCACCAGGGAATGCAGGGCTTTACTTGGGATATGATTACCTGCTCAGAACTGTGAAGCAATAATTGGTATAAGTTGGCAATAAATTGCCATATGAGGCTAAAGCAGCATATGCATGGCAGTGTCCCAGGCTTATGTTGGTTGTACTGTGTCTAGCCCGGTCATAACATGACCCCCTCCATGGCATATTAAGGCAGCTCCATTCTTAAAATGGGGTTATCTAAAAAGGTCTTATGTCTGCTTTAGTACCTATTTGGTATTTCATGAAATGTAAGGTTTTGTGTGTTATTATACCTGCTTTAGGTGCTAACAACGAGGTTAAATGGCAAGTGATGGCATCAAGGTAAAAGGTCATATGGCATCACTTCCTGTGATGTCATTAGGTGTGTGATGTCACTTCCGCTACGCCTGGCCTTTTGGTGAAATGGCGTCCCTGGATCTGGTGCTATTGAGTGGACGAGAAATCATTGTGCAAGACACAGACGTCCACTGCAAATTCATCCCAGAATTCATTGATGCCAAAAAGCTGTTCCATTCCTACAGGAGGGATACGTCTTTCCAAAAAGATTTGTGGGGCCTGCCAGGAGATTTCTAACAAAGTCTGTCCAGGCCTTAATCATTACAACTCCTCCAGATGCAAAGTGGGTGGTAATTGTAGTCCAGCCCATTCACAGATACACATATTTGTGCTATGATCGGCCGCAATGGACTGTTAAACTGCTTTGTGAATTGTCTGGAGGATAGCTCAGTGGCAACGTGCTCGCCTTGAAAGCAAGATGTCACAGAGCCACACAAGTTCGATTCCCGGGTGCGCGCTTAGAAACCTCTGGGTATTAAGAGCGTTATAAATAACCTATCATATCAGCTGGAAAATAGTTTTGTGAATTGGCCACAGTGTTTCGAAATATATGAAACGCCATTAAATACAAAACTGAGTTGGATTCTATGGGATTTAACATTTAGATTTTTTGCTACATCTTTTTTTCAATTATACCCCTACAATGAAATTGTGATGTCACTTTAGACACATGGAACCTATTATGGAAAGAAAAGGTGGCAATAATTATTACTCTGAGCTGCAAGGTTTGCAACTTTTACGTTTTTCCTTTATAGAAGAAATCTTTACAGTCAGAGAATATTGTTTGGTATGTCGCTGTGCTTTTTTTTACATTGCAATGAAAAGATAAATGCTGAACTATAGAATCTTGTTGTGTGCTATCTGTCATCATGTTCGGCCATGTCATGTCTTATGATAGGGTATATATTATTTATTGTTTGTGTTCGGCAATATATTGATATCATTACGAGTCTAGTGGAAAGTCATAAAAGTGCGGAAACAGAATTACTGTTACTTTTACCACTCACAAAATTCATCAGTTCCAGAAATTAGGTGCTAATGCAATTATGCAATTAGCCCGGTGGAATTACCACTGGTGGAATTAGCCCAGTGGTAATTCCGCTGGTAGAATTAGCACTAGCAACCAAAGCAGTAATTCTGCCATTTTTTTTGTTGAAATATTTATTTTAAAAAAAGATTACAATGAAATATAAACATCATGCAATAATCACATCAAATCAACTTAACTATATACATCAGAAACACCCCCTGCCCCCAAGGAGTCACAATACAATCAATAAAACAAATCTAATACAGTAACAGAAATTTGCCCCAGATCTTATTAAATAATGCATCTTTTTTTTCTCTCCGATACAGCACTCTCTCCATATCAGCTAGAGAATGCATCTCAGCAATCCATTCCTCAATAGTAACAGGGGTAGATGTTTTCCAATTCTTCCCCACCATTGCCCCACGAAAGATTCATTTCTTCTGAGAAGTAGTCAGGTTGTCCAACAAATCCCCACTACCCAGCACTATGGTCTTAAAATCCATATGAACCTTCTCGTCAAGAACCTTTTCACATATCTGTTCAAATCCAAACCACAGCCCTCTCACCCTTGAGCACTCCCACAACATATGCTCAAAGGTGTCCACCTCGTGTAAACATGCCCAACATTCAGAGCTGTAACTCATCCCCCTCTTCATCATTCTCTGAGGCGTCCAATATGTCCTATTCAAGATCTTTATTTGACGCGACCTGTCTGCAAGACTCAAAGAACACAACTTCACTTTCTCACAAATACACGTCCAATCATCCTCCGTAATATCTTCTCCAATTCTCTGATTCCAATCCAATCTTAAAGCCTCATTAGCCTGATAGTTCGACACAACCAACCTATAAACATAACTAACCAGGCCACATCCACTCACTCCAGGCTCCCAACCCAGCATATCCGTATTGATTTTCTTTCCTATATCCACAATCCCCACCGCCCTCCTAATCTTTCGATAATCTGCCAGGCTAAAATTAGGAATGCCATACTTCAACTGTATCTCCCTAGCCATCAACCAATTCACGACATTGAACAGATCACCAATCCACCGCACCCCAGCCAGGTACCAATCATGCCAGAACAATATTTTCCCCTCATGTGTAACACTTGGATTCAACCAAATTGAAGCACTCTGATCTTTCAATGCCTTGAAACCCAAACACTCACACAAAGCCACCCATGAGGTCCGCAAACTCCTGGTCAGTGGGCCTACCATCTTAGCTTGACGTGGCTTACTGGTCAACACAGCCCCAGGCAACAAAGGTCCTACATGGCTAGACTCTGCACACCCACTCATCTTGCTCCGATTTGAAAAAAGCAAATATATATACCGAGACATAAAAGCCAGATGGACGCCTTGAAATTAGGGACCCCCAGCCCACCTTTAGACAAAGGTAATTGCAGTTTGCTAATTTTCAGACGCTGAGGTTTACGATCCCACAAGAATTCCTGCATGAGTCTGTCCAACTCACGCCAAAAATGTTTCCCAATGTCTAATGGGACCATACTCAGAACAAAGTTTACTCTAGGAGTCGAAACCATTTTCAAAGCGTTCACCTTCCCCTAAAGGGAAAGGTTCAACAAACACCATCGTTCTAATTCCAATTTGAAATAAGTGCACACCATGGTCATATTTACACTCACAAAATCAGGTAATAAATTGTTTGTCACACATCGGCACCAATGGTAAAACCTCCGATTTTGCCCAATTGATCTTGTATCCAGAGCACAGGTGAAAGGACTCCAGAATGTTCATAAGAACCGGCACTGACTCGCCAAGGTTCTTAAGGACCAATAATAAGTCGTCAGCGTATAACCACATTTTTTGCTGCCATTTTAAAAGTAGGGCCGACATACCACCAGAAATGGGCAGTAATTCTGCCAAATCACAGTGCAGTTACTGCCACCCAAAAGTATCAGTGAGTCAAATGAAGCCACAGGTGCACCCATTGGATTCAGGAAGGGTACATAAGGGCCACACCTTCCCAAAACACACTGCCAAACATCATACTGCCACTAAGAGATACATCGCTGTGAGACACAACACCACCACCTCTACATTTAGGTGCAAAGACAGGAACAGAAGCACCACAGAGCCATGCAGGAGAAAGGCAGATGAGACACCAATGCATGTGAGTAGCTATTCCCCAGGTCAGGCCATCACCGTAGGCACTAACAGATGGCCAGCTCATTACATTGTACCACCTCAACAGGGAGACAATTGTTGAGCTACTCACCCCCATAGAGGGTGATATCCAAAGCAGTATTAACCTTAGAAGTGCCAAACCACCACCGCTCAAGCTTGTGTTGGTGCTGTACTTCCTTCCCACAGACACGTACCAGCACACAGCGGGCATGCTGTATGGCATGTTGCAGCCCACCTTTTCCATCATGCTTGGCCAGGTGTTGGGTGCACTCATGTGGCATGCACCTCAGCACATCTCCCTGTCCACCACCCCGGCACAGATAAATACCACCATGGCAATATTCTGAACGTCCGCCCAATTCTCCAACATCAAAGCAGTGGACTGCAAACATGTGGCCCTGGTGGCCGCCCAGGCATTGGAGGAGGTCTAAAGATTCAGAAACCAATACCATTCTCTGAATGTACAGTTGACCTGTGATACAGGCTTCACTTTGACAGATTGCTGCACCTGCTTCCCAGTTTCCACCGATGATACCTTGGTCCTGCAGAACAACACACTGCCTGCCTTCATGGAGAACAACAAAGGGCAACAGACTTGGATCTTGCGTAGGTGCCATCACACAGCATATACATGCATCACAGGTGAAAGTGATCCAGTAGAGTGGGGAGGGACACCATTACATTGACAATTCAATGCCTGCCCTGTCACAGCCCTGTGACTGAAGGACCTTCCCTGTGACACAACACTAAAGAAGCACCACCAGACAGGACAAGATCATGCAGGGCAATGCAGTAGCATGAGAGTCAAGCATGATGGAAAAGCAAGTCAAACATCCACTAAGAGTGAACTAAATGTACCACAATGCATAGGGAAAGCATACCTGCACAGGCAACAGCACAGTTCAACAGTGCACATCTGTTCATTGAGCAAACCTTTGTACTATTGAAAGGATGTTTCAAGTGTCTCCATCTGACAGGAGGAACCCTGATGTATAAGCCTGAGAAGTAGTAGTGTGCTCCATGCTGCACAACATGTGCACCAAGCGACAGTCACCCTGCCCCCAGATGTCAACATGGTTCGCCCAGAGGATGAAGATAAACTTGCCGGGATCTATTGCTTCCATGCAGTGAGCATGAAGAAGGCAGAGACAGGGGTCTTGTGCGGCATTAACTCATTGAAAATTACTGTTGAACACATTTGATAGCACTTACCTCACACATTTGTAAATAAGCACATATTACATTTCTCACACCCACTCACAAATCATTGTTCTCGCATCTGTAAAAGTGTAAATGCAATCTATTTTGTAGTGAGTCAAACACCCATGACCTCCCCGACCTCTATCCCCAACACTCATGCCCTCACACCTCCCTCAATCTACAACACCCATGCCCTCCCACCTCCCTCAAATCCCAACACCTATGCCCTCCCACCTCCCTCAATCCCCAGGGCTCATGCCCTCTCACCTCCCTCAAACTCTAACACACATACACTCCAAACTCCCTTGTGGCCAATATGAATGGCTAGTCAAATTAAGTCTTATTTCCATGCCCTCTTAGACATGGCAGCTTGCTTAGGCTGTGTGCATGCCAAGTTCCTCAGTTAGTGGCGATGGGGGTAGCCAGCAAGTTAGTCCTCAGTGGGGTTGACAGAGGTGGAAGCCTCAGATTCCTGGCCTCAGATGTGCTGTAGCGTGAGGAGCAGGGTGTTCTGCATGGTTTCCATACATGTAGAGATAGCTTCTATGAGCTCCCTGACCCTCTGGCCCACAACTGTGCTGGCAACTGTTTCCACAGAGAGATGGTGGCACTGCCGGTCTATAGCCCTTGCAATCTGGCGGAATGAGCCCTGCATGGAATCCTTGATTGCCTCCAGATATAGTTGCTAAAGTGTTTTAAAATATACAGCTTGCACAGCTAAAGGCCGAGTTCACTGGCCAGGACCAAAGGCCCAGGCAGGTTGGGCCAAAAGACATGTAACAGATTGGGGAATATGTACAGGGAAACGGTCAAAGGTCGTGGCCACTGACCATGGCTGAAGGCCATGGCTAGTGGCCTGGTAGTGTTTTAAAATATACAGTGTGCACGGTTGAAGACCATGCTCACTGGCCAGGGCCAGAGGCCCTGACTAATGGGTCCAAAAGACATGTATAGTGTAAAATTCCCCATTTTTTGTATTAATCTAATTTTTTTAACTCTCTTTTTTAAAATATATATATGTCCCCAATACCGTGGTTATATTAGTAACAGACTACAAATAACCCAGAATATTTCGAAAATATTTGTGGTTATAATACATGTGAAGCACTTTCACAGTCCCATTTTCTGCCCTAACCTTGAATATGCGAAATGGTCCCAGAATATGCAAAATGTTCCCTGATTGTATGAAAACGTTTGAGCTCTGAACTTGTTCCCCAGCCCCCAACTCCTCAATTTCACAGGGTGTCCTCTTGCCCCCTCCCCACCTCTCGCCGGATGCTATTTCCCTCTTTTTCGCCCTCAAAAAATCATTTTTTCAACTTTTCTTTTTGTGAATATTCGTGAATTTCAGAAACAACACTGCTGCAAAGCACTATGGGAGATATAGCTATCATTTTGGGAGAAGGGGCAACCCCTTCTCTGTCAAATATTTTAACAACTACTTGACGGAATAACACCAGACCTTCCCAGGAAATAAGATTCAACGCTTTGTGCCCAAGTTGTTTCGTACCTCGTCCAATTCCATCCATTTGTTTTGCTGTGTGCTGGAGCAAAATTTTGATTTTTTCTCTATGTGAAAATGAATGAGGAGCAGGCCGAAATAGCGTTTTATTACTGTCTTAAATAACATGTTTATTTTTTAACTGATTGTTCCCATCATTTCCAGTCTCGGAGGCCTTTGACAAACTTTTTGTTTTTAAAATGCCAGCAAAATCTGTCATGCGAGTCAAAAGTTATTAGCAATTCATTTTCTGGGTTTCCAATGTATCTCAATACTCAACTTAACTTTAGTGCTGTGGCTGCTGCACTATTATATATATATATATATATATATATATTTATATATATATATATATATATATATATATTCAGTGAAAAAAACTTTGTTAAAGGGACGTTATGGTTAAGTTGCGCTACTAAAAACCTATGAAATTCAGTGAAAAAACTTTGTCAAAGGGACGTTATGGTTCCAAGTAAAACCGAAAAAATCTTGAAATTCGCCAGTTATGGTAAGCTAAGCAACCATAACTCACGCCACCACCGTGCACTGCTAAGACTAACACCCAGGACATCAAAGATGACATCACAAATGTCATTGATGACATCACTGATGACATCACATGTGTATGTACTTTTCATGAAATATGTGTACAAGGGATTCTTATTATAATGTTGCGAAACAAGTGTCAAGGATCATTGCAATAAATATCATACCCTAATTAGTGCATTGAACGATGCATTGATATAAATAGCATTCTATTATGGGGTTCTATCTAGTATACTAAGCTACTCATACAGAAACATAACATTGTGTGCAGTGTACAAGATGAAGGTATAATATTCGTAATGTTAATATGTTGAATAATGAAATGATAATTGTTTTCTTAATAGATTTTTGTGTACTGTGAAATATGTAATAAGTAGCTAATAAAACACATGTATTACATAATTGCATTACTATAGACAAAACACAAAGACACAAGAACACATACCAATATGGGTATATACAGGGAAAGTGAAGTTAGCAAAAAAACACAAGTAGTAGCAGAAACAATTCATAATATAACTGATTATTTTCATGCAAATAAATGATTGCTCTGTTTCAAAGCTGCTATTTACCCTAGGCATATGTATCACTTGATGTGATTGGACCCTAAGGAAAGTAGTGTGAGTACAATGTATACAAATATGACCATATACAGGGAAAGTACAGCCATAAAAAAAAAAAAACAGAACTATCAGAAAGTGCTCATAAGTTATCTTTATGCACGAAAAGGATTGCTGTCTTTCAAGCTTGTGTCTTCCGGTATGTATATGTTTCATATGATGTGACTGGACTCGAAGGGAATTACTGTAAGAACCTACTTGAAGGATACGTCTACAAATAAAATAAAATGTTTAGTTTCTGACTGTTACTGAAGAAAACCATGTGGCCTAGATATGTCAGCAAAAGAAAAAAGAGTGAGCCAGACATGTGATGTCATCAGTGATGACATCAATGACATTTGTGATGTCATCTTTGATGTCCTGGGTGTTAGTCTTAGCAGTGCACGGTGGTGGCACGAGTTATGATTGCTTAGCTTACCATAACTGGCGAATTTCAAGGGTTTTTCGGTTTTACTTGGAACCATAACGTTCCTTTGACAAAGTTTTTTCACTGAATTTCATAGGTTTTTAGTAGCGCAACTTAACCATAACGTCTCTTTAACAACGTTTTTTCACTGAATTTCATAGGTTTTTAGTAGCGCAACTTAACCACAACATCCCTTTAACAAAGTTTTTTCATTGAATTTCATAGGTTTTTATTAGTGCAACTTAAACATAACGTCACTGTAACATTTTTTTTTTACTAAATTTTAAAGGTTTTTATTAGTGCAACGTCACCATAACATCCTTTTCAATAGATGAAGACCACTAACATCTTATGTCCTCAAAGTGGGAACGCAGGGTGGTAAAAAAAACAAAAAGATTTTCCTCGTCCCGGTGTAGGAAGGAAAATCTTTTACCAAGAAAGGGAAGGCGGGGTGTATAAAGAACACGACACAACAGGGCATGAGCGGGGGGTGGGGGGAACAGGGGAGACACATGGGCATGAGCGGGGGGTGAGAGGGAGCAGGGTACAAACGGGGCATGAGCAGGGAGTGGGGGGGAAAGGAAGGAAACACGGGGCATGAGCGGTGGTGGGGGGAACACGAGAGAGACACGGGGCATGAGCAGCGGGTGGGGAGGAACATGAGGGAGACACGGGGTATGAGCGGGGGTGGGGAGGAGCACGAGAGAGACACAGGGCATGAGCGGGGGGGAACAGGAGACAGACACGGGGCATGAGCGGGGGGTGGGGGGGTACAGGAGACAGACCGGGGGGTGGGGGGCAACAGGAGAGAGACACGGGGCATGAGCGGGGGTGGGGGTAACAGGAGACAGACACGGGGCATGAGCGGGGGTAGGGGGAACAACAGGAGACAGACACGGGGCATGAGCGGGGGGTGGGGGGCAACAGGAGAGAGACACGGGGCATGAGCGCAGAGTGGGGGGGTACAGGAGACAGACACGGGGCATGGGTGGGTTAACAGGAGACAGACACGGGGCATGAGCAGGGGGTGGGGGGAACAGGAGAAAGACACGGGGCATGAGCGGGGGGTGGGGGGAACAGAAGACAGACACGGGGCATGAGCAGGGGGGTGGGGGGCAACAGGAGAGAGACACGGGGCATGAGCGGGGGGTGGGGGGTACAGGAGACAGACACGGGGCATGAGCAGGGGGTGGGGGGCAACAGGAGAGAGACAAAGGGCATGAGCGGGGGTGGGGGGGTACAGGAGACAGACACGGGGCATGAGCGGGGGGTGGGGGACAACAGGAGAGAGACACAGGGCATGAGCGGGTGGGGGAACAGGAGACAGACACGGGGCATGAGCGGGGGGCAACAGGAGAGAGGGGGGAACAGGAGACAGACACAGGGCATGAGCGGGGGGTGGGGGGCAACAGGAGAGAGACATGGGGCATGAGCAGGGGGTGGGGGGAACAGGAGACAGACACGGGGCATGAGCGGGGGTGGGGGGTAACACGAGGGAAACACAGGGCATGAGCGGGGGGTGGGGGGAACACAAGGGAGACACAGGGCATGAGCGGGGGGCATGGTGGGTAACACGAGGGAAACACGGGGCATGAGTGGGGGGTGGGGGAACACAAGGGAGACATGGGGCATGAGCGGGGGCAACAGGAGACAGACACGGGGCATGAGCGGGGGGTGGAGCCAACAGGAGAGAGACACGGGGCATGAGAGGGGAGTGGGAAGAACAGGAGAGACACACGGGGCATGAGCGGGGAGTGGGGAGAACAGGAGACAGACACGGGGCATGAGCGGGGGATGGGGGAACAGGAGACAGATACGGGGCATGAGCGGAGGTGGGGAGAACAGGAGACAGACACGGGCATGAGTGGGGGGGTGAGGGGCAACAAGAGACAGACACGGGGCATGAGCGGGGGGTGGGGGGCAACAGGAGAGAGACACGGGGCATGGGTGGGGGCAACGGGAGACAGACACGGGGCATGAGCGGGGGGTGGGGGGAACAGGAGACAGACACGGGGCATGAGTGGGGGTGGGGGGAACAGAAGACAGACACAGGGCATGAGCGGGGGGTGGAGGTCAACAGGAGAGAGACACGGGGCATGAGCGGGGGGTGGGGGGTACAGGAGACAGACACGGGGCATGAGCGGGGGGTGGGGGGCAACAGAAGAGAGAGACACGGGGCATGAGCGGGTGGGGGTAACAGGAGAGAGACACGGGGCATGAGCGGGTGGGGGAACAGGAGACAGACACGGGGCATGAGCGGGGGGTGGGGAGGTACAGGAGATAGACACGGGGCATGAGCGGGGGGTGGGGGGCAACAGGAGAGAGACACGGGGCATGAGCAGGGGTGGGGGGAACAGGAGACAGACACGGGGCTTGAGCGGGGGTAGGGGGAACAACAGGAGACAGACACGGAGCATGAGCGGGGGGTGGGGGCAACAGGAGACAGACACGGGGCATGAGCGGGGGTGGGGGGCAACAGGAGAAAGACACGGGGCATGAGCGGGGGTTGGGGGGAACAAGAGACAGACACGGAGCATGAGCGGGGGGTGGGGAGAACAGGAGACAGACACGGGCATGAGCGAGGGGTAGGGGCAACAGGAGACAGACACGGGGCATGAGCGGGGCGCTGGGGGGCAACAGGAGAGAGACACGGGGCATGAGCGCGGAGTGGGGGGGTACAGGAGACAGACACGGGGCATGGGTGGGGGCAACAGGAGACAGACACGGAGCATGGGCAGGGGGTGGGGGGAACAGGAGACAGACACGGGGCATGAGCGGGGTGTGGGAGGAACAGAAGACAGACACTGGGTATGAGCGGGGGGGTTGGGGGGCAACAGGAGAGAGACACAGGGCATGAGCGGGGGTGGGGGGTACAGGAGACAGACACAGGGAATGAGCAGGGGGTGGGGGCAACAGGAGAGAGACAAGGGGCATGAGCGGGGGTGGGGGGGTACAGGAGACAGACACGGGGCATGAGCGAGGGGTGGGGGCAACAGGAGAGAGACACAGGGCATGAGCGGGTGGGGGGAACAGGAGACAGACACGTGGCATGAGCGGGGGGCAACAGGAGAGAGACACGGGGCATGAGAGGGTGGGGGGAACAGGAGACAGACACGGGGCATGAGCGGGGGGTGGGGGGGTACAGGAGACAGCACGGGGCATGAGCGGGGGATGGGGGCAACAGGAGAGAGACATGGGGCATGAGCGGGGGTTGGGGGAACAGGAGACAGACACGGGGCATGAGCGGGGGTGGGGGGAACAACAGAGACAGACATGGGGCATGAGCGGGGGGTGGGGGGCAACAGGAGACAGACACGGGGCATGAGCGGGGGGTGGGGGGCAACAGGAGACAGGCACGGGGCATGAGCGGGGGTGGGGGCAACAGGAGACAGACACGGAGCATGAGCGGGGGGTGGGGAGAACAGGAGACAGACACGGGGCATGAGCAGGGGGTGGGGGGCAACAGGAGACAGACACGGGGCATAAGCGGGGGGTGGGGGCAACAGGAGAGACACGGGGCATGGGCGGGGGATGGGGGGAACAACAGACACAGTGCATGAGCGGGGTGGGGGGAACAGACACGGGGCATGAGCGGGGGGGCGGGGGGTCACAGGAGACAGACACGGGGCATGAGCGGGGGTGGGAGGAACAGGAGACAGACACGGGGCATGAGCGGGGGGCGGGGAGAGCAGGAGACAGACATGGGCATTAGCGGGTGGTGGGGGGCAACAAGAGAGAGACACAGGGCATGAGCGGGTGGGGGAAACAGGAGACAGACATGGGGCATGAGCGGGTGGGGGGAACAGGAGACAGACACGGGGCATGAGCGGGGGTGTTGGGGGCAACAGGAGATAGACACGGGGCATGAGCAGGGGGTGAGGGGAACAGGACACAGACACGGGGCATGAGCGGGGGTAGAGAACAGGAGACAGACACGGGGCATGAGGGGAACAGGAGACAGATACGGGGCATGAGCGGGGGGTGGGGAGAACAGGAGACAGACACGGGGCATGAGCGGGGGTGGGGGGGAGGGGGAGAGACACACGGGGCATGAGCGGGGGGTGGGGGAGGGGAGAGAGACACACGGGGCATGAGCGGGGGATGGGAGGAGGTAGAGAGACACATGGGGCATGAGCGGGGGGTGGGGGGAGGAAGAGAGACACACAGGGCATGAGCGGAGGGTGGGCGAGAGGGGGAGAGACACACGGGGCATGAGCAGGGGCTGGGCAGGAGGGGGAGAGACACACGGGGCATGTGCGGGGGGTGGGCGGGAGGGGGAGAGACACACGAGGCATGAGCAGGGGTGGGCGGGAGGGGGAAAGACACACGGGGCATGAGCGGGGGTGGGTGGGAGGCGGAAAGACACACGGGCAAGAGCGGGGGTGGGCGGGAGGGGGAGAGACACACGGGGCGTGAGCGGGGGTGGGGGGAGGGAGAGAGACACACGAGGCATGAACGGGGGTGGGGGAAGGGGAGAGAGACACGGGCATGAGCGGGGTTGGGGGGGCGGGAGAGAGACGCACGGGGCATGAGCGGGGGTGGCCGGGAGGGGGAGAGACACACAGGCCATGAGCAGGGGGTGGGCGGGAGGGCGAGAGACACACGGGGCATGAGCGGGGGTGGTGGGGAGAGAGACACACGGGGCATGAGCAGGTGGTGGGGGGAAGGGGAGAGAGACACACAGGGCATGAGCGGGGGTGGGGCGGAGGGAGAGAGACACACGGGGCATGAGCGGGGGGTGAGCGGGAGGGGGAGAGACACATGGGGCATGAGGGGGGGTGGGCGGGAAGGCGAGAGCCACACGGGGCATGAGCGGGAGTCGAGGGGAGGGAGAGAGACACACGGGCATGAGCGGGGGTTGGGGGAAGGGGAGAGAGACACACGGGGCATGAGCGGGGGGTGGGCGGGAGGTGGAGAGACACACAGGGCATGAGCGGGGGGTGGGGGAAGGGGAGAGAAACACGGGGCATGAGCAGGGGTGGAGGGGAGGGAGAGAGACACACGGGGCATGAGCAGAGGTGGGGGGAGGGAGATAGACACACCGGGCATGAGCATGAGAGACACACGGGGCATGAGCTGGGGGTGGGGGGTAGGGGAGAGAGACATGGGACATGAGCGGGGGGTGGGCGCGGTGGGGGAGACACACGGGGCATGAGCGAGGGTGGGGGGAGTCAGAGAGACACACGGGGCATGAGCGGGGTTGGGGGGGAGGGAGAGAGACACACGGGCATGAGCGGGGGGTGTGGGGAAGGGGAGAGAGACACGGGGCATGAGCAGGGGTGGGGGGACAGAGAGAGACACACAGGGCATGAGCGGGGTTGGTGCGGAGGGAGAGAGACACACGTGGCATGAGCGGGGGTGGGGGGAGGGAGAGAGACACACAGGGCATGAACGGGGGGTGGGGGAAGGGGAGAGAGACACACGGGCATGAACGGGGGTGGGGGAGGGAGAGAGACACACGGGGCATGAGCGGGGGTGGGGGGAGGGAGAGAGACACACGGGGCATGAGCGGGGGGTGGGGAGGAGGGAGAGAGACACACAGCGTTTGTGTGCAGGTGGCAGATCCCGCTCCTCGGCCCTCCGCTGGCCACCGTGTGCCGATGGCGTGAGTGGGGGGCTGGAGGAACAGGCGAGACACGGAGCATGAGTGGGGGTGGGGGGGACAAGAAGGACACACGGGGCATGAGCGGGGGTGGGAGGAACAGGAGACAGACACAAGACTTACTGTGCAGGCGGCGAGGAACAAAGATGGCAGGCGTCTCTGAAGCCAGACGCACTGCACGCTTTCACCACATCCAATGAGAGAGCACGTCAGATGTCCGCGGACATCACGCAAGCTGCTTGCCCAATCACCGTCCTGTCCGCGGAGTGAACAGGGAAGTGTGTCCGCGAAGCGAACACAGATATCACTAATTTTTTTTCCTTACATTTTTATCATTTTTTAAAAAACTACTGGACGGATTTACACCAAATAAAGCAAAGCACGCTTTCGGGACCAAGCCACCGCTCCTGCCACAAATCTGGTCTAAATCCGTCCAGTGGTTTGGGCTGTTGGCGTGAGCAAAGTTTTTTCCCATTATGTCTATGGGAAAAAAAAAAGTTTTAACTTCGCCCCCCCTGGACGAATCTTTGCAAAAAAAATTCAGAGTGACCCAAATACTTTTTTTGCAAAGTTTGCTGAGGATTCATCCAGGGAGAGCGAAGTTATAAGCTGCCCAAAAAGTGCTCTTCCTATGGAAACACCAACTTAACCATAACTACATGGCCACTACTGTGGCCATGTAATATATATATATATATATATATATATATATATATATATATATATATATATATATATATATATATATATATATAGAGAGAGAGAGAGAGAGAGAGATATACTAGCTTATATACCCGGCGTTGCCCGGAAATTTTATTTTCTCATCGGTACTATGGTATGATTTGTTAGAAATTCCTTAAGGTAGCTTTACGCTTTTCGGAAAGACTTCATAAGAAAGGTGAAAAAAAAAAATTCAGTACATTTGTAGATTCATATTTTTAAAATGTTTTCTTATAAAGACTACACAACACATTTTTTTTTCTTCTTAAAAACTCTTTCTGTAACGTATAACTGTACGTGAGAAAAACATGGAGATGCCTGAGCAGCGTGATGGGTGACATGATGCCGATGGTGCCAACAAATATGGACCTAAAGTTTAATATTAACAAAGTACTCGTTCATTGTAAGGCTTGTTTATAGACACATTTATTTTTTCCAGTTGGAGCAAAGTTACACAACTGATTTGGGGAACCCACTCTAGAACACGCAACTTAAAACTGCATGTGGGAGAAACATGGAAATTCCAAGTTGATACCAGTGCACTTGATTGATTGGCCATGTGCCTTGTTGATCGTGATACCGAATGACAGCCTGATTGGGAAAAGTAGGCGCTTGAAACGGTCAACACCGTTGCTTCATTACATTGGGAAGCTAGCACTATTCGTAAGAGAGTAACACCTCTTTATATAGCAACAATTTGGAAACTTCTGGAATGGTACCTGCCTTCACCTTCACCTCTCAGGTCACCTCTCAGGTCCATTGGCCTACCACATGCCTGGCCTTCGCCTCCCATACACCTTCGGCTTTTGCCTCTCATACGCCTTCGCCTCCCATATGCCAATGCTTCGCCAAGCCACAAACCCACAAACAATTTTTGACTTTTATATATATAAATATATATCTGTGTTTGTGTGTGTGGAAGACAACGAAGAAACGAGCGCAATAAGCGACTCAACATATGTGCACTGCAAGGCACGATTTTGCATAAATAAGTGCAAAAGGAAAAAGTATCGGCAGGATGGTTACAAAAATAAGCATTTTGTTTCGATAAACACAGGGAGAACTGGAACCGATGTTTCACTGTCCTCCACAGCTTAGTCATGGTAACAACAAACTAGATAGGACTAATCTTTTAATCCTATTTTTCACCCACTACATTTCCCATGTTTTTAGTGTTAATGTGTAGTTTCCCCAAAACTTGGAAAAAATACCTACATTCCCCAATGTGACAGTGCTCCATGAATAAATTGCATATTGCAATTAGAAATGTTAAATTGCAGACAACCGTGCGAGTTTATACCTCCAAAATTGGTCATTCATTTTAATCACAAAAAACTTATATTTCATTTTAAGAAGGATACTTCCTGTATGTGTGTGTGTGTGTGTGTGTGTGTGTGTGTGTGTGTGTGTGTGTGTGTGTGTGTGTGTGTGTGTGTGTGTGTGTGTGTGTGTGTGTGTGTGTGTGTGTGTGTGTGTGTGTGTGTGTGTGTGTGTGTGTGTGTGTGTGTGTGTGTGTGTGTGTGTGTGTGTGTGTGTGTGTGTGTGTGTGTGTGTGTGTGTGTGTGTGTGTGTGTGTGTGTGTGTGTGTGTGTGTGTGTGTGTGTGTGTGTGTGTGTGTGTGTGTGTGTGTGTGTGTGTCCCAATGATTTCCCGATTCATTTTTAGGAACTGCACCACTAAACAGACCCAAACCAGGAACCCAGTGTAACTGTAAAGCTTTAAGGACTCCCATGATGTGTTGAGGAGATGCATTGCAAACAAGCTATGATAAAGGCAATACATTTAGCATTTTTTGTAAATGTGAGCGAGGTGGTGAATGAGTAAATATCAATGAGGAAAGGATGGGTGGAAAAGTTGGTGGATTGTTCAATAGATACAGAGACCAAGTGCATCATGGACAATCTGCAGTCATGAGATAGAACAGTTATGTTAACGAGAAGCAAAACCTTCCCTGAGTGAGATGTTCAAGGTCTTTTAAAGACTTGCACACGCATCCTTTGTAAGATGCTTAATCTGTCTGAGGTACTCCGGCTCTATCCAATGAGCTTTGTACATTTTAACTCAATGAAAAGCACAAGGTCTCCTCACTGTGATGCAAAAATATCTTCAATTAATTCATGAAGATCATACTTTGCACCTCAGATAGAACCACATTCCTCCACACAAGCAACCTAGAGACATGCATAAGCTCCTACTTATGACAGCAACAAACCGTTGTCAGTAATTTGGGTGGAGCTTTAGTCAGCGATAGCACGCAGTGTAGGTATGGGCCACAGAGAAGGAATGGACTTCAGGACAAGGGTGGGCTTTGGGCTGGAGTTTGGGGTCGAGGCATGGAAGGGTCTCAGCGAAGGATGGTTCTTGAGGCTATGTAGTGATTTTATCGGGGGAAAAAAACAAATTCATTTTTAAAGAACCCAAAACAACAGAAAAACAAATAATACATAAAATGTGTACAAATGTAGTAAGGAATGGCAATAATTTTGGGGATGGGGGAAAATTATGAAAAAAGGGGGGTATGGAGGGGAAACCCCCCAAAAACAACAAAAGTAAAATTTGTTATTTTCTTTCTCTCAATGTTTTGGATTCTTTAAAAATTCATTATTTGTTTTCTTTTCTCGATAAAATCACAAGTAACCGTTCTTGAGTGGTGATGGGTTTACAGCAAATATATACGTCAGTTCAGGCACAGGGATAGACTTTAATTGAGGAGAGGGCAAAGAAGAGTGATTGGTTGTAATGTTATCATTGGCTGGGCACAGCATTCAAAGTATCTTACATGTGAAGATGTGATGTTCGCACCCGAGGAAGGCAGTTTAGCCAATCAGGTGGCTGGACAGCAAGGCAGGAATACACCTTCTCTGCCCACTGTTCCAGCCTCCCGAGGCTCTTCCCCGGGTGTCACCATTTTTTATATTGTCTTTAATGTGGGAGGCAACAGGAAGCCTCTCCCAGTTGCATCCCCACCTCCCCACCCCTCCAAAAGGACCCCAACCCCTTCCCCACTCCTCTCACCCTCCCCACTTACAGAGCTTTGTGCTCGGTCCATGCACTCCTCCCGTCTCCCAGCAGCCGCCATAGAAAGAGAAAGGGGACTGAGTCTCGAGTCCCTTTTGCCTATTTGTGGCGGCGATCTTTCTTTTCCCCTCTGGAAATTGGCTGCACTAGTGGTGCAAATCTCCGGAGGGAGGGAAAACGGCCCACAGCCCATGCTGAGGGCCTCCCTTCGCTCGGCCTAGTTTGGCCCAAGCGGGCGGGACGTTGCCTGCACCCACTGCTAGGGTGAAAGCCATATTGTTACAGCTATCCTATTATGCCATAATCATACATTTCTGAGATCTTACCTTCATGAATAGATATGGGATAAAGTATCCCCATCAAACGTTAGAAGGCTATTGCAAGTCACCAAGGAGTTTTGTGACCAAATAGAGGAAAAATGCAGTGGCTGAATTCCTTTATAAGGTCACAGAACTCCAAGGCGACTTGCAATATCCTTTTTAGGTATGGGAGGGGGTACTTTATTCCTTATAATACATGGCTACACACAGACATTCCCTTTATTACTTCATCTCCTAGTTAATATAATGTAAGAGAACTTCTATTTGCTGATCCATATACACAATATAGAATCTGTTTGGATTCAGAAAAGCAAAAATGCAGCTCTCAGTGTGTTGCAGAGAAATAGTTCAAGCAGCTTAATAAAATGAATTGGAAAACAAGTTTTCAATGTGTCCTTTAAAATAAGAAATAACATGCAGATTCTTGCCCATATGTGTTCAACACCAGCAGTGCACAAATTAAACATTGTGCCATAAACAGTTCCTTGTCAATTAATGGATGAAATGTGACACAGAAAACTATTCAGCCAGCAAATACTTAAAAAAACTGTTCACAGCTTTAAGTGCTGCAGTGACAGCTGGAATTCTCTCTTCTGGCTCAAGCAGCAAACATTGTGACGTCACAACTGAAGCGTAATAACTGATTACAGAGCGGCTGTGATGTCATTTTCCTAGTACAGGTCAGTTGTGATGTCACGATTAGCCTCTAATAAGAACATTATTTCTAGGCTGTTCTACAGACATTGACAGGCTGCCATGAATTGTAAGATTATTCTGAAGTGTAAATTATAAATCGAATGTCATTATAAAAGCAAATGGAAAACAATAATAGAATGACATCACATCTGCCAAACCTCATGCAAAAGACGTATTGAGGAGGAACGTACAGGCGGTGTTCGTATGCACATCTGGAGCTTTTACAGAGAATGTGTGCCACATGCAGCGCTCAACTATCTTTGCTAAATAAGTACACAGATCCACCGTATTCACCTGAATTCTCTGACTTGTGCACAAATATTATGACGTGGGATGCAGGACAAATAGCATTACACTGCCGCTGCGAACCTGACAAGAAAAAATGCACCTGCTCCGACATGATTTAGAAACTGACACGAAAGGGTGCCCTATAGTACGTTTCGCTACAGAACGTGCCTGCGCGCTTGTAGAAATTTACGCAGCCACACAAGCGGTGCTCCTTCCGGTACACGACGTCCTCAAAAAGACCTCTTCTGTGATATTGGAAATCAATTTCCCGTCGCTTCAATTACCTTTTCAGTGTAAATAACCAGCGAACAAAGAATGGCGCTTTCATGTTCAATATTATCTGGGGAAAAGATGTCCACCTGAGAAAACGTTCTTTCACAAACTCTGTCCAAAGAACGTGGCTTGGTGAATACACATGCCCGCCGGTACACACACACACACACACTCGTGCATAGGTGGAGAATAATATATGCCTGTAGTTGAATTTAAACTTTGTCATATAATCATTTGTTGTACCATTCCTATCCCTTTCCCTTCCTTTCTCCCTCTCTCCCTCCTTCCTTCGTTTCTTTCTATATTCTTAATTTCTATATTTGTCTTTCTTTCATTCTATCTTTTTTCCTTTCAGTCCTGTAGTACAAACTGCCGAACATATCACATGTCTCCCTTTCCTACTGTTTTGTGACGAATTCAAATTGATACGAGTACGCCGTTATGTAAGTTACACTTTCTAACGGTTGACGAATGTGTTCAGACAACAACTACTAGAACTGGGGTCCGGTAGAGTAGAGTGGCGAGTCGCGCAACCCGGTGGCTTTTTGGCTGTCATTATTCACGAGCAAAATTGACAACAGTCAGGAAAACGGCGCGCCGCTGCTGTTACTAAAGCGACTTCTCTCTCAGCAGCAGCACCGGGGCCGGAGCAGGATGGGGTTTCTTACCTCAATGAGCTGCGCCAGCCCTGCCCTCAGGGTGCACGAGAGCAGAAGGATGGAAGTAGTGGGAAGTGGACAGGGATGCTGGGAGCGCTGCTGCCACGCCATCTTATTTCCTGCTGTCTCCCTTCCTCGCTCTTCCTCTGTGGGAAGCGTGGACCAGGCTGGCCAGGTGATGGATGGCCAGCTAGCCGATGACAGCTTCCCCGGCTTCTCCCAGCATACCTTCCCTTCCCTCGCCGCTCGAGCCCGCCTTTGCACAGCCCGGCAGTCACAGAGTCGGTGGCTAGCCCAGGGGAATCATTAATTAATGACACTGGTGTCATTTACACGAGATACGGGGAACCGGTGGGTGGAGTTATTGCTGAGGGCTGCGCAGAGTGCTCTGTTCGGGAAATCCCTGAGGTGCAAGCATTTATCACAGGGCGCAGTCAAATGTTATATTTCCAAACACTGTAGCAGACTGATGTGTATATCGCCCACACTGCCAGATCGGATCTTTATGCATCACTTGTTTAGGTCACGTGATGACATCGCTTTCTTCATTACACGCCCGGGTGGTGTGTTATCATCAAATAAATAATACAAAAGCACTAGATTGTTAGTTCCGCAGGTTGATGCGCCTCCTGCGGAGATACGTGTGCAAACTGTAGGTCAGTGGTTGAAAGTCCAGCTTTTCGACTTTGCCATTTATGCTTAAAGATTGATAAAATGGGTACCATTGAGTTGAGCTATATTCGCACCCGAAATAACGTGTTTTATGTAAGCATGGCACAGCCATCAACCGAAGTGTAACGTAAATATCTAAAATAGCCAGACAGTGATGTAGGAATCTATAACGTAAGGAGTGGGGAATGGTCCGCACAGCCTCCCAGTAGTTCATTTATGAATACATCTGTGTCACTGCACATGGGGAAAAATCATATGCAGACCAGTCTGGGTCCCACCTCGTGAAGTGCAGACCGGACAGATTGACTAGGTCACATTCATGGTAACTGACAGGATGAAAAACAATGGACTAGACAGCAGCAAAATTGGCTCTTAGTTTTCTTCCCATTTTGGCTTCGACTGTTGTGTTCTCACAATGCAGCATAATAGCTTTATAATTCTATTCTATTGAGGTGACATACAAAATGGCTGATAAAAACAGTCTAGTTGTGATGCCAGTGAACATGCACCGATGGCAGACGTTTCTGGTGGTTCATCCTTCTTTCGGAGGCTATGCGTTCAAACAAATACTGTACATTCATAGGCAGCCGAACTTTGAGTGGGGACTGTCCCACATGCCAAATGGAAGGACACTAGGCCACAGCCTCGCTGGAAAAAGACCTCAATGTCTCTTCCATTTTGCAGTGAATCTGGCTTCCATCCTCTGCATGGCGAGAGCAAGGACATGAAAGGACGATATGCTTGGCTTACTCTTGAGCTTTTTCACAGTCACCTGTATGAGAGGGCAACCATTTTAAAGACCCATTGGTGTGTCATTGCCACACCTCATTCCAAAGTCATGTTGTCCAAGCTATTATTCCATTGTCAAGTGTCCACAACTACTCAAGTCTTTCTTCCCTTGCCACATTTTTCTCATTTTTTTGTGAAACACTCCATTTCATGTCCATATAATACATACATGTGTTTTTTCATGTCAAAATAATGCTACTCATTGGTCAGTAAACGTAAACAAGAGGTTAAAAGTGAATAGTACAAATGTGACAATCAAGTAGTTGAACACTCAATTAGGTTCGCTTAAGCACAGCAATGGGTGGCATGGTGTTGGAACACAGCCTAAGCAACATAAGGGTGGTTGGGGATGAATGGAACAATCCTGGTGACACGATTTTATAGATACATAGATTCAAAAGCATCAAAAGAGTCATTCTACCTGAAATGGAGAGCAGAACAGATACTTAAACTAACACGCCACACGCACCACACAGCACCACCCAGTACTCATCTCTGGAAGTTCACGTCCGCAGGAAAGTCAGACCAATGCATTGTTGGCATGTGAAATAACCCAAAAGCATGCTTTGGTGTTTTTTATATATATATATATATATTTATATATAATTTTAGCAACTAAAAAAACCCAGAATCCAAAGGTACAGACAACCACACACCCTCATAAGTGGCACATACGTTTGGCGGCCTTAGTCTTGGAGCATTGGGGCATTTCTAGCGAACTTCAGCAATATTATGGTTGTCTTGCAAAACGTGAAAAGACCTCTTCTACCTGAAATGTGAGATTAGAATAGACTGTTTCAGCCAACAAGCCATGCATGCCACAGGGCAAGCCAGTAGATAACCCTGGAACATAACCTCCAATTCCAAGTTATGGAGCAATGCATTGTGGGTATACAAATGAGCTCACACAAATGAGTTTTGCTCCAGAAAATGATCTTTGCCTTATAGGTTATTGTTATTTTATGCATGACTTTATGAACACAAGACAGACAGACCAAGGATGCAGACAAGCACACACCCTTTCCTCATCAGGAATCTTAAGTGTGGTATAGCGTGACATCCTTGTTGTTGAAGCATTGAGCAACTTACATGGCTTCTGTTTGTTCCATCTCAGTCTGGATCTCTTTTTTGAAGTTAGCATTTGTCTGATTCTTCAAAATAGTCTTTCATTGAAACAACAAGATAAGATTTCCCATCATGACCCACTTCAGCCTTTTGCAGGGTGCTATAAACCTTAGATTATTACACGCTGCTGTTTTGTTTGCAAATTCCAGCCATTCCTGCAAGTTCAAAGCACTGCTCTGAAGCCTCCTTGCAGACTCATTCAAGGCCTTGATCTTCTCCTCAGCTGAGTGGACAGCCATCTTCTATTGTTAAGTTGGTTCTGTGACTCCTCAAATGTTTTCACTAGTTCTGTACTTGCATTAGGGATAGCCTTCTGATAACTTATAGCTGAAAAATGCCCAATATTGCACCTCTTAACTTTTTTTAAATGATGAACACGTCTGTAGAGTCAGCACTGTAGAATATTATTTTTATATATAGACTTGCTCATACAGGCATGGCAGGCCACTCTCAAATGTCCAATGTGTACTAACCCATCCTCTGCAATTCTGGGCCAGGAATAGATAGTGTGGTATTCAGATATCGACATTTATTTAAAAGAATAATGGAACTTCGACCAAACTGGTCCCCAAATTTACTCCATGGAGATGAATGCAATATATGTAGAGCAAATCCAAAATCAAATAGTAATTCAAGCAAATGTCATTCGCTATATGAATCTCATTATAAAAAGTTCACAAAAACAATCACCCTCAATTCAAACAGTCTACTTATAAATATATTGTAGTCCTGCAGTTACTAGATATTCTGAACATTTCTGTTGTTTTAAATCAGTTTAAATACCAACAAATACTGCAATACTATCTGAGAAAGTCACATGATAAATTGCATTTAAAATACATTTGCTATCGACCAACTCCCACGTGCAGGTGTGAGGAAGGAAAGGCATTGTATATGTATATGAAACTTAACTGTAGACAATGGCCAGCTTAAAGGTATCTCCTGTAGGTTTGAATTCGAAACATTACTGTCATAGATCTGCCCACTCTACTCTAGCTGCACACATTTAATATATGCATGTCATTTTCAATCTGCATGTATTTTGGGCTAGAGGTGTACTATTCCTGTAACGTAAAATATTTAGGAACCACCTTTCTTCCCACCTTACACACAATTCATTCTGCCTGTGCATTTAAAGATAAATTAATGCAGGGGTGTGTACTTTGCACAACTCTCTTAAACAGAATTAATTAGATATATATATTTTTGTTGCACCAACATCTGATCTGTGATTATGGGTTCCCCCGGCTGCAATGATGCATGATATCTCTCAGACAATAATATGTCATGACTCACACTATGGACCACAGCACTCTACACTGGTTTAAGTCGCTAAGCATGTTTTAATAGTACTTTATTATACAAAGACAATTTCTTAATTAAGGTGGCACCAAAATGCATTCATTTTTTAAATTAATTTTGTGTTCAAAGTAGATGGGGCAACACAGGGCATCAAGATATCAGAACATGTGTTCCTGGTTTTGTACGGTAGGCCAAAAAACGGATAAAAAAAAAGCACTGCAAGCAAGCAATAATAGAGTTTACGATTTGTAAGAAAAAGAGTTGAAATACATGCAAATTACGTTCGAGAGGGTCAGTCAGCGCTGTGGAACTGAAAACGAGCTTGATACGCCCACATTGGGTTACAGTATTTAAGGGCAGAAAACCCGCAAAAGTAGAACACATTACAGATATCAAGTACATGTTAATTCCACACTCCCTTTTGGCTCCCACCTATAGAGAAATCTGAACACAATATACATTAGTACCCACACATTGGTTAGTACACTACCCGTGACCATCCGAGTGTAGCCCCCATGAATGAGCTACTTGTGCAGCCAAAAAGAATACTTAATCCTGATTAACTAAAGTTATACAAGTAACATTTACTAAAATGGCAAACTCTCATTGGTCAAAACAAGTTCATGTAACTTCTAATGTGCAGTCCCACCAAATTGACCCAAACATGTAGTGACTGTGAACAGTGAAGTCAGCAAATTAGACACAGCAAAATCCTCTCTCATGAGTTCAGCCAATTTGGCAATGCCTGACTGTTCCCATGCCTTGTAGTAGTTTACTTCTGCAACACTTTTTGCATCTCCTGTTTTGAAACATGTTGCCATCTCTAGAACACATAGTTCCAGCTATTTCTTGGCAACCAGGTGGCTTCATAAAGAATGTAATTGAGGCTCCACTCCTTGGAAATTAATTTATTCATATTTATTCATGCTACCAAGCAATTCTAATGCAGATCCAGTTGTCCAAACACTTCCTAGGGGGCAGAATAACCATGATCTAGTTTTGACTCTTTAACAATGCCTTCACCCACGGCTTCGTTCACACCAAAATATGTCCTTCGCAACTTTTGTATTTTATCTATTGTTGAGAACACAAACCGTTAGTCTACATTTTGCTAAAAGCTCCTGAGAACAGCTAGGCCCTGCAACAATAACTAATATGTGTGATGCACCTCACCCTTCCTCCACAGACCTTGGCATGCTGAACACTGGTTGGGGGAAGCAGGAATAAAGTTTAAATGAATGGAAATACAGAGGCTCACAGCTGCAGCCTAGCACCCTAAATAACATAAATCTACACACTCTGAGGGGGTCTAGTTCAAAATGGCAGGACCCTGGCTAATGTGGAAAGTGGCCCTTATGCTTAGGGAAATCAGCAACAAGACGATTGCTGCCTGTAATTCCACCACATGCTTAATAGCCTAGTGCTCTCTAAACTGTGGCAAAACTAAAGCAAAACTAAATTCCATTTGAACATTACCTGGAACACTGTGACAAATGACAGAAATACTAACACTAAAAATGACCAAATATCCCTGCTAAAAAAAACCTCTGCAGCTTGTATCTCAATACACTTTTAGGGTGTTGTACCTCCATCGAAACATTTTCAAATTGCATTCCCTACAATTCCCTTATCTTTTTGCTCCCAGATTGTAGCCTGGTCAATCTATATGGATCATTTGGAATTGATAGGGGTTTAATTTACCTTTTGAATGTAGTATCTGATTTTGGAGCGCCAGCTAGGGATACAGTCAGCCTGAAACCATTCCTTCAGCAAACCCTCTCTTCAGGCAGCTTATCTGGAACCCAATTCCAGAATAGACTTGTCATCCTCTCAATGGACTGGCATCCAGTCTGCCTGGGGTCAATTATCCATGTTCATTTCCCCATATTCCGTAATCATCTCCTTCTCCTTCCTCTTCATTTATGTCCTCTGTGCATGCTGTGAAGGCATCACAAAGCAAGACACAGACAATAGATTCAAAGTTCAAAATAAAAAGGTGTATTAAATCAAATGTCAGTATGGTAGGAGGCCTCACCTGCCCTATGCTAAGGTCGGATTTCCCAACATGAACGAAACTAAGGAAAGTCTGAGTCAAAGAGTTCAACTTAAAAGTCTGTCTGTATCCAAAACCTATAATTGCCCAAACAACTAAAGCTAAACAATGTGTAGGGATGTCAATACTAAAAGAAATAGTGATCAACACAAAGTTCTGTGCTTTGTCCAACTCTTAGCTTCCTCTTTAGCTCTCCTTCCCAAAGTTCAAGAAAGTTCCACAAAAGTCTCAAGTTTACCTTTCTCAAATTCAATCCAGTTATGCAAATCATTGGGGCTCCCTTCCCCAAGTTCAAGGCAACACTGTTCCACACAATCCTCCTGGTTCCCTTCCCTAAATTCAAAGTAATGCAGTTTCAAAAGAAAAGGAGTCTTGAGGCTCTGTCCTCAAAACAGCATTTATGGTTCATCAAGTATCATGGTCCCTTCCCCAAAACTTCAATGTAGCAACTGATACTGGTCTCAGTCTTTCAGTGTTTAACACAACACCAGGCCAACTTGACCCTCCTTCTGATTTGCATCACCAGCTCATTTACGGTGCTCCTTCCTGGTTAATTTTACAATGTCTTTGGCTTTTACAATTCAGGACTCTATGGTCTAGGCCCAGTTGTCAGACCACACGGTCCGCCCATCAAAGGTCATGCAACCAAGGACCCTAGGCTCTTCAGCCCACAGCCTGTTCTGTATTTGCCCCTGTGCATAGATTTGCATTCACTTAGCTTCCCCTTGTCGGCCTCTTGGCTTTATGTGTAACACCACACTCTCCTAGCTTCTCCTGGATACCGTGTGGGTTTTGTCACAATGTGATGCAGATCTCTTGCCAGTCTTTGGCCTTGCCGCACTGTATCCATTCATAAAGTTCACTTTGTGGTGGTCTTGTGTATTTCCCACCTTTCTGTCGTACTCGTTCACAACTGCGCTCTTTTTCGTAGGTTGCTTTCAGATGGGCATTTTCCCTTTTTGCTTTCATCAACCATTAGCTTTGGCCATAAAGTTTCATTCAATTCAATATTCAATACATGTAGTTTCGCTTTGTTTCAAGATTTTATTCAGTTTGGTAGTCAATGTGCATGCTTTAACTTTGCTTAGAATTTTCTTCAGTTAGGGATTCAAAATGCGTAACTTAGCTTAACTTTGAGTTTTCATTCAGTTCAGGATTCAATATAGGTCATACTGCACTTTTGTATTCATGAGTAACCCCGGTTTTGAGTGACATCTTCCACTCAACACTTGTCTGCATTCTTCCTCCAGCAGCCACGTGGCTTCAATTCTGCTTCACAGGTGAGTGGGCTCGTCTCTGCTGGCCCTAATCACATTCTGGGTGCTTCCTGGCACATGCCAGCAGCTCTGTTCTCTTCCACGGACATGGACAGCATCCTCTCTTCCTTCCCCCATGCTCACTGCTCCAGCTGCTTTCTCTGGACAATAGAGGCTCCCACACCTGTGGCAGCCTAATGGTCCGACTGACCTTGGGCTCCACAGGTCCTCCAGGATATCAGACAGTGTCCTGGTTTCCTTTCAGGTCCCACCATGTCTGCCTCCTCACGATATGGTTTCCCTGCTGATCTCTCCCACACAGGCCTCCCTGTTGCTCTCCTTGATGCTCCACTGGTCTTCTTTCATACAACTGCAGCCACTTGACAGGTTGCAGGTGTAGATTTTCTATTGGGCTTGCCTGTCCATGGTTAAAGGGAAATGCCTGACTTTCAAAAACACTCTGCACTGGTAATGGGTGGGTTTCACCACCCATTACCAGTGTGGTGAAATTAGATTTTAGTGTTCATTACTCTTAGTCACCTCTTCCTCGTCCTAGTACTGTCAGAGGTCAAATGTGGGGAAATGAGGGGAGCTGTCTTGCAGTAGCCTATACAGGCTGAGGGAGAGTTAGTTTGATCTTCAATAGGTAAAGGGGGATACCATGCCTCACCTACCTCACACTTAACCCCTCTCCTTTTCACCCTCCTTCTGATGCTTCTGGACTGGTATTATCTCCTGTCATTTTCTTGGTCAATGGGACAGGGATAACAATACCCCATAACTGCCTCTGGGATTCATAAAAGGGAAATGCGGAATACTGCATTTTACCTGAGGACATCTCGGCCTAATCCCCAAGGACCCTCTACCCAGGTGATCCTCCCTCGCTTCTCCGCCCTCAGGGTCAGTATCTAAAAGCAATGGCCTCTCCCTGGCCACCTGAGAAGAGGATACAAATGGAGTAGATGTGAGGATTCCCTCAGGTTTCCCACATAGCCTTCCCCTATGAAAACGGCTTCCCTCAAAAGGGATTAAGGGCATGGTTTGGGTTGTAACATGTTTGGGATCTCAGTCCAGTCCCATATTGCATTATTTGTTTCCATGGTTTCCATGGTGTCTTCTTGCCAAGTGTTAGATGAGGTCTGTGGGGCACTGACTTTGTGTAGATGGAAAATTGGGAAAGTCATTTCCGATAATGATTCTCCTGGTAACCCGGGAATAATGTCAGTAGGAAAGTTGGTAGTAATTCCTTTCACTTGGATAGAGACTACTGCTTTGGGATATAGTTCTTGATCCCCATGTACACATATTATTTTCGCCAGGGAAGCCCCTTTCAACTTTTCAGTTGGCACTAGTTCAGCCCTAACCGCGTTCTGTTTGCTGCCAGAAGCCACTAGGGCCTGTACTGGGACTCCATTAACCAATGCTGATTTATAGTTCGATTGAGAAGATGTGCCAAAAAAGTAATTACTTTGGACTTCTATCTCCTCATTATTTTCTGGATAGTCCCACTCTTCTCCCACCAAACACCCAATCTCCATGAGTTTCTCTTTTCTATTCTGTGGGCAATTTCTAGCCAATTGTCCTGGTTCCCTAAATGAAAAGCATGTTGGGATTAAGGGTTTTGTGTTCTGATATCTTCCGTCTTCAGTTCCTCCGTAGGTGTGGGTTCTGGTCTCTTCTCTATCTTTGCTTTCTTCCCGCTATGGGGATCCCAGAACCAAATCGGAATTCAGCCCTTTCTTCAGGGAGAAAAGGGGTTTTAGGAGGTCCTTTGTTTTCTCTCTTCTCGATCATGTAAAGAGTGGAAATATTTATTTGCATCATAACAATTTTGGCCGGTGTCAATGACTAGTGAAATGGTAGATTTATTCAATTGTAACACAGACTGTTGGAGTGAGGGAGGCAAATAATTAATCAATTGTTCCAGGCTTAAATCTTCTAATACCTTGGGCTTTGCTTTCCTTCCCAACCACAGTGACAGAGTATTTTTAACCTTCTCCGAGTTCAACTGGTGTTTCTCCGGGACCACATTTTCTGAATTTTTGGTGGTAGAAATTGCTAGTCTGACCTACCCGCTGTAGGAGCCCTTCTTTAATATCAGCAAAAGAGGTGGCTCCTGCGAGGTTCAACAGTTGGTATGAGGTATGTAACCAGGGCCAACCTGACCAGTCGGGCATTCAGCCTGGGGCCGATTCATATCTTAATGTGTGTGGGCAGATTTTTATTTACACAGTCTGGGGCCAAAAAATACAAACAAGACAAATATATATTTCTTATTCTTTATTTTCCAAATCCAGGCAGCCAGGTTCTCATCTGCATTACGTGATAATGGTGGACACAGGGCTGCCCAGGACTGTTATTTTGTTTCCTTTGTTAAATGTTACAACAAGAACAGGAGGCCTCAGGCCAGCCCTGCAGCCATCGGCCAATACACACCTCCACCACCCTGCCCCACTCTGCCCAGCAGTGATCTGCTCTTCACTCCTAGTAACAAGTACAACAGACAGACAGTATGCCCCAGCCGCCCTCTTTTTCACCTTTGTGCACACCAGGCACTGAGAGCAGGCCATTTGACCTTCATATTTTGGTTTCGCTTCCTTTTGAATTTGCATTCAAAAGGAAGCGAGTGCTGTAGGGTATTTTGTGGAGATTTGGGGCCTGACGGTATTTTATTACCGCCGAAAAATAACTTAGCAATAATCACTCTTTGTATTCAGATTTGGCCATGTGCAACAATAATACAATGGACATGCATTATTTCAGCACCCAGACCTGCATATTTGGTATACGTGGTTGGTGGTATTTTGGTGAGCATAATTCCCTTGTTTTATTTGTGGCCCCAATGTCCAGAATCCCTTATCTTTGCTTAGATTTTTCGTGTGATCACTAGAGAGACCTCAGACCTGCATTCTAGGAATACCACATTTCCAGTGATAGTGTTGGTGTGCCACCATGGGCGAACTCACTGACTTATTTACGACAGAGAGCTATATGTGGTAGTCTTGTGGTAATTTCCACTACCTTATATACGGTAGGGAGCTATGTTCAGAGAGTCTCTCTTCCCGTTGGCTCATGTACCTCCAACAAGTTATGCTACAGTCACTCACAATTATTCATACTGATTCTGACATGCACACATCTGTCTTAAAATGACCATTGCACTGTTTAAAAATCTCCCCACATCATCGGCATTGTAATGGTAAATAGAAAATAAAACACCCGTCTGTTTTCAAATATTTTCTGTATTATAAAAGCTGCATTTAGACACGATCTCATTCTTTACAGAAATAAATAAAATGGTACAGTCAAAGCATTGTCTATGACACACTGCAAAGAGCGTGGCGGAGAACAGAATTCAAATTGCAACATTGGTATTTGATTAAGACACGCACAGGAATCCTACACTGACTGCATATTACCGTACACACTCAGCTCCCACACTTCTCATTACCTTATCTTTTTATTTGTTCTCTTTGTGAATGTGGCTCTCTTGGATTAACTCCAGCAAAAAGGAACGCTTGCCTTCTCAAGCCGGGGTCATTGCCTGGAATTCTCAGCTTTTTCAGATAGGAATGCCTCAGCCAGTGGAAAGGTTTTTCTTTCAGCTCTCCCCAATCTCGACTGCAGCAGGACACAGGAATCTGCATTCAGTCAGGACCCCACAGCCAGGTCTTCTCCCCAGTAGTGCAGAAAGATGTCTGCCTGTCTTTTTCCCTGATACTGCCCACTAAAACTTTCCTCTCAGCCCTCTGTATGACGTGTCCCAATGAAATCCATCATCTCTCATCCTCCTACTCTTCAACAATAGCTTCGCTTATACATTTGCAATTGTTGCAAATCTGACTTCCTCCTTCCTGCAGTTACTGTGCACAAAAACACGGAGAATCAGGCAGAGAAGAGAAGAGAAAAAATCTGCACACACATTTAAATGGTTTTCAGAGTATGCCTAATTCTGCAGTGGAGAACACATTTTATTAGTGGGTTATATTAAAATAAGGTTTTATTAGTCAGGTTAATGGTTAATAGGTTAGCTGTTAATTTTCAAATGTGTCTCTAGCAATATAGGCATTTCAGGTGAAAAATAGAGTGCATTTTTAAATGAACACGTGTGCTTTTAACTGTAAAAATAGATTTGCATCTTATATGTTAAAATCGTTTTTGACTGAATAGTCTGTCTTTCCTTGTTAATCTGCTAACCCATATAGCAATGCACCGCACCCTTGTGGTGGTGGTGCTGCAAAAAAATGTTTTGCTACTTGTGCAGTATTGCTGTACTCTGTACTGTAACACGCCAAATATCCTTACATATACCCTCCTTTTGTTTTTAGAACTTGGCTATAATTCAAGCCAATTCCTAAAAACAACTTGTTCTATTTTTTTTTACAATATAGCAATCCAACAAAATGAATATTCATGTGCATCAATGAAAATTTGCAATCAACATTTCATCTGAGTCCATCAGTTCATAAAATGTTCCACATTTGCCTTCTCAGTGGAAGTGGCATTACTTTAAGTTTAAATTTTCCAAGTCAATTAAAAACAATGAAATAAAACAACTAACTAAAACAAATAAGTAATATAACAAGTTAAAATAAATAATTAAAATAATAAATACGTGGAACTTCATATGCCGGAACTTTTGTTTTGTCTCTTTTGGTATGTCCCGACCAGCGATGTTATTCGGTTCATTCGAGTACTCTTTCATCTTGGCAATCTTGAATCCACAGTAGTCATCTCTTTTGGCATTCCGGTTATTTTGTCTTCACCTCCACCTGGAGGCAGGCATCTTTTGGTCTTCATCCAGGGGACTCCAGGACTCCATCGTCTCCCGTGGCCTCTGGTCCCAGAACCTCTGACCAAATAATGTTAATTGTCTAAATCAAAATAGAAAATAAACAGATTAAGTACATAGCACAATACTAACTTCATCCTTTTGCCAAAAATAAAACATGCTTGGTAAAAATATTTCTTTTCTTTTTTTTTTTCTGAAATTAAACACAAGTTAAAAGAAAACAAGCATATATAAAACAGCATTCAATATTTAATACACTTTCTCTCTGCACACCAACCATGAGCTTCAATTATATGTGCATTTATTTATTTATTTATTTATTTATTTATTTATTTATTTATTTTATATTATATATTTTACATATACTACAGTGTTTATGTGCCATCATAACAATCAACTTTTTAACTTCTTTGTCACTGCCTCCTGATTGTACTCATTTATTTTCTCAAGGGACTCTATCTGTTTCTACATGCTCAAGCTGCCTGATCTCATGCCTGGGATGGCATGGTTTGATTTGATTTACATGGACAAACTGCTCTATTGCTGTTTCACCTTCATTTTTCAAAATTTTATACACTACAGGAGAGACCTTATCTATAATTCGAAATGGCCCCTGCCAGGCTGCTAGAAATTTAGAATTTTTCTGTTTACTTTTTCCAAAATGAAACTTGTACACCTGATCCCCTACATTGTATTCCTTTACTGATGTCTTTTTATCATAATATGACTTTGCACTGTCAGCAGCTCTTTCCAGATTTCTCTGCACAAAAGCAAATGCATGTTGCAAATGCCTCCTCAGTTCATCAATATATTCATGAACCGTGGATGCACTCACTAGAGTTTGCTCATGTGTTCTGTATAGTAGGTGTTGTGGTAACACCATTTTCCTACCTGTCAAGACCTCATGGGGGCTAACACCTGTTGCTTTGGCAGGAGTCGACCTGATTGCCATCAGAACCAACGGTAAACGTAAATCCCAGCTGGAACCTGCTTCTGCCACAAATTTCTTTAAAATATCCACAACAGACCTATTGCTTCTTTCAACTGTACCTGAAGACGCCGCCCGATATGCGATATGTAGTTTCCTTTTCACACCTAGTATTTGCCATACCTTGCTCATTAGAGTACTTGTGAAATGACTTCCTCTGTCTGACTCAATTCTTTGTGGCAACCCAAACCTTGAGAACACATGGTTCACCAGCAATGTGGCTGCTGTTTGCGCACTACAATCTGGTGCAGGAATGCACTCAATCCACTTCGACATCAAACATACCACACTCAAAATATAACGGTGTCCCCTGCTCGACCTTTTTAAAGGACCTACATAGTCTATTTGCAAATCTGACCATGGGAGAGTTAGGCCTCTTTTCATCAATGGTGCTCTGTGCATTGGTGAAGCAGGTTTAAATTGGGCGCATACTAGACATCCTCTAGTATATAATTCCACATCTTGGGACATATGAGGCCAGTAAGCATAATCTTTTAGTATTTCTAATGTTTTTTGTGAACCTCTATGGCCTGCAGTTATGGCATCGTGTGCATGGTGTAGCATTAGTCCTCTGAATGAAAGGGGTACTACCCACTGTATTTGCCCTGTTATGGACTCTCTAATCATGAGTCCATCCTGTAATCTAATTCGTGTTTTGTTCTTTAATAACACCCTCAACTCTTCTTTTCCCATACAATCATTTTCTGTTAAAGGATTTTGTTCAGGATCTATCAAATGATTATAATAGATTCCCAAAATTTGATCATTCTTTTGTGCCTCAATCAAATCTTGGTCTGGCGTGTCATGACTCCACTGCACCACCGGTTGATCTACCTCCTTTGGTGCTTTAGAACGTGTGACTGCATCAATTTGTATTTCACCCATTAAATAATCAATAGGTAGCAATTCTCCCATCACAGCCCCAATCTTAGCCAGATGGTCTGCCTTATCATTTCGCTCCTTATCCTCTCCTGGTGTTTTTAAATGCCCACGAATTTTTCTCCAGTATATTGTTAAATTATTTTCTGACACCAATTTGTCTATGGCTTGTATCATTTTTCCATGTTTAAGTGGCTTTTTGTTGTATGTAACCATGCCTCTTGCTTTCCAACCAGGCAAATACTCCACAAAGCTATTCCGTGCATAGTCAGAATCAGTCACCAGGACAATTTCACTGAACTTTTTATCAACTGCAGTAGCAATTGCTTTATAGATGGCTGCCAATTCCGCCACCTGACTGCTCCTATCTCCAATCCTCATCCCTATACTAGGAACGCCTTCACATTTCAACCAGACATTTCCTATTCCTGCCACTAATTGTTTATTACTGTCATTTTCAATGTGAAAAGCACAACCGTCCACATATACAGTTGGCAAATCCTTGCATGTTTTTTCATCAAAAGCTTTGTGTGGTGATTGTTCAAATTCCTGTAAACTAGCTTCCACTTCCATTTCATTTGGTATTTGTTCAGCTGCACAGTCATGTAAGTCAGCTAACCCTTGAGCAATTGGGCTCTTTTTATTTTGTCCATATCTTACTTCTACGGGAAAACCTTGTAATGCCAGCGTCCATGAAGTGATTCTGGATTGCGCTAGATTGCCTGATCTAATTCTTTTACTCTCTAAAAATTGCAAAGGTTGATGATTTGTTTCAATAATCACCTTTTCTCCCTGAACAATGGGGCGAAAATGTTGTAGCGCCCACACAGTGGTTAATAGGGCCTTTTCACATTCATTAAATTTCATTTCAACTTGGGAAAATGCCTTACTTGCATATGCAATGGTTTTGTGATTCAAATCGTGTTTTTGTGATAACACTGCTGACATACAATGTTCAGAAAAGCCTATTTCTATAAAGAAATCCCTGTCCTTTATGGGGTATGCTAAACATGGTGCCTTTACAAGACATTCCTTCAATCTAGCCACTGCATCAGACTGCTCTCTTTCCCATCTCCAGGGAGTATTTAGTTTAAGCAGTTTAGTCAATGGTTGAGTGATTTCTGCATAATTCTCAATGAACTTTCTGTTATAGCCTGTCATCCCTAATAAACTTTTTACTCCTTTCACATTTTTAGGATCTTTTAGTCTTTGTATGGCCTCTATTTTCCTCCTTTGTGGATTTAGCCCATGTTCAGTCACTTCATGCCCTAGAAAGTTCACTTTTTTCTTGCACCATTGTGCTTTTTGCAAAGATACTTTGGCGCCTGCTTTCTGCAATTGGCCAAGTATATGTCTTATTTCATCAAAATGGCTTTTAAGGCTTTCATTTTTTATCAGGACATCATCCACATAAACTATTGTTCCTCTTTCCGCTGCATCTGGCATGGCCTTTCTCAAAAATATGCCAAATTCACTCCCACTATTGATGTACCCGAACGGAGCTCTAAGCCAGGCATATTGAGTCCTGTCAAATGTAAAGGAAAATAGGTGTTGTATCTCCTCTGCCAATGGCACACACCAATATCCAGATGTGAGATCTAATGTGGTAAATACATTTGAACCATGTATCTGAGCTAGGCCCTGATCAATGAATGGTAGTGGCCATCTAGATACTGGTACTCTTTTATTTAACTCTCTTAAGTCTGCACACAGCCGCCATTGACCATTTGGCTTTAACACACCTAAAATAGGCGTATTGGATGTGCTATGAATGGGCCTAATTATTCCCCGTGATTCCAAATTTTTAATAATCTCTGCCAATGATTCTAAACATGCCAGCGGTAGTCTATACTGGCGTACAAACACTGGATTTCTGCTACAACCTTCTGGTAGTGTGGCCACATGTAAATCAGTTAAACCACAATCATAAGCATCTTTTGCAAATACATCCTTAAACTCCATAAATATTTCCCTCAGGTCGTTTCGATCCCCATCGCTGTCACATGCATCCGCTAAGGAGATCTGCTCTTCTACCATTCTGGAAAATTCTGGAAACTCTTCTGGTAAAGGAATCTCAGCGCTTTCCTCTAACTGTGTGGCTGTGTCTTTTTGTAGAGCTGCCACTTTTAAATATTTTGGCATATCAGCTTCCACTTCAATGGGCTGATTTCCTGTTTCATTTTCATTTAAATTAAATATTATGCAATCCTCTTGATGGCAGCACACTGTCTCATTTGAATCATAAGGATACACAGAATGAATTTTAAATATTCCTTTGGGCTGAGAGTCCAGGTGTTCTGGCAACTCGCTCTTGGCATCTACATATTTTTCAGGAATATTCCCAATCACCATGTTATTTAAATCTGCCGTATAATGTGATTTTTGTATGGCCATTCCTAATGGGGAGTTTTCCTCTAAATGAATATCCTGACAACCTTTATTATTTACCATGATTTTTACAGATCCCTCACCAATGTCTACCAATGGAATGTATTCATAATCCAGGCCTTGCTGTTTTATGGATTCATTCAGGCATACAAATGCATCAGAGCCTTTCATCTGCTGCCCATTTTTGCATTTCAGTGTTATTACAAACTGTTTTGTAAATGCAGGAACAATGGTATTTTTCCTCATTTGTAATTCGACTGCATAAGGAACTAGTTGTGCACAATGATAAGCCCTTCTTTTGTCTTCAAATTCAGGTGCCGGACCACCTAGGCGTGACCATATTTTTTGATTAAGGAAATCTAACACCATACACATTCTGTGCATGATGTCATTGCTCCACTCACTATCCATACATTATGGTAAATTGTTTTCTGCCCAATGCTAATTTTAAGCATGCATCTGCCTGCAATTCGGTTTTCAAAGTCTGGACTGTCCAACCCAGAAACATATTGGTTTTTAATCCTAAATTTCGGGATTTCTTCCCTCTCCATAATTTTTTGCAACAATTTCTCATTAATGAAACTCCTTTCATGTTCAAGCGCTAAAGTGGCTTTTATTGTTTTAAGATAATCATTTATACCAACGTGAACCCATGGTTGCTCATCTTCCATGTGTATTTCTGCCAGAGTGGTAATGTGTTTTTCTGAATCTGTTTTAGGAACAATATTCTGTTTGCATGTATTCTCTTTTAAGTAAAAACGTAATGTGTGCTCATCTATAGCAGTCTGCCAATCTTTCCTTGGGTCCAAGTATATTTGTACAGGTAGTTTTTCATTGTCGCTCTGATCTTTGTCTTGACACATTAATATAACAGTGACACTAGGTATGCAGCTATTCTGGAGATATACCTCCACAGCATCATTTGTTTTGGCAACGGTGTGACATTCTTTTATATTGCTGTTTTGTGATTTTAGTTTCTTAGGCCTCAATGGTTTTTTGGTTAAGGACCACAGCACTCCATTCACCCCATCTATGAGAGGAGACAATCTTTTCAGGCAATCTGTCCCCATCAGAAATGGAATTTCACAAATAGATGTGATCAATACCTCTTGTTTCATTCTGTGCTTTCCTATTTTTATGTCAACCTCAGTTACACCTATGATGGGCACCTCCTCCCCATTAAAGTTATGCACTGGGCCTGGATTTGCCTTCACTGTGATCTGACTCTGTGGAGGCCTCCCTTCATTGATACTCTTTACCAGCTCCTTGGACATAATTGTGGCCTGTGCACCAGTGTCAATCATAGCGAAGGTGTGGCATTTTTCTTCTACAGTGATGGGTGCATAATATCTGTCCTCAACTTCCTCTAATACACATAAGAAATGTGAATTCTTACTGATTTCAGGGCTCACCTTTCTCAGGTCTTTTTCACTTTTGGCTAAGCACATTGGTAAATGAAAAGACATTTTTCCCTCCTTTTTACCCATTTCTGTGCGAGAGACTTTATGCATTTCTCCATGATCAGAGGTTTTTTGGAGTGTGGCCACTGTTCGCCCATTCATCTGGGTAGCATCAGAGACCACATTACAACCTCCCAACTGAACATGTGTAACAACATCATTCAGTAATTTGTCATTTTTTAATTCTGTGCATTTGTGATCATTTAGTGTAATACCAGCCCTTTCAGCCTCTTCAAAAATATGTGGCTCAAAGAATTTTTCAGGTGATTGACTTGTACCCTCCTTGTGAGTATTTCCTTTTTCTGTCTGTGTTTGTTCATTGTTTTGCTTGCCCAGGGAAGGAGCTATGGCATCCCCACTTACTCCCTGTTCACTGGTATTCCCCATGCATGAGTCATTTTTCTTAAATCTGTTCCTTTGTTCTTTTGGAATTCCTAATGTTTCTTTTTCATTTGTGCAAATCTTTACTGTTTTATTTAGCTCTAAGTTAAACCGTACCTCTTTTTTAGAAGTATTTGCACTTTCTGTCACAATTTCATTTACTGGTACTTTCATTTTTAATCCATTAGACATCTCAGAGTCGTTATGCAAAATTATATCAGAGCAATCTGTCATTTTGGCACTGCAGTTATCATGAGTACTTAGTCACTTTTCGGAAGCCCCCCGGTCATTGCTATGGCCATCAGCCCCCTCTTTGGAAGGTTGTTTTTGCGCTGTATAGAGCTTTCCTATTTGCTCAGCTAACATTTTCACTTGGGCCTCAAGGCACTGGAACCTTTCCATCTCTCTAGGATCCTCTTTCTGTGGCCTAGGTCGATATTGGTTGTTTTCCCCCTAATTGGATCTATTCTGATACCTCTCAGGTGATTGATACCGGTTGGGATGGTTTCTGAACTCTTGATTCATTTGTGGAGGGGAGCGGGTTGCACCCATCCTTTGATTATAGTCCCTTGGTGGGGAATCATTGTACTGGCGTGGACTGTAGTTCACGTTTTGCCTCATGTCCTGTCTCTCAGATTGTGGGTACTGGCCCCTATGTTGATTTCCATTATCAGTAAATCGATCCACATATCGGGGCCTATCCTGATTACCATATATCATGGTGCTGGGATCAAACCTACTCTGTGTCCCCAATGACTGGTAGGGACCATCATTTCTTTGATCTTGATTTTGTCTCTGGTTATTGTTCATACCTGCCATATCAGGCCGATATCTTACCCGGGGTCTATCCCCTAAATATCTAGGGCTGATGTAGCTCTCTCTATTACTAGGATCATGTGTTTGGAACATTGGTACAGGAAATGGCGATCTTTGTTGATTACCCCTTTGTTCAGGTGTCACATTATTTTTACCTTGGCTTTGAGCAGACTCAAGGGACATTTTGGCTGACCTGATTTCCATTACTGTGGCTGAGGGTTCTTTAGATTTAGGCCTAGTATCTTTCATTTTATCACTTTCTCTACCCTGACAATAGAGTACCTCATATAGCTTTGTGCTTTGATGTACAATCCATTCAAGGGACTTGTCACGGTCAAATTCACGGACCAATTGGGATATGATGTCTTTCTGTAGCCCATAGAAGTATGCGGTTTTAAACTCATTGGAATTTGAGTCAAAAGATACATCAAATCGAGAGAATGCTCTTTTTAAGTCTTGTAAAAATTGGCGAGGGGATGTATTAGGTCCAGCAGTAATAGTGTACGCGACTTTCTTTGCCTCCTGCAATGACTGAAAAGGAGAAAAATGACGCCTAATTTCTTTTTCAAACTCCAGCCATGTCATATTCTGCTGTTCATTTAGTCCCCTTATGATGCTGGCCGTCGGGGCATCTAAAGTTAAATGAAAATATTGTCTGTACTGTTCCTTAGGTATCTGGAGCGCTTTAAAAATGTCATGTACCGCTTCTAAGTGATCCTCAATGCAGCATTCACCTCCCTTTTTAAATGGTTTGATCAGGGCTTTAATGGATTTCATTATTTTTATGGGGCTACTTGTTGCAATGCATGGAATTGCACTATTTTGTGATTCAATCCTGTTTTCAGGTGTATGAGATTGGTGGCTGCCCCCAATGGGAGTATCAAATCCCCCAAGGGCGCTGCAACCAAGTTCAGTCACCGGCCCAGTCACTGGGGCACTAGCTCTTTGGGCAGAGCTAGAATTCACCTCCACTCCATTGAAGGTGGTACCCTGCCGCCTCTCCTGGGACCTGGGAATGCACATTTGCTGTTCTAAGTCCTTACACTTTTTAAGGAGTCTGTTGGCTTCATCATGCAAATAATTATTTTCATCACTCATTTTATTAATCGCCTCCTGCATATCGCACATTTGCATTTGGCATTCATTGAACTCTTTATTTCTTTTGTCTCTTTCTTGAATCATTTTAATCATTTCTTGTTCTGCACTCTGGAGATCACCTTCTTTTTCGCAATGTTCTTTTTGTAAAATCTGCATTTCTGAAACAACCTCATCTTTATCCTGCCTAATGTGATCCACTAAGGCTTTTAAGTGTGTCAATTCTTGCTCACTATCTTCAAATTGTTTCTTACTTTTGGATAACTGAGTATCAAAGTCTCTGCATTTTAATTGCATGTCTTTTTGGCATACATCCAATTCTGCTCTCAACATTTCCTGATTTTTACTTGCCCCGTCTAATTCAGTCTTTAACCTGTTAATTAGCTGAGTATCATTCTCTTGCATTCGCAGGGACTTGTTTAAAATAAACCATATTTTACCGCATAGCCGTATTAAACAGTCTTTCTCTGCACTTTTATCGGCTGCATTCAATAATCTTGTAAGGCAGACCTGAATTATGCTGCCTTCTGCAAAAATATTGTCTAGTTTTTCTTTCTGCACCTCACCCTGAATGCGGTTACTCCATTCTAACGTGGTATTCGAAGACCAATTCCCATGTGCAAATAACTTTGCCTCTAAATATTGCACTAGATCTGAGAATGTGGTTTCCCTTTGTGACATTCTGA
Organism: Ambystoma mexicanum; assembly: GCF_040938575.1. Taxonomy (NCBI): domain Eukaryota; kingdom Metazoa; phylum Chordata; class Amphibia; order Caudata; family Ambystomatidae; genus Ambystoma; species Ambystoma mexicanum. The sequence goes on along the minus strand of NC_090924.1, from coordinate 172,551,267 downwards.
AATTCGTTTTTAGTGGCACTCTGCTATTATAAAATGGGTTCCCTTTAATGTGCAAATGGCAGTGTGAGACACGCTTGCCACGCCCAGTAGGTACTCTATGATCACTTTCCCGGCCTCCAACGCACCATAAATATGTAGGGTATTTTGTGGAGATTTGGGGCCTGACGGTATTTTATTACCGCCGAAAAATAACTTAGCAATAATCACTCTTTGTATTCAGATTTGGCCATGTGCAACAATAATACAATGGACATGCATTATTTCAGCACCCAGACCTGCATATTTGGTATACGTGGTTGGTGGTATTTTGGTGAGCATAATTCCCTTGTTTTATTTGTGGCCCCAATGTCCAGAATCCCTTATCTTTGCTTAGATTTTTCGTGTGATCACTAGAGAGACCTCAGACCTGCATTCTAGGAATACCACATTTCCAGTGATAGTGTTGGTGTGCCACCATGGGCGAACTCACTGACTTATTTACGACAGAGAGCTATATGTGGTAGTCTTGTGGTAATTTCCACTACCTTATATACGGTAGGGAGCTATGTTCAGAGAGTCTCTCTTCCCGTTGGCTCATGTACCTCCAACAAGTTATGCTACAGTCACTCACAATTATTCATACTGATTCTGACATGCACACATCTGTCTTAAAATGACCATTGCACTGTTTAAAAATCTCGCCACATCATCGGCATTGTAATGGTAAATAGAAAATAAAACACCCGTCTGTTTTCAAATATTTTCTGTATTATAAAAGCTGCATTTAGACACGATCTCATTCTTTACAGAAATAAATAAAATGGTACAGTCAAAGCATTGTCTATGACACACTGCAAAGAGCGTGGCGGAGAACAGAATTCAAATTGCAACATTGGTATTTGATTAAGACACGCACAGGAATCCTACACTGACTGCATATTACCGTACACACTCAGCTCCCACACTTCTCATTACCTTATCTTTTTATTTGTTCTCTTTGTGAATGTGGCTCTCTTGGATTAACTCCAGCAAAAAGGAACGCTTGCCTTCTCAAGCCGGGGTCATTGCCTGGAATTCTCAGCTTTTTCAGATAGGAATGCCTCAGCCAGTGGAAAGGTTTTTCTTTCAGCTCTCCCCAATCTCGACTGCAGCAGGACACAGGAATCTGCATTCAGTCAGGACCCCACAGCCAGGTCTTCTCCCCAGTAGTGCAGAAAGATGTCTGCCTGTCTTTTTCCCTGATACTGCCCACTAAAACTTTCCTCTCAGCCCTCTGTATGACGTGTCCCAATGAAATCCATCATCTCTCATCCTCCTACTCTTCAACAATAGCTTCGCTTATACATTTGCAATTGTTGCAAATCTGACTTCCTCCTTCCTGCAGTTACTGTGCACAAAAACACGGAGAATCAGGCAGAGAAGAGAAGAGAAAAAATCTGCACACACATTTAAATGGTTTTCAGAGTATGCCTAATTCTGCAGTGGAGAACACATTTTATTAGTGGGTTATATTAAAATAAGGTTTTATTAGTCAGGTTAATGGTTAATAGGTTAGCTGTTAATTTTCAAATGTGTCTCTAGCAATATAGGCATTTCAGGTGAAAAATAGTGTGCATTTTTAAATGAACACGTGTGCTTTTAACTGTAAAAATAGATTTGCATCTTATATGTTAAAATCGTTTTTGACTGAATAGTCTGTCTTTCCTTGTTAATCTGCTAACCCATATAGCAATGCACCGCACCCTTGTGGTGGTGGTGCTGCAAAAAAAATTTTTGCTACTTGTGCAGTATTGCTGTACTCTGTACTGTAACACGCCAAATATCCTTACAGTGCCGAGCAAAGTGCTCTCAGTGCTGGATGACTGGGTCTGGCATGCGCCAGGGCATGACACTGGCAGGCACGAGGAGGAGGTGAGGCACCACCTGACCCTGACCCAGGGCTGGTCTTTGCGTCAGGCAGCTCAGGCTGCTGCCTGCCGTCAGTCACCCTCTAGGGGGCGCTGCACCAGCAGTCCACAGTGCCAGTGCTAGAATACACGTGTAACACATTTGTTTCCTAACATTATAAAAGTGAAAGAGTCTGTTCATTTTTATAATGTTAGGAAACGAACGTGTTACACATGTATTCTACCACTGGCACTGCTTAAGGCTGCAGCCTCGGCCCTCAGACATGGACGTCATTTAGGGGTCGCCAGAGGTTGGGTGGCTCGCTTGCAACCCCTGCCTTTGGCTTTGCGACCCCAACTATATTGTAGAAAAAAAACGAACGAAAACGGAAGCTCGGATCTTCTGTTTTTATGTCAGTTTTTAAAAAATCAATATTGGGGATCCTGCTGCCAGGTCTGCAATGCTGCGGCAGGCGCCGGAGCGTCTGATTTCAAGAGTTCTGTAACTTTTCATAGTTGCATAGCAACCACGAAAAGTTACAGAGCCCCTGAAAGCACGTGGGGGAAAGGGGGCAGCAACTCAGAGAGGGGCCAGCTGCCTTGGACTCACTCACTCAGCTACTCGTACTAGTGCATAGCATTAACAGTACAGCCTCACCCACCCTCAGGCACAGGGACATGGCGCCTGGCATTATGGTGCCTCTGGACAAAAGGAGTCAAGGACTAAACGTATACGGTATTTAGCGGTTCATTGCTGAAAGCACTTATGCACTTGAAAGCCTTCTTGTTGCATGATGGTAGTATTAATGTGCAGTTCAGCTGTGGTGAGGTGGTTGTTAATGTACGACCGAGTCCATCTATCGCACACATTAATAAATGCATTTGTTGCAGCTGCCGTTTTCATCAAGTTTTACAAAATGTATCTTACTCCAGAAACTTGGGTCTTATTTTTTCTTCAAGTGTTGCGTAGCTTGACAGCCAAACAAGCTGCTTTTCAGTACATCGTTTGAAAGAACAAGAGGTGACTGACGCTTGCAGGCATCTCAAAGAAGGTCATTTTTGTAGGTCTCATTCCTGACATTTTTATATTCTTGTATCTTTCACCCCAAAAACATATTAGAGAAAGTGTTGGTGGGTGTTGGTTTCGCTTTTCTGCTTTCTCCAGTGAAACCGAGGTAATCTCGATCCTCCATACACTGACTGAAATCAGAGCTCACAATAGCCACTTTCTCAGAAAGAGGCAAACACTAATTGATTGGGGGGCCTTACACATGTGGTATGTTTACATGCAGGTACTGATTACATGGTGGCTCGCATTTAGGTATACACTTTCTATAGCACCCACTATTTACATCTGCTGATATGCAGCAAGAACCACAGCCAGCTGAATATGTGTGAGCCAAAAATGTTTGTGGGTGTGAGAGAAGTAGGGAGCCCTAAATCAGAATGCTCCAAAGACAGCTCAGCAGGTTAGGTGACTGTTGCTGAGATCTTATATGTTTAGACCTGCCTGTTAAGCCTATGGCTTTTTAACAATTCCTGCTGTAAAATGTGTTGTTTTGACATAGAGATGGGTAAGGCATGCTCACCGCTCAGTGTAGGAATTTCTGCCACATACTGAAAATCACTATTTTTGTTCTTCCCCTGTAGCGGAAATCAAAAGTTGGCTCCCATGAGTAGGGGGAGGGTGGTTGAGGGCCTAGTGTCTGAGAAGCTGTCATGGTAGATGGGGGTGGGTTACACCTCCCAAAAAGTACAGTGGTATCTGAGCTTGTGGGGGTGTCGGTGCTGGGTGGGGTTGCACACTGCCAGCAGAAGCCTATTATATGTCCCAATGCGAGTTAAACTGGGACAGCACTATTACTACTTCCAGGGCTTCGTTAGCGAATCAAATGCAATTTGCAGTTCAGTCCTCAGTGAACTGCATTTTCGGCTGCATGTATTTATACAGAGACATACTGACACAATGCCATTTAAAACATCTCCCATTTTTCAAACGCAATCTAATTCTCAGTTGCGATTTCACATATTTGTAATATTGATTGCATTGCAGCATTAGCATTCAAATTACTTAATATCTCATATTATTTATGTGGCAAGACTATGGCAGCCATCAATCAGTGTGTGACAGTTGTGTGAGACCTCCTGCTGTGTGGGGGTTTATGTATTCAGAATGCTTAGCAAAGGGATAGACAGCAGACTATAGAAACTATAATCAACTACAGAATTGTAGCCAAATTGCAGAAATGTTGCACAAGTGCAAGTGCAAATTTGCAGGGTACTAACCGTAGGGCAACCTTTGCCCTTGGGCACAAACCCATTATTTCAATGCATGTTTTGCACCAGGGCAAAGTTTGCTGTAGTGCTTATCCGGAATGGTATTAGCACCAGGGCAAACTTTGCCCTGGTGCAACCATGCATTGAAAGTATGTTTTTTTGCAATAGGGAAATTGTTGCCTTAGTATTCATACCTTGCAAAATTGCACTTCTCATGGTGCACATTTACTTTGTCTGCATTGCTAGGCTGGAGTCTTTATTTGGCCAGGCCACATTACCGCATATGTCCAACATTAATTTCGCAGCTATCACTCTGGCATCTGCTGTGATGCAGCCTAGCGAGCAGGACGCTGCAGGCCCGGCCGGGCCTTCTGTCAGTCAGCCGGCTGTGGCCATCTTCATTTGGTCTGGAAGCCGCAGCATGCCTTTCACGAGCCGCCCTGCTGACTTCAGTGAGAGGGATAGGAAGGTGAGATCAGTCATTGATTGGTAAACTAAAAACAGCAGAGGGTGGTTCTATGTCTGGGCTAAGCCAACCATTAGCTCTGCAACAAGTATAAGATAGATCAGTGGGTTGAGTGCTCACTGCTACAATGTGTGTAATCTGCAAGTTGCAGGTTCAAATCCATGCAAGGACAAGTCAGTCTTTCATCCTTCAGAGGTCAATAAATGAGTACCAACTCAGGTTGGGTGGTATTGTATGTATACATGTTCTTTATAAAGCGCCTAGGCGTATGCGTTATATACTAACATATCATTATCATTACCTCTTATTAACACACCACTTCTAACCAGCTACACCATTTTACGTTCTCCACCAATTGTCCATTAATGACTAAATTTGTTCCCCCTTTCGCATTTTGGATTATTTTGTACTACACATTTCTGCCAAGAACTCTAAAGCTCCCTTGGACATTGATTTGTGGCTCGGAAAGTAAATCAGGCAGGATGTTATGTGGAGCTACTGGCTTACTAGCAGAGCCAGCTTGAACATGTTTTACTATAGTATGATTACTGGCATTAAAGCTTATATGGGAACACAACACATATTTGTGCAGCCACCATGGACCCCACACAATTGGTAGTGAGGAATGTGGGCTAGTGGAGGCTTTGGCTCATTATGTTGGCTCAGTCTCCATGTTTCCTGGAGCCAAAGGGAGGAAATGAATGAGGGTATCTCTCTGCGTTCCTTGCCACACTTAATTATGTGAGAACTGTCTAACAAATGAAAATGCTTCACAAAACTTCCAACACTGCTGTGAATGTGAGTGGATGCCATGGGTGAAAGGGACTATGAGTGTCGGACGGCCACAAATCTGGACGGAGACACGGAGATGCCCGTGTGGCCCAACTGGAGAGAATACAAAGGTTTAGCGTCTTGCTTCCAGAAAGCAATGCCAATTAACCAATAAAAAAATTAAAAAAAACAATATAGCTGAGGTGTGCCAGGAAATGGAAGCGCTTGAGCTAATTAATCACAGGTAAAAAACACTTTTATATCGAACAAAACTAGCTGCTGCACTCTGATGGAACAAGTAGGCACCTCAAACCTACTCCACATTCAAAAGAGACAGTAATTGTTCCACCGTTGAAATGCGCTGCCAGTTAACACAAATTGCATATATACTAAGGAAATAATGTTCAATGTCGCCAAAGCTACAAGTCTTCATAAATGCTACTCAAATAAGTCTCAAAAATGTTTTTCAATATTTAATTTTGTCCATGTTCAAATGTCAGAGTTATATGCCAACATTTGTTTCGACCTCCACAGGTCTTCTTCAAGGCAAAGCTCCAATATGAAATCTCTCTGATAAATGTCAGCTTCTAAGTAGCTTCAAATATTACAGCAGTCGTGATTCTGACGTCCTAAAGCATTATCTACAAAGCTATAATGCTGATCCGTCGTGGAAAAGTTTGTTAATGGAAATCCGATTCAATGAGGCATATCCAGCCTTTAATGGCAAGACCAGAATATACTGCCGTCCGCACTCGTCTTTCCTACCGCAACCAGGGCGGTAGGAAAGACGAGTGCGGACGGTAGTATATTGCAAATATACCAAATATATGTAACATTTGAATCTACTTAGAAGCTGGCATTTATCAGAGAGATTTCATATTGGAGCTTTGCCTTGAAAAAGACCTGTGGAGGTCGAAACACTTGTTGGCATACAACTCTGACATTTGAACATGGACAAAATTAAATATTGAAAAACATATTTGAGACTTATTTGAGTAGCATTTATGAAGACTTGTATCTTTGGCAACCTTGAACATAATTTCCTTAGTATATGTGCAATTTGTGTTAACTGGCAGCACATTTCAACGGTGGAACAATTCCCCCCTCTGCATACACCTCTGAAACCCTAACCAAACACAACCACAAGTCACAAGCCTACAACACAACAATCTGCACAAACTTCACTACACTGCAACAACAAAACCAACCACACATAGACTCACACAACAGCAGACAACGACTTCCAACCGTAAAACACCCCAAGCCCAGATAACGGACCCACGGGGCTGAGGCTGCCAACAGCACATCACTGCTCTCTTGCACTTTTCCAACTTATTCCCACTAACCCACCCCCCCCTTCTCCCTTTTTTCAGAGCCACCAGAGCGCCAGGGGACCACTCCATTGGTGATAGTATGCAGTACAAATATCCTTTAACATTAGCATATAGGCGCGTTCTGAATGCCACATGATATCATATCATAAATGCTGCAATCTATTTGTTTTTTTATGTTGCATATCCCGCCTGGGGATGAATGCAGATTTGCTTGGTTCTAGCTCAGTTTCTAATGGTTGAGTTTGTTGACACACTACCTTTCATTTCATGCAACAGCCACATTTGGCCTTGGATGCCTGTTACATTCACTGTAATTTGGTAGTATGGGCCTATACACACTGATATTTATGCTACATATTGTGATCCATTCTTGTATGAAATGTATATCATATTACAGTTATATCGTAATCATACTTTTCTTAGTGTACCGAGGAACAATGCTATGTGATGCCACGTACTGTTTTGTAAAGGGGAGAAAGGTTGCGTGCCATCACTTCCTGTGATGTCACATATGGTCGTGGTCAAATGACATCACTTACTGTGATGTCATCAGGGGTCACAAGTCGTGTGATGTCACTTCCGCTACCCCTGGTATTTTGGTGAAATGACGTCCCTGCCCTCAGACAGGGCCGTGCTAGAATACACGTGTAACACGTTCATTTCCTAACATTATAAAAGTGAATGTGCCCGTTCATTTTTATAATGTTAGGAAACTAACGTGTTACACATGTATTCTACCACAGCTGCAAGCTGCAGCCTCGGTCCTCAGGCAGGGCAGGGCAATTGGCAAATAAATGAGCAACATTTGTTGCTTTATTTACTTCCCCCGGCCCCGAGTGACGCGGGCGCCGCTGGCGCCAGCCAGGCCCATGGGCGCACGTGCGGCGTGCCCTCCTCCAGATGATGCGTGCGCACTGACACTGAAGTGAGGATTGATTGGGGCTGGCTGGTGTTGTCGGCCCCGGGCAGCAGTAACTACAGCCTGCCGAGGCAAGCACACTTCTTTCCTCCTGCTCCCGTCCTCGCAGGTGAGGCCTACTGCTGCATAGGCATTTTATTTATTTGAAAGTGGTATTGCAGAGATAATTGGGCCAACCAAGAACGGCCTCTGGAGGCCACAAAGCTAGACACTTTTGTCAAGGCTCAAGTAGTCATGAAAAAGGAAACGCGAGCACTGGTGGTGGACTCTCCTCAGGAGATCAAAGGGCCTGTTCATGGAAGACCTGGGCAGTGTCACCGTCAGCAGATCTTAGACAGTTGCAAGTTCCAGCGGGGTTGGATTGGTCCGTCTGTCGGCCATTCGGCCCTGGCTGGGCCTAAATCACTTCGAAGGCGAGGCCCTGGGGGCCGGTACCACGCTTGGGACGGTTTGGGGGTTACTACGCACCCCTAGTTCCCGCTCCCGAGCATATTGTTCGTCGTTCCCTCTTTCCTGGGCATGCACTGCTGACTGTATTTTAGTGCAAGAGTTTCACACATTTCACTGCTCGCTCAGACTTGTCTTATACTCTTCTTTGTCGTTGTGCTTCTTTTGTTTGGAATAGCAATCACGCTGGTCTAACGAAATAAACAAACACCTACACGAACGTGCCTTGCGAATGATGGTGTGAAGGATGGATGCAGGCGCTGGACCAAAAGCTGAGCGAAGTCTGCCCAGCAGCTGGCTTAGGAAAGCGACTCAGCAACTACAGTAGACAGACTCAGCAACTACAGTGAAACCGTCTCCATGGACGGTTGGCCTGTCTTCCGTATAATGCAAATACCCAGACTTGCAGAATGCCTGCTTCACTTTCTTTCTTCCAGTGGGGGTGACATGCTGTAGCATCAATTCATGCCCTTTAAAATACCCAGCACAGTGCAGCTTCTGATCTCCTTTAACACTAACGCTGGGAAATGGCCATGACTAGCTAACGACACATTAATCAAAGCCAGGTCTCTAAAGAATGGTTCAAGTGTTGGGGAATCACCTGCTCACACTTTCTGTTGTGTGACCAACCAGTGCGCAAAAGAGGTTTCAGAGCGTGGGGCTCTTGATGCCATTTGATACACCAGCAGCTAAACACACCCCGGGCAGGCAGCTCCTTCTACATAGTCGATTTCTCTCCCAAGCTCGGGACAATGCTCTTTACCATAAAGGAGAAAGTGAAAAAGCGCAGAGGTGCAAGGCTGGGGGTTGGGGGTGGAGGGCAAAGCGCACAAAGCTTGGGGTACACTGGAGATGCTGCCCCTGATACCAGCAGTACTCCAAGGCCCTTGAAATGAAATTCAACTATACACTGCACAATGTGCACGGGCCACTGTTATTCAAGCAGCACGCGACTAGTAATTTGCAATAAGTAAATTTAACGAGTCCCAAGAAAAGGTTGCCTTGCACCCTATAAGAATTTGATTGTTTTTGTTTTTATGTTGGGATGGTAGACATCATTTTTCTTTGCAATCTTACTGTTTCATGGTGCTGTCAGGAGCTAAAATGAGTGATCACGAAGGAAACATTTAACAATTTTGAGAGTTCACGAGCATGAGCGAAACAAACCCCAATACTCGAACTGCCATTTCTCTGCCGCAGTAATGCACTGCAGTGTGTTTCAATGTAAAGTCCACATTATATGTCATAATTTTGGAACGCCACCTCTCCAACATTTACATTGGGAGCTATGTTGAATTCTACATGCATGTCAACTCTCTGCATATGTTTAAAGTTGACTTTACCACTCACATGGAGTAGTGATATTGTTTACGTGTGACCCTCCTAAATATATTTAACTTCCCGTGAAATATTTGATGCAATACATATTGCATAAATGCATGTATTTTAATGCTGAGATAGACGGGCTTGTACAGCTATCGATGGGTATGTTGCTGGTGCTAGGTCTAACACTGTTCAAGACCAGTTCATCACCTTTTAAGGGTGGCTAAATGTTTGAGGTCACACAAATGACATTAGTGTAGATCTAAAATTGTCGATTCTCTGACCTGAGTCACAGCAGCAAACTGGTCATTGTTACTAAAAATGAAGAGCAAAAGCAAACTAACATAACCAGGCCTGTTCGGGTTTGACCCTCTTATTGCCGTTTTCTGAGGTTCATGAAATTCAGCAGATGGCAGCATTGACAATTATGTTAACTCATAATCCCCACTCCCGCTGCTCAGCCCATGACACATGCATGAGATCACAGGTCGGGGGTGGGGGGGCGCCAACGATGCTTCCTGCCTGGGGTGCAATCTGCTGTAAGACCGGCCCTGCCCTGACCCGATCCAGATCTGGGCTGGCTCACTTCCGTGTGTATAGCTGCAGCCAGAGAAAGGGAGGCAGGCGGCAGCGCACACCTTTGCCGACGCAAACATTAAGCCGCCCCCACCCCAGCCCAACTTTGAGCAGCAGCCAGATAGGCCAGGAACAGCGCCAGACAGTAGCCAGCCGACTAGACCAGTGCCACTGACATAAGGGCACAAGGATGGCCCATGTGCGTGGCAAAACGTATTGAGTGGGGGGTCATGGGGCCGTGGGCTGCCCGCGCCACTGGCTGGGCCGGCCACCCACGGGACGGGTGCACGCGGGCTCTGTACTGGCTGGAAGACGTTCAACTTTGCCAGGTAGGGGTGAACTCGATTTAGTTCTGGGGAGGCCATGTGATGCGGCACTGTGCTTGCGAGAGTCGCAGTGCAGTACTATTCATGTGCGCAATGCATCCACACACAGTGGCACACTCCGCTGCTGCCAACCTGGAATTGCTTCTTCAAATTGTTCGACCACCAGGTAGTAAATGTTGCTTCCTGAAATCCCAGCATTCTCGAACATGTTCCCAGAGAGTTGATTGCAGATGTGTTTTCAACCTCCTCCCCCCCATTGTTCAGGTATAATAGGAAGCTTCAGGCCTCCAATGCCACCGCACATCTGCTCCTGTATTTTAGAACGGGAACCATAACAATTCTGAGTGGTGCAGTGGTGATACATTCAATTACCTGATTTTTCTACTAATTATACGTGTGGAGATTTATAACACTGGAACATTTCGGCCTGGATGTGATTTATACAGCTTTCTGCTGAGTTGTTAGGTGGTGCCGTGTTATGATGGCCCTCGGTTGTATCCTTATAAGTGGCTTGCATAATAATCATTCACACATGTTCAATAATAATTTTATCTTGGTTAAAAAAGATGTTATTCAGCGGTCCCACGAGTAAATCGCTCATGGCGCAGGTACAATGAAAGCAATATTGTGCAACATGGAACTTCTCAGGAAATAATTTTTTTCATTTTAATAATCATTGTTGGTGTTTTGCATAGCGCTGCCTACCAGAGTTAACCGTTTCCGATCGCTTTGTAACAGGTGCTACATTTCACATTATCACCCATATTTGTTGTACTCCATCTGTGTGCGTCCTGGAAAAGGATGAATTGATGAGTCTGCCCAGTGGTGATTAGAACCTTCCTCCATACAGCAGCGCCTTATCCTCAAACATGCGTGTGCTACGTTTACAGCTATTGACATGACCTTAATTTACAGAGCGTGTGTTCAAATTTTACTGCTGCAGTACAAGTCCTATGAAAATTGATGTTATGTGAACAGTACTGCACCAGTGAGTAGTGGTCTTACAGGGTAGCTAAATATCAAATTCACAAAATGAAGAAATTACATCAGGGGATCAGTCCTTGGGACTTCAGGTTCAACAGACAACTTAACCACCAGCATTTATTTTTCAAAAATATTGAGACGTCTACCTTTATTTGAAGGACACCTATACCTTCTAGCATGGTAGCAAGTGGCAGCAATAACACAAGTAGTCAAAATATGAACACATTTGGGATAAACCCAGAGGTGGAATTGGAAAAAAGGAACTAGTGGTACTCTGGCTGCAACCAAAAAGGAGGGAGTGGAATGGTGGACTGATGTGCGGGGGAGGGGCGCAGTGTCTGGGTGTCGAGTGTGGGTGGGCTTAGATGACCAGGATCACAAACTTTGACTCAAATTGTTGGATTTCTAGGTCACTGGAGAACTCAACAAGAGCTCAAGATGTGAGACGAGAGGAAGTGACAGAAGCCAGCAGTTATTGGGGACATCTCATCAGAGGCAGAGGCAGTTACAACTAAACTGTCAGAAATAATTGAAGGTGCCCCCATAGAGCGAGTGGTAAAAACCAGTTGGTTCAAAAGAACAGACAACTTTCCACCAGATGAAGTGGCATGTAGTGGTCCTAGTCTGTCATAAATATTGGAAAATGCCCCCACCACAGAGGAAGTGGCACAAACCAGACGGCCACAAAGAAATTAGGTCATCCCCGCAGAGGAAAAGATAACCAGTGATACGAGTTTGTCACAAATAATTGAAAATTGCCCCACAGAGCAAAAGGCAGACACCAGTCAATTAAAAAGAACAGAGGATATCCAAGAGGAAGTGGCTGGCAGTGGTATCATTCTCTTACAAACCTTTTAAGATGCACCCACAGAGGAAGTGGCAGAAACCAGTGTGTCTGAAAGAATTGAGGACATCCCTTTATAGGAAGTGGCAGGTGGTGGTGGAACCAGTCTCTCACACACAACTGGAGATTCCCCCAAGGAGGAAGTGGCAGAAACAAGTATGTCTGAAATAATTGAGGACATCCTTTTAGATGAAGTGGCAGGTGATAGTGGTCCCAGTTTGTCACAGACAAATGAGGATTCCCCCAAAGATGCCATGGCAGAAACCAGACTGTCTGAAAAAATTGGAGACATCATCATTCCCCCAGAGGAAGTGCCAGGTACTAGTCATTCAGAAGAATCTTTAGCTGCTTTACTAAATACAGAAGACTCAGGGAACCGGGGTGTGGAGCACAGACCACGGAAAGATGATCCACAGGTGGCAGACTATTTGTTTCAACATCCAAAATCAGATCAACTTTGCCATTTCTTTCAGCACCATCCAACTCAACCTCCTAATTCGCGCCATCGAAATCGCGTGAAAAGCACACTCGCGTAGCCTGGAATACATGTACCCTGCTCGCGCCAGCCTAATTGCGTGAAAAGTGCACTCGCGAACCCAGTATACACGTACCCCGCTGGCGCCAGCCTAATCATGTGAAAAGCACACTTGCGTATGTCGGGGTGTTTCTCCCGGGGTCGGGTGGGCCGTCCGCGGACCTCTGGGCTGGGAGGCCCCAACTCCTCCCGTGTTCCCCAGAAATGAGTATGAGACACACGCAAGGAGCAAGGTGGTTCTGCTGTTTATTGAACAACGGCAGGGATGGGTCTAGGATCATACGCGTCCGTCCAGACTCTCAAAATTCATGGGGCTTGCAGGCCCGTTTTTGCCTCAGTATGACGTGCTATTTGTGTCACCTGGGAAAGTTAGCGAAAAACCTATCGCCACTCTGGATTGGTTCCTCGAGTGGTAGGGTTAGTATAGAATACATATAGAGAACATTATTAGTGGTTGAGGGTCAGTCCGGTGGTATTCTTGGGTTGTCCCTTCTATTAGATACTTGAAAATCGTTACACGAAAACCCCTAATGATTGGCTAATGTTAGTGGCGTCAGTGATGAGCGCCCCCATGTTCTGATTGGTCCACTCACGAGCCCCTCAGCCTGGGACCATCGTTGTTCCCAGCTCGCGGTGTACCTGTCACTAGCAACAATATGCAACTATGTGTTCGTGCAGACAATGCGCGGATTTGCTCATAGGCCTGAGAGCAGACCATTCCCATCGCTGTAGGTGTCCATTGGGTCATTTCATTGTTGCAGCCTGTGTCCCAGACGTGGGACCCAGGCGACTTCTCCCTCGTGGGTCTGGCACCTTGTCAGGTTGGCTTGGTCACGTGAGGAGAAACCGTGGCTGAGGCAGAATTCTGCACATTTAAAGTTGTATTTGCTTCTGCGTGCTTGGCTTTGCTTATAGGTGTGACCTTGGCGTCGGCTGGTAGCATACGAGTTGCAACATCGCTCCCTTGGCTGTCAGCTCTCGCTGGGCTTGTTCTGCATGGTCAGCACTTGTACTCTTGCTTGTTCAGTGTTCATGGCGCCTCTTGCTTGCGGCCTACTTGGGCCTGGTTCATAGGTGGGGATGTGTAATACACGGCACTTGTGTTGCGGTGTGACATGCAAGGGTCGGGAGAAGCGTCAGCAAGCGTGTAAGCGAGTGCTTTGTGCGTCTTGCGTGTCTGCATTTCGGAAAACCTATGTGAAAAATAATAAAGATGCGCGTGAGTGGGGGTCTCCGTCACCTACGTCATAGCACTGATTATATTCTTCGTGTGGGTTGGTGTGTGAGTGTCCAGTGTGCATGGTGGCACATGTATTCTTGGCAGTTGGCTGGGTCGTCATGGCATCTCTAACGATGTGGGTGCTTGTTGTTGAGGTCTTAGTCGAGTTCATCCATGCCTCAGGTGTCGGCTTGAGTAGGGCAGGCTGGTGGGCAGGCTGGTGGGCACATGCGTATGTTTTTGAACCAGGGTATTTGGTCATCTGGTAGATAGACAAATTCATCTTGTGGCGGATGTCTGGGCCGCGATCCTCTGGGCCAGGGTCGCGAGGAGATTGGGGGAGTCTTTTCTCCCATTCTTCCACTTCAGTCCCCCCTCTGGTCGACTTGTCGACCACAAATATATCTTTTTCTTTATCTCCTCTTAGTCTCCATATTTTAGTCACTCCTCCCAGGTGTCCATAGTGGTTGACATGGTCTTCAAATGACCAGTACATGTATACACAGCTCCCTCCCGGTTTGCAGTATACCCATCTTCCGATATAGCTCCTCGGGTTTCTTGGGTTCTCAAGCTTTACGGATTGTGGGTCTAAGTGATTGGTGATGATCTTTCTGCGCAGTTTCTCTCTTTCCTTTATTATCACGTCTGTGTGCTGGTCATCGTCAGTTGGCATCAAGGGGTGCATGCCGACCATTTCGATCATTTCGTCTGTAGTGCGTGCCTTCCTGGCCTTCCAAAACCTTATTATAATCAATACAGCTGCAGCCAGTATTATGCATCCAACTATTATCTTGAGCCCGTCCAACAGCCATGATGGCATCCATGATCATAACAATGAAAACCAGCTATCATCCTTCTTTACTCCTTTACTTTCTTCCATCATCTTGGAGTGCATCTGGGCCAGTTGTGATACTGCTTCGGTAAGTGTACCATTTTCGGCATCGTTAGCAGGAATAAATGTGCAGCATGATTGTCCTATCTTTGCGCAAACTCCTCCCTCCATCGCTGTGAGGAGATCCAATACATATCTGTTCTGCTGTGCTACCAATCTCACCGCTCGCAGTTCCTCTTTTATTGCATTGAATCTGTTTACTGTTGAATTAATCGTCATCATTAGTTCCCATCGTGTTATCTGGAGCCATTTAGCGTTTGCATAAGCTTGTAGTCCAGGGTGTATTATTGATGAGAAGAACATAGCAGCCCTGCTAAATAACCTGTGTTCTGGTGGGATAGAAGTGAGTGCTGTTTCCGACCTTAGCCACAGGTAGTTTCCTGTCAGGGGTTCTCCTTGTCTCTTTTTCCTGTTTAGGACATTATTGTTGTTGTTGTTGTTCTCTCTCTCTTGTGATTGTACAGATCTCTTCTTCCTCTTGTTCCCTTCATCCATTTTGGGTAAGTTGTCCATATTCACTTGTTTCTGGGGCACCACTAGCGATGGTACATTGATGTGTACCATTGTGCATATACCATTCCACAATGGGGGCAGGGTGTGATATGCCTTATTTCCGCAGGCCCAGTAGTGATCCATTATCACTGCTGTTCCAGCACCCCCCTCTGGTAATTCTAACACGCTTCCACAGTTGGTGTTGTATCCCACCTCCACATCTTCTCTGTGTTGGTAGCCTAACTTGGGCGCGGTCAGCGGTAGTATGCTTATTGGGTCTTCATCCTTCTCCATCCATGTCAGCATTGGTACGTACTTGCCCCATGTCGTCCAACATCTGTCATTGTGTTCCTTTATGGTGGTAATATTTTCTCTTGTTACCATGTTGCTACCGACCACTCCTATCTCCCATTCATTGTTCATGTATACCTTCCCTGCTATTGTTACCAGTGGCCTTTCCAAACAGCCTTGTATACCAGGAACTTCAGTGGCGTACCAATCACATGGTAGGTATTGTAGTGTTACTTTCTTCGTTTCTCCCTTTTCAGGGCCACTTGTCATGTATCTGAACGCTTCAGCATGCAAACTGCTCTTATGGTAACTCAAATATGACTTGAGGAAATTGTTTTCGTATGGGTATGCGCCTCTTGTTTTACACTCCATTCTCATCACCGTTCCTTGAAATCGCCCTCTCGTTTGGTATAGTGCCAGATATACTATACATCGTGCTGTCTTTTCTTCTATTTCTGTGGCGACGAATGTTCAAGAAGCGCTCATGGCGTATGGGATCAATGAGCAAACATAACAGCTATCTTCTGTTGTCTGCTTACCTATTTGGGTCATGTGTTGGTACCACATGTTGTTTGAGACGTGTGCTGAATCTGTTATGTAATTATCAATACCCTTGTTATCTGAATATGTGCTGCGTTTAACTCTACTTCCCTTATGCAGAGGGTTGCTAGTACCACCTGACGTCACACCTGTTGCAGCCATGGGAGGGGGTATGTTAGGTTTGGCTGCACCCATAACATTGATAGCATAACTTTTCTGCCATACAGAGGCAGCCAATAGACCAGTGATGACCAATACTCCTATCATTTTTATTACAAAAGCTAGTCTCACCGGCATTTGCTCTTACCTTGCTGCAGTCCGGCAGCTTATTCTTGCGACGTTAAAGGTGCCCACCTGAAAATCCTCAATACGCTTGTTATTATTGTCAGTGGTTGTTATCAAGCTCTCCCTATCAAGTAATCGTTCAGTGCCGAGGCGAAGAGCTGTTCCCACGCTAACCTTAGTGATCTATCCCTTAGCACGGGTAAGTGCTGGTGAAGATGGGGAAATGATTGTTCTAGGGCCAAAATAAATGCTGTGTAATATACACGTACCCTTCTTCTTTTCAGGTACTTCGGTCTTTTTATGTGATATACAAATTGTTGTGATAGCGCTTCAGGGGAGCTATCATCCGTGGGCAGCATCTACTCCTGGGTACAGTACACTGTTAGTTACCTATTTTCTTAACAAAACAATTATACACGGTACCTGCATGTGCAAGAGAAGAAAAAGAGAAAACATACAAGTGTTTTACATGTGTGTGTGTGCGCAAAACAATGTCCTTCAATTGGGGGTGACCTTAGAGGGGGGCGGGGGGGTTGGGGCTCAATTGGCGGAAGTTTGTTTACTTTTTGATCTTGTGACCATGGGATGGGCTGTGGGCAAGTGTCCAGTGTCTATTTCAGTAGTTGCCTCTGGGGAATCTGGGGTGTGATCACATGTAGTGACACTACTGTCATCAGCTGTGGTCGACGTTTCCTTCTCCGTAGCTAATTCCGTTGCTGTCGTTGCTCTTCCAATGGCCCTGTCGTTAACGCTAGGGCAGGTCTGGAGTTTGTAGATCTTCACGTCGTGTAGGTGATTCCAGGCACGCTTATCCTGCAATTTCACCGCTCTTGTAGCTACCTCTTCTACCAAATGAGGACCAGTAAAGCGTGGGCCGTTCCACTTTCTATTGAAGTTGCGGAGTAGCACATGGTCACCTTTAGCAATTTTGCTTAGTCCTTCCTTTTCCAGTTCCTTGTCGGTGTCTTCTTGTTGAGAACTCTTCGACCCGCCCCGCGTGCGCTCGAGCTGTTGAGATACAAACGCTACACTAGTAATCAAAGAAGACACATATTGATACATTTCGTCACCAAGAACAGTTGCAGTATTTTCATAGTCTGTGAATGTTCTTGATGTAGGCATTAGAGGAAGGCGCATTTGACGTCCTGTCACCACCTCGTGAGGAGTGAGGTGGTGATCAGACCCTGGCCTATTCCTTAGCTCGAATAGAGCTAGCGGAAGACAGTACATCCAGCTCTTCTTGGTTGTTTGCTGTATTTTTGCTATTTCTTCTTTCAATAGGCCATTCAGGCGTTCACATATACAGTTGGCCTGTGGGTGATATGCACATGCAAATGTATGCTTGATACCCAGCAAGGACGTGATGTGCTGAAACATTTCATTAGCAAAGTTTGGGCCGTTATTTGACCTCAGCACTTCGCATCTGTGTGTGAGCAGGGTCCGGCCTCGATCCATCTGGAGAAAGGGCACACCACTACAATCATATACCTATTTCCTTGACATACATTGATCATATCAATGTAGTCAATATGAATGTGCAGGAAGGATCCCTCTGGCCGGGGTATAGTACCTTTTATCACTTGCAGCGTGTGACCGGCCGTAAACTGTTTGCATGTGAGGCAATTGCTGATGAAATTTGTTAAACTCGGGGCAGAACATGACTTCCCTAATTCGTGCTGCAATTACTTCCTTTCCTGTTTGAGCTGGGTGATGGAGCTGGGCCAGGGCCGTGTTCAACAGTGCCAACGGCATGACCACCTTTCCGGTGTTATTTTGACGCCACAGTGCGTCAGTTGGGCACATCGTACATCCTCTTTTTACCCATAGTTCCTTTTCTGCCATTGGTGCGGCTGCCTGTAATTCCATTATCTGTGTGGCTGGGAGATGGGTGTACCCTTCCTTCATCAACATTTGTTTGGCCATCCCCCTCCCTCTCCCTCTCTCTAACTCTGGGGGGTTCCATATTTCACCAAAGTAGGCCACATGTTTGGCATGTGCGTCTGCTGTTTCATTCCCTTTCGAGATATGGTCGTCTCCATTAGTGTGTTCCGGGCATTTAACCAAAGCTATTTCTTGGGGATCATTAATTACTTCAATTAGTTCTGCTAACAAGAGAGCATGTTGCACTGGGGTGCCATCAGCTCTCCTAAACCCCCTTCTCTGCCATTTTATCAACCCCGAGTGGACAGTTGACGTGACATATGCGCTATCAGAATATATAGTAACTCTTTTGTGAACGCTTTCCTTCAACGCCAAGATCAGTGCAACCAATTCTGCTGCTTGAGCCGAATAATGCTGTGGTAACTGTACACATTTCACCGGGGCATACATCAAATCTTCTGTCATTTTTACAACTGCTGCCCCAGTTCTCCTTATCCCATCACTTTGGTCTATTGTTGATGACTCATCAATAAACAAAGAGGCCGATTCATGGAATAATTAGCGCGGCGCAAATGGGCAAAAACGTGCGAATCACAGTGGAATAGCGAAAATCGCAGTGCAAGTGCGAAAATCGCACGAAAAGCAGCGCACATCGATTCATGGAAGTCCGTGCGCGAGAAAACCAGCGGATGTGCGATAAAAAAGTGCGCGGCGCACGTTGGCGCACAGGCCATCTAACAGCGTGCGCCAGGTCACAGCGAAAATCGCACAGGCCACAGCGAAATTCGCACATAGCGCGGCGCACACAACAAAAGTAGGCGGAACACGGGCGTAACACTCGGAGTGGGGAACAACTTGCCAAAACGTGGGCGTCACGGGGGAAAGTACAGGGCACAAGTGCGCGGAACGCCCACAAGCTCGCCTGGAATAGAATAGGGGAAAAAAGCGCACGCTCAAACCAGCGTACAGGCACAAACACGACCGCCACAAGAAAGCAGGCGGTAGCGTCTCTGCGGCTGTAAGAAATGTGCGCCAAAAGGTGCGCCAACAAATAGCACCTATATACTGCCATGATGAATGTCCTATACTGTGGCCCTCCAGGACAAATGACGTGCAAAGGGGTACCCACAAACACGGACACCCGCTGACAAAAAATACGTGTGCGTGTATACCGGGGTGCGCGGGAAGTCTCACACGCGATTTCAGCAGGGTACGTGTATTTCAGGGGTGCGTGGGAAGTTCCACACGCGATTTCATCAGGGTACGTGTATTTCAGGGGTTCGCGTGAAGTTTTTCACGCGATCGGGCCTGGGGGAGCGGGCTACGTGTATTACAGGGGTTCGCGTGAAGTTTTTCACGCGATCGGGCCTGGGGGAGCGTGCTACGTGTATTACAGGGGTTCGCGTGAAGTTTTTCACGCGATCGGGCCTGGGGGAGCGGGCTACGTGTATTACAGGGGTTCGCGTGAACTTTCTCACGCGATCGGGCCTGGGGGAGCGGGCTACGTGTATTACAGGGGTTCGCGTGAAGTTTTTCACGCGATCGGGCCTGGGGGAGCGGGCTACGTGTATAACAGGGGTTCGCGTGAAGTTTTTCACGCAATCGGGCCTGGGGGAGCGTGCTACGTGTATAACAGGGGTTCGCGTGAAGTTTTTCACGCGATCGGGCCTGGGGAAGCGGGCTACGTGTATTACAGGGGTTCGCGTGAAGTTTTTCACGCGATCGGGCCTGGGGGAGCGTGCTACGTGTATAACTGGGGTTCGCGTGAAGTTTTTCACGCGATCGGGCCTGGGGGAGCGTGCTACGTGTATTACAGGGGTTCGCATGAAGTTTTTCACGCGATCGGGCCTGGGGGAGCGGGCTACGTGTATTACAGGGGTTCGCGTGAACTTTCTCACGCGATCGGGCCTGGGGGAGCGGGCTACGTGTATTACAGGGGTTCGCGTGAACTTTCTCACGCGATCGGGCCTGGGGGAGTGGGGTACCACTCACCGTCTGCCTTGCGTGTAGAAGAACGCGTAGCCAACACCCGCTGTGAAGTAATAGCGTGTGAACCCCAACGGATGGAAAACACACGCACCGCACGAAAAGCACGTACAGAACATAAAGGCACGCGGGATCACCAAGCCCTGCCAGGGCAACGCCCGTGCGCAAAACGTCACAGACGCGCTTACGCTGTAAGGGCCTTTGGTCCAACGAAATCGCGTACGCGTGCTGACGCGCTTACGCGCTAAGGGCCTTTCCTCGATTTTCACGCTGACGTGCAGGATTTTCACGTGCCAAATCACTCCGTATCAAGCTGGCCACGCGAAAACACACGGAAGACCACGCTCCTGCCCAGAAGGCCGAATTACTGCCCCCCAGTGCCCCGAGCAGCCTCCCACGTGCCATCTGCTGCTGCCTGCCTGCCTGCCTGCCTGCTGCCACCGTGCCCTGCCATTTGGTGCCTGCACATCAGCCATCTGCAGGTGTCCAGTTGCTGTGTCCACCCCTGCTGGAACAGAAGACTCCCGACTCAGATAACATCGCTCCACAGCCCAGCCCCAGGACCCAGTTGCCCACCCACTCCTGCCCCTGGGGTTGCCATGTCGGGCACATCAACATCTGGCACCAGTGGCAACCCCCGGCCAGAGGGGCAGAAGGGCACCAGCTTCACTGCCACCGAAGTTGGTGTCCTGGTGGAGCAAGTCCTGGGGCAGTATGATGCCCTCTTCGGATCGTCCCGCGCCAACAAGGAAGGACGGGAGAGGATCTGGGCCGACTGTGTGGTTGCCATCAACGCGGAGGGGGTGGCAACTCGCATCATCCAGAAGGTCAAGAAGCGCTGGGAAGACTTGAGGTCCAGGACCCTCATGAAGGCCCGGCGCCTCGTGGAGGGGGGCCGGGGCCGCATGAGTTCCATCCAGTTGAGGGTCCTGGAACGCACACACCCAGCGCTCCACGCCCAGGTCCTTGAGAGGGAGACCCGTCTGGATTTGAGCGGTAAGTGGCCAAGCATTGCTGTGTGAGACAGGGCATGTTGCAGTGTGCTGGTTGTCTGATACTTGCCTGCATGTGTGACATAGGCCATGTACGCATGTATGTGTGCAGGGACATCATGGGAATGCATGTGCGACCTGTAATGTGTGAACCGCACGGTTGTTGCATGTGTTTGAATGCGACATGGGGAGCCCTGTGCAGATTGCACACATGAGAGCATGGCAGTCTCTGTTCCTGGACATGGGTGGGGGCGAGGGATGGGTGCTGATGCCAGATACATATGTGGTATCCATGTATGTGTGCCTGACCTGCGTGTCTGTGACTTGTGAGTGCCATGGATAATGACACATGTCTGTGACAATGTACAGATTCACTGATGCAGCCTAGTCACCCTTGTATGCACTGTGATTGGGGTGTACGGGGCCAGATGGATGTGACTGAGGTGAAGTGTGTGCATGTGATAGGCATGACCCATGATGCATGTGAGTCCCATTACATTGTATGATTCGAGAGTCCATTGGACATGCATTGAAATGTCCATGGCACGCACCATGACTGTCACTGTGTGTGTTTTGCCTGGACTGACACATGTGTTGTGGTGTGACATGATGGAAGTGTACTATGACAGTGGCACTCATCTGCTATTGCTTCCTGTCTAGGGGACCATTGTACAGTACCCTGATGCTTGTGTTCTATGTCTCCCTCTACGCAGCGGCTAGTGAAGGAGAGGGCGGAGACGGCGCTGTGGAGCAAGGCGGCGGGGATGCCCCCACGGCTGCAGCGGAAGGGGTGGGTGAGCCCCCACAGGGGCCTGCTATGGCGGTAGACGGCGAGGAGCCATCCAGGTTGGTGGTTTCCACAGAGGAGGAGGAGGCCGCCACTGAGGCGCACATGGGGCCTGGTGGGGGCATCCCTGCTGGTGCAAGTGGTGCAGTCCAGGGGCAGGGGCAGGAGGCAGCACAGGTCACCGTGGAGGGGCCTGTGCATGTCGCTGTCCCTGAACCTGTGGGTGCACCACCTTGCACCAGCAGGTATGCCCCGTCCCAGGCCCGTCCGCAGGTAGAGGGGATGCCCATGTCATCTGACTCCCCTCCACCTGCGGACGAGGGGACCCCTGGCCGTGTGGAGAAGGTCCTGATTGGGGTCACGATGCGCACGGCTGTGATTCGTGATGCCGTGCGTGCTTCCCAGGAGGAGCACGCACGTCATCACGAAGAGCACCGTGCCGACGTGGCCCAATTGGGATCGGCCATGTTCGGGGGTTTCCTGCATGTGTCGGCCAATCTGGCGGCCCTCTCCTCCTCTGTGGAGACTATACGCCAGTCGTTCTCCTTGCCGTCTTCCGGCCCAGATGCCACCAGGGCCCCCTGTGGACCTGCCCTGACCAATGCAGCCAGCTCGGTGGGGATCCCATCCCTGCCACAGTCGGGAGTCAGAGGTCCAGCAGGGGTGGACAACACAGCAACTGGACCCCAGCAGATGGAGGATGTGACGGCATCATCGGGCAGGGCACGTGCACGACGGCGTCGGTGGTTTCCATCATCCTGGATGCCGTCGTGCTGGCAGAGGCAGTGGCGTCGGAGGCAGCAGCAGGCTCGACGTGGGAGGCATCATGGTTAGGGGCCATCAAGATCAGAGGGGCAGGCATCGGCCGGAGGGCAGGAGAACCCTGGGATGGTAGTGTCTTCCGTGTGGGAGCAGTTGGTCCAGCGGATAGGTGCGGAGCGGCAGCGGGCGGAAGAGGAGCGGCTCACCATGGTCAGGGCGGAGTTCTCCATGCGTCGGGCGTTGAGGCGGGCTGAGTGCCTCGAGGAAGCTCGCAGGGAGTTTGAGGTGAACATGGGGTTATCCCTGCGAGACCTCGGGGCCAGGACAGAGTCCCGCCTCCAGGACATCGACATGGAGTTCGATGATGCCCTGGCTGGCAACATCACAGAGTGAGCCGCAGGACTTGCCCGCTGCCATTGTATATAGTTCTTTAGTTAGTTAGTGTTAGGTTTCCTTTATTTTTTGAGATTTTTTTTTTATTAGGTAGTAGTAGGTTTCATTTATAGTGTTGGGCTCATGGACCCTGGAATATTCTTGTGTATAGTTGGATTTTTTAATATACATTTTTTTGATTTATATTTGTGTTCACCATGAGGCAATGGTTTTTCCTTATTTTTTTTCACCATGATTTTGCTTTGGACAACATTAGTTTTTGGATTCCTTTGTTTTTTTGATTTTTACATTACTTATCGGACATGGACAATTTATTTTGTTATCCCCATTGTTGTATGTTTGATTAGTTTACTTCATTTTCTTCGAGAATACATGTTTTTATAACTTTCTTTTGTGGTATTTTCTCATTGGTTTCATGCATGTCATGATATGGGTTTTGACATTGACTTGCACCCATTGTGTATGTGTGTGTGACGGACATGTGTTCATTTACATACTTGCCATTGGGGTTGTATCATGTAATTGCATTTGCTATGTGGGTGGATGCAATCCTTGGCTGGGTGTTTGTGCTGGGTATGCTGCCCATTACTGCCATGATTGTGTATCGTCAGGACCTGGGGGCAGGGGGACATGGGTGGGGGCCTGCTGGCAGGTGCCCCACAGTGCTGGGGGGTGGGGGTGGTGGGGAACATGAGTTGGACATGGGTGGGGGCCTGCTGGCAGGTGCCCCACAGTGCTGGGGGGTGGGGGTGGTGGGGAACATGAGTTGGACATGGGTGGGGGCCTGCTGGCAGGTGCCCCACAGTGCTGGGGGGTGGGGGTGCAGGGGGACATGAGTGGGGGCCTGGTGGGGGCTGCCCATGGTGGCTGGGGGGTGGGGGTGGGTGGGAGACATGAGTGGGGGCCTGGTGGGGACTGCCCATGGTGGCTGGGGGGTGGGGGTGGGTGGGAGACATGAGTGGGGGCCTGGTGGAGGGTGCCCATGCACTGCTGGGGGGTCGGGGCGCAGGGGGACATGAGTGGGGGCCTGGTGGAGGGTGCCCCTGGTGGCTGGGGGGTGGGGGTGGTGGGAGACATGAGTGGGGGCCTGGTGGAGGGTGCCCCTGGTGGCTGGGTGGTGGGGGTGGTGGGAGACATGAGTGGGGGCCTGGTGGAGGGTGCCCCTGCACTGCTTGGGGGTGGGGTGGTGGGAGACATGAGTGGGGGCCTGGTGGAGGGTGCCCCTGCACTGCTTGGGGGTGGGGTGGTGGGAGGCATGAGTGAGGGCCTGGTGGAGGGTGCCCCTGCACTGCTTGGGGGTGGGGGTGGTGGGAGACATGAGTGGGGGCCTGGTGGAGGGTGCCCATGCACTGCTGGGGGGTGGGGGTGCAGGGGGACATGAGTGGGGGCCTGGTGGAGGGTGCCCCTGCACTGCTTGGGGGTGGGGTGGTGGGAGACATGAGTGGGGGCCTGGTGGAGGGTGCCCCTGCACTGCTTGGGGGTGGGGGTGGTGGGAGACATGAGTGTGGGCCTGGTGGAGGGTGCCCATGCACTGCTGGGGGGTGGGGGTGCAGGGGGACATGAGTGGGGGCCTGGTGGGGGCTGCCCATGGTGGCTGGGGGGTGGGGGTGGTGGGAGACATGAGTGGGGGCCTGGTGGAGGGTGCCCCTGGTGGCTGGGGGGTGGGGGTGGTGGGAGACATGAGTGGGGGCCTGGTGGAGGGTGCCCCTGGTGGCTGGGGGGTGGGGGTGGTGGGAGACATGAGTGGGGGCCTGGTGGAGGGTGCCCCTGCACTGCTGGGGGGTGGGGGTGGTGGGAGACGTGCATTGTTGATCAGTAATGCAAGGTGACATGTGGGTTGGCTGGGGGGCATGCCCATGGTGGATGGGCTGCCTGCGGGACATGAGCAGGGGTGCAGGGTAGTCCCCCGTGGTGTGGGCTGCCTGCAGGGGCCGTGGAGGTTGTGGAGTGTACACCTGGGAGGACCCACACGGCCAATTCACGTGTAGCACTCCCCAGAACCCCTGAAATACACATACCCTGCTGAAATCGCGTGTGGAACTTCCCACGGAATACACGTACCCTGCTCGCACTGGGCCAATCGCGTGTGGAACTTCCCGCGCACCCCTGTAATACACGTACCCTGCTGGAATCGCGTGTGGAACTTCCCGCGCACCCCTGGAATACACGTACCCTGCTGAAATCGCGTGTGGAACTTCCCGCGCACCCCTGGAATACACGTACCCTGCTTGCACGGGGCCAATCGCGTGAGAAACTTCACGCGAACCCCCTGAAATACACGTAGCCCGCTCCCCCAGGCCCGATCGCGTGAGAAAGTTCACGCGAACCCCTGAAATACACGTAGCCCGCTCCCCCAGGCCCGATCGCGTGTGGAACTTCCCGCGCACCCCTGAAATACACGTTCCCCGCTTGGCGTTTGCTGTTTGCCAGCCCGGTGAACTGGTCCAGGGTTAGCGCAGCCCTTTGCGATGATTTAGCGATTTTGATGGCTTTTCCTTGCGCGAGGGCGTTCTTGGGGGCGTTACTGGCGCTGCTGCAGGGTCGCTGCGATTCTCTGCGCCACGGCTGGTTTGGGAGCCTAAAATCCATGAATACGCTGTGCGCGGAAATCGGTTTTAGCGCACGTGCCTGGCGCAGACAATCGCACGAGGACACTCTGCGCCAGCCGCTTGCGACACTTTTCTGCGAAATTCTATGAATTACCCTGTAAATGTCTCCACCTTTGAGTGCATCCTCTTCAACTTTTCTAGTGCATGAATACATTTCGATAGTCTGTGTACAATCGTGAGCATAATCGCCTTCCTCGATAACTTCCGCTATAAACCTTGCTGGGTTAACTGTACTACATCTGACAATTGACAGTTCAGGTCTAGACAAAATGATCTCATAACCTGACGCCCTCTGCGTGGTTAGTGTGGACTTAGGATTATTCAATATTGCAAACAGCGCATGCTCCACAAATAGTGTGGTTGGGCACCCCATTGTAATCGATGATGATTTCTCTACCGCAAATGCAGCTGCGGAGAGACTCTGATCGCAAGGGAAATGACCTAACATAACAGGGTCCAAGTGACCGCTGTAGAACGCTATTGGCTTGTGTCCCATGCTGGTTTTCTGAGTCAATACTGCTTTCATTACTGCTGAGTCGCAATGTGAAAAGATAAAGAACTGCTGTTCATAATCTGGGGTGGCTAGTACCGGAGCAGTGGATATTGAATGCTTCAACTCGTCAAATGCCTCATTCATTTCCCTTGTCCACCCCAATGTTTTGTCCCCTTTGTGTGCTTCGCTCAATGCTTCAAGTAGGGGTCCTATGTATGAGCTGTAGTCAAAAACCCATGCTCTACAGTAGTTGCACAATCCCAGGAACTGCTGCAGCTCCCTCACCATTTGTGGTAGTGGTGTGTTTGATATAGCTTGTGCTCTTTGTGGTGCAATCTTCCTTCCGTGTTGGGATATTAGTTGACCAATGTATAATACCTGTTCCTGACAGTACTGTAACTTTTCTTTGTCTACCTTGTAACCTTTTTCAGCCAATACTGTCAGCATTTTCAATGAGTCCTCCCTGCACCTTTTCTCGCTTGTGCTGCAAATTATTATATTGTCAACATATTGCAGCACCGTACTTTCCAATTCAACGTTTCCCAAGTCCATCTGTATTACTCTGTTGAAAATTGAGGGTGACACGCAGTACCCTTGTGGTAACCTGGTGTGTTTCCATTTTGTGTTTCTGTATGTGAAGCTTGTCAAGTCTTGTGAATCTGGGTGCAGGGGTATTGAGAAAAAGGCATTTTTGAGGTCAATCACTGTGAACCGTGAGGCCTCTGCCGGAATTCCACATAATATTGTGGCCAGGTTTGCTGCTATGGGGTATTCTGCTTCTACAATGTTGTTCAAGGGTCTGAGGTCCTGGATAAAACGCCAAGTCCCTCCTTTAGCTTTGCGCACTGGGTACACGGCCGTGTTACATGGTGATTCTGATGGTACCAATATGCCATTATTTATTAGGGCCGTTATGGTTTCGTATATGCCCTCATCTGCCTCTTTTGATAGTGGGTATTGTTTCACTCTAGGTAGTATTGCACCCTTTTTCAGCTTTATTCTTACTCCCCCGATACTCTTTATGCAGCCCACGTCATAGGGACTGGTGGTCCACAGTGATGTTGGAACTTTTGCCATATCTTCCTCGTAAAAGGGAACTGGGGTAAATGCGGGTGCTTCAAGTGCCATGGCCATTTTCTGTGCCACTTGCTTATATGTCACTCTTAGCCATATATCTACACTCATCATGAATACCATTTCACCTTCTTCCTTATCTTCTGAAAAGAGCTCCTCATCGGACACCTGGGTGAGCCTGCATCCCTCAGCCAGGGCTATCACTGCCCTCCATGCTCTCCTTTCCCGGTCTTGGGCATGTACTGCGATATAATCAGCAGTTGCTATAATACTCTCGATGCTCACCGAAATCACCTTCCCTTCTGGTTCATTGACTTGTGTCTCGGGCCTGAACAAATATGCTGCTGGCCTCCTCCAGATCTTTCCTTCTATTCCTGGCATCCAGGCGAATGCCATGTCCGTTCCGTACTGGAACAGTTGGCCATCCACTGGCTCAGCCCGAGTTACTGTCTGTCCACAGTATGCTTGCAGTATTTGTCGTGCAGTGAGCATGTTTATTCCTGGAGTAGAACAAATTATGCCATCCTCCGTGAAGGAGATTGTCATATTTAGCCTGCTCATTATGTCCCTCCCAAGTATGTTCACTGGTGATTCCCTTGAATACAGGAGCGGGACAGACATGTCATAATCTCCAATAGATAAGGAGATGTTATCAGTAAAGGGAACCAACCCCTTAGCCCCAGAGAACGCTTGGGTGTTCATGGCCTCACCTCACATCTTAAATCCACCCTCCCTTATGCAAGACCGGGTTGCCCCAGTGTCAACAAGGAATGATAATTTTTTGTCACCTATCGTTACCTCAATGCGTGGTTCCTCCGCACTATTAGGTGTTATCGACAGGATGGGACACACCAAGGACGTCTGTGGGCTGTCCTATTGTGGCTATAATGACTGACCACTTCCTGTGTAAGGGTTGTGTCCCAGGACAATCACCCTTCCCAATTGTGTTTGTTGTAGCTGTGTATCGATGGAGGTTACCTTATGGTCCTGTATTTGAGTGGGCTGCTGCACTGGCTGCACTTGGTGTTGTTGTGTTATTGCTACCTGTTGTTGCGGTAGTGAATATGTCTGTGGCTGTTGTTGTGTTACTAACTGTTGCTGTGTGCTGCTCTGTGGTAGCCCCTGCAGTTGTTGGTAACCCTGCTGCTCCCTTGTAGGCCCTTGTTGTCCTTGTTCCCCCCATGCTGGTGTGGAGGGTCTCATTCTACATGTACGTGACATGTGTCCTAACATTCCACAAACCCAACATACAGGTGGTTCCCTGGTCTGCCATGGGAAACTTCCTGCATTATCCTGGTACACTGGTTGCCCAGTGGGGTAGAAGCTTCGGAATCCTCCCCCTTGCTGTTGTGCAGGATAGCCATATCCCCTCCCCCTCAACATTCCTCCCCTTCCCCTGATGTTATTATAATATCCAGTTCCTGATGCCATGTATCCTCCTCCCATGTTAGCCGTGTATGGTGGGGGTGGTGGCAGCTGTTGTGTTATAATTCGTGGTGATTGTGGTAGTGGTGGTATTTGTAGTTGTGAGGGATCCTGCGCGGCCACTACTTGTGTGGGTTTTGGTGTCATTGTTGTTGGTGTAGTTATTAGTGCACCTTCCATGGTGTACTTAGTCAGTTTTTTCTGCACTAATTTAGCCTCTTCCGCTTTTCTATCTTCTTCCTTTTGTTTCATTTTTTCTTGCCACGTCCTACAATGGTGTACTATTGTCAGTTGTATTTCCGGCCAAGCCTTTGCTTCCATCCCCACTACTTTCTTCACTTGTTTTTGTGGAGCCCTTGTATTAGTCTGTGGTAAAATATTGCCGGTGTCTTGTCCCATTGCTCTCTAGTTTCCATACGCCACTTCTCCTGAATCTCCTGAATATAATCAACAGGATCTTCGTTCTCACGCATCTTGCATGACGTAATTGCTCCTATGTCTGAGGTGTCTGGGTATTGTACCCTCAGTGCTTGCCATAATGCATGCCTGCAATTTCGCAAATGGCGCCCCGTCATGTGATGTGTTCGTTATTGTGATCCCGGGGAAACCCGCTCTCTTCCAGATGTCATCTGCCGCATCCCCTAATATTGATATTAGTAGGCCCTTCACGTCTCCTACTGCTAGTTTCTGTCCTGCAGTGTGTTTTTCCATCTCATATATCTATTTTCCCGCTCCTCCACTAAGTGATGGGAGCCTACACTTTATATTTTCCTTATCTGCATGCTTCCAAGGGACGTATTGTGGTCTAACCCCCCCTCTCTCCAAAAGTGGCATTAGATTGTGTCCCATCTGTCCCCCCAGGTGTCGCGGTGTAGAGTCCGTATACCCCTCCTCTTCTTCTGTGTCGTCTACGTCATCTGTTATGTCCATATTTCCCCCACTCATTGCCATTTCCCCTTCATGTCTTCCCCTTCTCTTATTATTTCCTTTATTTGATGTGGGTGTGTGTGTCCGTTCTTCCTGCCTGCGTCCGGGGAGATCTCTAAGCCTGCCCGCGTAGGGGGTGTATTCAGGAGCGGGTGTGGGCGGACATGTTGGACGGGATGATGCGGGTGTAGCTGCACGTGTTTGCCTTCCCGCCATTCCTTGTTCTTTCTCCTCAACCCCCCCCCAGCTCTTCCTTCCTTCTGCATGCCCATGGGGATTCCCTGTTGGTGCGGTTGATGTACAATTTGTCTAAGCTTTCCCTTTCGCCGCTTCTTCCTTCTCCCCCCATTCCTTCTTCTTCCTCGCTGCAAAAATCATCCAGCAGTGACAACCCCCAATCTGTCTTTTTCCCCCTAATTGTCACTGTTTTCAAATCTATTAAATCCGTTCCTCCCACTTCTTCTTTATCAATTTCTCCCCTTTGTGCTGATGTTGTTGCTACTTCTGCGTCCCTGCGTACATATTTCCTTACCCCACTCTCTCCTTTCCTATCTCCTCTTTCCCCTTCCCTTTTCTCTACTATTTCACCACCTATTTCCTCCCTTTTCTTTTTTAATTCCTCCATCACCTCACTACTCACCTTCTCTAATATCCTTTCTTCCTCTCTCCTCATTTCCATCTCTCTCTTTCCCTTTCTAATATGCTTTCTATCACTTTCCCTTCCTCGTATTTCTTGGTGGTTTCTGATAGTATTTTTCTCTTCCATATATCCATTTCCTTTTCTTTCTCTTCTTCCTCTCTTTTCCTGTCGCGCTGAGCTGCTCGAGGTACCCTTTCTACTATCGCCTTCATCCTTTCAGCTTCCCGCTTCCCTTCTTCAGTTCATTCCCTCATTTTTTCTAACTCATCCTTATTTTCCTTCCTTTCCCTCCTTCTCTCGCGTTCCTCCCTCTCGAGCTGTTTGATCAGGGCGTTTTGCTCATTCCTTAACTCCGCCAATTGTTCCTCCAAAATCTCCTCCTCTGCTCGTAACAGCTCCCCTTCTTTCTTTTTACCTTCTTCCCCTTTTATTTCACTGCTACTCTCATCGTCCTCGTTCATTTTCCTTACTACCTCCTTCTCTTCTCCTGTTAATGTCCCTCACATTTTTAGCAGCACCTGCGCAGCTACCCACTCGTTGTGTCCTATGGCTGGGATTGGTTCTTCACTAGTCTTCCCTTCCCTTGCGTGCATCTTCATATAATTTGGGCCTACCGCACTTGTCACCTCCCCCCATGTGTAGCCACCTGTAGCTGTATATGGTGGTGGAGTGTATGCTGGGTTCGAATACTCCTCAGCCGCCGTTAGTTGTTGCCTTACCACTTCTCGTAGTTCCGTTACAGGATATAAGCCTCCTTCCTCCTTTTTCACTACTTTCGCTAAAGGCATGTCGTTGGTCCGTTCCTTTTTATTTCTGTTTCATTTACGTTGCTAAGCTTTTCCTCCCCCTCTCGGCCTCTTCCCACGCACTGTGCGCTTTCAACCTCCTTTTCCCCATTTCCTTCTTCCTCCTTAATCTTCTTCTCCTCCTTCATTTCCTCCACAGTGAACATTCCGGTTGGTCCTGGTCGGGACCCCTGGAACATCCTCCATAAGTTAAACACCTCCACGTGGTGCGTCAACTTCTTCCCCTTGTATGTGGTATGTGTATGTGTCAGTAGCGAGTGTTGGACGTACGGGTCGAAACTGCCGTTAGGCAGCCAGGGTGTCGTAATTTTGTGGTCCATCCCTTGTGTCCATTCTATGCTGTATTTCATAAGTTTCTCCCTATGGGGTGATAGTGTTTTACATATATGCTGTAGTGGGGTAGTGAGGGTGTTCCCCCACCCTCCCGATCCTAACCCGTATGACATGGTTGCACTGTGTTGTTAGCTCCCTTAAGTATAGTAGTCGTTACCTGGCCCCGTAGTTTGGGAACTTGCGACCGTCCGCTAAAAGAAACTCAGTCAAATATGACAACTGCAGATGTGTTACCTGGCCCCGTAGTTTGGGGACTTGCGACCGTCCGCTAAAAGAAAAACAGCCAAATATAATGCTTGCAAGTATGTTGTCTTTTCCCTGTTTTTGTTTTTCTTCCTTAATACCGTTACGGCCCCCTACGACCAAGGCGCACGTAGTCCCCTGCGGCTGCGTGCCCTGTGTGACGTGCTTATACAGCCGTCCCACTTTTCTCCACCCCTCCTCCTCCTTCCTCACTCATCGTGGCCGGCGTTCTCCGTGCACGGTCACTCCCCCCTCTCCACCTGTCCCGGAGTTAACGTGGCCGTCAACCTCCGTGCCCACCCCCTCACCACTATTCACTTCCCCACCACTCTTCAACAATGCTGTGTGTTCGAGGTATCCTATGAAAGCCCTACGGGTGACGTCACCGACCTCTTCCGAAACTATCGGTAAGATCTTTTACACTTCAGAAAGCTCGAAATAAGTTTTGCAATTTGTCCCCATTAACCCCACAGCTGTCCTCTTGTCACGCCTGGAACAAGGTAATCAATAATATAATCAGACTGCGCACACTGCGTTGCCTCGCGTGTGATACGCCCCTCAACAGGAGGGCTTAACCAGCCAATTATCTTCCATATTAGGCAACCATTTAGCTACCGCCTACAGAAAAACGTCATCTATCTATCGAGTTTCGCTGCTCGATCAATAGGGATCCTCATCTACTCATTGATCAATAACCGCCAATTCGTAGGAAGCCACACACACACACACACCCCCCTTACAGGTGGTCACGACCTAGGCCAATCAGTGTCTACGAGCAGCCGCACGTGATGTTTTCTTGCTCCGCCCACTCTTCTCCGTAATGTAGCGGACGGCTCTCGCGCCTGTCCAGCTACCATTCACTTCACCGTCAACACTAATTTATCAAATCTTTGCCGCACACCTTAGTAACACCTCTCACCGCCCTTATTTCACTCCTGCCCCCTCCCTCACAATTTCACATTGCTCGTTGGGTGTGACATACTCACCAAGTTCTCTTGATGCGGGGCCGCTCGACTGCGTGCACCCCTCCAAGCGGCTCGCCACCTCCCCTCGTCTGGACCACGTCTGGACACTCGCCAACCACGGGCGGGGTACTTCTCAACCGGCTCCCGAGGGCCAATATCCGGATTGCACTGTCCGGTCTTCTCGCAGTTCCGCGATGGTCCTGTAGTCCTCAAAAAGGGGGCAGAGGGGGACGCGCCGCCGGGCCTCCTCGCAATGAGAGTACTCGGAAAAATAAAAAGGTAGATCGTAACCAGATCTCAGCGGTGCCTCCAACTTGTCGGGTTGTTTCTCCCAGGGTCGGCTGGGCCGTCCGCGGATCTCCCGGCTGGGAGGCCCCAACTCCTCCCGTGTTCCCCAAAAATGAGTATGAGACACACGCAAGGAGTTAGGTGGTTCTGCTGTTTATTGAACAACGGCAGGGATGGGTCTAGGATCGTATGCGTCCGTCCAGACTCTCAAAATTCGTGGGGCTCGCAGGCCCCTTTTTGCCTCAGTATGACGCGCTACTTGCGTCACCTGGGAAAGTTAGCGAAAAACCTATCGCCACTCTGGATTGGTTACTCGAGTGGTAGGGTTAGTATAGCATACATATAGAGAACATTATTTGTGGTTGAGGGTCAGTCAGGTGGTATACTTGGGTTGTCCCTTCTATTAGATACTTGAAAATCGTTACACGAAAACCCCTAATGATTGGCTAATGTTAGTGGCGTCAGTGATGAGTGCCCCCATGTTCTGATTGGTCCACTCGCGAGCCCCCCAGCCTGGGACCATCGCTGTTCCCAGCTCGCGGTGTACCTGTCACTAGCAACAATATGTAACTATGTGTTCGTGCAGACAATGCGCGGATTTGCTCATAGGCCTGAGAGCAGACCATTCCCATCGCTGTAGGTGTCCATTGGGTCATTTCATTGTTGCAGCCTGTGTCCCAGACGTGGGACCCAGGCGACTTCTCCCTCGTGGGTCTGGCACCTTGTCAGGTTGGCTTGGTCACGTGAGGAGAGACCGTGGCTGAGGCAGCATTCTGCACATTTAAAGTTGTATTTGCTTCTGCGTGCTTGGCTTTGCTTACAGGTGTGACCTTGGCATCGGCTGGTAGCATACGAGTTGCAACATCGCTCCCTTGGCTGTCAGCTCTCGCTGGGCTTGTTCTGCATGGTCAGCACTTGTACTCTTGCTCGTTCAGTGTTCATGGCGGCTCTTGCTTGCGGCCTACTTGGGCCTGGTTCATAGGTGGGGATGTGTAATGCACGGCACTTGTGTTGCGGTGTGACATGGCTTCATAGGCAGTATCATGTCTTCGTTATATTTTCATCACGATGCAAGGGTCGGGAGAAGCGTCAGCAAGCGTGTAAGCGAGTGCTTTGTGCGTCTTGCGTGTCTGCATTTCGGAAAACCTATGTGAAAAATAATAAAGATGCGCGTGAGTGGGTGTATCCGTCACCTACGTCATAGCACTGATTATATTCTTCGTGTGGGTTGGTGTGTGAGTGTCCAATGTGCATGGTGGCACGTGTGTTCTTGGCAGTTGACTAGGTCGTCATGGCATCTCTAACGATGTGGGTGCTTGTTGTTGAGGTCTTAGTCGAGTTCATCCATGCCGCAGGTGTCGGCTTGAGTAGGGCAGGCTGGTCGGCAGGCTGGTGGGCACATCCGTATGTTCTTGAACCAGGGTATTTGGTCATCTGGTAGATAGACGAATTCATTTTGTGGCGGATGTCTGGGCCGCGATCCTCTGGGCCAGGGTCGCGAGGAGATTGGGGGGAGTCTTTTCTCCCATTCTCCCACTTCACGTACCCCGGAATACAAGTACCCCGGTCACGCCAGCCTAATCGCGTGAAAAGCGCACTCACATACCCCAAAATACACGTACCCCGCTCGCACCAGCCTAATCGCGTGAAAAGCGCGCTGCGTACCCCGGAATACACATACCCCACTCGCACCAGCCTAATCGTGTGAAAAACGCACTTGTGCAACCCGGAATACACGTACCCCGCTCGCGCCAGTCTAATCGCATGAAAAGTGCACTTGCGTACCCCGGAATACATGTACCCCGCTCGCACCAGCCTAATCGCGTGAAAAGCGCACTCACATACCCCAAAATACACGTACCCCGCTCGCACCAGCCTAATCGCGTGAAAAGCGCGCTGCGTACCCCGGAATACACATACCCCACTCGCACCAGCCTAATCGTGTGAAAAACGCACTTGTGCAACCCGGAATACACGTACCCCGCTCGCGCCAGTCTAATCGCATGAAAAGCACACTCGCGTACCCCGGAATACACATACCCCGCTCGCACCAGCCTAATCGCGTGAAAGGCGTGCTCGCGCACCCCGGAATACACGTACCCCACTCACACCAGCCTAATCGCGTGAAAAATGCACTTGTGCAACCCGGAATACACGTACCCCACTGGTGCCAGCGAAATCGCATGAAATGCACACTTACATACCCGTGTGGTAAGGAGCCACATGCAGCCCCTGCAGGCGGCCCACACCACTGGGGACCCCCCTACAACTCTGACCATGCCACGCAGCCAGCCCATCTCCCCTGACCATGGCCCGCCGGCAGCCCATCCCCCCTGACCATGCCCCGCAAGCAGCCCATTAGCCCTGACCATGCCCCGCAGGCAGCCCACATCACTGGGGGCCCCCCTACAACTCTGACCATGCCCCGCAGGCACCCCACACCACAGGGGACACCCCATCCCCCTGACCATTCCCCGCAGGCAGCCCACACCACAACAGATCCCCCCAACGACAGCAACCTGCCAGCAGGCCCTGACTCATGTCCCCCCACCAGTGACTGCAACCTGCCAGCAGGCCCCGACTCATGTTCCCCCCACCAGTGACAGCAACCTGCCAGCAGGCCCCGACTCATGTACCCCCACTCCAACTAGTCACAGCAACCTGCCAGCAGGCCCCGACTCATGTCCCCCCCGCCCCCACCAGTCACGGCAACCTGCCAGCAGGCCCCGACTCATGTCCCCCTCAAAACCCATAGTCATTACATAAAACCATGTACATGTATCAAATATCCCCCAAAATGGCTCCACCCGCTGCCCCCGTGCTACTCCATACCCATCAATTGCCCCCACCTCACAGTACTGGCCACATTCGATGCCATACCCAGAAGCACACATTCATGCATGCATATAAATGCACAACATAGCCACACAGCACTGACACATGTCTGAGCCAGTGGCGAACAACAAATGCAACAAACAAATGTGAGCACACAGCACTGTGATTGGACCAAATGAAAATGTATTGTGAAATCAGAAACTACACTTTACAAAAATCAAAAATGCAAATAAAAATGCAATGAACTGAAACAAAACAAAATGGCAAATCCAAATGAAGTAGAAAATCAAAAATATCCAAGTAAATTATGAAAATGCACTTCCACCAAATAAATGCAGTCAGTTCCAAATAGTAATAAAAAAAGGAAACCCGTTACTCCATGGGAAATAAAAAATAAAAAAAAAAATCCACACAAGTCCAACTATGTACAAAAAATGGCAAAGGGTCCATGATACCAAACTGCACACCTGTCAAAAAAACTACCTACAAAAAAGAACTATATACAAAAGAGTGGAGCAATGTCCAAAAAAGCGAAAAAATTAGAAAGGAAACTTAACACTAAGGAACTAGTTACAGTGGCGGCGGGCTAGTCCTACGGCTCACTTCTTGATGTTAATGTCTTTGGCCAGGGCATCATCGAACCCCATGTTGATGTCCCGGAGGCAGGCCTGGGATGTGTCCTCGAGGGATCGCAGGGATGTCGCCATGGTCTCCACCAACTCCCTGCGAGTCTCCTCAAGGAACTCTGCCCGCCTCAATGCCCGGTGCATGGAGTTCTCCGCCCTGACCATCGTGAGTCGTGTTCTCTCCATCTGCCACCGCTCTGCATCTATCTGCTGGCCCAACCACTGCGACACGGAAGAAACACGTAGTCCAGGGTCATCCTGCCCATCAGCCGATGCCTGCCCCCATGATGAAGCCGGCCCGAGTCCTGATGCCTCCCACCTCAAGCCTGCCATCACCTTAATGCTAACTGCCTCTACAACCACGACAGCCTCCGGGACGATGGAATCCCCCGGTGCCTCTGTACTCGTGCCCTGCTCGGAGGTGCCTGCACATCCTCCATTGGCAGGGGTCCCGTTGTTGGGGTGACACCACTGCTGGTCCTCCGATTCCCGACTGTGGCAGGGATGTGTTCTCCACCAGCATGGCCGCGGTGGATGGGGCAGGTCCACAGGGTGCCCAGGTGAGACATGGGCGGGGAGACAACACAGAGGACGACTGCCGCATAGGGTGTGCAGATGAGGAGGGGGTTGCAAGATCCTCCAACACACAGGGGAACCCTGTGCCAACAACCTGTCCTAGCAAGTCAACGCGGCCACACAGGTGTCCGAAATGATGTGCGTTGTCCTGCCTGGAACCACGCACATCATCCCAAATTCCCCATGTGCGCAACGCAACACCGACTAGAACAGGCTCAACCCTGACACGGATCGCGTCGTCCACAGTTAGAGGAAGGTCAGTTGGCGTAGACACATCCCCTACCTGCGAACAAGCCTGGACAGAGTCATCCCTGCTGGTGCAGGATGATGCAGTCACAGGATCAGGCACAGGATTACACACAGGCCCACTCCCACTCCCATTGGCCAGTCCACCATCGTCAGTGCCCCAACTGACCAGAGCAGCATTTGCCCCTCAGGGTCCGCATAACCGGCCAAGAGGAGGAAGTGTGCTTCTGTGCATGAGGCTGGGACCCTTTGTGGACTACGTGTCAGCACACAACCGCGATATGCTGGTGGGCACAGGTTGCCTTTGTACGCCTGCCCAGCGTCAGGTCCACTGGCAGTTCATTGCGGATGGTGTAAAGCTCAGGAATGCTACAAGCGTTGGACTGACCTCCGACGCTCCAACGCTGTGCAAAACAAAAGCAGGCCTTTAATTACTCCCTGACTCTGGCAACTGGCAGTGGGCCTCCACCAGAGGAGGATGAACTCAATCCGCATGAGGAAATCGCTGCAGAGTTCATCGATCAGGGACTTATCCAGGGAGTGGGAGAGATGCAGGTTTATGACGCAACGTCCGGTGAGTCTTGATGCGTGTGTGTCCAGGCCATGTGCGTTTTGCTTGTGTGATGTGTTGTGCCTGAGTGCCAGTTTAGGCTATGTATTGATGAGTGCCATGTGTGACACATGCAATACTTTACTGATGCGTGCTTGTCTTCATGCAGTCTGCATGCAGGATATGTGCTGCATTCAGGGGCAGTCCTCATCACCACACATGCACCCTACTTACATGCAAGTCACTCTGCAGCCTGTCCATGTACAGGCTCACTGACATGTTTGCATGTAGCCTGTGGTGTAGTTCCAGCCAACACTCAGCCTATGTCGTCACATGACTGACGGTTATGTGAGGTCACCCTGCAAGCTGCTCCTCCTCACAGGCATGCATCCTTGCCTCTCCACCACCCTTTAGTTCACTGTCACCATGGTACTGGCGATTTACGTGTAGGACTACTGGTATGGGCTGTTCCTCTTTCCTGTGTACAGGCACACTTCCCTGTGCAACCCTGCCATACCTGTCCTGTGGGGTACATCCTTAGTCCTTGATGCAGGGTGTCTCACTTGGACCATGCAGATGGCACAGGCTCGGACTGCACATGAGTGATCATTCATGGACCATTGCATTCCTGCAAGCCCCTATGGGTCCGTGGAAGGCTACTCATTGTACCACATCTCCAGTATTTTATCCGTCTCATGGTATTTGCAAATCATGTCATGCTCACTCAGTGTCACTTCATCATCATGCACATGTTTATGGTGCCCTTGTCTGTGCCGGGCACAGGCCTCCCTCTGTTACAGCCACCCTGCTTCCAGGTGACTGGTGTTGTGCCTTCTGCCTGCATAGATGTACTTGTGATGGTTCCTCATCCGGGGGGGGGGGGTGATGACTGCACTTGCCATTGCAGTGCCGTCATGTCACAAGATTGACATCACTACATTTCGGGTTCTGTTGATGGTAGAGGACTTACACATGTGCTTCAATGCACCCACGCACCTCTGAGCCATGTTTCACCCTTCAACATGCCTATTCACTGGTGTATTGTCAAAGTGACCTGCCATGTATGTATCCATTTGGCTCCCTTCACTGTATTTCAAGGCACTTGTGTTGTTGCATCTTGTGACACATGTGCTTTTATTGATATTAATGTTCTTGTAGTGCATGTTGACATGCATTTTGCATGTGTAATGGACAGATTATTTGACATACTGCTGTGGCTATTTAGAAATGGTGCCATGGCTATGCTACCTGCAATCTCTTAGTTCACATCTATACATTTTGCCAGAAATTAATGCCTGCCACAAAGTTGCGTGTGATGTAGTTGACATGCAACATGCAGTACATGTGTGGGTTTTACTTTTCACACGCATCCATGTCTGCTTTCAGGGTGCCCTTGCATTTCATTGTCACTGCATGCATGCCAGAGTGTGTGTCGTGTGTGACATGGCTGCCTCTTGTGTTGGCCCTCAATATTGTGTTGTGTATGTGTGTGGTATGCGCTGCTGACATGTGTACTTATGTTTATTTTAATTTCCCTACAGGTGATGATGCACCAGAAGCAGTGGAGGAGGAGATTGCAGACAGGATGGAGGGTTCAGGTCACCATCCCAGCACCAATGGTGGTTGTGGGGTGGTAGGCCACAAACATCCCTCGTGCTCCAGGCCATCCTGTTCAGGCCTGCCTCTGGGTATGGCTCTGAGGATCTCTCTGACTTTGATGTTGAGTCGGATGCTCATGAATCCATGCTGTCGACGGTGGGTGATTGTGCTATGGGTTATGTTCCTTCCGGCACACCTGCAGTGGGGGTGGACCCCTCAAGGGGCCAGTCAGTGTTGGTATATTGGCTTGTGGTGGTTACTGTGGGATGTTTTACCCATGCAGCCAAGCCATACCATAAAACTGTGCAGTACTGGCATTGAAAACATCATGATGGCCAGAACTCCCCAGAGAGTGCACAGGGAAAACATGAAGAATAGGCT
This sequence comes from Ambystoma mexicanum, assembly GCF_040938575.1. Classification (NCBI taxonomy): domain Eukaryota; kingdom Metazoa; phylum Chordata; class Amphibia; order Caudata; family Ambystomatidae; genus Ambystoma; species Ambystoma mexicanum. Next base: position 172,511,464 of record NC_090924.1, on the reverse strand, counting down.
GCCACCCATTTTTGCCTATGTTGTGAGCACGGGAGGGCACTGCCTAAAACCACCATTGGGCTACACACACAGTAGCCTGAAACCATTGGGAATGGCAATGCTGATTGCCAAAAGCAACCCAGAACTGTGGGGAATTCATTTTCTTAATGTCAAAAATGGATGCAGTACTGGTGCTCACCACTACCAGAAAGCCGGCGTTTTAAAACCAGCAGACTTTTGTGTAAAACTGAACAAATGAACCGAAACCAGGCCAAGGAAAGACTTGCTAAGAGGTGGATACAATGTAAAACTATATTCTGAAATGACTTGAAGGAAGTAATTATTAATGGATATATAAAAAATAGCTGCATGTAAGTTGGATTTGAATGTAGAAAACTGGGAACTAAAGTGACATTTAGCTGAATTCTGCCTGTTAACTACGCCCGGCAGGGGAAACCTGCTTAGCCACTCTTCCCAGGCCTAGCTGCATCCTGCTGCCCCCACCAAAAGGAGATGACACCTCTCTGATTGGGTTAGGGGAGGAGCACCTGGGGACTGCAGGAAGTTGAACAAAGCCTTCTCCTGGACTCAGGCAAATGTTATATTGGGGGGCCGTAAAGTGGCTTCCTCTTGGGAGAAACTGGGAGGGGCAGTGCCTCTGCTAGCAAACTGAGCTTGGGGGAAGTGGATAAACCAGTTATTCCACCATGTGATGTGGGAAGCCACACCCCTTTTTGACCAGGGCATAATTTTAAAAAGATAGATAACTCATAGTGCGGACTGGTCAAAATTATATAAATAATATCATTATTCTTGGGATTTTTCCGTGCACATTTTAAGAGGTGTTAGGCCCCTGTGGTGTATTCTGGGGGGTAACTAGCGGAAAATAGGGTCTTACTCCAAATGTCTGCATGTTAAAAATCTGACACTTCATCAATTAATGTCCATACTCCTTGTGCACATTTGTGTAATTTTTGGTAAATGTCCGATATTGGTAAACTGACCAAAAAGCGCAAAATGTTGTCATTTCTGAATCCCAGCTCGCAGGAACATGGGGCTTGAACAGAGACCTGTCTTAATTCATCTGTAATATGTACATGTAATGTCAACCACTTGTGTATCGGGAAATATGTATTTGAATCAAATATAGATTTATGGGCAAATTGACCATGGGAGGATCCTCTAACCCATGAACAGACCTCATCATGATGACAATCCATTTCCTTCCCCCAATCATGGGAGAGGGAGAATTGGGCGAATAACAAGTAGAGAGGGGCAGGCTCAGTTATGCCACACACACACCCACTTTCTAAACACATAAAAGCAGACAGTGCAGGACACATGGGGACATTCACTTTCCACTTTCTTGCGGGACGCTTTGTCGGGAGACTCCAGACTTCAAATCCATCAACCTCCAGAGACCAGAGATCCAGAGAGACCAGTGATCCAGAGAGACCAGAACTGTGCAGTGTTGTGAGCAGAACCGGTGCTTGACAGACCCTGAGAGCAGAGCTGACCCAGGTAGCCGGGACTTCAGAACCACCAGCCGGAAGTCCCGTCCAACCTGACCAGACCTTGACGGCTTATTTCAAAAATATAGTGTGAGTACTCACTGTGCAAAACCAATCTCTTAGTGTACAATAATCTAATTAAAACTATTTTAACCTATTTAGAACTACCTCATAGGAATCGTGTGTGTCATTCTGTCCTTTTTAAAGCTGAATACTGTCATCTGCCATTTTGAACTTTTCAATTTCCAATCCAAAAATCTACCTTCACTAAATTGTCCGTATCTCCGGAACCGTTTGTGCTAGGAGCGAAATTTTATCTTAAAGCTAAGATTCTAGGCTTTCCAACGAACCTAGAACCGACCTGCTTCTCCTTATAGGGCCTCTGAAATTACGCTCGACGCACGCGATTAAATTTGCCGCGATTTGACATTTTGCACAATTTCATCCACGTGTAAAAATCAGAAGCTCCTTGCTTTCCTTTGCTAAAATTCGTTTTAACCTGCTAGTTACTCATAGAGCATTGCTAAAGTGAGCCTGAACTAATATAAACTAGATATCACTCACCCTGAACCTCTAGAGGGAATTAAAAGCATGTTTAGCACATTTCTCACTTCATTTCATCACATTCAAAGCATTTTGGGCCTGTGTTTCAAACTTCTACCTGTTTTCCTCTAAGCTTGCTGGGGGGAACTGAATTTCGTATTGTATTTGATTGCATTCCTGAGAACTGTGTGCTCCTCTTTCCATCTCCTTATATTGCATAAAGGGGGGGAGTGAATTGTCAAGAAAAAGTGATTACATTGTCTTTTGTTGAAGCCATATCAAGTTATTTTCTGTACTGCATTTCATTCATCATTGCATTTCCTTGAACCATATAAAGCATTCTCTGCCACCTTATTCTTCTTTTCCTATTCATAAGTAACCAAGAACTGTGCTACTGTAGGGTTACCTATTGCTGATTACTGCTCATATTCACAAGTGTGCTATCCATTATCAATTTATTTATAGAAGTTGGATATATATATATATTGTTTAATTTTTCAAATAAACCTTTTAAATGTCCAAAACAAATCTACTTCTTGGCTCAGTGGGGTCAGGGGGATTCTAAGAGAGGGGTGTTATACAAGGGTTCATCATCCAGATTATAACTTGCCATAAAAAATATATAAATAAGGGCTTCCCTTGGGCATCCCAGACAAGGCACTGAATTAGTGGGATTGCTTGATTGGAGTCACTTGCAGAGTGGGGGCTCGTAGCCGGGATATTCTGGGTTAGATTTACCACTTGTGCAGCTTAATACAGTGTGCCAACTGACTGGATACACATATCCGGTTAGATCACCACGCTGTTTTACACTGTGAAAGCACCCCTCAAAGGAAAGCTCTAAGGAAACGGTCTGTTTTGCAAAATAAAATGCAAACTTCTGTAAGTCAGGAAGGAACTCAAATTCCAGAATGACGACCTTGGTAGATATGAAAATAGCTAGGGAGCACCTCTTACATAAACTGTTTGTGGGAGGTGAATGGTCTGAGCAGGACCAAAATGTATGGTTGCAGGCGATCACACAACAGGTCACTACAACTGGGTCAGATATGTGGAGAGATCAGGGTCCCTTACATGTGGCCCTGAGTGAACTATATATGGCTTCTAAGGCCAAAGATGAACACAATAAGATTGCCAGGATAGCAGCATATTTGTATCTATATATGGGAGCCATGCAGTACAAATGTGCTGAAGGCCAAGATCTGGCAAATAGGCAACAGATGGCGTTAGAAAAGGCCCAATCTGACCTGGTCTCTTCTGAGCAGCAGCTGCAGAGGAGCCAGGAGTCAGAAAATGAGAGTAGACAATACATCATTAAAATGAAGGAGGATATGGATATCCTGCAACAGGAAAAGGCTGACCAGGATACCAAAATTCTGGCTTTGCAGAAGGAGCACCAAGACAGTTTGGACTCCTTACTGCAGAGCCAGAAAAACCTGGAGCTACAGATAGATTTCAACAGGGCATGCAAAAAGCAGGTAGCCACCCTGCAAAGCCAATTAGATAGGGAAAAGGCAGAGAGCAATAAACTGATCCTGAAAGACATGGATACCCAGGCAGAGTTTGATCAGGAGCGCCAGAAAGCTGCTGCCCTTCAAAGGCAAAGGGACGACCTGGCGGCACAGATGCAGACTCTTAGTCAGGAAAGGGACACCTTAGGCCAGGAAGTCTGCCATTTAAAAAGAAAAACTGAAGAAAATCACTTGGCCCTCCAGGGGCTGGGTGACCTCCAAAAAGAGCATCAAAACCTGTTAGAGCACACCAGGAGGGTGGAAGAGGCTCTGGCAAGAAAGGAGCAGGCCAGTAGGGATGGGACTCATGAGGTAACCCTCCTGCAGCAAAGACTGGCCCAGTACTCCAGGACCAATCAGGAGGCACAGAGAGAGAATGAGGCTCTCTGCCAGCACAATGATAGGCTCCAGCAACAGGTAGCCATGCAGGAGAGACTGGTAGGGTCTAGTAAAGCCTTAACGGAGGAGCTGAAAGCCCAGGCTCTTGCATTGAAAAAGGGAGCAGGGGCTGATAGAGATGAAGTTCACTGGGAAAGGAAAACGCCTGAGCATAACCTCAGGAGCCTTAGTACCAGAGGCCTTCATCTCTACCAGTCCCTGGACTCTGCCACCCCCATGTTCCCTGGCGCATATGAGCATGGGGCCACAGGGATGGCAGATTACTATCCAGCTGAAAGTATGGGGCTCATAGGCCAGTACCACCCAGGAATGGAGGGGCTGGCATCCGGGTATGGGCACCCAAGCACAGTGCAATTTAGTGGGGAACCCCAGGAGAGTAGGCCCATTAAGGGCATCCTGAAACCTCTGCCCAGTTAGGTCAGTGGGGGGGGGGGTACCCGTCAAATCCTGGCAGCAAGGAGGGATCTGAAGACTCCTCTGAGCGTTACAGGACACAGGAGACCAGGTCCCCACATTCTGCCAGCCATTCCCAGACTCGCAGAATCTGGGAAAACCTGGAAGATCAGACGGGCACCTCTGGGAGCAGTGCTTCGGAGTCAGAGGATGAATGGACCAGGCTTACCCGAACCAAAAAGGCCAATAAGGCAAAAAGGGCCTTGCTTAAGGACCCATTGAAACAAATAAACGCAATAAGGAGTGTCATCACGCCTTATCATAAGAACTTCCAAGTATTCTGTTTGGGAACACTTGGAGCTCTATGAGCAAATGATGGAGACTTTCCATTTGAAGGACATCAGTAGCTGCATCTAGTACGTCAAATGGATATTCTCCCCAGAATACTCCAGTTTCTTTGCAGGGCTGAAGGACCAAAACCATTCAAGATGGTCCGCATATAGGGCGGCCATCTTGAAACATTTTTCTGTTCATAGAAATCCTCAAGAGGCTCGCAAGGCAGCCTACAATTTGCAATGTGGGGAGGATCAGGCCCCACAAGAATTCGTGCAAGAATTGAAGCGTGCCTTTGTGCAGACCACCAGAAGGGTGCGCACGGACAGCAGAGAATTTGTCAATACTTTTTTCCATGCCTTGCCCAAATACATCATGACCAACTAGTGAGAGATTTTCACGAGAAGAGGTCACTAGACTGGGTCATTGAACAGGCTACCCAGATCTATGAGGTGCAGAAGCCCGTAGAAAATAAAAGTAATGCGCAGAAAAACCCCAAAACCAACAGCACCCCTGCTGCTGCCAAGGAGGTAAAGGTTGCCCCCGTTTTAGATTTGGAGATGGGGGGGCCTAAAAACCTGCCTGCACCAAATAATTCACAGCCCAAAAGGCCCTCGGGCCAGTCACAGACAGGGAGTCGAGGAGGTAGTCCCACAAATGGGGTCCCCCGCTCCCCTGATTATGTAAGTCCGCGTTACAAGGGAAACCGACCCATCCTGGGTTATGTGTGCACTCCTCCAGCCCAAGGGGGGGGATCCAGCCAAGCACCTGACCCAGGGAACTTCCCTCCTAACTTCCCCCAGAAGGGCAGAAATTCACCAAATCCTGGGCAGAACTTTTTTCCCAGGTATCCACCCAATTTCCAGCCCCAAAATCATCCATCCTTCTTTCCCCAATTCCCTGAGCCAAGACAACCTAATCCGGGAGAGGGGAGGCCAAGGGTGGAGAGGTACCCAAATCTTCCCAATCCGGGGTATTACCAGAGAACGGATAGCTACCCTTCCCGGGATCAGCCCAGGGGAGAAAATAGAGCCCCGTATCAGCCTGAGCGGGTTTCACAACTTGAGCGCCAGGTCCAAAATATGGCACGGGATCTGGGTCACGTACTGAGGGCTCAACAGAACCCTCAGATGAGCATGCCACCGCAGAATGCCCCAAACTCTGGGCCTGGTGCTACACAACAATGACGGGGGCAGCACCCCGATAACCCACCGGTTCCCAGGGAGGAGGCACAAGGGGAAGGGGGGTGTAAAGCCTTGGAGGAAGCTTCCTTCCCAACTTGTAAACAGCCCCTGGAAAACCAGGAACCGGAAACAAAATCTCCTGCCCCTGAAAGTCTGCCACCCAAGGAGCAGAGGGGGGGTAGGAGAAACAAAGGACCCAAACAGACCCACTTTGTGGAGGAGGTACAGGTCTTCCGATTTGAGGGAGAGGGATCCCAAGAGGATCCTGGGGAAAGGATCTTCTCCTTCAGAGATGGGGGAACTCCTCCCAAGGAAAAATGGGTCCCAAGGGATGCCAATTCAGACTGGGGAGATGTGGAGACTGAGCTACTGCCGCCCATCATCTCATCCCAGAACCGACAATACCAAAATCCCATGGGTCAAACCCATCCTGATGACTGCCTCCAAAAAGGGGGGGGCGGCCCAGAACCCGAAACCATTTCCAGTTGCCAACTTTTTCTTTCAGATTCCCCAGGCTCTTCACAGAATTCTGCTCAAATCTCTTCTCTCGCCATGTCCAAAACCAGAAAGTTAGCCCACCAGTTGTCCAAAAATGTGCATTATCTGTGCCCCCTTGAGGAGAAGGAGGGAAGATATTATGCCCGGTACAAGTACAGGGGCAGGGTACAATTTTGGCACTGGTGGACACTGGATCCCAAGCTACCCTTCTGTCCAAAAGGGCCTTTGATGAACTAAATGCAGGAAGGGGGGAGAATTACCGTATTCCTCTCACCTCTCTTCCTGGTCAACTCCAGAACTTTGACGGGAAGGAAATTCCCATCGAGGGGACTGCAGATTTGGACATCAAAATTGGGCGACACAAGGTGAAACACCCGGTCATAGTAGTGACTACAGAGGGCACCCCTTGTTTACTAGGGAACGACCTCCTGAGAAGGTTGTCACCCCTAATAGATTGTGTAAACAAGGTCCTCTGGACCCAGACTAGCCGACCAATAAAATTAAAACAGAGTGTCAACCATGTTAGTTTAAATGGCACCTGCCACATGGTTGAACAAAAATCTGACCAAGTAGAATTTCACTTCCAGAACAACCAAATTCCAGATGTGGCAGTAATAGCAGTAGGACAACAGACTGGTGATGGGGGTCCTCTCTAATTCTGAAAATCAACCTTCCTTCCAGTTTAAGGTGGTATTCCACACTGGAAGGAAACACTCTGAAATTATTTACCAATCCACAATCAGACACTCCCATTCCTATAGTCCAGAGAGATGTGAAATCAGCTCAGAGCCAGGCTGATATTCAGCAAATTGGAGAGCAGTTGTTCATCCCTGTTCAGTTAATTGATGGGAAGGACTCTGTCCTCGCCCGAGTGTGTGTGAACAACGGTAAGAGCTTCATCAGCGAAGCCATGTTCCGCCAACTACCAAAAGATCCAGCCATTCCCACATTCAAACTGATAGACAAATGGGAAATGGGCCTGGAAGCACCCAATTCCAAACATCTCCTGCCAAGAAGGTGTATGCTCAAAATCTCCATTGGCAACAAGAGCATAGTCCCTAATTGTTGGGTCGTGCGAGACGTTACTGCCGCCTTTTACTTAGGCAGTGACATTCTCAATCGCTTTGCCATTAGTTTGGACCTAATAAACTTCAAAGCTTGGTCCCGATTAGCGGATAATCCCATGGGATTTGATGATTCAGAAAAAGCATTTAGGTCAGCTCAATTGCTACCTTATGCAGTTGAAATTCAGATTAAAGAGGAAGTCACCATCCCAGAAAGGACCCAACAATTCTCCCTGGAAGTGAAAGTTAAAAGAGGACAAAAATTGAAAAACCCTGATGCTTATATTCCTCTAAATGCTTCTCTCCAACAGCAAGGGTTAGGGGTAAACCCAACACCATTAGTCAACATAGAACATGACACCATTCCAATAGAGCTGGATAACAGCGACTTACAGAGTATTTCTCTAGTCGCAGGCACCATCATTGGAATGGCGGTTGATGACCGACATTTCTCCATTGATTTAGGAAATGAACTGTTAGGACAAATCCCCAAGGATTGTTTTGACAGTGACAGTGAGGACAATACAACACCAGACAGGATCTTTACCCGGCATGGGGGGAACTTCCTGGTGTACACTTCTTGCCCTTATGGTAACGAAGATGTGACTTGTGACTTCAGGAGGGATGAGGTGATTTTCCAGGTCCATGAGGGCTGTTTTTCCCACCTGAAGCCTCCAGTCCAAATCAGCACTCTGACCAGGGACTTCTCCACCCTGCTGGAGGAGGCCGCTGAGATAGCCAAACCAGAAGTCTTTCCAGGCTTCAGGCAGATGGTGGAAGAGAGAGTCAACCTAGCTGATGCCTGTGTGACTCTAGAACAGAAGCAAAAGTTGAAACAAGTTGTCTTGGATTTCCAAGATCTCTTTGCGGTAGACTCATATGACTGTGGTCGCACCGACATCCACACCACAACAATTCCCACGGACCCTGGAATGACTCCAGTGTTTGTGAAGCAATATCGTTTGCCTCTCGCATCCATGGAGTCCCTTACTGAAATAATTAAGAACCTTGAGCCCCGGGGAATAATCCGTCAGGTACACAGCACCTTCAATAATCCGGTGCTGGGAATATTGAAGCCAAACGGCCAGTGGACACTCTGTGCCGACCTTAGGGAGCTCAACAAACGGGTCCATACTTCCCGATGGCCTCTGCCCTACATTGACCAAGGGCTGGCCCAGATTCAGGGGTCACAGGTATTCACAGCAATAGACCTGACTAATGGATACTGGACCATGCCTGTCAGTAGGGTGGACCAATACAAACTGGCTTTTACCTTTGGGGGCCAGCAGTACACATGGACCCGGACTCCCTTCGGATACCTCAACTCCGGCAATGAATTCAACATTTTCCTACATAAGGCCATGCCCAACCTGGGTGCGAGGGGTAACCTGGCTTATGTAGATGATGTCCTCATAAAAAGTTCATCTGTGGAGGAACACATAGCGGAGATCAGTTATGTTCTGACACAGTTGAGGGCCGCCGGAGCAAAACTTTCCTTTCAGAAAGCACAGTGGTGTAGAACCCATGCTAATTTCTTAGGGCATGAGATTACTCCTCAGGGTCTATGTCCCCAGGAAAAGAAAGTGGAAGCACTTCAGAAACTGAAAGACCCCACCACTCTGCGGGAACTATGGAGCCTCCTGGGACTGACTAATTACAGCAGAAAGTTCATTGAGGGCTACGCAGAGATCACTAGACCCCTGATTCATCTCCTGAAGGGGGGGTCAAGTGGGAATGGGGTCCAGAACAATCCGAGGCAGTAAGCCAACTCAAGAGAAGCCTCTCACAAGCGCCTTGCCTAGCTTACCCTGTCAGAAACAAGGAGTTCTTCCTGGAGACAGGGTTCTCTAATACGTGCTGGATGGCAGTATTATAACAAAAGCATGACAAGGTCAATAAAGTAATCTCCTATGCGAGCAAAACTTTATCCTCTGTGGAGGAAAAATTCAACGATTGTGAGAAGGCACTGGTGTGGGCATTGAAGAATTACGGCCCGTTCATCCAGGGGGAACACATCATAGTGGAGACTCCACACCAGCCTCTGCAATATCTCCAAAGTGACAGAATCCGGGCCAGAAATGTGAGTAATTCCCGAAGTACTTCCTGGATTCTGTCAATGCAAGGCTTTCCTGTGGAGGTTAGATATGGCCAAAACAAGAAGAGTCCCCTCCCGCAAGGTCTGGCTGACTTGCATGATTGTGCCAGAGAATACTGTCTCCAGGATGAAAGTCTAAAAATCAAGGACAACATGGAGGCATACCTTAATTCCCCACACAAAGCCTTTGAAGAAGACAAGTGCGAGGGAATGCCCACTGTCTATGTGGATGGATGCTCTTACCATGTTGACAACAATGGAGAAAAAGAACTTGTGGCCGCCGAAGGGAACGCATGGGTGAATGAGTCCCCAGAACCTTCCGCTGGATACAAAATTGGTCCCCGAAGTAGTCAGGTGGCAGAATTAATGGCTGTGCATCAAGCCATCCTCACTGCTGTCCAACATCAAATCCACAAACTGGTCATAATCACAGATTCGGATTATGTACGGAACGGGTTCGTGGAGCACCTGCTTAACTGGAAAACAAGAGGCATGCTATGTGCTAATAACAAACCCTTGAAACTTGGGAAGTTAATTCAAAACATTGATGATCTAGTCACATCGAATGGGATGACCATCTACTGGAAAAAGATCAAGGGTCATTCCAAAGTAGACGGACCAGACAAAACTGGAAATGACTTAGCGGATCAGCTGGCCAAAACCGGGGCCATCCAAGGGGATCTAATCGAAATAGAGTCCCTGTTGGGGGAAATCCAGGTCACTGCTATCACTAGGTCCCAGACAAATGCTCACAATGATCTTTCAACTGCACAATGGAGTAAGGAGACCCCTGATGCTGATTTGATTACAGCTCAGAAGGGGGATCCAATAATTGGTAAGTTTTTCCAATACATTGAGGACCCTGAGAACTTTCCCCTGACGGATACCGATTACATTGGGAAGGAGGACCTAAGAGTGTTGATGAAATGTCCAAAAATGTTCTGAATCCAAGGCGGTTTGTTGGTAAGGAAATCCCAAGCTGGCCATGATCAGTGGTGGTCCCTACCTCATTCCGAAGCCTGATGTTAAGTCACGCCCATGATGCGGCCACCGCCAGTCATAGGGGGTTTCACACAACACTTGAGATCTTAGGAGAGATTGCATACTGGCCACACATGGGGCAGGACCTCGAGCAATACTTGAAGGGGTGTCTTGTGTGTGCACAGTTTCAGCCATCATACCTCACACACCGTGCGCCTCTCCAAAAGAGGGGGATGACACTGCCATGGTCAGATTTGCAAATCGACTTTGTAGGCCCTGTAATTTGCTCGTCTAGAGGAAACAAGTACATGTTGACCGTTACATGCTTGTTTACCAAGTGGGTGGAATGTCTCCCAGCCCCAAATTGCAAGGCAGAAACAGCAGCTGCCCTGATGATTAACCACATCTTTTCCCGTTTTGGTCTACCTCAAAGGATTGAGTCAGACAGGGGTAGCCACTTCACCAGTGAAGTAATGACAAAGATGTGGGAGATACTGGGGGTCAAAAGGAAGCTACATATTGTTTACAAGCCAGCTTCTTCTGGAGCAGTAGAGAGATACAACCGAACCATTGTGAGCATCTTAAAAAAGTTTGTGGCAGATTCTGGGCCAAGTTGGGATATCCGACTACCTCTGGTCCTAATGGCCATCAGATCTACCCCTTCATCTGCAACTAAAATGTCACCATTTCAGTTGATGACTGGACGCAAGATGGTGCTTCCCCAGCATTTGCTCTACACAACCCAAGAGCAAACGTTGATAAATGCCTCCACAACTCATGAGTATGTGGAGAATTTAAGGAAACACCTCCAACATGCTTTTGCCTATGCTCAGCGGAATCTAGAAAGACCCACTATGACCTGAAAACCACCAGGAAAGTATACGAGGTGGGGGACCGGGTCTATCTATACAATTTCCAAAGGAACCAGGCCAAACAGCGAAAGTGTTTGCCTACTTGGAAGGGACCCTTTGAAATTATAGACAAGATCTCCCCTGTTGCCTACAAAATCCGCATCCCCAAAGGTAATTTGGTGGAAGGGGAAGATAAGTGGGTCCATATTAATCAGCTAAAGTGCTGCTATCCCAGGCACACTCTGCAGCAACTGGAGGAGTCCTCTGCAATACCAGAGAGGACCGCTCCAGATTAATTCATTTCCCATCCTAAAATATCCCACATATAGTCTCTAAAATATTATGATTGGAAAAAAAAAAATGTTTCATGTTATATCTTTTTTTAAAACAAGACTGAAAAATGTAACCGGATGTATAAAATGTATGTGTTCGCCACACCAATAATAGTGGTGGAGAAATGTCTATGAATAGATATTGCCGCTTTTGCTTTATCATCCTAGGAGAGATGAAACCATGGAGGCTGACCACGGAAGGCGACCTGGGGACCGGGAGCAGAGATCTGAGGGGCCCGGGGTACTGCCCAATCCTCCCATCAGGACCAGCAAGGAGAACTGATTGATCGACTGGAGGGAGGAAAAGATGCTGAACTGTGCCATCTACGGAATTGGAAGAAGATGAGGCGAACATCCCAGATCTTGCGAGTTCCATCAGTGAAAGTCCAGAATGGCCATCGTAAGAGGGGGGGCTTGTGGGATGTTTTACCCATGCAACCAAGCCCTACCATAAAACTGTGCAGTACTGGCATTGAAAACATCATGATGGCCAGAACTCCCCAGAGAGTACACAGGGAAAACATGAAGAATAGGCTGCCACCCATTTTAGCCTATGTTGTGAGCACAGGAGGGCACTGCCTAAAACCACCATTGGGCTACACACACAGTAGCCTGAAACCATTGAGAATGGCAATGCCGATTGCCAAAAGCAACCCAGAACTGTGGGGAATTCATTTTCTTAATTTAAAAAATGGATGCAGTACTGGTGCTCACCACTATCAGAAAGCCGGCGTTTTAAAACCAGCAGACTTTTGTGTAAAACTGAACAAATGAACCGAAACCAGGCCAAGGAAAGACTTGCTAAGAGGTGGATACAATGTAAAACTATATTCTGAAATGACTTGAAGGAAGTAATTATTAATGCATATATAAAAAATAGCTGCATGTAAGTTGGAATTGAATGTAGAAAACTGGGAACTAAAGTGACATTTAGCTGAATTCTGCCTGACAACTACCCCCGACAGGAGAAACCTGCTCAGCCACTCTTCCCAGGCCTGGCTGCATCCTGCTGCCCCCACCAAAAGGAGATGACACCTCTCTGATTGGGTTAGGGGAGGAGCACCTGGGGACTGCAGGAAGTTGAACAAAGCCTTGTCCTGGACTCAGGCAAATGTTATATTGGGGGGGCTGTAAAGTGGCTTACTCTTGGTAGAAACTGGGAGGGGCAGTGCCTCTGCTAGAAAACTGAGCTTGGGGCAAGTGGATAAACCAGTTATTCCACCATGTGATGTGGGAAGCCACACCCCTTTTTGACCAGGGCATAATTTTAAAAAGATAGATAACTCATAGTGCGGACTGGTCAAAATTATATAAATAATATCATTATTCTTGGGATTTTTCCGTGCACATTTTAAGAGGTGTTATGACCCTGTGGTGTATTCTGGGGGGTTGCTAGCGGAAAATAGGGTCTTACTCCAAATGTCTGCATGTTAAAAATCTGACACTTCATCAATTAATGTCCATACTCCTTGCGCACATTTGTGTAATTTTTGGTAAATGTCCGATATTGGTAAAGCGACCAAAAAGCGCAAAATGTTGTCATTTCTGAATCCCAGCTCGCAGAAACATGGGGCTTGAACAGAGACCTGTCTTAATTCATCTGTAATATGTACATGTAATGTCAACCAATTGTGTATCTGGGAAATATGTATTTGAATCAAATATAGATTTATGGGCAAATTGACCAGGGGAGGATCCTCTGACCCATAAACAGACCTCATCATGATGACAATCCATTTCCTTCCCCCAATCATGGGAGAGGGGAGAATTGGGCCAATGACAAGTAGAGAGGGGCAGGCTCAGTTATGCCACGCACACACCCACTTTCTAAACACATAAAAGCAGACAGTGCAGGACAGGTGGGGACATTCACTTTCCACTTTCTTGCGGGACGCTTTGTCAGGAGACTCCAGACTTCAAATCCATCAACCTCCAGAGACCAGAGATCCAGAGAGACCAGAGATCCAGAGAGACCAGAACTGTGCAGTGTTGTGAGCAGAACCGGTGCTTGACAGACCCAGAGAGCAGAGCTGACCCAGGTAGCCGGGACTTCAGAACCACCCCCCGGAAGTCCCGTCCAACCTGACCAGACCTTGACGGCTTATTTCAAAAATATAGTGTGAGTACTCACTGTGCAAAACCCATATCTTAGTGTAAAATAATCTAATTAAAACTATTTTAACCTATTTAGAACTACCTCATAGGACTCGTGTCTGTCATTCTGTCCTTTTTAAAGATGAAAACTGTCATCTGCCATTTTGAACTTTTCAATTTCCAATCCGAAAAACTACCTTCACAAAATTGTCCGTATCTCCGGAACCGTTTGTGCTAGGAGCGGAATTCTAGGCTTTCCAACGAACCTAGAACTGACCTGCTACTCCTTATAGGGCCTCTGTAATTATCCTCGACGCACGCAATTAAATTTGCTGCGATTTGACATTTTGCACAATTTCAGCCACGTATAAAAATCAGCAGCTCCTTGCTTTCCTTTGCTAAAATTCGTTTTAACCTGCTAGTTACTCATAGAGCATTGCTAAAAATGAGCCTGAACTAATATAAACTAGATATCACCCACCCTGAACCTCTAGAGGGAATTAAAATCATTGTTAGCACATTTCTCACTTCATTGTCATCATATTCAAAGCATTTTGAGCCTGTGTTTCAAACTTCTACCTGTTTTCCTCTAAGCTTGCTGGGGGGGAACTGAATTTCATATTGTATTTGATTGCATTCCTGAGAACTGTGTGGGAGTGAATTGTCAAGGAAAAGTGATTACATTGTCTTTTGTTGAAGCCATATCAAGTTATTTTCTGTACTGCATTTCATTCATCATTGCATTTCCTTGAACCATATAAAGCATTCTATGCCACCTTATTCTTCTTTTTCTTTTCCTATTCATAAGTAACCAAGAACTGTGCTACTGTAGGGTTACCTATTGCTGATTACTGCTCATATTCACAAGTGTGCTATCCATTATCAATTTATTTATAGAAGTGTGATATATATATATATATATATATATATATATATATATATATATATATATATATATATATATATATATATATTGTTTAATTTTTCAAATAAACCATTTAAATTTGCAAAACAAATCTACTTCTTGGCTCAGTGGGTTCAGGGGGATTCTAAGAGAGGGGTGTTATACAAGGGTTCATCATCCAGATTATAACTTGCCATAAAAATATATAAATAAGGGCTTCCCTTGGGCATCCCAGACAAGGCACTGACTTAGTGGGATTGCTTGATTGGAGTCACTTATATTACGGGTGCAGAGTCACACTCCACACCAGTTGCTCTTGTTCCTGGGGCATCAGATCGACGGAGGAATGTTGTCCTGCAGCCGCAGGCTCGGCCAGCACAGCAAGGTCCACGTTCTCCTTGGGCCCCACGGGCATGGTGCCCAGCAACGCGGTGGCCCTGCGCCACCAGGGAACACTGGGTGGGAGCAATCCATGTATGCCATTGCACAGCATCAGGGGGAGCAATTGAGATGTTAGCTTAAGGCATGGAACGTGTGACTGATTCCATCCTCCCCCCTGATAGGCAGGTAGAGATCCAGCAGCAGGCAACACAGTCTATGTGCCGCTCACTCAGGCTGGGCATGGCGGCATCCAACAGGGACGCCGGTCTGAACTGGTGGCTCTGTGCTCAGCTATTGCTGCTGAGGGACAGGCCAACAGGGAAGCCCTGAGGAAAGATTACTTCTCCCTCAGTAGTACTCTGGGTGCTCTCATCATGGCCCAGGATCAACGGGTAAAGCAGAGGATGGTGCAGCTTGAATGCACACTCTCGGCGGAGCTCAGTGCAAGCTTGGAGGAGGTCGGTCTTGCATGAAAGGCCTCCATGGCAGAACTCTGTGTCACACGTGAGGTGGTGCATAGGGACCTCTGTGCCATATTTATTCAGAACCAGGTTTACCAGGCCCACATGCTTGCTGCCGTGGAGGGGCTTGCTGGGGCTATGCGTGGTCAGGCACCTGTGCCACGCACACCTCCTGATGTACAACCAGGGGGGTGACAACAACGACGACCTATCTCTCACTCAGGTCATGCCATGAAGACCATGTGCCCATGGAGGATTTATTTTTTAGTCTCAACATCGACACATGTTGGTGTTGAGGTGCACCCTGCACCTCCCCCCTCCCGGGTGGCCACCACCCCCCGGGTCCGCTATGGCCATTTTAATTTTTTGTCTATTGTGCATTTATGTTGCAGTGTGGTGCTATGTGGCATCCGATGGCATCCACTGTGTGTTCCGGCTGGGCTCATACAGGCTTGTCTTGTGTTTGTGTTTCTGGCTTGGGGTCCGGACACATATGCCACTCTTGCTTCCCCTTTCCATGGGCTCACAAGGATGGCACCGGGTGACAGTAACTTACACAGAGGCATTGGACTTTCGTCATATCTGTGGCCAGTCTGAAGTTCAACCTGTGTATACACCCCTAGTGGGGATTCATGATGGTTTCTCCAGTGCATGGTTGGTCTGCATTTTGGTGAGTATATTGTTGACTGTGCATGATTTCATTCTGCTAATTCCTGTATTGCCTTGTCTGTATACATTGTTGATGCACTTCATGCTGTATGCAGTCCCATGCCCACTTTAGCTGTCGAGGCCACTCTCATGATGTTAGGGTGACGTGTGGTGGCAATGTCACATTGAGGGACTTGTGCTATGGTGTTTACTCACTGTCTGACATTGTGACTGTTGGGTCCTGTGTTCATGATGTGTTATGCTGGTAAATTGATCATCCTGTGTTTCCTTTGCTTATGATGTGTCACAGGATTAGCAACATGTTTCCGTTGAAGATGTGTCCGCAACAGAGTGGTTAACATGGAAAATGTATGCTACACTGTGTGTTCATGCATTTCCCATGCTAACATGCATTCAATCAACCTGCAAACACCCCCCACAACACACACTATACACCCCCAAGCCCACCCCCACCCCAACATCCAACCACCCAATCACTACTTGCCTTCTGAGACATGCTGTGTCCCTGCTGCACATGTTCACATTGACTTTCATGATCGTGGACTGGCGCTGCTGGCTAATTTTTTACCTTTTTTTATGCAGCTGCACGGGTTTCCAGGCCACTGACACCATTCACAGTACTGTGTGGTGTAGTGAGCAGAATATTGCGGGGGACAACCCCGCAGCACCCGCATTTTCTTTTATTTTTTGGGATTCCCTGTACTACATGCCACCAAAGGTTCGAGGTTTTGCTGTTCAGGCCTTTGTTGGCATGCATATACATGCTTTTAGTTTAGGTTGGATGTTTTTGCTCACTCTTTTCTTCAGAGTGCGTGTCTGAGGGGATTGTCTGTGGCCTGTTTCCATTTGTAACAGTGCGCTTTGTGACAGCTGTGTCATGTGTGCTGATATTTCTATTGAGGTTTTCACATTTCATGCCATGGCATGGTGTGTGGGGTGGGTGACCTGGGGTTGGGAGAGGTTTAGGTGACAAAACAGCATTTGGATGTGCTATTTTGCATGGGGGGGTTGCAATCTGTGGCTTGCATGTGTGCCTTTTGGTCACACGGGATTGTGTTTGTTTAAATGGCTAGGGATGCACATAATGCTGCAATTCCAAGGACACATTATCAGGGTGTTTAGGTTGTGACAGTTGACTGTCCCTTTGTCATCATCGATTGTCACCTGGAATGTGCCAGGCCTATGTGCACTCCACAGGGGTGAAGTTTAGGTGAAAAATGTAGCCCTCAGCTGGGTACGGGCTGCCTCGCCACGTGCCCTTTCCCCTCCCATGCGCAGCGGGCATGCGTGTGGTTGGGGACTTGGGGGCACCACCATGTCTACCAGTAAGCCCCGCCGTGTTGCAACGTTGTGCAGGACACATGCTACCACAATGATCCTGCACACTACTGGGGCATATAGTAGCTGCCCACCAGAGCGGTTAAGGGAGCGGAAACGTGACTTGAACACTCCGAATGTGCACTCTGCTATGCCCCGGGTTGCAATATGGGCTGCATTGTATCTTACCTAGGGTGGTGTGGTGGGATTCCGTATTGGCGTCATCATGTGGGTGCTCAGAGGATAAGCGATTATGGTTGTCATTAGTTGGGTTTGTTTATTTGTCTGTGTGTGACATGCATGCATGTGCACAGGCATTTGTACTCACCAATGAGCCATGTGTTGCCATGCCTCCCAGCTTCCAGGTCCCGGTGTAGGGCTGACATTCTGTATATGAAACTGTCATGGGTGGACCTAGGATAGTTTGCATAGACAGAGGTGATGATTCCCTTGGCATCGCATACAACCTGCACGTTGATGGAATGCCAGTGCTTGCGGTTGCGATAGATGTGCTCGGTGGCCCTAGGTGGACGTATGGCCACATGGGTGCAATCAATGGCACTGAGCACTCTGGGGAGGTGTGCCACCCCGTAAAAGTCCTGGACCACGTCCTGCCTTTCTGCGGGTGTTCTGGGCATGTATATGTGCCTGTGGACTGAGGGGCGTGTAGTCATGATTGGCAGCACCTGGTGTAGGCAGCGTGATTGCGTGGGCTGGGAGACACCCCCGAGTATGGCAGTTGTCCGCTGAAATGACCCAGTGGCCAAAAAATGCAGGACATTGACCACCTTTTCCAAGGGGCTCAGTGCTTGGGAGCACAAGGTGGGTGATGTGAGGTCCTCCTCCCACTCAGTGACCAGGTCTAGGATGATATGAGTTGGAAACCTATACCTGCCATAGACCTGGTCATCAGGCATCCTAAAAAGGCTGGTCCTGGGCAAAAAAAGGCAGCGCCTGGCTATTCTCCTCCTCCTGCGGTGTCCCACGAACACTGCTGCAAGAAATGGGACATTCATTGTAGCTGTACATGCTTGTTTGTTGTTTGTGCACACTTTCGTGTGGCGGACGTAGTTACGCGTGTGCATGTCTTTTGGTGTGCGTGGGTTTTCCCTATTTGATTCCATAAATATGTGTTGTTCGCGAGCGTGTGGGCGTTGTGTGTATTTCCCAGCGGTACTTCCCCCGTTACGCCCACATTTTCACGCATTGTTCCCCATTCCGCATGTTCCGCCCCCTTTTTAGGTGTGTGCACTAGAAGTTGTGTGCTTTCGCTGTGCGTGTCGCGCAAGGCATTTGGAAAGTCTCAGTGACGTTTAAGGTAAGCACGGATTTGGCGCACCTCCCGGGAAAGCCATGCGCTGGGCCTTCCATGAATCGCTTCCGTGAGATTCGCACGAGTGCGCTGGTTTTTTCAGGCTTGCGCCACACATTTCGGCGCACAATCATTATATGAATTACCCTAATAATAATCTTAACAAATCTTGAATAAATACAAATGCTTTGTTAACTATTTAGAAGAGTGAAATTGGTGTATCAATGTTATAAATAAAAATGAAACATGACATTGGTAATACAATAAAAATGCATTGCAGAATCAATTAGTGTTAATAAAAGTGATTGACATGAAGTATATGGCCATTGAAACCAAAGGAATTCAAAGGAAATACAACATAAAGGACAATGAGAGACACAGAAGGGGGAATAAATATGGTAATATGATATATTACAGAAGTTACAATGAATAGGTATTACAATATTCAGTAACATGGTTACATTGTTGATTATAATTATGTACATCTTCAATAGTAACGGCACAACCCTTTTCAATCCTCTGAACATAACAAAGATAATGCCACCATGACGCATAGAACACGAGTTTGAAGCTCTTCCAATTAGAAGAAATTAGATAAAAGCCAATGGTAACTCATAAATGAAATAAGTTGGCAGAGGAAATATGGACTGAATATGAATTGCCATGCATTCCAACAATTAGATTATCGAGATTGAGGTGAGCAGTGAATTGAAATATTTTTTGCAATGTTACCCAAATCTTCTCTCAAAATGAATAAACATATTTAAAATAAAATATACAGTGTTTAACATCAGCAAAACAATCTTTACAGGACCAGTTAGAATTTAGTAAATTAGGAGCAAATCTTGATATGTGTTTAGGAGTAAAATAAGCTCTATTCAAAATAAAAAAAAGACAGTTTGAGTGAGATTAGCTGCTTTGGAAATCTTGAAAGTTTGTAAATCAATTTGTTCCCATGTGTTAGATGTTTGTTGAACAGCAAGATCATTAACCCAGCCATTGGTGATAGAATGATCAGTATGGGCGAGATTACAATTGGAAATGAGGAGTTTGTAAATTGCTGCAGCTTTAGTGGAAATGTTTTCAAGAAGTTCCTTTAATTCGACCGAAGGTGTTATTTGGGACAGATTTGGCATTGATAGGATAATAGTTTTAGAGATATCATTATAAGCATTAAGATCTGAACTATCAAATTTTAAGATATGTGCTAAAGTTGAAAAGGGAATTATCGAATTAGAATACATCACATGATGAATACAGGAAATCCCTTTGTTGTACCATCTGCAGATAAATTTAATATCCACTTTGAAAGGAAAACTTTTATTAAACCATAAACCAATCTCATCTTGACTCAATACATAAGAGGCAACCGTAAGCAAACTTCCACATTGAATTCTATGATGCCCTTTCCAATATTCTTGCTCCTCATCTCCTTTAACTTTTCTCACATTTTTTGACAAAAGTCTTTAGTGTTAGTAAAGGATCGTTTACAGAAGGAACTATAGTTTATTCCCTAAAGCTAACAGGGATTCATCTTTAATTAAAAATTACCGACCCATTTCATTAATTAACACTGAAGCAAAAATCTTTGCTAAAGTTCATTCCAATACAATTGATAAATGTATGCCATATTTGATTAACACTGACCAAACTTGGTCTTATATTTGCAAAAAACGGCTATATTGATACATTGGATATGAAAGGATGCCTCTACGTACGACAATTGGCTGCACAACATCCTCTGGGCCAATGATATGGAAGAAAAATATGTTAGTTTACAGGCTCCAATGAGCCGCCCGGGAGACATTTGGGGCGATTTCCGTCGATACTTGGAACGTCAAAGCGACAACAAGGTGGACATTTAAACAATATGGTGAATGTACTGTATGATATTTGAAATACCTGTACTGACAAATTATTAATGTTAATGTATGATGTGTATTGCTGTACCCCTGTGCAAAATAAAATAAAATATCTTAAAACATTTTTTTTAAACAAAAACCCTGACCAAACTTGATTTATTAAAGGTCAATATGGCTCATACTCATCTTCTCTTTAATTGTTTAGCTTCTCAAAATTCCTCCTTGGATCAGCGTGCATTAATAATGCTCAATGCTGAGAAAGCGTTTGATCGTGTGGATTGGCAATACATGTTTCAATCCCTTATTTGGCATGGCATCCTCACTAACTTTATCAATCTAATCAAGATCCTTTATGCCTCACCAACCATCAATATCTCAGTAAATTAAACCTTAAACTCTTCCTTTCTTATTCTTAGAGGTACTAGATAAGGTTGCCCCTTATCTCCACTTTTATTTGTTTTGGCCTTAGAAACTTTTCTTGAAGAAAGTATAAGAATAAAAGATAATATTCTTGGTATTTCTGTTAACTCTATAACTGTTAAGGTGGATGTTATGCTGATGACATCGTACTGTACATCTCTAATACTCAATCTTCCATCCCAAATTTTCTTGCTTCCATTAAAACATTCTCAGAGGTATCAAGATATAAACTGTATCTTGATAAGTCCAAAATTCTCCCCTTAGTTAGCTCCTTGATTTCAGATGATTTCGATTCTTTTGGGATGTCTTTATGTCCTACGAGTGTTAAATACCTTTTAATTATAAATGCAGTGGATATCTCACACTCTTTAAAAATGAATACTGATTCTATTACAACTATGATTGAAAATATGAACACTAAACAGTCTCCATTATACTTCATGTGGTGGGTAGACTTGACACTATAAAAATGATGTTCACTCCTATCATCATGTATACATTTTCCACGATTCCCATCTCTTTTCCCAAAGTGTTCTTTAAAAAAATGGACTCCCTCCTTCTCAAATTCCTATGGAACAAGAAAATGTCAAAAATTGCACTTACAAAACGTAAACTTCCTAAGAACTTGTCTGGTGTTAAGTTTCCTGTCTTTGAATCTTACCCTAAAGCTTTTGTTTTAAAACAACATATTGTATGCCTATGTTCTGAGGAAATACCAAACACTGTCCCTACTTGGTGTGAGGTTGAGCTGGATTAGTTCCAATTAATGGAATTTCTTAATGTGTCCTCAAGGTCTTGCCCAAGAATGTTCCCTGCTTTGCGTTTTCTTAAAATAGTCTCCTTATTTTTATGAAAATGAAAAATCTGCAAATACTGTTACTGAAATTTGCACACAGATTTCTATAGCACCCAATTGTCATTTAAATTTCCTTTTCTTAGTGTGTCAAGGCGCCATGTGATTTACACCATTTTGTATAACACATAGCGATGGTGGTCCATGAATAGCAATCACATTTAAATTGCTGACACATTTCTCTACACAGGACTTATAAAATACAAAACACTCTTCTTTGTATATCAGGAATCCAGAAACGTTTCACTTGTGACAATATCCCACTTTTTTCTGTATCTGCTTCATGTTCTTCCACAAACATTCTGAGCCTGATTAATTATTTTGGGAAGTAAATACATCAAACATTTTTAGGCCCCTCTATTAGATGGACCATAGTTTTTATTTGGTTCTCCACCTTGTCCTTTTAAATGTTTTAAATGTTCACACAGTGGATGAAAAAAATATGGAATCTACACCATTGACTTTACATGTGAAATCTGGCATCGAAAAGACACCATTTTTGTCCTAACATTGATTTAGAGACATAGATGTCCAACAAATTACATAATTGGTGACTATTTCCTCACTTGACTTTTCAGAAAGGTGTTGGGGAGAAGCTGGACCCCCACCAGGGCTGTGGGGCCCAGCAGCCATACCCTCACCAGCTATGGGAGACCCCATCACCTCCCATATGGCCCACAGAAATGCAACAGAGACCCCAGCAGGCAGCCACATGTTCCAAACTGCGTTTATTTCTGGGCAGCAAAAAAGAAAAAAAAACATGTCGTGCACATCAAGAGTTCAGGCGCCGTCTCCCCCGGGGCTGGCTTGCAAGCCAGCTTTGTAATCACACTGCAGGCTGACCTCACAGAATTGGATCAGCTCCCAGAAACCTATCTCCTCCTGCTATTGGCTGCTGAGTAATAGGTTACCTATGTAGCCCTTATAGAGAGCCTGATAATTGGACATTAGAGTTTTGCGTCAGTGGGTTGGTTTAGCTGTGCCAGCCCACCATTACCTAATTCTAGCTTGTTGCATTATGAATTTTTTTTCCCATAACTTTTTAGCTGAAGCAAGCATTTCGCACCTGAGCTCTGAGCGCTCATTGGCTGAGCGCTCTTGTTACAATTATGTTTCAAATGTTGTGTTTGTCTTTGCGAAAATGTCTTTCTTTCCCAGAAAGAAAAGAAAAAAACACACTGGGTTGCCGTGGCTTACTCGCATTAGTGGAGAATTAAAAAATGTCTGTCTGCAGAAAGCAATGTTATCTGACTGCGCGACCTTGGCTGCTCGTGGGTTTGCGAGGAGTATTCATCTGCAGCTAGTGTTCAGTGAGAGAAATGAACTTGGCTGTAATTTTCCTGAAACATGGCTTTACACTGTGCAATTAGACCATGTTAATTCATATAAGCATTTGCAAGCCTTTAAACAGGGATTTTTGTGTTTGTAGATTGTGATATTGCTGCATTGATTGTAATGTAGCATGGAAGTTGCACTGTTGGTGAAGTGGGTGTCTTTCAGCATATTTGTCACCCATAGGTGCGCTGGGGCCTGGTTCAAATGATAAGTGCGCTCCTTGTTCTTCCTGCTGTTCTTCTGTATATGCGCCTGAGGTGAGTGTGGTGGTCGGGGGGGCCCGTGGTGTAGTGTGGGCCCCTCCTGTGTATAGGCCCTGCGCGCTGCAGCGCCGCGCAGGAACAGACAACGGGGACGTCTGCTTGCTCCGGCACTCCGGCTCCAACTGCCGCCGGGCGCCGCCTTTATTCGTAACCGCGCATGCGCCGGCTCGTAGGCCGCGCATGCGCATTATGTGTACTACGTACACAACACCCCTCCCTTTCCCTCAAACAACAAAACATTAAAACATGGGGCCAACGTGGCTCAAACATTATATACTTAACAGACTTTGTTGCTCAGGTCGCTGAGTCCATAATAAAGTCTTGGAATCTTTGTGGAGGGCGGCGCCCCTCTCTGCGGGGATACCGGGGCGGACCTCTTTCGAGGTTCTCTGGCTCCTCCGGGTCTCCGGGCGTTTCAACGTTCTCCGGTGGTGCTTCTGCTGCCTGCCTTTGGCCAGGATCCGGTTCTTCTCCAGAGGTTGCTGGTCCTATGCGTTTGAAAAAAGACACATTTCTGGTCACTGTCCCATGCGCGTTCGCCGCCGTGATCATGGATCCCTTGACGTGGGTAACTCCCATCGGGTGTGTTTCGTACGTCATTGAGAGTTTCCCTTCCGGCTTCCTGTTTCGGACCAGGACGGTGTCTCCTACCGCTATCTCTTTTTCCGGCAGCCTCCGCCTCATTGTCTCCTTCTCGTTTCTCGCGGCCCTGTCCGCTGCCACTTGTGCGTCATCAATCACCCCTGGGCGTCGTTCTCCCGCTTCCGGTATCAACCCTCTGGGTATTCGCTTGAACAGTGCCTCGGCGGGCGCGATTCCGGTGGACTGATGTGGGGTGGACCGGTACTCACGAAGGAATTCGATCAGGTTATGGCGCAGGTCTTCCCCACCATTGACGGAGATGCGAAAGATTTTATTAAGTGTCCGCATGAACCGCTCAACCTCCCCGTTGGCTCTCGGCCACAGTGGGGTCACTTTACGGTGCTTGATGCCTCGTTCTGCGCAGTATCTGGCAAAACGCTGCCCTTGGAACGGGGCGCCATTGTCCGAGCAGATCTCGAGCGGGAAACCATGGGTGGCGAAAATTTTGTCCATGGCCAGGATGGTGTGATCGCTGGCGGTGGATTCTACGAGTTCCACCTCTGGATATCTTGACCACTGGTCCGTCACTACTACGAAGTGTAGGCCTCTGCCAGTCGAGCCGAAGTCGGCGTGGACGGTACCCCACGGCACGTCGCTCCGTGGCATGGCTTGAATGGGCAGGCTCTTTTCTGCCGGACTCGCGGCTTGGCAGGGGATGCAGACCTTTACAAACTCGGTCACCCGGTGTTCCAGGTCGGGGAACCAGACTTTCAGCCTTAGGCGCGCATTCATTTTAGCCATGCCTTGATGTCCAGTGTGGGCTAGCTGGAGAACTCTCGTGACCAGGGACCTGGGGATCACGATCTGGTCTCCCCGCAGTAGTAGGCCGTCCGTGGACACCATGAGCTCGTGTCGAGCCCTCCACAGCAATTGTAGGTCTCTCTGCGCCTCTGGGTTTCTTCTGGCGTTGTTCAGGAGGACGTCCCGCCATTCCCCTGTGGCTACCGCTCTTTTCACTCGCAAGAATGCCTCGTCAGAGTTCGAGTCATCTGCAATGTCCTCCCTCGACAGGGCTACTGGCAGGGCTGATTCAACGACGAGATGCACAGCGTCCCCAGCGGTTGACAGCTCCACGGGATTCTGGGCGTCCCTCGTGCCTGGGTGGCGGGACAGGTAGTCCGCGGGGTTGTGGGTGCCTGGGCGGTACACCAACCTGACGCTGTATTCGATGAGCGATAGCATCCATCTTTCGATACGGGGAGGCGGCTTGGAAGAAGTGCCGGACAGGATGGGAATCAGGGGTTTATGGTCGGTGACCACGACGACAGGTTTGCCGAGGATATATATCCTGAAGTGTTTGCAACCCTATAGGATGGCAAGGGCCTCTCTCTCGATCTGTGAGTAGCGCCTTTCCGTGTCGGTGAGGGCCTTGCTAGCGTATGCTATGGGTCTCATTGCTCCCAGTTCATCGGCCTGCATGAGGACTGCCCCTAGTCCTACAGGGCTGGCGTCAACCACGATCTCTGACTCTCGGCTGGGGTGGAAGTAGGCCATCGTCTCCTGCTCCGACAGGGCCTCTTTGATGGCATTGAATGATCTTTGTTCCGTCGCTGTCCATTGCCACGGTACGTCATTCCTGGTGAGAGCTCTCAGAGGTTCTGATAGGGAGGCTAGGTCTTTGATGAATCGGCCGCAGTAATTGACCATCCCCAAGAAGCTCCGAACTTCTGCTGGGGATGTGGGTGGAGGTGCATCTCTTATGTCTTTTACTTTGCCAGGATCAGGCGAAATGCCATTCGCATGAAAGGTGAACCCGAAGAATTCCAGCCGATCTTTAAGGAATTCGCACTTTTCTTGGTGCAGTGTTAGACCTACCGCCTGGAGTCTCTCAAACGTGCGTTCTAGCCTTTTAAGGTGTTCGCTCTCTGACTTGGCGAAGACCAAAATGTCGTCGGACATGTTAATGACACCCCTCAGGCCGGACAACGCTCCTCTTATGGCGTTCTGGAAGACCTCAGCCGCGGATGAGATCCCGAAGTTAAGTCTCTTATATTGGTACAATCCTTCGTGTGTCGTGAACGTAGTAATGTACCTCGACTCGGGGTGTAGTTCCAGTTGATGGTAGCCGGATCTGAGGTCCAATTTGGAGAAGACCTTGGCGCCTTGGAGTTCACCGACGATATCATCCAGGGTGGGCGTGAGGTGGCGCTCTCTTTTGATGGCGGCATTTGGAAGCCTCATGTCTACGCAGATGCGCACGGCCCCTGGTTGTTTCGGCTTCGGGGCTACTACGATGGGTGAAACCCACGGGGTGGGCCCTTCTACCCGTTCGATGATGTCTCGGTCCATTAGCTGTTGCAGTTCTACCTCCACTTGTGCCCTCAGGTGGAATGGAATTCGGCGGTGTTTGAGGGCTGTTGGCCTTACGGACTTGTCGATGTGCAAGCGAATGGGCTCTGCGTTCAGTTTGCCGATACCCTTGAAGAGACTCTCGAACTTGTGTAGCATGCTTTTTAGATCTGCGTGGTATACCCCAAATGTGAAATGGACAATGTCAAGCGCTTCTGACGCAGCACAGCTCAGCAGGGAATGGGGGCTGACGTCGGTGACGAAGAATCTTGCCTTGATGGAGTTCTGTCCATGAGACACAGGGGCGACAAATGCACCCAGGATGGGTAGAGGGGTGTCTCCACCGAATGCATATATCCTCGCCGTTGATGTCGACAGTTCTGGTGGGCCTGGCAGGGCTACGTAGTGTTTGGTGGCTAGCACGCAGACTGAAGCTCCGGTGTCAATAAGGATGGGGGTGGGAATGCCCTTGATGTTGACGGTGCACTTGGGTTGGCGTTTCGTGCTGGAACTTTTCGCGATGCTGGAGATGAAGAAGACTTCTTCCTCCTCCTCCTCCTCCTCTTCTGCGAGGTCTAGGTCTTGCAGGCCTTGATCAATTGAGGAGATGCCTCTCACTCTGCGAGTACTGCCTCGCCCCACTCTCTCTGGTCCTCTCGCCGTTGTAACAGGGACAGCCGCACGGCACGTTCTGGCAAAGTGACCCGGTATGCCGCATCGGGCGCATGTTCTTGACTTCGCCGGGCAGTCACCGCTGTGGGGGAGGTCATACCCACAGTTCGAGCACGATGGGGCGTTGCTTGGAGTGGACGCGGTGTCGGGTCTTCTCGGCGCCCATCTCGACCTACTCGCAGCCGACCGTCCAACTTCAAACGCGTCTTCGTTGTGTCCTGGTCGCGAGGCAGCGTCCATTTTCGCGCCTCTGGCTTCTGCTAGCTCATGTGCTCTGCCCAGGTCTAGAATCTGTTGGAGGGTTAGGCCGGGCTCCCTCAACACTTGTCTCCGAAGTTTACCGGAGCTGCACCCCTGCAGTAGTTGGTTGCGGACCATTTCCTCTTTGTCGGCCCATCTGCAAGAGGTCGCCAGGTGTCTCAGGCGGGCGCAGAATTTGTCTAGGGGTTCATCGTCCAATTGTTTCTCAGCGCCCATGACAAAGCTGTCAAAGTCCACGTTGGCCATGGGTAAGAAGTGGTCTTTGAGTGCTTGCTTGACCGCGTCGTATGTGACCACGGGGATGGTGAGGGAGTCGTAGATCTTGTGGACTTCTGCGCCTGCCGAGTAGATCATGGTCGCAATCTTTTCGTCATCATCGTCAACCCCTGCTGCCCTGAAGAACATGTCTAGTCTTTTGACCCACAGCAGCCACTTCGGGCCTAGCTTGGAAGGGGGTCCAGTGGCATCAAATTCTGGCATGGGGGCTAGGGAGCTGCGAGCTCTGCGGGGGATCAGGGCTGCGGCACCCTCATCGTCAGCACCGTCACCCATTTTAGTGCCTGGTACTCACTGGTGGCGGTTCCGGCCTTGCGGTAGTGGTGGGAGCGAAATCCTCTTCTTTCTTCTTAGGTGCCACAGCCTTGCGCCAGCAAGACTGTGGGCGTTCCAAAAATTGACTTTTTTTTTTTTCTTTTCCACCCGACGCCGTCGGCGAGTGGCGCACGAGCACCCTGCTGGGCCGCAACCACGGTCGCCACGTGTGACGGGGGGCGGGTAGAGAAAATGGCTGCCGGTGCTCCGTCGGTCCGTGACGCGACGGACTTAATCACTCCGTTGCTGCCGGGCACGGGAGTGGGCCGTGGCTCCTCCTCGTCGCCAGTGTGGTGGTCGGGGGGGGCCCGTGGTGTAGTGTGGGCCCCTCCTGTGCATAGGCCCTGCGCGCTGCAGCGCCGCGCAGGAACAGACAACGGGGACGTCTGCTTGCTCCGGCGCTCCGGCTCCAACTGCCGCCGGGCGCCGCCTTTATTCGTAACCGCGCATGCGCCGGCTCGTAGGCCGCGCATGCGCATTATGTGTACTACGTACACAACACCGAGGAGGCATGGGTTTGATCTCAATTTTCCCTCTTCAAAGGCCCTTTTCAACTCATTTCATTTTAGGCCATGATCCTTTGCTCCAAATTTCTCGACAATTCCCCGCTACTGGAACTGAAGACTCCAGGAGAAAGTGTGACCACAATGGTAGCAGCCCAGCCCGAACTGCTAGGCCAGGTCCCCTCTGCACGGAAACACAAGCAAACCCAGACATGTTTTGGCCTTGTTGAGCCTCCTCAGTGAGGTGCAGCTTGGTTCCCTATGGCGCAGTGAGCAAGGAACCCACGTCTGGGCATACCCTCCTCACATAGTGAGACAAACAGTGACCACAAAAGTGATGGGTGGAAGGTTTTGAATGAATCTGAACCACTGGCATTGCTCTGGACAACCTTCCACACCACCGTTTTTAGCCCGTCTGCGCCATTGCAAAAGGGGTCCAGCCATATGCAAATCAGTCAGGTACTGCCACCAATGGTAGCAGCCCAGCCCGAACTGCTAGGCCAGGTCCCCTCTGCACGGAAACACAAGCAACCCCAGACATGTTTCGGCTTTGTTGCGCCTCCTCAGTGAGGTGTAGCTTGGTTCCCTATGGCGCAGCGAGCAAGGAACCCACGTCTGGGCATACCCTCTCTCACATAGCGAGACAAACTGTGACCACAAAAGTGATGGGTGGAAGGTTTTGAATGAATCTGAACCACTGACATTGCTCTGGGCACCCTTCCACACCACGGTTTTTTAGCCGTCTCCGCCATTGCAAAAGGGGTCCAACCATATGCAAATCAGTCAGGTACTGCCACCAATGGTAGCAGCCCATCCCGAACTGCTAGGCCAGGTCCCCTGTGCACGGAAACACAAGCAACCCCAGACATGTTTCGGCCTTGTTGGGCCTCCTCATTGAGGTGCAGCTTGGTTCCCTATGGCGCAGCAAGCAAGGAACCCACGTCTGGGCATACCCTCTCTCACATAGTGAGACAAACTGTGACCACAAAAGTGATGGGTGGAAGGTTTTGAATGAATCTGAACCACTGGCATTGCTCTGGGCAACCTTCCACACCACTGTTTTTTAGCCATCTGCGCCATTGCAAAAGGGGTCCAGCCATATGCAAATAAGTCAGGTACTGCCACCAATGGTAGCAGCCCAGCCCGAACTGCTAGGCCAGGTCCCCTCTGCACGGAAACACAAGCAACCCCAGACATGTTTTGGCCTTGTTGAGCCTCCTCAGTGAGGTGCAGCTTCGTTCCCTATGGCACAGTGAGCAAGGAACCCACGTCTGGGCATACCCTCTCTCACATAGTGAGACAAACTGTGACCACAAAAGTGATGGGTGGAAGGTTTTGAATGAATCTGAACCACTGGCATTGCTCTGGGCAACCTTCCACACCACCTTTTTTTAGTCCGTCTGTGCCATTGCAAAAGGGGTACAGCCATATGCAAATCAGTCAGGTACTGCCACCAATGGTAGCAGCCCAGCCCAAACTGCTAGGCCAGATCCCCTCTGCACGGAAACACAAGCAACCCCAGACATGTTTTGGCCTTGTTGGGCCTCCTCAGTAAGGTGCAGCTTGGTTCCCTATGGCGCAGCGAGCAAGGAACCCACGTCTGGCCATACCCTCTCTCACATAGTGAGACAAACTGTGACCACAAAAGTGATGGGTGGAAGGTTTTGAATGAATCTGAACCACTGGCATTGCTCTGGGCAACCTTCCACACCACCGTTTTTTAGCCATCTGCGCCATTGCAAAAGGGGTCCAGCCATATGCAAATAAGTCAGGTACTGTCACCAATGGTAGCAGCCCAGCCCGAACTGCTAGGCCAGGTCCCCTCTGCACGGAAACACAAGCAACCCCAGATATGTTTTGGCCTTGTTGAGCCTCCTCAGTGAGGTGCAGCTTGGTTCCCTATGGCACAGTGAGCAAGGAACCCATGTCTGGGCATACCCTCTCTCACATAGTGAGACAAACTGTGACCACAAAAGTGATGGGTGGAAGGTTTTGAATGAATCTGAACCACTGGCATTGCTCTGGGCAACCTTCCACACCACCTTTTTTAGTCCGTCTGTGCCATTGCAAAAGGGGTACAGCCATATGCAAATCAGTCAGGTACTGCCACCAATGGTAGCAGCCCAGCCCGAACTGCTAGGCCAGATCCCCTCTGCACGGAAACATAAGCAACCCCAGACATGTTTTGGCCTTGTTGGGCCTCCTCAATGAGGTGCAGCTTGGTTCCCTATGGTGCAACGAGCAAGGGACCCACGTCTGGGCATACCCTCTCTCACATAGTGAGACAAAATGTGACCACAAAAGTGATGGGTGGAAGGTTTTGAATTAATCTGAACCACTGGCATTGCTCTGGGCAACCTTCCACACCACTGTTGTTTAGCTCTTTTTAAATTACTGAGGAAAAATTGCAAATCTTCATACAAACCAAATGTCTCATATTCTTGAATTGGAGGGATTATACCCTTAGTACATTTCTACCAACGTTGACCTTTTTATTCCCCTATTATTGCACCTTGTATAGATTAATTGTACCCTGTAGGTTCCCTTCTTGTAACAATGTCTCTTATCTCTGTAGACCTCTGCAGGCCACTCTGGGCCTTCTTGTAGCTCAACTCACCTGCCTCCACCCTGGGCAACCCTTGTACATTTTCTCCCTACATGTGTGCTCCATCAGGGTGGCATCTCTGGTACGAATGTGTCTTTTCTACTTCTCATGTCCATCTCAGCAGTTTTGGTGATTCTCACACCGAGAGCAGAGGAATCTTTCCTCCATTGTTCCCTGGTCTCGCATTGGTTTGCAGGCCCCAGGCACGCCATGGTTGCAGCATGGTCATGCTACCAGGTAAGACACTCCATCTCCTGCCCATATCTGCAGTTTCTGTGCTCTGCACACTTAAGAGCTTGACCCTCTATGTATGATTCTTCCACCTGCATTCAAGGTTACTCGTCTATTTATTCTCACCACCGCACTTCAAAGGGGCGTGCTGTTTTCCGTCAGCTGCTAGGTTCAATGAGGTTCCTGCATTACCTTGAGCCAAAGATGTCAAAGGTCAGTCAATAGGGTTTGAATGCAAGACAGAAGCAACAGCAGTCTTTTCCAATATATTCGGAGAGAGTATTTTTCATGTGGAGTTCCTTATAGGAATGGGAGTCCTTGTCCCCTAGAGGGTAGTCACTGCCAGTGAGGTCCCACTTTCCCACACCCCTATAGAGGATCTTGCTTAGCAGGCTCACTGCCCTAGGCTCACAGGGGGTTGCTCCCCCTAAGGGAGAAAGGCTGAATTTCCCAGAATTGTCACATAACCTCATTACAGAGATTCATTTACTTGGTCAGCATTCATCTGATTGGAAAGAAGAACTCATTCCTCAGTCCTATGAAGGGCATTTCGAGGGTGGCAGGCTTTCAGCTGCTTCATGTGAACCCAATGTTCCTCTGCTTGTTCCCCTTTTGGGATCCATATTTTGTATGCAACACAAGAGATCTTGTCAATAATCTCATATGATCCCTTCTAACTTGGAAGGAACATTAATTCTTTGGTCTGATTCCTTTGTAAATTGTAAAGATAAACTCTGTCACCTACAAGTTATTCCTTTTTGGTTGTCGACAGATCGTAATGCATTTCGGTACCTACCGCAGCTTTGACTAGGTCCCTCCGGACACATTCAAAAGCATGTTTGAGGTGCTTTTGCAGGTTCTCTACATAGTCATGAATGGTAGATGCATTGATCAATGTCTGTTCCTGAGTTTGACATACCAGATGTTGAGGCATGACAATTTTCCTAAAACTCATGAATTCAAATGGGGAAATTTCTTTTGCAGAAGTGAGTGTAGACAGTAAAGCCATCAGTACTAGTGGTAACCATACGACCGCACTAGGCCCAGAATCCACTACAGACTTCTAAAGATCCCTATTATGGTTTTATTGTATCACGTCACCCCCCCACTGGTTGCTAGATGGTGGGTGATATGCAGTTTTCTCTTAACTCAGAGAATCTACACCATTTTAGTCATTAACTCACTGGCAAAATGACTACACCAGTCAGGCTCAATCTTTTGAGGAAGACTGAAATGAGAATATATGTGATTCGTTAATAGCATAGCTGCTGTATACGCCTTGCAATTTAGAGTGAAAGGGATTCGACCCACTTGATGGAGAGAAACCTAATGGTGAACATATATCTGTTGGAGCATGCATAACAAGTCACTCAATCAATAAAGGTGATCTAAATATCTAACTATGGTAAGGTCATTTCTCTCTTTTGTAGAGAAGCCCAGTGAATGGAAGAACTCATTTGGAACTGAGCACACACTAGTAACCCATTTAAATAAAGGTTTTTGTCTTGTTCCATGTGTTGCCGATAAGCGACCTCACATAGAATCTCAATTGTCTTTTGAAAAAGCAGATGACCAGCTATTACTGCGTTATGGAGGAAATTCAACATTATACTTTGAAATGAGGTAGGTACCACCAACTGATCAGAACCAGATGGGGATTTCCTAACCAAAAGTCCATCTGGAATTTTGCACATCTTCTGGAATTTCATCAGTTCTCAAAGATCTTCCATTCCCTGCCAATCCGATTCAGATAAGGGAAAGATTTCTGGCTCCTCTAATTATTGATAGAATCATCCTACATTTGGATCTTCTTTCAGTGCAGTAATTAAATTTTGGTCTGAAGAATCTCTACTTGATTGCAGAATAAAAGGGTCACACTTAGATTGAGTTTGTGATCAAGTTACTGCTGTTACTTGTACCTACCCAAGGAGATGTTCCATGTCAATGTACACACCTTGGACTGCTCCTGTTTTGAAGAGTTTATCAGCCAAATCACTTTCTATTTTTCTGTTTTATCAGGACTTTCAACTTTTGAGTGACTTTTGTTTTCTTCCAAAATAGGGTCATGTTGTTTGATGTCACTATATCTGCTACTGTTTGGATAACCTTCCCAAGTTTCAGGTATTGGCTATTTTATGAAAAGCATACCTCTGGATTTCCAGTTTACTAAATGCTCAACAAATCCATTTTAGAAATAGTTTGAATCAGTTATGATTGCTAGTTCCTGGAGCCAGATATTTACAGCATTAGGTACAGCAGTAAGGACAGCTTTATATATTGCCGTCCATTGTGGCACATGACTACTCAGGGGACCAATTTTATACCCAACTCTGGGTTCAGGGATGTCATTCACCCAATCATTCCCGATATCAGCTACCAATTAGTTCTCCTAATTTTCTTTAATATGGTAGGAACATGCCTCCACACAAATTACGGGCATTCCCTGACAAGTGTTCTCATCATATACTTTATGAGGAGGAGTTAGATATGCCTTTATATTATTGGTGGTTTTTAACACCTCATCTATCACATGATTGTCTTGAACACAAATATTTGTGTCATTGGACTATTTTTGTTCTGACCATATTTGATTTCTACATGGTAACCCTGCATTGAAAGAATCCAGTAAGTAATCCTTGGATTAGAGACATTTACAGTTCGTATCCGGTCACTCTGCAAATATTGTAGAGGCTGGTGAGAAGTCTCAACTATTATATGTTCCCCATGGATCAACAGACATTAGTTTTCCAATGCACATGTCGTTGCCAGGAGTGATTTCTCACATTCATTAAATTAGTTCTCCACGGGTGAAAGATCACTTTATTAACCTGGTCATGTTTCCAATACAAGACCGCAGTTAAAGAGGTATTGCAAAATCCAGTTTCCACAAAGAATTCTATCATTTTGATGGGATACACCAATCATGGAGCATGGGATACACTTCTTTTAAGTTGTTTCAGGCTTGACCCTACTTTCAAAAGATGGGCCAAAGGTTGAATGATCTTGGCATAATCCTCTATGAATTTGTAAGTCAATCCTAAGAGACTACGTAATTCACATAGGTTTGTGGTTTCTTCAATTTCAATAGAGCTTCACCATTTTTCTTCTGCGGATTAAGACTCTTGGATGTGATTTCATGGCCTAGAGAGTTTACTTTAGTTCTGCACCACTGTTCTTTCTGAAGTGAAAATATGATGTCAGCATTTCGTAGATGACTCATTACATTGCGGATTTCCTCCAGGTGTTCGTCAACAGTCTTACTTTTGATTAATACATCATCCACATAAGCCAAATTCTCTCTTTCTATAAATTCAGGCATGGCCTTATGTAGGATGACAGTGAACTCATGTCCAACATTAATACACACAAATTAAGTTCATGTCCATGTGTACTTCTGCCCTCCAAAGGTAAAGACATGTTTATATTGATATTCATGGAGTACCGAGACAGTCCAACATCCATTATTCAAATCACAGGCAGCCAATACTTTTGAACCCTGGATCTGTGCAAGGCCCTGATCAATATGAGGAAGACGCCACCATGTGTACTGTCTGTTTCGGTTACCTTAGTTCTGCACAGAGACTTCATTGACCCTTGGGTTTCAAAATGTGTACTACTTTCTTAATAAAAGAACTGTGTATTGGTCAAATAATGCCATGTGATTCAAAGTTCAATTGATAATGTACATGAGTGATTCCATTGACACTAGAGGTAACCAGTATTGCTTTACAAATACTGGTGCTATATAAGGGGCCATGGACATAGTTGTATAATGAAGAGAAGTATGTCAACAATCATATGAATCTACAGAGGAAACGTTCTGCAAATCCATAAGGATTCGACTTAACTTTGATTTTCTGCATTTCTGTCTCATAGGCATCAGCCATGCTGATCTGTTCTGCTATCTGGCAAAAACCTGGAAATATTTCTGGGATAGCTAGTTCTGAAGTATCTTTTAACTACATGGAGAGGTCTTTATGGTATCCACCTGGTTTCTTAATTCCCTGACATCAAGATGTTACTTGTGACTTTAAACACTCGCTCATCTTCTTGTATCTCGCAAGTCGGATCCTCTGCTCTATAGGAGCACAGGGACTACACCATAAAATGCCCCCCTGTTGAGTATATAACATTTCTGGTCTGTTACCAACAGTATTCTCATAGCAATCTTCTGGTATAGGACCAATTATAGGAATGGATAGATTCATGGAAAAGTAGTTATAAATTAACAGCTATTCCAATAGTGGTATCTGGGTATAAAACAATACTCCAGAATTTTGAGTGTGTCATTTTTAGATCTACTACTTGGATGGGATGCAGAGACGTGCATTGTTGCTGAAAAATATAATTTAAATTAATAAAAGCTTCTTTATTAAACAAGGTTTGTCCTTTTCTAGGTTTTGGTAATGTATATTCTCGCATATTTCCTAGAATAGTCATTTTCTTCTTTTATTTAAACTTCAGCAGCATAAGGCAGCAATTGGGCTGACCGAAATGGCTGTTCTAGATCATTGAGATCCATTGGGTGCCCTCCGATTCTGGACCAGTCTTTGGTATTAATAAGATCCATATTAATTGTAAAACCATTCAGTATGTCGTTGCCGATATAAAAATCAGAAATTACATTTCTCACGACACAGCAATTATGACTTACGTTTTTATTTCCAATTTGAATCTCCAGTATACACGTACTGGTAAGCATGTGTTTTGAATCTATCGCATCAAGTCCAGATTCCCATTTATCAATCAGATTGAAAGTGGGAATCTTATGATTCTTTTTTAACTTCCTTAGCAATATTTCACTAATGAAACTTCTTTCTTGACTTAAGCAAACTTTGACAATACTGTTTCCTTACCTAAATTAAGTTGAATGGGGATGAATATTAGTTTTCCTTGGGAAGAGAATTATGGACAGGGAGCCGTCGAAGTGGAAGGTCAGGTTGAATCTTTGTTGGGTTGTGGCGCGTGGGTGGTTTTTCAGTCCTTGATGAGGATCCACAGATGGAGTTGAGGAAGGGTAGCTTAATTGAGGTGTTATAAGATGATCACCAGGGGAGAGGTATCTTCTGACGTTAAAGTTATATTTGTTTATTGAAGTTGGGAGGGGGGATTACCGGTTGGTTTGGGGCTTTAGTATTGGAGGGAGTAGACAAGGCCAAACTCCTCATGGCAAAGTAGGTTGGGCAGGGAGAGCCCACCGTCGAGTGATTTTTTGGAATAACTTAAGTGCTGTGTAGCAGTTTATGTGTTAAGTGTTTTATCATTTTATGTCTACCTCTATACTTGTTTGTCATTATGGTTTTGTTCTGGGGTGGTTCAGGGTTTAGTAACGGAAAACCTGCAGGCCAATGGGGAGAGCTGTGGATGGTACATGGTTATGAGAAGTTGTATACAACTGAAATGACAGAGGGGGGATTTGTCTAAAAATAGGTACAGTAAGGCAAGACTTCCAGAGAACCAGACAATAAAAAAACACTACTCTAAGGAAAAAGGCTCAGTGCTCCCATCATACATCCAGGTCCTTTGAAAACCTCCCCCAATCATAATGTTGGGTGTCCAGACTGCTGAATTACATCTGCCTCCATCCACTTATCCATCCTTCCTTATTCCTATGTTCCCCTTTCTTCCCTCTCTACCTCTATTTCTCTTCCCATTCTCAGTTACCCTACCTGCAACCTCTATACCCCTATCCACCCATCCTACCCCCACACACTCTAGCTCCATCTATTCACTGAATTTCAATTTTCTGTCTATATCCCCACCTTCTCTATTCCTACACGTGCATCCTATCACCACCCTCATTACCCTCACACACACCCCATCCCACTCTTTTTCTCTCCACCCTCTGAACCCTCGACATTCTTTACCACTGTGCACACACTGTACCTCCCTGTCTTTATTTCTATACATTCATGCTATCTCTACTCTGTCTACTGTTACCTATTAATTTTGAGTGGATCTTCCTTCTATGGATTTTTTTTTGTTTCAGAGGACTAGAGGTGACATATATGTTTTAATTATATTTGTTTCTTTAAAGCATTTCTGATTCATGCCATTGAAGAAGCAACAGAAATGTGTGAGGATTAAGGATTGTTTGCAGGGAAGTTAAGCATTTAAATCTAGAAGTGTGGATTCTCATGTTTCATGTTTTGTACAAACTTGTTTTGAAGGCAATATATCCATGCCTGTTAGTGATAGTCATTTTGAAAATATCCAAATTCATATAGGAGATATGTCAACAAATGAAGTGAACAGAACCAAGCATATTTAAAGTCAGGGTGATAAAATGAACAATGTATCAATGTTGCTAGTAGTTAGTAAACAACAACAGGTTTTTAAGAGAAAACAAACAAAAACTCCGTTAAGTTCTAGACAGAACAATAAAGATATATAAAGAAAAGCATTCCACTCTTGAATCTTTACAAATCTTTGGGGAATTGTAAAATCAAAATCTAATTATGTGATGATATGTTTTCTGGATGAGCAAAAAGTAGAAGGAATAGTCAGAAAAGGTTTTCATACAAAAAGAAAATTGAACATTTTTGTGTTTAACAAACTTCAATTAATTAAGATCACCATGCCTTTGTACACAAAGATACAAAAGGTTGATTAACTTACACGTGACAATGTTTGTGAAGTTTTTGGTAGAGAGTGGAAACACTTCTCATACAGAAATAATTTTTAATGAAGAAGAGCTATATTCAATAATTAAATGCAGCAATGCTATTGATGAGAGAGGATGTAGTTATGAAGTACAAAATGGTGTGATTTCTGAAAAAGAAGAAATCCGAAAATACAGTCACTAGTGAAGCAGAAAGTTTAGTACATCTACGATAAAAACAAGAAAAGAAACTCTGGAATGGATGTGTAATTCTTTGCAGAGAATAGATGATTTTGAAGATCATGAGAAAACAGGACTGTTGGGTTACTCTTCTGCTTGATGAAAGCAAATGTAGCAGTCAGTTTCATCATATACGGATTCCGGCTTCACATCATAGCATAATGAGATATATTCTTGTTATTAGTGCAAAACACTGCGTGTGTCTGTTGCACTTTTAAATAATACACTAATGACTGCAACTGTTGAAATGTTACTTTCTACACTTCAAATGATAAACATGATGCATTTAAAAGATTATGTATATGTGTACAAACCGCTTACAGGAAGTGGAAGTGACTATCCTATACTTTCAAAGGATCTAATTTTTCAAAAGTACAAAAAGAGGTATCGAAATGTTTGAGTTATCTTCAAGCGAAAGGCCTGACATTGTGTGTCTTGTTGATGCACTTTCCATAAGGCACAAGTATGACTAGTGTACACTGAGAGGAAAGCTACAAATACTGTACAAGGTGTTTAAAAAGACCTCTACCTGTAATCGTAAAACAGTGATTTGACACAAGTGATGCACTATGTTTGTAGATACTACATGCAGATACTGCATTGGGTTTTACAAAAGAAAATGCATTCTTATTGAAGTGTCTTGAATGACATGGTAATGACTGATACCCCTAATTGAACATGTTTGAAGTTATTGCATTACAAACTGTTCATCCTTTCCAAGTTACTGTTAGACTGCAAACAAAGATGACAAAACTCCCTAAGAAATCATTAGTGCAAGGTGTGAGAGGCAAAGTTGTGTATTTGTCTCTTAATTTGCAAGAAAATGTCAACACTCTAGGAGTGAAACATGACATTGCACATTCTTTGATCATATAGCTAGATGACATCTTGGTGTTCTCGAAGAATTTGGAATCACTCCGTGATCACATATATGAGGTCCTCGATAGGCCAATATTAAATATATATCTTTCACTTACTGTATGAAAGTGAATTTTCAACATTATGTTATGCTGCTGCTCATACA
The DNA here is from genome assembly GCF_040938575.1 of Ambystoma mexicanum. Taxonomy (NCBI): domain Eukaryota; kingdom Metazoa; phylum Chordata; class Amphibia; order Caudata; family Ambystomatidae; genus Ambystoma; species Ambystoma mexicanum. The sequence goes on along the minus strand of NC_090924.1, from coordinate 172,472,260 downwards.
CTTCAGACAGGAAAGAGATTTGAAATTGTTTCTGTGTGTGAGATGCTGCAACAGGTGAAAGGAAAAAATGAAATTTTAGAATGAAAAATTAACAATATCCTTGACACAATGGCCCTCATTACGACCCTGGCGGAAATCGAAAAACGATGGCGGAAATGCAATACCGCCATCGAATAGCGCTCGGTGCGACTATGACCCGTCACCGCAAAGTACGAAGCCATTAGCGACACCGTAGTGAACGCCAACGCTAACTGCACCAAGCACGCGCGCGCGCGCCATGCCAAACCGCAAACACCACCATGGCGCAAGGGTACGCCAATTCCGACCCTAGCGGACATGCACCTAACGCCATCAGGCATGGCGGAATGGACCATTCCGCCATGGCGAGAAGTACGGCATCGCGAATCAACCGTAAACGGCCCCACTGAGTGCCTGTACACCGCTCCCTGCCCACAAAGTACAACTCCCTGCAGGTGCAATGAAGTCACAATGCAACCATTGAAATGTACAAAGCACCCATGCATGCCAACGAACAAAAGCAACACAAGAGGGGCCAATGGGAGCTGCAGGTCACAGATGGCACGAATACAGAAGCCATCCCAATGGACATGACCACAGTCCCCCACCAAGAAACGCACGCAAACACAGGCACCTGTGACCAGCAACATTCCGAAAATCACATCATTCCACCAGTCCACCTGGCTGACCGCCATCTGTTACACAAAACCCAATCCCCCGCCCCTGAGCATGACAACAACCAAACAGACATACAGGCAGCCCCCATCCCTGACCTCACGGGCACAGTAGGCAAACGCGCCCAGTACAGTACCACGCAACTAAACCCCGAAGCAGGAACCCAATGCAGATCTCCTCACAATACATCGCCCCACAAATAGGCACATGCCACATCACTTGCAAAGAAAAAAGCTACACGGGCCAAATCAGAATTGAATTTAATGCACATCAAAGTCACCAAGCCCATACAGCCATCAGGCCATGAACTACAAAACACAAATCACCATTGTGGGCTGCATCCGCAAGAAATGACCAGCCACTACCTGAGTGTCGCCCTGTTCCCCCATGGTACACAGAGCCACATTCACGCACGAAAAGGCAACATGGAAGCGCACAGAACCGCAGGGCCGACCCAATGGGGAGGCACTAGTCCAGCTGAAAGGCCGAAATGTTGCTCCGAGCCACCAGTACTGCGTAAGGGCATGTGGGCCACTGGCGATCGTCCCATAAGATCGTAATGCTGCTCCACCGATTAACACGAAGCAGCAGGTGTCGGGAGTAAAATCCATCTGCAGGAGTGGCATACAGATGGCAGTGGCAAAAGGGGAGGAGACACCTGTCAACCAAAAGAAAAGAACAAGAACAGAATGGCCATCAGAACTACATTCGAACAACTCACTTCAATGATCACACGAAATCCACAGCCATATGCATGCTAGCCCACTCCAAAGGATCACCACCACCCCAAAGCCACTTGCGACTCATAACCATCTATACCTAGGTGTAAACACCATCACGAACGAGTGTACCTATGCATGCGTCTGCCAAAACAGAATCCATCAGATGGGAATGTTAACGTGCATGGACACAAGTGTCTGAGGGCGCGTCGAGACAGGGAGGGCCCAACAAGGCCAGATAGACGATGGTCCCACTATGGCAGCCCTGCATCACATAGCGTAGGGGAGGCGGATAGATCCCAAGAAGCCCTGTACATGGCAGACTCTGTATCAAATCACCTGCCCATGCATCCATTCATCACTCCCTCATCCCGGGATCAATACGCCAGAATAATTACTCACATGACATTAGAGACATCCATTGAGTCTGTGCGTAATGCAGCCTGCTAAATCCACAGTGCCCCAGCCCGTAAATCCAGTGATGTGAAGTAACATGTATTTGGGAATGGCCGGCCTCATCGCCCACGTAGCCATTGCGCATCCAAAACTATTCATATCAATCATTGCTCCCTCGCCATGGGCCTTGTCTCAAGGACATAGAACAATAGGACGTTATATTTGCAGTCAGACCTGTGGGCATCTCCTCGCCGCTAGCTGGAAACCGAAAGCGCCGCCCTTCGAATTCCTCAATTGCAACATCACGTCGAGAAGGCATCTGTGGCCGTTTGAGATCACTAATTATTCCATCGAGTGCGGCTGTGTGTGAAAATGGCAACTGCCTTCACCCACAAATGGGAAGCCACGCCCATCGTTGCAACTCGGTACAGTGATGCCTGAGGGCCCACCGTTACTCGAGTACTACGTTCCACTGACCCTTCACAAGTCCGTTCGCGACTGCACAGATAGTATGGGAAACAATGGGACCACAGCAGAATGAACATATCAACCAATCTTACACGCCCATCGGGTACAAATACATGATTGCAATAGCAAGATACCATTACCCGATTTGCAGCGTTGTGCGCGGGACGTGCTCGGCCAAAGGGGATAGCAGTTTGCACAGGTGGAATTAATCACCACAGGTGGAGGCCATACAGCCTGAAAACACATAAATTGCACAGCCAGTCTCCTCCCACAACCACAGCGAAATGCTACCGGCAGGACTCGCGATGTTGGCCCTGGGGGACCTGATAGCACTGCAAGTGCTCCGACTCCAAGAAGAAGACGAACAACAACTACAACCAGCCGCACGGAGGAGACGCAGGAGGAGGAGGAGGCCAAGGCAGGGCCAGCAAGGCCCAGCAGCACAGCCACTACCACCACGCAGGCAGCCCGCAATCCCACGCCTCCGAGCACATCCGTTCAACCTCACTGATGAGCAGATCCACACCCTCTACCGTCTGGACCGGGACACCATAGCCGCCATTGTGGACATGACACAGGCTGACCTTGTCAGCATGATAGATAGCCCAACCGCCATCCCACCCCTACTGAAGGTGGTGTCTGTACTCCACTTCCTGGCCACAGGCACCTACCAGCACACAGTCGGACAGTTGCATGGCATTTCACAGCCACTGTTCTCACGGACACTATTGCAAGTGCTCGATGCCCTCCTGCTGCACGCAGACGACTACATCTCTCTACCACGCTCGGAGCAGGATATTACCAACACAAAAGTGGGATTCCATGCACTTGCCGGCATACCGGGTTGCATTGGTGCCATCGACTGCACCCATGTTGAATTGGTCGTCCCACATGCCATGGAGGCCCAGTACCGCAACCGGAAACAATTTCATTCCCTGAATGTACAAATGGTGTGTGACTCCAACAGGATCTTTACGCATTGTTGTGCCCGATTCCCTGGATCAACCCATGATTCCATGGTCTTGAGGAACTCTACAATACCACGCTACATGGAGCGACACGCAGGGAACAGATCCTGGCTACTCGGTGAGTCTCATTTCATGCATGATGATGTGGGGTATGTGATTTGGCAATGTACTGGCAGGAAGGGGGGGGGGAGTGCGTACGTATCAATGGCATTCCACATCCTACGTTTCTCGTCCACATACAGGTGATGCTGGATATCCACTGAAGAGATGGCTCCTCACACCAGTCCGGAACCCACGGGACCAGCATGAGGAGGACTACAACCATGCCCACTCACGTACCCGTGTAGTTATTGAGCAGGCATTCGGCCTACTGAAGGGCCGTTTCCGCTGCCTCAGCAGGTCTGGCGGGGCACTCCTGTACCGCCATGAGAAGGTTGCAAAGATGGTGATGGCATGTGTCATGCTCCACAACATGTGCGTACGTAGAAATGTGCCCATGCCCCCTGACGCAGAACTGCAAGCACCGGATGATGGTCATGATGAGGGCGGGGATGTGGCAGCACCTCAAGGAGTCTGCGAGGCACCGGAGGCCCGTGACATTCGTCAGCATCTCATTGATGTATGCTTCTAGCACTCATGCCTGGTGGCTGATACATGGACACGGGACACGTGCCACTGTGTGTGTCTGGAACATGCACAATATGGACTGTACGCCTATGATGGCCTAGTACACAAAGATCAATGTCCACACATCTCATTGGTTGATCGTGCACTGTTTATGGCATATGTGATATAATGTTGAACACCCTATCGACCCGCCACCCAAGTGAGCCCAACACACCCCCTCCACCCTCCTACCTCCCACCCGAACACCAGTGTCCAAAGATGCTCATTGTCAGTGGGCAGTCGCTATTGCATGCCCCCTCTGCGGGTATCAGGGGCACCCCTGCCTGTGGAGCGCCGGGTCCTTCCAGATCTACGTTGGGGGCTGCCCTGGACGGAACTTGCAACGGATGATGTGTCTGCCTGCTCACGTCCATGCATGTCCCTAAGGGTTTGCGAGAGCTCAGTGAGCACACGGCGCACTGCGGCAAGTTCGGCACATACGTCTTTGGACGTCGCATGCAGTTCCCCCCTCAGGCTCTCGGTGCTTCTCTCAATTTGTGACCTTAGCGTCTCTGTGCCTCTCGCCATTTCTGCCCTAAGTGTCTCAGTTGATGTTTCTATGTCTGCCTTGGTGCCCCCACATTCATCGGCATGGTCCTTGAGGAGTTTGGCCAGTTGCTGCTGTTGTTCGATCAACTGGTCGAGGGACTGTTGCCTCTGCTGGGCCATGGCCATTTGCGGGGGTGTCGCAGAGGGGCTGTTGACCTCATGTTGCCTTGCCACAGGGCTTGGGGGGGATGGCCAGTCGTCGTCTTGTGGGTGCCCCTGCGTGGTATCCTCATGTTGTACGGGATGGGACAGACAGGGGGATTGGGGCAGGTCATGGATGGATCTGACTTCGGCATCCCCGTTTTCTGTGTCGGAGCATGCTGCCATCAATGGGGTGTCGCATATGGTGCTGCTGCCACCAGAAGCAGTGCCTACTGTGGCATCCATTGGGGGGACCTGTGGTGGTGGTGTTGTGGGCATGCTGGCTGCTGGGGTGCCTGTTGATGTTCCCTCCTCTGTGCTGCCACCTGATTTGTGCTGCTGCCGTGTCTTGATGCGTGCAGCTGAGGTGGAGGGTCTCTGGCCGTTGGTCTTGGCCCTCTTTGCAGGTGTGCTGGTAGGGGTGTCCTGTGGCTCGTCGTTTGGATCGGACCCTGTGGTGGAGTAAAGGAGGGCGAGGGTTATTGATGGGTCTGTGGGAATTGGAATGGCATTGTATCACATGCATTGGGGTGGTACCTGAGGGTGATTTGGGTCGGGGCCTTGGTGGTGCTTTGATTTGTGTGTGGAGTGAGGGTGCAGTTGTTTGGCAGCCTGCAGTTAGGGTGTGCCTGCTGCACGTGTAGTGCGTGTTTTAGGGGTTTTTAATTATTTATGTATTTATTGTGGGTTTTAACGTGCGCTATCAGGCCGATGTATGTGGACGTTCTCCTGGACATGTGTTTCTGTTGCACTATGTGGACGCATGGTACTTCACATGGATGGACTTTGTGGATTTGGCATTGTTTTATTTGGGCCACCTACCTGAATCTTCGGATGTCTGCACTCCTTTCTCCATCCCTCCGACTCCCTCTATGCTCTCCATTCCGATGGTGGAGGCACAGATTTCTTCCCAGGGGGTCAACTTGATGGGTGATTCAGGACCTCCCCCGGTGGCTGTGGCAATGTTGCGGTTGGCAGAGAGTATGCTGCGGACGCGTATCCGCAGGTCGTCCCATCGCTTGCGGCATTGCTGTGGGGTGCGGGGTGCGGTCCCCACCGCACTTACCCGCTGTGCCACCAGAGCCCATATGGCCTTCTTGTTTGCAAGTGCCGTCCTGGTCATTTGCGTGGAGAAGACGGCGGCAGCATTCTCCTGGAGGGTCTCTGTTAGCACGGTGAGTTCCTCACGGGAGAAGTGGACCTGCCGCTTGCGGTCGCACGCTTTCTTCGCTACTTTTCCCATTTTTCTAGGTTTCGCTAGGGTGGTTGACGGGTTGGGGTGTGTCTCAGGGTAGTGTTTTTAGTGGTTGTGTGGTTTTAGTGTATTTATAGGTGTACGCCGGGATGTTTCCCGTTCCGGGCCCGTGTTTTAACTTCCGTTTCCGTATATTTCCGGCCACCGTACTTTCCGGTAGGCGCACACTGCGGTGACCGCTAAGTGGGGTGGCGGTATTGCACCTGGGGCGCCGTACGGCGGCGGTGTGGGCCGTTTTGGGGTCATTTCCGCCATCGCGGACTTTGCACTTCCGCCATGGCGTGGTGCTCGTGCCCGATGGGTCGGAATGGGCCGCACTTTGCTCCTTCGTGCAATGGCGGAAACGCTATTTACGCTGTGGCGCTCCGGTCAGTCGCTTTCCGCCAGGGTCGTAATGAGGGCCAATGAGAGGAACTAAGGATTATTGGAAGACACTCAGAGGTTAGATGCATGATCCAAAATGTGGGCTCTCCAACTTGGTTTGGGACTTTAAAGGCATGGTCTAGTAAAAAATGTTATTTAAAAAATAGATAGGCAACATAAAAAAAAACTAGCATTCTCGTTTTAAAACTTCCTATGTAAAATTTTGAGCTATTCAAGCTCAAAATTCGCAAAAGCAAGCACATGGGCGCATCCATTTTGTGAAATGGATGCCCTCCTGTGCTGGCTTTTGATTTTGTGGCACTAATGAAGGAAAAGCCAGCCAGCTGTAGTAAACAAAAGCTACCGCTGGGTGGCTTTCCCTTCATTAGTGCTATACGCGGAGGACGGGGACAGGAGACCAGAGCAGGAAAGCTGCAGCTGAATCTCGGTATTTGCTATTTATTTTAAAAAAAAATAAGCACTAGCTGCGGTTTTTTTTCTAAGTTTTCCGGGCTGAGGAGCCCGGAAAACTTAGAAATAAAACCGCAGCTTTAAAAACGTATTTATGTTTGCGGTCGCTTTTGAAGCAACCGCAAACATAAATACAACGTTATTGTGTTGGAAAACGCTGCCGTTTTTCTTTCCAAGTTTCTCAGGCTCCTCCGACTCGGAGGAGCCTGAGAAACTCGGAAAGAAAAACCGCAGCGTTTTCCAACACAACCGCGTTGTGTTTCTTCCTGAATCTGCTTTCCCATTTGGGGCTCTCGGGCTCCCCAGGGGAGCACCGGAGACCCAAAGTGATAGCCACAGCAGGCAGAAACACAACGCGGTTGTGTTTACATGCCGTGTAGTGTTTCTGCCTACAGCTGATTTCCCATTTGGAGAGCCCCAAATGGGAAATGCTAAATGCTGCATTGTTTCTGCCTAAATCTGCTTTCCCATTTGGGGCTCTCGGGCTCCCCACGGGGAGCCCGAGAGCCCCAAATGGGAAAGCAGATTCAGGCAGAAACAACGCGGTTGTTTTCCGCAATGCCGCGTTGTTTCTGCCTAAATCTGCTTTCCCCTGGGAGCACCGGAGACCCAAAGTGATAGCCACAGCAGGCAGAAACACAACACGGTTGTGTTGGAAAACGCTGCGGTTTTTATTTCCGAGTTTCTCAGGCTCCTCCGAGCCTCACAGGAACCCTCTAAGTGTATGGCGATTCTTCCATCAACGTTTTATAGGCAGGTTACACTTTATATGTAATTAAAAATATGGTTCAATTGGTTCTGAATTAAATATGCACCTCAGTTTAGTAAAGAAAGTGATGGCTGTGTGATGGAGTTACTTGTTCATGCATGCTCAGCTTGTTAATGGTGATCTACGGTACACGGTGGAAAGGTTTCAAAAGCACTTGTGCAGAAAGTACTGTTACAGAAAATATAAAAGTAAAGACAAGTACTACACTAAGTGCAAGTTTGACTTTCCAAAGCCTGTGATACCAGTTGGTTGAGCAAATAGTCTAATGTCATCTGTTAGACACCACGTTACTCGTAAGTCCCCAAGGAATGCGTACCATTTAAAAAGAGATAAGTAATTCCAATTCATTAATGACTACAAACCTGTCATTGCTAAGCTTTGGAATGCAAATACTGATGTACAGTACATTGCAGATTATGCAACAGCTGTTGCTCCTTATTTAACAGCATACATGACAAAACAGAAAATAGCAATGTAGCTGCAGTATGGGCAGACTTATCAGCAGACAAAAGTCTTAGTCAGAAGCCTCCAAGCTTTTGTGTCAAGATGCTCTCTCATATAGAGTGTGGAAGCTACAAAGCTGCAGATCAGCTAACTAATTTGCCTCTGTATGACCATAGCATTACTGTACTATGGTTAAGTCTTGGCCCAGCTAATGCAAGAAATCGGGTACTGAGTCCTTTGAGTGAAATTCTGCAGATAGCTGAAAGAGTACCTTATAGTACAGAGATTCTCAAAACCAACTTGATTGATACCTATTATCCAAATAGGTCTGCAGAGTTGAAGGATCTTTGTATGAAGTAGCAGAACGCGAATCATTTCAAAATATTAAACCAAACAATGGCAAAGTATATGGATGTACTGGTTGCCTAGTGAGACATGAAAAGTCAAGTCTCATCAACCACATGAAACTCTCTTGCCAAACTGCAGAGAAAAAGGAATTGTTTTATTTTTGCCTTTTGCAGGTGGTATTGTCATGTCGGGCAGGTTATTTGCTTGGAGGTTTCAAAACATTTGAAAAATCTTATTTTTTACAAAAAAAGACTTAGGGCCTCATTACACGGAAGGCGGTAAGGGTTAACGGTCACCGGTAATGGTACCGGTGACCGTTAACCCTTACCGCCTTACTACGAGGTCCCTTAGCGGGTTGGTACTTTAACGCCTGCTTTTAGCAGGCGTTAAAAACCAACCCGCTAAGGGACCTTGGTGCTAATTACGGCACCGCAAATTTGCGGTACCTTAATTAGCACCTTCCCCATTCCCATTGTGCCCTATGGGGCAAAAATGGGAATGGGGAAGGGCAATGGTGGAAGGGGGAATTACCGTCCCGCCAACCTTGGAATAGGGCGGTAATTCCCCTTTCCACCAAGGCGGTGCCGGTATTTTACCGGCATGGACCAAGGTGCTATTAGCACCTTGGTCCACCGCCTACCGTGTAATGAGGCCCTTAATCAGATATACCAAATGTGAACAATACATAGAGTTACTGGAAAAATAACTACCCCAAGAAGAACATTTGGCAGATGAATTGGCAAAAGAGACTCCTGAGGGCAGTCAAGATTCTGCACAAGTAAATCGAAATGTTTTAGGCAAACCAGTTATTCAAACTGTTATTGAGCTCGCCATGGAAGAAGTAAAAAGTTCAATGTAACAGAGTAAAGCTGCAAATGTAAATTATGAGATATTAGTAAGTAAACTTAATATAGAGAAGAAGGAAGTGTATTGTAAAATCAAAGATAGGTCTTTACACAGTTTATAACATGACAAGCATGGATGTTCTTGTGTCCAATACAGACCTCTATTAATGTATGTTAGTGAACAAGCAGGAACAGTGAAGTCTTTTTTAATTCATGCATTGAGAGCAATGATACAAAATGTAACCAATTGCTTACTATCATGTATTGTAACTTGTATCACATGCAGCACAAGAAGTATGCAAAGTTCCAAGAAAATGAAATACCTTGATTGTAGATGAAGTAAGCATGGTATCTTACTTGATGTTAGCGTTAATTCCCTTGTGAATGCAAGAGGTTTTGAAGACTGCCTATCATGTTTTGTTTGGAGGTAAACATGTCCTTGTTTTCAGAAATGTGTTGCAATTAGCTCATGTGAAAGGTCAACAAATCTTCAAGATGCAGCAATCGAAGGATAGTCACAAAAACTATAGCTAGCATTGGTAATTTTAACCTTTGTAATTGTTTTGAATTCTAGGAACCTACCATTCATATGCAGCAATCTTCAGATTGACAGTATGCAGAAATGATTAATAAGATTCGTATAGGTATTCTTGAAGAGAGTATGAAAATAGTCTTAAAATGGAGACTAATTTCTAACATGTTTCATGCAGGTTGCACTGCACCTGATGGCATGTTGACTGTTCTAGAAACAAACATTCCTTGTGTTGCTTTGATGGGTACACTTGGAATGTGTGGCAAGTTCAACTCTACAATGCTGCTCTCTAAGAAGCAAGGCTTTGTAGATTGAACATATTTTTGTAAAGTTTGATCATATAGAGGAACCGCGTTTGATTTCTCAGACCTCTGCATGCTTCATGCTTTTAAAGATACCTTTATGAATTTTGCTCTGCATATGCAATTACTATTCATAAATCACAAGAGTTGACTTACGAAGCAGCACTAATTGACATTGGTCATACAGTGTTCAAATAAGGGATGTCACATCTAGCCCTGACATTTGTAAAACATTGTAAAGGTTTATTTTTAATAAACTGTGATGAATCAAAAGTGACAGCTCACATTTCCAGCATTGAAGAATATGATACATTGCGTGTACTCGACACTCCTCACCTTGACCTTATACCTCTTCCTACTACGCTTTAGCAAGAAAAAATAAGCAACCGGTGAAGCTACATTCAAATAAAGGGGCTTCTCTTAAGTCTGCAAAACAAGAGAATCTATCTGTGCTGGAAAGTCATACAAATATGACATAATCCCACTGTAGATGTAGTACTCAATCATGAGTTGAATGTTATTCAAATGCAGCTTTCTGCATGTTGTTTCAAATGACACAACTGATGTAAGAAATAGCTCCAACAGTAGAGAAACAGCTATGTGTGGAACTTTCAATTCTTAAAGTATCTGTAGATGGAAGAACCGACAACACACATTCGGCAATGCCAATCCGAAGTATAGTAGCTGTTGCAAGTGAAAGAGAAAACCTCTCTCATAATAGATAGGAAGATGGTCAAGAATGTGTAATGACTATTTTTGAGGTGCTAATGCAGGAAGCAGTTAGTGTAAATTACATGAGATGTTACAGAAAGGTTTTTAGTCCTTCCTGTTACTTATCACAAAAGTGTGATTCTTTCTGATCTTGTAACGAAAGCTTTTCATGATATGCAATGCAGTGACTGTGGTTGTAATTTACAGTCAACACTGCAACATCTAGTTTCTAATGAGTACCTTTTAATAATGATTAAGAGATATACAGGGTAATTCATAGAATTTCGCAGAAAAGTGTCGCAAGCGGCTGGCGCAGAGTGTCCGCGTGCGATTGTCTGCGCCAGGCACGTGCGCTAAAACCGATTTCCGCGCACAGCGTATTCATGGATTTTAGGCTCCCAAACCAGCCGTGGCGCAGAGTATCGCAGCGACCCTGCAGCAGCGCCAGTAACGCCCCCAAGAACGCCCTCGCGCAAGGAAAAGCCATCAAAATCGCTAAATCATCGCAAAGGGCAGCGCTAACCCTGGACCAGTCCACAGGGCTGCCAAACAAGGAACGCAAAGCGGGTAACGTGCATATCAGGGGTACGCGTGAAGTTATACACGCGATTTGGCTGGGTACGTGTATTACAGGGGTGCGCGGGAATTATCACACGCGATTTGGCTGGGTAGGTGTATTACAGGGGTACACGGGAAGTTCTACACGCGATTCGGCTGGGTACGTGTATTACAGGGGTGCGCGGGAATTCTCACATGCGATTTGGCCAGGTACGTGTATTACAGGGGTGCGCGGGAATTATCAGACGCGATTTGGCTTGGTACGTGTATTACAGGGGTGCGTGGGAAGTTCTACACGCGATTGGCCAGGGTACGTGTATTACAGGGGTACGTGGGAATTATCACACGCGATTTGGCTGGGTACGTGTATTACAGGGGTACACGGGAAGTTCTACACGCGATTCGGCTGGGTACGTGTATTACAGGGGTGCGCGGGAATTCTCACATGCGATTTGGCCAGGTACGTGTATTACAGGGGTGCGCGGGAATTATCAGACGCGATTTGGCTTGGTACGTGTATTACAGGGGTGCGTGGGAAGTTCTACACGCGATTGGCCAGGGTACGTGTATTACAGGGGTACGTGGGAATTATCACACGCGATTTGGCTGGGTACGTGTATTACAGGGGTACACGGGAAGTTCTACACGCGATTCGGCTGGGTGCGTGTATTACAGGGGTGCGCGGGAATTCTCACATGCGATTTGGCCAGGTACGTGTATTACAGGGGTGTGCGGGAATTATCACACGCAATTAGGCTGGGTGGGTCCTCACAGGTGTTCCCTGTACACCCTCCACGGCCCCTGCAGGCAGCCCACAAAACAGGGGACTACCCTGCACACCTGCTCATGTCCCCCTGCACCCCCACACCCCAGCATCCAGGGTCACCCTCCACCAGGCCCCCACTCATGTCTCCCACCACCCCCACCCCCCCAGCAGTGCAGGGTCAACCTCCAGCAGGCCCCCACTCATGTCCCCCTGCACCCCCACACCCCAGCATCCAGGGTCACCCTCCACCAGGCCCCCACTCATGTCTCCCACCACCCCCACCCCCCGGCAGTGCAGGGGCAGCCTCCACCAGGCCCCCACTCATGTCTCTCACCACCCCCACCCCCCTGACACCATGGGCAGCCCCCACCAGGCCCCCACTCATGTCTCCCACCACCCCCACCCCCCAGCAGTGCAGGGTCAACCTCCACCAGGCCCCCACTCATGTCCCCCTGCATCCCCACCCCCCGGCAGTGCAGGGGCAGCCTCCACCAGGCCCCCACTCATGTCTCCCACCACCCCCACCCCCCTGCCACCATGGGCAGCCCCCACCAGGCCCCCACTCATGTCTCCCACCACCCCCACCCCCCAGCAGTGCAGGGTCACCCTCCACCAGGCACCCACCCATGTCTCCCACCACCCCCACCCCCAGCAGTGCAGGGGCACCCTCCACCAGGCCCCCACCCATGTCTCCCACCACCCCCACCCCCCAGCAGTGCAGGGGCAGCCTCCACCAGGCCCCACTCATGTCTCTTACCACCCCCACCCCCCTGCCACCATGGGCAGCCCCCACCAGGCCCCCACTCATGTCTCCCACCACCCCCACCCCCCAGCAGTGCAGGGTCAACCTCCACCAGGCCCCCACTCATGTCCCCCTGCACCCCCACCCCCCGGCAGTGCAGGGGCAGCCTCCACCAGGCCCCCACTCATGTCTCCCACCACCCCCACCCCCCTGACACCATGGGCAGCCCCCACCAGGCCCCCACTCATGTCTCCCACCACCCCCACCCCCCAGCAGTGCAGGGTCAACCTCCACCAGGCCCCCACTCATGTCCCCCTGCACCCCCACACCCCAGCATCCAGGGTCACCCTCCACCAGGCCCCCACTCATGTCTCCCACCACCCCCACCCCCCGGCAGTGCAGGGGCAGCCTCCACCAGGCCCCTACTCATGTCTCCCACCACCCCCACCCCCCTGCCACCATGGGCAGCCCCCACCAGGCCCCCACTCATGTCTCACACCACCCCCACCCCCCAGCAGTGCAGGGTCACCCTCCACCAGGCACCCACCCATGTCTCCCACCACCCCCACCCCCCAGCAGTGCAGGGGCACCCTCCACCAGGCCCCCACCCATGTCTCCCACCACCCCCACCCCCCAGCAGTGCAGGGGCAGCCTCCACCAGGCCCCCACTCATGTCTCTTACCACCCCCACCCCCCTGCCACCATGGGCAGCCCCCACCAGGCCCCCACTCATGTCTCCCACCACCCCCACCCCCCAGCAGTGCAGGGTCAACCTCCACCAGGCCCCCACTCATGTCCCCCTGCACCCCCACGCCCCGGCAGTGCAGGGGCAGCCTCCACCAGGCCCCCACTCATGTCTCCCACCACCCCCACCCCCCGGCAGTGCAGGGGCAGCCTCCACCAGGCCCCCACTCATGTCTCCCACCACCCCCACCCCCCTGACACCATGGGCAGCCCCCACCAGGCCCCCACTCATGTCTCCCACCACCCCCACCCCCCAGCAGTGCAGGGTCAACCTCCACCAGGCCCCCACTCATGTCCCCCTGCACCCCCACCCCCCGGCAGTGCAGGGGCAGCCTCCACCAGGCCCCCACTCATGTCCCCCTGCACCCCCACACCCCAGCATCCAGGGTCACCCTCCACCAGGCCCCCACCCATGTCTCCCACCACCCCCACCCCCCAGCAGTGCAGGGGCAGCCTCCACCAGGCCCCCACTCATGTCCCCCTGCACCCCCACACCCCAGCATCCAGGGGCACCCTCCACCAGGCCCCCACCCATGTCTCCCACCACCCCCACCCCCCAGCAGTGCAGGGGCAGCCTCCACCAGGCCCCCACTCATGTCTCTTACCACCCCCACCCCCCTGCCACCATGGGTAGCCCCCACCAGGCCCCCACTCATGTCTCCCACCACCCCCACCCCCCAGCAGTGCAGGGTCAACCTCCACCAGGCCCCCACTCATGTCCCCCTGCACCCCCACACCCCAGCATCCAGGGTCACCCTCCACCAGGCCCCCACTCATGTCTCCCACCACCCCCACCCCCCGGCAGTGCAGGGGCAGCCTCCACCAGGCCCCCACTCATGTCTCCCACCACCCCCACCCCCCTGACACCATGGGCAGCCCCCACCAGGCCCCCACTCATGTCTCCCACCACCCCCACCCCCCAGCAGTGCAGGGTCAACCTCCACCAGGCCCCCACTCATGTCCCCCTGCACCCCCACCCCCGGCAGTGCAGGGGCAGCCTCCACCAGGCCCCCACTCATGTCTCCCACCACCCCCACCCCCCTGCCACCATGGGCAGCCCCCACCAGGCACCCACCCATGTCTCCCACCACCCCCACCCCCCAGCCGTGCAGGGGCATCCTCCACCAGGCCCCCACCCATGTCTCCCACCACCCCCACCCCCCAGCAGTGCAGGGGCAGCCTCCACCAGGCCCCCACTCATGTCTCTTACCACCCCCACCCCCCTGCCACCATGGGCAGCCCCCACCAGGCCCCCACTCATGTCTCCCACCACCCCCCAGCCCCCAGCAGTGCAGGGTCAACCTCCACCAGGCCCCCACTCATGTCCCCCTGCACCCCCACGCCCCGGCAGTGCAGGGGCAGCCTCCACCAGGCCCCCACTCATGTCTCCCACCACCCCCACCCCCCGGCAGTGCAGGGGCAGCCTCCACCAGGCCCCCACTCATGTCTCCCACCACCCCCACCCCCCTGACACCATGGGCAGCCCCCACCAGGCCCCCACTCATGTCTCCCACCACCCCCACCCCCCAGCAGTGCAGGGTCAACCTCCACCAGGCCCCCACTCATGTCCCCCTGCACCCCCACCCCCCGGCAGTGCAGGGGCAGCCTCCACCAGGCCCCCACTCATGTCCCCCTGCACCCCCACACCCCAGCATCCAGGGTCACCCTCCACCAGGCCCCCACCCATGTCTCCCACCACCCCCACCCCCCAGCAGTGCAGGGGCAGCCTCCACCAGGCCCCCACTCATGTCCCCCTGCACCCCCACACCCCAGCATCCAGGGTCACCCTCCACCAGGCCCCCACTCATGTCTCCCACCACCCCCACCCCCCGGCAGTGCAGGGGCAGCCTCCACCAGGCCCCCACTCATGTCTCCCACCAC
Organism: Ambystoma mexicanum; assembly: GCF_040938575.1. Lineage (NCBI taxonomy): Eukaryota > Metazoa > Chordata > Amphibia > Caudata > Ambystomatidae > Ambystoma > Ambystoma mexicanum. The sequence goes on along the minus strand of NC_090924.1, from coordinate 172,456,929 downwards.
CCCCACCCCCCTGACACTATGGGCAGCCCCCACCAGGCCCCCACTCATGTCTCCCACCACCCCCACCCCCCAGCAGTGCAGGGTCAACCTCCACCAGGCCCCCACTCATGTCCCCCTGCACCCCCACCCCCGGCAGTGCAGGGGCAGCCTCCACCAGGCCCCCACTCATGTCTCCCACCACCCCCACCCCCCTGCCACCATGGGCAGCCCCCACCAGGTCCTCACAATCCCCAATCATGTGCGTAATGGTCAGCCTCCACAGCCAAAAAGCCCTACCAAGTAACCCATTCACCCACATAGAAATGAAAACACATGTTACACCCCCAATGTTCATGAAGCAAATGAACCCATGTCCGTCACACACATATTTTCCAATTGAATGGGAAAACACACAACATGACATGCATGAAACCAATGAGATGAAACCACACAGTGAACAATGGAAAAAAAAATGTATTGGACAAAAATATGAATGCTAAAGAAAGAAAAATAACTACAATGTAAATGTAAAAAAATAAGCTGCATGTCCGCATAAAAACACATAAGTAGAAAATCAAATCCCAAAAATTTTGTCCAAAGTGAAATGTAAAAACTCTCCATGCAACAAAGAACTATGTACAAAAATAACAAGGGTCCATCATCACAACTGAACTAAGGAAACCTCCTAAAAAACCTACCTAAATATCAACTATATACAAAAAGTGGAGCAGTGTCCGTCGACTCCAAATCATAAGAAAAAACAAAGGAAACCTAAAACTAAAGAACTATATACAAAGGCGGCGGGCAAGTCCAGCGGCTCACTCCGTGGTGTTCCGGGCCAGGGCATCATCGAACTCCTGTTCGATGTCCCGGAGGCGGTCCAGTTCCATGGCCCCGAGGGTCCGCAGGGACGACGCCGTGTCCTCCTCCAACCCCCTGCGGATTGCCTCGAGGCACTCGGCCCGCCTCAGGGCCCTCCGCATGGAGTTCTCCGCCCTGACCATTGTGAGCCGCGCCTCTTCCGCCCGCCGCCGGTCCGCACCTATGGCGTGGCCCAACCGCTGCCACACGGAAGACACTCTCTGTCCTGGGTCCTCCTGCCCTCCGGCCGATGCCTGCCCCTCCGATGTCGAAGGCCCCGAGCCTTCATGGCTCCCACCATGTTGCTGCTGCTGCTCTGCCTCTGCCCGTGCACTGCCTCCTGCTGCCTGCACATCCTCCGCCGGCTGGGGTGCAGTTGTTGATGTGGCCACCCCTGCTGGACGTCCGACTCCCGACTGTGGCAGGGATGCCTCCTCCACCAGCCTGGCCGCACTGTCAGAGGCAGCTCCACAGGGCACCCAGGTGACTGATGGGTGGGAAGATGGCAGGGAGGACGACTGGCGCGTAGGGGGTCCAGTTGAGGAGGGGGTCGGAACAAGCCCCATCAGACGGAGGAATCCGGTCTGGGTGACCTGTCCCAGCAGGCTGACGTGGTCAACGAGCCATTCGAGATGACGTGCAGTCTCTCCATGAAAAGACTGCAGGTCACCTCGCATGGCCCGTTGACGCAACGCCACACCAGCCAGGACAGGCTCAACCCGGACCTGGATAGCCACGTCCGCAGGCAGAGGAAGGCCAGTTGACGTCAGCTCATTCCCTGCCTGGAAACGGGTCTGGACGTAGGCATCCCTGCTGGTGCAAGATGATGCAGGGACAGGATCGGGGACAGCATTGCACACAGGCACCTCCGCGGCGGCCTGTGCTGCCTCCTGTCCCTGGTCCTGGACTGCACCACTAGCACCAGTGGGATCCCCACCTCCAGACCCCGTCTCTGGTGCTTGCACGGCCTCCTCCTCCACCAGACCCCCCACCAACCTGGATGACTCCGTGCCATCTTCCCCTGTTGGGCCCTGTGGGGTCCCAGCTGCCCCTTCTGCTGCCGAGGAGTCCAACTCCAACCTCCGCCTCTTGGACCTCCCCCCGGCAGCTGCGGCCTGGGACGCGGCACCGGACTCCTCACTCCCCGACGAGATGACAACACGGGAGGGGAGCCGGGCCTTGCGTCTCCGGCTGGCGGTCGGATCCCCGCCGCTGTGCTCCACAGCACCTTCTCCGCCCTCTTCATCAGTTGACGCTGCAGACAGGGAGAAACAAAACACAGGCATCAGGGCACTGTACAATGGACACATACACACATGACAGTTGCACATGAGTGGCATTGGCAAACCTCAGACATGTCATCACAATCCCCAACACACATGTCATTGCAACTCGCACACATGAGCCATACCACAGCCATATCGCAACTGCCACCACCATCCATACACATACAACAGCATGAGCAGGCAAAGGTGAGCCAGACATCACATGCAACACAGGAAGTGCACCACACATGTACACACACCACCACACTTGCATGCATGTGTACACCTCTGCCAAGTGTCGCACTGTTCAGACGGGCATCCATGTCACATCTGCCAATCAGGCTTACACATACCGCAGTCACATGCATCCATGTTGCATCACTGTTGCACCCTTGTCAAATACACACACATGCACATGTACACAGTGCTCATACATGCAGCCCAAAACAACATACATGCGTGACATCACGGACATGTCTACTTACATACACATACATACAAACATGTGTGCACGCACAACTGCATTTGCCATGCAAGCCTACACACACAAGCACCATCCATGTCTCACACATTACAGCCCTCGCATGTGTCAGCCCCACGGCCATGTACACCCCGACCCATACTCGACCCCATACAAACAGATGTGCAACCTGCACAATACCGAATAATCACCACACGCACTGCTCACAATCAGGATGCATGTACACTCACCGCTCGACTCCAGACGGGTCTGCTTCTCCAGGACCTGGACGTGGAGCGCTGGGGATATGCGTTCCAGGACCCCCATCTGTTCTTCCGACAAGTGGCCCCGGCGCCCCTTGGCATCCGCTGCCTTCAAGAGGCGCCGGGCCTTGTTCAGGGTCCTGGACCTGAAGTCCTCCCAGCGCTTCCTGACATGTTGTAAGTCCCGGACTGCCACCCCCTCCGCGTTGATGGCAGTCACGATGTCAGTCCAGATCCGAGTCCGTCCTTCCTTGTCGGCGCGGGAACTTCCGAAGAGGGCATCATACTGCCCCAGGACTTGCTCCACCAGGACACCAACTTCGGTGGCACTGAAGCTGGTGCCCCTCTGCCTCTCTGGCCGGGGGTTGTCAGTGGTCACAGATGGTGTTTGCCCCGACATGACAACCCCAGAGGCAGGAGTGGGTGGGCAACTGGGTCCTGGGGCTGGGCTGTGGAGCGATGGAATTCCAGTCGGGAGTCTTCGGTTCCAGCAGGGGTGGTCACAGCAACAGCACCCCTGGCTGATGTGCAGGCAGCAAATGGCAGTGCACGTGGGCAGCAGGCAGTCAGGCAGCAGCAGATGGTAGGTGGGAGCGTGCTCGGGGCTCTGGGGGGCAGTAGTTCGGCCTTCTGGGCAGGAGCGTGGTCTTCCGTGTGCTTACGCGTGGCCAGCTTGGTACGGAGTGATTTGGCACGTGAAAATCCTGCACGTCAGCGTGAAAATCGAGGAAAGGCCCTTAGCGCGTAAGCGCGTCAGCATGCATACGCGATTCTATTGGACCAAAGGCCCTCAGCGCGTAAGCGCGTCTGTGACGTGACCCGCACGGGTGTTTCCCACACAGCACGTGATGACAGAGCACACGTGGAAAGACTGCACGTCAGAGTCTCATCGCGTGTGATTGGTGGAAATGGCCCTACACGCTGAAGTGACAAAGCGTGTAATTGGTGGAAATGGCCCTACACGCAGAAGTGACAAAGCGTGTAATTGGTGGAAATGGCCCTAGCGCGTACACGCCGCGTAAGTGACGCTGGACGTGTGGCCCTGTATAAAAGGTACGTGTAGAACACGTTTTCCTTGTACGTGCTTTTCGTGGAGAGCGAGTGGGTGAATTCTGTACTTCTTGTCGTTTCACACGCGATTTACTTCACGGCGTTTCAAGTTCGTATTCCCTGTTACCTCTGACAGCTTTTTCTCTTTTTTCGCTTTTACTGGTTTACCTGGGCCTGTTCCCTCAAACAGTGTTCCCTTCTACTGTTGTCCTGTCTCCTCAGACAGCGTACAAATCTTCTTTTGGCGGGGGTGTTGCCAACCAAACGTGCTCCTTTTACACGCTTGTTTACCAGGCAGACGGTGAGTCACGCACGTATCTAACATCTGTGCTTGCCCCGTGTGTAGCCTACCCCTTCAGAGGTCATTCTAGGCTGCGTGTGACACGCATACGTTCATTCTTGTGTTACTGGATGCCACAGCGTAGTGCAGGTTTTTCTTTCTGCACACGTGGTCTAGGAGGGGTTGCGTGCACGTCATCTCCCTTTTTTGGGGCTCCTGTGCGTAGCGTGACCCGTCATCTTTCCCCAGGGGTTACAATCAGCCTTGCAAGAGCACTAGGGTACAATTACCATCTGGTACCCAACCCCTTTGACCCCCTATTGCCCAGGACAATAGTTTCCAGCCACTCCCATACGCACATTTACATCAGTGCCATGGCTGGGAGGCGAGGATTCCGTAAGGGTGGCAAAGGTGGAAGAGCCACAAGTGGTGGCCGTGGTGGATCCGGTAGGGGACGTGGTCGTTACTTGCAGGGCGAGCCTGTCCCCCCATGTGTGGAGGACCAGTCAAGGGCACCCATAATCCCCCCCCCTCCCGTTGAGGCTGATGTGGCTGACACCATCCATGCTCAGCCCTTGTTGGACCAGCCCATTGTGGCACCAGATCTGGCTGACTCCATGGCTGACTTCCAGGTCAGCAGGCCTATGACACGTGCGCTGGTGCACGTTGATGTCACCATGCCACGTGCATCTGGGCCAGCAAGTTCATCTGCTGCACCAAGGAGGCAGGGCGGAGAGGCTGCAGGGGCAGCTGCGGCTCCATCCACCCCAGCCCTCACACACCCAGCCAGGACAGTGTCGGTCCTAGTCCATGCTGCTGACATTCCCCCTGACACCATCACACTAGAGCCAATCCCTGCACCAACTCCCATGCTGAGTGTGCAATCCCACACTCCTGATACAGAGTCCACCAGGGCTCCTGCCCCTAGTGTCCAGAGCGGCGCAGGACACTCAGGATCACCACCACCTTCCAAGCGGAAGAGGAAGAGTGCTCGTCCGGCACAGGCTGATGCCCCAGACACGGCTACACAGTGCGGCCCATCCAGGAAGCCCAGCTTCACGGATGACGAACTGAATGCACTTGTCGAGTATGTGTCCGGACATGACAACGAGATGGTCATTGTTGCAGGATCCAAGACCACACCTGCACAACGCCAGGCACACTGGCAGACCGTTGCGGACATCGTAAGTGCCCTTGGAATCGTGAGGCGCACAGCCAATGATTGCTATAAGCGCTGGAATGACCTAAAGCGCAGGGCAAAGAGTAAGCTGGCCTCAAGTCATGCCGCAATTCTAGTGACTGGAGGTGGGTCTCCAGTAGTAGACATGGAACTCACTCCACATGAGTCAGTCGCTGGGACCTACGTCACGGAGGAACAGATCCAAGGCGTGGGAGATCTGGCTGATTACGAGGCATTGTCCGGTGAGTGCACATGCATGTGTGTGTCATCCATGTGCATGGTGTGTGTGTGAGGGCTTCTGTTTGTGTGCCAGGTGAGAGTGTGTGCGCCTGAGTCGTATGGGTCAGCCATGTGCTTCATGCAATACTTCCTGCGCAGCTGCATTTGGCCATAGCAGTATCCCTTCTGCCAACAGTAGACATCTAGCCCAACTGCACGCCAGTTGCCCTTGAAGTGTCACCTTGCCACAACATAGTTGCTTATTTTTCACTGTTCATTCAGTCAGTTTGTTTGCATTCCACCACTTTCACCAGGCATGTCGCTGTCCACTAGTCACATGTCTGACATGGCTATGGTAAAGTGGAGTGACTTTGTTACCTGGATATCATTTGTACACACATGTCCCTGTGCAATTGGACCATTTCAGACTGGCAGCTCCAGGTGAAAAATCTGACCTGTTAGAATTAGGAAAGCGATTACATGCGGGAACTGGACTGAATGAATAGGTGCTGCCCTCCTCTCCATCTTTACTCAATAGCAATGGTACATGCCATCTGTGTGATGGCATGTGTGTATCACCTGGCAATCACAGGCCAATGTGTGATGCCACTGCCAGGCAGCATGCAGAAAATGTGTTCATCTTCCATCTTGGTGTCATCAGTGTGTGCCATTTGCCTGCACTTCATACGCAGTGAGGGTGCATGCATGGGAGGGTTTCAGTCATGTGGGACATGTGTCAATCAAGTACTGGTTCTCTTGCTTCTCAGCCCTCATTGTGTGCCATGGTGCTAATGCCTGTTTCCATTTCTTTGTTTTCATGTCTTTGCAGGTGAAGACGCACCTGATACTGCTGGGGTTGTGGAGATGGTGCAGACCCAGGAGGGGTCCGAGGGCCGACCAACCACCAGTGAGGGACGTGGTGTGGTGGTGGGGGAGAACCCACAAGTGCTGCAGGTCGTGCTCTCAAGGGGTGTCTCTGGCTGCACCTCCCCCGAGCTGTACTCAGGTGTTGATTCGGATGAGACCTACGTGCCGTCGCAGGTGAGTGTTCCAGGGAGGGATTCTGTTCTGTCTCACCCACCTGCACCAGGGTCAGAACCCTCCATGGGGATGTCAGTGTTGGCAGCTACGCCTTCGGTGGTTACGGATGCAGGGTCACACTCCGCGACATCTGATCCTGTTCCTGGGCCAGCAGATCAGAGGGGGAATGCAGTCCTGCAGCCTCAGGCAGTGCCGGCACAGCAAGGCGCAGTTCGCCTTGCCCCAGACAGGTGTGGTGCCCGCCGACGTGGTGGCCGTACGCCACCCGGCAATACCGCATGGGAGCAATCCATTTACGGTATGGCAACCCAACAGGCTGCATCATCCGAGATGATGGCTCAGGCCATGGATAGGGTGGCCACTTCCATTGTCCCCCCCAGAAAGGCTGATGGAGCGACTAGAGCAGGCAACCGACTCCATCTGCCAGTCACACAGGGAGGACATGTTGGGGTCCAACAGGGACAGGCGGGCGGCACTGGCGACTCTGCAGGAGGCCATCTCCATTGAGTCCCAGGGCCACAGGGAAGCCCTGAGGCAGGAGCTCCTTCACCTCAGGACGACTCTTGTTGAGCTTGAGGCTTCAACACACCAAAGGACAGAACAGCAGCTGGAGCGTCTCGCCCGTACGCTCTCAGCTGAGATGCAGGCAACGAGGGCGGAGGTCCGGGCATCCCGTGAGTTGTTGCATGGGGACCTCCGCACACTCATCCTCCAGAACCAGACCTACCACACCCGCATGCTTGCAGCCATGGAGGAGCAGACTAGGGCCTTGCGTGGGCTGCCTCCCATAGTGCAACCACCTCCGGATGCAGCTGCACAGGGTGATAATAGCGACAGCAGTGATACTCCCACAATAGGGTAGCCGTGTGGGCCATGAGCCCATGGAGGTGTTTTATCTTCCCAGGATCCACGCAGGTGGGTTCTGGTGTGCATCCTGTCCTCGGACCTCCTGGGTGGCCTCCCCAACCCCCCCGGGCCCATCAATGGCCATTTTTGATTGTTTCTTATTTTTATTTTGATTTTGATTTCTTTTATTCCCAATTTTTTTGGGACGATTTGTTGGCTTCCGTGGTTCCTGTGGGCATACGCTGCATTGTGGCTGGGCACATGCAGGCTTGTAATGTATTTGGTTCAGATGCTTGGGTTTGAGTCACACACACCCCTCCTGCTTCCCGTTTCCATGGGCTTGCAAAGGGTGTGCCCAAGTGACAGTGAATTACACAGTGACGTTGGACTCCCATGAGCTGTGTGGCCAGTCTGTAGTCAATACTGTGTATACATTCCTAGTGCATATTGCTGTTGTGTTGTACACTGCATGTTGCATTGATGTGTAACTCTTCTTCTGTGTCTACCTCCCAATTTGCAGGTCCCTTCCTCATGTCTACACAGGGACCTCTAGTCTGGAGAAGTGGTCCCTGTTGGCAGCAGTGCACCTACAACTCTACGTGGCGCCAACACTGCACAGTTGGTAGTGGTGGGAGTGCAGGCATTTCCAGGTGGTGAGACTACTAATATGTAACATTTGTGATGTCATGTTAATGGTAGTACGTGCTCAAGTATGTTGTTGGTCCGGCATTGCTGTGAGCATTTCAGGTGTTGCAGGTTTCTAATAGGGACACTGTACATAGTGAGACTAGTGTCATGTTGTGGGGATTACTTTGTTTACCTGCAATTAGCATGACATGGCACGGTGTGTCGTGTGGCGGTGCTGGGGTTGGGTTGGCTGACATGGCACTGTCCTCTTGTTGCATTTTGCAAGTGGGTATTCATTTTAGCTGCTTGAATGTGTAACTTCACAAAACTGCATTGGTGGTGTCTGTGTGGGTAGGGATGCACACATTGTGACACTTCCAGGTGAACAATCTCAGGCTGATATGGTATTCACGGTTCATTCTCCAGACATTCAGGATCAGTGTCAGGTTGAGTCATCATTGATTGTCAGATGGAATGTGCCAGGGCAGTGTGCACTCCACAGGGGTGTGATTTCTATGTGAAGTAATTAGCCACTAGCTGTGTACGGGCTGCCTCCCCCCGTGCCCTTTCCCCTCCCATGCGCAGCGGCTGTGCATGTGGTTGGGGATGTGGGGCCACCACCATGTCCACGGCCAGGCCCCGGCGTGTTGCAACGTTGTGCAGGACACATGCTGCCACTATGATCCTGCACACTACTGGGGGAGCGTATAACAGCTGGCCGCCAGAACGGTCAAGGGAGCGGAAGCGTGACTTTAGCACTCCGAATGTGCGCTCCACTATGCCCCGGGTCGTAATGTGGGCTGTGTTATATCTTACCTCGGGTGGCGTGGTGGGGTTCCGAATTGGCGTCATCATGTGGGGGCTGAGAGGGTAGGCACTGTCCCCTGTGGAGGTGGTGATTGGTATCATTGGTGGGGTTGTGACCTTGCTCAGTATCCAACATGCATGCATGTGCAGTGGCATACATACTCACCAAGCAGCCATGTATCGCCATGCCGCCCAGCTTCTAGGTCCCGGCTTAGGGTGGACATTCGGTAAATGAAGCTGTCGTGGGTGGTACCGGGATAGTTGGCATATACTGAGGTGATGATTCCCTTGGCATTACATGCTACCTGCACGTTGATGGAATGCCAGTGCTTGCGGTTCCTATAGATGTGCTCAGATGCCCTGGGGGGACGTAGAGCCACATGGGTGCAGCCGATGGCACCTAGCACTTTGGGGAATCGTGCCACACCGTAAAAATCCAGGGCGGCAGCATGCCTTTCTGCAGGTGTTCTGGGCAGGTATATGTGCCTGCGGACTGATGGGCGTGCAGTGATGATGTTCAAGACCTGGTGTAGGCAGCGTGACTGGGTGGCCTGTGACACCCCACCCACTATGGCACTTGTCCGCTGAAATGATCCAGTGGCTAAGAAGTGCGGTACATTGAGGACCTTCTCCAGGGGGCTGAGTGCTTGGGAGCACAGGGTGGGTGATGTGAGGTCATCCTCCCACTCACTCACCAGGTCCAGTATAATGTGTGGTGGAAACCTGTACCTCCCATACACCTGGTCATCAGGCATCCCGAAAAGGCTGGTTCTGGGTGTGAATATTCTGGCCCTGACTATCCTCCTCCTCCTCCTTTGGTAGCCCACTGCCACTGCTGCTAGGAACGGTATGTTCATCCTGGCGTCTGAGCTTGTTATTGTTAAAGTGCGCAAATTTATGCTTTGCGCGTGTTCTAGGCGAGCGTGTGACCCGCGCACCCCTGGAATCCAGTTCCCAGTCCAATAGCGTGTGGAAATTCAGACGCACCACGGGATACAGGTTCGCTGACGTACTTGCGTGTGTAAGTGCCCGCGCACCCATGAAATACACGTACATAGGCCAATCGCGTGTACGTGCACTTTTGTCCAATTACACGCGATGACACTCTGACGTGCAGTATTTCCACGTGTGCCCCGTCATCACGTGCTGAGTGGGGAACACCCGTGCGGGTCACGTCACAGACGCGCTTACGCGCTGAGGGACTCTGGTCCAATAGAATCGCGTATGCGTGCTGACGCGCTTACGCGCTAAGGGCCTTTCCTCGGATTTCACGCTGACGTGCAGGATTTTCACGTGCCAAATCACTCCGTATCAAGCTGGCCACGCGAAAACACACGGAAGACCACGCTCCTGCCCAGAAGGCCGAGTTACTGCCCCCCAGTGCCCCGAGCAGCCTCCCACGTGCCATCTGCTGCTGCCTGCCTGCCTGCCTGCCTGCTGCCACCGTGCCCTGCCATTTGGTGCCTGCACATCAGCCATCTGCAGGGGTCCAGTTGCTGTGTCCACCCCTGCTGGAACTGAAGACTCCCGACTGGGATTACATCGCTCCACAGCCCAGCCCCAGGACCCAGTTGCCCACCCACACCTGCCTCTGGGGTTGCCATGTCGGGCACTTCCACATCTGGCACCAGTGGCAACCCCAGGCCAGAGGGGCAGAGGGGCACCAGCTTCACTGCCACCGAAGTTGGTGTCCTGGTGGAGCATGTCCTGGGGCAGTATGATGCCCTCTTTGGATCGTCCCGCGCCAGCAAGGAAGGACGGGAGAGGATCTGGGCCGACTGTGTGGTTGCCATCAACGCGGAGGGGGTGGCAACCCGCAACGTCCTGAAGATCAAGAAGCGCTGGGAGGACTTGAGGTCCAGGACCCTTGTGAAGGCCCGGCGCCTCGTGGAGGGGGGCCGGGGCCGCATGAGTTCCATCCAGATGATGGTCCTGGAACGCGTACGCCCAGCGCTCCACGCCCAGATCCTTGAGAGGGAGGCCCGTCTGGAGTTGAGCGGTAAGTGTCCAAGCATTACTGTGTGAGACAGGGCATGTTGCGGTGTGCTGGTTCTATGATACTTGCCTGTATGTGTGCCATAGGCCATGTATGCATGTATGTGTGCAGGGACATCATGTGCGACCAGTGATGTGTGACCCACATGGTTGTTGCATGTGTTCAAATGCCGCATGGGGAGCCCTATGCAGATTTTGAACATGAGAGCATGCCAGTCTCTGTACCTGGACATGGGTGGGGGTGAGGGATGGGTGCTGATGCCAGGTACATATATGGTAGCCATGTCTGTGTGCCTGACCTGCGTGTCTGTGACTTGTGCATGCCATGGATGCATGACACATGTGTGTGACAATGCACAGATTCAGTGAAGCAGCCAAATTACCCTTGTATCCGCTGTGTTTGGTGTGATTGGGGCCAGATGGATGTGACTGAGGTGAAGTGTGTGCATGTGATAGGCATGAGCCATGATGCATGTGAGTTACATATCATTGAATGTTTCAAGAGTCCATTGGACATGCATGGAAATGTCCATGGCATGCACCATGCCTGTTACTGTGTGTGTTTTGCCTGGACTGACCCATGTGTTGTGGAGGGACATGATGGAAGTGTACTTTGACAGTGGTGCTCATCTGCTATTGCTTCCTGTCTAGGGGACCATTGTACAGTGCCCTGATGCTTGTGTTCTTTGTCTCCCTCTACGCAGCGGCTAGTGAAGAAGAGGGCGGAGACGGCGCTGTGGAGCAAGGCGGCGGGGATGCCCCCACGGCTGCAGCGGAAGGGGTGGGTGAGCCCCCATAGGAGCCTGCTACGGTGGGAGATGGTGAGGAGCCATCCAGGTTGGTGGTTTGCACAGAGGAGGAGGAGGCCGCCACTGGGGCACACATGGGGCCTGGTGGGGGCATCCCTGCTGGTGCAAGTGGTGCAGTCCAGGGCCAGGGGCAGGAGGCAGCACAGGTCACCGTGGAGGGGCCTGTGCATGTCGCTGTCCCTGACCCTGTGAGTGCACCACCATGCACCAGCAGGGATGCCCCGTCCCAGGCCCGTCCGCAGGTAGAGGGGATGTCCATGTCACCTGACTCCCCTCCACCTGCGGACGTGGGAACCCCTGGCCGTGTGGAGAAGGTCCTGATTGGGGTCGCGATGCGCACGGCTGTGATTCGTGATGCCGTGCGTGCTTCCCGGGAGGAGGACGCACGTCATCACGAAGTGCACCCTGCCGACGTGGCCCAATTGGGATCGGCCATGTTCGGGGGTTTTCTGCATGTGTTGTCCAATCTGGCAGCCCTCTCCTCCTCTGTGCAGGCTATACACCAGTCGTTCTCCTTGCCGTCTTCCGGCCCAGATGCCACAAGGGCCCCCTGTGGACCTGCCCCGACCAATGCAGCCAGCTCGGTGGGGATCCCATCCCTGCCACAGTTGGGAGTCGGAGGTCCAGCAGGGGTGGACAACACAGCAACTGGACCCAAGCAGATGGAAGATGTGACAGCATCATCAGGCAGGGCACGTGCACGACGGCGTCGGTGGTTTCCATCAGCCTGGATGCCGTCGTGCTGGCAGAGGCAGTGGCGTCGGAGGCAGCAGCAGGCTCGACGTGGGAGGCATCATGGCTCGGGGCCTTCAAGATCAGAGGGGCAGGCATCGGCCGGAGGGCAGGGCAACCCTGGGATGGTGGTGTCTTCCGTGTGGGAGCAGTTGGTCCAGCGGATAGGTGCGGAGCGGCAGCGGGCGGAAGAGGAGCGGCTCACCATGGTCAGGGCGGAGTTCTCCATGCGTCGGGCGTTGAGGCGGGCTGAGTGCCTCGAGGAAGCTCACAGGGAGTTTGAGCTGGACATGGGGTTATCCCTGCGAGACCTCGGGGCCAGGACAGAGTCCCGCCTCCAGGACATCGACATGGAGTTCGATGATGCCCTGGCCAGCAACATCACCGAGTGAGCCGCAGGACTTGCCCGCTGCCTTTGTATATAGTTATTTAGTTAGTTAGTGTTAGGTTTCCTTTATTAATTTTTGTTTTTTTGGACCGCTCGGACAATGGCCACTTTTTTGTATATATTATTTTCATTAGGTAGTAGTAGGTTTCATTTATGGTGTTGGGCTCATGGACCCTGGAATTTTCGTGTATATAGTTTGCTTTTTGAAGAAACATTTTTTTTATTAATTATTGTGTTCACCATGAGGAAATGGTTTTTCATTATTTTACTTCCACATGATTTTGCTTTGGACAACATTTGTTTTTGGATTACTTTGCTTTTTTTATTTTTACATTTGTTCTCGGACATGGACCATTTATTTTGTTATCCCCATTGTTGTATGTTTGATTTTTTTACTTATTTTTCATCTTTAATACATGTTTTTTTAACTTTCACTTGTGGTATTTTCTCATTGGTTTCATACATGTCATGATATGGGTTTTGACATTCACTTGCACCCATTGTGTATGTGTGTGTGACGGACATGTGTTCATTTACAGACTTGCCATTGGGGTTGTATCATGTAATTGCATTCACTATGTGGGTGGATGCAATCCTTGCCTGGGTGTTTGTGCTGGGTATGCTGCCCATTACTGCCATGATTGAGTATCGTCAGGACCTGGGGGCAGGGGGACATGTGTGGGTGCCTGGTGGAGGGTGCCCCTGCACTGCTGGGGTGTGGGGGTGGTGGGAGACATGAGTGGGGGCCTGGTGGAGGGTGACCCTGGTGGCTGGGGGGTGGGGGTGGTGGGTGACATGAGTGTGGGCCTGGTGGAGGGTGCCCCTGGTGGCTGGGGGGTGGGGGTGGTGGGAGACATGGGTGGGGGCCTGGTGGAGGGTGCCCCTGGTGGCTGGGGGGGTGGGGGTGGTGGTAGACATGAGTGGGGGCCTGGTGGAGGGTGCCCCTGCACTGCTGGGGTGTGGGGGTGGTGGGAGACATGAGTGGGGGCCTGGTGGAGGGTGACCCTGGTGGCTGGGGGGTGGGGGTGGTGGGTGACATGAGTGGGGGCCTGGTGGAGGGTGACCCTGGTGGCTGGGGGGTGGGGGTGGTGGGAGACATGGGTGGGGGCCTGGTGGAGGGTGCCCCTGGTGGCTGGGGGGTGGGGGTGGTGGGAGACATGGGTGGGGGCCTGGTAGAGGGTGCCCCTGGTGGCTGGGGGGGGGGTGGGGGTGGTGGTAGACATGAGTGGGGGCCTGGTGGAGGGTGCCCCTGCACTGCTGGGGTGTGGGGGTGGTGGGAGACATGAGTGGGGGCCTGGTGGAGGGTGCCCCTGGTGGCTGGGGGGGTGGGGGTGGTGGTAGACATGAGTGGGGGCCTGGTGGAGGGTGCCCCTGGGGGCTGGGGGGTGGGGGTGGTGGGTGACATGAGTGGGGGCCTGGTGGAGGGTGACCCTGGTGGCTGGGGGGTGGGGGTGGTGGGAGACATGAGTGGGGGCCTGGTGGAGGGTGCCCCTGCACTGCTGGGGTGTGGGGGTGGTGGGAGACATGAGTGGGGGCCTGGTGGAGGGTGCCCCTGCACTGCTGGGGTGTGGGGGTGGTGGGAGACATGAGTGGGGGCCTGGTGGAGGGTGACCCTGGTGGCTGGGGGGTGGGGGTGGTGGGTGACATGAGTGGGGGCCTGGTGGAGGGTGACCCTGGTGGCTGGGGGGTGGGGGTGGTGGGAGACATGAGTGGGGGCCTGGTGGAGGGTGACCCTGGTGGCTGGGGGGTGGGGGTGGTGGGTGACATGAGTGGGGGCCTGGTGGAGGTTGACCCTGGTGGCTGGGGGGTGGGGGTGGTGGGTGACATGAGTGGGGGCCTGGTGGAGGGTGACCCTGGTGGCTGGGGGGTGGGGGTGGTGGGAGACATGAGTGGGGGCCTGGTGGATGGTGCCCCTGCACTGCTGGGGTGTGGGGGTGGTGGGAGACATGAGTGGGGGCCTGGTGGAGGGTGCCCCTGGTGGCTGGGGTGTGGGGGTGGTGGGAGACATGGGTGGGGGCCTGCTGGCAGGTGCCCCACAGTGCTGGGGGGTGGGGGTGGTGGGGGACATGAGTTGGACATGGGTGGGGGCCTGCTGGCAGGTGCCCCACAGTGCTGGGGGGTGGGGGTGCAAGGGGACATGAGTTGGTGTTCATTAGTTCAAGGAGACATGTGCCTTTGCTGGGGGGCATGCCCATGTTGGGTGGGCTGCCTGCGGGACATGACCAGGGATGCAGGGTAGTCCCCTGTGGTGTGGGCTGCCTGCAGGGGCCGTGGAGGGTGTACAGGGTACACCTGGGAGGACCCACACTGTCAAATCACATGTGGGACTCCCCGGCACCCCTGAAATACACGTACCGTGCAGAAATCGCGTGTAAAACTTCCCGCGCACCCCTGAAATACACGCGCCCAGGCTATTCGCGTGTAAAACTTCCCGCGCACCCCTGAAATACACGCGCCCAGGCTATTCGCGTGTGGAACTTCCCGCGCACCCCTGTAATACACGCGCCCAGGCTATTCGCGTGTAAAACTTCCCGCGCACCCCTGAAATACACGCGCCCAGGCTATTCGCGTGTGGAACTTCCCACGCACCCCTGAAATACACGCGCCCAGGCTATTCGCGTGTAAAACTTCCCGCGCACCCCTGAAATACACGCGCCCAGGCTATTCGCGTGTGGAACTTCCCGCGCACCCCTGAAATACACGCGCCCAGGCTATTCGCGTGTGGAACTTCCCGCGCACCCCTGAAATACACGCGCCCAGGCTATTCGCGTGTGGAACTTCCCGCGCACCCCTGAAATACACGCGCCCAGGCTATTCGCGTGTGGAACTTCCCGCGCACCCCTGAAATACACGCGCCCAGGCTATTCGCGTGTGGAACTTCTCACGCACCCCTGTAATACACGTAGCCCGCTCCCCCAGGCCCGATCGCGTGAGGAACTTCACGCGCACCCCTGTAATACACGTAGCCCGCTCCCCCAGGCCCGATCACGTGTGAAACTTCACGCGAACCCCTGAAATACACGTAGCACGCTCCCCCAGGCCCGATCGCGTGAGGAACTTCACGCGAACCCCTGTAATACACGTAGCCCGCTCCCCCAGGCCCGATCGCGTGTGAAACTTCACGAGAACCCCTGAAATACACGTAGCACGCTCCCCCAGGCCCGATCGCGTGAGAAACTTCACGCGAACCCCTGAAATACACGTAGCCCGCTCCCCCAGGCCCGATCGCGTGAATAACTTCACGCGAACCCCTGTGATGCACGTACCCTGCTGAAATCGCGTGAGAGACTTCCCGCGCACCCCGCTATACACGCACACGTATTTTTTGTCAGCGGGTGTCCGTGTTTGTGGGTACCCCTTTGCACGTCATTTTTCCTGGAGGGCCACAGTATGAGACATTCATCATGGCAGTATATAGGTGCTATTTGTTGGCGCACCTTTTGGCGCACATTTCTTACAGCCGCAGAGACGCTACCGCCTGCTTTCTTGTGGCGGTCGTGTTTGTGCCTGTGCGCTGGTTTGAGCGTGCGCTTTTTTCCCCTATTCTATTCCATGAATACGTGTTGTAGGCGAGCGTGTGGGCGTTCCGCGCACTTGTGCCCTGTACTTCCCCCGTGACGCCCACGTTTTGGCAAGTTGTTCCCCATTCCGAGTGTTACGCCCGTGTTCCGCCTACTTTTGTTGCGTGCGCCGCGCTATGTGCGAATTTCGCTGTGGCCTGTGCGATTTTCGCTGTGACCTGGCGCACGCTGTTAGATGGCCTGTGCGCCAACGTGCGCCGCGCACTTTTTTATCGCACATCTGCTGGTTTTCTCGCGCACGGCCTTCCATGAATCGACGTGCGCTGCTTTTCGTGCGATTTTCGCACTTGCACTGCGATTTTCGCTATTCCACTGCGATTCGCACGTTTTTGCCCACTTGCGCCGCGCTAATTATTCCATGAATCGGCCTGATAGTATAGATGGTAGGAAAATTAGCACATATGTTATGAATTTTGTAAATAGACAAGTTTCTATTTGCAGCAAAACGTTTAAAATGCATGCAATTAATTTTCATGAATGAGTATTCATTCACTGTGGTCATTTCATAACATGGGTGTGCACAGAAGTAGATTGGCTTGCCTGCAATGCCTCTATAGTCACACACCGAGCAAGATGTGTGAAGGGGTTAATGAATGCCTACTTAATGTTGCTGAACCAAAGTTTTTAAATATGATGTATATTCTTTGTAAATATATATACATGCAAAATTGATATTTGAAATGGGAGAATAGGTAATAAGTCTTTTATGTAAACTAAAGGGTAGATATTTACTGGGTTGCAATATGAAATCACTATGAAATAAATGAATATATTAGATTGTCAAGATTATATAAATTACAAAAAATAGCATTCTGCAATTTTCTACTTCTGTTTTATTGAATAAAACACAGTATTTTTTAATATGTACAGGTGTTCCCTATAAGTACTGGGCTATATAAGTTTTTCCATGTACATTATTTTGAGTGGTAGGAAGTTTAGATGCTGATAACTATTTACATCTGAAACAAGTAAACAGTAGGAGGTAGAACAACAAAATGAGTTTTAAAAAGAAATCAGTCCTGACCACTAATTAGAGTTTTATGGGAAGATTTGGGTATATTGTCCTTTACTTCTTATGTGCTTATGTGGCTAAAATAAGGAGGCACACAAACTTTACAAGAAGTATTGTAATTAAATTAAAATGGAAATCAGGCTACTTTAAGTACTAGTGCAAACGTCTGGAAATGTGTTCTGTGATTACACTCTGAGAATAGAATATGCAAATAAATATTTTTGAAGAAATATAAATTCAGTTTTATAAAATAGAATAAACAAAATTGTTATTTACTTCATATTTGTGCATGTGGCCAAAAAAGGTCACACCCAGATTTGATGAGAAGTATTTTAATGACAATTTAGAGACAATTCGAATATTTGAAAGTGAACTTCTGGTTAATAGAAAATAAGGGATTCCACATTCCATGTGGGGACCCTAATCTTGTAGAAACACATATCTACATTTTATTTGTAGGTCTTTTTTAAATGAAAAATCAAGCTAACTAGTAGTTATGATGTCTATTTTAGATGGTCATTTGGCCTATCAAATTTGTGGAACGCTGCATAGTTTAAACATCAGTTTGTGGTGGTCCTGAGGTACTTCAGAAATGTAGTTTACCATTTGGTTCACAAGTTAGGGTGGTATTCTGCAGATATAATCATGTGCCTGTACAAGAAGAAGTATTAAAGAACAATAGAATTTTAAAGTTAAACTTTCAAAGTTGAAGTGTAGATTAGGAAATGTCATTATTAACTTTGTTTGTGTGTAGGTGGCCAAAACAAGGCTGTGCCCACTGGCCATGGATGAAGCTCATGACTAGTTGTCCCTTAATGTGTTAAAATATACAGTGGGCATGGTTGAATGAAATTAACTCCTGGCAAGTGTTAAATGGCTAGTGTCCAGTTAGTGTTGTAAAATATACAGTAGGCACAGACGAATGCCATACGCACTGGCCACTGGGCCGTTAGTGTTTTCAAATAAACAGTGGACATGGCCAAAAGCCATTGCCAGTGGCCCCATAATGTGTTAAAATATACAGTGAAATGTAATCAGTGATTCCATCAGTGATGTCAGCAGGAATGTCAACTGTGATGTCATCATTGTGGTCATAGGATGTGCAACAGGGGGGCGTGAAGTAAGGTGGCTTTAGCTGAATTTCAGGGGTTTGTTGCATTAAGTTCTCACCTTAACGTCCCTGCAACTAAAGTTTTTCCTTGAATGTCCAAGTTTTCTTTACAATATATTGCTCATCGTAATGTCCCTGCAACTAAAGTTTGTTCCTTGAAGAATTATATAGTTGAACAAAGAAGGGTTCTAAAAGTCACAGTTTGAGGAGGGTCTGTATGTTTGGGTCTCTTAACTGTGGTTAACTGGTATTGAATAAACAGAACGTCTTCAGAGGTATCACATTTGTAGGATCTATATCTGTTTTTCACTATAAAGAGGGATACAAAAAGATAGAAAAAAGTGACTCTTGGCTTACAATCTCCCCAGCACAAAGTCTTTTATCAGGGAAGGTAGTGTAAACATTGCATAGAAATAGAATGAGCAGAAAGCAGAAAGCAATTTTCTCAATAGCAGGGTTCTTCCTAGGACTGTATAAGGTCTGATATAATATTAAGAATATTGGAAACATCATTGCATTCGAGACAAGGATTGTACACAATATATATATTAACTAGATTCCCATCTATTGCCTCTCGATTGAAAATGTGGTTACCGTATGTCAGTTGATGTTGACTCAATATTCTTGACTTACATTTCATCGTCGGTTGAATTACGTGTCCAAAGGCCCTTGGTTAACCAACCCTTTTGCCCTTTGTGAGCCGAGATACAGAGGAAGAAAATCCCATGAAAAAAACGTGTTCATAGAGGCAGTGCTTCTTGGCAACAACAGAACTGCGTACCACATCCGTATTGCCCGGGAGCCAATCTGTCCATCAACAGACATTGAGCTCAAAGAAAAAATGACATTACGCGTAAAATCAATACACAATCAGCTTTGAATAAAAAAACAATGGGACCTAGCCCCAGTCCAACGACACTACCCTTGTGGTAAATGTTATGTTTTGCAAAATAACTTTGGCTAGTAAAGAGATGTATTTAGGTTTTAGATCTGCCTGGCTACAGTGACAGTTCACTCATTGTGAAACTAAAACATTTGTTTATTTAATTACATCATGAAAACACGTGTAATTGAGCACAGGAGCTGCATTAAATATAAAATGATGACTGTTCCACTAGTTCAACATTTTATATAGAAAAAACATAGATGTCTGTCATTATTAAAGTATTGGGAGGCAATCAGCATACCATTGAGACCATTCACTTGATTCATTATGTACTGTCCTGTTTTCGGTTATTCGATTTTGAAAACGTTTAAAGGTGTGCATGTTTTAAACTCCAAGAACCAATACCAATGTTTTCCCTAGAACTTGCACTACCGAAATGGGACACATCACCCTTAGTTGTCTGTTAGTTTTCATCAGGTTATATAGTGCAGTGGTGAAGTGTCCGCCCTGCGAACTTTTCAAGCCCCCAGGTTGGAGTTAATTAATAAATTCAAAGAAGACACTCAATGTCTCTCATTTGTTGCTGGGGGGACTGAGTTCACCCTCTGTCCACCCCTGTGTACTCTCGACTTGAGCACTCGTTTTACCTGGATGGTACAGTTGTGTAGATCTCAACCCCATTGGACAATATTTAAACATGGCGGATTTAGTTACCGACTCCTGTATTGATGAAACAACTTTTTCCTATTTCGTTTTTTGCATGTGTCACCTGATGATACGTTGTTAAGTGTTTATCTGTGGCATGTATATACTGCGGCGGAGACCTTCTTTGCATTTATAAGTGGGTGCAAACGGGGCTACTCCTTTTCATTTTGGTTCCAAATTGGGCAACAGTTATTACTCCCATTTAAGTAAGTAAGTGCAGGGCACAGATTTGTTTCCATTATAAGCGTTTTGGAATAAACATATGCAACTTTTTGCGTCTTTCATCAGGATGTAAAATTCACATCTTTCCACGATAAGAGTGTCCATCTCGTGAGATTCATAAATGAGTGATTTGATTTTGTCATAGTGTCTCTATCTGCACTACATATTTTGTGTATAGACATTACTGAAAATATATTTTTCTGAGGATCTTCAATATGATTCTTTGAACTTTTGTTAGGTCAAACTAGGATCAAGAGGATCGATACGGTGTCAAGTCTTAATGAAAATTGTTCGTTGACACAAAGAAAGGACTACAATGTAACCTTCTGTTTGGTAGGGGCTATGCAATATGTGTAGAACTTTCCTTATTTAATATTAAATAATGTGGGCATGATTAAATGATACCTACACTCCATCTCTTTTGTAGATATGTGGATACTACTAATTTGCAATTGAATGTCCATGTGAATCCATTGGAAATGTGGAAGTATTGTTAATGATGGACAATAGGTTTATGACATCTCTGTGAATGTTGCTATGTGAGGAACACCAGAAGAATATCAGCACTGTGGGTAGAATGACAGAAACATATTGGATCTGGAACATGAGAATTGATTATGCATGTTCATTTATGCACTTTTAGTTGTGTGGTCTGCTAGTTTATAATTATGTCTAATTATTGTTCATTTTTTGGGACTGTGTTTATGATTGTTTAAAGCCATATATTGGGAATATGTGGTGGAGGTATTTTCTTTCTTACCTTTCCCTATGTGTCAGTTATTTATTATTCACTGAAAGCTGTTGTGTGAATCTCTAGAGATGGCTTCTAAATAGTTATAGTAATTTTATTATGAAAGTGATGTAATAAAATAACTTCACCAGGCCTCCTACAATTTCTGGAGGCCTTCTAGGAACTTTATGGGGATAGTTATAGGGAAAATATTGCCAGTGGCGTAACAGTGTGAGGCGTTTAGGCCTCCCACAGGGTCACAAGGCCATTTAAAGAATGGGCATGTGGAAACATGCCCTATAAACCAAACTAGCAAAGCCCTTCTACTCACTTCCCTAATCCACAACCATGTAGGTGGTATAGACAGAAAAGTTTGAAGGAAATTTGTGGACTTTTAAAAGAGGTTATGGTTTCAACCATGGCTCCTCCTGGAGAAGAATGTCCTACACCAAACCTCCTGGAATCTCAAGGGGCCTGCCAGGAGATTTAGGGGGGTGGGTATAGTGGCGTTTGAGGCAAGACTCCTCTTAGGCTGAGGCTGTGCTCTTCTGTCAGTTAATCTGCATAATCCAGCCTTGTATATCCTTATTTATTTACCTGGGCTGCAGTTACCTTGTCCTGTTAATAGAATACATCACATGAATTGTCTGTGAACACAGGGGTGCAGATCCGGGTTACCATATTACATTGCAGTTGTAATTGTTGTTTTTTTGTTTTTTTTGTATAACCTTGGTTCTTATAGTACCCTTTTCATAAACTGAGGGTTGATCCTGTGATTTATTTATTTTGATGTTACGTGGTTTGCCACATTATTGCTGCTCCAGAGCATTAGCAAACATTAGACATTAATGCAGCAAAATTATGCAATGAAACACGACATAGTATACTGCAGTGGGAACCTGCTGGGTGTGTGATATCAGAGTGGAATACTGTGTGATGTTTGAGTGTGAGTGTGCTGTAGGGGACCGTTGAAGAGACAGAGCCTGAGAGGCTGTGTGAAGACTTGCCTGGGAGGTTGTGCTGCTTCCTAATATGCCTACTTACCAACTGCCTGCAGCGTGATGCATAAGTAACAATAAAGTGGACTTACCTGTTCAGTACCGAAGACTCTGTGTCCATCATTTCAGTTCACAACGTATACCTTGACATAAACATGACCTAACCATTTAGTAAAAGAGACCACTATTATGCCCAGAAATAAATAAAAAAGCAAGAAATACTCCCTTTAAAGAACAAGAAACTCAAAGCAATTGGGAAGGAATAATTAAAAATGGAAATAGAAGGAGCAGTGTCGATAAAGTGAGGGAGGAAATGGAGGTCCAAAGATAGTTTTGTGTGGGGTTGACGAGAAGCGGGGGTTGAATGCAGGGTATAAGGAGAGCAGTGGAGGTGCACCAACCTAAACGCAGGAGGCAGGTGTAAATCAAAAGCATGGGCTCAAGTTAACATGCATTTAAGTTTGGGAACAAAACACATAGAGCCAAAGTGAAAAACATTGCACAACATGTTCTTGCAGCTTTAAAACATGACATGCTGTAGCATAAACCAGAACAGTGTAGCATACCAAACCTAAGAGAGGACAGTATTTCGCAAAGCAAAGCAGTGCATAGCAAGGCATAGATTTGAAGTGTACTGTCTAGGGAGTAGAGTGCTGGCATTCTTGGACTAGGATACTCCTTTGCAGGATAAGGCCCAGAAATCACAAGCAATGGCACACCACTCTTCACACCCTTCCATCCACCCCAGGGTAAATTTCGTTTTCTTTTATTAAGATTTGCTATATCCTGACTACAGGAAGAAACAAGTGGGCCTTTTTGGCCAGTGAGGCACGTCTCTCATCTTTTGAAATAAATTGTGGTTTTCATATAACAGAGTTTCTTTTTTTCTTATTTCATGTTGTGTTTATTTTTTGTGTGTTTTATACAGCACTGTCATGCTGCCTTTCATTTGCTTCCCGGTGCTTTGAGACACTACTGCATTGTGAAAACACTAGAAGGGAAATAAAAGACATTATTTTTATAATTTTTATTTGAAAAATGCATGATTCAGCAAACTGCATCAAATAAAATGGGATTTAGAACACAGGGGCTTGGCACTGGCTCTAGGGCTCTGGGAGCGAACCTGAGAAGACTGATGTACTTAAAACCCTTGTCACAGCCACTTGATGAATTAATATAAGAAAACACCATTCACCCACAGTGTCACCACCCATTCACTAACCTATGCATCCAAGCTCACAAATGCAGCAATCTATCCATTCATTAACCTGTCTACATGGACGTATATTCACCAACTAATCCATACATCATCACCCTTAAACACACATGACCCACCAACACATTCCTAAATTCACCATGCATCCACCAACCAAGCCACATAAAATCCACCCCCTAATCCATATAGAATCACACACAGACACACACACACACACACTTTACCATACTCCCGCTAAACCATCCATTCAAATACGTACTTACTCACTACAACTTTTTGCTCATTTCGTTATGGTGAAATTGATCAGTCCTTCGACTATCAGTACTGGGAAACTATGTTTCCCTTTTGACTTTTACACTTTTGTAACTTTTTAACATTGCACACAGCATCTTACAATGCAGTATAATGGGGATACTTTTGTATCACCCTAGTCTTTTACACTTGGGATTTTTGGTTACTTTTAAATATGCCTAAAGATAAAACTGGTGTCAGCAATTATATGTTTGTCATTGTTGTGTTATTTTGAGTGTGAACAATCACATTTACTTTGTATGGCTATTAAACGTGACTAGTGCCCTAAAATGGCCATGCCGCAAGATGTTTGCTTAAGATGTTTTGGCCATATTTTTGTTTGGCCTTCTTCCTGCCTTGCCAGGTGACAACATTCCATAGAAGGTCATGCACTTGCCCGGGAAAGCTGCTGCTTTCGCTGGCTAATGATCCCTTTGTGTGTGTGTCTGGTTCACGAAGCGGATGGGACTGTCAGGTTCCACTCCACATCTGTGGTGCCTAAAAGTCTGAGTGTGGGACATGAGTGAAAACAACTGTGGTTCCTGATTAGTCCACTGCTGGCTGTTTGAATGATGCAGATCCTTACCATTGGTGGGCTAGAACTTGCTTTCATGGCTGGATTTTGGATAAGAAGTGCATTCCTGCAGCCATTTCTTCAGATCAGAGTTGGGGTCAAGAATCCTGTGTAAAGGAACAGTTGACTGAAGACTAGAAGAAGATTTCTGAAGCGGCCCAGCACCCCTTTCTGCCTCTGCCCTGGTGAAGCCCAGTTGGTCTACCTGATCTGCAAAGACTGTGTGCGGTGCTTCAACCCCTAGACTGGTGACACCAACCAGTCTCAAAGTGTTCTCGAGGATCCAGCCATCCTGAACCTTCAGAAGTCTTCCTGGACCATCCAGTGGACTGACCAGCTCTCCAGTGGGTTACCTCGCTAGAACAGTTGCTGTTCTGCATTTGCACCCAGAACTTCAGTTGTCACCAGCTTGTGGCGTAAGTCACCTTCCTGCTGAAATTGAGGCTCCCAGCTTCAAGGTATCCTGCTCTGTAAGGCCTTCTTCAACTGTGACTGAAGGGACACCTACCGTCACCTGTATGCTGTGGCCATCGCTGGAACTCAACTTTCCTCATCTTGTGAAGTGTCCTGAAGAGGTCTGCATTGGTGCTTGCAGCATTTCTCCATTTGTCAAAGGTTGCACTATGCTTCTGGGCATGACCAGTAGAATCCTTGCACCTGCAGCTCCTGGGCACCTCTCACCAAAACCAATGGCAGGAAAACAACCTCCACTGACGCCGGTCGACCCATTCAGTCCTCTGGGAAATCGGAGTCAGAGGGTAAAGTAATCGCAAAATATGTGTATACCACTGTCCTCCATAAGGTAACATTGAGAACAAGTCTCTTTGTACCCTTCCATTCCACTGCTTTTTGGTCATCACAAATAGGCAGTGAAACCTGAAAGATACAAACACATTTTTACTTACCAGTAACTTTGTTGCATCTCTTCTTTGAACATTTCACCATCACAAGTACTTCACCTGCATCAGGTACATTCTGGGGAGAAGCATTGTGACCTTTGGGCACAAGGACCCCACTCTGCATAGCGATTGGACTTCTGAAGCTAGGGCCTATTTCTTGTGACTTGGTTCCATCTCACTGCATCACTTACATCATTTTATTAATTTAAGTAATTGAATGCATTTTCGAACCTATGGTGACTGTAAATATGTTTATTATGGAGTGGTGTGCAATAACCTGCTTGCTTAATATTTATTGTGTGTTTGGGACCTAAAATAAATATAGTATTTTTGTACTTACCTGTCTAAACTGAATTATTGTGTGCTTCACTGTGTGACTCATTGTGGACCCCTGACCCCACTCACACTCTCCTGAAAATAGCCTTGACTACTCTCCATTGCTACCTTTACACGGTGTTGGCCAACCTTTCAGATTTACCCTGCTCACTATAACTTGGATGGCCCCAGAAAATCTGTCCACCAGGCCGGATTCTAGATATCCACCTTAACACTCAGCCATCTAGCCACCCAGGAAACCATCTGCAAAAGCACACAGAAAAGGTCACCATTGAGTGATGCATCCATATGTTGGTCCCTAACCCATTCACACACGCAAACACATACCTAATAATTCATCAAAACCAAATCCAATTTTACACTTTGAACCCATTCACACAAGCAAACAATTCATCAAAACCAAATCCAATGTACACTTTGAACCCATTCACACACGTGTCACACAAAAGTGAACTGACACTTTCACCTATGCAAAAGCTAATTCTATTGGCATTGCCATGCTTGTTTCTGTCTGCAACTGACTTATTTTCTTTGTTGAGCCCTGTGTCTGGCAAAGTGTTGCTTTCAAGGGTGCTACAAAGTTCACATTTTTCAACATACTAAAACCTGACAAAACATTTGAAGGCTTTCACAACACGAAGGGCCCTCCTGCGTACAAACAAGTCTAGTAATGCAAATCGCACACGAAATAAAATGCAGACTTCAAATTCTCTAAAGTGCCTTCATAATGTCCTGCACAATAACCTTGCACTGTTATATTTCTTTCCGCTCTCTCTATTAATTAATTCTCACAGCAACAAAGAAAACGTCCAGGCACAGCCTAATTAAACCACAGCCTGGTACACAATCCCTGGCTCCAGGGACGTCATTTGGGGGTCGCCAGAGGTCGCAAGAGCGACCGCTGGCGATTGGTCAGCGACCCCTGTCAATCTCTTGCGACCTCTGGCTGTTGACCAATCAGAGGAGGAGGGGGCGTGGCCACAGCGTGCTGCGACGCTAAGTTGTGTTGCCAACTTGTCCTCCATTTTGCACGTGTGGAACGCGTGCTTCGGACTGCTGCTCCTGTGCTCCAGACCAGTTTGTGTGTCCAGGGCAGGCATCCACGATCCACCACGCACTGAAGAAGAAGGCCACACTAGGCCAGGCCAGTGACTTCGAGGAGTACTCGAGGTAAGTGACCGAGGCTCGAGCCGTGTCAGCTCAGAGTGGTCTTGGACCGGTGGTCGCCGCGCGGCCGACGGCCGCAGCATAAAATTAATTTTACTAACGTTGTGTGCCGGCGGCCGCGACGGCTTGCAATGTTGTTAAGCCTGCCGCCGGCAGCCGGCACATAATGTAGTAAAATGAATTTGGTGAAAGCAAGCCGCCGCCGACGGTAGCACCAAATTCATTTTACTAACGTTGCAATTTATGTGCCGCCGGCGGCTTGCAATGTTAAGCTGCCGCCAGCACATAAATTGCAACGTTAGTAAAATGAATTCGGTGCTGCCGTGCCGGCGGCGGCTTGCTTTCCAAAGCCGCCGCCGACGGCAGCACCATTCATTTTACTACTGTTGCAATTTATGTGCCGGCAGCTTGCAATGTTAAGCTGCCGCCGGCACATAAATTGCAATGTTAGTAAAATGAATTCGGTGCCGCTGTGCCGGCGGCGGCTTGCTTTCCAAAGCTGCCGCCGACGGCAGCACCAAATTCATTTTACTAACGTTGTAATTTATGTGCCGCCGCCGGCTTGCAATGTTAAGCTGCTGCCGGCACATAAATTGCAACGTTAGTAAAATGAATTCGGTGCCGCCGTGCCGGCGGCGGCTTGCTTTCCAAAGCCACCGCCGACGGCAGCACCAAATTCATTTTACTAACGTTGCAATTTATGTACCGCCGGCGGCTTGCAGTGTTAAGCTGCCGCCGGCACATAAATTGCAACGTTAGTAAAATGAATTCGGTGCTGGGGGTATGGTGAACTGTCACAGGGGAGGTGGTGGGGCAGAGACAGCTTTATGGGAGAGCAAAATGGGCTCCTGGCCCACACCTTGGGGAGGCACATGCGGGGCAGATGAAAATATTTCTTTGCCCATTTCTTTTAAAAGCATAAAAGGCACGTCTGCAAATGTTATAGTACTGCTGCTGAGGCTTGACATCTTCTGCCTGGCTATTATTGACAAGTACATTCCATTCAGACCAATTTATCAAGTAATGCTTCCTGTGCTCATTCCAGGTTAAGGAATCATATTGTGGTTGGCCAACTCTGCCTGTTCTGTAAATTTATTTTTAAATGTTGGTGAGTTTGTGAATGGTGTATCCGGTATACAAAACAGGATATGTATTAGCTCATGAACGTCAACATACACAAATATGAGCACCTTGCTATAGGACAAGAACTGGAAAACAGTTTGGTCAAGTGCAGAAATGACATGCTGTGCTCAAGTCCAAGCTTCACCTCTTAACTTAAGTGTGTGATCCTGGGCATCTCATTTAACCTGTCACAATTGCAAGTCCAAAAATATTTCTACATTGTCAATCCCTAAGAGTGATGTAGTTCAAGGAGTACAATCATGGTTTGATTGGCTATTGTGTTGCTTCACGTATAATAATAGTGACCATTGATATACTGGACACGATAAAGTAATGCGTTGCATAGCTCAGTAACAGCAACACCACTTGAAAACCATGACGCTCTTCTAATCTTTGTCCAAGTCCCAAAGTGTGCACCTGCCTGGCAGCTTGTAACCTGTATTCACTATCAATTCTAAGGTCTCTGCGCCTTTCTCGTTGCTTCTGATTTGTCTCCTGTATCCATGCTTGAGGACCTGCACATTCTTTGAGGCTGCTAATCCGAGTTCTGCATATATGCTGAGTTATAGGTATGATATATGATATGATATGATGTGACATTTATAACGCGCTTGTACACAAGTGTTTCTAGGCGTGACAAGACGAGGAGGGGGGGACAAAAAAATGATCTTACTAGGCCTTGTGTCATTCAGATTGCGCAAGTGCAGGGAAGAGGAGAAGTGCCATGGGTCCGGTCCTCTGGTTTCCGGTCACCTAAGCAACAACCTGCCTTCGAGTAAGAATCTTCACCTCACATGCCATTGAAACAGCAGCACCGGTACGTCTATCAAGCCACTGTTCTGCTCAATATGGTAAGAAACTACATTTTAAGTCTTATGATCAGAGTGAAGGAAGAGCAACTGTTGGGCATTATCTCAAAATCTGTATAATAGTACTAATTGTTGGAATGTGTACCATTGTGGAGAGGTGCGGGGTGTGGAGGACAATGAACATGTAGGAACAGAAACCTAGGCATATAAAGAGTGTTGGTGAGTGTGGGAGGAATGCAAAATGCAGCCAGGATTTTTTCCCCCATAAAATATGGGGACAGGACTGATGAGGCTTTGGGTACTGAAGTTTGTATCACTCAGTAATGCACTGTATGCCTTGAACACATTTTGAACGAATCTTTTGGCAGCCAAAATAACACAAGAAGAAGAATCATTAAAAACTGAGGATTCCATACATGTTTGCTGTTGAAATATTCTCCCTCTCCCCTTTTATCCTGGCTTTCCCCTATCCCTGTCCACCCAGAATGTGATTTCGCTCTGTAGTCCTGTTGAAATAACAGGGCAGATCCACATCAAGAGGGGATTGGGGTTCATACACTTCACGTGGCAACATGGACCTTGACACTGCTACATATGATGATCCATTCTTGTATGAAATGTCACAATACACTGATATGATAACCATTGTTTTCTTAGTGCACTGAGGGATAATGCTTTATGAGGCCATGTCATGGTGGGGGCGTGGTCAAATGACATCACTTCCTGTGGGGGTGTGGTCTAATGACATCACTTCCTGTGAGGTGTGGTCTAATGACATCACTTCCTGTGGGGGTGTGGCCAAATGACATCACTTCCTGTGATGTCACTCTTGGGGGTGTGGCACTGTGATGTCACTTCCGCTACCCCTGGCATTTTGGTGAAATGACGTCCCTGCCTGGCTCCTCAGCGTGATGGCTCAGAAAATTATGCAATCACTGCTGAGAACTATGTGCCACTTGCAGGACTCAGCTAACAATCTGTCATGGCTGGCTAAATATTTGCTCTTTTTATTTACAGCACAGTGAGATGGTATAAGACTGCATAAGTATACACTATGTAACATCATTTGACAAGCCAGTATCTTTGATTTAGATCTGCTGGACCCTTGCCAGCGTGTATATTTGTTTTTTTTTTATTTACTTAAAATAACAAGTGTTGGAGAAGCACAGTGCAAGTGGCATGTTGATGGTGAGAGAAGTCCCATTGATCGGTACTTTACCCACCTCTACAATGACTTGATCTACTAGACACCGGCTGAGTGTGGGTAGGAGCCAGAAACTAATTGAGTGTCAGTAGCGCTCTTGCCCTCGTAGTGTAGCCGAGGAGTTCTTCTCGCCAATCTACCGAACTAGTCAGTACAATCAACAACCAGAACAGTTGATTGGCGGAAAGATGGAGTGTCAACGAAGAAACCAGAACCCGATGGAATCAGGATACCGGAGCAGGTTCTCTTCTTATGGAGTACTGGCAAGACCCCCAGACAACTGCACTTCGAGCAAAAATCACATAGATGCGATGTATGCAAATAAATGCAGAAAACAGAATAGAATCCACCACTAACCTGAGTAGTTCTTCAGAGACTCCGATTCTCCGAATATTCCCAAGGAGGAATAAGAAGGAAGGTAGAATCCAACCCAAGATCCAGGAACAGGGCAAAGCAAGAAGCAGGAGAAAATCCACTCTGACTGTCCAAAGAGCAAAACCTAACCCGACGGCACGAGGACGCCTACAAGGTACAACAAGGCAGTCTCTAGTCCATGTACCAAAGGTGAAGAGTTCCAATGCAGGTGGACAATCCTAGCAGGTTAGGATCGTGGATGATCCGAGGTCGAAGAGCAGGGCTGGCAGCAAAAGTACACTAGGAGTAGCCAAAGCAGGTCCGTGGACGATCCGAGGTCGAAGAACAGGGCTGGCAGCAAAAGTACAAAGGAGTAGCCAAAGCAGGTCCGTGGGCGATCCGAGGTCGAAGAGCAGGGCTGGCAGCAAAAGTACAAAGGAGTAGCCAAAGCAGGTCCGTGGGCGATCCGAGGTCAAAGAGCAGGAAGACAAGGTAAGAGGGGACAAGATGCTGGAATTACAAGAACAGGCAAGCCGCTAGAATACAAGATTCAGAAGCGCCGGCAAAACGAACAGGCGTGGCTTATATAACAGTCACATGATCATTATACGTAACTTAACGTGTAGAGGGAAAAATGACCGACGTGAGAGGACGCCATCGTCTCCATGCCAACTTCCAAGATCCCGGCAGACGAGATCTTAAAGGGGCCGTAACCACCGTTCGTTGACGAATACGAGAGCCACACGTATTATTTCTCGTGGAAGCCGGATAACTAAGGCGTCCCAACACAGATGGTCTCGGCCGATTCTTGACAGTTTCCTTCCCCAAAGAGGCCCCCACCCGCCTTGATCTCCAAAAACGGGACAGCAAAACCGGGGCATGTACGTTTTCGCATGGTTCCCAGGTGCGATCCTCCGGACCATAGCCCTTCCAGTCAACATAGTAGAGTCTCCTACCATTCCGAACCTTGGTGTCCAAGATGGCCGACACCTCATACTCCACAGCACCCTGAACCCTGAGAGGCGGAGGATGGGAGGGAAGACGGGTGTTAGGACGGCATGGTTTAATCAAAGACACGTGGAATACTGGGTGTATTTTCCACGACTGGGGAAGAACCAGACGCACCACTGCCGGGTTGATGACATGCGAGATAACATAAGGCCCAACAAAACGTGGGAGCAACTTCCTCTGACCAGGCAGGCGTAAATTGCGAGAAGACAACCAGACGTTCATGCCTGGGAGATACACTGGAGCAGGGGCACGATGCCGGTCTGCATATAACTTGGTCCTGTTCTGAGCCTCCAACAACTGTCTCATAACCTGGACATGGGTGCCGGAAATGTCCCTAACACAGGCAAGGGCAGCAGGATTGTGAGCCGGCAGGTCAGGCGCGAGAGGCAAGGAACGCGGATGCTGCCCATACAGGGCAAAGAAAGGAGAAACCTGTGTAGCAGTGTGGAGTGAATTATTGTAGGCAAATTCGGCCATAGACAGTACCGAGAGCCAATCGTCCTGACGCTGAAAGATGAGACACCTTATGTATTGTTCCATAGTGGCATTCAGACGTTCGGTCTGGCCATCCGTCTGCGGATGATAAGCACTCGAAAATCGAGCTTCGATACCTAGTGCAGCCGACAAAGCCCTCCAAAAGCGTGAAGTAAACTGAGGACCGCGGTCGGAGATGATTATAGAAGGAAGGCCAAACAACCTAAATACATTCCGTAGAAAAAGATCCGCCAGTTTGGGAGCAGTAGGGATCCCTTGACAAGGTACGAATAGTGCCATTTTGGTGAAATAGTCGACGACCACCCAAATAGTATCAAAACCGTCCACCGGAGGTAGTTCCACAACGAAATCCATGGAAATGGAGGACCAAGGATGATCTGGAAGAGGCATAGGTTGGAGCAAACCCACGGGTTTGCCATGTGATGTCTTACACTGAGCGCAAACCGAACAAGTATTTACGTAATCAGTAACATCCTGTGACAAAGACGGCCACCAACACCATCTTTTCAGTAGATCCACCGACTTCCTAATACCGGGATGAGCAGCCAGAGAGGAGTCATGACACCATTGTATAGCAGTACGTCGCGTCTCTGGAGTAGGCAGGAATATCTTACCCTGGTAGTAGGGCAAGGAATTTATGTTCTCCAGCTTGTATTTTGTTACTTCTGACGGATCGTTTCGAAGCCATTCCTGTATACAAGACTTAAGTGACGGACGTAAAGAACAACCACAAACTACCTGAGTAGGTAACAGAGGTACACCAGTGGCGTGAGAGGATTTGGCGGGTCCATGTAGACGAGAGAGAGCATCTGCCTTAGAATTCTGTGAACCAGGACGATAGGAAATAGTGAAATCAAACATGGAAAAGAATTCATGCCAACGGGCATGTCGTGCAGTAGTGCATTTCACTGACTGAAGGGCCAAGAGATTCCTATGATCCGTGAACACCTGAACCGGCATTTGGGAACCCAGCAAATGATGCCTCCAAACCAAGAACGCGTCCCTGATAGCCAGCAATTCGCGCTCCGTGATAGTATAGTTCCTTTCATAAGGTGTTAATTTTCTGGAATGAAAGGCTACTGGATGCAAACCCGCATCGTCTGGGCAGGGTTGGGACAGGATAGCCCCCAAGGCCATATCTGAAGCATCAGCCTCGACAATGAATGGCAGGGTTGGGTCCGGATGCTGGAGCACAGGTGCCGAGGTGAAGGCGGACTTCAGAGAGTCAAACGCATGTTGAGCCTCCCCATCCCAACGGAAAGATCTCTTGGAGCTAGTCAGAGCCGTAATGGGACAGACAATGGTTGAGAAGTCTTGAACGAAACGCCGATAAAAGTTCTCAAAACCTAAAAAGGATTGCAACGCCTTTAGAATCCAGTATAGCAGAGACTTTAGATCTGCTCATCTTGACTCCTTTGTTGGTGATGTTAAAGCCAAGAAACTCGACCTCTTGTACGTGGAAAAGACACTTTTCCAGTTTGGCGTATAAATTGTTGTCCCGCAAACGTTGTAGGACTCTACTGACCTGGACAACATGGGTTTCATGGTTGGGGGAGTATATCAAAATGTCGTCGAGATACACGATCAGAAATTGATCCAACATGTCATGAAAGACTTCGTTTATGAAGAACTGGAAAGTGGCGGGGGCGTTACTCAGGCCGAAAGGCATTACCGTGTATTCGTATAGACCGTATTTGGTTTTGAAGGCAGTCTTCCATTCATCCCCTTCTCGTATACGCACAAGGTTGTACGCCCCACGTAAGTCTAACTTGGAGAAGACCTTGGCTGCGCCGAGCTGATCAAGCAAGACTGATATCAGAGGAATCGGGTATTGGTTTCTGACCGTAACAGCATTCAAGGCCCGATAGTCGATACAGGGGCGAAGGTCCCCCTCCTTCTTTGGAACAAAAAACAGAGGGGAAGCAGCCGGAGAACACGAATGCCGAATGAAGCCGGATTTTAAGGATTTATCAATGTATTCCTTAAGGATGACATCCTCCTTGGGCGTTAACGAATAAATCCTGCCAGATGGTATCTTGGCCCCAGGAATCAATTCTATAGGACAATCAAAAGGCCTGTGGGGTGGAAGGATCTCTGCCCCACCTGCGTCAAAGACATCCCGATAGTCTCGATACTCTGAGGGCAATTGAGTGTTAAGAACCGCTCCTATCGTAGAGGCGGCATCCAAGAGAGCATGGCTTGGGCTGGGGGTTTTCCGAACTGATGTCCAACAGAACTGGTCACAATGTTCTGAGAGGAAGTTCACTTCCCCCGACTGCCAATCCACCAATGGGTTGTGCAGTCTCAACCAAGGAAGTCCCAGGATGACTTTAAACTGTGGGGCGGCAATCAGGTCAAAGGTGATCTCTTCAGAATGCCCACATTCCGTCCTCATGACCAAAGTAGCAGTACGTTCAGTCACTAGACCAGAAACCAAGGTTGAGCCATCAACCGCATTCACGACCTCGGGGTAGTCTTTGGATACGATCTGTATACCCAACTCTCGAGCATAGTCACCATCAATATAGTTCCCCGTAGCACCTGAATCCAAGACGACTGGAACCACCCGTCTACCGAGGGAGGTGGAATAGAGAGTGACGGATAAACAATAAGGTGTGGACATGAGGGGGTTGCGGTAAGAACCACCCGGCAACTGTACCCCTTCTATTGCCGGGCTTTCGCGTTTCCCTGTTTCTTAGCAGGTTTCTTAGTACATGATCGTAGTAAATGATCTGATGACCCACAATAGAAACAAAGGCCGTTCTTTCTTCGGTGTTCTCTGGTTTCTGCTGACAATGGTCCCCGCAATGCTCCGATTTGCATAGGTTCTGAGGACCCGGTGGCAGGACTTGACGTGGCGGTCGGGAGAGGAGGAAGCGGTCGCCGTTCCCCCCTTCTCTCTGCTTGCCTAGAGTCAATTTGAAGGACCAAATCAACCAACTCAGAGAATGCTGTAGGGATTACCGGTACCGTAGATAGGGTATCTTTAAGGGAGTCAGACAACCCTTTGTAAAACAAGGAGGCCTTCTTCTCCTGTGGCCAGTTAGTTTCGGCAACCAATTGATTAAACTTGGCTAAGTAAGCCAAAAGGGTAGATGTACCCTGCTGTAAGGCCAATAACTGTAAGTCGGTGGCTTGCGTAGCATAGCGGGTATCAAAAACCCGACTCATAGCCTCAATCAAGGCGTCACAGTCGTACAAGAGGTGACTGCCTTCTTCCAATAGTGGATTGGCCCATGCAGCCGCCGTACCACCCAGGTGTGACAAAAGGAAGGCTGCTTTAGTGGTTGGATCCGGAAACTGTGCTGGCCTACATAGGAAATGCAACCTACACTGGTTAAGGAAGGTTCGATAGGTCTTAGGGTCACCTAGAAACCGCTCTGGTGGAGCCAAGGGAAACTGAGCAGTCATGTACACCGGTCCCGTATCAGAACGGGCGCGAGATAGCCCAGAACCCGAGGCCGCAGTGGGTGAAGGCGCCCCAGCACCGGTGGGCTGCAAGCCAACCTGCAGCTCATCAATGCGCCTTTCGGTGACAGCATGGGCATGAGCCATTTCACTGCGTAAATCCGCCACCAATTGCATTATGGCCGACAAAGACTCGTTGGCATCCATTAATATAGAAGGCTTCTGAATATGTCAGTAGCGCTCTTGCCCTCGTAGTGTAGCCGAGGAGTTCTTCTCGCCAATCTACCGAACTAGTCAGTACAATCAACAACCAGAACAGTTGATTGGCGGAAAGATGGAGTGTCAACGAAGAAACCAGAACCCGATGGAATCAGGATACCGGAGCAGGTTCTCTTCTTATGGAGTACTGGCAAGACCCCCAGACAACTGCACTTCGAGCAAAAATCACATAGATGCGATGTATGCAAATAAATGCAGAAAACAGAATAGAATCCACCACTAACCTGAGTAGTTCTTCAGAGACTCCGATTCTCCGAATATTCCCAAGGAGGAATAAGAAGGAAGGTAGAATCCAACCCAAGATCCAGGAACAGGGCAAAGCAAGAAGCAGGAGAAAATCCACTCTGACTGTCCAAAGAGCAAAACCTAACCCGACGGCACGAGGACGCCTACAAGGTACAACAAGGCAGTCTCTAGTCCATGTACCAAAGGTGAAGAGTTCCAATGCAGGTGGACAATCCTAGCAGGTTAGGATCGTGGATGATCCGAGGTCGAAGAGCAGGGCTGGCAGCAAAAGTACACTAGGAGTAGCCAAAGCAGGTCCGTGGACGATCCGAGGTCGAAGAACAGGGCTGGCAGCAAAAGTACAAAGGAGTAGCCAAAGCAGGTCCGTGGGCGATCCGAGGTCGAAGAGCAGGGCTGGCAGCAAAAGTACAAAGGAGTAGCCAAAGCAGGTCCGTGGGCGATCCGAGGTCAAAGAGCAGGAAGACAAGGTAAGAGGGGACAAGATGCTGGAATTACAAGAACAGGCAAGCCGCTAGAATACAAGATTCAGAAGCGCCGGCAAAACGAACAGGCGTGGCTTATATAACAGTCACATGATCATTATACGTAACTTAACGTGTAGAGGGAAAAATTACCGACGTGAGAGGACGCCATCGTCTCCATGCCAACTTCCAAGATCCCGGCAGACGAGATCTTAAAGGGGCCGTAACCACCGTTCGTTGACGAATACGAGAGCCACACGTATTATTTCTCGTGGAAGCCGGATAACTAAGGCGTCCCAACACAGATGGTCTCGGCCGATTCTTGACATTGAGTACAGCACAAGATTGCCTCAGATATGCACTCCTTTGGGGGTGATGGTGTGGAATCGCAGTGGATGAGGGGATTTGCACTCTGACACTTCGATGCCCACACCTGGGATAGAAGGTAGTTTTTCAGGTTAACCATAAAGCCAGTCACTGTTGGAATGGCCTTAATTGCAGGGGGGAGAGAGTTCCAGCATAGATAGCAGAAGCCCAGACATTAAAGAAGTGAATGCACTAGAGAGACAGGATGGGTGGAGGTTAGTTAGTTTGAGAGCAGTTTTTAAGCATAGCGTGAGATTGTGCAATTGTCAGAGATAGGCTGAACGAGGAGGGGAAGAGATAGTGGATGTTAGCACATGGATGGATTTAAACACAAGAAGATAGGAGTTCGTATAGGGAGGAATTTTGCCCGGATAACAACCCTGAGGGAAGGCGGTGCAGAGTGGTAGTTGGCGATTGTTGGGATTTTGGATATGAGCATGCACAGCCATCCTATTTATTCATGTATTTATTTATATTTATATGTATTTATTTATCTATGTGCTTATTTAGTTTGTTTACCTTTCTCTAAAGCATGCTACATATGCCAAATGACCAGCTGTACAAAAACCTATTAAACAAACCCACATTAAACATCAAAACAGTATGGCCAAATTTGATCAAATTCAACAGTAATACGCCTGAAGTATTAGTTAGGAGAATCTAACGTGTAGATGTTTGTTTGTTTAAAGAAAGAGTAGAAGAGCACTGCAAAGCGGCACAAGTGGAAATCATGCAGAACGTCCCAACTCCCAAAATTCTGAAAGAACCGTGAGCTTTCTTTGGCAAAGTGGGTACTACCATCACTTCATTTCCAACTGTTCAACCATTACAGGACCTCAGTCTGACCAACAGAAAGGACCCACATATAATAAAATTCAATGGGCTGACAGTACATAGAAGGCCTTTAGGAGGTTGAATAGCTCCCTTTTTACATCCAGCCTTTTCAAATATGGCCAAACACAACAATTTTTTTATGCTGCAAATGGATACCCCTCCCCCCCAAGTGGGCTTAGGGGAGTGCTCTCCCAGGTCAATAATGATGTAGGACAAGCCATCCTCTTTATCAGCAGGCAGTTTCATCCACACGAAAAGGACTGTGCCATGATTAAACTTCAGCATCTGGCCGTTAGTTGGGCCTTAAAGGCCCTCAAATATTACCTAACAGGGCACACATTCACTTTGGACTGCTCATGGACCAATCAGTTGGCTCTCTAGAACCAAGGGCATCAACCCTAGAGTCATAAGGTGCTTCTTGGCTCTTCAGCCCTACCCTTTTTCCATTGTCCATATGGAGGCCAATCTCCAGACCAATGTAGAATATTTGAATAGATAGCACAGTGCAGAACCACATAGCTCTCAAAATGGAGAGGTGATACGTATTCATCACACCTATGGGATTCTTCCAATCACAATCTAAATGTCCCATCTCTAACTCTGGGGACATATGGCATGGTGATATCATATAATTAAAACATAATCGAAAGTGATATTGTATAGCACCCTTCTTCCATGTGAGTTGGCCTTGCTGCTTATTGCTCTGTAAGAAAAGAGGGAGGGGGGTTGTTAGTGTGACAGCAAGAGAGGGAGAAATGCAATTTCTGGCGTTGAGAGTTGCATTTTGGAAGCACCCAAGACATGATTACCATTCTGCTTAAATGGGATTGGTGGAGGCCCTTGTGAATGTATTACTAGATAGGGAGAGCCCAAGATATTATAGGAACAGTGCTTTGGTTCTACATAGCCGTTGACGTGTGGGAGTGTGAAATATCTAGAGAGGAATAATGCTCGAATAATGTTCACAGGGTTACAGCTAGGCCTCCAGTGTGCATGTGGGTGCCTTGTGTGTATACGATAAGGTGGTAGGAGCATTTTGCAGTGAGACTGTTATTCATGGGGAAGAGATGAGAAGATAGGTGAGGGTTAAATGTGTGGCGTAAGAATCATCTGGTGTCATCTGGTGCCAAGATAATTGATACCATGTGGGAACATGATTAGAATGGCTCATGAGGAAATTTGTTGTGGAATTACTTTGATTCCACCTCAGTCGTGACCAGATGAATCTGTAATACAATGGTCTTTGTAGGTGGTTTTTGTGTGAGTTCATGGTATTGGGCATAGCCATTATAGGGAATAGCTCAGCTGTCTAAAGCATGCCCATTTACAGTGCTGTGTGAGCTCTGGTTTCTAGAGCCTGACCATGTACCAAGCAGTTAGTGCAATCTAAGGTGATAACTCTGCTGTTTAAAGCTAGATGGGCATGTGTGGGTGACTTACTTAGCATACATTTTTTGTTTTTGGAGCCTACAATTCAAGCTTGTAAGTGGGGGGTCAGTCAGAGACCTCTTTGGGCAGGTTGGTGAGAAGCACAGAGAATCCTGAAAGCAACTATAGCAAATATACCAGTAGTTAATTTGTGCCAGTCTTTGCCGGTGGGCAACACAGGCACTCTTCTCTGAGCACCAGGACTCATTTTGGGCCTGCCTTCCCTTTCTTCAATATCTAACTGTGCTGCTGCCTGTGCTTGCGGCAGCGCACGGTCACCAGCTTATTTTTGTTTTTTTCTTGGCTGGCCTACAGGTCAGGTCACAGGTGTGCAAAGAAAATGTGTTTGTGCCACTTGTGCTGCCCCTGCGTCACTATCCGTGCATACCAGCCATGCAGTGGGGCGCAGATTCAGTGAGTTTGAGACCGCACCCTGGCGCAAGCTGGTGCGTATCGGCACTACCCCCTCCGCTCAGTCCAGCTCCTGCGGCAAGAGTCTTGCATCCCAGCACGCATTACCGGAAAGGTCCATCGTGGTGCGCTTGTGGTGCGACCAGCGTACAGGGTCTCGGCCTGGTGCAGGGTGCCCAGGTCCTTCTCATTGTGCAGCAGGGCACTGGAGTCATTATCGGGGCAGTGAGAGGAGCCCCTGCCTCTGCAGAAGATTGGGTGGATGCTAGCGATAGTACAAATGAATGATGCCACCTAGGAAAGCCAGCATCCTGGTGGCAAGCAGGATAGCCAGAAACCTAAGTGTGATGGATTTAGGGGAAGCTCCATTCCACCCACATACTCCAGCCTGGCTCAGCGTCTGGCTCTAACCTCGACCCTCATGGCCTCGCTGCCCGGGGTCCTTCCGGGGATCCCAGCAGCACCAGGAGGTGCTGCGAACGTTTAGTGATGTCATCAATGACATTTGTGATGTCATCTTTGATATCCTGGGTGTTAGTCTTAACAGTGCACAGTGGTGGCACGAGTTATGGTTGCTTAGCTTACCATAGCTGGTGAATTCCAGGGGTTTTTCGGTTTTACTTGGAACCATAACGTCCCTTTAACAAAGTTTCTTTCACTGTAAATAGATGTAGACAATATAAATTGGATAAATGTTTCCTAGGATTCCCTTAGTTTATATACATATAACATAGACCATACTGAACCCCCTAACTACGCTAGTGGGTCTGATGTTTGCGGACCATGCGTTTGTTCACGAACAGACTCGGTCAACATCAACACTATCCAAAAACTCAGGATGTATATCATGTAATAGAAACACTGAACATGTTCAAAAAGCAGCACATACATAATACATAAGAAGTAGAAATTGTGTATGTAAGATACCAACTGTCCAATTACATAACATATGCAACATAATGCAATATACCAAAACAAAATAAACATGCCTCACACAAACTGCACAGCAAAAATCAGCAGTACATCTACGCAGCAGTACCAGCAAAACTTAGCAAGAAACTAGTGAGTACACTACATTTATTTTATATATCTATAAACTTTCTGTATTAGGTACAGTAAAAATAATATATATTTTTTGTTTACACAGAAATGTCTAGTACTTTGGAATGCCTGGAAGAAAATGTTCCTCGTGATGAAATGTGTGAAAACAGTGATACTAATGGAAGACACTACACTTCTCTATATAAACCAATTATTAGCCATTACTTTATGTGTGTATACCAATTATTTTTTTTTAACACACCATACAGACATCAAATATAATACAGCAACAGAGACCTTAGAAAATCATCTGCAGCGAATGGAGCAAAAAATTGATCTATTAAAGTAATTGTGTGCTCAGAAATATTATTGTCCCAAGTTTTCGAGGCATGTGTTTCTAAGAATCCATTGATCGATCGTACAAACATTTCCTATGCACTTTACCGTAGTTTTCCTCTTTTTTGAACATGCGAAATCAGGCAGCAGGGCGCGGCCATCTTGTGATAATCTTATCCGTTGTTGCATTGTCCAAGGTAGACTGCCCTGAAGGCACTAATTCAGATGCCCCGCCCCTGAGGCTGACATCACCAAACTGTGTGATATTCTCCGCCTATCTCCAGGACGTTACTGGGCAGCGTAGTCAAACGCACCCAGTCATCACCTACGTGATAAGATTAGTTGACGCACAACCCGGAATATCAACACACATCGGGCCTCATTACATGGTATGCAGTAACCATGGCGCTATTAGCGCCATGGTTGCCGCCGGTATTTTACCGTGTCCACCTTGGGGGATGGCGGAATTACCGCCCTACTCTAAGGTGAGCGGGGGCGGTAATTCCCCATTTACCAAGGAACTTCCCCATTCCCATTTTTGCCCCCATAGGGCTCAATGGCAATGGGGAAGGAGCTAATTACGGTACCGAAAATTGCGGTACCGTAATTAGCACCAAGGTCCCTTTGCGGGCCCGTTCCTTAACGGCTGCTAAAACCAGCCGTTGAGGTCGGGTCCGGCAAAGGGACCTCGTAGTAGGGCGGTAAGGGTTTACCGGTACCGGTGCCCTTATCGGTACCGGTAAACCCTTAACGCGTTCCGTGTAATGAGGCCCATCATCTCACAACACAGCGCGACCCAATTTTGAATATAAAACCATACTTTTAAAGGAAATAGCAAAAGTGTACACTTTTTTAAGTACTTTTATTTCACAATAAACGCTCCGAGAACATCCAGTGATTGCCATATTCAAGCAATTAGGTGATTTTTTTTCTTTTCATTCTCGATCCGCAAATGTTTATCGTGAGTCACACAGTGTTCCTTTTGGGTATAAAAAGCGCATTGGACGCACTGTGAATCGCAAGGCTTTGGCATCAGCTTGGCGCTAGGCCACCGTAAACGATGTCAGGTTGCACCTTAGCACTGGTACCGCGTAAGGGCATATCGACCCGTGGCAATCGTTCCAAAAAAGAGTCATTGTTATCCAGCCATTCACGTGTATCTGCAGCGGCCGGTTGAAAAACCTGTCAGTTGGTATCTGGAATCGATGACAATCGCAGAAAGGCATGTAGCTGTTTAAAAACAATAACAGAATTGTGTCTCAGTAGCCGATCTTTAGTATAGTTTATCATTTTACCCATTAATTCGGCCCATGTTGAAACTAATGATGAACACGGAGGTGAAACAACGGGAACACAGAGAAAACAACGTCGTGGAAAGTAGTCTTCAATTTACTTCAAAGGTTAGTGATATGTAGTATGTTCAGCTCGAAATGGGATGTGGATGCTGACGCTACAATCAGGGAGCAAGCTAAAGGTAAGAAGAACACATAGACGGAATTTTAATTAAATATTAGCGTTGAATTACATGTTTGTGGAACCTGGGGGAACTCACTAGTAGTCTACACGCATATCAGTGCTGGACTGCCCATGAGCCCGGGACAAAGGCAAGTACACACACGGGTTGTATTTGCGTGTCGTTGCAATATGACACAAACAACAACTGAGTACCATGTAAGACAGCAATAACGGTCGGCGAATGATAAGTTGACTCGTTGGTCTATAAAATCATCGAAAGTAAAACGTACATAATAGTTGGCATTTCCGTTCTGTCGGCGTAACACAGACACTCTGTACAGGTAAACAAATTTTTATAAAATGAAATTACATGTTCCTTTGTCCAGTTTTGGAATAGTGAACCGTATCATATTTGACAGTGTTACATCCCTCCCTTCTTGCATTCCTTTTGGAGTCTGTTGTTTCAAGGCCGAAAAACAATTGAACCTTATACTATGTACGATGCGTGGGTTTTCTCAGCTCCAAAGCAAAATTTCAACGCCGCTGACCTTCACTCAAAATGGGAGCCAATATATTTTTTAAAGATATGAATTGTTTGCTACCATTCACCAATACAGGCGACATTTCTACGGATTTACTTTGTTCCTCTGGAGCACTTTGCACTCTCCCAGCGACTCCCACAGCCAGGCCACACCACCTGTCAGTTCAGCCCATCTCCTCTTCACACGACAAAACACGTAAACGTATTTTGCAAGGAGGAAGTCTCGAGCCCTGACAAAATGTGCTTGTACGAGAATGTCCGAGCAAGCCCTGCTGCAAACCCCTCCGGCCAGGCCGCTGTCCCCTGACCCCATGAATGCAGTTATACATTAGAGACCTATATTTTGCACACGTGTGTTTGTACTATCCCACTTTGGGTCACTAGCGAGGTGAAAGGGTCTTGCCACCTTACAAATACAGACACATAGTAAATAAGTAATGCTTTTACGTTATAATGCAGATGGTACCAAAAACAACTGCAAGCTAAGTGGATTCACACATGGTAAAGTATCACTTGGTAAGGAAACTTTCACAACAATAGGTGTAATCTACCACGCAGGAGCGACAACCAATGCAGGTCACTACACTGCATATATAAAAAAACAATTGTGGATGGGTCAAATGTAATGATACTAACATTACTGTAAAACAGAGATTACCAGCAAATCTTGTAAATGCTTACTTAATATCCTTAAAACCAAAATTTACTAACTAATCTATGTATGAACTTAAACAAATCTTGAACTTCAAAACTATGACCAGTTAGAAAACGCCAACAGGTACCTAACTGCCCCAAAATTCTGCAACATGCAAACAAATAAATGAATACCATTAAAATGAAACAAAAAATAAACAGTTACAACATGCCAACAGGTATCTAACTGCCCCAAAAATTGGCAACAAACCAACAGATAGATGAATACCACTAAAATGGGAAAATAAATAAAGAAATAAAATACACCAACTGCTATCTAATTACAACAATACTACCACCACTTCCAAATCAAAAACCATACACATATTCAATTTCTCCTACTGAACAAAATGAAAGAAATGTATTGTACCACAACGTAGAAAGTTTTTTTTTAATGCTGAATGGATTTTTTTCCCACACACCCAATGATTTAATCAACAAATACAGGAACTGAGCAAATTGCACAGTACACTGGTTTGAACTATAGTACTTCTAAAGTGCTAACTATGAGGGTCTACAAAATACAGAAATGTCTACTATGCAATGCAATACTCATTATAAACCACCCACACTAATGTGTTTTTTTCTTTTATCACAGTGATTATCAGTGAAATATCTGCTCCAACTAGCCATGTCATGAAAAAACTGCAAAAAACAAGGGGGTTCCTGGGTGTCTCTCTGCCAGACATTAGTCCTGGGTACGAGAGACTTACCCAGATGCTTTAGCTTACTATCTTTCACAGAGGAGAAATATCCCAATCATATCAGACTCCCAGGAACCCCCTTGTTTTTTGCATATTTAAGTAACTTTGGGTCCTACCCTAAGTTACTAGGGGAATCCAGACGTGGATCCCTACTCACTATTCTTAGGGAGGCACAGGTCCACCCTACTGATGAGGTCCAACCAGACCGAAACACGTGTCTGGGGGTTTATAGTCATAATGTCGAAAAA
The DNA here is from genome assembly GCF_040938575.1 of Ambystoma mexicanum. Taxonomy (NCBI): domain Eukaryota; kingdom Metazoa; phylum Chordata; class Amphibia; order Caudata; family Ambystomatidae; genus Ambystoma; species Ambystoma mexicanum. The sequence continues at coordinate 172,412,953 of NC_090924.1, read as the reverse complement.
AAAATGTCGACAGACAAAAATGTCGAAAAAAAAATGTCGAAAATAATAATGTCGACATCCTATACTTATAATGTAAAAAGTCATTTTTTCGAAAAAAAAATGTCGACATTTTTTTTTTTGACATTATGACTATAAACCCTTAAAACTATCAACACCTCACCCAACACCCCCCTGCCACCCCCCCCCACACCCCCCAACCACCCTTTCACCCCTCATACTCAACACATACCAATTATTTATTTATTTATTTATTTATTTATTTATTCAATAAATAAATAACCTAAAAAAGGATCATTTACTATGGGGGGGGTCCCCCCCAACCCCCCCTCACCCAACACCCCCCTGCCACCCCCCCCCACACCCCCCCAACCACCCCTCATACTCAACACATCATATAATATATTTATTTAATTATTTATACATACACTAAATTAAATTTCGAAAAAATATCGAAAAATGTCGACATTTTTGTTTGTCGACATTATTGTTTTTCGACATTAATTTGTCGACATTTTGACTGTCGACATTATTGCTGTCGACATTATGACTGCACACCGTGTCTGGGATTGCTATTGGTATTCTTCTTCAGAGGCGAATTGCCTGGCATTGCGGTGTTGGACTGCCCCAGGGCAGGACAAAGACTGATATGTTTGGGATATTTCTTCTCTGTGGAACATAGTGAGATGAAGACTCTGGGTAAGTCTCTCGTAACCGGGATTAATGTCTAGCAGAGGGACTCTCAGGACCCCTCTTGGTAATTTGCATGAAAAACCTGCATACAGCCACAAAAAATCAAACAGTAAGAATACAATGATTGGACTCACAAACACCACAGCATAAGACACCCATTCAAGCAAACACCTCACCATACACCACAATCCAAAATGTTTGCTTCCATGGGTATCTTATGCTCCAGCACTTGTTGCCAAACGGTACAATCTTGACTGCATGGCCTGGCCAAAAAGCTTCATACAGCCTCACCAAAAGAAACACTAAGTATATAATAATTAAACACACCACCAACACAACATAACAAAGCCATGCAAACGAACACCTCACCAATACATACAACCTAAAATGCCTAGAGTCGTCAATACTAACATTCTGAACACAATCCAACAAACAAAGTAAGACACATCATGTCACTTTCCTATAAACATTATTATACTACTACCAATCAGTACACACATGTTTTAAAACATATCCCCTAAGCAGCCCACATACCATATACCACAGTCAAAATCTTTAGTAACATGGGTGTGTTATGCTGCAGTGGTTGTAGCCAGGGCCTACGGCACTTCGGCCTTGCACCCAAGACTCGAAGCCCTGGTCACAACCACTGCAGCATAGCACACGCATAGAAACAAACACCTACCAAATAACCACAACCCAAAAACATAATGCATCCACCTCAAAACCTACCCACTTCAATTAACATTCTAAAAAATTATTACAACTAATGTAGAAACTCTTCAATACATACCCTCTTCAACCAATGCTCTTCTAATGACCCACAACCAACATCATTCTAAACTAAACTAGCCAGTAGTGCGCCCAGTGTTTATTATGTCTGTGCACACCGCAAATGCATCACAACCTTCTCCCACCTAAAGAAATACAGCATTTGACCCATCTCTTACTCCCCCACCCTCTCCAAGCACTCATACAAGCCAACACACTCCCCAAAATTGGATGTATGCTCACTTCCATGCCATGCTGTCCACTGACGTCCGCGGATCCAATATGGTGGGCGCATCAAAACAATGCACGCACCTCACGCCAATCAGAGAACACGTTCCGTGTCCGCGGACCTGACGTAAGCTGATTATCCAATCGGAGTCCTGTCCGCGGAGCGAACAGGGAAGTGTGTCCACGGAGTGGACATAGATATCACTAATTTTTTTAGACCTACTTTTTGGTCATTTAAAAAAAAAAAAACTGGACGGATTTTCACCAAATATAAAAAAGAACGCTTTCGGGACCAAGCAAGAACGCTTTCGGGACCAAGCCGCCACTCCAGCTGCAAATTTGGTGAAAATCCTTTCAACGGTTTAGGCTGTAGGCGCGACAGATATTTTATCTCCATTCAATCCATGGGAAAAAAATAAATTTTGGGACCCCTCTATAACTTTACCCCCCCCCCGACCAAACCTCACCAAACTTTGCAAAAGCGGGCCATATACTTTTTTTGCAAAGTTTGGTGAAGATTCGTCCAGGGGGAGTTATAAGCCGCCCGAAAAGGGCTCTTCCTATGGGTTTAGCAACTTAACCATAACTACATGGCCACTACCGCAGGTCATGATATATATATATATATATATACATATATATATATATATATACAAGCATACGTGAGAAACAAATGTTAATCAAAAACACAAAACCATGAGCATCAGTAGATATAGAAATAAGACAGGGAAAAGTTAGGAGTGTTGTTAGCTATGAGAAGGCAAATAATAATACATGTGAAACAAGGAGAGGTAGGGTGGGCACCGCCTAAGTATTTAAGACTCGTTTCTGTAATAGTGGTACTTGTTTAATTAAATGGCAATCCTCAGAGACCCGATGTACACTATATGAAACCTGAAGCAAGAAAGAGTGTCTGGTGAAACCTTCACCAGACCTGAGGTCGCCAAAAGTTGTAGTAAAGACTACTGTATATGTTAATTATATGCTCAGTTTTTCCTTAGTTAAATTTGGTCATCATACAAAATGATAATACCCTGCTCATTTTTTTTGTATTCATGTTCATTCTCGATATTAATTGAGCAGAAGCCTCTACCGCCGATGCATTTCAGACCTTGGTCCTTCCTCAGGGCGGGTTGTGAAGATTTGGAAAATCGAAAAAACTTGTCTCTAATGGTATTTTCTCCCTTTCTTCCACATCAATTTTATGCAAGTAGTGATGGTAACGGATGTAGTGGTCTAGCGCAGGATCAAGATGTTCATAACAAAAAGTGGGTTGCATTTTAGGAATTCATCCTTTATCAAATTAGATGAAGCCGTGACCTTCATGAACAAGATGCATGTGTGAAAGAAATTGTGGCTGCACTGTGGGCTGCCGTGACAGTGTTTTATGGTCTTCTCGAAGCTAGGTCTGCAATCAATAAATACCATAATAATAATAGTATTCCTAAAGGAGATATTGGGGGTCATTGCGACCTGGGCGCAAAGGGATACCGGGCAATGGTAATGACACTGGTGCCGGTAATCCCTTTGCGCCCTATTCCGAGGTCCCTTAGCGGGTCCCTCTCTTAATGCCTTGTTTTACCCCCTATGGGGCCTCAAATGGGAATGGGGAATGGCTTTTCAAATGGGGATTTACCGGTCCCACAAAGGTCGGAATAGACCGGTAAGCCCCCGTACCACAAAGTCGGTGGCGGTACCGGTATTGGTGCTAGTCATGGCGCTAATAGCGCCTTGACTAGTACCAACCTCGGAATGAGGGCCATTGAATTTTGTTGTGTAACAATACAAAGTGCCTTCCAGGCAATTCAAACACCACATTCACGTAATAGGACAACATCCTTGGTAGCAGGACCATTTTGACCAAAGCAACCCTACCCATCAATGAAAGGGGCACCTTCTTCCAGAGCTCCAATGTAGGCTCCTTTCTGTGCAAAGCTCCATCTATGTTATGTATGTTGGTGTCCCATGCCTGTCAGTGAATCTCAATCCTGAGATATTTGAAGGAGACATCAGCACAGGTCAATGCTGGCGCCGTCCCTAACCACCACTCTTCCATCTTCAGAGCTGCCAATGGAAACAGGCATGTCTTATTCCATTTTATTCTAATTCCTGATAGCTTGCCAAACCCCTCCACCACTTACAGTATATAAGGTACATTGGTGCCGGGGTTGTCAACATATAAAAGGATTTTGTCTGCGTACAATGATATCAGGTGCCAGTCACCTCTGATTTGTATGACAGCAGCCCCAAATTCCCTCCTCTACAATGCAGCCACAGGTTCAATGGCCAATAAAAATAGTATATGCGAAAGTGAGCACCCCTGTCTCATACCCATTTTAATTATTGCTCAGAGATTACCCTCCCTGTTTTGACCCTCGCTACCGGGGCCCTGTACCATAGCCAAACCCACTTTAATAAGCCCTTCCGCATACCAATCTTACACAGCACCACAAACATCCATTTTCATACCACTTAAATTGCATCCAGCAAAACGATTGCCATTTCCCATGACCATCATTGGTGTGAGAGATGACATGTTACAGCCGTCACGAATTTTGAGAGGTTTTTCTTTGCAGTAAACCCCCGTTTGATCAGGTTGTATAAAACACCCCTTGCACCCATTTTGCGAGGACAGAGCTGAGAATCTTTGTGTCCATTTTTAGCATGGACAATGGCCTGTAAGAGGCACAGAATGCCAGGTCTTTCACTTCCTTTAAGATTGGTACGAAAACTGCCTTCCTCAAAGATTTAGGGCCTCATTACACGGATGGCGGTAAGGATTTACCGGTACCGGTAAAATACTGGTACCGGTAAATCCTTACCGCCTTACTACGAGGTCCCTTTGCAAGTTGGGGGAATTAACGCCTGCTTTTTGCAGGCGTTAAAAACCAACCCGCAAAGGGACCCAGGGAGCTAATTACGGTACCGCAATTTGCGGTACCGTAATTAGCGCCTTCCCCATTCCCATTTTGCCCTATGGGGCAAAAATGGGAATGGGGAAGGGCAATGGTGGAAGGGGGAATTACCGCCCCACCAACCTTGGAATGGGGCGGTAATTCCCCTTTCCACCAAGGCGGTGCCGGTATGTTACCGGCATGAACCATGGCGCTAATAGCACCATGGTTCTCCGCCATCCGTGTAATGAGGCCCTTAATCAGGATACGCTTCTCATAGGACGTATTCAGCATTGCCAGAAGTTTCCCAGCCAACTGTTGCGGAAAAATCAGCTGGAAGGCCATCGCTCCCAGGGGTCCTCTGTGGCTCAAGCCGAGCTATCGCTGCAACAATTTCATGTCTCATAATGGAAACATCCAGTTCCTCAGCCTGGCTTTCAGACAGCCCAAGCAGCTCAATGTTCTCTACTGTGTAGTCTATGTCCCCCATTTCCACCTGCAGGTCCGAACCACATAGATTCTCATTGTAGATGGCAAAAAAATTGTTAATCCCTGACCCCACTCTCCATATCTCACCACACTCATCTCTTATCTCTGTTATAGTAGTCCTCAGTATTTCCTGACCCAGCAGCCACACCAACAACCTACATGCTTGTTCATGGAGTGTCCTTGAATATACTGCATAATTATGCTTGCCCAATCTATCCCACGCATCCATGCAATCCTGTCTCATTTCCACCAATCTAGCTTTTCAGCCTTTTCCAGCAGTTAAGGTTAGCTCCTCCTCAGCAATCGCTTTCTCAATCCTTTATATTGTCTTCGCTAGTGCAGCTCTAATCCAAGCCGACGTAGCCATGCAATACCGACCTAGGATCACTTTGAAAGCCTCCCACTCTGTTCGGTAGCCATGCTTTTCCTGATGCTATATCAGTCATATCCTCTACCCTTACTCTCCAAGGGGGAATCCTCATTCTAGCCTCTGACCAGGAAAGAGTGGTTGTTATGAGAGCGTGGTCCGATATGTTCTGCCCAGATAATGTGCAATAAAAAAAACGGAAGATGCTCCTCCCCGGTAAACACAATTCACGTGTGCACATCATAGATGGGATAAAAAGAAAATCCCTCCATATTTCCCATCTTCTTAAGTGATGATATGACCTCTCCCAATGCCTACGTAGCCTGTGATGTCGCCTTCTCATCCCCATCTGACCCGTCCCAGGCCAGGTCCAGCATGCAGTCGAAATCCCCCCCTCGTATCCACAGAACATCCCTGTGTCCTAACTAAATACACAATGACCTTATTAAAAAATGCCACTGTACCACAATTTGATGCATAAGTATGTATGATATACATTTGTCTCACCTCAATCCACCACCTTAAGAATATCAGCATCCCTTCCACTACCCTTATCACCTTATCGACTCTAACGGCAGCCTCATTTGAGACCCAAATGAGCACCCCTAAATAATAGGTAGAATAGGTTGAGCCAAACCCAATTCGAGCCCACCACTTCAGCATGACCTCCTACCTACACTTGGTCAAGAGTGTTTCCTGCAATAGGGCCATCAAGATCATTTTCCATCTGAGGTAGCTGTACACCTTGTTCATTTAACACAGTCATTCAGCCCCCAGACGTTCCATGTTGTTACCCGTAAATCAACGCCATCACCAGTAATCCCATCCACCCCCTCCGCTCCAGCTGTCACGTAGCCCCCTCCTGCCTATGGGCACCTTCTTCATCGTGAAGCGATCTCCATGTTCATATCCATCATCAGCATCACACTCCCTCACCCTCATAACGTCAGACATACATACACCCCATACAACTTAACACAACAAAACAGAGAAATACCTCTCACTAGCAGTCAGCTATTCGAGATTTCACGCAATATCGTCTCCCCAACCCGCAGGCTCGCACCTCACCTTAGTGCCAGGTGACCCACACGAAGGGCACAGAAGGCAGTCAGCCGTACTGTAGCCTTTGGGAAAGATTTGGAGAGCAGTGAATCCACTATCCGCCACCAACAGTGTTCACCACATTCACAATAAAAACCTACCTCCCCTTCAGCAGTTCAGTCTTATATCATGCTCCCCCCTGCCATCGATAGAAGTAGCCATAAAAAATCCATCGTCCTCCTGCCCCAAGGGAATACCACAGTCATCCCAAGTTGTAGCTCACTCAGCATTCAGGTGTATCACAACAATCACACCCTTTCCGTATGCTGCATCGTGCAACTGACCTGAGGACCCTTCACCCTGCTCCATTTGCTGAGGGTCAACATGCGTAGCCTGAATGTTCTGTTGATCCAGCCTTTGGTGCACCCAGAGACGTTTTTATGGGAGGGCAAAAGGGGAACTTGCCCAGGGCCCCACCTTGGAGGGGGGCCCCACAAGGGGGCCTAATCTAAAGAAGTAAGATTCAATTGTTCACCAGTTTTAAATAGCACACATCAGGATATTTTATGGGGTGCTGCTGTTGTTCTAAACCCATTGCCTTTCCGTTTTGACAAGTCCATTCTGCCTTGATCAATTCGTCATGTAATGCCTTCTGTGTTCACTGTGGTATACATAGTTTGTGTGTTCCTAACGGCACAACTCTGTGGCATTCTTTCCTTCCTGTGGGAATTATGTATATCAGGTGCAATAGCTAAAGTTGAAATGCATATAGATAAAATAAATGAATGCACCAATCATTTAAAAGTTAACTCAGTGTGTTAAGCACTCATTGCAGAGATATGTGTTCATATACAAGATTAGAATACCACATTCCAGCAAATCTGGCTGAGCCTTTCCTATGTTTGAAGTTTATAAACCTACCTGCAAATGTACCTGGTTTTATAGTGCAAAGGGGCCATTATCAGCAATGTACCTGCACCAGATAGGGGTTGCGATAAAAACTAACATCATATCTGTATGGTGAAGGTATAGAAATTGCTTTGTTCAGATGGGGTGTTGCAAAACCTAGGCAATCGCCTCCAACGATGAGCATAAACTGTTAGTCCAAGAGGTAAATAAGTATCCAAATTCAAAACTGTGGAACTAAAGCGTTCATGCTTGTATCCTGGCTTTGTCAGCAGACGATACAGTGGTCCTGGTCAAATCATCTAATATCTTTTACATTACTGTGCTGTTTTATGTGAGGTTTCCCTTCTTGCATGCAGTGGCATTGTTTAGCCCATTACTGTATCTTTCTTCTTATGCAGGCCATTTGACTGGAAGGGGTGGTAGACAGAAGAGGGCAGATCAGATGTTGCAGGCCTCAGGCAAGCATATTTTAAGGTCTGCTCGTTTGACACAAAAAACTGTTTTGTAAAAGTCAAAGGTTTTTATGCACGTTTATAAATGACAATGTCACAAGCCATTGTTTTGGAAGTATTTAAAGCTTTAAAATACAAAAGAAAAACCCAGATTAAATGTGTTAAATCATATCGATTGGTATGCTGGTACTAATATACTTCTCTTGATGATGGAGAGAATTAAGCTAGAATCATTCCCATTTTGCGTAAAACCCTTCTATAATATTTCGTTTTTATGCAATGGTCATGTTTGGTAATGTGCTTTGTGCACTTTCCAAGTCAGTTTTATAAAATGTGATTGTTTTAGTTCATGATAAGAACTGGAAAAGAAAGTGTTCAAATGCAGAAATTGCACAGTTGGCACAAATCCACTCCTTAACCAATGTGGGATCCTGGGCATCTCATTTAATCTTCTATTGCCTAACCTCTCAAAATTGCCAGTCCCTACACCTTTCAAAATTGTCCGCCCTTAACAATGATTTCCTTCGCAAGCCTCACTCATAGGTTCACTGTCTATAGTGTTGCTTCCACTATAATAGTGAGCATTGATATATTGCACACCACGGCACTTGATCCTTTGATCTCTAATGGCAACACTATTTGAAAACCATATCCCACTTCTTATCTCAGTATGTCTGGATACAGACCACTTCCTGGTAGCTTCTAATCGGCATCCACTATCCATACTATGTGTAGATTTCTCCTTCCTTCCAATTTGTCTCCTCTATCCATGCTCGAGCACTTTTGCATTCTGTGAGGCAGCTAATATAAGTTTTCTGTCTATTCTGGGTCACATACCTTTTACATACGGTACAGGCTGCATACCTTCATGGAGGCTATTGATAAAAAGCATCCTGTATCTATACTAGAACAGAAGCAACTTCTTCGTAGACTGCTAATGTTGGCCTACAAATGCTACTTGTTTATCAATCTGATTAAAGCAAGAATAAAGAGGGTAAGCAGGCTTAAAGGGAGTAAACATGCTTATTTTGAATGCTGCAAGGCAGCATATCAACATATAGGTTGTGATCAGGGTGAGGGGTGCGATCAGATATTCTTGATCACTTAATTCCTTTGGTTTGGTGGAGGGGGGCCAGAAAGATGCCCATGCCCAGGGCCCCAAAAGTGGTTAAGATGGCACTGGGTGCGCCCGCTCCAGTGTTTCAAAGAGCCAAGACTTCCCTCTGTATACAAACTTCAGTTTCACCTGGTACATCAGCATATATTGAATCTGATGTTTCCTGAGCCTGGCCTTGACCATGTCATATTGCTTCTTCCTATTATGCACCATGGTCGTATAGTATGGATAAATAGCCTTGAATAATGCAATAAGTATTCATTGTCCTTGTAATTAAGGTCTTTGGCAATCACTGGTCTTGGTGGGTCCCTGGCACAGGCCTTCTGGCCAGTGCCCTGTGTGCCCTCTCCACTTGATAGGATATGATATGATTGGCTATTTATAGCACGCTTAATACCAAGAGGTTTCTAAGCGCGGACCCGGAGATCAAACCTGCGTTGCTCTGTGTCATTTTGCTTCCAAGGCTAGCACTTTGCCCCTGAGCTATCCTCCCAAGACACTTAAAATATTTACGTCAGCTTCCCAGGGTCCGTATCCTGCAACAACATGTTTCCCAAATAGTTTGTTGGGTCCATTCACTCATCACCTTCAGGCAGGCGCAGGATCCTGATATTGTTCCTTATTGCCCTTCCGTCCACTTCCTCAATTCTATCCTCCAGTATCGACCTCTTCACCAGTAGCCTGTACACCTGTTCCTTCAGTGTATCAGTGTGAGTTATTGTTTCCTCCAGCTCACCGTTCTGAGACTGCATGCAGGTCCTGATGTGATGCAGGAGTGAGACATTCACCTTTACTTTCCTAATCTTAAACTCCAGGGAGGTCATGAGGGCCGCTATCGTATCAAGACTGACACTATCACCTGGGGGCTGGTCCTGTCAGACACATCCCTCGCAGACTGCATCTCATCCCAACCTGCATCATCTTAATAAAACTGTTAATCTTAGCCTGCTTGGAGCATGCGTTAGGTGCCTGGGCCGACATTGAAAGCTGCAGTGGGCCTCATTACGACCATGCTGGTCCAGTAACAACGGTGCCGGTAAGCCTACCAGCGCTGTTGTTACCGGACCGGCATAGTATGACTCAGCACGCGGGTGCCGTCCCGCCCGCCCATTCCCAAAGAGAAACACTTTCGTTACATGTACATTGGTCGGCACTATACCTTTAGGATACCTGAACTCTGTGATCAAAGAAAACCAAATAGGAATAAAATCCCTTCAGCGCGGGTAGCAAATCTGCGCTCAGACATCAATGGAACATTGCATTTTCTTACGGCGCTCACTCAGAAAGTCTGCTTAAACATCATAGGCACACCACCATTTCCAATACCAATGTCATAGCACGTCTGCTTCTGAAACAGAGAAACCATGTGTTTCCATACAGCACCAGGCGACTAGCTGCTGAATCTCCAGGAAAGTGAAAGCACAGTCTCTGGGCCCCTGAAATCCAAGACCAGCAGCATCCCACCAAAATGGTGGATCAGCTATTTAATATCTTAGTGCAATGAAATATATGTAATCACAGCCCCACACTCATTCACATAAGAGGTGCAGAGTGTCTTGGAAAGCCCAGCTCCAGGGCAGGCATCATATGGCTACGTAAGTCCAGAGTCAAAATCAAGTAGTGTGGGTGTTTGGAGTAGGACCTGGAGGCAGGAGTTTAGAGTGGGTATGCGAGGGAGGAACAATTGCGTAGGGTGAGAGGAGGAAATTGAGACAAGATCCGGATGAGGCAGGAGGAGGTTGTTTGGAGACATCAGGAGAAGGTGTATTGGAAACAACAATTTGATTAAGGAAGTCAGGAGGAGGCTGGTTGGAGAATTCAAAAGGAGGTTGGGTTAGAACATCAGAATTACATTGGCTAAACTGTGAGAAGACTCACAAGGATATAGCTGATGAGATCAGAAAGGTATTAGTTCACACTTTCGGCACAAGGCAGGGGGGAGGGATGTGACCCCAATCGGAAAGGTTGAAGCCCACGGCAGGAGTAGGAACAAGCAAATGTTATGGCATTAAGAAGATTGCAAGAAAAAGTAAGGTAATAATACCGTACTTAAGACTGGTGCTTCTCAGTTGACCTTAAATAAGGTTGCTCAATCATATATAGTTCTTGCGTGGAATAATTCAAATGTCAAACAAAATATATTTCCAAATGATACAACGTTTTCCAAGAGAAATGTTTAATTCACATTCCTTGGTTTTATATTTCTGATATTACGAGGCAACTCAAAATCGATAGGTCAATTATTCACAATAGTACATATGCCAATGCATTTCGGTCTGAGACCATCTTCAGGGCTGTACTATTGTGAATAATTGACCTATCGATTTTGAGTTGCCTCGTAATATCAGAAATATAAAACCAAGGAATGTGAATTAAACATTTCTCTTGGAAAACGTTGTATCATTTGGAAATATATTTTGTTTGACATTTGAATTATTCCACGCAAGAACTATATATGAATGAGCAACCTTATTTAAGGTCAACTGAGAAGCACCAGTCTTAAGTACGGTATTATTACCTTACTTTTTCTTGCAATTGTGTTTAGAGCGATCCGGATGCCACAGGATCACTTATAGACTGGTAGCTCCAGGTTAAAATATCACACATTTTCTCTAAATGAACTTTATTTATATAAAAAGTCCCAACCATTGTGGTGCCCACCTTCACATTGTATTTATGGCATTAAGAAGAAGCAGGACCAAAACAAGAGTAGAGAGTTGGTAAAGAGCGAGGGCATGCCCCCTAGGACAAGGCGGTTATGGAGCCCTCTTAAACTCACCTGTTGAAACTAGGGAAGGAACAACTAGTTGGTTTGGTCTAAAAACTGAAGAGAAGCTTTACTATTATCGACAGCTTGCAGAGATGACTCAGTGACATCTACAGGAAGTAGAAGGTAAGCCAGATTTGGACATATCCCACCAACAACCACAGACATACACGAAGAAGCTCAGCGAGGGCACCATTGAGATTGTTAGAATGATAATGAAGTGACCCAATCCTTATGAACATTTTAAGAAACCCCACATTGTCTAAAACCTCTGAGAAAATGTTATTGTAACACCTTTTGGTTTTGGGTTCAGTTACGGAGAGAGTTTTGTGTGTTAAATAAAATCTATTTTAATCCAAGGATTGTTTTGGGCCTATATGCGGATCCTTCTTGGCTACCGGACCTGAGGGAAAGTTCAAAGCTCCATATTTATCTATTCTGCCTCATTGAAAATGTTGGGACATAGAGGGTCCATCTGCCATCTCTTTCCTTTTTAAATTTGTAAAAGGATGACCCACGGGTGTCTCCATTGTATATCAGCATTAACAGATTGTACATTCTTAATTGTTCACTTCTTGTACTGATTTTGGTTTGTGGGGTCCCTATCATACCCCCACAATAGATGAAAGGTAGATGCACTTTTAAATGTTTACATATATGCACCATCCAGCCAAATGCAACCAGTAAATTTCCATTTTTGTTTAAGACCCCTGGGTGCATTGTTCCCCGCTCCTGGTCACTCACAATCACCACCAAGATGCGATCTTGTGCTTTTAAGAGAGTTTTAACTCATTGGAATCTTTACACGTACATATTCAGAGACTGTGTCTCTCTAAGTGAGTGGGGCTTTTGCTGCTCCATAGCTTATGAGAAGCTCTAGGGTTGCAAACATACCCATGTAATGACTATCCCGGGACATTTGCATTCTCATTTCCAGCTCATTGCAATGATATTATGATTGCTGAATGTTCCATTCAATACCTGATACCTATTTGTTTTCTTATGCTTCCATCCGTTTTGTATAGCAAAAATGTCAGTTATATTTGGTTTATGTCCTAATTCACAATAAAGTTTGCTTTACTTCGCTCTTTCTTTTGACCACTTCTGCATAGTGCTTGGACACCTTTTGAGCCTCATTCATGCTCTATAAAACTTCATGTAAAATTAAAAAAAAACTCTAAACATTACCATCTAAGGCTAGGGGTGAACCAGAAGAAGAGCAGGAACAAACATGAGTTCAGCATCGCCCCGAATCCTCCAGCCTAGATCACTGCCAATTACAAATGCAGCAGACTGGGGAGACACGAGTGGGGAGTGCGTTGACCTCCTCTCATTTGCATTAATGTATTCACATGTCCCCACAGCCAACAACACAGAATCTGTGGAGGCAGGCATGTCAGGAACAGAGAGTGGGTGTGTTCTGCTTCTGTAGGACATGGACTGCCGGGATAGGGAGGGGACAGGGGGAGCACAGTGTTCCTTTTGCCTTTGTGGGTCTTCGCAGAGTGGTGGTTCACAAAACAGTAATAAATAGGAAAATGCCCCCTTGTATTGCTCTCCTTTCGATGCTGGAGAGTGCTTTGTAGTCATGCCCCTTTTCAAATGAAATAATTGAACAGGAAGACAGGGTAACTGAGCATGCTCATGGAAAGCAACACGAATACTGCTAAACAATCTAACATTTCTCACAGCGTCCCAAGCTCTGCAGGGTGAAGAGGAGGCACGCAGAAAATAGCACATGGTGCATTGTTCTCTGCAATAGATGGTCTGCTGTTGCCAGTAGGTAACCCAAATTCACTCCAATGGGGATTACGCCCCCTACATTTTCACGAAAGACTATACTTTCAACAGGTTAGAAAATCTTACAATATTTAAGAAAAAACTCAAGAAAAAACTCATAGGTCAAAGTTTTCAACATAGAGAGTTTATCATTCCGTTTCCAGATACATCAAAACTTTTTTTCATGATCATATACAAAACATTGTTCTGCTTTTTCCACCAAACAGTTTATACAGTTCATTGAACTAGGTCCCAACAGGCTCTTGCCAATAGCACTAGTGGAATAAAGCCTGCATGTTCAGCAAACAGAAAACAACTTTAGTAATAGCAGTAAATCCTTTGTTTGTTCTATTGGGTTGCTTCTAATATTGATAACGCATTTCGGAATATAAATCCATCTTCTGGACATGTTCGCTGTCCTTCCAATATTCAAAATTGTAATCATCAGTAAAGTGAATCAACTTCCACTAACCTTCCATGGAGTTGTTTTACTCTTGTTACTGTGTTCCTAAAATTAAAACAAAGTATACTCATACGGGTCTACCCTATGAGGATACACTCAGAAACACAATTTAATGACCTTGTTTCGATCTATCCCATGTTTTATCAGAGGTATTACACAAATTGTTCAAGTACAATTGTTCGAATGAAACAATTGACCGAATTACAGGGGTCCGAATTGACTTTCTGCACAATTGACCGTATTATCATTTTTATATATATATTGGGTTGGGTTGGGGTAATAATAATATAAGGGTATTGGGTGGGGGGTTGGGGTGGGGGATGCGGGGGGTTACCCCCCGCATATATATCCTAATTGACCATTTAAATTCGGTCAAATGTCCAGAAGGCCAATTGTCATTCCGACAATTGTCATTTGAAGAATTCATATACAACCTTTTAAGAAGAGACAAAACTATATGATCAAAAAACTCAAGATGGTCGTAGGTATACTCACTTAGTGTCCCTTGTTAGGTTAAACTGAATACCATAGTAATTTCAGTTTCCAAACTTGTTCGAGATTGCTTCTGTAACAATATAAATGATGCCTACATCAGTTACCTCATTATCGTAGCTGCAGTTCCCCCCCGGCGTGTCTTACTTACTGCAGCAGTATGATAAGTCATCGAAACACAAGATCTGTCTGACCGAACTGATCAGTTGGCTGCCGTGTGTATCTGATAAGACGTTCCAACACATTCTCACGTGTCTTTGCTCATTCCGAACAACGAGTTTATTGAATTACGTAGTGGCCATTTTAAGCTTACCATATCTTTGTGGCACTTGTTTGAAAAGATCAGATGCCATCAATCTCCTTTCACCTCCCTTTTTACAGCACATTTTTTGCCATATGGATATATTATGTATAAATACTAATGTTTCCATTTTGAATTAAATTCTTGAAACCCATGTATGATCGCTAACCGTCTTCGGCAGAAGTTGAATACTATTAAGTGCACCCTTTTTATGTATAAAGATATGAATACGGGGTAGCAGTATAAGAGGCAAGAGTCTAGGGAACCGGCTGGTTGCTCCATTACTGCTCCGATGGTTACCAAGAGGTTAAAACGCTAACATGCATGCCATATTGGAACAGAAGTAGTACCACAGGTCTGCATAACCGTTTAGGTTATCTATCTATTTTGGAACCATCAGACTGATTTCACCAAGTGGAACATGTAATCTTTTCCCCAACAGATCATCATATGGCTATATGTTTACCTTAGGATGGTAGAATTTAAAGATACATCCTGGAGCTGAATGGTTACACAAATATCTTAGAGTCCAGGTCCATATACTCCTCAGTTACTCAGCATATCAATTAAGTGGTCCTACCTCAAACCAAAAACCATTCCATGAATTAACGACCATAAACTTTTTGCTTCCATGCCTAATATAGGGTTCTTTGGCCCCATTCCCCAGAGCAATAATTCCTCGCAGCAAGTCACTGGTCTCAATCTTTTCCCATCTCCTCCTAACATCGCTTCGATGAATGAGCTACATCATCTACATACAAATCCAATTTTTACCAGATTACATCTTTTCTTCACTCTTTACTCAGTTTAGACTCTCATGTTTAACCTGCTCCCATTCTACTTTAGTGGTCACTATACCGTTCTCGAACATATATTCCTCTCTCATTGCTCTCTAGGGGCTCAGGTGCTCCTCAGAGGCCACGCCTACTCAGAGTCTCTCCATGGTTCACATTTGAATGAACAATGTCAAATCCCATTGCATGTACAGACCTCTTGGGTTTGAACAATCCAGTCGGTCAATCCATTCCACCTCTTTCTGCATTAGCAATCTTATTATATCCCCCCACCTTCTTGGCATTACCACTTGTTCCAAGATGGCACATTTAATTTACACCACATATTGTTTGGCCTCTAAAAAGTGTGTGGCCACTGAAGATGTTAAGTTCCTAGTCTGAATATTCGATGTATGCTTCATCCAATGGACCTTTGCCTTCCTTGTTGTTATTCCGACATAGTTTAGCCCATATGGGCATTTCAGTACATAGATCACATTTGCTCAATCACATTTACACAAGTATCTTAATTTGATCTTTTTCCCTGTGTGTGGGTGATTTATTTCATTGCCTTTTATGACATTTCCACAAT
This sequence comes from Ambystoma mexicanum, assembly GCF_040938575.1. Taxonomy (NCBI): domain Eukaryota; kingdom Metazoa; phylum Chordata; class Amphibia; order Caudata; family Ambystomatidae; genus Ambystoma; species Ambystoma mexicanum. Next base: position 172,396,828 of record NC_090924.1, on the reverse strand, counting down.
GTTGTCAGTTGTAGCAGGGTTGTGTGCCTGTAAGCAAATATTTGTTGTTTTTTAGACATTTTATTTATTTATTTATTTGGTTTTATATCCCTATAGCAATTATGCTTTGTATATACAACATATAACATCGTAAAATAAACACAGATCAAAAGAATTAAAATAAATAAACAAGTCAATACATATGTTAACAGGTATCAATCATTAAAACATCACTAAAAGAATGCAGATAAAACATGAAACCAAATAAGAACCTAGTTAAGAACCTTTATCAACCTTACTCTTTGCATTTCCAATCAAATTTAACAAAAAAATATATAAAATCAAGACTATTCCCCTCCATAAATTGCCAACATAGAGGAGCAAGCTCAGTGCAGTCAATTTGATTATTAAACATTTTCAAGTACATATGCTTTAATGTGCTCAGCCCCTCACAAACAAACAAAATGTGTTCTAGGGTTGCAATAGCATCCTCTCCACATAATCTACATAATTGTTCTTCACGGGGAATACCCAGGTAACCACCCTTAATCTCCAGGATGTCGCTAACATTTAATTTTAAAAGAAGATATTGTCTAATCACATTACTGTTTGGAAATGCCATAATATATGCAGACCTAGAGACATGATCCTGCAGATGGGTGATAAAAGGGCCACTATTTGATTTGAGGCTAACTGCACAAGGTGATTCTCATAACTATAACTGGCCAGCTTCGATTTCAACCTACTCTTCATAGTTTGGACCGAGGTAGGAATATCAAGGCAATGGAGTCCAGACCGCCATTTATTATACAGAGTTATTATTCTGCCAATCGCACCCAGTGTCATGAAATTCACCAGGCGTTGAAACACTTCGGTATATTTCACTATCATTCTGTTGTTATTTAATCATCTCAAATTCACCAAACACATGAACGATCTCTGGGTGAACATAGAGATAATTACAGATAGTTTCAATTCGAAATATTAAAATTCAATAGATACAGAGTTTGGCATTCGGAATAGTTCACAAAGTATTTTGCCCTCAAATCTGATTAATTCAGGACCATAAGCATGGCCCCAGATTTCTATTATGTACATGAGGACAGGAACTATTTTGGCAGTGTATTACAATAACACAGTCTGTACAGAAAAGCCACCATTCCTCCCTATTAATGAGCTTATAGTATTAGCCAAAACCATGCTTTTAGCTTTGGTTTCCTACCAACAAATGTTCCACTTTAGAGAATTAGCAACACAAATTCCAAGATATTTATAATTTGTAGCAGTCTCAAGTGCCACAACATCCAGTGACCAAACAGGGCATAGTCTCGTGGTCTTTTTAGCTGGAAATATCATAACCTTACTTTTTGCTATATTTAGTCCATTTTGGGCAGCACACACCCCAAGTGCACCTATCTTTGCCTGAAGGCCCGTGGGGGTAGATCCAGTTATGCCAAGTCATCGGCATAAGATGACCAATTTATAAACTCAGTACCAACCTTAACTGGACAATGATTAATACCCACAAAGCTTCATACAAGTCGGCCAGATACAGGTTAAAAAGAGTGGCTTTGAGGATACATTCATGTTTCACATCTCTGTTAGAGCGAATTACAGAGGATAGTTTACCCATACCATCTAACCGTACCTTCACACTTATGTCCTTATGAAGAAGCATTATTATCTTCAAAAGTCCAGCCGGAATGTTCCAATCCACAAATTCCCTTCATAACCTATTTGTTAGCAGTGTGTGAAACGCAGCACTAAAATCAATAAAGGCACAGTATACCGCAGACTCCCGTCTCAATTTAGCAAATTCAACAGACGAAACCAGGGCAAGGATATTATGGGAGGTAGAGGATTTTGTGCGGAAGCCAGTCTGGAAAGGGCTCAAGATACCATTTGCTTCTATCCACACAGACAATTCAGCCAAGAGTACCCTAGACATACCTTTTGCGGTATATCAAGCAGAGCAAGCATGGGATAGTTAGAGGGACAATTCTGTGGACCTTTTTCACGCCACATAGTTGGTAGTATACCAGTTCGGCCAATATCAGTGAATACTAAATATAGGGCGTTAGACCATAAATCAGGTGACATTTTAAAAAGGCCATTACGTAGGCCGTCCAGGCCAGCCGCGCAAGACTGATTCAGATGTTCAATTAATACAGTAATATCAAGAATAGAGGCCGTGCATGTCCATACTACCTCAGGAATGCCACTTGATCAGCCTCAGGCTGTGCAGATCCAAGAGTAGATTCAATATATTCAACCCAATCCGACTCATTTTGTCATTCGATTTGGCAAGACCGGCAATCATGAACCATTAGATTTTTTACAAAGAAGCTTTATGATTTCTTATGATATTTTATCCAGCACTGATGCATTTTTGATTCCCTCCTGTGTTTAGGATGAAAGCTTGCGGCCAGAAGAAGACTATTATGATCCGTAGGCTTGGTGAAGATTCTGGTGTTTAACCTGTTATTCTCTGAATATATTTCTACATCCAAAAAGTGTATAGTCATTTTGCTTGGTGCTGTAGTGAACTTTATACAAGAAAGCACATGATTCCTCATTTTGTCCATAATCCAAACATATTATCAATGTATCTGGAATACAGAGCCAGATCTCTACTCCATATCCCTGAATTTAAGACATATTCAGTTTCTAGATAGAGCATGAAGGTTTTTGCATGGCTAAGTGCCATTGCTACCCCTATGCTTGTACCTGAGACCTGAAATAGTACTTCTCGTCAAACCAAAAAAATGTATTCATAATTACAAGCTTCAAGATGGTAAGCAGACAAACTCTGCCTACATTGCATTCTGTATGAGTCAGTAGGAGTTATTCCATGGCCTCCAACCCCACCTCATGTGTGATAATTGTATCTGATTATTTAACAACCATGGTGAACATAATATCTTGTCCTTCTACAAATTCAGTCGCATTCAGTTTAGTCAGGAAATGGGTAGTGTCCTTAATATAAGTGGCACTAGCTTGGATCAAAGGCTGTACCACCTTGTCCAGATACTGAGCCAGGGGTTCCAGAAGACCTCCCATGGCAGAGATGATTGGGCGTAAAATGATATAAGGAGCACACACCTTCTTATTCAATTAGTGTCAAAGGTTAATGAGTGTGTTCCTACAGATTAAGAAGTGCTGGGGAAGAAATTGGACTCCTGCACAATATGTCGCTAATATGCAATCACAAGAAAGTAAAGTGTCCATGATTGGTGGACACTCCTGTCCCCTTCCCACCTTATAAACTGGCAATAGAGCCAGTCAACAGTTTACAAAGAGTAATATATTATTTCTTCAAATGTAATGTCATGTAGACAACCAAGTCTCTACAGTAGCTGCCTACATAAATTCATTCAGTAAAATTTGCATAATATATGTATTTATTCTTACATTTTTTAAGTTTAGACAAAAATAGTTTAAACAAGAAGGACATTTCCAATACAAATATACTAAAAGAGCTCAACGTGTTTCGGGAATTACAATCTCTTAATCAAGAGCAAAAATTCATACAATTCAAAGGTGTTTTTCAGTCTTGAAGCTTCCATTTCATCTACAAAGTAAATCAAATACTCATTTCAGTATAGTTATTTTGATCAATCATATGTATGAAAATAAATATAGAAAATATAGACACTATATGTGGATGTCACATTGCTTGGTTGTCTGGAATTACACATCTGTGTGTTGGAGATCACAATTATCCTCTCGATCTGTTGCCTGAATGTAGTTATTGATTCTTGTCTTCAATTCTACAGCGTATATCAGATGAGATAATTCTCAGTTGTTCTGCTCATTGTAGCCATAATAGATCTATTAAATTAAAATTCAAAGAGCCTACCTCTATTGTCCTCTTAGTGTACTAATCTAATGTGCAGGTGATACTTCTAGCAGTTATAGCGTCCGCTGTTGGCAGAGTCTTGAAATAAGATTATTCCTCTCATCTATTCAAATATATGAAACATGGATCTAAAAATACAAATGTAATGGATACATACTTCAAGGGCTCATAAGTGGATGGATGGTAAAAGCACCTTCTTACCTCCTACTGCTTTTAGATGTGCATAGTACAACATTTAGAATCGGGTTCCAGATAAAGAATCTACAAAAATAAATAGACATGGCTTATGGAGCCCTTGTTTACCAATTAAACTGGCTCATCCACGTTTCTATCCAATGGTTTAGCTTTGATCTTCCAACCAAGTACGTTGCAGTATGTGCGTTCGGTCCAAAAAGTAAGAACTGTCTATTTTCAAGATGGCCACCTAAATGTATGACATGCAGTGCATCTACGCGAGCGCACTGATGCATCGAGTACCGCGTGTAGGTGGCCGTTCTGCTGTCTGATTCAGCTTTGTATCATAATGAGATAACAATAAAAGACTACATCCATATCTGAGTTCACCTATGATGCAAGATGTGTCCAGTATAACGTGGCAAACCTTATAGGCTAAATACATTTTCAACATGTTGAAAACACACACAAAATTGTGTGCATGCCTTCTAACAGTATGCATGGAGATCTAGTGTGCTGATTCATTCCCACTACAATTTGCTCAGTGCTACCACATTTTAGCATACTGTTAGTTACACCAATATAAAGCTTATTCATCATCATGTATAGTTGTATTATAATGGCACAGGTCTTCTAGCTGACAGAATTAGGTAAAGTTTATGCATCTGACTCGACATCTGATTTTATACCAATGTGCTTAATAAATGATTATATACACACTTTTAGAATGTATGGATAGAGGTGAAGTTCAGTCAATAATATGTCATTTTCTATACTTCATGACATTATACAAGTTTCACCAATGTACAGTTTGTCCATCATCATGTACAATAAAGATACAATAGCAAACAATATTGAGCTCAGTGTCATCTCATTATAAACTTGAGTAGTAACTTTGCATGTACATCATGTCATTTGCATTTCCTCTGGTTGTAACATTCTGTCAGGATCAAATATGTTCTTAATGTTAGACATCATATTATATTCTAGTTAGATTACAGCGTATGATTAGGGCTGTTCACCTAGGTGATACATATAATACATTACAATCATAATCCTTTGTCAATGTGACACGCCTTATATAGGTCATTCTGAGTTTCGGTATTATGTGTCAGTGAGTGTATGGTATATGTTGGATTGTTTTAGTGTCACTAGAGATCATAGGGTAGAGATCATAGGGTATCATATTGTCTAGTACATATTCAGAGAATGGTGTTAGAGAGAATTCATCATTGAGTCCTGTTGGGGCCATAGAATCCAACCTATGAATGCAAAGTATTTTGCTTTTGGCTAGGAGTGTGTTCATATTACCCCTTCTTTGTGTGGTTCTCACAATTTCCAGTACTACATATTTTAACTGGGCTATGGAGGGTCTATTTGTAGCAAAATGTTTTGTAAGTGGAGAGTTCTGGTTGCTAGTTCTGATGTTTAATTTGAGTAATTCTCTCCTTAATTTTATGATGTCTGACCTACATAGTATTTCCCACATTGGCGTATCAATCCATATATCAGGAATTTGGAGTCACAAGTAGCAAAATGCCTCAGTTCAATGTATTGTCCAGTATTTGGATGTCTTACATGGCTGATTTTATGATGTTATTGCAATGTTTACAATGCAGACATGGAAATGTGCCATATTTGTGTGTACCCACAGAACATTTGTTGGCCTGATCAAACCTCAGAGACAATCTTGTCAAGGCTGGAAGATCTGATCAGTCTAAACAAAAATTTTTGGGTAAACCCAAATATGGCACATATCAGCAAAATGTCTTGAAGCTGCAGATTTCTGGCTGCTAGTTCTGTGTGATTTGTGCTCAGTAAATCTCTCCTTAATTTTACAGATAGCCTGACCTACATAGTATTTCCCACATGGGCAGCTCAATCCATATATGAGAAACGTTGAGTCACAAGTAGAAAAATGCCTCAGTTCAATGTTTTGTCCAGTATTTGGATGTTTTACATAGTTACTTTTTTGGATGTGCCATATTTGGGTTTAGCCAAATTTTTTGTTTACCCTACGATTGGACATTGTTATATTTACGGAAGGTTGTGCACCTCACACCCTATTTGCATGCACTCTGCAACCCACAGACCTCTATATGTTTATTTTAATTTATTTTGTATAGAGTGTGCTTTCACCAGTGGGTGTTGTGGTCCTAGTGGTGCACAATTCTAGAAGAGGCTTCCTGAAAGCCAGATGCTTGAGGATCACAGAAACAGAGATCAGGTGTTAATTCCAGAGCTAAGAACCAAAGAATAAAAAGGCAGATCCACTGTAATACTTCCTAGTAATGGAGGGGATGCAAAGTAGGAACACTGAAGATAAAGGTAACGATGGAACATAATATCAGCTTTAAGTGACAGGAAGGGGAGGGCCAAGATTAGGAAGGGCACAGTGAATAATGCACAGAACTTTGAACTTGATCCTCTAGTGGACTTCCAGACAGAGCAGTCGGCCTAGTAAATGAGACAAATGATCCAGCATCCTTTTGCCAGATAACAATCTGACTGCCATGATTTGAATTGCTTGAAGATGTCTCATTATTAATCTTCTATATCATTAGTCTTGACCCCCTTCATGTGAAATTGAAGTGCGCCCAACTGTGCCTGAGAGCAACATTAGGATATAATGCACTTTTCTTTCTCACCGGAAATCAATGTACTATAAATACATTACTTGTTTTAGGCTCCAATATTTTCCCAATAGGAGAACAGTACAGATGCATGAGATGGATGCTATCTGTTGTTTTGTTAGTAGGTGCTCCTTTGTCATTCAGCAGGAGTCCTCAGACCTGCACATGCATGTTCTGTCCAGAACATGCGTGCTTTGTTCTTAGATATTCTGAAAAACCTGAAGGTGTCTCACCCACTAGTCCCTGTGGATCTGTCATCCAGGTGGCCAGGACAAGGCCATCACTTTTGGATCCAGTTCCTGTGGGTGGACCAGTGCAGGAGGATCACTGAGATGTGGGGTCTTCGGGGAGTGGGAGTCAGACACTGGATGGTGAGATATGGTATCCCCTTCCCTGTAACACCTTTTTGCTATCCTACCATGTAGGATACTTAGGAACTCAACCCGCCTCACTTTCCCGACATGAACACTTTCTCATGGACAGTTCACCCTGAGCAAAAACAGACTAACACCAGAGCCATATACCTGATATGTCCCAATACAATGTTTGGGCAAGGTCAGGAAATTACTGATCATTACGCACACCTGACTTTCATCACGCTTCCCCACATGAATAAAAGGCGGAGCACGAAAGCACACTCTGAGCAAGGCAAAGCCCACGAGGAAGCAGTAGCTCCACGATGGCAGTTTATTACAAGGAGAAAGACGGCAAGACCAGAGAGGGTTGCAAGGAGGGAAGTGCCTTGACCTTTTCAACCGTTACTTTTGTGAACCTCGGAAAATAAGAAACCTAAGACCGGGGACTAAAGCTAAAGAAACCTCCATAGTGTGTCAGAGGTGTGAGAAACCTGAAAGTGTCTCACCCGCTGGTTCCTGGGATCTGTCATCCAGGTGGCCACGAAACAGCCATCGCTATTGGATCCAGTTCCTCTGGGTGGACCATTGGGGGAGGATCACCGGGTTGAGGGGTCATCGGGGAGTGGAAGTGGGACACTGATGGTTGAGACGTGGTACCTGCTTCCTTGTATGACTTTTCCCCATCCTAACCGATAGGATACATAGAAGCTCTATCCCCCAGCGCCCCTTCCGATACGAACACTTTCTTACACCGGAACAGACAATGGACTGACACCAGAACTGTTTACCTGACATGTCCCAACACACAGTAAGGCAGAGTCAGGCAATTGACAATAAGCACGCAGACCTGATGGCCATTTACTTTCCCCACATGGATAAAAGGTGTAGCACGAGAGCACACTACGAGCAAAGCCAAATAAACAAGGAGACAGCTACGCCAAACCGGCGGTTCAAATGGAGGAGAAAGGCAGTGAGACAGAGAGGAATGACAAAGGAGAAACTGCCCTTGATATTTTCAACTCAGACCCACAAAGCCTCTGAAAAGGAAATCATAAGACCGGGAGTTATGGCTGGCGTGCAGAGCAGCAGATGTCAACGGTGCACAGGGGCCTCCCGCATTGATAGCGCAAGTGGGGAGGCAAGCTGGCTACCATGGCACTATCCTTGACTCCAGATATCAGAGAAGCCAACAGGTTCAGCACAGCCGGTGATTCGGAGGAAGCTGATAGCAAACTGAACTGTGTTGAGCCCAAGGTTGCAAGTGGCAAAATTATTGAATGCAAGAAGAAAGAACTTGTGTGTGTTTGATCTTTTAAGAAAGCCCAGACAAGGTCCAGCTTCAAAGTGGTCAAGCGCCTTAGGAGTGCTCATTCAATGAACTCTGGCTGGCCCCTTTGATTTTGTGTTGAAACTGCGAAGACCAGAGGACCCCAGGAAAGGTTGGCGTGAAGCGTCAAAATGGTCCTACAAGGGTCACGTCAAATCTCTTGTACAATCGAAAGTCTCTGACCCATTGCCAGGCGAAATCTAAGGGAAGAGAACCTCACTTTCTGACAAAGTTGAGAACTGTGAAGTAGGGCAAGTTTGAACCCAACAGAGGGATGCCGAGGTAGAAATACTTGAACTGTGTTAGAAATACATGAACGGTGTGAGAGTGAAAGGACATAGTGAACCTGATGGAGGGAGGCCCAAGTTGCAAGAATGATCCGAGTCCAGCAGAGGGAGATCCAAGAGGTGAAGAACAATCGCCCACGGTACAAGATTACCTAAGGAACTTTTGTTTGCTTGTTGTTTTTGTGAAGCAGCCCCTGAAGGTCCTGGTATCATTGAAATTGAACTGTGAACCTCATGCTGGAGAGGCCGAGGAGTGTGCTGTGCTCAGAAGTCCCATCTTATCCCATGGTAAAAACGTGGAGAAGGGAGACCCAGCCAAACCATCCTGACTTATCATTTTGTAAATACTTCTGTCTTTTCTGGTGAACATATCCCACACTCTCTTTGTAAAATTAGCGGTAAGGATTGACAATACGTTTTTTAGTATAGGCCCTTTTTATTTGGCAAGATTCCACTAGGACTGCCTTATTATTATTTGATGGTCGTGGCCTCCTCACATCTAAGATGTAGGTTTAGATTGGGTGTTTATATCACCCATTATAAAGTTCAATAAACATCCTTGAACTGTTATCACGTCACCACCATGAGTTCCTTACAGAGGTACCTGGGGCTCTCCCATGTTGATAACCAAGGTGGGCAGGAACGGTTGCCTCTGTGGTACTGTCCTTGGCTCCTACCACAAATCAGCACCAGTGAAGACAGCACAGCTGGTGAGTCTGAGAGACTGATACCAGACCAGCCTGTGTTAGAACCAAGGTTGAAAGAAGCAACATTGTATGAAGAAATCTAAAGAGAGCAATATGTGAAAAGTATTTAACAAGAAACACAAGTATAATTGAAAACTAGAGGAGTGACTGAACTTTAGGATGCCAAGAAAGATATTGCAGACAGAGTGGTTTGTTGCCATGTGGGAGCTCATTCGAAGGTCTCTGTTAGGTATCCAATGGGTTGGCAACTGTGAAAATGGAAATTAGAGATTGAAGTAGTCCTGCAACGGGTCAAACTGAACACACTGCACATTTGAAAGTCTTCGATAGTTTGATGTGAACTGAAATTGGTCTGAGCCTGGCTGAGGGAGGCTAATTGTGTAAGAGAAAGGATGTGAGCTCGGCTGAGGAGGATCCACAGGTAAACCGTGAGTCACCCGAGAAAGAATATTCTCTGAAAATTGTGAAAAGGGGGATCTGAGCCCGGAAGAGGGGTTCCACAGTAACAATTGTGAAATAAAGTGATCTGAGGCCAGCTGAGGGGGATCCAGGGTGAATCACAAGAATTGAATGCATATAAGAGGAAAGGAACTTTGTGTTTTATTTTGGTACTTCAGGCTCTCTGAATCAAGAGACTTTGAAGTAAAGAGACTTGGGCACAGAAGGCCCTGATGTTGGTAACGGAACTGTACTCTCATGCCGAAGAAGCCAGAGTGTGTGCTTTGCTTGAGTGTACCACCTTGTAGCATGATAAAAAAATGGGGAAAGGCGGCCAACATCCTGACATATCATTTTGTGAACACTTCTTTCTTTTTCATGAACACTAGCCCACTTTTTTTGTGTTTAGCGGTAAGAATCGGTAATAGTTTTTTTTAGTATAGCCCTTTTTGCTTTGTGACGAGACTCCATTAGGACCATATTATTATTATTATTTGATGGTTGTAGCTTGCTCCCATCTGTAGATTTAGGGTTAGATAGACGTTTATCACACCATTGTTAAAGTTCAATAAACACGCTTGAACTGTGGTCACTTCTGTTTGTCTTACTGTTGACACCATGCCTTTCTTACAGTACATATGAACTCAGGCATGTGTATTCATGAGAGCATTGGTGAACTAAACGTAAGACTACTCACCTTGGGAGGCAAGCTTCCATGAGTTCTGGCTTTAAACAAGTGTAAGGCAGATCTCCAGACAACCAGACAAGAAAAAAACACTCCTCCAAGAAAAAAGTTCAGTGCACCTGTTTACAAGGAAAACAAATGTATTTTGTATAGAAAAGGGAAAAAGGTAACATAAGGTGGAGTAGAACAAAACTGCCATGGAGCTCTCAGTTAGTTCAAAGCAAACATGGGGTTATAAGGAGAGACATCGTCATTTAATGATACACGCAATATACAGTGTTCATCCCCAGACCTCATTGGATACCACCTATATACATACTATCAGTCCCATATAGTCCCTCGACCGATTAGCCAGACCCTAATCTACTCCTGCCCTCTAACACGTGTTCCCCTGCTTCCATCATTTTAGATTTCCAAAACTTGATTGTCGGCCCATCTGGAATGCTACCCTCCCCATGGGCCTAGTCACATGGTGTGCACCTGGTTGTTAAGATGAGCTCAGTGGATACCTTTGAGGTCAAATTGGCCCTTTAGCATAATGGTGTGCTTCTCTTGATACCAGACATGCAGGTGCCATCACCATACCTCCCCGTTGTGAAACTGAATTGCTTAGTATCCTCCCTTGCTCCTCATATCACAAATCACAGGATGCTTCACTCTTTGCTCCCTCCTTATCAGTTGAGCCTCTCCAGAGGTTCTCCTGGGCCTCTCGAAGACATTAATCGGCCAAATTCTGATGGATTTAGGTATTGTGTTTCATGGGCACCTGGCAGTTCAAATGGGATGGCCATTACTCAGGGAGGCGCTGGTGCACAACATCTAGGCTGCACCTTTCGGCATCTCAAGACCTCTTCACCGGCTCCCATGAGTTTGTGCTTCGGGACGGGCACAGCCCTGCCCGTGCTCAGCCATTTACATTCCTTTCCGGTTTTGCAGGCCTACAGCTCGATGCAATAACTTGTTTAACTGTTCCAGATGAAGGCATCTATTTTCAGATACACTGCTGCGACTTGGGATGGGACAGCGATTCAAACTCTCTCTCACCCTACACTGCTACTCCCAACCGGCTGCACCACTCTGGGCCTCACTTCCAATATGGGGGTGCTTCAGTATTTCCCACATCCAAGACCACGGCCTACGTCTTCCTTTAACTACTGTGGCCTAGGTCTTCCCTTAACTACTGTATTTCAATATCACTTGTGCCCGCTACCTGGGCCTACCTATATTTTCATGATTGCTAAAAAGTAACTATACATGTTATTCCAATTTCACGCATTCCACCCTCTGCACCGCGCACGTTCCTGTTCCTGTGCACCAGTTAATTCCCGCAGCCTAAATTGTTTAGGTGGGCATGGGAGCTGGATGTGCATCCCAACACGAGTGCCACAGAGTTCTTTAAGGCTGCAATCCCTAATTTATAACCCAAACCCTAGATTGCAAGCGGAGATATTAAACCACGCACCAATTTTTTCGATAGTTGAATACAGCTGTCTGCAACGCTTTAGAAATCCTAGCTTGGTTGGTTACTGTTTCTACCATTTTACAGCATGATTGTACCCCGGGAATCAGGGTATAAGGTCGCCTTCTAAAATTCAGTGATGAGGTCCTGCAGATGAGCATTATTCCTCGGGATTATGAGGCCACATATAGTTATGACATGCTTCTCAGGGAATACCAGAGGTAGCTCAGTTCAATACCAGATCTGGGATGTCTGCAGTCATGAGTGAATCGACACTTGGACTATTTGACCTGAAAAAGGTGGCATGCACATACAAGTTATTGAGTAGCCATCTGAAAACTTGGTTGGATGAAAATGTTATTGGGGTTGAAGAAATTACATCTCATCCCAATTGCCAATTAATAGTGAAGCTCTTCTCCATGTATATGTATGGTATAAGATGCATCATTTGAATGGGAATTGGGGAACCCTGCTATGGAACCCTTTGTATCCTGCAAGTCCAGCTCATGGCAAACATCTGTCCAGTAACTTGAAGAGCCAGATTCCTATTTGGCAGATTACAAGAAAGTCTGATACTCACTTTACTTTTCACAGTGGGGCCAGCTATGATACTGTCCAAGCGAACCTCTCCATCCCAGGTCAGCAAAATGACAACGCTATGAGTGGGAGGGCCCATTAAAACAGAGAGCCCATTCAGCCCCATTGGCAGAACAGGACCTGAATCTGCATAAGCGTGCTTATCTATTTTCACAAATGAATCTTTATTTTATATTGTCGGGGTTTTCCTGCAATTCAGCCGTTACCACCATCACAGGAGATATGTCTCTTCTGGACTAAAAGGTCCATCCCCTCCCCCGACTAGCTTGGGCAGACTTCTGTTGACACCTGTCTGGTGCTGTGCAGAGGGAACCTGTCTGCAGCCAAGCCTGGTACAAGAGATATTCTAGGGGCCCACTGATCAAGACCATGACCAGGCTTAGCCTATCAGACAGGAGTGTTTGATAGCACCAGTAGCAAATAGATGGAGAATACCACCCATGAGGTCACAGCTAGAACACTAGACAACTAGAACCTGAGTCCACACCAAGAAAACTGAAGAGATGGTTATTGGCATCCTCACTGTAAATGTGTTGCACAGATCTTGCGCATTCTCAATGTCTCTGGGCCTAGTAAGATCATTGTTTTTGTTTCCCCCTTGTTCCCCTCCCTTGCCTCGTCGCGCTCTGAAAAACTTGTGTACGAGCGCGATACAAATAAAATATCAATATCAATATCAACTTCACATTAAGACCTAACTTCTCACAGATTGGACTTTGAAAAACAGCACCGGGAGGCTCCAATATTACATCACTTTTAACTCCACCATTAACACTGCACAAAATCAGGAGCATTTTCTGCCCAGTCATGCTTACAAAGAGCAACCCGAAAATAGTCCACCATCATGTTAACACAGAACTGAAAAAAATTAATTTCAGAGCTCAGTCAGCGAGCGTCCCATCCGACAGGAACCCATCATTTCACATTAAACTTTGCAGGGTTACCAGACATTTGGTCGAAAAAAATTGGTCGACCAGACAAATGGTCGAACCAATTTGGTCGAAAACCAAATGGTCGAATTTTTTATTTTCTTATTTTCACCCTTTTTTTTTTGGGGGGGGGGATCCCCCCCTCCAACCCCCTTTTGTTTTCTAAAAACCCATTTTTGTAAAAAACGAAAACCGGAAAAATAAATATATAATTAAAAAAAAAAAATTCGACCATTTGGTTTTCGACCAAATTGCGTCGACCAAATGTCATTCGACCAGTTTTAGGTCGACCAAATGTCTGGACACCCTTTGCAGTTAGATACTCTAAGCTCCTTTCCAAAAGTTACTTTTTTGTGGATATTTTTTTCCTGTATCTATAAAAAAAAAGTCTTACTACATTTAAGAGATATGAAATAAAGAAACCACAACCCTGCACAGTCTTTAATTTGTTTGTTCAAGGTTTTTACCTATACGCAGTCCACTCCACTCTAGAAAACTGGGTCTAGGTTGCTGAATCCGGGCTACAAATAGGTAAGAAAAGTACAGCTTGTGGAGTTCTGATGGCCAAAGAGGAACAGCATCAACCCTCTCACTTAAAGCTGTTTTGTTCTTTCAGCCAAGCTATCTGACATTCCCCCACACCAGGTCACACAGATGATTGATCCCGTCTGATAATCTGGCTCTAGACACAGTAATTGGGTTCCCTGGTCACCTAATTAGCTGTAATTAGCACCGAGGTGCCATTTATTGCTATTAGTCTCCTCTACGTGCAACAATGGCATAAAAGGACTGTTGACAAAAGATGTACAGTAACCGGTTTAGCTCTGGCGCAGCAAGGGGCTAATGAGGCAGGAAGTGAATCCCCAGGAGTGTCAGAGAGATGCAAGTCGATAGAATGTCATCCTCAGTTTACAGCCACACAAGGGGGAAATGTAACTTCCTGGTGTTGCTCGAACTGCAGAAAAAAAACATAAATGAAATCATTGCATTCCAGATTCATGTGGTTTTCAACAATGGGAAATTGAAACAAAGGATAAGAGGAAGTTGTTTCTCATGATGGCCGTTAGGGACATAATTCAACATTTCCAGCATATATTTATTTGCGAAAAACGATATATAATATACTGAAACTTAGATATGACTTAATAAAGCATATATATCTTGTAGTAAATTGCACATAACATAGGATTAAATATGTATCTAATGAATGATATAGGATGGTGAAAAAGTGACATCACAGACTGATAATTCCTATGTGCTAACTGAAATTAAAAGATATATACTTGTAATTGAGAATAGTATTTGTTTTATACTAAGATGTTTATGCTCACTACTGAAAATATTAATTGTGTTGAAAAGGATCTTCTACACGGGGAGAACAATTTCTAAATATTGAAATCCTTATGTGACATTATTCAATGTGATTCTTTCTTTTAATGCAATTCACCTACTTACAACTACAAAGAAAAGCAACTTTTTATTGAGTGAATTCTATATAGCATTGCATGAAAAAAATGCACGTTCTGCTGACTGGAATCGAATTATTTTTTTGCTGACTGAATTGCATTCAACATAGAATGAAACTGTTGTTGAGTGAATAATACATTTTCATTTGGTGAGACTAGTCATCAGTCACATGTCCCTGACTCGTCTGTGACCCTGGCTCCTTCCTACTGCTTCCCGCAGCTCTTTGTAAATTTGGAGCAGAGATCAGTTTCAGTTCACTGTTCCAGGTGCTGTGTCAAACATGCCACTGTCCCTCCATGTACACCAACTGCTGTTAAAATAATTCTTCCCAATGCAGCCCATTCCCAATATCCAGGAGAGAGTTCAGCAAGGCTGCAAAATCTGTTCCTGTTCTCCTTTCGAGGGGTGGATTTTCAGTTTTAATTTTCAGAGCAGCTGACTTCATTAGTTTCACACCAATCTCATATAGAGAATACATTAGTTGGATGTATCTGGGTTTGTGAGCAGATTTTGACCTTTTTTGAGCTAAGCAAAGCAGTGTCCCTTTTCTATAGGAAAATACTGAGTTCTACAACCTTCTATTTCTTAAGATGGGATGTGTGGCCAAGTGACAAAGTTGGTGGATGTGATCAGAGGTGACATAGGTTTGACCCCACCCCCATGTATTGCCCTGGCTACACTTCTGGTTACTCTTGCCACTCGGTTAGTGCTCAGCCTCCCTTCCTGACGCACGCTCTCCTTTACCTGGGTCAGGGCCTCCACCCCTACTTTCTCTGCCTTTGCCTTGATAAGGGTCTTTGGGCCTCATTACACGTTAGGCGGTAACTATTGTTTGCCGCCGGTATTTTACCGTGTACGCCTTGGTGGATGGCGGAATTACCGCCCTACTCCAAGGTGAGAGGGGCGGTAATTCCCCATTCACCAAGGCACTTCCCCATTCCCATTTTTGCCCCCATAGGGCTCAATGGGAATGGGGAAGGCGCTAATTACGGTACCGCAAATTGCGGTACCGTAATTAGCACCAAGGTCCCTTAGCAGACCCGTTCCTTAACGGCTGGTAAAACCATCTGTTAAGGTCAGCCCCGCAAAGGGACCTCGTAGTAAGGCGGTAATGGGTTACCGGTACCGGTGCCCTTACCGGTACCGGTAAACCCTTACCGCCTACCGTGTAATGAGGCCCTTAGTCTTCTCTCTATGCACCTTTTCCCTGGCCACAGCCTCTGCATTCCCTTGCTGTGTTATTCCCTTTGACATAGCCTTAGAGTTACCTTTCTTTGCCTTTTCCTCGACTAGAGCTCCAGTCTGTTCACCCCCACACCACTAGGCAGTGCTTGTGGTGAAATGACTACTGCATAAAGCGATGAATAGGGGGTAAATCACCTACTCAGCCTCAGACTAGTACTAAACAAGCAGTGATCCCAATAGTAAAGGTGAAATAGAGTTTGGAAGGTGCACCTCCTTTTCCCCTTCTTTTGGTAACATGTCAGTGTGTGAGCTGAAAACAGCAGCAACCCAAACAACTTTAGCACAATGATTCCAAAATGAAAGTGTTGTACTGTATACGTCTATGAGGTTCTTTCTGACATGTAGAACGTGGAATGTAGAAAAGGTAAGAGAGCAGAGACGTTTGTAGAAGTGTCGGAGAGTGAGAAGAGTGAAGAGGCAATAAAGCTGTTACAATGTTGACTCCAGTCGTCACTGGGGTGACCAAGAATGTCCAATCAAAGTTCTATAACAATATAAACTTTTAATCAAACATTACAATGTAAATAAATGTAAACAGCTAATCAGAACACAGTAGGAAACCCCACCCTTCTGAATAAACAAAGAATGTAGACTTTTGTGAAATAGCATTCTGGGGTGATACGCAGGGGTGTTCAGGACATTGGTTTGGGCAACAATGTAAAGGTTGTAGAAAAGGGTAGGTACAGCGGCCTAAAAGTCACTGTGGTCCCAGAAAGTGGACCAGTGGGAGAAGGTTTTGCCACTTTACTTTTGCATCTTGACAATGTTGAGCTGGGCTTCTGGGCGCTTTAGCTGTAGTCGAGCCATGTCGAGATGTCCAGGGTTGATGCAATCCCACTGATGGTCAGTGTTGAGTCAGTTCAAATGTGCGGGTTAATAATGGGGTGAGTTTGCATTCGAGATGGGGAAATTAAGGATTTTAGTGGTTCGGGATTGTGGTCGAGTCGGTGGTGGGGTGATTTCTCTGATGGGCCAGTAGACATTTGAGACTGGTAAGTCAAAGGCTTCCAGCAGTCGAGTTTGTGATGAAGTCAGTTGCTCTCATGAGTTGGGGTTTATCGAGATCATCCATCACAATTTGTCGAGCCAACATCAAGAGGCTGCAAAATGCAGCAAGTGGTTCGAAGTTTCTAAGAGGGTCAAAAGCAGCACCAGAGGTCTTCTATCAGCTTGAAATGCATTTAGTATGGTTGACCCGGCTGGCAGAAATCTCCATGGGAAAGAACAAGATTCCAGCTACTTATGGACTCTTGGGTTGCTGAGAGTCCTAAACTAGGACCTCCAGGACAATGTGAGTCCTTCAGTTCTGCGCTTCCACTCTAGGAATGTATCTGGCATCTACAGCAGGTCCTTCACCTCCAGTGAACAGGGTCCTGGTTACAGTGCAGCAAGCAGAAGAACCCTTGATCCATAGCAGTTCACCCCCACTGTTCCCTAATGATGGTCAGGGGACAGAGCTCGGCTCTGCCTTGGATGCTTTCTGTCTTCACCTCTATGGCAGAGCACTTTGTAGCAGACCGTACTCCCAGTCGAGGACCAGTCAATCCATCTTTTAATCTGGATGGCCTCAAGATGAATCCGAGAAGCAGAGGTGCCACCTTCCTGATAAAGGCAACATGCCACAGGAGATTAGTCCAAATGAAGCCTGCTGTAAGGGGTACAATCAAGGCTGTTGTAACAAGTTCCCTTTTCCTCCTGAGATCAGACCCAGAGTGCATGTCCTGCAGGAAATCAGTGGGCAGGAAGTGGTGTAGAGCCCTGAGAGAATAAAATATGGTGAAACCCATCTCTCAGTCGACTTCGCCCTCTGGCTACTCTAACTCTGCCCCTTTCCCATGCCTACTGACTTCAAAAGAACTCCAGTAGTAAGCACCCTGGTGAGACTGTGGTTTTGTTTTTTCAGTGCAGCCTTTGAAGAACTGACTCTCAGGCAATCACCTGGTAAGGACTGCTGTAACCTGAGAGGAAGGTGTTGCCCATCCTGTAGGGGTTCATAAGGAAGCAGCATGGCAATTGTTCCACATGGCAGCTCTGGAGACATTCAGACCATACACAAATAATCATTGGTTGTGTCATAGATGGCCCTGCTCACAGAGCTGACACAAGTGTGATTTCAGATTGAGGTGGCTGTATAATGATGTGATTTTAATAAGACACAATGCCACAATGTGGCATGGTTTATATTTACAGTTTTCCATGCCACCAGGCTGACTAGGTGACAGAAATATTATAATTTAGATTTGAGGTATTGACTGTTAAAAATCCACCACTATCCACGGTAAGTTTGGGAATTCACATGCAACCTTTCATCCTGTCATGTGCTCCTGAGGGGCTTGTGCTGAGGGAGCCATGAGGCTGTTTTAGCAAAATCACAATTGTGCACTATAATTTTGACATGAAGCATTTTATGACAGGGACGGTGTGTCGGAAGCGGCCTCCCCCTTTGCGTGTCTCTGCGTTGCTGAGCTGCATTACGTTGCTGCTATTGTGGGTGGAGGTGCGGCTTGACACGCCCGCAGCTTTGCTCTTCGAGCTTCGAGTATCGTGTATCGTGCTCCATTGGAAGCGTTTCGGCGTTTCGGCGGGCTGCCGCCCCACGCTGCCTGCAGTTTGAAGCCTTCGGTCCGCGGCTCCCAAACGAAGGGTTTTCCTCTGTTTATACTGAAACCTGGAGCTTCGGAACTCAAGAGCATTGACGGCCGCCGCCCGGCATTTTGGTCATTAACACAGCCCCGGAGTGGATTGACGGTGCTAGTACGCCCGCCGCCGCTGCCGCCTGCTGCCTTAAGATCTTCAGACCACAGTTGGTGAGAGGGGGGCCGAGTTGGGAGGCGTGTGCCATGAGCAGCAGCCAGTGAGCGTTGCCTGAACGGTGCTTGAACTGCGCTGAGCGGCAACTGCTGAGTGGGACTGCAGGGCTGCTGATATCAATTATAACTTGTCAGCAGCCCGCAGGGCCCATGAGTCGAGCTGAGGGGCACTTTACTGATTGTCTTGCTGTGGGCAATTATTGCGAGGTGTTAAACATTGCCTCTGTGGGGTGCAGCGGGTACCAATATGTGCTATTGATGCCCATTAGCTTCTATCCTGCTGATTGCCCCCCTTTTTTTATATATATTTGGTTGTGAGCGTATGTATGTGTGTGCTCATACATTTTTTTAGCACTACTGAAGGTAGCGATTTGACTGCATAAAGTGGCAGGGTGCTACTTGGAGCAACGGTCAACTAAATCCCCTCCCTTAATAAAGAGCTGACACACAGTGAGCAGTTGGGGCCAGGAGACTGCTGGGACTTGTTCCCTTTGATCCTGACCACTGACATATTAAGCAGCTGGTGGGGATTTGTTCCTTCTTGATCTCGCATCCTGCCATAGACAGGTGATTGTGGAACTTACTCCCATTGATACTGACCTGTGACACAATCAAGGTGTGGAGGACCAGAGTTGGTGATAACCTGAATGCCTCCAATGAAGAGATCCACACAGCTTAAGTGTAATCTTAGAAGAACTAAGGGAACCGAGAAAGTAAAGAGCCCTCCGAGTAATGATACAGAATGGGTAAAACCCAGGAAGAAAGCCAAGAACGCTATACCGGCTGACCAGGGCATGATTACTGAGTTTTTCCCACAAAACCCTCTCCCTGAAACCAACTCCACTACTATCGAGGAGGCTATTGCTCCAGTGCCACATAACACTGGTTCTCTATGTGCCTCAAATTATGACGACATAGATAACAATTAGTTACTGGAATTATGCCTAAACATACAAAGAAATATGACACCGGTACCAGGATCATTGGCTATTATCATTGATAGTACCCGAGCAAATAAGCAAGAAAATACTTCATATGAAACTCCTACCCCAGTGAAATCAATGGGCAGATTATCAGTATCTCCGAACCTGGCGATGGCTTCTATGGAAGATAGCCCTGAAGTCGAAAGAGGCGGCTGAGATTGCAGAGATTCAGTCTTCAGTTGCATCCCGGCAATTC
Source organism: Ambystoma mexicanum (assembly GCF_040938575.1). Lineage (NCBI taxonomy): Eukaryota > Metazoa > Chordata > Amphibia > Caudata > Ambystomatidae > Ambystoma > Ambystoma mexicanum. The sequence continues at coordinate 172,376,697 of NC_090924.1, read as the reverse complement.
GCTGTTAAAATCCTGCTGAAAATGACTGGGCGAATACTGGACAATTCCAATGCTCTAACCCTAGATATGGTCAAAAGGGAGAAAGCTGATGGAATTACTGACGTTGTCTGTTCAGCAGATTCCAACCTTTCGGAAGCTATACAACTGGTCAAAGAAATTGAAGAACAGCAAATCGAGGAACAACAAATTCCAGGGCCAAAGGTTGATAATGAAATCAATGAACCTTTCTTCTCGCGTAAGCAACGAAGAATGGCTAGGAGGGCGGCTGAGAATAAAAGGCTCGGTAAGGAATCCACTGGACGTCCCTCAAAGAAAGCCAAAAAAAGAGCGGCCCGAGCAAGAAAAAGGAGGAACTGTGGAGAGGACAGCCTGACCAGCTGGTTAATACCGGAATGGGAAAAAATGAATGAGCTTGATGAGGAGGATGGTAAACTGGAGGGAAACAACATGAGCGACGAGTATGAGGCTTCGGAGTTGGAGTGCCTCGACAGAATATCCGAGCCACTGGCTTCAACAACTAATATAACTCTACCGACTGAAACTAAAGCTGCCACGGAAGGAAATCAAATATGTTTGATAAAGAACTTATACTTAAGTAAAGAGCCAAAATGGCTCTCTCGCTCAGAACTGTTATCTAGACTGAGCTACGTACGCAACTGAGGGTCCTTAAGTCAGACGACTTCCAATTCGTGGAACCATTAAAAGGCCCAAATCTCCAGGTCACAGCGCTCCATTGCAAGTTTCTATCAACCGCACAATTGCTAAGGAACTATAAGATTGAATTGAAAGCAGTTGATGTGGAGGTTGATGCTGACTTGAATGACGTCGACATAAGCTATCTGCTTAAAAAGGTAGATCTACCAGTTGAGACCAGTGCCTGTCCTAAACTCCCTCACGGTAAGAATGTGGAAGTTTAGGACATCCAACAAGTATTAAAATGGCTGGCTGATTCGCTATCTAGAGTGTTGCTAAAACAATGAGATATTACAGTTTTGTCATGGAACTGCAGGGGCTTTGCTCATTTGCTGTGAACAGAGGGCTCCACGAAAATCTTGGATAAACATAGCTGTTTTTGTCTTCAAGAAACCTGGGCGATGGATCCATTGATTTTGGATGGTTTTGTCACTTACCAAATGGCAGCAATAAAAGGCGTTAAGGGTAGACCTTATGGCGGCCTTATCACGGGGATAGACAACACCTTTGGTTCAAAACTAGTAGAAACCCAATGTGCTAGTAACATGATGGTGGTTGAAGTCTACTATGACAATGAGGCAGGAAAGGATCACTTCCTATTAGTCAGCCTTTATAACTCCCCTGGTGCATTACTAAGAGAACAACTGCAGGAGGCTCTTCATGACCTATTGGCTACCTGGTTGTTAAAACTCGGAAACACCGGGGTAATAGTGGTTGGCGATTTTAACTGCTACATGACCGGGATGAGAGGGAAGTCCCATAACCCTAAGTTAAAATCTAATAGTTGCATGCAACATACTAAATATAGTGATTCTGAAGGCCGAGGGTGGGAACATTTATTTCATCTATGGGACTTTGAAATGGTCAATGGTAAAACCATTAGTGATTATCCAGGACTCCATACTTGGTCCAATGGAACCTCCTGCAGTACTTTAGATTACATCTTTGTTTGCCCAAGATTACATGAGACGGTGGATGACATGCAAGTAATCCCTAATGAGTGGAGTGACCATGCCACACTTATTTGCAAACTGAAAACCAGGGTAACAGACCCCCACGTCATCAATATGGGTAACATTAAGCTAAAGAAAGCTGGTTCACGGATTAGTTGGTCGGATAAAAATGTGGCCCACGGTGTGGCAGCTTTGACTAATGATAACCTACTACTTCTACCGATTTTTGGGGAGATGTCGATCAATTGCATTGAAAATTGCATTTACTCTTTTGTTGAAACCCATGGAGTTTGTCGTATAGGAGCTATGACCAGTTGGGGAAAAAACAGCCTCCTTTTGATAGAATGATCAGAGATGCCAATAGAGAGTGTAGAGCAGAACTTCGGCTTGCTAAGAGACAAATATGTGATCCCGACCAGTATTATATTAAGGTAAGGAGTGTTAAAAATAGATACAGAGCCATTATCAAGGCCAAAAGGAAATCTGATAAAATCTTGTCTTGGCAAAGGCTAGTAAACACGATCTGTACCGGTAACACCCATAATATATGGTCTTTACTGGGCGAAGCGCGGAGCACTGTACAAGGCCCATTAGTTAACCCTAATAAGGCCGAAACATGGATAAAATTCCTTGAAAATCGCAATTTCAAGGAAGATACAGAGGAATCGTGTCCATTGACCAATATGCCGTTAATTCCGCCTATTAACCCTTCTTATGAAAAGGTGATAAATATGATTACGGAATTAAAATCCTCACGTGCCCCAGGCCCTAATGTACTAGCAAACATTGTGATGAAGTCTCAACCTGAATTTTGGCCATCATTACTAGTTATTATGTTCAAAAAGATCTTAAATGAGGGGAAAATTCCTAGGTCCTGGCAAACAGCGGTTCTTATACCGGTCTTTAAAAAGGGCAATCGAGCGGACCCCAGCAACTATAGACTCCTTTCAATGTTAGATGCCACGGGAAGATATTTGCCTCACTCTTATTAAAGGAGCTACAGCTCTGGGTAGAGCAGCTGATATACTTTGCAAATTCCAGAGTGGATTTAGGCAGGGTTATTCCACGGCACATAACATCATGGTTATGGACCTCCTAAGGACACGAGCTAGATCAGGGGGGCAGCCCCCATTATATGCCCTCTATATATAACTTCTCTGCGGCATTCGATTCTATTCCCAGAGATTGTCTTTGGCAGAAGTTGCAATCAATGGGCTGCCCTGAGGGCCTGGTTTATTATCTCAGACTGCTCCATCAGAATACCTCTGTAAAATTAAAACTGGACCAGGAAGGTCATACCACCAGAAGCGTGCTCCAAAATAGAGCGGTCAAACAAGGTTGTGTTACGGCTCCCTTAATATATAATCTATACGTACATGACATCCCCGTGGCCATTAGGGCTGTGACCAACTGCCCACCGAAAATAGGAGATTCCATCTGTCCTGTTCTTACCTACGCCGACAGCCTAGTAATACTTGATCACACCATCAGTGGGCTACGCAGATCGGCCCTTGCCCTGTGGGAATATGCCGAGAGCATTAAAATTAACCTGGAAAAAACTAAGACCATGAGATTCACCAAAAAGAATACCTCTCGTGTCCAGCTGAGTGTGGGCCTCGATATCATCGCCTACATTCCTTATTATCGTTATTTAGGGGTCGAATATGAGACCATCGGGATTACGGAACATGTAAACAGTTGCGTATCTCAAGAGCGGCACAATTAACCACCCTGTTCCATAAATTCACAGTAAATCAGGGGGGTTTCACTATCTGGGGCACACGTCAACTTTATGTTCAAGTATTGTCCCCTATGATCATCTATGGTCTGGAAGCTCTCCTTAATACTGATCTGAAGGTGATAGAAGGAAAATGTTGCCGCTCTATCCTGGGTCTACCACCAGGAATTCCCATGGCAATAATAAGATTAGAACTGGGATTGAACTCGCTGAAAGCTCAAGTCTTAAAAAAGCGAACCCTACTCTATTTGAAAATGAGTGGTGAAACAAATAATGGGCTGCTAAAGGCCGTCTACCAAGAGATCTCTAAGGAGAACCCCCCGTGTCCTGTGAAGGAGCAAATGTCCAAACTGCTGACGGCCATTGGGTGGCAAACCCGGGTGGGTAGTGTTACAGAGGAAGTACAGAGGGCCCTGGGTAAACGTATAGATCTCTGGGACTGGCTCGAGAACTATGCCCATCTCCGGAAACTGAAAAGCTATCAGTTTGTCCAGTATAGACTATAAAACTTAAAAAAAAAACTCAGAGCTACCTCAATCTGTGCCCTGATGTGAGACTTAGACGCTTCATCTTACTTTTAAGGCTCAAACAACTACCCACATTAATGATCACCGGGAGAAGAGACAGGATCGCCCCTGAACTACGACTTTGCCGTTTATGTAAGGAAATGAATCAGCCAGAGACGGCCAGACATTTGCTTACTGAATGCCACCTGATGCTAAGTGCCATCAACCTGGGCAATTTTGTGCATAATCATGGTTACATCAAAGAGGAAATATTCTGGTATCATTGCATCAATTCTAACAGCATGAGACTCCTGATGGCATTGTATAATATCTGGCTGAAGGTGGAAACAAGCCTTAATATAACCATATAGGAGGACACAAAGATGAACTATTGAACAGTTACTGTCTAAGCCTAATTGACCCCGCCATTTATTAAGGGTGTGCATCTAAGCAAAAACTATTATAATGGTAAACCATTATTGCTTGTTAACTATATGTTGGAAGCTCGCCCTGAAGATTAGCTGCTATTATGAGGCATTGTATGCTTTTTTGCTAAAACCGTAACCTGTTTTCTAAAAGTTATGAGATGAAGACATGATGGTTTGATTGTTTAGGGAATTTGATGTATTTTTTTTCTCGTTATTTATAACTTTGTAGCTGAATTGTTATGTATTCCCTTTTTATGATAATTTTTACTCTATATATGTTTTCTTTTTCTTCTTACGTAAAAGCTATATCAATGTGAAAAGTTTCAATGTAAACTAAATCACAATAAATATTATTGTTTATGACAGTGTGTACTGATTAGCACTACTTCCCCTTAGGGACAGGATAGCTGCATCATTGTATGTCATTTAAAATTATATGGATGTTGCTGTCTGTAAGGGAGACATACCCAGAGGACAACCGCAAATTATTAATCATACAAAACGCTGACCGCAAGCACCCCTCTGAAGCTGCCTTTATTGCAGAAAATTGTTGTCTATGGGTTCATATTCCTTTGGAATTTCTTCATATAAATCTGATTGAATTCATCTGCACACAACATAAGGGGTACATTAAGCTTTTCTGTAAGCCCACCAACAAGGCAGAACTTGGAGGGCATCTCAAAGTTTTGGTGACAGATCCTCACACCAGATACCTGTTTAAGAAATATAAACCACATGAAGGCGGCCCACTGAATGCGAGGGTACCTACCTGTCTGTGAGACAGCAAAAAGAAATTCCTATGTAAATATAATGCTAAGAGGAAATGCAATGTTATGGGGAGGTTTACTCTAAAGGAGAATAGACTGGATCCCAGACCCTTGTATTTGTGAAAGTACCGAAGGGAGTGGGGTGTATATAATTTGACTGTACATCCTGGGAAATTAGTAAGTATTTCAGAAGTGTAAGCTCTTCTGGAAATTGTAGATTTTATAAAATAGACCCAAATGGTGTGTGTTTTTAGAGATTTCTGACCCCATTTCTGTGTCATGTACAAGTACAGAATGGGAGATATACAAGATCTCACTTTGGACATGTCTAGAAACAAAATGTAATTGAAGTTATTCCCTGGGTATATCACTGAGCAGGGTACACTAACCAGCCCTGAACCACTCAAGGAAATAGGGAGAGGGTTTTTAACTGCCACCTGTTTTCCCAATTTAAATTGTCCATTGAAAATGAAAAATGTGCATTTTTACAAATACATGCAATCGAGACACCATTGAAGAATATCTAGCAGACATACACATTAAATATACAGTTTTTGTTTTGCATTCAGTTTACATGCAGGAATGTCAAGTAGCCTGTCATTAAATTGAGTTTTCAAAAATGTTGTTTGAAATACTGATATATCTTTTGAGTAAGCAGGAGATGCTTATTTTCAATAAAGGAAACTGGTTTAGATACTGAAGAGGGAAAATTGAGATCAAACCCATGCCCCCTGACCCCAGGCGCATATATAGAAGAACATCAGGAAGAACAAGGAGCGCACTTATCCTTTGAACCAGGCCCCAGCGCACCCATGGGTGACAAATATGCTGAAACACACCCACTTCACCAACAGTGCAACTTCCATGCTACATTAGAATCAATGCTGCAATATCAGAACCTACAGACACAAAAATCCCTGTTTAAAGGCTTGCAAATGCCTATATGAATTAACATGGTCTAAATGCACAGTGTAAAGCCATGTTTCAGGAAAATTACAGCCAAGTTCATTTCTCTCACTGAACACTGGCTGCGGGAGCCTTCAGTAATGTTTCTCGCAAAACCTCCGACCTGCCAAGGCCGCACATTCAAGATAAGACTGCTTCTGCAGACAAACATTTTTTTAATTATCCACAAATGCGAATAAATCACGGCAACCCAGTGTGCTTTTTTTTTCTTTCTGGGAAAGAAAGACATTTTCTCAAGGACTCGCACAACATTTGAAACATAAATTGTAACAAGAATGGTGCAGCCCAGCGCCCAGAGCCCAGGTGCGAACTGCTTGTTCAGCTAAAAAGTTATGGGAACAAAGTCATAATGTAACAGGTTAGAATTAGGTAATGGGGGCTGGCACAGCTAAATCAACCCACTGACGCAGACAGGCTAACACCCAATTGTCAAGCTCTCTATAAGGGCTACATAGGTAACTTATCACTTAGCAGCCAATAGCAGGAGGAGATAGGTTTCTGGGAGCTGATCCAATTCTGTGAGGTCAGCCTGCAGTGTGATTACAAAGCTGGCTTGCAAGCCAGCCCCGGGGGAGACGGCGCCTGAACTCGCGATGTGCACGATGCTCTGCGTGTTTTTTTTCTTTTCTGCTGCCCAGAAATAAATGCAGTTTGGAACATGCTGCTGCCTGCTTGGGACTCTGTTGCATTTCTGGGGGCCATATGGGAGGTGTTGGGGCCTCCCATAGCCTGTGAGGATATGGCTGCTGGCCCCCCACTGCCCTTCCAGCTTCTCCCCAACATGTTGGTGCCCTCTGTGAGGCTCATTGCTCATTGTAACATGGGTGAATGAGCACTGCCTGCGCAAGCTCTGCATTGAACTGAACTCCCTGCCGCCGACTCAAGGAAGCTGTGGGACCCTCACCTGCACCTGAAGACCACCGGAAAACGCGTAACTGGCTAAAGGCTTCGGGGGCCACTTGGAAATACCCCGCTTGAGGGCAGGTGAGAGCCCTGCAGGAGAAGGGGTCCGGTGAAGCGCCTTGAGGGGGTGTCCAGCAGCGGAGCAAGTGCCAGTGCAGCAGAGGAAATAGTAAGTCAACTAGCAACATGGGCTTTGAGGGGGGAAATGTTTAAAGTATTATGATGCATTGTTGATCAGTATATTGCCGAAATGTTAAATTCTTTTGTATAGGTAGAAAATGGGGGAGGCATTGTAAATTGGGTGGTGGGTGATTGTACATTGTCGCAAAATTCAGCGCATTGGTGGTGATCGGCATGTGAATTGTAGTTGGGACTGGGGCGGTGGCAGTGGTCCCTTCTTGTGTTTTTGAGCTTATTGGGTGGGGTAGTGACTCCCTACATATAGAACAGGAATGCCGCGCTGATTGGTCTGGATGGTGATTTCATGTACGGGGTCTGGATTTCCTATGAATTGACGTTATAGATCAATGAGTAGATGAGGTTCCCTGCTAATTGAGCGTTTTAGTTCAGTGAGTGGATGATAGTTGGCTGGTTAAGGTCCCCTGGTGAGGAGCGTATCACACGTGAGGCGACGCTGCGTGTGCAGTCCAATTATAAGAGTTTTTATTGTGGTTTACCTTGTTCCAGTTGAGACAGGAAGACAGCTGTGGGGATTGTGGGGTTTTATTTTGGGATTTTTGTGGGGTTGGGAGAAATGGGTTATTGTTCTGTGTATGCACATTTGTCTGTTCATTTGCACTGTGTTTTTAGTTTGGTGACGTCACCTTCAGATTGATGCATAGGACACTGAGTTTTGATGGTGAGGAGATAGTGGTGTGGTTTTGGATTTGGAGAATAGGTGACCCAGAGGCGGTGTGTGGAAGACACATGCGCAAGATTGTGGGGGGGTGCCGGAGAAGGCAATGGTTTGGTGAAGATGGGCTGCACGTGGAGTGCACTGGCTAAGGTGCGGAGCCAAGAAGGCTCACAGAAGTTGAAAAATGTTCAATTATCTTCTAACTTTTGCTCCCTGAACAGCGGACCATTGAAATTTTCAAATTGAATAGAGGTAAAATGTATCACACAATACAGAAATGACTCCCCTTCACCTGTTGTGTAGCACACAGCTCCCATGCCGAAATAAGTCAGTAAAACATAGTGTGCAAAGATTCAAAAGTACTGAAGGTAAATTAAAAAAGACCATGGCTGCTCATAGGCGGCTTCCCCAGAAGCGTGCAGCAATCGCTAAGGACATACATACACAGCACTTACACCGGAATAGCTTTAAAAGCACATGGCTACAGTTGAACTGTGTGCACGAAGGAAAGGGAAGATGCGAGGGGTCAGCTCATGCTGAACCAGCACGAGCAGAGGGAAGAGGGGACTCACCCTTCTGAACCTCCGTGAGTGTAATATTTGATGACACAGATGGTAAGAAAGTAATGCATTGCATGAGAGAACTGAAAACAGCAGAAGGACAGTTAAACACCACACACACACACACAATCACAATACATGTACAGACACAACAAATGACAGCACCACTACCCCAGGACTGACAAGAATCACAACACAGGGGCGCTGCACAGCAGCCAGCACCCATACAGAACACTGACACAATAGCAATGGTACCGGTTACATGACTGGGAGGGGCCTTCCTGATGGGAAACAAACCTTTCAAAGGACATAGATTGACATTATACCGCTAATAGGACAGCCCAAGACAAACTTGATTTGACTCACTCTGCCACACACACTCATGCTCCACCTCCCCGACAGAGCGGGCGAGACGCGCGCCGACACACACACTCACGCACACTCAATAATGCAGAGGACAATTGCATAGGGGTGGTGATAGGTATCAAAACATTTTCTTTTCTGGGTGACAGTGGGGCGACTAGGCCATGCATTAGGGAAGAGACATTTGTGACATCATGAGCAATGTGGATATGGCCATCTTATTAACAGAGAAATCCATAACTTGTTAAACACCAGGCATACACATGTTGAAAGTAAGGAAGATTGTTTAAGCATAATGGGGGTGCACGGTACAGAGGGGGGTGCATAATGATAGCGCATCACAAGAGAGTACATTTAGCTACATTTTGAGCACACATCTTTCAGCGAGGAGACTGGGCTCATGAATACACGAATAACACAGAACAATTAAATGAGACACACAAGGTGGAAGAAGGTGCACTTGAGGGGGGAGGCCTACATTTCATTGACAGTTCACCATGGGAGGAGAGAAATATCCATGAGGATCCATGTTCCCAACAGAATGAATTTGGCGACAAAATAACAGTGCAGGTGGTAATGCCACTAGCGCTTTTTGAAAATAGCACTGTCACAAATGCATTAGCCAACACACATAGGGAAAGAGGTCATTGCTGCACGAACTGGAGAATGATGGTTGTATTAAAATTTGAGAGCAGATAATGGGGGAGAAATATATTGTTTAAATGTAACAGTAATTACAGTAGTGGAGTAATAAAATACTAGACTAAATGAGTAATTAACAGAGTAGGTATGGTTTAAAAAGTGGACATGGGGTGGGATAGAGAGAATGGGAGTAAATTGTGAGGGTTGGGTTTGAAAGAAAAGAGGAAATAAATAAGTAAATAAATAAATAAATAAATAAATACAAAAGAGGGGGTAGGGACAGGTAGCGAATAATTGGTAGCAAATTTCATTAGTACCAGTTTAAAGTGCCTGCAGTTCACTGTGAGACACGCCCTGAGAAGTTGAGAGAGGAGCCATAGAAAAAAAGGATTTAAAAACCCTGCGATTATCTTAACTAAGTAACATGGTGCACTTAATTTAGAAACACAGCCACCCTATATGACAAATTTACCACCCTGATGTTTCCCTATTTAGCTTGTCAGTGCCTGATGCCCCACGGGACAAAGGCACGCACTATAAATAGCTTACAACAAAAGCACAGTAAATATAAAGATCCAAAGGCCCATTTGTACACTAGCACCTAAATTGCGTATATATGATCCAAGTGTGTAATGAGTATCTTCACATAAATTAAGTGCCTACCCATTTTCTGAGTACATTTCGAATTGTGTAACCATTTACAGTCAGACCGCCATTGAACGCCACCAGGTGGTGACAGGATGGTGCATAGGTGTACCATTGGCTCCTCTCACTAGGACACTGAATAGTGTGAGAGTAGTGCAGAGAGGTTAGGTCAAGAAATTGAAGAAAATGTACATTCTCAGGTCTCAAGCGCTTCCATTTCATTTCTCGCCAGATATAAAGGACCCAGGGCAGGCCTGAAGACAACGGACAACCAACATCCAATGGCTATGGACTACAGTGGGACATTTTCCCCTCCTGACAGACTTTGTTAGATGTGTAAGGCGTCAAGCCCTACAAAGCGGTGGCCACCCTGGCAACGAGGGAGCAACGATCAACAGGGCCAACGCAAGAGATTTTCATGAACTGCAAAATAGCACAAACACTCCCGAGTTAGGGAAACATGGCCATCCTATGGTCCAACGCACACTAGCAACTAGAATAGGGATTGACACACGCATTTCCAAAGTTTAATTGAGTTTCATATTACATTTTGTGCACCTACAGCTGTAACACTGTTTTGTTCCTTCTCTTTTCCCCGCACATGCAGGTTGTTGCATATGTATGCTGTTAGAAATGTGTAGGAAATTTCCTTAATGTTATCTTCCATTAGAAACTGTGAGGCCTACTGATTAAAACATCGTGAAGCATTCCCCACTCAATTGCCCACCCTATCAAGAACCTCAGACCCCTTAGAGCATGTTTCCCTGAAGTATATTTCCTTGCTTCCATTGAATAAACAGCCCAAGATTTTCCCTACCCATATTGAGAAATTTTGAAAACACGAAATGTCCAGGGGGAGGTTTGATTTTTGCCCTTAGTGATTGTTTAGCTCGCGGAGCTTGAGGTTACTAACAAGTACTAACGTATTAACGCCTTTCTTGCGATTTTCAGGCGGGCAACTTTATCATCTCAGCAGCTGCAAGGACCCAGCAGCGTAAGTGGTTATGGGCACGCAAATAAGGACTTTTACCTTCACGATGGGACTATCAATGATGAACGAAATAATGGGGGTGGTAATTTGAAAATTATTTGTAATAGTGAGCATTACCGCTGTATCCCCTGCTAACATTCCCTAACCTAAGCAGGAAGAGTTACGGCGTCAGTGGGTGAGGAAAAGCTGCTGCTAAAGTAAGGAGAGTTAAGGGCAGACACAAAGGGAGTAAAACATACACATAACACACATATCAGAAGTGACCAACAACATGCACACATGTACAAAATTGGTAGGGACACCACTGGAGAGAGCTGTCCTGACTGTTCTTTAACATATGCCGGAAGAGAATTGATTACAACAGAAATTACTACAGCAGAGCACGACGCCCATGTATCCCAAGGTGCGAAGAAGATTGCAAGGGAAGACAGCAACATTGAGATTGATTAAATTAAAAAATAAATAAATAAATAAATAAATAAATAATTAAATAATAAAAGAAGAAAGAAAAACAAAAAGAGAGAAGAAAAAATAAAATAAAAGAGACAAAAATATGATAAGTGCCTAACGGAGTGAGACAAAAGAGCGAAGATGGTCACTTGGGTGGAGAATGAAGAAGGACGTATACTGTTAAGGTACCAGCGTTATGTTACCAGCACAACAGTGACAAGAAGTGGACAATCATTCTGGATGTAAGAAGGTTGAGAGAAGTTGCGAGATGAGAGCAGGAACATCACTGCTTATGGACCACTATTGAGCACATGCATCTAAAGATCAAGAGAAACTACCACTGAATTGGGGAGGAGAGTGTTCATTGGTGCGCATCAGCATGCCCTTGTTGGTGATGACCAAGGAAGATGTGAAGAGTGACACATTCACCAAGATGGAAAACAACGGAAGAAGAGAAACAGACAGAGGAGTAAAAAGAGGGGGGAATTACTTCTCGAGCGAGACAGAAGAATGATTGGGTGAAGTACCAGCATACCAAAGAATGATCAGCAAAAAATGCATCTGAAAAGAGAAAGCAAAGAACTATGTAGTGCTTGCATGGTAATGGATGACATCATGACTGCCTGGTTGATTGAAGGTGATAACGGAAGGACTAGTACCGAGCACAGCATCATTGTGCAAGATAGAGATACATTGCAAGATGTAAGAGAACAACAGAAGAAGTCATCGGAATGCAAATAAGAGACATGGTGAAAGGAAGAGCCGGACTAAGGGAGAAGATAGCGGTGTGCAACATGGTTCCAGCAGTAATAAAGGTGGCCACTCCCTGTGATCAGAGGAAGTACGAAGGGAAGTGAGTGTGGTGGAACACAGAAGGAGAACACTCCTATATGTACTGTTCATCAACAACAATGCAAAAAATTATGGACACTTCAAGGAATTGACAAAGATATGCAGACCGGAAGGAGGTGAATGTTGCTTGGTGGTGTGGTCGACAAAGTCGACCAGAGGGGGGACTGAAGAGGGAAAATCGAGATCAAACCCATGCCCCCTCACCCCAGGCGCATATATAGAAGAACAGCAGGAAGAACAAGGAGCGCACTTATCCTTTGAACCAGGCCCCAGCGCACCCATGGGTGACAAATATGCTGAAACACACCCACTTCACCAACAGTGCAACTTCCATGCTACATTAGAATCAATGCTGCAATATCAGAACCTACAGACACAAAAATCCCTGTTTAAAGGCTTGCAAATGCCTATATGAATTAACATGGTCTAAATGCACAGTGTAAAGCCATGTTTCAGGAAAATTACAGCCAAGTTCATTTCTCTCACTGAACACTGGCTGCGGGAGCCTTCAGTAATGTTCCTCGCAAAACCTCCGACCTGCCAAGGCCGCACATTCAAGATAAGACTGCTTTCTGCAGACAAACATTTTTTTAATTATCCACAAATGCGAATAAATCACGGCAACCCAGTGTGCTTTTTTTTTCTTTCTGGGAAAGAAAGACATTTTCTCAAGGACTCGCACAACATTTGAAACATAAATTGTAACAAGAATGGCGCAGCCCAGCGCCCAGAGCCCAGGTGCGAACTGCTTGTTCAGCTAAAAAGTTATGGGAACAAAGTCATAATGTAACAGGTTAGAATTAGGTAATGGGGGCTGGCACAGCTAAATCAACCCACTGACGCAGACAGGCTAACACCCAATTGTCAAGCTCTCTATAAGGGCTACATAGGTAACCTATCACTTAGCAGCCAATAGCAGGAGGAGATAGGTTTCTGGGAGCTGATCCAATTCTGTGAGGTCAGCCTGCAGTGTGATTACAAAGCTGGCTTGCAAGCCAGCCCCGGGGGAGACGGCGCCTGAACTCGCGATGTGCACGATGCTCTGCGTGTTTTTTTTCTTTTCTGCTGCCCAGAAATAAATGCAGTTTGGAACATGCTGCTGCCTGCTTGGGACTCTGTTGCATTTCTGGGGGCCATATGGGAGGTGTTGGGGCCTCCCATAGCTGGTGAGGGTATGGCTGCTGGCCCCCCACTGCCCTGGGGGGGGGTCCAGCTTTTCCCCAACAATGGGCACGGATGTTATGATTTAATTTGTTTTTATATCAAATGAAGGCTAATGAAGGCTAAGTCCTGAATCCTTATTCAATTTTCAGTGCATGATGAATGTGCGCTCAGGGTAAACCAAATTTACATATGGTAATATGTATGATTTAAAAAGTCTACATTCCAGTTAAATGCAGAGCCGAGTGCCAGGAGCAGAATGAAATTGCAGGCAGCGACTCAGAGCATGTTTCTGTGGGGAGCAGTGTTGTGGTGACACACTTTCCTGCAATCTTTCTGGCACAGCGCAAAGGTGCTGAAGTGGAGTGCCAGGAGCAGAGTTCAGATGCACGCAGCGGCCTGTAGTGCATTTCTGTGGGGAGCAATGTTGTGGTGGCAGACTTCCCTACAATCATGCCAGACCAATGCTGACAGCCGAAGCAGTGTTCCAGGAGCAGAGTGCAGTTGCATGCAATTGGATGCAGGTGGGGGCGACACCTGGTGGTGCGGTAAGGCACTCCTTTTCCTTTAACTCTGCTCATAATACCTTCCCATGTATAATCTGAGGAGAGAAAGTGAAAACTCTGCTTGTGTAGCAGTTGTGGAGTATTCTCCCAATCTGCCTCTATGTCGTCAGAGTGGAGAAAAGAGTGCATAAGTTGATATAAACTTCACTGTGTCTGCTAAAATGTCCTCCACATGTACGAAAACCATTGTGGAATTCTTTATCAATAAAGTCTCTTGTGATGGCATGAGTAAAGGAAATAACACACTACTTGGCCATGCCACAGGGCCTCATTAGGCTACAGATGAGCTATTGGACACCTCTATTAAGGAACCTATCCCTGAGGCGTGCATTCAGGCCCTGCCCACAAATACGCATCTGATTCTCAAAGAGTACCAGGGTGACTCTGAGTTGAATCAGTACTCGGCATCCCCTCTTCAGCATCCAGGAGGAGTTAACTAGCATCATCAATTCTAGGAGACATTCCTAACTTTAGCCCTGCTTCTATTTTGGCGCTCAACTTGTTACTTACATCGATTGTGAATTTATATGATAATATCAGGTTGGAGGTAAACAGCATACAGCAAGTTTGACCACTATTCAGGAGAGTTTAGACTCCATGCTATATGGCCGGGACATCTCGGCACTTGCTTTGAAGAGATACTTATTCAGGATACCTCGATTGCCGCAAATCAAATTCCTTAATTGAAATTCCATCCACTTTGGATATTCCAGTGTTGAGGTACCCCAAGTAGCAAGGCTAGATGGTGTTAACAAAGGAGAAACTATTGAATATCTCTGTGAAATTATTTCATTAACATCAGTCCAATGTGGCTATGGGGAAAAAAAACGAAAAAAGGGGTATCCCCAACAGAATATCATCCCAGAAAGTCCTGATATCAATGACACTACAAAAAATCTGGGGTAGTCCGTAGGTGGCAACTTCCCAGTCTCGGCCTAACCACCTGAAGAAGTGCTCTGGTAAAGACAAAAAGCCTGTGTTTTCATCTGAGGTGGTTTGTGTGGAAAGGGCTTGAAAGCCCAACTGCCATATGTGTCCCCTTGAAAAATAACATTAATGGATGTGTGGAGAATGGGACTGTGAACTCTGACTTAATTGACAGTTCAAGTAGGTCTTCCACATGGATGGTGGTGACCAAAAAAGTGAATGGATCCAGGATGGTATCAACAGCATACATACATACAGCTTGCTTCAATGACTTATCCACTACATAAATCTGAGAATATTTTTAAACTTGATTATCTAATCAAGGAAGGGGTTGTCTCATTAAATAAGTCTTATCAAGGGGAAATGGAGCAGTCTGCATGAGTTGTTACTGAGCATGATATTGGTGTATGGTCAAGAAAGCAGAAGAGCTAGTCACTTAGAATAAAGCAGCTCCTAGATTGGCCCTCATATTCTTGTTGCAGGATACCAACCAGCCACCCTTAATAGATGTAACAATCTGGCCCTATTATATGATATGCCTACACTGAGACAAACTTTTCAGGATATCAAATTATTTGCATTTATTGACGAGCATCGTTTCAACTTTGTAGCCCTGCAAATTCCATTGAGGGTGATAAGAGATATGCTTCTATCCGAGATGGAAAGATTCAGTGCCATGGGTTATGATATTGCCCCATACCTGAAGAGCCCCTGGCAGAAGTTCTCGATTTCTTCTCAGAAGGAATTGTGAAGTTCGATCCTTGAGGGGGGAGGCTAGCAACTACTTGTTCCAATATGGTTTGGGACTGTAATGTAAATAGAATGGTCAATGTCTGTACCATCTGACTTGGGAGCAATCAAGAGTGAGCTTGGGTCCCGGCAGCTATCTCTAATCAGAAGAAGCATAATAATACTACTGTAAGTAATCTTTAGCCAAGAGCAGAGACTGAAAGTAGTGTCCTGGAAAAAGAGGGGGAAAATTCAACTATGTGAAAATACTAATGTATGCTAAGCTCTCCGGGAGTATCATGTAATCACATTGCAAGAGACATGGCATTTTACGAATATGTTCTTGGACCGATTTAAGGTGTTTTGTCAACAGGTTGAGTTCATCTACAGGTATCAACAGGCTACCCAGGGGCATGAGGCAGGCCTGCTGGGGTCTGTTAATAGCAATAAGGAACTCATTGGGTCTAAGTGTGGGAAGATTGTGGGAAGATCCTGGGATGATTATCAGGTCCTTTTGGGAATCGTGTAAAAATTTGGGGCATCCTGGATTTGGGGCATCCTTTTAGAGCATATTTGAAACAATGGTGGAGATATATTGATGGCTTTTTCATTGTGTGGGAAGGATCTATAGACAGCGCAAATTCTTTCATGGCTTAGCTTAATGGTCAGAACAGATATCTCAAATTCACTAGAAATATCAGTAATATGGAGGTATATTTCTTGCATATTTGCATTTACCACAATGAAGGGAACATTTTGGTCAAACCATAGAGCAAAACAACTGACAAGAATTCTCACCTCCATTATACCAGCCATCGTGCTTGACATATTAAGGATAATCTACCTTTCAGTATGTATCTTCGATTGAAACACAATAGCAGTACCAAGGAAGCCTATGAAATTGAAGCTGCAAAGTTAACTAATCGTGGTTACCCATCCAAGTTAGACGGTCTGACAAACAGACATATAACAACAATATGGAAGCTCTTTTTGATCATGTCCCCAAAGAAAAGAATAGGGAAGCTCCCATGGTCTGTCATTATGAAGAATTGGAGAAAGGTGTTCCCAAAAACCTTTTCATGCCCTATCCTGGCATACAAAAGAAGTATGAATATTAGGAACATAGTTTTAAGGAATGCCATAGCAAACAAATTCAATTCCGTTGCGAAACAGCCCATCCTGTGGGTCATGAATCCACTGGCAGGACAGTATCTTGTGGGTCAAGTATCATATATAAGTTTACATCCAAACTACAGAAGTGAGTATTGGGCTAGAAGAGAAATGGCAACTTCGTGACCACACCAATAGTAACAGTAACAATGTAGTGTATATGATCACCTGTCCATGTGGACTCTGCTACATTGGAAAAACAAACAGAAAATGTAAAACCAGGCTAATTGGGCATCAGAGCTGCATTACGAACGGTGTAATTCAAGCTCTGTTGGCTCTAATCAAGAGATTATTAATCAAAAAAGGTTGCATTTTGAACAAAGGCTAATTTTTAAAACTAGTATCCACGTTTGAGCTCTAAATGAGAATATGGAGTGGCACAACATTTCATTAATTTGATCCATACTGTGGCTTTGACTATTTTTAGTCTGAGTTAAATGTTTGACAAGATTGTAAACACCATTAGGTATGAGGACTGGAAGCTGTTTGAGTAGTACCAATATGGGTGTTAATGAATAACATCTTTTGAAACATTTTGACATGTCATTTTTAAAAAAGAAATTTGGACTTATTTGTTGAATTGTGTGCCCCAGGTTGGGTCCTGACGATTTGGTGTTTTTCCTGCATATGACATCATTGTGAGACAAGTTTGTCATCTACATGCTCCCATATTGAGCATCGTGCTCTTTCACAGGGTTGGAGTGTTACATTTCAGAAAACATTTGTTGGACCTTCTTATGTGGTTGTCACTCTAAAATCCTCAACCTTCCTGAATGCTTTCGCACATGTTTCTTGGAATATGCTTATATTAAATTTGTATAGTCATGCGCCAAACGTTATCCATCTCTGTTATGGCATGATCAATCGTCATCAAGTGTAATTGGAACCAATACAGTATTTAGTGGCAGCAATTTGTGGTACTTTTTGTATTTTTTCCCATGCACATTAGAATTTCTCCTTCTGTTTCATACGTTAGGATACTTCTTTCCTTTCAATCATGTTTATTCTGGCATCACCCATATGTACCAGTTGACT
This sequence comes from Ambystoma mexicanum, assembly GCF_040938575.1. Taxonomy (NCBI): domain Eukaryota; kingdom Metazoa; phylum Chordata; class Amphibia; order Caudata; family Ambystomatidae; genus Ambystoma; species Ambystoma mexicanum. Next base: position 172,358,796 of record NC_090924.1, on the reverse strand, counting down.
AGATATTGGCTTATGTTGCATCTCTTGATTTACGTAATGACATCGTAGGGTCACGTCCAATGCAGATGTTTGTAAGGCAGAATTTTGTACCCATAACACTGAGGTTGCGTTCATGGTAGATGTCTGAATGTTTTTTTGTCTTTTAGTACTGTGTAGCGAGGTAAATATCAGAGCAACACATTGCAACTTTCTTTTTCTAATTGTTAGCTTGTCACTCGAGTGAGAGAGACACTGATTGTTTTTCGCTGTCCGTTTTACTTTTATGTGAAAAAGCATAGGTGACAAAATGGTCATGATACATTTACACATTTTTGATGCATAAACTTTATATGACTACGTTAAAAGTCCTTAAGTGAAAAACAATACTTTACAACAGTGTCGCCCCATGCCACGCTTATGGATGTTGCCTGACGGTATTTGTTTCTCGTGCTGCAATATTAAGGAAAAACATAAGATTAACATACTAAAGTAGCACTTTGGAGCCATTGCACAAGGTTTTTGGGGCAACAATAGAGCTATTAGAGCATTCTCCTTAGTTTTATTTTGTTTTGTACTGTTTTTTGACACCTTATTAGGTACATTTTATAATTCATGTGACAAAGGGTAATTGGTACTTAGGTGTGGATTGCTGTTTAATGATTTGTTAGGTCATCAAGCACCCCTTTTTACAAGTTCCTTTCGTTTGGGTTTTGTTTTGCAGCCCTGCCATTATGAGGCTATGAAAGTTCCTGTCATAATTGAACTGACAGGATATTGAATATCACAAATGAGGAGATGCCATGTGTACTTTTCAGGTACTCCAAAAAATGCTTTATATTTAAAATGGGATCAGATGTTGTATACTTGGATTCTTTATCTGACTAGATCAATAGTATTAGCGACTTACATTTCAATAAGGATGTCTCTCTCCAGTCTCGTATAGATGGATTTAATTGGTAGCCCCTGAGCAATGCCCAGCACTTGTTTTGCACAAAAGGACATGTAGGGCTAATTAGAATGTAAAGAGATGCATACTTACATGATTGCATTCTTTTTTTGTGTACATTGAAGAAAATGTGTTAAAAACGTATTGTTTGTATGTATCACTATGTTCATGTTGTAACGCTCACCTGATTCCCACGGAGGCGCTGGTCTTGGCAGGAAGGTGTCTGTGACCCGAAAAGTGATGTGCAGGACTCGATTTGCTTCTGGGGCCGAACCTCTTCGCACTGTGTGTCGAACTCGAAGAGTGAGATTTCTGCAGGTGAAAGAATATGGGGGTTAATGATCTGGGTTGTTGAATGTCCCTCTCTCTCTCTCTTCTTAGCTTCTCCGCAGAGCCCCCAGGTCAACGTGCTCACCTTAGATAGGTGAATGCTGGACTCTCCATCTGCGTCTGGTGCAGCGTGCCGTTGCCAGTTCCTTCACTGGTGAAACATAGGCCTCTTGACATCAGAGGATCGCTACCGTCGTTAACTGCACGAGCGGTGAGTTTCTGGACACCTTTTTAGTCCTTTTAGTCTTTAGGTGCGTGGGCACGTTAATATAGAACAGGACTCTGTATAATGCTTTTTCCTATTTGTCTTGCAGGGCTCTTGAGATAGGAGATGGTGTGAAGAGAGCCGAAGTTGGAGCCAGAGCCTTGGAATGAAGCGCTTGGAAATGCGTAAGTAAATGCAAGCGCTCTAACTGTCTCTTTTCCCTTGCAGCTGTGAGTTCGTGCTGAAGAGATGCTGGAAAACGCCGGAGTATTTGCAGGCGTTCTACTGTGGCGAGCGCGATGGACGTGAGTAAATACCTGTCTAATGTCTCTTCGTTTGTCTTTCAGATGCTGGGTTGCAGCGTTGAAGAAATCCGGAATTCGCGGAGTGCCGGTAAGTAATAACAATGCTTTTGTCTTCACAGGCGGAGGTGCAGCGTGAAGAAATGTTCGCTGCCGATGGATCAGGTGAGGAAAGCGCTGTGTGTAAAGGTTGCAGTGCTAACCTGTTGTTTCTTGTCTTTGCAGGTGCTGCTGAATACTGGATACAGGAGTGGTAAGTATTGTTCTTGCAGGTTCAGGATCGGAAGGAAGAAAGGCTGGAACAGACTCGGTGAGCGTTCTGCTGCAGATGCAGAATAACGCGAAGCAGGTTTGTTCAATCGGGTGTGGTTTAAATAGCCTTGGAGTGATGAGGCGTCTTCCTCCACGGCCCCGCCTAGGTAAGAAAAGAGTTCCAGTTCCAGAAGAGTTCCCGTGTTGTATCCAGGGAGTGGAGCTTGCCCCACCCAGGTAAGAAAGTAGTTCCTGTTCACAGAGGATTCCTATGTGGCTGGTAAGTAAGCAGCATGGTCTGCTGCAGGTAAGTCCACCCAAGCATCTTCATACATATTATGAGCCTGGCGCTTCCAGTGCCGGGACCGATGGCTTTGATGAGCCTGGTGCCACTGGCGCCAGGACAAGGTCCAAAAGGTCCCAGTGGGGACTGGCTGGTGCCTAAGATAACGGTTAGGGGCCTGCTTCCAAGGACGTTGGGCTGTTCCTGACTCCTTGGAAGCAGTGATCATGACACATGTGTTGTATTGTTTACATCTAATCATAATCTAATTTATGGGGGTAGGTACTTGCACACAATATTCTAATTATTTTTAAACTAAGATGTTTCAACAAAGTGATTTATACATTATTTTGAATCCATTACTACATTGGTTAGTCCATTTTAGTAGTATAGAGGAGACACCCCCACTATAGAAGGTAGGTTATTCCTTTACTGTGCTTTATTTATTGTATATTTAGGCATGCCATTCTTTAGTAAGGGGAATAAGGCATCTATTCTGGCATTGTTACAAGTAAAAGTTGATAGATTCCTACTGAAAATGAGATAACTCGACAATAGATATAGAATATTTTCGCTGATGCTCATTCTGAATTTCTATAAAAATTAAAGTGGTTCCGAAAGTAACTTACGGTCCGACGACCATACTATAATTTTAATGGGTCGTTATGAATACGCTAGAATCCAGATTGTGACGTAAAGTCTTATGTATGCCAATTGTGTTCGCCTGGTGGCTATTAATTTCAGGTTGGGTCCATTGTCATTAAAAATATGGAATCTACTGTTACTATTGAAGAAAATGCTATACCCTCGCACTGAATCCCTATTCTGTGACTTACGATCTTTATTGTAGGGGGTAGATGTGAGTAATTGATGAACAGCGCTCAGAGATGCAAAGGGATACTGGAAGAACTGAACTGCTCCTCGGACCATTTAGTCATGACTCCCAGCCAGGATAAGTGAAGATTGTGGGAATCGGACAGGATAGGTACATGTGCAGCACTCTCAAACTATAAATTAAACCGTAATCTTGCGGGAGAGCACAAATAGTTGGGAATTCTCTCATCCTATTTGGAAGAATTCCCTAATGCAAAACTCTGGTATGTATTCATGAAGACCTGGTTCAATTAATTGTTAAACAGGAAAATAATAAATATTAGAATAATAATTCCCCCACCCTCGTTGTCACTTCTGCAAGTAAGCTGCTTTGATAGGGTCATTAAACCCTTGGTGTCCTATGCTTGACGAAGCGCTGGTCTTCTTTTTGAGGAAATGCATGTTGACTATGCATACTATGGATTTTGACTCCTTCTGAGGTTGTTGCTTTGTTGGAAAATCTTCCTCCCTAATAATCAGGATTTTAAGGGTTTCTTTTTAAATCTGGGTCTGATTGAATGGTAATCTACTCTTTTATTAATTAATGGACTGTTTGTGATTGTTGTTTTCTTCTTTGATTTGTATGATCTCGATGAGTTTGTTATTTGCAATTTGTGATTTATGAAAGGTTTATTTTTTTAAACCAAAACACAATAAAATAAATAAAAAAATAAAATAGTTCAATTAGGTTTGACAATTCAGTTAGCGATTTTATGATCATTCATCATTGCAGTAATCAATGACAATGGGATTTCATAGAGATTGGTAAAGGCAATACTTTGTGTACATTTAAATTGATTTCATTATTTCTATTTCATTGATGAATAGACATTCTTTGCAAACCTGTATGCTTCTTGTTGCAAAGGGGGAGGGAGGCTGCAGGGAATCTTTACTCTAAAACTGCCATGTCCCAGATTCATAAGAAGAACGTTGTGATAAATGATTTGGGGAGGGTGGAAAATTCCCTCGAACTGGATGTCGCCCGATTTAATCATCCTACAAATGAAGGCCTTCTCGACTTTTGACTCTTGGACCACTTCCACACTAGACCTCCAAATTCCTCTCAACCCCAAGCTTGTGATCCCTTTTTTATGACAGACACAATCTGACAAATCTCTACTTTATATGTAAAAAGCATCACATTTTTCAACCACTGTGTAGAAACCGCTGCTTCAACATGCCCTCACACTATCAACGTTTCTCCTTTCATAGGCAATTGTCTAAAGACCTTCAACAAATCTGTGTCCTGCCTATTCTTAAGACCCTCACTGGTTGGCCTTGTTTGTTCTAACTTTTGACCCATTTCAGTCCTCCTGGCTCCTATTACAACCCTGAAAGCCCATTTGACCGCTCAAATACACACCTTTTTTGGAACCATTTGCCATCTGCATCCTCTTCAAGTTGCCTTTCATCCTGGTCAGGGAACTAGAACATACTCCAGAAAAGACGATTTGAATTTAGCACAGCCCACTAATTCCATTCCGCCTAGTGGCATAACTACTGAACAAAATAATAGTTTCCGTTTTACTAAAATATCTGTTCGAGAGGTAGAAAAAATTATTCTATCACTTAAACCCTCGAACTGCAAGGGTGATGTCTGCCCAGCATACATTATAAAAGATGCGGCCAGAGACCTCTCCCCATTCATCTCCAAACTCATTAACAGTTCATTCTCTACTGGCATTGTCCCAGCTAACCTCAAACAATCTTGGGTACTCCCACTTCTAAAGAAGCAAACGCTAGAACCGCTTATCGCCACCAACTACCGTCCCATCACAACAGTACCATTTCTCCGCAAAATCCTGGGCAAAGCTGCCTATGTGCAGATACAAAAATACCTGGAGTTTCATAAACTCCTAGGGGTTAGACAATCAGGCTTCCGACCGTTACACAGGACGGAAACAGCATTGATAGATTTAAAAACCCAAATTGACGAGCTGAGAGACAAAGGGAAGACTGCACTTCTCCTATTACTAGATCTCTCAGCAGCATTCGACCTGATGGATCACAAGGTCCTCTGTAGGCATCTGGATTAAGCAGCCCACTTCTCTGCTGAAGCTGTCAGGTGGATAGAATCATTCCTGAGTGATAGAACAATAAGAGTGTTCTTCCCTTTAGCAGAGGCCGACCCGACCCCGATCATGTGCAGGGTGCCTCAGGGTTCCTGCGTGTCGCCATCTCTCTACAATATATTCACCAAGCCTTTGTTCGATGATTTGGACCTTCTGGGTTTCACCTACACTAACTATGCAGATGATACACAGATTCTCCTCCCACTTTCTGGGGATCATGACAAGGACTTGCCTTTGGTGAATAGAATCTTTCTCATCATTCAGGCATGGATGGCCACCCACGGTCTCTGCCTGAATGATGACAAGACAGAGTTGATAATCCTAGGTACCCCATCTAACATCATCAAACTAGGTCCTGCATATACATCATTCATCATTGATGGCAATAATAACAAAGTCTCAAAGGAAGTAAAAACCTTGGGATTCTATCCGGAAGCAACTATTTCCTTCAACAGACAAGTGAAATCCTTGGCCTCAACAACAGCATACACATGCAAACTGATTAGAGCGGGCAAACCTTTCCTGTCTAACAATAACTGCATTACTCTGGCCAGAGCATTAATCCTCTCAAGACTAGATTACTGCAATGCCCTCTACTGCGGCACCAACAAAACTAACGTCCATAAATTGCAAATACTACAAAATGACGCTCTTAGAGCCGCACTAGGCATCAACAAAAGAGTACATATGACTTCCATTAGACGCCAACATAAATGGCTTTCCACACATTATAAATTACAGTTATAAATTGCCTCCTTAACTCACAAAGCACTACATAATGCTGCCCCTAGCTACCTAATCGACAAACTGCTGAGAAGAACTTCTAATAGGCCCACCAGAACTATTCATGCAAACTGTCTTGTGGTTCCGAGATTCAAATCCACAAAGATTGGCAGCAATAGTTTCCCGGTGAAGGCCGCCAAACTCTGCAACTCCTTACCCCACGAGCTGAGAGCTGACCAACTCTACCTACATTTCAGAAAGAGTTACATCACCCTTCTCAACCAAACTGTATTATAACCTAAAATGAGACTACTATACAATTGTATACCCTTTTCTGCTTTCTGTAACCACTCTATATTCTCCTGAAACTATTTCTGTAAACCACTGTAATTATTTTGCAATTGCATTTACCTGTTCGTCCTCATCTACATTTGGTCTGTAATAACCCTGTATGTCACTGTGATTCTCATTAAGTAACCTTTTAAGTTTTGAACCTTCTTTTTGCTGCACCCTGTTGTCTTTGGGTCTGGTGCGCATTAGAAATTCAATAAACAAACAAACAAAGCAAACAAACAAACTCCACAACTTCTTTGACCTTTGCCTTGTTTATGATGTCAACAGTCTCATTGCCTTTATATGGCTCTATCACTATGACACATGTGTTACAGTAAATCACTCCATCCTGATCAATGACTCTGTGGCAGGGTTTCCTGCGATTTCCAGGAGTTGGATATCCTGCTTTCTCTCAGATCACTATCAGGCAGTTCCCCTTTCTCTGTGGTTTACAAACCCAATTGACATGACATACTGTTCAGTCTACATAATACACTGCCTGGAACAGTTGCAAAATAAGGACATTGCTTGTTAAAATGTTTTGTCTACTAGGAAGATGAGAAATCAACAAAGGTCATATCAATTGACATTATTAAACATCAGGGGATAACTAGAAAACCTGTGGAGCAAAGAATTCCCCGGGACTGGACACCACTCACCAGCAAGCACAATGGAGGCAGGTTTCTGCAGTCTGCAGCTCTCTGGATGTTTTGGAATTCAAATCCAATTTTCACTCCCCATTCACTTAACTTTGTAGGCTGATGGGAGTTGTAGTTAAAACCATTTCGTGATCCAACAGTTGTACAAACTAGATTAACAACTATAAGCAAAGTTAGGTTCCCTGTCATAGATAGAAAGGCTTTATACCTACAGTACTTTATCGTATACAATATGTGCTGTATGCACAAAGTTGCAGAATTAGAGCATCGCTTATCAGAATGAATTTAGATAATGGTCAGATGGGAAATCCAATAAGGCTACATCAATTGACATTAAAAAACATTAGAAATATGCTAGGCAACCTGTGGACCGAATGATCACATGGTGGCTGAGCAACCGATCGGCACCAAGTGAATTTATTTTAGGTGTCTGCAACCCGTGCCTTTAAAGATCTTTTGTACTTCAACTCCCACCATCCCTTCCCATTGACTATGGATGGTAGAGATGATGGGAGAAGTCAGAAATACATTTTAGGAGCCAAATGTTCAACAGTACAAATTGCTATGTCGGGATCCTGTGGAGCATTGTCCTACACATGGCAGGGACACTGGAGGTTCTTTGAAGAAAGTTGTATTAAATAAAATGTAATTCTTTGGTTCATTCGCCCCCAACCAAGAAATAGTAAATCTTTAACAGCGTCCGATTTGGCTAGGGAACAATTATTGCAGTCTTTGTTATGTTATGTTATGTTATGTTATGTTAACAAGATGTATAGTGAGCACATCCACCCAAGGGCATCTTGGCATGAGGAGACAGCACCCACAAAACAAAAAAGCCACTGTACAGAAACAATAGTAATAGCCTAAAAAAGATGGGTTTTAACGAGTCGATGAAAGAGAAGATGATTTTCAATATGTCTCAGAGATATAGGTGAGTTGTTCCACAATTTAGCAGCAGAGATCGAAAAAGCTTGCCTCCCACCCTAGAAAGACAAACTTTGGGTATCACAACAAGGTAATCATTTTCGGAATGAAGGGAACAACCCGGGATATAATGCAGAACTTTGTTTTGCAAGTAATCCACTTCCTGACCATAGAAAGCTCTATGAAGTAGGCACAAAGACTTAAATTCAATCCTTTTGGCCCACAGGAGCCAATGCAAGGTGCGGAGCACAGGACTGATGTGAGATCCATAAGGGGTGGACGTAGCCACCCTACTCACCAGATTTTGAAGTAGCTGTAACCGATGTATGAGCCCGAGAGGTTGGGCCAGGAACAACGCATTACACTAGTCAATCCGGCTGATCACCACAGAGGCAACCACCCGGGGGCACAGATGGACAGGTAAAAAGGGCAGTACCTTGCACAGTACCCGTAACAGGAAGTGGCCTACTTTACAAACTGCACTCACCTGGGTGGCCATAGATAGTGTGGCAGAGAGATGGACTCCCAGGATCTAAACCACTGTTACAGGGAAAGGTAAATCACCCAAAGTCGTGGGCCAGAAAGGAGACCAGAGAGGAGGATACGGTGGGGACCCCACCACCAGCAGAATCTTAGTCTTGTCCTCATTGAGCTTCAGCCAATGGTCTTTGAGTTGTAGGTCTGGTTTGGAGCACCCACACCTCACCTTTTCTATAACAATTAAGATATGGACGACCATTCTCACTGCCATTCCTCTATCTCATTGCTTTGACCATCTTGCGTCCACCCCTGCAGATCAAGGCCTTCCTCCTAGGTCAAGCTCCCAGAAGGCCTCTGTAGTCACCCCGAGTGGGACCGTTATGCCCAGACCTGTGGCCCATTCCTGCTGGACCTAGAGACCCATGCTGCTCCTCACTCATGAGGCCCAACAAGGCTGACATATGTTTGGGGATGCCTGTGGTCCCGTGCAGAAGAGATGTGGCCATGTAGGTTGGGTTTGGACTGCCCCTGTAGGGATGGTATCAAGCCTGATTTGCATATGGTCTTTCCCCTTTTTGTAATGGCTTGGCAGGTGAAGAACTATGGTCTGGAGGGTTGCCCAGGGCAATTTCAGAGGTTAAGATTCATTCTAAACCTTCCAGCCATCACACCTTTGTTTTGCTGTACCCAGTAGGGCTATTGGATTCTCTGCAAGATGCCCTTGAGTCCTTCATATACATCCTCCACAGTGGTCTCCCTAGCAGCCTTCCTACAATCTGGAGTACCTTCACCCAGGCTTCCACCTTAATTTCCAACAATGTTCTCTCCACGTCTTCTCATCCCACCTCTTCCAAGACTCTGCCTCCTCTGTTCCGCTGTACACTGTCACCCTTCATTCAGCTCCAACCTCTACCAACATTCTGCCTTCTCTTTCTTTAATTATCCTCCAGCCTCCCCTTCCAAATCTCTGCCTCCAATCTCCACTGATGATCTGCCAACCTCTGCCCTTAATTATCCTCTATGCTCCTGCTCCAAATTTCTGCCTTCATCATTCACTGATGTTCTGTTTACCTCCTTCCTTAATCCTCCTCCCATATCTCCTTAAAACTTCACCTCCTACCAACTTCTCCCCCTATAGCTCCTCACCCATCCTCCATCACAACACTCTGCTCTTCCAACATCCTCCTCAAATGTGTGTCTATGCCAGCCACTCTCCAAGTCGTTCCACTTGCCATAAACCTGCTCCTCTAGCACCCACACTCTGACTGATCCTGGGAGCTGCTTATAGACTTCAGTCCTTTCAGTGAAAGGCTGCAGCTCTGTGGTATTCACAGGCTTGATATGGATTGGCATAAACACCTTCCTGTCTGTTCCTGGTCAGGGGCTGTGTTTGCTGAGTGTACAACAGGAAGGATTGCCATTTTGTATTCTGTTTCCCTGCCTGAACTCCCTGTCCTCTATCCAACCAGAGAGTGGACTGATGAGGTATTGTGGTAATTTATCCTGCATGGTTACATATTCTGCCATTCCGGGTCCTTGGCTCACCATCTTCCCCACATACTCCTACTTGCTTCCTCAGTCTCTTTTAAAGGATCCATGTACCATTTCTAGGCATGTGGTGTGAGGTCTGCTGTATTACATTGCTTTCCTAGATGGCGTCCTGTTAGGGAGGATCTGGAGCGTGTCTTAGGGTTAAAATATCCCAGGCCTCCCTAGCACCTGGATTTCCGGATACCTCTGCCAAGCAGGGTGCAGTGCAGTCCGAGCCCCACCCACTATTTCATGCCTACCCCCCTCAAAGAAACCACTACATAGTAAAACAAAATGCTACACAAATATAGTGCTGTTCTGAGTACAGTATGTGCTGTCTTGTCAAAGTTGCAGAAAAAGTATATAGCTTAACAGATTGAGATATGCTTGCCGGCTAATGAGTTTTTGCCCAATTATAGTGCACAGGATTTACAAGTGTCTCAGAGCCAGCTGCACAAAAAACATGCAATTGGCAGGCTGTACAATCTTTCAAAGTAGCTAGTATGGCAAGGCATACCTGTGATACAAATGAACTCATTACAAGTTCAGCGGTGCAGGAAAAAGTGGTGGTAATTCTGTTAGTGCCACTTTTTTGGCAGTAACAGCATTTTACTGACTAATTATGAATATGGAGGGAAAGTGTAGAATTTACCTGCCGCAAAAGGTACACCACAACTGACATTGACGCAAACCACCTGAAAAACATACCATCACACACAACTTGGGTTCTTCTGATCTGCATGTACAAACATACCAGCAAAGCTATATTGAATTTACTGCTGTCCCTGCTAACCAAGCCGAACCTGCCTTCCTTGCAGATTTTGAGGCTATGAAAGTTGCTAGACGATAGTGCTTAGAGATCAAGGAAATGGTAATGCAGAGTGATTTAATATACAATAACATAGCATGAATAATGGATATATTTCATGTGAAAATAAAATGCATCAGGGGCCAATTCTATGGCAAGACTAGAGGCGAGCATTATGCTTCAACTTCTTTAATTACCACTCTTCAGCAGTTTCAACAACCTATAACACACCAACAAACTTTGAAATGTCCCAAGTGATTTTTATCTCTTTGAACTACAAGTCCCATAGTCTCTGTAGTCCTTAACTCTCCAGCTCAGCTATGACCACATCCTGTCCCTGAGCTCCTCCTCTTCTTTTACTGCTCTTCAAGCATATAAGCACTGTTTTGGTTACCTCTATCTGTTACAGCTTATATGCACAGTTTAGAAGTAACCAAGAATTATATGTAATGCTAGTAAGAAGTTTGAGGAAGTAAAAGATTACTTGTAGCAAATGCAAGCAGAAAGCATGTAGGATTTTATTTGATTTTACTGTAAGGGCGTGGCGCCAAATTGCGCATAGTATAAAGCACGACGAGAGTTAGCCACAGCGTTTCAGAGTAGGTAATCTTTGCTTTATCGATTAGACGTTCATTCCGCACGGGGGCCCCGTGCCTCACTTCTGGCACACTAGGGGCTCTACCCAACGCGGTCCGCAAGAAAGAGAGGCGTAGGAGAGCTCTTTGGCCCCTTTCCTCGGTGAGGCTGAGCCGGAGCCTCTTCGCAGTCGCAACGTAGTGCGAGAGGACTCCAGCCCCCACACTCATGGAGACGGAGCCGGAGCACCGCCGCGGCCGCAACAGCAAAAGCGCGTCTCACGCGTGAGAGGCATCCGGCCCCCTCCCTTGAGGAGGCAGAGCCGGAGCCTCTACATGCAGTGCAGAGACACGGGGCAGGCAAGCAGTTACGCTCGTAGATAGCGGAGCCCGATATAGATATAAAATTAACAGAGCAAGTCGCGTACTCAGCACGAGACAGGATCTCTACTATGAGGAGCTGCTGTCAATCAAGCAGTCAATAGCAGGTCAATCATTACATTCCAAAGACAGACTCTAAGTCACAATCTAGCCTCGTTATTGAGGCACCTTACGATCATACAGCCTACAGCAGGCAGTAGAGGAAGAACAGTCTGGTGCAGCCACACAAGAGCATAAACATTTTTTTTTTAAAAGGGAAAGAAAATAAAAAATAAAAAAGAATTAGATTTAAGAGGAGTAAAGTGCGCAGACAAGCATCAGACCGGCAGAGTGGCCATGCAGAGACACCTTGATTGGTACCAGGCACACAGCACACGACAGACAATGTTGGAATTTGAGTGGAGCGAGGAGGAACAGCCTGTAGACCTCGCTGCCAGCTTCAAAGAAATGCTGGGTAATTCGCTCGTCGATGCAGTGGCACAAGGTGTGAGGCCCCTTCAAGACAGGCTGGAGATGCTAGAAGCCATGCTAATTCAGCACAAGGACAGCACCACAGGGACTGAAGACACGCCCACCGAACCCGCAGATACGAGGTGTAAGGGGAAGAACAAGGCCCGAAAGAGGAAAGCCTCTGATGACCCCCAGGGCTCAGCAGATGGGGCGAAAGAAAAGGCCCCAGAGGTCGCCGATGCCTTCGCAAAGCTCAAAGAAGCCTATTTGCAGCATCAGGCAGTGCCGAACCTCACGACCCCCACTCCAGGGGAGAATAATGATGGAGAAGGAGACCCGGACTCGGAAGAGGAGCCAGGAGAAGGAGACCTTGGCTCACAAGAGGCAGAGGAGCCAGTGGAGGAAGAATGGGCTAAGCCCAGCGGGGGAAAGAGAGCCCGCAAGGAGAAGCACCTTGAAGAGGTACAAGAGGACATGTTCGATCCGGATACCATCCGGAACCCCAGATCATCAGACTGGCAACCGTCACTCAGAGTAGCGCAATACATGAAGGCAAGACTGATGAAAGCCTTAGATAAGGAGTTTAGACAACGCCTCCGAGCAGAATGTCCGAGACCAGACCTCCCCGGAAAGGTCGCAGAAACTCCCGAACGACACCCCAAGATGTTGACATTTGTGTCAAAGAAAAGCAAGGCCCCCCGCAAGGGTATCGACAGATCATGGAAAAGCTGCCAAGAGAAGGCATTAGATTTGGCACGTCCCCTCGCAAAGATTATGGATCTAGCAGAAAGAGCCAGGGATACAGAAGAAGAGGTGGATCCAGAGGCACTAGCAGGATGGGCGCAAAGAGTCATTTGCCTTTTGATGAATGCCAATTGCGCAATAGCCTCCGAAAGAAGGAGGGGTCTGTTGCTCAAGATCGACTTGAAACTGGGTGACCTCGCATCCTATGAGGCCGGAGAAGCAGCGCAAGGCTTCCTCTTTGGTGAAACATTTGGGAAAGAGATGGGCTGGTTTGTTGGCATCTACACATCACTAGAGAAAGCTCAAGCCTCCATTCGCAAAATATTCCCGAGCAGAGTTTTTTCCGGGACCGGTCGCTTCAGGGGTCGTGTGGCCGGTCGCCAGCAGGGAGGAAGAAGGCCCCCCAATCCCACAGCCCAATACTGGGAGAACAGGCAGCAGGATGCATTCTTCCCCACCAGAGGTCGAGCCCCCAGGAGATGCAGAGGAAGAGGCTTCAGTCGGGACAAAGCCTTACACCAGGTAAGGACGAAGGCCTACCCCCTCTTAGGGGGGAGGACCAGTATGTATTTGAAAAGTTGGCACAAGCTTTCCAGCGACGCCTGGATCTTGCAAACCATAAGAGGGTTGCAGCTAGAGTTTATGCAAGCCACGCAGACCCCACCAGCAGTGCCTAGCAGATGCAGAGCAGAAGTGCCTAGACCGCGAGCTGTCACAACCAGTGCAGAAGGGAACCATAAAGAGATATGCAGAGTCCGCCACTTTTGTAAGCAACATGTTTTTAGTACACAGAAAGGAGAAAGTCTGGCCTGTGATAAACTTGAAAGAGCTAAATGGATGGATCGTGTACCATCCTTTCAAAATGGAGGGGATCCACCAGCTCAGAGACTGCGTGAGGGAAGGGGACTGGCTGACGAGACTAGACCTGACAATTCCAGTTCAGAAGAGATTCAGACCCTTTCTGGCTTTTCACTGTAAGGAGTTCCGGCAATTCAAGACCATGCCCTTTGGGCTTGCGTCAGCACCCTGGGCCTTCACCAAGTTGATGAAACCAGTGGCGGCAGCGATACGAGAGAAAGGAATAAGGTTGATTATATATCTAGACAACCTCCTACTACTGGCAGAAGACCGAGAGGCGCAAGATTATCAGACGAGATGGGTACAAGACCTACTCGAGTCATTAGAATTCCTGGTGAACACATAGAAGTCAGATATCACGCCAGCCCGGAGGCTAGACTTTCGTACTAGACTCGAAGAAAGCTACTCTGGAGCTTCCAGCGAGGAAAATACGAGATATCAAGAGAGAAATCAGACTATTTTGAAGAAACAAGTGGTTTCACTCAGAGGGCTCGCAAGGATTGTAGGGCTACTTGCAGCTTTCATTCAATCCATATTTCCAGCTCCCTTGCACTATCGAGCATTACAGAGGTTGAAAATAAGACACCTGCAGCAGGGATTGAAGTATCACCAACTGATACCCCTAGACCCAGAGTCCATCACAGAGCTGGAATGGTGGTTGTAGAATATGGACGCTTGGAATGGGTGTGCCATTTTCGGAGACCGACCAGACCTGATTATAGAATCAGACGCAAGCCGACTGGGCTGGGGTGCAAGGTGTGGAGAGCTACAGCCAGGGGGCAAATGGAGCAAGGAAGAGCTACGCCTGCACATAAATTGCCTCGAGCTGCAGGCAGGCTCGTTCGCGATAAAGACGTTCACGAAAGACAGGGTGAAGTCATGCTGTGAAAACAGAATCAAAATATCGAGGCTGAGTACCCCAAAAGGAAATACACCGAACACGGGTTACAAAGGAATATACAAAGTACTTTATTTTATACTGAATCCAGTTTACAAAAACAGAGCAAAATCAGATAGCTATCGGCCCTCAGTACAACACAACGAACTCCAGCGTGGTTCAGTGTGTTCAGTGAGAGACGTTGTACATTTGAATGCATTTGCTTTTTATACACTTGGTGGGCACGATGTCCAGCCCCACTTCGGGTTAATATTCCACTTAATACATCACCGATCTAGGGTTCGTGCCAAGTCTCGAACAACCGCATATAACTGGTTTGCGTTTAATACATGTATCAACAAGCCTATTCAATAACTGTGTATTCTAAGATTTTCCATGCAGGCCTTCTCAAAAATTAATACAATGTAGTTAAACAAGTGTTCTACGTTCAGTATTTGAATACATTGTTTGAACATATGCTCGTGGATTAGTTTCGTTCCACGAGTAATCCTTTTACACACAGGTCAATGAAGGATAAGGTCTCAGTTCATGACCTCAACAAGTGGCCTGCAGGCAAGTTACGTATTAGCTATGTACAGAGGTCAAGACGGCCATGTTGTATTTTGGAATGACATCGTCCACCATTTTAACTCACAGGGTGACTTTTACAAAGCGAATCCTAAAATGGCGGATTGGCCTAAAATGACGGCTTACATTGATTTAAGGTCAGGACCTTGCAACACGGATTCTTTCGCAAGCGACTTTCGAGCAGCTTGGCGTAGGCCAATATACATATATTTATTGCAATAGGAGGCACAATATAATTTCTCTTTTGACAAACCCTCCTTTTGGCCTATGCCAAGTGCTAAAATCTACTTTGGATCTCCTTGCAAATAACTCCATGCATCATCGTCCATGCACCCTGAATCACTGTCGGAAATATCTATTGCCATTAGGTCGTTTGCTAAAATTTCTTTCAACACATATTCTTTGGAAGTTTTATCTGCGGCATACAGTTTATGTCTTATCGAACCTATTGCTTGTGCGCAACATCCCCCTAGCATCGAACACATACCAGGTAGACACTGAATACAGCAACAAAGAAACAACGAGATTCCCAAAATAATTAGCAAGACCGATGCAAATGTACAAAGGGAGTAGGAACAATAGGTGTACTTTTAGTAGGCAACAAAAGTTCTAAAGAATGAGTTTCCTCGAGGTACCACAATCCTAAGGCAGCGACTATTAAAAACCCAACTATCATTATAAAAATACAGCAATACATTTTCGGGGCCCAGGCATTATGTCCATTGTCCCGGTTGGTCACCACCTTATTTACAAGTCCCATGCGAGTGGTAGCGGTAGCGGTAGCAGGCATTGTAGTCTTCAAACGGATACTCCAAAGTTCGTTACTGGTGACCTCCCGGTCGAGCGACTTCTTAGTCCTTCCACAACCCTAGCCAACAGAATCCCCTTTCTAAATTTTTGGGCAAAAACAAGCCCTCGAGGATCCTTTTCTCCTTCAAATGCACAGCCGAACCGTGCCGTACGTATATCAGATGCACAGCAAAACCGTGCCGTAAGTCTATCAGATGCACAGCAAAACCGTGCCATAAGTCTATTTCCTCGGACGTAGATTGTACCTTACTTTTCCCGGTACTGATTGATCTGGAAACAATATGTCGTCACTTTCTACTGGAAGCAACGTGTCGGAAGCAAGTGAAGGTGCCGAATTTGAAATGGCAGTTTCCGGATGCAAAACTTTTGGAGAGTGTGGAGACAAAATGGCAGCTTCCCCAAGCCTCACGTCCTCAGAGAGATTCTCCGACACACTCTCAGTGCTACTTACTGCTTTGGGATCGTTGGTTGCAGTATCAGCGAGGGGTTCTGTTTCTTCTGTAACATGTGGTACAGAGTGAGGACGTTTCTTGACGTGGGAAGCGTGGATCCAGTTCTTTCTCCCAGCGACCTGCACCGCTGTCTGGGTGACCAACAGGACTTGGAATGGCCCACGCCAGCGAGGCGCGAGGCAAGAGGAGCGCTCAAACGATTTGACGAGCACCCAACTTCCAGGTCGTATGCTGTGGCCCGGGCCCTCGCATCGCACAGGTAAAGCTTCATGTACCTCGTGATAAATCAAAAACAGGTTTTTAGTCAACTGGCTACAATAATCTGAAAGTAATACATTTTCAACATTTCTCTATGAATTACATTTAGGAAGGTTCCAAATATTGGCAGGTCTCCCCATTACCACCTCAAATGGAGAGAGCCCAGTCTTAGTTTGAGGGGTTGTACGCATGGATAACAACACGATCGGTAAGGCGTCCGGCCATTTTAGTTTGGTGCCGGCACACGTTTTAGCGAGCTTGTTCTTAATGATACCGTTGTGTCTTTCTACGAGTCCGGCGCTCTGAGCATGTCTGGCCGAATGGAACTGTTTGTCAATTCGTAATGCCGTACATATCTGCAGAATTACAGCAGCGACAAAATGTGGATCATTGTCCGACCAGATAACTCTTGGTAACCCGAACCGCGGGAAGTATTCCCTTAACATGATTTTTGCAGTAGTCATAGCTGTAGCATCTTTAACAGGGAAAGCCTCAACCCATTTACTAAAAGCGCAGATAACCACCAGCACATATTTCTTATTATCACATCATTCCATTTCAATAAAGTCAAAGTGGATCACTTCGAAGGGGACAGAGGGTGGCCCAAAACTTCCCCTTGGAGTTACTGTTCCCTTTCCCACATTATGTTGTAGGCAAATCATGCAATCCTGGACGTAGTGCTGGGCAATTTTCGAAATCTTGTCATTTACCCAACTTTCTGTAACATTTTTATCATCTTCTGGGCACATACATGCGTAGGACCATGGGCCATGATGACCATCATCATTACATACGCGTCAGGGAGTAGCCATTTCCCTTCCACTATATCCACCCAACACCCGTCATCATCAAGTTTCCCCAAGCCTTCAACCCACCTTTTGGATTCTTCTAACGTGGCATCAGCTTGGATATCCCGTACAAACCCAACACCCTCATCCATCGCATAAGCATTTATAGTCTCTCTTGAAACATACATCTCCGTATGGGGATCGGTAGCAGTTTGTCTAGCTATCTGATCAGCAAAAGCATTCCCTTTCCCTATATCATCTGTAATCTTTCGATGTGCTTCACTTTTCATAACTGCTAACTGAGTAGGGAGCGCAAGCGCTGAGAGTAGTTGTACTATTAGAGAGCCATGTTGGATTTTGGTGCCATGTGAAGTTAGGAACCCTCTCTCTGACCAAAGTCTCCCAAAGTTGTGAAAGTTGTGAACAACCCCAAAGGCATACTGACTATCAGTATATATATTTACTGCAAGCCCTTCGGAAAGTTCACAAGCTCGGGTCAGTGCTATAATCTCTGCGGCCTGCGCAGAATTATGCATGATTCTCTTAGTTTCCACAACTGTGCTTAACGTAGTGATCGCATAAGCAGCTGTGGATGTACCATCCGGAAGTTTAAAGCAGGAGCCATCACAAAACAGCTCTCCTTGTGGATTATCCAAAGGAGTATCTTTCAGATCAATTCTACCCTTTGTCTCTTGTTCGGTCGTATACAAGCAATCATGTGGCACTTCATCGCCGCAAGTAGTATCTTGCGGGAAAGGTAGGATTCAGCTGGATTAAGAACACAACACCTCTTAATTTGAATGTGAGGAGCAAATAAGATCAATTCATATCTTGTCAACCGTGCAGAAAAGAGGTGTTGCGTTTGAGTTCGGTTCAGTAGAACATCTACAGAGTGAGGCACCATCAGGGTTAGAGCATGGCCTAGGACCATTTCCTCACTCTGTTTTACAGACGCAGCAGCGACAGCTCGCAAACATCTTGGCAAAGCGCATGCTACAGGATCAAGGGCAGAAGAAAAGTAACCGCACGGCCTATTCTTCCCTCCATGTTCCTGCGTTAATACAGCCAAAGCACATCCATCACATTAATGCACAAACAACACAAAGACCTTTTCATAGTTTAGTGTGCCCAAAACTCGTGCAGAGCATAATGCAGTCTTAAGCAAGTCAAACGATTACTGGTGTTCCGCGTTCCATGGCAATGGCGAAGAAATGCCCATCTTCGTCAAAGCCAACATCGGTTTGATCACAAGTGAAAAATGTGGGATCCACATCCTACAGTAAGAAGCCATACCTATCAAGGCTCTCACTTCCTTCTGTGTATTTGGGACAGACATGCCAGAAATGTGTTTTATTCTTTCATTTGTCAATCTTCTTCCCTCCTTTGACAGGAGATAGCCTAAATAGGCAACCTCCTGACAACAATATTGACATTTTTTAAGCGAATCTTTGTGACCATGCTTGGCTAGATGGATAAGCAATAACACAGTGCCCTCCTTACAGGCACTCTCAGAGTCAGCAGCTAAAAGCAAATCATCAATGACTGAAGCAAAGTACAGGTAGAGGGCAATTCAAGGGTATCAAGTTGTTCTTTCAAAGCCCTACTATAAATGTTAGGACTCTCTGTGTACCCTTGAGGTGCACGAGTAAATGTGAACGAGCGTCCCCCTAAGGTGAACGCGAACAAGTATCTACTATCCTTGTTTATAGGAATACTAAAGAAAGCATTCTTTAGATCCACCACACTAAAGTAAGTAGCTGTAGCTGGAATCATGGTTAGGATTGTCGTTACATCAGGCACAATTGGAAATTGTGGAGCCACGACTTTATTACTGGCACGTAAATCAATTATGAAACGGAATGGAATTGCATTATCGCCTTTCTTGTACACGGGTAAAATCAGACTATTACACAAACTTCCTGAAATTTCTTCAATCACCCCGCGATGCACAAAATCGGAAACAATGCATTTCAAAGCTTGCTAGCCCTCAACTAAAATCTTATACTGGGGAATGCGTGGCAGCTCAATTCCATGTTTCAAAATTATCTTTATCTTGACAGGTTAAATCTGTAAAACACCGACATCATTGTCGTCAACAGCCCATAAGCTCTCTGGTGCATTAATGAATTCTGGAGGCAAAGGTCTAGTCAAAAATTGCGAGACAGAAAATTGCTGTGGTGAAATCGTCAAGCGCACTCCATCAGAAGAACAATACATCACTGCATTTAATTCTTTTAACAAATTCAACCCCAGCAAGTTCTCTCCACAATTCGAAGTCAACAGAAATGGACAGTGGTCCGTAAAGGGGCCCAAAGAAATAGGTACCAGCAAAGAAACCGGACAAACAACTGGTGTGCCAGAAAACCCTACAGAAACATTAGTTTGCCCTGACAGTGGAATGTTTGGAGCCCGTGAATGATCAATGGAACACTTCTGTGCTCCAGTGTCTATCAAAAACTGATGTTTCCTATTTCCCACCACCATTTCAATGTAGGGACCTTTCTGATTGACGGGATTAGGTGTAGGTTCGAAAAATTGCTTCAGGCAATCCTAGCGAAACAGAATGTCATCAAAAGGAAGCTCTTCAGATAAATGTGCAGCGGAAGGATGATCAAATATGTTCCTGGTGTCCACACTCGACGTCTGATTGTCCTGCGAGAAAGGTTGCTGAGGGTCCTGTGCAAACTGACCTCTACTAGGGCCCCCTACATCCGGGCGACCTCTGGATCTCCTACCCATATTTCCAAATGTATTATTTGCCCTTTGTTGAAGGACAGGGCATTGTGCTCGCCAATGAACCTCTCGACGACAATAAGCGCACTGGTTAATGTTCACAGGACCCAAGGGCACATTCCCCTGCGTGACATACTGACCTCTAACCTGCTAACTACCCCCTCTGGGGCCTCTAACAATTTGCTGCAATAGCACTTTAGTGTTCAAATCCCCTTTTTTTCGTTTTTCAACCCTATCTTTTTCATTATTGACACAGTTCTCGTAGTACTGAGCCAAGTGCAGTACTTCTGATTGTGATTTCACCTGCCAAGCGCTCTCAGAAGACATAATTTGTGACTGGATGTCAGGCAGCAACCCACGCACAAATTTGTCCACGAACAACCTTTTCCCAGGCTCTGTGCCTTGGTCTTGTCCACTGAAATCCGAAAATACCTGTTCGAACCGATTAAAGAACTCGGTAGCACCCTTAGACTTTCCTTGGACACAGGCCGTAAGTTTGTCCCATATAATTCTTTTTTCTGGAATAATAGTTTTTAATTTTGCAATAATTCTATCAGGCAGAGTTAGCATCACCTGAGCCGGTCTTTCACCAGCTGGCCTTTCTCAATCGAGTCTAGTTATATTCACCCATGTATCTCCCAACCCTGGTACGTCGTCTATAGTTCTAACTTGCTTCCACAAATCTACGGGCAGGAGTACAGGGAATAACAAATCGATATCACCTAAGGTGAACACTGAGGATTGCAAGACGGACTCTATTTCTTTATAGAATCCTGTCGGATTTTTCCTAATATCAGGAATGGATTGCCTAATAGTATTCAATTTCTGTCTTGAGAACGGGACGTGAACAAACTGTGATACATAATGTGCAGGAATGTCCACAGTGACTATACCCTGCGCAGCGCCGGCCGCAATCTCAACCTTCGGGACAAATGTCGGAGGAACCTCTCTCATAGGCAACTGAGAAGTAGGTGACTCCGAACGCTTACTAAGCAACAGGGCTAAATGAGCGCAAAAGCAGTCGAAGAAGTGTCAAGTGAAAAAGCTCTCTTGTAAATACTCAATAACTCTGTGGGACAACTAATCTTTCTTTTTACACAATCATCCTGTAGGTACTCTATCATTACCTGTATCACTTTCCTCTGCATTTCTGGCGTATACTGACTATACGTGTCATATATTTCAACTGGAGTTATCGACATATCTGAAATCATCGAAGTGTATCTTTCGTACAAATTTGTGTTTCCTCAGATATCGATTAACGACAAGGAAGGAACCGTTTCTGTACATACATATTTTCCTCCTCGTCATCCTCATTCTGTAACTTTTCTAACTCCTTTCTATACCCAAATAACCTCTCAACATGCTCATTTACCTTCTCCACAGTGTCTCTGGAAAACGCTAGAGTATTTATATCCCTTAACCCTTGCGGGAGATCCGCATTATTTAATTTTCCCCACATTATACGTAACTGAATCCCTAAACCTTCAATAAAAACATTTTTCTCAGGAAAATTATCCATATTACAAAGTGTGGCAAAAACACTAGCTTGATCATCCTTCTCCATACAATGCTTAGCCCATGCAATTAACTCACGTTTCTTCTCCGGTGGTACAGTATTGCGAGTGACAACCTTTGACCCTGCACCTCGATCGATTACAAGCGGCTCAGGACCACTTGGAAGAGAGGGAGCAGGCAAATTCAATGAAGGTAGTGTAACTGGTGCGATAAAAAGAGGTGGAGGAGCTGGAGGAAAGGGAACATTAGGAGGAGCAAGAACAACAGGAACAACAGCAGGTGGAGCAGGAATAACAGGAGGAAGAGGCAAAGCAGCAGGAAGAGGAACATACGGAGGTGGCGCAGAGGCACCAGGCCTTTGTTCATTTAATAATTTATCTATAAATTCATCGGAAGTATGGAGATCTTTGGACGGATACATTTTTTGAATTCCAAGTGAGAAAGCCCTGTCCATATTTCTAGTCGATTCAGAATGTTTATCTTGGTCATACAATAATGCTTTTTCGGCGTTCGTCTTATGACGGCGCACATGCTTCTCTCTACTTTTAAGTTGTTGCAACGCTTCTTTTTTCCAATTCTGCAAAACATCAAATGCTGCAGGTCTAGCCTTTTTCTTTAATAGAATTGACTCTAAATACTCAATACGAGGGATTTCAAAACTACCATTGATTGGCCACTGAAGTTCGGAGGCATTCTGGTTTGTCTCTGTCAAATGTCATTAAATAATATACTTCCAATGCCATGCTTACAGTACATAGTACATGCCGGCGACCCCTCCTGTGGTGCCGGACGGCTAAATTCCAAAGATTGTCTATCGCTACGGAACAATGCCCTGAAGCAGGTAGACAATTTCCCAGGCATATCAAATTATTGGTGTTACCTGGTCAATAATTGTGTCTGCAGATACAATGCGCCAAATTCGAGTTGTCACGGTTGAATTAAGAGTCGGGTCACGACTCACCTGAACAAACCTAAGGAGGTCCGATCGGATTTCAAAGAATCTTACCTAACTAATCTTACCTCGTGTATGGTGATTTCGGCAAATCTGCCCGCCTCGATAAGTGGGCCCTCATCAAGATGCCATCTCAGACCACAAGCTAATCGTCCAGCGATCAGGTCGTGCAGCGCTGCTGAGGTGTCGCGTCTCGTTCAATGGGGCCCCTTTTTGTCACACCGTCCGATCCCGGTCCGATAGCGTGTGTCAACCTTCAACAATCCGGCATCAATCTTGAGGGTCCCTATTCGAGTGCCAACTGTGAAAACAGAAGCAAAATATCTAGGCTGAGTACCCCAAAAGGAAATACTTCGAACACGGGTTACAAAGGAACATACAAAGTATTTTATTTTATACTGAATCCAGTTTACAAAAACAGAGCAAAATCAGATAGCTATCGGCCCTCAGTACAACACAACGAACTCCAGCGTGGTTCAGTGTGTTCAGTGAGAGACTTTGTACATTCGAATGCATTCGCTTTTTATACACTTGGTGGGCACGATGTCCAGCCCCACTTCGGGTTAATATTCCACTTAATACATCACCGATCTAGAGTTTGTGCCAAGTCTCGAACAACCGCATATAACTGGTTTGCGTTTAATACATGTATCAACAAGCCTATGCAATAACTGTGTATTCTAAGATTTTCCATGCAGGCCTTCTCAAACAGTAATACAATGTAGTTAAACAAGTGTTCTACGTTCAGTATTTGAATACATTGTTTCAACATATGCTCGTGGATTAGTTTCGTTCCACGAGTAAACCTTTTATACACAGGTCAACGAAGAACAAGGTCTCAGTTCACGACCTCAACAAGTGGCCTGCAGGCAAGTTACATATTAGCTATGTACAGAGGTCAAGACGGCCATGTTGTATTTTGGAATGACATCGTCCACCATTTTAACTCACGGGGTGACTTTTACAAAGCGAATCCTAAAATGGCGGATTGGCCTAAAATGGCGGATTGGCCTAAAATTGCGGCTTACATTGATTTAAGGTCAGGACCTTGCAACACAGATTCTTTCGCAAGCGACTTTCGAGCAGCTTGGCGTAGGCCAATATATATTTATTTATTGCAATAGGAGGCACGATATAATTTCTCTTTTGACAATGCGTTCTGCTGAAGATGGACAACATATCAGCAGTCCGATACATAAATCACCTGGGGGAACGAGATCCAAGATGCTGGCCGAGCTGGTGAAGGATTTTTGGCATACTTGCCTGCAGACAGAGACGTCAGTGACAGCAGAGTATCTGCCCGGAGCGCTGAACGTGGTGGGCGTCTGGAATTCGTGTTACCTCACGGATTCCAGCGATTGGAAACTGGACCTGACAATATTTCAGATGCTGGATCAGAGATGGGGTCCAGTCCACATGGATCTATTTGCGTCTCGCCTCAATACACAGAAAGCTGACTACTTCAGCTGGAGGTTAGACCCAGGGGCTCAAGGAACAGATGCATTCCTGCAAGACTGCTCGAAAGGTCTGCACTACGCTTTTCCCCCATTCAGAATGCTGAGCAGAGTTCTAGCAAAATGTCAGAGGGAGAAAGCAGAGCTAATTTAATAGCGCTGTTGTGGAAGTCACAAGGGTGGTTCCCAGCGCTGATGGAGCTTACAATAGATCTGCCGAGGGTCCTTCCCGAAGGAGATCGACTGCTCAAGGACCCAGTTGGGTCGTGTCATCCCCTGAGAGTGAGAGAGACACTCCCACTCGTTGCATGCAGGATATCAGGAAACACAGGGAACTGCTAGGCATTTCGATGCAAGCTGCAGAACTCATCACGGAATCCTGGGCTCCATCGATTAGGAGGAGCTACGATGCACCTTGGGCCAAATGGACTAACTGGTGTAAAGGGAGAAGTCGTCATCCCATTTCAGCACCTGTAGTAGCCATACTGAATTTCCTAGCACAGCTCCTGCAAGACGATAAGGCATTTCGAACAATACGAGTGCGCAGATCGGCAATCTTGGCAGGACACTTGCCAATCGAGGGAGCCCCCGCGGGGGAGCACGCGGCAGTAATTAGACTAATTAGAGTGGCAAAATGTAAGGTACCGCCGGAGACCAAGTACAAAACCCTATTGGACGTCACTACAGTCCCGCGATTGATAGAGAGCTCGTCCTCAGACAGATACTTAAGCAGCTGTCAGGGAAGCTACCAATGCTGCTTTGCCTCATATCCTGTAAACGAGTATTGGATATCAGAGTATTAGAGGTTAATAGGAGGATTTTTGGGCCAGAAGGAGAAACATTCTCCATAGTAAGCAGGACTAATACAGGAACATCGTTAGTTCACTACCCGTACTTCCCAAGTAATAGAAAGTGGTGCGTAGCGAGCTGTATCAAAGAGTACGAGACTAGGACAGCAGAGAGCAGAGCGGCGAATACCACTCAATTGCTGATAGCGCGTAGAAAACCATTTCACGCAGTAAAGACAGTGACCATTGCTAGATGGATCAGAGAAATAATGCATGCTGCGGTGATTGACTTAGGAAAGTATGGGGCTCACTCCGTAAGGGGGGCTATGGCCTCCAAAGCATTTATGGCAGGAGCATCATTGTAAGAGATCATGTTAGCAGCAGATTGGGCTGATGATAGCACATTTAATGAATTGTACTTTAAACCATCTGAGAATATAGCCGTTACTGTATTGGGGAAGCTTTGAATAAGCATAATGCTCGCCTCCAGTCTTGCCATAGAATAGAGATTAGCCCTGCTAACTGCGCAGGGAGTATTAATTCTATTAAAGACTAGGAAGCAAACATTAATTTCCCACCCAGAAGTGTTTATATATATTGTTGATCTAATGGATTGTGGATTATGATGTGTAATGATATGATAACAATGCATAGACACCACCCATATGTTTTACTTTGTATCTTCCTTAGGAGAGGATCAGAAGAATAGTTGAGTGAGATGTCTAGTAACGTGGAGTGAGCAAGCAGCCGGAGAAATAGCGGCAGACAGTTTGAGCGGATCAAGTCTTCGCACTGTTGGCGGGACAAAGTTTTGGATTATAGTGACTTTCAGAGCACGTGAAAGAGAGGAGGAGCTCAGGGACAGGATGTGGTTGTAGCTGAGCTTGAGAGTTAAGAACTACAGAGACTATGGGACGTGTAGTTCAAAGAGAGAAAAGTCACTTGGGACATTTCAAAGTTTGTTGGTTTGTTATACGTTGTTGAAACTGCTGAAGAGTGGTAATTAAAGAGGTTGAAGCATAATGCTCACCTCCTAGTCTTTGATAGAATTAATACTCCCTGCGCAGTTAGCTCCCACTGATTATAGCCACAAGCATTACCCAATGAGCAATGTCCTGAGAGCAAAGCCTCTCGTTATGCCCGGACACTCAAAATATACCCTCATTGCCGATTGGGGAGAGTCTGTACCCATGCTCAATGGCAGTGGCGGATGGTGAGTTTTAAAGCTGGTGGGGCGTAAAGTTCCCAAGTGTAATTTGGGAGCGACCATGCGCAGCGCACGAGCCCACACCACCAAATGGCCTCCAAAATGCGCTATTTACTGTCCAAAACCCACCGAAATAGGACATTAAAAGCATTAGGTTTTACATACTAATGGTAGTACATTAGTCTTACGTGTGCAGGTGTGATGGTGTATTTTACAGCAGCTTGTATTGAGAATAGCTGGTACTATGGTGTATGCATAAAAAATGTATCATTATATAGTCAGTAATGAGCACAAGTACAGCAATGAACAGATGACAGTAAATGAAAGGAAGTGTAACTCTGCAACTTTCAGAAGGGGGTCCAGGATATAAATGACATTGTTAGGACTGGAGGCTGGAGGCCTTGTATAAATGTGTCATAATGCAAGTTTCTAATCTCAGGCTGATCATTAATAATCATAAAATAAGGTGCAAGTACTGCAGCGGCTCTAGCCGATTGCTTTTCAGAAGCAACACTCCATTTAAGTCATTAAGTCTCATAACATTGCTTTGAAAAAACACTAGCAGGCACATTGAGTGCAAGGTTTGACGATGATGAATGTTTAATTTGAGCTAAAAGAGTTCCCACAAGGAGGTATTTTGGGCGGGTAGGGGCTGGAAATGGGTGGGCATGACCATTGGCATAAGCAGGGCCATGGGCAGTTAACGAGTGGTCAAATAATCAAACAGCACCTACACGCTTTGTTCCTTCTTCATATGCCATTTCTCCCTATCTGTACTCTGATGCAATAGTTTCGGCTTATAGGTGGCACACATGTGCCACCTAATAGCCCAAACTAAAAAGAGCAGACGCTCAATTGGTTACTTAGGGCAGTGCCATACATACCTGGGGATGTTTACCTATTGTTTACTAAAATGTCTACTTAGCTTTAACACTCTTGAGGCTAGTTTGGGGGCTCTAGGCATTATGTAAAAACGTGACTTTGATATGTTGGACCTGATTTACAAAAGCGTTTTATAATGGTGCAATTCCATTAAAAACGCTTTGTAAATCCGGCCATTGGAGTCTATGGAACATGACTCAACGTGTGGGACCTCAGAAAGACTGCTAAAATCAAGAAATATTATACAATAAACGTATGAATGCATAACAGCAGAATATTATAGAAACTTTGCGTCGTTGCAAGGTAAATTAGCTCCACGCTAAAAATCGACCTTCTGCAGAAAACATATTCTTTTATTGTACTTTTGCACAAGGGAACTGTATGCCTTAATACTAACCCTCTCGGCCTTGTGCAAAAATGCATCGAAATGTTATGATTTTTGTAATGCAGGACAATTGCAGTTTGTCTATTACCACCCAATGTTTTCACCCGTGTTGCATGAGTACATGGAACATAGGGCGATCAATGGACGTGTTAAAAATCAACCAGTGTGACAGAGGGGGAAAAGGTTTTTATAATCTCGCAACCTAGCGAGTGCTCAAAAGACTAGAACGTGCCCACTCTTGTAAAAGCTGGCAGCTTTCGGTATGCCTTCTCATGGCGCAGTGCGATTATCACTGCAATTGCCAAAGCAAAAACGCAGGCTACGCAGCCATTATCTGAGTGAGAGTGGTCAGCCAGAGCAGAGGGGAGAGGCGGGAGTTCTCCAGATCAAAGACGGGAGATTCTTATCTGCAGCCCATGTGTTCAGATGTACACCATTACATTTGACAACTCCGTGAGAGCTGCCGCACTTCACAAGCCCAATTTGGATTCCGTCTTTCCTCCAGAGAATGAGATTCATTAGGCAGAATGGAAAAAAAAATAATCAGAAAGTCATTCTTACCTCTGCGCCGCGGTTTAAGTTTTCATAATGAGACTCGGGAAGCTTGAAAGGCTGCGTCCGGTCACAAGTGGGTGCCGAGGAGCAGGCCATGCGGATGAGTTGCTATATTTGAAAACAACGGAGCACTATAGGCCCGATTTCCTTACAGACCCGTTCCTGCACTGCTTACGTAACGTAACGTTACAAGCTCCAATCGAGAAGAAGGCTGTGAGGCATACACCATGCCCAAGACTCACCCGACTCCACCCACGCGGAATGTCATTGGTTGCATGCTAGCACCGGACTCGGAGGAGGTCTCCTACGGCGCTGTTTGCGCAGAATAACAACAGTGAGGGGCCACCCCTCCAGCGCCCCGACAGCCTCCCAAATTAGAGGATGTGATACGTAGAGTGCGTGGAGCTACACTCTACATATACATACAATTAACGTAGCCTGCGTAGATCCGGACGCGCCCCACTGCTGTAGTGGTTGGGCAGGAGCAGGCCTGGCACTGCAGCCCAGCAGAGCGGCAGGTTAATAAATAAATAATGAATCTGCTGCTCTGCAAAAATGTATTTAATTAATTCCAAACAGCAAAAAAGAGTTGTCTCTTCTTCTCTCAGTGGCGGGAAAGGGGGGCGGCGCCCCCCCGCCCTATGTAAGCGGCCGCCACTGCTCAATGGCAAATGTGCCCGGGGAATTACTTTTGGGCATTTATTAGACAAAGCAAACACCCCAATCACCTCAAAGTGTTCCCTAAATAAACAGCCAACATTGGTTTGAGGCATGTTCTTCAGAAAAACACTAGCACCCGAAACAGAGTCACAATGGCTTTTAGGCAGTACCTCTGGCTATGCCCAGTAGCCATTTTGTTAAGGACATTGACTTTAGCCATACTTTGGGCCTTTCAAATTAATCCACAGTTATCACTGGGCGTGCCTTGCAGTCGTGCATACTGGACATTTGTACACTGTGCCACTAGTAACCTCAGTAAATTGCCATCTTAATGGCAAGTTGATAGACAACCATTCTGATTGGTTTGGCCCATGATAAAACGTTTAAAAGAGGACACCATTGTATTCAGAGGATACTACAGGGTTTTACTAAATCTGAGAAGCAAACATTTAAACCGAAGGATGTGATAGGCCTCCAGGGCATAACCCAAACCTTGGCTGGGTCAGTGAGTACTCAGAGTGGTGGAATATGGCCTAAAAAGAAAACAAAATGTCTGTTTTGGCCAATAAACCAACTGCTCCAGCTCTGGATCAGGAGGACCTATAGACCAGGCTTGTGATTCACAGGACTTGTGTCAGATGTGTGGGCATCAAGCCAGGTCTGTGTGGGCCAATAGTGCTAGACAATGGGCCCTGAACCTTGTCTGGGTTGGATCTGTGTTGACCTGCACACCAGGATTATGGGCTGTGGGCCAAGGCCAGGTTAAAGACAGGTCTGTGCAAGCCTGTGAATCTTGCTTATTGTGTGGGCTGTGACCCAGGTCTGTGTTGGTGTACAGACCCAGCTCAGGGTCAATAGGCCCCAAACTGGGTCTGAGCTGGTTCTGTTGTAGCCTGTGGACCCTGCATGTAGGCCTCTGGGTGATGAACTAGGTCTGTTGCAGTCTATGGACCTGATTTGTGGCATGGAAGCCCCAAATCAGTACTTTGCCTGATCTTGTGGGTGCCCTGACTCAGCTCAGCCCATGTGATCTCTCATCTGGGACTAAGCTGGGGCTATTTCATTCTGCAGATGGGTGTGAGCTTCTGTGTGTGTCTACAAACCTGTCTCAGTTCTTTGGTCCTGAGATGGGTCTGTGGGTGGCCTAGAGACCCAGATCTATGTAGATAGACTTGCGATTCAGGTCTGATACAAGTCTGTATGGGGCCCGCTGAACCATTTTTGTGTGCGGGAGGAAATTGTTAAATTCTTTGTCACAGACACAGTGTTTACTGAACATGGCCATGTGCCAAGGCCAGAGGGAGCATTGGGTGACATGGGGGTGCATGTGTCAAGGCCAAGGGACACCAGGCCCTAAATAAAGTGTCAACTAGACTTTGTTGAGGTCGTGCCCTGTGGCTACACTTGGGCTCATGGAGAAATTTGGGGCTTGCCTAAAAGTCATGCCCCAAGAATAGTGACTAGTGTGGCCATGCCCATTAGACACAATGGGTTGCTAGACGGTGCAGATGCATGGATGAAAGCCATGCCCTGGCAAAGTGCCCAATGAGCAAGGCTGATGCATGGATGAAGGCTATGCCAAATAGGCACATTGTGTGTCTAGGAGGAGGCAGGGTAAGGGCAGATGGCCATGTCATAGGCAAAATGCACAACGAACATGGCGTAGGCATTCCTAGTGACCACATACCTGGCAGACACAATGTGTGGCTATGAGGTGCCCAGCCCATGCCTAGTGCCCATATACCTAGAAGACACAATGTACGTCTAGAAGTGCCACAAGCATGCCAGAGGTTTTCCCTGGCAAAGTGTGCAACAGGCCCTTGGGGTAGCTTTGGCTACAGACCATACACAGATTCCTCTGGTTACAAGGGGTAATTTAAGGAGCCGGGGTCACGCACATAGATCAGGAAGCATGAAAAGTGTCCATTGGGTATGTTAACATATATAATTTAAAACAATAATTGTATAGCCTGTGTTATATACAGTTTGGTTAACTAATACAAAAACATCCAAATTCAATGAAAGTCTTGATTTGAAAGGATGTTAGGGTTGCAGTTACAAAACCCAAGAACTCATACTTGCCAACCCTACCGATTTATGCGGTAGGATACCGCTTTTTAAGCAGTCCTACCGCCTACCAATTTAGTGGCAACAAAGACCGATTTAGCAGCCTGTTCAGCCATTGTTCGAGGGTGCACAAGTACACAGAATCCAAGGAACGTTCTTCAGTTGGGATGTGTCCAAGCTGCTGCTTTTATAATGGTGTGTTCTTACTGGCAGTAGTTAGCAGACCAGTGCGCCAGTACAACCTCCCCAGACTGTCAGAGGCGCCCGTGAGATCCGCTCCAGCAATTCTGCATATCAACAGCCACATCATTCACCGTACCTCAGCTCCCCGGTGCCAGTCATCTACATGCTGGGGCGAGCCACTGAAACAATGGCAAGCCACTCCTCCTTTGAGTCCTGGCAGGTGTGAGCTTGAGCCCAGAGCTGGGGCGAAACCGCACGTTTCAGCCCTGCCCTGCGCGAGTCTCGCCACTTCCATCCGGCTGCAAGTGAAATATGCTATTTCTTCAGTGCAGCTGCACAATGCAACGCTCCTCTCTCCGGCACCTGCTACATACTTGGCAACCCTACCAATTTAGGCGGTAGGATACCGCTTTTTAAGCAGTCCTTCAGCCTACCGATTTAGTGGCAACAAATACCGATGTTTCCAATATTTTTGAAACTTTAAGATTCCTACAGATTTTTGGTCACAGAATGTTGGTATCACCAGTTATGTTTCATGTAGCAACGGGGCTACCGTCATTCATTGCTAAAATCATCACTGACCTATTGGAAAAGCCACTGGAGGACGAGAAAATGAGGGCTGTGGTCTAGGTGGCCTTTGGCTTTTGGCCCGTTGTCCCCCTTTCCCCCACCACATTTTCCCATACTCTGCCTTCCTCCAGACTTACCCCCACCCACCTGCCACGCTCCCTGGACACTGAATGGCTGCCCTTTGTCGGTGTGGTGACCTACCCAGAAAGAGGATAGTTGAAAGTAAGTTATCTGGACCAACATTTGGAAATTTGGAAAATACACCACAGGAGAAGCAGGTTAGGACACTAGACTATGTGGCTGGGGTTTCTATCCCTTTATACTCCTTTTGGTTGCCTCTATTGCTGCCTTTTCCCCTCAGCACACGTGCTTCTCATTTCTTCCCCCTGCTTCCCCCTCACCCATCTCCCACCCTCCCTGCATCCTGATTGGCTGCCATCAATAGTCAGGTGACTCGGAACGTGTGTAGGTGAATAGCAACCTCTCTAGTCCCCGTTTTGGAAAAATCCATCACACGAGAAGCAGGTGAGGACATTGGTACAGCTGGCCAGTGTTTTCTGAAATGTACCCTCTTCTTGATTTCCCCTTTTGTGGACACATATTCCTATTCTATTCTGCACAGCTATGATTACTTATTTCAGAACGTTTTATTTTCAGCAACAATTTGAATATTTTTTGCAGCTTGATTCATTATTGAGCAGCGAGATTGAATATTGCAGCTAGCCAGGATAGTACAGTTAAACTAATGGTTGCAGACATAATTTTTCAGACACAACTAGATTAATCTTTGCTCAATCCATTTTATTGTTAACAGCTTAATGCATTTCGATAGCTAGATGAGTTCTCGTGCACAGCCTGTTAAATATTTGCACAGCTTGATGGTTTCTTCCATGCACAGATAGGTTTGCCTATGCACAGCAACGTTAATCTGTGTACACCCAAGTCAAAATGAATGGAATAAGTACAAATAAATAAAAAAAGAAGTGTCAAGTCATAAACCACATGTGCGTTTTTTTTAGGATTTTCCATCTGGTTCTGTTATAGTGAGTTGAGGGCATGTGAAAGTAGAAAACAAAAGAAGAACGTTTCATTCCCTGACATTGGTGTTTATTACGAGTTCCCTGGTATCCCGCCAGCAATTTCAGTGGGACACTGGGGAACTATTGCACCGTATCTGCCGTTCGACATCCCAGTTTCACCGGGATTTATCTGCCGGTAGTGGCCTGATCTACCGGCAGGTCAGGCCTGCTGGTAGATCACAGCCCCTACTGGCAGCCCTGTAGTTTGCCGGTCCAGCATTATTACCAGCACCTTATTTCCAGAACAGCAAACTTGTAATGAGCCTGATTGTCTTATTGTTTGGTCCTGCTGGTCAGCCTTCTACAACACTTGCTCATCTAGGATTCCACATTTCCTCCTTCTCTGCCAATCTCCAGTGCCACACAGCTAATTCACAACTGTTTTTCAAACTCCCTGCTGACCCTCTTGCATCTTCCATCATCCCTGACTGCCTATCTGCCATCCAGTCTGGGTGTACTTCCGACGCACTCTGCCTCCATGCCAGCAAGACTGAAATAATTCCCATTGTGACCCCTCCTCCCTCTTTTTTTCCCCTCACTCTGGCCATTCTCTATGGGCTCTATCCCTGCACCTTCTTCTGAAGCCAGAAACCTTGGAGTCATCTTCGACACCTCTCTCTCTTTCCTCCCTCACACTCAGGACATTGCAAGAAATCACACTTTCAACTCTACCTTCTCAAAGGAATTCTCCCTTTTCTCACTTTCCCCCAGAAGCTCAATGTTACCCGAGTCCTGCATCTCTGTAGGCTTGACTACTGCAATAGCCTTCTCCTGAATCTACCTTCTTCCACATTACAATCCCGCCAGCTAATCCAGAATAGGGCAGTAAGATGTATCCTTGGCCTTAAGCCCAGGGACCGCATCTCTCCTGCCCTAAGAATTCTGGCTCCCGGTTGCGACACAGATTAAATTCAAATCCCTCTGCATCATCCACAAGGCTGTCTGCGGCCTCGGACCATGCTATCAGCAACTTTCTCTTACTAAATACTCCCCCTCTAGACCTTTGTGGTCCTCTGGCACCAACTCTCTGTGTGTAAAGCATTTTGCTAAACAGAGAGCCGGAGGCCGATCACTTTCTTCAGATGGATCCCTATTATGGAACAGCTTCCCCCTCCCACTCCGTCTTGAGGACTTCCTCAAATTCCAGAATGCTCCTCACAACTTTCCTTTTCACCTCCTCCTTCCCTTCTTCCCTCCTCTGCTAATCTCACAGTCGCTGTGATTGGTGGCCAGGACTCTTATTTATCCCTCAGGGACCTGATCTCCCATACCCAGTGGCCCCAGCCTCTGTCTACCTCTCAGCACTTGCCTCGGCACCCACCGGCCTCAAACCTGTAGGCTTGCAGTTTCTACCCAATGCGGCCCCAGGCCACATAGCACTTACCTTACTATGCACTTCATTTGCTGCTCACCCACGAGCATGGACATTCCAGCACTTACCCACACCCCCCACTTCCCCTCTTCTTGCTGCACTTGGACGTTCTGAATACTCACAAGGCATAGCAGGCTGGTCTTTATCGTCCACTGTATTCTTTGTTTTTCAATCCCATGCTCCCTCACTGCTGTCCTGTGGGTGCTTCGAAACAGAATTAACTTACTGTATATGCTCCCTCACTGCTTTACTGTGGGTGCTTTGAAACAGAATTAACTTACTGTATAAGCGCTTAACAAATGCACAATATATAAATAAATACATAAAAAAAAGCAGCTTAGGCGGATAAGCATTTTAAGCACACTTACCTCTGACTAGTAAAATGACAGTAAAGTGTGGCTGCAGTAGTGTGGCTGGAGTGCATCACACCGAACATGAAAGAATAAGAGCTCAGCTTTGAAGTGTTTTTTTTTTCACTCTGCTGGCCAGAATATTAATGAGATCCTTACTAAGGATGAGAGCTGCTGCTGATGGCCAAGACTGCAGAATCTATGTAGTCACGCTTCAGATGGCATCCCCTGTGCCACCTTCATGCCACACTGTGTCGGCCTAATGTGCTCCTTATTGATGCGCTGCAGCTGAATTCTACACCGGTGTACCAGACAGTGGGTGGGGCCCATTTTGATTCTTCGCGTACCATAATTTACTGGAAGAGATATCTTCTCTGCCAAAAAAATAAAATCATTATGATACTCGTGCATTTTCTGCACATAGATGGGTTACTCATCGCAAGCAACGCAACCAGCTCACCATTCGCTCCACACTTACTGATTTTTTATTTCTGTCTGTTCTTTTGCTTGAGGTACTTTGGGGTAATGCATTGGGATTCACGTACATGCCACCCGTAACGTATCGAAATTAGGGATGGCATGTATGACTGTTTTTGTGATTGGGTGTAAAACAGGATTTCCATGCAGGAGTTACTCCTATGCTCAAAAACCTGCCTCATTTTCAATGTGCTGCAAAGTAAATCTCACGTGTGAAAGTCTTCCATAAGACTTTTACGCATTAGATTTAGTTCACGCTCATTTTCCACAATTTGCATAGCCGAGATAAGGCCCAGATTGTTATGATTGCACATCGCCCTTCCTCTCCACCATAAATACTCCAGTATTTGCGCCAGCATGTATTTTAATGCTGGTGCAAGTGCTGTGGGTTCCTATGGAATCCATTGTAAATGCTGCTTGCCGTTCTGACATGGCAGGCGGGGTGTGCTCATTTTGCACAGCGGATTGCAAAGGGGTGATGTGCAAGCGTGCATGCCACCTTTTTCCACTTTACTTTTGCACTATGATGTGCACATTTTGAGAATTGTGGGGAGGGGGCCTGCCTAAGCAAAAGTGTAAATGTAAGTGGTCCCCTCCGTGTAGTCTCCAGGGAACTTGAAAATGAGCCTCAGGGTCCTTTACACGCCATTCTACATTTTACTTAATATTAGCAAAAGAACCCGTTCGATGAACGGGTTCTGTAGGCAGACATGATAACACTCTCATAAATTGTTGAAAATGAATGATCCTGTAGGTTGCTGTTCTGCCTTAACGGAAATTGTGCATCCTAGGGCCATGAAACCTGGTTTGTTCTCCCGGCCGGGACCAGTTGAGAAACATTTTTTCTTTCCATTCCTTGTGAACATGGTTTACGGCTTCTGCGGCAGGCACCATCTCGTAAAAAATCCACTGGAAAAGTAATCTCACCTGATGTGGCAAACGTTTTTGTTTCCCTTCCCAGTGAATATGGTTTACAGCATTGTAAAGCTTGTTTAGAAACAACATTTTTTGTTTCCCTTCCCGGTTAGCATGGTTTGCAGCTGCATCAGCAGGCACCATCTCGCAAAAATCCTCTGGAAAAGTAATTTCACCTAATGCCCCAAAAATGTGGAAACTTCGGGAATCCTGCCCACCTACACATTCGCCTCTCATACATTCTTTGTTTCCCTTCCCAGTGAACTGGTTTATGGATTCGTCGGCAGGCCACAAACCCACAAACACATTTTTACTTTTGCTGAAATCTGGGGAAGAGGGTGGGGCGCCCAAATGTCATGTAGCCAGTAATGTCCGGAGGGTCCTAACAGGTATCTATGCAAAATGCGCTGCAGATTGGTGAAACGGTGTGAAATTGTATAAGGAACAACACTTCGTTAAGCAACAAACACTCAAATTTTGACTTCTGCTGAAATCCAGTGAAGGGGTGGTATGTCCAAATATCATGTAGTCCACTGCACTCATCCTCCCTCCCTTTCCCCCTGTTCCCCTGGCACTTGCCACCTTGGCCCGCCAGGCACTTCCCAGCCCTCCATCCCGGTGGAACCCCACTCCTGCACTTCTCCCTCTACCCCTGCACTTACCACCTTGTTCAAGCACCTGCACGGTAGGATTGTCACAAGGCCAATATAACCGTTTTTGTTGTTCTTGATGCCCATGCCCACCCCCCATCTTGTCTTGTGGCGTCAGGAAGCACTGTATAGGCGCCATACAAATGTCCACTAAATGCAAATACAAATAAATAGCCATTAATGTCCAGAGAGTAATTTGGTGCAGTTTGGTTAAACAGTGAGGAATTGTATAAGGATCAACACTTTGTGCCGTAAACCCACAAACCCACACACAGCATTTGATGTTTATATATATAGATAAGCACTGGTGACTACACTTAAAGGGGGATTAACGGATATGTAGAATGTTTTCAGAATGATCACAAACGCAGTCATATCGAAACCGCAAATGATGTTTCACAGACACATGACTTGGTGTGTACTTCAGATAAGGTGGTAAAAATACCACACACATATGGACAAAAAAAAATTACTCAAGAAGTTAAAATAGTTTATGTGTAGAGAATAGAACTCACAGCATACAGCACTTATTTAACACACATATGAACTGCACGCAGTACAGCATCTGTGCTGCAGACCAGAGGGTAGATAAATTAACTGAAGTTGCAGTAATAATCCTTGTGTGCATTGCAATTACTAGGTATGCATCCTCCCACCGCAGATCAGCCATCAGAATTGTTGCCTCCATGCTGCAGACTTATGGGTACATTCATAGAGGTTACATTGAGCAACTTTGTTATACACTTCGGCCTGGTTTACTTTCAGTTAGTCAGGTGTAAGACCGAGTTACTCAGTGTGAATTCCTTGTGAATTGGCAACATAATGGTGCACTTTGTCACATCATTTGTTTCCTCAAAGAAGTAATGTGCTACCGTATACCTTCACCTGTGTGAACATTTTGTATGTGCAATAACAAAAATATTTGTACCTCCACTCATTGGGCCTCATTACAACTTTGGAGGCAGCCATGCCCTTGATAAGGGCATGGCTGCCTCCAAAACCGTGTCCCGGTTCCCTGAATGGGGAATTACTGGGCCATTCCGAGTTTGGAGGGCCCGGTAACTCCTCCCTCAGGGAACCCGGGCCCAGACCTTCCCCATTCCCATTTGAGCCCCCATAGGGCTCAATGGGAATGGGCGCGGGAGCTAACAACGGGCCGATTACGACCGGCCCGTTGTTAGCTCCCTGGTTCCCTCGCGGGACCCGGTAAGGACGTCTGGTAAAACCAGACGTCCACATCGGGTACTGCCAGGGAACCATGTAATATTGCGGAATGGGTTTAACGGGTCCGCCACCATTAGCGGCACCCGTTAACCCATTCCGTAATTGTTATAATGAGGCCTCTTGTGTGAAGTTGAATTTATGAGGAATAATGACGAATTTTGAAGTGTTAATCATACTCATGGTCAAGCAGTATTTACAAACATGAGCATATCTATGGCCCTCATTACGACCCTTGCGGAAATCGGAAAACGATGGCGGAAATGCAATACCGCCATCGAATAGCGCTCGGTGCGACTATGACCCGTCACCGCAAAGTACGAAGCCATTAGCGACACCGTAGTGAACGCCAACGCTAACTGCACCAAGCGCGCGCGCGCGCGCCATGCGAAACCGCAAACACCACCATGGCGCAACGGTACGCCAATTCCGACCCTAGCGGACATGTACCTAACGCCATCAGGCATGGCGTAATGTACCATTCCGCCATGGTGAGAAGTACGGCATCGCGAATCAACCGTAAACGGCCCCACTGAGTGCCTGTACACCGCTCCCTGCCCACAAAGTACAACTCCCCGTAGGTGCAATGAAGCCACAATGCAACCATTGAAATGTACAAGTCACCCATGCATGGCAACGAACAAAAGAAACACAAGAGGGGCCAATGGGAGCTGCAGGGCACAGATGGCACGAATACAGAAGCCATCCCAATGGACATGACCACAGTCCCCCACCAAGAAACGCACGCAAACACAGGCACCTGTGACCAGCCATATTCCGAGAATCACATCATTCCACCAGTCCACCTGGCTGACCGGCATCTGTTACACAAAACCCAATCCCCCGCCCCTGAGCATGACAACATTCAAACTGTCATATTGGCAGCCCCCATCCCTGACCTCACGGGCTTAGTAGGCAAACGCGCCCAGTACAGTACCACGCAACTAAACTCCGAAGCTGGAACCCAATGCAGATCTCCTCACAATACATCGCCCCCCAAATAGGCATATGCCACATCACTTGCAAAGAAAAACGCTACACGGGCCAAATCAGAATAGAAATTTAATGCACATCAAAGTCACCAAGCCCATACAGCCATCAGGCCATGAACTCCTAAACACCAATCACCATTGTGGGCTGCATCCGCAAGAAATGACCAGCCACTACTTGTGTGTCGTCCTGTTCCCTCATGGTACACAGAGCCACATTCACGTACGAAAAGGCAACATGGAAGCGCACAGAACCGCAGGGCCGTCCCAATGGGGAGGCACTAGTCCAGCCGAAAGGCCGAAATGTTGCTCCGAGCCACCAGTACAGCGTAAGGGCATGTGGGCCATTGGCGATCGTCCCATAAGATCGTAATGCTGCTCCACTGATTAACACGAAGCAGCAGGTGTCGGGAGTAAAACCCATCTGCAGGAGTGGCATACAGATGGCAGTGGCAAAAGGGGAGGAGATACCTGTCAACCAAAAGAAAAGAAAAGGAACAGAATGGCCATCAGAACTACATTCCAACAACTCACTTCAATGATCACACGAAATCCACAGCCATATGCATGCTAGCCCACTCCAAAGGATCATCACCACCCCAAAACCACTTGCGACTCCTAACCATCTATATCGAGGTGCAAACACCATCACAAACGAGTGTACCTGTGCATGCGTCTGTCAAAACAGAATCCATCAGATGGGAATGTTAATGTGCATGGACATAAGTGTCTGAGGGCGTGTCGAGACAGGGAGGGCTCAACAAGGCCAGATAGACGATGGTCCCACCATGGCAGCCCTGCATCACATAGCGTAGGGGAGGCGGATAGATCCCAAGAAGCCCTGTACATGGCAAACTCTGTATCAAATCACCTGCCCATGCATCCATTCATCATTCCCTCATCCCGGAATCAAAACGCCTGAATAATTACTCACATAACATTAGAAACATCCATTGAGTCTGTGCGTTATGCAGCCTGCAAAATCCACAGTGCCCCAGCCCGTAATTCCAGTGTTGTGAAGTAACATGTATCTGGGAACGGCCGGCCTCATCGCCCACGTAGCAATTGCGCATCCCAAACTATTCATATCAATCATTGCTTCCTCGCCATGGGCCCTGTCTCAAGGACATTGAACAACAGAACGTTATATTTGCAGTCAGACCTGTGGGCATCTCCTCGCCGCTAGCTGGAAACCGAAAGCGCCGCCCTTGGAATTCCACATTTGCAACATCACGCCGAAAAGGCATCTGTGGCCGTTTGAAATCACTAATTATTCCATCGAGTGCGGCTGTGTGTGAAAATGGCAACTGCCTTCACCCACAAATGGGACGCCTCGCCCGTCATTGCAACTCGGTAAAGTGATGCATGAGGGCCCACCGTTACTCGAGTACTACGTTCCACTGACCCTTCACAAGTCTGTTCGCGACTGCACAGATAGTATGTGCAACAATGGGACCACAGCAGAATGAACATGTCAACCAATGTTACACGGCCATCGGGTACAAATACATGATTGCAATAGCAAGATGCCATTCCCAGATTTGCAGCGTTGTGCGCGGGACGTGCTCGGCCAAAGGGGAGAGCAGCTTGCACAGGTGGAATTAATCACCACAGGTGGAGGCCATACAGCCTGAAAACACATAAATTGCACAGCCAGTCTCCTCCCACAACCACACCGAAATGCTACCGGCAGGACTCGCGATGTTGGCCCTGGGGGACCTGATAGCACTGCAAGTACTCCAACTCCAAGAAGAAGACGAACACCAACTGCAACCGGCCGCACGAAGGAGACGCAGGAGGAGGAGGAGGGCAAGGCAGGGCCAGCAAGGGCCGCCAGCACAGCCACTACCACCACGCAGGCAGCCCGCAATCCCACGCCTCCGAGCACATCCGTTCAACCTCACTGATGAGCAGATCCACACCCTCTACCGTCTGGACCGGGACACCATAGCCGCCATTGTGGACATGACACAGCTGACCTTGTCAGCATGATAGATAGCCCAACCGCCATCCCACCCCTACTGAAGGTGGTGTCTGTACTCCACTTCCTGGCCACAGGCACCTACCAGCACACAGTCGGACAGTTGCATGGCATTTCTCAGCCACTGTTCTCACGGACACTATTGCAAGTGCTCGATGCCCTCCTGCAGCACGCAGACGACTACATCTCTCTACCACGCTCGGAGCAGGAAATTACCAACACAAAAGTGGGATTCCATGCACTTGCCGGCATACCGGGTTGCATTGGTGCCATCGACTGCACCCATGTGGAATTGGTCGTCCCACATGCAATGGAGGCCCAGTACCGCAACAGAAAACAATTTCATTCCCTGAATGTACAAATGGTGTGTGACTCCAACCGGATCATTACACATTGTTGTGCCCGATTCCCTGGATCTACCCATGATTCTATGGTCTTGAGGAACTCTACAATACCACGCTAC
This sequence comes from Ambystoma mexicanum, assembly GCF_040938575.1. Taxonomy (NCBI): domain Eukaryota; kingdom Metazoa; phylum Chordata; class Amphibia; order Caudata; family Ambystomatidae; genus Ambystoma; species Ambystoma mexicanum. The sequence continues at coordinate 172,317,865 of NC_090924.1, read as the reverse complement.
ATGGAGCGACACGCAGGGAACAGATCCTGGCTACTCGGTGAGTCTCATTACATGCATGATTATGTGGGGAATGTGATTTGGCAATGACCTGGCAGGAAGGGGGGGGGTGTGCGTACGTAGCAATGGCATTCCACATCATAGGTTTCTCGTCCACATACAGGTGATGCTGGATATCCACTGAAGAGATGGCTCCTCACACCAGTCCGGAACCCACGGGACCAGCATGAGGAGGACTACAACCATGCCCACTCACGTACCCGTGTAGTCATTGAACAGGCATTCGGCCTACTGAAGACTCGTTTCCGCTGCCTCAGTAGGTCTGGCGGGGCACTCCTGTACCGCCATGAGAAGGTTGCAAAGATGGTGATGGCATGTGTCATGCTCCACAACATGTGCGTACGTAGAAATGTGCCCATGCCCCCTGACGCAGAACTGCAAGCACCTGATGATGGTCATGATGAGGGTGGGGATGTGGCAGCACCTCATGGAGTCTGCGAGGCACCGGAGGCCCGTGACATTCGTCAGCATCTCATTGATGTATGCTTCTAGCACTCACGCCTGGTGGCTGATACATGGACACGGGACTCGTGGCACTGTGCGTGTCTGGGACATGCACAATATGGACTGTACGCCTATGATGGCCTAGTACACAGAAATCAATGTCCACACATCTCATTGGTTGATCGTGCACTTTTTATGGCATATGTGATGTCATGTTGAACACCCTATCGACCCGCCACCCAAGTGAGCCCAACACACCCCCTCCACCCTCCTACCTCCCCCCCGAACCCCAGTGTCCAAAGATGCTCATTGTCAGTGGGCTGTCGCTATTGCAAGCCCCCTCTGCGGGTATCAGGGGCACCCCTGCCTGTGGAGCGCAGGTTCCTTCCAGATCTACGTTGGGGGCTGCCCTGGACGGAACTTGCAACGGATGATGTGTCTGCCTGCTCACGTCCATGCATGTCCCTAAGGGTTTGCGAGAGCTCAGTGAGCACACGGCGCACTGCGGCAAGTTCGGCACATACGTCTTTGGACGTCGCATGCAGTTCCCCCCTAAGGCTCTCGGTGCTTCTCTCCATTTGGACTCTCAGGCTCTCGGTGCTACTCTCCATTTGTGCCCTTAGCGTCTCTGTGCCTCTCTCCATTTCTGCCCTAAGTGTCTCAGTTGATGTTTCTATGTCTGCCTTAGTGCCCCCACATTCATCGTCATGGTCCTTGAGGAGCGTGGCCATTTGCTGCTGTTGCACGATTAACTTGTCGAGGGACTGTTGCCTCTGCTGGGCCATGCCCATTTGCGGGGGTGTCACAGAGGGGCTGTTGTCCTCATGTTGCCTTGCCACAGGGCTTGTGGGGGATGGCCAGTCGTTGTCTTGTGGGTGCCCCTGCGTGGTATCCTCATGTTGTACGGGATGGGACAGACAGGGGGATTGGGACAGGTCATGGATGGATCTGACTTCGACATCCCCGTTTTCTGTGTCGGAGCATGCTGCCATCAATGGGGTGTCACCTATGGTGCTGCTGCCACCAGAGGCAGTGCCTTCTGTGGCATCCATTGGGGGGACCTGTGGTGGTGTTGTGGGCATGCTGGCTGCTGGGGTGCCTGTTGATGTTCCCTCCTCTGTGCTGCCACCTGATTTGTGCTGCTGCCGTGTCTTGATGCGTGCAGCTGAGGTGGAGGGTCTCTGGCCGTTGGTCTTGGCCCTCTTTGCAGGTGTGCTGGTAGGGGTGTCCTGTAGCTCGTCGTTTGGATCGGACCCTGTGGTGGAGTAAAGGAGGGCGAGGGTTAATGATGGGTCTGTGGGAATTGGAATGGCATTGTATCACATGCTCTGGGGTGGTACCTGAGGGTGATTTGGGTCGGGTCCTTGGAGGTGCTTTGATTTGTGTGTGGAGTGAGGGTGCAGTTGTTTGGCAGCCTGCAGTTAGGGTGTGCCTGCTGCACGTGTAGTGCGTGTATTAGGGGTTTTTAATTATTTATGTATTTATTGTGGGTTTTAACGTGCGCTATCAGGCCGATGTGTGTGGCCGTTCTCCTGGACATGTGTTTCTGTTGCACTATGTGGACGCATGGTACTTCACATGGATGGACTGTGTGGATTTGGCATTGTTTTATCTGGTACACCTACCTGAATCTTCGGATGTCTGCACTCCTTTCTCCATCCCTCCGACTCCCTCTATGCTCTCCATTCCGATGGTGGAGGCACAGATTTCTTCCCAGGGGGTCAACTTGATGGGTGATTCAGGACCTCCCCCGGTGGCTGTGGCAATGTTGCGGTTGGCAGAGAGTATGCTGCGGACGCGTATCCGCAGGTCGTCCCATCGCTTGCGGCATTGCTGTGGGGTGCGGGGTGCGGTCCCCACCGCACTTACCCGCTGTGCCACCAGAGCCCATATGGTCTTCTTGTTTGCAAGTGCCGTTCTGGTCATTTGCGTGGAGAAGACGACGGCAGCATTCTCCTGGAGGGTCTCTGTTAGCACGGTGAGTTCCTCGCGGGAGAAGTGGACCTGCCGCTTGCGGTCGCACGCTTTCTTCGCTACTTTTCCCATTTGTCTTGGTTTCGCTAGGGTGGGTGACGGGTTGGGGTGTGTTTCAGGGTAGTGATTTTAGTGGTTGTGTGGTTTTAGTGGTTTTATAGGTGTACGCCGGGATGTTTCCCGTTCCGGGCCCATGTTTTAACTTCCGTTTCCGTATATTTCCGGTCACCGTACTTTCCGGTAGGCGCACACTGCGGTGACCGCTAAGAGGGGTGGCGGTATTGCACCTAGGGCGCCGTACGGCGGCGGTGTGGGCCGTTTTGGGGTCATTTCCGCCATCGCGGACTTTGCACTTCCGCCGTGGCGTGGTGCTCGTGCCCGATGGGTCGGAATGGGCCGCACTTTGCTCCTTCGTGCAATGGCGGAAACGCTATTTACGCTGTGGCGCTCCGGTCAGTCGCTTTCCGCAAGGGTCGTAATGAGGGCCTATGTATTGCATTCCTAATCGAAAGGGTGCGTTCTGGTAAAATTGTCTTATACATACATTGCATATTTTTACTGATACAGCGTTCCTTGCAATGAAACTCCAAGTCAGTTCAGTTTGTCCAAACAAGCAACGTACTCACTTTATTTATAATGATGTCGACAGAGGATACAACTCCCCAATCAGTTGTTGATATTAGCTTTTATTTTGTAACATCAAGTTCATTCCATTGTTTGCACTTTGTATAGAGTTTTCCAAGTTGGACGAGTTTTAATTTGTCATATTTTGAATTCAACTTGTATAATTAATGTCATGATTTTCATGGTGAAATCGCTGTAGGAAACGAGCTATTCAATTTGTATTAAACAAAATTAGGTGACAGGATACCTAATGTAATATGTGATTGACTTTATGTGCTTTGATAAAGGTTTTATGGTCGAAAACACGTGTTGGAATAAGGACACCTGATTCCAAAACGTTTAACTGGCCGATTCATGGAATTAATGTGTCCTGAAATTTTCAGCGCAAGCGTGCGAAAGCGTGTGATTCGCAGTTCCAGTGCGAAAATCGCAGCGAAACCCGCGCACAGCGATTCATGGAAGTCCGTGCGCGTGTAAATCCCAGGACGTCTCCAAATAGCGTGTGCTACGCACACAGCGAAATCACACATAGCGCGGCGCACACAACAAAAGTAGGAGGAACAGAGGGCGTGACACGCGGAATGGGGAACAACGCGTGAAAATGTGGGCGTCACGGGGGAGGTACAGGAGGCAAATGTGCGGAACGCCCAAACGCACGTTCAAAACACATATTCATGGATTCGAACGGGGCTAACGCGTGCGCCAAAAAAGGCGCACTAATCCAGAAACACGTACGCCAGCAGGAAGCAGGCGTACGTGGACCCGCGCAGCATAAAAGTGCACGCAAACAACAAACAAGCTCAGACGCCAGAATGAATATACCGTTCCTAGCAGCAGTGGTCGTGGGATAGGAGGGGGCTAGTCAGGCCCAGAATGTTCACACCCAGAACCAGCCTTTTTGGGATGTCTGATGACCAGGTGTATGGGAGGTAAAGGTTTCTACCTCACATAATACTTGACCTGGTCAGTGAGTGGGAGGATGACCTCACATCACCCACCCTGTGCTCCCAAGCACTCAGCCCCCTGGAGAAGGTCCTCAATGTACTGCACTTCTTGGCCACTAGATCATTTCAGCGGACAAGTGCTATAGTGGGGGGGGTGTCACAGGCCACGCAGTCACGCTGCCTACACCAGGTCTTGGCCATCATGACTGCACGCCCATCAGTCCGCAGGCACATATACCTGCCCAGAACACCTGCAGAAAGACAGGCTGCCGTCCAGGATTTCTACGGGGTGGCACAATTCCCCAAAGTCCTAGGTGCCATTGATTGCACCCATGTGGCTCTACGTCCTCCCAGGGCATCAGAGCACATCTATAGAAACCGCAAGCACTGGCATTCCATCAACGTCCAGGTAGTATGTGATGCCAAGGGAATCATCACCTCAGTATATGCCAACTATACAGGCTCCACCCACGACAGTTTTATTTACAGAATGTCAACCCTAAACCGGGACCTAGAAGCTGGGCGGCATGCCGATACATGGCTGCTCGGTGAGTATAAATGGCACAGCACATGCATGCATGTCAGATACTGAGTAATGTCACAACCCCACTAATGATACCCATCACCACCTCCCCAGGGGACAGTGCCTACCCTCTGAGCACCCACATGATGACGCCAATTCGGAACCCCACCACGCCACCCGAGGTAATATACAACACAGCCCACATTGCAACCCGGGGCATAGTGGAGCGCACATCCGGAGTGCTCAAGTCACGCTTTCGCTCCCTTGACCATTCTGGCGGGTAGCTGTTATACGCTCCCCCAGTAGTGTGCAGGATCATAGTGGCAGCATGTGTCCTGCACAACGTTGCAACACGCCGGGGCCTGCCCGTGGACATGGTGGTGTCCCCACATCCCCAACCACATGCACGCCCGCTGCGCATGGGAGGGGAAAGGGCACGGGGTGAGGCAGCCTGTATGCAGCCGGTGGCTAATTACTTCACCTAAAATCACACCCCTGTGGAGTGCACACAGCCCTGGCAAATACCATCTGACAATCAATGATGATGACATAAGGGAGAGTCAACTGTCACAACCATACCAGCCTGAGATTGGTCACCTGGAAGTGTTACATTGTGTGCATCCCTACCTACACAAACACCACCAATGCTGTGTCATCAAAAGACACACTTCTATGCTGCTAAATTCATTACCCCCTTGCAAAATACAACATGACAACAGTGCCATGTCACCCAACCCCTCCCCAGCACCGCCACCCAACACACCATGGCATGTCATGCTATGTGAGAGCAAACAAAGCAATCCCCAAAACATGACACAAGTGTCACAAAGTACAGTTTCCCTAATGGAAACTGGCCACACACAATATGCCCCCAGTAATGTAGAACTAACAACACACATGACCAAATACTTACCAACAATACAATGCAGCTACACAACCTCAAACATAGCATAAACATGACAGTACTAAGTTAAAGTAGTGGTAGTCTTACAACCTGATTATGCCAGCACATTGACCACTTCCAACTGTACAATGCTGCTGCCACGCAAATGTGTAAGTGCACTGCTTACAACATGAACTCCATCTCCAAAGTAGACGGCCTTGTGAAGACATGAGGAATGAACCTGCAAATTAGGAGGAAGACATGGATGCACAAGCACATATCAATACACCATGCAGTGTACAATACAACAACAATATCCACTAGGAATGTATACACAGTATTGACTACAGACTGCCCACACAGCTCATGGGAGACCAACATCACTGTGTAAGTCACTGTCACTTGGGCACACCCTTTGCAAGCCCATGGAAACGGGAGCCACACAAGGCAACACACTGTAAAAAAAAAAAGAATATCAAAAATCAAAAATCAAAAATGGCCATGTGGGGGCCAGGGGGGTAGGTGTCATGATCTCTGCTTCCAAAAGATCAGGACTTGCCCGACTCCCTTGGAAGCAGACCCATAACCCCGGTTCCGAGTGCCAGCCAGTCCCAATTGGGACCTTTTGGACCCTGTCCTGGCGCCAGTGGCACCAGGCTCATAAAGATGCCCAGTCCCAGCGCTGGAAGCGCCGGGCTCATAATGCTTGGGTGGACTTACCTGCAGCAGATCATGCTGCTTACTTACCTGCCAGTTGAACCCCTGATCCTCTTCTGTTTGGGACTACTTTTCCTGTTGGGTGGGGCAGGAGCCACTCCCTAGGTTCAGAACACTGGAACTCTTCTGGAAAGCAGGAACTCTTTTCTTACCTAGGCGTGGCTGTGGAAGGAGACACCTAAGCACTACAGGAGGCTATTTAAACCACACCCGATGGATGAATCTTGCTTTGTGTTATTCTGCATTCTCTGCAGCAGAACGCTCATCGTGTCTTCTGCTTCTGATCCTGGGCCTAAGGGAACAAAGGCTTACCATCCTGGAATCCAGTCTTCAGCAGCACCTGTATAGACAAAGAAAGAACAGGTTAGCACTACGGTCTTCAGTGGCAGCGCATCTCTTACCTGGTCCATCGGCTGTCACCAACGCCTCGCGCTGCATTCCGGCATCTGAAAGACAAAGGCTTACCTACTCTTCGCAGGCTCTGGAGGTCTTCGCACTGCATTCCGGCATCTGAAAGACAAAAGCTTACCAGCTCTTCGCACGCTCCGGAGGCCTTCGGCGCTGCATCCCGCATCTGAAAGACAAAAGAAGGTGCGTTTAAAGACATAGGGCAACTTTATTACTCACGTGCCATTACTCCTTCCCACGCCGAATCCAGTGGGTATTCCAGCACCCTTCAGCTTCTCTAAAGCTCCGAACTTGTACCTGCAAGATAAAAGGGACAGTTAGTGCGCATCGTGAAGCAGGCTACAAGCGCTTACTTACGTGCTTCCAGGCGCTTCTATTCCTCACGCGGGTTCGATCCTCAACTCTCATCAGCCCACCATCCGCCACCGCCGGAACCCTGCAAAACAAGAGATATCATTACAAAAGACTTTTAAGACATTTGAAGTGCCCAGAACTTACCGTTCGTGCAGTTAACGACGGACAGCAGTCCTCTGAGGTCAAGAGGCCTGCACCCTTATCCAGTGAAGAAACTGGTTACGGCACCCTGCCCCGAGGCAGATGGAGAGCTCGGCGTTCACTTACCTAAGACATCTTACTCTTCGAGTCAGACATACAGTGCACAGAGGTCCAGCCCAAAGAGCGAACCGTGTGTTACACATCACCTTTGAAGATACGGCATTCACCCAGTCAAGACCGGCGCCTCTGCGGGAATCAGGTGAGCGTTACAGTAGGCCACCCAGGAGGTCCGAGGACAGGGTGCGCACCAACAGCCATCTGTGTGGATGTTGGGAAAAAAAACACCTCCATGGGCTCATGGCCTGCACGGCAATGCCATTGTGGGAGAACTGCTGCTGTCGCTCTCATCACTCTCAGCTGCTGCCACAGGAGGTGGTGGTGCTATGGGAGGCAGCCCACGCAAAGCCCTGGTATGGTCCTCCATGGCAGCAAGCATGCAGGTGTGGAAGGTCTCGTTCTGGAGGATTATAGTGCGGAGATCCCCATGCACCACCTGACGTGATGCCCGGATCTCCTCCCGAGTTGCCTGCATCTCAGCTGAGAGCGAACGTGTGAGCCGCTCCAGCTGCTGTTCTGTCCTCAAGTTAGTGGAAGCCTCAAGGTCAACAAGAGTCTCCCTGAGGTGATGGAGTTCTACACTCAGGGCTTCCCTGTGGCCCTGGGACTCTATTGATATTGATTGGCGTAGAGTCTCCAGTGCCGCCCGTCTGTCCCTGTTGGACACCAACATGTCTTCCCTGTGTGATTGGCAAATGGAGTCTGTTTCCTGCTGTAGTTGCTCCATCTGCCTTTCAGGGGGGACAATGGAAGTGGCCACCCTCTCCATTGCTTGAGCCATCATCTCAACTGATGCTGCCTGTTGGGTTGACATACCGTACATGGATTGTTCCCATGCAGTATTGCCTGGTGGCGTACGGCCACCGCGTCGGCGGGCACCCCACCTGTTTGGGGAAGGCGATCTGCGCCTTGCTGTGTCGGCACTGCCTGAGGCTGCAGGACTGCATTCCCCCTCTGATCTGCTGGCCCAGGAACAGGATCAGATGTTGTTGAGTGTGGCCCTGCATCCGTAACCGCCAAAGGTGGACTTACCAACACTGACATCCCCATAGAGGGTTCTACCCCTGGTGCAGGTGGGTTGGACAGAACAGAATCCCTGCCAGAAACACTTACCTGCGATGCCACATAGGTCTCATCATCCGAATCAGCACCTGAATAGAGGTCTGGGGAGGTGCACCCAGAGACACCACTGGACAGAATGGTCTGCAGCAAGATTGGGTTCTCACCCACCATCACACCACATCCCCCGCTGGTGCCCGGTCGTGCCTGAGATCCCTCCTGGGTCTGCACCATCTCCTCAACCTCAACAGCATCAAGTGTGTCATCCCCTGAAAAAACAAGAAAGACAAAAAATGGAAACAGGTATTAGCACCATAGCACACAAATAGGCCTGACAAGCTACAGAACCAGAACATGATTTACACATGTCCCACATGACTATAACCCTCCCATGCATGCACTGTCACTGAGTTGGAAGGGGAGGCAAAAGGCAGACACTGATGACACCAAGATGGAAGAGCAACACATGTTCTGCATGCTGGGTAGCACTGCCATCACACATTGGCCTGTGAGTGGCATGTCCAATACACATACATGACACATGCCATCACAAAGATGGCATGTACCATAGCTATGGTACATTCCACAAGTACATCCAGATGTCAGTGAATGAATACTTTCAGCCATCCATGTGAGATGGACATGATGAGATGAAAAAAGCTACATAGTGTGACAATTTTTTTTTATTACTTGTATATAATCAAAATAAGATTTTTACAAGGACTCAAAAACAATTTGGTAGCACGAAAGAAAAGTTCATGATAGACATCACCAAGGGGACAAGAACAAAACAGTGCTTCCACCAAAAGGGATGTACGAAAGTCAGATGGCAATGTTCGATTTAATTTTTCGATCGCTAAATTCAAAAGTTTAGCAGATGCCGTGTGCCATCGTGTCTTGTCCCCAGTGATTAAACGATTCCACCAGATTTCTTCATTACCCGCAAACGAATTTACAGTCAGAGGGATGAAAAAGGTGATCCTTGCTTGTTGCAGGGCCGGACAGCGCATTAGCAGATGCCTGATGGATTCTGTTTCTTCAGGGGTTTTTTTTTTGTTTTATAATTGTATTGGTTTAAAAAATCAAACCTTTAAAATATGACACAATTCAAAACAAAACATTTAACATCTTAATGTCGTTATCACTCCTCTACTTATGCCCCTGAGATGATCATCTCTTCTACCTTACACAAGTAGTGTACGGACCTTTCTCCAAGGTGTTTATCTCATAGGTCAGTCCACACTTGTTATACTTTCGTTTTGACGAATCGGGGATCAGACACTTGAGTTTTTAGATAACCTCTCCTCGATTACAGCCAGGAAAGAGGTCAGGGGCATAATTAGTTTCCAATCCGATCCATTCCACATTTTCTGCCACCACTCGTCCGCGTGCAGTGTTTGATGGTTTGCCTACCACTGTCCCAGAGGAACAGATCTTTCATTTTTTAAAGAGTGGCAAAATAACACCAGGTGTTTAAGGGATTCCGGCTCCTTAAGGCAGATATGACAAATGGGATTTGGATCAATGTCGTCTGCTCGCAGTCTGATGCGGTCCTTCGTCTTGAATGAATTCAGCCTGAATAACAAAAATAGTCTACGTGCCTTCGAGTTTGGAAAACGAATCATATAAGGCTGCAGTACGTTGTAGCTTTTGGCTTCAGCGGGCACATCTTTCATCGCGCTGGCAGCTTGGCGTTCACTACCTGTGTCAATCCAGTCAGCGCGCCAGATCTTCACTTTAGCTGCTGTCGGGTTTAAGTGCAGGGCTTGTAAACTAATGTTGTTGATGGTTAATAAATCTTCACCTCGTTTTACCCATTGGGACAAAATGTTGGAGCCTCCACTGCACGCATTATGCAGGATCTTGAATTGTAGGATTCCCTCTTCAGTTTTGGATTTCCGGAACAACGATAGTTGGTTCCAGCAGACCCTCGCATGCAATGAGACAAGCGCAAGTTCGTACCTTATGCATGCAGTAGATATTCCTATTGGTAGGCTTAGAGCCTTCGTCCAGAACATATGTTCCAGTGATGCCCAATGTGTAGACGGACAACCAAAGGCATTTTCAGTGCCGTATGTTAAAATCGGGACCACTTTCTGTTCGTAAAAATTTCTCAGTGGTCGCATTGAGAATCGCCCATATTTTTTATGGATCACAAGAGCCTGACGTGCCAACTGCCCACATTTCCTCTTTGATTCAGTCACCCAAGGGTCATCACAAATACTGGAGTTCAAAATCATTCCTAGATATTTTACAGATTTTGATGTGCAAAGGACCACTTGCTCTAGTGACCACCTGTGTTTTGAGCACCTCTGGTTTTTGCGTGATCTTAGGTTCTCAAACACCAAAATGTCAGTTTTTGCAGGATTTAACTTCAAGTTGTTTGTATTCACATATCCTTGAACCGCGTCTAGTTTGCGTTGGAGGCCGATCGGAGTTTGATCTAGAATTACTAGATCGTCGGCGTACAACAACCAACTTATCGGACTTGAGTTGAGTTTTGGAGGGAAGGCTCTCACAGATTCGATTGCTTCTCCAGTGTCGAAGATAAAAAGGCTGAAAATTGCAGATGCCAGGGGGCATCCATGTTTCACTCCCTTGAGCGTTTTGATTTTAGCGGATAGGGCGCCCAAATGATCAAGACGAATTGAAATTGAGGTGTCTGTATGAAGCTCTTTGATTGCCGCAAGTAGATCTACTGGACACCCCCACCCTTCCAGTTTAACCCATAGTGCTTCGCGATCTATCATATCGAAGGCCATGGAAAAGTCAACAAAAGCTGCATACACCTTTGTGTTTGTGCGCAGGGCTTCCATTTTTAGCAGGTTTAAGATTAGCAGGTTCAGTGAGCAACCCACCATTTTCACAAAACCTGCCTGTCTTTCGTCCACTTTTTTCGCTGTTTGTGCCCAATTAATTAATTTGATTTGCAGCAAAGATGCGTAAAGCTTGCCTAGGACGTCAAGGAGGGGCACTGGTCTGTAATTTTTCGGTGACGCTCTGTTCCCTTTCTTGAATATGGGCACTATTATCCCTGACTTCCATGATGACGGTACTTGCTTTTGCGAGTTTATTCTTGCAAAGAGATCGAAGCACAAATCAGCCCACAGGTCTGGGAACTGTTTAATCATAAAGTTCGATAGGCCATCAGGACCCGGGGCCCTAGAGTTTTTCGTTCTCATTATTGCATCTCGTATTTCGTCTCTTGAGAAGTTTAGGTTCCAATCTGATTCGATAGGTGAGTGTGCATGCGGGACAAGGGACTTATGATATAGCGCAGTGAAGTGCTGGACCCATTCAGCTTCCGTCACCTGACTTATAAGTAATGCCTCTTGTGGTGATTTCATCACGTTTATTGTTCGCCAAAACTCACCACTATTCTTATTGGAAAGAATCTTCAACATTGCCTCTTTGTAACTTTTAATCCAGTTTTTGTAGTGTTGTTTTGTTACTTTGTTTCGTTGCATTCTTTCTTCTTTTGGACCTAGATTATTTTTCCGAATTTCGGCTCGCATGGCTCTTTTGCGTTGCATCACCGTTAGATCAAAGGAGTGTTTTTTCTTGAATGATCTGTTTTTCATTCCGTTATTTGTGCTTTTAAATTGCGCCAGTATGGGAGCATACTCAATCTCCAAAGGTATCTGCTTAAATTGGGAGCATATGGGGGCCACTTCTTGTTCTTCCAGTCTTATTCTGCTGAGATTTTTGAGCCCCATTTTTTACTCAGGGCACCTTTTGTGTCGTAAAATTTTACTACCAGCATTTCGTGGTCGCTGTTTAACATTGCACGAACGTTCAAAGATTTTGTTCTCGTGTGCACACTGTCAGAGACAAAAATGTAATCGATGGTTGAACTACAGAGCTCACGCTGCCACGTAGCCCTTGGTGAAATGTCACCTTGGGTACAGCCGTTTAACATAGACAAACCTCTTACAGACATTTCGTCTGTCCAGGTTTGAGCAAGGCGACCTTTAGTGACGCTCTGGGGTTTAAAAAAATCGATATTTAGATCACCACTGTCATGATGCCTACTCCCGGGAAGCCAGTTCAGGACCAGTGTCCCCGAAAGCAGACATCATGTCCCCATGGAGGGCGTCAGTCCTGGCACCATAGGTGCCAGGCTCATTATGGGAGTGCTTGGATGGACTTACCTGATGCAGACCATGCTGCCGGAGCCAGACCTCCTTGAGGTCTGAAAGGGACTATTTTACCTATGGGACTATTTTACCACTCGGGCGTGGCTGAGGAAGAATACTTACCTGGAACTACTTTGGGGGCTATTTAAACCACGCCCAGACAGCAGCTCACGCTTCGCGTTGTTCTGCATCTAGCAGCTGGACGCTCACCGTGTCTGCTCCTGCATCCTGGCTCCAGCCACGCCCGCCTGCAACCTGGAACACCTGAAAAGGAAGGAAAGGAGAGAAAGGTGAATAATTGAACTTTACCTACCTCCATCCGGAGTCCGGAACCATCACTATGATGATCCTGAGAAAAGACATTATTTTTAGAAGCGCATCGCATCGCTTGCTGCAGCGCCGCGTTCCACTCACCTTCACAAGGCACCCTCGGGCTCTTCAGCGACCATTGGCACCATCCGTCGCCTTTCTGCGCCTAAGGAGAAAAAGAGACAAAACAAAGGTGAGCGAAGGAACAGATTGAGGAAGGCCTGATTATTCCACCTTAAGACTTACCTGATTATTGTTGGGACAATCTTTCCTCACCTCGGGTCGGCGACGCTTCTTTGGCACTTCCGTACCCCGGCCCCTAAGGGGAAAAAGAAACACGCATCAGTGGGTGAAAGCAAGATCACTAAGGGAACCATCCATCAAAAAGACTCACCAGAGTTTACCTTCGGCGAATCCATTCCTCAACGCGGATTCTTCATCCTGCATCTGAAATAGAGAAAAGGACAACGGACAATTAAGGCTTGAACTTTTGCAACTGAATACTTACGGCCTCATATCAGAAAAGTCAAGCGGAGTTGAATACTCACCAAACCCGAGATACAGTGAAGTAACTGGAAATCAACGCGCCCCTGCATCGGAAGCAGGATGGAGAGCTCCTCCTTTCAGACTCTAAGGTGAGACTCTACATGGAATCGCGGAGGGGGTTCGAGGAGTGTGAGATGGGGAAGGGGGGGAATCCGACACATTATCCAGCAGACAGTTAATCCCCTTTTCCATCTACAGAAGGATTCTTCTACGGGCCAGACAGGCGAGGTTTGGGGGTCCGGTCCAGTCCGTCTTCCGAGTCCTGCGCATCACCTTAGAAGAGGTCATAGCAGTCCAGAACAGGTCGGCGCCTCCGTGGGAATCAGGTGAGCGTCACAGAACGCGAAGCCTACCTACAATTTCCCACCCGGGCGCTATGGAGACTTCCAAGACAGACCAGCTGGCCCAGCTATTGGGGGAATTACGGGCTGAAGTTCATTCCGCTCGCCAGGAGACGAATGCCCTCAGGAGAGAGTTAATTGTATCTAAAGAACGAACTGATGATCTTGCCAGACAGCTATTACAAGGTCAGGCTGGTCAAACTCCTTTACCAGGTTCTGGGGGTAATTCCGCCGCAGTGGTTTCAAATAACCCGGTGCAAATTAATCTACCTGGAAATATGCCACTGGCCCCACCGGAACGTTTTGCCGGGGACCCCAAAAGGTTTGCCGTATTCATGAATCAATGCCGATTGCACTTCCTTTGCAGACCTGGGTCTGCTTTTGTACTATCATATCTCAGCGGCAGTGCTGCGGATTGGTCAGTTCCACTGGTTACTCAAGGTGACCCAATTCTTCGGAACTTTCAAGCCTTCCAGACAAGCATGGAAAGACTTTTTGCGCGGCATTCTCAGGGACAGGCCCTGGACAACGAGCTTCTATCCCTACGACAGGGTAACCTGGACCTCTTAGCCTATATCGCGACCTTCAATAGGTTAATTGTGGAGACTGGATGGCTGGAGGATAAAAGAATCACTTTATTCCATCGAGGTATACGTGGAGAACTTAAGGATGTCCTGGCCCAGGTCGTAAATCCACCCCAAGACTGCTCTGAATATATAGACTTGGTGATCCAATTAGATCACAGACTTCAAAACAGAAAGGCAGATCGGTCCAAGTTTGAGACCCGGGTTTTGGTCAAAACCCATGTTAACCCCAAGGGTGCCGATGTTACTGAACCTATGCAAATTGGAGGGGTTAAAGGACCTTTAACTCAAAAAGAGCGTGAACAAAGACAGCAAATGCAATTATTCCTTTGTTGTGGGGCTTCTGGACACTTTTTACGAGATTGCCCTATAAAACCGTCTAATGAAGGCGGTAGGAGTCGCTGATAAGAACCTGATGGAATCTGAGTCGGGAAACGACCACGCCCGACAAGCATAGGGGTCCGCTTGCCGAGCTTAAAAACTAACTCTCTGACCTCGCATTTCATCATGCCAATGGTCCTCGTAAATCCGAAGCAGCCTGTGCGGTTACATGCCATTAATGCATACATCGATAGTGGGGCTATAGGAAACTATGTGGATCGTGAATTGGCTTCCAGGATCAACCTCCCTCTTTGCCCTAAAACCAATAAGGATGTCATCACCAGAGTGGATGGAACCGAAATCGCCTCTGGGCCGGTAACACACTCCACTACTGAAGTGACATTGTTGGGTCAAGACGGACATAGGGAGGCAATTGTGTTTGATGTAATCAAGGCTTCGCAATTTCAAGTAATTCTAGGAATTCCTTGGTTGGAAACACATAATCCTCGAATTGACTGGCGAGCAAAGAGGATAACCTTTCCAGATTGTGCACAAACCTGTTATCCAAGAAATCCAAATATTGGCCTAGCTACAATAACCCCTTTCATTTTGCAAATACCGCCAGAATACCAAGAATTTCAAGACGTCTTCCAAAAGGAACAGGCCAACACTCTACCGCCTCACAGGTCGTACGATTGCCAGATCGATCTATTGCCCGGTGTACAACCCCCTTGCAGCAGGATCTATGCCCTTACCGAACCCGAGAATCTTCATTTACGACAATATCTAGATCAGTACCTAGCCAATGGTTTTATTCGCCCGTCTAAGTCTCCTGCATACTCGGCTTTATTCTTCGTGCCTAAAAAAGAAGGCGATCTCAGAACTTGTATTGACTACCACGCATTGAACCAGATAACTGTTAAAAACCGATACCCTTTGCCTCTAATCCCTGAACTCCTTGACCAGGTGAAGGATGCCTGCATATACATCAAGTTAGAACTCCGGGGGGCCTACCATCTGGTGCGAATAAGGGAAGGCAATGAATGGAAACTGCCTTCCGCACCAAATATGGGCTATTCGAGTACCAGGTGATGCCTTTCGGATTGTGCAATGCACCGGCTGCCTTCCAATACTTCATGAACAATGTCTTTCGGAAACTCATCGACGTTTGTGTTGTCGTATATATCGATGACATTCTTGTGTACTCCTCTTCGGAATCTGATCATAGAAAGCATGTCAGGGCAGTTCTCAAGAAATTGCGCCAACACAAACTATTTGCTAAACTTGAAAAATGTGTTTTCCATGCCACAGAAGTCAAGTTTCTTGGTTTCATCCTGACACCTAAAGGAGTCCGCATGGACTCACGAAAAGTGGATGCTATCCTCAAATGGCCATCGCCTAGCTCCGTGAAAGGTGTTCAAAGCATGTTTGGCTTTGCCAATTTTTATCGCAGGTTTATCCCGGAATTTTCTCGTGTGGTTCAACCGATCACTGTGCTCTTAAGGAAAAATAAACGTTTCGAATGGTCTGAAGAAGCCGAGCAAGACTTTCAGGAACTAAAAGCTAAATTTGCCTCCGCACCTGTATTGAAGCACCCGCGCCCAGATCTCCCTTATGTCGTCGAAACTGACGCATCCAGCCTAGCCATGGGAGCTGTCCTGTCTCAAAGAGATCTCGAAACTAACCAACTGCATCCCGTTGCATTTTGGTCCAGAAAATTCTCGGCACCCGAGGTTAACTACGCAATCACTGACAAAGAACTGTTAGCCATTAAATCCGCCTTTAAAGCCTGGCGTCATTATCTACTTGGCGCTAGACATACCATCACGGTGAATACCGACAACCGGAACTTACAGTATTTAAAGACCGCCAAGGCTCAATCATCTCGACAGCTCCGTTGGGCTTTGTTTTTTGCGGAATTCGATTTTGTAATCACCTACCGTCCTGGCTGTAAGAATGGCAAAGCGGATGCTCTATCCCGAATAGGAATGGGAGAAACTGATACTAACTCAGAACCTGTACCGATAATTCCCGAACAGAGAATTTTGGGCATGACTTCTTTACAAACGCTTGAAGACATTCAAGCTAGAGTTAAACAACTCCTGGACCCAACAGACTTACAGGATTGGGTACAAAAGGGATCTGACTTTACTATAAATAATGATTTACCTTATTTCCAAGGGCGCTTATTTCTGCCACACAAGGAATTACAAGAGCTCGTTATTTCTCGTTATCATCATACACTAATAGAGGGGCACCCCGGTATTGCCAAGACAGAAGAAAAGGTGAAACGACAATTCTGGTGGCCTTCTTGACGAAAAGATGTTAAATCATTTGTGATGTCCTGTGGTGTTTGCGCCCAAAATAAAGGCCAAAAGAAAAGACCAGCCGGTCTCCTTCAACCTTTAGACATTCCGCCAGCACCTTGGCACACCCTGTCATTGGATTTTATTACGGACTTACCTCCTTGTTCAGGATATAACACTATTCTTGTTATTGTGGATTTATTTTCCAAAATGGCCCACTTCATTCCATTGAAAGGTTTACCTTCAGCTTCAGTTCTAGCAAAAGAATTCCTTGAAAATATTGTTCGTTTACATGGATTCCTGTCTGTACTAATCTCAGACCGGGGAAGCCAATTCATTTCCCACTTTTGGCGTAGATGTTGTCAATTGGCACAAATCGATGTAAGATTATCGACTAGTCACCACCCTCAGACCGATGGTCAAACAGAGAGGACGAATCAGACCCTTGAGCAATATTTACGTTGTATGTTGCAGCAATCTGAAAGTAACTGGAAAGACATTCTTTGGATCCTCAAATATGCATATAATAATTTGGTACACTCTGGAGCTGGGCAAAGTCCTTTTTATACTTTATATGGGCATCACCCTCGAGCCTCAGACCTTGACTCGCCTCAAGGCCTCGGAATGCCCGCAGTGGACCATCTGCATTCTACAATTACCCAAGCCTTCAAAGAAGCAACTACACATTTACAACAAGCCAAGAGAAAATACAAGAAGAATGCTGACCTGCATCGGAGTGAAGCACCTCAGTACCAGATTGGGGACCAAGTATGGCTGGTTACAGGCACTTATCGCTCAAGGGACCTCGAACTTTTAATCCAAAATATCTGGGGCCTTACTCCATTACGGCCATAATCAATCCAGCGGCCGTTAAACTTGATTTACCAGCTAACATGCGAATTCACCCTGTTTTTCATGTGTCACTTTTGAAACCAGTGCAACCTGGAACCAGACTAATCAAGCCTCCAGAACCCATTCAAATAGATGGAGAACCTGAATTCGAGGTGAAGAACATTTTAGATTCAAAGATGTTAAGGTCAAAACTTTTCTATCTAATCGATTGGAAGGGATACGGGCCTCAGGAGAGGTCGTGAGAACCCAGTGACCATGTACATGCACCTCGATTAATTAAGAAATTCCACCGGATCTTCCCAAACAAACCAAAACCCCCGGAGGGAACAATCTTGGGAGGGGCCTTGGAGGAGAGTGCTGTCATGATGCCTACTCCCAGGAAGCCAGTTCAGGACCAGCGTCCCCGAAAGCAGACATCATGTCCCCAGGGAAGGACCTAGCAACCCCTTATAGGGGCTCTTTGGACAATGTCCTGGCGCCTTTGGCGCCAGGCTCATAGAAGGCACCAGTCCTGGCACCATAGGACCAGGCTCATTATGGGAGTGCTTGGATGGACTTACCTGATGCAGACCATGCTGCCGGATCCAGACCTCCTTGAGGTCTGAAAGGGACTATTTTATCTATGGGACTATTTTACCACTTGGGCGTGGCTGAGGAAGAATACTTACCTGGAACTACTTTGGGGGCTATTTAAACCACGCCCAGACAGCAGCTCACGCTTCGCGTTGTTCTGCATCTAGCAGCTGGACGCTCACCGTGTCTGCTCCTGCATCCTGGCTCCAGCCATGCCCGCCTGCAACCTGGAACACCTGGAAAGGAAGGAAAGGAGAGAAAGGTGAATAATTGAACTTTACCTACCTCCATCCGGAGTCCGGAACCATCACTACGACGATCCTGAGAAAAGACATTATTTTTAGAAGCGCATCGTATCGCTCGCTGCAGCACCACGTTCCACTCACCTTCACGAGGCGCCCTCGGGCTCTTCAGCGAGCATTGGCACCATCCGTCGCCTTTCTGCGCCTAAGGAGAAAAAGAGACAAAACAAAGGTGAGCGAAGGAACAGATTGAGGAAGGCCTGATTCTTCCACCTTAAGACTTACCTGATTATTGTTGGACAATCTTTCCTCACCTCGGGTCGGCGCCGCTTCTTTGGCACTTCCGTACCCCGGCCCCTAAGGGGAAAAAGACACACGCATCAGTGGGTGAAAGCAAGATCACTAAGGGAACCATCCATCAAAAAGACTCACCAGAGTTTACCTTCGGCGAATCCATTCCTCAACGCGGATTCTTCATCCTGCATCTGAAATAGAGAAAAGGACAACGGACAATTAAGGCTTGAACTTTTGCAACTGAATACTTACGGCCTCATATCAGAAAAGTCAAGCGGAGTTGAATACTCACCAAACCCGAGATCCAGTGAAGTAACTGGAAATCAACGCGCCCCTGCATCGGAAGCAGGATGGAGAGCTCGTCCTTTCAGAGTCTAAGGTGAGACTCTACATGGAATCGCGGAGGGGGTTCGAGGAGTGTGAGAGGGGGAAGGGGGGGAATCCGACACATTATCCAGCAGACAGTTAATCCCCTTTTCCATCTACAGAAGGATTCTTCTACGGGCCAGACAGGCGAGGTTTGGGGGTCCGGTCCAGTCCGTCTTCCAAGTCCTGCGCATCACCTTAGAAGAGGTCATAGCAGTCCAGAACAGGTCGGCGCCTCCGTGGGAATCAGGTGAGCATCACAACCACAGAGTATCATGCCTGTTCCTCTTGATGATTCAAGCAAATTGTCAATTATGGAGGAAACTTGGTCAATGAAGGAGTAGGACCCGGCGGCTTGATGATTCCAGCATACATTAAGTATGTGGAATACATCAGAAGGTGATGGTTTCTCTGTGAGCTTTCTTATTTCACATACTTGAATGTTGGGCGTATAGTTTTTAGAAGTTATCAAGCGGTAACCTGAAGACCGTTTGATCAGTGTTAACAGCCCTGCTATCGGGCGCCCCTTGTCCGCTTTAATAGCAGGGTTCAAAGCACATTCAAATTCGGAGATCACCGGCTGTTCACGCAGCCAAGTTTCTTGCAAGCATATGAGATGTAAATCTTGGGCCCATGCGTTATTTAACAAGTGGACAAAACCACGTGTGTTCCAGGAGGCAAGCCGACATTCTTGGGCCATGTTGGACTTTGAACATTAGCTGTGTTGCTTACTATTTAAGGCTGATGCCAGCCAGTTCCATTCCTGTGTTACTTCATTGCCTCGTGTGCCGTTTAGTGCAGTTTTCACCGGGATGACCTCTGATGCTCCGTTATTTATCGTTATTTTAATTTTATCCATCGTGCTTGTTCCGACTTCCTCGACAAGCTCCATGGGCTCAGAGTTCTGGTAAATATGCGCGGAGTGATGCCTCTTGTTGATTGACTCGTCTTGTCTCCAATGGCTCGACTGAGCCATGCCGAGTGCTTTTGTGCATTGAGAATGTTCCAAAGATGAAGATGTTTCTGTACGTAAGGGCCGAGAGACACATAGTCCTGCAGACTTGAATGGAATATTGCGTGTGTCTGGTTCTAGTAATTTATAGGTATCAAAACCCAACGACAACAGATCTTCATCAGCCTCTAAAATAACATTTGCAATTATGTGAGAATGTATATGCAAAATCACTTTGTCTGTTTGCCGCTCGTCCGGAAATTCAACCGTTTTCAGGTCTTTCGAATCAAGTGAGCGCAACCGAGGTATATGATGAAGTAATCTCAACACGTTTGATCTGTTCAAAATTAGTTTGTCACCACCTACCAACCTCTCCAGCATTATTTTAATCAAGCTAGGCACTTCGTTCGAACCCCTGTTTTCATAACGGTTCTCTTTCTTCTGATTGTTTGTTTTAGACTGTGCAACATAGCTATTGCCGATTTTTGGTAGTGGTAATTGTGGAACAGACAGGGCAGGCATCCCAGACCCTTCAATTCTTTTTGAGTGGTTCTCTCCATTTACTACTTGATGGTTGCCTTCGTCGAGATCTAACTTCATCTTCCTGTTGTTCAGCCTCTGCCTTTCCCATTTTGCTTGAAGTGTCATGAATTCTGGGCTCCTAGGTACAAAATCTGATTCTTCTATTTCTCTGACCAGGGGCACCAGCTCACATCTCCTCTGGTTAATGTCTTGTATTGATATCGAGGCATTGCTCTTGCTAACTTCGATTGTTGCTCTTTTTACCATTTGTGTTTCTTTTTCAACTTTCTTGGGAGCATTGGTCGTTTTTGAGGCCGGAAGTACTGACGGGCTTTTTTGTGAGCATAGGTTAACACACGGTATTTCCATACTGGCTACACATTCTGTCTCAGGATCTTCATACGTTGATAAGTCTATTAACTCTTTGTCAATTGCCAAGTCTTCCTCGCAAGGCAATATTTCAGTAGATGTCTTCACGTTTTCTGCTGTTAACGGTTGGTCCAATGTTTTATCCTTAATTGTGTCTGCTAGTTTCAGGCTTGAGGTGATTGCTTTGTCCACCAATTGGAACATATTCAGATTGCGTAAACATTTCTGTGCTCCTTTTTGCTGGGTTTTTTTATGAGCAGGTAAGTTCTTTTGCTTTTTCACCATCCGTGGAGGAGTTTTTTTTGTAATCTTGTTTACTATGGCCTGATTTTGTGTGTCTTGGTTTCCAAAAATGGGAAATATCCCAGCCGGAGTCTCGGATGCTGCAGGGTTATCTCTCGTTTCGCCCACCTGAACCCTCTCTTTCCCAGAAGGCATTGAGCCGGATGCTTTTTGTAAATCTGTTAGGGCCGGATTTGCAGTATTTCTAGCTTGATGGAAGGCCGTGTTAAACGATATGTCCAGGGGGTTAGAGAGCCCAACATTTCCGCGCTGTGGTGTGTTACAGATGCTGGATTTCTCTAACGGAGTTTCGGACGACGGTGGTACAGCATTGCGCCCTGGTAGCTCAGGTGCATTGTCTTCAATTACAAGACTTTCTGAAGATGTAACAGTCAGGTGCTGAGATTGAGTCGGATGAACTTGGAAGGCCATCTTCATTGCCCCCTGGACGGCATTAGAAGCAACTTTAGCGGAACAATGTGCCTCCGGCATCTTTGTCACGCTCGAGTCGCTAGCGCAACTATGGCTATCTCCTTTTTGAACGATCAGAGATTTCCGAAAAAGAGACAAAGCTTCTTTTGCGACCTCTGCGAACAGCTTTCTGTCGAATGTGTCGTTCTGTTTCACATTATTTAAGGAGTTTATTCCTACCAATATGTTTTGGGTTAGCTCCTCTTGTTTAGCCTTTTGGGCACAGTGTCATGCTTCTAGATTTAACACTTTTGAGTTCATCATGGCCAATAGAGTTGTAACGTCTTTCACATTTTCATTTAAAGATTCGTACAACTTAGTGAAAGGTGTTAGCGAAATGGCCATTGCAGATGTTAAAGCTATTAAAAGTTCATTTGCTGGTACGTGAGCACAGGGGGCTCCACTACCCTCACTTTGTCGCTCTTGATAAGGCCGGGGTACCCGTCTATGCCACGTCCTTTCTCGACGGATTTTAGGAAAAGGACGTTCAATTAACGACGAGTCTCTTGTGGGAGAGTCAGTTAATGAGTCTTCACTAGATGTAGCCTTGTTTTCCAGGCTTTGGGGTCTCTTCCGAGATGTTGATACTGGCAATCTTTTCTGGGAGTCTGCTACATTAGTGTGATGTGACGATGTTGTCTCATCTGAGGATACAGAAGTGGCTGCCTTAGGTCTTTTATAATTGCCGGATCCCCATATGTCACGGTTTACATTTGTAATGTTAACACAATTCCTTTTCAGGGGTGCTTTAGATATTGCATCCTGCACGGGGGTAGATGTCACAGACTGTTTAAATGAGTGGGATTTGTTTAGATTAATCAATTTTTGAAGCACTGTAGAGACCAGTTCCAAAGAGTTTCTTTTATCACAGGTAGGAGGACCTACATTATTGCCCCTCTGCTCACTACCTAAATATGGATCACACACTAAATCATCCGCATGCACCGTTGTTCGTGCTTCATCCGCGTTCAGTAGTGATGATATTAAGAGGGGGATAGGCTCAGCAGCATTTGTCATTTTGTTTAGGGAAGAAAAATCGCTTTGAATTATTGCGCCTACCTCGTGATTAGTTTCAGGAACATCAGTACAATTCACTGCACTCTTGGGATGCCATATCTCTGCGAGAGCAGCTGCGGCAGGGCAGACGCGGCGGGCCTCTGCCAAGTCCAACAGGCACTGTGTTGCCTCTGCGTCGCTGGCCACGGCGTCGCATCCTCCTACTGCATTCGCTTCCTGCGACTGGCTCCGCCCCTCAGCGTCAGTGAGGGCGTCCTCCGCCTCGTACAACAACGCCGCCTCTCTGACCTCCCGCGACACACCACTCGCCGGCCCTGAGCGGCCAGAAGCTCGCACATCACCAGCTGTCTCTATGGAGAGACAGAGCTCGCCCACCCCTGTTGCTAAGTCCTGAACCACAATGAGCGAAATATCGCCCGTAGCGCTCTGACAACTTGCATTATTTGACATGTGCCGACATATGACTTCAGCTTGTTTAGGGCTACTTAACACGGGCGTAGGGTGGATTTTTCCACAGGGGTCCGAATTTGGGCGAGCACCCTCATAAGGTGTAATCCCACAAGCTTCGTGTGGCAGGGGATGAAATACAATGTCTTGGATCGGAATATCATGGTCCGTAATGTGATCCAAATTTTCCGATGCAGATCGGCAGGAAAAGTATTGGCTCACCTGTTTGTTGCGTGCACCTTTCACTGGCAGCTCATCTTGGAATGCCATGCGTTTGACTTGCGCTTGCGTCCTTAGGGATGTGGATAAGTTCGATGGATCCATCGTCAGCGCTGCGCCACTCGCCAAACAGCCAAACAGTGGATTCCTCAGCCCTTAGACCTCAGGGCTTAACGGCGCAAGGGCGGGGGAGGTGGCCTTTTGTGTCTGGTGACCCAGTCAGGTGACTTGGTCAGGTGGTAGGAATGTTAAAGCCACAGGCACAACACAGGCACAGGCACCTCCTTCTCCTTTCTTCCTTTCTTCAGTTCTCCAGCAGGATGAGTCACTTGCCACAGCCAAACAGTGGATTCCTCAGCCCTTAGACCTCAGGGCTTAAGTGTGACAAAATAGGCATGTGCCACACACTGCAACACATCCAGTGTACAAAAATAGTGATTGCAGGCCGATGTACACATCAATGGTTGTGCACTTCAACGTGACAGGAAACAACTATCATGTTCCACATTCAAACAGGCCCCAAAAATGTATGTGATCAGGCCAATACTCAATCAGCCTGAATGGTCAAATCATTCACCTAACAAGGTAACACATGTGGGCCAATGTGGGATTCATCAATGACAGAAGCATGTCACAAATGTAACAATAGGGCTGAGGAATGCGTAGCAAAAGTGGGAGAATTGAAACAATCAGCCTGAACGAACACTGAAAAATACAAACAATGTTGTTGCAAGATGCCACTTCAAGGGCAACTGTTGTAATGTTGCGCTAAATTACTACTGTGGGCAGAAGGGATACTGTCACACCCAAATCCAAGGCCGCTGAATGCTTTGGCACACACACCCTCAACTGGCACTCAATCAGAACCCGTTACCCATGGGCACTCACCGGACAATGCATCATAATCAGGTAGTTCTCCCACACCTTGGATCTGTTCCTCTGTGACGAAGGCCCCAGCAACAGACTCATGTTCAGTGAGTTCGTTGTCCTCTTGTGGAGACCCACCGCCAGTCACCAGAGTAGCAGCATGATTTGAGGCCAGCTTGTTCTTTGCTCTGCGTTTCAGGTCATTCCACCACTTGTAGCAATCATCAGCTGTGCGCCTCACAAATCCAAGGGCACTTATGCGGTCCGCGATGGTCTGCCAGTGTGCCCTACGTTGACCAGGTGTGGTCTTGCACCCTGCAGTCACCACCATTTTGCGGCTATGTGCTGATACATAGGCCACAAGTGCATCAAGTTCCGGATCATTAAAGTAAGGCTTCCTTGAGGTACCGGAGTGTGTAGCCGTGTCTGGGGTCTCAGCCTGTCGTGCCAGAGCACCCTTCTTCCTTCTTTAAAGGTGGAGCAGAGCCAAAGTGGCTTACGCTGCTCTGGTCAGTAGGGGCAGAATCACCGGTGGACTGGGTAGTAGGAGTGTGGGAATGCACAATGACCATAGGTCTTGATGCAGGCATTGGTTGCAGGGCAATGTTGGCAGGGGGAACGTCAGTTTGATGGACCTGGACTGACACTGTCCTGGCTGGGAGAGTCAGAGCTGGGGCGGATGGAGCTGCAGCTGCCCCTGCAACCTCCCCACCCTGCATACTTGGGGCAGCAGATGACATAGCTGCCCCAGATCCCCATGGCTTGGTGACAACAACTTGCACCGCCACACGTGGCCTAGACTTGCTGACCTGGAAGTCAGCCAGGGAGTCATCCTGTGCCAGGTCAGGTGCCACAATGGGTTGGTCCAACAGGGCTGAGCTGGGATGGTGTCAGCCACGTTTCCCTCAACCATGGGGGGGGCATGGGTGTCCCTGATTGTTCCTCCACACATGGGGTATAGGGGCACCCTGCAAATCCCGGCCACGTCCCCTACCGCGCCCACCACGCCCACCTTTTGAAGGTCAGCCACCTTTGCCTCCCTTACCGCTTGGTCGCCTCCCAACCATGGCACTGATGTTGTTGTGCGTATGGGAGTTGCAGTAAACTATTGTCCTGGGCAATTGGGGCTCAAAGGGGTAGGATACCAGATGGGATTCGTACCCTAGTGCTCTAACAAGGCTGTTTGTGACCCCTGAGGGAAGATGACAGGTCACGCAACGCACAGGCAGCCCAAAATCAAAAATTAACGTGCACGCAACCCCTCGTAGACCACGTGCATGAAAAAATGAACCCGCACTACTCTGCACTACTCTGTGGCACCCAGAAACACAAAACTAAGCGTACGCGTAATACACGCAGCCTACAATGACCTCTGAAGGGGAACGCGACACACGGGGCAAGCACAGTTGCTAAGTACGTGCAGAACTCACCGTCTGCCTGGAAAAAGAATGTGAAAATACGTGCGTGTGCGCGTTGGCAACACCCCCGCCAAAAGAAGAATTGTACGCTGTCTGAGGAGACAGGACAAAAGGAGAAGTGAACTCTGTTTGAGGAAACAGGCCCAACAAAAATTCAGAAAAGAGCTGTCAGAGGTAACAGGGAGTACGAACTAGAAACACTGTGAAGTAATCGCGTGTGAACCGACAAGTTCTAATGTAACTTACGCGCTTACGCGCTAAGGGCCTTTGGTCCAATGAAATCACGTGCGTGTGCTGACGCGCTTATGTGCTAAGGCCCTTTCCTCGAATTACACGCTGACGTGCCATTTTTTCACGTGCCAAATCACTCCGTATCAAGCTGGCCACACGAAAACACACGGAAGACCACGCTCCTGCCCAGAAGGCCAAATTACTGCCCCCCAGAGCCTCGAGCACGCTCCCACCTGCCATCTGCTGCTGCCTGACTGCCCGCTGCCCACGTGCCCTGCCATTTGTTGCCTGCACGTCAGCCAGGGGTGTAGTTGCTGTGACCACCCCTGCTGGAACCGAAGACTCCCGACTGGGATTCCATCGCTCCACAGCCCAGCCCCAGGACCCAGTTGCCCACCCACTCCTGCCTCTGGGGTTGCCATGTCCAGCACAACACCATCTGGCAGCAGTGGCAACCCCCACGCACGAGCATCACATCTCTTGGATCGGGAGGCGCTCGCACTCGAGCTACATTTAGCAGCAGAAGCGGCTTTTTCTCTACACGCGATCGTGTAGTTGCATTTGAAACCACGTTGTAGAGCAAACTCGACTCAGGTTCTCGAGGATGCTATGGGACATATGAATATCTCCGGGCCACCAGTGCATCCGCACATGTAATTCCCGATCGAGCTTACAGCTTTTAAGTCCAAATTCAATAGGCTCAAGAAGAAGGGATGTATCCCGGAACGCGTCAGCCACAAATTATATAAATGGACTATCACTGTTTACTTTTCTTATGTTTCTTTGTAGACATTCATTTTGGCTTTTTCACTCCAAGTCTGTATGGTGAATTTACTGTGACATTAATTAAAACCCCCCATGTTTTGGGTTTTTACGAAATTACTGAGTGTTCAGTCTTACTACTAACCTAATCAGAATACCATTGGTTAACTATAATAAATGCATTTAAAAATTGTTGAATCATCATTTGATGGACTTATGATAGAGTGCAGGGGACGGGAGGGTTCCTAGCTTTGGATCCTCGTTTTTTGTTTCTTCTTATACGGTTGTTGTGATCCTGTGCCAGGTTCACGTTTCCTCCCCTGCACCTCAAAAGAATATTTACATTTTTACATATCATTGAGCAAATCAATCTCTAACTATCTAATATTAGGGAGTGCTTCTACTGATCTACCCCTTTGCATAGCACTGGCAACCCCCAACCAGAGAAGCAGAGGGCCACTAGCTTCACTGCCACCGAAGTTGGTGTCCTG
This sequence comes from Ambystoma mexicanum, assembly GCF_040938575.1. Lineage (NCBI taxonomy): Eukaryota > Metazoa > Chordata > Amphibia > Caudata > Ambystomatidae > Ambystoma > Ambystoma mexicanum. The sequence goes on along the minus strand of NC_090924.1, from coordinate 172,290,702 downwards.
GTGGAGCAAGTCCTGGGGCAGTATGATGCCCTCTTTGGAAGTTTGCGCGCCGACAATGAAGGACGGACCAGGATCTGGATGGACATCGTGACTGCCATCAACGCGGAGGGGGTGGCAGTCCACGACTTACATCATGTCAAGAAGCGCTGGGAGGACTTCAGGTCCAGGACCCTCACCAAGGCCTGGCGCCTCGCTAAGGCAGCGGATGCCAAGGGGCGCTGGGGCCAGCTGTCGAACCATCAAATGAGGATCCTGGAATGCATATGCCCAGCGCTCTACGTCCAGATCCTTGAGAGGCAGACCCGTCTGGAGTCGAGCGGTAAGTATACATGCATGTTGATAGTACACTTTGCGTGTCGTGGTGTGCCAGTAGTGTGCAGGTTGCACATGTGTTTACGTAGGGCCATGTAGGGATGTGTATGAACATGGGCGTGAGGCTGCCACATGTGAGTCCTCTCAGTTGTGAGACACATTGATGGTGTATGTGTTGGTAAGCATGCTGGGCAAATGCAGGTGCGGGAGCACACATGTTTGAATTTCTGTGTATGTACATTGGCACGGTTGTGGCATGGATGGTGGTTCTTAATGCATGTATCTGCACTGTGTACATGTGCATGTATGTGTATCTGACAAGTGTGCAACTGTGATACAACATGGATGCACGTGACACTGATATGTAGAAGGATGAATGGCAGATGTGACATGTATGGCGATCTCATCACTGCAACAGTTGGAGGAGATGTAGACATGCATGTAAGTGTGGTGGCGTGTGTGCATGTCTAGTACACTCCTTGTGTTTCATGTGATGTCAGGCTCACCTTTGTCTGTTCATGCTGTTGTATGTGTATGGATGGTGCTGCCTGGTGCAATATTGCTGTTGAAATGTTCATGTGTGTGAGTTAAAATGACATGTGTGTCGTGGTGTGTGATGCCGTGTGTTAGGAAAGATTTCTTAATTGTGGGTAATTTTCCTTCCATGTGGCAACCCCTAAACTTTTTGCTGTTGTTTTCACCATGATCTAGACTTTGCCAGATAAGTGCAGCCTTCTGCCGCACTCCTCTGGGCTTTCGCTCCATTCTTACGGGGAAACTGACATGCCCTTAAGACAGTCAGTACCGGGAAACGTTGTTTTCCGTAGTTTCTTTATCATGTTGCAGCTTTCGCGCAACATGGCACAAGAGGGCACTGTAAGCTAAGTTACTGCTCTCTTGGGTCTCTAGTCTTCTACAGGCCCTAAATACTCTCTTTGGATTGTAAATGAACAGTGCAAGTGAATCACGGACGGGATTGGTGGCAGCGATCGTTTCTTGTGTTTTTGAGCTCCTTTTGGTGTTTTAAGCGCATTTCTCGCGCTTAGCCCAAAATGGTGGCCTGGCTCCCAAAATGGCCAGACCACGAGGCTCTTTGTCCTGTACACTGACCGTCTTGCCCCCTTCACCTCCCCCAGGTCGAGCCGACCCGGTGCCTTCCTTATTTGGGCATGTACTTTCCCGTGAAACACAGATGCTTTCGCGGGCTTCTACAGGCCTGGTGTGTGCCTCCAGGATGGGGGCTGGGATGTCTGGTCCCAATACACATCCTGGGTGCCAGAGAGTCTAGGGTGGTGTGAATGCCTGGGACCCCCGTGGTCCGTGATAAGGTCCACAGATGGTGTGAGTGTTTTATGAGCGGATCTCCCATTGGGTCCCCTCCGTTTTGGCGCGAAGGGAACCGTGGATAAGAGGGGGCTGGAAACGCCACTACCATGTCGATCTCCTGAGTTCTCACAAACAAAGGAATACAGGAGCCAAGTATCCTGCAACCACGAGGCTGAACCGAGGAATCGCTGGTGACCCGCTGAAGGACTGCTCCTCTGCACTGCTGTCGCCTGGTGAAACCCTTTCTATCTCTGATCGAACGAGAAGGCCTGTACTGGTACTTCGACCCTTGGAATAGTGGGAACAACTATTCCCGGCATCTTCGCCATCTCCTGCACGTAAGCCTTCGGAAGTGTCTCTGGGCCATCCAGCAGACAGCCTACCCAGGAGTCTTGCTCTGTAACCGCCGTCAGGTTGTGTTGTATTACGAGTCCTTGTCACTCTCACACGATTCGTACACTTGGCATTCCCAGGACTGAAGTGAGTAGTGTACATTTGGCTGAAATACACACGGCCGCTCGGTTGCCCTGCTGTGGTAACAAACTGTGCGGGTTCACTGCATTTGGGACGCCCTCAACTCAACTTCTGCTGCTGCGGAATCTACACGACGACGAGACTTCCCCATCTCCTATCTGAACCTGCCAGCACTGAAACTGACGCGGAGAAGCCTGGGCCTGCTTGCATCGGGGACCGGTGAGTAGCATCGCTAGGAACTGGTCGCCCTCCTGCAGGAGCCCATAGCTTTTCTCTGCTGTGTCTAACAGCACGCCTTTCCATACTCGTGCTCTGCTTCTGCCCACAGTGGAGGCTGAGCTTGAGTCATGGAGCTCTGTTCATCTTCATTTGTTCACCGAACTTAACTGCCGGATTCCCTCTAAGAGACTCCCCTTTTTGCCTGTTGGCACCAGCGTGTGCAGGTACTTTTGAGCACAAGGCTCCACTCTTCGTAGGGCTTGGACTTCCTTTTAGTTAGGTGCCCCTGAAGGCGGACTGGGTCTAATTATTATTCGCACTGCCTATTTTCCTCCCCATCTAGGTGGTCTACACATTTTGTGCGTCTAACTCGTTAGACTTGTTTGTATTTGTATATATATTGTATTGGTTTGGTATGTGTTGGTTTACTGGAGTTTTATTGTGATTTCTCGCTACGGTCAATGTTACAAAGGCCTTGTAATAAATGTGTATATATTTTTAATATTACACCTGTTTGGAGTAATTTGTAAGTGTCCTTGCTTTGTGTGCTCATTGCGGGCTTTCAGTCACCCTCACCCCTCTTGAGACCTAGTCTTGACCGCCGCGATCGCTACCTTGATTGGTCTGGCTTGTCCAGAGGTTACCCTGTTCCAAGAAACTAGACTGGCCTTCTGAACCTCTGCGCCTCCAGGACAGAGTTCAGAAATCCATTTTAACAAATCGGTGGCAGCAGTGGGATACGACTGAAGGTATCCAGTGTTGCGCACGAGCGAAAGGCATTTCAAGTTATTCCTACCAGGACACGTAGTGAATTGTCGTAGTATAACTTTTAAAAGGCCATAGTCCTATCTAACAGTATGGAAACAAATACCTTGTTAACTTTAAATGCTTCTAAATCCGAAACATTGAAAAAGATGCGTGCGGAGAGAGGTGTCTCCTCTCAAGGCACCAAATTGGATATGATCCAAAGAATCGTGGCGTGGCAAGAAGCGCAGCTTGACGCTATAACTTCTGAGGACAGTGCGGAAGGAGGTGGGGCTGCTCTCACTGGTAGAACCGACGGTTCTGCCGCTGCACTGATCCACCGCGACCACGAGGAAAGGGAGGATGAGATGTCTAATGTTTCCTCTGCCAGTGTCGATGGGGAGGCCATTCTTGAATTCAAGAAGCAAGAGCTGTGGTTTAGGCAGAAGGAGCTTCAGTTCAACATAACCAAACTAAGAATCGAACAGGCCGAAAAACAGAAAGACAAGGATCACCAGTTGGAACTGGCCAAGCTTCAGGTTGCAAATGGATCCAAGAGTCCTGGACATGGGTCTGGGGCCTCCTCTCATCCACGGTTTCCAAAAGATCTGCTCAGTGTGTATGAGGAAAAGAATGACATTATGGACTGGCTGAATATGTTTGAGTATGCATGTGAAGTTCAACAAGTTGACAATGCTGATAAGATTGCCTGGTTACTCAGCAGACTGCCCCATTCTGGCGGTAGTGCCATTATGGAAATGTCGAAGGCTGAGCGAGCGGATTTCGCAATGTTAAAGCAAACTCTCATTTTAAAGTTTGGAAAGACTCCTGCATAATATTTAAAACGATTCAGAGAGTATAAGAAAAAATAAGGTGGTACTTGGGTATCTTATGTAACCGAATCCTTAAAAAACTTGACTGGCTGGGTCGAAGGTTATAAGGTTTCTACCTTTGAAGAAATGATAAGTCTTGTCATGCTGGAACATATTTTTGCATCTTCTTCCCCGGAGCTTAAGCAGCATTTGGCCGATTTGAAGGAGATAGATCCTAAGAAGCTGGCCATTGCCGCAGATTTATGGGTGTCACATTGAGTGTCCCATAAGGACAAAACTCATCCTGGTAAGCAGGAGGAAGGGAAAAAGTCCAAAGATAAGGAGGGTGGAGAATCTGATAAATCTTCTTCTCAAAAGGGCCACAAAAAGAAAAATAAGGGTAAGACACAAGAGAACTCACAGGGTAGTGGAGGTCAGCCTCCGAAACAGAACTCTGGTTACAGTAAGCCTCCCTATGTAAACAGACCCAATGGATCTTGTTTTGCTTGTGGAGCAACTGACCACGTGAAGGGGGATCCCCGTTGTAAGGTTAAATATTTGGGGGTCCATTCCGCTAAACTGGCCTTCTCCTCCTACGAGGAAGAAGAGATTACAGGAGCATCCTCCTCCTCAGACTCCTTCCCCAGCGGGATAGAAGCTGAGGTTGTTTTAGTTTCCCTGGGTTCCTGGGAGCCTAAAGTCGCAGAGCCTTATGCTAGGATTCCAGATAATACCAAGCACTACTTTAAAGACAGTGTGCTGATCAATGGAGTGGATACTCCAGCTCTTAGGGATAGTGGGTGCAGTCGAACTGTAGTAGATTCTACCTTGGTAGACTCAGAGGAAGTTGCCAGAGCTACTCTGATGCCCACTAAGTTGGCTGACGGCCCACCTCGCATGTTCCCAGTAATACCTGTAAATCTTACTTTAAATGGTAAAGCATTCAGGATTCCAGTGAGCATTCAGAGAAACGTCCCAGGAAAGGTCTTGTTAGGCAATGATCTCAGGGCTTTGGGGCTCGTAGGAGACACTGCCGACAGACCCTGCACAAGGTCTCAAACACGGGCCGCATTGGCCAAGACCAATACGCCGCCCCAGCCAAAGGGGAAACCCAAGGCGAAGGGAGTACGCAAGTCAAGACGAGGGAGCGAGAGCATTCCCCCGAACTCGCCTACCACTGTGGTGGAGGAAGTTGGTCAATCGCCCGGGCCTGACGAGAAGGTGGCGATGCCTGAAGTATTTGACCCCAACGACCATCCTGAACTAAAAGACTTGTTAGTAGAAGGTGGTCCTGACAGGGAAGAATTCAGTAAAGGCCAACGTGAGTGCCCATCTCTGGAAGGCCTAAGGAGACAGGCCTGCTCCCAGCTTGAGGGTGAACCTCCTGGGACGCATCGGATTTATTGGGAAGGTGGACTCCTGTATAGTGAGCCCACAGAGTCTACAGAAGGAGACCATAGGAGGTTGGTGGTTCCCCTTGCTGTAAGACCCTTCCTCCTGCAGTTGGCGCATGAAGTGCCCCTTGCTGGTTACCTTGGTATTAAGAGGACCAAGCAAAGGTTATCCATGCACTTCTACTGGCCCAAGATGGGGGTGCAAGTAGAAAGTAGAGTTGTGCCTCCTGCCAGTTATCTGGTAAGAGTGGCTCAACAATTCAAGCTCCATTGGTACCACTCCCAGTTGTGGGAATACCATTCGAAAGGGTAGGGATCGACATCGTTGGTCCCCTTGACCCGCAGACATCCTCAGGCAATAGGTTTATCTTGGTGCTAGTCGACTATGCTACCAGATATCCTGAGGCCATCCCATTGAAAACTGTAACTGCCAAGTCAGTTGCAAAAGCGTTACTTGGCATCTTTACTAGGGTTGGCTTCCCTAAAGAGGTTGTGTCTGACAGAGGCAGCAACTTTATGTCAAAGTATATGCAGGCTATGTGGAAAGAATGTGGGGTCACCTACAAGTTCTCTTCTGCATACCACCCCCAGACCAATGGTCTGGTGGAACGTTTCAACAGAACGTTAAAGAGCATGATTGGGCCTCTGGAAGAACCTCAAGGACGGAAATGGGATCTTCTTTTACCATGCTTACTGTTTGCCTACCGAGAGGTACCACAGGAGGGTGTTGGCTTCAGCCCCTTCGAACTTCTGTTCGGTCATCCTGTATGGGGACCCTTAGCCATAGTCAAAGAGGGATGGGAGATGCCCACTCCCCCTGTTACTACCAACGTAGTAGATTATGTGCTGGGGCTCAGAAAACAGATGGTACTCATGATGGGCTTGGCTAGTGATAAATTGAAGGCAGGACAAGCGCTGGTGAAACATTGGTACGACCAGAAAGCTTCCCTCATCAACTTTACATCTGGTCAGCAAGTCCTGATCATGAATCCCATAAGGCCTTGAGCTTTACAGGACAAATGGTCAGGCCCTTACACAGTGGTGGAGCCCCTGGGTGAGGTTAACTATTTAGTGGACATTGGAAGGCCTGGACAGGCTCCAAAAGTGTTCCACATAAATAGGATGAAGGCTTTCGTCCCAAGAGTCGAAATCACAGCACTGCTACTGGCTTCAGATGTTGAGGAAGAGGAGTCTGAACCTCTCCCCGACCTGTTCCAAAGCAGTCCTTCAGATAGCTCTTTTGATGGTGTCCGAGTGGCCCCTCACCTGACTTCTAATCAGCAGGCTGAGGTGAAAAGTTTGCTTAGGCAGTTTTCCCCCCTGTTTTCAGAGTCGCCTGATTTGACACCTTGGTGCAAACATGACATAGACACAGGAGACAGTGTACCTACCAAAAGTAGGGGATACAGGATGTCGGACAAAGTACGGTCTTACATTAAGACCGAGGTCAACAAGATGTTAGACCTTGGGGTGATTGAACCCTCTAGTAGTCCTTGGTCCAGCCCTGTGGTTTTGGTTCCAAAGGCAGGCACTTCTGAATTGAGGTTCTGCGTGGATTACAGGGCTCTGAATGCTGTCACCAAGACAGATGCACACCCCTTGCCTCGGACAGATGAGCTGGTGGATACTTTGGGTGCCTCCAAGTACCTCAGCACGTTTGACCTCACTGCTGGCTATTGGCAAATAGCTTTATCAGAACATGCCAAGGAGAAGACAGCGTTTTCTACTCCAGACGGCCTTTACCGATTCAGGGTAATGCCGTTCGGGTTGAAAAATGCACCTGCCACTTTCCAGAGGCTTGTGAATCATGTGTTGAATGGGTTGGACGAATTCTGTCTTGCATATCTGGACGATATAGCAGTTTTCAGTGCCACCTGGGAAGACCATGTGAAACACCTCGGGATTGTGCTCCAGGCTCTTCAGAAAGCACACTTGACCATAAAGGCTAGTAAATGCCAGATTGGACAAGGCTCAGTGGTTTACCTTGGACATGAAGTAGGTGGAGGGAGGATACAGCCTCTTCCCAGTAAAGTACAAGCAGTACAAGACTGGCCTACCCCCACTACACAGACCCAAGTGAGAGCCTTCTTAGGACTTACGGGGTTTTACCGCAACTTCGTGGCAAACTATGGCACCATAGCTGCCCCTCTGACTGCCCTCACCACTCCGAAGAAACCCAAAAAGGTAACTTGGACCGACGAGTGTGAGAAGGCCTTCAATGGCTTAAAAGAATCCTTGTGCTGAGCCCCTGTCCTTTGGGCCCCTGATTATCAAAGACCTTTTATTGTGCAGACGGACACCTCTGACACTGGGATAGGAGCTGTACTATCGCAAGTAGATGAGAAGGGTAAGGAACACCCTATTGGTTTTATTAGTCGCCACCTTAAGGACAGAGAGCTCAGATGGTCCACAGGGGAGAAAGAATGTTTCTCTGTTGTGTGGGCCCTACGGAAGCTGAGGCCCTACCTCTATGGGACCCACTTCACTGTGCAAAATGACCATAAGCCCTTAAAGTGGCTAATGAACATGAAGGGAGAGAATCCAAAGTTGCTTAGGTGGTCCAAAAGTCTACAAGGCTTCGACTTCACTATTGAGCATAGGCCAGGTGTCCAACATAGCAATGCTGATGGGTTGTCCAGAATGTTTAACCGACCTGAACACGAGACTCATCCAGGGGTGGATTAGTTCCCCCTGTCCATAGTCTGGGAGAGGTGAGTGTTAGGAAAGATTTCTTAATTGTGGGTAATTTTCCTTCCATGTGGCAACCCCTAAACTTTTTGCTGTTGTTTTCACCATGATCTAGACTTTGCCAGAGAAGTGCAGCCTTCTGCCGCACTCCTCTGGGCTTTCGCTACATTCTTACGGGGAAACTGACATGCCCTTAAGACAGTCAGTACCGGGAAACGTTGTTTTCCGTAGTTTCTTTATCATGTTGCAGCTTTCACGCAACATGGCACAAGAGGGCACTGTAAGCTAAGTTACTGCTCTCTTGGGTCTCTAGTCTTCTACAGGCCCTAAATACTCTCTTTGGATTGTAAATGAACGGTGCAAGTGAATCACGGACGGGATTGGTGGCAGCGATCGTTTCTTGTGTTTTTGAGCTCCTTTTGGCGTTTTGAGTGCGTTTCTCGCGCTTAGCCCAAAATGGTGGCCTGGCTCCCAAAAAGGCCAGACCACGAGGCTCTTTGTCCTGTCTGCTGACCATCTTGCCCCCTTCACCTCCCCCAGGTCGAGCCGACCCGGGGCCTTCCTTATTTGGGCATGTACTTTCCCGCGAAACACAGATGCTTTCGCAGGCTTCTACAGGCCTGGTGTGTGCCTCCAGGATGGGGGCTGGGATGTCTGGTCCCAATACACATCCTGGGTGCCAGAGAGTCTAGGGTGGTGTGAATGCCTGGGACCCCTGTGGTCCGTGATAAGGTCCACAGATGGTGTGAGTGTTTTATGAGTGGATCTCCCATTGAGTCCCCTCCGTTTTGGCGCGAAGGGAACCGTGGATAAGAGGGTGCTGGAAACGCCACTACCATGTCGATCTCCTGATTTCTCACAAACAAAGGAATACAGGAGCCAAGTATCCTGCAACCACGAGGCTGAACCGAGGAATCGCTGGTGACCCGCTGAAGGACTACTCCTCTGCACTGTTGTCGCCTGGTGAAACCCTTTCTATCTCTGATCGAACGAGAAGGCCTGTACTGGTACTTCGAACCTTGGAATAGTGGGAACAACTATTCTCGGCATCTTCGCCATCTCCTGCACGTAAGCCTTCGGAAGTGTCTCTGGGCCATCCAGCAGACTGACCAGCCTACCCAGGAGTCTTGCTCTGTAACCGCTGTCAGGTTGTGTTGTATTACGAGTCCTTGTCACTCTCACACGATTCGTACACTTGGCATTCCCAGGTCTGAAGTGAGTAGTGTACATTTGGCTGAAATACACACGGCCGCTCCGTTGCCCTGCTGTGGTAACAAACTGTGCGGGTTCACTGCGTTTGGGACGCCCTCAACTCAACTTCTGCTGCTGCGGAATCTACATGACGACGAGACGTCCCCTGCTCCTATCTGAACCTGCCAGCACTGAAACTGACGTGGAGAAGCCTGGGCCTGCTTGCATCGGGGACCGGTGAGTAGCATCGCTAGGAACTGGTCGCCCTCCTGCAGGAGCCCATAGCTTTTCCCCGCTGTGTCTAACAGCACGCCTTTCCATACTCGCTCTCTGCTTCTGCCCACAGTGGAGGCTGCGCTTGAGTCGCAGAGCTCTGTTCATCTTCATTTGTTCACCCAACTAAATTGCCTGATTCCCTCGAAGAAACTCCCCTTTTTGCCCGTTGGCACCAGCGTGTGCAGGTACTTTTGAGCACAAGGCTCCACTCTTCGTAGGGCTTGGACTTCCTTTTAGTTAGGTGCCTCTGAAGACGGACTGGGTCTAATTATTATTCGCACTGCCTGTTTTCCTCCCCATCTAGGTGGTCTACACATTTCGTGCGTCTAACTCGTTAGACTTGTTTGTATTTGTATATATATTGTATTGGTTTGGTATGTGTTGGTTTACTGGAGTTTTATTGTGATTTCTCGCTGCGGTCAATGTTACAAAGGCCTTGTAATAAATGTGTATATATTTTTAATATAACACCTGTTTGGAGTAATTTGTAAGTGTCCTTGCTTTGTGTGCGCATTGCGGGCTTTAAGTCACCCTCACCCCTCTTGAGACCTAGTCTTGACCGCCGCGATCGCTACCTTGATTGGTCTGGCTTGTCCAGAGGTTACCCTGTTCCAAGAAACTAGGCTGGCCTTCTGAACCTCTGCGCCTCCAGGACAGAGTTCAGAAATCCGTCTTAACACCGTGTCTGTAGTTAAACAATGCCACTCATGTGCAACTGTCATGTGTGTATCAGTCCATTGTACAGTGCCCTGATGCCTGTGTTTTATCTCTCCCTGTCTGCAGCGTCAACTGAAGAAGAGGGCGGAGAGGGTGCTGTAGAGCACAGCGGCAGGGATCATCCCACCAGCCGGAGACGCAAGGCCTGGCTCTCCTCCCAGGTTGTCATCTTGTCGGGGAGTGAGGAGTCCGGTGCCACGTCCCAGGCCGCAGCTGCCGAGGGAAGGTCCAAGAGGCGGAGGTCGGAGTTGGACTCCTCGGCAGCAGAAGGGGCAGCTGAGACCCCACAGGGTGCGACGGAGGAAGATGGCACGGAGTCATCCAGGTTGGTGGGGGGTTTGGTGGAGGAGAAGGCTGTGCAAGGGACAGACACAGGGTCTGGAGGTGGGGATTCCACTGGTTCTAGTGGTGCAATGCAGGGGCAGGGACAGGAGGCAGCACAGGCCACCGCGGAGGTGCCTGTGTGTAATCCTGTCCCAGATCCTGTGACTGCATCATCCCGCACCAGCAGGGATGCCTACGTACAGACCCGTTTTCAGGGAGGGGATCCGCTTACAACAACTGTCCTTCCTCTCCCTGCGGAGGTGGCTATCCAGGAACGGGTTGAGCCTGTCCTGGGTGGGGTGGCATTGCGTCAACGGGCCATGAGAGGTGACCTGCAGTCTTTTCATGAGGAGACTGCACGTCTTCTCGAATGGCTCGTTGACCACATTGACCTACTGGGACAGCTCACCAGGGCCGGATTCCGGGTCCTCCTGCCCTCTGGCCGATGCCTGCCCCTCCGATGTTGATGGCCCCGAGCCATCATTGCTCCCACCTAGAGCCTGCTCCTGCTGCTGCTGTCCATGTGCCGTGTCTGATGGTGCCTGCACATCCTCCATCAGCTGGTCTCCAGTTGTGGTGTCCACCCCTGCTGGGCTGCCGACTCCCGACTGTGGCAAGGATGTGAGCTCCACCAAGCTGGCTGTGTTGGTCGGGCCAGGTCCACAGGGGGCCCTGGTGGAATCTGGGCCGGAAGACGGTGTGGAGAACGACTGGCGCATAGTCTCCACAGAGGAGGAGAGGTCCGCCAGAGTGTGCGACACATGTAGGAACCCACCAACCAGGACGGAGCCCATACGTTCGTGGGACCCCTCGTCCACAAGTAGTGGAGAGGCAGATGACATGGCACTCTCCCCTACCTGCGGATGGGCCTGGGAGGGGGCCTCCCTGCTGGTGCATGGTGGTGCAGTCACAGGGTCAGGGACAGCGACATGCACAGGCCCCTCCGTGGTGACCTGTGCTGCCTCCTGGCCCTGGACTGCACCACTTGCATCAGTGGTACTACCCCCACCAGGCCCCATGTGCGGCTCAGGAGCGGGCTCCTCCTCCTCTGTGGAGACCACCAACCTGGATGTCTCCACACCGTCTTCCGCCATCGGAAGCCCCTGTGGGGGCTCACCCGGCCCTTCCGCCACAGCCGTTGTGGCAGACGCAGCACCAGCCCCCTTGCTCCCGGATGATGGTAATTCCTGGGAGGGTGGCTGGGCCTTGCGTCGCCGCCCAGTGGAGGCATCCCCGCCGCTTGGCTCCACAGCGCCGTCTCCGCCCTCTTCTTCACTTGACGCTGCGTAGAGGGAGACATAGAACACAAGCATCAGGGTACAGTACAAAATAACACATGAGTGGCACTGTCAAATGTCACTTCCATCCTGTCATTCCACAACACATGAGTGAATGCACACAACACACATGCAGAAACAGTCTTGGCATCTGTAATCAACATCAACATCCATGTAGAAGGGCCCCTGTAAACCAAGATGTTGCCTTCAAAGTCACATGCATCCATGGCGTTTCAAAGTCACACACACACTTCTCAGGCACACGCACACACATGTGCACCATTCATGTACATGACATCAGCACCCATTCCTCACCCCCCCTCCATGTCCTGTAACAGAGACAGCCATGCTTTCATGTGTGCATTACGCATAGAGCTCCCCATGTTGCATTAAGACAGTCAGGCAGCAGCAGATGGCAGGTGGGAGCGTGCTCGGGGCTCTGGGGGGCAGAAAAATGGCCTTCAGGGCAGGAGCATGGTCTTCCGTGTGTGTATGCGTGGCCAGCTTGATACAGAGTGATTTGGCACGTGAAAAAATTGCACGTCAGCATGTAATTCAAGGAAAGGCCCTTAGCGCGTAAGCGGGTCAGCACACGTACGCAATTTCATTGGACCAAAGGCCCTTAGCGCGTAAGCTTTCTGTGACGTATAGCGCACGGGCGTTGCCCTATCGCGTGTAAAACTTCACTCGAACCCCAGGAATACACATACCCCACTCGCACAGGGCCCTTTCGTGTGTAAAACTTCATGCGAACCCCAGGAATACACGTACCCCACTCGCAAAGGGCCCTTTCGCGTGTAAAACTTCACGCGAACCCCAGGAATACACGTACCCCACTCGCACAGGCCCTTTCGCGTGTGAAACTTCCTGCGCACCCCTGTGATACACGTACCCTGCTGAAATCACGTGTGAGACTTCCCGCAAACCCCAGTTATACACGTACCCCACTCGCACAGGCCCTTTCGCGTGTGAAACTTCCTGCGAACCCCGTAATACACGTACCCTGCTCCAATCGTGTGTGAAACTTCCCGTGAACCCCAGTAATACACGTACCCCGCTCGCACAGGGCCTTTCGCGTGTGAAACTTCCCACGAACCCCAGTTATACACATACCCCACTCGCACAGGCCCTTTCGCGTGTGAAACTTCCCGCGAACCCCCGTAATACACGTACCCTGCTCCAATCGCGTGTGAGACTTCCCGCAAACCCCCGTAATACATGTACCCCGCTCGCACAGGGCCTATCGCGTGTGAAACTTCCCGCGAACCCCAGTTATACACATACCCCACTCGCACAGGCCCTTTCGCGTGTGAAACTTCATGCAAACCTCAGTAATACACGTTCCCCGCTTGGCGTTTGCTGTTTGGCAGCTCTGTAAACTGGTCCAGGGTTAGCGCAGCCCTTTGCGCTGGATTGGGGATTTTGATGGCTTTTCCTTGCGCGAGGGCGTTCTTGGGGGTGTAACTAGCGCTGCTGCAGGGTCACTGCGCCACTCTGCGCCACAGCTGGTTTTGGAGGCTAAAATCCATGAATACGCTGTGCGCGGAAATCGATTTTAGCGCACGCGGCTGGCGCAGACATTCGCACGCGCACACTGTGCACCAGCCGCATGCGCCACTTGTGCGCAAAATTCTATGATTCACCCTGTAAATTGTTTTGGTACATAATGTACAGTATAGATTATTACAGATATGATCCTTGATTTATGGTAATATTAAGGTGTAATATGTACAGAATAAATATATTTGTCTGATAATATTGTTTCATATGGCGATTCAATGTTTACATATTTATTGTGATTAAACAATAACATATGTATTACCTGAAACTAGGATGTTAATATTCCATTCACTTTATAGTCTGTAGAAGCGCACTAGCACATAGACAATGGGACTCTTTATGAGTATGCCGGTCCGGTAACAATGGTCCCGGTAAGCTACCGCCACTGTTGTTACCGGACCAGCATACTCCAAGTTCTGCGAGCGGGTGCCGTTCATGCCTGGTGGGCCGAAAGGCATCCACTCGAAGACTTTGATGGTAGCACCGGCACAATCATGAATGGTGCCAGTGCTACCATCCTCCCCATTACCATTGAGTCCAATGGGACTCGAATGGGAATGGGGAGTAATTTTTCCTGGCACCTAGCAATGGAGAATTACCGGTACAACCGGAGCTGTAATGCCCTGGTAATTCCCCATTGCCAGGCGGTGGAAAAAAAATGACTATGGCAGCAGCCGTGCCGTTTTTACCGGCACGGCTACCGCCAGGGTCGTAATGACCCCCAATGTATTTTGATCCAGTGTTTAATTTGCGGGGGTGTTTTGCCAGGGCTCAGCACTGGCACCTAAATTTGATACATGCCACTTATTGTCTCAGGGGGTCATTACGAGTGTGGCGGTAAGGGGTTAATGGCACTGGTAAGGATGCCGGTGCCATTAACCCCTTACCGCCGCATTCCAAGGTCCCTTAGCGGCTCCCGCTAAGGGCCAGGGAGCTAATAACGAATCCGCAATTAACGGCCCCATTATTAGCTGCCTCCCCATTCTCATTGAGCCCTATGGGGGCTCGAAAGGGAATGGTGATGGGTATTTTAAATGGGGACTTACCGGGTCCTCCAAGGTTGGAATGACCCAGTAAGCCCCCATTCAAGGAGCCCGGACATGACTTTGGAGGCAGCCATGGCGGTAATAGCACCATGGCTACCTCCAAACTCGTAATGACCCCCTCAGACTCACTTTAATCATCAAGTTGTCATAGTCAGTGCATTCATCAACGGTAATGAGCAGGTGTGAGCTGCAGTGTAACCCCAAATATACAGACACTGTGGGGAGCAGCTAAGGGTGGTGGCAGAAGTGGTGGGGAAATGCCCACCCACAGTGTCACAGGAGTGCTAGAAAATATTTGAGCCCTGGCACTTATTTCATTTACAAACTAAGCCCTATATACAAGCACTTTGTAGCCTCTTGCACCTATACCAAATAGGGTTCATGTCTTAAACTAATACTTGCAACCGCTTTAGATGAGTCATTAACACACGAATGACAGGAAATCTCTTGATCACCCTTCTGTCTTTGACACAGTCAACCAAGGCATCCTGCTTAACCGCCTCTCTGATAACGTGATCATAACTGATTAGGCCCTGGCCTGGCTGACCTCTTTCCGACCGATCCCCCAGGTCCAACTTGTGTCCTTCATTTCCTCTATCTCACTCTCCACCTGCAGCGTTCCCCACAGGTCTAACCTCTCTCCCTGGCTTTTCAATCAATGCCTGGCATCCCTCGCCCACCTCATTGCTGATCTCTGTTCCAACTTTCAGTTGTATGAAGATGACACCATCTCGTTTACAGGCTCCCCTCCTCCACCTCCACTCTCATCTCTGACTATCTGTCTGCAATCGAGGAGTGGTTTGCCGCCAACGATCTCTGCCTCAATGCCCGTTGCCAGAGACAAGTCCTCTTCCCAGCGCACGTTTTGCGGACTAAAAGGAAATAAACCCATTCACGGCCTTTTGGTTCATACTAATCCATCAAAAGGAACCTGGCAGTATTCAACAATGACATTAACGACCTTTCATGCACAAACAGCTGACGCCAAACTGTGCCAACACCGCAGAGGTTAACTCAAGTTACCTTTGAGAGGAGGTTTGAGTATAACAAGCCCAGACAGCGAGACAATCGCAGTTCATTCAAGAAAGAATCCTAGTCACACAAATACAAGATGTGGACATACGTGTGTGTGTACTAAAAGGGGAACACGATTGATCAACCACAAAGCAATTGGTGTCCTGAAGATGGCCTTAAACTTATTCTAGTGACCACTGCTGACAAAAGTGGTATATTATAACGGGCCGAAACATATGTCGACTGTTTAAGGAAAATCCAATGTTATTTTCTCATGTCAAAAATGCATACTTAGACTGAAATGTTATGCCAACAAAGATTCATATTCACTTTAGAACTCCCCTGTTAGATGAGATGAATGTAGAATGAATGATATGATTGAGTATCAATTTAGAAATGTTTTTTAAGATGTTTTATAATCATTAAAGAGATAGAACTTTTGTTACAAGTTGCAGCATTCAGTGCAATTTTTCTCCACCGGCGACTTCCTAACCAATGACGCAGTTAGGAGGCCTTTAACTCTCACTTAAGATCCATATAAGACTAAAAGAGAGGGGTAGTCAATCTGTTTTTCATTTTTCTCAATGCCAGTAAGACAGAGATACTTCTCATCGGCACTCCTGCATCTTCCTTTCTTGTCACTCTCTGGCCGGCCTCCCTTGGCCCTCTTCCTGCTCCCACCTGTGAGGCTAAGAACCTTGTGGTCATCTTCGACTCCACGCTTTCCTTTTCTCCACACATCTCTGACATCTCTAAGAAGTCACACTACCAACTGCACCTCCTCAGGGGTATTCATCCTTTTCTCTCCTTCCCCCAGAAGCTCACTGTCTCTAAAGCTTTGGTTCTCTCTAGGCTGGACTACTGCAACAGCCTCTTTCTAAATCTGCCTGCCACTACTCGCCCTATGCAACTTATCCAGAACAGGACTGCAAGTCTTGTCCTTGGCCTCAAGTGCAGGGATCATATCTCTCTAGCCCTGAAATCTCTACATTTGCTCCCAGTGGCTGCAAGGATCCAATTCAAGAGCCTCTGCATTGTCCACAAGGCCTTCTGGGGCCTGTGTCCTCATTACCTTCAACTCTCGCTCCGAAAATACCTTCCTACTCGAGCTCTTTACTCCTCTACCTCCAACTCCCTCAGGGCCAGTCGCTTCCCCAAGCAAAAAGTTGGTGGTATATCTCTGTCTTAGGCTGGGGCCTCCCTCTGGAACAGCCTCCCTGCCCCTCTGAAGCTCGAGGAGAACCATCTTTGGTTCCGGAAGCACCTCCAGACCTTCCTCTTTGCTTCTGACTTCTCTCTTCCTCTCCCCTGCTGATCTCTGTCTGTTTCTGCACCGGGTTCCTGACTACCTTCTGTATTCAGGCCCTGCTACGCCACCCGCACACCTGCATTGCCTCCTGGCAACCCTTGCACTTGGGTCTGTATCTGCAACCATACAGTCCCCTTACCTGCACTTATCTGACACCCGCTGTCTGTGCTTAATTATTGCACTTGCCACCTTCTGGCCGCACTACCTGTTGTTGTTATTTCATCACGTGTTCAGCACTTTCCACTCCTCCTCTTCCCCTGACACTTTCCCCCTTCCCTCGCCCCTTTACTTGCACGTTCTCAATGTCACTGTGCCTAGTAAGATCGTTGTTTTTTTTCCTCCCTTGTACCCCTCCCTTGCCTCGTCGCGCCCAGAAACACTGGTGTATGGGCGTGATATAAATAAACTATCATATCATATATATCATATCAAACAGAAATACTGTTTTGAAAAAGATCCAGGTAAATTTGAGCAATTTGTTTTTCTGTCTCCTTTTATGAATGTTATGCCTTTTACTCATGCATAAATTAGTTTGGGTGTAAGTTTCTTTTAGGAAATCATCTCTTTTATATTAGGGACGGTTGAACATAATGGGCCAGATTCATGGAAATGTGCGCCGAAATCCCACATGGGCTGTGCACCGAGAAGGACACTGCGCGGAAATTAAAAAATGCGTGCCCCGCATAGTCATGGAATTTACTGCGCAAAGTAACCGCTTTTGCAGGTCACGCCCAGAACACCCCTGACACCACCACGCAAAGCAAAAACAGCCAGGACAGCTACCTTTATGTGCTCCCCGGATGCGAATACACACACCTTTCAAACAGTATGTGGGGTCCCCGCAAACAGGTCTGCATCTCGGGGACCCTGCGCAGGGTCCCCCATAACTGTATCTGGGAACCCGACAACATGCATATAAAAAATCTTAACTCAGTTGAAATCTCCGAAAACATGCCTGCGATCCCCAATAAACCATTCCTGCACCACACTACACTGCATACACGCACCCCTAAGTTGGATTGGTACCCCGTTTGTATACATGCACCCCGAAATCCAACATGCAAACCCACCTCTGCGCTCTGATTTATATGCGCAAGTGTACTTACACCTGCCTTCGGGTGGCGCATAGTATGAAGGACATGCGTGGCCCTTTCCTGGCCAAGAGATTGCACGATCGAATCCATGAATACATCTCATGCCATGCAATGGTGGGCGTGCAAGGGAGTACCTGCAGGCCATTCCTCGGAACGCCCACTTTTTTAGCAAGTTCTTCCCCATTTTTGGTGTTCCGCCCCCTTTCTAGCCATCTGCGCAAGGCACGCCCGCGCACAGTTTGCATGGAGTCTAGCACAAGACCCTCGACAGCTCACAGAGACGTGCCGAGCCTGCGCGAACTCCCAGCAAGTCAAGGAAAAGTACAGTGCATTTAATTCCATGAATCGACGAACGTGGATTTGCATGCAGTTTGGCACGCAAGCACCCTATTTTCCACACACATAATTCCATGAATCAGGGCCAATGTCAGGTGCCAGAAGTACTGTAAAACATTTTCAAAGGCAAATCCAACCGTCTTCCAAGGATGTCATGTTATTGTGCATTTGCGATGTGCCGACATAAGGCTGAGGTGCCTTCTTAGCGCACGATGAACGCTGGACAGAACTTCATTGCCCTAATTGCATTTTCTTTCAGTCGGATGGCCGAGGGAAATGAAGCACGCTGTAGCATTCTGCGATGAAAAGATATACATTTATTTTTCACTTTCAATTTTATACTTCTATTATATGGAGAGAGGGACCATAATCTCAGTTCTATTGTGACCATTACTTTTGCACAGATTCTTTCTAACCCCTGCAAATGGCATCCCTCAGATGATAGACTGGGAAGCTTTGTCGCTGCAAGTTCTGCCGTCTTTATCTCCGTGGACACATTGGTGCCGAACATCATACGGTTTTAATGTCATTTCTCGCTAATGATTTTTGCTGGAATGTATTTGATATTCATACTGGACTAAAGATAGGTTTCTCTCTGCTCCAAGTAAGCCAAGTATTGTTCATTTATAATTAAGGTTATTTTAATGCAATACACTTTCAAGTGTTGCTTTGGAAAAAAAAATGTTTACTAAGCAAATTATAACATAAAGCAACTAGCGCAACATGTATGCATAAGTGAAACATCCAAATAATAGACTATGCAACAGTGCCTATATATTACTTAACTTCTTAATATGTGCAAGAATATTAGAATTATGATGTAGATTAATTTATGAACTACAGCCCACAAAACTCCCATGTTGCTGAATTACTTGTTATACAGTTATCATGAAGATTAGAAGTATTAGATATGAAAAAGAAGCGGGGAGCATGCAAAGAGAAAGGGCAATGTTAAGAAGTGGGAGAGACAAAATGACAAATAAAAAACGAGGACGGAAATGTCAAGACCATCAAATCAGTTAAACTTGTAATGGCTAAAACGAACATGTAATTAAAAGCTGAAAAATGTAATCATGATACCCTTGAAGTTCTCTCTAAATGTAATACTATGAACTATATATGTGGAACAAATGTTTCATACATACGCATAAATGGATACATTTAGGATCATTTATACCGGTGCCCCTCTCTGTGCTATGTCAATCACAGATGTACACACTAAACAATTTCATAAAAAATACTGGCCTCAGAATGAGTTTAACGATAATTCCAAATCTACAAATTCGGTCAGAGAAATCACTGCCAGATCATTGGTGGCAAAATGGTGGTGTTAGTGTCCATTCATGGAGTCCGTACGACTCCATGAGGATATGGAGGAATTACTTTGGGGGATAATTCTGTGCATGGTAATTCCTCCAAGTTTTGGTTTGAAAGTGGAGGTTTTCCGTGGCTGGAAGTAACTCCTCCACTTAAACAACAAACCAACAGTTTGGCGATGGAGTAAAACTGTTGGTAATTCTGTTGCTGATAAGTGGCGGTAATGAAAATGTGTGCAGCTCTGGTCAGTATGATTTGCAATGCCTTCCTTTTGTTCTTGAGGGTAATGAAATTGCCACCAGAATCTTACTGCACTGCCAAACTCAGAATCCACCCCTATGTATATATATATCAAATTTCCATCACGTCAAAGCTACATCCTCACTTTTACTTCCTCCACACTAAGTCAATTACTTCCTCCACACTGAGTCAATTGATAATAATGCTTCACAACAGACATGATTTAGGTTCACCCTCCACCGCTCTTGGTCTTACCTCAGTGGAACACATTACAGGCACTTGTAGAGCCCGATTGCGGCTTTGTTTAGCAACCATGTCATTGTGAGAGCCGCTCCATGCACTAACAAGTTGCCCATTTTGCTGGACATAACTGTTAGCACAAACATTTGCTTGAAAACAGAGGCCATCTTAGAGAGATGCTTCAATCAGTGGTGTTGAGTTTGAACAAGAAATGCTGTAGAATTGTAGCATAGTACAAAATGGATGACAAGACAGGTATTAGATTTATAGGACTGAAAACCTTACAGAAAGACCCCAGAGGTGGCGACAGACACAAAGAACTGTGGTGGTCGGAAGCAAAAATGATTTGTATAAATAGAACGGTCCTGAGGGGCCTCAATTCTGATCATAAAATGGGGCTGTTCCTCTAAATAGATTTCTAAAATGTATATATGTTGCAATTTGCAGACTTGGTATTAATAATTAACTGAGATGTGTTTTTGTACAAACATATGAGGATTTTACAATTTTTGAATTCAAGAAAGTTAGCTTGCATTTATGTTTGACCTTTACTCAGATACTGTAAAAAAAAATCAGATTATGAATGTACGAATTTCAGTGTCCACGAACAAGAACAAGTACTATTTTGAGGTGTCGATGGAGATGCCAGTTAAATCACACTATGTAGCAGGCATAGCTTGGGTCCTTATTGATTTGTAGCAGTAGTATTTTGTCTTTAGCCATCATATTGTCTAATAGGATGTGAATCTATATGGATAGCATTGTGTTAAATACATGGAAAAGGGATAATGAGAGACGATGTGTCCCAGGAAACTATAGCGTAATTTGTATTTGTAGAAAATGGCGCTACAGTGCCTCGTGGGTCGTCATCTGATTATTTTATTCATTATAATAAAGATAATCTACTAGATGGAATAATGGTTGTTACTATGACTCACACAGCTTCGGGAGAGGGAAGTTTGTTTGAAGTCACGGTTCGTGTTTATATATACAAATTAGAGACGTGCAGCTAATCATAAATATGAGGCTGAAACAAAATGGTGCCCTTGCACCATGCGGATCACTGCGGTTTGCAGAATAGAGTGGATAAGAGGCTATCAGAAGCCATTATAGGTAAGGGCTGATGGTTCGCTTTGCCTTCTTAGAATGTTTTAGAATTTTGTCAGTAATCTCGAATAGCGGGTGACTTTTTCAATTGAGAAATGAAGACAAAAGTAGGTGATGTTTATTTGCTGGCTGAAATGCTTTTGTGCTTAGCAAGAGTTTCAGGAATGTCTTTTGTGAGTGTGAATGTAGTACTGTTAGTAATGCACTGCACTATGACATATTGAGTGACTATCGGATATGATTTTTAGGATTATGAGGTGACGGGATTTGGACCCCCAGGAGGAACATACTGTTAACAAATTGGGACTTTGTGAAAATCGGTTTGAGAATAGGCGCAGAGCCATTCGGTAAGAAGTGGAGCCATACTTCAGTTGATTAACAATCATAAATATCTGGTGTAACGTTTTTGCTATTGACAATGCAATGTGCAACTTGTGAACGAGAATGGCTATGTGAATTGAGACATTGAGTCATGCATGGCTTGATTAGGTTTCAAGAATTGGGATCCAATGTGAAAGATAATGGAATGTTTTCAACCGTGATTAATACTGGAAATGTGTAGGTAAGAACTATGGAGATCAACATATCTCTTTAGGACAGTGATGAAAAGAGTGTAAGAATGTTCTTATTTGTGTCAGAGGTAGAAGCTGTAACTAAGAGGGGATTTAAAACAAGCATTTTAAGAACCATTTGGAGTCTTTAAAGTGAAGACGTTCTAATGTTAATTATTGTTCAACTCTAAACTTCATTAGTAGCAATTGCAGATTATTTTGGGTCATATTAGGTGCATAGAATGGTTCAAGTTAGACCATTAAAGGTTTCTAAAAAGAGACATTGGGCCTCATTACAACTGTGCTGGTCCGGTAACAACGCTGCCGGTAATCCTACCGGCACCGTTGTTTCCAGAGCGGCACAGTACAACTTGGTGGGCAGGTGCTGTCCCGCCCGCCAGGGTCAGACCTGCTGGCCGGTACAGCACCCGCTCGCAGAGTTCTCACGGGAGCACATTCCACATGAAGTCATATAGGACGCTATGGGAATGGGGACTAACAAAATGACTGCCGCCTGACTTCCCAGCCACCAGGGTTGTAATAGCCCAGTCTTACCAGGAAGTCAGGCGCTGGTAATTTTATTTCGGGTCTGGCGGCAACCCCACCAACATCACCGGCCGAGTTACCGCCAGACCTGTAATGAGGCCCACTGAGTGTTGGTGGTGAACACTGGATTGGTTTGGTGACATTTTAAAACAGTCAATGGGTGGCAGCGTATATAAGTATTGGCGTGTCCAAATGATTATGATTTGCATTTACAACACAATTTGCTGACTGATTGGACATTAACATTGGGAATTCTTTTCTTATTTTCTCATTTAATATTTTTTTCTTCATCCCCTACGTTATTATACATCGCTGGCCTGTTTACTGGTCAGTATATGAATATTTTGAATTTCCTTTTTATTTAATAATTGCAATTGCATTGTGCTGTCTAATTCTCTGATGAAGACGATTGATTAAGAGATCGAAACACATGTTGGCAATATTTTCATGATGAAAAGATATTAAAGAATATCTATATATACAACAAAGATCTAATATTTTTTATTTCAATTCTTTTGATTGTAATCATTGTTCATTATAGGTTAACAGGTACATGGCGCATGTGTCACATACTGATCATTTTAGTACAGAAGGAGACAGGTTGGTACTTGACAGTGTTGTCAGCATCCTTCATGCAGAAGGACTCAAAGGAGCATTGAAATGGTTGGCAGATCAGTTGATGGATGCAAGTACAGCTTGTGTGCTGTGTGAAAGGTCACCAATTGGGAAGGAGTGGGAATCTGCAGAGGAGCAGAGAATGGGGTAAGGGCAAGGACGGATGGAGGCTTGAGAGAGTGCCATGGATGTCAGAGATTTTAGCAGCAAAGTAACAGGTCCAG
The DNA here is from genome assembly GCF_040938575.1 of Ambystoma mexicanum. Classification (NCBI taxonomy): domain Eukaryota; kingdom Metazoa; phylum Chordata; class Amphibia; order Caudata; family Ambystomatidae; genus Ambystoma; species Ambystoma mexicanum. The sequence continues at coordinate 172,267,749 of NC_090924.1, read as the reverse complement.
TGATCAATAGAAAGAGAGGGGAGGAATGGTGAGCTTGCAAGGATTTGAGCGAGGAAAAGGGATGAGATTGGTTCAGTGGTGTGATTTGGCAAGGTCTAGGGCATAGGATGTGAAGACATACTTCGCATGCAGTAAGAGGAGCCGGGAAAGGTTTTGGGCCAGCGGTGTAGTTGGAGGCCCATGTTGATTCTCAATTGTTGGATGGTGGAGGTGATCTTAGGTATTGATGAGTGGATAGAATAGTAGTGATTGAGCAAAGTACCCAGAGCTTCATCAAAATATTGGAAAGCCTTCAAAACGGAATCAGCAAAGGGTATAGAAAGTACTGGGAAGGAGCACCTGAATTTCTCATGTGAAGGAGTACTGGGTTGAGGTCAGCATTTGCACTTAGTGACAGAAGAGGCAGAGAGAATAATGTGGGAGGGATAGATACAGCAATGTGCAGGAGGGAGTAATTAGCCCGAATGGGTCAGTGGAGTGGATTGAGTGCTAGAGAGTTGAGCAGATAAAGATGTGATTCAATTAACTGTTATGAATGAGGGTGGGTTGGTAAGGGAAACCAGAGAGATGGTAGTCAAACTGAAGACATTGGGCTTTTATCATGTTTGGGGGGTTGAAGTTGCTCTTCTAGAATCGGTATCACTGCGACTTCAGTAAGCAGAGTGTCCAGTAAGAGGTCAGGGCCATGCAAAAAGAGGTTAAGACCGCCAGGCGGTGTGTTGGATTTTTCCTGACACTTTCCAATCTGCCACAACTTTACCACAGGATCTTAGATATATATCTACAAACCTTGTACTGTGCATTCTAGATAAACCAACATCAAACCAGACACAATAAGTAACCACCACACAGTTTCACAGTTATGCTATTTTATATATATATATATATATATATATATATATATATATATATATATATGTATATATAGCAGAATAAACAGATATTTATTCACCAGTTAATAAACATGGAAACATTTGTGGTCGGTGTTTGCATTGGACCCATTTGAGAAAGAAGAAACATACACTTTGCATTATTAATTATTTTACATTGGATAAGCATAACATGCTCCTCAGGCTCTCATGCTGGATCTCAGATGCGTTTGATCTTGTCGCCCATCAGTTTCCCCTCGATCACCTCACCACCACAGCAAACTTCTCTCCATGGCCACTGACTGGATCAAATCCTTCCTAGCAGAGAGATCCTCTTGGGTCTTCACAGAGGATCATGACGCCTCAGCCATGCCAGTTACCTGTGGCATCCCCCAAGGTTCTTGTCTTTCCCCTTCTCTGTATAACATTTATACAACACCCCTTTTCGATCACCTGAATGGCCTCTGCATCTCCTACACAAACTATGCTGATGACACCCAAATTCGCCTCTCCCTCTCAGGCTACTGCTACCATCAACTTAGTCTACAACATCGTCCAAAACTGGATGGCAACACACATGCAATGCTTAAACGATGATAAAACCGAGATTCTCAGTTTTGGCTCCCCCACCACTCTCTGCAACTTGCATCCGGCCTGCAATTCCTTCAAAATCGATGGCAACCTAATCCCCATATCTACCACTGCCAAAACTCAGGGTGTCTATCTAGATGCTTCACTCAACCTCTCATGTCAAGTTAACGCCATCTCCTCCGCCTAAACAGCCAAACTGATCAATGCCATTAAGAATTTCCTCACCATACCCAATCGTCACAGAATTGCCAAAGCCATCACCGGGACAATGCTGGACATCTACAATGCCCTCTTTGCTGGCACTTCAGAGCACAACCTAAAAAGGTTACAAATCATCCAAAATAATGCCTTCTGAGCTACCCTCGGCCTTACCAAGCATCTCAGAAGCCAGAAAAGATGCCCATTGGTTGCCAATTGGAGAGCGAATCAACTTCAAGATCTTCTCCATCGTTCACAAGGGCCTCTCCGAAACTGCACCTGCCTACCTTTCTCACCCCCTGGAAAAATACACCCCCTCTTGCCCACTAAAATCCCCACACGACCACTCGCTCAAAGTACCCAGCTTCAATCACCAATCTGCAGGAGGCTCAAGCTTCCTTATTGTCGCTGCCAATCTGTAGAACAATCTCTGCTGGTTTTTTAAAATGGAGCCCTCCTATTGGTCCTTTAGGAGAAACTTGAAAATGTGGCTTTTCGGCTTAGCTCCTCAGAGCCAGGACACTGTATTACTGCTGAACGTCTTGAATGTACGCCAACCTACTTTTCCAGTTTACCTTTTCCTGTACACCCTTCCCCATTCCCCAATGTAACTATTGACTAGATACTTGAGGGTTCAGTGCGCTGCTACAAATGCAAAAATGAATAAATAAATAAAACTACAAACATCAGTGGTTTCCCTCTAACCTGAGGCATCCTAGCTGGTGCTTTTTGGATATGAATACAATGCACTATGAATACAGTTTTCAATTACTCCCCTACCCTTATCTAAGTGGGATTAGTAGCAAGATTATGATATTGTGAGATTACAAGATCATGAGATTGTGAGCCCCTTCGCGTAAAAGAGACAGCAAATATTTTGGATTTTGGTTACTTTGTTAATCCTTTGGTACCAGAAGGATTACAAATGTTCTGCCTTCTGTGCCCAGTCGTACACTTTGCCAATTACAATCCCCTGCAGAAAGGGGTCCTGATTGATCGTCACTCTATTTATACGCACATTGTGCACTTTTATTTTCAAACCCCCTCATCTTTGACTCGCCAAACTGTTTTTGCAGCCAAGTGCAATTAGTCTTGTCTCTGCCAGGACACTGCCCCTGATTCAAAACGCAGCCTTCGAAGCACTCCATCTCATCGACATTGGTCACCAGCCCATCCAAGGAAACTTCAGAGACAGCTACGATGGACAGCCCTCTTTCTCCAGCCAGCCAGAAACAGCACCTCACTCTCCCAAGGAAGTTAGAAGCCCAAAAGGTCACAGCAGCTCCCCCTCTCACCAGGAAGTTCTAAAGACCAGGGATCTTGACCTAGCAGAACCCAGGAAGCTCAAACCTAGCAGAAGATCTTCATTCCTTGTTTTACCCTTGTTTAAACCTTTTAGGGGGAACTGCCTCTTATGCTACGTCCCCTTACAGTTCCGTTACCATTTTCCAGCTGCTTTTGTGGTGTCATCTGTCATCAGTCATACCACGTATCAGAACTTTCCAGCGCCTATCATGCCCCCTCTTATTCTGCTCGTGTAATTTCAGCCCCTGGCTTCATGACCTTAGGACAGTATTCTGCATAACACCTCCCAACAATGTTGCTTATCATTTTCCTCCGGCTCTGAACAATGAACGTTCATTCTCAAGGTCCATTGCACACATTCTGCCTTGCGAAGCACTGCTGTTCAGATTTCAATTTTACAATACAAAAATGGCAAATATTAGTCAGTGATGTTCATGTGCCTGCTGCACTATTCGCACAATCCCAAATCCAGCCCACTCAATTCACTGTCATCCCACTCTGTCCCCAATACTAAACCTTAGTATCCCATGTACTACACTACACACAGAATACAATACGCTGCACATTACCTTTCCAACAGGTGTATATATGTGAATTGTCTCGGGAGGATAGCTCAGCTGCAACGTGCTTGCCTTGGAAGCAAGACGACACAGAGCAACACAGGTTCGATCCCTTGTCTGCGCTTAGAAATCTCTGGGTATTAAGTGCGTTATAAATAACCTATCATATCATATCATATCAATTATCGTAGGAGAGGTTTGAGTAAGCTATTGAGCAGCAATGCATTCAATGGAGAATAGGATGAAGGTGTGCACAACAGCGGGATGGAGGAGATGCCTTTGCTACCTAGAAGACCCACTCCAACACTATTCTTGGCTCTGTAAGGATTGTGGTAGAAGGTAGCATCATCAGCATGAAGGGTTGCTCTTGTGACTGTGTCTCTGGGGTAATCTGAGAGGTGCTCGAGGTGAATGCCAAAGTGATCAGTGATCAAGGAACGCTTGTCACGTGGGGATTGAGTATTTCAGAGCCCTAGGGTAAGGTTAGTAGGAGGGGCAGGAGTTGGCTGAGAGTGCTGTGGTGGATCAATGAAGGAGGCACGGGGGTCCTATGAGGTGAGATTGAGAATGAGCTTTGCAGCTCCAGAATCTGTAGATGCGACGATAGTGGTAGAGTGCTATGATAAAGGAGTGAGGAGGGGTTGGTGTGCCATACAAGTGGGTAAAGGATAGGGACACTAGAAAGAGGAGCAGGAGGATAGATAGAAGCATGACTATGGTGAGGGAAGTAGGTGTGATCGCAGGAAAAAGGACACGTCTTCACAGGGCTGCTAGTATACAGTAGTGGACGACATTGAATAGAGTTGGGCAGAGGGTGGCCAAAACACTATTTAAATAGGTTACTAGTGACCAACAGTAGACATAGCGTGCGCCAGTAGCAACCAGCAAAGGATTTGGATAGACAGCTAATGACCAGTATTAAGTACTGTGGAGCAAGTGGGGACACAAGTGGTCTGCCGTAGTCTGGGAAGTCTTTTTTGCTGTCTATTGAAGTGAGGAGGAGCTTTCACCTTCAGTACCTGAGTCAGAAGCTACTCATACTCATTTGCAGCGCATAGCAAGTGGGGACACAAGTGGTCTGCCGTGGTCTGAGAAGTCTTTTTTTTGCTGCATATTGAAGTGAGGAGGAGCTTTCACCTGCAGTACCTGAGCCAGAAGCTACTTATACTCATTTGTGGCGCGGAACGCGTGCAGAGAAAGTGGGGACACAAGTGATCTTCCGTGGTCAGCCGAGGACGGTGTGGAGGTGGAAAACCATGAGTAACAACGCCACGGGTAAGGACTGGCTTCAGTACACAAGAGGTTTTATGAGAAAAATGTAAAACACAAACAATAATGAGAATGGCGGGAGAAATGTTTGGTCGCCCTATCGCTGATACCTATTCCAGTGCCTCTTCCAAACAGACCCTCACCGACATCCTATTTGTTACATGAATACATCGTCATCTATACATGATAAAGCAGACAGAACACATGATTGTCAAAAACCATACCCAACAATAGCAACAACTATGTTAGACCTTCAAAATGTTCTAATGTCCACAACAACACATTCTTTAATACCCTTCATGAAGCTTTATGAATCACTGGCTGAGACATTAAAAGATCAGGCAACCTTGCTAGCGATGATTCATACAAAGCAATTTTACCTAGAGTCTTTTACAACAAAATTACAACAAAGATTGGATAAAGAAGCAGAAGCCTAAGCCCAATGGCAAGAAAGATTATATGAAATCACAAGAGGAGACAGAGCAGAGAAAGCTGCAATGGCAAATACATTAACTGAAATGATGATTATAACGCATAAAGATAACCCATATCTACAAGGGAAAATAATTAAACAAGGCTTACATAACACACAAATTACAGAAGAAAAGAAAAAAAAAGAGCAGAAACAACCATCTGACAACCTACAGGCTCCAATATTACCGACAACAATAACAGGATATATGCAACATGGACCACAGCAGATGGCGAAACCAAGAGTCAAAAGATTAGAACACACAAAGAAGCATAGTGAAAAAACAGCTTATATACTAGAACTTACAGATACAGATACCAGAGATGGAAAAACAATATCATCAAAAGATACAAAATCACAACTGGAAACGAAAAAACTGAATAAAGAGAAAGTGCTAATTAGAACAGATGCCAGTATCCAGAACAAACTACCAAAGGATACATCAAATATAGAAAGCTTTTCTATATTTGACACAAAATCACAGGGTAAAAGGGTATAACACCCTGAAATAAAAAATTGACAAGTAATACAAATAAGAAGATCGAAGGAAAAAAATTGAATGCAAAAAAGAGGGGCTCCCGAGCATTCCTCCGCAACCTGACGCTACCATTGAAACAAATACAAGATAAAACAAAGAGAGGAAGAATAAACAATAATAATAAAGAAACACTCCAAACTAATGGGAATTAATTACTCACTAACAATAAAGAAATAGAACTAAAAAAGATGAGAAATCAGGAAATGGTAGACTTGCTAACTCTGGAAGACATATCAGAAACTGATTTATAAACTTCTTGTACCATAACAGAAATCTCATATGAAACAGACCAACAAGACAACGAAACATTGAACCAAAGAACGAGACACTCAAGAAATGTAGAGCTCAGACGTGATAAAGCCCATCGGTACAGAGAACATTTACAATTAAAGAACAACCAATTTATAAGAAACATGGAATGGGTAATGCCGATTTTAGTAGATCCTCAACGGAAAAATGATGTATATAAATTGAGAGTTGAACGTTTCAAGGGGACAAAAGAGCATCTCATTTTAAATTGAACGAACACCCTGCGTCTGTTGCATGTGACAGTGAAGTTACAGCATATATCTACAAAGGATATCCAAGTAATAGAATTTCCCTTCGAGACGAAACGGATATTGTCAAAGTGACACCTAGTACACAGCAGACACACAACCAGATATTGAAATGCTGTCAACAACTCCGAATGTTCGGATTTTATTGCTATACAGGGGACAACTACGTAAATCGGCAACGAAAGGAAACATCTCCTGAAAAGCAACCTGAATTCATTCATGTTAGATCACACACATCAATCAATACATCTCAAATCTCTTACATTAATGAATCCATGGGCTGAAGCCAAAAACAAGGTAGGGGATACCCTTACCAGGACAAAGGAAACCAAAGAAACGTAGACCACAAACAACTCTCAAGACAGGGGAAACGAACAACAGACATATGAAGCGTGAATCAACAGTAACAACCAACATCATCAAGAACATCTGAAACACTCTCGCTATGCTCTTGGAATACGAGAGGTGCGCAACACTTATTTAAAAATAACAATGACCTACACATTTTTGATCTGATATGCCTACAGGAGACGGGGTGAACAGTGAAATCGATATGCGATGGATATCAAACCTTGCTAAATCCAGCTATTACCAGATCAAGGGGACATCCTTCAGCGGGATTGCTTACCCTAATTAAGGCTGAAGCAAATGTCAGACTCATTAGTCATAATAACCTGAATCCATTCATACAAGTCACAGTTCTGAAACCAACAATAAAGAAACAAAAAACAAACACGGAAATGAGCAAATCAACAGGTGACGGTCTAATAGCAATTTTCAACCTTTACTGGAGTACTGTCGGTATTCAACAGTCAATCTTCCTAGAAAGAGTCCTAGTTCATATTGACAACCTACAGATGATGGGCAATTATGACGAAATCATATTATGCTGAGACTTAAATATACATCTATATACTCCAGAAGGTTATGAAATAGCAGAAACTAAATTAACATCAAAAGCAAGAACATGGAAAACGGAAATGGAAAAATGAAACTTGATACTAGCTAACAAAATTGGTACTCACGAAACAAGATTAAAACCAACCAGATATGGGAATGGAACACCAGCTTTACTTGATTATATCTACATTTCAGAGAAAATGACTCAGAAGATCAAGAGAATGAAGATTTTGCCAACAGAACGAAGTGTTATAACTTCAAAGTCAAATTATTGCAGTTAGGATTTTACATTAAAAAATGACACCCACCTCCACTCATCAGTCTTATGATGTTCAACTAGTTTGGAGTTCTAAAGGTATTGAGGCTCTACCTAGAAACCCCTCCACGATCCTGCTCGAAAGAGCTAGATCGCAGTGAAGCCTCCAAGGAAAACCCCCGAGGGGGAAAAACCCTGTTATGTGCTGCTAGTATGTGTGGACTCCGGAAGGCAGCAGTGATGATATGATGATATAGGTTTGTGTCTCTGCTAAGGGCCGGTGTCCTCTTGTGAAGAGATGCGGCGATAATAGAGTAGTAAGATATTGAGAGAAACAGTGCAGAAAGCTGTTAGGAGAATAAGGACTTACCCTTGGATCTAGAAACGCTGTTCCTAAATCCTGACAGAAAAGTCAAAGTGCTCAGGCAGTGATGTGAGTGCAGGAACCTGATCAGAAGAGACTAATGGAGAAGGGAATAATACATAAGGTGGAAGAAGTATAAAGGTATGAAAGTAACAGGCGAGTGCAAGGTGTGTAGACTATTCTTACCTAATGATCTGTTACACTGTGGGATTTGTAAGGACTGTGCCGTTGGACCTAGCAGGGTGAAAAATCCTTGTGCTATCCGGTGGATGAGGCCTAACGTAAGTAATAAGGCTGTTACACGTGAAAACAAGAAAGATAGAGCAGAGCGCGTTGATTAAGAGCGCAAGCGGTCACGTACCAAAAGGTTGTCGGGGTAAGACTTGTAGCCGCGAAATGCCTAATGAAGCTTTGTAAACAGAAGACTGGAAGCCACAAATCTAGTAGCCGTGCGTGGACAAAAAGATGTTATTCAGGAGGTAGAATTCGAATAAAGTCTTTAGGATGTTAGGAATACAGGAAAGCAAAGGATAATATTGTAGAACAAAGAACGTACTCACGGAGCATAGCGGACCTCTATTGAGAGTAGTAACGCGACGATTCAACAGCCGAGTATCCAGATATGCGGTCCAGGAAACTGGGGGCATGGCTACCAACTCATTCAGAGTCGTTAGAAATGCTAGAATGCTGCTGTCAGTTCCGCTCTTTGCCATACTGGAGGGATTCCGAGGCAGCCGAACTACGTGAGTCGGCAGAAATGCCATGAGAGATATAACACGAAGTGACCATCATAAACTATCTGTGACTTGGAGTGAACTACATGAAAAAACCCAAATGCTAGAAATTCCAGCATTGGAACATGTGAACACTTCTTACAAAGTAAGGATATCTGAAAAATAGCTAGCAAAATTAAAGAGTTCATTTGAGGACAAAAACATCTTGGGAAAAGTAAAACTAGTTTACCCGTTACTACTTATCCCATTTAAGCAACCTAAATGTCTAAATAAGCATGGAGACCATCTGCACGCATACAACATACAGATATTACAAAAAAAAGAGAACTAAGAAAGACATTGAAAGATGCAAAAAAGCTGAAACAAGAAGCCAGTTTGAGAAATACAAAATTATTAAAGCAACAACATAGGAATTGGATGAAAACTAACCAAGCTCAAATTCTCCAAAAGGATGGATGCTTTCAGCCTTAAATAAGAGAAATACTAAAGAGCTTTGGAAGCTAATCAATGATACTGAAGATGCTAGTAGTAAACTAATTTCAGGGGTAACAGAAAGAGAATGGATAGAGAACTTTTCGAATCTGTACTCCAGTCGAAATGACAACAAGAAAAAAGTAGAGGATCTACAACAAGTATCATGGGAGACACGATGGGATCGTCTTGATATTTTAAACCAGATACAACACTTGAACAGCTCGAGAGCCCCTGGGCTTGACAGCCTGAGCAATTCAATTATGAAGGAGAACCCTGAACAGTAGGCAGACATATGTTAGCACTTATTTAATGTCACAAATACCTATGCGGAAATTCCCATGACTTGGAAAACTGCAATTTGAATCTCTATACATAAGCAGGGCAACAGAACTCTTCCGGCTAACTACAGACCGATTTCCCTGCTAGACCCACTTGGGAAATTATTTGCGGGAGCTATCCAGAAAAATCTCACCACCTGGGAAACTCAGAATAACCTTCTTGACATGCGACAGATGGGATTTAGAAAGAATGTTGGTACCAATACAAACTTGATACTACTAAATATGCTAAAACATGAAGCATATAGAACAAAGATGAATTGATATGCGATTTTCGTAGATCTACAACAAGCATTTGATTCCCTGAATCGACAAAAATTATGGCCAAAATTAAAATCATGGAAGTGCCCTAAAGACATGTTAGATCCTATAATCGCGCTATACTCACAAACCACTATAAAAGTGCGATTATCCCAACAAGGTGCAGTATCAAAGGAGATTCCAACAACCTTGGGCCTAAAACAAGGCTGCTCCCTGGCAGCAACTTTGTTTATTCTTTACATAGCAGACCTGATAACAACTGATGTTACCATAAATGGAGACCCCCCAAAATTGAACAATGTGAAAATTCCATATATGCTCTTCGCAGACAATATCGTGCTATTAGATAAAACAGAAAACAGACTACAGAAAAGATAAACAGCACTGGTCCAATACACAGAAAAAAATCATCTGCAAATTAATAACAAAAAAACGGAAGTGATGGCACTGACTAACTGACCAACTCCTCGGAAAAAATCATTGGCAATATTTATAAAAGGAGAAAAAATACTGCCAGTAACTACGGTAAAATATCTGGGAGTATGGGTAAACCAATCAGAAACAGAAATGAATTGGGTAAAACATCTGAGAATAAAAAATGCAATCTCTGGCACGTCAAGGATCAATAATCCATAGAAAATATGGGAAGTTTTCATTGAAGCCTGTGATCACTTTCTATCAACAAAAAGTCAATGCAATAATAACATATGGCAGTGAAAGTACCTTGAATATCCCGGCACAAACATGGCCGATATTGGAAGCCATCTTTTGGAGGAAAATCCTCTCATTACCTGCGACATATTCAATTGTAAGGATAAGATATGAACTAGCATTACAATCACTTTGATCCATAGAGATTTGGAAGAACATAAATATGTATAGAAAGACGCTCACCACAGAAAAGCTCCCAGCAATCGACATATTACATGTAACTCCACAAACAACGGATGAACCTATAGCAACTTTATGGACGAATACGTGCAGACAACTTATGAGGAATGTAGAAATTACCTCTGAACTCTTGATTAACCGACCAAACAAAGTGAAATTAAAAATTCAACTCAGTGATTGGATAAAAACATCGACAGAGAAATCAAAATATCAAATGAACATACACCTTCCAATGGAAATAATAAAATGTAATGATTTACCTCACTATCTATGTCGCTTCCCTGATCCTGGGATTGGAGACATTTTCCTGAAATTGAGACTAAATATCCTTCTGACAAGAGAATATCTAAAAAGCACAAAACAAATAACATCAGAACAAGCATTATGTAGATTCTGCAGACAACAAGATCAGAAAAAATCTCTTTTTCACGTCTTCATGGAATGCCAGGAAGTAAATGAAAAAAGAGGAATATTCGCAAATATGTTTAAGCGAACAGTTGGAACGTTTAGTCCTGATGAACAGTGGACACAAATCGTAATAGGAAATGACAATTTAATTACATACAGAATAATCCAATTCTGGGAAGCAGTTATGAACGGATCTATAACATCAGATTAAGGAACTACTTTTAAATACCAATAGCAAATCTGATGTTTATTTTAACGAGCATATAATTGTATCTTTTGTTTCAAAACCAAAGCTTCATTAAATATAAATCATAAATGTAAATCATAAATGAAAAGTTTGTGATCAAACTAAAACATTTTAATAAAAAAAAAATAGAAGTTCAGGGCAGTAATGATGAAAAACATTCAATTGCCCAGTATTAACTAACAATAAATACAGTTTAGGCTAATGGCCACAACATTTATTTAAATAACAAAAATAAAAGCAGGTTAGTTGGTAGTGAACAAAAAGCAGATTTAACCAATTCTAACCAGAAAAGAGACATAAATGGTCCCATGTGGCCAACAATAATAAATTTAAGATGGCATAGCACTAAATGGAGTTATGCCAGTAGCGACTAAAAAACAATTTAAATAAGTCAGTAGTGACTAACGATTAATATGGTTTAGGATGGTAGTCAGCAACAGTAAATGCAGTTTAGGCTTGTAATGATAAATCATTTTTAAATGCGCCAGTAGTAAGTAACCAACTATATATGAAGTTAGGCCATAGCCACAAAAATGATTGCAGTTTGGGCTGGTAGCGAAAAAATAAAAATAAAATAGTGTCCAACACAGTTTGAGCCATTAGCAACCAATGCGATTCTGTGGGGTGGCAATTGGGGCAGTTAACGGAAGTAGTAAGTGGATGAAGGTTCAAATTCAGTTGAGAGCAGGATGGTGAGAAAGAAGGGGTGCCAATGTTAGAGAAGATGGCTTGCTTTGAGGTAGGTAATGGCAGCCATCTTGTGTGCATGTACGAGGAGGGCAAGCCAGGGGATCCTGTGCCCATCCTGACCCGGCTTTAACGGCCCTCTTCTCTCAATTTTTACCCTCTGTTGCTGATACCAGAAAGAAGGGAAGACATTGCTTCCCACCTTACACTAGGACCCGCATGGCAACCAAGCTACTGCTTGTGGTGGATGTTGCTGTGAAATCTCTGCAGCCTGCTAGCGTCTGATAGTGGTTTGCTGGTTAGCGGGAGTTAACTGTTCTGCTAAGCTCAGGCTACCCCAGCAGCCAGAGAGCCAATATAAGGCATCTCTCGGTAGGACCTGTCACAATACCTCCCCTCAGGACCTTTCGGTGCACCCTCATTACTTATCGCAACACCCATGCAATGACCTAATTTGCTCTTCTCTATGTGATTAAGTAGTGACCATATTTGTGTTGGTTGCAGATTCGCGGTGTCCCTGAAATTACTCTATTTGTCTGGTTTTCACACGGGTGCAATGTTAGGGTGTCCATGGGTGAATAAGGGTGCAAAATAACCATATGTGCACAGGTGTTAGCACCAGGACTAACAGCAACACAACTCTGGTCACTGTGCCGGCTCTAACGCGCACCCATTTCTGTCTGCCAACCAGTGCAACTTAGATCTTGCAACCTTATTTTTAGGTGTGGCCACAGCTCGATTACTAAACACAGCTGGCCTCAGCCCTGGTGCAAACACAACAGTTGCATCAGTGTTAGCAGTGGAACGGTCACCTGCACAAGTGTGGTTATTGTGTCAGCATCCCATGTTCACTGCACTGGTGCTGCCACCCGAGAGGCATGTCTACAGTAAAAGTAGTCACCAATGCAACCTTCTGACTCTACATATATATTCCCATTTTGCACAATCCCAGTATATACCAAATGGCAATCACAGTTTTGAGAAGCCCAGTATGTTCCCAGTTTGTTTATTCCACTCTACTTCAGTTTGACAACTCCAGTATATTCCACTTGCATATTCCCAATAGTTTCTCATTTTGACAATTCCAGTATGCTACTAGGTTACCGGTTCCCCAGTTAAATATGCAAGTTTGCACAACCCCAATCAATGTGTGATAGATAACCTCTTCCCTATTAATCATGTATTTGTTAAAAATAGTTACTGTAACATAAAAAGTATGGTATAGTTCACTTGTTTTAAGGAAATTAATTGCATCAATCGTATACCTAATCCCAAAGCTACTCAACAGTGTCTTAAATCACACTCACCTCGGTACTTGATGTAGGGTGCAGAAAAAAAAAACATGAGATTTGTATTAGTTCTGCTGTATACATAGGGTTAATTTGAATGACAATGCTCTACCCCAATGATTAGCAAATGTAAAGAGGGAAAAATGCCTAAACACAATTGTGTAAAGAGATTTCTTTTGTGCAGGAAATCAAAATAGTTTTTGGGGCCCAATAAGTCTTTAAACTGTAAGGTCCGGATTCACAGAACGTTTTCCAATGGAGTTTTGCCATTATAAAACGCTTCTGTGAATTGGGCCCCAGGCCATTTTAAAAAGCTAGTTAGTCTCTTAAAATCCAATAATTACAGGCTGGAACTTGAACGCATTTTCTATTTATTCCCATATTTACATGGGTCATCCCAAAGCATTGTAAGCCCGAGTACAATAAACATTTCCTTGACGTGCATGAACCATGGCTAGTCCACAGAACCTTGAGAGCCTGGTATGTCACATAGGGCACCAAGGTAAATACTCATTTCAGGGGTGTTCCAAAGCTTTTCCCAATAAAAGAAGGGTTTCAACTTCTTCAAATAAATAATTCCTGAAATGCCAAGTTCAAGCCTTACCGAAAGAGAAGGGGCTTTATATGGTAGACCAAAAAAGCGCTCTAGAATTATGCTTTCTCTTGTTTGCATAGCGGTAGAATTACAAGAGCCCCACAGCTCTGCCCCATAGATAGCTGATAGCAAGGCCTGAGCTCTGTAAACTACCAGGGTGTGTGTGAGAGTCTTCACACCAACACGTGCTGCAAACTCGACAACCACCTCGTCTCTCCTAGCCAAAGTCAAAACTCTTGTCTTATTTTGAGGCAACTAAATTCAATCATTTATAAAAAAAAAATGTATTCCTAAATTATCAAAGGCTTCAACATTCTGTAACATTGCAAAATTCACTGTATATGAAAAAGAAGGAAAACTAGATACTCTGCTGGCAGGACAAACCATTATTTTATTATTATTTTTTGCGATGATAAAATAGTAATGGCCCTGTTGTTCCAGTTTGACTGCCTGAACCTCAATCACCCAGGAATTGAAAGGGTAAGGCAGAAAGTGGCTAAAGACAATTTAATTCCTAATAAGTACGATGCGTAACATCCAATCACCTTTTTCAAATATTGCACAAACAAGTTTCAAGGAGACAGAGGATCCACAAAAATAGAGCTCATGCCCTAATCCCCCCCCTTCCCTTTAACTCTTAGTGCCCACACAAACAGTTTCATCAAGTTAGCAAACTCTCACACTCTAGAAACAGTCAGGGCCAGTGATAAATCACACTTGGGTGTCCTAGAAGGCAGGCATAACAGATCTGCTGACGTAAGAGGACCGCACTGACTAATTACAATTATGGCTCACAGGTGGTTGCAAAGACAAACTACCCAAAGACAAAAGGGTGAAACTGACAAATGGCACTCAAGGGTCACGGGAGGTGGCACAATTCAAGCATGGTGGGGAAAAGGACCAAACTGATAACCTTACTCAGGTGTCATTAAGGGGAGTGAAAAAAAAAGAATATGGCCCTCATTACGACCCTGGCGGAAATCGAAAAACGATAGCGGAAATGCAATACCGCCATCGAATACCGCTCGGTGCGATTATGACCCGTCACCGTAAAGTACGATGCCATTAGCGACACTGTAGTGAACGCCAACGCTAACTGCACCAAGTACGCGCACGCGCGCCATGCAAAACCGTAATTACCACCATGGCGCAACGGTACGCGAATTCTGACCCCAGCGGACATTTACTTAACGCCATCAAGCATGGCGGAAAGTACCATTCCGCCATGGTGAGAATTACGGCATCGTGAACCAACTGTAAATGGCCCTACTGAGTGCCTGTACACCACTCCCTGCCCACATTGCACAACTCCTCGTAGGTGCAATGAAGTTACACAATGCAACCAGTGAAATGTACAAGTCACCCATGCATGCCAACGAACAAATGAATGTAGGGGCACCAAGTGCCTTGTGAGTGGCCATCCATATTTGGCATGTCACCATTGCCGTACTGATGCAGCACAGGCATGTGAAGGTTCAAGTACAGCAAAATGAACTGAAATATGAGACAAAACAACAACAGGCCCCCATCGCTTGACACCAGTGTAAGGCAACATTCAAAGCAGTATCCTGAGGGAGACTGCACCAGCCCTGTACTCATGCCAGTAAACAAACCAACCATCAGCATAAGCATGTACCACACAAGTTGGCAGAGTGACTGAGCAGCCAGGCTCATCTCAAGAGGGGCCAATGGGAGCTGCAGGGCACAGATGGCACGAATACAGAAGCTATTCCAATGGACATGACCTCAGTCTCCCTCCAAGAAACGCACGCAAACACAGGCACCTGTGACCAGCCATTTTCTGATAATCACATCATTCCACCAATCCACCTGGCTGACCGGCATCTGTTACACAAAAGCTAATCCCCCGCCCCTGAGCATGACATCATTAAAACAGTCATAATGGCAGCCCCTATCCCTGACCTTACTGGGCTTCGTAGGCAAACGCGGCCAGTACAGTACCACGCAACTATACTCAGAAGCCGGAACCCAATGCAGATCTACTCACAATACATCGCTCCACAAATAGGAATATGCTACATTACTTGCAAAGAATAACGCTACACGGTTAATATCAGAATAAAATTTTAATGCACATCAAATTCACCAAGCCCATCCAGCTATCAGGTCATAAACCCCAAAATATTTTCATTACTGTGGGCTGCATCCGCAATAAATGACCAGCTACTCCTTGTGTGACGCCCTGTTCCTTCATGGTACACAGGGGCTACATTCACGTTCAAAAAGGCAACATGGAAGCGCCTAGAACCGCAGGACCGTCCCATTAGGTAGGCACTAGTCCAGCTGGAAGGTTGATATGTTGCTCCTAGCCACTAGTACTGCGTAAGGGCATGTGGCCCATTGGCGATCGTCCCATAAGATCGTAATGGTGCTCCACTGATTAACTCGAAGCAGCAGGTGTCGGGAGTAAAAGCCATCTGCAGGAGTGGCATACAGATGGCAGCGGCAAAAGGGGAGGAGATACCTGTCACCCAAATGAAATGAAAAAGAATAGTATGGGCATCTGAACTTCATTAGTATTACTCACTTCAATGATCACACTAAATCTACAGCCATATGCATGCTAGCCCACTCAAAAGGATTATTTCCACCCAAAAATCACTTGCCAATCATAACAATATAAATCGAGGTGAAAACACTATTACAAACGAGTGTTTGTGTGCATGCGTCTGTTAAAACAGAATCCATTAGATGGGATTAGTAACGTGCATAGACACGAGTGTTGGAAGGCGCGTCGAGACAGGGAGGGTTCAACAAGGGCAGATAGACGATGGTCCCACTATGGCAGCTCTGCATCACATAGCGCAGGGGAAGGGGATAGATTCCAAAAAGCCATGTACATGGCAAACTCTCAATTAAATCATCTGTCCATGCATCCATACATCATTCCCTCATCCCGGTATAAAAACGCCTGATTATTTACTCACATAACATTTGAAATTTCCATTGAGTCTGTGCGTAATGCAGTCTGCAAAATCCACTGTGCTCCAGGCCGGAATTCTAGTGTTGTGAAGTAACATGTATTTGGGAACGTCCTGCCTTATCGTGCACTACGCTAGTATCCCATACTATTCATATCAATCATTGCATTCACGCCATGGCCCCTGTCCCAAGGACATTAAACAATTGAACGTTATATTTGCAGTCAGACCTGTGGGCGTCTCCTCGCCGCTAGCTGAAAACCGAAAGCGCTGTCCTTCGAATTCCTCATTTGCAACATCACGTCGAACAGGCATCTGTGACCGCTTGAAATCACAAATTCATCCATGTAGTGCGGCAGTGTGTGAAAATGGCAACTGGCTTCACTCACAAATGGGACGCCCCGCCCGTCGGTGAACCTCGGTACAGTGCTCGCCCAAAGGGGATTGCAGCTGGCACAGGTGGAATGAATCACCACAGGTGGAGGCTACACAGCCTGAAAACACATAAATTGCACACCCAACCCCCTCCCACAACCACACCCACTCCAAAATGCTACCGGCAGGACTAGCGATGTTGGCCCTGGGGGACCTGATAGCACTGCAAGTACTCCAACTTCAAGAAGAAGACGAACACCAACTACTACAACAACCGGCCGCACAGAGGAGACGCAGGAGGAGGAGGAGGGCAAGGCAGGGCCAGCAAGGCCCACCAGCACAGCCACTACCACCACGCAGGCAGCCCGCAATCCCACGCCTCCGAGCTCATCCGTTCAACCTCACTGCTGAGCAGATCCACACCCTCTACCGTTTGGACCGGGACACCATAACCGCCATTGTGGACATGACACACGCTGACCTTGTCAGCATGATAGATAGCCCAACCGCCATCCCACCCCTACTGAAGGTGGTGTCTGTACTCCACTTCCTGGCCACAGGCACCTACCAGCACACAGTCGGACAGTTGCATGGCATATCACAGCCACTGTTCTCACGGACACTATTGCAAGTGCTCGATGCCCTCCTGCAGCACGCAGACGACTACATCTCTCTACCACGCTCGGAGCAGGAAATTACCAACACAAAAGTGGGATTTCATGCACTTGCCGGCATACCGGGTTGCATTGGTGCCATCGACTGCACCCATGTGGAATTGGTTGCCCCACATGCCATGGAGGTCCAGTACCGCAACCGGAAACAATATCATTCTCTTAATGTACAAATGGTTTGTGACTCCAACAGGATCTTTACACATTGTTGTGCCCGATTTCCTGGATCAACCCATGATTCTATGGTCTTGAGGAACTCTACAATACCACGCTACATGGAGCGACACGCAGGGAACAGATCCTGGCTACTCGGTGAGTCTCATTCCATGCATGATAATGTGGGGTATGTGATGCGGCAATGACCTGGCAGGAAGGGGGGGGAGGGATGCGTACGTAGCAATGTCATTCCACAAACATCCTTTATTGTCCACATACAGGTGATGCCGGGTATCCACTGAAGAGATGGCTCCTTACACCACTCCGGAACCCACAGAACCAGCATGAGGAGGACTACAACCATGCCCACTCACGTACCCGTGTAGTCATAGAACAGGCATTCGGCCTACTGAAGGGTCGTTTCCGCTGCCTCAGCAGGTCTGGCGGGGCACTCCTGTACCGCCATGAGAAGGTTGCAAAGATAGTCATGGCATGTGTCATGCTACACAACATGTGCGTACGTAGAAATGTGCCCATGCCCCCTGACGCAGAACTGCAAGCACCTGAAGATGGTCATGATGAGGCTGGGGATGTGGCAGCACCTCAAGGAGTCCGCGAGGCACAGGAGGCCCGTGAAATTCGTCAGAATATCATAGATTCATGCTTCTAGCACTCACGCCTGGTGGCTGATGAATGGACACGGGACTTGTGGCACTGTGTGTGTCTGGAACATGCACAATGTGGACTGTACGCCTATAAAGGCCTCGTACACAAAGATCAATGTCCCCACATCTCATTGGATGATTATGTAATGTTTATAGCATATGTGAAATTATATTACACACCCCATCGACCCGCCACCCAAGTAAGCCCAACACCCCCCCTCCACCCTCCTACCTCCCCCCCGAACACCAGTGTCCAAAGATGCTCATTGTCAGTGGGCAGACGCTATTGCAAGCCCCCTCTCCGGGTATCAGGGGCACCCCTGCCTGTGGAGCGCAGGTTCCTCCCAGATCTACGTTGGGGGCTGCCCTGGACGGAACTTGCAACGGATGATGTCTCGGCCTGCTCACGTCCATGCATGTCCCTAAGGGTTTGTGAGAGCTCAGTGAGCACACGGCGCACAGCGGCAAGTTCACCACATACGTCTTTGGACGTCGCATGCAGTTCCCCCCTCAGGCTCTCGGTGCTTCTCTCCATTTGTACCCTTAGTGTCTCTGTACTTCGCTCCATTTGTGCCCTAAGTGTCTCAGTAGATGTTTCTATGGCTGCCTTAGAAGCCCCACATTCATCAGCATGCTCCTTGAGGAGCGTGGCCAGTTGCTGCTGTTGCACGATCACCTGGTCGAGGGACTGTTTCCTCTGCTGGGCCATGCCCATTTGCGGTGGTGTCACAGAGGGGCTGATCACCTCATGTTGCCTTGCCACAGGGCTTGTGGGGGATGGCCAGTCGTCGTCTTGTGGGTGCCCCTGCGTGGTATCCTCATGGTGTATGGGATGAAACAAACAGGGGGATTGAGACAGGTCATGGATGGGTCCTACATCGACAGCACCGTTGTCTGTGTCGGAGCATGCTGGCATTAATGCAGTGTCACCTATGGTGCTGCTGCCATCAGAAGCAGTGCCTTCTGTGGCATCCATTGGGGGGACCTGTGGTGCCGCTGGTGTGGGCATGCTGGCTGCTGGGGTGCCTGTTGAAGTCCCCTCCTGTGTGCTGCCACTTGATTTGTGCTGCTGCCGTGTCTTGATCCGTGCAGCTGAGGTGGAGGGTCTTTGGCTGTTGGTCTTGGCCCTCTTTGCAGGTGTGCTGGTAGGGGTGTCCTGAAGCTCGTCGTTTGAATCGGACCCTGTGGTGGAGTAAAGGAGGGCGAGCGTTATTTATGGGTCTGTGGAAATTGGAATGGCAATGTATCACATGCATTGGGGTGGTACCTGAGGGTGATTTGGGTCAGGGCCTTGGAGGTGGTTTCATTTTTGTGTGGATTGAGGATGCAGTTGTTTTGCAGCCTGCAGTTAGGGTGTGCATGCTGCACGTGTAGAGGGTGTTTTTAGGATTTTTGATTGTTAATGTATTTGATGTGAGTTTTAAAGTGCACTATCAGGCCAATGTATGTGGCCGTTCTCATGGACATGTGTTTCTGTTGCACTATGTGGACACATGGTACTTCACATGATTGGACATTGTGGATTTAGCATTGTTTTATTTAGCCCACCTACCTGATTCTTCGGATGTCTGCACTCCTTTCTCCATCCCTCCGACTCCCTCTATACTCTCCATTCCAATGGTGGAGGCACAGATTTCTTCCCAGGGGGTCAACTTGATGGGTGATTCCGATCCTCCCCCGGTAGCTGTGGCAATGTTACGGTTGGCTGATAGTATGCTCCGTACGCGTATCCGCAAGTCGTCCCATCGCTTTCTGCATTGCTGTGGGGTGCGGGGTGCGGTCCCCACCGCACTTACCCGCTGTGCCACCAGGGCCCATATGGCCTTCTTGTTCGCAAGTGCCGTCCTGGTCATTTGCGTCGAGAAGACGACGGCAGCATTCTCCTGGAGGGTCTCTGTGAGCACGGTGAGTTCCTCATGGGAGAAGTGGACCTGCCGCTTGCGGTCGCACGCTTTTTTAGCAACTTTTCCCATTTTGATTGTTTTAACTAGGGTGGCTAACGGGTTGGGATGTGTCTCAGGGTCGGATTTTTGATGGTTGTGTTGGGATTCTGATTTTATAGGTGTACGGCGTGCTGTTTCCCGTTCCGGCCCCATGTTTTTACTTCCGTTTCCGTATATTTACGGTCACCGTATTTTGCGATTAACGCTCATTACGGTGACCGCTATGATGGGTGGCGGAATTGCACCTAGGGCGCCGTACGACGGCGGTGAGGGGCGTTTTGGGGACATTTCCGCCATCGCGGACTTTGCACTTCCGCCATGGCGTAATGCTCGTGCCCGATGGGTCCGAATTAGCCGCACTTTACTCCATCGTGCAATGGCGGAAACGCTATTTACGCTATAGCGGTCAGGTCAGTTACTTTCCGCCAGGGTCGTAATGAGGGCCTATGTATTTTCGGATATCATGAAGGGTTGAAATGCTACAAGCTCCCTGTGGTAATCAGGTCCATATAGTAAGTAAACTTCCTCCAGTTCCATTCTTCTGCAAGTTGATAGTATCAGAGAAAAATAATCCTGTTCTCCCTTCAATGATTCCCGCAGTGATATATTTCAGCCTGGTATCTTGCAAGGTGCCCAAACCTGGCGATTCCATGGCAATATGTCTGCATATACATATCATACTGGTGTTTGTGAAGACTACTCTTCCCGAGCCCCCTCGTGAAAATGTCCGCTGTAGGAAGCCTGCGCATGACCAATGGAAATTCTCCTCATCCAAATGGCCGTCATTGGCAATAGGCCATGAAAATGGCACATAGCATGATCCTGGAGGTGCATCAGATATGAGCCTACCCGTCAGTTCTACTTTTATGTCCCTATTACAAGCATCTGCCTTATGAGTTCAGCAACTACAATCTGGATGCATTTCTCCCTACTGGTCCAGAAACACACCAGGAAAAGAGGCATGGATATTGATTCAGTCCAGAAACACACCAGGAAAAGAGGCATGGATATTGATTCATCATTTTGGAAGAGTTCTATTATTTCCCTCTTCTATTCCTCTGTCTGGGAAGATTACAATTATAGTATAACGCTGCCCCCCTTGAGAGTCAATGTGATGAGATGCCAACACGAGAAAAGTCAGGGGACCACCATCATCAGTACTGTGAAAATGCTGGAAAGTAAAATCACAGAAGAGTAAAAGAAATATAGTCGCTACTTACCTAATTCTGTGCTACCTGGTTTCTTCATGTATTTTCCCTCTTGCCTAATAACAACTGTAGTAAATCACTGTGTTTGCAGTGACATAATAATAATATATTACAAATAACGGTATCAAATGACTAAAGACGCATTTTTACTTTGCTATGAATGTTTAATGAAATTATGACTGCATTATGTTTCTGAATGAATTATTGATAAGGCTACGGATGTCGGGCATCACAATTGCTTCTCACTGTGGTTCATTGAACTCTGCTTAAACAATGCTGGAATCCTTCCATTCTTGAAAGCATTAGACACATAGGAACAGCATCATTACAGTTTAAGGCAGAAAAGGCAGGATTATGATAAATTGTCCAACTAAAAACACATTGGATCTCATGTTCCATGAGCCGTAGCGTAACAAAATGCCTAGATGGCTTGCGTAATCTTTGGATACAGCATAAAGCAGGCGGACTCTATAGTGAACCATTGTATATGCTGCACAAAATCAAAACGAAACAATGCCTACCCTGCTTGCACGGAAAGCAGCGTTTAATTTCATTTGTAAAGCCTGCCTGCCATGCGATCATGCTAGGGAGCGTTTACTCATTTGCATAGTGGAGTACATATGTGCAGGGTAAAGGTGATGCGCACACGTGTATGCCGCCTTTTGCCCTGCACCTTTGCAACGTGGTGCGCAAATTACAACAATTTGGTTGATGGCACCTGGTTGACTATTAAATTAGAATTTTATATAAAAAGAGCTCCATTGTGGGCATGCAAAAACAGCATTGTAATCAAAGCAAACACAATTGCACTGTTTCACGGTATAGAGTAAGAGAGGCTGCACTACGATATGAGAATATGTGTATTTATAGGGAAGTGAAATCTTTTGAGTTATGCAAGGACTACGATGTGGGTGAAAATGAGCGCTACCATTACACTCAACTGGGAGACTGGGTTCAACATTCAACCACAAAAAGTGGGGCAGTGAGACCTCTGATCACTCTGGAACACGTTTTTCATAATCTAAATTACACAAGATGCATGATATTGACACTTTTGGGAATATTTTAAGGCATAAGGGAAATATGGGCTTGGTCATACCAAGAAGGGTGGCATTTGGAACTTGGAAGAGTTCCCGAAGGAGAAAAGTAGGATGAGATTCTCTGTGGAATATATAATTGTTCTGTCAGCACTATTCAAATATAAGCACACATTAAAACCATGTAGATGGTACGATACTACTTCCAGGATGCAGTGAATGTCAACATCTCACATTGGTCAATGCTGGAGTTATGTAGTGGCATGGGGACCCTGCTACATAGTTTATCGGATTGCTCAAAATTAAGGGAATTTTAGCTCAAAATAAGATCAGAAGTAAAGAGAGTCATAGGCCATGTCATTCTCTATGATCCCTTACACTTGATAATAGCAGTCATGATAGAAGGCTACCACTCATCTTGAAAAATATGGGAGACCAATAATTTCTTTCTAGCCACTAAGAGGATCTTCTTGGTCGGTTGGTAAAGAGATCCCCATCCCCTCCACGCCTTCGGACTGGTGGCTGGCTTAACAGGATTTGGGATATTTTGGCCATGGAGAAATTGACCCCAAATACGAGGGGCATATGGAACAAGTTTAAGAGACATTGGGACCATTTTCAGAGGAATTAATATAACAGTCTTAATGAGCTTGAAGGTTCATAACCTGTTTATCCTGACTGTTAAGGTGTTTTAAAGCATGATGGGGTCTGGTGTACGTAAACCAAAATTCTTGTTTTTATTGATTAACTGGAGGTAGGCAAGGGCAAGAGTAGGGACTGGAAATGGTAAAGAAAACATTGTTTAAAATATTTGCCATTTACCTTTTATTTGTATTAGTATTTCAATATCAGCAAAGTTATGGTCGGTTTGAAAAAGCTTTGAACAAAAACTTTCCCTGAAATATGAAAGTAGATTAAGCCATTTGATCCAAGCCACACATACCACATCACCACCCACCAAACATCACTGGAAGTTCACTTCCAGTTGAGGGACACACAAGCAAGGCATTGTGGGTATCCAAATTAGCGCAAATTCAATAATACAATTAACTTAAATAAAAAATACAAGTAAAATTGGTGTTTTAAATAAATACACACACATTTAAATCAGTCAAAGTTGCTAAACAATATTAGGGTTCAATACGTGGAGACCCGCAAGGATCCATCATCTCCCCTGTGATCGTCCATCTTTACATGGAATTACTTAGGACCCATCTCACTTCACACAACATCCACATCCACCAATACATAGATAACATAGAGTTCTACCTCATGATATCCTCCATTGAAGACATCCACAGTCTCAAGGCCGGCCTCACTTTGATCCAGTCGTGGATGTCCAGTGCTTACCTGAAGCTCAACCCCTCCAAGACTCAATTCCTACTGCTTGCCAACAACATCGAACACCCGGACATCCCAACCTAGTACTCTGCTATGCACCTCGAGGGCTTCACACCCTGGATGACCAGCTATGCCAAGTCCCTTGGGTTTGAAATCGATAGACACATCTCCTTCAAATAGCATACAGCAAGAACGCCACAAACGGTTTGTTGCCAACTTTCTCTCCAGTGGAAAATCAAACCCTTTATCACAGAAAACAACTTCAGATCTGCTGTCCAGCCTTGGTCCTCTCACACTTGGATGGTAGCAATGCCCGATTGGAAGGCCTTCCAGCGACTACCCTGGCTCCCCTGAGATGTGTCCTGAATGGTGCAGCCTTACTCATCAAAGGACTCGGCAAATTCAACCACATCACGCCAATGCTTGTTGAACTGCACTGGCTCCCGCTGCAAGCCTGTACCATCCTAAGCAAAAGGCAATCAGTATCCCGCAAAGGCCATGGCACTGAAACCGCCCTCCTAGATCTTAAAAATCAAATAACTAAGATAATAGGCATGGGCAAATCAGCCCTCCTACTGCTACTGGACAGCAGCGTTCAAGCTCGTTGATCATAAAATCCTTACCTCTCATCTCCCCAACACAGCTCACTTCTCCAAACAAGCCTTTCCTGCTGTCTGTTGTTGTGAGTGTTGTGTGCCACGAAAAACCCAGGGAGAGCCTGAAAATTTCAGTTCCCCCTCCTGGGGGGGGGGGGGGGGGGGAGCGAATGTGCTTGTAGAGTGAAAGTCTCTGTGACAAGCCATTTACCTCTTTCGGGCCATTTACCCCTTTCGGGCAAAAGAGGGAAAAATGTGCCAACCCTGGCAATCAGGACTTGTCCTTGGGGTAGGGGCAACTCTTTATGGCTTTTTAATTAATGTTATCCAGTCTAAATGTGCTGATCATAAGAAATGTGTATATTTGTGTTTTATAGATATTACCATGACTTTTGATTCTGTCAATCGCTCTCGCCTATGGTTAAAACTTAAAAACAGGGTTTTTTTTTAGATTGTGCGAGAGCTACAGCTATATACAGGAACGAGTTGTGCGAGAGCTATATACAGGAACCTCAATTAAAATTAGGCTGAATGCTGAAGTTCTCCTGCCAGACCCGATAAGCACAACCAAAGGCCTAAAACAAAGCTGTGTGCTCGCGCCAATACTTTTTAAATCTTTTTTGTAGAGGATCTGGGCCCAACCCTAAAAGGTGCACAATCTTTCCCCCAAACTTGGCTTTTTACGTTTCAATTGGCTCTTAGATGCCGATGATCTGATGTTATGTGATCAAACTCCTATCCGTCTACAGCGTCAGATCTCAGCTCTCGTGCAGTACACTAGAGCTAATAATCTGGTAATCAATGTTAACAAATCTAAAGGGTTGATTTTAAAGCCGTCAAAAAAGAAGAAAGACATCTCTTTTAAATGGTCACTATCGGAAGACCGCCTTGAAATGGTGGAAGATTTTGTATATCTGGGATTCAGTATACATGAAACTAATAAGCCAATGCTTCATTACTTATTTTTAAGGAAAAAATTGAGATCACTGATTTGCCAGTCTAAAATAAATGATTATCGTGTTGGACAATTTTCTAGATTACTGTTACTATAAGATGAAGGTCCTCTCAGTGATGATGTATGGGGTGTATACCCTTCTTAGGTGGTTTGAAGTGAAGTGGGATAGTCTGGAGGGTTTATTTTGGAAGCAGGTTCTGGGGCTTACTTTTGGTGCTGCCTCCGGTACGTGTCCATTTTGAATTAGGTCTTTCGTCTCTAGCCTCTCAGACTTCATGGAAAGGTCTTGGTTTTTATAGAGAAGATTTTAATAGCAAAGCAACAGTCTTTGCTGGGTAATTTGCAACAGCTTTTACAAAAAAAGGAGAGTAGCCTGTGAGAATCGGAAGCGGCTTGTAACAATCTATTAATTGAATTATATCTTTCAGAATTGATTGAAATAGAAAATCCACAATAGGGAAGAAGCATCATAGAGACTGGATTAATACTATTGGAATGTGTAAGGAATATTTTCATCATCACTATATTGGTTTAAATGGGAAACCTGTGAACATAAGTATATGGTGCTATTCCCAAATTTGAATTGGAGGAAATATTGCTTAAGAATCAGGTTGAATCTACTTGGCTCTATGGAGATTCTGGGTGCCAGACAGAATGTCCCTGGAGTGGAAAGAGCTTGTAGGTTCGGCAAGGAGACTTCAACATTTGAGCATGTATTGTGTAAAACTAAATGAGTTAATACATAGGTTTTTGGGAAAGTTCCGAACTGATTTTTGTAATTCTAATACTGCGACGCGTTGGAATATAATACTTAAGGGATCCAACGTGGGAGTAAAATTTAATTTAACGCAATTTTAAATAAAAGATTTTTAAAATGCTTGAAGACCAAACGTGAAATTGTTTGTTTGAGATCTAAATGTACTGTATTACAATTAGTTTTGTATGTATTGGTTTAAGGTTCTTTTTGATCCTGTTTTTATACTGTTGTCCAGCAATGTTTTTATGCATATAAATATATTGTTATGATTTTGTGAAAGGTTTTGATGGAACCATAACACAATAAAATAAAACAAATAAAAAAGACCTGATCCCCACTGTATCCTCCCCTGTTTACTTGTAGAACCATTGCTAACAAATGCCCCTCCGCCTCCCTCCCCTGTTGGTCCACTCGCTTCTTTCTCTGCTCCCGGACCTTGATCTTCCCCCTATAAATTGTAAAGTGCTCCATTGCTTCCCGATTTTTTCGATCAATGCTCAATAAATACCCTAATCATAAGAATAAGAATAACATATGTCACCAGATGGCATACAATTATTAAACATGGAAACAGGGATGCAGAACAAAAAGCTACCTTTGCCTAAACCTTTGTGTTCCAGCAGCTGCCAGGAATGCACATGTCACCTTTGATCAAGCTCTCTGCCAATACAGATGTTATGAGTGCCCCAGGATTTCTCAGCAAAGTCAAATGAGTACACTAACATTTTGGGATGGCGAATTCATGAAACTACAGTCTGAATAGCAGACCTCCCTTTCAAAAACGGAATTACCTGCATCATTTTATATTAATAAAAATCAAAAAGTTAGATATTTTACACCCTTGCAAGTAGAAATCAGTCACAATCCCTTTTGGTAGATTATGAACAGTCTTAAAGAAGCAGTTTTCAATGGGACAAAAGCAGTGTCAGTAAGTATGTCTTATTTTTCAAGTGATTTCCAAGATTCACTAATGACCATATCAAAATACATTATAAAATATGAACCTGATGAATGTCAATTGCACAATAAAATGGAATAACACAAAACATGATAATCAGACTAAAAATGTGGAAAAAAAGAAAAGAAACCTGAGGTTACTGAAAACTGAACCGTTTTTCAACAGAACCATTGAATTCTGGTAAGATCAATCCTATTGATATTTGCGAAAGGTTGAAAGTGCACATGCAACCGCTTTTTCCCTGGGATAAGTATATTCCTAACTTGGACAAGGGTGCCACAAGGAGAAACATACAGAGCAATTCTGATATTATCCAGGGCACGCCTTGGATCTTAGATGAAATAGTGGTGAGACACGAGGTGCCAATAACACCCGAAAGGCAATAAAACTACTTTTTATCTCCAGAATATCCATATGAACAAGGGTTCCTCCAAGTAACACAATATTGAGGCGAATGCCACAGTGGCCCTGACAGATACTCCTTCAAACTACCGAGAAATGGCAGCCCAAAAGGAATGACATGGCTTTGCAAACCAACCTTACCCATTGTGCCAGGCCGCCAATGAAGGTGCCAAAGAAACACAGTAAGAGCAGTCACTCTAACAACAATACTTCCCATTTGCTTACCCCATGAAGAACACTTTGAAGAAACTGAAGTAGGAAAGTGCGTGGGCAAAAAAAACTGTATTCTGCAGAAGGAGGACCTGTTTGGCACTCTGTGAAGGTACTTTAACACGCTGTGAAAACCAGCACCACCAGAAAAGGCACTACTAACAGCGGTGGAACAATGATCTAGGAAGCAGTCAAACTCTCTCAGCGTTATACGATTGAGAAACTCCTAATGCAACACTTGAGAACACTTCAACATGCCTTATGTTAACAAGAGCAACACACAAGAGGTGATGGTGGAAGGTTTAGAATGAATCTTAACTGCTGGCATTGTTCTGAGCAACCCTCCAGACCATTGTTCTTCGTCTGACAAGCCATTACAAAAGGGTAAAGACCATATGCAAATCAGGCTTGGTCCCACCTCAAAAGGGGTTGTCCAGCCCGAACTACTCGGTCA
This sequence comes from Ambystoma mexicanum, assembly GCF_040938575.1. Classification (NCBI taxonomy): domain Eukaryota; kingdom Metazoa; phylum Chordata; class Amphibia; order Caudata; family Ambystomatidae; genus Ambystoma; species Ambystoma mexicanum. Next base: position 172,239,276 of record NC_090924.1, on the reverse strand, counting down.
CATCCCCTCTGCACGAGACCACAAACATCCCCAAACATGTTTTGGCCTTGTGAGTGAGGAGTAGATTGGGCCTCTAGGCCCAGCAGGCATAGGACCCATGTCTGGGAATACCCTTCCCACTCGGAGTGACTACAGCAAAACAAAAGTTTGTTTTCCTGTCTTTGTTGTGATGACGGGAATTGCTACCCTTTGCCTGACTTTGTTCCACATTTGCTTGCCTTGTGTAATTGCTACCCTTTGATTGACTCTGTTCCATTTTTGTTTGCTATGTGTAATTTATTTCTGTAACCTAATCTGTGAACATCCTTGTAACTGCTGCGCCATGATACCCTCAGGTCTGGTACGTAATACAAATAAATAAACAAACAAACAAACAAACAAACAAAAGAGGTGATGGTTGGAAGGTTTCAAATGAATCTTAACCTCTGGTATTGCTCTGTGCAAGAAAGAACAAAGGAGGGGTAGGTTTGCTTAACAGTGGTTGATGAGGGTTTGTGCCCAAGCACTATTTTGTAACATGAAAAAGAGGGGGGGTGGTATCAGGCCACTCAGAAGAACTTGTTGGCTCATCCTAGTTATCTAATGCTCGTGAGGGATATAATGCTCTGAACTGTCTCAGGCGGTAAGGAAAGCAGAAAAAGCTGGTTTTAACCTGTCGAATGTCTAGTAGACATATGTATCTTTCTAGATCATATGTGGATATTAGACTACTCCGGGTCTTGTCATGAATCAGAGAGACAATTTAGGACAGAAAGAAAGGAGGGCAGAGGAAGTTCTTACTATCCATACCTGCCTAAAACCCTATCCTTAGACAGCTAGACAATGCTGGTGTGCCACCTATCTAACAGTGGATAGAGTAAGAAAGAGGAAAAAACTATTACTTGTTTTTTTACTCTGTGTTCTCTTTATTTGGTTTACGATTCATGGTCTGACAACCCAGGTGTTGGTTGCTTTTCGAGTAGTCGTAGCGTGAACAGGAAAGCCAACGTAAAACCTTACTTCTTTGAGATGTTAAAACTGTGAGATGTGGGTAATTCTCTAACAGTATTTTGGCAAAGGTTCCTTTATTGGCCAATACTGAGGGTGAATGTGCCCTCAGTTCAAAAATATATGCTCTAACTAGAGAGCTAAAAACATATTATGAAGACTGAACTAGGGGGGTAGATGTTATGGTTTTTAAGTCTCCCCGTGGTTATAGCGTAAAATGCAGCAGTGCTTTTCCTGACGTCTCCACGTGTGTGTCGGCCAGTTTTGGTGGGCTATATCACTAATGCCACCTTCTTCAGGACTGTCTTCATAGTAGTTTGCAAGGATTATCTGCTTCTAATGAGTGGCTCTTTTTGCGTTCGCCAAGCCATACCATCATACGTTGCACTCAAAGGGCCTGCCAGAGTTTTTTCAAAGCAGTCTTCAGAGAGTTAATGGGCCTCATTACGACCCTGGCACTAATGGGTTAATGGCGCGTAAAAGGCTGCGGCGCCGTTAACCCATTAGCACCTGATTACGAGGTCCCTTTGCGGGACCTGACCTTAACGGCTGGTCTACACCAGCCGTTAAAGTAGGGACCCGCAAAGGGACCTTGGTGCTAAGTACGGTACCGCAATTTGCGGTACCGTACTTAGCGCCTTCCCCATTCCCATTGAGCCCCATGGGGCAAAAATGGGAATGGGGAAGGGCCATGGAGTAAGGGGGAATTACTGACTTGCCAACCTTGTAATGGGGTGGTAATTCCCCCTTTCTCCATGGCGGAGTCGGTAAGTTACCGGCATGGACCATGGTGCTATTAACACCATGGTTTTCCGCCTGGGTCGTAATGAGGCCAAATTACTTAATTGTAGTTCTAAACCCGCTACTTGTGTAATAAGAATGCCTCCAGGTCTGCCTTCAGCCACTCGATTTATAAGTTCTATGTGTGTTCTTTACTGAAGGCCCTAAAAACAAGCATTTCCAAAACCAAAAGTTTTGTCTTGTGTATAAGTATGAGGCATTTGCCTGGAACTGCTATGAGATCCCCAGGTGCTCGCACCAGTTTGCACATGCTACCATCAATGGACACTTAACACTACTATGGCTGTGCATGGCGAGTGCCTTTGTCATGCCTATACAAAAGCCCAAACCGTGGGCATTGCCCATGCTTGTTCCATTTAGCAGCTGTTCACCTATGCGTTAGCCAAATGTGTTAGAACATCACTGCCCCCTGCTGTGAGGAATGGTGCGCTGATGTGCTCATTGACTGACCCATGATAGGGTTATGTTACTGATAACCAAGAAGTAAGACAAATATAATACTCGGCTAGCCAGAAACAGCTCCTTTGTTGTTTTGTTTAAAAAGAGACATACTCTACTAACCTCAAATTAGGCTATATCTACAATTAGAAATGATCAATAAGAGAGGGGGACAATGAAGAGGTTTATTTAGCCATTTTATCAAGTATATTTCAGAAAGGCACGGGACAAAGAAATCACCTATCACGAGAGAACAGAAAGATCTAAAGAACAAGGCCATTGTTATCACTTTGACGATAATGGTAAAAACAGGCGCTATTTCAAATACTGCCTGTTTTTGCCTCCCACCTAATTATTGTCCTAGAGACATATGTACCCGGTGCTGTATTATAAATAACAGCGCAGACAGCAAATATCGCCTCGTTATGAGGTGAAATCAGTGAAGATGGTGAATTTTGCCAATGAGGTGTGTAAATATTTCCCAGTGAGCCACACATATATCAGGGCAAGCGCATTCTTCCCTCAGGATGTTTTTAAATATTGGGTTAAAATGCATTTTTGTTACACTTTAGGCCTTATCACGAGCTGGGCTGTAGTCCTTAAATGCAGCGGTAATGGTATTACCCCCGTATTTAAAGGCCGGCCATATCACAAGTTGGGCGCTAAATGGGCTGTTTTACCTCCGGCTTTTTTCTGGAGATGGAAATCCCATTTTTCACCCTGTTTTCGGTGATATTACTGCCGGCTATATTAGCCCGAAAATGCTCCTTTGGATCCAATGGACCCAATGGGGATTTACCATTAGTGCCCAACCCATGATCTGGCGGTAATACCACAGGACCGGTGGGCACCAATGCTAATATAGTTGGGCGGTATTACAGCCGAGATACCGCCGAACTTGTGATGAGGGAAAAATTGGATAAAAAGCCAAACAATGTTCATTCAGCTCTGTAAATGAACACATGAACAAATCCAATAGGTGTTACGTCACCAGCTGAGCATAGCAGAATATTCCAATGCATTTTCAGGATCCTGGTGCCTACAATTTCCACTGTAAGAACACACGTATGTTGGCTTTGCCCTATGAGGACAGTGTTGCAACTCTAAGAACACATTTGCATTTGCTTTACCCAAATATGCCAGTTCTGTAACTGTAATCACACACCAGTACATTCAGCACTTCCTCTGTAAATGTACACCCATGTTTTTTTTTCTCACAATGAGGCCAGTACTGCCATCATAAGAAAGCACTCATGAAAGGCTCAAACATGCTTACATTGCAATGCCCTGTAAGAAGACGTTCATAAAGGCTTTGTCCAAACATGCCCGTATTTGCCCCTGTTAGAAGGCACTTGTTTTGTCTTTGCCAAACATTGCCTGTATATTTTCCTGTAAGAATACTTGTTATATCTTTGTCCATAAATGCCCGTATTTTTCCCTGTTAGACAACACTTGTAATGTCTCAGCCCCAAAAAACCCGAATTTGCCCTTGTGACAAAACACCCATATTGGCTCTACACCAGAATGTTAACATTTGCCCAAGTAAAGACACACCCTAGATAGCTTTGCCCACTTCCGTATTTACGCTGTGAAATGAACCCCTCCACACACTCATGCGCACACACACTCTCTAGACACTTCACTCCACCTCCTCGTTTCCCTGTGCACATAGCATGCACACACACGAGCGTGCACATCCCACAACACACAGGCACACACAGGTGTTTTTTAAACACCTGATGATCGTGAAGACTGGTCCCAGACCTCATCCCTAAGCGCCACGCTTGTTCCTCAGCCCATGCAGCAGCAGGATGCAGGTCTATTTACATTTTCCTCACTGATTCCCTCTTCTTGCACCACCCATAGAATTACATAGGTAGAATCTCAAATTGCACGCCCTTCTCGCTTTCTATTGGCAATGCCCCCTTACTACCATCTGCTATTGACAGGTGAAGAAGATGTTGCAGCCTCAACTTCGAACATTACCCTGAATAGCAGTCTGCATGGCTTTGGTCCCTGCAGACAGGAGCAATCATTTCATCACTCAAGAGTGCTCCTGAAATGGAAGTTGTGTGTGTACAATGAGTGACGACTGGCGCAACATGTGGGGGTGCTGCCAGCCTTTATGCACCCACTGCCACTGGTTGAAATGGCTCGGAATAATATTTGTACCGGTTTATAGTCATAATCTCGAATCTACAAATCTCGAAGAAAAAAATGTCGAAAAAAAAAGGCCGAAAAAAAAAATGTCATTTTTTTTTATGACTTTTGTTTTCGAAATGGGGGTTCCCCCCAACCACCCTTTTTTAATTTTTTTTTTACCTATTTTATTTATATATACTAGAGCCTAAAAGAAAAGAGAAAAAAAAAATTCGACCTTTTTTTTTTTGGCCTTTTTTTTCGACATTTTTTTTTCGAGATTTGTAAATTCGAGATTATGACTGACCACCCCTGCACATTAGAGAAAAACAAAATGCACATTGATCCATAGAAGGTATCAAACAATAGGCATTTCAGATGCCTATTCTTACCCCCTTTCCAATGCAATGCACACAAGGGTCATTATGGACCTTTCTGTGCATTGCAGTAAATAGTACAGTAACAGCGGTGGACTGGGGGGTGGGGCAGAGAGGCAATTACTGGTCAGGCCAATAGGTCTTTTGAAGCGCTATTCAAATGCAAGATGACCTAACATAAAGGCGCAGGGTTTCATTAGGTCACATTGGTAGCTTCCTTATCTCAATCTTAAGCAAACAAATAACTTGTTGCTAAATGTAGTGATGCTTGGAAGACCAATTGGTGAGTCAGGCCTTCCTGGATTGAAAGTCATGAACAAAGGATCAAAATAGATTTCGATTCAGGCTCAAATGCTTAACGTCCCGAGCTATTTTACCAGCAGTAGCCATCACTGGCATGGGGCAATGACATGCATTCCATTGAACATTTCCTGTACCTTTGAATACAAACTAAAGAAATGTTTTTCTTTTTTTTACCAAGGAATATGCTCTAGGATTGGAATACAGGGTGAAAGTTATTCATTTGAAGAGCTGCTCTTTTAGTCTCTGTTGCTGGTGTCCAGTGATGAAGTCCCATGGAAATGGCCACCAGGGGGTGACATTTCCCCATAAATGCACCCTCATTAAAATCAAACACTTTCCCCAAATATTCTACAATGGGGGGGGGGTTATAATATAAATTGTACACCTCCTAGAATATTGGGGGAAAGTATTTTAGGGGTCAGGACTTTTTTCAGGCAACATCATCACATGGAACCCTATTGTTGTGTGCTAGAAATCAGACTCCCCCACCAGCCATCCAGCCGTGTGGAAACAATAATCACAGAAGGGTAGGGCCATTCCAATGCTCGCAGGTTTTGTCTGTCATTGCTTTCCAACAAACTGATGTGTTTGAGGGAAACATGATTTTATCAGCAAACTCATTATCCTTAATTCATCTTATGTTGTAGGGAAGTAGGAATGCATAACCTGCCATTTGGAGTCTTGAAAAGAAAGTTTGCAACACACTACATTGAAACATTGCAGTATTGCGACTTCACCTTTTGCAAGGAACAGTGCTTTCGTTTATTAAGCAAATCTCTGATTTCTCTAGTTTTTTCCAATATTCCCAACGGTAATTCTGGACGTTGTTCTGCCATGTTGGAGCAAATCTCAGGAAGTTTGGTTTTACGACCTGTCCTGGCACACATTTATTGACTTTTAAACCTATTGCTAATTTGATCTATTTGTTCAAATGAAAGCCCACTAGGTGCAACAGTGTACTGTTTGTGAGAGAAACAAAGCAGCAAGTGATACAAAGCCTGTTGAAATCAGTATTCCACTGTGATTATTCGGTCAAAGCTAGAACTCTAAGGTCCTGATTCATGGAATATTTGCCCGGTTGAATGTGACTCTGCACGGCTGAAAAGTGACTTTGCACTGCCGACACAAACCCTGATTCATGGAACTGTGAAAGTGTATTTTTGCAGTGCAAAGTCCGGGCAAAGTCAGCGCATAGTCATTTTTGCAGTACAACATGGCTTTGCCCGGAATTTGCATTGCAAAAATACACTTTGCACAGTTCCATGAATCAGGGTTTGTGTCGGCAGTGCAAAGTCACTTTTCAGCAGTGCAAATTCACTTTGAACCGGGCAAACATTCCATGAATCGGGCCCTAAATGTGAGATGTATGTGTTGCTGATCACTTCAGGAAGGCAGTCAGAGGGGATAACTATTCAATCCATCCAAAATAGTAATAAAACATAACAACGCTCATTTTCATGAGTACCGTAATTCGGCGGTGGGGATCCGTTATGTGCATTCTTCCAAGTAAGTGGGTCCCTGGAGCCGAATTTTGGTCATTTGCCCAACAGAGTGCAAACGGGAGCATGCAAGCATGTATGCCACCTTTACCCCTCCCCTTTTGCACTCCGCCATGCAAATTGAGTAAACACTGCCTGCCATGAATGCATGGCAGTCAGCATCTACAATGGATGCATATGGAGTGCATAAAGCAGGTGCACTTGCGTTGGCATGAAAATCCATGCCTGCGCGAATGCTGGCGGATTTGTATGGCCGAGAGGAAGGGACCGGTGGAAACGCTAGTTGCATTTCACCTCTCATTTCCAACATACAAATTTACAAAAATGGGGCGTTCTCCCTACCTTACACTTGGCTTTTGCACATTACATTTCCGGTACATCAGACCCACAATTATCCCCCATATGTCATTAAAGATTGATTATAGACAAAAGACTCCCAGACTCTGCTCCATATGGGAAACTTGCTTTAATTTGAATATTCAGTGTAAAACTGACACCCTCTCACTGATTACACGTGGATGGGCAGAATAGGAGATTTCCGCCTCCTGTATGTTAGGCATGTGGAATGACAGATCATTTAGCTCGTATGTGTAGAAGTCAAGGGTTTGTACAGAATGGTCAATGTTCAAGAGGGGGCACCTTAAACCCGACTGCATATTCACAGCAAAGTGGAGATGGGTTTGCTCAGAATCAAACAGTGCAACAGGCACAAGCGCAGAGAATACAGCAAGATTTGCAAATGCAGCAAGTAGCAGTGAATCCGCCGCAAGGGCAGACACAGCATTCACCTATGCCAATACAGCACAGTACGAGCACAGGGCAGTTAATGGCTCCTAAAACAGGGGGTGTTACTGTAGAGGGACGGTATCCTTTTACAGGTCCAGGAATGAGGCTGTATCCACAATAGGACAGCTCACTGGGAGACTTGATGTGTTCAATACTATCCGTGACGCCAAATCCTCACGACGAACCGAGGGTAGACGTCACTATAGGAGGCAAATGTTTTTCATTTTTAGAAGACACAGGTGCAACACGCTTGTGTATAAAAGAGGGAACATTTTCAATGTCTGGCAATGCCATGAATACTCTAGGTTTCACAGGAGCTACAAGCAGAGTTCCTTTTACTGAAGACTTGCCAGTCCATATAGGAGAATGTGACATGGCAGTGCCACTGATGTATTCAAGGCAGACACCTGTCAATATATTAGGTTGAGATCTAATGACTAAGTTGAATATGACAATTTTGTTTACTGATAAAGGTATAGTGTGTTCAACACCAGGAATGCATGATTTAAACATTAGTGAATTTATTATGGCATTTGCAGGACAAGTGACCATGCGAGCAGTTCCGTTGGAAACTGAAGTTTTTCATTATGAGGTATGCATTTTGTTGACATGGCTACCAGGCCTAGTAGGCAGAATTATGAACATACCTGATGAGTTTCTATTCAGGCCAAAAATACCTATGGATGAAGAGGAAAGGTGAATCTTTCCCTTAGAACTACAAGCAGCCATAGTGTGAGAGGAAATGGCTTTCCTTGATGGAAATGATTATGATATAAGACGATGGTGCATAGTACTCGCCATCGGGGAGGGATACAGATGAACTGACGTCACTGATGGAGATCGGTTTCGAGATCACCCTTCCGATGACAAAGTAGTGTTTGAAATTAGCATTACTTACTGGGTACTGATTTTCATGAAGACATGGCAAAAGTGCCAGTCTCATTATGGACTACAGGACGTTATGACGTAGGCTTATTAAAGGGGGTTGGAGAAGTAAAGATTAAATTAAAGCCAGGAGCAATTTTACCTTGAGCACGGCAGTATCCGATGTCTTGAGAGGAAGATGAAGGTATTTTTAAAACGATTTCCGCCATGATGGATCAGGGCATCTTGGTGACATCAGAGTCACCATGTAATACGTCAGTGTACCCTATCAAGAAATCTAAAGGTGGCTCATGGAGGCTAATTCAAGACCTTCGCCCGATTAACCAGATTGTAGAGGCTGAGTTCCCTCTAGTTCCTAATCCTGATAAAATCTTATGTAACAAACCTGTTGAAACACGATATTTTAATGTGATTCATTTGAAAAATGTGTTTTTCTCAATCTCCTTAAACAAAGACTTGCAGGATTTGACATCATTTACGTTCATAGAGACTAAGTTTAAAAGCATGAGATTACGTCAAGGGAATTGTGAGTCCACATCGATTTTCAATAGGGTTCTCCAGATGGATTTAAGCAATATTGATCTGGAAACTGTTGTGTTGCAATACATATATGACATTTTAGTTTGCTGCACTTCAGAGGAAGAGCGCAGACGTGACTCTATTCAGTTGATGATTACGCTTGCTGATAAAGGATATAAAGTTGACAAGGAGAAGTTACAGTATTGTCAACAACAAGTGTCGTGCATAGGTCAGTTGATTTCACATGAAGGGAAAAAGATTACTCCTGAAAGAGCTGAAGCTATTTTGAAAACCACAAAGCCATACATGATAAAGCACATGCAGAGATTTCTGGGAATATGTAACTATGTCAGAGCATGGGTCTTTTACTATGGCTCATATACAAGGCCCTTATTACAAGCTCTAAAGAAAGCACAAGCAACGCAAGAGAAAATTGTTTGGACTAAGGAGATGGAAGAAGGGTTTGAGGAATTGCAAAAAGGCAATTTGTACAGCTCCAGTTTTAGGGATTCCTAATTATGCTGAGGAATTCTTTTTATTCTCGAATATGGATGGTACCGTTATGACAACAGTCCTTGCACAGAGAACCACATTGGGGTACAAGCCCCATGCGTATTACAGTGGGATTTTAGACCCAGTGATGAGGGGTCATTTTCCGTGCAAACAATCTTTGGCAGCCGCAACGTTCACCATTGAGAAGGCTGCAAGCATAGTGATGGGATGCTCTATGACGTTGTTTGTTGATCATGCAGTATTTGCCATCTTGGAGAAACCGAAAGGGACGTTGACATCTCAAAGGGCTTCTGCCTATGAAGTAGTCATATCAAATCCAGCAATTAAAATAGTTTGATGCAAATTACTGAATCCTGCCATGTTTGTAGCTGAACCTCTGGCAAAGGATGAGCATGTGCATGACTGTTCGAAGTATGAAGAGTTCTATGATGAAATCCCTAGGATGAAAGAAAATGCTTTAGAAGGGGAGAAATTGTTTTTGTTGACGGTTCTTCAAGGATTGATCAAAATAATGGCCAGAGATATACAGGTGCCGCTGTGATCAAATATATGGTCAATAGGGAGTTTCAAACATTGGTGAGTGCACGACTACGTCTCACTATTAAGCACAGGCTGCAGAGTTAGTGGCGCTGATAGTCGCACCCGAGAATCATGCAGACCAGGAAGTAACGGTGTACAGTGACTATGCCTATGTGACATCAACGGTGCATGCAGGATTAGCACGATGGAAAAGGGGGGTTACCTCTGAGCGGATGGTACTCCAGTACAACATGCCACCTGATTGGACAGGCTTACTAAGGCACTGCAACTCCCAGTAGCCATCTCAGTCGTTAAGTGCGCAGCTCATACTAAAAAGGCAGATTTGATCTCACGTGGAAATCAAGCAACAGACGATGAAGCCAAATGCGCTGCATGTTCAGAAGATATCATGTCATTTGATATTCCTAATGTGAATGAAAACATGGTGGTGATGATGAGTCTGTCTGAATGCTATAGTAATCTTTTGAAGACACAATTAATAGAAGTTCCAGGAGAAGCACCTCAAGATGAGAAGGATCTGTGGATGTGGAGAGGGTGTTCTTTAAACCCCTCTGAAGCATTGTGGTAACAAGACAGCACTGGTAAACCAATAATGCCTGTAGCCTTATTAAGGTTGGTACTGGAACAGCTACACTAACCTGCGCACACAAGTAGAGAAAACCTTGCTGTAAATATTGCAGAGGATTGGTTTGTACCAAATTTGTTAGAACACGATGCATTCTATGTAGTGAATTGCATCGTTTGTCACAAATTGGCCGCTGGGCACCCATTGTGCACTGTTAGGGGAGTTATACCGAGACCTAATGGCCCCTTTCAGCATTTGCATATTGACTATGTCGACATGCTGCAAGTATGTAATGGGTATAGATATGTGATTGTAGTAGTTTGTCCCTTTTCACGATGGATTGAGGCTGGTCCATGTAGGCACTCAGATTCCACCTGTGCAGCAAAATTCTTAGTGTGAGAAGTGTTTCCTAGATGGGGAATATGTGAAGTATTAAGATCAGATAATGGCCCTCATTTTGTTAACACAGTCTTTGAGCAAATATGTTTGTTGCTTGGTATAAAGCACACATTTTCTTCGGCTTATTATCCACAAGGAAATGGAATCTGTGAGAGGTTCAACGGCTTGCTTAAAAAAGAATAGCTAAGTTGAAACTTACCTTGAAGAAAGGGTGTTTGCATTGCCTACCACTGGCATTATATGCATTGAGTAACCAACCAGGTACGGACCACCATCTTACCCCCATGAAAAAGTGACAGGGAGGCGAATGAGGACACCACTCACACCTCCTTCCAGAGTTAGAAGTGATGCCCAGCCAACATCAGAAATGTTAGGAATGGAGCTACGTGACTATCTTACCGGTATGACCTCAAGTATCTCTGTCATTTCATATCAGCTACGGCGAAAAGGATGTGGGGCAGTACAGAACAAAGATAGAGATGCTTTAACAAGTGGATTTCAAGAACTATGTATTCCTATACTGTTCCCCCGGAGATGCTATCCTAATCCGCAACCATGCGAGAAAAAAGTGGGACGAGCCCCGCTTCCACGGTCCTTTTATCGTAGAAGATGTCACGCCATCTGCAGTCAGAGTGCAGGGCAGACATGCTTGCACTTTTCGCAGAGACGTAATGATTTATGCTGGAAAGAACCCTTCGGCCCCGCACCCTTCGGAAGCAAGCATCAGGGAAGAACCTCAGCACGTGCAGACCAGGTCTATGATGAGGTAGAAGGATGCAGAAGCTGTTGAGTAAAGACAAAGGGTTCATTGGACTGTGGCTTAGTTTCAAACACTCTTTTCAGTAATTTGGGGAAGAGTTAAGGGAAGATATCTGTTCTTGAGATACAGAAGTTTGTGACGTTGGACTGAGGCATGCTTAAGCCTTGATAAAAAGAAAAATATGCCAGATCTTGATTTTATTTTCGACAACTGGAAAAGGGTACAACACCCCGATTCCTTTCTCACTGAGTTCCTGTTTGGATTTGCTCATGGTGGTACCCAATGACAATGTTTCTTGGATCATATTTGAAGTTTTTCTTTTTGTGTTGCGCGCATGTCCTGCATTTGGGTGGAGAACTACTAGTGTACACATTTTCCTGCAAGATCCTAAGAATGATCCAATCGTAAGAAGATTGCTCACAGCGATTATTGAGCAAGCTTCCTGAATAGAGTGAGGGAAGTGAAAATGCCCCTATTAGCTGACAATGCACACAGACTGGTCAATCTTGTATTTTATTACCTGATTGAGGAATGGCCACAGCTTGTTAATAGACACACAAATGTCCACACCTTTCTAAGGGAACCGAGAAATAATGCAGCATTGAATGAGATTTTGAGAGACATTATAATACAAGTAAATGAGAGAACTCAGAGATCTGAATGAGGCTTTCCTTTGAGGGACAGATTAAGGGATTGCTGGTTAAAAATAACCCTTGTTTCATGCTGAAAGAAAATCATCATGTTGTCTAGTGAAAGGCCAGTTCGTGGGGTTCACTGGGAAGTCATGTTCATTGTCCAATAAGCAATCAGTGGGTCAAAGAGGTTTTTCAAGTAAGATCAGCAGTTTCCAGAAGCAGTGCATAATGGTGCCATATAAAGTTTTCTTTTTCCTTCTTTAGGCAATAAAAATTGGCAGCATTAGTAGCAATATCATCATGCCAGATACAGAGAGACGTCCACGTTGTGTACAAAAACGCTGCTGTACACTTTCGTATCTCTGTGTTATTTATGCTTGCATTCTGTTTATACTGCTTTCACCCACTGTGCGAACAGCCTATTACATAGATGTGAATGGAGTAAAAACTCCTGATAATCTTCCTGAGCAGAAGGAAGGTGTAAACATGACAACTACTAGGCCAACAAGACCCTATGTAGTTATCCCTGTTCCAAAGAATGATGAAGAGTTACCTAAGTCTGAGGTAAATTCCACTAATAGTCAGTCACATGTTAAAAGTGTCTTAGAGATTATTTTTGGAAACCAGAGACAGGCTTTACAAGGGAGACAAAAGAAATGAGTGCTGAAAGGTGAACCTACACAGAAGGTTCATGTAACCACACCCAGCACTCTGACAGATGCACCTATGATTGGTCCAGTTAGAAAGAGTAATTCGGACATGTTGTATGAGATAATCATAGCAGATCATAAGGGAAGAATAAGACCTAAGAGAGATACTGGGGAAGGTGATTACCTGGATAGTACAGCACATTTGGGAAACAACATATGGTATCAACATATGAGAGAAGTGGGCATATGAGAGAAGTGGGAAGAAGAACTTCAAAGGTGGAATGCTTTGTATGTGCACTCCAGCCTTATAGAATAGGGAAGTCTAAGATCTTCATAGCTATTGAAATAGATGTCCAGACAGCACATTGTCTTTCTCCCATAGCACTTTGCCCAACAAGAGGTCAGTTTATGGGCTGTGATGCCTATCTCAAAAGGTCAACAGAATGGACGGACCCAGATGAAGATGATTATGTGCAAGACACGAAGACACGAAACAGAGCTCACACCAAGAATCATGTGATCAGGTACGAGAAACCTGGAGTGAAAGGAGCTGGAATCAAATGGGAAGTAAATAAAAGACTGGAGAGTCCAGGAAAACTGCACAAGAAATTTGTAGATGGAAAAACAGAGGCCAAATGCAGATCTGCGGATCAGTACTATCACCAGATGGATGGGAAGAAGGAGTGATCATCTGCGGAGCCTGGGTGGTCATTGGTTTCTACAAACCAACCATTGAGATAGTGCAGAATGGTTGCAAGACTTGCTAAACTACTGACCTGGGTCAATGAAAGACAAGGACCCTTGCAGATAGCGCCTTTGGAGAGTGCAAAGCTGTGCTTTAGAAAAAATGGTACAGGAAAAGTTGGAGAGAATCAGAACTGTGGTTGAATCTTTGATGTACCATTAATGATACTTGGAAGAGCAGTAATCATGGATCACTATTGGGCTTGTGGATCCAGAGCATATATGAGGCTACCCAAGGATTGGGAAGGGCGATGTTCACTGATGAATGTTCATGTTCCAGCATTCGTGATTTCCGAAAAGTGACTTAAACCTTGACAGTTTTCCAAAAGCAGATTTTCACCTAAGAAAGAAGAGATCTGTGGAGCTTATAAGAATGAAGAGAGAGAACTATTTCTCAGCAAAATCTATAGAGGATTTTGATTCTATTCCTTATGAGCACAGATTATTTAGAGAGACATCTTCAGTGTTTTCATTGATATTCATGCCAAGTGTCAAGGTTGGAGCAAATACCAAATGGCTACAGATTACAAGTTGGGAATTACTACAAACAATCAACACTACCATCAAGGGATTCAATGCTATCAGAGAAGAGCTGAGAGCCATACGACTGATACAGAATAGATACGTCCTGGGTATGATCACAGATATGGATGGAGGCGTTCGTACAGAAATCGGAGAATCATGTTGCACATTCATACCTTCTCATGGTGATGAGAATGGAACCTTGGCGGAGGCCATAAGTATGTGACAAGATTCAATGGCCAGATGTTTGATGAAGTAGAAGACATTACTTATGCCAGCTGGTTTGGATCACTTTTCTCTTGGGTTTCGCAATGGATGGCAGACATTTTTAAATTCCTTGGAGCTCTGATACTAATGATATTGCTTGGATTTTGTGTGATCAAGATAATAATCTCCCAATGCACAAAAACAGGCAAGAAAGCCATAGGGATGACGATTATGATTGATGTTGAACCAGGATGGAAGACCAAAGACTTGACAGATGAAGAACTCAGAGACTTTGTGAAGGCCAGTATCCATGCACCTGAGGGGACAAAGTTCCTGTATCCAAAGAACCATAAGATGTATGTGGGAAGATGGATCTTTTGTAGTCCAAATGGACAGTGATATGATGATTGTTTAAATGAAATTCCATAAGAAGCAGAGCAAATGAATGGCAAAGACGAATGGTGACATCACACAGAGCTGAGCTAACATACATGGATGGGATGCAGAGACTGGAAAATGAAGATATTCTATAAAGCATCAAGAAAGTATCAAGAATAAGTGACATCGTGGGATCAAGGTGTAGAAACATATGCCACAGAATTGGTAGAGATATCAAGTCAGTTTACATGTCTACAAATGCAAAAGAAACACAAGCAGATGAAGTAATCCTGAGGCTAGCTTTAAAGTGAATAGATTGTGGCATGCGCCAATATATATATATATGTATATACAGATATTCATAAAGAGTAAAGGATGGATGTTTCCACTACATATTATAGTAGTGCTGGACTTTAGAGAGAATGCCCTCATTTCTAGTGTGTCGCAGTAAGAAAATAAATGAAGTCAATCTCAGAAAGGGGAGGTTGGATGAGCCATGAAGCCAAGCCAAGAAGCTAGGGTCTTATCAGGCTAAAGTTAACTAACATTGGATACAAACCATGGGAAAGAACAGCTCATGTTGAGACATGGACAAAACAAGCAAGACGTCAGAGGTCTATTAAAAAATAGTATTTTAAAGAAAGTGAAAGCTCAAAATCATGGTCTTCAGTCACGTGGAATGATGAAGTTGGACGAGCAAGATGCTCACACCCACACATGAGGGCAGAGCGTACCGTCACTCCCCTGATTCGCCACAGTACAGAACAAACTCAAGGCCGAGCTTCAAAGCCTAATTGACGATGCTGACCACTGAGGTGATGACAGCTTGATATGCTCATTAGTGGGAAGCTGGCTTTAAGACAAGCTCACCAGCACCTGGAAGGCCAGCCTCTGTGCTGCAAACGTAGGTGGAAAAGTACTGCCGAAGGTTAGAGTGCCAACCAATTGTAGGGGACCGCGTAATTAAGGGTCCTAATGGTTGTGTAGCCAATGGGACGTTGTGTATTTAGTGATGTTCATAGTGGCCATTTTGAGGGGAGGTCTTAGTTGCCTCACCTGATGTTAAGAAACCAGTTACCTTCACTCACTGTCCCATACTAGTATGGATCATATACTTAGATGTTTGCTAAGAGCCTATCACAGTTGCCAATAGGTTTTTGAAGTTTGCCAGGTAGGATGACGTTGGTAGTCACGTAGGTCAACACCAATGATGACGAGTTTTGGACATAAATGTTCTGTTTTTTATGAAAGTAGTTGAGTAAGAGGATCAAGCGAATTTGTTGATTTTCATTGTGCTCCCTGTTTTAGACAATTGAAAATAAAACAGTTATCCTTGTTGCCAACCAACTGAGTCATTTTGATTATTGATGTATGAATAAAATCTGCATCCCCATCCATGTCCAGGGTAATTGGTATTCACCTTAAAGAGCTGAGGTTATACAGTTCAGATCAAATGCAGATATCAAGGAATCATCCTCGTACCATTCTTAAGTCAACAAACGACAAAGTGTTGAGGAATACATCTGTTTCTAGTGCCAAGAAATGATTCCATTTAACCAATACTAAGAGGTATTTCCCATCTCAGTGGCAGTATTAAAAGAAATTAATTAGCAGGAGATCTCCAATCGGTTTTAGCTAAATTAGCAATTATTTATTTTCTTCACAAGTTACAGGGAAAAGGGCATATTCAATTTTCTTTCTGGTTCAAGACAGTGCAGAGGATTTCACACATGTACTAGACCTCAAATGAATCAACAGTGTAGTACTTTGTTCGAGCTGGTTTATCTTTAGGGAGTTATTCACTGAGTTCAACCTGTGGACATCGCCGCCTCACTAGACATGAATGACACCTGCTTCCACATTCCAATAGTTTTGCCAGATCATCATGCTTGTTTGTGTTCTTTATGAAAAAGGCCACCATTTCGAATTTATGATTTTTCCTTTTGGTTTTGCTTCAGCGCTGCAGAGGTTTCAGCAGAGATTTACACCACTTTGTGAGGAGCATTCTCGAGAGGGGAAAGGTGTTTTCCCTGTATCTTGATGCTAATTATTGCTATTTCCATAGATGTAGCTAGCTTGAGTCTCATGATGTCCTCCTCCTGAACAGAATGAAGTGTTGTCCAGTTTCCTCCCTTTGCCTGTCCTTCATCGGGGGTCGGTTTTCCATTACAGGTGGGAATGAGTTTCTCCCTGATGAGAAAGATGTAAGATTGGAAAGCTCCTAACGGACTTTAGTAGACAAAGAACCAGCTATTACAAGGGACGCACAGGGAGCTATGGCTGTGCCAACTAAATACTTCCTTTAGCCTATCTACATTTATGACCGCTATTTTACCACCATCTGAGATGTTGGTACCCAATGCCCCAGGATGTGAAATATATGTCTCTTGTTTAGTTGGAGAGGTAAGCATGTGGTGGCAGTCACCTTCCCCAGGAACATTCCCTGAATGATTCCCACCCTGAATAAAGCCTAATTTAGGGATAGTACCATTATTGTAACCACAAGTCAAATCTTTTCTACATGTACCTCTCAGGATATTTTCTCTTACCATGTTAGAGGTTTTTAATATTGCCTTGTGCCCGAGATCTGTGAAAGACTATGGTACCAAGGAAAGTACCCCTCAGTCTAGGTCCCAGTTCTGTCCACTGGGACATCACCAGCCCACCACTGGTCTATAACCCAGTGGCCCCGTGCACCAATGTCTGGAGTCTATCTAGGCATTAGACATTAGGCTTCGGCTCTCTGTGATGCATGAACTCTGACACAGAGATTCTGGCACACATTTATAATAATGTCATTTTTTGCTTTTCCACAGAGTTTCACCACTCAATTTGTGAGCGTTATCTGCACACCTCAGCTTGGGTTGAACGAGATTGTGCCCCTTTTGCAAACTGGTGAACAGCCCTGTGAACTGCAGACTCCAGTCAGGGGAGCCCGCTCTATCAAGAGATTCTTTACAAGGTTTCTGTGGTGAGACATTTATTCAATGCGCCCACCATAGGTGACCAGAGATAGTAGCAAGGATACTTTCTACCCTGTGTTTTCACTAGGCCCCCTCCATCTTTGAACAATTGTCTAACATTTAATTAATTCTCCTGACGTTTGAATAATTCTTTCTTTACTAATTTGCCCAGAAAAGTCCAGAAAGGAAACACAATTTCACCAAGAGGACAGTAGAATTATTCCTTTTTTCTCTCTCTTTTGGTTTTTCTGCTATAGGGGCCGCTCAATCGCCCTGAAGAAGGCAGCTAACACGTCCCTCTGACTTGGCTTCAAAATGGATGCTATTGCCGCCGAAACGTCCTTTTCAAGCAAGGGGGAATAACAAACCTACTTTTTGAGGTTCGGTGACTAATATTGTACATGCGATTTATACACATTTGGTGGGGTGACCACCACTCTACCCCCTGCGACGTTGGCATCTAGCTATTGGGACTACTCTTTCCTGATAGAATCTATTAAAACAGGTAGATCCAAGACTGCTGTAACTACGAAGGCATCACAAAAACTTTTAAACAAGGGTGCAAGGTAGACTAATGTATGCACCAGGTACTTTGAATCTGGGCAGTTTCCAAGAACACAAGTTGTTGATAGATGTATATATATGTTACTCTATATGCACATACAAAATATAATTTTTCGTTCTTTATGTTTCATGCTATGTTTCTGATTCTCTTCGAAAAGCATTCACTTTTAAAAAACCACACTAACTTAAGGAAGATAATATGTTAAATGTTGTTTTGTTTAACACTATTATATGTTTTGGTTTGTAATTCTGAATTTTATTCAAAAATGTAAATTATATTTTTGCTTCAATACAATCAATTTATATCCACAGCCCCTTGTGTGTATGTGGGTTTCCTTCCCGGACATTTTTTGCGGGCTACTTACTTTGGGATACACTTCATTAGTAAAATTGGTAAAGGTTCCCTGATATAATAAATACGTCTTGATTCATTTAATGACAGAATCAGGTTAGTTTAGCAGTAATACCTTTTTTGTCCCAGTTCTGGACAGGCCAGAGGAATAGGGGGCACTCAGTTTGTGAAGCCCAACCACACCCGCAATGGGTCATCAGTAGTCTGGCCCCCAGTCCAGGTTATGCTGGGAGCCCAAGTGAGTACCCCTGCCCTTGGGCAGGGAAAACTATTATGTGCATTCGTATCTCAACAACCCCAGCACCTTCTTCTTTCTGACCCTTGGCCAATACATGCAGGAGAAGCCCTAGATAGAACATTGTAGGTTTTTTGCTCCATCATGAGAACCTGAGACACTCCGATGCCAAGGTGGGCATGAAGATGGGTTTTGTTTTGTTATGTAATTTTATCTGTTGTCTCAGCCTACTCAGGTCTTGGATAGAAGGTGAGCATAGACTAGCTCTGGGAGAGTCTGCAGTTAGGGAAGTGAGCCAATAGCGCTCCCATTGGACAGCCATGCCAGATTTTCTGACATCAGATGTCAGCCAGCCAATGGTGGGAGCTCCCATGAGATAATTATGAAGTGCATTGGTTTCACTTTCGCTGCAATAGCTCTGATTGGCTGAGGCCACCGTGGGAGAGAAGCGTGAGAAGGAGAATCCCTGAGACCTTTAGACGGGAAGAATCATACTTGTTTTTCTCATCAACAGGCCCTGTGGAGAGGCTCAGGAGAGTCCTCTCTGTGGGGTTGTGGGAGTGTCTTCTTAGTTCTCTACAACAGGAGTGCCCAGTGTTTTTATTCTTCACGGCATAGGTAATGTCTGCCACCTGTGATCTCCACACAAATGAAAGTCCATGTAGGGGCTTCCCATACCAGACACCTATGTATCCAGCTAGAAGCTTGAATCAGTGAGAATGTTATTTTTGAGAAAATCTGGTCATCCTGAGAGGAAGGAAATCTGTGAGCCTTAGAGTTAAGAATGAGACATTTCTTGACTTGTCTCTGTATCTTGGGACTGTTTGCAAATAGCTATCCAGGTGCTGGGAAGATTATTTTGGGACTAATCACCCTTCATTTTGAACTTTACTGCCTGTCCAGGTTGTGAGGTTTATTTATGCTTGAAGGTGTGAGAAAATATTCCTCTACTATTCATTTGTAGTGGTCACCCTACGTGACCACCTTGTGCTAGAGCCTATACTGTCACCTCAGTTGCAGAGGGTCGTTTATCAGCCTCTTATCCAAAACCCTTGCATCATCATGGGGGGGAAATGAATGTTTGTAAAAACTGTTTTCACTTTGCCCAAGAACTGATCGATTCCTGAATGTTGGTGATTTTCATAATCTGAAAAGCTACATTTCTTGGATCTTCGTATTCTGCAATAGAAATGTCTGTGTGCTTTCTGTTTCTGTCCCTGCAAGAGCAGGAAACACCAACATTAAAATCTTGGCACTCACTGGATAATTGGATAATATGCCATGGTCCTGTTGAAACCTCCCGCCACATTCCTAATAGCTGTCCGATCCTTTTTTAGGCCTACACCAAGGGATATGATATGATATGATACGATATGATATCATATGGCATTTATAATGCGCCTATACACAAGTGTTTCAAGGCGCGACAGAGACAACGATCTTACTAGGCCAGGTGACATTGAGATTGCGCAAGTGCAGGGGAAGGGGAAAGGGGAAAAGTTCTGGGGGGAGGGCGAGGGGTCAGTGCAGTGCATGAGATCAACAGTAGAAAATATAGAATAAATAGAAAGCCCTAAGTTAAAGGTGCGGCCAGCTGGTAGCAAGTGCAAGGGTGAGTACAGACATCAGGTGTCAAGTGCAGGTAGTGGGCTGTAGGGATACAAAAACAGTCCACATGTGCGGGGGTTGCCAGGGAGGCAGTGCCGGTGTGCAACTGGTGGGGGAGGGGACCTGGGTTCGAGATCAGAGGGTGGCCAGGCGACCAGTGCAGTTTCAGTTTCAGCCAGGAGTTCAGCAGGGGAGAGGAGGAGAGAACACGGAAGCAAAAGGGAAGGTTTTGAGGTGCTTCCGGAACCAAAGATGGTTCTCATCAAGTTTTAGGGGGGCAGTGAGGCTGTTCCAGAGGGAGGTGCCGGCCGAAGACAAAGATCTACCACCAACTCGTTGCTTGGAGAAGCGACTGACCCTGAGGGAGTTGGAGGTGGATGAGTGAAGAGCTTGAGAAGGAATATACTCGTCTATGTTTTCCAACATGTAACTTGTTGAATCTGATTTATTTTGGAATGACATTTAGTGTACCAATTCAATTACTGTGACTTCCTCAGCTTTTTCTATTTCAAAAGAGGCCTTACGCTGGTTTCCATAAACTGATATACGGTATCTGATTGTAAATAGTGCAAATATTCCAATCTTATTTATTGTTTCTTCTTTTACTCCTTTTTTATACTTTATCTTAGATTGTATGTGATTGTATGATTTGTATTTTAGATACTGATAGTACCGATCATGTTGCCCCTTTTGTTGATGTTGGCCTATTTGTTTGATTTTATATGGTGTTCGGTGTGCTGAAGGTTTTGAAGTTTAACTAATGCCCACAAAATAAAAAATCATTATTGGATCCAGCAATGAATGGCGCTGTCCTCTGACATTTGCTGTGATTCCTAGTATATTAGAGCTGTGCACCAGCCACCCTTTTTTTACTTTCCCAGACTTGGCTGATTTGGCTGATTTTCCCCTCATCTTCTGTATTTTTTTATTTTATTTTATTTGTTTTTTTATAACATTCCTAATACCAGACTTGACATGGTTTCTAAGTGTGGATCTGGGAATGGAACCTCTGTTGCTCTGTGTGGTCTTTCTTCCAAGACAGGAGTGTTGCCCCTGTGCTATACTCCGTTCACTATGTTCGGTCCTATATCAGGTCTTTTTCATTTCTTGCCCCCATACCCAGGCAAGCCTGGCCCTTCGGCGTTCACTATGCAATAAATAGGTTTCTTCCACCAGTGGTGATCAGTGTGTACTGGGAATTGGGAATAACCACAAACCATTATGCAGAGGTGGTGACAGTAGGAGTAACTATGTAAGAGAGAATAATTGCCCACCGCCCTTGGGTACAGGGGCCATGCAGATCCTCATTTGGGGCACCCTGCCATGTGGAGACCTGTAGGGCCTCTGTCCAAGCAGCACTTGAGTTTGGTTTCTAAGTGGGATCTGGGATTTGAACCTATGTTGCTCTGTGTGGTGTTGCTTCCAAGACCAGTGTGTTGCCCCTGTGCTATACTCCGTTCTCTATGTTCGCTCCTATATCAGGACTTTTTTAATTTCTTGCCCCCATACTCAGTCAAGCCTGGCCCTTTGGTGTTCACTATGCTTTAATAGGTTCCTTCCACCAGTGGTGATCAGTGTGTAATGGGCATTGGGAATAACCACAAACCATTATGCAGAGGTGGTGACAGTAAGAGAAACTATGTATGACAGAATAATTGCCCACCGCCCTCAGGGACAGGGGCCATGCAGATCCTCATGTGGGGCACTCTGCCATGTGGAGACCTGTAGTGCCTTTGTCCAAGCAGCCAATGGAGGAGTGTGTGGATTTGGGACTCCTCTTTAAGAGTTCATATCAGCCATTCTAGAGGTGGGAGTTAAGTTGAAAAGTGTCAATCCATTTTGACATCTGATTCCTGTTACTGAGTGCGGACTCCATGAATAATTCCACCTGAGCCAGATTGGAGTACCAGATGGTAAAAAGAGGCATGTTTTAAAAAAAGAAGTGTGTGCATGCTTCAGTGCTGTGTGAATGTGTGCGTGGTGTGAATGTTTAAGTGCCTGGGTGTATGTGTGCATGTGGTTATGTGCGTGTGCATGTGAATTTAACTAGCTGCATGGATGTGAATGCAATATTTATGAGTATGTCTGCAGGTGGGAGGACCACAATGTTTGTATTGTGGACAGGAAGGAGATGAGAGGTCCCACAAATGTGTGTTTTTAGTTGCAATCTGGGTATATAATATTCTGGGTACCGACTTCAGGACATAATGGTACAGAACAATAGAGGCAAGTATTGGCACAGTCAGCAGTAAATGCATTTTTAGAAAGGTAAAATCGATATCATTAATCATAAATAACATGAGGGTGTTCTAACAGTGCCAACAGTGTTGATATTCACATTATTTGGCACAACCAATTTTAGCGTGTTCTTACAAATGGCAATTCAGCGTCTATTGGCACAGCCAGCATGAAAATATCTTCTTAAAGTGGCAATAGTGCCATTAGTAGGAACATGAAACATGATTGTGATCTTTCCGCAGCAATACTAGCATATGTTGGTCCAACCAGTAAGAGAATGCCTTTTGACAGTTGTAATAATATAATTTTTTAGTATAGCCAATATGAGTGCGAAGCTTGGTGGAGAAAAGGCTGTCTCTTTGCTTTCAGCTTGACTAGGTGTGCGATCCCTGTGAGGAACCACCACCCAGGAGGGTGGATAAAATTAACATCAAGCCGCCCTTGCACGTGAAGTCCGGCAGAGGAAATCCTGTATCTCTCCAGGAGTCCGACGAGGAGCCCTGCGCCTAGGAATCATGACACTCCCCAAAATGCCCAAATAGTTTTACTGTCTCTGAATTATGTTATATCATCATTTGTACTGCTCTATGAGAACTTGGAAACAGATTTTTACTCATGCGGTCCTGCTTAAATCTTTCAAGTCAAATTGGACCACATGGTTCACGAAGCAGAACTTTGAACCCTCATGCAAATTGTGCCTGTAGTTCCTCAGTCAGACGTAGCTCAGGCTGTCCGTCTCCTTCAATCGGCACTGGATGAAACACAAAGTAATCAACATCTGGTGCCTGAGAAAAAGGAGCTGAGGGATAGGCCGCCAGAAACTATTCTCATTGCGGACAGTTCATTGAGTCTGTTGAAAGATTCTGCCTGCTCTATAGGAGCCATAATATCTAAACACTTAACACGTGTAGTGGATCCCTCCAGTGAGAGATCTCCCTGTGCTGGAGCACCTGTGGGGAAACAGTTGGGTGGTTCGAGTAGCCATGGGTCTCTGTCCCCTGCCTTGTCGATCATTGTGGAGGAGTGTGAGAATATATCAGTGGTTATTCCTCAGGGATTGGTGGCTCCCTTGGAAAGTAATAATGGTTACTCTACCACAGATGAAGAGAACGGCTTACAGAGGGTAATTGTTTGGACAGGGAAGAAGGCTAAATCCTAACGCAAAAACATTCAATCCAATGTTGTTAAGTCTTCAAAAAGAGTTCTGGCGAAAAAAGGTCAATAGAAGCTTGTCTGGAATGTTTTTAAGAAACCTGGCTATTCAGGAATCCTTTAATTCTTCTGTTATTCCCATTAATAAGCACAATATCCCTCCTTTGGTCCTAGCCAAACCTACTGCACACTCAGTGAGTGAGGAGGAGGTTTTTGCTGTTGACGAGTAAGAAGCTACTTCCCATTGCGTGTCAGTTTCTTGTGGCCATAATTCTCCCTTATCCTTGGGCCCTAATTTTCATTCATCATTGGGCCCTCAACCTCGAAAGGGGGCATGGCAGTCAGTTAACGTTGTAACTAGTCATAGTAAATCTGCCCCGCTCGTAGCTAAGTCTACTTATGTTAAGACCAATGTTTCTGCGCAAACGGACGCCGTACTTTGGCTGGCCAGTACTCAAATGCTTCTCATGGCTTGGGTAAATCACTGGAAATACTCCCTAAGCCTGCGGTGGGAAGGTTGGCTGCTTTAGTGCCAATGGAGTTTGGGTTAACTGTGCCTATGGAGTGCCCTTCTGATCTAAGAAAAAATGATGGGAGGGTGATTGCGTCTCTTTTGTACTCAGATATCATTAAAGGTATGAACGTTCATGTCATCTCTCTGGGGTGATAAGTATTTGGAGCCCTGTGTCACGACCCTGAGAGATACTAATATGAACGTGTAATGGAAAGAGCACAAAAAGAGTCAATATACTCCTATTCTGAGAGTTCCTCTTCTGAATGTTTATTCAAGTCTCATAAGCCAACAAGCTAACCATAAGCCCCCTGTCTTTAGTTTCCTGCAGGGTACAGGAAGAGGGTATAACGACTCTATGGAAAAAAGGCCTAGAGTCTCGATGAGAACCCAGCAACGTCTAGTTCAAAGTCGTATTGGACGCCCTCCTCTAATGCTAAAGCCTCACTAGAGAACTGCTGTTTGAACGGACTGATGGTTGAAAGTTTGTTCAGAGAGGACAGCCAATTGACCAAACATTTGGTCATTGTTTGCCGAGGTTCCGAATTTGCGAGCAATCTTGACAAAATATATTGTGAGAGTGGACTTTATTGATTTGATTCGGACTGACGTGGTGATTGTGGGCATTGCGTCTAAAATAGTTCATGAAACTACATTGTGGCAGTCTTTACCCCTACTGCAATTGGGCTTTGATATGCCAGAATATAAACCTCCTGCTGTTCATTGTTCTGCAGAGGTAGTTAGCTCGTTGGATCTGAATGCTAGCAGAAACATTGTTGTTTCTTTGAACGATGGTGGGTGTGGTAAAATGGATGTACAAATTGTGGGCACACGGGGGGGGCCTTGTCAGGAATAAGGGCAGGCGCAGGTGTCATGGACCCATAAAAAGGGCTAAAACATTAAAAATACACTAAAGACTACAATTCCCAGAAGTACTTTGGAGGCTGGGTAGTCAATAGCTGTGCGAGCGTGTGGCCAGCTGATTCTGATTACTAACGGTTTATGAAGGGCCCACGGCGCACGGCAGGTGTGGCTTATTTTACTTGGAGGACGAAGCTGAGTCAGAGAAGACAGGAGCCACTCGCTCATGAACTTTGCAGGAACGCGGAGGCGGTGGGAGTGATTGTTTTTGGCAGCGGCGAGCGAAGTGTTCACCGTGGCTGCTACAGGCTACATCATTCCACGTCCGGGAAGGCTCAGGAGCCTCCCGGACTAAAGATAAGTGCGGGAACGGGCTCTACTTAAGGGCAAGATGCACACGCTTATCATGGGCATGGTTATGTAACGAACTAGCGAAAATGCACGCGCTGTTTATGAACAATGTTATATTATGAACTAGCGATTTCTAGGTTCTATTAAGGGGCAGCACGCCTCTGGTATCACAAACTTGTCCTACTGGTTTGGGTTGAATGAGTACGCATTGGTTATTGGAGAGGTCTCATTGTTTCCTCATTGTCCAGTGCTGATACGGAGTACTAGTGGGGGAAAAACCTCATGCTTGAAGTATGCAAACGGCAGAATCTTTATGTTTACATGTGTACTCCAATTTATGTTCCTGTTTATAAGTGTTGCTGACGCCAGCCCAGGGTGCCATGTGTTATGTTTTTCATCAGGGTAGCTTTCCCCAGTGTATGTTCCATCATGCTTGCTATGTTTATATTTATGTCAGCGTGTGAAAGAGGTACATGTACTAAGGTGTCCTCAAGAGGTATGTTATTAAGAAAACAAGTAGTGCTAGAAGTGTATGTTATGAAAGTATCAAGGGATACAAGGTATAGGTTTAGGTATAGGTTATGCTACAAGAAACACACCGTTGATGGTGTTACAAGCTATTAGTCAGCGAAGGGTTTTTTCCCGTTGCTTCCCCAGTCCTATCCAACCTAGGTTTTCCCTTACCCTCTATCCGGTGTTCCTAAACTTCCCTACCCTGTTCACAACCTCTCCCTAACCCTTTTCCCCCCACTGGCTGCCACGTGGTGTCCTGTCTACTATATCAGGTACGTGTGCCAACCACGTTGGGAGGGTCGACTTCATTTGGCTTCTGTGATTCGGGGGAGAGGGTTGACCGTTCTTCCCCATTATTTTGTGTATGTTGACAGGCCTTGAGTTTCTGAACAAACTCCTCACCAGCTAAACAAAGTCTTTAGTACTGAACGTATAATTCGAATTGTTGCATTTAAATGCACAATGAGGGGCCTAGTCTTGGGTCTGTCGAGTGGGAAGAGAAAGTGTATGGAAACATTGAGATTAAATTTAGAGAAACGAATTAAGGAAGTGACTAATGTTTTGGTGAGCGATCCAGAGCAACCAGGAAAAAGAAGATAGTTGAGCGCTTTGATGAAAGAAATTAACAGAATGATAAATGTTAAGGCTGAGGGGCAGTTGTTTTGTCTCAAATGCTCTTATTTTGAACAAGGAGAGAAGAATGATAATTGGCTGGGCTACCCGCTTCGTCAGCAGAATTCTGAAGGGGCCATTACATCAATTTGTGACTCAGTTGGTAATAATACATTGGATCCTGTGAAAATAAATGAGGTCTTTAAGGAATACTATGCACATTTATATAATGATGAGCCGGATATTACAGGGCATGGTGAATCGTTTTTTGAGTCCCTACAAATCCCACAGGTGTCTGGTGAGGATATAGAATTCCTTTAGAAATCTATAACTTTAGATGAGATCAAGGCAATTCACAACTTAAATATAGGAAAGGGCCTGGGACCTGACAGGCTTCCGGTGGAGTTTTACAAAATTCTGCCAGAATCTGCACTAGGCTTGTTGAGAGATACTTACATTATGTCCCGCGATGAAGGTCTTTTACTGTCTTCTACTATTCATGCAACAATTTCAGTCTTTTTGAAAAAAGGAAAGGATGCTAATCTTCTGGCAAATGTTCACCCAATAAGTTTAATTAACACTGATAATAAGATTCTGGCAAAAATTTTAGTATCGAGAATTACTCATTTGATGGGTACTCTGATTCACAATATCCCGTCAGGTTTCATTCAAGGTCGAAAAACCTCAAGTAATGTGCTGTTTTAACAATGTATAATGCTCATTCTTCTGTATGGGGCAAAGCAAATGCATTGAAAATGACTGCTACGCCTAGCATTAATTACCTACTGGGCATGTTACTGCTAGAAATTAAGTCCTCATTTTGGAAGGAGCTTGACTATTTGGTTCAGTCGTTCATATGGGATAAGAAACCCCTGAGGTTACAGTTATAGAAGCTTCAGCTCCCTTTAGAAAAAGGGGGTCTGGGTTTGCCAAATTTTCGTGCTTATCATTTGACCTATACATGTCAATTTCTTGTTTCGTTTCTTGAGGTAGAACCGAACAATTGGATTGTTGCAGAGACAGGGCTGGCGGGCCCACTTTTACTGAGGGCGACTCTAATTATGACTAGCATTGTGAGTAGGAGGAATCCCAAAACTGAGTTTTTGAGGAAGAGTTGGAAACGGCTGTATGAATTTGTAGGTTCAGATGCTTTACGCTCACCGAATGCTTCAATATGATTAAATTCGGCTACTAAAGAGAAAGGAAAGGTGTTATTCTGGGTGGAATGGTTTTTGGCTGGTGTGTGCTGGATTGGTGATTTATGGCAGAATGGAAAATGGATTTCAGGAACATAGGTGTGTGAGAGATGGAATATTGAGAATATTTCTGATTATGATTACAGACGCTTGAAAAGGAGTATTGGTAAGGTGAGGTGGGAAGAGGATTTGCGCATAGAATTGTTGACGGCTGTGAGAGGTCCAGGTGAAGGGGGGATTGCAAGTAGAATGTACAAGCATATTGTTTCTAAATATAAAGAGAATGTGAAACTGAGGGAGGAATGGAGTCAGCGATTGGGGTGTGATGAATATAGGTGATGTTGGTGTTGTTTAAAAAAAAAAAGAAAAACAGAAGTGTGTATCTTAGAAAATCTTTTGTTTCATTTAATGGGGTGGTAATGTCTAATGAAACTACTTTTATCTCTGTTCAATTGCTCTGTTTTTCATCTTCTCTTTCATGTTTTATGTCTTTTTTGCGGTCTAATTTGTGTTTTAATCTTATTGTTAAGGTTGAATTTTAATGTTTAACCAAAAAACTAAAATACATAAAAAGGAGTGTACTTACAGTGGGAAATACTGCCATCTTTATTTATTTATTGTGCTTTTGTAAGGCGCTTATACAGCAAGTAAATGGTGTTTAAAAGGACCCACAGGCAAACAGGGATGGAGCATGGGATTGAAAAACAATTAAAAACAATTAAAAGGTGAAATTTGAGATGAATTAAAATGAAAAAAAAGAAAAACAATTAAAACACAGAAGGATGAAGACAGACCTTCAAAAAGTGCAGGTGCAGAGAGAGAGAAGAGGGGGAGAAGGAGAAAGGG
The DNA here is from genome assembly GCF_040938575.1 of Ambystoma mexicanum. Taxonomy (NCBI): domain Eukaryota; kingdom Metazoa; phylum Chordata; class Amphibia; order Caudata; family Ambystomatidae; genus Ambystoma; species Ambystoma mexicanum. Next base: position 172,210,627 of record NC_090924.1, on the reverse strand, counting down.
GTAAGTCCTAGGAGTGCCTGTGCTCGTGAGTAGCAGATGTAAGTGCCAAGTGGAGGAAGTGCTAGGGAGTGGTCAGCTGCCAATAAATAGGTAAGTGCTAGGGAGTGGTCAGATGCGAATAACTAGGAAAGTGCAGATTATGGTGGCATAACCCAGTGGGTGCCAAGGCAAGTGCTAGTAGTGGGTGGAGGGTGAAGGTGATTGGGTATGGGAGGCCAGAAACCCAAAGGTCACATAAGGGCCCTGGTCACCCATCTCAGCAACTGTGGGATTAGCAGAAGAGGGATGAAGGGAAGGAGGAGGTGAAGAGGAAAATCTTGAGGAGCTTCTGGAATTTGAGGAGATCCGACTCAAGATGCAGAGGAAGGGGGAGACTATTCCATAGTAGGGAGCCATCTGAGGAAAGAGATTGGCCACCAGCCCTCTTATATGCAAAGTGCTTGATACACAGAAAGTTGGTGCCGGAGGAACGTAAAGATCTAGGTGGATAGCATTTAGTGAGAGCAAGTTGTGGGTAGGGTGGTCCCTGACCCCAGGATGAATCTGAGGGATTTCAATTTGATCCTTGCAGCAACTGGGAGCCAATGGAGAGTTCTTTGGGCTGAAGAAATGCAGTCCCTGTGCCTAAGGCTAAGGATAAGTCTTGCTGGGGTTGTAGGGAGGAAGAGGGTAGATTCAGGTTGAGGCTATTGCAGTAGTCAAGCCTAGAGAGAACCGGATCTCTGGAGACATTGAGCTTCTGGAGGAAAGTGAGAACAGAGAGAATTCCTTTGAGAAGGTAGAGTTGAAAGTGGGCCTTCTTTGCAAGGTCCTGAATGTGAGGGAGGAAGGAAAGAGAGGAGTCCAAGATGACGCCTAGATTTATGGCTTCAGTAGAAGGAGAAGGGGGAGCCCAGAGAGGACAGCCAGGGTGATGGGAAGAAGGAGGGAGCATGAGTACCAATAGGAAGGATCTCAGTCTTGCTAGCATTAAGGCAGGGACTGTTGTAGGTGCACCAGGGCTGGATGGCAGATAGGCAGTCCAGAATGATGGAAGAATTAAGGAGAGGGTCGGAGGGAAGTTTGAAGAAGAGTTGTGTGTCATCTGTGTAACACTGGAAGTTAGGGGAGAAGGACGAAATGAGGTATGTCAGTGGAACAAGGTAGGTGTTAAAGAGCCAGGGAGACAGGTCAGATGAAAGAGGTAGGGGAATAGAAAGAGCCCAGAATGACTTGGGATGGACAGTCACGGAGGAAGGAGGTCAGTGTTAGGAAAGATTTCTCTTTACTGCACCTTTCCTTACATCTTTATGGAACCCCCAAACTTTGTGCTTGTATTTTTGAATCTGACCTGTACTTTTCACAGTGCAGTGAAGCGTTAAGCTTCACTGCACTGGCTTTTAGCTCATATGTTATGGATAAACCGATACGTCCTTCAGGCTGTCATTACTGGGAAACCTTGTTTGCCTTAGTCGTATTACTATGTTACTACTTTTGGTTACTTTTGTATCACTTGTGGTAACATTTTATCATTGTACAATGCAGCTTACACTGCAGTACAATGGGGTACATGTTTGTTTTGACCTAGACTAACACTCAGGGATTTTTGGTTACTCTAGGTGTGCTAAAATGATAGGCTAGTGGCAGTAGGGACTTTATCCCACTTTTTGTGTATTTTTGTTTCAGCTTTACCGCATTTACAGCGTTTGGCTACTACCTGTGGCTAGTGTCCAAACATGGCCGTGCCACATGGTTTTTCGCCTGTCCTTTTGCCATCTTGTTTGGAGAGGCCAGGAAAATCCTTATATGGACTTCCAGTGCCCGGGATAGCAGAAGCTTTTGGCGGGCAACTGGAGGAATGTGTGTGTTTATGGCAGAATGTGGGTTGCGACTCTCTGGTCCCAATCCACAAACTGGTTTCAGTGTGTCTGAGTGGTATGCATGAATGTTCCCACCAGTGGTCCTGACTGGACCACTGCTGGGGTGTGTGTGTGGGGGCTAGTCCTACTATTGGCTAGTGGGAGTTTCAGCTCTTACCTGGCTTTTAGGATAAGAAGAGGACCCGTGCACCCATTCTTCAGAGATCATGGAGAAACCGGAAGGAGCCAAGTATCATGTCCAGCTGTGAGACCCACGAAGAAACATGAGACCCAGCTGAAGGAGGCCTGGCAACCAACTTCCGCTACTGTCCTGGAGGAGCCCTGTCTTGCTCGTGATCTTTCGCAGTCCTGTGAAGGAGCTGTGACCCTTGGAGTGGAGGGACTATCTATTCCTGGCATCTGCTTGGTGCCCTGCCAAAGAAAGCCTTTGGAAGTGCCCTGGAACTGTCCTGTGGCTGACCAGCTTTGTTTTTGGGCTACCATGCTTCTGGCGTCACCGTTTCTGGTTTTCGGCCTGAAACTTGGGGGATCCTCAGCTGGCCCTACGAGACTAACCTCTGCAGAATCCTAGCATCGAGGGGACCCGCAATAGGACGCAAGGTCTGAGCGTGGCTGCTGAGTCCTTTTGTGTCGCTGTGCTGCGGTGACCACCATCCGATATCACTGACCTGAGTCCAGTCATGAGAGGGGTCCTGCATTGAGTTTTGCTGCATTCTTCAGTCGAGAGTCCTTGCAACAGTGAAAGACACCAACCGGAGATCAGCTCGAACCTGCAACCCCTGTGAATCAAGGACTGAGACTTTCAGTGGGAAATGTGACGTCGAGCCCTCTTCCTTTGTCCTGCCAAGTATGGGGAAGAATCAGAGTATGCGGGTAAGTTACAAAGTTTCTAACCTACCCCTATACTCTCATTATAAGTCAATGGGCATATATTAAAGCATATAATAAAGCCTAATCCTAACACGTTTGTATTTGCCATTGCTTGCGCAAGACATCTGACGGTTGGGGCTACTTTTGGGCATTAGTCTAACTTGAACCCTAACCCTATGAACCCTTCTTCCTGCATCCTAACTTCTGTGGAACTTTTACCTGAACTAATGGGCAAAAGGCCCCAGGCAACTTAGGGCTGGACAATTTGAGTTAGGGATCATCTCTGTGGACCTGGTGTGCATACTGCTATTCTAACCTTTGCTTTGCAGGAGTTTCCAATGTTTATTGTTCCCTATTACAATAGTGAATGTATATATGTATTTAGTTTGATAGTGTTGTGTGTAAGTCTACCTGGTAGTGTCACGGCCATAGCCCCTGGCCTTGGGACTCGGGGTCCATGGGCCTCACCACAGTGTTCCTGCAAGGCCCCAAGGGCTCAATCATGCCCCTCTCGGCTTTCCTGGAGCCAGTCCTGGAGCCTTTGGTGCCAGGTTCATATGGCAGATTGAGTTCCCATTGGGGAATGGACCAACATGGCTGCCCCCAGAAGGTTCAGTTTGGAACTGAACCATGCAGTCTAGCATCTAGGGCATGGTCCACTCTGGAGGCACCTGGGATACCTGGAGGCCATTTAAGCCATGCCAGAGCTGAAGCACCCACTTCGCGTTGCTCTGCACTCGCAGCGTGACGTTCACCGTGACCTGCTTGCAGCATTCCAGGCCTGCATCTATAAGGGAAAAAGAAGAACACCTTTAGTCCTCCTTACCTATTCAGCAATCTAGCTCTTCGATTGCTCAGGTGTCTCATTTGGAGCCCGTCCTCGTCTGCAAGCAACATCCTAGGGAGAAGAGAGAAGAGGACAATTTTAGGAAGCGTTCATCTTCTGATTCCAACGCCTATCAGACTTGCGCTTTTCTAGCGAAGCTCTCCAGGTATTTGACGACGGTCCGGACATTTTCCACTCTACGTCCCACTTCCATCTGATCGCACTTATTCCAGGAACTTCTCGGCGACCTTCAAGGGAAGAACAATCCAGGTTAGCCCAATTACAAAGACACTCATAGCGCCGCGCTCCGCGCATTCACTTAGCATCTTGAGCACTGCCCTCCCCATCAGCTCGACACCTCCATCATCCCTTCTGCACCTATGAGAGAAGGAGGAGATTAACAGGGCAACTACTATTGTGGACACACACTCTTTAAGAACTATAGACTTACCTCAAGAGCAGAGTCGCAGCAGGATTGGACTCATAGGCCCACGCCAGTGAAGTAACTTGCAGTAAGGTGCCCAGCCACGACGCGCCCCTGCACAGAACAGCAGGACGGAGAGCGCACCTTATCGAAAACACAAGGTGAGGAAGACTCTAAGGTAGTTCCTGGGGGGGACTTGGGAGGTGGGCCCCGAGAGAAGGAGATTGTGGCTAAAACAGAACTCCTGTCTTCCAGAATAGATCCTCGGCAGAACGAGTACCAGAGGAAGGTGAATCCAAGTCAGAATCAATCAAGCCAAGTCGGGTGGTGTCCCTGTGGATACACGGTGAGCGTTACAGAACGCGAAGCCCAAACATTATACTCCACCCGGGCGCCCAGCACGGAAACCTCGAAAACCGACCAGTTGACCCAGTTGTTGGGGCAGTTACACGCAGAGGTACAGTCAGCCTGAAAAGAAACCAATGCCTTGCGGAGAGAACTAACTGTGGCAAAAGATCAAACTGATGATCTCGGCAGATAACTCCTTCAATCACAGGCCGGACAAGCCCCTTTGCCTGGAATTAGCCCACCAATGCCAACCCCCACGAGCAATCCGGTGCAGATTACCCATCCTGGGGCAGTTCCACGAGCTCCAACCGAGCGTTTCTCAGGGGATCCTGGAAGATACACGACCTTTATGAATCAGTGCGGGTGTTTCCCAATAATAAGTCGCGAGTGGCCTTTGTGTTGCCCTACTTGAGTGGCAGTGCTGCAGACTTGTCAGTACCGTTCATTAGCCGGGATGATCTGCTGTTACACGATTTTGGGGCTTTCAACAGGAGTTGGAAAAGCTCTCCGCCCGTCGTTCTCGTGGACAGGCCTTAGACAACGATCTCTTGTCCCTCCGTCAAGGAAAGCAAGATATGTTGACATACATAGCTACCTTTAATAGGCTTGTGGTCGAAGCAGAATGGCCAGAGGACAAAAGAACCACCTTGTTCGACGGGGCTTGCGAGGGGAGTTAAAGGATGCACTTGCCAAGTAGTGGATCCACCCAAGGACTGGCCGAGTTCATTAATCTGGTAGTTCAACTTGACCATAGGTTGCAAGATCGGAGAACAAATCAAAGTAAACCGAATGCACGCCCCATGTTCGTGCACTCCAGAAATCATGCCCAGCGGGGAACAGAAAGTTCCGTAGAACCAATGCAACTAGGAGGGGTTAGACCCCCTCTAACCAAAGCAGAAAGGAACAAGAGGAGGGAACAGCAGTTATGCCTGTACTGCGGAAAGGCAGGCCATTTTCTCAAAGAGTGCCCGGTAAAACCACCAAGAAGAACAGACAAGGAGAAACCAAGTGAGGAGTCGGCAAACTACCAAGCCTGGCAATTGTAGGGGTCTTTGTTGAGCGAAGAAATCCAATTACAGACCTCCCATTTTGCTTTACCTGTGATCCTGATCACCCATCAACAGCCATCAAAGATGCATTTGTTAGAAGCTTACATTCATAGCGGTGCCGTGGGGAATTACATGGACCAGGATCTTGCAGCAACGATTGGGCTCTTACTCTGCTCTAAGCCCACCACAGAGACTGTAACCACTGTAGATGGCACTGAAATCGGCTCTGGTCCCATGTCCGAATGTACCACTGATCTCACCCTCTTATGTCAGGAAGGTCATCGAGAATAAATCACTATTGACCTCATCAAAGCACTGCAGTTCCGATTAATCCTAGGGATGCCGTGGCTGGTCGCACATAACCCACAGATCAACTGGTGTGCCCGAGAGTTGGTTTTTTCCCAGGACTGCAGACACACCTGCTATCCCAAAGGAAGGAAGAGTAAGAATACTGGCTCATCTGTTTAGGAAGGGGTGACAAGTGTCTTAGGTGTGGTTGCTACCCTACCAATCCAATATCAGGACTTTCAAGACATGTTTCAAAAAGAACAAGCTAATACTTTGCCGCCCCACATACCCTATGATAGCCAGATTGATCTGATACCTGGTGCCCAAATTCCTTGTGGCCATATCTACTCACTCACTGAACCCGAGAACCAACATTTGAAGTCATATCTGAAACAATATCTGGCCAACAGTTTCATCCACCCCTCAAAGTCACCAGCAGCGTCTCCCTTATTCTTTGTGCCGAAGAAGGAAGGAGAATTGAGGACCTGCATCGACTACCGCGCATTGAACCACGTCACCATCTAGAATTGCTTCTCCCTACCCCTGATCCCGGAATTGTTAGACCAAGTCAAAGATGCCCAAATCTACACGAAATTGGACCTTAGAGGGGCCTACCATCTTGTGCGCATTAAAAAAGGAGACGAATGGAAAACAGCTTTCCATACCAAATATGGCTTATATGAATACCAAGAAATGTCATTTGGCATGTGCAATGCCACAGCCGCATTTCAATATTTTATGAACAATGTTCTGAGAGAGCTGATCCGACGTCTGCGCCTTAGTCTATATAGACGACATCCTGGTATATTCATCCTCAGAGCAAGATCATGTTAAACATGTACGATCCGTCCTTACCAAGCTCCGTCAACATCATCTCTACGCCAAACTTGTGAAATGTTCATTCCACGTTACAGAAGTAGAGTTCCTGGGGTTTATCCTCACTCCAAAAGCAATACGAATGGATATGCACAAGGTTGACGCCGTCCTCAATTGGCCAGTCCCAGGTTCGTTCAAAGGAGTCCAGAGCATGCTAGGTTTTGCAAACTTTTACTGCCGATTCATTCCAGGATTCTCGCAAATAGTACAGCCGATCACCTCGTTTTTAAAGAAGAGCAACAAGACATTTCAATGGACTGAAGAGGCTGAAAAGGCCTTTAAAGAACTCAAGGTGAAATTCACTACCGCTCCAATCTTACGACATCCTCGCCCAGACCTTCCGTATGTAGTAGAGACGGACGCTTCCAGCATGGCATTGGGTGCTGTGCTATCGCAAAGGGACCCACACACCGGCCAACTACATCCTGTGGCCTTCTGGTCACGTAAATTCTCACCACCTGAGCTCAATTATGCCATCACTGATAAAGAGCTACTGGCCATAAAAGCGGCCTTCAAGGCCTGGCAACATTATCTGTTGGGAGCCAGGCACACTATCACCGTGATAACCGACCACCGAAATCTACAATACCTGAAGAGTGCGAAGGCTCAATCCTCTCAGCAACTACGCTGCGCCATTTTCTTCACGGAGTACGACTATGTGATCATGTTCCGGCCTGGAGGCAGAAATTGCAAAACTGATGCCCTTGCACACATGGGCACCGACAAACTGGTGTATACACCTCCTGATCCTGTGGCCATCATTCCGGGTGACAGGCTCTTAGGCATTACAACCACCATGAATCAAGACAAGTTGCTGCAAGAAATCCGAAAAGTAATGATTCAGAAACAACTACATGAATGGAATTCGAGAGGAGAACACTATAGGGTTAAGAACCAATTACCTTACTACAAGGATCGGCTATTCGTGCCTGAAAAAGAGCTTCAAGAATAGGTTATCTCGTAGTATCATGACTCTCTCATGGAAGGTCACCGGGGAATTGCTAAAACCCTGGCCAAGGTGAAACGGAGTTACTGGTGGCCAACGTGGCGCAGAGACGTTATTCAGTTAATCACCTCCTGTGGTATTTGTGCTCAAAATAAATCATCAAAACAAAGACCAGCTGGGCTCCTGCGACCACTGGACATCCCGCCGGCTCCGTGGTACATGTTGTCTCTTGACTTAATCACTGACCTACCCTCTTGTCAAGGTTATAATACCATCCTAGTGATCGTGGACCTGTTCTCCAAGATGGCCCATTTCTTACAGTTTAAAGGACTACCAAACGCATCCAGTCTGGCTAAAAACTTCCTTGAGCATGTGAAACGGCTCAATGGGTTCCCGTCAGTCTTGATCTCAGATTGGGGTACCCAATTTGTATCCAACTTCTGGAGGAAATGTTTTTCAATGGCCCAAATAGACATTCGACTATCCACTAGCCACCACCCCCAAACGGATGGTCAAACTGAGAGGACAAACCAGACGCTCGAACAATTCTTGCGCTGCATGCTTCACCAAGTGGAAGGGGATTGGAAAGACTTATTGTGCATTGCCGAGTATGCCTGTAACAATTCACTACACAGCAGTACCGGGCAGACTCCATGTTTTACTGTGTATGGCAGACACCCACGCATGTCAGAACTGGACATTCCTACGACTCTGGAAATGCCAGCCATCAAGACCCTACATGCTACCATTTCGCAGGCTTTCACAAAAGCCATTGAACATTTGCACCAAGCCAAAGTTCGCCAGAAGAAATACGCGGACCTTCATTGTGAAAAGGCCCCCAACTACCAGGTAGGGGACCGAGTGTGGCTAGCATCCAAGCATGTGCCTCTAAAGGGAACCCGGACATTCCGCCCACGATTCGTTGGGCCGTTTCCCATTGAGTCCATCATAAACCCAGCGGCAGTTAAATTGACGTTGCCAACCAACATGCGGATACACCCGGTGTTTCATGTATCCCTCTTAAAACCAGTTCAGCCTGGGACTCGAGTAACTACTTGTCATGATCTCTGCTTCCAAAAGGTCAGGGTTTTCCCAACTCCCTTGGAAGCAGATCCATAACCCAGGTTCCGAGTGCCAACCAGTCCCAATTGGGACCTTTTGGACCCAGTCCTGGCACCAGTGGCACCAGGCTCATAAATATGCCCAGTCCCAGCGCTGGAAGCGCCGGGCTCATAATGCTTGGGTGGACTTACCTTCAGCAGACCATGCTGCTTACTTGCCTGCCAGTTGAGCCTCTGATCCTCTTCTGTTTGGAACTACTTTTCCTGTTGGGTGGGGCTGGAGCCACTCCCTAGATTCAGAACACTGGAACTCTTCTGGAAGGCAGGAACTCTTTTCTTACCAGGAACTCTTTTCTTACTTAGGCGTGGCTGTGGAAGGAGACACCTAAGCACTACAGGAGGCTATTTAAACCACACCCGGTGGATGAATCTTGCTTTGCGTTATTCTGCAACCTCTGCAGCAGAACGCTCATCGTGTCTTCTGCATCCGGTCCAGGGCCTAAGGAAAAAGGCTTACCATCCTGAATCCAGTCTTCAGCAACACCTATAAAGACAAGAAAGAACAGGTTAGCATTCCGGCATCTGAAAGGCAAAGGCTTACCATCCTGAATCCAGTCTTCAGCAACACCTATAAAGACAAGAAAGAACAGGTTAGCATTCCGGCATCTGAAAGGCAAAGGCTTACCTACTCTTCGTGCGCTCCGGAGGTCTTCACACTGCATTCCGGCATCTGAAAGTCAAAACAAGGTGCATTTAAAGACATTGGGGAACTTTAATACTCACGTGCCATTACTCCTTTCCACATCTAATCCAGTGGGTATTCCGGCACCCTGCAGCCGCTCCGAACTCGTACCTGCAAAATAAAAAGACAGTTAGAGCGCATAGTGAAGCAGGCAACAAGCGCTTACTTACGTGCTTCCAGGCGCTTCTATTCATCACACGGGCTCCATCTTCAACTCACTTCAGCCCGTCATCCGCCATCGCCGGAACCCTGCAAAACAAGAGACATCATTACTAAAGACTTTAAAGACATTTGAATGACTCGAAACTTACCGTTCGTGCAGTAAACGACGGACAGCAGTCCTCTGAAGTCAAGAGGCCTGCGCTACCTATCCAGTGAAGAAACTGGTTACAGCACCCTGCCCCGAGGCAGATGGAGAGCTCGGCATTCACTTACCTAAGGTGAGAGCGTTAACCTTTGGGGGTCTACAGGAGAGGAGAAGAGGAAAGAGATAGGGACACCCCAATAACCCCAGTTCATTAACCCCATATTTTCTATCTGCAGACATCTTACTCTACATGTCAGGCATACAGTGCACAGAGGTCCAGCCCAAAGAGCCAACCGGGTGCTACACATCACCTTTGAAGATACGGTAGTCGCCCAGTCAAGACCGGCGCCTCTGCGAGAATCAGGTGAGCGTTACAGAACGCAAAGCCTACCGCAAAACTCTCGCCCAGGCGCTATGGAAACCTCGGATACTGACCCCCTAGCCCGGTTACTTGGGGAACTAAGGGCAGAAGTGCATGCAGCTCGTCAGGAAACGAATGCTCTAAGAAGGGAACTAATTATTTCCAAGGAGAGAACAGACAATCTTGCTAGACAAGTGCTACAGTCACAAGCCGGACAGACCCCGTTACCCGCATCAGGGGAAAATCTTCCTTCAACATCCTCTATGAATCCAGTGCAGATCAACCTACCTGGGAATGTACCTCTGGCTCCGCCCAAACGATTTTCTGGTGACCCAAAGAGGTTTGCAGTATTTATCAATCAGTGCCGGTTGCACTTCTTATGCCGGCCAGCAGCCTTTCCAACTGATCAAGCAAAAGTAGCTTTTGTACTTTCGTACCTTAGTGGCAATGCGGCAGACTGGTCGATCCCTCTAGTTAATCAAGATGATCCGGTTCTCCATGATTTTCAAGCCTTTCAGCTTAGTATGGAAAAACTGTTCGCAAGACATTCACAGGGGCAGGCCTTGGACAATGAGCTTCTTTCGTTGCGATAGGGTAATCAAGACCTTTTGGCTTATATTGCATCTTTCAATAGACTAATAGTGGAAACTCAATGGCCTGAGGACAAAAGGATTACGCTGTTTTATAGAGGTCTACGTGGAGAGCTCAAAGACGTTTTAGCCCAAGTAGTGAATCCCCCACAAGACTGTTCGGATTATATAGACTTGGTCGTTCAAATAGATCACAGGCTGCAGAACAGGAAGGCCGATCGTTCCAAGTTTGATGCTCGAGTATTTTCCAAACCGCCAACTCCTTCCAAAGGAGTAGACTCCGGGGAACCCATGCAAATAGGGGGTCTGAAAGGTCCTCTAACACAAAGGGAGCGGGAAAGGAGGAAACAGTTGCAATTATGCCTATATTGCGGAAACTCAGGGCACTTTCTTCGAGACTGTCCGGTGAAACCTGCCAAGAAGGCAGTAGGAGCTGCAGTTACCAAAGTTACAAACTCTGAGCAGGGAAACGACCTCGCCCGACAAGAATAGAGGTCCTCTTGCCGAGCGTGAAAACCAGTTCCGTGACCTCGCATTTCGTGATACCTATGGTCCTCATTAGCCCTGATAATCCGGATCGATTACATGCAATTGAAGCTTACGTCGACAGCGGTGCCATCGGCAATTATGTGGATCATGAAATGGTTTTGAGGATGAATCTAACTCTTTGTCCCAAGGCTGTAAAGGACGTCATTACTACGGTGGATGGTACGGAGATAGCCTCCGGGCCAGTAACGCATACCACTCAAGAGGTGACGCTAGTAAATCAAGATGGACACCATGAGAAGATCGTGTTCGATGTGATCAAGGCCCCTCAGTTTCAGATTATTCTAGGAATACCTTGGTTAGAGAAACACAATCCTCTGATCGATTGGCGAGCAAGAACGGTCCAGTTTCCAGAATGTGTCTCTACTTGTCACCCTCCACCTGGTGTTGCACTGGCCGCAATTTCTTCAGAGACTCCCCAGTTACCTCCCGAATACCTAGAATACCAAGATGTTTTCCGGAAGGATCAGGCTAACTCTCTACCTCCTCATAGGTCTTATGACTGCCAGATAGACCTGATACCTGGATCTACTCCTCCTTGTAGTAGAATTTATGCCCTCACCGAGCCTGAGAACCTTCACCTTCGACAATACCTGGATCAATACCTGGCAAATGGGTTTATTCGTCCTTCCAAGTCCCCTGCTTCTTCAGCTTTGTTCTTCGTTCCAAAAAAGGAAGGAGACCTTAGAACTTGTATCGATTATCGCTCCCTGAACCAGATCACCGTTAAGAATAGATATCCGTTACCTTTGATCCCTGAACTCCTGGACCAAGTCAGAAAAGCATGCATATATACAAAGCTGGATCTTAGAGGAGCTTACCACTTGGTACGAGTAAAAGAGGGCGATGAATGGAAGACGGCCTTCCGCACCAAGTATGGGCTATTTGAATATCAGGTCATGCCCTTTGGACTTTGTAATGCCCCGGCCGCCTTTCAATATTTTATGAACGATGTCCTCAGAGAGCTCATAGATGTATGTGTTGTTGTTTACATTGACGACATCCTCGTTTATTCTTCATCGGAATCTGAACATCGGAAACACGTGAAAATGGTCCTCGAAAGATTGCGTCAACACAAACTTTTCGCTAAGTTGGAAAAATGTGTTTTCAACGTGACTGAAGTTGAATTCTTGGGATTCATATTATCACCTGGCGGAGTGCGTATGGATTCAAAGAAGGTCGATGCAGTTCTCAAATGGCCATCACCATCCTCCGTAAAAGGTGTGCAAAGCATGTTAGGCTTCGCTAACTTTTACCGCAGGTTTATCCCCGAATTCTCTCGAATAGTCCAGCCCATCACTGCCTTGTTAAAGAAAAACAAACGTTTTGAATGGTCTACCGAGGCGGAACAAGCTTTCCAGGATTTGAAGACTAAATTTATCTCTGCACCAATCTTAAAACACCCTCGCCCCGAACTCCCCTACATCGTGGAAACTGATGCTTCAAGCCTTGCCATGGGGGCAGTTCTATCACAAAAGGACCCGGTAACCAATCAGTTGCATCCCGTGGCATTTTGGTCCCGCAAATTCTCGCCTCCTGAAATCAATTACACGATTACTGACAAGGAACTTCTGGCTATCAAGTCTGCCTTTAAGGCTTGGCGGCATTATCTGCTGGGGGCCCGACACACCGTTACTGTGATTACGGATCACCGAAACCTGCAATATTTGAAGACCGCAAAAGCCCAATCCTCTAGACAACTCCGTTGGGCATTGTTCTTTGCCGAGTTTGACTTCATAATTACCTATCGACCTGGTACAAAGAACGGTAAAGCCGATGCCCTTTCTCGGGTGGGAGTGGAAGAACACTTGGTCAACCCTAAACCTGTACCAATCATTCCCGAACAAAGAATTCTGGGTGTAATCGCCACAGAATCCATAGAGGAAGTTAAGGATAAAGCCAGGCAACTTGTAACTCCAGCAGATATACAGAATTGGCATCTGCAGGGAAAGGACTTTGCAGTAAAGGACAACTTATTGTATTTCCAAGAACGATTATACCTACCCAGCACAGATTTACAGAAAAAAGTAATCTCTTGTTATCACGACTCTTTAATGGAAGGTCATCCCGGTATAGCCAAGACCTCAGAAAAGATCAAGCGCTACTTCTGGTGGCCGTCTTGGAAAAAAGATATCGGAGACTTTATAATGTCCTGTGGAGTATGCGCCCAAAACAAGAGTCAAAAGGAAAGACCAGCAGGCCTCTTACGCCCTATTGACATCCCACCTCGCCCTTGGCATACGCTTTCTATGGACTTCATCACCGATCTACCTCCATGCTCCGGATACAATACGATTCTAGTAATCGTGGACTTATTCTCCAAGATGGCGCATTTCATTCCGCTCAAAGGCTTGCCAACAGCAGCAACTCTGGCCCGAGAATTTCTCGAAAACATCGTCCGACTGCACGGTTTTCCTTCGGTTCTAATTTCGGATCGAGGTAGTCAATTTATTTCTCATTTTTGGCGAAGTTGCTGTCGGTCGGCTCAAATTGATGTGAGACTATCGACCAGTCACCACCCTCAGACCGACGGACAAACCGAGAGGACCAATCAAACTCTGGAACAGTATTTACGCTGCATGCTGCAACAAACTGAAAACACTTGGAAAGATATCCTTTGGATAGCCGAGTATGCCTACAATAACTCTGTCCATTCAGGAACTGGGAAAACCCCGTTTTTTCTTTTGTACGGCAGTCACCCTCGAACCTCGGAGTTGGATCCCCTCCAAGATCTTGAAACACCAGCAGTAGACTACCTGCATTCTACAATCACCCAAGCCTTTAAGGAAGCTGTTTCTCACCTTCAAAGGGCTAAAGAACAATACAAGAAAGGAGCAGATCAACATCGGAAGGAAGCCCCTCACTATCAAGTAGGGGATCAAGTCTGGTTATCCACCAAATATCTATCTCTAAAAGGGCCACGCACATTCAACCCAAGATACCTTGGTCCCTATTCCATCACTACCATAGTAAACCCAGTAGCGGTCAAGTTGGACTTGCCCCCGCACATGAAGATACATCCGGTCTTCCACGTCTCTCTATTAAAACCCGTGCAACCTCAAACCCGACTAACCAAATCTCCAAAACCTATCCTAGTGGATGGAGAACTCGAGTTTGAAGTCAAAAGCATTCTGGACTCCAAGATCTCCAAATCTAAACTATTCTACCTAATTGACTGGAAAGGCTACGGCCCCCAAGAGAGATCCTGGGAACCTGCTGAATATGTCCACGCTCCTCGCCTAATCAAAAGATTTCACCGAACATTTCCTGACAAGCCAAAACCCCCGGAGAAGCCCGGTTTGGGAGGGGCCTTGAGGGGGGGTACTGTCATGATCTCTGCTTCCAAAAGGTCAGGGTTTTCCCAACTCCCTTGGAAGCAGATCCATAACCCAGGTTCCGAGTGCCAACCAGTCCCAATTGGGACCTTTTGGACCCAGTCCTGGCGCCAGTGGCACCAGGCTCATAAATATGCCCAGTCCCAGCGCTGGAAGCGCCGGGCTCATAATGCTTGGGTGGACTTACCTTCAGCAGACCATGCTGCTTACTTGCCTGCCAGTTGAGCCTCTGATCCTCTTCTGTTTGGAACTACTTTTCCTGTTGGGTGGGGCTGGAGCCACTCCCTAGATTCAGAACACTGGAACTCTTCTGGAAGGCAGGAACTCTTTTCTTACCAGGAACTCTTTTCTTACTTAGGCGTGGCTGTGGAAGGAGACACCTAAGCACTACAGGAGGCTATTTAAACCACACCCGGTGGATGAATCTTGCTTTGCGTTATTCTGCAACCTCTGCAGCAGAACGCTCATCGTGTCTTCTGCATCCGGTCCAGGGCCTAAGGAAAAAGGCTTACCATCCTGAATCCAGTCTTCAGCAACACCTATAAAGACAAGAAAGAACAGGTTAGCATTCCGGCATCTGAAAGGCAAAGGCTTACCATCCTGAATCCAGTCTTCAGCAACACCTATAAAGACAAGAAAGAACAGGTTAGCATTCCGGCATCTGAAAGGCAAAGGCTTACCTACTCTTCGTGCGCTCCGGAGGTCTTCACATTGCATTCCGGCATCTGAAAGACAAAACAAGGTGCGTTTAAAGACATTGGGGAACTTTAATACTCACGTGCCATTACTCCTTTCCACATCTAATCCAGTGGGTATTCCGGCACCCTGCAGCCGCTCCGAACTCGTACCTGCAAAATAAAAAGACAGTTAGAGCGCATAGTGAAGCAGGCAACAAGCGCTTACTTACTTGCTTCCAGGCGCTTCTATTCATCACACGGGCTCCATCTTCAACTCACTTCAGCCCGTCATCCGCCATCGCCGGAACCCTGCAAAACAAGAGACATCATTACTAAAGACTTTAAAGACATTTGAATGACTCGAAACTTACCGTTCGTGCAGTAAACGACGGACAGCAGTCCTCTGAAGTCAAGAGGCCTGCGCTACCTATCCAGTGAAGAAACTGGTTACAGCACCCTGCCCCTAAGCAGATGGAGAGCTCGGCATTCACTTACCTAAGGTGAGAGCGTTAACCTTTGGGGGTCTACAGGAGAGGAGAAGAGGAAAGAGATAGGGACACCCCAATAACCCCAGTTCATTAACCCCATATTTTCTATCTGCAGACATCTTACTCTACACGTCAGGCATACAGTGCACAGAGGTCCAGCCCAAAGAGCCAACCGGGTGCTACACATCACCTTTGAAGATACGGTAGTCGCCCAGTCAAGACCGGCGCCTCTGCGAGAATCAGGTGAGCGTTACACTACTCCACCGGGGCCTGTGATGATCCACGGAGAGCCTGAATTTGTGGTCAAGGAAATTCTAGACTCAAAGTACGTTAGAACAAAACTTTACTATCTAATAGACTCTAAAGGGTATGGCCCACAAGACAGAACATGGGAACCCAGTGATTACATTCATGCACCACGTCTAATACAACGCTTCCATCAGGAGTACCCCACCAAGCCGGGACCGGGCAGAAGAACCACGTTGAGAGGGGCCTTAGGGGGTGTGCTGTCATGGCCATAGCCCCTAGCCTTGGGAATCAGGGTCTCTGGGCATCGCCACAGTGTTCCTGCAAGGCCCCAAGGGCCCAATCATGCCCCTCTCGGTTTTCCTGGAGCCAGTCCTGGCGGCTTTGGCACCAGGCTCATATGGCAGATGGAGTTCCCATTGGGGAATGGACCAACAAGGCTGCACCCACAAGGTTCAGTCCGGAACTGAACCATGCAGTCTGGCATCTAGGGCGTGGTCCACCCTGTAGGCACCTGGGATACCTGTAGGCTATTTAAACCACGCCCGAGCTGAAGCACGCGCTTCGCGTTGCTCTGCACTCGCAGCGTGATGTTCACCGTGACCTGCTCACAGCATTCCAGGCCTGCATCTATAAGGGAAGAAGAAGAACACCATTAGTCCTCCTTACCTGTTCAGCAATCCAGCTCTTAGATCTCTCCGATGTCTTCTTTGGAGCCTGTCCTCGCCTGCAAGCAACATCCTAGGGAGAAGAGAGAAGAGGACAATTTTAGTAAGTGTTTTTCTTCCGATTCCAATGCCTTTCAGACTCACACTTACCTAGTGAAGCTCTCCAGATATTCGACGGCGGTCCGGACATCTTCCACTCTACGTCCCACTTCCATCTGATCGCACTTATTCCAGGAACTTCTCGGAAACCTGCAAAGACGCTCATAGCGCTGCGCTCCACGTATTCACTTATCATCTCGAGCACCGCCCTCTCCATCATCTCGACACCTCCATCATCCCTTCTGCACCTACGAGAGAAGGAGGAGATTAACAGGGCAACTACTATTATGGACACACATTCTTTAAGAACTAGACTTACCTCAAGAGCTGAGTTGCAGCAGGACAGGACTCCAGGGCCCACTCCAGTGAAGTAACTTGGCAGTAAGGTGCCCAGCCACGACGCGCCCCTTCACAGAACAGCAGGACGGAGAGCACACTGTATCGAAACACAAGGTGAGGAAGACTCTAAGGGGGTAGGTGAGAGGGACTTGGGAGGTGGGCCCCGAGAGAAGGAGATTGTGGCTAAAACAGAACTCCTGTCTTCCAGAATAGATCCTCGGCAGAACGAGTACCCGGGGAAGGTGAATCCAAGTCAGAAGCAATCCAGCCAAGTTGGGTGCGTCCCTGTGGATGCAAGGTTTACATCCAGTAAATTTACGCCAGTAAATAAAATTAACCTTCTATCCATCACCCTCTCGTACAAAGAAGCCATTCTAGCGGCAAAAAAAGAAGTCTATAACAACAGGATCATGCAAGCTCAATCCAATACTAAGGAACTCTTTAAAATTCTCAAGGAATTAATGTCCCCAGCTGCCCCCCGTGACACATGCACCCCTGACACTGAATGGTGCGCTAACATTCAAAAAGCACTACTCAACAAAATCACTACACTCCAAGCTAAAATCAACACTAAAAAAAACCATCTTCTTGACTCGGCAGGTGATACCCAACTCTCCAACTTCTCTTTCATTCATTCAAACCTTTTGGCTTCTCACCTCTTACCATTAGGGAAGTGGAAAATATCATCAAGAAGTTAAAACCATCTAATTGTCAAGGCGACGCCTGCCCAGCACCAATCGTAAAGGAAGCAGCGTCTGAGCTCGCGCCCTTTATCACTTCCTTCATCAACTCCTCCTTCAAATCTGGCATAGTACCAAATAACCTCAAGGATGCATGGGTAATCCCCTTAATCAAAAAACCTAACTTAGACCTTAGTAGCCCCACCAACTATAGGCCCATGACCACGGTACCTTACCTCCTACAAATCCTGGACCGTGCTGCATACCTCCAAATTAAAGATTATCTCGATAAGGACAACTTATTAGGACTCAGGCAATCTGGTTTCCGGCCGAGACACGGCACAGAGACAGCTCTAATAGATCTAAAAACGCAAATTGAGGATTTGAAAGACAAGGGCAAACAAGCGCTCTTACTCCTCGTAGATCTATCTGCCGCTTTCGATCTGGTGGACCACCAAATCCTTTGCCAGCATCTCAAAACGGCCGCCCACTTCTCCGATGCAGCCACCTCCTGGATCAGCTCATTCCTTGCCAACAGATCCATGAGAGTCTTCTCACTTCTTGCCGCTGCTGACCCAGTGCATGTCCCTTGCAGAGTCCTACAAGGCTTGTGCGTATCACCCACGCTCTATAACGTCTTTACTAAACCGCTCTTTGATATTCTTGACCATCTGGGTGTCACCTACACAAATTATGCGGATGACACCCAGATACTCATCCCTATCACTGGTGATTATGTAACTGACGTCAAAGCTCTCAATGCAGTCTACACCGTCATCCAGGTGTGGATGGCCCACCACGGTCTCTGCCTAAATGATGAGAAAACTGAGCTACTCATCCCAAGCTCTCAGTCCAAACTTTCAAAACTTGACAGCAAATATGATGCCTTCAACATTCATGGTAACATCATCAAGGTCACCAATGTCACTAAAAAACTCGTCGGAATCTACCTAGACTCCACCCTCTCTCTCACCAGACAAACCAACTCAGTAGTTTCAGCATCTGCGTACACGTGCAAATTAATCACTGCCTGCCGTCCCTTCTTAACTACGGACAACTGGCTGATCCTCACCAGAACCCTCATCTTATCCAAAATTGACTACTGCAATGCCCTTTACCTTGGAACGAGTCAAAGAAACATTGACAAACTTCAGGTAACCCAGAATAATGCCATTAAGGCTGCTATTAACACACCTAGGCGTGCCCACATCTCATCCACTAGACGCAATTTAATTTGGCTCCCCATTTCATGGTGTATTGCCCTCAAAACACTTGTTCTAAGCCACAAAGCACAGAACAACGCAGCACCGACCTACCTGTCAGAGCGCTTCACACAACACACAGCCTACAGACCCCTAAGATCTGCACAAGCACACACACTCATCATTCCTAGCTTCAAGCTTCAGACTGCCAGAGGCTCGAGCTTCCCAGTCCTGGCAGCGAAGCTGTGGAACTCACTACCCAATGACCTCAGGAATGTTCCTTCCCTCCAATCCTTCAAAAACAGACCAAAACAATGGCTCTATGAGCAAGACGAAGCTTCGGCCACCCTTTAGTAAACACCTATTGCATCCTGTGCCACCTCGATTACCTCTGTATATACTGAGACGACTAACTACCTTTGTAAATGTATGTATATATCTTTGTTCTATGTATATATATATATATATATATTATGTAATAGGTAACTGCCTTCTGTAACCTCTCACTGTAACCTTTCCAAACATGCGCCCTGATGCCCGTGGGCAGGCTGCGCAATATAAATAAATAAATACAAATACAAATACAAAGGTGAGCGTTACAGTTAGTAGTCATTTTTCAATAGTGTGTTTTGGCCATAAATAAATAACTGTATTTTTATACATTCTGTCTAAATGTAATCTGTGATTCACATTGTGTGACCTCGTTGTGGATCCTTTACAAGCTCACCACCTCTGATGAACTTAGTCTAGACCGCCTGTCACTGCTACCTAAACTGGTTTGGCTGCAGCTTCTCAGAGTTGTTCCTGTCACAATATAGGTTGGCCTTCTATACATCTGTCCACCAGGCCAGAGTATATAAAATCATACCTAACAGTCACTCAGTCCTATGCCCACTCTGAGATACCCAGGGTATCATGGAGCCGTTTTATTAGGATGGAGTTGTTGACTTGTCAAAAGCGGAGCACAGATCAAGTAGAATGAGGACAGCTGGAGAGTTGGAATCCAGAGATACAAGCAGTTCCTCACAGGTGTTCAGAAGACCAATTTCCGTGCCTCTGAATGCACAGAATCCTGATTGGTGGTTATGGAGGCAGCCAACAAGTTCAGTGTTTGATTTGAGCTTGGGGAATTTCAGCTTCTTCAGGAGTTTCCCAAGGAAGGACGTGATAGACATTGGGCGGTAGTTGGCTGGACAAGTGGGGTCTGCTGATGGTTTTTTTCAGGAGTGAACGGACAAGGGTGGGCTTGAGAGAGGAGCAGAAAGACACAGTTGCTAAAGAGTGGTTGCAAAAATAAGCAAGTGTATGGGCAATAGAGACAATGTTGTGCTTGATGGTTCTGGAGGAGCAGGGAGGAACCTGTTTGAAGGCGACCTTCATGGAGAGGACAGCTCTGGTGGCCACATCAGGTGTGATAGAGCTTGAGAGCAGAGGGGTGAAGAGGAGACTGCAGAAGGGTTGGCTATATCCCTGGAAAATTGAAAGAATTCAGTCATGTTGTTGGATGTACCAGAGACACGCGCTTGGATGTGAGCGCTTTTCTTGGTGCAGATGGAAAGTCTGTATTGTCTTTAGAGCCGGCGACAGGCCAATCTGTCAAAGGGTGAGCCAGAGGTCTGCCACTTCTGTTCTCCAGCTTTGCACTTGCGTTTCAGTGCTTCAAGTTCAGAGTCGTACTAGTTGTTACACTTAGAAGCAGGTTTCAGGTGGATCCTCGTGACAAGGGCAAGAATGTCCAGGGTGTTAGTAATGGCCAGGTGGAGGTTGCTGAGAGCAGTGTCAAAGGTAGCGTCTGAGGTGGAGAGGGGGTGAAAGTGGATGCGAAGGCAGCAACTAACACTTGTTTCATCAGACAGATGTTCATGAACGAGGTTGGCAGGGCTGGGGGAGGTGCGGGGGGAGGTGCGGTCAGAGGCCCGAGAGGATCCGAGAGGATCAGTTGAGAGGAGAGGAGAGAGTTGTCTGATCAGGAGAGAGGGGTGATCAGTGAGGAGGAGAGTGGAAGATCAGAGGGGGTGAGAGCATCAAGAGTGTGTCCACCCGAGTGGGTTGGACCAGAAGGGAGAATGGAGAGGGAGAGTGAGGTGCAAAGGTCATGGAAGAGAGAGGATGCCATGTTAGAGGGGCCAGATGAATGTTGAAATCCCCCATGAGAAGGACCTTTCTGGTGGTTGTGAGGAGAGAGGAGCATATCAGTGTGCTCTTACAGTGCCAATACTGCATTTTTTCACTAAGCCATTATGAACATTTCTTCTTACAGTGGCAATACTGTCATTAGTGGGGACAGCCAACGTGTGTGTGTTTGTACAGTGCCACTATTGAAATAAATTGGCAGAGCCACCATGGGAATGTCTTGGTACATTGACAATACTGGCATCTTTTACCACAACTAGCATGAAAATCCTATAGTCGCCATATTGGAATTATTGAGAGCAAACAATGGGTGTGTTCTGACTGTAGAAATGCTGGCATATTTTGGCACAAGGATGATGACAATATCTTCTAACAGTGGCAATACTGACAGTATTTGACATATTCAACATGAGCATGTTCTTACAATGACAATGCAGCCATATACTGGCACCCCCACATGACAATGTCTTCTTGGGTTGCAGTAATAATATGATTGTGTGCAGCCAACATAAGTAAGTTCTTAAAGAGGCAATACTGCCATATGTTGTGGGCACAGGCATCAGTAACATTCCCTGGCAGTGCTAGAATATATTGTAGTTGGCACAGACATCACAAGGTATGTTTGCAGGGGTAATGCTGTTATTTAGTATGGACACATGCATCATGAAAATGTATTGGCAAATAATGCTATGTTCTGTTGGTGGCCTGGCATCTGTTGAATGTGCCCATCGGATACCCTACAGAACCGATTATAAACTGTATTGCTTATGAAAATATTTTAGCAAATGGTGTACTGGGAAATGCAATAGTGCAATGCACAATTTTTCGAAAGGTCTCATGGTGGAGAAATCCCCCGAACAGCCTTTGCTGTGTTTGGCCTCCCTCTATGGGTGGGTGCACATGTTCCTTACTAGGATAAAGGTACAACCCCTCCAGTTAACTAAAACACCAGCTCAAAAAGCCTTTCATTCTCTTTTTTTATAAAAAAAAAACACTGTCTCAATTCTGGCTTGTCTCTTTAGAAACTGGCAATATATAAATCATGTAAATGCTAATGAAAATTTCAACCATTTCCCATTTATTTTGCTATTCATCTATTTATACTGGTTCTGTCATCTGGAGTGCTTAGAGAAAAGCAATATAAATTAAATAGATTGCAGTGCTAAAATAGTTCAGGGAAGTTGATAAGAGAGCTCGGCGGGTTAAGTGCTCTACTCTGACATCTGTGTTAATCCTTCAGATCTTTGCTGGGCAACAGACAAAGACTTTCAGCATGCTAATGATTATACATTGGGGAAAAGTGAAACCTGTTATTACATTGCTTAAAAGTATGAGGAACTCGGGGAAGGGCTATATAAAGCCATTGTATTATCCTGCCAGACCTTCTTACTGTGACATTATCTGGGGAGTTGACCAGTGGCACATGTTTTGTTCAGTTCACTCCATCTTGTACAAAAATACTTCACGGCTTTCAGCGTCTTTTCTTTGATATGTGGATGTCATCCATTCCCAATTGTGCACGGGGCATAGCACGGGGGCAACGCAGGTTCGAATCCTGCATCTGTGCTTAGAAACCAAACTCAGGTACGGTATTAGGTATAGTGTGTTGTAAAAAATAAATAAATAAATAAATAAATAATTCAGATGCAATACATGCACAAGCAATGCTTCTGAATAGACTAGATGATGCAGTTGTCACAGAGTGCCTTAGATTTTTTTTAAACATTGGGTGACAGTTAATTTAAGTGAATGTTACATGAAAATGTAAGATGTGTCCTCAGAGGGCCACAAGGTGAATCAAGTCTGAAACACAATAATGCGCACCTGCCTCTGGTGTTCCATCAGAGGTGACCCCTACCACTTCTGTAGCCATCATCAGTGGATACACCATAGAATCATCTTTCAAGAAGACTTCCAAGTACTTCACTATCTGGCCCAAACGACGACCAGGTCTTAAGGTGGCCCATCACATGTATATAAGGCTGCATTTCCCACCACAAACACCATCCAAGCCCTCAGGAGCTCTCCTTTCCAGATTCAATCGGTCCACAGTAGAAGAGAGCCTCTCAGCCTACATTGGCGAATTGGCCAATGCCTCAGGCATGCACTGGAGTGCAATCATGATCCTGTGCTAGGAGGGTGCAATACCACCTAGTATCTACCTGTCCTACTTTTTCAAGATCCACATCATTTCCAGAATACTGATATTTATGGGAAGGTTCAGGCTTATGGGCCCATCACACATGAAACAGTTTATCATTAACTGACTTACAAGCTTCCAAATCTGCCTTGGTAACACTATCCAACTTTCTTCCTTTACGACTACGTATCCTCATTCCTTTCTCCTGAACGATGGTCTTCTTTGGCGGGGCCAACATGCAACCATTCTATCACAAAACAATCTCCTCCTTCTCTTCCACCACTCCCTTGTCCTTAACATCAAGTTCCCACTTTCACTTTTTTCTTCTCCAGGGAGGGCACACTATGCCACTCTACAGACAACGCTAGCTGGATGCTCGAAAACTGCTATTGTGGTGACTTGGCACAGCATAACAGCATAGTAACATAACCTGCTAACAACCTAAGTAAACCACTCCCAAATGTGACTCCAGACCTGCCTCAGCTACAATGTATCATCTAGCGCCCCGATACCCCAGGGTTAGGAGCGCTCTACAAATGCCAAAATAAATAAATAAATCTACATCTATGCTCTCCAATTAAGCTTTTAAATGGACGGGTCAAGCCAAAGATGTACTATGAACTGGGTGCTGATGCACATTCGCTCATTAATATACTCCCTCACGGTGATATAATGCGAAAAATGTTTTAACATTGTTCAAATGTCTTGGTGGGAAATGGTATGCCAAAGTTGTTACCTGCACCATTATAGCGCCCTTCTGCATTTAAAAGAAGCGCACAGATAGAATCCGCTGTCACCCTCCTCCCCCGAGAACGAGCATTGTTATGCAGTGTCAATCTACAAGCAGGATGCAAGGGGAAAACAAGCATTGCAAACAAAGGCCATCCAGCCAAGCGCCATTACAATGCTAATTTCCGTAGGCAGCTCACACTCTCTGAATAATTGGGCAGCTGATCGCTTGAAATTAAAAGGTTATGTCTGCCTGCTCTTCGACAAAGGAAGCGTGTCTATCCATTCCCGCAGACACTCACTGGCAAGCACAGATTAATCAAATACCGTATGCATTTGCATCTCCCCTGCAACAATACGCTTGAGCTACAATAATTGACCAGTAAGCTGAGGTTGTTAAGTTTAATGGTTTATTTATGCCAGTTAAAAATGGCGGAGGCGGTGTTTGCCCTGAAGTATTTTCTGTATCAACATACTTCACAGATTACGCTACCACTGTTTCCTGGTGTAACTATTCAAATTGACTTTTCAGCTCCGGGTTCATGCCACATTTATTCATGCCCCCAATGAATGCTGGGTTGTCTGTTCAGGTAATAATCAGTTCTGTTTTGATCAAGCCACACGAGCATCCCGTGGCCTCCCAGGTAGTCGATAGCAAATAGGGCGGTGATCGAAATTCCGATTCAGGAAGTCACTACATCCTTAATGGAAGAACTCGGGCTCCCAGTTAGTGCTGATGGGAATCTCTGTGCACAATATTCCCAGTAAAGGCAGTAACTGAATGAACAAGGAGCGAGAGCCAAGTTGAGTTCACAAGTGTGGACAATGAGGTACTCAGTCTTTCAGTCTCCTGTCAACTCTGCTGGCACTTTATGCTTTGGGAAAAAGGGAGAATTGATGGGTTATGTGCAGGTTTCAACCGGGCCAAAATATAACTACAGGCAGCAAATAAAATGGCAAACAATCACGAATTACAATGTGTCAGCCTACATAGCACACAAGAAACACTTATTATAGTGGTGCTACCTGGTATCGCATTTTTTAAAGAAGGTTTGTGAGGAATTGTGTTTTTTTTAAAGTACATTGGGACTTGAAAAATTAATGCTATTAATTAACGGGGTTCCCAACACACCACCTCAACCGATCCCCAGTGGGTCATGCACAAGTAATGCAATTAACTCATGGCGGATAGCCACAAGTGATTACATTAATTTCAGGGTTCTCAACATGCCACCTCAACCACCAGTCCACAGGTTCCATACACATACATCTACTCCATCACCAAGTCATAGGAATATGACAACAGAACTTAGGCCCCTCCCCTTGCGGTCTTTAGCGCAATGACAAACAATGAGAAGGTAAATTAGCACTAAGCTCTCACTCCCTTTTTTTTAGCTCCTTGCGACTGCTTTGCAGTGGGAGATGCCGTCTGCCTGCACTCCCCACCTCTGCCGCCCTATGGTTGCTAACCGAACCCAGCAGCTACGTCATGCCCCGCACCACATAGCTGGAGCTGAAGAGTCTCACGTTCTAAATGCCACCCAGGTCCACCAGGAGCCAGCCCCGTGTCTGGGCTTGGTGAACCCACTCCGGTGCACATGTGTGGAGCGGCTGCTCTTCGCATATGTACATCACCCTAACGGACTCGGACACCAACAGACTGCAGCAAACAGGATTTATTACAACAGAGATCAGAATACAAAGTGAAAGCTGGGGGACAATCTTTACCCCAACCCTAAATTATGGAGATTATATTTCCTTCCGAAACGGTGGGATGTTCTTCTGCTTGCGACTCTCTGACGCAGTTGCGTACAATCCAAAGTTGTAGCACTGCCCTTCTGTAACCAATCCTTACAAAATACTATTTCGTCATCATTACTGGGCAGGTGAAGGGATGTGGTTGTGGTGACAGTGTCTATCAGGCAGGAAAGAAAAACAAATCTTAAGAAATATACTTTAATTGTAAAGCTATCATTTCGAAACGTCATGTTCTCCTGCCTTCAATCAAACTATGGTCCACTAGTTCTGTGTTCTGGGATCACAGCCATATAACTTGCTAGGGGCCTTCTATCTGCAACGTGGCTCATAAAAGTTGCATTCTATGTCTAGGAATTCATCCAGCGTGGGACTAGTGCATAGTGAGCAGAAATGTCCTGTGCTTTTCCAGGTGCCTGACACATGATCCATTATGGTAAGCAGGGTCGACTGGGACAAGAAATAGGCCTGGTCACCCCAAAAAAAGTGTCCCACTCCTCTCCTCAAAAAAGTGGCCCACCCCTTGCCTCACGACACTTGACCTCTGATGACATCACCCGAAGTGATGTCATTTGACCCCACCCCAAAGTGACATCCCGGGAAGCGATGCAACACGACTTTTCAGCCTTGACAAAACAGGAAGTGGCATCAAATAGCATTTTTCCTAAGTACACTAAATTACTGTAAATCCAAGCAGACGTCCAAGGCCAAATGATAATTTGTTATTGTATAGCACTTACGCTTAAGCTCTTTTTTAAAGAACAAATATGCATACAATATCACCCAACCTGTGTTGGTACTCATTTATCAACCTAAAAAGGATGAAAGGCTTTTTGAAAAAAAATAATATATATATATATATATATATATATTATTTTTTTTTTTTTTTCAATTTCTTTTTTCCAAACCTGCCCATGCAAGGCCAGAAACCGGCCCCCCACTCCCAAGGAGTTACTGTGCCCGGCAGGTCAAACCCCGCGAGGCACAGCGGCCACGGTAAGCAGACCTACGCGGATGCGCTGGCACCGTTATAAATGGTGCCAGCGCTTCCGTGTTCCCCATTCCCATAGAGTTTCCGGCACTTGACTTTTCGGACCGGCTGGGTTAGCAAGCCAGGCGCTGGGCAAATTTGCAAGTCCGGTGGCAGCCTGCCGGTTTTACCGGCACGACTACCGCCGGACTTGTAATGAGGCCCTTAGTATCAGTCTGTACTAACTCAGGACCTTGGTAGAGTGGTAGAGCAGTCAGGCTTACCTTAAGAGGAAGACGTGAGCTGTAGGCAAGTACACTGAACCTTAGTTAGACATGCACACCAAAGAAACTCTTATACATATAATTTATATAAAATTATATATCTATTATATATACACCAGAATCACTTTAAAAACTTTAGACGTTTACACTAGAACACTTCGGAATACTTGAGAATAAACTTCAAAGGGCCCTTTCAGTTTTGTGTTTGTTCATGGTTACAATTGTAGCAATGTTAGAAAGGGAACAGACAATGTTATTGTATTATCGGTTATTAGGCGCACCTGCAAATTCTAACAGTTAATACGGTAATACATTTACTCTGCAAACACATATAGTATAGTCACTTAAAAGGAGGAAAATGGTTAGTTAGTGTAACATTAGCTTGGTTCAAGGTTCTAGAGAGGGTTTCTTCACCCAGTAGGTCTTTTAAGTCCCAAAACGCAACCCTAGGTAACTGCAGTTTAGAGAGGGCTCAAAGTCTTTACAAGCAGCAGACTATGATTAGTTCCTGTGGATTTCTTCCAGTCTCTAGTGTCATAGAAGCAGAAAGTTAACAACTAGCAAGGGAGACCTGTTTAGGACTCGGTGAAGTGACACAATCAGTGACTGGACTCAGAGGTAAAAGGGGGTGACCCTGGACACCTCTAGGTGCACTCCAACGCTCTGGAGCGACTTCTAGTAATCAGGTAAGCAATACCTTTTTCCCCACAGTAGCTTAGGTTAGAAGAAAATGTTTGTGCTGGATGCTCCGTGATGTTGCAGTTCTGGACCCAACCTCCGGATTGCTTCGTCTGATGACTGAAGGCAGGACAATGGATGGGATCTTTCAGAGGCATTCTCAAGGGAGGAACTGGGGCATGACTTTCAGCAACTTCTTGGTTTACTCTGCAGTTTTGGTGCCTTTTCTGCAGCAAAGGTACAGACCGCCCTGTCAGTCTTCTTCACTTCCTACAGACCCACACTTTGATGAGGGAGTTTGGGTGAGTTGGATCGGATCTCTGTGGTATCCTTACGGTTTCGGCAAAGATTTGGACAGATTCGGCTTTTCCATGTTGATGCACTGAAAATGGGCAGTAGGTCTCCTGGTATTGGGGTTCCGCAGTTCTGGAAACTCCTAGGACCTTCGGGTGATGACTCAATACAAAGTTCTTCTTGGGACTGGTTGTTCCAACCAGCCAAAGTGAAGGCGTCGTCCTCTTTGTAGCTTCTCTGTCATACAGAAAACAGGGTTAGAACAGCAGTGGTCGCTTCACAGTGTTGTAAAGGGTCTGCAGGTGTCTCTGGTTGTCTTCTTCTTCGGTTACTTCAGCTTCCAGTGGCCGACTTGTTTTTCACTCCAGAAGTCTCACCTTTTATACAGTTCCAGCACACACTCCTCTGCAATCTCTCTGAGCATTTTACCGAAAGGGGCGTTTGGCTGTCCAATCAGGACAGCCAGACCCCTTGAGCTGGTCCTATTCAGGCACTCTGGCAGACAAAGGACAGGGGGTAGAGGACTACTTCCCCACTTCCTGCCTGGCCAGACACACTGGAGCCTAGGCGGGGACACCCAAAGTTTACGCCAAAGGCAAAACGCACACACTGACCTCCCCTTCCCAGAATGGTAGAAGAAGGGCTGACAAAGAACAACTGTGCTAGTAATGGGAAAAAAGAAGGGAGGCCCCAAGTTGGTACTGGGTGCCAATATTGTGCACTACCAAGGTTATGGACACAGCCTGCGGTATAAAAACGACAAAAGAGTTGGTAGAACACATCCACTGCCACCAGCCATAACTAGCATATTGTCTATGTGATTAAAAAGTCACAGGAGCAAAGAGAATGGGGATACTATTTATCCCTTTGGCACTCCACTGAAGGTGGTGCGTGCCAATCTCTCAGACTATAGAGTTTAGGGAAAGATACTAAGTATCTCTCTATCCTTGAGAACTATAGTTGGTCGAGGATATAGAACAAGAATCTTAAAGGAGGATTCTAAGGCGCCCCAGCAACACTGGCCATAAGGAGCTGTGTGCTTTAAGAGCTATGGAGCAGAGAGAGGCCATAGTACAGGTAGAATACAAAGAATAGCATTCCAAAAGACAAAGCCCACAAGAATGAATGAGTAGAAAAAGGCTCCATTCATTCTGGATTGAATGAAAAAGGTCTAGAAGTCCAGCAGAAAGTGCTGGGGGTCTCACTGGGAGAGGGGATTAAACATAAAAATGATAAATCTGCCTGACACTTGTTAACTGAAATGTAGCATTCCACTGTATTACAGGTAGAAGAGATTATTTATGTTTTCATTTTTTTAAACCTGAACCTCTTACACCACCTTCCCCTCGTTTCAAAAAATTAGTAGGTACGACCTTTTGTCTATATTTTTTTTAAACCGGCCAGCATATTGTTTGTTTTAAATGATGATATGTACTACTGGGTATGTTTTTCATATTTTACACGGATGGATTTCTGGGTAAATTCAGAATTAACTGATGCATCATTTCATAAATCGAAATTAGATTTTTGCATTATATGTGTCCACTAAAAAGCATTTAGGTGAAGCTGCAATTGCTCATGTTATTCATTAACCTCAGCCCACACGCAGATACTACAAAATAAAGATTAGGGTAAGAATGTACATAGGCCTTGTCAATCCCTGGTATGAACCTTGTTCATTGAGAGAACAGAATAAACAGCACAAATGATGGCATGCGAAAGGAATGTATGTGTCACGGGGAGAACAGTTGCACTAACAGTCATTCCGATGAACAATTCTGAAGCTGATTAGAGAATATACTATGAGTATCACAGCATTGGCAGGTGCTGGGAGGTTTTGGAAATCTTTAATGATTTACGTTATTGGGAGTGTTTAGAACATCGTGTGCATTTGTTGTTTGTTTCACTTTGTAGTTTGGCAGATATTTCGCCCAGAAATGCTGTGCATAAGGTATATTAGATACAGCAGATGTAGCCCCTGATCAGGGTGTCTTTACAGAGATCTGATGATTGTATGCATGGGACTGAGCCAGTTGGTGAAGTAGGAGTTGTATGGCATAGAAAGGGGACGCATTGTAAAAAGAAAACAATCAGAAATAATAAGCACATTAGGACCTGGGACAGAATTCAGGTGTGCAATAAACGAAGGGCTCCAGGGGTCCCCCTATTTATTTATTAGGTATTCATAATGTGCCTATACACAGTGTGTTTCGAGGCGCAACAAGACAAGAGGGTGGAGGGGAAAGGATGGACAAAACAAAAATGATCCTACTAGGCCTTGTGACATTTGGTAGGTGCAAGTGCAGTAAAAGAAGTGCTGGGGAGATGGGGGGTGGGGTGCCTCTCAGGGCAGAAGGGCCCGCAAGAAAAAGGAGTGCCAGGAAAGGCCAGAATGACAGAGCCAGGGGAAAGCAGATAGTGCACTGAAGGGAAGATCCACGAGCTAAGTTTGAGGTAAGGAACTGGAAGGGCTATAAGGGTGCAGGCCCAGCCAGGCAAGTGAGGGGGGGTAGCCCGGAAGAGCAAATGCTGGTTGAGGGAGCGTTTCCGGGGAGACCAAGTGCAGGAGTAGACTGGAAAGAGAGGGCCTGGTGGCCTGAAGACTATCGAGGAACCAGTCAGACAGTCAAGAAGCAGACATTGACATTAGCAGGGGAGAGGGAGAGGGAAGAAAGAGGAGAAAATGAAGGTCTTGAGAAGCTTCCAAAACTTAAAAAGATCGGGCTCAAGTTTGAGAGGGGCAGCAAGGCGATTCCAGAGGGAGGCACCTGTGGATGAAAGAGATCTACACCCCACTCTCTGCTTGGAAAAGCATCTGTCTTCAGAGAACTATATGATAAAGGGCTCTAGCAGGGAGGTATTTAGAGAGAGAAGGTTGAATGTAGTGGGAACCAGGCCACAGAAAGCCATGTGGATGATGCAGAGGGTCTTGGACTTGATGCTCGCAGCAACCAGGAGCCAGTGCAGGGCTGGAGAGATGCAGTACCTGGGCTTGAGGTCAAGGATAACTTGACACTAGTAAATGAAGCTGGAGCTTGATCATCATTGTGCAGTGGAACACATTGCTTTGTTGTCCAAGAAGAGGGCATTCCAGTGATGGGGCCAGTCGTGAAAAGGGGTGGAAGAGAGAAGTGGCACATGTTGTTGGGGACAGAGAGGTGGGTCATTTGTTGAGATTAGAGGAGCATAGAGCCTGAACGGGAGAGTATGGAAGGATACAGTCAGCAAGGAAGAGAGGAGCAAGTCTGTGAATTGATTTGCAGAATAAGTGTTGAGGAGAGAGCAATTTTCCATTGAGAGGCATCTGGCATCACAGCAGTATATACAGTGGGAAGAGGATTTGGGTAGACTGTGGAGGGTGCCGGTAGCAAAGTTAATTACTTTGTTAAGGAAAGGAGTAGAGAGAGAAGCACAGGAGTAGGCCACAGCAGTAATCAGGTTGGGAAAGAGGAAAGCAATTAAGGGTGCAGGCAGAGTCAGGATGGAGGGTTTGCCATCTTGAAGACAGGATTGGTTATAGCTCAACACACGGCTATCATTGTGCCCTTTTTATCTGGAGCACTGAGAATGTTCTCAGATTTTGCAATTTGATTCTCTTCAATTATAGCAACTAAATCACTCATGATTCGACGTTTTCTTGTGCAGTAAAATGGAAAGTGGGAGTTTAACACAATATTTTGCATGTAAAACAGCTTAGAAAATTATAAAATGTAATTTAATAAAGTTAAATGTAAAAACAGCTGATAACTAATTCAAAAAACAACTTTGACAGTTCAAATTCAGCAACCTGAACCATTGGGACACTGAATGGTCGATGAGTTTTAAATGTAATGTATGACTTTCAATCTACCTGCATAAACTCAAATTGAGAAGTGCTAGGTCATCAAATGAATACACTGAAATGTTTGGATGCGATATTCACTGGTCTTGCCAGGAGGCCCCCCCTGGCAGTGCCATTGGCAGTGCCCACTGCATAAGAGTTGACGAGATGAGGTATGCCACCTTTCAATGCACATAACAATGCTAACAGAAGGCAGCGTTGATTAATAATGGTAAGGAGGAGGAAGATGATGCTGAAGACTTTCATTTTTCCAAGGGCGGAGTGACCCATTCCTTGGGCTTTCTTCTGGGGGTGCCTTATCAGTCAGATGAGGTCTATCTGATTAAATCCTATGAACACCCTTCAATGCCACTAACTACATATTTATAAAAGTTATAGCCAAGGCATGGAAGGGCCATGAGTAAACCTTCCTACCTTCTCATAGGAGCGGAGAAGGAGTTCACAGAGTCCGTGCAGCTGTAAACTACCATGTTTGTGATCTAGGAGAAGCGATTTAAGAATAAGTTGGTATGTATTACCCTAACATAATCAAATTTAACACCAAGTGGTTACCATTTTGGGGAACGTTTGTACTCTATCAATGCTCTAATTATATCACAAATAATGTGCTTTGCAAATAGCAGATCATTAACTCCTGGCAATTGCCTATATAACTGCTTATGCCCCGATTGGTCCTAGCGGAAAACACGCTATGTTCTCTCTTTGTTGATTCATCTAATTGTGCACCTTTGTTAACAACCATGGGGCAACTTGTGCCCCCCAACATTTACTCCTATTAACCCATTGTTGCACAGTGCTCCGCTGCTTCTCGAACATAGCCTGTTTCCCATTAAATACCACAATAAAAAATGAATACAACTCAACAAAGTGCTCCTTCAAAATGCTAGCTAAAGATGATATGCTAGGTTGAAAATGTTCTCTAATACAGGTACAGGGGAAAGTGT
Organism: Ambystoma mexicanum; assembly: GCF_040938575.1. Classification (NCBI taxonomy): domain Eukaryota; kingdom Metazoa; phylum Chordata; class Amphibia; order Caudata; family Ambystomatidae; genus Ambystoma; species Ambystoma mexicanum. The sequence goes on along the minus strand of NC_090924.1, from coordinate 172,178,032 downwards.
ACGATTCTGCCCAAGTTCCTATTGCACCAATTCCGTGGCTCACCTCATGTGAGGATATTTTACAAGACGCCGATTGGGTCACGATGGAGTTTGCAAGATAGTTGGTATTGTACTGAATTAAGTAATCTGGTATTAAATTTAGATAAAACTAAAATCGTGAGGTGTTCTCACCAATAACATCAGGAGTTGAACATTGCCTGGTGCATACGTTTGAAAACATTGCAGGAAGTTAATACATGTATGGACTTAGGGTTGAAAATAATGCTTCTGTGAATCAAACAGAAGATAGTTGTCTTTAGTGAATTTGGTCCTACTTTTGATAGACTAAATCATGTGCATTTACAACAAGGGGGAAAAACATGTCAGCGGTTATTATTGGCATGTAAAATGAAGTTAATACCAATTGTTTTATGTGGTTCAGACTCTGGAAGTGGGTTTGATCTCCAGATTGGAAGGACCAATCCAGAAGTTGCATCTTCAGCTCTCGTTGGTTTGCCAATTAAAATGATCTGGTCTGAATTTGCTTTAAAATCCCTACAGACCTGTCTTCACTAGGAAGTCATGTATGTTTGCACAAACTGAACATGGCAAGGAGCAAATGTTATACACAGAACATGGCAGTAGCTTTAAATTTATATATTTTTTTTTATAACGCACGTAAGACTGAAGAGGTTTCTGTGCACATACTCAGGATTCGAACCTGTGTTGCTCTGCATCGTCTTGCTTCCAAGAAGTTTATAAGCGCAGATCCGGGGTGTGAACCTGTGTTGCTCTGTGTCCTATTGCTTCCAAGAAAAGCACGTTGCTAGTGAGCTATACTACCAGTGCCAATCTGTGCTAGTTTAACACATGTCGTGGGAACCATTTTTTGAAGAAGCTCAAAGAAATAGTTTCTAAAATGATGTAAATAAAAAAGGAGCTGGAGGAAAAATTACTTTAATGGGGTTGGGTAAACAATTGTTCACAAATTAGTAATATGAATTAATTTATGGAATATAAACTTTTCTTTCCAAAGTAGTACAGAGTGCAGACATATATGCTTACATTTCCTGACAAACAAGCATCATCAATATGTATGTAATTGAGTTTTAATTTGCTTTTAACATATGAGATTCTAGGTGCATGGTCTAGGTGAAGGCAGCAATTATCCCTCTAGTCGCACTGTGTCACTTTATCACTGTCAATTCATCCAATCTAACACTAAGAGACCACCATAGGGGTAAACGTTTGTAGTCTGTGAAGGCTCTAATATATACATCAATACATCATTTGCTTTTCAAACAGTAGATCATAACATCTTAATTGTTTTACATTGTTACGATTGTCTTTATATATTTCATTACACTGCGCTTATTCTGCAATGCTGATATTTTTTGTATTTTACTTTGATTCATATTTTTGTTTATTCAAATAAAGTTCATTTTGACTCACTCACTCAATATCCTAATCCAGTGGCAATCCCCTTTTTTACTGCTTATCCTCTGAATGGAACCTGGTCCGGATATATTGTAAGTTCACTTCTTGTTGATTATTCCAACTGGCTTGTCTCTCCTGCCAGCCATCCAACCTCCATGAATGTTTGCCCTCAAGATCAGATCAAAATCTCTGGTCCTTCAATGACACTCTATGCACTGCCCAGAAAGAAGTGAGCCAGAATTACGCCTAACTTCTGGCGGGCACAGCGACCTATACAACTCCTCTTCAGTCCTTCCATTTTGCAACCCAATAGCCAAGACAAGCTTCTGGAGAGTTGTATGTTGGGTGCACCTAATATTCAAAGGGATGGCTTTAAAGTGACTAAGTAACTGTCTCCTACCCGGCCCCTTCTAAGCACGACTTGCCTTTCCATCTCTTGCCAACAATCTTTCTACTTTATTTGACAATAATATTCAAACAGTCAATGCCACAATTGCTACTCATCCTGCCCGTGTGATTAACTCTAAGTGGAACACCACTCTGTGTCTCACTGCATTGCCAGTCACTCTTTCCCTATACTTTCCAAGGACGATGTCTCACGTCGTCGGTTGTTTCATAAAGCAGGCTCCTCTTGGGACCTAGTTCAGTCAACACGCACAAACCTGTTTCGGAATTGGAACCCCTTCAGCTGCCCCCATTCAAAATGCTTTTCTACGGTATGGATGGGTACCTAGCACCCTGGAGATTAATGGGCTCCACTGCCTCCTGAACAAGCCCCGCCTTAAACTCCTCTTCACAGTAACAGCTCACCTCTGGAACGTTCTGTAGAGCACGCATGAACTACATCGCTTTCCGGCTAGTTTTCACCTCTCCAGGAGGACCAAATCAGTACCTGCGGCTGCCTTGGAAGACGCCAATGTTGGCAGTTTCACTGCCTCAATAATGCTCAACCTGCAGTCATTATCTTACAATGCTCATCAAGCCATCTTGAGAGTGTCAGTGTTTGAAAAGTTGTGCTTGCCTGCTTTTGGTCGTTCCTGTTGAGTCATAGTCAATCTGTCTATCTAGAGTAGACCCCCTATCTTCCCCTATTTACCTTCTCATTTTTGATGTTGTCCCATACATTTAAATTGATGAGTTGACATACCTTATGAGTCTTTATCCACTTTAAAGATGATATTGCACCATTTAATATATTTTGAAAAGACCTATATAAAATGGATTTAAAAATGTGTATGTGGTCAGCTTCTAAACATTTCGAAGAGTGTCCTTTTGCCGTTGAACAGTGGAAGGGCACAAGTTCACAAGTTAGCTTCAGTTAAAAACCAATACATCACAGGGGATGGTGGACAGTGACAGTGATAAAGTCTGAGGCACAAATCCTACCAGCTCAAAATCAAGGGATCATAACCATTCCCTTTGAGCAGCATCAAAAACCTTGATATGAAATCAATTGCTTCTACAGCTCTTTTCCCATTGCTAAACCATATTTGAGCTTCTGATTTAGATGTTCTTTTCAACGTATGATGCTTCAAGGTGACCTCTGGAGCACACTAAATGTCAGTGGCCGCAGACAAGATTTTATTCAGTTTGGACTACTGGATAACCTTAAAATGGGGGCAGAGGGTCGATAAATGGAGATTACCAGTTTACAGTATAAACATTTAAAAAAATGAAGGAAATACTAAATGCAACTACTTTTGACAGGCACTTGGAATTTTGATGATACATCTCCCATCAAATGAAAGTCCTGTATAAGAACTCTATCAGGGTAGTTATGTTTCTTTCCCTTTACTTTAAGATGTCATGATTTTTTCAGATAGGTGCTGTGTACTGGAGATGGTAATGTTTTACATGTTTTATTCTTTATTTGAATGTTTTTTCGAGTCCTACACATACAGAATACTTTGATGGACATATTTTTAAATGAGTTTTTGTATACCCCTCACATTGATTTTAGTGAATAAATTATTAACTACTATTTTTCTATTTTCAATTTTGTTGTTAGATATCATGTTTGAAGTGTCATCCTTATTCTCCCGAGGAAGGGTGTGGAGTCACGTGAAACATGTTGAGAAAAATATACGCATCTTTTTTGGTTATATCTAAAGAAAGGCTATTTGAGCAAATACTGCCAACCTTGGATGATATATGGACTATTGAATGTACTTTTCGATTAATTGCTTTGTAATAAATGGTTCTATGCACTTTTTTGTACATGTTGAGGGTTGTTTGTAGTATTATATTGGAACAAAAAAGAAAAGAAATGTGTGTGTAACTAATAGATAATTAAACAATCTATTTAAGTTAATACATTTCAGTTGTATTAATATTGAGAATCTTCCAGGGATATATTCTTACAAAGAGTTTAGCATTGTCGACACTAATTTAGAGTGTACCTCTTCTTTTCTAATGTTATAGGTTTTAGCTGATGACCTATGAATGCAAGCACCAATCATTTATTTACTTTTTGAATTTCTGAATATTTCAAATTAGTTGTGCGAGATGTGCATAACTAATAACCTCTACTAAAATTCCCATCAAGCAGCCGCACTATTGATGGGCGAGGCTTGGAGCCCGAAAAGCACAGATGTAAGAGCGCTCGGCTTCCCATGGACAATTAGATCCTGACGGTGGATCCGCCGCTGATTGCTATCAAGGGCTGATCCAATTAGACTGATAGCTCCGTAATACAGAGAAACACCCCTCAGGGATGAAATTAACAGCTGGGACCAGGGTGACGTGGAGTTAAGCACTTTGGAAGTGGCACCCCCCTCTCGGGATCCGAAACATTGCACAAAATGGGCACAACACCACGTGAGCGCAATGAGAAGAGTTCTCCAGTGAGGGGGTAAGGCAGGGTAAGTGGAGGCCTGGCTCCATAAGTGGAACCCCTACACAGTGTGGTGGTGGTGGGAGACGAATTCCTGTCCTGGGGCAACAGAGAGCCATGCTCTCAGTGGGGAGCTCCTGTGGCAACTTTCACCATGCAGTGTTCCTGTTGTAGGTGGGTTCTCCAGTTGGGTACAGGAGTGGAATCTTACTCCTTGTGTTGGTAGGCAGAACAGTGCCTGGTCTTCGTCCTACCTGCTGGGACCTCATCTCCTACTCCCAGATGCATTGTATGTGGCAGGTGCCCTTTTTTGGAGAGTGGTGTGTCTTAAAATAGGACAAACATACCTACTGGAAGCCAAGGTGGGAGAAGTTGGAGTGGACATGTGCTTCCTGCGACAAGACCTTTGAAACCTCTCTGACAAGGTCACTGAACAAGGCAGGAGCATTGCTGAGGTGATGGGTATGACTACCACATTGCAGCAACAAATGAAGAAACTCCAGCAACATACCCAGTTTCTGGAGGACAGAGTGGGTGAGGCAGAGGGGAGGGCTCAGTGGAAAAAAATGCCTGCATTGTTGCCAATGGGGGCAATGTTATGAACTTTTTGGAAAATATGCTCCTGAAATCGGTGGCGCCCAGCAAGCTTTCATAGGGATTTGTGGTGGGAAGGGCAAATCAGGCCCTGTACAGGAGACCTCCTCCGGGTCCGCACCCTCAAGCTATTATAGCGAAGATTTTGAACTTTAAGGACAAGAACTGATAATTCGGCATGCACAGGAAGAAGGCAACATTGACAGACGTGATATGAATCTGGCAGTCTTCCCAGATTTTACATGGCAAGTTCAGATGCAAAGAAGAGCCTTTGACAAGGTAACATTTCATCTGAGACGCGTGCAAGTACGCTACATGTTTTTGTTGCTGGCCAAGCTTAAAATCCTTCTTGAGGGAAAGTCCTTTTTTTGACTCCCCGGAGGAAATGGGACTTTGGCTGTAACAGCAGGGGATGGAGTGGCACCTACAAGATGTTTCGGAAGCAAACACTGAGGAAGGACCCCAGAAGCGAGAGAATAGGCTCACATTTTTCAATGTGCATTCTGGGTTGACATCGGGTCTACATGGAAAAAGAATGCTTGGAATATGAAGGACGCATGCAGCAAGGCAAGGGGTCTCGAAACTGTCTGCCCAGCTGATGCCTCTGGAACTTCCTCCACCCAGAGCTACCCTGTGTCAAACATAGGTTGTGCCAATGGAATTACGTGGGAATATACTCTAGCAAAGAATATTGCTAAATGGATACGGAAGATCTTGATACTCAATGCAGATGACGTAAGGATGTTAGGGAGCTACAGTTGTCTAAAAGATGCCTACATTTGTTTTATTTTATTTTTGGAACTGTGCATGGCCCATGGGCGATCTACATTTGTTCGGACAGTCCACTTGCTGCACGCTTAACAGTTGGATGGTGTTCTAGCTACCTGAACCCTCCATCCAGTTTAGACGTGCACTTCAGCAGCTTAGCACAGGGCTCCTTACATGGCTTACAGCTGCTGATAACAATGCGCTTTGTTTGTGGATTATGATTCTGTACAGCTACATAGCATGTTTCCTGGGAAAAATGTTGAGGGTAGGTATGGGGGTAAATCGTGTGCTTCGGTTTATGGGTCACTGGTTGTTGGTATCCCGAATGCTACTCTGCTAGGTGATAAGGAACAGACTCTGACCAATGCAGATGAATGTCAGTGCCAATTAAGTATATATGATGGAATGTATGTGGTATGAATGATTTTGCGAAACACTGTCGAGTCCAAACTGTTAGGGATTTTGTCGGAGGACTATTACACAATTTGACATTATCTTAGTACTGTGGTAAAAATAGTGGCAAATTAGTGGTAACGTGGTAGCATAGCGTGTTTATGGTGATGCCCTGATAACGTGACAAAACTCTCCTCTAATCCTTGTGTTGTATTTAGGGTTAATGGTAAGAGCAAGATATCAGACTTTGTACCTACGAGAACTTGACAGTGCTAATTGTCATTTCATTCCAGTCACTTATTTACGAAACTGGATTACCGTCTTTAAAGGATTGTTCATAATACACTCTTTATTATGTGCAATGTTTCACAGGCCACACACACATCATACGTTTTCTAGCTTGCTAGCTGATTCCCAAATGTTTACCTCCAATTTTACCACATGTTGTAAAACATTTACCGCTTTTAATGCACTGGGGTGCTTCCCTGTTATTTCTCCTCTTTGAACAATAATCCACATAAATACAGAAAACGCAACCTCATGGATTCGGTTTTGTAAATGTTTTTTTTATTTTTTATATGCGTTGTGATTTGAAATTAGGTTCTGCGATACACACTTTAAAGAAAGTTAACACTTTAGCAATAGATACACAAGCAGCCTGTGTTCATCATAAAAACATCCACTTTTTGTTTCTTACCCAGACCTTCAAGCCCGAGAAAGTCAACAGAATGTACCATCTAAAAGAAGAGACAGAAAGCACATAGCACAGTAGCATGCCAACTATTCCCTCTGTTGCACTTCAATGTTTCCCAATTACACATGCGATAGAAAGGAAAAAAATCTGTTTAAAAATAACAGCTTAGTCCTCCCTGACAGACTGACAGAAAGGTAAATGCAATTATCCGCACGCCCTCAAATTTTACCAATACTCACTTCTAATATGTAAGACTTCTGCGTCGCTTATCACAAAAAGCCCCTCTCTGAAGTGTCTTATCAGCAAACGGGATTGTTGCAAATTCCGCAGCTCTGGCAGCCCAGCTAGAAGATTGCAACCTCTCTCTGACCCGTCTTCTCAGGCTGCTGCCTGGGAGAGAATCTTGCCTTTCTGCACAGACCAGCTCTCCTGTTCTCTTCTCTTTGAAAAATAATGAATTAACCTCCACCCTCTTCTTCCAGCTAGATGCATACCCTAGGCCTGTCAATCTTACTGAACCTGCCCTTTTCCCTGACGTCTCACATCACCCCAGCTGATTTTTCTAGAATCATTGCATTTCTCTCTTCCAACACCGCCTTCCGAATACATTTGTATCCATTGCTTCCTGGAGCACAATACTGCCTTTTGAATGAAAGCACAGTGACTCATTTTGCACTGTTTTTGGTAAGGGTAAGTTATTAATTACTGAGAATTGTTAGTCATTTAATCGGGTTAATAGGTGTATACAGTGCAAGCTGGACAGATGAAATTCACCATAAAATGGAACATTTACATGTGCTCATTGCATTTCCATTTGCTGTCTTTGCCTTCATGGTGCCACTACAGCATTCAGTTTACTGACCTCCACTGAAAATGTCATGTTCTATATTCTACGGAACCTACAGTAAATCGGGAATAGATATAGCATTCCTCCAGGAGATGCACCATCTCTCAGACAAGCTTAGTGGCTTGTTAAAAAAATGCAGAAGGTAGGGGTATGGATCTTCTTACTCTGCATACGCTAGGGGTTTGTTAGTTTGGATAGTGGATGCTGTCCCACTGATTGTGAAAGATGTGCTTTCTGATTCTGAGGGAAGATACATTATTGAGCAGGGTAAGTTGGAGGGCAAGGGGGGATGCCTTATCAACACGTATGCCAATAATGTGGACACTCCTGAGTTATTTCCCAAAGTATTGACCAAATGCGGCAAATTTGGACAGGCTATATGGTTGTGGCGAAGCGACTCCTACTGTACGTATGACCCAGTCCTGGACAGATCGATTCAGTGCGGGGTTCAGTCAAATGCCTCACTCACCTTGCATGAAGGTCTGAAAAATGTGGGTTTGATGGACGCATGGCAGGTAAGGAACCCATGTAGTCATGTGTCTTTTTATTTTATTCAAACCGCCACGATGTCTATACAACAATCAACCACTTTTTTGTGAGTGGTGCACTTCTATACATGTGTGGTAGGATAACCTGTTTGGGGAGAACGTTGTCAGATCACTCACTGGTGATGATTGGTATACAAATACACACTGGCAGAGTGCAGAAAATAGATACTCTGATTAGATATATCCTCTTGGCGAGGGGGACGAAGATGGGTGGAATTATCTACATTACAGGACTCCTATCTGTTAGGAGTTCTTCAGGTACCGATACATTTTGGCAGCCAATTGCAATTTGTTGCACAATGGCTCTCTGATGATAAAACCTCTGAGTGGAGACTATTGGCAGGGTCAGTAAGGCCCTCTGCTATGAAGGAGGTGTTGTGGCGGTCTGCGAAAAATGGCAGGGGTCCAAATTTGACATCTTAGGGAAACGCTTGTGGAAAAAGGCCAATTGATGGGTTAGGTGCGCGAACCCATACTCTCCAAACATCCCACTGAGTATGAACACTGAACACCGGGGAAAGACAGGCAGAGAGTACTTGGTGAGTAGGACATTAAGGGATTAGTGGTATGGGGAGAGGACGGCAGACTGATATCTTTTGCTGACCTTTATGATGTCTTTGGGTTGTGCAAGGGACAATATCTGCTATATGCAGGCCTAAGAAGCAGGGCACGTAGGTCTTGGGCTATATTACCACAGGTACCCACTGGCAACCGGCTGCTGGATGGACTTTATGCTCTAGGGGGCGGGGCCGCCCGACCTGTATAAGGTATAGAATCTTAATTGATAATACGACTCATTGGGAACCAGTGTTAAAAGCCATGGAGGCCTGGGAACGGGACCTATGGTTAAAGTTTGAGGATTAACAATGGGTAAAGATCTGCAATTATATGAAAATGGTATCTCAAAAGGCCAGTTTCAGACTTATCCAATATAATGTTCTGCAAAGGAGGTATTTGTCACCATAGAGAATAAATAAAATGAACCCAGAGAGGTCAGATCTCTGCCCACAATGTAGAGCGGCAGAGACACCTATCCTCCACATGTTGTGGCACTGTCCACAACTTGGTGATTTCTGGGGTGGGGTGGTTTCCAGACTGGTTGGCATGAGAGCTAATTGGATACCTGAAACACCTTTGATTTGCTTACTGAGTCAGTTTACTAGCCAGAAGACTGAGAACAACTGCATAAGATGGTGGATTTCACCCTGGTATTGCCAAATCAGCATATTGCTATGTCCTGGTACTACCCCAATGGCCCCAGAATAATGCATTGGCTTAGCGATCTAATCAGGTAGGCCAATGCTGAACTGGCGACCCTGAACAGTACAGAATCCATTTATGCAAATGTAGCTGTCTTGCATTTACTGGATTGGGCATCACTGTTGGATGACTTGCTTTACCCCTCCCATGATAGACCCCTGTGAAATAATGACATGCAAGAGGGATTGATAAGTATTGAATCACAATAGGACTCAGGGGGAGGGTAGCCTAGAATTAGGGTGGATGACCTTCTTCCTTATGAAGCATGAGACCTGACATGTGGGTCGGTGGATGTTGAGGACAGGATGGGGTCAGGGTGTGTTTAGATTTTAAAATGGTTATTTTTCAATTTTCTTTTTCTTTTTTCTTTTCACTATTATTTGAAATCAACATTGTGATATGTGATACCGTGGATCCTATATTTAAAAAAAGCAGGTGCGCTTTTTCCATTGTATATTTCCTTCGTTATATGTTCATACAACTCTCTGCTCAAGTTCTCGTAACTTGTTAATTATGATGTATGTCAAGAATAAGATAACAGGTGGCCAAGCCTTGTCTGTTGTTGTCCGTTCTCAATGAACTCATTAGGCCTTCACATTAAACACATGGAAACACATTGACTTTTAGGCGAGAAATAAAACCATGGTCATTCAACAAATAAGACATGTAACTGCCTCTCTTAATCCAGTACAAAACTGATAACACAATACAGACGAGTAATGATAAATGTACACTTCATAAGACACATAAACATATTCAATAATGTGTGATCAAACTCTGTGTCTTGTATTATAACTAATGCAACCTTTTTCCAGCAAGTTAAATCTAAAACACTTCATATTCTGGGTAAATGAAACAGATATTATATTCTGGTGCATTCTGAAACATACATATTCTTACCAGGTAATGTATATATTATTTTAATATCCGAAAGGCTTTACCTTTCTCACTGACCTATTGAATGCCTATCGCATATGGTATCTGCTGCAAAACAGGACCTCAGGGAAGCATGAGGTGATGTGATATATTTTAGTTTTCTGATTAGTAGAGGAGATGGGTTTACCACGATTACTTTCACCAAATAATCCTGTCCAGATGATAAGTCATTTTGGGATCAGGAACATGCTGTGATGGCCTGTGGGGTAAAATATAGCCCCTGCATGTCAGAAATAAAAAGACCAGGCCAGGCCAGTATTTAAGAGTGAAGCTGGCTGGTGCTATCCATTGGAAAATGCAGGACAATCCCAAAACACTTATTTTTCTAACTTGAGGCCTTGGACATGAACAGAAATGGGCCTCTTTCAACTTTTCCAAAATTAACAGGCGCTCGAGTGAAGAAAAATATGCCTGAAAACTTAAAATTGCTAGATGTGCCCAATGCATGGCAAAAGATATATGTGGCTGAAAATGCTGTTTTCATAAATTATGAAAAGCTACAATTTTACTGAAAGTGACCGATAGCAGCAGGTTACATCGACTTCAATGCAGCACAATACTGTCATCCAGAAATCTAAAGTGAAGCCAAGCATTTTGCATTTGTCACAAATAAAAACACTTTCTTGTCAACATTTAAATTATATAATTTAAAAGGAGAGGCCTACTTGTAGCATTGCAATACCAATGTTATTTCAACTGTTATATTAAAGAAAGACAATATACATGACCAGATTAAAAACTGCGGCAGAATACACGGGAGAAAACTAAATGGTTGTGAATTTGGAAGCTAAAAAACAAGGAATGAGACCTGACATTTAAGAAATAAAATGAAGGACAGGGTGTATTCATCAGGAAGAAAGAGACATTTCTTCCATCATATAAAATGACTGCATGAACAAAGAAGGGCCTGTTTCGTTTGGTTTAGATTTGAATACTGATCTCTGATGTAACTATGATCTATGTGAGTGGAGAGAGCAAACTCATTATTGTTAATATTACATAAAGAAAAGGCTGTATTTATGAACAGGCCCTGGTGCGGTATTAAAAGTTGCAGGTACACAGTGGTTAGATGTAATGTGCTAGCCTTTCAGAATGATAAACTGCCTCTTGTGTTTCCCTCTAAACTGAAATCCCCCATTGAACTGTGAATTGGATAAGTGTGTCTGGATCCTGACCTCGCAGCCCTCTGGTTTGAGGAAGGATAGGGGTGAAGGACTGGTTTCAAAGATATTCTTACATATATATAAAGCTAAAGACTGAATTTGTGGTGAACTGTTGATAACACAGCCAACAGCACAACCTTTAAGTTCGGGTCCCCCACAAAAAGTGCATTTAACTCTGAACAAAGACTCTTAGAAAACTGAATTCCAAGCTTTTTGGTGCTGGGCCTTCCAAGAAGAATGTCTGGTTGTCAATCAGTTGCTTATAACAGGTCCCGCAGAAGTAACCTTTGATCAAGCTTCCCATAAAACTGTACATTAAGCAATGAGCAAGGCCTTTGAAGCCAAGCAGAAGAAAATGTTAGGATAAACACGGAAAAACCAGAAGGCTGGTCACATGGTTTCAGGGAAATGGAAACCTACTACTGAGGCCATGTTATGCCCTGCCATTGATTAAAGATTGAATACAGTTGTTCCTTAATTAGAGGAGCAGCGTGTGTCCGATAGAGACCACCCCGGGTTCAAATTAAACAGGAGAAAAAGCCCAATTGTCACCCCGTAAAACAGAATTTGTGTGGAAAAGTATGATTTTTGCCATTTACATACAACTGAGCAATGGGAGAGTTGGCACAGGGGTTAGATCGTGAAAATGAGGTCTAAATGGGAAATGGTCCAATTTTTACATATTTCGGTGCTGCAGAAAATTGCGAAAAAAACTAACTTTGCTCAGGAAGGGCGTGCCGAAGTAAAATTAGTTTGGCCGGATTCACTTTAAAATATATATATATATATATATATATGTCATCATGGGGTTATTTGAAAGACCAAGGGAGTTATTGCAGTATGAGATTTTTCAGAACAAAAGATGCATAAATCCTTGTCAATTTCAAATGATTTATCTGTTCTTCCCTCGGCCTACATCATACATATCTCCCAACTTCTGGTCCGATCAGCAGCCAGTGGACATTCCGGTAGGAGGTATAAGGGAACATGCTAGCCAATCCTGACCACAGGAATCATGACAATGTTGCTGTGTCAATAGCCCTAGAAAAGACTGGGTTTGCATTTTGTGAATTATTCTGGGAGAGAGCTGCTGCTGGACTCTTGTGAGGAACAACTAGCAGAGAGCCCTCAATCCTTGCATTGGAGACAGTAGCTGGGACATAGAGAAGCTAGCTGGGACCCAAACCAGAGGAGCAGGAGGAGTCTGGGTGCAGGAGAAAATCCCTGACTGAAAGCCCTTGACCAGACCAGTGCATTCCTCAGAGGAGCCCTGCTGTTTTCACTGACTAAAGCCTCCCATGTAGGTAGATATCCCAAAGCCATCAATTGTGTGGGGAGCCACCTGCCTGTATCACTTTCCATTAGTGGGTAGAGCGGGTGAAACTGGGTAGGCCCTTCGCACCATTTATGAAATCTTACTCAAACTTCTTTCCCCATTAGAAAACCACCCCTCTGTTCAAATTGCATTGTGTTGGCAGCAGACATCCTTAAACCTTTCCATTAAAGTGTGGGGAGGGGGAAACTGTGTAGATCCCTAGCACATTTGATTAAAGTAAATCAATTAATTCTCATATAGAAAATCACAGGATGAGAGTTGTTGGAATTTGAAACTAGCAATAGCTCATGCCCAGTGTGTTAGACCTGGTATAGCCCAGAAAGACCTGGTTGACAGTCTCTGAAATCCGTGTCTTCCACATAGAAAGGAGGGAGTGTCCATCATCTCAAAAGGAAGTAATCCACAAAACACCACCTTTCAAGTCAGTGTGGAGGGTGCAAAAACGAAATTCTCTTCATTCATTTTAAATCAAAATTACAAAGTAATGTTCTCATCTCTATGTGTGTTGATAAACAAAATTCCCCATTCCTTTTAAATCAGAATTACAAAGTATTGCATCTCATCTGTCTGTGGGTACAAAAACGAAATTTCCCTTTTGGTTCCCATTTTTCTCTGAGCCCAAGATATCAAGTGTGATGAAAAACGATTTTCATTTGAGTTACTTTTTCCCAACCTTGCCTTTTAAATAACAAGCCCAAAATGATTTTTCCCATTGAATTCCTTTCCCAAACAGCGCCATTTTAAATCAGCAGTAAAATGATGTTTCCATTGTGCTCACAGTCCTTGCACCTTGCCTTTGAATCAGAGGGGTCATATTTAATTGAGGCCTGGATGGTGGGTGTTGCTGGGAGAAAAGTATTGTTTCAAATTAAGTTATTTCTGTGAATCTTGTATCGTATTGGGAACGTTTTCTATTGGTTACATCGAAATTAAATCTGTGTAAGCTATTATCACATATTTCAAAATTTCACCTGTGTTGTTTTATATAACCAAGTTATTGTGTGATCTTGGGGGTTGCCACAGCATCGGTGGCTGATGTTAGCATTGTGTCAAATATTAAATAAATAAATATATATTTTTACTACAACCCGCCCTGGTTCTTAGTCCGTTGGTGACACAGGGTATTTGTTCGGTTGGGTGCGAGCGGGCTGGAGGCCTCACCAAATTGAACCTAAAATAAAAGGGCTTTATTGTACACCACCTTCTTTTGGGGGAAAGGAACTCCCTGAGTTGAGAGTGACCGCATAATAAACTGCGACTGGCAATTCATTTATTACTGATCCAAAAAAGGTTTCTGCTATCTCTGCTCAAGCATTAAGGTGTGTGGTCATGGGCACAACTGTTCCCTGCTGAACAAGAGTCAGAAGGAATGGCAGGCTACCACCTGTATGTGTAGGGAGCTGTAAGGATTCTGGGTTTGGCCTAGACAAACTTTCCCTCAACATCAACAGACAGAAATGTACCCACACTGTGGGTTATTCATTAAGGATGTACCTCTATTGAGGGTTAGAATATTTAAGAAGGGATTAATAAACTGGAGTGCATTAAGAGTAGTTGAATGAAGACAGGTGGGGAGAGGTAATGAGTGACTGGGACCCAGTTAGAGTGTAAGATTTAGGGTTTGTTTTGCTTATGTAGCATCTCATTCATGATAAGTGATTTGGGGAACATCACAACTGCCAATACTATAGATATCTGGAGGTAGATGACACACCAGTACAGGTTTGTCTCTTGAAGCAAGTGGAGGGGACATATACCATTGAGTGAGGAGCAGACGTAGCAGAATTTCCTGAGGGCAACTTGTAGGAAAGTCATGCTCACCAAATTGTGCTGGTTTGGAGCGACAGAAATACTAGGAGGTGGTAGGAGCTACACAAGTCAGAATACTTCTCATCAAGCTAGTGGATGAGATATGTGAAATAGGGTGACATCTGGGAGACGGAATGGAAGCGACAAGGAATTCCTAAGGGCAGCTTGTGGAAAAGTCATGCTCATCTGACTTTGCAGGGAGGGAGCAGCACACATTCTGGGAAGTGGTGGGATGGCACACCAGTCAGTGTCCATCTCTTGAAGTGGGTGAATGAGACATGTGTCATCAGGTGACACCTGCGTGGAGTAGGAAGAGTTAGGAATCTCCCTGAGGGCAGCTTATCAGAGAGTTAGCTCTCCTGAATTTTCTGTCTGGGAGCTGCACAGATTTGGGTAGTTGATTTTGTGGGTGGCAGCAGGCGACACACCAGCCAGTGCCTGTCTCTTGATGCGCGGGTACATGACGTGCTCCATCGTATGACACCTGGGAGGAGGAGCTGTTGAAGCAGGAGAAGCATGAAAATCCAGAGGGCTTGATTTTGCTGGGAGGGGGCAGAAGAGATTAAGTGAGGTGGGTGCACTCATTTGGTCCCATTTGGAACAAAATGTCAGCATCCAAATGAGCCAGGGGGTGATGTGATGCTCATGGTCTTTTCACTCCTGCAGATGTATTTGTTGTGTACACAGGTGGCACCGGAATTGCATTTTGGTCAAATGAAGTTATCATACAGATCATTCATAACACCTCCTCTCAAAAGTCAATTTGAGGTATATGTGCCAGAACAATAAAATGAAAAAGTATTGTGCCATGTCAATGAACAACCATTGAGACCAACAGAAGAGGTTGCACTTTCAGCTCTGTCCACTAACTCAGAGGAAGAAGGGGAAGCTGCATATATATTATTGACAAAAGATCAGGGACGATCAGCAGATGAAATAAGTGAACAGAGAAAGGAGATTTAAAATACTAAGTCTCTTCACCGCAGCTCCCATCCATCGTGTCAGACAACAATGATGATTAGATGGATGATGATTAAGACAAAGATTATGCTCCATCAGAGTCCAGGCAGAAACAAGCATGGCGTTGAAAAGAAGCATTATTGAAGAGGCAGAGGAGAAAAACCACACAGGTGTTCAGACTATAGTATTAATAGAAGGGCACCCAGCACCTGTATACTCCCTGTTTGAGAAACAGCCTTCTTTTCAAATAGCAGAAAGTATATCAGATATTACTTGCCCATTACATGGCATCCAGAACAATACCAACACAACCACCACCATCACCATCATGCACACTTAAACCAAGCCTGTGTGCTGCTAGCCCACCACGTAAATCAAAAGAGTGGCATAACTTTACAAATAATAAGCAGCAACCAAATTTGACTGATTGCTCAATCTAGCAGAATATGTTGTGGCAAGGGAAGGCAAGGACCAACTTGGTTAATGATTATTTGTAGTACCAGAGGCAGCAGCACCATGCATAGACATGGGAAGATGTCAAAAGATTGAGGTTTAATCATCCCTGTAACATCAGTCATCAGACAAATCAGCATACCTCTACAAGTCTCCATATCTATCCCATAACATATGTCAGCTGTGTCAGTGCTTAGGAAGATGACACCAAGCTTTACCCCCTGTATAATTGAGGTGCATTGCAGTGATCCCCCATTGTTTCAAGGCAGTGCTATGGAAGCATTTGAGCAGAGCCAAATATAGCATAAGACCTATGGCAAGCAGTGCCCACTCGATGCCAACCTGTTCTTTTGCTCTAATTATTTGTGGAAAACGCTGAATTCCTGTGCTTTCTGGGAAATGTCGATCACTACTGGGAAGATCTCGGCTGAAGGTTTTTTTTCTCGCAAAGCAATACTGATATTACTCAATGAGGTGATGGTTACACGAAGATGGGTAGTACAGATGTCAGTGGGGCAAAAATTCCACTTCATTATGGACATGTGGACTAGTTCTCAGAGCATTGACTACATGGTTGTCACAGCACACTATATCACCTTTGCTCCCTCCAACAACCAAGAGAATTCATGGAGTAATCCAAGAGGGCGCAGTAGGTGCAGTTTGGCCATCTTGTGCATGCAAGATATCTGGGCAAAGAAACAGGGGAGGTGAAATCTGCAAGAAGGTGGAAGCAGCTTGGCTAAAGCCTCATAGTTTGCATTTTGTAATTTTTGCAATGGACAACACAACACAAAACATACAATTGTACTGACTATACTGGGAGTAATTCTTCTGAATCCTGATCACACACTTGTCAATAATTGTTGTGTTGTGTCCTCCCAGTGGGTGAAGCCACCTACTAAGGTTCTCACTCTCCTTAATCAGTCTTCTGATGAGGGATGTGAAACCATTTGACCTAATGACAAGACAGGGTTCCCAGCCATAATATAGACCAAATTCTCTAAAGGATAGCAATGGCAGATGCATAGAAGAGGTAGGCTGGCAGTGAGGACAATTAGTCCCAATAGATACCCCCAAATAAAACACCACACTGGTGTGATGGTGCAGATAAGACCAGTGACATGCAAGGTCAAGCCCAGTCTGGTCCTAAGTGACAGCGAACATATGGAACAAGAAAACTAGAATAAGGTGCCATTTTGTGTATGCTGCTGCTATGTGGAATGTAGCACAAGCAGGATATAATTAGGTTGTTCTACTGTAGGGAGCAAGTTTGTTATATTATAGGGAGGACTAAGTTGCTGAATGCTCGGAGTGTAAACGTAGTGAATGGCATTATGCACAGTTAGGTAGGGTATACATATGAAGCAACATTATAAATGACAAGAGAAGAGCCTTTTTTTTCTTTTGCAAGCACATGGGTTAAAAAGCACAGCATTGCAGTTTAAATAGCTTAATGGGGATTTGTCTTAGTCCATGGTGGTGTCCAGACAACTGAAAGTGCCAAGGCTGATAGAAATGGGAGGATAGCTGAAACTGCACAAATAAGCCTTTCCCATGCTTTCAGCTTAGATAAGCAACAATTGAGTTTGTGTTGTTGCTGGCAGAGAGAAATATACAAGTTTCCATCAACAGGTGCATATAGTAACGTTGCCAATAACACACTACCAAGATATATCCACAGCGCCTCCAATGGTGAAAGCAGTTCAATGCATGTACGAAGAACACATGAACAGGTTGAATACATTGACGGCAAAAGGTCTCATACACCGGCCTCACACTAAAATGAATAAGTTATGTATGTCATGACCGAATTAGATCGAAAACCTGCAAGCAGCAGTATTTGTCAAAGGGAGTACAGGACAAGCTATCCAAGGTTGAGCAAACTATCTGGGATAGTGGGGCCCGGTGTGAAATGATGAGATGGAAGTGAGTTTAATAGTTCTTTGGCCAAAGCAACGTTTCAATCTCTCCTCTCCCACCAAACTTAATTTGACTGTTGTGAATAAGTGTAAAACCCAAGGCCACATCAGTAACAGGCACCCAATATTGTAGCAATGTCAGCATATTATGGTTTGAAGTAAAGACACATGGCTCCAGGAATGGTAGGAACGCTGCTTTATTTGTAAAGATGAGGATCTTATAAATATAACAGGCCTAAAGTCTCATGGTGACTCAATATGCTGGTGTGTTTTGTCCAAATTCACTATTACCCTGAAATGTATTCTGATTTGCTCTTATGCTAGCCAAGATCATGCCATGTTACGTGGGGATGTGTTTATTGATTATTTATAAATTGTACTACCAAATGATACAGTTAGATATTCTTCTGTTTCTTTCTTTTCTCCTTTTCTGGTCTCTTTTCAATTTTCTCTCTTCTTCTACTTTTTCTCCTTATTTATGTTGTGTTATGCATTATGAGATGATTTTTTCTTCTTTTTCTTCTCTTTTGGACTCAATCTTGTGACCTGGTTTGTAATTTTATGAAGCTTGTTTATTTCTAATTGTATTGCAAACTTTATTGGTGAAAATAAAAATGATAAAACATAAATATAACAGGCCCCAAAACAGCAATACCTTCTTCCCTCTCTCCTGTCTCTTCAAACCGCCACACTCAGAACATTCAACTCCCCTTTCTTCCACATTCCACATTCCAACCTGATCATTCCATGCTTCTATTCCAAACTCCAAAGTCATTTACAATAATTTCTAGAATATTAAACATCCCCCTCCCTTTGACATAAACATCTGAATATACAACATAATTAACATTATAACTTCATAACAACTAATGATTATATATTAATAATCTAACAATGGTGAACACAGTCCATACACATGATATGGTATCATAAGACCATGCATGGTGATATACATACTTGAAGTGCTGATAGTGGTCCCTGAAAGTAAGAATATGTGACAAACACAAAACACATTATGAACTTGTGGACAAACTTGTGAAGAAAATAGACATTATGACATACTATGTATACATAATAAATTCCCTAAATTTGTCAGGAAATCTACACACACTTGCACTTCTCCTCAAACCCGTAGAATTACCCTGATCGTCTGGCGTATTATCCAACCTGGTATCCTGATTAACTTCAACATTTCCATTGTAAATCACACTGTTTCCTTGCCCATCGCATTACGATTTCCACTAGTACTGGTAGTGTTATTACCATGTACTCTCAAAGGATAGCCCCAGTGATACCATTCTCTCATGACCACACTCTTATCTTCTTTTGCCTTTTCTCCTAATAATTTGAACACTCTATTAAAATTCCAAACAGCTCCATCTTCTACTTTGACTGCTCCCTTAAGACATTCAATAACCCATTACAGTATTTTGATGCTCCCTTTCTTCCTACTCTTCCTTTTCTCAAACCTACCACATCTTCCACACAAAGATCCGTTTGCTTCCACTCAATGTTACTTTTAAACTTCTTATCATGATATTCTTTATATTTCTGCTGATTTAGCCCAATCTTGTTGGCAACAAAATCCTTGTTTACAACTGGTTCTCCTACCACATCATTCAACCAAAATGGGCATCATTTACTGTTAGGTTCTCTACCTCTCATCAGTATAAAAGGAGAAACCCCTGTTGTACTATGTGGTGTTATTCCCATACTCCACAACAAATCACCAAGATTTTCCTTCCAGTCCAATACATTTGCCAACCAAATTTGTACACAATCACCAATCACTCTGTTCAGCCTTTACACCATTCCATTACTCTGTGGATGATATACGGAAGAATATTTCAATTGAAAACACATCTTATCAACATATTCATTCATTTCCCTACTACGAAACTGTGAACCATTATCACTCATAATTACTCTCGGTACCCCTTCTGTTCTAAATATGTTCTCCAAAAACTCAATGTCTCTCTTAGCTGTAACACAATCCATTGCTGCCACCTCAGGCCATTTGGTATACCTGTCTATTAATACCAACAAGAACCTATTTCCAAGCCCAAGCCCTTCATAAGGACCCAACACATCAATGGCCAATTCCACCCAAAGCCCATCCAGAATCGGAGATAAAAGTGACCTTTTAGTGACCATAATCTTACCACAATTGTTACAAGCAAACATCTCTCCACCTGTGTGTCCATAGCTGGCCATCAAAATGTCTCTCTTATCTTCCTCTTGGTTATAGACAATCCAGGATGACCTTCGTGAGCTAACATAATAATCTCTTCTTTCAATACTTCCGGTGGTAACATCTTACTATCTCTCAGCACTAGATCACCTTTGATGGTTAGTTAGTGGAATTCATCCTAAGTTTTTTCTGGCCAACCATCCACTATCCATTTGATTACTTTATTCAAAAGCTTCTCCTTTGTGCATTCCTCTCTCCATTCTCCTATATTCATCACTTTAAGCACCCCATGTACATGCTCATCCAAATTCACTTTCGAATACCCCACATACTTGCTCATCCAGATCATTCTCCAATTTAGTTTCTGTCAAATTTCCACCCTCTATACTTTTTCCACTAAGCATTCTTGACAGAAAATCTGCAATACAATTTCTTTTCCCCAGAAAGTATACAATCTCACAATTATACTCCAATAATTTAAGACTTAACCTAGCAATCCTTGGTGTAGCTTTAGAGATACCTTTAACTGTTAATACTTCCACCAATGGTTTATGATCTGTTTTGATGGTGAATCTTTCTCCCCACTCATATTGTCTAAAGTGTTCTACTCCTCAACAACAGGCTAGTAACTTCTTCCAATCACTGAATATCGAGCTTCTGTATCATGTATTGCTCTTGAGGCAAACATTTTGATTTTTTCTTTTTTCTCCCTCAAACTTAGATAAAACAGCACTCAATCATTTTCCGCTAGCATCAACCATGACAATAGAGTTTCTTCCTGCCACAAATCCACCAAATAATGGTGCTTCAATAATGCATTTGTTTATGGTGTCCACACATTTCTCATACTTGCTATTCCAAACAAATTTCACATTTCTTTCATCATCTCCCTCAATGGTTGGGTTATTTCTGTGTTCAACAAATTTGTTTTAGTATTCCACTAACCCGAGGAAAGATCGTAAATCATCCTTACTCCAAGGATAAGGTGCCTTTTCAATTGCTTCCATGGCTTTGAATCTGGGCCTATAACCACCTTTAGAAAGAGTACGTCATAGGTAATCTACTTTGTCACTACCAAACTTACACTTGGTATATTCTACAGTAAATCCTTTTTGCTCTAGTCTTTTTAGTACTCTGCACAACTTCTGATCATGTTCCTCAGTGCCCTATCCACACTAAAATATGTTCTTGGAAAAAATACACACCAGGCATTCCTTCTAATAAATGTGACATTACTCTTTGAAACACTGCAGCGGCCGAAGACAGACCAAATGGCATTCTGGCATACCTATACATGCTGAAAGGCGTAATAAAAAAGTGTATTTGTTTTAATCATGTTGTAGCTGTATTTGGTGGTAAGCGTCTGATAAATCTATTGTGGAAAATACATCTGCCCCAGTAATTAAGTTCAACATTTCAGAGATGACAGGTAAAGGATATATTTCTACAACCATGGCTTTGCTTAACTCTCTTAGGTCCATACATATTCTCACTTTGCCATTAGGTTTCTTGGCAACTACAATGGGAAATACCCACTCAGATGCATCAACTTCTTCAATCACACCTTCATTCTTCAACCTGTTTAATTCAGCTTTAACATCCTCCCTTAAAGCTATAAGAATATGTCTCACAGAATGTGACATGGGTTGAACCTCATGCTTCACTAATATCTTATGTTTATATCCTTGAAGCTTTCTAATTTTCTCCCTAAACACATTTGGGAATAATTCCTTTTCTTTACTTCTGACATATTCAAATTCAACATTGTTGGCCACCACTATAGATTCCTGCCCTCCAGCATTTAACTTAATCCGCAATGTAGCCTTATCTTCCCCCATCCCAAAAAATGTACTCATTTAGAAGATACATATAATTTAACTTCTGCTAACCTGCCCTTAAATTCAATCAATGTAAGTCTGTATCCTAATATTTGAATCAGAGAACCCTCAAATGCTCCAGGATTTCTAATATCCAATTTTTTCAGGACAGGGTTAAAACCTTTTTAGTATTACTCTTGCCATTTCTCATTCATTACAATATTATATGGAGACCCCGAATCAACAGTAAGTTCCAACATTATACCATCAATCTTAAACATGGTATTAGGAGTGGTCTTTTGGTTATTGCTCCTAACCATCATGACCACTTCCACCTCCTGTCTCTCTCCTATTTGAACTTCTTCTTCTTGTACACATTTGATTAGTTCTTTTATTTTTTCACACAATTCCAAAATGTCCCTTCATCCCGCAGTTCAAACACCTTTTGTTCAGTGACGGACAGTGTTGCGAAATAGCATAGTGTCCCTTCTTGCCACACCTGAAACGCCTTGCCACATATGTTATTTTCGTGTACTCTTCACAATTACTTTCCATAGAATACTTAGTAGTTTCTTTGTTTTTCCATTCTTTGGTTCTTACTAAATTAATCTCCTTGGCTAGTTTGTTCTCGTTCACTGCATTCACCTTAGTTGTCTTAGGTACCAAGTCATTTTCACGATCCTTGATAGCCTTGCTGTATGTAACAGTATGTTCTACTTTTTTAGCAGTAGCCATTGCTTCATCTAGAGACGGATCACCACACATCCACAACCTTTCTTGAACTACTGTACTGTTGCTATGGATAATGTATCACACTGTTCAGTAATGTCCTCTTACTCGGATGTAAACTCCGTCTCCACTCCTTCCCCTTCCTCCTCACCTTTAAACTTCGGCTTAGTATCTCTCCTCTTCTTGCTCCTCAAGGATGGCTTCTCCTTTTTTTTTAGAAAATAGGGACGGCCACGGAAGGACGCCACAGTGCCACTAAAATAGTGGGCTGTGGACGAATCCCTGTGATCGTCTGTTAAGGGGAAAAAGCCTGAGGCATAAAAAAAACCAACACAGGAACGATTGGCAGTCATAGATTGTACCAACGAGAAGCAGGTGTACGGAGGCTCGATGACAGGAAGGGCACACCCAAAGGAGTATTTCAGGAAGTGGATCAAGCAGCAAGAGAAACAGGGGGATATCAGGAGAAACACGGTAAGACAGAAAGGCAAACTGGATAAAAAAAATAAGAAGGGCAGCAGCGAAAAAACACAGGAAGAAGGGTGAAACGAAAGAGGAGCAGGGAACCAGCCAGCGAAATTCATCCTGTGTCACGTCCCTGCCAAACTTGCAGCTCGCCAGCTGCTCCAATGCTCGCAGGCAGGTTAATCTCTTCCAACATGGAGACACGTACCAGTATTACTGTGGGGCCTTCTGAACCTGCTAAGCATATTCCTCTTCATGAAAACGTAGCTCCGATCCCATTCTCGTTGCTAATGAAGTAAAGACACCCGGCTCCAGGAATGGTAGGAACACTGATTTATTTGTAAAGATGAGGATGTTATCATTATAACTGGCCCCAAAACTGCAATGACTCCTTCCCTCTCTCCTGTCTCTTCCAACCGTCACACTCAGGACGTTCACCTCCCCTTTCTTCCACATTCCAACCTGATCATTCCATGCTACTATTTCAAACTCAGTCCTATGCAATATGCTATTGCGAGACTACTACATGGTGCCAAACAATTAGAGCACAGTCCAATGATGTCCGGGACATGATGTCCCACGTAGTGGGAGGGACTCTGGGCGGACTCAAAGATAATGATTTTCCAATGGAAGAAGAAATGTATATAACAATGCATGTGACTTTACTTTAACAGCCAATGGCAGCTTGTAGACATTGTTTATTATGAAAATTGTACAAGTTTACACCTTCGAATATAAAAATTACACATAGAGTAATCCTAAATTCAAATAACAAAGTACTTTGGGTTCAACCTAACGCATAGTAAGACAAAGTCAACATACAAATCCAGTAGAGGGCCGAAGGTAGTCCCTTCTAACTGTGCTAAGCTAAATGTATGACTGTTACCCAGTGGTAAACTCAGTTCCTACAAGGCTAAGGTGTGGGAGAGAAAAAGGGAACCTTGGAAAAAAGTAACATGCATTTATATGTTCATGATTAGGACCCAACATGCTAACACAGATATAAGCACTGTAATCACCACAACTGCTACAACTTGCATATGCAGGCAATATACTCGAGAAAATAGCTAGAGAGAGTAAAAGAGGATAACACTTTCCCAACAATGCTCAAAATGGCAACCAAAAGACAGGCCAGGGTAGGGCTTACCGTGCCAGTCCTGAATGGCGTCATTGTAGTCCAGGAAATAAAGTGGCACAAAATAACCAGATGCTATACATTGCAGCTCAACACAATTCCACAGACAGAAGGACATTAAAATACATAATAAAGCAGTAATATTAAATAAAAGTTTAGTCATTTTTTTGAAACATTAAGGAACCAATGGGTAACCCAGAAGAAATATCAGTGTTCCGGAAAGTACCACCCTAAGCGCCTTTACTGAAGTTTAAGTATTGTTGAAAAAGTTGAGCAAAGGACCTTGACAAATCCAATAAGGAGAACCACGAGTATGGGTAAAAGGCAAGAAAGTGTCTGTTCTATACCACATGTGCAGACAAAGGTCCAACTAACCGCATAGAACATCATAGGAGACCTCCACAAAGAGCTATAGTTCCAGGTTTGTGAACAAGAGACCCAGGAAGGAAAGAAGAAAAGCAGGATTTGGACCAATATAAGTCAATGGTGAACTGCAATGGAGAGGGCCTGCAACAGCCCACCATGCCAGATTCCAGGGGGCACCTCATGGGAAAAGTGATGAATAACCCAGCATCAAAGACCCAAAGGGGAAGTAATCAAAGCACCAGATTCCTAAAAGAAATAGCTCCGGGAAAGCAAAACAAACCAGTGAATGCCAAACTTCTTTTACAAGGTGAGTTACAGGATCTGGTATCGAGGGACTTACACCTGCATCAGCGACTACCCTGATGACCCAAAAGAAAACGAAATTACCTAACAGCCAGGAGCCGAAGCTTCAATGAAGAATGCACCAGGAAGAAGTAGCAATTCGACAAAGCACACCAGACAGCTCAATTTGCAAAATAGGCCAGCCAGCCAGCACAAAACAGTCCCACAGTGGGAGCAATGGTGGAGGCAAGCACAGTCGAAGAGCAGGTGTGGGGTAGTGGTGTCCCACCACCTATCTAGAAGACATAAGGCCTCCTTACGAGGTTGGAGGTAGCCTTGCCGGTAAAACCGGCAAGGCTACCTCTAAACTTGCATCAGGTTCCAGCACCCGCAAATGGGCAATTACCGGGCTATTCCGGCCCAGCAGGTCCTAGTAATTGCCCTTTTGCAGGTGCCAGGCCGGTACATCCCCATTCCCATTGAGCCCTATAGTGCTCAATGGGAATGGGGACGTCTGATGCACCGGCACCGTTTACAACGGTGGCGGTGCATCCGACTTGCTGTGCTCACGACTTGCTGTGCTCAGCCCACCAGGTCACGGTCTGACCTGGTGAGCTGACAGGCACCTGCGAGCACAACTTGTAGTATGGCGGTACGGTAGCAACAGCATCATTGTTACAGTACCGCCATACTCATAATTAGGCCATAGGCTTCCTACCTCAGGACGCTAGGCTCAGATGGGTGAAACGGGAAGACCTGTGTAAAACAAAATAGTCCCAACAGAGAACATCCAGTCCGTCCACAGAGGAATACCAGGATTAAAATGAGGAACAGCCCAGGGAAGATATCCAACAGCCAAAATAAGAAACCATAGCTGAGGACAAAGGACACAGAGGACAGCCGGTATGGCAAACCTGAACCTAGAGATTTACCACCCCATCATTGTGGCAAACTCTTGAGCAATTCAGGTAAGAATCAGCTAACTTTAGCAATGCACAAGTTCTCCCATAAATACACTGATTCACTCATGAGCTGGCTAAAGCCAGCCCCCCAATCACATACCAGTCAGACACACAAAGGCTGGCCTTGCAAAACTGACAGAGATTCAAGTTCACCCCTACAGTTAATTTTATTGAGCTGTCTGGGGCCAATGTCCAACGTAAACCAGTCTGAACCAATATGACCCCATGTGTGCACAATAGCCATGTTATCTTATGTTGCGTTGTGTTAGGGGGGGTTTGTAGAGTGCAACGGTCACTCGAGGGTATCATGGCACTTTAGAGGGATGAATCGTAGGATTAGGGAGTAGTATTTAACATAGATAAAGTTAAGAAGAAAGATTTTGAGGTGCTTTCGAAATGTAAATAGGTTAGACTCTCTAGGAAGTGCTTGTGAGAGGGTGTTTCAATATTTTGCTGCCTGAACCACAAAGGAGCAACCCCGGTCTTTCTTTTCAGTATCTTACTACAGCAACCTTTCTACCCTGGTTGGAGTTAATGTGTGCAGTATCAGTTTTTTTGAAAAAACAGTTAAAGTCTGGATATTGAATACTTTAAAAAAAAAACAGGCCTATAGTCTGGAATAAAATTCAGCGTAGGGAGCACAGTGCCAGTGTGATAAGAGGAAAGTAATTTCAATAATGTTCTAGCTGCAGCTTTTTGAATTCTCTGTAGTTGTGAGATTTTGGAAGTCACAAGTATTTACTGTAGTCTAAGCTAGAAGATACACGTGAAGTCAACACTAATATCTGATGTGTAAATGACATGTAAGAGAGATGTTTTATTTTTCTGATAGGAAAAAGCAGGTTTTTGATAATGATGCGTTTTTGTTTTTAGTGTCAGTCGTGAAAATGCCCACAAATTGTACTTCCGATTTGGATTTTGGGCAGTGGTCAAAGGTATTTGGCCAACGTGAGGAGTCCAGATGTGAGGGTGATCATTCATGGCTTTATCAGGACTGATTTTTAAATAATTCAAATCCACCCAGCATTTAATCAAGAACATTTAATATCTAATCATACCAGAGAGGCTATCATCACACTACCCCAGGTCGACCAAGATCTGGGTGTCATGTGCATAATTAAAGAAGGCAACTCCTACTTGATGAATAACCACCATTAAAGTATGGAGACACATGTTAGACAGTATAGGTGACAGTGCAGAACCCTCTGGCACACCACAATTCATAGGGAGATATTGCGAGGAGAAGGGGCCTAAGTGTACCTGTTGAGAGTGCTCTGTCAGGAAGAAGTGAATCCATTTAAGGACTTAGCCCTGGAATCATCCAAGACTATAAAGTCTATTCTACAGGATATAGTAGTCAACTGTCGGATGCTGCCAACAGGTCTTGTAAAATCAGGGCACTAGATCCGCCTTTGTCTATCTTTTCTTTAAGATGATCTAAAAATAAGGAAGTAATGAATTATTTGCTGTGAAGAGGTCTAAAGCCCAATTATCTAATTGTCTGGCATAGGTTTGGACCTGCCTCTTGACTCCCATAAACGAAGGGATGGGAAAGAAACAAAAGGTCCAAGAGTAGGATGTACACAAATGCTGCATTACCCCAATGGTTACCATAGGGGCAAATTGGGCTACTTAAGTGGTCAAATTGGCTTCACCCCTGGTGAAGTGAAAACTAAATTACAGCTGCCACCACCATAGTCCACAACACCTTTTTAGGGGGATTCTTACAAAGCACATCTGTCCTAGGAAACATATGGTCCACCATAGGGCAGAATAGAGAAAGGGATGCAGTGGGAAGTGGGATATCAGAGACCCCTATGACGACTAAAACAATAAGGTCAAATGTCCAGAAAAACCCACAGGAAAAAGGTTTAGGGGTCCCATAAAGCAGGACAGCTGATGCCAAAAATGCAATCCTGCCCTAATACCATCCATTAGGTTCCCCAGGCTCTTTTACAGGGCACAGCCACCCACTAGAGTTTTCAGGATATCCCAGAGAGAGCTTTGTAAAGTTCTATAGCGCTTTCGCAGACTTCTGCTGCTATTTTATTATTAATATTGTATTTATTGAGCGCAGACCTAGCTTTGAGAAGCAATGGAGTGCTTTACAAAGGTGTACAACAGTATTGTTGCATAACATAGTGCTTTTCAGAGGTAACAACAGAACAGGCATACAGTAGGGGTAGGATACTGAGGGGCGCAGAGGAGGAGTACAGCTGTACCGGGGGGCAGGGGGAAGAGGCAGGCAGCGTCTAGCGTGTCAGGTGGCGCGAGGGACAATGTGATGGCCTAGGTGTTGAGGAGGAGAGATTCCTTGAAGAGGTGGGTCTTGAGTTTTCTTAATTGTAGTAAAGTGGGGGCAAGTCCGATGCTGACGGGGAGGAGGGTCCATAGTCTTGGGGTGTAAGCAGAGAAGGCTTATTTTCTGGTCATTTCCTTTTTGCAGCGACGGATTTCATGTCTGCATGTGTCCTGGCTTCTGGTGGTGTGCTGTCCGCTGAAAATGCAGAGTTTCTCCACAAGGTAGTTAGGTGACTTGGGAGCGACTGCCTTTTAGATGATGCAGCAAGACTTGAAGGTGATTTGTGGATGCAGTCGGAGCCAGTGAGTGTCGTTGAGGGCTGGGGTGATGTTGTTGTATCTTCGTAGACCCTTTATGAATTGTGTTGCCGCATGTAGGACACTTCTCTGGGGCACAAGGGAGAATGACTGGAGGTCTTCGAGATGTGCATTGCCCCCATCAAGGTTTATTAGGACCAGTGCTTGAATAGTGGATCTAAATCTGTCTGGAGCTAGGAAGGGCTTGACTTTCCGCAGGAGGGAGAGCTGATACCAAGCTGTCTGAGTTTTCTTAGCTATGTGTTTCTTGAAGGAGAGGGGTTTGTCGATGTGGAAACTGAGGGACTTGGCGCAGGTGGTGAGCTCAGGTCTGAAGCCCTCAGAGTTCATGGTTGATAGCAAAGTCTGTATGTCTGGGTGTTTGGTGTTGTTGGTGAGGAGTATGAATTCGGTCTTGGAGGGGTTGAGCTTCAGGTTTACACTGGACATTCAAGACTCTATCAGTGAGAGGCAGGTTTCGAGCCTATGGATTTCCTTGATGGAGTCGATCTTGAGGTACAGCTGTGTGTCGTCGGTGTATTGGTGGATGTGGATGTTGTGTGTGGCTAGGATGTATCCCAGCAGCTCCATATATAGACTGAAGATCATTAGGGAGAGGATGGAACCCTGCGGGACGCCACAGGTGACGGGTGGCATTGGCGATCTAGAGGAGTCCATCTGAAAAAACTGCTTGCGGTTGGTGAGGTAGGACTTGAACCAGCGTACGACAAGTTTACTGATCCCCATGCGCCAAAGTAGGGTGTCTGTAAGTGCCTGGTGGTCTACTGTGTTGAAAGCAGTGGAGAGGTTGAGTAGAACTCTATTGGGTTGAGGAGTCATCTGTGGGCCCAGACCATCCACTATGACTGTCTCATTCCTTCCTCATTGCACAATGCCCTACACAAGGGAACGGTATGGGAGGTCCATGTGTCTCCTCAGTTTGGCTGCCACCACTGCATGGTCCATCTTCTGGCAGCTAACTTAGTCTCTATCAAAAACACAGTCGATCCCTCCATGCTGAATGATTAGTTGAGGTGGTCCTGCCAAAGATGTGTGCTGCTGGTGGTGCAAAGTCCCAAACCACTTGTCAGGGCAGCATCAGCAAGAGGGGCCTGATGCTGGCCACCGTTGCAGTTGCCACTTGCATGGATTGGACATACTGGATGATAAGGCTAATGAAAATTAGACCATCCAGACCAGAGATGACAACTGATTACTCTTTCAATTTGTAATCGTTAACTATTTATTTTGCAACAACCCATATGTCAAATTACACATTAACAAATATATTCATATAAAATATGGCTCTTTGAACTTAGAAACAAACACATCCCTCCAAACAAACTTCATTCACAACTTCTTCATGCATTCATCACATTCACAAACAATAGAAAAAATGATATTTTGTTCATATCACAATAACAATGGCAATTAAAGCATTTCTTGGTTTCACACTCGGTTAATTTACAATGTGTCCATCTGTCAACATTCAGAGGATAGAAAAACTGTTTGTCGACATGTTTCGGTTGAGTTCTTAAAGTGGTCAATAACTTCCCTTTGTGTATTATGTTCAACCTTCTTCAGGACAAGAGACGATCGCCAAATCCGCGTGGTCTCATAGACGAGTGGGGGTGTGTGTAAGGCAAAGAGGCCTAGGTCTCCTCTGATTTTTCTCAGTTGACGTAATGGGGCTCGCAAAATCGCCGCGATCAGTAGCGAAGGAGCGCCAACAGATTCATACACTGACGGACAGAGCTGAGGCAAAAACCAACAAAAAATGTCCCCACAGGTTATAAACTGGTGATATGGTATATGTATTACCTGTACACACCTCTTTCTCTCTGACCAAACAAAAAAATATATAATTGGATCATTTACTTTGATTTTGTCACTTAACCAAATATGAAGTTACACCCTATACATTAAGGATGTTTTTTTCAATTATTTAATAAAGAACATAAAACAATATATTACACATGAGCCTCTGTGACATTTCACTAGCTGTTAGACACTTTTTTTTCTTTTTTTAGGTATGTATCAGGCTCAAAACATATGACAATCAGATCAACAATATCTCAATAAATCATACCCCATACAGAACGATAATAATCCAAAAAAGACCTGCATCAATTGCTACGTATAGGATCTGGCCTAACAGATGCAGGCACAGATATCACCTCTGGGGGCCGAAAAAGGTCAACCAGGTGTGGTCAAATACGTTTCGGCGTAAAGACTTTAACAGAAAACGCCTTCCTCAGGACCAAAGGTCAGATGTGTAAGACATTAACCCCTCAAATAGAGTTTCGAAGTTAAGCACAAAACCCGCAGGGCCGGAAAATGCAAAAAAGTCAACTCTCTGAAGGGCATCAAGGTGCACTTCATCAGATGTAGTCTGTGTCTGCTACACAATGCCTTGCTATAATGTTCTTAAGATGCCCTGTGTTTTCATGTTAGGCTCTAATATCTGTGGCAGCTGGCTGGTCACTGGTTGTGAATACGTCAACTTCTACAGTGCGGCAAAGTTGCTTCCTGCACTATAATTAAGCGCACGATTCTTCAAGAAGCAGGGCATATACCGTCGCTCTGGGAATCCAAATGGGTCAGTCCGTTTGGTAACGCGCTGCACAGAGGTCTCCCCGTTACCGTATGTAACAGAGCTGAGGCAACACCCATTTCGTGACTCTTTGATCTGCAATTGACCAGCAACGGGTACTCTCTTCCAAGGGATTCATTCCAGAGAACCTAAGAATCTGACCGAACCTACAGCTCGGACAATTTTGCGAGCCCCATTACGTCAACTGAGACGCACGACGTGAAACTCATTACTAGAGATCTCTCATGCCGGGATTTACTCCACCGAACCGACACGCCAGCCACTGAAAAAATCAGAGGAGACCTAGGCCTCTTTGCCTTACACACACCCCCACTCGTCTATGAGACCACGCGGATTTGGCGATCGTCTCTTGTCCTGAAGAAGGTTGAACATAATACACAAAGGGAAGTTATTGACCACTTTAAGAACTCAACCGAAACATGTCGACAAACAGTTTTTCTATCCTCTTAATGTTGACAGATGGACACATTGTAAATTAACCGAGTGTGAAACCAAGAAATGCTTTAATTGCCATTGTTATTGTGATATGAACAAAATATCATTTTTTCTATTGTTTGTGAATGTGATGAATGCATGAAGAAGTTGTGAATGAAGTTTGTTTGGAGGGATGTGTTTGTTTCTAAGTTCAAAGAGCCATATTTTATATGAATATATTTGTTAATGTGTAATTTGACATATGGGTTGTTGCAAAATAAATAGTTAACGATTACAAATTGAAAGAGTAATCAGTTGTCATCTCTGGTCTGGATGGTCTAATTTTCATTAGCCTTATCGTTTTGCCTGATAGACCACAGACTCAAAAGCAGGCGCCCCTTATATATATTTTGTCCATACTGGATGATTACAGGGTTTTGGGCTATGATCAAACCCTAGGGCATGATAGAAGTTTCTTTCTCCCTCACCCTCACCACTACCATGGAGGATGGTAGTGGCTGCATGGTTGAAAGCGGCCTTTGAGGACATGTGCACCTTGTACAGCTTCCTGTGCCACTGGTGCAGATGGTTCCTTAGAGCAATTATCCATAGGGTGTACCCATTGCCTTCTTCCCCTGCTTTACCCTGTTATCACAAGTTAATGTATTGATACATTAGTCTTATGGTGTATGGTGGAGCACAGCACTGCATGTGAGCTCCTTTGCAAGTTGTGCTACTTTCACAGTACTGAATGTATTCATGGTAACTCCTCTCATGCCTATGCAAAGCATGTATCTGTGTTACGCTATACAATTTAGTGTGGGTGTGTGTTTGTGTGTTTCCTCATGTGTGCCTGTTTGGGTGAATTTGTATTTATTAATGAGAGTAGATGTATGAGTATATGGGGGCATATATTTTTTTTATGTGCGAAAATGTATGTCTGAATGTATGTCTTTATGTGTGTGAAAGCATATGTGAACATGAGTACCTTCATCTGTGCATGTGTGTGTGCGCGCGCGGATAGCGGATGTTGGTATGTATCTGACAATGGGCCTCATCACGAGGCTGACGGTAGCCGTACCTGTAATACAGGCACGGCTGCCGCTGGTATTCATTTTTTTCCGGCGCCCAGAAATTGGCAATTGCCTGGTCATTACGGCCTTGCCGGACCTGGTATTTGCCGATTCCTGGGTGCCGGAAAAAATTCTTCCCCATTCCCATTTGAGCACCATACAGCTCAATGCCCCCATAGGGCTCAATGGGAATGGAGAGGTTGGATGCACCAGCGTATAAAACGTATATAAACGTATAAAGGTGCCGGTGCATCCGAGATGTTGTGCTCGCGGGTGCCTTTCATTCCGCCAGGTCAGACTGCCTGGTGCCGGTCCGGATACAATGGTACCGGCACCGTTGTAACCAGACCGGCAGGCTCGTAATGAGGCCCAATTAATGTTTGCATCTCTGAGTGCCTGCTTATGTGTGTGTGTGCACGCATATGTGCGTGTGAGTGTATGTGTGTTACATGTGGCTGTCTGTTAATATGGTTGAATCTCATATACCACAGCAATATATGTGGCATTTGAAATGACTTGCTTGGCATGGCAGCAATGCCTGGCCATATGATGTAAATAACTAGCATATGAGGCGAGTACAAGCAAACATAAAGGCACAAAAGCAAATGGTGGAAGTACATTGCATTTCACAGAAGTAATAGTGCTTATTGTATCACTAGATGGGCATGGTCTCACAACACTGGGCATGTGCTGGAAGGTACAGACATATATTGGCAATGCATAGCACATCACAAAACCAGAAATTGGTACCCTGGAGAGAATGTTGGAATCCTGAGAAGCAATCAGGATCCAGGCCTCTTACACTTGATTGTAGCAAACTGCTTAGCGGGGCATACAGGGCTAGTAACACCCATTACCGGCAAGGCACATCCCCCTAAGCGGGGATGATTGTTATTCGCGTAGCGGGGTTCGTTCGGTGTGCAGAAAGTTCTATTTATTTTACTGGAGACTTGCTCTGCGGATGTTGCGCAAGCCCAACATCTAGTAAAGAAAACAAAAAAACAAGCTGGACGCTACAATAGTAAATCGAAAAGAGAATGAGTCCCTTTGATATTACTGTGGTGGCAGCTGTAGGCAGGACGGAGTGCTGGATCTGGAGTACAATGCTCCGGTCTAGCAGGTAAGTGGGGACGGAAGCAGGGGATGGTGGAAGCATGCAGGATACCTTGGGGTGTGGTGCACAGGGTGGTGTTATGGAGAGGCAACAGGGAGAATCTCTCTGTTCCCACCCCACAATCAAGATGGCGGCTCCCTTAAAAGGACCTCAGGTGGCTGGATAAATACAAGTGTTAGTTCCCACCTGTGTTTGCAGCCACCTGATTGGCTGAGTGCCCTTCTCCAGGTGTGAATCACCAATGTTTCCACGGGACCTGAAGGCTCTCAGGATTCCTCATGCTGCTTTGGGTGCCTGCTGGATGGACAACCCCCTTAACCTCACTTATCACCAGTCAACTCCTCATCATCCACTGACCCTTTCATAATGTCACTGATAGTAAGAAAGGACTTTCTTTGCCTGACTGCCATGTGCCAGTTGCTCGGGGACCATGATGGAATTCTTTTTCTCCTTTTTGATAAAAGATGTAGGTGATCGCACAACCCCTCGCTCTGCAGGGTGCTAATGGCGGTATTACCTACTCCCATTTGCAACACAGTAAGTTATATGTACTAGCAAAAAATAAATAAATAAATAAAAGTAAATGAACCATCCTTATGGCTCTCTCAGCTTCATATGGCAGCTTAGGGGTACATCATTTCCCGGATTGCTCACAGCAAAGGCTTACAATGCTTAAATAATGTTTTTTTTGCATCACATCTTAAAATACCAAGAGTGATTTTTGAACAGCCTTTTTGCCATCCAGAAGAAATCTGCTAATTGGCAGCAGGCTACAGATCCGTTCATTTTTAGCTTCTCTTATCTTCAGCCACATGTTTAATTTCGCACTGAATCAGCCCCATTCATCCTTTACCAATTGATCCTTCAAAGGTAGGGCTCTCGTTATTATCGGCTGCGGATCTTTGAAGGAGCGTTCAGTAGGAAACCGACTGTTCATTTATTCGTGGCTTCCCACAGCGATTCCTCAGCTCCCAACAACCTATGTAGGTTTACTGGTAGAATCCTCTCTTCCATTCTATAGCGAGATTGTTTCCTGCTTAATCTGTCTTCGAGACATGGATTTTAATTTTATTTTCTCAAGAAAAATGTCGTATGTGTAACAGATACATAAATAATATTCGCAATAAACTAATTTACTAACTGACTCAATGCATAATCTATATCGTTACCGTAGATTTCTTCGAATACCATATCACCTAACGAGATTTCACCAAATTTATTTCACCGAAAATGGTAGGGGAAATGGTATATGTGTAATGCATAATAGGTGGGGTGTGGGTAAGGGTATACATTAGGGTAGGGAGAGTTGAGAGGGGCTGCATGGGGTCTCCGCCGCATTCATTTTTCGGTGAAATGGATTCGGTGAAATCTCCATTAGGTGAAATATTTTCTAAGAAATTGCATCCATTTATACAGCATGACAACTCCTTAGAAGTATGCAATGTCTACTTTACGAAGGTGATTTAGCTTCATTGTATAGTATTATCACTTTTAAGTCAAGCAAGCCTGAATGTTTGGTTGTGGAGCTGCGCTTTGGCCAGAAAATCTGGCACTAAGATGTGCACCATGTGACCACTGCAAAATGTTCTTGGTGGGACTCTCATGTGTGCCCACCATGACATTGCCCTGCACCTTGTCAAACAATAATGCAGTGTTACCCTGGACTGGTGCAATATATAATATCCTGGCCCTCAAACCATGGGAAAATAATATGTTATTTCGTGTGTTGCCTGTTGAAGGAATTTACAACAAATCTGTCACCAGATCTGACAGACCTCAGAGTGGGAGGGCCATGTTACCCTAAGGCTAGATGCAGTGTTATTGAAATAATAAAGCTAGAAGAAAGCATTCGGGTGAAGCATAATACAACACAAGCTTTGTTATCCATCCGTAATGGGGCCATTGTGGTGCCGGATAGCCAAATATGCCCAATGTCAGTGTTCCGGATGGCAGAGAGCCAGAAAACAGAGCACAAGGGCTGGATAAGAGAGCTTTCAGGCCTTTTGCTCTGCTTACCAGTAATTTGCTATCTGAAATCTCAGTTATCTGACTCTCAAATATTTGTTATTCGCCATTTTCTTATCGAGAGTAGTGCTTTTGCGGGCAAGGAGGACAAGGCATCCATTGATGAGATATTGTTTAACAACTTGAAAGTTCTATTTCCCGAATCCTGGCGGGTCGGTTCAGGCTCTCAGGTTTCTGAGGACCATAGGAAGAATTGTATTCAGTTGTCTACTGGTACCACCAGTTAATTCAGTCTTTCAGACTTAGGTGATCAATACATGCATAAGAAATAAGACAATATTAGCACACCGTATAATAGAAAGCCCTCAAAGAATGTCTCCTCCATGCATGTCTTCATTGGCTTTCTACGCTAAATACAAACCAGTTGCAATACAAATAGTGCAGTGTGTAGTCCGTCCATGTGGCTGTGCTAAGACCCAGGCACAAATAAATAAATAAATAATAATGATCTTTCTTGCCTCTCGCCGTGTTGGCCCTTACTAAGCACATACTAAAAACAGTGCAGCATTTACAGTGTGTGCTTATGTATTTACTAAGCACAACCAAAATGCTGCAATATTTACAGTTGGTGTTTCTTCCAGCAGTGTGCACATGATACAAATAATGCAGCATTTGCAGTCTATGTACCTTCACAAGACGCATTAAACCAACAGCGCACTATTCGCGAAGGATAGCTCAGGGGCAAGACGTTTGTCAGGGTAGCGAGACGTGCAGAGTTATACATGTTCGAGTCTCGGTCTGCCGTTAGAGACTGGTCTCCGGTCTTAAATTAGAAGAAAAAAAAATATACTATACCTGCAGTGCAGTATTTAAAATGTCTGTGTTTGAAATCACTATGTATAAGAAACAAATGTGCAATGTTTGCATTTTTCCTTCATTGCACATAATACAAATATTGCATATTTCCAGTCAGCATGATACAAATAGTGCAGTGTGTACAGGCAGTCTTTCTGCCTAAATGAAGTGTATGCACGAATTTGGGAATTATTTGTAGTCAGTGTATCTGGCATCCAAATGATACAAACAATTCAGATTTCACAGTGTGTGTCTGCTTGCAAAAAAGTGCAAAATAAAATCACTTACATTGCCGTGCTAGTTTTTTCCGACAGTCTGAGATGCTGATTTTGATTTTTATCCTATTGGAAAATGCTTTGTTAGCCAGGTCCTCTGTGTCTGAGTGTACTAGCACGAATAGGGTAGTGCGTATAGTCTCTGCTATGTACACTTAACACATGTTGCAATCATTACAATGTTTACAATATGTATATGCCTGGCGCGTTAGCCACATTGCGACATTGTACTAATAAAAAAGGTTTCTTGACATAGCAATGTGATAGTTATGTCGTGAAACCTTTTCAGTGTTTGCTGTAATTGTTCAGTGTCAACATATCATTTCCCAACAAATAGTAGTAAGTCATGTCAATCACGTTCTCTTGTAAGAATTTGTTTGCGCAGGCAAAACACGGAACAAACGGGAGTGAAGCAAAAAAGTGTTTCTCAATATGTATTATGGTGAACTAGAAGAAGGAGTTGGACTTTCAAAGATGTGTCATTTAAATAGTAAGAACAATGCCTATCTAGCCCTATTGCTATGAGGCCTAGATCCCTATCTAATAAACAAAACTCAAGGTACTCGTTAAATGCCCAAAACAAAATAGTCCTCAGTCCAAAATGCCAGGGGGGGCGGAAGGGACATCACAGACCTGATGACATCACAGCAAGTGATTTCATTTGACGTTTGGCACAGATGGCATCCGTTCCTCTTTAACCCACGTGACATTACCGAAAGTGGCATGCGGAAGTAAAAAAAAGTACAAAAACATAAACATTATAAAATACTAAATACATACTGAAGCAGACAAGAATATTTTAGATACCAACGATGATTTTAACAAGGGTACTGCCTTCCTATGCCATGGATTGGGTCATGATATAATAGGGTTAGTCCCAATAGTACAACATTGGCCATGGCAATATAGGTTCCACCATGCTATTTCAAGATTTGAATGTATCTTTAAGCAATAATTATGACAAAGCATTGAGCAATTTTGGGGCATGATGTGACCCGCTTCTTGCTGAAATGGACTCAGACAAGCCCGGTGAAGATGTGATGTACAACAAAATGAAAATTGTAAAATGGGGAAAGATACACAGAGAATGTCATTTTATGAACTACAAAGGGAGCTAACCACACACCTGAGAACATATAAGGAGATGCAGTCCTCTGTGATGAGATTCCTTGGCAGAAATATCATTACATGTATATGCACTTTTGTCTTAACTTACTAGGCTGCCTACAAAGGTGGGCTTCCATAAGAGGGTTCCCTTGGCAAGAAAGTATTTATCGGCTCTGTAAAATGCCGGGGAAAACAGAAACACTAAACCATTGACTGGCTGTAGCCGCAACACTAGGGCCAAGGAAAATGCGGTTGGGAAAGTTCATTAGGAGATAAGAGGATTTAAACAATGAAGTTAATGGTGTAAATGGATTTAAACAGTGAAGTTAATGGTGTAAATGATGTCACACTGATACTAACCTCACTTAGATGTAGGAACTTTGCGTAAGAATGGTTTTTATGTGATATGTTTATGTTTTAGCACAGCTGCTTTTGTGGCTGGTCATATACACACATTAATTTAAACCTTTTTTCTATTGTGATGAATTTTAATATGTATGTCTTTTTGATATTGTTATTTTTATTGTCCTGACCTGGTGTGTTGACAAATGATAAACATCGGTTTGTAGTTGTAGTTTGCATTCACCAATCGACGTGAGAATGGGCGAGTTAGCCTATCCCCACTGTATTGTATTTGAAATAACTTCTTGCCATTTGTACTGAACTAAGAGTTGTGAAGTTTATGATTAAAAATGTCCTACAGTTTTTAATAAACTATAAACACACCAGAAATGGGCTGAGGCACTTCCATAGATATGCAACCTCAGCATTGTATGCCCAGTTACTCTGCCATATATGGCTGCATGTCAGGTATTGTCATTATGTTAAAAGTAGATCCCCTACATTGTTAATTGCTGCGATAATACAGCATACAAAATTCCAAGTCACCTTCAGTGCAAAGGAGCATTAATGTTTTAATGATAATGGTTTGTTATTTATATAGCTCTTTCGCCAAAGCACTGTACATAGCTTATATTTACATACAAGTATCATCCCAACTGAAGGTGGTACTCATTTAATCAACCTTGGAAGAAAAAAGGATGAGTTGGCCGTGCCTGGATTTGAACCTACAACCTGCAGATCACACACAGACTACAGCAGTGAGTACTCAACC
Source organism: Ambystoma mexicanum (assembly GCF_040938575.1). NCBI lineage: Eukaryota > Metazoa > Chordata > Amphibia > Caudata > Ambystomatidae > Ambystoma > Ambystoma mexicanum. Next base: position 172,139,027 of record NC_090924.1, on the reverse strand, counting down.
CGCTGAGCTATCTTACCTGTTAGCTATTAAAAATTGAATGCCACTATAAGAAAGCATGTCAAAACTGGCTGCACAATGTAGTGCAGACACGTTATAACACTTATCATGTTTGCTGTAGTCTTGATGATGCACAGTAAAACATGCCATGCCACAGTAAGACATACCTGGACTGGCAGCACCAAAATGCCAATCTAACCACGTAATAACACTTATCATGCTTACTTTATCATAGCTGCCCAGAAAAATATACAATTCCACGGTAAGAGCTGGCTGAATCCAAATGCCAGTCTATGGATGTATTTACACTTATCATGATTGCCTTATCAAAGTTGCCCAGTACAAAATGTCAAGCCACAGTAAGAAATAGATAATCCAGCTGCAGCAAAATGCTAGTCTAGACACATAATAACAATTATGCTGCTTACCTCATTCAAAATTATGCCATGACGCAGTGAGAAACGGCTAGACTGGCCACAACCGAAATGTAAGTGTAGACAGGTAATAACACTTACCATGCTTACTTTATTAGAGATGCCCTGTAGAAATGAAATGCCCCAGTAAGAAATGACTAGACTGGCTGCACCTAAATGCCAGTCTAGACAGTTAATAACACTTATCATGCTTACTTTATCATAGATGCCCTGTAAAATGGTGTGCCACATTAAGAAATGACTAGATTCACTGTACCAAAATGTGAGTCTAGACACTAATAACACATGTAATGCCTGCTTTATCATGGATGCTTATTATGTGATAGTACAGCCCTCACCTGCCCCACCCTCCTGACCCATCCCCTATCCCTCCAACCCCTCCCTTCTAACCCCAAACTTGGCCCAGCATTACCTCCATGTCCCTCTTCCTCGTCCGAGTACTTACGTATGAGACAAGGTGCTTCATAGCGCCTAGATACCGATGGGTTTTGTGCGCTTCTACAAATGTACAAAATAAATAAACAAATAAATATGCAAGTACTGGGATGAGTAAGAGTAGGACTAGGAGTAATGAAGGTTACAGGTAAGTAATCTAGGTATTGAACACAAGCACACCATTCACATGCTCACCTGATGGGGATGGGGGAGAGGGTTAGAAATGACACCTGTAACGGAAATAATTTCTTTTTGAAGTCTGACTGACTTAAAAAAGAAATGCATGTAAAGAGGGCTCTCCTCTCAGAGTACTCTTTACTTTCGGTTTCACTCTGCCTCTGCAGACCCCAGGGGTCGCAGAGGCAGAGCCAGGGGTCGCACAGGAGCTGACAGGAGTTGAATTTTCGACCTCAAATAGAGGTTCACATGCCTTATCCCATTTTGGGAATGGATTGCATAAGTGATCTTGCCATGTGGGAGACTGGCCTGAAAAAGTAAAGGACCAAAAGTTCAGAAAACAGCACACACAAGTCAACTGTTAGTCACTGGGCATGTAGAGACAGGCTCCTAACTACCTGTGACCTATCAAACTAACAGAAGAACAACTCATCCAAGGAAATGCACCTATGCAGGTCTCTCAGCTCAGCACTCTGGGACACAACCGCTCCCCTCTACCCCCGGGTGTTACTTTCTCGGGAGCGTTTGTTTCCCTTTCTCTGCCCAGCTCAGCAGGTGTCACACTTCGCATGTGGAGGTCGCTGATCCGATCTCTCCTCTGCAGTCTGGTATCAGCATCGATTAACGGGCCCTAGGCCCACCACGGCTTCATTGTGGTCATGCCACCAGGTGAGACAGTCTTTCTACTGTCCCTGTCTCATTCTCTGCTCCAGATTCGCTGCCTGTCAGGAAGCCAGCCTTCTGGCATCTCACTTGTGATGAGCTTGCTCTCCATGCTATCGCTGGCTGTGCGGTCTAGCATGGCTCCACCTTCCAGGATGTCTTCCTGCCAGAGTTTCGGCTTGAGTATAGGATTTGTTCTACTCCTTTCATGGTTCCTTGTCTGTTTATGTTCATTGCCACAAACGAAAAGTGTGTTGTCATGTCATTCCTCTTTGGCTTTTGAGTTCAGGGGAATCCAGCATTACCTGAAGCCAATAGGTAGTTCCTCAAAGGAATTGGAGTCCTTGTTCCCCATAGTGGAGTCATTCTGAGTAAGGTCCCCTTTCCCAGAACCCTCAGGCGGGTCTAGCTTAGCAAGATCACCTCCCTAGCCTCAAAGCGTGTGGCTCCCCTCTGGGGAGAAGGGACAAAAAGTCTAGATTTGTCACAGTATCTAAAACCAAAATGGGAACAAAGTTATTCTGTACCTTTTGACACAATAAGGAACATAACAAATTATTGTTTCCAATTCTCAAACGTTAAACCAAAATCAGATGATGTAACAATTTATTCTGTGAGCAGCAGCTCAGTGCTAGATTCATTCACTTAATATTCACACTAGTGCCACATTCTTTAGGAAATATGTTTTGTTGGGGAAATATGTGTGCTACATTCCTTATTAAGCAAGGAGCAAATATTGCATGCTAGTGAAAACTTAACATATGGGAGCTCATGTTCAATAGTCGCTTAACATGAATGAAAGGCTTAAAAGCCTTGAGTAAGGCTGTTATGCCTTTCATTGACACCACAATACATTTTGAATCAATTGTATGAAGTAGAGGATTGGTGTACCGCAACATGCTTTTCCACTGCCTTCTCTGTCACACAAATGCTCCAGCATTTGCACCGGAAATGGATTTTCATGCTGGCGCAAATGCTGGAGATTCCTATGGAGGTACGTCAGCTTTATGCGCCAGCATAAAGTAGGCAGGCCAATTAGGGATCTCTTGTAAGTGCTGCCTGTCATGGTCTCATGGCAGGCAGTGTTTGCTTGTAATTGTGAACGATGCTTGTCATCCACGCATAGTAAGCAGAGTTCACAATTACAAGAAAACGATGCCTGGAATGTGATCATGCCAGGCAATGCTTACTCACTTTGCACGGTGGAGTGCAAAAGTGCGGGGCAAACAGTGGCATTCCAGCACTTTTTTGTCTTGCTCATTTGCACTCTGTGGTAAAATGAAAGAAAATGGAGGCATGGACCTGGCTCTGCATGTGAGCAAATGAACCAGGTCCCCACTGTAAATTACAAACTGGAGTAAAATCAGTGTAACAACAGCTGTAAGAGATAGAAGTGGTGTGAATTTTGACTAGGACATAAATTCCGTCGACAACTCAATTAGCGCTGGTGTGTACTTCAGCATAGGCATATACCATAGTGCTGATGTGAGACAATGATGAGAATTCATACAAACCAAAGAACGGGTAGCTTGAATTGGTTACATAGCATTATATAGCATAACATAGGCATAGTGTAGATATGTATAGGGACTAATATCTTAACACTAATCCCCTAATGTATTAATCATTAACCCCCAACCTCTAACCCATGAACATAATCAGTGATTAGAATTCGGTGATTTTGTCCATAGCAAATGGTGCAAACGTAGGGTGCAAACTGGGGGTGTAGATGTATATGTATACCACAGGCACAGACTCTTCAATGCTGTTTAGAAATAAAATGCAGGAATGAAAACTGCTTTTGCGATGGGGACGTGAGCTGAGGAATTTGAAGAATCATTCTACCTAAAGTAGCCGTTGTTTGAGCTGCTAGCGCAGGAAGCCAGAATGAAAATGTTAGATGTCAATTACCGGCCCATTGAACCAAGCTTAGTGCAGGAGAGACTGTGAAAAAAAATAGGGCCTTCTGGAAGTTTGCAGAAGGCTTAGCAATGCTGGAGGAGGTGTATGATTGATGGGATGAAATCACTGACAGGTGCTGGAAGATCGTAAACTTTCTGTAGAAAGATATAGGAGAAACGGGTTGGCAAAGAGAGTGTTTAAAACGGTGGAGAGAGAGAAAGGAGGGGCTTTTTGCTGCCAAGAGAGAGTGGAGAAAGGAGACTGGGGAGAGAAAAGAAAAAAAGGGCTGGGATCCGAGACCTCTGAGAGAGACTGCATGTGTGCTAAAAGACTGCAGTGTCGAAGAGGGGCCGGGGCGTTTCTTGCTGAGTCCTGATTTCAGTGAGGGGAGAGACAGTTTGCGCTTTGACATGCTGACAAAATTACATTGATTAGTTGGTAAGCATGAAGTGACAAATGAAGAGAGTGTTTACACTTTAGATAAACTTGCACTGATTGGCAAAAAGCCAAATTAGGCATCAGGAAATCCCCTTTGTTCTTCATACATTGAAGTACAAATGCGTTTTCCTATACGAAGCTAGCTAGTTGTAAGAGAAGAGTGTTACCACACTCCCAAGGCTGTAACAACTCAAGGCTGATTTAAAAGAAAAAGTGTGTGTACTGCCAAGTTAGAACATTTGAGCCCTGCCTGGGTGCTTGTGGAGGAGAGATTGTTGCTTGGGGTGAAAGAAGCAAGTAAAGGTTTCTGAAATTTCTGTTGGCAAAAATGCGTTGGATAATTTCTAACAGATTGTGAAACAAGTAATTGCAGCTAAGCGGGAATAGTTGTCTTTGTTTTCAGATTGCTTTCAATGTTACAATGATCGCACATTGTGTTTATTTCTGTGTGTTTTTATTCTGAGCTGCAAACCATCTATAAAGTATCTCAGAAAATAACAAAGACTGTGCCTGGATGGATTCTTTTTGTGTGGCATGTTTATGTTGTAGGGTGTAAACAGCAGTATTTGGTAGAATTATAACTGCAGAAACAGGATAGAATTAGAGTGCCCTGCATAATACGAAGGTCGTTGATGTCCTTAGTCAGTGTCCTGAATAAAAAGGATACATTTTGCAGTGAGCTGATCTCCACGTTAGGAATCAGAGAAACACATAAGACAGTGCATGAGATTGTAGAAGCCTGGAGATAAAATATCCAACACAGCACCTTTATTTCCAACTGCGCCGGCCAAAGTATTTAATACAAACGGCTTTCTATTTCTAGTTACCAAAAAAGGATCTCAATACAATTGTAACAATTTCTCAAACATATATCATTTTAATACAATAATGGTGTGTGAAGTGGGCTATTTAGCCATCATGTATTGTGGGATATAATGAACCACTCGACGGCATTGCCCCACATCACCAAGCTGCATTTGCGCAAGAAACAGCAACCTGGCTGTGCTGGCTCCGCTGCGCACCTGGACCTCAAAACTGGGTTTTGGCAGCAACAACCGATGGCTGCACCATCCTGCCTAGGACACTTAGGCAGGATGGAACAAGGGGACACACTGAAAAGTATGCCAGTGTGTTCTGAAACATATAAATGGAATCAAGTGAAAAGGCAGCACTGCTTTGCGGAAAACCCAAAATTCCCCTTGAAAATGAAACATTTTCATCTTTAAAAATGCTGCTTTGACGCTAATGCCACCTGTTCATTCTGAAACCACTGTGATTAAAAAGGCCCTGTCATGCCCAGGATATGTCACTGTGCTAAACCAAAACCAGGCATAATTCCTGAGTAACAGGCCCAGTCAAACCAACACTGAGAGAAATCAATAAGCAACTTCACTTTTACTCACACAGGAACACGCGATATCTCTTTCCAAAAGTATCCAGGCTCACCAGTTCAAAGAGACTTTAACGCACTGAGCCAGGTCAGTGTCAATGTATCTATGCTTTAGATAAAACTCCTGCATTCAAGGAAATGACTATAGCTGCAAATATGGTGTGTGGGCAGCTGAGGGAGCTGCCAAACCGAATTTAAAGAAAAAAATGCTAGCAGTTTTCAACACGTGTAAAAATGGGTTTAGCTGACTGAAGAAAATAAATGGCCTGTTTAAAAATCAATTGTTGAATGAAAGCCTGCTTACTTAGCAATGTAAAGGGGCGTTATTGCTGGTGAAAATACATACATGGGTTATTTTCTTTCACAGGTTTGTTTAATTCAGGACCCACAAATCAGGAAATTAAGATTTTGAACCAACTGTGCTGAATTTGCAAGCTAAAAAGAAATGATTCCAGATGGCAGGCTGAAACTTCCTCCAAGGGGAAGGGGACTATCATAAAAACTATGAGCAGATACTAAAAAAAAACCTGATAATTACGGGGTTGAACAGACTTTTGTCTCTGCTGGGACCCAAACAATGAAGCTCCCAGGGTAGGAAACCAGTGGTGTGATGAGGGCAATATAACTCCAGTCAAGGGAGAACCTATCACCCTGCTGTAACAGAAATGACAGTTGGCAGCAGTGGAAGGACAGGAACAAAAATTGATTCAGGAACAAAGAGACTACCATTTGTTCACAAAGACTATTTCAGGAATAAACTTTAAAGACTTTTTATCTCTGCAGCAGGACTTTGGAAAAATGTAAAAGTTTGCAGTTTCAAATATAATGGGCTTTCTTTTAAGACTTGGTAGAACTCATTGCCGCATGGGGAACAGAAATTACAAAATATGACAGATTACAGGAAAGTTTTAATGTTGCAAACATAGAATTTGGTGCATACATTCCTTGGGATAAGTCGCATCTGTGTAAAAAGTTATGTAATTTTAGGCCAAATCTTTCATGTTTAAAATTACCAAAATGTATCAGAAGGGCGTAACAAGGTCGCACAGACTGGAGGATTGGACTGATATCTGCTGCAGATAATATGTAACCAGTGTACATAATTTGCCAAGAGATTTCAATGGTGTAAATGTATGTTTTTGGCAAAATCGGATTTTAAGTAAAGTAAATGTGGGAGTTTTTGGACATTGTAAAACTCACCTCATAAACCTGACATCATTCCCTTAGAAATCCAACCAGTTGAGAGCAAGGCGGAGACTAGCACCCCTTCCCAATCCAAGTAATTTAGGCGCGTGCTTGGTTAACCCTGTCCAGCCTATACTTTGGTGATGTCATCTTGCACTATAAATAAGGGTCCCTGACAAGACACTAGACACACACACTCTTCCTGATTTTCTGATTTCCTGCGCTGCGTTCCTGTACCCGTCATCTTCCAGGTCCAGACTCCAACTACAAGGCGAAAACATTGCTGATCCTGCTCCAGGGTCCACTGCAAAACCCAAGAATTACTGGTCCCATTCCCAGTAAGGCCTCAAATCTGAAAACCACTAGCATTCCCAAATAAACAAAGGGAAAAGCTGTGGTGTTTTTGGGAAGCATCCTGTCCCACTAACTGCCGGCTTGCTGCAATCCTGCTATCCAGCTAACCTGTAGTATCCAGTGACCAGAATTTCCAGTCCAGAAGTGTTACCCAGTAACCAGAACTGCCCAGCTGATTCTGTCCCGCTGATTTTGTCCAGCTGTCCTTTGTTAGACCAGATCCGTGTGGTGACCAGAATGTGACTGTCCAAAATACATAAACTAAAAAGTGGACTGTGAGTATCAATTGCCACCCCACCTAAACCCATATCCTATCTTGTCTTTGTCTTCATCCCACTCTCTAAGTCATCCTATCCTTACCCTGATAACTTGTAAAAATGTCACAATCATTCTTGCAACCCTGCCATTGATTTCTAGTGCTAGCGCCATCTCTTTAGTAATTTTGTCTCGTGAAATCCTAAACTATTAATCCTATTTCGAGTGATCGGACTGGTTCCGCCAGGGTGGGAGCTGGGGTTGAACTTGCGAATCAACCTCGGAGCTTACTGTGTCCCTCTTTGGTGGCCTAGCCTGAATACTCTAGTGTAGAGTAAAACTGTTCTTGTCAAAACTGATTTCCTTTCCTTTTTCACCGCTCCATTTTACTCAAAACGCACCTCACTCTATCTTGCATAACTCACTCAATTTACCAGCTAGAGACCTAATTTCACTTCCATATTGTACCTATGATCTATAGCTACACCCCAACACAAGAACCGCATTGCGATTTGGGTAATTTCAGGTGGGAATTGCAAAGTTTGCAAAGTTTCCAACGTGTCATTTGCTGCAATCTGTTTTAAATCTTCCACTCACTTTTCGAACTGTATGCTCTTGCTAATCCATTACTTGTGAATGTTAGTACTTTACATTGTTGCTTTACTGAAGAACTGTATTTTTTTTCAAGGTCAAGGTTTTTGCACACATTCATTATTTTATTCATCCATTTCCGAGTGTCATTTTTTGCATTGCCAGGTTTTAAAATCTGTTTTTCTCTCTTGTTTGGGGAGGGAAGGGCAGATTTTAATTATGTTTCCTCATTCCTGATTACCTGCTGCTTCTGTTTATCCATTTAGAATTGATTATTTGTGGGTTGAGGGAACATTGCAGGGTGAAATTCTAACTCAAGTGCTATCTTACCTAAAATCAAAAAGTTCTCTGGTGTTTTGTCGATGTGTCAATAGAAGGTTACACTTAGTGCATTGCTTACATTCCTATTGTTATTATCACCCCATTGGTGATTGCTGCCCCATATTAAAAAGTGTATGATTTCTTTTAATTTTCAAATAAATAAATAAATATTACATTTTTATCAACCAGCCTGGTTCATGGTCCATTGTGACCCAGAATATTTGAAAAGGGTGTGTGATATGAGTGGTGTACCATCTCAATATTGAATCTAACATAAAAACATAAGCATTTCAATTGTGCGCTGCATACTAGCCCGAGACTAAGGTGTGCGTCGCCTGATTGAAATCCTTAACAGTATACATTTGAACTGTTGAGCCAACACCTGTTTAAAAACTTGCTCTACCTCAGGGCTCTTATACAGTGATCAAACGACTCTAATGCATCCATCCACCCTTTCTAAAACATGTGTTTAAAGCCTTGCTCTTCCTCAGGGCTCTAATACAGTGATCAAAAGACTCTAATACATCTATCCAACCATTCTAATCAATGATAAATTCCTGCAAGCAATGTTGAATCTAAGTTAAAAACCCAACTCAATAGAATGAAGAATGCATTCAAATCCATGACATAATGTAATGATAAACGAAAACCACCATCTGTTAGTACAAATTATATAAGTAATAACAACAGAAAGATCAATAATAACCATTATTACATATGAAATCATAAAAAATCCTAAAGAGTCATGAAAAATCATATGAGAGAGACAACAACATAAATAAATGAATTACCTCAAAACAATGTGAATGGCAAATGAAAACAACTCTCACAGACAAAGGTCTTATAAAATGAAGTAGGAAATCATAAAGAGAGTTAATTAAAAAATATTAACCCCAAAACGTATTAAAAGTACTCCCCATCATTACTAGGCCATCTACCCTATCTGCTTCCTTTGTATTTGGCCTTGTGAATCATCTTGTGTCTGTTTGTGTGCTAAGGAGTTCGGCGGGTGTCTTATCTATGCCTGTCTTATAATGAATAGCTAATATGTTCTCGGTGCCTGGGTCACATATTAGAGGACCGTGTTTGAGAATGATTTTCTTCTTATTTACTGAATTTTTAGCTAATTCTAATGTGCATGTTGTATTCCATTTAGTCACTTGGGACACCCTTCATCTATTCTCTATGGCATACTATTCTTATGTACCTATGCTCGTCACTTCCGTTTTTTCCCTGTCAGCATACGGAGGAGTTTCGAAAGATTAGCTACCCATATAGTCTTTCCTGGCCTCATTTCACCATAGAGGTTCAGCGCACTTAATTGTATTGTCTAATGGAAAAGTTGCAGCATCCATGGTTCTATTGGTTGACAGCCCTTCCTTTTTTCCATTTACTCTACCACGGATTGACTACCATGTTGAAAATGACTTAGTCCAAGGGGACTTATGAGTTGCATTCTGATCTAATTTTTAGAGATCTACCTTTGGCACGGCCTGATTGTTATTCCCTGGATTTATAGACAGGATTCCTGGACCAGCCTTTTTGGTTGAGAATATGGCGCGATTTCTTTGCCTTTTATACAATAAACTGTAATGTTTAGTCCGTTTTTTTAAACAATCAACTTTTTGGTGTGTACTCAAAGACACAGATGAACTATTAAAGAACCATGACGTTTACAGGAATGCTACGTCCCGAAGAAGAAGGACATCATCTGCATTTAAGTTAGATGTGTTATTTCCATCGAAACTACTATCTGCCATCAGTGCCAGGCCTATTGTATTGTTCGTTATTTTTTTGTCCTGACACTTGAGTAGTTGACGCACGGCACCCCATGGTTAATTTTAGTGTGTTTTTTTTTATTACTACGCTTTTGTTTCATGTCTTGGTTGCTGCAATAAATTAATCTTCTTTTCTTGTTATATGATTAATAATTGTTTAGATTATTTCATTGATTTATTTCTGTTTTTTGCCTTCATGTTTGTTCAGGTGACCGGGGGCTCCCCATCCGAGTGATCCCCTTCACTCGTTTGGGGCATCCTTGTCGGGACGTGTACATTTACATCTAGGACTATTATGACTTATTTTTATGTTGCGTTGTTTGCAATCAATACTTGTTACAAGCACTTGTTCACTTTATACCATGCACTTTACTATTGATATACAATTGTTTGTTATTTGTATATTGCACATGAGTTTTAGACGATTTAATACTTATTTTAATGTGGAAAAACAAATTTAAATAAAATTAGCAATTTGAATGACTTATTGTCTCTTGTAGGGTGATCTGTGTTGTGGACCAGGGGGCCCTTCCCCTCCTCAGCGGTTGGATTATGTCTTTATGAGCGAACACGTGGACATACCATTGGCAGTTCTCAGCGCACCGCTCCTGTTCCTTGCATGTTTGGAGCCAGTTTTCCTTTTGTCTATCTTCCCGGCCAGTGCCAAACTCCTTGCATCACTATTCTCTAGTAGATCTGTATTCCCGCGTGGAACGGTGGTCCCTTTCAAATGCTGTAAGGGATAAGGACACCCTAGTAATTTTCAGAAGACCACTCAGCTGCCCTGATGATCAATCACATCTTCTCGTGTTTTGGTCTGCCCCATAGGATTGAGTCAGACCGAGGTAGTCACTTCACCAGCGAAGTGATGACAAAGATGTGGGAGATATTTGTGGTAAAAAGGAAACTACACATTGCATACCACTGTCCTCTAGTGGCAGAGTTGAGAGGTACAATACAACCATTGTGAGTGTACTAAAAAAGTTTGTGGCAGACTCTGGGCCAAGTTGGGATATTCGATTACCCCTTGTCCTGATGGCCATCAGATCTACCCCTTCTTCTGCAACTAAAATGTCTCCATTTGAGCTGATGACTAGACGAAGGATGGTGCTACCCCAGCATCTGCTCTATAGACCCCAAGAGCAGACATTGATAAATGCCTCCACAACTCATGAGTATGTTGAGAATCTGAGAAAACACCTTCAACATGCTTTTGCGTATGCTCAGCGGAATCTAGAAAGATCTGCAGATATCATGAAGACCCACTATGACCTTAAGACAACCAAAAAGGAATATCAAGTAGGAGACAGGGTCTACTTATACAATTTCCAAAGGAATGAAGGCAAAGAGCGCACATTTTTGCCTAGCTGGTGGGGACCTTTTGAAATTGTGGACAAAATCTCACCAGTCACCTACAGAATCTGCATCCCCAAGGGCGACTTGACAGAAGAAGAAAAGTGGGTCCACATCAATCAGCTAAAGAGTTGCCACCCCAGGCACACTTTGCGGCACATAGAGGAGTCCAAAGAAAACACATTGGGAGAGAATGATGAAACATAGGAATATTTCAAATTGTCACTGAATGCATGCGTGGAATATTTCAAATTGTTTCTGAATGCATGCGTCTATCCCACTGCTGAAATCCCAATTGGGGACATTAGGGGGAAAATTATCATAACTTGTTTGTGTTCTATTTTATAGACTATTGCACTGAAAATACCTAACCACCAAGGAGAACCTCCTCGGGGAGCCGGGAGGAAAAACCCAAAGAAATCCGGAGTGTCGCTCCACACCTGAAAAGAAGCATGAGAGAAGACAGGGATATTGTTCCTATTCCAACCAGAGCCGGCAAGGAGAGCGTGTGACATCATTCACTGATGGAAGAAGAACTTACACCTGAATATACCTGTGTTTTTCACAAAAAGAAAGAAAAATCCCACGTGCCCGACTTTCCCATGACTGGAAGTCAAGCCAAAGTCAGGGGGGGTTCGGTGGGATATTTTCACCCATTCCAATGCACCCCACTACATCACTGTACTGAAATGGTGAAGGAAACAGCCCAGAATGGATGCGCTGACTCCTGTGTGCCCCAAAATCTTGAAACTTCGTTTGGGTCACGACCATAAGAAAGATGTACACCCTGCCACACACAGTCAGGGTGGGGGTGAAAACAGAGTGAGTTCTCACTGCAGGAGCATGCCAGTGGGCTCTGCCACAGTCAACATGGAGCGAAGTGAATGAATTGTGCTGAAAACCGAAAATGCCTTTTAAAATGTTAGCTTTTCAACCTTAAAAAGTATTGTTTTTGACACCAGATCCATTAATTTTACTGTATCATTGAGATTAAAAGGAACCTGCAATGCCCAGGACCATCCAGTGTGGCTCGGAGGAACCGGGCCTCCTTTAATGACAGCTGCTACAAAATGTATCTTTAGAAAAGCAACCCAGGAACCCTTGTTTTCATTTTCCACGGGGAAAAACAAAAACGCGGCTAAACTTTGCAACAAGTATCAGAATCAGCTGTGCAGAGAGAAACTCTAAACAAAAGCATGATATATGTATCCATGCTGCAAACCATTCCAGCACTCAAGGGAAGAACTAATGCTGGCTAAAATGTGTATTTGCTGCAGAGGAAAATTGGATTTAAAGAGATCAGTTTAATGTGCTTTTACATGAATGAAAGGCAAAATCATCTGTTTTACAGTATGTTCTTGTTTCATGGCTTAATTCTTTAAGAATGTCAAAGGATTGCTAATGTTAAAAAATCCACCTATAAACTGTGTTAATTGTATATGTTTAAATGAAAGATTTAGGTGAAACGTACAGCTAATCCTCTTCTGACTATATAAAAAAACAACAACCCTGTTCTGAGCCTGAGAAAGGTTGACACCTCCAATGCCGGCAGGAAAGGCTAATTGCTGCTGGGAGGCCTTGCATACTCATGACAAAGGACCTCATTAGACATTTGTCTGTACCCCAGGTGAAGACAATGGCAGGCTTGGACACTCACCCTTCCAGGGAAGGGGCAGGAAGCTCCACTCTCCAGATAGAGGCCCCTTATTCAACTTCAAAGGACTTGCCATGTGCTCACACTTGGGAAGAAAGAAAAAAAACTGACATGTGATTTTTGGGTTTAAAATGCTATTTTGCCACTGAACTTTAAGACATTTAGATTGGCAGCAAGAATAAGAAAAAGAGTGAAAAGTACATACATATAAAACTGAATTTCTGCTACTCATTTGAAAACTTGGTAGAATTTCTTACTGCGTAAGGAACTGGAGTTATGAAGAATGCCCAATTGCGCAGGAACTATTAATGTTGCAAATGTAATATTGTGTACCCATGTTCCGGGGGTAATTGTGCATATATGTACAGAATTAGGAAATGTTAGGTCAAACCTTTCATGGTCAAAATTACCAAAATTCAACAGAAAGACTCAACCAAGTCCCACCGACTTGGGAGTTGGTTTAGAATGTGACCCACAAAATATGTAATTTATGTATCTGATTTTCTTAGAGGGCATAACTACATAAATATGTATTTGTAGGAAAGTAGATTTTGGTCCCATTAACTATGGGAGGGTTCCAAGTCATCTCATAAAACATGACACACCTTTCTGTCATCCAACCAGCAATGAGCAAGGCGGGAACTGTGCTCTTGCCCAATCACAGCCTTGTGGGTGTGGATAGTAGGTCTGCCCCTACCATAAACTTAGTGATGTCATTTGGCAGGATAAATAAGGGAACCTCACAACACACAGGCAGGCACTGATTCCTGACTCCATCCTGATTTCAGCGTGGTGCCCTGTTCCTGAATTCTCCATCTTTGTTCCTCATTCCTTCTTTCTTTACAAAGCCAAGGCTTCTGCATTGCTGAACTCCTTGTTCAGCTAGGCCCAAATCCTGAAGCAATCCCAAAACTTAAGGGAAGCAATTTTGATCCAGTCTGGCTTGCTACCATAAATGCTTGCCTGCTCCAGACTCACCATCCCACTGATCTACAGTGTCCAGCAACCAGAAGGGCCAATCCAACCCAGCGCAGTAATCCGAGGTGCCAGTCCAGCTGACCAGAACCGCCCAGCTGACCTATCCCACCAGATGTGACCTGCTGTCCGTTGTCAGACCCGACCCGAGTGATGACCAGAACCCTTGACGGTCCAAAACCTTAAATTAAAGTAGACTGTAAGTATAAATAGGAATCATAGTAAACCATAGCATATCTTGCCTTTTCCTATCCCACTCTATAATCCATCCTGTCTTTACCATAAGAACCTATAATATTATCAGAATCCTTTTGCAATCCTGTCTTTGATCTACCTTGTTAAGCGCCATTCTTTAGCCATTTTCATTGTGTGTAAATCTTAACCCATCCATCCTACTTCGAGTGATCCGACTGGTTCCGCCAGGAGAGGACACTGGGGATTTGGTGTTGAAGTCATGAATCAACTCCAAAGCTTACTTTGTCCCTCCTTGGTATTCTAGCCGGAATGTTCTAGTCAAAAAGTAAACTATAGTAAATATGTTCTTGTCCAAACTGAGTTCTTGTCTGTTTTCACTGCCCAATTTTTCTAAAAACGTCTCTCATTCAACCTTGCATAACTTTCTCAATTTAATAGCTAGAGACTTCATTTCAACTCTGACTTAAACGTAAGACCTGTAGCTACATCCCAATATAACCGCATCCCAAAACAGTATATTTCACCCATTTTTCTTAAAAACCTTTTAGTGAAATTTAGGCGGGAATTCACAATTCTGCAAAGTTTTACACATGTGATTTTCAATTTCAATTATTTCCAAACTTCCATAAAGATTCAAAGTGTGTAATTCTGCTCATACTATAGCTTATGATTGTTAGCATCTTTCCCATGTTGCTCCCATATAGATTTACATTGATATAAGGACTTTTACACATTTTTCATTGTCATTTTAAAAGTGTCAGATTTCCAAACCGTTTTTCTCTCTGATTTGGGGATGGAAGATTGCATTAATTCCTGTACACTGTTCTTTCTTCCCAAATACCTGCTGCTTACTTACATCTGTGTAGAATTGCTTATTTGTGAGTTGAGAAATTTGCAGGGCGAAATCTTAACTTAAGCTCTATCTTTCAAACAAGTCAAAACTTATTTTCTCTGTGTTTTATATTCTGTGTTGCTAGAAGTGAATTCAACTGCCTGACCTACTTTCTTATTTGTATTGTCACCACATTGGTGATTGCTGCCACATATATTAAAACATATGTTTGATTTGAATTTTAAATACATAAATAAATATTACCTTTACCAACCAGCCTGATTCCTGGTCAATTGTGACCTGGGGGTATTTTGAGAAGGGGTGTGATATGAGTGGTATATCACTCAGAATATTGAACCTATAGACACCATAAAATAAGTATTTCATTTGAGCACTGCATACTAGGCTGAGACCAGGGTGTATTGCCTGATTGAAATCCTTAACAGATGTCCTATGAGTAGAACGTTTGCAGGTTTTCTGCATGTAGGACACATCATTGGGAACTAGGTGATCAGGGCCAGGAGTGGTGTTCTGAAAATTACTAGGGTGTCCTTATCCCTTACAGCATTTGAAAGGGACCACCGTTCCACGCGGGAATACAGATCTACCAGAGAATAGTGATGCAAGGAGTTTGGCACTGGCCGGGAAGATAGACAAAAGGAAAACTGGCTCCAAACATGCAAGGAACAGGAGCGGTGCGCTGAGAACTGCCAATGGTATGTCCACGTGGACATGCCGCTCACCAGGAATGCATTCCCTAATCATGCCGGAGATGTGGAAACAGATAAACGATTCCTGCATCCCTGAAGGCAAACATTATGTCATCCGCCTGAACACATACAGCCCACATGGTGAGTGAAAACCCTGTTGCAGGCAAGAAGCGGGCTGCGTGTGGACCCTGCAGGCGCATCGGGACACAAGGACATATCTCGGCTCATAACGTCAATTCCTGAATTTCTGAGCTGTTGGAAAAAAGGCAGGAGATAATAATAAGAATACTCTTATATCTCAGTAGTTTAATTTTAATTGTCAAGAATACCCATGCACACCCAAGAACCTGAGAAATTAATCTAGCAGGTATTGACCAGAAAGAAATAAGTATAGGGAAGAGGCTCATTTGGCAGCAATTCAATTGACTTGTTTGAGGTAGGCCCCCAAGCACATAGACAGAATCTGCTGGTATGTGGACAGGGAGTTCAACACAACTCCGACAAGCAAGATGAACAACAGCCCGGTAGTCACAGGGTGGAACATCTGAAGATACAGGGCCTGATTCAGAGAGTGTTTTCTTATGGGATTGCGACATTATAAAATGCTTCTGTGAATCAGGCCCAAAGTGATTATTTATTTTATTGTTCATTTATAACGTGCTTAATACCAGCGAATGGTTTCTAAGCGAGGAATCGGGATTCACACCTGCGTTGCACTACGTTGTCTTGCTTCCAATACAAACGCGCGGCCCCTGAGCAATCCTTCCTCCCCTGACTCCTTAATAAGATGTGAAATATTGCAGAGACAAAAGAAACATGCTTCACATCCAGTCCATGTTAAAATTTGATATCATAACTAACTGGTGGAGATGAGGAAAAGGGGTCCTCAAACCCTAAAGCTGAAAGAAACACCAGAACTGAAGGAAAACCAATTTCAGAAGCACAAGTGCAGGAACTCTTATGAAAATGCAGACAATGCGTCAATGAGGAGTATTCCAGCTGTGAAACATCAGCCTGGGTAAAACCACTGTTTAAATAAAGTCCCAAGCCAAAATGCCACCTGCACATGGACAAATGTCCATTGAATCATCAGAAGTGTTGTATTTGGCTTGCCATCAGGCCCATGTATGCATATACAGAGGAAAACCATGGAACACCCTTGGGGAAAGCTGACAGGATGGGAGTAGTGCAATACAAAACTGTCCCAATGCTTCTAATTGCACTTACACAATACCCTCACACCATAGCCCACAGGAAGCGCAGGTAAGGCCATATGCATTCCTCCCTGCTCCTTTGAGGGAGGAGGCATGCTCACGGCGCAGGACTACTGTGTCCTGATAACCAGCTCCTCCTAATACTTCCAATACAGCCCACAGCCATCTTTCTGGAACCAGGGTAAACAATGTGCTGGTCTCCCTTCAGCCAGCCCACTCGTATCTGGATTCTAATGATGGAATGAGAACCGTAGTGGGAAATACATGCCACAGGGCTTTCCTCTCTGTGCTGGAAATCCAAAGAATATCTGCGGGGACCAGTATTCTGATGAATGGGGATAGATTGGATCTGTGTGGACTTTGCTTGCCTTTTTAGTAACTGCAAAAAGCAGACAAAGTCTTCATGAATCATTGACAAAGGCAGCTGTGATGTTTGTTCATGGCAGCAGCAATCACTGGTCACCGACATGGGCACATGGGCGCATGGCGAAGATCAAAGTGGATTCGCCGCATGATGCATCACGGCACAGATACCCAAGATCCACTTGGCTGCCTCTGCCTGACACTCCGTTAGGCAGTGGATCACAGATATCTGGCATGAACAGCACGCACTGCAGAAGCAGTAACAGCCATGCTGCTTCCATTGCATTCAACACAGGGATCAACGTAGTCACAGGAACTATCATGAAGGATGCAAGGACTGTCTCAATAATGACCAGGAAGGTGGAACGGTTTGGGCTCTCTGAAGACCGATATGCTCACATCACCTGTGACAATGGTCACATAGTAGATCATTGTTTGCCACTATCAAAACATGCACTTCCAATGTGCGACATTGTTTACTGCATTGCACCATTTTTACTGCTGCTTACAGGGCGTACCACTGTGTATCACTGCTAACTACTCTCAGCCTGCTTGAGCACCTGTCTTCTGCCACTCTAAATCCCCAGAATACGGCAATGAACCACTGTGCACTACTGTGTAAAATGAATTGTAATTGCTTACCACCCTCCACTGCTTATCGCTGTTTACCCTGGGATCTCAATGGGCTGGGTCTAGTTGGGCGGAGCCCGACAGTCTGTACAAACTTCTCCTAAGCCACATCTCTGCCTGGTCTCCCCACATTCCAAACAAAACAGCAGCAGCTCCAATCGCAAGGACCCTCTTACTCCCGGTGCATGCCCTGCCACGCGCTCGCTCGACACCCGTCCTATTTCCCACCTCAACGCTCTGGAGAACCCCAATCCCCTTTGCCGGAGGACCTGCAGACTTTGCAGATCTTTGGGGTTTGTCTCACTCATGATCTGTTGGGCATTTTCAGAACAATGATCATGCTCATGGCGGCCTCCTAGCTTCACCTGCTAAAACAAAGCTGCAGTTAGGTGCCTCCGTTGGGTTAACTGACACCACGCCGCCGTCAGCAGGTCCTTGCTTTCTTATCATTGGCAAAGCATTTGGAAAGCTGCAGCCCCCTGAGTGTGCTGCCTGCTCCTGTAGCGATTGCCCCCGGGCGCCATCCCTTTGCTGCAGGTTGCTCTAAGGAAAGCAGTGATGTTGGCACCGATGCCACTCCCTGCCTAGGGGAAGCAGCAGATTTTAGCCTTCATATTGACAAAGAGTGATACACCTAGTAGTGTAAGCCATCTTCCCCCTTATGCCACGCCCTGAACTCTTAAGGTCATCCCCCTTTCCTCATTCCACTTATAACACTGTGTCACCACTATCCACACGTCTCCTAACACTGTGCGCCCATGACACCTTATATGTTACCTTTACTAAGTGGGGCCAATTAGCAGATATGCAAACAATTTAAAATGGCAGATGAGATCTGTTTGCTGGACCTTCAGCAGTTAGTATTTATCGAGTGACTTGATATACAGCTGCAATCTTCCCTCACCCGGTTTTTTGATACAGCTGTTTGATGATCAGATATAATGCTCCATGGAAGATTAATAATCATTTCATTCATAATATTTCCATACTAAATTAGAGGCCGGGTCTAAGGGGCTACTTTGGCAGTGTTAAAAAGTAAAGTGCGTGGTGTTTGTTACAATAGCACTGGCCACATGACTCAGCGGAGCATGTCTGACTAGATGGTCCTGTTTGGTTCGGAGCTTATGTGTTCTTCTGATGACTCATGGTTGCAACTAATCCATGGTGCTGTGTCATCCCTCTGCACTAGAAGACGGGGGAAAAGGCGGATCTGAGAAAGATTGGCCATGGTTTGCATAAAAACAGGGTGTGCAACGTTCTGAAGGCATTCGGGTCAAATGCAGGTATTCTGCCCATGTAGTGCCTGATAAAACATATTTAAAGTAGCGTTCTTAAAATTCTGGTTACAATTTTGTGAATAACACGTATCTTTTGAAAAAATAGCAGTTTACAAATTGAAATCCCAGTTTTGCTCGAAGAAGGCTTGTTTTGCTTGTCTTAGTATTCCTGGGGCCAGATTACAGAAGCTTTGCACCGGTGCAAGTGCATAGTGTGCACGGTATTAGCACTAGGGCAAAGTTTGCCCTATTTTTAAAAACACTGGGACACATTAAAAAACCATTGCACCTCGACAAGTGCAGTTTGGATATTAAAAGCAGCAAGGCTAACATTGCCCTAGTGCTAAAAAGATACATTTTTGATGCATTTTTGCATCAGGGCAAAATTTGCCCTAGTGCTAGCACTAAAGCAAACTTTGCCCTGGTCCAGAAATGCAGTGAAAATGCATCTTCTTTGCACTAGGGCAATTTTAGCCCTGCTGCTTTTAATATGCCAAACTGCACTTGTCGAGGTGCATTGGTTTTTTAATGTGTCCCAGTGTTTTTAGAAATAGGGCAACCTTTGCTCTAGTGCTAATACCATGCAAACTTTACACTTGCACCGGTGCAACGTTTCTGTAATCTGGCCCCTGGTTTTAATTTTGAAAATAAAAGAAACATGGGGCCCAATAACAGAAACTTTGCACCGGTGCAAGTGCATAGTGTGCACGGTATTAGCACTAGGGCAAAGTTTGCCCTATTTTTAAAAACACTGGGACGCATTAAAAAACCACTGCACCTCGACAAGTGCACTTTGGCATAGTAAAAGCACCAGAGCTGAAATTGCCTTATTCCTAAAAAGATACGTTTTTGATACATTTTTGCATCAGGGCAACGTTTGCCTTAGTGCTAAAACCATTCCGTATTAGCACTAGGGCAAGCTTTGCTCTGGTGCAGACATGTAGTGAAAATGCATCTTTTGTGCACTAGGGCAATTTTTGTCCTGGTGCTTTTAATATGCCAAACTGCACTTGTCCAGGTGCAATGTTTTTTTAATGTGTCCAAGTCTTTTAAAAAATACGCCAAACTTTGCCCTAGTGCTAATACCGTGCACACTATGCACTTGCACCGGTGCAAAGTTTCTGTAATCTGGCCCATAAACACATATTATTTCTCATAAATGTGACTGTTTCATATTCGGACGGATACTTGAGGATTCTCTCAGAAAGCGAGTCTGAAAATGAGCAGCCTTGCTTGCTGTCTGGCCGTTTTCTTGGCTATTAATGACAACACAGACACAACAAGGTGTCCAACTGAATATTATTGCCCCACCATGCTGATTGTACCCCATTTTGAATGTGTCCATTTTTTTGCATCAGCCTTTTGAGCAGGGAGGCTGCCTCCTCCTCCCCCTTCAATTGCAGCCCTTCCTTGGCAAGTCCGTTTTCAAGCATCACGCATCTTTTACGTGTAGCCTCTTTCCTAGATGTGTATGTTGCATCCATGTCGAATTTGAGGTGTGCTTATTTGATCAAGTACGCTTTTGTTTTGGTCATATTCTAGTTCCAATCTTCATAGTTCAAAATACATGACTACAATTAAAAGAATGCAAAGTGTAATTCAGGCCTGGACGATCTACATGGACATGACATGTGACAACTTTACATCTCTGCAGTTACACATGTTTACCTCTACTTCTAAGATTGTGTTTCCAATTAATTAGATTTACACTCCCTTAATCGGCGCCTGGCCTTGTTACTCACGTGCAGTGAGTCCAGCACGTCGCTTCTCTAGTGCTAAGAAATTCTAGATGATTGGATGACTCGATGTTACTGGGGGCGCCATCATCGAGCACTTGTCTTTCTTTAAAAACCAATGCAAATTCTAGATTATTTAAGCAATAATGCCCGATGTTTCGGGCTTTCGTATGAAATAATGGCCTGCAAACCCGGGAAAGCTCTTTAATATGCCCGGGAAGGCTGTAAAATATGCTAGGAAAACCAACTAAAGATCATAGCCTAGTCCTGATATACCGGCATAACAGGGAATAGGAGGAGGTGAGCGGGACATGTTCCAGTGACAAATGACACACACAGGCAAATGACACACAGGTCCATTTCCAAGAGGCCAGGTTCAGTGCGTGCGATCGCTTGTGTATTGGGCAGCGCTGGCACTGGTGCAGTCGGTGAGGACAAACTGTGATTCAGCATCGGGCTGTCCGCTCAGTCAAATAGATTCTTAGGTATTAATGAGCCTTGCCAATGGTTCAAGTATTAATTGCAAATAATCTGACAGGCCATCAACTTAAACCAGGGTACCACTGACCAGTAATGGAGCTCTCAAGTATTGGGGCATTGCCTTCTCATTCAACTTCATTTTTACCAAACCAGTAGTTACCTGCTTTGAGACATGCAGAACAGTTTGACACACTATTGCTCTGTGGCTTTGTACATTTCATTCCAAATTTAGAAGAGGTTTACTTTTGTGCCAAAACAAAGAATTTGACCTAAAGTTTGCAACATCCCAACATGCATTCCCTTCTCTGTCATTCTGACAGTACATTTCTACATATTCCACATATTGATGAATTAGGTGATTAAATCACTCACTGATGTAATATTAAGTTAATCAAATTTGACTAGCAAATTAAACATTTTTGTACACATGAACATTGCTCTGTTGTCCACAGGTAGCTGATAGCAGATCTAGCCAGAACCTCTTACCCAGGCTGAACCTCTAATCCAGAATTAAACCCTACAAAAATCCCAATAATTCAGGGAAAAGGAGAGAAGGCTGCTGAACCCTTTTGGGATTATCCTGCTTTGCCCAGCTACCTGCCTTGGCCAGCTACCTGCTTTGCCCAGCTGATGCGACCCACTGTCTACTGAGACCAGACTCTGGTTGCCCCGCTGTGTCCCTAGAGGAGAGCCCAGCTGTTGCCCAAGTGACCAGATCTTTGTCCTGTGTCCCGAAGCCCATCTGGCTGTCCAAACTATTCAATTGAAGTGATTGTTGTAAGTATTTTCCTTCTCCAGTAACCAAAAAAACTCCATCCCTTGCTTTGTTACCTGGTATTATGTTCAATCCCATAAATCCTATAAATACACTTTTTTTTTTTTTTTTTTTATTGGTATGGTTGAGAAACTCAACCTTTCAATATACAAAATTGAAATACATTTTTACATTTGTCATTTAAATCCATTCAGAACTCAATATAAACAGTCATCATCTACATCATGTACATAAATAAGAAAACAGAACAAAAAAAATAAACAGGTATAAAACGAATGCAACACAACCTCTTTCAGACTTTTCCAAT
Organism: Ambystoma mexicanum; assembly: GCF_040938575.1. Taxonomy (NCBI): domain Eukaryota; kingdom Metazoa; phylum Chordata; class Amphibia; order Caudata; family Ambystomatidae; genus Ambystoma; species Ambystoma mexicanum. The sequence goes on along the minus strand of NC_090924.1, from coordinate 172,116,606 downwards.
TTATCACGGCAGAGATGAATCTCAAATCTTGGTCCAGCTTTATGCCGGCTTTAGCTGTTTTGTCACTATGGGAATGTTCCCATTTTTTTCATCTATACCATCTCTATCAAGTTTTAGCTCATTCAAGAAATTGATTGATGCATACCCAACTGATTTAGAATGCAAAGGTAGTTTTAGCTTGGCTTGCTTGGCAATAATCGTGTTTAAACATAACAAATTGATCCCTGTACCTAGGCCTTTTAGAAAACCAGTTTGCCATGGATCTCTTAGTCCCTTATTGTCAAGCCACCCGTTAAATTCACGGAGCACTAAACGTGCGAAAATTTTTCCCGGGCAATTAAGGAGGGCAATAGGCCTATAAGAGGCCGGGTCTAATCTATTTCCTTTTTTATAAAGCGGGATAAGTATGGACTTCCTCCATGAAGAGGGCACCACCCCAGATCGCATCACTTCATTAATTATTTGCTCGAGAATGCTTGACCATATTTCCGGGTTGTCCTTGAGCATTTTATTGCTAAGGCCATCGGGACCAGCAGCCCTCGAGCTGCTAAGCTTTGCTATGTACAGCAGTATATCATTCCGGTCAAATGTTATTAGATGATTCCAGTTTTTACTTTCTCTTTCAATGGCAATTTGGCTGTCACTCAGAGGAGATTGATATATTTGCAAGAATTACGCACACCAGGCTTCAGCCGAAATAGGGTTTATTTGGACCGAATTTTGGTCTTTATAAATTGCCTCGTTTAGCACACCCCATATTTCAGCCGTCGATTTGGAGGCAATCTTTTTCAACATGAATTTACTATCTCTCTGAAAACATAAGGCTTTCCTTCCTTTTTGCCAGTTTCTGTATCTCATACAGAGTTTTTTAGTTTGTAACATCTTTTCCTCCCTTGGGAGACATTTTAACATGCGTATCTGATGTCGGAGCTCTGATTTTTTAATATTCCCCTCTATATCAAATGTATGTGTATGTTTATGGCTTTGGCCTTGTAGAGAGTTCTTGGTTGTCACATAATAAAGCATAGAAGACACAAAATCCCTCCCAGAATTGCAAGACAGTTGTTTATTAAAGCGAATTAATGAGGCGTCAGACCATTTCAATCGATTTCTTGCATTATTGGCAATTACACTGCCATTGTAGGTCCTCCCGTGCTTTACCACAGGCTCAGTCTCCAATTCCCATTCTAAGCAGAGTTGGTGATGATCACTTTTAGCAATAGGTCTTATATTCAGGGATTGGATCATGTTCATCATTGCTTTGTTTACAAAAATGTAATCAAGAGTAGCCTCAAATAGTTCAGTATGCCATGTGCTCATTGGTGGGATATCACCCTCCACAGCACCATTGACCATAAACAATTGCATATTTTCCATACATTGATTCCACCTTATTTCATCATTCACTAATTTTCTCTTACTTTTTCGAGCTAGATGCAGATTGATGTCTCCCATCACTAGCACAAAGTTAACATTTTTTTCCAGAGCAATTCTCACCAAAATTTCCTCCAAGTGCTCAAAGAAACAGTCTGGTGACAGATGAGCTTTCCCCCAATAGATGTTAACTAGAAGGAAGGTATGGGTCTTGCTTGACAGTTTGATAAATTGAATGAAGGGAGTGCCAGAGTTCAGATTTGTGACTTTAAATCCTTTGGATTTTCTTATAGCTACAAGAAGTCCTGCCATAGGTCTTCCCCTTAGAGGTGAAATGGCAGGTTCTATCACTATGTCAAATCCATTCCAGATGAGTGATTCAACCAACCAGGTTTCCTGCATTACTATAATATCAAACTCATTGAGCTCTGAGCTATTGGTGTTGATAAAATGTTTGAAACCCTGTGTGTTCCAGCATAAGAGGTTGGTTTTTTCTTTAATGTTGGATTGTTATGCGTGGTCAAATCTTTCATTTCTATAGGTGTTTTGTCCTCTATTATTCAACCCAAAGATGCTGGTGGCCCATTATTTTGAACCCATCCTTTCACCTACTAATTCTTGACACTCTTCTCTATAGATATTGAAGCCCATGTGGAGAAATGAGTTTCTAGTTTCCCATACTATATCAGCTAGCAGTGTTGACCGAAACATAATCCTCGACCTTGACAAATCCTTGTCACTCAAGAATTCCACTCTGTCAATGTCAGAAGATATTATGTTTCTCAATTCCGGTATCTCTTTACAGATATTAAGAATGCATGATCGGTTGAGATCATATTGATCATAGGGATGTTCTCTACATTCTAGAATGAAACCGTGGTAACTGTTTTGACCCATGGTCCTCACCTTCCGAGTTAACAGATGGGTTGAGATTTTAGTTGATTTCCACTGATCTCCCTGAGTCATTCTCCCTGACTCTGGCAAAAACCCTTTCATTATTAGGAGGAGGCAGTACAGAATCGGGCTTAGATTTCCATGATATCTGGTTTGTCTGCTTCGTGTCCCTTTTGAGATTCTAAGTTTGTCTTTCTGCAATGTAGTGTTCAATTGTCTTATTTATTTCCTCGCACATTTGCGCATTTAACAGCCCACACCTGTCTATCTTTGCTTGTACAGACAAAGGCAAATCAGAATGGGAGGTTTGCAATTGAACACTTTCCTTCATACTTGCCTCCTCATTTGCAGCCACCAGATCATCTAAAGGTTTGTAACATAATCCAAAGGAGAGTTTCCCCTTGTTTGCCACCAGTAGTTGGTTCGATTGGTCCCTGCATTCATCGTTCTTCTTAACTTTGGGGACCTCAGCATTGGTTATTTTTAAGAATCGTCTGGGCTTCACTTGTGTTTTGTTGTTTTTTTTCTTTTTACAGAGATCTGCTTTTTTGCTGTTACAAGGATCACCCAGCAGCTTTTTCATTGGGACATCAGTTATCTCTGGCTGGCCTCTCGCATTATCAGGGGCGTCTTCAGTTATCACTGTGACCAAATCAGTCGCTACATTTTTTGAACCATCGCTGTTTGAATTGGTCTGAGTTTCCAGCTCCACATGGGTACTCCCATTTTTTACATCTTTGCATTCACCAAATATGAAATATCTGGTCTGAGCTTTCTCTTTACAGCCATTATCCATTAGACCATTAGTTTGTGACTCTGAATCTTTCACACTACAATGTCGGAAGATCTCAAATTGGGGTTCACATGCTCTGGAGGAGGACACACCATCTCTTTCATCAGATTTGTTTATTAATTTGGTCAACTGTATTGTCTGATAGTTAATTTTTTGATCCATGGCTTCATATAATTTGGCCAGGGATAGTAAGGCTGAGTTCATTGCCAGAATGGTTGAGCTCATATCTCCCTGTACAACACTTTCCTCCAGATGTTTATTATTAAATCCCACAGAGGCATGTCCTTCCCATGGTTTCTTTACCTGTCTCGGAGTGGGCAGGGCAAATGATGATGGACTTATAGAGGCATCTTTATCAGAAACTACAGATGTATTTTGAGATACCTGGGAGTGCTTGTTTGTCTGATTTTGTGGTTTACAGACCTCATTTGTCACCTCTAGTGGAACCTGATTGCTTGAGTTTTGCATCCTAATTGGCGATAAATCATCAGTCTGCATGAGGTCACCTGTGTTAGAATGTACAAACACCACTTCCTCCTCACTAGAAGACATTCCAGATAAATCCATAAAGTTAAGGGCATCCTCGTCTACTTGACCAGTTATACGTGTATTATGATATGCTTCCCTTAACCTATGTTGAGCCTCGACAGTACATGCTTTGGGCGGGCTCTCAGCAATTGTGTCAAGTTAATTGCCTAGACCTGGAATATCATTCTCACAGCGTTTACTTTCCTTTTCCATTGTAGTGTCAGATATCTAGCTTGTGCCTTTTATGCACTCAGTTGTTTGTGCGTTGTGTTTAATGGTGGCTACTTCTAGGTCAAGTTGAGTGTTTAGTTCGTAAAGGTTAGCAAGTTTGCCAATAATAGCTTTGTTTAGGAGCTGTTCGTTTCCCTGGATTGTAGTATTGTCGAATATCACATCCTTTGGTAACTAAAAGATTTCTAACTTTATTCGCCATTTTTCTATCACTTGTGCGATTGACTGGGTTTTTCTTTTGTTGTTTTATGGAAGTAGCCGTGGCGGGGACCACGGGATTAGGCATCACTTCTGGCCCATCTTTAAATAATGTTATATTTATCGGTGGCATGCCTGTTTTCAGTGTAAATGACATTTCTCAATTAAATAAAAGAACAAATAATAATTTAAATAATAATAATATCAAATAATATACAAGCACGGCTGCCGTTTATCTTCTATTTTCGTGAGGGGAACGTTGGATTTGTACAAGCAAAATAATAAGATAAACTAAAATAACAATAACACATGCACATAAAATAAATAAACAGATATAAACACAGTTATTAAGAGACCTCACCCCTCACGCTACTCCCGCTAGACAGCGAGACAGCAGTCGCTCAAAACCACTTGAGTGAAATGCACTTCTGCGAAATGCGCGCGCGCAAATGAGCGTGCATTAAACTTATGTAGGATTCTGGGAGGTAGTGCACGTCAGTGACGCACAGTCCTATTGGATACAAGATCTCACTGGCAAAGTCACGTGGGTCCGTTGTTGACAGTTCCACAGGCGTCCACAGCAACCGCCAAGCGCACACAGAAACGAAGCAGTCCAACAGCGAGACAGCAGTCGCTCAAAAACACTTGAGCGAAATGCACTTCTGCAAAATCCTATAAATACACTAATAAATTCTTTAAATTGTCAGTATCCTCTCCTTAGGAAAATCTCAGTTAATTTCCATATGTTAGCACCATTCTTTCCAAGTCATTTTAGTCTGCTATATAAGTCCTTAGTACTATTTGAATAATGTAATTAATGTAATTAATTCCCATACCGAGCTGAACGCGGCGTTGATAGGATGACATTGCAAGTAACCTCCTCACGTACTGTGTCTTTCTTTCACAATCTAGCCATGAAAAATATAGTTGCAGTGGAACAAATCCTTTTTCTAACAAAACCTAGTTGCCTGTGAAAGTGTTTCTTTTTTTTTTTAAACCCGATTTCCTTTCCCTTTTATAATCCCATACTGTCTTTCATCAAAGTCACCCTTTCACTTTCATATCATACCCACTATGTGCCTTTGTACCTGAGCATTAAAACCGCATTACGATTTTTCTGTTTAGCTTATTTTGCAAGCCGTTTTGCTATTTTAAACCCGTGAAACATAGCAATTGCAATTTTGCCAAGTGTGATGCTTGCTGCACTGTGTTTCCTTCCATAGTCGACTTTCTACACTGTATGCATGTTATTTAGTACATTGCCTTGTAGTTTAGTTCTCTTGCTTCTTTGATACAGCCATACCCATTCCTGCCTTATTCATTCAACCGCACAACTGTTTAGTAGTTCAGAGTGCCATTTTGCTCATTTTTCAAGGGAGCTCAATCGATTTTTTCCTTCCATTCAGGGGTGGTAGGTCGGATTTTCAATCGATTTATGCATAGTATACCTGACTCCTTGCTACTCCTCTCCACCCACAGAGAGGTTTGAGGGAGTGTTGCAGGGGGAATGCTTAACTGTGGTGCCATTTAAAAGCACTACTCTAAAAGTAGTTTTGCTTTCTTTCAATTGTGCATTGTGTTTCTTAGGCTAGAAGCTTAAACTAAATGTATTCTATCATTTTCCTGTAGTTTGCAGTGTTTTTGTTTTTTGTTGCTGAGATTCGTCTGGTTTCTTCAGTGTTGGAAGATGGGTATGCAGAGTATTAGAGAGTTTTTAGTAGGGTGAGTTAGTGGTCATCTAAGTCTTTATCTTTTTCTGTGCTTTGGGTTGCCCCATTGGATTAATGTTATTCAATGGTGTTTGGTTGAGTGTTTTATTTCTCTGGGTAATCCAGTTTTGGAGTTTCTTATTGTGTTGCATTGGTGGTCTTCCTATGGCGCTACTCGCTCTTTAATGTGAATTTTAGGTGATATTCTGTTGTGTGTATTTCCTTTGGGGATGAGTTCCAAAATCTCACTGCAATGCAGGAAGATGCTGATCCCCCGAATGTGTGCTTTGTGTATAGTTTCGGTTTGAGGTGAATGTCGTTGCTGGACCTTAATTTTCGTGTTGGCTTGTAGATGGAGATTTTTCCTTCTCCTTGGCCGTGGATTGCTCTGTGTGTTATGCAGAGTGTTTTGAAGAACATTTGGTTTTTGGCTGGTAGCCGATATAGTGTTCTCAATGCTGGTGGGATGTGTTCTCTCTTTGTGAGTCTGAGGAGTAGTCTTGCTGCTGCGTTCTGTATTTGTTGTAGTTTTCTCATAAGGTAATCTAGCATTCCTCTATAGACGCTGTTGGCTTAGTCTATTCTTGACTTGATGAGAGAGATGACGGTGAGAGTTCTGTGTGGGAAGGTAAAGAAGGGGAGTATCCTCTTGATTGTGTGTAAGTGGAAGAAGCATTTCTTAACTACTGCATTGACTTGTGGTTCTAGTGTTGGTTTGTTGATTTATTTCATATTTTGCTGTTTAAGGGGCTTATTCTAAATCATAATTTGTAATCAGTTGTAGGTCATTGTTCCTAATGAACTCCAGACTCACTGGATTTGAGGGAACAAACAGCCAAAACTGTCATGCAAAAGGAGGTGGTAGAGGAAACACAGCGGTAGTGCATTGATCCTAAGCAGCCAGACCACAATCCCCAAAGATTAAATCTGTAATGTGTCTCAATCACATTAGTGGTTAATGTCATTGGGGCAGTCCTGTGATGAATGTTATCGAGTCGCATCAGAGTGGTGTTTATAGGATTCATGCCTAATATGGAGATCACAGGCATCAGATGAAGGTCTATGGAACTTGGCACTCCCCTTTGAGTTTGGGGTTTGTACCTCTTTTGGAGTATTGACTGAGGTGCATGACATCAGTTTGGGTACGCCATAGTGAATGCCATGTCAAGACGTCTACAACTATTCTCACCTTGCTTCCTTGCCAGTAAGGGCATTGGGAGCTTCGCAAGCCAGCATGGTGGTCTTTCCTATCATTTTACCTTTGGATGTTATTATAGGATTGCCAGTGATTAAGGAAAACACATTTCAAGCCTTTTACTGCAATCAATTTACATCGAATCCACAACTGTCTGGTCTCAGAGGTCTACAGTTTATGAGTACCAGTAGTGTGATGTTTTATGACTGCAGCTTTTTTGCTCAGAATTGGGGCTCACCCCAAGGCCAATCTACTTACCTATGTGCTTTACAGAGAGTGTGACAAAATTACTTCTGTTCTTCAGGAATACAGGGGTGAGTAGTGAACAAACCACCTACTCAGCCCTCACACGTTGACAAACCAACAATGATCACAATCATAAAGGCAAACAGGCACAGTCAAGAGATATACCTCCTTCGCCATTTGTGGTAAGGTGGGCCAGGTGAAGGTTATACTCTTAAGAGGGGATGAATGTGGTTCAGTAGTTACACAAACAGCAACGTATCACAGCTCTAAATAAAGGGAATATCCAATCAAGGTTCTATTTGAATATATATACTTTAATTGAACACACTATCTGCAGGAACATGACATAGAAAATCTATTTAAAAAAGCCACGCCTGTGGAAAGAACAGAGAATATGCAGAAAGGGGAGAATGGAGCACTCTGGGTGAGAATACACAGGGTTAAAAGGCAATTTCAAATACCACAATGTTCTTTGTATATGTCTTGGGAAAAAGGCACACAGGTGACCTAACCAGACTCTAGGGCCCAAAATGTACCAAGGGGGCAGTTATGGGCCAAAGGTACCTCTTGGCTGTGCAACCATGGCAAACCAGGCTGTTCTGTGGTGTTCATGTGGTTCGAGCAAAACAGAAAGGTGATGGCTGGAAGGTTTTGAATAAATCATAACCATGGGCAAAGCTCTGGGCAACCCTCCAGACCATCGTTTTTCAGCCTGCCAAGCCATTACAGAAGGGGAAAAACCATATGCAAATCAGGCTTGGTCCTACCCCAAAAGGGGCAGTCCAGCCCGAACTGCTAGGTCACATCCCTTCTGCATGAGACCACAAGCATCCCCAGACATATTTCAGCCTTGTTGGGCGTCATCAGTGAGGAGTAGCTTGGGTCTCTAGGCCCGGCAGACTCGGGACCCACGTCTGGGCATACCTGTCCCACTCGGGGTGACTTTAGCAAAACAGAAAGGTGATGGCTGGAAGGTTTTGAATAAATCATAACCACGGGCAAAGCTCGGCCTAGAGACCCAAGCTACTCCTCACTGATGAGCCCCAACAAGGGTAAAACATGTTTGGGGATGCTTGTGGTCTCGTGCAGAAGGGATGTGACCTAGCAGTTCGGGCTGGGCTTCCCCTTTTGGGTAGGGGCCAGGCCTGATTTGCATTTGGTCTTTCCCCTTCTGTAATGGCTTGGCAGGCGAAGAACGATGGTCTGGAGGGTTGCCCCGAGCAATGCCAGTGGTTAAGATTCAGTCTAAACCTTCCAGCCATCACCTCTTTGTTTTTGCTTTGTCACCCCGAGTGGGACGGGTATGCCCAGACGTGGGTCCCGTGCCTGCTGGTCCTAGAGACCCAAGCTACTCCTCACTGATGAGCCCCAACAAGGGTGAAACATGTTTGGGGATGCTTGTGGTCTCGTGCAGAAGGGATGTGACCTAGCAGTTCGGGCTGTGCTTCCCCTTTTGGGTAGGGGCCAGGCCTGATTTGCATATGGTCTTTCCCCTTCTGTAATGGCTTGGCAGGCGAAGAACGATGGTCTGGAGGGTTGCCCCGAGCAATGCCAGTGGTTAAGATTCAGTCTAAACCTTCCAGCCATCACCTCTTTGTTTTTGCTTTGTCACCCCGAGTGGGACGGGTATGCCCAGACGTGGGTCCCGTGCCTGCTGGGCCTAGAGACCCAAGCTACTCCTCACTGATGAGCCCCAACAAGGGTGAAACATGTTTGGGGATGCTTGTGGTCTCGTGCAGAAGGGATGTGACCTAGCAGTTCGGGCTGGGCTTCCCCTTTTGGGTAGGGGCCAGGCCTGACTTGCATATGGTCTTTCCCCTTCTGTAATGGCTTGGCAGGCGAAGAACGATGGTCTGGAGGGTTGCCCCGAGCAATGCCAGTGGTTAAGATTCAGTCTAAACCTTCCAGCCATCACCTCTTTGTTTTTGCTTTGTCACCCCGAGTGGGACGGGTATGCCCAGACTTGGGTCCCGTGCCTGCTGGGCCTAGAGACCCAAGCTACTCCTCACTGATGAGCCCCAACAAGGGTGAAACATGTTTGGGGATGCTTGTGGTCTCGTGCAGAAGGGATGTGACCTAGCAGTTTGGGCTGGGCTTCCCCTTTTGGGTAGGGGCCAGGCCTGATTTGCATATGGTCTTTCCCCTTCTGTAATGGCTTGGCAGGCGAAGAACAATGGTCTGGAGGGTTGCCCCGAGCAATGCCAGTGGTTAAGATTCAGTCTAAACCTTCCAGCCATCACCTCTTTGTTTTTGCTTTGTCACCCCGAGTGGGACGGGTATGCCCAGACGTGGGTCCCGTGCCTGCTGGGCCTACAGACCCAAGCTACTCCTCACTGATGAGCCCCAACAAGGGTGAAACATGTTTGGGGATGCTTGTGGTCTCGTGCAGAAGGGATGTGACCTAGCAGTTCGGGCTGTGCTTCCCCTTTTGGGTAGGGGCCAGGCCTGATTTGCATATGGTCTTTCCCCTTCTGTAATGGCTTGGCAGGCGAAGAACGATGGTCTGGAGGGTTGCCCCGAGCAATGCCAGTGGTTAAGATTCAGTCTAAACCTTCCAGCCATCACCTCTTTGTTTTTGCTTTGTCACCCCGAGTGGGACGGGTATGCCCAGATGTGGGTCCCGTGCTTGCTGGGCCTAGAGTCCCAAGCTACTCCTCACTGATGAGCCCCAACAAGGGTGAAACATGTTTGGGGATGCTTGTGGTCTCGTGCAGAAGGGATGTGACCTAGCAGTTCGGGCTGTGCTTCCCCTTTTGGGTAGGGGCCAGGCCTGATTTGCATATGGTCTTTCCCCTTCTGTAATGGCTTGGCAGGCGAAGAATGATGGTCTGGAGGGTTGCCCCGAGCAATGCCAGTGGTTAAGATTCAGTCTAAACCTTCCAGCCATCACCTCTTTGTTTTTGCTTTGTCACCCCGAGTGGGACGGGTATGCCCAGACGTGGGTCCCGTGCCTGCTGGGCCTAGAGACCCAAGCTACTCCTCACTGATGAGCCCCAACAAGGGTGAAACATGTTTGGGGATGCTTGTGGTCTTGTGCAGAAGGGATGTGACCTAGCAGTTCGGGCTGGGCTTCCCCTTTTGGGTAGGGGCCAGGCCTGATTTGCATATGGTCTTTCCCCTTCTGTAATGGCTTGGCAGGCGAAGAACGATGGTCTGGAGGGTTGCCCCGAGCAATGCCAGTGGTTAAGATTCAGTCCAAACCTTCCAGCCATCACCTCTTTGTTTTTGCTTTGTCACCCCGAGTGGGACGGGTATGCCCAGAGGTGGGTCCCATGCCTGCTGGGCCTAGAGACCCAAGCTACTTCTCACTGATGAGCCCCAACAAGGGTGAAACATGTTTGGGGATGCTTGTGGTCTCGTGCAGAAGGGATGTGACCTAGCAGTTCGGGCTGGGCTTCCCCTTTTGGGTAGGGGCCAGGCCTGATTTGCATATGGTCTTTCCCCTTCTGTAATGGCTTGGCAGGCAAAGAACGATGGTCTGGAGGGTTGCCCCGAGCAATGCCAGTGGTTAAGATTCAGTCTAAACCTTCCAGCCATCACCTCTTTGTTTTTGGTTCATGTGGTTGGAGGCTGTTAGAGTTTACCAGATGCAGTTTCCGAGGTGAGGAGCACTGCCGAGCAGAGGTTGAACGGGGATCATTGCAGTTTGAAAGTGATGCATGGGGATGAGTGGATCATGAGGGTGACCAGTATCGGTTCAATGGTCAGTTCAAGGAGTCTGATGACTGGATGCTCTTGTACATGGGATCGGATTGATGAAGTGCTCGAGGAGCTGCAGATCGAGAGGGTTTTGAGGTTTGGTTCGATGGTTGAATAGGCGGCAAAGATGCTGGCGACTAGATGCACAGGTTTGGTTTGAGCAGTACTTTGCAGCATCCGATGGTCGGGGCTCAAGCATCCACCTGGGTCACTTAGACTAGAGATGATTTTGTGCAGTTAAGATGCTGGTAAGATGAGCAGTGGTTTGAAGGTGACAGATGCAACAAGGAGCTTGTTGTTCGAGACGAGGCATTGATGTGCTTCAGCTAGCATGGTGCGGTGGTGAACAGGGTACAACATGCAGTTTGAGTTCAGAGAGCTTTGTGAGTGCCAACGACAGCTCTGGATGGTCCTGCTGGTTTGGAATAAGGTGAATCCAGTCCAATAACAGTTTGACCAGTTTCATGCAATGAAACACAAAAACAGAACTCTGAACTGACTTGGTTCTCAGGATACCTTTAGTCCTACTCTGGGATCTCAGTAACAAATTCAGTCCTTGTTCATGCGCTCCCAGCAAGGGAGGCTGGTGCACACGTTCAGGGATCCTTCAACAAGTTGAGGTCCTGGCAGCAGGGTGACTGGCAGATATGCAGGCCTTGTACCAGCAGCAGATTCACTATCAGTGTGCCTTGAGGATGCATAGGTAACAGAGCTCATCTCTGCCTTGGACTCTAAGTCGTCACTTCACGGTGCAGGTCTGTGGAAAGTAAAATGACCTAACAGAGGTAAAACAAAATTCTTCTTCGGTGCTTGCTCCAATGTGAATCTGATAAGGAGTGGGAGACCCTGGGCCTCATTACGACCCTGGCGGAAATCGAAAAACGATGGCGGAAATGCAATACCGCCATCGAATAGCGCTCGGTGCGACTATGACCCGTCACCGCAAAGTACGATGCCATTAGCGACACCGTAGTGTACGCCAACTGCACCAAGTACGCGCGCGCGCACCATGCCAAACCGTAATTACCACCATGGCGCAACGGTACGCGAATTCTGACCCTAGCGGACATGCACCTAACGCCATCAAGCACGGCGGAAAGTACCATTCCGCCATGGTGAGAAGTACGGCATCGCGAACCAACCGTAAACGGCCCCACTGAGTGCCTGTACACCGCTCCCTGGCCACATAGTACAACTCCCCGTAGGTGCAATGAAGTCACACAATGCAACCAGTGAAATGTACTAGTCATCCATGCCTGCCAACGAACAAATGAATCTCCAGAGGGGCCAATGGGAGCTGCAGGGCACAGATGGCACGAATACAGAAGCCATCCCAATGGACATGACCTCAGTCTCCCACCAAGAAACGCACGCAAACACAGGCACCTGTGACCAGCAATATTCCGAAAATCACATCATTCCACCAATCCACCTGGCTGACCGGCATCTGTTACACAAAAGCTAATCCCCCGCCCCTGAACATGACATCATTAAAACAGTCATATTGGCAGCCCTCATCCCTGACCTCACTGGGCTTCGTAGGCAAACACGCCCAGCACAGTACCACGCAACTATACTCCGAAGCTGGAACCCAATGCAGATCTCCTCACAATACATCGCTCCCCAAATAGGAATATGCCACATCACTTGCAAAGAAGAACGCTACACGGTCCATATCAGAATAGAAATTTAATGCACAACAAATTCACCAAGCCCATACAGCCATTAGGCCATGAACCCCAAAACACATTTCACCATTGTGGGCTGCATCCGCAATAAATGACCAGCTACTTCTTGTGTGACGCCCTGTTCCTTCATGGTACACAGGGGCTACATTCTCGTACGAAAAGGCAACATGGAAGCGCCTAGAACCGCAGGGCCGTCCCAATAGGGAGGCACTAGTCCAGCTGAAAGGCCGAAATGTTGCTCCTAGCCACTAGTACTGCGTAAGGGCATGTGGCCCATTGGCGATCGTCCCATAAGATCGTAATGCTGCTCCACTGATTAACACGAAGCAGCAGGTGTCGGGAGTAAAATCCATCTGCAGGAGTGGCATACAGATGGCAGTGGCAAAAGGGGAGGAGATACCTGTCAACCAAATGAAATGAAAAAGAACAGTATGGCCATCAGAACTACATTTGAATTACTCACTTCAATGATCACACCAAATCCACAGCCATATGCATGCTAGCCCACTCCAAAGGATCATCACCACCCAAAAACCACTTGCGAATCATAACTATCTATATCGAGGTGAAAACACCATCACAAACGAGTGTACCTGTGCATGCGTCTGTTAAAACAGAATCCATCAGATGGGATTGGTAACGTGCATAGACACAAGTGTCTGAAGGCGCGTCGAGACAGGGAGGGCTCAACAAGGCCAGATAGACGATGGTCCCACTATGGCAGCCCTGCATCACATAGCGCAGGGGAGGCGGACAGATTCCAAGAAGCCCTGTACATGGCAAACTCTGTATCAATTCATCTGTCCATGCATCCATTCATCATTCCCTCATCCCGTAATGAAAACGCCTGTTTCCATACTCACATTACATGTGAAATTTCCATTGAGTCTGTGCGTTATGCAGCCTGCAAAATCCACTGTGCCCCAGCCCGTAATTCCAGTGTTGTGAAGTAACATGTATTTGGGAACGTCCGGCCTCATCGTCCACTTCGCCATTGCGCATCCCAAACTATTCATATCAATCATTGCATCCTCGCCATGGCCCCTGTCCCAAGGACATTGAACAATAGAACGTTATATTTGCAGTCAGACCTGTGGGCATCTCCTCGCCGCTAGCTGAAAACTGAAAGCGCCGCCCTTCGAATTCCTCATTTGCAACATCACGTCGAAAAGGCATCTGTGGCCGCTTGAAATCACAAATTAATCCATCTAGTGCGGCTGTGTGTGAAAATGGCAACTGCCTTCACTCACAAATGGGACGCCCCGCCCGTCGTTGAACCTCGGTACAGTGATGCATGAGGGTCCACCGTTACTCGAGTACTACGTTCCACTGACCCTTCACAAGTCTGTTCGCGACTGCAAAGATAGTATGTGAAACAATGGGACCATAGCCGAATGAACATATCAACCAATGTTACACTGCCATCGGGTACAAATACATGATTGTAATAGCAAGATGCCATTCGTCGAATTGCAGCGTTGTGTGCGGGACGTGCTCGCCCAAAGGGGAGAGCAGCTTGCACAGGTGGAATGAATCACCACAGGTGGAGGCCATACAGCCTGAAAACACATAAATTGCACGCCCAGTCTCCTCCCACAACCACTCCGAAATGCTACCGGCAGGACTAGCTATGTTGGCCCTGGGGGACCTGATAGCACTGCAGGTACTCCAACTTCAAGAAGAAGACGAACACCAACTACAACCAGCCGCACGGAGGAGACGCAGGAGGAGGAGGAGGGCAAGGCAGGGCCAGCAAGGGCCGCCAGCACAGCCACTACCACCACGCAGGCAGCCCGCAATCCCACGCCTCCGAGCACATACGTTCAACCTCACTGATGAGCAGATCCACACCCTCTACCGTTTGGACCGGGACACCATAACCGCCATTGTGGACATGACACAGGCTGACCTTGTCAGCATGATAGATAGCCCAACCGCCATCCCACCCCTACTGAAGGTGGTGTCTGTACTCCACTTCCTGGCCACAGGCACCTACCAGCACACAGTCGGACAGTTGCATGGCATTTCACAGCCACTGTTCTCACGGACACTATTGCAAGTGCTCGATGCCCTCCTGAAGCACGCAGACGACTACATCTCTCTACCACGCTCGGAGCAGGAAATTACGAACACAAAAGTGGGATTCCATGCACTTGCCGGCATACCGGGTTGCATTGGTGCCATCGACTGCACCCATGTGGAATTGGTCGTCCCACATGCCATGGAGGCCCAGTACCGCAACCGGAAACAAATTCATTCTCTGAATGTACAAATGGTGTGTGACTCCAACAGGATCATTACACATTGTTGTGCCCGATTCCCTGGATCAACCCATGATTCTATGATCTTGAGGAACTCTACAATACCACGCTACATGGAGCGACACGCAGGGAACAGATCCTGGCTACTCGGTGAGTCTCATTTCATGCATGATGATGTGGGGTATGTGATGCGGCAATGACCTGGCAGGAAGGGGGGGGGGTGCGTACGTAGCAATGGCATTCCACATGATTCGTTTATCGTCCACATACAGGTGATGCCGGATATCCACTGAAGAGATGGCTCCTCACACCAGTCCGGAACCCACGGGACCAGCATGAGGAGGACTACAACCATGCCCACTCACGTACCCGTGTAGTCATAGAACAGGCATTCGGCCTACTGAAGACTCGTTTCCGGTGCCTCAGCAGGTCTGGCGGGGCACTCCTGTACCGCCATGTGAAGGTTGCGAAGATGGTGATGGCATGTGTCATGCTACACAACATGTGCGTACGTAGAAATGTGCCCATGCCCCCTGACGCAGAACTGCAAGCACCTGAAGATGGTCATGATGAGGGTGGGGATGTGGCAGCACCTCAAGGAGTCTGCGAGGCACAGGAGGGCCGTGACATTCGTCAGCATCTCATAGATGCATGCTTCTAGCACTCACGCCTGGTGGCTGATACATGGACACGGGACTCGTGGCACTGTGTGTGTATGGTACATGCACAATATGGACTGTACGCCTATAATGGCCTCGTACACAAAGATCAATGTCCACACATCTCATTGGTTGATCGTGCATTGTTTATGGCATATGTGATATCATGTTGAACACCCTATCGACCCGCCACCCAAGTGAGCCCAACACCCCCCCTTCACCCTCCTACCTCCCCCCCGAACACCAGTGTCCAGAGATGCTCATTGTCAGTGGGCAGTCGCTATTGCAAGCCCCCTCTGCGGGTATCAGGGGCACCCCTGCCTGTGGAGCGCAGGTTCCTCCCAGATCTACGTTGGGGGCTGCCCTGGACGGAACTTGCAACGGATGATGTCTCTGCCTGCTCACGTCCATGCATGTCCCTAAGGGTTTGTGAGAGCTCAGTGAGCACACGGCGCACTGCGGCAAGTTCGGCACATACGTCTTTGGACGTCGCATGCAGTTCCCCCCTCAGGCTCTCGGTGCTTCTCTCCATTTGGACTCTCAGGCTCTCGGTGCTACTCTCCATTTGTGCCCTTAGTGTCTCTGTACTTCTCTCCATTTCTGCCCTAAGTGTCTCAGTTGATGTTTCTATGTCTGCCTTAGTGCCCCCACATTCATCGGCATGGTCCTTGAGGAGCGTGGCCAGTTGCTGCTGTTGCACGATTAACTGGTCGAGGGACTGTTGCCTCTGCTGGGCCATGGCCATTTGCGGTGGTGTCACAGAGTGGCTGTTCGCCTCATGTTGCCCTGCCACAGGGCTTGTGGGGGATGGCCAGTCGTCGTCTTGTAGGTGCCCCTGCGTGGTATCCTCATGGTGTACGGGATGGAACAGACAGGGGGATTGGGACAGGTCATGGATGGATCTGACTTCGACATCCCCGTTTTCTGTGTCGGAGCATGCTGCCATTAATGCAGTGTCACCTATGGTGCTGCTGCCACCAGAAGCAGTGCCTACTGTGGCATCCATTGGGGGGACCTGTGGTGGTGGTGGTGTGGGCATGCTGGCTGCTGGGGTGCCTGTTGGAGTTCCCTCCTCTGTGCTGCCACTTGATTTGTGCTGCTTCCGTGTCTTGATGCGTGCAGCTGAGGTGGAGGGTCTTTGGCCGTTGGTCTTGGCCCTCTTTGCAGGTGTGCTGGTAGGGGTGTCCTGGAGCTCGTCGTTTGGATCAGACCCTGTGGTGGAGTAAAGGAGGGCGAGCGTTATTAATGGGTCTGTGGAAATTGGAATGGCAATGTATCACATGCATTGGGGTGGTACCTGAGGGTGATTTGGGTCGGGGCCTTGGAGGTGGTTTCATTTGTGTGTGGTGTGAGGGTGCAGTTGTTTGGCAGCCTGCAGTTAGGGTGTGCCTGCTGCACGTGTAGAGGGTGTTTTTAGGATTTTTAATTATTTATGTATTTGATGTGAGTTTTGAAGTGTGCTATCAGGCCTATGTATGTGGACGTTCTCCTGGACATGTGTTACTGTTGCACTATGTGGGCACGTGGTACTTCACATGATTGGACATTGTGGTTTTGGCATTGTTTTATTTGGGCCACCTACCTGATTCTTCGGATGTCTGCACTCCTTTCTCCATCCCTCCGACTCCCTCTATGCTCTCCATTCCTATGGTGGAGGCACAGATTTCTTCCCAGGGGGTCAACTTGATGGGTGATTCCGATCCTCCCCCGGTGGCTGTGGCAATGTTGCGGTTGGCAGAAAGTATGCTACGGACGCGTATCCGCAGGTCGTCCCATCGCTTTCTGCATTGCTGTGGGTTGCGGGGTGCGGTCCCCACCGCACTTACCCGCTGTGCCACCAGGGCCCATATGGCCTTCTTGTTCGCAAGTGCCGTCCTGGTCATTTGCGTGGAGAAGACGGCAGCTGCATTCTCCTGGAGGGTCTCTGTGAGTACGGTGAGTTCCTCACGGGAGAAGTGGACCTGCCGCTTGCGGTCGCACGCTTTCTTCGCTACTTTTCCCATTTTTCTTGGTTTCACTAGGGTGGATGACGGGTTGGGATGTGTCTCAGGGTAGTATTTTTAATGGTTGTGTGGATTTAGTGGTTTTATAGGTGTACGGCGTGATGTTTCCCGTTCCGGGACCATGCTTTTACTTCCGTTTCCGTATTTTTACGGTCACCGTACTTTCCGGTTGGCGCTCACTGCGGTGTCCGCTGAGATGGGTGGCGGTATTGCACCTAGGGCGCCGTACGGCGGCGGTGTGGGCCGTTTTGGGGTCATTTCCGCCATCGCGGACTTTGCACTTCCGCCATGGCGTGGTGCTCGTGCCCGATGGGTCGGAATGAGCCGCACTTTGCTCCATCGTGCAATGGCGGAAACGCTATTTACGCTGTGGCGGTCCGGTCAGTCACTTTCCGCCAGGGTCGTAATGAGGGCCCCTGTCTTTTAAAGGCAGAAAGCCCCAGGGTGATTGGCCTAAAGCAAGCCTGCTTTATGAGTCCAAACTGTGTTGTTGGAACAAGTGGACCTTGCCTCCTGACATCACAACCAAAGTGTTTTGTGCTACAGGAAATGGCAGGAACCGGAAGGAAAGATAGAGGCAGAGAGAGAAACAAGATCGTGGAACCTTCCTCCAGTTGTCAAGAGATTCCTCTGTCTACACTAATCCTGCCACATTTCCTTTTCAATAGAATCAAAAGCCTTTAGATATGCAGCACTGTGTGAGTCCTAGCCCTTGGCACATGGGTGTGCCCTTTGATTCCTGTTACCAGGCCAGCTTCCTGTATAGTTGCTGTGTTCTGGGGAAGTTGTTACCTGCCCTCACAAAAGAACAAAGAGAGAGAGGCAATCTCAAAGGCTGTCACAACTATAAGCATACCAGCCACCATACCATAACTCAGGTATAATTATAATTGTTCTTTTATAACACGCTTAATACCAGAGATTAAGCACAGGATCAGGATTCAAACCTGTGTTGTGCTGCATTGTCTTGCTTCCAAGACAAACAGTTGCCCCTGAGTTATCCCCCTCATGGCTTATATTTAAAGATTTCTTTGCCACCAGGACAATAGCTCATAATCATAGGGTTTTGGTACAGTGCTGCATGTATTAAATACCACCCATGTGCTGCAAGGACTTGGCTGTCACCTCAGCTGCCAGGTGGGCGCCTGTACTATCTGAGCCTGCTCTGTGCCACTGAAGAGCAGGTGCTGTGGATCAGGCTACGGATGCAGCAGAGCACAGGTGTACACTATGGTTTTGGCATTGAACTTTTCAAAGGACAATCTGATTAGCAGATTCCTCCTTCAGTGATGGAATTACCCTTGTCCTTTTATTAATTAATAAAAACACCCATACCAGATGTCAATTCCTCACAAAGAATTGGTGCAATAGTGCATGTGAGGAGTATCCCATATGTTCAAACAAAGGAGACTCGAGAGGTTTGGGGTGATCAGAAATAAACTGATGAACACAGAGATTAGAGCAAATTGGAGAAGGAGACTTCCTCTGCCCCGCCAACTCTCCACATGCTTCAAAGGCATAGCTGTTGAGTTCACCACTTTCTTGACAATCTATGTGTATGTCAATCCAGATCAAAGTAAGCAAAGCGCAAGCTTATCTTGGGACGGATGTGGTGCCTGTTCCTACAAACCACTAACATGAAGTGGGCAATGTCATATGTGAAGGTAATTCACCAAATGCCACTCAACCTGAATGGAGAAGCCAATTTGTTGGTCTGTGAATTTAGAAGGACAGATAAGTTACTCACATGTCTGAGACAGCCATTGCAGCTTTATTAAATGCCACAAACCTTCAGACACAATGGGCCTCATTCCGAGTTTGGAGGTAGCCATGGCGCTATTTGCACCATGGCTGCCTCCAGTACCGGTTCCGACCCCGACCTGGTTCAATGGGGACTTACCAGTCTAGTCTGACCTTTGCGGGACCGGTAAGTCCCCACTGAAAAAGGCAATCCCCATTCCCATTTAGAGCCTCCATAGGGCTCAGTGGGAATGGGGAGGGAGCAAATAACGGTACTGCAATTTGCGGTACCGTTATTTGCTCCCTGGTTCCCCTTGCGGCTCCCGCTAGGGCTGCCTGGTAAAACTAGGCGCCCATAGTGGGACCCGTTAAGGGACCTCGGAATAGGGCGCAAAGGGACGGCACCAGTGTCCTTACCGGTGCCCGGTATCCCTTTGCGCCCAACTCGTAATGAGGCCCAATCTGTTTTATGTACCTCTGGCAGTTTTTTATGAGGTGAATGGTTGTAATAAAATCTGTATATCCTTGGTTAGAGGAGCATAGCTGACCCTTCTCCATGCATTCAGGATACGTTTATCCATGAGAATTGAAAGCCAAACGTTAGGTTTGTGATCAACAGCTTTCAGCCCCATTTTTGAGTCTATATTGAGGAAGGATATCTGAGGTACAACGCGTTGGTCATGGAAGCAAGAAAACGCAGCGCAACACAGGTTTGAATCCCTATCCCACTCTTAGAAACCACATGCTGGTATTAAGTGCGTTATAAATTAACTATTATAAATTATAAAATTATGACTTATATGATGTTGTTATTATTATAATGGTAACACACATTGTACAGTTACTAAATTGGGTAAAAGTAATGTACAAAATAGTATAATGTGGAGAATCACAAAATATAAGACTCAATGTTGCTGTCACGAGTTGTATAACGTGAGGGTACATTTGTTTAACTTATAAGCAATATTATCCATTGATTTGCCAAAGTATTATCATGATAGATGATTATACATTAACAGATAAATATATCTATATATACTAAATATATCATTAAGAGAAGAATGGGTTTGCTCTCAAACTGCGCGCACACATAAGATAGCAAGCATAATGCAGATTAATTAAGTGGTTTTAATCAGTGCCGTTGCAGCCTGACACGTGTTTCGAGCTTCCAGCTCTTCTACTGGGGCTTAATCTTGGCTTGTATAAAGCCTAGGTACAGTGGTTGAGACTAAATGTTTAGGCAAATTAGACGTGGGCTCCCATTACTTTGCAGTTGCACGAAGGACGTATCTGTAAATTATTGTATTGCAGCGCGTTCACTGCTATGCGAGGGACATTAAGCCTCAGTGGAAGAGCTGGAAGCTCGAAACACGTGTCAGGCTGCAACGGCACTGATTAAAACCACTTAATTAATCTGCATTATGCTTGCTATCTTATGTGTGTGCGCAGTTTGAGAGCAAACCCATTCTTCTCTTAATTCCATTTTCCAGTGGGCAATTTGGCAGGTTCCCACTCAAGCTCTCAGCCGCAGCCCTTACACAGCCACATAAGTTGCCGTCCATGCGCTGTACCCTGCTGGCCCCTTCTCTGCCACTTTCCCCTTATACTAAATATATCTATAAATACATTATACATTAACAGATACATATTCAAAGAACATGCAATTACTAAACATTTTAAATGGTTACATCCATAACATAAGATCCATAACAAACATTACATCAGTTGAAAGTAAGCAAATAATATGAAACCATCTCAATAGCTACGTGTTGATCTGTTTCTAGAACGTTTCCCAAACATGATAGGTCGCAGGTGTGATAACCAATGATTCTGCGCCATATATCACAGACCAAAATTGGTCAGAGCCAGAATCTAAAAACTTGTCATATGCCCTGCTATGCTCTACTGCCAACGAGAGACATCCATCCAGAATATGTCTGGCAGTTTCAATGCTTTGTCCACAGATATGACAGTTTCTGGCATCCCTGCAGTATGCCCTTCCATGCGCCAACATACTCCATAACAGGCAACATCGTCAATCTCAGATGTTCTATAAAGCGTGTCAAAGGGGAGTTTCACATTTTAATGAAATAGCCACGTGGTAAATCTGAAAATGAACCCTGAGTTACGTATTGTGTCAATCTTGTAAATATGGACTGCGCATGATGTACTGATTTGAGATGTGTCTTGCTGATGTATTGTAGCTGGGCTCGTTTGTTTCACCAATTTGGAAAACGAAATTAATTGAGCAGCTCTTTTTTGGGGTAGCTGATAAGACTCTTTCTCCAGGGACTGTGTTCAACTTGCTAAGCGAGCTTTGTACCCACTTGTCCATTCTCCCACCACATCGGGTAGCGGGGGCTGAGCAGCAAAGGCAGGTTTTTAAGGGATATCAAAAACACAATATAGCACTTTAATGGATTGACTAAATAAATGTCCATATTGTTATGCCAAACAGTGAACGCTTTATCTGAATTTAGGTAAGCAAGATTATTACCTAGAAGAAAAAGAAACTACATCACCTTGAGTAAAGACACTAAAGATCAGTAAGGAAAATTGGGATTAACATGTATTTCAGAGACTATACCAAATTTTCAGAGATTTCAACCAAAGACCTGGCTAAGGTGAGTGTGCCCCAGATGCCCCACAACGCTTTCAAACACTGCAAAAGTGTTTAAAATGGAAGCACTCGGCGCTCCAGTCCCCTTCCTCCCCCCCCTTCCCCAGCCCAATCCTGCCTCCCAACCCTCCCCATGCACCATGATTGGTGTCCTGGCCTGATTGTTTTTTTTTAAAAAGGAAAACAAACCAACGGTGCGTGGCGTCCTTGCCAGCACCATCACTTCAACCAAAGACCTGGCTAAGGTGAGTGTGCCCCAGATGCCCCACATCGCTTTCAAACACTGCAAAAGTGTTTAAAATGGAAGCACTCGGCGCTCCAGTCCCCTTCCTCCCCCCCCTTCCCCAGCCCAATCCTGCCTCCCAACCCTCCCCCTGCACCATGATTGGTGTCCTGGCCCGATTTGAAAAAAAAGAAAAAAAAGGAAAACAAACCAACGGTGCGTGGCGTCCTCACCAGCACCATCACTTCAACCAAAGACCTGGATAAGGTGAGTGTGCCCCAGATGCCCGACAACGCTTCCAAACACTGCAAAAGTGTTTAAAATAGAAGCGCTAAGCGCTCCAGTCCCCTTCCTCCTTCCCCCCCTTCCCCAGCCCAATCCCGCCTCCCAACCTTCCCCCTGCACCATGGTTGGTGTCTTGGCCACATGTCATGAACCCTCCCAGGGCAGCCCTCTGCCCAGCAGCCCCTGCGGCTAAGGACCCCAAGGCCAAGGGCGGCTCCAACATTGGCGGCTCCAACATTGGCAGCTCCAAGATGTGTCTGCAGGTGTCCGCAGGGGAAGCCAGTGGGGCCAGCAGTCAACAGACACCAACAAAAACTGTGAGTGTGGCATGGGTGGGGAGTGGAGCAATCACTCTACTCCAGAAAACCCCTGCCACTCTGTCTTACCTCCCATTGACATGGACTGCCATGGACTCACACCAGGTACACTCAGAAAGATTTGTGACCACCAGACTGAACTTAGTCATGACAGGATTGTCAAGGCTGCCTTGCATTACATACTGACTTACTTGTCAAGGTCAGCAAGCGCCGCACTTAGATGAAATTTCAATGTTAGCATGCCCACATTTAGAATTGTGATTATTAGCATGTCCAGACTTAGATAGAATTGCGAATACTAGCATGTCCAGACTTTTTATTAGCATCTAAGTCCACACTTGGATAGAGTTATGAATATTAGCCTGCGTCACATCTAGATAGGACTTTGAATATTAGCATGTCCAGACTTGGATGGAATTGTGAATGTCCAGACTTAGATAGAATTGTGAATACTAGCATGTCCAGACTTGGATGGAATTGTGAATGTCCAGACTTAGATAGAATTGTGAATATTAGCATGTCCAGACTTGGATAGAATTGTGAATACTAGCATGCCTAGACTTGGATAGAATTGTGAATATCAGCATGTCCACACTTAGACAGAATTGTGAATACTAGCATGTCCAGACTTGGATAGAATTGTGGATACTAGCATGCCTAGACTTGGATAGAATTGTGACTATCAGCATGTCCACACTTAGATAGAATTGTGAATATTAGCATGTCCACACCTAGATAGAATTGTGAATATTAGCATGTCCACACTTAGATAGAATTGTGAATATTAGCATGTCCAGACTTGGATAGAATTGTGGATACTAGCATGCCTAGACTTGGATAGAATAGTGAATATTAGCATGTGCACACTTAGATAGAATTGTGAATATTAGCATGCCTAGACTTGGATAGAATTGCGAATGTTGGCCTGCGTAGCATCTGGATAGGACTTTGAATATTGGCATGTCCACACTTAGACAGAATTGTGAATATTGGCATGTCGACAACTAGATATAATTGTGAATATTAGCATGTCCAGACTTGGATAGAATCTGTGAATATTAGCATCTAAGTCCACACTTGGATAGAGTTATGAATATTAGCCTGCGTCACATCTAGATAGGACTTTGAATATTAGCATGTCCAGACTTAGATAGAATTGTGAACACTAGCATGTCCAGACTTAGATAGAATTGTGAATATTAGCATGTCCACACTTAGATAGAATTGTGAATACTAGCATGTCCAGACTTGGGTGGAATTGTGAATGTCCAGACTTAGATAGAATTGTGAATATTAGCATGTCCAGACTTGGATAGAATTGTGAATACTAGCATGCCTAGACTTGGATAAAATTGTGAATATTAGCATGTCCACACTTAGATAGAATTGTGAATATTAGCATGCCTAGACTTGGATAGCATTGTGAATACTAGCATGCCTAGACTTGGATAGAATTGAGAATGTTGGCCTGCGTCACATCTGGATGGGACTTTGAATATTGGCATGTCCACACTTAGACAGAATTGTGAATATTGGCATGTCGACAACTAGATAGAATTGTGAATATTAGCATGCCTAAACTTGGATAGAATTGTGAATACTAGCATGCCTAGACTTGGATAGCATTGTGAATACTAGCATGCCTAGACTTGGATAGAATTGAGAATGTTGGCCTGCGTCACATCTGGATGGGACTTTGAATATTGGCATGTCCACACTTAGACAGAATTGTGAATACTAGCATGTCCAGACTTGGATAGAATTGTGAATATCAGCATGTCCACACTTAGATAGGACTTTGACTATTGGCATGTCCACACTTAGACAGAATTGTGAATATTAGCATGTCCAGACTTGGATAGAATTGTGGATACTAGCATGCCTAGACTTGGATAGAATTGTGAATATTAGCATGTCCACACTTAGATGGAATTGTGAATATTAGCATGTCCACACTTAGATAGAATTGTGAATACTAGCATGTCCAGACTTGGATGGAATTGTGAATGTCCAGACTTAGATAGAATTGCGAATATTAGCATGTCCAGACTTGGATAGAATTGTGAATACTAGCATGCCTAGACTTGGATAGAATTGTGAATATTAGCATATCCACACTTAGATAGAATTGTGAATATTAGCATGCCTAGACTTGAATAGAATTGTGAATACTAGCATGCCTAGACTTGGATAGAATTGAGAATGTTGGCCTGCGTCACATCTGGATAGGACTTTGAATATTGGCATGTCCACACTTAGACAGAATTGTGAATATTGGCATGTCGACAACTAGATAGAATTGTGAATATTAGCATGTCCATACTTGTATAGAATCTGTGAATATTAGCATGTCCACACTTAGATAGAATTGTGAATACTAGCATGTCCAGACTTGGGTGGAATTGTGAATGTCCAGACTTAGATAGAATTGTGAATATTAGCATGTCCAGACTTGGATAGAATTGTGAATACTAGCATGCCTAGTCTTGGATAAAATTGTGAATATTAGCATGTCCACACTTAGATAGAATTGTGAATATTAGCATGCCTAGACTTGGATAGCATTGTGAATACTAGCATGCCTAGACTTGGATAGAATTGAGAATGTTGGCCTGCGTCACATCTGGATGGGACTTTGAATATTGGCATGTCCACACTTAGACAGAATTGTGAATATTGGCATGTCGACAACTAGATAGAATTGTGAATATTAGCATGCCTAAACTTGGATAGAATTGTGAATACTAGCATGCCTAGACTTGGATAGCATTGTGAATACTAGCATGCCTAGACTTGGATAGAATTGAGAATGTTGGCCTGCGTCACATCTGGATGGGACTTTGAATATTGGCATGTCCACACTTAGACAGAATTGTGAATACTAGCATGTCCAGACTTGGATAGAATTGTGAATATCAGCATGTCCACACTTAGATAGGACTTTGAATATTGGCATGTCCACACTTAGACAGAATTGTGAATATTAGCATGTCCAGACTTGGATAGAATTGTGGATACTAGCATGCCTAGACTTGGATAGAATTGTGAATATTAGCATGTCCACACTTAGATGGAATTGTGAATATTAGCATGTCCACACTTAGATAGAATTGTGAATACTAGCATGTCCAGACTTGGATGGAATTGTGAATGTCCAGACTTAGATAGAATTGCGAATATTAGCATGTCCAGACTTGGATAGAATTGTGAATACTAGCATGCCTAGACTTGGATAGAATTGTGAATATTAGCATATCCACACTTAGATAGAATTGTGAATATTAGCATGCCTAGACTTGAATAGAATTGTGAATACTAGCATGCCTAGACTTGGATAGAATTGAGAATGTTGGCCTGCGTCACATCTGGATAGGACTTTGAATATTGGCATGTCCACACTTAGACAGAATTCTGAATATTGGCATGTCGACAACTAAATAGAATTGTGAATACTAGCATGTCCAGACTTGGGTGGAATTGTGAATGTCCAGACTTAGATAGAATTGTGAATATTAGCATGTCCAGACTTGGATAGAATTGTGAATACTAGCATGCCTAGTCTTGGATAAAATTGTGAATATTAGCATGTCCACACTTAGATAGAATTGTGAATATTGGCATGCCTAGACTTGGATAGCATTGTGAATACTAGCATGCCTAGACTTGGATAGAATTGAGAATGTTGGCCTGCGTCACATCTGGATGGGACTTTGAATATTGGCATGTCCACACTTAGACAGAATTGTGAATATTGGCATGTCGACAACTAGATAGAATTGTGAATATTAGCATGCCTAAACTTGGATAGAATTGTGAATACTAGCATGCCTAGACTTGGATAGCATTGTGAATACTAGCATGCCTAGACTTGGATAGAATTGAGAATGTTGGCCTGCGTCACATCTGGATGGGACTTTGAATATTGGCATGTCCACACTTAGACAGAATTGTGAATACTAGCATGTCCAGACTTGGATAGAATTGTGAATATCAGCATGTCCACACTTAGATAGGACTTTGAATATTGGCATGTCCACACTTAGACAGAATTGTGAATATTAGCATGTCCAGACTTGGATAGAATTGTGGATACTAGCATGCCTAGACTTGGATAGAATTGTGAATATTAGCATGTCCACACTTAGATGGAATTGTGAATATTAGCATGTCCACACTTAGATAGAATTGTGAATACTAGCATGTCCAGACTTGGATGGAATTGTGAATGTCCAGACTTAGATAGAATTGCGAATATTAGCATGTCCAGACTTGGATAGAATTGTGAATACTAGCATGCCTAGACTTGGATAGAATTGTGAATATTAGCATATCCACACTTAGATAGAATTGTGAATATTAGCATGCCTAGACTTGAATAGAATTGTGAATACTAGCATGCCTAGACTTGGATAGAATTGAGAATGTTGGCCTGCGTCACATCTGGATAGGACTTTGAATATTGGCATGTCCACACTTAGACAGAATTGTGAATATTGGCATGTCGACAACTAGATAGAATTGTGAATATTAGCATGTCCATACTTGTATAGAATCTGTGAATATTAGCATGTCCACACTTAGATAGAATTGTGAATACTAGCATGTCCAGACTTGGGTGGAATTGTGAATGTCCAGACTTAGATAGAATTGTGAATATTTGCATGTCCAGACTTGGATAGCATTGTGAATACTAGCATGCCTAGACTTGGATAGAATTGAGAATGTTGGCCTGCGTCACATCTGGATGGGACTTTGAATATTGGCATGTCCACACTTAGACAGAATTGTGAATACTAGCATGTCCAGACTTGGATAGAATTGTGAATATCAGCATGTCCACACTTAGATAGGACTTTGAATATTGGCATGTCCACACTTAGACAGAATTGTGAATATTAGCATGTCCAGACTTGGATAGAATTGTGGATACTAGCATGCCTAGACTTGGATAGAATTGTGAATATTAGCATGTCCACACTTAGATGGAATTGTGAATATTAGCATGTCCACACTTAGATAGAATTGTGAATACTAGCATGTCCAGACTTGGATGGAATTGTGAATGTCCAGACTTAGATAGAATTGCGAATATTAGCATGTCCAGACTTGGATAGAATTGTGAATACTAGCATGCCTAGACTTGGATAGAATTGTGAATATTAGCATATCCACACTTAGATAGAATTGTGAATATTAGCATGCCTAGACTTGAATAGAATTGTGAATACTAGCATGCCTAGACTTGGATAGAATTGAGAATGTTGGCCTGCGTCACATCTGGATAGGACTTTGAATATTGGCATGTCCACACTTAGACAGAATTGTGAATATTGGCATGTCGACAACTAGATAGAATTGTGAATATTAGCATGTCCATACTTGTATAGAATCTGTGAATATTAGCATGTCCACACTTAGATAGAATTGTGAATACTAGCATGTCCAGACTTGGGTGGAATTGTGAATGTCCAGACTTAGATAGAATTGTGAATATTTGCATGTCCAGACTTGGATAGAATTGTGAATACTAGCATGCCTAGACTTGGATACAATTGTGAATATTAGCATGTCCACACTTAGATAGAATTGTGAATATTAGCATGCCTAGACTTGGATAGCATTGTGAATACTAGCATGCCTAGACTTGGATAGAATTGAGAATGTTGGCCTGCGTCACATCTGGATGGGACTTTGAATATTGGCATGTCCACACTTAGACAGAATTGTGAATATTGGCATGTCGACAACTAGATAGAATTGTGAATATTAGCATGCCTAAACTTGGATAGAATTGTGAATACTAGCATGCCTAGACTTGGATAGCATTGTGAATACTAGCATGCCTAGACTTGGATAGAATTGAGAATGTTGGCCTGCGTCACATCTGGATGGGACTTTGAATATTGGCATGTCCACACTTAGACAGAATTGTGAATACTAGCATGTCCAGACTTGGATAGAATTGTGAATATCAGCATGTCCACACTTAGATAGGACTTTGAATATTGGCATGTCCACACTTAGACAGAATTGTGAATATTAGCATGTCCAGACTTGGATAGAATTGTGGATACTAGCATGCCTAGACTTGGATAGAATTGTGAATATTAGCATGTCCACACTTAGATGGAATTGTGAATATTAGCATGTCCACACTTAGATAGAATTGTGAATACTAGCATGTCCAGACTTGGATGGAATTGTGAATGTCCAGACTTAGATAGAATTGCGAATATTAGCATGTCCAGACTTGGATAGAATTGTGAATACTAGCATGCCTAGACTTGGATAGAATTGTGAATATTAGCATATCCACACTTAGATAGAATTGTGAATATTAGCATGCCTAGACTTGAATAGAATTGTGAATACTAGCATGCCTAGACTTGGATAGAATTGAGAATGTTGGCCTGCGTCACATCTGGATAGGACTTTGAATATTGGCATGTCCACACTTAGACAGAATTGTGAATATTGGCATGTCGACAACTAGATAGAATTGTGAATATTAGCATGTCCATAATCTGTGAATATTAGCATCTAAGTCCACACTTGGATAGAGTTGTGAATACTAGCATGTCCAGACTTGGATGGAATTGTGAATATTAGCATGTCCAGACTTAGATAGAATTGTGAATATTAGCATGTCCACACTTAGATAGAATCGTGATTACTAGCATGTCCAGACTTGGATAGAACTGCGAATGTTAGCATGCTAAAGGTCAGGTATCCCACTAACCAATGTAAGCTCAAACTCTCCATACTTATTTCACTCAAAAAACTCACACAACCATCTCTCGCACAACAAGCCGTACGCACTTCACAACACAGCAACAACACATAAGCCGGAGCAACAGCACACGCGGACTGACACCGATCCAATACCCGCACCAAAGCTCAGTATCTGGTGTATACCGAGGTGAAGCTGCCAACAGAACACCACTCCTCTCACTATCCTACTCCCTCTTCACCTTACTAACCCATCCCACCTTATCATTTACAGATCTGCCACAGCACCTGGGGACCAATTCCGTTGGTGATGGTGCGCGGTACAAATACCTTTAACATTTAACATTTAACATTAGCTATATAAAAAAGCATATTTCTCTGTTATGAGTGCTTTACATAAAATCCCAGAGAGCATTAGATCAAGGTGAATGTTGCCTTAGTTTTGCGCTTCTCTGGCAGTATCTGAATTAACCCTTTGAAGAGGGTTGCTGGTTGGTTCCTTTAATAAGTTGCACAAATGGTTACCCCTTTGTATGGGTAACCTTGACTTTTCCAAAATAAACCAATGTAGCTGTAGTCTTTTGTTGAATGTCGTTCTGCACCAAAGTTCTCCCATTGGGCCTATTCAGTGAATGGATCAATGTTACTCAGTTGTGACAGAGGTCAGGGCTCTTCTGTGGCCTTGGCCTGTACCTTTATCACTTTGCACATTGTACAAGTGCCACAAATATTGTGTTACAATGAATGCTTCACAGTACAACACATCAGTCAAGCTGGTACTCCAGTCATGCCCAGTGCTACACTTTTGATAGGTAGGCTAGTATCAGCCCACTGCCCCACTTTGGAACCTCATGGCTGGTTTTCTTTAGATCACTCCATCAGGTCTGGGCATACAAAATGTTTTTTGTCACAACATTAGTGTGATTTTGGTGATAAGCACTTCGGAGGTGGTTACAACAAATCAGTAACAGCCTGCCTTCAAGGGCATTATCACAATTAGTAACCCAGCAACACACCTGGTTACTTAGCATAAATAATTTTGGAAGATGAAAAGATGCTTGCGGGCAATTGTTTGATCAGGATAGAACTATTATCCTTTTTAAAGATGCCCAGTACTAAAAAAAGAAAAGGAATCGTGAAAAAGATCCCTTTTTTCTTGTTTTATTGGCAGACCCAAAGAGCAAGAATTGAAGCAGTAGAAGAGAAAGGGTCAGGCAAGTGGATCCTCAAGGGGGATGGGGGTGTCAAACCGCAGCACGAGGATTACGGCGCGCGCGCAGGCCTCGCTGCACTAACACGCGGGAGCCAGGTGTGCGCATAACTTTTCTTTATTCTAACATGGCGGCAACTGCCGAACTCCCTTCCCGTCCCTCCCTTTCCCCTGACGTCACGTGCTGGACGTCACTACGTTACGGCCGCAACGGCGGCCGGGCCCAGCACAACGATGGGGGTGGGCTGACATCTCCCCCCTTTTTAACATGCGAGATGCTCCTATCTCCTTACCCCATTTCTTCTATGAGGCGGAGCGGCTTGATGCGGCTTCTCTGAGGACGTCTCGCCCCGCCCGGTGTCGCACAGTCTCTGACAGGGGTTGCGCTGTCCCTTTCTGTCTCCGACTCCTCGGCGTCTCCATGGTAGGGTTCCTCTGACGGACCACCCTCGTCACTGTCTTTGTCCCATTCCCACCGCTCTCCGTGGTGGGGCCTTACCCGCTTAAACTGTGAGCTATTTTGGGTTATGGACGTGCAGTCACTTCTTTGTGCTGTGACCATTGTTCCTTTCTTATGGGTGACCACGAGAGGGGTGGGTGCGAAGGTTGCTTCTTCTTTTCTGTGTTTGGGTTGTCTGACCCATACTTCGTCGCCTGGCTGCATGAGGTTTTCTCGCGCCCTTCTCTTTCTGTCCGTTGCTTCCTTCATTTGCGCTTTGTTCCTTTCGTCATTGACTCTTGCTTCTCGTTCAAGGCTTGTCACGCCCTCGGGTCTTGGGTCCTCGGGTAGCCTTGTGGTGATCTGCCTCCGGAATAGCAGGTCCGCCGGGCATATGCCTGTGGTGCTGTGTGGCGTGTGGCGGTACTCCCTGAGCAGTTGATTGAGGGCCTGCTCGAAGGGTTTGTTTTGGATGTGGGCGATCTGTAGTGTTCTCTTGACGTTGGTCATGAATCTTTCGACCATGCCATTTGCCTGAGGCCATCGGGGTGTTATCCTTTGATGTTGGAATCCCATGTATCGTGCGAACTTTTGAAACTCGTGACTTATGAAGGTGGGACCGTTGTCTGGCTTTATGATTTTGGGGATCCCGTACGCTGACAGCATCCGGTCAAGGGCGGGAATAACACTCGATGTTGCACTGCTTTCCACGATCTGGGCGTCTCGGTACCTCAAATGTTCATCCATGAGTACCACGACGTGCGTGCCATCATTCAATGGTCTGAACAGGTCCACTGCTAGCTCCTCCCGTACTTTAGTGGGAAGCGGTGACATTTTGATTCGGGTGTGGCGGCGGAGCTACCTGTGCGCAGATGTGGCATCCCCCTACGATGGTTTCTACTAGGCTGTCGAGCTGTGGGAACCACACCTTCTGCCGGAGAAGTCATTTCGTGGCCACTACCCCGCGATGTCCTTCATGGGCCAGGTGTATCGTCCTCTCCCGGTGTATCCTTGGAATGACGACTTTGCACCCTTTTAGTAGTACCTTGTCCTCCACCACTGTCAATTCGTCACGGACTAGATGTAGCCCTTTAACCTCTTCCTTGACTTCGTCCGCTTCCGCCTTCGCTTGCTGCCTCATGAGGGCCCTTTTGTCTGTTAGTAGGCAGTGTCTAATGATGCGTAGTGCAGGATCCGATTCCGACTGAGCTGCTATTTCTGCCCAACCTATGGGCAGTGGTTGTAGGTGGTGAATGACGTAGTTGATGTACGCGTCCGCAATGGAGGGTTGAGACACCGTGGATGTCGCGGGGTGACGGGAAAGATAGTCGGCCGTATTGTCCTCCTTTCCGGGTTGATGTTTTACCGTGAATTGGTAGTCTTGTAGCCTCAGGCCCCATCTGGCTATCCTTGGTGGCATAATGGCTTTAGGGTTTCCATAGATGGTCAGGAGAGCCTGGTGATCCGTGACTATTGTGAATTTCTTGCCGAAGAGGAACAAGTGAAAGTACTCACAGGCCCATACTACAGCCAAGCTCTCCTTTTCCGCCTGGGAGTATGCCTGTTCTGGGTTGTTAGACTCCTGCTGGCGTATGCGACTATGTGGACATTTCGTGGTTCTTCCGGATCTTTTTGTGTCAGGATGGCACCAAGGCCTACCGGGCTGGCGTCTACAATCACCTCGGTGTCTCGTCGGGCATCAAAGTACGCCATGTCCTCTGCCTGTGAAATGGCGTTCCGAATGGCTTCAAATGCCTCTTGATACTCCTTCGACCAGACGAACGGTGTGTCCTTGCGCGTGAGCAGTCGAAGGGGGTTGCTGACTGTGGCATAGTCCTTTCGGTATCCGGAGCAATAGCTCGCTAGGACCAGGAATGAGCGCAGATCTGTTGTGTTCACGGGGGGGTGGCAGAGTTCAGAGATTCTACTTTTTCTGGGTCCGGCCTCATGCCCTTCCCTCAGAATATGTGACCGAAGAATCTCAGGGATCCCTTGGAGAATTCACACTTCGCCTTGTTTAGTGTGAGGCCGGCCTCTTCCATTGCCTGACACACTTTGTGGAGCGCCCTATCGTGTTCTTCCTGCGTTTTGCCATATACCAGGACATCATCTGAATAATTCAGACAGTTTGGGATGTGCCGAATTACTTTGTGAATCTCTTCTTGGAAAATTTCAGCCGCTGAAGAAATGCCGAAACTGAGTCTTTTGTATTGAAATAACCCAAGGTGGGTGACGAAAGTGATGATATATCGGGATTCGGCTGCGATTTCGATCTGGTGATACCCTTTCGTCAGGTCCAGTTTTGAAAAAACTCTTGATCCGTGTAAGAGATGGATCATATCTGTGATCCTGGGCGCCTGGTGTCTCTCTCTCTCTCGATGGCGGTGTTTGCTCTGCGCATGTCGATGCACAGACGGATGGACCCGTCCGGTGCCTTCTTGGGGACAGGGACGATGGGTGAGACCCAGGGGGTGGGCCCCGATACTGGTTCAATAACGTCCATCTTGATCAGTTTATCAAGTTCTTCTTCCACTTGTCTTTGAATGTTAAATGGAATCCCGTGGTAGTGTTGGGCTACTGGTTTGATAAGTGGGTCTATATGCAGGTGTACTTTCCGGTGTTTTAGCTTTCCTAGGCCGTGGAATAGTTTAGGGAAGGTCTGTTCAATAATCTCCGGTTTGGCGAAGTACTTATGAGCCATCAGCTGATAGAGAATGTGTACCAGGCCCATTTCCACAGCTGTCCTGAAGCTTAGGATGCAGCCGCTATCGGCTTCCGTTTTGAGGATATGTAGCGGTATTCTCGCAGAGTGGTCTTTGTGGGTGCACCACGCTGTAATTGTGCCTTTGCACGGTAGGGGAGTCGTGGATCCATACGGGTAAATGTCTATATCGGCTTCCTTGATTTTGGGAGGTGGAGTCAGTGCTTCATAGGTTTGTTCATTAATGATATTCACCGTGGCCCCAGTGTCTATGAGAAACTTCACCGGCGTGTTGTTTACGTTTAACTTGAGTATAGGGCTGTGCTGTGTGGCTGCCGTGTTGGTCTTGACGGCCCACCCGTAGCCCTTTTTCCTCTGGTCGTCTCCTGAGGACGGGGTGTCGCTGCTGGTGGGGGATCACGTTTCTATGTATAGGACGTAACGTCTTCTGTGGGAGCGCCGCGTGTCCTCCGACGAGCGTCTGTCATCCCGGGAGTAGTGGCTGGATCTGCTGCTGTCTTCTCTTTTCATCGGCTTCCGGTCACTCTCTCCTCTGGACCTGGGCGGGCTCTGTCGACTGTATCGGCGCCTCTCTTGTGTTCGGGGTCTGCCTTGTGCGTGCACTGGGGCGTTCTTGCACATGGCCCTGAAGTGGTCCATGCCGCCACATGCCGCGCATTGTTGTCCCAGGGCTGGGCACTCCCCAGCGTGTGGATATTCGTATCCGCACTTGTAGCAGGTGGCCTCTGTGCGCCTCCCTCCCTGACTGGGGTTTGTGTGGAGTTTGTTGACAGATTCCGTGTGTTCTCCTAGCTGTTGTATGGAGACTTTCCCCAGATTGTCCAGTTGCGAATCTACGGTGGCCTCCATGCGAGCCAGTGCTAGCATTTCTTCAAGTGACCTTTGTTTCTGCAGGAGTTGTTTGCGAAAAGGTTGCGAGAGGCATCCTGCGATCACTTGCGATCTGAGGGCTTCTTCGTTTGAATATTTGTGGAATTCACAATGCTTTAGTTTTATGCGCAGGCGCAAAACAAAATTGTCTATGGATTCGCCCTTTTCTTGCCTGGTCGTGTGGAATACGTGACGTTCATAGTCGACGTTCGTGTGTGGGGCGAAGTATTCAGATAATTTGGCATGGAGTTCTCCGTATGTGACTGTGTCGACGTTGAGTAGCTCTCTGGCTATGTCCCTCACCGCTGGCCCAACTGCCATGAACAGCGTGTTCTTCAACCTTGCGTCATCAGTTAGCCCTATCGCTCCCGTGTAGAATTTGAAGTCTCTGAGCCATATGGTCCATCGGGGTCCCAGATTTGAAGTGTCTCTAATTTTGAAGTGGTTTAGCATGTGCATCACCTGTGCTGCTCCTCCTTCCGTGTGAGTGGGCAGATTGTTGCCTTTATTTCCATCTCCTCCTCCTGGCGAGGCTGCTGCGGTGCTTGCCCCTCCTGTGGATGAAGCGGGCGTGCTTGCAGTGTCTGACATCTTGAACAACTGTTTGCTGACCGACGTGCCTCTGACGGTGAGCTTGTCTCCGTGCTCCTGTGTTGGGGCTGTGCCTGCCCGTGTGGTATGCCCCTCCCAATGTCGCCTTCGGGCCTGTTCCTTTCTGGGGGCGGGCGCTTGTACTGTACGCCTGTGTTCCCCTTTAGGTTGGCAGTTCGTGTGGAGTCGTGAAGTGGGTGTGGAGCGGGCGCTTAGTATGCGCGCCCCTTCCTTCCCGCTTTCTCGTGCTGCTCAGATGTCCCGCCGGGAGGTATGTAGAGGAGCGGGCCTCTCCCTTCCTTTGTTGTCTGGCGGCTTGTGGGCTGCGGTCCGGGGGGGCTCACGACGTGGTCTGGAGCGCTTCTCTCCCCACTGCAGTCAGACGCCGGTGGCTCCCAGCTGTCGAGCGTTGTGGAGGTGCGCCGACGCGCTGAACCGCACGATTGCGGACCTCAACACGGCACTAGTGGGCCGTACTTCCTCGTCGCCATTGTCAAACCGCAGCACGAGGATTACACCGTGCGCGCAGGCCTCGCTGCAATAACACGCGGGAGCCAGGTGTGCGCATAACTTTTCTTTATTCTAACATGGCGGCAACTGCCGAACTCCCTTCTCGTCCTTCCCCTTCCCCTGACGTCACGTCCTGGACGTCACTACGCTACGGCCGCAACGGTGGCCGGCCCCAGCACAACGATGCGGGTGGGCTGACAGGGGGGGGGACAAATAAAAAATAACAGTGGACGAGGAAGCATGTGGGAGAAGCATGAGTCAGGTCAGAGTGTATGATAGATGGAGGACTGGGCGTGTCGAGCCATGAGAATGCTTGGGACACTCAGTGGTGGAAGTGAGCGGGAATGGTCGGGAGCTGTGTCACACTACTTATATTTTTTACCGTTAACAACTCCACTACTGTTTGCAATCATTTTCACCAGTCTGGAACTGTTCTTTGCGAAGTTAAAGTACACATCTCCAAGTGTCAATTACAGCAAAACTGATATCTGTTTCAGCTCAATTGGCTGTCAGCCAGCATGACTGCAACCCTTGAGAAATGTGTTGCACTTTGCTCCTTTCCTTCCTACTCTTTCCCCCACCAGTGTCACAGTTACACTACTTTTCTTTTACACTTGTATCACTGAAAGCACTGCCTAACGTTGGTGGCGATAACCTGCAATCCAAGCATACACATTACCCAACGCACCCGAGCTAGGTGCTATTCCTTACAGGAACCTTTGTAGTGTAATTCGCAAGTCTTTGTGGCAGCTGTAGTGGTTTAAAGACTCTCTGGTTGCCATTTAATCCTGACGTAAGCCATACGAATGCCCCAAATACTGGAAACAGCTCCCTTGTGGGCACAGACAAGTGTGGCAGCCTCTCTTATAACTTTTACCACAGCCTTAGGCCCCTGTCTCTGCTGGCTGCCATTGCTCTCAGGATTTCAAGCGTCATGAGTTCTCAGCTCAACACTCATGGAGGCCTCCCGTGGCAATTGATATGGTGTTCTTGTGGTCTCTTCGCCTCAGAAAGGAGTCTTGAAATGATGTACGCCAGCTGATGCTCCTCATAATTTATGTTACGTTTGCTTCTTCTTCTCCTGTACCCAGGCTCAACTTCCATCAGTCTCATAAGACCAAACGCAATACCCGCTGCAAAATATGGGGAGGGACTCCTGTTATTCCCACCACCCAGAAGCATAGCAGAGTTTGGGTTGATCTGGCGGCCCTTGCACAGGGCAGGGGCTG
This sequence comes from Ambystoma mexicanum, assembly GCF_040938575.1. Taxonomy (NCBI): domain Eukaryota; kingdom Metazoa; phylum Chordata; class Amphibia; order Caudata; family Ambystomatidae; genus Ambystoma; species Ambystoma mexicanum. The sequence goes on along the minus strand of NC_090924.1, from coordinate 172,079,643 downwards.
CAGCTTGGTTTGTTATGTTATAATGCTGACTTCCACTGATCGAGGTCCAGACCCTCAGGTTAAGTTGGAATTTTGGGAGCCTCTGAAAATCCCTGATTACTGACAGTGAGGTGTAAGCATCGAACCTTGACTGATAAATGTAGGCCCTTAAATGCTCTTTCAAGGAATTGATCTTCGGTGCTCTCAGCAGGTATGTTGCTGTCCATCAACTGCATGCATTCTAACCATAAAGCAGGCATGGTGCCTCAGGCATTTCAATTTATTACGTTCCTTGAGAATCCCTGTCAATGTGTTGTATTTGTGGGGCTTAGCACTTTTGACTAAAAAGACTTCTGCTTGTTTCCAAAAAGTAGCTGATGGCAGAACCCCAAGATAAATATATGTTAGGTACCACTTCCTTCACTCACACCACAGATACAATCGCTCCTTTGGGTTCTGATTCAGGCTCCCTCTGATCCTCTGAAGAAAATGAACATGAGGCGGAGGAAGTTAATGCAGAGGTATCTTCCCTCACTTTGCACTTTATTGCCCAATTACCCATTCTTGTGCATGTCTGACAGATACAGAATCAGTGACTCAACTGTTGATGAGCGAGTCAATGTTCACCATTCTAATGTGCTCTTATAGCTCCATCACTAGCTTTGAAGCACATGTTATGTTATGTTATTGGGAATTTGTATAGCGCCTTTTACCATTGGTATGATTCCAAAGTGCTGTGGGTTGAACATCCTTGGGGATCGCAGTCCAGGTCAGTGGAGATATTAATGTAGTAAAACATGCTTGGGTGCTCTCAGTATGTGTGCAGCTAGTGTGGGATGAGTGGTGTGTAGCTGCATACTAGGTGTGCTAGGTGTGGTGCAGTGGTTGTGTGAGATCAGTAGAATATGTGCAGCAAGACCAATGGACCTGGGTATCTGCATTCCAGGAACGCTGGATTTTGTGAATGAGACTATTTGTGCAGCTAGGCAGATTTTGAGGGGTATAGCTGCATTCTAAAGGCTTTTGAGGTGAACATAGAGGTGTATGAGTATGTGTGCAGCTAGGCCGAATAAATCGAGGGGGGTAGCTGAATTCTACTGTTTGTTGGTGCAGAGGAACGTGTTAGCATAATGGTGTACTTGAGTGTCTGTGTGCTTTCCAGGGGGACCCTGTTCCTGTTGAGCTTCCAGAGCCTGTTGAGGGTGTGGTATCTAATTTGGGTTTGGGCTGTTGGGCTAAGGTCCTCCCTCTATTTTGTTGGGTTAAATTGCTATGGCCCTGCTCCTTTCTTCTTCCCTTCACTCTGACCTTACTCCTTGGTCTCTGACTGCTCCTTCTTCTGACGCCAGAACCTTGGAGTCATCTTCGACTTCTCTCTCTCCTTCCTCCCTCACACTCAGGACATTGCCAAGAAGACCCACTTTCAGCTCTTCCTTCTCAAAGGAATCCTCCCTCTTCTCAAATTCCCCCAGAGGCTTAATGTTACCCGAGCCCCGGTTCTATCTAGGCTTGACTATTGCAATAGCCTCCACCTGAATCTACCTTCTTCCACTCTGGGACCCCTCCAGCTAATCCAGAATAGGGCAGTAAGACTTATCCTTGACCTTAAGCCCAGGGACCGCATCGCTCCTGCCCTAAAAAGTCTTCATTGTCTACTGGTTGCTGCACAGATTAAATCCAAATCCCTCTGCATCATCCACAAGGCTGTCTGGGCCCGGGGACCACATTATCTTTATCTTTATCTTACTAAATATTCTCCCTCTAGACAACTTTGTTCCTCTAGCAGCAACGCTTTGTGTGTAAAGCGTTTTGCTAAACAGAGGGTAGGTGGTTGATCGCTTTCCTCAGATGGCTCCCTCCTATGGAACAGCCTCCCCCTGCCTCTGCACCTTGAGCAGGACCTTCTTAAATTTTGGAAGCTCCTCAATACTTTCCTCTTCACCTCTTCCTTCCCTTCTTCCCTTGTCTGCTAATTCCACAGTTGCTGTGATTGGTGTCCGAGGTCCTTCTGCATCCTCAGGGCCCCTGACCTCCCACTCCCAATCGGCCCAGCTCCTGTCTTCCCTCAGCACTTGCTCTGGCACATCCTCAGCCCTGCAGGATCCCACTTACTCCTAACATTGCCCTTGGCCATGTAGCACTCAACAATCAAGCACTTCATCTGTGGCTCACCCATCAGCCTGGACCCCCCAGCACTTACTCCCTCTGCCCTTTTCCATGCTGCAGTTGCATGTTCTGAATACTCACAAGGCATAGTAGGTTTGTCCTTCCTGCTTTTCCATCCACTACTCTTATTCATTATTGTGTTATGTAATGCATTTCACTCCCTTGCCCCCCCCCTCGCCCTGTGGGTGATATGAAACAGTATTTTATTTGCTGTATAAGCACCTAACAAGCAAACAATAAATAAATATGATGAAGACTGACCGGTGGTGACAGGCAGAGCTGTCCCAACACATGTTTTTATTGTATAGGTGCTGGAGACGTGCTAGATGGATTCCCCGACAAGTAGTTGTACTAAATACATTCCCTGCTACTTGCCCGAGTGTATATCAATGTCTCTGTCTCCCTCCTTGACCCCCGGTCAATATATTGCAGGATTTACAAGACGCCTGAAACTGTATAGTATAACAAATGATTGTGAGTGTGTGGCCACAAGGGCAAAGCATCAGAACAACCACCAATCATCAATACAAGTTGCGTCCGGCCCGACAGCTCCACCCCGGGAGAGCACAGCTGACCCATCTACCCCCCGTGGCACCGCACGGACGTCCGCCAATCCTGGAGCAGCAACTGTATACAATGTATACCACCTAGCCAGCACCACCCAATCCCTGACCCAATCCCTGAGACTGCCCCCTATAGCTTGTGTCATGCGTGACGTAGTTTTGTAATAAGTAGGACTGTCTTTGCTACTGTCAGACAGAGCGCTCTCAGAGTTTGCAGAGTCCTTTGCATGCCCTATATTGATTTAGATAAAAGACCCTTTTGAATTCACCCACACTTGGTCTTGGTCTCATTCCCTTCTGGGGTGTGTCCTTTATTGCCTCTCAGTAAGGAAGTGCCTGTTTGGGGACGCTTATGTAATGCATTTCACTCCCTTGCCCCCCCCCTCGCCCTGTGGGTGATATGAAACAGTATTTTATTTGCTGTATAAGCACCTAACAAGCAAACAATAAATAAATATGATGAAGACTGACCGGTGGTGACAGGCAGAGCTGTCCCAACACATGTTTTTATTGTATAGGTGCTGGAGACGTGCTAGATGGATTCCCCGACAAGTAGTTGTACTAAATACATTCCCTGCTACTTGGGATTAGCCAAGACTAAGTGCTAAACTGGTCCTTGGTATATATTTCTTCTCAAGGATTTCCACGTATGTAGGATTAGCAAGCAAGGTCATTTCCTGGACTGATAGCGTAGTGCATATTTGCAGGGCAATGATCAAGTTCATAAGTGCTATTAGTGCTTGGGTTGGTAGTTCTGCTAAATAAATTTGCCGAAAGGTAGTTCTGCTGGATAGATTACCGGATCGGTGCGATTAGCAAAATATGTAGAGGATAAACTCACATAATTGGAATGGGAAGACAGCAAATACCTTTGTTTGTGTCTGCCATCGACCAGGAGCACTAGAGAACCCATTCTTATAAAAAATGTGCATAATCTTTCATGTCGAAACACTTCAGCAGTGGGATATTCTACTTGCCTCTGACCCAAAATGCTTGTAGAGATTAGGCGCTGAACAGGGCATGCGGGCACAGTGCCAGTGTATGAAGTTGCCATGGTGGCCCATGGAACACCTCCTGACCTTGCACACAAGCCCTAATAGAAAACACTGGGAGCACTATCAAGGTAACATACACATACAGACTCCTACATTCTGCTGGTGAGGCCCCAGCCACTCACCTGGTCCAGAAATGGCATAGGACTCCCTAATTTAACAACAGTTCCAGAAAGGGCTTCTGAGAATGTCAGAGTCTTGTGACAACCTGACAATGAGCTCCAGACCACTGACCTGTAGAAAACCTGGAGCATTGTTAGACTCTCTAAATCCCCCCACCACCTCTCACAATCCCAGATGCTGGACTTCCACTGCCAGTGAGCCTTCCAGAGACTGTCCCCAATGATGAAGTGCCCCTAGCTGCTGGTCGAGCTAGGACCAGCAGAGGCAAAAGTATCCCCACGCATAGAATCTTCCAGAAAGGACATTTTTGGAAGGGTCTTTCAAGATATTAACGAAGGTCAATGCTTTGCAAGATTTACAGAATGCTACATTCATAAAGCTATCCTTGCATCCTCTCACCCTGCATAGATCCTGAATCAATGGCGCTGCAACCTAAAATTACATGTTCTCAGCAGAGTATCTGCAACCCAGAATAGGAAACAAACGGGAATAGGCGGGGTGCCCACTCAAAATGAGACGGACAAACCAAAGGCAGTGTGTGGGGATTGGCCCTGCATAGGATGACACTTCTTATAGTGTACTGTGGGAGAGGAGTGCCTGTCTCTTTAGATACAGACTGGGACGAGAAAGCAATAAGAAATGGTAGTAGTATTTTAGTCCAATGCATTCAAAGTAAGTAAATAAATGCTCTATTTCCCCAGTAGCGTGTCATCATCTTGTAATCCCCCGCCTCATGTCCGATTTCATTAGTCAATCCCGCCCACTATTTGTTTCGTTTCTTTGGTTTATGGTATTTGCAGTGTGCCTTTTCAACACCTAGGGCCTCATTACGAGTGTGGAGGTTCGGAAACAAGCTTACCGGCACCCTTGTTTCCGGTCCGCCACACTACGAATCTGCATTCTGGGGCCGCTGAGCCCAGCAGGTCTGACCCTGCCTGGGTCAGTGGCCCAGATAGTCAGATTCATCACAGAAGCACCAGCACCGTTTGCAACAGTGGCGGTGCTTGGGACTTAGAAGATATGGTGCCTGACTTCCCGTGTCGCCGGGACTTGTAATGTCCCGGTGTCAGCGGGAAGTTAGGCGCCAGATTCGGTGTTACAGAGTTGGTGGCAAGTGGCCGCCAACCTCGTAATGAGGCCCCTATTAGATGATTTATAAACCTTCTCTGGCCAGAAATAGAAAATTAAAAATACAGAATTAGCACCAAACACCATATCGCGACACCCTCCATCCCAACCAACCTTGAAACTCCAGTCTACCATCCAACTTTTACTCCTTCTACTCTGTCACAGGGAATGATAAAGTGTCCATAGCCAAATGCATCCAAGCCCTGCTAGTTTTATAAGAGATCCAATCTCACTCCACCCCACCTTCCAAAGATATTTTTAACTCATTTCTTCTATTTGAAGTGAAGCCAGAACAACTCAAAAAAGTCATCAGCAACCCTTCAAAAAACATATACTTTTGACATTGCCAATAATGCCTGCCCTAGGAGAAAGACCTAGAAAGGGAAGATGCCCACAAGTGCAAACAAATAGAGCAAAGGCAACTTTCACACAGTCAACAATTCGGTTTCACACAAGCAAAAGGCACACAATCTACATTCATGTGTGTTAGGGAAGAACCCCCAAATGCATGGAATTACAGCATATGGTTCCCACACCATCATTCTGCAACATATGGCATGGTCGACCATAAAACTAACACATTTTCCATGCACTTCCAAATGTTGGTGGGTGAACATCAATTGATGATCCACCTAGCATATACAAGAAAGCAAAGAATGTGCCTGACTAAAATGCAGGATGAACTGCCTGTATGGAAGGACAGGTCAATAGGACCCCCCTCACCTACATCACCCACCCACGTGAAGACTCATGACTCGTCAGCAGCCCCTCATGCACCTGAGCCCGGGAGCCAGGGGGGCTGCGGATCGACATGTGAAGCTGCACGACCATAATGCATGGTGTAAAATAGACTCCATTTTGTGCTGAGCAAGACTCCATTTGCCAAAGGGCGCCAAATCCCAACACATGCAGAATAGCTCTCACACACACACACACAGGGAACCGCAGCTTGGTCCCCACTTGACCGTGCACACAGAGGCCCGAACTTCCTCCAGCCTCCACCTCATGGTAGATCCGCTGAAGGCCTGTTCTCACGAGCAACCAGAAACGAACAAACAGCAAAACAAACACTGTATCGTTTACCTTCCACAGTACATCATTGCCCCAGCCGTGATGGGGCTCATAGCTAGAGCTTGAAAAGTAACTGAAACCAGCCCAAACCTACTTGACCCGACCCAGCACCCACCCCATGACTTGTGATGTATGAGACCCTCGCCTACCCCCGAGGCATTGTGTATTCTGATATGACCATCTAACAATACATGTATATATATCGTGTTGACTAACGTTTGCTGCTATTATAACAAGAATGGTTATCAAGTAATATGTAAAGCACCTGTCTATGATATAACAATATATGTCTGTACCACATGTAGACCAGGTAAGGCAACGGAGACAGGGGGTGTTGTAATCGAAATGGTAGAGATGACATATTGCCCTTTCTGTACATAAAGCATCCTAACGCTACCTCATGTTCGTATGTCAGCAACACACATGGAATATTTATGCTAACTGACAAACCCCTAGTGTGTGACTCCCTCAATGTAAATATATGTGAAGAATCCTAAAAGCCTTAGCAGTAACACTGGGCCCTCGCCAAAGGTACGGCGCACAGCCCTGTGCAGGGAGACATGCTCAGAGCTGCAAGGCCTTCTCCCCCTCCTCCCTCCCAGGCCCGCCAGGGATAGCTGGTGTTCACAGCACAGTTTTGCCTCCCTTCCCAATCTTGCTGGACCCGCTTCAAACATCCACCTCCCCCATACCAGAGGCCTCTGCAGCTCAACCATATAAATTATGAGTTACCTGGTCCTAAATCCCACCGCCACCGGGGCACCCGGTACATGCCTCCCATGACCCATTGGTATCCCTACTGACCCCAAGTTAACGGCCCTCGAAGGGGGGCATCCAACCTTGAACCAACATATCATAATACCGTCTTGCACTGCACCCACCAAGGCAGGGTGATTAAGTAGCTCATTATGTGCCCCCTGACAACACACATTGACCTGTGGGACTATAAGATGTTGCATTGCAAAGATGTATTAGTGAATGCCCGAGTGTATATCAATGTCTCTGTCTCCCTCCCTGACCCCCGGTCAATATATTGCAGGATTTACAAGACGCCTGAAACTGTATAGTATAACGAATGATTGTGAGTGTGTGGCCACAAGGGCAAAGCATCAGAACAACCACCAATCATCAATACAAGTTGTGTCCGGCCCGACAGCTCCACCCCGGGAGAGCACAGCTGACCCATCTACCCCCCGTGGCACCGCACGGACGTCCGCCAATCCTGGAGCAGCAACTGTATACAATGTATACCACCTAGCCAGCGCCACCCAATCCCTGACCCAATCCCTGAGACTGCCCCCTATAGCTTGTGTCATGCGTGACGTAGTTTTGTAATAAGTAGGACTGTCTTTGCTACTGTCAGACAGAGCGCTCTCAGAGTTTGCAGAGTCCTTTGCATGCCCTATATTGATTGAGATAAAAGACCCTTTTGAATTCACCCACACTTGGTCTTGGTCTCATTCCCTTCTGGGGTGTGTCCTTTATTGCCTCTCAGTAAGGAAGTGCCTGTTTGGGGACGCTTACACTCAGTGGTGACCCCATAGATGTGATTCGTCTTAATTGTCCCCTTTTGACACAAGACGTTCCCGGCCGCAGTGGAGACGCACAGCGCGCCCGCTCAACAGAGCTGCCCGCCTACGGCAACTGGTACACTTAGACGTGCACACGCAGTTAGGGCGAGAGGATACGGGTCCTGTTCCAAAAAACCTTTAAAGTACTGCTCGCCGGAGCCCGGGGCGGCCATTGAGTGAGAGGCAGCGCCGCTTGGACGGACCAAGTCCGGAGAGTCTCGGATCAAGACGGGCACGTGAGTATTAAGTGCGAGTTACCCTAAAAGGAGTGAGAAAGGGGAAAATAAGGTGGTGCGAGGAGAAGTGGAGATGGTCTAGAAGGTCTTTTTTTTTTCTCAACCTATAAATCTTGTCTTTATCTGCATATGGCCATTAGGACAACGAGGTAAAAAAGGGGAAGATAACGACGGGAACCTAGCTCTGCAATGGGGTAGAAGGCGGTGCTGCATAGTGATATCTTGACTAGTGCTAGGAATAAGTGTATAGTGATCAAATAAAATGAGGAGTGTCTGAGAGAAAAGGAGACACGGCAAATAACTTAGAAGCAGCTTTTTCTTTTTCTTTCTTTATTCTGGGTGGAACGAGGGTAACTAAGGGGTAGGGCTCCTACAAAAACCGATAGAGATAACTGGGTGAGGGTCAGAGGGCATTGCCATAGAACGGGCATAGGGAAACAAAAGGGAGGGTTATTGTTATGTGTCGTATGTTAAAAGTATGTTGAATGTTTGTCCTACATTATACATGTGATGTTATGTACTGTTTTTTGAAACATATTACAGAGAAATAATATTGTGATGTTAAAGGTCTAGGTGGGTTGGTCAATGTAAGTGTGACCTGGTAAGACGTTAAGAAAGAGAGTTTTGTAGTGTGCATACTTTTGACTTTAAAAAAAACAAAAACAAAAACAAAAAAAAAGTGTTAAGGGATTAAGACATCCACGCACACACAAGGCAGTAATAAGAATTGGCCCAAGAAGGCACACAAGCGGGAGAGACAACATGGGGGCAGAAACACCTTTGGCCCACATCTGTAGAAACCTGCCAGGATATGCAGAACGAATAACAAAATAACATGACCAGTGGGTCACGGAATTGAAGGGGGAGAGCCTGCCTCAAGTATGGCCGCAAGGAGGGTCTTTTGACAAAAGTGTTCAAGACATGATAGCCACATGTATATTCATAAAGTACAAGGGGATGCAGTTCCACAACAGACGAGAAATACTAGATTTGTGGAGACTGTTTGAAGAAGTGCCCCCGCCCAAGAAGAAAGAGCCAGCTCTCGATCAACCCGCCCTCACTACCACCCCCGTGAGCAGGAGTGAGGGTGATAGAGATGACGGGGAGAAAGAGGGTTCAGTAGAAGTAACACGATTGTACCCACTCGTAAACAAACCAGTGCCCGCTGAGGGGTACAGCAACCCCCCATATGTGCTGTGCCTACCATCACCCCTACCACCACACCGAGGCTGTCAGCACCACCACCATATGATTGCCCCAGAACTAGTGGACAGGTAAGTACCTCCACAGTCGACATAGCAAAATTAACAGAAGATTTAGATTCTAGACTTTCGATGGCCAGAGATGAATTATCAAGAATATAAAATATATGTGAGCAAAGTGAACCGGGTACATCAAGGTCAGAACGAACGCCCCCGCCACAATCATTTGACAAATCATCTGAGGAAGGGTGGAAAAAGGGGGAGATACTATTCAGAATACAGGAAGAGCCAACCAGGATTGTAGAACTGAATGCACACAATATTGATGACAATTCAGAAGAAATAGAGACAGCCGAAGAGGGGAGAGAAGAACTGTGGTGTGACATAGAAGAGGACGAGCAAGAGGCTGGGAGACTGGGAATGGCAGCAGGAGGGGACTTAGTAAGGTTTGATGAGACACCGTTTGGTCGAGCGGTAGAACAGGAATGGACAGGGAGGTTAAGGAACAGGGCAGGTAGGATGAAACCACTGGGAATGAAAGGAGTAAAGGTAGGTTGTGGAAGAGGAGGAAAAGGAAGGCTACAACTCCTGCTAATACACAGAGGGGGAGAGAGACCAAACTACATACCATGGGCTCAGATGGACAAGGCAAACGTGCTAAAATCATTGCCACCGCTCTCGGGAGGGGCAAGCAAGTGGATATATGCATTCGAAAAGCATACTGCAGGTGTACCCCTAGCCGTAGGTGATGTCAAGAGTGGGATCGTATCAGCAGTAGGCGATCAAGCAGACAAGGTGTGGGCAAAAGCGGGCTTCCCTGGAGTAATGTTAGATTGTGACTGCCATGATGGGGCCTCCTTCAACACAGTACATGCAAGAGTGTGGGATGCATTAAGAGAAACATTTCCGGACACTCCAGATTTGCAGTCAGTGATGCAATGCACCATGAATGATGGGGAGGAGGCTATGGATTTAATTTTTTGGGTGCAGGAGATGTGGAGAGCAGAAACAGGTACAGCCTGGGACCAATCAACGTCCATATTTTACTTCATAATTAAGAGAGGACTCCCAAAGGAAGTTCAAAAAGCTCTCGACGAAATAGCAAGGATCGAAGTAAAAGGCTTGCCAGAAATACAGAGCATTATAGTTCACCATTGCAAGAGAATTAAAGAGAGGAGAAGGAGATAGCGCAAAGGAGGCTAGCAGATGAGGCAAAATTAATACAAACAAAGTTGGTGAAGGTCGCCGCAGCTGTAGCAGCACTCCACCATGATAGGGATGCAGAGGGGGATGAGGGACTGGTAGGGATACAGGGACGGATGGCTGCAAACTGGGGAGACAACGGGCAGAGACAGTGGAATGGACAAGAACAGTACGGAGGACAGCAGTGACAAGTGTGGGCTCCCCGCGGAGGAAGAGGTGGGTACAGGGGGCGCAGAGGAGGCGGCCAGTGGTACAGAGGTAATGGTGGGAATTGAGGACAAGGGCCTAGGGGGGGGTCAAGGAAACTTCTGGAACTGTGGGAGGTGGGGTCACTTCTCACGGGAATGTAGGAGCCGGCCGAACACAGCTTACCAGGACGATCAGTATCATGGGCACCCACATCAAGGCAGTCCACATGGGTTACCAAGGGACGGGGGAAGAGAACAGCATGACCAAAGAGGCCCAGAACAACATAGGGAGTGCCCTCACAGCGTCCAACAACACCCACAAAGCAGCGAACATATCCCATACACGCAAAACAACCCTTTCACCACAACAGCAAACGGCGCGCCTACACCATATGGGGGAGTAGCAGTGGTATCAGGCAATGTTTTCAGCCAATGGGGGACCACCAGACATCCAGCATAGGACAGCCCACAGGGAACACTTGCGTGTCCAGTACTATCTACAACCTACAATGCAGCGGAGAAACCATTGATAGGGGCAGAGATAGGAAACAAACAGTTCATCTTTATGGTAGATTCAGGAGCCGAGAAGTCATCTTTACGTGAAGGCCGGTTTCCGTTATCTAATCGTAAGTTGGAGATGCAGGGGTTCTCTGGGGTGGTGGTCGAAGTTCCTTACACAGAAGATTCGGATGTCACAGTGGGGGGGCAAAAAAGTGCGGGCACCCCTATTGTATTATGAGCAGTCCCCGGTCAACTTACTAGGGAGGGCCCTCCTCAGTAAACTTAACATGACTATATCCCTCACGAACAGAGGGATAATTTGCTCCACACAAGGGATATGCCCCGTGCGAGTAATGCTAGTGGTACATGCATGAGCAACAGCACCCGAGATACGCGGCGTGCCAGTGGACCCTGATATGTTCATCCAAGGGTTAAAGACACTGGCCCATGTGGTCTCTGAATTAAAAAACCTAGACTTGAGGGTCCCTGCAGAGCTCATTTTCCGCCCAATAGCTCGCCCGGAGATAGTGCCAGGGACAATAATGTCATTGGATATACACGCAGTTCAAGTGTCAGCCAAAAAAATAGCAGTGATCGCAATGGACATACACGGCTGCCAGTGGCGCACGGAGTTGTGTATCAATGCCGACATTGCACTGCGGGATTTGTCAGACGAAGACCTCTTCACAGATTCAGATAGTGATGGGGAAATAATAATGGAGATAGCAATCTCCTGTGACATCATGATTCAGGAGAGACAGATGCCAGTCCAGCTTATGGCTGTAGTGGGAGCACCACTGTCCTTCTTTAACGATGACATGCAATCAGTGCCACACACGCTGTGGACAACAGGTCCGCATGATGTGGGGCTTTTACATGGTGTCACCCACTAAAAATAAAACTCAAGCCAGGAGCCATACTACCCAGAGTAAAACAATACCCCCTGTCCTGGGAAGCAGAAGAAGGGATAAAAGAAACAATCCAGGCATTGTTAACACAGGGAATAATAGTACCCTCAAACTCACCATGACCTGTATATACCCAATCAAAAAAGCAAAGGGAGGGGCATGGAGAATGATCCAAGATCTACGCCCACTTAATGACATCATCCAGAAAGAGTTCCCATTGGTCCCTAATCCTGCATCTATCCTATGCAGCATTCCGAAAGATGCATCCCACCTTACGGTGATGGATTTGAAAAATGCATTCTTTTCCATACCACTTGCAGAGGAGTGTAGGTACTTGACAGCATTCACCCTAGGGGGGAAAAGATACGAGCACTGCAGGTTACCCCAGGGATATTGCGAGAGCCCCAGCATATTCAACAAAATACTGCATGAAGATCTCAGAAACATGGCCTCAGACAGCACGATTATTCAATACGTGGATGATTTGTTGATTTGTGGTAAAAATGAAGAAGAGTGTAGGAAAGACTCGATTGCCCTCTTGATATTGTTGGCCCACAAAGGTTACAAGGTTGACAGAGAAAACTTGCAGTACTATCAACGTGAAGTGTTGTACTTGGGGCAATTAATTTCAAAGGACAGCAAGAAAATAATACCAGATAGAGTAGCTGCTATCACAGCTGTGGGGAGGCCGAAAACAGTGAAAGAAATGCAAATATTTCTTGCCATGTGTAACTACTGCCGTGCATGGATATTGGATTACGCCGCATACACAAGACCATTGCTGCAAGGTCTCAAAGAAGCACAAAGAGAGAACACGGAAATACAGTGGTCATCAGAGTTATGTGATGCATTCACCTCACTCAAAGAACTCATTTCAAGCACCCCAGTTCTCGCAAATCCAGATTATGAACGCAAGTTCTACCTGTTCTCACACTGCAAGGGGACACTCATGACAGCAGTACTGACACAAAAGACATCCCTGGGTCACAAGCCCCTAGCGTACTACAGCGTCACGCTTGATGCAGTGATGCAGGGCCATTTTGCGTGCGAACAATCGCTCGCAGCTGCAGTGTTCGCCATTGAGAAAAGTGCAGCAATAGTTATGGGGTGTTCAGTTACACTATTCGTGGAACACTCGCTGTTCGCCATACTAGAAAGATCCAAGAGCCCACTGACCACACAGAGGGCCACCGCCTATGAAATAATTCTATCAAGCGCCAACATGAACATAGTGAGGTGTAAGGTAGTGAACCCCACCAGATTCATCACTGAGCCTTGTACTGTAGAAGATATGCAAGCACATGACTGTGCAACTTACAGAGGAGAAGAGAATGGAGCAGTAATTGTGAGTGAAAATGCCCCGGCTGAGGGAGAGGTATTTTTCAGAGACGGGTCAGCATCAGTAAACTCAGAAACAGGAGAAAAGTATGTGGGAATAGCCGTCGTACGGTTAGAAGGTGAGTACGAGGTACTAGTGAAACAACACCTGCCTGCCCATTTTTCAGCAAAAGCAGCAGAACTAATAGCCCTCATTGAGGCACTTCGAACAGCAAAAGGGTGTGCAGTCACGATTTACACAGACTCAGCTTACATGACAACCACAGTGCATGGGGGACTGGCACGGTAGGGAAGGAGGGGATACAACAGGGCCGATGGCTCGCCAGTACAGCATGCAGAACTCTTGAAAGAGCTTATAGAAGCCTTGAAAGATCCCACAATGGTAGCCATAGTGAAATGCCAGGCACATACGACAAATACAGATTTCTTCTCTTTGGGCAACGTGGCAGCAGACGCAGCCGCCAAGGAAAGATAGAGCAGGTGAGTACTTAATGCACAAACAAGCAGAGGAAGAACTCCCAGATGGGTACAATACCATGCCAGTGACACAGATACTAGAACTACAGGAGGGAGCAACAGGAGATGAAAAAGAATTATGGGAAAAAAAGGGGTTGCAGCCAGTCAGCCACAGATTTATTATGGCGACGAAACAACACAGGAAAGGTGGTGATGCCAACTAAATTGTTAGTTGGCATCACCAACTAACAAGTTAGAAATAGCCTTCCAACAATTACACTTCCCAGCACACAATGCAAAACAACACATTGCAGCCGAGATACAAGAAAACTGGCTCATCCCAGGGCTACAGGGGCAGCTTTCAAAATTAGCAATGGAATGTATGACATCCCAAATTTATAATTCAGGCATTACATTGCGCACACTGCACGGAACAATACCAAAACCAACGGGCCCCTTCAGAGAATTACACATAGATTATGCAGATATGGGAGAGAGGTATAATGGAGCACGGTATATGATAGTGGTGGTTTGTCCATTCTCAAGGTGGGTTGAAGCAGGACCCTGTGCACGGCCAGATGCTAAGTGCGCCGCAAAGTGTTTGGTGAGGGAAGTATTCCCCCGCTGGGGAATTTGTCACGTAATCCGCTCATACAATGGCACCCATTTTGTAAATGATCTCTTTAAGGAAATTACATCAATGTTGGGCATAAAACACAAATTATGCTCTATTATTCATCCGCAAAGCAATGGTGTTGTTGAAAAAATAAATGGCCTACTGAAAGGGAGACTCTCAAAACTGTGTTTTTCCCTTAAGACGAACTGGGTGCACTGCCGCCCCTTGGCCTTGTTCAAGCTGAGAAATCAGCCAAGCAAGGACCACCATCTGTCACCCCATGAAATAGTGACAGGGAGGCGCATGCACACAGCACACTCGCCACTCCGCAGACATTCAGACGCCTACAGAAGCGCCACTGTGCTCGGAGAAGAGTTCAATGACTATCTGGCAAAACTAACAAAAGCTGCCCGCATGATAGCAAGACAGCTAGCACCACCATTCACACATGAGGGGGGAGCAGAGGCACCAGCTCAAGGAGAAGAAACCCCCACAGGCCAATTAGATCCAGGGGAAATGGTTTATGTTAGAAGCTTTATACGTAGGTGGAATGCCCCAAGATTTCATGGCCCATACAAGGTGGTGTACTGCACGCCCACAGCAGTGAAGGTGAAGGGCCTGAGATATTGGTTACATTTAACAGACGTAAGAAAAGCTTATGACACAATAACACAAGAGCAGAACACAGAAACACTGAATACAGATGAGGTACAGCACTAGAGGAGCGGGATAAGAGGAACAGTACTACAGCTGTAATTAATTGTTTAGTTGCATATTAGAAACTAGAGGGAAGATGTATATAAGGAGTGTTATATGTTATTAGCCAGCTGGTTAAAATGAAAAATGTGAATGTTTAAAAATGTCTCTCTCTCTCTCTCTCTCTCTCTCTCTCTCTCTCTCTCTCTCTCTCTCTCTCTCTCTCTCTCTCGTTCTCTCTCTCTCTCTCTCTTGCTGCCAATGCAAAATTACAACTGACAGTATTTCAGGATGCTTAATACACTTTTATGTTTTAATATAATTGGAGAAACCATGGCAACGAACAGGCAGCCTGCAACGAACAATTTTAGGGAGAATCTAGATAGACATGTTACATTTAACTTGCGTAGATATTCGTATGAATGTGGACTGACTGTATGTGCAATAATATTTTTTCTGATGATGTTTGGTCTCACGACTTATTGGTTAATATCATTTATTTCTATCGAAATTAATGAGGGGGGAGGAACCAAGAATGGGACTGACATGGAAAATGGAACGAAAATGGTCAAAGAGGGTGCATATTTGATATGGGATGGTTTTAAGCTAGTATGGGGGTATGGTCCTCACCCTGCACAGGAACAACACCCAATGACACCAGACCAGTCCCACCCCCACAGCCCCGAACAATGCCACAGAGTATACTGTTTATGGGCTGAATGATCGAAATCCCTCTGCTATATCATGGCTATATGACACCACTGCCACCATGCCTGTACCCACGACTAACCCATCTGCAGAAGTGAAACACCACACAGACAGAGCAAAAGAAAATGCAGAAATAACTAACAACTTCCTAAACTTACATGATGACTGGGCGAAGAGGGGGCAGGTACAGGAGACATAGTATTATATGCAGCTAGAGAAGCTAAGAGGTTCCTTAAAAGTAGCAGGAGAAGAAGGGAGGTGGGGAGAAAGAAGTATGATGAATATTCTGGCCTGGGGTTGGACACAATTGAAGACCCCCGACATCCACACCAAGCAAACAAGTGGTATGCAGACACGAGCTTCACGGCAAAACAAACAACCAACGAAAGTTGGTATGTGTGCTCATTGATCCCACATGCCTCAGGTACACCTAAGGTGTTGCTGCCAAAAGAACCACCTCTTACTGATGCCCAATGCCTTGTCCATCTCACCTTATGTAGAATTAAGAACACCTTTCAGGCACACACAGTATCGTTTGACGTGATGCAGAATGAAAAAAACATGCTACTCAAGAGCCAAGGGAGTGGTGGGTCTGAAAGAGCCCTTTTTTGTAATAAAAGGAACACTGTTCGCTGAAAACCAATGGAAAGAGGAAGTGATAACATGCAAGGCTGAAGCACTGCAAGGGTTGCCAACCGAAAAACTACAATGGATCGAGAAAACCTGTACCCCAGTCTGGACAGAACATATAGCCAAACTACATGGGTGAGCGCCATGGAAAAACCGTTCAAGCTGCAGAAAGAAATCTCAAACGAAATATGTTTCCTGGGAGAAGGAAAAATCGACATGGGAAGAAACATGAACTGTAGTAAAACTCTCATAATACCAGACATGAAAAAAGGGACGGCAGCCCTGATGGACACTTACTGGGTCTGTGGCAAATGGGCGTACGTGCACCTCCCACCATCATGGAGGGACACGTGTTCCCTGGCAATGCTACACTCTGCCTTAATGGTGATTCCAGAGAGCCACATCGGAGAAGGAGAAATGCCAGCGGCTCGAAACA
This sequence comes from Ambystoma mexicanum, assembly GCF_040938575.1. Classification (NCBI taxonomy): domain Eukaryota; kingdom Metazoa; phylum Chordata; class Amphibia; order Caudata; family Ambystomatidae; genus Ambystoma; species Ambystoma mexicanum. The sequence goes on along the minus strand of NC_090924.1, from coordinate 172,062,872 downwards.
CGGAGAATTCACAACCCACCGAGGAGCCGCCGCTTTACGCCCTGTCGGAGGGCAACATCCAAGAGGTCGTGTCCAGGAAACGACGGTCGTCAAACTATATATCTAAAGCCTCCTCAGAACTATTGGCACAAATCCCAGACAGGTACAGGTTGTTCAATTCGGCCGAGACTTTTTTCGCCTCCCTTGTCCCAAGTATCCAGGCATGAGCAAACGCGAAGTGGTTGCAGATCATGCACTGGGAGCTGATCCAACTGGCCAACGACACTGAAGAAGGGTTCAACGTGACCAAGGTGGAGCTAAGGGCTCTGAGACTAATGATAATGCAGAACAGGTATGTCCTAGACCTGTTAACGGCGATGGATGAAGGTGTTTGCCAAAAAATCAGGAGCGCGTGTTGCACATTCGTGCCTTCTGAAGACGCAGATAATGGGAAACTATCACACGTCATTACAGCATTGCACAACCTGGGGGAACTTATGAAAAAGGAAGGTGTCGCGGAGTCAAGCTCATGGTTCGACAAAAATTTTTCTTGGGCTCCCTCCTGGCTAGGGATCACTGTCAAGATGATGATGCCAATCATTGTGCTTTTTCGCCTGATTTTCTGTGTGTGCCAGCTAGGTCTTCGGTGCTGTGCAAACGCAGTCCCCAATGATGCAATGATGATGGTGACAATGGGCAAAACAAGAGGTGCAGCACAACTCGTCCAAGAGGCGCAAGTATAGACAGGTGAAGACCCGCGGCCCAAGTACAGGATGGTGCCATTATACTATGATGGGGACATAGTGGACAGATTATATCACACGATAATAAAAGAACCATTTCAATTAGAACGGTATAAGGAGGTATGGGTGGACTTGGAGGGCGATGGAGGGTGTATATATATGACTTGCACACCAGATGAGTATGCTAGAAGGGGCTAAAGACTCAGGGGTGTGTACAGGGCTTGGATGCCAATTAAAGGGACACCTGCATGGAAGAAGCAGTCCTAGATGAGAAAGAACGATAGAGGTTGGGGGAATTAAAGTATTCATTACTTAAGTAACGAAAGGGGGGAAATGTATGGGAGGACAGGTCAATAGGACCCCCCTCACCTACATCACCCACCCACGTGAAGACTCATGACTCGTCAGCAGCCCCTCATGCACCTGGGCCCAGGAGCCAGGGGGGCTGCGGATCGACACGTGAAGAGAAGCTGCATGACCATAATGCATTGTGTAAAATAGACTCCATTTTGTGCTGAGCAAGACTCCATTTGCCAAAGGGCGCCAAATCCCAACACATGTAGAATAGCTCTCACACACACACAGGGAACCGCAGCTTGGCACCCACTTGACCGCGCGCGCAGAGGCCCGAACTTCCTCCAGCCTCCACCTCATGGCAGATCCGCTGAAGGCCTGTTCTCACGAGCAACCAGACATGAACAAACAGCAAAATAACACTGTATCGTTTACCTTCCGTGGTACATCATTGCCCCAGCCATGACCGGGCTCATAGCTAGAGCTTGGAAAGTAACTGAAACCAGCCCAAACCTACTTGACCCAACCCAGCACCCACCCCCATGACTTGTGATGTATGAGGCCCTCGCCCTCGCCTAGCCCCGAGGCATTGTGTATTCTAATATGACCATCTAGCAATACATATATATATATCGTGTTGACTAACGTTTGCTGCTATTATAACAAGAATGGTTATCAAGTAATATGTAAAGCACCGGTCAATGATATAACAATATATGTCTGTACCACATGTAGACCTGGCAAGGCAACGGAGACAGGGGGTGTTGTAATCGAAATGGTAGAGATGACATATTGCCCTTCCTGTACATAACCCAACCTAACGCTACCTCATGTTCGTATGTCAGCAACAGATATGGAATGTTTATGCTAACTGACAAACGCCTAGTGTGTGACTCCCTCAATGTAAATATATGTGAAGAATCCTAAAAGCCTTAGCAGTAACACTGGGCCCTCGCCAAAAAAACGGCGCACAGCCCTGTGCAGGGAGACGCGCTCAGAGCTGCAAGGCCATCTCCCCCTCCTCCCTCCGAGGCCCGCCAGGGATAGCAGGTGTTCACAGCACAGTTTTGCCTCCCCTCCCAATCTTGCTGGACCCGCTTCAAACATCCACCTCCCCCATACAAGAGGCCTCTGCAGCTCAACCATATAAATTATGAGTTACCTGGTCCTAAATCCCACTGCCACCGGGGCACCCGGTACATGTCTCCCATGACCCATTGGTATCCCTACTGCCCCCAAGTTAACGGCCCTCGAAGGGGGGAGTCCACCCTTAAACCAACATATCATAATACCGTCTCGCACTGCACCCACCAAGGCAGGGTGATTAAGTAGCTCATCCTGTGCCCCCTGACAACACACATTGACCTGTGGGATCATAAGATGTTGCATTGCAAAGATGTATTAGTGAATGCCCGAGTGTATATCAATGTCTCTGTCTCCCTCCCTGACCCCCGGTCAATATATTGCAGGATTTACAAGACACCTGAAACTGTATAGTATAACGAATGATTGTGAGTGTATGGCCACAAGGGCAAAGCATCAGAACAACCACCAATCATCAATACAAGTTGTGTCCGGCCCGACAGCTCCACCCCGGGAGAGCCCAGCGGACCCATCTACCCCGCGTGGCACCGCACGGACGTCCGCCATTCCTGGAGCAGCAACTGTATACAATGTATACCACGTAGCCAGTGCCACCCAATCCCTGAGACTATGTGCCCCCTATAGCTTGTGTCATGCGTGACGTAGTTTTGTAATAAGTAGGACTGTCTTTGCTATTGTCAGACAGAGCGCTCTCGGAGTTTGCAGAGTCCTTTGCATGCCCTTTATTGATTTAGATAAAAGACCCTTTTGAATTCACCCGCACTTGGTCTTGGTCTCATTCCATTCTGGGGTGTATCCTTTATTGCCTCTCACTAAGGGGGTGCCTGTTTGGGGACACTTACACTCATGCCCTACAGTCAGATATGCAGCAATTGGTCAACAACCAAAATACTGCTATTTGACATGGCCAATTCCAATCACTTACCATTCGGCTACCACTTTTCACTATCTATTAAGCAAATCCGCCTACAGCATTGAGATAACGAATTAAAGCAGCTGAATACTATATCGCATCAAATAATCTAAATTCTTATCATAAAGACTGCTACCATCCTCCAAGGATTAAGAAATAACAATGAAGTTGAAAAAGGTTGGCTGCTGTCAGCTGAAACTCATGAAACAATCAATCTCTGCGTCTGGGATAGTTAAATGACCACCTTACATTGATGATTGATGGAAGGACTGCATATTCGAACAAGCCATCCAGGAGACCCAAAATAGTTATGTTATGTTTACTTATACCGCACCATTTGCATGGTCTCTAGGCGCCTATGTGGCTCTGTAAGAAAAGTTGGTGTGGTTGGTTAGTGAGGGAGAGAGGGACAGGATAGAGTTTGTGCTAATCTGTTGATGCATGCAGAAACAGGAGACACTGGGGTCTGTGCCTGTGAGCTTTCTAGGTGTGCTTTGTTATGTGCACTGCGCTTGTTGTGTCCGAAAGGGTGGCATCCAGTGTCTGAGTTGTTTGTTGTCTGCAGGTATTGGGTTTGTAGCATGGTGAGATAGGGGTGTGTGTTTTGTGTGTTTTTGGTGGGTTATTTCACTAGCCCTCTGGGTGTGTGTAGTACGTTGGAGGTAGTAAGGATGTGGAAAGGAAAAGGGGGTGATTAGCTGGTTTTTGGTAAATTCTGGTGTTGAGTAGTTTTATGGTTGGCTCTTCATTCATGTCCCATGTTTGCTTTGGTCCTGGTGTATGACTTGTAAAGGAGCTCATCTATCTTTATCTCGGTGAGTTAAATAGCCAGGTTTTTAGTTGTTTCCTGAAGGTTAGGTCATCTTCCATTGCTCCTATTCCTTTGGTATTGAGTTCCATAGTTTGGCTATCAGATAGGCGAAGGCAGTTCCTCTGAATGTTCTCGTAGTATCGTGTTTCTATTTGGAGGTCATTGCTCGCAATAGTGTATTTTTTATATATGTATACAGGCATCTGGTATGCTATAACCAACAAGTTGTGAAAATGTGCCTGCCTATAGAATATTTTCACAACCCTCCTAGGATCCCTTTCTGATTCCAATAATAATATTATTAGATTTGTATATAACACCTCATTCTACATTCATCTCTCTTCTAGGCACTGTAATAAAAACTGCTAGGATTAGACAATATAATAGTACTCAATGTATTGATGACAGAGCATTAAAAGTGTGTGTGCTTCACTCTGTTACCCCTTGTCACTCTAAAAACTCCAATAAATACATTCACGTAGAAAAATGCCAAGTCAAAAGAAATTAGTGATATATGGGGTAAAGTCCCTCAATTGAAATATGGTCCTCTAGTCTATAAAAAATCAGATGTAAAATCTTATATTTTTTAATGAACCCCTATCGGAAATCTAGACATTAGGTCAAACAATACTAAAGAGACAACAGACTGTAGGCAACCTTAAGGCCATGGGTTAGCAAAATGTATAGCTATTTGACCTTTCCAGCATGGCCACTATAAAGAATGACAAATTACATCCTAGAACATATCTCTGTGCATGGCATGCTACTTTACCCCAACAGAGATGGCCGTGCTAAAAAGCTACAAAACTCAAGAGTCATAGAGAACAAACACAAGAGTGTAAGACATTGCTATTTGGACCCTCCAACAGACCGCAATAATAGTTACAAACTATATCACTAAGTGTTCCTCCATGCATTGCGCGCTGCTTTACTCTCACAAAGATGGCTGGGGCAAAAAGCTGCAAGACCATAGAGCAGCTGGAAGTATAGACCTACATCTGGCAGTCTAAACCACGACCAAAAACACTAGGGAACGTGAAGAGCACCCACGCACAGCGTGTCTGACAGAGGGGAAAGGCGGCAGAACTAAACGCATTTATTTTTAAGGCAAGTATCAGAGCTCCAGAGAGAAATAACAATGTGTGCCCACAACGTACTTTAGGCAACTTTATTCACACGAGTCCTCTGCTTTTTAGATGAAATAAGTGGTCAAACATTTATGAAAATCAGTAAAAACTGAAGAGTATCTGCACCCTGTCTAACTATGGAGGTACGTCCTTGAAGGCAGACAGAGAGTGTTTAAAATGAAAGAGAAAACTCAGGAGTAGATAGATTGATATTAGGTAACCCTTTTCCACATATCACTAATTGACTGAATGTTTCCAGTTTAGGTGGATAAACAGCGAGAGCCCACACAGAGTTGTGGAAGCCCACCCCACCAGTGTTTGCCAGACACCCCCACAGGTAATCACGCCAGTGAGGAAAGAGAAGTAAGTGGAAGGGAAAGACCATGCCACTTCTAAAAATCAGACTAGCATTCAGTGCTAATGAATATCCTGTTTTTTCTTCTTTTGTAGTTAATGAGGAGGAGACTCCAATGAACACAAGTTCTGAAAACATGTTGAGCATGGAAAGAGGGAGGTCAACCTGTTAACTTAACCTTCCCCCTACCATATCTTGGTACCTAGATCCAAGGGTGGACAGCTAATAGAATAAATCACTTATATATGTATTTTAAGGTGTTTTATATTGTGAATTGATATGCTGTTTTCATGAACTATGTATAAAGAATCAGGATCACATTAGAGGTATTTATTGAATTGTATTTTAAACTATAATATGTTTTTTCTGAATCCAATTGAAATTTGTAACCTTTCCAAACACTAGTAGGAATTGGTAATTGATATACAGTTTCACACATTGAGACTATAAGCTGTATAGGCCCTAATCCCTCCTGCCTACAAATAAGAAAAAACAGGGTAGCGTCCCACCTGAGCTTTTATGTTATGTAATAAAGTACCCCCACCATACGTTATAAGGATATTAAAAGACACTGAGGAGTTCCTTGACCAAAGAGGGGAAGGAGGTCAAAGGACGAGTTCCTTTATAAGTTCATGGATGACCTAGGTGATTTGCAATATCTTTTTTACATGCAGTAGGGGTTATTTTATTCCGTATTATACATGGCCATACACTGTTATTAACTTTAATAATGTATGTATTCAATGGAGAATCTGATTATAAAAAACAAATAATATTTTGAACGGTACGGGCAGCAATAAATGCTCCGCGATCAAACATCCTGAGTGAAAGGAAGATTAATAATTCCTCTGTGTTAGCTAATCCATCTCACAGTCTAAATCTCCAATCCCAGCAGGACATACTTGTTATCTCCTCCGGGAGCAGCTACTCATTCAGAGGAGATCCCGTCTGGATACAAGAGGTAATCCTTCTATGAACCTATAGTATCAAGGGCACACGTATTGAGTTCAAAGGTACAGGCTAATGGTAGACATTGTCCCCCCACAGGTGACAACTTGACACCAGGAATAGTCAGAGTAGACTGAGGAATCCAGTACTCTCGAACATTTGGGATTGATTCCCGCCAAACCTGTATTACCCTCACCACGCGGTCAGTGGAGGTTAGTATGGGTTCAATACAACCACTTTGGGTTGTTTTGGAGCTTAATTTGTTTATGATGTCTTTGACATACAAGAAATGAGGCTGGATTATGAATGAATGTTTTATACTTTATAGGGAGCCAGAAACCATAAAAAGGGTGATTTTACCTTCCATCGACACAGGAAAGACAGAAGTGTGGAGAGAACCACCCCTGATATTTGTCCTGAAGAAGGTCCTTGTGAACTGTGTGGCCACCATTGATGGCCTGAGAGTGACTGAAACATATGTAGACGTGATAAGCCTACATGAGTTATATGTGGACCTGTGTATAAACTGAAGATTCATCTGGGTTATACCACTAACTGTGTAAATACTGTGTGTTGAGCGATGAGGTGGTCTTTATGAGATTTGACCGTCCTCGCTATTCTGTGAGAGTGTGAAAGTGGAAATTTGCTGGTGTGACTGTGTATGACTGATGGAAGAGTTGTTCTGTTGTGTTTCTTTGGTTTCTTGGGTAATGAGTTTAAATTGCCTATAGGATACGGTGTATTGTATTTTATTTTATGTGATTTTGAATAATAAGTGTATTGAATAAATATATTTTTGATAACAATCATATGAGTTAAGTGGTTATCCAGCCTCACCATCACGGTTCATTTGTTTTGATTTATAATTGTATTTTGCCTGAAGAACCGGTTGATGTACAGGCACCCTTATTAACGATTATTATAACACTCATCATGTCTGCTTTACCCCTGATGCAAGTACAAAATGCCTTGCCACAGTAAGAAAGTATATGCATACAGGCACCAATGTAGGCCAGTCTAGACATGTAATAACACTTATCATATTTAATTTACCATTGATCACAAATAAAAAACGACATGCCACAGAAAGAAAGTACATGTAGTTTGGCACCACTAATGTAGGCCAGTCTAGCCACTTAACAGCACTTATGTTGTTTGCTTTACCCTTGATTGATTTAATTTGGTTAATTTTTATAGTGCAAACCCTCCAGGGTACAAGGCAGAATTCACTGCATCTGGGTGTAGATGGAACCAACATTTATAATCAGCCAAAGGGATTAGATTTGTGAATAGAATGAACAAGGAGGCAAATTAATTGTTTCAGGTTTCCCGAAAGGCCAGCAACAAGGTCAGTTTGCAGAGGTGAATAGGGAGCTTATTCCAGGGGTGAGGTCCTATCACCAGAAACCGCCAATCACTTATGATGATGCTGCGAGAAATGGGAATAGTTATAACCTGTAAATGCATAGACCTAAGAGGTTGTAAAGGTTGCTATGGCTGCATTTTTCCATGAGGCATTGCAATGTCAAGCCATAAATACATGAAGCCAACTAAAATATTCCATGCCACAGTAAGAAATTAAATGCAGACTGTAACCACTAATGTAGGCCAGTCCAACACTTATTATGTTTGCTTTAACCTTGAGGCACAGTAGTGAATCTTTACTGTGCCTCAAGGGTAAAGCAAAAAAGAATGCCATGCCCCCAGCACCTCTAACCCTTAGAACCGCTGCTCACCCAACCAGCATCTACGCTGCTGATCATAATTGCCAGTCGAACCAACTCTTGTGGATCCTCAAGCCCTGATCATTAGATGGCCCATGGATCTGTTCAAACTCAACTGTGCATCCAGTTGCCAGCATCTTTGCCACCTACTCGACAATCGAACCAACCCTTGTGGCCCTCATGATCTGCAGCCCCTCAATCGCTTCATTGAACCAATTCCGTGAAAAACCAGCATTTTGCAGTCGAACTGACCGTCGCCTTCAAGCCGAAGCAAGCTTCCATTTGACCCCTGCTTGACACTGCTCTCTGCCTTGGACAATGCAACTGCCGTACACATAGTCTTGAACTGCAAGAACAGCTCCAAACAGCCTTTTTCACCATAGTCACACCATCAAAAGGTACTATTGGCCCATAACTGCCCCCTTGGTCCATTTTGACCACTAGATAATGGTTATGCCGTTTGTGCACCATTTACTCAAGACATATCCTTTTAAAAGAACATTGACGATGTTGAAATTTCCTTTCACCTCGGTATGCTTGCCCAAAGTGCTGCATACTCTCTTTTTTTGTTGCATATTCTCAGTTTTTTCCACAGAGGTGGGGTTTGTACAGTTTTTCGATTTCATTTTCTTGCAGACGGTGTGTTTAACTAAAGGAAATATATTTGTATCAACCTTTTTTCGAGCATTCCCTTTATTTTGGAATGTTATATTTTGCTGTTTGGGTTTCTCCGGAATCACATTCAAACCCTACTTGGGAGTACAGCCCTCTCTCTGCCCAAGTTCCCACAAAAGGCAAAGGAGGTATATATATCTCTTGGCTGAGTCTGTTTTACCTTTATGATTGGGTTCACTGTTGGTTTGGAGAAGTGTGAGGGCTAAGTAGGTGGTTTATTCACTTCTCATGCCTGTAGTCCTGAAGAGCAGAAGTAATTTTGTCGCAGTAGGGAACATTTTATTCCTTAGAATGCATGGCTGTACACTAACATTCCCTGTAATACATGTCTGTTTATTTAATGTATTGTAAGAGATCTTCCAGTAGGTGATACATATAATCCATGTAACATCTGCTTGTGTTAAATATACATCTATCATGCAGCTTCTAATGTGTTGCAGAAATACATTTTAAGCAGTTTAATAAAAATGCATCTAAAAACGTCTTAGTTTTGAGCTTTAAAATAAGCAATAACATGCAGATTCTTGCTGGGATTGTGTTACACTCCAGTAGTGCACAGAAGAAACATATTATCATAAACAGTTCCTTATCAGTTAATGGCTGTAAAGTGTCACAGGAAGCGATTTAAAAAAAAACAATTTGAAAATCGTGTTACAGCTTTTAATTTAGTGCTGTAGTGGCAGCTGGAGGGCTGTTCTGTGCTTCTTCAAGAAGCATTGTGACATCACAGGTGAAGTCTAACAACTTATTACATAGCGGTAGTGGTATCATTTTTTATTACATGTCTGTAGTGATGTCATAGACAGTGGTGTCGCTAGGGGGTGGGCCGTTCCCCGGCCGTTCAGTGTGAGGGGACACTCCGCCTCCGATACGCCCAGTGCCCACCCCTGCAAATTCCCTTCCCACATGCCTTCCCTTCGTATGCCATAAGCGCTCGCCTGCTCAGCGAAGAATTCACTGTTTACACACAGCGGTGTAGCGTTCGCCTGCTCGGCAGACGCTGGGACGCTTACCGCGTTCTTTCCCGCTTGGCGGCTCATTGAGGGCCCCATTACTTGTTTACCCGTTCACCTGCTCGGCGAAAGTGTATGTTGTTGGCCCTATTGTTTCAACATAATTGCTACGCGTTGCACACGCGTTTGAGTTAAGGGAAAGTCGTCTTTTTCCCTGTTCTGGTTTATTTCCTGCTGACTGACCTGCTTGGTTTCCAGGCTCAGCCTGATGTTAGTACAGTTTATTATAAACTGGTGTGTGGCCTGCTTGGCTTACAGGCACAACCTGTATATTACCTCTTGACCAGTGTTTTGGAGGCACTGTTCATTAACCTGTTGCAGCCAGGTGCTCCCTGGTAGTTGAAGGTCTCATAATTTGCATCTCTTTTCATTTGTTTTTTCATTTGGTGTAGGTTTAATTATGCAGTCATCCAAAGGGTCGGAGAGGGTCCCTTCGGCCGATGCTAGCACCCAAGTTAGGCCTTCTAAGAAAATGGATAGGTCTGGGGAAGAGCCTGGAATGAGGGGGTTGAGGAAGGTTTCCCTAGTGCCACCACCGTCTGTCACTAGGGCTTTTAGGGACTCTATGGACTTTGCCCTACTTAGCCGATTTTCATCCCAACACTGATCCGGGTCCCTCTATAGCGCCTAGAAAGTGTACGGTTAAGTCTAAGCAATTTACAGGGGCAACTAAGCCCTGCTTATAGTTCTCCCTCTCCTTCCAGTTCCCCTGTTAGGGGCTTGAAACGTAAGCTTGGGGAGGGTCTTTCACAGCCCTCTGCTTCAGTTCAAGTCACCTCAACTCCCTTATCCTCTCCTGATTCTTCGGAGGATTCTGATTTTCCACCGAAGAGGCGTAAGAAGGGGTCCCCTCTAGGGTAATCCCAAGGGGCCCATGGCAATTTGTTGGATGACAGTAGGTTCCCGTTTTTCGAACCCTGTCTCATCCAACATCCAAGATCGGCGGAATGGCTCCCTTCGACGGCGGTTTCTTCATGCCTGCATCATTGGGTCAGGAGGCCGCTTCCCAAGGAGGACCAGAACAAATTGCGATCTGAATGTCCTAGGCCTGTCATTCCCCATAAGGTGGCCTTGACACCGGATATAGACCAGTCCATGGTGGCTTTTATGTCTCAAAAGGGGTAAGATCCAAAGAAAGGGGTTGACAGGGCCCTCTGTGGTTGTCAGGATAAGTTGTTTGACATGTTACGGCCCCTGTCTCAAATTTTTGAATTGGCCGAGGAAGCTGCGCTTCATGATTCCCCCATTGATGTACAGGCACTTAGACTTTGGGTGCAGCAAACATTTTGCCTGCTCGGCAATGCCAATGCTAGCATCTCTAAGGAGAGGCGCAAAGCTCTCCTCATGCACATCGACCTAAGTTGCAGGATATGGCTGAAGGTGAAGCAGGCCCCAAGGCCCAGGGTAATCTGTTTGGCAACAGATTTATTAAGGATCTCTCGGCGTATGTGCACACCTTTACTGCCCTGGACAAGGCCCAAGCCAACATCAGAAAAGTATCCGCCCCAAAGGTTTTTGATAAGGCCGGACGAGGAAGAGCCCGTTCTTCTGGCCGTTCCTCCTTTAGGGGGTCTGCCCACCTGCAACAATACGCCTCCCGAGGAGCTCATCACTCTTCCTCTGCCCGAGGATCCCAGACATCCTTCTATCCTCAGAGAGGATCACAATGGAGAGGTCGTAGTGGCAGAGGTGCGAACAGAGCGCGATCCGCTCCAGGTATTACCACGTATCTTAAATGTTTCTTCCCACAGAGGTTTGGGTGCAGGATGGCAAGGTTTTTCCATCGGCTGGAGGAGCTCACCTCAGATGCATGGGTGTTACAGACAGTTCAGGGATTTCAGATAGAGTTTTACTCCCCTCCCTGTCAGCTCTCTCCGCCTCCTCCTCTCTTGTTCAGTGGATGCAGAGATTCAGGATCTCATTTTCAATGGGGCAGTGGTCCCTGCCACCTTCCCAGCCTCCCAATTTCTCAGCACAATTTTCCATTCCGAAGCCCGAGGAGGGTTTTTGTCCCGTTATAAACCTGAGAGCCCTCAACTCGTTTGTAATATACCAGCATTTCAAAATGGAGGGTATTCACCTTCTCAGGGAAACCCTCCTCCCGCGGGATTGGATGGTCAAGCTAGACCTCAAGGACGCGTACTTTTTAGTGCCAGTTTTTCCCCCGTATCAAGAGTTTCTCCAGTTCTCTTAGGGGAGTCAGCTTTGGCAGTTTGCTTCTCTCCCGTTCGGTAAGTCGTCAGCCCCGTGGTGTTTCACCAAACTGATGAAGCCAGTGATGGCTTTTCTCAGAACAATGGGGATCAGAATTATCATTTATCTAGACGACATGCTTCTTCTGGCGCAGAATCTCCAGGTTTTATGGGGTCATTTGAATCTGTCGATCTCCCTGTTACAGGACCTAGGCATTGTAGTAAATGTAAAGAAGTCAATTTTCCATCCTACTCAATGCATCCAGTTTCTGGGCTTCAATATAGATTCAAGGCAGTGCATCCTCCTTCTTCCAGATAGCAGACTCTCAAGGATTCGAAAGGAAATTCTCCTCCTTCTAAAGAAAGGGATGGTGTCTCTCCGGCAGTTAGCGAGACTAGTGGGAATGCTTTCCTCCTCCATTCAGGCCATCTTTCTGGCTCCGTTACACTACAGGGTGCTGCAGCGCCTGAAGGGAAGACATCTGCGCAAGAATCTGTCGTATTCTCAGATGGTGGTGTTGTCTCCCGATGTCTTGTGTTGAGAGTCGCGAAGATATAGAAGACCTCCATCCCCAAGTGCCGCACAGGGAGAATCACTAAATCACTCCCTGTGCAACCTTTGAGGCCACAGGTGGAGATAATCCGAAGCCGGAACCGAAGTACTAGGAACCCCAAGGCAGCTGTGAAAAAAGGCAATGGTTAGATACCAAGCAGACAGGATACTACATACAATAATCCGAAGACAATCAGAGTCTTACCGGGGATCTGATGAAAGGGATGGTGAACCTGAACGGGAGGATGGTTCCGGGACTCACGTAGGCAAAGGACCCACCCTGAGGGATAGATCTAGATGTTCATCGCCAGTCTCCACCTGGAGAGTGTATTGTAGATGGGCCCCAGGTAATCAGATGGCAGCCACCAACTGGAGAGTGAGATTACCCGTGCAGAGGTGCAATCAGGGAGGCCCAAAAGAGATCCAGAAGAAGGTCTGAAGCCACGAAGAGCCGTCCGAACCAAAGGGAAAAACAAAAACGTGATCCAGAGGAAGTCCGTAGTTCAGTAAGGGGTCAGGAGCCGTGATGAGCAGAAAAGCCGATGCAGCCAAATCCAAGCGTGATCCACAAGAAGTCCAGAAAACGAAAGCCAAGACCAAGGAAGCCAGGTAAGCAACAAAGGTAAGAAAGCCAAACAGAGTTATCCTGATAAACCAGCTGTGAAGCGTAGGATACCGGCACTGCACTGCCTAAATATCGTCCACTTCCTGGTCACATGATGTTAAACGGAGTCACGTGACCGCGAACCCGGGGCACGTGACCGTTTCCTCGGGTCACGTGATCGGGCCACAACGGTACGAGCGAGTGTGTTACTGCTCGTGCGGTGGCCTAATCTCCATGGCAACTGCCAATGGAGAAACGGCCGCAATCGTGACTGTAGGGTGTGTGGCGTTTGTTTGGCTAGCGCGCGAGCCAAACTGGGTTGCCTGCGTGAGCCCCGGGAGACAGGTGAATGGGAGGGGTAGGTCACTGGACTGGGTGTCGGGTCATGGCCGTAGGAACTACCCGAAGACATGACACCCGATGCCAGGTTGGAACTTCTATGGTGGCTCAAGCATATGGACGCCTGGAATGGCAAGGCGATCTTTGTTCTAGAATCCGATGCCAGCAGAGCCGGTTGGGGAGCAGGATAGGTCAGACTTCCACTGAAGGGAAATGGTCCGATCAAGAGACGTTACATCATATAAATAGTCTGGAGTTACTAGAGGGGTCCTTTGCGGTCAAGAGCCTTCTCAAAGACCAAGGGAACTGCTGTGTCCTCCTTCAGATGGACAATGTTTCAGCGGTTCGGTATATATACCACCTTGGGGGGACGCGCTCGAAGGCCCTAGCGGACCTGGCAAGGGAGTTTTGGCATTATTGTCTAGACAGGAACCTCCTTTTGCAGGCAGAATATCTACCAGGAGCCAGCAATGCGGTAACAGACTGGAATTCCCATTACCTTCAAGACAGGAGCGATTGGATGCTGGACAAGAAGGTTTTTGCCATGATTCGGTCCCTCTCGGGTCCCATTTAGGTAGACCTTTTTGCCTCTCGTCTCAAATGTCAGGTTCCTCTGTTTTACAGTTGGAGACCAAACCCCCTAGCTTTAGCGACCAACGCGTTTCTCCAGGATTGGACAGGTCCCCTATCATATGCCTTTCCTCCATTTACCATGATCGCCAGAGTCCTGGTGCAAGTACGCAGGCAGTTAACAACTTTGATAATAATGACCCCGGTTTGGCCCTCTCAGGTGTGGTTTCCCGCTCTCCTGGAGTTAGCGATGGATGTCCCTCGTCTTCTCCCTCTCCACCCTCGACTCCTACGGATCCGGCGAGTCTCCCTCATGGCCTGGTCCTTTGGGGGCAACTCTCCCTTATGGCTAGGAAGATTTCAGCTCTTCCTGGTGCTTCAGAGGCCTTTCGCAAGACTCTATTAGTATCATCAAGGATTCCTGGGCAACCTCCACCAAGGCAGGATATTCCTCCGCATGGAGCCGCTGGGTGGGCTGGTGTGTGGCTCGACACCTCGATCCTGTTTCTGCCCCTCCGGTAGAGATAGTTAATTCTTGGTTGAATTGTTCAAGGAGGGCAAAGGTTATAGGGCGATTAACGAATTCAGGTCGGCCATCTCAGCTGGACACATTTTAGTTAAGGGTAAGCCAGTTGGGAGGCATTTCCTAGAGAGAAAAGCTCTTAAGTCTATCAGAGTTAAAGTTCCTCCTAAAGCCAGGTACTCAGTTCTTTGGGACGTTAATAACGTCCTGTGTTTGTTCCTCGCTTGGCCCCGTACTGAGGAGTTATCATTGCAAAAGCTTTTTTCAAAGTTAGCCGTGCTCCTATGTCTCATTTGCATCAAGAGAGTGTCAGATATCAGGGCGCAAGATGTAGACAATAAGGTTTTCTCTCCTCAGGGGGTGACTTTCTTTGTGTCCAAAAGAACTAAATGCATGATTTCTTCTGTTTCATTTCCAGCATTTCCTGAGAATGTTAAGTTATGTGTTGTGCAATGTTTGAAATATTTGGAATTAAAGACGGAGGGGCTTCGTTCCCCGGGTACCTCTCAGCTGCTTATTTCCTACCAAAAACCCTACAATCCGGTATCCCCAGCTACTTTGGCTAGATGGATTAGGTGGGTAATGAAGGAAGCTGGAATTGACATATCTTCATTTGGGACACACTCTGTGAGGGGAGCTATGGCCTCCAAAGCTGCCTCCCTTGGGGGAGGTCTGGAGCAAATTTTACAAGCAGCTGACTGGTCCAGGGAGTCCACATTCAAAACATGTTATCATAAACGTATTGATCATGTAGAGATTAATGTGGTTCAAGGGCTTTGAACTTGCATAATACAAAGCCTCCTTGTCGTGTCATAGAATGATTAATCCCCCTGACTATCGCGAGAGGGGGTTTAGATTCTAATAAAGGCAAGGAGATGAGTATTATCCCACCCACCCACCCGTTCTCTGTTTTGTTTATTTGCAGCTTCGGGCTGAAGAGTTTGAAGGATGGAGATCTATTGGGAGTCTCTAGATGATATGGCACAGGGGGACTGCGAAGTGGATCATCAGTTGGAGTGTTGGAGTTTACTGTTTCGCTTACGATGGCGTCAGAGAGCAGCTTCAGAAGAAGAGTTGCATTTAGAGAAAGGGATTTATATGGGGGTGGGTCCCTGCTGATTGGTTACAAGGGCTTGTCCTGAACCCCATCTTGGACTGGGTTCCTTTGTGTGTTTTCCAATGGAATACTGTGTTTTTTCTGTTTATTGGTAAAATGTTATTGGTTTCACAAACGTTTTTTCTTTGCTGCTATGTGTCAGTAGTAAAGATTGATTTGCATAATACTCAAATCCTTGTCTTTAATAGAATCTAAACCCCCTCTCATGATAGTGAGGGGGATTAATCATTGTTTCCTCCCTGCATTCTGAATGCAGTGGGGTGTGCATAGTTGGTGTGCACAAAAGCCTATCTGCATGAGTGCTTGTGACGTCACACATTACCTTTCATAGGCAACCCCCCTACTTTTTTCTTTGGTCCTCTCTATGACCCTCCTAAATTTGATTCCTGGCGACGCCACTAGGTAGCCTGTAACAAATTAAATTATGTACGTGTTTTATACTGGTGTATTCCTTACACCGAAATGGGCACGGCATGATCTCTGCACGTTTAAAAAGCATGTGTGTTTTGAATACACTTTTCTAAACCGACCTCCACGCAGATTGAAGAGTGTTTCAAAACATGCCCGTGTACAGGGGGCGGGGGAGGGCGGTGGAAAAAGGCTCGCGGCCAGAATCTGGACGCCGGCCAGCCCTTCCCTTGGCAGCTTGGAATGTCTGCAGTGAACTGTCAAAAGCTAAAGGCACTTCCTGGTTTCCTGCACTTGCTGCATGAAGTAGCCCGAACTCGGATCTCTGTCAACTTTACGTCACGTGGGGAGCCCTTGCCCGAGTTGATGGGGAAGAAACTGGGAGCAGACGGTAAGAAATACCCATAAGCAAACGCACACGCATAAATGGGTCTCCATGGGCACGCGACGCTGCGCAGCTGGAAGGCAACGAATATGGGGCTAAGCGGGAGTTCTAGGACTCCCTAGAAGGCGGATTGAAGGGCATGTTTTTGGGAGTGTGGACGAGCTGCAGAGGTCGGGGAGACCTTTTACTCTGAATGTGTGTTATTCAGGTTTCACCTCCAGTGTCATGTGGGGCTCTCGTATTTCATATTTCGGCAGCCGAGCGCATTTACTTAAAGCCCCCTGGTTATCGCTGTTATGCGCGTATGGTTCACCAGGCTCGCCTATTTCCTTGTACGTGTTTGCTTCATAAACCATTCACTACAAGTAACAGAATACAAAGAAAACATATTGGAGTGCTTATGTTACACACACGTGGCTGGGGGAAACGGGAGAAATTCTTGTTATTTTTGGCACTGGGCCATTGCACTGAAAAAAGTCGTCAATTGTAAAACTCGTACCAATGATCTACCAACTTTCTGGCGTTAGAAGAACTTTGTTTTGCAATTCTCGTAGAGATTGTCATGAACACGTGCGCAGTGAATATATACAAGGCTAGGAAAAATGTGCACGACGAGTGCCTCCGTTGACAGGTTAATAAGGACGTGATGGTGTGTTGAGCGTGTATCACTGCTAATTAGAGTGGTTATTATTTCAAGGCTGCACCTTCCCTGGCAGTCCTTTGATTTACTCCATACGAATGAAGGACCGAGAAGATTGCCATGTGTGGCCTGCTGGCTGCAACCTGTCTCGGCAACAGGTGCTCCCCCACTGCTCTGTTCTACCACTTCGCAAACGATGTATGTTGTGCATGCTTTCATATAACATCCGATCCATTATTTCGGTGGATGTCATTTGTCTCGGGAAGATAGCTCAGGTGCAACGTGCGGGCCTTTGAAGCAAGATGACCGCGCAACACAAACTCAAGTTCGATTCCCGGTCCGCGCTTAGAAACCTCTGGATATTAAGTGCATTATAAATAACCTGTCATAATCATGGGCTCGGAAATACATAGCTTCTGGCCTCTTTTTCCAAGCAGCATGTCTGCTGTCCGAAGGCATTTTTCAACACAACAATGCATACCTCTTGTGTAGACTACGTGTACATAATCGACTCACCGCTTCTACTGTTATGCAAGAGTACCTTCAAGCGACACGTCGCCCAATATGGGGCGATATGTGTAATGTAGAGTAGGAGGGAAGCCTGTGCGTCCTGAGGCACTAACCAGGTGCATGTTTAGCGACCAAAACAAAAGACATGTGTCCGGACTCACAAGGGTTTTCACTGGAACCCATGAGGAGAGGACTCGAAAGTCTTTCAGATCCTCACATGCAATTCACAAACATTTGATTAAGGGCATCTCCAGTTTGTTCCACTTTTAGGCTTTGTGCACCAGATACAAGGGAGCAGGTGCAAATTTTCTTTATTTTAATTTTATTTTATTTGAATTTATAAAGCGCCCAGCGGCCCGGAGGCATCGTGGCGCTGTTTCAGCAAGTTACTTATTACAGTAGGACAGGTAATACATAGGTAGTGAGGAAGTTGGTATATGTTCAGTGACATTGTAGAGAAAGAGTTCCAAGGTTTACAGTGGAACAGGGTGGAGAAAGTACATTTGTAAAAGGTGTTAGTTAAATAACTTTGTTTTTAGCAGTTTTCTGAACACTGTGAGAGATTCTTCGCTTCTTAAGTTGAGAGGTAGTGCGTTCCAGGCTATTGGGGCTAATACTTCAAAGCTGGTGCCGCCAGCTTTAGCTCTGTTGAACGATGGGACCGATAGTAGGTGGGAGTATTGGTCATGTTTAGGTCTGTGGGCTGTAGTCTGGTGTATTCTGTCTACTAGGTAGGCTAGGGCGGTCTTGGCGAGGCACTTGTGTATGATGGTGAGGGCTTTGAATGTTATGCGTTGTCTGATTGGGAGCCAATGGGCATCCTTTCTTGCCTGGGAGATGTGCTCTCTTGTGGATGCTGAGGGCGTTGTTTTGTGCAATCTGTAGTCTGTTAATGTTATTGGCAGAAGTGCCTATGAGAAGGATATTACAGTCGTCAAGTTGTGCTCCGATTGTGGCTCTCGCAATGTTAAAGAGATTGCTTGGGGAAAGGTGGGGTTTTACTGCATTTATAATTTTTGTGGTGAGGGCAGCGGCGGATGAGATGGCGCTGACTTGCCTGTCCATAGTTAGGGTAGAGTCGAGGTAAACCCTAAGGGTTTTCACTGATGTGGAGGCTGTAATGGTAGTATTCTCAATAATGAATGAATTATACTTCACAGTCAGTTTCTTTAGGGCAAATCATCAAGCATCTCTTGCGTTGCTCTGTTGCAAATCTTTATGATTCAGGTGCTTAGTAATTAACTACAAAAGCCCTTTGGTGGCTTTCGGAAGTATAAGTATGAAGTAAGTTTTAACTTGAGATTGTACTATTTGATATGAGGTTTTAATGCATTTAATGATATGTGATGTGATGTTTTCTTCTTTCCTCTTCTTTTGTTCTCCTTTTTTCTTCATTTAATTAAATTGACTGTGTAAAGTCTAATGTAAAACTAAATACACAATAAAAAAAGCCCAATCTAATCTCAAAATATAATTGTGAGGGACCATTCAAATTAAGACTTAAAGTCCATGGCCCTGCAGAAACTAATACAAAAATAAGGGGTTTGTCCCATATTTCTGTCACATCTTCTTATTAAAGAGTCTTTTGAACACAATGAAATTGTCACTATCATGGCATGTTTCACCAGTTTAACGTAAATATATCATGTACGCCAGCATGAGAATTGTGTACATTCCATGTTTATTCACACAACAATGAATAATTCCAGCTTCTGTCAGTACAACAGAGGCCTACACGTATTGTACGATTTTTAAGGTGAACATACAAAATAATCGCCTTCATCATCTTCTTCAGGTCTAATGTTCAACAACTGATCTGTTCCACTATGATATTAAAGAAGTCATACAATATTTCAGAAGAGGATAGTGCATTCCAACCTTTAAATAATGCTAAAAAGTAAGACATCTTGGAGACCTCCTCCTTGATGGTGTCCTTTACTGTATCAAACATCCGGTGAATTCTCCTCTTAACCGGCTTACTGTCTCCAGAGTCAATGTCATGGATGCACCAATTCATTTGACCTGGAGTCAGTGAGAACAGACTCAATGATTCGCCCAGAAGTTACTGGCCGGCCGGCAATTGCTGTTCGCTTAGGTCTAGGGAGATTTTAACTCCCTTCACAGTCGCTGCATAGAAAAAGTTTTGGAGGGGACCTGTCTCCTCCTTAAAGTCATCATCTGTCACCAAGTCATCCGAGCTGCAGTAAGGCTTCAGCTGGTTCATATGGAAAACCCTGTGCATCTTCAGGTATTTGTTTCAATGAGACAATTCACCTCGTTGATCTATTCTAGCACCAGATAGGGCTCAGTCCACGTCTTGAAGGGTGCTTGGTTTGGCAGGCTCTATAATCCAGACCATTTGTCCTGGAATATATTCTGTCACTCTGCCCTTTTGGCCATGCCAATGCTTCATGGGCTCCTGGACGGCCTTCAGATTCTGTGTGCTTGTCTCTCTGTACTTGGTTATTTTGCTTCTGAGTCCATGTACATAATCCATTATGTTGTGGGAAGACATTCGAGGAGTGCCTTCCCACCTTTACTACACCAGAGTTAGTGGACCCCTAACTGGATGACCAAACAGAAGCTCAAATGAGCTGAACCCTTCAATGGTCTTTGGCACCTCGCGGCAGGGAAAAAGAGGGCATGGCAGGAGAATATCCATTTACTCCTTAGTTGCTCTTCCAAGCCACCTACCATGCTTTTCAGTTTCATTGATCTGTGGGTGAAAGGCTGTGGAGAGTTAATAAGTAGACAAGAAGGCAAGTGGGCACCACTATGTTTGTTCAAATTCACACTGAACTAACTTCTAGGTGAATATTTAGTAAATCTCTAGTTATTTGGTGCAATTGGGGAATGTTTAAGTACTCTACCCTAATCCTACATACCCTTCATGTATATAGGGATCAATTTGGATCTTCTGTCAAAAATGACTTCTTTGGGGAAGCCTACATGAGAGAATATCCCTATCAAAGAATTTGCCAGCACAGGGGCTTTGATGCTTCTCTTGGGTACTGCCTTGGGGTACAGGGTAGCATGGTTACACATCTAAAACATACCAGTTCCCTGAGGTGATCTGAGGATCCAAAGGACCCACAATATCCATGCCTATTCTCTTGAAAGGCTGCTCAACCACTGGTAGTGTAACTAAGAGGGCCTTTGTTGCCACGCCACACTTACCAGATGCTTAGCAAGTCTGACAGGACCTTTCAAACTCCTTGATTTTTACAGTCTTCTGGGGCCAGTAGAAATTGGCAGACAACTGTCAGCTGTCTTCAAAGTAATGTTGTGCGCCAAGGCCAGTAGAAGCTACTGTGGCATTGGGGCACCACCAACACCTGGTAGGCCCCTTCCACAGAGTTCTTGACATTACTGTACCCAAGATCATTCTCCCAGTACACCTTCAACATCCCTGCGGTGTCCGACTGAGCCCCTTTCTCTGACTGTACAGATCTGTCCCAGTTGGGCAGTCGCAGTGTGCTTGGAAAAAGTCAGCCTGGCTAGGTCCTCCTGCTAAGGGCAAGTCACTTAGTTCTGGCAGGCCCAGGTCGTGATTCTACACCTGTAGGCAACCCTGGGATCACTAAGTATAGTGTCACTGCATTAGGCAACTCAGTGGCCACTAGGTCCTCTCCGGTAGGAAAAGGATCCTCTGTGAACCCGTGGCCTAGACTAGTTAGTACCAGCAGCTTCAGCTGGGAGTACTCACGTCTACGATTGTTGCTACCCTTAACCTAGATTTTGTAATTGCAGCAATGGTTTTAGCATAGGGCTTGTCATTCCCTAACAGACAATCAATGGAATTGCATCCTTGACAGCAACGTGAAGCTGCAGGATTTCCCCCTCTAACTAAATTCCACGATAGACAGTGGACATTGGGCAAGGACATCAAACCCTCAAACTAGCTTAGGAGGACTAGGGATGATCTGGTCTTCTTGCACCTAATGTTGTCAGACATCAGTGAGTCTCGCAGCAGTGTTGGCAGGAACTGAGGCCTCTGTTGGAGACCCAATGTCTTTCACACTTGGCGATATTAGGGTATACTCAGCCAACCAATGGCATTGTGGGAATTCATCATCTATGATGCCAATGCTGACTTTTGCTTCCTCCTACATGAGGGTAGCACTAACTAGGACCTGCTTGGGTATACCCTTCAAGCTGGATCTCATCTTCTATGTGTCATGTCCTCACATAGAAAGCAGCCTCTGGGGGATGCAGAGGCGGGCTCCCTAGTGCTAAGGGTGCCCTGACTCTTTCATTCTGTGGGCACCCACGTATCCAGTCATTGCATCTAATACAAAAGCATTGAATGCCAAAAGCATCGAAAAAAATGCATCGGAAAAAAAGCATTGAATGCATTTTTTTTCAAAGGTGTAGGTTTTATTTTAATTATAATGGGTTTTAAGGGGTAAAAAAACTGGGGTTGGAGGGACCCCCCCATTAAAATAAATTTGAAAAAAAATGCATTTGATGCTTTTTTTCGTTGCTTTATTTTAGATGCTAAGGCATTCGATGCTTTGGCATTCGAAGCACTCACTATAAACCACATGCACAAACCATGTGTTGGGATTTCCTTTTGTGCTTTTGGGGCCCTTTATTGGCAGGAGGGTGAGAACCTGTGCATGCACGCACACACACATCCACAGACATCCACACAGAGACACAGGCTTCACTTTGTTGAAAACACAAATACATATGATAGGTTATTCCTACTCCCTGTCCATCACGATGTCCCAGGCAAGCTTCCCTTACAGTTCCCTCTGCTTCCATGAACTAAATTATGCAGCTCACTGTCCAAGAAAGTGCAACTTGGTAGCACAATAAAAGCCAAGTCCCCTCAAGGTTTTTTGCTCTGCACTTTCCAACTGCAGACCCCACATCCACAATCTCCAGCAAGATCCCAACCACAGTTTCTTATCGTGACTGCCAGAGGCAGACTGGCAATTCAAGGTGGTATACGTGATCTATGTGTGAGCCAGGGCAATGAAAGGGGGTGAGTAACAATGAATTGGTGACTGGGCAGTTTGGACAAGGGAAAGCATGTGTTAATTTTAATGTTAATGTTAAAGGACATTTGTACCGCGCACTATCACCACCAGAGTGGTCCCCTGGCGCTCTGGCGGCTCTGAAAGAGGAGGGGAGGTTGAGTTAGTGGGAGGAGGCAGGAAAAGTGAAAGAGAGCGGTGATGTGCTGTTGGCGGCCTCAGCCCGGTGGGTCCGTTGGCTGAGCCTGGGGTGTTTGCGGCCGGTAGTCGTTGTGTAATGTTGTGCAAGACAATGCGTGTTTTTGTTTTGTTGTTGCAATGTAGTGAAGTTTGTGTGGTTTGTTGTGCTGTAGATTTTGGTTGTGTTTGGTTTGGAGTTTGAGAGGTGTATGCAGAAAGGGAAATTGTTGGTAGGGTTGGTTAGTTTGCGTCTATATGCTGAATTCAGGCGCTCGGCTTGCGCAGTCTCCCCTGGTGCGGCTCTGTCCTGATCTGGGTCCGACTGGCATACAAGGTTCCTTACTCCTCTGGCCCCCACCTCTAACATGCTCTCTCATAGCTCCCCTTACCCTCCCTTCATACCCCTGTGGCCAGTGCACCTGCCAAAGTCAACCTCTCAGGTAAAGTGGTGATTTCCAATATCTCGACAATTCCACACCACTGTGGTACCTGGCGGTAACTAAGGGACGGGCGAAAGTGTTGGTGGGATTGTCTGGGGGAGTTGGCTCAGTCTTTGTGCGTGCCGCCTGTGTTCCAGTCTATCCGGTGTCACCGCCGTGGGAGCTACCCTCTCAGGTCGGGGATTTCCGTGTCCTTTCCGGATTAGTCATGTGTGTGTGAGGGAAAGCGATTGAGTTAAGGGTTAATGGATGGTGCGAATGGGGAACAGAGATCTGAAAGTTAATTGCAGGGACAGGTAGGTGAAAGTGCGTTGCAGATGATGTAGTGCAAAGGAAGGACACATAGATGATGGGTAAGGAAAATAGGGTAAATGAGGCAGGGGTAAAAATCCTCAGATGGAGTCACTGTTGCTGACGTCTGTGCCTAAACTGTATTCCACTGCACCCAATTGTGGAACTGGCTGAACCCCTTTCTTTTTTCTGGTGAAGGGATGCTTCATAAACAAATGTTTCAATTAAGTCCTCTTGATTTATTTGTCAGGTTGCTTTATCACGCGTCTTGGTGCTTTGAAAGACAGATTTATTGAAAAGTGTACAAGTCTAATGCTTGAATATCTTTGCAGAAAGTGTTTTGTTGTTTTCTAATATTGAAGATGGAATGGGAGAAGATGAATTCTCCTCTGTTGCCTGAATGATAAACTGTGCCTGCAGGGTGCAAGGGCTTAATACTCTGCCTCCCACACTTCACACATGTGATTCCGAGCCAATCATTTTTCATCACTGTGCCTTATTTCCCCTAATTATCTGTCAGGAAACTCTCACTCATATGGGTTTATAATCTATACTGTTACTCCATAAATAATTACAATATTAACCATGCATATAATGCATACTAGTGGGGAGGAATGATGTCAAGTGAGGGTCTTCTGGTGTTGGGCGGGGCGGGGCGGGGCGGGGCGGGATAGCAAGTGTGCCAGGTATGTTATTTGTGTTGCAGGCTGGTGAGGCAGGTATTTTTGTGTGCCACCTTGTGTTTGGCTCTTAGTGCAGAGCTATGGCTCAGCTCTAGCAATGATTTCTCCAGCTTCCACACCTCTTTAAATTGGTCTCAAACTAAATATTGGATGAGTTGAGATATAGCCTGCTGTCAAATTGTAAACAGGGACACAAGGATACCCCGGGTTCAAATCCCAGTGTTCCCTGGTGAAATAATTTGTTTTGGTCTTATGTTTTAGCACCACCTATAAGCTGAAACTGTTGCATTAGAGCTAGGGCCAAATGGCATTTGAGGAGCGACACAAAGGTTGTAGGTGTTGTTTGGTTATTTACCCACCCATTGACCCATACTAATCCCTTTGGTTATTCTCACCCACTTCCTGCCCCTCCATGCCCTGGGATCTCTTTGAGCTAACTTTACCAACTTTATCAAGCCATAAAACTGTGTGCTCAAAGTGCTAGCCAGTGTTTTTTTCTCTTCTGACAGGTTATGACTTAATTTGTAAAGACGCACGCTACTGGTGTAATAACAATGTCTTAACCAGATCCGCCTTCAGTCATTGGATTTATACGTACTGTGTGTGTCCCTCACTGAAGGTTGAACCTGTTAAAAAAAAAAGGATTGGCAAAGCCGACAGATTTGGATTGTGTATAGGTATTAGCCATTTTGCCGGCACTGCTATTATATGTTGCAGCTGCTAACATTGATGGCCACTACATACCACTACGGCAGTGCCTGGCAAATGCATTTCCCATCCCTACACAAGCCAAAACTGTTGACATTGCCAATGCTTTTTATAACTATATTTGGTCAATGGGATATGTTCCCTGGGGCCCAGGTCTCTTAGGAAACCACAAACGTAACTGGCAGCTATTCTGCATATAGGAAAAGTAATGCCAATGAAGTCTACTATATAAACTTGAGAATGTTTGGCTCGAGGAGAGGCTGGCACTGAGCTGAGATGTTCTGGACTTTGGGGCTGCTGCCTTGTAGGTTTGGGCCACCGCTGTAGGGGCTAGAGAATTATACTTGCCACCCAGGCCATACGTTGTTAGTCCTTCCAGTAGGACCGCAGGAACACTTTTACAGGTACAATAAACAAGTGCGAATGTTTGTTTTTAAACTGCCTAATAGTCTATAATAAGTCGCCTCAGAGAGGGAGAAGAAAAGAAAGGTTCGTACAAAAGCTGCACGAGCCGCGCACAGAAACGAGCCTCGTCACGATCCAACATTGCCCACCCAGTGATCATTTTTAGCTCATGTGCGAAGCTGAGAGGATATTTGAAGCTGGGGAGCAGCTGTTGCGCAGTGTCTAATTCTCGGTAGCTGCTCTCCAAGCGAGAGCTCGCAAACGGGAACCACCGCTCAGACAACCAGGGATTACCCTTTGTAGATGCAGACTATAACCTGCTCATTTCTTTGAATAGGGAATTAGAGATTTTCAAAAGCCAGACAGACGGCACATAGATACAGTTTAGGAATGGACAGAGAGCTAGAGGTGCCAGCCTAGCAAAGAGCTGGAGTTGTTTCGTCTTCCGTTTACACCACATATTGCATTTGCGGCTTTTGTTTGAGAGGGTGCGAACGTGATCCTGGCACACGAATGGTATTGCCTTTCTTCCTCAATTGGCTGACTGCTTTTTCTATACCGTTTCAAATAGTTTTTTTGTTTTTGGTGTGTGCAGCAGTAATCTTTTTTTCTCTCCAGATTTAACAGAAGCTATAGGGCCATTTAGTGTGCACAGTAGATTATCATCATATCAATCTTTATACGTCTCAAAGCCATTCAGATTTAATCAAAATACAATAATCAGCATATATGACATTTGCATTATATAATATTATTGAATAAAAGAATACAACTCTTTAAAAATAATTCCTTTAAAATATACATTCAATTCATATACTCTGTTTTAGGGAATGGTAACAATCCAGAAATGTAGGCTGAAAAAGGGGGAACCAAAAAACAGGGAGAGAAACCCGCAGCCCTGCATTTAGATACATTCAATAAACATCTACCGCTTTAAGTGACAGTAACTATCACAGATTATCGACTAATATAGTAGAGACTAATAACGTTCCTTCTGGACGTTCAGAGCAAAAATGAAGTCCTGGCTTGCGTGCCCCCGCTAACTAATGCTGTTACGTCGTCTGTGCATGCCTAGACCACTCTGTAACCCGTTCTCTTGCCACTTATGTTATATGTAATGTTATTCTGTATGTGTATTTTCCTGCTGCAACGTGCTCTAAGTCTCTGGCGCCCAGTTACCTCAGGGTTCGGCGCGCGGTATAAATAAATAAACTAAACTAAACTAAAAATAAAGGAGGAGCAAAAAAACAGGGAGAGAAACTCACAGCCCAGCGTTTGGATGCATAATACAAAAGCCCCAAAATACATCATTTCACTCAATTTTAGATGACTTTGAGAAGTGGATAATAAAAGCCACCACTAACATCTTAGTTTCAGGTCTAGGCCAGATGAATATATTTTGCCACATTACTAACAACACACGGATCCCGCATATCAGCCAAACAAAGCAAAGCTTCCGCAGTAGACCTGACTTCTGCCCCTCCAAGGACTGGCTTAAGATACCGAGATCTCAGTGCACCAAGGCCTGTGCAAAGGAATAAGCAATGACATTTGGTTTCTATACTGGAAGAGCAAAGTGGACACTGGCCCGTTCCTTCCCCGGTCCAAGATTTGGTAGAGGGGGCCAATCTCAGGGTCCCCAGGCGAAAATCAGAATATAGAGCGCATGGATACGATGGTTCTAAATAGTCCAGACACCCCTCAAAGCCAACATCAAATTTACAATCGAGATACTTCGGGCCCAGCTTCAGTTCTTGGCATGATATCATATTACTCCTGCTGTAATCCACCATTGTGTTCTTTACTCTAAGCATTACAGCTTTGTTGATATTCCCAGGGTTTGTCCACAATGCTTGTTCATTGAGTTCTATCAACATTCTCCTCACATGCCTAACCAGTGATAAACCCATGCCCCCATTTGAATCTATCAGCTGCACCAATGTTTCGCGATATGCATCTAGGCGAGGCGTAAACCTTAGTCTCAGCCAATATAACTCTGGTTTCATTACCATTTGCTGTATAGGCACATTAAAAATACCCAATAAAATAAAATAAATGTGTAGCTCAATACTAATGGGGCACAGATCTAATGCCATGTGTATGAGAGTATTTGGAGATCCTTGAGATAACATAATAGTACTATTCAGAAATTTGTTTCCAACTTTATCAAGCTTCGAACCGTTGGTATGGCCCCAAATTCATGCTCCATATGAATCTGAATTGACCGCCACAGTACATTAAATATGTATGCACCAGGAATAAAACACTTCACCTGGCGCATGAATATTCAATTAGCTGCGTTGCTTCCTTGCCTAAAATGCGTGGCAGTCCTCTAACTTTGGTGTGTCCCAAAATATTACCGCTTGTTTACAGAGTTGGTCTTCTAGGGAAGCCTAAGTCAAAATGCAGAGCAGTGATTTTGCACCTAAAGGAATTAGCACAATTCTTCGTCCTGGAGGCACCCACCACTTTCCAATTAAAGCTCTACTTGGGCAAAACTGACAGTCTCAATGGTCCTTACCGTGAAGCATTTTGACAACGCATGAATAAAGGATCTTGAACCAGCCCTGGAAAGTCAGTATCTGGGGTTGCCAAGAACATATTTTCCTCCGAGTCAACTACTTTTTTTCTGCAAATACCACCAAATGTTATTTTATGTGGGCCTTTGGTTAATCTTTGCAGCTGTACAAAGCTGCCATGGAGTGCTTTCTGGGAGTCATAAACATTGCGCAATTTAACAGACTGCATATTGACACACAAAGTGGTTTGTGGTGCCTAATAAAGCACAACAAGTCCATTTTGTTTAGTGCTGCCTACCCTTACTGCCTAGAGAGTGGGTGATATATATGTTGCTCTCCTGAAATAGCCCAACCTGTGTCCAAGAATTTCGCGTCTCAGGACAACACTAATTAAAGTCTCACCTCCAATCGCAAATCACAGTTCTTTATTTTTCCCAACAAGCAATTTAGGAAGTAGTTAGGGACAGATTGTTTCTAAAATCAGTGGCTAATAGTGCATTTTATAGCACATTGGGTCAGTAACATTGGTCAAAATTATAAGCATTGCAATGCACCAGCTCGTCAAAGTGGAGCACATTGGCCCCTAAAACTAGGCCGCAGCAACATGTCAGGTTTCCACTTTGGACAGTGACTTATTGCTTGATAAGCCAATTCGATCCTGACCGTGGAAGGGGTGGTATGCTACATCAGTGAGTTGAGTGCTCTACTACCTTCAGGTCCCTCTTCTGTGTCCCAGGACCTATTCTGTCGGATTTTCCGCCTCCCGACAGGAACCCTTTTCCAATGTTTCTCTCCAGCTTCTAGCTCCACCCCTCCTCCATGTGACACATAAAGCCCTACCTTACCATACCTCCTCACATTTTTCTTTCCTGCGGACAGCAGGTACCGGCAGGTGGCGACACTGCACTCTGTAACTTCCCCCTGCTGGGCTTTAGGGGGCAATGGGTGGGATATGCTGGTTTCTTTGTGTGTGGCAGAGCCTTGTCCCCGACCACATGCATAAAGCTCCCGGGCCCTCCTTCAGAGTGGAGGTTCCCGTTTGAGGAGGAGTGCCCCACGATTTCGGGACGAAGTCAGTCGGCATCAGAATTGGATGCGTTGTATGCAGCTGAAACAGGCTTAGGATGTTTTAATCAACTGGCAAGGGCTATTGATGAACGAATGGGCTATACCTATGTCTTGCAGTATATGCATTCTCAATTAGCCTTCTTAACTGACCTGGTTTATGATGGTGTCAAAGCACTGGCCTTGGTGATGGGGGGAGTAGCAGCTGAGGATGTCAGTTACATGTATGGGATTGGCACACAGATGCCCAATCAAATACTGACAGTCTTTAGGGTCCTATTTGAAGTGTGCTTGCTATTTGGTCTCTCCTTCAAAGAAAAGGTACATAGTACATAAAGCATTTCAAGCGGACAAACATGCCAACAAGGTAAAAAAGAATACAGAGTCCAGATAGAAGGAGAAAGAAGAAACATGTGGGAAGTTGTACGGAAGCCAGGAGTAACCTTCACCTCAGAACCAGACTCAGTCAAGCAAATTCTCAGTCAACGGGTAGGCCTTCTCAGAAAAGCGGACGGCAGAAGTCCTGATAGCAGGCTTTTGAAAGCCTCACTCAGATGGTTCCACAATGAATGGGAGGATGTATCATCAGACAAATAGGTGACCAGTGTGGTGAGAACAGGCTACAAAATAGAGTTCAGGCAAACTCTGTTACCATCAGTCATAGAAACCCCAATGTCCCACATAAGAACACATCAAGAAGCACACAGAGAGAGGATTCTGGAGCTGCTGAAAAAAGGAGGCCATATTTTGGGGGCTTCGAGCAGAGAGTGGAAGAGGCTATTATTCCATCATCTTTTTGATACCCATGACGAAAAAAGGTTTTTCTGCTTGGCGTTGGACCTCAAGAGACTGAACTGGTTCATAGTATCAGGGGCAATCAAAATGAAGACTGTTTGAAAGTATTATTCCTTTACAATAAATACAACCTTTTGGCTTCTGTAGACTTGCAGGAAGCCCACTATCAAGTCCTGGTTCCTCCACTTCACCAGGCGTTCCTGAGATTCCAGGTGGCAGGTTGCCTGGTTCAGGTGCTTCCTTTTGGATGATGACAACACTGTGGGTTTTTACAAAGGGGATGAGGCCAGGAGTGGCAAAAAGACACAAGGCAGGTTCTTGTTTCCTTATCTTTATGTCTCACTTCTGATGGCTCAGGCTGAACAACTGCTGAAAGAACATCTACACCAGATGTGCTGCATACTTGAGTCATTTGATCTCTTGGTCAATTGGCAGAGTTCCCATCTGTCCCCCTCTCAGGTCATGCAGTTTATCGGGGCAGAATTTTAGACAACAAATGGTGGGGTGTCGCTGCCCAGGGAACAGATGATCAATTTGCTCACACTGTTGAAATTGGTGCTATGGGGTGAATGGATGTTGGCGAGACACATTATGTGGCTACAGGACACATGGTAGCTAGTGTATTTCTGGTACCTACAGAGGCTGAGGCTGCACCTATGAACTTTCGTCAATCCTCTTTTGCATCATTGAGAACTGAGATCAGGCAATTATGAAGTGAAGATTCCAATACCGATCTCGCTGAAACTCAGACTACAGGGTGGCTGTGACAGAACACTCTGTTGAAGGGGTATGCCCTGGCATTGCCCTTAGAGACCTCTCTTATAACAGATGCCCGCCCCACAACTAGATTTGTTTTTTGCGACGTTAGCTCTATCCAGTGCCTGTTATTTGCGGTTTAACTTCCTCTAAAGAAGATTATGCAGAAGTTGCACTGTGGTTTGGTATAATTATCTTCCTGTCAAATGTGTAGCTGGCTCCCATTTGACACCACAACAAGAGGCAAGCCTGCACTTCGCAAGTTCGAATCCAGTCAGGGACCATTTAGCCCTTCATCCTTCTAAGGCTGATAAATTGAGTGCCATAAAGTTGGGTAGTAGCAACTGCTACTTTCATGGTACTTAGATGCAGGAGATATCTGCCATGGAATGATATATACAAACCTTATTCTTATGTTATTAGTATTTCATTTTTCAATATATCTTTACAATATGTCTATTCCCACGTTAATCTTTGCTGTAATTGTCAACATGAAATGGTGCTTTTCGATGTAGACCTTTCTTTTGATTATATGGGGGTCTGCACTGCCCCCTTACACGCCCCTGGTAGTTCTTATGATTCCTCCCTCACTGCAGCTGTAATAACCCTTGTCCACGCCGATGGGTTTTATATGTATAATTCTCCCTTCCCAATTTTGACGTAGTACCCAAATGCCATTTCTAGGATTGAAGGGAGTTTGGCTTATTTTCATTTTACCTGATTTGCTTTACTTATTTAGCCACCCACCGTCATTTTCTGGATGAAACGCTTTTTGTTGTACAAGCTTCTTATGACACGTCCTGTTCAGTCATGTCATGTCATATTATGTTATGTTTCGATATATAATTTCACATGAGCACTCCACAAAACACCCAAATGCATTATGAATAAAAATAAGGTGCACTCAGTTCATGAAAAGGGCCATGATGCCCAAAATACACCTGTGCCATGTAAACTAGCAAGCATGCTCAAAGCCTGTGCTGAACCTAAGAACCTCCCACTCTCCAAGGTAACTGTAGTCCAGTTTGAGAAGGGTAGGCAAGGCTGGATTATGAAGATTAACTCCTAGAAGAGCCCAGATTCTGCCGAAGGGGAATGCAGCCTCCCACACTACCTCAATCATCCCCTTAAAGCCCCTTGCAAGCTTCAAGAACTTTCAGTCGGTCCTGAACATTTGCCCCATTAGTGCTACAGCTCAAAGCCCACCATCCCAGCCCAGTGCTGGTAGTTCCTCCCAGCTTTCCTCTCGGTAGAACCTGGCGATTTGTAGCCTTTCAGAACCTAGGGAAGATTGTAGGCGGGTGTTTCCTCTATTGATGTCTTGTGTATTCGTTATTTCATAACACAGAGCCCAAGGCATTGCGGAAAGCCCCGTAATTTGGGCCAGAGATACACTAACATCACTAGAACATGTTACACAGAGGGGTGCCAGACTGTCACAGCATACAGATGGAAAAACAGCTATTCCATCACTCTACTCACTCTGGTTGCCTCTATCCGCTTTCCCCTTTCACATAGTCTGTTCCTGACGTGGTCGCTCTTAGCCCTAGACATGGCAGACCCAGAATGACTATTCTGGAGTTTGTTTTGTGGGAGAAACTAAATGTGCTCCTGGACATTAAAAGAGAAAGCACCTCAAACACCCACTTGTACACATCTCAAGTCCATCACAAATCTCACAGTATATTTAGCAGTAATTACTCATCTCTGTGAAACTGCTCACATGTGAATCTTTTCTTGTTCCTCAGACACCTTTCACTGTACCCTCCTAATTTCTGCACTCCCGATCTATGATCTACTTATCCAGAATCAGCATGCATCCAAGCTATCACTGGCACTTTCCTTCTTCCTTTGGCCTGCCCCACCAATGCTTCAAGCCCAGTGTTTGTCTTATCTGTACCCTCCCTGACCCACCACTTCACTGCTTCCCTTTTCATTTCCTCTGCTGACCACTGTCTGGATACAACGGGCTGGGCTACAATACGCCACACCTCAGACAAGCCTCGGTGGTGATTGGTGCAGTGTAACATAACAAAGCACATAGTATACTTGCGAAGCACCCAGGCCTCTGATTGCATCATTACTATGATTTACTCTCTTTTCTGGAATACTCATGACCCAGGACGCAGTACTCTATCTAGCTCAAGTCCCACAAATTGACAGAAACTGGAAATCTTACTGAAAGTCGACCCGCTGAACAGTAAAGCTGCTGAACATATTAGATTTCCAGCAGGCACTTTGCAGAGCATCAGTTGAGCAGACCATGAAAATGTATTATGGAGGTGGACACAGCAGGCATGGATTTTCAGGTTGGTGCCTTGTAATATATGAGACGCATTCATCAATGGCTCCCTTCATTTGTTCTCTCTTCATGTATGGACACATTTCTGCAGTTGTACAATCTCTAGCAGGCAGCTGTCAAATACAATGTATTTTTGCTCCTTTAATAGCCAATCATCCTACAGTACTGTTTTGTGACTCGACAGTGGTGGGCAATTCCCCCAAACTAGGCAAACTGACATTGAGATCTTGAGCAAATTCCTCAGTCAATTGCGTTGAAGCTTCAGCCTCTGTTAGTTCAGACTGTGATATTTCCACATGAATTGGAGAAACCGGTAACATTGAATGTTTCTTGGGTGGAACATTTTTAGATGGTGTAGATTGTGTCAAAGGGTCTGCGAGCAATTGCAATGCATCTTCATTGTCTTCAGTGTCATCTGATCGAGTTTGCACAAAGTAGCAATCGTCTATGTTAAGTTTGCACGGTTTGCAGGTGAGATTCCATTCATTTTCCAGCCACTGGACATATGCATCACAAGTCTGATTGACTGGACCACGCTGCGCCCCCAATGGTAGTTGCTCCATTGTGAAATCCGTTTGGCAAGTAACATCTTTGGTTTTATTTGTTGTCGGAGTCTTTATACTCCTCTTCCTTCTGGGCCTCTAACAGATGTATAGAAAACCTTCTCAATGTATAGCACACATACAGCAGATACCATTTTCCAACTAAAAACTTAATATGAATGAAACATCTGCTTAAAAACTTCTCCAAAACAAACTGGTTCATTCTTTACCCTTGTTTTCTTAATTTGCTTTGAAACCGTGGCCTTCTGTTTGCTGACCAAACCACAAGCTGTAAAAAACAGAATTTATATATGGTTTAAGTAAAGCAAATTTCATTTCCATGCAAAATAATATGCACATATCTACAAATAGAACCAACTTGACGGACTTGACGACATTAAAACATTATAAATATTTATTCCAAATGCAATGTGATGCCCAATTGTATTTCATATTAGGTTATGTGTACCTCTGGTCCATGTGCCTCCTCTTCTAATATGTAATGCTCCTAATCTCCCTCATGCCTCACTAGCCAATATAAACTCCCAAACTTTCAATTCTAAGACCAATGCTAACACTCCATCGAATACCACTCAAATTAAAATGGAACCTGAAGGGCATTCCTATAAGGGAGCGCTCCTCAATGTAAGATCTCTAGTGGCACATGCCATTGATCTAGCTGACTTGATCACAGAAGCTAATTTGGATTTCATCGCTATAACCGAGACCTGGTTACACAGCACGGCAGGACCATCACTCATGTTGGCCATCCCCGACGGTTATACCATATCTAGGCAAGACCGAGAAGGCTCCCGTGGAGGCGGGATTGCCATCATATCCAAAACTAACTTATCGCTAAGACTAGGCCCTGCCCAAACTATGCAATCTTGTGAAGCCCTCACCGCCAAAATCCCCACCAACAATACCCAATCTCTAACCATATTCCTAATATACAGACCACCGGGTCCACTCGGGACCTTTGAGGAGGATCTGCACAGCCTATTAACCAACAATATCAAAACCACATCACAACTGTTGGTACTAGGGGACTTCAACCATGGCTTCAATGACCAAGTAGATGCTCATGCATCAACTATTGCCAATACCCTTAACACTTTAGGAATAACCCAAAAAGTCAACACCCCTACCCACTCGAAGGGTAGAATACTAGACTGGATCGCTGACTCTAACTGCACAGTCACTATCTCCTCTATCACGCCTCTATCCTGGACCGACCACTCATTGGTGTCCTTTAATTTACTAACCACCAGACCATCCACTCCAACCCTACACATGGCTCCTCCTTGCCTTACCAAAAATAAAAAGAATATGACAGTGGATAATATTATTCCTGCTATCCTTCCACCCTTAAATGCACTGCCAGATAACCTAGACCCTAGTGCACTAGTCCATGAATACAATAGTATTAAGCTCAACACCATGGACAAAGTCGCCCCACTCAAAATGCGAACAAGCAAACCCAAGGCACACTTAAACAAATGGTTTATGCCAGAACTCAAAGCCCTACGCCTAACAAAAAGAAAATGTGAATCGACCGGGAAACTATGCCCAACCGATGAGAACAAGGTTAACTTAACCAATATTTCCCAGCACTATAAAAATTAAATCTGCCTGGCAAAGTGAAATTCCTACAATGATCGCATCGCCAACTACAATTCAAGTATGAAGGAACTCTTCTCCATACTGAAAGAACTTGAGTCTCCTATTGCTACACCAGATACCTGTACTAAGGACCATACCTGGTGTGCAGATATCCAACATGCCTTAGCAAATAAAATAACCACGCTCAACTTAAAAAAGAATCTTTAAACCTCCCAAAAATTCCTCCGCCTAATGATACCATCAACGACCCTACCAACAAATTCTCCTTCACAAAAACTACCACCAAAGAGGTAGAGAAAATGATCCTCTCCCTCAAACCCTCTAATTGTAAAGGTGATATCTGCCCAGCACAAATAATAAAAGACGCTGCCAGAGACTTATCGCCCTTCATCTCCAAACTTATTAATGCCTCCTTCACTACAGTCAACATCCCGGCTAATTTAAAACAATCGTGGGTGCTCCCGCTTCTCAAGAAGCAGACTCTAGACCCCCTTATCCCTACCAACTACGGGCCCATTACCACTGTTCCTTTCTTACTCAAGATATTGGACAAAGTTGCATACACACAAATTCAAAGACACCTTGAATGACACAAATTACTGGGAGCTAGACAATCTGGTTTCCGCCCACTCCATGGAACCGAAACTGCCCTCATTGACATAAAGACCCAAATAGATGAATTGAGAGATCAAGATAAGACAGCACTCCTCCTTCTTCTTGATCTCTCAGCTGCCTTTGATCTTGTGGACCACAAGGTCCTCTGCAGACATTTGGATTCTGCCACCCATTTTTCCACCCAAGCTATCAGATGGATTGAATCACCTACACCAACTATGCAGATGATACACAGATTCTCCTCCCGCTTTCTGGGGATCACAGTAAGGACGGGGAGTTGGTGAATAGGGTGTACCTCATTATTCAGGCATGGATGGCATCCCATGGCGTCTGCCTGAACGA
Source organism: Ambystoma mexicanum (assembly GCF_040938575.1). NCBI lineage: Eukaryota > Metazoa > Chordata > Amphibia > Caudata > Ambystomatidae > Ambystoma > Ambystoma mexicanum. Next base: position 172,027,097 of record NC_090924.1, on the reverse strand, counting down.
TGATAAGACAGAGCTGATTATCCTGGGCACGCAGGCCAACATCAACAAGTTAGGCACGGACTACTCCATGTTCAATATAGACGGCAATAGTATCAAGGTCTCCAGGGAAGTAAAAACGCTTGGTTTTTATCTTGATTCTACCATGTCATTCACTAAACAGGTTAACTACTTAGCTTCCACTACAGCATATACCTGCAAATTAATAAGAGCAGGTAAGCCCTTCCTATCCAATGATAGCTGCATGATCCTGGCGAGAGCCTTAATATTATCCCGACTTGACTACTGCAATGCCCTCTACCGCGGTGCCAATAAAGCCATCACCAAAAAGCTACAAATCTTACAAAATAATGCCTTGAGAGCTGCACTCGGCATAAATAAAAGGGAACATATTTCCTCCATCAGACACCAATATAAATGGCTCTCCACCGACAATAAAATCCACTTAAAAATGATCTCCCTGACACATAAAGCTCTCAACAATGCTGCTCCCAGCTACTTGATGGATAAAATAAAAAGAAAAACTTCCAGCAGATCGACAAGAACTACCAACTCTAACTGCCTGGTAGTACCTAGATTTAAACTTACTAAAATTGGCGGTATTAGTTTCCCTGTGATAGCTGTCAAATGGTGGAATGCCTTGCCACATAACCTGAGAGTAGACCAACCCTTCTCACATTTCAGAAGGAATTTCATCAAACACATCAATTCCAATAACGGGTAAATGCACCGCTAGATACCTCTGTCGCACTAGCATATCTGGACTGTATATATGTATTATTAGATTTATACCACAAATGTAGATAACTATATTAACATTGTATATAATTCTTTGTTTCGTTTGATATTAGTGCCATAAACTAAGGGTTATATCTGCATTAGTGTTAAGCATGTACAAACCTTTATCTCTGGATTACTGTAAATTATGTAACTTTGCAAATGCATTAGTGTTAAGCAGGTACAAACCTTTATCTCTGGATTACTGTAAATTATGTAACTTTGCAAATTCCTGTAATATTGTAAGCCTTGCATATTCTTTCTGATGCGCCCGGTTACGCTTGGGTCTGGCGCGCATTACAAATAAATAAACAAACAAACAAACACACCTTGAGTATATTCCCTGAATAGAAAAATCATTAAAATAAATAAAATGTCAATCGTACTGGAAATTAAAATCTTTCACCCCACAGAGCACTTCCACACGAAGTAGTTTAAAATTATTATGAACCATATACTATAAGGTTTGTTGTTGCAACACAAATAGAATATTCGTATGAACATACCCTCAAACAGTGTACGTGATTTGGTCATAATATACATTTCAGATTTCACCTCATAACCTTCTGAGATGACACATGGACTTGATCTGAGATCACTCTGCAAATCATAGTGATTGTAATATCGCCTTCAAAAGTAGTTTGCTTTGCAATGTTTGCTTTGTGATCTATTCTGCATTAGGTAGTGTAAGGTTAAAACCTAAATCAGAAAAGTTTGAAACAGTGCAAGGTTACATACATTTCAGTCTCAAAGTATATCCTTTGTAGGATTTACTTTCATTCGTGCAAGGGAAATGTAAGTACGCATACCTCATACTCTGGACCTGTTGCAAAGGAGAAAGGGATTGTAGTCGAAGTTCCAGCAGCCCCCTATAACACAGTACTTGGTTTAATACGGATAAAAATGGGAAATGGAAGTGAAACAAGGAGTTGCAGACAATGGTACACACAGACACACCATACATGCCACTTTGTGTAAACCAATACCATAGATAATTTTCAATTTTTTTGAAATTCCTAGCATAACTATGCACATAGTTCATTCGCATATAAAGGACTTGTACAGTATAATTACTTGATAGGCGAGTAAGGTTGATGTTGACTCTGGAAAAGTAATTGATGCAGAATCTTGCTCCTTCATTTTCAGTACATTGTCAGAAAATAGTACGATTGAAAAGGTAAATTAGTATTAGAAATGTGGCCAGATCCAACACTCTAAAATATCACTTTGTGCATGTCGGTAGGGCTCACCATTAGGATAGTAGACGTGTTGGTGGTTTTGTCACTTGAGAGGGTCTGTGCTTCAATCTGTGTGCTCTACGTAAAGAAGGATATGTCAAACACATTTCAAAAACATTATGCGACTTTTAAAGGGCACTATGGTAGTTTTTACTAAGGGTCACAATTCACTGATTTATTAGAGGCTCCTGAAAGCGGGGACAGATGAAGTATACTAAAGTGAAACATTTTAAAATTCTGTTGTATCTGGTAACTAGGGAAACTTGAGTAATACAACTTTGATGTAAATAAACACTGAAGGCTCTAACCCGTTCATGAAGTAACCTTTTTAATACACTACTTTAAACAAATCGAAAGATCATAGAGAATACTTATTTTTTTTATTTTTATTTTTTTACTTGTTTTTATCTAAATTTAGATTTTACAAGATCTGGTGTGAATGTGCTTCTTCTTTAAACATTTTTTGTAGCAGGGCTCCAGAGGCCAGTCTCTCAGCTATCTTCTTTACACTGCTGATTGCATTTTGTCAGGGCAATTTGCAGAATCTTAGCTGTAGCTAAGGTCCAGGCAGTCCTTCCTCCCCCAATTAACCGCGGCCACCACTGCTCTTCTTCCGGCTCTGTGAACGTACTCAGTGTGTCGCGTAGGTAGGCTAGGTGTATAGTGGATAAAGCCTGGCAGCTAGTAAGCAAGTGTCTCACGTTTTCCATCTGGTCCGGCATCTTGCAGAGTCTGCAGGTGTTGTATTCTGACTGGCCTCTAATTTGAAGTATTTCATTTGTGGCAAGCAAGTTTAGACGTGCTCTTAAGAATAGTTGGCAAAGTGGTCTACTCGGGAACCTTCTTAGATATTGAGCTGTTTCGTTCCTCTTTAGTGCATAACATGGAAGGTGTTTCAAGAGTTTGTTGTTCGACGCTTTTTCCTCAGTAGCAATCCAGTCCAAGTCTGCCAGTTTCTTCTTGACTTTATCTGGATTTCCAATTAAATCAGCTTCTGTGCAAGCTACAAGGTCTACATTTTGCTTTAACTTTGTTGCCCATTTCTTCAGCATTTTGCACTTTTCTCTGCACCCTTCCTCATTTATCAACTGGTAGAGCGGGAGGCGTTGTGAAATGATGGTTTTCTGATATAACGCCAGATTTTTTGCTTCGACCGACGATTTCAACTACGAAAGTCCCAATTCTCTCCTTATTCCGGCCATTGCAGTTTATTTTTTCTAGGTTCAATACAGTCCTCCAGAAATAACCTTCTAGCCTCAGCCAAAGGGTGTCCGGTATCTCAGGCATGGCTTCGGAACCGTATGTAAGTGCCGGAACTGCTTTTGCCTTATAGAATTTGATGGTAGGTATAAGGGAGAATCTTCCATATTTCCTTTCCAGTATTTTGGCTTGGGTTGCCAATGATCTTACTTTTGCCCATAGGTGTTCTTGCATGCTCGTTTCTTGAGGCGAGTTGTCTATAATAACTCCCAGAAATTTGAATTTTGTTGTTTTCTCAATCGGGACGTTTTCCATGGTCCACTTGAAATTTTTCTGTTTCTTTGTTGATTTCCCCAAAGTTATGATTTTTGTTTTTTCTTTATTTATCTCCAGGTTTGAGAGCTTGATGTAGTTTGCCAAATTGTCTAATTGACGCTGCAGCCCAATTTGGGTTAGGTCCATTAGTACTATTTCGTCTGCGTATGTTAGACGTGGCATTGATGTATTTCCAATTTTTGGTGGAAAAGCTCTCACCGAGGCGTAGGAATCTTTGAAATCGCCCATGAATGCGACAAACAGGGCCGGTGCCAGGGGACAGCCTTGTTTCACCCCTCTTCGTATAGGAATTTCTTCCGACAGGTCGCCTTGTATGTTTAATTTCACTCTGATGGAGGTGTTCGTATGTAGCGCTTTGATTGGAGCCAGAATGGCTTGCGGGTAGTTCCAGGAGTTCAATTTCTTCCATAAGAGTTCTCTATCCACCCGGTCAAAGGCCTGGATCAGGTCTATGAAGGCCACAAACACTGAGGCCCCTTCCTCAGCGACTTTGCTCTTGATTATGCTAAAGAGCATGATGTTTATCGTCGTGGATGAGTTTTTCTTAAAGCCTGTTTGAAATGGGTCGTTACATGGTGCCTCCGTTGCCCATAGTTGGAATTTCTTTAGGAGCAGCATGCCGAAAACTTTCCCGATCGTATCGAGCAATGCTATGGGCCGATAGTTGCCAGGATCAGACTTGTCTCCTCTTTTGTAAATGGGTACCACGTTAGCTGAGGTCCAAGATTTTGGGATGGTTCTTGATGTTTCACAGTATTTGAGGACTAGGCTGATAAAGGGAATCCATTGTTTTTGAAATGATTTTAAGTCGATGTTAGTGACACCATCTGGTCCCGGTGCTCGAGAGTTTTTTAGTTTGTTGATTATCTCCCTGATGTCCTCTGGGTTTGAGACGTCCACCCACTGGCTGTCTTGTTGGATACAAACTTGGTCCTCATTTCCCGATGGTTTTCGGAACAGCGCTTCAAAGTGTAATATCCACTTTTCTTCGCTTACGTGGTTTGCTGGCATATTGGTTTTCTGTTCTATACCAGTTTTTAAGAGGTTCCAGAAGCTCCTGGAGTTTTTCCCCGTTCCATTTCTCAGGATCTCTTCTGAATCTTTCTGATATAGATTGATTCTGTGAGTTTTAATCCAGGCTTTATAATTTCTTTCTTCTTGCATTACTTGTGCTGCTAGATCCAATGAGTTGTGTTTTTTGGCTTTTCGCTTTAGTTGTCTCAAGCTAGCCCTTTTTGCCACAACTTGTTTATCGTATAGATGGTTCCCCGTAGGTGGCTTTCCAATTCTTTGAGAAGCGGGAACTTTGTACGGGCTCAGAAAAGGGCGATAATCAATGGTTTTTGCTCAAGTTCCACCGTTTTCGAATACTTATTTATGCAGACCATCGTCCTACATACCAACAAACATAACAAATTCATCGTCCAGTACTTACCTGAGCCAGTGTGTGCCGAAATCGAGTCAGAATTGCATTTGGAAGCAATTTACAAAGAATTCTGGGTCAACGTTTTTTGTGTACTCTGATTGATCGTACATATCGATGGTAAAGTGCAGGCTGCAGAGGTGGAATTGATTGGCCCTCACATCGTCAAGACAGCCTGGGCTCCACTTTCAATCTCGTCCACTGGAAAACCGCAATTTGTAATCCATTCTTTTATTAAATCTATATCTTTCGGGTATGTATGCAGGACTGTGCCTTAAGTTTTGGCATGGCTCACAGAAGGGCAACCGATAACGATACATGAAGGCATTCTTGAGAAGTCTGTAAGATCTGTATAAAAAAAAAATAATACTATATGAATGTGAATGAAGGAATTCTAAAACAGCTTTGACTGCACAGTTTGTTTTAAGTAAAAGAAAGAAAACCTGTGTAACCTAGTCCAATGAACACAGCGATAACTTTCTTACAGAATTGATTGATATACCGCAAATCGTAATGTGTTACTCGTCCGTTGAATTAACTTTCAAGTATCAAAAGGAAAGATGCTTGCAAACATGGACCACAAAACATTCCAATCTACTACAATGCACAGTGATGCAATGTGCTATTTACTGAGATCAAAATACATGAAACATTAAACAATGGTGAAGTCTTTGACATAAATGAACATTACAATACTGGGTACATTAGGTGGAAATTGATAGAAACTTTCAGAGCAGCGATTGGTGAACATAGAGAAGTAAATAGGTAACCTACCCTTACCTGGACGAACAAAGAGCCGATTCAGCAAGCAATGGAGCAAGTAGTCGTGGAACAGGTAGCACAATGACGATATACCTTGTAGATGTCAGAGATGTTCTCCTGGTAAATGTGAAGGTGTTTATAAAGGCTTAGAAATGTGGGTGTATATGTGAATGTGTGGCGTGTTCGTTGACACCCACTCAGCCTAGATGGCAATGTTTCACATCTGCCATAGTCACCCACCCTGCCCCGTTGTGAGCGCACAGGCATAGACCTGATCGTACAGCCTCTAGGGCAATAGGGCCAGGGTTGAAACACAAATGAAAAATGCTTGTGTGGGTCTTTTTTTGTTAATGTAAGCGGCCTACTTTGTTGGGCCATGTGTGCCAGTTTGATGAGTTACTTCAATAAGCAGCTAGTAGTAGTAAACACTGTTGCTGAATATATATTATTTGAAATGAACTATTTTCATCAACTTTTCATCAAACTACTCACCTTACGGTAATATTAAAACGGTGCCCAAAAAGGAATGAATAGCGACTTTGAACAGTGTGCCATGTTTTCCTCAGTGCCCGAGACAATCTTATGTCCCAGTACGACCCTGTTCATAGGTGCCACCTGTCATTGATACTAGGAAGGAGTACGGATGGGGATGACCTGAGCGCAAAAGGCCTGGAACATTGCATAATGGACAAAAACATATGTTGATTGCAGGGACAGGGTCTTGAGGAGGGGAGTTAGGAGACACTGGGTCTGGCTTGGCCATGTGGACAATGGATATCATGGGCCTGGAAGGAAGCTGCCAGCAAGCGCAAGAGAGCTCACCAGACAAAATGTAGGTCCCGATTACACAGACCTGAGAGCCCTTAATGGGGGCAGTCGGTGAGCTAAGGGGGGCCAGTTCATGTTTCACGGTCCATGTTGATTTGTGACAAACACAGTAATCTTGTTTGGTTTACATCACAAGAACAGAAGGGCACTATCGATAACCACATCAAATGACAAAAGATGAAGAAACAATAGACGTCAGCAACTCAATTATCAATCTCACAGACAGATGTAACGACAAAGCCGCTTTCACAGAACCTCTACTGCTCTGAGGCAACATAAAGGCACCCCAACTGAACCCCCACAAACCAAAACCGGGAACAACAAATAAAACAAATGACACCAAAAAGATCCACTGCAATCTAATTAACACAAGAACAATGCCAAAATCTACAACCTTCTAAGTGATGGGGCATCAACATCCTTTTCGTAAATGAAACATGGCTAGATGACAACTACAAGATCACCCTCAATAACTGCCTGCCTGATACCTTCAAGTGCAGCCAAGTAAACAGGAAAACCAAAAGAGGCGGTGGACTGGCAATCATCCACAAGGAACACCTGGAAATTAAAGCAGAAGACCCTTTAAACATCAACAAATGTGAATCCCTAATCATACGTCTCTCAACAAATCCCAGAACAAACCTGAAATTCATACTGATATACAGACCACCAACGTACGATGCAGCCTTCATAGACAACTTCATAGAAGCAATCACCAACCTAGCTATCGAGCGTAAATGACTGATTATCCTTGGAGACTTGAACATCTGGTTCAATGAAAAAATCACAACCTTACAAAAATCTCTTACCAGCCAATTTACAACAATGGAACTACATCAGCTGGTCAAAGGACCAACCCATATGGCAGGACATACACTGGACGCAATGTACGCCAACAGAAAACTAATTACCACGGCAGCACCAATTCAGATCCTCTGGAACGACCACCTCATCATCCCCTTTGTAATCATACTGCCCTCCCAATAACCAAGAAACAAGACAAACTACCGATCATCATGAAAAGAATCTGGAGAAACATAAAAACTCCATCTTAATGGAACGACTGGAAATCACAAACAAAAACCATGGGCGAAGCTGACCTAGACACTAAAATAGATATACTTCACAGCTGGATCACCACAACAATCAACTAGATTGGCAAAGAAAAACCTTTCAATCCATCCTGCAAAAGAGCAATGGCAAAATGGTTCACCCCACTACTATGCGCCATGAAAAGGAAAAAAACAAAACTAGAACTAGAATGGAGGATCAATAAAGACTGCGGAAACAAATTCAAACTTCAACAACATACCCGTTCATACAAAATGGAAATACAAAAAGCAAAAAAAGTAATACTGCGACAACAGAATCCTCAAAGTACCAAACACCCAAAAAGAACTATTTAAAATCATAAACAAAATAAAAAACCCACCCGACTGCAACACCGCTCCAATACCGTCGAGGAAATGATGCAGTGACCTCGCAGACCAGTTCATAAATAAAATCATGACTATCCAACAGACCATACAAAACAGACCATGCAGCCGCAACACTGAAGACACTCACTGATGCAAGGAACACCAGAACAAACTCTGAAACTTCCCGTACATATCAGTGGAGACTTTCATCAAACTCATAAATCAAAGCAACAAATTGGGCTCCCCCGTGGATCACTGCCCCCCTGACATCTACAAATCAATCCTTCTTCGATGCGTGCCTGCAGCACACCTACCCTGCTCCTCCACCACTTGGAGGTAAGAGCCCTCACTTTGTTGGAAGTCGCAGCCACGGTGCCTTCTCCTTATTGCATTTACAAAATTGAAATCCTGAAACTTGTGCTTTTTCGAGTGCCATGCGTGCTGCAACCCTCATTGTAAGTTCTTTGCTGGGTAAGGGGCCTGCCCATTCTCCCCTCTCCTTGCTTGCAGCAGGGCTGCATCACTTTATTTTTGCTATTATTTGGCTGTCTGGTGCCTGCCCTTCCATGATGTCTGCCCTCTCCTAGGGCCTGAAGCCACCCCCTTTGCCTGGGCCTCTCCAACTCCCTGATTGGCTGCTGGGGGTGATTTGAACCAACCAGCTGGACCAGAAGGCAGGAGCCTCCCTGGGCCAATCAAAGGCTGGCATCTAAGGCCCCTGTATGCTTCCAGAACGCTACATGAGACTATTGCCACAACCTGACCCTCCCTGTGGTTGCTATCTCACACAGCTATGAAACTGGACTACCTAGACTTCTCTTACCTCACCCACCATAGGTTAGTTCCCTACTTCTGATTGCCCCTTTCCCTTATTGGGTCCTTTCACTCCCTTCTCTGCTTGTTCTCATTGTTCTCCCTGTTATGCGCTTAAATGCACTTGTTTCTGCTCTCACCTCTAACTTCTAAATCATACCTCAATTCTATATCTACTGTTCCTCAGCATTTAAACTTTGAAAGTCAAATTTGGGTGTTGTTTTGCATTTAGCTTTGAAAGTCAAATTTGGATGTTGTTTTGCATTTAACTTTGAAAGTCAAGATTGGGTGCTGTTTTGCATTTAATTTTGAGAGTCAAATGTGGGTGTTGTTTTGCATTTAACTGCTTGGGTGTTGTTTTGCATTTAACTTTGAAAGACAAATTTGGCTGTTGTTTTACTTTCAACTTTGGCCATTGATTGTAACCTGCTAGCCCAGTGACTGTTCCATACCGCTGTACTTTCATACTCCTCCCACTGCCTCCTCTCTCTTCTCACCCAAGGCGCTTTCTGTTTCTCTTATCTATTCCAACTGCTTCTCTATCAACTATCCTTACCTTCTCACTATGTCTGGAAAGAAGAAGTTTAAAAAATCCTTTTTATAGGCCTCCAAGCCAGGTCTCCCTATCGCTGATACATATTCCAGCACCTCTCCCAGACAGACCCTCACCGACATCCTCTATGTCGTTCCTTCGTCAGATCTATGGACCCCTTATATGATCTCTGTGCTCTGTCCTGTCTCCTCCTCTCCCATTAATGGCGGCACCCGCTGGGAAGTCCCCATGGATTCCTTCGACTCCTCCAGGGTCATCATTAATATCTACCTAAATGGCACTGATATGGTGCAAGGCCCTCAGGCCAATCTCCTCCTCTTCGATAGGTGGTTCCCTCGCCTCATCAACTTCCTTTCATCTCTGGCTGTCCTCTCCTCTCCTCCTTTGGCTACCTTGCCCTCTCTTCCCTCCTTCTCTGCCCCACTTCGGGCTCCCTCCACACCTCCACAGGGCGTACCTCATATTTGTATCCCTCACCAGAAGGTCTTTAAGGCTGGCAACCGTCTTCATCTTGCTACTCTCAACTCTTGCTCTGCTGTCAAACACTCCTCTGACATCTGCCACCTCCTTGAAGTACTAGACCTATGTCCTCGGTCTTACTGTGACATGGTTCACGGCTAGCTCTGTCACAACTTTGACACTCTCCTCCCTGATGGCTACAAGATCCTCTCCGCACCCAGATCCACCAGGCCCGGTAGAGGTCTATCCCTGATCTTTCCTGAGTGGATTCCTGCCACTATCATTCCCACTCAGATTTACTCCTCTTTCGAATGCCTTGTCTGCAGGCTCTCTCACTCTCCTAGCAACTCTCTTACTGTTGCTACTCTCTACTGGCCCCCTGGTCAAATCACCTCTTTTCTCTCCGAGTGGACTGACCTCTCCTCCTCCCTCTTGGCCTCAACCACTCAATTCCTCCTCCTTGGTGACCTCAACATCCTTCTCGATTCTCACTGTTCCTCATCTGTGCTCTTTAGAAAACTCTGCGATTCCCTCTACCTCTCTATCCTCCACTCTGGCCCGACTCACTCTGCAGGACACAAACTTGATGTCTTGATCTCCTCTGGCCTCCCCCTCTCTATCCCTCTTACCACTCCTCTCTCCTGGAGTGACCACTGCCTCCTCCCCTCTCATCTCTCCCTCTCCTCCCCCCAAGCCTAACCCAACATTGCCACCTACCTTCTCGGACATCCGGCCCATGAAGCGGGTGTCGGTTGAGGCTTTCACTGCCACCTTCTCTCTCCCCTCCCCTCCTCCTCTGGCTGACTCACACAATGACACAGCCCTGTCCCTTCTCTACTCTTCTATTTCTGATACTCTTGATGGTCTTGCCCCTGTCATGAGGATCCGTTTGAAGTCCAAAGCCAAGTGCAAATCCTGGTATGACTCCAACCTAGCTACACTTAAACGTAAGTGTAGGGCAGCTGAGAGGAAATGTAGGGCTTCTTGTTCATTCTCTGACAAACTGGCCTGTCGCCTGCTCCAATGGCAATACCGACTCTCACCAAGAAGAGAGTCCACATTCAAGCCTGTGTCTCTGCGCCATCTAACAACTCGACTGAGCTCTTTAAAATCTGCAAGGAGCTGGCCAACCCTGCTGCAGTCTCTACCCCTCCTCTTGCCTCCCAGGCTCTTTGCAATGCCCTTGCCTCTCACTTTATCTCAAAAACCCACAACATCCTGTCCACCCTCTCCTCCCCTCTCCATCTGCGCTTGCTGACCCTCCTTCAACCACCCCCACCCTCTTTCTCATCCTTTCCTCTTTTCTCCCCCAAATGAGGTCGCTAGACAAGTCTGATCTATGAAAGCCTCATCAAAACAGGTTCATCCCTGTTCCTCTAAAACCATCAAGGACCACATTGATACCCTCGCTCCGGCCCTTGCCGATTTTTGAAACCTCTCATTTGCCTCAGGATCCTTCCCCTCCCCTCTGAAGTACTCCCTTGTGCATCCTCTTCTCAAGAAACCCACAGCTGATCCTTCCTGTCCGGCTAACTATCACCCAATTTCCATGACTCCCTTTATTGATAAACACCTTGAAGAACTGGCCATCTCTCAGCTTAACCTTCGTTCCGATTCTTTTGGCTCTCACCATGACCACCAGTCTTTCTTCAGAGCTGCCAGAAGCACAGAAACTGCTCTCCTGAACATCCGTGAAGATCTGCTCTCCAACCTTGACTCTAACATTCCCTCTGTTCTCATCCTATTCAATCGCTCTGCTGCCTTCGATAGGGTCAACCATATCACCCTGCTCAACCGTCTCTGTGATAACCTCGGTATCGCCGATCAGGCTCTGGACTGGCTGACCTCTTTCCTCTCTGACCGACCCGCCCAGGTCCAACTTGGGTCCTTCCTCTCATCTATTTCCCTCTCTATCTGTGGTGTTCCCTAGGGTTCTAACCTCTCGCCCTGGCTTTTCAACCAATACCTGGCAACTCTCACCCACTGCATTGCCATTTTCTGCTCAAATTTCCAGTGCTACGCTGACAACAATAACTCATTTTCAGGCTGCCCTCAGCCACCTCCTCCCCTTCTCTCATCTCTGATTGCCTAACTGCAATTCAAGACTGGTGTGCCGCCAGTGATCTTTGCCTAAATGCCAACAAGACTGGGATCCTCCTCATCGGTACACCTTCACCATCCTTTCCCCTCACTCTCTGGCTGGCCTCCCTTGGCCATCCTCCTACCCCTACCTGTGAGGCTAAGAACCTCAGGGTCATCTTTGACTCCACAAATTCCTTCTCCACCCACATCTCAGATGTCTCCAAAAGGTCAAACCTCCTACTGCACCTCCTCCGAGGTACTCTGCCTTTCCTCTCCTTCCCCCAGAAGCTCATTGTCTCCCAAGCTCTGGTACTCTCCAGGTTGAACTATTGTAACAGCCTCTTTCCAAATCTTCCTGTCTCTCCTCTCCGCCCTTTACAACTAATTCAGAACAGGACTGCAAGATTTGTTCTTGGCCTCAAGCCCTGGGATCCTATCTCTCCAGCTCTGAAATTCCTTCATTGACTCCCAGTGGATGCAAGGATTAAATTCAAAACCCTCTGCATTGTCCACAAGGCTTTCTGGGCCCTGGGTCCAAAATACCTTCAACTATCCCTCTTTAAATACCTCCCCTTTCGAGCTCTTCGCTCCTCTTCCTCTAACTCACTCAGGGTCAGTCATTTTTCAAAGAAACAAGCTGCGGGTAGATCTGTCTTTGGGTGGGGCCTCCCTTTGGAACATCCTCCCTGGCACTCTGAAACTTGAGGAGAACTATCTCCGGTTCCGGAAGCACCTCATGACCTTCCTCTTTGGTTCTGCCTCCCCCGCCCCTCTCCCCTGCTGATCTGCTTCTCTCACTGTGCACCTGGCCACCCTCTGTCCTCCGAGCCCAGGTAGCTGCTCACCATGCCATCCTTCTGCACTGCCTCCGGGCCACCCCTTGCACTGGGGTCTGTATCTGTACCCACACAGTCCCCCCTTTTCTTTGCTTTCTGCATTTATCAGACATACCCTGTCTGCTGCCTTAATCCCAGAACTTGCCACTTGCTGGCTGCACGACCATCGTTTATTGCCTTTATTATTTATTTATTTTAATTTATTTATTATTATTTATCAATTTTCTCCTCTGCTCCGCACTTTCCTCTTCTCCCCTTCCATGCACTTTTCCCCTTTCCCTTTCCCATGCACTTGGCATTCTCAATGTCACTAGGCCTAGTAAGATTGTTGTTTTTGTTCTCCCCTGTTCCCCTCCCTTGCCTTGTCTCGCTCTGAAGTACTTGTGTACGAGCGTGATATAAATAAAATATCATATCATATCAATCCTTTCACAAGGAACACCAATGGAATACTACAGGAACGTCCTCAACCAATCAATCTCAACCGGGAGAGTGCCTCAAGCCTTCAAATTAGCATACATCAAACCACTTTTCAAGGATACAACAGGAAACATAGTGGACCTCTCCAACTACAGACCCATCTCCAACATATGCTACCCAGATAAACTCCTGGAAACACACATATATAGAACGACCCAAGAATTCATAGAATGCCGCCTATTACACCAGGCACAAGTAGGCTTCAGACCGATGAGAGGAACAGAAACAGCACTTATTTCAATCTGGGATGATCTAAAGGCAAATGCAGACTCCAACAACAGCACCTCTCTGATACTTTTAGACCTCTCCGCGGCATTCGACACAGTTAACCACAACATCCTCATCACGAGACTGGAAGAATTCGGAATCACTGACAACGCCTTACCTTGGATCAGATCCTTCCTAACAAACAGAACAGAAACAATATGGATGAAACCTTACAAATCAAGCCCACATGAATCGTCATGCGGAGTCCCACAAGGATCATCCTTCTCGCCACTACTATTCAACACCTACCCGTCACTGTGAATTAAAATTATCGAAAGACATGGCCTCACTTGTTACAACTATGCTGATGACACACAAATAATCGACAAAATACAAGGCTCACACGAAGACAACTCAACACCAGAGGACTGCCTTCAGGAAATATGCAACTGGATGAACTTAAACTACCTCAAACGAAATCCAAGCAAAACAGAAATAATGATCATAACAAAAAATGGAGAAGACAACCTCTACATCCCATGGCCAACTAAACTTGGTGAAACCCTAGCCCCATCATCGATTGTAAAAAACCTGGGAGTCCTGATGGACAATAAACTCACTCTAGAGCCACATGTAAACACCCTAATCAAGAAATGCTTCTTTCTCCTGCGATCGGCTAAAAGGATCCTACCATTCCTCTCATTCACCAACAAGACAACTACCGTCATCGCCCTCATCATGTCCAGATTAGACTACGCCAACAGCCTACATGTAGGCATGCCTGAATGACTCCTAAATAAACTCCAGCGCATACAAAATGCCTTGAAGAGAACACATCACACCACCCTGAAAACGCTACACTGGCTACCCATCAAACAGCGAATCAAGTTCAAATCAATGTGCATAATGCACAGTACAATCCACGACCAAGGTGCAGAGTTCCTCAGAAAAAAACTAAATGTACATCACACTATAATGCCACTCAGATCCAGCAGTGACATGCGTTTGGAACCCAAATGATACAACAAGAGAAAAGTCGGGGGATCCCCCTTTTCTCACCTTGCCCCAAAAACCTGGAATGAACTACCAAAGAACATACGGAACACAAGAGATCACCTACAATTCAGGAAACTCCTCAAATCATGGCTCTTCACGCCATAACCAGAAAGAATGCCCATAAGGACACACAGAGGAACTAGGCTGAGAGAAGAACCTATCCTGATTGCCTAAGACATCAACCCTTATAAAGTAAGGCTATATGGCTCTGCAACATATTCATTTATCAACTAAAAGACAAACCACTTTGAATCATACCAAAGAATACCCACAGATCAATCGGAAGGGAGAGCAACATATGACCCAGCAATAACATCTGGACCACCTGGTAAACCCAGGCGGCAATGGACCACCAACAGTAAATAGATAGTAAGGAGCGGGGAATGATAATATAACACCACTACCTAAGCAAGGATAATGCTCACCCTCCTGGGTGTACTAAGCGCAATAAATCAGCCTGAGGCCAGCCCCACCACTGCCCCTGAAACGAGACAGTCAGGAAAGGGAAGAGAAGAATATATCTACCCAATGGACTACCGATAGTAAATTAGATAGAAAGGAGCTGGTGAATGATAATATAACACCACTATCGAACTATGGGATAATGTTTGCCCAACCGGGGGTACTAAGCCCCATAAATTTGCTAGAAACCAGCCCTGTTCTCGCCCCAGAAACTAGACAGTCAGTAAACCAAGAGAAAGAATATATCTACCCAGTATGACAACCTGATACATAAACAAACTACGAGTATTATGAGACATACAACCCACTAATAAAAACCTCAAATTTCTGCATACTTAATTCACACAAAAATCCACACAACCACTTCTCTCACAGCAAACCGCACAGACTTCACCACACTGCAACAACAATCAATCAACACATCGATTGCAACAACAGCACGAAAGGACTTGCTTCAATCGTATATATGCACACCCAAGCTCAGCGCACGGTGAAAACCGAACTGTAGCTGCCAACAGTACACCACCTCTCACTTTCCTACGCCTCTTGCCCTCTTCACCCACTAACCCACCCCCCACCTTTTTGTTTACAGATCCACCTGAGCGCCTGGAGACCAACTCTGTTGGTGACTGTGCACTATATAAATACCTTTAACATTAACATTAACATTGCATTTAGCTAGTTAGCTAATTGCGATCAGGTGTGGTTGGGTTCTCTGCTGTGTCTTGATCATCACCATCCAAGTGTACCACCGTCATTGACATAAAAGAACAAGTGGCATTGCATGACAGGATAACACTGCATTCTAAGCATTAGATAGCATATTGTGGTATGCGGGGTGCCAAAAGAAACAGATGACTGTTGCAATACATGCATGCTGTGGTGATTAATTTAAAAATGTGTTGTCAGCAATAGGCTTTGTGGATGCTCTAAGTGTTGTCACCCTCACCTCTCATGAAAGTCTCTCAGTTATTTTATATCATTTTGCTTCACAATCACAGCTCACAGAACGTATTTGACCAGAGTGGTCTTCAGTTTGTTGTGGGTATTATGTTTCACTTGCCCCACGTTTCAGTAAGGAATTGATTTATCTGTGTCCAAGGGGACTTAGTTGATTGATTGATATTTTATTTCTATCGCGCTCGTACACAAGTGTTCCAGAGCGCGAACACAGTTTCCCAACATACACCGCTTCTTTTGGTAAACAGTCTCTCCACTCATATGGGCTTTGTGACTCATGCTTTCAAAATGGTACCTGTTCAATTTAGTAATGTACCTCCACAGTTCTAAATTGAAAAGGTATCACAAACTTTGGTATATAGTGGTGATGGAGTGGATTACCTATAGGGCCCAAGGGGACACTGACAGGTCCCAGAAGGAGTGGGGAGAGATGCTATGTTACTTAAAAAGCTATTTTGTGCAACAATGGTGCCCCCAAAATATCTGGGTGCTGGACATGGGCTGAATTCCTGGGAAACGCGGGAGAACAATGGAGAACGGATTGTATCCTTCGGAAGATGCTGCAACTGGGAAGCTGTTCCTGAAGAGGGGGAGGGTTCTTAAAATGTTTAATAAATGGTTATAAAAATAACTTTAAAAAAAATGCGAACCTTTTTTCTTTAGACAACTAATTTCCCAGTTTGTGCGGGACTAGTGACTCAGTTTCCTAACGTGCAGCTAATTATTCGATAGCAGATTTCTCCGTTCACTATGCAACTTGAGCCTCGGTTTCCCACCATGCAGTGTTTCAATGTCATCAATGTTCTAAATGTGGCCTGCACGGTGCTCCAGCATCCTTTTATGATGCACTGGCCTGTGTTACTCTTTAGTGTTTGACACGCCTCCTCTCTAGTGTTCTGGGAGTGCTTAAAGGTCCACAAGTTTCCCTTCTTAGCTCTAAAGGGCCTTTGCTGGCTTCACTTCTTCTGTTGTATGTCTCTTCGGCATATATTTCCTACAGTGATAAAGCCAGATTCTCTTTACTACGTTCTCACATTTGAGCTCCTCCCTAGCGACCCCCCTTCGTATGCCCGGAGCTTTTGTCATTTGATAACACCTTCCTTTTCCTCACTTTGGACAGACACTTTTAGTGTTGGAGATGACCTTGGCAGTGCGGGAAATGAGAAAGTGTATTGGGGGAACCCACTCATCCTTGGAGAGGCAAGGTCGTGGGGAGGATGGGACGGGGTCGATGGCGGGGGGGGGGTGGTGTTTGTGGTGAAGCCCCTGGGCCTGGGGACAGGGTGGAAAGACATGTTTTGCTGGAGCTCCAACCCCAGCTCTGTCGTGTTCCGCCCCATTTCCTGTGCCGGACCTTGGCTTTCTGATCTCTGTTAGGGATTCTCTGGCTGTCGTCTTCCGTGTAGCTGGAATCGTTTGCATGGCCTCCGTTCCCATCATCTCACCAGCCTGCTATCGAGCACACACGGAGTGACAGGTGCTGGAAGTAGGCTGCAAGTTGAAGGTGCCTCTTGTCCCGCAGTGATTTGAACACTGCACCAGGTGATTGATTGGCTGTTACAGTAGTTGATTAGCAAGGACGTCTCTGTGGTTCTGATCTGAGTAGAATTGATCAAACAATGGATTTAGATGCATTTGCAAATATGTGACGTTCACCTTCTGCTCACAATGAGGTATTTAATGGTTAATAGGGCCGATCGTCTGTAGAGGTAGCGGTCTCATTGTAAAATTTCCAGATCATCCAGATCAGGCCCCGGGCATATACGGTATACCTCCCAACAGTAGCACTGCTTGAATGGGAACGAAGTGTATAGGGATTACAATGCAGTGAAAGACGTAGATAGATCCAGTGATTGAAGTGAGGGGGAACGGTCGGGAGGGGTGTTCCACTACTTTTATTTTCTTCTGTTTACCATTCCTCTACTTATTACGACCATATTCACCATTTTATACTGAGGAAGTGTCCATTCAAGTCCCTGTGCAAGTGTGAAGTTGTGATAGAAGCCTTAACTACTTACTATTGCCCTGGCCGCAACACCTTATCACATGTTGCACCATGCGTCCGTCTACCCTCTCCCTTGCTGAGACCACAGTTCCAATCCTTTGTCAGTACACTTCTACCACTGAATAGATCCATCCATCAAGAGTTGACAACAGTTGAAATCCAAAGACTGAAGGGAGCACTGTCCAGCCTCTGACTGTCTTCAGCAGATGCCCAATTCTTCATGGCAACAGGTCTCAATGTTTAAAAAAATATATATTAAAATCTAGCACAGACATTTGACAAGTGCATTGCACCAGTCGGGACTGCACACCATGGACAGCAATGGTCTGATCTATTCCAAAAAAGGCTAAAGTAATCCTGAACTTGTACTAGCAGGGGGCTTCCAAGCGCATTCCCCATTCACACTGTTGCAACAGTTAGCATAATATCGTCTGAAAACACGATTTGTACTTGACCCACCTACTTGTGGTCCATGCACTTCTCCACAATGTCAACACAAACTAGGTCTCAATACCCTAGGCCTTTACCCAATACCACTGCAAAGGTGGCACTGCCTCAACATTTAGGGTGGACAGTAGAAAAGCAACTGGGCCCGTCTCAGGGTACATGCTTTGCTAACCCAACACAAACCCAAGGCAAAATACGGTACATTTTGGCCAAAGTAACTATGAAAAATGTGCCTACGGGCCTCATTTAGAGTTTGTGAGATGATAAAATCTGCCAGTGTTCGGCTGGCGGAAGGAAGCCTATTTTAAGTTGGCACACCATCAGCTTTACACTGTTTTTCCGCTGGTGAAAAATTCTCCAGTCAGATGCTAACCTTAAATAGGCTTCATTCCGCCAACAGCATCAACAGTGGATTTTAGCATCCACCATTCTCAGTCTTGGCTCTCATTTCAAACCAATGACCTAACACTTTTGGATGGCATCACTGGCTATCATCCCGAGTTCACATTTGAAGTACTTAACATTAGGGAGGAGAGATAAGCTACATTTAAAGATAAGATAAGAAACCTGGTAATTCAATAAATTGGCAGGATTCAGCACTTGAGCCCTTCTTGCTCTATGGAAGGAGCCTGAGTGAAGGAAGGGTGGATGGGAAAGGCAATTTAACTATCACTCTGCACATGAATGCACTCTTTGACCCTCTTAGGGTTGGGGTAGGGAAAAATCAAATTCGTATGAAATTGGAAGAGCAAGCCTTTCTTAATGCCTTTGTGGAGAATTTAAAGGACATGTATTTTATGACCAGCAGATATGGTATGCTGTGAACTCACTGCATCTGCTGTCAGTGAAGTGGCGTGCACTTCACAGCAGCACCATTGCAGGCGGCGCAGAGCCTAGGTCATGAAGTTACGTGGACAAACCAAGGTCGATCAGAAGTGAAATTAAGTTACTTTGAAGGTAAAAAAACATATCTATGCTGGCAGGTCCAACAGGCAAGCGATGTACCGGTTACCTTTACTCCCTAAAAACAGGCAAATACACACAATAACACATAATAAACTCCTGACACACAGGAGCCTGTTTCCTTTCTTCAATCCACACATTTCCACGGATAAGTTTGGATCAATGGTGCCATCAAGGCAGTAACACAGGAAGGAGTTGTAATAATATCATTGCCTGATGTGAAGAGGAACCCATCTTTGAATATGCATGAACTACTAGGTGCAATGAAATATGGGGTTACAATGTGTGTTATTGTTTTATTTGCATATAAAATACACACATTGGGAATGGGAATTACATTTTTACTCCATACAAAATCATCTTACTTCCACCGGCCAAAATAGGGAGTAAAATATTCCCACTTCAATATCTTATCTGGAGTTCTGTGTGGAGGGCATTGTCAGGTAATACGAGCAATACGAAAAAACGTTTAGTCCAAATTCGATAGAGCCCTTTCTGGTTTGACAGCATTACACTTTGCAAAGCGATGTGGTGAAGAACAGAAGAGCGCCAGCACACAGTTGCATGAGCACTACAGCAGTCTTTAGGTTCAAGAAAGGAGCTGAACACAACATATGCAATAGTTACTTTTGTATCAAGTCAACGTTCACTCAGATGTGATGTGCACAACACTCCACACAGTAATGACCCACATGAGCCGCAAGGATGATGAGGGTTATATGGTGTGTTGCTGTGCCGAAGTATTGGAATCAAATCCTATTCAATCTGTCCATCACCTATCTCCTACTTGCCCAATTGGGTCCTTGCCAATTCACCACCACTTGGCTCAGCTCAGTGGAATATAGCTTGGCAGCTCCCGCCCGCCACCAACTAACAGCTAGAAAGGTTCACATTCACAATACTTCTAGTAGTCGACACCAGTACCCCACTGCAAATAGGCAATCTAAGACTGTCCCGCAAAAACTGGAAAATTGCCAACTGGAATCAGCCTGGCACAAGCCAGAGACGCCACCAGTACATCTCTGAAAAAGAGCAGAGCCACATCCCACTAAGCCACATTGAGAGATAATGAAGACTATTGCACCGTCAAAGTGGCTGAGTCTATTAACCGACCACAAGAGCTTTTCAAGCTAGTGCAAACCTTCATCACACTGCGTTTGCAACAGCATCTATGCTTCATTTTCAGAGAAAAGGGATTATTAACCTTGACACTCCCTAACACCCCATTCCTCTTCACCTAGCCAGATTAACCATTCACTCTTCTCTGCTGGAAGCCCTCAGACCCACCAAAGGATCAGGAGACCACTACCCACTTGCATCTCTGCGGCTCGCACAAAGGCCCTGGATGTACCATTGACAGCAATCATCGCCACGTTTCCCAAAAAACGTTAAATATTCCCTCGTAAACCTCTTCTAAAAAGGCTATCCAAAATCCTTGAAGAAATGGGAGCGACTGCTCCATGGTCTGTCTTCTCTGGTGATCAAAAAGTTCCAAAATAATTAAGTCACTGTTCAGCTTCAAGTTTAATCTTCTCTCAGTGCCATTCGGAAGCATGCCATGCTATGGGACTCAAACTGCATACACGTTTCACGATTGCTAGGGCTCATCAGTGCAGTATAGACTGATTCTTGTGAATGGAGCATTGGGGCATGTTGGGCAAACACCAGTTGTCTGCATCCTTGTGAGCTGTTTGTAGTTGAAAAATGCTACGTATGAAAGATCTTTCTGTAGTAAAGGCTTGATATTTAAGGTAATCCACATGTCTACGATTCATCGCCCATTTGACTATGAACTGGAGGACATCTTTGAGTGATGGCGAATGTCTGCAGAGGGCTGCATCCCTGAGAGCTGTCTATCTTGGATTGAGAATGATGTGAATGAAATAGCACTGCCCTATGGACAAAGGCATGTTCCTGAAGCAAAGGCTTGACTTTTGAGCTAAATTGCATACACGCAATTTGTTGCCCATCTATTTCTGAACTAAATGCGATTTTTAAAGTGATGGCTCTTGGGTAATACTTTGCTGTTTGCGATTTGGTGGACATTTTGCAAATTTTGCCTTCACATATCAGTTGGAAGGGATTTTACAAGCCTTTTAAACCCACCATAATTTTGCTAGTGTTTGATTGTATATATGTATATATAAATTCAGTGAAAAAGCTGCACTAATAAAAACCTATAAAGGGACGTTATGGTTACAAGTAAAACCGAAAACCCCATAAATTCACTAGTTATGATAAGCTAAGCAACCATAACTCACCCATCACCATACACTGCTAACACTAACACCATGGACATCAAAGATGACATCACAAATATTATTGATGACATCATGTTCTAGCAATATTTTTAACACTTCAATGAACTTTATGCAACTTTTCTGGACCATTTTATGTTTGCCGTTGTTCGCGAACGCATGACATCATCGCATTCTTTCCGGACAGTGTCACACGACTATGTGTGCGCACGCTGTGTGATGGCATGTTCGCGATTGGGTCCACACATCGTGAACGAGTCTGTGCTTCGCGAACAGTTCAAAACTGCATTGTCAGCTGATCTAGGAAGTTTTAAACTGAAAATGGACGATAGCACACCTCATAGACCTATTCTTACTCATTTTTCATCTGCAATCCAGGAGAGAACACAAGCTTTGAAGAATATTAGCACAACTGCTATTTAACTTCAAAAATGGCATCACCCAATGCCATTACTCCTCCACAGGAGCCACCAACACCACCACCACCACCAACACCAGTTGGAGTGCCTGGACAAAGGAAAAAGCACAATGATGCAGAAAAGAATCAAAAGGACCAGAACCGAGAGAGAGTCATGGGTGTGGTGGTTCTTTACCACTGTGGGGGGTGTACCGAAGGCTAAGGCTACCAAGGTGAAATGCACTGAGTGCACTCAGTCACAGACAATCTGGGCAGTACTCCTACGGAACCACCTCCAAGCGCTGCCACACCAAATCCAACCTCCAGGATGCTCTGAAAAAGTCTGTTCTTTTCTCATAAAGTAGTAGGCTGTCTTCCTCTACCTCATCTACCTCAACCAATACTGCCACCACATAGGCTACTCCTGTGGGGCACACAATATGACCAGCTACTTTGCAAGCCATAATAGGCTGTTGATCCACATCTCTCCAAGACAACAGTACTCTGTATATAGTGCAACTCACCGCTCTGCAGGGAGCAGCAGTTGTGAAATGCTTTCAAGGCTGTAATCAAGGAGCATGAGAAACACTGCCCCTACCTTAGATTAAAGGCATGCCCAACATCTTCCCCTGTCCACCTCCCCCTCTGTATCTGTGGTTGGTGCCATTCCCTTATTTCCCTCCCCACCTTACTTCCTGTTCTCTTAAAAATAAAAAGAACCCACAAAATGTTCCCTTCGGAGCTCCCTTGCACAGTTAAAAAATAGAAGTAAAAGAAGATAAGCTTATAGACTCCATCTACTTTACATTTTTTAGTAAAGTATTTAGATTGAATAAGATTCTCCAACATTCTCATTGGCACTTTCTAATATGCTAATAGATAATGAACAATGTTATACTAAAGAAAAAGAAAAAAACACAGAACCATTTTCTCTCCCAAATACCTTTCTCTAGCATACAATAAAGACAATAATCCATGGACCTTCAGGACTATCCGAGGTCTCTGCAGTCCCTTCTCCAGGCCATGCATCATTAAAAAACCCGGATTGCACGTGCACACCAACGCACAAGACAGCCCATTCTACCCTTTTTACTGTTATGTTTGTAACACTCCCTCATTGCCTGCTTTCAAACAGTCACACATCAATCTACCAATAAATTCAGAAAACTCTACATATAACCCTATCAACATATTAAACTTCAACACACCAACTGCAACTTAAGAATGTTCTAGACATCTTTTGTATCTGCATTTCCCATGCTTATCCAAATATATTGTGCACACGACTGCTATAAATGCACGTATGTATTGTGCAGTAAGAGAAGTGCATGAATGGAAATGGGAGTAGGGATTGCCATGTGTTGATAGGAGCCCAGTAGCAAAGTGGCAAGAGATGCCAAGGTGGGAGGCTACTGGCTAACTGCTGGTGAGAGGAGTCCCAAGGTTAGGGTACACATCTGCCAGGAGGTAGACCCGCAAGGGCAGTGCTGAAAGCTGTGGGGGGAGTACTGGTGTTGACTAGATATAAATCCTGGAACCTGTGAGGTTCATGAGGGACCAGGCCACCAGTCTCAGTGGCAGTGGTATGAGTTTGCAGAGAAGGGATTAAGTAAAACAGGAAGACGAAAGCAGAGTTTTCAGAAGTTTCTGGAACTTAAGGAGGTCCAGTTGAATTATAAGAGGAGCAGGAAGTCTGTTCCAAAGAGAGCCACCGGCCAAAGAGAGGGACATGCCTCCCACTCTCTGTTTCAAAAAGGGCCTGAGAAGCAGAGATTGGAGTTAGAAGAGCCGAGGGCTCTAGCAGGGTAGTATTTAGGGAGACAGAGTTGGAGCTATTGTAATCCCAGGCCCCAGAAAGCCTTGTATATCATACAGAGGATCTTGAATTTCATCCTTGCACCCATCAGGAGTCAATGCACACATTTTAGGGCTGCAGCGATACGATCCATGGGCTTGAGGCCAAGGATACGTCTTGCAGCCCTATTCTAGATTAGCCTAAGGGGGTGTAGACAACAAAGGGGGGGATTAAGAAAGAGGCTGTTGCAGTAGTCCAGCCTACAGAGGACCAGGGCTCTAGAGACATTGAGCTTCTGAGGGAAGGTAAGGAACGGTAGAATGCCTATAAGGAGATGAAGCTGAAAGTGGGATTTCTTTACAAGCTTCAAAATATAAGGAGTAAAGGAGAATGAGGACCTAAAGATGGCCCCAAGGTGTTTGGACTCACAGGATGGTGAGAGTAGAAGGCCCTAAGAGGGGGGCCAAAGGGTGGGAGAACAACAGGGCACAGGTGTCACATACTGGCATTGAGACAGAGATTGTAAGCCACACACAATGCCTCGTTGGCGGTGAAACAATAAGGGGTAAAAAAAAAGGCGAAGAAATTAGTTGAGGGAAGTTGAAGGAAAGCTGTGTGTTATTAACATAACACTTGAAAAGAGAAAAGAAAGAAGAAGGACATCAAGTGAGCCAGAGGGCCGAAATAGATATTGAAGAGCCACTAACATAGAATAGAATCCTAGGGTACTCTCAGGTAGTCAATGAGGTGGTGGAGTAGAAACGGCCCATTTGCATCTGGGAAGGGAAGTTATTAAGGAAAACAGGTCAGCCAGTCCAGTGCCCAGTCCATGATGCTAAAGGTATCATGTAACCGTTAAATGAGGATAGGATGGTTGACTGTGCGAAAGGCGGAGGAGACATCAAGGAGCACTATCCTCAATTGTCCTACTATCACAAATACCATGTACACTTCAATTATATCATTCCACCATATTACAAATACTGTATACTCCCCCTACATTACCTATAAATACTACACACATATTACTATAATATGTGTTGCCAGTGGGCAGATTCTTGGGGGCGTGGCCTATGGCCACACCCCCAAGAAACCGGTCACTGGCCACAACCACCACAATATAATCCATCCATATGATGTCCGGGGACACTAAAATTGACAGCGGACTTGGTGGCACCCTCCCACCTTTTTTCCACCTATAAAACAGCTCCATATCAACTTTATTTTACTCCCCCACCCTTTCCAGGCATTCTTTTGGCCACCAAATAACCCCAAATGCGTTTTCCAGAAATTGTTCTCACTGCGCTATCCGCAGACAATGGCAGCTGTCCAGGGATCCAACATGGTGACTGTTAAAGCACCTCACATTTTTCACCATCCAATCTGCGGATGCGTACGATATCCGCTAAAAGCACGCCACCCTCTGATTGGTTCCAGACGTGTCCGTGGACTCTGAATCAGGAAATGAGTCTGCAGACCGGACCCATATATCACTATTTTCCTTTACCTACTTTTTGGCCATTTAAAAAAAAAATACTTGAAGGATTTACAACAAATTTACAAAAGCACCCTTTTGGGACCAAGCCACCTCTCCTAGGACACATTTGGTAAATATACATCCAGCTGTTTGGGTTGTAGGTGCGAGCAAAATAATATTTCCATGGCATCTATGAGGATTTCCACAAACTTTGGGACACCCTATAACTTTGTCCCCCTGGGACGGAAACCGCACCAAAGTTTGTCGAATCTTCGCGAGCGTGCCATATACTTTTATTGAGAGGTTTTGTGAGGATTCGTCGGATGGCGGCCAAGTTATAAGCCGCCCAAAAAGTGCTCTTTCTATGAGTTGCGCAACTTAAGCATAACTACAGGGCTGCTAGCGCAGGCCCTGTAATATTGTTTTTTTTGTCCCTGGTATATATGTTACTTATAAAGAAACAGGCTCATCACTTGTTCTCATCTTTATGCTATTGTACAGGTACCCTTGTTTGGAATGCCGCTCCCGTGCTAAAATGTTTTATTTTAAGTCAAATCTGATTGAAATTGACATCCCTGTTCTTCAAATAAATACAAATGAAAACAAATGTAAACAATATGATTACTATTATTATTATTATCATTGTTTCAGTAAAGTTAATTTTTACTGAAACGAATCAAACATACAAACATATTGCGTTGCAAATCTTTCCGGGCACCAGCCTTGACTGAGTAATAAGCAGATGTCAGGCAGCACATCAATTGTCATGCATTGGTATTTATCCAGGAAGAAACAACCCCTAAAATCAGTGACTTTTTCAGGAAAGTTAGCAGCAATGATAAGATGAAACCAGAGAAGACATTTTGTTCTAGCCTCCAGGGAGGTTTTTCGCACGTCCTTTAATCAAGGCATTAACACTGGAATAGTCTACTAAGGACACACAGCTATGGGAACTATTTATTTCTTGGCGTGGCTTCTGCTTTTGACATGACAGATCAGTCTATTTCTGGCTCTTTTGCACTTCTTTTTTTTCTTTTGGAATATATCTGGATCTGTTCTGTCCTGAGATTCCCACTTAATGTGTTTTCTGGCTTGGCAATTCTTCCTGTTCTCTGTGTTTGCTTTTTCGAGTTTCTCAAGACTCGGTCCTTGACCCCTTACTTTTCTCTTTGTATACTTTTGCACTCGCTGCCATTAGCCTTTTAAAAGTGGGTCTAAGTGTGGAAGCACTGCCGACGGACTTTCAGACCCTGAAGAGCTCGGAAGCACGTTCTACTGGGGGGAGCACCAGAACTGATGGCCTGAGACTGTTGTTCAAAACCTGCTCCCCAGCGAGAGGCACAGGCAAAAGTGTATGCAAGTGGGGAAGTAAATAACGCAGTCTTCTATACGCGGACATAGAGACACTGGAGGGATTGGAATCACGTTCTACTGGGGGGAGCACCAGAACTGATGGCCTGAGACTGTTGTTCAAAACCTGCCCCCCAGCGAGAGGCACAGGCAAAAGTGTATGCAAGTGGGGAAGTAAATAGCGCAGTCTTCTATACGCGGACATAGAGACACTGGAGGGATTGGAATCACGTTCTACTGGCTGGAGCGACAGAAATATCATCCTGACACTGTTGTTTAAATCCTGCTCCCCAGAATGAAGCTTGCGTGAAAGTGTGGGAACAGCGCAATTTTTTGCTGGATGCATGAGTTATGCGGAGTATGTCTAGTTTAGATACCGAGCTCCGGAGTTCCTTTCTGGGGGAAAATGATATCAGGGTGAGTGACACCTCCCTAATTTTAATAGTAATGTATATTCGAAGACAATTGTTTTCAGTAGGTTACAGAGGCTCAAACACGGTTATGAATTGCATGGTGCCCACCTAAATAAGCAAAGAGGTGAAGCGAGACCCTCACTTGTCTGTCTTCTAAGATTGATGAAGACAGTCTTGGAGAATTTGGGCCGGATTTTCAGATTGATTCTGTGCATCGCCCAAATGTGAGTAAAATCATTTTATATTTTTTAACCAAAAAATATATACCTGCTTATACGGTCGAACACATAGACCTGATTTACAAAAGGTATTTCAATGGGATTGTGCCATTGTAAAATGATTTTGTAAATCAGGCTCACAGACTCTTTTGAAAGGTGTGACAAAGTATCTTCTGCACAGGGCGGAGGAGGTGGTTGATATATCGGACAGTTTATTTTTATGGGTCTATCTCAGCTTGCAATGGGAAGCTGGAGAGTCAATTAACAATAATAGCACAGATGTAAGAGCACTCTCTTTTCCTCGCCTTTTTGCAACCCCCCTGCAGTAAACCCTTTGAGAAGATCATGTATTCTAAATATTTTTTATGAAAATCCCAGTTTTTAAGTAATTGTAACTGCAGATCATCTTCAGTTTATTTTTCCTGTTGAAGTTTCTGTTTGTTTGGCAAACATTCACCTTAAAGCAGCATGTTTGACCAATATGATCTTTATGGAATTGGAAGCATGTTTGGTTTGAGCAATTCCTGTTTTTCATAATTTAGACTCACTATATTGTAAGGCTACAAATACTAAACAAAGTTATTTTGGCCAGCATAAGGGATTAAGTGATACAATTGGTAGGGATGGAATTAAAGTAAAATGTTTGAGGGATTGAGGGATTCAAAAGTACCATGCCTTCAGCCGTGGCCACTGCACATGTTTTACCAATAGGTTTCTTCAGGCCCACTAGCCATAGCCTTCACCCTTGGCCCCTGCACATGTTGCACCAGTAGGTTTCCTTGGGGTCCTCTAGCCATGGCCTTGAGCTGTGGCCCACTAGCCAGGCCCATGGCCACAGGGATCCTTTGCCCCCTGCCTAGGAGATGTGATCACTGCAGGTGTAAAATTACTTTTTTTTCACTCTCTCCCCATTACAACAGGATTCCCCTGATATTCCCCCATAATGGTCACAAACTATGCATACAGAGGCATTGAACTGCCCATGCCCTCAGGATATCCCCGGTATTCCCCTGATAATGCTCAAAAAACCCAAACTCTTCCCTGTCCTCACAGGCACTCACCAAGTGCCCTCTTCCACTTTCCATGGTCCCCCCACTCCCAACAATTGCTTTTTTCCTCCCTGTCCCGCTCCTGGCCATTAGCCCCTATCACTGTTTGGTTCGTGTGACGCATTTTCTTCTCCGAGGTGGCCTTGATTGAACTGCGAGTGCTGAATTTCAGGGGTTTTGATGCACTAAATCTGATCACCATAACTCTTGCTTAACAAATAATTTTTCACTGAATTTCAAGGGTTTTGCTATGCCTTTGTTTCTCAGGGCTCACTAGCCATGGCCTTCAACAATGGCCACTGCACATGTTGTACGAATAGTTTTCTTTTGGGCCCACTAGCCGTGGCCTTCAGTCATGGCCAGTGGACATGGCCGAACATGTTGCATAGTTTTGTTGCACAGTATTTTGAGGTTTCACTAACTATGGCCTTCGGCCATGGACTCTGTGTGTGTTGCACGAATATCTTTCTTTTCGGGCCAGTAGCCATGGTCATTGGAAATTGTTGCTTCATTAATTTGTTACCAAACAGTGCTTGCCCCCTGTACATTAGCTGTAGGCACTGCAGATGTTAAACCTTTTTTTCTAACTCCCTATTCCCATGATATTTTCACAGTAATCATTTCCAATAAGAGACATTCCTGCAGTAGAGTAGCGGTTTGCCGAATCCCACAATAACGGGAATAATTGTTCAGAATTAATAAGTCTTCCACTTCGGCCGTGCCACTGTATTTTTTAACTTACACCAATCTATTGTTCTCAAGTCGCGGACACTCCCAAGTCCTGCACAGCATTAATGCTGATCAAAATCCAGCAATGATTCATAAAATGTTAGATACTCATAAATCATGGCATAGAAATTATTCTGAAATAGGACAGCAAATTATTTACAGAAATTCATATGTTAATCACATCAAATTATGTATTTCGGGTGAATCCCTTCACCAGCAGCAAATTTCAAGTAAACCTAATTCAAAATACAGAAATAATTTAAAGAATGAGTAGACTATGATAAGTATATCATGTTTGTTAATTTTAGAAAAGAACTAGTGTTAAACAATAATCTTATATGGAACTCAATTTCCATTCACCTGGGTGACTTTCAGGATAGAAAATCATGAAAATATGTTCTTTCAGGTTGGGTATGTAACTTGATTTCTTAAATGTTATTAGTAACACCACATCGAAGCAAAGATATTACCACATGGTTTTGATGAGCTGCATTCAAATATGGTATTTAAGTGGATCAATATATATTAAGAACATCATTTGAAGTTGGGTGTAATAAATGTCAGAGTAATAATATGAAATGATCCTGAAAGCTACAACTGGATGATCAAACATGTTTTCTACATGTTTTATCAGAATTTAAATATGTCACAAAAAAACACATTTGGGAAAACTTTAGGTGGATATTGATGAACCATTAATGATTCTAACAGATCTGATATATTCTATCTGTACTGTATTTAATGATTGATCATACATCAATAGATTATACATGTGGGACATCAATTTTCATCCATTCAGTGCGCCACTTGAGAACCCTAGATTGGTGTATGTTATAGTAGCAACTTTTGTGCCAGAGTTGCATTTTTCTCCCCCGCACCCTAAGTTAAGTTACATTGCCTTAACTTGCTTTGTGTAAACATAATTTCCAAATACATGAAGAGACAGGTGTGTGCTCTACATTTTTCTTTTCAGACTTCTGTAACCCTTTTTTGGATTTTGGAGTGGCACAAGAGTTAGTCCGGACCCTTACAATTTATATTTCTTTTGAATGATGTCATTCTCAAAGATGAACCTACCTTCTACGAAACACGCAACCACATAACGCTTCAGTGAAGAGGAAGCCTCTTGCATTCTCACATTGATTAAAAACACTGAAATAACTAGTTCTACTGCAACGAATCCTGAGAAATTGACCAACAATCTTGAGAGATTAATAAGGAGGGAAATATGCCAAAAGGTACTGTGAATACCACGTGGATTAAGGATATATCTTGGAACTATTCTTTGCAAAGAGAACAATGAGTTTTTGAAAAGTGGGAACAGATCCTAAATAAATGTTCCTTGGATCTAATACTACTCATGATAGAAGAAAGTCCTTATTGAGTATAGATACAGAGATTATTGATCTTAAGGAACAATTTGGTTTAGTACGCTCCCAGGAAGATCTGCATGAAAATACTTGAGGATACCAACAGAAAACTTGACACATATCAAAAGGAAATAGAACAAAGAAAGATTTGAAAGTTCAGGAGGTATACCTAAGATTACTTGCGAAATATAGTGTACACATGGCATGAATATCACCAACAGAATAGACCTTTCAGAGTGGACAGATCAAACAAACCTGCCAGGCTGAGTTTAAGGAAACTGAACCATCAAGTGACACTTCGAGTAGTGAGAGAGAACCGATACCAATTGCCAGTGCCGGTGGCTCTTTGGAATTGGTCCCCCAACTCTCGAGCAAACCACTCACAGAATCATCCTTTTTTAGACATAGAAAGGCCTGAAGACTTGACTTACTTAGTTTAGGCCTATCATTTGTCCCTACAAACAACTCACAGTTGTTTGAGGAACGCGTTAATTTGGCTAAAATTACCAGGGACCTGCAAATCAAATTGTTTTTTGATTCTCACCCCCCCCCCCCCCACCATTGAAGAAAGATCCAAAACATTTTACTACTTGGAAATTAAACTAAAGAGCACTTGCAATCCCACCATACAGAGTTCATCATTAGAAATGTTTGAGATGCAAATGCTAAAAGATTTGAAATCTGTGAAATATTTTAGTCAGAAACATCAAAACATGAGGAAAAATCAATTAGAAGTCTTACTACAACTTGCTGAAGATCCAATGATTAGGATTACACCAGTTGACAAAGGGGGAGCGATAATCATTATGGACACACATTTCTAGAAGTTTGGGAGTACATTTATGCCACTAGATCAAGATCCCATTGAGGAAGTGAGGTCCATTATTCTACTCTGGAGAATGCACTTACTGAAGAATGGATCTCAGGGAAGGCATGTATCTCACAAAGAGATTTCCCATACTGCCAGTTTTGTATGGTCTGCCTAAAATATATAAGAATTTGTTGAAACCACCATTGAGACCTATTGTAGAAGTGACCGGAAGTATATTTGACCCTGTAGCGAAATAAATTGCTTCAACCGGTAGTCCAAAAAGAAGTATCATGTTCATCAACGGGCTCGGCGATGGATCCTGTCTATTCCAACCTTTTCATGTACATTTTTTAAACCAAACATGTTCTTCAACATGAACATTGGTCTTGTAAACTGTCAATTTGCAAGAGATTCATAGATGACATTTTCAGCATCTGGAAGGGTACATGTGATGATCTTGAAGCATTCTTGAATTATCTTAACTCTTGTCATCCAAGAATCAAATTTACTTTGGAAGTAGACTTTCCGCACATACATTTTCTAGATGTTGAACTGTCCCCCAAGACAACAAATTAATCTATTAATCGAAAAACAACTGATTTAAATAACACCTTTCATTATGCTGTTTTTCAGCCTAAGCACTTGAAAGACAATTTACCCCTAAACCAATACTTAAGGATCAGAAGGATAGTTTCTGTAGATAGAAACTATGAAGAAGCATCAGTGATGGTAACTGATAGATTAAAAACACAAGGGTACCCTGAGCAGGTATTGGACAAGGCTAAATAACGAAGTAAATTGTTTACCTGAAAATCGCTGCTTGAGCCAAAGATTCAAACAGATACACCACAATTAATACATCTGATGTCATTTTCCAGACAAAATGCACATATATTATGATTGTTGAAGAATTGGAAAATGAACAAGTTAGATAAACAACTGCCTAGATTATTTCCCAAACCAGCTATGGTGGCTTACACAAGAGGAAGAAACTTAAGAGACAGCCTTGTCAAAGCAGAAAGACAAACAGCACCCAAACAACAATTCTTATCAAAGCCTAAACAAGGCATATTCCCCTGTTTACATTGCTTTCACTGCAATAACATTCTAAAGGTTGATCACATCAGGCACAGGACGGAAGATTGAATTTCAACATTTTGCTACTTACGACTCAGAAAATGCCAAATATGGCCTTATTTGTCTTTGTGACAAATATTGTGCAGGCCAGGCATCAAGGAAGATTAGAGAACAAATTACAGAACACAAATCACATATTTGTACAAACTGTCACGCCGCCCACATTGGGGTCCACTTACCTGAAGCGGCGCGCCCCATCCGGGAGGATGTACCCACGCTTTTGCTTGGGGGCTCCAGGGATGTCCTGGTCTTCGGGCGCTTCCGGGTACCCTGGGCATGCCGGTCTGCGCATGCGCGGGCGGCCGTTTCGCGTTCTCCGCGCATGCGCACTGCACGGGGCACTCGGTTTGGACAGCCTTGCGGTCCACGCCTCTCCAGGCTAACCAACGCCTGGGAGACAGCACGGCTTGCGTTCCAAGCCTCCCGGGTGTTGGTAGCTCTATTTAAGGAGCCCGGCCATTCATTCAAACCGCGTCTCAACGCGGTTTGAATTGGATCGTGTTCCTCGCCGGTTCCTTGTG
The DNA here is from genome assembly GCF_040938575.1 of Ambystoma mexicanum. NCBI lineage: Eukaryota > Metazoa > Chordata > Amphibia > Caudata > Ambystomatidae > Ambystoma > Ambystoma mexicanum. The sequence goes on along the minus strand of NC_090924.1, from coordinate 171,994,270 downwards.
CCTTCCTTGCCTGTTACCTGATTCCCATTCTTTCTTGTTCCTGGTACCCTGCTGGTACATCCCGTGGTTCTGTTGTCCTGTCCTCCCCTCTCCTTGTCCTGTGGTTGGGGCTCCCTATTCCTTCCTTCTAGTTGGGTGGTTCCTTTTCTGTTCCTTTTAGTTGGCTCTTACCCCTTGTACCTTGTCTGCCTGCCAGCTCTGCCTCCCTTTGCCTTGGTGCCTTCCTTGTGAGCCAACCTCTACCTTTCTCTGCCGGATCCAGCCTCCTACGAACTTCCACTGTGACCTGATCCTTGGGACTTCCACCTTCCGGATCCAGTCCTCCTTGGGCCTCAGTATCGTCATCTGGAAAGGCTCCCCCTGTCAGTGCTTGCACTGTCCTGATGCCACGCTAATCAGGGGAGAGGGCACCCGTGGCGTTGGGAGCTGGTTCACCTCCAACCCGGTTCCACTCGTGCGGGAGCTGGGCTGGCTTCCTGCGTCATCAACTACATCTCCGCAGGACTCCTGACAGCCTGGCATCATCTTCAAGGTCCTCAACCGGACGAACAGGTACGCAACGTCCTCGTGACGCAGTCTATAACAGATTGAGACGCCTGCCTTTGGATGCTTCGGACTTCGTAATGAAGTACAAGCTCTTCGTGCTGAGATGACTGCACTCCGTCAGGAGAATGTGACATTACGTCAAATGGTGACACAGAACATTGGGGCAATTCCACAGTCTGAAAACACCATGGCTCACACCGCACCCATCAAATTCGATGGAGATCCCAGACGTGTGGGTGAATTCTGCAACCATTGTCGGATACATTTTCTCTACCGATCGACTCATTTCAATAATGATAAAGCCAAGATCGGCTACATATTGGGAAACTTATCTGGGAACGCTCTTGCTTGGGCTACACCCCTGGTTGTTACTAATAGCCCCATTCTTAGCGATTTCTTGGCCTTTGAGAAAGCGTTCTTGGAAGTTTTCCAGTCTCCTAATCTGGCCTCCAGAGCACAGAATCAATTGATGGATATTCAACAGGCAAATACTGATATAATAACTTATATCGGCCGTTTCCGTCAACTGGCGACTGATTCCCTATGGCCAGAGATAACACAGAAGACCTTGTTTCACCAGGGATTAAGAGAGGAATACAAGGATGAGTTGCTGCACATTCCTGAACCCGAAGATCTTCAGAAACTTATTGAACAAGTTTTGAGGATAGACCAGAGATTGGCCGAGAGAAAGGGTGAGAGACGTCGGTTTGAGAAGGTGTACCCCAGGCCCTCAACCCTACCTACTGGAATGCCAGTACCTTCGGATTCCTCTACTGAGCCAATGCAATTGGGTGCAGTAAGAGGTCCCTTATCAGAAGAAGAGAAGAAGTGCAGGAGAAGTCTGAGTTTGTGTCTATACTGTGGAGCTGCAGGTCACTATCTGGGTACCTGTCCTTTGCGTCCTATCAAGAAAGGGGGAAACTAGGAGACCTGTCGTCTACTGGAAAGGCTACGACAGGTCCTTCTTTGCTACAAGACCTTTCTTGTGCCAGTACGGCGTTTCCACCTATGCAGCCAGCCGTCTTGATGATTTTGAAAATCAGTCTAAAGTGGCAGGATAAGACAGTTGATGTCCATGATTTGTTGGATTGCGGGGCTTCCGGTAACTATATTGATGAGGAATTCGCCATCAACAGCAGCATACCAATGCTTACCAGAAGAAAGGCGATACCTGTGGAGGTCATTGATGGTACGCCTTTATCTTCCGGACCCATACGGTTGCATACAGTTGGCATGCTATTGCGAATCGAGGGTCATGAGGAGAGAATTGCTCTCGATGTCATCAAGTCACCTTCATATCAAGTGGTGTTGGGATTACCTTGGCTTCTGCGACACAATCCCTCAATCAATTGGGAGTCCCGTATTCTAGTGTTTACTTCTGCTCTTTGCCTTCAAGAATGTTGTGGTTCCGGCCCGTCACTGAAGTCACCAACCTCAACACCTCTTACTTCTGGTAAGAACCCATCTGGTTTGTGTTCCTTGTCCCAGATTCCACATGCATATGCTGACCTGAGGACCGTGTTTTCTGAGCCTGCAGACATACCCCTTCCACCTCACAGATCTTTTGATTGTTCCATTGACCTGATCCCGGGTGCGGTGATCCCTCATGGGAAGGTGTATTCCTTGACTCAGACGGAAAGAATGGTACTTTGGAACTACTTGGACGATTGTGTCGAGAAAGGATACATCGTACCTTCCAAATCCCCCGCGGGATTCCCGCTGTTTTTTGTGAAGAAAAAGGAGGGTACCCTACGGTCATGTATCGATTATCGTCAACTGAATGACATCACCCTTAAAGACAGGTACCCGTTACCTTTGATTCGGAACATCATGGAGTCGTTACGGTCAGCCAGAGTATTCACCAAACTAGACCTTCGCGGAGCTTACCATCTGGTCAGAATCAATGAGGGCGACGAGTGGAAGACGGCCTTTAAGACTCCATTTGGGCATTACGAATACAGGGTAATGCCCTTCGGGTTGTGTAATGCCCGGCCGTCTTCCAGCGGTTTATGGATCATATCTTCAGCGACTTGATTGCCATCTCGGTCTGGGCTTATCTGGATGATATCCTGGTCTTCTCAGACAGTCTGGAGGAACATGTTTTCCATGTACTTGAGGTTCTTCTACGTCTATCACAGAATCAGTTGTTCGCCAAAGCTGAAAAATGTTCATTTCATCGGAACAAGATGGAGTTTCTGGGGTATGTTATCAGCGAGGCGGGAATCGACATGGATTCTGATAAGGTACAAGCAATCCGAGATTGGAAACAACCTCACGACTTGAAGTCCCTTCAAAGATTCTTGGGATTCGCCAATTTTTATCGGCGCTTCATTCCTCAATTTTCTCGTGTCACGCCCCCGTTGACACGTTTGACCAGTGTCAAGATTCTGTTCCTTTGGGATTCAGAGGCGTCAGCAGCCTTTAACTGTTTGAAGACGGCATTCAGTACAGCTCCTGTTTTACGTCATCCCAACGATGAGATGCCCTACATCGTTGAGGTTGATGCTTCCAACTTTGCTGTTGGCGCTGTTCTCTTACAGAAGCATCCTATATCTGACGAAGAACACCGGTGGCCTATTTCTCACGAAAGCTTGCTCCTAGTGAACAGAACTACGCAGTCATAGAGAAGGAGCTCCTGGCCATCAAGACTGCGTTTGAGGAGTGGAGGCACCATTTGCTGGGTGGTCGTTTTCCTGTAGAGGTCCGTACTGACCATCGCAACTTGCAGTTCTTACGATCCTTGCAGTGTCGCACCGCTCGACAGGCCAGGTGGGCCTTTTTCTTTTCTCACTACGACTTCAACATTTCTTACATCCCCAGCTCTCAGAACCTGAAGGCTGATGCCTTATCTCGCTCTTTGGAGAAGGAAGAGAAGGATTGCAGTTTGAACGCTCCATTGATTTCTCCTAAGCATTTTCTTTTAACGATTTCTCCTCATCTGCAGAGAATAGTACAAAAAACACTGATTGACCCAGATCGAGCCGACATTCTGAAGCGACCACAAATCACTGAACGCAATCGTCTTCTGTTCTTTTTGAAACGACTGTACATACCGACGTGTTCACTTCGGTTAGACATCCTTCAGGGGTTTCACGATTCGCAAGTCGGTGGCCATCGTGGCATCAAGGCTACTCAGGAGCTGGTTTCTAGACAATTCTGGTGGCCGGGTTGGGCCAAGGAGGTCAAGAGTTATGTGGAGGGTTGTCCAATCTGCGCTCAGACCAAGACGCCTAGGAGAAAACCTTTGGGACTACTTCAGCCTACCGAAACACTGCGACCCATAGCACACCATTGCCACTGACTTTATTGTCGAGCTCCCGCCTTCTGAGGGCTACACTTGCATTATGGTGGTAGTGGATTGTTTCACGAAGTATGCACACTTCATACCTTTTTTGAAAATACCTACCTCCTCTCAGATGGCTCTGGCATTTCTACACAACATCTACCGACTATATGGATTACCGGAGAAGATCATCTCAGATCGTGGCTCGCAGTTTCTCTCCTCATTTTGGCATCAATTGTGCAATCATCTTGGTATCTGCAGAGCTTTGAGTTCTGGTTATCACCCACACACAAATGGACAGACGGCGAGAACTAACCAAACTCTTGAGCAGTACCTACGCTGTTATGCCAATGCAACTCAATCCAACTGGGTAGAGAATCTCGATTTGGCTGAGGTGTCCTATAACAACGCAACGCATACTGCTACTGGTGTCAGCCCTTTCTTTTGCTTTACCGGGCCACATCCCAAGTTGGTTCCTTTTAGTCCAGTACTGCCCAGCGCTGTTCCATCTGCGGATCAATTGGTCTTCGACATCCAGAGGCAACACGACCTGGCCCGGGGTACCCTGGTTGAGGCACGGGAGCGCATGAAAAAGCAGGCAGATAAGGGTCGGTCCACGGAGCCGGATTTCCGGGTGGGCGATTTGGTTTGGTTGTCCTCCAAGAACCTGCCGGTGCGAAATCTGCCCACCAAATTGGCACCCCGATTCTATGGGACTTTCAGGATTTCTAAACGTTTGTCTTCAGTTGCTTTTCGACTGGTGTTACCCCAATCCTGGCGAGTGCATCCTGTGTTTCATGTCTCCCTTTTGAAACCCTTTGTGAGGGATGTCTTTGGGCGTTCCGGTCCTCGGCCATCCTCCATTCAAGTACGGGGGGTCCCTGAATTTGAAGTGCAGGAAATATGTGACTCACGGATTCGTCGGGGCGTGCTCCAATTCCTTGTCGATTGGAAGGGTTACCCTGCTTGTGATCGCACTTGGGAGCCGCGCTGTCATGTGCATGCACCCCGTCTTGTCCGTGACTTTTTCCTTCATTGTCCCTGGAAACCTGGGGCCCCGGGTCTTTCTGGGAGGGGGCATAGTGTCACGCCGCCCGCATTGGGGTCCACTTACCTGAAGCGGCGCGCCCCATCCTGGAGGATGTACCCACGCTTTTGCTTGGGGGCTCCAGGGTTGTCCTGGTCCTCGGGCGCTTCCGGGTTCCCTGGGCATGCTGGTCTGCGCATGCGCGGGCGGCCGTTTCACGTTCTCTGTGCATGCGCACTGCACGGGGCACTCGGTTTGGACAGCCTTGCGGTCCACGTCTCTCTCCAGGCTAACCAACGCCTAGGAGACAGCACAGCTTGCGTTCCAAGCCTCCCGGGTGTTGGTAGCCCTATTTAAGGAGCCCGGCCATTCATTCAAACGCGTCTCAACGCAATTGGATCGTGTTCCTCGCCGGTTCCTTGTGCCTTCCTTGCCTGTTACCTGATTCCCGTTCTTTCTTCTTCCTGGTACCCTGCTGGTACATCCCGTGGTTCTGTTGTCCTGTCCTCCCCTCTCCTTGTCCTGTGGTTGGGGTTCCCTATTCCTTCCTTCTAGTTGGGTGGTTCCCTTTCTATTCCTTTTAGTTGGCTCTTACCCCTTGTACCTTGTCTGCCTACCCGCTCTGCCTCCCTTTGCCTTGGTGCCTTCCTTGTGAACCAACCTCTACCTTCCTCTGCCGTCCAGCCTCCTACGAACTTCCACTGTAACCTGATCCTTGGGACTTCCACCTTCCGGATCCAGTCCTCCTTGGGCCTCATTATCGTCATCTGGAAAGGCTCCCCCTGTCAGTGCTTGCACTGTCCTGACGCCACGCTAATCAGGGGAGAGCGCACCCGTGGCGTTGGGAGCTGGTTCACCTCCAACCCGGTTCCACTCGGGCGGGAGCTGGGCTGGCTTCCCGCGTCATCAACTACATCTCCGCAGGACTCCTGACAGCCTGGCATCATCTTCAAGGTCCTCAACCGGACGAATAGGTACGCAACGTCCTCATGACGCAGTCTATAACACAAACAACCAAAAATCTCCAATAGGAGGCATGTTATGACATTGAGACATACAATATCTCAGCTAAGATATGTTGTCCTTGAATTTATACGTACACCTCCATGAAGAGGTAACTTGAATGAATTGGTGTCTAAGCAAGAGATGTTTTGGATCCACAAATTGTATTCACTTGATCCGTCAGGAATGAACGAAAGGTTCTCCTTTTTTCCATTCTTATGATTTCATCGAGGAGACCCTCTCTGTTGATCTCAGCCGTACAGAACGTACCTGGTCAAAATACACATAATTACTCATAATTACCGTTTCTAATGAGCAATACTGTAGGATACCACAGCATACACAGTACTGAATGAGACAATTATAACTGTTTCTAAGACAAGATGTGATAATTCCCTGTTTGGCTACTTGTTGACATAAGGATTATGATCCTATTGTGACACTAGCTGATTATTTGAATATCCATTGATTTTGAAATAAAATTGTAGCAAAGATGTTATCACATAGTTTTGATGAGATGGATTCATATATGGTATTTAAAGTGAACAATATATATTATGAACATCATTTGTAGTTGGTTGTGATAAATGTGAGACTAACAAATTAAATGATCGTGAAAGCTACAACTGAATGATCACAAATGTTTTGTAAATGTTTCATTATTTCATTGGAATTGACATATGACAATGAAATGTAGTGGATATTGATGAACCATTAAGAATTCTAACAGATCTGATATATTCTATGTGACCTGTATTTACTGAATGACAGTGGTTCATTTGTAAAGAAAAAAAGTGCTTGGTCTCAAATGTTTTCTAGCACACACGTGACACATCAGGTTGGGCAGCTCCCCGCCCACGTCTGCTCCCCTTGCTGTCAACATATATGGGGTTAAAGCTCCAACTCCCACCGGCTTGTTGTAGTTGATGGATGTACTCGGGCACTAGGGCAGATGTGTGATTTACAAATACCAATCAACATACACATAAAATAACATTCTTGATTGTCTTCATATGATGCAAATGTTTAAGTGTGTCTTTAAACACAATCATCATTTACTTTTTGATTCAATAGGTGTTTATTATGTGATTGGTAGTTACAATAATAAAAGTGCCAAAATACCACATCATAGTCAAACTGATTCTGAGACAATATGTTCAGGTGCTCAGAAATAAGTGCCATGGCTGAGCCCTGGCAAACAACCCCACAAATTAAGTACTGCTGAATGATCATGCACCAACAGATTGTAAATGTGGGACATCAATTTTCATCAAGCTGGTTGACTACACATCATTCCACGATTATTGCTTTCTCTACCACCATTTTTTACTTTGTTAAACTAATCTCAATTACCTTTAATTATCATTTAAACCCAGGAGTTAGACCCATGTAATTGATTGATCTGGACATCCTCAGGCAAAACGTGATGTCGTAGGTTACTGATATGTTTAAGCGTTCTTATATACCGTGATAGACGTAACATCCTCTCAGATACCTGAATTCCTTAGTAATGCTTGAAGATACCTTTTTTTATGGGACCTACTTTATTCAATTGTGTATATGTTTCAAATGATGGGGATAACATTCAGTGACATCATCACACTGTTATGTGAGCACGCCCTAGGACGTTTATCTGAAATGGCCATACTGTTATAAAAGTGGCACCTTTAGTGTTTCACATACAGAACGTTATAGTTTGGCGAGTTAAGACTCTAATATTAGTCAGTAGTGGTTTTATATACCTTTCTTCACGTGACCAACTTTAGTTAATTGTCTACAAAGTTAAAACAGTGACAACAACTATCAGTGGCATCATCACACTCCTACGGAGCTCATCATAGGACGTCCTATTTAAGATGGGCATATTGTTGCCTATGTGGAACCCTCACTGTTTTACTCATAGAACGCTGGAATTTGGTGATTTAAGATTTCCTATACGACTTTCACGTTCTGTGATAAACGGTAAATTACATTTTAGGTTATCCTCCAAGATTGTTACTCTAATCTAATAGGTGCTTATATCTATCATTACAGATGATTTGCCTATCAGACTCAATAACAAACACGAAGTTCCAATTCATATTGGAGATTAAGGATGATTGAAACTAATAAATTCTAATCCTTTGTTGGTTATGACCTTTTGATAAAACACCTACCGTCCATTTGAATACAGGATCCTTACCGATCACATCATTCTCATTTCAGATCCGGATTGGACATTAGATTGTGTTATTCTTTCAATTAAGTTTTCTGATACTGCCCACAAGTCATACAGAGAAGGGGTCTCCAGTCTTTTTTTCTCTCTAACATAGAGGTAAGCATCTATGTTGATCTTCTAGGTACAGAGTTATTAAGATCCATAATTTGTATCATATATAATATTGAGAATTCCTTTATTTCTTTGCTTTTCTCCTTAATATATTTGGGGGCCGATTCATGGAACAAATGTGTGTCGAAAATCGTGGCGCAAGCTGGCGCAAGTGTGAAAAAGCAAGCGCACACGCACGTGAGCGAATCATGGAAGGCCCTGCGTGTGTTTTCCCCCGGGATGTGCGCCAAATCCTTGCGTGGCGCACACGGGCGCACACTTCATTGCAACATCCAGAACGCTGTGCGCGATGCACACAGTGAAAGTGCACAAAGTCAGCGCAATCACCAAAAAGGGGGCGGAACACGGGGCAGAACACGCGGAATGGGGAACAACGCATGAAAAAGAAGGCGTAACTGGGGAAGTACTGCAGGGAAATACACGGAATGCTCACACGCACGCAAACTACACGTATTCATGGAACTGAATAGGGGAAACCTGCTCATGGCCAAAGACACGCACAGGCCTAAACACGTCCACCACACGAAGGCAGGGGGTAGCATCCCTGCGCATTACAAAAGTGTGCGCAAACAATAAACACGTATATACAGCTATGATGAATGTCCCATTCTGTGGCCCCCTAGGAGAAATGACGTGCCACGCAACACTCAGGCATCCCAAAAAAGCAAGAAAAAGAGATAAGTGACCCCTGCAGCCCACTTGCGTGTAAAAAAACACACGCAATACGCTGTGGCAGCCAGGAACACAAAAAACTCCACACGTAGGCTAGTATGCCCTGAAAAAAAGGGGTACGCGACTAACAGGGACACCCGCATTATTAAAAATAGTGTGTGCGACTCACCGTCTGCCTTGCGTGTAGAAGAAGAAGGAGTAGCCAACACCCACGCCAAAAGAAGAAGTACCAACTGTAGCCGCTGTGAAGTAATCGCGTGTGAACCCCAACGCCTGGAAAACACACGCATCACTTTCCACGAAAAGCATGTACAGAGCGATGGAAACCCACGTGGGACCTTCAACCCGTGCCAGGGAAACGCCCGTGCACATGTTACATCACATACGCGCTTACGCGCTAAGTGCCTTTCCTCAAATTACACACTGAAGTGCAGTTTTTTCACGTGCCAAATCACTCGTGTCGAGCTGGCCACGCGACAACACATGGAAGATCACGCTCCTGGCCAGAAGGCCATTTTCCTGCCCCCTAGAGCCCCGAGCCCGCTCCCACCTGCCATCTACTGCTGCCTGCTTGCCTGCTGGCCACGTGCCCTGCTATTTGGTGCCTGCATGTCAGCCATCTGCAGGGGTCCAGTTGCTGTGACCACCCCTGCTAGAACAGAAGACTCCCGACTGAAGTTCCATCGCTCCACAGCCCAACACCAGGACGCAGTTGCCCACCCACACCTGCCTCGGGGGTTGCCATGTCAGGGGAAACACCATCGGAGACCACTGGCAGCCCCCAGCCAGAGAGGCAGAGGGCTACCAGCTTCAGTGCCGCAGAAGTTGGTATCCTGGTGGAGCAAGTCCTGGTGCATTATGATGCCCTCTTCAGAAGACCACGCGCCGACAATGAAGGACAGAAGGGGATCTGGAAGGACATTGTGGCTGCTATCAACGTGGAGGGGGTTGCAGCCCGCTACATGGCACATGTCTGGAAGCGCTGGGAGGACTTCAGGTCAAGGACCCTCAGCAAGGCCCGGCACCTCTTGGAGGCAGCGCATGCAGAGGGGTGCCGGGTCCGCCTTACCAACAACCAGATGAGGGTCCTGGAACGTATACGCCCAGCGCTCCACCTCCAGGTCCTTCAGAGGCAGACCCGTCTGTCGTCGAGCAGTAAGTGTCCATGGGTACTGATTGGATGCAGTGCATGTTGTGGCGTGCCAGGAGTGTGCAGCTTGGACATATGTCTGGAAAGCCCCATGTCTGGATGTGTATGTACTGTGGCATGGTTGTGGTGTAACACATGGATGCTGGTTCCACCTTCATGTACGTGCATGGCATACATGTGCGTGTGTGTGTGTTTGACATGTGTGCAAATGTGATACGCCATGGATGCATGTGACACAGACATATAGGAGGCTGATTGGCAGATGTGACATAGTTGCCGATGATTTCACTGTGACAGGTGGTGGAGATGTACAGATGCATGTATGTCTGGTGGCGTGTATGCATGTGTTCAGCACTCCCAGTGTTACATGTGATGTCAGGCTAACCTTCGGATGCTTATGCTGTTGTATGTGCATGGATGTTGCTGCCTGCTGCAACATTCCTGTTAATTTGCGCATGTGTGTGGGTTCAAATGATATGTGTGTTGGGGAGTGTGATGCCATCTGTGAAGTTTGACACTGCCATTCATGTGCAACTGTCATGTGTGTATCAGACCATTGTACAGTGCCCTGATGCCTGTGTTCTGTCTCTCCCTGTCTGCAGCGTCAACTGATGAAGAGGGCGGAGATAGTGCTGTGGAGCACAGCGGCAGGGATCCCACCGCCAGCTGGAGACGCAAGGCCCAGCTCCCCTCCCGGGTTGTCATCTCTTCAGGGAGTGAGGAGTTGAGCTGCCGAGGGTAGGTCCAAGAGGCAGAGGTCAGAGTTGGACTCCTCGGCAGCAGAAGGAGCAGCTGAGCCCCCACAGGGGCCTATGGAGGAAGATGGCACAGAGTCATCCAGGTTGGTGGGGGGTTTGGTTGAGGAGGAGGCCATGGAAGGCCCATGCACAGGGCCTGGAGGGGGGAATTCCACTGGTGCTAGTGGTGCAGTACAGGGGCAGGGACAGGAGGCAGCACAGGCTGCCGCGGAGGTGCCTGTGTGTAATCCTGTCCCCGATCCTGTGATTGCATCATCCCGCTCCAGCAGGGATGCCTTCGTCCAGACCCGTTTTCAGGGAGGGGATGCGCCAACAACAACTGGCCTTCCCTGCGGACGTGGCTATCCGGGACCCAGTTGAGCCTGTCCTGGCTGGGGTGGCGTTGCGTCAACATGGCATTCAGGATGACGTGCAGGGTTCTCGTGTGGACAATGCACGTCATTTTGAATGACTCATTGACCGCGCCGACCTACTAGGACGAGTCAGCAGTGCTGGGTTCCTCCATGTGCTGGAGCTTCTATCGACCCCCTCCTCAACTGTGGAGCTGCCCGTGACTCAGTGGCCAGGCTGGTGGAGGACACATCCCTGCCACAGTTGGGAGTCAGAGGTCCAGCAGGGGTGGCCACCCCAACCACTGGACCCCAGCAGGAGGAGGACGTGCAGGCATCGACAGGCAGGGCACATGCACAGCAGCAGCAGGCTCAGGGTGGGAGCGGTGATGGCTCGGGCCATCAACATCACAGGGGGAGGCATTGGCCAGAGGGCAGGAGGACCCTGGATTGGGAGTGTCTTCCGTGTGGCAGCGGTTGGGCCAGCAAATAGATGCGGAGCGGCGGAAGGCGGAAGAGGCATGGCTCACTATGGTCAGGGCAGAGAACTCCATGCGCAGGGCGTTGAGGTGGGCTGAGTGCCTCGAGGCAACTCGCAAGGTGTTGGAGGAGGCCATGGCTGCATCACTGCGAGACTTTGGGCCAGCTAAGAGGCCCGCCTCCAAGATGTTGAGGAGGAGTTCGATGATGCCCTGGCCCCGGACATCAACAAGTGAGCCGTTGGACTTGCCCGCCACCTTTGTACATAGTTCTTTAGGGTTAGGTTTCCTTTTTTTTTCTTTATTTTGGAGTTCATGGACTTTGCTCCACTTTATGTATATAGTTATTTTTATGGGATTTTTGGTAGGTTTCCTTTTGTTTGGGCATCATGGACCCTTCGGACTTGCAGTGTATATAGTTCCAGACATGTACATACTTTAGTTATTTTAACATCGCATGGATCAATGGTATTTTTTATTTTTTTCATGTACTTTATATGGACATTGGAAATGGACCACTTCCCTTTTTTCCTCTTGTGGATTTTTGTTTAACATAGGACTTTTTTTTCCATTATCTCTTCATTTACAAGTTTGAATTTTCAATATGTTTTTCATTATGTTTTTTAATACATATCATATATCTTCATTATTGGTGTGGTCTACTCTCATTGGTTTTGTGCATGTCTCTATGAGCATTGCCTCAGTCATGTGTTGCCACTGATTGGCTCTGTTGTACATTTATGCATGGCCATGGTGGTTCTTTTGAGACTCTCATGGCATGTGCAATTTGGGAGTGATTGCAGTGGATGGTTGCATGCTTGTACTGGGTGAAAGGGGGAATAGGGTTGGTATTAGGGACATGGGTCTGTTTTGTTAGGACATGTTGTTTGGTGGGACATGAGTCGGGGCCTGCTGGCAGGTGCCCGTCACTGCTGGGTGGGTGGATTGCTTTTGCAGGGGGACATGAGTCGGGGCCTGCTGGCAGGTGCCCGTCACTGCTTGGTGGGTGGGTGGGGGTGCAGGGGGACATGGGTCGGGGCCTGCTGGCAGGTGCCCATCACGGATGGGTAGGTGGGTGGTTGGGTGGCTGGGGGACATGAGTTGGGGCCTGCTGGCAGGTGTCCCCGTCACTATTGGGTGGGTGGGGGACATGTGTTGGGGCTCACAAGTGCATGGTGCCATGTGGGCTGCCTGCGGGGCATGGTCAGGGGTGTAGGGTAGTCCCCTGTGGTGTGGGCTGCCTGCAGGGCATGGGGAGGGGGGAAAGGGCACGCTCGGGAGTGCCCACACTGGCAAATCGCGTGTAAAACTCCCTGCACACCCCTCGGAATACACATACCCCGCTTGCGCTATTGAAAACGCGTCTAAAACTCCCCGCGTACCCCTCGGAATACACGTACCCCGCTTGCGCTATCGAAAACACGTGTAAAACTCCCCACGCACCCCTCGGAATACGCACAGGCAGCCCATCGTCCCTCCCCATGCCCCACAGTCAGCCCATCCACCCTCCCCATGCCCCACAGGCAGCCCATACCACAGGGGGGACTTTTTACACTCATTTTACCTAATGTGAGCAGGTTACATGTATTCTGAGTGGTGCGCGTGGACTTTTACACGCATTTTCGATAGCGCGAGTGGGGTACGTGTATTCCAAGGGGTACGCAGGGAGTTTTCCACGCATTTCCGATAGCGCGAGAGGGGTACGTGTATTCCGAGGGGTGCGCGGGGAGTTTTCCAACGTTTTCAATAGCGCGAGCGGGTTATTGTATTCCGAGGGGTGTTCATGGACTTTTCCATGCGTTTTCGTGCTTGGGGGGCTGTATGCTGGTCGCCTGGCCTTTGCACCATGTAGGGGATTTGTGCTATATTTTTGGCGCATGGGGCGGGATTGGGGGCGTTACTGGCACTGCTGCAGGGTCACTGTGCCGCTCTGCGCCATGGCTGGTCATGGATGCTGAAATCCATGAATACGCTGTGCGTTGAAATGGGTTTTGGCGCACGCAGCTGGCGCAGACTGCCACATGTGCACTCTGTGCGCCAGCCGCGTGCGCCACTTGTGCGCCGAATTCTATGAATTACCCCCTTGGTATCATTAATGACATTTAAGAAATCGAGTTACATACCAATCTATCTTGAAAGAACATATTTTGATGATTCTCTATCCTGAATATCACCTAGGTGATTGGAAATTGAGTACAATGTGAGGCTATTGTTTAACACTTGTTCTTTTCTAAAATTGACAAACATGTAATACTTATCATAATCTTTACTTATTCTTTAAATTATTTCTGAACTTTGAAGAAGGTTTACTTGAAATTTGCTCCTGGTAAAGGTATTCTCCCGAAACGCATTTAGCTTTTAATTTGATGTGATTAAAATATGAATGGATATAAATAGTTTGTTTTACTAATTCAGAATTTTTTTATATCATACTTTATGAGTATCTAACACATCATTAATCATTTCCTTATTTTGCTCAGTATTAATGGTGTGCAGGGGATGGGAGTATCCGCCACTTGAGGACACTAGATTGGAGTAGGTTATTTTAGCAACTTTTGTGCCAGAGTTCAATTTTTCTCCCCGCACTCTAAGTTTAATTACATAGCCTTAAATTGATTTGTGTGGACATTATTTACAATTACTTGAAGAGACAGGTGTACGTTATACATTTTTATTTTTTCACTGTATCTTTTAAAACACTATCTTTCTTTCCCGCTCACTAGCCATGGCCTTCGCCCATGACCATTGACCCTGGACTACGGCTGTAGGCCCCTTTACATGTTGCACCAATAGCTTTCTTTCAGTCCGTCCCACTAGCCATGGCCTTTGGACAAGGCCAGTGCCCATGGCTATCGTCTGTGGCACTCTACATATTGCTCCAGTAGGTTTCCTAAACTGGCCCACTAGCCATTGCCTTCCGCCATGGCCAAACCACCAGGTTTCTTTTGGGCACACTAGACATGAACGTTGGCTTTGGCCAGTGGTCACAGCCTTTCGCTGTGTTCCCTTGACATGTTGCTCCAAAAGGTTTTGTTGGGGCCCACTAGGCATGGCCTTCGGCCGTGTCGATTTTCCATTTTGCACCATTCGATTCCTTAAAGTACCCCAGTAGACAAAGAGTTTGGCCACACCCATTACCCCCCACCTCACTGTAGCTGTTACATTCCACTTTTTCTTTATTAATCACCTTTTATTAACTCTCTTGTTTTTTAAAACACATTTTCCCATAACCATGGTTAGTATAACCCTGATAATAGTAATGTAGTAATGTGCTACAAATAATCCCAATTACTCGTAAAAAACCATGGTTATTCATGTGATGCACTTTCCTTTCCTGTCCCATTTTCTACTATAACCCGGGTTATGCAAAATGAATACCAGTTATGAGAAAACATTTGAGCTCAGAACTTGGTCCCCAGCATCCGCCCAACCCTCCAATTTCACACTGTGTCCTCTTTCCCTCTGCCCATCTCTAGCATGATGCCATTTCATCAATTTTCCTCTTCCAAATGGCATATTTTTAATTTTTTTTTCCGATTTACCCTGGTTATCTCTCACATTGGAAAAAAATGATGCAAAGCACAATGGGAGCAATAGCTATAATTTTGGGATAAGGGCACCTCCTTCTCTATCAAATATTTTCACAACTACTGTACGGAATAGCCCATCCTGCGAATCGAGTCAACTCCTCGTGCCCAAGTTGTTTTCTACCTGGCCCAATTCCGTTCAGCAGTTTTTGCTGTACGCTGCGCAGAAGTGCAGATTTTTTCTCTATGAGGAAATTAATGGGAGTAAGCCAAAAACAGCATTTTTATAATTGATAATAACTTTGTCATTTCTTAACAAATCTTTCTCGACATTTCCAATCTTGGAGGGTGAGGTGGGACCTTGTTTGCAAAATATCAGCCAAATCCGTAATGCGAGTCAAACTTTATTGGCAATTCAATTTTCAGGTTTCCTATAGAACTTGACGCGCAACTTGACTATAGTGCAGCGATAGATGATATTCCCTGGTGTGAAGAATATGTATTGATTACCCTGGACGTTGTCTCGCTCTACACTTGCATCACACATCAACAAGGCATAGGGGCGGTGAAATGTTACCTATCCACGAGATCGCTCAGTTACAGGGAACATTCTAAAATTATTTTAGAAATCTAAACGTTTTGTCACTCATAACTCTTTTATGTTAGATGGACAGTTTTACAATCAGCAAGAGATGGGAATCTCAGTAGACCCCCCTATGCAAATCTATTAATGGGAGCATGGGAGGAGAACTTATTTGCATCAGAAGAACTGGTAACACACACAAACATAGTGATATCATGGAATAGGTAAATTGATGATATTTTTATCTTGTGGGGAGGCACTGTTACAGAGTGGTTAGAATTCTTCAAACTTCTCAATATTAATGATAACAACTTAAAATGTACAGAACAACCTGGTAAAGAGGAAACTATATACTTGGACATTAAGGTCAAAATTGTAGAAGGGAAAATAACCACAGAACTTTATCGAAATGAAACCAGCACCAATGCAGTACTCCATGTGGACAGAGCACATCCCATAAGTCTTAAGAACGGTATTCCTTATGGAGAGTTCCTAAGGATTTAGAGGAATTGGAGTGAAGTGAATATGTTTGTACCAACAGTCATCAGTGATGTCATCAATGACATTTGTGATGTCATCTTTGATGTCCTGGGTGTTAATCTTAGCAGTGCACGGTGGTGGCACGAGTTATGGTTGCTTAGCTTACCATAACTGGTGAATTTCTGAATTTTTTCATCGTCCCATATATATATATATATATATATATATATATATATATACATATATATGTATATATATATATATATATATATATATATATATATATATATTACAGGGCCTGCGGTAGCGGTCCGGTAGTAATGGTTAAGTTGCTCATCTCATAGGAAGAGCACTTTTTGGTTGGCTTATAACTTCGCTCCCCCTGGATGAATCCATACCAAACTTTGCAAAAAAAGTATATGCCCGGTCTGAATTTTTTGGGCAAGTTCAGAGAGGTTTCGTGAAGGGGAGGCAAAGTTATAGGGGAGGCCCACATTTTTTTTTTCAATAGGTGCAATGGAAAAAAAATGTTGCTCACGCCTACAGCACAAACCACTGGATGGATTTTTACCAAATTTGCAGTAGGAGCGGCGGCTTCGTCCCAAAAGCATGCTTTTGTAAATTTGGTGCTAATCAGTCCAGTTTTTTTTTTGTTATTGCAAAAATGTAGGTAACAAAAATGTGTGATATCTGTGTTCAGTCCGCCGACTCACTTCACTGTTCGTTCCATGGACGGGCAACTGATTGGTTCAGAAGGCGAATTGAGGTCTGCGAACATCGGGCATGCCCACTGATGAGATGGTGAAAAGCGTGAAATGTGTCAGATGTTTGGAAACGCCCACCATGTTGGTTCGCGGACATCCGCCGGTGTCCGCGCACATTGCGGTAAAAACCTATTAAAATACACAACATTGCACTTGTCAAACTCACCAAACAATCTCTGGGGAAGTGGGGGGGTGATGAGGATGATATGGGATATGGGTTAGAAGCCAAAAAACCCGGGTCTTTTTCATCCCCGAAGTCCACGAACAGTCCGGATGTTCGGGTACAGTCCTGTGATGTTCGCGAACACTTCAGATGTTCGGGGACATCTACGCCTATTTATGCATTACTGGGTTGGTAAAAAGCAGTTTTTGGATGGCTTATAACTTTGGCGCCACTCAATGAAACTGCATGACTTTTTGGAATGTTATTCTAGACCTGATTCTGAATGGTTTTGGAAAGTGTGGAGCTGTTTTGAGGGAACAAATTTAGAAGGGGGTCCCAAAATATCGAAAAGGCTTATAAATGTGGTGTCATTTGACGAATCTGCACAAAAGTTTGCATAACGATTTTAAATCTAGATATACATATTTTTGAAAAGTTTGGTGGAATTCTGTCAAGAAGGGGCTAAATTAGAGGGGCTCTCAACATTTTTAGATGGCTTATAACTTTGTTGCCGTTTGACGAATGTGGACAAAGGTTTTAAGAAAGATTATAGACCCATCCTTGAATGTTTTTGTAAAGTCTGAATGGATTTTGTCAAGTGAGGGCTAAGTCATATGACTATTGTATGTGCATACATTTTGACACTTTTGAAAAAATAAAACATGGGCAAATGTCCAGCAAACTCATGTAAGCAGCATTGGCAAGGACCTTAAAGCATGGTTTTGCAAATGTGCCAGTGTTTTATTTTTTGACAAGTGTCGTAATGTATGTACAAAAATAGTGATATACCTTTAGTGACTGAAGTATAGCCTGTAGCCATGGGCAGTGGCCAGATTGTCTGGGTCCTGGCATAAGGTCATGAACCGGACAATTTGGATACTGGCCAAGCCCACAAGGGACGACAAATGGTGTTAAAGTGGACATGTCCACCTGGGACCGGCTATGAGGTAAAGTTATTGGAAAGTGGGATAGGTTTGAAAAGGAAAAACAAGGTGCTTGTGGTAATATGGTCATAGGGTTCTCTCTTCGCCTTTTGCAGGCTGCCATGGAAAGGGAAGAGGGGCTATGTAGGGAGCCCGCCTTCCCTTTCCATGGTGGCCATGTTGGAAAAGGATGTTCTTTCCTACAGCGTGACGTCAGTGTATTAAGAACAATCCTTTTTTTTTAGCACCCCGGGTTCCCTCAATGGGGGATGAACGCCACATTATTCCCATTAGCATAAAACAAAATGCTAATGGAAATGTTGGAAAATCTTAGAAATTTAAAGTAGATGAGTATATAAGATTTCTTTTTTAGTTCTATTTTTTAACTGTGAAAGGTGGTTCCTAAAGGTTCCTTTCTTTCGATGTTTTTTTTTTTTTTTTTGCAGCAGATGTTAGAATGTAAGGTTGGGAGGGAAATGAGGGAAGAGGCCCCAAGCACTAATATGGAGGTACAGGTGGACAGGGGAAGATGATGCGCGTATGTTACTTTTAAGGTAGAGGCCAGTGTTTCTCATGCTCCCTAATTACAGCTTCAAAAACACTTCAAAATTGCATCCCCCCTGTAGAGTGGTGTGTTGCAGTATATATGCTCCACTCCTCATCAGTGAACGTCCTATGGAGTTCCTCTTCCCATCTAGCTGTTGCTTGCAACTCCCTCTCATTATTGCTGCGCAGGAGCTGTTCATAGAGTCTGGATATCGTGTGTCCTCCCTCCGACACATTGTACCATGCATCCAGTACTCCCTCACTGTCTTCTTCTCCTGGCAACGTCCTCCACCTCTTCTTGATCCTCTGCATCATTCTATTGTACAATAGGAATTGTCCGCTGTGTATGCCCTGTTCATCCATCAAGGTCTGAAAATCCACCCACTGTCCATCTTTCCATGGGTCTCTAGTCTGCACCACTCCCTTGTCTTCCCACTGCGTGCGGTAGATAGTCAGGGACGCCGTGTGGATGACAACTAGTCCCGCGAGGGGGATCTGTTTAGAGTAGGGGTCCCGCCACAGTGTCAGGCCCAGTTGAACTATAGTAGGGAGTGGTTTGGTTAATGCTTTGTCCATTCATGGGAGTTCCCTCAGGTAATAGTGTCGTATTGCTGGCTGAAAAATCAGAGTATCTATGGATGTTTCATCCCCCAACCATTTTACAACGAATTGGAGTTGTCCCGCCAGGTAGTAGTGTTCAAAGTCTGGTAGACCGATACCCCCATTCATAATCTCTCTGTAGTGTATTCGGTGCTATTCGGAGAGTTCCGGTGTGGTGCTCCCCCGCCAAACTGGAACTATCTTGCCAGTGTGTGTAGTCATCTAAAGAAGGGCCTGGGAATGTTATATGGGATATTAGTAAAGTAATACAGTAGGCGGGGCAGGATCGTGATCTTCAATAGAACTGCTCTTCCTATCATCCCCAGTGGGAGTGTCTTCCAGACATCATGGCTTTTTCTATTTTGGCTCGGCCGCCTGTGTGTTAGCCACCTGCATTACTGTGATGCTGTGGTGTATGTCCACTCCCAAGTAGCAGAAAGTAGTTGGTATCCAAGTGATTCCTAGACTCTGTAACTGGTCAGGGGCGGCCATCCTCAAGCCTACCAGGGGGAAGTGTGAGGATTTCTCCTTATTAATCGTGCTACCAAACAGTCTAGCAAATGCCCCCAGTGCTTCTAGTAGCTCTGGCATGTTGTCCCTCGGGTTCCCAACATAGAGGAGTATGTCGTCTGCATATATCGAAATTAAATGTACCACCCCGTCTATTTCTATTCCTCCGTTCCTGTACTCTGCCCTAAGGAAAACTGGCGAAAGCAATCGGGGATAGTGGACATCCCTGCTTTGTACCCCTGCCAATCTGCCACCTCTTTCAGATATGCCTACCCATTTTCACCCTTGCTCTGGGATCACTGTAAAGAAGCCTTATCCAGTGGAGGTACCCCTCCCCTATCCCAAAAAGGGCGAAAGCCCCCAGGAGCCAGTCCCAGTTCACTGCGTCAAATTCCTTAATGGTGTCTAGCGACGCCACCGCATAGCCCCCTGTTTCTGGTTCGTGCTCTCAATAACGTGGTGGAGTCTGTGCAGATTCCATGTTGTGTTTCTCCCTGGTACATATCCCGTCTGGTCGGGGTGCACCAGCATGGATATGACCCGCTTGAGTCGATTCGCTAGGGCTGTCTTTGGATTTCTTATAGAATTCCCCTGGTAACCCATCAGGTCCCGGGTATTTGCCTGTTGGGAGGTCGGCTATCACAGCGGTCAGCTCATCTAGCGTAAGGGGCTTGTCCAATGTCTGCACCTGCTCCTCCAGTAGCCTGGGGAGGGGAATTTCCCATAAGGCATCAGTTATATCTTCCACCTACACTTCCTGTTTCCTGGAATCCAGTTCTTCATAGAACTATGAGAACACTCCATTAATCCCGTCTTGGGTCTTCACTTCCTCGCCTTTCTCATCCCTAATTGCGGTTATTGATTTGTGCCTGTTGTCTTGTTTAGTGAGCCAGTCTAAAAGTCTGCCAGGCTTGTCCCCTCCAGCATGTAGTCTCTGTACATACTTCCCATAGTCTAATCTGGCCAGTTTTTCCCAGATTGCGCAACACTGCAATCGCAGCACTGTGAGCTCCTCCGGTTCTTCCCCCTTCTCTTCCGCCCGTGCTTCTGCTCATTCTATCTCCTTTTCTATTTCCCCCAGATCAACCATAATGGATCCCCTGAGTCCACCCGCCTTCCCTATCGCCACTCCTCTAACCACCACCTTGAATTCTTCCCAGACCATGCTAGTGCTGTCCACACTCCCCACATTATGGTCAAAATAGTCCTCTATAATCTGTCTAATATATTCTTGGAAGACCTCATCCGTCAATGCCTCCACCCTCTGTCTCCAGGTGGGTATGGGGGCTCCTCTGTATGCGTATGTTCATGTTGCTACTATCGGGCTTGATCAGATAGCGTTCGTGCTTTAATTTGTATTCCTGTGAATTCCCAGAGCATCTCCCTGCCCGTAAATAAGTAATCTATGTGAGTGTGTGTGCCGTGTGGGGCACTATAGTGTTTGTATCCCCTGGTATTGGCATGTACCTTCCTACAGTTCCAACTGGCCTAGAGTCTTCTGTAGGGCTCCAGCCGGCAGAGCTGGTTCCTTCTGCTTGCTGTCGGATCTGTCCACCTGCGGGTTTAGCGTGCAGTTGAAATCTCCTGCCCATATGAATGACGCTCCTCTGTAGGGGGCTAGCCAGGGTGTAATCGTCTGAAAGAACTCTGTTGCATCGTGATTGGGGGCATACGTATTTATCAGGCACACCTCTTTGTTCTCCAGCATTCCGTGTACGATCACCATTCCGCCCTCCATGTCTCTCTCTTGTCTTATTAGTTTGAAATGAACTCCCGGAGCTATCCATGTCAGAACTCCCCTGGCATTGTTCGAGTATGTTGAGCTATACATTTGTCCTCCCCATTTCTTAGCTATCTTTATTTGCTTTTCCGCTGTCAAATGTGTTTCTTGTAGCATTGCAATTTGTACTTTCGCTTTGTTCAGCCAGGCGTAGACCCTTAGTCTCTTGACATAGGCATTTAGTCCCCTGACGTTCCAGGTGGCTATGACTGCTTTGTCTTGGCCCATTTGGTTCATTATCCCGTAGCCCATCTGTTCCCATAGGCCTGCCTGTCAGCTTGTGTCTGCTGGTGGGCATTCTTGTTCCATCCTCCGCTGGTTTCTCCTGCATGGGGTGGGTCTGACCCTTCCTGTTCGTGCTGTGTCTTACTCGTGTGGATTTGTTACAAGTTTGCCACCTTGTTGTACTTCCCCGTTAGCCGTCATCGGGAAATGTGTCTGTTCGCCTGATATTTGTGCTTCGTTCCTGTTGCTTGGTGCTCGTGCCTTCACTCCTCCTAGTTAACCACTCACTAACCATAACTATTAACCAAATGCCCAGCCACCCTCCCCCTGCTCGGACCTCGCTGCTTCTCTTGCCCCGCCCACTGAGGTAGTACCGGCTCGCAGCAGCGTAATGCCTCAAAATTGGCATCCTAACTAACAAAAGTCTTGGGGTTGCGTGTCCTGCTACCATCCGTGGCAATAGCGAATCTCGCTGCTCCTTTAGTTATATTCCATCCGGCATACGTAATGTCTATAGTGTTGGAATCATCTTTCCCATGATAGGCTCGCTCCCTCTGAGCTCCAGGTGGATTCTCATTGTTGTTGGCGTTTCTGGGTCTCCATTGCGGGATGCCCGGTAGGTCCATCCATGCTTGGGCCTCCTCCGTTGTCTCAAAGACATGCAATCTGCCCTCTCATATCACCTTCAGTTTTTCCGGGTACAGCAGCATATATTGTATACCCGCTGCCTTAAGGCGTTCCTTGGCGGGTCCATATCTTTCACGTTGTCTCTGGATCAGGATAGTATAGTCTGGGTAAATCGTTATTCTGGAGGAATTTCTAGTTATCACCCCCCCTTCTCTATTCAGTATTGTACCTCTACCTTTGAAGTTCATAATTCTTGCAATCATTGATCTCGGAGGAGCCCCTGGTTGGGGCCTCCTGGTATAGGCTCTATGGACTCTCTCCACCATAAAACCTTGGATAGAATTCCCGCCCCAATCTCCTGTAGCAGGAGGTTCTCAATGTAATTTGTGGAGTCCTGACCTTCTTCTCCCTCCGGCAGTCCAACAATCCGGATGTTGTTCCTTCTGGCCCTGCCTTCCGCATCCTCTGCCCTCTGTTCCAGAATCTTCACCCGTCAGAGTACATCCAACATGTGGGTCCGGGTGGTGGCAACATCGCTGGTGTTTTGCTTCACCTGTTGTTCCACCGTGCCCACACGGTCTGCCAGGGTCCATACATCTTGTCGGAGGAGACCTATGTCTACCATCACTGTGTCAATCTTATTTTCCAGGGACGTCTGTAGGGCCGCTATGGCTGTATCTAGCTTATTTCCCAGCGGCGCCATCAGAGCCTCTATGGCCACCAGTATCGGGTTCTCATTCTCGTCCTCCTCCTGTTGTGCACTGGACGAGGCTATGGCTGCATCCGATGGAGCAGGTTGGTCCTTGTCTGCCCTCCTGGCAAAAGGTTAAATCCTGGTTTGTTTGTCTTTTCCACACTTTGGTTTGCTTGGCATTATGTGCTGTGTGATATTGCGCCATCCACTCCCTTCCTCACCCCACCAGGGGGCCTCCAGGCCTCTCCCATGTTTTCCCTGAGGTATCCCGGGGGCCTATCATGTAACAGCCGCTGTTTGCTGAGATGCCTTACTCTTCTTGCGTGCTTTTGTGGCTGTCGGCTTTGAGAGCCATTCTACCCACCACCCTGTGGGTTCCCTGCCCTCAGCTGTCCCTTTGTTGTTGGCCCCTTGTTGAAGGGGGAGACCACAGCTTGCTGTGCCCTGTGGTCTATCAGATTAGACAGTGGGCCTGCCGTGGCATTAGTCCCGGTGAGTCTGGTGTTGGGCTCCCCCGAGCAGCAAACCACCAGCCAATCTGACCTGTTTGCCTTCCCAACTGTGCCTCACTTGCTTAAAAGCCACTATACCGCGCAGCGAGTGGATTGTGCTCTCCCACGTCCACCAGTCGCTGTTGCTCCTTCACAGCGGCAAGTTACCCCTGTGGCTCACGGGTCCTTACTCTGTTTCCGTCAGCCCAGCGGCAGGGGTGGTGGTTGCGTTGTGCTATTGAATCACTTGCTCGCTTGGGTGTTGCTTGATGTATGCTGATGTTTTGTAGCACTCAGCTCAGTCCTGTGCCATTCACTGTGTAATCCTCCCCTTGGGTTGCGTACCTCATTGCACCCTGCTACGTTACTCCACGAGTGGGTTGTGCTCTCCCACGTCAACTGGCCTTCATAGTGGGTTGTGCTCTCCCACGCCCACCTTTCACTTTCCGCAGCCAGTGTCTGCCTGTTCTCCCGAAGTGCTCACTCGTGCATACATATTATATTATGCCAGGCAGTATTGCAGGTACAGTTTGGTTGGCCTGCAACACCCCGTAGGCTGTCTCTCTCCACATATCAACCCACTGTGACACCTCACGGCTAGTATCTGTTCCACCCTGGTGCCAGTAGTCACCCCACTCTGACACTGGGTGGGCCGGAGGGGTTCTCAATGTGGCCTGTCTCATATATTGGCAAGGGCTCGCAAAACCCCCTCCTCCCCGCCCGGCCGTTGTTCGCTGCTTACCTCTCTGTTTTGGGCTATTTGGAGATGCCTCTGCTCTTCCTCTCTCGCTGTGCTCCTCCAGTTCCAGTTGCCCTTCAAAGCTGGAATTCCCCTCTTCCCTGCAGCCACGGCTCACTCTTCACTCTCGGAGGTGCAGGCCACAGGTTGCCCCCCCTGGCGTGTGTGCCGGTGTCTGGGTTGTGCGTGCCGCATGAGCCACCGACCTGGGTGCCGCGGCGTGTCGCACGCTGACCGGGCTTGACTGCACCCCCCGGGTCCTCTTCATCTGGTGTCGACTCTCCCCGGGACAGCGGGGAGGGGCTGAAGTCTTTGTTTCCAAAGTTGGATGTTTCCGCTGCCCTGCACGGGCCGCCCTGCCGGAAGCCTTCATCGTCATTTTTCTATTTGATCCCTTCTCTGATTATTCCCGTTGGGCACCCCAACCATTCTCTTAGAGTGCTGAGGCCTGTTCATATGTTCCTTGTAGTATTTCTCCGTGGATTACGCCAGTTTGGTCGGATAATAGACAGGATCTCTCAGGAGTTCCTGGGCTTCAACCCCTACTACATGACAGGCAAGCCACGCCCCAGGCCACTGAAATTCTTATTCTTACTTTGGCTTTCAAGGCCTTGATTGACTGATCTTCACTTCTTACGCCTCCCCACCCATGCTCCTGCTCCTCTTCATTCTCTTCTAAATGTTTGCTATTCACCATCTTTGTTTGCTCCATCTGAGCTCGCATATCCCTCTGTCCCTCACACACCTCAATGGCTCTCCTTTGCAGCCAGTCTCCAGTTTGTGAATTGGGTATTGTTTCAAATGTGACCCTGGTTTGGCTGCCTCATATCTTTCTGGGGTATGTGTCTCCTCTCCTGATCGCACTGTTCAATCTTTGTATCTGCTTCTCTTGGCTGTCCCTCACCCTCCCTGTGTTTGTTTTTGCGTGTACCCGCTTCTTGGTCTCAAACTTTGAAATGTGCTTCCTTTGTCTATTCTGCTTGTACTCTTTCATTATTTCGATCTTCTTTGAAAGCCCTTCCATCTTTCTACTGAATTAACATAAAAGGAGCTTTGTGTTGGCTGCTTCTTTATAAAACGCATTATTATGTTAATGTTGTTTTAAGTCAGTTGTATAGCACTTTGGTGAAAGCACTTTATAAATCCAAATAAATACATACATACTACAGTGCTAGATAAGCCGGTCCTCAGCTGCATGGATGCCTCTTTGATCACTACCTAGGAACACTTCTTGTATTTGGTAATATTGTTAAGGTGGTGGACACACCAATATATTTTTTTTTATTTTCAATTATTTTCATTTTTTAGGGTATTGAGTGCAGACCTATCATCAGGAAGCAATGGAGCACTTTTGGAGCCCTATGGGAAGGGGAAGTACATGATGAGGGAAGCAGAGATCCAAGGGAGCGGGAGCTGGCAGCAGGGGAGGGGAGGACAACACATTGGCAGAAAGGGATAACCTAGTCTCAGGCTGGACGGGGATTGGAGGGTGTGTGGTCCTACGTGTTAGGGACAAGAAGGGTCTTGAGCTCTTTCCTTAATATGTTCCATCTGAGAGTAGGCCTATGTACGAAGGACCTTCCCTCCCTCTCAATAGTCACAATTCAGATGAGCACAAGTAGAAAGCCAACACCATAAACTACATTTCGAGGTTCTATTGTAGTAAAAAAAAGAAATGCACCACTAACAATGTGAAGAATTGATCATTGATACTACAGCTCATTCCCTTGCCATAAACATTGAAGTAGTACAAAAAATATGAACTAATAAACTACGATGGGTAAAGCATTATTTGAATGAAGGGCTCACTGGTATTGTTTGAATCATAAGAGCGCCCACGTAAACAATGATTTAAAATCGCAGAGTGGAGACAAAATCATGCACAGTGTGTTTGTTACATGTTGTCTGTCCAGTGCTGTGGCAGCTTAAACGCTCCTGCGATAGTGAAATGAGTCGAGAAGCTTCACTGCTACTGTTGCAACTTTGTTTCACTGTGGGGTGGGGGCATGACTGTATATCATTCACAGTCGTGATAGCTCGGCCTTTACTAAGCATGCCGTTCTCTTGAACAGATAAGAATGAGCTCACCATGTGTTTGTGCTGTCGCTATGAATTTGGAGTACTTTTGAAATCTTCTCTTTCCTTTTGCAGCAATTGCCAATAATATTCACAATGGATATTGCACAAACTCAGTTGTCTATTGGCTTTCGGTGATAGGAGTTATTAAAAATTACCCATCCCAACGATGCTCATTTCAACCACTTCAGAAGAAAGGAAGTCTGAATCGACCCTGTTATGATGTGGGGCCTTGAGATTAAAAAATCTCTGCAGCGGGCTCTCAGACTACTGAGATAGCTTAACAACGTTCTATCTATTGGTTAACATCATGTTATCTTGGTGCTGATATGTGTGCATATAACGTCACAAAGCAGAGCTAGTAACAGGTCCATTGAGGGGGACATATGTGGCAAAAACATTGAAAAGAGGATTTTGCCATTGAAAAACTTTTTCATAAATCAGGCTTACAGAGTTTATGCGGTGGAAGAATTCAATTAGGTTCCGGGCCAGTGGGGTGACTTTGTGACCTTGTTTATGCAACCAAAACCGGAAGTGAATGTTGGTGACTAAGGCCTACGCTTTTCAAAGGAATCATATTAGGGATGGTAAAGGGGAGTGTATATCCTGTTCACGTGTTCTCAGTTGATGTGATGGAACAATGTGATGGAAATGCAGAAACATTTGTTTCCCCTAATTTTCATGGGTAAAATGTAATCATACTAGCCTATTATTCCTTTTTGTACGAATGTCTGTGTTTAATTTCTGTCTGTTTTCTGTTAATTTGACTCTTGCTCGTAAAAGTATACTCTATTGCAGGTGTACAGAATATCCCCCAAGTATTCCCTCCAAATGTTATTTCCCAAGTAGCATCTTATTCTTTTGTGACTTATCAGTAACAATCTGTGAGAAAGGGCTGCATCTTTATTTCCCTGGTGTTTCTGTTGAAATTATCAATCTTAGCTGTTGGGAGGTTTCCAGAGCCCCCTCAGGCGGTCCCTGTAAGCTCCCAAGCAGTTAGACAAATACACAGAGACAACCGTTCTGCTCGGGCTTCGCGGTTGCACTGTCGCGGCCCGGGAACACCCCCTTTATTTATACTGCACGGGACGGCGTGCAATGTCACGCTGCCGTGTGCGCCTCCTTAAAGGGGTAGCGCCACACTCCTCCTTTTTCATGAGGACAAAAAACACAAGGGTTCTGTTTAGCCCTCAGTATGTGACCCAGATCCCGTGCCATATTTTGGACCTGGCACTCAAGTTGTGAAACCCGCTCAGGCTGATACGGGGCTCTATTTTCTCCCCTGGGCTGATCCCGGGAAGGGTAGCTATCCCTTCTCTGGTAGTACCCCTGGTTGGGAAGATTTTGGTACCCCTCCACCCTTGGCCTCCCCTCTCCCGGATTGGGTTGTCTGGGCTCAGGGAATTGGGGAAAGAAGGATGGATGATTTTGGGGCTGGAAATTGGGTGGATACCTGGGGAAAAAGTTCTGCCCAGGATTTGGAGAATTTCTGCCCTCCTGTGGGAAGTTGGGAGGGAAGTTCCCTGGGTTAGGTGCTTGGCTGGATCCCCCACTTTGGCTGGAGGAGTCCACACATAACCCAGGATTGGTTGGTTTCCCTTGTAGCGGGGACTTACATAGTCAGGGGAGCGGGGGACCCCATTGGTGGGACTACCTCCTCGACTCCCTGTCTGTGACTGGCCCGAGGGCCTTCTGGGCTGTGAATTATTTGGTGCAGGCAGGTTTTTGGGCCCCCCCATCTCCAAATTTAAAACAGGGGCAACCTTTACCTCTGCCACCTTGGCAGCAGTAGGGGTGCTGTTGGTTTTGGGGTTTTTCGGCGCATGATTTTTATTTTCGATGGGCTTCTGCACCTCATAGATCCGGGTAGCCTGTTCAATGACCCAGTCTAAAGATCTTTTCTCATGAAAACCTCTCACGAGCTGGGTCATTATGTATTTGGGTAAGGCATGGAAAAACGTATTGATAAATTCTCTGCTATCCGTGCGCACCCTTCTGGTGGTCTGCGCGAAAGCACGCTTTAATTCTTGCACAAACTCTTGTGGGGCCTGATCCTCCCCACATTGCAAATTGTAGGCTGCCTCCTTGCGAGCCTCTTGAGGATTTCTGTGCACAGAAAAATGTTTCAAGATGGCCGCCCTGTATGTGGACCACCTTGAATGGTTTTGATCCTCCAGCCCCGCAAAGACCTGGAGTATTCTGGTGAGAAGGTCCACTTTACATATTGAATACAGCTTTGACTGTCCTTGAAATGGAAAGTCTCCATCATTTGCTCATAGAGCTCCAAGTGTTCCCAAACAGAATACTTGGCGTTCTTATGATAAGGCGTGATGACACTCCTTATTGCCTTTATTTGTTTCAATGGGTCCTTAAGCAAGGCCCTTTTTGCCTTATTGGCCTTTTTGGTTCGGGTAACCCTGGTCCATTCATCCTCCGACTCAGAAGCGCTGCTTCCAGAGGTGCCCGTCTGATCTTCCAGGTTTTCCCGGATTCTGCAAGCCTGGGAATGGTTGGCAGAATGTGGGGACTTTGTCTCCTGTGTCCTGTAATGCTCAGAGGAGTCTTCAGATCCCCCTTGCTGCCAGGATTTGATGGGTACCCCCCCACTGACCTAACTGGGCAGAGGTTTTCAGGATGCCCTTAATGGGCCTACTCTCCTGGGATTCCCCACTAAATTGCACTGTGCTTGGGTGCCCATACCGGGATGCCCGCCCATCCATTCCTGGGAGGTACTGGCCTATGAGCCCCATACTTCTAGCTGGATAGTAATCTGTCATCCCCGTGGCCCTGGGCTCATGTGCGCGAGGGGACATGGGGGTGGCAGAGTCCAGGGACTGGGAGAGATGAAGGCCTCTGGTACTGGGGCTCCTGAGGTTATGCTCAGGAGTTTCTCTTTACCAGCGAACCTCATCTCTATCCGCCCCTGCTTCCTGTTGCAAAGCAAGAGCCTGCGCTTTCAGTTCCTCAGTTAAGGCCTTACTAGACTCTATCAGTCTCTCCTGCATCGCTACCTGTTGCTGGAGCCTATCATTGTGCTGACAGAGAGCCTCATTTTCTCTCTGTGCCTCCTGATTGGTCCTGGAGTACTGGGCCAGTCTCTGCTGCAGGAGGGTTACCTCCTCAGTCCCATCCCTACTGGCCTGCTCCTTTCTTGCCAGAGCCTCCTCCACCCTCCTGGTGTGATCTAGCAAGCCCTAATGCTCTTTTTGGAGGTCACCCAGCCCCTGGAGGGCCATGTGATTTTCTTCATTTTTTCTTTTTAAATGGCAGACTTCCTGGCCTAAGGTATCCCTTTCCTGACCAAGAGCCTGCATTTGTGACGCCAGGTCGTCCCTCTGCCTTTGAAAGGCACCAGATTTCTGGCGTTCTTCATCAAACTCTGCCTGGGTATCCAGGTCTTTCAAAATCAATTTATTGCTTTCCTCTTTCTCTCTGTCTAGTTGGATTTGCAGGGTGGCTACCTGCTCTGTGCATGCCCTGTTGAAATTGATCTGTTGCTCCAGCTTTTTCTGGCTCTGCAGTAAGGAGTCCAAACTGTCTTGGTGCTCCTTCTGCAAAGCCAGAATTCTGGTATCCTGGTCTGTCTTTTCCTGTTGCAGTATATCCATGTCCTCTTTTATTTTAATGATATACTGCCTACTATCATTTTCTGACTCCTGGCTCCTCTGCAACCTCTGCTCAGAAGAGACCAGGTCAGATTAGGCCTTTTCTAACGCCATCTGTTGCCTATTTGCCAGGTATTGGCCTTCAGCACATTTGTCCTGCATGGCTCCCATATATAGATACAAATATGCCGCTATCCTAACCATCTTGTCGTGTTCATCTTTAACTTTAGGAGCCATGTATATATAATTCACTCAGTGCCACATGTAATGGACCCTGATCTCTCCATATATCTGACCCTGTTTCAGTGACCTGTTGCGCGATTGCCTGGAACCAGACCGTTTGGTCCTGATGAGTCCACTCACCTCTCACACATAGCTTATGTAAGACGTGCTCTCTGGCTATTTTCATATCTACCAAGGTCGTCATTCTGGAAATTTGCGTTCCTTCCTTCCTTCCTTCATCACGGTCTGGTCAGGTTAGACGGGACTTCCGGTGGGTGGTTCTGCAGTCCCGGCTATCTGGGTCCGCTCTGCTCTCTGGGTCTGTTAAGCACCGGATCTGCTCACAACGGTCTGGTTTGTGGTTCTCTCCTGGTTCCAGATACAGCACTGCTTTCTGGATACTGCTACAGGTTCTTGCAAAAATTCTTGGCAAAAATTCAAACAGCTCGCCCGGCTGTTGAATAGTTTGGTTGGTTTTGAGGCCTGCTGAAGAGGATTCAGCTGGTGGATTCAGGCCTCCCTGCTACAAATTCTGGAGTTAATTTCTGCTACAGGTTCTGGAGATTGATGGATTTGAAGTCTGGATCTCTGGATGTGAAGTTGTCGGTCAGCATGCTCCGCAGCAAATGGAATTGAATCTCCCTACCTGTCCCAGCAGTCTCTTTTTATGTGTTTTAAAAAGTGGGTGGAGAGGCTAGCATCCCTAAGCCTGCCCCTCTCTTGATTTGATAGGTCAATAGATTCTTTGGTCCCTGATTTGGGAAGGGATAGTGTGTCAGAGTGATGTCATTTTTATGACCTGCAGAAATGACACTCCCCTGGTCAATGTGCACACAAATCTATTCCTGATCCAAATACATATTTCCCAAGTACACAGTTGTTTGACATCACATACACACATCATATATTACGAAAGATAGTCCCTGTCCCGGCTCTGGCGTTTCTAGGAGCTTGCATTCAAATATGGCAACTTATTTTCGATTTTAGTGGGTTTTGCAACATGGGATTTTAATCAAAAATTATACAAAGGTACATTTCCCTTCCACATATATCCCAGTAACTTTCCATGACTCTAGCTTAAACACATTGTCTACAATAATCATAATTAGCGGTGTTTTGCCCCAGAACATGGTACAAATTGGAGTTTGGACTCAAATCGTGAGGGCATTTTTCAAACGAAGACTCTCAAAGTTGTACATTCCTGTCATTTGGTTACAATAAATTATCACTGTTTCTATAAAATATATATTTGTTGCAATTCAACCCCCCCAAGTGTTTGGGTCCACCTCCAGGAGTCTGGGTGTGTCAGTGATCACATGTCCCTCCTTGCTGGCAGAGGGCTGTTGACAGGAAACACTCAAAATTAACATACCCCATTCAACAGAAAGAGCCTTTTGTGTGGGCTCCAGCAGGCTGCCTGGAGGTCTATCCTCAATCAATCAACAGGGTCATGTGATATCCTGCCTCCTAGTGTGGAATCTCTGAGGTGTTAAGGTTTCCCAGCCTCTTGGCCTCTGGGAACAGCAGGTGGCTAGATTTTCAATTAACTAACAAGCTTTGAAGTTCCTGTCCCTCTTGCAACTCCTAAATACAGTTTCCCTGTCAGAGTTTAGACCGCTAGCGCCACCTTGGGGAATTTGTCGGTACTGCATCCATTTTTGAGTTGTCTTGAATTACTGCATTTCAATAGAGTGGTCTTTTGCTTGATAGTATAGGACCCTTGCTTAACATTGTTTTGATGGCATCCTCACAGTAGAGTGGTGATGTGGAACCCCCCACAAGAAGGTTGTATCTTTGGAGTGGTCTCGTGCCAACTGCGCAGTTCTCCTATTCTGGCGTGAATGTGGGCGGCAATAGCTCATCCCCACATCCACCCAGTCTATTGATTTAGTTTGTTCTGGGATAGAATAATGGGCGGCGACAGCTCATCCACACATCTACCCAGTCTATTGATTCAACATGGGTCAAAACCCTTGACACCCCGTTATCGGAGCACAATGTGTGGGGGAATCCGTGGGCCGCAAACACCTTCTCGATGGCGTCCACAACATGCTCAAACGCCACCGACTCCACGAACTCCACCTCCGGGTACTGAGAGTATTCATCCACGACCACCAGGAAATGGGTACCGAGGATGGTGGATCCAAAGTCTGCATGCACCACCTCCCAGGGCCGTGTACCCCGAGGCATCGCCTCTATATCCGGCTCTCTTTGCGGAGGGGAGGCCACCTGACACCAAACACATGCCGCCACAAAGTCATCAACCCTGCGCTCCAGTTCAGGGAACCACACTTTGAGCCGCAGTCTGGCCTTGGTTTCGCCGCGCCTTGGTGTCCATGGTGGGCCAAGGAGATCACCTCTTTGACTTTTGAATGGGGTACCACAATTCAATCACCCCTCAGCAGAAGGCCGGAAGCCGAGAACGACAGCTCCTCCCTCACCCTCCAGAGTTGCTCCAGTCCGATCTTGGCCTCTTGGGTGCGCCCAGCCCGGGACTCCAGCACCGTCTTCCATGAGCCCTGCTGCATGGCCTGTTTCAGGATCCAGAAACACTCGTCCTGCACTGCTGCCACCTCCAGATCTTCAAGGGGCATGGCATTTGGGGTTGCCGCTTCCACCACCATGCGAACATGGTCATCCGCCTCCTCGGCCCGAATGTCCGGGTCCTCCCCTCCACACACGCTTGGATGCCTGGACAGGTATTCTGCCGCATTGTTGGCCCCTAGCCGATACACCAGAGTGACCCCATATTCTGGGAGTGCCAGCATCCACCTCTCTATCCTTGCTGGTGGCTTGGATAAGGACCCCGCCAGGATTGGAAGCAGAGGCTTGTGGTCTGTCACGACCGTCACTGGGTGGGCCAGGACATACAGCCTGAAATGCCTGCAGCTCCACAGCACTGCCAGCGCCTCCCGTTCAATTTGAGATTAGCGCTGTTCCGTGTCAGACAGCGCCTTGCTGGTGTAGGCCACCGGACGGACGCCACCGTCCCTATCCACTTGTGTTAGTACAGAGCCCAGGCCAAAAGGGCTAGCGTCCACAACAATTTCCGACGACAAGACTGGATCGAAAAAAGCCATGGTGTTGTCAGCCGTCAGTGCACACTTGATATCATCAAAAAACACTTGCTTAAGGGGGCCCCAATGCCAGCTAGTGTCCTTTTTTGTAAGGGCTCTCAGGGACTCCCATCTTGAGGCAAGGTTTTGGATGAAACGGCCACAGTAAGTCACCAGGCCAAGAAAGCTCCTCACATCAGACACGGATTTGGGTGGTTGTGCTTTCTTAATGTCCTGGACCTTCCTTGGATCTGGCGACACGCCCCCCTCCTTGAAAACAAATCCAAAGAACTCAATGGAAGGGTGCAGAAATTCACATTTCTCCCTGTGGAGGGTTAGGCCAAGCGACTGTAGTCTTTCAAATGTCCTTGCCAGCCTGCGCAGGTGGTCGACCTCAGTCCTGGCAAACGCTAGGATGTCATCACTAATGTTTAAGACGCCCTCCAGTTCAGCGAGGGCGCCCCGGATGATATTCTGAAATACCTCTGCCGCTGATGATACACCAAAACTGAGTCTTTTATAGCGGTAAAGCCCCCGGTGGGTGGTAATTGTCGTAATGTACCTTGACTCAGGGTGTAGGACTACCTGATGGTAGCCGGCCCGGAGATCCAGTTTGGAGAAGAACCGAGTATCCTGCACCTCTGCAATGATGTTGTCGATCGTTGGAGTGAGGTGTCTCTCTCTTTTGATGACCTTGTTGGGTAGTCCCATATCGACACAAATGCGGATGGAATCAGATTGCTTCGGCTTTCTTGCCACCACAATCGGGGAGACCCACAGAGTTGGACCCTCCACCTTCTCGATGATGTCCAAATTCACGAGGTTGTCCAGCTCTTTATCCACCTGCTCCCGAAGATGAAAAGGCACCCTCCGATGTTTGAGGGCGATGGGCTGCACAGACTTATCTATATGAAGCCTCACAGTGTCGCCAGCCATCTGTCCAATTCCGTTGAATAGAGCAGCGTACTTGTCCAGGAGGTCATTGATGTCCTCCAGATACACAGAATACGCAAAGCTGATGATGCCAAGGGCCTCCGTTGCAGAGCAACTCAAGAGAGTGTTTGTGCTCACAGGCGTTACATAGAAGCGTGCGGTGATCTGTGAGCCATCATGCTCCACCTTGGCTACAAAAGCACCATCCAGCGGGAGAGGTTCCGAACCTCCAAAAGCAAAGATGCGGGCCTTCGGGCTGACCAGCTTGGGAGGCATCATAGTGTCCACGGGCCATCACATTGACCGACGCACCCGTATCCACGAGGACTGGGACTGGTGACTTGTTGACCTTCACCATACACCTCGGCTGTCACCTGGCCTCGGATTGGAGAGCTCCCACACTCTATACAAAGAAAATGTTCTCCTCCTCTTCTTGCTCCTATTTTTCCCGTGTGGGACCCTCTTCACTTTGGCCAACCTGGGCAACATTCGGTGGACGATTCTGGGGAAGAAACCCAGACCGAACCGGACCTCTGGGCACCATCACAGGCACGGCTGCCTTACACAACCGGGAGAAGTGATCCGCCAGGCCACACTTAACGCATGTTTTTCCAGCCGCAGGACACTCAGCGGGGTGGGGTAGATCATACCCACACTTCTGGCACGACTCTCCAGCTCTTCCGCCTCTATCACGTAGGCTAGATCCAGCTCTTCTGGTGCCTCTTCCACCTCGCCACATGGCACACACTTCCTCAGTCTTGGCTGGACGTGTGCCAGCTTCCATTCTGGACGCCCGGGCCTCGGACACTTCGTGGCAGCGTCCAAGCTCAAGGATGCGGGCCAGCGTAGTACCTGGCTCCCTCAGCACCTGCCGTCTTAGTTTGCCTGAGGACCACGCTTGTATGAGCATCATGCGAATCATGTCAGCCGCATCACCCCAGGCACATGCCAACGACAGGCACCTAAGGCGGCCATAAAAAGTGTCCAAAGTCTCATCCTCCTTCTGCTTTGCGGACAACATCACAAAACTTTCGGAATCCGCATTGGCAAGTGGCAGAAAATGAGCCTGGAGGGCATTCTTCGCAGCTGCTTCGGAAACCATCGCCCGCTGGTAACGACTTAAAAATCTCCTGGACCGTGGGTCCTGCCGAATAAAACATGGTGGCCAACTTGCTGTCATCGTCCGTCTCCATAGCGACCCTGAAATACATGTCACAACGGTCCACCCACTTCTTCCATCTTGGCCCCAGACTGGATGACTGGCCTGAGACATTGAACTCGGGAATGGGCTGCAAAGCCGCTGGGGCCCGTGCTTGAGCCATGACAGGAGGTGGCGGTTGAACAATCTGTTGCACCACTGGTGGAGCCTGAGGCAGAGGAGCCTGAAGTGCTGCTGGGGCTTGAGGCTGCACCGGAAGTTGGGGCTGGGCTGGAGGCTGTTGCTGGTCTGCAGGTTGCCCACCATCCTCGTCTTCCGATCCGTTCATGGGTTAGAGCGCACAGGTACCCCCAGCATGGATCTTGGGGGCTGCAACTCAATCCCACCACCACAACACACTCTTGGCACCCACACAGACAATGTACAGTCCAACCTGGCAGTGATGATAAACGATGGTAGAGACGTCAGCCCCACAGAATGCTCCCTGCACAGACACAGCAGCCAAACATGATGATGAAGAGGATGATGAGATGTCGAAGTCCACACCTGCAGCAGCCTGGAATGATGATGAAGAGGATGATGAAGAAATAAATCCTCTGCTGCACAGCTGATGTGGGTCTGTCCAGGTTCTCCAAAAATTGAGCCAAGGAGATAATGGGCTAAGCGGGCCCAGCCATTTTAGCCCTTCACCTCGCTTACACTCGCCGTAGGAAGCTCAGAAATCAAGTAAAATCCAAAATTCTGGCATAAGATTACAGGTATAACTACCTGCTAGCAGTAGTTCCAAAAATGTGACCTGGATGCCTCTCCCCGTTCGCACTAGAGCTCGGCGAGTATCCACGGCCGAAATCTAAAATGGCTGCCTGCCGCGTGGTCGATGCACGGCCTACGGCATGAAATGAAACTCCATCACAATTCCGCTTCTGGAAAAAGAATTGATGTTTCAATCACCGCCGGGCCCAGGCATTACCCCGACTTCGTCGCCACTGTTGGGAGGTTTCCAGAGCCCCCTCAGGCGGTCCTCGTAAGCCCCCAAGTAGTTCGACAAATACACAGAGACATCCGTTCTGCTCGGGCTTCCCGGTCGCACTGTCGCGGCCGGGAACGCCCCCATTATTTATACTGCATACTGCACGCGGAGGCATGCAACATCACGCCGCCGCGTGCGCCTCCTTAAAGCGGCAGAGCCACATTAGCTCTGATAATTCAAAGCATATATCAAGTCCAACACAATTCGCTTTATTTAAAGTCAGATGTCAGTTCTTGTGACACACCTTAGCAGGACCTTCGTAGTACCTTCACTGTGATGACAAACGACTGTGTTTAATATTGTCATGGAAGCTATTTAGCTAATCCAATTGCTCAAATATTTGCCGGGACGCTTATAAATTGAGGAAAGGGGTGATTGATGACTTCTTTTGGAATGCTCCACACCAATAATGGATACTTCCCAGAATTCAAATGTTTACTTTGCATAATATGTGTGTCACTCCTAAGATTCCAAGCATTTTGGTTTCTCCAGCATGACTTGACCCGCCCATGGCTGGGCTAAGTTGTACTCCTCTTCTGCTCTGCAGGTGCTTTGGACTACAACTCCCAACAGCCGCAGTCAGTATAGTCAATAAATAGTCATAGTTCTAAACATCTGGAGAGCCACAGGTTGCAAACCCCTGGTCTGTTAATACCACAAAAATATATCAAATTGACTAAAAAGTGAAATGTTTATGTCTTTTTCTGGTTTGAAGTATATGGGATGTGACTAATTCAGTGCTTCAAGACTTAACCAGAATATTGCTGGTGTGATTGCTACTATTTGCTTGGTTTTTCGGTGGTCTGGGATCTGATAAGGAGATGGCTGTGTTTGCTTAGTAGGAACAAAGGGAAAATGCAAGATAACTTTGCTGTAGTGTTTGTGCATCAAGGTCAATTTCAGCGGCTGGCTTTGCCTGTCTTGGTTGATTGCACTGTGAGATGAAGAGGTAAGGCCTATATCGTCTGGGAACCACCTTGCCCCCACTGTAAGAGCAGCTGAAGGGCATGTGCTCAATGAAGGGAAAATAACTCTGAAGGGAAAGCCCCTCTGTACCGGAAGTGGAACCAAGGTCCAAGCGGTGATGGGTGAACTTCACAAGGATTTGTTGAGCACACAAGGAGGGATAGTGATGAATAGGGCTCTGGTCAAGTGGATAACAATTGTGGGAGTAAGGCAAAACAAAAGGAGAGGGGAGCCTTGAAAAAGTAAGAAAAACAAACTGGGTGTACAACGGGAAGAAATACACACACGTTAGGCTTCAGACAGACCTACTGCCACCTATTGAATTGCAACGCATCTGCCTTGATCGTACGTGCTCTGATAAAGACAAAGTTGAAGGAGTGCTCAGTTAGGTCCAGAAGTGAAAGTCAGCCATCTTGCTTTGGGTCTGTACTTCTCTTGGTGCTTTACATTCACCTTTCTGAAAGCATGCCATGTATCATTGGGAAGATTATTATCACAGGGAAAAGATGAATCACCAACAACATGACAGGCATTGATTCTATTACTTGCTGCTGGTGTATGCTGGCATTGGCACTAGGACACAGGGTCCATCTTCTTGCTACAGTTTGGCGGATTATGACAGTCAGCAGTAACCAGGATCTACATGTGGGAAAGAATCTAGGTAGTTTTTGTCAAGAGCACTTGAGACAGCTATACCAGTAGGGAAGACCGTTGTGTCCATGGTACGGGGGTGCATTGTTTGAGTGTGTTATTCAAGTTGGTGCTTGAGATGAATAGTTTTTAAATTTCGAGTGCGTGTTGGGTGTCTGTGTTCAATGGGCAAGAATGAATGGCATAGTTGGTATGCATATTAGGGTGTGTGAAGTAGGGTTTCACTGTGTTAATGGTGGGAGCAGTCACTGAAGTCCCAGTTAACATTTCCAGTACCTGATCTGGTATATCTGTGTTGACGTCCTAGTAGCGGTTCACCTCAGGGCAGATTCCTTGTGGGGAGAATCCCAGAGCACCTGGCAGTGGTGGAAATACACTTGGTAGAGGACAGAGGTGAAAACATAAGAGCAAAATCACAGTAGAGCAGTAATAATGGTAGGAGACATAGCAGAATATACCAACCGTTGTGTGCCACAGGAGCAATGTCATAGTGGACCAATATACCAATGTGGAACATCTTGTAGAAGATAACAGTTGGTAAATTCTGGCATAAAGTCACGGTGGACCCATGGTGATGTGGAAACTCCCGGCACAGACAGCAGTTGGGTGTATAGGGGGTATATTACTTAGTAGTGACTAGCAATATAGCACCTAATGGCACTACTTCAATCGGAGCTCCTTGGAGCAAATTCTGTCCGACACCTAGGAGCAACCTGTAGTTAATAACACCTGCAAACGAATCAGGGAACCTTTTCAGATAGTTTGCAGTGGAGGGCTATGTTGAGCATATTGATTGTGGTGAATACCTTGGAAAGAGCCATATAAGAATAACTCCTCATTGTGCAGGGAGCTTTGCGAAGAATATTTGACATAGTGCACATATTACTGATTTCAATGGAGTGGTTTACATAACATAGTATTCAGATACTTGTAGTGCTTCCATTTGTGAAGGAGAAACTAAAACTAAAAACAACGTCCTTTTGCACAGATTTTAAAAAACAATTGTTGTCATGTTGGTTTATCATGTGATTCGTGTGCTTGCATAGTCTGGTCTTCAAAACATAGTTTTATTTTTAACACATGAAAGTCAAACTTCACAAATAATTGCACCTTGCTATATAACAACCATTGAAAATAATGTAGTCAAGTGCCAAATTTGCAGAGTTGGCCCAAAGTGTTTGATCCTAGGAAACTCATTCAATCTTATAGTGGCTGACCTGTCAAAATTGCACGTCCCTAACATTTCAAAGTTGTCAGCCCTTAAAAGTGATTTAGTTACTCATGGTTTAAGTGGCCATATTGTTGCTTAATATGAAATAATAATGAACATTGGTATTTTGCACACCACTATTTGTTTCTTGGCACGCTCATATAACTAATGAAATTCATTCCCAATGTATCATCATTGAGTAAAATTCAACAGAAATCAAAAAATGTAAATTGCACATACCAATTGATTGTTGCAGTCCAAAATGAAATTTAGGAAAAAACGAAAAAAAAAGAAGAAGAATTCATTATAATACATTATATCGTCACCTGACCACTGTTTTAAAATGTATAGAAATGGCTTCACTTCACTACCTGGTCGCCTTTTAACACCCAGAGTATGTTTCCACTCTGCACTATTTCCTCCTGAGCAACAGGCATTCCCTGTAGATTAAAGAGCTTGTGTTTAGGACCCCGTGTGATTCTGTTTCTCTAATTGTCAAAGCTCTACTCCCATCTCCTTCATTCACATCTTACCTCTCACTCTTTGTGCTGTAGCGACGTGCTGGCTGCCCAAAAGGAGCTGCCGCCGTCGCTAATAGCGTTTATAAAACGCTAATTTTTTTGGCGCATGCGTGTGACGTTCTATCTCCTACTGTATGTCACCATTCATCTCCGTTATGGACCCACCTCAATTGTTTCTCTTATAGGCATTATCGAGCACTTTCCTTATTTATTGTAGTGTTACTTGTAAGGAAAAAAATATATGTATTATCAAGGTTTTATGTGTGATAGCGATACATTTCTTTTCCGCTCATGTGTGTTAGGAGAACACTACATTTTCGGGTCCTGCGCATGCGCATGGATCCTCAAGGTAGTGTTTCTGTTCGTGTGAAGAAAATATGCGTTGCATACCGTGAAAATCAATTCATACCCGCGTGTCTATTCACATAAACAAGTATTATATGTGATCTGTGAACCTTCTCACACACCAACAAATTGTTATAGGAGTTTTTCAAGCTAAATCTCTTCAGTAATACTGTATCTCTATCCTATTGTGTCTCCAACTCTTATTATCAAGTGTACCTCTTACACATTAAATATATGTACCGTATATGCATGTATTTACAACCACATTCAACCACGTCAATTGTCCATCAGCAAGAATACACTTGTAGGCAGTCGGAATCACTGCCTTACGTCCCACAGGGGGTTGATTCCCTGCGGGACATAACGTGGATCCTCTGCTGGTGACACACTAGATTTGCCAAAGTTGCTGACGATATTCCATGAGGTGTATTGCTCATTTTCAACTGGAGACTATAGGAAACACATAAAGTTTATCTCCTCATTTATACCCCCTGGTCTCAGGGAGTCAAGTCGATCTATCCAAAACGACTCTCATTGGTTTAATCTCCTCCCCAAATCTTCATGTGCATTATATTGTTTGATGACCTCTAGGACTTGTATCCTCATCTGGCTGATGTTGTGTTTCATTGAATTCCAATGTCTTGCCACTGCTGAATTTATATTGTTGTTCTGAATACATGACCTATGCTCGTTCCATCATAGCTTTCCTGGTCTCTTCAATTGGCCTACGTAATAAATGCCACAAGCGTATTTGATTCCATAGATTAT
Organism: Ambystoma mexicanum; assembly: GCF_040938575.1. NCBI lineage: Eukaryota > Metazoa > Chordata > Amphibia > Caudata > Ambystomatidae > Ambystoma > Ambystoma mexicanum. Next base: position 171,953,501 of record NC_090924.1, on the reverse strand, counting down.
GTTTGGGGTATCACATGTTGCATAACATTTTAGTCTGATCTTTTCACCGATACGCGGGTCGTCTATGGTGTCTCCTTTTGTTACCAAATTGCAATTACTGCAATGCAAGCATGGGTATGTCCCTTTCCTTGTTGTCTCTGGTGGTTTCTTTCCAGGTCTTGTTTTCACCAGCCTGTCTCTTAAATTCTCACTTCTTTTGTAGGCAAAGATGGGCAGTTCTCAGATCGAATTTGTTTCGATCTGTCTCTTTTCTGTAAATATTGGTACAGAAAAGAGACAGATCGAAACAACTTTCTCCGCCATTTGAGCTTCCACCAGCCGAGTCTTATCAGGAATATACCCTTCTGCCAGATGATGATCAAGGGTTGAGCAGAGCAATACAAATGCGGCCGTAATGCTATTACCGCTGCATTAGCGCTCCGCCCAATCCCGAGTAAAAACACCCCTTTCTTCCCATTTTCAGTGCCAATAGCACCATTACTGCCCCATAGAGTCCTATTGACTCTATAAAAAATTGGGGGTAACAGCCTTACCACAACTCGGGATCTGCCGCTAATAGCGCCGGAATGAGTTGCAGTAACACTGTTTGCAAAATGTATGTAAAATGCATGTAAAGAATATGCAAATTCTAAGGGCCTATTCGTGGCCTTGGCGGTATACCGGGATACCGCCAAGGGCGTGATGAGGCCCTCAGAATTTTCATATTCTTTACAAGCATTTTACATACATTTTGCTTTCCTGTGCCAGAAGAGAAAATAAGCAAATGCTTGAATTCTGTCATGGCCAATTTGCATTATCTATCTATCTATCTATCTATCTATCTATCTATCTATCTATCTATCTATCTATCTATCTATCTATCTATCTATCTATTTTTCTTTTATAGCACCATTCACCCAAAGGACTCAAGGCACTCACAAGACCAAGAACAAAAAACATAAAAAGGGGATGCAAAGAAACAAGGAAGTCAGAAAGGGTAATTTAACCTGTGCCTATATCAAAGAGATAAGTTTTTAGACATTTATTGAATTGAGCAGTCGACACACATCCCTTGAGATCGGATGGTAACGAGTTCCAAAGACTCGGTTCCCAAGCATTGAAGTTTGAGCTACCAACCTTTTTTTAGAAGAACTCAAGGTTGATAGAGTGTGATTTCTTTATTGGAATTTAAAGTTTGTCTAAAAGGAACCCTCAACAATTTGTGATGAAAGATATGCAGGAGTTTCACCTGTCAAGCATTTAAACACCAAGATGTTGCCTTTGAACCAAATTCTTTGAATGACCGAAAGCCAGTGCCATTTTTTTCGAGTCTCAGACACTTGGGACCGATGCCCAATTCCACAAACAGCGCGTACTACTCTATTTTGGATCACTTGTAGACTTTTCATACTTGCTACGGAGGTTCCAACAAGCAAACTGTTGCGGTTTTGTATAAATGATAGCTGCGGCAATCATGGCCCTATTGGACTCTGATAAATTAGGACGAATCTGCCATAGCAGATGATCAAAATAAGGGCAGGAAGACTTAAGATAAGAAACATGTTTCTTAAAAGTTAAATGAGAGTCGAAGAAAACCCCCAATGTTTTGACAGAATCAGATACCTTAATAGCACTGCCCGTGATAATGAAGCAATTGTAAGATACGTCTGGTTGATTTAACTTTTGTAGGATGCCAACGATGAGCAGCTCGGTTTTCTTATTGTTTAAAGCCAGGGAGTTCATGGCCATCCAAGACTGTATTGCCTTAAACACTTCATTGACCCTGTCTGAAACTTTACTGTAGGTACAACATAATTTTATCACAGTCTGAGTATCTTCCACATAATTTGTGAAATGTACACCCATAGAGGATAGCAGATTGCACAAAGGCCTGATACACACATTAACAGTAATGGTGACAATCATGAGCCCTGAGGTTGACCACACAGAAGGGAGGTCATTTGAGATTGCGCACTACCCCTGGTCACAGATGCAGTTGTAGGGCCAAGAAATTATCTGAACAAGCAGGCAGCAGAGGTAGTACATCCGGCAACCTTAACCAATATATCTGCCAGGACAGCATGATCGACCAAATTGAAAGCGGCCAACAAGTCCAATAGTAATAGCAATGCCAGACCACCCTATCAATTATTTCTGCTAAATTGGATTTGAGATCCAATAGTGCAGTTTTGGTCCCGTGATTCATTATAAAGCAATAGGTACCCAAAATTATGCAAGGCATTTTACTTCTTTGACTGCAATAATTCTTTCTGGTGATTGTGAATGTTTGAGTCAATCACAGTGCAATAGGTAAAACTGGTTTCAAAACCTGCCATTTTGATCCTCTGCACCAGCAGTGTGGAACTTGCACACCAACCACATTTAGGGCCTCAGCCTATGCATCCATTTATTTCTTCCCTTCCCTTTCACTTCTAGAAACCCTCCCAGGCCCTCCTATCCACACAGCCCCTGCTCGCCTCCCTCCTCCCCATTGGTCCGTGACTAGTCACGAGACTGGAACACCTTTTCTTCAAAGGCCCCCCCATGGCTGCCTTGCCCGGGCAGCTGGCAAAGGGCCAAAGTCAAAGGGCACCTCCTGAGAGGACCTCCCATAGCCTGTTTGTGCCTGTTTGCACTAAATGCCCTACCAATGCCGTTTACTGCAACAACCAGGTAGGGTGGTAAGATTCTGCGAGCACAGTCATCACTGCACTCCTGAGTACCTGCCACTTCTTTATCATTATCTGTGTTTGCTTTAGAATCCTTCCAGTGCTCTTTAGTTAGCCATTATGTTGAATTACACTGTGCCCTAAAATCTGCCATCTTGTTGAATGTTGCTCACTAGCCGAAGTATACTGTGCCCTGAAGTCTGCCATTGTGGTGAATTCTTGCTGCGTTCTTTAGGTAGCCATTGTGTTGAAGCCTTGCTGTGTTCTTTTTGGTGGCCACTGTATTGAATTCTTGCTGTTCCCTTTAGGTAGCCACTGTGTTAAAGCCTTGCTGTGCTCTTTTTAATAGCCACTGTATTGAATTATTACTGCACTCTTTAGGTAGCCATTGTGTTGAATCCTGCTTCGCTCTTGTAGGTAGTCACTCTGTTGAATTCTTGCTGCATTCTTTAATTCACCAATGTGTTGAATCCTGATGTGCTCTTTAGCCACTGTGTTGAATTATACCATGCCCTGAAGTCCGCCATCTTGTTGACCCTTGCTCTTTAGTTAGCCATTGTGCACTAGCTGAATTATACTGAGCCCTGAAGTGTGCCACTGTGTTGAACCCTCGCAACGCTCGTTAGGTAGCCATTGTGTTGAATTCTACTATGCCCTCAAGTCTGCCATCTAAGCTTTGTGCGGTTCCTGAACTTTTTCCACTTTTCTTTTTGTGTGTCTGGCACTATTTAAATCCTGCTGCACTCTGAGGCTTTGCTACTGTGTTGAATCCCTACAATTGTTTGAAATCCTGTTGCACTCTGAGCTTTTGCTTCTGTGTTGAATCCCTACAATTGTTCGAAGTCCTGCTGCACTCTGAGGATTTGCTACCTTGTTGATCCCTGCCACTGTTTAAATCTTGCTGCATTCAGAAGTAACACATTGTGATTACTTTAAATCTTGCTGAGGGTTTGCTACTGTGTTGTAGACTGCCACCACTACTGCACTGTGATATGTTGCCACTGTGTTGATCCCTGAGACTGTTTAGACCTTGCTGTATTCTGAGGTTGTGCTACTGGGTTTATCCCTGCCACAGGGTAAATCTTGCTGCGCTCAGAAGTTACACATTGTGATCGCTTTAGATCTTGATGCACTCTGAGGTTTTGCTACTGTGTTGATCCCTGCCACTGTCTTAAATCTTGCTGACCTCTAAAAATCGTACTATTGTGTTGAATCCCTCCCCACAGGAAGTCTGCCACTGTTTAAATCTTGCTGGAATTTGAGGTTCTGCTACTGCGTTGAACCCTGCCAGTGTTTTAAATCTTACTGCGCTCAGAAGCTACACATTGTGATTGCTTTAAATGTTGCTTCACTCTGAGGCCTTGCTACTATGCTGATTCCTGCCACTTTTCAAATGTTGCTGTGTTCTGAGGTCTCACTACAGTGTTGATTCCTGCCACATAGGCAGTCTGCCACTGTTTTAAATTTTGCTGCGCTCTGAGATTGGCTACTGTGTTGAATCCCTGCAATTCTTTAAAATCTTGCTGTGGTCTGAGGTTTTGCTACTGTGTTGAACCCAACACCATTTCAAATTCAACTGCACTCTGAAGTTCGGCCACTGCGTTGAACCCGCCTCTGTGTTAAATCTTGTCAAACTCAATCTTGATTCTCTCTAAGATTTTGACTGCTACATTGAACCTTAGCATATAGGAACCCCATCACTGACTTATATACTGCTGCGCCCCCGGAGTTATAAACCATGTGGTACCCAAGTGCCAGAGAAGTTTGATACCTGCTTAAATCTTGATGCACTCAAAGCTAGAATCCAAGCACCCACTGGAGCTAGATACCGCCCTAAACACTGCTACTCTCTGAAAGTAGTCTCGATGATTGCCTCAGCATTAAATCTAGTGGCACTCTGAACTTAGACGTTGCGATTACCACTGCTTCAAATCTTGCTGCACTTCAAAGTCAGGCATTAGGTAGAACCTAGGTGCCCAAAATCGTGACCCATGCCTCAAATCTCACTGCACTCCGAAGTCAGATACCGTGATTGCCATAGTCCCAAACATTGCTGCGCTCAGAAGCAAGACACCGTGACACTCATCCAAATTCTTGCTGTGCTGTAAGTTAAACTCTTCGCTGAATCCAGACAACATCTGAGGTTATCCAACGCTCGGAATATTGCCACGTGCCCCATAAACACAAAGCATAGAGGTAGCTGCCTGCAGCGACACACAGGTAAGGCTCATTTGCCACAGAGGTAAGGTTAGATCCCGAATCTAGATAATGCTGTGTTCCTCCCACAGCACACACTCTGTCCTCAGAAATCATGATATTGGCCCTGGTTTTCAACGGTCTTGGTTGCAGTGAATTGCCCCCACAGAGCAGCTCTGATTTAAGGCTGTCCACATCTTACAGCCCTAGAACTGGACTAACCACAGAGAGGTTTACACCACTGTGAACCCAATACAAGCACATAATCCAACCACCACGGAGAGGACATTGCCACTGTGAAGCAGATAACTACACAAGACCCCAAAAGGGTAGAGCAAAACCAATGGGAGAATAAAAATCAACCTAAGCAGCTCATCAACACAAGAGTGATCAAGACCCATAGTGAGGCAGACATCATTAGACACCACAGCAGAAGGTTCCCTCTCTTATTCCAAGTAAAGAAAGACACAGAGGAGGGCACACGCCCCTCCCTAAAATGCATCACAAACCAAACCCAAAATAAATATAGACCATCCACATGCCCCGCTATAAGAAAGACAAAGAAAACAAGAAGGGAAAACAGAAACAGGAAGCAAAGCGCACACCAGCGGAACGGAAACCACCCACCAGAACTCGCAACACCCAAAAACTATGTAGGGACACCACTAAACAAACTAAGCATATGCACTAAGAAAATAGTGAACACAGAGTACGTCTCATGCTACCTCTCCACCCACTACTCCAACTTAACTGAAAACAAGCAAGGACTGAAGCTAACCTGGACGCCAACAGGACCCCAAACCAAACACCTCAATATACAGAACACAACAACTCTAAAAACACTGTCAATAAGACCCCAATAAGAATCAGGGCCAATCTTGAATCCATAACCATTCACACCCCTAAATAACCAAAGACTGGAAAAAGGTACACATTTACAAACAACCAACCACCCCAAACCCAAACAAAGAAACCATTCAGTCACCTTAAATGAACTCCTCAACAAAGAGACTGAGCCCACAAACACAAAAGCCTCAGTCAAGAGAGAACCTCAGGAAATTAAATGCGAATAAACATCACCTCGGCTGAGACACAAGAAAGAATAGGCATCAAATGACAAGGAAAAACACACACACTGCACTGCAGCCGACTCAATGCAAATTCCATGGTAAAACAGAGAACAGAAATGTATGACCTCCTAAAAGAGGGCGGCACCGACGCACTCTTCTTCACAGAAACATGGCTATCAGACAACCACAAGACAATCACCCACAAACCCATACCAGATCATTTTAAACAAATACACAGCAACAGATAAAACTGAAGAGGAGGCAGAATCGCAATGGTGGACAAAGACTACATCTGTGAAACACCACTCCCCTCAACGGACATAGAAGACTGCAAATTCCTCCTCATCAAAATCAAGCTCAATGATCAAGCCAACGTACCTATTATTCTGATCTACAGATCATCATCCTAAAACCCGAACTTTTCAACAAATCTCACAGACTACATCGCCAAACCTTTCCACCTATCATGATAACTTAATTGTCCATGGGGATTTCAACATCTGGTTCGAAAGAGAAAACAAAACCATAGCAAACTCTTTCAGCGCCCTTCTGGAAACACTCCACTTCAAGCAAATAGTGAACAGATCCACCTACAAAGTTGGACACACCTTGGACGCAATCTTCTTCAGAGATGGACTCTCCACCACCGCCCCACTGGTACCGATTATATAGAGTGATCACTACCTGATCCCATTCACCGTCCAACTCGCAATCTGCATACTGCCCAGAAACACAATACTGCACACTATCAACAAAAGAAACTCGAAGAGCACTGACCCGGAATCCTTAACAGAACTGCCAGAAGCAGCTAAACAAAGCATATCCAAGCTCAACAGAATTGCCCCTGATTTAGCGGGAAAATAACTCAACACCTGGATCATTAACACCCTAGACCAATTAGCACACGCAAAACCTTTCAAAGCCACTGCAAAATGAATGGCAGCAAGGTGGTTCACAGAAGAAATAAAGGAACTCAGGAAAACAAACCACAAATTGGAAAAACTATGGAGAAACCATTACAATCAATATGACAAAATAAAATACCACTAACAACTCGGAATATACAAATCAGCAGTCCTTAAAGCAAAACAAATACACTACGCCACAAGAATCCAATCAGATACAATCCCACAAAAATAATGTTTCAAAATCATCAAAGAAATCAAAAACTCTACATCCTGCAACAAAGGAGTCATACCATCACAATCACTATGTGCAACATCACTAACCACCTAATAACAAAAATAGAAACCATCCAATAGACAATTGAAGCAAGCCGCGCAACAATAAACACATGTACAAATATATAACCACCAACAACTGGCGTACCACTAACCGCTGCAACACGCAGCCAACTTCAACCCATAGATGAAGATGCTTTTACCACAATAATACATTACATCAACCATGCCGGATCCCCCAATGATACATGCCCCTCATGCTTCTACAAAGAAATACTCAACCACAGCACCCCAGCATCTCACTTCTGGCTACTTATGAACCTATTACTAAACACAGGAATTGAAACTAAATCTTTCAGATCAGTGTACATCAAGCCACTCCTAAAAAATGAAACATGGAGTACAGAAGATCCCACCAACTACAGACCTATATTGAATCTACCCTACCAAGCGAAGCTACTGGAGAACAACATGTACAAAATCCTGCACAACCACATAGAAACAAACAGAATATTCGACCACTCGCAAGTCGGCTTCAGACCAATGAGAGGAACGGAATAATCACTTTTATCGATAAGTGATGAATAAGCGATGACCTTAAAGTAAAGGCAGACAACAGTACACATTCTGCCCTCATACTACTGGACATATCAGCCACGTTCGACACAATCAGACACACAATACTAATCAAGAGACTGGAGGAATGTGGTGTAAAAGACTTTGCTTTACAATGGCTAAAATCTTTCCTCACTAACCGAACTGAAAGAACTTACATACTGCCATTTACATCTAACACCAAAAACATCTCTAGCATACCACAAGGCTCTAGCCTCACACCACTTTTCTTCAACATCTACATGTCCCCCTTAATGAAACTCATTTGAAACCCTGCACTGACAAGCTACAACTATATAGATGATACCCAACTCATCGTCAAGATAGCCTCAAACCAAGACCCAAAAAACACCCTCAACATATACCTCATTAACATATCCAGATGGATGATAACCAACAACCTCAAGCTAAACCCGACCAAAACAGAAATAATGATCTCACCCTCAGAGGATAACGCAACAGACACACCATTGAACTGACCAGCTGGCTTGGGAACCCAACCGGAATCTTCTGCTGTGATAAAAAATCTGGGAATACTCATGGACACTGGACTCTCTCTAGAACCACAAGTCAGCGCTAAAGCAAAGAAATGTCTCTACCTCCTGCAACTAATTAGAGGGATACTCCTCTACCTTTCCGTACCACACAGAACCTCACAATCATCTCCTTAGTATTATCAAGAATCGACTACATGAACAGCCTCTACTTTGGAATGCCAGAACGGCTCACTAAAAAACTCCAAGGCATCCAAAATACTGCAGCAAGGATACTAAACAGAAGAGACTACATCTTACCAGCCCTGTGAAGTCTACACTGGCTCCAAATAAAAAAAAACACATTAACTTCAAAGCCAGCTGCATCACTTACAATTCACTACACAGACAAGGAGCCTAAGTCCTCCAAGCCAGGATCAACTGATACCAACCAAGAAGAAACCTAAAATCAAGCGACAACTTCCAAATTGAAATGCAACACTTCAAAAAAAGGAAATTCGGACGAACAGCATTCTGACCTCAAATTGTCAATCTATGGAACTCAATCCCGAAGGAGATAAGAATGGCAGAAGATCACCTCACCTTCAGAAAACGAATGAAAACGTGGCTATTCAACTCATAGTGTTAGTAAAACAGGCACTGCCAACAATATCACTGGAGAAGCAAGACAATCTAATGACAGTACAGATTCTGGAAGCAACAATAAAACAAACAGGCTGTACCAACCACTTACCATCCCTGCTCCTCACTATTCTCCAACATACCTCACACAAATTAACTGTCCACTCTCACCTCTGACAAACAGTCTACTCACACTTCTACCATAAGAACAACTACTGCAAACAAACAACCCAGTCACTGGATGTTGTCCTTCCGGACACAATAAGACAGTGGATGCAACCCAAACACACTTACAAAGCAGACTTGCACAGACACCAGTTTCTCCTGATTCTACAAGAACAAACAGAAAAGTACAACCTCTAACCTATTCCCTCTTCCCTCACTAAGCTACCCAACACACTTTCTTACAGACCCACGTGAGCACCTGGCATGGTAATGGTGCACGGTAGAAGTCAGTTTAACATAACATAACATAATATAACATAACATAATATTACATCCACACTCCCTTTGAAGCAATTTATTATTCTAAAACAACAAATTGAATCACAAAGTAAACCCTCTTCCCAATCTTTTCCGTCAGTTTTTTATCACAACCCACAACAACCTTCATGATCTTGTCAATGACTACAAGCAGGTAGCCTTATCACCCAGCTTCTTTTGATGTGTGTCTTGAAAGTACAGTCGTAAAACTCAGAGATTATTTTTTAGATTCACATTACTTTATGATCTAGGACAATAGAATTGGGCATTTGGGTGAATTGTACCTTTTAACTAGATCAAAATATTAAATGGACTAGAATAGTTCAGACTTTCCCATGATCTGCAGGCATGTTTGAAAGAAATCCCCCCAATAAAATAAATAATTTCCTTTAGATGCAGCCGCCCTTATTTTGGGTCCACATGTATGATGTGCAGGCTTGCCCTGGCAGGAAATCCTGGCTGCAACCCTGCTTGTACAGATCTCTATGTGGTAACTACACATTAATAAACACATTTGGGTTAAAGGGAGGTGTACTAGGAACCTGAAGAGAGAGCAGTGGAATTGAAGCTACAACAACTGATGGTGCCATGAAATAACAAACTCTTGATACATTGAAGCCGTGGCATTTTTTTTACATGCCTACAAAAATATTAAAACAACATGAGAACAGGGGAATTTGGTAGCAAATGTCATCGTTTCAAACAATACGGGGCAAGCCTTTATGTCAAGGTACAATATATAGTGCCACTGCGCTTCACTCTCTGCATGCATAGTGCAGTACTCCCTTACACTGCCGAAGAGAAATTGGCTTTATTATGAGGGTATGAGTTCAGTGGTGCATTAAAAAGGTGGTTCCAATTCCGTTGCTGCCGCTTTTTTTTTTTAATGCTAACCGAATTACTGCAGTTTTTACCATACTACCAAATCCCGAGTTTGACCATGGAGTTCGGTTGCTCAAAAATGTGGGATTTACAGCACTCTTCCATCACTCATAATCCCATGGTAAGCACACGGGACTGAGTGGCAGTAAGAATAAATGAGTTTGGCAGTCATTTGGAGGATTTACTGCCGAACTACAGTAAACTCGTAAAGGTGCCCAATACCTAAATGAGGCATATTTATGACCATGGTTTCAGAAATGATTTTGAGGTGGGAGTATTTTACTGTCTATTTTTCAGAAGTTGGGATACAAAATGTTTTTTATGGATTAAAAAGTAATTCCCCACGTGGTAATTTTTTAGATGGCTAAAAATAGATTTGAACTCTTAAACAGATTACTTTTTGTAATTCATACTTCATTGCAGCTATTAATTCATACAAATGAAAAGATAATTCATACAAAACTGCTGCAAGTGCCACCCTCTGGAACAGCCTTCCTTCCTCTCTCTGTCTTGAGCCGGATCACCTTAAATTCTGGAAACTCATTAGGATCTTCCTCTTCTCTTCCTCCTTCTCTCTCCCTCTCCCCTGCTAATCTCCTTTCCTTTCTCCTGCCTCCCTCCTCTTCTCTACACTAGCTCTGTTCAGCTTCTTCCTGACTGGTTGTCTTGTTCACCTCCAGAGCCTTACAGGTCCCAGGCTCCCCCATCAGTATTGTACTTGTCTCTGCGCCTCTGCACTATGTTCAGCATTACTGCACTTTCAGCTTACCCCTCAGGAGAGGGGTAACCTCTCTGCATTTAACCCAGGGCCCTGCGCACTCGTTTCCCCCTTCTCCCCTTCCTCACACTTTCATCTGTATACTTGCACAACCTTAATGCTCTAGGACTAGTATGTTTGTTCTTCCCCCAAACCCTTTTGTCTCCGCTCCCCAGCTTGGGTCATACCTGAAACACTTTGTGCACTTGCACTAGGGGAAATGCTGTCAGATCTAGTATGCTAGTTTTTTGTTAGATCATTCGGAAAATTCAAGGCCTAAGAAAGACTACTGTATTCCCTTGTTCCCTTACCGCGCTTTGAAGCACTCCACTTGTGTATAAGTGCTGATAAATAAACAATGACATTTACGATACATTTTTACATTAAAGTTCCCTTTAAGGCGAGTTAGTAATTACATTAGAGCTCCTTTATCTGGCACTGCTGTACTAGTACCTATGATCGTAATATATCCATGGAGCTAAATTTGTGAAAGCAGGATGCATGCTTTGTGGGGTGTAATCAAAGGCCCCAAACTGAAGGGCCATGTGAAAAAGGCCAACCTGTCATTACCAAATGAAAAGCAGCATTTTAATTCACAAAGGCAGAAGAAATTCAATGGTCCCCTTCACATGAAAAACAGGATTTTTAAACACTGACACAAAAGCGGCTTTGCATGTGTGCTTGCAAGTTAAAACAAGAACCTTAGAAAAATGTACCCTTGCCAACATGAAGATGTCAGGGAAAAGGTGTGTTGACAAAAAGTAAGGTAGATTATGCTTCACATGCAAAAATAACGACAACATATTTGAAAAGAAAAGCCTGCTTGTTGCCATGAAAAGGTCCTATGGGCCTATTTTGGCAGACTATGCAGGTGTCTTTCTGCAAGGGAAATCCAGAGAAGGCTAAAACAAAAATGTAATCCAAGTGCAGATTCGAAAAGCACATCACATTAGTGGTTGTGAAATAACTGCAGCATTTTCACTGAAACTGCCACCCATCAAAGGTGGTGCAATTCAGACTCACTTTTCAGCAGGAAAACAAACAGCAGATAATTAAAAGGGTATGTTATTAATAACTGAAAGAAACAGCCCTGGACATTCAGCAAAAACCAAAAGTGGGCTCTGAAAACACACTGTATGTCAAGGAATCAAGGCTGATGTTAGAAAATGCAATATGTGAGTCCATTTCAGCCAAGGACAAATGGGGCTCTAGACAAACTTCACAAATAACTCCCCCACTGCAAACCTGGCTTTTACACCCCTCTACCCCCCAGCAGTTTGAAACTGCAATAAAGTGTGGCTACTAAGAGGTGTTGAAAACAGACTTTCCCTAGACATTGTGTCTTCGAAAGGGCAGTTCGGAGCAAGCCAAATGGTCTAGCGGGAGCATCCTGGGTATTTACAAATTCAGGCAACCAACTTCAAAAAGACTAATGAAACACTAGTAGAGAGTGGTAGATGGGTTGGAGGAGGTGCAGCTTATATTTGCACATATGAATATTCAGCCTTTTTCTCAGCAACCATAGGTTGTAGTTTTATTGATTGACATGTCATTTTTTTAGGTAATTTCCAGGCGGTTTTGGTGATATAAAATTCATCCGCCTATGACTCAGGGAACAATAATGGCCATCTAAAATGGGTTTCTGACTGATCTGAACATTTTCCAAATTTGAGGTTTGGTGAACAGGTGGAGGGTAAAATTAGGGATATGGAAAATAAATTGCATGTTTCTAACTGTTAGGCTTTTTGTAAAAACAGCAGAAAATGGTCAAACGTCTGTGCTACATGGTGTGGACCTGCCTGTTGTTTTATTAAATTCCCCGGATTAGTTGAATCAGAAAATATATATATTATGGCAGTTACTAGTAAATCACAAAGAGTTTGATAAATAACTAGTTTTTGCCAAAAATTGATCATGAGAAAAAATAGCAATTAGAAATGGGAATTGCCATATGTCTGTTCCAGACTCCTAAACCAATCCTTAGAGATGGGCTGGAGTTGGGAGGAGAGAGAAGAGGAATTGTCCAATCTTATTTGAGAGAAAATTTACAGGATACTCCCCCGAGATTGTAAGCTTGATGGTGTCATCACTGTTATATAAGGCGGAATGCACTACGAGGGAGGAGAGCTGTTGAAACTTACCACCTGTCAGCTGCAAAGAATCACCAAAGGAGATTGCTGAGTTTGCATCTGGGTGGATCTGTCTATTTTTGAGAAGCCCTACAAGCTGGCTGGGTCCTATGGTGGAGTTCTGGGGGCCATCCTTGAGAGTGGAGTGACCAGACCACTGCCCTATCCTCCAAGAGCGACCTGAAATGCAGCTGGCTTTCCTGAACTTTAAACAGAGGTTTTCTATGTAGGTAGAACTGTGCCCTGGGAAACCAAAAAGGTGGGTGAGGTTGCTTGTCTTAAATCCTTTCCCTTTATAATGGGCGGGGGCAAAACTGTTTAGATCATTAGCCTAGTTAACTTAAAATATTAATTTAATTAATTCCCCTTGGCGGAACACCATGGGGTGACCTTTTTTTAAAATACAAAATTGATAAAGCTCATTCCCGGTGTGCGCTGAAAACTATAGACTGTAATATAATTGGGTGATATTCTTTGTCCTGTTGACCCTGACTTCTTTAGGAAGAGAGGTGTCTTTGCCCCTAAACTAAAATAACTCCCTAAACTTCCATCTTCCCCAACACAGGCCTTTAAGTGGAGGGGGTTCTGAAATCCCCAAATTCTCAAATCATCCCAATTTTTGTTATCCAGCTTCCCCAACACAGGCTTTTAAGTGGAGAGGGGTCTGAAATCCAAAATTCTCAAACTATCCCAATTTTTACTGTCCAGCTTCCCCTCTACAGACCTTTAAGAGGAGGTTGGTCTGAAATTCAAAATTCTTCAATCATCCAATTTGTTCTGTATGACTTCCCCAACACAGACCAAAGTAGTGGGGTCTGAAAAACCCTCTGCTAAATCACCCTGTGCTTATTTTGAGCAAAGATGTAGGTGAAATCATAATTGTCCTATGCATTGGTACAAATCTGTAACCCAACTGCAAGCTTTTTAAGTGCACAGGAAAATCGAAATTGCTCAGCATTGCATACGTAATAGTTTTCTTTTTGTTTATTGATCAGTTTAATTATTTCTTGAAGTGAAATTTGTAGAAAGAAAAGTATCTTAGTTTGTGTTTTTCCTAACCCATTGCTGTGATTGCCTTGTGTAACAAGAAGTTAATTGTGGACCACAAAGAAGGTGGTGTGTGGAGTTTAGTGTGATTTCTATCACCTACAATTAAAATAAATCCAAATGTATTTCCTATACCCGGCCTGGTTCTTGAGTCACTCTGGGCACAGGGGCGGAGATTTGTTTGACTCTAGATGAGTATTCAGTAAGGCCAGCGCTGACAAAATACTTAAGTAGGTAGAAGGAACTTCCCAGGTTATGGATGGTCTCAATATAACGCAACAAATTGGGGGCTTGTGCGCCGGGATCTGGACTATTATTGTTAACTCATGACAAGTGCATTGGTGACAGGATATTAATTTTGGTGTAACTACATTGAGGTAGATATAAGGTTGCTATGCATTGTTAAATGTCACTGTAATGCTTGACCCTTGAGTACCCGGCAGGTGTATAGGTGTACAAACATAAGACTGTGTAGGGTGCTAAGGCAAACAGGAGATTGATTAAGAATTGATCTTTGATTTGGCATTGTGTGTAGAAAATCAAGCAGGAACAGGGTGAGTTTTGCCCCTGCACAACAAAGGTTTTTCAAAAGTTACAAAAAGCCATTTTAAAATGAATCCATAGAGTGTGTGATGCAAGGAAGCGCTGAAAGAGAGAGAGAGAGAGAGAGAGAGAGAGAGAGAGAGAGAGAGACAGAGAGAGAGAGAGAGAGAGAGAGAGAGTGTGTGTTTTTGCTGCACTGCATAATGCATGCACTCAGGATGCAGACACTGTAAATCGCCTGCATTCCCAATTGAATGACCAGACTGGTTATAACAGAGGGTTGTTAGATAACATTATAGCCAATAAACAACAGATTAGGGAATTGGAAAGGGAAATAAAATCCATCATTAAACACATGCACTCACAAAAGGAGTTTGATCAAATGCTTCAGAATGTAAATATTCTGAAATAACAAAATGTACAACTAGTCTAAGACCAACATGCATTCAGGCTGAAAGTGGATGCAGAGAAGGAACAGTCATGTCCTCAGGAACTGACCATAATTAGAGAAGAATGGAATGAGCTAGTAGAGCGTGTGAGACAAATAAAAGCTGATCTATTAGAGGCAACACATTGTAGGGATGAGCAAGAGAAAGAGATTATTCTCCTGAACTAAAAGCACCTGGCATATGCACACAGCATACAAGGCTCACAGAGGCAGAATGAATCACTTCAACGTGAGGTGCAGCAAACAAAAGATCAGTTGGTAGTTCAGAGCAGGGTGCTTGTCACTAATCAGGCCTTAGTGTCAGAATTAAAAAGCCAGCTCTCTGACCTCTGACTACCAACAGGAAATAAGGAAAGATGGACAAAGGTGTTAGAGCCTCATTAAGGAAATTGAAAATTATAAACAGGCCCTGAGGCATCCTGACCGATCCGGATTGGGGACAAGGCCCACTGATCAAGGTGGGGGCCCCTCCCAGTAGGGGTCTCATGCCAGTCATTGACAACCTACCATGTACAAATGGGAACCAACCCCATGCATGCCACCTATCAAGAACAGGGTGACATGAGGCAGTTAGACTTACCCATGCCTAACCCAACTGATCCAAAAGGCCAGTCTCTGTCTGATATTGATGAGTATTCATCTCTACCACACAGAAGGGAAGGTGGCCGGGCCAGTGTGTCCTGGGAGACCAAAAGGAATTTTGTGAGTAATTCTGACCCGGAAAACTCCTATGATATCAAGATCAGGGGGTTAGACTTATAGAAGATGAGGCTACAAATAAACCAACTAGCTTGCCTCTCTGGAGAAGAACATTCAAAGCTTCAGCCCAAAAGGGGCTTTCTAAAAACCGCTGTACATTCAGGGGGAGAGGGGAAATTCCCCAGGCTCCTTGGAAGCAAGGATGAGGAAACTGGGTTATATCCTGCACCTAAAAGTAACTACCGGGAGAGTGACCATGAGAGTTCACTTTTGACCAGGCGAGAGGAGTCTAGACCCTGTGGTTTGGAAGATATTCCCAGTCTCATAGAGATACGGAGAACCTAGAAGACAGGGCAGGGACTACCAGCAGCAGTTCTGGGTCAGAAGGGTAATGGACTCCAGGCGCGAAGGAAAAGACAGGGAAACAGAAGAAGAGTTTTGTTAAAGACCCGATTCGACAGACAAAGGCCATAAAGAGGTGTTTGACTCCCTACCACAAGAATGCAAAATATTTGGTATGGGAGCACTGAGAGCTTTATGAGCAAATGATGACATCGTTTTGAATCAAAAATGATGTGTATTGTATGGAGTTTGTCAAGTGTATATTCTCCCCCGAATACTCCAGCTTCTTTGCAGCGCTGGAGAATCAGGATCGCTAAAAATTGTTCCACTGGAACCCACAAGAGGCCTGTAAGGCAGCATATAACTTGTGATGTGGGGAAGACCAGGTGCCTAGGGAGTTTGTGCAGGATTTAAATCAAGCATTTGCGCAGATTTCCTGATGCATAAACACAAATAGTGGGGAGTTTGTGACCACCTACTTCCATGCACTCCCCAAATACATCATGACTCGATTGGTGCAGGATTTTGATGAGCACAGGACCTTGGATTCGGTGATAGAACAGGCTCTATGAGATCCAGAAGCCCACTGAGTACAAACAACCCCAAAACCCCTAAACCCTCTACTACACCTGCCACTGCAAAGATGGTGGAGGTGAAAACTACCCCTCCATTGGATCTGGAGAGGGGGGGCCTAAAAATAATCCTTTTGCCAACAAGCAGAATGAAAGGCAGAGGATACCCGCTGACCCAGCCCAATCGAATGGTAGTCAGGTGGGGTACCAGAATGGTGACCCATCTGACATGCCACCTATATAAGCCTGAGATACAAGGGTAATAGGTCAATCTATACACTGCCAGGGCACTGGGGGGGGGGGGGTTGAACCAGGTAAGTACTGCAATGGGAAACTTCCCTCCATACTTTTCCCCTGGTACCTCCTGGACCAGAACTTCCAGAATAATCCTCCTCTCTGTCCCTGCTTCCAGGACAATAGATCCCTGAACCCGGGAGAGCAATTGACCAATGATCTGGGACATATGCGGAGGGCTCAGTCAAACCCCCAGCTGGAACCTGCTGCCCAGAACCAACCAAAACCCAGGTCTGATGCCCCGGGGGGAAATGACAGGATGAAACATCTGACAAAGCACAGGTTCCTGAGGAGGGGACCTGAGTGGAGGGGAGATGCCAAGCCCTGTAGGAAGGAAGCTTCCTTTCTAACCCAGATAGAACCCCTAAAAACCTCTCAGCCTGAAAGTATCTCTTCTACCCCCGAAATGAGCAAAGGGTAAGTAGGAGAGGCCAAAGAAGAACCCACTTTGTGGAGGAGCTTAAGATTATCCCTTTGAAAGATAAGAGTTCCCAGAGGACTCAGGTAAACAGACATTCTCTTTCAGGAACGGGGGGAACCTTAAGAAAGAAAAATGGTCCCAAATGATCCTGAATGAAACAGGGTAAGTATGTAGGCCGACCCAGGGCAAGAATTTCAACCCCCAAATTGTCTGCCAGACCGAATTGAAACTGAGGCAGGTGTCCTTTCTCCCAAAAGGTTCTGAGAACTGTCGTCAGGTAAAGGTGGACAGTTAAGGAGCCGGGGACCAGGAGGATTCCCCACCGACTTCCATTGCGAGTTGCAACATTTTTTTTACAGATTCCTGAACTCCGACACAGAAAATTGCCCAACATCACAAGGTGTCAGAGTTAAATATTAGGAAAATTACCACAGGGCTGCCAAATAACTCACACTTTCTTTGCAGCTTAGAGGAGAAAGAAGGGCAATTTTATGCACCGGTCAAGGTGCAGGGTCAGTGTCAATTATCAGCTCTGGTGGATACTGGATCCCAGGCCAACCTCCTGTCCAAAAAGGAATTTGACCAACTAAACACAAGATGGGGGAGGGCCACCAAATTTTCCTCACCCCATTTACCGGACAGCTCCAACATTTTAACAGGAATAATATTTCCGCTAAGGGACAGCAGATCTGGAAGTAAAAATTGGGTTACATCGAGTTAAACATCCAGTGATAGTCGTGACTCTAGAGGGCACACCTTGTTTACTGGGGAACAATCACACCTATGATCAGCTGTTTAAACAAGGGCCTCTGGACTTAGACTAGTTGGCCTATAAAATAAAAAATGAGTACCAATTATGTAGGCAGGAATGGTACTTGTCATTTAATTGATCAACGGTCTGAGAATGTGGAATTCCATTTTGTAGAATAAGTAGGTCCCAGACATCTCTGTCATCTCTGTAGGAGAATAAACTGGTGATGGGAACCCTTCTCCATTCTTGAAAATCAACCTTCCTCACAGTGCTAAGTGGCAATCCACATTGGAAGGGAACACCCTAAAATGTTACACTAGTCTAAAATCGGAAGAAACCTTGAGGCCCATGAAACCAGACAAGGACGAACCCACTCAAAGTTTGACAGACATTCAGGAAAAGAGCAGACAGTTGTTTTTCCACATTCAGTTAAATGATGGGGAGGAGCCGGGGTTCGACAGAGTATGCCTGAATAATGGAAGGAGCTTCATCGGTGAAGAATTATTGAGGAAACTCCCAAAAGATCAGACCATTCCCACATTTAAATCAATTGACAAATGGGAAATAGGTCTGGAAACCCCACATTCCAAACATCTCCTGCATTGCAGGTTTATGATAAAAATGTCCATTGGCAATAAAAGCATAGAGCATAATTTCGGGGTCATGAGAGATGTCACTTCCGCCTTTTATTTGGGCACTGGCATTCTCAACCGATTTGCAATCAATTTGGACCTAATTTATAATAAAGCCTGGTTACAACGGGGGTAACCCCATGTGCTTTGACAACACTGAAAAAGCATTTCAGTCATCTCAATTGCTGCCTTATGCTGTTGAAATTCAAGTGCAAGAAGAGATTACCATCCCAGGAAAGGTGCAACAATACACTATTCCCCTCAAAATTAAGCAAGGACAGAACCTCAAACATCAGGGTGCCTATACAAATCTAAATTACCATCTCCAACAACAACATTTGTATTTAAATCTGACACCTCTAGTAGACCAAGAACACAACACCATTTGAATATTGATGGATAACAACGACCCTCAGAGTATTACTTTGGGTGAAGACACCTTTGTTGGAATGGCGATTGATGCCCAACATTATTCTATTGATTTAGGTAATTAAATCATGGGACCAATCCCAAATGACTGTTTCGAACTTCAGAGACGGTATTCCTCCAGAAAAGATTTTTACTAGGCATTGGAGCAATTTCTTGGTGTACTCTTCCAGCCCCTACGTGGGGGAAGAGGTGACCTGTGACATCAGAAGGGAAGAGGTAGAGTTCCGAGTAAAGGACCACTTCCTTGAATTCCTGTAACCTGCTGTCCAGGTCAACACCATCAAAAGAGATCTCTCCACCCAACTGGAGGATACCGCTCAAACAGCCATGCCTGAGGTCTTTCCAGGTTTCGAGCAGATGGTTGAGGGAAGCATCAATCTTGCTGATGCCTGTGAGACTGAGGAGCAACACAAAAGCTAAAAAAGGTCTTCCTGGAATTCCAAGATATCTTTTCAGTGGACTCATACGACTGTGAACGCACATCCATTTATTGAAGCACCATACTCACGGACCCCGAGATGGCTCCAATATTTGTGAAACAATAACGATTACCTCTTGCGTCCATGGAGTCACTCACGTCGATTCTTAAGAACTTAGAAACCCATGGGATAATTTATCCTATCCGCTGTACCTTGAACATACCTGTACTAAGAATACTCAAACCAAATGGCCAATGGAAACTATGTGCAGACCTGAGGGAGTTGAACAAATGGGTCCACATCTCAAGAATGCCACTTCCCTCCATCGATCAAGGGCTGGCACAGATCCAAGGGTCAAAGGTGTACACTGCCATTGACCTGACCAACGGTTACTCGACAGTACCCGTGAGTAGGGAAGACCAGTGAAAGCTTGCCTTTACCTTCATGGGGAAGCAGTACACTTGGACCCAAACCCCCTCTGGATACATAAACTCTGGCAATGAGTTCAAAATCTTTCTACATAAGGCCATGACCAACTTGGGCAAAAGGGGAAACCTGTCCTATGTAGACAATGTTCTGATCAAGAGCTCAACTGTGGAGGAACATATGGCAGAAATCTGCTATATGTTGACCCAGATGCAGAAAGCAGGAGCAAAACTGTCCTTTCAGAAGGTACAGTGGTGTAACACCTGAGAGAACTTCTTAGGGCATGAGATCACCCCTGAGGGACTTAATCCCTAGGCGAAGAAGGTGGAAGCCTTATTGCAATTAATAGAAACTACTTTTCTGCAAGAAGTAAGAATCCTTCTTGGACTAGCTAATTATAGTCAGAAGTTCATTGAA
Organism: Ambystoma mexicanum; assembly: GCF_040938575.1. Taxonomy (NCBI): domain Eukaryota; kingdom Metazoa; phylum Chordata; class Amphibia; order Caudata; family Ambystomatidae; genus Ambystoma; species Ambystoma mexicanum. The sequence continues at coordinate 171,932,985 of NC_090924.1, read as the reverse complement.
GACTATGCAGAGGTCACTCCACCCTTGGGGCATTTATTAAAGGCCAGAGTAAAGTGGGAGTGGGTCTGGAACAAGTCGAGGCAGTTAAACAACTGAAAAGAAGCCTTTCCCAGGCTCCTTGTTTGGATTACCCCATACAGAACAAGGAGTTCTTCTTGGAGATGGGGTTCTCAGATACTTGCCTAACAGCGGTGTTGTATCAAAAGCAGAACAAAGTCAACAAAGTAATTTTGTACATGAGCAAGACTTTGTCCTCTGTGGAGGAAAGACTCAATGACTGTGAGAAGGCACTTCTGGCAACGGTGTGGGCATTGATAATTTACCACCCATTCATCCAGGGGGAGCACATCATTGTCGAGACTCCTCACCAACCGTTGCAATATCTCCAAAGTGCCAGAATGCGGGTAGGGAACATCATTAATTCCAGAATTACTTCCTGGATTGTGTCAATGCAACGCTTTCCTCTGGGGGTCCGATATGGCCAATACAAGCAGAGTCCCCTAGCGCAAGGGTTGGCAGACTTAAAAAAGTCTAATGACCAACAACAACATGGAGGCATACTTAACTTCCCCACACACAGTCTATGAAGAAGAGACGTGTCAGGGGATATCCACAGTTTATGTGGATGGGTGCTCCTACCATGTTGATAACAAAGGGGAAAGAGAACTGGTGGCTGGCATTGGGAATGCCTGGGTGAATGATAACCCGGAACCCTCTGCTAGTTATAAAGTACTACCCCGAAGTAGTCAGGTTGCAGAGTTGATGGACGTTTATCAAGCCATCCTCACTGCAGTGCACCACCAACTCAATGAACTGGCCATAATCACTGACTCAGATTATGTCAGAATAAAAAAATGCGGGCTCCTGGTATGGAACCTATTCTACCCAGGAGGGTTAAATCAGAAACAAAATACACCAATGAATAGGTTCAAGGTTACTCATGCACGAAGGGCTCCCACAATTGGTTTGAAAAAATGACTCTTCGAAATTGTTATCATAGAGAAAGATCTCTAGAGGACTTTTTATGTGGTAATTGCATAAGTCAAAAACACAACAACACAATTTACAGAGAGATAATAGACATCATCAATGGTTTGTTGGACCATAACAGAACATAAACGTAAATGCTTTAAAACACCATTTACCACCAATGCTCGGGACAAAGTTGAACATGGTGTGTGTGCAACAAACCCAACCTCTGTGGAGGTTTGTCAAAACAGACACAGTTCAATTGTGAAACAATTCAAAGCGGAATTCTAAAGACAACGTAAAACAACTAAGAAGCAACAGATAAGATTTTTCATGTGTGAACAGCAATCACTGTGCTGTGAATTCGGGGAGTAGTATGTCAAAACATAGAATTCCGCTTTGAATTGTTTCACAACTTCCGGGTCGCGTATGCGTTGCAACGTTCCCTAGGTTTTTCGCCGTGGTTGCCGCTCTGTGTTTTGCCTTCTGAGCATTTCTGCTTTTCTTGTTCTTCCCTTCCTGGCTTCCTCCCCTGTTTCCTTCCGCTCTTACTCGTCTCTGCTACCCTCTTCCCTTCTTTTCTTCCTCTAGTAGCTATTTCTGTTCTTTATCCTCCTCTGTTCTTCTTCTAATCTTGTTCCTTCCCCTTTTTGGTACCCTGTTTACTCCTCTCTCCTTACCTTTACCATTTGGATACCTGGTCAACCGACCCTGCCTGCCCATCGGACCGCCTCAGGCTCCCGTTCTGTTACTTTCCCGAATATCTGTGTACCGGACCTGGACTGTTTACTGTACTGCCTCTGCCACACGAACTGCTGCACTTCTGCTTACCTTATCTTTGCTCACCTCTGGATCTTCATATTGAACACCTAATTTCGTCCTGTGTTTCCAAGGATTCCGTACTGCCCAGCGTCAGCCTGAAATCATCATATAGGGGTTTTTTGTGCCTTTGGCTTTTTCCCCTTTTCTGACGGTCACGGGGGATCATCCACCGCCTCACCTATACGGTGCCACGGTGGCGTCCATTCGTGGCCGTCCCTACCTTCATAAAAAAAAAGGAGAGGCCCGGAAACAAAGAAGAAAGGAAATCCAGGAGAAAGACAAAGGTGAGGTGGAAGGGGAGGGTTTTGAGACAGAAACTTAATTTGAAGAAGAGGACATAGCCGACCCTTGTGACAGTTTACCACAGTTTACCACGCCAAAACATTGACATGGCTACCCCTCAACAGATTCAGGAACTTGTAGCCGCCGTACAGAACCTGAACCTGAACTTAGAGGTTCAGAACCTAAAGAGTGCCAACACTGCTTTGCAACAACGTCTGACAGAGAGAGTGGGCCTTTCGACAGAACTACCTCCTCTTCCTTTGGTATCCGGCAAATTCGATGGTGCTCCCAAAAGGGTCAAAGAATTCCTGGACGCTTGTAATCTTCATTTTTCTTTTCGTACACAGACTTTTGCCTCAGACCACGTGAAAATTGGATTTATGATTACCCATATGACTGGCAATGCCCTTGCCTGGGCCACCCCTCTTGTGAATCGGACCGACCCAGTTTTTCAAGACTATAACGCCTTCAAGGCTTTATTACAACAGACCTTTTTACATACCGAGAGTACCTTCTTAGCATCGGAAGATTTGCTGGATATTCGCCAGGGCAACTCGGACCTACTTACCTACATAACGAACTTTAAACAAGTTGCTTCAGAAGCAGGGTGGCAAGAGCAAGCGCAGTATGACAAAGATTGACTGGTCCAAAAATCTTCTTAGCTTCCACTCTGCTACCTGTAAGGCTGAATGCCTGCCTGAACCTAGATTCGAGATTAAGACAGCAAGCAGTTGTGAGCCGAGAGCTCTACATTGTCTACCAACTTATCTTCAAGAATACACTGAAGTAGTTACGGAAAAGATACCTCTAGAATTACCTCCTCACTGTTCTGAAGATTGTTGTATAGATTGTACGCCAGGTGCTCTAGTCCCTTTTTGTCTTATGTTTCCCCTGTCTCTGGAAGAAAAGCGTTATCTCAGAGAATACTTGGATAAGAATTTAGCCAACAAGCTTATTAGACCTTCTAAGTCTCAGGCAGGGGCCTTTTTATTCTTCATTCCCAAGAAGGGGTCACAGGAACTGCGTCCCTGCATAGATTATCGGGGTTTAAATAAGGTGACCATCAAAGACCGATACCCCATGCCACTCATACCGGAAATCATCCAAGCTGTTCAAGGATCCACTATATTTACCAAATTGGACTTAAGGAATGCCTATCACTTACTTTCGAGTTCAAGCGGGGGATGAGTAGAAGACGGCCTTTTGGACTCCATTCGGGCTATAAGAATATCAGGTGATGCCCTTTGGATTAGTCAACGCCCCTTCCATATTTCAACGCTTTATGGACTGTCTCTTTTCGGATCTACTATGCCACACGATATCGTCTATCTGGATGATATTTTGGTGTTTTCTCAGTCGCCAGAAGAACACAAAGAACATGTCAGGGAAGTCTTCCGACGACTAAAGGACAACCATCTTTCTGTCAAGCTAAACAAATGTGTTTTTTCCGCCCCTTCCATCTCCTATCTGGGGTTTATTCTTTCCAGCAAGGGTATCTCGATGGACCCCCGGAAAGTCACTTCAATTTTAAATTGGCCATCACCTAAGTCTGTTAAAGAGGTACAGAAGTTTCTTGGTCTTGCAAACTTTTATCGGAAGTCCATTCCGAACTTCTCCCAAAAGGTGTTGCCCATTACATCACTGCTTAAGAAATCTTCTATGCCATTCAGTTGGTCGGCAACCGCCGAGGAGAGTTTTCACCTTCTCAAAGAAGCCTTCTGCTCCGCTCCTGTTTTACGACAACCGGATCAGAGGCTTCCCTTCATTTTGGAGACGGATGCGTCAGCAGCTGCTGTTGGAGCTGTTTTGCTCCAAATACATAGAAACATCGAACATCCTGTCTCTTACTTCTCCAAAACACTCAATGCCAGCCAAAAAAACTACTCCGTCATCGAACGAGAACTGCTCGTTATGAAGCTGGCGTGTTTAGAGTGGCGACATCTTCTACAAGGAGGCATGTTTCCCTTTACCATCAGAACTGATCACAAGAACTTGCAAGTGTTAAGCCAGTTCGAGTGTTACAATACGCGTCAAGCTAGATGGGTACATTTCTTTGCTCAATTTGACTTCAACATCACGTACATACCAGGAGAACAGAACTTGGTGGCAGACGCTCTTTCTCGTCGCAGTGATTACTTAGCCGAGACGGAAGGTACCAGAGAATTGATGTCTCCCAAGACCAAACACATTGGAGAACTGTCCACGTTCCTTAAACAAGTCAGGGATTCTTCTGGAGGTAATTTCGAGGGAGAACACCACCCAAAAAGAGACCACGTATGACATCCAGGATGGGTTCTATCTGGTGAAGGATAGACTGTATCTACCCACGTATGACCAGAGGAAAACAGTGCTGTCATGGTGTCATGATTCCAAGATTGCAGGACGCAGAGGCTTCAAAGGTACCTAGGATTATCTCCAAAGACATTTTTATTGGCCTAACATGAAGGAAGACGTCAAAGAGTATGTACAGTCCTGTCTGTTTTGTCTCCGTAACAAGGTGCCACACCAAAGACCGATAGGATTGTTGGAGTCTGATGCCGTCTCTGCAGGTCCTTGGAACACCATTTCAACAGATTTCATCGTCGATTTACCCCATCTCAGGTTTGCACTTGTATCATGGTGGTGGTAGACTCTTTTTCCAAACTGGCCCATTTCTCCCCACTACCGGTATTCCTTCTGCTATCGAAATGGCTGAGGTATTTTTAAAGGACATATTTCGGCTACACGGTTTACCCACTAAAATCATTTCTGATCGAGGTAGCCAATACACCTCACGCTTTTGGAAGGCTTTTTGTGAGAGGCTAGGTATTGAGAGGGCTTTAACATCGGGTTTTCACCCTCAGACAAATGGGCAGACAGGGCGACTTAATGGTACCCTCGAACAATACTTGAGATGTTTCATTAACCTACAACAGGATGATTGGGTTCCTCTATTACCCTTGGCCGAATTCTCCTACAACAATTCCATTCACTCTACACTAGGTATCAGCCCTTTCTTCTGTACCTACGGTTATCATCCACATTCCATTAAACATCTCTTGGTAACCTCTTCTCACATGCCCTCGGTTGATTCTTCCCTCTCACACATTCAAGAAGTCCATGAAAAGACTAAAATGAGCCTTCAGGAGGCACAAGACCGATATAAAACCCAGGCAGACAAACATCGTAGACCGGTCCCAGGGTGGGAAGTAGGACCCCAAGTCATGCTGTCCACGAGATATTTACCCCGATGGGTACATCCCTCTAAGTTATCTCCCAGGTTCATAGGTCCATACAAGATCACACACAAAATAAATCCTGTTGCCTTCTGTCTTCAACTCCCTGACAGTTTACGTAGGATACACCCCGTATTTCACACATCCCAATTGAAACCTTTCATTGAGGATAAATGGGCACGCAATATCAAACCCAGTCCTTTACCCACAGACTCTACGCAAGAAGAATTTGAAGTTGCTCAGATATGCGACTCTAGGTATCACATGGGAAGGTTGGAGTATTTGGTGAAATGGAAAGGGTACCCCTGGTCTGAAAATTCTTGGGAGCCTAGATCTCATATTAATGCCCCTCTTTTACTATGTAAATTTAACCGTTTTCATCCAGGCAAACCGGGGGGAGTGAGTCTCCGGAGGGGGCATACTGTCACATCCTGGGGGAAATGGCGAGGCTGGAATCGTTATCGCCGAGGTTCTCCATAGATTCTGCCATCACGTTTTCTCCCGAATGTAACTTGCAGGTCTAGATTCCTCCGCTCGCATACGCGACCAGGAATTTTATGCCTCTACTTCCGGGTCGCGTATGCTTTGCAACGTTCCCTAGGTTTTTCGCCGTGGTTGCCGCTCTGTGTTTTGCCTTCCAAGCGTTTCTGCTCTTCTTGTTCTTCTCTTCCTGGCTTCCTCCCCTGTTTCCTTCCGCTCTTACTCGTCTCCGCTACCCTCTTCCCTTCTTTTCTTCCTCTAGTAGCTCTTTCTGTTCTTTATCCTTCCTTTCCTTCGTTCCGTTCCTATTTCCCCCCTCCTCTGTTCTTCTTCTAATCTTGTTCCTTCCCCTTTTTAGTACCCTGTTTACTCCTCTCTCCTTACCTTTACCATTTGGATACCTGGTCAACCGACCCTGCCTACCCATCGGACTGCCTCAGCCTCCCGTTCTGTTACCTTCCCGAATATCTGTGTACCGGACCTGGACTGTTTACTGGACTGCCTCTGCCACACAAACTGATGCACTTCTGCTTACCTTATCTTCGCTCACCTCTGGATCTTCATATTGAACACCTAATTTCGTCCTGTGTTTCCAAGGATTCCGGACTGCCCGGCGTCAGCCTGAAGTCATCATATAGGGTTTTTTTGTGCTTTTGGCTTTTTCCCCTATTCTGACGGTCACGGGGGATCGTCCACCGCCTCACCTATACGGTGCCATAGTGGCGTACTTTCGTGGCCGTCCCTACCTTCATAAAAAAAAGGAGAGGCCCGGAAACAAAGAAGAAAGGAAACCCAGGAGAAAAGACAAAGGTGAGGAGGAAGGGGAGGGTTTTGGGACAGAAACTTCATTTGAAGAAGAGGACATAGCCGACCCTTGTGACAGCACATGACGGGACAAACAATTGTGTTACTGCAGCATCTACTCTATAGAACTCAAGAGCAGACACTGATAAAAAACATCCACTATTCATGAGTACATTGAGAATATAAGGATGCACCGCCAGCACGCTTTTGCTTATGCTCAGCGCAATTTAGAAAAGTCGGCTGAAGGAATGAAGACCTATTATGATCTAAAGACCACCAACAAAAAGTATAAAGGAGGGGACAAGGCTTACCTGTAAAATGTTCAAATTAATTAGACCAAGGAGCAGAAGTTTCTCCCATCTTGCTATGGTGCCTTTGAAATTGTAGATAACATATCACTTGTTGCCTACAAGATCTGCATCCCAAAAGGAGAACAGACAGAACAAAAATGGGTCCAAAGCAATCAGTTGAAAAGCTATCATCCCAGACCAGCTTTATGACAGATTGAGGAGCCAAATGAAAGACGAGCAGAGGAACCATCTGAGGAATCAAATGGAAGGATGAAAAATCAAATGGAAATCAAGATATATATTGATATATATGCAGAGTGTCATTTACTTAGTGCTCATTGTAAAGAGAAAGAAAATAAGTAAATACATTTTTGTGAAATGGTGAAAATGTTGTGTAGCCTTCTTGTATGCTGTTGTTGTTTTTGTGAATTCTGTGCAAATCTTCTGAGGAAATATGTGTGTAAAAAGTACTGAGCCTCTTTTTGTTTCTATTTGTTAGAAATTAACTCTATTCAATTCCAGCCTGGAAGCAAGAGGGGAGCCCGTAGAGGACCCTGAAGACCCTGTAAAGAAAGAAGAAAGCGGGTGCCGTGCCGCAGCCCCAACCCAAAGATGGAAGGGTAGGCTGGAGTGCCCACTTCATAATGAAGGAAATTGAGCTGCACAGGCACCAAGAGAAAGACAAATATAAGAAAAAAGAAAAAGGTGACATCAGATGAAACCCCACTCTGCCCTGCTTTTCCCCGCCAAAGAATCCGGGGAGAACAGGGGGTGTAATCAAAGGCCCCAAATTGAAGGGCCATGTGAAAAAGGCCAACCTGCCATTACCAAAGGAAAAGCAGCATTTTAATTCACAAAGGCAAAATAAATTAAAAGGCCCCTTTCACATGAAAAACTGGATTTTTAAACATTGACACAAAAACGGCTTTGCATGTGTTTGTAAGTTAAAGCAAGACCTGAGAAAAATGGCCCCCTGTCAACATAAAGATGTCAAGGAAAAGACATGGTGTGTGTTGACAATAAGGTAGATTATGCTTCACATGCAAAATACTGGCAAAACATTTGAAGAGAAAAGCACGCTTGGTTGCCATGAAAAGTTCTTAGAGGCCTATTTAGGCAGACAATGCAGTTGTCTTTCTGATAGGGAAATGCTGAGAAGGCTAAATCAAAAATGTAATCGAAGTGCAGATTGGAAAAACACCACACATTACTGGCCGAGAAATAACTGCAGGAAAATGAACAGCAGATTATTAAAAGTGTATTTTATTAATGACTGAAAGAAACAGCCCTGTACTTTCAGTAAAAATGCAAAGTGGACCCTAAAAACAAACTGTATGTCAAGGAATCAAGGCTGATGTTAGAAAATGCAATATGTGAGTCCATTTCAGCCAACTTCACAAAGAACTTCTCCACTGCAAGCCTGACTTTTTCATCCCTCTAGTTGTTTACAACTGCAATAAAGTGTGGCTGCTAAGAGGTGTTGAAAACAGACTTTCCGTAGACTCAGTGTCTTTGAAAATGCAGTTCTGAGCAGGCCAAATGCTCTAGCTGGTGCATCTTGGGTATTTCCAACTCCAGGCATCCAACTTCAGAGAGACTAATGAAACACTGGCCGAGGGAGATAAAGGGCCTGGAGGAGGGGAAGCTCATATTTGCACATATGAAGATTCCCTTTGTTTAAAAGGACTATTATATCTTTGGCCTTTTTCTCGGCAACCGTAAATCATACTTTCTTGATTGACATGTCCTTTTTTAGATAATTTCCAGGTGATAATGGCGATATAAAATTCATCCACCTATGACTCAGGGAACTGTAATGAAATGAAATTATTTTTTATTCATATCGCGCTCGTACACAAGTGTTTAGGAGCGCAAGAGTTTTGAGAGTTTAATGGCCATTTAAAATGGGGTTCTGGCTGATCTGAAAATCTTCCAATTTTGAGAGTTATTGAATGGGTGCAGGGTAAAATTAGGAATATTGATAATAAGTTACATGTTCCTGTTATGTTTTTTGTAAAAATGGCAGAAAATTGACAAACGGCTGTGCAACATGGTGCAGACCTGGCTGTTATTTTATCAAACCCCCCCTTATTAGCTGAATTGCAATATATATAATGTCAGTTTATAGTAAATCACTAAGTTTTTGATACATAACTAGTTTTTGGCCAAAAATTGACATCAGAACAAATGGCAATTACAAATGGGAATTGCCATATGTCTGCTCCAGGCTCCTAAACCATTCCTTAGCGATGGGCTGGAGTTGGGAGGAGAGAGAAGGGTAACTGTCCAATCCTATTTGCGAGAACTCTTGAAGGCTACTCCCCCAAGATTGTAAGCTTGATGGTGTCATTGCTGCTATATAAAGGGGAATGCACTATGAGGGAGGGGAAGAGCTGCTGAAACCTACCATCTGACAGCTGCAAAGATTCACCAAGGGAGATTGCTAAGATTACATCTGGGTGGAGCTGTCTATTTCTGGGAAAGCCTAAAAGCTGGCTGTGCCCTATATGGTAGAGTGCAGGGGGGCATTCTTACGAGTGGAGTGCCCAGATCCCTGCCGTATCCTCCAAGAGGGACCTGAAATGCAGCTGGCTTTCCTGAACTTTAAACAGGGGAGTGCTATGTAATTAAAACTGAGCCCTCGGAAACCAAAAAGTGGGGGGTGTCTGTTTATCTTAAATCATTTCCCTTTATAGTGGACGTGGGGCAAGACTCTGTAGATCCTTGGCCTAATTAACTAAAAATATGAATTTAATTATTTCCTCTTGGCAGAACACCACAGCGTGATTTTGGTTAAAATTCGAAATTAACAAAGCTCATTCCCGGTGTGCAATGAAAACTATAGACCGTAATTTAATTGGGTGATACAATTTGTCCAATTGACCCCGACTTCTTTGGGAAGAGGGTTGTCTTTGTCCCTAAATGTCCTCAAGACAGGCCTTTAAGTGGAGGGGGGTTCTGAAATCACAAAATTCACAAATCATCCCAATTTTAGCTATCCATCATCCCCAAAACATGCTTTTAACTGGAGGCTGATCTGAAATCCAAAATTCTTCATCCCAATTTTTCTGTCCGGCTTCCCAACACAGACCAAAGTAAGGGGGGGTCTGAAATCCCACTGCTAAATCAACCTTTGCTTATTTTGAGCAAAGGTGTGGGTAAAATCATAATTGTCCTATGCATTGGTACAAATCTGTATCCCAAATTCTAGCCTTTTAAGTGTGCAGGAAAATCACAGTTGCTCAGCATTGGATGCGTAATTGTTTTCTTTTTGTTCATTGTTCAGTTTATTATTTCTTGAAGTGACTATTTTTGGAATAAAAAGTATTGTAATTTGTGTTTTTCCTAACCCATTGGTGTAGTTCACTTGTGTAACAAGAAGTTAATTGTGGGGCACAAAGAAGGTGGCGTGTGTAGTTTAATGTGATTTCTATTATCTATAACTAAAATAAATATAAATATATTTCCTTTGCCACCCCCAATGATGGTTCTTGGCTCACTGTGGGTATAGGGTGGGAGATTTGTGTGACTCTATATAAGTCTTCAGTAAAGCGAGCACTCAAAAAAAATCTAATCAAATATTGCAGGGCTCCTTCATTGGGGGTGGGAAGGAGCTCCCCAGGTTAAGGGTGGTCTCAATATAAGGTGACAGCTTCTGGGTGTCCTTTGTTTAGTTTCGTTTTTTTGTTTCTTTTTTTGTGCTTGGGCTATTTGCCTGCTTTTTAGGATTAAAGTGGCTGGTTTGCCACTTTTCCTTAGGACTGTGCAGACCCATATCTAATATATGTTGACTATACGAGGTATAAGAATCAAGTATTGTGTATTTAATGAAAAGTTTTGCGTTTTGGTTTTGTTTTTTAAACCAAGTCTCCTATAAGTAAAATAAATAAATAAGAAAACATTATTCTGGCATTCGAGCAGGCACTTAGTGGTGGCAGCGCCTGCAGAGGTGGGGGTTATGCCTTAGCGTATGGTGACTATAAAAGGCATACAATGAATGACACTTCACATATGACATTCAAAATCGTCTGGGTTTGCTGATGCATGTTTTGAATGTATATTCAAAAAGCTTCATGTGTTGCGATTTGTGGAGGAACTCCTATGACAAGCGATTGCAAGGTGGCAGCGTGTAGATTGCCATGCGCCAGAGCGCCTAGAGGCCATACAAGTGGCCGCAGAGCAATGTTTAAACCCCAGAACATACCATGGGGCATGCGTAGCTTATCAACTGCGCAGCACAACATGCTGAAAAAGATGCAGCACGAAGGCCAGCAAAGCGGACGTTAAGAAGAGGATGTCCACGCAGGCAGTCATTGTATGATACACGCCAGCCAATACAGGTTTCTAGGATGGAACTGGTGCTGACAAATTAATTTAAAAAGGGCCTGAATCCCAGGAAATAATTAAAGGTTTTCTTCTTCTTGGCCGCGGGGCCTTTGGAGATTAGTTTATACTGTCAGGGCACCGATGGCTTGTTAGAGCACTACTGTACTGAGAAGAAAGGGGCTTTGATTAAAGTCCGCTCAGCTTCCCAAACACGGGGAGGCCGTTCAGACTTTGTGGCCTGGTTTTGATGAATATAACAGTGCGTGTGGGCAGGGCTGCTCAGCAAAGTTTACAGTGCTTCGTTGATCGTGTTTCGACCAAAGACAACAGGGCCGTGCCCGACAGTTTGAGGCTGCATCGTTTCGACAGCGGGTGGGACAGACGCGGTGTGTTTGCACCATGAGCTGGCGGGCAGGCACAGAGGTGCTGCCACAGACCCCGGGTTTATTTTGAGCACGCAGATACTGATGGTGGGTGGAGGTGCCATTAAATCGCTGATACATTTACACTTCTCGATTATTGTTTGAACAGTAAGCAGTACGAACTACATATGCAGTTCCCCCTTTTGTTCCACTAGTGTTACTTCTTTGCAGTTTTGTTTTCTGGCAGACAAGCCTCGATTCGTGCTTCGGCAATTACACAAATTCCTCGTGGGATGGGAATGCGGGTGTGGTTGGTATCGGGAACGCGCAGCAACATGCACACAACGAAAAGTTCCCAAGGACAGCAGAATTCCACGGAACTCAGAATCAGTCAGGTAAACACTTTACAATGTGTGATTTTTCATAGTTTTCAGAAAACAAAGCATATCTCAGATGTAGTCATGCGTTCATAGCAGCAGTAGAAGCAGCACTCCCCGGTATTCTCCAAAGATGGATTTTGAATGCTTTATTGATAAATGTTACTTCAGGTACTCATTTTTTCTGCAAATTGAGATTTTCTTGGAACATTTTCCTTCAAAGTTAATATAAGTTGCTCTACTTTTAATTTTTTGAAAAAATCGTGTATTGAAGTAGACACCCTGGCCCCATGAGAAACGACTTTCGGTTTCTGTGACAAAGTTCTGTTGGATATTACATAAATACTGTTTAAAGCCCTACCCCCCAACTGCCCCCCTCCCGCCCACGCCCACAATGCCTCCCTGCAGTAGCAGGGACAGGTCTAAAAGTGTGGGGGATTAATCAGGGAAGATATTAAGAAGAACATGTACCCAGTGGATTTGGAAATATCGAAAACGTAGGTAAACGTTGTGTTCCTATGTACCTTTGTTTCTTGTGTAGGTGGGAAGGCTGCGTGATGTGTTCCAGACATCATCACGAGGTTTGTCGTTAAAGCTATATGGCGCAGGAATGTGTGATGGTACATTTTCAATTTGCACTGCGTTTCGCTGATGGCATCTTGCACTTCATGATTTTCTGAGAGTACTGGAATTGTATCAATTGCGAATGTATTTGCGGCAGTTTTCGATTGAGTTGAGCGCAAAATGAAAGCTTTACACTTACATTGTGCACGCCATCTCATTTTAATGCCTTTCCAAGGTATAGGAGGGCTGCAAAGTGGAGCTTGCTTTTTCTTCCTCCGTGTCGAGATGATCAAACTGGGATTGTATAAAGTGGTTGTATAGTGGTTTTGGCAAATAAAATTATCCTGGTAGTCTGCATACTGCAGACACACTAGACATGTGCACAATTAAATATTATGGGATGTCAATCTGGGTATGTATAAGGCCGTACATTTTGGGGTTGTGCAAAGTAGGAGCACATATGAGGTTAGTCAAACTGCAGTACACTAGGATTGACAAAGGGGGAGCATACTGGGGTTGTGCAAATTGTGTGTACAGTTGGATTATACAAATAGAAATATAATGGGATTGTGCACTTTACTGGGGTTGACCAACTGGGGCAGTCAAACTGGCAGTGTATTTTGTTGGTTAAACTGAAAATACACTGGCGCTGTGTCAAGTGAGAATAGCAAACCGGTACTGTCAAACCTGGAGCATATTGGAACTGTGTAACCTTGACCTAGAAGTTGAGTCCACTGTATTTGTGAAACTAGGAGCTTTATAGGATTGTTAGGTCGTGGCATGTTATGTTATGTGATGCGTTTCTGACATTATTAGGAGCTGAAGTTTTGCCTTTGTCCCTGGCAGTGGTAGAATTTCTCTTACAAGCAGAACAATATAACATGCATGAATATATTATTTAAATAAAAATTGTAGTGGATTGAATATAATCAATCTTTCAAAAAATGAAAATTAAGCGATGGAAGGAACAAGTTGCTTACCTGTAACTGTTGTTCTCCAGCATGGGTCTGGCATGGATTCACATGCTCATGAATATTCCCCGTCGTCAGGCCGGGAATCCTCAGTATAGAAAAAATCAGTATCAGTTTCGTTTTTGATCTGTCTTTCTCAGTAGTAACCAATCACTGATCTCTGGGTCATACTGCCCCCAGCCAATGACTGCCCTCTCCCTAAGCCCCTCCCCTGGCAGCCATCCTCAGATTTGGTAGCACGTGAAGTGGCAGTGTGACCAAGTGAAGAGCCGCAGAGGGGTAGGCGGGAGGGATCGCATGTGAATACATGCCAGACCCATGCTGGAGAACAACAGTTACAGGTAAGTAACTTGTTCCTTCTCCAGCATGGGGTCTGGCATGGATTCACATGCTCATGAATATAAGAATATATAGCAGTATACACATGCACAACCACGGGAGGTGGCACAAGGCTCAATATCAAGCAATACAACAACTCAACATTAAGCAACTCTTACCTCCTCACCAGGCTCACCTTAGGCAAACAGGTTGCGCAGCACTGCCTGGCCGACTCTGGACTCCTCCCTGGAATCCCAGTCGACGCAGTAGAATCTCGTGAAGGTGTGCGTCGACCTCCACGTAGCAGCACTGCAGATGTCGAGCAGGGGCACACCAGACAGGAACGCCGTAGTAGCAGCGATCGCTCTGGTCGAATGGGCTCTCGGACGGCCGGGCAGCGGTCGGTTTGCCAATCGGTGACAGTGCATGATGCAGCCGGAGAGCCATCTGGAAATGGAAGTCTTCCTTTGATTCACAGGTCCAAAGTTCACAAACAGCTGTGATGTCTTCCGGAAACTCTTCGTGTGGCCCACGTAGAACTTCAGCGCTCTAGCTACATCTAGCGAGTGCAGAGTCCTCTCAGCCGGCGACGAAGGCGACGGGAAGAAAACTGGCAACACCAAGGGCTCGTTGAGGTGGAAGTCCGACGGCACCTTGGGCATGAAGGAGGGGTGCGTCCTCAGCACCACCCTCGTGTCGTGAAAAGTCAAGTGTGGAGGCTTGCAAGACAGGGCCTGGATCTCTCCCACTCGTCGTGCAGAGGTGATGGCCACGAGGAATGCTGTCTTCCACGACAGAAACTTCAACGGCACTGAATGCATAGGCTGGAATGGGGCCCCCATGAGCCTAGTTAGTACCACGTTGAGTTCCCACGCCGGGGCAGGGGCCTTCACCGGCGGGAATGATCGGAACAGTCCTTTCATAAATTCCTTCACCAGACGATGAGACCACAAGGACGCCCGTCCTGTAGTTCTGGTGTAACGTGAGACGGCAGCCAGATGTACCTTGATGGAGGCGTGAGATAGGCCAGCCTTGGCCAAAGACAGTAGGTACGGCAATACTTGAGGGGCCGTAATCCGCAGAGGGTTAATCTTCTGTGCTCGGCACCAGACAGAGAACCTCTTCCATTTGTGTCCGTAGCACTTGAGAGTTGAGGATGCCCTGGCCTTTGCAAGAACCTCTCTGCAGTCGGCCGGGATGTCGTATCCTCCAAACTCTAGCGCTGCAGGAGCCAGGCCTGCAAGTTCAGCGACTCTGGTTCGTGATGAAGAATGGCACCTCCTTCTCTGGAGAGAAGATCCGCGTCCGTCTTTAGCTTGACTGGTGTGGACGCTGACAAGTCCAGAAGGTCCGGGAACCAGATCTGCCTCGGCCACGCCAGTGCAACGAGGATCATCCTGCACCGGGACCTCTTGAGCTGGTTGAGGAGCCGGAGTAGCAACAGCAACTGCGGGAATGCATAAAGGAACAGGCCGTCCCATGGGAACGAGAAAGCATCGCCCATGCTCCTCGGTTGGGGAAACCTGCTGGCGAACCTCTGGCACTTGGAGTTCGCCACTGTCGCGAAGAGATCGTTCTGGGGTTCGCCCCATCGTCGGAAGATTCGGTCCACTTGATCCTGGCGCAGTTCCCACTCGTGGCACGAGCGCAGCTCCCTGCTGAGTGAGTCGGCGATGGTGTTTTTTATCCCTGCCAGATGAAAGGGTACCAGAAACATCCCTTGTGCGATGGCCCAATGCCACAGATCCTGGGCTTTCTTGGACAGGGCAGGGGATCTGATTCCGCCCTGCTTCCGAATGTAAAACATTGTGGTGGTGTTGTCGGTGAAGATCCTCACCACCTTGCCCTTGAGGGACGGAAGGAAGGACCTGAGGGCCCAGAACACTGCGCGGAGCTCCAAGATGTTGATGTGGAGAGTCTTCTCCTCCGAGCTCCAAAGGCCTCTCGTGTGGAGGCCCCCGGTGTGCGCTCCCCAACCTTCCAGGGAGGCATCCGTCGTCACCGTCACCTGGTGGGCCGGGGCTAGGAAGCCTGTTCCCTCTGTCAGATGAGCGCGGACACCCCACCATCGTATCGCCTGACGGAACGTTTCGTCGAGCGAGATCCTGTCCTCGAAGCTGCCCGTCTTCTGGATCCAGTGGGCGTCGAGGAATTCTTGCAAGGGCCGCATCCGAAGTCTGCAATGGGGCACCAGATAAATGCAGGAGGACATCATTCCGAGGAGGGACTTGATAGACCTCACTCTGGCCACGTCCGTGGCCATTAGACGTTGCACCTTTCCTAGGATGGTCCTTATCCTTTCCTCCGACTGTGAGGCCCACCGCGCCACTGTGTCGAGCTGTGCTCCCAGAAACAGGGCGACTTGCGACGGGACCAGGTGGGATTTTGGAAAGTTGATGGAGAATCCCAGGTCCGTGAGCAGCTGGACGGACTTCGCAGTGTGTTCCACGGCGAGCTCCCTTGGCCTTGCCCGTATGAGCCAGTCGTCCAGGTAGGGGTAGACGTGGATCCCCTGCAGGCGCAGCTGTGCTGCCACCGGTGCTAGGCACTTGGTGAACACCCTGGGCGCCGATTTTAATCCGAACGGGAGGGCCTTGAACTGGTAGTGCCGCCCTTTGACCACGAACCTGAGGAACTTTCGGTGCCTCTTTAGAACAGGGATGTGGAAGTAAGCATCCTCCAAGTCCAACGACGACAGGAAATTGCCCTCCTGCAGCTGTCCCAGCACGTGCTGGAGGGTGACCATCCGGAACTTCTGTGCCTTGATGTATTTGTTTAGTCGTCGCACGTCCAGGATGGGACGCCATCCTCCTGTCTTCTTCCTCACGAGGAAGTATCTTGAGTAAACTCCGGAGCCCCGAAGCCTCTTTGGGACGAGCTCGATGGCACCTTTCCTGAACATCGCCCGTACTTCCAACAGCAGTTGAGGGCCGTGATTTCCCTTCCTGGCCACGGGAGGAATGTGGGCGGTTAAATCTTGCTTGGAGGCCGCTTTGCCTCCCTGACCACCTTGGCAACGACGGCGGGATCCACCTGACTTGCCGCGTCCCCTGTAGGCCCCCTGCGACGAAGACCTTGCCGCTTGACGGTAAGTAGAGGAGCTGCTGCCGGCTCCCTTGGAGGCACCCTGTCTGGAGCTCCGAAAGGACGGCCGTTGCTGTTGGAGCACCCCCAGTGCACGGGCCGTCTCCGTGTCCGTCTTGATCGCCTGAAGGGATTCATCAACCGCCTTGCCAAAAAGGTTCTTCCCATCGAAGGGCATGTCCAAAACCTTGGTCTGAACGTCCTGGCGGAAATCCGTCGCCCTGAGCCATCCTTGTCGTCTCAGGCAAACGCTGTTGCCCAACTGACGGAAACCGGTGTCGGCGATGTCCGTAGCCACCGTAATGGTGTGGTCCGAGGCAATCTCACCTTCCTGCAAGATTTCCAGGGCCTCAGCCCTCTTGGCATCCGGAAGGAAGTCCAACAGAGGGGCGATCTTAAACCACAACTCCCTGTCGTAGTGGGCTACGATGGCCAGGGCGTTGGCCACCTTGATGGTCGTCGCTGCAGATGAGATGACCCGTCGTCCCATCGCATCCAGTTTCCTACCCTCGCCGTCCGGAGGGGAGGTTGAAGTCGAGGCCGATGCCCCCCCGCTTTCTTCTTGGCCGCCGCCGAGACGACCGAGTCCGGGGTAGGTTGCGCTCTTAGGCACATGGGGGCAGCGTCGGGGACCCGATACTTCTTCTCGTACCGGTCCCTCTTCGCAGGAGCCGTGGCAGGGTTCTTGAGGAGGGCGAGCCCCTCATCCCAGATGTCATCAAGAAGCGGTACGGCGAGGACCGTCTTCCTTTTAGCCTCGCGCCGCTGGTAAAGGAACCCCTCCTTCTTCTTTTCCTCGGGGCAGAGCTGGAAGAGCTCGGATGCCCTGGAGATCATTGCATGGAAGGCTCCAATCTCGTCGGGCGGGGACGCCCGGGCAGGGGGCGTCGGGGGAGACGTCCCGTCGTCGCCTCCGTCGTCATCCGTACCCGTCATAGTCGTGTCCATGCCTGTATCATCCCCGTGGGTAGTGGACCGGGGGGAAGGCAGAGAAGGCCGCAGAGGCGGGAGAGGAGGCCTAGGATGCGTCCTCCTCTTCTTAGACGGTGGGCTCCCCGAAGGTCCTTGCTCCGGATCCTCCGTCGGGTCTGGCTCAGGCTCCTCCGTCGGGGGAAGGGGCAACCTAGTCCTTATCTCCGAGCATAAGGACTGGATGGCTGACAAAATGGCCGCTGAGGTGTCCTGCGGCGCCGGAAACGACGGGCGCGAGGGCTCTTGAGGAGCCTCGTCTGCGTCACCGTCGCCCTCGTCGTCGCCCTCGTCGGGATCCCTCCCGATGGGCTGTGTCTCCTCCACGACTTGGATGAGCTTCTCTTCAGAGGTCGTGTCCGTATCCATGACGGCCACCACCCCCTCCCCCTCTTTTCAACGAGGACTTCGTGGGAGTCTTCTCCATGGGCCTGAAAGACGACACCCTCCGCGGTGGCAGGGAGACTCTGCTACCTGAGGGTGCCTCCACTGGTGTAGCCTCCACAGGCTGAGCCAGGGCCGCGACGACATCCTCAATCGAGGTCCTAGCAGGGTGAATCACAGCCAACGTCACCTTCTGTACGCCTTGGGCCTTCACCCTCGGGGGAGGGTCCGAGCCTCGCTCCCCCTCTGCCGGAGTCTTCGAGATCGACCGGGGCCTCTCCAGAAGCTTCGCCAGGTTCTCGGACTTCCTCTTACCCGAGCCAGAGCGTTGGCTCGTGGTCGATGGCGCTGGGGAGGGTGCGCCCTGTCTGGCAGCCAAGGAGCCAGACCGTTCGGTGCTCCCGGTGCCCGCGGACTCGCAGTGCTTAGCCTTTTGTTGGGCCCCTGTCACCGGAGCACCCTCACAGGACTTAGAAGACCTCTCGGACTTCTTCTTCTTCTTCTCGCCTGGCGGGCTTTTACCTTCCAGCCAGTTGGCGAGACGGAGGTGGCGATCCTTCATGGTCTGCTCCGACATGTTTCCACAAAACGCGCAGTCCTTTTCCTTGTGCGTCTTGTCCTCATGGAGACAGTAGAGGTATAACGAATGCTCGTCCTCCTTGAAAACGTTCTGAAGCTGGCATCCAGGGCAGGCCATGAATAGCTTCCCGGGCGTCGAGCTCCCTTTCTCCTGGGCCATGTCCGGGGTAGGCCTCAGAACTTCTGGAATTCTCCAAAAGCGTAACTCGACGAAATCTTCACCCTTGAGGGGCGTAGAAAACTCCAAAACGGATCCCCGTTGATCGGAAGTAGAAACGGTGGCGCTTGAGGCTCTTTTAACCGAAAAAATGAGAAAATCTCCTGAAAAAAGGTCAAAAACGCAGCAAAAGCTCGAGAGCTAAGCACGAGGACTCCCAACACTTGAACGTGCGGTAAAAATCTGAGGATGGCTGCCAGGGGAGGGGCTTAGGGAGAGGGCAGTCATTGGCTGGGGGCAGTATGACCCAGAGACCAGTGATTGGTTACTACTGAGAAAGACAGATCAGAAACGAAACTGATACTGATTTGTTCTATACCGAGGATTCCCGGCCTGACAACGGGGAATATTCATGAGCATGTGAATCCATGCCAGACCCCATGCTGGAGAAATGGCATTGTAATTGTGTTTTATTATTTATTATTTTCATTTTACTTTCATGTGATTGTTTGAAATGTTTCTAGTACCACTTGTAAGTCAAACAAGTAAAAAGAACCCAAAAAGTAATGTCTTTTCATGTCTTATTATGATTTCATGATACTATCTTGAAGTGGATGGTGGAGAAAAGCCCCAATTACAATAGCAAGATGTCCAGTTTGGGGGAAATCCCTGTGCTCAAGATATGGGGAAAGTATACAAATGTGACAAAACCCAACTGTTTATTATGAGATCTCATAACCAGGGATAGAAATGGATACCACACGATTTCCAATATTCTCTCAGCTTGTTACAGGCTTGTCACCATCTTTTAATGGCTTGTGACATCATGTGTTGCGCTGTTCTACAAACCTAAGGTAGGGAGGGGTTGGTTAGTGGGGCAAACTACATATAGAAGCTATGTGGCGTTAGTGTTTTCATTGGCTTCACACTACATGGTGGCTTCACCTGTGACCACCTCCTAAATGTTGCAAATACAAGCATGTCAAGTTAGTGCATTACAATTGGACAGTGCAACAAAGTGTGAACCGGCGCGGAAGGTGGGTAGGGATTGGTTAGTAAGAACCTTCTCAGCCTTGGTACTTTGGACGGTTACCAGCCCATGAGCAACAGTTCAAGGTGATGAGAACAGCCCCAAAGGTGCTGTCTGCGCTAATAAGGTTACCATCTCTGATCCTCTAGGCCTTAAGCTTAGTACATTTAGCTTTCATCCTGGTATATTGTCTGTCCTGAGCTGGGTGGGCACAAAGATCTCTGTCTGGCTCGAATGATAGGCTTTGTCCCCCAGTCTCAGATCACGTGTGTAGACAACACTGGCTTGATTTTCCTGCTCCAGATCTATGAGGATTTTCTAGCATTTTTGCATGTAGGTGTCTAACTTACAAAACTGTTCTGCCTTTGTCTGTGTCCGACTCCTTGGGTGTCATTGTGAGACTCTCTCCATTGATAGCTTTGGCTGGAACACATCCACTGGCTGCACGACCAGTCTGGTCTGCGCTTCTCTATTAAATCAGCAAGTCTGGCCTCTTTCCAATCATTCCAATGTGGCTACATATTCCATTTTGGTTTTCATGGCTACCTATGTTAACTGCATTCAGCAAGTATATGTCCTCTATCTAAGTGGGTCAAAAGCATGTTCTTCGTGTCTAAGAGAAGTTTTAGTCTAAGTGTCTGTGTAGTCTCGTGCAGGGATGCATATGCGCTTCATATCTAACACATCTACGTCTTGGCCTTAGTCATGACGTCATCGGCTCTCTGCACGGTCACAGTCAGTCCACTTGTTCCATAGTCTGCAAGGTTATCTCCTCTATGATGTCATCAGAGTTGGATCTGAATGGTTGTCTAAGTGAATAGCGTTTCTCACATCTGCAGTAAACTGAGTAAAGTGGTGATGGAGAGGAGGGGACCTTGAACGATGTACACCTGTCATTTCTGTATTGTTGGGAGGAGGGATGGACCGTAGCGACGAGTGACACATTCATCTGTCCCTCTTCAATCCCCCCTCTGGTTGAAACATAAACCACACTAAAGCAAAGGTCCTCCCTGCTGGCATATTGCTTTGGATTCCAGACCTTTGTCACCCCCCTCAGGCCGCCATAGCACTTCACATGTTCGCTACACTCCAGGTCATGGAGCAGCCCTCTCCATCTGGTTTACACCATACCCATCTTCCCACTTAGTTACGGGATCGGGAGGATAAAAGAATTCTGTGCCTGGAGGAAAACAGGAATCCTGCTTCAAGTGTGACTGCAGTACTTCAAGAGTTTGTGTTTGTTCATCTGTTTTCGTCTCTACATATAACAATATTTTCATCCATATCTTCTTTTTGGTAGTATTCATGCACTGTGCTACAGCTACTCTGATGACACAGAATTCAAATAGTACTAATACTAGGGCTGCTATTAGTACCTTAAGTCCATTGGACATCCATGCCAGAATTCAGGAAAAGATATAAGCCAGCCAATCGTCATCCTTCACTGCTAAGTTTGTCATTTCTTCCATCTTGGCATGCAGGTCTGACAGCTGTATTATTGCTTCCGCAAGGGTCCCATTATCTTCATCGTGAGCCGGGGAAATGTGCAACGGGATGCCCCGATCTTTGTGCACACGCCACCCTCCATGGCCGTGAGAAGATCCAGGATGTACCTGTTCTGAAGGGTCATGAGTCTGACGGCTCTAAGCTCTTCCTTTATGATGTTGAACCCTTTCCCTGTCGAATTGCTTTTCTGCAACAGCCCCCATCTGGTAATATGTAGCCATTTGGCATTCACGTTGGCCTGGACCTCTGAAACAACTGAATGTCTATGCTCTTGTTCTATTGCATCGAGGGCTTCTTCCATCATATTCGAGATGTAATTTCCTCTCCTCACTCTGGTCAGCTTTACGCATCTTATCTTCTCTTCCTCTGGAGTGCATCAATCTTGGGGAATCCATCTACCTTTATGTCCTTCTGAGGAACTACCAGCGCAGGTGTATTCAACTGCACTAGAGAACATATCCCTCCCCAGTTTGGTGGTAGTTGCATGTATGCTTTGAAACCACAGGCCCAGTAGTGATCCATTAGTACTGCTGTGCCGACCTTCATACCCTGTATCTTAGACGTTCAATTGCATCCTCTATTAACTCCAACCTTTACCGGACCTTCATTCTGGAAACAAAGGTAGGCATTCTTGAGTGGCATTATTGGCCTGCTTCGCTTTCGACCCATGTGAGCAGTATATCACTCGCTGCCCATTCCTTGAGGCATTCATCATTCTCTTTCTGTACCACTTTCACTAGCACTGTCAAGAGTGTGTGTGCTTTTCAGCCCATCATACCTTCTACCCATTAATTTCCTTTGAACACTTGTCCATACACCAACAGTTGGGGTCTCTTCCAGCATCCTGGCATTCCCCCTACTTCCCTTTCCCTGTCTTTGGATATTGCAACTCCATTTGTGTTACTATTCTAGCTTCTCCTCTGTTTGGGCCATGCATTATGAATTGTATGATTTTATCAGAGCTCCAATAGTTGTCCATCATTGCTTTAGTTTTCATGTAGCTGTCCTCATATGGAAAGGTATTTTGTGACATCCACTGCTGTGTGGCCCATCTCCCTTGAAATTGGCCTCTTGTGGTGCAGAGGGCTGGGTGCATAAGGCATTGTGCACTAGCTGCTGGAATCTCTGTAGCTATAAATGTCCTGGAAGCCCTCATGGCATAGGGGATGAGAGAACACATGTAACTGCACTCTCTTGATGCCTATCTCCCCACCTTGGTCATGTGCTAGTACCACATGTTCTTTGTGACGTTAGCTGAATTTGCCATATAAGCATTGCCATGTTTAAAATCAATGTTATCGCTTTGCTTAAGCTTTTTTACTTCTTGGGTCACGTTGGTGACCAGCACAGTTACAGCTGTGGTCGGTAAGGGAACAGGTGTTGTATTGGAATATGCTTCAGTGTGTGTGTAATTAAATGCAACCTTCTGTAATGCAAAGAGGGTAAATAGGTAGAGACAGCAGAATGCAGAGAAAATCAATGCAATAGCTTTTGCAGCAGTGTCCATGTGTGGCAAATATTCACGCTGTTGGCGTTGGTCATGAGCTTCAAAATGATCATTATCGGCATTCACAACATTTGGGATCCTCATTTTTATAAATGGTCAACCTTTCCAGTGGAGAAATTTGACAAATAAGGCAGCAAAACGCCTCTAAAAAATTAATTGAACTTTAAGGTTATTGAGTAAGGCACGAATAGACACTTTACTCCTTGTTGGTATCGGATAGATGTTTGCAGCGTAAATAAGAAAAGCATAAACAAATAAGCTTTATGGCACCATTGGATCTGTTTCCCTGTAAATTCAAAAAATGCTTTTCTTCTTGTATTGTGCAGGTACAATAATACTTGCAGAAAGTCAGCTCTTACAGTTGTGCCAGTTGCTGGGTGTAAAAAGAACAGTGTGCCTAAACATTTTTTCGGTGTGCTCCTGTCTAGCTCTCGTTTTGGACCGTGTCTGCATTTTTCGGTTGTCTTCTACTTTTTGCTCTGCACCGTCTTCGTCTTGGGCAAGAAGGGTCTCACCTCTTCAGGGTTTGACATCTCCCACGTAATTGCAAGCCTTCTTCCATACGAACTTTACAGCTTTATCAGTGGATTGGTCTACAGTAAAGGGGCCATCAAATCTGGGCTTGTGCCAGTTCCTGGTAACATTCTGCAACAGAACTAGATCTCATGGATAAAGGGGTGGTACTTTTAGCAGTTCTTGTGGATTTACAGATGGGTCATCTTCATCATTCTTCTTTGGCCTCGCCTGTCCCGCCTTCAGCTGTTGAGAGATAAAAGAAGCACTAGCTGTTTTCGAAGCGAGATACTCATATTTTTAATTTCCTAAAACAATGGCAGTATTGTGGACATCAATCAGTGCTCTAGTGGGAGGATCAAGTGGGAGTCGCGTGCGTCGCCCTGTCACCACCTCATGAGGGGTTAAATGGTGGACAGAGGCAGGCTGGTTGCTCCATGCGAATAACGCTATGGGCAGGCAGGACCTTTTCAAAGTCCTTTTTCTTTTGCAATTTCTTATTTGAGCAGACAGGTAAGGCGTACACAAATCCCATTCGCCTGTAGTTGATAAGCGCAGGAAAATGTATGCTTTATCCCCAGTATGATCGTGATGTGATTGAATACTTCATTTACAAAATTAGGTGCATTGTCAGATCACAGGACCTCGCACTCACCCCCCAACATTGGGAACTGTCAGGAATCCCAACAAGCACTCCAGGTGTTTGCCTTTTCACTCCGTATGGGGATGCTGGCAATTGCCCTGGCGCCTTTCTCGAGGGCAGCTCCAGTTTTGGAGGACCACAAATACCAGAAGCTCCATCGCTCGGCTACCATCTGGTCTGTCACGTAATCACATGTCCAACATGACCCGGAAGCTGTAGGATAAAGCTTGCTCACGTTTGCCGGGCGACGCTCCTTAACCGTGGCATTCGCCTGGCAAGTCTGCTGACTTTTGTTTTTCATATCTGCTGTTTTGTCTAGACCACCCGGCTTCCTGAACCTTTGGCTCTCGTCCCTGAATTTCCTTATTGCTGTCTTCCGTTCTGCTGTTTCTGACGCCGGGCTCCCTTATTCCCCGTATTGCCTAGCTGGTTTACTGACCTTAGGCTACTTTTCACCGGACATTCTTATTCCATTGTGGCTCTACGTTTGGTGCATGGTCACTGCCTAGTCTGTTTGTATTCACTGCTCTCTGCACTACGATCAGACATTGAACTGTTCTTTTCCCCAGTGGCGCCTTTGCATTTGCTTTTCCATCTCTGAACAGCTGAGGAAAACATGTGCTGCGCTTCTGTCACATCTACCGCATTTGCACTGAAAATCCTCTGCTTTCTCTCCACATTCTTTCCAGCACTCTTGCTATACTGGGTTGCCCTAATCCGTCATCATCCTGTAATCGGCAACCTACGGCATTTCTTTTCTTTTCTTCCTCACTTCATATCTCTGTTCCGTTTCCTGACACGTCTACCAACTGATCACTGGATTCATCACCGCTCACAGTGGGCTCACCCTCCTACGGATATTTGGACATTGAGACTTTCTCACAACCTACGGATTTGTGGACATTGTGACTTTCTCTCTGCCTACGGATTCTGGACATTCATCACCATTCCAGGGGATTATGCTGTGGATTGACATTGACTCTTTTCGTTGCTTTAGATGCGCCCTCTTTTCTCCTGGGTCAGGTCATCCTCCTTTCTTACACATCCACTGCAAGAATAATCACCTGCATAGTACACAGCTTTCCTGTTGCACCCTCTCCGGTCGTACCTGCACAAATAGGTTTTCAGGCCTGTCACTCACAGATCACAGGTAAGAGTTGGGGACTGTGATGTGGGGAATTCGACAGTGTACGTATTTATATATCGTGATCTGTGTACCTGTGTATTTTTTCCCACTCTAGCCCTGTTGCTGTCTGGCCTTTTCACCTGAGCACCTGGTCTGACAGGTAATTCAGTATCCTGCAGACCGCGCTCTCTGGGAGAAATAACTCCCTGAAGGAGACCCCTGGTGTTTTTGGATGCCATGGATACGACATTGGATCCGGTTCCTGACAGGTACACCTCTGCGACAAGGAATTTCACTGCACAAGTGGCATCAGGGTGAGAGCATGGACCTCTTCGACCCAGCGAGAACATTGACATACAACTACTAGCATGTACCTGTAGCCATTGTAATTTTGAATATTGTCCATGTAATCTATATGGAGATATTGGAAGGGCCCATTAGGGTAACCTATTGCTCCTCTCCCAACACGCAATGTGTGTCCTGATGTAAACTTTTTACAGATAATGCAATTATTCATGAAGGCAGCAACATGCTGCGCCATATTGGGACAAAACCAGTCTTCCGCTATATGTTCTGCAAAAGCTTCCTTACTTATATGGGGCAGGTCATGGAGCTGCGTTAAAGTTGTCTGTAATAGTGTGAGGGGCATGACCGGCATGACTGTGCTCTCTCATTGCCACAACACATCCGTGGGGGATACTGAACATCCCCTCCTTATCCACAATTAATTCTCTTCTACTGGTGCTCGTCCCTGTAATTCCATTATTTGGGTAATGGGTGCATTTTGCTGCAGAAGTGGCATCGGGGTGAGAGCATAGACCAGCTTTGATCCAGCGAGAAAATTTATATACGAATACTAGCATGTACCTGTAGCCATTGCAATTTTTAATCATGTCCACATAATCTATATGGAGATGTTGGAAGGGCCCATTATGGCAAGGTATTTCTCCTATCACTACACATAAATGTGTGTCCTGCCATAAACCTTTAACAGATTATGAAATTATTCATGAAGGCATCAACATGCTTTGCCATATTGGAGCAAAACCAGTCTTCCGCTATATGTGCTGCAAGAGCTTCCTTACTTATATGGGTCAGGTAATGGAGCTGCGTTAAAGCTATCGGCAATAGTACGAGGGGCATGGCCGGCAAGATTGTGATCTCTCGTTGCCACATCGCATCTGTGGGGGATACTGAACACCCCCTCCTTATCCACAATTCCTTCTCTTCTACTGGTGCTCGTTCCCGTAATTCCATTATTTGGGTAAAGGGCAA
This sequence comes from Ambystoma mexicanum, assembly GCF_040938575.1. Classification (NCBI taxonomy): domain Eukaryota; kingdom Metazoa; phylum Chordata; class Amphibia; order Caudata; family Ambystomatidae; genus Ambystoma; species Ambystoma mexicanum. Next base: position 171,906,432 of record NC_090924.1, on the reverse strand, counting down.
CACATTAAACACTTGTTGCATTACCATGGTAAGTGCTTGTGCGTGTCTATTTGTAGGAGTATCCAATTCCTTTATCTCTGGAAAGTAGGCTGCTCATTTTGCTTCTGTGGCTTTTTTGCAGTGGGAACACATTTCCTCCCCCTCATGAGGGCTTGGCACTTCACCACCGCTATGGTGTATGGTAATTGTAGTGCATCTATGAGTCTGTCCAATAGTGGCGCGTGCTGCACTGGTGTGCCGTCAGCACGTCGGAAGCCCCGCCTTTTCCACAGTGACAGTCCTTCATGTACTGTTGACAACACATAGGAGGAGTTGGAATACACTGTTAGCTCCTCGTCCTCATGTTCTTCTAGCTCTATTATGAGTGCTGCCAGTTCTGCTGCTTGTGGTGAAAAATGCAAGTGAAGCCTTGCACTTGCCACTACTTCAAATATTCCGTTCTGTCTCAATTTTACAACTGCCATCCCAGTATGACTTTCCCCTGTCATCCTGTCAACTGTTGAGGACCTGTCAAAAAAGAGTACTTCCCCGCACCCGAGGGCATTTTCTCTGACTTTTGGGATGTCTTTGTAATATTCTGTGTATTTAGTGCAGTTGTTTACATAGTCTCTCTCCTCCACTGGCTCTGCTATAAATGTTGCTGGGTTCACAATTCTACATCTCACTACCTTTACTGCTGGATTTGAAATAATCACCTCGTACCCAGATGCTCACTATGTGGTCAATGTGCTTTTGGGTTTCTCAAGAATGGCAAAAAGGGCATGCTCCATATAAAGCTTGCTTACTTATATGGGTTGGGTAATGCAGCTACATTAAAGCTATCAGCAATAGTGTGAGGGGCATCACCGGCATGACTGTGCTCTCTCATAGCCACATGCATCTGTGGAAGATACTGAACAGCCCATCCTGATCCACAATTCCTTCTCTTCTACTGGTGCTTGTTCCTGTAATTCCATTATTTGGGTAATGGTCAACAAATTAACTCAATCTTGCATTACCATGATACGTGCTCATGTGCGTTTTTTGGGAGGAGTATCAAACTCATTTAACTCTGGAAAGTAGGCTGCTTGTTTTGCTTTTGTGGCTTCCTTGCCATGGGAAACCATGCCCTCCCCCCTTGTGTTGGCTTGACACTTCACCGCTGCAATGGGGGATGGGAGTTGTAGTGCATCTATGAGTCTGTCCAATAGTGGTGCGTGCTGCACTGGTGAGCTGTCAGCACACCGGAAGCCCCGCCTTTTCCACTGTAACAGTCCTGCAAGTACTGTTGACGTTACATAGGAGGAGTCGCAGTACATTGTTATCTCCTCATCCTCATGTGCTTCTAGCGCTATTATGAGTGCTTGTGCTGAAAAATGCAACGGCAGCCTTGCACTTGCCACTACTTCAAATGTTCCGTTCTGTCTCAATTTTACAACTGCCTTCCAGTTTGTCGTTCCCCTGTCGTCCGGTCACTTGTTGAGGGCCCATGAATAAAGAGTACTTCCCCACCCAAGGGCATTTTCTCTGGATTTTGGGATGCTGATGTAATATTCTGTGTAGTTAGTGCAGTTGTATACATAGTCTCCCTCCTCCCCTGGCTCTGCTATAAATGTTGCTGGGTTCACAATTCTACATCTCACTACCTTTTCTGCTGGATTTGAGATAGTCACCTCTTACCCAGATGCGCTCTGTGTGGTCAATGTGCTTTTGGGTTTATCAAGAATGGCAAAAAGGGCAGTCTCCACATAAAGCGTGGTACTACAGCCCATCATGATACTTGCCGACCTCTCGATTGCGAAGGCTGATGCAGCCAATGCTTGTTCACAAGGATAATGGCCTCTCATTACTGGATCCAAATGCCCACTGTAGTAGGCTATTGGTGTATGCCCCAAAGTAGTTTTCTGCGTGAGTACCGTTGTCACCACTTCTCCATTCGTGTGTGAGAATAAGTACAATTCTGCACTGTAATCAGGGATTCCCAAAACTGGGGATGTGCATATTGCCCTTTCAATTCATCTAATCTGTCATTTTGCCTGTCCATATTAGCTTGCCATTCCCACACTGAGACTCTTTGAGGGGTCTTTAAAAGGGGTGTAGTGTATGTGCTGTAGTCCAACACCCAGGCTCTGCATTAATTTCTACGAAAAAATAATTGTTGCATCTCAATCAGGGTCTTTGGCTATGGAGTTTTCATAATCGCTTTGGCCCTTTCAAGTGTTACCTTCCTGTTGTCTTGTGAGATCCACTGCCATCCACCTGGCAGTATTGTAAATTTGCTTTGTCCACCTTGTATTCCTTCCCTGCCAATACTGTCATCAACTGTATTGAGTCTTTTCAACACTGCTCCTTTGTTCTGCTACATATCAGAATGTTGTCCACGTATGGATCACTGAACTGTCTAAATGTAAATTCCCCTGGTTCATTTGACGGGACCTATTGACTATGGAATTAGATTCACAGTATTCTTGTGGTAACCTTATATGTTTCCACTTTTTATTTCCATATAGAAACAAGGTCAAGGCTTGTGACTCCTCGTGAAGGGGAATCGAGAACAATAAATCCTTCAAGCCTATTTCGTTGAAATGTGTGGCTTCTGGTGGGATGTTACATTATATTGTCGCAGGGTTAGGAACAAAGGGAAACTCTGCTTCTATGATATTTTTCAGAGGGTGCAAATCCTGAATAAAATGCCACAATCCCCCTGTTGCCTTCTTCACTGAGTACACAGCCCTGTTACATTGAGATTCAGATGTTCCCAGAATTCCCTGCTGCACTAGTGCAGAAATTGTCTCAAAAATGCCTTTGTCAGCTTCTTTAGATACGCAATATTGATTTACCCTCAGCAGAATCACCCCTTGTTTTAGTTTGATCTTGACTGCTTCTACCCCTTTCAACAAGCCAACGTCATACGGGCTGTTTGTCGATAATATGTTTGCACCTGTGCCAAGTATCCCTTAAGAAATTATGGTGGTGTCTTTTTCATCAGGGCCATCCTCTGTGGGACTTCCCTGTAATCTATTCTCACTCAGTAAGTAATGTTCATGGAAAACACTGTCTCAATACCAGAATAGTCACCCCAAAACAGTTCTTTGTCTGTCAAATCAGTCAATCTGTTTCCCTTCCCCTACTGCAATTACTGCTCTCCAAGCTCTCCTTTTATCATCTGTCCCGTGAATCACTTCTCTCTCTTCCCTTAATATAATTGTTTCCAATTCTAGTGGTAATACATGCCCTTCCTCCTCATCCACAGGAATGTTTGGTCTGCACAAAATCTCATTTGGCAAAAAATGACATCTACCCATACTGAAATAGCTTAGGATCTAGGGGCACCTCCCACCCTGTACGGTCTAGCTGCTGAATGCTTGAATACATTCTTGTGAATTCATATAAGGAATGCCTGGGGTAGAGCACACTTGTCAGTGAACGAGATGGTCATGTTGAGCTTACTCATCATGTCCTTTCTCATTATGTTAACTTCTGTCCCACGGGAATATAACAGTGGCATAGTGAGGTCATGCTCTCCAACGGAGATGGGCAATTCATCAGTGAAAGGAAGCAAATCTGTGGCGCCAGAAAAACCTTGAGCATTCATGGTAATGCCTGACATGGGATATCTCCTCTACGTAACACAGAACGTAGTTGCTGCCGTATCTACAAGAAAGGCAAAAGACTTGTCACTGATGGTTTCCCCACTCGTGGTTCCTCATTTGGGTCAGGTGTAACAGATATCACTGAACACATAGAGTCAGTCTGTCGGATGTCCTATTGCAGATATAAGCTCCTCCCTGTCCCTGTAAAGGGCTTCCCTCTGACTACAGCTACATTCCCTAGCCTTTGCATGGAAGTCTGTACCGTGGTGTCAAAACCTCTCGTGGCCACAGAATTCTGCAGTGCTGGTGCTTGTGATGCTGCTTGCGGTGGCTGGGTGTATAATGGTGCTTGTAGTGTGTGCATTTTGGGTGGTTCCAGCGGTGCTGATGCGTGTTGTGCTAGTGCCAATTGCAATGCACATGACTGCATCTGCATATGATCTTGGGCATAATAGTCAGGTTGTTCTGTATTGTATGCTGGTGGATGTGTCGTCCCCCTCTTGGGCCCTGCCAATTTTGTTGCATTTCTCCCCTGGCCCAACACACCCGAGCTACATGACCAACCTTCCTGCATGTCCAAGATTCTGTTCGGAGTCCCACGGGCCTAGACTGACCCCCGTTAAATCCTACCCCTCCTTGCTGCGCATGATATCCCACTCCTCTTCCACTGGGCATGCCCGCTCTTCGCTTGGGCTTTTTGTCCCTACAAGGGTTTTTCCCTGCTGACATTCCGGAAGGCTCTCGAGCCCCCTTTAACATCAGGGCCTCAAATGCTGTCTGGGCTTTTTGGCACTTTCTTCCAGCTGAACTCTGATGAACAGGTCAGTACATGCTTACACTTGATAGCTTTTTCTTGCTTCCTTTCCTCGTGTTTCTTTCTCGTGTTTCTTGCATTAACCTACAATAATGCACTATAGTCAATTGAATTTACGACCACTGTTTTGCCTGTACCTCCACTAATTTCCTCAACTGCTTCTGTACTTGCTCTGGTAGTCCCTGACTGACTATATGATAAAACAATCCCACGATTCACGAGTCTCAAGACGCCAGCATTCTTGGATCTCTTGAATATATTGAATAGGGTCTTCATCCTCACGCATTTTGTGTGCCATAATCACGCTTATGCCATAGGTGTCCACGTACCCTCAGGTCCTGCCATACAGCTGCCCTACAATTATTGAAAGGCACTCCATCAAGCACTGTGTTTTGCGCTGTCACTCCCTTATGCCCTGGCCATTTCCAGACATCGTCAGCTACCTCTCCAAGAATGCCGGAGAGTAGACTTTTCATGTCGCCCACTGCAAGCGTTGTCCCTGTTGTCAATCTTTCTAATTCATACATGCATTTCCCTGCCCCTGCAGTCAACGATGGCAGTTTACATCTCAAATTATCCTTTTCCATTTTTTGCCATGTGATGTATTGCGGTCGCCTTACACCCTTTTCTAATAGAACAAATTGTGTTAGCCCCATACTCTTCCCGGGCCGCCCAATGTCTTTCATTGCTGTATACACTCCCGTCATGCCAGCCCTCTTCTCTCTTGGTAACACCCTCAACCTTTGCGGGTACGGGATAACCTTGTCTGTGCTATGGAGCGCTTGGAGTGCTTGATGCGCCCTTCAGGGTCTAGCCTCCCTCTTTGTCCACTAGTATTTTCCATTCTGGGCTCCCTCCCTCGGAGGGGCCGTGCAAGGTCCTTCTCCCTTCTTCATCATTGCTGTCCCCTTGTTCCTCGTCAGTCCCCATTGTCCCTACACTGTCATCAGTCTCTTTATCTCCTTTGTCTTTGAAGCTCAGTTGTTTCAGCATATATTTTCACTGCTGACTTCTCACTGCTAAGCAAGTGAATCGCTTCGCCCGCTCGATGGGGATCCTACTGTGTTCCTGCTTGCCATAAGGGTAGCAGCACTATCTCTCCTGCTTCAGTATAATGGGCCATTCCTCCTCCGTATTCCTGCTTCGCCGTCTTCACTCTAAAATCTAGAAACGCTCATTATTTCTTCAACTTCCTTAAGGCATCTCTCCCTACTTTCTTCTCCCTCTAGCTCTGCTGTTTATCCATTTCCACCTTCACTTCGCACTGTCATTCATTGATAATTCTCTCAATCTCCAATTTCCTTTTCTCCTTCTTTGCTATTGCCTGTCTCTCTTTTTCTTCTTCGACTGTTCTTGTTTCCCTCTCCTCTGCTTCTTTTAGGTTTCTCCTCCATTTCTTCTCCTCCCTCTCCTTCTCTACCTTCATCACCTCCTGCATTATTTCTACCTATCTCTCCCTCTCTTCTTTTCTCTTTCATTTGTCCTCTCCCTCTTTCTCCCTCTGCTTCTTTGCTTTCCCCTCTGGGTCTCTGGACTCCACTGTGCCTCTTCCGTCAAGTTTTATCAATATTTGTCATCCCACCTACTTATTCGGTCGAACTGCTGTCCTGTCATCCCCTTTATGTCGCTAGGCTGCTTCTTCAACCCCTATCAACTTTGCTTGCAGTCATGGTCCCTACTTTTTTATTTGTCAGGTTATCTCTGCTAAGTGTGTCTTCACTACTGTATGCAGGAGTTGCATACACAGTATTGGTATAACCTGCTGCTTGTAATTCTTTCAAGGAGTAAAATCCCTGTCATCCTGTCGGTGGGTTAGTTGTCTGAGGAGGAGGAGGAGCCGTGGGCGCTTCGCCCCCTACATCATGCCAGCTGAGCATCCATTCTCCCTTCGGTGGGTCAGCCTCCTTGTCTGCAAACATCTTCCATACCTCCAATATCGCCAGTACATTGCTCAATACCTTGCCTTTGAATGCAGCATGCAAAATGCAAATATGTGGTCATGTGTTGCAGCACATATTTTCTAAGACTTCCTTCATGGCCTCGCCATTTTGCCCTCCGTATCGCAAGTCCTTTACGTGCTATACTAACATATTTTGTCCTGATATCGCGGGAGAGACTTGCACAAATGTCTGAGTGGAAACTCCCCCATAATGGCACAACACTTTCTGACTGCCGATACTTACTTGACCTCAAAGCAGGATTTTTTTGGATGTTTCAAACAATTGCACTTTTCTTTTTACAGTCCTCGTCAATAATAAATCACCTCTTCCAAGCACAACAATGTCCGACCTTTTCCACCAGCCTCTCCGGCTTCACCAACTTCAACAAGGATGCAACCCACGAGCCGCCCATACTCTAAATTCCACCCTTAAAGGGTGATCCAAACCTCTGAGTGCTCCCAGTGCCGCACCCAATGATACCACAATCTTTTGGTTTTGATTGACCTCAGCCACTCGAGTTAGCCGCGCCTTCACTTTTCAATCATCGCCTCACAGCGCTAAAGAACAAAACATTGTTCCTTTTTCTCCACCAACATCTGTGCCCCACTGTGGGCCGGCAACCTCTAGCCAACAGGCTATGTCCTATTCAAACCCTCTTTCTGATGTCATCAATCACTATGCATGCAAAACATGTGAGACAAACATATGAGACCAACACAATTCTCGACAATACCCCAACACAAATACCCCATGGCCATCGTCCTGCATTTAATCACAGGGGATACATCTCTCAAAGTGCCCACTCAGGGGCATGGCCCTTCTTCCATACCGTAGCACAGGAATACCATTTCATGTTTTTTTTAACTCTTTATTTTCCTGTGAAATGCAACAGGATGCCACCTTCCGTAAACAATGCTAGCGTGTAGAACCAGGGATACTTCATCCGTAACCTAAGCTAGCCCCTTGAGACAGGGATACTTTCATAAATAACAAAGAACAACAGGATACAACAATACAATGTCCTCCCTACCCACATTTGTTAGATTGCTGGACCCATACTTACACTCGGTGGATCTCCCTAAGCCCTCAGAAACCGTCACTCCCACAATATGCCACTCCGCCTTCTGGTCTGTTGGGCATCCCACGGGGAGCGGGCAGGAATTTCACCAAGAGGGCTCTTGACGACCGTCTCAGTTTTCACACGTGATGGTCACTTCGGGTCCTTGTGGGTCATGACGTATTCCTTCAGGCTCGCAGAGGGAAAGAATTGTATATTGCCTGGGGAATTGATGAACCGGCCTCTGCTACCACCTGAAGTGGGCGGCTGGGAAAAGCCCTAATTTCAATAGCAAGAGGTCCACTTCGGGGATAATCCCAACACCCAAGAAACAGAGAAAATCCCAAAATCTGATAAAGCCAACTGTTTATTATGAGATCTTGTAAACAGGGATAGAAATGGATACAACACGATTTGCAATATTCTCTGAATTCGTTACAGGCTTGTCACCATCTTTTATCAGGTTGTGACGTCATAAGTGACACATTCTTCTTCAAACCCAAGGTAGGCTGGGTTGGTTAGTGGGGCAGACTACATATAGAAGCTATATGGGGTAAGTGTTTTCATTGGCTACACACTATCTGGTGCACCGCCTCTGACCACCTCCTAGATGTTGCAAATACAAGCATTTCAGATTAGTGCATTCCAATTGAACAGTACAACAAAGTGTGAGCTGGTGCGGAAGGTGGGTAGGGATTGGTCAGTGAGGACCTCATCTGCCTTGGCTTTTTGGACAATTAACAGCCCGTGAGCAACAATTCAATGTGATGAGAACAGCCCCAAAGGTGCTGTCTGCGCTAATAAGACTACCTTCTCCGATCCTCTAGACCTTGAGCTTAGTACATTTAGCTTTCATCCTGTTATTGTTTTGTATTGTCTGTCCTGAGCCGGGTGGGAACAAAGGTCTCTGTCTGGCTCGAATGATAGGCTTTGTCCCTCAGTCTCAGATCACGTTTGTAGAGACAACTGGCTTGTTTTTCCCGCTCCACTTTTATGAGGATTTTCTACCATTTATGCATGCAGGTGTCTAACTTAGCAAACTGTTTCTAATGTCTTCCTTTGTCTGTGTCCTTGGGTGTCAATGTGAGACTCTCTCCCTTGATAGGTTTAGCTGGAACACGCCCACCAGATACACGACCAGGCTGGTCTTCGTTTCTCATTTAAATCAGTGAGTCAGGCCCTTTCCATTCACTCCAATGTGGCTACATCTTCCATTTTGGTTTTAATGGCTACTTATGTTAACTGAATGAATTCAGTGTTAATCAAGCTTAATTTCTTATAAGAGTATATGTCCTCTATTTAAGTGGGTCAAAAGCATCTTTTCTGTGTCTAAGAGAAGCTTTAAACTAAGTGTCTGTGTAGCAGGGATGCATATATGTTTCATGTCTAACCATCTTGATGTCAATTGCTCTCTGCATGGTCACAGTCAGTCAGTCCACTTGCTCCATCGTCTGCAAGTTTATCTCATCAGGATAGGGTCTGAATGGTTGTCTGAGTAAATAACATTTATCACATCTGCCAGTAAAGTGGTGATGAGAGGAGGGGGCCAGCAACGATGTACACCTGTAATTTCTGTATCATCAGGATGAGGGAGGGACCGGAGCGACGAGGGGCACATTCAGCTGTCCCTCTTCAATTTCATGAAAGGTTATGCCATGTCATCATGTCATATGATATGTCATGCACAATATGCCACATCATATCAATGGAGTATTATCTAATGCCTTATCATTAGATGTATATCATACATTACCATGAAATATGTTTCACATGCCAGTTCTAGTTATAGAACCAGTGCAACAACCAGATTCCACTGGCTGTGCACAATGAAACGATTGTTACAGTTGTTATGTCTTGTCTAATACTGAACTTGCCCTGGTGCTAGCCGTGATACGAACAATGATGCAAATCGAGTCTTGGCACCATGGCTATGACCAAATATATTTGGTATTTGTGCTGGGGCTGCAATGAGCAATGAAGATGCAATGACATAACTTGTTCTGTCCTAATGCTGGTTTCACAACATGAATTGTGTTGGTGTTAAGTGGCCAGAACTGTGTTGTTAAAAACAATAACACCAGAACATATGTATTTATTTATTTATGTATTTATATACAGGAGGAACAATGCTCTTTTGATTGCAAAAGAACGTACAATAGATAAGAAATCGGCTTTGATGGGAAGCAGTGAGCTTCTTACAATGGGCTGAGTTTGAGGATCATTCTGGCCAGGTTTTGGAGGGGAGTAAATGGAACAGTCACTGGGGACAATACATAAGTAGACATACATAGATTAAGGACAATGAACAATGGAAATTTGTAAGTGCAGGTAGGCGGTACGGCCCGCTGTGCTCAGGATGTGACCATGATGGCTGAAGTGCTAGAGTGGAGTCAGAAGAAGTGAAGGACAGAGGCAGGTTAGAAGTGAGGGAAACATTTTAGTTAGCAGCAGTGCTTTACTTAGCCTGCACACTCGAGCCGTGCCTCTTGGGTGGCGTGGCCTGGCAGGGGTTCGGTGCCACTATTAGGAGGAAACACTTACCTCATCTGAATGCTACCTGTTAGGCCACGCCCATGTAAGAGTCGTGGCTCTATTTTGCAAAAGGGCATGGGCCGTGGCCTAACAGACACCATTCAGGCCACATAAGTGTTTCCTTGTCTTCTGATTGCTATGCTTTCCCCCTGCCAGCCACCCCTTTCAATGGAGATCCGGTGATCATTACTCTCTCACCGTGGGTCATAATCTCTGCATCTCTAATGAAAGATGTGCCTGGCAGTGGGTTGGAGACACAATGAAAAGCTAGGCTTTTTTGTTGTTTTAAAGCCTGAAATTCTCGCATGAATGCGACAGCTTAAGGCTTTAAAAAATCAAATCCTTGCCTTTTGATTGTGTCGCAGAGACCCCCGCCAGACACCCCTTTCATTAGAGATGGAGGGAGGTTCGGCAATAAAATGACAAGGCAAGGCATTTTTTCTAAAGCCTGAAGCTCTCACACGCTAGAGCTTCAGACTTTGCAAAAAACGCCTTGACTCCTACCAGCCTGGTGTGCTGGGGTTAGCAGGGGACTTCAGGGGCCCCTGCACGGCCCTGTCTCAAACTCAATTTGCAGAGCCTGCCAGGCTCTGCCCAGGCTAGCCCTGGCCCACTTAAAGCCCTTGTTATCAAGCTGATGAGAGGTACGTTAAGAGGGTAACTTGGAGGCAAGGACGCAGGCTTTTAGTTTGGTTTTGAACAAATCCATGTGGACTGTTTCGGGGATAGCCATAGGAAAATAATTTCATGCAAGTGAAGCAAGAAGAGAGAAGGAGCAGAAGCGAGAGGAAGCACAGGGAGGGCAAGATGCCACAAGGGTAGTCGAAAAGGCAGAGCAGAGATTACGAGAAGGCTTGTACAGTTGGATAGAGGAGGATACATTCAGTGGTGCCTTACCATGGATAGATTTGTGAACCAGGAGAAGACATTGAAATCTGGCCTTGTATTGCATCGTTAGTCATCCAGCATGGTGATGGTTTGAGGAAGAAGGTGTGAAGTGAGTGTGAGCCCAGGTAGCAAAGTTAATGATCTTGTTGAGAGGACAGAAGCATAGTTGGGGAGACCAAAGAGGATGCTGGCACAGTAGTATAGTTTAGAGAAGAGAAGAGTGTTTAAGAGATGCTTGGCGGAGCAACAGGACCGCCACCGCTGCCCGCCAACTCAAACCGCTGGAGCATCATGCATCAACTCTTCTCAGAAGTTACAACATGATTTGACACAGCCCAACCTCAAAGAGACCCTGGTGAGCTCCCCAACCTGTATCGGAGGAAGCCTCTTTTGGGACACACAGAGCTACCGCATTTGAACCCGCTCAATTCCGGCTTGCTGCTTGGGCCCCACATGATCCACCGTACCCAAACTGAGTCTGATACACTCGCATCACTGCTTGAATCTGGGTTTGATGCTGTCAACCTGCTAAAGACCAGAAACAAGGTGCTGTCGACCAATAACTGCCCCCCTACAACCCACCTGTGCCCTAAAAACTGGTTAGGTCACTTTTCCACCTTTTTCACCCGAATACCTATCCTTTTTGTGGCTAATAATTAGCCTATTACCCCTATATTCATACTCAGATTGATGCATTCTTCTGTATAATGCACCTTCTCTTTTTTTCGTACAGGGGTAGGTCTTGTACAGTGTTTTCTAGTTCATTTTCTTGCAGATGGTGTGTTTGATTACAGTATATATATTTTTATAGAACCTTGATTAGACATCCCTTTTATTTTGGACAATGTAACTGTGTTTTTGTGTCAATGCTGTATCATATTCACACCCCTCTTTGGAGCATAGCCTTCCCTCGGCCCACATTATCACTAAAGGCAGAGGAGGTATATCTCTTAACTGTGCCTATTATACCTGTATGATTGTGGTAGTTCTTGGTTTGGAGAAGTGTGAGAGCTGAGGGGGCAGTTTTGCCACCACTCATCCTTGTTCTCCTGCAGAGCAGAGTCCAATTTTTTCACACACAGCAATGCACAATAGTGACAGTATTGCCACTACCAAGATGTGCTCATGCAGCATGTGCCAGAAGGCCATCCTACTTGAATAGGCCACTATCTGCACTGCAAAAACACAATCAAGTTGGCTGTGCCCAAGAATGCTAGTATTGCCACTAAGAAGACAGGTAAATGCTGGCTGTGGCTACGTATGCCAGTATTTCCCCTGTAAGAACACACTAAATTTGATTGTGCACAATAATGCATGGATTTGAGGTAATAAGACATTTCTATGCTGGCAGCACCAAAATTTACCAGTACGTCTACTGTATGAATAGACTTAAAGTGGGTGGTCCAAAAATGTCAGTGGTGCCTCCAAAACAAGTTTTCATGCTGGTCGTGCCAACAAATATCAGTATTGCAAATGTTAAGCACACATACAAGTTGGCTATGCCAAATATTACCCCTGAAAAAGAGTTTTTCATGTTGGCTGTCCCAATAGATGCCAGATGCCATTGTAAAAACAGTCACAAGTTGGTTATTTTTAATAATGTCAATATTGCCAATGTAAAAACACACTCATGTTGCGTGCCCAATAATGCCGTATTGTCACCATAAAACGAGGTTGAGTTGAGACACAATATAGAAGTATTAACCCATAAAACTGTTTTTTCTCCAAAGTTGCCGTTTATGCTTGATTTTTTTTAGCATTTTTAAAGCGCTCACACAGCCCCCGGGCATCGAGGCGCTGTTACAGGAATTGTTTGTTTTTTCATTTGCATAATTGTTTTGATTTTTTTGTCTTATTCGCGTATTTATAACGCGCTTAAACACCCAGAGGTTTCTAAGCGCAGACCGGGGGATCGAACCTGTGTTGCTTCGTGTGGTCTTGTTTCCAAGGCGCGCACGTTGCCGTTAAGCTATCCTCCCAGGACGTGACACCACACCACCCAGCCCTCCATGCTCCATGCACCAGCTTTCAGCCTGATGGCACCTCATCTCTCCACCCCTTGACCACTGCAAGAACCAGCCCCCTCATAAACATTGAATTAATTCCCATGTACACACACATACACATATATTCAATCATGCACACAGGGGTACACACAACTGTTTGAAATAAGTGTAGACAACTTACCTCTGCATTTTTTTATTTCTTTATTTATTTGTTTGTATATGGCGCTGAAAGCACACAGGCATCGGGGCACCAAAAAAGGCACAATGAGACCGCAGATAATTGACAGGACTATTAGATAGGTAGACATAGTTTTAGTGGAAAAGGAACATTTCTAGTTCTCGTCGGAAGATGGTGTGTTCCTTTAGTAATCTAAGATATGGTGGTAGTGAATTCCAGATCTTTGCTGCGACAATGGGGAAGGATCTTCCATTACTGTTAGTCAGTTTGAATTAAGTATATACATCTAATGCTAGGTTAGAGGAATGCAGCTTTCTTGCCAGCGCATAGGCAGATAGCAAGTTTTTGATGTACCCTGGCACTGTGCCATGTAGTGTTTTGTGGATCATGCTTGTCGCCTTAAACTTAGGCGGGCTGCGATCGGGAGCCAGTGGTGATCTTGACGATATTTAACAATGTGTTCTCTTCTGGACTTTTTTTTAATGATACGTACTGCATCATTTTTGGTGACTTGTAGATCGTGTACATTTTTCTTCGAGGCACCAATCAAAAGAGAGTTGCCATAGTCCAATCTGGGCAAGATAATAGCCCAAGCAACTGCAACACAGTTGAATTTAGAAAGGAAGGGTCGCCGATTTCTTAATAGTTTCAAATAGTATGAGCAGTTCTGTATGGTTTTATTGATGTGGTACTCAGAGCTTACCAGAGAGTCTATGTGAAAACTCAGAGTTTTGATCTTTTTGGAGACTTTGATGCTGCAGTCATGGATGTTAAAAGCCTGATATCTGGGGTCAAGTTTAGCTCTGGTTTTCCCTGATCCAAAAATCAGTAGCTCTGTCTTGTTCCCAGTAAGACACAGACAGTTTGTTTTTATCCAGGAATCGATAAAGTTGTAACAGGTTTTCCATTTGTTAGAGTCGAGGTCTTAGTCACCTGTGAGGTCGAGCACCAGTTGGGTGTCATCAGCGTAGTTGCTAAAAAACACCTCCAGCTTGTCGAGAAGGTCACATACGGGCCTGATGTAAAGGTTGTCACAGCTAAGTTTAGCATTGTACCTAGTTTCAATCGCAGATAAAGCAGAGCCTAGGAGCTTAGAAATCATTTTGAGCAATTATAAGTCTTAGTCCCATTGTAGCTGCATTGTTCATATATTTTAGACACCGCCAGAATTTTGAGTATAGGTAGTTTTATGTGGATATACATTTGTATTTTAGAACTCTAATACCCTTTTTAACTTTGTTCCTTTAATTTGTCTAAGTTTAAATAGCAGCAAGCACTTCACGTCCCTAATAGAAATATATAAGCCAGCTAAACTACACTACATGGGGCCGCCCACATGCTCAAATTTGCAAAAGAGGTGCGAGAGCGCCGGCTTGAGACCCCAAGCGGTCTGTGAGTGTATAAAGCCGTTGCCCGACCCAATAGGATCACTTTGATTGTCGTAGCTAAATTTAGCATTGTACCTAGTTTTGATCGCAGATGAAGCAGATCCTAGGAGCTTAGAAAGGAGCTTAGAAATCATTTTGAGCAATTATAACTTTTAGTTGCATAGTAGCCGTATTGTTCAGCAATTTTAGACAGTGCCAGAATTCTGAGTATAAGTAGTTTTATGTGGATAGTAATTTGTATTTTAGAACTCTGATATCCTTTTTAACTTTGTTCCATTCATTTGTCTAAGTTTAAATAGCAGCAAGCACTTCACATCCCTAATAGAAATATATAAGCCAGCTAAACTACACTACACAGATGTCTTGGGCCCGCCCCAGCGCTCAAATTTGCAAAACAGGCGCGAGAGCGCCAGCACAAGACCCCAAACGGTCTGTGGCGGTCCGTGAGGGGCCGGAAGTGAGGAAGCTGGATAATTTTCTTCTTTACTCCATGGGGATCGCGAAAGTAATGGTTGCCATTGCAGCAGCGAGAACCATCTTCAAAAGCCACAATCCTGTTCTAGACCTCGGAAAAACTGTAATTTCATGTAAAAGCAATGAAAGTAGCCATTTCCAGAAACAAAGCACCCACATATTGACTGGAGCTACTGTCGAGGGAACAATAGATGGGCTAGTTTGGGTGCTTTCTGAGCTGAGTAGTACACTGGAAGGTACACCAGTTTCAGAAAGAAATTACAGTTTCCCCCCCCAGGCGAATCGCACCCTATTCAGGAGAATGATGACACTCAAACTGGTTCTACCTACAAAGGTACTAGTGATTATGACACAAAAATGGGTGATCATAATCCCCTCTGTGTTCTCTCACTTAACACAAGGTCATTGATGAAGCATGCCATACAAATAGCAGACTACATATTTCAGAAATATTTGGATATCTGTGCCTTGACAGAAATGTGTATGCATTATGCGGCAGGCCCGAATCTGGCTCATGTTATCCGTGAAGGTTATAATGTTTTAAGCACCAACAGGGATAATAAGGGGGCTGGGCAATTATTTATAAAATGCTACTAGATATATGGAAGCATGATATCCAAGGTCCTACTGGGTGCAAGACCGTATGTCTTAAAATCAGAACGGACGCATGTACCACAATGAATGTCCTGCTGATTTATCGGCCCCCCCATCTCTATGCCAGATTTTGTAGCACAATTGAATAGCCTGGTTTTGTCCGACCTTAATGGAATGGCCAAATGGCTCATAATGGGAGTCTTAACCTCTGGAAGGACGACCCCAAAGATCGAGCATCCAAGGAACTTGTCAGATTCATGAAAGCTATGGGCTTTACACAACATATAGATAAGCCTACCCATTCCAAAGATCATATATTGGACTGGGTATTCTCACTGAATCTTAAGATTGGCACTCCAGACATTACTCTGTGCCCCTGGTCGGACCATACTTTCATTGAATTTGGGGTTGACATTAGGACCCAATGCAAATGGACCACACCTAAACAAAACTGGATTAAATCCAGAAATATCAAGAGGGTTAACTTGGAATCCTTAAGTACCTAGATACCAGCTACTCCGCAGGAAGATATGTTGCTAACCCCTAATGTAGAGGGCTTGACCGACTCCCTATTGGACTCATTTTCCAAAGCAATTGATGTTATAGCTCCCTTCAAGAATAGGAAAGTCATCAATCACACCAAAATACAACTGGTTCGCAAAGGAACTCAAGACTCAAAGAGAATAAAAAAGGAAAACCTGTTATCAGGCGAGAGGTTCTAAGGCGGAAGACGATAGGAAAACATATCAGGGAGCAGCCAACAGATTTAAACTTGCAGTCATAAATGCTAAGAAAAAATCTTATGAAGCACACATTCAAAGTCCTCAACCTGACTCCAAGGTCATTTTTGCAATTCTCAGAGAATTGGAGAAACCTGACATTAAATATCAGGAGGCTATTGATAAGGATCAGACATGGTGTTCCCTGATTCAAGAAGCAATGATAACTAAGATCAAATAAATTTAAAAAGTCATTGAACAAACCTTGAATTTTCAGCTCACGGATTCCCTTACGGTGCCACAGGAAAATGTACCCACGCCCCTGCAATCTAAGTTCAATTTTAGGAGTATTTCAGAAGAAGAACTTCGTACCATCTTAGCCAAACCTAAGCCGAAAAGGGGACTATTTTCCAGCAACGGCTGTTAAGGCCTGTTCAGAGCTTCTGATTAGTTCTCTTACCAGGATCGTGACTGCCTCATTTAAAGAGGGTAGGGTTCCTGCCAGGATGAGGGGCTCTTGGATCACCCCATTGCTTAAGAAATCTGATCTTGACCCAAAAATTGCCACTAATTATCGACCCATCTCCAATTCTCCCTCCATACTCAAGATACTGGCTAGAGTGTCTTACAAACAACTTCTTGGCCACATAAAAAATCACCCCTATCCTGAATAAAGGTCAGTCGGGCTTCCGTCCAGGTTTCAGCACCGAATCAGCAATGCTCGAACTAAAATCTAACATAATGACTAATATAAATGATGGCAAAATAATGTTGCTGATGTCTTTGGACTTATCGGCCTCATTTGATTTGGTGGATCATCCCCTCCTTCTGGATAGACTGCAGAAGGTAGCACATTTTAGTGAGCAAGCAAAGGACTGGATGCAGTCTTTCCTATGGATGAGGACCATGCAGCAGCAGACCCTGTTTTAGTTTGTTATGGTGTCCCGTAAGGGGCTTCGCTCTCACCTGTCCTATACAATCTCTTTACAGTCCCCTTCTTTCACATGCTAGAAGGTAAAAATATTTATTTTTCAAACTACGCGGATGAATCACAGTGCCTCATTCCCCTATCAGGCATTCATGAGAAGGACGCTCTAGGAGTATCAGAGTTATATGACCTCATACACGAGTGGATGGAAATGAGTGGGATGGCGCTGAATCACAGTGAAACAGAGCTAATGATTATTGGCTTGAGAACCAGACTTGCTAAACTTGAACTGGAGAACAACTCCTTTCGCATAGCGGATCAGGATATACCATTGAAGGAAAAAATAAAAATCTTAGGAGTGATACTTGACCAGACTTTGAACATGTCTGCCCAGGTTAGTAGCCTGGTATCAGCGTCTGAATACTATATTAGGCTTCTTTCACATATCCGTCCTTTTATATCCCAGAAAGGCTGCGAAACGATCATTCGAGCCATCATCTCTGCTAAAACAGATTATTGCAGCTCTCTCCTCAAAGGAGTAGGGAAAATCGAACTCACAAGACTTCAAGTGGTGCAGAATTGCACCATTAGAACAATCATGGGACTAAGTAAGTTCGATCATGTATCAGAGGTGAAAAAAAAACTTCATTGGCTACCTATTGCGGAGAGGATAGAGTTTAGGCTGCTCACAATCACTTATAAGTCTCTCAACAGCTCTTTTCCTGCTTATATTGCTAAAAGACTTATAAATAAACCAGTGGTGCACTCTCTACGTTCAAATGGTGAACGAAACCTGTACATTCCAAGAACAACATTGGAACTAGTTAGAAGGGGTGCCTTTTCGGTGACTGCCCCGGCAAAATGGAATGCCCTGCCTTTACATCTGAAAAGCTGTTTGACTTTGGTGGTTTTTAAGAAAAAACTTAAAACTCACTTATTTAAATAAGGTTGAGTGCTTCATCTTTTAAGCTAACTTTTTTAGCTACTGATCGTCTTTGGCGCCTGTATGCCTCCGGGCCTTTTTGGTTGCGCCTAATAAATAATGTGATGTAATGTAGTGTTGAATAACAGCGGGAACATGCAGGTCCACTGTGGGACGCTACAACTAATTGGGGCTAAGGGTGAGGAGGAGACATCCCAGCAGACTCTGGAGCTCTGGTAAGATAGAAATGACTATACCCAGCTAACGGAGGCTGGGCTCCATAGTCCTATATCTCTCAAGGTAGAAAGAAGTCGATCGTGGACCAAGAGGTCGAAGGCTGCCGACAGATCTAATAAGACAAGCATTCCAGTTGGTCCTTTGTCCATGATGTTGGCTTTGCATGCCAACCCTAGGACCCCATGTTGCTGCCACCACCCGCTCACTTCCAGGCTCCCAGAATGTCCCCAGGCAGGGAGCAAGTGTAGATGTTATTCTACACCTCTCTCTGAGTCATACTTCCTTTGCAAACCCGGGATCCTTAAAGCCAAAGGCCATGAAGACCATTAGCTGGCGAGCACAGGAGTGCCCTATTACACAGAATGTTCATGCAGTACCCATGCCTGCATACTCAGATGAACCATGCAAGGTTAGGACAGCAAAACACCTTTGGCCTTGAATTTTGCCTGATCAGGCCGTTGTAAACCATGTAAAAAATTAACCTGATTCCCCCACGACACAGTACAGCTCAGGGGATGTATGTCAGCTGCTCGCTGCAGCTGAGCATACATACATGTATCATAGGGCCTGCCCTCTGGCCTACCTAATTTCATGCATTAGCAGCATAAGGTACAACCTGATTGTCCGCAAGCCCCACGTTGTTATGTGGGCGGGGCCTAATCGAGGCCACGCGCGCAGAAGCGCGAGGGACAGGACATTGGGGTTAGGGAGGGGCCAAGGGAGTTTCCGGCAGTTGCCGCTCTGTTGAAATAAAGAGAAGTTGCACGACATAGCGGCTCCGTGTTTTATTTTGCATGCGACCAGCCCGCGCCCAGCGTATGATCACACAATGGCGACAAGGGGTGCTCAACACGCCCGTGCCTTAGGTAGAGGCTGCCGTCGGGCAGTGAAGCGCACAGCCGCGCCTCCCTTCAGCGCAGGCCGGACCGTTCCACAGCACACGTGAATTACGCGCGTATACAGCAACACGCACTGCAACGGTAGAACGCATACGTTCCAAGGACCAACTGCAGACAGGCCGACATCACCCCGGGGGCGGGCCTCAATAATGGCACAAATTACCCACGAATATACGCAGAGGCTCAACCAAGCAGTCGTGACACGATTAACTGCTGGTGCGCACGTGCTGCTCACTGCGTCACTACGGCAGTGTCTACACCAGATCGCCTGAGGGCATACACCCCATGAAGAGCCCAATAAGCACGAGGGGCAGAAAGGACACACCAAGAGAAAAAGAAGCTGACAAACTTCTGCAAAAGATCACCTGCTCACAGTAAGAAACTTTGGCAAGCACAATACGCACCCTCAACCATGTCTGACACGGCGCAAGCCACCGCTTCATCGTCAGGCAGCACGGACAACGCCCAAGGAGATGGACAACCAGCACAAGCGGCAGGCGGCACAACGCAGGTCATGCACATGCCAAGCCCGTTCGAGGTAAGAGACACTTCGAACCTAGGACCCCGGTGGACCACATGGCTGCGAGACTTTAAATTTTACACAGGGGCCATCGGTTTGAAAGATGATGAGAGGCTCAAAAACACACTGTTCATGGCAGTAGGGCCAGCGGTAAGAGACATTGCCGGAGAATTGCTAAACGTTGAAACAGTAACATACGGAGAACCCCACGACAAACTCTCCCAATACTTTGCTCCTCACACCAATATCGACTATGAACGCCACATATTCCACACAACAAGGCAAGAGAAAGTAGAATCCATAGACAATTATGTCATGCGCCTCCGCATTAAACTGAGACACTGTGAATTTCACAAATACTCTAACGAGGAAGCCCTGAGATCCCAAGTCATTGCAAGGTGCCTCTCGCAACCGTTCCGCAAACAACTGCTTCAGAAACAAAGATCCTTGTAAGAAATATTGGCACTCGCTCGCATGGAAGCAGCGGTAGAGTCGCAACTGGACAATCTGGGCAGAGTCACTATCCAACAGCCCACAAGTAATCCGGACATCATAAACAAGCTGTACACAACCCCGAACCAAGGAAGCAGGCGCCCAGAAGCCACATGCTACCGATGCGGGTATGAATATCCGCACACGGGTGATTGCCCAGCCATGGGGCAACAGTGCGCCTCATGCGGGGGCATGGACTATTATCGAGCAATGTGCAAAAATGCACCCACCATGAACAGACAACGCACCCAGGACAGACGAAGAACAGCACGTCACAGCCCGCCCAACATGAGAAGGGAGGATGAACAAGCCCCTCCCCGAAGAGAGGACGGAGACCGCACGGCTCCACCTCCCCGTGACGACAGGCGATTGTGGGAAGGGACCAGACGCTCTCAAAGGAGACGCTCCGTTCGATACGTGGAGGTACGTTCCCCCACCAGTAGTGAGACACCATCCTCGGAAGACGACCAGAGGAAGAAGGGGTATGTCTGGGCACTCAACAACAACACGGCCACCCAACACAGCGCGATCCTCACGCTTCACGTCAATAATACCCCACTCCAGTACCTCATCGACACGGGAGCCACAGTGAATATAATAAGTGAACAAGCCTATGAGGCGCTCATCCCACCACCGAAGATCAAGCAGACCACTGTCGACATCTATCCATATGGAGCGACAACCCCACTACCATGCAAAGGCATGATCATGGCCTGGTGCACACACAAGGAACATGCAGCAAAAATTCCCTTACACATCCTCAAAACGGAAGCCAACAGCGGGTGTATCCTTAGTTTTCGCACGGCAGTAGACATGGGCTAGTCCATATCCTATACCAGCTGATGGCCCATAAGTACTTCACCAAGCCTGCAAACATTGAGCAAACATTCCCCAATCTATTCAGAGGACTTGGCAAACTGAAAAACAGGAAGGTGCACCTGCACATCAACCCACAAGTCAAGCCAGTGGCCCAACACTATCGTGGCATACCGATCAATATTCAAAGACAAGTGGAAGAGGAATTGGACAAACTCATCAAAATGAATGTGATCGAGCCCATTTCAGGCCCCACGCACTGGGTATCACCCATCGTCCCCGTCCCAAAAAAATCCCCGGATGGATCCATACGCTTGTGTGTCGACATGCGCAGAGCCAATGTAGCCATTGAACGGGAAAGACATCAGTCACCCCGAATAACGGACATGATCCATCTTTTACACAGGGCGAAAGTCTTCTCGAAACTGGATTTAACAAAAGGATACCACCAGATTGAAATTGCCCCAGAATCCAGGTACATCACCACATTTGTGACCCACCTTGGCCTATTCCAGTATAAACGACTTAGTTTCGGCATCTCATCGGCAGCCGAGATATTCCAGGAGGAGATACAGAGTGATCAGACACATCCCCAACTGCCTGAACTATTCAGATGACGTACTCATCTACGGCAAGACACAGGAGGAACACGACAGAGCACTACACAGAGTGTGTCAGGCCCTAGAAGAAGCAGGACTCACACTAAATAAAGCAAAGTGTGAATTCTCCAAAGGAGCGCTGAGATTCTTCGGTCACATCTTTTCTGAAAAAGGGATGCGACCAGACCTGGACAAAGTCAAAGCACTAAACGCAGCTCCACCCCCACAAAACACGTCTGACCTACGCTCATTCTTGGGTTTAGCCAGTTATTGTTCCAGATATATAAAGGACTACGCCACCGTAAGCAATCCGCTACGTCTCCTTACCCGCAAAGACGTGCCCTTCACGTGGTCCACCGAGTGTCAGGCGGCATTCGAGGACATCAGGAATGCCATCTCACACGCAGAAGACATGGCGTATTTTGACGCCCAGAGGGCCACGGAAATGATCGTCGACGCCAGCTCAGTTGGTTTAGGCACCATACTCACCCAGAAAGACCTCAGTGACCCATCCAACGTCTACGTAGTGGCCTACGCCAGCCAGAGCCTCACCACCACAGAACAGGCGTACTCCCAGGCAGAGAAGGAGAGCTTGGCAGTAGTATGGGCATGTGAATACTTCCACTTGTTTCTGTTTGGCAAGGAATTCACCATAGTAATGGACCATCAAGCACTACTGACCATCTATGCCGATCCAAGAGCATGAATGCCCCGAAGGATAGCCAGATGGGGTCTGCGACTACAGGACTACAAGTTCACGGTGGTACACCGCCCGGGTAAGGACGAAAACCCCGCGGATTACCTACCCAGGCACCCCACGAGACCATAGCGGATGCTTACATAAACTATGTAATACATCACTTGCAACCATTGTCGGTGGGGTGGCCGGAATTAGCCACGCACTTGGAACAGGACCCAGCTCTCCGAATCGTAAGGCACTGCCTACAAGCCAATAGAAAAACCCTCATGAGACAGCAAGCCAGGGACGAAGCCGAAACAGTACGCGAAGACGTCAAATGGCTGGATCAGGTGCGCGACGAACTAACGGTGGTCGAAGACCACATAGTGCTCAAAGGATGTAAGGTAGTGATCCCGAGAGAACTCTGGGAAAGGACAGTGCATTTGGCACACGAGGGTCACAGGGGAGTGGTAGCTACCAAGCGTCTCCTCCGACAAAAAGTCTGGTTCCCTCAACTCGACAAGCTGGTAGACAACATTGTGGGGAAATGCCACATCTGCGCACAGGTAGCGCCACCTCCACACCCCAACCCACTGCAAATGTCTCCGCTGCCCAAGCAGGTGTGGGAGGAGCTAGCGGTGGATCTATTTGGACCTCTTGGAGATGGCACCCACATGGTGGTTCTCATAGACGAACACTCCCGTTTCCCAGATGCGCAGATAGTACAAAGCAGCACAACGGCCAGCGTCATACCGGCCCTGTACCGAATGTTGTCGGCATATGGGATCCCCAAGATCATAAAGTCGGACAATGGCCCCACATTTGCAAGTCACGATTTTCACAACTTTGCCAGATACATGGGGTTCCAACACTGCAAGATCACCCCGAGATGGCCACAGGCAAACGGCATGGTCGAACGATTCATGGTCAGCATCAAAAGAACTCTACAGATAGCGAACATCCAGAACAAATCGTTCGAACAGGCCCTCAACAAATTACTGAGAGAATACCGGCACACACCCCACAGCACGACAGGGATATGCCCTGCGGACCTAATGTTTCGAAGACCAATCAAGACGAGACTACCAGAAGATCCAAGGACACCGGAAATGACAACACTGGAACAAGAAGCTAAAGAGAACGACGACACAGCCAATGCAAAGATGAAAGAGACTGCAGACCGCAAGAGAAGAGCTCAGGAAACGCCAGTGCAGGTGGGAGATGAAGTGTGGCTGCGACAACAGAAAACGAGGAAAGAAGATGCCACCTTCGCACCTACCCCGCTCATTGTGACACACAAGAAAGGTACAATGATTACCGCGCTAGGAAATGACTGCTCAAACGTGACCCGAAACGCATCGCACTTTAAACGTGTGGCACCCAACCCATCGATGGTGGGGGAACTGAACAGTGGAACGGAGGACAAAAGAATGCAGGACGAACAGTACAAGGTGACGCAGAGGAGTCCCAAGGAGATCGGGACACCGCACAGTCAGTGAAGGAATGGACAACCCCTAGAAGCTCAAGGCGCCCACAGAGGTGCCGCATGAAGCCACTGCGCCTCATAGAAGAAATCGGGTAAGAACGCTGGTGCTAAAAAGGGGGGAGATGTCCGCAAGCCCCACGTTAAGGGCAATGAAGTTGTGGCAATGTATTTTTATATATTTCAAGAAGAGGGATGTCAGTTTTGATCAGATGGTGGAGGCATTCCTGTGAAGGGTGTCAGTACAAAAGCACAAAGATGAGAAGAAGTGGTGGGTCAGTTTATGATGGTAAAAAAAAAGTGGAACCTATACCAGTGACAAAACAAAACAAATAGACAAAATATGTATGTAGGAAACTGGTGACTTACAACAGTAACATTAACCTAAAGAGGAGTGCTATATAAATATACAAGATTACATTATTGAGAGCAAATGTTGAGCGTTGGTAATGATGAGTTAAGCTGACATATTTGAAATTGGACATTTTGAGCCTAATGGACACTAGAAATCGTGCAAATTAATTAATTGTTAATTTTATGTAAAAAAAGGACGTGGCTCATGAGACAACTCTGCCCCATCCCTTTCTGGTGGTCAAAACAGTCCCACTGCCAGATGCCCCCCCTTCACTCCTCAGAGTTTTTTACTGTAATGCTAGATGTGGCGTGCACGCTCTCCAGGAATGAACGGCATCTCTCTCTGGCTGGGATCTTCGTTGAGGCAAAACCTGAGCGTAGCTTGATCATTCGCGCAATACTACATTGACGTGTTTTGCTTCTCATCAATTGTGAGGACTAATGGGCAGTAGCAATGCACATTCTTTCATCCGTCAGTGACTCATTTCCTACTGAGGAGTCTGATCCACGCCCAATTGCTATAAACAAATGTCTATTTATTCCTATGACAACAGGCCAAACTAGTATGGCCACTTTGTGACTTAAGGCCTGGGCTTCAGATCCACAGCTATCTCCCGCCTGAGCCTACCATGTTTTTCTCCCAGCGCCGGCCTCCACCAGTCCCACTCGAAGTAAATACATTCAAGCAGATGTTAAGCGTTCTCCTTGGACGAGGAATCGTTGCTTTGGCTGCTGTCTGTTTTTGTCTTATGTGAATTAAACTGCCTCCGGCTACCATCATTCTGTGCCCCACAGATGGTACATCAGATGGAAGGAGAACGAGAGGCCCAAGAACCATATGCAGAAGTGTAGGAAGACATCAGTGTGAGCCTGAGAAAGGCACACTCTGTACTCTTCTGAGGAAGTTGCCAGCACTTGTTATTCCTGAAGCCTGCATTCCCGCGAAGCTTCACTAGTCATTTCAAGCTACAATTGCCTCAATTTACGAATCATTTTAATGGAACAGGAGTCTGACACATATTCACGCCAGGAAGTCAGAAGCTGGTTTTCCATTTCTGGAATACAAGCCGAGGCATTCAGTGAGGGAGTAATCGTTCGGGTTTGGAAGCTGGGAGATATTTGCATACAGTGGGAACAAGGGCGACAAAAGACTTGCTCACTCATTCCCTAAGCCTAAGGACTTACAAAGCTAAACTCTGCCATAAAGTAGAAATAAATACATTAAGGGCCTGATTTACAAAAATGTTTTCAATGGGACTTTCCCATGTTAACACATTTTTGTAAATCAGGCGTTAAGTATTTTAACTCCACCTCCAAAAACTCTCAGTCCTCCCTCATCCGTTGCACAGCGTCTCCCCCATCCTTGCGCCCTTTCCTGATGCTTTCTACTCCACAGTGTCAGGCATAGCCTGTCGCCTGTAAATTAGTGTGTCTATTTTCGTTCCCTGCCCCTTTCACTTCCTGTCTGCCATTAATCCTGGAACTAATACCTACATAAACTCTGCCCATTCCAATATTAGTTACTGTTTTCACCCAAAACTAAAACGTAACATCTTTCAATTAATGCCTGAAGGTGCCAAAGATCTTGTGTCATCTGCGCACCAAAAGTTTCTATAGACTGCAAAAAGCAGTTTAGAAAATTCATCAGCCCATGAATGGAAATGGGCATCTCTACATAGGAATGATAAACCTTGTCCTGCTGGAACAATACAGGCAGGCTAGTATGTTTTTCTCCATTATTCAGGAACAATAAGCCTTCACACTTACAAACCCCTATACTTCCTTGTTAAACTCCATGTGCACACTATCAAGAGTATCATGTGAAAGCCCCATCCCCCACACACTCATTAGAAGAAACAGTATTCAACCAAACAGCATGCCATGCAATGTCACCCACAACTGTGTCAGGACGCTAAGTAATTCTCCCAACACAAGAAAGGTTTAAAATTGTGTGTACCAACACACATGTCATAGGCAAAATGTGGCTCAATCAGATGCATCTACCCCAAACAAGGGAACCGCCCCCACACGAAAGCCAACGCACAGTTGCCTGCCATAAAATGTCTTCTTTTTATGGGTGCCACTCATCTGCTGCTTTATTGGCCCACTGTCCACATTCCCTTGCCACTCTACCCTTAAGAATCCCAGGTACTCTGTGGATAAGGAGCGATCAACTAATGCTGACCTGCAACCTCATCCCTCATGCAGCCCTTGTACCACCCCAGACTAATCCTACCACAGTTCATCACCTGTAATGAATGTATTACAAAATATTATCTTTTCAGCGTAACTCCCAAAGTCCCAAAACCCACAAACACATCTAAAAGGCAATGCATATGCCAGGGACATGTCACAGAAAACCTCTGCTCAGGTTTCCCTGAGTGTAGTGGAATCACTCTTTCACTTACCACGCACACCTGAGAATTCACCTGAAGCATATCCCGGAAGGCAGCTGAAAACCGTAGAACACTGTGGAGCTTCAGGTAGACACGGTAGTGTCAAAGATGGTGCAGAGGACTGCATGCTCCTTTAAAGCTGTACATCTAAACTGGAAAACCAAGTGACCATAGACCCTATTTTCCCAATTATGCAATTCCAAAACACATTTAATGATCACTTTAATTAGCGATTGTATTGGTCCCCTATAGATGGGCCAATCAGGTAAAGACAGAGTGCAAACTCGAAAGAGACAATAAGGAGTCAGCTTACTCGAAAGCCCACAGCCTCATGGGTATTAAAGAGCAGCAGGCAGTCATTCGTTGTCTTGGATCCGAAGGAGGTAGACATGTCAATCTCTGCTCCTTGCCTAAAAGGGAGACTGCAGCCTTATATAAGGTTTTACTCCATCAACATAGATGTGGTGTGGTTGAATGCAAATCTGCCAAGCTGCTAGGATTCCTGCCACGTGGGGTTATCTACATCAGGCCGCCAGTCCAAAGCTGCTTGTCTTGCACCAGCAGCATGTCCGAACTGGTGGCGCTTATAGTTGTGAATAAGATCAGCAGGCATCAGAAAAATCTCACTGGCTGACATCCTGTGCAATTTCCGAGGGGAGTTCAGTGTTTTGGAGGAACTCCCCACATTCCATTATGAGGGGAGTGAGACACAGGGGATAGGGTTGAACTAGCTGATACTTGATATGTCAACAAGTGGTGGATGAGGAATGATTTTGCCAGCTCACTATCTGCACAGAGACACAGTTATGTGGCGTTAAGAACAACCTTCTGCAGTCTCAAACCTGGAACTACCATTCCCCACAATGCACCTCAAAAAGGCAGACTGACCCTATGGAACACAAAAAGTATACAAGCAATGCAGTGCTTGCAGACCATGTACTGCAGTGCCCATACTACATGAGAGTATGCGCCCAGCAGAAGAGACCACAGAATGCCACTCTCTAGGAAGGGAATTCCAAGATGGTGCAGTGTGCAACAGATACTTATGAAACTTTGTGGTTCTTTTTAAAGCCTAATAGAAACCTTAACTCCATCAACCAAACACTGAAAATATGTAGTAGTCATATAATTAGGGAAATAAAAAATCCTGAAAGGAATAATCAACATGAAGAGGGATACGAAAGCGATTAGGTAATAAACAATCAGAGGGAGCCATACAAAATATCCCACAGCCTCAGGGGTATGAAAAAAGCTGACCGCAAGGGAACCAGAGATACCTGCTGATCCTCCCATACTACAAGAGGATATTTCCGAAGAGAAGAAGACTGTGGGAATTACTGCCTGGAGGAAGGCAGTACAAGCATGGTAAGATTGGGAGGGGAGGTGGAGAGTTGCTAAACCCTGGAAGACCTGGAGGAGAAAGGCTGACCATGAAGGCACAACAGCAGCCCCCTCATGTCCTCGGCGTAATTAGAAAGGTAAAACAAGGGTTTTCTCTCAGAGACCAATAGGGAAAGACTGAGGCCCTTGGCAGGAGGGAATGAGAGTATCAGCTGCCTGAAAAGGACCTTGAATAAGGGGGTAGAAATACCCTTTAAAGCTCAGATCCAGGAGGATCATATCCAGAATCCTGAAACCCAAACGTCTAGGAACGGACGTGTCCTGAATTCAGATACCCATGTCGGGGAGAGCCATGTCATGAATCCTGAAACCCAAGGTCCTGGATGGATATATTGTGAATCCTGAAAAACTTAAGCTTCAGGAGAGACCTGATGTGATAACTGTAGACATCTCCCACTAACCCTGACGAAATAAGAGCAGGAAGAGCCAATGAGTGAATATTGCAAGACCCCTGAGTAGATTAAGAAGGGAAAACTGTGCAACAGAGTACCTGGGAGAGGGCCTAAGACATGTGGTAACAGCAGAGAGGCTGAAGCGCTGACCGAACTGTGAGTATCAGTAGAATAAACCTTACAAGGAACATTTATTAGTTTTGATTGTAATACGCAATAGGGCAAAACATATAGAGATTAGGATAATTGAACTCTTGTGTTGGCCAACACTTGGAAGATATTGGGAGAATCAGAACCCTAGAACCACTTATTGTGTTAGCCCTTCCTGACACAGTTTTATATATAAGTTCCTCTTTAGTTTTAAAGTTTCCATTTAGTCCATTTAAGTCATTTGTCTTGCCCCACTTTAACCATACGTGTACTAAAAATAAGAGACATAAAACCTGTTGTGTGATTACCTCAAGTTACCACAGGCAAAATAATTGTTCATTTTATCAAATTCGCCTGCCCACCGGGTGCATACTGACTTCTCAGGGGGCAAAGCAGAGAAAAATACTGGGCTTGAAGCTTGAGGAAATGCCTTCCCATCCCAACTGCCATGTAAGCTGTGGGAGTAGGTCATATAGGGGACTCTGTATTGTGTCAATTTTTAGCACAATAGAAGTAAAAAAACTGTCAACACTGTTAACAATTTAGAGTCATCAGGAGAGACGCTGTGTATGAGCACTATGACTATGGATAGTCCATAAATAAAATACAGTGTGTACATTAAAGTATATATGCACAGTAACTCCAAAGAGCACCCAGTGATCCTGAAACCAACGGGAGCTATGCCATCCTCCATTTTCAAATAACCATAAACACAGCATGAAGCAGTGTGCTAGTGATTACTTTTACCCTACACCTTATACAAATGTTTTCTCTCAACAGAAATCTACATACGTTACTATAAGGTCAGAACAAGACTGGGTGTGTAATCTTATTTCAAGGCTGTCTCAGCATAGCCCAGAAGCCATTAGTTTTACCCCAAGCCCAGAAGAGTACCACAGTAAACAGGTACTTCACACCAGAGTCCAATTGTAACTATACCAGTCCACTACTATTGTGCTAACAAATAGTTTTATGTCATAGACATTCATTCCAGTTTATGTCTTTGTATTGCAATATTAAGGAAGTTATGCCCTGATGAAGACGAAGACCTTGCCAAAACGAGTGCACATTCAAATTAAGAGACCAGCTCTATCTGAAAGCAGCCAGCAAAACTAAAAATATATTTAGCTAGTAGGCACCTTATACTTTATAGAGGCATTCAGCACGTTACTATATTCAGACCGATTTGGTAACATATCCGTTTGTTGGCTGCAATATCATTAGGCAACACTTTAGTATTCTAGATAGGGAGTAAATGTTCATACAAGCCATTAGGAGTGTTGTACAAACACATGCAAGGGGAATGTTCAATTATATATTAACAGGGGAAATTTGAAACGGGAACAATAGTTCAGAATAACTGTCAGAGATTCCCACCAAACCCTATCGCATATAAGCACTTTTTAACTTTTGTATTAATTTTTGTATTGGTATTATATACACAGTATATGTTGTGAAATTAGCAATGTGCTATATGAATGTTATGGTAATAGTTGTATTTATAAACAAGCACTTTTTGTAGTCACTTTATGAAATAAATAATAAATAATTGATGTATTAAGATTACTGCAGTTGATTGACATAAAGCACACCCATTGTAGCAGTGGGCTAGCCACTAGGACTTCCTAAGTAGGCACCTATAACCTCTAGAGAGGTAAGAAATATATTGAAGTCGTCACTTATGAATGAAGCATAGAACATCATCCATACTCTTGACTAGTGTGATTTTTGATTGTTCTGAGATAAAGCAACTTCCTCTCCACTAAATGGTTTCATCCATTGCCCTTTCTGTTAGACATAGACTACTAAATGGAAGGAATTACAATTTTGTGTCGCACATTTGGGCATTTATTTTGTTAAATACGTTTTTTATGAAGCATTTATGATGAATGAGAACAACAAGTTAAATTCAGCAGTTAAAATAGTTATAAATATAATCCTAACAAATAATCTTGAATAAATACAAATGCTTTGTTAACAATTTAAAAGAGTCAAAGTGGTGTATCAAGGTTATAAATAAAAATTAAACATTACATTGGTAATACAATACACATTCATTGCAGAAGTAATTAGTATTAATAAAAGTGATTGACACAAACTATATGGCCATTGAAAACAAATTAATTCAAAGGAAATACAACATAAAGGACAATGAGAGACACAGAACGGGGGGTACATGTGGTAATATGATATATTTGAGAAGTTACAATGAAGATGTATTAAGATATTAAGAAAACAGGATTCCATTTTTGATTATAATTAGGTACATCTCCAATAGTAACGGTACAACCCTTTTCAATCCTGTGCATATAACAAAGATAATTCCACAATGAAGCATAGGACAGGCGTTCAAAGCTCTTCCAATTAGAAGAAATAAGATAAAAGCCAATTTACAAACTCCTTATTTCCAATTGTAATCTTGCCCATACTGATCATTCTTTCACCAACGGCTGGGCTAATGATCTTGCTGTTCAATACACATCTAATACATGGGAACAAATCCAATTACAAACTTTCAAGATTTCCAAAGCGGCTAATCTCACTCAAACTGCCTTTTTTAAATTTTGAATAGAGTTTATCCTACTCCTAAACGTATATCAAGATTTGCTCCTAACTTACTAAATTCTTGCTGCTCCTGTAAAGATAGTTTTGCTGATTGTAAACACTGTATCTTTTATTGTAAATGTGTTTGTTCATTTGGGGAGATTTGGGTAACATTGCAGAAAATATTTCGATTCACTGCTCAACTCAATCTCGATAATCTAATGGTTGGAAAGCATGGCAACTCAAATTTAGTCTATATTTCCTCTCCCAATTTAGTGTCGTGCATTTGGCCATTTTAACATATGATGAACTTGGTCAAATTGTTAGTGTTTATTAAGATTATATATTCATTTATTTTTAAACAATTATCTTAACAATGTTTTCATTTACTTCTGTTCTGCTTCTATATATCATATATAAAGTATAACCTTTTGCATGTGATTTGCATTTATGTTTGGTTGTTTATCTGTAATGTACATTTAAACTGTCTGCCTACAGGTTATTGATGGATCCCTGGCTACACCGAGCCCAGAACTCTTCTGTGCAGATATGCTGACAATTCTGGATATTCTAATGGATGCTGGTTTTGAGAGGTGGGACTCAGTGGTGGAGTGCCCACCACTCCAGAATTGATTTATAAAAAATAATAGGCTATCTGGGAAAACAGATAATGTCAGAGAGAAAGACAGAAAGGGAGAGAGCGAGAGAGTGAGAGCAAGAGGGAGAAAGAGCCAGAGAGAACAGACAACAACGTATTTCAGTATAGTAGGGGCTGCAGCAACCTTTGACTCTACAGACTTTTTGGGATGTCAACTCACATTAGCCCTAGCCGGCCTAGTAAACGGTGAGGGATACCGGGAGTTGTAATCAAAAATATCTGTAGAGAAACAGGTTGCATAAAGTTGATAAAATAAGGAGATGCTTAACACACTGTAAAATGGAAATACTTGTGTTAAATTGATGCACACTCTTCTGGAGTTCCACCTGGTAATGAAATATCCATCATATTGCCCATCATAATAATTCCCCCAGTGTACAATTTACACTTCTCTCATGTGAACCTGTAACATTTAAATTATCAAGAAGACAATGGGCCTCATTACGAGTTTGCCGGTCCGGATACAACGCTACCGATAAGCTTGCCGGGAACCGTTGTATCCGGACTGGCAAACTCTGAGTTGTGCTTGTAAACATTGCCTGTGCATCCGGCTTCCCCATTCCCATTGAATGGGGCTCAAATGGGAATGGGGAAGAATTTTTTCCGGCCCCCAGGACTGGGCAAATACCGGGTCTGGCAAGGCCGTAATGACCCGGTAATTGGCCATTTCTGGGCTCCGGTAAAAAATGTGTACCAGCGGCAGCCGTACCGCCAGCCTCGTAATGAGACTCAATGTGATGTATCAGATCCTTTAATTCAGTTGTTTTTAGTTTACGCTATTAGGTGGTTCTAAAAGCACATACAAGCTGAAACATTTGTTTGGGAAATTGAAGGTAGGAGAGAGCTGAGATGTGAGGAGGGGGACAGAGCCTGTGGGTGTTGTTTAGTTAATAACTCACACATGGCCAGTTGTGGGTGACAATGGCCTAGCTAATGCCTATGGCCATTGTCACCCACAACTGGCCCCTCCCTTCTCAAACACATCCCACCAGGATCTCCTTGAGTCCATCTCTTTGCTTACCGATCAGCCTTCTAAAAGTGAATTCCCTAATTGCAGCTTTAGCAAAACAAAAGGGGTGATGACTGGAAGGTCTAGAATTAATCTTAACCTGTGGCATTTCTCTCAACAACTCTGCAGACCATCGTTCTTCACCTGCCAAGACATTACAAAAGAGGAAATACCATATGCAAATCAGGCATGGTCCCTCCCCAAAAGGGGCAGCCCAGCCCAAAATACTTGGTCACATCCCTTCTGCACGAGTCCACAAGCATCCCAAAACATGCTTCGACCTTATTGGGCCACGTCAGTGAGGAGTAGCTTAGGTCTCTAAACCTGCTCCAGATGTAATAAATCTGTTTTACCCAAGTGTTCCTTCTGTCAAATCTCTTATAAGCAGTGTATGCATTCTTGCATCTGTTTCTTCAATGGCATTCCTGTTAAAAACGAGTATTTTTAAATCTTTAGCTGTATTGTAGGCATGGGATCGACGTTTGCTAGGCACTGGTGTAATGGTACTATCTGCTCATAACTGGTGTGAGTACCTGGGCATATCAAAGCAGTGCCTGGCAAATACCTATGTAGTACCTATGCACCAGCCAAAAACTGTTGGCTTTGCCAATGCTTGTTTGCTCTCCGGCAGTAACAAGCTCCAGCTCCCAGTAGGGGGCGCTTGCTTGATTACTGCTGTGAGAGCAGAGAATTAATATAACACATAATTGTGGTTCAGCATAGACAATGGATGCCTCCAAGCCCTTTAAAAGCAGGACCTGGAGGCACATTTCCACCTAGTTTTTCATAGAAACTTGAAAAAACAAATATAAATATATATTTATAATTATGGCCAATATTTCTAGATGATATTTTTGAGAGGACTTCCGCTTTAATGACACACACCTTATATAGCCTACAACAAATGTGCATGCAAATAGGATTGTGCTGCTCAAATTGTGATGCTCAAGGGGCTTGCACATAAATCCAACATGCCCACATTTGGTGCCCTTTATAAGATTAACATAAATGCACACACTCCCTCCCCATAGTCCCTAAAAGATGATTATAGATCATCCAACATGAAATCATATCACCACCAACAGACACAGACATTTCAAAGGATAGACCCTAGTATAATCCCAGGCATATTGACCCAAGAAAGGTCTTTACCTAGAATATAATAGAGCCTCGCGAAGCCCACCACAGACCCAGGCATATCTGCTGACAGGTTGGCTGGACAAGGGGGGGACGCTAAGTGATAACGCTGCTGGTCGTGGTAAGTCGAGCGGGAAGTCATGGCGGAACTTTGTGCATGAAAGGTTACTCACTTGCTCTTTTGTTTGTCTGTGCAAGATTGGTAATGATTGTCTCCTCCATTTATGAAGTTAATCGGTGTGAGCTTTGTTTTGAGCTACTTCCTGTCTTGATTGTGCAGATATCGTAGTGCCCTGATTATTGCCACTGGGGCTGGTATAGAGAGAGGCAATGCGCTACCCTAATACAAGTTCCTTTCTCTCATGTGGAACATATAGCTAAACCTAATCTCTGGCAAGCATGCAAGTCCTTACAGGTGCAGTCATCACATTATTGTGCCGAGAAGCAATTATCATTGTAGTGTCCTATATCAATGCATCCTTCATACTACTCTGTACACTTTAAGTCCGAAATCCCTATCTATTACTGTTATTGCCCCAAACCTCTAATTAATCTGTAGTTTGACTCTACCTATGTAGGGTCATAAACAAGGTTTTTTTTGTACACTATCTGTTTTTCTTGCGTTCATAGCCCATGTCAGGCAAGCAATGCTCAGCCCTGCCATGTCTTTTTCTTTGTGTTGTGTGGCTTGTAGTTTTTCCATTATAAATCTATAACTGCAAGTCCTAGGATGCAAATAATATGTGTGTATGCTTTTGCGGCTGGGTCAGCTTTAGCTCACACGTGAAAGAAGCTGTGCCCTGCACATAATACAGTGAACAACTTCCGTGATGTGATCCTTGTTTTTTTTTAGAGTGTTTCCTTTACAAAGTATCTCCAGTTGCTATGGTACTCAGCAAAAGAAACAGTGTCTATTTCATGGATAACTACAAGCAGGTGTTCTGTTCTGTTCTAGCAGTTCTTAGCAAACATAGTACTGACCAAGACAGCCATCTCCTATTCTTCAAGTGCCTAAAGACTTCTCTTTTCAACACTTAGAAATAGGGAAGCCATGAACCAGGCCAGTGTGCAGAGAGAATATCATTTATTTTCCTTTAATCAATGTAAAAAAAAACTTATATACACAATAATTATCAAGAGGCACGCCACCTTACTCCGTTGCACAAATTGTTTCCTTCCTAACAATGATATAAATACCAATAAATTGAAAACACCAGTTTGGTTTTCAAAAAGAAAAATCACAGAATTTCTAAAACTCAACAACTTGTATAGTTTCAGTTTGGATCTCTAGTCCCCCTTGGTCACTTGTAAAGAGAAAAACAGATCTGGAGAATACTTCAGATGATTGGGTCACTCACAAGAATACCCCTTATGTATGGATAATGAATGCAGCACCCTAGAACATGACATGACAATTTTATGTGACTGTGTAATTGGTATGTGGCTTAACATAAATATATGTAGTGCATTTCTATTGTGCATAAGAAATAACAATGCGCAGCGCTATCTATGTATGACCTCCCTGTGCACTTCTCATTTCTAGCACTGTGCTAGCATAATACATTTTTAATAACAGACTTTTCTCAACAGATGATGAAACCCTTCCTTTGCCACTATTCCCTTCTTTCAATTTGGAGTTCCTTGCTCACTCTCTGTAGAGGGAGTGTGTTATTAAATCAGTTATTTTCTGTTTACTTCACCCTGGAGACACTTTTCTGCACAGCACATACCAACAGATTCAGTTTATGATTTAAAACCCCCTCAGCTTTTATGCAGGTTCAGGGAGTGTTGAACAAATGCACCCCTTCCCTTTAGCGTTGGCAAAAGGATAACAGATGATTCACAATTACTTTAATGACTATGGGCCTCATCACAAGTTGGGCAGTAGCCCTTAAATGCGGTGCTAACAGGGCTACTTCTGCATTTACCACTCCATCCAATCTTGAGTCTGGCGTGTTTACCCCCTGCTCTGATCTGTGGGCAAACATGTTGGGAAAATGCCAATTATCAGCACAATTACCACCAGCGGTATTACCGCACAGTAATTGTGCCAACAATGTATGGAGAGTAACGTTTAGCCCCCATGATAATACCGCCAGACAGTTGGGCGCTCATGCAATTAAAGTTGGGCGGTATCCCATTAGGGATACCGCCCAACTCGTGATGAGACCCTATATCATAAGTCACACTGGGAGAGATGTTGAAGATCTCAAATTTCCCCAAGATCTCCCCAGTGTCTGTTTACTAAGTGGGAATTAATTAAATTATTAATTAATAGGAAATGCAAGGGATTTACTTCTGTATGCCCACCCCATTTATCGGAGGAAGATATAATTTAAACAGATCCCCACCAATGATTTGTTCTGTTGGACGTATGTACTTACATTACATTTCTCTTGGTTTGTGCACAGGAAAAGACATCAGGCATCCTGGGTCATCTCATGGAAAGCAATGTGAGCTGGTAATGGATGACAGTCCAAGCTCAGCCCTTCTCCTGCCTCTCCTGGTCTATGTTCTGGATGGCCCCAGCCTCAATCCGTCTGTCTGCCTCTTGTTATGGATGGCCCTCCCAGTTCTCTTCTGATTTTAGTTCCACCTTCCTTCTTGCATTCTTTTCTCCTCAGTCAGTCACATTTTCCCACTGTGCATCTACTTTAGAAATCTCCTAACCACACCCCAGAAATGTCTAAATTATGAGGGGCCGGCTCATTGGTCAATACTCCTGATTAGGCATCTCTTCATCTTCCCCCTACTAAGGCCTAGTCCCTTTCATCTGATTGTTTCCCAGGTCTCCAGGCCCTATCTATGGGAGATCTTGCCCCACCCATCTGAAATTTTATTTTTGTCCAACTCAGATATGAATTTAAATAATATCTACATGACAGTTTTCTACAATTTACAGATAAGGGTCACAACCCACATATTTCTAAATCGGTCGTATCATACCTGTCGCAGTGACCCATGTCGGGTGTCAGCACGTGGTTGCATGTGCGAATGATAGATTTTCATGATTTCTATGGAGAAAATGAATGTTCCGAGCATGAGCTTTTATAGACAGGTATATGATTCAGTAAGATAGCATATTCCTGACTCTCCGATTCATACCTTTTTTTTGGGAAGCTACAATCACATTTTAGCTCTTAACTCTGCGTCCCAAGGTCGAATTTTGAGGGGATTCCTAATAACAGATATGACTTTTCTCTGCTTTGCAGAATAGTCGGAACCATCTCTGTATCTATTATGGTTTCCCAGTTTTGAGCAATATACAATTCCTCATATAATCCTATGAGACCCTTTTAATGACATGCATACTTTTTCACTTAATTATTAACCCTTTCATATTTCCATACACTGGATGCGGCGTGGCTATCTGGCTTTTTTTGACCTAGCCTTACATCAAATTACGTAACATTCTTTCAATGCTAACATCTGGGCATATGTTTTCTTATCTCCTTGGTGTTTGACCTTTTGATCAGATGGGGAAGTTTTCTGAGGTGTCCCAGCAGAGACTAAAGTCAGTTCTTATGAACAGAAATTGTCTTTTTTAACTTGTTGCATTCTCTTTACACAGGAGGCCTGCACCAATATCTCACATTATAAATATACAGTTTTCGCCTGCACCATGCCATCAATGTCTAACCTTACATGATAATATATATTCAAATTGCTGTGAAAATCGAGTTTCATCTTTAAAATGTTCAGTGTTCAATAAAAACTGCAGAGTTCAGTTTCTATAGCAGCACTGTTTTGGCAAAACGACCTGCCCTCCAGTGCTGCAGTAATGTAGTGGAGAATAGGGCTGGTAGCCTTTTGGCCTTGTCATTCGAACACAGGGCACAGTTAATATTGTTGTTTGTATTTTTCTGTAGACCATAGTGGAATGTTTGGCAGTTAAAAGTTAAATGCTGGCCTTTATGGCTGACAGCCCACAGTCACTTTCCATATTCCTGCACATTTGGTCCTAACCTAACCAGCTTAAGTTTGTTTTTATCTTGGTGTTGAAAATACCCCATAATACACATCAGAAGCCATAGAAAACAGGTGCTATTCAGCAAATGCTACCTTATAAAAACGTCTGGTGTGATAACTGAGAACGGACTGTATTTATATTTAACTTAGAAGTCATAGCCAAACCAAAGTCGTAAAATGTTTGGTTAGGAATCATGAAGTGTAAGGAAAGATATGAGGTATGTGCAAAAAAACCTGGATGGAGGAAATTGCAGCAACATGTAAGTATATAAGTAGGGGTTAAAGGGCATTGCCTTTCTGTTAATCTTCCAATGATATTGCAATTAAACAAAATGGCAGATTGCTAGGAATGCACATTTTCTCACTATAACCTTTATATCTTAGAGCATTCTTGAACACAGCAATGGGCGAGGCTCAGGCAATAGCAAAAGCCATTAAGAAGGCACTATAAAATGTATGATCCCAGATGTAGATGTTGTAATGGCCACAAGCATAGAATTATGTAAACCATTAAATATCTTAAATTGACGGGGACAAAGAAGGAAGAAATTTAACTATTTCCCATTGCAGTAATCAGACTTGTCTAGGTCTGGTGGCAGCAAATGCGTTACCACTCTGTAAAGTAATGTATCAGCCAAACATGCTACCAGGTAGTTGTTGCATGGGGTATAATAAAAAGAAAATTAGATACTCAGCAGCAAAAAGATTAGAATGGGGATGTGGAAGATTGATATCTGGGTGACAGATTCATAATTTATAGTAAATTTAAGCTAATGCATGTGGGACTAAACCTTTTAGAATTCGCTAAAATGAGAGTTCATGTGAGGGATATTTGGCCTGAATTTCCAGCTAAACCCAAAGTGCATGAGACAAAAATGGATTTGATAGGTCTTGTAATGGGAGGTCAAAGGGTAACTGAGCTATACAAAGTAGTGATAGAGCACAAAGAGGGGAATATAAACAGGATCAGGGGCAAATGGAAATTGATCTGGAAGAACAACTTTCAGATGAAGAATGGACTAAGATACTATTGTGCAAATAAAAAAATAACACATATGCGGGACCCGAACTGCTAGAGGTATAAACATGTAAAAGGCAAATATCTACACATGTGGTGGGGGTGTGGTAAAATAAAAGTATTCTGATATAGAGTAAAAGAGCAGATGTAGAAACTGACGTATACCAAAGTCATTTAAGCAAGCATTCTGACGCTGAACCCGACAAAAAAATGTAAGATAAAATGTTGAGTAAACTAATGGACTTAATCCTCATTCTGGCAAAACAATGCATTGCAATGGAGTGGAGGAATGTTGATATACAAAAAAGGTAGAGAGAGAGAGATGTCAGGAACACAATAATGAAAGCTTGTGTTAAAAACATGGAATACAACATATGGCAGGAGGTAATCGATCAGCTTCAGCCACCGTTGGATCTGATACTGTAGGACTGGGATATAGATCTGACCATATACAAAAAAGGGGGGGGGTTGTCCTGACAGGCATGAGCCTCGCAGCTCAATCGGTATTCATATTAATTATGGGTTGTCTCCACCATGTAAGGGACATAACACAGAGGGTCTATATGTCTCTCAACTGGTGGGATGTCCTAACCTAGACTCCCTATTGAATAAAGAGCTCCTACATATATGTTAATTATTAGAACATCTCCCTATGTCCTCATATCAGTCCCTTGGAACCTAAGGACCTAAACACACTCAATTATATTGAATGATTTCAAGAATAACTTATTTATTCCTATTAAACAAGGCTTATGAACTTCAAACAGCAATTTGACACTGCATACAATACAAACATTAGAAACAATTCAGGAAACAAAATATGTACAATTTAGAAGATAAAATAGAGGATCCTATAGGCAATTTACATACATAGAAATAATAATGACCTAAAATATAAAGAGAAAATATCCCAATATTTTTAAACAGTTGTTCAGAAAAATATAAAACAAATTGTTTACAATTAGTATTCCCAAACAGAAACATACACTTAGGTACATACTATCCTAAGTATTGACTGGGTAGTGTTCTCAGTTGGGGGAGGGGTGGGTGGGAAGAAGGTTGGGGGATGGGAAGTTGAGTGTGTGTGGGGAGTTTAAGTTTTGTTTCGAGCCTATTTGGAGGAATCAGTTTGTTGTACTTGCGGTGCATGAAGGGGCGTTATCGACGGTGGATTGGGAGGGTGCTTATTAACGACCTATGGGGGACCTCAGGATAATAACGTGGAATGTCAGGGGCCTTAACAGCTACCTGAAAAGAAACAAAATCATGATGTATCTGAAAAGGCAGAAAATAGACATCGCATTACTACAGGAAAGGTACTTGACGCGGGAGAAGTTGGACCTAGTTAAGAGAAAGTGGAAAGGGACCATAGTGGGTTCGCCATACTCTGCATATGCGCGGGGGTTGTTAATCTGGGTGGCACTGCATGTCCCGTTCAAATCGATACAAGAGGTGGTTGAAACTGATGGAAGGATGGCTATATTGCAGTGGCTGGTGGAGAGCAGGGAGGTATGCATAGTAAGCACGTATGCCCCCAACCAAAACACAGCAGCATATTTCAGAGCCCTGTGTACCAATCTTAGTATGTGTATAGGGACCGCGGTGATCTGGGGCGGTGACTTTAATTGTGTGTTGGATCCTGTGGTGGACAGATCAGATGACAGGGTGGGTAAGCCTAGCCCCGCGGCGAGAGCGTTGCGGATGCTGCTAACTGATTTTGGCTTTACAGATGCGTGGAGGATGAAACATCCCACTGAGAGGCAATACTCGCACTTCTTAGCCCCGCGCCATCTGCACACTAGGCTCGATTACGTCTTTGCTACAGCAGATGTGATATCCGAGATTACTCAAATTGAATATAAGGCCAGGTTCCTCTCGGATCATTCGCCCCTGATCCTCGGATGGCAATATTGCCCCCCGAGGGCAAAGATCTCTACATGGCGCCTCCGAGCGGAGGCGCTCAAAGATCCAATCTTTAGATAAGACATAAGGGAAGAGATTACTAACTTCTTTGAGGAGAATACTGGAAGTGTTGACTCTGCGGGCACATTATGGGAAGCTTTTAAGGTGGTGATGCGGGGGGCGGCCATTGCTAAGTCAAGAGGGCTACAAGGTGGGGTCTTGGCTGACCTACAGAGGGCAGAAACTGAGCTAGAAACAACGTTGAAGAGCGATGACGTAGACACAGAACTGGTACTCCAACTACAGCAACAATGTGCAGGGCATTGGGAAAGACTCTGCAATCTCAATTATAAGAAATATGTTGAGAGGCAGCACGCGGGGGGAGACAAGACAGGCCGCCTTTTGGCCTGGCTATACAAAAGCGAGACCCCTCGGCCTCCGATTTGGACCATTATTAGGGAGGACGGAGATGAGGTGGCCACGCAAGAGGGGGTTAACAAAGAATTTGTGGAATATTACAGAGTGCTGTATGGAGATGATGAGATAGGCGACCAGCGCAAGATAATCGAAACGTTAGAAGACACAGGGCTGCCCAAGATAAGCGATGAAGAGAGGGAGGAGGAGTTAGATGAGCCAATCACGTTGGAGGAGTTAGAAGAGGTAGTGAAGCAGTTGGCAGATGGGTTCCCCAGCGAATTTTATAAAGTATACAGAGAGGAAATCCTCCCCCCAATGCTGGACATGCTGAATGAAGCGTTTGAGATAGGACGGTTGCCTGAGTCACTCAGAGAGGCGATCATAATACCGCTGCCCAAGCCCAATAAACCGGAGCATAGATGTAGTTCCTACAGGCCTCTGTCGATGTTAAATCAGGACAGCAAGATTCTCACGGCTGTCCTAGCAAATCGATTGCGGAAAGTGATTGGTAGACTCATACATCCTGATCAAACGGGTTATGTCCCGAGCAGAAACATAACACACAACCATAGGCGACTTCACCGGGTGGTCGAATGGGGTAGTAAGAACGAGGGTGAGATGGCGATAGTGTCTCTAGATGCAGTAAAAGCTTTTGATTTGTTCAAGTGGTCATGGCTATTGGCTGCTTTGGAAGGGTATGGGTATGGAATGGGGCCGTGCTATATCAGGTGGGCCAAGATGTTGTATAGTGAGCCGCTTGCCAGGGTCCGAACTGGAACGGTGATATCCGAAAGATGGCAACTTGGCAGAGGCACCAGACAAGGGTGCCCCTGGTCCCCGATGCTTTACATCTTGGCCCTGGAGCCTCTGGCAATATGCCTTAGGGCACAGTATGAGGCGATTGGCATTGAGGTAGGAGGGGAACGACACTTGTTATCCTTGTACGCGGACGATTTGTTGCTGTACTTGCAATACCCAGAAGAAAATCTCTTATACATACTTGAAGTGATGGAAAGATATGCATAGTTGTCGGGCATCTCGGTGAACCCCCAAAAGTCTGTCATATTCCCATTAGGTAGCTATAAGGGGATCCCTGTAGAAGGACTACCGGTGCTACAGGTACCATGGGCAACTAGCTCTTTTCGCTATTTGGGCGTAGATATATATCACACGGTACAAGATGAACACAGACACAATACGGAAGTAGCCGTCGAGAAAATTAGAAACAGTATGCAGTTCTGGGCAGGATTGCCCTTGGCGATGATGGGGCGGGGGGCTATGCTCAAGATGGTAGTTCTGCCCAGGCTCCTGCATTACTTTAGTAATATCCCATACATAATACCCAAGAAGTTTTTCAGTAAATTGAACAGCATGTGTAGGGATTTCCTGTGGCACGGTACCCGAAATAGAGTTGCGTTTTGGAAACTGCAGAACTTTTATGAAAAAGGAGGTATCAGACTGCCCCATTTTGAGGTTTATTATTTGGCGGGACAGTTACAATATGTGGCTAAGTGGCTTTCTGATGAAGTGACCCCTGAGCACAGGGTTCTTGGACAGGACTGCGTCCCGTTTTATTTGAAGGAAATGATCTGGCTGTCCGAAACTGAAATGAGGGGGCGTCCTGCGATGTTGAGGCTGGGATGGAAAATTTGGCGTAGGGCTTGTCGCCTAATGGAGGTCCCATACCCGTGCCTCTTGCAGATACCGCTGGTTGCCTTGACAGGAGGGGATGATCAGCTGAGGGCGATTGTTAGGACCTACTGGGAATCGGTGGGGCTGGCAACGCTAGGCGATGTTTGGCAAGAGGGATCCATTAAGGAGTTTATAGAACTCAACGAAGAGGCGGGGCTACACACGGGTCAATATGTCACGTACATTAGATTGGTGCGGATGATTAAGAACACCTGGCCAGAAACAGTTTTGATAGAAGAACCAGATGCAGTTTTGGAAACAATGTATGATATATCTGAAGGGGGTCATGAGATCTCGAGACTGTATGAGATGGTGATGGCTAAGGTGGGGAAAGATTTGACGCACCTGAGACTGGACTGGGAGGTGGAAGTGGGGGCCCCGATGGAGGACGGGATGTGGGAGCGTGCCCTGGGTTACCACAAAAAAGTGTCTAGAAATGCCAGATTAAAACAAATTCAGCTGTATGTAACGCATAGGGCATACATGACCCCCTTGAGGATATCTAAGTTCCGAAACGCTGGAGTACAAGTATGTCCTAAATGTAACCTGGAAAATGCTGACATGACACACATGTTTTGGTCGTGCCCGATTATTAGGTGCTACTGGGGAGAAGTGGCGCAGAAACTGGCCGATAAAGGGGTTACTCTGTCACAGACACGGCTTGGGCCTGCTTACTGGGCGGGTTCCCTAGGCCACGGAAACTCAAACATATTGAGAAACTGAGAAATCTGGCGTATGTGCTTGCGAAACGTAGGATCGCCATGGGGTGGAAGAAATGCCACAAACCTAAGGTGGATGTATGGTGGAAGGACTTACAGAAATGGGCGAAGGCTGAAACGGTGGCATGGCAAGATGCGAGTAGCTGGGCTGATGAGGGGGAGGTGGGCACCCTATTGGCCTGGAAAACGCTAATAACAGAATTGTTTGGAGTAATATCAAATCCAACGGACTCTGAAGAGAACGAAACCCGGCCGCATGTGCCAAACATTGAAAGAGATTGACAAATAGGCTCACGGGGGGAGGGAGGGATAATGGGGGCAGTGACTACGATAACTTGATGTGTAATTGAACTACTATGATTATGCTGCTTGTTTGGTTTGCGTTGTTTTGTTTGCATAAAATCAATAAAAGAAATAAAAAAAATAAAAAAAATTAAAAAAAAGTCTTAAGTGTTGAGTGCGTGGTCTAGTGGTACCGATCGCACCGCTATGCTCACGTGTGCATGAATGCACCTCTGTATGGAATAGAAGAAAGATTTACAAGTAGGCGTATTGAAATACGCAGGATCACAAAAAGGTAGGCTCACATACGTGTGTGCGCATTAGAAAAGGTGGCGTAATAAAGCCTGGAAGCCTACCTTTATCATGCAATATAGAGTGCCATCATATTTGTTTGCTGCAGCTTCTATAGATGAACCTGTGGTTACAGCTTGAAAAAGGGGGAGCACCTTGGGGGCCGCGGCTTAACTTGTCGGCAGCTTGGGAT
This sequence comes from Ambystoma mexicanum, assembly GCF_040938575.1. Taxonomy (NCBI): domain Eukaryota; kingdom Metazoa; phylum Chordata; class Amphibia; order Caudata; family Ambystomatidae; genus Ambystoma; species Ambystoma mexicanum. The sequence goes on along the minus strand of NC_090924.1, from coordinate 171,862,171 downwards.
AGTGGCGTCTTGGCTCATTGGACAGTTCGATCCCATCTAAATTAAAGTGTACGTGGTTAAATACAGTGTGTGCCGCTGGCCCCGTGTATGTAAATCCCAAAGTCATATGTGCGACTAGATAAGAAGCTTATCTTACCAGGGGTGAATAAGCATGGACGTGGTTTCGCTCCTGCACAGCCGTAAGGATTGCTACCTTAGGTGACTGGCGGTTGTCAAGGGAACCATATCCGGCAATAGAGAAGGTGCATGAATCGTACTGCGGAGCTCTCTAGTGCTAAATTTACATAGAGGTTAAAGACAACACTGCAGCTGATGCTGTTAGTAAATACTATGCAAAACAACTGAAGCTATATGTGGGTACAATGCATGTCAGAAAACGGACTCTAACCCTAAATGTATCGAGATGGTAGCTCCTCGTTTAGACCCTTCATTCTATCCAAGGTCTCAAGGCGATAGATCCATCTTGCCTCCTTATATAACAATGTTTTTGTACATTAATGCTGTTTTTGACCACATCAATCACCCACCACTTGAGGTCGTCTGGGGAGTGTGTGATTTCTGCATCTAATCCTCGAGCGATGTTCTCTGATCCTGGTGGAGATGGAGCGAGTGGTTTGACCTACGTATCTAAGTTTGCAAGGACATTCAATACAGTAGATCACATTACTTGTCTTAAAATTGGACAGAAATCTTATGTCCCATTTTTTTGTACCAATTTGGAAATGCGTTGATTTACTCGTGAATTTGCATGCCCTACAGTTGCCACAAGGGAAATGTCCTACAACTGGGCGTAAAGTTAGCTGGCTAATGTTTGTCCTCTGGTCAGATCTTGCATGTACCTTGCATGTTGGATTTGAAGCCACCTTGAATTAGTTAACATGCAGAGAAAGTAAAAGGTTGGCAGATGGAATTTATAAGGCAATAATGTAAATGAATTCTAGCATAATCACTGATCTTATAAAGCGAATCTGGATACCACGGTCGCTGTTTGTAGCAGTGTATGTTATACTTTGTATGAAGAGGTATTTTACTGTGTTGGTAAAATGCTATAGAACCCAATCAAATATAGAAAAAAACATAGCCCTATAAAAGACATTGAGTGACATTGAATGGGCATAGTAAGATGGTTGAAGGTTGATCCTTGTGCTTCAAGAATAAGCAGGATGTGGGAGGAGACGTCTGCGTTGTGGGAAGGAAATGATGGGCATGGCATAAACTGTGTGGGAGGAGATTAACCTAGTACTATGAAATACATTTTCTCCCATTCCATTGTACTATTCACTGTCAGGTTGTGTCAGCTAATGGTAAAGCGTGCCTTTTTTCAATGGTTGGCAAAAACTGCCTTGTATAGGAATTTTCAATATTTCTTTTTCATATCTGAACTGAAAATCTAAATGTCACGACCATTACAGTATCATAGAATTTTCACACAGTTTATCAGAATCTTCATAAATGTATGCATGATAGAAATGTTTGCTTTACCTGGATAGATATAACAAAATTATCTCAGAACCATTCACCTGCAGAGGATGTTGCAGAAGAGTCTGAGCATCCCTCCAAGCCTTGGTATTAGGTGGTTTTATTCACCGTCTTTACATTTCACATAGAAACTGATAGAAATGTCCCAATTCACACGAGGAAATATATGCACCTGCGCCATGGAACTTCTGAAATGCTGTTTCATAACAAATCTATTTTTAGCTTCATCATATAAATCAAATTTAGACGAACAATGAAAAATGCTATTTGTTATCATTGCTGTGATATTTTTTTGGAAATATATATGTACATATATTACAGGGCCTGCAGTAGCGGCCCTGTAGTAATGCTTAAGTTACTAAACCCATAGGAAGAGCACTTTTTGGGCGGCTTATAACTTGGTCCCCCCAGACAAAACTTTGCAAACAAAGTATATAGCCCTGTCAGATCGATCCTGCAAAGTTTGGTGAGGTTTCATCAAGGAGGGGCAAAGTTATAGGGGGGGTCCCAAAATGTGTGGGTTTTCCCATAGAGGCAATGGAGAAAAGAAATGTGCTCACACTTACAGTTCAAGCCGCTGGACAGATTTTCACCAAATGTGTGGCAGGAGCGGCGGCTTGGTCGCAAAAGCATGCTTTTGTAAATTTGGAGTAAATTCGTCCAGTTTTGTTTATTAAAATGACCAAAAAGTAGGTAAAAAGATATTAGTGATATCTGGGTTCAGTCCGTGGCTTCACTTCGCTGATCAGTCTGCGGACGGGCCACTGATTAGTCCAGAGGGTGGCGTGAGGTCCACGGACATAAGACACACCCGCCGATTGGATGGTGAAAAGCTTGAGATGGGTCATATTTTTGGGAGCGCCTGCCATGTTGGATTCGCAGAAAGGTGGAGCTGACCGCGTACAGCGCAGTGGGCAAATGTTCTGGAGAACACATTTTGGGTCATTTGGTGGGAAGGGTGAGGAAGTAGAAAAAGATGATATGAGGCTGTTTTTTTAGGTTGAAAAGGGCCGGGCAGGTGCCGTAGCTGTTCACGGACATCGCTGTGAACGGGCGGCTTGGAAAAGACATTTGGGGTTATTTGATGGCTGGAAGAGGGCGTAGAAATGGCAGGGAAGTGGAATGAAGGTTATGTGGAGATGTTTTCATAGGTGAAAAAAGTGTTCAGAAATGCTGCAGAGCCTGCAGTCTATTTCGTTGTTCACGGACATCCCTGTGTTTGCAGGGGGGTCAGGGTGAGTTTTATTAGTTGACTGTGTATAGTACGTACCTGTTATAAAGTTAATTGTGTTGTGCTCAGTGGACAGATTCTGGGAGGCATGGCCAAAGGCTATGGCCACAAGAATATTTGCACTGGGTACAACCACCACAGTAGTATTATGTGTATAGTAATTATAGGTAATGTAGTAGGAGTATGGCCAGAATCACCATATCAGCAATATGTGTACAGTAATTGTTGGAAATGTAGTGGGAATACAAAGTGCTTGTAATATGGAGGAAGGATGGAATTGAACTGTATATGGTACTTATGATTGCAGTTCAATTGAGGATAGTGCTCAGAGAATATGTAGTTTATTATAATTGCTGTGGTCACTTACTGTTGTGTCATTATGAAGCTGCAATCTCTGGTTTCCTTTCTGTGGGAAACAAACAGTACAATTGGTAAAGTATGGTAGTTCAAGAGCTGTAGTAATATACAGTTTTAAGTATACATTTTCTTTTTTAGACCCTCATAAACAGTACATTTTAAGTACTAAAGATATAATAAAATATCATATCATATTGTAGTATGTTTGGTACAACATTAGTGTATGACACACTGCTGTTGTTTTGACATTACATAATCATTGGGTCATTGAGAAAAAGAAATCCGTACTGGATAAAAAAAAGTATTACAGTTATGTGAGCGATAGTATGTTTGTTTGAAGTATGTTGTGATTAAGAGAATGCTTGAAATAGTTAGATACCTGTTGGTGTATTCTATCTACATTAGAGGTTGGAAGATGTTTTGTCATATAAGAATTGAGATGCCGTATTTGAAGTGCTTTGAAATCAAGGGTGTTTTTCAAGTAGTTAGATATCTGTTGGCGTAATCTAACTAGATTGACTTTAAAAAGTACTATTGTAGTATTATGGATGTAGTTAGATACCTGCTGGCGTATTCTAACTGTTAATTGTGCTATAGTTGAGTGACTACATTTTGGTTGAAGGAATATTAATTAGGCATTTGTTAAGTTTTCAGGTAACCTATGTTTAAGTGTAACAGAGGTATCGTTATATTCAAACCAACCACTTGACATATGCAGTGTAGTGACCTGAAGTGGTTGTGGCACCAGTGTGGTATACTATACTTACTGTTGTGAAGGTTTTCTTTCCAAGCGATACTTGGCTGTGAGTGAAGCCTGTAATCTTACAGTTATTTTTGGTACTATCTGCATTGTACCTTAGAAGCATTAGTATGACATATTGGCTATGGGAGTTTATTTGTGTGGTGGACCGATTGTGTGAATTGCAAAAAAAATCATAATATGCCATGATTTGCATTCTGCAGAAGCTGGTGGCATGCAATGCATTCACAAATTGTTATGCATGCATAGATAAATCGTTCATTAGGGGTGTGCTCTTGTGAAACGTGGTTGCAGAGAGTGCATGTATGTTTCGACGTGTATGAAATCTGGAAGATTTCACGTATAGGCATGTTTTTGGTTTCTAGTACTAAGTCCATTAGTAATTCGTGTGGATCTTCCTGTGTGTTTATGGTGAATTTTACCATTGCTGTACAGTAGTCACATTTTTGCCTTAAATAAGAGACACTATAAGTGCTGTCAGAAATATTTGTGGCATTTCTATGAAGGAGGAGCATTTGCAAACACAACTGGTCTGAGCCGTTTAAGTAAATGTGGTGAACAATTGGTGGCAATTGGAAGAGAAGATTGGTCGTGACATTTCCATAGCAATTTACTTCAGTTGTGTTGCTGAATTTAAATGGACCAGAGAGTTGTGCCTCTGTATCCTTCGATAGGCCTGCAGTTGTTTTTTAGTCTCTTTGTTTTCTGATAGATGTGCAGTTGTTTTGGGACTAGAGAGTTTTGTGGTTGTGTTTTATGATGGAGTATCAGTTGTTCTTTTTTTTCAGCGGTATTGCTTGGAGATTTGGTATAGGTTCTGTTTGTATAGGCATTCTTTTTAAAGATTTTCTTTTTTGAGGTACAGGCTACATATCTAGATGGGGTGTAGTGGGCATGTAGCCTGTTGTATTCTAGGATGCAAGAAATGTCTGCATTTTATGGAGATGTAAAAAGGCTACGTAACTCATACCTTTTTTGAAGACTCGGCTGCCAATGTCAATCAATGTGTGATCTGGGGTTAGACCTTGCGATTTATAATTGGTGACAGCATATGCAAGAGATAGAGAGAATTGTTCTTTGCGTATCTACATGTCTTTGAAAATAAGGAAACATGCTTTTGTGCAGCCTATTTGTTTAACTTTTGCAAGTTTGTCAAAGTGGATGTTGACAAACTGAATGTTGATGTCATGTGGATATGTTTGGAAACCAACAACTATACCAGTTGCTCCATTTACAAACCTTGTTCTATGTTAATGTTACATTTTAGAATTACTCTGCAGATTAGACACAGAGTTAATACTTTTACAATCCAGCTGTGTTGGAGATACATTTTTCTAAGCTGTTTAGTTGTGTTGTTGCTTGTTGACACATGCCGTGCACTTCTAGTTTGTCTTTGGAGCTGATATGCATTATGGATTGCATTTCTTTTTTCAACATTGTATCATTGAATTGACTACAACTTACAATGGTTAGCATTAAGGACATGCATTTTATATTTTGTTGAGTTAATTGTTCCATGACATCAGTGCAGAAGTGTTTTGTCCATATAGCTCATGGATTAGTCTAGTTTTTAAGATGGATTTTGCATCTTTAGTAAGCAGACCAGTCCTAATGCTTTTTAAAATGTTAGCATAGGTGATATCTGCAGACTGATGCATGTTTTGAGTTAGTTCTCTGTAGCTAAAATGTTGCCAGAGATTTATATTTCCAATGCTGCTGAGTGTGTTTCGGCATTGTTTGTGTACTAATGTTTTGAAAACTGTAGGAGGTCTCTGAAAACAATAACGTGTTTTCTTCCAAACAGTTCTTCATAGTCGGTTTTTAGGACTTAAGGCTAACATGAGGTTGGAAACCGTGCTTACGTCGTCTATCAGGAGCACTTTCATTTGTTTCAGAATTCTGCAAACTTCAGTAGCAGCTTCTGCTGATAATTTGTAGTATTCTAATTTGTTTTGGTGTTCTACTGGGAGGAGCAGTAGTCAGTGTAAAGTTCCACCTTCTATGTTGTAGGCAGCTAAACATGTGGGACTGTTACTACAGCTGAAAGATAGTTGTTAAGTCTTGTAGAAATGTGCTGATTATTTTAATTAACAATGTTTTGCCAGAACCAGCTACCCCACTTACATACAGGAGCAGAGGTTTGTAGTTTTTTCAGCTGCACATTTTTGTTTCATGTTTAAAACCATGTTCAATTTCTTCAGTGACTTCTAAATAGATGGTGAGTTGTTCATCATATAGCTGTGATTTGAGCACTGACAAGTCTTCAGATTGTTTAGAATGATACATGGTTATTTTCTACCTCAGTTATCGCTATTTCTGTTTCATTTAGAATGAGTGGTTCTCCAAGTGGTTCTTGGCTTCCTGTAAGAGAAGGTTGACTGCCTTTAGGAGTGTCATTATCTAGTAGAGCTTACATGTCTTCCTCTTGTTGGCGGTCAGTGTCCAACATTTGGTTGTATTGTTTAGAATTAACATTTGTTATACTGCTTTCACTTGCATTTAATGCAGCTTCAAATGAGTCATGGTCACCTAATAATTCTACTTTTCTCTAAGGTTTAAAAAGTTGCAGTAGGGCCATGTAATAAAGCTCTATATGTTGCTGAGATTTAAACAATAACTTTATATGATTAATTAGACTGGGCATGGTACGGTCTACTAGGATTCCTTCACAAGTTGAGAATGAATATTTGCCAGTTGTCTCATCTGGCATTACATTGTTTTTGTAGGAGTAGTTTTGGGCTATGTCGTACAGTCACATGTTTTCCAAAGCAGTACTTTGGGTAGTATGTGTGAATTAAATTGTTTTTTAAAATGTCCTGGCTTTTGGGCTCATTTGTGGCTATTGTTTCCATCTCTTGGTATGATTCCAGTACTCTTTTTCGTGATGAAGCTGGACCAAGGTTTAGCCAGACAATGTTTTCAGATTTCACATATAAGGGTGTACCTGTTAGATGCCTGCAGCTCCGTAACACCCACATTCTCTATAGGAGAGCATTTTTATATCGAAGCTGTACAATTTTTGTGACAGTGTTTTCTCAGATGATATGTCATCCCAGACATCTTTTAGCTCTGTTTTCTCAGCTTTGGTGAGATAGACTGTGACATATATTGCAACTGCAGTGGAATTGTCTGCAATGTATTGTATGTATATTTGCATTTCACAAGACAGCAATGATTGCATTGTAATCATTGATGTACTTGGATGCTTCGTGCCTTTTAATGTTGTATGCGTTTTTAGGGGATTTTCCTTTTACACTGTGTCTAACATAAGATCTGAATCTATCTACTTGTCCTTTTGTGCAAACTGGTCTAGGGAAGCCAAAGTGACATTTGGTATAGTATTTACCTTTGTTTTTATATCGAGGTCAGCAGTATTTGCCACACTAATGTTTTTGGAAGCGTAACATTTGTATATGCAGGTCACTATGTGTGGTTATTGAAGGGATGTCACAGGAAATAATAAATTAATACATTATAAAACAATGTCATCACTGTCATGGCCACATTTGGGAGCATCTTTTATCCACAAAAGCATGTGGATGTATGGTGCCCCTCTCGATTTATATTCTTTTCTCTAAAAGAAGTGTTCAACCTCTCGGAGTGGAAGGGTATTTTTATTGCAGATGAAGTGCAGCATGGCAATGAATCGATGGTGAATGTACCTTGATGCATTAATTGGGTCAAGAGAACAGAGTTCTCGTGTTTTCATATCTATTCCCTCTTTATTTTGGTTTGCAGTGTGTAAGAAGTCATGAAAGTCATCCCAGGCATGTTCTGCACAACTTAAAGTAACAAACCATCCTTGGCATACAATGTACATCAGCATGATGTGGGAACCAGTATTCTTTTGCACCACGCCTGTTTGCCAAGAGATTTTTGATACTTGACTGCAAAACTTAATCTTTTATCTTTTGAAGCAGTTGGGTAGCGAATATGTTAAATAAATTAGAGCCTGTTTTCAATGTGTGTGCAACTCCATAACATACAGTTGCTAGTTCACTTTCAAACAAGATGTGGAAAATGTATTCTACATTTTATCTGAATCTAGGGTCTTCAGAATACATTAGTAAAGAGCAATATTCTGATGCAGTAATTTGTGTGGTTCTTTCATCATCATATCTTCCTCCTTTTCCTGTAGGAAAGAGTAGAGGAAAAGAATGTACTTCTACACTTTACTCCCATATGCTCATTGGGGAGCCGTTGGCTGGACACATTTGATATGTTTCCAATGCATCCTCTATTTTGTCTTCGGAGTCTAGTGAGTGAATTCTATACTGGTCTAAAATGTTGGCTGCAGTAACAGCATCGACATGTTCAAATTGGCCAGTTTGTTGTGGTGAATCCTGAATCATTTGGGTGGTTTCTTTTAAGTGTTCCTCTATGTTTATATCTTTGTAGTATTCATGGTTATCGTTGAGATATTGTAGGGCTTGTCTAACTTTAAGTCAACAAGTTTATGCCCAATTTTTTGGTCTTTTGTTTTTGCACCATTAACTAGTACAATCAATGGTTGATCTATTGGTCGTTGTACTCCTGTTTCTTCATTTTCAGTAAGATCTAATGGCAAATATACTACTTTGCAGAAATGCCTCTTAGTAACTCAGATGAGGCAATTTGGCCATTTTTGGTGGAAGGCGTATCATAGCTTGAAATGGGTGTACTGTTTGGATTATAATGCTCTCATACAGGTTAAGATGTTGTAGAGCTTTTGGAAGTGGGATGATTTCTAAGTTATTAGTGATAGCCCGAGATGGCATTTGGTAATTATCAAGCTTTGTATTGCAGTATGTGCAAACTATTGAGGGGTCAGATATTTTGTATTTATTTTCTGCTGTTAGATTTAAAGAACACCTGGAGACTGCCCCGGCTGGTAGCAGTGCACAGTATAATTCAACATAACATAACATAAGCAAATTGGACCCATTGAGATTCCTCATTGTCCTTTATTTTGTAGGGCATATCTTCTATTTTTATGCCCTTCTTATAAAGAGTTCTGTGACAACAGACACATACCTTATCTGGTATTTCAGCAGATGTGTTTTGAAACTTAGCTTGTTTGTTTTTGTTTGTGTTTGTAAGGTGGGTGTTGTTTGTGAGGTTTTTGCTAATGTTTTCTAAAGTTCCTGAATTTTCTAAGTGAACTTCAGCTCCAAAACATTTACATTGGATGCGTTCTATTTCTCGAAGTTCTTTGGCTGTTGCATGCAGGAGAATGTTATTTAAATTTTGCAGTTCTAGAGCAGGAGTGTTTGCATAGAGATTGCACAAGATTCTGTATAGTGGAATGGTGTGAATCATTTAAAACCCACTGCTATTATTGTCTATGGCAATTGTTTTTTTTGTTCTTGTTTATAAGCGTCTTCATTGAAATATGGTTCTGTGCTGCTTGTGCGAACCATTCACCTTCACAGAAGTTTGAAAAGGTATATATATTGACTTTGCGTATGTTTAGAAGTACTTTTTTGTAATAAATTCATTCATTTAGTTAGTGGTTTCATTCTGTTTAAAATTAATATAAACAACTTTCTCTTTAGTAGAAATGCACTGTCAATTAGAGCTTTGAGGATTCATTTTCTGCAGTAGTTTTTCAGGGTAGCTCATGACTCTTTAGCTGTCTTTATAAGAAAGTTAAGAATTCTACGGTGGAGCATTTTTTTATAAAATTATCTTTTTGGATTGTTTTACTGTGGCTACGTTAACATTGGTAGATATAGTGTTAGGTTAATTTTGGACATCTTTTTTTACTTTTATTTGTTGCAAGAGGGGCCTTACTTTTTTTAGTGGTTGATGGTTTAATTTTGTTCAGTGAGGTTACTAGCTGTTTTGTTTAAATGTATTCTATACATTGTTATAGAGGTAGATGATTGTTCTAGAGGCTTGTTATTATTTGTATCTACTCTATTTCTTCTTTGTCTCCTACAGAGTTGGTTTTTAGTAGGCATTCTGTTCTGTCTGTTGGGAAGAAAAATAAAGTTTGTGTTTGAAAGTTGTGGAATGTTTATGCATGTGTTATGCATGGGTGTGTGTGCTTGTACAAATGAATAGAGTGCTATGTGATTGTGTAGTGGGATGATAGGTGTGGTTGGGAAGGCTGTAAGAGCAAGAGGCTGTACAGGGGTTATGGGCTTGGGTTAGTGAGTAAAGGAGTGTTGGTGTGATTGAATAAGTAGGGACATTATGATGTTTTGAAGACAACAGTGGTTGAATAATGGTGTGATTTAGTGCATATGTATGAGGGTTGTGTGGGTGTAATGGAAAAGGGGTGAAGAAGTGTGTGTATGTGTTCTAATGTGTGTTAGTGATTTGGGATGCAATGAGTTTGCAAGTTGTTGGGTTGGAATTAGGCCCTCATGTGCATAGAGGTATGGAATATTAAGGAAGTGAAATTGTGGTATATACTTTGTTGAGAGATGGATGGGTTGTTAGGCATTAAGGAATGGGTGGTTTATTGAATAAAGAGCAGTGTTTGGATGGGAATAGAAGGAGCGTAAATGTTGCAATATAAAGACTTAGAATAAAATACAATGTTGAGTAGAACAGAATACTCTAGGATAATATATAGTGAAAGTACATTGTTACAATTAGAGAGATGTACATGCTATATTAATGTACTTACTTTGTCGGATGTTTAAGAGTATTCTTTCTTCAGTAGCTGCCTTCATCAATCTTCATTTTTCCTGTAATTGTAAAAGAAAGTTAGTGGGTATATGTGGTAATGGAGAAGTACTTTTAGTAAGAGAGGTTGTTATTTATTCAGGTAGGAGGAGTTGTTGGGAAAATGAGTTAACAAAGTTGTGTTATGGGTGATGTAGTAAATTATATTAACTATGTTGTTAAAACAATTGCACTATGAGTAGTGCTGTTTGGGACTTTATAAGGAACAGGGCAAAAATGGGTGTGTAAAAAAGATGCATATCTAGGTTATTTTGTGATTTCAATAAGAGAAGTGCTTTGTTTGTGGTGCAATGCATTTGTAATGTGTTGCAGTGTTTTTGAAGAATAGGGAAACTGTAGCCTAGTGGTAATTCAAAAGCAGATTGTAGCTGGAGCAGTGTTTGGTGTTTTATAGTAGTGGTTGGAAAAGAACAGTAGTTTATAAGTAAGGTCAAGTGTTGTATATAGATAGGTTGGCAGTATATACATATGTGGGAGCAGGTGGAGAATGGTGGCACTATAAGGGGTTAATGAGAAAGGTTGGAAATTATGTCATTTATATGGAATGAAAAATGGAGAATGCTGTGCGTTTAAAAATGTTTCTTTTTATGAGCATTTTGTTGAAAGTTAAAAAATGCATATGTGCATTTACAACAGCACTGTGTGTAACTTTTTTCTAAAAGAAAGTAAAAGCAGATGCAAAAGATTTGTACAACAATTTTAAGTGGGACTTGGTGTGTGGCAGTACATGTAAGTAACTGGCACTTGATGTGAGCAGTTGCAGAATTCTGCAATACATGACATTTGATAGAGGGGTTAAAGAAGAAAATATGCTTATTGAGAAGATTATTACAGGGTGAGTGGCAGCAACCCTGTAGATATATATGTGTTAAAGTGTCCAAACAATTACTTAAAAAAATAAGCATACCTGTACTATGTCTTGTTATATGCAGATGCAGTTGAATCTGCAAATAGAAATCTTGGAGAGTTTGACAGTTTTTTTGATGCAAGTGGCTGTGAGTAACAGGAGACATGTACTCTGAGTGTTCCAGAGTACATCTAAAGTGTTGAACTGAGATGACAGGGTTACATGTAGAGTTTTTGTATCTGAATGGTGGATGGATGTGTGACTGTTTGAAAGCAGCCAATAAGTGAGCGTTTCAAACATAAAAGTAAAAAACGCAGAAGGGCTGCCTTGTGCTACGGTGCCCACAGGTAGTCCGCAGACATCGGACATGTCATCCGAGTCTTTTAAGTATTCCTGGCATGGAAAGGGGACTGTGGACAGCAGACAGTTGATTATGTCTGTGGGCATCGGGGGATAAGCCAATCAGGTTTTGTGGTTGTGGTGTACAGGAAGACTGGGTAGCAAGTGTTTTCTTTGTTGTGTGCAGTGAAGATGGCTATGGCTTTGATGAAGCAGAGTGTGTGGATGGTGGGAGATTCTTGGATCCAATCATGAAAATTTTACACTGAAACTCGGGGCATCTCTGCTACTATTGTATTGGAAGAAGTGGACGTTTCCACATATGCAGTTTGTGGGTTAAAGTGGGTGACCCCATTACCATTCTGTGAGAGAATGGCTCACTTTAAATGTCCAGATATTATTATTGTGCATTGTGGAGGCAACAGTTTGGGCTAAGTGACTGCAGTATTTGCAGTGTGCCATGAAGGATATGCTTAAGAGCCTAATGGAACTGTTTTCAGCTGCAAAGATTTCTGAAATTAATCAAAGACAAATATGGAAACGTCCAAACTTGTTTCGTCCACAAATGGAAGAAGCCAGGCACCATGTCAATAAAGGTGTATGTACTTTTGTATATGGTTTAGGAAGGCATTTTTTGACAATGAAAATATCAAGTTGGATGGGTTAAATATTGTTGAAGCGATGGAGTGCATTTGACTGATGTTGGTAATCAAATATTTCTTTGGAAAGTTCAAAATGCATTACAAAAGTTTGTGTGAACAAATTAAAAGGGAAGATGTCGAGTGTATAGTAAGGCATTTGCTAGTAGGTGTAGGATATAAAAATGAGAAAAAAAGAAAAAATGTGAAGCAGTTTCTGTAGAAGTTATAAAAACACATGAGTACAGTTTAGCATGTGTTACCTCAGAACACACAAGCAAAAAAAGGGAAAAAGGGTGTTCTTAAACAAACCCAGAGTAATCTTTGATGTGTGCAGTGAAGATGGCTATGGCTTTGAGGAAGCAGGTTGTCTGGATTGTGGGTGATTCTACGATTCATTGCTTGAAGGTGTACTGTGAGTAGTGTGAATTACCTGGGAATCTTGGATTTGAAGATTTTTAAGATTCCTTATATGGAGTTTGAGGAATGAAGTGGGTGGACTTGCTCCTGCAGAGCAGTGTGTCACAGTACATACAGACGACTGTGACCCTTGAAAGGTAAGGATTGACAGCCTCCTGTATGGCCTGCAAGACAGCCGGTGGGATCCTCTGTCCCACAGGACCAGCCTGTGTGATGGCAGGAGCAGTTCAGAAAGATGGGGTAGAGGAAGATAACCTATGTCTCCAAAAGTGTACTGCCCAGGTTGTCCGTGACTGAGTACGACCTCTCACTCAGTGCATTTCACCTGGGTCACTCGAGCCTTTGGTACATGCATGACTTTCTCCGGATGCTTGAGGTAGGAACTTCCTCTACCTCATCTTCCTGTTTCTCGTCATCCTCCTCCGCATCACTGCACCTGTTCCCCTGTTTTAGCCCTCCAGCTTGTGATGGTGGTCCCTGGGAAGGAGGGATGGCCATGACAGATGTCGAGGAAAGAAACAGCATCACTAGAAAATGACAATAACATTAGAGTTCATCATTATGAATACAAATGAATTTTGTGTTTAATGCCTGCTTATTTCCCTTTGTATGTGTACCATGAGCAGAGGCCAAACCGTAAGGAAAGTACTTTAAGAACATGCATTCAGGTTAACGTCCAGATATATAGCACCTTTTGAATGTTTAAATTCTCACTGTCAGTGAACAAAAGCAAGTGGCCTAGATATGTCAGTGAATGATACACGGTGGTGGTGCGAGTTATGGTTGCTTAGCTTACCATAACTGGCGAATTTCTGGTGGTTTTGATTTTAATTGTAACCATAATGTCCCTTTAACATAGTGTTTTCACTGAATGTACACAGCGATGGCTACTAGGTGGCTTTGTTGAATGTGTGACTTGGCTCAAATTGACTTTCCAACTTATATATAATATACACATAGAAAAGATAAATATATTTATTGCTGGTTGTGATGACGTTTAAATGTTACATTGGCACTGTGATTTGAGCAGAAACGTTTAAAAACATTTATACAGCCACTCACAGGGGTCCATTCTGTTGTTGTTTTACCAAACATTGCAAATGCCCCTTTGTGACTTAAAGTTCTCTAAATATTCAAATTTGCAATAAGTCAGTGTGCACATTCACATGCCTTTTGAGACTCATCAATCACCTGCATTCTGTTGTTAACTGCACATTTAATTGAGCAATAGCTTGTCACTAATAGGTCCTGGTAATATTGATCTGCAGCAGTGGTCTGCAACCTCTGGCTCACCAGATATTTGGGACTATACCTCCCATCAAACCTATCCAGCATAGTCAATGCTGACGAGTCATGGGATTTGTAGCCTAAAACATCTACAGAGCCACACATTTCCAGATGCTGCACTGCAGCAGCCAGCTTGAAGAGGAAATGGTCATCATTCATTGCTGTGACATTTTGTGGTACTAGTCATAACAAACACACACTGCTAAAACGTAAATCAAAGCAATCAATTTCAATGTAAGCAATTAAATACCTCCCACAATACAGCGCAAGGTAACACTTTCTTAATGTTACCGGTTACAAGAAGAAGTGCTCCGTGTATTGGTTGGTTGTTGGCTGGCTGACCATGGTATAAGATTTACTTTTTCTTAATAACATCTGTCAGTTACACGAAGATGCATTCATATATTAGGAGACACTTTATTATTATTAGAAAAGGAAGCAGTCATGATAATGCCGTAGAGTGAGATGCATGATGCTGCACAACCACCCATTACTAACCAATCCTGGACCAATGTCAAGGCTCAAAATGGTGGCTGAGCAACATTGTAAGTCAACATGCCCATAATCGATCTACAGATTGTACCTGCCTGGGTTGGCTTCACATTACCCACTCACCCACAAACTCTCCGGGCTGGACTGGGCTATATGATACTTCTATGATGTTTCATCATGATAGTTTTGACAATTTTTAATAACAGCCAAGTTGGTGTTCCACCAAGGTATACACTAAACTAATCTCATCCACTCTCATGCTGCCTGTACATTTGCGACATCATGATGAGCAACCAATACCATTCCAAGGAGTACTACGTGCACCACCCAACTACTTTCTCAATGGAATTGTGCCCCTGTATGCGTTTATGGTATTCTCTTATCCCATTACAATACATCAACCCTCTGTTACCCCGCCTCCCATGCCCCTCCTGAATTATACACAAAGTCGGACCACTGGGATCGGGAATAGCCAAATCAACACATTTATCTTTTTACATATACCAATAAATCCCACATATTAGATTCAAAATCTTTTATTATCATATCAAAATATAAAATTCATTTGCTTAAAACATTTAAACAAAAAATAATTATTTTTATATGCAACTCATACTGATTCACTCCTAACATTCATTCACTCTTAATATCCAAAACAAGCAAATCGCACAAATCTTTCTGAACAATTTAGTCAGCAAAAAACAAATCTTCTTGCACTGTAAAAATGTCCTCCACCAAATGGTCTGATGGTGCTGTCTGAAAATAACATATGGAGATGAAGTGAACCATGATCTGAATCACCTGATGATCTATTCATACAGGATATAGGGCCTCACTACGAGTTTGGAGGCAGCCATGGAGCTTTTAGCTCCATGGCTGCCTCCAAACCGGACTCCTTTACCGGGTTCCTGCAATGACGAATAACCGGGTCATTCCGACATAGGAGGACCCAGTAATTCCTCCTTGCAGGAACCCATCCCCATTCCCATTTGAGCCCCCATAGGGCTCAATGGGAATGGGGAGGGAGGTAATAACGGGCAGATTACATCTGGCCCGTTATTACCTCCCTCTTCCCCTCGCAGGACCCAGACCGGCCCCCTTCATTCCAGGAGCGCAAGGGTCGTAATGAGGCTCATATTGAAGAACCTCCCTTGAAGAGGAAAAGGATATGTTCTGAGTATTTTTCATCAAAATATTTTGAATCTAATATGTGGCATTTATTGGTATATGTAAAAAGATAAAAATGTGTTGATGTGGCTATTTCCTATCCCAGTGGTCCGACTTTGTGTATTGCTAATATATTGAGCCTGGAGGACCAGGGATTAAGACCAGGCACCCCTTTTGTTTTGAAACCTCCTGAATTATAGACATCTCTCAGACGCTTGAAGAAGACTATTCCACCTTGTAGGAAACTTCAAAAATGAAACCAAATTAAATATGCAACATTTGTCTTATTATGAAATGTGTAAGAGGAACCGAACCACAGTGAGCCTAATCTTTGATTATTTCAGCTGAGTGAAACATTTTCTGAAATACTAATTCTTAATGCCAATTAAAAGAATTTACCACCATAAACAGAAGAAGAATTCAAACAGCAAAAATAAGTCTTCCGGCGTGTGGCTATTAGCATCTGGGGAGTAGCACCAGCCAATCCGAAGCCTAAAACACAGGCTTTCACCTGCAGTACAAACCTTTGTTCCTTTGCAATCGTTGTGGTCACTCTCTGGGAGCAGCCATTTTTTGGCAGTCCAGGGCCCGTCTTACCCCCTCTGCCTTCCTCTTACTTTGATTACTTCTTCCCCTTGATCAACTTACCTACTGTTCGTCGCCTACTCCTGTCTGACACGATGTCTGCCAACAACACAGAAATTGAATTTACACCCCTTTCTATGTTATGTTAACTGCCATCTTTTTTTTCAGAGGGAATCGGTCTTGCGCTGTCATAGCACACCTGATATTCTTTAAAAAAATATGTGTTAGTACCCAGGAGAATAGCACTTAACACATGGGTGCAAGCACGGTTTTGGGCAGAAAGAGCCCTAAGCCATCGTGGGAGACCTCGCTTCACTCAGGCCCACAATGACTTTGGCTAGCCAGCTATTACGGGCCAAGCCCATCCCTTACCGGGTGCTTAATACAATAGCATAGGCTGCTAGACTAGTGAAGGGAACATTAAGAGCAAGTGGCAGCTGCCTTGCTCAAATAGCATGGTTTTTCAGTATACTTAGTCAAATTAATTAAAATCGAAGATTGCACAATTTATGCTTCGTTGTTCAATTTGATTGAGCCATACAAGAGATGTTGCAATCATTGCAATACATGCTGATTTCAAAGCAAAGAAGATAGGGAAAAGGTAAGATACAACAGGCCTCTTTACTCTTTCCAGTTTTAGGGTGTGTACTGATACAGAAGGATGAAAAGAATAAAAAACACAGCTCGAACCAACAAACAAAAGGTGCGCGGTAAAATTTAGTGGCGGGGGAGGGAAAGCGCACCACAGACAAATAACAAGGCTACGAGCAACAGAAACACATAAACTGGGTAAATAATACCATCACATAATGAACATATGGCTAGCATTCGGTTTGGCTGGTAGTCCCTGCGCATTGTACTCCAGGTGCACATTCTCAATATGGTTTCTTTCTTTCAGAAATGTTCCATCTTTTCTTTGAAATTAATGGAGGATTTTTTTAATTCTGTATGTAAAAGGAATGTGCCAGTGTTTCCAAATGTACTGCCTGGTCTCATAAAAACTATAATTGAACATGATTACAAATTGAGTTTGTGTTTACTGTGCAAGGCCTGTTTTTAGAGATGAAGTAATTCCCTGGGGATCTGGACAGGACATTCTATTTAGTTTTCTAAATGTCCATAAAGTCGTAGACCTTCTCTAGAAATCGTTCATCTATGCTCTTTGTATTTACACTGTGCCTGATCCATGGTGATCTACCGAATGCACAAACATTGAAAACTCTGTGTTCCTTTTTTGAGTGTTTAGTGACAGGGTGGCCACAGTTTTGGTTTTGCACATATGGTGGCAAAATAGAAACATGCAGAGCACCGAAAGGTATGGACTCTGAGCCAAAGTGACAGTTGCCAATCCTATTCCTTTTTTCTCATCCTAGTTCAATCCTTGTTCTTTCAGTTCAATGTGGCAGATAACCCACATGTCTTTGCTGATGACCACCTGTGCGCTATTCAGCCACACCACAGATGCAAGACTTTTGCACGCCTCTGCAGCACACGGGTGGTCATCAACAAAGACACGTGGGTGATCCACCAGATTCGACTGAAAGGCTATTGTGTTTATAGTCACAAATGTGAAATGGTCAGAATGAATGTCTCCTAAAATCACTTTAAGGTGAGATTGTTCATTTTCTACAACTAAATGATGGATAGGAATTAATAGAGGCTAACTTAGTTGTAGCCCTTTTAAAAATAAATAAAAGCAGAAAGGTCTTTTTAATTAATCATGAAGACAGTCCTAAAGAAGGTAGCATTAACCACTGAAACCACCAAAACCGGTCGACCCATACGTGGAGATCAGCAGGAGGATTTCTGCTGCACACCATGCCATAGTAACACGGGGACTTAGAAACCTTGCAGACCATCTCTCTGGCATAGTCTTTACAGTACCTTGGTTTTAGCTCTCAAATTGGAGTTCAGTCTGTGAATTCAGGATATTCGCACACAGTAATAGCTAATAAAGTAATTGTTGCCACAATACTGTTTGCAAATTAGTCCTGCTTACTAATTTTACAAAGAAGCAAGGTCAGGCAATTTGGCAATCCTGTTGAGACCAAGATTGGTCAAAAGTATAAGATGACTTGGGCTGTCAGTTATTTAGTTACCACCTTCTGAGAAAATTAACAATTGAACAGACATTATTTAACTTCTTATTCTATCCGCTGATATACAAGCGGCACATCAACACTAACTAAGGAAAGTATATAGGACAGGCAGAGATTGATAGAAACTTCTCTGTCCTTGTTTGTCCCTATGCGCATGACACGCCCCAGTAGTAAGTCCATAGCGATAGACAATCTAGGAAGCCAAACATTTCTTTTCCAGACAAACGACAGGATTGAGCAAGTTTCCTTTCTTCTTTTCTTGTTCAACCTAGATATCACAGTACTTCCGACGAGCATATCACCTCCTTGTTGGAATATACTCTTCTAGGTCGAAACTGCCCTGATTTTTTTCGTGTTATGAAATAGTGCATGGGCACAACCCGCATTAACTACTGTTAAGCAAAATAAACCCCTTTTGTCTATTTAGTTCTTGCTTTAAATATAACAAGTGTCCCATCTTTAGCCTTTGGTCGAAAATAACAAGTGAGTTGTGATGCCCAGGGGTTATCAAACACATTGCCAAAACATTTCTCTTTAAGAATCCTCATCCAACCAATGTATCATATTTAATGGCAAAACTCATAGTCATGTTTTTAGAATTCCCCTCCTTAAACTGAGCATGCAAATATGGATACATTGCAATCCCTAACTTCAAGGGACAGAGCAATAATCAGTCCAACAGATAAGGGATGCACCAGCCAGTTTTACTCCGTAAAGACAGATAAATACACACAATAAAAAATAGGTAACAAAACAACAAAACATAGGAAACAATAACAGCCTGCCCCCTGCTTCTACCCGCACAGCTCCATGTATATATGTTTTCCGATTAGTGGTACCAGAAGATCAGTGTCACATAAAGGAGCAGTTATGTTATTATTGGCTGAGTTACTAGGTGCAAAGAATGATGTATTGCAAAAATATATCTGTTTTACGATTAAAATATATTTGTACTCATCTAAAGTATAGCCTCATTGTGAATGGGGTAGCCTGTTCAATGACCCAGTCTAGTGACCTCTTCTCGTGAAAATCTCTCACTAGCTGGGTCATGATGTATTTGGGCAAGGCATGGAAAAACGTATTGATAAATTCTCTGCTATCCGTGCGCACCCTTCTGGTGGTCTGCGCAAAAGCACGCTTTAATTCTTGCACAAACTCTTGTGGGGCCTGATCCTCCCCACATTGCAAATTGTAGGCTGCCTTGCGAGCCTCTTGAGGATTTCTGTGCACAGAAAAATGTTTCAAGATGGCCGCCCTGTATGTGGACCACCTTGAATGGTTTTGATCCTCCAGCCCTACAAAGAAACTGGAGTATTCTGGTGAGAAGGTCCATTTGACGTACTGGATGCAGCTACTGCTGTCCTTCAAATGGAAAGTCTCCATCATTTGCTCATAGAGCTCCAAGTGTTCTCAAACAGAATACTTGGCGTTCTTATGATAAGGCGTGATGACACTCCTTATTGCCTTTATTTGTTTCAATGGGTCCTTAAGCAAGGCCCTTTTTGCCTTATTGGCCTTTTTGGTTCGGATAACCCTGGTCCATTCATCCTCTGACTCAGAAGCACTGCTCCCAGAGGTGCCCGTCTGATCTTCCAGGTTTTCCCGGATTCCGCGAGCCTGGGAATGGCTGGAAGAATGTGGGGAACTGGTCTCCTGTGTCCTGTAATGCTCAGAGGAGTCTTCAGATCCCTCCTTGCTGCCAGGATTTGATGGGTACCCCCCCCCCACTGACCTAACTGGGCAGAGGTTTTCAGGAAGCCCTTAATGGGCCTACTCTCCTGGGGTTCCCCACTAAATTGCACTGTGCTTGGGTGCCCATACCCGGATGCCCGCCCATCCATTCCTGGGAGGTACTGGCCTATGAGCCCCATACTTCTAGCTGGATAGTAATCTGCCATCCCTGTGGCCCTGGGCTCATGTGCGCGAGGGGACATGGGGGTGGCAGAGTCCAGGGACTGGGAGAGATGAAGGCCTCTGGTACTAGGGCTCCTGAGGTCATGCTCAGGAGTTTCTCTTTCCCAGCGAACCTCATCTCTATCCGCCCCTGTTCCCTGTTGCAATGCAAGAGCCTGCGCTTTCAGTTCCTCAGTTAAGGCCTTACTAGACTCTATCAGTCTCTCCTGCATCGCTACCTGTTGCTGGAGCCTATCATTGTGCTGGCAGAGAACCCCATTCTCTCTCTGTGCCTCCTGATTGGTCCTGGAGTACTGGGCCAGTCTCTGCTGCAGGAGGGTTACCTCCTGAGTCCCATCCCTACTGGCCTGCTCCTTTCTTGCCAGAGCCTCCTCCACCCTCCTGGTGTGCTCTAACAAGTTCTGGTGTTCTTTTTGGAGGTCACCCAGTCCCTGGAGGGCCAGGTGATTTTCTTCCATTTTCCTTTTTAAGTGGCAGACTTCCTGGCCTAAGGTATCCCTTTCCTGACTAAGAGCCTGCATCTGTGCCGCCAGGTCGTCCCTTTGTCTTTGGAAGGCACCAGCTTTCTGGCACTCCTGGTCAAACTCTGCCTGGGTATCCAGGTCTTTCAAAATCAGTTTATTGCTTTCCTCTTTTTCCCTATCTAGGTTGCTTTGCAGGGTGATTACCTGCTCAGCACATGCCCTATTGAAATCTAATTGTTGCTCCAGCTTTTTCTGGCTCTGCAGTAGGGAGTCCAAACCTTCTTGGTACTCCCTCTGTAAGGCCAGAAATCTGGTATCCTGGTCAGCCTTTTCCTGTTGCAGCACATCCATATCCTCCTTTATTTTAGTGATGTACTGTCTGCTGTCATTTTCTGACTCCTGGCTCCTGAGCAGCCTCTGCTCAGAAGAGTCCAGATCAGATTGGGCCTTCTCTAATGCCATCTGTTGCCTATTTGCCAGATCTTGGCCTTCAGCACATTTGTCCTGCATGGCTCCCATATATAGGTACAAATATGCCGCTATCCTGGCAATCTTATTATGTTCATCTTTGGCTTTAGGGGCCATATATAGTTCACTCAGGGCCACATGTGGGGGACCCTGATCTCTCCATATATCTGACCCTGTTTCAGTGACCTGTTCCGCGATTGCCTGCAACCAGACCGTTTGGTCCTAATGAGTCCACTCACCTCTCACAAATAGCTTATGTAAGAAGTGTTCTCTGGCTATTTTGATGTCTACCATGTCGTCATTCTGGAATTTGAGTTCCTTCCTGACTTACAGAAGTTTGTATTTTATTTTTGCAAAACAGACCGTTTCCTTAGAACGTTCCTTTGAGGAGTGCTTTACAGCATAACGCAGCGTGCTGATCCGACCAGATGTATGTCTCCTGTCAGTTAGCACACTGTATTAATCTGCACAAGTGATAGATCTAACCCAGAATCTCCGGGTACGAGCCCCCACTTTGTTAAGCGGCTTCACTTCAACACTACAGCTAAGTCAATGCCTAGTCTGGGATGCTGAGGGAAACCCTTATTGATGTATTTTTAGGTCCAGTTCATGTACTCTGGATGACAACCCTTATATAACACCCCTCTCTTAGTATCCCCCTGGCCCCACTGAGCCAAGAAGTAGGTTTGTTTTGCAAATTAAAAGGTTTATTTGAAAAATTAAACAATATATATATATATCACACTTTTATATGATGTGGATCCACAATGGGTAATGTTACAATGGTACACTTGATTACTTAGGAGTAGTATAGAGGATGAGGTAGCTGAAAATGCTTTATGGTTTCAAGGAAATGCAAGGTGGAATAAAATGCAGTACAGCAAATAAAATTGATATGATTTCAACCAACAACAATGTAATCACATTTTCTCTGGCAATTCACCCCCCGCCCCTATGCAATGTAAGAAATGGAAGGAGATGGAAAGAGGAGCACACAGTTCTCAGGAATGCAATCAAATAAAATACGAAATTCAGTTCCCCCCCCAGCAAGCTTAGACGAAACAGGTAAAAGTTTGAAACACAGGCCCAAAATGCTTTTTAATGTGATGGCAACGGATGGGAAAATGTGCTAACTGATTTTAATTCCCTCTAGAGATTCAGGGTGAGTGAGAGATGCTTGTTGGTATTCGTTCAGGCTCACTTTAGCAATGCTCTATGAGTTATTACCAGGTTGCAAATGGATTTTAACAAAGGAAGGAATGGAGCTGCTATTTTGACAAGTGGAGAAATTGAGCCAAAATCTAGGTTCGTTGGAAAGCCTAGAATCACAGCTTTAAAATGAAAGTTAAACCACGTTCCTAGGACAAACGGTTCCGGAGATACAGACGATTTAATAAAGGTAGATTTTCGGATTTAAAGTAAACTCAAAATGACAGGTGACAGCTTGCAGCTGCAGAATTGACAGGTGACAGTTGTGCAGCTTTAAAAATGACAGATGACACGATTTCTAGGAGGCTGTTCTAATTAGGTTAAAATAGTTTGGATTAGATTATTTTAACTAAGAGATTGGGTTCTGCACAGTTCTGGCGGATACTCACTCCTAATTTTGAAATGAATGGGCCTCGTCACGGATCTGGTCAACACGTCCAGCGGCGGTTCTCTCTGCTCGGCGGGTCAATCAGGCACCGGTTCTGCTCACAGCGATCCGGATCTCTGGTTCTGCTCACAGCGGTCTGGGTCTGGTCTGCGGTTCCAGCACAAGTTCTTGGCAAAGAATTCAAACAGCTCGCCCGGCTGTTGAATAGTTTGGTTAGGTTTGCTGGATTCTGAAGGCCTGCTGAGAAATACGTTTGCTTGCAGTGGGCCTTCTTGGTTCAAAGTTCTGTAGTCTCTGTTTAGTTTGGAAGTCTAAGTGTTGGATCTCTGGATGTGAAGTCGTCGGTCAGCATGATCCAAAGCAAATGGAATTGAATGTCTCTACCTGTCCCAGCAGTCTCTTTTTATGTGTTTTGGAAGTGGGTGTGTGCGTGGCATAACTGAGCCTGCCCCTCTCTACTTGTCATTGGCCCAATTCTCCCCTCTCCCATGATTGGGGGAAGGAAATGGATTGTCATCATGATGAGGTCTGTTTATGGGTCAGAGGATCCTCCCCTGGTCAATTTGCCCACAAATCTATATTTGATTCAAATACATATTTCCCAGATACACAATTTGTTGAAATTACATGTACACATTATATATTCCTTATGGTCCATGCTTGTCCGCCTCTGATCTTCCTGGGGGCTTGCATTCAAAAATGACAACATTTTACGCTTTTGGTCGGTTTACCAATATCGGACATTTACCAAAAATGACACAAATGTGCGCAAGGAGTATGGACATTAATTGATGAAGTGTCAGATTTTTAACATGCAGACATTTGGAGTAAGACCTTATTTTCCGCTAGCAACCCCCCAGAATACACCACAGGGTCCTAACGCATCTCAAAATGTTCACAGAAAAATCACAAGAATAATGATATTACTTATATAATTCTGACAAGTCCGTACTATGAATTATCCATCTTTTTTAAAATTATGCTCTGGCCCAGATGGGTGTGGTTTAGGTTCCAAAGCACATGGGGGAAGCTTCTGTCTGCCCCCGTCTCCAGCTCAGGTGGCTCCCAGAGGCACTTCTCCTCCCACTTCTCCCAAGAGGAAGCCACTTTACGGCCCCCCCAATATAACATTTGCCTGAGTCCAGGACAAGGCTTTATTCAACCTCCTGGAGGTGCCCCTCCCCTAATCTAATCAGAGAGGTGTCAACACCTTTTGGTGGGGAAGCAGGATGCAGCTAGGCCTGGGAAGAGTGGCTGAGCGGGTTTCTCCTGTCGGGGGTAGTTGTCAGGCAGAATTCAGCTAAATGTCACTTTAGTTCCCAGTTTAAATCAAACTTACAATTTTTACATATACATTAAATAATTACTTCCTTCAAGTCATTTCAGAATATAGTTTTACATTGTGTCCACCTCTTAGCAAGTCTTTCCTTGGCCTGGTTTTGGTTCCTCTGTTCAGTTTTACACAAAAGTCTGGTGGTTTTAAAATGTCGGCTTTCTGATAGAGGTGAGTACCGGTATTGCATCCATTTTTGGGATCTGTCTTGAATTACTGCATTTCAATAGAGTGGTCTTTTGCTTGATAGTATAGGACCCTTGCTTAACATTGTTTTGATGGCATCCTAACAGTAGAGTGGTGATGTGGAACCCCCCACAAGAAGGTTGTATATTTGGAATGGTCTTGTGCCAACTGCGCAGTTCTCCTGGATTCTGGCGTGAATGTGGGCGGCGATAGCTCATCCCCACATCCACCCAGTCTATTGATTTAGTTTGTTCTGGGATAGAATAATGGGCGGCGACAGCTCATCCCCACATCTACCCAGTCTAAGGATTCAACATGGGTCAAAACCCTTGACAATGGGAATTACTTTTTCTACGTCCTAAAAAATCATTTCACTCCCACCTTCAATAAAATAGGGAGTAAATAATCAGCCAACGATTTCAGTCTATTTCCCCTACACAAATCTTCCTCCGAGCCACATTTTGGAACAAACCCTATATGCCAGTGCTCACCTACCCTGTTAGCTTCTCCCCTTGTTGCGAGACAGTGCCTCTGCTTCTTGGTGATCCAATTGCAGTGAATTTGTTAGTAGCTTTAGTCATTTTTGCTATACAATATAACAATAGATTTCCACATGCTGGCATACTTTTTGCAGCTGCACACGCTTGTCAAAAGAGCACAATCAGCACTAGAAAAATGACTAAACATTTTTCTGCCGTATTCCTAAAAATATCACTGTAGCAGACAACTTTGGAAAGTGCTTCTTGCTTCGGAGCACCACATTTCAGATGAACTTTACAGTCACAACTTTAGGGTAGCTGTAACGTCAGGCAAGGCTCACATAAATTAAAGAAGAAGCACGTGAGAACTGAGAAAAATGTAAATGTTTCAGATGTTGTCTGATCAAAATGTAGGTGCACAGATTTTAAAAAATCAGTCTTCAAGAATGGGCAGATGGTGTCCCTAAAAACATTATATATATTTGTAAATTAAAGCATTTCAATACTTCTCTGGAAATGTTATTATGAATTCCTTGAGTTTTTATTTGTATCACAGCAGGTTGTTCTAACTTCGTAATTGAGGTAGTGATATTTGAAACTGATCTTTTCTCGATGGGATGGGTGCATGCATGTGACCTTTGCAATATAGGTTTTTCCCCCTCTATCCCCCTCCACAAGGGGCTTCAAATGGACTGGGAGCAACACAGAGCTCAACCCAACACCACCAGAAGCCCTCTGTCCATCTGCCTGAGGCTGCCTGCAGAGGTCAGGAGACCCAAAAGAAGCATCCAGGATTGATCTAGGGACTGCCCGAGTGTCCTCTGACCCCAAAACCACCATCTTTGGAAGGTCTTTCCCCCTCCAAATGGGGCTTCAACTGGACTTGGAGCAACATGGAGCTCATGCCACCACCAGAAGCTTTCTTTCCATCTGCCTGAGGCTGCCTTCAGAGGTCAGGAGACTCAAAAAAAGCATCCAAGATCGATCTAGGGACTACCCCTATGCCCTCTGGCAAAGTTAATTCCGGGTTACTTTGGCTATATAAGCACTGTCCTTTGAGCGTCCATTCACCCGGGCGGGTAGGGAAGACATAGCTAAGGTTTCCTACTATATCCTTCTCTATTTCATTCTGTGTTCCTTGTTAGCCCCTGTTTGTCACAGGTTGCGAAAAAATTGCCTTGCATACAGCACACAAACAACATTCACATTGAACTCAACACTCAACTACTATTTGCATACACCTGCATCTGTGAGTACCCCAAGCTTCCTAATTACTGTATCGTCTCTCCACATTGTGCTACTCACCCATAATGCCTTCACTACTGCTCCTCCTGCTGCTCCTCTTACCCACCTCTCCCTACGCTTTATCCAATCATGGTACATCTTCCTCCTTTCCTATCCCTTTTATAAAACTCACAACTCAAAACTCCCACTAATCCATCTCTCTTTCACCTCCTTCCAACAAACAAAGCTGACAAGCTAACCCTACCTTCTCTAACACCTATCCACCTTGCCTCTCGTCCTCTGAGACTCAACTTCAATACTATTTCTTACCTCATCAACTGAACATTGCCCTCTGGAATGCTCAGTCCGTATGCAACAAAACTTCCTTTATTACTGACTACTTTCACTCCAGCTCTCCTCCCCTAGACCTTCTTGCT
Organism: Ambystoma mexicanum; assembly: GCF_040938575.1. Taxonomy (NCBI): domain Eukaryota; kingdom Metazoa; phylum Chordata; class Amphibia; order Caudata; family Ambystomatidae; genus Ambystoma; species Ambystoma mexicanum. The sequence goes on along the minus strand of NC_090924.1, from coordinate 171,835,693 downwards.
ATTACGGAAATCTAAAATTTGGATTTCTCCATCTACACTGCCACTCTGGTGACCCTACACGACTCCAAACGATCCTTCATTCACTCTCCTCGACTTACTGACAGAGGTGGAGGCATCGGACACATGCTTTCTTCCTGCCTAAATGCCTCACAAATCTACAATGCCACGTCCTCTCATACCTCTTTTGAATTCACCATCTCTATTATTGCTATGCCTTACTTGGTTCACATCAAGTAAGGTATACTTACTCGCCCTCCTGGTCCCACTGGACCATTCTTTGATGAACTCCTTGATTCTCTTTCTACTAAACTTCACCTCATTCTCTTAGGTGACTTTCACCTTCCCTCTCCAACAACTTCTCAGAAATCTGAATTTCAGTCTTTTCATAGTGGCCATGCTCTCCACTCTATCCATAACCACCTACCCACACAAGGGGCAACTCTTTTGATCTATTATTCATCCCCATCTCTCTCTCAGCCACTGATACTACTGCCACACCACCCATATCTGATCATTCAATTGTTACCACCACCATCTCCTTTCCACCCTCTGACCTTTCCTAACCACTTGCTTCACCTATTACAAGCAGGAAATCTAAACCTTCTGTCATTCCCCCCTTTCTTTCCAACCTACAGTTGTTACTCTCCTCCTTCACACCTGATGACTCTACCACCAACACTGCCTTCTTTCACTTGCAATACTGCTATATGACTCATTAACCACTCACTTCCCACTGCTTACTTTCACTCCTAAATCTCAGCATCCATGGGTCACCCCATTCATATACACTCTCTGCACAGACATGTGTTGGCTGCTGTGACAATGGAGGCATTCCACTTGCATGAGGAGCTGCAACTCTTCCTCAAGTCCACTCTTGATAGAGCAAAAAAGGAATTCTACCTCACCCTCACTGACTCTCACTTCAACCATCCTCGCTGGCTACAGGGTATCCTAAACTCACTCCTCACTCCTCCTAAGGCTATGACTATCAACCCCACTCTCACAGCTAAAGACCTAGCTGAATATTTTGCTGCAAAAATAATAAAAGAATTAGAGACACTCTCCTGACCTGCCTCACACTCCCTCCTCCTACATTTTACACATGCCTACTCTACCAATATCCTTTGCCTCTATCTCCCACTTTAGTCATACTAACACCGACAAAGTGCTGTCTCTACTGATGAAGACTACCCCTTCTTGTACCCCACCTCAACCTCTTGCTCTTCAGCTAGTCAAGCCTATTGCCCCTTTAGTGGCCTCTCGCCTAGCTGAACTCTTCAACCTGTCCTTTGGCTCTGCTTGCTTTGCTTTCCCTCTGTTTTCAAAACAGCCACGGTCATCCCCCTCCTAAAAAAGCAAGGGGCTGACCCGAACCCACTGCCAAACTTTCACCTTGTGTCTCTCCTTCCGCACTACTCTAAAGTGGTCAAAAGGGTTGTGTTCAACCATCTTAATAGTTTCATAGACATCCACAACCTTTGAGACCCCCTACAAGCAGGTTTCTACTCCTGTCACTCCACGGAAACTACTCTCATTAATGTGTAAATCTTCATCACTTCTGCTAAGCACTCCAACCTATCCTCTATCTTAATTCTCCTTGGCCTGTCTGTTGCCTGGAAAAAATCAAACAAAGGTGTGCCCCTATCCGTTATTCAAAGTTAAAACGAAAATGGCTGGGTTGTGATGCTCCACTTGTTTGTGGATGCACAATATTATTCCTTCCTTGCCCTGACTCCTAGTTTGAGGCAATTGGAGGACAAAGAAACTTGGGAGAACCACTCACAATTCTTTTACATGTATGGCCTTGATCATAAAAAGGATAAAGAGCTCAAAGCAAACATACAAATACATTTTTAATATTTCTTGTACATAAAAAATTAATAATGTTCTGGTTAAAAAGAAAATAAATCAAGAGGAACATACAATGCAACAATTATTATTCTCAATAACGTGCAGTTTTTGAAAAACAGTTCAGGTAAAGTGTAGACGAAAATCTCATGCAGCTTCTAATGCCTAAATTAAAGTCTCAATTGTCATGTCAGTTATAATTCACTTTACGACTTTCTGTTTCAAGAGAGAGAAAAAAATACACTAGACTGCATACACAACCAAAGTCAAAAGTCCTTTGTTATTATTCCGGGAGTTCCTAAGATGTCCTCCTGGTTTTGTGGTATGTGGAGTCTAGTATCTGGGTCTATAAAGTACAAGATATCTTTGTCTGCTGCTGTGACATTGTCGATCACTCTGATCTCCTTATTATTCTCTTTCTTCTTGGTATTCATGGTTGAGCGCTTGCCTTTATAAAATACTACCTTGTAACTTGCCAATTCTCTGTCTCCTGGGGCAACACCACCTCTCAACTCACTCCTCTAACTGTTGTTGTTCCATAATCTTTTGTCTTGGGTCTGCTCGTCTTTAAACTCTACACCGCTTCTCTTGGGGCACTAATCTCCTCCTTTTGGGTTTGCGTACCAACTCTTCGAGGACAATGCTAAAATCTTCTTCTCTTTTCCTGAACTCTCCTCTGATCTCTATATCAAAATTTCAAACTGTCTCTCTGCCATAAAATATTGGATGGCTTTGCCCTCTCTGATGTTACACTCTACCAAAACAGAGGTACTCTTCTTCCCTGCCAAAAGCTCTCTCTCATCTCTTCCTCTGCCTATGCAGTTTCCACCTGACACTCTGCCCCACTCTTCTTCAGCTAGAAACATCAGCGTCATCTATGACCCTTCTCACAACATCTCTACTTTCAACTCCAAAACTAGAACAGCAGCTCCCTTCAAGCTCAGGCACCTCCTTCCTTTCAACAGCGGCAAGCATCTCTTAACCACCCTTTTCTTCTCTAAACTGGACAACTGTGCCAGCATCCTATTTTGGTCACCCCAACTATACTTTCTATCCTCTCAACAAGATCTTTAACTTTGCTACCAGGCCTCTCTTTGAACTCCTGCATTTCACACCTGCTTCCTCATACCGTCACCAGGGTCGATGGTTGACGATGTAAAACCAGGCCAGATTTAAATGTCTTCTCCTGGTTCACAAATCTATCCACAGTAAGGCACCACTATATCTATCGTCGTCTATCAAACTCTACAGCATTCTCTTAATCTCTGCTCTGCCTCCTCGACTACTCTTGTGGCTTCTCACCCTCCCTGTGCTTCCTCTCACTTCCGCTCCTTCTCTTTTGTTGCTCCACTTGCATGGACTTCTTTTTCCCCGGACATAAACAGTCCACACAGATTTGTTCTAAACCAAATTAAAAGTCTACCTCCTCGCCTAGGAGTTACCGTCTTAACCTACCTCTCATCTGCCTACTAGCTAACATTTTTCCATCGCCTCTAACCTGCCTCTATCCCTCGGCCTCCACTCCACTAGCACTTCACCCATCATGGCCACATCCCGAGCAAAGCTGGCCATTCCCCTTACCTACGCTGATGTTCATTGTCCTTAATCTACGTATGTCTACTTATGTATTGTCCTTGGTGACTGTTCCATTTATCCCCCTGCACAACCTTGTTAGGATGATCCTCAAACTCACCCCATTGTAAGAACCTCACAGCTTCCCATCAAATCTGATTTCTTATCTACTGTACTTTCTTTTGTGATCAAAAGAGCACTGTTCCTCCTATACATACATAAATAAATACTTAAATAAATATACTTTCTCTTCAGTGCTGGCAGAGCCTTTGTTCTGGCAAATATTGCTCGTTTTTCTACTGTTGTTAGATTGTTAGTAGCTGGCCCAGATAGCGATAGCATGAAATTGCTGTATTGTGCAAACATATCTGTGTTTATCTTACCAATTAGTTTGCCTGATGTTACTTATCAGCTTCCCCTCTATCCAATGATAAACTCTTCTGCACACTTTGTACTGGTTTTATGGTGTTTCGTGTTGATGAATTGATTTGAATGTTTTATTGTACTTTTATGGTGCTTCTTACCGAAATAAAGGAAATGCTTTCATGTGAATGGGTCTACGTTGTTTTCTTGTCTATGACTCATAGGCTATGTATGGCATGCATGTTTCAGGAGTGGGTGTGCATCATTAAGTGCCCCCCTTTCCACAGTGGCTTTTACCAACTGCTGAGAAAAGCGCACTTCCCCATCCATGCCGTAACATTACCTGAACAAGTCTCAATCTGAACTCAGCCTTGGCCAGACAGTCCACCATCACACCACAGACAATGCACTTCTCTTTCTCGTTAGCATGCTAAGATTTTTGGCGCAAATCTATTTTTGTGAGTAATCCACGTTTGTAGGAGAAAATAAAAGACATTTAGGGCCTAATTTGCAAAACGCGTTTTACAATGAGGCAACCTCATTGAAAAACGCTCTGTAAATCAGGCTGTAATTCGCGTTATTGATCCACATTTCAGGGCGTCTTTGTTGCAGATGGGCTATGCTGTTAGTCCTGTAGTATTCCTGGTAAATTGCGTTCAGCATGAATGTTTATGCTGCGCATTGTACGGAGAGGAATCCTATGGCAACGATGGCATATAACAAGAGACGCACCTTGTCCAGGAGGCTTTCATTGAAGTCTTCCTTCCCAGTAAAGCATGTTGTTATAGATGGCATGTGGCACATAAGGGGATTGCATCTATATATATATATATATGGTCTTTATATAGTGCAAACCTAGCTGGGGAACAACAGCGCACGGGCAGCAATTGAACTTGTTATCAATAATAATACCTAGGTATTCAAATTGCAAAACAACTTCCACCGTATTTCAATTTAAGGTCCATGAATATCTGTTTGTCTTGTTGTTCCTACTGCGATGAAAAGCCATCATTGTCGTTTTGTCTGCGCTGATCTTGAGCCTGTTAAGTTTTATCATAATTACTGAGCAGATGCAAGTGTGCCTGCAACCCTTTAGGGGAGCTATCTTCTATGACAAGGTGATCCACATACACAAGCCAGTTCATAGGGTAGTCACCGAACTAAGGAGGGCAGATCGAACGCCAGGAGAGAACATTGGATAGATCCGAAGTAAAGATTAAAGAGAGTTGTGGCCAGAATGCAATGCAACCCAGCTTCAAGCTCGCGTATTTGGATATCCAGTCCGTCAATGCTCCCTCCCTATTTAACCTAACCCTCACCGCGTTGTGTCGTTCAGGGCTATGACCATTCTCAGCAATCCTGCAGGCGCATTACAGAGCAGCCCCCTTTTAACTGAATTGAAAGCTGAACTAAAATCTACAAACACTATATATATATATATATATATATATATATATATATATATATATATATATATATATATATACTGTTTAATGATCCAAGACTATCGCACAATTGTAATTAGGGCTAGTGTATTATGTATAGTGTTGGTGAACTTTCAGAACAATGTTTGATTTATTGGAATAATCGATTTTATTACAATAAAAAATGTTCAACCAGTCCTGGCACTACGATACTCGGTTTGTGGCAATGGTTTTGTTTTTAAAATGAGGATTGTAGTTTTTGGCCACTGTTTAAGGTTGTATCTGTTGGGGAAGGGGAAGGATTGGCATTAAACGTATAGTTTGTCTTCCACAATTTGGTGTTCAGGTGACTGTATTTTTTTTCAAAACTCATTCACTAAATTTGCATTTTAGTTACATTTGTGTACAATTATAACGCAATGTGCGTATACGATACATTCTCAAACTACAGTAGTAGGAAACATTCAGGCAAAATCGGATCCATGAACAGATATTGTGGAATGGTTTTTTGTAGATTATTTGATTGATAAACATATATTTAATACCTTTAAGGATGAACATCTTTACACTTCTTTTAGAAATGTCCGTAGTCATGTTGTCCAAACCTCGTCCTCTTCTGGGCTCTGTTGTGTTGAAAGGTAACACACAGTGGTAACTCATAAATAGCAGCTTTCGTGTACAGCTGTATATTGTTAGAGCATTGCTCAGTAGTCATCTACTATTTACAGACAGCAGCAGTAGATAGGAAAAGGAGTAGGAGACAGCGGTCACCTATCATTCATGTCTCATTGTCTCTCTCTGGAATAACATCAACTGCTGCTCCTAGAACCCTCTTGTTGTTGACCTGGTGAATGGTGAGTTCCCCTGCGAGTTCCTGCCATCTGGCCCATGCAGAATGCGACACGCAAAATGCTCTTTGATAAATGTTACTACTAGTTCACCTGTAAAAGAATTTCACAATATTAGTAATCTTATTGTGGGTGATATGTTAGATATTTGTTGTATCACTGATTCTTGGCTAAGCAAGACTACAAACCTATTTTGACTGGCCTGATCCCTCCCAGTACAAACCACGAATAGAAAGGTGGTGGAGTAGCAATTATCCATCATAAAAGTAGTGTGTGCCAAAATGAGCCCTCCCCTCTCTTGAGTCTTTTGAAGCGCTGTGGGTGGGATATAGCACACAGGACAAGATTGCGGATTTATCAGATCCCTCAGAGTAATCGCCATGAAGAATTATTAATTATTTTGCAGGTTCTTATGTAAATCTATTGATTTGATCATTTTAGGAGATTTTAATACATGCTTTGATGAACCAACCTCTAATGCAAATTCTGGTCTGATCCAGACAGCCACTTACATACATGGTAGTACCTTGGATGAGATATTATTTCCTATTGCTCATCAGGCAGTAGTTAAGGCACTCCTGCCTCTTAATTTGTTTGACAATTGTAGTATAAATTGCAGTCTGCCTAGAGTGATACTTTTTAAGAACCAGACTAGACAACATATCAGTGTAATGATTCACCCGTGGCAAGTGGTTACTGCGTTAGCACAAGCAACCACTTTTCTTTCTCACTATGCGAGGTAAAGTAAAATGATAGAAAGTGCTCCCACACTGATGCTAAATACACTTATTGGAGTGACAGCAGCAATGGATGAAATAGCTCCAGCACGATTATCGATCAAAGCTTAGCAAAACAATAAAATTAATGAATTCTTAATGAACCATGAGGGTTTCACAGACCAACTGGCCACCTGTGTCAAGTCCCTGGGTTTCACCATCGACAGCCACCTCTCCTTCAAATAGCACACAGCAAAGTAGACACAATCGGCTTGGTAACAATTTTCTCTCCTGTGGAAAATCAAGTCCTCCATCCCAGAAAACAACTTCAGATCTGCTGTCCTCTCCCACCTGGATGATGGCAACTACCCTGGCACCCCTGAGATGTGTCATGCAAGCTGAAGCATGACTCAAAGGATTCTACATATTTCAACCACATCACCCTGACCCTCATCGAACTGCACTGGCTCCCACTGCAAGCACGTATAATCTTAAAATCCTGCTGCATCATCTACAAGTCTGTCGCCCTGATGTCCCCAAGGCTACTCACTGAGAAACTGAACATCTCAGGAGGCCTATGATCCACCAGAAGTAAGGACATGTGATGACTTGAACTCCATTGGTGCAGGAAGGAAAGACACAGAAGACAAGCCTGCTCTGTTTATGCTCCAAGACTCTGGAACTTCCTCCCCATCAATCCAGACTCATCCTCCCCACTTTTGTATTTCAGGAATAAGCCCAAGACCTTCCTCTTCAAGGAATAGCTCCTCCCTAACACCTATGTCCACACCTTCACCTCCCCGTACCTGAGACTGGGTGATCTACTCCCCACAGTTTCCTCCCCTGGTTGCTTGATGCCTTGCTACCAAATTGGCCACCCTCTCACTCCCTGCTCTCTTGTATCTCTGCTTTCCTCACTGTGTCCTTCCTCCTATGATTTGCAAAGCACCGCATTACTTCCCAAAGCTAGGACTGCACTAATAAATACAATTAAAAAAAAAAAAATTATAATATTAATAATAATGATGATAAAGACACTTAGGTCATTGAGATGTTCTGCCTAGAATACAGACCATTTGAAAACACTGTATTTATCTGACATTAAGGGCTTCAAGCTTGCCATCTAAAATGCCCAAAACAATCATTTTCTCAAAAAATTGACAGCACGGTAAAGTCATCTAAAGAAATGCTCAAAATTATATATGATTGTGTTACTTCTTCACGTGCTACAGTTCCTTCTCAAACATTTTGTGAAATATTAGTGAGGAATTTTACAGATAAGATTTCCGGCTTGCAAAAACATATTCACTTTATGAACAGGAAGTATTAATGAAAATGCCTGGTCAGCCCTTTCCTGTTGAACCTAACCTCTGCAATACTCCATTATTCCCATTTAAGGTTGAAACATCAAAGGAAGTTTCACATTAATGAAGTTTTGCAAACCGTCTGGCTCCCCCTCTTCCTCTATTGACTGGCTGCCTGGTTCCTCAGATTTTTACAGGGCACCAGGCCCTCCTCCACTAGTCAACCCTTGCACTCGGTCTCCCCTGACCCCCACCCCAACCTGCACATGCCCTCCCAGGCTCCTTCCTCCTACACTAGCATGTCTGGGCCTGCACCCCTTGAGCCCTTCCAGACCATCCCTTGCAGTTACCATGTGTACCTTCCCCCCCTTTTCCCCTTCTCCCCTTCTCCCCTTGTCACTCTCTGCATTCCTCTGGTACATGTCCTCCTGGCTTCCCTTGGCACTCACATAACCCATGGGCCTGTTCCGCCCTGACCAGCACTTCCCCACTCCCCTCTCCCCCGCACTTCTTGTTACTGCACTTGCATGATCCGAATGACACAAGGCATAGTAGGCTGTTTTTGTTTTCCCTGTTTCCCTTCCCCCCTCTTGTCTTGTTGTGCCTTGAAACACCTTGGAGTATAGGCCCATCATAAATACCCAATAAATAAATAAATAAAGTATGTCCTGCAAAATTACTAAAATCACATGCTTTGGAATGCGTGATCAATGCTTCTCTTTCCTTCTCTTTCACTAGGGTCTCTCCCCTGTGAATTAAAACAAAGTGTTGCTTGCTCCCCTGATGAAGATCCTTTGAAGATCCTTTGAAGCTTGGCAATTTTCGACCAATCTCCCTTCCTCTAGACTTTACTAAGATTCTGGAGCATGTAGTGGTGGAGCAGTTAAATGTTATGTTGGATTGAATGACCTTTTGCATCCAAATCGGTCTGGGGTTTGCCCAGGTATGGGCACTAAAATGGCAATAACCAGCATTGGGGATGATCATTTGCAGACAGTGGTGATGTCAGGGCACAGATATTATAGAAATGTCAGTAGACTTTGATTCTGTCGATCATAAACTACTTGTACCAAGCCTAACTCACATTATTTTTAATGGAACAATGTTAAATTAGAGTGGAACATTTTATTATAGGACTTCCGAAAAGGCTCTGTCTTATCCCGTTTACTCTCTATTTATATATAGATTTTTATTGGTTTTACATAACAGAAAAGTATCAACAACAACTTGCCACCCCTCAAATCCCCCAGCCCCTTGCCCTTCCCCCCTCGGGTGATGGGTTCTGATTCTTCGTATCGCAATGTGGATCGGCTAACAAAATGTCTAGGATTCTATTGTTGTGAGGGCACCATTGGAGCATATAGTCACTTTGCAGATATGATAAGAAACTGCCCCAGTCTGTCTGGAAAGTGTCTGGGGTTCCTTGAAGTGTGTAGGTCATCCACTCCATGGATATGAACCTCCAGACTTTTCGAAGCCAGTCAAATATTGTGGGTGTATTTTTTTCTTCCTGTGTTGGCCGATTGTCAGCTATGCCACTATAATTAGCATCATCACTCCCCTCTGCTGTGGTTTTGTGTATGTCCTTTGGTTCAGATTCCACATGCCCATCATCCATATTTTTTCTTGTATGTTGTCTGCCCCTTGTACCATTTATGCTGTTTGACGTTTTACGCCCCCCCCCCAGAAATGTTGGATGGATGGGCAGGTCCACCAAATGTGGTTTCAGTCCCCTGTTACATTACACCCTCGCCAACATTTGTTGCTTGTGGTTGGATACATTGCGTGGAGTCTCTCTCTCTGGCGAGTAGTGCCATTGAACCAAAACTTTCTGCCACATTTCTCGCAACTGTATGGAGCGTGTCAACTTAGGGATTTTGTTATATAGGTTTTGCCATTGATTCCATGTTATGGGCTCTCCTATTGTCCCACTTTTAGATGTATTTCCATTGGATTTCCTCTCCTTGGTCGTTTAACAATTTTTATAGGTTGGAAACTGGTTTATGGGAGCCTGTGTCAGATTTCATATAGTATCAAATGGGGTCAATTGTATGGTGGCCGCCTCTTTGTTGGGGATTGTTGACAGCCAATGTTTTAGTTGTGTGTATTTGAATTCTTCCCTGGGCTTTATCCCCACCATTTGCATGCATTTTTGAAATGTCATGATGTCACGGGCCCCTGTACATATCACATATTTTCTTGAATCCTGCTTGTGCCCAACTAAGTTACGCCTTCTGATCCATCCCTGGCTGGAAGTCTGGGTTTCCGAACATTGGGGTGAAGGGTGATGTGAATGTCGTTAGGGTCCCTCTTTTAACTGCTGAGTCCCAGGCTTCAATCCCTGCTCCCCCAACTTTGCTTATTTTGGTGTTCCGGTGTCTTTGGTGTTTATGTAGCCATAGTAGATTGGAGAGGGGGGATCCCACCATCGCCCTATCTTATGATGCCCAGATATGTTGAGGAGACTGCGCCACCCATTCCTTTATAACGCTCAATTGTGCGGCTTCGTAAAATATTCAGAAGTGGGGGAGTGTGAGCCGTCCTTGGTTTTTGTGAGCTGTTAAAATAGACATCACTATTCTAGGCATTTTGTGTTGCCATATGAAGGTAGACACCATCTTGTTCAAAGCTCTGAAGAAAGTTCTCAGAATTGTCACTGGGTGTGTCTTGGAGGTGATAGAGCAGTTTTGGAAGGACAACATTTTTATGACCGTAATCCTCCCCCAGCCGGAGATGTTGAGCAGATTCAATCTCTCTAAGTCTTTTTTCAATTTCGCTAAGAGGTTTGGGTAGTTGGCGTTGTATAGCTGCTCAATTGAGGATGTTAGTCTTATTCCAAGGTACGTGACTCCTTTCCCTGACTTTGTTCAGTTGGGCTGTTTGGGCTAGTTTGTCCACCAGTACTGGATCTGCAGTAAGGTTCATGATTTCTGACTTGTGCTTGTTGATTTTTAGGCCAGATATAGATCGAAAGTGGTCAAGTTCTTTTAGGAGCGCTGGGAGTGAATGTTCAGGGTTCGATAGGGCTAGCTGCATATCGTCCGCGAAGGCCATTGTTTTATGTTCTTCCCCTCCCATTCCTATGCCTTTCATTTGACGTGCCTCTTGAATTCTGATCAGTAGCGGCTCTAGAAAGATAGAATAGAGGAGAACTGAGAGAGGGCAACCCTGCTTTGTGCCTTTTGTCAGGGATGGCTGGCTCGATCACATTTATTCTTTATCATTTATATAACTCCCCTTGTAGAGCTTTTCCGTTGGGTTTTGTGATGTGTGCTGATGATACACAGTTCTTTTTTAAACTGAGGAAGCAACCGCCAAACATTAAGTGAACTCCAATCTGATCTACCAGCTATTAATGTATGCATGTTGAGGCGTCACCACAAGCTAAACTGATTCAAAATAGAGTAGCCTCTCTGTGAAAGTGAATTTATAAGTGTACCCAACAGCCTCTCTGTGAAAAGTTGAATTTAGAAGTGTACCCACTCTGTGATAAGTTGAATATAGAATTGCATTTAAAAGTGTGCCCAATAGCCTCTCTGTGGAAAGTTAATTTAGAAGTACATTTAGAAAGTTGAATTTAGATGTGCGTCCAATAGCCTCTCTGTGATTCTAGAAATGTGCCCAGCCCCGCTGAATTTAGAAGTGTGCCCTGTAGCCTCTCTGTGAATTAAGAAGTACGCCCAATAGCCTCCCGTGGAAAGTTGAATATAGAAGTGTACCCAATAACCTTTCTGTGAATTTAGAAGTCTCTGAAAGGGCATGTAACCCATCATATCTCACCAACACACTTACCCTCTCCTTACATCACCACTCAAATAGAACACAGAGATACTATGACACCAGTCGGTATAACTGTTCTCATATCAACATTTGCTGCTCACCCCACATCACTCCAAGTAATCACTGCTGGTTACGCACCCCCCAGCGAGGCGTTCTCCTCAGGCCTAACGCAGCCACATCCGATCTGGATAAATCCTGCCAGAACGAACACATACTCCTGACCTCTCAACGACCACACCTACCACTAGAAAGCAGCTATTACACCGATACCGCACGAGCTGTACACATACCCGGTGCGCATACGCACCTTTTTGACTCTCTCTACTCTCTCTACTGATATGAACTTTGGTTCCCAAGGGCGTTCAACCTACCAGCGCCTTCAGACCATACCAATGGTATATAAGGTGCTATATAAGTGCAAAATAACATAACATAACATAACAGAGTCCCTAATTCCTTTTTGCACTTTTCCAGACCCTCTAAAATCATCATGGCCTCTTTGTTTAGGAGTTTGTCTATCCCCAGCTAAACCATAGAAAACCTTTCCGGTACTAATGGATTCTTCCTTGGATTTCTCTACCCACATTCCAGCAATCGTATGCCAATGTTTTTATTATCTTCACACCTTATGAGGAATACTTCAATTTCTACCATACTCTGCACCGGGGTCTTCCTAAATAGAAAATGATGTGCTTCCAGCACATACAAAACACAGCAGCCAGACTGATCAGGGCCATCGTATGTAATTTTGGGGCCTGGGGCACAGCCCCAGCCTCCAGAATAAAAAAATGAAGGGATACATAATCTCTGGTTGTGCCACCCCCATGTGATCACAACCCACACCTTGATATGCTGCCTTGCAGCAATCAACATATGCCTGGGTACTCCATTAAAGTTCACTTCCCTCTTCAGACTAGCTGGAATCAGAATAATAAACAAGTGGCATGTCAAGGGCAACGCCAGCAGTCCGTGACGAGGGTACAGGGCACATTTGATACATTTTAACAAGTATTGGCAAAGTCAATAGTTTTGTGTAGGCATGAGATAGACATTTCCAAGTACTGCCATAATGGTCCCACCTGGCCACACAATGGCAACTGCTGGAAAATGGTGTGACTACCTGGGTTTATGATACTAGGTCCTGGGAAATGCCCATCTAATGACTATACACAAGTTAAAACTGATGGCTTTGCCAATATTTGTTTTAACAGGCCTTCAGTGCATGGACATGCGTACTGCTTATACATTCAGAGCCTGAAGACACACTTGGCAAGACATGTTTTTGCACCAACATTTACAACTGCAATTAAACAATTAATTTCTCAGAAGACTGTTTAACATTTACAACTGCAATTAAACAATTAATTTCTCAGACGACTGTTTAAAAAGAACACTGGCAGGCCAAAGTTTGATATTACAGCTTGATAAAGGTAGCTCAAAGAGATTCCAAGAGGACGTGTTTTGGGCGTTGTAGGGGCAGGAAGTGGGTGTGCATGGCCATAAGAATTAGCATGCCCATGGGCCGTTAATGGGTGAGTAAACAACCAAACAACACCCATAGGCTGTGTATCGCTCCTCACATCCCATCTCCCTTCTTGCTAAACTCCAATGCAATAGTTTCGGCCACCTAATTAATCAAAACAAAAAATAGTATCAACAAATCGGGCAAAAGTTTAGATGTAGTACCCAAATCAGTAGCCTTATAAAAAGGTGCACATACACCAGCCTAGACATAGGACTCATTAGCAGCAGAATGTAAAAGTGCTCAAGCATACAGATGGATTGGGAGCAATGGGAAAGGGGCATAAACCATTGCATAGAAGAGACAGTGGATATAAATTAGAAGCTTCAATAAAGGTGCATGTATTCTAACACCGACTGAGATTAGAAGAGAACTATGGTTTTCAAACTGTATTGATATCAGTCAGCAAATAAGAAAATGACTATGTGGTGTCCAATATATCAAGGCCACTATTATACATGGAGCAACACTGTAGCTAGTTTAAACATGAGTGAGACTTTTACTGAAGGTGACTTGCGCATTCCAGAGGTGGCTGAACAGTAGTGTGAAGATGCACTGCCCAGCACCCTTATAAAATTTAGCGTCAGCCATTGTGAGAACATGCCCGTAGATAAAGGGGGTTCTGTATAATAGATGGGCTCTCCCTCGCTGCAATCAGAACATGACATTTTCTCATGCCACAAGGTTGCAGCTCAATATATTCTTGAGCAGCCGTGATAATACCAATAAGGAGGATGTTAAATGTACGGGCCACTATGTGCTCCCATACAAGGGGCAGGTTGGCTGGTTTGGGACCATATTGCCCCCGCGAGTACAGCCGCGCACCACTGGAGTCCAAAGTATATTAACCAATATGAATTAAGCAGACAATAGGCCGTACCTTGCTTAATGCTGGATACTAAAAATGCTTATATTTATTACTGTAAATCACGTACGCAGACCGACCACACTGCCTAATACATATCTGTGTACTTCTTCCAGAAGACACTGCTATGTACAGACCCTGTACCCGAAACTTATAAAAACAAATGTGAATTACAGACCATTAATGTGAGTATAAAAAGACGTGTGTTTGCTCCATAATACCATAATATTACAATAACTATTAGCCGGTCAGATAGATCAGCAAGTACAGCGCTTGCTTTAACATCAGTGCAGAGCCTGCCGATACAGGTTCGAATCACAGCAGGGCCAAACTCAGCCTTTCATCCTTCCGAGGTCGATAAATGAGCACCACACACCGTGGGTAATAATAAGCAGTGCTCAGATACCTGAGGGTTTGTTGCGCTATATAAATGCCAAATTATTATTATACGCATCAATTGCAAGTATGGTGATACTGTGCCTATAAACATTTCTTTTTACAGGGTCTGCTCAAAAATGTCCACCCATCGAGTACAGAGGTGAGACCCTTCCATGTAATATGTTCTTGGAAGCACGTCATAACAACCTAACTAATATGGGCATGTTACACATGTAGATGATATTCGCAATCCATTCTGAAGATTGTCCTGAAGAAGGTGTCATAAACTAAGCAGTACACCGAAACTGGTTTACCGAACATGGGTAGACAGTGGACAGTTCTCCACTGCAGTTCCCGCCCTCCAGCAACAGGGAGACCCTCTAACATATCGATCTGCCCTTTTTTTGCAGAGTCTTCACAACAATTCTTTTTTTTTAACTGCTCCATTGAGAGGGCTCTTTCCCTCCCTTTTTTACCATGGCACACTCAGCCACAGTATAGGCTAATAAAGCAATCACTGCCACAATACATGTGGGGGTTCCTGCCCTGTTTTTAGTAGATTACATTGTTAACCATTGGTTACACAGTTAACATCAGCCCTCCCTGGGGCCACAACTGCCATAGTCTTGCACACTTTTAGAGCTTTTGAAAGACTACCTAAAGACTAGAAAGTAAACATCTACAGTTTAAACTAAAATTCTTTGATTGGTATTAAAAACAGTCTAATTATTTGTAACTCCTTATTCTATCCACTTTTAGATAAGCGGCCCACCAGGGCTGCCTAGGGAAAGTATGATTTAGAGAGGTAAGGGAAGACTTCTCTGTCCTCTTTTCATTCCTCCTTGCTTGCCAAAACCAAACCACTATGCATTAAACATCTAATTTAGGAAGTGATTCAGTGCTGACATTAACAGGCGGTAACCATCCTCCTTTGTACCTCTCCCTGGGGGAGCCTCTTTTTTCTCGTACGATACATCATCGAGGAGTATTATGCATGCCCCTCTATTTTAAATGTATGGGTGATATGTCCTATTTCTTTTGTGGTAATACACTTTGCTTGGGGATAACCCAGTCGTAACAACTGATAAGCATTCAACCCTCCCTTTGTGTGAACCCGGTTAGCTTTGACCCCTGGAACAGTGGTGGCAGCTTCTTGTCCGTTTGCATCAGATCCTGTTTTGTTGATGGCAGATCAATGTCTTTTGTTGGCAGCAACTTCTGGTCCAGTGGTATAACTCCTAAACTAGCAGCAGCAGTTCCTTGGCTGGCAGTGGCACCTGGTCTGGTGGTGTCCGCTCCTGGTTTAGTGGTGGTGGAGGTTCCTGGTCAGGTGTTGATTGCTGCTCATCTAGTGGCAGAGTCTGTTTGTCTTGCACCTGCAATATCTAGTCTGGTGGTTGCAGCTCCTGGTCTAGTGACAACAGCTCCTGATCTGGTGACTGCAGCTCCTGCTCTGGAGATGGCAGCTTCTGGTCTGGTAATGGGGGCACCTGCAGATCAGCTGGTGATGGCTGCTGCTCTGGTGTCTGTGTCTGCTGGTCCAGTGGCTGCAGCTCTTCATCTGGTGGCTGCAGCTCCTGGTCTTGTGGCTGCAGCTCCTGACCCAGTGGCAGCCAATACTGGCCCAGTGGTGGTGGCTCCAAGGTCCAGTAATAGCAGCCATTGGTCTGATGACGACAGCTCTTGGTCCAGTAGCTGTGTCTGTTGGTGCAGTGTCTGTATCTGATGGTCTGGTGGTGGTGCCTCTGGTTGCTGAGGCAGCAGCTCCTCGTTCGATGGTGCCAGTTCCTGGGCTGGTGACAGCAGCAATTTCTGATTCATTGGCAGGGTGGTCCTGGTCCAGTGGCTCCTGGTCCAGTGGTGGCAACGGCTCCTGGTCTGGTATCAGTGGTAGCACCTGGTCCGGTGATGGTGGAAGAGGAAGAAAACAGGGAAAAACAAAAGTGATGTTGTGCTGATGCTGATGGTGCAGTGGCTGATGGTGAGGCCGCTGGCTATTTGTGTAGGAGGCAGTGCTGCTTGTGGTGGTGTTGCTACCTTTTGTGCTGCTGTGCATGCTTCCACTGCTGCTACTGCTGCTGAGGTTCCTGGATCCTCTCCAACTGGAACAGGTGTGAGGGTGATGTGGAATAAGGACCACTAATGTAGGCAGGGTCAAACAAGCCAGCCAATCACTTTGCTTGTCTTCACGGTTCGTGATAGTATAAGATATCTCTCTAGAGGCAAAAAAGGATTAATATGAATCAGAATTCAATGTAGCTGCACCAAAAGACATTTAATGGTGAGTGCTGACCATATGAATTAAGGCAGACTGTACTTATGTTACTAGACTGTATTTGCACTGGTTTCGGCATTGTTATGGGTGAAAAGATTGTTCTCTTTGTTTGTCTTTAGAAACACGACAGAGGCTTGTGGCATGCATTTTTTGACCGTATGGAAGTCTGTAAGTGACTCTAGGTATTAAGATTGATGATATATATTGGGTCCTGATGAAAGTGGAAGACAAGTAATGGAATGCCACTGAAACCAGTCAACCATTGTAACACATGATGCCTAGTCAATCATTCAGACACCCAGAAAACGATTTTTTTTAATTGAAAACATTCTTCTTGTTTTATAAATGAGCAGATATGCAGGCAGGAATACATTCATTTTCACCTCCCACTGTGCTCCCATTCTGATACACATCCAAGTTTTTTATCTTGGAGCAATCGCCATAGTGGCGTTCATCTGAGTCTGATTAATCTGGGCTTAGAAATGTTTTTAGGATAGGGGGCGCTGTTGAGCAGCCAAGGAAAATGGCTGCTTAGCCCACGAGCTCCGTCGCAGTCCACCAGAATCCTTCCCGCATCGGCGCTGATCCGGACCGACGGCTACAGCAGTTGCTGCGATTTTGCTGCGGTGGCCACCCTCTACACCCGCCCGAAATCCCAGGCTGAATCGGTGCCTGGGGACCGCGCGGCCGCCACTGGAGAGTGGCCTCCCCCGCGGCCTCGCCGCTGCTGATGCGGCCGCCGGCTCTCGAGGCGCCCCGGCACCTGTCCCCGTTGCGCCGCCTTCCGCGGCCGCCTGAGACCTCCCCTGCTGCGGAGACTGTTCCCCGGAGCGCCTGTGGGCCGATCGCTGGCTAGCGCTGGGGCGACGGGCCTGCCTGTGTGCCGCGGCCGGAGTGGCCTGCCCCCCCCACACGGGCGCCGCCTCCCGGCCTGATCCCCGAGGCTCCGCGAGCTGCACCGCTGCCGCCTGTGACCTCGGGCGATCCGCCGGGGGAACTGCCGGCGACGCTGCCGAGGAGGCGCTTTTGGGGACGCTTCCTTCACCTCCCCGGAACAACGAAGATCGCACCGCCGGACGGCCACCGCCTCCAGTCTGGATCCACTGACACCTCCTGACACCTCCTGAGGACACAACGGTCTCGCCCACCTACGGGCTGGAAGGTGGGTGCTGACCGCTACGCTGGAGGCCTCCCCCCCTGCTTCCTTGGGTGCGGACCTCATACCATCAGCTGCTTGCACCCTGACAGTGCGCCCACGCCGCCCGCTGTGGGGCCGGCCACACATGAGCTGGGACCTCTACGCCCCCCCCTGTACCTCGCCTGCCGCCGGAACTGTGCCCACTACTACACCCTAGCCACACATCTGACTGCGAGTCGCCGCTCCCGGGCCTCGGCAGCTGGCAGATTAACCTTGCGGTGCCGCCGGAGTGCACGGTGCCCCACTCATCTGTTTGCCGCCCGCTCAAGATTGCGCCACCTCGCTACCATCTTGTCCCGCCTCCTCTGCCCAGTCGCCGCACTACCGAGCTCTCTGATCCAAAAACACCCACAATCTGCTGCCGCTGACCAGCTGCCACCCTCCACCTGACACCCCATCCTTAATTCGGCCGGGTGGACGGGATCCTCTACCTTGGCCATGTCCAGCAGAGCACGGGGTGCTAATAAAGTGGGCGCCATGGACAAATTCGCCAAAGCGGCGCTCAGGGCGGACCTGGCGTCCTCCTCTGTGCCACAGGAAGATAGTGAGGCTCCCCCGGACCCTCCGCACCCGGATCTGACCACCTTGATGGAGTCCATGGCGAAAAACTTCGCATCCTTCCATGAAAAGCTGGACGACATCAATGCTAGTGTAGCCTCCCTACGGGCTAAGGTCGACCAACACGGGACCAGGATCACTGAAACGGAGCAGAGGATAGGCGCCAGCGAGCATCATATTCATACTCTCCAAAACACAGTCACTGAGCTCGTCCACGACATGAAACAGGTCAAGGCCAAGAATGACGACTTAGAATCTAGATCTCGGCGGAACAACATTCGCATTGTGGGGGTTCCCGAGTCTGCACTGAAGGGGCGCATGGAGATGGCGGTTGAACAGCTCATCAGGGATCTCCTTGGCAATCCTGAGTTTTCACCATTCTTTACAGTCGAGAGAGCGCACCGCTCCCTGGCGCCCCGGCCTAAGCCAGGTGACTTCCCCAGACCGATCATTGCAAAGCTACTGAGCTACAAAGACAGGGACCATATACTCCGACTGGCCAGAGAGAAGGGGGAGCTAAGACTTGAATCACAAATCGTCAGGATCTTCCCGGACTTTTCGGTGGGAGTTCAAATGGAGAGACGCCGATTTGGCGGGGTGAAGAAGATGCTCAGAGAGAGGAAAATTGAATACTCTATGCTATTCCCGGCTCGTATGAAATTCATCCACCGCAACAAAAGCTATTTCTTTACGGTCCCTGATGAAGCGGTTAAGTTTATAGAAGCACAGATCCCACTGCCAAATCCCCCGGAGGAGCCAATCGGTGAGGACTGAGGCTGCCATCCCCGCGCTCCTAGGTTAACCTCTTGTGTTCGGGGCTACCGAGGACTGTCCATCTGCAAACTGGTGCTGGCCCTCCCCTGACTTTCTTCTGGGTAGCCTGCCTCGGCCCCATGGCCCTATATCTAACATCCCATCTCCTCTGGGAGACGTCCGCTTGCACCTTGGGCCCCCGGCCCCACAATCCAGGCCTGGAGGCCGGGGCTGTGCCGCACTGTTATGCACTGTCTTGGCTGGCCCTAACTTCGTCCTTGATATCTTGAACAATATGCTTTATCCTCCTTCTTGTAACCCCCGCCGTACTGGTCGGGAAATATTGTAAACTGTAACGATGCTTTATCATGCAATGATCGCACAAAGGTGAACTAGACGGCAGCAGCAGCCCCCACTGCAGCTGCAATGCCGCTTATGGCGAGAGTTATGTCTCCAAGCCCCGGTTGGGCTATGTTCTTGGCGTTGCCGTGTTGGGGATGGCACGCAGGTTGTTTTGAGGGTGGGTGTCGAACCACTGCTAGTTATTACTGGGCGGTGAGGGTGGGGGGAGGGTTAGTTGGGGTTTGTTGTATTCAAAAAGGCAGGTTGGTCTTGACGGGCGCGGCAGGGTGGTGGCTCTGCTTCTGGGTATTGAAGTCGGATCCCGCATGTGGGATGTCCCGTAACTCCTTGGTATGGCCACTAGAGTGCTGACCTGGAATGTACGGGGTCTGACCAACTTCACTAAGTCACGTAGGATAACGGCATACGCACAGAGACATGGGATCAAAGTGCTCCTATTGCAGGAGACTCACGCTCAGAAACTCCTGGCATCAAACCTCGCACAGACCTGGGGCCCAAACAGATACTACACTCAATATTCCACCCAGTCCAGGGGGGTACTTACCCTTATACACAAGTCTGTCGCGTTCACACTTCACACATCCCACATCGACCCAGAAGGTAGATATGTGATACTACACTGTACCTTGTCTAGCGATGAATGCCTGCTTGTGAACTCGTATGCCCCCAACATTGACTCCCCGGAGTTTATGGATACGATATCTGCCATTCTCATGAAATACATCGATGTCCCTATCATATGGGGCGGAGACATGAACCTCATACTTGATGCGACCTTGGACAGGACGGCCACTGCCCGTAGACCCATGTCCGTGCTGCTAAACAGCTTCAAATTCATATGGGCTCCCTAAATTTGCTCGATGCCTGGAGGACACTCCACCCCCAGGAGAGGGACTACACCTTTTACTCTACGGTACACGATAGCTCTTCGAGGATAGATCTATTTCTCCTGTCGGGTGACCGCATGGGCAGGGTATCGGATGTCAGGATCCTTCCGCGTACGCTTTCCGATCATTCCCCAGTGCTCCTACAGATCCGACTTGGTAGAGCCCCTGAAGCCCGCCCTGCATGGCGCTTCAAATCCGACGCCTTGTCAGATATAGTCTTTAGAGCTGAGATCCTTGCGGACATAGCCTTGTTTTTCGAAAATAACAGCGCCTACGACACGCCCGAGGGGACCAGGTGGGAGGCATTCAAAGTTTATATCAGGGGAATGTGCATCTCCAGGGAGGCAGGGGTCCTCAAGGCCATTAGGCAGGCGCTGAACGACTCCGAAACTAAGCTTAAAAACCTAGAAAGAGACTACGCCTCTAGTCCGGCGCCTGCAACCCTAGCGAAGATTAGAACGGAGTTAGAGCGATTTGAGGTACATGCCCTGAGCGAGGTGAGATACTACGCCCGCCCCGCTGCGGCCCGAAGGTATGGTGAAGGGGATAGGCCGGGCAGGACCCTTGCTAAACTGGTGCGATCAGAGGGAGGTAGGACCCGGATTGATAGTGTAATTGACGAGAAGGGCGTGAGGCACTGGTCTGACCAGGCCATCCTCGACACTTTTACTGGCTTTTACGCCAACCTATACGGTCCCCAGCCAGAGCACTCAACCCGTGACTTAGACGACCTATTGGAGTCTATCCCTATGACCCTAATCTCCCAAAACACCAGAGAACTCCTTGACGCCCCGTTCTCCCTAGAGGAGATAGTTCGGGTGATCTCAGATCTTCCGAAGGGCAAGGCCCCCGGTCCTGATGGGCTCACAGCTGAGTTCTACCAAGAGCATGTCGCCATACTAGCGCCCGTACTGCACGGGGTCTGGAAGGAATCACTCCGTTCACTCACCCTCCCTCCCTCTCTCAGAGAAGCATTAATCACCGTCCTCCCCAAGCCCGGGAAACCCCCAGACGAATGTAGTTCCTATAGACCCCTGTCGCTTATTAATACCGACACGAAGATTTTCGCCAAAGTAATTGCCAATAGGTTTCTCCCGTCCATGCCCTACTTGGTCCATGCCGACCAAAGCGGATTCGTCCCTGGTCGCTCTACGGCACTCAACATCCGGCGCCTCTTCAACGTCCTGTCTAGAATTGATCCAAATGCCGACGCAGTGGCAGTCACATTAGATGCCCAAAAGGCGTTTGACATGGTCTCATGGCAATACCTATGGGCTGTGCTGGAGAAAATGGGGATAGGCCCGAACATGATCTCCTATATAAAACTACTATACACAAGACCATCGGCTAGGGTCCTAATCAACTCCGTCCCCTCCTCCCCCTTCGAACTACACAGAGGTACACGCCAGGGCTGCCCGTTCTCCCCCATCCTCTTTGCGCTGTCCATTGAACCCATGGCCGATCACGTCAGGAACCGACACACCCGTAAGGGCGTACGCTTGCAAGATTCACCAGAAATCATCTCATTGTATGCGGACGATGTACTCCTTTACGTCAGACAGCCCTCCACATACCTGGACCCTATCATTCGCGACATAACCAAAATAGGAACGTACTCGGGCTTTGCCATAAATTACTCCAAATCCGAAATCTTCCCCCTAACAAAAACAACTCAGCAACCGTCCTGTGAGTTCCCCCTGCGCTGGTCCCCGGGCGGAATTAAATACCTCGGGGTGCAAGTGTCATTAGCCAAAACCTCCCTGCTGACAGACAACTACGCAGCCACGGCTCAGCTCATCGAATCCAAGTTGCTTAAGTGGCGCAACCTGCCGCTATCCCTGGCGGGCAGACTTTCCCTAATTAAAATGATCGCGGTGCCCAAGCTCCTTTACATATTCGCCAATGTGCCAGTATGGCCAGGCAAGCAGTATTTCAAGAACCTTCACACAGCGTTTGCTCAATTCCTATGGCACTCCGGAGCAGTCCGCAAGAAGTGGCTACATATGGCCCTGCCCTACGAAAGAGGGGGCTTCACTGCCCCTGATTTGACTCTCTACTGGAACGCCGCACAGGCCCAACACGCCACCCACTGGTACACACACCCAAATCCGCCCCCACATGTCAAATTAGAGAAAATGGCTGGCGACGGCACCCACGCCATGACTTTACTATTACACTATACATACCGTGCGGATGCCCCTTCGGACCCAGTGGCCACCACGATTAGCGCATGGAATGATATCCTCTCCTCCACTCGAGAGCAGCGTCCGTATTACAAGTGGCTCCCCCTATGGCAATTTCCTGGCCTTCCACCTACACATGATTGTCTTCTCTCTCGGCGGTGGGAGGGCCTGGGATATCGGGCCCTAACAGATCTCTACCGAGATGGCACATTTATCACCCCCCAAACATGGCGCTCAGGACACCCCAGCTCAGCGATAGACCTGTTGCAATACTACAGGCTGAGAGCAGCGGTACGGGCAATGTGGCCCTCCTTCCCAGATGAGCCTCCAGACTCCCCTGAGCTCCAGTATATAGCTAACTCCTCAGGCTGTAGGGGTATAATATCCTCTCTGTATAAAATGCAGCTGGACAAACTAGGGAATATGTCCCCACACTCACGTTAAGCATGGGCGGAGGAACTGGACACGGAGATCACCGACGCAATGTGGAGCAAAATGTGTGCACATACGCGCAAAGTCTCACTCAATGCTAGGTTTCGCTGCATGCAATACAAACTTCTCAATAGGCTTTACTACACGCCGCACAGAGTGGCAAAATTCACACCCAACTCGACACACACATGCCCGAGATGTAAATCACCTGAGGCAGACCATGGTCATATGTTCTGGTCCTGTGTTGCGCTCAACACGTTTTGGGTTGAGATTACAGAAGCGCTATCGGAAATAATAGGCTCCCCAATTGAGATGAGCCCACTAGCCATGCTGTTTGGTATTTGGACGGGGGAGGACGAGAGGAAAATGTCAACATTCTTAAATGTGGGTGCTATTGTTGCCAAAAAATGTATACTGCAATGCTGGAAGCGCCGGAATCCCCCCTCCTTCAACATGTGGCTGAGGGCCCTCACGTGGGTGCAAACATGTGAAGAGGAATACATCGGATCCCTGCCCATCCCCTCCCGCCCCAGGAATGTTTGGTCGGAATTTCGCAGTTACTTAAACAACAAAGACGGGGTTGAATGGACCTTCGCCCCCTCACCTGCCCAACCGGACTAAACATGAGGCACGCCCCATCCGAGCTATTCCACAATATCCCCCCCGCTATTATGTGCTGTTGATACTAGCTGTGTTGCAATGCATATTTGTGCTGTTATGATGTTCGCTTTCCTACATGCTATCCATGCTGTACCTGTCTTGACTTCCTGCCAATAAACAAAAGTTTAAAAAAAAAAAAAAAATGTTTTTAGGATCAGTTTTCTCTCACTATCCCCTCACCCTAGATAAGCGGTGAACCACCGGATACTATAACGAGATACAGCTGAAGGGATCATTAGCGAATGTTGGATGGCAAGAACAGTGAGAGTGACTCGATGTTTATTGTGTAAGTAAGAATTGAACCTGAACTCTCATGTGTGGCAAACATTGTGGTCCTTTGGTTCAGGTCTGGTGGCACGTGTAGGGTCCTATTTGTGTTTTGTTCTCTTCTGGGACACAACTAAATAATGCATGCAAAACTGCTGAATATGATCATTCTTAAGCCTGCTCAAGATATTAATGCAAAAAGAACATATTTATTTATTTATTTCAATTCTTAAAACACGCCACATCGCCCGAAGGCCTCAAGGCGCACACGAAACATAAAAAAGAACACACAAAGAACAAACAAGCAGCAGAGCATCGGGAGGCAAAGGAACTGGCAGGAAGTCATTGAACAGGCTAGATCGCCTTAAACAGGAAGGTTTTTTGTTTCTTTTCAAAATCGGCCAGGGATGTGGTGGTTTTGGACCCAACGGATTTGGATTCCAGGTGGTAGGAGCCAGGACGTCAAAAGTTGATTTTCCAAACTTGACTGATCGAAACTTGGGTTGGCACAATTTAACCTGATCTAAGGACCTCAGGGATTGTGAAGGAACGTACCTGTGGATGCGTTCACAGAGATAGTTGGGCGCCATCTGGGTGAGGCACTTGAAAGTGAGTGTAAGGATTTTAAATGAAACGTGATGCTTGACTGGCAGCCAGTGCAGATTCTGCCTAGCAACAGTAATAGACTGCCTATCGGAGATACCCAATACTGCTCTGACCGCCCCATTTTGCTTGACCTGTAATGCTGAAAGGTTGGATTGGGCAGATCCTTCCAGCACACTATTGCAATAGTCAAGCCTCGAATTCACTAGAGATGGGGCAAGAATGGACATGTTTTTAACAGTAAGGTACGGGCGTAAGTGGGCAAGCTGTTTATTAATCAAACAACATGAAGCCCGCGTAGATTGCGAAGAAGACATACTCTAGAGAGAGATTATTTTGCATATGACCCGAGGCCGCAATTAGTAGCTCGGTCTTGTCTGTATTAAGGGCCATGGAATTTTCCACATTCCAGGAGTGTATGGTGGAATGGATGGCATTAATGGCCTGTGAATTCCGAGAAAAAGTGCCAGAAAGTTCCAGGATGTCATCGGTTTCATCAGCATAGTTGGTATACAGGACACCTAGGTCATCAAGTAAGAGAAGAAGAGGAAGAATATAAATATTAAAGAGATTGGGTGACAAATAGGAACCCTGTGGAACACCTCGTGTGAGCAGGGTGGGAAAAGAGGAGGTATCATGAAGTGTGACTCTAGCAATACGTGGACCCAGAAAGGAGACAAGCCATTGCGTTGCTCGATTAGAGCAGCCAACCGAACGCGGCCGACAAATCGAGCAGCATGAGGAGTGCAGGATGACCGCGATCGACAATGGCCACCAAATTTGCCTTCAGATCGAGCATGGCAGTCTCGGTCCCGTGACCTGTCCTATAGCCCGATTGACTGGGCCTTAGGATAGAATCATCCTCAGTGTATTTTTGGAACTGAAGATAAGCCACACAATCCATTACTGGACATTAGTGATGGGACAATAATGTATTGGCTGAAGAGGATCCAGAGTTTCTTTTTTAAGTAATGTGGTGATCCATGCTTCCTTGAGGTCGGTGGGTACCTGTCCCTCGGCAAACGATTGATTTATGAGGCCTGTAATCCAGGGACAGGTGGCATCAATAGACTCGACCAAAAGTCTAGAGGGACAGACGTCACGCCTGCATGTAGTGAGTTTCATATCGATGATGATCTTTTTTGCCTCAGCTACTGTGCAAGGGGCAAAGGAGAACGTAGATTTAGGAGTAGAATGCCGCCTGGAGGGTGTGGCTCCCAGAGTGGAGGCGGGACTGATAGGCTCCTGTGATACCGAAATAGGTGAGACACTAGACTCTAGGTGTTGCACAATCTTAGAGGCAAAAGCATTGTGGATGGTCTGGCACCAAGCAGAGTTCTGAACAATGTTGGTCCTAGAGTGAGTCTCAGTATTAAATTGCCGAAGAATGGCAAACAGTTCCTTAGAACTTGATACTTGATTTCGCCTGACTTATCCTTTTGTTATAATAGGCGGAATTAGCCAAAGTTACTGCTGCTTTGGGTTCTTGACGGTGAGTTTGTAGGTGGCTAGGAGGGCTGGGGACGGATGCTTTCGCCATGCACGCTTGGCTAACCTCCTGCAATGTCTGAGGGAGAGGATATCCTCATCAAACCAATGTTGAGCCAGAGTTTCTGCTTTAGCTGCTTGGTGGAAAAGGGAGCAAAATCCTCGATAATAGAGTGTAAGGTGGATTTTATGTGCCCAGAGAGGACCTACGAGCAATTGTAGTCCTCAATATCTCCCAACCTAGTAGCTAATTCATGAGAAAGTTTTTGAGATGTTAGGTTTTTGAAGGATTGAGCCTGAATGGATGATTGCCTGGGGACAGAGTTGACTCTTGAAGAGGACACAGGAAGATCAATAGCAAAAGTCAGTGTGGAATGATCGGACCATGGACAGGGGATCACCACTGGAGTAGAGGAGGGAATTTGGTGAAGTAGAACTCAATCGAGAATATGGCCTCCTATGTGAGTGAGTTCTGTTACCTGTTGTATGTAACCAATGGGGGAAAGAGCGCTGAGTAGTGACTGGGCAGTTTGATTTGCGGGCACATTAGCCCATAGATTGAAGTCATCGAGTAACACCACTGGGGCAGTATCACTAGATACTCCGCTAAGCAAATCCAAGAGTTGTTCCTCGAAAAGAGGTAATGTGTTGGTGGACGGTAGATAAGAACAATAGTAAGAGTAATGTTGTTGCTGATCTTAATTTTGAGCACCAAGGGTTCGCATTCATCAGGAGACTCATGGGGTTAGAGGTGGTACTGAAAGGTGTTTTTAAGAAGGAGAGCGACGCCCCTCACCCCTCTGGCATTTTCCCTATCTGACCTAACCAGGTGGGACAGCAAGGCTGGCTTCTTTGGATATGGTATCATTGAGCCAAGACTCAGTTATAGCCAATATATCATGATTGCATTGGGAGAGAAAGTCACCAACTTCAATCCCATGAAGCATTAGCGACCGTGTGTTGAGCAAGGACATAGTAAGTGAAAGATCGGGCATGTCCTTGCTGAACGTTGAGGGCTCGAGCAAGATGAGGCAACAACATTGCATATATTCTGCTTTGGTCTGGGGCACAAAGTCGAGCAGCCAGACGCAGTCAGAGAGATGAATAGGCTAAGCAAAATAACAAGTAGTTTTGGTGGAATCTTACCAACAAGGAGACTGAGAGCAGAATCCCACCGGAAGCAAAGCCGGACAGAAACCGGCGATAACCAGCATGCCTAACGCGCCGGCTCTGACGCGCCGCCGATGGCTAGAAATTACGGTGCTCCGTTGGGTAATGTAGTTCAAACGACCTACTAATGCGTCCCAATTGGTCCAAACAATACACTTTCAATAGCCAAAGTTCCAGTGGCAAACTTGGGAGAAGAGTGGGAGAAGGAGCGCCTGCACAATTGAAAAGCTGATAAGATCAAGGCTGGTAAATATTGTAGATTACACGTGGGAGCAGAATAACATTCACTGCACACGGAAAGGGCGCTAGTAGAAACAGAAGCTGTAAATCACACACGCACCAGATAACATGCGTACTGCTGGAATCAACAACAGGAATGCAGTGAAAACAAATCGTGACTATATTATTTTTTTCATAAAACATGATTATATTTTTCTTATCCAACGTCACAACTTCATGCTCACTGCTGCTTCCTGATGTATCCTGAAGTCGATCTCTCAGATCATGTTAAAAAAGCCCTAATATTTGTATCACATACCACTATGTGTTTCTATACATATCATAATGCTGGGCTACATGCACTGGAATGCAGCATTATATGAACCTACATTTCAGGTCTGGTGCATCATTTTACACCTGTCATGGCATCACTTGTGAACTTGGAAAATACCCTAATTATTCCTCTGAGATATTCTCCTGCTCGTGGCCATTGTTTGCTACATGCAGGTATCCTGGTACTCTGCGTAATGTGAATAGCGTGTAAACCACAAATAAGTTTGGTAAGCCCCTTCAAAAGATGACCAATAAAAGCCTCTTGCATGGGTCTGAAATGGGAATTTGACAATTATTGCCTGCCTTTATTTGTGTTTGTTTTAGTAGCCGGGTCTTTCTTTAGAGGCTCCCACTTGTGTCCTGTATAGAAGCGGGCTCTACGTGGGAAGGAGCGCGTATAGTGGCAGTGCAGCTCCTGCGTGCACTTGTACATTGTAGAATAAATATCCAGCATCTTGCAGACGGGTGAGGGAAATACTTCCAAACAGAATGTGTATTTCACTCCTTTGCCCAGACTCTTTTTGCACAATGCAAAAGAGAGGAACCTCTTACTGCGAACAGCTTTATAAATACTGTTAATAGGTTAACACCATACTGCAGAACAGGCAAACATAAAAGGGAGCACTATATTAATGTGAATATAATGTAATCACAGAACTGAAGATACATGAAAAATCAATTGAAGACAAATAAATCACCTGGTGTCTGATATAGCAAAAGGCATATATAGTGAAAGAGCTTATAATATAAAATGAGTGTTTTAGACCAAACCATCATCACATGATTTGTCTAATGAATGAATCACCTATTTACAAAGGAACATGGACATGAGACATTAGAGAGACTGAAAAATAAGGTGTCACAACAAACCTAAGGATAATACATTCCTAGCATGTAAATCACAAGAAGGACGTGACATGAAGAAAAACGTTGACTCAAGATCGTAAATGGGACCCAACCCGCTTGCGAATGCCTCTTCGGGACAAATGTGTCAATTGAAGGCAGCAACAGTCATTGAACCTTGTAATTGTTGAAACTAGACTGAAGATGTCTTGTCAGATGGCCTTTTAAATTGCCAGATATGTTCTGCCTGCGGACCCTCAATAGAGGTTCGCATCTTTTTCCCTTCATGGAACTTTTAGTTAAAGTGATCCTGCCGTGTGAGCGACTGGCCCAAGGCCATCGACAATTATGTCAGTTGAACGAGCAAATTTCTTTGCTGAAACTGCATTGGCGTTCCGGCCGGCAAACTAGACAGAGGTCTCGGTGTGTAGTGTTGACAGAATGCTACTCTATTTGCATACAGGAAAGTCACAGAAATTGACTAAACCGAGTTGCAGACACAGTCGTAGTGCTACTAGGGCTTTTCTGTCATATGTCCATCCTGTCCTGTCTTCTGTTCCATGTGAGACTAATCTGACCTTTCTAAGTGTGTTCACTTATCAGCACACAGTCATCAGTGTTGCTGTTAACCCGTGAATAGCAGCACCTTCTAACTCCATACTCATACCCTTCGCTAAACATATCCTGGGGTGGACCCTGAGGAAATGAGTACATGCCTTGTCCCTGAGGCTACAGGATGTCTGTGCCATCGGCCATCTTACATGTTCCTTGTAGTGGATTCATACATACATTAACTGTGTACATACATGGGAAATTGGATGAACAGACAACTTTGCATAGCGCCATGTCTATGTCCTAGAATGATCTATTCATATATTGCTTTATCTTTGCATGCAATATGAAGTGTGCAGCTACTTATATTGGACTCCATGAGCCTGGGGTTTCTCCAACGGACTATGCCTATTTGTTGCGAGTGGAATCATGTTCTGTGCAGGCAGTGGCGGGGAATATGTGTGCCCCGTTTAAGCATTGGGAAAGGTTCATTCTGCTCAAAGGAATTTTGTGCTTAGGAGGTTCCTCAGCCAGGTGGCCATGCAGGAGCAACTGCAAACTGTGAGTTTGGATCACTGTTTCCTAGGTGCACCTTGATCTAAATAATCAGGCACTGTCTATATCATGTATTTGCTGAGCTGCACTTGATTTCTGTTTTCCAGTCACAGGAATATTTCATATTGATCGTTCAGACCTCATGTAATCGATTGGAATGTTACATTCCACATATTTGCTTTCTACCTCCCCCTAGCATAATCCAGGTCTGTGTGTGTGTGTGTGTGTTCATCTTCTGAAAAGATGTTCACTGTTTTAGTTGGTGGAGAATCCTTCCAAATTCAAGACCTATTTTGTCCAACTTCCACAGACACTTTTTTGGTTTGTTTGTTGTTTGTTTTATTTAAAATGTTTGGTCTTGTTAAAAAAATACAAATATCAAATAATCAATACAACAATACTATAATAATAAACATTCAAAGTGTTGGAAACATTTCAAGTTAACCCCCCTCATCATAAACTGCAAATAATCAAGACAATAAAGATGAAAGAACGAAAAAGAAGTGAAGAGAGAGGAAAAAACAAACAAAAAACCTTGCCAATTAATAAAATCAAAAACAATAGCTTATCTTATCTTCTTGGTTCCTATCGTATTCCTCCTTATTGTAAATTACTCTAAATCATCTTCCAGAAAATCATTCCATGTTTTCAAACATTCTGCTTCTCCTTTGCCACTGCATAACAACTCTCTCAATATTGCATATAGCATACATGTCCTACAACCACATATGCTTTGTTGTAAAGATTGCAAATTTCCAATATTATAGGATGATCCTTTTTGCAATCATAGAAGCCTTTAAGATCCATGTAACCTGATGGTATGACAACTCTTCCACATCAGTGTCTTCACCCAAAATCAGAGTTCCAACGTCATATTCTCTGTCCACCCCTAGGACCTTATTCATCACACCTGTTACATCATTTCAGTACGTTTTGACCTGTGACAATCCCATAACATATGCCCAGGTGTTCCTGACAACCGACCACGTCCCCTGCATGTGTTTGATTGACTCCTTCCTTGCTTGCACATGCGCTCCGGTGACCAGAAAACCCAGTTCAGCAACTTTACTTGACATGCCCTTTCTCTGATATTGATCGACATCCGTGGGATATTTCTACAGCTTGTCCCATCATTTCTTCCAGAAGACGGTCAGACAGTGACTCCAGGAGTTTTGTATTTCCCTCTATGCCACTATTCAAGAGTGTATACATTGTCGAGGCTACTTGTTGCTGACTTCCCAAATGGATGAATGTTTCCAACAGATCTGACTGTAGAATCTCCTCCACTGGCACTGCAGCTCTCAGAGATCGATACTCGCAGTATGTGCATCCTTCAAGACCATATTTGACCTTCAGGATACGAAATGAGAGCCATCATCCATCTTGGAATAGGTCACCAACTGCACTTACTCCCGCCTAGTACCAATTTGGCCAAAATAAAGTTTTATTCTTTAGTTTGATCGAAGAATTCAGCCATAATGATGCGTAGCCCATAAAGCCTGGATTTGGTTTAGTGAGCTCGCATATTTTTCTACAGGTTTTTAGGAAGTCAGTCAATGTCAACCTTTCCGCCACCCCCTGCATGAGGTGGTCAACAATGCCGACGGTTTCAATGGACCAGCCATGCTCGCCTCTGCAATTGACCAATCATCAAATGGCTCCTTCAGAAATGACAGCAAATGCCTTGACATGAAAGCCAGGTGATATTTAGCAAAGTAAGGAACAACCAGTCCCCCTCTGCCACTATGAAGTTGCAATTTGCATAGTTTAAGTCTGGGTAGCTTGCTGCACAGCCACTTTTTTTCATATGCAACATATGCAAATGGCTGGACTGTGGAAGTGGGCAGAACCTCTGCTTTGGTCCACAGAGAATTTCATCCTGAGAAAGTGCCAATTCCAGCCTAGATTTATGTTTCTATGTATGAGTTTGCTATTGTACATTTGTTTTTTTGTTGTTGAAGGTTGAAACTAATTCTAATGGATCCTCAATGTTCTGTCCTCCCCAGGGTGTCAGCAAAGTATCCCTATCTGTGAATCATGCCTGTTTCCTTAAACAGTTGACTTGTCTCCAATGACCAAATCAAGAAGCGAAACCTCCTGGTTGTCAGTGATCACTGTAAACCGCAGTTTCCTCTTACAGGTAATAATTCACTGTAAACATTCTTTTAAGTCATCCTCAGTGTCTGACGAGATAAAGAAAATAGCATAAATCTTTGCCAGGTGTTGTTTGTTGTTAATAGTCTTTAGTCTCTGCCAGAATTTGTGTGTCCTCAAACTTTGTCATGTAAATGCAGGTTTCGGTGGCCAGAACTTTCATGCTCACACATGGGTCCTTCACTTAGCTTTAGATGTGTGGGCCAGAGATGTACTGGTCATGGCTATCTCATCGAATCCAAAAAAGCATTAGCTTGGGATCATTTGTGGTGGAGGTCGAAATTCCAGCATTGTAAAAATGATGTCTAATGCTGTGGGACATTTGTGTACAAAACATTAATATTAATTGTGACCAGAATTTGATGTTCCTTGTCAAATGAAGTCCCTTCCAACTTTGAGATCCAATCCATATAGAAAGCCAGAATTTGTTCTCCGAATGTTTAATGAAGTGATCCACATACATATGATATACCCTACACTGTCAGGCATCCCAGAGTGTTAGTACTGTTCTTACGCATCCTAGGTAAGTTATGGGACAATAGTTCTGAACTACAAATGTCTGAATAGAATATTTTAAGATGTATTTAGCCTGATAAAAGTATCTTCTTGGAAGTGTCTTGGTATTTTTGTATTAGAAACACCAACAGGGTAAATTACCTAAAATTACAGAAGGTAAAATAACACCTGACTCCAATTTACGGATGGTAGTAAAACTACTGCTGGTGGTCAACACATCTTCATCCTTGGTAAATGCAACAACGTAGGCCAATCCCATATTGTTTTTATAGGACAAATTGCAAGAAGAAGCACCGTTATTGCCTCCGAAAATAATATCAGCTCTAGCTGATCTTTAATTTTGTTTTACTGGTAAACATATGCTGTAATATAAAGTAAGTGACCTCAAGCACAGCAGTATGGGATAATAGGGGGTAGTTATGTGTCAGGTGATCCTATGATGCATTTTCTTTTACTCTTGATCATTGGACAAACATATTTTTTCAGGCTCACTTTACTTTTCATGCAGGAAAAGGTAGGCTCCCATTCAATAGGAATACATTAATGCTATAATTACACTTTTTTACTCAACATTTTACAGTAAACATTGTAATGCTCTCTGATTGGTTTGTAATTTGATTTGTGAACATTGCAAAGTAATCTATATAATCAAAGTTCTGTTTTAGTTCTGTGTTGGTTCCACTTTTTATAAGCCTATCACTTTTCTGCCATAACTCCCCCTCTAGCCCCACTGACAGTGCTCTGGTCGCCTGACCCTTTCTCCAGGGAGAATTCCCTAGTTATAGTCTTTCCTTTTTAGCACAGTCCATGGACTATATTTGCCTCAAAAAGGACTCTTCTAAATCACTTCTGAATGGAGAGAGCAAAATACCTGCAAAAATTCTAACAAACAAACTGATCAAAGTAATTGGCCAGTTGATGCACTCAGATCAATGTGGGCTTGTCACTGGAAGAGAGACTAGAATGAACCTAGAGACACAATGCACTGGGAAAAGGCTCACTCCTGCAGGACCCTCACGCACACATCGCCCATGATTCAGAAAAGGCGTTTGATTCCACAAGATGGGACTTGATGTGGGCACTGCTGGGGAAAGCATGGTTTGCACTACGATACACCTCATCGGTAAACCTACTTTACACTAACCTTGAGGGAGATGTCTAAATGAACAGGAATACATTGAGAAAATTCTGCCTACAAGGACGGACGTGCCAGGGGTGCCCACTTTCGCTGCTGCTGATCCTGATAGCAATTGAACCACTGGCGGATAAGATCACAGGGCATCAAATATGTAAGGGTTTCAGATGGCCTGGGGTGGGAGGATCAGATTTCAGTATTTGCTGATGATGTCTTGATCTACCTCAGGGAACCGAAGATCTCCTATCCGAGGACGATGGAACTAATCCACAAATTCGGGGAGCATAGTGGGTTGAAGATTAATTGGGGGATATCAGTACTATTTCTGGTTAAGGGAGGCGCAGACACGATCCCTGAGGCCTGCCAATTTAAGACCACCACGGAACCCTTTACATACCCTATTTTAGATTTAAAGAAGTAGAGAAGAAGCAGACTTTTTGAAAGAGAACTTTTACTCTCAAAACTGCAAGAAGATATCAAACACAGGGGTGATTTACCCATATCACTTATTGGTAGGGCCAACCTCTTTAAGAGGATGGCCCTGCCGAGGCCTTTCTATGTGCTCCAAAACATCCCAGTCAAATCCAGAGAGACGTCTTCCAAAGGATCCAGAGTCTACAAAGATAAATTATTTGGGGATAGGGAACTCCAGAAATATCCCTCAAAACTCTGACATGGTCGGTTTGGGAAGGGGGTCTAGCGCTGCCAGACACGCAAAAGTATTATTGGGCTTCACCACTGCTGATAGCGAACAAGTGTGCATTTGTGGGTCCTGACACAGCCCACATAAAATTATAGATTGAGCTGATGGCGTGACACCCTCATTACAGGTTCTGTGTGAAAGCACCAGGGGAAAATGCTCCCATAGGCAGGACACAGAAGAATCCAGATAATATGGGAAGTGATCAGAACAATGGGATGGGAGGGGAAAATTAGGCTGGAATTACCACCATAGGAAAACCTCAAAATACCAGAAGTTAAGAAACTGGGAAACCAGTCACGCTGGATTGCTTAGGGACTGAGGAAAGTAAGATATGTCATCTAACAGAAGGAATGAATATCCTATCGGGCTTGGCAAATAAACACAGTCTGACAAACAGACATATTTAACCTACATACCTCTCAGGCGGGTCATTAACAGGGAACTTAAAAGACAGCTGGGACGCCCCCGAATGCACACCATTGGAGGCGAACTTGTTGACATAGGAACTGAAAGACAAGGCTATTACCGTGCTATACCAGGCAATTAACCATTTCATCTCACCTCCATTAGTTAAGTTGAAAAAGAAAATGGGAGGCGGATCTGGGCACTCAGGAGGAGGAGGATTAGAAATCAGCCCAACTGGTACCCAGAGAAGCTAACATTTCCAGTATGCTGCACCTGCAGAGCTACTATACAAGGGAGGAATTGTTCTGGGAAGAGACACTAATTCAAGCTGTCTTTGGTGTAAGGCGGCAGTTTGACCATTCCTACACATGATTTGGAGTTGCGCTAGGATACAATCCTATTGGACAAGTAGAAGCTATAATGGCATGGGTAGGACTCCAAATCGAATGGTGCCCCAGAATGGTTCTCTTCCACATCTGGGAAAAGAAACTGCTGTCAACGGCTTTGATAGTGGCCAAAAGGGACATAGCAGAGAAATGGGTGAGGGGACGGGGGCTGCTTCAGAGGCACATGTCATTGCGCTATGGAGGAAATGGATCAATGTTGTGCACTGGAAGAAAGGGTACATAACACCACGAAATATGGGGGAAGTGGGTATGAATGGACTGCGTCAGGTGGGAAGTACATACCAGCCTGTGGGTTGTAACCCTCCCTTGTCTTAGTCTGAGCATGATCAAGAAGTGATGGATAAACCTGATGAAATCAATGTGGGAGATCGGAGGCATGAAAACAGGGGAGACCTAAGGGATATATATGATTTACGGACTATGTTGCATGCTAAATTGTTTATGTAGTCAAAGAAAATCGCTACAAAATGTGAACAAGAAAGGAATCTGCTGCACATGTCTATGAAAAATAACACTTATTTTCTTCAAATAATAATGCCTAGATCTTAGATATGAACACTGGTAGAAATCTGCTACTAGGGGTTCTCATTTATGTTCTGCGCCCCTTTAATAGAGCATTTAATATGCAGCCAGCCACCTCACATATGAGCATAAAATTGGGGAGCTCTCGTTGATCAACCGAAAGCTGGATGATCTGAGGGTTTCTTACTCTTCGTGTGGTCTACTTCCCGAATCGCCTAGGAGCATGTTAAGCCAGCAAAAAGTCTACCTTCCTTATATCATGCCACATCATGCAGTGAACTGCGAATAATATAGGATGCTTTGAGCCTCTGATTTAACGCCTAGCAAGATGCAGAGAAGGGGCCAAGTGGAAGAATTGTAAGATTAATACACTTCCACGCTGCTGCTTTCGTTTCAACTGATGTTTAAAACATCTGAGCAAGTCCATATCAAAGTGACAATGCCACGGCAGTATGTACAATCTTGATGAATGCATATTGTTCTCTCCTTTTTTATCATATGCATAACTGAACCGAGCAAGTGCATTCTGGCCAGTTTACATTATACCTAGTTAACACGTTTCTAGTATTCACACTTAGCATGTCCTTACCAGTTATCAGCATGTCCCATTATCAAATTAAATATTATATCATTTAACTATCATAATGCTCAGCTTTCAATTCATGTCAAGTTTTCAGTAGGAGGAGGGCATGAAGACCCGATACACGATATGGCATGATATATGGGACAAACTGGAACTGAAACCGAACTAACGCCCCCCTTGAAGGGACTAGGAGTTGATGGCGATGATGTTTGAGAGGGGGCTATGATGCAGCGGATGGGGGGCAAAGGCGAATGGAGGGGAAGAGACAGAACGAGGGGGGATGAACAGCCTCAGTACTGTATTGATTTGGAGTGGGGGATGCACCGGGGTAAGGGAAACTGCTGTGTTATTTCGTATTTTCCATGCTGACAAGTGTCTGTTTGCCTTTTTAAAATTCCATAAAAAAGAGTTTAAAAAAGAGTTTCCAGTAGGAAATCGTTTGAAATTACTTAATGCCCATTTTGCACGTATATACCAGTTTCTACACCTAGATTGGCCGGCACAGCTTGAACCTGTGATCGGCACTGCAGTGCCTCCTGTTGGCTTGTAAGTTGGCAGGAGTGGGCTGTATTGCTAGGCCCAACCGCCACTAGCTCAGCCTGAAAGCTAAAAGCAGCCAGGTAGGGGTGAGGCCCATGATAACACAACCCTCTGTATACTCATTTTGCAAATATACATTTGCTCTTTATAACCCTGTCTACACCTTCACTCACTCTCCCCGCCGCACTGGCTGGGGTGGTGGTGTAGGACTGTTTTCATACTCCAAACTTCCTATCTCTCCTACTGCCCTATCTCCTGCTAACTCTCCCTCATTTAAATACACTATCTCCATAATCACTTCTCCCAATGGAAAACATGTTATCTTTCTCTACGGACCAGCTGGTCCGGAAGGGCAATTCTTTGACCACATTTCCCAACTAATTGACTTGCTCCATCCCGATCACCAGCTCATTGTCATTGGTGACTTCAACCTTCCCTCTCTCTCTGCTGCTATAGCCACTGATTTTAAATCTCTTCTACTTAACCACTCACTCTCTTCTGTCCACTCTCTGCCCAACCATTCAAATGGAATCTCCCTTGCCCCTATTCTCATCTCCTCTCAACCCTCTGCCTCTTATATCGCCACCACGCCTTCTCCCTCCGATCACTCAATCATGTTTGCCTCAATCTCCACTCCTACGTCTTCCTCACTTTCGCCATCTACTACAACTATTTCTAGGTGCAAGTTTCCTGCCTCCAAACTTCCTGACTACCTCTCTGACCTACACCGACCTCTCTCCTCCTATGCTGAACTCACCTTTCCATCCACTGAAGAAGACTTCACTAACTTTAACACTGCTCTTTATGCTCCCTTTTCCTCATACCCTCTTACTACACTCACTCCTAAATCCTCCCCTCCATGGCCATGGATTACACCTCTCATCCCCACCCTGAAAACAGCAACGCAGCAATATCTTTACACTTGGCAAAGGTCAAGACACTACTCTGATCTCCAACTCTATCTCACTGCACTTCAAAACTATTCCTCTTTTCTTGACTCTGCCAAACGTGACTTCTATCTCTCTCATTTTGTCTCAATCCTCCCAACCTAGGCACCTCCAAAAATCTCTCAACACAATTTTCTCAACTATTAAACCCACCTCCATCTTCTCTACTTTGTCTGCAAATGATTTTGCTCTACTTTGCATCTAAAATTTCTACCATTCACAATACACTCCCTAGTTACCGTCTACGCCCTCCTCCTGGTTACTTTTCTCCACTGCTCCTACCCTCCGCTCCCGTTACTATGTCTTCCTTTGCCCCCACCAACACTGATGAGATTATTGTCCCACTCCTCAAGGGTAACCCTTCCTGTGCCTCCACTGACTCACGGGCCCTGCACATTGTGAATCACATAGATCCCAGTGTTGCTCCACGTGATTTCCCTCATCAACTTCTCTCTTTGCAATGTCACTTTTCTCTCATCCTATAAGGCAGCTATTATCGTCCCTCTCCTTAGGAAACCTGGTCTAGATCCTAACAGTCCTGACAATGTGTGTCTTGTCTCTCTTGTACCACACTATTGCATAATCCTAGAGAAAGCAGTATGCAATCGACTCACTGAGTTCCTTGATACACAAAACCTCCGGGACCTCTTCAGTCTGGCTTCCGATCTCTGCATTCTACACGGACATCTCTCCTCAATGTCAGCTGCATAATCACTTCCTCTCTGCCTTCAGAACTGTCGACTATTCTGACGTTCTCTCTACATTATCTCTATTTGCATCAGAGATAAGGCCTGAACTTGGTTTGCTTCATACCGTGCCCCCAGACATTTTCAGGTGTCGTGGAACAGCCTTACTTCCCCACTCACAGGCTTACTGTTGGAGTTCCATAAAGATCTGTCCTTGGTCCACTTCTCTTCACTCTCTAATATTAAGCTCTTGGCAGTCTGATCTCCTTCTGAGGCTTCGCCTATCAACTCTTCAGTGAGGATACTGAGATCTTCTTCTGCGTTTACTCCTTATCTAATTTGCTTTTGTCAAACATTTCAAACCGCCTCCACTCCATCAAACATTGGATGGGGTCTCACTCGCTCATGCTGAACTCCTCTAAGACTGAAGTTCTCTACTTCCCAGCCAAATAGGCAATATCTTCCTCTACTCCTCTTCTTCTCTTCTTTTCTGACTACCTTCTTTACTCTGCCTCTGTTCGTAACCTTGGTGTCATCTTTCACCCATCACACAACTTCTCGCTCTTTGTCTGCAAGTTGCCACTGCAGCCAGACTCAACCTCCTCCTTATCAGAATAAATCTGCCATCTTCTTCCTTTCAATACTACTAAACAGCTAATCTCCTGCTTATCCATTCTAGATCTGACTACTGTGCCAGTCTCCTCTGTGGTCTTCTCAAGTATGCTTTTTCACCTCTGGACAAAGTCCTCAACTTCGCGGTCTGCACACTTTTCAACCTTTCTCGCCTTACCTTTACCTCCTCTGCCCATTACCAAGTTGGCTGGCTTTCTATGAAACAAAGGGCTAAGTATAAACTTCTTCTCATCATCTTCAAAACTATCCATGGACTTGCGCCACCCTACCTATCTGCTTATCTCACTTCCTACTCTCCTCCTCACTTATTAAGATCATCCTCAGCTCACCTTCTTACCACCACTCAAGCCCCCTGTGCTCCCTCTCATTTACGCTCTCTCTCTCCTCGCTACCCTACTCTGGAATGCTTTTCCTCTCCCTCTATGTACTACTCCAAATCTACCATTATTTAAATCCAACCTCAAAGCTCTCTTTCTTTCTGAATAACCTGTTTCCTAGCACTCTATGCTACTGCTTTTTCCTCTCTCCCTACCCTTCATGGACCTTTCCATCACCCCCTCCATCATTAATTCAGCACTTTCTCCACCATCCCATTCTTCTGGCATTCTGTCATGTCTTCGTCCGTGGTTTATGTTTCAACCTTCCTCTGCAGCATCTGGTCTTCAAGTCACATTCGCTCAACCGATTGTAAAGGACCCATGTCCTTTGCTCTGTTATCAATGGTAAATTCTGCATATGTTTTTGTGGCAAATATCATTGCTTTCCCTGTGATTTTTATGAATAAAGAAATAAATATATAAAGTAGCAACTGTAGGGCCTCATTCACTGAGCATTTTCCTAAGGGATTGCACCACTATAACACACTTCTGTGAATTAGGCCCTTTGTTTCAATCAACCAATTTGTGCTGATCTTCA
Source organism: Ambystoma mexicanum (assembly GCF_040938575.1). Classification (NCBI taxonomy): domain Eukaryota; kingdom Metazoa; phylum Chordata; class Amphibia; order Caudata; family Ambystomatidae; genus Ambystoma; species Ambystoma mexicanum. The sequence goes on along the minus strand of NC_090924.1, from coordinate 171,795,588 downwards.
TGTTGGAGTTTTTGCACTAGTGCATTGTCAGGATTTTGAACAGGGGGGCACCTGTACACATTATTTGGGTCCTAGCTACAATTCCTATTGTTGCACCAGAGCGCATTAGGTGAATTCATCATCGTACTAGCTATAGCCCAAGCACAGTGATCAAGCAAGACTGGTACTAAGCCTTGTGCAAGGACAACATCTTGACCACTGCTACTACTGCAGCTAAAGCAAGAACACATTGTTTCACAAGAGCAAACTGGCCATTACACTGGCCCTCCAACCACCAATGTATGCCTGCTTTATAAGCAGTTACAGATGCAAGCTTCATACGAACCCACTGAATTGCCAGGTTGCCTAGCCCAATATATTCCCTTTTGTCAACTCCAGAGTGCTCCCAGTTTGGTAACTCCACATAACCCAGTTTGACAACCTCAGCCTTCTGTATGACATTTTCAGAGTCTCATTATATTCCCAGTTTGATCATTCTAATATATCCTTAGATTGTAAAATTCTAGTACATATCTAATTTGACATCCCAATTTGCACAATTCCAAAATAGTCCCACTTTGAACATTGCAGTATGTTTGCTGTCTCCCCAAACCAGTGGCGGCTGGTGAAATGTTACAGTGGTGGTTCGTATATATATTTCCCACAAATTTGTATGAATGACAGAGCATAGCGAGGGAGCCCAAAACAACCCAGGGTGCCTTATGGGGATTGTCCCCAGGAGAAATGTTTTTAAACAATAGATTGAAATTGTCCAAATTTACAACACATGTATTGCTGAGGATTGGGTAAAATGTCATACAATTTACAATCAGTTCTGTAGACTAACATGAACAAATCTAGGTCACCAAGAGTACACAGAAGAATTTTACAACACATTCCATGGTGCCTCGCCCAAAATATATACCAGCACTGTCTCTGTAAAGCATAAGTGTGTGATACATGTGTCCACAATATATGCCATCATTGCAACTATAAAACACGTTCATGATGTTCATGATGTTGGTGTCCATACTGTGTGTCATACATGCCAATGCAAACTTATAGATATCATTACTGCCACAAAAAAGGCCATCAATATTGGTCATCACTGCCACATAAAAACACGTTCATGGAGCTGTTACCACCAGCATATGCCATTATTGCCATTTAGCATTATTATCATGTTGGTGCATCAATATGTCATCACTGCCACTGTAAAGCACTTTCATTACCCTGGTGCCCGCAACATATGTCTGCTTCCTCACTTGAAACCTCTCCTAACGTACCAGCCCATAGAAGTAGGGTGAATGGATGTGGCATGTAAAATAATGCATGCATGGAACAGATGTGTATCAGTTAATATGATCCTGTGCAGAGGAAGATCGCCTCGAGTTGATGATCCTGTCATATTGTGCAATAGAGATATATTTACATCTCTGTGCCTAGCACACACATCTTTTAGTTTTGTATTGGCCCTGGTAGGTGTGGGGACTCATCATATACCACGATCAGAAGAAAATACCCTGTCCTTGTAATCACAGTTCGGTATCCAGAGCAGTAACTTGGAGAATAATGAAACAATGTCAATTTGCTCAAACTGAATGATGGACTTGCGATCGTACTCTAATCCCAAAAACTGTACACAATAAGGGCCCTGGAAGTAGCAGTAACATCATGACAACATATTGCCAAATAACAAGCCTTTGATTTTCGACTGAGTTCAATTTAATTCTGTGCTGGTATGTGCTCAATTACATTACACACACTAATTTCTTCCTTGACTTCCACTTATCATCAAACTGAGGATCTGCCCTTTCGAGCTGCTGGCAGCCTTTCCAATAAATGTTCTTAACACTTTGCTCAGAAAATCATTGCTTACAGGGAGGGCAGTGAATACACTAAACACACCTTTCAATCAGAACTGGTAGTGGCGCTAAGCATATTATACATTTAGAAATGTCTGAAACAATCAAAGAAGAGCTGTTAATAAGCAGAGGTAATGCTGACAACCATGTAGTCTCTATGCATTAAGGGTACTCATGGAAATGGGCTGACTGTCTAGCCTGATTTCCTCAACCAAACTCCCTTTTTGGGCAGGGACACATGAAAGCTATGGAAATGTGCTGGTGGTTGAAGATGGCTCTCAAGGTAGTGCCTGCCATGTTATATGCCAGCATAAGTAAGATCCCTCTGTCGATTATGAGCCTGCTGCAGGTTATCTCTGCATAACCTCCAGGTAATGCTGGAAGGCCAGACTTATTCTTTCATGGTTCTGAGATAAATAACATGGGTGTTAATAAGTTTAGTGATACTAAAGTGAAAGTGCCCTTTCCCTGGAACCCTTTTTCTCCCCCAGTCCCCTCCATGCACATACACATTGAGGTACTAAACTGCTTATTTCACACCGATCATCTTCTAAGCCTCTTGAAGAATGCACGCTAAAGTAGCCCTAATTCCATTATTATTTTCATCCCAATATTCCACTGCATCACCCCAATGCCTTATACAACTGCTTTTAAACGTTGATGTCATTGGTCAAACTGCCACCAAAAACGCCCAGCTCTGTGATGGCTTGCAATACCACCTGTGTCACTGTGTACCCCTCCTGGTGCCGGTCTGGCCAGAATACATTATTTTATGCTTGGCTCCATCTAATCTAACGTTCTACCTCTTCGACGTCACGGCGTGATTTAAATCACTCCTCATTTTCCCTAGCCTGTGGAATATCAGCTCTGACATAGATCATACATCTGCAAAGAGACTTATGCAGACAACAGCAATGTCTCTGATAAGGCTGTAGAAATGCATAGGCGGAGCATGTTCTGGTGCAGCGTGCAACGTGCTTGGTATGTTGGCCCCGGAGCATGTTCTGGTGCAGCGTGCAACGTGCTTGGTATGTTGGCCCTCCACTGACCACCCCATTTAGATACACACGGATTTGATTGGCATGTAACTCCTATGGATTGATTAACACTTGTCTGGGCTGTAATAATCAGGCGGGGGCCTTATTTACTTAATCTGTCTACACATGACAGCATCATCTTTGAAAAGGATTTGCCAATGTGAAAACGTCCTTCCCCTGGGCCCCCTTCCTCATTTTTGGGAACTCTTATCTTGTTCTGTTGACATTTCCCGGCCATGTGTCAGGGTAGACTTTCTCTCTCCTGTGCCTGAAGATCACAGACTAGATTCTTAGTTACATCTTAAGAAACGTACACTAACACCATTAAAACCCAATAGGAGTGCAGTGTACATACTTTTAAGTATCCCTTCCAGAGATGCCAAGGTCGTGATTTGGTGGAAGTTTGACATCCTACTGATGACTCCATGACTCCAAGCCACCTGCTCTATTGAACAGCGTGCTATCCATCCCACCCTCCTAAAATTTGTTTTTTAGATTTGTATACCTAATTGTTTATATTTAATTCGGAGTGTGTGTTCGGTCCTAGAAAGGGATCTAGACCATAAGATTGCATCCACATCTCACCAGGGGTGGACTGGCCTATATGGAACTCTGGAGATTTCCCGGTGGGCCTCTGCACCCTGGGCCTCTTTTCTGTGGTATTTCCAAATTTTCTCATAGGAAAAGCATTGGGCTTGCTGAAAATGTGTCATTTGGGGCCACTTTGAACTTTATTTCCAGGGCCTCTTTTGGTCCCCAGTAATTATTTCCGGGGCCTCTTTTAGTTCCCAGTCCAGCCCTGCATCTCACTCTTCTGACAACTAGCGTGTTGGGAAAATCACATTCTGAGGGAAAAGATTTCGCCAAAACACTTTGTGGTTGCCCCTAAATGTGTATGTTTCTGTGCATTGACAAATAGTGGTCCTTATAGTGCACCACAATGTTTTTATTAGAGGATTTTTAGATAAAGTTCGCAATGCTGTGCATATTAGTTTAAATCCTCTGACTCCCATATTTAAGTCCTCCACGTTTGTAGTAACACACATAATTGAGCGGGGAAACGACGCTTCGTATTGCTGCAACTAATGCCACTGGCATTGGACCGCCCTTGCTCTGCAGTGCCCTGTTACACAACAGGCTGTCATCTCCTTCTAGCCTTGCAGCACTACCGATGGAGTGGATGCCATTCACCTGCTGGTAGGCCTTGGCACAAGTGTTGAGAGCTGGATATGGCATTCCCTGCAGTTTCTTTAGACCATGCCACTTTTTCTTAAAAAATCTCATTGAGAAATTTAAGCAACACCCATCTTCTAACTTGTTCTTTCCCGCGCAGTCAGCAAGTCATTTTTTCTCACGCAATATTGGCTCAAGGAGTCACACTGGCAGCTCCTATCTCGGCATCAGTACCCCTGCCCGCACTCCATCACCACGAAGATCGCACTCTCCATTGCTTGTATCCTGGCTGACCTGCTGGGCTGAAGTTGTGCTTGAGCGGCCTACCTCCCACCTTTTATATAGTGCCCACCAAAAGCAACTATGTTTTTGGCGCTTTTCATGGCAGGCTTTATCGCTACTCAGCTCAGTGGTGGTCATTTCTCTCCACCTTCTTGGGCAAGCACTGCCCCAGGGAAAACACGAGCTATGCATGCCATTCACTTGAATAAACACAGACCAACGCGGGGCTCCAAAACAAAATAATATACTGCCATTGTAGCGACTGATGTAATGGATGCGGGGGACAGCCCTGCAACCTCTGAACCTATTATACCACACAAGTGGTGTGGGGGAAACCTCTGCAACCGCCGTTCCCCTTGTGTGGTACAATTGAAACACTTTTACTGGGTCACACCATAGCCTTTTTCGTGCGATTTTTTTGTATCAACTGCAATTTTTCAGAGACCATATTACTGGATACCATCACACACAGCCGCTTACACAACATCACACACACACTGAAAACGCATTGTAAATCAGACCCAGCCTATCTCAACAGTTACCCGACAGTTCGGCCTCCTCCATTTGCTCCAGTATCCAACCATGCCACAAGGAAGCTTTTGGGTGAAAGGATTCAGAGTCCCGGCATGCAGATATCACGCATGTTGGGGCTCTGAAAAATGAACGCCCCAGGGCTTCTAATAAAGCCGCAATGAGAGGAGGGTGTACAGGAGTGCCCCCTATTGCTGCAGTGAACCAGTCAGCATTCCCAATGGGTCATACCTGCCTGGAAGAGCTGTACGCCACAGCCTGTCTTACTGGGCATGTGCAAGAAAGTGGAATTCCTGCAGGGACAGAGAGCTCTCCTGCACACTGCTCTCTCTCTCCGTTTTTCTCATTGCGTCAAATTGCGTGCAAGGAAGCTCTTCCATAATGGGTGGATTGGTGGTGTGTCGACGCCCATCCGCGCATAATGAATGGGCCGCCCCTGCCCCAAACCCAGTATATTCCCATTTTAACAATAGAAGTATATTTCCAGCTTGCAACCCCTACTAAATCCACAGTTTCACATACCCGTATAGTCTTCGTTTTCACAATCCCAGTAGTAGTTTTTCTTTTTACATCACAGTAGATTCATAAAGCAATACCATCCATACAATTAAATCAATAATTACAAAATGTGAAATGCTAAAATGAACAATATTTCAAAAAATGAATAAATTGCTTAAATTATCTAAAACATAATGGTCCTAATTTACAGAACATTTTCCAATGGGGTTTAGCAATTATAAAACGCTTCTGTGAATTAGGCCCATTATCCGCCAGTCATTATACGCTACTGGCATAATTTTCTTCTATTAACCAAGCCTGTTGTAAAGATGTTGCCAAGTGCACATACACAAGGTCATTTGACATAAGATAAAACAAAATCATTGATTCTCCCAAGTGGGTGATTCTTTTTACTCGTAAATGGAGTCTGAGCCACTTCTTCTGTGGTTTGACATAAAGAGGACACATCATCATAAAATGGAAGACATTCTCAACAACAATTACACATTTTGGACACATAAGTGAGCCATACTCATGCCATCTGCCTATATATGATGACAAAGTTAAAATACCTAATGTACATTTGGTAGTAAGCATCCTCTCCAAACCATGTGGTGCCAAAGTAAGATAACTCTCAGGTCCGCATAACAATGACCCAGCTAATAGATGTGAACTGTAAATAATCCCCCAAAATTCAAGTCATTTTGTGGTCTCTTCCTGAGCACAATGACAATTGGCATGTTACAGGAGACTGCCACATGAGTGAGGGGGTGGAGCAATTCTCTCTTCTCTCAAAGATAAGAGCACAAATGTTCAATTTGGCCCGGCAGAAGGAATGTAAATGACCATATAGCAGGCAGTGTCAAAGGTAAGAAGAACCAAACCTTAGGGCTAACCAATTATCGATATTAGTCTAATTTCTTTTGGAATATAATAGATCCTTTAAGAAATGTTTGTTTTTTACTTCTGTGGTAAGCACTCTGGTATAAACCATGGCAGGGTGCTGCCACCTTTCATGCTCCTGAGAAATCCTGAAGACAACCATTACGCCTGCGCACCTGTGTGCTGCTCCAAAGCTTAAGCCAATAAAATAATGGGTTAAAACACAAACACCTATCATTTCCATCACAGCCCAGTGCTAAGCGCAACAAGGCAATTGGGGAGGATTTGGGGAGATTCCGTAAATGTTTAAAGAAGGCAATCTCTTTTTTGCACGATTTTGAAGATTACTGAATCCTTAAAATTTGGCGCCATACAGAGCTGACAACAAGCTCTGAATTTCATCAACTTTTAGGGCCGCCAAAAATCCCTCCACAGCTCCTCACCAAGGCAAGTTTAATTTTCCTTAGTTGATCGCTCCCCTTACCCTGTGGGAAAAATTAAAACCAACATAGTTATAATACAAAACCTTTTCAATTGAGCGCCAGCAAGGGAAAGAGATTCTTCTCTGAATAAATGATACATATTTAGTTTTGGCGATATTGATAATCAAGAATTTTTGAATGCAGAGATTATAGATGCAGTCTAAATGCTGCTGCAAACCTTTGGTAGTCTATGAGAATAGGACTGCATCGCCTGCAAACAGTAGCAGCCCTAATTGATTCCCAGCAATCCTTGGGGCATTCACTTCTAAATGTAAGATTACCTTGGTAATCCCATTAATAAAGAGTAAACACAATAGAGGGGCTAACCATATCCTCGACGAACGTCCCTAGACACTGGAAATGTTCTGGTCATCTCGCCCAAGATGCTGATGGGGACCCTGAGCTTACTTGGAGCCCCCCAAAGTAAATCCCTTGGCATAGAAACAACATCTGTCCTAAAATCCACAAAAGAAGCATACATTGGTTGCTTGATTAAATCAGAGTATTAAAATACTCATATAAACGGTGAACGCTTGGTCAGTGGTACCTACCCCATTTTCAAATCCACCCTGGCAATAGGACAACACATTGTTCTCTGAATCCCAGGTGGAAAGTCTATTATACATGATTTTCCCATAGATCTTGGAAATTCTGTCTATCAGTTAGATGGGCCAATGATTGCACGGGCATTCACAATTCCACCTTTTCAGTTTTGGCTATAAGGTGGTGCATTAGCCAAAACAATGCATTAGAGTGCAGGTGGGAGAGAGGGAGAGAGGGCATATGAGGAGGGACAACAAGCTTGTAGGTGTTGTTTGGGTATTTACCCACAGCTTGACCGTCCATGGCCATTGTAATCCCTATGGCCATTCCCACTCACTTACTGCCCCTCCTCGACCACAACACACACCAATGGGATCTCTTTAAGCTAGCTTTATCAAGCCTTAAAATCAAAATGCGCACTCGAAGTGCCTGCCAAGGTTTTTTCAAAGCAGTCTTCTGAAAGCTAATGGTTTAATTGATACTATAAACACGCTGATGGTGTAGTAAAATTCGTCTTAACCAGATCTGCCTTTATCCACTTGATTGATAAGCAGTATGCATGTCCGTTGCTGAAGCCATGTTAAAAACAAGCATTAACAAAGCCAAAGTGTTGGCTTGTATATAGGTATTAGACAGGCCTTTGCCAGGCACTGCTATCATATGCCCAGGCACGTGTACCATTTTTCAGCTGCTGCCATTAGTGGCAAGTAAGTACCATTATGGAAATATCTGGAAAATACCTTTTCCATGTCTAGACAAAAGCCAAAACTATTGGCGTTGCCAATGCTTGCTGAATATTGGAATGATTGTGACACAAGACCATAATCTGGGGTAAGCATATCCTATGACAAGACTGGAGGCGAGCATTATGCTTCATCTTCATTTATTTCTACTCTTCAGCAGTTCAATAAAACACTTAAAAACCATGAAAAGTGTAAACAAAACTTTTTTTTTTTTTTTTCTTCTTCTTCAAACTACAAAATCCATGACTCTCTGTAGTCCATGCTCTCTCCACCAGTCACCATCCACTTCCTGTGCTTGGACTCCTCCTCTTCTTTTACTGCTCTTCAAGCAGATAAGTAGAATTTCTTCCCTCTCCGTTTGTTAGTGAAAGAATTGACTGAGTGTGAGCGGAAGATTAGCTAGAAAAGTATATATAGTAGACATACACTTAAGAGTGATTGACTTAAAGCGTTTTTATTAAAAAAAAAAAAAAATGTATATAATTTTTCATGTGGGGTTTTCACCTTGATTTAGCGCGTTTTCGCGAGCAGCTTTAGGCGTGGTGCTGTCTTTAGTTACCGCAAGGATTAGTCAGGAAAACTCTTATGTTTTTCTCCTATCAAGCAGGAGATTACTCGCAGGCTGACGGCCCCGTGTCATAAGACCGACACCCCAGGGGCTCCATCAGCCTCGCGGGCCACGCAGCACGGCTCGCGGCCGCCCTCGCGAGGGCGGCCCCCACCTTTGTGTGGGAGGAGTTAGCCTTCGCGAGGGAACAGCGTACCGGAATTCAGCCCCTCGCGTGAGCGGGCTGTGGCTGCGTGGGCCCATACGGAGCTCCATACTCCGGAGGACTAGCCCCCACCCTTGGAGGGGCGGAGCATTAGCGCGAAGGCATCCGCGCATCGAAATTTGTCGCATTAGCGCAACAACAGTGTAAGAATACACGTATTTCGGAACGCTCATACGAGCCGAAGACATTCCGACCTTAGGTACGTTGAGTAGCAGCAGCGGTCATAACGATCGCACGACGGAGTGGCAGGAGATCACTCAATGAGATAGCAGCACTCGTGCTAAGGATCAGCAGATCACAGGACCACGAGTCCCCCACACTGCTGAGCAGCAGAAGATTGATGCTGCAAGAAAGTACACTTCCCTGAAGAAAGTCAGTGTACAGATAAAGGTGCAGCCACATAAAAAAAAAAAAAAAAAAAAGGGATACGAATACCAAATAGTCACCAGTAAGAAGTAGCAGTGGGCGTGCTAAGACACCTGACACAGGCATTTTAGGCACACAGCACGGTACAAAAATGTCCAAATTTGAGTGGAGCGAGGAGGAACAGCCTCAGGACCTCGCGGACAGTTTTAAGAAAGTGCTGGGAAGCTCCCTGGTTGACGCAGTGACAGAGGGCATCAGACCCCTCCAGGAGAGGCTGGAGACTTTGGAAGCCATGCTTTCGCAGCCTAGTAACAGCACCAGGATCTGGAAGCGCACGCCCGCAGATCCCGTGAAGGAGGGACAAAAGGGGAGTACACTAGCCCTCAAGAGGAAAGCCTCTGACGACCCCCGGGGCTCTTTGGAAGAGGTAGTATTAAAGACCTCAGAGGTGCCTGACGCTTTCTCTAAGCTGAAAGATGCTTATCTACGAAAGCAGGCTGTGCCGAACCTCACAACCCCCAATCCAGGGGATGACAACAATGGAGAAGACCCAGGCTCGGAAGAGGAGCCGATGAAAGATCAGGCCTCACAGGATGAGGAGGAGGCCGAGGAGGACGACTGGGCGCGTCCCAGCGAGGGTAAAAAGCTGCGGAAGGAGAAGCACCTCCTAGAATCGCAATGCGACATGTTCGACCCGGGCAGCATTCGCAATCCGAGATCCACCGAGTGGCAACCGTCCCATCGAGTGGCACAATATATGGCAGCAAGGCTCCCTGGACAAGGAGGTGAGACAACGCCTACGGGCAGAGTGCCCACGCCCAGACCTGCCGGGAAAGGTAGCGGAGGCACTCGAGCTCGACCCGAAGATGTTGACCTTTGTGTCAAAGATGAGTAAGGACCCTCGCAAGGGCATTGATAGATCCTGGAAAAGCTGCCAGGAAAAGGTATTAGACTTAACAGGACCCCTAGCCAAAATAATGGACCTCGTAGAAAGGGCAAAGGATACTGGAGAAGAGGTTGACCCAGAGGCCTTAGCAGGGTGGGCCCAGAGAGCAGTCTGCCTGCTCGGGAACGCAAATTGTGCCATCGCGTCAGAAAGAAGAAAGGGTCTCCTACTCAAGATAGATTCAAAGCTCAGCGATTTGTCATCATATGAAGCGGATGAAGGAGCACAAGGACTCCTCTTCGGGTAGACCTTTGGAAAGGAGATGGGACGCTTCGTCAGAACATACGCATCATTAGAAAAAGCACAAGCGTCTATCCGAAAAATATTTCCCAGTAGAGTTTTTGGAGGGACCGGCCGTGGCAGTGGTCGTGCAGCCGGTCGCAACCAAGGAGGCAGAAGACCCCAGAACACCAGGGCGCAATACTGGGAGAACAGAAGCCAAGACACTTTCTTTCCGGCCAGGGGAAGATTCCCGAGAGGCCGTAGGTCCAGAGGAGCAGGACGAGGTCAAGGTTTTATACCAGGTGAGAGCGATACAGTATGCCCCAGTAGGGGGGAGGAGGCGCAGGTTTGTAGAGAATTGGCGCAAGCTTTCAAGCGATTCTTGGATATTGCAGACCTTCAGAGGTCTACAGCTAGATTTCATAGAGGCCCCGGTTCAGCGGTGCAGACCGCAGAGGCAAAGACTAGCGCAAGCGGAACAGGTTTGTCTAGACAGCGAGATAGCGCAGCTAGCCACCAAACAAGCGATAGAGAAGTGCGACATACCACCGAGGTTTGTGAGCAATATGTTCCTGGTCCACAGGAAGGAGAAGGTACGCCCGGTTATAAATCTCAAAGAGCTGAACGGCTGGATTATATATCGGCACTTCAAGATGGAGGGCGTCCATCAGCTCAGAGACTCCCTAAGAGAGGGAGACTGGCTGACGCGTTTAGACCTGAAAGACGCTTACCTTACGATACCTGTGATCAGAGAATGCAGACCATTCCTAGCTTTTCGCTGGCAAGAACAGTTCTGGCAATTCAGGACAATGCCATTCGGTCTTGCTTCTGCACCCTGGGCTTTCACGAAGTTGATGAAGCCAGTAGCAGCAGCTATCAGAGAGAAGGGCGTCGGGCTGATTATTTACCTAGACGATCTCTTACTCATGGCAGAGGACCGAGAAGTACTAGTGTACCAGACGGAATGGGTTCAGAACCTTCTGACCTCACTGGGATTCCTAGTGAACACAGAAAAGTCAGACACTACACCTGCGCAAAGACTAGACTTCCTAGGATTCGTACTAGACACCGGGAAGGCGACTCTGGAACTTCCAGCTCGAAAGACGAGAGATATCAAGAGAGAGATCAGAGTATGCTTAGAGAAGAAGCAAGTATCTCTCAGGACGTTAGCGAGAATAGTGGGGCTATTAGCGGCTTCTATCCAGGCCATTTTTCCTGGTCCCCTGCACTATCGCGCACTGCAGCGATTGAAAATAAAGCATCTGCAGCAAGGTCTAAAGTGCCATCAACCAGTTCCCCTAGATCAAGACTCCATTACAGAGCTAGAATGGTGGTTAAAGAATATGGATGCTTGGAATGGGCGAGCCATATTTGGAGACAAGCCAGATCTGATTATAGAATCGGATGCCAGTCGGAAAGGTTGGGGGGCCAGATGCGGGTCTATACAGACCGGAGGCAAGTGGAGCGAAGAGGAGCTTCAGTTACACATGAACTGTCTGGAACTCCTAGCAGGATCGTTCGCGATCAAGGCCTTCACGAAAGAAAGAGTAAAGTCTTGTGTCCTGCTGAAGATGGACAATATCTCAGCAGTGCGATACATCAACCACTTAGGCGGCACGAGATCCAAGATGCTGGCAGAGCTAGCAAAAGACCTGTGGCATTTTTGCCTCCAGTCAGGAACATCAGTGACAGCAGAATACTTGCCAGGATCACTGAACGAAGTAGCGGATTGGAACTCTCGATACCTGACGGACTCCAGCGACTGGAAACTGGATCCGACAGTGTTTCAGAGACTGAACGCGAGATGGGGCCTATTACATATGGACCTTTTCGCTTCCCGACTAAATGCGCAGAGGACCCTCTACTACAGCTGGAGGCTGGACCCGGGAGCTCACGGAACCGACGCGTTCCTTCAAGAGTGGATAGGAGGACCACACTACGCTTTTCCCCCGTTCATGATGTTGAGCAGAGTGCTGGCGAAATGCCGGAGGGAGAAAGCGGAGCTAGTATTAGTAGCGCCTTTGTGGAGATCGCAGGTGTGGTTTCCCACTTTAATGGAACTAGTAATGGACATACCCAGAGTTCTCCCCGAAGGAGAGCGACTCCTCTCGGACCCAGCTGGATCGTGTCATCCTCTGAGAGTGAGAGGGACACTCCCGTTAGTCGCGTGCAGGATATCAGGAAGCGTTGGGCGCTGCCAGGAATTTCGGTGCAGGCTGCTCGGCTCATCGCTGAATCCTGGGCTCCTTCCACTCGGAGGAGCTATGACGCAGCTTGGGCAAAATGGACAAGCTGGTGTAAGAACAGAAGTGTTCATCCCGTTTCAGCACCTGTAGTGGAGATTTTGAATTTCCTAGCAAGTTTGTTGCAGAAACGGAGAGCCTTCCGTACGATAGGAGTATACAGATCGGCAATTTCGACAGGTCATCTCCCGATAGAAGGCGCCCCAGCTGGGGAACATCCTGCAGTAGTGAGGCTCATTAGAGGAGCAAGATTTAAGGTGCCCCCGGAGCCTAGGTATGATACAACGTGGGATGTTGCGGCAGTGCTGAACCTGCTATCAGGTTGGCCAGCTGATAAGTACCTCTCGCTCAAGCAGTTATCAGGCAAACTAGCTATGCTGTTATGTTTAATTTCCTGCAAGCGAGTATCAAATGTAAGAGCTCTGGAGATTAACAGACGGTCCTTTGGACCGGAGGGAGTCACTTTCTCCATTGTCAGAAGGACCAAGTCAGGGACCTCTACGGTCCATTATCCGTACTTCTCGAACAATCCAAAATGGTGCGTAGCGCGATGCATTAAGGAATACGAGGGTAGAACTGCGGAGAATAGGGCGGCAAGTACGACCCAGTTACTAATAGCGCGCAGGAAGCCCTACCACGCAGTAGCAGCAGCTACCATCGCGAGATGGGTCAAGGAAATAATGCAAGCAGCTGGTGTGCATGTGACCGTGTATGGTGCTCATTCTGTGAGAGGGGCAATGGCCTCGTCAGCCGCGAGAGCGGGAGTACCCTTAAGTGAGATAATGCTAGCAGCAGACTGGTCCAGCGAACGTACATTTAAAGAGTTTTACTTTAAGCCAGTAGAGGATTTGGCTAGTACGGTGTTAGGGAAGCTTTGAACAAGCATAACGCTCGCCTCCAGTCTTGTCATAGAATGAAGATTACCCCTGCTAGCTGCGCAGGGAGTATTAATTCTATTAAAGACTAAGGAGGCGAGCATTAAATTCCCACCCGAGTATTGTACTGTGTATAAAATGTCAATGCATTAGATGAACTAGTACACTACGTACGCACCACCCTAAGATCTCCTATTATGTTTTTTCTTTATTGGGGAAGACCAGAAGAATAACTGAGGACAGGGGCGTTGCTGACAGTTACAGGAAACCGGAAGTGCCTGGTAGTTGAGTTAAAAGTTCAGAAGAGATTTCGCACCGTTGGCGAGGATTAATTAAGAACATGAGGACGATCAGAGCAAGTAAAAGCAGAGGATGAGTCCAAGCACAGGAAGTGAATGGTGACTGGTGGAGAGAGCATGGACTATAGAGATTCATGGATTTTGTAGGTTGAAAAAAAAAAAAAAGAAAAGTTTTGTTTACACTTTTCATGGTTTTTAAGTGTTTTGTTGAACTGCTGAAGAGTAGAAATAAATGAAGATGAAGCATAATGCTCGCCTCCTTAGTCTTTAATAGAATTAATACTCCCTGCGCAGCTAGCTAGCAGGGGTAATCTTCATTATATGTTCAATTAGTTAAAAATGATGTCAAAATGGTACCCAAATGCTAAATTCACTCTTAAATAAATCTACTGACAGTCAATCTTCTCCCCCGGCCGTCACCCATTTTTTAAAGTCAATAGCAGACCTGACCTCCTCTACCATACAAATAAAAATGTCATTGGGTGCCATAGAGCCAGGATGCACCCATTGATCAATTTCCTATGCAGGATTAGCCAGATAAATAGAGATAAAATGATAGTACCAACTATCCTCATGGGTGGCATTGCGGGTAGTTACAGCTCTAGCTAATGTGCCTTGATTCACTAGCAACCTAAATGTATTCTGATCGGTCCTGGCGGCAGCCGCAGCAAAATTCCTCCGGCTTTTGGAACTCTCTTTTCTGGTACAGTAACATGTATTCTTTCCGTAGGTTAGCTATTCTAATGGTGTTTCGTTCTTCTGGCACTTTTAGTTGCCTAAGAAGAAACCTATTGGCCGTACGTCATCCCTAGCAGACCAATCTTTGGAACTCAGAGGTCCCATTTTGCCCAAACCCATGGGCTTTGTAACACGAGGACCTATATGCTTGACCTATTTGTTAAATGGTTCTATATTAGTCTCAAATTTATGAGTAAGCACCTCAGAAAGTAAAGGTTAGATACTAGCATTCAAGAGGGGGATTCCCTGTTCCACTGTAATTGTTGCCAGAGACATTTAATCTATTGGAGATTGTTTCTGATAATTTGGACAACTTGTGTGTCACATACCTTACAAGACAAAAGAGCTCTGAACCAGTGTGTCAACTGTAAACATCACAGCTCTGTGCCACAGAGAGAGATCAGTAAACATATAATCCATGAGGCCGGAGCGTGTAGGGGTGCAAAAAATCACCTTTGCTGGGCAGTCAGAGGGAAACCTTTCTTTTAATGCCCGGACACCTAATCCAGGCATAGATGTAAAATGTCTCAAAGCATATGTATTAGGTCTCCTTGGATCGCTCAAATTTCATTAGTTTCCATGAGGTAGCTATTCATGTCCATTAATGGTTCTAATTTAGTATTAAAATCAGCCACTAAAACCAAGCACCTATCATTTTTAAAACTGTGTAGGTCGTACAACTTGACAAGTCTAGTATATTCTGAGGTTGGACATCACACTATAATTCCAGCTTGTACTGTCCAACATGAATTCCAATTCGACAACCCAAGTATTTGCTTAGTTTCCACTATGCTAATGAACACCAGTGTATACCATTTGTCGAATTCCATTTCCAGCACACTCACAGTTTACTATTGCTCAGGTCTAGTAAGTTTGTAAAATCCCATTATGCTTCCAGTCTGCACAATCCCAGTATATGTCCACTTTGAAAAATCAAAGTACATTCCCAGTTCGGCATTCACAATTTGCACACTACAAGTACATTCCCTATGGTGAGGAGGTGAAAGTGGATCTAGGTCATGTGGCCTGAGCCCCGCCCACCTGTCAATTACTTTAAACTGTTGGAGCCTTCCTGTTTTGCCGCCCTATTTCCCTAATTAGGCATCCCTCCAGTCTCTTCTCCTTTGCAGTTCATGAGCGGGTGCAAGTGGATCTAGGTTATGTTGTCTAAGCCCCACACACCTGTCAATCACTTTAAACTGTTGGTGCCTTCCTGTTTTGCCGCCCTATTTCCCTAATTAGGCATCCCTCCAATCTCTTCTCCTTTGCAGTTCATGAGCGGGTGCAAGTGGATCTAGGTCATGTTGTCTAAGCCCCACACACCTGTCAATCACTTTAAACTGCTGGTGCCTTCCTGTTTGGTGCCTTTTTTTTTTTTACTTAAGCAGCCTTCCAGCCTCTTCTCCTTTGCAGTTGGTGAGCAGGTGCAAGTGGATCTAGGTCACGTAGCTTAAGCCCCACCCCCCTGTCGATCACTTTAAACTGTTGGTGCCTTCTTATTTTGCCACCATTTTTCCTTATTTAAGCAGCCCTCTAGCCTTTTCTCCTTTGCAGTAGGTGAGCAGGTGCAAGTGGATCCAGATCACATGGCCTAAGCTCCACCCACCTTTTTATCCATGCCTCTTCCTTTCTGCTCTCAACTCTTAGATCAAGGGTGTCTCCTGCCCGAGCATCCGAAGAGCAGGGCAGACTAAGAAAAGGGCAATTCCTCTTTAGACATGTTCGTACCAGGAGAATCAAGGGCCCGAACCATTATTCAGACAACTGGTAAGCATGCGCCGACGTGTTTTCTCCCTGCGTCCCCACAGGCCATCCCCACCATCACCAGGTAACAACGTCAATGACATTGCCCCTCCTCTGCAATGCAGCAACCTCACCCACATCAGCCCCTAAACCCATTAGCACCCCCTCACCATCCACAACACAGAAGTTGATGATCGCCAACGTCCGCTCAGCTATCACCCATGCAGCAGATATCACTACACACAACCTTTATGCAATCTTCAACACTAAAACCTGGATGACACCCACATCCTATACATCATTGTCCCTGGTGTCTACAGCATCCGACACAGAGACCAGCCGAACAAGATAGGTGGAGGCCTTGCAGTCATTCACAAGACCTTGTGGCTCTGCACCAGACTTGACATTGACAACATTGGCTCCTTCAAAGTCCTCTACCGCCACTTCCTGCTGTCCCCAATGGGCACAGTCACCTTCCATCTCGTCTACAGACCACCCAAACCCAACACCGCCTTAATTGGAGCCTTCACGACCTGGTCACCACCATATCCCTCGCGCACACCGACACCATCTTCCTAGACGACTTCAACCTCTCAGGCAATAAGGCCTCCAAACCGATGAAGGAAGCTCTCCTCTGCTTTCTTGACAGCCTCAGCCTCACACAGCACATGAATGCCCCAACAAATGAGAAAGGTGACATCCTTGACCTAATCTTAATTGTACTGTTTTCCCTACACTACAGTTCTCCTCTCCCACTTGACTGGTATGGCCACTTAGCCGTACCTTTCAACATCCTGCACACCATCTGAGTCAAGCATTCCCACCAGAAAAATCTCAGACAAACCTTCAGGTCCTTCAAGAACGTCCCACTGGAAGCACTCAAAGAAAGACCTTGCCAACCTCCCCCTTGCATGGACCGAAAACCCTCAACTGAACTGCAACTCTCTACTGGAATCACTCAATGCCACCCACTTAGCCTCCATCAACCGACACGTGCCTCTGAAACAATGCACCTGCAAACCGAAACCGTCAGCTCCCCGGTACACTCAAGAACTCAACCTGAGCAAAAGAGTCATTGGGAAACAAGAAAAAAACGGGCGCTGCTTCAGGACCGCATCCTACCTGGTCCCCCTCAAGGAACTCTGAGCAAGCCACCGACAACTTTTCAACACAGCCAAGGCCTCCTACTATCAGAATACCATAGCAGAAGCCGACAACAAAAGCAGAGCACTCTTCAAAGCAGTCAAGCACTGCGTCAACCCGCTACCTGACCCTGATATACCACACTCCTTCAAAGAATCCACTGCCTTCAACACCTTCTTCAGCAACAAAATCAGCAAGATTCGTCAGCACATAGACACCAGCTCGACATCCACAGACCCACCTCACATCCCTCCTTGCGAAATCTCCATACCCTGAACAACATTCAAGACACTCTCGACAGAGTTACTGGGAAAAACCCTCAAAGCCACATCGTATACAGACAACATCCTCTCAGCATCCATCCTCCAGACCCTGCCCACAGAAGCTCTCCTTCCCTACCTGGAGAGCATCAACAGCTCCCTAACTCAAGGCACTTTCTCTTTACCCTAAAACAGGACAAATCCTCCCTCTACTAAAGAAACCCACTATGGATCCCGACTACCTAGGTAACTATTGCTCCATCACCCATCTTCCATTTCTAGGTAAGTTAATTGAGAAAGCGGTTCCTAGATCCCGACTACCTAGGTAACTTTTGCCCCATCACCCATCTTCGCTTTCTAGTTAAGTTCATTGAGAAAGTGGTTCCCGCAAAACTGCAGCAACACATTGACACCAACTATTTCCCCCAAACCTAACAATTTGGGTTCAGACCCAGATGCGGCATGGAGACAGCAGCCATATAGGTGGTCGATGATGCCCTCAACATCCTTGACGACGGCCAACCCTGCCACCTGGTTCTACTCCACCTCTAGGCTGCTTTCGACAGAGTAGACGATCAGGTGTTTACAGACACCCTGCATTGCTGCATGGGGATCAGCAACCTTGTCCTATGCTGGTTCAAGTCCTACAGTTTGTTCAGATGGACTCCTCTAGATCGCCAATGCTACCTGTCACATGTGGACTCCTGCAGGGTTCCATCCTCTCCCCAGTGATCTTCAATCTATAGATGGAGCCGCTGGGAGCCCCCCTACCCACACACAAATATCCACATCCACCAATATGCCCATGACACACCGCTATACCTCAATATCTACTCCTTCAAGGACATCCATAGGCTCAAAACCTGCCTCTCGCTGATCCAGTCATGGATGTCCAGTGCATATTTGAAGCTCAAACCCTCCAAGACCAAAATCCCACTCCTCACCAACAAGACCGAACACCCCGACATACAGTCCTGGCTATCAACCATGAACTCTGAGGGCTTCACACCCAAGCTCACCTCCTGCGCTAAGTTGCTCGGGTTCCACATTAGCAAACACCTCTCCTTCAAAACCCACATAGCTACCAAAACTCAGCTTGGTATCAGCTCTGCTCCTGCAGAAAGCAAGCCCTCCTCCCTCCAGACTGCTTTAGATTCACCTTTCAAACTCTGCATCTATCCTGCTTGGATGGCCGCAATGCTCTCCTCGAAGGCCTCCTGTCATCCTCCCTTGTACCCCTGAGAAGTGTCCTACACGTGGCTGCACGCCTCATCAAAGGTTTAAGCAGATACAACCACATCACCCCGGCCCCCATCGACCTTAACTGGCTCCTACTGCATGCACAAATAATCTTCAAGTCTTGCTTCATCATCAATAAGGCAGTCGCCCTCAAGTCACCCAGCTACCTCCGAGAAATTCAGACTCACCCCCACGCTCCTACAATTCACAAAACAACTCAAGCCCCACCTCTTCAAGGAGTCTCTTCTCCGCAACACCTAGGCCATGACATCGCACTTCATGCCACCTGACCCACTAGAGGCCCCCCGCCTCTCTCCTCTCTGCCATCCAGTGCAGCTGTGCCCCTCTGTATCCTACCCCCCGCTGTATATCTGGTCTGTTGTCTCCTCTGAAAAGTGCTCTGGTATGCATCTGTACTGTTGTATACCTCTGTAAAGCGCTCCATCGCTTCTCAAAGCCAGATCCGCACTCACAAAATACCATAATAATAATACAATAAAATGATGTTCTCATCTTTTCAACTCCAGTATTTTGGCACTTTAAAAACTGTATTATTTTCCCAGTTTCACAAACACAGTGCACTCTCATTGTGACAACCACAGTATACCCCGGTTGGGCATTCAGAGTATATAACACGTCTTCGTAAGCCCAATGTAATTCCATTCAGTCTATAAGTCTCAGTCTATAAGTCTATCATATGGTCCCATGCTCCCCCGCCAGTCCTTCACTTGCCTCCGGGCCTCTGCACTCTGCTTGGCACTAATGCACTCAGAATAGGTTCCATGAAAGGGGCAACCAGTCTGCACTTAACACAGGCCCCTGCTGGACTGGGCGCACTTGTCTCCCCCTCCCTCACACTTCCTTTAATGTACTAGGCCTAGCAAGATTGCCTGTCCTGTCTTCTCCCTGTCTCCCCTCCTCCCCTCCCTATCTTGCTTGTGACTGAAGTACTTGTGCACATGCGCTTTAGTGATGACCAACCACCAATTCAATCTGAATATTGCCAGGCCTAGTACGGTAGTTTATTGTCCTGTATGTCCTTTTCCCTCTCCCCCCTGCTCTCCCCACTCTCTGTCATGCACTTACACTATCTGAAAAGTCGTTAGGCATAGTATGGTAAGTTATTGTTTGTATGCTCTTTTCCTTCTCCCCCGCCTCCCCCCCCACCCCCCCGCCAACCCTTCTCTCTTTCCTTCCTGCCATGCACTTGCACTAGTAGAAATGCCTCTGGCTTAGTATGCTAGTTCTTTTTGATAGGTCATTCGGAAACTTCTAGCCTAAGAATGACAACTTTATCCCTTATTCCCTTCCCGCCTTGAAGCGCTTTGAAGCACTTCACTTGTTTATAAGCACTTTACAAATAAACAATTACAATCATACCGCCAGTCGAAAAATTAACTAAAGCTTCATTTGTGCACCCTTGGCCTCTCTCCTATGAAGCTACATTATCACTTCAGTCAAACACATTTTCTAGAAACGTTTATAGGAGGAGTGTCTACTCACTGCCTCATTATTCTAACTGTTTTTCTCTTCCAAGGGTCAAAGAAAAGCACTGATTTTACTGATAATGGCAATAGTGATATCATATTTGATATGTTTAGGATCAGAAAAGCGTTGGCATTGGATTGGTCGGGTTGACCCTTAACGCATGCAAATCCGAGCTTTTTTGAGGATGAGGGCAATCCTCTCTTCACAGGTCCACAAAGTTTTTCAAAACAAGAAAAGGCGGGAGCTCATGGAGAGATGTCAGGGGAGAAAGAATAACTGTTTTCGTTTTGTAAATAATCATCTAATTATGTATTAAATGTATTAAGTGTCGGAGTCACTTGAGGACAGCAGATTATTGTGCATTCTTTAAATGTATAAAGCTATAAACTACACACATCATTGTAAATGACAATAAGGAAGTAAGTGAATTAAGACTAAAAATGGTACAAATCTAATTCAAAATAGGAGGTGTAACAAACTTTGTTAAAGAAGCAAAAACTGGAGTAACACATCAGGAATATTAATAATCCCGAGAGTGGGCGCCATTATGAGTTCGGCATTGCAGGAGAAAGTGGCAGGAAATCTGTTACTGCCACTTCACGGTCACGCTACTGCACCATCGTACTCTGTGATTCGGCGGCAAAGTGGCAGATGTACATCCAGTATCATCCCCTTTTGCGCTGAAAATCATTGGAATTACTGCAGCGGAATTATTGCTCATGGTAATTTCGAAAAATTCTCCATGAAGTCCTTGCACTCCAAAATTGGGGACGAACACCACTGTGCCACCACTCATAATCTGATAGTAAATCCACGGGACTGAATGGCAGTAACAATAATCAATTTTAGTGGTAATGATGCAGATTTACTGCCCAATGACCACCAAAATCATAAAATCATAATAAGGTCCATTTGATGAGAAACCCTAGGATAGACATTTTGTCTGCCTGCAACTCAAGGGAGTCATTACGTAAGAAATAACACTGGTTGCAAATTACCACTCCTCCAAGATTATCACTTCACTGAGCATTAATCCAGCAGTATGACAATTATGTATAACCTCCGAAGGTATTGCATTAACACAGGTGGTACTTTCTGCAGGGTGCAAAACTACCACTGATGAAACACATTTTTTTCTGCAATTGACACACTTTGAGGAATATCGAAGGTGGTACAAATTGACTTCATGTGGCAAAAACTATGATCCGCCATAACATTAACATATTTACACTGTAGGGTCAGGATAGGATCCCTGCAGCTTTTTCCTTACTTCTTAGTGACCGCCCGTGAGCGGCATCTGAGCTGCAATAGATCTTCCTGATGTTTCACCCATGTTAATACCAGACCAGAACTGATCTTATTTTGGATGTTAACTACCGCCCTTTTTTAGGCTGTATTTATGCGTGCAGTGTGGCATCAAAGCCTTTTGCTATGGCATGAATGCCACCACTGCGTCGTATTGTCGTCTTCCATAATTGGTGCCATTTTTGAAATGGTAGTACATGGCAATTACCATCAGCGGTAATGATACTTCATGTTCTGTTATGGGGCCTACAAAATCAAGATGAAGCATATTGTGGCTGTGCGCGAACATCAAGCCATAAGAAGGTGACTTTAAATATAACTGTGCTGCTTTAAATTTAGATACCTACAGGTGAAGCAATATCAGCTAACTTAAATCAGAGTATTGAGCTGAAGACAAGGGATGCTAATCCTGTTGGTCTATGTAATCCGATGTGCATGAAAAGGGAATGTAAGGAAGCCATTGGGAATATTTCTAAATAAAAGAGATACCGAAATACAAGTACCATCTGCACAGAAAACTTCATGGAAGTGACGCGATCTCAATATTACTATAGATCCAATATGTACACCATTAGGAATGCATATAGCCCTTTGAGGGTCTAGCATGAGCACCCTATTTGTACATGTTTTAGTGGAAGTCTGGATCACTGATTTTGTATTAATTCCTTTTTCCAAAACGTCGGATGACTCTGTTGAATTGCAGATATCTTGCATGCTGGCCAGATAGCTGTGTTGGAATGCCTTCTGCGAGGGAGAAATAGCCTGCGTTTTTTTTATATTGAACTACAAAATTATGCAGCTGCTTCTGTTTCTGAAAGTGAAATCTGAACCCACTTTCATAATGCTTCATACTAAAAAGCATATTGCAACCATGTCCCTTACTGTGATAGTCTGCTTACATCCCCACCAGCTGCCTTTCAGTTGCAACAGGGCAGGGTCAAAGGTCACAGCTGCATTCCTGAACACCACTGCCTAAACCAAAATGTCCAACAGGCAGAGGTGTAAACATACACACCTCTGAGAAAAAATATCTTATTTATTTATTTATTCAGATTTATAGAGCGCACGTCAGCCCGGAGGCATCGTGGCGCTTGTTACAGACAATATCTTAGTTACATTACATTACATCTTAATGATGTACCCTAGAAGTCTGCCCACAGATTAATATCTAAACATAATCCGTGTCTGGTTTTGACATGTTAGCTACTGAGATCACATGATCATACAGCAACAAGCCTTTGATGTCATTCCATTGTAAACTTGGTGGACAGTGACTAATTTTTTAAAGGGCCTGGTGTTTATCACAACAACCATGTGGTCCCAACCAGGAAGCCTCCCATTTGGTACCCCTGAGAAAGCTTGTAACATCCTAAAGGGAAATGTAACACTTCCTTTGGGTTCTTCTTGGAATGGGTAATTCAAAGGCAGCCCTGCATTACAATAGCAACCTCTCTTATTACTGGAATCCTTGTGATGTAGGCAGATAGGGGAAGGGAGTGAAGTAAGAGTAGACCGGAAAAGAACTTCCTTTCACAGATGAGTCTCACCATTTGGATTTGCTAAGGGTACCAATTTTCCTGTTCCTCTCACTACTTTATGGGGACAAAGCACTTTGGGTATAATATGTGAAGGCAAAGAATATCTGTTACTTCAGCCTGGATTGGACCCTTAACAAAAGGCTTGCATTGGACAAATCTGCTGTAGCAGTTTGCCTATATAAAGGGGGGAGGTTAGTTGACTCATCTTTTGACACTTCTTGAAGAAGGATTTACTGGAACCCTAGGAGTACAGTCTACTGCAAAGCCCTCTACCAGTGATATGACGATCAGGAGCTCCAGGGAAGAGGAAAGCTCTTCCCCCTACTCCTACCCAAGTGCTTTTTTGGGATGACAGCTGGCTGGCTGGTTTATTTATTTAATGTATTTATTATTGAACATGTGTATGATGTCTATACATCCAAAAGTGTTAGCAGGCACCACAAGACAAAGTGGGGGAGGAGGGACAAAGGGGAACATAACAGTAATGGTCCTACTAGGCCCTGTGACAGTCAGATTGTGCAAGTGCAGTAACAGGAAGTGTAGGCAGAGAGGAAGGGGGAGAAGTGCAGGGGGAATGGGGACACAGGGGTTAGGAAAGTGCTAAGGGAGGCCCATGGCAGCAAGTGATTGGGGAACAAAGGATGAGGGTAACTAGTGCAAAGGAGTGGGGTGGACCAGACTCAGGTGGCTGATCAGGGAAGGGTGGCCGAGGGCAAGTGCGGGTAAGGGGGAAGACTGGTTGAAGGAGGGCCTGGCCCCAGTAAGGCTCATGAGGTATACCGCTGGCAAGAATTCTATCAAAACAAGAGACTACAATGGCCTAATAGACCTCAGAAAAAAATTACTAGTGGCAGTGATCTGAGTAGCGAAACGCCAGTGAGTGGGGAGGAAGGACCCCAAACCAGTGGGACTAAAATTGAAAATATAACATCTTTTTTAAAACCTGAACAACCTGTCCCAACCACATAAACAACAAATATAGCACCATCATCACAAATCCCTTGGGACAATGACCTTTTTTAGAAAGAGGAAAGCAAGGAGAGGATCAAAAAAAGCTAAGGTCTCAAAACAGGTAGACGAGAAACTAGTTATTAATATCTCCACAAAGAATTTATCAAAAATTCAGATGGACGTATTGAATCTAGGTCTATCCTTTGTACCTACACAAGGCTCCACCTTCTTTGAAGAAAGAACCAACCTGTTCAGACTCATTCGCAAGATGTGCCTTCAAATATTCTTCGATCTACAACCACCAATCGTGGACACATCTGTCTCATTTGATTACTTGGAAATAAGACCTAAAAGCAACTTTGACCCTCAGATAAACAAGACTGCCCTGAATATCTTCGAGAAGATGTCATCAGATTTAAAGACCATAAACTACAATAAGATGTCACATTACAACATCTGCGAACAGCAGAGTAAAATCATCAGGGACATGGAAGATGATAAAATGCGAACACTGAAACCGGCGGACAAAGTGGGTAATTGGTTATAAAGGATACCATGTTCTACAATAATCGATGCATGCAATTACTCAATGACACAGCCACTTACATTAAAGTGGATACAGATCCTGTACTGACCATTGGCATTCCGATCAAAGAAGTCCTGGATAAAGCACTAGACAACGAATGGGTCAATCAGGAAACCAGATTGTTTCTCTTGAAAGAATTTCCGATAACTCCCGTTTTCTATGGGCTGCCCAAGATTCATAAAGACCTAAGCAACCCTCTGCTAATACCAATGGTTGCTGGGACTGACAGCATCTTTTGGCTATCTATCTGGATAAAGTCCTACAACCCATTGTACAGTCTACTTCAATGTATCTATGAGACACGTCACACTTCCTGAAGTGTTTGAAAGATTTGGGCACACTTCTGTTGAACTGCACCTTGATTTAATTTGATGTACAAAGTTTGTATACATCGATCCCTCCCAACTAGTGTATAGAGGCCCTCGAGTGAACTCTCCTACGGGATGAACACGGTCGAGCATTTAAGGCCTTCACACTTGAACTTACAAAAATAATCCTGCACAGCAACTACTTTTCATTCAATAATCAGTTTTAGATTCAGGCATCAGGAACATTGATGGCGTCAGCAATGGCCCCAGCAAATGGGAACATCTGAATGCACCATTTGGAATCTAATCATGTCTTACAACACAACAACTGGTCATCTAAATTGCTAATGTGGAAAAGATAAATAGTTGACATTCTTGCGATATGGACTGGCGAGAAAGAAGAAATCAGTGAGTTCCTTAATTCAATAAATCCCCACATCAAGTTCACCATGGAAATAGGTGACCCTCAACTACACTTTTTAGATGTAGAAATGAAGATCACCAATACCGAGGTTACCACAAATATCTTCTGGAAAAAGACAGATGTTAATCACACTCTACATTATCTCAATTACCATCCCAGGCACCTAAAGGATAATCTACCAACACCGCCAATTCCTACGTCTAAGAAGGATTATTTCAGATGAAACAACTTTTGCAGAGAAATCTCAGAAGATATCGGAAAGATATCAGAACAGAGGATATCCATCTGAGATAGTGAAAACAGCAAGAATGAAGGCTACAAAGCAGGAGCGGTAGAGTCTATTCACCCAGAAACCCCAAAACAGGCACACCCCATTCTTATATTCTATGAACTTCTCAAGTCATAGTCATAATGTCACAAGACTCCTTAAGAAAAATTGGAGATGGATCAAACTTGATCCACATTTTGATAAACTTTTTCCAAAACTACCAATGATTGCCTATAAGAGATGGAAGAACTTTCGGGATCAACTGATGAAAGCAGAGAGATAAGCCACAACTAAACAACAGATTCTACATAAATGTAAACATTGGATTTTTTCATGCCTGAGCCGAAGCACTGTAATAACGTTATGAAAGGTATCAGCGTAAAACATCCACGCGCTGGCGTAAAAATTCCCCTAAAGGATTTTGCCACATGCGATACAAACAATGTGATCTACTGCTGAGTTGCCCATGTGGTATCTTCTATGTTGGACAGACAATCAAATGAGCCAAGGAGAGGTGGAATGAGCATAAAAGTAACTTTTGGATGCACAGTTACAAATCCCCAGTCACTAGGATGCGTCTTCCGCGAAGTAGTGGGGAAACCACAAAGAGGGGGTGATTTAATTAAAAGACTAACCAAGGGAGAACTCTACTGGATAGACAAGTTGGACACGGCACAGCTAACAGGGATGAAGAAATCATTCTACTTGAGGGTATTCCTCTGAGACATCAGAAGGATCCCAACTATCAGAGACCTTGTCTACTGACACTGCACTACCCCGATACTTCAAATACAATTACATTTATACACTAAATAAGACACCCCTTATGGGGGGATACACATTTCTAGATATATCTTAGACATGTGGGGTATATAATATTACGTGATCCTGTGCTAAAAAAGAATGATGTAAGGATGGTGCTGACCAGAGAGGTCCTATCAGATTGTAAGCAGTGGAGGGAGATTATCCTATTATCGCTAAACTCTAAGCTCTCACCTTCAAAATTTCATTTTAGATAATTGTAAAAATGTGTTTCTTTCAAGCTACACTTAAGAGCACACAGTCACACACACACAGTCACATATGACATTACATTGTTAATAATACCCATCAGGTGTGCCTGTGCACACTGTCTCTTCTGATACACAGTTGAATACATTGTAAGATGGTGACTGATTACTTTTCCGATGGCTACCAACTGCTGCTTTATGATTAACTCAATTTAGTTTAGGGACTTCTGAAATTACATCTTTTTCCATGCTTTTATTGAGCACACCAAGTTCAAGGTCTCATGTTACCTGATATACAAGTAACGATAAAATTAATTGACACCCATGTTGTGGGTCTTGATGCGATCCATACTCAGCCAATATGACACACTGTTTACATATGATGTCGTTGAGTCATTACACTGTT
Source organism: Ambystoma mexicanum (assembly GCF_040938575.1). NCBI lineage: Eukaryota > Metazoa > Chordata > Amphibia > Caudata > Ambystomatidae > Ambystoma > Ambystoma mexicanum. Next base: position 171,768,442 of record NC_090924.1, on the reverse strand, counting down.
GGAAAACACTAAGGAGTGCACTTACACTTTTGGAATTTGAAACCTGTCCAGTTGGACATTTGGACCTCAGTGTCTTTAAAATGCAGGTGAATGATTACCCAATTCTTGTGAGAAAGATATGATAAACGATAAATGTGAACCTGAACATAGAATACTGATTAGATTATGTTCTTTTTATAATATAGGCTCTGTGTAGAAGAAATTGGAAAAATATATTGTCAAGTTCACTGCTCCTGATGAAGGCTATTTAGCTGAAACGTGTAGTGCTCATTATGAATGAATGGATACATTGATTTTTGTTTGTCTACTCTTGTTACATAATCATTAAATATCATATATTGTTGTGAACCAAATTGTTTACTGTTGAATATTTCATGAATTCTCTACCTAATATTGAATATCTACATCTCTAAGCTACTCACTGGAAGCAGTTGAATGGTGTGCATGGGGTGTGAGGGTCTTTACCATTAGGACACGCTTTTTCCTTTTATGTATTGGTCGGCCTTTTGCCAGGGCTATATCTATCCCCCTCCCCCGCACCCTAAACTTAGTAATTTACATTCACTGCTATTTCTTATTTTTCTGTAACTTTCAAAGGAAGGTTTGCACACAGAGATATTCCCAGTCAATGGATATAGGCAACCAGACATCGAAGCAGGTGGAAACTAGCAGGGCAGCGGGAGAGGGAAAGAGGAGGAAAAAAGGAAGGTCTTGAGAAGCTTCTGGAACTTAAAGAGATCCGACTCAAGACAGAGAGGGGCCGTTCCAGAGGGAGGATCCTGCAGAGGAAAGAGATCTATCCCGCCACTCTCTGCTTGGAGAAACATCTGACATTCAGAAAGTTAGTGTTAGAATACGGATGGACTCTAGCACGGAGGTATTAGGGAAAGAGAGTTGGATGTAGGGAGGTCCCCGGCCCCAGAACGCCTTGTGGATGATGCAAAGGGTCTTGAAGTTGATCCTTGCAACCACAGAGAGCCAACCAGTGGAGGGGTTTTAGGGCTGGAGAGATGCAGTTCCTGGGCTTGAGGTCAAGGATAAGTCTTGCAGTACTATTGTGTATTAGTTGAAGAGGGCAGAGGGAGGAAAAAGGCAGATTATGGAAGAGGCGGTTAGAGTAGTCCAGCCTGGAGAGACCCAGAGCTCTGGAGCTGGTTTAGTAGCAGTGTGGGGCTAAGAAGGGACTTTTCCACTACTTAAGCCTGTACTCCTAGAGAGATGTAGTCCTTTTGTTCCAGTAGCACAATGAGTGAACTCTAGCCCGAGACATCTGTGTTTAACATGCAGAATACCAACCAGTTCAATTCCCTGCTGCACCAGCTCTGCCCTTAAAGCATCAGAAGGCTATACATTGGGTAACATTAAATTGGGCAAAATTAGTACCTATTGGATTGTCAATATAGATCTAGCAGATTACATGAGAAAAGTTGGAATCTGGCCTTGAGATGCCTGAGCAGACAGATATCATTTAATTGCTTCTTGAAACTACAATGGACTACATTTTTATCTCAAGACTTGTGAATATGGGCATTGTTGTTAACTCGAAATGTAAAATCCTGGTAAGCAATAACACATATTTTTCAACAACACTGAATTTACCTGTGTCCGTGTTTTTAAGATCACACACAATCCAGGTTTTGGTATATTTTATTGGACTAGCTCATAGTATCCTATGAAGATGGCACAGTGCATTCGTTTTCAAAGTCCCATTGACTTAATCAGAATGAATTTTCTTCCTGCTTTGATTAAGACTATTATTCCTGCTCTTTCATCTTACTTAGCTGTTATTACTAAAGATTCTTTATGTTCTGCTACTTTTTCTGATGCCCCTAAAAAGGATATGGTTATTGCGTTGTCGGAAAAGCATAAACTGGATGTTTCGTGCCCATCTAAACACCAGCCCATTTCCCTGTCTATCTAAAATCTTGGAGATATTGGTTTATAAATGATTTTATATTCTGGACTCATACCGGTTGTTCTCTCCATTACAATATGACTTTTACCCAGAGCAGCCCACAGAGATGGCTGTCTCCACTTCGATTCTATGGTATTACCCAAATTGGTCAAACATTTGAACAAATAGTAGATTTGAACGAATTTGGTCACTACCATTAGATTGAATTTTTGCAATCAATTTGGATCTGAAAACACTGAAAATGAAAAGTATGGGTTGCAGGGGAGTCCCCTGCTCCCGATGTTCAGTATCTTTGGCCTTGGGGGTTGCAGGTGTGTCCCCCACTTCCTCAACATGGGAACGGGGTACACCAACAAAATAAAGGGGCCAGATCCAACCCCCTTTAGAGTGACAGAACTGACGCTGCAGGGGTATAGGAGGAGCGGGGGCCGGCGAATAGGTAAGTAGGGGGGGCATGGGGTGGTTTGGTGGTCATGGATCTGTGTTGTTTGACACAAGTACAAACTGAAATGCGGCGAAATCGACTACAGTCAATTCCACCGCAATTCATTATACTTCGATCAAACAACACAGATCCAAATCTAGAGGATTGTCAGTTAAAAATGTCTTTGGTTTTGGTTCGTCTTGTTTTAAGTGTTGCTTTTGACACAGTAGATAATTCGATGTTGCTTCATAGTGTTCCTTGTTATGGTATTCTTGCTTCTATGTTGGCATGGTTATTCTCATATTTAGCAAATCGCTCATTTGTAGTTTCTTGGAATGGACAACATTGCTGTTCTACATCTTTTCCTTTTGGTGTACCCCAAGGTTCTGTTCTAGGACCTCTTTTGTTTTGTCTTTATAATGTCTTTATACTGTTCCTTTAGCTTTTTACATTTCTGCATGTGTGTTCTTTGTGCATTTTTACACAGTTGATATCAACATATGTTTCCCTTTCCTCCTTTCATTCCTGAGCTTCATCAACGTTTAACTACTTGTCTTACTGCTGTAAGTTCTTGGATGTTTAATCCTTTTCTCTGTCTCAATCCTTAGAAAACTGAGATCTGTTTTCTCATTTGACTATTTCTTTGCCTCTCCTCTCTCTTTCTCTTTCTTCCCAATGTTGTAATCTGGGTTTTATCTTAAACTCATCTTTATCTTTTCACAATCACATTTTTTGATGGTTGCGCAGTTGTGTCAGTATCAGCTTTATAAAATTTGATAAATGTGTCACCTTCTTACTTTTTCTGCCACTAAATTACTTCTTCAAACTTTCTTATCTCAATTACTGCTGTGCTCTGTATCTAGGCTTACCTCACTATGTTATTTTACCTCTTTGTTCTGTGCTTTATTCTGCTGTTCATATTCTTTTTCATCTTGATTATTCTACTCCTGTTTCTCCTTGTCGATCTCATCTTAGATGGCTTTCTATTCCTTCACAGTTTGAATGTCAGTTTATTTGTTTGGCTTTTGGATAGAGGCACTATATATAAATACATTCACATAAGTAAATAAATATTTAACTCCAGGGAAAGGAATACCCATAATTTGGGTACTTTGTGGGATAAAGCATTTGAATTGTTTAAATTTCATTTATGTTTGCTATTTACATTTCTGTATGATGCACATTTCCATGGTCATCAGACTCGTGCATGTGTTAAATCTAGGTACAAGCTCCATTTCATCCACCTGTCGGTAGTCAGGATTTTCAATTCTTGTTTCTCATTTTCACAACAATGTGGCTGGTCAGGCTTGGATTGAAATGCTTCATTATTGTATTTCAACATTTTAGTCTTGAAATCATTAATGCAAATGACTAATAAAAGAATGGGTTGGTGACTAGAGCAAATGGTGCAGATATGCATTTCATATTTTCCTAACACAACACAAGCCTATAGTTTTGAAAGAAAGGGAAAGGAGGCAAGCAAAAAAAAGTGTGGAGAACAAGAAAGGCAGAGGGAAAAAGACTGTTAAGATGGCCTGGAAAGTCCCAAGTTACCCAGAGGATATGGAATCAGTCCAAACCAAACCAGACTAAAAGCTTGTACCTCCCAAACATTAGAAGCTCTTGTTAGACTAAACATCCTCAACCTCAAACTGTCCCACAACATTGAACAGTAGGATAATTGCTACTTAGGACCACTAGCATGCCAGAATCGAGGGTCTTTGCTGGCTTAATCAGAAGGATCAGTCAGTGCCTTCAGGAATAGGAGGCTGTTGGGGCAACCAGGGGTGAATTATGTAAATCCCCAGAGGAAGGCTTAATATATAAGGAATTGGCATAAATGCATGGACGTCTTGCAGGTTCAAGGGTCATTTTCTTGTATCTGTGTTGTTTAGGGTGATCAAATGAGTGGCTCCACATCAGCTGGACACCACTGGGGTTTCTTTTGACTATCATTGTTTGAAAGCCGAGTACTGGAGAGCGGTGCCCAAGTGACATGAAGACACAATGCCTAACTATGCTGTTGATTTAGAGGCAAACATCTTTTTGCATGAATATGGGGGAAAAAGCTATAGGGCCTCATTACACGGACTGCGGTAAGGGTTTACCGGTACCGGTAAAACCTTACCGCCTTACTACGAGGTCCCTTTGCGGGTTGGGGAATTTAACGCCTGCTTTTTGCAGGCGTTAAAAACCAACCTGCAAAGGGACCAGGGAGCTAATTACGGTACCGCAATTTGCGGTGCTGTAATTAGCACCTTCTCCATTCCCATTATGCCCTATGGGGCAAAAATGGGAATGGGGAAGGGCAATGAGGGAAGGGGGAATTACCGCCCCACCAACCTTGGAATAGGGCGGTAATTCCCCTTTCCACCAAGGCGGTGCCAGTATTTTACCGGCATGGACCAAGGTGCTAGTAGCACCTTGGTCCGCCGCCGTCCCTGTAATGAGGCCCATAGTGTTACCTATTACGTTTATTGCTAACCCTTACATTTTAGGCAAAGGTGCCAGGAGTTGGAGCAAGGGCAGGGTAATGGATAAGAGGCTAGGATAGTTTCACAGTAGAGGGAATTGCGAATAAGGGGACAACTGCCATAGTTTGGTGTTTTATGAGTCCAGAAGCATGAGAGAGAGAGAGAGAGAGAGAGAGAGAGAGTGTGATTTGCTGTGTAGAAGGTATCTGCAAAGATTGAAAACAAGCATTAACAAAGCCAACAGTTTTTACTTTTGTATTGTGAAAATGTGTTCCTTGTTCATGTAGCCTCACAATTCATCTAGTGTTACAATCGTATGTCCAAAATACCATCAATTACTAGATTGTCTGGGTATGTCTACATACTGACAACATATTACAGGTATTGTCATCATACAGTCACTCAAATCATTGCAAAAAAACTCCCATAAATTGCCAGCTTTTGCCATCTGACAACAGAAGCTACCACAATTTACTAGGTATTTCAATATGTTGGCCATATGCTTCCATCATATAAAAATGCTGTGATTTTATAGAGCTTAATGTATATGAATTGCTTCTAGTTCTCTAATAATCAGTGTTAACATCCACTGATGGTACTTGATTCATCGCCTACAGAAGGATGAAGGGCCTAGTCATTCGCTGCCAAGGTTTAGAATTTGTTGCATCACATCGTGCCATTTCCAAAACTAGCAAATGGCACAAATGCGCTATCCACCCGGCATGCACGTATTTGCCAGAAGTTAGCATTATATGCCCACGTACTCTCACCATTTAGCAGCTATTCGCATCACATGCCAGAGTACTCATGCCATTTCCTAGCAATTGCAGGTTTGTACTCAGGAATTCTCACCATATGGCAGATGTTTCCATGAAAAGCTTATTCACTCTCACCATTTGGCAGTAATTGTTATAATGTGTCTAGGTACTCAGATCATATGACAACATGAGTGCTTCACCTCATAATCTACCTACCTTTCTGGTCTTCCCCTAAAGCCAGTGGTCTTCAAACTCACCTCCCAGTCAAAGGATGTCTTCAAAAATGGACTGCATTGACTGTTTTTAATAGGAAATATTAGCATAAGCGCTTTGAAGTCGTAATTATTTCTGTTTATGTCACACCACACTTCATTCTTCACTTGGGGCATTTGGAACGGCCTCTGGGCACTGTGTTCACCAACTCTAGGGAGCTATTGGCTCTTATCACTCTTTCAATTGAGGACAAAACTGTTAGAAAAAGAGATGACGCAGCACCAGAAGGTGCTATTGAGGCAGCAACATGTCGGAGACTGACATTCCTTTAGATAATAGTAAGCATGGAATAATGAACATGAATGCCTGCTAGTATACAGTGTCTACTTATTTATTTTTCAGTAGAAGTAGATAAAATGTTATTTAAATGTCAATGATTTAATAATGTTAAAGAGGGGGGCAGTGCAGTGAGTGCAGCAGCAGAGGAGCAACGTGGGAATGGGGCGTATTGTGGCATTTCACACTGGGTGCAATATTGTCTAGCAACCACTCTTATAAAACGGAACACGTATTAAATCCGCATTACTGGATACAATGCCCTGGTATTTTGAAAAAAAGGCACTTGCAAGATCCTTCACCCTTGTTGTGCAGCATCACCTTACACCATTGCCACTTGTAAACAAACCTCCGCATGGGCTTGTATTTGATGCTATTAACAATGTATGCATTTTAAAATAAAAAGAAATGCCACTTCGAATCCCATTTGCCTTTACTCGCCTGAACCCTCCCTGACTTGTGTAGCCACTTAAACACGTCCCAGAGAAGACAGGCCTGTACGACTGACTGAACAATGAAGTCAAGGCAAAAAAGCTTTTCAAAATGCAATTAGCCTGTGCACCTCAGTGCCCTGGATTCCGAAGAGGATGGATGGAATTGACAGGCTGCTCTGCCAGCGTGGAACTGCAACATGGACGGCGAACTCAGCACTCTCTCCTCTTCAGAAGCGCTTCCCAATAAGAACTGAAACTTTCCCATTCAAAATAGGCCAAAGCAGCCTAATTTATTTGCAGGCCTATCTAGCAGGGTACTGCAAATAGTTAAACAAGGTGTCTTGGGACGTGCCCGATAGATCTTTGTTGCTCAAGCATTCCGAGAGGTTAGGGTGACCAGATTTAAAATGTGAAAAAACCGAGACAGGTCAACTAACATAAAAGTAGGACTCTTGTAATTGGCTGTCAAGGCTTCAGTAGCGATTGTTGGAAAAGGTGTTACTGGTGGAATAAACACATTTTATAATTAATTTAGCACAAACTAACACTATCTTAATTCGTAAAATGCAGCATTTCTTCTGTGTGAGATTGTGCATTCCTGCCTGCCAGCTATGAAGACCTATTATCAGAAACCGCAACACTGTATTTTCCAATGGGGACAGAGAACCCAATTCTGGCCACCCTAGATTCGTTGAGTTCCAAGTTGAGCTCAACAAGTGTTTTCACTCACTCCATGCGTTGGGATAGTAATCAGTCTGGTTATTTCTTTATTTGTTTGGTTGCATGTCGAACAAGTCACCTTACACCTAACGGCCAGCCGTAGGTGTAAGGCAACTTGTTTGGCGCTTAACGAGGTGAAGGTGGTCAACCTTTGTAGTGTTCTTCCCAGGAGCATTCAGGTAATTTTGTCGTTACCACTTTTTAATGACAGACCAAATAAATGTCTGAGAAAGAATAAACTGTTTATGTAAAAAAATACTTTACTCTTGGTTTCTGCTTCCATACCTTGTTCTGGTATCCAAAGGTTTTACTTTAATGTATTTTGTATTGTATTTATCTGTGTTGTATTTTGTAGTGGCGTGAAGGTGATTTGTTTGCAACTGTATAACTATTTTTTACCTAATTGTCAACAGCAGGCCGCTTCCCCACACTTGTAGGGAGCCACTAATCCATTTCGTCAAATTTCAACTAGACAGTCCTTCTCAAGGTACCACCAAATATCCTGCACAATTTTTTCATCTACAAATGTTGTCAGTGGCCAGACTAACTGATGCCACGTCAATCCCAAATTGCCTACCCCACCCTCGGTGCTCTTACCTGATTATACCGCTCGGGGATCTCTGACCTCCATTGTTTGCAGCCCTCTCTCCATGCTTGTGCATCCACCGGGCCTGCACTGCTGCCTACTGATGTTGCCCAGACCCTAGCCCCTTATGTTGCCCTCAGAACATTCCTGTGCTAATCGCCTCCCAATGTCATGGCCCAACCCTCTTCCTCTGCCTGCGTATGACTTCCTTCTTTGACCACGTCCTAGGGTCACTCACAGGAATTGCAAGATAGAAAAACGGCTAGATACTTTGCACTGCCCATGCCCTACATCCATCCATGCCAGGTGCAGGGTTCCTAACCTTTGATTCCAGAAGGGCATCTGATTTGCTCTTAACTCTAATAAAATAATCCAGGCCCCTGGCGGATATATGTGATCACTGCGCTGCCCATTATGTCGACTTTCATTTTGCTGACTCCCATTATGGCGCTTGTCTTGCTGGTGGCACACATTTGAAGTGTGCCACTGCCTCTCCCGTATCCCTGCGGCATCAGCTCTCACGCACTAACGCGGGTCAAAAGTGACGCCACAGAGCCCTTTTTTTCCTTCACTTTTGTTTTGTCCCCCGCTTCCATGTAATGGAAGCGGGGGACACACCCGCAACCCTCAAGCCCCATTACACCGACTAAGAGGGGTTGGGGGACACCCTGCAATCCCCTAATCGCAGTAATGGGGGGGTCTGGATTTTTGAACCGCGCAAAGGTGCATTTTTAGTACTGCCCGACATTGTTTTGTCAGCGTAATTGTACTATCCCCCTGGCTCATTTCTGAGAAAGCACTTCCTGCCTGTATTTGCGCAAAAGATCTGCATACCACACAAGCAGTTAATTGTGTTTCTGTATGAGTTTGTGTGCATGTATATGTTCCGGAAGGGGAAGTTGTCCTTTTTCAGAAGTGGGATTTGTTTATTAACTATGCACTAGGCATTGACTGTACAGTCACCGAAACCACAAAATGCTTGTGAAGCAAAGTAAGTTCAACAAAACTGAGCTCTAATGTTGTCAAACGTCATCCAGTACTAGTGCATATGTGGCCATATTTTCCATGTCAATCAGTAGATGCTAATCCAGATCTGTTTTTTCTCTGCATGCGTGCACTTGTAGTCCTGTATTTATAATGCAGAATTAAAGTGACAAAATACAAAATGAAAAACAGTACAGGAGGAACATCTGCTGATGACATGAGGTGTGATGAAATTACTTCTGCCCCAAGAGAACAAGGATGAGTAGTGGCTAAATCCCCTACTCACCCGTCGCAGTTCTACAAAACACGTCTGATCCCAATCATAAGGTGAAACAGGTACCGTAAAGAGATATACCTCCTGTGCCTTTTGTGCTAATGTGGGCCGAAGGAAGGCTATGTTCTTAAGAGGGGTGTGAATGTGATTCGTTACAACCCAAACAGCAAAGTTCAACAGTCCAAAATAAAAGAAATGCCCAGTTGTGGTTCAATAAAATGTCTATTGTTAAACACACCATATGCAAAAATAACTAACTCGCGTCACTAATAAAACCACCCTTATGGAAAGAACACAGAATATGCTACTTTCTTCTTTTGTTGTAATGTCAAGCACTTTATAAATAATTTTCTTTCTTTGTTTAAATGTAGTGCTCTGGGTAAAGAAATAGTAGTTCAAAGTGATTGAGTACCACAATGTTCTTAAAAAGGATGTGTTTGTGTACAAAAGGGGGATTAAAAGTAACCTAACCAGCCTCTATGGCAAAAGATAGACAAAGCGCAGTTAGCAGTCAATAATAACTTTCTGCTTTTCTTGGTCGCCGACAGCATCAATCCAGGCTTCTTGGTGCTGTGCAAGTGGTACGAAAGGCTCAAATGTGGCTGTCATGTTATTCCAGAATGGGAGCAGGTGTCGAGCCAGGTTGAGGTGAAGCTTGCTGCAGTTGGAAGCTACGTTTGAAGAAGTGCAGATCGTTAGGGCCACCCGGGTTGGTTAAACTGTCGGTTTTCATGGCAAAGATGCTGGTGACTGGATACGAGGTTCAGGTTATGCAGTTCAATGCAGCATTTAAGGGTCGTGGTTCGATGAGGCCACCAGGATCAGTTCGACCACAGGGCCATCTTAATCACTTTTGGGACCCGGGGCACAGACACCTGTGGGGCCCCCCTCCACCAAACCAAATTAAGGAATCCAATTATCTGGTTGCACCCCCCGTCATCACGATCACCACTCATAGCTTGATATGCTGCCTCGCAAAATAAGCATAGGTACTACCTTTCAGTCCCATTACCCTCTTCATTCTTGCTGTAATCAGAATGATAAAGAAGTAGCATTTCACTGACCACATTAGACGTCCACAATGAGAGTACTTCTGTAGTAGCATAGGTACAGGACACATACATCAATAGCACCAACAATGAAGCTATACTGGCCATAGTATGAATGCAGGACACAGATCCCACATAAATTGCACATAATCCAGAATAGACAGACTACTTCGATTCGTTTCCTCACAGAATGCAAAAGAGATCAAGCATGGATTCAAGAAACCAACTGGAAGCAAGGAGAAAGCTCCACCTACCATTGCATAAATACTGGATGAAGATTAGAAGCTACTAAGAAGGTGTCCGTATCCAGACAGGCTGAGATTAGAAGGGCATATTTTTCAAGTAGTTTTACCATTGGCGAGCAAAGAAACAAGTGGTTGTGGTTTGCAATATATAAATGCTCACTATTATTATAGGGCAAGTAACACTGTAGCCATTGGAAGCATGTGTGAGGCTTTTTTAAGACCTTGCCCTAAGAAAGAATTCACTCTAGCAGTGACATTTTTGAAAGTTTTGGGGACTGGTCATTTTTACAAGTTAGGCAATATGAGATTAAATGAGATGAGGATCATTTCTGCTAGTTTCTTTTCCAGATGTTACCATGAACTGTAATAATCTAATTTTATACAAGCAACTTGGAAAGTACACAAGTCACATAACCCAAAATGACCATTTTTTTAAACTACATTTTATAGAAGTGTATAATGAAAAATGGGGATGATTCTAACTTAATTTCCTCCATCATCAAGGAAAGTATTTAAGTATCAGCATACTAATTGATGTGTTTAAAAGATTTTTTCTTGGGTTTTCTTTTTTCTTTTAAAGCTTTACATACATATTCCGAAAACACAGGCTTGTGAAATTGTTATTTATTTATAAACGCACAGATAACCCTTTGCATTGTACAAAAAAGCAAACCATTTTTTGTGTCAATTGAGCAGACTTTAAAAGATGCTTGCCATAGGGCTTCAATATATATGGTGCATTTTCTTCTGTGTAGAACCACTTTCAACTCAAATGACCTTTATAGAAAGATCAGGTTATGGGCTAAATGCTGCTACCAGCATGCAATATGGCAAACCTTTCCACAGAAGACAGCACAGTACTGTCATTTATATAAATGATTTGTCCAGGATATTTCACCTGCTGACAAAGCCAGGACTCGCAAATGTTCACACTCTTGAATTAACACTTTATGCTCATCATTAGGGGTGGCTGCCTGGTTTTACAACCACCTGTACTGAAGAAACGACTTCTGATTTCTAGTCCTTCACCATACTGATGCTTTTTGTTTTTATAGCAACCGCTATCTGGTGTGGGTACATTGCTGTTAATAGCACCTGATGTGCTACAGAGCAAAGTACATAGACATGCAGGTTTATCAACTTCAGACATAGGAAAGACTCAGTCAGCAACTTGCATATGAACACAGATCTCAGCATTGAGTGCTTAACAGGCTGAGCTATCTTCTGCACCATCGAAGCACGCAAATGTATCAATATGCATTTCAACATTGGCTATTGCAAATTATCAATAGGGTCCCCACAGAAAGGTAAACATGCTAAAGGAGCTGCACTATTGTGGATGGACAAACTATGAACACACAGTGACCAAAGAAAGCATTAAACAATTAGTTTATCAGAGCAGAATGTTCTTGTTAACAACAGACAGGCAATAGGTTTAGCCTCAGCAGCAGCCGGTAAAATGTCCTAACGTGTGCCATTTAAGTTTGCTGAACAATGGACAATGGTTTATAAAGATAAACAAGGGGGGGTCTGGGAATCTCTCTACCAGCACAAACACAGCCCAATGACCTGTTCTTGGGTGAATAACCCCTGGGAGAGACTCTATCAAGTCTTAAACTCACTGTGCCTTTCACAGAGAAGAGAATTCCCTGCTTATAAAGATAATGCAGCCTTGTGGGGCCCACCTCCCAGGTGGGGGCCCGGGGCAAGTGGCCCTTTTCCCCTCCCATAAAGACGTCTCTGTTCGACCATCTATTTGGATCAGCTGAGGAAGAGGCTAATGGTTTAAAATGCATTTTGAAAATGGCAGTTTCTGCAATGAGCTTCTAATTCGAGCCAGGGCAATGATGCACTTGGCTGGTGCAATGCAGCAGGAAACTTTTGAATGTAGGGCACAGCGGCTCGAAGATCAAGCAAGTGCCAAATGCAGCTCTCGATGGCCTATTAGGTTGGCTGTGTGAAACGGGTTCAAAACACACCTTGAATTGGTTCAAACACAAAATCACAGGGATCCCGGCTGTTCTGGCACTCAGGTTGCTGTAAGTTCCAATCAAGGGGCTTAGAGACAAGCTAGGTCGTTGCTCTCATTCTCACCAAAAAACAAATGAGTCTGGCAAGTACCTTCAGCAGGTCACCCCCAAAGTGCACTGGAGATGGATAGGGAGCAGAGCTTACCTCTGCATTGACATTGAATCTTAACATCACTGGGGGAGAGCTTTGGAATGTCAACTCTCCAATAGGAGGTCCATATGAATTCTTCCTTCTGCCTGGATGGTCCAACGGGAATCAGAGAAGGAGTGGGGGTACCCTCTTGTGTAGGAAAAAGTCCACAAAGCCTGCTTTATGGGGTCCAATCCCTGTCTTTGAGACAATTAGTTGTTGCTTTCTGACATCAGACCCGAAGTACTTTGTGCTAAAGGAAGTCAAGGGAACAAGAACGAAAGAGAGGTACAGAGAGAAACAAGATGGTGGAACCCTTCACCGCTTGTGCTGAGCTCCATCTGTCTACACTAAACCTTCCCCTTCTTAAACGCATAGCATCAAAGGCCCTTTGGTATTCAACATCTTGGTGTGGGGGGGTAGTCCTATTAAGTTGGGTTTGCCTTTTGATTTCTGTTTAATGGAACAATTCCTGCTGAGAGTGTATCCTGCTGGAGAGATTTGTAACCAGACTTCACAAAGGATCAAAGGAGAGGAACCATCTTTCTGTCTATTTCCCTGTAGGCTGGCAGTGCCAGGTTGTCTGACCAGAATACATAGAATTATTCCACAGCTGGCCTCATGCTCCCAATACCATAAACTCGGACAAGGCTTTATGCTTAAAGATTAAACTTCCACCAGAATAGTCGTTTTTCATGTATATGTGGTTTTGGAGCACAGGTGCAGACTTTAAATACAGCCTCTCCACTGTGACTTGCTGTCAAAAGGGCACCTGTGATCTCTAAACTTATCTATGTCACTGGCGAGCAGGCTATGCAGATGGCGAGACTGATGCAGCAGGGCACATGCCACTATGATGTTGACATTGAGTTTATGAAAGGGGGATCTTGTTAGCCGATCACCCACTGTAAAATGGAATAAATTGCATCATTTTATTGATTGCCAAAAATCAAAAAAGCCATTTCTTCTACACCCTAGCCAGATAGCAATTGCTCACAAGAGGCGTGTTAGCATTTATGCTGGTGCTATTCCTTGCATTCTAGTTTTTGTAATTGTGGGCTGCTTATTCAAAATGCAGGACTGAAAGTACCCCAAAGCAAATCATAAAAAAGGACTGAGTGAACTACTCACCCCTGCCATGGTATATACTGACAGCTCTTTCTTAAATTCCAATATTGTACTTATAAATGTATCTTATTGTTAGGCTGCTCATGCAAATTCTGTTGAGATAACACAAAATTAAATTAAGGTACACATCGTAATACTTTAAAAAGGAAGGTTAAGGACTATTTAATCTAAGTCAGACATCAGAAGCCTGTACCATCTTTTTTTTCTTATTCACATTCTGATACTTGGGGTTTTCTTTGTTTGCTATAAATGCAGGACTACAAGCCCCAAGATTCAAATAAAAAAATAGCACTTTATGAGCTATTCATGTCTGACATAAGACATATGAAAACCTTGGCAATTGAACATTAACTTCATTGGAAACATGTCACTTTTATAGCATTTTGCAATTCCATAAGGAGGGTGGGAGACTTTTTACAAGGTCGGCCCTAGCCAAATGTGTAGCTTATTTCAATAAAAACTCCTTTGTGTTGGAGACTAGCAGTCACACAATAGCTAGCACGCAACAAGTAAGCATACACCACCAAGGCCGGCTTGTCCATAATGGATGAGGGACATCGACCCACCAGGTCTTGGCCCCCTCTCACCCATTATGGAGGAACCTGCCCAGTAAAATATGAGCACTCCCTCAGCTTTTTTTTCAGCTCAGGGAGTTCTCTTAACTATGAAAGGGAAACTTTTCCCTTTCACAGTTAAATTTCCCCAGCCGCGCAAGCTCAATGAGCCATGCATGGCAGGGGCGTTTGCTTCCCCAGCCTCGCATGGCTCATGGGAAATGCTGGTTGGGGAACTGCACGTCTGTATCTGCAAGGAGGCATTCCTGCTCCTCCTCATTCCTACAGACAGAACAGGCTGGATTGTGGCATCTCCAGACCCACGCGCAGGCCCCTTGCACGCATGTGCAGGAATCATGAAACTTCCTGATTCCTGTTCATGCTTCCAGGGGGCTGGAGCACTGGACCCTCCGGACCTGCGGCAGAAGGTAAGTTTGATTATTTTTAAATTTAAATTATGTGTATGCATGCTTGCATGCTTGTGTGATTAGGTGAGCGTATGATGATGGATGCTGATGTGAATGAAAGAGTGCTTTCTGTGTGTATGTTGTGTAAATGTTTGTGTTTGTATGTTTGCTTATTCAGTATTTAAATATGTGTATGGATGCATGTATACTTGTGTTTTGAGTGAGTGCATGATGGATGTTTTTGTGAATGAAACAGAGTGCTTGCTGTGTGTATGTTGTGTAAATGTGTGTGTTTGTATGTTAATAATTTAAATATGTGTATGATATGATAGTTTATTTATATAGCGCCTATACACAATGTGTTTCAAAGCGCTTCAAGGCAAGGGAGGGAACAAGGGAAAATACAATGACATTCTTACAGGCCATGAACAGTAAGGATGTGAAATGAACTATTGTACTCGGCCTGACGACATTTCAGATAGTGCAAGAGCTAAGACATAGATAAGGAAGGGAGGGGGAGAGTGGGAAGGAAATGGAAACAGACAGGCGACTACCGTACTAGGCCTGACAACATTTCTGGTAGAGACGGAGAAAAACAAAAGATGAGGGAGAGGGGTGCAGAAAGGGAGAGGAGGAACAAAACAAGTGACAATCATACTAGACAAGATGACATTTCAGATACTGCTGGAGGGTGGGGTGGGGAGGAAAAAACAGTAATGGGAGGGTGGAGAAAACAGACGAGGTTGCTATCATATTAGGTCCAGGGACAATTCTGATAGAGTAAGTGCATAGAAGAAAGTAAGGGGAGGAGATAGGAAAAGGGAAAGGAGGAGAGAAGAGAGAGTAAGAAGTCAAAAAGAGTGGAGAAGCACGAGTGGAGAGCGACTACAATTGCAGAAGTCACTAGTAACACATAATGTTGCAAGCCAGGATACAAGATGAAGATGGGAACAGCATGATTCAGGGCCACCATGAGTACAAGATGCAAAGGAAGTCCAGCTTGAGAGTTGAGAAAGAGTGACACACTGTGAATGAATGAAGTCCATAAAAGTGAAATCCAGCATTGGCCACAAGACGGTGATGGTGAAACCAGAATGTATCAGGACAGACTCCTGCAGAAGTAGGCTGGAGGAGGTTGAGGGGGAGCAGGGTAGAAGAATGGATGCGTGTATGCTTGTGTTATGAGTGAGTGCATGATGGATGCTTATGTGAATGAAAGAGCACTTGCTGTGTGTATGTTGTGTGTGTATGGTGTGTAAATGTGTGTGTTTGTATGTTTATTTATTATTTAAATATGTGTATGGATACATGTATGCTTGTGTTATGAGTGAGTGCATGATGGGTGCTTGTGACTCTGAATGAGACAGCGAGTGCTTGTTGTGTGTATGTTGTATAAGCGTGTGTGTGTGATTTTGGCAAGTGGGGGTAGCAGGTTTGTACAACAAAGACATTTTAAAAATGCCTTTCTTGCACAACCCCTCTCCCCACTGGCCAAATCAGCACTCCGTCTGAGGTGCTGTGGGGCCCAATGGACAGGGGTGCTACTGGCCATCTATGAGAGATGTCTAGTAAAAAATACTGTACATCCCCTGGGCCCCAAGTGCCTTAGATACACACATAATCACTTTGATTGGGTGGGTGTGTTTGGCGCTGTGAGGCCTAGGGGACAGGCATGGTATTTTTTACCGGACATCTATGATAGATGTCTAGTAAAAATGCCATACCTGCCCCCCTAGCCACCCAGTGAGTTGCATACACACATAATCACTTTGATTGTGTGTGTGTGTGTGTTTGGCGCTGTGAGGCCCAGGGGACAGGCATGGTATTTATTTACTGGAAATCTATGATAGATATCTAGTATTAAATACCATACCTGCCGCCTGGCCCAACAGCGCCTTGCATACACACAAAAACAATGTGATTGTGTGTGTGTGTTTGGTGCTGTGAGGCCCAGGGGACAGGCACAGTATTCTTTTACTGGACATCTACGATGGATGTCCAGTAAAAAGTACCATCCCAACCCCTGGTCCCCCAGTACCTGGCATACGCACATAACCACTTTGATTGTGTGCATGTGTGAGGAGCTCGGGACCCAGGGGACAGGCATGTCATTTTCTTACTGGCATCTATGATAGATGGCCAATAAAAAAAAAATGCCTTATCCTAGTGCCCCCAGCACCTTGCAATCACACATAATCACATTCATCATTATAGAGATTATGTCTGGCTGCAAGACGGTGGCACACCATGCAGCAGGCATGTAATTTTTTATTGCGCATGGTTGATAAAGCAAGCATGAACATTGTTATTATGTAGCTAGACCTGCATTTTAATGCAGCCAGTATTGCCATTTCTTATTGCGGTATGCCATTTTGTATTGGGCATCTTTGGTAAAGCAAGCATGATAAGTATTAAAATGAAGCAAGACTGGTATTTTTTTATGCAAGCAGTCTAGCCATTTCTTACTGAAGCATGCCATTTTGTATTCGGCATCTTTGATAAGGCAAGCAGGATGAGTGTTATTATTCTTACTGTGGAATGACATTTTGTATTATGCATCTTTGGTAAAAACAAGCATAAGTATTATTATGTAGCTAGACTGCCAATCCAATGCAGTCAGTCTAGTAATTTCGTATTGTGGTATGACATTTTGCATCAGACATCCTTGGTAAAGCAAGCATGATAAGTGTTATTATGAAGCAAGACTGGCATTTTTTATGCTACCCGTCTATGTATTTCTTACTGAGGCACGACATTTTGTATTGGCATTTTTGATAAAGCAAGCAGGATCACTGGTATTATTCTTACTGTGGCATGACACTTTGTATTCAGCACCTTTGGTAAAACAAGCATAAGTGTTATTATGTAGCTAGACTGGCATTTCAATGCAGCCAGTTCAGTCATTTCGTATTGTTGTATTGCATTTTGTATTCTGCCTCGTTGGTAAAGCAAGCATGATAAGTATTATTATCAAGCAAGTCTGTCACTTTTATGCACGTAGCCATTTCTTATTGCGGTATGACATTTTGTATTGGGCATCTTTGATAGAGCAAGCATGATAAGTGTTATTATGTAGCTCTTCTGGCATTTTAGTACATCCTGTTTGGACTTGTTTTCATACTTTGTCATGCATTTTTAATGGTAAAGTGAACCAGAGTATGGTCTTATGTGGGGATACTGCCAATTCCTTACACCAACAAACTGCATTACCCTAGCTAGAGCACTAATACTCTCTAAGGTGGATAATATTAGGAACCTCTAATGCCAATCTAGTCTAACTTCAACTCATGCAGAATAAAGCACTACATGCTGCTTTGGGCATAAAGAAAGCCAACCACATCTCTAACATTAGGAGAGAAGCACACTGGCTGCCCATCAAGGCCTGAATCCGATTCAAAATACTATGTGTTAATCACAAATGCCTTGCTAACAAAGCCCCCATCTAAATTAACAACTCTACTAAGAAAAGAAGCTCCAACAGGATGCTAAGATCCAATAACGATGAACTCCTTGAGATCCCCTGCTTCAAATATGCTAGAGCAGGAGAGAGTAGTTTTCAAGTCTTCACCCAAAACACTGGCGCTCACTCCCTATCTACATTAAAAAGGAAGACTCATTCCTCAAATTAAAAAAAAAGCTTTAAAACTTGGCGCTTTAACAAATTTCAGCCATCCCTACCTATATACACCCCCAGCTCTCATCAGCCTCCCACCATATCAGATACCTTGGTGTAAAGCGCTCTATAAATAAATAAATAAATAAATAAATCAATACCACACACCCCTGGGAGCTAGACCTGTCCCAATTTAAATACTTCTTTCTTCACTGTTATTATTTCTAATATGCCTTTCCCTGTGTAACTGTATCCAATTATCACCATGCAAAGATGTTCTGAATATCTATGCAAATGTAACTATGTAACTATGTAAATATAATAATGTAACTTCCTATACTAATATAACTACGCGTGATACCCCAGGGTCTGGGCGTGTAACAAATGTAATAAATAAATATTGGACAACAAACATGGTCATGTTTTCTTGTAGTATTATTACTGCAGTTATGCACAAAGCCAACATGAGTATGTTCTTATATGGGAAAAATAGGGTATAATGCTGCAGTCAGCATGGAACTGTATGGGCACAGCTTGTGTGAAAATGTTTTATACTGGCACGTATTGTGGGAAAAGGCATCATGAAAATGTGTTGGAAAAATGCTCCTGTGCACTGTTGGTGACTTGCAGCTATTGGATTTTTTCATGAGTTACCCTACAAAACCGAATTGCAAACTCTTTGGCGTTTTACCCAAGTTTTCTAAAAAGTGTGCCTTAAAAAGCACCATGTTAACCCATTATTTGAGTGGTGTGGGCTCCCGTAATACGCTTGGTCACTCCGCCACATCAGGGACAAATATTTACGCCCTCCAGTAAATAAAATCATCAGCCGCTACTGTACACGACTGCATTTGAGATAATACATGCACAATATGGTGATCCGAATAAGGAAGGACTTGGGGGATTTCACCACTCTGCAAATAAACACGATATGCAGAATCAAGTTTCATGTTGACTTATTTCTCCTCCCTCGGGGCATCTTTGATGTGTGAATGGCGTATTGTTTCTGGTACATCACCAGCAACAAAAAGAACTGGCAAACGGAACAGTGGTGCCTTTTGTGCAGGCATGCAAAGGGCATTACCAAGGCACAGCTATAATGGCAGTGTTGGCTGGTGATTGTTTTAATTGGATGGGCACAAATATTTGCCACAAATATGCGTGAGAGCCCGCGCGTAGCCAGGGAGACCAAAGCAACTAAGGAGGTTTTGGGGGTTCTCCACCTGAAAACATGTTTTGAATAATGGGTTCAAATGATACATATTTCTGCAGACTTTCTATGAAATTAGGTTAAAAGCCAGACAGTTTGCAATCAGCTTTATCGGGTAACGCATGAAAAAGTCCAATAGATGCAAGTCACCAACAATGCACAGCAGCATTTCCCAACACATTTTCATGATGCCTTCCCTAAAAATATATGCAAGCATAAAAACATTTTATGCTGGCAGTGCCCATACATTTTGGTGTTGGCTGTACCTGTACATGCCAGTATTCCCATATAAGAACATACTCATGTTTGTTTTGTACATAATGCCAGTAGTGATACTATAAAAAACATGCCCAAGATGGCTCTGCCAATATATGCCAGTACCTGCACATAACATACTTCTGTTGGCTTTGCCATTCAAAATCCCATGCCACAATATAAAAACGTGTCTGAAACTTAATAACACTTATGTTTGCTTTAATATAGATGTCCAGTAAAAATATAATGCCACAGTAAGAAATGGCTAGACTGGATGTACTAAAATACCAGTCTCACACATAATAACACTTAACATGCTTGTTTTATCATAAATGCACAGTAAATATTCCATGCCAGAGGCAGAAAATTTAACCAGACTGGCTGCAGCAATGCAGTCCAGTCTAGCCAGGTAGCAACACTTATCATGCAGACATCATTTTCCTATCCTGGCCCAGGTAAGCGTGTGTGGTTGTGTTGCCTCTGCCCCCCCATGCCACCATTTTGGGGCTACGAGGCCCTTGCTGCCTCCCTAGACCCACGGCAGCTTCCCTCCCTTAGTCCCGACCCCTGTGTCCTTCCCTGGCCCTGATTGGCCAAGCCCAAGAAACATGCCTGGAGGGCCTAACCCGCGGCATTTTTGCTTCCTAGGCCATTTCCTATCCTGGTCCAGGTAAGCGTGTGTGGTTGTGTTGCCCCTGCCCCCTCATGCCACCATTTTGGGGCTACGAGGCCCTTGCTGCCTCCCAAGACCCACGGCAGCTTCCCTCCCTTAGTCCCACCCCCTGTGTCCTCCCCTGGCCCTGATTGGCCAAGCCCAAGAAACATGCCTGGAGGGCCTAACCCGCTGCATTTTTGCTTCCTAGGCCATTTCCTATCCTGGCCCAGGTAAGCGTGTGTGGTTGTGTTGTCCCTGCCCCCCCATGCCACCATTTTGGGGCTACAGCGCCCTTGCTGCCTCCCTAGACCCACAGCAGCTTCCCTCCCTTAGTCCCACCCCCTGTGTCCTCCCCTGGCCCTGATTGGCCAAGCCCAAGAAACATGCCTGGAGGGCCTAACCCGCGGCATTTTTGCTTCCTAGGCCATTTCCTATCCTGGCCCAGGTAAGCGTGTGTGGTTGTGTTGTCCCTGCCCCCCCCATGCCACCATTTTGGGGCTACAGCGCCCTTGCTGCCTCCCTAGACCCACAGCAGATTCCCTCCCTTAGTCCCGCTCCCTGTGTCCTTCCCTGGCCCTGATTGGCCAAGCCCAAGAAACATGCCTGGAGGGCCTAACCCGCGGCATTTTTGCTTCCTAGGCCATTTCCTATCCTGGCCCAGGTAAGCGTGTGTGGTTGTGTTGTCCCTGCCCCCCCATGCCACCATTTTGGGGCTACGAGGCCCTTGCTGCCTCTCTAGACCCACGGCAGCTTTGCTCCCTTACTCCCGCCCCCTGTGTCCTACCCCTAGCATCCCAGGGCCCTAGACCTCTCTCCTTCCTCCTGCCTCCTACTCCGTCCCATGAGCCAGATTGGTCAGGTGACTACTCAAACTCACCAACCCTGGGCAGCCCACTGCCCGGCAGCCCCTGCGGCTAAGGGACCCAAGGCAAAGGGTGGCTCCTACAGAGGCGGCTCCAAGATGTGTCTGCAGGTGTCAGCAGGGGAAGCAAAGGAAGCCAGACATCAACAAAACAGTAAGTGTGGCATGGGTGGGGTGTAGAGCAATCACTCTACTCCAGAAAGCCCTCACCACTCTACCCTACCTTCCATAGCGTAAACTGCCATAGAATTGCACCTTGCATACCTAGAGAGCTTTTGTGACCACCAGCCTCAATCCATTCTTGGCTTAACTCGAAATGTTGCATTCCACTACACACCAGCGTACTAACCAATGTTAACTAGTGCCACACATATGGTGGTCGGTCATAATTTCGAAAACAAAATGTCGAAAGACAAAAATGTTGAAAAAATAATATTGAAAAAAAAAAGTTGAATTCTTTTTTTTTAAATTATATATTTATTTTGGGGTCCAGGAATAAAAAGAAATGGGTAAAACAAAACAAACTTTTAAAAAAGGGGCTTGGGGTGGAACCCCCCCATTTCGAATAAAAAACGTAATTAAAAAAAAATTTGACCTTTTTTTTCGATATTATTTTTTCGAAAAAATGACTTTCGACATTTTTGTATTCGAAAAAATGACTATAAACCCACACATATAGAGACTGGTCAAGATTAATCTGGGCCACTTTATACAGGTGTAACAATGTTAGCATGTGCCACACTTAGATGGAATCCTTAACTTTAGCTTCCATCGCATCTAGATAGAAATGTGAATGTTAGCATGTGCCACACTTAGATGGAATCCTTAACTTTAGCTTCCATCGCATCTAGATAGAAATGTGAATGTTAGCATGTGCTTCCTGAATCATTCTCAAATAAAAGGCCTGATCACCAATACCGTATGCGGCCCTTGGATTTAATAAATCAAAGCGGAGAACCTCTAACCGGCAGGTCTCTGGTTTGGTCCATTAAATAAGAGGCCTGCTCATCAGCACGGTGAGCGGCACTCCCTGTGCTACAGAGCAGGCCTTTGATTTAATTAATCAAAGTAGAGATTCACTCACCAGTTGCTCTCTGCTTTGATTTATTAAATAAAAGAGGCCAGCTCACCAGCATGGTAAGCGCAGCTCACTGTGTTGGTGACTGGGCCTCTGATTTGGAGGCACCCACTGCCCCTACACCAGTAGATCAGAGCTCATTTCTTTGGCACCTTCATACACATGCACTCACACATCCATACAAATCATTAACTTTTTGGTTCTGTCCTTGGCCCCTTTCTTTTCTCACTCTATACTTCCTTCTTAGCTCATATCATCTCCTCTTTTGGTATCTCGCACCATTTCTATGCTGATGATACCCAGCTTTTCCTCTCCTTCTCCTCCTTCTCTCCCGACATTCACGATAAACTCTCTTCTTGCCTTTCTGCTATTAAATCCTGGATGTCCTCTCACATCCTTACTCTTAATGCTGAAAAAATGTAACTCCTTTTCTTCCCTGCCAACACTCTTCCTCCTCCCTCCCCTCGCCCTTCCATTCTCTTTCCCCCCTCCCAGCTCTCCTTCTCTCCCCATGCCCGTAAACTTGGTCTTCATATTGACCCCCACCTCTCTCTATCTCACCACATCTCTCTTACTGCCAAGTCTTGTCGCTTTCACCTCCACAACATTCGTAAAATTTGACCCGTCCTACCTTTCACGCTACTAAACTCTTAATTACCTCCCTCATCTTCGCCAGACTCTGCTACTGTTCCTCCCTTCTCTTTGGACTCCCCCCTATCAACTCTCCCCACTCAAATCTGTGTACCACTCTGCCATCCGATCCCTCTGCCTTCTCTCACCTCTTGACTCCATCTCCTCTTCTCTCACCTTTCTAGGTTGGCTCTGTTTTCACTCCCAGCTCAAATTCAAGTTCCTCTGTCTTGTTTTCAAATCCCTCTATGGTCTTGCCCCCCCACCTCTCCTCCCTTCTTACTTTCTATACCCCTTCTCGTTCTCTCCACTCTGCTAATCTGTTCCTACTCTCTCCTCCTCAACCACCCTGCGCCCCCTCCCGCTTCTGCTCTTTCCAACTCCTTGCTCCCTTCCACTGGAACCGCCTCCCCCTACACATCCGCTCTTCTCCCTTCTACCCTTCCTTTCACTCTTCTCTAAAATCTTATCTTTTTCACTCCCCTCCCTAAAACCCTTCACTTCCTCTCCTTCTCCTGCCCCCTCATTCCTCACCTCTTACTCCTGCTCTTCCTTACCCTCTCCATTCTCTCTTCCTCCTTCCTCCCCACCCCCTGCTCTCATCTAGTCTTACTCTTTCCTCTATTCTTCCTCACACATTCTTGCCTTCCCTCTTACTTCCGGCCTTACCTCCACTAATACCTACCATTCCCTCGTTCACCTCTGCCCCTCCCTACTCCTTCCTCACCTCAGCAATATTGTCAATTGTTCCTTATACTGTTTTTGAGTTGTGATTCATTTGCCATCTTATGCATGTTGTATTTTTGCTTGTTCTTATGTAAAGTACTTTGGATTAAAGGGCTATATAAATGCATGCAATAAAATACAAATACTTTCTCATTCACACATGCACCAGCACAACATACTCTCATTCGCAAACATACACTCATTCATCATACATGCGGCCATGCACATATTCACATATTTTTTTCTTACCTGTCCTGCAGTCACCTTGCTCTGCATCCGCACCTTCAGGTGAAGTACGTCTCCGGGCAAAATTCCTGGTTCATGCACATCCATGCAGGAAGTGAAGCGGGACCTGGATGACGCCCTGACAGCTCTGTATGTGCAGTAAGGTGCAGGAGAGCCCCCTCGCACTTCCAGAGCTGCAGTACCCCAGCCTGCATTCACAATGGGCCATGCAATGCTGGGGAAGCCAAATGCCCCAACCCTGCATGGCCCATTGAACATGCATGCTGGGATTCGAACAAGATGCCAGCACAGGAGCACTCCCTCAGCTGCTTGTTGCAGGTGAGGGAATGCTCACTGTTTTTACTTGGCTGAGTGGGTCAATGCACCGTCACCCATTATGGATGAACCACTCCTGCATATTGGTACTTTTCTTTCAAAAGATGGGAACAGCTGGAAAATGGTGTGCGTATCTGGGCATACTGTGACAGTCCCTGGTAAATGCCTACATAACACCTACACCTACATAACCAGAACTGTTGGCTTTTCAAATTCTTGTTTTGACAGGACATGCCTGTGGGCTGATGCAGCTGCATAACACCAAGATATTGTTGTTGTGCATTGTATTTGGTTTTATAAAGCACAAACCTTTGAACCTCTGTGAGAAGCAACAGAGTGCTGTACAACAATTGACTACAGCAGGGGTCTGCAACCTGCGGGTCTCCAGTTATTTTGGACTATGACTCCCATGATCCCGCACCATTGAATATGCTGTCTACGGCTGATGGTAGCTGAAGTCCAAACCCTCTGGAGAGGCAAAGCTCGCAGACCCTTTGTATTGTAGTAATAGCACAGATTGGGAAAGCCAGAATCTTAAGTGCAAATATATATGTATATGGACAGAGGGGATACAAGTTAAGTGGGGAAAAGTGGACGCTTTCTGGGTACAATTTGTGTTAAACTCTCTGCTTTTAAAAACACCAGCGCTATAATTTAAATATGAATGTGTCCATTGCTTAGCGTACGCAATGGACTATAGTGTCTCTTGTTAGACTTTGTTGCTCCACTCAGTATGCCTTTCATTAAACTAAATAAATGACAGGCAAAGGATGATCATTTATGTTTGACATGTTGCACAATGATATCGGTTTCAGGTGCCGAAAGCCACAAATTGTGTGTCTCGTATGTTACAGGAGGACACAATTTTGTAATTAGTGGACCACAAAAGTCATATGAAATGTATCACCCTTCACACACATTATTTCATAAATACCACCTGTTTCCTCCTCTGTCCAGTGCCAACCATTAGGAAGCACAGATGAAACCCTCTTTAGTGAATTTCCTTGCAAATAATAATGTAATGAAATGCCGCCACTGCAGATAAGAATCTATATAGGAAGGGGACCTCCAGCATTGTATGCTAGCATGGACAAGGTTTACAAGACTCTGAAAACAATCCTGTGTTTATTTTGGAAAAATGGCAAAAGAGATATGAACAAGTTCATGGCACATCTCCCTGCTAATACCTTTCCTTATATGATTGGCAACCGCAGGATATCTGGAGTTAGATGGTTTGGAAACTAAGAGAAATCTTCCCTTGATTGAGGCAGAAGCCTACATGTTCATGCTGAAAGTCACAGATCGAACATAGCCACTCACAAATAAAGCCAAAAATTGATATGCAGAGGCTAAGGTGGCATGTATTGTGTGTGCAGCGCCATGAGGGCTAGTTAAAGTGGCAATGCTGGCATATATCATGAGTACATTCTCATGAAAGTGATTCACAGTGGCAATGCTTGTATATATTTGTCAGTGCAATGCTGGCATATATTGTGGGCAAAGCTTCATGAAAGTGATTTACAGTGTAATTCTGGCATATGCTATGTGTGTGACATCATCAGAGAGATTTGCAGTGGGAATGCTATCATATATTTTGTCCACAGTTTCGTGAAAATGCTGTGAAATACTCCCATGTGCTGTTGGTGAAGTGATATCAAGTTCATTTTTTCATTTTTCTTGTTCTAGCAGGCCAATTGTATATGTATTGCTTCTTACCGCATTGTTTCTATAAAAACAAACAAATTTTATTATAAAATGCAAAATCGAAACCCATTATTGTACAAATATTTTCTGGGGAGAACACCCAAGAAACCCTGCACATCGCCTAAGCCTCCCTACCAATGCTTAGTCACTCATGCTAAATAAGAGAAGATGTTACTTCCTTCTAAAATAAATCACTAGCCAGCATTGACCTTCAATTGTTTGCAGTACCTATGTCCCTTCAGGACAAACCCACATCATCCCTACTAGCAGCAACATTGGCCCCCGCCACTGAAATTGCCAGCGTCTGCACAATGCCACTTCATTGGTGTTACTTTGCGTGAATGCCTCTGAAGGGAATAATACCAAAATCTTGCCCCCAACAATCAGACTTGTTTATTACCGCGCAATAAGGCACAGTAATAAAATGTCAACCCCTCACTACAGCGACTAATGGGAGCAGGGGTTCCGGGGGTGTCCCCTGCTTCCCTTTGTTGGTCTAGTGGGGGTTGAGGGTTGCAGGGGTGTCCCCCACTTCCACTAGATGCTAGCAGGGGACAATTTAAAAAATAAATAACTAAATAGAAAAGGACCCTGCTATGACAGTTCAGACCAACATTAGTGGGCGAGAACTGATGCCGCAGGGTCGGGGGAGACACGGTGGCACACTTTACGGCATGCCGCTGAATAGGTAAGTTGGTAATGGGGGGGGGGTGGTTATAGGAATGAAGGGCACAGTGATCTATGTGATCACTGGGTCGCGCCATAATGAAAGTCAGCAATTTTATTGTCGACATTATGGGTGACGCAGTGATCACATAGATTCCTCTCAAGAGGTGAAAATGGTCAAAACAATCCCAATTCATTGAATTGAGCTGTAAAAAATGTGCTTATTGTGAGGTGATCTTCCTATAGTAAGCATTGCCTAAGAGGCCCATGTAAGGGGGAAATGGCAGGCACATTTTATGCCATCAGACATGCAACTAACTATTTCCCTGCCCTTCCAACCTAGAAAGATCACCTACCTGTTGGGATGTCTACAAACCGCCAAGTCCACTTCTGGCCAACTCTCCTGCCAGTGTCACCAACAAAGCAAAGCCCTCTGGCTATGCCGTATGCAAACAGAGACTGCACACTTCCCATTCCATACCCAGTGTGGAAGACATGCCCACTGGGGTACTGAAGACATTTCAGAACATGATTTTTTTCTGAGAGATCTCTTTGGAAGAGCCATATTACTCTGTTTAACATTAAGCTGACTTTATCCCAAGCATTGCAGGCCTCCACAACATGTTGTTAATTCACGTTTCCCCATAAACCTTAACCATAGGACAAGCCCTTCTCCATACTCAATCATCAGCATACTCATCATCGTCATGATCATAATAGATTCAAAAATGTAAAAAGATTGCATTACTGTTTACTTTCCTCATTTTGAGCACCACCTCTTGTCTGCCATACCAGCTACAATGTTCTCTTTCAAAGACCTAGGTGCCTGCTCATGGAAATCCCATGGATCATTTTGCCAACGTAGTCTTCCATTTGTCCTCAAAATTTTGTTGTGGCTTTAAGCAAAGACTTCTTATTTCATTACCCATGGGACATAATTCTAGTAGTACGTTCTTTACCAATGACCCTTCATCATGTTCCCAGATCTTCTGCCACATTTTGACTGTCCGAAATAAGTGCTACATTCAACTCATGGAGGACGAATAAGTTGGTTATATTTTTACCAAGACCCTCTTGAGAAATATATTGTACATTCTTTCCAAGTGGCCACTTAATTGTATGCCCCGCATTTTACTCCCAAAGAAAGCTTTGAGGGATAGCCTTCACCTTATAAACATTCAGGGGTGCCTCGACTAAGATTGCGCCAATTTCCCTACCAAATATTAGAATTGCCTCTGATTGCTTGAGACTACTGTAATTCAGCCCTCTTTTTTTGCACACTTCAACTAAGAGATTGTTTGCAAAGCAAATTCCTGACTAAACAAAATTTGTAGGACTTTACCTATAATAAAACAGCCTTAATTTTGGTTTTCATAATTTTCCAAAGATCATGACCTTTGTTTTCACTGTATTTACCATAAGGTCTAATTTATCACATCAATGTTCAAAGGAAGCTAATTAGATAAAGAGGGCATTTTCAGTTGTGGCTAGTAAACTGTATCATCTGCAAAAAGTAGAACTGAAATTTTATGATTTCTCATTTTAGGGACATTCTGTGTAATCTGTATCAACATAATCCACATGATCAATGTATACAATAAACAGGTGTGGGGCAAGGACACAGCCTTGCCTCACTCGTCGCTTCACATCCAAGTATCTTATACATTATTATTTCTGGCCAAACTTGAGCTGGCCTTATTTTCTGAGTAAATTGCAAACATTGTATTTGGTAGGGCAAATGGAATGCCTAACTCAGGCAATTCTTTCCACAATTGTTTACAAGCTCACATCCATGCTTTTCATTCTTAATTTGGGTTGTCTTTGCTACTAGTCGATGTAATGTTAAGCGATGATCCATTGTGCTGACCTTGGGTTGAAATCCCAAATGAGAGGGAGTCAGGATTTCTTTTTCCAGTACCCATGACATTTTTATCACAAAACTGACAAGGTTGGATGCAAGGTCAGTAATGATATCGAATGATTACAGATGGTCAAAAATATCTTCTGCTTTTTGAAAATTGGGACATTATCCGCCAGTGTTCAGGCATCAGGAAACTTCAAAGAATTCCTAATTGCAAAATGAGTCCCCTATATATTGTGATGGAATTTAGAAACATCAAGGAAAATATAATCCACACACAGGGCTATTCTGCCCTTTTTTGCTATTTTATTGCAAAACCTAATTTATCAAAAGAGGAGTCTATGCTAACATGTCTACCTCAGGTTATTGCTCACCAACCAAATGGGCCATGTTCATCTCTTCATTTGGTGCTTGATGGTTTACCAACACCACCAACCCCCATATAGTGGAGAAACATGTTCACACCATTGGTTGAATTGTATCCCAACATTAAACATTTGATAGTCCCCCATACTGTTGGAAATATGCCTTGAAAAGGCTCTTTTTTCCAGGGATATTATTAACTATCCCATTGTTGTGTCATAAAGCTGTATTTCTTTAATTGTGTAAGAAGCTCATACTTTCTCCTTATGGCCCTAATCTCTCCCGATATATCAGTATTACATGAGGCATTTATATATTCGTTATTAAAGCTGCCTTAGATTCTCAGCAACTCTTATCATAACAATCTTCTCCCCTTTACTTTAACAAGCACCTTCTACTGCCAAAATCCTTTGAAAAGGCCTCACAAATAACTGTTGTTAAGTGTTCATAAGCCTTTAGCAGTTCTTCCACTGACATCCCCTCTGCAAGAATGAGCTCATTTGGGAGGGTAAAATCCTTTATGACATCCCTGCTGTTTTCCTCAATTCTTTCAATGTGCCATTTCACCTTTTGGATCTCTGGCCTAATATTCAAGGGGTTTAGACAAAGTTCATGAAATGTAGAGAAAACCGTATCAAATACTTCCCTAATATTACACAATGTTACCAAAGGATAATGCTATCTTATGAGTCAAGGCACCAGATGCAGATTTACAAATCTTCTCCAAGATTTCAAATTGACTATGCAGTAGCCAATGTGGGATTATGCTATCGAAGAGACATGTGTTACAGAAGCTAGATTATCCAAAGTAGTACAAACATATAAGATACAGAAACCAATCTGAAACATAAGCTCCCACAGTTTAAGACCTGATCTATGCCACTTCCTCTGGGTTGATATCATTGGGGGCAATCCCCAACCCTCGTTTGTAAGAAAGACATAATAAAAATAACAGGATTTGGCCAATCCTGGCATTAAAAGCACCCACTATAATTAAGCAAGCGGGTGTCATAACTAATATTGCACCACTTCACCTAGGCTTAAAGTAAGGGCCTTCAATTCTTTATGATCAGTTTTACTCTGCATTGCTTAGTTTTTGAAGTTACCTGGTGGGTTGTAGAGATTAATCACAAGGAGATCATACAACTTTGAGTGCTTCCCATGAAGGCACAAAATATTATAGTTATCGTCAAGAATTTCTTCCCAGTACTGCATTAAGTTAGACAGAAACCACACACCCATTACCAGTCCTTCTATCGTCTAACCACACATAAACACATGAACTTTATTCTGATATTAACACAAGTCTGCTGACCAACATAATGTCATACATTTTTGGAACCTGCACATCATTATTACCTCT
Source organism: Ambystoma mexicanum (assembly GCF_040938575.1). Classification (NCBI taxonomy): domain Eukaryota; kingdom Metazoa; phylum Chordata; class Amphibia; order Caudata; family Ambystomatidae; genus Ambystoma; species Ambystoma mexicanum. Next base: position 171,738,234 of record NC_090924.1, on the reverse strand, counting down.
CTGAGTTGTTGCATTGGTATCAAATGAGTAAACAGACTAGTACATAGCAAGATAATATTGCACTGGAGCCAAATAGCTTATTATTAGTTGCCGCTACTAGAAGCCAAAATCCAATACACCCTTAGCTTGATGTAATGTTGTTACATGGGGGGCGGGTGTGTGTGTGTAGCTCTAAGCCCACCCCTGTGACAACAAAGCCCTTTGTGAGAGAAGCTTTCAGGCTTTGTTTCGAAGTTCTAGTGTTGGAGAACTGGTGGGTTTTGATCTGATTTCTGAAAACTATTAAATTGTATTTATTTTAGATTGTTTGGCCTGTTGAAGATGTCTGGGCATGAGTGTTGCAAGGATTGACACAATCCGTTTACAGGGATTCAAAGCTCTGAAATATCATTGTACATGTTTTGCTAGCTGAGTAATTTACTTATTTAATAGAATTACAGGTTAATATTGAAGTCTAGTGTTCGGTCCTACATTAAACATTAGAAGGATTGACATTGAAATCAGGATAATTTTTTGGAGTTAAATTGAGTTATCTGGCTTTTAATATGTCTTTAGAGAAAAGATAGTGCTTGGTAAATTTGCATTTGGAATTGAGAAGATAAAGATTGCCGAGAACATAATCATCTTCTTGCCCCTCCCACAACTTACCCCTCTCTTTCATTTCCCATTTCTTCTGCTGAGTTAGCCTCTTGTTGCACTTCTAAACGAGCCAACTATTTGTGCATCCTACTCTTCTAGCACCTCTGCATGTATGGCATCTGTGTCCCTTTTTCTCCTTCTTACTCAATGCCTTCTTTTTCTATGCTTGTAGACTCTGACATAGCTGCATGTGTTGCTCGTGCTCACCCAACGGCTGCACCCTCTGATCTCCTATGTTTCCCTTACTTCATAAATCATTCCTCTCATAATTCATTATTTAACTCTTTGAGTGAATACCTTTCTAATTACTGCCGTCTTTCATTCTTCTTTTGAGTAAGCAAATGCTATTCCTGTTCTGAAAAAACCTTCACTTGATCCCTCTGTTCTGTTTAATTTCTGTCTGGTTTCTTTTCTACACTATATCTTTAAGATCCTCAGAAGAGTGGTTTACGGTCAAGTTCCTCTCATCTTACTCTCCACTCATTAATTCCCTCTCTTCAATCTGGGTTCCATCCTTTTCATGCTCCGAAAACTGCATTACTCTCTAGTACCGACTCTCTTCTCTCTGCCAGCTATAATAAGCATTCTTCTTTTTTTTATCTTACTAGATCTATCTGCAGCTTTCGACAATGTGGATCATGATATTGTTCCTTCTAAGCTTTTGTTGCTTCCCATCACTGGTATTATTCATAAATGGTTTCATGCATATCTCTCGCACTGTACCTATTCTTTTTCTTGGGATGGACACTCTTCTTCTCCCCACTCATGACAACTCTGGGTTTCCCAGGGTTAGGTCCCTGGTCCTCTTCTTTTTTCATTATATAATATTCCTCTGTTGGCTATCATTCCTTCTTTCCATTTCTTTCATCACTTTAATGCAGATTACTTGTGATTTATTTTTTCATTTTCATTTTTCACAGCGTCTCTGCATTCAAACCGTTTGACCTGCCTTTGACTTATTCATTCCTGCGTGAGATCTAACTTGCTTCATTTCAATTCTGCCAAAAGTGAAATTCTGCTATTTCCCTCGTATCCGCACTCTCCTCTTTTCATTTCTTGTCTTCCTTCTTATATAACGCTGATCATTACAGCTCATAACGTTGCTGTTATATTCAACACTTCTCTTGCTTTTGCTCTTCAGATTTCTTCATTCCTCTTTCATGTCATTTGCATGTATTTAATATATTCGTAAGGCCTGATCATTTATAACATTCAATGCAACTAAACCCTTGGTTTCTAGCATTATTCCCTTGCATATTGACCATTGTTCCTCACTTTTTCTTGGTTTACCCGCTTTTCATCCTGTACCACTATTCGAATCCTATATCAAATTTCTCCTCGGGATTCCATAAGTGGTGCTCTTTGTTCTGTCTGTGGCAATCCTTCAACTATCATCTTCACTTTAATTTTCTATGTATTGTTTTACAGTGTCTGTATTGGATGGCTCCTCTGTATCTTTCTGCTCTCATTTCTTGGCATCAGTCTTCACGCGCCCTTTGTTCTCAATCACAATGCTTGTCCTCCTAATGCTCAATCACTTTTTCACTCATTTTCTCACTTGGCACCTAAACTCTCAACTCTCTCCCACGTTCTCTCTGGTCCCTCACTTCCTTGTATTCTTTCCATTCTCATCTGAAAACACATTTTCTTCCCCTTCATAAATCTGGATAATACGTTTTATTGTTGGTACTACTTTATATTTGTGTTCAGCATTTTGGCAGTAAGCACTATATAATGACAGTTAAATACGAATGTGAGATTCCTTGTGTTATGTACGGAGTTACTCTTGTAATATGTTCCCTGTAATCATGCCTCAAAATAGAATGTATCAGTGTTCTGTGTTCCCTCTACCACATTCCACAATAGAGTGTATTAAATCATTTTAGAGTGTTTGGTTTTAAAATGTTTACTGGTATGATGGTGGAGTCAGCAGGACAGGCTATGGCTCTGTGGGCTTCAATAAAGTAGCTTATTTAACTTACTCAGAGTCATCTTTACAATGACGATGAGGATCCAGGTGTCTTGAAGGCCATGGAGCACAGGAACAGCAGATGCCAGTCGCTCAGAAGATGCTGCGGTGGGACCAAGAGGACGGTGTCAACAAAAACAAGATAAGTGAAGGAGAGGGGGGTCTGAGCAAAGCAATAAGGGCCAGAGAGCCTTTCCCCAAATCGGAGGTGCGCAGCAGGAAGCAGAAATTCGTTGCATTCAAAAGAGGGTGCCCACGGCTTCGACATGCACGTGGCCCAATCAGAGTAAAGGACCTTAGCGTGTGCTATGCGTGCGCATACAAGCTGAAATAAAAACATTTCCACGGAAAAGAAGGGTCCCGGAGAGAAGCTCAAAGCACTGAAAGCCAAAATATAAGAACAGCACAGCGCGGTAATTAGTAGGCAGCCAACCTGCAGAACAGATCAGCGCATGGATCACCAGCAACACCTCAGAGTGAAACAAAGATTAAAGCAAGCACAAACAAAAAAAAGAGGGACATTTGTTTTTGCAATACTGAACAATAAGTAAACGCAACGGCCATGGCCACAGCAAGTATCCATCCACCCCCAGCATGGGCGTGATTTTAGGGGGGGACAGGGGTGTTTGTCTCCCCCAACTTTCATGGCAAACCATTTTGTCCACATTCATTTGGCTGGGGCACCTTTTCTTCCGATGTCATGCCCCCCCCCAACATTTTCAGCAAAGTTACTCCACTGACTCCCAGCTTTCCTAGCAGAAACTGGAAATCCCCCAATAAGATGGCAAAGGTGGAAAAGAATGTTTGACACCTACCTGTTTGCAATGGGGGGCAGGGGGCAAATTTGCCTCTGCAAGAAAACCTGCCTTACTACTACACTACTTGGGAATTGAAGGACATTGTGTATTTGAAGGCCTGTCAGAACCCATAACGGAAGTATCGGGTGATCTGGATGACTTCACAAAATCAGTCAGGATGTTACAAGAGCACTATGAGCCTAAAAAGAATGTAACATTTGAGAGGAATACATTTTTCCAGAGATGGCAAGAGCTTGCAGAAGCAGTGGAGGGTTATGTGGCTGCCTTACGCACCGCACCCTTAGTCACACTTGTAAGTTTTGACAATTGACAAATTCTCTAATCAGAGGTCAGTTAGTGAGGTGCACAAACAATGTTAAAATGCAGGAAAAAATGATTGGCAAAAGATCTGTCACTTGAACAAGCAGTGGAGCTTACTCGCAGCATCGAACAGACCGCTCATTTCATGAGAGATATAACAGTTGAGCAAGGAGGGAACGAGATTTGTGCTCTGAGAAACGGAAGAAGCAACGAAGGAAGAAAAGAATGTTGTTTCAAATGTGGTTGCACTGGACATGTGTTCTCAAGCCTACTCTTCCCAGCAAGGAATGCATCTTGCATAAAATGTAAACACAAGGGACACTTTGCCAAGGTATGCAAAGAAGGAACAGTAAATACCATTGAACAGACACCAACCAAGCAAGAACAAGAAATTGCACAATTGTCTTTGATGGAAAATAAGAACACAAATGCCCGCTGTGTATTTGAAATGTCAGCTCTGGGCAGAGGGAAAAAAAGTTCTTCAATGGGAAATCATTCATCATGAAAGTGGACAGTGCTTCCCCTTGGACAATTATCTCTGGCGAAACCTTCATGAATGTTGTTGGTGGAAGAGCTACTGGAAAATGAAATCTGACCACACGGTTATGGAGAAGTTGAAATAGAAATGTTGGGGAAATGTAATGCTGAAATTGAATATAAAGGACATAGTTGCGTAGAAGAAGTGTTTGTAGCAGAAAAAGGATCATCCTTGTTAGGATAGGATGAACAAGCAAACCTGGGTATTCACATTCAAGCAAATTCACATGAAACAATAGCAATCACGGAAATTCAAGACAAATGGGAAAGCAAATTTCCAGAAGTTTTCTCGTAGGAGTTGGATGAACTCAAAGACTGCGAACATTGCATAAAACAGAAAGCAGATGCCAATCCAGTAACACGCAAGGTATTCCCTGTACCTAGCCATTTGTGAGAGAAACTGATGTAAGAATTGGACACGTTACTACAAAAGGGCGTTATTGAAAGAGTAGAAACAACCAAGTGATTATTCCCAGTGGTATTGGTAGCTAAGCAAAATGAGAATTTGAGACTCTGTGTAGTTCTCAGGGATTTGAACAAACATATTTTAGTGAATTGGCATCCCCTGCCAGTGATTTTGGAGGCCTTAGCACTTCTAAAAGATGCTAAGGAATTTACAGTGATTGATCTTTCTGCCGCAAATCATCAGGTACCATTAACACAATCTTGCCAAGAACTTACATTGTTTATTACAGCTGAAGGAACATTCAAGTAGTGCAGGGTGCCCTTTGGTTTGGCTTCGGCTGCCGCTGTATTCCAGAGGGTACTGGAAAAGGTCCTTGAGGGTGTAAATGAACATGATCATATTCCAGGATGACATTTTGGTATACGCATCGTCAGTGGAGGAACATGACAAGAGAGTGAGAGAAGTACTACAGAAACTGAAAGAGGCAGGATTAACTGTTCAGAAAGGCAAATGCAAAATCAGAGTGCAAATTGTGGAATATTTGCGACATAACATTTTGGCAGAAGGGATTATTCCAAAGCACAGTCTGGTTGAGGCGATCAGGTCGGCTTCGGAACCCAAGGACAAGGAACAATTGTTTTTGTTCCTGGGATTATCAGAGTACTACCACAAATTTGTTGAAAACTTTGCAATTCTGTCCACAGCCCTCAGGTTATTACTTAAAAAAGGTGTGAAGTTCACATAGTCTAAAGATGTGGTGTAGCATTTGAAAAAAATCAGAGAAAATATATCTAATGCTCCTTCGTTGGGAAAGTTTTCAGCTAAAAATAGAACATTCCTGAATGTTGATGCTAGCATTTTAGGATTAGGTGCCTCATTGGCCCAAAGCGATGGGCGTGGGGAGGAACGAGTGGTAGCATTTGCCTCTCAGCCTTTGAGAGGTTCAGAAGCTAATTACTCAGTTGTGGAGAGCGAAGCACTAGCAGTATTCTGGGCAATACTACACTTTACATTTTTCCTTTGGGGTCAAAAATGTGTGGTAAATTCTGACCATAAACCATTTGTACAGATAATGGCCAACATCGGTGGAGTAAAAGGTCTCCAAGGATATCTAGATGGGTGTTAGGCCTGCAAGGGAATGATTTATGTTTCTGATATCTTCCAGGTAAGAGAAGTTCAGAAGCAGATTGTCTTTCGAGAATGTCTGTAGAGTGAATGGTGCAAGAAGAATGTCATTATGTGGATGAGTAAGTAGTAGCAATCATTGAAGAAGGAGTGATATGTGAAGACGAATGAGAAAATGCAACGAAAGATGACATTGTGTGGAAATCAGTTATAGAGTGGACGGTCATTGGATGATCTGACAGGGAGGTGCTACATACGAAGTTTGAACCTTTCTTCAAAGGGAAAGATGAATTATCCTCACAATAGAATGGATCAGTGTTCTGTGTTCCCTGTACCACATTCCACAATAGAGTACACTATTAGTAGGTCATTTTAGAGTGTTTGGTTTTAAAATGTATGATGTTGGAGTCAGCAACACAGGCTGTGGCTCTGTGGGCTTCAATAAAGGAGCTTATTTAACTTACCCAGTGTCATCTTTACACCTTGTGAAAGAAATTGCATAAAAAATCATTAAATAGCTTTTAATGGTCAGAATAACCATAACAACTCAAGGCCAGACAGGGCCCGAATTGACATGTATAAGCATTGCACCGAGCTCTGGGACCTCATTCTGACCATTTCTAAAAAGGGAAGATTTTTGTTAAGATGCAAAAAGGCTATCATAGTGCCCATACAAAAACAAACATTGGCTAAGCAAATAGTTTAGGCTCTATCGCTTTCTTTGTGTTTTGTCGATCATATGTCCTGCACTTCTCCCTCTCCCCTTCCCCTGGCACATTTCCCTGTTTCCCCTCCCTACACTTGCGCGATCTCAATGTCACTGGGCGTAGTAAGATCGGTGTCTTGTTCCCCCTTGTTCCCTTCCCATGCCTCGTCATGCCTTGAAACACTTGTGTATAGGCGCACTATAAATAAAATATATCATAACAGATCATGTGTAGGCATGGAAAAGGATGTTGGATGGAACTACCATAATGGTCCTACTTGTCCATAAGGTGGCAATAGGTGGAAACTTGAGGAGTGCTTGTACTTACGGTGTCAGTCATTTGCAAATGCCTATGTAATACGTTTACCTGAGCCAAAGTTTTGGCTTTTCCAGAGCTGGCTTTAACAACACATGCATTGCTTATAAATGAAGTGATTGATGGCACACTTGGCTAAGACATTTTTATTAAGCCAGGAGCACTCACAGCACGGGTTGAGTGACATGTGGCCAAAACACTGAGTTGTCCCCGCATATCCATTCGGTGCGAGGGGGCTCTGCAAAGTCTGCATTTTAGCACCAGTTTCTTTTTCTTCTAATAACCCCACCAAAACAATGAGCAATGCCTAACATTCCTTGACTGGGATGTCGCTGGTTGGCAATTCTCTTGCACACATATGATGTGGTCTTCATGGCGAGAGCACCACATCCACAAATGGCCTAAATGCATGAAAATGCATTCACGTAGTATAACATTGTTAATTTAATTCACGATTGCCTTTGGAAAATGTATGTATTGATCTATTGGATTCTGTATACTGGGAAAAACAAACATTTTGAATTTGATGTTGAGGTGCACAAATCTTAATTTGGGGAACTGTCCCCTTTTGGGCCTGGATAATGTAGGATGAATGCTTCCCCGTTTGATGCCAACAAAATATGGCAGCGCTGCTAACACATAGTGCCACAACTCCATCTTCTCCCCCCGCAAAATGAATTCATTCATTTTGATAACACACTTCACAGAAGCATTTTATAATGCTGCAATACCATAGGAAAACGTTCTGTGAATCAGGCCCATAATATCGGAGACCAGTCTCTAAGCGCGGGACCAGGATTCAAACCTAAGTTGCTCTTCGTTGTCTTGCTTCCAAGACAAACGCGTTGCCCCTGAGCTTTCCGCCTCGCCGTCCAAACACCTCAATAAATGTCTATTTCAACGTCCTTCACCTCCATCATCCTTCGAAATGTGTCTGTCCAAAGATACTCAACACCTCGTTCTTGCAGAGATTCAAACCCATCAAGGAAGGGCACCTGTAACCCTTCAATTATACAGAGATCTGGCCACTAGGGGGCGTAATCGACCGAGGTATCGAACTACCTATAGTGCAAATCGACAAATCAGCATATTAGGATGCCCGAGCACAGTATGTGGTGTTATCCCTTCCCAGTTATCGGTGATAGTCATGGCATCTGCTCTTTAGTGTTCCATGACTGGAAGCAAACTGCCAGTCACACATTGTAAGGATAAGGAATGGCGTGTGTCAGCAAGCAAGATGCCCAGTATTTCTAAATAGCGTGAACTGCCACCCCTGTGCTCTTCTGCGGTGATCGCTTCCTTCCTCTGAACTTCTTTGAAAACTGCCATTTGCATTTTTACTTACGGTAAAGCAATACTTTCCCAAGTGAGCTACAATGGGAAGTTACATATCCCTGGTTGCCACACTGTACTCGCCACCCCAAGGGCCAGGAGGAATGAAAACAGGAACGCCTTTCACTTTTTCGCAAGTCGTCACGACCATGTGAGAATGCACACGTTTTACTAGTTTAGTCCTCCTGCTGCTGCCATCGCCCGCTTCACGCTTAGCGACCCGTGGCCTGCAGACGTCCATCCCAGTCAGGTAAGAGAATTATTTAATCGGCAAGGCACGAGTTCCCATTTCCGAGGATAGCTTAGTTTCAATGGTGGCTTTGGTAAATATTCCGGTCGCTTTTGCACATTCATTCTAGATAGGTTGAGCAGATTTCAAAAGTAAAAAACCTGGACTGGGCAACTAACATAAAAGTAGGACTAACTGTTGAAAGCCTCATTAGGACCCAGGCGGTAAGGGGTTTACGGCGGCGTAAACAGCGCCGACCCTTACCGCCTGATTCCGAGGTCCCTTAGCGCCATGGAGGTTTTAACACCTGCAGGTGTTAAAATCCATGGCGCTAAGGGACCTTGTTGTTAATTACGCCACCGTAATTTACGGTGGCGTAATTAACGCCTTCCCCACTCCCATTATGCCCTATGGGGCAAAAATGGGAATGGGGAAGGGTTAATGGGGACTTACCGCCCCACTCACCTCGGAATGGGGCGGTAAGTCCGCCAACCACCATGGCGTAAACGTAGTTTACGCCATGGTGGTAAAGGTACGACCCAGGCGGTAACTTACTGCCTGGGTCGTAATGAGGCCCGCTGTCAGGGCAACATCAGCAGCGGTTGGAAGAGAAGGGAGTTTAAGTGTTACTGTTAAAAAAAAACATATGATATAATTGATTTATCACAAAACAACACTATCTGTAAGTTGTGCCAGAGATTGTGCATTCCTGCCTGCCAGCGATGAAGACCTACTACCAAAAACCGGGACCACTGCAGTTTCCAATGGAAACATAATCTTGAGAAAAGGGGACAGAGCACCCAATTCCAGGACAGTCCCTGCAAAAGTGGGACATCTGGTCACCCTAATTCTAGACGATTAATAGGCATAGCAGGTGGGTGTCTCATTATTAAATAAGCATCACCAGAATCACAACGTGCACATGTGTGCTACTGGTTTTCACTCATCGTTCTGCAGAATGTTTCATTGAATGTGGCCATGGCCTGGTCGGGCAAGTGGGGTGAGTTTCGAGAGCAAATGTGTGATGATAACCTGTGCTCGTTTAGCCCGCCACCCGTGGATGTGCAGGAAAACGAACTAAAGGCCACAAAAACGTCCACATCAAAATGTTGCCAGCACCACAGTCCTGAAGGCTAAAGTCACATGGAGTTCTTTTGCGGGAACTCAAGCAGAACAAAAGAGCAGACAATCTTCCCCGAATATTCGACACTCTACTGGATAATAATCAATGATTAATAGTGCAAATTCAAGGAATGCCTTGGGTCTGCTTGGAAGTGTGGTCTTTTTTCATTTTTCCTGGTTGCTTCCCAAAACGATTGATCTAAAACTATACAAATATTGTGTTTTTTTTTTTTAAACAACTGGATTAAGAATGATCATAAACTCGCGCATTGTCCCAGGCTGAAATGGACTCTGAGCAGAGACTTCAGTGGTGCTCCAAGATCAGTTGTGGGCTGGCCTACAGGCAAGTCTGGAGAGTTGCCAGTTGGTCTCTATTCCATGGGCCCCCAGTGTCAGGGGATTCTGAAATGTTTGCATTGCACCATGCAGTACACACAATTAAGATGCTATGTGTGCGTGCAGGGTGTAATGTGGGACCACTTCGGAAAAAACTCCATGGCCTCTTTTTGTTCCCAGTCCATCACTGTCCAAGATGTCCGCCCATACCGTTGAAACCCGCTATACACAACCCCCACTGCACCTAACCATTCCTGGAGACCAGCATCACATCAAGAATGGGGCAACAGCAGTATGAGGCCCACCTGCAAATGAGAAGGAGCCCCTGTGCACAGAGCCATGAGAAGATGGGAAAGTGCCCATTTCACAACAATGTTGAGCCGCTTGCCTACAGCTGTGTTACAATAGGACTTTATGTGATATATATTCAAAGGTTTTCAAAAGCAAAACAGTTTCAATTGGTGCAGTCCTGTTTCCCCAGGCACTTACCTTGCCACAGGTGCACAAGCCGCCCAGATCACAATTTCCCTTGCCTGTGATTCTGTTTTGGTGCACATTCACTTCTGTTTCACACTTATTTACTACACTGTGGCTGGCGAGCTGGCCGTGGGGCCCCTCATTTCTGATCCTTTGATGCACTGGGTTCCATGTTTTCGCCCTGCAGGGTGAAAGATACCCTTCCTAATCCATGGTGCTGTGAGGTGGGTTTACAGTTGCCCAAAGCACTGTACAAGGAGCAATGCATGTCCTCATTGCCCTATGGTAACAGTCATGTAACGCATGTAGCTGCACTGGACCCCTGAACTTTGCAGCGACTGCACTCTCAGACAATGTGTTACCAGAAAATCAAACAAGTCACCCTCTTTCCGAGTGCCAGGCTTACAACATATCCTTTAATGTCTCGACAGATCCAAAGCAGACCACCCTAACCCTTTTATTCTCCAGCTACACCCACCTTTCACACAGTCTATCCTAGACTGGGCCATATGTGGCCTCCCACCCTGGATGTCCCAGATTAGCTTTCAGGATTTTGCAACGTAGAATCATTTAGAAGATAATTGTGGGATCAAGAAGCCACCACAGTTGGATGAGGCTGCTGCATCCCATCTACATTAAGTCCTCTGCATAATGGCATTAGGTCATAAGTCAGCCAAAAAATAAGGAACACACACATCATTTACCTTGAGATCTAGGTGCCAGGAATAATCACATTTGACTCAGTTAATTCTGCCTAACCCACTCCCCATTTCACATGGCCCACCTCCTCCTCTGTCTTTCCTGAGTGGCCTAAGGTTGTGTGTCTGACTGTCAAGGGGAGGGAAGGTAAAGCTTAACTCTACCAGTACAAACATATGCAGCCTTCTAGAGTGTGTGTATGCTCTCAGTTTGCAGTAACGCTCACTGGTCTAACTCAGAAATAGTGACAACAGGTTATTAAATCCCACTGAGAAAAAATAAATGTGTCCCTGAGGGACGGAATTGCTGAAATAACATCGAAATAAAATGTTTAAAGTTCCTCCACTCAGAAAAACGTATGTGTGACGGATTGCGACGAATTGACCCTGCCGGAGTACAAGGATAAGTAGAGGCTAAAACGCCCACTCAGCCCTCACACTTTACAAACCAAGAGCCAACACAATCACAATCATAAAAGTAAAACAGGCACAGTCAAGGGATATATCTCTTTTGTGGTAATGTAGGCCGAGGGAAGGCTATACTCTTAATAGGGGTGTGAAACTGGTTCAGAAGCAAACCAAAAAATGAAGTAAAACAGTACAAAATGAAATAATGTTGAATCAAGGTTTATGAAAATATATACACTTTAATTAAACACACCATGTACAATAATAACCAGCCAGAAAAACACTACATAAAACCCACCCATGAGGAAAGAACACAGAACAAGCAAAGACAGTAGATGCAGCACTCTGGGTAATATGGGAAACACTGGTGTGTACAGGCGTGTTATCCATGCCATGCCATATCATATCATATTATATCATGGATCAGGGGTGAAAGGCAATCAAGAGCAACAATTTTCTTGAAAAAGGATATGTACTGTGAACAAAAAGGGTTCGAAGGGACATAACCAGTCTCTAGGGCCCAACAATGGATCAAGGGGGCGGTTACCAGTCAATATTACATTCTCTGCAGTTCTTGGTGGTTCAGCAGAAAGACTTCATGCCGCTGTGAGACAGCCAAAGGCAGCAATGGAAGGTCTTGCTGGTTCAAATGTGCTGAACAGGTGCTAAAACATGCTCCAAGCAGTTCAATGGCATGAAACACTAGGGCCCCGGCTGCCTTGCCTCTCAGGGTGCTGTGAGTCCCAATCCTGGGGCTCAGTGAAAAGATGAGTTCTTTTCTCATACTCCCAAACACGGTGGAGGCTGGCTTACAACTGCAGGTGTCCACCAAGACACTGAGGTCTTGGGTACCACAGTGGCTGGCAGAGAGGTGGTCTTGCTCCAGTATCAGGTCACTTCTTAGGCTCCTGTGAGTCCCACTCCAGGGACTAGGGGACAAGATGGGCCCTTGTTCTTGGGCTCCCAAACACGGGGGAGTCTGGCACATATCTGTAGTGGTCCTCCAACATGGTGAGGTCTGTTGTGGCTGTCAGAGGAGCAGGTCCTGTTCCAGCAGCAGGTCACCCCTAACGGTGCTTGGGATGGTTAAAGGGCAGAGCTGGTCCATGCATTGGAACACCTGCCTCACCTCACAACTGGAGGACTTTAGAGAGGACTGCTCTCTCAGCAAGGCCAAGTGAAATCTTCATGATGGTTTAAGATGAGTCCAGATGATTCCCAAGATGAATCAGGAAAGTGGTGCTAGAAACCTTCTTTTAAAGGCAAAATACCCATGTGTTTGGACTAAAGCTAGCCTGTTTTCGGAATCCATTCCCTGTTCTTGAAATGAGTGGACTTTGCCCATATGATGTCACACCCAAAATGCTTTTGCTCCAGAGGAAGTGGAGGGGACAGGAAAGAGAGAGTCAGAGAGAATCACACCTGCAGAACCCTCCAAAATCTGTGCAGATCCCTCTCTGACTCATGCTAAAAATGCCCTCTCAGTAGGATGAAAGGCCTTTCTGAATGCAGCCCCCTGATGTGAGGCCTGGCTCTCTGTGAATGGGCGTGCCCTTTGGTTTCTGTTCACACACAAGCTTCATGTGGAGTGGCTGTCCTAGGGAAAAGGGTGCTACCTGCCCTTTACAAAGGAACACAGAGAAGCAATCCCCCAAGAGCAGCCCTGTCAGTGGACAGGGGTGTGCCTTGTCTGGAAGGAATACACATACTCCTTCCACAACTAAACTGGGCCAAGGGCTGACAGATGTGTAAAATGATTTTAATGTGGCTTGTAATATCTCTGGCCACCATACCCTAATTCAAGTATGGCTTATTTTTACAGTTTTATGTGCCAACAGGACAACATCTTCAGGGTTATGTGGTTATTGGAAGAGGGGTGCATATTTTAAATGCAGCCCCTGTGCTGCAGAGATTTGGGTGTCACTGCAGCTGTATCGAGGGTACCTGTGACCTTTGCACCTGCTCTGTCCCATTAGTAGATCAGGTGCTGTGAATAAGCCTGCCAGTGCAGCAAGGCACAAGCAGACACTATGCTTTTGGCATGTAGTTTATGAAATGGGATTCTAATTAGCAGGTTTCCCTTTCAGAGATGGAATCATTTTATTATTTAATAAAAATCAAAAACAAACAGGGCTTCCCCACCCTTGCCAGATGGCAGCTCATCACACACACTATGATGCTGAATTACTGAGAGACAGAGACTGAGTTACTGAGCCACACTATCAGAAAATCAGAGAAGGTACCCTGAGACCCACTGGGGCATTTAGTGGCTGCCAAGTTACCCTGGGAAGTACAGAAAGAAGCATCACACGTGACACTGATTCCCTTTTTAAGACACTGAAGTTCTGAGTAATGCTCTTATGAACGTTTGAGAACCTGTCTCTCTAGCGTACAGATATATTAAATCACATTCCCATACATGTTCATTAAAGCTCCCATACATGGCCATCATACCTCAATGATGTTGGAAGAACAGTCCCTCAATTTCCTGTGTCCCTCTCTCTGCAACCCACATGTTTGGTGCACAAGACCTCCAAACTCCAGTACAAAGGAAGTCCACTTTCACTTTACAGAGTGCAGCAATACTTCATTCCTCCTCCGATACCCAAATCTTTCACCATGCCGCCTCACACTTCACTGTAATTACTTTTATCCAAACTAAAAACATTTGCAGTAGCATATGCAATAAAACTGGAAAACTTAATTTTCCCAATCCTCTTGGTATATAGTGCCACTCATGACAGCTGTGTTCTCTGAGTGCTTGATCCCACTCCATACACTGCTGCTGCACCCTGCAGTAGCATACCATGTAAAGACAGATGTATGTCCTATGATGCCGGCTGTGCCATCATCTTCCACTCTACCGTCTATGGGAGAAAAGCAGATCATCCACTCCAGGGGTCTACAACCTTAAGCTCCCTCAGCTGTTTTGGATTCAACTCTCATCATCTCCAGCCAGCATAGTGAATGGTGAGTAATCATGGGAGTCATACTTCATAACATCTGTAGGGCCACAGATTGCATAGGTTGTTTTACTTTTTCCCAACACAGCATTTTAATACCTCTATGTATAATGTCTGTCCAATTATCATGAGGTATCCAACGTCCTACTGCTTTGTTAGCACCTAACTCAGGGGTTTACAACCTGTGTCCCTCCCGAGGTTTTCGACTACAACTCCCATCATCTCTATACAGCATAATGAGTGGTGAGAGATCATGCAGACTGGTTGTCTAATGCATGCCTGTTGCAATACCAATCAGTTGGCTAGCCTCACTGCTATCCTTACTGTAAGCCAACATATTGTTTATAGACCACTGATTTCGTGGAATGGCATAATGGAGGACCCTTCTGTGATCAAGAACGAAACATCCAAACCTGAGTCCTAACACATGATTTGCCGTTGCCTGTATTTTGCCCGGAGCCCACTTTCCTGACTCATCTTACCCAAGTAGAGAAAATACTGCTGGGTGAACCATTATCTATGGTCTGTTCTGAACAGCATGCCATACTCTTCAACACTCCAGACCACTACACACTCCTCAGTCTTTCTACTCAAACTCCATTCAGTGTTGCTTCTAGAAATAGGCATGTATTCCCTGCATGCTCGCCTCTGGAAATCATCCACCATTTCAGAAATTATTAGCATCACTCTATCAAATTTCTGGCTGCTTGTGATGCACTTCTTCCAGCAAAACCAATCGGCCAACCAGCAAGCCTCACTCTAGAAAGTATTTAATCCAATCTCTCTACGAGCAAAAGCGCAAACGGAGGAAACCAAGGAGATGTTGACAGAAATCCCTTCTTGGGGAGAAAACTCAACTTTTAGCAACCAATCAACAAGCCCAAAGTTGTACTTCTCCCAAAGAATCTTTCAATAAAAAAACAAGGTCAATTATTCCAATTACTGACAGAATTCTCAAAACCTGCCATCTCGCACAACATTAAATGTGGCACAACTCTCTGTGAAGGTCGGGCAATCATTACTCAATTCAAGATCTTGCTTTAACTTTGCCAAACGTCATAATGCTCAGCTACTTAAAACCATAGTACTACAGTTCAGGCGTCTGAAACCTGGGGCTCGCCAGATGTTTTGGAATACAACTCCCATGGCTCATGCCCATAGATTTTGCTTGCTAGCACTGATGGTACATCTGTGGAGCCAAAGGTTGTAGGCCTCTGCTATAGTTGGAACTTCATAGTGCCTAGAAGTGGAAATAGCACACGTGGAACCTGCATGCTTCTAGCCGTTGCAGCACCAGTATCAGTTGCAGGCGGCCATTCCTTTTTTGGCAGGCAGAGCTTATGCGCCAGTGGAAATGCTAATGATATTCCGTAGCCCAGCTCCACCTGCCAAAACGTGACAATTTTCAAGAGTGTTCAAACAGGTGCAAAACCAGTTGTAAACCTCTTATGCCTGGTAATGACACCCTGTATCACCCTGGGGACTTGAAAAATAGCCCCTTTTGAGTTCTGTGGACAGCACTCATGTTCCTGGAGAGCTAAGCTGCACATACATTCTCAACATTATATCATCTTCATTTTCTTGGTCCGGTGATCCGAATTATTTGGAGTTCCCTAAATGTCTCAAAGGAAAGAGCAGGTACACCATAAAACAGAAACCCTTTTGACGTCATAAAGCAGTTTGTTCTGTTGTACTGTGCAATTTAGGTAGAACATTTTTCGTTTTTGAACGATGGGCGGTGTGTGTATGTGTATGATGTATGTACTGGTATGTGACAAATGTATGTTTTAAATATTAATAAATACTTTATTGTGATATAATCCAAATTATTAGGATTTTAAACAAATTAATACATACACACAATATAAACCATATAAACTATATCAGAATTTTAAGATAATACATTTACATAAGTAAATAGTTTCTAAAAGTATACATGAACAATGCCATATTTAGCCACTAAATAAATCAGAAGAGAAGGCCAACATATTACAGTCTTGATTCTCCTAACCAGAGGGACGTTACTTGGGACCATGTCCTAAAAAGGGCCAATTGGAGTCCCAGGGCCTCAGAGTTTAAGCAACTGATCCAGAAGTCTTCCTCCATTATGGACTCATAGTTGTGGACCCATTTTGCAAAAGCACCCATGTACAGCGGGCCAGGTTTAGGGCAGAGAGTTAAGACATGTGTGGTAGTTTCCAGCAAACCTGCAGTCTGGCAGATCTGTCAATTTCTCGCTTCAATCGGAATCTTCAACGGCCCCCAGTAATGGCTAGTACCGGCAGCTGATTAGTCCTAAGTCTCAGTATGAAGTATCTCACATCTGGCGCCGGGCACAGGAGCAAGTAAGGCTGAGGTTTTTGATATCTGTGTGTTACCTGAACTACTGCCTCATACCCACTTAACTTAGCCAGATGGGTGGTGTTCATGCTCCAATCCCACCTGTTAAGTTTCTCCTCAAACAATCTTTTTTGATGGATATAAGGCAGGTGTGTCTTATTCTCATATGTCCAATCGATCTCCTTATAGATGGCCTCATTTAGTTCTTTAAAATGTAGGCCGCCGGGATGTCTCTCAGCCTCATAGTTTTCCCCAGCCAGCCTCAAGAGTCTGCAAGCAGGCTCAGAACGCGCTTTGAGGTAAAAGACTCCTCTGGCGCGTAATGCCATACTCAGGGATATAAGGCCCAACTCCAGGCGTAGGTATTGAATCGAGCAGGAAGGGCCCAGCCCCAGCACCTCACGCCAATAGTGGCCCTCCAATATGTTAAGCGACTTCAGGTCTTGCATGGCCAGAGCCTCCACGCCTTAAAGAATGGCAGGAACAAAACACTGCTGGTATAGTTTTAATGCTCCTGCCATGCTAAAGCCTGCCGTTCCCCTTCCAAATTTGCACACCTGGAGTGTAATCAACTTAGCTCTGCGTTTTTTAGATGTGATTATTTCTTCATAATTGGCGGGTGCTTTAAAGTCCAGCCCCAAGTAGGTATAGGAGTCTACCACTGCGATGGTCCACAGTTTTGTATGCCAGTGTGATTAGGACCTTTGCGGGCTATCACAATTACTTTGGTTTTATCCAGGTTAATGATCAGCCCAAGCTGGGAGGCATAGTCTGCCAGCTCGTTTAGCATGCTCTTAATGCCGGATAAAGTCAGATCAAATAGGATTAGATCATCAGCACAGAGCATGCCAGTAATCGGTGTGTCACCTAGCTTTGGGGGGCAATTTGATTTTAAAGCCATGCTTTCTAGAAGATCTGGGAAATAGAGATTATATAGCATAGGCGCCGTCACACAGCCCTGTTTCACCCCCACATTAATAGGAATCGAAGTGGATAGTTCACCTTTATCATTAAGGCGTACTTTAGTAGAGGTGTCGCTCTGGAGTGCAATTAGAATATGTAGAAGCCTAAGCGGGCAGTTCATATTTCTGAGTTTTGACCAAAGAGTATCACGAGCCTCCAAGTCAAAAGCACTGCTGATGTCTATGAAGGCGATATATAGGGTGCACTCCCGGCTGCTGGAGGTGTTGTTGATCAACTGATCGAGCACCCGAATGTTGTGGGTGGTGCTAGACCCAGGTAATGGAGAATCTGATTTTCAGTGACCCAGGCTTCTACTTCTATCAAAACCAGTGTCATAAAGATTTTGCTTGTAACAACTAACATAGACAATTGTCTATAATTAGCAGGTGAGCCCCTGTCGCCCTTTTTATATACAGGAATCAATAGAGCTTTTTTCCACGAGGATGGGACTATACGTGACCTGCAAGTGCGAGAGTATAAAGTAAGCAGTACCTGGGCCCATTTGTTAGGATCTTTTTTCAGAACTGCATTTGCCAGCCCATTGGGCCCTTAGCATTGGAAGACTTTAGTTTCAGAATTGTTTGTTTTATTATGTTGTGGCTAAGTTGGAGTGGCCACGGTTTATCACTCACAGGCAGCCTAGTGGTTGTCACCCCGTCCTTGTGGAATTTATTAGCAATGAAATTAGTCCAAGTGTCCCCTGCAATAGGATTCAGTACTTTTAACTTCTGCTCGCCACTTAGCTTAGCTAGGAAGTGTCATATATTGCGGGTGTTTCTGCTACAGAGTATTTCGGTGAATTTCTGCTACTGCACTCTCTGTAAGGTTAGGCGATAAGCTCGTAGCCAGGAGCGGAATCTTCGTTTTATCACCTTAATTTGGTCCTTTAACAGACCATAATCGTGCAAAGTCGCCATTGGCCTTCTTAGTGCTCGAATAGAGTGGTGCATCTCCTGTTTCTTGTCTCGTATATTGACATGAATAGCAGCATTTCCTCCCGCCTTCCATCCTATCCCAGGGCCAGTGGCTCCTTTAAACAGTGACTGAGTAGTTTGCATTATCGACTGTTGAATCTCCTCTGGGTTGTTTCCCCAGAGCAACTGTTTGATTTCTATTTGGAACGGGAAAGTGATGGTGTTCATTTTTTCAATTTTGCGCTTGGTCCACCGGATCCTGGTTCCAGCATGATTCGGTATTACCCCTTGGCAAGCCCCCGCATATGTGATCTTCGTTCTTCCTTCCATGCTTAGTTTTAAGGTTGCGTGGTCACTGTAATTATTCAGGGAGATACTTAATTGCAGAACATGTCCCAGGAGGCACTCTGACACTGCCATATAGTCTAGCACTGTGCGCTTTGCCCCAACAACCCAAGTGCAGTTGCCCGGGGAGTCACCCAGAGTGCGACCATTAGGCAATGTCATGTTCCATTCCTTCAGATATCCAGCCACATTTCCCTTTCGGGTTACTCCTAGCCACGGAAATGCTACATCGATCAATTACGTGGGCATAATTCCCACACCCTTCCAAGTCAAGGCAATTGGTGTTTAGATCTCCGCAAAGTATACAGGTGCTGTAACTTTTCCCATGGACCAGGAGGTAAATATTGAGTCCAATGTGTCCCCAAGGACCTCCGTGATTGATACACCTGGGGGATGATACACATTGGAATGTCTTTGTACACTCCCCAGCCCCCGGGCGGGGATATCTGTATTACCAGTACATTTTCCCCCGGACAACCGCCATGGATGAACCTGGGGTTATAAGAGGATTTGACACTAGTCAGTAGGCCACCCCTTGGTCTGCCCCGGCCACCATTTATTGCCAGAGACTGCAAAGTGACATAGCCATCGAATTCCACTCAAATGTGACCCATGATTCCGGCAATAAAAAAAGTTCTGATGACAAAAGCCAATCGTGAGAGCCCCCCGCGTTTAACCAATGGCTAAAGCCCCTAGTGTTCCAACTTATTACTGTGGAAATTCATCCTCCTTTCCTTTGTTCAAACATTTCTTGAAGCCACTCCAAGCCTTGTTCATCTGTGAGTTTGGTTGCAACTCCTCCCCTTCCTGAATTCGGGACAGCTGGAGTGGCAACACAGTTACATTTCTGGCATTCTTCTCTGGCTGGGCCTTTAGGAAGGGGTGGATCCAGAGTATATCCTAAGTAGCCCAAGGACGCCTGGATCGCCCTTATCATTGATGCAGTTTCCAGCAGGCAGCAATGAATTCTGGTGAATTTTACTCCAGGTATCCATAGTCGACGTCACTGGAGTTAAGTATGCGGAGGGATGGAATTTTGGCGAACAGAGCAAACAAAGTGGGCCGATTCAATTGGGCCCCAAGCTTGCTACTGTCCACTGGCGAAATTGTCACCTTTCTTATGTCAACATTGCTAGCCAACACACCCTGCTCCTCTCCCCCTGCTTATGATTGGGATAAAGTTGAACATGACTGTTCCTCGGGGGCCGAGAGTTGCACCATAGCTGATTGCGGTGGTGGGCACGGGGTATGGTCAGCTGAAGGTATACAGTTAAGTCTCTTATCCCCCTGCGGCTGTCCCGTGGATACTAGGGCTTCTTGATTTGGCTGCTCTTCTAGCAGCCAGCTTGTTAAGGTGCCAATAGTTTGCGATGACCTTCTGTTTCTCCTGGCTGCCCGCTTGCGTTGTTTTTTTGATATGTTATTGCCCATGGGGCGAATGGTTGAGTTTCGCGGTAGGAGTGGAGGCACCACCTGCACACTTTCTTCCAAGCTTGGCAGAGTCGACTTTGGTTGGTTGCGGCCATTTGTCAGGTGTTTATTCGCCAGTCGGGTCTGCCTCCTAGATGCCGGGTCCGCAGCAGGTTTTTCTCCATTTTCTCCCGCTGCCGTTCTCCCCACACCCAGGTTGGGGTCGCACACTTTGTCCACAGCTGGTGTGGTTTTTTCATCTCCGTTGCTACTCATTGGTTTAGTAGGAAGTGTATCACTCCTCAGGTCAATGATGGCTGGGCTTGTGCTCCTTTTTTCCTTCCCAGGTGAGAATAGAGGGCAGTAATCACCCTCCCCTGGTCTTTCAGGTCTTCATGGATAGTGCCACAAAGTTTCAGTAGAATTTTCACCGCAAAGCTGAGCACCGCCTGGCTTCTATGTGAGGTGTCATGTGTGCTAAACTCTGTTTGCATAGACTCATGGGTTGGATTTGCAGAATCAAATTACATATTTGGGCTTGCAGAGAGCCTGGGCCCCAGAGCAGGGGACAGTTTCTGCGGTGGCCCATTGTACAATTCCAATGGGGCCTCATTTGGCATATCCTGTGTTGCATGTATCTCTGCAGGTTGCTCCTCTCCTTGCGTTTTGTCTCCAGGACTTTGTGTACTCTCCACCTCTCCTATATTCGGTGGTGGGAATTCTGCAGCATGTATATTGGGTATATCTTCCTCTTCATGAACTACTGCCTGCATGGTCACTCGGTCCTGCAAGGCGTAGCACAATTGTAGGAGGGAGTCGTTATCCAAGTCCAGTAGAACATAACTACCCGCACTCTCAAGTTGTGGTATACTGCAGTCCTGATTTGCAGCAACAGTTTCAATTTCAGATGTTTTCGCAGGGAAGAAGGCCTCTAACGGGCCTTTTTGTGGTTCCTGAAATTTTTCACCCAGCTCCTTTGCCCCTACATTATCGTTAGGTGTGGTCTTTCTATTATTGGATCGCAGTCCATAGGTTTTTTACCCCATGTGCCTGCCGTTTTGTTACGGCTTGATGCTTTACCAGGCATAATGTGTCCACGTCCCTGCTCAGGTTTTTTCAGAGAAGGAGGGGAAAACAAGGTGCGAGGTGCAGCTATGGAGGCAAGTGCCTCACGCAAAGCCACACACGGAGCCTCACACGAAGCGAAGCGAAGTCAGCGGCTCCGCCGTGTTTGAATATAATGCAGACAGTAGAGGTGCTGGCCGGGAGCCACTTACGGGCCTCCGAATGGAGGAGGCCTAAGCAACCAGGAGAGCGGGGGAGTAGGGGGTGCGTCCTTACCCCTGTGTGTATGGTTATGGCCACCCTGGTCAGCTCTGGGTCAGTGTTCTGTGGCTCCTGTAGCTTCCAAGCTCAATCCTCAAACCTCTCTCGCAAGGGTTGCAGGGCTTGGAGAGCTCATAGGACTAGAGGAAAGAACCTCCATTCTATGAATCAGGAAACCGA
The DNA here is from genome assembly GCF_040938575.1 of Ambystoma mexicanum. Taxonomy (NCBI): domain Eukaryota; kingdom Metazoa; phylum Chordata; class Amphibia; order Caudata; family Ambystomatidae; genus Ambystoma; species Ambystoma mexicanum. Next base: position 171,716,375 of record NC_090924.1, on the reverse strand, counting down.
CTGAGTCAAGCCACACCTCTCTCTCACATTCGAACCAGAACGAGGCCGCTTCCGACTACAGTTACTACAGCTGTGTGTTTTAACTATTTTGTATACTTTGATAGAATTCTACATTTTGTATACTTTAACAGAGATCTATTTTGTAAGCAGCCTGATTTATCTTATCACTAGAAAGAGCTATGATAATTAATTATCCTACAAAGATCGGTGTGAAAATAAGCTCACGTTAACAAATACAATGACACGTTTTATTTAAATCAAGGGTGCCCTTGGTGAATAGCAACATGTAAACTGGCAACCAGAGAACATATAGTTGTATGCATCCCAACAGCAGCCTATTTGACAATGTAGCAGTCAGTTTCCTGGGGGAGTGATAGTAGTGACCCTTGTCAGTGATATATGCCCACCCACTGACCACGGCATGTCTCAGGCAGCTAAGCAGCAATTTATGTTCCTGTTATAAACATTTTACACCACACTGTGACAACAAGATATATAACCAACTTTCTATTGAGAGCAAGTCCTTTGTCAATCATTTTAAATGTGTTTAATCGTGAATGAGGTCCATAAGCAGCAGACATTTATATTGGACAACCTTAGGATGGCAGCAGATACTGACTACCTCAACACTCTCTTGCCTATTGATTGATTTATTGTGCATTTGGTAGGCACTTATACAGTAAGTCAATTCTGTTTTCAAGTTATTGGTAGACTTTGTCACGGTAAACCACTAGATGTTTCTGGATCCTTTCCTATCCGTCGCTGACCTATTCTACCATAACCCTAATGGCATCTATGGGGGAGGGTGGCTTTGCCAGCTGTTAATAGTTCAATAGCCTTTGGGGAGGCTGAGTACCATTACTGCCTGGCAAAGCCCCCCAGCTCCACCTTTGACGCTATTTGCATTGCTTGGAATAATCTGGGGTGCGAGCAGACTTTTCTTTAATAAGGGAAATTGGCTTTCTGAATACTGCTTGCACAGATTGCCCTTTAAATAACTACAAAGAAAAATGGCTGCTGGAATCAGCAAAGAGTGCTTACAGAGACATCCTTCAACATTTCCATAGCCATGCTGCAGGTGACTGAGCATGAGCAGAAGCATCATGGCAGCGAGGGAGATATGGAGGACAGATACATACTTTAGTGTGGAGCTGGAGTTGTAGGTTGTATTGACCCACTATGCTATGCAGCATCACCCTGCCAGTTATGAGGAAAGAAACAGCAACAATGGCGGCAAAACCCTTGTGCGCACCAAAAACCTACAAAAACCGTGTGCTTCAGCACACAAAAAGAGGGATGCACAACCTGCCACCCATGGTACATGTGCATTGGAATAGAGCACACCCTGCAGAAATGTGCCAGTGGACTCCATGACCAGCAAACAGAGTGCAGAGAGAAAAGCAGCACTTTGCAAGGGAAACCCCAAAATGTGCCTACAAATGACATTTGCTTTGTTGCCAAAAACTCCAAAATGCCCATAACACAACACTTCTCAACATTCAAAATCTTGCCTGGTGCTAAAATTCATGTATCTAATGAAACACTGTGAACATACAAAGTCCCAATGTGAAGAGCAAAACATTCTTCAGACAAACTGGATTGTCTGAAAACTGACAGCATAGGCCAAAATCTGGGTACCCTGGGCTACCTGAATGACAGCTGTCAGAGGAGTACTGAGTAAACATTAAAGGACCTAAAACTAAAAAGTCTGCTGGATTAGCAATCATAAAAAGGATTGTTGCCAAAAAGGAATACAGATTTCAGTTGTGTTTTTTCACAAAGATTTTAAGGCCAAGAAAGAATGTATTTATGTTTAATGCAACAAATGTGGTTTTGGCTGGATTAAACAGTTAGACTGGCTGAGCTACAAGAACTGGAAAAGCAGGTTTTTCTCCCAGAAGGAGGGCCTTCCTCTCCGCAGAAACTCACTGGGGGATGTTAATAGCGGGGTTAGAATAGACTCTTGTCTACAGAGAGCAAAGGAACAATGAAAAGCCTTTCAGCCCAGTAAGCGGAGGTGTGAAGATAGTTGTAAACTCTCATGGAAAGAGCTTCCCTCAAGCAGGGGGATGCACTGGACTCCCAGGAGAGTCAAAGGGGTTGAACCAAGTGACCATCTGCAGTTAAGAATGAACAATGAACAATTTTTAAAAGACTCATAACTTGTTATTCAAAGAGGTGAAAAATATAAAAAGGACAGAGTTGTTAATTTAATTTTTGGCGGCACGTGTGAAGAGGCGGTAGAACTGTGTGACATGTTCTGGACAGCAATAGAAGTATATGTGGTTTTATGCAAAATGTATTAATGTTAGAATTGTGAAAATGTACACGCACATTCCTATGTGAAACACGCACATTTGTGGAAATTTGCATAAAATTTGGAATTTGTGTTCATAGCAAAAAGGGCAAAATTCTGTAGAAAGCTGAGACAAGATCCCACCGCTGCGGGGTTTTGAGGAATAGCTGCTACGTAAAACATGACAACATGGCATCTTTATGTGTGATCTGTATAAAGGTGACCAATGTAGAAATGTACATTTAGTATCAAATCCGATTTTGAAACCAGTGGCTAAAGGGAGGTCTCTGAGCGTTGTAAAGCAAATGATAAAATGTGACATCATCCGACCTTGATCCAATCACACAAATTGCAAGGCGGAGATGAAGTGTGGTCCTATCCCAGCTCACAGGGGCAAGCTTAGCTAAGCCGGCCCACACACCCCCTTTGTGATGTCATTCTATAGCATAAATAGAGACAGCTGACAACACATAGCGACTCACAGATCCACTCACTTTCCTGATTCCCGCCAAGCACTCTGATCCAGCATTCTACATCCAGCTTTAATATTCATCCAGATCCAGATGCCAAATCACTTGCCAGCAATAGAGAACCATTTATTTCCAGCAAGGCCCAAATCCTCAAATGTATTCTCCCCACCCAGTAAAGCGCTGTGTGGTGTGAGAAGGCCTTTTGAACCAGTATCCTGAAATTCTCTGGCTTGCCACCACTTGGCTTGCCTGAGGAACTCACCATACAGCTGATTCAAATAGGAGAGCAGATCCTGTGCAAATCCGGCTGCCGGCCTCACTGATCCAGTACCCTGCCTGATGTGCTGTCTTTCCTAGACCAGACCCCATCCATGACCAGAACAGACGGTCCAATTTAAAAAAACGTATCCTGTGAGTATTAATAGGAAGAACTGTGGCCCATTTGCATTGTCTTATCCCTATTTCAAACCCATCCTATCTTTCCTTCAGAACCTGTATTGGTGGAACCATCTTTGCGCTGATCCTTTTCTCATCTGAAGAAGTTGAGTTTCCCTAGCAGGCGGGTCACCCGGAACAAGTGACTGTAAGATCCCTGTGTGGCGTTCGCTTTTTCATAGTCATCCTCCAGTGTAAGCAAACCCATTTGTCATTTTCAAAAGTGCATTTCTGTTTTCCATTCTTGCACCTTTTTTACAAAAATGACCTTTACTAAAACCTCTATAACTCCCTCAGTTTTTGTGATAGAAATGGCATTTCACCTCCCACTTATACCTAACATCCTTAGCTATCCATAGAACCCAAAACAGTGCGATTCTCCCGTTATCGCGAATATCGCGCACAGAAAAGTTTGCCACGATTTTAAAAATCTGAAAGGTTTACACATGTGAAATAGCTCTAAACTGCTTCTGATTTGGACGTTAAGATTTCAAATGTTTTCTTTGGACTAAATCATTGCTTGTGATTGTGTGCAACTGTTCAAAGCGGCTCCCATAGGAATTTATAACAATTTCAGTATTTTTGACCATATTTGGTGTTTTTGCCCAGTCAATTCTAAAGACAAGTGTAAAAGCCATTCTGACAGCTGAAAAAGTCAATTCAGTTTTTCTCTGGTGTATTATGGGGGTAAGGTGGGACTGATATTCTGTTTGATGTGTGCTATCCCTGAATACTTTCTCTCTCCTCCCATCTCTTTACATTGTCTGTTGGGGGTTGATGGGCGCTGCAGGGGGAACCTCTAACCATACTGCCATCTGTCCAAACCAGCACAAAAGTATTATTTTCTGTGCTGCATCTGTTTTGCTCCTTACTTATTTCTTGTGTGTTAAATATATTATTCTGTGTTCTGTGTTGGTGATTATTGTTTATCTATTAAAACATATTGTGATTAAATTTTAAATATATAAATAAATGTTTACCTTTACAAACCAGCCTGATTCCTGGTTCAGTGTGACCAGGGAGGTGGAGGCAGGGGGGTCCAAGAGAAGGGTGTGATATGAGTGGTATATCGTTCAGAATATTGAACTTTTAGACAAAAATAAATAAGGATTTCAGTTGTGCACTTCATGCTGGGCTTTGACTTGGGTGTGTGCCGGATTGAAATCAATTACAGAGTTAAGTAGGGTGGGCTTCCTGGGGAGGGCAAAAGAAGAATCCAGGATCTGGGACACTCAGCAAAAAAAGGTGGAAGACCTGTGGCAGCGGCCCTGGAGCATAGAATGGAGCCGTGCCATTATGATCTGATTCAGTCTGCTTACCTGGCCACTTGATTGGCTCGTGCATCTCTTTCAGGTGCTAATATTACAACCTCTCTCCCTGGTTGTTCAATCAATACCTGGAACTTCTTGCCCACCGCATTGCTGCTCTCTGCACCAACTTTCAGTGCTATGCGGATGACACTCAACTCATTTTCAGGCTCCCTTCTGCCACCTCTTCTCCTTCTCTCATCTATGACTGTCTGGCCGCCATCCAGGAGTGGTGTGCCGCCAATTAACTCTGCCTTAATGCCAGTAAGACTGAGATTCTCCTCACCGGCACACCGGCTCCCTGCTTACCTCTCACTCTCTGCTGGCCTCTCTTGGCCCTCTTCCTGCTCCCACCTGTGGGGTTAAAAACCTTGGGGTCATCTTAGACTCCACCCTTTCCTTCTCTCCTTCTCTCCTCATATCTCTGACGTCTCTAAGAAGTCACACTACCAGCTGCACCTCCTCAGAGGTATTCGCCAGAGCTCTGGTTCTCTCTAGGCTGGATTACTGCAACAGCCTCTTTCTAAATCTGCCTGACTCTACTCTCTGCCCTCTGCAACTCATCCAAAACAGGACTGCAAGACTTGCCCTTGTCCTCAAGCCCAGGGATCCTTTCTCCTCTGGACTGAAATCGCTGCACTGGCTCCCAGTGGCAGCAATGATTAAGTTCAAAACTCTCTGCATTGTCCACAAGGCCTTCTGGGGCCTGGGGCCTCAATACCGCCAACTCTCTCTTCCTAAATATCTTCCTTCTCAAGCTCTTCGCTCATCCGTCTTCAAATCCTTCAGGGTTAGCCGCTTCTCCAAGCAGCAAGTTGGTGGTAGATCTCTTTCTTCTGCTAGGGCCTCCCACTGGGCCTCCCATTGGAACAGCTCCCTGCCTCACTGAAGCTTGAGGAGAACCATCTCGGTTCCGGAAGCACCTCAAGACCTTCCTCTTTGCTTCTGCTTTCTCTCCTCCTCTCCCCTGCTGATCTCCTTGCTGAATCTGATACTGCACTGGGTACCCGTCTACCCTCTGATCTCGGGCACAGGTCCCCTCCCTGCCAGTTGCACACTGCACTGCCTCCTTGGCAACCTTTGCACTCAGGGACTGTTTCTGTATCCCTACAGCCCCTACTAGCACTTGTCTTCTAGTCTGCACTTATTCCCTGCACTTGCCTCCAGCTGGTTGCACTTTTATTGATTATTTATTGTCTTTATTTATTTTGCTGTTATCCTATGTACTGCACTTCCCCCTCCCATTGCCCCCACACTTTCCCCTACTCCCCTCCCGTGCACTTGCGCAATCTCAATGTCACCTGGCCTAGTAGGATCACTGTCTGTATTGCCGCTGTTTCCCCTCCCTTGCCTCGTCGCGCCTTGAAACACTTGTGTATATAGGCGCGTTATAAATACCATATCATATCATATCATATCATGAGCTCTGCCAAATTGGAAACTCTATTATTAATTGGATTTTGAGAATTAATGTTGTGACCCTCCCCCGCCAGCCCAAAGGAAATTGACAAATGCATGCGTGCCACACTTCTTGACCAGTTCCTCATGTTTTGAAGCCAGCACCTTTAGCACAAGTCTTTGGACCCAGTGGCTGCCCACTTCAAATTAATCAACGTAGATGTCATGACCTTCCCCACCTTCTGTGACTAATAGCACGCTACACAGGTGAAATTTAATATTTGTGCATGGGCGTACAAATAATCTGTTATATCTATCTGTTCCTTGCATCCATGTCAATGTCATCAGTAGTGAAAGTGGATGACAGATCTGAGGGACGGGACAATAAATGAGTTTTCCAAGTGTAAAAGCCACAATTAAAACAAGTCACCCTCTTCTACAAACTGCTAGGACAATAGTACACAACTACCACAGGACCAAAAACTCCAGTCGCCCCACGCCCCTAGCACTAGCATAATGAAGTGGCAAGATGTTCGGCGATAGCTGTTTGAAGAGAGGATGCATCCCACAGGCCCTTTATTCACTGACAACCAAAAGGTTCTTTCAATGGCATCAATTGACATTTTCTATAAAGCCCTCTATGGAGAAGACTCAAAATACTTCAGCCGCAAATGTATTTCACTTAACAGTGCCCCTGGCAACATCCCCCTCAATCTAAGGAAGTGCCTGAAGACCTGGCTTTTCAAGAAGCATCCTCTTCCTCTACTTAAATGTCATGCAGTTACTGTCCACCATTAGTCCAGAGAAAAGGGGGAGAGATTGATCAAGTCTGGGGCAGAGAGGCAAGTGGGAGACACAGCATTGCAGGCTGCGTTTGTGACATGGCGATAAATGGGGATAGATGGGAGCAAGAAAAAGAGATTGCCGGATCCACAGTAGATGTTCTAATGGAACTGGAAGCGAAGGGGGCTCAATCTATTCCTTTGGCAGAGCAGATCAGAATGTCCATCGACTCAGCATCACCTGAGTGGACTGACCACATCAGTGGACCTAAGAGTGTATGTGCTGTGTATGTACAGCCGTTGGGATTGCTTTAAAAATCTCAAACCAAATCTTACATACTGTGTGCTGTGGCACAAGCACCTTCCTCTTTCTTTTGTTTGCAAATCCATTCCCTTCTTTGCTGTATGAACTCTTAGTCAATCAGTCAGCGTCTGGATAAACGCATGGGTATGTCTTAGAAATTGTGTCCATTATTGATTGTTGAATTCAGCTGATATTATTGTTGTTCTATCTAGTTCCATACGTTGATCACAGGACCAGGGGAGTTGCTAGGTCTGGAAAAGACCCGGGGCTACGCTGATGTCGGAACTGTTGGGACTGGGGGCTAGCTAGCCTTTTGGCTGTAGCTCCTGAGATTCTATCCGGGGCTACAACCAAAAGATCAGGGGCTATAGCCCCCTTATCCCCCCCCTAGCAACGCCCCTGCACAGGACTGTATCCATTTGACATTGCCTAACTTTAGAAACCCCGGCTGGTTCATTGAAATAGACATGTGCTTATTCTCATTGCTATGTATGTATTTATTTAATGGGGGCCTGTAACACGCTGCATGCGTACAATAGTGATGCCAAAACCTAAAGAAGGGTGGGTGCTCTGATTGAGAGAGGTGGGCTCATCAAAGCTAAAAATGAGTTCATGTTCCTGTATACCTCAGAGCAGATTTAGTGAATGCTAGTGGTTGACCGTGTATGGACTGTGATTTTATAGATGGTTTTAATTTCCCTGGTCGTTTTCTCCTTTTTCTTACAGAAAGGTACTGGGGTATGATGGGATAATACCCCAAGACAAGACAACTGAGGGAATGTCGAGTAGGGGTGTATCAGAATGGGTGCAATACCATGTCTCGCTCGAAGGCATGTCTCCCATAGTCCCCGAGGACCCCCCTTCCCAGGTGATCCTCCCTTGCTCGTCTGCCCCCAGGGTTAGTATCCAAGAGTGATGGCCATCCCCATGCCACCTGGACAAAGAACCCCGGGAATAGCCTGGGAGAAACACCTCAGGTTCCTCACACAACCTTCCACATGACCAACACAAAATCCTATGGAATCCTCCATAATTATTTCCCATTGGTCCATTAAACCAGGGACCCAGTCCTCCAAACCCACCAAATGAACCACTTCCCAGCAGAAATACTCCCCTGCCCCTTGGAAACTCTCGCATCTGCCTTGGACCGGGAGCATACCTGTCCACCCACCCCTGTGTCATTCCCGATTCACCCTGTCCCTGTTGTCCCAATTGCCCCTGCTGTCCCTCCATAGAGTTACTAATTACTGCCACTTCCAAACAAATCTTTGTCAGTTTCTTCTGAATAAGCTTAGCCTCTGCTTTTTGTGCCTATTCTATACTGTCCTTTGCTTTTTCTTGCCTCCTTATACAAAAGTGCACAATGTATGCTTGAATTTCTGGCCAACCCTTGGCCTCCATTCCTGCCACCTTATCTAAATCATGCTGGACCTCCTTGGGGAGTTCCTTCTTTAGCATGTGGTAAAGAATCACCACATTCGTGTCCCACGCTACTCCTGTTTCTGCCCTGCACATCTCCCGAATTAACTGGATGTGTTTGGCAGGATCATCATCCAATTTCAAATTTATATCAGGTGTATTGGGATACATAATCCGCCAGGCCTCCTATACCTTTGCCCTGCAATTATTAAAAGCTGCTCCATCATGGGCATTTGTATCCAACTGAACTCATGGATACCCCGATCTCCTCCAAAGCTCATCTGACCGCTCCCCCATTAAGGCTGTGAATAGACTCTTAATGTCTCCTATGGCCAACATGACACACGCAGTATGTTTCTCTAATGCATAAATCAACTTCCCTGCCCCTGCAGTGAGTGAAGGCAGTGTCTTCATCTAGTTATTCTGTTCCATGTTTGACCACAGGACATAATAAGACCTTCCCAGACCCTTCTATAGCAACGGAAACTGAGTTATACCCACTTTCAGTGAGGCTTCCCCATCTCTTCCCTGCTACTTGCTATGGCCATGCGAGTACCCTGGCATGTCCTATTGCTCCATGGTGTACTCTCTATCACTGCTACTGGAGCGGGAGGTAGGGCAACTACACCCTGCTCGACATCTGATTCCCATCCCTCTTCATCTCCTGTTCCAGTTACCACATCCCCTAACCCTTCTACAGGCATGGAAGCAAAATCAGTGCTACCATAGGATGTCATCTTGCGTCCTCCCTGCTCAGTCCCTGGACCTGTGACAGTGTCCCTGTTCTCCATATTCAACTCAACCACTTTGATAACCGATTTGTCCAATATAACAAGAACCTGGCCATGCCTCCACCTAACTTCTTCTACATCTCTTACCTGGCTTCTCACTTCCTCCCGCTCTTCATCTCTTTGCCGCCTTAGCAGCACTACCTCTTTGTTTGCTAGTCTTAGCGCTTATTTCATTTTTTTCTGCACGTGTGTCTCTACCACTTTGCGCAACCTATCCTCTATCCTAGCAGGAAAAGGACTAACCTCATCCTTCTCCCTCATTCTCAATCTCTCACCTGTGCTTCTGGTTGCTGGTCTTACTCTCTATCGTTCCTCCACACTTAATCTGTCTGCTAATCTAGCATTAGGGGAGCTGTTCCCTTTCTGCTCTCCGTTTGCAACCTCTCTGCATCCCTAATCATTGAAGGAGTTACACTTCCACTTCCCTCAAGATCCCACTTCATAGGCCTCGCAGCTGATGGAGGTATCACCTATGTCTGTCTTGCAACCACTGGAGTGGGTGCTGTGGAAAATGGAGGTTTAAACTCAGGGTCTGTGTACCCCTCTGCTGCAACAAAGGATAGCACCCATATGGGGGCATTGCAGAAGGAACAACATTATGGCCCTTCCCACCTTTTTCATGCATCCTTCATAGCTCTGAGATATTTAACTGCTTCTCTAGTTTCGAGCCCTTGTGCCTTGTAGTAATGAAAGTGTGCAAGCTCTCCAATAGCCCTGTGTCATAGGTCCCCTCAATTGGCTAAGAATTGAGCATTTTCCCCTTAGTTTCCTCCAGCCATTCCATTTAAAATCTCTGCCTTATAGCCAGTTAGTACGTGACAGAAATGATTCAACAGAGTCTCCATACTCCACCCCAATTTATCCAAGACAATTTAACAAAAGCAATACCAAGCCGAACTCACGGCACAGAACATTTTCATCTAAAGAACCCCCCTTTTTAACCCTATCCAGTTTCTCAGTCGCTCCCCACAATCACTCAGCTGTTTACTTTAATTCTCATTCTTACACAAAAGACAGCATTTTATCAAAAACACTCGCCGGCAAATATTTCCGAGATATTTCCCCCATTCGAGCATTGGAGGAGCACAATGCTTTTCATAAAGCACTGCCGCTCTGGCTCTCTCTTCTTTTACTAGTACAACCTTATCTACTACAAAACTGTATTTTCCTCACTACAGGAAGTTTCCCCTTCACTACTTCGACTAACCAAGAAAATCGAGGTGAGGGCTCCACCCACACAGCCAATACAAAAGAATGTCAAGGGCCTACTTCAGAAACGGATCTACGGTTGGATTTACCATAAGATGCTACCCCACCTTCAGGTAAGGGTGCCAGCCAACCAGACAAGCAAACTATAGGGTATCAGGACAAACCTCACACTGGGTGTGCGGAATAGGATACCACCTCATACCTCTAAATTAACAAAGTAGGTAAAACATATATACAAGGGACTTACACCACTAAACATTTCAATCACTCTGTCAAAAACATCCAATATTCCAATCTCTGCAACCTGTATTAATTTCAAGCCTACCCTTACCAAATCCCTTAAATCAAATAAACAACAATGTTTTACCTGTATTTCCCTCTTGTTGCTTCACCTCTAAAAGTACACTCACATGAACCCGAAGCACTCCGATGTGGTGCTGCATCAAGTCGTCCTGCACAGCTGGGCCATGGCACCATGTATCTGGGGAGCAGACAGACCTTTAACCAATATGGCATGCGCAGACCTCTTTTTCACTGTCCCCGCAAGTGACGTGCCGCAGCTGAGTAGTGCAAACTGAAGACCCCTAACATCTCGGAAGCCTGGGCTCCTGGCTGGCTCACCAAATGTGGGGGCAGGCTCCTTAATCAGTTTAACTCATGCGGGCCCACCACCTGAGGAACGAGTGCACGTTTTGTACGTAAAGCAAGTTTTTGTACAATCCTCCAGGGGGCAGTTAGATGTTGCTGTAGAACCAAACTAACCCAAGTCTCAACAAACCACATCACTTGACATCTTCCATATAATTTTTGGTAAAAACACTCCCAGATACTTTATTACAATCCACCCCCACATGTGATTGGACAAAAGCCTCTTCAACGAATTCACATATTTCTCCAATTCCTACATTCTCATTGGCAGCTGTCATCCTAACTACCATCTTCAGATCATGTGTAGAACACACCTCCTTTTAGGATGTGTCCATGGCAGATCATGACATCATCATTCAGTTAAACATGTGTATGCAAACCTAATTCATTACTAGTAATAACTAACCATTTTAACCTTCATTTTTAATTGCATCTGGTTCGCATAAATATTTCAAGCTTTATGAAGAAGGCTGGGTAAACAAGTTATATTTGAATACGGTATAACTATCTCATTCCCCAGGTCACTGGTTCCATTGCATTCTAATCTAAATAACTGCCATTGCATCGCACACAGCACATCTGAAAAGACAATTGAAACTCCTGGGTTTCAATGACTCATCCCATGTTTTACTGCTGACCAAAAACAAATAGCAAAACCCCTCTGTCACGCTCCCATGCATTTAGGTGATTACATCTGCCATCTGCGATACTTATCAGACTGTAAACCCCATGGCCAGCTCCTTCAGTTGAGCTGACCGCGAAGGATGAAGTTACTTATTTACCCATCCTGTGGCCTCTGAAATGCCACAGAATCAGTTTCTCAAAAGTTAAAGTTTACTTTGCAAACACCCCTGACTGCCATGGTTTAATCTATTTGTCAAAGCCCACTACGGTTGTATCAGTGTGCATGCATGTTTAATAACTGTCATATTTTCTTCAGAGCGGGTTCTATATGACCATCCCTCTTCCTCGTATGCGCATTAAAAACCTTCCCCGTCTCTCAGATTCCAGAGCACCCCATGTGTGAATTGTGTTTATATTTCAATTGGTGGTTTTAACATTTTATATTTCTGAGCGTGTGTAAGTTAATGTGTATCAGTTCTAAACAAAAAGTAATACAACAGTAACATATCCCATCCATAATTAACTACACTGGACACATATGAAGCTGCAACATCATGCTCAGTTTGCGGCACCCCCAGTCATCAATGTCAGTCATCAGCATGGAAAAAAGAGTTGGCTGACAGCAGCACTGCAAGGCACTGGGCCACACAACATAGGTACGCTTCTTTGTTTTTCTTTTAAAAAAAATAACATTAGCCCCTGTGTAGTTTTCTACACAGGTCCTAAATGGTTAAGAGGGAGCGGGTGAGGGAAAGGGGTGCTGGCTGCCCAGGCAGCTCGGAACGCTGGCTTGTACCAAACAGTACAGCCTGCATTGCGAGCCTCCTGATTGGCCAGCGCCCCCTCCCAGTGTGCCAATGGTATTTCTCATTCGCATGAGCAGCTCACACAATTACCATCACCTCAGTCATTTGCAAGCCACAAGCAACGGCCGTTACCTGACATTTGATCTCTCTTTTGGGAAAGCTACAATATACTATGTTCGATGGTCTGGTTTAGCCCTGATTATATTAACCATACTATGCGAGGGTGGCCATACAAACCTATTAATTAGTCACCTTTGGATTTTGGAAAGCCATATTTTCTGCTCAACGTCTTTAACTTCAGCAGTGTTAAGGCCATATATGGGGAAGGCAGCATTGAAATTTCATTTGATTGTCCTGCAAAGGATTATGGGTTTGCAAATCTTCCTTGGAGTACTTATACACAGCATTAGAACAGATGTTCTAAAATGTAGCATACTATACAGGCAATCTACAAGTTGTCAGCATTCCATTGGGCATAAATTGTACTAAGTGCTAAACAAAGCAGCCTCCTACAAATTAAAGAATTCACTGACAGTTTATGTAATCCTAACCAATATTAGGAGCAGAGGATGTTGCAAATGAACTTGTTTGCACTACAAAAATAATTGGGGCTATCCAGACTCATGACATTTTCTTTAATGTAATTCTTACATTTCCCATAATGTCACAGTGAAGTTTTAAGGAATGTATTCCATGCAAAGATGTATGGGTAGGTCTACATACCAGAGCTCGTTGTACTGCTACAATCTCAAGAGGAGCCTTCCTTACTTTCTATTGAGCCCTTTGAGCTAATATAAAGGGCCAAAACAGCACACTCATTGGAGGTGAAAAAGACAAATGAGCCACTTTCAAAATCCAAGTACATTTTATTGGCAGTACAGTAGTTTGAAGGCGACATGGGGCCTGAGTTACAAAGCGTTTTTTAAGGGGTATGCGCCATTGAAAAAGGCTTTTGTAAATCAGGCCCATGCTGTTTGTGGGCATTGAAAGAGGGCTTTTCAATATACTCACGCATTCTGTGTTTGTACGCTCTAGCATTCCCTCCATCTTGTTAACTGGTGATAGCGAATTGCCGAAGACTAACCACTAGTTACAGGCGCAGGCATTCCATCTATTACAACTATGATCAGTGCTGGTATTAACTTTTTAAAGGGGCTGCCTTTGTTTGTTCAGGTTGGAGTGAGGGAGGGCGGGAAAAACAACTATGGGCTAGATTCTGTGCCCGCTCATTTAACTTCCTATGCCAGGGTTATAAGCCGAGCTTTGATGCAATTTTACTCCATATTTTGGGAAATTTCTATTTAAATTATGTTTTCAGGGAGTAAAAAAGCAATTTGCATTGCAAATGGTCAATGCTAGTGGAAATATATTGTATCTCTAGAAGAGATATCTGTTCTTAATCCGAATTTAGTTTCTCCTTGTGATTTTTGCTTATTAAAAAGTGTTTTCTCTTAAATTTCGTCTTCTGATCTGGCAGTAATATTAATAAAGCTGCTTCCTGACCACTGGTCTTCTGGTACAACTGGTCTAAACAAAATCTTAGAAAATTGTGGAGTATGCTCCTATATGTTTATTATTTCCTTTTTTGTTGGGCATAGTGCTCCCATTTGTGTTTGTTGGAGCATTTGTCTGTTTTCAGGGAGTGAAAGTGCCTGGTGTGGTGTTATCTGTAGAGCCGTAGGTCTGGTTATGTGAACGCCTTGTGACTTCTCTTCTCTCAGAGCAATATCATGCTCCGTGGTGCAGCAATTCTGATGCAATTATTTTCCCGACACATATATTATGAGAGGCTTGTTCTGCTACTCCCTGAATTACCTCATTCGAGCAACGCACAAGCTTGCCTTGGCATGTTTGAGGCACACGCCTTTTGGTTGCTATTATTCCATCTTGCAAATAGCGTATCATGTCTGAATTTGTTGTCAGTCATATGAGTTATGGTAAGTAGCATTTGTTCTTTGTAACCACGTGATCTTTTTACCCAGTGATAGAAATTGTGTTCTGCATTGTCTTTGACCAGTTTTGCCACTCAACAAAATGAATAACCACAACAAAGTCCATTGTTTATGCTAAGCATACAATTCTTTCTTTTTATGCACGTAATTATTTTTCTCTGCAAATCAATAATTTTGCAGGGTATTCTGGCAGACCTCGAAGTCTTGGTTTGGTTAATCAGGTCTCTTAGAACCGCTGATAAAACATTTTTTTATTTTATTAGTCAATGGGCCTCATTATAAGTTTGCCGGTCCGGAAACAACGGTACCGGTAAGCTTGCCGGTACCGTTATTTCCGGACCGTCGAACTACGAGTTCTACGAGCGGGTGCCTTTCTGCCGGCCAGGTCTGACCTGGCGGGCGGAACGGCACCCGCCCACAGGCCTTGACCGATGCACAAGCACCATTCATGAATGGTGCCGGTGCATCCGTCCACTCCATTCCCATTGAGTCCAATGGGACTGAAATGGGAATGGGGAGTCATATTTTCCGGTGCCCGGGAATGGGCAATTACCGGGTCCGCCGGGGCTGTAATGCCCCAGTAATTGGCCATTCCAAGGCGTCGGGAAATTCATGACTCCGGGACAACCGTGCCAGGGTTTACCGGCACGGCTACCGCCAAAGTCATAATGACCCCCAATGTGTTAGGAAGAAAGTGTTGGAAGATGCACTTTGTGTACTGCTTCAGAATGTGCAGTGTGTGGGGATAGGGAAATTGCCTTCCAAACTCCCTTCAGGGATGATAGGTCACTAACTAGACCAGATTCTTATAATGCTATCACAAGCTGCATCCCACCACTGACCCACAACCGTTATCACCCATAGATTGCATGGGGATTGCAGCTGAATCAAAGGGTATCAATCGTCGAGTGTCTCAAGGTCTGTGAGCAGCATCTTTTATGCTGCCTGGAAAATAAGATCCAACATAATAAAGAAAAGAAAGTTTAGTTGATAGGTCGGGATAAATAGGGATTTTCTGATAGTATATTGGTTAATATTAGGATTTGATTTTAATCTTTGTCAAGTGCTTTTTATGATTGTTTTAATCATGTTATTATTCCAAATGTTATTGTTCTAATATGTGGATTTTATAATCTGTGTTGCTATCATGAAATGTGGGTTTAAAAATCTTTTGTTATGATGAAATGTATTTTATAGTGCATTTTTCTTCGTATTGTGTATTTTTCTATCACTAAAGGCTTGTGAAGTTAAAAGTGCTGAACACAATTCCAATTTCACAGTGAGAGACCCTTAAAGGGCCCATCACTGATAAATGTAAACCAAAAAAACTGCATTTCTATCCCTGTTTGGGAGATGGAAATGCTGTTTAAACCGCCGCTGTCTCACTTCAAGTAAATTGCATGACAGGGTCAAGCGCAGGGAATGTGACTCATCACAATGTGCTTCCCTGGGTGGGAAAGGGCATCTCAATGTGTACATCTCTTTTGGGTGCAGGTGATGAGAGCTGCACATCTCAACAGCTGCACCCTAAAAGGTTTTGAGAATCTAACCTATTTTGCGTTCCTTTTGAGATGTGGTACACCTTCTGAAGATCAGGTGCATCTATTTATTGTACAGTTATTGCACGTTTCTTGTGCACCTCAGATTTGCACCCACAAATATTTTTGAGAATCTGCCTGAGTGTCTAACATCAACATGCAGCATTCACCCTAATGAGATGGGGAAAGAGTCTTCTGGGGGAATACGACAAGGGCTCGGCAAAATAATTACAAAAGGATCCTGCAGAAGTACTACCAATCTTTCCACACCCCGAAAATAAAAACTCGAACACAACATAATGAGTGTTTTGTTTTTGACGATATTTTAATTTCTGGTAAAGATGGACTTTATTGGGGGGTGTTGAGGCAAGATTCTATACTCAGTAAAGTCCACAGGGACGTGTCACTCATGTTGAATAGTGATTGCTGCCACACATTACAGTCCACTTGTTCCGATTGTTTTGATAACTGGAATCGCTTAGCTGTTAATATGAGTAAAGCTTTTCTTGAGCCGTAGAGCTTACACGTTTCTGCCCAATGCCAGGGCAAAGATAACATGCTCATGCAAGTTATTTTACGTAGTAAACTTTAATACATATCCAAACAATGCGGGTCTGAGAAAACAATCCATCAATTACTGCGCCACAGAATTCCTGCCCAGCAGATAATGTGCGGCAGAATGTTTACTCATCAGTTACAGTGCCAGTGACTGTCTGCCTGTCAGTCCACACTGAATGGCTGATCATCAGTTACTATGCCGATGAATGGTGTAGTGGCCTTAAAGGATGACAGGACGCCTGGAGTGCTTCTAACTGTCTTTATTGTGATTGTGGAGTTACAAAAAGGGCCGATAACTTGTTGTCCATGCATGGGCAGAAACCCAGAAACAGTACTCACAGTTGCAGTCAGGTGCCTCCCAGTTAACTTCACTGGAGGCAGAGTGTGCACTTGGTGGTACTCAGAAGGCTTCCATAGCCCCTTGTGGCTTGTTGTTTAGGATTCACCTCATAAGGAGCAGCGCTGGGGTGGACTATTCACTGGCGCTCCGCCAACGTTCTCGGCGAGCGCTGGTCCTCACGGTCACGTGAGCCGTGTGATCTCGCGAGATCACGCTCCCGCGATCTCGGAATGTCTCCATAAACCTCCTTTGATGGG
This sequence comes from Ambystoma mexicanum, assembly GCF_040938575.1. Lineage (NCBI taxonomy): Eukaryota > Metazoa > Chordata > Amphibia > Caudata > Ambystomatidae > Ambystoma > Ambystoma mexicanum. The sequence continues at coordinate 171,699,241 of NC_090924.1, read as the reverse complement.
AAAAGGATGGATGGTCATTCCATGACAAAGTCTGCAAACTTGCTGGGTTTTCTTTTCTCTCTCTGTGGTCTGCCTTGATCTTGGAGCAAGGCAGGGTTGCAGGAGCACTCGTGGGGAGATGCGGGTGGATCACGTTCTCCTTGTCTTGCCTTGCGCTGTGACTCCCAGAGTGGGGTTGAGGAGTTGGTGCCTAAGAATTCGTTGCAGTTGGGTGACTCCGGTGTTTCTCTTTCTGACTGGCGAAGGTTGTCAGGCAACTCTTGTTGGTCTTGGTCTTCTCCGGTTTCCCACCGTGGTTGTTCGATGGATTCCTTCCTGCGGTACATGGCCACCCTTTCTAGATTCCATTTCCTTCCGTCACTAGTGCTGATGTGGTTAGACCCTTTCGCAATGACTTCTATGGGGCTACTGTATTTGGAGCCGGTCATAGTGTCTTTGTGGGGAAGGCGAATCTTCACCACATCGCTTTTGTTCACCTCTGTGTGGCGAGCGGCTCGGCGTGTGTCTCCTTGAGCTTTCATGGCTTCTTTGTTCCATTGCATACGAAAGATTACGTCTTTCATGGCAACGTCTTCGTCAGCCCTCACTTGGTGGAGCCAGGGTGGCACCAGTGTGGATGCTGCCTTTCTCCCCCGTAGTAGATGGAACTGTGAAACGCCGATGATGGCGTTGGGAGTGATGCTGTTGGCTGCGACGGCTTCCTTGACAGTCTTGTACGGGTCTAGGCCCGAAGCATGCGCCAGTTGCAGCTCGCCTTTGATGAAGCGGTTCTCCCGCTCGACGAGCCCATTGGCCTGTGGATGGTAGAGGCTTGCTCTCCGCTGTTGAACGATGTTAAGTTTCAGGAATTTCTTCATTTCTCGCAAGGACCCCATTGTCAGTCACAATTTCTTCGGGGAAGCCTTCGCGCTGGAATATGGCAGAAAGTGCTTCGATGACTGTGTTTGTTGTGATGTCCGAAGTGAAGTCAACTTCGATCCACTTAGAGAAGTAATCAACTGTGACTGTCCCATATTTGTGTTCTGGGCACATGTTGTACAGGGGCCCGAAGAAGTCCAACCCTAATTTGCACGATACCCCTTTTGGGACTTCGGTGGGCAGCATGGGGGCTGTCTCACCGACAGGCGTTTGTCGCTGTTCATGCATTTGTGTCATCTTTCGACCATTGCCGTATGTCCTGATCCATGCCGGGCCACCAATATGCGTCGCGTATCCTACGTCTGGTCATGTTGCACCCCAGATGGCCTGAGTGTGCCCTGCATAATATCACCTTGCGAATTCCGCCGGGCGTGATCACTTGGTTGCCTCTCAGAATGAGACCATTCATGGTGGTGATTTTGTCGCTCACTTTCCAGTAGGGACATAGACCTTCAGGGATTGCTCTTTCATCAGGCCCCCTTCGCGGACCCAGGCTGCTACGCGCCGTAGGGCATCGTCCATCTCGTACTCCTCCTGCCAGTGGCGCTCGCTCAGGTCCATGTACTCGCCATTCCGCAAGTCACTTATTGAGGCTATGACAAATTCATCTTCCAGGGAATGTGATCCCAGGGGTGTTGTGGTTCAGGAGCCTGGACATGCAGTCTGCTTGCGCATTTTTCCAACCAGCAATGTGGGCTATCTCATAAGTGTACTCTTGAAGCTTTGCAGCGATCCTGGCCAGCCTCGGGGTGGCAGTCTTGGTGCCGCCAGGGCTCAACATGTGAATGAGAGGTTTGTGGTCGGTGACCAATCTAAATTTCATGCCCCAAACATAAGATCGGAAGTAGTCGATGGCCCAGGCACATGCTAGCATTTCTTTTTCTACGGTGGAGTAATTTTTCTCCGCTGAAGACAAGGCTTTCGACGCAAATGCTACGATATTTTCTGTGTCGCCTTTCCTCTGGGTCAGCGTGGCCCCCAATCCGTACGCACTAGCATCCGTTGTGATGCAGATGCCCCAATCAGGGTTGAACGGTTTCAGGCACGGTGCGCGTAGAATCCTTCTTTTGATTTCGGAGAAGGCTTCATCTTGCTTTGGCCCCCAGGAATAGGTTGCCCCTTTCTTCAAGAGTTCCCTCATGGGGGATGTGGATTCGGAGAACCTTGGGATGAATTTTGCGTAGTACTCCGCGAGGCCCAGGAACGAGCGTAATTCTTCACGAGACATCGGGCCGGGGCGTCAGTTATGGCCTCCAGTAGGTTCTTCTTGGAGCTCACCCCTTCTCTTGAGATGCGGACCCAAGGTACTCTACCTCGCTTACTCCAAAAGCGCATTTCCCATGGCATAGATGGAGGCCTGCTTCTTGGAGCTTGCTCAAGACTGCTCTGAGGGCTTAACAACCTCTAGGTTCAGACTTCTCAGGTCAATGCATATTCTGAGGTAATTGCTGGATTTATTCTTTACTAGGACCACTGGACTCAGCCACTTGGAGGATTCCACTGTTTCGATGGTTCCTTCTTCGACCATCTTCTGGAGGTGGGCTTCTAACGCTGGTCTCGCCGTGGCAGGTACTGGTCTGACTTTATACTTCACCGGCACTGCATTGGGTTTTAGAACGATCTTGTGGACGTTGTTCCTCACTTTCCCCGGGGATTCGGAAAACAGGGTTGGAAAGACTTCTCTGAAATTTTGCTCTGCTCCTGAGGAGACCATGAGTACCTGTTCTGGGGTGCTGTGGTCCAGTTTTATACTGAGCCTGTGTTGATCGTCCCATCCGAGCACGGCAGGGCCTTTGGATGAGAAGTACACCTTGGTGGTGGTGGATCTGCCTTTGAACTCAATTTGGGCTTTGATGTAGCCGAGTAGATCGACAGTTGCACCTCCGAAAACCGTCGCTTTTGCCTGGTCATTCTAATTTCCACTCTTGCTTGTCCCACCATCTCCTTGAACGTGTCGATGGGAAGGATTGTGAGATCTGAGCCTAAGTCGGCCATGACGCATGTTTCCATGGCGTCCACTTTAATGGTGCAGTGGGGCTTTTCTCTCCTGGCGTGAAGGGCGTTGACCATGATGACCATAGGTCTGTCCTGTAGCTCGTCATCTTCACTTGAAGCACGGTCGGCATCAATGCAGGAGATGGTTTTTTCCCGCCATGTGCATGCCGGGGCCTAGTGACCTCTGCGTCCAAACTTGGAGCACTCTTTGTTCCTGGCGGGGCAGTCACGATCGTTCGCCATGTGTTTGGTGCTGGCACATCTGTAGCATTTCGGCGTATCCTTTTGCCTAGGGCCTTTGTCTCTGGGGCTGTCACAGGACTGCTTATCTCTGCGCCCTCTCAATTTCAGCACCGTGAGTTCGGGCACTGGTAGGTGGCTTCCCGCTTCTTTGCACCTGCTGGAAGTTTCTTCTTCTGCCCAGGCAATTTGGATGGCCTTGTCGAGGGTCACCTCTTTTTCTTGGATGAACTTGTCCTGAACTTTCCTGGAGTTTGTGTGAACGACCAGCATGTCGCAAATGACTTGTTCTGCGTTTTCGCCGAAAGCGCATAGGGATGCCAGCTCCCTCATCCTGGTGATGTAGTCGTCCACGGGCTCGTTCCCTTCTTGTTTACGGTTGTAGAACCTCAGCCTGTGTAGCACCACATTCTCCTTATTGGTGAACCTCCTCATTATGCAGCGGGTTGCCTCCTTGTAGACATTGTCGTCGTTGTCATCCACTGGTATGGCCTTTAGACTGGCAAAGATGCACTGTCCTTCAACCCCCGTTGCGTCAACAACATCGCCTTCTTCCTGGCGGGAGCATATCCCATGCAACCTACAGCCTCCAGATACGTGGAGAAGAGGGGCTCCCAATGCATACACGGAATTGCCATTTACTTATTGTGGAGTTACAAAATGGGGCGATAACTTGTTGTCCATGCATGGGCAAGAACAGTGCTCACAGTTGCAGTCAGGTGCCTCCCAGATAACTTCACTGGAGGCAGAGTGTGCACTTGGTGGCATTCAGAAGGCTTCCAGGGCACCCATGAGGCCTCCTGTGGCATTGGAGTTACGCTCCTGGAAGCCAAGATCCATAGCCGCTTGTAGTTTAGGATTCTCCTCATAAGGAACAACAGTGGGGTGGACTGCTCACTGGCGCTCCACCAAAGTTCTCGGCGAGCGCGGGTCCTAAAATGGCTATCGTTTAATACCAATCAGATACTGTGGGAAAGAATGCCTACCCATCAGTTTGTTTCCACAGAATCCTTGCCAATCAGTGATTCTGCACAGAATACCCACACATATGTTACTATGACACTGTTCCAAAGAATCCTTGCCCATGACTTACTCTGCCATAGAAGTCACATAACGTTTGACAGAAGGTTATTTTGCCATATAACACGTATCAGTTACTTTGCCACAGAGTGTCTACTTATCAGGTAATCAAGTGGATTAAGCAGCTCCCAGAAGCACCTGTGCCGTTTTAATGCTCCAATGGGGATCAGAGAATCAGCAAACCACTGATTCAAAAAGATTATTGTCAATTTTTATGAGCCAGATTCTGGCTAACCACCTACCTGATATATGACGGAATCCAAGGCCTGCATGGAACCGAATGATGGGGTGTTTTTTATGTTCCTCGCTTGGTTCCCAGAGGGAATAGTTTATAAGGGTAAATTGGTGTATAACAGACTAACACTCCCAATGGCCCCCTGCCGTAGGAGGTTTGCCCAAACCATTGCAGATTTTGGTAAAGCTTTGGAGTGTGCCTTACCATTGTAAATAAAGAGGAGGCCTGGTTGAAGTTGTTAATTATCCAGGTGCATCCCCCTTTCTCTTGATGGATGCCAACATTGCTAAAACCTTGACTTGGAATACATTTGGGAAAATCATGCCTTGATAGGTGAGCCCATGAAAGGGAAAGTTAAGGCAGCTTTCCAGGAAATATTGTAATGGTTACTTTGGCTAAGCGTCCATGCCAGGGTTCATCTTCCTCTTAAGAGTGGTTTGGGATTTGAAGGTTATTTGGACAACGTTGAGGCCGTACATAATCATTACTATCCATTTGGCGCCCATTTTGCCTTACTGGCGTGGAAGACAACCCTCATTTTTTGTCCGTGTACCCTCTCTGCATGACAGTGTGGGAGATAAATGGGAAAGCCTCTGAGGTCTTCGGATATGTATTCTCTTAAGGCAGCGTTGTATATGTCCACATTAACCCAGCATATACCAGTAACTTTTACTGTGGTGAATTTTTAAACAACGGGCTGGTGAATAAGATATAGGGACCTTTCTAACTGTTTGGAGAAGTCTTTGATACATAGGTGACCATTTGTTTGACAACCTCAATATAATTATTACTGATTGTTTTTGATTTAATTTTTTTTATCAGCTGGGGGCTGTATTGTATGGAATTTTTCTATTTGTTGAATTGGTTTTATCAATTTCTGTTAGGTTGATTACCATATGTGTTTTTTTTATTATGTAATTTTTTGTCTTGATTGTATTTCTAATGATATGTCTTTAGATGAAGTTGTATGGGCTTTTGCTGAAACGAATTTACTTTTGAGTTTTGGTAATAATTTCTCAATATGTTAATTGTCCAGCAACAAAATGTGATACTACTTGAACATTGATCAATTGTGGGTTGTTAGAGGCATACATAAGGGTTGGTAAAAAGTATCAGAGTCACAATTGCAAAAACTGGTGATCTCTAAATGCTACCCCCTCTAGGTGAGCCCAAATGTTATTAAACCTGCTCAATTGTACGCCACACTCTCTTGAATGAATATCTCATGTACAATGTAAATGATGAAAGTTATGCTTTTCAAAGGATGAATAGTAATGTTAAATATATTTTTGAATGAAATACCTGTATGTTTCCAACAGGAACCCACTACCTAATGCTGGACAGATGATTCAAATACAAAAAGTAGAGTTGAAATCCTTCCCTCCTGCTTGCACCTCCTGATGTCTAAGTTTAGCGGCCCATCCCTGACAAGGAGGCCAGCATGCCGGCACTTGCGCATTTCCGCCCCTTCTCGAATCTCGAGAGCATTTACAGATGGACCTGCCATGAAGGTATGTGGAGCAAGCGGAACAGTGGTAAGGCTCGGGAATAAGAACTTTGAGACCCTGACTGCCGAGAAAGAAAGAGAGAGAGAGAGAACGAGAGAGGGCGAGAGAGAGAGATAGAGAGAGAGAGAAAGATGTGTGTGTGTGTGTGTGTGTACGTGTACTCAATTCAAACATGGCTCATTTCAGTTCTGTGGTAAGATATTACAGTTCAATACGAGGAGCAATATTAAATGTAACAGTCCATTGCACCCTCCCTCCCCAGCCTTCTATTAGCATACTCAGGGCCCCCTATGTCTATACTTCTCCCACACCTCCCGCTCACCTCTATTTTGCTTGAGAGAAATTGATGTGTGCAGCCACCATACCATGACAAAAATGTGTTCTGTTCATTACGTAGGTGCAACCCAAGTTAGACGTCCAAATACAAATTTTGGGGTGGCTAAACCCACCTACTTTCAAAATAGAAAATGTTTTTTTGTTAGACTAGAGTGAGCCCGCTAAAGCTGGAGACAGAAAATAAGACGGTTTTTTCATGCATTATTAGGTCCTCTGAATTCTCTTTTGCTATTTCTAGCATGTTCATGCTGGAAGAACAAACATGTTGCCATGCCCAACAGCCCCTTGGAAACAAACAGGCTCAGCAAAGGGCTGTGAGGCAGCTTTGTAGGGATCTGTGGGAGATTGCATCCTGCCCTCCATTGCAGGACCATTGCTTGGGTGAACCGCAAAACACGCCGATATTGATTGTGAGTTTCCAAAAATGGTTTCAACCCCAAGATTAATCAGAACCCATATGGCCCCAACCCAAAATTGTAAACGGTATGTCTCTGCAGATTTATTTACTTATGTGACATTTTAGTAGCACCTGAACCCTACCCTTCTCTGTCAAGCCTTACATTGCTTTACAATCTAAATACATAATTACCAAATGAACAGTATTGACCATGGTTGCTGTTGTATCTGACCGTGGCAGCTGGGGCATAGGGGTTGATTGAAGTCATTTGCAATAATGTGTGAGAGTGACTTTCATTCACTCTACAATGCAAATACACTTTCTAGAAAAAAATCCTTTGTCTTTGTACTTGCAAAGAATATTAAAATATGTAGCTTCTTTGTCAATGCAAAGACCGGGGACCGGGCTGTGGTCATCAGAGCCTCAGGGAGCGGCGGAGGCACTTGACAGCAACTTTGTTGTACTCATTGGGTGCTGAACATCTCTTCCTTTCAACAAAATGAAGGCCTCTTCATCCCACGCTCCCCGTGCCTGTTACACGATGGGGTTAGGGTCACACTACTGTCTCCACGCATGTCCTGATTTAGACGCAGCAAGGGGCAGGGGTTCTGGCTTGCAGCGGACCCCAGCTTTGTTTTCATGCATCAAGCTGCCAGTCTGCCTGCCATCAAGAATGTATATCCCAAACCCAAGAGAAAGATAACACCATCACTGCGAGGAAAAGGTACATTACAAAATTGTGGTGAGAATGGGTGTGTATGTTGTGTATCTGTGTTGCAGTTGGAGAGTGTGTGTGTGTGTGTGTGTGTGTGTGTGTTGGGCAGGGGAGGGGAGTCTCCTAGTGCTCTCACTAACCCATCCACACCTGAGGTTTTGCCAATGGTAGAGTTAAGGGATACATACCAGCATGCCACTATAAGAACACACTTTCATGCTAAGTGTGTTCAATGTTTGTCAGCATTGCTAATCTGGTGCTGGTGCTCACCCTTTCATTATAGTATATTAAATATTTAAATAACACAATCCTAACTCGGAGGCAACGGATCACTGTACAGAAGAATTAGGCTAACATTAAGCAGGCAAATAGTTGAAGAGCAAAGAGTAATTCAGTACTGTGTGTGTATGTGTGTCTAACATGGTAGCACTCTGCAACCCAACACAGTGCTAGTGTGTTAATAGTATGTGTAAACACGCAGCACTGTGTTACTGGCTGCGCACAAACTCTCTTGATTATGTTATGTTCTTGTAAACCTGCTGTGCAGTGCCTCACTGCGTCTGAGCTAGGTTTAGCTCCATATAAATACAATATTTCAAAAGGCAGAGCATCAGCGCCACATTAGCAATCGAGGCATATATTGGCCAAAGTCAGCCTGATGGTTGTTCTTATAATGAGATGTTGGTATATATTTTGCACATCTTTCACAACTAATATTTTACAGTACCAATGCCAGCATATTTTGGGCACAGTCAGTATGAACATGGTGTGCAATGGCATTCTGGTATATTGGACACAGCCAGCTTGAAAGTGTTTTCTAACAGGGCACACCAAGCACGAACATGCTTTATAGTTGCAAGCTGCAAAACATGTATTTGCCACAGGCAGCATGAACATGTGTTCTTACAGTGGAAATGCATGCATATTTTGGGCTCAGCCAGCATTAAAATTGTGGCCTGCTCTTATATGTTGGACATAGTAAGCATATAAATATGTTTACAGTGGCAATACTAGCAACATGAAAATGTGTTTCACAGGGCAATAGTGGAATATATTGTTGAGGTAGGCCTTGTGTTTTTTGAGTTAGCTATCACAAACATGGGTTGGAAAATACTCCTTTGTACTATTGGTGACCTGGCATCTATTGGATTTTTTCATTTGTTGCCCTATGGAATCAATATTAAATTGCATGGCATGAAATTCAGTTTGTAAATGCCCCATTACAACTGGCTATTTAAGCCCCAAGCCTAGCAACCTGTTTCAAGGATTCTAGATTGCTGCACTCACTCATGCCAAATCAGAGAAAATATGTATGCCCCTTCACTTAAAACAATTACCAGCTGACACTGATATCTGTGACTGTTCACTGATTTCATTAAAGGGATCTACGTGATTTGTCCACGGGTAAATTAATTGCGATGGAAATGTTTGCATGAGAAATGTACGCAAGACAAAATGTTTGTACATTTCCCATGCGAACATTTCAATTACAAATCACACAGATTCAAACACACACCATCACTCACACCTTCACTCACACCCCCAACCGACCCCCAGCACCCACCCACCACACCCCCACACGCCCTACTTGCCTTTCCTTCAGACGCGCTGTGTCCCTGCAGCGCTGGTTCCCTTTCACTTATGTGATCGGAAACCGGCGCTGCAGGGTCCTTTTCTTTTTTTTCTTTTTTGTTTAAACTTTTGCTCGGATGAGCTGCGGGGGTGTCCCCTGCAAACCCTGCTCACTGTAATGAGTGGGGTGTTGCGGGGGACACCCCCCCCAGCCCCCGCAGCCTTTTTTTTTTTCATACCGACCCCACCAAAACACCTAAACACATACCACGAAAAGTTCAAACTTTTGGTAGTTAGAACTTTTCGTGGTGTGTGTTTTAGGTCTTTTGTTGGGGTCGGTAATTTCTATTCGGACATTTCGTCCTATTCCCATTAGAGAGGTAGGAATCTTGATTAGCTTGATGTTATTTATTACATGCTATAACCAATGGCCTTCTGCATTTGTCATTTAGGACTTGTGTCAGACTACTGTGCAGTCACTCTTGAAGCAGGAGGAAGCCTTTCTGGCATCAATCGCTCACATAAACAAGATCGTCCTCCAACCTCTTCTACAAGCAGGTAAGAAAGGAATTCAAAGAAAAGAGTCTTCAATGTTTTAATTAGCTTGCACATACTAGGTTTTCTATGCTTAGCAAGTGGCATCCTACAAACAAAAGAGTGATTAGGTATTCAGTTGATGGCTACAAAGGTGTAAAGCAGCCTTGGTGGGGCATTTCAAATGTAATATCATGCTATCCCACTCCCAAGACTTTGACTCATGTTCATATATGGTTCTGTGATTTGGGGACATGTGTATAAGGGGTTATGTTATGTGGCCCATTCTTCCAAATTGACATGTTCCTTCTTGATGACAAAGTCAATGTCATTATCTGTTTGTTGCGGGTTTTCCAGGGGTTCCTGTCTTGAGATGGTGCACAAACAAAAGTCCCAACACAGACAAAGTCATAGTCCCAGGTTTTAGGGTTCACACACACTTTTAAGTGTCTCAGGTGGTTCCTCCTCAACCTGCAGGCCCCAGTGCACATTATTAAGTAGGAAGTAATAGGCCTGGATTTGCTCTGTCTGGAAAGCATCTAGCTCTTGCTCCAATCTCCTAGTCTCAACAAGGTTTTGGCCTTATGCCAATGGGCTGAGGCATTAAGAAGGTACTCTCCTTGAGGTTTGAGCTCCTAGACTTCTCGGTTCCTACTTCCAAGGGACTCAAACTTTTCCCCCTCCTTCTCAGGAGCTTGTTCCTGCAGCTGCCTGTATCCCCCAGATAGGGCCAGCCAGGCCCACCAGAACCTCCTTGATATGACTGTCTTCCTCTTCCTGTCATTCTCTGCTTTCCTGATTCTTTCCTCCTGCCATGGCACCATTTCTCTTTCTCCTACCTATGTTAGACTCCAATGGCCCGATTCATAGAAATGTGCACAGAAATCTCGCAAGGGACGCGCACGGAGAAGGACACTGTGTGAGCCTGCGGGCTGAAAGAAAAATGTGCGCCCTGTGTATTCATGGAACTTACAGCACCGGAAAGCCCCAGACACGCCCACAAAGCATTAACAGACAGGACAGCTACCGTTGCACGCTCCCCGGGGTGTGAATACACACACCCTTCAAACAGTGTGTGGGGTCCCCAGCAAGCAAGCCTGCATCTCAGGGACCATTAGCGGGGTCCCCCGTAACTGTATCTGGCACCCCGACAACATGTGTATACAAATATTGTAACTTCCTTTGACACAGGAGATCTGCGTGCAAACCCCCGGAAACCATTCCTGGACCCTGCTAAACGGTGTATGCACACCCCTAAGTTAGATCGGAACCCCGGTTGTGTACATGCATCCCTATATCTGACATGGCACCCCATCTCCACGCTGCGATTCCTACTTGCAAGTGTACTTGTGCCTGCCTTTGGGTGGCGGATAGTATGAAGGACTTGCATGGCCATTTCCCGGGCGAAAGGTTGCTCGATTGAATCCACGAATATGTCTGTGCCACGCAATTGTGGGCGTGAGAGTGACTGCCTGCAGCCCGTCACTTGGAACGGCCATTATTTAGTAAGTTCTTCCCATTTTTGGTGTTCCTCCACCTTCCCAGCCCTCTGCGCTTATCATTATGCTTGTCACCTGCCTCTTCCAGATCATTGCCAATCTCCTCCCTCCTATTGTCAACCACCTCAGTTCCTCCAACCTCCACCTTACTGTCAGTACTCTCCTTCAGACCTCTCCTAATTCCTCCATAATATGACTAACCTACTCCTCAATTTCACTATTCTCCAAATCCTATACCACCTTCCTCCAGGAACCAACTCATCTTCACCTCTTCCACCTTTGTCTAGAAGTCTCTACCATCCTCATCCCCAAAAGCTCCAACAATCTCCTGCTGGTCACCAAATGTATTGTTGTTGTTGTTATTAGACTCTACCATCTCCCAGATTTCTACCCAGCACTAGTTCCACCTGGCGTGCCTTCATCGAACTCCCTGGACCTCAATCCACACACTCAGTCATCCTTTGCTGGCCACACCCTGACTCATTGGTCTCTCCACCAACATCCTCTTTGTTAATGTTTTTCCTTGTACTGTTGCAATCCACCTGGTTTCAGGGGAATCACTTCAAAGCCTCAGTCAGATTCTCTAGATGTTGCGAAGGGATGTGCTGCATACAATGTTGAAAATTTGCATCTTTCTGACTATAGCTATAACTGTTGGTAAAACAATGTTACACATCTATTGTTTACTGACAGAGTACTGCAAGGCAGGAGATACAATGTTCCAATCTCACCAAGATCCAGTGTTCTGCATTTAGAGATTTTAAATGCTTTACCAAGGGTTTTTGATGCATACTATTCACATGGTGAATAAATGGGAGACCTATGTCTTGCACCGACAGCCTCAAAGAGTGGCAGTAACGGCAGAGTGGAAACAGAGATGGCGGAAATGCAGGTGAAGGATTGGTTCAATACTCTAAACCTGAAATGAGATTAGTTGCATCCAAAAGTAACAACCAATTCCAAACCTGTCCCAATTGCAGAACAGGTGCAGATAATCACTCAAAGCCAATCCAAGTGGAGGATATAGAGCACTATAAAATCAAGAGACAATAGACAGTCAACGCCAGTTTTTGAAGTAGAGAGGAGGATAGAATTTGGAGAGTAAGCATTAGAATTGTGTAGAGGCACCACAGCTGGAGAGAAGAGCCTTCTCTTTACAGCCTCTGTTCCTGAATGACACTTACAGAGTGAACACAGGACACAAGATGGCGTTCCACCAGCTTAATGAGAATTAGGGAAGTGCCTGCTACTTATCCCACTCATCCTCTCCCCTAAACTTCTACACAGGAGTTACAATCGTCGAGATGGTTTTGTGAATGCTTTCCCTCCTTGTCTATTTCAGATCCCGATGATGCAAAAGGTAAGGAGCTCATGCGACTGCTGCAGCTGCTGAATGACCGGTACTGTGCTGTCTGGGATTGGACGGAGGAAAACTTCAAAACACTAAAGCAAAACTTCAGCCAACCGGAACCGCTACTGAGTATCGATGACATCTACATCATCCCCAAACGAGAAGGCTTCTTAGACCGCTACGTTCAGTATGTACAAAAGTTTTACATATACGATTTTTACTCTGAAAAATGAGGTCCAGAACTGGCATTTATGTGGGAAGTTAATAGTAGAAGAATTGTTTTGATAATAATAAAAGACAAACAAGCTCTGTGAATTGACCTTCTCTTCTTGAATTTCAGTTCAGCTTTTCTGACAAAGCATGCTGGACATCAACAACAACTATATCACTGTTCACAATAAACTAATGTGTGATACAGCAATATTTCGAATATATATCAATTGGAAAAGATTACAATATTTGGTGAAAATGGAGAAATAGCAGAAACCCCATGGTCTCAAATCCATGGGAATAGGACCATGTGCCTGGCTTTGTCCAATACAGGCACTCTGGAGAAGGTCAGCTTTCGATTGGAACCTCGCCAACCTGCTGCTGCAGTCACTTATCACAAGGAAGAACATACTAAAACCCGAAGTCTGACCATGCTGCTCCAGAGGGCATGCCTACCTTGTCCTAGGTCACACAGACTCCTATTCCGGTGGTCTGCCTATGCTGCTGGAACAGAAATGGCAGCCTCCAGTTTCTCTACAAGGGTCCGCCCTTACTGTAGGTAGAAGCCTGAAACCCTCAGCCTGTGAGCCTTCAACTTCTTCTGTGTTCTTTGTTTTGTGTAGACACACAGCACCCCGTTACTGTATACCCCTCAAGAGTACTGCCTCTTAATGTTGCCCTAATCCTGCCGTTCAGCACTCTGCTTCTTCCTAGCTGGATCTGCGCTATATAAAATAATAGTAATAATAAAGTACCCACGGTGCTCACATCATTAGAATTAGTGGAGGAACCAGTCCTGCATTGTTCGCCGTAGTTTTAATGAAATGAGATATGACCCATTGTGTTCAGTGCACGCAAATGGGTTCAGAATCTGCCTCTAGATTATACGCACATCACTTAAATGTTAGAAGTAGCTGTCACCACAGTCTGTGCACTGAATTTCAAGTGAGAAAGCAAACGATCCAAGCCCCTAATTTCACAAAGTGTAAGGGAGGCATGGTATCACAAGTAGACAACGACACAAGAGTTGCACGTTTCAAAACCTTTATTGTTAAATTCAAGGGGTTTGGAAAAACTCCTGTCTGGCCCTATTACTAAGATGGGAGTAATCTCGACCATCAAATAATAAAGGAGCAGTCCTAGTCAGTTTTAGTAAACAAAAATAAAGTCCTATATTAAGAAAAACCTAATGCGTGCCCTCACTCTAATACACTCTAATGCAATATAAGGATATGTATCTACAAAAGGAAAAATCAGTGGTGAAACTAAATGTCAGAATGGCAATATAAACCAGTATTAATTCTCATCCCCACGTTGAACAGCACAGGGTTGGGTGGAACACTTGATGAAAGAAAACACTTGCAAACACAGTTAGGCCCTTCAAGTCTGAGTCACAAGTTCACAGGTTTAACCTCTCGGTTTCCATTCTCCCAAGGCCAGGTCATCCTTCAAGCTTCTACACAGTTTCAGCAAAACAGCTTCTAAGTATAATATTTGATCAAGTTCAAAATTAGTTCCCCTCAATCGGGCTCAAACCTTTTTTGCTTGGTGCGGCTCCCTTTTCCAAGCTTTCTTCGCATCCCACACTATAGGTTCGCCTCAGTGGAGCTCAAACCTCATTTTGTATTTTGATTTCGCTGTTGAAGACTTCGAAACTGGGAGATTTTTGCTCTCACCTCCACATGCGCACTTCAACCCTCCTTTCTTTACTTCCACTTTACATATTTTCCTTCAGTTCAATGTCTTTTGATAAATGTACTTGATACGTATGACTTGCTTTTCAAACGGGTCTCCCCCAGTCGGGCTCGCACCCTTCTCTTGCTTTTCATGCAGGTATTCCTCAGTCGGGCTCAGACCCTCCTTTCGTTCTCTTGCCAAATTCAACAAAACAAAGTTCAACAGTTTATGAGCTTTTCACTTCACGCTCATCATCTCTCGCTTTTGCTGCTCTATAGCTTTAAAAACTTTCACAGTGACTTTCGAATGGACAATCTCACAGTTCTTAACAATGGATTCACTTACTCTCACAGTTTATCGGCGCTCAGGTAAACTTCATCCCTTGGATACTGTCACAAGCATTTCAATTAACCCCAGACCAAGCTTTCGTTGCTTCCCTCAACTCACCGGTCGTGTTAAGATACTTTTGGTCTTTCTCGCCTTTGATGTAGGAGTCAGGTTGTTACCTCTGCCGCTTCTGCATCTCCGCAACTCTGCTGTTCACCTGGGAGGGTTGCTGGTAACCTTGTAGCACTCGGAAGGCTCTTTCTCCCTTCCGGCTTGGCTCCCATGCGCAATCCTCACGGCCTTATGGAAATAACGATATCCCGCCGGGGCGGGGGTCTCTGGCTTCCTGCCCCTTCAGATTAACCCCTCGGTTTGTCGCTCTCCTTCGCCTGATTCGCCATAGCCCTGGAGGGACTGCTCCTTCTCGTACACTGCCTTGCTCCAAAAGTTCAACCAAAATAATTTCCTTGGACTTCAAGTGGAACAATGCAATGTTTTTATTTTGCTCCCACTGCACCAGCTCCCTTAAAACGGCATTCCAGTAGTTTTGGGAGCTGCAAAGTTGGGCTTTCTTGTCTGCCCCAGGGGAGGAGCTCTGGTTTGGGCACTGCCAAGTAGACCCAGCTGCCCCTGGTTTGGCTTCCTGAACTTAGAGCTCTCTCGTCATACTGCAGCCTCCCCTGTACTCACAGGCTCTGTAATTTGGCATTCCTCCTTTCTCCAGGCCTTCCAGGGTTTCTCCAGCTCTGGTTCTTCACTCCTGGCCTCTGTGCTTCCTCCAGCATCCCCAGCTCACTAAAAGTGTGTTTGCGTGCTCCACCTTTTATACTGGCTGGGAGAGTTAACCAGAATCAGGTGACAGTGGTTGCCCAGCCCTGCCTGACTTTGCCTGTCCTTGTTGACAGGACAAGATGGAGACAAGCCCATAGAAATTCATGGCAAATTGATTCCTATGGGTAATCATCATAGCTCCAGTCTGCCTCTTCCTCGTCACAGTGGGAGGAATTATGGGAGTTGTAGTATTCTTGAGTGGTGATTGGAAAAGGAGGAAAAATATTATCAGGAGAAGGGGAACGATCTTGTTTTTAAAATATGGGGTGCTGTGTTTGTTCTCCTTTTCCTGGTTCTCCTACGCCTCTCTTTGGTGTCGGTACCTGATGTAATTGGGGAGGGTGCAACATGATAAGACTTCCAATAATCTATAAAGGTGGAGGAAAGACCGGGTGAGGGTTTGTCCAAAAGTGGGGAATACCATGTCTCTCTCGAGGGGTTCCTCCCGCAATCCCCAAGGACCCCCTGCCATTTCTGTGGGCAGGTTGCTTCCTTTAGCTTAAAAACATATTGTATGAGCATTATTTTGTTGGCAGTTAAGGATCTAATGGAGAGTGTGGTGGAGAATCTGTTGTTCATTATGTAATAACCGAATTGTCATATACGTAATACACAATCCTATCACATATTTTTAACCCATCAAGAATATAAGACCCATCAAGTATATAGCTCATAGGGAAAGACTCTTTTAAGTGTGGTTCATGTTATATTGAAGCAATAGAACCAGTGGATAGGAGTATTACCGGTCTGGTAATGCCACTGGGGCACTAGTTACAAGCCGAGTGAAGTGAAGGCTTTAACTTAGCCCCGGAGGCATTACCAGACCTGTAATGCTGCTCTCTGAGGGTTCTATTGCTATTAGTACCCCTGCACGTTGTACCTGGGTACTAATATAATTTTTTTCTGGAGCTGAGAAACAGCATTTAAACCATTTCTGGATGAAAAAAAAGGCATCAAACAGGAGGACTACATATAGTCCCTTGTCCCTTTCCATGGTGGCCTTTGAACTTATTGGAAATAAATAAACAAAGAAAATGGCTTCCATGAAAATGGAGAAGGGACTACAAGTACAAGTAATATTTTTGTGTCAGAAGCTAGATTTGATCATGCACGGGCAGCTAAGCAGGTTTCTTTTGTATGCGCACATTTTGTATACCTTACCCCTGTATTGAAAACATTATATAAAAAAAAATAACATTACCTCTTGGACATGTGAGGCCTTCAAATATTGTCCTAGAGAAAATGACATAAAACAAGGGTTTGGTGTGAGAAAGGTCCATCTGGACAGGATGTTGCTCCTGAGAGTGATCTTGGTGTTAGCTAAATAGTGCAGTAATCGGTTTAAACAGGATCATAATGATGAAGGTCAAGGTGGCCTATGAAGATGTCTTATCTCATCTGTATAGTCTAAGGGTTCTGAATATTTTGTGAGCATGATACGGTGGGTAAGAGGCTTCCCATGCCTCTAGATAGAGGGTGAAGTGTGATTAAAATATAAGAGGTAATGATATAAGGGATAGTGATGGCCAATAGATGTTAGCTAATGTTTGGAGACAAATGAATAGTTTGCTGAGATTTTGTTCACAAAAGTACGTGAGGAAATGAGGCTTGTCCAGCTTGAAGGTTGGGGACACGTAGTCACATTGCAGGCTGCCCAATCTGCCTGGCTGTTAAGTGTCAGGCATATATTTTAAAATGACATTGCAAGAGGACCGGCATTCCATCATGTGCCTCAACACTTGGAAGTCACAAAAATAGGATAATTTCTTGGTAGAATGTTACCATTTGTAATCCGGTCTACTAGTAATAGCACACATCTTGGTGAGCAATTTAAACCGCATTCTCAGAGGATGTTGAATAACTACCAAGGTTTTACCAAAGTTCAGCGGTGAGAAGGTATTTGGTAAACTCTGGCTAGTTAAATGCTATTCAGCTCCAAATGAATACGTTCCTGCTATTGGGATGTATCCGATTATCTTGTCTTCTCATTTGAATTCAATGCAACAACTCAGAGAGGCTCCGATAGTGTGCAGAGCGCAAAAGTGGGTGGAACTGAACAGTGTCTGACAGAAATATTTATTAAATATTAGACTAAAATGCATGTGTTTGTGTGATGAAGAGAAGGAGTGGTGAAGACCAGCACAAGGTGATCAGTTTTTGTTCCTATGAGAAAGGCTTATGGCAAAACTTGAAGAATTCCCAACAGGTAGTTGTTTATATGGGACTAAACTAGAGAGCTATGCTTTAAGGATAAAGATGGTAGGAGAGGTAAGCAGCATCAGACCGGATGTCCTGAAAACGAAAGACGTTCCCAATTGGCAGATGCCTCTTCTAGCTCATAACTGATGGGGAGAGTCAAACGCATGTCAGATGGTGCAAGATATAGCCAACATTTTCCCCACTGATATTGGTCTCCTAAGCAAACTTCCCTATTTGGAAATGTCTCCATTATATTAGAGGCAGGTCTTCCTCAAAGAGAACCATTTGGGAGAAGAGACCTCTCATATGTTTGGATGGAGCTACAGAGAGACCCCTGTATCTGCTGGTGTTTTAGGGTGGAATCTCGATAAAGGAGATACATAGAAAAAGCTGCAGGCTTTGCATTTTCTAGTGTGGTGGAAAGGATACTTTGTCAGAGAATATGAACACACATATGGTGTACTTGAGAGACTTAACATCATGCAAGTGCCTTGTTAGAACTCAGAGGCTTTGGCCATATTCGCACACGTGGCTGACCCTGCTCCAATTCTGCTGAGCTCTCTGAATAACCTTCCTACTTGGAAGTATGTCTCTCCCTCTAATACAGTGTCCCTCAAGGGGGTAAGGAATGAACAATTTGAGTGCTCCCCCTGTGCTGTTGGAGAGACCAGACTATGGAGCCAGGTGTCTTGGCTGGCCTGATTGCAGTGAAGTGATCCTGGCAATCCTTTGCCCTGTTATGCATGTTTTAATCTTGTGCTGGCTAAGGGGCAATGTGCAATGAGGCAGCCCTTGTGGCTGGAACACATTGCAAACAGTGGATGCAGACACATGCTTCCAACCCTGCATTTGTAGTCACAAGACACCCTCCTAGAGACACCTCTCACTGAAAAGGACATAGGTCACAAAGAATAAAAAGTGTTACATTGTGAAGAACACTTTGGAGTCCACAGTAAAAGCAGCCCTTCATGGACTGATTCCACTTTGCAGTCGGTTACCTTTTGCAAGACAGATCGTTAGCGTTCCATGATTTGAGACCACAAATCATTACAGCTTTTCTACAAGAAAGTAAGGAAGCTCAGTGCCAACTTATTCTTTCTTGCAACTCACAAGAGGTTGCAGTGTGTGCGGTTAGCACTATTAATGGCTGCCACTTTGAGAATCATTGGCGTTGCTTATGCAACATTATTTTGTACATCTGGTCCTAGTTTTTTAAAATCTATTATTGCCTGGCTTTTAAGCTTCAAATACAGATGGTGTGTTAATGTAAATGGAGAGAATTCTTAAAATAATGCTTTTTTTAAATAAAGTGTGTTATTCCAGTTTGAGACACGATTTAATAAAAGAAGTAGTTATTCGACTTCATATGTGGCTTCAAATGAATACTTGACAAACTATTCAGTATTCAGCCAAATACTGCCTCATCGCGAGTTTGCCGGTAACCCTGAAATGCGGCGGTAACGCTATTACTGCTGCATTTAAGGGTCTGCCAAATCACGAGTTTGGCCCCAGCTCTGAGCTGGGGGTAAATCTGCCACGAATAAACCCATTTTCAGTGCTATTACCGTGTGCTAATACCGCCGGCTAATACCGCCGGCTGGCGGGGGTTGGCAGTAACGCTAAAAGCCCCAGCGTATCCCGGCTGTGTCATCGCCAGGATACCGCCCAACTCGTGATGAGGCCCTTACATGCTATTCAATACAGCCCTAACAACTGCCGATCTGGATTTATTTCTGCATGCCCTTCCCTGTGTAATTGCCACTGCTTTCACACACTTCATAATCATGCAAAGAGTGGTCTGTCCACTAGGCATTCATGCACCAGATAAAGTACATACCTGTTTTATAGTAACATCTTCACAAGAGATTTCCCTGGCGAGGCGATGCAGCACTCACCCTTCCTGAATTGCTTTTTGCCACCTTTGCGGAGCCACTGTCTCACGTGATTGAGCATGGTCACTAGGGCATCAAAGCGGGCACCGTCAATCAAATGAAATCCTCTTGCGGTGCTCATAACAATGTGCCAAATGTCACTGATCCCTTTCTGCCACTGCCTCTCTTCCAGGATGCCATTGAGAGCAGGCGCATTTCTATTCCCCACATATTAACAGGGTAATAGCTGAACATTTCTTTTATCAGGGGTCAATGAATATAACATTGCCACCACCCAATCGATATGAATTATAATCATGTGGAGTGTGTTTTAGCATCATTTGCAGTATTGTATTTTGATGCCATGTCTCCTTGTATTTGGTTTTATATAATAGAGACTGCGTAAAAAAAGAAAGACAAGAATTTAAAATGGTAGCCAAACCAAAAGCTTTGTAATGCGAATATATTAAACTATAGCTACATTAAAATGTGACAGTGTTTCATTGCAGAAAATGATCATAAAAGTCAAGAACCCAGATTTCCACCTTTCAAAACCCGCCAACATAAGGCATCATTAACACATTTCTTAAATAATATCAATGACATTCTGGCAAATGTCATTGTTGTCAAAGTCATCAATAGATGGGAACATCCCCTGCCTGATAACACAGTGTTATTGTGTTGGTTAGCATAATGCCAACCATTGACATGAGCACCAGATTCCTAGAATGTGTCCACTCCCCACCTCCATCTAAATACATTATTTCAAAGCCCCAGTAATTATTAGACAACCTGGGAATCTTTGCAATCAGATTTCCATGCCACCATTATAACACCGAGTTTAACTAAAGAAGATTTGGCATATCATGGAAAGAAAACCACCCTCCCTCCCTACTGTTCGTTCTAGACCTAATATATGGAAGCATCCAGTTGAACAGGGTATCCCCCTTTAGGCAGCCTCAAGAAACCGTCAGCAAAAATGTTTCTCTTATTTCTAAAAGAAAGATTTTTTTAGGGTACCATCAATGACTGAGCCAAACCTGCTTTATTAGCACAATGTTGTTTCTGACATATGCCACATTCGCAGTTCAAAACCAAGCTTACATGAAGACATTCACTTCTATTCAGACAGCACCCACTTCTATAAAGGCTTTGTAAAGACACCAAAAGGCCAAGGTAACAGACTAATTCCCCCAGCCTACATTCCTAGCAGCTCACAAATAATAGCAGAGTGTTGGCATCATTGCCTTGCAGGCCTCCACCCCATGCAGTGGCACACTCAACAAAGTAATTTCTTCTGGTTTCACAATCCTAACATTGGCATGTAGAATTAAAGGGTCCCTAGTCCATCCTGACCTTGAACCAGTTACTCATATGTTAATCTCGTTCAAAGGGCTGTTAGATGGTTCTCGCCTCAAAGAAACCCTCCGGAGATGCTAATATGTTCCAAAGGTCTTTATTCCCCAAATATACCAGTTCTAATAATTGTAGATTCCTGAAATGGGATCTTTAGGGTCTACCAGGTCCTTAGGGAATGTAGTGCTAGGGCCGGCCCTCTCTCTCTAAACTCCCCAGGTCTTTCCCTTCTCCCTAACCCAGACGTCTGTAAAAGGATGTTAGTTGCTATTGCCAGTAACACCTATCAGGGGCCAGATTACAGAAAGTTCGCACTGGTGCAAGTGCAAAGTTTGCACGGTATTGTCCTATTTTTAAAAACACTGGGACACATTAAAAATCCATTGCACCTGACACGTACAGTTTGGCATAATAAAAGCACCAGGGCTAAAATTGCCCTAGTGCTAAAAAGATACATTTTTGATGCATTTTTGCATCAGGGCAAAGTTTGCCCTAGTGCTAATAGCATTCCGTATTAGCACTAGGGCAAACTTTGCTCTGGTGCAAAAATGTAGTGAAAATGCATCTTTTTTGCACTAGGGCAATTTATTCCCTGGTGTTTTTAATATGCCAAACTGCACTTGCCGAGGTGCAATGGTTTTTTAATGTGTCCCAGTGTTTTTAAAAATAGGGCAATCTTTGCCCTAGTGCTAATACCATGCAAACTTTGCACTTGCACCGGTGCAAACGTTCTTTAATCTGGCCCCTGATCTTCTAGCTGGGACTAAAGGTGTTTTTCCTTATATGATGACTACTTGATCTCTTTGGGCTTTGATATAACTGAGCCTTGGGTCGATACTATACCTGAAAAAGTGAAATCAACATCAAACTATGAGAAAGAACATTTTCGTCCCAAAGAAAATTATGATCCTAGTCCACAAACAATGCCGACCGACAAACCAAAAACCCAATTTAGACTAATGGCTAAATGTGATGAGGACGGTGGGGATTATGGCTGTCGTGAAGATCTGACGACAAAAGAGAAATGGCAGATAAAAATCACGTTTGGCTGTAAAGAGAAGTCTGGTGAAATGCCAAGAAGGGTTGGAAACGGAGTAACTGATGAAAATGAACAAAGAAACTGGAGTTGGATAGCAAGCCATTTAAACCTACGAGGCAATAGATAATGCAAAAATAGTAACGCAAAAGAGTATTTACACATGGGCTCTTGGAACACTAGAGGCTTTCTTGATCTATTTAATAATAGTCTCGGGTGTTTGGAAACATTAAACATTATTTGCCTACAGGAAACCTGGTTTCTTGCCCCCCCCCCCATCTGTTGAAGGTTTTGAAATTGCTTGGAACCCAGCTATCAAGCAGGCAAAAGGTCACCCGATGGCTGGCTTGTTAACTATGGTTAAAGTAAAACATGTTTTACGGATCACAGACGCAGTAAACCCAACTCCTTGCATGCAACATGTGACGATTGAAATCCAGAAAAAAAAGCTTGAAGAAAACGTTAAATTGCATGTTATTGACTTGGATTGGCAGCACAAATCAACAAATGAGTGGGAATTCTTGGACTTCATTGGGGAACTGATAGATTCTATACTGATTAATGAAAAGAATGCGAACATTGTACTACGTGGAGACTTGAACATGGAATGCATAATGTTACAAAATGACATGGAACAAACATGTGCAAAGCTGTATAAATTAAAAGATCGAATAACGGTTGCATGGGAAGAAGAGATGGAAGTGAGAGGAATGTCGCTACTGAATGGGAGTCTCACAGGTGACATCCCTCCTAATCCCACCTGGTGAAGTGAAAAATCTAAATCAATTCTGGACTACTTCTACGCATCGGAAAATTTGGATGGAAAAATAAAAGAGCTAAACGTTGTAGCCATGTCACATAGTGACCATGACTTGGTGAAAATAAATCTATATGGTCCTAACTCAGATACTAAACAGAAATTTACACAATGCCAGGTATAAGTCGATTTAGACCGGATGAGAAACAAATTATAACGTTAGCAAAGATGCTATCTGGCAATAAGAACTATGAAACAACAGATCAGATACAATATCCTGCATTACTACAGTTTTATACTGAAATGAGAAGGGAAGGGAACTCAACTAACTTCAGGAGGAACCACTTTTATGATGCTAACATTGTTGCCAAACGACGAGAACTAAGAAAAACCATTAAATCCCTGCAGAAAAATCCTGTGTGTGAATATAAGATACAGAAAAATAGAGCTAAAGAAAGATACAAGAACTGGCTGCGTTCCCATAAAAGCATCTTAGTGCAGAATGATGCTGAAAAAATGCTGAAGACACTGTCATCGAAAAATTCAAGAATGTTTTGGGAAGTCATTAATAACCTTGAAACACCACAACAAGCGATCCAAAATAATATGGTGACAGAAGCGCACAATGGATAATCCATTACACAAAGCTCTTCACGAAAAGTACTGAGATTGGATACCAAAAACAAGATTTAACCTTACCATGGGATATTACCATCACTAAGAACGACATCCTTGAAAATATCCAAAGACTGAGCTCCTCGAGGGTCCCAGGGCCCGATGTCCTTAAAAATCAAATCTTGAAACAGCATCCAGAGGAGTGGGCTGAATTCTGTAATAACCTCTTTGAGTACATCATTGCAGAAAAAAGGATACTGGGCTCATGGAAAAGTGCAATAATCGTTCCTATATTTAAAAAAGGAATAAGAACGGATCCTAAAAATTATAGGCCGATAGCACTTTTGGATGTTGTGGGAAAAATCTTTGCAACTCAGTGGCTATTACAATTAACCAAATGGATAAAATGCACAGCAGTTGCTGACATTGGTTTTGTCAAGAGGCTATAAGTAAAAGAACTTAAATGTATTTATCCTTCATAGATTTGGCCCATGCCTTCGACAGTATTGACCGTGAGCTTTTGTGGATTAAAATTGATAAGTTGGGATGCCCAACAAGTTTGCTTGCTGCAATTAAAGAGCTTTATTCAAACATGGCCATAAAAGTCAGATTGGATCAGCAGGGGGCTCTCTCACCAGCAATCATAACATCCAGAGGAGTGAAACAGGGTTGCTCACTTTGGGCAACCCTGTTCAGTATGTTTATTGCTGATGTGGGGAGTTTGTTAGACACAACAAGAGCTTTTGCCCCAAATATAAATGGGAATAGATTGACTTACATCTTGTACGCTGAAGACATCGTAATAATAGATGTTACTCAGATAGGCTTACAGAGGAAACTGTCGGCATTAAAACAATATACAGAAACAAATGATCTAGTGATTAATCCGACAAAAACAGAGATATTAGTGCTGCAAAATGTAACAGGTTTGACACAAAGAATGTCGAAAAAATTCAAGTGGTCAATTGGTAAAGAACCAATAAAACTTACTATGGAGACCCAATATTTGGGAGTGATCATGAACTCACGCATCAATGACGATCCAATAATGCAGAAAATCCTCCGGAAATGTAAATCCTTGACAGCTCAGGGATCTGTAATAAATAAAAAGTTTGGGAGCTTTACCTTGAAGCCAACAATTGAATTTTATAAGTCGAAGGTTATTCCAGCATTGATATTCGGTGGAGAGGCGATGTTGGGATGTCCAGCTTCAATGTGGTCATGGTGTGAAAATAGATATTGGAGCAAAATTCTACAGTTACCAAGAGGGGTTCCCCTTGCTTGTATTAGATTTGAGCTGGGTTTAATCTCGATTGATGCAAAGGTGATGTGGAATATGCTTTCAGTGTATAGGAAAGCACTTGGGGCGGATGATCTACCGCAATATCAAATCCTGTACACAGCTGCAAATACCTCAGATGAATCAATCTTGAGGAAGTGGAAGCAAAACTGTACAACCCTTCTTAAACAACTGGAAGTCGATGAAGAAACGCTAATTCAAAATCCAAATGCAGTGAATAAAAAAATGTGGAACCAGGATTGGTGTGAAAACTTGGAGCAGAGGGCCCAGCATAGGTGTATGGCGCAGGTTGCTCCTGAAGCAAGATTCCTGAACACGCTTCCCAAGTATTGAGAAACCTTTCCGTGCAGTAAAAAAAAGGAAAATCTTCATGAGGTTTTGTCTGAACTTGTTCCAAACCAAAATGGTGATGAATATTAGAAGTAATGATAAAACCCGGGCGATTGTTGTAGGTTCTGTGGGTCGGAAAAAGAATCACTGAAACATCTGGTGTTATACTGTAAGAAATTAACCGGCATTAGAACCACACATCTAAGAAATGAAATAACAAAAAGACATCATCTGAGTGGAGATGTTTGGTGGAACTTGATGGCAGAGGGAACCGACAACAAATTTACATTTACACTAACATTTTTCTTAGAAAAATTGGAAAGTAATCTGACAGGAAAGGAGTGAGGAGGTTGTTGTTGGTCTGGCTTACATGAAGAACTTATGATTATCTTATATGTGTCTAGGAACAACATTAATAACATGCTGGGCCCCATTACGACCTGGGCTGTAGCCATGCCGCTATTGGTGGCATGGCTGCCGCCGGAATCGCGTCCGGGTCCGGGTCCTCAGAATGAAGAATTACCGGGCCATTCTGAGTTCGGAAGGCCCGGTAATTCCTCCCTCCAAGGACCCGGACCCGGTCCTTCCCCATTCCCATTTCAACCCCCGGAGGGCTGAATGGGAATGGGAGAGGGAGCAAACAACGGGCCATTACGAGTTGGCCCGTTGTTTGCTCCCTCTTCCCCTCGCGGGACCCGGTAAGCACGCCTGGTTTGAACGCGAGGGGACCTCGTAATGAGGCGGTACAGGGTAAACGGCGCTGCACTTTTTACGGCGCCGTTTACCCCGTACCGCCAGGATCGTAATGAGGCCCGCTGAGTTTTATTTTGTTATCCATAAGAAGTCGTAAATTGTATGCTTTTTAGCTATCATGAATGAATTGTAACAAAAGTAATATAAGGAAAGTATGAATGTATAATATTTTAAATGTTTGTAATGAACTATAAAAAATAAAAAAATAAAAAATATATATGATGTCTAACTGACTCCCTATGGCCTTCTAGTCTTTCTTTGACTCAGCCCACTTAGTGCTCTAGGGAAATCGTTAAGGATGGGGCCTTCTTTCACCTGGTAAAACAAAAGAGGTGATTGCTGGAAGGTTTAGAATTAATTTTAACCACTGGCATTGCTCTGGGCAACCCTCCAGACCAGCATTATTCGCCTGCCAAGCCATTACAAAAGGGGAAAGACCATAAGCAAATCAGGCTTGGTCCTACCCCAAAAGGGACTGTCCAGCCAAAACTACTAGGTCACATCCCTTCTTCATGAGACCATAAGCATCCCCAAACATGTTTCAGCCTCTTTGGGCATCATCTGTGAGGAAAAGCGTGGGCCTCTAGGACCAGCCACCATGCTCAGTACCCACGTCTGGCATTGCTCCGGGCAACCCTCCAGACCATCGTTCTTCACCTGCCAAGCCATTACAAAAGAAGAAAGGCCATATGCAAATCACTTTTTCGGTTATAGTTTGTCTCCCTATGTGAGAGAGGGTATGCCCAGGCATAGGTCCCTTGCTCGCTGCGCCATAGCGAACCAAGCTGCACTTCACCGATGAGGCCCAACAAGGCCGAAACATTTCTGGGTTTGCTTGTGTTTCCCTGCAGAAGGGACCCGGCCTAGTAGTTTGAGCTGGGCTGCTCCCATTAGTGGCAGTATCTGACTGATTTGCATATGGCTGGACCCTTTTGCAATGGCGCAGACGGGCTAAAGAACTGTGATGTGGAAGGTTGCCCAGAGAAGTGCCAGTTGTCCAGATTAATCCAAAATCTTCCACCCATCACTTTTGTGCTTATAGTTGGTCTTCCTATGTGAGAGAGGGTATGCCAAGATGTGGGTTCCTTGCTCGATGTGCCATAGGGAATCAAGCTGCACCTCACTGATGAGCCCCAACAAGGCTGAAACATGTCTGGGTTTGCTTGTGTTTCCGTGCAGAGGGGACCTGGCCTAGCAGTTTGGGCTGGGCTGCTCTCATTGGTGGCAGTACCTGGCTGATTTGCATATGGCTGTACCCCTTTGGCAATGACGCAGGCAGGCTAAATAACAGTGGTGTGGAAGGTTGCCTAGAGCAGTGCCAGTGGTTCACATTAATTCAAAATGTTCCACCCATCACTGTTTTTTGGTTATAGTTTGTCTCCCTATGTGAAAGAGGGTATGCCCCGACGTGGGTCCCTTGCACGCTGCGCAATAGGGAACCTAGCAATACCTCACTGATAAGGCCCAACAAGGCCGAAACATGTCTGGGGTTGCTTGTGTTTCCATGCAGAGGGGACCTGGTCTAGCGCTTCGGGCTGGGCTGCTCCCATTGGTGGCAGTTCCTGACTGATTTGCATATGGCTGGGCCCCTTTTGCAATGGTGCAGACAGGCTGAAAAACAGTGGTGTGAAGGTTTCCCAGAGCAGTGCCAGTGGTTCAGAGGAATTCAAAACCTTCCACCTATTATTTTTTTTGGTTATTCTTTCAACTGGTGTCACTCTCTTGTCTCTCATACACGATCTTACCGAGCCTTCATTACAATGGCCTTAACAAATGTTTTCCTCCCAAGTGTACTACTGTCCGTCTGATCTCTCACTCCACCTTTCCATCTCTACAATTCGATCTTACCTCTGTTTTTACTCCTGCTGTAACTATTCAATTATTTTTCAACTACCACTCTGCTGATACCTCCATTGTTACACTTTCCTCCCTCCTTGCTCCTACTATACCTCCAGTATTACTACTATTGCCTCTTATTTCTTACCATTACTCCTACTCCTATTCTGCTACTCACTTTCCCTACTACCGCCTGTCTGCTACCCACACTCTCTCTCATTACCACCACCCCCTCTCTACTATGACTGTCACTCACTAAGATTCTCTACCATCCACTACTACCAACGGATATGGGTTGTTTGACCTACCTAAAAAACTTGACCTACTGCCGATATGGCCTATTTATTTGTTCAAATACTTTTTTAACTAATGCGGGGGGAGACCCCCAGATTCACCCCCTTCCAGGCTTCCCCCTACCTCAACCTATTTCCTTACCCCACAACTATTTTTTTATAAAAATATACCATTTGACCTACCGAATTCAACCAATAAGATGCAGGCAAATCGGAGTAGGTCAAGTTGGCATTAGGTCAACTATGCAATACCCTACAAACTACCACCTCCTACTCACCATATCACTCTACTATTCCCACAACTACTACCACCTCTGCTACCACTACTGCCCTACTACCCCTACTCTACCTCTACTCACACTCTGCACGCACACACAAATACTCCACAGAACCCCTCTCTCCAGTAGCTTCCGCACTCCATTTCCTAACTTTCCTACTGGTCTCTCGGATGTCCTGCGTCAACTCCTGTCCTCACCAAACTAACCCACACTCAACCACTCACACAAACTTACTTAAATATGCCACCCCCTTCCAGAATTGTCCACTTACCTTATCCAATAGCCAATATGGCATCAGGGTTGTGACAGGGGATGGGCTTAGAAAAGGCTTAAAAGGGCTTGTAAGCCCTGCCCCCCCTTTTCACCAAACTGCTGCATTGTTTCTAACCTGGACCATAATTGGGACCAGAAGCGACAGCTTTTTAGGGCCTTCCTGGAGACCCACTTTTGCCCCAAATAATCCCTGGTGCTTTGTTGGGTTTTGTTAGGTCTCTGTGGGGCCTTTTAAAAAAATATAAATAGCCTACCTGGTGGGCTAGGTGGGTTTCTGTGAAGCCCCTTGCTGCAGCGGCCCTAGTGTTTCTTTCCAGACTGCGTCCTCAGGTGGCCCAATGCCATGGCGCTTGATGCACCCTGCATCATAGCGCTGACCGCTGCTGCACAGCCCCAGATTCTTCCCTGTGGTGGTTCCTGCTCCTTTGGCTGTGCCACTACTCTGTCTGTGGCGGGGTCCCTAATGGCCCTGCTGCTGCCATGCTTTAGGTAAGGTAGTGTTGGAGGAGGTTCGTTCTCAATTTGTCACCGGTTGGAGTGTTGGGGTGGGCAGGCTCTGTCACAAGGGCCTTATTCTTCTTCATTAGTAAAACAACAAAAATTCCATAGATGAATATAGGAATTAGCAAAAATAATGCACTCAAATTAATGCATGCATTGAAGGAAACGTTGTCAAAGCCAAATGTTTTGGGTTTTGTACATGCTTTGGATAGGTGTGTACTGGTGCTGCCAGCATATGTCCAAATACGCAACACATTGCTAGGTGGTTCCACCACGTAGTTCCATAATTGTCCACGTTTATTCATGAAAGGCCCACGAAGTCACATGATATGGCAAGTAACATGGCAGGAATTGCTACCATATAGTAGTCATTGCCACTATATGGTCAGGTAATTAGATTATTTTCAGTTATTCTCATTAAAATCAGCTACTCACTCCATTTTAATCAAAAGGCCCCAAACAGTGTTGCTGTGCATCTCAATGTTGCTGTACACTGATTATATCACAGTTTTCTATAAAATTGGAAATCTATTCGTTATTGGTAAGTTTCACTCAGCACACCATCACCTACATTTAAAACTCAGTGCTCAGAAACATGGAGCTGGGCAGGGCTTACAATGTAGCAGGAACAAACATCTCTGGAAGGTGCTATCATCTTTCGTGATGCTGTGCCAAGATTGTCTGACCAATTGATTCTGCCTGTTCAATTCAACTGTGAGGTGCCTGTGTTGTGTTGGTTGTTCAACAGTCTTGTCAGTTGGGGCATTGATGCATCGAACTACCTTGCTTCCTATTGTCTATATTTTCTGTTTCCCATGGTGCCAAAATGTTAACTGTACCACTTTAGAAAGTTTTGAGACAATGCAGTACGTAACAAGCCCTCAGCTAAAGAAAGTTATAGTTGCAAACAGCTAAGGTAATTTGTGTGTGTCGAAAGAATTACAGTAACAGGTAGAGAGCTCCCTAACTTTCAGTCCTTAGGACAATGCTGCCTGTCAAGGGAAGTTGAGGTGTCCTTTGCAACCGAGAGTCTAAGAAATATTGCTGTGCCATCACAGATGCATATTTTCCTTCCTACTACTGCAGCCCTCACTTGGTCTCCAGTTTTACACTTGCCTTATCAGTGCTGTTATTCTGCATCTGTAGTCACTTTCATCTATGCTGTGGTCAGGCACCCTAGTGTTGGTTAATTTTAGCAAACAAGTATGTCAATATTTAGGGACTATGCAAGTAAATAAATGTATTTAGTATATGGTGCCACTTTTAAAAGAGAGTGGAGATTACATTAGGACAAATTCATCTTTTATAACCCACGTAATACCAGAGACCAGTCTCTAAACAGCGGAATGCGAGTCGAACCTGTGCTGATCTGTGTTGACTTTCTCCCAATACAAACATGTTGCCCTTGAGCTATCCTCCTGGCCTTTTATAATGGCATTGGTGTTCACTAAATTAAATGCCACAGTTCAGAAGATCATTAGTGATTTCTGTAAATAGCACAAGAGTAATATGGTGTAACATGTTGTGTGGCATTATTTATGTATTTAATAAATTTATATACAGGAGGAACAATGTTCTTTTGACCACAAAAGAACATACAATGGATAAGAAATTAGATTTGATAGGAATCAGTGAGCTTCTTACAATGGGGTGAGTTTGAGGGACATTCTGACCGGTTTGTGGAGAGGTGTAAATGGAACAGCCATCAGGGACAATACATAAGTGGATATACATAGATTAAGAACAACCAACATTGGACATGTTTAAGTGCAGGTAGGCAATATGGCCAGCTGTGCTCAGAATGTGACCATGACGGGTGAAGTGCTAGAATGGCAGCAGAGGAAGTGAGAGACAGAGGCAGGTTAAAGGCGAGGGAAAATTGTTAGCTTGCAGGCAAACGAGGGGTAGGTTAAGAGGGTAACACAGAGGTGAGGATGTAGGCCCTCATTCCGAGTAGGGCGGTAAGGGATACCGGGCACCAGTAAGGAGACCGGTGTCAGTAATCCCTTACTGCCCTACTATGGGGTCCCTTAGTGGGTCCCTTCCTTAACACCTGGTATGACCAGGTGTTAAGGACGGGACCTGTTAAGGGACCTGGGTGCAAAAAATGGGCTTGGCATATACCGGCCCGTTATTTGCGCCCTCCACATTCCCATTGAGCCCTATGAGGGCCCTATGAGGGCTCAAATGGGAATGGGGAATGGTTTGGTAAATGGGGACTTACCGGTTCCTCCAAGGTCGGAATGGACCGGTAAGTCCCCATTGTACCAAACCGGAGTCGGTATCGGTATGGGAGGCAGTCATGACGCAAATAGCACCATGACTACCACCATACTCGGAATGAGGGCTGTAGAGTTTTATTTTGTTTTTGAACAAATCCGTGTGGACTGTTTCTAGTATGTCATGGGGAAGGGAATTCCATGCAAGTGGGTCAGGAAGAGAGAGGAAGCCCTAGGGTAGTCGAAGAAGCAGATCGTAGATTATGAGAATGTGTATCGAACTGGAGGAGGATCGATACAGTGGTGCCTTACTGTGGATAGAGTATTGGACCATGAGAATACATTTAAATCTGGCCCTCTTTTGCATCATCAGCCATCAGGCCTGGTGATGGTACGAGGAAGTAAATGTGAAATGAGGGAGTTCAGAGAGAGTCCTGGTAGCAAAGTTAATGATCTTGTCGAGAGGACAGAAAGCATTGTTGGGAAGAACACAGTGGTCCAGTTTAGAGAAGACAAGAGTGGTTAAGAGATGCTTGGCTGTGTTGAAAGGAAGGAGGTGCCTGATTTTCCTAATATTTAAGAGGTTGAGGTGAGCTGCTTTACCAGTTTTGGAGATAAAAATAGAGAAGGTGTGAGAATGGTCATGGATGACGTTGAGGTTTCTAGCTGAAGAAGAGTAGGGGTGAGTGTCAAGTGGAAACTAGATAGGCAGAGGAAAAGATGAGAGAGAGCTTCTGGCAGGGAAGAAGAGTACCTTTATTTTGGTATAATCTAACATCAGAGAGTGCAAAGCCATCCAATATTTAATTGCGGAGACAGTTGGAAATTTTGATAGATCAGAGGAGGGTTCAGGAAAAGAGAAGAAGATTTGGGTGTTGTCTGCAAAGAGCTTGTACGAGAACCCAAAGGAGGAGATTAGTGCCCCAAGGGCAGATGTGTAGAGTGTAAAGAGGATTGGACCCAAGACACAGCCTTGTGGAACACCAACAGATAGAGGAGTGAATTGAGAGGTGTTGTTGCTTCATGAGAGAGAGAATTGGTGAGATGCAAGATAGGATTCAGTCCAGGCAAAGGCTTGATCATGTATCCCAAGAAGAAAGAGAGTATTAAGAAGATCAGAGAGATCGACAGTGTAAAAGGCTGCAGACAGGTCTAGGAGAATTAGGATAGAGGACAAGTTTGAGTGCTTAGCAGAGGCGATGAAGTTGGACACATTCATCAAATAAATGAGAGCAGGTTCTGTGGAGTGACAGGAGCGGAAAACTGCCTGAAGGGGGTCTCAAAGGTTTTGGATGTCTCAGAAATTGGTAAGACGGTTGAACACAACCCTTTCAAGCACTTTAGAGTAGTGCGGTAGGAGAGGCACAGGGCAAATCTTAGCCAGTAGGTTCGGGTCAGCCCCTTGCTTTTTTAGGAGAGGGATGAGCGTGTCTGTTTTGAAAGCAGAGGGAAAGCAAGCAGAGTCAAAGGACAAGTCAAAGAGTTTAGGGAAGTGAGAGGCCACTATGGGGGCAATGGGCTTGACTAGCTGAGGACCGATAGGTCTGATGGGGCACAATGTGGGTTAGCCTTCATAAATAGAGGTAGCACTTCATCAGTATTAGTGTGACTAAAGCGGGAGATAGAGGCAGAAGATGATGATAGAGTAGGTGGAGGGTAAAATGTAGGAGGAGGGAGTGTGTGCAAGGTCAGGAGAGAGTCTCTAATTTTGGAAATTCTTGCAGCAAAGTATTCAGGTAGGTCATTAGCTGTGAGAGTGGAGTTGATTGTCGTAGGGCCTCATTACAAGTCTGGCGGTAGCTGTGCCGGAAAAACTGGCAGGCTGCCGCCGGACTCGTAGTGAATTACCGCCTCCGCGAATGCCGGAATCACCGGGGAATTACAACCCTGGTGACCCGGTAATTCCGTAGGCAGAATTCTGTTAATCCCCATTTCCATGGGACCATGGAAACACCGGCACCGTAAATAACGGTTCTGGTGTTTCGATTTCCATCTGCATGCCTGTGGCATTACTCCCGCCAGGTCAGACCTGGCGGGAGTGACACCACCCGCTTGCAGAACTCTTAATCTGCCAGTCCGGGTTTACCACCACCGGATCGGCAGGGTCCTAATGAGGCCCATAGACTTAGGAGGAGTGAGTTTAGGGTGCCCTCATCTATGTTTGTTGAGCACCTGCTGCAGAGTGTGTGTGTGTCTCTATGCATGCGTGCGTGTGTGTCATGAACGTTATATGTTTGGATTTCTGTGTGGATGGTTCAGCCTTCATCTTTTAAAGGTCCAATCGTTGGGGTTCATAACATTCGCTAATAAGCACACCAATTATCAAAGCACTTAGAAATGGGGGAAGAATGTAGCACGAACACATGGAGAGTATACACACACGCACACTAAAACTGTTTCAAATGTTTACTGCACATAACTTAAGTACACCTTTACTGTGATGCGCACTGCATGCGTTTTACAAAGTCTTTGCAACTAGAATAACTCAACATGTTTTATAATGCACCTTTTCATATGAAGCATTGTTTTGAACCTTATTTGAACTGAAGTGCATTTAAGATTTTAGTCACATATTGTATACAAGAATAAACCATGATGAAAAAGCAAATAAAGAACAGGATTAAAAAATCACCACCACCTCTTATTCGCCAAAACCTAAACACTGCATTATGATCTCACTTCTTTACACAGCCTAAACAAACAACAACAGTGTACACCTTGGCAACGCTTGTCTCCTATGCAAAGCGAGAATATTCCTCCGTTTCTTTATACTGCAGCATTCCAGCTTCTGAAAATAATAAAATATTGCACATTGGAGAAAAGAATGTTGTGGAAAAAAACAAGCAAACCTCAATATTTGACATTCAAAAACCTCCTTCTAGGACCTTTTTCAGGGACACGCTGAGTTTGAAACGGAAGCATGAATAATACAGTTGTGCTGTCAAGAAATCATACACTATAGTTATTAGCATGACTCATTGCAAAATATAGGCCAGGTCCACATGGGGTTTCAGGCAGGTTGCAGCACTGGTGTAGTGACTAATGCCATGTTGCGTCAAATCCGAAGGGAGGTGGACGAACTCAGTGCTGATGCTGCTCAGTCGCCTTGGGTACTGTGGAGCAGTGGCTCAACTTTAACAGTCTACTTTCGATGGGAATAGAACAGACCTAAATGGGATAGACTCATATCTTTACCATAGGAATCGAGTAGTCAATGTAGGTCCATTTTTCACCACCTTTTATTTTACATGTGTTGTCCCACAGGGCTCATATTTATCACCTCTTCATTTAATCTGTGTCTGCATCCACTGGCCCATGTTCTGCACCAGAGAGGGCTGCTGCTTTTTAATTAGGCAGATGGCAGCCAGATCTGGGTAAAACCGTCTCGGGATTAGGAATTCTCGTTCTCTACTGTTTAGTACTCTCTGCTTGAAATAAAGTCCTGGCTTGACAATACTGGGATACGAATCAATCTTAGCAAGACAGAAAAAAAGAAATTGCTTGCCTGGGACCGCCTGTCCTCAATTGAATATCTTGCATCAAAAAAATACTGCGCTCTGTATACCACCCAGAGTTACATGACTTTGGACCCCATAGCTACCTTCCAAAAATTAGTAGTAAAAAACTCAAATTATTTATTTTATATCTTTATTTGAATTTACTACCTGTGCTTGATGTCACGGATGCTTGGACTCAAATTCCCTATGGGCATCGTTTATGTCGCTTTTGCTAAGATACTATAGAAACTAGTCACCACGTACATACTGTCTGCACACATTTAATAGATCATCATATCAAGGGTTATTTACATTTCTGTACTGTTGAAAGAATGGGTTCTGACCAGTTTTTGTCCACTGTATATTCTGCTGAGTCTTTAGTGATTGTTGCTGCAGCTATGCATGTTTGGGACTGGGTTCTCCAAAATAATGCCTTTTTGTAGAGACTGAAAATTGCAACATGCTTACTACTTAGTAACTGGGTTTCTCTTTTGTTCTCTTCTACGTTTTATTTCAAAAGTATATTGTATTATTATTGTTTTAATATGCTGTTTTAAATATTCGTGAATGTGTAATTTGTGTGCAGAAGTCTGGATTATCAGCCATAGCATTAAATACATTGTTTTAAAAGAATGGAACCTTTCCACAGAGAAGAAAAATGCCAGACAATATATTCTAACTTTAAATCTATTCATCACTGGAACAGTGTCGACCCAGGCCAACTACGCAAAACTGAAAGTATTTGAAAACAAGTACAACTCTCTTCTGGCTAATAAAAGAGAAACATTTTCTTGAGCCTCAACAGTGGCAAACAATGTGATTGATTCGCTTTCTGTAATATGAGTCATCAATAAACCCCAGCCTAAAGTGTCCTCCCATGTGGCCAGGGGAAGGCAGTCAGTACCTGATCCTAACCCTGTGGGTGGCAACATGATGAAGGATCATATGGGAGGACAAGGTTCTCAAGGGGAAGCATGACTCCATTAGGAGAGATGCATTATTCATCCTCTTCTGAGGATGAGATGGCCCTTATAGATAAATATTGAATGGCTTGCTGTCAATGTATGGTTCCTCTCCTAGAACTACCCAAAATACAGAATAAGAAAATTCTGCTAAACAGCCTAAAGTTGGCAGATTCGAGTTCAGGAAGTAAATATCACAACCTCTAGTTGTTATGATTCTACCTTATATAGAGGCCCAAAACCCAATCCTAAAAAGACCAAAAACATTATGGACATCTTTCTCCTAACACATAGCAATGGTTGTAATAAATGGGGGATTCTCAATCTACAGGACTGTGTCTGATAGGGTCATCATCCTAGGTGAAATGTCATTAAAGGATCAACAAATATTTATATGATAAGCTAAAGCCCATAATACATTCTTTCACAGTTGCTGGATAAGAGGTCCTGCTCCTGAGTGCTCCTGACAATGTTAAGTGTCAGATGACCATTGCTTCTGAGTGTTCACCCTCTAGGGCATTTATTGGCCTCCTGGGCTGATTGCTACAGCCCTCCTGCCAGTTGATGCAGCCCTTTACCTGGGCCCAACCTAAATGACCACCTCTTGGCCACGCTAGAGAGTTTCCAGGTCACTAGCTTTTGTTTCCAATTTACTTGTCAAGTGTTTACTTTCCTTCTTGGGCCTCCCAGGTTCACCTGAACCAGATTAAGTGGTCTCGCTTTGTCTAAAAACATGCACCTTGATTGCTTCACACCTCTTCTGGCCCAGTACATTATTCAATTAACGAATATGTGTGTTTTGGAACGATTTTATATTTTATAAAAGAGTGGCAGCTTGATTTAGAAAGGCATCTTGACATTTTTTCTTGGTTTTTCTTTTCTACCAGTAGAGAATACATTATGCACCACTTTAAAACACGAGTGTGATTACTCATTTTTAATTTTATTTTTGCGTGTGGGTACCCAAGGGGTTCCGTCATGTACTAGTCCCAAGCCCAATGGGGACCTGAGGGGTTCCTTCATGTACTAGTCCCAAGCCCAATATTGCTTAGAATATCGCAGAACGTGGCCCCTTTTGCGCCATACCATTCCTTACCCCAAAGGTGAGGAAGGGGACATTGGCACAAAACTGTGCCAGTTCCAGATATAAACTATTATCTTCAAATGATTGCTATTCTTTGGCTTACCAGCTAGCCATAACCACTAACGTATTGATCGCCCTGCTATTCGCACACCTGGCTTCATCTATGGCACTTGCCTCATCTGCCAGCTATGGCCTCTTGCAAGGAGCACACTTTCTAGACTCTCTTCCTTTGCTAATGACCATGCGAGGCAAGAGATAAATGGCGAGCCAACTTTCCAGCCCCTTTTCCTTTACTAATGACCATGCGAGGGAAGAGTTAAACGGCGAGCCCACATTCCAGCCCCTCTTCCTTTGCTAATGAGCATGCAAGGGAAGTGTTAAACGGCGAGCCCACATTCCAGCCCCTCTTCCTTTGCCAATGAGCATGCAAGGGAAGTGTTAAACGGCTTGCTTGCACTCATTTAACATTTCCCTGAACAGCAATGGTTTACAGCTCGCCTCTTCATTAGCACTCTATGGGCATCCCCAAAGAGTAACAGTCTATCCACTCTGCTGACCTTTCCCCTCACTCATCCAATATTTTAATGCTAGGCTAGTCACAGATGTTCCCATTATTCACAACTTATGGGCACACCAGATAAGCAACTGCCCATTCACTCCCTTATCCTCACCCCTTATAATTGTCATGCAAGTCTATTTACATCTCTATGCCAGCCCATGGTGCCTTCCGTTGCCTTCCCCTTGTGTCATTTAGATACAGTCAGACATACGTATGTCATGACATGCCTCCTTCCTGCACATGCCTCAGCATGACAGCTTTCCCAATCTTCCTGTAGAGGAGCAGCTGTATACATCTGCAGGAGATCCCGCCCCACTACCTCCCCTGTACTGGAGAAATGAGACAGTGCTTTGCCTAACACCAGCTATCATACCAATACCGTAGGGGGTATTTGGAAGGAGATACCAATTGAGACAACCTTATCGAATGTACCCCCAGAGTGACAACAACCTGCAGGAGGAACTCCCTGAAGGAATATGAGAAATAGCTAAGTAAATGAACTGATGACGTCATAAGAAAGTGTGCAAGATGTCCCCGGATAATTGAATGAAGACAAGGATCAACGTGGAAAAGAAGATCACATGTTAACAAAGTGTTGCAGAAAACAAAAGTTCAACAAATGTGCAGATGCTGAAACGCAAGGTAGATCAAGTCATCGTATAAGGCTGGCTATGAGTAGTGAATAGAATGCAGGCGGAGCCACCATTGTTCAGAAACTGGACATTGGTATCATGAAATAAATAAGCCATAAAGCATGAAGAGGGAATGGAAAAGCTGTGTTGCAGCAGCATAATAGGCTCAAAGAGCTGTGTTGCAAGGCTAAATCGCCTGAAGTCAAGATTCTAGAAATCAAGGTCAGCCATCTACTCTGAAGAAGAACGAGTGTGCAGAGGAGGAATCGTCTCACTTTAAGGTGCAAGAAAGAACTCAAAGGATGCCAACTTTTAATTCATTTAGAGCATTTAAAAACCTGCAAAATGTACCAGCTCTTGGTCTCCTGTCCCCTGTCATGTGAGCCAAGGATGGAAATAGAGTTTGAACTTAGAGTTCCAGACACTCCCACTCCCAAAGACGAGAATACTCTGCACAGCCAAGTACAAAGACAAGGGGCCTCATTACGACTATGGAGGTAGCCATGCCCTTAATTAGGGCATTATTAACAAGAGAGAAAAAGGGGTCACTTGAATCAACTGCTGAAGGATCAAGCGGGATACATTGCTCTCAATGTAGGAGCTCAATGAGGGGATAGGCCGGGCCAAGGATCATATAAAATCAGTCAATCTTTATTATATATATATCTAATAACATTAAACATAATGCTGAGATCATGAAAAAACAGCATAAAATTGGGCAATCAATAATAAGGGCAGGGCTGCCTCCATATCGGGTTCCAGGACCGGGTTCCTTCAATGAGGAATTACCGGGTCATTCCAACCTTGGAGGACCCGGTAATTCCTTATTGAAAAAACCCATCCCCATTCCCATTTGAGCCCCCATAGGGCTCAATGGGAATGGGGAGGGAGCTAATAACGGGCCTGTTAATAACGGGCCCGTTATTAGCTTCCTGGTCCCCTTGCGGGACCTGCTAAAGGAGTCTGGTCTGACCAGACATTCTGAGCGGGTCCCGCAAGGGGACCTCGTAATAGGACGTCCCGTAATAAACGGTGCCGGTCCCGTACCGGCACCCTTCATTACGGGAGCGCCAGGGTCAGAATGAGGCCCAATGTCTTGGCAGAAGGCATGGGTGATGACAGATGCAAGGCTAATTGGGTGATGAGGTATCTTCAAGTCCAATCTCCCTGTACTTTGGTCTGGGCTTACGTGCTGCTAAAATGAACCGAATGGTCCAGACATGGCACAGGCAGGCCAACCAATTGTATTAATCTGTATAAGAATGACCTTTTAGCTTATAAAACCAATAAGAAACAGTGTATCTAATGTTTCTGAAATGACATGTTTTAAGAGGTAGGCATAAGTTGTCCACCTGATATCGGACAGCCAATCACAATCCTAGCTGCTATATAAGTGTATATCTAGATGTTTCCCTTAACCAATCCCGACCCTTTATAGGTTTTTCACTATTGCCACATAGTATG
Source organism: Ambystoma mexicanum (assembly GCF_040938575.1). NCBI lineage: Eukaryota > Metazoa > Chordata > Amphibia > Caudata > Ambystomatidae > Ambystoma > Ambystoma mexicanum. The sequence continues at coordinate 171,660,001 of NC_090924.1, read as the reverse complement.
ACGTCTCTCTAATGCATATTTGAGAATAATAATTGTATTTTTTGTGAAGATCACTGAGAGACTATTCGTACGTCCGTTGATGTTCCTTGTAACCTCCCTGTTTTAGACAATTGTTAATAAAACAGTAATTTTCCATCTTCTTGAGTTTGTTCGGTTATTTGGACACTTATTCTGGTGTAATCCCATCGATTACATATACACGTTCCAAAGGGCCATAAGCTCATACCCTCTTTGGGTGCCTAGAATAACACTAGATCGTCACTAGGTATATGGTGTTACCCTTTTCCCTTCCCTACCCCTTTAGCACATCCTCCATCTCTGATGTCCCCCACACTCTGATAGGGATATTGTTTTTCATTGGCACCCCTGACCCATTGTTCAGTATTGCGCTTGACACAAAATGATGTCTAGTTACTATGTTCATTGTCCGCCTTGGTTTGTCATGTGTAGATGTTTGTGGATATATTGTTTTTGCAATTCATTTTTCTAGATATATTTGCCTCTGTGACCTTTCTACCACCAATGTCTCTCTTTTGTACAGTGCTCTGATGCCCATTTGGGGGTGGTATGTGCTATGCAAAACTATGAAATAAAATTTAAAAAAATGGTTTGGCAGAAATTGTATATAGAATGGGGAAGCAAAGCATATCATTGGCTTTGGTCAAAGGAATACTAAGTAGGAGGATACTACACTAAACTATGTGGGAAAACCATGCCTCACAGTGACGCAGATGGGTGTTTCAGGAGTGTCTAGTGTGATCAGGAAAGGTGGACACACTGGATTTTTATTGGAAACAAAGTGTGAACTGTTTTCTGTAAACAAGAACACTACCAAAATAACTATCACTTTTAACCATGCGTCAGCATGTAGGAACTGAACATGTGTGATTGTGTGAGACTGAAAGACTAGTCATGCAGCGAATATGTGTATTCTAATCCTGAAAGGGTCCTTGGGCGAAGAAGAAAAGATTTGCGAGGTGTGGAATATAGAAAAAGTGGCAGAGATTTTGAACTTGCACAGTCTGTTTTGAGTAATGGCACAGTTCTCAATCAGTAAGAAACTTAAGTCTGGTGCCACGCGGAGTGGAACAACCTTGCCTCAATGCTGGACTTTAACTTTAGTACATCAATTATGCAACCGTGTTTCCTTTTTGTGGTGCACGTTTTGTAATGTGTGCATGATGTTGCAATGTGTCCTCGTGAATGTAGGTAGGTTTTAAAATGTCATGCTGGCTGCTAGGCAGGTAGGAGTAGAATATTGTGTGAATAAGTCAAGGCTTGCAAGATTGCAATAACTGAAGCTTTTCAGGCCAACGGACACAATTTCACAGGGCACGAGGAGCAGAAGAAAGTTCACTAAAAGCATTTTTTGCCTTGTGTTGCTTTTGTCTGTAGCTGGGACAACTATCTGGCCTGCATATTTTACACTCTTGCAGGGTGACTTGTAACTCGACTACATTTTCATCAGTTTCCACTGACCTCCAACGCGTCAGCTAAGAAAATTGGTTGTGAATCGACATGCAAATATGATGGGATATCACATGAAGCTAACATGCATCTTCTATTGTTTTTATTTCTGGTATAGGCGACAACATAGGAGGTGTATTTTACCCTGGTTATGGAGCTTAATTTAATACAGTGCTATTTTTATATTATGCAAACAAATGATAAGGCCTTTATCCTTTCTTAGGGGCAGAAATGAGAATACATGAGGAAACATGTTCAGCCTGTCTGTAGTATATACCCTATTATACAAATTGTATATATTGCATAATGTTGTTATTCTCATTGTGGATATCGTCAACACTTTTTATGATGGAATTTTGTTTGGTATTTTACGTTTCATGAATTGTACTTGAAATAAACTTTATTCACTGCTTCTTGGTGTGTGTATATACTTCCTTGGTGTGCATATTAATCTAAAGTGCATATGCCCCTCCACTGTGTATACATATATTGTGGCATGCCCCTATCTTTGCACATATATGTCAGTCATCTGTGTATATGTATATATCTAGTGTATACGACCTTCCTCAATATATATATATATATATATATATATATGTATATATATATATATATATGTATTATCCCTTCTTGGTGCATATGTGTGCATGCCCCTCCTCAGGATGTATGCCCCTTCTCCATGTGAATTTGCCTTCTCTGTGTGTTTGTCCCTTCTCAGGATAAATGTCATTATGTGTCAGTACTCTTGTGTTTATGTCCCTCCTTCTTAGATAAATGCCTCATCGTTTAATATGTTGTATGTTAATATGTTATTTTCATATATAACTTTTCATACCTCTGTATGGGCACTTCATGGCGCTGATGGCATAGTGAGGGAGAGGAGTGTTAGTATTAGAGTACAGAATGTGACCTATATTGTAACAGTGTGTCATAGCGATGCAATGCATGAGTTTGTTTCACACGAGAAAGTGTCAAAACAAGTTATTCTCTCATACAAATCTGCAAAGAAGATGTGTATCTGTATGAGTTAATGTTTCTCTTGTTGATTTCAGATACTTCACCAGTTTTACAAATTTCGTCGTTGTCCAGGGCTTTGACAGAGCTGCTAAGCAAACGAGGTTAGTGAAAATTCTGTGATTAGCAAAATTATGTCATCACAACAAATAACATTGCATGACATTTCACCTGGTAACACCACAAGAAATGAAATCATTCTATCATAAACATGGTAGAAGAGAAAAATATAGCAAAAAGAGGATTCTTAATTTGGGTGATCTTCAGTGGTTGTGCTATTAGTGGTCCTGGCGAGAGGACCAACTTATGGAGGAGACACATTGATACATTCAGTTAAGGCACAGGAAATTACAGTGTGGCCTCTGATCCAGAGTATATCATGACAAACTATGGCCACATTTTGTTCTGGCAATTATATATGCAATACATTGTGCTGTTGTGCATGCAATGGTTACCAAATGTGCATGAAATAGGCACGCAGAGTATTACAGAGCCTGCAACTATGAACAGTTGCTCATATGTCTGTGGGGCAGAAAAATTTCACGTGCTATTTGGCATGTGATATTTACCGAATTTGTGTACAAGATATTAGAGTCCTACAATACAATCAATTACTCATACGATTGTGGGATGGGGAAAGGTTTTCCAGGCGATAACACCTATAAAGAGTGCCCGCCTACCTTGCATTTGTGAATATTTGCAGTAGAGTAAAGAGAAGAGCCATATTATCCAATTATTTACTTTTACGTTAAATCACTGTTCTGAAAGTGTATCACTTATAATAATTTGTATACACTTTCCAATAAACATATTATACAATTAGTGTGGCTTGGCTTGCATCAACTACGGAATTATGGAATCCCAGCCCACCCTCTCCTTTTTCCATTCTTCTGGTCACATTCATCTATCACACAGTCTATCGTGCACCTGGCCACCACGGACCTCTTAGCTTGGCAGCCCAAGTATTACTGTGATGTTGTTGGTGTAGGTGGAGAAATTCAATGCATTTCCTGATAACAAAATTCCTCAACACTTCGAATGTAGCACACCCTCACTCCATCAAATAGCCTTACACTTCAATGTATAATATCTATTGTGGCAGATCAGAAGGAGTGGACAGACCAGGATTCGTTATTTTCAACAATCTCTTTATTGAAATAATACGGAAAATGCCTCACTATCCCTAGTCTATGGATTTCCCTGCCTAACAAAAGTAACTAAGTTGCTCGTCGTCTGTGAAGTCCAAAAAGAAAGCCTGTCCTCGGTCCAAAACTATGCTACGCTGGCCCTCCTACTAAAACAATACAACTAAGGCCCAGTAGAATGACTCCCTTCTCCTGGAATGACTTCCTCAGCCTTAAAGTAGAATCTTCAGATAGTTCTTGGCTATCCATTGCATTAATTCATTCAGTTCACTTAGGGAACTATTCCATGTCCCTGGCTTCCGCTTTTCCTGGTTTTGCAAGATTTTATTTTTCGGAGTCCCGTGCCTTTGAGTTTCCTTCACTTTGCCTTTCTCCAATATCTTTGAGGGTATCTCTTTCTCTAATATCAAACTTATCTTATGAAAATTAGGAACAATCTCCTCTTCCAGTTCTCAGTCATCCTCTGTTTTTTTGGCCTCTCACAAGGACTCCCTGCTCACTGTGCTCAGAGAGACAAAGCTTCACCTCACTGATGAGGCCCAACAAGGCTGAAACACGTGTATGGGGTTGCTTTTGGTACTCTTGTTCAGAGAGGAATTGCCATAGCATTTCGGTGCTGGACTGCCCATGTTGGCGAGACTAAGACTGATATGCAAATGGATATTTCCCATCTGTGAAAGGTACAGTGAGCAAAAAGCGTGTGCTGCAAACTCTCATCTCAGAACAGGTTATCATGCCATGTTCTTTCTGGAGAGGAGCGCCTGCTACCTTTTTTGAAGTATGATACTCTAAGTAATGATTTTCAATCTCTTGTTCACTTGCTCTCTCACTGGGATGTGTACGTTGAGCCCAGTATACAGCTCAATCTCTTGACTACTAGCTGTATTACTATAAGGGAGCATTAGGAAAAGCCCAGTAATGATTCACACTTTCTTGGTTGCTTGCTGTATTACTGGGATGAGTAGGATGAGTCCAGTAACGATTCTCACTGTGTTGGTTACTTGCTGTGTTACTGGGAGGAGTAGGATGAGTTTTTAAATTGTTATATTCATCTTGGTTACTTATACAAATATCATTTTACCACTTATAACTTTTATCCCTCTCACTGGGATGAGTCAGATTGTTCCAATCGTTATATTTGTTCTTCATTCTGTAAAAATCACGACTGTGCCATACATTAAATTTGTCTTGATCCCTCGGTCTCCCACTCCCCCTGTTACCTTCCTTCCACCCGGGTTGAGTCACCAAGTTGGCAGCTTCTTGCCTCAATGTTTCTCTCTCTAGATTGGTTTCCTTCTTTGAACATGTTCCCATGTATTTTTCGTGCAAGTGGTATCGGCTACGACTGGGATTTCCTTTCTCTATCCAGCACAGCAACCACCTTTTCATAGGGCAGCCCACCTCAGACTTAGCCTCACCTCTCATATGGTATTGACTCTGGTTGGAGTTTCCTCTTCCTCCACATCTCAGCCACCACTTTTTCTCTGGGCGCCCCTCGTGGGACTTCATACTCTCTCTGTAGTCTGCCCATTGTACAACGAGTCTTGTGCCCATGTCCTCTGCTGTTCTTCCCCAAGTTGGGAAGCAGCATTTTCTTGTGTTCTCCAGTACCAGAACACCAGCTGGTTTGAAACTCCTGGCTCGCTCAGTCTGTCTTTAGTTCCTCCCACGTTTGTGACACTACTGTGGGTCTTCACCAGCAGGTTGTTGATATCCCTTTTCTTGTTTCTTTCACATTCACTATTACCCCTTTGGATTTCTTCCCCCCACTACCAACTATGTATTGGTTCTCATGTAGAGTGTCACAGTAAAAAATATAGACTGATTCTTCTGGTTTTCTCTGAGAAAGATGGTTGTTATAGGGTTGTTGAATGGGTTGGGAATGGAGTTCCGCATTGGAATGTGAGTCCTTATCCCTTATGGCCTTCCAGCTCCAGGGCAATATACACTCCCTGGTAAGCAGCCACGCTTTTGTAACCTGCTCTTTCAAAAAATGCATTTGTATTAATTCATGCAAAACCAGTCCATTAACAAAAATAAGGAAGTGTGCCAAGTGCAAGAAAAACGGCTTTATTCACTTTATTCAAAATAAAGTGTCGGTCAGGAGTCAAGCAAGTCTACAAAAAACGTAACAAGCCCACATCATGCTGAGGATTATAAGGTGCAAAACCTTGAGATTTGCATAGTTAAAAGAAATAACACATGTGACGTTTTCAAACATAATAATTGGCTACACTAATCAAACCCCCTATAAATCCCTATACATTGGAGTCTACCATTGGCTAATCCATTATCTACAACCCCACCCAGGTCCAACCACTCAAACATCATTACAATAACATCATTGCATCTATTAGGAAAAAGGTGGAGGAATGGGATATAATCAAGAACAGTGACTCCCTTGCCAACAAAAAGCGATATGCATCATATTGTAATCAACATTTTACTACAGGAAAACCTTGTAGCTATCTAACTAAGTTTTGCCCTGAAGGTCTCAGATGTTTTATTCTATAGCTGAGACTGAAGCATTGATTCATGGATTTATTTGTGTGTAAAACGGGGATTTGTGTGCCATTCTGCCCGCAAATCCCTGTTTGACGAACAGCAGAATTGCAGGCAGAATGGCACGCAAATCTGCGTTTTACATGCAAATTATTCCATGACTCAATGCTTCAGTCTCAGGCATAGAATCGTGAATCAGAGTGTTAATGTGCTCCCCACCACGGAATATGTAGGTATCTGGCAAGATTTACCAATTGAGAGCCAGAAATGTAGATACTGTGGTCTGGAACTTGAATCTGCTAGTCACTAATTGACTAATTGTAAGACATTGGTACATCTCTATATAAAGGGTTATGGAAACTTTGTAACCACAATTGACCGTATAACCACTGATCAGTGCTGGGCTACTTTGTACTCGGGCGAATCATTGGTGATATCAGCTTCTGTGTCACGTGTGGAAAAAGGTTTTAGGGAAAATGTAAAAGCATATGCATTAATAACTATTTTGTGTAGAATTCTATTACTACGAATTGTTGTTTTTGAATTGTGTACTTTTAAATTAGTGCTTGCGGGTGACTGACCGGACAGGTTTTTCCTGGCGGGCTCACCGGCACCCGCGATCACAGCACGTCGGATGCACCGGCACAACTCTGCATGTGCCGGTGCATCTGACGTCCCCATTCCCAAGCAGCCCTATGGGGCTGAATGGGGATGGGGAGTCCCATGTTACTGGCACCAGCAAAAGGGCAATTACCGGGTCCCCCGCGCTCGGCATGACCCAGTTCTTGCCCATTCACGGGTGCCGGAAAAAATGCAACTCTGGCGGCAGCCGTACCATTTTTAACAGCACGGCTACCGCCAGAGTTGTAATGAGGCCGATTGAGTCCTATGGGACTCAAATGGGAATGGGGAATTACAATTTACCAGCGCCTGACTTTCCGGAAAGCCGGGGTTGTAATCCCCCGATGTTACCGGCAAGCCAGCTGCCGGTAAATCTTACAAGTCTGGCAGCAACCCACCAGCAGCACCGTCATGGTTACCGCCGGACTTGTAATGAGGCCCAATGTATTGTGAAAAGTTGCAGTACCAGCAATATGCTACACATATCTGTACTAAGATCCTTCAGTTCAATGGCTTGCACTGCATTATTGTGGGGAGGCTGGAAAGGCAAATTGAAACTAATTTCAAGCACAAAGGTGACACAAAAGAGGAAATGAAGGCATGAGGAGGGTTTAAGATAATCAAATACCTTTGCTCAAAGAGGCAAAGTTGGGCTTCTCTAAATCTGAAAATATATCTATAGTTCATTAGCGTGAGGTGATGCTGTTTCCTGCTGTATGAAAGGCAGTAAAGGTTGCTGTTACTCTATGTCGGTCTTTGGGAATTTGGATTCATGACAGACATAAATAGGTATTAGCTACTTTTGGGTCACAAATGGCTGTATTTGGAAACGAGAATATGAATGGCCAAAGTGTTTGTGATCCTGGACATTTGGATTAGATCGAATTGATCATTGTTTTGGTCTGTGGGTGAGGCTTCAATTCTTCTTATTGATCATTATTTGGATAATCTCAGACCAGAGTTAACCCTCTGAGAGTAGCTAACTCACTCATATACATGATGTGTATTTCAATGGAGGACTTTCACGACTAAGGTCCACACTTCCTCTCCTGAGTGGGCCTAAAAACACGTCCTTCCTTCCTTACGACCTCACTTCTCACTGTGACTCTCTAAGTCAATCTGCAACTACTCCCCAGTCCCGCTCATGTCCCAACACTCAAGAGTAAGCATGCGGGCACCAGCACACACTGCTGTTAGTGGAATCTGCGGCACAGCGATTTTACTCTGGAATCTGACATTTTCCCGGCAGAGGGATTCAGACGAGGTTGGAGGATGAGGGGTTAGACTATGTCACACGGCGGATACTCTACTGGCAGCCTGTTCTTCCCAGGCGTTGCCATGCCAGTCAACTACCCTACCTCCTCACAGCACTGTATGCAAGTGTACGCTGCTCTGCGCTAGGCTCCAGCAAAAGCACTGAGAAACCAATACTGGTCTGCAATGAACGGTTAGAATGTAAACGTGAAATGCTGTGTCTTGTGTTCATAGTGGACATACAGTTTGCAGGGCGGCCCTCCATCAGGAAAATTGAAGGGCGATAAGCGGGACAGTGCAGCAGGTGAACCCACTATCATTAGGCAGTACAATGCTATCAAGTGTTCATTTGTATTGAGCCAGAGCCGAACCAGCAGATCAACCCTTTGGCGGGAGAGAAGGGGACAGGGGGGAGGTGGGGGACTGACAAGAGAGCAAGCTGCAGACATTTCCGGGGTCTACATTGGTAAAGAAGCAGCCTTCGACATGATTTTCTTTTTCTCTCAAGATGTCCACCCTGCCTCATGCTACCAGGGCATTTCCTTTAATATGTTATAGCTGTTGGGATAGTTAGCATAACTTTGAAGTTAGTGCTGATCTGCTTTATTGCCCGCATTGGTGTCCCCCAGAGAGAATGCCCATAGCTGCTTTGCCCACTGCCATGCGGGGGTGGGGGGGAGGCGACACTGGTCAGTAACATGCCGCCGATCTTCGCCCTCCTTATCCAGCCCTGTCATACACAGTTAATGTAAGTGTATGGGCCTGCTGAAAGGTGCACTGAAGAGGGTATTCCCTTCGGGGAAAGAGTGACTCGAACTTCAAAGGTACCTTTCTCCACCTTTGCACACAACGAAAAAATCACACAGAGGTTTGTTGAGTGGAGGATATAAAAAGAAAAACAATGATAAACAGGGTCGGACTTGGGACACAAAATAACCCTGGGCACCGAATAAAAAAATTCATAAAATCTCAAATTGTCCTTCAGTACTCTTGTAGTAGTATCTCTAGTGGAATTTCAGTGTCATTTATAGGAAATTGTGCATTTTAATGCATATCTGTCAATGTCAAAATGTGAAAAACAGCAAGCTGCACATTGTGTTAACTCATACAAATGTTCACATTGTGCCAGAAAAGTATCCCAAGCTTGCCAGATCGACTGCCCCTACACAATTGCCCTGTCCGAGCCCAATGACAAGCATGTCTCGACTTAAATATATAGATTTAAATCAATAGGTTTCTCTCCCTGGAAAATACTCTTGCACACCTTATCTAGTGCATCCTACAACTAGTGGCTATGGCAATAAATAGGCAAATCTCCTCTCCTGTCTCAGCGCCTTGCCACAATAACGCAGCAAACCTTTAAACTTAGGAGATAGGTTTCTGGTAGTGCTCTGACACAATCTGAACTTACTCCTGGAGAGAGATTCACAAAAAAAGTGACTAGGTGTATCAATGGTTTACTCCCAAGTTACTGCTGGAATAATAGGAGTACATCAGAAGTAAGTAAGAGTTGCTCCTGATAACCTCTTTGTAAATCAGACTCTAAGGCCAGCATGGAAAATGTGGCTTTTAAGTTCCCAATTAAAATGTTAGAGAGCATATTACAGCTGGGTGGTGTGGGAACAGATTGTGATTCTAAGAGCCTGTGTGTGTGCTTTAAATTTAGAAAACTTGACACTTCACTGCTTCTTGTGAAGAAGGAGCAGTGGGGTTTCAAAACCTGCAAATTAGTCACAGCTTTTAGACTAGAAAGGAAGGACCGTGTCCTCGCGCAAAAGTGCCAAGCACACTGCGAGCTGCCGCGGGCATCGCAATTACTGTCATACCGCAGCATGAGCAGACAAAAATGCTTATCATTTCCCTCTTTGTTCATTCAGGTGTGTGGCGATAGAGGAACATCGCTTCACAGAGCAAACACAGAGGGAACCCACTTCCTAAAAGCATATCCTACCCGCACAATGCCTGTGCAGGACCCCAGATTCCAGCCCAGACAATAACTGAGAACACATTTGAGGATGTGAAACAGGAGTCGGTGAACGAAGACAAATAGGGACAGCCACTTCCTTTCCTGGCCGTGGAAAGAGCTCAAAAATAAGGAACACGTCCAGTGCTTTTATTACTGCATCAGGAAGAGACTTGTGTAGTCTTGAAAGCAAGGAGGCAATAATATGAGTTAGTCTAATAAAGGTTCCACATCTGCAAGATCCAGTTTTTTAAAACATGTTTACATGTATATAAACAAGCTGTAACAGAAGAGGTGATGGCTGGAAGGTTTAGAATGAATCTTAACCCCAGGCATTGCTCTGGGCAACCCTCCAGACTATGCTGTCCCATGTTTTGCTCGGCCTGTGCAGAAACACAGGGAGACCCTAGACCTATTTATTTTACAAAATGTAACTTGGCTTAGGTATACTGGGTAGTTAAGCAATGGGTCAAACACCGCAATTCACATGATACTTACAATACACACTATTGCACCAGCCTACTTCATCTCGCTCTCTCCTTAACATTGAACCACGCTTCCAGGGTGTTTGTTTTAAGTATGATTATGGGAGGGGGCATATCTTTCTGCACAGTAAACAGACAGCAGGATTGATAAACACTAAATGGAAGAGGCCTGGCTGGAGGAAACATGTATGCTGCCTCAGTCAAAGTGCCATATTGAGGTTTATAGTCATAATTTAGAAAACAATAATGTCGAAAGTCATTTTTTAGAAAAAAAAATGTCGAAAAAAAATGTCGAATTTATTTTTCAATACGTTTTTTTTTTAAATGGGGGGGTTCCCGCCACAACTCCCCTTTTTTTTTTTATTTTACCCATTTTTTATACTTACCAAAGCCAAAAAATACATATAAATAAAAAAATATACATTCGACATTTTTTTTTCGACATTTTTTTTTCGACATTTTTGTCATTCGACATCATTTTTTCTAAATTATGACTGACCACCCCATATTGATTTTCGCTTGGACAGACGTGTTGCTTGTAGGTCAATTCTAGTGCTTCCTGCTGGTGGGCCCCTAGGTCGCCACCTTCTATTGCTTTTCCGTTATGCTTGGTTAGTTTGTTTGACTTGCAGTGTGTTTGTTAAAAAACGACTGTATGTGTCTGTCTTCCAATTATAATCACTACACTTTTGCTTTGGCATACGTCATCAACTTTGCCAGCCCAGGGATAGATAATTTTACATTTCCACCGACACTAAAAATTAGCAAATTCTTTCCACACCAGTTTTGCTTCTTAGGTAATACTGAATGGAGAAACCCGTTCTCCTTGCAATCAGTAATATCCAAAAATGTTTTCCCTAGGGCACAAAAGCGATCACACTGTTTGTGTACTATATTTTCTGCTTACATTAAAATACGGTTTGACTACGTTGCTGAAGGAGCTGATGGGTCATGGTGGCTGTGGATCAGACCGTGTCCTGCTCTTGCTTCACCCATGTACCCCTGTCTTGAGAGGGGGGGGCGCCTCTGAGTGAGAGCAGGCTCCATGCTACTGGTGTATAGGCCTCTCCCTCCTTTTGTCTGATCCGGATTGTGGCTGCTGGTTTCACTATGAATTTTGGCAGCCGAGTTGTTCAGCGGCCGGTTTCGCCATTTTATGACCACCACCAAGTACGTCAGTATTAACAGAGTCTTCACTTTTTGGAGAACCCTGCGAGTGTATGTAACCACAACTATAAAATCACCTAAAAAACTACCATCCAAGGCGTATTTCATTTTATTTTAACTAGAAAGAATTCCACAGGGCTATAAGGAATTAGTAAGAAGTACGACCTGAGGAGAGAAAAGCTTTGTACTTTTTGTGTAAGTGCACATGGAAAAAAGCGGACAGATTAGTAGGGTTTGGTGAGGACAACGGTTGAGGGGGGAGGAAATGGTGTCAGGACTAGTCTCTCGAGCCAGTCGGTGTTCCCCTTTTGCCCTTTTGCTCCTTTGGCATGGATTTGCTCTTTTGCTCCTTTAGCATGGATTTGCTCTTTAGCTCCTTTGGCATGGACTTGCCCTTTCCCTTTCAGAAGAGTGTTGGCAGCGAAGGAAGGATCAAGACAACAAAGCCTCTCGAGCCACTCAGGCATTCCTTTTTTTCACCATCTGTCTCCTTGGGAAATATTTGATTACTTCTCCTTAATTATCACACTAGCACACTTTACTTGTGTATTTCAGTAAATTGGAGTCTCTGTGGACATGATAAGACACTCCTAGACTTTACTAGAATTTATTGTAGAGAGTAAAAAGGCAGGAGGGGTTGGCTGTGTGTAAGGCCGCCTTGCTTCTGCTTTCTCTCCTCCACTCCCCTGCTGAACCCCTGGCTGAAACCGCACTGCTTACCTGGCCACCCTCCGATCTCGTGCCCAGGTCCCCTCCACCGCCAGTCGCACACCTGCACTGCCTTCCTGGCAACCCCCGCACTCTGGACTGCTGCTGTATCCCCACAGTCCCTCCACCAGCACTTGACACCGGATGTCTGCACTTACCCTTGCACTTGCCACCAGCTGGCCATACATACTATGCTATTAGTCTATTATCACATGTACTGCACTCTCCCCTCCCCCTCTCCCTTGCACTTTTCCCCCCTTCCCCTTCCCATGCACATGCGTGATCTGAATGACACCTGGCCTAGTAGGATCGCTGTTTTTGTTCCCTCTGTCCCCCTCCCTTGCCTCGTCGCACCTTTAACCACTTGTGTATAGGCGCATTATAGATGCCATATCATATCATGCCAGATGGAAGTACCTCAGCTTTTAGCATCTACATGTTTTCATCCTTGTACTTAATGTATTTAAAGCTCCTTAGAGCAGGACAAAGACTGATATGCAAATGGATATTTCCCATCTGTGAAAGGCACAGTGAGTAAAAGCAGTGGCTGCGAACTCTCAAGTGGTTAATAACCACTGAACAGGTTATCAGGCCTTGTTCTGTCGAGAGAGGGGCGCCCGCTACCTTTGCATACTCCTTAGAGCTCCCTGAACTTTGTTTTTACAGTATATAATGAACAAATATGCTTAGCCTTTTGAATTACCCAGCATTTTTAAAGCTACTGATTTCTTTTATATCCTTATATTTCTTTTTCATATTTAACTTTTGGCATTACACGTTAAATACATTTTGGTATTCTTTGGTATTGCATAGGAAGTTATTTTTGTTTGTTTTAAAGGGCAATAACCCCAATACTAGTTCTGGCAATTTACTGCTTAGCTGCTAAGCTACCTATACCTCAGGTTAAACCGTGCAGATGAACATGTGGAAGGCACATCGGGCCTCATTACACGATAGGTGGTAGGGGTTTACCGGTACCGGTAAGGGCACCGGTACCGGTAAACCCCTACCGCCTTACTACGAGTTCCCTTTGCGGGACCCGACTTTAACCAGCCGTTAAAGTAGGGTGCCGCAAAGGGACCTCGGAGCTAATTACGGTACCGCAATTTGCGGTACCGTAATTAGCACCTTCCCCATTCCCATTATGCCCTATGGGGTCAAAAATGGGAATGGGGAAGAGCCTTGGTGAATGGGGAATTACCGCCCCCGCTCACCTTGGAGTAGGGCGGTAATTCTGCCATGGTTACCGCCTACCATGTGATGAGGCCCATCATCATCTAGGTAAGGTCGAGGAAGTGGGGAAGAAAAAAACAAAAACATCTGATGTCTCCTATGGAGAAACTGCTTTACCTAGATAGGGCAGAGGTTCAAAGGAGGTGGGGGGAGATAAGAAGGTGACAAAGGACAGTAAAAGCATGCGAGCGTGACTGGCCAATTAGAACCTTTTTTGAACAAGGCAGTGGGCGTACTGGAGGACAGAAATACTGCTGACAGAGAAATATATTTGTGGAAAGGGCAGTCTGAACGTAAAATAAGACAATAGGACTCAGGAATCATATTAGAAATGGCCAAAGCAAGATAACCTTTATTACAGGCTTGCAATTCCTGCCCACCAATAACACCCTATCAGCCACTGCCAAAACTAAGCCCAAACTAACCCAACCTGCCTCCAAGTCGCTTCCCCTTATATTCCCTCATGGTTCGTCCTTTGGTAATATCTGTCACTTACGTTTGACCTCCCTGCGCCCCAGGGTACAACAAAAGGGTTCATTGTCTATATCGCAGTCCATCTTCTATCTCTAGGCCGTCACATGGTTATCCTCTTCCGGGTCAGTAATGCTGTTCTGACCAGATCCAGCATGGTCCTCTGCAAGGTGAGAGATGTGGGGACGATGCCCCCTGACTCACTTCCGGCCGAGAATAAGAGTCTATTGTTATGGCTGATTTAAGCCGGCATAATCCATGATGGAAGCTCAGGTGGCCTTCACCCAGTACACCCGGGAGCCTCCAAATTGCTGTTTCAGCAGCCCTTCAGAGCATTTCTGTTTTGGAGAAGGTCTTGGGATAAGTATTGCCTCTAGCCAGTGAGGGGGATTTCCCTATCCAATGCCTGCTATAATAAAAAGAAAAAGAACAAACTCTGGGGCACATCTAGATGTGAATAACACTACAGGTTTGAAAACACTTTTCCCAGACTCCTCCCATATTGGTTTATTATCCTCCATGATGACAGTTGTCATATTGCATTCATGGCATCATTACAATGGGGACTGTATCCCCCAGTGGGGGTGGGGGGGTTATCTGCATTTACAGACCCCCCCTTTTGTGCTTACTGCACAACTAATCTAGATAATCTAGTTGTACCCCTGTTCTACATACCCCAATTCACCTGTTTTTCTTTTGCACAGGGAATTTTATTCTAATCTGCACCTACCTACGGTCGAGTCCTGCTTTTCATTTGCACAGGTAAACCATCTACCTTGTCACTTTTACTGTTACAATACATACAATCATCCTTATGATTTTTAGACATTTGCAACAATTTCCTCAGCTCCTGTTGCAGCATTTCACTTTCTTGCTGCATTTCTAATAAAACAAAAGAGAAGCTGAAGTCAGGGCCAGACCGAAGAGGAGGGGAGCTGGTGGGTCTATTTTGCATAACCAATGCTCCGGACTGGCGGAAACACCAGAGAAAATGTTGCGAGACATACTGTGGTGGTAATGTAAGGTTGTTCAGATTCATCCTTATTGACAGTGCATAACAACTCTCCCTCCATCCATATTGTGGCTGTTATATGGCCACCTCAAACGCTTCTTTTTCCCTGTTGTATACTGTACCTGCAAACCTTTGGTCACACCTGTCATGTGCCTCACTGCTCCTTCTACTACCTCTAAATCCCTGAACATTTGGGGCATCAGCTTTGGCCATCTTCTTAAAAATTTCACATACACCTTGACCATCCTCCTCTCCATAGCCGACCAGAAAACCGTAAACTACTTGGTACTTGTGTGAATGGTAAAATGCAAATCACATTCCAGTGATGATAACAACTCTACACATTCCCTCAAAACAACCATATCCCAACAAAACTATGGGCCTCATTACGAGTGTGGAGGTAGCCATGGTGCTATTAGTGCCATGGCTGCCTCCATACCGGGCTCCAAAACCGGGTTCCTTCAATGAGGAATAACCGGGTAATTCCAACATTGGAGGACCCGGTAATTCCTCCTTGAAGGAACCATTCCCCATTCCCATTGAGCCCCCATAGGGCTCAATGGGAATGGGGAGGGAGCTAATAACGGGCACGTAAATAACTGCCCGTTATTAGCTCCCTGTTCTCCTCGCAGGACCCGGATAGGACGTCTGGTAAAACCAGACGTCTGTTCTGAGTCCTGCAAAGGGAACCTCATAATAGGCGTTCCTCTAATGAATGGTGCCGGTCCCGTACCGGCACCCTTCATTACGGGAACGCCAGGGTCCTAATGAGGCCCTATATCCTGCTCCTTTACCTTCCCAACATGCTCTATTTCCAACTAACACTATTTGACCCTCACTTAATTTGCTCTGACTTTGAAACAGTGAGGGCTTTAAAGGCCATAAATCCCAGTTTGACCCAATACTGAACCACAAATCAGGTGTCATTCCTGGGGCAAAGATCAGGTATCAGGAGGAATTATTGGGTAGTTTGATTTGATATGATATGATATGATATGATACGGCATTTGTAACGCGCCTATACACAAGTGTTTCAAGTATTTCCCATACTTCATGGTGAGTTATCCACTCCCAGGTGCAAACTGCCCTCGGTCTGGGCAGTATTCTCCTGGTCAGTACCCAAAGTCCTTTAATTGGCCTGTGTGCTGTAAACTTACACTCTGTGTCTTCACAGTACCACCCGAGGAACTTCCAAAGGTTTCTCCATGGCTATAGGCATTCAGGTATCCCAGACATTCTTCACCAATCATGGCCAGCTGTTATGTTGTGAATCTCCCCTGATCGATATCAGTTGGGAATTCAGATTGGGCCTCATTACGACTTTGGAGGCAGCCATGGTGCTGTTAGCACTATGGCTGCTTCCAAAATCGTGTCCGGATCCGGGTTCCCTGAATGGGGAATTACCGGGCCATTCCGACTTTGGAAGGACCGGTATTTCCTCCTTCATGGAACCCGGGCCCGGTCCTTCCCCAATCCCATTCGAGCCCCCATAGGGCTCAATGGGAATGGGGAGGGAGCTAACAACTGGCCCGTCAATTACGGACCCGTTGTTAGCTCCCGGGTCCCCAACCAGATGTCCACAGTGGGTCCCGTGAGGGGACCTCGTAATAGTGCGGAGTGGGTTTAACAGTGCTGGCACCATTACCGGCGCCGTTAAACCCATTCCGCACTAGTCGTAATGAGGCCCATTGTATTGCACTTATTTGCATGCCATGTCCCATTCCAAGTTTCTACCAGCTTCCAATACACCATCTATTAGTTTCTGAAGGGCCCCTTGGCTCAGCTGACTCAGTGACCCAATTATTTGGAGCTCACCGATCCATGCTTCATTGCCTGCCAACTCTGAGCCAGAAATGGCCCCTGTTGCATTGCATTCTCTAGTCAATCTAGTCGACCTTCCAAAGAAGTGCCTTTGTATATCCCCAAGTTTCAAGTGATGTATTAGCACCATGGCTGCCTCCATAGCGGGCTCCAAAACCGGGTTCCTTCAATGAGGAATAATCGGGTCATTCCAACAGTGGAGGACCCAGTAATTCCTCCTTGAAGGAACCATTCCCCACTCCCATTTGAGCCCCCATAGGGCTCAATGGGAATGGGGAGGGAGCTAATAACGGGCACATAAATAACGGCCCGTTATTAGCTCCCTGTTCCCCTCGCGGGACCCGAAAAGGGCATCTGGTTTTACCAGATGTCTGTTCTGAGCCCCGCAAAGGGAACCTCATAATATGCGCTCCCGTAATGAAGGGTGCCGGTTCCGTACCGGCACCCTTCATTACGGGAGCGCCAGGGTCATAATGAGGCCCTATAGCCTGCTCTTTTACCTTCCCAACATGCTCTATTTCCAACTAACACTATTTGACCCTCACTTAATTTGCTCTGACTTTGAAACAGTGGGGGCTTTAAAGGCCATAAATCCCAATTTGACCCATTACTGAACCACAAATCAGTTGTCATTCCTGAAGCAAAGATCAGGTATCAGGAGGCATTATTGGGTAGTTTGATTTCCCATACTTCATGGTGAGTTATCCACTCCCAGGTGCAACCTGCCCTCGGTCTGGGCAGTATTCTCCTGGTCAGTACCCAAAGTCCTTTAATTGGCCTGTGTGCTGTAAACTTACACTCTTTGGGCCTCATTACACGTTGTGCGGTAGAAATTGCAAATTACCGGCACGGGGCTATTAACGTGTCCGCACTTGCAAGAGGCCGCTAATAGCGTAACATTACGGGTACGCGGACACGAGCATAACGCCATGCCGGTAATGACCCTACCGTCATGCCGCTAAAGACCCCAATAAGACCCTTACCGGCACCGATGAAAGCGCAGATAGCACTTCCGACCTCCCGCAACATGCAAACAGCGGTCACCGCAATTAGCGGTCACCGTTAAAAAGCGGAACCGGAAATAGCGTCATCGCACAGGAACTGGAAGGAGCACGGCGGCAATCTTTAAAAACACAATCCATTGCCATCCTCTGGCCCCTGGACCTGTATTGAGTAGTTTGCTATTGGAAATCCACAAGGACACCCTCGCCATGCCTAAGGCCGTTAGAAAAACCACCGACCTCCAGCGCAAGGAAAAGTTCACCACGGAGGAGCTAATAATGCTCACACAGACCCTTGCTGCTAATTCCGACGTGGTATTTGCGAGCGACATTCGTCGGGAGACCCTTATCCGCAAGAAGGCAATCTGGGCAGAGGTTGCCTTGAAAGTGAGTGCAGTGGGCACTGCCACCCGCAATGTCCGTGAGTGCAGAAAGCGGTGTGATGATCTCCGCCTCCGGGTCAGAAGCATCCTGTCTGCGAACCACAACATAGCCACAGCAGGTGGATCTGAATCGCCGATAAAATTAAAGGAGTGGGAAGAGACCTGCGCCAACCTGATTGGAGTAGAATCAATAGAGGGAGTCGGGACAATGGAGCATTGTGTGGCAACCACTTCAGATAGAGGTAAGTGTACACATGAAAGTATGCACTGTGAATGTTCAGGTCTCCCCAAATGTGAGCCCAGAATCACCTCATGGATGCCCAAACATCCACACATGCATACAACCCTGGCCATGTCAGTGTCAAACCCAAACACACACACACATGCACACATCACCAGAGACAAGTGCCACACACAACCATGCATGGATGAGCCACTCAACAGACACATCACCTGCATCCCTACCAATGAAGTCCAAATGCCCACAACTGCATGATTGACGTATACTGCATTAAGTACATAGAACCGTAACCAATGCCACCCCCCTCTTTGTCCCCGACAGGCTCACATACAGACAGTGAAGATCCTGGCATTGCAACTCAGGCACCCCCTGCCAGTAAAAAATCAAGGCCACAGGACACAGATGACACCCCCACGACATCCAGGGGCAAAGGGAGAAGAGT
Source organism: Ambystoma mexicanum (assembly GCF_040938575.1). Lineage (NCBI taxonomy): Eukaryota > Metazoa > Chordata > Amphibia > Caudata > Ambystomatidae > Ambystoma > Ambystoma mexicanum. The sequence goes on along the minus strand of NC_090924.1, from coordinate 171,641,071 downwards.
CCCCATGCAGAGTGGCAAACATCGGTGGAGCACCACCGCTAAGATGCAACTGTCCACACCAGCAACAACTGCCCCACCTCCTGAAGTGAACCCCCCACCACAGATCCCAGCCACGGAGGGCCCACCCTCAGCTGCAACAAGTTCCACAGGAGAGGCGGCAGCCACAGCGCCACTCTCAGATGTGGAGGATCCAACAGATTTCCACATGGAAATGCACACCCCAATCCCCCCTTGAACTCCTGAGGCAACACCACAGCAGACACCTGGGTCCAGTGTCCCTGGCGAGGACAACATGGGAGGGTTCAGTAGCCCACCGGTGGCTTCACCAGTTTTCCTAGTTGCATCAGAATGTGCAGCAGCCACACCACCAGAACCCAACAGTGCCCTTGACCTGGCCAGCATCAGGCAGCGCCAAGAGGACATAACTGTGCTGGTTGGGCAGCATGTGGAGGAGGCTGCCCGTCTCAGGGGGGAGATTACAGAGACAGGCAGGCACTCCAGGAAGGCGATGGAGGCCTGTACCAACAGGCTGTGTGGAGAGATTGTCCAATTTAGGGAGGTCCTCACGCGGATAGCGGACGCAATGGACCGCCAGTTCCCACCACCACCACCAGGACAGACAGCCACATCCTCATCCACCAGTTTGAGGCAGACAAGCCCCCTCCGCCGCTCCACATGCACCACCAGGCGCACGTCTAGCCAGCCTCCTAATGCTGGTGGTGGCAATGGCGAATAAGGACTGCAGGGTCAAGCTTCCACGTGTATAGCTGGACAACAACATTGTGCCAGATACATAAGGGACTGTTGTGGGGGGGAGGGGGGAAGGGTGCTTTGGGACTGTTGTGGGGGGAGGGGTGAAGGGTGTTTTGTGACTGTTGTAGGGGGAGGGGGAAGGGTGTTTTGGGACTGTTGTGGGGGGAGGGGGGAAGGGTGTTTTGGGTCTGTTGTGGGGGGGAGGGGGAAAGGGTGTTTTGGGACTGTTGTGGGAGAAGGGGGGAAGGGTGGTGGGATGTTTGGGGACATGCACTTATACATCTTTACATTTCTTAATACACTGGTGTTTGATCAAGACACAGGCTTAGACTTCTTCATTGTGTATGTGTACTTTATTGGCGACAGGGTCCATTGTGCGCTTCAAAACAGACACCAGTGCATTACTACCCATATCCACCCTACAGAAAGAAACCATGTCAATCAGAATATTTGGTTGATCAGATGCTGTCTCACAGCACGTCCCTCCTGGCCATCCCATCTTGCATGACCTGCATCCCCGTCACCTTCGTCTTCATCACCATCATCATCCTCATCAGGTGCTTCTATTTCAAGGTCAGGGGGCAGTGGCACATTCCGTCTGATACACATATTATGCAGCATGACACATGCCATGGTGATCTTGGCCACTTTCTCATGGCCATACAGGAGAGCGCCACCAGACCTGCTAAAGCACCTAAACCGTGTCTTCAAAAGGCCAAATGTCTGCTCGATCACGACGTGGGTACAGCTATGTGCACGATTGTAGTCCTCTTCGTGCCTGTTCTGTGGGTTCCGTACAGGGGTAAGGAGCCACCTCTTCAGGGGATAGCTGGCATCACCTGTATGGGGGGACGAATGGGGTCCGGTTACTGTTCACCTCAAGAGCAGCCTGTTCATATCACACAAATTGACTTTGCATTGTGATTGAAGTCCACAATTAACAGCATGCATGCAGACAATCTGTGTGACTGCAGTGTGCAAAGGTGAGCTCGACCCTGCAAGTAAACATGCCCCATTAATGCCTCCAACAGTAATTGACATGTCCTGGGTGAGGCCAGGTCTTAGGTGTCCCTGGGCCCAGGCAGAATTGGTACCACACTGCTAGTGTACTGCCATTCCAACATTGATGTTGCCATGCTGAGAGGCATCACTTCAGTGGCGCTATAGGTGCGTGGTTCAATGCTATGGCTACGGGTGATCCCTTTGCATGCATTCAAGGGCACATTGCATTATTGTGGTAGTGCTGCGCTAATTCTTTATGATTATCTTGACGGCATGTAGGAGATTTGTATATTTTGTGGTGTGGAATGTTGTGCAATGTGGATGTGGGTGGATGTTTAATGTTTCTAGACCTGGATTGTTCTCTATGTTGTGTAGCTTATACTTGCATGTCGGTTCATCTCAAGTACGTTGCGGCCTTCCCAGATGGACATTGGCGTACATCTTTATGTGCATTTGTCCTACGGACGACAAGCTACACCCATTTTGAGTATGTATCTCTCCCCCCACAAAAACACACCCAGTTGGAGTATGTATCTCTCCCCCCCAAACACACCCAGTTGGAGTATGTATCTCCCCCCCCAATCACACCCAGTTGGAGTATGTATCTCTCCCCCCACAATCACACCCAGTTGGAGTATGTATCTCCCCCCCAATCACACCCAGTTGGAGTATGTATCTCTCCCCCCAATCACACCCAGTTGGAGTATGTATCTCTCCCCCCCCAATCACACCCAGTTGGAGTATGTATCCCCCCCCAATCACACCCAGTTGGAGTATGTATCTCTCCCCCCCAATCACACCCAGTTGGAGTATGTATCTCTCCCCCTCAATCACACCCAGTTAGAATATGTATCTCTCCCCCCCCAATCACACCCAGTTGGAGTATGTATCTCTCCCTCCCCAATCACACTGCCATGTGCTTGCCCTGCTACTCACCAAGTAGCCACGAATGTTGTCCGGCTTGTCGCTCCATGTAGCGTGGGATGGTTGAGTTCCGCAGGACCATGGAATCATGGGTTGATCCGGGGAAACGGGCACAACAATGTGTGATTATATTGTTGGCGTCACATACCATTTGGACATTGATGGAGTGGAATTGCTTCCTGTTTCGGTAGACCACTTCATTGTGATTTGGGACCACCAATTCCACATGGGTACAGTCGATGGCCCCAATGCAACTTGGAATGCCTGCCAGTGAATAGAAGCCAACTTTGGTGTTTGCAATCTCCTGGGCAATCCGTGGCATGAATATGTGTTCAGGTGCATGCCTCAGGAGGGCATCGAGTACTCGGTTCAGCATGCATGAGAATACTGGTTGTGAGATGCCATGCATGTGCCCCACTGTATGCTGGTAGGTGCCTGTGGCCAGGAAGTGGAGCACGGTCACCACCTTCAGTAGTGGGGGGATGGCAGTTCTGATGTCTATGAGGCTCACAATGTCATCATGTATCATGTCCACGATGCTGGTGATGGTATCCCGGTCCAGACGGTACAGGGTGTGTATCTGCTCTGGGGTTAGGTTAAATGGACTATCTCTGATCCTGGGGATTGGTGGCTGCCTCTGTGGTATGACCAGGTGCCGTGGTGGTGCTTGCTGTGCCTGTATTGCCCTCCTCCTCCTCCTCCTCCTCCTCCTGCATCTCCTCTGTGCTGCCTGTTGTTGTTGCTGATGCACTGCAATCATGTCCTCCAGCCCATGTAGTGCTGCTAGTATTGGGACCATCTTGGTGTGGGAAGGGGTGTGGTGTGCTCCTTTTGTGCTGCCACAGTCTCCATTGCCTCCACCTGTGCTGATTGTGTCCACCTGTGGCAGGTGGGAACACTGCTCAGTTCTCTTAATGGGTGGTTCGCGATGCCGGTATTAGCACCATGGCGGTAAGGGGTTTTGGGGGCTTTACCATGCTGCTATTGGCATGTCCGCTTGGCTTGTGATGGTGTGCTATTAGAGGCATAGCGTTATTTACGGGATGGAGATTCGCGCGCACGCGGACTGGCCGCTATTAGTGGCACCGTACTTAGCGGCGCCGCTAATAGCGGTGATCCAGGTCGTAATTGGCATGGGGATTTAACATTACCGGTATTCCATTACCGGTAACGTTAAATCCCTACCGCTACCATGTAATGAGGCCCTTTGTCTTCAAAGTACCACACAAGAAACTTCCAAAGGTTTCTCCATGGCTATAGGCATTCAGGTATCCCAGACATTCTTCAACAATCATGGCCAGCTGTTATGTTGTGAATCTCCCCTGATCGATATTAGTTTGGAATTCAGATTGGGCCTCATTACGACTTTGGAGGTAGCCATGGTGCTATTAGCACCATGGCTGCCTCAAAAATCGTGTCTGGGTCCGGGTTCCCTGATTGGGGAATTACCAGGCCATTACGACTTTGGAAGACCCGGTATTTCCTACTTCATGGAACCCAGGCCCGGTCCTTCCCCATTCCCATTCGAGCCCCCATAGGGCTCAATGGGAATGGGGAGGGAGCTAACAACGGGCCCGTCAATTACAGACCCGTTGTTAGCTCCCGGGTCCCCAACCAGACGTCCACTGAGGCCCATTGTATTGCACTTCTTTGCATGCCATGTCCCATTCCAAGTTCCTACCAGCTTCCAAGTCACCATCCATTCGTTTCTGAAGGGCCCCTTGGCTCAGCTGACTCAATGACCCAATTATTTGGAGCTCACCGATCCACGCTTCACTGTCTGCCAACTCTGAGCCAGATATTGCCCCTGTTGCATTCTCTAGTCATGTATTAGCCCCACTCCAAATTGTATCTAATACTTCCCTTTTCTGTCGATCATTCGACAACTCCTCCTGTTGCTGAGCCAATCAAATGGCAGCCCTATGTCTGCAGTTAGGGTAGTCGGTAGTCACATAGAAAGGAGGCAAAGGAAAAGTAAACAGTAAACAAAACCAATGCTAATGTTGCATTTAATACCATGTACCCGTATCTGATCCTATCCAGATTCAACACTGTATTGTACTACAGTCGCTGGTTATACACCTAGGTATATTTAAAACATTCTTCTATTTCCATCTCTGGTGATGGCAAAAAAATTGAATGAATGTTCTATTTTCTAAACTGTAAACTGACACTGGACATGAGTAGAATGTGAACACACCTTCACTGACCTAGTGTTAGTCTCTCCCTTCACTGTTGTTAATAAATAACATTCCAGTTGCACTTTCTGTGCCCTCCCTTTACCTACAACAACACTGAGATCTTCAATCTCACAATGCCTTGGCACCACTACTCGGTGCAAGGCCATGTGCAAATTTGCCAAGTCCGGAACCACACTTACATTACCACCCTGTTCTCTTTTTATTGTCACCACCATGGTTCCTGTCCACTGCTATACCAGTACATTATTTGGAGCCCATTTTGTTTTGTTTCCTGGTAAAAAGAACAGGAAGACAGCATACATTAGATCAGAAATATATGAAGGTTCTGGATATTATACAGCCAGTTTAGTAGTTGCTCTGGTAGGTATGTTAGTGGTTATACTGTTTCTCTTTTTCTACGAGTTGGTGGGGCGCTCTCTGTTGGCTCTTCCCATTTGGAGTTGAGAACTTTCAGGTAATGTTTTTCACTCATCCAATTTGGTAGAGCCTCACAGGGTGATGGTACTGGCCACACTGGACATTCTGCTAGCTGTGGTATAATTCCCAACCAAAGATCCACCCTGCTTTCCCAAGATCCATTTAGATTACACATACCCCCTTGCCAATGTACTATCCATCACTTCTTATACCATTACCAGGCCCTGACATCAGACAATGTCACAACGTTAGTCAGGTTTTTCAGGGTTAGAATAGTTTGTACAACCAAATCATGTTCTCCTACCACTACATTAGTACAAGCCAATAAAACTAAACACATCAGCCAGCCACTGGCATCTACACTGCGGGGCCTATCGCCCGTTCACAGTGACTAGCGTGCACCCCACTAACTGCTGAGTTAGAGGTGAGTAGGACAAGTTAGGGGTCATTGTACCTGGGGGCAGAGCAGTCTTTCTTTGATGGACCTTTATCAGGACACAGTCATCAGGCTGTAAAGATTGACCTGGAGAGTGGGGTTCCCTTGGTAGGGCAGCTTGAACCTGATTGTAAATCAGACTGACAGAAGACATTAATGTCTTGACATACTCCAACAGCCGATCATCAGTTAATTACAAATTATCTGGAACACTTTTCACCACTGGTGCTACAGGACATCTCATAGGTCTTCCATAAATAATTCCATACAGGCTCACCCCCGTTTTCTTAGTGGGTGCACTTTTTATGCTAAACAAAACTAGTGGGAGGACTTCTGGCCACTTCAACCCAGTTTCCTGACATAACTTAGCCAATTTGTTTTTCAATTCCCAGTTTCGTCTCTTCACTGCCACCGCAGATTGAGGGTGATGAGGGCAATGCAAATTACGCTGAACCTTGAGAGTGGACAACAGTGTTTTGATAATGTTATTAACAAAGTGACTTCCCTGGTCACTGTTAATGCATGTAGGTGTCCTGAATCTGGGTACAAATTCTGAAATCAATCTTTTTGCGACAGTCACTGCATCTGTCTTTCTACAAGGGTGAGCTACCACCATCCTGAAAAAACATCCACTATTACTAGCAGGTATTGCTACTGGTTATATTTTGGCAGTTGTACAAAATCAATTGGTAGTACCATAAATGGGCTGTATCGTATGGTGGAGGGTGCACTCTTTGCCTAATCGGTACACTTTTCCCCATGTTATTTTGTAAACATATTACACCTATGAGATGTCCTGTAGCACCAGTGGTCACAAGTGTTCCAGATAATTTGTAATTAACTGATGATCGACTGTTGGAGTATGTCAAGACATTAATCTCTTATGTCAGTCTCATTTTCAATCAGGTTCAAGCTGCCCTACCAAGGGAACCCGACTCTCCAGGTCAATCTTTACAGCCTGATGACAGTGTCCTGATAAAGGTCTTTAGCAGTACTCTTGGGCCATTGTGGCAAGCTCTGGTGCAAACCAGGATTGTCCCACTAGCATTGTCATTCCATTCCTCCTAACATGTGCTTCCACATGATACAGCCTGATTAGATGTGACACTAATATTTTTAACGCTACCAACCAACCCCCCTCATCTCACCACAGAGAGTCCTCATACATCCGGCACCCCTTTCTAATCCATTTAGCTCTTTCATCAGACGTTGCACTCTTCTGCAGAAGAGCAAGATCTTCTAATGTTTTATACAGAGTTTCCTCCTGTACTGTGCACTGGCAAGATGAACACCTCATTGCCCTGCTGTGTGGCTGCCACCTTGGCAGTTCGATCTGCAAAACCATTTCCTCAACTAATAGGGTAGTCTAGTGCCTGGTAGGTGGCACATTTGATGATATCAATTCACTTCGGTAACAGTATGGCATCCAAAAGGTCAAATGCATACTGATTGTTTTTAAAGGTGTACCAGTTGAATTCATGAAGTCTCTCTGCTTCCAGGTTTGGACAAAGTTGTGGGCTATGCCAAATGCATATCACAAATTGGTATAAATGTTAATAGATTGTTGTGCCGCCAGCTAGCAGGCTTGTGTCAGGGCCACTAGTTTGGCTACCTGTGCTGACCTCACTAGGGGCAACTTGCCACTCTCCACTACTTCTTCAGGTGCACTCACTGGGTACCCCAAGACCACCTGCCCTTCCTGATTTCTAAAACAAGACCCGTCAACAAAGTACTCGAGATCTCAGTCTGGCAGTGGTGCATCAGAGAGGTCTGCATGGGGCATCATCAGACAATCCTTCACCGACACAAAATCATGTGGGATGGATTTGCCCTCCTTCCTCAGGTGTTGGAAACAACAATGCTGGGTTTAGAAGAGAGAATTTAGTCAAGGTAATGTTTGATGAATTGATTACGAGTATTTCATATTTGCTAGCTCTTGAGACTGATGTGCTGCATTTTTGTTATCAATAATAGCGATACCAATGCGTGAGGAACAGCCACCTCTATTGATCCCAATAGATGTGCATGCTTTGTTCCACCACATGAGCTGCAGCAGCTACAGATCGCAAGCAGGGTGGCTTTCCTGCCACAACCCGGTCACATTTGTTGCTATAATAAGCTAGGGGTCTATGATGGATCCTGTGTTTCTGGGTAAGTACCGCCAAAGCAAACCCCTTTCGTTCATGACAGCACAAGGTAAATCTGTTTTTGTAATCAGGCCGCCCCAATGCGGATGCTTCTGCTAACCACTGTTTATTCTTGCGAATGCCTCTTCTGCCTCTGGTGTCCACTGCAGTGGTCCTACAGTGTGCAATCAGGTGTAATCTTGGAGTGGTTAAACTATTTTGGCAAATCCCAGGTCCATTGCCGGCAGTAGCCTACTGTCCCTAGGAAAGCTCTGATTTGTGTTATGTTCTGTGGGTTTTGTATATTATGAACAGTCTCCTTTCAAAAAGCAGATATCAGCGGACATCCCTGGGGTGCATAACTGTATCTTCTTTTTCAAAGCCTTATGCCCTATCTCTGCTACTGCTGTTATCAGGATCTTCTTCCCAAGCATCATATGAGGGTGAGGTGTTTAACAAATCATCAACATATTGGATAAGGATTGATTCCCTGGCTCTTTTATATCATCCAAATCTTTCTTCATGTGCCATGAGAAGAGGGTTAGCGACTCTGTATACTCCTGGGGCAAACAGGTCCACGAGTACTGGACCCCCGATGCGAGAATGAGAACAGATTTTGACTGTTCTTATGTATAGGAGCTGAGAATTAAGTCGACCACTGCAAAATTTGTGGCTTCTGGGGGAATACATGACAGTATGGTTGCCGGATTTGGTACCACAGGAAAGGAAGGTATTACAATGGTATTGTTAGCACGTAGTTCTTGAACAAAATGATACACCCCCTTCCCTAGTTTCTTCACAGGAAAAATCGGCGCATTACATGTGCTACTATTCTGAAAAATTATTCCCTGACTCAATAAATATTTGATAACCGGGGTAATACCTACCTCTGCTTCATACTTCAGGGGATACTCTGGCATGTGGGCAATCTTTTAAACAGATCTACTATTGTCTTTACTGGTTCGGAACCGTGTATGTATCTGCCTCATTGTCGTGGGTGGCCCACAGGCACCCTGTAAAAGACACAATCAATTCCTGTATGTCCTCCAGCCAATGCTTGCCCGCTTCCACCACTCACCCCCTTCTTCTTCCCTGAGTGTAGCCATCATGACAACCACATTGTCTGAGAGTACACTCAAAAACACCCCCTCAGGGGTGCAATAAATAGTGCACCTCATATTGCACAGCAAGTCTCTTCTCAATACATTTACAGGTGAGGTAAACTTAAAAGAAAAGCGTGCTGATTGGTAATGGGCTCTAATGTAATGATAAGAGGCTCAGCTACCTGATGTATGTCTGTGCTATTGGATATGCCTACTGCTCTTACTGTGTCCTTCGATATAGGGACATGAGGAAAATTATTAATTCAAGTAGCTGATCGGTTTGCCCTGGTACCTACCAGACATGGGGCCTCATTGCGCGGTAGGGGGTAGCCATGGTGCTATTAGCACCATGGCTACCCCCTTAACGCATTCCGGGTGCGGGTTCCCGAAATAGGGACTTACCGGGTCATTCCAACCTTGGAGGACCCGGTAAGTCCCCATTCCGGGAACCATTCCCCATTCCCATTCGAGCCCCCATAAGGGTCAATGGGAATGGGGATGGAGTTAATAACGGTACCGCAATTTGCGGTACCGTTATTAGCTATGAAGTCCATTAACGGGTCCCATCCATAACGCCTGGTAAAACCAGGCATTGAGGAAGGGACCCGGTAAGGGACCTCGGCATAGGGTGGTAAGGGATTACCGGTACCAGTGAGTTTACAGGTGCCGGTAATCCCTTACCACCTACCGCGTAATGAGGCCCATGGTATTTGTAATCCCTGAACTTGGTACTGTACATAAGTTCCCTCTTGAATGACAGGGATCATCAGTGCTTCCAGAGTCCCTTCTTCTTCTGGTTGTCAGAATCCAATCGTACCCCTTCCCCCTCCTGTCCTCGCGGGTCTCCGGGGATGAATGGATTCGTTTTTGGGTTCAGAAACGGGGGCATTTGACCCATGGGAGCAGTCTGTCTCTGGACCTGCCCCGCCTGTTGTAGCATCTTTTATTTATTCAGGATATTACCACCCTGCTGCTGTTGCCTCTGTGGTCTAAGTGGGCATTCATTTTTCCAATGCACCTCCTGTTTGCACTAATTACAAATTAATAGGTGTGGGGCCATGGCTCTAGGTGGCAGCTGGTTGTTTCAGTTTCTCTGCTGTTGATCATCAAGTGTCAGACAGTCATGCAGTGAGACTCCTGCCCCAACCACAGCCTGGTTGGTTTTGAATCATATTCCTTTAATCTTTAGCCCACTCTCCTAGAGCACTGTGTCAGCCAGATATGGCCAGCGAAAAAGCTACTCTAAATTGTGCTGGCCCCTTTTACCAACTGAATGCTCTGGGGAACTGATTTATTATTACCTTACTTTTATTTCAAAACAGATAGTCAATGTGGCATCTTTAATGTATCCTTTATCATTCTCCATGCTTTCAGTGCTGTTTTCAAATAGCTGCCTTTGTGGGAAGCTTTAAACCTGCCATTTTTGCATGGCAGCAGCCACATGACCTATTTTTTCTGCAGTCTTTAAGCGTGCCTGGGCTTGATAAGGGAGGCCAGTGACATGCACCGGTTCTGCTCCCATTCTATCTTTATTGGCAAACCCCCACACACACTGTATTGCAGTCTTTCCTCAATTTTTACTCTCTCTGGGCTGTTACTCGGACCGGCTACTCTAATAGAATGGTGGAATATTTAAAAGCTTGTCACGGGGAGCGCAGCGACTAAGTGCTTGCCGAAGTCCTGCTTAAGTCCTGCTCGTCTGCACAAGGACTGAGCTATGGAGCTTTGCGGCAAGAAATGGTGGCATATCCTATGCCTCTCTATTGGATTTAGCCCCACATAACACTATTGAAACACAATTTTCTTGTTGTATAAGCGCCTTACATATGCACAATAAAATATAAAATAAAAAATATTTTGCCTACAGGCTTGGTGACTAACAGTGGCTCCATCTCTGCTCACCCCCCTGAGCCTGTGCTGTACGCCTGCCTGTTTAACAGTCACTCGCAGCACATACGCTGGAAATATTTACATTTCTTCAAGACTTCGATCCTGACCTAGTCTGTGTCACTGAAACATGGTTCACTGCCGCATCTGGCCCTGATATGGTTTATATTTTACCTGTTGGATATTCTATTTAACATGTAGATCATTACACCAACCACTCATGGGCACCTAATCCGGATTAAGGATCAGGGCTGTGTGGCAGCCCTTATTCAGACTCACCAGGATATTGCGACATGGGATTTACAATTGTGTGGCACAAATACACCCATTTTGCGGCAAACAACTACTTTTCTGCAGCATTTTAAATTGCATTTGCAATAGTATCTGTGGGGGTGGCACTGGATCTGCTTCGCAAGATAGTTGTGTTGGTGGACCAGTGGTGCTGCTGAGACCATGGGTGGTGATTGTGCTACCAATTAGGCCCCGTTTTGGTGTTGGTTGCACTCCCAGCTGGGCCCTGGATAGTGCTGTTGGCCGTTGGGCTGGTGTTGCTTCTGAGGGACTGGGTTATTGTGGGACTAGTGGTGCTGCTGAGACCACCAGTGGTGGTGCTACCTGTTAGACCATGAGTGATGTTGTTAGCTACACCCCCAGTAAGGCCTCAGATGGTGTTGGTGGTGTTATGCTGGTACAAACAAAGAAATGGTACCCCGAGCTCCTCGAGATACAAACAAGGGCACAACACAAACAACTAAACAGTTGTGGATTTGTTAATTAAGCGTTCCAAGCAAAGAAAACTTATACATTCTTGTGAGATGTAGTATTCATAAAGTAAGATATGATGTAGTATGTAGTATATGTTCTCAAATTTACATCACAGTTCAAATCAAAAATACCATTGTCAAATCTCTTGGTATTACGATACAATCCAAGAACAAAACAGTTATAGCACTTTTGTCAATGGAATAATATAATCAAATGTTCAATTAACATAATTTGCAAAAAAGTAAACTCATAGTTCTCTAAGAAAGTAAACATTGTTTCCAATATCCTGATAGGAGATGTCTATTTTGTGTAAGGACTAAGTTGTCCTCCTGTCTTCTACCAGGCGTTTCAGGCGTGAAGCCTTTCTTCAGGTATTGATATCTGGATTTTTTTGTCTGTAAATGTAATACAAATAAATACTACTTAATGAAAATAACTACCTTTGATAATGTTTCTCTAGATTATTACTCAAAGTTAGATACAGATCACTGCACTGACCTGTGGAGATACTCATATAAAGATAGAATCCTTCTTATAAACTGCTTCACAAGGAATACGAGTTCTGCAATAAGAAAAGGCACATGCCTAAGATTGTTAAGTCTGTCGAATAACCGCATTTTATAACTTGTATAAAGGGGTGCTGGTCTCCAGCGGGACAAGTCGCTCAAAAAAGTGCTGTGTCGCACTAAGAGACCAGGCTGTACAAAAAAAGAGTGTCTTAGCTGTCATAGAAGATTGAAAGTAACTCACCCACTCTGGGGATGCTGTGTCTTGTCCCCTAGTGACATTGAAGAATTTAACACTTCTCTGACTCTTCTAAGTCTAGGAAGGTGCATACGGTGGTGCCGTAATTACATATTTGCCTCAGTCAGTCTTGGTTAGACCCCGTGTGGTAGTGATGGTTGTGGTGCTGCCTCAATAGTCTAGGTTGGTGTTGGTTAGGTTTGCAGTGTGGGTAATGAGTGGCAATATTGGCACCCATATTGGCACTTTTGCTAGGAGCCCAATTGGTGAGGGTTGTACTTCTTCTGCAGCCAGGGTGGTGGTGTTGGTTGCACTGGGCAATGGGTAGTGGTGTTGGCAGTGGGGCTGGTGCTGCTGCTGAGGACCTGGGTGGTTATGGGGAAGGTACGGCCTCTGCTCACCAAGATGATGGTGCTAGTTGACCAGTGTGACTGTGGCTCATAAGGGTGTCGGTGGCATTGGTTGTGCTGGTTGCACTTTCAGCAAAGCTTTGCGTGTAGTGTTTGTGGATATGGTGACTCTGCTGAGGCCATGAGTGGTGGCTCAGCTGGTTAGGCCCTGGGCAATAGTGTTGGCTGCACTTCCAGCAAGGTACTGGGTGGTGGTTTAGGTGTTGGTTGGGGGGTCAGGGGGTTTCTGCTGCTGCTGAGGCCCTGCTGAGGCCTGGAGTGGTGGTAAATATATTGCCATCAGGAGGGATGACAGACCTGGGGAAGGGCTACTCAGCTTTGATCAGGGCAAGGGAGGATCTCCTCAAAACAAAGATAAAATCCATTCTTTTAGGTGTTTTTGGCGATATTTTCAGAAAGGCAGTTATTTTATTCCGTTGTCAGTAATTTAATTGATTTAATTGCACTAAGAACACGCCCTGACGACTTTTACGCTACGTTCTCAAGACTGCACGCACGAATGAGTGACAGTTATTCCAATGCTTAAAATTTCTGTGCTCTTACAAAGACAATCTGTGCAAATACATCTGTTTATTAGATAGCCAAGTGTTTGCCCGATAAACTTAGACACAGTGATTTGAAAAAACATGTAATTTCTTCATTTTTATTTGTGATCGAATTCTGTCAAGATGACCACATGCCCAGTGATGAGCCTTGGGGATTTTCAGATTCACAATGCGCAAAATCATGCAAAAGTGCCAGAGACCATTCCCATGCCAAATTAGCATTTTAAATCAAGGGATTGTGGGCGTATAGCTGCTGTTTGGTGCAAGCGGAGTAACTCTGCATTTCAAAAGAAGAAAGACGGGCAGTAGTTAAACACTTCATCTCCATTCAGCCAGCTTCGTGGAGGGGGATCTTTGATGTTTAGATTTTCGCAGCCATTGACCTATATTTAGCGGCAATGGAGGCAAACAACTGATTTAGCAATGTATTTGAAAATCACAAAAGTCGCTATAAACTGAATGGTCTGCTTATTTTATTGGACCTGTCCACTGTCTTTAATACCATTGACCATGATGTCCTTTTTGGCAAGACTGCGCAGCATTGGTATAACTGGCAGTATTTATGACTGGCTCCAATCATTTTGGGATTTTTGCAGTCTGTTTCATTGGCTTCCTTTAGGTCATCTTCAGTGACTGCGACTGTGGGGTCCCTCAGGGCACAGCACTTTCTCCTCTTCTTTTTGACATTTACATTCAACCTTTAGCTCCTCTCATTTGTCCCTTTGGTTTCTATTTCTTATGTTATGCCGATGTTACTCAAATTCTATTTTGACTGGATCTTGAGCGAGATGGCACTGGTAAACATCTGCTTAGTGCAGTCAGTGATTGGATGGACAAAAATTGGTGGAAGCTAAATGGCAAAAAAACAGAGGTGTTAGTGGTTGGTCCACTAACCTTGCCTCCACTCTGGATGCTGGATTTTTGGCCACCTGATCTTGACCTTCTACCTTCTCCTGTGAAAACTTTAAAAAACATAGGTGTACAGATCTCTGTATACATTTAATTGGAGGCCCAGATCAGCTCCATCCGTGCAAAGAAAGAGAGGTCTGACTGTAGGTCGTCTCTGTTGCAGTCTCTCAGGGAAGATACCTAATGCTGCAAAAGAATAAAGGGCCAGAGGTATTATAAACATATAAAACCCTTATTTGTTAAAAAATCTTCAGTTTATTGAATTAAATAATCACAAAAAACTTATCATACCAATTCATAATACATACACGGTAGTTAAAAATACATGCAAAAAACACCATAAAAAAGTAATAAAGTGCTATTGTGACTCTACTAAACCCTATAATCAGTCTATCTGTCCAAGATTACAGATCAGGTCTCCTTTAAAGGGTATGGGACTCATAGGCATATCATAGGTCCCCTTCAAGGCTCAACATGTTCCAGTGCCCTGCATGCAAATGGTGAATATTCTTCAGGAGGTATGTTATAGGTCCCAATTAACTAGTATGTCCATGTTCTTGATTCTAATAGAATTCTAAAAACATCTTACTCCAAATGTGTGTAAGTTCCCCGTAACTATCGGAAATTGTTTGGCGATTAACATTGGAGAACTGTGCTCGAATCACAGGTGTATCTCATAAGGATCCTGTCCACCCAGAGTCGATATGGACCAACGTTCCTTCTTGGGCTGCGTGCCTTTCATTCCAGATCACTTGGATGAAGTGCTGTTTTGCTTTTACAGGATAGTTAAATTACTATCTTTTTTTTAACTCCACAGGCCTCTGTCAGGTCCCTTACAGATATCGAGACACCTGGCTCTTCATGTGATCTGTATCTGTGTTTAAAATGATTTTGCCACAGATCTTCAGACTTTCATAACTGAATTCTCAGAGCCCTAAGAAGTATTCAGTTTTCTCTTCTGCATACCTCAATGTCGCCATGTAAATGTATTCACTGGTGGCCACTTCTGTCTTGCCAGGTTCTCAGTAACCGGTGTAGCGCCCTTGTCATGTGGTGGTTGTCTTCGCAGGTGGCCTCTTCGCTCTCTCTGGGTTCTCAGCAAGTGGTGTAGCGCCTGTGTCATGCTCCATCTGTAGCACCGGTTTTCTTAAACTGAAACAATTGAAAAAATCTTACCTTAAATCCTCCTTTGTTTTCATGTTGAAGTCATCGCTTCGACGATCAATGGTGGCCTTGATTACTGCAATGCATTCTTTTTGGCTCAACCGGCCTACTTACTCAATCAGTTGAAAGTACTGAATTGAATTGAATTGATATTTTATTTCTATCGCGCTCGTACACAAGTGTTTTAGAGCACGATAAATGCAGCAATCTGCCTGGCAAAGGGCATTCCCTATGGCATGTCTGTCTTCTTGGCTCGACGAAACTTGCATTGGTGCCGGTCAGAGCCCAGATTCAATTAAAATCCCTGTGCCTTATACACCGGGCACTTCAAGGTAGAGGCTCTGCAGGTGAAAGTTACCCCCTACTGCCTCAATCGTTGTCTACGTTCTTCCTCTCAATCCCTTATGAATGTCCCACACTATTGCCTGGAGCGATGTGGTGGGTGTGCTTTTTTCTGTAGCTGGTCCTAAACTATGGAACTCTCTTCCGCTCTCCTTAAGAAAGATCCAAGATTTTGATCTCTTTAAGAGGAAATTGAAGACCCATCAGGTTTTTTTCAGTTCTTATCCCTGCATTCCTTTAGCGCCCTGATGCCACTGGTGAAGGTTTGTATGTGCAATACATGTGACGGATTGATTAACTAATAGAAAGCTCCTACTTGATACATTTCACATCATTGCAGTGCTGCTAAAATGTGCTTGTTCTATGCCATTAAATGTATAGCAGTACTGCTGAGAAGTGCTTGTGAAGTCAAATTAAATTATAACAGTAAAGGCGAGTACTGCTGGTACTGCCCCAAATGTGTTATACTCCAGCTTAAGACCGCTGATACTGATGTTTATAAGGTATGGCAGTGCTCATGAGAAGTGCTTGGGATGTTCCATTAAATACAACAGCCTTGCTGAGGAATACATGTGCTGTTAAGTTCAAAGATCACCAGGCCTGCTTAGAAGCACGCGTACTACCCAATTAAATATATAGCACTTCTGCTGAGAGCTACTGGGGGTGTCTTGTTGAAGTATCTTTATAGTCCTAATAAAAGTAGAATATTACGGCTTAAAATTGTTAGTAAAAGAGTATTGAATGTACTGTATAGCATCCAACCCATGATGCATAGACACTAGTTCATGAAAAAGAAAATTCAGCAGCGCTGCTGGTCACATTGCACCCTCTATGAAACTAAAATATCAGTACCTGTCAATGACTGGTATCCCAGTCGGGATACCGCCCAACTCATGATGAGGCCCAAAGCCTGAGATAATGATCACCTTTGGAAACATTTACTAGCAAGGATCCTGTTATTACCTACACTAGTCTTCTCAGTCAAGATGATTAAGTCACAGATATGATGTAGTATGACCTTTACTTTTGTTCATATTTCCCCATTTTTAGTGCTCACTGGAAGGCAAATAAGAAGACCTTGAAGCAGTTCCTTGTTGACTCCAAAGGGGAGCCCGCCTTACCAGTTACCCTGTACAGAGTCCTGCATGAGCCATTCCGACTCCATGTGCAGGAGTATTCTCTGCTCCTCACCAAGACCAGTGAGACAATTGGAAAGGTAAAGTAGTATTGCTGCTTCACTGCATGTGTTTGTGCACTACTAATAACAATAAAGTTCAGACAGGTCATGCTAACTTAATACAGGGTCTACTGTAGGGAGATTTGAGTTTCCAATATCACACAGATACACACCAAGACATTCATCTCCACTCTGTACATTCTGGAAGAAGTCACAGAAAAGGGAGATTTGATGGTGCCATTTGATTAATCTCATATGTGTGAGGAATTCGACCATCCGCACCGTGGGTGGGCACCAAACTGGGCTTCATTGAACTTTTTAAATGAAAATGAATGATGGTAGATAAACCTCCACAAAATGTGTATGGCTAATCCGCACACATTTCCCTATGCTCACTGCATGACATCATATACCTGTGTTCTCTGATCGAGCCACCCAGGTCCAACTTTGATCCTTCCTCTCCTCTATCTCTATCGCTACCTGTGGCTCTGATCGACCCTCTCAGGTTTAACTTGGGTCCTTCCTCTCCTCTATCTCTATCGCTACCTATGCTCTCTGTGATAACCTGGGTATCACCGGTCAGGCCCTGGCGTGGCTGACATCTTTCCTCTCTGATCGACCCTCCCAGATCCAACTTGGGTTCTTCATCTCCTCTTTCCCTGGCTGTTCAACCAAAACCTGGCATTTCTTGCCCACCGCATTGCCGCTCTGTGCCGCAACTTTCACTGCTATGCGGATGACACTCATTTTCAGGATACCTTCGGGCACCGCTTCTCCGTCTCTCATCTCTGAATGTCTGTCTGCTATCCAGGAGTAGTGTTCCGCCAATGATATCTACCTTAATGCCAGTAAGACTGAGATTCTCCTCATTGGCACACACACTCCCTCCTTTCCTGTCACTGTCTGGCCGGCTGCTCTTGGCCCTCTTCCTGCTCCCATCTGTGAGGCGAAAAACCTCGGGTCATCTTCGACTCCACACTCTCCTTCTCTCCTCACATCTCTGATGTCCCTAAGAAGTCACACTAACAGCTGCACCTCCTCAGAGGTATTTTTCCTTTCCTCTCCTTCCCCCAGAAGCTCACTGTCTCCAGAGCTCTGGTTCTCTCTAGGCTGGACTACTGCAAGAGCCTCTGCCTAACTATGCCTTCTTCTACTCTTTGCCCTCTACAGCTCAACCAGAACAGGACTGCGAGACTTGTCCTCCCACTCTGCACTTTTCCTCTTCCCCCTTCCCCTGCACTTGCACAATCTGAATGACACTTGGCCTAGTAGGATCGTTGTCTCTGACTTTCCTCTGTTCCCCTTCCCTTGCCACGTCACACCTTGAAACACTTGTGTATAGGCTCGTTATAAATGCCTTATCATATCATATCATACTCTGGGTGGATACAGCCTACAGGCGCAGTCCCCTCTGTCATATTTAGTTGGGATATGACAGGAGGTGTACATCATTCATCTCCAGAAGGGGGAGGACAAAACCTTCCCTCTGCCATGGCCAGCCTGATTAACTAGCAAAGGCTCTATGGATCGGCCTTGTCCTTTTTTGGGCCCTGCAGCTGGTGGCAGTGATTAAAATACAAATAGAATGTACTTAAAACAAGCTTACATGGAGCCTGGCTGCAGAGGTTTACAAAGGAGACAGGAAGCCCCAACCATCTTTCATATACAACTGTGTCAACCTGAAGCCAGCTCCTGCCCTCACTATCGTGTCCTGGTCCTGTCGTCTGCTCCTAAGAAGGCTCACCCACAACAATATTGGCGACGATTTGGGTCCTCCCACGCCAGAGTTGGAAGGATTTGTAAAGCTTGTAAAGCTGATCGGAACAACTGCTGAGCTTTTGACGCCACCGTGTGTCAGTTGGTGGTATTGTCTTACAAGCTACTAAACTTATTGTGGCATTGAAGAGTGCTTTGTGGAATTTTCACCCATATTTGCTGTTGGGCATTGGATTGGTACATAGGGAGCTGCACCAAGTACACTCATGGAGGCAACCATAGAGCCCCGCCTGTATTTGAAGCAACACCTGCTGAACCTGCCATCTGATGGATTCATTGAAAGAAGATCTTTGATACATATCTCATTGCAATTGGGGGTAAGAAGTTTAACCCAGAAAGAAAACAGGCCATCCTGCTGAATTGTCTGGGTGTGGAAGTTCGGAGTATTTTTGAGACATTGGGCCTCATTACGAGGAGGGCAGTTAGGGGTTAATGGTGCTGGTAAAGGTGCCAGAGCCGTTAACCCCTTACCACCCCATTATGAGGTTTACCAGACGTCCTTAGCGGGTCCCGCGAGCGGCCCAGCATGCTAACAATGGGCCCGTTGATTAACGGGCCCGTTGTTAGCATGCTCCTTGTTAGCATGCTCCTCATTCCCATTGAGCCCTAGGGAATGGGGATGGACCCGATCCAGGTTCCCTGAATGGGGAAATACCGGGCCCTCCAAGGTCGGAATGGCCCGGTATTTCCCCATTCAGGGAACCCGGACCCGGGTTTGGGGGTAGCCATGCCCTTATTAAGGGCATGGCTACCTCCAAACTCGTAATGAGGCCCCTTGTCCATTGTCCATTGTCCTTTGTCCATTGTCCCCATTGTCCCCATTGGAGAAGAGCAAGGAGATTCCAGGGATGTTTTCCTGGCTTCGGAGCAGGTGCGCTTCTGGACCAATTTGGGCTGTCTGTGGATGTTGTGATGGAGTGACATTTCTTTTTTTCCCGTTCCCAACAGCCAGGAGAGAAAGGGGGTATATGTGTGGCCGTCCTTCATGGATTGATGACAAAATTCGACAACCTCCTACGTGACCAGATTGTCAGGTGACAAGAAACTACAGGAGTGGTTATTGATGATAAAGGAGCATTCCCTCTTCCAGTCCATTGCCATGGCCAAGCTAGCTGAGCAATCCTTGGCCTACTCAGCACCTCTGAATACTTCCAAGGGCAAAGTGAATGCTGTGGGCAGCAGGCCTTCAAAGACCTCCAGGGCGCAGGCTCCCTTGTCTGCCGCAAGGGGCCACAGCAGATCTGGTCTCTCCCAAGGGGCTTGTGCGCAAGTTGCAAGGATGAACATTGCATGCTATGCATGTGGAGTATGAAACAACTTCTACAACAGTCCTCGCTGCCCTTCTAGAAATGCTGTATGTAGAACACGTAAGAACACAGGGCACATGGCGAAAGTGTGTAGGAGTGGGATTGATGTGAGATATGTAGAGGAGCAAAGTTATACCAAGAAGGAGTCAGTGATTTACGTATTGTAAATATTGACTGAGCAGATGTAGATGCTACATGGTGTGAAGTGTGAATGCATGCTTTGGAGATGTTGGGACTTACTGTGGATGACTTGGATGCTCATGATATATGGCCCAGGGGAAATGGGGGCTCACTGATCAACATTCTGGGGTCAAGACCCGTAGAAATGGCATTCAAAGATATATCCATCAGAGGTGTGTTATATGTTTCAGATAAAGGAGTGTCGCTGCTTAGCTGGAGACATCAGAAGGAACTACAAAATATTCCAAACCTGAATGTCCCAGAACCTATGATGTTTGTGGAGTATGATGCGTGCCAACATTTTTGTGGTGTGTTTGCTGACCAGTTAGGATGTTTGAAGGGGTTTTGCCACAAACATTTTCTAAAAAGGGGAGGGAAACCCATAGGACACATATTCTGTGCCATACCCTTATTGTTGAGAGAAAAAACAAAATGTTTAGCCAGACAAACTGTAAGAATGATGTGATTGAACCAATAGAATCAGTAGAGTTGCTGTCCCCCATGCTAATTGCATGGAAGGGAGATGGCAACATAAGGATGTGTGTGGAACTCAGGTCTCTCAATAGTAACATTTGGGTGGACCGACATCCCCTACCTAATGTGCAGGAAATGATCATGGTGCTACCTACTTCTCAACAATTGATCTGTCTAATGCATATCACCAGATTGTTCTGCACCCTGACTCAATGTCCCTGAATTCCTTTGTTACCGCTACCTCTTTAAGAGAATGCCATTTGGTCTGGCCTCAGCTGCTGCGGTTTTCCATTGTGTGATGGAAAAGCTGTTCAAGGGTTTAGAGTTTGTAAAGTGTTTCCAGGATGATATTCTGGTATTCGCACCAGACCTGTAGAGGCATTAGAGATATGTACGTGAGGTATTGAGTATTTTGCATCAAGCAGTGCTGATGGTTAAGAAAGGAAAATGTAAGTTTGGATAACAGAGGTGTCCTATCTAGTACATGTCATAGATTGGAGAGGCGTTGGCCTAAAACCAGTTTGGTGGATGCTTCTTTAAGGGAATTGTTGAGAAGTGTGCTATGTTTGACTGGAATGTAGAATGTGAGGAAGCGTTCAAGAAGAGTATTGTGGGTGCCCCCACACTTAGCATGTTCAATCCCTGTTGCAAAACATATATGATGACTGAAGCCTGCATTTTAGGGCTAGGAGCTGCATTGATGCAAGTGCAAGAGGGCAAGTTATGTTTTATTGCATTTGCCTTTAGAGCTTTACAGGGAGCTGAAAGAAATTACTCCACTGTGGAAAGGGAAGCTCTGGCTTCTTTCTGAGCCCTCAGTCATTTTAAGTTTTTTTTGTGGGATGTGCACTTCACGGTCAAGACCGACCACAAACCGTTGGTTCATGCCTTGATTGGAAAGAGTGTAGGAGGTTCTCCCAGAATTAATAGATGGACTCTTGCCCTGCAAGAATTACCTTTTTCACTGATATATGTTCCAGGTCCATGTAACTAGGTGGCAGACTGTTTGTCTCAACTTCCCTTAGAGGGGAAAGAGATTGATGAAGTAGAGTGGTCCAGGATTGCACAGGTGGGGCAGGAAGGAATTTTGGATTTGGCAAAGTGGCCTGAGGAAAGTGCGGCGGATACTGAGTTAGTGAAGGTTTGTCATCTATTGGAGTGTGGCTAGCCTAAAGGGGCTGCGAGTGTTGGAATGCAATTTGAACAGGTCAAAGAAGAACTGGGGATGGATGGTAATGTATTGTGCAGGGGAGAGAAAATTGTACCCCCAAAGGGGATGAGGACTTTTATTTTGGAAATTGCCCATAGCGGACACCTAGGGAGGAATTACACAAAAAAAGAGAGTGAGGGAGGTGTATTGGTGGCCAAGGATAGATGCTGAGGTGGAACATTTGGTGAAACATTGTGTGCCGTGCCCATCCAGTGACAAGTCTCATGTATCGGCTCCTCTGTGTCTGCTGTTTCCCATGAGGTCTTGGAAAAAAGTAGCATTGGACATTATTGGTCCCTTACCAAAATGTTACCAAGGAAAGAAATACATGTTTGTTCTGATGGCAATACAAGTGATCATTTATTGGCTGGTCAGAAGAGACAACAGCCTGTGGTGGAATTGACTCCAAAATGGCTGGGAACCTCGGGACCTGTCAAAGTAAATACAGAGGAGCTGATCAGCAGAGCAGAGAAGTGCCAAGAGAAGTATAAGAAGTGGTTTGACAGTAAGAAGGGTGTGGATAAGAAACCATTTTGTGTGGACAGTTGGGTCAGGATAAGGGACCAGAGAGGGAGATGAGAAGGGATACCATTAATGTCCCCTTCAAGGAAGGTGGTGAAAGTGATGGGTACAGTGGTGTTGTTGGATTATGGCACCAAGTAGAGTATGAGACAACTGGTGAGATGTCATGGTGAGGAAAGCAAAGTGAAGGAGGAGAGTGGTGCGATGTTCCAGAAGTTGCCTGTTGATTGTGTTCCAGTTTGCACTTTAGGGAGAAATAAGGTGCGTGTGGTGTGTGTGGGTAGTGGTGAGACACCGAAAGAAAATAAGAGTCTTGTAGTGGAAGCAACAAGTGGATCCGAAGGGGTTGCGCAGGCACCTGAGAAGGGCGGCATGCATGTGGCTTTGGTCGCCAAGCTACGATTACTGAGTGCCCCATTGAGGAAGGAAACCTGGGGCATGGGGCACAGTTGCGATACCTACGAAGCAAATTCAAGGACTTTGTGCTAAGCATATTTGATTAAGGGGGAGGTGTCTACAGGGTTACTGTTGTACGGCTGCGCCCGCACTTGCTGATGCAGCCTTGCGGGTTCTTGTGCTGCTGTCCCTCGTGCAGCAGGTCATGCAGGAGCATCCTTTGAATGCCCATGTGTGATGCGATTTGTGGAGGACAGCAGTCAGCTGTTACTCAGGGACTTGGGAGGCCAATAGTGTGGCTCCCATGTTGAGAGCACAATCTCTTCAATAGAAGCACTTACCTGATCTCTGCCTCCAGATCTCCTTCCTGTCCTGGTCCTGTCGTCCTCTCCTAAGAGGGCTCACCCACAACACTTAGCCTACACCAATAACTGTGGCCCATTTGGTTTTAAAAGAGGGCTGAGCCCCTCTTTTGACAGATCATCTAAAGACTTCAGAAGGAGTAACAAGAAGACCTTATCATTAGACCCTGGCTGATGGTTCAGTCTGCCTTACATCTTCTGCCAGTGAAGGAAGGCAGGACCTCCAAAGAGGGAAGCAAGATCCATCTCTTAAATATCTCCCACGGAACAGAGGGAGATACTGAATCCAGAGGACCCTCCAGCCGTTCCAGAACTGGTACCCAGCCAGCACACAGCGTGCCCTGCTAGGCTCTGCAGCAATCTTCCTAGGTGGGAAGTGCCAGAAGGTCAGTGAGCCCCCAAAAACAAAGAACAAGGCAGCTGCCTGCAACAGACATGTCAGCTTTGGGCCGTCTGCCTTAAAGGATGACACAAGCCCATTGATGAAGCTGGGAGGAGTGCCTCAACGAGCATCTACTGACGCTCACCTAAAAGAATATTTTTGAGTCAGTTGAGTTCCTCGAGCTGCAACCAACTGCAACGCTGACTGTTGTCCAGCCGCAGTTGCTTAAAGACATCCAAGACATCTTGACCAGTGCTTCAGAACCGCTGATCAGCACTGAGACAACGATTCCTGACCCCAAGCCACCATGTAGGTCATCCTGCAGCTGTTTGTCCAGCTTCACTTGCCGAACTGTCTTGCTGCCTGATACCCAGAGCTGACTGTCGTCTTGAACTCTGTCACAGAAGCTACAAAGCACCCTAAAGCCGGCTCGACCCTGCCAAGCACCAAAACCACCTACAGCATATGGTACATTGTGGTTCTATCCCCCTGGTCCATCCCAGAAGCCCCCTGGAGACATTTTAAGACCCATTGATCCCTTTGTGCTGAAGCCAAGTAACCTTGAACTTGTGTGGTTATTTATCATACCGACTACCTCCTGTCAGTATACAGAGTGCATCCCTTTTCCGTTTTATAACTGTCTGCCCTCTGCATTCCTATACAGGATGAGTTGTATTTCGTAGTGTTGTTAGATTGTCTGTTGTGTAATAATAAAGTCGATATTTGCATACAACCTTGACTGGGCAGTCCCTTTTATCAGTGGGTAATAATTGTATTTTTGATGTGTTGCAACTAACCACTGATCCACAAACGTTCGGAGATAAGCCTGCTGTTCAGTACCCTTTACCAAAACTGGACAAGGACGTTTATAATTTGCTTATGTTTCCAATCTGTTTGGATCCCTTCTGGTGTGCTAGAGATGGTGGGGCCGATTGATGTTTTAGAAACCGATATCCATCCCTGGACCACAGGTGCCCCGGAAGCATGTAACAACAAATTGACAAATTGCAGGGAACATGGAGGAGCATTGCATATCACACATTCATGTCCTCCATAATCCAACAGACTTCCAATCATGCACCTAGGGGATCATCTCCTAGAATAGTCCAAATCGGTATTAGATCAGATCAATGGCAGATGTGCCCTGTGTATGAGCCAGAAATATAACATGTCTCGCTGAGTAGAATATCTTAATGATTGAAATGGATGGAGAGTGTGGGGGAGTTGTCTGTAATTCTCCCATAGCAGGGTACTTGCAGTGAATGCATTTCTAACAATGTCGCATCTATTTGCAGAGCATGGAGAAGATGCAAATGACGGAGGCGCTGAACCAGTTTGAGAAACTGCAGACCTTCATCAGCCAGATCCTGGATGAGGCTTCACTGACCAAGAGCTTGTGGAATTCTTTGGGAAACAAAATTACGGTGAGCAAAAAAAAAAAGAATACAGATGTGCACTCTGTGCTGGGGCCTGTCACTTTATGCCTAGTCTCAACACCTGATTAACCTTAGTGCAAGAGTCTGCAACCCATGGCTCTCTTATTGTTTTGGACCATAACTCATATGATTCTTCACCACTGGCCCTGCTAGCTAGGGCTGATGGGAGTGGTAGTTCAGAACATTTGGTGAGCCCAATGTTGTAGACCCTGCATACCTTATGATCTGTCTCTGTATATTTGTCTGCAAAACTCCCGGTCCAGCTACATCAAACCATTGTGCAATACATGCTACAGACTGAGATATAGCATAATAGACCAGTGTCCGAGGAGGCGGCCTGACAGGCTGGGGTGGGCTGGTTTTGTGAGCTAATACTGGTCAGTTTGATGTCTTAGAACCCCATTGCATCGTCAGTGGTATTCCGTGCAGAAATACGAACAGAGGTAAATAGCACCACCTCTGTTGCAGATCTGAGTAGTCAGTCGCATTTACAGCACTAATTTCCTCAGCAGCAGTAACGGTAGCATTACCACTCAAGAGAGAAGCAAAAAGACTATTACCCCCAGTGGACATTGTTGAACAATGCTGTTACATCTGTCCAACGTTTGTGAAAATACCATTATCGCTGCGCTATTAAATCTCTGGTACCAGCTCCATCTCTGCTGTTCACCCACCATCCAGGAAACACCTGACAAAATCTTCAGTGATGAGATAATCAAGGAGGGCCCCCGTTTGGAGAATTGCTTAATTTCTGGGGGTGTTTGCCAGGGCTCAGCACTGGCACTTGTTTCTGAACCCCTGCACCTATTGTCTCAGACACAGTTTGGTTATGATGTGGTATTTTGGCAACTTTATTTTAACTGCCAATTACGTAATAAGCACCTATAGAATCAGAGTAAAATGTAAACGATGATTGTATTTAAAGACACACTTAACATGCGTTATGTTATTTAATGTGTATGTTGACCGGCATGTATAATTCACACATCTGCAGTATTGAGTACCACCGTCAACCACAATATGCCGGTGGGAGTTGTAACTTCAACCCCATATATGCTGACAGCATGGGGAGCTGATGTGGGTGCTGGCAACAGTGGGCGGGGGGCTGCCCATCCTGACGTGTCACGGGAATGTTAGAAAATATTTGAGCCCCAGCAATTGTTGTTGTATAAACTAAGCACTGGTTTGGAGCCTGTAGCATTAAGACACATGCTACAAAAAAGCAGCTATGACAGCGCAAAGCTGACAAGGTGTCAGCAGTGTCTGCCCACTCTTGGAGTGGGGCCTGGCATTTGCAAAGAGACCAGTCACATCCCTGGTCTCAGAGCAGCAGAGAGTGAGCATGCAGAGAGAATGGGGGACAGTGCCACTCCTGGTTCTGCATCCCCAAAAGGAGAAAGTGACTGCGACCCTGGACCTTGCTGGCTTGCAGAGCATCAGAAACCAAGAGGTGGGTGCTGGTTCACTCACTTCCCTCCATAAGTATATACACTACATTGACGTATATGCTGACGTTCCCCTTATCCTGTGAAAGATGTCACTGCTGACAATGTCCATATTGAGGGATTTGAATACTTGGAGCAACTCATAAACCCGAAAAACTAATAATCCCAGAAGGGTCACAGGAAAGTAGAATTGGATGAGCATCTGCTGAATACAAATGGGCATCTTGTTGTGTATGCCTATTTTAGCTGAACATCAATGCATGCACCACTGTCATAACTATGCCTGCAGCAGCATGCCATGTTGTAAGAGGATTCAATCCAGCACTACAGCTAAGTCAATGCCTAGTCTGGGATACTGAATGGAAGCCCTTATTGATATATCTTTATGTCCAGTTCATGAGTTCTGGATGACTACCCCTATATAACACCCCTCTCTTGGAACCCCCCTGACCCCACTGAGCCAAGAAGTAGTTGTTTTGCAAGTTTAAACGGTTTATTTGAGAATGTAAACAATATATATATATCACACTTTATAATAAATTAATAATTAATATCACACTTCAGAACATGAGCAGTTGACAACAATGGGTAATGTTCTACTAATAAACTGATTTGATTACCCAGGAGTAGTATAAAGGATGAGGTAGCACGCTTGGGAATAGGAACAGAAGAATAAGGTGGTAGAGAATGCTTTATCTAGTTTCAGATGGATGCAATGTTGAATGAAAATGCAATACAGAAAATACTCAATATGATTTCAACAAAACAATGTAATCACTTTTCTCTGGCAATCCACTCCCCCCCCCCTTATGCAATGTAAGGAAATGAAGAGGAGAGCACACAGTTCTTAGAAATGCAATCAAATAGAATTCAGTTCAATTCCCCCTCAGCAGCTTATACAACAATAGGAGTTTTGAAACACAGGCAAAATGCTTTGAATATGGTGACAATGCAGTGAGAAATATGCTGAAAATGCTTTTAATTCCCTTCAGGAGGTTCAGGGTGAGTGGTATCTAGTTAATATGAGTTCAGGCTCACTCTAGCAATGATTCAGGGATGGTTCTTAAGAGACAAACGAAATTTAGCAGTTCAGGCAAAAACAGCTATCTTTTTACAAGTAAAGAAATCGGGCCAAATCGCAAATCGCGGCAAAATTCGTGAATGCGTGAATCGTGATTGCGGAGAAAGTATAAGGAGTAGGAAGTCGGTTCTAAGCTTGTTGAAAAGCTGAGATTCTAAGCTTTCAGAGGAAAGCCCAAACGGTTCCAGAGATACGGATGATTAAATAAAGGTAGTTTTTCGGATTTGAAATTTTAAAAGTTCAAAGCGTCAGGTTACAGCTTGCAGCTAGAAAATGACAGGTGACAGTTCTACTTAGGTTAAATAGATTGAATTATATTATATTAAACTAAGGGATATGTTCTGAGTTTTGCTGAGTACTCACAAGAGATTTTGGACAGGAAGGCGACTTTGTCACGGATCCGGTCACTGCGCACAGCACTTCACAGCGTTTTTTAACTGGTTTTGCAACATTGGTTTTTCATTAAAAATTATACACATATACACGGCCTGTCCATACATACTCTAGTAAATTCCCATGTCTCTAGCTTAAACACAGAGTCTGTGGTGTCAATAAATAGCGGGGTTTTGCCCCAGAACATCACACAAATTCCCAACGCGTCTTAAAACGTGCACCGAAAAATCACAAGAATTATGGTATCATTTAAATAATTTTGACAAGTCCGCACTGTGAGTTATACATCTTTCTTAGAATCATATTCTGGCCAACAGGGGTGTGTCTTTTCAGGTCACATGGTATAGAAACCAGTTTATCCAGTTTCTGCCAAGCTCAGAGACCCTGCCCCTCCCAGCTTCTGCCAAGAGGAAGCTGTTTTACGGTCCCCCCAATAAACCATCTGCCTGAGTCAAGGCAGGGCTTTGTTCAAAAGGAAGCCATTTACGACCACCCTAATAAACCATCTGCCTGGGCCCTTTCTTTAGTTTCTTGCAATCCCCTGGTAATTCAATCAGAGAGTGTGTGACCTCCTTTTGGCAGGAGCAACAGAATGCAGCCAGGCCTGGGAATGCATTTGTTGGGCAAGCCCCCACTCCTGTCGGGGGTAGCTGTCTGGCAGAATTCCAGTTTCCTTAAGCCAGGTTTCAGGTAAAATGTCACCTTTTGTTCCCCAGTTTAAGTCAAGACAATTTCTACATATGCAGCTAGAATGCTGATTCTAAGTTCAAAACTTTGACATTTTAACAGTTACAAACTATGTGACACTCAAAAGTAGGTCACTCAGTTAATTTAAATTTTTTTTCGATTTTTGGTAGTTTTAAATCCAGTTTCAGTTAGGCTGCTGCAGACCTGCAGAGCTCAGCCAGTCTTGTTATGAACATTGTTTTGGGGCTCTTCAACTTCCCAGATTTAGTATGCACACATACTTCATTCTGCCAGATGTCCGCTGGTGTTCAGTGAGATTTTTGGATGTGTTGCAATGTTTGAAAATAGGCATTTTGAGCTGGCATTCAGAGAAACCAAAGGTAATTTTAAAGTGCGGTTTTTCCTTTGGCACACATTTCACTCATGGCACCCCGGCCCATCCTGCTCGCACTGGTGGGTGGCAAGTTAGGCAACCATTTTAGTGTGCACAAACTGTGTGGTTCTCCTGGATTTTGGCGCACATGTGGGCTTTTTGGCCATCTTGGATTTTCTAAGCCCACAGCACCAAATGTTGCAGCATGATAGCTCAAACGTGGGTCAGGACACCCAACAAGGCCCCCCCACGCGACTGCACTTTGAATTTGAGTCGATGGGGAGTCGGGTGCACAAAAGGTGATGACCCACGCACTGGTATGTCCGCATAATCTTCTTCCAATTCTGCAAATGGCACAGTTCAGCATCTTTTCCTCCATCCGGTATTGATCGATCGGTTCTCCTCGCCGGTCCTGATGGGAATATTGGGCGGTACCCCGGGCCCCTTGGGTCTCTGCTCCCGGTCTCCGGATCGTCCTCCTAGGCCAGTCTCCAGGTTTTCTTTCTCCTAGGACGACAAAGGAAAAGCGGCAATACCTATTCATGGACATTTCTCCCCCACCATTGATATATTGGGGTGGCATATATATTTTAGAACTCAACAGATATGAACATGCACATTTATTTTAAATTAAGAGACAGGAACACATAAACTTGAGAAACACAGAATTTGATAGGCTATACGTAGGATATTTTCAGTTTGGAACTGAATTACTCTGGAGCGGCCCCCTCTGGTATTGCAGAGGACTCCTCCAGTTGCTGCAGAGTGTGCCTGGGATGGCAACACTTTAGCTGATTTATATGTACCCACTTGTCTTCCCCCTCTGCCAAACCACCTTTGGGGATGCGGATCTTGTAGGCCACAGGGGAGATCTTGTCTATAATCTCAAAGGGTCCCTTCCATGTAGGCAAAAAGTTTCGCTGTTTGGCCTGGTTCCTTTGGAAATTGTATAGATAGACCCGGTCCCCCACCTGATATTCCTTCCTGGAAGTTTTCAGGTCATAGTGGGTCTTCATACTCTCGGCTGATCTTTCTAGATTCCGCTGAGCATAGGCAAAAGCATGTTGAAGGTGTTTCCTTAAATTCTCCACATACTCATGAGTTGTGGAGGCATTTATCAACGTTTGCTCTTGGCTTCTGTAGAGCAAATGCTGAGGAAGCACCATCTTGCGTCCAGTCATCAACTCAAATGGTGACATTTTGGTTGCAGATGAAGGGGTAGATCTGATGGCCATTAGGACCAGAGGTAATCGGATATCCCAACTTGGCCCAGAATCTGCCACAAACTTCTTTAATATGCTCACAATGGTTCGGTTATATCGCTCTACTGCCCCAGAAGAAGCTGGCCTGTAAGCAATATGTAGCTTTCTTTTGATCCCCAATATCTCCCACATCT
Organism: Ambystoma mexicanum; assembly: GCF_040938575.1. Taxonomy (NCBI): domain Eukaryota; kingdom Metazoa; phylum Chordata; class Amphibia; order Caudata; family Ambystomatidae; genus Ambystoma; species Ambystoma mexicanum. Next base: position 171,610,746 of record NC_090924.1, on the reverse strand, counting down.
TTGTCATTACTTCACTGGTGAAGTGGCTACCTCTGTCTGACTCAATCCTTTGAGGTAGACTAAAACGGGAAAAGATGTGGTTAATCATCAAGGCAGCTGCCGTTTCTGCCTTGCAGTTTGGGGCTGGGAGACATTCCACCCACTTGGTATACAAGCATGTCACAGTCAACATGTACTTATTCCCCCTAGCAGAGCGAATCACGGGGCCTACAAAGTCGATTTGTAAATCTGACCATGGGAGTGTCATTCCCCTCTTTGGAGAAGCGCCCGGTGTGTGAGGGATGTTGGCTGAAATTGTGCACACACAAGACAACCCTTCAAATATTGGTTGAGGTCCTGGCCCATGTGTGGCCAGTAGGCAACCTCTCTTAAGATTTCCAGTGTTGTGTGAAACCCCCTATGACCGGCGGTGGCCGCATCATGGGCGTGACTTAACATCAGGCTTCGGAATGAGGTAGAAACCACCCACTGATCGTGGCCAGCTTTGGATTTCCTTACCAGCAAGCCGTCTTGGATTCGGAACATTTTTGGACATTTCATCAACACTCTTAGGTCCTCTTTCCCAATGTAATCGGTATCCATCAGGGGAAAGTTCTCAGGGTCCTCAAGGTGTTGGTAAAACTTACCAATAATTGGATCCCCCTTCTGAGCTGTAATCAAATCAGCATCAGGGGTCTCCTTACTCCATTGGGCAGTTGAAAGATCATTGTGAGCATTTGTCTGGGACCTAGTGATAGCAGTGACCTGGATTTCCCCCAACAGGGACTCTATTTCAATTAGATCCCCTTGGATGGCCCCGGTTTTGGCCAGCTGATCAGCTAAGTCATTTCCAGTTTTGTCTGGTCCCTCTACTTTGGAATGACCCTTGATCTTTTTCCAATAGATGGTCATCTCATTCGAGGTGACCAGATCATCAATGTTTTGGATCAACTTCCCATGTTTCAAGGGTTTGTTGTTAGCACATAACATGCCTCTGGTTTTCCAATTAACCAGGTGCTCCACGAACCCGTTCCGTACATAATCAGAATCTGTGATTATGACCAGTTCGTGGAGTTGATGTTGGACAGCAGTGGGGATGGCTTGATGCACAGCCATCAATTCTGCCACCTGACTACTTCGGGGACCAATTTTGTATCCAGCGGAGGGTTCTGGAAACTCCTTCACCCATGCATTCCCTACGCCAGCCACCAGTTCTTTCTCCCCGTCGTTGTCAACATGGTAAGAGCATCCACCCACATAGACAGTGGGCATTCCCTCACACTTGTCCTCTTCAAAGACTTTGTGTGGGGAATTAAGGTATGCCTCCGTGTTGTCCTTGATTTTTAGACTTTCGTCCTCGAGACAGTTTTCTCTGGCACAATCATGCAAGTCAGCCAGACCTTGCGCGAGGGGACTCTTCTTGTTTTGGCCATATCTGACCTCCACAGGAAAGCCTTGCATTGACAGAATCCAGGAAGTAATTCGGGAATTCCCAGCCCGGATTCTGTCACTTTGGAGATATTGCAGAGGCTGGTGTGTTCCCCCTGGATAAACGGGCGGTAATTCTTCAATGCCCACACCGTTGCCAGGAGTGCCTTCGCACACTCGTTGAATTTTTCCTCCACAGAGGATAAAGTTTTGCTCGCATAGGAGATTACTTTATTGACCTTGTCATGCTTTTGGTATAAACTGCCGTCAAGCACGTATTAGAGAACCCCGTCTCCAGGAAGAAATCCTTGTTTCTGACAGGGTAAGCTAGGCAAGGCGCTTGTGAGAGGCTTCTTTTGAGTTGACTTACTGCCTCGGCTTGTTCTGGACCCCATTCCCACTTGACCCCCCCCTTCAGGAGATGAATCAGGGGTCTGGTGATCTCTGCGTAGCCCTCAATGAACTTTCTGCTGTAATTAGTCAGTCCAAGGAGGCTCCTTAGTTCCCGCAGAGTTGTGGGGTCTTTCAGTTTCTGAAGTGCTTCCACTTTCTTTTCCTGGGGACAGAGACCCTGAGGAGTAATCTCATGCCCCAAGAAATTTACACGGGTTCTACACCACTGTGCTTTCTGAAAGGAAAGTTTTGCTCCGGCGGCACTCAACTGGGTCAGAACATAACGGACCTCCACAGATGAACTTTTGATGAGGACATCATCTACATAAGCCAGGTTACCCCTTGCACCCAGGTCGGGCATGGCCTTGTGTAGGAAAATGTTGAATTCATTGCCGGAGTTGAGGTATCCGAAGGGAGTCCGGGTCCAGGTGTACTGCTGGCCCCCAAAGGAAAAAGCCAGTTTGTATTGGTCCTCCCTACTGACAGGCACGGTCCAGTATCCATTGGTCAGGTCTATTGCAGTGAATACCTGTGACCCCTGGATCTGGGCCAGCCCTTGGTCAATGTAGGGCAGAGGCCATCGGGAAGTATGGACCCGTTTGTTGAGCTCCCTGAGGTCGGCGCAGAGTCTCCACTGGCCGTTTGGCTTCAATATTCCCAGCACCGGATTATTGAAGGTGCTGTGTATTGGACGAATTATCCCCCGGGACTCAAGGTTCTTAATTATTTCAGTAAGGGACTCCATGGATGCGAGAGGCAAACGATATTGCTTCACAAACACTGGAGTCATTCCAGGGTCCGTGGGAATTGTTGTTGTGTGGATGTTGGTGCGACCACAGTCACATGAGTCTACCGCAAAGAGATCTTGGAAATCCAAGAAAACTTGTTTCAACTTTTGCTTTTGTTCCAGAGTCACACAGGCATCAGCTAGGTTGACTCTCTCTTCCACCATCTGCCTGAAGCCTGGAAAGACTTCTGGTTTGGCTATCTCAGCGTCCTCCTCCAGCTGGGTGGAGAAGTCCCTGGTCAGAGCGCTGATTTGGACTGGAGGCCCCAGGTGGGAAAGGCAGCCTTCATGAACCTGGAAAATCACCTCATCCCTTCTGAAGTCACAAGTCACATCCTCCTTACCATAAGGGCAGGAAGTGTACACCAGGAAGTTCCCCCCATGCCGGGTAAACATCCTGTCTGGTGTTGTATTGTCCTCACTGTCACTGTTCAAACAGTCCTTGGGGATTGGTCCTAACAGTTCATTTCCTAGATCAATGGAAAAATGTCGGTCATCAACTGCCATTCCAATAATGGTGCCTGCGGCTAGAGTAATACTCTTTAAGTCGCTGTTACCCACCTCTATTGGAATGGTGTCATGTTCTATGTTGACTAATGAAGTTGGGTTTACCCCAAACCCTTGCTGTTGGAGAGAAGCGTTTAGATGTATGTAAGCATCAGGGTTTTGCAATTTTTGTCCTCTTTTAACTTTCACTTCCAGGGAGAATTGTCGGGTCCTTTCTGGGATGGTGACTTCCTCTTTGATCTGAATTTCAACTGCATAAGGTAGCAATTGAGCTGACCTAAATGCTTTTTCTGGATCATCAAAGCCCATGGGATTATCCGCTAATCGGGACCAAGCTTTGAAGTTTATTAGGTCCAAACTAATGGCAAAGCGATTGAGAATGTCACTGCCTAAGTAAAAGGCGGCAGTGACGTCTCGCACGACCCAACAATTATGGACTATGCTCTTGTTGCCAATGGAGATTTTGAGCATACACCTGCTTGGCAGGAGATGTTTGGAATTAGGTGCTTCCAGGTCCATTTCCCATTTGTCTATCAGTTTGAATGTGGGAATGGCTGGATCTTTTGGGAGTCGGCGGAACATGGCTTCGCTGATGAAGCTCTTACCGTTGTTCACACACACTCGAGCGAGAACAGAGTCCTTCCCATCATTTAACTGAACAGGGATGAACAACTGCTCTCCAATTTGCTGAATATCAGCCAGGCTCTGAGCTGATTTCACATCTTTCTGCACTATAGGATTGGGAGTTTCTGATTGTGGATTAGTAAAGAATTTCAAAGTGTTTCCTTCCAGCGTGGAGTACCACTTTAAACTGGAATGAAGGTTGTTTTTCAGAAATAGAGAGGACCCCCCATCACCAGTCTGTTGTCCTACTGCTATTACTGTCACGTCTGGAGTTTGGTTGTTCTGGAAGTGAAATTCTACTTGGTCAGATTTTTGTTCAACCATGTGGCAGGTGCCGTTTAAACTAACATGGTTGACACTCTGTTTTAATTTTATTGGTCGGCTAGTCTGGGTCCAGAGGACCTTGTTTACACAATCTATTAGGGGTGACAACCTTCTCAGGAGGTCATTCCCTAGTAAACAAGGGGTGCCCACTGGAGTCACTACTATGACCGGGTGTTTCACCTTGTGTCGCCCAATTTTAATGTCCAAGTCTGCAGTCCCCTCAACGGGAATTTCCTTCCCGTCAAAGTTCTGCAGTTGTCCAGGAAGAGAGGTGAGAGGAATACGGTAATTCTCCTCCCTTCCTGCATTTAGTTCATCAAAGGCCCTTTTGGACAGAAGGGTAGCTTGGGATCCAGTGTCCACCAGTGCCAAAATTGTACCCTGCCCCTGTACTTGTACCGGGCATAGTATCTTCCCTCCTTCTCCTCAAGGGGGCACAGATAATGCACATTTTTAGACAACTGGTGGGCTAACTTTCTGGTTTTGGACATTGCTAGCGAAGAGATTTGGGCAGAATTCTGTGGAGAGCCTTGGGAATCTGAAAGAAAAAGTTGGCAACTGGAGATCAGAGCCATCGTGGGTTCCCCTGGTTCCGGTTCTGGGCCGCCCCCCCCCCTTTTGGGAGGCAGTCACCAGGATGGGTTTGAACCAGGGGATTTTGGTATTGTGGGTTCTGGGATGAGATGATGGGCGGCGGTAGCTCAGTCTCCATATCTCCCCAGTCTGAATTGGCATCCCTTGGGACCCATTTTTCCTTGGGAGGAGTTCCCCCATCTCTGAAGGAGAAGGTCCTTTCCCCAGGATCCTCTGAGGATCCCTCTCCCTCAAATTGGAAGACCTGTACCTCCTCCACAAAGTGGGTCTGTTTGGGTCCTTTGTTTCTCCTACCCCCCCCTCTGCTCCTTGGGAGGCAGGCATTCAGGGGCAGGAGATTTTGTTTCCGGTTCCTGGTTTTCCAGGGGCTGTTTACAAGTTGGGAAGGAAGCTTCCTCCAAGGCTTTACACCCCCCTTCCCCTTGTGCCTCCTCCCTGGGAACCGGTGTGTTATCGGGGTGCTGCCCCCGTCATTGTTCTGGAGCACCAGGTCCAGAGTTTGGGGCATTCTGCGGTGGCATGCTCATCTGAGGGTTCTGTTGAGCCCTCAGTATGTGACCCAGATCCCGTGCCATATTTTGGACCTGGCGCTCTAACTGGGAAACCCGCTCAGGCTGATACGGGGCTCTATTTTCTCCCCTGGGCTGATCCCGGGAAGGGTAGCTATCCCTTCTCTGGTAGTACCCCTGGTTGGGAAGATTTTGGTACCTCTCCACCCTTGGCCTCCCCTCTCCCGGATTAGGTTGTCTGGGCTCAGGGAATTGGGGAAAGAAGGATGGATGATTTTGGGGCTGGAAATTGGGTGGATACCTGGGGAAAAAGTTCTGCCCAGGATTTGGAGAATTTCTGCCCTCCTGGGGGAAGTTAGGAGGGAAGTTCCCCGGGTCAGGTGCTTGGCTGGATCCCCCCCTTGGGCTGGAGGAGTCCACACATAACCCAGGATTGGTTGGTTTCCCTTATAGCGGGGACTTACATAGTCAGGGGAGCGGGAGACCCCATTTGTGGGACTACCTCCTCGACTCCCTGTCTGTGACTGGCCCGAGGGCCTTCTGGGCTGTGAATTATTTGGTGCAGGCAGGTTTTTAGGCCCCCCCATCTCCAAATCTAAAACGGGGGCAACCTTTACCTCTGCCACCTTGGCAGCAGCAGGGGTGCTGTTGGTTTTGGGATTTTTCTGGGTATTGCTTTTATTTTCTATGGGCTTCTGCACCTCATAGATCCGGGTAGCCTGTTCAATGACCCAGTCTAAAGATCTTTTCTCATGAAAATCTCTCACGAGCTGGGTCATTATATATTTGGGCAAGGCATGGAAAAATGTATTGACAAATTCTCTGCTGTCTGTGCGCACCCTTCTGGTGGTCTGCGCAAAGGCACGTTTCAGTTCTTACACTAATTCTTTTGGGGCCTGATCCTCCCCACATTGCAAATTGTAGGCTGCCTTGCGAGCCTCTTGAGGATTTCTGTGAACAGAAAAATGTTTCAAGTTGGCCGCCTTATAGGTGGACCATCTTAAATGATTTTGGTCCTCCAGCCCCGCAAAGAAACTGGAGTATTCTGGTGAGAAGGTCCAATTTACATATTGAATACAGCTTTGGCTGTCCTTCAAATGGAAAGTCTCCATCATTTGCTCATAGAGCTCCAAGTGTTCCCAAACAGAGTACTTGGTGTTCTTATGATAAGGCGTGATGACACTCCTGATTGCCTTAATCTGTTTCAATGGGTCCTTAAGCAAGGCCCTTTTTGCCTTATTGGCCTTTTTGGTTCGGGTAACCCTGGTCCATTCATCCTCTTACTCAGAGGCACTGCTCCCAGAGGTTCCTGTCTGATCTTCCAGGTTTTCCCGGATTCTGCGAGCCTGGGAATGGCTGGCAGAATGTGGGGACCTGGTCTCCTGTGTCCTGCGCCGTTCAGAGGAGTCTTCAGATTCCTCCTTGCTGCCAGGATTTGATGGGTACCCCCCCACTGACCTAACTGGGCAGAAGTTTTCAGGATGCCCTTAATGGGCCTATTCTCCCGGGGTTCCCCACTAAATTGCACTGTGCTTGGGTGCCCATACCCGGATGCCCGCCCATCCATTCCTGGGAGGTACTGGCCTATGAGCCCCATGCTTCTGGCTGGATAGTAATCTGCCATCCCTGTGGCCCGGTGCTCATGTGCGCCAGGGGACAGGGGGGTGGCAGAGTCCAGGGACTGAGAGAGATAAAGGCCTCTGGTACTAGGGCTCCTGAGGTTATGCTCAGGAGTTTCCCTTTCCCAGCAAACCTGGTCTCTATCCGCCCCTGCTCCCTGTTGCAATGCAAGAGCCTGCGCCTTCAGTTCCTCAGTTAAGGCCTTACTAGACTCTATCAGTCTCTCCTGCATCGCTACGTGTTGTTGGAGCCTATCATTGTGCTGGCAGAGAGCCTCATTCTCTCTCTGCGTTTCCTGATTGGTCCTGGAGCACTGGGCCAGTCTTTGCTGCAGGAGGGTTACCTCCTGAGTCCCATCCCTACTGGCCTGCTCCTGTCTTGCCAGAGCCTCCTCCACCCTCCTGGTGTGCTCTAGCAAGTCCTGGTGTTCTTTTTGGAGGTCACCCAGTCCCTGGTGGGCCAGGTGATTTTCTTCCATTTTTCTTTTTAAGTGGCAGACTTCCTGGCCTAAGGTGTCCCTTTCCTGACTAAGAGTCTGCATCTGTACCATCAGGTCGTCCCTTTGCCTTTGGAAGGCACCAGCTTTCTGGCGCTCCTGATCAAACTCTGCCTGGGTATCCAGGTCTTTCAGGATCAATTTATTGCTCTCCTCTTTCTCTCTGTCTAGTTGGATTTGCAGGGTGGCTACCTGCTCTGTGCATGCCCTGTTGAAATTGATCTGTTGCTCCAGCTTTTTCTGGCTCTGCAGTAGGGAGTCCAAACTGTCTTGGCGTTCCTTCTGCAAGGCCAGAATTCTGGTATCCTGGTCAGCCTTTTCCTGTTGCAGTATATCCATGTCCTCTTTTATTTTAATGATATACTGCCTACTATCATTTTCTGACTCCTGGCTCCTCTGCAGCCTCTGCTCAGAAGAGTCCAGATCAGATTGGGCCTTCTGTAATGCCAGCAGTTGCCTACTCGCCAGATCTTGGCCTTCAGCACATTTGTCCTGCATGGCTCCCATATGTAAATATAAATATGCCGCTACCCTGGCAATCTTGTTGTGCTCATCCTTGGCCTTAGGGGACATATATAGTTCACTCAGGGCCACATGTAAGGGACCCTGGTCTCTCCATATATCTGACCCTGTTTCAGTGATCTGGGGTGCGATTGCCTGCAACCAGACCGTCTGGTCCTGATGAGTCCACTCACCTCTCACAAATAGCTTATGTAAGAAGTGCTCTCTGGCTATTTTCATATCTACCAAGGTCGTCATTTTGGAATTTGAGTTCCTGACTTACAGAAGTTTGTATTTTTTTTTTGCAAAACAGACCTTTTCCTTAGAGCGTTCCTTTGAGGAGTGCTTTACAGCGTAACACAGCGTGGTGATCCGACCGGATATGTGTATCTGGTCAGCTGGCACACTGTATTAATCTGCACAAGTGATAGATCTAACCCAAACGTCCGGCTCGAGTCCCCAATTTGTAAGAGGATTCAATCCAGCACTACAGCTAAGTCAATGCCTAGTCTGGGATACTGAATGGAAACCCTTATTGATATATCTTTATGTCCAGTTCATGAGTTCTGGATGACTACCCTATATAACACCCCTCTCTTGGAACCCCCCTGACCGCACTGAGCCAAGAAGTAGTTCTGTTTTGCAAGTTTAAACGGTTTATTTGAGAATGTAAACAATATATATATATCACACTTTATAATAAATTAATAATTAATATCACACTTCAGAACATGAGCAGTTAACAACAATGGGTAATGTTCTACTAATAAACTGATTTGATTACCCAGGAGTAGTATAAAGGATGAGGTAGCACGCTTGGGAATAGGAACAGAAGAATAAGGTGGTAGAGAATGCTTTATCTAGTTTCAGATGGATGCAATGTTGAATGAAAATGCAATACAGAAAATACTCAATATGATTTCAACAAAACAATGTAATCACTTTTCTCTGGCAATCCACTCCCCCCCCTTATGCAATGTAAGGAAATGAAGAGGAGAGCACACAGTTCTTAGAAATGCAATCAAATAGAATTCAGTTCAATTCCCCCTCAGCAACTTATACAACAATAGGAGTTTTGAAACACAGGCAAAATGCTTTGAATATGGTGACAATGCAGTGAGAAATATGCTGAAAATGCTTTTAATTCCCTTCAGGAGGTTCAGGGTGAGTGGTATCTAGTTAATATGAGTTCAGGCTCACTCTAGCAATGATTCGGGGATGGTTCTTAAGAGACAAACGAAATTTAGCATTTCAGGCAAAAACAGCTATCTTTTTACAAGTAAAGAAATCGGGCCAAATCGCAAATCGTGGCAAAATTCGCGAATGCGTGAATCGTGATTGCGGAGCAGGTATAAGGAGTAGGAAGTCGGTTCTAAGCTTGTTGAAAAGCTGAGATTCTAAGCTTTCAGAGGTAAGTTAAACCAAGTTCCTAGCCCAAACGGTTCCAGAGATACGGACGATTAAATAAAGGTAGTTTTTCAGATTTGAAATTTTAAAAGTTCAAAGCAACAGGTTACAGCTTGCAGCTAGAAAATGACAGGTGACAGTTCTACTTAGGTTAAATAGATTGAATTATATTATATTAAACTAAGGGATATGTTCTGAGTTTTGCTGAGTACTCACAAGAGATTTTGGACAGGAAGGCGACTTTGTCACGGATCCGGTCACTGCGCACAGCACTTCACAGCGATCTGGTCTCCGGTTCCGAGTACAGCTCTGCTTTCTGGGTCACCAGCACTGCTCCTGGATCTTGGGTTCTGCTGGTCTGGTCTAGCACCGGTCTGCACGGCTCCTGGTCCCGCTTTCTCCGGACACAGCGCTGATCTGCACGGCTCCTGGACACTGCTACCGGTCCCGGCAATGTTCTAGGCAGGGAATTCAAACAGCTCGCCCGTATCGCTGTTGATAGTCTGCAAATGATTTTTGGGCCTGCTGACAAATACTTTTGCTTGCAGTGGGCCTTCTTGGTTCAAAGTTCTGTAGTCTCTGTTTAGCTTGGAAGTCTAAGTGTAGGATCTCTGGATGTGAAGTCGTCGGTCAGCATGCTCCGCAGCAAATGGAATTGAATGTCTCTACCTGTCCCAGCAGTCTCTTTTTATGTGTTTTGAAAGTGGGTGGAGAGGCTAGCTTTCTAGGCCCAACCCCTTCAGAGTTCTGATAGGTTGGAGAATTCTTTGCGTTCTCACTGGAGAACAGGATTGTGTGTCAGAATGATGTCATTTAATGGCTTGCAGAAAGGACACTCCCCTGTCAAATTACACACAAATCTATATTTGATCTAAAGACATATTTCATAGATACACAGTGGTTTGAAATTACATGCACCCATCACGGATCACATGAGGTATACTCTGTTCAAACTCTGATGTTTCTAAGAGCTCGCATTCAGAACTGGCAACATTTAGCGTTTTTTAACTGGTTTTGCAACATTGGTTTTTCATTAAAAATTATACACATATACACGGCCTGTCCATACATACTCTAGTAAATTCCCATGTCTCTAGCTTAAACACAGAGTCTGTGGTGTCAATAAATAGCGGGGTTTTGCCCCAGAACATCACACAAATTCCCAACGCGTCTTAAAACGTGCACCGAAAAATCACAAGAATTATGGTATCATTTAAATAATTTTGACAAGTCCGCACTGTGAGTTATACATCTTTCTTAGAATCATATTCTGGCCAACAGGGGTGTGTCTTTTCAGGTCACATGGTATAGAAACCAGTTTATCCAGTTTCTGCCAAGCTCAGAGACCCTGCCCCTCCCAGCTTCTGCCAAGAGGAAGCTGTTTTACGGTCCCCCCAATAAACCATCTGCCTGAGTCAAGGCAGGGCTTTGTTCAAAAGGAAGCCATTCACGACCACCCTAATAAACCATCTGCCTGGGCCCTTTCTTTAGTTTCTTGCAATCCCCTGGTAATTCAATCAGAGAGTGTGTGACCTCCTTTTGGCAGGAGCAACAGAATGCAGCCAGGCCTGGGAATGCATTTGTTGGGCAAGCCCCCACTCCTGTCGGGGGTAGCTGTCTGGCAGAATTCCCGTTTCCTTAAACCAGGTTTCAGGTAAAATGTCACTTTTTGTTCCCCAGTTTAAGTCAAGACAAATTTTACATATGCAGCTAGAATGCTGATTCTAAGTTCAAAACTATGACATTTTAACAGTTACAAACTATGTGACACTCAAAAGTAGGTCACTCAGTTAATTTAAACATTTTCGATTTTGGTAGTTTTAAATCCAGTTTCAGTTAGGCTGCTGCAGACCTGCAGAGCTCAGCCAGTCTTGTTATGAACATTGTTTTGGGGCTCTTCAACTTCCCAGATTTAGTATGCACACATACTTCATTCTGCCAGATGTCCGCTGGTGTTCAGTGAGATTTTTGGATGTGTTGCAATGTTTGGAAATAGGCATTTTGAGCTGGCATTCAGAGAAACCAAAGGTAATTTTAAAGTGCGGTTTTTCCTTTGGCACACATTTCACTCATGGCACCCCGGCCCATCCTGCTCGCACTGGTGGGTGGCAAGTTAGGCAACCATTTTAGTGTGCACAAACTGTGTGGTTCTCCTGGATTTTGGCGCACATGTGGGCTTTTTGGCCATCTTGGATTTTCTAAGCCCACAGCACCAAATGTTGCAGCATGATAGCTCAAACGTGGGTCAGGACACCCAACAATGTGGACAAACATTCAGCAATCATGCCCAGTGCACTCAGACACCTATAGCACTCACACCACCCAGCTGCATGACACATGTGGACACAGTGCCTATTGCTGCATGCAGGTTGCAGTGATTGATGAAAGTGCAAAATAAAGTAGCTTCAATGTTATGTTATGTTATTTTATTGTGATTTATAACACGCACCACTGGCTGCCATTTTCATGATCTCTCGATGCTCTGGCAGATCTGGAAAGGAAGGAGGGCTGGGAGGGTTTAGTTAGTGGGATTGAGAGTGAAAAGCACAAGAGAGCTTTTATGTGATGTTGGTAGCTTCAGTATGGAAAAAACGGTCACTGTGTGCTGGTTCGTTTTTAGATCGTAGACGTTATGTGGTGTTTGGTTTATGAGTGTGTACGGGTGATTTGTGTGTAATTGGATTAGTTTCTTGTTGGGTGTTGTGGAGTGTGTGCCATTTGTGGTTGTTTTAGGTTTTTGCTGCAGTAGAGGTATGATTGTGTTTTGTTCAGTGTTTGAGGGTGAGAATGCAGAATGTTAGAGTTTTTAGTAGGGTTAGTTGAGACTCGTCTGTGTCCTTTTGTGCCGTGGTTATGTTGATCTGTCCAGCTCATACTATTCTATGGTGATTTGTGGTGGACTTTTTGATTGTGTTGGGCAGGCTTGTTTTGGTTAATCAACTTCGGTTGTTTTGTTGTTTCCACTGTGAGGTCTTGCAAGTTTTCCTTTGTTGATTTTTCCTGTTTAGCTCGGTGAGTAAAAAAGGCATGTTTTTAGCATTTTCTGAATTTTAGGTGATCTTGTGTTGTTCATATTTCCTTTGGGTGCAAGTTCCAAGGTTTTGCCCCCATGCAGGAGAACGCTGTTACTCTAAATGTCTGCTTTTAGTATTGCTTAGGTTCGAGGCGACTGACGTTGCTGCAGCACCCTTCTTACTCAATCCTATGCTTCTTGCTATCTCCAAAGCCTCAGCTTGTGTGGGCTTCTCAACTGCACATCTTCTCCTCTACAGTTCAGTCTGAAGTGTGCAGCACCAATTGGTCAACACCTGAAAACAGTACAATAAAATGGATATGCAAACAATACAGAAAAACAATCAAGGGTTTGCAGAAAATTAGACTTCAGTGACCTACGAAATAAAGAATAGACAGAGATAGAATGAAGAGAGTAAGGAAGAGTGTTCCAGTGAAGAGGGGCTAAATGTGTGACAGTACAGAAATGAGATTGAGCACAAGGGGGATGAGGTGCCACCAATAGAAACTGAGAAGAAGAGCGAAGAGAGCGAGAATTGATATAGAAAGATATCAGAGCAGAGAGATAGCTGGGTGCAAGACCATAGAGGCATTTAAAGATAAGACAGAGGAAATTTAATTTAAGTTGAGTGTGAAAGGATAACCAGCCAAGAGTGGTAAGAGAAGAGGAAATGGAATCTTGGAAAGGGAGGAGGCAGAGAAGACGGATAGAAGAGTTGAATACTGATTTGAGAGGGGCAAGATGGGAAATAGGAAGCCCAAAAAGAGCAGAGGAACAATAAAAGAAACAGGAAAAGATCAAAGAGGAAATCAGCCGTTCAGCTTGAAAAGTGAGAAAGGGACTAGCTTTGAGAAAATTGTGTAAGTAAAAGTGGTAAGTGCGCGAAGTTAGAGTCAGAGAAATGTGGCAGAGTGTACAGGAGTGTTTGCCGTGTCTGCTGTGTTGGAACGCTGCAGGATTCCTACATTCTTTCCTTTGTTGCTGTGGCTGGAGGCAGTGGCAGAACAAACAGGAAGTCCTGATAACTTCTCCTGCTACGCAGAGTGTAGAGTTCGGGAGTGTTTGCTGTGTCTGCTGCGTTGGAACGCTGCAGGATTCCAACAGTCGTTCCTTTGTTGCTGTGGCTGGAGGCAGTGGCAGAACAAGCAGGAAGTCCTTATAACCTCTCCCGCTACGCAGAGCGTAGTGAACTGTATGGGAGTGTTTGCCGTATTTCCAGTGATGACTGATTTTGACCATCTGCTGTCCTCCAATTGACGGATCGGTGGACGCAGAGTGCGTCCGGTGCAACCTGGGCCTCTGGTTCTTGGTGCTTCCTGGGTGGCCCTTGGTCCTGGTAGCCGCACTTAGCCAACTAACTGCTGGAGACCGCAGCATCAGAGGCATAATTCATAGGTGAGAGGTGCTAAAAAGTCTGCTCTTTTCGGGCTACTGAATATACATTTATATGTCAGAATGGAAGGAAACAAGAATACCCTGTGACTGAACGCTAAAGAGCAAGTAGCATGGGTAGTGGGGGCAGAAATTGAGCACCAAATAACAACAAATATTTGCTGAAAAGCTAAAGGAAAGATGTGTGCCCAAGAACAAGGCAACAAACTCGCTCAATGGAAGAAGGGATCTAGCCCTACATTGAAAATCCTACAGTATTCCCCAGAGGAAAACCCCAGAAACCACCAAATGTGTCTTCCGGGCCCCCCCTTTTCTGAAGAGTAGCCCATGGATAACCTTGGTATGAGAGATGCTGACATGTCGGTAGGCGACTCAACGGGGGGTACGGTTGTGGAGGGCTACCAAAAGCAATGAAGGCAAATAAGCACCCTCAAAAATGATGGAACGGTTGATGCCCACACCTACAAGTAATTTGACTCCGGCACTACAAATAATCAACAAAGGTCTCTTTTCACCCTGAGCCTTGAATGTTTCAAACGCAAGGTTAAACGGAAATGAGCCAACGGATGCAGAAATATTAGAAGAAACATTAGAGACTAATCTCTCACCAAGGTATGCACATATTCCCCCGAACCCGACTAAAGGGGGGTAATTGGGAACATAGAGTTGACAGCAACATACCAACTACGCCAAATGATCGACTAAAACAAGATCAACAATTAGTGGGGGTGATGCCAGACCCTAGAGCAAATAAAATAGACCAAAAAGGCCAATAAATGCCCAAAAGAGCAACATGAATGATGAACAATGGCAAAAAAAGCGACACCCCTTCCATTTTGGCAGCTCGACTAGCAAGAGATATCGGCCAGATTGAAAAATAGCTAGACAATAAGCCAAGAGAAAATAACGCAGACTTCATTAGTGAGCTTTCTATAAAGCTCAACTCACAAAGCGAGGCAGTGCTCAGAAATTTGACACATGCCAGTGCTCTCAAAGGAGAATAACGCCTGAGTTTGGACAAAGCAAGTGAAAATACAGACAAGTGGAAGGATCGCTCAACACAGCCAAGTTTGATATCTTTTGCCACTGACCTGCCCCCACCTCTGCCGGGGAACGCACTCGCTGATCTCAGAGGAAACATTCACATCAGAGGAGGACTTATTTTCACCACAAGCACTTCAAGGGCCGAACCAATTTACAAGTTCAACGACTTATAACACTTAAGCCACCATCATGACAGCAGTAACTATGACCCTTAGCCCTTTCATGAAACTCTTTGATACAGTTAATGAGTCCTTCGAAGATCAAGCAACACTCTTAGCGATGATTCATACCAAAATGATCTATCTGGAATCCTTTATAACATCTCTCCAATCCAGAGTAGAAAATGAGGCGGCAACCTCGTTTTATGTAGAGAGGAAACTCCAAGAGATGCTTAGCTGCGAATGCATGGCTAAAAGAGAGACCTTAAAGATGCTTTTTGAACTCTCTAAGGAGAATAGGGAGAACAGTGATAAAGCACCAGGAATAAGCAAGCCAATGTACAAGGAGAATAGTGCCAAACAGAAAGCATTGGAGGAGTTGGGTATCGAGCAGGGAGGAGTTGAGGAAGTGAAACCGACCCATGGAACCGAACCGAAGATCAATGTTGGGCAACTCCAGCCCAATTCTGAGAACTCAACACTTTGACAGATAATTACAAACTACAATAATCCTAATTTTGGATAAGGTCCAACGTGACTCAGGACTAGAGAGAAAGGAGAACATTGAAGCTCAGTTACCACCGGAAAGTGGCTTAAATGGAAAAACTGGAACGTTGGATAAGGATCAAGAGACATCATTCCCAATATTCCAAAAAGGGAAAAAAGGGAAATTTGGGAATATGAATCAGAATGAGAAACCACAACAACAACAAAAACAGAGAATTTGGAATCACAGAAACTCAGAAAATCAAATGATGCCAAAACCCTCTTTCGCAATTTGTCATCTAACCATAAAAGAAAGGTGGAGGAAAGAGATAGCAATAATAGTTGGAAACAATCTACAGTGTCAAGAGAACAAATAGCGACTGAAGTAATCACAGTGATGGACAACATGCAGTTCTCACCATCATATGAAAGCATTGACTGCTTGTACTCGTCAACGTACTCCTTGGAACAAGAGGAATATGGGGAGAATATGAACAACAGCCCCTGTATAATCGAACTATGGCAGAAAACATCAAAGAAGTTTGGCGATGACAACCAAGTGAGGGGAACAATTAAAACTAATTTTGAAAACCCTCAGGAGCAAAGTACACTGGCTGAATTGAAATAATTTTTGAACATAGAAAAGGGCAAATGGTTATTCCCAATGAGAATTCAAATGCAAAAAAGGAAGGCAACAAAAATCACCTTCTTGAAATACAAAAAACTGTCTTCCAAATGCCTGTTGTCAGATTTGAAATTCCACTCAGCAAATCGAAATGAGGACATGGGAACTTTGAAGGCACCCATCCAAACAATGGGGGTAACCTCGACACAAGAGGGCAACTGCTGAAAGGAATTGGAAATGCGAGAACCAAAAATAAAAGAAAAAACATTTGGGGCAAGAGAAAAGTGGAGTTGTGGATCTTGTCTCCAATTAGAGTGCATCCTACGAGACAAATATGGTTTAGTATTAAATCGGGCAAACGTCATGAGACTGCTCCATCATGTACCACTACTGAGAACTGTCACCACAGATGATATAAAGATCATTGAATTCCCTAGAGCATGCATATTGTACAAGGACATTTTATACCTGACCTCAATGACGATCAAAATCTTTTTATTAGAGGCAGCCCATTTGTTGCTTGCCCTAGGCTTTGAATTAACAGATCCTTGGGAAGAGGCTAACATGGAGGCTACCCCGCACATGAGGATGAATAACCTCAAGAGCGAAAAAGATTCTGATAAACCAGTCCATAAGGTACCGCTAAGAGGAGTTCAGAAAATAATGTTTGGGAGGGAACACGCAGCAGAAAACAAAGGCGATACGACCGGCAAAATGAAGACATGAATAAAAGTTACATTTGACTACCAACAGTCATCACAACGAAGCATAGTAGACCTGAACAATCGTACTACAGATTGGGAACACTATCAGAAATAGGGACAACCCTGGACAAATTCCATCAAAATTAAGAACAAATAACAACAAAACGGACAGAAAAGAGAGGATATGACTATTGGCTTGTGGAACACCACAGGTTTCAAACATTTCTTTGAGAATAGTTTGTTATACTATGTCTTCATGAAATGTGGCTGTGATCCACTCTTTGGCGGACGGCTATACCAGTTTCTTAAACCCGGCATATATGGGTCATGGATGCAGGCCTGCCTCGGGTCTCCTGACATTAGTAAAGGAGGGGTTAGGGTCTGACAGTGCTGGAGAAAGGAAACCCAAAAACATTTGTGCAATTCTTGAGGTTACAAAAGAATACAATGAATTCCAAACATAATTCTCTAATGCTGATCATAAATGTTTATCGGAACCCGTCGGCTATCAATGCAGATAGCTTTATTGACTCAGTTACAGACATTATAGACCGGGCCGTGTCAGGTATGATGACATCGTAATTATGCTATGTGGGGTTTGAATATCTCATATGCTACAATGATGACACTAAGCAAGTGTATTGGGGAGAGATCTTTGCCGAAGAATGTGAAAAAATTAGAAAGTGGGTAACTGCTTTGCATTCTAGAGATCTTCACATGGCCAGTGGACAAACATTAGGGGACATACCACCAGCCCCAACATGGACGAATGCCACATACTTAAGACGCCTGGATTACAAATATGTATCCCATATACTAGTAAAATCAATGAAAGTGACAAAGAGATCCCATAGTGACCATGCACAAATGACAGCGAAATGCGGGTGGGGATTGAAACAGCTCCCAGGCAACTGGGTTTTCCACCAGAGGTTACACAAGGCATTAACCGCCTAAGGATAGATGCAGAGGCGGTACCCCTTCTCACTAAGGAGTTTAGAGATAACATGAGAGAGGATATCCTGGATATCAACTATGCTCCCCTATTGCTGGAGTTCTGCACAAAAACCATTAAAAAGAATATGCCAAATTTGGCCCATAAGCATGTTTTGAGCAAGAGATCAATTTAGAGAAACAAAACTGAGACAAGATTTTAGGGTGATCAATAAAATGGGTGGGGGAACAGGGAAACTCAAGTGTGAGCAAAAGAAAACAGAAATACAAAAAACTGGCTCTTGGTACATAGAGCTAAACTGTTTCAAGCAGACTCAGAGAATATGATAAATGCAACCAAGAACAAAGATTCCAGAAAGATGTGGTCCTTAATTAATATGTGAATATCTCCGCAGACAGCAGTATTGGTCAATTGGGTAGCTGAGCAAGATTGGGCAACATTTTATGATGATCTATTTGGCTGACATAAGTCCAACTCTGATAAAATCACAGAGGAGAATGATAGTCCTTGGGAGATTTCATTCGACCAGGAGCCCTGGTGCAGCTAATTAAAAAGGCAAATTCGGCAGGCACACCAGGCCCTCATGGGCTTACCTATAACAAGATAAAAAAGAATTTTGAAAAATGGTTGCCTTTGTGATGGATCTATTTTGCCAGATTAACAACATTTGCACAATTCCCGACTCCTGGAAAGCCGCGATAGTGGTACCAATATTTAAAAAGGGTAAGTTGTATGCCTCCCTGATCCTCACTCATTTGCAAAACTGGATAGAGCTAACAGGAAGAAAGGACACGCGACAAACAGGGCTTGGAAAAGGAGTGGGGACAGACCTCCATTTATTTGTACTGAATCTTCTAAAGTGGAAGGGACGAAAGAGCGTACAAAACTATATTTAGCCTTCAAGGATTTGAGAAAGGCATTTGACAGCATAAACAGAGAAAAGCTATGGTCAATGCTGAGAACTTGGGGCTGTTCGACGCATATGATCTCGTCTATGAGGACACTATACACCTCTACCAAGGTCTGCATTAGATTGAATGCTCAGGGCATACTAACTAGAGATATTCAAACATCCAATAGCTTAAAACAGGGGTGCTCACTAGCACCAACCTTGTTTAAACTGTTTCTGAGTGACCTGCTAGAAGCTTTGAAATAATCAAGGTCATTTCTTCCAAGGATCGGCGATCAGGTTGTGAGCTGGATGCTATATGCAGATGACCTAGTCCTGATTGACCAGACTCAATATGGATTTAAATGCAGGCTGTCAGCTTTGCACGAATATATGGCAGAAAATCAATTGGAGATTAACACCACCAAATCCAATATCTTGACCATGGGTGGAGGTGGAGCCAGTAGCAAAAAAGGCTTCAGATGGTATGCAGCTGGAACAGTCCTTAAGGAAACATGAGATATTACTTATATAGGCACATGTGTATCGCCCAGCATTTGCGATGCACCGTGTGTGCTGGAGCTAATAATGAAATGCAAAAATATTACATCTCAAGGGCAGATCATATGCGGAAAATGTGGGAAATGTTCTATTGAACCAGTGCATACATTTAAAACCAAAAAGTAATACCCACATTGATCTATGCTTCAGAGCAGGAATATGGCCAACATTGGAGGGGCTTTTCTGGAGAGCAATCTTACGATTACCACGCAAAACCCCTGCGGAGATAATTAGGTACGAACTTGGAAAATACTATGGCTTTTTTGGAAATGCCATACTTCAATGGTGGCATCCCTCTACCACATTATAAAAGAGGAGATTCTAAAGGGAATAAAAGCTTAGTCGCCCACTGGAACTCAAAATGTCTAGCAATTATACAACAGCTAGATGTTGATTTAGAATTGTTTGTGATTAATCCACAGGGAGTGAAATGCACGCTTTGGGAAAAAGATTGGATAAAGACCGTAGCCGCAAAAGACAAATATGTTTTATACAGTGCCCTGAAGTTGGAAACAGAGTCTCAACTCATTGCCAATATACCTTTCCCGATTCCCCTTACCAAAGTTAAGGTATGGCTTCTTAAGATTCAGACTGAACCTCTATCCAACTAAACAGGTCACAGCCTGCTTCAAATTATCAAATGATGACAAAGGCCGTAGATTCTGTGATATAGACGGAGAGATACAATTCTCGAAGCATATTACTCTTTACTGTACAGGCCTCACGGCCCTTAGGACCAGATATCTGGGAGAAATTATAGAAAGGAGGAGAAGCAACAATGCAGAGGACTGGTGGCTTATTTTTATGTCAGGCCAACCATTTTTAATGATTTTTGCTTTGGTGAAATTCCTAAGAGATGTGTTTTTTAAACTGTAATGGGGATGGAAATTTACTATTGATTGAAATTCTCTTGGATACTGGATAGTTCTATCTTTTTCTTCTACTCATTTGATCAAATTTAGATATGATGTAATTGTTTAATATGGAATAGGATGAAAGCTTTTTAACTCTTCTTTAACTTTCAACAGAGACGATTTGTGAAAAATTAGACAAATGTTTGTCATAAACGAATCGTCCAAAAAAATAATTAAAAAGGAAATGTGATGACAGAAGGAAAGACTAGAATTGATTGAAAGCCAAGATTTTGGGCCGTGGATGAAATTGCAAGCTGGGATGGGGAAAGGAGATAAAGGACGCGGAAGGGAGAGTGTAGAGGGTATTCGCTGGGAAAAAGAGGACTTCATTTTTCCCAGCATTGAGTTTAAGATAGTGAGAGGACATCCAAGGGTTGATGGCCAACAGACAGGCCGAAAGAGTGTTGTGAATTTCAGAAGAGAAAGAGGAAAAAGAGAGAAAAGGTTGAGTGTCATCAGCAAAAATGTGGTGTGATAAACCAAAGGAAGAAATAACAGCAACAAGAGGGGAAGTGTAATGAGAGAACAGAAAAGGACCCAAGACAAACTATCATATATATTTTCTGGAGGAGTTACACCTAATCTGGGGGGTGTTTTATTATTATGATAGATATTGGTATCTATTGTAGTATATTATTATCTTGGTGATGCATTGGTGACTTTCCCATTTATATTGGTAACACTCCGCTCAGAATATAGCTTAACACCTGTCCTTTTTTCCCCGGCTTTCTCAAAATACCAATTACTGGGCTTATTAGACTTAAAATGTGAAAGTATCACTTCTTCTCAGCAACTTATCTACGATGCTGAGCTATGCTCTAGCAGCCAAAATGCAAAACATATTACATGATAAACAAGTGATTGGACACACACACATCATACACTTCTAAACTCACTTACTAGGAAAACCGACAGCTCACTTCAGATTTTACCACCTGTGGTAAAATGAATTACCACCTATAGTAAAATAGGGCAAGTCCCTGTGAACTCTCAGTCTCTGTGCTAATGAGTGCAGTCGTGCAATAAAACCCAACTCAGTATATTCAGTTTTTGATTTTATATGCAATGATATTTAGAGTTCTTTAGATAAAATACTTCATGCGGTATAAGCCATGTGTACAGAAGAAAACATAGAAAATTATGTTTTACACTACAAAGTTACACCCATCAAAAGATCCCCAAATATTATCTAACCCAATGACCTTGCATGTGGAGAAATTGGCAGGAAATGCAGTTTGAGAGAGAAAAATAAATCACAGCAGCAGCCAAACACTTTCTTTTTCATGAACAATTAAAGAGATATTGTTTTAAACATTTACCATTACATGCAAAGTCTGCTAACCCTGCCTAGCTATCTGCCATGTATTCATGCAGCAAATCCTCATTTAAGAACCATATTAACCTAGAAATTGGCAAGATTCCCGACACAGCTGACCATGGAAAACCTTCTCTCTTGGTTCGCCACTGAAAAGTAATGTCAGGACCGCGGCACCAGTCAGCACTAGCACTGCCTCAGCCCAGCTCTCGGGAAGCCCTCGAGGATGACACAACGTGAATCCCAGTCGATGTCTCCCCAGCGACTCCTGCTCGTCTTCCTGCACGTCTGCCCACACCCTCTACCAGTTTCTTTTTTAAAGCCTCTTGCTGTCACTAAAGAATAACCCTTCCCCTTGCTTAGCTCATTCAGACCAGTATCGACAGCGCAAATGTAACATTGCTTCCTGCACACAATGGTGTTTTTCAAAAGGGCATATTCCATCATCGCAGCTCATGCCATGCTGCACGTTTCAGAATGAAACCACACAGCTTATAACTACCTGCACGTTTAAGACTCTAATGAAACCACATGCATTTCAAATCTGGATTCAGAACATTTATTTCCATGTAAACTTATTTGCACACCATGTTAAGGATGTGGAATTCAGTTTGTTAAATGGGATCCAGTTAAGTTAGTATGTTAACATATATTAGTTATTAAATTTGGTGTAAATTTAGTCCAATGGCATCTTATCCAGAAATGAAATCATTTTAACTTTTCTTGTTTTGTTCCTGGAATCGGGTATTTGCATCTTGGGCATGCGCTGGCTGCATTTATGATGATTGTATTTCTACATGAACTCCCTACCACTACATATGCATGAACCCCGTACCTCACAGCCCCCAGTTATCCCTACATACATATCCCTACATGCTTATCCCTACAGGATCCTTCTGGGAACACCATGGGCAAGCAAGAATGATTTAGATGACTTGCCAGCCCAAGAAACATAAAAAGTTATTTGAGATAGATAAGATTGAAACCAGGAAAGAACAGAGCCTGTGAAAAAAAAGAAGACAGTGACGCAAGTAGAACAGAGTGGTCGACAGTGTCGAACGCAGCAGATAGATCCAAAAGGATGAGAAAATATGAGTGTTTGGAATAATGTGCAGAAAGAAGTGAGTCCAAAACATAGAGCAGAGCAGTTTCACTGGAGTGGAGAGGGCAAAAGCCAGATTGGGATTGTGGGAGAATAGAAGAGTTGGAGACAGAAGTAGAGACTTGCGAATCGACCAACCGTTCCAGTAATTTGGAAAGATAGGGCAATAAGGAAATTGGACGAACATTTGAGACAATCAGTGGGTCAGCGGTGGGTTTCTTTAAAATTGCGATAATGGAATCCTGTTTTAAAGACGTGGGGAAAATAAAGGTTGAGAGACAGATGTTGAAGAAGGAGGTAAGGTAAGACATGGAGGGTAAACATTAAGAATAAGTGCAGAAGGGATTGGGTCAGTAGAAGAGGCAGTAGGGTGAGCTTTGGCCAATAGAAGTGAAGTATCAGCGTTAGAGATAGGATGAAAACAAGAAATAGAGATGGGGAAGCAGGGGCAAAAGAAGTTACGACTTCAGATGAAATGGAAACTTCAATGCAATTACGAAGAGAAGTTACCTTAGAGGAGAAAAATTGGACAAAGTCTGAGGCAGACAAAGTAGAATTAGCAGAATAATCGAGAGTAGGAGGAGACAGAAGCTCAGAAAGAATTTGAAAAAAACGCCTAGGGTGGGCAGACTGATTGTGTAAAAGATCTGAAAAGTAGAGACGTTTAGCAGAGAATAAACAGTCATCATAGAGAGCATGGTAGGAAAAATATGAGGAATGATCAGTCGTAGTTTTGGTCTTAAGCCAATGTCTTTCAACGGCGACGCAGGAAACGGGGCATATAGCAGAGATGAGGGGAGAGCCAAGGTTGGGAAGGTTTGCGAGTGGGACGGAAGGGCGATGAAGGGTAAAGCAAGTCAATAGATGAAGACAGACAGAGATAAGGAGATGGAAGAAGCGGCCTCGTCAGGTCTTAGAGATGAAAAAGAGGATAGACGAGGAAGGACAGAGGTTGAAGTTACGTGAGAAAAAGATGACGTGGGAGAGAAAACAGATGTACGCGAAGGAACTTAAGGAAACAGTGATACAGAAAGAAGATAGTGACCAGAAAGATAGACTGGGAGAGAGGACACATGAGAAGCAAAAAAGGATGAAATAAAAATAAGATCAAGACAGGAACCTGAGATATGGGATGGGAGATTAGGGAGAGGATGGAGGAGGTGAGAGTCAAGAATCAAAAGGAAAGGGAGAATGGAGTGTGTTGACAAACAATGGAGATTGACGTCCCCCAGCAGTACTAAAGGGGTAGAAGTAGGAAGAATGTGAGAAAGAAGATGATCAATATCATCGCAAAAAGATCCAACAGGGCCAGGTGGTTGGTAGAGAAGAAGAAAGGAGATGAGATGGGATAGGGATTTGAAAAGATATATATGTAAATTCAAATGAAGAATAAGTAGGAAGAACCAGAGACGAAGAAATAAGAGAAAAGGAAGCTTGATAGAGAATGCCAATACCCCCTCCATGAGCAATAGGACGAGGAACATTGCAGAAAAAAGTCTGTGAGGTAATCAAAGAGGCAGCGACCTTGGTGTTGCAAGGGGAAATCCATGTCTCTGTAATGCAGAGAAGGTGTACATTAGGTCTCAGAAAAAGGTGCAGTGCTGCCAAAGATTAATTACAAACTGATCTTGCATTCTATTGTCCTAGGTCGATGACTGCAACACTAGTAGAACCTAAAGGGTAAATAAGGTTGTCATAGTTGCAAGTACAGGTAGGTGTAGAAAAGGAAGGCTTGAATTCTGGAGGCATACTGATGAAAACCGAGTTGAACGTGAAAAATGTTACCAGCATCTGAATGGAATACAATGTTGAACCAGGAACTTGGACATCTGGTTGTGCTGGGGTGTGGAAGCCAGGTCGGGATGGAAAATCACGCAAGCACCTAACGACTGGCTGAGGCGCCGCAGGCCGCATCACATCTGCGTACAGCTGCAGATAGCAGAGGCTGAATTTGCCCGACTTCGCCTGGGGCGGATGTGATATGCAGGAAGCGGGATGAAAGCAAGGCAGGAGGTGTGTCCTAGAGCATTGCCAAGCAATGCGGACGCCGCTGTATTCATGCCGGAGGAGCGGGGCTAAACAGCGAGACAGGACTGTAATCCGGTGCAGTGTGCTGCTGCAGAGGCCCTCACAAGTAGGCAGGTGCAGTCAAGATTGTAAATGGCTAACAGGAAGCCACGGACGCCGCAGACAGCAGGGGCTGACTTTGTCTGACTATCTTTCCAATATTATATTTATCCAGTGGCTGTATTGTTCTTCCATTTTCTGTACAGCTTGATTATACATATCACCCCTTACTGGCCCATCACCAGCATCACCTTCTGAAGGAAGCTGGTCTGGCACATGGGTTACGATCCTCACAGCCTCTTTGCCCAGACAATTTATCAATGTTGCATGCTTCTGCTCATCCGAGAATGTGTCAAATCTAAATAAGTGTTTCCACTCCTTCCATTCCATTGTGGGCTCTGCAGGTGTCTCCAGAACGTTGCTAGCAGAGTTGTTCCCACACTACCCATCTCACCCACTCCAGGATCTAATCCACTCCGTCCTAGAATTAGCTATGTGCGTTAGTCCACCTGCACTCTACTGGTTGTCAAACCATTGGCCACTCTGCTGCTGCTTCTCTTCCTGCTTCACCTCACATGTAAACCCGCATGAGTATGTCGACAGAACAATCTGCATGCACCTGCTCACACGACACCTTTCCCACCACAACTCACCACCTGTAAACCTACCTGAGTACTACTGCAGAACTGGCTGAGTGTCACTGTTTGCCCGTTACACGGCAACGTCACTACTCCCCCACGCATGTATCCACCAAGTTACTTCTACCAGAATTGGCACCCTCGCTCAGACACGCCTGTGTCCTTATGGCCAGCAATGCTTGGCCGTTACATGGTAATTTTAGTGCTCTCTGCACCGTATCCACCTGAATTGCGCCTTCGCTCAGATGCTCCTGTGTCCAATATGCACTGCCTAGCAATCCCCTGCCACACAACACCTCTTAATCGCTGCCTTCTTCACTCATGAGCATTATCTCCATCCAGCAGCCATCCTATCCCTCCCCTCTGCTACGGTCCACTACTCAGGGGGCATGACACGGCCTGACGAGGCCCTCTGGCAGTGCAACATGGGCTTAGGCCACCCCAACCACACCGCCACCACAGAAGTTGCGCTCCAATGAGAGCATCCAGCCAGCGGCTTGACCACAGCAGCAGCTCAGCTCAAGCCTCAATGCCCGCTGTCTCTGCAATAATCGGGGCTGCGCAGCCACTCGTTCCCACTCGTCGCCATTGTAAAGATAGGGGGACACAGTGTGTAGGTGGACATGGGAGATGTTGATTCAAGATACAGGTAAGAGCCCTGCACCAGCCTAACCAGCAACTTCATAGTCAAGAGCCACTCTACCTTGGAATGCCCATGCTTAAAATGAAGCTTGGTGTGAACCACATTCCATAGTACAACAGAGTGGTCTAGGAGAGAGAGAGAGAGAGAGAGAGAGAGAGAGAGAGAGAGAGAGGGAGAGAGAGAGAGAGAGAAGCTTGAAGTGAAAGGAGTTTCAGGCCTGAGAAGGTTGAGAAAGAGTGTCAGGAAAGAGAGTGCAAAACCTTAACCTTACATGGAGTGTGCATTAGAGAAGTGGATGAATAAGATTTTCGTAGTGTGTCGAGGTGATGTAGGAAAAGCACATGGAGATAAATGGAACCGGATAAGCTGTTCTATGCATGAGCATGTGGTGCAGCATTGAAGAGGAGAGAAAAATTGAGTTGCTGGGTATTACTGCGCATACCCTGAGACAAGGAGGAGGCAAGAATACTAGAAGAGGGAGTGAAAAGGTGTTTCCATGCATGGCGTGTTCTTTTTCAAGGTCTTGCTCAGTGTCAAATCCTGATACACGTATAAGTGAAAACCTCTACCCTCGACTTAAGATTGTGGGAGGTGGTCTCCCTTGCAGTACATAAGCTACCAAGAAACTAGCTAAGAAAACAAGAATGCTACAGTAATGAGTCAGACAGGGAATTACACTGCACAGCAGAGGCTTGTGCTAAAAGACCTGTCCCAATTCTGGAAACATTAAGGTCGAAAAAGCAACCCTGACAGCCACACTTGTGTTCTTTTAAGGGTTCCTTTTGGCCCATCCCTGTGAAGCCCAGAGAGAACCCTGTTCAAACCCACTCCAGTGGTCTACATCTTTATCAAATTGACTTAAGTTTGCCTGTGACAGTACCTAAAAAAAATTGAACTGCATTGTCGTTTAGGCACATTTTTAAGTGTAAACATCTGATTATGTTTATCCGATGATATATACCTGTAGGAAAAGGTATGGGGGTACAAGTACCATGGGCTTATTTAGCTTGATTTCATATGTGGCAGATGTCATTGCAGCCTAGTGTAAAAGTATATTTTGCATGAATACCGTCTGATAGTAAATGATTGGCCTAAGCACATTCGCATTGCACTATAAATTGCAGTGAATTAATCTGAACCAGGCTGACTACGCCACAATTTTGAGTTAACTGCCATTTTGATCGCCTCTTGCTTTCTGTCACATGTTTAGGTATTAAGCCTCGATATTCGTTAATCTTTCACTAAAAGGCCAGTTTGCTACCAGATTTGTCAATTGTTTCTACCCTGCCTGTCATTACCCCCTCCTTTCAGATGGAGATGTTTTTGGAGATCTGTTGTCTAAATTGTATGACGATTTATAGACTGTAGATGAGTGATTTGCAGCCAACAGTCTATCAGGGAAACTGCAATTCTAGCTGCATGTATTTAATTCCATCAACAAAGATTAGTACCGCCATCCAATCTTTTTCAGTGGTAATCTGAGCTATAATGGGGCAGATAGTATTTACTGGCTGCATTGAAGAATACTGCCCTTTTCGCTTTTACCACAAGAATGTTATGATCCCTTTAGAACACTGGGTGGCTCGTATTTTGGAAAAACGTTTCTGTCCTAGTGTTATTTAAAGACCACAATTTCTCATACATTTTCCCAAAACGTGTGACACTCTGTACTACTTGAATCACATGTGAACGGAGGATAGCACAGGGGCAACGCACTGGTCTTGGAAACAAGACCACGCAGAACAACAGAGGTTCCAATCCCGTATCTGTGCTTAGAAACTGAACTCAGGTACGGTATTAGGTGCGTTATCAAAAAAAAACAATTAAATAAATAAAATGCCTTGTTGGATTTCAGTTAGATCCTGTGCACTACTTTTGATCACACAATTTAGGGCTTCATTGCGACCCTGCCGGTCCGGAAAGAACGGTGGTGGTAAAACCGCTGCCACTGTTCTTTCCAGACTGACTGATTAAGAGTCCTGCAGGCGGGAGGTGTCATTTACCACCACCCGCCTGCAGGCGGACATCGAAACACTGGCTCTGTCAAAGACGGAACCGGTGTTTCCATGGACTTACAGAACTCCGCCTCCGGAATTTCCGGGTCACCGGGGTCGTAACGCCCCGGTAATTCTGGGAATCACAGAGGCGGAATGGTAATACGAGTCCGGCGGTAACCTGCCGTTTTTTTCCGGCTCGGTTACCGCCAGACTCATAATGAGGCTGAAATTGTTGTGCATTCTATAGAAGACTGTGGGTTGCCTCTTGGTATGGATAAGAAAAAACTGCACATAGTGAGGTATGCAGGAACTGCGAAGCACTGAGAAATGTGTCTCCCTCTTTTGTCAGTATTATGTGTCAAAAGGGACCATGCCTGTTCTGCATTGAAGAAGAGCAACAACAATAGATTCGTACTGAAACAATTTGAGCTTGGAGTATAATGCATTAAAACAAATAACAAATTAACATGTAAACACATACAATTGAAAACAGTCTATCGGTGAACAATTTATAAATTGTATTTATTTATTACCATGAAATAAAGCAGAATCATTCAGTAGCACACATCTCCACTGAGCATCGAGTATTTGGAACGTATTGAGCGACTGTCTAAATAACTCCAGAGTTAGTGGTAGTTTTTAGAAATCTCATTTCCAAAACTACGGGGGCAACCTTAGTTGATTTAAAAACTGACTTTAAGTGCTAAGTTCTCAACTGAGAGGGCCAAACACCATTAGGTTTGCAACAGCTTACATTTAGCCAGAAGCAGAGCTACACAAACATTCCTTTTCTCCCCTTTTCTCGTACTGTACCATACGCACCTCCATAGCAAACTTATCGAGATGAAACCTGGACTACAATTTTGTTTTCAGTTGAATGCATATTAGTGTCAAATAATGTTCAAGCCACATAAACCTATTTGGTCTAAATATAAATTAGAGATGCAGAGCCCTGCAGCAAGACGTGATTTTAGCTTTTTTTCCCTCATATTGTGTTTTCACCTCGACAGCTGTGATCCCCCGCATTGCCATTCAGGTTTAACAGGGGTACTCAAAAGCAAGCTTAAATTGTGATTTGCCCACATAAGAAAACCATAGTATTTACGTGGCATTATCAGTCAGTCAATTAACTTTAT
This sequence comes from Ambystoma mexicanum, assembly GCF_040938575.1. Classification (NCBI taxonomy): domain Eukaryota; kingdom Metazoa; phylum Chordata; class Amphibia; order Caudata; family Ambystomatidae; genus Ambystoma; species Ambystoma mexicanum. Next base: position 171,581,941 of record NC_090924.1, on the reverse strand, counting down.
TCGGAACATAGAAAAAATTAATCATAGTATATACATCTACATCAAGCACATACAATAATAGAATAAAAATACAGAATATGAGATTAAATGAATCATACAATCACATGCCAAGAATGGAATTAATTAGCATACTCCTTAACTTCATTGCACAGCGTAAATAAATAAGCAAGGACCAAGCCACTGTAGGGGTATTAACCGACAAAATAAAGGTCATGGCTGTATACATTGCCTAAGGAGTGTATCGCGCAGAAGCATCTTTTTAGAGTTTCTCCTGACCTGAGTGAATGCTGGACAAAACAATAGAACATGCATTATATCTTCCAACGGTGCATTACATAACAGGCAATCTAACTAATTTGCGGCATGGTTGCTTGTAACGGACCACTTCCCAGTGTTATGCGTTAGTGGCAAAAAGCTTAGTCTAGCCTTCGTAATCAGAGCAAGTTTACATTTAAATGTGGCCCACAGCAAATAATAAGTGAGCCTCTCTGAGGACAAAATAATATGTAAATGATTCAATGCCTTTCAAAGCTCCTTTTCTTCTCAAACTAGTTTTAACAGCAAATCAATGTTCTGAAGTGATAATTTCCTGTGGAGCAAAGTAATAACTGAAGGATGGACAAAGCACTCCAAGGCATTTACTACATCAAGATGCCTTTTAACACAACCCAAGGAATCATTTGATAATTTGCATCAGGTGCTAGAATATGATTCAAGAGGGTGTGGGAAAGGGTTGCTTTGGTATTTAACCAGCCTTGGAACCGAAGCTTAACTGGCTCAGTTGAGATCTCCTCTTCAATGTATAACATACCCAGCTCTTTGTAAACCGCATATGTAGGGGCCGAGTTAGGTAAACCTAGTATATATTTATTTAATGATTTTCTTCAATCTGAAGGCAATCTAAACCAACCACAGCCCACAACCCTGTGCCATATTTTACAACCACTTTTGCCTAAGATGTGTAGACTCTTAACATAAGTTCTAGCGGTTGAGATTTAAACACTTTTGCAAAATGTAACACTCCTCCACATGGTTGGAACCTTTTAATCTTTTGATCATCATTGTGACAAGTCCCATTCAACCTGGGAATAACCATAATGCCTACATAAGCGTAACTTGCAAAAACCTAAATTGAGTCAGTACCAGCTCTGAAAACGGGAAGTTAAGGACATTATTGTCCAGGTTTAGCACACCATAATAGCTATTTAGATGCAATGATGGATACATCTAGGCTAGACCTAAACATCACACAGGCCATTATTGGATGTTTCAATGATTTTGGGGTCCTTGCAAGCAAGAATGTATTGTCTACATACGTTAAAATATGTAGAGCATCAGCACGAAATAGGTGGAACATCAGCACGAATGTCTACCAGATGATTATAACAGTTGTTGATGTACAACGAAAACAGCAGGGGCTCAAGGACACAACCCTGTCGGTCACCAGCACCAACATCAAAGGAGGGTCCTGATCTTACACAAGCCTTTTTAGTGGCATGAACCATAGACAACACACCAACTAGATCCTCATGGCAGCCCATAAAAACCAATAAAGACGGCAGTTTGTACCTGTAACCCTATCAAACGCCAATCTGACACCCATAAAAGCTATATATAGTGACTCTTTCTTTAGGTAAATAGCATTAGAAATCATGAGGTAAAGCTTGGTCATAAGAACCTAGGCCTTCCCTAAAGACTAGTTCAATGGGTGCCAAAACATCATTGTCATCAACCCAACCATGCAACCTTGCTAAAATAGCTCACACAATTATTTTATTGTGTGTAAGGGTCATATGATTAGAAGGTTCCAAGAATCTGGAAGAGTACCGATGGCTAACATAGAATTAAAACCAACAGTGAGTAGAGGAGACCAGAAAGCCCCAACGCCCCAAAATAAGTCAGCTGGAATACCATTGGACCCTGGACTCTTACTAGGCAACTGCTTCCTTGTTGAAGCTAATATCTCCTCTATTGCAAAATTAACTGTAGACGGCCAATTAGCACCATTCTGACCATTAGTAACGAGGGGCGCCTAAGAACCTTTAGAACTAGTGCCATTGTTATGGGCATATAATGTTGTGAAATGATTAACCCTTTCCAAATATTGGACAGTGGCTTCAATCAAATGGGTTCTGTTGCTACGTCTGGGACCTTGACAACCAGTTGCCAAAAGTTGCAAGAGTTATTATCAGTGGTGGCCTTACAAAGCTCGTCTGAGGCCAAATTATCCAGATTCCTTTTAGAAAGAGCAATTACTTCTTTAAAGTTGCGAACGCATTGTGGCTACTAAAGACTTGTCTGCATTAAGGGTTTTGCTCTCAGCAAGAATTATCAAAGCATTTGTCAGCCTTCGCAATGGGTACTAACATACTAGTTTTGCAAAAAGCTGAGGACACCAACTTTATAAATTATGCAAAATTGTGGCCCACCTCAGTCGCCAGTGCTCCTAAAACAAGAATATTTCCTATTAGTGGGAGATGATTTGATATCATATGGATATTAAACTCATCACCATTTGCTGCAACCCATTTAATTTTGTTCCGGACAGCAGAAGTCAAGATTTTTAGAAATTAAACAGAATTAGCATTAATTATGAGCCAATTGATATTTAATCAAATGGCATGATGATCACTAAAAAGGTAATTTAAAACAACAAAATCCTCAAAATAAGGCCATCTATTCAATGAGACGCATAAATAATCAATTGTCGATGAGCCTTGATGGCCCCTAAATGTATAAGATCACGGACAATCAGAACCAATTCAACCATCGATTGAATGGAGACCATGTTCAAGTATTAAAGTGAAAACGTCTGCTCCCTCCGAGTTCATCTTGGGGTTGGTCATAACTGGGTAGGACACATTAAATAAACTACCCTCTGGTTTGTCAAAAAGTGAATCGTCAGGGCCCACAATTGTCCAACATGGCATTATCAAGAAAGTTAATGTCTGCCACAGCATCACCATACATGCTGCTTCTGGGCTTGGTCCATCGCCTTGCCCAACTCCAAATTCGGTTTCCATAGGTTTAATCGTGATGCCTTGTGTTGCCTTGTGAATCTCCCAGGAGTCTTTACACACACTGATTATATGTTCTATGGGATTTTAGGTGTCAATCATACACCCACATTTAGCTCCATATATCCCAAAAGCCACAGCTTTACAGGGATATACCTCAGGGGCCCCTCAAATAATTTTGTTTGAGAAGCAATAGTAAGTTCTGTGCTATTTACTTGCTATTGGAAAACGAAACTCAACTTTTGCTATGAATTGTATCTAGATCATGGCATGCCCGTCTTTCCATCTTTGTTTATCAAATTTAGATTTGGTTTCCTTCCTTTGGCTGGCGGCATTAACCCCTGGGATGCATCTAAGCCTGATTTATGCCCTTTCTGTCAAAATGTGAATGAATCCATACGTCATTTCCTGTTCATATGTCCATTATACGATAATGTTTTGAAGTCAAATAAAGTATAGCCATCTTTCCCAAGCTAACCTTAAATGACCGAGTCAAACTCTCCCAGGAATGAGCAGTCAAATAGCAGGAACAAGAGGCATCCAGGGAATCCGAAGCCACAGCATCTTAGAAGAAGAACCAATGTATTGCGGGGAACTTGGATTTGAATGAAATATGGCATGATGCACAGTGCCGTTAAGTTTCCATCCCTTCAAAGGGCAGAATCTATACAGGTGTGATGTTGCAGAGCACAGCCTCCATGAAACTATCAACTAGATTGTGACAGTGGTGACTAAATTAGTTACAGGCTGTAGGTGCCAGCTAGAATGGTTTGGGGTTACTTGGTGAACGTCAACTGCCTCTGTCATAAAGGTATCAAATGGAGCTAGGAAACAAAAAAAGGAGGGTAATATGGTCAATATGGTTATGGTAACAAGTGTCCCAATCTCCACAATAATGGCAGAGGATGGCATTCAGCAGCATCCAGGACTGCGGGGCTTTAGGACTCTAAACAGGTCTGGCAAAAGCTCACCTCCCTTCTGTGAGACCAATAGTAGAGGTCCAACATTGGGAGTACTAGACATGGCTGGGCGGAGCAAAGAACAGTTGGGAAGCGATGTACAGTAAGCTCCAAGAGTACAGGGCAGAAGACAGACAAGCCTCTGCTCCCCACCCACACACTGGCTGTCAGAACTCCTGTTCTCCACACTCAGCACCAGGCTAGTGGTTTTGCTCCTAGATTCTCTTGGATTCACCTATGTTCCTATGCGGGAAGTACATTGATTCTGGAAAATGCTGAAACTTGCACTGTTACCAAGGGTATAGTCCATGCAGTCCATTCCACAGCTATTCTGCCCAGGTTTTCCATTGGCTTTTTGGCACTGGTTGCTGTGGCTTCCTGCCAAAAGCATACCAGCACATATGGCTGCATGGTCCTAATGCACTGTGCCACTAATGGGAATGACTGCTGGCCATGAGCCCTCTACTCCTGTTACTGATAGTATGACTAAGGTGCACGGTAGCACCTAAACCCTAGAATGTCCACCCCCTGGCATTTTGCAGCCAAGAAAAGTGTTGACTTTCCATTGTTAACGTTAGTCTTGGCAGCATGCCGAGCTTCCTTCAGCATCCAAACCCTACTTGAGCTTCCTTTAGCTGCCGGAACTCCGCCTCAGCTCTTGCAAGGGATTCTCTGACCACAGTGACATCACCTGGGAGTGTTCAAAGCACCCAATCCGAAACTCAGATCAATGTTTGAAGATTTCTGGGAAGTTCAGACCTCAATATGATCTCGGAACACTCCTCTTCCTGTCCATGGATTTATTACTTTGTGGGTTGAGCAAGGTTGGAGGAGGGGGGTGAAGGACCGGACCACAGCAAGAGAGAGGAGGAGTGCGAGAAAAGGAAATAGAAGGTAGGTTCTTCATTTTCTTGTGTGCCCTGCCCCCTCTTCCAATCCTCCCCCAATGTATCAGCTCAGGAGGTCAGGGATGCTGAGTGGTCCTAGCCTGTGAGCCAGCTCCAACTGTTCCTACCAACCTCATTGATCATTAGGGATTCCACCTCCTACACTTAGGAGAATTGAACATCCTAATCCTCTCCTCCCAGCTCCTTCTCTTCTCAGTGCCATGACCACGCCATTTCCTCCTTAATCCCACCTGTTATAAAGACAGCTGGAAATCAAAGAACCAGTTACAGTGAAACTAAACACACGCAGGAAACCAATGCAGCTCCCAGGGCAATGGAGGAACAAGACACACCAAAAACAACATTGGGTTTTGGTCGTGCGCTGGATCAAATCTCCCCAAAGGGCTCCTGCGGTCCTATTTTCAGAAGTTAGTGGGTGCAACGTATGACATTTAGGGGTGAGTGAAGGCAGACCATTAAATTAACTACTGTTATCACAAACAAGGATCAGCAGTCTTGTTTGTTGTTTAGTTTACGCAATGAGGTCTGAAAAAATGGGGTCTCAAGCACTGTTGGATGTCAACTTCTGGACCATGCATCAGGTGGAAAATGGAAAACTTGGGAAGTTCCAGGATTTAAGCACTGTTGCATGCAATGCACTCACAACCCTCAAGGGGAAGGGGAATGCACAAAATCACTGGGGTCGAAGTGCAGGGAGCTGCGCTAGACTAGGGGTCTATGTCATGGATAATAAATCTTTTTGGAGTTTGGGTTTCATGCATAATACTTACGAAACTGCAAACATGAGCAAGCTTCTGGATGACCCCAACAACCATCTTCTTAGGGTAAGGGAAAGTGGTCTTTCATTGTAGGACAGGTAGTATATTGTAAATGTGACAGAAGCACCTACCCAGGAGGCATAGATTCTGACATCAAGTGGCTTGGAATCATTGTTGGATTACAATGGTTTGGAACAGTAAATCCAGATCAGAAATAAATGTACAGCAACATGCACAATCAGTGGTGTGCTGATTATTCGATTCATACAGCTATTCGACAATTAATACTTTCATCCACTTGTATGTTCTAGGGTGTTTTGTGCAATCCCGAGCGCCGACTAATCGAAGATAGCAATAATGTACCAGTCTCCACGACTGCAGGCCGGTCTGAGAGGATTCTTCTATTTGACGACATCCTGGTGCTTCTTCAGGTGAGTATCACTTGTCGATTGTGGTGGGAGAGTCTGTGCCCACACACACAGTCACAGATGGGTACAGGTAAGTTTGGCTGGGCTCTGTCATTTTAAACACTGGGGACCTGGCTTTCATCTCATGATAACAATATAACAAGATAAATACAAGGCTGTTGTATGTTTCTGGAGCCAGGTGTCAACAAAGATTACAACTTGAAATAGTCTGCCAACCCTGCAATGCATGCAGAACTAGCCATAGAAGGGCTAAAAGCAGTCACTCCCATGCTGAAAGAGAAAAAGCAAATCCATATGAATAATAATCTAGAAATGGAACAGCACACAAACACCCAATCCTTTCCTAACAGTGAATACTTTATTTATTTATAAGTCAGATCAGAAAGATAATTGGCCGAGGTAGCCCTTCCCATAATTCCTGAGTCCATAGATGGAGATGCGATGAGATACAAGATAAAATAGTCCACCGGGGTACCTGACCCAATGTCATGAATTAATAACTAAGGGACAAAAGAGGGTTGATGTTTGTGATGGAAAACTGGAAGTGAGGGGTGGCAACTTGCATAGAGGAAAGGTCGGGGGTTGACACATGTGGGTGCATGGCTTCAAGGCTGAGGGTGGTGGGTCTCTAATGCTGTATTTGGTCAGGGTTCAGGCTATGTTTGAGGTGGCGTCAAGAAGCAGACAGGGGGGGAACCAGGCAGGGACAGGTAAACAGGTAAAGTTAACAGAGGACGAAACACAGGGTGGCACAACAGGACACAAAGGAGACACAACCACAGGAACAAACAGAGACAAGTGAGTAGTGCACCGCGGTAAAGCACACAAGTCCGAGCACACTATCATCATTAGGCAAAGTCAGGGCAGATATAGGCTGAGACGAAGAGAAGAGGGAGTCCACAAGAGGAAATGCAACTACCAACAAGAGTAAAAAGACTTGATGCTGAGAAAATGGTTCCTCTTGAATATTGTGTGAACATTTACTGGGACTTGGTGTTTGAGAACTGCTCATGCATATGAGCCATTCAACATGATATGGAGTTTAAAATGTTACATAGAATACACGTATACCACCCCTCTTGTCAACAGGCCCACCACCGCCCATCAACCAGTGCACTGCCTGCCTTGTTCAGAAAAATATAGCAATCTTTAGCGACTGTGTTTCTCCTCACTCAAAGGGAACCTGATGATGGCATTTGTTGCAGATAATCATTAGAGCTCTTGGTTCTGAGCCTCTCATTACACACCAGTTTTTGAAGGTCCCAATTTTACACTTGGCTATTTTTGCTTATGTTCCAATTACACATCCACCCCTATTTTATGTCTCATTTTGTCTCCCTGGGTCCTGGTTAGAAACTGAACTACACAATACCTCCTCTTCTTTTGACAATACCTCTGTTTGGTGCCTTTATTTCTGCATTGACGTAGAGGACACAGACCTGTTCCAAGTATGTTGGCTTCAAGCACTGGTGGGCCTGAACGCGTGTAGTGTGGAAACAGCATCTAACAAAAAGATGGCCTACTCGATCTTCGATGTGGATAGGCCCCAATGCATTGGTATTCCTTCCAAAATGTTCAGTGGAGACGGTCAGCTTTCTCCTCTGTGACGCAGCCCAAGAGCATCAGACTTTTAATGGAAATTGTGGTTCACAGAGATTAGCTGGAAGGATTACTGCAGTGCCAGAACCAGGACACACGTTTAGAAATTCGACAAAAAATTGAGCTACAACAGAGATTTGTTATTTTACTAGGAATTTCCCATCATTATTTGCGATTTCTTTTCCCCTGATGTAGGGCTATGGTATGGACCTTCCAAGTTCTGAGGTGGGGATACAGTCATTGCAATTACACTTGGCAGACAAATGCCTGGTTCGGGGTGGGGAGAGATACATGGATATTTGTAGGACATGGTGTATACAGATCCACTGTTTAAAAGATGAACTCATTTAGCATTTGAACACTTACAACTGGACTACACTGCACTTTATGCCGCAAGAAAACAATGGATGTCTCTACTGGTAGCCACATCTGGAGTTTTGATGTTAAACTGATGATAAAGTATCCCTTTTAATAGCTGCACCTATAAATAAAATATCTGTGGATCCTATTATGAAACGTCTGTGAGATTGTACAATAATGTGTGATATATATTTATATATTTATTACATTAAATAAATTGTATTGATACATTGGGCCTCGTTACGAGGCTGGTAAGGGTCCGGCACCGTTCATTCCCGGCCGCCATATTACGAGATCTGCAGCGGGTCCCGCTCTGGACACCTGGCCAGACCAAACGTGCAAAGCGGGACCCGCTAGCATTACAGGATGCTAACAACGGGCCCGTCATTAACAGGCCCATTGTTAGCATCCTCCCCATTCCCATTGAGCCCTATGGGGGCTCAAATGGGAATGGGGACGAACCGGGTCCCGCGAAAGGGAATTACTGGGCTCTCCAAGGTCGGAATGGCTCGGTAAACCCCCTCGAGCGGGACCCAGACCCGAGTTTGGGGGTAGCCATGCCGCTAAAAATGGCATGGCTACCTCCAAACTCGTAATGAGGCCCATTGTGTTAAAAAGTAAAGACACGAGCCTTTGAGGTTCGCCTTTTTTGGAATTGCAATAGGAACAGGCTTTTAGGAAATATAGCTTAAGTTCCCTTAAAAAGTGATATAATTTATTTCTGGAGCATTGTTCTTTGATTTCAGAGTGGTAACATCTGTTATGGCTGTGTGTTTTATGTCTTAGGGATATGAGGCTCACACGTATGATCTGAAGACAGTGTGGGTGGATTCCACGCCCCCAGAAAAGCCTACGACAGACACGTGAGTACGGCATCCTTGTGCTAATTTGAGATTGCCAGCTAAGAAAAGGCTGCTGCATGCCTGGCATGAAGAATGACGTTTTCCAAGTTCTGAAAAGCAGTGCTTCACCTTTCGCTGGGCAGGTCTGTGCAAGCAGGTCTAGCTGCCATGAGGAAGGCATGTGCCCAGGCCGAGGGGTGAATGAATGCCTGAGATCTAAAGATGAGGAATCCAAGGGTGCCAGGTGCTTGCTCAGGGTCAGGGGGAAATTGAAACAGGAAATGCATTAAATATCCTATTTGACTCCAGATCACACAATAATGTGTGGACAACTGAATCAGGGCAGAGCTTAAGGCTGGTTTGCTCTAATAAAAGAAATACATGCTCTTCTGCATGGGGTTCCAAGATGGCGGCCGACGAGAGGAGACGCGCGCAGAGGTCTATCCCGCCGGGCCGCTGATTATTAGCACCACACTTATGCTCCGCATGTGTTTGCCTTGAGCAGCAGGCGCATACGGCCCCCGGGGGGGGTGAGGAAAGGTGCGGCGCGGTTGCTGAGTGCGGTGCCTGACTCCTGAGGCGGGGAGAGGAATCCAGGACGGCGCTGCTGCGTTTGCAGGCTGAACAGGCACGGCGCGGTGATCCCCCCCGGAGGAAGTAAGAGGTGGACGGGGGCCAACCCACTCGGGGAGAGAGCAACTACTCCGGTTCTCGTTCCGGATCGGAAGAGCTGTCGGCAGCGGAGGGGAGTAGCGCGGCAGCGGGTGCTGAGGCGGGTCCCGGGCGGCTTGGAGCAGCGCCGCTGAGGCAACGGCTGCAGAGGTGCAGGGCGCGCCCGCACGGGCGGCGGGGTGGCTCCCTAGTTGCCTCGGTGAGTAAAGCGGCGGCTAGTGCAGCACAGGCACCAGGTGCGCAGTGGTCCGCTGGGGCCTCGGGGAGGGGCTGAGCTGCATCGGGACACCGGAACTCAGCGCTGGATCCCCTGACGGTGAGCACACGCCTGCTCTGAAGACAGACAAGACAAGGGGTCTCCTCCATGAGGTAGCACCCAGCCGGGGGGGGGGATCCGACTCCCCCAGAGTACAGAACACCTACGTAAGTGGGCGCTGGGGGAGAGCCTCAGGCTATTACAGCGATCTGGCATCCCAGTTGAACTGATTGCCTCTGGATTCAGCACACGAACATTTTGCAGCCTGCAGACAGTGCACCAACGCTACGACGAGGCGGCAGGAGAGAGTCTGCTGTCTCTGTAGTACGAGATCCTGCACTGTAGGACTCAATTTGGGGTCCTGAGTCCGGTGTGGGGGTCCTTGTCTGCGGCGCTCTTGAATGTAACGCAGGGGCGGAGATTGAGCGACTGTCCTGGTAGGGGTGCCGGGAGGTACCACGGTAGAGGGGCCTGCTGACTCGGGACGGTGGAAGAGTCGCTTGTGTTGGAAGGCAGTGATATTACAGTGGGGAGGGCCCACTGTGGCGGACAGCTGCAACGCCAGGGGCCCTGTGAGGTCTCGGAGAACGAGCTATCTGTTGGAAGGGGAGCGAGGCTCTTCGGAGGAGAGGGCTGAAACTCGATAAGAGAGGATCTTGGTACCCAGCAGCCGAATGTCTAAGAGTAAAGGAAAGGGAGGCCCTTCGGGGTCGCTCTCTGCCTCCTCAAAGCAAGACCCAAACCTGGTCCAGATGTGGACGGTCGACACTGCAGGCTCCCACCGCGGGAAGACACAGGTGGAGGACCCAGAGGCACAGGGCCAGTGAACCTCACAAAGTCACCAAGTGTCGAGGGCGGACATGCAGGTCTGGTTCAAAGATCTGCAGGATTTCCTCATGTCCACGGTGCAGGAGCAGTTCGCTAGCATGAAGGAGGACATGAAGATTGCGGTTCAGGAGCTCCGGCAAGATGTGGCTAAACTTGAAGAGAGGACGGACACCTTGGAAAGGGTAGTGCAAAATGCGGAAGAAGAACTCCAGCAATGCAGTGTCACACAGGAGCAATTGGTTCGCCTGACACATAATCTGGAGTTACAGTGTGAGGACTTAGAGAATCGGTCCCGGAGGGCGAACATCTGCCTACAGAATATGGTCGAGTCGGTGGAGGAGAAGGACCTGAAGAAAGTGGTGCAGGAGGTGTTTCGGGACATTCTGGATGAGGAAGAGGCGGAGGCAATTAAGATCGACAGGGTCCATCGAGTGGGTCCCAGGAGGACGGGAGCCAGGGGAACGCCCCAGAGATGTGTTGGTGGCGATGTCTTCGTATCCACAAAAAGAGGAAATTCTGAGAAGAGCCAGGGTTATGGATCACATAAAAATGAATGGGGTGGAGGTCTACCTATTTCAAGATCTCTCGCAAGTGACCCTGCAGAAGAGGAGGGCGATGGCTCCAGTGACCAGGGAGTTGGTGAACAGGAAGATCAGATACAAATGGACCTTTCCGTTTGGATTGCTTTTTTCTTTGGAAGGCAGGCCAAGAAGGGTAACATCTTGTGAGGAGGGTCTGCAGATGATGGGCGTCCAGGAGGATGAAGGAAGTGGCAAGCGGCAGAAGTAGAGTGAGTCTCCCAGTAGGCGGCCCTCGGATGGAAGGAGATCCAGCACAGAAAGCAGTGTTAAGGGTGAAGATGGGGAAGGGTGTGATTGGTCTCTGTGGCACCTGGTGGGGTAGCCGGCTCTGGAGTTTGGCTTTTCACACCCCCCCCGGGGGAAACAGATAAAACTTAACGCAGCAGAGGTCAATTGGACAGCGGCCCGGCGGGGAGCTTGGTGCCAGTGTTCCCCATGTGAACTAGTAAAGGTCAGGGTATGCAGGGTTTAGGATTCCCACGGGGTGTTTTACCCGAGTTCTCAGAGGGGCAGGTGCGACGGGCGGAACGCCCTAGCAACCCTAGGTTCCAGGGCCCTCCTCGGGTCAGTGTTGGGGTGTTGGGGGTAGTTGGGGATAGGGTGGAGGGGTGGGGAGTGGGCGGGGGGGAGTCCGGTGAGGGTTCGAAGCCAGATGGGGGGCATTTGCATTGGAAGAGGTCAATTCACATGGGGACGCTGAAAATCCTAACTTATAATGTGCGGGGTCTGAATGCCCCTGTGAAGAGGAGGAAAGTGGAGGACTTCTTGAGAAGGGACAGGGGAGACATTCTACTATTGCAGGAAACGCACATTAGGGCACAGGACAAAGCAAAGCTACGTCTCCGTGGGTATAAGAGAATAATACAAGCTAACGCGGTTGACAGGAGAGCAGGGGTCCTGGTGGCTTTTCATGACGGGCTACAACTCAGCATTGGCAACTCGCTGAATGACAAACAGGGGCACTTCGTGTTTGTCAACGTAGTAATGGAGGGAGTGGCCCTTACTTTGGTCTCAGTATATGCCCCAAATCTGGGGCAGGATGCTTTTTTAAAAGATACCCTAGAGAAATTGGAGCCTTTTGCAGAGGGGGCAATCATCTTGGGGGGGATCTAAACATGGTTTGGGACCCTGCGGTGGATCAGAGCTCGGGATCCTGTCACAGTCCGGGGGCAGCGTCAAGTAAGCTACGCAAGGTAGTGAACCAACTGGCGATTAGCAATGTTTGGAGGGCTTTGAAAGGTCAGCAAAGTGGGTTTACATGCCACTCGCATGTGTACAATACCTGGTTGCGGATTGACTACTTTTGTGTGCCTGGGGGGCTGCTGGGGCACGTGCGGGAGGTCGAGGTGGGGCCCATCTCTCTGTCAGACCATGCGTCGGTGTGGATGGAGTTGCACACTCCGGATAGGAGGGCGGGACTTTGGCGCTGGAGGCTACCATATGGTTTCCTTCAGGACCCGATGGTGGGAAATTTGATTGGGGAAAAGATTGAGGAGTTTTGGACCCTTAACGACACTGGGGATGTTAGCCTTGCCACACAGTGGGAGGCATTTAAGGTTATTATAAGGGGCCAGGTGATAGCCTTGAAGGTCTCCAAAGATAAACAGCGATTTGCATGGGAGAAGGAGCTAGAGCGGAAGATTGCTGATCTAAGGGGGGGAACTTGCTTGCTCTCCCTCATTACGTTTGAAGAGAGCCGTGCGGCACGTGAAGGGACAGCTAGAGGTGCTGCGCACTAAAAAAGCAGAGAGAAGCCTTCTTTATGTTCGCCACCACTATTACATGAAGGCGAATAAGGCCGAAAGATATTTGGCCATGCAGCTAAAAGCTAAGTTGGAGGAGCGCTCGATTAAGGGGTTAAAAACATTGCGGGGAGAGATGGTTACCAACACGAAGGGCATGGGAGAGATCTTTAAAGATTATTATCAGAAGTTATATTCGTCGGACAAACCTAATGGTGAAGCCCAGCGTCTATATTTAAATAGGATAAGCTTACCCCGGTTGTCAGGGGAGGATACAGAAGCGCTGGAAGGCGAAATTAGCGAAGGGGAAGTCAGACAGGCGATAAAGGACTTGCACGCTCACAAAGCACCGGGCCCCGATGGCTTCACGGCGGCATTCTATAAAAAATACGTGAACGTGCTGGCCCCAATATTGGCAAAACTATTTAACTCCTTCAGGGAGGAGGGTTCTGTGACTCCTTCGATGAACAAGGCCAAAGTCATGGTCTTTCATAAGGTCGGGAAAGACCCACGTTAATCAACCTGGACGGCAAACTATATACAAAAATCCTAGCGGCTACGTTGACCCTGGTTCTTCCTAAATTGATCCATAGGGACCAATCAGGCTTTATTCAAGGCCGGAAGACATATGATAACATCCGGCGAATCATTCATTTGATAGAGAAGATTGGGATCAAGCATGTGCCGGCAGTCCTCCTGGCTCTTGATGCCGAGAAGGCATTTGACCGGGTGGAATGGTGAATGCTTTTTAGGACGATGGAGGGCATGGGCTTTGGGGAGCTCTTTTTGAAAATGGGCAAAGCCAATTACAACACCCCCTCAATAAGAATTGCACTGAATGGGGAGATCACGGAGAGGGTGGGGCTAAAGAGAGGGACTAAGCAGGGTTGTCCGCTTTCGCCACTTTTGTACGCAATTTTTCTGGAGCCGTTATTAATCATGATCAGAGAGCAACACACGATCGTTGGGATGGGCATGGCGGGCATCCACCATAAGTTGATGGCATATGCGGATGATATGCTGGTGCTTCTCACGGACCCGTCTCGCTCCCTTCCGGTGCTGTGTCGGGAGCTTGAGAAGATTGGGGCGGTGTCCGGGTTGAAGATTAATAGGAATAAGTCGGAGGTCCTGGTGTTATCAGGGGATATGGAGGATATAACGCAGGTGGCGACATCCCTTAATCTGAAAATGGCGAAAGGGGAGATTAAATATTTGGGAGTTAAGCTCACTGGGAAATTATAGTCTCTATTCAGGGCGAACTACACGGTCCTCCTTGATGAGGCCAAGAGGGACCTTGAACGCTGGAACCCCTTGTCGATCTCCTGGTGGGGACACATGGTTTCGATTAAGATGTCAGTCCTGCCAAAGTTGTTGTATTTTTTTCAGGCTCTCCCAGTCACAGTCCCCAGATCCTTCTTTCGAGCCCTTTGCGAAATTGGTATACTCCTTTGTCTGGAGGAGGAAGCAGCCCGGGGTTGCTAGGGAGGTGCTGACGGCCCAATATCAGAATGGGGGCCTTGCGTTCCCGCACTTTTTCAGATATTACCAAGCGGCACAGATGTGGGTTATTAGCGAGTGGATGGGGGGAGATGGTCACACGATTTGGGCGGACCAGGACAGAGCTGTTGCGCGTTCTCAACTGAGTGGTCTTTTATGGAAAGGGGTTCACACTAGGCATCCCAATTTGCGCATAAGTAAAGTGATGAGATCTACTCTAGAAGCGTGGGACGATCAATGGGAGAGGGATGCGATGACGAGTGTCCCTCTACCGTTTACCCCGATGTTCGGAACCCTGATTTCCCTCCTGGGATGGAAGAAGGGGCCTTTGAGAAGTGGGAGCAAGCAGGCTGGTTTAAGTAGGGGGAAATGTTTCAGGATGAGGAGGTAAAGTCATTTGAGACCTGTTTGAGGGACCTGGAATTGCAAGAGTCGGACAGATTTAAGTATAACCAGCTACGGCATTGGTTAGGGTCGCCAACAATAAAGCGGGCGGCTGGGAGAGATCTCACTCCATTTGAACAATATACCATGTCTAATTCGGGTGTGAAGTCCTTTGTGGCCACTTTATATAGATTCATAAATGTACAAACGGAGGATGTCAAATGGAATTATATGATGAAATGGGAGTGTTTGTTGGGGGTACCCCTCGCTAAGCAGCAGTGGAAGGATCTATGGGAGAACATCCCTAAGTTGACTTGTTCCATTCAGGCAAGAGAGATGTGGGCTAAGGTTGTCCTGCGGTGACACTACACCCCGGAGCAACTACATGGGATGTATCCTAAGGAGTCCAAACTGTGTTGGAGGGGCTGCGGGCGGGAAGGAACATGGAAGCACATTTGGTGGCACTGTGAGAGGATACAGGCCTTTTGGGAAGGGGTGAAAGGCCAAATGCAGAAGATGTTTCCTTACGTGGAGCAGTTGGGTCTACAGGTGTGGATGTGTGGTTTGAGGGACTGTACAGCGGCAAGGTTCTCTAAGGCGCAATGGAGATGCTTTATGGGGGTGGTTATTGTGGCGTGGGCGGCAATAGCTCAGAACTGGAAGCAATGTGACCCCCGGGGATCGCTATGTAGATACAGAGGGTTTGGTCATTGGTGGTAATGGAAAAACTGTCTTATGACTTGCAAGGGTCCCCTCGTGCGTTCATGAAAGGGTGGGGGACAGTTTTGGACTATTTGCAATCGGACTACATGATGCAGTGGTGCCCTCACAGAATCAGGATATTGGACCTCTTTCAGGCTTAATGAACTCTAAAGGTTGCAGGGGCTACTCACCGGTGGGGGGGAGGGGGAGAAGTTGAACGTTCTCATACTGGTTGTGGTTTTGATAAAATTAATAAAAATAAATTTAAAAATAAATAAATACATGCGCGAACAGGGAACAAACGGAGACTGTGCTCTGAGCTTTCAAGAGAGTAAGAGAAGGGGCTGAAGGGGAGTGGAATACACATTTTAGGCCATTCAGTATAAACTAGGACTAATGTCTGGCAGAGGGACTCCCAGGACCACCCTTGCTTTTTGCATATTATAAGTAACTTTGGGTCTCCCCTAAGGTACATGGGGAACCCAGACGTTGACCCCTTGCTCACTATTCTTAGAGAGGCACAGCTCCACCCTACTGATGAGGGCCAATCAGACCGAAACACGTGTCTGGGGTTGCTGTTGCATTTTGGTGCTGGACTACCCCAGAGCAAGACAAAGACTGATATGCTTTTCGTATTTCTCCTCTGTGAAAAAGATAGTGAGCTAAAGACTCTGGGTAAATCCCTGGTATCCAGGACTAATGTCTGGCAGAGGGACTCCCAGGACCCCCCTTGTTTTTTGTGTATAAAATCACATTAACATGACATAACAAGAAGCTCAATAAAGAAGAAATTATTCGGTATTTCTTTTTAAATCAGCACTTGAGTTCTCCTTCTGGAGGTTCATTGTACCTCAGTTGCGAGCTTAATTGAGTAATTTGTTTAAGAGCACTGACAGGCCTGGAAACAAAGAATCGTGGTGCTCCAGAAGGCGTGGAATTGGGTCAGTTGGATGTGTCTGTAGCACCTGATCTGGCATCAATATCTGTATCTACAGTAGTTTGTTAAAAAGGGAAGACAAGACAAATTGCTGATTTAAATATTGGTAATGCCTGCACCGTCTCAATGCATTTCCTTGCCTATCAGCTATGGCTGATAGTTCATTCACAAAGCAAGTGAAATGATGACATTGGCTGTCGTTCCTGCCTCCGATGAGGGATCGTCAATGGCCATCCCCTGGCAACAAATGGTGGCACCCGCATGTCATAGTCAGTGGCACCCACATGTGGCATGCTAGCATGGCTACTATTTGTATCTGAAGAACGGGTATGTCAATTGATCAGCACTGATGTGCCATGACACATTTACAGATTGTGGAGGCATTCCCCAGAGGGGTGCCTATACAATAACACAAATATGAGAACCAGCACCGAAAAAAGTTTATAAGGGAGTGAACGAAGTGGGACATAGACCAGGGACAAAACAAAACAAATATATATAAAGCAGGTGATTTACAAAGGTAACATTAGCCTACTGCCATGAGCAACTCAGACTGGAACCAGCAGCCTAAGAAAAGGTGACCACAAGGCACTTGTCAGATTATGGGCCTTATTATGAGTCCAGCGGTAGCCATGCTGGTAAAAATGGCACGGCTGCCACCGGAGTCTTTTTTTTTCGAGTGCCCGGCGATGGGGACTTACCTGGGTATTACATCCCCAGCAGTCCCTGTAATTGCCCATTGCCGGGCGTTGGGAATAATTACTCCCCATTCCCATTGGAGTCCCATTGGACTCAATGGGAATGGGGAGGACGTATGCACCGGCATCATTCATGAATGGTGCCGGTGCATCCGTCAGGGTCTGCGGGCGGGTGCCGTTCCACCCGCCAGGTCAGACCGGGCGGCCGGGAAGGCACCAGCTCGCAGACCTCGTAGTTTGTCGGTCCGGTAACAATGGTGCTTGTAGCTTACCGGCACCGTTGTTACCAGACCGGCAACCTTGTAATGAGGCCCTGTCTTCAATTAATGAACGCTTGCACACTGTGCAGGGTCACAGCAGGGAGCCACTTGCACTCAAAGCCACTGAATGCCTTCTTCATGGAGCCACACAGTGTTTAATTACTCTTAAAATCCAGCGTCTGGGCCAATATGGTGTGTTGTTAACCAACTTTAACTAAAGGCACAGTACCCACAATAGTGGGCACGTCTGACAAGGCAGGGATGAACTTTGCCAGGTTGTTCTGCTAGGAGCATATTAAGAGTGAATCGAAATTTCTGTGATGTTATACTCAATGAACAGGGTTCTGACCATGGAAAGAGTAATAAACCTACCAGTGTCTCTGTCACCATCTTGAGAAGTCATTATACAGTGTATTTCGATATCCAATGCTACAAATAAAATGAGGACTCCATGAATCCAGTATTCTCTAAATAAATAAATGATATATAGCTGAACAATGCCAATTGAAGAGAAAGGAATATATAATTTGCAATTTGCTGATGTAGTGCATCTGTTTCGCAACAAGGTTCGGCACACAATAATGATCATTATGCATTCCTTTCCAGCCAAACACTACGCATTATCACTCCAGAGGATGAGATCTTCCTGTCTGCCAAAGAACCGGAGCACAAGGTCAGTTCACAACCCATGTTCCCCCTGGCCTCACTGAGGAAGGCACAAATTGAACAACCCCAAAGCCCATGTTCCCCCTGGCCTCACTAAGAAAGGCACAAATTGAACAACCTCAAAACCTATGTTCTCCCTGGCCTCACTAAGAAAGGCACAAATTGAACAACTTCAAAACCCATGTTCTCCCTGGCCTCACTAAGAAAGACACACATTGAACAACTTCAAAACCCATGTTCTCCCTGGCCTCACTAAGAAAGGCACAAATTGAACAACCTCAAAACCTATGTTCTCCCTGGCCTCACTAAGAAAGGCACAAATTGATCAACAGTGCCAGCCACTTTCAACACCAGCACAGGATTGCAGGCAAATGTATGATATTGTTACGGTATTGATATTTATATCAATAAAAAAGCCCATTACCTCATCATCTGTCCTCCTCAGCACAGTCCTTACTTGCGTGAGGGATTAGCCTTGAGACTAACTCTGACTACAACCCTTTTAATGTCTCTGCTAGAAAAGAGAATCAGGACCTTACTTCTAGTTTCCCCTATAGACCAGGAGATATGCCCACTGGCTCCCCATCAAGGCTAGAATCCTCTTCAAAACATTGTGTGTCACACATAAATGCTTCACCAGATATGCCCCTACTTATGCCAATAATGCCATTTCCTACAACATAGCCCCTAGATCCTTAAGATACAATTCTAGCACCCAACTAGTTGTTCCTCGTTTCAAGAAATCCATGGCAGGGGCCAGTAGTTTTCCAGTTACAGCACCCAAAATCTGGAACTCCCTCCCCACTCTCATCAGAAATTAGCCATCCCATCTGCGCTTCAAGAAATCAATCAAA
Source organism: Ambystoma mexicanum (assembly GCF_040938575.1). Taxonomy (NCBI): domain Eukaryota; kingdom Metazoa; phylum Chordata; class Amphibia; order Caudata; family Ambystomatidae; genus Ambystoma; species Ambystoma mexicanum. The sequence goes on along the minus strand of NC_090924.1, from coordinate 171,562,993 downwards.
ACGTGGCTCTTTAACAAATTCTAAAGTAAGCAGCTGACTCTGTACCCCCACTATACACGTGACTGTGTCCCTCAAACACCTAGCCTCTATACCTGAATCAAAAATGCATATAATGACACACCTTGTATAGAATCAATCATGCATAAAATAGAATACCTTGCATAGCCCTCAACACAACCAGGTAATTAGTTATAATGTATATAGTTTGTAATATATCTTTTTACTGTACTGTAATATGGATCTTCCCTGCAACCAGATTCAAGCTTCTTGTAACCTGGACTGTACTGTAACATGGATTTTCCCTGTAACCAGATTTAAGCATTTTGTAACCTACGCCGTGATATCTACGGGTTTGGGCATATAATAAATGCAATAAATCAATAAATCTATCTCTCTTAAATCTTTGAGATCCATTCTCTTTGGAACCATAGTGTCTTAACCCTCCCAGATCAACCCTTGTCATCAAATCTATCCTCTCTTCACCCAGAGAGTTTTCTGCAATTGTACATGCTGTTCCACATACTGTGGATGGACCTTTACCTCCAGAAAAAGATGCTCTTCTCTCATGATTTGTTTCTCAACATCAGTCCCCACAGGACTGTGGGGGGAGCGGAGGGGGAGGGAAGGCTACCACTCCTTTGGCCCTGTATGCCTTTCCACTAATTACCCTGATACAAAGCATGCTTCAGAAGATTTGCCGGGAGGGGATTCCACAACATGGGTCGAGAAGAACATTTTCCTCCTTATGGCACAGGGGAATCCGGTTAATCCTCCATTTGGTTTCACTGGCTGGAATGGCCAGTCCCCTTGTGGTTAAAGCTGATGGGTTAGAAGCTGAGCTGCTAGAACACAGAAGCTTGGGATGTTCTAAGGATGTGGCTCTCTATATCCATGAGGCCAGGAGGCCACCCACCCTCCTTGTTGTCAAGCGTCATTAGTGAAATTGCACTAGATGGTGTAGAAGAAATGCCCTTTTAGTGATCAGCCCTTTCCTCATTCTCGATTGCCTCAGGGACAGGTTTTTGTTAGGGCTGTCAGATTCTACACTAAGGGACAAGTGGGCTCCTATCAAGACATTCAGAGATAATTGAGGAGGGGTGGCTGATTTGGCAAACTAGCAGCAAAGTTAATTTGGAGTTTTTATCTGTGTCCTGTTTCCCTCTTGGCACTTACCTCTGGTCTTTAAAGTGATCGGGCAATTACCTTTCAGCCATTGGCCACTTTCCGTTGTTTATTGTATTAGCTAAGGTAGTAAAAGTGTTTGTGATGGGGCCCTAGGGTTGGAACCGTCCTTGCTAAGCTCTGTTGATTTGTACAGTGTCTTTCTTGCTTGCTGCCAGGTCACAGGATGTGTTTTGAGGTGAAGCCCACACCTCATTTGTTGTAAGATCAGGGGTTATCCTGGATACCTCACAATTAGTTTGTTATTTCAAAAAGTGGATGTTCCAAACTGTTTACGATTAGTGTTAAGTGCAATTTTTAATAGTCATCAATTGGTTTGAGTGGGCTCATGGTCCCATTTATAGTCAGCTGACACGTGTTTCGACCGTGTGGGTCTTAATCAAGGCTAGTGGTATGGTATGGATATCCCAGATGGGGTCCTGTGGAGAGAATTGCGGTCAGTCCATTGGAGTACAGCTGGGCTCCTCGATAGACCCTGAATTTGCAAATAATGTCGCTTGTGAGGACGCTCACACGCGACATCATTTGCAAATCAATCAGAAGCATTTATCTTGGGTGTTGTTTTACAGCTTGCAAATTGGTTATTCATCATTTAGTTATTTCATATTTTCTGAAAATGTTCAATCTACTCATCTTTCTCCTCCCACAGTTTCATAATTCTGTGTTCCGACTTCCTTCTTATAGAGATGGGTATTTATTAAATTTGAAGATATCCAAACATTTGTCACTCAGACTAATAATTCTGCTTCCAAATTAGTTCAGCTATGTGCCTTTCTGGTAATTGCTCCTTCTCTGCATGTTATTCTGTATCAGAACATGATGTAGCTGCCTTACTTGCTTATGCACATCTTACTGCTGCCACTCATCCTTGTTCTGCTTCCTTGAATAAATCCTCTTGTACTCTTTTGTTGCAATACTCAGTAACTTTGCTTGATACTTCTCTTCAATCACAATGGTTTCAGGTTGGTTTCCTTCTAAATTGAAACAGGCCACTTGTATTATGTTACTGAAACAACCTAATCTTGATGTATGTAATCCTTCAAACCAAGATCCAATATCACTACAACCTTATTTACCTAGACACATGGAAAAAATAATTCACTCCCAACTATCTGCTTATCCTAATTCTTATAAAATAATATCTCCAATTGAATCCAGCTTTTGGCCATTTCATTGTACAAAAACAGCTCTTCTTCCAGTATATGTTCATACACTGTGCTTCTATTTTGTCTTCACTTGGTATCTCTGATTATGGTATTTTAGGGTTTACATCCTACCTAGTAAATCCCTAAAAGGTTCTACTTCTTAGTTTTCTTCGTTGTCATTTTGTGTTTTCCGCAAGGCTCTTTCCTTGGTCCTCTTCTTTTTACTCTGCATGCTTTCCTGCTGGCTTCATTGGGCCTCATTCCGAGTATGGCAGTAAGGGATACCGGTCACCGTTAACGAGACCGGTGCCGGTAATCCCTTACCGCCACATTCCGAGTTCCCTTTGCGCCCTCGTCCTTAACGCCTGCTTTTAGCAGGCGGTAGGAACGAGGGCGCAAAGGTGCTTTTAAGCCAATAACGGTGACCGTAAAGTACGGTCACCGTTATTTGCAATTTCCCCATTCCCATTGAGCCCTATGGGGGCTCATTTGGGAATGGGGAAGAGCCCTGGGGAATGGGAAATTACCGCCCTGGTCAACTCGGAATAGGGCGGTAATTTCCCATTCCACCAGGGCGGTGCCGGTACGGGTCCGGCGCCGACCAAGGCGCTAATAGCGCCATTGGTTAGCGCCAGACTCGGAATCTTTTGGTTTTCACACTGACTTTTCTGCTGATAAAAGATTGTCTTTTTCTTTCCCTCTTTTTTATAGACTCTCTTCATCAACGTCTCCCTAAAAATGTATCTCACATTGAATCCTGGATGGATATTCACCATATTCATCTAAACCCTAAGTAAATGAATATTCCTTTTTTCCTACTGCTTCCTCAGACATTAGTCCTTGATCTTTTGCTTTTCATCCTCTCCAGGTAGCTATTGCCACTTTAGCCCTCGATCAATGTTTGCTTTTTGATTCATTCTTTTCTTGTCAACACCAGATTCCGTCAGTAGGTCGTTCTTGCTGGTTCCAGTTATATAATATTTCTTTAAAAAAATGTATTTACTTACATTTTATTCCAGTAAATAGTTACAGTAATGTTTGCTTCTTTCTCAAATTATTGCTGCTCTCTTTATGTGGCATGGCCAAAAGATGCAGTACTTCTGTTTCTGTCTACCCTGTTTTGCATTCTGCAGTTCATATCCTTTTATGCTGGATTACTCCTCCCATGTTTGTCCGTAGATTGCTTGTCTCTGTTGGCCTATTCCTTGATTGGACATTTTCATGTTATTTCTAATTTGTAATGTATCTGTACTCTGATCTTATGTCCTGGTATCAGCCTTCCAGACCACTCTGCTCTTCTACCAGGATCCACTCCCTATTCAGCGCCCTCCTTACGCCTTAACTCCTTTCCATTCCTTTCAACTCTTGCTTCTTGAAATTTGGAATGAGTTATCTTCGGATGCATATGTTCCAGATTCACTTTAACATTGTTTAAAACATATCCATAAGAACATCAGCCAACCACTTCTTTTCCATCTATGCATTGCATTCGTTTTTAATATGCATTTTTATTATTCATGACGTTGTTTTCCTCATGTACCTCGCTTTGAATAAAATTGCTATTTATAGATTAACTATAAATAACAGATGAATATAAATAAGCCAATCTTTCTCTCTCTCTCTCTCTCTCTTTCTCACTCTCTCTCTCTCTCTCTCTCTCTGTCTCTCTCTCTCTCTCTCTCTTTCTCTCTCTCTCTCCCTCTCTCGGTATCTCTCTCTCTCTCATTATAATGAGAGACCAACACGTGATACAAGTCCCATTAATGCCCAGGACTACCACCAGCCCAAATTGGTGCAGGTGGGAGGGATTATTTAAACTTTTGGGTAGGACAGGGCAGTGAACCTGGTCTCTAAGGAACACATTATTATCTGGTGTTAACGGTAAAACGTGTGGTATCATAAATTTGGAATCATACAAAAATGTCGACCTGGTAATTGCGACGGCCGAAAATGCTGATTTCTTTTTTTTAACCCCCCTTACACCACATATATATGTGGGGGGGTTAGAGTATAATATTAATATGTGGGGCTGAGGGGGGTCTCCCCACGTATATATATGTGGTGTAAAGGGTTAAAAAAAAAGTCACCATTTTCGGCCGTCGCAATAATCACATAGATCCCATAAATATTTTAAAATAACACCTAAATATAAGTTGGAATAGCATGGGATGTTTACTACATGTGCTGTATAGGGTAAAATGCTCATATTTACCAAATGCAGTACTTCCTTTTTAGCCAAACGCATCATTGGGGAGTATTTTAAAAGCAAATGGTATTTAAAATAACATGCTTTTACTGTGACCACCATACACATACGAAGACCCTAAGCTCTTTTCTACACAAAGCCTACTTACTTGTAACCTATAGGTACTTTCCTTTCCTTCGTTGTAGTCAAAGTGTTTGAACATTCTCTTACTCAACGTTATAACATAGTATACTATATCTTGAGACCACCCTACATCCCTCCAATGAGTTGACCTTCACGAGTCAGCCTTCACTGCCATTCTGTGATCCATGGAAAACATGCAGGAAACACTGAAGCATAGTGTCTTAGTGACTTTCACCACCGTCGTAACACTCACTCATTACAAATTACCCAAATGACTTTCCGTCCCAGAATTCACTTTACATCACTGGATACAGGGGCACCCAGAGGACTAGATTGTCATTCTTCATTTCGACAAACTCAGTACATATGACCCAAGAAGACAGTTTTCACTCTTTCTACCTCAGTACAGAGACGGCTAGAGGGAAACATTTCGAAAAATGAACATCTCCTCTCCCAGAGAAGAATTCTAGAGGTCTACATTTCCCAGAATCTATTTTGTTTCACTCCTTGCAGAAGCTCCCACAAGACTAAGGGCCTCATTATGACCCTGTCGGTCCGGAAACAATGGTGGCGGTAAACCCACCACCACCGTTGTTTCCGGACCGGCAAACTATGAGTTCTGCAGGTGGGTGGTGTTACTCCCACCAGGTCTGACCTGGCGAGAGTAACGCCACCCGCCTGCAGACGGAAATGGAAACACTGGCACTGTTAATTACGCGGCCGGTGTTTCCATGGTCCCCATCCCCATGGGGTCCTATGGGAATGGGGAGTAACGTTTTTCCACCTCCGGAATTACCGGACCACCGGGGCTGTAATGCCCCGGTAAATCCGGCAAGTCCATAGGCGGTAATTAATTCCGGGTCCAGCAGCAATGAGGCCCTAAATGTCTGAGAATGTGCTCTATCTCAGACACAGAAATCCCTAAATTCAATGCATTCTATATCACTCTGAAGTGTCTGGATGCAAAACATTCTATATCACTCAGAACTGCCTGCATTAAGTAAATACTATCTCACCCTGAAATGCCTGCATGCAATACATTCTATCTCACTCAGAACTGCCTGCATTAAAAACATTCTATCTCACTCTGAAATGCCTGCATGCAATACATTCTGGGGGTAATTCATAGAATTCAGCGCACAAGTGGCGCACGCGGCTGGCGCACAGTGTGCGCGTGCGACTTTCTGCGCCAGCTGCGTGCGCTAAAATCCATTTCCGCACACAGCATATTCATGGATTGTAACATCCAAAACCATCCATGGCGCAGAGTGGCGCAGCGACCCTGCAGCAGCACCAGTTACGCCCCCAACCCCTCCCCGTGCGCCATGTACAGCGCACAAATCCCGTACATGGCGCACAGGCCCACAACCACGAAAACGCCTGTAAACCTCCCTGCGCACCCCTCCGAATACACGTACCCCACTGCGCGGGGAGTCTCACATGCGACTGGCCCTGTGTGAGCGGGGTACGTGTATTACTGGGGTGCACGGGAACTTTCACACGGATTTGCCCTGTGCGAGTGGGGTACGTGGATTTGGGGGTTGCGCGGGAAGTCTCACACGCGATTGGCCCTGTGCGTGCAGTCTACGTGGATTACTAGGGTGCGCGAGAAGTTTCACATGCGATTGCGTCTGTGCGAGCGGGGTACGTGGATTACTAGGGTGTGCGTGAAGTTTCACACGCGATTGGCCCTGTGTGTGTGGGCTATGTGGATTACTGGGGTGCGTGGGAAGTTTCACATGCGATTGGGCCTGTGCCAGCGGGGTACGTGGATTACTAGGGTGCGCGTGAAGTTTCACACGTGATTGGAATTGTGGGTGCAGGCTACGTGGATTACTGGGGTGCGTGGGAAGTTTCACACGCGATTGGCCCAGTGCGAGTGGGGTACATGTATTACTGGGGTGCGCGGGAAGTTTCACACGCGATTGGCCCTGTGCGAGCGGGGTATGTGGATTACTAGGGTGCGCGGGAAGTTTCACACGCGATTGGCCCTGTGCGAGCGGGGTACGTGTATTACTAGGGTGCATGGGAAGTTTGACACGCGATTGGCCCTGTGTGTGCAGGCTATGTGGATTTGGGGGGTGCACGGGAAGTTTCACATGCGATTGGCCCAGTGCGAGCGGGGTACGTGGATTTGGGGGGTGCACGTGAAGTTTCACACGCGATTGGCCCTTTGCGAGCGGGGTACGTGTATTACTGGGTTGCGCAGGAAGTTTCACACGCGATTGGGCCTGTGCGAGCGGGGTACGTGGATTACTGGGGTGCGCGGGAAGTTTCACACACGATTGGCCCTGTGCGAGTGGGGTACGTGTATTACTGTGGTGCGCGGGAAGTATGACACACGATTGGCTCTGTGCGTTCAGGCTACGTGGATTTGGGGGTTGCGTGGGAAGTTTGACACATGATTGGCCCAGTGCGAGCGGGGTACGTGTACAACGCGGTATGGGGAAAGTTTCACACGTGCTTTCACTGTCAGAGCGTGGTACGTGTATCCAGGGGGGTGCGCGGGGAGTCCCACACGTCAATTGGCAGTGTGGGTTCTCACAGGTGTGCCCTCTACCCCCTCCAAGGACCCTGCATGCAACACACACCACAGGGGACTACCCAGCACCCCTGGTCATGTCCCGCAGGCAGTCCATCCACCATGGGCATGCCCCCAGCCAGGCCACATGTCACCTTGCACTAGTGATCACCAATTTATGTCCCCCAGCACCCCCACCCCCCAGTAGTCAGGGGCACCTGCCAGCAGACCCCCACTCATGTCCCCCTGCACCCCCACCCCCCAGCAGTCAGGGGCACCTGCCAGAAGGCCCCCACTCATGTCCCACTCATGTCCCGCAGCACCCCCACCCCCAGCAGTCAAGGGCACCTGCCAGCAGACCCCCACTCATGGCCCCCAGCACCCCCACCCCCCAGCAGTCAGGGGCACCTGCCAGCAGGCCCCCACTCATGTCCCACTCATGTCCCCCTGCACCCCCACCCCCCAGCACTCAGGGGCACCTGCCAGCAGGCCCCCACTCATGTCCCACTCATGTCCCCCAGCACCCCCACCCCCAGCAGTCAGGGGCTCCTGCCAACAGGCCCCCACTCATGTCCCCCTGCACCCCCATCCCCCAGCAGTCAGGGGCACCTGCCAGCAGGCCCCCACTCATGTCCCACTCATGTCCCCCAGCACCCCCACCCCCCAGCAGTCAGGGGCACCTGCCAGCAGGCCCCCACTCATGTCCCACTCATGTCCCCCAGCACCCCCATGCCCCAGCAGTCAGGGGCACCTGCCAGCAGGCCCCCACTCATGTCCCCCTGAACCCCCACCCACCAGCAGTCAGGGGCACCTGCCAGCAGGCCTCCACTCATGTCCCCCCAACACATCAACATGACCCACAATCATGGCCTTCATGGCCACCCAAATCCAGGCCCCCCCAGCCAAAAAAGCAACCAAGCATAACATGCACACCACATTGAAATGGCCATTACGTGAAACAACCCAAATGGCATGTATGTACATCAACACAACACATGTCTGTCATACACACACAATGGGTGCCAGTGAATGTGAAAACCCACATTGTGACATGCATGAAACCAATGAGAGAATACCAGACATTGAAGTATATGAAAAAATGTATTCAACCAAAAATAGTGTAGAAACAAAATTAAACACAAAACTAAGGATGTAAGGAAAACAAAGCAGATGTCACATAATGATAAAAAACTAATGAAGAACTATATACAAAAATGTGGGGTATTGTCCAAGTGCCCAAAAAAAAATGAAAACCAAAAGGAAACCTAACACTAACTAACTAACTATCTACAATGGCAGCGGGCTAGTCCGACGGCTCACTTTTTGACGGCCAGGGCATCATGGAACTCCCGCTGTATGTCCCGGAGGCAGTCCTCTTCCATGACCCTGAGGGTTCGCAGGGACGACGACATGTTCACCTCCAACTCCCTGCGAATTGCCTCGAGGCACTCGGCCCGTCTCAGGGCCCTCCGCATGAAGTTCTCCGCCCTGACCATTGTGAGCCGTGCCTCTTCTGCCTGCTGCCGCTCCGCATCTATGGCGTGGCCCAGCCGCTGCCACACGGAAGACACTTGAAATCCTGGGTCCTCCTGCCCTCTGGCCGATGCCTGCCCCTCCGATGTTGAAGGCCCCGAGCCTTCATTGCTCCCACCATGTTGCTGCTGCTGCTGTGCCTGTGCCTGCGACCTGGCTCTTGCTGCCTGCACGTCCTCCTCCGGCTGGGGTGCAGTTGTGGTGGTGGCTAGCCCTGCTGGATGTCCGACTCCCGACTGTGGCAGGGATGTGTCCTCCACCAGCCTGGCCGCTGGGTGATACATGGGTGGGAAGATGGCATGGAGGACGACTGGCACGTAGGGGGTTCAGGTGAGGTGGGGGTCGCAAGAAGGTCCAGCACACGGAGGAATCCAGCACTGGTGACCCGTCCCACCAGGTCAACGCGGTCAAAGAGGCATCCGAGATGACGTCCAGTCTCTTCACGAAAACACTGCAGGTCACCTTGCATGCCCCGTTGACGCAACGCCATCCCAGCCAGGACAGGCTCAACACGGTCCCGGATAGCCACATCAGCAGGGAGAGGAAGGCCAGTTGTTGTGCGCTCATCCCCTCCCTGAAAACGGGTCTGGATTTAGGCATCCCTGCTGGTGCCAGATGATGCAGTGACAGGATCAGGGACAGGATCACACACAGGCACCTCCGCAGCAGCCTGTGCTGCCTCCTGTCCCTGCCCCTGCACTGCACCACTAGCACCAGTGGAATCCACACCTCCAGACCCCGTGTGTGTCCCTTCCGCAGCCTTCTCCTCCACCAAACCCCCCACCAACCTGGATGACTCCATGCCATCTTCCTCCGTTGGACCCTGTGGGGTCTCAGCTGCCCCTTCAGCTGCGGCCTGGGACGCGTCACTAGACTCCTCACTCCCCGACGAGATGACAATCTGGGAGGGGAGCCAGGCCTTGCGTCTCCTGCTGGTGGTGTAATCCCTGCCGCTGTGCTCCACAGCACCCTCTCCGCCCTCTTCATCAGTTGACACTGCAGACAGGGAGAGATAAAACACAGGCATCAGGGCACTGTACAATGGACTGATACACACATGACAGTTATACATGAGTGGCATTGTCAAACTTCAGACATGGCATCACACTCCACAAAACACATGTCATTTGTAACCCCACACATGAGCAAATCCACAGCAATATTGCACCATGCAGCACCATCCATACACATAGAACAGCATGAGCATCCGAAGCTGAGCCTGACGTCACATGAAACACGGGGAGTGCACAACACATGCCCACACGCCACCACACTTACATGCATGTGTACATGTCCAACAACTGTCACAGTGCTGAGATCGACATCCAAGTCACATCTGGCATTCAGCCTTCTACATATCAGTGACACATGCATCCATGTTGCATCACGGTTGCACACTTGTCAAATGTACACACATGCACATGTACACAGTGCAGATACATGCAGCTGGAACCACCATCTATGTGTGAAACCACAACCATGGCAACATACATACACAGTAATGCATACGTGTGTGCTCCCACACCGCATTTGGCCTTCATGCTTACCAACACATACACCATCCATGTGTCTCACACATGAGAGGAATCACATGTCTCAGCCTCACGCCCCTGTACATACACATCCATACATGGCCCTACAAAGACACATGTGTAACCTGCACACTACTGGCACACCACAACACACACAACGTCCAATCAGTATGCATGTACACTTACCGCTCGACTCCAGATGGGTCAGCCTCTCAAGGATGTGGATGTGGAGCGCTGGGTGTGTGCGTTCCAGGACCCTCATCTGGTGGTCTGACAGCTGGCCCCGGCGCCCCTTGGCATTCGCTGCCTTCAAGAGGCGCTGGGCCTTGTCGAGGGTCCTGGACCTGAAGTCCTCCCAGCGCTTCTGGACATGCTTGATGTCGCGGACTGCCACCCCCTCCACGTTGATGGCAGTCACGATGTCCATCCAGATCCTGGTTCGTACTTCATAGTCGGTGCGCAAACTTCCAAAGAGGGCATCATACTGCCCCAGGACTTGCTCCACCAGGACACCACTTCCCTGGCACTGAAGCTGGTGGCCCTCTGCCTCTCTGGCTGGGGGTTGCCAGTGGTGGTAGATGGTGTAGTGCCCGACATGGCAACCCCAGAGGCAGGTGTGGGTGGGCAACTGGGTCCTGGTGCTGGGCTGTGGAGCGATGGTATTCCAGTTGGGAGTCTATGGTTCCAGCAGGGGTGGTCACAGCAACTGCACCCCTGGCTGACGTGCAGGCAGCAAATAGCAGGGCATTTGGGCAGCAGGCAGGCAGCAGCAGATGGCCGGTGGGAGTGTGCTCGGGGCTCTGGGGGGCAGTAATTCGGCCTTCTGGGCAGGAGCATGGTCTTCCGTTTGTTTTCACGTGACCAGCTTGATACGGAGTGATTTGGCACGTGAAAAATGTGCATGTCAGCGTGTAATTTGAGGAAAGGCCCTTAGCACGTACACGCATAAGTGACGTTGTACATGTGTGCCAGTTTAAAAGGTACGTGTAGGACGCCATTTTCTTGTACGTGCTTTTCGTGGAGAGCGAGTGGGTGAATTTTGTACTTCTTGTCAGTTCACACACCATTACTTCACAGCGTTTCAAGTTCGTACTCCCTGTTACCTCTGACAGCTTTCAGATTTTTGGTTGGGCCTGTTTCCTCAAACAGCGTTCACTTCTTCTTTTGTCCTGTTTCCTCAAACAGCGTACAAATCTTTTTCTGGCGGGGGTGTTGTCTTTTTCACGTTCTTTTTCCAGGCATACGGTGAGTCCCGCATGTATTTACCAACTGTGCTTGCCCCGTGTGTTGCGTACCCCTTCAGAGGTCATTGTAGGCTGCGTGTATTACGCGTATGCTTATTTTTGTGTTTCTGGGTGCCACAGCGTAGTGCGGGTTCATTTTTCCACACATGTGGTTTACGAGGGGTTGCATGCATGTTATTTTTTTATTTCGGGGTGCCTGTGCCTTTCGTGACCCGTCATCTTCCCCCAGGGGTCACAGACACCCATCTAGAGCACTAGGGTACGAATTCCATCTAGTACCCTACCCCTTTCACCCCCAATTGCCCAGGACAATTGTTTACTGCAACTCCCATACGCACAACAACATCAGTGCCATGGTTGGGAGGCGACCAAGCGGTAAGGGAGGCAAAGGTGGCTGACCTCCAAAAGGTGGGCATGGTGGATGCGGTAGGGGACGTGGTCAGGATTTGCAGGGTGCCCCTACACCCCCATGTGTGTTGGACCAATCAGGGACACCCATGCCCCCCCCCATGGTTGTGGGTAACGTAGCTGACACCATCCCAGCTCAGCCCTTGTTGGACCAGCCCATTGTGGCACCTGACCCGGCACAGGATGACTCCCAGGCTGACTTCCAGGTCAGCAAGTCCAAGCCACGTGTGGCGGTGCAAGTTGGTGTCACCATTCCACATGGATCTGGGGCAACGATGTCATCTGCTGCCCCAAGTAGGCAGGGTGGGGAGGCTTCAGGAGCAGCTGCAGCTCTATCCACCCCAGCTCAGAGTCTCCCAGCCGGGACAGTGTCCAGGTCCATCAAACCAACGTTGCCCCTGCCAACATCACCCTTCAGCCAATGCCTGCACCAAGACCTATGGTCATTGTGCATTCGCACACTCCTAGTACCCAGTCCACCGGCGCTTCTGCCTCTACTGACCAGAGCGGCGTAAGCCACTCAGGCTCTGCTCCACCTTTGAAAAAGAGGAAGAAGGGTGCTCTGGCACTACAGGCTGAGACCCCAGACACGGCTACACACTCCGGCACGTCAAGGAAGCCTAGCTTTAATGATGCCGAACTTGATGCACTTGTGGCCTATGTGTCGGCACATAGCCGGGAAATGGTGGTGACTGCAGGGTGCAAGACCACACCTGGTAAACGTAGGGCACACTGGCAGACCATTGCGGACCGCAGAAGTTCCCTTGAATATGTGAGGCGCACAGCTGATGATTGCTACAAACGGTGGAATGACCTGACACGCAGATCAAAGAACAAGCTGGCCTCAAATCATGCCGCTACTCTGGTGACTGGCGGTGGGTCTCCACTAGAGGACAAAAAACTCACTGAACATGAGTCTGTTGCTGGGACCTTCGTCACAGAGGAACAGATCCAAGGCGTGGGAGATCTACCTGATTACGACGCATTGTCCGGTGAGTGCCCATGCATGTGTGTGTAATCCATGTGTATGTTGTTTGAGTGACGGGTTCTGATTGAGTGCCAGGTGAGGGTGTGTATCCAGAGTCTTATGGGTCACCCATGTGCTTCCTCCAATACATTCACATGCCTTGGATTTGGGTATGACAGTATCCCTTCTGCCCACAGTAGCCAATTAGCCCCACATTACTGCAGTTGCCCTTAAACTGTCATCTTGCAACAACATTGTTCTGATTTTTTCTGTGTCCATTCTGGCTGATTGTTTCCATTCTCCCATTTTTGCAACACATTTTTCAGCCCTAATGCCACATATGTGACATGCTTCTGTCATTGTTTACACCCCACATTGTGCCACATTTGTTATCTGGTTATGTGAATTATTAGACCATTCAAGGCGATAGAGTATTGGCCTGCTCACATTTGTTTTTAGGGGCTGTTTGCATGTGGAACATGATAGTTGTTTCCTGTCATGTTAAAGTGACCAACCATTGATGTGTACATCTGCCTACAATCACTGTATTATTGTACACTGGATGTGTTGCAGTGTGTGGCACATGCAAATTTTGCCACACTATTCTGCATTAATATTCTCATCATGTCCATGTGACATGGATGTGTGACAGTACTCATTCACTGACATATCGCTGTAGTTGTCTAATTTACCATGGCTATGCTACATGACATCTGTGTGTGGCATGTGTCATGTATGTGTATTGGACATGCCACTCGCAGGCTAATGTGTGATGCCAGTGCTACCCAACATGCTGCAAATGTATTGCTTTTCCATCTTGGTGTCCTCAGTGTCTGCCTTTTTGACTCCCCTTCCAACTCATTGACAGTGCATGCATGGCAGGGTTATAGTCATGTGGGACATGGGTAAACCATGTATAGGATCTCTGTCTTGTCAGGCCTATGTGTGTGCTATGGTGCTCATGCCTGTTTCCATTTGTTGTATTTCATGTTTTTGCAGGTGACGACGCACTTGATGCTGGTGAGGTTCAGGAGATGGTGCAGACCAAGGAGGATTCTCAGCCACGACCAGGCCCCAGTGAGGGACGTGGTGTGGTGGTGGGTGAAAACACTTTGGTACTGCAGACCATACTGTCGAGGGGTGTCTCTGGGTGCAGCTCCCCAGACCTCTATTCAGGTGCTGAATCGGATGATGTGACTGTGCTGTCGCAGGTCAGTGCTTCTGGCAGGGATTCTGTTCTGTCCAACCTACCTGCACCAGGGGTAGAACCCTCTATGGGGATGTCAGTGTTGGTAGGTCCGCCTTTGGCGGTTACGGATGCAGGGTCACACTCCACAGCATCTGATCCTGTTCCTGGGCCAGCAGATCAGAGAGGGAAAGCAGTCCTGCAGCCTCAGGCAGTGCCAACACAGCAAGGTGCAGATCGCCTTGCCCCAAGCAGGTGTGGTGCCCGCCGACGCGGTGACCGTGCGCCACCAGGCAATACTGTATGGGAAAACTCCATGTACGGTATGGCAATCCAACAGGCAGCATCAGTAGAAATGATGGCTCAGGCAATGGAGAGGCTGGCCACTTCCATTATCCCCCCTGGAAGGCAGATGGAGCAACAACAGCAGGCAACAGACTCCATTTGCCAATCACACAGGGAAGACATGTTGGCGTCCAACAGGGACCGACGGGCGGCACTGGAGACTCTGCGCGAATCCATATCAATAGAGTCCCAGGGCCACAGGGAAGCCCTGAGGGTAGAACTCCATAATCTCAGGGAGAGTCTGCTTGAACTTGAGGCTTCCCGAAATGTTAGGGCAGAACAGCAGTTGGAGCAGCTCACACATTCCATCTCAGCTGATCTACAGGCAACACTTAAGGAGATCCGGGCATCCCGTGAGGCCATGCGTGCAGAACTGCAGGCAACCCATGAGGTGCTGCATGGGGATCTCCGCACTATAATCCTCCAGAATCAGACCTTCCAGACCCGCATGCTTGCTGCCATGGAGGACCATACCAGGGCTTTGTGTGGGCTGCCTCACATAGTGCCACCACCTCCTGATGCAGCAGTAGAGGGTGAAGAGAGTGACAGCAGTTCTCCCACAATGGCATAGCCGTGCAAGCCATGAGCCCATAGAGGTATTTCTTTTTCACAACATCCACGCAGGTGGGTGTTGGTGTGCACCCTGTCCTCGAACCTCCTGGGTGGCCTCCTCCCCCGGCACCCACATGGCTATTTTTGATTATTATTTTTTTTTTTTAACAGTGTGATGCCTTATGTGGCTCCCGTGGGCATCCACTGTATTCCGGCTGGGCACATGCAGGCTTGTCCTGAGTTTGGGTTAGATGCTTGGGTTTGTGACACACACACCCCTCCTGCTTCCCGTTTCCATGGGCTTTGCAAAGGGTGTGACCAAGTGACAGTGACTTACACAGTGACATTGGGCTTCCATGAGCTGTGTGGGCAGTCTGTAGTCAATACTGTGTGGACATCCATAGTGGGTATTGTTGTTGTATTGTACACTGCATGGTGGATTCGTATGTGCTTGTGCATCCATGTCTTCCTCCTAATTTGCAGGTTCCTTCCTCATATCTTCACAAGGCCGTCTCCTTTGCAGATGGGGTTCATGTTGTATGCAGTACACTGACACATTTGCGTGGCAGCAACACTCTACAGTTGGAAGGGGTCGATGTGCTGGCTTAATCAGGTTGTAAGACTACCACTACTTTGACTTAGTACTGTCATGTTCTTGCAATGTTTCATGGTGTGTTGCTGTATTGTGTCGGTGGTATTTGGTCATGTGTGCTGTTTGTTATAGATTACTGGGAGCATATTGTCTGTGGGCAGTTTCCATTTGGGACAGTGTACTTTGTGACACTTGTGTCAGGTCTTGTGCATTGCTTTGTTTGCTTTCACATTGCATGACATGCCATGGTGTGTTGGGTGGCGGAGCTGGGGAGGGGTTGGGTGACATGACGCTGTTTTCATGTTGTATTTTGCAAGGGGGTAATCAATTTACCAGCATAGATGTATGTCATTTAATGACACAGCATTGGTGGTCTTTCGGTAGGTAGGGATGCACACAATGTAACACTTCCAGGTGACCAATCTCAGGCTGGTACTGTTGTGACAGTTGACTGTCCCTTATGTCATCATCATTGATTGTCAGCTGGTATGTGCCAGGGCTGTGTGCACTCCACAGGGGTGTGATTTTAGGTGAAGTAAGCTGCGTACGGGCTGCCTCAGCATGTGCCCTTTCCCCTCCCATGCGCAGCGGCCGTGCATGTGGTTGGGGATGTGGGGGCACCACCATGTCCAATGGCAGGCCCCGGCTTGTTGCAACGTTGTGCAGGACACATGCTGCTACTATGATCCTGCACACTACTGCGGGAGCGTATTGCAGCTGCTCACCAGAGCGGTCAAGGGAGCGAAAGCGTGACTTGAGCACTCCGAATGTGCGCTCCACTATGCCCCGGGTTGCAATATGGGCTGTGTTGTATCTTACCTCAGGTGGTGTGGTGGGGTTCCGAATCGGCGTCATCATGTGGGTGCTCAGAGGGTAGGTACTGTCCCCTGGGGAGGTGGTGATGGGTATCATTAGTGTGGTTGTGACATTACTCAGTATCTGACATGCATGCATGTGCAGTGGCATTTATACTCACCAAGCAGCCATGTATCGCCGTTGAAGCTTATACCAGCTTCTAGGTCCCGGTTTAGGGTTGACATTTAGGGTTGACATTCTGTAAATTAAACTGTCATTGGTGGACCCTGGATAGTTGGCGTATACTGAGGTGATGATTCCCTTGGCATCACATACTACCTGCACGTTGATGGAATGCCAGTGCTTGCGGTTTCTATACATGTGCTCAGATGCCCTGGGGAGACGTAGAGCCACATGGGTGCAATCAATGGCACCTAGCACTTTGGGGAATTGTGCCACGCGTAAAAATCCTGGACGGCAGCCTGCCTTTCTGCAGGTGTTCTGGGGACTGATGGGAGTGCAGTCATGATGGCCAACACCTGGTGTAGGCAGCGTGACTGCGTGGACTGTGACACCCCCCCCACTATAGCACTTGTCTGCTGAAATGATCCAGTGGCCAAGAAGTGCAGTACATTAAGCACCTTTTCCAGGGGGCTCAGTGCTTGGGAGCACAGGGTGGGTGATGTGAGGTCATCCTCCCACTCACTCACCAGGTCGAGTATTATGTGAGGTGGAAACCTGTACCTCCCATACACCTGGTCATCAGGCATCCCAAAAAGGCTGGTTCTGGGTGTAAATATTCTGGCCCTGACTATCCTCCTCCTCCTCCTACGGTATCCCATGACCACTGCTGCAAGGAACGGTATATTCATCTTAGAGTCTGAGCTTGTTTATTGTTTGCGTGCACTTTTATGCTGCACGGTTCCACGTACGCCTGCTTCCTGCTGGCGTACGTGTTTCCGGATTAGCGCGTCTTTTTTGGCGCTCGCATTAGCCCCGTTCGATTCCATGAATACGTGTTGTAGGCCCACGTGTGGGCGTTCCGCGCATTTGCCTCCTGTACTTCCCCCGTGACGCCCACATTTTCACGCGTTGTTCGCCATTCTGCGTGTTACGCTCCGAGTTACGCCTACTTTTGTTGTGTGCGCTGCGCTATGTGCGCTTTCGCTGTGTGCGTAGCGCACGCTGTTTGAAGACGTGTGTGCCAGCCTGCGCCACGCAGGATTTTAGCGCACGTCCATGGATTTACATGCGCACGGACTTCCATGAATCGCTGTGCACGGGTTTCGCTGCGATTTTCGCACTTGCGCTGCGATTCGCACGCTTGCGCAGAAATTTTCAGCGCACATTAATTCCATGAATCGGCCTGTCTATCTCACTCAGAACTGCCTGCATTAAATACATTTTATCTCACTCTGAAATGCCTGCATGCAATACATTCTATCTCACTCAAAACTGCCTGCATTAAATACATTCTATCTCTCTCTGAAATGCCTGCATGCAATCCATTCTATCTCACTCAGAGATTAACCAGAGGTTAACCAGATTATGTTAACCAGTGACAATGAAGTCAGCTCCAAATCCCTATCAGTCTGACCTCTAGAGCAAACCCTGTCTCTCCTTTGGGCCTCCTTCTTCATCCATGGCCAGAGTTTCAGCTTTGACTCAGAGAAGGCAGAAGTAGCTGACCAACTATTGGGTAAGCCATTGGCTGACTATCACCTGCTGCCATCCCACCCTGTTACATATACCATTTCATGTAGGGAGAGGCACTGTACTACCAATGAAAAGAGCTGAACCTTTGCCTGGCATTGTGTGACTTACCTTGTGGTACCTCTGAGTCACAACTTGATTTGGTGTTCCCTTTTTATTTTATACACATTAAAGGGTTAAGGGTTGGCGATGCGCTCTGCACCAATAAAGTAATTACAGTTACTACAAGTATAACAATTTAGTTGATGACTTTAATTCAGTTGTGAACAGCCGACATGTGTTTCGACACGCTGGTCGTTTTCAAGGCCAATGATGGTTTGGATTTAAGCACTTGATGGTCCTGACTATCCGTAATATATGGGTTAGCAGCATCACACGTGAAGAATATAAGTGAAGAGACTTATGGAGTCAAAAGAGGGCTCGTTAAATTGAGCGACCGTGCAGATAACCAGGACAGATACATGGATTGCCCGGTTATCTGCACAGTCGCTCAATTTAACGAGCTATATAAAGAAACCAGCCAATACGGCCCTCTTTTGACTCCATAAGTCTCTTCACTTATATTCTTCACGTGTGATGCTGCTAATCCTTTTCCTATCTCAACCCCTTACTTTCTTCTATGCACGTACTCTATCAGAATTGTCCCTGGACCTAATATGATAGCAACCTCGTCTGTTTCCTCCAACCTCCCATTACTGTTTTTTTCCTCCCCACATCCCCTCTGGCACTATCTGAAATGTCGAAATGCCTAGTATGATAGCCGCTTGTTTTGTTCCTCCCCTCCCTTTCTGCAATTCTCTCCCTCACCTTTTGTTTTCTCCGGCTCTACCAGAAACGTCGTCAGGCCTAGTACGGTAGTCGCCTGTCTGTTTCCATGTCCTTCCCACTCTCCCCCTCCCTTCCTTATCTATGTCTTAGCTCTTGCACTATCTGAAATGTCGTCAGGCCGAGTATGATAGTTAATTTCACATCCTTACTGTTCATGGCCTGTAAGAATGTCATTGTATTTTCCCTTGTTCCCTCCCTTGCCTCGAAGCGCTTTGAAACACATTGTATATAGGCGCTATATAAATAAACTATCATATCATAACCCATATATTACGGATAGTCAGGACCATCAAGTGCTTAAATCCAAACCATCATTGGCCTTGAAAACGACCAGCGTGTCGAAACACGTGTCGGCTGTTCACAACTGAATTAAAGTAATCAACTAAACTGTTATACTTGTAGTAACTGTAATTGCTTTATTGGTGCAGAGCGCATCGCCATCCCTTACCCCTTTACCGTACCTAATTTGTGCCAACCAGGGTGGATTGGTTGGTGGGATTTGAGTGATTGCTGACCGCACACATTCAGCTAATCTAACTCAATTATACTAATTACTATTTTTGGTGATCATTAGTGCACAGATATACAGCTTCAAATCCACAAGCCAATCCTAAAAACTCTTTTTATTTTATGCGTGAGCAATGACTGATAACCAAAGCATTCTTTAGTCAGGCTGACCAAATGCATCGCAGTTTTTTTTAATTCAAATTTAGGATCTATGAAAAACAATGCAACAGAAATGCAGTAATGAATTATTAAAATGCTTTTATCAATATGAAACAAAGAGTATTCTTTCAACATGCTGGCCCTCATTCTCACTGCTCTGATAAGTTAAGTAGGAGGCTTTTTTTACATTGTAGTATTTTTAGAAATTCTTATTCTGGTTCTGTAATTTCCTACTACCTTATAGAAATAAGTATGAATCAGGTAATTTCTCAGAACTAACATAATGCTGAATTGGAAATGGATATAGATAGGACTTTGTCATGCATATGAAGTAATTTTTGTGTTTTTCAAAGGTAACCGGGTGTTCTTTCTGCCCTTCCTCTTCTAACCTATTTATCAGGTCCTTTGGTTATGGAAACTGAACCAAGTGATTCGCCAACAGCTGCAAGGTCGGAGAGATTTCCCTTTGTGGAGTAAAAACGAAGACTCAATAAACCCACCCACCTGTCGCTTTTCCACCTACACATTCAGGAGTGAGGGCCGATTCAAGAATGCTACCTATGAAGGAGACTTGTCTTGGGGAAAACCCAATGGGCAGTAAGTCATGAGCATGCTTGTGTATTCCTGCACAGAGTGTATTACCACTTTCTATAAAAGAGATTTATAATTAAACAGTCTCTCTTTGCCATTTGCCACTGGATGGGTCTTCTGTGGCCCATACTCCTAACTTGAAGTAATTACCTTCCTGCTTCTAATGCCTCTCCACCCACCCCACAGACCTTTCCCTGAGAAATCCTTAAGCCATCATCCAGGGCTCACTCCATCATTGTTTTCTTTGGCAGCGATCCCAAACTCCAGCACATCATCATATAGACTGGGCAGCTGGGATGAATGTGCTAAGCATCGAGAAAATGTGTCTGCACCTTACCTATCACTCAGATAAGTCCTTAACTACACCCCTTGTTCTCAGTTGACATGACTACTGGTCCAGCCTCCTTCTGGGGTTGCCCATCTACTCCTTCACTCCTCGCAACTAGTCACTGTTACTTTCTACTCAAATCCTCTACAACTATCCCCTGATCCGCCCACGCTTATTTCCATCATCACCGTGCCAAATGGCTGCCCATGTACTAATGAGTCTTCCTCAAATTCCTCCTCTTGGTCTTTAAATCCATCCAGGAACTGCCATGCACATCTCCTCCAACGCTCAAAAGACCTACTTAACGTATCTATCCTGTGTTCACCATGCACTTCCTCTTGTTCCACTCCTTTTCACTCCTAGCACCCTACCACTGGAACTCCTTGCCCCAGAAATCAAATACGCTGCCACAGTACAAATATTGGAACTTGTTCTCAATAAACACCTCCTTGGCCTTGATGATGTGTCCCTGCCGTCACCCAGGAGCCATACGCACTGCTAAGCAACTTATCAACTAAACTCTGACATTTCAGTTTTAAGCAGCATTGTACCCCCTCCTTCAACTGGGCCACCCATGAAAAGCAACCCGTACCCCTAAAAATGTGGAGCACCCCACAATGGGAATGCTCAGTTTCTGTCTGGTTACTTTTCTAAAGTTTTTCTGGTAGCTGCACCTTTCCCTTTTCTCTAATAAATGCAAACACAATCATGAGTGTACAACAAAGAGAATTGCCTATGACCCATCACATGTTGCTACATTTGTATCAAATACTATTGCAAACAGTAAACAATCCATTAACTAACACTCACTATTGTTGGTCAGAAATACATTTGTTAAAAGTCCCTCAATCAACTCCAGGATTATTGATATGTTGCTGAAATCGCCTACCGGCAAATGTGCAATTTTCAAAGATATAATTATTGAAAATTTGAATTCCAGGTTACCAAATTCTATCAACTGCTTTTTGAGATTAGTTGAAAAGTGGGGGTCATGTTTGCTATGTTAAATCTATACTGGGTTTCATTTGCCCTAAATTCTATACCAGTACTATGGGCCTTGTTACGAGTTTGGCAACAAATCAGCAACAAATCTGCTGCTATAAAGCCAGAATCATTTACTATTATCACCACTCTTTTACGTGGCCTTACCATGGCATTAGGAGCGCTGGTATGGTGGTGTATATATCCATTTTTGGAGGCATAGGATTCCATGGGGAGTTTTGGTGCATTTAATGAAAGCGGTAGTTCCGCATATTAAATCCACCCATTTTTTAACGTAAAGTGGAGCATCTGTGCTGGAAGTAAACCCTGCAAACTTGGGGTTTCGAGCTCTGGTAAAAGCAGCAGTCATTCCGTGGCCACCAAAAAAAGGGGCATTAATGGCATTACCGCAACTTCATGGCACATCGAAACTCCTAACGAGGACCATAGTCCGTATCCTAAATCTATTTTTACAGAGGATTTTAAAATGATGCATCTTCCTTTTTCTTACCCCTTTTTTGATGAAGTTGTATCCGAATTAGATACTGTTTTCGAATTTTTCTTTTACACCATCCAAAAACCTTGGGGAGTTTTTAAACCAATTCACCAAAACATTTGCACCACTCCCTCATTAAGATAGCATTTGAGCCTAAAGCACATAGCGACTCTTCTCAGCAAACAGTTCAAAGTGTTATGAGTAGCTTCAATGTAAAGTCAAATTCCACACTCAATCTTTCAAATCTGCTAAGACTGGTGTCTGGTGATACTTAAATCCAAGTACTGAACTGGTGTTGGGAATGTTCCAAAATGTAATTACATTTTTCTTTAATAAGACATATTTTGCAAACTTTTAGGCCATGCCTTTTATCAAACCAGAAATGTAGGATTTGCAAGCAAATGTCATTGGCATCTCTCGGTCTTTGTCTGATTGTGGCATATTTCCACACTAGGGGGACTCTGAAGTGGCCTGGCGGACGCAATCATGTCGGTGATTTCAAGATGGGGAAAGAAGATGGGTAAGAGGATTGAACACTGAATGGCGGCCTTTACGGAAGCTAATTGCCTTCCGGTAAAAGTGGTTTTCAATTAGGTAGGGATAACACAATCCTCAAAGTCAGGTTTGGAAAGCTAACCTGTTTCATGTGTTGCATTCTTCGATTCGTAGTCCCTTTTTTTATAATGGTAAAAACTGAACTATAAGTACCACTGCATAAAAGGAAAACAAGTTGCTGGGTAGCTACCAACCAGACATTAATAAACTGGGGCCTTGTGGGCAGTTTCTATTAATTAGAAGTGAAATATCTTTAGGGCTTCAACAGGATTTAAAACATGATAATGAAAGATATCATGTTAAAAACCTACATTGTTTTCATGGAGTCTATCATGCAGGGATGCTAGCACAGTGTGCACACACCCACCTTTTACTTCCCTCCTAGTATTGCTTATACAATTTGTTGTAGTTGGAGCTGCTAACTACTGCCATGTTGCAAAAGGTTAAAGCCTGTTCGATACAATTGTTTTCTTTCTGGGGGCAAACCTTGAGCTGTCTCGTTCAAACAAAACATGTACTAGTCACCTCTATCCTGGGCTTTGTGACAGGGTTGTGAACCACTGGCAGAAATCAGTATTCATTCCGAACATTTCAATGTCTCTGTTGATGGCCTTGCATCCCTATGGCACTTTCTATATGGACTATGAAGTACGCTTTTTCAACAACAAAGGGCACATCAACAGCATGCTCTTCAATTGTATTGCTATTGTAGGAAGTCTAGGGCTACCCCAGGGAATGTGCCTGTGCTCTTTATATCCTGCAAGGCAGCATCTGATGGCACATCATTGTAGACTTGGTTTAGAGGCACATGCAAAGCACTGTATCCTAAGTATCATTAAAGATTCAAGTCAGACAGACACTGACATCTAGGCACTCACTCTCTAAAGCATTATCAACTGCAGTGTCCCAAGACCTAGCCCCATCTGATTGGACATTGGGGGGTTCATTACTTCCACCTCCAGTTGCCCAACCATCGCTGGGGCAGATGTGCTGAGTGGGGTACATTTCTTGGGCCATAGAGGAGCACCACACAGAGTGTTGGAGAGTGAAGCTCTGATATGCTAGAGACAAGGACTTACAGGCTGACCCAAGGAAGACTCAGGGGACGTCAAATGTGTTCTCTCAGTTAGCAATGGTCCAAACAGGACTATTGCTTTTCTTCCTGATAGGGGTTCCCAGCTACCTTGCGCTTGAGCTCGGTAGTGTCCCTTCCCCCGCTCAGTCTGCCAAAGTGTGTAGTGCTGAAGTACTGTTACCGCAGACCTGAATCTGAGAGGGTTAAGAGGGTTGGAGAACTCACACCCCATCGTCTGTTCCTTTCACTTGGGAACGGGAGTGGGCGAGATCTCAGCCTCTTTGAAGGCACTCTTTTATGGCCCTACTTTTCTACTGGGACTGGCTTGATGGTGTGCAGCTTGAAACACTCTCCGATTATCTTATCTTTTTGCCCAGTAGAGGGAATATGTTTGTTTGTGTCAGAGACTTCCAAATCTTGTCCCACTCCAGGTCTGAAGTGAGGTAGGGGTGTATTTGACTATCAACCTTAGATTATTTTTGAGAAAGTTCTAGAAATGCCTGACTATCAAAGGCTGTGAGTAGGAGGAATGGGGGTGGGATGTAATGTCACACATTCCTTTGTGTGAGTGAATGGATTTACTAATATGAAATTGCATGTTTATACGTCAGAACAACGGTACAATTCTATAATGTGTGTATAATGTGTAACCTCCCGAATATGAACATAGAACACTACATATGTTTGTTATGGCCATGGGAGAAGGCACTAATCCATTACGTGTACGTTGTGTATGGTAATACTCATGGTAGAGTTAGCAAATATTTGGCATTGTTTTATGACATAAAAGAGACAGCATAGAAGGACATAGTGCCGCAACAATATACATCAAAAAGTACTTTGACGATCTACCATAAAGACTATGGGCCTCATTACGAGTATGGAGGTAGCCATGCCCTTAATTAGGGCATGGCTACCTCCATACCGGGTTCTAGTCCTCATTGGAAAAACCCATACCCATCCCCATCCCCATTTGAGCCCCCATAGGGCCCAATGGGAATGGGGAGGGAGCTAATAACGGGCCCGTAAATAGCGGTCCCGTTATTAGCTCCCTGGTCCCCTCACGGGACCCGCTAAGGATGCCAGGTTTTACCAGGCGTCCTTACCGGGTCCCGCAAGGGAACCTCGTAATAGGGCATCCCGTAATGAAGGGTGCCGGTTCCGTACCGGCACCCTTCATTACGGGAGCGCTATGGCCATAATGAGACCCTATGTGTTATTTGACTAATCTGACATGTACAGGTGCCAAGAATATTTTCTATTAAATAAGAAAGCAAGGGGCTTTGAGGAGCTAGGAAAAATGTGTTATGCTTATGCAACAATAGCAGAGTGTGTTTGATCATATTTAGAGAGCATTGCTCTGGTTGTGTTTCAGGTTTGGAATTTGCCTTGTTCCGTCCTCCTCGGAAGACGGATACGACTGCTACAAATGTCACTGGAGAGAAGGGCAAATGGAAGGATATGGAATCTGTGAGTAAGTAACATCACAACAATGTGCTGGAAAGCAAATACGTTGTCCCATGTTGCCCATATTGGGACTGAGCCATTGATACAACAACTTAATTTGGGAAATGTACCGATATCACAAAAGTCTACCTAGCTAAAGAGCTCGAAACTTTTCACAGCATGTAAAAACTTAAGCCAGTGTTTCAGAATTATCACAAGTGAACGAGGAAGATCAAACACATGCAATATAATTATTCACTTACGGGGCATGGACAAAGATATGGAAACGAAAGAAATTATACACTAATTAACTACAAGATAACATTTCAAAGGCTTTGACTGCCAGGAAAAGCCAATTATGGCGGGCATTCTGGTTTGAGTCTGCAGACCTCCTTTTCATAAAGGGCTCGTTAGTGCAAAAATATTAAATATGAAACATTAAAACATTTGATATGATGTTATCTTTGATGTGCCCCAGAATCCTGATTACCTAGATTTAATATCAATATTTATTAAGAGTTGTTTATTCATAAAACTGCTAATTTGCAATGCAGGCGTAACAAGCTGTACATTGAAATGTGTATGTTTGACTAAGTGATTGGGAGATTAAGTAACTAAGCCAATTAGTATTGACTTTGTCAGGGTGAAAATTGTATGGACACCTCAATCATTAAAACATGTCTAAACATGAGTACTTACTGGTTGTAAAGAATGTTTCTTACTTGGTATTTTACTGAAATTGCATTGTGTAGTACATGTAGACCCACTGAAATAAAATAATAATTACACTACTTGGATGCCATGGAATTACATACCTTACAAGAGATCTCTCAAGCACCATTGGTGGGTATATTGACGATCCTTGCACGTGGCTTTAATGGTCAGAGCCTTGTGACCCTGGATGTCCTCCTTTTTGATGAGGATG
Organism: Ambystoma mexicanum; assembly: GCF_040938575.1. NCBI lineage: Eukaryota > Metazoa > Chordata > Amphibia > Caudata > Ambystomatidae > Ambystoma > Ambystoma mexicanum. The sequence goes on along the minus strand of NC_090924.1, from coordinate 171,537,058 downwards.
GCTGCCGGGTGCAGTCTGATGACTCTGCAGTCCAAGCTCCACTGTGCCTGGAACCAAAACAAGTCCGTCTCTAGCGGAAAGGAGAGGCCTTCTTCGCAAGCCAGTTGAAGTGTTGCGCCAAAGATTTGGCCAGGGGTTGCCTCCCACCTCAGGAGTGGGCCTTAAAAGTTCAAAAATATTAGTAAAGAAAACAAAACATTTCCGAGAACATTACTTACCACACCAAAGATTTTAGAGATGTTTTAGTTTTTGATGATATAATCTAGTATACAGGAACCCTTTCTCTGCTGCCTTTCCTGCCTGCACTGGTGGAAGGATTACAGTGGTGGGTGCCTGTCAGAAGGCCAGGTCCTAGGACAGCAAACATGTCTTGCAGGCAGTCCTCGTGTGTCTACTGTAACATGACACTCTGGAAAGAGTCCCTGCATGTTCAAAGAATGTAATTTAAAAAATACAAAAATGCAGAAGGAAAATGTTAGGCAACTACAAACTCCTAGAAACGTATTTATTTGAAGGGACATTTTGGTGACAAATAAACACAGCCAAAACAACTGAACGGCACCAATTACAATTATAGCTTGAAGAGCTCATGGTGTAACAGATGAGGTCACATATGGCATTTCTAAAGACATCAATCACTGTCGGTATCACATGTGTCGTCAACAACGTCATCATCGAAAAAATCAATACAGTCCATGGGTGCTACACATGCGATATGCCATACAAGAATGCACCATGTGCCATATACTGTATACCCACAGTAGCCAGAGGGCCTGCCCATTTGCCTTGTCCTTTGAGTAGTGTGTAGTATGTAGCGGTGAAGTTGCCGTTTACTGGCAGGGTGATAGAAGGAGAGCGCACCTGTGATGATATAACCCTAGGAACGCAGGCTTGATGGGGAAGGTACATTGTGAGCTGAATAATCTTATGAAGAGTGACACTCGGTACTGAGGGTGTGACCTTGCTATTCTATAGAAGAGATGCAGGCCAACTGAGAAGCAGTAGGTCATCCCCTGTTGACAAGGGAATGCCTTTAGTGCACCATGTCCTTTGGGTTATGGTCACTGCAATATTAGCCCTATGGGATCTTTGGAGGAACATAGCCTATAGAAGAGCAGCAACATTATGGAAACTGAGTCCAGAAGAAACATTTGTAGCAGCAGTCCTTCCCCTCACCTGTATAGATGTTGTACATCATTTGGCAGGCGTAATCCAGTGTGTGGTATTGTCTTTGTAAATGTGTTGTTTGTGGGTGCCATACAAGCAAATGTTGTGTTTGCTGGTACTGGAAAACAGTAAAATGTGATTTCTTTGTCTAGGTACAGCAACGAAAGAGTCTACAAAGGGTACTTCCAGGACAGCGTGCGTCATGGCTTTGGCATTCTGGAAACAGCAGTCACGGATGAGCATGCGTTCAAGTACACAGGGCACTGGGACAGCGACAAGAGAAAGGGATACGGAGTGCTGGACAACAGTGACAGGTAATAACGGTCTAAGACTCTTCCAAAGAACAGCCGGCATACACAAATCATGAACACAAATTCAATATCACATATTAAAAATAGTAATAATAATCATTATCAAAAGGATAGTATTAATAGTATCATATGTGTATGGAGGCATTCATGGTGGCTTCCAGCCATAAGCACTGTAATGACAGGTGTTGCTAATAGGCTGTACTGTTCCCTTTTGTAATGATACCTAATGTAATGATTTTGGAAGGAAGAAGGGCTGAGCAAGGTCTCCTGGGATTTGAGCATGTGTCCGTCCGCCAGGCCACACTCCGGACACATATGTGCGTGCCTTTAATGCATTGTAAACAGTCGTGTTTTGGATGCAACTGGCCTTTCCTTTTGATTTATGGGAATGCCACTGAATAGCCATTGTGTTACATTATGGAGTGTCAATGGACGGGTACTGTATGTTATGTATTTGTTTAAGGTAGAAAAAAACACTGTTTGAACATCAGACCTTACTGGGTTAGAGTAGGTCACATCTCTCTCTTATTGTTGCTAGGTTTCAATCTGGCCTCTGATTTATTAAAAGCAAGTGTAGATTCAAAGTTGGTACCAATCAATGATTAGCTTGCTGGGCTCTCACGTGTTAACAATGTGGATTTGGAAAACATACAGTAGCACTTCATCAGGGCTCAAAGATCATGTGCTGTCATGTCATTGGCCTATGACGTCACATCTGCTGACCCTGCTATGTTGGAGACATTTCACAAGTTGTTTTAAAGTTTGCCATTTCCCAGCCAAGTGGGGTCTTGAGTTAGGCTTTTCTGAAATCATAAATGTTGCCGGAATTTGGGATACCAGGTCTGTGAAGGCCACCTGCCACCAAAGTACCCATATAGCATTTTAGTGACTGCTGTACAGACTGCTTACTGAGAGTGCCAGACTGAGGAAAAACAAAATACAAAACACTCATGTACAAAACGTCTACATCGGTGAATTCTGACGGGATGACACTAATGTTAAGTCAACAATGTATTTCCCAACATCGTGCATTAAACGCAGGGTTTTCAGAGCCTTCCTGCATGTTCGATTATTTTGTTCCAGAAAGAGAACAGCCGAATAGTCGTTTCATTGGTTTCAGAAAATATTGAGGGTGACTTTCAACTCACAACTGTCACAAGAGGTCTTTGCAAGGTTTAAAGTTCTAAGCTGTGCCCCTGGTGAGATCTCCCGATACTTTTTCAGTGTAGCCTGATTGGTTACTGGACTTTCCCTGGATGATCCCATATCTCCACAACCTCGCATAGCTGTCTGATATGCCCCTCCGAGGCCCTAGAGCTCTCAGAGTCAGAAGGCCACGAAGGATGTCTATTCCCTGTTGGAGTTACCTCACAAAGTGTGTCCTTCAGTGGTTGGTGGCTGTTTGTGGTGAATCTGTGTAACTTAGTGGGACACGGCCTGTTGTATATCAGAGTTGTTCATAGTGGTGATCTATCTAGGAAATCATATCCACTGCCTTTTTTTATTTCATTTTTTTATCATGTATATCAGCGCTCAAAGCCCTGTGGCATCTAGGCGCTAGTTACAGAAAGTGCATAGTACAGTTCATAAAGTGCAAGAATACGCATATGGGTTGCAGCATAATGGCGGGTGCTAGAAACACACTTTGTCAAGCCTCACCAGGCATGATGGACAACAATGGTGTTTGTACATAGACTGGCAAAACCTCACCTTGTGGTATGGGGGCTACTTCAGGCGTGAAGACAAGCATAAGAGGCAACATTGATATGTGTACAGACTGGCAAGCCTCTCCTCATGGTGCAGGGGGCTATTTCAGGCATTGATATTGATATTTTATTTCTAACGCGCTCGTACACAAGTGTTTCGGAGTGCGACAAGGCAAGGGAGGGGAACAGGGGAGAACAAAACAGCGATCTTACTAGGCCCAGTGACATGGAGAACGTGCAAGTGCATGGGAGAGGGGGAGGGGAAAAGTGCATGGAAGGAGGGAGAAGTGGAAAGTGCGAAGCAGAGGAGAAACAGATAAATAACAATAATTAAATAATAAAGGCAACAAACAGTGGTAATGCAGCCGGCAATTTGCAAGTGCTAGGTTGTCAGCAGACAGGGTAGGTCTGATAAGTGCAGGAAGAAAAAGGGGGGGCTGTATGGGTACAGGTACAGACCCCAGTGCAATGGTGGCCCGGAGGCAGTGCAGGAGGGTGGCAGGGTGAGCAGGTACCTGGGTTTGAAGGACAGAGGGTGGCCAGGTGCACAGTGCCAAGAGAGAACATATCAGCAGGGGAGAGGGGGAGCGAAGGCAGAAGAAAAGAGGAAGGTCTTGAGGTGCTTCCGGAACCAGAGATGGTTCTCCTCAAGTTTTAGAGTGGCAGGGAGGCTATTCCAGAGGGAGGCCCCAGCCGAAGACAGAGATCTACCCCAAGCTTGTTTCTTTGAAAAACGACTGACCCTGAGGGAGTTGGTGGTAGAGGAGCGAAGAGGGATAGCTGAAGGTATTTTGGACCCCGGCCCCAGAAAGCCTTGTGGACAATGCAGAGGGTTTTGAATTTAATCCTTGCATCCACTGGGAGCCAGTGGAGAGATTTCAGAGCTGGAGAGATGCGATCCCAGGGCTTGAGGCCAAGGACAAGTCTCGCAGTCCTGTTCTGGATTAGTTGCTGAGGGCAGAGAGTAGAGGCAGGTAGATTTAGAAAGAGGCTGTTACAATAGTCCAAGCTAGAGAGAACCAGAGTTTGGGATACCATGAGCTTCTGGGGGGAGGAGAGGAAAAGCAGAGTACCTCTGAGGAGGTGCAGTTGGAAATTTGACTTTTTAGAGACCTCCGAGATGTGGGCGGAGAAGAAAAGGGTGGAGTCAAAGATGACCCCGAGGTTCTTAGCCTCGCAAGTGGCGGTAGGAGGAGGGCCAAGGGAGGCCGGCCAGAGAGTGAGGGGAAAGGATGGTGAAGGTGTGCCGATGAGGAGGATCTCTGTCTTGCTGGCATTCAGACAAATATCATTGGCGGAACACCAATCTTGAATGGCAGTTAGGCAATCAGAGATGAGAGAGGGAGAGGAGGTGGCAAAGGGCAGCCTGAAAATGAGTTGAGTGTCATCAGCGTAGCACTGGAAATTTGAGCAGAAAGTGGCAATGCAGTGGGCGAGAGTTGCCAGGTATTAGTTGAAAAGCCAGGGCGAGAGGGTAGACCCCTGGGGAACACCACAGGTAGAGAGGAAGATAGATGAAAGGAACCCAAGTTGTACCTGGGAGGGTCGATCTGAGAGGAAAGATGTCAGCCAGGCCAGAGACATGCAGACAAGCACAAGAGACACAATTGGTGTGTGTGCACAGACTGGCAAGCCTCATCTCATGGTATGAGGGCTACTTCAGCCGTGCAGACAAGCATAAAAGACACAATTAGTGTGTGTGTGCACAGACTGGCAATGTACGTGGGGCTATTTCAGGTGTGCAGAAAAGTATAGTAGACAAAATTGGGGTGAATGCACATTTAGGTAAAGTCTCGCACAGAGGAGCTGGGGGCTATGTCGGAAAAGGTGATAGAAGTAATTATACCATGAGGCAAGAAGGGATGATTGCAGTTACAAGTAAGTTTACACTTTGCAATGAAACAGGACGAGAAATATAATGAGGCATGCGAGAAGCCACCAAGTCACAGGTGCTAAGAAATGAAAATGTTGTGAAGAGAGTCTCTGGGAAAGGGAGTAAGGCAAGCCCTTCCTGCTGGCTCTGTGTGGCAGTGCAGTGATATAGAGGGAGTACAGCAGGCTGATATATGGAATAAAATGCTGTGAGGCATAAAGGGATGGTTGCAGATACAGCTGGGTTCACACGTTGCAGACACACTCCGGAAAAGCCTCAACCAGTGGGGCTGGGGCTACTTCGGCTGTGCGAGGGTTACTGTTTGTAGCAAGGGAACTAAGAGCAGATTCAAGCAGTTCCACCGGTGCAATATTTTGTAAAGTCTGGATTACTGTGATTGGTAGCAGGTTAGCAGGGCAGTCTGGATAGTGAATCTGGACATTTGAGGCTTCAAGTGCAAATATCATATGGAGGATAGGGGAGGTCCAGACAGGGGATGCAGTAATTAATGAGTGGGTCACAGACGCACCTTTGAAAATGGAGGAGGGGGCCTTCAGGCCCTTTTTGGCCCAGACAGGCCCAGACAGGTTAAGGCCTTGGAACTCAGCCTTTGACTGAGGCTGGCTTCACTAGCCAGTGCAATGTATGTGCTTCTTCTTGAAGAAAGCCCACCCAATTGGTGATCTCCGCAGGAGGGGCCTGCCTGCATGCAACCTGAAGTGGTGCTTACGCATGCCGGTGCAGCATGCCAGGAGGACCTGGTGGCCATATTTACATGGCCCGGAGTTGTTATTGTAAAGATGCTCATCTCGAATGGGTGCAGGGAACACATTTCATCGCACGGCACAGGGCTTTGGTGGAGTGAAGCCAGGCCCAGACAAGTTTAGGCCTCGGACCTCAGCCTTTAACTGAGGCCAGCTTCACCAGCCGGTCCAGTGTATGCGCTTCTTCTTGAAGAGAGTGAAACCAATGGGTGAGCTCCGCAGGAGGGGCTTGCATGCAGCCTGAAGTGGTGATTGCACACGCCGGTACGGCAAGCTAGGAGGACCCAACGGCCATCTTTACATGGCCTGGAGTTGCAGTTGTAAAGATATTCATCCCTAATGGGTGCAGGGAATCCATGGCATCGCAGGGCACAGGGCTTTGGTGGAGTGACGCCCAGACCCAGACAGGTTGAAGCCTTGGACCTCAGCCTTTGACTGAGGCCAGCTTTGCCAGCCGGCACAATGTAAACTATGTTTCCTTGCTACAAGTGAACGTTGCCTAGATGTTTCCATACATGTTCATGATGGTTGTAGGCCAGATCTCGCCAGATAATTGAATTGTGTATGTATCCTGGGTGAAATACACATCTACGTGAAATCTAAGAAAGATGACAGGAAACTTTGAATGTGGCAACCCCCAGTGATTGGGTGCCCATGAAAGGTTTGAATATATGCAACCCTCCTGATTGGGAGGGGATTGTTCACTTAACTCCAATATGGCCTTTAAAGCCAGAGAGGCTGAATCTGCACTCAGTCAAACACCAAAGGTTGAGCTTAAGGTTAAGCGACTGCAAGAAGACAAACTGAAGAGGATTGCGTGGAAGATCTGCCTGGCTGCAACGCACCAAAATATATCTGATTAAGAGTTTATAAGAGTGCATGTGAACAACATATTTCTCAAGGGGGGCGTGGCTGGATGGCTCCGTGAGAGGACGTGCTCTCGGGGAGCTCACAACGATCCGATATAGATCCTGGAATAAATAGGGATATGCACGGCTGAAAGCTGGACTGCAACTCTTCCCCGGACGTGGGAAGGTCCTGTCAGCATGCCGTACGATCCTTGTGGCAGATCCGAACATATTCAAGAATTTGCGGCTGCCTAGGCGCAGCAGAGCTCCCGCGACCTGGTGGGCGAGAAGATGGCGGCCGCAAGACAAAGGGTCGTGAAAACGACCAAGGCGTCCCGAAATGACCGCGAGCTGGAACAGTGTCATTGAGGCTGCCGTGAACCTCTTCCTGAGTGGGGCTTTTGGCCTGCGAGCTGCGTGCAGAATCGGCTGCTGTGAACCGGCTGGTGCGTGAAGCGGCCTCCGGAGCTGAGACGAGAGGAGGAGAAGCAGAAGCCCCGGTGCACCCGGGCTTCTGGACGCATTGGCGGACCCGCGCAGGGCAGTGCTTTGCTCGCGGGCCCGTAGTGGGGCTTCGGTGCCCGCTGAGCATCAGACTGCGGCATACACCACCCGGGAGATACGAGGGATGTCATGCCCGAGAGGGGCGAGGAAGCTGTGACGCACGGCCGTGGGCCAGCACAGGGCTGATACTTCCCCACCAGGACCCTGACTCGCTGGAGCGAGGCCAGGGAACAGCATCCGGAGAAGTGGGACACCAGCAACGGAGGGATGTTCTCCAGGTGGGGAGCCCGGCGGACCTTCCCAGCGGCACTACAAAATACCGGAAGGTATAGCCGTGGCCCGGAGGGAGGAGACCGGGGTGCGCTCCGGGCGACTGATGCAGGCCTCACAGGAGCGGGTCCGTAACCCTGGGGCTCAGAAGCAGAACTCTGGAGCGGCCACGCAATGCCACCCTGAGCACCGGAGCACATCTGGAGGTTAGATGCGCATCGAGGGGGGGGCTCGGTAGCCAGGGCATGCGAAACCTGAGAGGGCACACATGAGCACCCGGGGGAAGATAAGGAGTGCCAGGAGACGCCCGCGGCACACACGCTGACGATCGTAACATAAAAGCCAGTAGGGAGCTCAGATAGTGCACCCTGGCCCGTAGTGGAGTGAGTCTGCAACCAAGCTGAGACACCAAGCGGCCCAAACTAAACATACGATTGGTCCGAGGAGTACAAACAAGGCTTGGGTCTGGTGGGACCTCACTGCGAGTTATTGGAGCAAGGCAGTGAGGGCGCATAGCTTCGGGGCACTTGCTGGCCCCTAAACATGGCGTCAGATGGCCTTCTTGGCCAAGGGGGGTGCCAAAACATCTGAAGCAAGACCACAGGCCAGATGGCCTTGGGGCTCCCGAAACACCGGAGTGGGAGAGCGTTGGGTCAGCGGGAGGACAAGACCACCAGCTATTGAAAGGAACACAGTGGGGGCCGAGGAGCGATACTGTGCGCACGCAGGTACGTGGGAGGACGCAGCCCATCCTAAGTGGGGCGAGTGACAAGCACACACCTGAACATAGCTGAAACAGCCCTGGACATGCTAAGAGTGGCTGGGCGCCACGCAGACTTTTGTAAGAGGGGGGGTGCTGCTGGCCCACGCCTGAAGAGCACTGCATGATGTCTAACAGAACTGTCAGACCCAAAAGCAAACAGCCCACGATGGAGGCTTACGCCAAGACGCCTACAGGCGCAGAAGGCGGTAAAAGTAAGGACACCACTGCTGCAGAGACACCGGACACTATCCAGGAAGTGCTGGCAGCGATTGCAGACTTGAAAATTTCCTGGGAGACCAAACTGGGCCTAGCAATGAACGAATTGAAAGTGGGTCTGGACCTCAAAATCGGAGCGGCCCAGGAGGAAGTCAATCTGTTGAGACAGGACGTGCACACGCTTGCGGAGCGCACTGGGAACCTGGAAAAGGAGATGGCCCCGAATACGATGGCATGCGCAGCCCACGGATCGGAACTTCATGCCCTCGTGCAGCGCGTGAGCATCCTGGAGAACAGGGCGGAGGAGGCGGAGGGGCGCGCCAGACGCAATAACCTTCGTATTGTTGGCCTGCCAGAAGGAATGGAGGGTCCTAACTCAACAGAATACGTAGAATCCATGCTTCTGCAGGAAATAACTGGTGGAGCACTGACCCAGGGGTTTGCAGTAGAGAGGGCGCACAGGGCCTTGGCAAGGAGACCGCCCCCAGAGCCCCCCGTGGCCGGTGATTGCAAAGATTTTGAATTATCGGGATCGGGAAAAGATACTGGAATTTTTCCGGAAGGGAGGAACGATAGAAAGGGGGCTGGCGAAAATCACGGCGTACCCGGACTACACTTTGCACGTACAGCGCAGCAGGGTGAACTTCGGCGCGGTGAAAAGGAGGTTGAGAGAGGCCTGTCACCGATACATGTTGCTCTACCCGGCCAAATTGAAAGTGTTCTACAAGAACAAAACTTTGTTCTTCGAGACGCCGGATGATGCTATGGACTGGCTGGACACGCAGGGTCACCCTCAGGAACCGGACATCCAGACGGGAGCTGCAGAAGATAAGTAGCACGCAGCTGGGTCATCTCCGGTGACTTGACACAGGACACTGGGACTAGAATTTAGTAGTAAATAAAGTTTGTGGGGAGTGTGTTGCAGCAAATATATGCTGGTGAGGTAATTGAGCATAGTGTTAAATAAAGCTTGTGGGGAATATGTTGCGGTAAATATGCACTGGCAGGATCCGTTGGATGCAACTATCCCATTTAGACAAGTGGGAGCTCCGGGAGGACAATTCTCGAACCCCTTAGTTGTACACTTAGTGAGGTAACTGTTAGATCGGTGACTCCCCGCGGGGTCCTAGTCCTCGGCTTCGAGACAGGACCAGACGCGGGTGGGCCTGAGATCCAGGGATGGAGCTGGGCATTTGTTGGGGCTGGGTAGGGTGGGGGGAGGGGAAGGGTTGTGTGCAGTGGGGCAGAGTTTTGGGAAGGGGGGGAGTTGTTGAGGATGGGAGGGCCAAGAGTCGAACAACGGGTCATCAATCAAGACATTGGAGGGGAGGGTAGAGGGGGAGTACATCGAGCAGATGGCGTCGGGTAATCTCAGGGTGGTGACCTGGAATGTGCGGGGCCTCAATTGCTATTTAAAACGCAACAATGTAATGATGTATTTAAAGAGGATGCGCATTGACATAGCTTTGTTACAAGAGACCCACCTCACTAAGGAGAAACTGGAGGTGGTCAGGAGGAAATGGAAGGGTAATGTCATAGGTGCCACATACTCGGCATATGCAAGAGGGGTGATCACTTGGGTGGCACCGCACGTGCCGTTTCAGCTGCTCAGCTCGACAATAGACCCAGAGGGCAGAATGGTGGTGGTGGCGGGTATCCTGGAAAACAGGGAGGTGAACATTGTAAATCTGTATGCCCCTCACCATGACACAGCGGCATACTTTAGGTCCCTATACAGTAAAATTAGCCCCCTGGTGGGCAGCGCGACGGTGTGGGGAGGGGACTTCAATTGTACCCTGAACCCCAGGATTGATATGTCAGATGACAAATCAGGGAAGCCGGCGCCAGCAGCTAAGGCATTGAGGACACTATTGATAGACCTCGGCCTGGAGGACGTGTGGAGAAGACTACACCCAACGGATAGGCAGTATTCGCACTATGCATGACCTGCACACAAGGTTGGATTATGTGTTTGCGGCGGCGGAGATAGTGGGAGAAATGGTGGGGGCCGAATACAAGGCCAGGGTATTATCCAACCGTTCGCCTCTGGTTGTAGAGTGGCAACATCAACCCCTCAGAGCGCGTATCCCGACATGGAGGCTCAGAACTGAGGCTCTACAGGATGCGGAATTTCGAGAAGATTTGAGGGAGGCCATCGAGGAATACTTTGAAACTAATACGGGCAGTGTACGCTCTGTGGGAACAGTATGGGAAGCATTTAAGGTGGTGGTGCGTGGGGTAGCCATATCAAAATCTAAGGGGCTCCAAGGGGGTATTGAATGGGCACTGCTAGAAACAGAAAGAGAGCTGGAGAGCCTTACTCATGGGGAGGGGACCGCCCAAGAGAATAGCGCCAAGATAAAAGACTTACAGTTAGCTTGTAGTGACCTTTGGGATAGACTATGCAAATTGAATTATAAGAAATATACGGAGAGATTACATGCAGGGGGGGATAAACCAGGAAGACTACTGGCCTGGCTATACAAAAATGAGACCCTGCGTCCGGTGATCAGAGAGGTCAGAGATGCAGAAGGTCGAATTTATAACACCCATGAGGGGGTGAACGGGGAGTTCCTTAAGTACTATAGACGATTATTTGAGGATACAGGAGAAGATATGAGCCAGGAACTACTGGAAACAATAGAGGATATGGGGTTGCCCACATTGGATGATCTAGAACGCGCAGACTTAGACTCCCCCATTACCGCGGACGAACTGGAAGCGGTGATCCAACACCTCCCTACATGTAAAGCGCTCGGGTCGGATGGGTTACCCAGCGAATTCTATAAAACATACAAGCAGGAGCTACTCCAGCCGCTGCTGGCCATGTTCAGTGAAGCCTATGAGCGGGGGGAACTGCCAGCGTCCCTCTGCGAGGCAGTGATCGTCCCGCTCCTGAAACTAGATAAGCCGGACACGGAATGTGGGTCTTATAGGCCCTTGTCCATGCTTAATCAGGACAGCAAAATACTCACGGCAGTGCTAGCCAATAGACTAAAGAGGGTAATCGGCAAGTTGATACATCCAGACCAAACGGGTTATGTCCCCGGTAGAAACATCACAGATAACCACAGGAGGCTGCACCATATCATTAATCAAACCAAGGAAGACTCGGGCGAAATGGCAATCATGTTGCTGGACGCGGTGAAAGCCTTTGATTCGGTGCGGTGGCCGTGGTTGAAAGCAACCCTGAAAGGATATGGAATGGGACCAGGATATGTCAGATGGGTCCAGTTGCTATATCGTTCCCCGATTGTAAGAGTTAAAACTGGACCCATAATCTCAGATAAGTGGCAAGAGGGACCAGACAGGGCTGCCCCTGGTCACCCATGTTATACACCCTGGCATTAGAGCCGCTAGCAATATGTCTACGGCAACAATACAGGGAGGTGGGGATCAGCACGACAGGTGGCACACATCTGATATCACTGTATGCAGATGATATGCTTCTCTACTTGCACCACCCGGAAGAAAACCTGCAATATGTACTGGAGGTGATGGATCAATACGCCACCCTCTCGGGCATATCGGTTAACCCCGGGAAGTCTAGCTTGTTCCCCTTGGGAAGGTATAGGAGCACCCCAGTGGCGTGGCTACCCATCCTGCGGATACCCTGGCAGACCGTGACATTCAAGTATCTGGGTGTGAATATTTACCATAAAATAGAGATAGAGCACAAACATAATACAGAGAGAGTGATGGAGGGTATTAGGTATAGTATGGCGTTCTGGTCCAGGTTGCCCCTGGCCATGATGGGGAGAGCAGCTCTGCTCAAAATGGTCATTCTGCCCAGACTCTTGCACTTCTTTGTGAATATCCCATACTTGATCCCCAGACGCTTCTTCGTGAGACTCCATGGCATGTGCAGGGGCTTTATATGGGGCAACTCCAGGAATAGGGTGGCCCTGTGGAAGCTACAGAACACTTGTGATAAGGGGGGCATAAACCTGCCAAACTTTGAACTGTATTACCTGGCAGCACAGCTATTGTATGTGGCCAGGTGGTTGTCAGCGGAGGACTCGGCAGAAGCCAGGCTCTTGCAGGGTGACTCAGCCCCATACTTTCTAAGAGAGACAGTGTGGACACATAAAACTAAGATGGTGGGGAGGGGGAGACTATTGGAGTTGGGCTGGGAAGTTTGGCACAGAGCATGGAAAACGGTGGGTGACCCAGACCCGCTCTCTCAGCAAGTCCCGCTGGTGGCTCTATGCGGGGATGACCCCCAATTATTCGAAACGGTTCGCAGATACTGGGAACCAGTGGGTCTATCCACCCTCGGAGATATATGGCAGGAAGGAGAGGTATTGGAGTTTCAGAGGTTGCAGGAGGAGACAGGGGTGCATAGTGGCCAATACATCACATATATCAGGCTCTTGAAATGGGTAAGGGGAAGGTGGCCCGAGACGGCGCTGGCGGGAGAACCTGGTGCCACCCTGAAAATGATGTATGACGTCTCAGAGGTTGGCCATGAAATATCTAGGATATATGAGCTCCTAAGAGCAAAGGCAGAGAGGGAGCTACTCCAGCTAAGGCATGATTGGGAGGAGGAGATAGGAGAACCCATGACGGATGGACAATGGGATAGAGGTCAGAGGTACCACAAAAAGGTGTCCCGGAATGCGAGACTCCAGCAGATCCAGCTGTACATCACCCACAGAGCCTATCTGACCCTTGGAAGAATAGCCAGGTTTGGAGGCTCAGCCATGCAGAAATGCCCCAGGTGTGGAGAGGAGGAGGCAGGGTTGTTACATATGTTCTGGGCTTGCCCAGAGGTGCATAGATTCTGGGAGGAGATAAGGACAAAATGGCCGGGGGGGGCGGTGCTGGATGTGGGGTCTGCCGGGGCATGCATGCTTGGGAATTTCCCCAGGCCACGTAATTTAAAGCACATCAACAAAATGAAAGACCTGGCATATATCCTGGCCAAGCGCAGGATTGCAATGTGTTGGAAGGCGGCCCATAGGCCTAGAGTGGAAATATGGTGGGCGGACCTCCTGAGATGGGCAGAAGCAGAAACTGCGGTTTGGTTTGAAGCCGTCACTAGGGGGGGAGAAGAGGAAGTGGGTCCCCTGATGGCCTGGAGGCAATTGGTGACCTCAATGGCTACCCCTTACCAGGCCAGTCAAGAACCAGAAGACTCAGATGAGTCAACAAGCACCGAGATTCCCAAAAATGCTCACGTAGATGACACCGATGAAATGGCTCGAGTTTGGGGGGAGCGTCGGGGGAGGACGGGAAATGTATAATGCGTTGATTTGACATTGATTATGAACGTCCAAAGTTGTAATGTTGGGTGTGATGTTTAAAATAATAAAAATTGTTTATAAAAAAAAACATATTTCTCACCACCCAGAGGGATCTGAAGAATCATCACTCTGTCCTCTTGATCCAGCTGACACACTCGGTTTACAAATGTCAAGGTCCTTCTGCTCCCAGAGAAAGCCTTGATGCTCATCCAAACCGAACAGCAGTTCCCAGGCAGAGTATTTGTCCATAGAAAGAGCAATGAATAAACGAAGAACTGAAAAGTATCTGAAATGTCCTGATGAATACCAGAACCATGACTGTTTGATTCCGACTGCATTTTCCAGCAATGGGGACTGTGACTTTGACCTTCAGACAAGCTACCCTTATCCCCAGCCTGTGCTGTTGATCTATGGCTGGATCCCTCACCCTGTTGCTTGGCCCTTAAGCAGATACGTTTGTCCTCTGTCCTTCTTTTTAACCACTGTGTTTGTCATATTTGTCAATGCAACATGCGAGACCATCAAACACCATTGTTGACGTCTGCCCTTACAAGGACCAGAATCATTGATGCCTAGCGGCCCTTAATATCTGAACATGTCTCTTGCAAGATTTGTTTGTATTCTGATTGCGCCGGAGAAGCATCCAGATCGTTTGGAACTGAGGCCCTGTCTCTAAAATTGGGTCCATGCCATGCCTAACATTACAGCATCAGGATCACCATATTTCGAACTATTATGATAAAAGACGAATACCACTGCTTTAGTTAAAAAAAAACATGTTACAAGGCATTATGTGGAAAATACTTACAAAGAGTGTTAATTGTGTGTGTCGTTATAGCGGTGAGAGATACATCGGAATGTGGCAGGACAACCAAAGGCATGGTCCGGGCATCGTGGTGACACAGTCAGGTGCTTGCTATCAAGGATACTTCCAAGCAAACAAGATGACAGTAAGTAGTCATTAAATTCTCTTACCATTATGTGATGCATTCTTTTTGCAGCAATGCAAGAAATTGATAAATAAATGCATTCAGACGGGAAGTTGTATGGGTGCTCAATTAGAACCCACACATTGAAATACATTAAAACAAAACTAAACATTGAGACTTCCTTCCCAGTGAAATGCCAATGAGTGGAGAATTGTAAACACAATAAGTGCATTTTGTTGCAGGCAGCAGAGGTTCAGCTCACATATCAATACATTTATGTAAAGGTTAAGGGCTTGTACCTCACAGATCTGTATTTTAAAGTTGTAATATTTGCTTTTTTAAAGTCATATACCTCCTTAGATGATTTTTACAGAAATTAAAGTGAAGAGATTCAAACTTCAGTGAACACTTAAAACAAAAAAGGAAATCACTCCAATGCCTGCATATGCTTGAAAAAAACGCATGCCTCTCTCCCTGAGCAATTACAAAAAAGACAACCTTGCTTGGGTTTCGAACTGTAGATATGCAGTGCAAATCATCAACACGTCAGCTGTCAAATACTTTGCTTGGTCCAATCACTAAAGAAGAAAAGGCTCACACATTCAAAGAGGAATTTTGTGCGGGTGAACTGAGTGGAATCACACATTAACGCACAAGATGTATACCATAGAACTATCTTACATATGCTATACAATGCAGAAATGTAAAATATGAAAGATGTTTTTTTCCCCAAAACCCAAACCGCTTGTTACAAATAGACATCAGGCAATTCATGAATGGATGAAGTAAATAGTTAGACAAATGCAGTACAGAGCACCTGCTGAAATCTCCATTCCAAAATTCCAAGATGTCTTACACTATTCCATAAGTTGTTTTTCTTTCTTTTTTTGTATTTGTATTTATAGATTTATAAAGTGCCTTACACCAAGGCGCTGTACAGTGGAACAACTTAATACATAAAAACATAACTTAATACATAAAAACATTTTTGGAAGAGCAGTGTGGGAAACAACAAAGGTTAGCTGAGATTAGAGTACAAATGTCAATAGCAAGTACTGTAAGACTGCAGGGGTGCTCTTTCTTTCATTGACATGAGAAAAAGGGGAGAAGAGTGAGCAAGGCAAAAAGGTATGCTGTATGTGATTATTTCCTCCATGAATGTTTATTTCTGGTTAAGCAAAGTGCCCTAAAGTGAATTTCACTTTTTTTGTATGGAGTGCTCATTAGGCTATGTTATCAACCAACTTCATCAGACGAAGAAAAATTCACATATGGTGTTAAATTAACCTTTAATAGTAGCAGATGATCAACCAATGAACATTTACAAAATCCTCTCTGGATCTGCACTAAACCATCATGAAAGACAACCCCTCAAACCATCTGAAAATCTATTATCACAAACGTTGGTAGTTATGACTATACAGTTGCTTAGTTCCAATCGTCCACATTCACAAACATCCAATCATATGTGTATATGTGTTCCTGCACCTGAAATCATTGTTATTGGTATACTACTAACTGTCTGGATGCAAAGTAAGCTGTGGTCTGCACACCAAATTCTGGAATAAGTCCAAGAATATTGAGAAGTAATATAATTATTATTTGGGTGCGGGGAGAAACAAACGCGGCTCTGGCACTAAATGCCGCTACAATAACATGAACCAATACAGTGTCCTTAAGTAGTGGACACTCCCATCCCCTGCACACCGTCCTAAATGAGATCAGTCAAACAGTAGGTATAGCAATGTTGTTGTATAAGAAATCCTACAAATAGATGATTTTTTATCAACATTCAGTCCTGGAGAAAACACCATCTACCATGTTTAGTTTAAAAATCATTTAATCCTAACAAAATGGTTTAAAATTATGAGCTTGACACGTTTCGGGCTAAGCCCTTCCTCAGGAGCAAATGTCTCTTGCAAAATACATTTCTTCACTATATGTGTAATATCTGAAGTATAAGTACAGAACAAAACAGATTATCAGTCAATCTTATATGTTACACATTTGTTATATTTACATAATATCAGGTGCACACACTCTTAATGGAGGATTGCCTCTTTAATCAGCTGGTTGACATACATGGTCACTGTAGTATGGAGATTCTGCTCTTTTACTGTCATGGAACGCAGTGGTGGTCCAAAATTTACCTATCATAAATTATCAAAAAGTAACTGCACTTTTTCCCAACTTGCTTTAGCCTCGATACTTGTATGTTAAAAGCAAAAACAAAAAGCAAAAAATAACTTTTGGTGCAGGTGTGAGCTGATACTCTATCTTTAAATCCGTAAGGTGGACCTGTCTCTTTGTCCAATGTTGGAACTGTGAAGGATGAGTCGGAGAAGGAACTGTTCATTCCTTTAATGTGTCACCATTGTAGTTAAAAAAAATAAATGAAAATGACAATACTATCGAGTTGAATACCTATTGAGGTGAATGGTCTGCCACTCCACTTGATGCCTTTAACAGCAGCATGTGAGAAATTCAATGGTATTCCGCATCAGAAACCCCTGCATATTAAGAAGATAGTGATTATTTGCAGATACACTCTGTAACTGACTATTCTAAGAAGTGTCCCATAATATACCAAATTCTCACTTACCAGTATGCTGGAGTTAGCGATTTTGAGGCAGGGGATGTGGAACCATCTGCAAAAGTTAGTTATATGAATTGAAACTACGAAAACGTAGTGTAATGTAGCATGCTTGTATGCAGCAAGCTTTAATCTATAACTGACCACCATCTTATGTGTAGAAATTATTATAACTGTTGGTCTTTTACATAAGAATCTGGGGCAACATAAAAAGATTTTACCGGACTGGTCCGTGGTCTAGTTTGAACTTTCTTGCAAATCGCGAGTGGTTCAAAATGGCTTAGTATACAGCGTCGCAGACCTCTGACATGGAAACATCATGATGTCACCATGACAAATGTAAACAAAATCGTTTAGCGCTTGCGCTTATTATGAAAGACACCCTGGGGCTTGACGATAGAATGGAATTCCTCATATAGATGTCTGGACATCTCAGGAGTCAGCTTTTCACTGTGAATTTCTATAGATAATTCTAAGTTTACAAGTTGGTAACTGTTTGTTAAACAGAGACCACACATTGTAGAAAGTGGTGCTTGTGAGTCTACGGATGACCAGTCAACGGAATGTTTAAACAAGTGTCAGTCCAGTATAATGAAACATCGAGATCCAATTTACAGCATTTTGAACCCATAATTCATATGATTATACTTTCTTCAACGACTATCTATATTTTAATTACAGTGACATAATTCACATCCATAAGATGTTCAAGTACATATCTACAGTCTTTAGTCAAATAACACTCACAATGTTATATATGTGTGAATTTGTCCATCACACAATTTATTAGTGAAATCTCATTATATATCTTAGTGTATGTATCTTATCCAATACACAGATGTGCTCTTACAGTGGATGAATAGGAGGTGTTATCACTTCATCTTCCTACTATTTACAATTCAAGAGATTAGTCATGGTTACCTCATGGTTATCAGAGAATTCATAGGAATGGTGCAAGGGAGAATTCTTCATTTAGCCCATTAGGGTCCAAGGCGTCTAATCTGTGGGTCCAGTATATTTCACTTTTCTCTAACAGTGTACATGGGTTCCCACCTCTAGTTGGAGTTCTTACTACTTCCAACACAACATATCTTATTTGGGCAATGGTATGTGTCATTGTTGTGTAGTATCTAGCCACAGGCGATTTTTGATTGTTATTACTGATGTTGGATTTGTGCTCAATTATCCTTTCTTTGATATTTCTGGTCATGTGGCAATATATAACTTGCCACAGGGGCAAATTAGACCGTAAATTACATGATTTGAATCACAAGTGGCAATATTCTTTAGTGCTATCTTTTGTCCTGTGAGGGGGTGTCTGATATAGTCGTCCTTCTGAACATTATTGCAATTGCTACAATGGAGGCAAGGGAACGTGCCACATTTTTTGTTTGCTTAGAGTTGATTGTCCTCTTAGCTCTGTTTTTCTGCTTTTACCAAGCTATCCCTCAAGTATATACCTCTTTTAAAAGCGATCATGGGTGCCGTGGGAAACAGTTTAGTTAATTGCTGGTCCATTCGTGTGATTTTCCAATTTTTCATCAAAATTCTATTGATTTGTGCACTTTGTCTGCAATATTTCATCGTATGAGACCAGCTGAGGTTCTCCTTAGGCCATTTTGGGCTGAAGTAGTACATTTCTACTCAAGCTATCACTCCTTACTTTGGCCTTTCCCAGTATGTGTTCTGGATAACCTCTGTCTGGAAATCTCTTGGTGATCGTGTTAGCTGCTGATTCTTGTGTTGCATTGTCAGAGACTATGGGCCTCATTCACAGAATGTTTTCCAATGAGATGGCACCATTATAAAGTGCTTCTGTGAATCAGGCCATATGCGTTTCATTCTCATATACTGACTGAGAGGTAAGTTGCCTTCAAATGTCGTGGATGATAGCTAGCAAAATGAAATGCATTATTAACATCAGTAGGTTTGCGATATACTGATGTGATGAGGGAGCTATTTTTTAGAGCGATTTCAACATCTAGAAAATATATTGGAGAGCCTGTCTCTATGGTAAATTGAATTCTCGGATGACAGGAATTCAAATATGCCATCTGAATGCTCACATCTGAAATCAGTTTTTTTCGGGCTGCAAACCATCTGTGAACCTAAATTCTCAAATGGCAAACTTCTTTGAATCTGCAATCACCCACCTAATTTCGTCAGTATATCTGCAGGCGAGATATTGTACAGCCTTATATTAGTGATTCTGCTTTCACAAATCTATTTTAATCATAACTGTATTCACACACACCCTACTGAAAATGGCATGAAATAGATTAAATAATGAGTAATCATTAAGAACCAATCCAAACATGTATCATTAGTATGAGAGAAGCTATCTCCCTTGTGCCTCTTACATCATGATAGAAGAAGTACTATACTGCATCTAATACATTGCATACAATATCCCCAGCCATTACATACTGTTATTGTTATTACTATTATTATTATTATTATTATTATTATTATTATTATTATTATTATTATTATTTTCCCAGCATCACCTATAATAGAAATCAGAATTCAAGAGATACGTCTCCTGGCACTATTTGCATCACTAGTAGAGTGCTTACTTTCAAAATGTTTATGGTGTAATGAAACCCCAAGGGTCTCTTGGCAATGGTGGCATCGTCCATGTCCAGCAGCATTTCAATAACTTCCTACAGGTTGATATGGATGTTGACTGATGAAAGGTGGGTGGTAGGCTAATCCATACTTTCACCAATAGTCCAGTGAAAGCTCTGCCCACGTATGTTACTTTATTTGATGATTTGTTAATGCCATTTTATAGAGTGTGGACAAAGCCCCAGATGGCCCAGATCGATATGTGCAGGTGGAAAGGAGCAGACCCTAACATAACATTTACAACTACCTGCCTTGAGAACATCAGAATCTTGATTTGCATTTGAATGGTTGTCAGGATAAAGGAATCAAGCATAAACATGTTCCATTACATGTATTTCTAGAAAAGAAATATATAAAAAATAAACATAATGGCAGTGAAGGCAGCAATAATATTCAATCCAGCGGGCCGGATCAGTTGGCAACAGCCCGAGGCCCAAGTTATAGGCCTGGGTATTATTGCTTTTAGCACCCCTGGCTTTGAATCCGGAAACCCGGGGTACTGGCAGCAATGTTTTTTGTTTGAATGAACGGGACGCCTCACAATGCCCCATTCATTCAAACAAAATACTTACCTAAGATGGCTACCATGGAGCTGGAGGTTATATTTCCATGGTGGCACGGGAGGCTGAAGCGGTGGTGACGCAACCGCTGCCACCGAAGGAAATTAGATAAGTGGGGTAGGAGTGCAGGGAGGGAAGGAAATGGGGATCAGAGGGTAAGGGAGGGTGGTGGTGAGATGGCGGGGTAGGGGAGCCGCCTTGAGGCTTATCGCAACGCAGATTTGGATTGTGGGATTCAGCCCACGATCTGAGCAACGTGATTGGTTGCCTTCCCCTTCCGGGTGCTATTAACGAAACTTAACCGTTTTTACAACATTATTGACTGACGATTACAGATTAAATAAGACTGAAGGAAGAGCAGATGCAAAATAATAACTAATTGACTTTACTTCAATTTCTTAATGCTACATTTAAAAACGCGTGCCCCACCCAAGTTACAACATGATCAGGTGATATTTGAAATTATAAAAACTCAGAGTTGCATTTTATAAGCTCCACGAGCTTTAAGAACAAATCAAATCAAACGTTGCTGGATGTCATGGTACCAGCTGCAGAAAAAAATGCATTGTTTCCTCATATTGCGGTAAAAAGGGAAAACGGCACATGTCTTCACTGAATGACTTGGTTGCAGGCCCTGCCCATGAGAACAGTGCACCTACTTCCAGTACCCTAAGGGCATGTTGGTCGGTGTACCCAGGCCACAGCCAAACTCCGTGCCCTGGACACAGTGTCTATACCACCCAACTTCTTGCTCAAGTTCTATATTAATCCATCCAGTGCTTTTTGTGATACCATTTAGCAGAATAGTCTTATCAAAATTGAACGGGGAAATGTTTGACCCTGAACCACCCTCTAACTTTCACCACCTGGCCAGAACTTCACAACATTTTCTAGACATTTTCCAGTTTGGCCACATATGGTTTGTAAGGATTCATGTAGTTCTGTCCATGCGAGTCAACCTATAATTGTGCACTCCCTGGATAGAACCTCACAAAGTGTACAGAACATTTTCAAACAAATTCACATTTCAAGGACCCTCATGCATGATGAGGCAGGAGCCTCATACAAGGCATGGTTGCACCAATAGACACAGACGAGGCAGGGGAATGAAGGAGACATCTCGTTCCCTGGGCAGTCCAAGTGGGGAGCTGAGCCAACCCTTGGAAATACCCAGGTACTGTGCTCCCTTAGTCAAGACCAGCCGCCCACTGTTACACACTTTGCAGAGGCTGAGCACCAAGAACTTGATATCTGTAGTGCCTCTACCCAGCCAAGAAAAACACATACAAGTCAGCATACTTTCAGGTAGATATGGCATGTTGGCTCCACCAAGGATGCAGTGTTGGGGAATGAGTATGAAATGCAAAACCTTTTAGTATCCACCAAAGGAGAAGGTACTTTTGGTGATGTTACCCCTGAATTATTTCAACCTCTCTATAAAGATAACCCAAGGGGACTGAACAGTTCACTTGGATTGCAAAAACCTGTGGTATAGTGGAGCGTCGCTGGCCAGGAAAGGGACCCAGAGATACAATCTCCTCTATGTTCCAATATTATGTGGAAAACGTGGCCTTTACTCACATACAGCACTCTTTCACAACACTCACTTTAACTATAGCACAGACACTACCTACCTAAAATGTAAAGGGACTGTTGTGAAGTAATGGTATACTGTGAGTGAGGTAAGTTGTAATTTGTAGTGCGATGGGGTTACAGTAATTCTTTGGTCCATTCCTCCCTCTCTCCTTGCAGGGAATGCCCTGTGTCAATGTGGCAGTGCATGGCATGTGTCAATGTGGCAGCCAGTGGGCACAGAGCGGCCTATCCTCTAGTCCACCAATGCTCAGAAAACAATGCAGGCCTCGGTGCAAGTGAACTCACTTTTGGCCCAAAATGCCTAAATTCATAATGGACAAAGCATCTCAAACCTTTATCAGCCATATCCCCGGGATTTTCTGGGGCCAAAACAGTGGCAATATGTGTCACTGAAATAGCCATTTCGAGTGAAAAACAGAGTGATATGTCCAAATGTTACTCTCAAATACAGTATGCCTATTCTAAATGTTTTTGCAATATGGGATCTGAATACAAGCTGGCAGCAAGACACACACTTTCGCCAATCATCTTTCTGGAATCGTATAAGCTGTGTCAGTGGACTGTCAGTAGATGCAAATATCTTTAATACATTTCTTGCGCTTTTTTAATCCACCTTTTGGGGGTATTTGCAAATTGGACCAGATGCCAGCTTCTTGCACAGGTTTGGTGTAAATCCCGCCAGTAGCTTTTGCTCTGGGTGAAAGCAAAGCATTCCCTCTGGCATGGGAAATGTAACTTTAGGTCCCACCTTATACCTTGCTCCAACTGCAAAGACCTAGACAACACCTTTAAGGTATATACAAAGTTTGATGTATATTTTATCTAGATCTGCTTGTGCATTTTCATTCAAAGGCACATATGCTTATTTGCAGCTCAAAAAGTGTCCTTCATTTGGACAGTCGTACTGAACCGTAACTGCAGAGTCACTATCACTAGGAATTGCATAGAAGGCTGCATGACGTTAGGTTATCATAGAAGCATTGTGTGCATTAAGAGCAATTAGTGAGAAGGTGAATTCTGTTGGGAGGGAATGGTGTAGCAACTCCACGGGTCATCGTGGTTATGCATTCAGTGCGTTTAGCCAAGATGGTAGGCTCTACAGTAACAGCGAGTCAATAGACTTTGGGAGAGGTCTGAGAAGGCACATGCCGGGTGTACCGAGGGCTAGAGAGCAAAAGGTGCCGGCATGCAAGAGCTACAGTGGCAGCAAATATAGAGCAGTAATCCATAGTGGTAATAGCTAAGTGTTGCCTTTTGGGTTGTGAAGGGAAGGGAGAATTATCACCTGTGAGGTAGGCGGGTGTGAAGGTAAATTGCAAGGAGACTGTGCCTTGCATCACTGTCCTTATTGTGTAATCAGAGCACTCAAGGCCTTTCTATTTCCTAAATAGATTTGGCTTGATCTAGTACCTGACCTGGGATTGTTTACATTTTCTGGGGCTGGACTGTAAATTATTGTTGTGATGTTAACTATAAATTGTCTGTGCTCAGATGTCCTTTGGTTCAGTTTGTGTACTATAAACAAGTTGTTTTAAAGAAATATTCCTTGTAAGTGCATGGTTGAGACCTTATGGGGTGATTTGGATATGCTGGTCTAAAAGATATGCTGCTGGAGCTGATCATCCACAAGTCTGTAGTTCTTATTTATGACCTTACCCATGTTCAAATCTTGAATGTCTCTATGCATCCCCTGAAACTAGTATGTTCAAGGTATAGGTGCATGTCTGAAGGAGGTGATAGAGGTTGGGGAATTAGGCTAAGGGGAACAAGGAACCCTTCATTCAAGGGACTACAATATCATTTGAAAATAAAACAGTTTTTAAAGTTTACCTGGTGTGATTATTATGAGTTATTGTCTATCAGTATAAACAACCTGTGATAAAATGAATGGCAGCCTGGATGAGAAGTCTTGATTGTGAGATGACATTGCAGGGAGGGTTGAATGTGTAGACTAGGATTCTGAGAAGATAACTTCATGGGATACAAGTAAATTATAACAGGTTAAATTGCAGTTTGGATGATTTGGCTTGGTCCCTTCCCGTGAGGTATTTCTTAAAAAGGAGGGTTTTCAATTTTGTACCTGGAAGGCTTGATCAAGTGAACCCTTAATGATCTTAAAAAGTGGGAAGTGGAATACTACATTATAGTCTGGGGATCATGCAGCCATCTTATTTGAGCATTTCAATTCCGGATATGTGATTTTGAAATTCACCTTATTCATGACTGATGACTAAGGAAGTACATTTCTTTCTACGCAAAGATGGCCTCTGCTCTTCAAGTGCTACATGAGTCTGACTCCTGCACTTTGATCCTCCTCCACATTAGAACATTGCTAGCATATTTTACAGGGGTTTGCACTAGCATAGTCTAGAATTCATTGCAATCCTTACCAGAAAGATGTTGCATTGTTGACGCTGTTTGGATGTTTGGGCCCATATTGTTTTGCCACAGGCCATTTGTGCCAAAGTCTGGTTTCCAAAATGTATTGAGCCCACTTCACCATGGCTGCCACCCCAGCTTCTACCTGCCACTCAACCCCATCATCCTGCCTTTCCTCCAACCCACCCCTGACCCCCACCTCCCTCCCTTCCTGGCCCACTGCCTACCTTGGATATCTGCTAGCTACCACTTCCAGGTCTGTGAAATTCTTGTGCATGCTGATTCCTTACATGACGAGGAACCAGAAAGGCGCCTGTGGGGAAAAAGTGTTCGGCGGAAGTGTGAAGTCCTGGGACATTTACTATGTCAGCATGGCATGTGGAAACACAAAATAATATTGAGTGAAAGGGATATATGTGAATTACAACTGAACATTTCACAATGTCACAATGTTCGAAAAAGTATTACTATTTCCATTAAGAAAAGAGTAGAGCTCGTTCATGTTTCTAGCTGAAGCACATCCTATTGGGGCTAATCTTTTTCGGAGGGTGGGATGGTCGAAGGTGTCAAATGCCACGGAAAGGTCTTGAACAGAAGGCTGCAACTCTTTGGCTCTCCAGATGTTTTGGACTGCAACTCCCATCATTCATAAACAGCATAGTCAATAGTCAGATATCATTGGAATTGTAATCTGAAACATCTGGAAAGCAAAAGATTGCACATCCCTGGTACAGAAGAACCAGCCTTTTACATTTCCGTCCTTTGCTGTTGCTGGTGCTTTAATTGCGATTTTCGGGGTGCTTTTTAAGTCTAATTTACCAGGATGCTTAGCGCTTTGGGACATTGTCAAAATCAATAATTGTTCGACCTCAGCTTTCCGCCAAAAATATTGTACATTTCAAGAACATTTTGCTATGAGCCAAAAATCACTAAAATCTTAGTGCCGGGGCCAGATTCCTCGAGTAGTGGATCCATTAATATATGGTTAACAAAAGGCAGTGCACTGCCACCTATGACAGATGTATCATTCAGTGTTGGAGCAAATGGCCCAAAGTTGTCTGGATGTGCTTTCAAAACTATGCTTGAGACATGGTGCAGGACTGAATTTCTTTTATTTATCTCCAGCTAGATGATGTACATCTTGACTGGATTAAGGTATACTGTTGGTTTTGTCAAAGATGTCCTCATTTGGTCCAACTAATCAGTATTCCTCCGACCAATCTACTTAGTGATGCCACGTAGAAGTTGTAGGAAACCCCAGTCTGTGGTTTATATTTATTTTTATCAAAGGGTCCAAGTTTGGAGACTAATTCTTGGGAAAGTAAAGCCAACTTCCTTTACCTGAGTGAAATTCCTGACCTAAATAAAGCAAGGCCTTGACGGAGATCCTAGCATCTCTGTCTGAAGAGCCTAATACGTCTCCTTCATTGCAACACATTCCATTCGTATTGTATATGTTGATCAATGTACAGATTTCTTTCTTTTTTTTCTTTTTTTTTAAACTATTTTTATTGACTTGACAGCACAACAAAGAAACAGAGGGAGCCACATGGTACCAGCGCTGAGAGCAAGCAATGCGAATGATAAACAATACATCATACATAAAATTTAGCAGATAGATAAAAGGCAATATACATAGTTTTGATACATACACCATAACAGACCACTATCTAAGGGGAACCACCTGGTGAAGTAGAGGGAGAAGTTGACGGTGAGGCCATGGCATAGATATAGTCTCGGAATCTCGACCAGATGTCCCTCGGCCTGGAGTGTGGACACTGCATCGCACTCCAGGACTGCTCAGTGTCGTGAGCCCATGTGACCGATCTGAGCCATTGTGTATAGGTAAGCGCTCTAGGGCAGAGCCAAAAGAGTAATATACAGCGAACTGCCAGTAGCATGCAAAGACCTGCCAGTTTCTTAGAATCACGGGGTAACTGCGGGAAGTCATGGAATAAGCAGTGCAGTGGGGCAGGGGTGATTGGGTGTTCCAGAATATCAGACGGTGTAGAGCAAATATCTAACCAAAATTGGGACAGTCGGGGACAGAGCAACAACATGTGTATATAGGAGGCTTGATATGCGCCGCACCTAGGACAGGAGGGGGAGTTGGCGTTAAACATACGGTGGAGTCTCATAGGTGTATGATGATACCTGTGTAAGATTTTAAACTGGATGAGTTTAAATTTAATGTTGTAGGAAACCTCGTGGGTACGAGCGCACATCCGAGACCACCTCTCGTTGGTGATCTCAGAACCAATGTCATCCTCCCATCTGCGTCTCAGCTCGGTGAAGTGGGGGGCCGCTCTAGTCTGTAGTAAGGAGTATAGCCTCGACACCTTGCCTCTGAAGGAGAGATAGGAGCAGAGCTCCTCCACTATAGGTTCATCAGTGGGCAATTCGGGAAAGTCTGAATATCTGGACTTGAGATGTGCGCGGAGTGAAGAGTACTGTAGCCACACCGAGGGTCGGCGCCTGAGTGAGGGAGGAAGGTCAGACCATTCTATAAAGTTTCCCTGTTCAAAGGCATCGCGCAGCGTCAGGAAGCCAGCAGCGGCCCAGCGAGTGACCACCGAAAGTGGAATGTGTGGAACATCGGGAAGGAAGTTCCACAGTGGCAAATCCCCGTGGAACGGGTGGGGTGTGTCGACCATGGACCAGAATTTGGTAAGAGCCAAGGATGTACTGGCTACAGGATTCGCAGAGTTTAAGTCAGGGGAGATTGGTTGGAGGACCAGGGATCCGATCACTCGGTCACAGACAGTTAGCTTCTCGAGGCGAACATCTGGGGGGGGATCAATGGTATTGAACCAGTATTCATTAAACTGTGATTGGGCCACCACCCAGTATCTGATAAAATCGGGTGCGCCAAAACCGCCCAATGCCCTAGAAGCGGTTAGTGTGGATAATTTGAGGCGGACGGCCCCAGAGTGCCAAACGAAGGTGTTACATATGATGCGCAGTGTTTGGAAAAAGGTATCCCTGGGTCACAGAGGCAAATTGGTAAATCGGTACAGTAACTGAGGTAATACAATCATTTTGAGTATTCCAATTCTGCCTGCTAGCAAGAGGGGAAGTTTAGTCCAGCTGGAGGTTTTAGTCTCCAGGTTAGTTAGATAAGTTTGGTAGTTGTCGTCACGCTGCTGTGACGTGTGCCGAGAGACCACCACCCCCCATGGTAGGTGAAGCTCGAAGGTGACCAGTTGAATCCATGTAGATCGGGGGGGGGGGGGGTTGTGTCAAATCTGTGAGTGGAAATAATGTAGACTTGGAGCAATTAACCTTCAAACCGGATATGTCACCAAATCGAGCCACATCTGTCAGTATAGGTGAAAGATTGATTTCAAGGGATCGAACATACAGCAGGGTATAGTCAGCGTAGAGAGAGACTATATCAGTCTGGCCTGATGTGCGCAACCCCCTGTGCGAGTGTGATTGCCGAATCATGTCAGCGAAGGGCTCCATGGCTATAGCAAAAATGAGTGGGGAAAAGGGGCATCCCTGGTGTGTACCTCTAAATATCTGGAAGGGGAAGAGCACCTGTCTTTTCTTCGGACCTTGGCTCACGGGAGCTTTATCCAGGTGCAGAAGTTAGGGCCGAATTTGCATTTATCAAGAACACACCACAGGTATTTCCAGGAAACTGAATCAAATGCCTTTTGCATGTCCAATGTAGCTGCCACTGCTTGTGGGGCCGGGTCGATTCTGCTGATTACATTGAAGAGTCTCCTTAAATTTAGGGAGGTGGACCTACCAGGGACAAAGCCGGCCTGGTCTGGATGAATAATCTGGGACATGTATGGGGCTAAGCGGTTGGCACGTAGTTTGGCAAATATTTTAATATCACTACTAATCAGTGAGAGGGGTCGGTATGAGCTACACTGCGTGGGGGTCTTACCAGGTTTAAGGAGCACTGTAATCAATGCCTCCCGGAGGGACGGTGGAAGTATACCCCTGTCGCACGATTCTACCCACAGGGTCAGTAGGTGCGGCGCTAGTTGGGCCTTGTATAGTTTGTAGAAGTCCATCGGGAGCCCATCTGGGCCAGGGGCCTTCCCCGATGCCAGTGAGTCAAAGGCCTCCACAATTTCCTCTAGGGTGAAGGGCCTCTCGAGGGAGGTGCTAGCGTCGGTTGACAGGACTGACAAAGGGAGGTTCTCTAAATAGGAATCGATTTCAGAAATCTGGGAACTATCAACCTCCGAGTACAGGGAGGTGTAGAACACGAGGAACTCAGAATTTATGTCTTGGAGGGAGGTGGCGAATGTGCCATCCGGTCTAGCAATGGCCGGTATGTTGGGGGCACTGAATTCGCAACATAGCAGCCTAGCTAGCATTCTGCCGGGGCGCTCGCCCTCGCCGTATTTCCTCGCTGATCGAGGGGAGTCCAGGAACTTAACCTCGCGCTCGGCAAGGCCACGGAACCTGTCCAGTTCAGAACCCAGCATCGCTAAAGTAGCCGGGGAATGATTCACAGCGTATTGGGATTCATAGATGGATAGGGCTGATTCGCTGGTAGCGATGTCGGCACGGAGGCCCTTCAGGATGCCACTGCTCTTGGAGATGGCGACCCCTCTCTTGTGTGCTTTGAAGGCTTCCCAGAGCACAGCTTGTGTTGAAACAGAGTTTGTGTTAATCTCAAAATATTCCTCAATGGAGGATTCAAGCTCAGATGCAAAAAACTGGTCAAGAAGCGCATGAGGACTCATCCTCCACTGTCTTGTTTTGTTGGGGTCTAATCCCCAGTTTAAGGAGATAAGTACCGGTGAGTGGTCTGACAGCGTCCTGGGGAGAATGGCCAAGTGAGTTACGCATCTAATCAGTATGTCTGTGACAAGCCATCTATCTATTCTAGAGTGGGAATCATGGACTGAGGAGTATAAGGAGTAAGTACGGTCCTTAGGATACATCAGGCGCCAAGCGTCCACCAGTGCCAGGCGGGGCAGCGAGGTCAGATTAGAATATGCTGCCTTAGACAGTTGGCGAGGACGAGAACCCGATCTATCCAGGTTGACATCTAGTATCGTATTGAAGTCCCCGCCCCACAAAATAGGAATCAGGGGGTAGCTCTCAAGTAGAGTGACCAGGTGAAGATAGAAGTCAGGGTCGTCGACGTTGGGACCATATATGTTCAGGATGACTATCTCCTGATGCTGTAATATACCTGTGATGAGCACAAACCTACCAAGTGGATCTATGTGGGAGTGGTGACACGTACATTTCAGACTTCTATGTATTAGGGTGAGGGTGCCTCGGCTCTGAGTGGAATAATTAGTGTAATACCTCTGGGGCCCCATTGCTTGGCAAATCGTTCACATTGCTCCGAGCGAGCGTGGGTTTCCTGCAAACATAGGATCTTTACTCTGTGGCGTTCAGCGTGGAGCTGAATCTGTCGCATCTTTTTATAATTGCCTAATCCCCTGACGTTCCAGCTCATAAAGGTCAGAGTAGTGTCAGCCATATTTGAGGGGGTGATGGTGGAATAAGGAAAGGTGGATTTCAGTGAAACGAACGGCGTGTACCCTAGGAGGATAAAGCGGGGTGTCTAGAGTGGGTGCAGGTTACATCGGGACCAGATCTATAAGCAAGGACCCATGGGAGAATGGGGTGCAGCCGTGTGCCATGACACAGCATCAAAAGAATTGGGTGTGGTCCTAGTCCGTGGGGGGCCAGGGTCCCAGGGAATAATCACAGAAGTGGCTGGGTTGAAATACCGGGTAGCTCCGAGACGGGAACCCAACAAGAAATGGATATTACAGTCTACGATGCAACAGCATGGCGCGAAACATCACCTACACAGAGAGGTAATGGAGCAACATTGGCAACAAGTACAATAATAAATTGCAATGAATAGTGGGCATCGTGGGGGAGGAGGCGCCGTGGCGGTCCTGCCCCGTGGCCCAAGTATGATAACGAATATTGAAAAGCATGAAACATATTAACACTATTTAAATCAACCAGGAATGTGTTTGTCTATAAATGTCTAAGCCTCTTCCGGGATGGTGAAGAAGTATGTTTGATTGGAGTGTTCGATCCTAAGCTTGACGGGGAAGAGCATGGAGTACTTGACTCCTAAGTCTCGAAGTCTCTTTTTCACCGCAAGGAAGGTTTTACGCTCTTGTTGCACAGCCAGGAGTAATCCGGGTACAAGTGCACCCTCGCTGCCCCAAGGTGCAGCTCCCCTTTGGCCCTGGCCGCCCGGAGCAGGGCATCACGGTCACGGAAATTGAGGATTCTGGCTATGATGGGGCGGGGTGGGGCACCCGGCCTGGGCTTCGCGGTCAAGGAACGGTGAGCCCTCTCCACTGCAAATTGTGTCGAAAGCTTGGGGTTATCCAGGAGTGTTAAAAGGGTACATTCCACGTAATCCTCCATGGACTCTTTAATGTTGTCCTCCGGTATACCAACAATGTGGAGGTTATTCCGCCTGGAGCAGGATTCGAGGTCATCATTTTTCTTTTCAACCATAGAGACCCGGCTGGTCAGGGTGGTCACAGCGGCGCATAAGGAAACCAGGTCGTCCTCCGTGGTGCCAACCCTTGTCTCGATCTCGGCAACCCTACTGTCTGTCCTTTCAATATGGGCCTTTATGGACGAGATGGTCCCATTCATATCGTCTAACTTAGTGTGCAGCGTAGTGAAGCCCTCTCGCATGTACTCCAGCATTTTCTGCGAGTCATCAGAGGTTGAGGGCGCCAAGGTGGACGGTGCCTCCTCCGGAGGGTCCATTAGCGGCTTGGAGGGAGTCTTAGTGAACATATTTAGTGAACTTTGCTTCTTGCTAGACCCAGCTCCCTTAGTCATGGTGATAGGCCACGTCTGGCGACCGGGGCTCAGTATAGTTGTAGCGGGAGGCCCTCCGATCGCAGCCCCGCCGAGTGCCCAGGGGGGAAGGGCAGCAAGGTGTGGAAAGCGGTTGACGAGGCAGGGGGGAACTCCAGGGGTCCCCCACTAGAGCACACTGAGCCAGACGGCAATGCCACGGGGACTGGAGGGGTAAACCAGACGTGATGTTGCCACTGGATCGTTAGATCGGTGATGTGACGTAAGAGGACACCGCGCAGGTTACTGGCTCGAGGGTGGGCCATCCAGGGTGAGGCACTCCAGCCTCTGCGGGGAGGCTGAGGGAGGTAAACTAGGTGCCAACGCGGGTACCCACCCTTAGGTCATGAGGCATGGAGCGTATGTGCAGTTAGCACAGGAGTGGGGTGGCGAGTGGGCACACGGGTATAGGCCAGTATAGTTGAGGTGACAGGAGGCCCTGGAAGCAGAGCTGCAAGTCAAGGTGTTCCTTATTTGAGAACAATGGGGGCACAACCGTAGGAGGTTTAGTGTAGCTGTTACGCTGCGAGAAGGCGAGGAAACAATGTTCCCATGTCAAGCGGGAAGGTGTTCAGCAGTGATTACTGGTAGGCAGCAGGTGCGGGTCCGAGTGCACTGGGAAGCACACAGAGGGTGCAAATGTCACCGTGGTTGGTGAGGTCCCCACACCAGCCCAGGAGTGTCGCAGCGTAGACAAGAGGCGTGGGGAAAACCAATTGTCCATGGTGAAGTAGTGGGGCCGGGGGCAGTGTGTCCTGCGGTGGGCCGCTCAGTCGGAGCACGGGTTCAGCAGTTGTTCAAGTTAGGGACCCGCAGCCAGGGATCCAGGAAAAACGGGCACCTGCAGGAGGGATCAATGACACAGTGTGGGCAAGAGGATCCGGAGAGAGGCGCCAAGGGCTCCTCGTGGGGAGCAGCACCAGCGCCAGCTCCTCAGCCACGCCCGCCCGTGCACTCCAAAGCAGTAGAGTGATCGCAGCAGTAGCGGGAAGGAGGTTGGCAGGCCATACCTCGGTACACAGATGGTGCAGTCAGCGGGGGGGTGGATGGAGCACAGAGTAGGCAAGCAGGCTTGTTGTCTGTAGCTATGAGGTTAAGAGGCAGCGTTTAGTACACCATTCGTGGTGTACTGTAAGGCATGAGGCAACAGCGTGTAGCCGAGGGCCCTATCAGTTGCAGGTGGCAGTGGACGCGGGAAGGCAGACCCAATGCGCGGGGATCCGACAGCGCAGGGAAGGGCCCGGGGCCACCTCCAGGCTCGCCGCATGGGGACCCCAAGTCAACAAGTGGCGCCGGTGGTGCGGGACCGACAGCCAAGGTCGGATGCTGATTCTGGATGCGAGGAGGTGAAGAGCAGCCGCCGGTGAGCACGCGGAGCCCAGGAGCCAAGCAAGTCGGGCCGTCCTCCACTCCCGCATGCCCCCCTACCTTGTTGTGGCTATGGTCAGTGGTCTGTAGGTGGGGGGCAGCAGAGGGCAGCAGAGGGCGGCAGGATGTGGTGCGGCGTCGCCCATGTCCCCGGTAGCGTCTCCGCCCTCCGTGGCGCGAGACGGGCAGCGGGAGGGATCTGGGCTCAGCGCCAACAGAGCACGCAGAAAGGGGCTCCCGCAGGGTGCAGCAGGGTCAGCAGGGTCCTCTTGGAGGGGTACAGGCACCCGTAGAAGTGATGTAGGGCGGCCCGCCGGCCGGGAGAGCCAGGCTGCCGAGGAGGACTGCAGCGCCCCTCCCCCACAGCAGGCCGCAGCACCACGCACCACGCACTCGGGTGAAGGGAAAGCTGCAGGCGCCGGAGCAGCGACACGGCCCGAGGTGAGCCCCCGCAGTCCCGCTTCAGTCGCAGGGCCGCCGCGCAGTCCTCGAAGCGCGGTGGAAGATGAAACCTCTCAGGGTTGCAGCGGAGAGGCTTAAAGGTGGGCCCCGCCGATATGGAGCAGAGTAGATGCCGTTAGCCGGTGTTTAATAAGTTTGTAGTGCTCTTCCCGTCCGGAGCTCCACCAGCAGCCGGCCATCTTGTTTCGGTACAACAGCGCCCCCCACAGATTTCTTTCTTGATCTTATCTGTAATTTGTTCATATAAATTGGACTTTACCTGGAACTATTTAGTATTAGACTGAGTTCAAGTTATTTGTAAAACATCTGCCATGGCTAAACTGGGCTCTCTGCATTTTCAGCTGTGCAAGAGGGCTCATTTTAGTGGCCATCGTTTTTAAATGTTCCTACATTAAACAACCATCCCTTCCAAGAACAGGCTATCTGCTCTTTAGTCAGGGAGATGTGTGATGCGGAAATGTTATTGAAACATGTCTGGGGTAATTATCTGAGACGTATTTGATGTGTAATACAATTGTGCTAATTGTACAATATTATGTTATGTTAGTCTACCACAACAGAGGATTAGGCCACAAGATCAAAATCATTAACACTTCCTGCTACAGCACAGTGTCAGGTTGCATATCATGTATAATTCCAGATATGTATATGTGGTGTGTACACACAGACACACACTCTCATAGTACAGATTACTGTTATGGAAAGCATGCATGTGTTTTGCAGCACCTCATTAGAGCAGGCTACTTGTAGGATATGATTTATCTTGAGGTATTACGGCATCAATCGTATTACATTCCACTTCCTCTGATATCCGAATTGTAATGATACCAAAAGTATAAGCTACAAAATACAATATGTTGCCTGTCAGGCTGTATATTTTTTACTATAAGCATCCTATTCCATTGTATTTGTGTCATAAAATGATCCCAGAAAAGTATCATTCAATGCTTATACCCAGGCATCTGATATATAATCATTCAAAACATACGCAATTAATCATCCTACTGTGAAAGTGAGTAATGTTCAACTTCCACTTACATAAACACTTTGGAGCAAACCCTCACCCTATCTTGGCAGGCACTGGAAGCTACAAACCTCAAACAACAGGCAAAGAAACCCACAAGCATTCAGGTAGTCCAGCTCACCATAATAATTACGGCACTCTGACACTCCCGACTATGGAATATTTTTTCTTCAGAGCTCTGTCTGATGCCGTCCCTCATGCTGTAGAAAAGGCACACCTTTTCAAGTCACGTCAAGCATGAGGGCAGAGGCGTTGCTACGGAGGGCTGGGGGGCTTTTGGTTGTAGCCCCGGATAGAAGCTCAGGGGCTGCAACCAAAAGGCTATAGCTAGCCCCGAGTCCCACCAATCCCGACATTAGTTTAGCCCCTGATCTTTTCCAGACCTAGCAACACCACTGCATGAGGGCCTACATTCACTGAGGTCTTGCTCCAACTGAAACCAGAATATGCATTTCTCACACGAACACAACCCCTTCACACTCCGGAGATAACGTATAACCATATGAACTGGATGGGATCCAGTCCGCATTTCCCAAGCAATTCTTAGCTGAAGATAGCAAGAACCCAAAGGCATGCCTCCCGCCGCCCATAAGAACGCTTGCAAATGTATACAACATGCCCTCTTCTGCAATGTGTATGCCGGCTTGTATGTGCTGGTCCTACATACACTCGGTTGACGTCTGTATGTTTTTCCTTCGCTGTCCTGTACGTTCAAGCTGAAAGGCATCAAAACAAGCCAGCAGCATCTTTCGCTCTATGCAGACTCCCCAATAGAATAGAATAAGGAACTAATAAAGGGATGTGCGTATTGCTCTTATCGGCTTCTTGTCAAAGCCTACGGTATCTTGAAGAATATTTCTCCACATCTAGCACATTCTAGTCCTGTTTTTTCACTCCGATGCAACGTCCTGCAGGACAGGTAATTGCACTTTTCTTCAAGGCTGCATCTGAGTCTTGTGCTGCATGCACTTCTATCCGTTGTTAACATATTGCCACTGGGGAGATCAACCTATTGCCACTGGGGAGATCAACCGTGGAAGTACCAAGTACCTCTTTGCAACGAGTACAAATTACAATAGATTTTTTTATTTAGATGTAAAAGAGGCAAAACGGAAGTTGTATGCCTTCAATTGTGCCGTTGGGGTGTTCCTTGTTGTCTACGGCTGTGGGTCAGGGACGTCATTTAGGGGTCGCCAGAGGTCACAACTTGTTTTTTTTTTTTTTGTAATGTAAGCTCATGGGCTATGGCCAGCACCATGTGGCCCTTTAGTTCTGGAGTGGCTGGCTTTCTTGTTCAAGCCCCTTAAAAAAAAGAAGAAAAGGAGTGACATAAGTCTAACACTTGCAGCACTGACCCTAAATAAGAAAGATTAGAAATACCAAATAATGTGTCTTTCTGGAATTCTATACAATAATTGCTAGACTCATTAAAGGTTTATTTCAGGCACACTTCAGGGGGTGAGTCACTGATTTAGTCTGTTCTTAAATGCCTCAACTCAGCCTTTCATCCTTCTGAGGTCGACAAATGAGTACCAACACATGTTGGGTGATATTGGGTGTATATTTTTTCTATATAAAACGCTTAAGCGTAAGTGCTATATAATAACACATCATTATCATTTGGTCATGGACGTCTGCTTGCATTCACAGTAATTTGGTAATATGGGCCTATATACACTGATCTTAACGATACATGTGGCGATCCATTCTTGTATGAAATGTAGATCACATTATAGCAATATCGTTACTATCTGTTTTGTAGTGTACAATGCTATGTGATAGCACTTCCTGTTTTGTCAACGGCTGAAAGGTCACGTTCCATCGCATCCCGTGATATCACTTCAGTGTGGGGTCAAATGACATCACTTCCTGTGATGTCACCAGGGGTCAAGAGTCATGTGATGTCACTTCCGCTACCCCTGGCATTTTGGTGAAATGACGTCCCTGCTGTGGGTTTGTTCACTCTTTGAGTTTGTAAATTGAAGTGAATGAGTGAGCGATACTTGAATATTGTTTTGTTTAATAACGTAGTCTTCCATTTCTAGGGCCCCGGGGTTCTCCTCTCTGAAGATGACTCCCTCTATGAAGGCGAGTTTACTGAAGAGATGCACATGGTTGGCAAGGTGAGTAATGATATTTGTTAGCTATATTTGTTTTGGCAGTTTTTGCAATTTTTCTGATCAGTAGATATTGTGGAAAGAACAATAAGATGGATTCCGTTAATATTAAAAATCAAAGGACGCAAAACCATTAAATATACTTTTTCAAAACAGATTCTTACTATTCTCTCCCCATGACACAGCCCAACCGTTCCCCATTTTTACAACTCTATCCTCCCCATTCCTTAATTTTACTGTATTATGTACTTCTATATACTTAATATTTGCTAGATATTCAAGCAATATGATCCCTAAAAGGAATAACCGGCATGTGTTTGCCTTGATGAGTTGACGAGGCAAATAAGCTTTTAAATGTGTTTTTTTTTTAAAATAGGAAAGGTTGGGTTGCTGCCCAAGGTCAATAGGCAGCCACAATTTAGCTCTAAGCACTACCAAAGGTGAATCTATGTGATCACTGCGCCACCCGTAATTGCGCCAACAAAAGTGTCTACACCAATGACAGTACGGCACAGTGATCAAATAGATCACGTTGCCCACATCCCTGGCCCGCATTTCCCTACCTCTGACCCCACTTACCTTTACGGTGGCACATTTCTGTGTGACCCGCCAACTCCCCACTATCCCTGCAGCGTCAGTTCCTCCCACTTACATGGGTCGGAGCTGACGCCGCAGGGTATTTTCTAAGTTAATTTTTTTAAACTTCTTTGTATCCCGCTTACCACAATGGTACACAGGGGACACCCCTGACTCCTGTTACTGCGCCCAAGGAGAGCGGGGGACACCCCTGCAACCCCTGCTCTGCTTGGGCGCAGTAATGGGAGTCAGCAAAAAGTAATGTACCAAAGTCACTAACTACTTAGTCGCAGTTACGTGGTCGACATTTTGGTATATTTCCCCAAAGATCTTCTGCATATCTTGATCTTCTTAAACTTAGGCATTGTCATACCCTTATTAATAAGCCTTTTCTGGAGGATTGTAATGTTACATCTGGTGTAGTGTGCATAAAGTAATTCTTCATAATCAGCAGTGTGAAAGAGGAAATCCACTTATGCATGTCTTGAATAACACATGGTGGAAGACAAACAACCAATGGAACTCATGCAGGTTGAAGGAATATGTCAATACTTCAGTTTGTCCCAGCTGCTGCAATTTGAATGCACTGGAATAGTTATATCAATTTCTTTTGGGCATGCTCAAATCAGCAATTTTTTTCCGCAACCAAGTATAGGGACCGATGTTGCATGTTCCGCTTCCTCCATTGAAGGCTTTAGGAAATAGAACAACCTAATGAAAATGTCATAGGTTCATGCCGACATGATTGGTTCAAAGGTAACACTCAAGGTCTTAACAGCATACAGCTTCCAACGCTCTCGAAATTCTTATAGAACCTGGATAACAACATAATAGTATTTTGAACCACTGATTATGCGCTGTGTTTTAAAAAGGTGCATCTCAGCAGGTGGCATTCATCCAGGATTAAATTTCATTGCTGATGAGCAATCATATTTTTGGCTCCGGGTAATGTACTGCACCAGATCGAACGCGGCACCGGTTAATGCTGTCTAGCCGCTCTCCTGGTAGGAGATGGCAAATATCTTTGAGCTCCACCACTAAGATGCCAGCAGCCAGGATCAAATAGACCAGCAAAACAGGGAGGCTCTCAGAGGATAATGGTTTGCTGAAACCAGAGTCAGAGGTAGAGGATGAGAATGTACAGGCATGCTTCACTTTTACGCACTGATCATGTTTAGTTTATAATTGTAGATACTGTGATGTCTGACACTGTATACAATGTATTGATGGTCACCTTTATTTTCTTTTTTAGGGAAAGCTTACCTTTCAGAATGGTTTTACACTAGTGGGAACATTCAGCAAGAATTCTGAAATTGGCCTCCAAACTCAGGGAGTGCTGAATACAGCGAGGAACCGAGAGGATTACAAGACAACGCGGCAAATGTGAGCAATATGCATATGCTACTCCTGTTTTTCTTTCACTATGTTGCACAATTGTTGTGGGCAGTGCCACAAAGGGGTAGTGTACCTGCCTTTCTTCCACCCTAATCTTCAGACCAATAGTCACAACAAAAGATATATAGGGCATAACAGGTATGCAGGGGTCTGACCCTTCGTGCCACATACACTGCCCATGCGATGTGCTCTGACCATGGGCAGCGCATTCTATAAACTGGGCCTTTGCTATAGCGCTGCTTCCTGTGAAGTTGGTCTCTGTGATGCAAATGCAACTTTTCAATTGCGGCAATTGCAAGCTAAGAGAATTTTAAAAAAATATGTTTTTACTTCAATTTTTACTCCCTAATAAATCCTTTCACTCCAAAATCCCACAACAGGTAGTAAAATACTCTTACCCCAAATTCTTATTTAGAGCCCTGGTTATGGGTAAGCCTGGATGCTATTGCTCTTTCCACTTGTAAGGCATTTTGATAATTAGTAATGTCAGAGGTATTTTGGAGGTGGAGTTGTATTTTATTTAAGTTTTGTTTATTTATGTTTTCTTCCATATCGATAAACAACTTTAGGGCATAAGGGGCGACAGAGGACAGGGAGAAACATTCCCTCTTCTCCAGACTAGTCTCCCAACCAGGTATGAGATCCCATCCGACACATAATAGCTATACTATCATCCACTTACCACCCACCCTTTCACAACATATCATCAGAAAACAGAGCCCAGAGACAACACCCTTACAAACGCAACGAACCCCAAGCCGCCCCGACACCTAACCCCGCCAAACCATGTCTCAGCCATTAAACTCAAGACAATATTCCACCTTACCCTCTCTTCCACTGCTGCCTGCCAAATCTGCTGTAAGGGCTAGGAAGGCGCCCTCCTCAGAGAGGACTCACAATGGCGTGGAAGCGCTCTACCACTGAGCAGACACTGTGCTGGAACAATATCTTCCTATTGCATTCAAGATCAAATTGCAGCAATGCAGTTGTGTTGCCACGTTTTTGTACTGCACCAAATCACCACCCTAGTAGGTTTGTCTGAAAACAGGTGTTCTGTGTCCCCTCCAGGGCTTTCCAGAGCGTAGTGTGTGAATATAGGGAAAAGGGGGTGGTGTAGAGGGAAAGGGAAAGAGGGTACCAAATAAAGGACAAACAAAGTAAGACAAACTAATGAGATAAAGAGGAGATGGGTAGTGATTGTCACCGCGAAGATGTGTGTAACTCCAATGAGCAGAGAATGTGAACAAATAGTGTGGAACGTGAGAAATACATTCCAGCCTACCTGTGGCTAAACGAGAACCTCCAAGAGGGTATCTTAATACAAGCGATTATAAATCATAGTGTATGGCTGAAGGTTGAATTTGAGATGTGCTCAAACAATCTCCTGAACAGTGGAGGCTTATGTTGTCTGAGAGGGCATTTCATGTCTCGAGCAAAATGAACCCCACCATAGTAATTCTGGACTGCTAAGCAAGAGGGCTTAGAGAGACCCAGTCCAGAATTGGTTCTGTGGTAGGTGGTGAAACTTCCAGGAAGCTGTGCAAGCCGTGGCACCCTCATAAAATGTAATGTTTTTATCTCATCGACTTGTGTGGCTCTTGTGGGTGCCAATGTGATATATTACATTGAATAGAGAACACCTAAAATAGGTGTTTGCTTGTTTAGCCATAGTGGTCTAACAGCACCAAGGCTTTTCCAGAGAGTGGCAAATAGTGCTCCCGCCAGCGGTATCCAAACCTTGGTCTGTGAGAGAATAGAAAAACATAGTAACTGGAAACCTCGGTCTAGCATATCTCTGTGGCCAACCGGAATGGCTGCACCACTTGCTTTGGTCCCTAATATATAAACTGTCAAGACTCTCTTTAATAACATGCTATCTTTCATACTCCAGAGCAACCCTTTCAAAAAAGGAGTCTAGAAGTCATAAAACAAATTAAATACTAACTCAGGTTTGGTGAAGCCACTGCGTCTTTAAGCGTGTGGCTTGGCTACAGCAAGGAATGCCACATTGGCCTCACTAGAAAATAAATCAAGACACTTCGACAGAGGTGAAGCAGGTGAAGGGAATTGACAGCACTGAATTCCCTGCTAACTTGTATTGCAAGATTTTGACCAGGAGCTACTTTAGCGGGGTGAGAAGGTAAAACGTGTTTTAATAATGCATCTCATTGGGGTAATAAGCTCCCTAATGCCTGTGTCGAGGAATGGCAGGAATCAGCCATGTGCATTCGGACTGCAAATCCCACCTCACCTTTGGAAATGTTGGTTAAGACTGATGGAAGTTAGTCCAATTCATCTGGACAGGCAAAGGTTTCAAACCGCAATAGTGTAAGTCATGCTGCGTAGTAAGCAATATTCTCAGACATGTGAAATGGGCTGCGTATAGTGGTCCCTTTTCAAGCTGATTTGATCCACCATGACATGTTGAACAGCATAAATATTTGAGTGGACTTCTATTGTTTCTATTGTTTCTATTGTTTTAACAGACAGCTGGGTGCAGATGAAATCCCCGTGGAGATGAGATGGCAGGGAATCTATGACCAGTTTCAGAGGTTCATCAATTCTGGTTGCAAAGAAGGCACAGAGGAGTTCTACCTGGGGTTCCACGTCCAGACTAGCAAAGAACTGCGTAAATCTCAGGAGTACCTCTTCTGTCAAAGGTAGTGATTATAACTGTGTAGTAAATGGCTTCTGTTTCATCCTCATTACAACACTAACATGGTGCCAGGCTAGTTTAGCGCATACCTTATAATTGATAAAACACTGAAACAACTGCAATGCACTCCCTGAAACAAAAGTGGGCTAGCATGTAGAGAAACTATTAAGAGTTGGTCAAATGTTGTGTAGGCCAAATAACACATTAAATGTGCCACAAGTTGTTTGGATGTGGATATTGGTAGACTCATTGCAATGCATGGAGTGGTATCAACACAGGCACTCCCCTGCATCACTCTCCTTGGCCCTGCAAAGCACACTGTCACTCTTACCACATGCCGATCTTCCCATTACTCTATATAGGCATGGGTGTGAAAGTGTTGCAGCCTGGGATAGTGGGAAATTGGTATTTTCTATTGTTGTTTGAGAAACTCCATTTCAAGTATGCGCTCCTCAACTGCATGTTTATGTATTAACCCCCAGCAACTATTTCCATTTGAGAAGGCTTGCCTCAAAGGTTCATCCATTAAGATGCCAAATTGCAGTTGCTTCCCATCATTCACACCAATTTCAGCTGGCGAGCTGGCATTCGTACTTCAAGGAGGTTGAGGTGGTGTCTCCTCTAAAGGATCCCCCTCTTCCTAGGCTGATGACTGTTTAGTCACCTTGAAAGGACCTGCACGCCAGCCCCTAATAATCCCTTCCTTTAGTTTGGGTTAGTACATCAAGAAATAAACCAGCCGCAGATCTTCTAACCTATTAATAATGCTTAATCCGTCAATATAAAGACAAAGAACAATCTACACCATCTGTGGCAAGTGTTTCTACTGGATTCTGAACAGTCCAGATACTGCTCTGCATTGTATCTGGCCTTCACAGCATTGTCTCCTTTGCATATAGGCAGCGTTTTACACAATCAACTATTCTGATCTATTACATTACATGCAGCGGGACGGTTTATCTAGCAGATGCTTAAACCGGTGGATCGGACCCAGACAGTGTCACTGCCTCCATCTCCTTCCACCTCACTGACCTTGGACTGGATTTTTTTTAGGGTTTCTCTACATCCCCAATTCCCTTAAACATGCTTTTATGTCCCTAGTCTATGTCATTTTATACTCTATTGCCCACTTTTTGACAAACTCGGACAGTACTCAGATGCTACCTTACCTAGATTGGGATCTGGAGTCCCCAGCAAAGACACTGCATTCTTGTTTGTGGAGAAAGTCCTATTTATTCATGTTAAATCTGGCAAGACATAGATAATTGCATAATTACAATGATTGGAAATTGAGCTGCAACTTCTTCTCTTGGTATTTTGTCCTCAGTGCAAATTTGTCACTCCAACTGTGCTGTAGCACCTTGAGGCGTCTTTTGTGATAGATGGAATTACAATAATGGTCACAAACCAAATAACCTCACAGACTCAAGGAATATGGCAAAGTACTATTTTATTTTCAGTTTAATAAAGCAGGGAGAACTGACATATCTACTTATAGAACATTTAAGAATGAGGGCTTCATTGGATACCCTTTGTCTGTAGGGCATGCCTTGAACTGTCTCTAAATGCATACATTAATGACTATAGCAGACAAAAGAACAGTGGATTTGCTATTGCAACATTGTGTGTTAGGTTGCCCCCCAACCCCACTGATTGGTTGGCATACTATCCCAACCGTGGACTTTTGTCTCCTTAGCAGCATGTAAGTGAAATGTAATGAAATGTTTGAATCCCATCAGACTACTCCCCATTTTCCCAATTTGTCCATCATCTCTCATCAGTAGGCCACAAGCCAAAGTCTTCAGTGTGTAGTTTAACCTTGTTGCTGCTCACTGTCCTGAAA
This sequence comes from Ambystoma mexicanum, assembly GCF_040938575.1. Lineage (NCBI taxonomy): Eukaryota > Metazoa > Chordata > Amphibia > Caudata > Ambystomatidae > Ambystoma > Ambystoma mexicanum. Next base: position 171,494,442 of record NC_090924.1, on the reverse strand, counting down.
CATTCATGGGAGTGTGAGCACACAACTATCTTAACTTGAGGCTCTAATGAATAGTCTTTGTTTTCGACTTCTCAGTCACATGTCAAGAGACCACGAATTTGTCCATTTCAACCTTCCATTTACTGCTATTTGATTTAATTATGCAAGGTGCTGTTGCTCCTTTTGGCCTCTAGATACTTGCTCACTCTATCTCATATGAACTTTGTGTACTTTTAATTGACCAGCAGTTTGTTTCTCACAGATGTTTTCGTATTCCTTAATCAATGAAGAATGTCCCACATTCAGAGCGTATCCACATACTCCCTGTGTGTTCTGCGCTTATCCCTCATAATAGCATACTCGATCTGGGCCAACCTTCACTCATCGTCGGGTCTGCTCTGCTCATGAGGCTGGTTTTCAATGTCTCCTTACTCTTACACCTCTGCCTGTGTATGAGGTAGCTTGGTTAAATTCAACCTGAGCCGTTGTCCATTTTCCTAATATGGCCATCCTTGCCACCTTACATATTTCTCTATAGCAAGCTTCTATGCGTTGTCATTCTACCTTGAATTACTGCGTATTTACAGTTATTGGTCAGTAAGTTACTTGATCTTCTTTTAGATCCATGATTACTTTAGCTTTATGTTCATGTTACTCTTAGTGCTTCAGTTAGCTCGTTACTTGGTATTTTCATATAATTTCAACATAGGCTCATATATCTTCTTCATGACATCACTTTACCTTCATCAGATTTCACTTTAACGTCTATCCATGATATTCATCGATGCATTCTAGCATCTCGGCTGCAGACATCCTTCCATGTAGCATTCTTCCATGCAACATCCTTCCACACTTTAAGTGCGAGGGTACATTCTGTATGGCTGTCTGAGTGCATGACATCTCCCATACCCTTGAAGCGGTAAAGGAACAATGCAGGGGGTCCCATCTATAACTTTCTTCTGACTGTTCCAATATAACATCGGTGAGGGGGCAAGGATTGTCAGGCTAGCGCGTACCTGCTCCTCTACACAACCTTTATTCAAGGCAGATAATAGATGTGCAGATTTCATTCCTTACACTAATGAGTGAGTAGCTAGCAGGATGAATTAATGAGAACCTTTGACCTCCGTGAGACTACAGAACCACTATGTGCCACTCTGCATCATTGGCCAAGACTCATGCTAATTTCACGCGTGTTTTGAACAATGGTACCTTGTTTCTAAGTACAATATTGATCACAGCAATGTGTAACCAATATTTAAAGGCACAGTCAGATCAGTTGTTTAGATGGCGTAGCTGTTAAGCCTGAAACCAAAAATGTTAAACGCTGACATGAGAATACTTGGATCTCTACCGAAATTGCATGCTGTGCAGATGTTGCTATGGTCCCTGTTGTTTCTAAGATGGGACCGAGACTGCCCCATGCTTTATTCTGGAGTAGTGTGTGCATTCCAAAAAGGACAGCTGATAATATTGAACCCTTCAGTCATTAAAAGCATCTTAACTGTGTCACTTTGTCCCTTCTCTCTGTCATTGATAGAGCTTCATGTGATGCATTGTGCACATTGGAGCTTATTTCGAGTTGTTTGTGTCTTCACTTCTGACTAGCAGAGAGCACAATTCTGAGGACTATGATCCCTTGAGTCAATGTATGTGATGGCCCTTTCCAATGTAGAGATCATGCTGGCTTTGAAGATCAGTTAACTGCACTGATACATCCTCTGGACATTGGCTGTAGCTATAGAGTACTGCTAGGCACTTGATTAAAGGGGTGCAGGTGAAAAGATGTTTTTAATCATTTATTTTATTGACAGACTAAAGAACAGAAACAACAAAAAACACTTGTATAGTAAGCAACTAAAAAAGGAAATGGACATAAGTACAATTTAGAGCAATAGTTAATCTTTTAATCAAAAACTGTAATTTAATGTATAAACATCACACTAGTGAGCGACAATAGCACCTATTAACGACTAATGTATGGACGGGAGAAATAGTTAACAGCCAAAAGTCCAACATGTCCGAATTTTGAACACAATAAATGCCACACGCAATTCTCAGGAATTTGATCTTTGCAGTGCAGTGCAATAGTCAACGTAAGCTGGTTAGAAAAGCTGCTGAAATTAAATAGTAAACTAGTAAAATGATCATATGGGCTTCTTTGGTGCAACAGGGAAGTTGGGCAGCTATGGTGGGATTTAGAGATGCTTATTTTTGGGTATCTCCAGTTTAAATGCAAACCGGCGCCAAGGGGGAAATGAACCTGTAGCCAACATTCAAGTAGCTGCCAAATGGCCACTTGGAGATGCTTCAGAACTGAATAGGGAACTCACACATAACAAAGTCAGGATAACCATGCAGTAGAGGTTGTTAAAATAAGGAAAAATAGATGAAAGATCAGGTACCTAGCACATAAGGTGAAGCCTGAAATTAGGGAAGGATCTTGGGCAAGGGCCAAGGTGTGTCTGCAAAGATTCTGAGCGTCAACTTCACTTCAACCATGGACAAGATGCTGGTTCACATTCAGCAGTAAACCTCACGCCACAAGTTCTTGTCTCCTGATTTTGTGTTGAAATGTGGGCTGAGGAACAATATTGCTTGGTGGGCATGCAATGAAGCTAGTGCGACCACTACACTTATTTTTTTTTTAAACGTATTTTATTGATTTTTTGGTGAGGAAATACGTGCAATACAACATGAAATTAAGCAGTGATTCAACAAGGGAGGAACTGGTGAAGGGGGGGAACAGGGAAGAGGGAAGGAACAGACAAAACAACAACAGTCTTCATGTACTAGCAAACTTTTCAGTGGATGGATGGGTCAAGACCAGCGACCCAGAGTTTCAGGAAGCAGGGGGGGTCGCATACAGGGGCTGTCCGTTCGGGCTAGGAGCAGGGAGATAGTGTCAGTATGATGCTATGGGATTTCAGGGGGGCTTGTAGTCGGCGCTGAAGCGTATGTCTCTGAGGAGGGCCTTCCAGGATTCCAAGGTGCCGCTCTCTGTTTCGCCGCTTGACGTGATTCCTTCTTGCCAGGCTCTGGTTTCGGCTACCGTCCATCTCTCCATCTCTTTGAGCCAGCGTTCATGCCTGGGGCCCGATGGCGTCTTCCAAGCCATCGCAATTGTCCTCTTAGCCAGGATGCATGAGATGTCCATTAACCTAACAGCATGTTTGAACTTGCTAGGTCTGGGGTACTTCCCCAGTAGGCACTCGCCGGGAGTCCATTCGTACCTCGTCATTCCGGCGTCCATGCAAGTCTGTTTGGCTTTGGACCATAGTGTCATCGCCCTAGTGCAAGTCCAAAACATGTGGATCATGTCCGCCTCATCCTTCCCACACCATGGGCATGATGGGGAGGATGACTTGTTGAAGGAGGCGACCCTATGTGGGGTCATGTATGTCCTGTACAGGACGTTCAACTGAATCTGGCCGAATCTAGCATTCCTAGACACTTTTTTAGGAAATATTAACACTCTTTCCCATTTTTTATCCGTGATCGGGGTCTCGAGGTCTGCTTCCCATCTCGCCCTCAGAGCTTCGCCTTTAGGGTTGGGTTTATCGCATAGTCTGTTATAGAGCCTGGAGACTGGTCTCCAGCCATCTGTGAGGTCGTGCATTTCTTGTAGTAGAAGGTCAGGGGAGGGCTCCTCCGGCCAGCCATTCCATTGTTTCTTGGCAGTCTGCTTGAGGCGGTGGTACCAGAGAAACTGGCCCAGGGGTATTCCTTCAGTGGCCTTTAGAGATTCAAAGTCCCTGAATTCCCCGTCCTCAAACATGTCACCCCATGTGTATATGCCGGCTTCTTCCCACCTCCTTGCTGTGGAGAGGTCTGCCTCCGTTCGGCAGGTATCTGCCAAGATAGGGTTATCCGGAGAGTACGGGTGTTTCACTCGCCTGATGTAGCAGGACCTGGCCCATATCCTCCTACCTAGGTCAATCACTTGTAAGGTGACCGGGGATTGCCGTGTGGGGTGCCATAGGGTTTCCTTGGGGATCACGTTGTTTGAGGATTGCCTCAGTAGTTCCATTTCAGCTGAAGGTTCGTCCGAGAGCCATTTCGTTATGTGGTTTAACTGGGCAGCCAGGTAGTATAACTGGAGATCCGGTAGCTTTATTCCTCCCTCTTTATGTGGTAGGGAAAGGACGGATAGCAACAGTTTGTGCCTGTGAGGACCCCACAGGAAGTCCTTGATGATTGCCTCCAGTTTCTTGAAGAAGGGCTGTCGGACATAGTGGCAAATATTCACGAAGAAGTATAGGAATCGGGGGAGTATGATCATCTTGACTATCGCTGCTCTGCCTACCATGGCCAATGGGAGCTTGGACCAGAATTTTATAGAGCATCTAAGACTCGTGATGGCGACCTCAGTGTTATGTTCATGCGTGAGTAGCGGGGTGTGGCTCACGTTGATCCCTAGGTACCGGAACATGACCAGTTGCCACCCTATTCCTAGTACTGGGAGATCGCTTTCTGATATGCTGCGTAGGCCCGCCAGGGGGAATGCGGAGGACTTACTTCTGCTGAATCTGATCCCCGAGTACTTCGCGTAGTTGTCGAGCACCTCCAGTGCTGTTGGTGCGTTGACCTCGGGGTTTCTTAGATAGAGGAGAACGTCGTCCGCGTATAGAGATATTATGTGGTGTACATTGCCCACCTTGATGCCAGCGTCGAAGAGCTGCTGCCTGAAGTATAATGCGATCGGCTCCAGGCCCAGTATGTACAGCATGGGCGATAGCGGGCACCCCTGTCTCGTTCCCCTTTGTATTTCCCAGGCTGCTGATACCATTCTTCCAGTTTTCACTCTCGCCATTGGGGAATTATAGAGGACCTCGATCCACCTGATGAAGCCCCCTCCGAAGCCGAATCTCCTCAAGACCTCCCTGATCCATTCCCAATATATGGAGTCGAAGGCCTTGATAGCGTCGAGCGACAACACCGCCAGGTCTTCATCTCTTTCGTATGTTTCGGCCATTACATGTTGTAGCCTCCTAAGGTTAGCTGTGGTGTTGCGCCCAGGCACAAATCCGTTCTGGTCCTCATGGACGATTGATCCCACCACTCTTGCCAGTTTGCCAGCTAATATGGATGTGAGAATCTTAGCATCATAGTTTAGCATGGCCAGAGGGCGATAGGACTCACAGTCGGAGGGTGATTTGTGTGCCTTGAGCATGGGAACGATTATGGTCTCTTTCATGGTGTTGGGGAGGACCCCGTTCGTGTATGCCTCCTGGTAGACTTCGTGAAGAACTGGGGTGAGGATGGGCTCGTACGTTTTGTAGAACTCAGGTGGGAGGCCGTCGCTGCCGGGGGCTATGCTGTTAGAGAGGGACCTGATTGCCCCTTGCACGTCCTCAAGAGTGATCCCCATTCTTCAGTTCCTCTCTCTGCTCGGCTGAAATTCGGGGGAGTTCTATCTCCTCAAGTGTTTCTATGATGTCTTCCGTAGGAATTTTCTGCCTCGTGGGCATACAATTTGGTGTAGAATCTGGCAAATGCGTCGTTGATCCCCAGCTGTGTCGTGTGGGATGTCCCATCAGCGTCCCGTATCTCCAATGGGAGGTGTTTGGGGTGTTCTCGCTTGCAGAGCCAGACTAGTAATCTCCCTGGTTTGTCCGATTCCTTGTGGGATCAGATGGTGTGTGTGGTGAAATCGAATTTCTCCAGTCTTTCCCAAGCTTGTTGACATTCTGCCCGAGCTTCCTTCAATTTGTTCTCGGCCTCTGTGGAGTTGTCATGGGTAGACTCTAGTCGGGAGATCTCTGCTTCTTGTGCTTCGAGAGTTGTCTTTAATTGCCTACGAATTCCGCCGGCTCTCGATATAATTTCTCCTCTGGTCACCACCTTCATAGCTTCCCATAATGTGCTTCAGGAGGATACTGACCCCAAGTTGATTTCCAGGTAATCTTCCAGTTTTCCGGCGAGGTCTTCCCTGAACTCAGGGTCTTCAAGTGCCGCAGTCGGCATCCTCCACATAGGGATCGGGGGTCTGGGTCCCTTCAGTTGCCATAGCATGGTTAGTGGGGAATGGTCGGAGATTGTTCTCCCCAGATATTCTGTGGCTGCGGCTCGTGGGGCGAGCTCCTTGTCGATGAACAGATAGTCAATTCTTGTATGGACTCCGTGCGGAGCTGAGTAGTGGGAGTAGGTCCTCTCGACTGGGTGGTGTTCCCTCCAGATGTCTACCAGGTTGAGCTGCTCCAGAGTTTCCTTCAGGGCCCGGGGTGCGAGGTTGCTCGGGTGGGGGGGAGGCAGCGATCTGTCCATGCTTGCGTCAGCGACGCAGTTGAAGTCGCCTCCTCATATAAAGGTGCGGTCCCGGTGCTGAGTCAGCTTTGCGATCATTGTGGTGAAGTACGCCGGTATCCCGTGATGTGGGAAGTATGAGTTGACCAGACAAACCGGGGTCTGTTCCATTGTGCCCCAAATCACTACATATCTCCCTTCTTTGTCTAGCTCACACCCCTCCATCTGGAAGGGCACATCCGGGCTTATCCATATTAGCACCCCTCTCGCGTATTTGGAGTAGGGGGACCCTCTCACAGTCCCAGCCCATCGATCTACAATCTTGGACATGGCCTCTGTCGTGAGGTGGGTTTCTTGAAGCAGTGCAATCGAGACTTTCTTCCTTTTGAGATAGGACTGTATGCGATTACGTCTGAGGTACGAGCCCATACCCCTCACGTTCCATGTCATCACGGTAAGCTGTGCCACCATCGGGTCTGAGTTTCGGGTCTGGCACGGGACTCCGTCCCTAGGGTTTGGCTCTGCTTTAGTCCGCAGTGAGCGGGTTGCGAGGGAGATACCACTGGCTCCCGATCTCCCGGGCCAAGTCTCGGGCCCATCCCGGTCTTTGTTGGCGAGAGAAACATGAAGACTGTACAACTAGTGAAACTAATAACAAAACTCAAACTGGTGCGCCCAGTGACTACAACATTGTCGCGGTGCTCAGGTGCTCTCGAGCCGTCGAAGCCCATCCGGGAGTCAGGCGCGAGCTGGGTCAGGCGGGTGCCTGGACCGACTGGATTCTACGCTGGGGGTGGGGCAAGGGCCTGGCGGCAGAGCCGAGCGAGGCCGTTTTCATATAATAAACTGAAGTTGGATTACCTTCTGTGTTCCGGCGTCGTATTTGCTGGTTCTTACTGTTGCTTGGGGGTCACTTGTGAGATCCGAGGGGGTCAGGCCTCAGTCCGTGAGTTGTCCTTGCCATCGGCCAGGTTATTATCCTCTAGCCACATGTTGGCTGCGTCTGGATTGTCGAGGAATACCACTCTGTCCTTATAGATGACCCTGAGGCGCGACGGGTATAGTAGTCTGTATTTTAGGTTCAGTTGGCGGAGCCTAGCTTTTATCGGGACAAATGAATTTCTCTCTCTTTGCACCTTCTGCGTGTAATCCGGGTAAATGGAGATTTTGGAGTCCCCTCTTTCGATGGGGCCACCCTCCCTGGATCGCCTTAAGATAGTTTCTCTGTCCTGAAAGTTCAGTATCTTAGCAATTATTGGTCTAGGGTGCGATCCCGGGGGGGGCGCCTCTGGAGGGACCTGTGGGCCCTTTCGACCGAGAATCCCTGCGTCAATTTGCCGGCCCCAATTTCTTGCAGCAGAAGGGTTTCGACAAAGGATGTGGTGTTTGCCCCTTCGTTCCCCTCCGGGACACCTAGAATCCTAATGTTGCCCCGTCTGGCCCGGCCTTCGGCCTCCTCCGCCCTCTCCTCCAGGAAGGCGACTTTCCTCCTCAGGAGGGCGACTTCTGACTTTATAGCTGTGGTGGCCGCAGATGTTTCCTCTGTTGATTGTTCAACGGTCGTTACCCTCTCAGCTAAGTTGCGAGCGTCCTGGCGAATTAGTTGGATGTCTATTTTGAATTCGTTGATCTTGGAGTCTATGTGCGTTTTTAGTGAAGCTATGGCTTCAAGTATCTGAGAGTGATTATCGGCGGCCACCCCTTCGCTCGTCTGGGCGACTTCAGAGGGACTGGCCCTGGCTTGAGTGGGGGTCTTCACCTTGGTGGAAACAAAGGAGTCCATGGTGGCGGCTCTGGTTTTGTTCTTGGCAGCCATCTTGAGGTGATGGTTGTGGATGTCCTGGGCCTCAAAAGCTAGGTAGCTTACGGGGTTGCTAGCGAGGCCCTCTTCCTATGCTGGGCTTCGGGCCGTAGACGGTATTTTGCCAGCCCCCGGACCTGGGCGTGCGGCCCCCCGAGGTGGATATCAGAAGAATAGGGATAAGCGGGGGGCCCCTTTCTCAGGTGTTGCGAGGTCTCACGCACCTTCTCTTGTGGGGCCGGATCGGTGGAGTGTCCCTCGTCAGGTCTGTCTTCTCCTTCTGTGCATCGGGTGCTGGGCGATCCTTGCCGGGATCAGATCTGGCACCGTCCCGGTGAGATGAGCCACAGTGCAGTCGGTTGCGAATCGGGATTGGGTTTGTCGATGTGTCCTTGTCCACGTTCGCCCAGCCGCGGAGGCGTCCACCGTCTCGGAGCTTGGTTCACCTCGGTGGGCCGTGCGTAACTATGGCGGGGCCCACGTGATGCGCTTCCTCAGCGCATGTGATCCGGCCCGGGTGGCCCCGCGCTGTGCGGTGGGAGGGCGTCCGGGCTGCGGGCTTTGTGTTGGTGCCAGTTGGGCGGCCCCCGGGGGGGTCGTTCTCCTTGTCGTGCTTCCGCTTCACCCCTCCAGGCCTGGGAGTCCGTTGGGGGAGGTGTTCCCCTCAGAAGCTCCGCTATGCAATGCGAGGCGCCATCTTGGTTTCAATCGGAGCGGAGGGGGGGAGAGCTGTCTTAGGTCTACGGTGGTGTCTAGGAGGTCCGATTCAGTGGGCCCGATGATGGTTCAGATGCAGGTTCGCTTCTCACAACAGCACGTTCTTCTCCGAGGGCTGGAGCTTCACATGAGCTGGAGAAAAGAATCAGGAAACGGCGTCTCGGCCGGAGCTCGGCAGATCAGCTACCGCTCGCCATCGGCGCCAAGCCACGCCCCCCCAACCACTACACTTATAGTCTGAACCTGTGAGAGGGTCCAAATTTACTGGAAGGAAATTGCTATAGCCTTTGACCTCTTGTTAGATAATCAGGTCTCTTTCTCAGGACCAGCTGTGACTTTCTTTTTCGGAGGCGAGGGCGGATTTGAGACTTGGTATGGGGCTCTGGAAAAGTTGTGTACGTAATTTACTAAACTGTTATACTACTGGATTGGAAGCGCTGTTCCAATCTGAAGGTGTGTGACTGGATAGCCTTAATGATGATGAAGAGTATCCATGAGAAGTTAATGTACAAATGGAGGAATGCTATGTGGAAGTTTAAGAAGATTTGGAGAGTTTTTATAAACTGCTTGGACCGATTAATGTAATTTGTGTTTCAGTGAAAGTTGAAAGTGGAAAGGTGATTCTTCAAGATGCTTGTATGCTGACCCTCGGATCTGGACTCTTTTCTGCCTTTCTGAATCTCTATTTTCCTTCTCTCCATCCACCTATGTGATTGCCTCTCAGGCTCCAACCTCCCTTCTTCATTTCTGGGCCAGCATACAAATTCAAAGCTTCATCGCGTAACCAGTTTTACTCACTATGTTTTGTTCCTGTGCTAATTTGTTCTGTTTTGAAAATGCACAATAAGCACGTACAAAATATTTCAGTTTGTGAATGTAGTCCATTCGCTGCCATTCGCTGAATATCGCGTGGTAGTACTTTTGAAAAGTCTATGTTTTGTACAAGATTTTAAATTAAGTTTCAGTATCAACAAGACGCGATTCTAAAGTACATAAGTATTTTCGGTACTGACAATGTTTAGCATCTCATAGACTCTCAGGATAGATTCCAAGAAGCTTAAATAAAGCCGAACCCATGTGAACAATTTAGATCAAGAGACTCAATTCCAGTGGATTGAGCATTCAGTCATTGCAATATTATTTGTAGCGCTTTGAGTAGAAACTGTACGTATAGTTCTTGCGGTGTTCCCCCATCCCCTGTTCATGGATGGTCTCAGATTATTGAAATGTCAGCAAACGTGTGTGGTGTTCATGTTTCAATCAAGCAGGGAGAAAGAGGAAGTCTCTGGAAAAATCGAAGATGTGCTGAAAGAAATGTGGAAGCTTCAGGATCCGGAACCCCTGGAATGCTATCTAGAAGAGGTATTTAAAAGTCGATCTACTGTGGTGTACTGCAATGTGCCACCTCTATTTTGGTGTAAATGGTGTGTGCCTTATGTGAAACAACTGAAAGTCAGTAAACAGTTATGGTCCCTCTTAAATCTCCATTTTAGTTTCTTATGATGATCTTTCTTGAACTGTTTATCTATTTTATCTCTATGTTTGTCTTTCCCCGGTTGTCATCCATCCATCTATACATCCATCTATCCAATGTTTATCTTCATATATTATTATTTTTTTTTTATCACTGTCTTTCTTAAACTGTGACTATCGTCTTAGCTTTACAATAAGGTTCCCCAGCCATCCTATTAGCCATCTACGTTTCTATATCCATCTCTGGTTTATTTTATCTCTAACCAATTTTTAGTTTAGCTATTAGGTGGCACTAACGCCTGTACGCCAAAATGATTGCATGAAAGTGCATAGAGTGAAAATTGGCATATTAGGAGGTATACAAAGCTTGTAGGTGTTGTATGGTTATTTGCACTCATTGACCTCCCATGGTCATGCTAATCCGTCTTTGAGCTCGCTATACTCAAGCTTTACCATCAAACTTTACACTCTAAGGGCCTCATTACACGGAATGCGGTAAACCATGGTGCTAGCAGCACCATGGTTGCCGCCGGTACCATACCGGCACCACCATGGAGAAAAGGGGAATTACCACCCCATTCCAAGGTTGGCGGGGCGGTAATTCCCCCTTTCTCCATGGCCCTTCCCCATTCCCATTTTTTCCCCATAGGGCTCAATGGGAATGGGGAAGGAGCTAATTACGGTACCGCAAATTGCGGTACCGTAATTAGCACCAAGGTCCCTTTGCGGGTCCCAACTTTAACGGCTGGTCTACACCAGCCGTTAAGGTCGGGTCCCGCAAATGGACCTCATAGTAAGGCGGTAAGGGTTTACCGGTACCGGTGCCCTTACCGGTACCAGTAAACCCTTACCGCATTCTGTGTAATGAGGCCCTAAGTAACTGTTTTCTCAAAGCAGTCTTCTGAGAGTTAATGACTTAATTGGAGTTCTAAACTCTCTACTGGTGTAATCAAATCTCTTAACCAGGTCTGCCTTCAGCCACTCGATTTATAAGCACTATGCGTGTCCTTCACTGAAGTCTTGTTAAAAACAAGCATTGGCAAAACCAACAGTTTTGGCTTGTGTATATGTAGTAGGCATTTGGCCGGCACTGCTATTAGATGCCCTGGTACTCGCACCATGTTGGACCTGTTGGATCTGCGTGATTTTTCCGTCGCGGAAAAGTCAGCGATGGAAAAGTTTGCATGAGAAATGTGCGAACCACAAAAGGTTTGCACATTTCCCATGCGAACACGCATTCAAAACCCCTGCTTACCTACACCTCCACCCACACCCACAACATACCCACAACAGTCCCCCATCCACACCCTCAAAACCCCCCCACCCACACCCTCAATATAAACAAACCTTACTTACCTTTCTTACACACTGTGTCCCTGCAGTGCCAGTTCCCTTTCACTTCCGTGATCGGGAACCGGCGCCGCAAGAACCTTTTCTTTTATTTTTTTTTGGGAGCTGCAGGGGTTTCCTCCGCAACCCCTGCTCACTATACCACACAGTATAGTGAGCGGGGTGTTGCAGGGGACAACACCGCAGCCCCTGTTTTTTTGGGGTTTTTTTCAGGTGTGCTGTGGGGTTGTCCCCCGCAACACCCCGCTCACTATACCACACAGTATAGTGAGCGGGGTGTTGCAGGGGACACCCCCACAGCCCCTGGAGTAATTTTTTTTATACTTACCTTTTGGTGTTCGAACCTTTGGTGGTAGCATTTTTCTGACTTTTTGTACGGTCGGACCTTTTTTTCGTCCGATCGTACAATTCCGGACGTGTTACCATCAATAGCCAGTTAATACCACTATGGCAGTGCCTGGCAAGTGCAGCAGCATTTCCTATGCCTACACATAAGTCCAAATTGTTGGCATTGCCAATGCTTGTTCCATTCATGACTCCTCCCTGACACAACACTGATTTTTCCTCTGTCAGATCCCTCCAATTAAACATTTTAAATAATTTCAACAAAGTCAATTTCTTTGAAAAACAGAAATTATTTGATTAATGTCAATACTAAGCTTAATTTCACCCACTCCAGTACATTTATGCCGGTCTGATAGCACAGCGAGTAGAGCGCTCGCTTTGACATCTGTGCAGAACCTGCTGATGCAGGTTTGAATCCCAGCAGGGCCAAACTCAGCCTTTCATCCTTCCGAGGTCGATAAATGAGTACCACACACTGTGGGTAATAATAAGCAGCGCTCAGATGCCTGAGGTTCATAGTGCTATATAAATGCTAAATTATTATTATTTGGCAGTTATCCGTCAGAATGAGTGCTTACCTGGCGTTTCTGCTCCCTTGTGTGTGCTGGCGACTTGTGGGGCTGCTTTTTTTCTTTCTTCTCCTGGCCCACGGTGTGGGTTTGGTGCCCAGTGTGTGTCCAGGTCGTCAGGGGACATCTAGGGTAGCTGAGAGTTGCCGATCTGCCCCTCTCTGGAGTGTTGTCTGGAAACGCAGCAACCCTAGCAGGTTTAGTAGTGGGGCTCTGCCAATACGGGGGTTTGTAAAATATTTCAGGCAGGTGGCATGTCACACTGAATATGCTTTGTATTATTGTGACTATTGCCTTTGAGAAGGACATGGTGTTTAGGCTGTTTCCCGCCTGAACTTTTTGGGTGTATGTTTTTATTTTTTTGTGCGTAGTGAGTTTTATTTTGATTTGAAGTATGCCAGTCACAAGAGCAAAGGGTCTCAATGTAACTTTTGGGCAGTCTGTCCCTTTAACCCCCTGCCAGACAGCATCTGGAATTTCTGGTCATGGGTTGAAGAAGGGGCTTGTGTATGATAATCTTAATACTGGGATAGATGACAGATGTCTTGTTGTGCTGGATGATATGTCATTGACACCTCTGGCCAAAAAGTCCCGAGTTGCTGATGTATTAGCCAGTAGTGAGCGTAGGAAGCAGCGTGTTCGGGAGAGGAGAGAAAGCCTTTCTATGGATAATAAAAAATCTGATGGTGATGTGGCCTTTTTGGGACATAATATGATGGCCTTGAGTGAGATAGAAGAGCATTGCATTACTGTGGGAGAAGAGACTGTTGGATTGGGCAATGCTTTGTGGAAAATCAAATCAGAGATAGGGGCAACTTGTCGGCCTTCTCTGGTGGATTCAGTTGTCCTCCCAAGAAAAAGTAAAGGTAATTTTATCGCTTAAAGTTTAATATTATCCTCGACAGATCTTTCCTGCAGGGAGGGAGAATTGGCTGTGCATTTAGGGCTGGAGGATTGGAATTATGTGAAAGACAATATCATTCGAGAGATTATGCAGTGTAGAAACTTTGCAGAATTGTGTGTATGGGTTGATCCTTTGGAGAAATCTGCCTCTCAATTTTTACCAACTAAGGTGGATAATTCTGTTCAGACTATTCTGAAGCCTAATATGGCAGATCAGTATTATCAGACAGATTTTGGAGTGAATGATTCTGTTTTAGTGGGGGGAACATTCTGCTCAAATGCTTGAAATTAAACCTGTCGACCAAATTACTAAATCTACCTTTTCTAGGACAGCCGTGGATAGTAAATGCTGTAAGGATAGTCCTAACAGAAAATCCTATGGCTATAAGGATCTTCCTATAAGTAAAACATACGTGCCTTGGATTGAGGATAAATCCTTGAGAGATTTTACCATGGATGAACGAAACTTTATAATTGTGAATGTGAGAAGCCAATGGTGAACGAGCTTAAAGAAGTGCTTAGAAACAAGGTGAGGGCCTGGCTCTGTCAGAAAACTGGGCCTGGGGTCATTAGATCTTCTGACTTTAAGTTTCTCTGGCGGCTTGAACTGAGGGGCTGGTGTTCCCAGGAATCAAGGTATTGTATACTGGTTGAGTGCTATTACATTGTTTCAGCATCAGTCATTTTTACAACTGACTTTTAAACGAGTACAAAATTACGAAAAAGGTTATCTAATTTTTTTTGGGGGGGGGTGGGAAATGGTAGATAAGAGGTTGGGGGTCGGAAATAGTTAAAACATAGGTGGGGAAGGGGGATTTGGGGGCGGAACCCACCACAAAAAAAATCAATGACCTTTTTTGTAATTTTGTACTCGTTTAAAAGGCAGTCGTGAAATTGACTGACAATGATAGAACATAAAACCGGTTGCGTGGGGATGTAGTAATCTCCCCTATTTTCTAAGCATCTGTGAAGATCTGCATCAAGGTTCGACCAACCTAAGATTGATAGTTGATCTTGTATAGGATTTTCTTTTTAGGTGTTTTTTGTGTGAATTTATGTCTGCATTTGGTTTGTGTTTTGTTAGTCTTGTACTGTGATTTTCATTCATAATCTGATTTTTTAATGTTTTGTGTTGTTATATTTCTTTGTTATGTTAGCGCCATTATGCCTTTGGCCTTGTCCTGTGTGCTATATAAAATAAAAAAATAAAAAATGTATGAAAAACATTTTAGTTGAACCCTCCAAGTAAGCCATATTGAAGTGCCCAATTTTCACCTATGATAGCTTTTAGAAGTTGAATGTTAAATATGGAGCCCTGTATAGCACAATACTTGTCATAAACGGATGAACTGATTGTGTTATAGATGCTTGGTATAAGGTAAAGATGGTTGGTGCAAATGATGGATGATTGTGGAAAGAGCAGGGGTGACAGGCAATGCTTTATCTCCAGTAACATCTCACAGTGAGTACCTTGTTGGTCTTGGGCACAAAACAGCCATGTAAGTGCATACATCATGAGCACTATTCATGCCACTTGCCTTCTGGCAATGCTTCAAATGCCATGCTGCTCACTCACCCAAACACAATCTGAACATCTAAACACATTCAAACGAACTTAAAAGTCAAATTCCTCTTGCTTGTTAAGAGGGGTAATATGGTGTAGCATGGCCATGTGCAGACTGAGCAATACACGTGAGTTTGGAAAGCACTTTACAATTGCAAAGCCCACTTTGGGCCCAATGCATGCTAATTTAGTCCCACTCATTACTTCTAATCTTGGAGTTCGCCTTAACATCATTCAGCTCTTTCCCAGGAGTAATATACTTTACTAGAACAGATCTTTTGTGAAGCTTTTGCGTTTTTAAAGTTTTACCAGCCTGTATGGTTGATGAGAGAGACAGTCAACTCATAGTGTATGGTCCCGGTGTCCAAGGAAGCGAGACACTCCATCAGGGCTTGCCTGTACAGCCAGGCAACAAAGTTGACATCAGCAACGGGGTACACTGAGGACTGATGACTTTGATATAAAATCCAACTTTTCCATTGCCTTAACATGTGCTCTTGTTCACAATTTCAGGCCTTCAAATCTTCAGTCCATCCATTGGGAAAGCTGCTGAAGACCCTTGTCGGAGCATTCCAGGCTACGTACTCTGGACTGGGAGCAAGCAAGCACCTCTTAGATATGGCCCAGGAGGAGGTTAAGCACCATGCAAATCAAATATGGGGCTTCTGCAGGTGAGTCCAAAGAAAAATATTTTCACATTTTTAAAAATCGTGCAGCAAGTTCAAAGCAGCAGACTATCATAAGCTTGTGAATTAAATATTTCAATTGGTCACAGATTAGGTAAAGGGGCCATCTAGTGAAAATTAATCGTGTACTATTGCCTTTGTCAATTTCTGCATCATCAATACTACATAACAATGTCCATTTGAGTGTTGATGCCTGGTTGGTTTTCGAAACGTATTGATCCATCATTCACTAGATAGCTCTTTTAACGTTAGCAAGTATAAACACAAATGCATTAAATCAAAAGCATAGAGACATTTGCGTATGTGTGCAAACATTCAGCATAAAATATGTATCTGGATCATCCAGGACTATAAGTGGGTCATGGCCGAGACCCAGCCGTCTCGTTAAACCGCTCCCACGCCAGGGCTCCCTCGGTATCCCACTAATAAGCAACTGATATGATTTTGCCTATGAGCGTCTGGAGCACGATCGATTTATAAAGTGCGAAAGGAAAATATTATGGAAAATTAGTCTGCGTCCTCTACTAAAGAAAAGCAGCAGCTGTCCCTGTTACCTGAAGCTATCCAACAGAGTCCGTGACGTAACGTGAATGAAAGGTGTAAAAGCCTTACGTAAGCCTTTTACAGCTTTCATTCACCTTTTACAGCGTTCATTCACCCCACACCCCGTTTTTGTCCATTCGTATGGCGAAGAGGAGGGGCGCAACACAACTTGTATTTCCACCACCTTACTCCTTTGCTGCCATAAAAATGACCCAGCATTTGTACCGGCATGTATTTTCCTGCCAGCGCAAATGCTAGGGATCCCTATGGGGCCTCCGACCTTTATGTGATAGCATAAAGCAGTCGGAATCAATAGGGATCCATTGTACATGCAGCCAGCCATGTATGGCAGGCAGCATGTACAATCAAGCGCTTCCTACCATGCGTGCATGGAAGGCAGCATTTAATTATAATTGAAAACGGTGGATGCCAATGCGAGCATGGTAAGCAGGGTTTACTCATTTGCCCAGTGCAGTGCAAATGTTCATGTCAAAAGGCGGCATAGACACGTGTACGTCGACTTTTGACCTGCATATTTAAACTCTGGTGTGCAAATGACCAACATTTGGTAAGCAGGGTTTACTCATTTGCCCAGTGCAGTGCAAATGTTCATGTCAAAAGGCGGCATAGACACGTGTACGTCGACTTTTGACCTGCATATTTAAAGTCTGGTATGCAAATGACCAACAATTGGTTAGCAGGGTTTACTCGTTTGCCCAGTGCAGTGCAAATGTTCATGTCAAAAGGCGGCATAGACACGTGTACGTCGACTTTTGACCTGCATATTTAAACTCTGGTGTGCATATGACCAACATTTGGTGGTGGGGAGCCGCCTACGTGTATGTCTACGTGTATGTCACACACCGCCTAGGAGCAAAATGAGCTCTAGAAGATATGGCCTGTGGCCTGCAGACATTTTACTGTTATGAGACAAATGAAACGAACATCACGCCCAATGCGCATTGTGTTCAAAGGTTTCCTGCTTGAACCATTAACGCACACATATTTGTCAAATATAAACATCTGCGATCAATTATTGTGTTCCCAAAATGCTCTTTGATGTTATGCAAAGCAGTTAAGATCCCATTTTGGTTGTATTTCTGACACTCCCCTTTCTCATAGGTGATTAATTTACAAGAGACAAGAAATTGATTGAGAAAATGTTAAATGCAATCCACATTCCATCCAGTCACTATTGTACTATTTCGCTACTGAGTGAGATAAACAAAATGGCGGCTGCAGCTGCACAGTGAATGAGTGTTTTTCTTCAGTGTATTGATAACTCTAGCAAACAGGAGTACTGATGGTTCGTCTACCCTGGTGCTGACCTAAATAAATGTTGACATATTCCTTTATTTTTCCAAAATCTCTTGAGAGATTATATTTTTTCCATCCCAAAAGTACACGCGATATAATGAAATGTGGATAGATTTTTAATACTTTTTCCTTTGTTTTTCAGGGATTTACTAAATATGGCTTCACAGCGGGAAGGCCGAGATATTTTGGAGTTCGAAAACCAAGAAAAAAGGTAAACGATTCTGTAAAACATTTGTACTTGCTATTGCATTCTCATGCAGCACTTGCGCTTAGTAGCCCTCAATTTGCATCGTGTTCATATTGCTCGGCGAGTCAGTGTGTGGGCCTCGGAGAGCCTTCAGTGACCTGCAGGTCTTGTGTTCAATCGCAGTATACTGGTATTCCCTTTCATCCTTCCGAGATACCAGCAATAAATATTGTTAAGAAGCACAGTAAGAGCAACGGTAGTGTGTAGCATCCTAAAACAACAGGGATACAAGGCAGGAAATATGTAACACCTTGCGTTATTAACTACCCCCAAAACACATTATTGACAACTACTATATTGATATCAAACGTACACATTATTTCATGTCCAAAGACCACAGGGCAGTGTTCAAATCACATAACACTTTTAATGGATTAACCATTCAGTTCTCGAAGCCCAATCATTGCATTTCATGCTAATATGCTGATTTGCAAAACATATGTTATGGGCCTCCTCTGTTGTTTCTTTTCATCTCCTCAATAATGCAGATACATTTTGAAGTATTCTTTGCTTTGTGACACTTTCTTGAACTCAACCACGCCCAGATTGACAAATGAGAGCAGGCATGGCTTAACATAATGTAAAAAAAAGTAAAGCATTTATTGACCATAGCTCTTCATTTCAACTGATGGAGGCCTGTGTAACAGTGAGGTACTGGTGCCCAAAAATAATCCAGGAATAACAGGTATTCACTAAGATTCAAGAGGGAAATCCAGCCAAGCAACCCCATTTCGGATCATTAATAAGAAGGATTCCTATTTGGTGTGCATTAGATTGAACCTAAAATCCCTTGGCCTACCATAAATGTCCATCCAAGCCACTGCAATTCCCCTAGCATTCTTTGTGCAGAAACCAGAGAGATGAGCTGAACAAACTATGCAAACTATGCAAGCACTGTCTACTAAACCGTTAACAGCCACCATACGTTCCCTGAAGAACATTGTAAGATGAACCAACCTAAAATCTACCACTTGCCCATTTCATAGTCCTGGGTTCACCAACAATGCAAGTGACTACATGAAATACAAGACACAGGTGAAATGAGATCACTTGATAATAAGCATGTAAGAAGTCGCAATGCATGTCTGCGTGAACAATAAAAAAAACAGATCAAGATATCTAACCAACTGCTTTAGCCGTTCTAGAAATGAAGGCACAGGAAACGTGATTCATTCATTTTGTCATTTGTATAGTGCCTTTCCCCAGAATTATGGCCCCAACGTGCTGTTGGTTGAAGGCCCTCCGCGGGACCGGAGTCCAAAATTTGGGAAAATTAGGAGGTGCTGTTATGCGTGTATGCATTTCAGCCATTTAATTTATGTGAGAGTGGCCAAGACCCTGCTAGTCGCCCATGTCTGAATGTCATGTGTATGGGTGCAGCGGAGGTATACTATAGTCTAAAGGGGGAGGATTGTGTTTAAGGAGATAAGAGTTATGTGTAAAGCTACAGTTCAAATTTCTGTCGTTAAAGTTAGCTTCAATCGTATGGCAGATGTGTTGTGCAATAGTGGTTGTGTTATATGTAAGTGCAGGGTATGTGGAATGAGCCTGTGCCTTCTGGTAAGTGGCGATGGTGCGGTGTTCGTGAGGAGAAATGAGTTAGCTGTACAAACAACAATGTCTACATCCTGGGCTCCATCTATGTACAAGGAGCCGTGCTACGTTTCACAGACGATCTAAGTGCTAAATGAATACATAATACCCTCTGAGAGGATCTTAGAGTGATAACTTGCCATTCCTTGTTCCTTCTAGTCAGAGCACGGTCCCCTTTCATGGTTACGTGCGGCGGCATGGCCCACCCTCATGTGCTTTAGAGTTGCATACAGTGCAGGCCACGATGGAGGGATGCAAGGTGCCTGAGTGTCCTCCTCCCTATTGATCACAGCAATTTTCCTGAGGTGCAATTTAAGTGTGAAGCATTGTCCACCCTCCAAGCCCTTATGCGTGCAATACCGGCCCAAAGTGACGATTCTTATCATGAGCACGTTACCATATGCCATTAGGCCAGATGCAGAAAGTGGTTCACTAACACAGTTGGGCCAAAATGAAAGATGAGACTACCCAACACAATTAGGCTAAATGCAAAATATGGCTATCTTACACAATTAGGCTAAATGCACAATATGGCTAACTAACAGAGTGGGGCCAACATGCAAGATGAGGCTAAACTAGACACTTAGGCTAAATGCAAAATATGGCTATCTTACACAATTTGCACAGAGCCAAATATCCTTTGCCAAAGGCTATTGGCAATTACATTTTTGTACCCTGCTAACACTGTTTCACCGTCAATGCTGCACATAATACCATCTTGCTAGCACAACTAATCTAATCACTTCCTCACAATGCCTAATGACCCCTCACCTGCTGCCTGAGACCCTGGTAATTTTCCATGGCCAACTCACTATGCCATTTGAGCACCAGAGATCAACGGTGGAGTAAACCAACCAACCCAGTAGGATGAAAAAAGGAAAAACCACAGTGCCCATCCATGCTCAGCCTTTCTCCCGCTTCCCAGGAACACAAAATGCAAAATAACTTGTTGTCTTTACCAATTGTAAATACAACACAACCTTGCCTGCCCAGCATGCATCAGGCAATTCTGAGTACCTCAAGAACATAACAATGGGAGGTCCATAGAGATCACTACCACTTGTGGAGCAAGGTAAACCTTCACAGAAAAGACAGCCCCCATCATAGGGATGATTGCGGCCTGAAAACATGCGTGCACCGGCAGAGGCCCCCAACATATAGAGCAATCATACGGCAAACCAGCAGCCGCACTGCAACATTTGTGTCTTTGTTCCTTCTATGACTAAGTTCATGATTCACATAGTTATTTGCCCT
The DNA here is from genome assembly GCF_040938575.1 of Ambystoma mexicanum. NCBI lineage: Eukaryota > Metazoa > Chordata > Amphibia > Caudata > Ambystomatidae > Ambystoma > Ambystoma mexicanum. The sequence continues at coordinate 171,473,855 of NC_090924.1, read as the reverse complement.
GCACAAATTGGCCAAAAATCCTGACCCCTCGTGCCCTGCACATGTATATGAAAGCCAGCCCCACAAGAGCACTAGCCTTCGAGACTTTCCGATCTATGAACAATGTCCCAACGCTAACAAAGCTGCTCAGAAACCCACCGATACACCTTGTGTTAATGAGATACTAATGAAGTTGCCATTTTGTAAGTCCAGAGACCAATGATTTTCTACATAATTTAATAGCTATGCTTACCACCGCCAGCTGAAAAGGGAGCCAAGCAGCAATACAATCGGCCAAAACCCAATAATTGTCATTATCCACAAATTCACCACCAGTAAATACCAATGCCTTCAAAGCAGTACAATAAGCCACCTTATGCAGAGTAATGTGAACCACCAAAGGTGAAACCCCTGCTTATAAAAACACGCCAAGTACCTCTAGTGGCAAGCACCACTTTGTTGACTCGATCATCACATATCCTTTTAAGAAAACTCTGAACGCCCATGCCCAGTCGCGTGCTATCTGCGGGATAGGAACCTGGATCGCCAGCGACAAAGGCAAAGCATTCATCTCCTGTGCAACCGCTCTCTCCCACTCAAACCTAAACTGCTAAAATTACCCCACACCACATAGGAATGTAATATTCGACCGCTGTCTTTGCACGCTAAAACCTAAGCTGCTAAAATGACCTCACATGGCACAGGACAATAATCTAGAGAAGTGACAGTAGTTACCTATTATGGGCAGGTACGCATCGACCGAAGCTGTGTTATAATGTTCTCGTCGTGAGACAAAAGCATACTATATTACTGATCTCCAACAATCGAGAGCACCGCTTACGCCACCAGTCGAGGCGTTGCTAGGGAGAGGTAAGGGGGCTATAGCATCTGGTCTTTTGGTTGTAGCCCCGGACAGAATCTCAGGAGCTACAACCAAAAGGTTAGCTCGCCCCCTGTTCAGACAGTTCCAACATTAGCGCAGCCCCAGGTCTTTTCCAGACCTAGCAACACCCCTGGCCACCAGTGTACACTCCTGCTTTTACTCCACGCTCTCTGCCCTGCCAAGCACAACCCGTTGCTTTTACCAATGAACTTGGCATAAGGCCCCCAAACCTGCCGCATTAGCAGCAAAGAAGACAATTGCAAGAAACCTTGTTTGCTTTCCCACAACCATACAAGAGCCAGATAGACCCTCCTAGTGCTGTGCACGTTACCTCTTGTCGATTGAGGAAAAACGGCACCCACACAAGGAAACCACTCAGAAGCACATAGGCTGAGGGCAAGCCTGTAGAACTTTGTGCCAATTAATGACTTGCTTCCAGAAGCACCAGAGTCCTGCACTCCCAAAACAAAAATGTTAACCTTTCAGATGTTACCATAATGTTGACAACCATAATATTTTCAAAATGTTCCCATCAGAATGTGCTAGAACTGCCAACCTTCAACGTAAATTAAAGTAGTCTGTCATGTTTGCAATAACAGCAGGGTCCGTTTAGCACGTCTGCACACTCGCCAACAAATATTCCTGTAACCATAATGTCAAGGATAGGATGCAGAGGTACCAGACTAGGGTCTTCTGACCTTACCGGCATGGACCAAAGCCCTTTGCTTCTTTGGGCATACATCATTCAATTCCAGTTGAAAACGAAACAAGTTTACCGTTCCTGTCAACGTAGCGACTCAAATATCCTCCTCTGCTATTCTACCACTGTAGCACTCTGCACGGCATCCCGCACGACCGCTCTATGCTCCATGGAGGGATTTAACACAGCCAGTTTGAGGCTTCTATGCAGTAGTCACTACTCCCGACACGGCGCGAACGCACGGAGAGCAAATCAAATCGTGTGCTGTGACTCACCCAAGGCCGCAAGAGAGAGGACAGAGTTGAACCTGCAGCAGGGAGTTAGAGCGGAGAAAGAGGCAGATTGATGAAGCAAAGAGAAACGTTACATACCTACCGTGTCACCCAGTTTCTAGTGCTGCTCAAACCGCCCCTGAAGTGACCTCAAAATATGTGCAGATCACCCCTTTAAAAACTCTTTGAGCAGCAAACGTAGATAATTGACTGTGGTACTTAATTTCTATGTGCACGCACACGCTGAAACATGTGGCATTGCATCTGACTATGTGCGTACACAATGGAAATATGCTACTCCATATTAAATAGCATTTCCTTGTCTTCTATTTAGCAATGAGAGGCCTTCATGATCCGATGCATCCTTTAAAGGTCGATTAATCTATGGATCCTAATTATCCTGTTGATTCACATGATCAACAATTGTGTCACACTTTGTGACACACACATGAATGAGGCAGACTTGGTGTGTAGCTTTCATTTTTTTTTTTTTTAAATGAAGTGCCAAGTTCGAGTATGCTCTTCCTTTTTTGCGTAGACTTGCATAATAGCCTGGCATTTAAGGGGTTAAGAAATAGATTAGATGCTGGCAATAGAATAAGGTTATATAACACCAGTAAATCTTATTTCACAGTTCATCATATGAGGTTGGTCTCAGGACTGTAGTTGGTAATACCCATGAGGCTAGACGCCGCAGCCTTTAAGTAGCATGGTCTAGAGCAGGAAAGGCAAAGTTACCCCAGCCATTGTAGAACATCTTCCTCCTCAGTCCAGAATTTGCAATCACTGAGCCAAATGTAAATATCTTCTCACACTTTCCCCACACTGCCCGTGAATGTATCCTATTTATCATCCCTGACTTTACAAGTTGTACCAGCCCTTTCCTGCCAGTATTGGGAAAGGATTCTGGCCTTTGCAAGTTGTTTTTGGTATTGATTTGTATAATCAGCTAACACCTCCCAAACCTAAGTGGCTTCACTGCATCACTGCTCCCCGGATATCCCTGGAAGGAAGGTTTGGAAAGGATTGGTGGCCATCTTTGTTTCCATTTAGGACAATGGGAAAAGGTCAGCACTATGCATTGTAGAGCCTTGCTTCTTCTTCTTATCTTGCAAGCGTTTACTTGTTTTACTTAGGTCGGAAAGCTATTGGCAAACCTCGATCATTTTAGATGATGGAAGTTCTCAGGCTTACCAAGAATAGATTTAGATTTGTGTTGAGTCACTGTAAGTTACACTTCTAAACAAAAAATAGATATGATGCTACAAATGTTGATTGCATTATAGCAAGGCATTAACATCTATGTTCAGATCTATGAAATTACTAAACATACTCCCTTTACACTGAGGTCAGTGTCTCCTGGGTGTATTTCAAGATGGATCCACAAATATATGGGAAAAGATAGGCCCGCACTTATTGTGGGGATTCATACAATTCAGAACATGAGAACGGCTCAGCAGCTATGAAAACACTGTAGTATCACACACAGACATTTCTTGAAATTCCTACTAATTAGGGACTGTGTCAAGCGGGAAAATCAGACAAATTCATGGAGACAGCATGAATCACAACCACACATTTATATATGTCATTTATAGATCAATTGGAATATATTTCAATGAAAACTGGTAGCTGATCATACAGTATTTAAATATATTATTCCAGGCAATGGAAACCTTAAGCCCTTCTAGAGAATTGTTTTCATTTTTATTTTACAGCCTTCAGATGTTATAAATATGGGAAGAAATCTAAAGAGTTTGACTGAGATGCAATGACCCTTATGCTGATAAGTACATATGTTTGTTGAGCGTAAGAATGAATACGGGATGAACATTTTTCTTTACTATTCTTAGGGAATTTTCCTTCCTGTATATTATTTCTAGTGGGAAAACGATCACAGTGGAATTCTCACATACAGACAATAATGGACATGGTAACCTAATGTTTATCTTGATGACTTTTGCAAATTTGATTTTTAATGAGGCATGGATAAATACATACCACCAAAATGTATCCACTCAAAAGAATTGTGCAGTAAGGGAGTAACGATGCATAACGTGGAAGACAGAAGGTAAATGTTTACACTTGAATTCATCAGATTATACATTACTCTTAAGAAACAAAAATGCAGAAGAAGACCACCTCAGCGTATTCCCTGATAGTATTATTGTGTCAGAAAACTCTATAACTATGCAAACAAAGAGAAAGACTATGGGCTTTTTGAGCTGTCATGGTTTTGGGTAGCATCCGTCTCTATGTATTAGTGTAGTGTGCAGTAGCCTGTTTGTATGTGAGTCAAAATGTCCTGACTTTTCCATGTGGACTTGCGTTCTCTAACACTGACATCATCGTGTTGCTATATATTTAGTTTAATCAGGTGTTTCATAGGCTGTGGAAATGATCAAGAGACTAACAGTATGAACATAGACAAAGGTGCTTTGCAGCAACAACACAAGCAGATTAAATATTGAAAAAGTAAATCAGGCACAGTCCAAAGAAAATTGCCAGAAAAGGATCAATGGTGATGGTAGATACAAGGTGGTCAGTGGAATATTAACTATATCCCAGGTGGTACACAGAATGGTATATCTTTTATCTCTGCCTAGCATCCTCCCCTTTCCATTACTGCCTCCCTTAAGGTTCCACAACCAGTCTTCTATTAGCTCATAGACCTCCATCTCTGGAAGCACAGCCCACCTTCTCTACCACTTTGAAGAATGTCTTCATGGACGTGACACTTGCCCTACTCGGTCAGAGCTAGTTTCAGCCTGTCACATGACCTACCAGTGGTTAGGTAATCAGAACCCATGTCACCTTCAGCAGCAACCTCCCTTAGTGGCTTCACCCTGGATCAATTGTCATTAGGCATGAGGGACCTCCGCCCTGTTTAGTACCTCCACCAGGGCACCCATAGCTAACGTAGAAGAAGACACATGTGACTCATGTTTCGTTCCCTAAGGACTGGGAAAGGTGTAGGGCTAGAATCCAGCTCCCTCAAACTCAGGTAAGCTTTCACCACGTGCTTTATTCCCACATTCATCCCTCACCATTCTACCCCTGACACACACACATACATACATACTCACACACACAAAACATTCATCTCAACCGCATTATCCACCAATGGACCCAACCACATTCACACCCCATTCATCCCAACCACCCAAACACCCCCAAACACTACACCACAGGCATCTGTGACCTCATCACCTACTGCAACCTGGGCATCATAGAAATATGGCTCACCTGAACCTCACACATATCCTGGACATCCTAGTCTCCAAGCGTTACAGCATAAATCACAACTACCAGAGTAGTAAAACCGAGGCAGCATAACAAGGCCCCTTTGAATTGAATCCTCCTGGAATCCCCCGCTCTCAACACTATGGAACTCCTCATGCTCAGCTTCCCTAGCTAACATGTTCAAATGGTCACCTGAAGTGTTTACTATCCAAAAGTGATACTTCAGTTCTTGGAGAAATTATTAACTTCAACTCTAGAGCCTCAGCCAACCATACCAGCAAGGCCTACCATTGTGGCTCCAACCTACCAAGTTCAAAAGCCATCAAGAAGACCATAGAATCACTTGTTAGCCACCTAGATGTGCTGTAAATTAAACAACGCATCACTGAGCCCTGCCACCATCAACCACTGTTAACAACCTTAACCTTATATTCACTATGTACCACTCACTATAGAATGTGTTTCACCCTGACCCGTGACAGACCATACTGTCATTCTTGTCAAGCCTCACCACAGTCCATCCAACCAACGTGGCCAAAGTCATCCTGGCTCACACCATCATCCTATTGACTGATATCAACACCCTGCTTTCAACCACACTCTAACATATGCTGTCAACACCCAGGCACCCATGAAACCTTAGCTTAACAATCTCAAGATTTATGAACCTTGGTGTACGCAGGAACTCATAGACAGCAAATGTTCCATCCACCAACATGAGAACATCTGGAAAAAAACAACAACATGTAGATCTCATCACTTTAAAGACCCTCTGAGATCCATGCATATCTCTCATCACAGCAACCAGAGGCAACTACCACAGATCAGTCATAACAGAACCATCCCACAAGGGTAAAGCGTGCTTCAATGCCACAATACACTACAACAACCTTCTATCAGATCCCACCATGCCTCAATCCACATAACCATTTAAACAACATCAACACATTCTTTATGGGTAAAATAGACCTTAAGCCTTGACAAACTTCATATAATGCAATTTGCAGGCCCCGTTATTTCTTTTGGTACAATCTGTTCGATCTTGTGAGTGTATATGACATACTTTTGGTATGGTCGAATCCCAGGTCAAACTCACAGTGTTTTTCCAGGTCTCTTGTGTTGATTTGTGCTGCAATCTGAAACCTTGGATCTCAGAATGAATCTTGGGTTTACCTATCAAGTTCCTTCAGCTAATCGAAGTCCCCTTGAGCTGATTTGTCAAGTTCATTGAGCCATTCAAAGCCCTCAAATCTCTCAACGGAAGTGTGAGGCTCTATAAAGGTATTGGATAACTTCCTGCGTCTTTGTGAGGTTTGGTAGGCTGTGAGGGAAGGTGGTATATAGAGCAGGCTCACACTTGGTGGGTGTTTGGAGTGTTTTCGAGGTGTTCTAGGAGCATTTTTTGGACTTTGGTGTTTATTTTTTCTTTAATTTGGTGTTCTTTGAAGAGTTGTTGTGGATCATTTTGTACATCGTTATCTGCTTATTGTGCGTTCAGTGTTTTGTGAATTTGCACCATTAAAAACCATACCCAAAATCTCTGGCCTTTCCTATTGTCCCTTTTCCCTTTTGCTTCCACTGATAAAGCTTTTAAATTAAAAAAAAACATGTCCTGTCTCCATTCCTTTCCCCCCAAAAAACAAGAAAAAACAAAATATGATGTTCACCGTTTAGAGTTTCTTAGTTGATGATATATATGTAGAGTACTGCAATGTTGTTTTTCGTTGTATCTTGTTCTTTGGGTGTGGTGCCCTAGTTAAAAAAGTATCTAGTTCTCTTACAAGGAGAATGGAACAATCATTGCAGTGGGGGTGAATGAGCTGGGAGGAGAGAAGGTAGATCTGCATTTCCCCTTTCAGGAGTAGGAGTATCCCTCCATGATTCATAAGAAATATGGAAACCTTGTACTGTTCGTTGGCACTGGTTCACTGGTATAGGCTGCACAGCATCACAGGGCTTCTTGGTTGGAAGAATTGCTGAGGCGTATGGGATGTCTGCAGGAGAAGGGGGAATGGAAGAGGAAGCAGGCCCATTGAGTAAGACCCTCTTAAGCACAGAGGCAGGGGCTCCACTGGAGGCTCCCATGTGTTGTGTTATGTTATTTCTCTTTCATTTCTGACAGCAATTGATGTGTGTGATTTGTTTCTCTGACACATAGAGGCACAAGAGTCTTCACCAAGCAAGGCACAGGTGTAGAGGAGGTGGATGTTCTTGTGGAGGAGCAGCCTGTGGTGGTGCCTCAGCAGGCAGTGGACCTACCTTAAGGAGAGCTGGTAGAGGAAGGTGGTGAGAATGTGGCAGAGGAGGAGTTTTGCCCTGTGCATGCCATTGCAGAAGTGGCAAGGCAGGCACAGGCATCTCAGGGAGCAAAGACATCTTCCTCCGCACAGCCCTCATAGTCTTGGGTGGGGCAGAAGTTTGACCTGCCACTGGGGAAGACTGAAGGGAGACAGGTGTGAGGCCTTCTACATGATGGAAGGCTGTGGCAAAGGGTGAGGTGGGGCAGAAAAGCAGGGGCTGCATCCAGTGGACGACTTTTCTGCAAAGCTGTATCACGAGTGGCGCCAGGAGATTAACTATTCAAATGAACCCCCTTGCACCACTAATCCCACATGTGACCTGGCTGCTACCACAGCCCCCTCTAATGGAAGTGATGATGCAGGTCACAGTACATCCCAGGAGCAGGGTGCAGCATTACGCCACAATTGGGCGCACCATGGTAAGAATTAGGCAACCCCCTACACCACCTCAGCCTGCCCAATCAGTGCCAGTGACAGTGGTGCCTGTGGGCACGGCCCACTGTTGTCAGTGCCTCCATAGCAAGCAGTATGAGGCAGTAAACCAATAGCAATGCCTTTGTTTGGGAAGAATCTGCAAGACTGGGTAAAGAGGCATGCAGGCCCCTACTTCATGCGATTCTTGATGCCTGTCAGATGGAGAGCTAAACGCCTTTGAAAATGAGATTGTCATGGAGAGACAGTTCTTCAGCACCATAGTTCCCTCTTGTAGCAGGCATGCACAGGGATGAAGCAATGAGGCAGTCAAGGAAGAGTGACTGTCCTCTCACGGAGACTGCCCACACATGAAACAGGCAGCGCTATGAGCCTCCTGTAAACCTTAGGGGTTCATACATTCTGTTTGAGACCCTGTGAACTTTGAAGGGTTTGGGGGAGGAGAGAAGAAGAAGGCGCTGCATTCACCCTTGCATGGGGAGGAAGATTACCCTATGATTGATGAGGAGAATGAGAACCGTCTGCTGTTTGTTGACACTGGTTCACAGGCACGAGCCCCTGCCTTGCTGCATAAGCTCAACTCAAACAGGCACACCAGAGGGGGAATCAAACTGAGGCACACACTGCAATAACTAATCTGGTTGGTGGCCCCCTGGAAAGGGTAAAGCACAGAGTAGACATTGACATCAGATCCCATTGACTTGTATAACGAATGCAACATCTAGAGCTCTCCAGTGAGCATAGTGTGATGGTATCGCACTACTCACATAGCCTGTCCAGCCCATGCAAAACAGAGCTCCGACAAATGGCTCTGACGTCTTTAGGTAGTGTAGTGGTGACTTTGGGCATGGTAAGTTTAGCTAAAATGTGAAGCTCTCTAGGCTACAACAACCAATTCTATCACAGACAGAACATTACCAATAAAGTGTATAATGTTCATGTGACAGTCACAACGCTAGGGATGTGGATTGTCTTATCGATTCAAAAGGCAGCAAGATGATTCAATCTATTCTCTACTTCAACAAATCCCAAATGCAAATTAGGAGGCTTTAGCCACTGTGCCGCCACCTCCTCCACCTTCTACCAGACATCAATTCCCCTGTGGCTTCTGCCCTGACATCCTTGCATGCACAAAGATGCTTGGGGCCCAACTGCATATACCTGCTGTCCCCTGGCATTACTTTGGGACCCCTCATGACATTGACACAATTGCTGTATATTATGATGTAATTCTGCAGATAGGAGCAATATGCTGATTGTCTGATAGTAAGGGAAGGGATGCAAATAAGATACTTTGCTTATTCCCATCTCTGCACATGGTGCTAAATCATATGGGACCACATACATGTGGGACCCAATTTGCTGCCTGCATTCCCTCGACACACTTGTTTTTCAGAGTATGCAAGTGGCTTGATTTGTTTGCTGTTCATTCTGTGTGAAGTGCTGCCACTTTTCATTGTATGCTAACAACACCTAGACTGAGCTCATCTGACTGTGATGGGAATGGCAGCAGTGGTGGTGTATGATGTGGTGTACTTAATGCTCTTTGACAAGCAGGCTGTTTCTCGAGGAGACCCTTCACAGGTGGGAGGTACACTTCTATTACTTCTACAGTCTCTGTAGCTTTTATGTAATTCTTATCCTCCTCAGTATCACTGCCTTCCAGCATCAATGCACATTCCTGCCTGGACTCTTTATATTGATCATCATCCATGGTGTCCTCAGTGATCGAAGTGAGTGGGAACGGGCGGGAGCGGTCTTCCACTACTTTTATCTTTTTTTCTGTTTATCACTCCTCGACCTTTTCCTACCATATTCACCAATCGATATATAGGATGTGTCCATTCATGTCCCTGTGCAAGTGTAAAGTTGTAATAGGAGTCTTAGTTACTAGTAATTTAGACTATTGCAATGCCCCGGCTGCAACACTTTGTCACATGTTGCACTAGGCTTTTGCCTTCCCTGCCCCCTGCCGAGACCACAGTTCCACTAATTTTTTCGGTACACTTCTACCACTGGGTGTCCTCAGTATCATTATTGTCATTATTAGAGGATGAGGGGAGTGGAGATAGAGACTTGAAATTTTCAAAGTCCTCTCACAGTTTAACAACACATTTTGCACTGAGTGGAGCATAACATGAAAGCGTAAGAGCAAGGTCTAATGCCTTTGCACTTTCATTTTGCCTCCATCTGATTTTTGTGCCCCTGCTTCTCCTCTTTGGTTTCCTGCTCCATCGTTGAAGACCTTGAGGGAGAGGGTACTCACGGAGACCATTCAGGAAACACTTGCTCAACCAGTGAGTGGTGGCTCCTGTCCACCATGGAGAAGAGAATGAGGCCTGGGGGTGGCTTGTTCTTTTTTCAAAAGCTGTTTAGGGCAGGTAGACCTATCATAGACTTCCAGAGTGAGCCATACCTTTTCAGGTGGAGTCACTCGAGTCCCTTGACCCCTGGGTTGCCCCTGGTGACTTTCTGGCATCTGTCAATCTAGATCATGCTTATTTCCACGTGCCAGCCATTGTGCGCACCAGATTTCTAACGTTTTGCCATGGAAGGATCACAGCATCAGCTTTGGGATCTCACTTTTGGATTGAAGATGGTGCCAAGAGTTTTCTTCAAAGTCCTGGGCCCCTTGGTGGGTGTTTTCGATCTCAGGGGTGCTGGCCTCCATCCATGTCTGGATGATTGGCTGATACATGCACCTTTCCTGGATCAGTCTACATGGGACACTGCTCTTGTCTGGACCACCTAACTCGCTTTAGTTGGCTCCTCATTACACAGAAGTTGCCCTGACACCAACCCAGAGCCTGAAATTCATGGGGATTCTGTTCAACACCTTGGTAGGTATGGTCTGTCTCCCTCCTGCCAGTACACTCAAGCTACAGACAAGACTCTCAGCTTGCTCTCTGACTTTCCCGAGGGAGCTTGAGCTCTTTCATGGCTGACAGTGCAGGGGAAATTGGCTGCAACGGTGTTCATCATGCCTTAGAAAACACATAAGCTCAGGCCTCAGATGAAACAGTAGCTCACCCTCTGGAAGATGTCCTCCCAGGGATACAGAGCATGGGTTGCCATAGGGAAGGGATTAGCCGGGAAGATGGATTGGTGGTTGTCGGACTCAGTCTTTTGCCAGGATTTCCCCTACCACCATCTGCTCCGATCATTTGCACAACACGTGGCAGTCACAGAATATGGGGAGGCACCTGCCACCAGCTTGCCATCCAAGGCAGATAGTCCATATCAAAAAGCAGCAAATCAGCCAATTGGAGGCAATCATCAGCAATTTGGCAGGTCCTTTGCTCCTTGGCCCACCACCTCCAGGAGAAGTACAAGCTTCTCCAGGCAAACAACCAGGTCACCATGACCTACATCAACAGACAGGTGGGGACCTGGTCTTCCACACTGACGGTAGAATCCTGCTAATGAACTGCGGTGTTGGTACGGTAGGGCCAAGGGGGGCACTGGCCTCCCCTGCAGAATGTTGTGCCTGCCGTTGTGCAACCCCTGCCCACTGACAGATGAAGACTTGCCCTGGGAGTGTTGCCAAGTCCGCTTTGGGCTTGTTGACTTTGCAGCAAAGCCCATTACATCTCACAGCTGAAGAGAGCTCCTTGACTGGCCTGCACGCAGCCCTGCCCTTTAGCGTGGCCTTAATGGCTTGCAATTACTCCTTTTTCCTATGTCTTATCTGAGGAGAAACTCCTAACTGCTGGCTTATTTAGTAGACGGGTGTACACTGACAAGATATTTAAAGTTATACAAGAATGCTTACTTTTTAAAAATTAGTAATTATGTCTAGTACTCTAACATGGAAAAATCGGAGTGCTTCATAAGGATAGTTAAATGTTCTTAAAAACTTGCACAACAAGCTGGAGGTTTGTGACAAATGTAATCATTATCCTAGTGAATTTACTACACACATTTTTGGGTGATTCCTAAAGTGAGAAAAGCGCAGTTGTGTAAAAGGAAGGCCTTTTTCAGGCTTGCATTATTTTGCATTCTGCGACTTCTATTTTTCCTTTCAGGATGTGAAAAATAAACCTACAACAATATTCTTTTGGCTTAACATGTTGCACTTAGGATTGACATATTATAAGTTTACTTTAATTTGAAATATGTATATTTTACAAGTAAACTATCAGAACTCTCACGTTTCCAGTGGTAAGGCATGAAAAGGACATCCAGTCCTGTTTTTCCCCTCTGGATACTGGGACTTGGATGTTTTTCTATCCCATTCGAAATTTAGGAAAACGACTTGTCTCACAATTACAAGCATAAACAGGACTGGGTTGCCTTCTCACGCATGACCATGGGCAACTTGAGCACTATGCTCTATCAGGCAACATTATTGTGGGATTTGAAATCCAAAATATAAAGATTTGTAGCAAGTTGAGCTTGAAAGTTATTAAAATCCCAGATTTAGTGTTTAACCAAAGTTTGTGATCCTGGCAAATAATGTCATCTCTTCATGTGTAGTGGACTGACCTCAGCAGAGCCAACAATTATTTCCTCCCCTATTGCTGCCAGTAACCAATATCGCATGGGCCGTCCATAGTATGGCTCCACAGGAGACTGAGGGAAACATTTTTCTATGTCCTGTTATGCAATGTTATTGAGTTTTGTGTAGTACACAGTCCACCATTTTGCACTAACTTATTTATTTATGTGTGCGTTATATTTTATAAAAAAAAACGTTTCACACAGTTTACACAGAAAAAGAAAGAGAGAAAAAAAACAAATTCAACATAGAGATCTTTACCGTACATCTTAAAACACCTAAAAGAATTCACACATTTAACATTAATAAAATCGTTTGATAAAATAATTTCATTATATCTTAAAAGAAAATGTATAAATTAATATAAAAGACTACACATACAATTCATCATGTCTCTACTAAAGTCAGTCTAGGGGAGAAGTTCTTAATTTGTATCTCTTCTACATATGTATATATATACATATAAGTAGGAATGTTCATTTGAGCCATGTATAAAATAGCACTGCCCTCATAGACAAAGACAATTTCCTGGAGAGAAAGGTTTGCATTTGAGTTAATTTGCATACCCACAACGCTTTGCTGTTGTGGCACAGAACTGGAGGTGAACTTCCAGCGATGACTACTAGGTGGCATTGTGGAATGTGTGACTTTACTCAAATGAACTTTCCTACTTTCACATTTCAGGGTTTAGATCGTGCCTTGATGTGCTGTCTTCTAGTTATTGTAATTCCTTGAGTGCTTTATGTTGTGTTCTAGGCAGACAGTTAGGAGCCGGCATGCCGTTCCCTTCGTTTGTGGCTGCGCGTGAACGATCTAAACCCTAAGAAGAACACCTTCCATGCATGACAGAATAGATATATTTCTTTCAATCTCCAGCCACTAACCATTGGACCTGTAATAGAAACCATACTGCTCTGCGATGTCTCGTTTCCAAGTAAAGCATGTTGCCCCTGAGCTATACTCCTAGCCCTGGAGTATCTGCAGACACTCACACGCAGCTTTAAAAGTAATTATCCACTCTCCAGACTTCAAACATCGCTAAGGTACACTTCTAATTACAACTAACTGTCCCTGGCCAACTAAAGCCTGAACTATAAGCTCAGGACCCCCCTCTCTGCACATAAAGACCTCAATTCCTCTTACATTTCACACTTGATCGCCCCTATCAAACTCCATAAAAGTAAACGTGAAACTCACCTTAATTCTTGGTTCACCCCCCATCTCAAAGAAATGCGCATCCAAAAACGCAAACTCCAAGCTATTTGGAGGCATACCTCTTCTGCTGACAATAAAACCACACTCGCCAACTTTGCCAAAAAATACAAGAAGGAAATAATTCAAACTAAAAAAGATTCATTCAATGATAGAATCAGTAAAGCCAACTCGAACTCCAAAGAGCTATTCACCATTCTTCGTGAATTGGAAAATCCAATTGCCCCTACAGACAATGTCTCCAAGGACAAATCCTGGTGCGCCAGCATCCAAAATGCCCTAGCAAATAAAATCACAACCCTTCAATCCAAAATTGCTAAGAAAAAAGCTTTCTTGAGCCCTAGTGGAACCCATACCACCCCACTGAAAGAGATACCCAGCACATCCACCCAAAGCAACCGTAAACCCTTCAGGTTTACTAATATTTCTATATTGGAAACTGAAAAGGTCATTCTATCCCTTAAACCATCGAACTGCCAAGGCGACAGCTGCCCTGCGCAAACCATCAAGGATGCAGCCAGAGATTTAGCACCCTTCATCTCGAAACTTATCAACGCCTCCTTCAACATGAGTACTGTACCCACAAACCTTAAAGAATCTTGGGTACTGCCCCTACTCAAAAAACAGACACTTGACCCAGCAATCCCCACTAACTACAGGCCTATTACTACGGTCCCATTTCTCCTTAAAATCATCGATAGAGTAGCCTACCTCCAAATCCAAAACTATTTGGAGACACACCAACTATTAGGTTCACGGCAATCTGGCTTCAGACCACTGCACGGTACTGAAACAGCCCTTATCGACACAAATCGCCGAGTTGAAGGATAAAGGTAGTACAGCTATGCTCCTCCTCCTTGACCTATCAGCGGCCTTTGACCTGGTGGATCATGCAGTATTATGCAACCACTTAGCGTCTGCCGCCCGTTTCTCAAGTGAAGCTATGGCATGGGTACAATCCTTCCTAGCTAACCGTACGATGAGAGTGTTCTCCCCTGTAGCGGCAGCGGACCCAATCCAGATCACTTGTGGTGTCCCACAAGGCTCATGTGTCTCCCCGACAATGTATAATATCTTTACTAAGCCTCTCTTCGACAAACTTGACAGATTAGGGGTAACCTATACTAATTATGCGGACGATACGCAGATTCTCATACCACTATCAGGCAACTTTGTCGAAGACACAGCTCTAGTAAACAAAATGTACCTCCTTATTCAGGCATGGATGGCCTCCCATGGCCTCTGTCTAAATGACGACAAAACTGAGATACTGATCCTGGGTTCCGACTCCAACCTAAAAAAACAGAGTCCCAACTATCGCAATTTACTACATAGATGGTAACACAATCAAGGTGGCTACTGAGGTAAAAACTCTAGGCTTTTACCTCGATTCCACTTTATCTCTTAAAAAACAAGTTAACACCCTGGCCTCCTCCACAGCGTACACCTGTAAATTAATCAGGACCTGTAGACCTTACCTCACTAAAACTAACTGCATTATGCTAGCAAATGCATTAGTAATGTCCAAACTGGACTAATGCAATGCCCTCTATGCAGGAGCCAACAAATCCATTATAAATAAAATGCAAATCCTTCAAAATAACGCTCTTAGAGCAGCCCTTGACATACCCCGCAGGGCACATATTTCCAACATCAGGAAAGACCACCACTGGCTTAAAATCAGCGACAGAGTCCTGCTCAAGACACTATCGCTTACCCACAAAGGGCTCAACAACACAGCACCCCCTTACATCTCGGCCAGACTGACCAGAAAATCATCCAGCCACCACACTAGGGCTAGCAACCACTTTCTGCTCGAAACTCCTAGATTTAGACGATCCAAAGCGGGCGGAGCAAGCTTCCCTGTCAGAGCTGCCCAGGCTTGGAACGCATTGCCCACTGCGCTGAGAGCTAACCTACCCTACTCTAACTTCAGATGTAAGGTAAAAAACTGGCTCTGGTCCAACGACAACTAATTTTCGCGGTACCTAACAGCCATGATACCCCTGTAACCCAGTCCAAGACGATTCTGCTCTCACCCTTTTACCTCTGTACACACTTTCAATACTGTAACATGTTAGTTTTTCATTCCAACTGCTTGTACTGACATGCATGTACTGTATTGATATGATTTTTATACTCTGTATGCAACCTAAGCTTAAGTAACCTTGTACCTGCTGCGCCCGGCTACCCCTGGGTTTTGTGCGCATTATCAAATAATAAACATAAACATAAACACTAAGAAAGCATATACGCACACAGAACTCATGGGTTACACTGGGTGGTAATAGCCCACACGTCCAAGTTAATCATGAGGGTGTTAATGCAGGCACATGGGCCTTACTACCCATTGTTGCCCGTTTAGTTGCAAAGCTATTAGCATTCCCTGGGCAGGACCCATGTGCTACGGCAGCAAGTGTGTACTAATGGTAGCCTGAACATGGAAGCAAGGCAGGCCTGTGAAGAGAATCGCTGACATGACTTTGAACACAGGTGACAAGAAGATGAGAAGACGGGCCACGCACAACCCAACAATGAGCTTATATGGTGACTGGGAGGGACAGAGAGTGAAGAAACAGTGAAGGCTTCTGGGAGGAGTGTGGCATGGCTGAAACGCTGGAAATATCAGGAAATATAGTTTGGCGTTTACTCAATGGGTGAATGCCCATTCACACCCTGGGGTTCTAACAAATATTTATAGACCCAGGTGAGAGCCATACCAGATGTTATGGGTACTGATGTCCGAGTGAAAGGCCAGAGTACAGTAAGGGCATTTAATGAGGTTTACTGCCCCATATCGCCCATTATGACTCAAGGGCAAGGTCTATTAAGCTATTATAACCCCACTCTCTTTTTCATGTGAAAGAAGTGTAAGGCGGTAGGAGTAAGAGTCAGACACAAGGGTGGCATGTTGATTGGCAAAGACTTTTATTTGTAACAAACAAAAAGGGTTTTTCGGAGAAATCCTAACTAACACTACCTCTAAGAGGGCTTTCCCTGCCTCAACAAAACTAGCTAATGAAACTGTCTGTGTCAGAATGTCCAAAGTAAAGTTGGTGTCCAAATCCTACACTATCCCTCACAAGGTAAACCTATCATAAAGTGCAAAGGGAAAATGTCTCTTGGCTGTCTGCCTGCAGCCCAGCCTTATAGTTCCAAAGCAAAAAGATCCAAGAATGTGTAGAAAAGAAAACAAAAGTTCCACAAGACTCAAGGGGTCAATTCCCTTTCCCCAGAGTCTTTCCACCCTTTTCGAAAAAGAGTCTGTAAGATCAACAAACAATTAGGGTCTTTGTCTAGACCCCTTAGGCCTGCCTCCCAGACCGCTGTGACAATGAAGGATGGCCTGCACACTTTTCCAAGCCGTCTTTGGGGTTCCCAGTACCACCCCCCACCCCTGGTTTACTCTCCTCAACGGTCTCCTTCTCTCTGTCCTTGTACTTTCTCCACTTCACCCACAGCCTTGGTTTACTCTCCTGCCAAGGTATATGGATGTCACTGGTATAAGCAAAGTCTGTATTTCTCCTTGTTGTGGTTAGGGGTGCCTTACCCCAGTATGGGTCCCAGGCCCCCTTTACTTGCTCAATCATATAGTTCTCTTTATCTGGTTTGTATGTACCCCACAGCCTTGGTTTGCTCCTCTTCCAAGGTCTATGCGTATCATTGACACATATCATGTTCGTCTCTCTTCACTCTGTTCATGATGTGTCTTCCCATTACGGGTCCCAGAACCCTTTCCCTTGGTATCTCTCCCCAAGTGGATATTTCTTCTGTGTTTTGGGCTTTACTTGCTCTTTGGGTCTCCCCGACCCTGTACCTTGGGTGTCTTGGCTGTCAGCCCCTGATTGATTGCAGATCTCTCAGGAGCTTTGATCGCTTGTGTAGCTCACTGGAGCCTTCCCCGCCCTCTGCGCATTACCTCTGCAGGTCGGCCGCTTTTCTGGCTC
This sequence comes from Ambystoma mexicanum, assembly GCF_040938575.1. Classification (NCBI taxonomy): domain Eukaryota; kingdom Metazoa; phylum Chordata; class Amphibia; order Caudata; family Ambystomatidae; genus Ambystoma; species Ambystoma mexicanum. Next base: position 171,456,389 of record NC_090924.1, on the reverse strand, counting down.
ACGTGAGCTTCCCCTGGTTTCCTGCAGATCTCACTGGAAGCTTTTGTAGATCACCAGAGCTTACCCAGATTCTCTGCATGTCTCTCCTGCAGTTCAGCAGCTTCTCTGACTCACCAGAGCTTCCCCCAGTTCTCTTCACGTCTCCCTGGCAGCTCAGCGGCTTTTACACAGCACTCCCATGAGCTTGGTTACTGGTGGTCCTTCCCCGGGTGCCTCTCTCTCTCTCCGGTTCTGTCTGCTCTACTGCTTGCGCGTACCTGACTGCTGTCTTGGTAGCCCATTCCCTGCCAACAATGAAGACACCATCATTCTCTTCCCTCTCTGCCTTTGAATGGCAGCTGACCAATAGCATCGCTCGAAAGACTAGAACGTGCCAGTTTGTTCTAGTCAGTGATCCTCATTACTCGTGGCCACTTCCTTTGTCTCAGTGGTTCTAACTTGGGACGCATTGCAGAAATACATAGAGGTATTTGGAAATGGGTAATTGGAGGGATCTTGAGGGAAGGTGGGAGGGTTAGAGGGATACTGCGTTCTCAGAAGATATTCACTGCTCTCAATGGGGTCCTCCCTCCCCATGAGATCCTCCCGCTGAGCACCAACTCCCAGAGGGACTATCTGGTAGTGGCCTCACCTCCCGGCCTCATGGAAAGGGGCTCCCCCATCTAAAGCAGTGACGACACCTTGGGATCTGTCACAGCAGTAAGAACCAAAAGGGCATAAATGGTGAGCACAAGTATTGTTTTTATATGCATGTATAACTGATGTGTTGGCATTCTCTACTTCCTGGGGATAATGGCCACTTCGTTTTTGGTATTTACATTAACATAGGGGTATATAAATCTAGTTGGGCAGTTGTGAGGAGTTGACTGCATGGAAGATAGCAGAGTCGCTTGAAATTTGGCATACTGAACAATCTGTAGGTATCCCCCCAACCTCATGCAGCCTTTTCACCGCATTTGATGAAGGGACATGTCACCCCTTTCTTTTCTATTGCATTTTTAAGGGGGATGCAGGGGCAGGTTGTAGGGAAACTGGGAGATTGGAGGTTCAGAGTGGTGTTTTGAATGGTAAAAGGGGTCGATGGGTGCTTGTACTCCATACATTTTTGCAACAAAATTGGTGAATGTCATAGATCCTAATCTGTATGCTATATCAGTTTGGATAGCCTACATTTTGGCCAATCTGAAGTCTGCACACCCCATTGTTGGGTTATAGGACCTATTTCTGCCTTATTTCCTTTCATTGTGTAATCACTGTCTGATGAAGGAGTCTATAGGATTTTGAAAGTTAATGCATTTTAGCATCTAAGCATCTACGCATAGTATTTTCAGTTAGTCCAATAAAACGTACCAAACCTTGAGTCTTTAAATGTAGACTAACACGACATCAAACATTTCTTTACCTCTGGAAACTCTTTAGACAAATTACTTAGTAGGTTCAATGGTTCAATGAAAAATGCAGGTAATTGTTCATCATTTTCACCACATTTCATCCTGAAATGTATCCCTATGATTAGTTTGATTAATGAAACAGGATGTAGTCATTGTTGTTACTGTTGTTGAGGTAAGGTACATGCATATTGTTAAAAGGGACTGCAGTGTAATTACTTCACTAGTCTCTGATCAATTCACAACCTAACCAAGGGAAATGAGGAAATCATGTTGTATATTTGTTTTGACAGAGGATAATGAAAAATGATTTTACCTTTTAGGGATATGCCAATTGGTCAGAATATACCAGAGAATGAAGATGAAGAAGAAAGGTAATTAATGCTTGGGTTTTTTATTCAATGGATTTGCAATCCTATGGACACCTGAGAGGTTTCATATATTTCTACGATTGTACAGCCTTTTACACTAACTTGGGTCTCTTTTTAAATATTGCAATAAATTAGGTTTTGTTTGTGTCATACATGTTTGTTTGATCAAAAGTACACGTGTACTTAGGCAAATAAGCACAACTATGTGCATCAAAACCTCTAGTTCACGTTCTGTTGTAAGTGTACACTTATTTTCTTTTTTTTTTGCATTTAATTGTTTGTACACTTATGATATCTTCCCTGTTTCTGCCCAAAAATATAAAGCAGAATTAGCCATCCTGATAAAGTTCTGACGAATTAAGGCACCACATTTACTGCATTACAGAAACCCTCCTGAAAAATACCAGACAAAATACATATGTCACTCATATGCAATTACAAGAAGCATTACACTCCTTGCCCATTTCCTCATCCAAGTCCTTGTAATTATCATGAAACAGTTACTGCATTATTAAATGAAAATACTTGTTCTCCCTGTAGACCTTGGATCCTCCACTATAATATCTGGGAGTTCAATAAGGGGTTCAGCAGGGGTGGATAGTCCATAATAGGTGAGGGGGCGAAGACAGGGGTGTTTTTCCCCAGGCTTGCATTGCCCATTGGGAATGTGTTTTTGAATGAGCTTGTGAATATGCGTGTGCTTGTGTTTGGTTTGTACAGGCCAGGGGTGCTGATTTTGTGCAGGGTATAGATGGGAGGGGATTCGAGGGATATCATTTTTTTCTGGGCATCTATAACAAAAAGAGAATGATAAGTGTTAGTATGTGGCTAGAATGGCATTTTGGGGTAGCCAGTCTAGCCATTTCTTGCTATGTCATGACATTTTCTACTGCGCAAAAATGACAGAACAAGCATGATAATCATTATTACCTGGCTAGACTGACATTTTCATGCAGCCAGTCTAAGCTATGATATCTTGCTGTAGATAAAGCAAACATTATTTTGCATTTATTTGAAGTAATGATAAGAGATGATGTTACGTGTCTAGACTGGCCTACATTGGTGCAGTCAGTTTGGACATGTTTTCTTAATGTGGCATGGTATTTTTAATGACAAAGCCAACAGTAGTGTGCTATTACATGGGGTAATGGCATATATTGGCAGGACCAGCTTGGACATGTTTTCTTATAGTATCATTACTGGTATTATACAAAAAGCCAACATCAGAATGGTGTTATGTGGAAATTCTGGCATAAATAGGTGCAGCCAGCATGGAAATGTGTTGGAGAAATGCTCCTGTTACCATGAAAAACGAATGCAAATTGTCTGGCTTTTTACCCAGTTTTTCAGAGAAAGTGTGCAGCCTAATTCACAGTTTAAAGCAATTTTTCAAAACGTTTTCATGTGGGAGAGAAATCAACCCAAATAACCCCTTGGTTGGATCAGGCTCCCTCACTACACTTGGTTGCTATTGCATAATTGAGCCAAATATGTATGCACTCTGATTAATAAATTAACTGGCTACCACTAGGGTTTAGTACCACCCAGGTTAAGGATTCCTTCAGATAAACCAGTTAAGATTGTTAGCATGCCATGGACTTACTGCATATGAATAGAATGAAGGATAGTTCTGCACAGACCCCGGTGACTCGAGATAAGATGAGGCAAATGGTGCACACTTTAGCTGTATTCATTTCACTCTGATTCTCTGCACATGCTTATAAAGCATTGAAATGTCCCATGACGAGGGAACCTGGTAATGGAGCTGCTAAAGTAGCAGCTTCATCAGAAACAGAGAGGGAACAGGTACGTTTGTGCTTCTGGTATTGGTGCAGAGAAAACAGAACCACATACATAGAAGAGAACACACTGCCCTCGGCAGGAGAAATCATCTTCTTATCTACCACTCATCATGGCAGCAGCATCCCCAGTAACTGCTCTTCTGGTGGTAACAGGGTGAGTATCCTACAGCATATTTGAAAATGCCATCAGCCAAATGGTTATATAGACCAAGCAGGATTAGCGAGGTAGGCATGTATTATGGAATCAGATACTTGATGGTGAATCCCCCAAAAAATATTTAGACAAGGATATTTTGCCTGAGGTCTACCCCTGCATCAGAGTTAATATTGGCTCCCTGAGGTGGAGGTTAGTGAATCTATATTGCCAGGAGCAGATTAATAAAGGACTTCATTTTCTTCCTGATGTCCATGGTGTGATTTTCTGAGAATGGGATGTATCAGACAAATTTAAAATGCTCCATTTATAGCCAAACTATATACAAGTTTTGGTTAAGAATACAAGCTGCCAGATACTGTAGATGCAGTATTATATATCCTATGAAGTAATCTATTCATGGGCACAGAAAAAGCAACGATCATAGATCTGCAGGACACTTTGGTGGATGTAGCTCGGCAGAGAACCTAAGTGCCATGAATTTGGTACAGAGTCAGTGCTTCAGAATCACTGCTTGCAGAATTTCTGGCCCTGTGGCTGGCATCTGATGACTGCTTGGAATGTCCCATTGAAAGGGATTCAGAAACAGACCCAGATCCTTTCTGACATGTCTTTTATCTGCAGTGAGGACATCTCCTTTAGGATCCCATGCTAAACTGTTCACCTGAACATAAGTTTCTCTGAGAGAATGGCAGGGAACATTAGCAAAGAAAGTAGCAACCTGAAAATGACTTATTTGTTAATCAAGTTGTTTGGGGATCCCCTGGAGGACAAGGTCCATTTGGGGTTCCAGGAAAGCATATCTTGCCATTACAGAGCAGTCCAAGTAGCCCAATGTATCCACTAGGGAAAACATCATCTTTCATCTAAGCACTCAAAGAAATCCAAGTCAAGGTTGCAGCACAGGTGCTATGAAATAAACAAGGCAGCAGGGCAAACATCAGCAATGCCTTGTTCCCCAAAATAGACAAATAATCCTAGCTTCTAACTACAAGTGGACAATGCAAGCTCTTCTTATAGAAGCACATCTTCTGTTCTACCTCATCAATTCTATTATCATTTCCCAGGAATGGGCCTACTGATCACTCCTTTGCCTTGATCCAGCAAAACAATATTAGCATTGCAATAGGCAATCCCGGATTTTCTGGAAACGAGAGCATTAATTCCAGTAATGACATCCACTAATGGATACAAATGCATTCAATTAACTGGTACAGTAAGGAAACAGCGTGTTTGATTATTATTATTATTACATTTGTGTACCGCACAACACACCCCTAGGCCTCAGTGTGCTTTCAGACAAAAAACAATACACACAACATGGGCTAAGTGTCAGAGTAGGTCAAGTCAAAAATTGCCATAAGGAACTCAAATCTAATCCTTTGTGTTAAAGAGTAAGGTTTTTATAGGTTTCTTAAAACCTGTCAAACACATGATATCCTTGATATCACTGGGAAGGGAATTCCAAAGAGTCAGTGCTTCGACATCAAAGCAGCTACCCCCCACATTTTTTCTGTTTAAAACCATTAGATCGTAATGATCGCAGGACAGAGATCATCTGAAACCACTGTGTCAAATAGGCAGGAGCTTGGTTCTCCATACATTTATGGGTAAGAGATTAGATCTTATGAGAGATTTGATGGTGAACCAGTAGCCAATGCAGTGATCTCCTTGCCTGTGTAACATGCTCTGCTCTTGCAAGCCCACATACAGCCCTTACTGCCCCATTGTGGGCCACTTGCAGAATCTTAATGTCACCCTTCGAGGTGCCCACCAGAAGACTATTACAATAGTCGATCCTGGAGTTTACCAATGCCGTGGCCAGCTTGGAAATGTTTGCTGTAGACAGATAAGGCTTGATCTGCTTAGTTCAGGGGCTAAAGAAATTAGAATGGTTGTATCGACATTGAATTCCAGATGGTGACAATCCAGTGAATGTGTGTACCGGTAACAAACAAAATGTATCATCATTGAATTTGGTGGATACCTTTTGACCCTTTCCAATTCACAACAATCACCAGAGATGATTAAGATTTGTTGTAGGGTATCAACACTATCTACATTTGGTTCTCCCATTCAATAAGAGGTAGACTCCTCATGTTTTTGCCAAGATTCTAGTTCTGATGAGTATTCTACACAGGTTAGCATTGTGTTGTTCCTATACTTGTATGTTGTTACTAGTCACTCATCCTCACACCACATGAAACACCATCTTCAGATTGACCCTCCTTCATCAGCATGGGATCCGGATCAGTTAGGAAAGGTTTTCCCTACTGGCCTCCACTTTCGTAGTGTGTATGTTTGTTGTTTCTGCAGGAGAAGCAAGTATCAAGATTGAAGCCAATACTGAAGTCACTCCTTGATGACTTTCTGTTGTAATTAGTTCATGGCTCGTGGGCTCGAGGCATGGGCTCGTGAGGGGTTCTGGTGGAGAACGTGTGTGCGTGGTTGCGTGTGAGGATTCTATCTTGGACAGTTGGGGAATGACTGTTACTGCCCGGTGGGGTGCTACCGGTGTTGTTCACGTACAATCTATCTAATGAAGGACGACACTGTAACATGGAATAAAGTTCTACATTATCACTACTCACGTGTCACGGCGAGGTTACTTCACAATCCTCCCCCGTTGTCATTACAAAGAACACCCCTTTATAAAACTCACCCCATTTACATAATGTGTGGCCAGCACGAAAATGTACCCAAAGACACTGAACCAAAAGTCCACCTAAATACCAAACATGAAGCCCCATGTGTGCAAGATAAAACACCATATCACCCAGATGATACAACTCACTTAAGGTAGGTATATTAAAACCGTTTATTTCAAACCCTAACACCATAAACCACCCATATCAACAACCTTAAACCTTCCATAAGTACCAACCTAACTCCAGAGACTCCACAAATCGAGGACTAAAAATAAAAAATTGTTCATCCACCAGTCACAAGCTGCCCCTCAGCACTTGGGCCTGCCACACCCACAGCATCCCCAAAAACGAAACTTGCTAACACTCTAACCCCAACAAGCACAACCTCCTACCACCCTGAGCTGCCCCTCAGGGAAACGGACCTGCCACGTCTGTGCAAATACCCGCTCATCCTAGAGCAACAACCCACTACAAACCATGAGTCTGGCCTCCAACATAACTCTCCAAAACAAGTCATAAATAACAATGACCCAATGCTACTATCTCCATCATCTCAACATCCACAAAAAAAATCCAAACACGCTAGACACCATTAGCCCCAGGTCAATAAAGCCCTTCCAAAATATAATAAACGCATCCCACTGGATGACCCATAAATAAACCTGGATAATCCTGTAACCATAACCAAAAACACGGTAACCCAAAACCAAAAGTCCCAATGCCAGCAACCCTATGCAGTAGCAACCCCAGCCACAGATAGCATTGACCTACCAAAAGGCAGCACAGCCCTGTGCACATTAGCCCACCTGACTAGGACAACCATACCCCTAAATGGCAATCAGTATCATAAAATGAAAATAAACAACTTGAGCACAAACCCATCTCCATCCTACGCCCTTGGAGACACTCAAAAACAACTTGAGAACAAACCAACTCCATCCTAAACTCCTGGAGAGGCTCAAACCCATACTTGGCATATACATATAGTAGGCAAATACATATAGCATCCAAACCTAGTAACCTATGCACCCTAAGTGCATACCAAAACCCAGGAAACACATACCTAAGCCACACCGAACGAGATCCCCCACGTCCCACGTGATATTAGTACACAAAGGAAGTGGCAGAAGGCTAATAAATAATTGTGTTGACAATTATACAACATATTCCCAATAGCATCCATCTGCTGACCCATTCCCAAATCCATCCTGTAACAAAAACATTACTTTTAATTACTTTTTTACAGTACATAAGATCCCATTGGCCCTAGGTCCTAGGTCTTTCTTTTTCTTTTAAGTCCATACTGTAAAGGAAAACACATTACAGTTACTCTTCCCCAGAGCCCGTTTACCAAACACATTGCAGTCCGTTTTGTCCTTACCTCCCGCCCCTAGAAGGGAAAAATACATACACGTAAACCAATTTACAGTGCACAAAATCACATTGACCCTGAATTTGCATAAGTCCATGCGGAAAAGAAAACGCATTACAGATTACTCTTGACCACCCAAAGTCCGTTTACTCCTTACTTCCCCCCCTAGAAGGGAAAAATGCATACATGTAATAATGAGCATTACATAAATGATCTCCTCGTTCCTGTTTGACACCCACCACAGTATCACAACACGGGCCACAACATTGACACTCAAACCCAGTCACACTATCATACATACCCAAAACAACTTACACCACAGAGGCCACAATTACATAAACCGAATAAACCGAACAACATGCATACCGTCCTAAACCAACCAGAACGTTATTGTAAAACAAGTTCAAGTACTGACACCACCTGGGTCAAAACAACTCAAAGCACGGTAGAAAGTCACCTGGCATGCCGAACACCAATGCCAATACCTCTTCTTGCAGTCACCGCAGAAATACCCAACTCTTCCTGCAAGTCTCCTGCTGCACTCACACCTAGCACAGCTTTGATGGGAAATGATGCCCCCGCCGTTGCTCCACGGTGCTTCATGAGCACCCGATAGACGATACGCCAGCAACTCTCCATGCACCTTTCCATGAAATGTCATTAACATCACCGACTTTTCAAAATCCGGACCGTCGCCATTACTCCAGACGACGCATGATGCACCATTATCCTTCCAGCCGCCGAAAACGTTACGAAGGTAACAGTCCTCCCCCTTCATACTCGCGGTTAAACACTACCTCCAAAGATTATTTGCCGCTCCTTGCTGGATTCTCTAGGAGGTTAAACCGTGGAAGCGGTCCAAACACCACCAATCACAGAGCGACGTGGCCTCTCAGCTCCGACGTGCCATCATGTGATCACGTCCTCTGCCTAGCACAGTGCCTGTCAACGCCCCCAACCGGGGCTTCAATCGGAGCACAGCGCCCCCCAAAGAGCCACAGCGCTGCTGGTCAAATCACCATCAACAGGACCCCGAATGGCGGTCGGTGCCAAAGGAAGCTCTCCTCTAAGCCCAGGAGCAAGGCGACGCTGCTCACACTGCCACCAGCCCACAGAAGCAGGAAAACTCCGTCCTGCGAGATGCGGCCATCTTCCTCCGGGCCTCTCCGTCGGCGCTCCCCTGTCCTTTACGGAACACCACAGTGTTAGCCCAAAGACACCGCTGACTGTCTCTTGACGGACTGGAAACTGGGCTGGCCACCCTCTGACAGGACCACAAGCCTCGGATCCTGAGGCCAGCCCTGCCGGGTGGGGTGACTGTTAGCTGGAGGGCAGTGTAGTCACAGTTGCACCGTCCCCTCCACGACAGTTCTCCTCGTCGCCATGTGAAGTAACCTCGCCGTGACACGTGAGTAGTGATAATGTAGAACTTTATTCCATGTAACAGAGTCGTCCTTCATTAGATAGATTGCACATGAACGACACCGGTAGCACCCCACCCGGCAGTAACAGTCATTCCCCAACTGTCCAAGATAGAATCCTCACACACAACCACGCACACACGTTCTCCACCAGAACCCCTCACGAGCCCATGCCTCGAGCCCACGAGCCATGAACACCCTCTTTTAATCCATAACTCCTTCTTTTGCTGGGGTACCCATATGTGCAATTCAATAATCTGAGTCACAGGGATTTATTATTTCTACCTACTGTAATATTACCTCAGGGGATATTGTGGGATTAGGCACATCCAGATATGCTGCTTCTTTTGCTGCTAAATCTGCTGCATCATTGCCATAAGAAAGTGGGTCTATATTCTTGGTGTGAGCTGCACACTTTACTACTGCAACTGCTGTGGGGAGTGCTAATGTATCAATGAACCTAGAGAGTAAGGCAGCATGTTGCAAAGGTGTGCCATCTGAATTGTTGAACCCTCTGCTTTGCCATCTGGTGAGGTCTGAGTGTACTGTCGAGGTGACTTAAGACGAATCCGAATAAATGGTAGCAAAGCACCCTTTGGATATTTCTAATGTGTTTTATAGTGCTATGGGTTCTGCTGTTTGAGCTTAGTAGTGTGAGGGCAGTCGTACCTTATATATCAATTCCTACTCACCTTCTTCATTCCTCACTACCACTGCCCCCTTGTACCTGATTCTTGTGCTCTGATCAATCTGTGATGACCCGTCAATGAAGAGCACTTCATCGTCTTGGAGGGGATCCTCCGTAACAATGGTTGTGTGATCTGCAGTCTCTTTGTATGTAGCACAATCTTGCACTTTGTCACTTTGCTGCACTGGCTCTGCAATGAATGTTGCTGGATTCACAGTGTAGCATCTCAACGTTTGAATGGAAGGGTTCAACAAAATTACTTTGTATCAAGATGCTCTTTGTGTGGTGAGAGTGGATTCTGATTTCTCTGGCATTGTGTAAACTGTGTGTTCCATGTATAACGTGACAGTGCACCCCACTGTGATTGCAGACGATTTTTGTATCGCAAAAACAGCTGCTGCTGGAGCCTCTTTGCATGGAAAATGTCCCTGCATCACTGAGTCTAAGAGACCACTGTAATAAGCCAAAGGCTTGTGTCCAAGTGTTGTCTGTTGAGCGAGGACAGTCGTCATCACTTGACCATTTGTGTGTGAAAACAGGAAGAATTATTTTTTTATAATCTGGTGTAGCTAAAACAGATGCATTACTGATTGCATTTTTTAGTTCCTGAAAAGATGGGACCATCACCTCTGTCCAGAAAAGGGGTCCCTTAACTTGATATGCTTCTTTTAACACCTGCAATAGAGGTTTGGTGTAGGTAATCAAATATCCAGGCCTGACAATAGGTACATAAGAGAAGGAATTACTGCATCTTTTTCACTCTGGTTGGCTGCCGGGTCTGGTGCACTACTGCTGCCCTTTCTGGTATTGTTCTCCTCCCTGCTGCAGAAATGATTTGACCTAGGTATACATCTTCTTGCTGGCCTTAATGCAATTTCTCTTTGTCCACTTTGTACCCCTTCTCTGCAATAAAGTCAAAAGTGTCACTGAGTAATTTCTACAATGATTTTCTGTTGTGCTGCACACTAGGAGGTCATCCACATACTGAATTACTGTACTCTGTACCTGTACATTTCCAATACTTGATTGAAAATGCTTGGGGACTCACAATAGCCCTGCGGTAATCGAGTGTGTTGAAATCTTTGTCCTATGTAGATAAGCGCTGTGAGATACTGGGAGTCAGGATGCAGTGGGATGGAGAAAAATGCATTCTTGAGGTCTATCGCTGTGAAATGGGTCACTGCGGTGGGGGTATTGCAAAGGATGATGGCGGGTTTGGGGACCACTGGGAATTCTGCCTGCACAATATTGTTTAATGGGAGTTAGTCCTGAACCATCCTCCACAACAACCCTTTTGCTTGTTATACTCAGTACACAGCCGTGTTGCATGGGGACTCTGATGGCACTATTACACCCTGCTGCCATAGTGCTCCAATGGCGGAATAAATGCCTTTGTCTGCATCTTTGGTCATGGGGAACTGCTTCACTCGGGCCAACACTGCCCCTGGTTTCAGTTTGATGCATACTGCCCCTATCCTTTTTACTAGACCTACATCATGGAGGCCACTGGTCCATACCTCCTGGGGCACCTTCTCTAAATCATTCCTCAGATGTGGTTGCAGTATCTTGGCAAGGTGCTCAGTATGGAATACTGATCTCTGTTTGATAATAATCTGACAAGTTTTCCAATTGGAAACACCATCTCTCCTGTGTCATCAGTGTCTCCAGACATTTGCTCGTCAGACCCTCCCGCAATTGCTGTGCTGGGTCAATACATTGAACTGGATGCCATTCTCATCTGTGCCAGACAGTATTACTTTGTCTGCCTTAGAGATCACTGCGTTCAAATCTAGTGTGAAAATGGTGCCCAGCGCAACCTCCTGTGGGACGACTGATACAAATAGAAATTCTGCAGGTATGCATAGTGTTTTTTCTGAATCCTGGGCACCTAACCTAACAAGACTGTTACCCATAAGAGAACAAATCTGAGTGGAGTGGCACACCCCACAGGGTGCTGTGGATACAAAGTGCTCTAGCAAGGGGTATGTCTGGGGTGGAACACACTATGCACTTATCAGTGAATGAAATGGTCATGTCAAACTTGATCATGATATCCCTTCCCAGGAGGTTAATTTGGGAATCTTGTGCATACAATAAGGGTGCTGTCAATTCTTGTGTGCCAATGGTGATGGGTAATTCTTCAGTGAAAAGAACCAAAACAACAGCCGCACAGACTCCCTGTGTGTCTATTATTTCACTTCCCTTCCTTAATGCAGGACATGGTAGCTCCTGTGTCGACAATAAAAGAAAATGTTCGAAACCCTATGCTCACTCCTACTCAGGATTTCTCTTTCAGGTCTGAAGTTACTAATAGTACTGAGTACTGAGCATGTCAGATTTCTCTTTGGGCTGTCCTATTGTGGGTGAACATCTGTGCATGGGAGCAGGGAAAGGATTGCCCCAATGACACTCCACCCTGTGTAATGAGTTACTGTGCCTTGTGGAAGGGGATTTTTATCCCAGGAATGAGCTGGGGCCTGCTGCATTTGTGTCTGAGTGATATTTGGTGCAGGTTAATTGGACCTGCTGCAGCTGCATGTGTGTCTGAGAGACATCAGAGATGGGTATTGAATCAGCTGTGGCTGCATGTGATCTGGGGCATGTGGGAAAACATGGGGCTACATCTGAGATGGCTGGGGGTAAGTGACCCAAAACGCTGGACCGCCAGAGTAGTTGTAGGACAATGGTGGCCTAGTTCTGCATACTTGTGAAAAGTGTGCTATCTTCCTACAAGACCAACACTGCCCTCCAAACGTGGCCCACATTTGTCCCTAGCCCCCCCATTACCTCGTTGGTAGCTGCCCCTTACCCTCTGGAAACCTCCCACCCTTCCCCTCTTATATCTCCTGGTCCTTCTGTCCATTCCTGCATGGGGCTCTGTCCCTGATGTCCCTCCATGGCATTCGTAATCACTGCTCCCTCCATGCTGAACTTTGCTTAGTTTTGTTCAATATTAATGTCCAAAGCCCATGGCTTTGCTTCTATGCCAAACACTGTATTCAGATCTGCCTTCACTTCTTGGGGAAGACCCTTGAGCAACATGTGATAAAAGATAGCTACATTCTTGTCCCATGCTTCTCCAGTCTCTAACCACCACATCTCCTGTATTTATTAAATGTAGTGTGCAGGGTCCTCATCTGCCTTCATTGTGGAGGCCATGACAGAGCTTATGTCGGATCTGCCTCGGTATCTCTCCCTCAACGCTTTCGATATGTGTGCTTGACAGTAAAATGTGCCATCGTAGGCATTACTGCTTAATTTGACTCTTTCATACCCCGCCTCCCTCCATATTTCGTCCCCCTGCTGCCCTAAGGGGGTGGCAAACAAGATCTTCATGTCCGCCACAGCTAGCTTGATCCCTACTGTCTGTTTTTCAAGTACATACATTCACTTGCCTGACCTGCTGTGTGGGAGGGCAAGGTGCGTATTAGGTTACTTGCCTGCTCCTGCTGTGCGGGAGGGCAAGGTGCGTAGTAGGTTATCCTTATCCATATGTGTCCAGGACACATAATGAGCCCTCCCTTGTCCCCTCTGTGGCAATGGGAACTGCATTCCTAGTTTTTTTATTCTGAGGAGCTTTCTTCCTATCTTCAACTTGGGCAATACCCCCGAGCTGCAGCCTGAGCCGGTGGCCCCATGGTGTTATTTCCTCCTGCTCCTCTGTCTCCCACCTATCGTCATCATCCTCCTCTTCCTCTGGAGTATACACTGAGTCATAGTCTACATTATTGCGGCATTTGTCCCTATCTTGCAGACCTTCTGGACCCATCCCTGAGTTTGCGGATTCCTCACTTGAGCCTAGTCTAGCATCTTTGCTAGCTTTACTGTTGATTTTGAAGAGAAATTGTCCCGCCCCACATTCATCTGTGCTTATCGCCGCACACTGCTCCTCCCCTTGTCCCTGCATCGCTTTCGATAGCTCCTCTTCCACTTTCTGCAATGCTGCCTCCAATTCTCTGCAAACCTTATTTTCTATTTCCATAATTAATGTGCCTCATGTGTTGCCTCCTTGGGTTCCCCTGATGTTCCCTTTTTGTCAGTTGGGGGTGAAAACCGTGGGTTGGTGTACCCTGCGGTGGGCAGTAAAGGAAAGCACCCATAAGGGGGTAGGGGATTGGCCTGTATGCATTCTTCATAGGTTTCCTCTTATCAGGTTTTGCCAATCCGAAGCCGGAGAACTCTCGACGTGTAGCCGTAGAATTCTCCCTGCCAATTTCTCCCTTTGTATTCCAAAAGGAAAACTACAAAGGTAGCAATTAGCCGAAAGACAGGATCGCTGCAGCAGCCGATGAGCAGGGGCCGAAAGGTGGTTCCTTGGAAACCCGGAGGACGACAGATGAAGACCCCCCAAATGGAATTAAGGAGACAGGATTCGGATGCAACTTCACAAGAGTAACAACAAGGTACAATAAACACAGGGGCCAGATCTAACTAGGAAAGAACATGACAGTACACCAAAGGACATTAAATGAATGGGTTTGGGCACTTACCAACAGCTTTCCGATGTGTAGTTAGTGAGGAGCTCTGCACTACCCAGCCTACCCTATACCCGACGGCACGAGGACGCCTAAACGGTACAGTAGACAGTCTCTAGTCCGTACCTGTCCCGCCAGAACGAGGACGCCTCATGAGCTAAAGCGCCAAGCGAAGTCTCTAGTCCAGGCGCTAGTTACTGGGCAATGCAGGCTCTCTCCAGGTACTAGGTCAGAAAGCTTGACAAGTTGCGGGATGTTCCGGTTTCAGTGTAGAAATGAAGTCCGGGTCAGTGATGTGCAGGCACAGAGGTAACCAATTCAAGAGGTGGGGCAAGTCCAGATGGCGTTCCGAGTCGGCAATGTGCGAGCAGCGAAGTACAAATTCAGCAGGCAGTTGCAGGTAAGGTGGTGTTCCGAGTCGGTAATGTGTAAGCAGAGAATTAACAAATTCAGCAAGCTGTTGCAGGTAAGGTAATGTTCTGCGTCGGCAATGTGTGAGCAGCGAAGTTTCAAATCAGCAGGCAGTGGCAGGTAAGGTAGCGTTCCGAGTCGGCAAGTTGCAGAAGGGTTCAATGGAGGATCGAGGATACAGGGCGGTTCAGGAATGGACGAGGACAAGGTAAGGCAGAACAGGGTAATGGGAGCAAAAGGGGAAACAAGAACAAGATTTGGAGCAAAACCAGCTAGCGCTAAAATTGAAACAATCAGAAGCGGCGAGTGCGGTCACCCGGAAGTGTTTTAACGGGTGGCCCTACGAGCACGTGACTCCTCCCCCATAAAGCACGATAGCGTTGTTTGTGGAGCGGCAGCCATAATCGCCATGGTAACGTGGTCGCTGAAGTTTTGCAGTGATATTGGCGTTGAGGAAGCTTTATGGCCTTACATGTAGGATACTCAGAAGAAGGCAAAGTTTGAATGGGAACCTTCCTCGGGGTATTCCTGTCACCTCTGTACTGTCATTAGGGGCGTTCTTTTTCTCTTCAAACATTTTCTACAATTCAAGTATACTCTATTTTTAAAATGTTTCCTTTATAAATTGACAACAGATGCGTATACATATGTTATAATACATTTTACTTGTGTGTACTGTCCTCAGGCCAAGGTTTAACCAGTTTTCCTACAGTTCCCTGAACCCATTCTTGGTGGTACTTCAGTATTTTTTCTTTGTATTGCGGAAGTGTTTTGCACATGTACTCCTGCGGAGTACCCATAATAACATGATGTTCCAACCTCCTTCAAAACCAGAAAAACTCCCCAGACACGGGACCTGCGGTACATTATCTCAAAGACTCACAACATGCCAACAAACCACATGCTCACACAATTATAAAACACCTAAACATAAAACACTGTCCTATACAGACAATGGCTAGTAACTCCCTACCCAAAAACACTTTTCTATACACAATGTGCTAACAATGGCTATGAATCAATACCTCTATGTACACATCGGCTACTAATACCTGCAAAAAAACACATTTATATACACAATCATTTATATCCTTCCTTTGCCTCCTTGCCTAGAGGCGAGAGAACTCAACCCTCCTCAAACTCCCGTTCTGTAGCCGAGGAATATCCTCAATTGTATACAGTGCTGTCTTTCCCCGTTTAAGAGGAACATCCCTGCTTTAATTGTTCACTTTTACACTCTATATGATGTTCTTTCCCTACGGCGGAGACGATTCACCTCAACATTAGGCAAAACTCATTCAATAACACACAACTTTGTCTTTCCTCGCCTTCGAGGAGCTTTCCCTTCTATCACAATAGCAACGTACAAGCAGTAACAAAAGATATCAACAACGCTGTGTTTTGTGCAGAAAATACACTCACGTTATTTGTGTTCTCCAAGTTCCCCTGAGGCATTGTCCCCCATGAATTGCCAGCACAGTCTAGCCTGGCAGCCCACACTCCAGGGACCAGACAGGCATCCAGAGTAGCACAGCTTCTGCTCACCTCTCCAGCTGTGTAGGCAGGGCTCTGTGGTCTGGGCTCTGCTGTGCTGCTCGGGGACCCTTGTTGTCTTTGGGAGGCGCTGGAAATCACATCTCGGTCACCAAAAATGTATAGTAGGGCCTAAAACTGATCGATTAAAATGAATCCGCGGAAGCAATAATGGTGTGCATGATTTGCAGGAAAAACAGCTTTAATACATACAAATTACAGCCAGCAGAGTCAGTCAGCGCCATAGAACTGAAAACAGAAAATGCTCTTCGTCTGCGCACATTGAGTTACAGTATTTAAATACAAAAACCACAAAATGTGGATGCATTAAAAGTATCAAGTACATGTTAATCCCACGTTCCCCATTGGCTCCCAATCATAGAGAAATCTAAACACAATATACATTGGTATGCCGCATTTGTTAGTACAGTGCCGGTGAACATCCTAAGTGCAGATCCCTACAAATTACCTAATTATGCAGTCAGCAGAAAAAATACTTCCTCCTAACTGGCTAAAGTTATATATGACAAATTGGTACAAGCAAATTCATGTTAGTATTTATTTATTTGTTTTAGTTCATAAAAACCTTTACAAATCACAATCATTAGAGAAACAAAAATATATATAACACACATAAAACAAAATACAAATTCATCCATCAACCATCAGTTGAGACTAAAAACATCATATCATCTATCCCTAAAAGCACTAGATTTCCTTGATAAAATAACAACTTAAAACAGAGTAGAACGGGTAAGAAATGCGAGAGTATAGTATAGTAGGTATAAAATGTAGAAGAAATAAAAATTGATCTATATACAAACAAACAAGTGGAAAATAGACCGTTAGGCTTTCATTCGTACACGCAGAATCAATTACAAGGGATATTTCATGAGTCCTCAAAGTGCTTCTTAATTTGTAGCCACAGACAATACAGTGCAATATGAACCGATTCTGAGTCAGAGTTCAGGCAATAGTTCCAAAATTGATCAGGCTTTGATAGTCTCATATTGACACAGAAACTGCCCCAGCATGTTCATATAAATAGGGCCCAGACGTAGACATTCTGTAAAAACATGCCTTGCTCCATCTCTCCCCCCTGCTAACCTCCTTTCTCTTCTCTCCTGCTTCCCTCCCTTTTCACTTTCCCAACCTGCTCAATTCGCTGACTGGTCACCTGGTACACCTCTAAAGCCTCACAGGTCCCAGGCTCCCCCGCCAGTCCTGCACTTGCCTCCAGGCCCATGCTCTCTGCTTTGCACTACTGCACTCAGAATACATTCCATGAGAGTGGCAACCACTCTGCACTTAAGCCAGGCCCCTTCTGGACTGGGCGCACTTGCCCCCCTCCCCCTCCCTTGCACCTCCTGTCTGCAGACTTGCACGACCCTGAATGTACTAAGCCTAGCAGGTTTGTCTGCCCTGTCCTCCCTCTGTCTCCTCTCCCTAGCTTGGTGCAGCCTGATATACTCATGCATAGGCGCACAGACCAACCTTTTTTGTTTCTGTATGTCCTTCTTCTCCCCCCCCCTTCTCTCCCCACTCTTTGTCACGCACTTATACCTCTGGCCTAGTTTGCTGGTATGCTTGTTATTGTTGTTAGGAATCTTCAAGGCCTAAGAATGACTACTTTATCACCTTGTTCCCTTCCCGCCTTGAAGAGCTTTGAGTCACCATCAATGGGAATTGATTAATGCGTAGTCGAAGCAGTACATTTTGAACTGCCGGGCTGGAACGTGGTAAGAAGTAAGGTTGCGTTTGAAGATATAAGTGATTAACGCTAACCACGTACTTGTAGTTCTGTAAAGTAGACAAATATTCATAGTTTTTGGTCCAGTCCCACGGTTCTGCTTTGTGCATACATATATTCTTAATAGTCTCAAGGCTAGCTACCCTTTCAAAATCTGGTGACCATTCAATTCAGATGAAATGGCCTTCATTCAAACTTGCAAAACCAGGTTTTCTGCTTAGACCTGAAGGCTCTATGTCATAGTTACTGGCTAACATCCCCAGCAATGGGCTTGGTTCTAGATTTGATGTACATCGTCTTCTAATCCAGTCCTGATTACGAAGCGAAACCAAACCTAGATCCAATTGTAAATAGGCAATAGGAGTAGATGGGACTACGTTCAATATTCTCCTCCAGAAGGCACACTCCAGAATATTCAACCATTTCAAGTTCATCATAGCCAATGCTTCTAGCCCACATAATATAGCAGGGCAGAAGCACTGCCTAAACAGCCTGTGAATGCCCCCAATCGAATACCCTGCTGTTTCCTCTGCAGATTTGTTAATCAAGAAAGTGAGTTGACCAGCTTTCCTTTTTTCACCCTCTATGATGTTCATGCTCAAATCCAGATCCATGTTTTTGATATTTCCGAGTTCAGTAGAACTAAAGGTGACACGATTTATTCTATGACCTGCCAAAACCATGGCTTTGGTTTTACTCATTGATACACAGACCGTTTGCATTGGTATATTCCATAAGATCAGAAAATTCTGCTTGAATTCCACTGATGGTCCTGTCCATAAGTGCCAGGTCGTCAGCGTAAAACATAATGGAGACTAAATAGGACCCACCTCGGACAGGACAGCCGACCGAGAGCAGATGCGGTGAAAGGTCCACCAAGTAAAGTTTGAACAGCAGGGGGGGGCAGCACACAACCTTGCATGACCACCCTGCTGGTCCTCACTAGGTCAGATAGAGCACCTGCATTATTGAGTCTCATCCGAACCTCGGGTTTATGTGTAAACCAATCAGGAGTTGACAGTATTGAACGCCGCACTAAAATCGATGTAAATTAAGCACATGGCTGGGTTACCCCTGACCAGCGCCTCCTGAATCTGTTTATCCAACAGTCTGATGTTATGACTGGTAGCAGAACCAGGTCCAAAACCTGCCTGCAGGGGGTTCAAGATGTTTTCATCAGTCACCCAGTTTTGGACCTCAGCCAATACAAAAGAAGCAAACAACTTGCCGGTTAAATCTAAGAGTGAAAGCAATCTATAGTTTGCTGGTAGATTTCTGTCACCTTTTTTGTATACAGGCAATAATATAGCTTGCTGCCAGGACACTGGTATTTCGGAATCCCTGCAGGCCGCCAAAAGGACAACGTTTTGCCTCCTTTTCAGCCAATTCCTGGCATAAAAGTTATTCATCCATCAGAATTGATGAGGTAAGCCTTGTCTCTTAGGAGAAAGATAATAATATATTCACGTAAATGTGCCAAGGACCCTTTGTCAGCCAAAAAATGTTTATGGCCCCTGGTGTTCCAACTTGCCAACCTCCTGCACTGCCTCCTGCCACCCCTTGCACTGGTGGACTGTATCTATACCCATACACCCCGCTCCCTTTTTCTTCTTTTTCTACACTTATCAGACTTACCCAGTCTGCTTCCATAAACACAGCACTGGCCACTTGCTGGCTGCACTACCACTGTTTATTGCCTCCATTTTCTATTTATTGTATTTATTTATTTATTATTTATTTATCTGCTCTGCACTTTCCAAACTCCTCCTTCCATGCACGTTTTCCCTTTTCCCTTTCCCATGCACTTGCACGTTCTCAATGTCACTGGGCCTAGTAAGATCGTTGTTGTTTTGTGTTCTCCCTTGTTCCCCTCCCTTGCCTAGTCGTGCTCTGAAACACTTGTGTACGAGCGCGATACAAATAAAATATCATAAACCATTCCCACCCTTGAGCATTATCCAGTTGGGCTTCGGGCGGGTTTTGCATACCAGATTTAAGTCGGAAAACACTATTGGCTTGTCCAACCTGCCTCAGTTGGGTGGGGCCAGCTCAAACCGGTGGGCAGACATGAGAAGCACATTGAACTACATATCCCATGCTAAGAATAGAAGACTTGTGTGCACGAATGAGAAGTGGCACTTAAGGGGCCATACAGTGTATTCTCAAAAGAATTACCCCCATTCGTTTTCCCAGGCTCCACAAAACTAAAATCACTTTAGCCAGTCAAGTGGCACAGCGAATAGAGTGCTCGCTTTGACATGCGTGCTAGAGCTTGCTAACGCAGGTTCGGATCCTGGCAGGCCCAAACTCAGCCTTTCATCCTTCCGAGGTCGATAAATGAGCACCACAAACCGTGGGTAATAATAAGCAGCGCTCAGATGCTTGAGAGTTCGTAGCGCTATATAAATGCAAAATTATTATTATTATTACTCATGGTTAGCACTCTCATAGCCAAACCTATTTAAAAAGGGACAGTAATTCCGTTCTATTTGTCCATCTCTCTGTGAATGTCAATGAACCTCGCCCGATCAAGAAGGTGAGTGGATTCACTTCAGGGTCCCTTTTTCCTGGTGACTCCACACCAGGTATATGGCTGGTGGCAGTCACAGGTGGGGCCATCCACAAATGCTCAGAATGAACCACTGTTGGCAGAACTGCCTTAATATCGGTGGCCACCACCGCCACTGCCGCTCCATCACCCACCAACCAACTCGGAATGGTGCCCGGCGACCTGCGTGTATGCTTCTGACGTCTGGTAATTTCTTTCTTTACTTTCTTGGATATCCTCGTGTGATCAGCAATTGTGGTTGAATTTAATGGCTCAATTTCAAGAGAGATGGATGCTTCCAGGCTTTTATTAGGGGCCATCGCCCCCCGTTTCTTGGCACGTTTTGCCAGATGCCCTTCTTTCCTGGACATGAAGATGGAAAGATCTGTAATCGACACTTCCACCACCTGACACTTGTGCGAGATGTTCCCTTCTTTTGCGCCATCATATTTCTGGGTAAAGGCACCAGTTACTCCTCGCACCAGTTTTGGCATTGCCTTGTTCTTTGTTCCCAAGCCTTTAAGCCTCTGATCGATAGATTTGAAGGCCTTACTTTGTTTCTGGACCTCCTCGAGAATGACCCCGCAAAGTGTCAGTATTCTAATCGCAAATTTAATCACTCTGGTCGAAGTCTTGGGTGACTCAATCGCACCCGTTCCCACACTGATAGTGGACCCATTATGGCCAGACACTTGTCCAGATAGTTCACCTGTGCTGGCGGGCGGATAGAGATTAGGCAAGGCTAATAGGCATGGCACGACCCCTGTGTATCATTGGGGGCCAGGTGTAACAACACCGAAATTGCGCGTTAGCAGGACGTGAAGGCTAGGTACTTTTCTCAAGACTTGCCGCTGCCGCACCCTGTTATCAGTAGCAGAGAGCCAGTAATGAATTAATATCAATGTCCCCAAAATCAGAGCCACTGATAATCATAGGCACGCCTCTTTCTGGATATTTCCAAAACTGAGACCCACGTGTTCAGGTAGGTAATAGTCTGTTATTTTCCCGAGAGTTGAGGTTTTAGGCAGTTCACAGAGAACTACTGGATCTTGCACTAGGGTCTTGGGTTTAAGGACAGACTCTGTATCTTTGGGTGTACGGGTGCCCATTTTTCCATATGGTTTTCCTTTACGCGGATTGTAATTGTGAGTTTTAATAAGAACTTTGCCAGGCATGATTTGTGGGCAGGCCCCTCCTGGCAGATAGTAGCAGTGTTTCTGCCAGGTGGCGTTGCTACTGGCCAACCGAACTCTCCACCCCACTGCCTACTAATGTAGGCACAAGAGCCGCAAGTTATAGCACAGGGAAAAACCACTGAAGACCCCTGGCTAGAGCACAGATGTCAAAAGTATCAGGGCCACCCGTAACTCGTGGCAATAGTTTGGAGAAAGGTTGTTGTGTTGCAGTTGAAAAACACGGCTTTTGAGTATAAAAATGATCCAGTAATCACAATAGAGTCTTGCTCTTACTTTCTTTTCCTGTGTGTGGCAATTTGCCCAAAGGTGTCCCGACCCGCCAGGGTGATTACGCTGTAGCCCCTGGACACCCGTCCGGTCCATACCACACCGGAACACACAAAACACTTCCTGACACTTTCTGATGCTTTGCGTCAGCCCAGGGTTTTTAAAGCAGAGATCCTTAAACCTGTAGCGATGCAATTTCTTCAATGCCTTCACAAACGGGGAATTTGGTGTGGATTGTAGCACACCACACCAGCCAGCAAACAGACCAAACACTTCCGTTCACATTGCGACGCTTCGCGCCAGCCCAAGGGGTTTTAAAGCAGAGATCCTTAAAGCTGCATCGATGCAATTTCTCCAATGCCTTCACAGACAGGGAATTTGGTGTGAAATTGTAGCACACCACACCAGCCAGCAAGCACATGAAACACTTCCAGACACTTTGCCAAATTAATGTAACTTCTGATGTGCAGTCCCACCGAAACGACCCACTCATGTAGTGAGTGTGAACGGTGAAGCCATTGAATTAGACACAGCAATATCCTCTCGCATGAGCTCGGCTACTCTGGCAATCCAGACAGTTCTCAGGCCTTGTGGCAGTTAACTCTGCAACACTTTTTGTAACTCCCATTTTGACATATGTTGCTATCCCTAACTTTTTTTTATTTTTTTTATTTACTTGTGTATAATCAAAAGAAACAATGATTTTTACAAGGATAATCAAAATCCGGTCTAGCCGCGTATGTTTCTGCTTTCATATAAATACGCCAGCTCAGACACTCCGTTACGAGAAGTTACAGTCCGTTGCGTGTTGACCAGACTGGTCAAGCCCAGAAGGTCTAAATGTGACTATGGGTCCGAAGGCCAGACCTTGCTACACCAAAGGTGGTGCTATCTGTCTCAGTGAGAGACCGTGCTTTCGCCTGCCTAGTGAGAAGATTCTGTGGCCTTTATTTTTGTGAAGGCAGCTTCCATTATTTTACATGCCGCTACAGCCCAGCGTGTTTTTTCACCCGAGATAAGGCAGCACCACCATGTGTCTTCTTCCACCAACACTGAATTAACCCATAAGGGTTCCAAGTAGGCTACACGTTCTGCGTTGAGAGTATGGCAGTTTAGCAGAAGATGGCGAATTGTCTCAATTGCGTCGTCGGATTGGCATAATCTGCATGTGGTTGCCGCGGCCTGACTTCTTATCGCCATGATTTCTCTGGTATGGAGCAAGTTGAGCCTTGCTCTTAGGAAGTAGGTTCGAAGGTTTCTATTTGGAAATTTTACTCAGTAGGCCAGTGGGCTTTTGAGCCTATTGAATGTCGGTGGCAGATGCTTTAGGAATTTAATCACTCTGGTTTGGTCGGCTGTGGTAATCCAGTCTTGATTTTTCAATTTTTGGGACACTCTTTGTGGATTGCTTTTCAGGTCCTCTGTAGAACATGCCACTTGTTCCAGATTGTTTACTTGGCAGGCGATCCACTTCTTGATCTCCGAGCATTTTGTTGATTCCAGCTCTTTGTTAATAATGTTAAAAATTGGTAGACCGTCTTGAATAAGAGTCTTTCTGAAGATAGCCGTAGAGGCAAGGCTGACCGTTGCACCCAGCAAGAGTAGGCCCAGGTCTCTTCTGATGGCTGCGATCGGGATGGAGTTTGGAAGACCCAGAGTTGTCTTCCAGATGTAGCCTTTCAGCTTAGGCCATATTGAACTAGGCATGTTAATAGTGGCGTCCATGCCATAGGTTAGTGCAGGGACTACTTTGCCTTTGTAAAAGTTGATGGCGGGAATTCAAGAAAATTTGCCGAATTTACAGTCAATCATCTTCATTTGTGAGGTAAGGTTTTTTACTTTCTCCCAAAGATGCAGTTGCATTTTTGTCTCCTTTGGAGTCCCGTCGATGTAGACTCCCAAGTATTTAAAATGTGGGACGACTTCAATGCTGCAATTGTTCACTGACCAAGAGTGAGCTGATTTCTTCGGTTGACGCTTCTTGGCCAGTATCATAATTTTTGTCTTGGTGTTATTTATTGTAAGGTTATTGATGGCCATGTTCTCTGCCAGGTTGTCTAGCTGACTTTGAAGACCTATTTGTGTCTGGTCCGGAAGGATCATGTCGTCCGCATAGAGAATACAGGACAGGTTGATGTTACCCAGCTTCGGAGGAAAGCTGCGGACCGTCACTTCAGATTTTTGGAAGTCTCACAGGAAAGGTACAAAGAGGGCCGGCGCCAGCGGGCATCCTTGTTTCACTCCTCTTTGTGATGGAATTTCTTTGGTAAGAGAGCCTTGATTATTCAAGCGGACACGTAAGGATGTCTTCGAGTGGAGAGCTATAATCGGTTGAAGGATTTCCTCTGGGCAGCTCCATCCTTGAAGCTTTTTCCATAGGCGCGTTCTATCGACTCTGTCAAAAGTCTGTGACAGGTCAATAAAAGCTGCATAAACAGTTGGGGCGCCCTGCTTTATCTTTGCCTTTAGAATGCTAAGGATAAGGATGTTGACTGCTGTCCCGCCGTTCTTCTTAAAGCCCATCTGGAATTGATCTTCGCATGGGGCAAATTTGGCCCATCGACGAAAGTGGTCGAGAAGAAGAGTTGCAAACAATTTGCCCATGATGTCGAGTAGGGCTATAGGCCTGTAGTTTGCCGGATCTTCTCTGCTTCCCTTTTTGAAGATCGGAATCACAGTGGCTTCTGTCCAAGACGATGGAATCATTCTGCTGATTCTACAGAGTGTAAACAGAAGACTGATAAAATCTGCCCACTCAGCGATGGGTTTTTTTAGGTCAATGTTCGTGAGTCCATCAGGTCCCGGAGCTCTAGATGTTTTAAGCTTCTGAATGCACTCGTAGATGTCAGCTTTCATGGAAAGGTCAACCCAGGGGGTCCTGTTGAATTCCGGCTCTTGGGTCACGTTAATAGCAGGAGTGGCGAAGAGCTTTGTGAAAAAGTGTACCCAGGTGGCTGCCGGAACAGAGTTGATCATATTTGCTCTGGTATTGCCTTACGCGATGTTCATCAAGGCCCAAAAATCGG
This sequence comes from Ambystoma mexicanum, assembly GCF_040938575.1. Taxonomy (NCBI): domain Eukaryota; kingdom Metazoa; phylum Chordata; class Amphibia; order Caudata; family Ambystomatidae; genus Ambystoma; species Ambystoma mexicanum. The sequence goes on along the minus strand of NC_090924.1, from coordinate 171,431,339 downwards.
CAGATTTTTTTGACGCCAGTGTTCTCATCATGGTTTCTGCGTCAATTTGGTACAGAGAGGACCTGCGTAGTCTTGTCCATGCTTTGTAGGTTTTGTTTTCTTTTGCCCAAAGTGCCCATCCCAATGTGGTGTTTTCGGCTTTTACAATGCGTTTCGTTTTCCTCAGAGCCTTTTTGTTATCCGCTATGAGTTTGTCGTAGGTATGGTTGAAAGTAATGGAAGGCGTCTTTCTCTTTTTCTGGATGGACTTGTGATTGATCAGAAGGGGAATATAGTTGGGTCTCAGAAGTAACTCGGCCGTTGTTGGATCGACCCTAAACACAATCTTCCAGCTATCTATTGGGAACCATGTGGCTTCATAAAAAAACATTACCGAGGCTCCACTCTCTGGAAATTAATTTCTAATATGTAGTCATGCTACTAAGCCATTCTACTGCGGGTCTAGTTGTTCTAATACACCCTAGGGGTACGTATATCCATAATCTAGTTTGATGCTTTGGCAATGTCTCCACTCAGGGCTTTTTTCACACCGAAATATGTCCTTCGCAACTATTGTGCTTATCTATCATCCGGAACACAACCGGTTATTCTACATTTCACTCCAAGCTCCTGAGAACCGCTAGGCCCTACAACAAAAACTAATATGCGTTCTGCACCTCACCCTTCCTCCAAGGACGTGGGCATGCTGAATTTTCGCTGGGGGAAGCAGGAATAAAGTGTTAGTTAGATAGAATGACAAGGGCTCTGATTTGCAGCCTATTGCCCTAAATGACAGAAATCTACAGTCTGATGGGACCTAGTTCAAAATGGCAGGACCCTGGCTAATGCAGCAAGAGGCCCTTATGCTAATGGAAACCAATAGTAATATCTATTTCTGCCCATCATTCCACTATGTACTGGGTAGCCTAGTGCTCTTCCAGAAGGTGGCAAAAACTAAATGCAATTAGAGAATGGCCTGAAATGTTGTGACAAATGACTGAAACACTTATACTACAAATGACCTAATCTTCATGCTAGTAGAATTTCCACAAATTGTACTTCCCCTTATCTTTAGGGTGCTGTACCTGCATTCCAATACAGGGAAATGGGCTTACCTAGCGAGTTAGCTTTATCAATATCGCAGCACAGCAGGGCAAAAGGGGTAATTTTTTATTGCATGCATTGCAAATCTTGATCAGGTTGTTTAACTCTGATTTTCAAATTCTCCAGGATGAGTTTGCTTTGGACGTATCCTATACAAACCCAATGAGTCAATGGGCAGCTATCAGAGTCTTAACCTGGGGTTTGGTGGGATTGTGGAAGCTGAGAGCCTGGTATCTCTTCTGTTAAGGAGATTTTATTTTGCTCATCCCTGGTATGACCCAGAGTTCCAGCAAAGGATAACACTTTGCAAGCCCACCAATTCGAATGAACATTTGGAAACAGGAGATTTCAAGTTTGTGTCAGTTAAGGTGTTATATCTACTTTGTATCACGTCGGCTCAAAGGATCGGGGAATTAGAAGCCATGCCGTGTAAGGAATCATTTGTGTTTCAAATGCAGACATTTTTTTTAAGAGCAGAACAACTCTCCAAGACAGAACAGGAGCAACACTTGCATCTTTCCAGGGTGGTTCTGGTTTCCTGGCAGAGGTCAGGAGAATTCCACTCAGGAGACAGTCTACTTGTGACCTTTGATGGAGGACATGTGGATTAAATTCACCATTTCCTTGCGGGTCTCCCATGGTCTGATGGTCCAATGTCTCCTTCCAACTGTGGCTTAGGGGAGCATGGTCGCATCCAAGGCAGAAGCACATAGTGTTCCTATACTGGACATGTGTAGGGCAGTGATGTGACACAGACGTCCCTTCACCATTTTGAATTCAGCAGTGGCTCGAATTAATGGATCTCCTGGGCAACAGGTTCGGACAGAAATAAGATGAACTGTTTGCAATTACCAATGACAATAAACGAGGATGTTGTAGTGGACGTGTCTGGTGCAACATGTCTTTATTCAAAACCATTTTGCTTGATTATTGCACAAAAGGTAAGGACTGTGATGACGAAGTGTGATGTGACTGTAACACCTGCATTACTTACCGGCACTCTCCATTACGCCTAGTTCTAATGTACCCCGTCCATATATCCCACCGTCCCATCAAGTTTACAGACCATTCTAAGTGGTTGTATACGAATTGTTCGAACTACAATTGTTCGAATCACAATTGACCGAATTGTGAAGGTCAATTGTTACATATATGCGGGGGGAAACCCCCTGCAACACCCCTATATATATATGCGGCCAATTGTGCAAAGGTCAATTCGGAACCTTGACTTTCGGTCAATTAGGTCATTCGAACAATTGTTTTCGAACAATTTGGGTAATACCTTCTAAGCTGGTTAAAAGCTTGTATATAATCATGGAGAATTGTGGGACAGTGTTCCCCTTTATTTCACGAGTACAGGGATGTACAGAAAGAGCTGGTGTCCATTATAGTGGAATAAGAATTTCATTTGAAGGTGCAGCAACGTGTGGTTGTTGCTGTCTTGCGAAGTCCACCTCAAATTCTAAGGACTCTGAAGAGGAAGAGTAGAATTAGGACAAATGGAGATTACTAGTAAGTAATCCAGCCACTCTTATGCAACCCAGTAACATAGCAATAGCTCTGGAATGGGACATCAGATATAATCAGACATTTTAAAATTGCATAAAATCATAATAACTGATCAAAGCAAAACGTTTGTTAAGCAAGCTGTTAATAATTGTGAAGTGACTACCAAAAACAAAATACTCTTCTTTTACATTCCGAAGAGTAGAATAATTCGGCAAATGTACCAAACTATGCAACACAATATACATTTTGTGTTTACCTGGCACAAATGGCACCTATAAACATAATCAGTGTGGGTCACAGCTGGTCCACTTCTGCAGATATAAGATCCAGGCGACTATGAACCAGTATTTTTTGGGGGCTTGTGTCACTGAAATGTTTAGCCCACAAACAAGGTGGGTGGCGTAGTTAAGGGGGATTCTGGAGAATGCCCCTGTATGTCATTGCCATGGTTACAGTGGGATGAACTAATGGCCGTTGGCTCACCTAAAGACAGAGTTAGGTGGCTGACTTTCTTTTTGCCGTTCCCCACTGATCAGAGGTGTAAAGTTGGTCGAGTGAGAGTGCTAAATCCATATCATAATGCTGACGCGTTATTACATCAGGCACCAGTCGGCGGAAAAAGCAAAGGGGGTGTTTTCCTAACATGTAGACTGGGATGAGAAGTTGAATTTATGATGTACCAGAAAGAGTGAATGAACCTTCCCAAAGTGTTTGGCGATGGATTGAGGATGGCCAAAACTCCTAGGACATCAATGCATCTGAAGAAATCGCAGGGTAAATTAACTTACCTCCAGGATTCCTTCAGCACAGGCTTGAAAACTGTGAAATATTGTATTCATATATTAATACTGAAGTTAGGGCATTCTCATCTGTGGAAATGTAATACTTATTGAAAAAACACTTCCAATTACTGACATCTTTGAAAGACATGTAAAAAAATAATATTGCAGATTTACATTTAGTGCCAGTGATAAACAAAATGTTTACCAACAAAAGCAGATGAAAATTGGATGGTCAGGCCTAGCCTAGACCCTCCCCCATCCACCCTCCCACACCCCCACCAGCACAACACACTCTTTTTTAATTAACTGTGTCCTTGTTGGCCATCCCTGGTCTACAGCATGAGGTATCATTATCGGGTTGAAGTTGTGATTCTGCTTAAACCCAGATCAGAGTTGGCTGTCATGTATGCAGTGATTACTACTGTTTCCAGTCTGTGCTTTTTTGGTAATCCACATTTGAATTGGTAATACATTGCCACCAATGAAAATGTTACCACCAGGAGTAACACTGCCAAGTGTCTCTATTTTTGCCTCCTATAATTGGCCTTATTTTTTACCTCTAGAAGCAATAGCAGATTACTGCCACCAGCATAGGTACCATCCCTCTAAAACAAGGTCCCTAGTTTCACAAAACCAAAAAAGAGGCACGTGTGCTAAAAGGTTGGGCCGACAGGATTAATCATAAGAGGCATAACAAATGTCAGGTCACAAATGTGTCCTGCGGCAGCTAAGGGCAAGGACATCCCAGTAGGGGCTGATACTAGAACTGAGATAAATGAGGTTCTCAATGTTCTGTGACAGCTACTCTTGTTTGCTTGTTTATTTATTCATATAGCGCACCAAACCCGGAGGTATCTTGGCGCATTACAGGATTACAGCTCAATTTCAATTTTCAGGGTGCACACAGGAATAGTTACAGTCATTATATACAATAATACAGTAGGGAACAGACAGTATAGTACATAAGGTGGGTGCAGCAAAACAATGTAAAAAGCAACAGATTTACAAAGCAAGAGACACCATTTTTTGATGTGATGGGACATCAGTAGGTGTCTTGCATCCTGATGAGGTAACTTGGAAAGATGTAACTCTCATAATTAATTTGTATTAGCACGTAGAAATCATTATTGACCTCCTCTCTGGCAATCAGAATGTTTACAGTGCAGACAATAACTACTGGTATTGACTGCGTTCTGAACATTCTGTCTTCCGAAACAGACAGGGAAACAACAATGTAATTTCCAGGTAAGATTTCGTTTCAACAAGACAATTCCTCTCTCCGAGGACCTGTTTTAGGCTGCAGCAGTCTATTTAACATACGAAAAGGAAAATATAAAACATTGGAAAGTGCTTTTGCTTTCTTATAGAGAAAGTGTTTACATTTACATGACACCTGTACCAGTTCAACCAAGTTGCAATTAAAATGCTTAACTCACAAAGATCATGTTATTTAAATACTACAAAATAAAACCACATTTGATTTACCTCCTCGGTTTGTCTGTTTACTTTACTCTTAAAATACAATTTTTAACGTCACCACAAAAGCTCCAAAACATGTATTGCTACTATCACCATGTACAAATAGCCTCAGTCTGCAAGTTGGAGACAGGTCATTATCCTGCAGTAACGACCACTCCCTCAACCTAATGCATCAAACACACCTGACAGAAGTAATCATGTCTATTATTGGTAAGCAACTTCACAAAATGTCTTTCTTTGGCTCAAAACCTATGTTTGAAGTATCCCAGTCTCAATTATGACATCAGTCTTTTCATTTTGCCTTTGCAGCACAGAAAAGTGTGTTTGACTGTAACAAATTGCATACTAGTAGATGCGGCTTGAGTCTTCACTGCTTTGCAAGCCCCCTCAATAAAATCTAAGTTGCGGTCACTGTGAACGTTTCTTTTCTCCCTGCATGTTGCAGCAGCTTAGTTGTTATGCTCCTGTTTCACAAGGATTTCCACTCCACCAACTGGGGAGATGCCTCTCAAAATGTCGGATGTGCACCAGCTTCTTTATAACTGACCAGAAAAGCCTAAAAACAGAGTAAATCTGGAGATGCACAGTGCAGCTTTGAGATAGCCCCCTCTCCCTGATTCTCCAAACTTTTCTTTTTTTTATTTGACACCAAAAATAAAGTTGTGCATATTCTCAAGGGACATCTGTGATGCACACATTCAGCTGCCCTTTCCACCCTCCTTGCGTATTTGTGCAAATAATGGTGTGGGTCTGTGATAATTATAAGGTTAATTCGCCGAAGAAGGCATCATCTGATTTGGGTTTGGGCTCTGGCAATACTGAGCAGAATAGCCATCAAGAGAGTTAGACAGGCTGTCAAGAAGAAAACAAGTATATTAAGGGTTAACTGGGCCAATCAAAGTCTCTGCCACTACAGCTGTGTGTTTCTATCAGCCAATGTCTGTTTTGTTTACTTTCTGGTTGCTAGAAATGGAGATCGAGGAGAAAGAAAATGACGGTTACGAGTGGGCTTATTGAGCGACGAAAATAAAGAGTTGCACCATTGCGCTGAGTTATAAGTTTTTATACGAATGATCGTTAAAAATCATTACACCATTTGATGCTCCGTGGGGAAAGAATCCTACAGTGGGCGAAATCGAGGACTCGAATGCAAATCCCGAGTGAGACGAGTGCCGACGAACGTAAAGGTAAACCCGTCTACGAGGAGCCGAAAGATCAGCTGATTCGGGCCGGTACAGGCATCCGAAGTGTCAAGGAGAGGTAACGCGATACTGGTGTGACTATTCACGGCCTCGAAGGCGGCTTTCGAGAGGGCGGAGTTGCTCCCTATGGCAAAGACAAGTCGACCTGCTGAAAGGGGAGGAGTCGAGGAGCTGCCTCTGAACGAACAGCTGAGCCGCGGTGTTAAGTGCCGCAACGGCTCAAAGCAAGGCTACAGCTACAGAATAACAGCTGTAAAGAAACTGAAGGTATGCGTATGTGTGAGAGGTTGAAGAGGACGTAAAGGAAAGGACAAACAATAAGTCAAAGCATAGAGAGTCAACTAAGAGTGCTATTAAAACAAAGGCAAGGTTAATCAAGGAGCATTATGGACATTATCTGAGTGAGTAAGAAGGTTAAGGAAAATATCTAAAACTGTAACGTGACGCCTCAGAGAACCGAGTGGGGGGAAGTTCTGTTAGAGGTAATCGCAACCAAACAACCCTGATCCTCTTAAAGAGAATTTGCAACAAAAATGCACAAAGACAGTAAGAAATAAGAGAGGCGAAGACTGCACATACATATTATTATAAGAGGGAACAGGAAGAGGGTGAAAAGGCTGAAAGACTGCTGAGACAAGAAAAGAAGAGATTGGGAAATAGTAGAGAAAGGATAAAACAGACACCTGAACTTAAACTGAACTGTTTCAAGGAGTATAAGATAAACTAAATAATATAGAGATTAGATGAAACGGACTTAAACAAAGACTTACCTGAAAAGTTCTTCTTTGATTTGATTGAGGATATCCACCATACCAAGAACACAATTCGAGAATCAAAATTTATCCTTTTTACTGAAAAAAAGAAAGTTAATTGTTAATAAAAGTTGTTTCGGAAACAAGTTACCACCTACTATCAGTCTCAGTGTATTTACTATAGAGTCTACTGAGAGCGAGTATCACAATTTGGTGTCAGAATTGGGATATTAATAGAACACCATGGAAGAACTTATTAAAACGTTATCTGAAGGACAACAACTTCTCCAACAAGCTATTCAGCTTCAGAACTAACAAGCCCAAGCGGACAGACAAGCCTTTCAACAGGCTATTCAACATCAACAGGCACAGTTAATAGAGGCTACTGCCTTACGTAGACACTCTCAAGTCCCTGCCTCGGTCTTACAAAAATACACTGTGGGAGAAGACCCCACTCACTTCTTTGTGAATTTTGAGAGAGTAGCGAGGAATGCTCAATGGCCTAATGAAAGTTGGTGTCATTACATCGCACCCCTCATGACCGGCGAGATGCAAAGTGCCTATCAGGCAGCAAATCCAACGGGGGAGACACCTTATTTAGAGATGAAACGAGTGCTTCTAGAGCGCTTAGGCCATGATGAAGAAGCCTACAGAAGCCTACAGAATGAAGTTTCGAGAGATTAAATTACAAACCGAAGAAACCCCATGACAATTATTCTACAGAGTCAAAGAACTCGGAGACAAGTGCGATAGTACAACCCATGAGATCTCGGAAAAAATTGTGATGGAACAATTTATTGAAGCCCTACCACCGCCAATGCAAAGATGGGTCCGCCAACATCATCGGCCCACCCTTGTTGAGGCTGTAAACATTGCTTCCGCCTATCAAAAGGCTGGACAAGTTCGACCCATCTCTTATGTGGCAAACCCTAAACCACCTACAAACTTGAGTAGTCCTTCTATTCGACCAGCCCCTTCTACAAGATGGCCTAACTCGATGCTTCGGAAGACAGAATGGGAACCTCCGAGGTTGAGGCCATCTAGTGAAAGTCCGGCGGGGATACGAACATCTTCGGCAACGCCAAAAGAGATTGAGTGTTTTGATTGCGGTGAATGTGTCCTAAAAGAAGCAAAGTGGAACCAATGGATGTGGGAAACATGGAGGTTCCTAATGAAGGAGTTGGCCAAGAATTAACATCTATGCCTAAGTCATCTTATTCCTATATCTGCGAGGCTGAGGTGGATGGGAAACCCACAAGAGCCATGGTTGATACTGGCAGCCTTCAGACCGTAGTAAGTACAGATCTAGTAGGAAATTCAGGAGACCTGAGCAAGCAAATTTCTATTTGTTGTGTTCATGGTGATGTTAAGCCTTATCCTACTAAAGAGATCAATTTGAAAGTAGCGGGGGAACAAATGGAGGTTCGTGCTGCGGTGATGCCAGTATTGCCAGAGCCTCTCCTAATTGGTTCCGATGTTCCTAATTTTTCACGAATTATAAAGAGAATAGAGGAAGATTGGCTAAAAATTGCCCCTTTTTATTAGGACCAGATTCCTACATCTTCAAGTAAAGAGAAGAAAGGAAAGTCTAAGTTAAGGAAATTAAAAAAAGACTGGGTAGAAAAAAGATTTTGCCCGGTGGCCGTCGATTGGAAGATTGATGAAGGGGCGATAGTTTCCGTAAGGCACAAGAATTAGACCCTTTGTTAGGGAACGCTGGAGCAGCTGTCCAACCCCGGATGGTTGGTGATGGTCCCTCCTTTATTCAAGAAAAAGGACTCTACTACAGACTCAGTAAAGATTCCAGAGGTGCTACAGTAAAACAGTTGCTAGTCCCCAGTAAATACTATCAAGCAGTTTTGGAAGTGGCTCACTTACAGATAGGTGGTCATTTGGGGACTGAGAAAACTACACAGAAAATTTTGGCAAGATTTTATTGGCCAGGTTTATATGCCCAAGAAGCCCGCTTCTGCCAAACCTGCCCCGAATGTCATAGAAAAAACAAAGCAAATATAAAGAAGGCCCCGTTACAACCAATGCCGGTCATTATAGAACCTTTTAATAGAATCGGCTTGGATATCGTTGGCCCTTTAGAACCATCATCAAGGGGACATAAGTATATATTGGTGATCGTCGACTATGCCACTAGGTACCCAGAAGCGTTTCCTCTTAGATCTACCAACGCTCAGAGTATTTGTGATGTGTTGATACCTTTTATCAGCAGGGTGGGAATTCCGAAAGAGATTGTCATGGATCGTGGTTCCAATTTTATGTCAGCCGTCATGGAACAGGTTTGCAAAATTCTACAAATAAAACAGCTGAAAACGGCGATCTATCACCCCCAAACAGATGATCTTGTTGAAAGGTATAATCACACGATTAAAAAAATGTTACGCAAAACAGAAGATCCCGGCGGCAAGAGTTGGGACAGAATATTACCTTGGATTCTCCTCACTCTTCGAAATACACCTTTGAACTCCTGTTTGGGAGATCTGTGAGAACGTTATTATACATCTTGAGAGAAAGTTGGGAAGAAGAACCCAGTCAAGAGATTTCCTTAACTGAATATACATATCAACTTAGAGAAAGGGTGGAAAAGCTACAGAATATTGCTCGAGAGAATTTATTAAAGGCTCAAACAAAGCAAGAACACTATTATAATCGGAATTCCCAATTGAGAACTTTCAAGAAGGGAGACAAGGTGTTGGTATTACTTCCTATGTCTGAAAATAAGATGCTGGCAGCTTGGAGGGGACCCTACCTAGTGGAGGAAGTCCTTGGTCCACTGACCTACAGGGTGAGACAAGATGACCGAAGATTTCCAACACAAACCTATCATGTGAATTTGTTAAAAAAATGGGTCGATCCTAACCCCACTATAGCCCTGATTAACACCAAGGAAGCTCCTATCGAACACTTCCCTCAGTCAAAAGACGAGCTTGGTATAGAAGCTTTAAACATAAATCCAGATTTATCGGAAGACCAAAAGAAGGATCTCGAGGGCCTGGTTAAAAGGTATGCAGAGACATTTTCTACTTTACCAGGAAGAACGAATATGACATGTCATCGCATTATAACTCCTCCCGAAGAATTAGTCAGAATAAGGCCCTATAGAATTCCGGAGGCCAAATTACAGTCAATCAACAATGAGATTAAGGAGATGTTGGAAATTGGGGTCATAGAGCCTTCACATAGCGAGTGGTCGTCACCAATTGTGTTGGTCCCAAAACCAGATGGCACAGCTCGATTTTGCATGGATTTTAGGAAACTGAATGAGATCTCAAAGTCTGACGCCTATCCCATGCCAAGGACAGAGGATTTACTCGACAAGCTGGGCAAAGCAAAATATTTGACAACTATAGATCTGACCAAAGGGTACTGGCAGATACCTTTACACCCAGATGACAAAGAGAAAACAGCTTTTGCTACACCATCAGGTCTATTTCAATTCAAGGTGTTACCTTTTGGGTTACATGGAGCCCCAGCAACATTTCAGAGACTTATGAATACGATCCTCCAAGGGCATGAAAACTATGTGGGAGCATACCTTGATGATATCATTATCTTTAGTCAATCTTGGAATGACCATTTGGCCCATATGGAGACTGTACTTCAGTTGTTATGGTAATCTGGTCTTCATATAAATCCTAAAAAAAACTTTTGTAGCCAATTTCTATACAAGGTATTTAGGCTACTTTTTAGGGCAAGGTGAAATTAAACCACAAGAAAATAAATGGAGTGCTATAAATAAATTACAATTTCCTACAAATGTTAGACAAGTCAGAGCCTTTCTTGGTTTTGTCGGATACTATAGAAGGTTCATTCCACATTTTTCGATGTTGGCGACACCTTTGACCAATCTCCTGAAGACATCGCCTTCAACAAAAGAAGACTGGTATTCGCCGGAAACCGAGAATGCTTTCCATAACTTGAAAAATGCTCTCTCAGAGAAAGCAGTTTTACATTGCCCGGACTTCTCAGCGCCATTTTATCTACACACAGATGCGTCAAGGACAGGTCTTGGAGCGGTTCTCTTTCAAAATCAAGGTGAAACCGAAAGACCTGTTCTTTTTATAAGCAGAAAACTGTTACCTCACGAACTACCTTATGCCACGATTGAGAAAGAATGTCTGGCTGTAAAATGGGCCATAGAGACATTAAGGTATTACTTGTTGGGCAGAGAATTTACCTTGGTAACCGATCATGCTCCCCTAGTTTGGTTGGCTCGTAACAAAGACAGTAATCCCAGAGTGCTCAGGTGGTTTCTTTCATTACAACCTTTTACTTTCAAGACTATACATCTCTCGGGGAAATTTTTGACCCAGGCAGATTTTTTTTCCCGTAACACTACCCTTCCCGAGCGTAAGGGCTTAGAAAGGGGGGTGTGTGATAATTATAAGGTTAATTCTCCGAAGAAGGCATCATCTGATTTGGGTTTGGGCTCTGGCAATACTGAGCAGAATAGCCGTCAAGAGAGTTCGACAGGCTGTCAAGAAGAAAACAAATATATGAAGGGTTAACTGGGCTATTAGATATGCCACAGGTAATTGACAAATCCCTTGACCAATCAAAGTCTCTCTTCCACTACAGCTGTGTGTTTCTATCAGCCAATGTCTGTTTTGTTTACTTTCTGGTTGCTAGGAAACAGCTCGAGGAGAAAGAAAACGACGGTTCCAAGTGGGCTTATTGAGCGATGAAAATAAAGAGTTGCGCCGTTGCGCTGAGTTATACGTTTTTATATGAGCAATCGTTACAAATCGCTACACCGTTTGATGCTCCGAAGGGAAAGAATCCTACAGTGGGCGAAATCGAGGACTCGAATGCAAATCCCGAGTGAGACGAGTGCCGACGAACGTAAAGATAAACCCGTCTACGAGGGGCCGAAAGATCAGCTGATTCGGGCCGGTACAGGTGTCCGAAGTGTCAAGGAGAGGTAACGCGATACTGGTGTGACTATTCACGGCCCAGAAGGCGGCTTTCGAGAGGGCGGAGTTGCTCCTGATGGCAAAGACAAGTCGACCTGCTGAAAGGGGAGGAGTCGAGGAGCTGCCTCTGAACGAACAGCTGAGCCGCAGTGTCGAGGGCCGCAACGGCTCAAAGCAAGGCTACAGCTACAGAATAACAGCTGTAAAGAAACTGAAGGTATGTGTGAGAGGTTGAAGAGGACGTAAAGGAAAGGACAAACAATAAGTCAAAGCATAGAGAGTCAACTAAGAGTGCTATTAAAACAAAGGCAAGGTTAATCAAGGAGCATTATGGACATTATCTGAGTGAGTAAGAAGGTTAAGGAAAAGATCTAAAACTGTAACGTGACGCCTCAGAGAACCGAGTGGGGGGAAGTTATGTTAGAGGTAATCGCAACCAAACAACCCCGATCCTCTTAAAGAGAATTTGCAACAAAAATGCACAAAGACAGTAAGAAATAAGAGAGGCGAAGACTGCACATACATATTATTATAAGAGGGAACAGGAAGAGGGTGAAAAGGCTGAAAGACTGCTGAGACAAGAAAAGAAGAGATTGGGAAATAGTAGAGAAAGGATAAAACAGACACCTGAACTTAAACTGAACTGTTTCAAGGAGTATAAGATAAACTAAATAATATCCCGGGAGGATAGCTTAGCGGCAACGTGCTCACTTTGGAAGCAAGACGACACAGAGCAACAGAGGTTCGATCCCTGGGTCCGTGCTTAGAAACCTCTGGGTATTAAGCGCGTTATGAATAACCTATCATATCATATCATATAGAGATTAGATGAAACGGACTTATACAAAGACTTACCTGAAAAGTTCTTCTTTGATTTGATTGAGGATATCCACCATACCAAGAACACAATTCGAGAATCAAAACGAATCCTTTTTACTGAAAAGAAAAGAAAGTTAATTGTTAATAAAAGTTCTTTCGGAAACAAGTTACCACCTACTATCAGTCTCAGTGTATTTATTATAGAGTCTACCGAGAGTGAGTATCACAGGGCCGTCACTGTGAAGTGCACTCCCAGCGGAGCCTGTCATATATTACTGTTTGGAGTTTGCTCCCGACAATAATGTAAGCAAGGGGACTAGACAGGGCATCTTTTGTGCTGCAGCATTCCACACAACAAAATGCGCAGGTCACCTTTGAGAATACTTTTTTTTTTAAGTTGCTGTAGTTTTTGAGAATATGCCTCTCCAAGCGCAAATGCAATTCAGATTTGAACCAGTGTTAGGCTTTGCGAATCCGGCATAGGAAGCAGGTGCAAATCTGAGATGGTCACATGCACGCCCCGATTTGCCCCAGTGCAGACCTTTGTGAATGCAAACCTATGAGTGCACTCCATATCATTTGAAGCATTTTCCTCACTGTGAAGTGAAACAGTTTTGAACGTGGACCATCAATTCTGTAATGTTATATTGACAACAACAAAGATTCCCAATTAATATATAAGCTGGAGCATCTGGGAAAGCAAAAGTACTGAAAAAACGAAAATGAGGAAGACCCCACATTAGCATGATATATAACAGACGTGAATTTGACACTTCTGTAGCCTGGTGTAAGCATAGCTATAAAAACAAACAAAGGCAGAGACGGTAATTTGAAATATGACTTTTAAATAACCTTTTGAAGACAATGGGCCTCATTCCGAGTAGGGTGGTTAGGGATACCGGGCACCGGTAAGGAGACCGGTGCCGGTAATCCCTTACCACCCTATTCCGAGGTCCCTTAGCGGGTCACTTCCTTAACGCCTGGTCTGACCAGGCGTTAAGTACGGGACCCGTTAAGGGACTTCAGAGCTAATAACGGTATCGCAATTTGCGGTACCGTTATTAGCTACTTCCCCATTCCCATTGAGCCCTATGGGGGCTCAAATGGGAATGGGGAATGGCTTTTTCAATGGGGACTTACCGGTCCCGCAAAGGTCGGACTACACCGGTAAGTCCCCATTGAACGAGACCGGTGCCGGTACTGTTATTGGAGGCAGTCATGGCGCAAATATCGCCAGGACTACCTCCAATCTCGGAATGAGGTCCAACGTTTTGCAAAAGCCGATACTGACCACAAATCCTAGCAAATCAGGTTGGGTGTGTGCAAAAGATACTTTAAAATACATTATTATTTACACCACGATAATAACACACTGGTAAGCAGTCATGAAAAATTGTGGTTGGATACATCTGTAAAATGGCTGCCGGGGACAAAGCGACATGTAACGTTTTGATCTCGAAGCGCATTAATTGCAGCTCCTATGAATACACATTGCGCGAACATGTTCCAAAGGGGTTGTGACGAGATGAGCATACACATGGGTGCATTAACATTCTTCTATAACTTCAATCATGACACTTGCCTTGTTATTTTTTGAGGGACACTTCAATACGTCGATAACAGGCACTCACTTTGCTGTATTTTAATATTCAATATTGTTGTTTTCAATTTGCAGTGCCCTTCTGAACTCGTCCAGCCTTATTCTACCTCTCATCCTGCCCCGGTTTTACCCTGAACTCTCCATGCTGTACCTGGTTTACCACGAGCGGGAAGACGCCCTCTACTGGCAGGGCATTGTGCACCTCGGCTTGTTCTCCGATACGAAGCTGCTGGAGTTCCTCGATGTGCAGAAGTGAGTGCCTGTTTTTACAACTGCAGCCAATCAATGTTACGTGAAGAAAGACACAGTACATTGATCATTTCCACTGTGCACTAGGAAGAACCCCCCCAAAACCCACCCAAGCCATGCGCAAGAAGGCTACCTCTATGATCCGTTTGCATATTTCCACAGGCTGCTCTGTGTACAGCAAGTATTGAAACCAAAGGGCCCAGTATTCCCATGTGAAAGTGTCTCGTATGAGCGCCCAATACCTTATAGCCAGGGCTAAAGTCGAGGGTACGCGCGGGTGGACGGAGTCCACACACTTTTTTCCCATCTAAAATGAGAAACATTGAAAGTCTTCCTTGAGTTTATGAATTTAAGCAAATCTCAGGGATCGAACCACAATCATCAGGTTTGTAGGCTTCACCACTGCACTATATAAACTGATGAAAAATAACAAACAACTAAAGGTGAAATGTCTCATTTTGGTACTGTAAGTTCCAGATAAAACATTTGTATTGGTTCTTGGAGTTTAAAACATGCACACCTTTTAACGTTTTCAAAAACACTATTAGAAGAAAACATCGTCTTTTTGTTTTGTGTGTGTGTTGACTTTATGAAAGGCAAATACCATTCGTCCTGTGCAATGAGGGTGGTTATGCAACGCCAATTTAGTGAAATGTGCATATTTCATCTTGATATGCTAATTTCTGGTGACATCAATTCCCATTGCGTTTGTTCATAGTCCCCCACTTTTATTTTTAGGACTTGACCCCTGCTTATAGCATGGAGCCCACTCAGCGAAGGATTATGAGCAGTGCACAATATTAGCAGGATTGCAGGGGCAGAAGGAACAGCTGTGATCAGTCAGAAATTGCCATTGAGGCACACATGTTGGCCTCTGAAGTCGAGGCTGGTTGCCACGACTAATCGTTTGCGAAGTTTGGTGGCCTCACATTATGGGCAGCTGGTGAACAGCGGGTCGATAACACGTTTATCCCATTATTCTTGGAATACCACACCGCTTTTGTGTGCACATGGACAGCGACCAGCATGAGGTCAAGGTGGTACTTCACATAGGCCACGCAAATGGCAGCCTTCATCTTGACGTCCAAAGTTAGCCCCATTTTGTTTGCAGGGAGGTGCATTTCTCATTTGCGTTTACTGGCTTCAGCCAGAGCTATGTGCTTTGTCATAACAGGCACCAATTATACCCCATCCTCATGATTAAAAAAATGGCAATGTCCGCCTGTCTCTGAATGTGCCTTCACCCTTCAGATATGGCGAGCTGGAGCTAGTGAGGGCACCCTTGGTAAAGGTCTAGCACCGACGGTCTATAACAGAAAGGGATGGCTGAAACTATGTCGGTCAACAAGTCTTATAGAAGGAACAGGGGCAACGAGAATACTGGGACAGGGTTTAGATCAGCTGTATTTGATGTCAATAACACTGCTTTCTTGCTATTTGCATACAAGAGTGTTGTGAAGTGCTCTGCTGTAAGGGTGGATGCTGACTAGTCTGCAATGTATGAGGCCAGAGAGGATGCTGGAATGTGAGAATGTAGATGGATGAGTGAGAGAATGCTAAGGTGCTGGCATTCCACCTGTGGCTGTTGGACACTTGAAGCCTGGATGAAGGCAGCCAGCAGGTTCTTCTCTTAAGATCTATGTATACTGGATGTAGCGGAATATAGGAACTGTATAGTAACTTACCAGAAGCGGTTTGGAGTACGTTTACAACAGAGAGCATTTGGTCTACTAAGCCTGTGCGATGTTGTAATCAGTGTTACACAATGCAGCGCCAGTTGACCTGTCACTTGTGTATCTTGCAAGTTAGTAGCATCTCCTTTGTGGTCTCAAATGCCCAATGGTTGAACTTTTCGACTCATTCACCATCAACGGTTTTTGGGAGTTATGATACATGATATGGCATTTGTAACGCACCTATACACAAGTGTTTCAAGGTGTGACAAGGCAAGGGAGGGGGAGGGGCAGTCGAGCGCTGTGTGTGACACTTCACGGAAAGTGTGGGATGGGCCTACGCAAAGAAATAAATAGGGGGCAGAACATGCATATTTCCCATTCTCTCAGCAGAATGAGAAAGAACAAGAAATAACGTGGGCGTGTTGAGGGATGGGCCGCGCAGTGAAATTGCATGCCCAGTCAAGCATAGTCCTATCTGAATTCATGGAATCCAACGCACAACTTCTCGTCGGGCAAAGGTACACGCAAACCTCGTGGACTCACCACCACATGGTAGGAGGCACAGAGCACTGTACACATAGGATCCTATGGACAAAGGTAAGGTTTACATTGCATTTTAGGGGTGCCGCTTGAAGATAGGGATGATCGTATGCAGATTAGCAGAGTGCAGCCTTGAATTACGGGGGTTCATAAACAGATTATCTGGGCGTTGTCATGAGTTAAGTGAAATGGAACGCAGATCCTCGGAGTGCAGTTTTGGGTTACGGGGGTTTGTACACAGTCTCGCCGGGGTGCTGCCTTGGTTGTGGCCCACCAGTATTATCGGGGTGCTTGATGGTGGGGATTGTGTATGCGGAAAGGTCGGTATAGTCACTTGTTTTGGTTTGCGCGGAGGAATATCATGGGCGTTCCGGGATCA
The DNA here is from genome assembly GCF_040938575.1 of Ambystoma mexicanum. NCBI lineage: Eukaryota > Metazoa > Chordata > Amphibia > Caudata > Ambystomatidae > Ambystoma > Ambystoma mexicanum. Next base: position 171,414,344 of record NC_090924.1, on the reverse strand, counting down.
ATTTGCACCTTGGGTTACTTTGAGGTTATAATTCCATGAATATGCGGTGCGCGCAATACAACTTGTTGCACTCACAAACACGCAAAGTTGTTTTACATGCACAATACTTTGCTGAGGTCTATGTGCCTTTTCTATGAATCAGGGCCTATCTCTACTCCATGACACTAGCGCGGCTTTAAAAAATGTGGCCTTAAAGCATTAAATATTCTTTGCCCTTCCCAGTTATTCAGCATGGGAGGACGCTATATACACGGTTGCATAAAAGAAAGCACCCCCTCGTCTAATTAACTATGACCTTATACAAATCTTATACCATTTGTTTGTTATTCGCGTTCTCTCTGCTTCGGCCCCTCCCCCTTACCGCTCCCATATTTGGTCTCCAGTTTGTTCTCCAATCCCATATCATGTACTGGCTATTGGTGCTATACCCAGTCTAACCACCAACGCTGCTGCTAGGGAGCATGTCATCTGGCACCTCTTTTCCTGGGAACTGAGTATCTAGAGACAGTTCTAGTTGAGTGTGGCATGAGAGGTGGGAAGGAGCTGGACATGGGCTGGGATAGTGGTGGAGTCATGGTAGCCAACTAGCAGGCTGAGCCAGGTGCGCGGTTCAGGGGGACTAATCTACGGGGCTGTATTTTGTTCATGTTTGCAAGGGTTTAAAGTCGGATGAAAATTTTGTCTGGTCCCCAAAGGGCTACAAACGGTTGTGGCTTACGAAGAGGAGGGCAATTGGCATCATTATAATTATTCAGTATTTTGGTAACCTTCATGATATCAATAGCCACAACCTTGCATCCTGTTCAGAGTTTGGAACCCTTTTTCAGGCACATTTAGTATTCCAAGGATTTCTATTATGACTCTTGCACCGTGTAATTGAGACTGCAAGTAAGTGAGGAGAGTTGAGGGTAACTCAAGCTGAATAGCTCTCATGCATATCCAAGCACAGGAGAATGGCCTAGTTTTTCATATACCACGTACTTATACTTACTTAGTGGTCACTCTTTTATGCACTTCCGATTTTTCCAGAAAAGTGGACTGAGACAGAAGGAGCTAATTTGCCCATCAACACACAAAGTTAGTGATGTGGAAAAGCCAAGATTCAAATCTCACACTCTTGGCTCCAAATTCTACACCTTCTCCTATAACAGCGTGTTACAAAATAATGTGTAAGACAACAGAAACTGCATGCCAACCCTTGCAAAGAAATATATTAATTGTGCACTCGGTAGAAATAATTGCCATTCGTGTCCTTGTAGTCAATGACATCGTGCATAGTTGAGTCTCTTTGTACAGTGTACACTCATCAGCATTTCTGCTAAGGGATCATACATTTAAGCAGCTAGCGAATATAACTCAAAAGGAAGTAAAAAAGACTAGCACAGGTTCTCATAAAGTGTTCATGTGGACATGCCAGGATTTGTGCAGTATGCATGTTTCACTGTGTGCAGTTTGGCAGAATTCTGCATCTCCTCTCATCTTTTGCTTTACACCAATGTACAATGGTTTCTGAATGTTGTTTTCCAGGATGGGTTACAACATCAAAAATGCATCTGGCATCCTCCAGAGTATATTTGGAAACGCAAGCAATGAAAAACACTAAGGGCCTCATTACGAATTAGGCGGAAAGAATGGCGGTAATTCCGCCAGGCAGATGTATCAATATCACTGAGCATCCTGGTGGAATTTCTGCCGAAACATGAGTAGGCAGGCGTGCGCACCACCCTTCAGCAGTAACTGTAATTCACAAATGGTAAATCTGGCAACTATCGGCAGAATTCCGGTTACCGATGTAAATTGTTGGAATTACCACCGAAGGCGAAGTCGTCATAACGCGAACAGGAAGCTCTCTGGTGGCCATCTTTAAAAAATCAATCCATTCTAAATCACCATTAAGGAATTGCCCTCCACTCCGAGTTGACATGAAAATCTTGTCAGGAGGCAAAATCAAGAGAAAGGTACCTGAAATGCAGCAAAACAAGCAGAAATTCACTGAGCAGAAGCTCAGTGTGCTTACGTAGCAGGTGATGGGGCTGCTGTATGGGTCACACAACTGCAAAATGTCCTAGCAGCGGGAGAACTCCATCTGGGCTGAAATCCAGGACAGTAGGACATGTCCCATGGGACAGTAAGGACATGCACAAGAGGTGGAACAACCTCAAAGCCTTAGTCTGTAGCCTTATCTCCAACCACCATCGGGAGACAGCAGGCACTATTGGAGGAATTGTAACCCCACTACAGGTGACTCCCTGGGAGGAAACGGTGAGCAGCATCCTTCACATGTTGGGCCTGGAGGGTGTTGAATCGGCAGAGGTCAGAGCCAGTAGCCAGCAATACCCCGTGAGTTCATTAGTTGATAATGGTCCCGCTGCACAAAACCTTCACAACTGTGAAGTGCATGACACAACAGTCCATGGTACAAAGAGGGGTCTGCCCTGACGTCTATAGTACTGGGGTCTACTTGTTGAATGTGGTAGGCCTAGATTTATTCTATTATGTCACATACATGCAGAGACATTCTAGATGTAGTAGTACTCATTAAATTTGAGAAATACAGACAAAAATAGGGTACAGCTTTTTTTAATTTATTTTGCTGTAAATGCATTTCATAGTCATGCATTTGTAATCTTTTTGTGATTTTTTTGTAAAACGGTCCAGTACATTAAGGGTAGTTAATATTCACAAATCCTTGATGTAACTGAGTTAACAACTAAGTTGAATTCATACAAAGCTAAAAACAATATGGTGCTTTGGAAATCAATGTATAACCACCACCTAAAGTGACAAGTGATAGTACAGGTACATAATACAAAATCCAACCAAGCAGACAACAATAAATGGTATAGCAGTTGGTTGTATGTAGCGAGGCTAAAGGGTGACCTACCACGTGGTCACAACAGTTCAAGCAAGGTACATGTTCCCAACTGTCCATGTGCACACCGAACCATCAAAAGGTGGTCTCAAATGAGCAAATAATCACAAAATAATCAAAATCCTGATTTTGAATTCCAAAAGTCCACTAGTCCAGGATGTGTCACAATCACATGGGTTACAACAATATAACGTATATTATCTCCATATAAAACATTAATTTTAGTACACTACTAAAATAAAGATGAAACAGATAACAATTAAGACAAACATGAATTATCAATTCTGCCTATGAGCACTAAACACATAATAAAGATACACAATTAAATTCACCAAAAAAAACAATAATGGAAAAATGAAAATATAATCAACTATTATACAACTGTCGACAGTATGTCCCAGTTGAAAACAGTCGACTAGCTGAGGTCACAAGACACTTTGTAGCTTTACGATAATATAAGAACCTTCCTAATAGTTAGTTTCAACAAATATGAGACCAACCTTCTGTCTTCCTCAGGACCTAAAATATAATTAAACACATGATGAAATACTCAGTGTTGACATCCTTAAGCATATTGTGAAGTGCTCATTAGATATAGGTATCGTATTATTCCCCCAAAATACATGACAGAGCTTGTGTTCTCAATCATATCTTTGAGGCTTGATCAATCTGCACCACGTAATCTATTTAAGCAGGTCAGAGCCGACCTTGTCCAATAGACGAATTGGATGGCTTCCAACATTAATTCAAGCATGAAACAATTCCGGGAATACCAGTTAGTCCATCGTTTGGAAGCAAATCAATTGAACTCTCTGTGTGTATCAGAGTAGCGTAGCTTGCACATGTGTCAGTAGCAATCAAATGATTTGCATTCAAACAATGGAGTGACTGGCATTGGAACATCATTTCACGCTTGAATTTATGTTGGAAGCCAACATTAATTCAATGTGTTTACCCACCCCCCTCGGGTGCTTCCTCTGGCTGCGGGCCATGCTTCTTGTTCTCCCTCGCTCTTCCTTTGTGCCTCCTCGCATCCTGTCTGGAGCTCTGAATCTACCCCATCTTCTCAAACTACTACTCTATCTCATACCCTTTCCTCTCACTAAGTCTGGAAGGAAGAAGTTCAATAGGGATATCCAGGTCTCAAACACAGGCCTCACTATCGTTGCTACCCACATCAGGGCTTCCTCCAGACAGACTCTCACGATATCCTCTTTGTTGTCCCCTCTCCAGACCTACGGACCCCTCATATGGTCTCTCATCTCTCTCCTTTCTCCTCCTCTCCCATTATTGGCAGCACCCTGTGGGAGGTCCTCATAGCCCCTTTCCACTCCTCCAAGACCATCATCAATGTCTATCTAAATGGTACCGTCATGGTCCAGGGCTCTCAGCCCAATCTCCTCCTGCTTGATAGGCCTCTCCAGCATCTCATCAATTGCCTCCCTTCTCCTGCCACTCCTAACACCTCTCTGGCCTCTCTGCCATCTCCTTCCTCCTACGCCACCTCTCTGGCACCCATCTCCTCCTCCGCTCTGGCCCCTATGCCACCTCTGTCTACTGCCTCTGCCCACTCTCGGGCCCTTCTACCGCCTCCACTGGGTGTACCGTACTCCTGCAACCAACCCCAGAATTCTTTTAAATGTGGCAAACTGTTCCACTTAGCTAGTCTAAATTCTCGCTCTGCTGTCAAACATTCCTCTGACATCTGCAACCTCCTTGAAGACCTGGATCTGTATGTCCTTGCTCTCACTGAGACATGGTTCATGGCCAGCTCTGTCACAAGTTTTGACACTCTCCTCCCTGAAGGCTACAAGATCCTCTCCGGGTCTAGAACCAACAGGCCCAGAGGTGGAGTGGCACTGACCTTTCCGGAATGGGTCCTTGCTTCTATCATTCCTACGCAGGCCTACCACTCCTTTCAATGCCTAGTCTGTAGGCTCTCTATCTCTCCTCGCCTCTCTCTGACTGTGGTCACCATCTACAGGCCACCTGGCCAGGCCACCCTCTTCTGAATGGCTGGCCTCTCTTCCTTCCTCCTTCCCTCAAACTCTCAACTTCTCCTCAGAGACCTCAACATCCACCTGGATGCAACCTATGCGACTCTCTCTCCCTTTCCACCTTACCCTCTGGTCTGACCCACTCTGCTGGACACACTTTGGATTTTCTCATCTCCTCAGACATCCCCTCTCTAACCCCCTCACCACCGCTCTCTCTTGGACTGACTACGTTCTACTCTCCTCTCACCTGAAACTTCTTGCCCCTCAAGCAAAGCCTACCCCAGCACTGCGACCTTCCTTCTCGGTCATCCCTCCATGAAGCTAGTGTAAATGGACGACATTGCCTCTACTTTCTCTGCTCCTCCTACTCCTACGGCTGATTGGCACTCTGACACAGCTCTCTCTAACCTGTATCTTTCTATCTCCAACACTCTGGACATCCTTGACCCTATCATGAGAATCCACCTGAAGCCTACCTCCAAGTGCAACTCTTGGTATGACTCTGACCTTGCCACCCTTAAACGCAAGTGCAGGGTGGCTGAGAGGATGTGGAGGGCTTCAGGCACATCCTGTGACAAACTTGCCTGCCCCAAAGGCAATACAGACTCTCTGTCCTCTCCAAGAAGAGGGTCCACATCCAAGCCTGTGTCTCTGCATCATCTAACAACACGGCCAAATTCTTTAAAATCTGCAATGAGCTGGACAATCCTACTGCAGTCTCCACCTCTCCTGTTCCATCCCAGGCCCTCTGTACAGCTCTGGCCTTGCATTTCACCACATACATTCTGTACTCACTCCCCCCTTCCTCTGCCTCTGCCTCTGCCTCTCTCAAGCCTCCTTTGGCCACCTCTCCCTCTCCTCTTCCCTTTTCCGCCTTTGCTCTGACAACACCTGACAATGTATCTAGACAAGTCTGATCTATGAAAGTATCACCCAAACAGGTGCTCCCCTGCTCCTCCAGAACCATCAAGGACCACACTGCCACCATCGCTCCAGCTTTGGCAGAATTCTGCAATCACTCTTTCTCCACCGGATCTTTCCCCTCTCTCTTCAAGCAGTCCCTTGTGCACCCGCTCCTAAAGAAAAGGCGTCTGCCAATTCTACTTGTCCGTCTCACTATGGCCTGATTTCTATCACTCCTTTCCTGGGCCAACTCCTGGAAAAGCTGGCCATCTCCCAGCTTACCCTCCACACTGAATCTGATGGCTGCCTCCATGACCGGCAGTCTGGCTTGGGAGCTGTCAGAGGCATGGAAACTGCTCTCTAACCTCTGACTCCAGCTCTGCTTCTGTCCTCATCCTCCTTGACCTTTCCTCCGCTTTCGACATGGTCAATAATGTCACAGTGATCAACAGATTCTGTGTGAACCTGGGCATCACGGATCAGGCCCTGGCGTGGCTTACCTCCTTCCTCCTAGACCGTCCCTCCCAGGTCCAACTTGAGTCCTTTCTCTCCACCACCTCTCTCTCCACATGTGGGGTCCCCCAGGGCTCTATCCTCTCATCCTGGCTCTTCAATGTCTATCTGGCCCCTCTGGCCCACCTGTTCTCCACCTTCTCTTCTAACTTTCAATGTTATAGGGATGACACTCAGCTTTCTTTCAGGCTTCCCTCAGCCTCCTCTCGCCCCTCGCTCATTCCTGACTGTCTATCCGCGATTCAGGATTGGTGCACCTCCAACGACCTTTGACTTAATGCCAGTAAGCCGGAGATCCTTCTCATTGGGAACCCTGGCCCAACTTTCCCTCTGTCACTCTGGCCACCCACCTTGGGCCCTCTACCCTTGCCTTCCTATGAGGCAAAAAACCTTGGCGTCATCTTCGACACCACTCTATCCTTCTCTCCTCACATCACAGACCTTGCCAAAAAGGACCACTTCCAGCTGCACATCCTCAAAGGCATTCTACCTTTTCTCACTTTCCCACAGAGGCTCACTGTCTCCAGAGCCCTGGTTCTCTCCAGGCTGGACTACTGCAACAGCCTCTTCCTCAAATGCCTACCTCTACTCTTCACACCTGCAACTAACCCAAAACAGGACTGCAAGACTTATCCTCGGCCTCAAGCCCAGGGACTGTATTTATCCAGCCCTGAGATCTCTCCACTGGCTCCCGGTGACTGCAAGGATCAAGTTCAAGATCCTCTGCATCGTCCACAAGGCTTTCTGGGGCCGGAGCCCGCACTACATCCAACTCTCTCTTCTGAAATACGTTCCTTCTAGAGCCCTTTGCTCAGCACCTTCAACTCCCTGAGGGTCAGACGCTTCTCCAAGCAGAGATTGGGCGGTAGATCTCTCTCCTCTGCAGGTGTCTCCCTCTGGAACAGCCTGCCTACCCCTCTCAGACTGGAGCCGGACCACCTGAAGTTCCGGAAGCAGCTCAAGACCCTCCTTTTCTCTTCCACCTTCTGTCTCTCACTCCCTTGCCAATTTACCTGCCTGCTGCGTCGACTGGTTGCTTGGTTCCCTTAGAATCCCACTGGGTATCATGCTCCTCCACAACCAGTCTTCCTTTACACTGCCTCCTGGCCTACCACACTCTTAAGGGCTATAAATGTAACCCCTACAGCCCCCTGCCTCCTTACACTACCTAGAGCTGTGCTGCCTGGCTGCACTTATACAGAGCCATGCCACCCTGATCACACTTTTCTCTTTCCTCCCCCTTGCACTTCTCCCCTCTCCCTCCCTTTGCAATTCTATTGTCACACTTGCATGATCTGAATGACACAAGGCCTAGTAGGATCATTTGTCTTGTCCTCCCTTTGTCTGCCCTCCCTTGTCTTGTGGCACCTAGAAACACTTTTGTACAGGCACTCTTTAAATGCCACATCATATCATATCATGCCGGGTGTCTGGAATAGGTTGGCCATTGCCCTGGAACATCTGTATCGGCGTGGGCCAGATGTCACTGCCAACAACACCCTAATGAGCTAGAGGGTACAGGAATTGGCTAAGCATATGTCTGCCACACAAGAGGCCATGTCCAGGGCCATCACCCTCACAATGCAGCAACTGCGGGGCAGTGAACCTGCAAGCTCCTTGTCTGCCACACTAACTGAGGGATCAGTGGCAAGCACACCACCAAAGTGCTTGCAGAGCTGCGCATGTCGTGCAACCATGCCAACACATAAAAGAGAGCAGAGGAGATGGTAGTGACAGTGAAAGGTAAATGTATAGTAAGGGGGGGGGGTTATATCTGCTTTGATAAATAGCTGTCAATGATGTCCTGCCAGAAAATGCATCCTTTCCTAAATTCCTCAGGTCTATTGTGAGGTTCCCTGTCCAGACCTGCATCTTCTTCCCCATCTGAGTTGGGGCGTGCAAGGTCGTCATCTGGAGGCATGGGTATATTCTGGCATATGTTGTACAGCATAGTGCAAGTGACATCAATCTGGCAGCATTTACCGTGCTCTTGCCAATGTACTCTCCCCTCCCCCGTGGCCCCTGACCCCTCTCCTCTTCCCTCCCCCTAGCACTTGCATGATCTGCATGACACAAGACCTAGTAAGATCGTTTGTTTTGTCCTCCATCCATCTACCCTTCCTTGTCTTGTCGCGCCTAGACACACTTGTGTACAGGCACGTTATAAATGACTTATCATATCATATCAATCTTTCCTAATTTTTCTAGAGTGTACATTAGTGCCACACCTGTCTGGTGGAGGCACCTAAACCTTCCCTTGAGTAGCCCAAACGTGCATGTCCTTATTTGTGCCTCATTGTAGTATGTCAACAACACGGTTGCACCAGATAGCCCGAGTCACTCAAAGCAGGTAAGTAGTAGAGTGTTCACCATTACTGTTTTTATTATAAATGCTAATTTCATTCACTATTGTGCCTGTGGCCTTTGTGTGCTCAAAAGCCTGTAGGGAGGACTCCCTGTACTGTCCGGTGGTGGAAGGGTTGTAGTGGCTGTGAGTAGCACATGGAGGAGTATGCAGTATGTTCTCAGGTGTCTATGTGCCCAGCGTTAATTGGATTATTTGCCATGGGCTAATGAGTGCCACATGGAATATGATAAATATTCTATGATTGTAGTTTCCTCACATGATCTCATGCCTGTCTCCATGTGTGTCTCTGTTCGGCATCATCATTAGATGTCAGACTTGCCCAAGAGCCAGGTATGCTGTTCTTGGTGTGCGTCAATATATGCAGGGAAGGTGTTGCTCCTTAGGACCATGGAATCATGTTTGGAACCTAGGAACCATACGCAGTAGTAGCTGATGGTCAGATCCGCATCACAGGTCATCTGGATGTTCATGGAATGGAACTGGTTATGATTCCTGTATACAGGCTCCACGGGGGGTAGGGGCACAGATGCCACATGTGTGCAGTCAAGTGCTGCAATGACATTAGGGAAATGGGCGATGGCATAGAATCTTGCTTTTGCTGCATGCACCTGGACCTAGGTGGGAGCAGCGAGATGTGTCAATGGGCATGCCTCATGAGTTCGTCCAACAATTGTGCCAGCATTATTGAGAATGTTGGCTGGAACATTCAATGCAGCATCCCCGCAGTCTATTGGAATGTGCCTGTGGCACAGAAGTGTAGGATGGACACTAGCTTCAGTAGTGGTCGGATTGCAATTCGGATGTGTATGGCGCTCCGGAGATCTGCCTCCATGAGGTAAAGCAGAACTCCTATGATGTTCCTGTCCAGGCCATACAGCAAGACCAATTGTCCATCAGTCAGAGCCCAAGGGGACGGATTGACACGTGGTATGGCCGGTCTCTGCAACACACGTCTCTGCTGTCTTTGTGCTGCATGTATCCTTCCATGTAGTGGCCTTGCATGCTGCTGGAGCTCAATGGCCATCAGCAGGTTATGGATGCTGTAATTCATTTCTGGTTGTGGATGTATGTCGTTTGGGGAGGGTGTGGGCCTTAAATACACTATAGCAAGCAAGTATTGGCCTCATCTGTACTTGATTCCCATCACCTGGATGCTTTTATCTCCACCTTTTGGGTTGAGATAACTGCACTGCATACTTGGTGGAATTGTCGCCAATTTCTGGCAGTATTTCGGCAGTATTTTCACTTATAATATGGCAGAATTATCATTTGTGCTTCTGGCGGTAATTCCTCCAGCAATATTTCTGCTGGGGCTAATTCAGCAGGCGGAATTAGTGCTGATTGTCAGTCTCCTGTAATTCGCAGAGTGGTAAAAGAGGCCGTAACATTTACTGCCACTTTTACCACTTGCTGGCAGACTCATAATCAAGGCCTAAATAACTATTTGAGAAGTTGTAAAATTTGATGACATAAACTATACTTCAACAAATCAATAGAGATAAGAAAATACTACGTTAGAAAAAATATGTTACTTCTGAAAAGTCTTCTCTCGGTGGTGTTGGGAGCAGAGGAGGGCTGGCTGCACCCTTGTTTAAATTGACACTTTGCAGCTATTCACACGTGTGGAGGAGGTGACGAGGATCAGCTGGCAGCTCCAGTATTAAAAACACTCCCCTGTTGAAAAAAGTAAACGAAATTAATGTCAGCTCGAAACACTAGCATACATTTAGAGGGAGCTGGAACAGATTCGACATGGCTGCCAGCTGCAGTATATTTGTTGTTTGTTTCATTGTTGTGCCACCAGCACTGCCCCAGCACCCCTACCTAATCTCTGTTCCACCTGTGTCCGAGGCATAAGGGGAGTGAGGAGTGTCTTGTAAGAGCAAACATCAAAGTAAGCTTTTGTTATGAAAACGAGTCAGTGCACCACAGAAGGGTTTATATTCCTTATAAATCCTTGTAATTCAGTGACGGGGCCTGTTACGTTGCACTTTTTCGTGAACAGGTCCCCACCACCGCATTTTCTTGATTTGCATGGCAGAATGCAAAAAGGAGGGTAAAAAGGCAGAGTACCCATTTATATGCCATCCTTTTGCACACTGCCGTGAAAATGAAGTAAACGCTGCCTGCCATGCATGAATGGCAGGCAGTGTTTACAATGGATTTCTATAAAGTCCGCCTGGTTTTTGCTGGTGCAGAAAGCAGGCGGACTCCATAGTATTTGTATGGCAGAGAGGAAGGTAGTGGTGGAAACGGTCTACCGCTCCTCCCTGCCAAACAAATTAATGAAAATGAGCCATGATTGGAATCTAGTGCGTAAAAACCTTACACACGGTTTTTACGAATTAGATTCATGTTACGAGTTCATCGAAAATGAGCTCCATATTGTTCTTGGCTCGATCTCCAGTGTAGACGAATGAACATTTACCTATTAGATTACATTATATGTCTTATAGTTCTTCTCACTAAATGAAGTATTGTCTTTCATTTTGGTGGAAAATGACATCATAAACCCACAGAACACACATAATCCAGTTTCAGAACAACCGGAATCACGCGTTCCATCATGAGAAAAAGATCTGTGCCACATTACCCTGTCACCTAAAAATCCCGAAGTAATGCTTTCCTTTTCAACATCTATGTAGCCAGCAGTCTTGCTGCTCTCACTCTACAGGATAAACAACCTTTGACTCTCTAGATGTTTTGGACCACAACTTCCATCATCCCTAGCCAGAATCACGCGGTTACAGGTTTGAGCAAAGGCAGAGTCGATTTCACTTCTCATCCTTTATTCAATCAATTAAAGGAGTACCATGGAGCTGGATGACACTGAAAGTGGATATTTTTATGAGGGGTTTGTCTTCTATTAGGGAAAGGGCAAGGTACCTCTCTGTCCCTATACACCCGATTTTAGATGGTAGAGGGCTGGCAGAGTGATCTTACGTGCAAGAGAGATGGGGAGGATGAAAAGCATTAGTTTAGGATATGTCTTCGTGAGTCTCTCTTTTATGTGTCTTTTGTATATATACAGCCCAAGCCTTCTCTATGTGATTGGTCATTGGAAACTTTAAGACAGAGAAAATGACAAGGGAGATTGACAGAAGAGAGTGGGAATCGATTATTTGTACAGCTCTTGATACTTTCTTTTTTCATTTTCATTTCAGACATTTTTGGCCTCTGAAAGATCTCAGATTAACAACCAATCAGGTGAGAAACCAACCAGCGGCAAATGGTACATGTCAGATTAATGAATACTGCAGAGGAAGATGGTGACCAACGTAGAGGTGTGTGTTTATGCCACCCTTGTTGCCGACAGCAGCACAGATACCACACAAGTCCCTAAGATACTCCTGGACAGAGTCAAAACCACTGCAGACATAGAAGCGCAAATGACTTCAGAAGTAGGCAGAGTAGAACTCTTCTTACATATGATGAAAGCCTTGTGCAGCTGCCTCTCCCCTGCCCCCCAACTCTCTTATGGACAAGTAATGGAATACTTCCTCTTTGCCCCTCTTCTCCAATCACCGCTAGCAGGAGGATTCATGGATCATCAGTCAAAGTTCAATTGGACCAGCTCACCCCGCTTGGTAAGAAGGCCAGGGTATGTTTTTAGGGCCAATGAGTCACCTCCATGGTTTTCTTGTTGTCTGCCCTATGGCAAGGTCCTCTGGCCTGGTTCTTTGAACCACCGAGGTAGTGGCTGGGCGCCAACATGAGCCAATTGTATGTTGGGCCTGGGGATGGTATTGGGGAAGATCCTTTTGCCACCTTACCTTGGCCCCCATCACATGGTACAGTCACAGTGCCTTACCGCAGGCCATTCATGGAGATCTATCCCTACCTAATGCATTAGTCCACTCGTTCACAATAATTCTGGAAGCCCTACCCCTGCCCATATACCTGGTGAGACCCTACCAAATGATAAGGCACTGTGTCCCCAATTGAGATAGCCTTTGGTTCTCTTAAAACAAATCTCCATTTAGAAAAAGCTTTCCACTCAATAGACACCAGTAGCTTGTATTGTAACATTGTAAAAAGTTCACCCAGAACATCAGGGAAGTCATTTCAACACTTTAAATGGACTTTCGATGAGTCGGGGAGTCCCGCTCCAACAATTTTGCAAGTCTGTGCCTTCATGACCAATGATTATATCAGAGGGAAAACACAGTTAAATAACCATTTTCTGTCACCTCAGAGTTTCCCTGCTGAGAATACCATGTTGCAGTTTCCTCAAGCACACAGACCATATACTAAACTAAAGTTTGTAAAGTGCTTACCCTGTGTATTTCCAGTATTGAATTCAGAGTCTGGGAAAGCAAAGGCTCCCAGTACTGCACAAGCAGCATGGTGGAGGTTCACAGAGGCATTGCTGGCTTCCAAGATGGTTGACAGGACAATCGCCACCCGCCTAAGCCCAAAACATCCCCAGGTACACTTGGGGACAACCACCAATCCAAGCCTGCAACCAGTTACAAGCCACACATGCAGACCCTCACTGAAAACCCCACTCAGGGGGAGGATTGGGCACATTATACAATCACCCAGGTGCAGGCAGATAGTGTGGGTTTCAGGAGGCTCATGTTTGGAGAAGGCTGTAGGCAGATTAGTGGAAGCAGCGCCCAGTGGGATAGAAGAGACTAGCAGCAGTGGAGAGCACGAAGAGTGGTGAGAGCTAAAACAAGGAAGGAGAAGGGAGTAATATTAGGAATTGTGAATGAACAGGAGGAGTTGGTGGGAGTTAGGAAGGTGAAAGAATAAGTGCTAACATCAAGTGGAGACATTGGACAGAAGGAGGAAGTGTCAATCAAGAAGGTAAAGTAGGTGCCAGTAGCATCAAAAAACAAGAGTTGACAGAAGGAGCTGGTGGGAAAGAAGAAACAGAGGAGGAGGTGGCAACAGCAGAGAAGAAGAAAGGACTGGAAGATGTGGTTACAGGTAAGGGTTTGACAGAGGTGGCAACATCAGAAGGAGGACAGATCCAGGAGAAGGAGGGGATAATATCAGGACCCAGACGTGGAAAGGAGGTGGTAGGACACAGGATGCAGAAGCTGTGGTAATCCCAAATTCCAAGTGGAGGCATGAATATCAGAGGCTTGGAGTGACAATAAAGAGTACCATAAATGAAAAGAGTAGTATGAGGGAGGTGGGAGCAGGTGTACCACAATTTAGAGGTGATAAAAGAGTGGTGGTAGGAGATGTCATAGGGAGTTCAGGAGCGCAACAACAGGAGGAGGAAGCAACATTCCTTCAGGTGGAAGGACATAGAAAATGAGACAGGAGTGAAGGAGAGATCGAGAAAGGCAAGTACCTATATAGCAAGAACAGGAAGGTTCCAGTGGGCCATGCAACATCAGGCAGGATCAGACAGTTGGAGGAGGAACGAGACAGGAACAGGGATGTCATAGTAAGGTCAAAAGGAAGGGAGAGAAATCAAGGAATGTTCATGCAGACAGAGGGACCCCTCTCTAGATCTCCCACCTGGCTGGGACAACTGACCCATTTGCTCACTGAATTGTTTTGCAGAATCAGTTGTGGAGTATGGGACCCTCGAAAGCCCACAACTAGCTCAGACAGAAGAAAAGGTATCAGGTCACCCTTAAACTCACAGCACCAGAGGAAAGGAGGTGAAGCAATCTACTTTGAACTGTAGGGACAACAACATTTATCCGAGAACCCCAAAGGCTTAACTATCTACATCCAATGGAAGAGAGGCATTTGGGAGGTGGCCATCCTGTTCATGATTTCTTTATGAAATATCCCGGCTCTGCCTATAAATTGGCCCCTATTTGTACACTGTCATAGAAAGGGTACAACAACATTTTTCTTTTCCTCTGTACCGTACCATGATGCTTTTTCTAGTCTCTACACCCTTTCTAATACCCTCAAGTTAATAACATATTTCCATTGTCCTCTTTCACTGTTTTGCATTAACATTCCTTCATTACTCTTCATTGTTTGGCGATGCTACCACATGTGTTATAGAACCTGAACTGGGGTTGTTGCTGATACTCCATAATTTGGGCAGAGAATACTACTGTATGAATTTGGAAAACAGACCAATCCGTGGATGCTAGGTTTGGTGATCAATTTAATCGTTGTCATGGAAAGAAGAAGAGAAGAAAGTTCATATATTAGAGAGAGAAGACAAAAGTATATTGAGATGGCATTGCATTAGTCTTGTGGATTTTTACTTTTCTGATGAGGCCAGGAGTGGATAAAGGGAATGGTCCGTCTTCCATGGGTTTCCACTTGCCATTCCAACGAATGTCACCTCACTACGCTCCCCCTGGTTACTTTAATACACTTCAGCAAGCACAGATCCTGCATTTCAGAGCATATTTTTACTCAAAAAAAATATACTAACTTTGGCAGACATGGCTACTTCCAGACTGGCGCTTGGTGCGAGGGCTACACGAAAACAGTATGTAAAGGGCGGGTAAAACACGAACACGGTCATGATATAACCGATGCAAACTATTTTCTGCTTTCAGAGGCACTCCCTCGTCAGAGACCGGTGCTTCCTCTCCGCTACTGAATGTCTTCAGAAGATAATGTAAGTACCTTTCCAAGATACGTTTAATTGGAGTCTGTTATCCTGAAAATAAAATCTGAGATCACGATAAAAAAAAATAGAATGAAAATAGAATGAAAATAAAATTGGAGAAAGACATTGCATTGCAGTAAAGTTATTTAAGGGAACGTTTTAATACTGCAAATGGCCTCATGAGGATAGAAACCCATAACACGAAGAGCTAAAATGGCGGGAAAGGATTAGATAGCATCTACACCAAATGAAATAATATCACATATGGTATATGGAATCATACAAAAATGTCGACTTTACGACTGCGCCCCTGCAGTCACTGCGACTTTGGGAGCACGCAAAATAACAACTCCCATTACTGTGCCCAAGCAGAGCAGGGGTTGCGGAGGTGTCCCCCGCTCTGCTTGGGTGCAGTAACGGGAGCAAGGGGTTGCGGGGGTGTCCCCCACTTACCATTGTGGTAAGCGGGGGCAAGAAAGTAAATAAGAAAAACAAAAAAAGATAAGCACTGTTTAGCGTCAGCTCTGACCCACATTAGTGGGGAGAACTGAAGCCGCAGGCATAGCAGGGTGTAGGGGGCACACACAGAAATGTGCCGCCGTAAAGGTAAGTGGGGCGGGGGGGGTCAGTAAGGCAGAATGCGGTCAGGGGGATGCGGGCAAAGTGATCTATATTATCACTGAGCTGCGCCATAATTGGCGTCACCATTTTCGTTGGCTCAATTACGGGCGGCGCAGTGATTCCATAGATTCTGCTATATTTGTGTAATCATTAATATACAAAGGTAAATTGCAAAAAATGTATATATAGCCAAAACAATGAAAATAAAGTATAATAAAGACACAGCTATCAGGGTCAGGGTGAAGCGCCCGATGCCTCTTCACAGAGAAAACGGTTAGGGGCTCAGGGTGAAATTAATTCTCTCAACCCCTCTCTCCAACCCCGCGACTGAGATTAAAGGGAAAATGAAATGCAGGCATCAGGAAAACCAGGCGAAACAGGGGCACAAACACCCAAGAAAGCAATTTGGCATAGTTTCAACAGAAATGTTTTGAGCTGGCTTTCTTGAGAAAAATAAACTGCCAGACAAACACTTATTCAAACCACGACATTTCGCTAAAAGGCTTCTATGTGTTTAAAATGTTATTGGGCTGTACCTATAACCTTCTTTATTGTGTTGATAGCCACATGTACTGCAATTACCTGTTCTCTGTGCTGTCCTTACTCCATTCTCCTGTCCCACCACCATCTGCTTTATATGTCCATGTATCACTATGTTGTCATTGTTAACCACTTCAGTGCCTTGTACACAAATCGAGTCGTCCTAAATGGGGGAGGAGGGGAGGGTCGGCGATTACTATGTCCTCTCTTACCTTAGCTACTAAGGTGTAACATTTTGGAAAATGTACTAGAACTGTTAATCCATCTTGTATTCGAAAAACTCTGTGTACCGCTGTTGAACTGATGTACCATGTTTTTGATGGACCCAGTATTCTCCTGTCACTTCTACAAAAGTGCTGGCCAAGGAAAAGGGCAGAAATGGGTAAGGTTGAGGCACTGGCTCAAAGAAAAGTGGAGAATGAAAAGGCTAATGCCCGGGCTAGGGTGAAGGAAAGCATGAGCCTCTCACTGATACCCAAAAGACAATCCAGAGAGATGGCGCGGGCACTAGCCCAGGGAGAAGACAAAGTGGAAGAGTGACCGAGGCAGTACCCCAAAAGGAATTTTTCATAGTGTGGTGACATTCCTAAAACGAATCAACATCCAGCCAAAGCACATAAAGCGCATTACCTAGAATTCTCTGTACACGCAAAGTCCCCATGTTGTGTTATCAATATCAGCTTTCACTTCCCAAATATAGTCGAAAAGGATGTTCCTTTATCCTTCTTTGCTCAGCAGGGGTAACAGTAGCAGAGCGATCATGACTTGCTCTCAGTAGGGGGCAGGGTAGACAAGAAAGCAAAGTACCACACTATTATTTAGAATTATGAAATGACCAGAGAAATCTATATTTTAAATATACTTTGTACATTTTATTTGGTTTACCTTCTAGGAGACAAAGTGTCCACTGTTCGAGTGGATTGTTCTTTAGTTCGCACCCAGGCAAGACAGTTTAGCCAATCATAAACATTCTGCGCCCCCGGTTCCAGTCCCCCAAAGCGCTTCCACGGGTGTCATCATTTTATTTATTTTTTTAATCGGGGGAGGCAAAAAGGGGCCTCTCCCTGTTGTCTCCCCAACTCCCCACACTGCCAAAATAAACCCAACCCCTTGCCCACCGCCTCCCTCCCTCCCCACTTACCTGCTGGACCAGAGTTTTGTTCTGCAGTCCCAGCGCTCCTCCCGTCTCCCACCATAGAAATGGCGGTGGGTATCTTTATAAAACATATGTATTTATTGTTTCTCTCAGGCGATTGGCTGTGAGTTAAACCCTGAGATGTGAATGGCTTTATTGGCCCACAGCCCTCACACAGGCCTGAACGCCATAACTTGGGCTGGCAGGCCGTTACTGGCCATGCCCCCTCCCCTCCACTGCAGGTCATATTCTGACCCTGTCAGAGTGAACTGCTAAATCCAAGTCAAAAAGTCATCTTTGAATAAAGAATGTATTAGTAGAGTGTGCCCTTGCGTTACCTATGGACCTGTAACTGAAGGTCCAGAGTTCGGCCTCAGAAAAAACAAGGAGACATGGGCACTTATGATTGGTTGCGCAGGATACCGTTTACCTATAAACATTGGTCAATGCTAAATATAAATATATTATAGTGTGTAGTGGTCGACGCTCTATAGTTAAGAATGCTAATAACTTTTGACTTGCATGACTAATTTGGCTGATATTTTGCAAAGATAATGTGTGTCATGCCCCCCGCCCAGAATCCCCAGAATGGAAATGTTGGGAAATATTTCTGAAAAAATGAATAAAGTTATTAGGAAAGTAAATAAACACTGTTTTCGGCCTACTCCCGTTCATTTTCCCAAAGAGTAAAAAACATTTTAATCACGCCGAAGTACCAAAACTACTGAACATAAATGGACCAAATAAGGAACAACTTGGGCACAAACCATTGACTACATTTGTGGTACAGGTTTGGGGTTATTCCATCCAGTAGTTTTTCAAATATTTGACGGAGAAGGGGGTGCCCCCTTCTCCCAAAATTATAGCTATATCTTCCATGGTGCTTTGCAGCAGAGAGGCTTTTCAGAGATGATGAGCTGCCTTTTTTGTTGTTGCTTGATGCAAGCTATCACCGCAGTAATATCAGATTGGGGTTGAAAGCCTGACATTTCCTGAAAATAACTTTTGGTTTTCTCTCGCCTGAGAATTTCAGCCCCAGGTTTCCAACCCACCCCTACCCCCAACCCCCTACTTACCCTGCGACAGCACACTTCGCTGTGTGCCGCCGACTCGTTGTGTCCCTGCAATGCCTGTTCCCTGTCACTTCTGTGATCAGGTTCCGGCGCCGCAGGGCCCTTTCCTTTAAACAAAAATGTTTTTACTCTTTTTTCGGGACCGACTGCCGGCGCGGGGGACACCACCGCAGCCCCTGCCACTGAATGGGGGATTTGGTCAAACTTTTCGGCAGTTTGGAAAATTTTGAACAGCCAAAATGCGGCCAAATCTCCCATTTGGTCTTTTTTTTCTCTGGCTTTTTGGAGGTGGTCTGCTGAGCAAGTTACAGTTAAGACGTTTTCACATTTATTGGGGGAATTTGGGGCTATTCTCGTGAGATTACCGCGGTAATAACAAAAGACTTGTTCGGAAAGGAAAATGCGTCACATGAACTAAAAAGAGAAAGGGAGTAATGGGAGGGGGGCATGGAGGTAATACAGGAATCAGCTGTGGGTACTTTTAATTTTCGAGCGTTATCGCAGTCATTTTCGGGGGATTATCGGGGAAATGGAAACTCAGGGGAAAGAAATTAATTGGGGGACATCTGGTGTGATCACATCTTCAGGGGGAAATGGGCACTTTGTGCCTGTGGTCCTGGTCAGTGGGCCCCAAAGAAACCCATTGGTTCAACATGTACAGTGGCCATGGCCAAAAGACATGGCCACTGGCCATGGCCGAAAGCCATGACGAGTGGGCTTGAAAGAAACCTATAGGTGTAACATGAACAGTGGCCACAGCTGGAGGCCAGGGCTAGTGGCCTTTGAATACATTATTGTATAAGACAACCCTTGAAACTCATTGACAAAACATTAGTTATGGGGCAGTTAAGATGATCAGATTTAACGCAACAAAACCCTTGAAATTCAGTTGATGTGGGAAGTGATGATCATCATAACTCGACATCCCCCCTGTTACAAAGCCCGTGAGCACATACCTAAGAGATGGGATTCACACAATGACAAACAAAATTAGAGGCCCGCAAGATAGCTCAGTGGGTTGAGAGCGCGCTGCTGTGATCTGTATGTGATCTGGAGCTTGCCGTTTTGAATCCTGGAAAGGCCAACTCAGCGTTTCATTCTTCTGAGGTTGATAAAGGAGTACCATCTCCAGTTGGGTGATATTATATGTATATGTGTTCTATGTAAATCTCTTAGGTGTGAGTGCTAAAGCACTATATAAATAAAACATGATTAGGTCCCAGGGGTCATCAACAGGGGGACACTGATTTTTTATTTATTTTTTAAATTTTTTAAATTTATTTGCATTTTTAAAGCGCTCACACAGCCCTGGGGCATCGAGGCGCTGTTACAGAATTGTGTTGTTGTTTTTCTTAGTTGCATATTTATAACGCGCTTAAATACCCAGAGGTTTCTGGGTATTTAAGTGAGAGTTAAGATGATCATCACTTCCCACATTTGATGAATTTAAATGGTTTTGTGCGCTAAATCTGATCACCTTAAAAAAAAAGTGTGTTTCTGCACATAAGGGTGGATTCATGTGCAATGCTTGGTTGGAGTTTGCATTTAAAAATACGGTCCATTTACAACCATGGTATTCTTACACATCAGTGTTACTCTGTATTGATTGAACATTCACCATAATGATATGCTCTAATACCTTTATCACTGTGTTATAAAAGCAATTCCCTAAGCAAAGAAGACATTTGAGTACTCCAATTATGACTGTACACCTATCCACTAACGGATATAACATACATAATAAGGGTCAGTTTCCGAAGTCAACGTATCAACATATGGCAGACGACTTACTGTCATTATGACAAATCAAATGGTAGGCCTAGACCATTTCAAATAGTAAAGACCAGAGCAGGGGGCCTGCAAGGGTCAACAGCTGTAGTAAATTGGACTTAAGTTGCTCTGGGGCCATTCACGCTATTTAAACTAAACAGCAAAGAAAGACAGTGTTCTTCGCCACCAGAGGCCAATATTCCAAAAGGGAGTTCTTCATGGTTCTGTGGCCCGCCCAGCTGTAGCCCATGCAGTTCTGGTTTGTTGAAAGCCAGTACGAACCTAGGAGGAGAACAGACGAGCAAAGGAGGCTACAGTTGAGCTTGTGAGACTGAACCTGGGTTCTGGGAAACTGCAACAAGGCAGGTCTCCATAGTTGTAGAGATGAACACCGGGACACCCGAGAAGCATCTTGCAAGTCATTTGAAAGCTGGCGTACCAGAAGTGGAGAGAACGAAGGTGGTGGCGTCATCTGTAGTGGGTGGACCATTTGGTCCGAAAGCTGCACTCAAACCACTTACCATAGCCTAACACGAGGCTGCATAGTCGAATGTGTGGAGAGTACAAGAGATTGTGGTGGTGGTGGTGTGACCTGTCGTGGATGGACTGATCGGTCTGACAACTGGGCCAGCAGTAACCAGCCGTGAAGAGAAGCAGGCTCAGAAGTAGCATTGAAGAATAAGAAGAAGCAGAGAGAGCGAACCCGCAACCCCTGGCAAAATCGGTGGAGAGTTCCATTGGAGAAGGTAACAGGAACAAAGATAATTCTGGGAGGGAGCTGGGAAGCTTTGAGATGGTAAATTGTGACAAAGCAGAGAAAGTAGTGAATCACTTTGTACCACAATTCCCTGGGAAGTTCTGTAAGAGTGTGGGACTGGACAGTCAAAGAGGGACTCAGGGGGCCATCTTCATCGTCCCAGTGGGGGCAAGTTGAAGAATATAAGGAAATTGGAATGTGTTAAAAGCTAATTGAGAGAACTACAAGTTTTGCTGAAAACCATGTGGAACATTGGTGAATCAACTAGGAGAAGGGAGTCGTTCTCCTAGCCCAGTGAGACCCCCGGAGAACTGTCTCTGTTGTGGAAACCTTGGAACTTTCATGATCCTTTTGTTTTGGGAGACTTTTATATCCAGGAGAAGGGAGCCATTCTCCTGGGTCAGATAAGGGGCCTCATTACACGGTAGGCGGTAAGGGCTTACCGGTACCGGTATTTTACCGGTACCGGTAAACCCTTACCGCCTTACTATGAGGTCCCTTTGCGGGTTGGAGAATTTAACGCCTGCTTTTTGCAGGCGTTAAAAACCAACCCGCAAAGGGACCAGGGAGCTAATTACGGTACCGCAATTTGCGGCACCGTAATTAGCGCCTTCCCCATTCCCATAGAGCCCTATGGGGCACAAATGGGAATGAGGAAGGGCAATGGGGGAAAGGGGAATTACCGCCCCGCCAACCTTGGAATAGGGCGGTAATTCCCCTTTCCACCAAGGCGGTGCCGGTATTTTACCGGCATGGACCAAGGTGCTAATAGCACCTTGGTCCACCGCCATCCGTGTAATGAGGCCCAAGATCTTTAACTTACTTTACGTATGGTTTATTGTAAGGATAGGGATAGTGTAGGATATTTTGACCAAGATAGAGCGTATTGATTTGAACACTACTGCCCAACTGACCTACCCAAGTTTAGTTTATTTAGGTTGGGAAACCACCTCTAGTTTAGGGATAGATAGGTTTGGTTTTCCGTTAATAAACGTTTATAGCAACCTCTACGGTACCACTTGGTCAATCTCTTTGTTCCTTGTCGCCCCAAAAGGCAGTACGGTTAAGTGGAAGGGCTGTAAATGTTGCAAGAATTCTCAAGTGTGGACACAAGTTGGCCTACATTCAGTGCTTGGTTGGAGTCACTGCACATGTAGATGTCAAGGTGTGTGTGCATGAAAATGTGGCCTGTCAGTGAAAATCATACGGTGACAGATACAGTGCAATTTCAATGCACATGTGCGACATACTGGGAAATCTAAAGGTGAGGGCAGCTTACCCAGATACTTCACCTGACAAGGAAGAGTGAGGTGGGGTAAGTGGTGGACTGTGACAAAGAAGACTGAAGTTGTGTACCTGGAGACTTTGATGAGGAAGGATGAGGTGGGGTAGTTGCGAACTGTGGTGAGGAAGAGTGAGGTGGTGGTAGTGGGGGACTTTGATGAGGAAGAGTGAGGTGGAGTTAGTGGGTGACTGTGACAAGGAACAATGAGGGAGAGTTAGTGGGGGTCTGTGATGAGGAAGAGTGAGTTGGTGGTAGTTGGGTACTGTCACAAGGAGGAGTGACTTGGTGGCAGTGGGGTATTTCTATGAGAAAGAGTGGTGTGGTGGCAGTGGAAGACTGTGACAAGGAAGAATGAGATCATGATAGTGGTGTACGGTGATAAGGAAGAGTGAGTTGATGGTAGTGGGGGACTGCAATGAGTAAAAGTAAGGTGGTGGTAGTGGCTGTGGGATATATTTACACACTCAGCTGTACTCCCTTCCATACTTCCATAACCAAGCTGCACTTCAGCAGAAGCAGCAAAATGGCTGCGCTGGCTCCTGTGAGCACCACTGCCTCACACCAGAACTGCGTTGTCAGCTACAAAATGATGGATGCACCATCTTGTCAAGCACCTATTGGGCTGGATGGAACAAGGGGGAACACTGAAAATACCTGCCAGTGTGTTCTTACATGTACAAAAGAAGGGGAGTGAAAAAGCAGCGCTGTTTTGCTGCAAGCCCAAAGTTCCCATTGAAAAACAGAAATATTTACATTTAAAAATGATGCCGCTCTGATGCTCTTTTTCCTCTGTTACTCATCACAATACTTTTATTAAGGGACCTTGCTATGCCCCTATACATTCACATTGTGCTCTAAGCAGACAAGAACAGTATCCCTGAATGACAGATCTGAAGAAATCAAAACAAGCTTTCCTTCAGCTACACAGGAAATGCTTTCCTTTTTGGCTATGAAATGTCAAGGATCAATGCATCAAAAAGGCCCTGGCTCTGGGCCTATGTCAATTTCAGTGCATCTGTGTTTTAACCCATTGCAGCATACAAGAAGCTAACTATGGCTACAAAACAATGTGGGAGTTCAGATGGAAGAGAAAAATCGAATTTGCAAGGAAAATGTAGTCACCACACGTTTAAAATGTACTTTTGCAAACTAAGAAAAATACTGTCTTAAAAGTGTATGTTGGATAAGACCCTGCCCTTATCTAGCAATGTGAAGGGGTTTTGTGCTTTGAAACATATATGGGGGATCGATCTTATTCAACAGGCTTTATTCTGATTTATAACAAAAATAAAGAAAATAAGGAACTAAATTGCCTTGGCTACAAGGGGGAAGTCAGCCCCAAACAGGTTTCTGCTTGGGGGGTGTCAGCAACAGAAGTCCCCCACAGAGGATGCTAGAAAACACAAGTGATAATTGCTACCTTGGCAGACTTGTGTCTGGGCTGAGGCCTCTTATAATGGAACATCTGTGAAGTGGAAGTGGCCATAAAACCTTCAATAAAACTGGGAAATCCCCATCCCCACTGGGCTGAAGTGACAGTTGGTGGTAGCTGAAGAGAAAAAAATTGTCCAGTGGAGGACAAAGGCCAGCCCATTTGTTTCAAAAGACTATTTTATTAAGAAACTCTGAAGACGGTTATTTTTGCAACAGAAATTCACAGGAATGTAAACAGTTAACAGTGTTAATGTAATTTTGTGGGTTTTAAATTAAGATGTTGCCTTCACTGCCATATAGGGAACAGAAATGGCAGTGAATGGCGTATTCCAAGGAAAGTGTACATGATGCCAATGTAGAATTCAATACTGATATGCCTGATGATAATCCATACACACGTGTAAAGTTATAGAATTTTAGGCTGAATATTTCATACTAAAAATGATCAGAAGGGCGAAACAATGTCTTACAAACTGTAGAGTTGGAATGGTATATTCTACAGAAAATATGTAACCTATTTTTGTAATTTGTTAAAAGGCCCCAACTGTACAAATGTGCCATTTATGGCAAAACTGAATTCTAGCTAAAGTAACTGTGGAAGGTTCTGGACATTGTAAAACTCACATCATAAATCTGACATCATGCCCTTGAAACCCAGCCAGCTGGGAGGAAGGCAGTAAATATCTCCCCTGACCAATCCAGTTGTTTAGAAGCATGCTTAGCTAAGCCTGCCCGGCCGTATAATTCTATGATGTCACCATGCTCTATCAAAAGGGTGGCTGACAAAACTCTGGACAGACTCTTTCCTGAATTTCCTGTGCCTGTGTTCCTGATCTTCTACATTCATCTTGCCAGATTCCAGATCCCACTGCAAAGCCAAAGCATAGCTGATTCCAGATCCCACTGCAAGGCCAAAGCATTGCTGACCATCCCAGCAAGGCTTCAATCCAGAGATCCCACTAAAAGCATCCCAATAACCAAAGGGAAAAGATGTGCTGTTCTTTTGGGAAGCATCTTGAAACCAGACTGGCGTTTTGCCCACTAACTGCATGCCCGCTGCAACTCTGCCATCCAGCTGTCCTGATTATCCGGTGACCAGACAGGGTCAGCTGTTGTTCTGCTAGGAGAGACCGCTGCTATCTGGTGACCCGAGCCCTGGAGTCCAGAACCCGGTTGACTGGTCCTAATCCCAAATTTAAGAGCGGTCTGTGAGTAACCCACATCCCATAACACATGGGGCCTCATTAGGAGTTTGGAGGTAACCATGGCGCTATTAGCACCATGGCTGCCTCCAAATCCTTACCGACTCCGCCCTGGTGAATGGAGCTATTACCGCCCCATTCCAAGGTTGGCGGGGGCGGTAATTCCCCATTCACCAGGGCCCTTCCCCATTCCCATTTGAGCCCCCAAAGGGCTCAATGGCAATGGAGAAGGCACTAATAACGGTACCGCAAATTGCGGTACCGTTATTAGCACCAAAGTCCCTTTGCGGGTCCCGTCCTTAACGCCTGGTAAAACCAGGCGTTAAGGGAGGACCCGCAAAGGGAACTCGTAATAGGGCGGTAAGGGATTACCGGTACCGGTGCCCTTACCGGTACCGGTAATCCCTTACTGCCCACCTCGTAATGAGGC
The DNA here is from genome assembly GCF_040938575.1 of Ambystoma mexicanum. Taxonomy (NCBI): domain Eukaryota; kingdom Metazoa; phylum Chordata; class Amphibia; order Caudata; family Ambystomatidae; genus Ambystoma; species Ambystoma mexicanum. The sequence goes on along the minus strand of NC_090924.1, from coordinate 171,388,900 downwards.
CCATAGTCTACCCCATCTTGACTTTTGTCATTGTGCCACTCTCTAAGCAACCCTATCCATACCCTGATAACTTGTATAGACTGTTCCAATTTTCTGTGCACCCTGTTCTTGTTTCCTAGTGTTAGCACAACTCTTTTATTCACCTCACCTTGTAACTCATTAGTGATATTTGGAGTAATTTAAATTAGTTCCCACATAGATCAGAACACGGCAGGAAAAGGTTGACATCGCGAATCAATCTTTGAACGTACCGTGGCTTTCTTTAACAATATAGTCTAAATAATTTAGTTTAAGTAAAATTTGCCTTACATTTTTGTAACTGATTTTCTTTTTCACCGCTCTATTTTCCTAAAATCGAACCTTATTCTACCTTCCCAATCCCTCTCAATTCACCAGCTATAGCCCTCCTTTCACTTCTATATTGTCCCTGTACTGTCCATCTATCTCACTGCCCAAAAACCGCATTCCAATTCCGTTTTTGTCACCCATTTTTTGAAAAACACTTTTTGCATTTAAAACTGCAAACCAGAAAAAATGCAACTTTTCCATGTGTGAATTCTGCTGCACTGGGTTTTCAATTTCAATCTATTTTGTGAACTGTATGCTTTTGTGATACCTTGCCTGATGGTTGATAGTGACATAACATCCCTAATGCTGTGATAAAACATATGTATATCATTATTTAACACACATATAATTAATTATTTTTCCAAATCCGAGTGTCATTTTAGGCCTTTGCAAATTTTGTGAGGGAAGGTCGGATGTTGATTCTGTTTGCTGCCTCTTATCCCTGACTACCTGCTGCTTCTTTTTATCCACTCAGAATTCGATTATTGGTGGGTTGAGGGAACATTGCAGAGGGAAAACTTAACTTGAGTGCTATCTATCCTAATTCAAAAAGTGCTCCTATTCATTTGTGCTTTTGAAATCTTCTACTAGAAGGTTAACCAAGTACAATGCTTTCATTTCTATTGTAATTATTACCCCATTGGTGATTGCTGCCCAATATTAATATTTGTGTGATTTTTGTGAATTAAAATAAATAAATATTGCATTTTCACCAACCGGCCTAGTTCATGGCCCATTGTGACCCGGGGTATGTGTGAGACGGCTCGGGTACCGGCTCAATTTGAAGTCATTGAAATTAAAGAAAAAGCATTCCTATTGAGCACCACATCCCAGGCTAAGACCAAGTGTTCTGGTCCAGTGTGTGACGCCCGATTGGAATCCTTAACATGGCAGATATGAAGAGGAAGAGTGAGGTGTCGTTAGTGGGGGGGTTGTGATGAGGAAGACTGAAGTTGAGTAGTTGGGGCCTGTAATGATGAAGAGTGAGGTGCAGTTGTTGGGAACTGTGATGAGAAATAGTGAGGCGGTGGTAGTGGAGTACTGTGATGAGGAAGAGTGAGATGGGGTAGTTATGGGCTGTGACAAGGAACCGTAAGGTGGGGTAGTTGGTGACTGTGATGAGGAAGAGTGAGGTGGAGTTATTGGAGGACTGTGATGAAGAAGAGTGAGGTGGAGTTAGTGGGGGACTGTGATAAAGAAGAGTGAGGTGGTAGGACTGTCACTGTCATGAACCATCGAACTCGCCCCTTCTGGGCCTCCTGGTCCCTGGCACGTCGGGCCTTACACTCCATAATACTACCAACATGGCGGCAAGATCAGAACGCTGCTCGCCAGTCTTCACGTTCTACGCAGCGTCCTCTATAAAGAAGCCACACCCCCGCAGCCCTGCGTGTCTCAACGCTGCTACTAGCTGTGATCGGACGTGTGCTCCGAACCTTCTGTAGTGCTACTTGCCATCCCCTGGCCCCTGGATTCCCTTCTCCCGACTTCTTCCCTCTTTCCTAACTTCCCGGAATCCCTGCGTCGCTTCCGCTTGCCCTCCTACTCCTTCTTGAATATTCCCAGAGTTTCCTGTGATCCTGGACATCGAAGCTGAACGTAATCTGGAAGCCGAGGACGGCCGAGTGGGCTTATTTAAGTCCCGAACCATACGAAAGAAGACTCCACCTAAAGAGGACATCAGGCAACATAGACAGGTGAGAAGGGGGGAAACCTGTGAAAGATCGAGGCGCCACCTGACCGAAGTCGATACAGACATGGAGGCGGCCATCCAGGATCTTATGCGTGGCATGCAAGAACTATCGACCGAAGTACAGAACTTGAAAGCGGAGAACGCCGTGCTGAAACAATTGGTACTTTCACGTGACTCTGCCTCAAAGGACAGCGTGCTATTGGGCGGCATTGTTGACAAATATGACGGCTGTGCAGAAACCCTCCGAGGGTTCCTGGATTCTTGTTTGGTCCACTTTACCTTTAAACCTTATTATTTTTCCACCCCCAGGGCTAAAGTGGGCTTTATTATTTCTGACCTCTCCAGGAATGCCTTAGCCTGGGCCACACCATTAGTTAACACCGGAGATTCCCTTTTGGATGATTATGATGGATTCATTCAAGCACTAAAGACTATGTTTGACCGCCCAGAATAGGTCTTTAGTGCTCAAGAGCGTTTACTCGATTTCCAGAAAGGCTCTCTGGACATGCTCACCTACGTAACTCGATTCAAGCAATTGGCTAAAGAAGCGCGTTGGCCTTCTGAAGCTTGCTTCACCCTCTTTCGAAGAGGGCTAAATGAAGATGTTAAGGATGAATTAGCCAGGGTAGCACGTCCTAGTTCTTACCAGGCACTTATGGATCTTGCTCTACAGATTGATTTCCGCATCCAGGAAAGAAGGGCAGAGAAAAGGAAGACCAAGTCAACCATCCAAAAAAATCCTCTTGTGAGCCCTTCAAAATCCGAAGATTCTCCTGTTCCTACAAATGAACCCGAACCCATACAGCTAGGGGCCTTCCGCGGACCCATATCCCCCCAAGAAAGGCTGAGAAGGAGCCATACTGGCTTATGCATGTACTGTGCCTCGGACAAGCATTTAGTCAGAGAATGTCCCTTAGCCCCTCCACGGCGTTCGGGAAACGCCAGCTCCCGATCCTAGATGTAGCTCAGTTTCGGGAGAGAGATGCAGGCTCCACATCTATACTATCCTTGAACTCTCCTGGACAAAACTCCCTGGTAGTCTTACAGGCTTTTCTATCGTCATCCAAGAAGGAATCCTACCCCATTCTGGCACTAGTGGACTGTGGAGCCATGGGAATATTCATAGATCAGGAATGGGTCCTTAAACATCATATTCCTTACGAATCCCGGAACGTCCTGCAACCTGTAGAAGCAATTGATGGAAGACCCCTTTCTTCTGGACCCATAACCCTTCAGACTAAGGAAATTGAGCTTGCTATAAACCATCACTGAGAAAGGATAAAGTTTGACATCATAAAATCTGCCCATTACCCAATGGTATTGGGAATGCCCTGGCTACAAAAACACAACCCATACATCGATTGGACAGCTGGTTCCCTGTTCCTAGGTTCCGAATTTTGCATGTCCCATTGTCTGTTCCAGGATCCTTCACCGACAACATCAGAAGAACGTTCAACAACTCAGCAAGATCCTCTTATGGTCTCCAACATCATCCAGGTTCCTAAAACCTACCAGGAATACGCCGATGTGTTCTCTTCTGCTATTGTCCAAACCCTACCACCCCATACGCCTGAGGACTGTGCTATTGAAACCGAACCTTCAGCCGTGATTCCCTTTGGAAGGATGTTTATCCTGTCTGAACCAGAGAAAAAGGCCCTTCGTGAATACCTAGATACTAACCTAAAATACGGCACCATACGCCCATCCAAGTCTCCGGCTGGAGCCTCATTATTTTTTGTTCCTAAAAAAGACACCAAGGAACTCAGACCTTGTCTTGATTATTGAGGTCTTAATCAGTGCACCCTTAAGGATCGTTATCCATTACCCTTGATTTCAGATATCCTGGAAGCCGTAAGAGGAGCCGTAATATTCACCAAATTGGATCTCAGGGGTGCTTAACACTTGATTCGTATTAGAGAAGGTGACGAATGTAAGACAGCCTTCAGAACACCCTTTGGTCATTACGAATACTTGGTCATGCCCTTTGGACTCTCTAATGCTCCGGCAATCTTCCAACGCTTTATGGACCGGGTGTTTTCGGATATGCTATTTCTTTTCGTCATCGTCTACTTGGACGATATTTTGATATTCTCTAAGGATCCTCTCAAGCAGAAAGAACATGTTAAATCAGTGTTACAACGGCTACGTGAACACAAGCTTTTAGCAAAACCCGAGAAATGCCTTTTTCATGTTTCCACTGTTCACTATCTAGGATTTGTCCTTAGCCCAGATGGCATAGGCATGGATCAATCCAAGGTTAAGGCCATACTATCCTGGCCAACTCCGACCTCCGTAAAACAGATCCAATCTTTCCTGGGCTTGGCCAATTTCATCAGAAGTTTATACCATCCTTCTCCGAGATTGTTCAACCGATCATCTCCTTGTTGAAGAAAGATACTCCCTATCATTGGACCGCAGCCCAGGAGAAGGCCTTCCAACGCCCGAAAACAGAATTTACACAAGCCCCCATCCTGGTTCAACCTGATATAAATCGACCATTCCTAGTGGAAACAGATGCCTCTAACTATGCCATCGGAGCAGTTCTGAAACAGGAACTCGATGACGGGCTAGAACATCCTATTGCCTATCTTTCAATGACATTGACCTCCAGTGAAACTCATTGCTCAGTCTTAGAAAAGGAACTTCTAGCCATCCGTCAAGCCTTCACCGAGTGGCGTCATTTACTTCTAGGAGCTAAACATCCTGTCCAGGTCCGGACGGACCATCGAAATCTCCAAGTGTTACAGGCCCTGGAATGCAGGAACAGCCGTCAGGCCCGTTGGGCGTTCTTCTTTGCCCAATACCAGTTCCAGATTCACCATGTTCCGGGAACATAAAACGTAATTGCTGACGCCTTGTCTCGGCACCCTGACTATGAACCTCCTGATGACCGAACATTTCCCAAGATGTTTCCCCACACAATCATTGTAGGCCAGGCGACCAGCCTCCTTGATGAAGTCCACATTCAGACTCAATCCTCAGAACTCTGGAAAGATATCTTGGACAAGAACCAGTGGAAACTGAAAACCAAAAATGGATACTTGTTCAAAGACAATGCCTTGGTCATCCCAACACAAAAACTACAGCAAAGGATAATAAATCTCTGTCACAATACTCTTTACTCTGGGCATCGTGGTATTACCAATACCCTCCGATTAATACAAAGGCAATTTTGGTGGCCTGGAGTGAAAGCTGATGTACAAAGGTATATCCAGGTATGCTCTGTCTGTAATCAAAACAAACATGACAACAAGAGACCAGTGGGTCTATTGCAGCAACCCCCACTTCCAACAAGGCCTTGGGAATTCATAGCAACAGACTTCATTGTGGAATTACCACCTTCCAGGGGATACACAACCATCATGGTCACCATTGATTTGTTCACCCATGTGGCCCATTTTACACCTCTGTTTAAACTGCCATCCTCATCAGAACTTGCTGGAATTTTCCTGGAACACATATTCCGACTGCATGGACTTCCTTCCAAGATCATATCAGACAGAGGGCCCCAATACATTTCTCAGTTCTGGAAACATCTTTGCCAAATACTAGGAATCCAACGTGCTCTTTCCTCAGGATATCATCCCCAAACCAACGGAGCCACAGAGCGCGTAAACCAAACCTTGGAACAATACCTCTGTTGCTTCGCTACCAAGGTCCAGGACGATTGGTCCCTTTTAATACCAGTGGCTGAATTCGCTTATAATGATTCGGACCACTCTGCTATTAAGACCAGTCCTTTTTTCTGTAGCCAAGGATTCCACCCTTCGGTTCTACCTTCTATCCTTCCTCATCCTACACCAGTTCCAACAGTCGATTCCTGGATTGAAATGCTCATTAATGTTCAAAGAGAAGCCAAAGAACAATTAGAAAAGGCCAGGACCCAGACCAAACTGTATGCGGACTCCAAACGAAGACCAAGCCCCTCCTACACAATAGGGGATAAGGTTTGGCTGTCCTCGAAACTGCTACCACGGCATTTGCAACCAAATAAATTGGCTCCTCTATATTATGGGCCATTCCTCATAAAGGAAGTCATCAACCCAGTGACCTACCGACTCAAGCTTCCAGACTCCTGGAAGAAAATCCACCCAGTCTTTCACACGTCCTTAATGAAGCCATATGTTCAGACTTCTCAAACTAACCTTCGGCCCAAACCAGTACTCATCAAGGACCAGCTGGAGTATGAGGTCTCCAGGATTTGTGATTCTAGATATAGACGTGGCAAACTCCAGTACCTGGTGGAAGGGAAAGGATATCCCCCCAGTGAACGCACTTGGGAATCTATCTCAAATCTAAATACCCCAGGTTACTCAGAAGGTTCCATCTCATACACCCGGGCAAACCCGGTGGAACGAGTTTCCGGAGGAGGCATGCTGTCATGAACCATCGAACTCGCCCCTTCTGGGCCTCCTGGTCCCTGACACGTCGGGCCTTACACTCCATAATACTACCAACATGGCGGCAAGATCAGAACCCTGCTCGCCAGTCTTCACGTTCTACGCAGCGTCCTCTATAAAGAAGCCACACCCCCGCGGCCCCACGCGTCTCAACACTGTTACTAGCTGTGATCGGACGTGTGCTCTGAACCTTCTCTAGTGCTACTTGCTATCCCCTGGCCCCTGGATTCCCTTCTCCCGACTTCTTCCCTCTTTCCTAACTTCCTGGAATCCCTGCGTCGCTTCCGCTTGCCCCCCTACTCCTTCTTGAATATTCCCGGAGTTTCCCGTGATCCTGGACATCGAAGCTGAATGTAATCTGGAAGCCGAGGACGGCCGAGCGGGCTTATTTAAGTCCCGAACCATACGAAAGAAGACTCCACCTAAAGAGGACATCAGGCAACATAGACAGGTGAGAAGGGGGGAAACCTGTGACAGTTGCGAGGAAGAAGTGTGAGGGGGTACATAGTTAAGATTACTATTCAGAACTGGGATGAGGAAGAGGGATGTAGGATTGCAGGTAGGATTCATAACTAGGTACTATGACGAAGAAGAGGGAGGTATGATCATGTAGATATCGTCCTGCCTGACGCCAGGCATGAATTGAGAACTTCCCTGTTAAGTTGCATCGCATGAAAAGCTTTTCCAGTCACAACAAAGGATATAGTAAACAAGCATCGGCTTCCTCTGGTGTTTCATTGCACACTTTTAATTAAACTAATTAATCAATTATACACTTTTTAACTCATTTAACACCACAAAAACACTAATAGCTCCCTAATACACCCCTCTGACTCATTTTTAAGTTTATTTAGGAAGCAATCCCTTTATTTTCTTTATTTCAAAAAAGCAGATTGCTTCCTCAATGAATTTAAAATGCTTCACTTTCCCTAACTTCCTAACTAGCAATCACAGTGATTGCCACATATCAATATATTATAGTTTTGAAGTAATTACACTTTTTTTTGCTGTTCGTGATGGTTTTTCGAACTTCATTCTCGAATCCGATAATGGCGCATTTTCAGAAATGAAGAGGCTTGGCACCAGCAATGCATCATGGGAAATATAACTAACGTTTTGGGTAAGGAGGCACCGCGCTCTACGGCAGATGACAAAAAATCTACTGGACCGATTGCTAAATCAACTGTACAATTTGTGCCAAACTTGTTTCTTATTTGGCGCAAATCCATCCATTGTGCACTTGAGCAAAAACTTGTCATTTTCATATGGGAAAAGGAATGTAAAAGTGAAAAACACACCATGTGTTTTATGTCTTTTGAATCTGACAGGTTGTCACGAAATCTTCCAGTTCTTGTGGGCCAGGGCCCCAGAATAAGAATGTCAAATGCTGTGCTAATCCGTTTTACAGCTCAAGGTTATTAGCCATAGGATTTTCGCATTTCCTACGGATGATAGGTTTCACCTTAACTAAAGGGTGGCTAGATGAGCATTTTGGAATTGCTTAGGGCAAATATTGGAGATGGACAATGGAAATGGAACCTCACAATTGGGTATCTACAACAGTTTCTGGATGCAGGCAGTCTAAAGAAGCCCAGCAGTGGTGGTAAATAGTAATCCAGGCTTCACTGAGAGTGGTGAAGCAGCTTTAGCTCGATCCTCAAGCAGGAAAACAAAGCTGTGGATCGATTGAAAATAGGGAGCTGCTGGAGAAGAAGAGATGCTGAAGCTCGAAATTGTTGCAGACTCTGGAGTCCAGTGGAGGCAGATCTCTTTTGGTGGAATTTGCAGAATGGTTCAAGCAGCGGTAATTAAGTTAGGATGCTGTCCTAGTGGATATGGACACTAGTTACTGCAAAAATCCCATTTTGATAGCTTCAGAAAATGGCGTGGGAAAACATGTAGAGACAAGCTCCCTACTGGTTTTCATCCATCTGTGCCATCTTGAATCAGACTCCCCTGACAGAGTGGGACAGTGAGAGGGAAATGCAAACTGCATGTTTCCATATTCCATTTGAGGAACCAACACCATGTCCTATGCATCTAATTTTAATGTGAGCGGAGAGGCTACAATCCCTACAGATTTATACCTGCTTCTTTTGACCGACGAAAAGCAGACAGAATTCTTATGGATTCATTGTAATGATGACTGCAGTGTGCATACATGGTGCCACCATACCCAATCCTTTCCTGGCCGGGGCAGTAAAAGGAATCCTTTTTGCTACCCTGACTGGGAAAGTATCCAAATCTGGTAAAGAAAACCGCAGGCAACTTCATGATTGCCGAGGCGGCCCACTCTTATACTTATACTGAGCCCGTTATTGAAGTTCAGTGTATTTAGCTGTATTGGTCGTTTTGACCGAATCTAATGGTTTGCATGAACCATTAGGTCTAAAAATGCTACCACCAAAGGTTTGAACACCAAATGTTTGATCCTTGGGTGGTAGCATTGTAAAAAAAAAAACAGGGGCTGAGGGGGTGTCCCCTGCATCACCCTGCTCACTATACTATACGGGGACATCCCGCAGCCTTCCGTTAAAAAAAACACAAAAGAAAAGGACCATGCAGCGCCGGTTCCCGATCACAGAAGTGAAAGGAAACTGGTGCCGCAGGGACCCAGCGTGAAGAAGAAGGTAAGTGGGGTTTGTTGATGTTAGGGGTGTGGGTGGGGGTGTGTTGAGGGTGTGGGTGGGGGTTGTGTTATGGGTGTGTTGTGGGTGTGTTGTGTGTGTGGTGTGAGTATGTATGTGTGTTCGCATTATAAGGGTGCAAACTTTTGGTAGTTTGCACCTTTCTCAGGCGAACGTTCCGGCCGCGGCAAATTCAGCTGCGGTCGGATCACTTAGAACCGTATTTAACAGCCACTGGTCGCAGATGCTGTCAGTTGATGTTGCACTCAGTCTCAACTGCTCACATCTTTTCATGTAAGTGCAGGAAAAAAGGCAGCAAGGCGTCCTGAGAACAGGGATCTTGGCGGCATGTGACTCTGGTGGTCAGGCTAAAACATTGGAAGAGAGCACCAGGCTCGGTCTCTCTCTGGTAAATTGAAATCTAGTACAGCGTATACAGGAGCAGAGCTTTGTCGGCATTCAGATCTTTGAAGGTTGTATGTTCAGCTAGGGCTTCTCATGTCTGGTCTTCAAGTGTGCAACTTTTTTCATGCTGCAGTACCAAAGTTGCACGAGGTAATTGGGAAGGTCTCGCTCTTTATTGGGAATTGTGGATGGGTACAGAGCCCAGGCCCCAAAAACAGGGTCAAACCCATTGACACATTGACATTCAGCTATCAAATGAGTCAGTTGGGAGCCACTACATTATATTTCATATGAGCGCTACCCAGGCTCTTTCTCATGTGTGAAATCAATATTGAATCCCAGGCATCTTTCTTTAGCTTGTCATTGTTTCTCCTGGCAAGTTCGTTTCTCGATCTCTGAGACAGAGCCAAACCATAACATTGTATGGTCACATCCGTATCCTATTTACTACCTCATAGAAACAGCGTCTGGCTGTTATACTCCGTACTAGGCTTTACCTGGGTACGCCACTGGGGGCACTTTGGGGGGTACCCCAAATTGCACCTAGTGGGATCCCCATGTAAAGCCTACAATCACAAAAGGATGCCAGTAACAAGTGGAGATTCCACAGTCAGTAGTGTGAGAAGAATTAACATAGGAAAAATAATGCTTAGTGTTCCTCAGGGTGACCATACAGTATTGCTATCCCTAATGAAGCTTCAGATCAAGAAAAACCTGAGTCAAATACAAGGACCTTGCAGAAGAATGGTTGATGGAACTTTTGGTCTGCCACTAAAACCATTGTCCCGGGGCCTGAACATGGAACTAGGGAAGTCATGCGGTTGATGGGAAATTAGACCATGCTGTTCCTACTTTAGGGTTCCAGCTGGGGTCCTGGTCAGCTCTAAGAAATAGACTTACACGACTTAAGGGATACAAACCAAACTAGGTGAAGTGTATGTGTGTCATGCGAAGCCAGGTATTTAGATAAATCCTGTACTTGTCTTTGACCTTACTATGGATCTCTGTCAATTTGCCCCATTTATCCTTACTACCAATGGAAAAGTGTGTGCTAATCAACCATTTAAGTCTGGACACTGAAAATGTTGCATGTTCACTGTTGCTTTCCAAAGATATGAGCCAAACGTCAATGATCTGCTTATGAGCATGAGTCTAACTGCTGTCTTAAAGGCACACAACATTATTAATGCTGTATCAGAAAATTCCACTCACCCAATTCCTTTAGACTGTTATCTTGCATCGAATATACAACATGTTTTTCGATTAGTAACTTATTTCTAATGCGAGTGCTTTACAAAAACACCAAACCATCTTAATTCTGTGGCAATTGTATTGTTCTTTAGCACCACAGTAAATCCTAGGGAGAAACTAGAGATCCTGCTGAAGACATACAAAGAAATTGAATCAACAGTGTCACGGGTTGTAGAGAAAGCTTACAGCCTCCCAATGGATGACCTGCTGCCGTTATTGGTGTACGTGGTATCAAGAGCAAGGTAAGAAAAAAATCATATTTATTTAATGGCATATTTTGTTTATCAGAATGTATATAAGTGTCTGCCCAACATAAACACAGCCAACAATTGTGGAGCTTCAAGTCACTGAAATGGGATCCATCTGAATTGAATACATTAACTTAACATAGCCTTGTTATATTTATATCTGTTCTATATTTCTTGTAAGTGCTGTCCTTTTTTTTAAAGAGGCCAACAAATTTGATAATTAATCTTGCCTCCAACTTCTCAAACTCGCCAAGTCACCAAAAGTAAAAAGGTAGCGGATGTGACATCACACACCCAATGACATAACAGGAAGTAGCTTTACATGAACTTTGATCCAGCAGATTTTGGAGTAAATGACTTTGTGTGACATATGGCCCTGGTAATATCACGGGAATCGGCACCACATGGAAATAACCCTTCAAGGAGCATGCAAGCTTAATAAATAATAGAAGTTATTTAAGCACCTAAAATTCTATTTTAATAACTACCCATGTTTTATCTAGGGCGCTGCTTCAAAATGCAATAGGTTCAGACATTTCATGCCAAAGGATAACCAACAGAACCTGCATACACCAGGAGCGCTGCCTTTATATGGCAGCACAGATTTCTAGGGCCAGTTTATTTTATTTATTATTTGATTGCTTCAAGCCCAAATCTAGCTTTGGAGCAGAGGAGCGCTATAGTGGACGTTGGTAGACAGCTTTTGGGCTGCTGTTTTTTAACAGTAGTGCAGTGCTGAGAATTGCAGTCTTTGCGTCAGTCTATGCGACCATCAGGGTTAGTCAAGTATTGTTAAATAAATTATGTTTTTAGAGCTTTGAGGAATTGGAGAATTGTGAGGGCATTCTAAGCTCAAATAAGGATCGATATCCAGAGGGTGAGTGCCTGAGAAGAGAAGGATTTTTTGCAGTTCTCTCTTTATGGCCCAATTGTGATTCAAACCAGTTCATCGATTTGCAGCACAAGGACCCTGTGCCACCAGTTATGTGGAGCTTAGCTGCAGGTCATCTGGGGTGCTACTCATGACTAGTTTGTAGATGATACATGCAGTCATTAACAGTATTCTGGCCTGGAGGTCAAGCCAGTGTAGTTTGTATAGGATGAAGGTGACTTTCTTAAATTTCCATGCACCTGTAATGAGGTGTGATGCAGCAGGGTGGACTGCTTTTAGAGGAGCCAGGTGAGCGGCTGCGCTTGCCGTTAGGAGGGCATTTCCCATGTCGATATGCAAGGCCACGTGGGCCTGCACTATGGTTCGTAAATCCTGAGGTCGGGGTGAAGAGTTTGATTTTGTGAGGGGAGGCGATTTGGAGCCATGCCCTTTGGGGCATGTGTTTCAGGAAGGATAGAAAGCCATTGATGATGAAGCCGAAGGATTTTGGTGAATTTGACAGTTGCAGATCAAATCCTTCTAGGCGCACATCTTTGCACCACCACTAGGTTGTTGTTTAGTGGGGGATGAGGATGAATTTCGTTTTGGTGTAGTTAAATTGAGGCAGGCAGGTTGACTAGGTAATCCCAGAGATGACAATCCACACACCACCAGGATGAAGCTTTTTTTCTTTTCTTTTTCTTATTTTCCTTCCTGCTTTTTCAATAGGGTTTGATCAATCAGATGAGGGAAAAAAAACAGACTGAGCACTTTGATTCTCACAAGTGCTTGCTACTACTCGGGTGCTGTTCCTGGAAACAAGTTGATGGTTCAGATCCCATTGCATGGCTGCCATAATGTATCCATTATCACAGTACTTAATGAGCTGCACCAAGTTTTTTGACTCTCATAAACACTATTCCCTACTCAGAGCTTTGTCCTTGTCTCAGTACTACTGAATACTTTTGATTGGGAGTGTCCCAGAGTTTTTATATTAATCATCATGCGACATTTTAATGCAACGTTGCTGTATGCCACAATGGGATGTGGTATTGAGTGAGGGTCATCAGGTCCTAAAGGAACAGGGGAATACCATGTCTCTTCTTGCAATGTCTCTCTAGTCACACGTGGGTCGTTTCTCCAAATGTGGTTCTCCCTCAGATAGCCACTACCAGGGTCAGGATCAGGCAGTTTCTGCCTTCCCCTTGGCACATGGGGAGAGACTTTCCCCGGGAAAGGAGTGATGACAAAGCCAGATTCCTTACAACACATATTACGGTTCCCTGAGATGATAAGTCAATGTTTCACGGCTTTCACCGATATAATGCTGTATGTCATTCCCGACAAGCTATAGAAATGAGGAAGAAATATGTTTCATTCTTTTTTAAATTTTTTTATTTATTGTTGTACTTAATCATAAAACATCTTCAACATCTTTGGTAGTTTGTTAATTGGCTACAGTAGTTCATGTCTGTTAATATGTACCAAGTGACAAGTGAAATGGCGAATCAAAGGCAGCCGCCTAGTGTAGTTGGTTTAGTTTCCAGTTTTGCCATTATTTGCTGTAAAATTTTAAAAGTAGCTATTTGCCAGGAGGCTCTATCCCCGCTGATCATCCTTGACCACCAGGTTTCTTCATCAGCCATTAAAGGATGAGTGAAAAAATGCTTCATGTACTGGGACCGTATGCCCTCAGTACCAGGACAGGACATTAGTAGGTGGTGAATTGGTGAATTGTCTCTTTCTCATTGCTGCAAATTCTGGAGGAGTTGGTCGTCGAGAGTCCTCTGATTTGACGTATTTCATTGGTGTCCAGAAAATTCAATCTAGCTCTCATAATAGAGTTTCGCGCTAGTCGACTAGGGAACTTTCTAATGTAACCCTGTAAAACGTTCAATTTGTTCGTAATTTTGGTGCAGATGGGATTACCGTCTCTCCATGATTTTAGCATTTTATAGTTTGATTCCGTGTTACTCTGGTAACTAAACCATGAGGAAAGTACTGTTTGGGTTTAATATTCTCTCTTGGAATATGAACGCCCTGGGGCCCCCTGTCAAAAGACAGCGAGTACTCGCTCATCTGAGGAAACTGGAGGCTCAGAAAGCACTGGTCCAAGAAACCCACCTTCCTGGGAAGTAGTCTATCAAACTTAAAGAGCAATAGGTAGGGCAGGTGTGTTGTTTGTTTCCGAAGCAAAGGTCACATAGAAAGGGTGGCAGTATTGTTGTGATGTATGTAAATGATTTATATGGGAGATGGTTCTTTGTTGAATGCAAAATAAACAAGGTTACATGTGATTATATCGAATTATGTACAAAGAGTTCATTTTGCACTAACACAAAATATCTATAAAAAAAGAACCTTTTTTCCCATTGTTTTTGGTGTGGTGGGGGGCAGGAGGGTTACCCGCCCAGTTACCCACCCTGACCCCCAAGCCTCTGCCTTTTTTGTAATACTTTTCCCCCACACCAAAAACTACTATTCCCATTCCCAACCACATATGTATATTTGTTTTTTAATTCGTAATTTTATTTGAGATGTTTTGGGTTTGTTTAAACATCCATTCCTTGTTGTCTATTCGATAATATCACTGCATATCAATATACAATGCCCTGATAATGATTCTGAATGTATATGGTCCTGATCAAGCAGATCCTGAGTGTTATGACAATCTCAGTCAGATGATCCAGCAGTCCCACTCCTCCTCTGTAGTACTTGGAGGTGATTATAACATCTGTATGGATCCTAGTCTGGACAGAAAATCCCAGTGTGTGTTTACACCGTCGAAAATGCATGAGTCCTTTCAGTGGCATATCATTGGTAATGATTTAGTGGATGCATGGAAAACATATAGCTCCATAGAACGTGAATATACTTTCTTCTCCCCAATGCATTAATTGTTTTCCAAAATGGGTTATGTATAAGTAAGGGATTGATGAAGTATGTAAATAAGGTGGATATCTCGGCACTTGCAATCATAGATTATGCCCCAGTGAGTGTGTCAATTGACTGGGGGGGATATCCCTGTTAGGTACCTAAATACTGACCTTCTATGATCACAGGACTTCAAGGATTTAAAAGTATATTTCTCACAGGAATTCATCCTACTAAATGAAGGGGGTGATACACTTGATACGGTAGGCTGGGATGAATACAGAGCCACTCTTAGGGGGCAGTTATCCGTTTTGTATCGGGAAGAAACAGAGAGGCCATGCAGGACTGTTGGGCAGAATTGCAGGCAGTACCCTCTAGGACAACCACGTACAATTAGGACTACAGGTGTAAGCAAAACCAAACTTTGGTATACGTCTGTACTACACAGTTTTGTGGTAGCGAGCTGAGCAGCCAGGCTTATCTCAAGAGGGAATGTGATCAATACAAGAGGTTACACAGAGGTCTTACAATCACAGTGGTTCAAGTAGACACTTATACTCAAGGTTTCTTGGTAAAACACCAATTCATTTATTACACAATCATTTAGAAAACATTCACTAGAAGGAGGCAACTTAATATTATACACAAACACACTTCAATAGCAAACCAATAAGTTTCTGAACAAATTAGGCTCCCCTGAAATAGGAGCAAAATGGCATTTCAGTTACTTTCAATTGTAGTAAAAAGGCACAAGTTAGCAGACTAGATCACAAATACTTTCTTAGGCAGTGCAAATCGTTATAGTTCACTAGAGGACTCGATTCAGTTCAATAGGCCTAGGCCAAAGTCAATGGACTAGTGTCTTGGATAGGAAAGAGCAGTTCTTGAAGTATACAGTAAAGTCTTTGCCCAAGTTCTCAGAAGTAGTTTGTACGAAAAAGAATCATATGTTGGGTCACAAGGTGATTAGGCCTGCAAGTTAAGAAAGTTCCATGAACTTTCACCGCAAGAGAAGCGTTCTCGGGTTGGAACAGTACCTTAGTATGAAGCAAAAGATGCAGCTGAAGACGTCACTTCAGTTCTAGTAGCTGCTCATCAAGCACACAAGCTGGTGTCCTTCCCCCTGGTTAATCCTAACCAGCTCCGAGAATGGTATCCAGGTGGCTTACGAATTGATTGGTCCCACCAACTCAAAGGAAGAAGTTGTCCTTGAAGGGGCTTCTCTGTTGAGGTGAACTTGGCAATTCGGACCTGCAGCAGGGCTTCACCGGCAAACCAACGGTCCAGGAGTTGCAGCAGCCGTCCTCTTCCAGCTCGACTTCGGTTCTTTCGTTCCATTGGTCGACTCTGCTTTCCAGTCCAAGAGACTTGCTTTTTAAACAGTTTTCTCCCATTTATTCCAGCCTAGCTGCCACTCACCCAGCAGGGTGGCTGTCCTTGCCGGACAGTCAGTCAGCCAATCACGCCAGAGTGCATTTGGGTCTCCTAGGAGACTAAGCACAGGGAGTTTTGGGCACCTCCCTCACTTCCTGCCCACCCCAGACATCAGACGCAAGAGGCAGTCTTCAGTCCTGAAGCCCGCCAAAGGCATAGAAACAAAGGAACAAAACCTGGTTTGGCGCGCAGAGACAAACACTAGACGGACCTTTCCAAATAGAAATGGTGAAAAAAAGAAGACCAGGACCTGTTTAAACAAACAGGCTTAAGGTGACCATCTTTTTAGCTACCGGTGTTCGCGGTCGGAAAAAATCCTGGAAGTTTTTTGTAAAACCACTGCCACTAGCCATTTCGATAGAAATGGGTAGCATTTGACTGCTACATGAGTATTTTAAACACAGGGGATACTAGGTAACCCCTCCAGCACTCTATAGGAAGATAGGGTGTGCTGGGTGTAGGAATTTAAAAAGACTAGTAAAGTCAATTTAACCTTACATTCTCTGGGAAACAGTAGTTTATCCTAGAGAAGGTATTTAAACCTTGGGAGAGCCTAAAAGGCTTCCCTGTGTCACTGCACTGAGGGTGCTGTGTGACACAAATAAAAAAGATGGTGCCTATGGAGTTGTCTAAAACTCCATAACCCAAATAAATGAACACAGAAAACAGACAGAATTAAAAGTACAAAGTCCCAAAGGTCAGAAAAAGAGCTAAGGGTCTTTAAGGTAGAGAGGAATTAGCACATTTATGAGAATTCTTCCTAACAGGGACGCAAATGAGAGTTTGAAGGAATTCAAACGTCTGGCGACAGAGTACTGGGACTCACCATCTGAGAGTAAGTTAGAGCAGCACATTAGTGCAAAATGCGAGTTTAATAAACTCAACAAAGCGTCCAGAAAATGAGTGAAACACCATTCCAAATATTTTGGTGGTGAAAACAAAGATGGGGAATAATACAATTGCAGCACTTCAAGTCCTCAAAGATGAAGACATTATGAGGGAATTTGAGAGTTCCTTAGAGCATTTATACACCCCTGATTTAGTCCCTAGATCCAAAGCGATTAATGTACATTTGGATACCATCTCCCATCTCTTGCATCCCAAACAGAAATTTGCAGCCCTGAAATGAGATATCTCGTTAAGTCAAATCAAACTGGCCAGCAATAGGTAAAATAAAAAAGGGGGGACAGCCTCTGGCACTGAGGGGCTTCCCATAAACTTTTATAATACATATATATATATATATATATATATATATATATATATTGGCCCCGAAGCTACAAGACCTGTTCCAACGATTTAGTTCTAATGCAGCCCCAAATGGTACTTTCTTCAAAGCCATGAGTCATGTAATACCCAAACCCGGAAGGCATTGGCAGTTAAAAATGATAGACACATTTCCTTAATAAATGCCCATAGCCAAAGCACAGGCAAAAGTCCAAGCTTTAAGACTTGAATTCTTATTACACAAACGTATGCATAATGATCAAACTGTTTTTTATTAAAGGCGGGTTAACTGCCTCAAATACCCGCCTACTCTGTGATGTTTTAGAATTAGCTAAGAAAACAGACAGACAATGGGCAGCGGTCACTCTCGATGGAGAGAAGACCTGTGCCAGGGTGAGCTGGCCTTTCGTAGTGGAAGTGTTGCAATGGCAACAGAATAATATCCCTGATTATGGCACTTTATTAACACCGAAAAGCTGCTGTTTTCGTGAACAGTGTTTTTCCCATTACTTCTCCCTGTCTAAAAGCAAAAAACAAGGTTGTCCCTTTCCGCATTTCTTTTTTTTCTAGCCCTTGAACCCCTATTGCAATGTGTCCGGAATAATGACTTTATTATTGGGGTGGAAACCCAGAGGTTCACGGTAAAGACCTCGCTCTACGCTGACGATATTTTTGCCTATTTGGAACGCTCAGCTACCTCCCTCACACTCCTTGTAAAGGAGATTCAACTTTACTCAGAACTAGCGGAATACAAGTTGAATCTAAAGAAAATTGAAGTCTTGCCCTTAAATAACTACTGTTTTCAATCTAAAAATTCAAAATGCTGTATATAAAAAAACGAATAATTGAAATGATTGGATTTCGGCTGTACCAGAATTACATACAGCAGAGAACGCTGAACATTTTAACCATTCGGTGTTCATTATAGCGAACATGGGAAGCAGGTTTTGAGGGGGTGTTCCCTGCACCCTTGTTCACTATAACGGAATCAGGATGGCCGGGGTGTTCCCTGCTTCCAAAACAAAGTTTTGGGGAAAAGAAAAAAGAAAAAAGAAAAGGACCCTGCAGCGCCGGTTCCCATCCATGGAAGGGAAGGGAACTTGCTCTGCAGGGACTCAGCGGCACACAGAGAAGTATGCCGCCAAAAGGTAAGTTGGTAACTGGGGGCAACGGGGTCTACAAAGGAGATTTAGCTGTGGGGTGCTTATTTCGAATCCAAACATTTAGAATATAACCTTTTCGTCTTTGAAATGTTCTTATTCAAAATAATCCTGCACATCCTTTTCAATCACATATCGAGAGATCTGGCCTTTTGTGGCAACCCGATAACATTAAATATTTCCGAATTTGCTTCAATAAACCAGTATGTAAGACCATAAAACTCAATGCTGAGATGATTAGAACTAAAATTGAGAACCTTTTGAATAAATTGTCCCCATTACTGCTCTGTTGGTGGGGCCGCCTATAGACCGTTAAGATGTGAATCACTCCAGTTATATTCTATGGTCTGGCAAGGTTGCCTATGGAGTGACCATCCTCCTTCTTTGATTATGTTTATAAGCGCCTACTCGTCTTTTTGTGAAAGGTCAGAAGCCTTAAATTTCTCTCAATAGATTGCAATTGCACTCATCACGTGGGGGAGATGGGTTTCTGAATTTTAAAAAGTACTGGTATGTTGTTAGTATTAACCAAGGGTTGGGGAAGATTTTGGCAGCAGACCCATCCTTGCACCCTGCCTGGTACAACCTAGAAACATGCTTAGCAGTCCCATATAGGACAGCAGAGATGCTGCTTCTAAATGCTAAACTAGCACTTCAGGAGGTGGGTATGATTTTACCTGTAAAGCTGTACGCAGTTTGAAAATGACTATAGGTTTCAAAATAATACAGCATCACTCCCACCTGCATCGTTTAATAATAATGTGAAAGTAGTGGGTGAGCCCCTACATTGGCCTACTTGCAGTGAAAGGACGATACTATTTACTAGCCAACTCTAGTAGGTGTCGGGATTGCTCCCCTTTGCATCATTGCAAGCAAAATACGGTCTCCGGGAGGGTGCATTTTCAAGATATCTGCAATTATCTAGGTGTAAAAGCAAGCCAATGCAGAGTCGTCCAGACAATAACGGGTTTCAGAAAAATCTTCTTTCATCGGCATCCACCAGATTTGACCGGCATAGGAAGATTGAACTTGCATGGAAGGAATGCCTCCTTTGTGGCATTACATCTGTCGTACATCGATGGCAGCTTCTACTACCTAAACTACTTCATGCTATATAACAGAGCCTTCTTCACGCCATCCTGCCTGGATAAATCAGAGGACGCTTCACCCCGCTCCCGATGTTGATCATACCAGCTGGAGAATGGTTCCCTTAAACATATGCTATTTACCTGTACATTTTCAAAATCGTACTGGGAGGCTTTATGGCCCTAGATCCTTCGTATATTAATGCCTTTATCCGCTTCTCCCCTTTTTCAGTAATGGCGGAAGGTGCACAACCGTCTTTCGATGGCAATGAGGCTCAAGGGAGGTTGTATGATGCACTCATAGTCATCTAACTGGAAAAATATATCTCAGTTATCGAGCGTGACATGGTGGAACCAGCAGCCTTTTTCTGCATAGAATGGAAGCTTATTTACATAGCAAGATGGAATACCCAACGGCAAGGCCAGACCCATGGTGCAAGCTGGAGTATTTCTCCAATAATTGTCGCTAATTGACTGACTCTTTTTTGCTCTTCCAGGAGGATCTTTCACTCCCCCACACCCACCTACCTACTTGTGAGGGTTATAGTTTCTTTTGTGCCGTTAATGCAGTGTATGTTGATGGGTACGGGGCATAGCTAAAGCAATGTTTTTAGGCAAGCTTTGAAAATGATCTGAACATGTTTGATGAAGGATTAAATGGTTTTGATGTTGTTTGATAATGTTTTACAATGTTTGGAGACTTTCATTTAGCATTGTAAGCAAACTCTACAGCTTTCCTGCTCCTTCTATCTCTTTATCTTCCTTTCCATGGCACTTGCCCCTGACGGTTTACTCTTTTTCTCTCGCTTTCTGGTCTTTCATACTCTGCCTTTCTCTCTCTAATCTTAAAGGAATGGTTCGGGCAGAAATTTGTATTGTCCCTACGGGTCGGCCATGTGTTTTTAAGCCTAAGTCGCTCGATTTTAGAAAAACTTCCTATGGACCTTACCCGAGTTTTCGTCCATTAAACACATGCGAAAACAGGCACCAGGGCGCTGCCATTTTGTGATAATCTTATCACTTGCCCCATCGCCCTGGCTGACCTGCTTTTGCGACACTAAATCATATCCCCCGCCCCTGAGCCTGACATTATCAAAACATTCATATTCCCCGCCTCTCTCCATGACGTTACTGTGCTGCGTAGGCAAACGCGCCCAGTCGTCTTCTACGCGACTTCACACAGAACCCGGAAACCAACACAGATCAACTCACAACACAGCACGCCACAATTCGGAATATGAAACTGTACTTTAAAATCAAACAGCAATACGGTACATTTGGTAAAGTACATTTATTTGACATTAAATGTTTAGAGAAAATTCAGCAATTGGCATATTAAATCAAAATGGAATTTTTTTTCTTTGCTCTCGATCCCCAAATCCTCTAAAGTTTATCGTGAGTCACGCGCTGTTCCTTTATGGTACACAGGGTGTTGGTTTTCGTTAAAAGAAGCACTTTGGTCGCATGGTGAACCACAAGGCTGTTCCATCAACTAGGCACTAGGCCACCGTAGAGGTTGATATGTTGCTTCTAGCCGCTAGTACTGCGTAAGGGCATATGGGCACTTGGCGATAGTCCCATAAAATAGTCAACATTGTGCAGTTGTTTACAAGAAACTGCAGCTGGGGATTAAAAAATCCATCAGCCGGGGTCTGAAATAGGTGGCAGTAGCAGTACGATAGGATGTACCTGTTTAGAAAACATAAAAATTGAAATTAGTCTCACCAGCCGATCTTTATAACTATTATTCATTTTATTTATTACGGCCGAGCTGAAACTATTTGCTTGCGTGGATAGTGCAATGGAGTATGTTCGGCTCTAAAAGCAATGCGAAAACTAACAAAATAAATCGAGGTTAAGACACAATGTAATGATTTTTTAGCGTTGAACCACTGAGAAACGACTGTTTGTCTACATGCGTGTCGAATGGGCACATGCATGCCCATGAGCCCGGTAGAAAGACGATCCCACTAATGTTTTAATTGCTCTTCAATCATTCATTCATTCATTCATTAATTCTTCATTCTGGTATGAAAGCGTCTAAAGAGTTACTTACATTATATTTGCCATTTCCATTGTGTCTCTGCGTAATGCAGTCCGTAGATCCCACTGTGTTCGTGCCGTTTTTATATACTGAACTATCATGAAACTCGGTGTAGTTTCAGAATTTTCATCCTTATCGTCTCTTACGTTATTGCACTCCTCCTTCAAATGAAGTGTATTCGGCATGGTCTCTGTCTCTCAAGGTAAAAAAACAATAGAACCTTATACTGCCAGTGCAAGTCGCGGGCCTCTTCAGCCCGCGAGCAAAAAACCAAAGCCGCTGACCTTCACTCTGCATGAGCATACATTCTTACTTTGCAACATCCCGTGTAAAGCCATCTGTGAGAACTTGAATTTTCGACTCCATCTTTGTATAGGCCTCAATGTGCAAATGCGAACTGGCGTCTCTCCCATCTGCAACGCCTCGCTTGGCACGTTCCAAGGCCCTCAATTTTGTCCTCGTTTTCCGCGAGCTTTACAGCCCTAGAGAACCATAACTATGGAAACATTGACTATTTGGGGATGGTCAAGGAAAGTATGAAGTACCCCAGGAGTTTAGTTGAAAGTGAGATTTATTGTTTGTTTGTTTTATTATTTGCAATGCGCAAGCCTCCCCTCAGTTAACAGTGCGCAGCATTTACATGAGATTGCGAAACTTAGTTACAGCAACAAAAATATATACATACACATATTCACAAGGTCAGCGATATGAGGTGAATAGAGAGAGAAGTCAAAGATGACAACCATGTTGTTCGCCACCCAGGATGAAGGGAGAGTTTAGGGTTATCATACTTTGTATGTACATTGTACAATAACATTATTTTCAAAAAGACAATCAGATTACAATGTTTTAAACCAGGATTTGTACTTCTCAACGAGGTCTGCTTTGGGTGGACATGGCACAGTGGCAAGGTTTGTTGGCTATGCATCAGTGCTGTGCACAGAAACGCTCAAAATCCCATGTCTGTGCTTCTCTAGTACAGTAACAATAAGGCCTTTAACAAAGTCGAACTCCATTTCCTCATATACTGGTTTCACCACCCATTTCTTACTTCTTTTTGCAAAGGCCGTAGTGTAGCAAGGCATCCCTACATTTCCTTTAGTCCTGGATTGTTCACAGCACACATTCTCGTTATGGGCCAAGACCGCTAGTAGAGTCCTATGTTTCATGCCCTGTATGCCGAAATGCAATCCCTTTGGCTTGTACTTTAGGCACATATTGTGAAAACCTCCAAACCTCCTGTGTGACAGAATTCTGTCAGTCCCCTCAAATCTCTTGATAGAGTTTTATCGAAAACAATCTTCCCAATGGCTTTGAGTGTAGGTGAAGATGGAATCAACTACTTCTTCTTCCGTGCCTCCTCTATGGACAAAGGGCCATGTTCACATTGGTGGAAATGTTGGTTTTCTGTCCAGCAGTGAACGTTGGTACAGTGGTGCACCAGTGACCACCATTTTTCAAGTAGGATTTTCACTGACCCTTCACAAGTTTTGGAGCTCCACCAAAGATGGTTGCTGATAGACTGGGACCACTGTGAAATACTTTCCAAAACTTTTTTTCCCCTGCAGCCGAGATTTTCTTATTGATTGATTTAGCAAGATGCCATACGTCAAATTGATGTTTAATATGTGGGAACTGCTCTCTCATTGTCTTGGCTATTGAAACATGTCTGTCCGTGGCTATGAGGTCGATGTGCATTCCCCTCGATTGTAGATATTCCAATGATTTTATAAATCCTAGTTTCTCCATGGCCTCTGAGGATTTACATTGGGACACCTGCACGACCATCGAACTCACAATTTTCTTACTATCCATGTCCTGAAAGTGGTAGGTGCAGTACTTGGCAGAAAATCCAGGGCTGTCGCACTGTCCATCGCCGGCAAGCCTGAATAGTTTGACTTCGAATGTACTTTCTAGAGACAATTGTTCAATTTTCCAAGCATCACTAATGGCTGGAAATAGATAATCATGTTGGAATTTGTAGTACTGCGTTTTAGAAATGAAATGGAGTCCCACAAACTGAAGGAAAGACTCTAACTTTCTAAAGCTGGACCCACTAAAAAGTGAGGCAGCTGCACACAGTAGATTGCCTGCTGGCAGTTTACCCAGCATCGGTTGTGCAGACTATGAGAACGTATTTGTATTTGTATTTGCTTTATTTATAACACGCAAGCCATCAGGCCGGAGGCATCAGGGTGCAATTTGTACAAAGTTACAGAAATGCATATATACAGACATAAAAATTACATTGACAGAAATGTTAACAGAGTATATATCTACATATAATACAGTGGTTTCAGTGCCGCTTAGGCTTAACAGTGGATATACCCATAGGGTGTATAGAAAAAATAGTAACGGAGGTCAGAGCATGTCTTAGTGCTGGTCAAAAAGCCACAATTTGGTTTTAGCTTTAAATGTGTTGAATGAGTCTTCAGCTCTGATTGTAGCGGGGAGGGAGTTTCATAGCTTAGAGGCTAGGACAGGGAAGCTAGAGCCCCCCGCTTTTTGAAGTTTAAACCTAGGGATCGATAGACAGCGGGTCTGGGCAGTTCTTAGAGGTCGGGAGGTCGAGTGGCGAGACAGCCGACTGCAGAGGTAGATAGGGGCCTTATTAGCCCAGCATTTGTGCGTGAGGGCAAGTGATTTTAGTGAAATTCTCTGCTTGACAGGTAGCCACTTTAAGTTGGTTCTAGATTCTGAAATGTGGTGGTTGCGGGGGATGTTTAGGGCAGCACGAATGGTGTTGTTCTGGGTTATTTGGAGTTTATTGAGATTCTCTTGGCTGGTACCTAAAGAGCACTACAATAATCAATTTTGGCCATAATGAGGGTTCTAGCTAGTGTGACACTGTTAGGTGTGGTAAGAAACGGTCTGCGGGCTGCAATAAGTTTGCATGTGTATGCAGAAGCAGATCTGACTGCATTTATTTGTTGGGATAAGGATAGGGTGGCGTCAAGGTAAAAACCTAACGTTTTGGTATCTTTCGAGACTCGTATGTTATTACCGTCTATGTTGAATGACTGATAGGACGGCTCTAGTTTGCTCAGGCATTGTGCAGTGCCCAGGATAAGGAGCTCCGTCTTGTCGTCATTTAGGCATAACTGGTGTTGGGCCATCCAGGCTTGGATGACCAGGTAGACGTTGTTAAGGGCCTTAGTGTCAGCTAGATAATCACCTGTAATGGGGATGAGTATCTGGGTGTCGTCCGCATAGTTAGTGTAGGAGACACGCAGATAGTCAAGCACATCAAAGAGTGGTTTCATGAAAATGTTGTAGAGTGTAGGTGACACGCAAGATCCCTGAGGTACACCGCAGTGAATTGGGGAGTGGTCCGCAGCTGCGGAAGGGGGCAAAGACCCTCATGGATCTATTGCTCAAAAAGGATTTGATCCAGGCTGCAGCAGAGGACGAGAAGTTGGCAGCCGAGTGGAGGTGCCTGCATAGGATCTGGTGGTTGACCAAATCAAATGCGGCAGAGAGGTCGAGCAGTAGTAGCATTGCTAGTTTGCCCTTATCCTTCAATACCTCAATTTGGGTTTTTAGGTCTATTAAAGCAGTTTCCGTCCCGTGTCTGGGACGAAATCCGGATTGTCGTAGACCTAGCAAATTGTTAGATTCCAGGTAATCTTGGATCTGAAGGTGTGCTGCGCAGTCTAAAATATTAAGCAGAAACAGTACCGTGGTGATAGGTCGGAAGTTAGTGGGTATGCTTGGATTATGATTTAATCTACAGGCGGCATGTATTTTGATGTTATTGCCTTGTTTTTGACGAGTCACATGAATCAATGGCTTCCCACATACTTTCCCTCCAAATGAATGCCCACATTTCAGCATACTTATAATATCCATCAAACAACTGTCAAATACTATGTATTTGCCCTCTTTCATTAGACTGTCATCCGGCGTCAAAGTTGTTTCGGACTGTATCGATGCGGACATATCACCAGAATTGAACGAAATATCGCTGATATCAAGTTCTGATACGTCGGTGAATACTGCTGCTGGTTCATTCTCTGTCATTTCAACATCTGTTACTTCAACATTGACGGGAGAACACAACAATGTCGACAGCTTTTTGGGTGGCATTTTTTTTTTGCTGGTGTAGATTGTGTGAATTAATCTGCGACTACTTCAGAGCTATCTTCAATACATCCAGTATCATCATCTTGTGGTGGTGCAGTCGCACTGTAGCAATGGTCCAATAAAACTTTACTGGATTCTCCGAACACATTCAATTCATTTTCTGGCCATTGGACATGAGCATCTTGAGTCTGAACACCCCGCGCCTCAATAGATAGTTCCTCCATAGTGTAAATGGTCTGGCAAGCAACATCTCTCATTTGCTTCACTGTCTGTGTATGTATAGTTCGTACACCCACGGGTAACTAGAGGACAGATTGGAAAAGGGATGTTCAGTTTAAACACAAGATAAAGTATAGTACAATTGACAGAAAAAAAACATAATATAGTCCCCAGCACAAAACAATTTCTAAAAATATGAACTGTTTGTAACTAAGCTTATTTTTGTTTCTTTTCTTTGCAACTTTCTTGACTCGAACTTCAACATCTGCACACTGTTGCTCCGATTCGTTTCTGCATGTCTTCACTTCCTCTTGCGCTGCAACGACTATATTTCCTGGATCCGCATAGACAGCACAGAATGACGCTCCATCGACTCCCTGAAACATAGTACTTTCATTACTATGTATCACAATATTGAAAACATAAAACACACATGAGGACGACCACACAGGTACATCTCAATAGCTAAACACGAATGAAACATTGTGTAGAACAATCAAACGACAAGTATTCGAGCTCTGATGATCTAGTTCGATGGAACTGTCAGTATCCATACCTCTGGCTCCGCATAGACTGCCATGATTTATTTTATTGGAGAGGGCGCCTCAGCAACTCCCTGAAACACAGTACTTGCATTTAGTATGGTTTTCAATATTGTAAACATAACACACACTTGGGGTCGACGGCTCAGGTACATATAAATAGATAACCACAAATGATGCATTGTCTAAAAGAATCAATGGATATCTAAATATGATCCGATTTAATCAACTTATTTCTCCGATTTCTTTACATCTGCATCATCTAAATGGGATGTTGTGATTGTAGTGGAAGCTCTGTCGTCTCCCTGAAACACAGTCCTTGCGTTAATAGGGAAGAAAGTATAGCAAATGCAATCAGGTTAGATGATCACGCTCGATGGAGCTGTCAGTTTCCATACCTCGTGCTGCTAAATAATATCTACGGATGTTGTAAATGTAGTGCGCACTTCCGAAAGCTGTTGCGCCGATTCGTATACGCATGGTCCCGCTTCCACTTCCCCTGGAATTATTTGAATGTCAGGCTCTGCATCAAGTGCGGGGGTTGACGCCCCATCAACTGCCTGAAACAAAGTACTTGCTTTAGTAAGAATTACAATACTGAAAACATAACACACACTTGGGGTCGACCGCACAGGTACATATCAATGGCTAACCACGAATGACAAGTATTCCAGCTCTGATGATCTAGTTCGATGGAGCTGTCAGTATCCATACCTTGTGCTGCTGGAGAACATCTAGGGATGTTGTCAATGTGGTGGATGCTTCAGCATCTCCCTGAAAGACAGTACTTTCATTAGTATGGATAACACTAATTATAACTGCAAACAAACACCAGTGGACGATAACTAAGGTGTATAACAATTGGAAAGCACTAACCAAAGATTCAGTAAAATAATTACACGATACATAAAAACTATTACTTGACATGCATAAAACAAGTCTGTAGCGGAATAGCCAAGTATGATTACCTGATATGCACTAGAAGTGGTTGATAACTGCGAGCACGTCATGGATGTAGAATGTTCTTGCTTCAGATTCAGTGGATAGTCAAGCAGTTGTAAAGGTAAATTATTGTTTGATAATGAAATGCCAATATTAAAAATTGCCATGTAAGGCGACAGAATACTTGAGAATAATGATATTGAAAATGCGCAATATAGCACAGTTCCCTGTGCCCATAAATAGATTTCGTTTGTGGGTTATGAAATCGAAAAAGAATATATTGATAAATGTCATTATTCAAAAAGCTATACACTCATATCAATGTCGAAAGTATTACAAGGGACACAACACCTAAAATATCAATTAATCCATTTTGCTACCTACACACTACCTCAAGGCCTAAAGCTAAATCAGGACACTTGACTCACTAGTGGCAGAATGTGGAAGAATGGAGTGGGAATAGCGTTTGCGAGAAATTTTCATGTCGTTCGCTGTTTATTCTTCTTTGTTACCCAAGATGTGGCGTACATGTTCGAGGAAAAGTGCCGGCTGCAGATGCGGTATCGATCACCCCTCTTGTCCTCTAAGACTTGTTGGACTCTACTTTGCAGCTCAACCAGTGGATATCTGCAATGTCTGACCCATTCTCTTATTCGATCAACAGATTTCGGGAATACATGCATTGTAGTGCCTTCAGATTTAGCCTGGGTCTTCGAAGGGCAACCGCTAATCGAACAGGCAGGCATTGTTGAAAATTCTGAAAAGTAAATATCGACATTATTATACAATCTTGATGAATAAAATGTGATAAAAAAGTAAATGAACCATACAATGTTCAATGCAAGGTTTGTTTTGGTCGCCGGAACTATACCAGTTCATAATGTGCGGCTTAGTATTTGCATAAATTGCAGAAATTTATAAATGATGTGACTAAACTCTGAACATGTGACTCGTCCCTTGGATGTTCTGTCTTGCACGAGAAGGAAACATGCTTACATTATAGACAGGACCCGCAAAGGATGCAATTTGATGACAATTGACACAGATAAAAATAAATAGATCTATTGATAGCATAACAATTGAAACTCAAGTCAATAGCAATGAGACCAATGAACATAGCACTATTGAGTACTCTACTTGCAAATAGATAGAAATTTAAAAATCACCGAAATATGACTAGGATACATGGCCTTACCTTGACCAACAAACAGTTGGATTCAGAAAGCCGAGCAGTATGTTGCAGCAGAACAGGAAGATGGCCACAGGTAGCACACTGACAAGTTTGCTCGAAGCGGTCACAGAAGTTCACGGATAGCACGACGACGAGCAGATTAGCATAGATCTCAGTGGTTCTCAGGTAGCACGTTCAGGAGTTGACTTGCAAAGCACAAAGATGTTCTCATGAGACATATCAAGTGGTTTATAAAGTATTAGAAACAGGGGTTTGTTTGTGAATGAATGACGTGTGTATGTCGTGGTATTATGTGGTATGCCAGGGGGCGGCCAGCGTAAGGGGGGGTCCTGGCCGGAGACACGGGGTCTGAGGAGGCCATGTGAGCAATGGCCCCTGGGCGTGGGATACCTTTTGAAGTATACATGGTGTTTCGCACCTTGGCTGTTATCGCCCCTGACAGCACACCATGGCAGCGCTCTTCCCCAGGTGCGAACCGCCTTTGATCGGGGCGGGGGTTGGATGGGCCGGTGGGCGTGCAGGCAAGGCACAGGAAGACTGCTGAATGGAGACACACTTATGTGGATTGCAGGGGGCAGCCTGCTTCAGGGAAGGCCTGCCTGGAGACACAGGGTCTGAGGAGGCCATGTGAGCAATAGCCACCGGGCGTGGGATACCTTTTCAAGTGTACATGCTGTTTGGCACCTTGGCCGTTTGCGCCCCTGACAGCCCCCCATGGTAGCGCGCATCCACTGGCACGAACCGCCTTTGATAGAGGGGGGTGGGATGGATGGGCCGGTGTGCGTGCAGGCAAGGCACAGGAAGACTGCTGAATGGAGACACACTTATGTGGATTGCAGGGGGGCGGCCTGCTTCAGGGGAGGCCTGCCTGGAGACACGGGGTCTGAGGAGGCCATGTGAGCAATTGCCCCTGGGCGTGGGATACCTTTTCAAGTGTACATGCTGTTTGGCACATTGGCCGTTTGCGCCCCTGACAGCCCCCCCATGGCAGCGCGCATCCACTGGCACGAACCGCCTTTGATAGAGGGGGGTGGGATGGATGGGCCGGTGTGCGTGCAGGCAAGGCACAGGAAGACTGCTGAATGGAGACACGCTTATGTGGATTGCAGGGAGGCGGCCTGCTTCAGGGGAGGCCTGCCTGGAGACACAGGGTCTGAGGAGGCCATGTGAGCAATTGCCACTGGGCGTGGGATACCTTTTCAAGTTACCTGCTGTTTGGCACCTTGGCCGTTTGCGCCCTGACAGCCCCCCATGGCAGCGCGCATCCACTGGCGCGAACCACCTTTGATAGAGGGGGGTGGGATGGATGGGCCGGTGGGCGTGCAGGCAAGGCACAGGAAGACTGCTGAATGGAGACACACTTATGTGGATTGCATGGGGGCGGCCTGCTTCAGGGAATGCCTGCCTGGAGACACGGGGTCTGAGGAGGCCATGTGAGCAATTGCCCCTGGGCGTGGGATACCTTTTCAAGTGTACATGCTGTTTGGCACCTTGGCCGTTTGCGCCCCTGACAGCCCCCCATGGCAGCGCGCATCCACTGGCGCGAACCGCCTTTGATAGAGGGGGGTGGGATAGATGGGCCGGTGGGCGTGCAGGCAAGGCACAGGAAGACTGCTGAATGGAGACACACTTATGTGGATTGCAGGGGGGCGGCCTGCTTCAGGGGAGGCCTTCCTGAGACACGGGGTCTGAGGAGGCCATGTGAGCAATTTCCCCTGGGCGTGGGATACCTTTTCAAGTGTACATGCTGTTTGCACCTTGGCTGTTAGCGCCCCTGACAGTCCCCCATGACAGCCTGCATCCACTGGCGCGAACCGCCTTTGATAGAGGGGGACGGGATGGATGGGCCGGTGGGCGTGCAGGCAAGGCACAGGAAGACTGCTGAATGGAGACACACTTATGTGGACTGCAGGGGGCGGCCTGCTTCAGGGGAGGCCTGCCTGGAGACACGGGTCTGAGGAGGCCATGTGAGCAATTGCCCCTGGGCGTGGGATACCTTTTCAAGTTTACATGCTGTTTGGCAACTTGGCCGTTTGCGCCCCTGACAGCCCCCCATGGCAGCGCGCATCCACTGGCGCGAACCGCCTTTGATAGAGGGGGGTGGGATGGATGGGCCGGTGTGCGTGCAGGCAAGGCACAGGAAGACTCTTCAATGGAGACACACTTCATTCATTAAAAAAATTGAAACAACCGTTCTTTAAATTAATGTGGTGTTTTATTTTGTTTCTTATTTTGATGGCACAAAAATACAAAACTTTACACATTGTACAGGTCAGGTTGCAGCACAGCGAGGGAAAATTCCCTGTACTGACCGCTGTCACTGGGGAAAGTTTGTCTTATGGCACAAACGGCACAGGTGGGTATTACTCTTCGAACGTGGTGTCCAAGTCTCCCGTGAAGCCACCATGTAAAGAAACGATAGGCCACCAGCATTTACCACCTGTAAAAAACCAAGATAAGTTTATTAAACCTTTGTTGTCAATGACAATTCTTGTAACTAATGGCATTCTGCTCGGACAAATGCTATCTAGACACTGCACACTATTGAACGGCTTTCATGCGTTACATATGTAGATGTAATTTTGGATATAGGAGACAACCATGAAATAGTAGGGGCATCACAACCACAGTATACTTACTCGTTACTCGGATTACGAGGACGAACAGTTGCGCGAAGTTTGTGCATAAGCACCATGATTATCCTCAACACAGACCGTGTGAGGAAGGTTGCCCTGAAGTCTGGCAGCTCGGTGATGCATTGCGGCCGTGGATCGCCTTCCGAAATGTAGACCACGCATCCCGAGTTTTCACAGCAGCAGCAGTTCTCGTCCTCGGTTGGCATTAGCTCGCACCGATTGGATGTGCACCAGGTGGAAACACCGTCCATGCGACTAGGTCCAGGGTCTTCATCCGTTGATTCGTCCTGCCAACTGCCGTCCGAAGCCCCATCGTTTTTGCATGTTTCCCTTTCCAGTAGTTCCTCCTAGGTATACCTGGGCTCGTACATGTAGGGCATTATTGTAGCCATTGTGTGGTAAACAAACTAAAATAATTTATAGCGATGGTACAGGTGTTCACACGGGCTACAAGTGGCGAAGGTAGCTGACCAGAGCACAGAAACGAGTCACAGAATACTCAAAGTAACACAGAGAGAGGAATGGAATAGAAAATCTGCTGTTGTGTGTTGTGAACGGTCTGTTTATACTTATTGAGGAAAGAGGCGTCCTGCCATTTCCATGGCAACACGTCATTAGCTGAAGCGCAGCGATTGTTGACACGAGACGTGCTTTGGCGTTGTGAAATGGGCGGTACGCATCTGCTGATGACAGGCTCAGGGGCGGGGGATATGATTTAGTGCTGCAAAAGCAGGTCAGCCAGGGCGATGGGGCAAGTGATCGGATTATCACAAAATGGTGCGCCCTGGTGCCTGTTTTTGCGTGCATTTAATGGACAACACTCGGGTAAGGTCCATAGGAAATTTTTCTAAAATCGAGCGACTTAGGCTTAAAAACACATGGCTGACCCGTAGGGACAATAAAAATTTCTGACCGAACAATTCCTTTAAACTAGAGGATTACTGGGCTTCAAGCTGTTTCTGTTTAGTTGAGCCTTGAGTGGTGTAATATGCAAATAATCATCCCTCTTTCATTGTTCAATGTTACCGAGCAAATTGATATTTTGTAACATCAATATAGTCAAGTTCAAGACGTTTACATGATATTGTTTGCAGCCGATACGTTATCAATGAGAACGGCAAAAGAATGTATGATTTTATTAAGGAGGTTTTCACACCTTGCATTTGGTACAATAACAGTCTTGTGTGAAAGCATCCACAGTCGGAACGCTCCCTGAACACTCCATACACCCAGTGACTGATATACATCCGAATTAACTTGCAAACTCTTTTCAGTGTTTTGCTAGAAGCTAGGTCAGCTCTCTGCAATCTGAAAATTAGCTGCCAGTGCAGAATTACATTAACAAAGGCTTGTGCTGCTCTTAGAACGCTTGTGGATAATTCTCGCGCTTGTGTTCCAAAGCAGAACTCCATCTTGTTACCAAGTGTATGTATTTCAAAATGGAGTTCTCTAACTATACTAGGCTGGGGCAAGGATTATAAGTCCTAGCCTTCCAAAATCAGTAAAAAAAAATATTTTCTTCTTTTCATCAGATTTCACTTACACCAACATTGCAACTTACCATTCTTTGCCTCCTCACTTTATCCAACCGCATTTTTCATCCACAACACTGCGTCTTTGAGATTAAATACCACCAGTCCCATACCTTTAACCATTTTAGTGAACAGTTCAAACACGCCTGTAACCTGCC
Source organism: Ambystoma mexicanum (assembly GCF_040938575.1). Classification (NCBI taxonomy): domain Eukaryota; kingdom Metazoa; phylum Chordata; class Amphibia; order Caudata; family Ambystomatidae; genus Ambystoma; species Ambystoma mexicanum. Next base: position 171,355,929 of record NC_090924.1, on the reverse strand, counting down.
CAAACATCCTTTCTGAGGTTTTTATCAAAAACACCTTTTCATTAACATTCAATACATTTACACTTGTCATCTCCAGGCATTTAAATGAAAATGTAACAGATTCCCAAACGGACCGCAAAAATCAACATTCCTGATAATATGGAGGCTCCTATCGAGACAATCAAACTGGTTATCCAGGGCTATATGGACCCTCGCTTGTACATATTTGATGTATGCAGTATGACCACACACTTTCTAACATGGGGAAATAATATCATAGAGGTTATCTTCATAATTTCGGATAAATGTTCAGCATTCTGATCCCAGAAGAGCACAAACACCTTTAAGGTCTCGGGCCATGATATTTTGGAGTACAATTGTGCACATAGCAACCTGTCCATGAGTGATGAGTGAAAGGGACATTTTGGTGTGATTGGCCACTCAGAGCAGAAATAGAGACAATGGGCCTCATTAGAAGTTTGGCGGTAGCCTTGCCGGTAAAACCGGCAGGCTGCCGCCATACTTACGAAAATTTCTGGCGCCCGCGAATGGGCAATTACCGGATTATTGCGGCCCTGCCGGACCCGGTAATTGCCCTTTTGCGGGCTCTGGAACGGAATGCTCCCCATTTGAGCCCCCTAGGGCTCAATGGGAATGGGGAGGTCGGATGCACCGGCACCGTTATAAACGGTGCCGGTGCATGCGACATGCTGGGCTCGCGGGTGCCGATCTGCCCACCAGGACAGACCTGGTGGGCAGAAAGGCACCTGCAAGCACAACTCGTAGTTTGCCGGTCTGAGAACTACGGTACCGGCAAGCTAACCGGTACCGTAGTTCCCAGACCGGCAAACTTATAATGAGGCCCATTGTCAGAATGTTATCACAATTCAACCTTACACCTTCGCAAGCACTATGTGTCCTATGCTATCCATGAAGGTTTCCCAACCTGAGTCTTTTCTTTCATGGAAGGCATGGCGACTTAGAGGAGTATATAACAGCAGGCACAATATGCACCATGTAACCACCACCACTTCAATGCATGGGTAACCCGCTACAGAACCCTGCATCTAAAGAAAATGTGACATTGTTAATAATAACCATACAAGTGCTAGTGGACAGTGAATAACTGCATTTGCTGATGCACATAAAATGAGATACCGATTAGTGTAGCATAGAAGGCCTGGGGCAAGAGAATGTTGTTTATTGCAGCAGGTTTCTTCTGATGTAGAGGGGGAATGTATGGGGAACCCGAAAATCCCATCTTTGAGTATGACAGAAGCATAGCTTGGCAATTTCTGTTCCTGAAACTACTCTGAGAGCGTTGCAGATATCACCACAGTTAATGGAAACAGGACCTACAGGAAAACCTGATACTAAATCATGTGGAATGTGGGTGCAGGCCCAGCAATCAGGAATATTCTGAATCCAGGCATGGTGCAATGTGGCATGCAGAACAGTGTTTTTGCTTTTGCTTTCAATCCAAGGGTGTCTATTAGGACCTTGGGACTCAATACTTGACGCATTGGAGGCTGTAATAGTTCATGTAAAAGTAAGCACTAAAAAGTGTAGAAGAAACATTCTTCATACAGTTACTGAAAAAAGTTATTCGAGGACAGGTGGAGTTCAGGAGTCAGTCAGTTCTCACAAGTCCCCAAGAAGTTGCTATGCAGTTGTCATTCAGGTCACTTAACACATGAACTGAAGGGTCAGCAGAATCTAGCATACACACAAGTGTCTGTACTTAGGCATCAGAACAACGACACCAATCATGAATAGAAATCCACCAGTAGCAGAATTGTAGGTACAAACCTAGAAAGGTTTCAAACGGATGATATCTCTGTGGCTTCTTTGAATGTCTCCATCAGTTTCCTCGTGATTTAGAGGAGTCAGTGCTAAAAAATACTCTACAAAGGCCTAGGCAGGTATCTTTTCAAAGCACAACTTAATTTCGGCACCATCCTCTGCACAGACGGAGATTGTATCCTTTGTGTATTAGAGAATCAGAACCTAGGGGATCAAAGCCGCGCTGAGGCTGCTCTCGTGTTAAGATAAATTCTGCACTTATTGATGGTGAGAATCCACTATTTCCTGGAGCTGCCTGCAGATACTCTGCTGGACCATCAACATGATCCTGAATTGAGGATTTCATCACAGGACCACTATATACACATACAGAGGCACATGTGGAGGAGTTGGCCAGTGTCCCTTTCCCGTATCAGCCAGTGGATAGGGCCCGAATGCCTTTGAAGCGTTTCCAGATGCTTCTACAGGAGGTGGGACTCACCCACAGTTGGAGTCATGGACACACGTCGGATGCCTCTAACACTTAATTGCCATCTGCATGGTAAGGAGAACGTGTAAAGGTCCACACCAACAAGGTTGTAAAGCTGGTGTCCTCTAGTGCTCTCAGAGATAAATCTAGTCACCTGGTTGGTGGGAATGACAGGGTTCAGAGGATGGCACCTACAGTGCTTATTTGACCTGGGAATGGAGAGATCCGATAGCCTTCACAAGGACGTACAATAGTTCAAAACATTCACATCTTCTAATTGAAAATACAAGCATCTTGCTGTCAAAGATGGGGTTGTACTATGCGCACATGAAATTCAGTCAAGATCTCATGAGGTAACAGCCCGTGTCTCTTTCTGGGGTTATTATGCACGTCCAGTAATACTACGATTGAGGCCTCAAGCAATCTGAGGCCAGTATCTTAACTCTCTGTGGAGAGGCATGTTTTTTTTATTGCCATTAGAGCATTTAACTGCTCAATTAGATTGGGTGGGGTAAGTACAATGAGAATTCTGAGAAATATGTATGGCTCTGCAGATGTCTATGTCCACCTGTCCAGTGAACTGGGAACCTCTATCACTATTAATAATAGCATGGGTCCCAACCTATATATAAACTGTGTAAGACGTTTCTTAGACACAGTAAAAGAATTAGCTTTTCAACAGAGGTATTTTCAACAGAGGTCAGCCTTTACCTACCCAGTAATTTAGTCATGAATAGTAACGGAGAAATACAAATTAAGACATTTGGGGAGTTGCATGAAATCAATTTGCACATTGACGAAAGGGCTTTCTGGGGTTGGTTGTGCAAGGCAAACAGCCCAATTGCTTCAATAGTTCTCGGCTAATGCGTGCAAGTACGGTGCGAACCACTCCCTGCTACCAATTGCTCTCATGGCTCCGGTCAAGATGAGGAAGAAGCAGGCTAGGTGCTGCCAGGCAGCCATGCAGAGAGTGCCACAATGAATCAGGACACGATTTACCGTTTCTTCTGTACTACACGCAGCCACTTCCCAGACGCGGGTGCCAGGTTCTGTGGCACGGCCAGCCTGGTAAGAGTTGGAATTGGTGACTGTTCCACTGAAACAGGGACAAGCATATTGTCATGAGCCAAGGGGGCGTCTAGGTTGCTGTTTGTGTTAATTTGTCTGCATGGTTGTTGCCTACACTTGCTAAATGATATCACCATAGCTGCGCGAAAGCATTTTAATTCAACTTGCAAACTCTTATCAGTGTTCCTATTGGATCTAGGGCAGCCCAAACCCACTGGAAATTAGCTATCACATATGTGCGCAATCACATAAATAAAGGCGTGTGCTGCCGTTAGCAAGTGTTAAGTAAAATAATCTTGCTTTTGTGGGTCTACATATTTAAAAATGGATACTAGGCTGGTGCAGTGATTATAAGGACTAGCATTCTTAAATCAGTGCAAAATGTTTTTCTTTTCTCCTTTTCATACGACTTTACCTAAACCAACATTGCAGTTACACATTTTCTTGGCTCCTCATTTCAACCAACTGGATTTCCCAATCGCATGATAACATCAGCAGCAGACAGATAGCATAAGAAGGCATGATGAGGCCAGTTGGGACGAAAGCATGCAATGAGTGAAAGATCCTGATTTGAAGGGGTTGGACCAGCCACTGGAATTGGAATGAGTATGGAGAGAACATCGAGGAGGAACAGGCACAGAACAGAGAAGAGCAGAGGAGAGTAAAAGCCAGGACTCTGGGATGGGAAGTTGTCAAGGCTCTACTCAAGCAGCCTGGTGCAGAGGGAGAACTGCCCCTTTGGCTCTACTTGAGTCTTTCAGAGAAGTACGCCCGAGAACAACAACTGCGGGGAGAAACACAGCGACATCTACAGGAGTGGACAGAAGGGCGTAAGAACCATATTGAAGAATGGTGCCGGAAACCATTAAGAGCGACACTGAGAGAATTAAGGGACACTCAGAAGCAAGGTGCGGGAAACCCTTAATTCAGAGACTGATCCAACATTGCAAGTCCAGGTGGGACTGTTTGGGCGGTGGTTGGAAGAAATAATGCATTACAAATCAGTGTATGTTCCTCATCCTTTGTGCCACCCAATGGGCTATCTGACAAGGGACTACCTGGCCATATCATGCAAAGGCCTGGCCATATCCCTACATGTTCCAGGTGGATAGCTCACGAGTTTAGAGCTTGCTTTTGGCATGAGGACATCATCATGCATTTTCCAAGATCGAATTCATGCAGGGTTGGCTCAGCCCTTCATCCTCCCAATGTTCAGCCATTTAGTACCATTAAATTGAGCGATAATAATAGATATTACTGTGTTTAAAAGCCGGAAGGAATCTGGCATGAAGAGCTATATTGATATATATTGATAGCAATGCATGACATATGAGGGGACTATCAGGGTATGCTAAGGCTTAAAAGTATTAGGAGTACCAGGACATATCTTGATAGTGTCTGGCATATGTTGCTTGGAACCTCATATATGATACAACTTCCTAGCATATAGCATGATTGCATGTTAATTCCATGCCAGTGCCTAATATATGCCATTTTGTGCCAGGGATTACGTGACTAATTGGACACATGGTACCATTCCTACACTGTAACACTGATGCTCCTTTTTATACATAATATGCTCCGACAGTTTATACAACCACACATTTTATAGTTATTCGATTAAAAACAGAAACACACATAGACGATCATTACAAAGTTGCCAGTCCGGAAACAACGGTGCCAGTAAGCTTGCTGGTACTGTTGCATCCGGACCGGCAAACTACGAGTTCTGCGAACGGGTGCCTTTTTCCGCCCGCCAGGGCTGACCTGGCGGGTGGAAAGGCACCTGCTTGCAGACATTGACGGATGCATCGGCACCATTCATGGATGGTGCCGGTGCATCCGTCCTCCCCATTCCCATTGAGTCCAATGGGACTCGAATGGGAATGAGGAGTCATATTTTCCAGCGCCCGGCAATGGCTGATTACCGGGACCGTCGGGGCCGTAATGCCCCGGTAAGTCCCCATTGTCATTGCAACCACCCATCCACGGTTGATTAACAGGCCCATCTAAACTGTACATAACAATACTTAAAACAAGCCAGACCTATTGGATTTGCCAATGACTGTTTAATGTGATTCTACAAACACATCAAAATAACAAGCTCTGTTTTAAGTCTGCTGCCTCATAAAGGTCTCCATACTTGCTTGACACGTGACCGTGTCTGCCAAAGCCCTACAGGTTTTTCAGCAGCATCGGCCTATTGGCAACTCTTGCTATCGCCACACAGGGGCTCGTTACAAGTTTGCTGGTATCCCTGCCCCTTGTGTCACCGCCTGAAATCCCAGTATTACCGGGATATTACAAGCAGCAGAAAGGCCGGTAAATCCCCATTCTATGGGATTGCTGGAATTACCGGCACCAGTAGTACCGGTACTGGTAATTGCAACATATATTTGCCAGTGGGGGCCTGATTTGCCGGCAGGTCAGGCCTGTTGGTAAGTCAGTGCCCCCAATAGCAAACCTGTGTTTCCCCATACAGATCCGGGAAAATGTAATGACCCCCATTCTGTTGGTCAGTCCACCCAGTGGGCATCATTAAATATTCTAAAAAAAGACCCAAGATGTACATTGCTCCAAATATATGTATCTTTATTTTTTAGAATTCAACACCTAGGAGCTGAAATTCATTTCATCAGGGACCTAATGGATCCAGAAAATGTCGGTGGGATATACGATTTCATGTTGACTGCATTGGAGGTGAGTTGGGATGTTTGTATTTCGGTTTTCCAGTGTTTAGACATATGTGAAACTGACACAAACAAAAGAAGCCTTACAAAAATGCCTTATTAATGTATTTATTTATGTTGCACGAGTTATACCGTGCCACAGGTCCACATATTTTAGAGAGGGGACACAATACGGTTGCATTGAAGAAAACAAAAACTATATAAAAAGAATAAGCTATTCAAAGCTGTCAATTGTATGTACATGATGCCTGTTCGTTTGACATGCAAAAGAATGACTAAAAGCATGAGCTATCACAAAGTACCTTTGGTCAGTCTCTTTAAAGTAGTAGCAGCGTATACAGAAATCTCAATGTATCCCTTGTCAGGTGTAAGTTGTTCAGCTTGTCACTGTCTTCCTGAACGTTTCTTCCTATATTTCTAAAGGAAAACTAACACTACACCTACAGCTTAGGAATTCAGAATGATGTGAGCTAAAAGCCAGGAAGTATAGTTTAAGGTGAGAGTGAACGATCAAGAAGTGAGTTTGTGTATTGTTGCGAAGTGACTTGCAGGCTTATCTTGAGTTACATCTTAAGTTTATTCCAGACACTTAGGTTACAGTTACATTAAGACAATACATGAGAGTATGGACTAAATCAGCACTGGCCCCATCACCCAGGCAGGGGAGCTCTAACTGCCTGCCTCAGTATGGAACCCTCAGATCAACATTCCATCATTCACACAGCAACACTCCATGAGAAAACATAGACTCACAGCATGACAGCATGACACAGACAGTCACTACATAACATGTACATTACTACAGTTATTTGAAATCAGCATGTCCTCCTCGGCCATTACATTCCATGCAGATTATCACTGTAGGGCAGAAGAGAAGCCTTATTCTACTTCAATAAGCTGAATGTATCCCGATACGACCTTGTTTTCTGAAATCGGGCTTGAATTTACTTGCTGTAACAACATATCCGCTGACGTCACTTTCTTTTGTGTTGCACATTCTGAATATTATGCCCCTTGCTTCTTTTTTATGGACTCCTACCCTTTGCGCACCAGTTCATTAATGTGCTGCTTTAGGTTGGGGGTTCAACATTGTTTTATCGAAGTAAATTACTCCCTTGCAATTTAATTCAACAGAATTACTTCATTTTTTTCATTTTTTTAAATGGGGTTCCCCATCCCTACCTTACACCAGCACTACCACTCACCCCTCCCCACTTCCTCAATACCCCCTAACTCTTAAAAAACATATATATACACTTTTCTACAAGTCATTGGGCCTCATTCCAAGTTTGCCCGTACAGTAACACCTGTACTGATAAGCTTGCCGGTACCGTTGTTACCGTACCAGCAAAGTTCTGCTCGAAGGTGCCTTCCCGCCCTCCAGAATTGGCCTGCCGGGTGGGCCGGCACCCGAGAGAAGAGCATGCCGGATGCACCGGCACCATTCTGAATGGTGGCGGTGCATCCGGCCTCCCCATTCCCATTGAGCACCGTGGGGCTCGAATGGTAATGGGGAGCATTTTTTTCCGCCACCCAGCAATGGGCAATTACTGAGTCCGGTGGGGCCATAATGACCCGGTAATTGCTCATTCCTGGGTGCCGGAAAAAAAAATGATTCCTCGGCAGCCGTGCCTGTTATACTGGCATACCGCCGGTATTCTAAAGAGGCCCATTTTGTCGAAGTAAATTGCCATGGAGTAATAAAAACAATGGTATACAGGTTAGTGCAGAAGGTGGAGGGTAGCAGTTAAGATCTCAGTAAACTGTTAATAGAAATGGACCAGAAGACAAGGGGGGACATAGAATACTCCTTCCACAGCTAAACAAAGTTGCATTCTATCTACTCAACCCTCTTAGAGCATTTTAAAGGTAATCGTTTTTCTTTGTGGTGCTCTTAAATGAACAGCAATATATTCAATTCCGTTTTCAAGTTTGGAGGTTTTACTGGTGCCTCAGGTTCTCTGAAAGGCTGTTAAACCATTTTGGACCAAACCATTTCTGTGAATTTTCATAGCAGAGCTCCTTGGTTTAGGTAGAGCAGATTCTTACTTGTGCTGAAATTAGGTGTCTAGATTCTTTGTAGAGGTTAGTCATATTTGTTGGTTATTCAGAGCCCATTGACCAGTATGCTAGTTCAGAGGTGCATACAAATGTAAAGGTGATTCCTTGAAAGCAGAGGGCATCCACCAATAGTCTCCAATTATGCAAGGCTGACACATTGATAGCCACATGCATTGTGGTGAGTGTGCATAAGCTATGCAGTGCCTTTCAAGTGTGGGGAATTAGGAATTCCCACCTACTTTCTTTTATACAACGTGACTTTGATACCTTCCAATTGAGTTTGGCAAATGCAGATATAATTTGCCAGTTCTCTGTGATTATGCATGGCTGTCACCTACTTGGTCAAGCACTCAGAATGTGTGATAGTGCTTTTTAAAACAGAGTTAAATTAAATAAGTAGAAAAGAACAATGGATGTTCACAATTTGCAATAGCACACTTTTCTGTTCAAAAACAAGTGTCGATATTCAGTTCTTGCAAAATACTCCATAATGGTTGGAATCTGTAGACATATGAGTGTTTTGCACATTCAGAAATATAACTTTGTTTTGTATTCCCAATGTTGTATATCTTTTAATCGCTAGCCTGTTACAAAAATGTTAAAGGAGGGCATCAGTGATTAGGCTTGAACTCAGCACTTACCGTCTTTCTCTTGCATGGGAAAGAAGCATGGCCAGGCATTATGTCCTCTGTTGAATTACAAGGCTACACCTAGTAGTAAAACAAAAGGCAGCACCTTGCATGGTTGTATTCAATGCATCTCAAGGAAGTTTTGGATCAAAAATAGTGGCCTTGTGTATTCATAGAGCAATATTATCAAATGTCACTTTGAAGGACAGTACTACGATAGAAGGCTGAGGTGCAGCACAAGGTTCAGATGGAAGTAACCGACTGGAAATGCTTACAACGCAAAAGGAATCCCATGAATGACCTATGTGCGGGCCAAATAGAGAAGTGAAGTAGGCTTCTTTCAGATATATAGTGCCCTGCTAGTATCGTTGCAGCCCTGCAATGGAGGATTCATGTCTCCTTTTTTTAAAGTCTTCTTATATATGATAAATATAATGGATACTAAATGACTCCTTGGTGGTAGCGTATCTGACTCTATACCAGACCTTTTATGTGTATGACCTCAACATGCCAAATAACTGGGGCTGGCAAGCAAGGCATGTTGACCCTAATATTTATCTGGTCAGATGTGAGGCATGATCACTTTGAGGCAAGGCTAGTGAGATTGGTGGGCGTGTGGTGTCACTTAACAGAAATTAATGGCTGTGTAGGACACATGGGTACAAGTAATGAACCCTTCATTGGTTTCAAAACTCTTTAGATTTGCGACTGAATGATACCTGTTGATGGGGCCGATATGTTTCTGCCCTAGGTCAGTCTGTCCAGACCAGGGACATTGGGTCTGTTACTTTGGTGCTTGTTGGTGAATCACTATTTTATTCATAAAATGTCCTCTAGTAGAATTAGGGACATCACTTCCTGTGGCCATCTTGGATTGATGACATAAATTCCTACAGCCATCTTCAATCAGCCCACTCTCCAGCTGAAGGTCACAAGGGACTCCTCTGGGATCCCCAATCAGGAAGAAATTGCCTGATCCCAGCAACACCAGGGACGAAATCGGAGAGACCAACCTTTGATGGCCTAGACGATCCGGTGATCAGCATGTGTGTCATCCCTTCTGAACTCCCTAGGGGCATCCAGCCAGAGACGTCCCAGTTAAGGGTGGCACACAGATGGGTGAAAACTAACCATTGACCAGCCTCTTTGCCACTTAGCCCACAAGCCTTTGCTTTGCTGTGTTCAGCTGCTTGTCTTTAAGTAACCATTATTGATTCTTCTCAGCCTCACCCTTCCCATGCACTTCTCATTCTATCTATTCCGTTCCCTTCTATGTCTTTCTTCACTGTCCTCCGCTCAGAACCATCTCAACTCTCTTCCATCCCTATCATCTCCTCTCCTCAACGCCACCTCTCTTCTCGTGCCACTCATCCTTCTATTCACAAAACCTACTCCAACACTAACGACCATTACACTATCCCCAGCATCTCTCTATTTCTCAGACTCAGTGTTGCTATGCTTCTACATCTCAGTCTCTTTCTATTGCTCTTTTGAATGCACTGTCTGGCTGCAATTAAACCTCCCTTACCTTGGTCTTCTTCCTTTCTCAGTCACCTTCCTTTGACCTCATTACCCTTATTGAAATCTGGATCCCTCCCACTGACTCTGCAACCCTTGCTGCCCTTCATGACCCTGCCTACACCGTAACTCACTCTCCCTGCCCCACTGGCAGAAGTGGTGGTGTAGGACTGTTTTTATCCTCCAAACTTCCTATCTCTCCTACTCGCCTATCTGCTGCTAACTCTCCCTCATTTGAATAAACTATCTCCACAATCGCTGCTCCCTATGGCATACATATTTTCTCTCTCTACCGCCCACCTACTCCTGGAGGTCTACTCTTTTCGACCACATCTCCCAACTAACTGACTATCTCCCTCCTGGTCACCACCTCATTTCATTGGTGACTTTAACCTACCCTCTCTCTCTGCTGCTCTTTCCACTGACTTTAACTGTCTTCTACTGAACCACCCACTCTCCTGTCTCCACTCTGTGCACACCCATTCTAATGGAACCTTTATTGACCTTATTATCATCTCCTTTTTGCCTCTAACATTGCAGCTTCTTCTACCTCTGATAACTTTATCATCTTTGCCACAGTCTCCCTCCTGCTTCTTCTTCACTCTTTCGATCTACTACTATTATTAATAAGCGCATGTTTCCCTCCTCCAAACACCCTGACCTGACCACCTCTCTGACCTACACTACTCTTGTCCCTCCTATGTTAAACTCACATTTCAATCCACTGAAGACGCCTTCAGTCACTTTTACACTGCTCTTAATGATCCCATCTCCTCTCACTAACCTGTTACTATTCTTGCTACTAAACCCCCTTTCCAGGTCCCTGCATTACACCTGTCATCCGATCCCTGAAAAATAAAATGTGGAAAAGGTTTTTCAGTTGGCAAAGGTCAAGACACTGTTTTGATCTCCAACTCTGTCTCACGGTTCTACAAAACTACTCTACTCTTGACTCTGCCAAGCATGACTTCTATCTCTTTCTTTTTTCATCTCAAACCTCCCAACGTAGGCAACTGCAAAAATCTTGCAAACTCAGTCCTCTCACCTCCTAAACCCACCTCCAGCTTGTCTCCTATACTCTTTCTGCAAATGATCTTTCTCCCGACTTTGCTTCTAAAATCTCTACTATTCACAATACCCTGTTACTTATTTCTATCCCCCTCCTCCTGCTCACTTTTCTCCATTACTCCTACCCTCCTCTCCTGCTACTATGTCTTCCATTGTGCCCACCAACCCTAAATAGATTCTTGCTCTACTCCTCAAAGCTAACCCTTCCTGTGCCCCACTGTCCCTGCACATTGTGAACCACATAGCACCCAGGTTGCTCCACGTCTTGCTTCCGTCTTCAACTCCTGTCTATGCCACTTTTTCCTCATCCTATCAGAAAGCTAATGGCATCCCTCCCCTTAAGAAATCTGGTCTAGATCCTAAATGCCCTGCCGACATTTGCCCTGTCTCTCTTCTTCCACACTATTCCAAAATCCTAGATAGAATAGTATTCAATTGACTCACTGAGTTCCTTGATACTCACATACTCCGGGACCCTCTTCAGTCTGACTACAGACCTCTGCATTATACAGAGAAAGTTCTCCTCAATGTAAGCAACTTCTGCTCATCATGCAAACCTTTCTTCTATTCTTATTCCTCTCAACCTCTATGCTGTCCTTGCTACTGTTGACCATTCTGACCTTCTCTCTACATTATCTCTCCATGGCATCGGAGATAAGCCCCTTGCTTGTTTGCTTCATAACTTGCCCGAGACACTTTACAGGGTCCTTTAACAGCCTTACCTACCCACTCACCTCCTTCCTGTCATTGGTACACTTCTCTTCTCTCACTATACTTCAGCCCTTGGTGCCTTGATCTCCTCTTATAGCTTCTCCCATCAACTCTTCACTGATGACACTCAGATCTTCTTCTCCTTTCACTCCTTTTCCGAAGAGCTGTTGTCAAAAATGTCAAACTGCCTCTGCACCATCAAATATTGGATGCCATCTCACTCGCTCATGCTCAATGCCACCACTTCCTGGCCAAACAGGCTATCTTTTCCTCTCCCCCTCTTCGGTCTTGCATCTCCGGACTACTTTCTTTACTCTGCTTCCACGCGTAAACCAAATGTCATCTTCCACCCTTCACACAACTTCTCGTACTCCATCGCCAAATCTGCCAGTTCATCCAGACTCAACCTCCTCAATATCAGAAACATCTGTTATCTTCTTCCTTTCTATACTGCTAAACAGATAATCTGCAACTTAGTCCTTTCTAGATCTGACTACTGTACCAGTCTCCCCTATGCCCTTCTCACCAATGCTTTTTCACCTCTGGACAAAGTCCTCAACTTTGAGGTCTGCCAACTTTTCAACCCTTCTCGCTTTAACTCTGCCTCCTATGCCTGTCGTCATATTGGCTGGATATCTATGAAACAAAGGGCTAAGAATAAACTTCTTCTCATCATCTTCGAAACTATCCATGGACTCGCCCCACCCTACTTATCTGCTAATTTCACTGCCTACTCTCCTCCTTGCATGTTATGATCATCCTCGGCCCACATCCTTGCCACCACTCGAGCCCCCTGTGCTCCCTCTAGTTTCTGCTCTCCCTCTCTCCTTGCTCCCCTACCCTGGAATAGCCTTCCTCTTCCTCTCTATACTACTCCAACTCTACCACTATTTAAATACAACATCAAATCCCTCCTTCTTGCTGAGGAGCCTGTTTCTTAACACTCTTCCCTGCTGCATCACCCTGTTGTGCCTACCCTTCACAGACATCCCTACAGCACTGTTCCTTCACCCCTCCATCCTTGATTTAGCACTTCCTCTGCCATCTCGTTGCTATGTCATTCTGCCATGTCCTCATCCTTGATTTATGTTTCCTCCTTCCCCTGCCACATCTAGTCTTCATGTCATATTCTCTCACCCCATTGTAAAGGACCCATGTCCTCTCCACTCTGTTATCAATGTTAAATTTTGTATGCCTTTTTGTGCCCAAAATGTATTGCTTTCCCTTTGAATTTTATAAATAAATAAATACATGGTGGGTTAAAATAGATCTGATTCCAGGCTGTAAACTGCTGATTGTAGGCCTGTTGTCTGGGATCATTTCTTGGGAACAATCGCCCCTGGAAACGCCCCTCTATGTGAAAAAGAGTTGTGTTCTGGGGTATATCTCACACTTGCAATCATTTAGATCCTGAGGAGTGATATTCTGTTGCCACCAAACTGCCCTTCTGTGTTCCTAGCCTCACTAGCTAGAAATCTAACATAAAAGGAAGTTTTGGTTGGAGTCTGATGGAGGTAAGCTCACACGAAGGTTCTCTGTATGTATCTTGTGAAACTGTGTCCTCAATAGGGTGCTAATCCAGGAATCTGGCAGGTTGTCTATTGCTTCATGCTGTTTGTGCCCCTATTGCTATTGCTCCGTGTTTGCTTCATGCTCTTGGTCTATCTGCCTTTGGATATACATGCAGAATATATTTTTGTAGAAACCCTGGCTTTTTGTCTGTACTTTGGTGCATGTTAAAGTTCTTGCAGCCTGATTGCGGAAGTACTTCCTAAAATGATGGGTAGGGTTTCCGGTTTTTGAAAATACCAAAAGAATCCGGGAAATGACCTCTGTGATCTGTGATAGTTTTTACATTCCTCGGGGCACTCCGATAAACACCAGTATTTTATATGATATATATTCATCTCCGCCCAGTCTCGAGGGCGGAAGCAGGATTCAAAATGCTGTAGTTCTGCATTGTCTTGTTTCCAAATCAGATACATTGTCAATGAGCTATCCTCCCAGCCCTGGTTGTGCATGTCTATTGACTTTACTATAACTATAGGAGTCTCCACTGACATTATCCAATATTGCCACCTTGCGGTCATTAACGATAGCAATATACAAACCATGGAATCATGTGTTTCTTAATGTGGCTCACAACACCACTATGGTGTAGGTTTGATAGTAATAAAACCTGATTCCCTAGTTTTAAAATGTTGCTTTGGAACTAGTGCTCTGGTATTGTTACTACTTAAAACACCATACTGCCTCTTTCAATGAAGTCCTAGAACTGCTGTTTTGTTTCCCTTACGTCCTCTTTCCCTGCCAGCCACAAAGAGCAAATATTAGAGGGTGGGGAAGATTATTCTCGATAGACTATTGGTACAGGACCCCAAGAACAATATGTTGTACTCTAGTATTCAAGTACAGATTGTTAGAGCTTTAGAGCAAATATTTGCTATAAGATCAAGCTGTTCAGTTTTTCCTTTTTCCAGCTAAACAACAACCCTTATAAAATGCGCAGGTTAAATAAAGCTCTGTGTGCAGAGGGAGCAGTGGTATGAGAAGCTTTCCCGCTCGAGTCCGTAATTGTTTGAGTTGCCTTTTTCGGACATTATGATTATATAGTCATTTTATTGCACTGCATGTTGCAGTGAGACCGTGGAATGTGATGGAGTCACATAAAAGCATGAAAGGAAAAAAATGGAAAAAGCCAGAAGGTGGGAAAATAAGCAAAAAATAGTCTGGGGTGGAAAAATTATGCACATCGAGGGGCACAGTGAAAGGGGCAAAAAACAGTAATTTGTGTAAAGAAGTTGCAAGAAAGGGGGCGCTTTGGCAGTTTTGTGAAGGAGGTATTTGTGATTATGACAAACGTCAAGGCCGTACACTTCAGGTTCTCAACCCCACTCGGCACTTGCCAAAGAACAAGGTTGCCAAAGAACAAGGTTGCTCCACCACCTGACTTTTCCACCTCAATGCTCAATACATCTCACAAGAGAGCTGCTGTAGAATTTCTCATGGGGGAAATAAATCGTATTTGCATCTGCAAATGTAGGATGAGGTGTGATAGAGTGATGGGTAATTGCTGTTTGCTTTTAGTCATCTTTGCCACATCCCAAGTTTAAACTCTCAGGACTTTGCTCTTCTGCCAGTTAAGCACCTTTAAAAGGCTTAGAGAGTTGCTTAGAGAATTGGACAGTTCAGTATCATTACTTTGTAAATGATAAACTAAAGTGTCACTCACTCTGTGCTATTCAGGGATAAGCGCCTCTTTAAAAAAATCACCATATTTATGCTTGGGAAGTCGAAGTAATGAAAATTCCAAACATTATGAAAATGCTTTTAGCAAGGTTTGTATTTTTGATTTTACCTTTACACTTGATCATCTTTATGTAACCACTACTGAATCTATCATCACTGTGCTGTGATGAATCTTATGAGATCATCCCTAAGATCCTGACATGGGCCTCCTCTCATGTGGCCAGGGAAAGGCAGCCGCTACCTGATTCTGACACTGGGGTTGGCATTATGCGGCAGGATCGTGTGGGAGGGGACTCATGTCAGGGGGAGTGGGAGACCTCTCTAAATGGTTCTCCTAATGTTCCTAAAACCTTAATGGCTTATTGTACACAAACTGACAATTTTGAGCAAATAAACAACTAGGGATTCCAAGTCCCATAATGCCCATAGTACTGGGACAAGGAAGAGGACTCAGAGTGGATGAAGTGTCATGAGCGGTCTAGTTGTTGGGAGAGAAGGCACCTGAGCGGGACTTTTAAAAATAATGCATAGGCAGGAGTAAGCTGTTTGTGTAGTCGTGGAGGCAGCAGAACGCTGTGTAGGAGATGCAGTAGATGCTGGGGAAACGATATATGATATTACAATTCTTCCCAATTTAATATTCCATAAAAGAATAACGGTTTTCTTGCTTGCCTTTTAGCTGTAGGCAATGCAGATTACAGGTCTCTCCCCCTTGGTCTCTCATACAAGGAGGGCTTTGTTCCTGCAATTTTTGGCTTCTGGTTATACAACTTATTGGCTGCTGGCAATGTGGGCTTAGCATTATCTCCCAATTGGTATCGCTGTTTAGGAGAGTTGCACCCTTTTTCCTGAATGTCAGTCCTCTCTGGCTTTTGTAATGCGGGTTACAATGGTTCCCTAATTGGTATCCCTGTATTAGGAGAGTTGCGACCAGTTTCCATCAGTTAATTCATTCTGTATTCAAAATAATTGCTTTCAGCTATCAGTCTCCTTCGAAGCACCCCGGGGTCAGCTGCTTCAGGCCAACTCACTGGTATGCCTTGAAGTCTCCTTCTGACTCGCTGGTGTTGCTGCGGGTCTCTTTGTGGCTCCTCTGCCTCTGCCAGCTCCGGATTGACTGCGGCCATGCGCGCAGTCCTTCACTGGAGCTCTGACAGCTCCTTGTGATCTCTGGTGCGACCTCTGTACTAGAGCAGTTAACAGTGTGTCGGGAGCTCCTCTCCTACAGGGCCTGGCTTGCTTCAGCACTGCTTCCTGCTGCAAATTCTCTGCATGGCAACGTTTCCCCAGCATCTACTGCATCTCCTACACAGCGTTCTGCTGCCTCCATAACCTGCTCTGTCTGTGGCATCTGGCCTGAAAGGTGGAAAAAGCCCTTGCTGTCTGAAACTGTCATTGATTTACTGGAAAAACATTAGTATCTGAAAGGAAGCTTACACAGTATGCCCAGCTCATCATCTGCTATCGAAGGAAAAGCGAGAAATAGAAACAAAGCATTGTATTGTGGGGTCCCATGGTCTGCTAGGCCTCAGATTACTCTGGTAATGTCACTCACACACTCTGAATGGCAGGCACGCATCAAGCTGTCAATAACACAGATGACACTAGTGGCTTTCTTCTCCGGGTAGTCCCGGCTCATGCGCTGGGGCTGTCCTCTTTTATATATCGTGGTGAATGGCTGCATACTTGCATGTCTGTGCGCGGTGCCCGCTAGCACAGCTGCATGGTTCTGGTGATCTAGAACGCTGCACGCTCTTACATGTATGAGATGGGTGACGGAGGGGTGAATAAAGCATGGCGATTCTGGATGTAATGCTCCATCTAGCTTCCTGTACTTCTTTGCTGGCAGTCGGTTGGCTGACAATGTAGATAAAGGAAGGACAATGTGGTGTAGGGTCTACCTGATCAAACTAACGTGCAAGTCCAGATATATTGATAATTCTTTTGATTCTTAAGTCAATATCTCAAGTTTGGTTGATCAACTTTTTCGAGCTATCTGCAGTATGCGTCATTTCCAGGTTTGGGCTAGGTGTTTGGACCATTTCGAGAGCTGCATCCCAAAAGAGAGGTTTTTTCACTCTATGGAAAATTGAATGCAAATAAGTCCTATCTTTTAACTTTCTTTTTTTATATTAAAACGTTCGTACTCTGGCAGATCTCTTGCATAACGAATTTGGTGAAATTCTTTGTCGGAGGATAAATGTTACAGAGAAAAAACTTTTTCGTTTTAATGTGTAAAGTGTCATGGAACCGTAGCTTTATTGTTGCTATTGTGACAGTATAACATGTGGGTGCGTACACACCAATCGAGAAGAAAGTAGCGTTGTCGTTTTGTCCTGGCATTTGAAGCATTAAAAGGACAAGATGTTAGGAGAATAAGCGATAATTACTTACCAGTAATCTTCATTTCTCCTAGTCCTACTCTTCCTAGTCACATTACTTATTTTGGACGTGACCTCACCTCATCACAGGAAACATCTTCTATTTCCATTGTTGTTATGGATCTATGTGATCACTGCGAACACACACAATTGCGACAGCCGAAAATGTTGACTTTTTTTTTCTTTCTTTTTCATTAAACCACCTTTACACCATATAGATATGCGGGGGCAGACCCCCTGTACCCCCACCATATTAATATAATATCCCATACTCCCCACATATATATGTGGTGTAAAGGAGGTGTTTAAAAAAAAAAAGCTGGGCCTTTCGGCCGTCGCAATTGTGAGGGCGCCATTTTGGGCCATTTCCGTTGTTACTAGCCCTGCCTCCTCCCCAGGAGCATATCCCTCCCCCAGACTGACTGGCACCATTTACTTACTAATACCGTTGCAGGCCCATTCTTGTCAGTCAGGGAGGGAGAGGCAGGACCTAAGTACTGTGATGGGGAAGAGTAAGACTTGGAGTAATGAAGATTACCGGCAAGTCATCACCGCATTACCTCCACGTATACCCACTGCAGGCAGAGAATGGGCCCATAGCAAGATGACCAAGACCCCAGTTAATCTGCACACCAAGCACAACAGGTTTATTCATGATACTATATTCCAGAACTGAAACCCTAAGTGCCACACTCAGCACCCCAGTAGCAAAGGCACAAGCCTCTTTATGGTGCATTGAGTCTATAATGTCTTATGAAGGTATTTTGGTCTCTCCACGTCACCACCCTGCAAATGTCCTGAATGGATACACCATTTACCTCAGCCCAAGATGCAGCAATGACCCAGGTGGATCTACCCTTAACACCCACATTGGGGTCCACCCCAGAGGCCATACAGGCCATAGTAATAGCCTGCTTCAGCATCTACTGACTTTAGGAACCGTGACTTTCCTACCCGGGGATGCCTCTCCAGCGGTGATAAACAACCTTCCCGAAGAGCGGAAGTCCCTACTCTTCTCAAAATATGTTAGAACATCCAGTGTGCTCCACCGTTCTTCATCCGTAGACTAGCGTAGTACTAACTTTGCCTGACAGAATAGTTACGAAATTGAAAACTATAATTCCTGAAAAGAGAATTATTTGGGACAAGCTTACTGCCTGTGTCCAAGGGAAGTCTGAGGGTGCTACCGAGTTCTTTAATCGGTTCGAACAGGTATTTTCAGATTTCAGTGGACAAGACTTGGGCACAGAGTCTGGGAATAGATTATTCGTGGACAAATATGTGCGTGGATTGCTGCCTGACATCCAGTCGCAAATTATGTCCTCCGAGAGCGCTTGGCAAGCGAAGTCTCAGTCAGAAGTATTGCACATGGCTCAGTACTACGAGAATCGTGTCAATAACGAAAAGGCAAGAGTTGAAAAGAGAAAAGGTGACTTGAAGACAAAAGTTCTATTGCAGCAAATTGTTAGAGGCCCTAGAGGGGGTAATTCGCAATTTAGAGGTCAGTATGTTCCACAGGGGGAATGCGCCATTGGGTCATGTAAACATTAACCAGTGTGCTTATTGTAGACAAGAGGGTCATTGGCGTGCACAATGCCCGATCCTCCGACAGAGGTCAAATAACACATTTGGGAATATGGGTAGATGATCCAGAGGCCGCCCAGGTGTAGGGGGTCCTGGTAGAGGCAGTTTTCACAAGATTCACAGCAACCTTTTTCGCAGGACAATCAGGCATCGAGTGTGGACAATAGAAACATTCCGCTGCTTACCTCTCTGAAGAACTTCCTTTTGATGACATTCTGTTTCGCTAGGATTGCCCGAAGCAGGGTTTGGAACCAATGCCTATTCCCGTTAATCAGAAAGGTCCCTACGTTGAAATGTTAGTGGGAAATAGAAAACATCTATTCTTGATAGATACAGGGGCACAGAAGTGTTCCATTGCTCATTCACGGGTTCCAAACATTCCACTGTCAGGGCAAACCAATGTTTCTGCAGGGTTTTGTGGCACACCAGTTGTCTGTCCGGTTTCTTCGCCGGTACCTATTTCTTTGGGTCCCTTTATGGACCACTGTCTATTCCTTTTGACTACGAATTGTGGAGAGAATTTGTTGGGGTTGAATCTGTTGAAGGAATTAAATACAGTAATTCATTGTTCTCCTGATGGAGTGCGTTTGACGATTTCACCACAGCAACTTTCTGTCTCTCAATTTTTGACCAGACCTTTGCCGCCGGAATTCTGTGATGTTCCGGAGTGTTTATGGGCTATTGATGATAATGACGTTGGTGTCTTACAGATTGAACCTGTTAAAATTGTCTTGAAACATGGAGTAAAGCTGCCACGTATTCCACAGTATAAGATTTCAGTCGATGGTGAGCAAGCTTTGAAATGCATAGTCTCTGATTTTGTGCATCAAGGGGTGATTGAGGAAATTGCAGGTAGTTTGTGCAATAGTCCGATTTTGCCCGTGTACAAAAAAGGCGATAATGCAATTCTCTTTTGTTTCATTAATGATTTGCGTGCCATCAATAAGATTGTTGCTCCACAATTTCCAATTGTGCCTGATGTGACGACAATATTAACTATGATCCCGGCTTCAGCTACTCACTTGAGTGTTGTGGATCTGAAGAATGCTTTCTTTAGTATTCCGATACACAAAGACAGTAGATATCTGTTCGCGTTCACCTTAGCGGGACGTTCGTTTACTTTTACCCGTGCACCGCAAGGTTACACGGAAAGTCTGAGCATCTAATGTAGGGCTTTGAAAGAGCAGCTCGATTCCCTTGAGTTGCCCTCTACTTGTACACTGCTTCAATATGTTGATGACTTGCTTTTAGCTGCTGATTCAGAGAGCGCTTGTAAGGAGGGCACTGTGTTGTTACTTATTCATTTGGCTAAACATGGACACAAAGCTTCGCTTAAAAAATTTCAATATTGCTGTCACAAGGTCGCCTATTTAGGCTATCTCCTGTCAAAGGAGGGAAGAAGGTTGACACCTGAACGGATAAAACTCATTTCTACCATGTCTGTCCCAAATACGCAGAAAGAAGTTAGAGCCTTGATAGGAATGGCTTCTTACAGTAGGCAGGCAGTGGATCCCCAATTTCTCACTAGTGATCAAACCAATGTTGGCTTTGACGAAGAAGGGCATTTCTTCGCCATTGCCATGGAACCTGGAGCACCAGCGTGCATTTGATTTGCTCAAGACTGCACTGTGCTCGGCACCAGTTTTGGGCACACCAAACTATGAAAAGGCCTTTGTGTTGTATGTGTATGAATGCGATGGATGTGCTTTTGCTGTATTAACGCAGGAACATGGAGGGAAGAATAGGCCGTGCGACTACTTTTCTTCCACCCTTGATCCTGTAGCATGCGCTTTGCCAAGATGTTTGCGAGCTGTCGCTGCTGTTGCTGCGTCCGTAAAACAGAGCGAGGGAATGGTCCTAGGCCATGCTTTAACCCTGATGGTACCTCACTCTGTAGATGTTCTATTGAACAGAACTCAAACGCAACACCTCACCTCTGCATGATTAATAAGATATGAATTGATCTTGTTTGCGCCGCACATACAAATTAAGAGGTGTTGTGTTCTTAATCCGGCTGAACATTTACCTTTCCCGCAAGGTACTGCTTGCAATGACGAAGAGTCAAATGACTGCCTTTACACTACCGAACAAGAGACAAAGGGTAGAATCGATCTGAAGGATACTCCTTTGAACAATCCACAAGGGGAGCTGTTTTGCGATGACTCCTGCTTCAAACTCCCGGATGGTACATCCACAGCCGCTTATGCAATCACTACATTGAGCATGGTTGTGGAAACCAAGAGAATCACGCATAACTCCGCGCAGGCCGCAGAGATTATAGCATTGACCCGAGCTTGTGAACTTTTCGAAGGGCTTACAGTAAACATATATACTGACAGTCAGTATGCTTTTGGGGTGGTTCACAACTTTGGAAGACTTTGGTCAGAAAGAGGGTTCTTGACTTCACATGGTACAAAAATCCAACATGGCTCCTTGATAGTACGGTTACTCTAGCGCTTGCATTCCCTACTCAGCTAGCTAGCATAAAATGCGCCGCACATCAGAAAATCGTAGATCATGTAGGAAAAGGGAATGCTTTTGCTGACCAGATAGCAAACAGACTGCCACTGATCTCTCTTCAGAAATGTATACTTCAAGGGAAGCCACAAATGCCTGTACTTTGGATGAGGGTATTGATTCCGTAAGGGATATCCAAGCCGATGCCACGTTAGAAGAGTCTAAGAAATGGGCTGAGGTCTTGGGGAAACTGGATGATGATGTGTGGTGGGTGGACAAAGTTGAAGGGAAGTGGTTACTGCCTGACGCATATATTATGATGATGGTTGTTATGGCTCATGGTCCCACTCATATATGTGCTCGTAAAATCACTAAAATGTTGCAAAATGTGTGGGTAAATGACCAAATCCCTAAAGTAGCTGAACGCTTCGTTCAGGACTGCATGATTTGTTTGCAGCATAATGTGTGAAAGGGCACATCAACTGCTAGGGGTAGTTTTAGTCCACCGGCTGTCCCCTTTGAGGTCATCCATTTTGATTTCATTGAAATGGAGCGTTGTAACAATTTTAAGTATGTGTTAGTCGTCATCTGTGCTTTTAGCAAATGGGTTGAGGCTTTTCCTGCCAAAGATGCCACTGCTATGACCACGTTAAAGACTATGTTAAAGGAATATTTTCCAAGATTTGGGTTACCAAGAGTCATCTGGTCGGACAATGGTCCACACTTTATCGCTGCTGTAATTCTGCAGATATGCGCGGGATTACAGATCCATAAACTGTTCCATTCGGCTAGACACGCTCAGAGTGCTGGACTAGTGGAAAGACACAACGGCATCATCAAGAAAAAGCTTGCTAAGACGTGTGCCGGCACCAAGCTAAAATGGCCGGACGCCTTACCGATCGTGTTGTTATCTATGCGAACAACCCCTCAAACTAAGACTCGGCTCTCTCACTTTGAGGTGGTTATGGGGAGGTCTGCTAATATTTGGAATGTTCCGAAGTCTCGTTCTTTACGAGACGTCAAAAAATGTACTTCTCTCTGATTATTGTGGCCAGTTAACTAAAAACCTGTATTTGATTTATCACCCAGTGCGAGAGGCTTTACTGGTATGGTACGAGGGTCCCGGTCACAGCATACGACAGGGGAGTGGGTCCTCATCAAATCATTTGAGCGATCTTCTTGCCTCGCACCACGTTGGCGGGGCCCCTTCCAGGTTTTGCTGGTCACACAGACTGAGGTGCGGGTAGCAGGCCGGAAACACTGGATCCACGCGTCGCATATAAAGAGGATTCCACACCCAGTGCCACACGCTACAGAAGACACAGAACCCCTCACCAGTACTGCAACCAACAATTTCGAAGCAGTAAACAGCATCGAGAGTGCGTCGGAGACTCTCCCTGAGCCCGTGGGGCCTGGGGAAACAGCCACCTTATCTCCACACTCTCCAACAGTTTTGTCGCCAGAAGCTGTCTTGCATCCAATTTCGTTCTTGATTCGTCGCTTCCATCAGGGAGTGACGACACATTGTTCACAGATCATTCAGTACCAGGAAGCACAAGGTACGATCTGCGTCTGAGGAAATAGTCCTACTGCACGGTTCGGCTGCGCCATCGCGAGGAAAAACATCAAAGGGCTTGTCTTTTTGGCCCTACTATTTGTACATACGGGGATTCTGTTGGCTAGGGTTTGTGGAAGGACTAAGAAAACGCTCGGCCTGAAGGTCGCCAGCAAAGAACACTGGTGCTTTTCGTTTGAAGGACTATGATGCCTTTAACCACTTCCGCTCGTACAGAACTGATAAGAGAATGTGTGACCAGCTGCGAGAATGGACAATCCACTGTGTGGGCCCCGAAAACGTATTGCTTTCTTGTGATAATGTTAATTGGTTTCACAATAGTCATTGTTTTAGGTTTCTGGTATTTAGAAGAAGTACATCCATTTGAGAATTTGTTGCCTACTGAAAATGTACCTATTGTGTCTACTCCTTTTGTGCATCTGCATACTCTATCTCCTAGAGACTCTCAGCACAGACAGAATTATCATAACAACACACTTTTACTCATCATGAATGCCACACATGCCATTTTTAACAAATCTAATTGTTGGGTCTGCTCACATTTACCGCAACATGGGGATAAGAGGCTAGGTTAGTATATTCATCCTTTACCTTTGACAACGGCATGCTATGGTTCTCTTAGAGCACTATTCTTTGGCCGATGGGACGATAGTATCTCGGGGAATTTCGATGGGACTAATTTGAATAAGTTTGAAAAACGTGTTCTGACGCCCCTGGGATGCTCGCTCTTTGCAAATAGGAGTAAGCTTAATGTTGCTTCTATTAAACCTTCTGATAGACTGTCTCGTCCTTTTCAATCTTTGATCTCTTTCAAGATAACTCCTATAGGCAAAAAGGATGCCACGCCTCCTTCCTACACGGTTAATCATAGCCCCGATTCAGTTTCTTTCTGCATACAAAGGAATGATACTCAGTCAATGGGTGATTTTAAAGGTTGCACCAACGTTGCGAATTTGACTGGTGAGGACCGACCTTTGTATGTAGGCGAACCCGTCTACTTCGTTTGCAGCAATGTAGCATTTCCATCGTTACCCAGGGATTGGCAGGGAACTTATTATTTAGGAATTCTGTTACCCGGGGTATTCATTGCAAGTACTGTAGAGATTTCAAAGGCTCGTCCGCGGCGAGACGAGAATGGTGATACTTCAGCACAAGTTCTGGGTGATGTAGCTAAATCCTTTGTGCCATTTTGGGGACAAATAATGAACTCTGAAGATATCAGGAGACTAGCGAGAGTACTGGAGAGGACCATCAACCGGACCACTGACATACTCTATAATATGACTCTAGAACAGAAAGCAATAAGGTTAGTAGCACTTCAGAACCGGATGGCATTAGATGTCATCCTGGCTGAACGTGGTGGGGTATATAAATTAGTGGGGTCCGCTTGCTGTGTTTTCGTGCCAGATTCCTCCCCAACTATCTTCAAGGCAATACAGAATCTGCATGTCCTAAGTTCAGAAGTGCATGTTCCCGAGGGAAACTGGGATCTTAGCGCTTGGTTCTGCGACTTCTTGCGATCTTGGGGATGGAAACTACTTTCGTTATTGCTGATTATCTTAGGTATTCTGTTGTTTCTTTGTTGCTGTATACAATGTCTTCCTGGTATGTGTTCGATGCTAGGGGGATGTTGCGCACAAGCGATGGGTACATTAGGACACAAGGTATACGCCCCAGACAAGAACTCCAATGAATATGTGCTGAAAGAAATCTTAGTAACTGATCTTATGGCAATTGACATCTCCGATAGTGATTCAGGATGTATGGACATTGAGACGTGGAGTTAATCGTAAAGTGACTAGAAGTAGTTTAGCGCTTGGCTTAGGCCAAAAGGAGGGTTTTTTAGACGGGAAATCATATTGTGCCTTCTTTATTGTATATATTGGCCTAAGTCCAGTCCCTCTGCGAATAAATCTGCGTTGCAAGGTTCTGACCTTAGATCGATTTAGCCGCCATTTTAGGTTCATCCGCCATTTTGATTCTCACTCCAAAAGTCACCCTGTGTTCTAAAATGGTGGACAGTGTTCTTCTATTTGTAACATGGCCGTCTTGACCACTGCATGCAAGTTAATGTGTAAACTGCCCGTAGGCCAAATGTTAGGGTCATGTAATGAGACCTTGTCCTTCGTTGACCTGTAGATCGAGGATTACCTGTGCCAACGATACTGATCCGCGAGCATATATTAAGCACAATACTGTTTAAATACTGAATGTGAACACTTGTTTAACTATATTGTATGGGACATGTACGAAGGCTTAATGTTGAATCCAAAGACACACTGTTGCTATTATAACCTATTGGAGTATATATTACGAATAACCCCTATACCTATAGATGAATAAATTAGAAACAAACTCGGCATGAACCCCTAGCCCGAGAAATTGTTAACCTGTAAATGGGATGGACATCATGTTAAGAATTGTATAAAAGAGCGAATGTTCTGATGCCCAGCCCCACTCACTTCTCACACCGAACGGGCTGGTATTCGCTGTGATGTACTGAGGGCCTGATAGCTTCTGTTGCTTTACTTCTTTGAAAACTGTTCAGTTGTAGAATAAAGATTTGTGTATCTTTGTAAACCCTCGGTTGGTGTATTTCCTTTTGGGGTACTCAGCCTCGATATTCTCTTTTTGCTTTTACAAATGGAGTCTGGTAAAATCCATAGGCATCTGCTTTTTATATAGTGACACACAGCTCTTAAATACATGTTGTTGCGTGAACTACAGTGCCCATGAATAGTAGGACACCTTTTGTCTTACTTACCTTTTTCCTTTGTGGGTCCAGCAGGCACCACCTAATGTGGAGTGCTAGGGGGTTACTTCTTGTCCCACTTCTCATGTAGCTTTTTGTTAAACTAACCAACTTGAATGACTGGTGGCAGTGGTTTATTTTTACTACCGTTCATTCAATGTATCTGCAGGCTGATTTCTCAGCTGCAGCCGAGCACCCAAGTGTGCACATTTTACCAAAATGTCCCCTGTCTTCTTTTTTGGCCATTTGGTGTTTGTTAATTCCTTAAGGGCTTTTACTCTGCTGTTTAGATCAGGTTTGAGTCCATTGTGTGTTTAGCCTTTGGCAGGCTTCAGCCCTGAAGCCTGCCCACGCTCCAGTGTGTCTGGGAAGGCAGGAAGTGAGGGAGCCTGACACTTCACTGGCCTTTGTTTGAGGGCATGCCTGGTTGAAACCAGTTCCAACTGGGCAGGTGGCTGTCCTAGAGAATGACCCCACCCCTGTGTGAATGACTGGGATTTCGCATATAAGGCGAGGGTTTTGGGACTACAGGCAGAGTCAACCATGGGAATATCATATCCGAAGAAGAAGACGCCAGACAGAAGCCAGCAGCAGCTTCCAGGACAACTAAAGCACTGGTGAAGCCTTGCAGCTGTGCAGAACCCATTTTCCCATCGACAGGAAAGCTATGCCAAGGATGACTTCCTTCCTTAGGCTGGTGGGACCAACTAGCCTCAAGACCTACTTTGTTCTGGGCTGCAATGTCCCAATAAACGGGATACCTGGACCATCGACGAGTGCAACATCTTTCGTAGCACAAATCTGGCTGAAACTTCACAGACATCTGTGTGAATCTACAGAAGCAAGAAGTCTTTTCCCAGAGTCCCCTCACCAGAGTTCAGGACCAAGGGACCGAGGAAATTCCAACCAGGGATATTTGTTACTTTTTTGTGCTGAGAAAAAGGTGCCAAAGCCACAAAGAGCTTCTGAAATGAGGGGAATCCATTGCTGCAGAGTCCCTCTCGAGAGTACTGCCACATAAGCCCACCAGACGTTCTCCTATTCGTCACCAAAACCAAGGTCTTGGAACAAGGGTCTGCATCACTGCATCAAGAAGGAAGTCAGCTGGAAAATCTGCTTCAATTCTAAGGTACTGTGGGGCTTTGGGTTTGATCACCTTTAGCCAAATCAAGTGCTTCCTAGCTGGAGGAGTGCTATTTCTATCCTTTAGAATTACTCACTTGTGCAGGCCTAACAAATTGTGCACATCAGGTAGGCTCTCTTGAGCTTGACTAACTTTTGCTAAGACGATTGTCTCAGAACTAGAACTGTCCTATTGACAGGCTGTCCTGGCTCCCTAAAGGCATCCCTTCTGAACGCTACTGGCTTTGTCAGTGCTTGTTCCCTATAAAGGGTTTAATTGTTTTACACTCTTATTGCTGGGGAAAAGACTTCCTACATCCCTCTGGTAGAAAAGACTATTGTTACAGTTCTACAGTGTTCTATTCTACACTTTTTCCCTCCAAACTCAATATTGTATTGTGAACCATAAGGGCTACCACTGACCTTGATTGATGTCACTCAGTGTGCTGGAAATGTTTTAGTACAAAAATAAATTACTCACCTGCATTATTGCTGCTTGATTAACTTGATTCTGAAATTCCACTTAATGTTATTATTAGTTGCTGCATATTTAGTGTGATTCATTTACTTTGTGTATATATACATACATTATTTACTATAACTTTTAAGGGTGTAAGTGTTTACTTGAATACTTGTAATTACTGATTTAATTGCACTGCTCTTCAGCTCACAGTACCCCTTCTAAGATGAGCATGGCTGCTCAGCCACTCTATCAATTTGTGTAGTACATGCCTATGTTAAAAGTTGGGTCACTAATACCAAGCAGATAAGTCTTGTAAAGTCCCACATCAGTTGGACTCTACGAAATCTTACCTAACAGGCACACATTTTCCCCAGCATCCTAGTGGAAGTGATTGTCATAAAAAAATATAACTTTAGAGTGAGTAGTTTTAAAGGTACTTCCACAAGAGTTCAAACAGAGCTGCCTGCAGAGTCTTTACAACCAAAAGAAATCCGAGGGGGCAGACCAGACACCTGTATGGGTCTGGAAAGAGAGAAACTTTTCAGCAATCGATAAACCAATCCTGATCTTCCATTTGTTGCCTCCCTTCTGCCTGAACGATCTGTTGGTAGCCCATTGGGCTCAGAAAGTGGCCACAGCCAAACCTAAATGTTATCCTTCCTGGAGAAATTGAAGGATGATGGCTCCTGAACGTGTGGCTATGGAAGAGTTCCTCTCAGCACACTACTTCTCAAAAATGCCCCAGTGTTTGTCATAGGCCCTGGAGGAGCCCTTGTCATGTTAATGTTAATGTTAAAGGTATTTGTACAGCGCACCATCACCAACGGAATTGGTCCCCAGGCGCTCTGGCGGAACTGCAAACAAAAAAGTAGGGGTGGGGGTTAGTAGGGTGAAATGGGAGTAGGAAAGTGAGAATGGTGGTATCCTGTTGGCAGTTTCAGTTTGGTTTTCACTGTGCGCTGAGCTTGAGTGTGATTATTGGATTGATGTAGGTCCTCATGTGCTGTTGGTGCGAGTTATGTGTTGTTGATTTGTTGTTGCGTTGTGGTGAATTACTGCGGTTTGCTGTGCAGAGAAGTGGTTGCATGGCTTTTTGTGTGAGAGATGTATGGGTAAAGTTAAGTTTTGGGGTTAGTGGGTTTCAGTGAGTTTTGGGGTTAATGCCCCCATTCCCATTTCCTCCTGGTCCCTGACCCCGGAGAATGGATTAAGTGGTCTGGAAATTGATATAAAGGAAACACAGGTGCTAACCACTAGTTCCAGGAGGAGCAGGAATCTTCCCCTCCCCGGCCAGGATGGTACTACCAGGATGGTCTACGTTGATGTGTCCCTGATTTTTAGTAGAACCTTTGGGATCAAGGAAAGTGAAGGGAATGCATACAGAAGACCCTCTAGCCAGAGAATAGACATTGCATCCACCCTCCAATCCTCCTGAAAGCAGAACATGGGGAGTTTTTTGTTTAGGGCTGAGGCAAAGAGGTCAAGGATTTGGTCTGCAAAACTTTTGCAAATGGTCTGGAACACTTCCTCTCTTAACTTCCATTCTACTAATAGGAACACACTACAAAGCTTGTCCGTGACCGAGTTGTCTTGCCCCTACATGTGCACAGCCATCAGGGACAGAAGATTTTGTTTCTGCCCAAGCCCCCAGCTGTTTCACTATGACCTCCAAGGAGTCAAACACTCACACAGTGCATAACTGCACAGTACACTCCCCAACCTCCATTGCACTTAAATACAATATCGGAGCCATGACGGAAGAGTTTGAAATTCATGCTTTGGTATGCGTGGCAGGCAAGCCCCTCACCCATCTCCTTACCTCTGACTGAGCTGTTGCCCCAGGCCACACCCACCACCTTCTTCCACTTCACGGAACAAGCATCGGGGAGAAGGGAGAAGATCCCTGCTAGGGCAATCCTGTCTTCCTGTTTTGCAGGAACCATAGCCCTAGGGGTGTGATGACCACCATGTCCGAACACTGAACCAGAATTCTTCACTTTGCAGGGGTACTGGCAGAACCTTTCTTTTTTTTTTTTTTTCTTTTATTTGTATATGTTCCATAAGCAAACTTTACAAAGACAAGTTGCTGCAAAAAAAAAAAGAAAGAATCAAGGTCACTGCTACTACTCAGGGTGGGCCCCTCCGGCTGTTAGCACTTTCATGGTGTGTGCCAAGATTTTTGTGGTTGCTAGGAGCCACGATGTGCGGTCTCCTCCCATCAGTCTTGGCCACCAGGTGTCTTCGTCCCACCCTCTGTCGTCCCCGGTTAGGTGTTTGAAGATGGATGCTCTCAGAGTTACAGTTTTTGGACAGACCAGCAGCAGGTGTCTGATTGATTCAGTCTCCGCTCCGCACAGGCGGCATTTGCTTGAGTCCACTAGTCCTCTGATGTGCCTGATTTTGTTGGTCTCTAGCAGATTCAGTCTTATTCTCAAGAGCGCGTTTCGAGCCCCCCTGCTGGGGAATTTTTGCAGGTATTTCATCGGCTCGTTAAGTTTGTTGACACATGGGGGAAGGTGAAGAAGAAGTTTGTTCTTAAATGCTGTATCTTGAGTTTGAATCCAGTCTAGGTCTTTTAGTTTCTGGTAGACTCGCGTGGGATTGGTGCTGAGATCGAAATCCGAACACTCCACCGACTCCAGTTGGGCCTTGTTGAAATCTTTCCAGTCTGTCAGCATCTTCACCTTACCAGAGTGGATTTCTTTGTTGAGGAGACCATAGATGTGATCACTGTCGTCCGTTATACATTTCCTGTATAGCCTGAGTGTGTTGATATTTACCGTTGTCTTTAGAGACAGGAGGCTCAACTCGCGGCGAATTGCGGCGGTGGATGTAGATTTTGGCAGGCCCAACACCGACTTCCAAAACAGGCCTTCTAGATATTGCCAAGTTTTTGCTGGAATCAATGGCATGGCTTCAGCCCCATAGGTGATAGACGGCACGACTTTTTTCCTGTAAAATTCTAGTACTGGGATACAGGAAAATTTTCCAAATTTGATGTCGATTGCCTTTCCTTGAGAAGCCAGCTTCTTGGTTTTGTTGAGGAGAGATGCCTGCATAGAGGTCTCGAGTCTCGAGCTGTCAATTGGTACACCCAAGTATTTATATTTGGTAACCCTTTCGATCTCGTACTCCTCCAAGCGCATTGTGAATTTGTCAATGTTTTTTTTGTGCCCAGCTGCCATTATCAGAATTTTTGTTTTTTCTTTATTTATTCTTAAGTTGTTTTCCTACATGAAAACGAGAAGGTTAGAAAGCTGCCTCTGGAGGCCGATCTGTGTCTGGTCCAGTAAGATGAGATCATCGGCGTACAGTAGATGGCTTATTTTCACCTCTGCAACTTGTGGAGGAAAAGTGCGTGTCAGATCTTCTGATGACCCAAGGTCACCGATATAGGCCAGAAACAGTGCTGGAGCCATGGGGCAGCCTTGTTTTACCCCCCGTTCAGTCGAGATTTCTCCTGATAAGTTCCCCCTTTGTGACAGTCAGACCCTTAAGGTGGTGTCCGAGTGTAGGGCTCTAGTTGGCTGTAAAAGCTCCTGGGGGCAACTCCACCCTTCTAGTTTTTGCCATAGTCGGTTCCGGTCCACTAAGTCAAAGGCCTGGGAGAGGTCGATGAAAGCAACGAAAATTCGAGGTTTCCCTTCCCAGACCTTGCTTTTTAGGGTACTGATGGTTAGAATGTTCGCCGCCGTACCCATCTTCTTTTTGAATCCAGTTTGGAACTTGTCGTTGCACGGTGCCAACTCTGCCCAAGCTTGAAATCGTTTCAGGAGCAGGCTCCCATAGACTTTGCCAATACAATCTAGCAATGCGATGGGACGATAGTTTAGCGGATCTGGATGTCGCCTTTCTTATAGATCGGGACAATGATGGATTTGGTCCATGACTGCGGCAGGGCTTTCTGCGCCGCACATTTTGTAAAGATCGACGCGATCATCGAAGCCCATTCAACTGGGTTTGCTTTCAAGTCTATGTTAGAGATGCCATCAGGGCCCGCAGCTCTCGAGGTCTTTAATTTTTTGATTTGGTCTCCGATTTCAGCTTGATCGTCCAGTTTTAGCCAGTCCGTGGCCGACTGATTGTCCCCCATTGCGGCCTCTCTTGCTGGGGAAATTGTTGCCGGTGCTTGGAAAACTGTGGCGAAGTGAGAGATCCATTTTTGCTCTGCTATGGCGTTGATTGTTGAATTGTTGAATGAAGGGGCCGGAGATTTTAACAATGACCAGAACCCCTTTGCCTTGTTTCCGCAGATGGCTTTTAACATGCATTCCGCATCCTGCTGATAAAGCCGGTGGCGGTGATTTTTTACCCAGTTTTTGTAGGATACTGTTGCCACCCTTAGTTGGTCTTTGTTTTGGGGCTGGTTTCCCAGCTGTCTCTTCAACCTGCGAAAGTCACGCCTTTTAGCCACAAGAGCAGCATCGTAAGAGTGTTTAGGTTGAATGCTCGAGGAAGACTGCTGGGTAGTTTTCGAACTGTATTGTACCAGTAGAGGAACGTAATCCAGATTTTCGATGCTCTCGGTGTTCTCCTTCCGGACATATTTGGCCTGCAGGGCTGCAACTGCACGTGCTGTCAGGTTCAGTCGATTTCCGCGCTGGTTTGTTTCCACTGCCAGAACATACGGCGCGGGCTGTGAAAAGCGGGAAGCCAGTGACATCGTAAGCTGATTGTGGTCGCTGGCTGTTTTTTTGCGTACTTCATATGCTTTGACCTTCCCCAAAAGTTGTCTTGATGTATAAATGTAGTCGATAGTAGCGTTAAGGAGACCCTGTTCCCAAGTTGGCAGACGATGTACATTTGGGAAGACCGAGTTCAGGTTTACCAGGTTTCTTGAGGACATTAGGGACGCCCAAAGGTGCCCTCTTTTTGCTGCTGGCGTCCGATTTGAGACTTTGCCCGATTTTATGAATTCCTCACTACATTTGATGTTTAGATCCCCACAGATTATGATGGCTAGGACCTGGTGCGTTGCTTGAATATCGTCCACCAGGTTCTCCATCATCGTTAGGTAGGATTGTGGGTTTATAGAGCAGGATTCCAGTACGTGTTCACAATTGCAATTTGCGAAGGTCTGGAATGGGAGTTTTCAATCCAATCAAGTAGAACTGCCAAGATCGAAAGGTTTGCTAGAAGTGTGGCCTTGTGTTTTAGGCCAATTCCCTGCCGATAGGCCATTAATAGGCCCGACGTCGGGCGACCCAAAAGCCCTTTGCTGGCTGCGGCCAAAATTATGTCATATCCATCCAGCGCAGGTGTTTGGACCAACCAAGTCTCTTAGAAGCAGATGATATCGAAGGATGCTAGATTTGCATCTCCCGTCGTAGTGAGATGTAAGTGGCCGCGGGTGTTCCAGGAACAAAAGTGGAGGGGTGTTACGTGGTGGTCGACCGTCGGACGATCTGGAGGCCCTTCCAGCCGACCTGCGGGTTGCTATTTGTTCGTTTGGGACAGCACCTTGGGAAGCCAGGCCCACAACCCCTGTCGTTTGTCGCTTTGCTTTGCCTTGGAGGGTCCCGCTTGTGTTGTTGTTCTCGTGTTTGACCCGGTTCTCTGCACTGAATACTGTGTCAAGACCCCTTCAGGTGATTTACAGATTGTCCTGGGGGACCTAGCTGTCTGGCGCTCAACGGTTTTGATCAGTTTGAGCAACCTTGGTTTGTCCCGCCAGTGTTGCGCGGCGGTGTCTTGAGGCTTTGCATTGGGAGTGTCCCCAGTTTGAACTTGTCCCGCGCTTCTTTTACGTTCTCAACCCTTCTCCTTTCCGTTGGTTTTTTCCTGTCTGACAGAGTTTCTCTCAAGATGTTCCGAAACCCTTTGGTTTGAATTTGAACCTTGGGGATTGATGATGTATCCTAGAGCGGCCAAGTCCTCTTTTGCTCGCACTATTTCCCTTTTCACTCTCTCGGAAACAATGTGGATATTCACTGTAGCTCTATCATGTGTGTGGTAGGGATCCACTATCTTTAGATTGGACGATTTTATGTCACGAAGTTTTGGGATCAGACTGAATAGTGCAAGTAGCCCTCTTCGGTTAAGAATTATGTCGTCCTTATTGTCTCTGTGCTGTTTCAACTTTATTGGAGACACAATCGAAGGTTTGGTTTCCTTGCGGTAAGTCTCTGTTCTTGAAGAATAGTGGATCGACTGGCGCACCCCCCTTTGCTCTTTTAAGGTAGATGGTGAGGCATGGTGTTCCCCTTTCTTTGCGGGGCGTTCTGACTGGTGCCCCCCTGGCGCGTGCTGGACCGATGATACACTGGCGGCCGCTTTGTTTCTGCCCGACGCATCTCTCACTCGGGGAGAGGCGAAAGACACTGCTCTATGACCTGGCGGGCTGTTGGAGTTGCGTGCTCGCCGTCTAGGGCGATTGTTCCTGCGGTCCTCCAGTGTCAGGGATGTGTGCCCTTTGTCATCTTTGCCTGCATCTTTGGTTGTTGAAATCTCCTGTAAGTTTCCCAGATCGCCCAGGATTATCGGGTGGGGTGGCTCCAGAGTCGCTAACCCCCCCTTGATCAGCCGAGCGGGTTGGGGGTCATCCATATATTGAGAGAGATCCATTAAATCATTCTCTGCTAAGGAGTCTTCTGTGGAGCGCGGAGAAGATACGGTTCCTTTTTGCTTTCCTGCTGGCACAGCCACCATTTGAATTTGATTTCCGGGATTCGTAGAGCTTTTGTCAACACGTATAGCTGTTTGTTTTGCTGGTGGAATTTTTTGAGTTGCAGGTTTCCCTTCTTGGTTCTGTTTTTCTGATCTTGCTGTTGAGAAGATGGGATAGAAGCCATCATCTAGCCTCGCCGATGGGTTTCGGGGCTGGGCCGTTTGTTGAGTCTCGTCTGTTATAACGATGACCTCGTGATTGAGCAAGTTTCGAGGAGCTGGTCCCTCCGGCTGACAATGAGCGATGCTAGAGGATGGTAAACTTTGTTGTGGAGACGGATTTGATGACTCAACTACGTTCACCGTTGGGGCTAATGTCAGACAGGGCGCAACTGTTGTGGTACCACGGTCCGCGTTTAGCTTCAAGGCTTTTATTTGCCCGTCTAGGGCTGTGATGTAGCCTTCCAAGAAGGTCAATTTTGCAAGCATGGAGGCCTGGATCGAGGTGTGATCCTTTAGGTTTTCATTGATGCCTTCATACAGTTTAGTGAAGGGGTTTAGGGCGATTGTAACTGCTGACATTATGGACAGAAGGTCCCTTTTATTTTGGCCTGATGAGTCGATTGGAGAGCCCACTGACAGGGGGTGCTGTTTGGGAATTGGTGATGAGGCGGAACTTTCGTTTAAGAGGCGTCTCACTACCGGCGTAGATGGTGGCTCTGCAGGACCACCGCTGGACCGGTTCAGGGGTCGTGGTTTTGAGAGATGCACCGATGGCGCCCCTACTGGCCTTGGGCAGGCCAGCTGGTTTACTTTCACTTGGTGGCGTTGTTCTTGGAGTGGAATGTCGGGCGACTGACCCATGAGGCCACCAGCCGACCCTTGGGCTCGGATCGCTGTTTCCTGGGTAAGCTGTGGTCCCCCCGTAGCTGGCAGTGTCGGGACGACTGTAATTTCCGGTGAATTTGGGTTCAATGGTCCTTTCTCGCTGCTCCGCGGGCTTGGTGGAAATTCTGCTGTCGGGGTTCCTAAGGAAGCCACCTTGTCCGGGACACAGTGCTCAATCGCTGGTCTGGAGTGCACTGGACCCTGTTCAGTTGCGGGCGCTGGGACCAGACGAGATTGGAGAGCCGTCTCTTTGGGTGCTGGAGGTGGGGCCCGTGGAGGTAGGCTCGGGACTAGGGCGCCCGTTTCCAGACTTGATGCGGGAGGGCGCACAACTTGGCCCCATCCAGTTTTCCTTTGTTTATCCGGGGGTTGGCAAGATTTTATCGCTTCCAAGATTTCTTCATCTGTGAGGTCCTCTTGCCTGGATTTAGAATCTGGAGCAAAGGCCTGAAAGAAGTCTGTTACAAGGCTTGCCATTGAAGGTTTTATTGATTCAGGGTTCCATGTTTTTTTTGCTGCTTGGCAGCCTGTCTTGATTTTCGCGGCCTGAGGATTCAGGGCCGATTTTTTTTTGTTTTTCCTTTTTGGAGGCTCTTTTCTAAAGCGTGAACTCAATTTTCTCGTGTCCGGGGACCCCCCGTCGGTTCTGCCTCGTTTTTTTGCATTCGGTGCCCCACCTTCGTATGCTGGTGAAGAGTTGGTAATTTCTGGGCTGTTCGTGGGGAGGACAATAACGTCGTTCTCTGGGCCCCCACTGTCTGCCCGGGGCCGAGAGGGGGAACAGTCTTGGCTGAGAGGGGCTGATGTAAGTAAGTTAAAGTGCACTTGTGCCTTGATTTGCAGTGTATGTTCATTTCTGAGTTGCATCGGGCAAGCCTCTGATCCCTGCCTCGAGAGCTCTTGGACCCGACACTCCTGAGGGTTTGATGACCCCCCTGCCTCCTCATTGGGGGCATGAGTACCCTTTTTTCTGGGATTTCCTCCCTCA
The DNA here is from genome assembly GCF_040938575.1 of Ambystoma mexicanum. NCBI lineage: Eukaryota > Metazoa > Chordata > Amphibia > Caudata > Ambystomatidae > Ambystoma > Ambystoma mexicanum. The sequence continues at coordinate 171,319,867 of NC_090924.1, read as the reverse complement.
TGACCTCCTCTGCCGAGTGCCGATGGGCGGGTCCTGGCTCCGCCCCCTGAATGTGTCGCGGCTGTTTCGGCTCGAGCGACGCCGTTTGGCCAGCTGTCCCCGCCGAATGCGGGTGGTTGGAGTCGTGCTCTCCGTCTGGAATGGGCCGTCGCTGCTGGGTCTCCGGCCGCTCGTTGGCAAGCACCCCCCCCCCGCTCACAGGACTCGGTCCTCCCTCCTTATCAAATGGTGCCATTTGATAACACTGCAGAAAGATTTCCACTAAACATATACCCCAAATTCTGATATTTGTACAACATTCTCGTGACATTCTGTTAGGTGCCGTTTTAGGGAGGGTCACACAGGTTACATTTCCTATTCAGTAACATACATCATTATTGCTCTCATCTACAGTAAAGAATGTGGCATCGAGTTACAGCATATTATACAATTTGAATGTATGAAACATGATTTATATGAGGGATAATAATATCTCAAATCCACTTGGGTCCCCTTGTTTCCATCTTGATGATGAAATTAACACTGCCGGACGTGACCTGGTGTTTGAGTCTGATGATAGCTTGAAATTGTTCTGGGAAATTATGAATCATGGGCCATTCTACAAAAATAAAGCCCCAGGCGTGGGTAGAGCACTTTTTGGGCTTCTACAGTGAGGATTCCTGCGGGACCTCTCTGAGTTCACCTTTACAGCTGGGCTGTCCATGTCATAATTAATAAGGGACATGGATGTCATGTCCAGAGGGGCTAGTTAGGCTTTTGGCGAGGCAGCACCAGTATATCTAGACTTGTGTCAGAAGTGGGACAAATGGCTGTTGTACAGACGTCTTTCCGGTAGAGATGGGTGTGCGGCATGGGAGTGTCCTGGCGCCCCTACTCTTTAGCCTGTATATAAACGGTCTATATGACCACCTAATAGATTTGGCACATGATGTACCCAAGATAGTTAATAGAGTGTTACTACTGCTTGCATATGTGGACAACACTGTCCTGATTGCACGTATGCTGCAAGCTCTCCAGAAATTGATCCTTGACTCCACGACTTTCATGGAGGACTTGGACCTGAAGGTCAATGTCCAGAAACCTGTGGTACTCGTTTGCCGCAAGGGGAAGCAGATCCCTAAACCCCCCCCCCCCATGCATAGTAGCGGTACTGTGATCCTGAAAGTCAATACATTTGACTATTTTGGAATTAGCTTTTCTACGAATTTCACTGGAGAAACGCATGTGAAGAAACAGGCTGTTAAGTTTAGACACGCATTTTGGGGCTGCAAAGGTCCCTGTTAATGTTTAAAGCAAAGCTCCTGGACTTGATCTTAAAAATGTATGACAGCAAAGCCGTGTCGGTAGCCAGGTATGGTATGGAGTTATGGGGGGGGGTTCAAGAATGTGAGCCTACTTCAGACTATTGAAAATCAGTTTTTTAAACATACATCGGGCTTACAACGATCAGCCTCCAATAACGGAGTACATTTAGAATTGGGTTGTGAATTTATCAGTGATAGCTTGTCTTTGCAACCCTTGTTTCATTAGCTTCGAGTTTGGAGAAATTATAAGGCTGGTTTGAAGCATGATCTAATTAAGAATATAATGTTAGGACGTTCTGGCACTCATGCATAAAATCGGAACTGTAGATAATTAATGTTGATCGATCCTTTAATTCACCTGGAATTTTAACATCTAAAATGGAAAAAGCATTAAAAACTCAAGCTAAAGTACTTAGGGCTGAGCAAAGGGAATCCAAGGAGTTGTTAGTACCCTTCAATAGGAGGCATGTTTTTGTTGTGGGACAGGGTATTCAGAAATACCTATTGTGGGCTGAATATCCCGGCCAGAGGGTGTTGTTAAACAGAACGTGTTTTAACTGCCTCCATCTGAAAGCTGTTATGGCTGTCTGGGAATGGCATTCAGTTCATCAATGTTGCCTATTGTGTAAGGCCCCTTTGGAGGACTTAGCCCACTTCATATTGTTTTGCGCAGCTTATGCAGAGCTAAGATCCAGGACCTTGACTTCGATACTGCGTGAATTAGGATTCACCCAGTTCATACCAGTGTTGTATTGCTTGTTGTGGGCTGACTCTCCTAGAGTCCATTGAGCCCTCTTTCATTTTGTCAGGGGGTTACTTACACAAAAGGAAGTTATGAATGATTAGAAAGTTTATTTTATAAGTGCGCTATAGTTACTTTGTGGCCTGCCGTTTTTTTTTCTCTCGTATTGCTATGGGAGATATATGAACTGTATGAATTATGTGCATGTATTCATGTTTTGATGAAAATGTCCTTGTATAAAAATTATAATGAAATGACATCTGCCCTGCAGGAGCAACAGGCTGAGTAGTAGCTAAAGTGCCTACTACTCCCTCAACCTGCTGCCAACCAAGAATGATCCCAATCACAAATGTAGAACAGGCCCAGTTAAGAGATGTACCTTCTTCGCCTTTTGTGGAAACTTGGGGCCCCAGCGAAGGCTATACTCTCAATAGCGGTGCGAATGTTAACCCAAACAGCAACTGTACAACAGAACAAAATAACAAAATAGGAAAACACTATACAAAACCCACCCCGAGGAAAGAAAACAGAATATGTACATATAGAAAGATGTAGCACCCTGGGTCATGAATCAGGTGTGCATGGCAAGTAAAAATCACAATGTTTGTAAAACGAATATGTTCTTGGATGCAAAAAGGGAATTAATGACCTAAGTGTGCTTTACGATTATGTAAACTATTACAGATCATGGTTTAATTACCCTGGCCCTTTGTCATATAACGTATTATTGCACATCCCAATGGCTACCTCTATGCATATTTTCAAATTCAAAGGTCAAGAACAGACCCTGAAATATCAAGGGGGTAATTCGTGGATTATTTGCGCCGAAAAAAACAGGATTTGTGCGCCATTCTGCCTGCAAATCCCTGTTTAAAAGCAGGCAGAATGGCGCACAAATCCTGTTTTTTTCGGCGCAAATAATCCATGAGTTACCCCCCAAGTGTTTCTATGTGAAAGCATCCAAATCATTATATATATATTTGTAACACTGTAGCACTTGTTGGGCTGATATTTTGGTACAAGGTCAGCTTAACAGACTGGGGTGTACTGGCGATAGTGAAATTTAACAAACCCCACCCACTGCCCCTGCACAGAGTGGGGACGTCCCAGTGCTATCAGTATAGGTGATTTCGGCAGATTGCTGATTTTGCGACTATTCCAAAAATAGGAAGTGAGGTCACAAGGTCGGCATATCAGTCTGGGGTGTACTGACGATAGTGAAATTTGACCAACCCCACCCATTCGCCCTGCACAGGGATGGAGCAGGGTACGGCCCTGTGCTATCAGTAAGCGATTTCGCAAGATTGCCGATTTTGAGAATTTTCAAAATAGGAAGTTATGACACAATAAAACATACACAAGGCTATAGCAGACCCCCACTTGCATGTCAGCTACAGACCCGGGCAACGCCGGGTGGTACCGCTAGTGACATTATATAAAGCAGTCTAAATTTGATTTAATGGTTAATAATACCAGAATAGGTGTATTACAGTGCTTTTTCTCCAATAACGACTGAAGAAACTACCACTAGCATGATTATTCTCTGCCCTGTGAATGAGAGGATGAATTTGGTGGTTGTAGAAGCTCTCACTCGCTCCTTAAATCAACGGAATACTAGTGCATGAATTTAGTGCATGTCAGAACCTCTTATTGCCTTGTAAAACTACCTCACCAACTGTACTTGTACACTAATTCAATCAAGAAATGTATGGATGCTAGGATAATATCTGTGAAAGACACAATGGGCCTCATTACGAGGTTGGAGTTAGCTGTCGCACACTCCACTCCCTCTGGGGTTTCCATTCCTCATCCCCGTGCCCCGAACACCCCTCGCCCTCTTGCCCGGTTCCGGGACTCACAGGTTGTCTCTTCGCCCCACTTGCCACGGCGCCGACTGCCACAAAGCTTGGGTCGGCATGCTCTTTGCACGTGGAGACGTCGACCTCCCTGGCGTCTTCCGTGGCGGCTGCTAGAGCGACTTCTTCCGCGTCACATGACCGCCGCCTTCCGCTCACGTGTTTCTGGACTACACTCACGTGATGCGCTCGTCGGTCATGTGACTGGGAGGAATTAGCAGCGCCAGTATTTAAACGGCTCTGTTGCGGGGCTTCGGTGCTTCACAGCTGTTTCTTCGGATTCCTGTACGGCGCTACATACCTTTTGTTTCACAGCTTTTGGATCTTGACCTCGGATTTGTTTCACGGACTGGCAACGGATAACCCTTGGCTTTGATACTTGCTTTTGGATCTTTATTACGACCACAGACTGCTTCACGGACTCCTTTTACGTTCCGCCCTGCTTGTGCGGATTCTGGCATCAGGTGGGCCTGGCACTTGCAACCTTGCTGGGATACATACATTATGGAAGAACAACTTTGCTGGGTCTCGGAAGCTTCCCATAGGTTAAACCGCCACTCCACAGACACCTTTTGGTAAGACCGTTCCACTTACTTGTTGATTGGTTGTTGATACTGTTTTGGCTTGACACTTAACCAGTGTTTCCTTTACAGTGGTTCGGGGTTCCACGAGTACCGCAGTTCCGGAAAGAACATCTCCCACCTGTGGCCTCAAAGGCAGCACAGAGAGTGACTCTGATTCTCTCTGTGCGGCACTTGTAAACAGAGGACTCTTCGGCTACACGACAGTCAGGACACAACAGACTGTGAAGCCATCCTGTCATGTAGCTATGGAGGGAGCTGCGGATGACCCCTTGACCACTATGGTTCAGGCCATAACCGTGTTACGTGCGGACATGGCCGCAGCTAATACAGCCATTCACTAACGCTTGGATACCATCCAGAGTGCTAGACATCCTCTACCCTCAGATGCTGAGTTTGGGGATACCCCACCAGGCCCCTCGCCCGTCCAACCTCCAGTTCCACCCCTTCCTAACCCTGTCCCCGTAGTACTGCCCTCTCCTTTTCCTTTGGCTGCCCCTGAGAGGTATCATGGGGATCCCGGCAAGTTTAGAACCTTCTTGAATCAATGCAAATTGCATTTTTTGTGTAGACCCATGGCTTTTCCAGACTCCACCTCTAAGGCAGCTTTTACTCTTTCTCATTTAGCAAGCACTGCTGCTGCCTGGGCCAATCCACTCCTGGAAAACAACAACCCAGCCCTTTACGACTTTGATTTGTTGGTCACCGAGATGTCACGAGTGTTCGACACGCGCCATAAGGTCCAGTCCCGAGACCTGGAACTCCTGGACCTGGGGCAGGGTAGGGGGTCTTTGATCGAATACATTACTAAGTTTAATCAGCTTGCAGCCGAGACTTCCTGGCCTGAATCCAAAAAAGCCGTTGTGTATTATCGCGGCTTAAACAACGCCATGAAGGATGCACTTGCGGTTGTGCCCTCATTACCGACCTCTTACCATGATCTAGTCGATTTAACTCTGCAATTGGACGCTAGACGTTCTGAACGTAGGGCGGAGGCCGGTCTCCTGCACACCACTGTCCCATCTCCTTCCACCTCGGCCCCCTCAAACACCAGTTCCGAACCCATGCAAATCGGGGGCATCAGGAGCCCGATCACACCCATAGAAAGGGAACGTAGCAGGGTGGACAATGCTTGCTATTATTGTGGTCTACCTGGCCATTACGTGAAGGAGTGTCCTCTTCGCCCCAAGCTAAAACCATTGGGTTTTCGGAGTGCTCGACCCTAGACTCGGGGACCGGGTTGAGCACTCCCAGTCATACCCCGAACCCTGTGTTTGCTTTCGGCCGCATCAGACCCATATATGTGCAAGCCATTCTACAACCCACACCTGACATCTCACACCCAGTTACAATTATTATAGATTCCGGGGCTACAGGTAAACATATGGACATCACACTGGCCCAAACCCTGAACCTACCTCTGCTAGCCAAAACCCGGCCGGAACCAGTACAGGCAGTGGATGGGACTGCTCTGGTTTCTGGACCAATCAGACAGCAGACCGCCCGATGCTCTTGACCATACAGGCTATACACAGGGAGACCCTGAGTTTCGATCTCATCTCAATGCCCCAGTTCGGTGTAATTTTGGGAATACCTTGGCTACGGGAGCACAACCCCTTAATTGACTGGAAAGAGGGTTCGGTGCATTTCGAATCCGATCTCTGTCAACATTTCTGTCTAACCGCAGCCACCACTATTGAGACACCCGCTCAAGCATTGGGGGTCATGGCTCAATTATCTCTAGAGGATTCCCTTGCCCCCTCCACAGAACACCACACGGTTGGACTGGTCTCCACTCATTCCGGCCCAATATCAAGACTATCTAGTCTTGATATTGGGCCGGATAGAAGTGTTCGACCATGGTTCATCAGAAGTTTTACCGCCACATCGCCCATACGACTGCCCAATAGATCTGGTTCCGGACAGCACTATCCCCACAGGTCGTATCTACTCCTTGTCTCCTACTGAAGATCTAGCCCTCAAAGAGTACATTCAGAAGTCCCTCCGTCTGGGCCAGATACGTCCTTCTACATCCCCGGCGGCGAGTCCCATTTTCTTTGTCCCCAAGAAGGAGGGTGACTTACTGCCTTGTGTGGACTACCGCAGACTCAATGCCATCACCAAGAAAGACCGCTACCCCATTCCACTAATCACACCCCTATTGGACCGTCTCACACATGCCACTGTCTTTACCAAATTAGACCTCCGCGGTGCCTACAATCTGGTCCGTGTACGTTCCGGGGACGAATGGAAGACCGCCTTTTGTACTCGCTATGGCTTTATGAATATACGGTCATGCCGTTCGTTTTGTGCAACGCTCCGGCCACGTTCCAGAGGTTCATGAACGATATCTTTTCTGACATCCTGGACGTTTTTGTGGTGGTCTACTTGGATGACATCCTGATATTCTCCCAGACCATGAAGGACCACGTACAGCACGTCAGGGAAGTATTGTCTCGCCTACGGACGCACTCCTTGTTTGCCAAACCCGAGAAGTGCCAGTTCCATGACGATTCTGTAGAGTTTCTTGGTTTTCACATCTCGTCGGGAGGACTAGCCATGAACAATTCCAAGGTTCGCGCAGTGCTGGATTGGCCGGTCCCCGATTCATTGAAGGCACTCCAGTTTTTCTTTGGTTTCGCTAACTTTTGCAGGCGATTTATCTCAGGGTTTTCTTCTTTGGTGGCTCCCCTTACTTCTCTGACTAGCCCTTGCACACCTTTTCTATGGAAGGACACACATCAACAGGCCTTCGAGATTTTAAAGACAGCATTCACTACTGCTCCCATCTTGCAGCACCCAGACCCAGAACTGCCATTCATAGCACAAGCTGATGCTTCATCCTTTGCCTTAGGTGCTGTATTGTCACAGACTTGCCCTACCTCAGGTCGCCTTCACCCTGTGGCCTTCCATTCCCGTAAATTCACAGATGCCGAATCCCACTATACCGTGACCGAAAAGGAACTACTGGCGGTCATGGATGCCTTCCGCGTTTGGAGGCATCACCTCTTGGGTGCTAAGCACCGTGTCACGGTTTATTCTGATCACCAGAACTTACAAGACCTGGCTTCTCTGAAGTGTATCAACAGCAGGCAGGTCAGGTGGCATCTCTTCTTTGCGACCTTCGACTTTGTGATCAAACACTGCCTGGGTAATACCCATGGTAAAGCCGATGCCTTATCGCGTTCCCCTGGGGGGGTGGCCTTGCCGACGTTTCCAGACACCCTCCTGGATGTCGGCAAGGTGGTTTGTTTGTGTACTCCAACTCTGCCCTTACTTGACGCGATACGGGGTTGGGATACTTCACACCCAGGCCAGTTGTCCGATTGGGATTTGGTGGTTCACGATGGTCTCCCCTTTGTTTCTGATCGTCTATTCATGCCTAAGGTAGACACCCGCAACATGGCCTTGGAATGGTCCCACGATGCCCCGGTTCATGGTCATCCTGGGCAGAAACGCACTTTGGCGCTGCTGAGAAGGTGGTGCGGGTGGCCGTCTATGAGAAAGGATGTTGAATCTTACGTCAACGCATGTGCAGTTTGCGCACAGTGTAAATACCGTAGGGGTCGCCCTGTGGGTCTCTTACTTCCTTTACCTGTTCCTCCCAAACCGTGGCACACCTTGACCATGGATTTTGTCACTGACCTACCCCGGATCCGGGGCTTTGATACCTTGTGGGTGGTCATCGATTCCTTTTCCAAGATGGCTCGTTTTATCCCTTGTAAGGGCATTCCCTCGGCGCCTACACTGGTCCGGTTGTTCTTTGAGAATGTCTTTTGTCTTTTCGGGCTTCCCTCGGTTCTCATCTCGGACAGGGGTTCACAATTCACTTCACGTTTCTGGCGGGCCCTGACTAGGTGGCTCGGGATGGACGTTCGTTTCTCCTCAGCATATCACCCTGAGACGGACGGTCAGACCGAGGGACTGAACCAGACGCTGGAGCAGTACTTACGTTGTCTTACCGTACAGCTGCAGTCTTCCTGGTTGAGCGTACTGCATCTTGCGGAATTCGCGTACAACAACGCTGTCCATTCTTCCACTGGTCTCTCCCCGTTCTACGTGCTTTATGGTCAGCACCCTCGTGTTGTGCCCTTCACAGATTTGCCTACTTCTGCCAATCCAGCTGCCCTTGCATGTGTTAGGGACCTGGCCTCCGTTCACGCTTGGGTGCCGACTCATCTTGTCGAAGCCCAGGCGTCCATGAAGGCGCAGGCGGACAGGAAACGGGTGATGGCCCCGTTGTATACTGTGGGATCCCGCGTTTGGTTATCCACCCGACATCTGCACTTGGTGAGTTGCCGCCATACGGCTTCTACCTCGCTTTGTGGGTCCCTGTACGATTACTCGAGTGATCAACCCTGTGTCTTATCGACTTGCTCTCCCAGGTTCCTGGCGGCTTCACCCTGTTTTCCATGTTTCTCTGCTCAAGCCCTGTCCCGCTCCCACACGGCTTCGCTCTCCTGGGGCCCCGGTGTCTCTATCCACTCCGGATGTGTTTGAGGTCTCTGCCATTCTGGGTTCCCGTATCTCTAGGGGGCGTCTCCAGTACCTTGTTGATTGGTCCGGGTATGGCCCCGAAGAGCGGTCCTGGGTCCCAGCTACTGATGTCCAGGCTCCCCGTTTGGTGGCACGGTTTCATAAGGACCATCCCTCGTGCCCACGGGCCGTGGGCCTTTGGGGGGGGCTCTGTCACGCACTCCACTCCCTCTGGGGTTCCCATTCCACATCCCTGTGCCCCGAACACCCCTCGCCCTCTTGCCCGGTTCCGGGACTCACAGGTTGTCTCTTCTCCCCACTTGCCACGGCGCCGACTGCCACAAAGCTTGGGTCGGCATGCTCTTTGCACGTGGAGATGTCGACCTCCCTGGCGTCTTCCGTGGCGGCTGCTAGACCGACTTCTACCGCCGCCTTCCGCTCACGTGTTTCTGGACTACACTCACGTGATGCGCTCACGGGTCATGTGACTGGGAGGAATTAGCAGCGCCAGTATTTAAACGGCTCTGTTGCGGGGCTTGGGTGCTTCACAGCTGTTTCTTCGGATTCCTGTACGGCGCTACATACCTTTTGTTTCACACCTTTTGGATCTTGACCTCGGATTTGTTTCACGGACTGGCAACGGATAACCCTTGGCTTTGATACTTGCTTTTGGATCTTTATTACGACCATGGACTGCTTCACGGACTCCTTTTACGTTCCGCCCTGCTTGTGCGGATTCTGGCATCAGGTGGGCCTGGCACTTGCAACCTTGCTGGGATACTTACATACTGAAAGAACTGCCTTGCTGGGTCTCGGAACCTTCCTCATAGGTACAACCACCACTCCACAGACACCTTTTGGTAAGACCGTTCCACTTACTTGTTGATTGGTTGTTGATACTGTTTTGGCTTGACACTTAACCGATGTTTCCTTTACAGTGGTTCGGGGTTTCACGAGTACCGCAGTTCCGGAAAGAACATCTCCCACCTGTGGCCTCAAAGGCAGCACAGAGAGTGACTCTGATTTTCTCTGTGCGGCACTTGTGGACAGAGGACTCTTCGGCTACACGACAGTCAAGACACAACAGTAGCCTTGCCGGTTTTACCGGCAGGGTTACACCCAAACTCGCATCCGGCTCCGGCACCCACGAAAGAGGAATCATTGGGTATTTCGACGTCGGCGGACCCGGTAATTCCCCTTGCGCGGGTGTCGGTACGTCCCCATTCCCATTTGAGCCCCGACAGGGTTCAATGGGAATGAGGAGGATGGTAGCAGCGGAACCGTTTATAGCGGTACTGTTGCTACCATCATGTTCTGCTCGCGAGTGCCAGTACGGCCACCTGGTCACACCAGGTGGCTCCAAGGGCACCCACGAGCAGAAGTCCTAGTATGGTTTTAAGGTAGCAACGGTGCCGGTAGCGATACCGGCGCCGATGTTGCCTTACCGCCATACTCCTAATGAGGCCCAATGCATTGTATTGCACAATTGGATAACGGTGAAAAGGTCCCAATTGATATACATAAGGCAGATTGAATGGCCAACATTGTTGCTGCAAACTTGGTGGAGGTAGGGCCTATTCCATCTCATAATTCCATGTCTTATGAAATGGCTTTATTTTCACCAAATCTTCATTATCTTGAGCCTTTTACATCTGATCCTTCAATTTAGCGTAATAATTTCAGCCAGCATTCATATGGTTATTGCATCAAAATGCCCATGGCGGGGTAGCATGGAAAAAGTGACTTTCTATTCCAGGTCTAAAGGGCAGCTCATAATGTATCACGTGAATGATCAGAGGGAAAAAAGGACCAATGTTTCCTTAGATAGCTGAAACCATATTTGCTTTATACAGACACAGTGGAAGTGTAGACATTTTAATGGAAAATGTAACTGGAATTGGGGCTTCAAAAACAATCCTCAAAAGTACTAATGACTCTATGGCCATACTTCCTTGTCCACAACAGCAAATACATTTATGAAGTCCTTGATTTTTGTGGAAAGAAGAAATAAATCATACAAGAATGAGTACTTGGGGAAGAAAGCTCCAATGTTGCAATAGAACCTGAGGTGGGGGGCAATACTGGTCGGGTAACTCCCCAGGGGTTCGAATTATAAACCTGAGCGTAACTAGGGCTTTAACATTGCCCCAGGGGCATTACCCGACTGGTAATGCCCCCACCCCTCCCACTGAGGGTTCTATTGCTATTAGTACTCCTGGCATGTTTCCCGGGGTATTAATAGAAATATAATTCTCAGTGCAGCTTAATTCTATGTCGACATCAGCTTTTGTGCGCAGAGCCGACATGAAATGGCGGCCGGCTGTCATCAGTCGGAGTGGAATGAGAAAACTTGACTTCTCATTTTATTCCGAGTGGTGACGGCGGGCGGCCAAGTTGGATGTACTGGAGTCTGCTGATTAGCATTAAATGCTAATCAGTGGTCTCGGAAAAAAGAAAAATAGGCACTTAAAGACAGGCCCTCCTGCCCTGAAAGGACATAGAAACCACTGATTAGCATGTTTTGCTAATTGGTGGTTTCTTGAAGAAAATATATATATATATATATATTAAAAACGACTATGGGCACTTAAAGGCAAGCCTTCATGTTCTGAAAGGACATAGAAACAACTGATTAGCATGTTTTGCTAATTGGTGGTTTCTTGAAAAATATATATATATTAAAAACGAACATGGGCACTTAAAGGCGAACCTTGCTGCCCTGAAAGGACACAGAAACTACAGAGTGAAGCTGTGAAAGCAATACAATAATTATTAAATAACAGAAACGGAAACCTCATGAGCCCAACCCAAACACATGCTTGTGCAGGCCGATCCAACTAATAAAGCAGACGAATTTAAAACATTACAAATAACTATTAATATTTCAAAACAAATTCCAGGAACATTCTGTGTAAGTGCACTGCTGAACTTGTAAAAGCAGAAGAAAAAAATGACGAAACAACTTTGCATGAAATGCGCGCATGGCGAAACCGGAAGAAACAAAAACGAATGAAAGAGGGAAGGAAACTGGAAATAGAAACGTAAACATAATAAGTGAATACTGCTGCACTATAACACCACAGTGGAACAAGAAAAAAATGTAGTGCTTTAACTGAGCAATGATCAGGTGCCACATATTGTGAGGGTAAATGACTTAACTGATGCAGAATGAGAGTAGAAGTTAACATTATTTGTTTGGCATGGAAAAACAGAGAACACTTAAAGAGAGTATGTTTTATTAATAGGGTTACTGGGGAGGGTGATTAGATTGAACAGTTCCATGAAATGGAAATGAACAGTTAGTTAATTGAGGATTAGTGGAAACATTAGTAAAGGAAGTAGAAGAGACAGTAGCGAGGTAAGTAGAATTGGAAGGAAGGGAGAAGTTTAGTCGTGGATTAATGGAAGGGCACTCAGTAGTAGGAGAAGGAGAACCGGCATGATGTAAGATGGATGACCATGTATGACGTTCGTTTGCAAAAGGCTTCCAATAGCTATCAATAGAGGAGGTAATTCTATGGCCAGTGACTGACATGATTTGGCGTGCCTCTAAAACGGCATTGGCTAAAGTTGGCCAGGTGTTGCCCGAATAGAATGATTAGTGTATATAGTAGGTAGATTAGCATGTTTACACATTTTAGGCATGAATTTGCCGAGAGTGTTCTTTTCCAGAGGACGGTTGATGTACCAGATATTTTGAGATGTATACTCTTTTGCTTTGAAAGAACGTGTCATGACAAAGCATTAAGGAGCTTCTGCTGGTAGTATAGATATATAAAACAAAAGAGATTTGGCAGGTCAGGGTCGTTGGGGGCTTCATACATTCGCCCTCGCAAGTCACTTTGGTGGCGCTCAAACAAAGGGTGATGATTTTTGGTCACTTCGTTGTAGGAAATAGTGGCATATTTCAATCCATTTTCATCAGATAAAATCTGAAAAGCACAGACAGGAAGCAGTTGTTGACCTTCTCATCCACGTCGAGCAAAGTGCAGTTGCATGTTAAACCACAGCTTGCATTGCAATGTGGTAGGATTATTTGCATTGAAAAAGCCTGAGATTTTGAGAAGGTGCATGTCCTTGGTGGTTATTGGGGATATGTGTGCTTTATGCATGGTCTCGGGAGGATAGCTCAGGGGCAACGTGCTCGCCTTGGAGGCAAGACAACATTGAGCAACACAGCTTCGATCCACGGCTCCGCGCTTAGAAACCTCTGGGTATTAAGCGCGTTATAAATAACCTATCATATCATATCAAGTCCTTACCGTCATGACAGACACGTTTGATAACCCTGATAAAGATGGAGGGTTGTTCAAGTGCTGGTTTATTCCAGAGCGCAGCGAAATTAGCGTTTGTGGTTGATATTCGGCACCGGACACTGAATGTACTGCGGCGTAAATAATTTGCAAGAGATGCAGTTTCGAAACTTGATGAGTAGCCCTTCTGCATCTGCCAGCTTTTGAAAGTGTCAGTAGCCCACTTCGTTGCAGATTGTGTTTTGATTTCTTGTTTGCATAGTTCAGTTGTATACAATTCAGCAGCATTTCCATTAGCGTGCCTGTGATGCAGGAACCCTGTAAAAAATGTTTCTCAGTCTTTTGTTTCCGCAATGAAACGAAGGATGCAGGAGAGGATTTATGTGGCATGGAAGGGAGATGTAGCAGCATATTATATATATTAGGTGTGATCGTTTACTGGTGGCCTGAAAATAAAATAGAGGACCTTGCACCGACAATGGAATCAGTGTGGTGTGCACGAGATGGAGAATGCGTCAGTCATGCAGTGTCTTACCCTTTCAGGTATGGACCTGGCGAGGGCTAATCATGTTGCAGCTTTAGACATGATTGTCCCTAGGCGGGTACTACTAATTGAGGTTCATATGGATCTAAATGTGGTTGGCAAGTTACTTACTAAGGTGGGTAAGGCTGTGTCGATAGTGGATACCGGGAGCTTTGTGACTTCAAAGTTGACTTTTGGCACTGTGCTAAAAAAATAAAGATATCCCTGCTAAACAGTGCTCCAGATAAGATTTTGATGTGGGAGTATTTTACTCCCTATTTTTTTTTAAGTTGGGAGTGAAATTATTTTTATGGAGTGGAAAAGTAATTCCAATTCCCAGTGGGTGTATTTTATAGGCGAGTAAAAACATGTTTTAACTGGAAAACTGAATGTTTTGTCGTAATAATGATTTCTTTGTACCAAGTTATGCATGCACATTAAAAGATGCATGTTCACCTCTGTGTATCAGACAGTAACAGTAGTAGGTTCTTTCTGTGGAACTGCGTACACTTCTGGTCCAGACATATTGATGGAGCTGCGTGGATGAAAGCACGGGCAAAAGGTGCAATGTGGCTTTTTCTTATTTTTTGTTTGGAGTATTTGCACTCCCTGTTTTTATTTTTTGGGAGTATTTGCCTATTTCTGGTAGTAAAAGTGGCAATAGACTCCTTATCTGTAGGGCTGCTAGAGAGTCATCATCCTGATTTTCACCTGTAGGGACCCAGAGAGAAAACAGAGGGTGCCTGGTGAGGAACAGGAAGTAAATGTCCCTATGCAACACCTAGGGAGGGAGGGTCCCCCGCCCAAAAGGTCTTTACTACTTATATTGGTGATGTGGGGCCAGCATGAGAGTGCTCTGATAGGCCAGCTTGTTGTGGCAGATGGCCTGGGGTCACAGTGGTGCCACGAATGAAGGCGGTCCATTACTACGCTTCCAAGCAGTGCCTGGTTCCACACTGAACAGGAAGGAGGGTCAGGGTGCAAATAGCTATGGTGGATGATCTGCTTTGCTCCAAAATAGGTGGTCAGATGGGGAGAGGACAGATCCATGGAGATGAAGGTCAGCCAGCAGGTCGGCCTGCATCTTGAGGGAAGTCAGTAATCTAAGGAGGAACAACCAGTCCATCAAGCCCCTGCGCACCCACCCTCCTGGGTTCCAGGACAGATCACCTGCCACACTGTTAGGGTGAGCTCTGCCCCATATTAGGAAGGAATAAAAGTCAGAATCTAGCTGGCGGTAAGAAAAAACAGAAGAAAGGAGACGGCAGTCCTTAGGGCCAGGAGCAGTGCTTTAAGTGGGCCGGGGCCTGCCGGGGCCGGGCCCCGGCAGTCTCCAAAAAGTGGGGCTGAGCCGGGGCCCTGCCGGGGCCCCCCGACCTCATCACGCCATGGCAGGACGCATTATCCCGCCGCGGCCGCAGCCGCGACGGGAGATGCGCCCACCACTTTAACGTCAGGCAAGCTGACAAAAGTGCCAGCCAGGCACACCGTTGCTGTGCCTGGCTGGCACTTCCGTCAGTCACTGTAACTTTCTCTGATGACCCCTCATCTGAGGGGCCATCAGAGGAAGCTAGAGTCCTTTAGTTTTCCCTCGCCAGGTCACTGACCCTCAGCGAACACGCGGGCTCCATGATCAAATATGCACATTAGATCACTGAGCCCGCGGGTTCGCAGAGGGTGAAAGACGCCTCAGGGTCTGTGATCTCTGCTCAGAGCAGAGATCACTGAGCTCGAGGCGCCTTTCTCCTTTGGCAAGGCTTTATAAAAGATGCCTTCAACTGTGTACGTTTAAGCCATCTTTTATAAACGTAGAAATATTTCTATGTTTATAACAGACTGCTTGAATCGTACACAATTCAAGGCATCTTTTATAACAGCTTTGTCGACGGACAAAGCCACCTTGGGTTTTGTCCGTCCTCAACGCTTTATAAAAGATGCCTACTTTTCAAGCCGTCTTTTATAAACCTAGACATATGTTACAAATGTCTATGTTTATAAAAGGCAGCTTGAAAAGTACACAGACCATAGTAAGGTAAGCACACAAGTGTGCGTAATTTACTATGCTTTGTGCACTTACAAGCCACCTTTTATAAACATAGAAATATGTAACATTGCTATGTATATAAAAGAAGGCTTGAAAAGTCACAAACCATAGTAGTACGCAAACAAATATATAAATGCTCAAATACATTTATATATTTGTTTGCGCACCTTACTATGATTTGTGCACTTTTAGGCCACTCCCACAATGGGAGCCACGCCCCCAAACGAGGGCCCCCCCTCAATTTCTTACCCCACTTAAAGCACTGGCCAGGAGGACCCTGAGGGTGGAAGCAGGTGCTAAAGTAGAGTCTGGGGAGGTTTAAAAGAGAACACTTGAAGTAGAACAAAGGGACAGCCATTCCTGGGAAGGATCTCAGGAGTCAGGAAAGTTTACATGAAAGAGGTAGAGAAATACAGCCATAAAGGAGCATATGGTCAGCCAGCAGGAAATAGGCAATACACAAAGGGAACCTGGGCTGGAGAGGAATCCTGAAAAGAAGTAAGCAAGGCAGAGGAAGGTACTAACCTCAAGAGTTCGAAGCAAAAGGGGCAGCCCCATAGAGGCATTTATGTCCCAGCGTCAACATTTGGAAATGAACTCTAGCTACCACGGGAAGCCTATGAAGTTCCCTGCGGGCCATAGTAACCGAGTCTCTACGTGCAATGTTGAAGACTATCTGTACTGCTTCATTTTGGAGTTTCTGCAGTTTATAAATACATTCCTTACTAGCTCCCCCCTATATAAGAGGAACACTCTACCAGTGGAACGCAACATAGCATACCATAAGGTGAAAGTAAATGTTCTGGTCATATATTCGCATCTTGGAGTTTTGGTGATATTTATAAACCTCTTGATCTTCGAATTTGTGGTTTATGTGGTCCTCAAAACACTTTGACAGTAGTATTGAACCATAATACATATAAAACATGAACACAAACATTTTCCAATATATTTTCCATCACTAGCTGTATGCCTGCAATGCAGTGGTTAAGTACTGAGGAATGTTGCAATGTGAGAGGGGGCGGGAATTAACATACTAATATCGATCTGGTCCACCTTGTTAATTCGTAAGTTAAATAGTCGGAAGCGTGATATGTTATATGTCATAGATCAAGGGGCTGATTCATGGAATTTGTGCGCCAAAAAACAGTGATTTGAATGATGAATCAGCCCCCAAGTGTTGTGGAACATTATGTAGCATGTTGTGTAACACGCATGTTTTAAGAGCTTGCCAAAAACATCAATAAAAATGGTTACATTAAAAAATAGGCCTCACGCTCTGAAAGCCAGCCTGATTAAGTTGGCGGCCACTGGATCCGGCCAGAGTCAGCCGCCCAAGCCCATGAACCGTGCTGGAATACTTAAAATAAAAAAAAAAACCTGCGACGGCAGCATTGCCTTTTACCGCTGACTTTGGCACTGGTGTGTAATGCAGAATGCTCGCTACATGTACAATTGAAAGGAATCAGTTGTACATGTAACGAGCATTTGCATTACACACCAGTGTCAAAGTCGGCGGTAGAAGGCAAAGCAGCCAGCGCAGGCGCTTTTTTTCTTCTTTTTTTTTTTAAAGTATTCATTTGATCAGATGTCAACTACCAGCCCCGCCCCCTCTATAGCACAACCCCTCTGCTCCCCCCCTAAACACCTCCACCTCCCCTTGTGGGATTCCCCACCACATTTTTTCCATATGCACCACTGCCTATTGGTTTCTGACGGTGCAGCTTCGGGAGCCTTGGGGACTGCTAACTGCATAGTGCATCATGTTAGGAAGGGAAGTGAAAATCAATTTTTTCCCAAAAGTGGAAGTGGACCCCTGCGGTGCACTTTGGGAGCTGCATCTTGCATCACGTTGGGCTCTTGGAAGATGAAGTAAAAAGGCAAAAAGCAAAAAGCGGATTCTTGCAAGCCCTGTAACAGGTACTCTGTAATCGTTGTAAACTCTGCACTGTACCGCATTATTGTAAGCAGCGGCTGGAAAGTCTAGAAGAGCGTCAGTCCGCTACCGTACTTCTGGAGCCCCGCCCCCTCAAGGACCATTAAACCTACACCTAACTCCCGCGAGGGTGTTAGCAGGACCACCCTGCCTATCCGGAAGATGTTACTATTGAAGCTCTCCTCAACCTGTGGTCAGGAAAGCAGGAAAGCAGCTAACGTTTTATTGCATTCACCAATACCAACACCAGCTGAAGTGGAAGAGGAGATTATTTAGTGGTTTCTTGGAGTCTTGCACGAGGCACGGAACCGGTGCACGGAAGCGGCTGGGGGTTAGTGGCAGCAGCCGCAGTGATGGTGCGTGACTGGCACCAGAACAGGTGAGAGCTAAGTGTCAAGAGCAACGGAGGGGAGGGGGCTGTAAAGCCCCGTACAGATACAAACAGACATTCTAGTCATTACAGACACGCTCTTGGCCTCGATTGGAAAACGGTCCTGATCTGTGGATTCCAAACGCTAACTTTATTTATTTTAATAAGAGCACCTTCGCATTCTGGTGTGTTCGTCACAATATCAACCCCCATGTTGACTCCAACACCTGCTCCTGGTCCTGCACCAACACCTGTGCCTGCACAAATATCAAAATGGAAAATGTTGCTTCTAAAAAGTAAAATGCCATTATTAACTAATGTCCTCACTATGTGTCGCTGAGACCAACCCTAAAAATCCTGCAAGGTCTTTTGGGGAAGCCCAGTCGCTTATCAGCGAGATTCATCAGTTCCTTAGTTAATTCTATACCCCTGTCAGTCTGGACCCTAAGTGGCGGGGGCAAGGGGAGATACTTTTCAAAATACCAAGGATTCTATTATAGCCGATAAGCCCACATACCCTCCAGATGAAGGTATGGACTATGTGTGTTATACGGGGCATTGGCCTACTGATGATAGGACAAAAGATTCCTGCTGATCAATCAGACCCTGGGGGGCACTGCAGTAGCCCGCTGCCGCCCTTGGATGTTACTGGACTGGCAGAGGGGAAAGCTGATGTTCTCGATCTGGACATTTCTCAGCGTATTCATACGTTTCCAGAAGCTCTCGTCGAACTACCCCCCAGCCAGTGCTTGTTGCAGTATCATGAATCTCCCGTTATTACTAAGACCACTGCATACAGTGAGGGGGATGCATAAATATACATAAGACAGTCAGGACCGACAAGCCTCCTTTCATCAATCAAATCTTCGGCCCTCACAAGGGGGCATCAACGGGTGGAGAAGACTGCCCAATTGAACATAGTGGAAATGAGGCTGAGACTGAGTGGATGCTGGTTACACCAGCTGGGGTAACTGGTGATGTAGCGTCGCACAGCAGAACATTTAGTCCACCACCCCCCTGTGAGCAAGTAACACAGCACGGTCAGGGGCGTTGCTAGAGGGGGGCTAAGGGGGCTATAGCCCCTGATCTTTTGGTTGTAGCCCCGGATAGAATCTCAAGAGCTACAGCCAAAAGACTAGCTAGCCCCCAGTCCCAACAGTTCTGACATCAGCTTAGCCCCAGGTCTTTTCCAGACCTAGCAACTCCCCTGCAGCACACCCTTGAACAGACTAGTGGCCAGGGGACTAAAGAGTGCCAATGTAGCTTTATTCTATCTGAACTGCTGAACCTAAAGAACTTAGTTCTGTCCTTGTTTGACACAGTCAGAAGGGTGCAGATAAAGCATGTTTGCAGCATAGCCTAGAGGGTGGATAAAGGGCCCCAAATATAGCGGAGAAAGTAGGATTATGCCCGCCAATAAAGAGCTCTAATAACTCCATAGCCACCCAGGGCGAGAGGGAGATTACCAGTGGAAACAAATGAAGTATTAACACCATAAGTGCTCCAGCTGATAAAGGATCACCATCCACAGTGGACCTAAGGGGCTGTGATTCTACCGAGAGCACACAATATATTACCCTCCCTATATTGCCGACGATTTCTACCTCAAAGGCAGAGGGCGTATCCAAGACAAAGGCTGGATTTGACAGGGCAGCAAGTAGGATGGGTTGTGGTTCAGTGGCCCCCTTTGCCAAATCCAGCAGGTCAACAGCAGTTCGGGCGGGGGGGGGGTCAATATATTTACATAATGTCCCCAAATTGGCCCCAAACCAGTATGAACATAGGGAGGCACTCCTAAACAAATGCACTCACTGGGTTTGTGTAGTAATGGGATGCCTATTCATAACCCGGCAGCAAATTGCAAGCTGCACCGGGATCTCCCATCAGGGGAGAAATGCCCTTTACTCTGTCAGAACCGATTTCACCGACTCAGGCTTGCCTAGGGCCATAACGAGCTTTGATGGGAGATGCCACCGCCCGGAACACATTGCAATAGAAATGAGTGTTCATCCTATGAAAACCATGCGCCAGTGGCCTGTGCTCTCGGGAGCAAATGCTGTCCCATTACGGAAAAGGATACTGGATGACCCCCTCTGGCCAAGACCCTACCGCTACCGGAATCCTAATCTTATTGAGATCTTTCTTTAACCCATGTTGAGAAATCCCTGCAATGAATCGAGTTTCTTATGGGATAAAACTGGGACCTAGGTTCACTGCACTTAACCTTATTTAATTGTATTATTATCAATGAGATGTTTAGTTCGAAATACGTGTAATGTTTTATAATTGTTGTAAAATACTTTCATGGCTTTACACCAAAATAAAGTGAATGATGAATAATGATGATAAGTCAACATAACATAACATAACATGTTCTGTGTTCATTTTGCTTACAAATATTCCAAATCTTGACCAGTGGCCTTTTCAGTAAATCAATTACATAAAATAATCCCAGTTCCATATGAAATCATTCTCATGTTTTCTTTACTGTCAATACTTTTTGCAGACTTGGTTTCCTCCACTTGAATGGCGGCATTATTCTCACCTCCTTAAATGCTGTTGCCATATACTATTAGATTTCTATATTTAGCCTTCCATACTGTTAGTAGTATTTCTCCATCAGAATGCCTAGACAAATGGGCAATACTCCTGTTAACCTGTGCTGAGCATGATAATGCTCCTTTTTTCTGTAATGACCACGTGGAGTCCGACGAGAAGGTGGCAGCCAAATAGGGATAGTTCTCAACTTCTGAAACCCTAGTATTATGCACCAGATTAAGCAGGATTGGTTTTCAGCTTAAGGGTGGCCATGAGGCCTGTGTATTTAGCAACTTTTCTTTGAAGGACCACCCAGGTACATGCTAGCAGTTCTGTATCATCCTAGTATTCCAACTCTGACCCTACTCTAGATCCATGGTAGACATAAAAGAAGCACCGCCGTCACTTATGCCTACTGTCTAGATAAAAGAAGGAAATATGTCCTACATGTCTACATAAATTAAAGACTAACTACTACTATCCATGCTGTTGACGTAGTGGAAAGTAGTCCTACTATGCTCAGAGGAGACTAGCAGTTTATATGTTCTTGATTATGTGGACTTAGATGGTGACCGTGTTCTGTCGAAAGCCACAACATGATCATGGTTGCAATTGAAGTCCTAAGTAACCTGTTTATATTTGAAGCTCCCTTGGGAATCTGGAGACCCACACATATTTACGGGTTACTTTCAAAAACAGTTTATCGAACTTTTCTCACAAGCACTCTTCTGCGTTTGAAAATATTGATGACAGTAATGCATCATTTGTCAATAAATGTAAACAAAACACATTAAAACCTTTGTTTTCTGTCTTTTTCCCTGCAGTCCTGTTATGAATACATTCAGAAAGAACAGTCGAAGTCCACTCAAGTTCCTTAAGTGACCGTCTGTGTTAAGGACGAGCTATAGGACCATGAGCTAACCCTTTCTTTGGACCATGATGCACACAAAGTGGGAAAAACAGAATCTCTTCGAAGGGCATCTCTTGACGGGACTTTCATTAAACGGGATGGATGTCCATCAATATGTCACGCCCAATATTCACGATGGGAGAAGGTTTTCCGAAAAGACAGGGGGATGGAACAAACTGAACAATGCAATAACGCTACACAGTAAAACATGTTCTTGATTACGGAGATACACTACAGCTTTCATACTGTTGCCATGACTAGCAATGACTTATTGTTTTGTAACATGTGCTTTATTAAGTCTCCTCTGTGTCACAGGAGCTATGAAATATATCTAATGCGTTCTCCTTTGTCCAGTTATGCACAGCGATAAGTACAGAATTTAATAGCTCCATTTTGCACACTTCTAAGGTCTCTCAGTTTAAGCAGCTATGGAACTGGGACCAGGATAACTATGCCTTTTTCCCCACGATGGCACAATGTGATTAAGTGGGTAAATGGGTACATTGTGATTGCAATACAGGTTTCCTGCATCAACATTCAAAAAATTAGCCATTATATTTTCTAGCCATTTTTTTTAAAAACTCATGCGTTTGAAGGCAGTTGACTGCTTTTTACCACCTTACACATATTCACACTAAAAAGGAAAAAGGGCCCCACTATGAGTGTGACAGTAATTTAGTGTGCATGTGCATCATTTCTGCCAAACTCATTTACTGTTACTGCCAATTGATCCCATGGAATTACCACAGAGGTAAGAGTAGTGGTAAGGTGGTTTAAATCTCACTTTCTGAAGTACATAGGACTTTATGCTGATTTATTTCGAATCTCTGTGCGCAGTAATTCAGCCAAGATAAATCAGCTACAGCTGGAGGTATATCCTCCACTTCGCCCCCAAAACTCATAGGGCCTTATTATGAGTTTGGAGGCAACCATGCCCTTAATAAGGGCATGGCTGCCTCCAAACTCGGGTCCGGGTTCCCTGAATGGGGAAATACTGGGCCATTCTGACCTTGGAGGGCCCAGTATTTCCCCATTCAGGGAACCCGGACTCAGTCCATCCCCATTCCCATTAGATCCCCCATAGGGCTCAATGGGAATGGGCAGCATGCTAACAACGGGCCCGTTAATGACGGTAAAACCAGGCGTCCTGAGCGGGTCCTGCGAGCGGACCTCGTAATAGGGCAGTAAGGGGTTAACGGTTCCGGCACCTTTACCGGCGCCATTAACCCCTTACCGCCCTTCTCGTAATGAGGCCCATAGACTGCTAGTCAGGGAGTGGCAGTAATTCTACAAGTGCAATGTTTCAGCTCTTTTCTCCCGTGCTGTCCCACTCTTAATTAGGCCAAAGAGTGGAAGCCATGTTTAAGATTTCTTTGATTAAGTGTCACAGTAAAGCAGCAAAGCAAAAGGCATTAGTTGATGCATTTCAATTCTACTAAAACATGCAGAACATAGCACAGTGTCTTCCAAAATATTATTGTTTTTTTTGTATATAATAAATTATTCAGCGGAAGACGACATTCCACACTGAAAATGTCTTAACGTGCCTAGTCTTCAAAAAAAGAATGCTGAGTAGGGTTATGTATGAATTTTAAAACATATTTCAATGTAAGTAGTATAAAAGGGAACAACCTTTTTAACAATTACAAGTAAAATGAAAAATGTTTTTTAACCATGAGCCAGAAATGTAGTTTATAAATTGGTTTCTTCCCTCCAACAATCATGGCAGTTAGCTAGTGAAATATCCATACACATTTTACAGTCCTTTTTTACACAACATGCTTTGTATTGATCTTTTGCCCATTTCTAAGGGATTTTGGTAATTAAGGGAACTGATTTGTCCAGGATCACACAATTCCGACAAGGTAGAAAAGTCTGGATTAGAATTCAGGAGTTCTGGTACCGAAGTTGGACATTTCAATACCCAACAATGTGTCTGCAGCAAAACTATTTTCCTTCAAAAGAATCTTTCAGGATGCCTTCTTCCTCCAAGATGTTCTTTAATAAGGTCCTCGGTCACAGCTGGATCCTTCATTGTTGCCCATTGTTGCATGTGGATTGGTGCAGGCCATTTAACATTAGGAAATAACATATTATTAATTAAGAACATATTTAGAAAGCTTCTGACTGATTATAGAGAATACACTCGTTTCACCATTGCCAGTAGCATGAGTGTGGGTAATGGTACAGGTGTTGGGTACGGTTCATTGTCCTTTCCTTCATTACGACCAATTATCAGAAAATGATATTCCTTCATGAAATTCTTTTTGCCACGTATGCTAGAGTGCCTCGCTGTTTTCTATTTATAAAAGGAGGCAATAGATCATGCCTACGCTTATCTTTCTGTGTGCCCCTCCTGAATGTGTTTCAATGCTCAATGTCCAAACATTGACTCTACTGAATTATTCAACAATCTATAATCTATTTGTCTTAACTTGTATATAGTGCTCCACAGATATTGATCATCACATCTCTTAAATGCTAAATGTTTATGCTTTTCTACTTGAAGCATGTGTTTATTTATTTTTTAATATCTGGTTTAAAAATGTAATTATTTGGCGCGTGTGTGTGTCTGTGTCTGTGTCTGCGCGAATGTTCAACAACATAAGGTGTTATGCAAACATGTAATGACTTGACTTTCTGCAGGAAAACATCACTTCTACAACGAAAACATTCTTCACATGCTTGTCTAATATCAGTTATCTAAAAGGAGATCCTACGTTTTCGAAATCTGGATGATGCAAACAGTAACATTAATTTCATCATTTATTACACAAGGTGTCATCCTACTTGTACATCCCAGTCATTTGGCACATTTAAATGTGTGTGTAATATATCCACTGATATTGCAATGGTATTTAGTTTCTCCATTTGTTAACCGTTGTCTTGTATCAACGACGGACAGTTTCAAGGTCATATTTTCTTTTAAAAAGTATATGTTCGTTGGAATATTGGTCAATATAGAGCTACTTGTAATAAGGCTTCCTCACAGTGCAATTGCGACTTTTCGTATTCGGGTTGTTCCAATTTTCAGTCAAATAAAAGAATTTAATTTGCCCCATAGAAGCCGATGTCAAATGAGGCCTAATTTGTTTCGCCCAACTCTCAAGTCAAACACGTTTCTCCATAGCCCTTCAATATCGTGGCTTAAAAACACGTTGTACACCTCAGTTTTAAAAGAATCCCATCAAGGGTACATACATTTTAAATTAAATTCTTGTGCGGAGAGGATACATGGAATTGTGCATTGGCAGTTTTCTAAAACGCATGTTTAGGGTGGCCCATGTCCAACACCTGAATTAGGCACAGTTGAGTGCAGTGGCGATAGCACTTAGCGTTACAGTGTTTCAGATGAACTTGGGTAATTTTTATAATAATGAATCTAAACAGAAGGGATCCTTGATCAACTATCGAAACAGAGCTGCGCATAAAATGACAACAGAAACCCGACAGAACGTTGTGATTCAGATAGACGCATGACAGGATGATGTTCTGTAAAACAGCCAGTTCACCTAATTCCCGTGACATATGCCAGCCTATCTAGCCTTAATGTATGTTCAATGGCATTAAACGTAGTATGAAATAGAAGCACAGAGCATACAATATGACCATCCTTATATACGGGCTAAAGACATTCTCCAGCATTAGATCTTTTATGGATTCACATGTTCTTTGAATATTCCCCATCGTCAGGCTGGGAATCCTCAGTAATATTAAAGCAGTTTAGCTTGAAAGCTTAAAACTGCTTGTCACTTTTGTCGTGCATCAGTGTCATTTTGGATCATACTGCCCCAGTCAATGACATAGGTCCTCCTTAACTCCACCACTTTTGGCCATCTTCCAATTTTTACCGCACGTTGAAGTGTTGGGAGCCGTTGAATTTCCTCTTCAAATCTGGACATCTTTTGTCCTATTTTCGATAAAAAAAAGTACATCCACTAAGTTAGTGCCTTTCCGCTTCCCGACTACAGTGATCTGTTGGTGGTGAAGAATGCAGCGAAATGGTCCAGATCCAACAACTGTAGCTGCAAGGCATGTGGTGCACCTAGGGAAACCCTAACCCATTTCCTTCTGCTTTGCCCAATATATATGGATTTAATTAATTGTTATCTATTGCCTTTATTTAGAAGTAGGACTGTCCACTGCTACGGCTGTTGAATTATGTAAAAAATCTGAAGATTTAAATGCAGTCCACTTTGTTTCGAACTATATTTTTAGGGCCTGGCTACAAAGGTCACGATTATTAGCCCCAGCTGAATTTATTCTCAAAGATTTTAGGTGTTCCAATGCGTTCCTCTTTTTTGATGTACTCATATTCTTTGTTTTTTTTTTGTTTTTTTATCAGCCTTGTCTCATTGTATTTATTTATTATTGTGTTTCAATATGTGTATGCAGCAATGAAATCCTTTTATGGTTACCACAACAGAATAAAGTTATGTTAACACACAAAGCAGTTTAGCTTTAAAGATTAAAACTGCTTGTCAGTTTTGTAGTGCATCAGTGTCACTTTGGGTCATACTGCCCCAGTCAATGACATAGGTCCTCCTTAGCTCCACCCCTTGTGGCCATCTTCCGATTTTTACTGCACGTTAAAGTGGTGGGAGCCGTTGAATTTCCTCTTCAAATCTGGACGTCTTTTGTCCTATTTTTGATAAAGAAAAGTTCATCCAATACTTCAAGTTAGTGCCTCTCCACTTCCAGACTATAATGATCTGTTGGCGGTGAAGTATCGACCATTAACAGAGCTCCAGCACTGTCTGAGGCCTTCTCCGACCATCGCAGCATGGCAGACAAGCGGAAGAAAAGCCTTTCTAAGCCTTGCGCCATATGTCACCTAAAACATGTCTATATTGAAGACGTCCATGAGAGGTGCTTGTACTGCTTGCATCCTGATCACAACGTCAATGGCTATTCCATCTGCCAATCCTTTTAATTGAAAACTTGCAAAGACCACCATCACAGGTTGGTCACATGGTTAGGTGAGGGATCCGGGACATCTGACTAGACCTCGGTCCACAGTCATACCTCCGCCAGACCCAGCAGACCCTTGGACTACAAATTTCAGAACTGTTTTTACTTGGCTGGTGCGCTCAGGTGTGACTCCACAATCAGAGATGATTTCTAGTTGGTCTGCCATCTTGGAGTCACAATCTTTGTCACAGCTGCCACTCTTCAGATTCCAGAGCTATTTTTCTCCTGCGGTAGGTAGACAAGTGTTTCCTTGCTTTGCACAGCCTCCGCAAACACTGGCAGTTCCCATTTGTGCAAAGATACATGTCTGAACTTCACCACATACAACAGTGTCCTGGGCTCTGCTCACATCACTAGCACCTAGTTTGTTCCTGTGTGTGCCAGAGCATCACATCTTCTCTGCTTAGCAAACTTGCCTTTCACAGGATGTCCTCTCTTAACTGAAAAAGAGCACTTTCTCCCTGGGGAAACAGAAAGACCTTTCTGACCTGCACAAGACACCGTAGCACAGAAGGAAACGACTTTGCTGGGTGTTTAAAGTATATGGCCTCCCTCCCTGCTGATAGAGGGTCTACATTTGACTAACACACTTCCTGGCATACTGTAGGGAGTCACCATATGTTTTTGAGGCTGCCTGTTGACCTCGGTTCAAAACGTACTCTCTTTCTGGTAGACTAAACCTTCTAGACCCTGTCCTTTGACCCTTTGGTAGGTTATCTTTCTGAGTACAATGCTCTTGATTTATCACATTCCCAGTATGGTCACTTGTGGTCGGCCCGGTTTTGTTAATGCTCTTGGACGGGTTATATCCATAGGGCTGTTGATGGACTGGGGATGATGGGGGCTCCTCCACGTACTGCCTCCAGGGCCAACAGCACAGAGTGGGTGGTGTCTCCGGGCCCCCATGTTCACCTCAGTCCCATCACCCAACCTCAAACCTGGGACTTCATCACAGTCGCTAGATATTAGGAAGCAATGATCACCTACTGGACGTGCATTTGTCGAATCAAGAGTGAGGCTCATAAGGTCGCTTATATGAAAAAAGAATGTTAACTCCCGCGGATAATATCCTGTCTTGACAGCTGTACTGTAATGAAAGACGCATGATACTGTGATCAGGGGCCATTAATACCTCCTTGCAAGTGGTGCTATATTTACCATGGGCTGTGATTAATTAAAGCATAATTGAAGATTGCTAAATTTAAGTGTTGACGACATTATCAGAATAGTCTGGTTTTCATAGACCATCATTATTAAATCTCTGCTACGGATGTGTTAAAAGCACTTTTTCCTCGTTCAGAAGAAAGTCATTTGCATTTAACATGATGAATTTCTCATCGAAAACCTGCTGACATAAAATATCACGCGTTGGAGACGATTAGAAGTGTTAATAATTAATTTTAGAGCAGGATCCATGTATTCAAGAAAAGTGTGGCTAGTGAGCTTCTATTGCCTTATAATAGGAGCAGAGTTTGAATATGAAATGATTAAGAATATATAAATGCAAAAGGTTTAACATTGTAAGAATATTGAAGATCCCTGTCACTAATAAATTCAAGCTGTATTTTCTGCTGCATGACACTGGATGAACTGCATTGTACATAATGTTGCTGATCACTAAAATAATACTGCATATGAACTAAAATGCACTAAATGCACAATAATATATATGTATAGATAGATATTTAAACAAAATGGCAATACACTGTATTTGTAAAATGTGTTTAATACACAGCGGATAAATACATTTTGTATGCATTTCTGTAGCCGGAAGAGCTATGCAGTGACTAGAATCTTGGAAACCATTTTCTCTGACATTTGGATGGTGTACATTATAATTGATCCGATTTTTGTAAGTGCTGTGTAAAATGTTTAAGCCATGTTAATATTATGCGAGGATGCAAGCCTAATTCTGATTCCACAGCTGTAAAGCTTTATGCAAATTCCAGTTATGAACCAGTTATGACAAAACTATGGCCGTGAAACCAGCCGATTTCTTTGGATTTTTGCTCCAGGGAAGCCCGCTCAGCCAATTAGTTGGTTGGTAGAGCTGGAGAGAATACACAGTATACCGCCTGCTCTTTCCAGTCACCCTAGGCCTTTTTCCGGGGGAACATCTTTTTTTTGTATGTGTGGAGGCAGCAGGGAGCCTCGTCCTGTTGCCTCCCCACATCCCCAACGCCTCTGAGCCCCAAAACAAAACATAGCCTTTCCCCACCTCCTTCCTCTTTCTCAATTTATCTGCTGGACTGCAGCTTTGTGCTCCAGTTCTGGCCCTCCTCCTGTCCGCCAATGCGGCCTTCTTTTTTTTTTGTTCATTTCTTTTCTTCTCGAGAGATTGGCGTCACGCAATACGTGCAGCCAATCTCCCAAAAAAAAAGTAATGCACCTTTCACACACCGAACATTGCACCTTTATAGCCAGAGTGATGGCAAGACTTTATTGGCCAGATATAGAAAAGAGATAAGCACCATACACATGTTTAGTTGCCTGTAACGTTGTGAAGGAAAACTGAAAGGGTCTCTGCACAAGCCTTCTTACCACAGTGTGGTTTTAATGGTCAAGCACTGTACACGTCACGCCTGGCCAACACCTTACTGCATTGAGTATTCTTCCCCCGTATTGGAGTGGCGAGACGAAAACAGCATTTCTCTACATGGAGAATGAACGCTGTGCTCTTGGGTAGATGATGGCAACCACATTATGCGATGATTGGTTACAGGTTACGTGGAGTAAACTGGCTGTGCACTTACCCATAAGTATGGTAAGTGATTGAAGAGTAATTCTCACGGGCTCCACTGTAAATTTAGAACGCTCGTCCTATCAACCCATATTGCCTTCTTAAGCTTCAACGCGGAAACGCTTTAATAATTGTTGGTGCAAGTGACAGGTACCTTTATGTCATATATCTCCTTATAACAAAATGACTAATTGCTCTGCTTATACATTAGTACAATGTCTAATACCTCACACGATCAAAATTTACAGTGGAGCCCGTGAGAATTACTCTTCAATCACTTACCATACTTATGGGTAAGTGCACAGCCAATTTACTCCACGTAATGAATCGAAGCATTAGCACGTATATTATTAATGAACTTTAAATGGACTTGTCTCATTCGGATCCTATTCTTTCCTTAGTTCGCAACTGACTCACACCTCAATGCAGGTAAAAGATTAAAACTTCTTGAATAGCCAATTCTAATTGTATGGCCCACTTGGAACTTAAAAGCTAATGAAACCTTTGTTTATTTTCCCCTTTCTCTCTTCTCTCCCTGATCTGATGGTTCCCTAATATACACATGGTATGGACCTTACTGAATTTACGCTGCTTATGGATGATCTATTATTTTGTCTTGTCTCCTAATTGTTTAAAATTCCGGCTTTTGGCACTATGAACTGAACAATTTGCAATTCTGTCTAATTTGTGCCATGAATGACCAATGTATTTGTTTTGTTGTTCACCTTTTTCTGTGCCTTGCTACCTTGGGTCCTCCATATGGATTTTGCTTTATTTTTTCAGTACTACATCACTTTGCATGTACAAAATTCTTGTAGCCTCAGTGGAAGAGCAAGTGCTCGAAACACGTGTCAGGCTACCCTAGTGTTAATTAAAACTACTATACCAACGTGGCCTTAATTAGTGTCTGTGCGCAGTGTGTTTGCAAAACCTGTAACCAATCCTACTTACCTGGCGGAAGACTTGGCAAGTCCCGCCCCCTGCACTCACCTGCAGCGCCTTTCACTACACTTAAACCTAACAGGTCTTTGCGCTGAACCTCGCCATTCCCCCCCTTTGTCGAACTCGTTTTTTTTCACATTATGCTATGGAATGTGTCCAAAAGACATCATTTTGCCAGAGGGAGAATGAACGCTGTGCTCTTGGGTAGATGATGGCATCTACATTATGCTGGGGACTCTGTCCCAATGACCGAGTCTCGGAAAGCCTCCATTAACACTTTTTAAAGCAATTTCAGAGGAGCTAGCTAAAGCTTAAATTTCAATGAGAGACAACATTTTCCAGTACTCCTCTGTGATTGACAGCGTCCCTTATGATTACAGAGGTCTGATAATTTGTACATCGGGTAGCAAAGCTTGAGGAAAAGCTAAGCAAGTGATGGGAAAGAGTTCTGGAACCCTCATCTGGATGCTCAGACTGCCTTTTTGTCATTCCCTTTGTACAATAAAAGTGTTTCGTTATTTTTCTGCTGTATCTTAAGTGTGTCACTTTAGTTGGAAGTGGTGTGCTGCTGTAAATAAATTTTAAAAATGCATCACTCAAATATGTCTTGTATTAAAACTTATTATTGTGACTTTAAAATTAATCAATTTGTCAAAATTAATGTTGCATCCTTGCACTGAAAACATCATAAAGGCATGATGTGTAAAGTAAAGATTACAGTAACAACGTGTCCAAATATGTATACAATGTCCACAATACAGTTTGTCACTATTACCAGGTACACGAGAGTATTGAACATGGCAAAATCACCTTTACAGGCTTATTTGCATTTCATAGAGCAAAAGCTGTAAATGCTTCCCACAAAGAATGTTTGCGGGAGACATTTAAAATTGATTCCTATGGAATCAGTCAGCTTTGCACAAATGCTCAAAATAGGCGATTCCATAGGAATGTTTTTCCGCTAGCATGAACATGTCATGCTGGAAGCTAGACATTCAGTTTATGCAGGTAGAGCATAAAGGGCATGCAGACATGGACATTTTGTTACGTGCCTCGGCTCCATCTGCAAAAATAACAAAAATGACCCCAGTGTATAATCTGGTTGAAAACCTGGAAAACACATTTCTTGCCAATTTTGTGCACCGGTTTTTCTACTGCTGCAGGCTCAAACATTATCCCCTTTGTAGGGAATGCAATACCCTCAAATTCCATCTGTTGTACACCCACAGAATGCAGTCATGTACTCATACATAAAACAATGTATATAGAATGCCTTGACACCAACATATAACCATTTGCAAATCAATGCATTGTGGCAAAGCAGAAAGAGGACTGACTACAGGGGATCACGATTCAAGGCCGTTTATTCAAATTAAAAGAAAAAAGGCAGTCTGACCCCGTCACTATGAGGGAAGTTCACTACCTTCTAAAACAAACCTAAGGGTGCTCATCGAAGTCCAAAATAAATAGTCCTGAGTTCAAATTCTAGTTAACTAACTGGCACTACCACTTTAGAAAACCTAACTAAAAAGGAAAAATGGAGGCTTCCACAATAGGTATGGGCTTCTGCCTGGCCCCACTCGTACATTACTTGTTCTCAGTCTCACAGTTCCTTTAGAATATGACACAGATGTCACAATGTTTTATAGTTTGTTGGCTAAAAATACAAATATTCTATGCATCGTTTTCTCTTCCCCCTTGGAAAAGAAATATATTACTTTACTCAGATTTTTACAAGTTTTCGAATCCCTTCGAGAACACTTTAACACACACTTTCCTGTGTCTCTCAGAATCTGTCTGTTTTATGCTCGGTACTGTACCCCTGTCACTAGCCCACTCCTCACCTGAGGTTTCTGTGTTGTTTTCTGATGGTTCGTCGGATGAGGTTTCCACTCTCTTTTCTCTCCAAGCACCTGTAGTCCTCTTCTTTACTGTCTGGCCTTTCTTCTTGAAGAGATAGGGATGAGCTCCCCCGCAGGACACTTTGCCTATAAGACAATCTGCCCGGCAGCGGGGACTCCGGGGAGCCCATCTCAAACCAGGGAAAAGTTTTGGCTAAACAACCCTGGTCTTGTAGAGGTGGCTGTAGTCTTGTGATGTTCAAGACTTGAGGTTATTTCTCGATTCCATGTTTGTACCACAGGTACCAGCATTCATTGTTGAAAGTGGAAGTTCAGGCAAGGAACTCGTGTCCTAGATGATCAGGGTAGCTTCTAGGAAAAAAAAAGTATTCCTCGGAGGAGTCTGCAATGTGAGCTGGAGCTGGCGTATATTAGAGAGGGAAAGTCACATAAGACGCGGAAGCAGCAAGTTTAACAAGCGTGTAGATTCAGAACTCGGCTGCTGTAGTAGGAGTTAGATAGCCCTGCCACAATGAGAATGCAACGGAGTGTGCTGTGCCAGCATCGTTAGCATCAAAGGGTAGGAGAGAGCCGCAGAGAGGAGGAGCTATGCTGCACACAGAAAGGGAGGGAAGGACTGCAGTGGGGAAAAAACAAGAGCCGGAAAACAAAGGATAGAAACGTACAAGCACGAAACAGGAGAGCTGTTTCTATACAACTGAGCGTTTGACTGCATGCGAGTTGCAACGCACCAGCTGCCTCACCTGGTGGTCAATTATAGCACGCTGGTGTCCATATTGGAAGAGTAGAGCGTTACTCTATGTTCAGAATTAACTTGATGGAATGCTTAGTACTTCCTCCATCTGTCCCATACTCTCCATGGGCGAATCGTGACAGTATCCCACTTTTGTGGCACTGGGACTCCACAAATGTCCTGTGGCTCTTTGGTAGAAACATTGGTTCTCACTCAAATAATTAAAAGGTAGGGCGTCTGCCTGCTCGGAAAACAAAGGATAGAAACGTACAAGCACGAAACAGGAGAGCTGTTTCTATACAACTGAGCGTTTGACTGCATGCGAGTTGCAACGCACCAGCTGCCTCACCTGGTGGTCAATTATAGCACGCTGGTGTCCATATTGGAAGAGTAGAGCGTTACTCTATGTTCAGAATTAACTTGATGGAATGCTTAGTACTTCCTCCATCTGTCCCATACTCTCCATGGGCGAATCGTGACAGTATCCCACTTTTGTGGCACTGGGACTCCACAAATGTCCTGTGGCTCTTTGGTAGAAACATTGGTTCTCACTCAAATAATTAAAAGGTAGGGCGTCTGCCTGCTCGGGTATTGCAAATTCCTGTTACCTAATGGACTTTGCTAGCCTTGTTGCAGAGGATTCATATTCATACTCTGTTCAATCGATTCCATGTTTGTTTGTTTGTTTATTACTTGTATTGCGCACCAGACACGAAGGCATACGGGCGCACTGCATAAGATCACTCACAGCTTAGTTGCACATAAAAAGTACATTTACATAATACAGTTTAGTTATATTTACAACATGGTCTAATAACATACATGCCTACTATATACATACATGTGGATCAGGCACAAAGGAACTGGGAGGAAGAAATCAAAGAAAAGTCATATTTAAAAAGGTTGTATTCAGTATGAAGGAAGGAGACCATTTGAAGAAGCGATCATTAGTCAGGTGACATAGACCGACCTAGGTGTTAGCATCTTTAAACCACTTTATTAAGTTCCTAGGGAACTTTTGGTATCAGTGTTCTACTCTTAGAGGGGAGGGTAGCAAGTTCCAGAGTTGGGCTGCCTTAACCTGAAAGCTGCTGCCTCCAACTCTGGCTAGCTTGATTCTGGGGATCAGGCGGCAATTCGTATTAGAGTCTGGTTATTCTTGCCACAGGTTTGGTAGAAATTCTATCTGACAAGTAGCAAGGAGTCGCGTTATTCAGACATTTGTGTGTGAGGGATGCAATTTTGAGTTTAATTTTGTCGTGTGTGGACAGCCAGTTGTTAGCTCTTCTTGTCTCAGAGATGTGTTCTCTCCTTGAGATTCCCAGTGCTGCTCTAAGAGCATTATTTTGCAGGAATTGGATTTTCTTAATAATTTGTTTATTGGCTCCTATGTACAAGGCGTTACAATAATCAAGCTTTGATAATATAAGTGCTCTGGCGAGGGTAATACAGCTAGTATTTGAGAGGAAAGCTTTGCCTGCTCTAATCAACTTGCAGGTATATGACGTAACCGAGGCTATAGAGTTTACCTGTTTGTTGAAGGAAAGAGTCCAGATAAAACCCCAAGGTTTGTACCTCATTGGCAACAGTAATGATGTTTTGGTCTATTTTAAAGGTTGAGTGTTTAGGGCTCCATTTTTTGATGGTCGATGGCGTGCCCAGGATAATGATCTCAGTCTTATCATCATTCAGGCATAGTCCATGGGTGGCCATCCATGCCTGAATGATGAGAAACTATATTCACCAAGGCCAAATCCTTGTCATAATCTCCAGTAAGAGGGAGGAGGATCTAAGTATCATCTGCATAATTAGTGTAGGTGATACCCAGTTGATCCAAATCATCGAAAAGGGGCTTGGTGAAGATGTTATATATGGTAGGTGAGACACAAGATCCCTGAGGCACTCCACATGTGATAGGTAAGGGGTCAGCTGCAGCTATCGGTGAGAAGACTCTCATGGTCCGATTGTTTAGAAAGGATTGAATCCACGCTATGGCTTCTGGTGAGAAGTATGCTGCAGAGTCTAAGTGACTACATAAGACTTGGTGATCGACCAGGTCAAAGGCAGCCGATAGGTCCAGGAGGAGAAGAAGGGCTGATTCCCCTTTGTCCCTCAGAGCATCAATCTGGGCCTTGAAATCTATTAGCGCTGTTTCGGTACCATACTGGGGCCGAAAACCTGATTGCCTTGCTCCTAGTAGGGAGTTAGATTCCAAGTGTTTTTGAATTTGGGGATAGGCCATTTTGTCTAAGATTTTCAGGAGAAAAGGCACAGTATTGATTGGTCGGTAGTTGGTGGGTATCAGAGGGTCTAGGGTCTGTTTCTTCAATAATAGGAGCACCCATGATTCCTTAAGGTTAGAAGGGATACTATTGGTCGCGAATGACGCGTTTATACCTTTTGTAATAAAGGGGGCCAAGTCTCTGGCTGCATCCTTTATAAGTTGAGCCGGGCATTGGTCACCCTGGCAGTTAGAAGGATTGAGTGATAAAATTATCTTTTCAGTTTCAATTATGGTGACTTTGGAGAACTTGAAGCGGGCAGGTTTGGCGGTGGTATATGAAAACTCTGGGGTAGTTCTAGTGGGCGTGGTGTTAGTTAATGATGCTTTTTTCTTAGTCATTTTAGTTTGTAGGGTTGTAACTTTATTGGCAAGTGCTTGCTGTATATTCGAGCACCAAAGTTTATCCTTTAAGCAGTCGTCTGGTACTAGAATGGGGGTTTCTAGCTCTTCAAGGATGACAAGGAGTTCTTTCATACTTGAGTTAGCTTGAGAAATTCTGGCATTGTAGGATTCACGTTTAGCTAAGAGTATTTCCTTTTTGTATAGCGCTGAAATGGTACTGAGACTAGTCTTGTTTTCTTCAGATGGTAGTGATTTCCAGGATATCTCGCATTGTCTTTTTTTGGTACTAAGTGTTTTGAAATATGGTGTGAACCAACCGTTGAGATGGGCTTTAGGTTTACTTCGTCTTAATTTGAGAGGCGCTATTGAGTCTAAGGAGGTGGTCATAATATTGTGGAATTCCTTGACCAAAGCGTCAGTACCCAGATTTTCTGGGATTGCATTGAGTGTCGGGAGGATTAGAGGGAGTAGGTTGTCACAAGTCATATTCTTTTTATTCCGAGTGGGAATAGGTGGGGCTAGCGATACAGGCAGGGAGCTGGCTCTTGCGATAGAGAGGGTAGAGGTTATAAGGTGGTGGTCCGACCAAATCTGTGGAGATATGGCAGAGATTGATACATTACAATTGTGGTCTGCAACCCAGTTCAGTATTCTTCCTTTATTATGTGAGGGGTGGAGCACCCTTTGGGAGAAGCCTTGTTCTGTTACGATATTTGCCACACTTGATGTGTGGGCATCTTTGGGGTCATTATAGACTAGGTTTAGGTCCCCTAGTATTAGGACTTGAGATGTTGTTTTTAAATTATTGGCGATAATATTGGATAAGTCGTCCTCAAACTTTCCAATAGGGCCTGGTGGTCTATATAGCAGGTGGGTTGTAAGAGTCTGGGAACTGTTTATATTAAGCTTGGCTGTTAAGTACTCACAGGATTTGATATCCAGGGATGGTATAAGTCTAAAAGGTAGATTGTCTCTAGCTATGAGTACTATATCTCCACCACTGGAATCAGCTCCGTCTGTTTTTAGGATTGTGTATCTATTGGGGATAGCTAGTGATAGAGCTTGTCCTGCGGTGGCATGAAACCAGGATTCAGTGATCGCTAGGAAGTCAAGGTGTTCTGAGTGGATTATATCCGCTATCTCAGTTGCATGAGCGATCAGAGATCTTGCATTTATTAGGGCCCCCTTAAGACTGGGGTTAGCGAGGGCTGGCAATCTGGGACCTATAATAATTTGGGTTTTAGCAATAGAGTGATGACGGGAGGTGGGCGAGTGCTGGCCTTGTATTTTGGTGGTGGGAGTGCCGGGATAGGGGTTAAATCTGTTGTTGGTATTAGCAAGGGTTCTAGTTAATGGTTCATACAGTTTGGAGAGTCTTGAGTGGAGTCTACTATTTCTATCAGATGTGGTGCGCGGTTGGGCGTTTTGTAATGGTCCTTGCGTGCTAAATTCTGCTGGCCATTGTTTATATGAATGGGAAGTGGGGCCATAATATGATTTTGGGTGGAATGGTGGTAGAGGTTGGTCAGTGTTGTCGCTAGGTATGCCATAGCTGTCAGAATAGTGAAGAGAGGCAGCATACTTTATAGCGAGTGCATGTTTAGGTGTAGGTAGGATTATGGAAGTGTCCAAGGTTGTCCACAGCGACAGCGGTGGTAGCTTGATTGCGAAGAAATAATGGCGGTGTGGCAAATGGTGATCAGGGCAGAACTAGTATAGTGACGTTGGTTTCCCTTAGTAATCAGTGCTGGTCTAGGGCGATGGGTACTGGTGGCT
Organism: Ambystoma mexicanum; assembly: GCF_040938575.1. NCBI lineage: Eukaryota > Metazoa > Chordata > Amphibia > Caudata > Ambystomatidae > Ambystoma > Ambystoma mexicanum. The sequence continues at coordinate 171,282,684 of NC_090924.1, read as the reverse complement.
ACATAGGCAACACCCAAATTGACCTTTTACAATTGACCTTTTGCACAATTGACCTAATAATAGTGCTCCTAATTGACCTTCTGGATAATTGACCTTTTGCACAATTGACCTTTTGTGGTTTGTTTTGGTAGGGGATGGCATGGGGTTTCCCATGTGGGTTTTCTCTGGGAGACAGCGGGGGGATTCCCCCCGCATATATGGCTAAATGTACAGTATTACCTCAGAAAATGTGGCTTTTTCACTTTAAAATATATGCCTTCTTTTTCTTTTACACTGGTTCACTGTTTTTTCCTGAGCAACAACAACATCAAAATATTGAATTTCACTTTAAATAATAATTCTGCTCTGTGTTAGCTCCAGAAGCGACTGTAGACATATCTTTTTTTCCCTCGCAATACCATTTTGCATGATTCTGATGGCATCACGTCACCGGCAAGTACATTTGCTTCCTGGTTGTCATTTCTCGCTAGATTACACATTCAGCTGAGTTCGTTTCATTGGGCAGTTAAGGAATGTTTTTTTTTTTTATAATACAGTTAGTTTTATTTTCCTTTTCTTTTATTTGAAAATGCACGATAAATGTATGCAAACTCTTTCATTTATTCTCATGTGCAGTGCCCGTTTATGAGTGCACGTTTACTTTTCTTTCTCTGAATGACGCCGTAATCTTACCAGCCTGTTGTGAATGGTACGCTTCACATTTAGCATTTTGCTGCGAATGCAGTTATAATTTATTGTCACTTGTTGCATAGGAGATGAACATTAGACAATATTATTATGTAAAGTAATGTTAGTGCATATTTGCTTCATATGTTTTAACAGCATTTGTAATGTACACAAACAATTGTTCTGCGAGCAGTTTTCGTTCAAGCAATTCTCACTCGAACAATTGTAATACGATCAATTCGTATACAACCGCTACATATAGCGGGCATGTCTATGTTAGCAGTGTACACAGGTAAGTATGGCAGTCCAGATACAGAGATTATATTGGCAACATTTCATTTGAAGTGAATACTGAGGCTCGTGCAATAGCCAGTTCCGAAGTTGATCCTGGATTTGTGAAATAGGATCTAGTGGTGCAAAAAGGAGTACACTACTTAGAGTGGCATGACGACAGGCAAGTTGGAGCACTTTGTGTAGGTGGCAACTATGTCAATGACGAGCGCTAGAGTGTAATAACAAGTTGTAGCGAATGAAAACTAATGGATTACGCAGTCAATTGTGTAGTCATAGGGCATGGTCCGGGCAGACATTAACAACAAAAATACAAATTAAGAAAGAAATGTTAACAGGAGTAGCCGGAAAGGTCGATCAGAGGACATTATGGTATTAGTTCAGTAACAATGAGGGAGACAACCACATGTCAGACGCCTGTACAGTATAAAAGTTAACCGCGGCAATATGGGTTGTAAAAAAGATAATATAATAAGCAGCCGAATGCTGAAGTACAGGCTCAGAGAGAATTATAACATCAGTCGGAGTGGCAGGGGCATGTTGAGTCTGCTAGTGGTTTGGATATGGGCGTGTGTGATGGTCAGGAGCACGCCAGTGAATGCAATCAGGTGGTAGAGATTCCACCGAAGGCCGGATAGTTATAGGAGGAGGTGAATATGGTACAGTATGATAGTCAGCGAAGTGTTCGTATACCCCAACGAGTTGTAATTCACGGCAACGCCTTACGCAGAATGTAAGGGTCAGGGCGCATTACTGCAAAATGCTAGCGGTAAGACATAGTTTGTTCATATTGCAATAGTCTCTTACCCGGCGAGCCGTAGATTGCTATCATGTTGGGCAGACCAGACGGAGTTCTTAGGCCTGTGGTCTGGCAGTTCTGGACAGGCTCGGGACAGGACATGTAGGCCATATGCCTTTCTAACTATCAGTCCGTCATATCTTTGTCAGCTTTCCCAGCCTTGGCATAAAGCACACGTATCCCTTTCACTCCGTTTTACATGGGGAGTGTGCTTGTTCGGTTCTCTCAGACTCTCGTACCTTTGTCCATTTCGGTAATCTTGCAAACCAAAGTTCACTTTCCTCCGAGTACTCATCTCAGCGGCAAAGGCACTTATCTTGTGGAGCTTGGGGACAAGGATTCCTTTCCTTCCTATGGTCTCAGCGTTGGTTGCCAGGCACCAGGCCCACCACTGCTCTCCAGTGGTCGCGCCCACCAGGGAAGACTGTTCTCTTCCAGTCTTCATCCTTCTCCTGACCGGAGCCTCTTGCTTGGTCACAGCACCCACCCTTGAGTCTCCAGCTAGTGGGTCTCGTGTCTCAGACGCCACCTCCGTTTCCGTGGCGTGGCTCTGCCCCTCCAGGACATCGTCGCTACAGAGGCTCGTTTCTGCATAGCGGTTACTCTCCTCCCTCCGTAGGCGTGTCTCCTCCATTCACAGTCCGCCCTGCTCTTATGCATGTCAACCGGAACAAAACAAAGGTGTCCTTTTTTCCGGATTATGGCATTCAGGTGATGTCCAGCATTACCTGTAGCCAATAGAGTGAAAGAAGGGTCTTCATTGGTTTAGTCACAACAAGAGACAAAGTCTTTCCAAAACCCGAATAGGCAGAAAGAACAAATAATTTACCCATGGTAATGTTTGTACGACTAGATGTCCCTCTCACGTATTCCTCATCTATGATCTACTCCGATATCCTGCTTGCAGCTTTGGAAAACTTTTCACAGCAGAGGGCACCATGCAATGTCGCTGACCTCGTATCCCTGATTGCCTCTGTCCAATCTCAACCATGACATCCTCGAAAATGAAAGATGTCAGCATTAACAGGAAGGTGTAAATCACCGAAATTCTCCCTGATAGATAGGTAGGATGGGAGGGCGATGAGGAATATGTGGGAGGAACATCCAGTCAAAAAGAACATTACCAGGGCTAAGTAATTTGCTCTTCGAATGGATTGTGTTCTCCCACGCATTCCTCATCTTTGATAGGCATCGATAACTGTATGTTGCAGGAAGTGGGAGAAGAAAATGTATTTCTGTTTTATGGTGTATAGAGCAGCTTTCCCAAATTTAGTATCCGGACCCGATAGAGAATCTAAGCAATAATGGTTTGTGGAAATAAGCAGTGAAGACCAGTTTGCAGCACTACAAATATCCTGCACTGGTACCCCTCTCTGAAGGGCGGAGGAAGTAGCCACACATCTAGTGGAATGAGCCACCAGACCATAAACTTGCTTTCCGGACAGATGACAACATTCAGAAATGCACAAGAGAATCCACTGAGACAAGCTGTTTTGTAACCGCCTGCCCCATCCTGTGGCGAGCATAGCCCACACAAATCTGATCATCTTGTCTTGAATTAGAGTCTGTCAATATAAATGTTTAACACTCTCTTGGGATCTAATCCGTGGAGTCTTTCCTCCTCAGAAGGAGGAGGGTAGAAAGTAGGCAAAACAATCTTTTTCACCAAATGGAATTCTGAAACCACCCTAGGTAGAAAAGAGGGGCGAACCCAAAACAACCTTGTCCTTATGGTCTAGACGGCAAAGCTTGAAGCTCGATAACCCTGCGAGCAGAGGCAATAGCTGTTAAAAACACAGTTTTTAAAGAATGCATCCCTAGAGGACAGGGATAAAAAGGCTCGAAGGGAGCTCCTCCATCAGGAAGCTAAAGACCAAATTGAGACCCAAGACCAGAACAATAAAAGGAAACCGGCAGGAAGGTATTAGTGAACCATTTCAAAAATTAAATGACAATAGGGAGTTTGAAACAGAAGCTATGTTCCGGCAATCGCTTGAAAAAGGAAAGCACAGCTTAGCTGTAGAGACTTGAAGCCCCCAATGGGTCAGATGAAAAGAAATGATAACACTGATGGTCTGTGGCAAGTGAATAGGTCTCTACACCAGCTGCAAAACCTGTTCCAATGGCAGCAGTATAGGGCTTTTGTTGCTGGCTGTCTGGCCGAAAGCAAAATTTCCATTACGTCTTCCAGAAGTTCCCAATCTTTGTATCTCAAGCTCTCAGAAACCAGGCGTGAAGGTTCAGGGTCAGGATTTCTGGGTGAAGTATGTGACACCTCTCTTGCGAGAGCAGATCCTCCCATTAGGGGAAGATGAATTAGAGCGCAGATGGACATTTCCAGAAGTTCCCTGGTATCACATCCCTCTGGCCCAATACGGAGCAATCACGATCATGATTTCCCGATCCTTTTCAACCTCCCGAGAACATGAGGAATAACAGGGACTGGAGGAAACACATGCAACCGTGGAAACTCCCACTGCACTACAAAAGTGCCTCCTAGAGCTCCTCTGTGAGGAAATTCCCAGAACAGGTCACACTTACTGTTGACACTGGATGCGAACAGGTTCACCAAAGGGCCAAGATCTCTAGTAGGACTTCCTGAGAATACTCCCACTCAGAGCTTCCTGCCTCCTCAGAGCGTCACCGCTGTGTTCTCGTCTACGTGAACGGCTGATAGAGAAATTCCTTCGTGCAGTGCTCAGAACCAGAGCTGCGTTGCTTATATGCACTGTGGTAGTGACCCTACACCACCTCTTTTGTTGCGATAATGCATGGTCACTGTGTTGTTAGTTATTATCGGGACATTCTTTCCCCGTACAGAGGGACATTCTTTCCCCGTACAGAGGGCAGAAACACCATCAGCACCAATTTGATTGCCCTCAGCTCCAAAAGGTTGATGTGTAGTTTGGACTCCGAAAGAAACCATTGACTGCTGATTGTCAGATTGTTGGTATCTGCCCCCAAACATGTGGCAAGTGGCACAGCGAGTAGAGCGCTCGCTTTGACATATGTGCAGAGCCAGCTAACGCAGGTTTGAATCCCGGCGGGGCCAAACTCAGCCTTTCATCCTTCCGAGCTCGATAAATGAGCACCACACACAGTGGGTAATAATAAGCAGCGTTCAGATACCTGAGGGTTCGTAGCTCTATATAAATGCCAAATTATTATTATTATTTTATGTGAGGGAGGCATACGTAACTACCATTATCACCGGCCATGGTTGCCAAAGGGGGGCCTTCTTCATCACATTCTCCGTACCTCGGGTGGCAAAGTTTCCCAGAGGGAGAGTCCAGGACTGCTCCAATGAATTACAGCTTTTGGGAAGGTGTCATGTGGGACTTCTTGAAGTTGAGGGAGGAGCTCAGTCCGTGACGAGACCAGCAGGTGCTGCCAAGATGTTGCAGAGCCTGTTGGGGTAAATGGGCTCTGATGAGCAAATGATCCATGTAGGGGTAGATGTGTACCCCTCCCCTCCATAGATTAGCTGCCACAACCACCAACAACTTGGTGAAGACCACCAGGGTGGAGACGAGCCCGAAAGGCAGACTCTGATAATGAGAACTGCCTATGGCGAATCTCATGTACTTCCTGTGCTTGCGATGTAATGGCTCATGGAAGTAAGCATCCTGGAGATCCAAGGACACCATCCAATCCTGGAGCTGATGGGCCTGGAGAATCTGCAAAAGAGTGACCGTCTTGAACTTGTCCTTCCTGAGGAACTTGTTGAAGCATCTCAGGTCCAATATGAGTCGTAATCCTCCATCCTTCTTGAGGGATTAGAAAATAAGGTGAGTACCAGCCTTGATTCATCTCTGCCGTAGGAACCAATTCCATTGCGCCTTTCTCTAACAGGGTTGGAACATCCTGTAAGGGGAGCGGATCTGGATCCTTCAAGGACAGGGCTCTTGGGGGACAGTCTGGAGGACTTTATAGAAGAGGAAGGCAGTAATCATGAGCAACTGTTTGCAGTGCCCAACCATCGGATGTAATACTCTTCTAGATGCTAAGATAACCAGCTGCCTACCACAGTCCGATGGGTTAAGGCCTCAAAGTGGTTTTGGAGTTGCAGAGGCTGCAGATGGCAGAGAGGTGGAGGGTGTTGAAACAATCCTGCTTCCACGTCCTCATGACCACGAGGCTCCTTCCTCTGTCCTCTCCGAGAGAACCAACTCCTCGGTTTTTTGATGGAAGAAAAAAACCGAAAGGACAGACTTCTGTGAACTTGAGAAGTTGGTCGGCTCTGCTGAGGTTGATGAAATGCAGCACTCAAAGACATAGTGGCAACCTTTCAAGACTACAGCTTTTCTAAAACTCTCATCCACGCTGGAGCCTTTCAACTCGGTTTTAGAAGCTGGCTTGCTCAGGAAGCTTACTCGTTTTCCATCAGTCTGAAGAAGGCAATCGAGACTGATGGTGCCTCTTCCTGGATTTGCTAGAGAACAAAAAAGAGTGACGAGACCAGGACCTGCAGCGCTTTGCATGCTTGCTGTGCTTCTTAGCCCTGTGAGGAGAAATTTCTCTCAAACTCTTGTCCTCCCGAAATCTTAACTTCGATGGGGTAGTTAAAATGGACTTGGGAGAAGGCTCAACCAGTACAAGTTTACGCTTTCTCTCTTTGAAGGCCTTCCCTGTCATCGACTGACAGGAGGCACAGTCATCGACTTTGTGGCCCCTACTCAAATACGATGCAGGTCCGTAATAGACATCTTTGAACCGCAATTAGAACATCTTTTAAAATTGGTTTTTGGGGTAGACCTAGTCGAGGAAACTCAAATATGCAGTTAAAAAAAAAATTGCAGAGGCGATTGAAACGTTTCGAAGCAGCTGTGTGGAAAAATTAAACTGAGGCAACGGGCGCAGTACGTGCCATGTATACTCACGCCGACATCATGCTCGAGAACAGAGGGAGGCCGTCAGGGGAAACAAGGTCAAGCAACATGGCACTGCGCTCTCTGCTGTGAGTTTTCCTAAACTGCAAGCAGGATATCTGAATATATCAAAGATGAGGAACATGTGGGAGCACACAAACAGTTTGAAGTGTATTTTGGACTGGGCATTCCTCATCAGAATGGGAGTCCTTTCCCCCAAGAGGGGAGTCAGTCCCAGCGAGGTCCCACTTGCCCAGAACCCTATGGGGGGTCTTGCTTGGCATGCACACCTTCCTAACCTCATAGAGGGTAGCTCCCCTATGGGGAGAAGGGACAAATAGTCCAGATTCATCACAGCATTCAATTCCAAATAACACAAAGTAAGTCCTCACATGGATGTTTGAACCACAGTGATTTTATTATACACACACACAAACATGTACTCTGTTTGCACATTTGAAGATGCATCCTGTATTATGAATGTTATGCCTAGAGTCACAATTGGATTTCCAAATTGCCATAATGTTCTAACATGGTATGGTATGTTTGAAGTTTGATTTATTTGTAAAGCGCACCAGGCCCGTGGGCAACTGGGCGCATAATCTTGAGTACAGGTTACAGCAATATAAACAGGGCGAGATTTACAGGTAGTGCATAAGAGCAGGCTACAAATTAAGAACGATACAGTGTGGCATGCATACATACATATATACACAAATGAGATATATACAGATAAGAAACCGACTGGCGTGGGACCCTATGCTTTCTTTGTGAACAGCCAAGCTTTGGCTTTGTTTTTGAACATTAGAAAGGACGGTTCAGTTCTTATGTGGGTTGGCAGAGTGTTCCACAGTTTGGAAGCTAGGACAGGGAAGCTCACGACACCCGCTTTTTAGGGTTTGAATTTGGGCAGAATTAGGCTGTGAATTTGGGCTGATCTGATAGGACGGGGGGGAGGAGTGAAGTGCAAGACGATGAGAGGTAGAGTGGGGCATCGTTGTTCAGGCATTTGTGTGTCAAGGCTAGCGTTTTCAAGGCAATTCTGTGTTTGACCGGGAGCCAGCGAAGGTCAGATCTGAATGTGGAGATATGGGACCGTCTGGGAGTATTGACGGCTGCTCTCATGGCATTATTTTGAATAGTTTGTAATTTATTGAGGTTAGACTGGCTAGTCCCTAGGTAGAGGGCACTACAATAGTCTATTTTGAACATGATAAGAGTTCTAGCTAGTGTAGTGCAATTGTGAGTGTTCGACGTACTCCCATATTCAGGTACTCACGATAATTGTCATCTTTTACAGTCCGACAATAGGAGCATGCACAATATACTAGACATTTTAATAAGTTGGCTTAATGCTTGCACCATAGAATAATAATTTGGTGACATACTGAGCTTATTGGGTAGACAGACAATTTCATGGCTCTACAATAATCAGTGTTAAATCTCTCAATTTATTGACCTCCAATTGAGGGTTTTGAACCAGTGTCGCATGGCATTCTCACATTTCTTGCATGCCACCTTTTGCCATTTGTTCGCATTATATGCCAGGCACGCAAAACCATCATGTCGCAATTCCATCATATGCCCAAGTACTCGCAAGCCATACAATACGAAATTGCTATGTCATTCTGTAGGTTTGCTAATTAAATTGACACTTGTGTAGCACAGCTGGTGATTTAAATTACCTTGTTCAATGAAAACACAGTTCATCCTGCATTCCTCTCTTGACTCTCCCCAACCTGTTTTCTCTGCAAGTTCAAAGAGGGTAATGGGGGGAGAGAGAGAGAGCAGCAGTAATCCTCTCCTCCACTCTTAAAATTGGCAAAGTCCTGTGTGGGAGAGGTAGCCAAGTCAAATAATTGCAAACTGGAAGTAATAAAGATGATTTGATTTGAATATTTGTAACGTGCATGCCCATGAGGTGACCAAGCACAAATGCATCTAGGCGCAGAGATGGTCTTATACAATTCATCATTGTGTCAAAGAGGCTCAAGCACACAGTCTAACCTACGCAAACAGATATGTTTTTAGTTGTCTCCTAAAAGTTAGCAGAGAGTCAAGACGTCGAAGGGTCAGCGGAAGGGCATTCCATGCTCAGGTGCCAAAGGCGGAATACCGTGTCTCGGCCCATGTGGTTGTTCGGACCCTTGGGACCTGCAGAAGGTGCTGATCTAAAGAGCGCAATACATCTCAATCTGTGTGCTCAAATACGCTGGTGCCATCCCATGGATGCACTTAAACACCAGACACAGCACCTTGAACAAGCTTCTCCGAGATATTGGAAGCCAGTGTATTTGTCTTCTATACTGGGAAATGTGTGTTCTTCTACTTAACGAAAAAAGTCTCTTTATATGAAATGTTTGGACCCCCGTAAGAAGGGCATTGCAGTAGTCCAGGATTGCATTGGTCAGTATTCCAACCACAGTTGGCCGATGTAATAAGGGACATTACTGGTTTTAGACGCCTCAATTGGAAATATACAGCTTTTACCATCTGACTAACATGTGGGTCGCAGTGCATACAACTGAGGTTTTTTACAGTGTCTGATTAGCTTAGCTAGTAGGGGCACCAAAAACAGAAGGGCACGGAATAGTGTGAACCATTTCCTGTACCAGCCTCTTTGCACCCAACACAATAACTGTCAGGACTCAGGGCTGGCAAAGACGAGGAGTGTTTAAATATGCCTCTTAAACTGGGAAGTTCTAGAGACTACAATTCCCAGCATTCTCGGGTTTGCGTGTAGTTCAATACGTGCACGCTTGGCCAGCTGTCTGGGATTAAGGGCAGCATATTAACTAGTAACGGCAGCGTGCAGGTGTGGCTTATTCTGATTCAGCGTGGGAGGCATACCAGCCACGTGCGGAGAGGAATGATGAAGAGCAGGACTGCATGAACTACAGATGGCCTCATTTCGGAAGGAGCAGGAGTGTGCTGATAAGGATCACGGCTTTACGGTCATTGTCTGGGAAGTCCCGTGGGGCTCCCCGGACCAAAGATAAGTACGGGGAAATGCACAGTGATTGCTTACATTGTTGGGAGTGATTTACAGCGGGTCGCATTTCGTCTGGGAAGTCCTGAGGGGCTCCCAGACATAAGATAAGTAGCGGCGAATGTTTTTTGGAATGTTGTGCTGAGAAAACACAGTGTATGCGCTCATGTACTGCTGCTTAGGAACATCCAGGGTGTTCACTCATTTACGGTTGTGCTGGGAAAACCTAGTGTGTATCAAGCAATAGTGAATCTGCATCTTTAATGGGTCTTTATGAGTAACAAACTGTTTACTGACAAAAGACTCAATATGATACATGTACATTACGTTTACCAAGTTCACCAAATCTTCACTGGTGCAGTAAACTAGTGTAGGAGGGAAATCATTTATGTTATTTGTTGCTTTGCTGCCCGAAGGGCCATGTGTCTTGTTTATCATGATGGGAAGATTTCCTAATGTTTGTTTTCATCATGTTGCTTGCTTATGTGTTTTATTGTGAACCAACAGGGGTTAGTACATGTATTAAGGTGTACTAGATAGGAAGTCAGGTTATTTACGTGGACAGTGTTACATGCTGGACAGAGTAGGGTTCTTTCCTGGTGCTTCCCCTGTCCCATCCAAAGTAGGAGTTCCTTACCCTTTTTCCGGTGTTCCTAAATTCCCCATCCTATCCACAACCTCTCCCTAACCCCTCTTCCCCCCATTGGCTGCCACGTGGCGACCTGTTTTATATATCAGGTGTCTGTGCCAACCACGGTGGGAGGGTCGAGTTCATTCGGCTTCCGTGGTTCGGGGGAGAGTGTCGCGCTCTCTTCCTTTCCTTTAAAGTGTGATTGTGACATAATAAGCCACCCCCAGATTGGGATACTCACAACCACCCAAGCCAAATGGACACGACACCTCCACCTTTAGCCGACGTGCTAAAGGCACTACAAGATATCCAAATGGAATTAGCGCATGCTCGGCAGGAAACTACCACGTTGAAATCACAAGTACAAGGATTGGTGCCCCAAGGTACCCCCTTTAGAGGGGCCTAGTACAGCCAATACTGGGAGCATTTCCACTAGTAGAAATCCCAATGTAGACTTCATTTTTTGTGCAAGCCTGTGGCATTTGAAACTATCCAAGCCAGAACTGCCTTTGTAATATCATATTTAACAGGTGATGCTGCAGCTTGGGCTATGCCTCTGGTACAGAAAGATGATCCGTTGTTATATAAAATTGGGATAATTTCTTATCAGAGTTTGGCAGACTGTTTGATAGACGAGAAGTCTCACTGGCACAAGACAGAGTTGTTAGGTTTAAGACCGGGGTCACGAGATCTGGTAACATATGTGACACAGTTTAATAGACTAGTGATTGAAACAGAATGGCCAGTGGCTAAACAGACCGTATTGTTTTATCAAGGTTTACGGGAAGAACTAAAAGATGCAATTGCGCAGGTAGAACCGCAACCAAGCATTTGTACGGCCATGATAGATCTGGCCCTTAGGCTGGATGACCGGATGAATGAGAGAAAAGGAGATAAAAAGAAACCAGAAACTGTCCCATTTGTGAGATTAGATAGGATGAAGGGAGGAAGGAGTAGTGAGGTAGAACCAATGCAGATTGGTAGTGTGAGAGGACCATTATCAGAGGCAGAAAAAGAACAGAGGAAGCTTAACAAATTGTGTTTGTACTGTGGACAGGCAGGCCATTTTATATGCACTTGTCCTAATACTCCCCAGAGGGGAACGAAGCAAAAACGAGGCGGGAAAAGAAGTGGGCCGACCTTAGAGGGAACTCAGATGACATGCCTGAAGGAATTAAAGTTCCCCAAATTGGTGGCAAATACAGTTGGAAGTAAGACATCTCATTTGTATATATTAGTGACGTTATGTTGGACAATATCCAATCAGACAGTAGCGGCTATGATAGACTCAGGGGCCGCAGGTAATTTTGTGGACATTACATTGGCCAAACAATTGGGCCTTCCTTTACAAGACAAACAAAGAGTGGAAGGAGTGCAGTCGGTGGATGGGTCTCCTTTAGTGTCAGGGCCTATAAGACAACAAACACAAAAGTTGCGGATTACATTTACATCAGGTCACAATGAAGACATTACTTTTGATTTGATAGCTGTACCACAGTTTGGTTTGATTTTGGGAATGCCTTGGTTAGTGCAACACAATCCAAAGATTGATTGGGAAAAACAGACAGTAGAGTTTGATGAACAGAGGTGTAAAGAACACATGTTACCAGAAGTGGGACCCATGCCGTGGTTAGTGAAACAGGATAGCAGAGCGCAATTGGTGGGAGCCGTGGAAGCAGAACTTCCCCCTGCAATAGCGAGAGTTCACCAAGGTATTTGACAAAAGAGGGGCAGAACAATTACCTCCCCATCGACCTTATGATTGTGTCATTGAATTGGAGGACGGGGCGAAGCTACCCTGCAGTAGAATTTATGCTCTTACAGAGACAGAAAATAAACACTTAAGAGAGTATTTGGATGAAATGTTAGAGAAGGGGTTCATTAGACATTCCACGTCCCGGTCTCTTCTCCTTTGTTTTTTGTTCCAAAAAAAGAGGGGACATTACGCACTTGTATTGACTATCGCGCCTTGAACAAGGTAACCATTAAGAATAGATTTCCATTGCCTCTAATTTCAGTGTTACTGGATCAGGTGCGGGCGGCAAAAATGTACACTAAATTGGATTTAAGAGGAGCATACCACTGTATAAGAGTAAAAGAGGGGGATGAGTGGAAGACGGCATTTCGGACAAAATTTTGATTGTTTGAATACTTGGTTATGCCGTTTGGATTATGCAATGCTCCTGCGGCATTTCAATTCTTTATGTAAGAAGTGTTGAGGGACTTTATTGATGCATTTGTTATAGTATACATTGATGATATTTTGATTTATTCAGTTTCAGAGAAACAGCATGTTCAACATGTGAGGGCAGTGCTTCAGAGGCTGCAGGAGTATCAGCTTTGTGTAAAACTGGAGAAATGTGCTTTTCACACTAGGCAAGTGGAATTTCTGGGGTTCATACTAACTCCAGAGGGTGTAGTGATGGATGCCAAGAAGGTACAGGCTGTGACAGATTGGCCATCACCACAATGCATCAAGGACATCCAATCATTTTTAGGATTTGCACATTTCTATCGGCGTTTTATTAGTAATTTCTCAGAATTAGTAACGCCGATTACTCAACTTCTCAAGAAAACAACACCATTCATTTGGGGTCCTGAAGCAGAAAAGGCTTTTCAGGAATTAAAGATCGCTTTTACTACTGCACCAGTGTTGAAACACGCAGACACCAATGAAGCTTTTCAAGTGGAGACAGATGCTAGTAATCTGGCGATAGGGGTGATGTTGTCACAGAAGGATAAGGAGGGGGTATGGCACCCATTGGCCTTCTATTCTAGAAAACTATCAGGGTGTGAACAGAATTACTCTATCACGGACAAGGAATTGCTGGCTATCCGATCAGCCTTTTTAGAATGGAGGCATTACCTATTGGGGGCTAAGCATCAGGTGGTGGTGGTGGTAACGGATCACAAGAACTTGCAATACTTTACGACTGCTCATAAACTTAGTCCCAGGCAATTACGCTGGTCTCAATACTTTAATGAATTTAATTTTCTGGTGACATTCAGACCAGGAAAGAATAATGGTAAGGCAGACGCATTGTCTAGGCAGCAAAATCTGGAGAGTGTGGTGAGTAAAGTAAGAGCAATTATTCCTCCAGAAAAAGTCATTGGAGCTTTTACAAAAAATTGAATTGATGAAGTCAAGAATGCTCTTCCCCCCCCCCCGACAAATCTATAAGTGGCAGGCCAGTCATCCGGCAAGGAAGGTGAGGCAGGGGTTACCGTACCATCAAGATCGATTGTTTTTACCTACTAAGGAAATACAGGGAAAAGCCCTATATTGGTGTCATAATTCTCCATTAGCGGGACACGCTGGGCAAAGGAAAATGCAAACCATGTTGGAAAAATACTTTTGGTGGCCTACTTTGAGGCAGGATGTGGGCAAATATTTATTACAATGTGAAAATTGCATGAGGAATAAAGCAGATCATGTAAAAAAGAGAGGGTTATTACAACCATTACCCACACCTGAGAAAGTATGGACACACATATCTATGGATTTTATTACAGACCTTCCACCTGATAAACAGTTTGACACCATTTGGGTAGTGGTGGATTTTCTGTCCAAGCAAGCTCATTTCATTCCTTGTGAAGGAATACCTGGAGCAGGCAAGTTAGCGGAGTTGGTCCTTCAACATGTAGTTAGATTACACGGGTTGCCCAAGAGTACTGTCTCAGACAGAGGTCCACAATTTACATGAACGTTTTGGCGAGCTTTCTGTCGCATGTTGCGAATCAACTGTGCCTTATCTACCAGTTACCACCCTCAAACCGATGGGCAGACAGAACGGGTAAATCAAACACTCGAACAATACTTGCGGGCCTATTTGGGGGATGGCCGAGAGTCTTGGGTGCAGACATTATGGTTGGCAGAGTTTACGTATAACAACACGCTGCACTCTTCCTTGGGTATGTCCCCCAATGAATGTTTATTTGGACATGAGCAGAACATGATACCAGAACATTTACCTGAAGTAGAGAATGTACCAGTTTTACAAGAACGTAAACAGTTGCTTCTTAAGATCAGACAGAAAGCGCGCACACATTTGGAACAGGCTAAAGAAACCTATAAAAGACACGCTGACGAACACAGACGGGAGAGTCCTCGCTATAAGATAGGAGACAGAGTTTGGTTATAAACCAAGAATCTATCTATAGTAGGATCTCGTAAATTTATGCCTAGATTTATTGGACCTTATGAAATCGTTACATGTGTGTCATCTACAGCTATGAAATTGCGTTTGCCAAAGACTCTACCTATACACCCGGTGTTCCATGTGTCTTTGCTTAAACCTGCAGCTCCTGGAACGACGACGAAAAAACCTCCAGCCATAGTGAGAGAAGGACAAACGGAATATGAAGTAAAGCGCATTTTGGATTCCAAAAGAAGATATCAACAATTATGGTATTTGGTGCAATGGGAAGGTTACGGACCTGAGGATTGTTCTTGGGAACCAGCACGAGATGTCCATGCTCCCTGGTTGGTTAAACAATTTCATGTATGACATCCGGGTAAACCAGGTCCTGGTAGGAGCCCTGGAAGGGGAGGTAATGTCAGGACTCAGGGCTGGCAAAGACGAGGAGTGTTTAAATATGCCTCTTAAGCTGGGAAGGTCTAGAAACTACAATTCCCAGCATTCTCGGGTCTGCGTGTAGTTCGACACGCGTGCGCTTGGCCAGCTGTCTGGGATTAAGGGCAGCATATTAACTGGTAACGGCAGCGTGCAGGTGTGGCTTATTCTGATTCAGCGTGGAGGCATACCAGCCACGTGCGGAGAGGAACGATGAAGAGCAGGACTGCATGAACTACAGACGGCCTCATTTCAGAAGGAGCAGGAGAGTGCTGATAAGGATCACGGCTTTACGGTCATTGTCTGGGAAGTCCCGTGGGGCTCCCCACACCATAGATAAGTACGGAGAAATGCACGGTGATTGCTTACATTGTTGGGAGTGATTTTCAGCGGGTAGCATTTCGTCTGGGAAGTCCTGAGGGGCTCCCAGACATAAGATGAGTCGCGGCAAATGTTTTTTGGAATGTTGTGCTGAGAAAACACAGTGTATGCGCTCATGTACTGCTGCTTAGGAACATCCAGGGTGTTCACTCATTTACGGTTGTGCTGGGCAAACCTAGTGGGCATCAAGCAATAGTGAATCTGCATCTTTAATGGGTCTCTATGAGTAACGAACTCTTTACTGACAAAAGACTCAATATGATACATGGACATTACGTTTACCAAGTTCACTAAATCTTCACTGGTGCAGTAAACTAGTGTAGGAGGGAAATCATTTATGTTATTTGTTGCTTTGCTGCCCGAAGGGCCATGTGTATTGTTTATCATGATGGGAAGTTTTCCTAATGTTTGTTTTCATCATGTTGCTTGCTTATGTGTTTTATTGTGAACCAACAGGGGTTAGTACACGTATTAAGGTGTACTAGATGGGAAGTCAGGTTATTTATGTGGACAGTGTTACATGCTGGACAGAGTAGGGTTCTTTCCTGGTGCTTCCCCTGTCCCATCCAAAGTAGGAGT
Organism: Ambystoma mexicanum; assembly: GCF_040938575.1. Classification (NCBI taxonomy): domain Eukaryota; kingdom Metazoa; phylum Chordata; class Amphibia; order Caudata; family Ambystomatidae; genus Ambystoma; species Ambystoma mexicanum. Next base: position 171,266,906 of record NC_090924.1, on the reverse strand, counting down.
TCCTTACCCTTTTTCCGGTGTTCCTAAATTCCCCATCCTATCCACAACCTCTCCCTAACCCCTCTTCCCCCCATTGGCTGCCACGTGGCGACCTGTTTTATATATCAGGCGTCTGTGCCAACCACGGTGGGAGGGTCGAGTTCATTCAGCTTCCGTGGTTTGGGGGAGTGTGTCGAGCTCTCTTCCTTTCCTTTAAAGTGTGATTGTGACAATAACCTCTGTTTTTGAGGGATTCAGTTGTCATTTATTTTCCAAAATCCAATTCTTGATGGCACAAGATAGCACCACGATCACTGCTTCTAAAGGTTGAGTAAGTTGCATGTAAATTTGGGTGTCATCAGCTTATGAGCGGTATGACAACCCACATTCCGGAAGAATATTCAGCAGTGTTTGAATATAAATGTCAAATAGAGGCGACAGTGAAGACCCCTCGGGTACCCCTCATTCAAACGGCAGAGTCTCAGAGAGGCAGTCACCCATCCTCACCCATTGTGTTTGGTCAGACATAAAAGACATAAACCATCTCATGACCTCTTCTGAAACATGTGCCACTGATGACAACCTTGTGATTAGGATCTCGAAATAAACTGTCGAAGGCCCCCGACAGTTCCAGCATGATAATCATGCCAACAGTATCTTCGTCGGCGGCCCCCAACAAGTCGTCCCAGAACGACACGGTCTCAGTGCTGTGGCTTGGTCTGAAACCTGAGTGAAAGCAGTCCAAGATCTTATGTTCATCTATGAAGGCCTGAAGTTGTTTTCTCACCACTTTTCCCAAGATCTTGGCAGGCCATAATAGGCCGGCTATTGGACGGTAATTAGAGAGGACTTTATAGTCCAATGCTGGTTTTTTTTAACAGTGGTGTAATGAAAGATTGTTTTAGCTCAAGAGGAATATAGCCCTGTGATAATGAGGCATTTATCATAGATGCCAAAGGTAGACTAAGGGTAATGGCATGCTGTTCAGTCACATATGCTGGAATTGGGTCATAGCCGACATTCGTTGGTTTCAGCTTTTCCAAGTATTTAAAGATTTCATCAGACCCAACAGCAGAGAAAGAAAAATTAGGGCATAGGCTAAATGGGGGATGGGAGATACTCATGTCAGCCTCAATAGGGGCTTGAAATGCAAGCATGTTATTTCTGATGGTGTTGACTTTCTCATGAAAGAAGCAGTTAAATTCATTAGCCACAGTGACTGACGCTGGGAGTTCAGAAATAACATTCTCAGGAGTGGAAAAGTATCTTATTAGACGGAACAGTGCTTTTGATCTGTTCTCAGCTTGGTCATTTTGTTTTTGCATTACAAAAGATTTTGCAAGCAACATTTCTTTTTTATAAATAGCCAAAGTGGATTTGGCTGCCAGATGTGAGATTTCATCTCTTACTTTGAGCCAAATGTTCTCCTTTTTCCTGTATTGTTTTAGATTTTTAAGATTCTCACTATACCATTGCTTATTTTTCTTTCTATTAAAGGTTCAAGAGGGGCAAAGTGATTGCAGTTTTTTTGCAAGCATGACATCAGATTAAGATAATGATCCGACAGTCCATATTGGATTGTAAATATGGAAGGTTCTGAACCAGATCATTGTCAGATATACAGTCCAAATCCCTTTTCCGACGGCGCAGTTGTACATTAGGGACAGTGTTTTGTGACTGGCAAGATCGCCAAAGGAGAAAATTCACCAATGAATGATCAGACCAGCTGACAGAGGTTATGGCACAAACACCCAGGTTTGAACCTCGATAAATCACTGGGCCCAAACAGTGGCCGCCTATGTGGGTGGGTAGGTCTGACAAGAGTCGGAGATCATGGGTTTGTAAAATATCAGACAGGTATTTGAAGTCACTGTCTTTCATAATATTGCACCAGATATTAAGGTCACCCAAGATGATTAAATTGACATAGTGGAGTGCCTGTGAGCGTAGATAAACGTCTGTGAATCCAGGAATGATGTGGCTGAGCCAGGAGGTCTATAGTAGAGGCGAAGATGATGGGCCTCACTACGTGAGGGGTAGTAGTTACAGGACAAAATTCGGGATGAGCCATCCCAGTCAAGAGCTTGAAAGTTACTGACTTCAAGGGAGGTCTTCATCACAATAGCTACTCCTCCCACCCCCTCTTTGCGTGGTTATGTTATACCACTTTTTGTAATAAGCATCTGGTACAGTTATAAAAAAGTTTCAGTTATAAAACATATATCAAGGTCTGAGGAGCAAATGATTTCATTAAGAGCAGTGGCATTCTTCACTGCATTCTTCACTGCTGAGCGAGCATTAATAAGTGCAACCCTCAAAAGGAGCCGGCTTGGTACTGGAACAATGCTGCATATTCTCTGAACAGATATTATAAAGCCTAATCTTGTTTAGAGTAAGGAGCTGAAGTGCGCCAAAAATTGTTTACCTTAATGATAATAGATCATCAGCTGAATAGAAAAGCCCGATAACGCTGTATACAAAAAAAGGGTTATGCACCAGACTATGGGATCACACTCAATAGTCCTACAGAAAGGGGTTCTACCTCAAAGAGATGGGTCCCCACCAGACCACAGCCGCCACGGACCGACAGACCGGCTGGTCGCTGTTGCGCCTGTAAACAGTATAAGAGGACTAGAAGAACTACAACTCACTTGGAAGTTGTAGCTCAGAGTGCGTCTCAGAGACTACTGATGCAGTGTTCCTAAAGTAAAATAACTGCAACCCGCATTGCTTTTCCAAAGTAACTTCCTCGAGTAATGCGAGGCAAGGGCAACGTGAAATAAAAATACATTTTTTTAGCAATATTTTAATGTAAATTCTTGCACGCCAGTAAGTCCTGACAACATACAGGTAATATTTGTAATATTTGTTAAATGATTTAAAATGTATTAAAAGTAAAAATAACACACACGCAAAGCAACACCACATGACAGCATGCAATCGTGATGATGATACTTTGTTAAGCCAACTATAGCATTTGGCAAATACCCATATGTGATTTTTTAAAAGGCAATCCTACAATTCATTCCTAAACATGGAAGTTGTTACATAATGCAAAATGACAGTATTACTACTGAAAAATACTGCATTATCTGCATGTTTTCAGTAAAATGTACGTTAGTGTACCATCTACATTTTACTTTGTAGAAAGTACATCATATTGACAAGTGCCACTTTGAAAATATACACAGTGACAGCACCAAATGCTTTAGAGGGAAAATCTAGTGTTGAGACCTGCTGGTTGCATACATCTTCGCATCTGGTGCTCAATCCATGAGTGGATCCCAAACTGCTTGGCATTCTATTTTATCATCCTGTTGCTTTATACCAGCGACCCTGAAAGTGAGATGTGCGTAAACTACAATATTCCACCGTGTTCCCAGTTCTGTGCCTGCTGTGCCGTCCACTCAGCTTAGACTCTTACTTTATTTCCTATTGGGTAATGTTTACACAGAGCCAACTAGATGTTTACACATAGTAGCTATCAATAGTTCCATCCAGACTGTACAACTACAGACCTACTGCAATACCATACCGTCTCCAAAGCTCGATTTTCGGTACCATTAGTATTGCATTATATATTTGCACCTCGGGGAGAGAGCTGTCCAATCAGGTTGGGAACGTACGCGGAATCTGCAAGACACTAACCGCATTTCAAGCAGACCCACAGCTCTTTTGCCCAGCCTTCACCTTGTTCTTGGAGACGGTACCCCAGGCAGAGTGTCCACTGGAGGGCCTCACTTCGACCCCCTTGCCCAACCAGTCTCTCCCTACCCACTCATCTGTGCACCTCGTGGACCACCGCTAGGTCCAGGAGATATAGTTACTTCCAATTGCTGACGTGTGTAAATAATTTTTAAAGCAAGCATGAATAGGTCAAAGCCTTGTTTCCTTAAGAAAAACAAAAAGGTTTCTGTACCCCAGAGTGCTAAATGCAATAAATACCACTTTCGTGGGGGTACAGGGATGGAATGCTGTGCTTGGGCCTACATGGCTTGGGCAGGAGGGCGGTTACCAGCTCTCCCCTTCCCCAAAAATGCTATGGAACGCTATCATTAAACCAGTCGATATCAATAGCAGGCAAGAGTCATGTCCAAATGAAGTGGCCAATAACCCTGCCTACCACACCACCACATTACTGGTACTTATTTTCCAGCTATGCCTTTCCTTTAACATTGTGACCATTTTGATTTATGAAACTTTGAAACTTCCACTTATGCAGAAAATGATGTGGCAAGCATACAGTATATACTGGACACTGCCCTGTGCAATAATGCACCCAGCTACACAGAGCCTTGTGCCGAAAACTGTTTTCAAAGCCTTTTTCATATCTATTTGTGTACATTCATGCAGCTAACCGTACACAAAACTGCTGTATTGTTGCTCATTTTATGTCTTCAGGTACACAAATTCTGGTGACATTAATAAAAAGTACATAAGTGCTAATCAAATACTACTGTTTGCTTATCAATACAATTTTAATTAGCAAACTGCCAAGCAATTATTGAAAATCGATTCATGCCTCGACTCGTGCTATCTTTCATATATTGGCGTCCTATACTCATTGTATGCCAGGTTTTGCCATTAAATGCTCATGCACTAATACCATTTAGGAGATATTGTTATAATTTGTCTAAGAACTCGCAGCATAAGGAAATGTGACTGCTTCACCTCACAGCCTACCTACTTCTCTAGTATTCTCCTATAGGGCTTTGACACAAACAATGAAAAGTAACCTTAGTTACTATAGCTTGGAACTCTTTCACCACCGCCAAATGTCATTCTCTTCTATTCTTCTCCCGGAGCATTTGGAATGTCTTATGAGCAGTGTGTCCACTAGTTGAAAAGAGCTACCGCTCATGCTACAGTTTGAATAGTGAGTGAAATTGTTTGAAAAATACAATACATGGCAGAATACCACATTACTTACTTGTTCTGGAGAGCGCTAGAAAATGGACAGCGCAGCCAGATAGCCCTTGGCCGTAGCAACCTGTAGCCCCTGATGGGTTAGATGTAGGAGAAATTATCGCTACACCAGCTGCAAAATGTGTTCCAGCGACAGCAGTATAAAGATTTAGTTGCAGGCCTTCTGGCCGAAAGAAACACCTCAATGACAATCTTCCGGAAGGTCCCAATCGTTGTACCTCAACCGCTCAGAAACCATGCATAGAGGTTGAGAGAACTAATTTCTGGATGATAAAGAATGCAACCTCCCTCTTGCGAGAGGAGTTCCTCCCTTTGGGGAAGACCAATTGGAGGGCAGATGGACATTTCCAGAAGTACCGGGTACCATGTCCTCCTGGCCCAGTCCGGCGAAATGAGGATCATGCATTTCCGAAACTTCCTAAAAACTCCTGAGAACATGAGGAATGACATGGATCGGTGGAAACTTGTACAGAAGTGGAAATTCCCAGTCCACTACGAACGCATCCGCTAGAGGTCCTGTTGACACTGGATGCAAACAGATCTACCCGAGGAGTTCCCCAAAGGGCGAAGATCTCTTGAAGGACTTCCTGAGACAACTCTGACTCGCGGGAGACTGTTCTGCCTGCTTAGAGCGTCCGATGCTGTGTTTTCCTCTCCGGCCAGATGAACTGCTGACGAGGGATTCCTTTTTGCAGTGCCCAAAATCAGAGCTCCATTGTCTCCCTGGACAGGGGCAGCGACCCTACACCCACTCTCTTTTTGAGGTAATGCATGGCAACTGTGTTGTCTGTCATTATCAGGACACCCCTTCCCTCTTACAGAGGGCAAGAAGATCATCAGCGCTAGCCTGATTGCCCTTAGCTCCAAAAGGTTAAGTAGTTGGGACTCCGACAGAGATCAATGTCCGCTGATCGACAGACCGTTGGTGTGACACCCCCCCCCCCCAACATGAGAGGGATGTGTCTTTAACTACCGTAATCTCTGGCCATGGTTGCCAAAAGGGTTCCCCCTTTAGCACATTCTCTTTGATGGCCCACCACAGGTGACTTGTGCTACTCCATTCGGGATCCGTACCAGATTCGTCATCCTGCCGGAGAATTGTGACTACCGAGTCCCGAGGGCCCACTGAAGGGACCTCATTCTCAGGTGGGCCTCTGGCACCAGAAAGAAGCAGGATGCCATGAGCCTGCGCAACCTCAGAAAATCTAAGGCCGAAAGATTTGGGGCACTCTGAAATGTGCTTGCCATCTGCAGTATGTGGATAGCCCTTATCTCAACTGGCGAGGATTCCCCCAAAGAAGAGTCCAGGACTGCTCTAATGAATTACAGCTTTTGTTTAGGCGTCATGTGGGACTTTTTGAAGTTGAGGGAGAAGCCCAGTCTGTGGAGAGTGATAGGTGCTGTCCAGATATTACAGTGCATGCTCAGGTGAACGGACTCTGATCAGACAATCATCCGGGTAGGGGTAGATGGCAATCCCTCCTCCGTATATTCGCTGCCACCACTTCCATCAGCTTGGTGAATACCCGTGGGTGGAGGTCAGCCAGAATGGCAGCACTCGAAACTGATAGTGAGAACGGGCAACAGCGAATCTCAGGTATTTTCTGTGCTGGAGATAAATCGGCACATGAAAATAAGCATCCGGAAGATCCAATGACACCATCCAATCCTGGAGCTGAAGGGCCTGGAGGATCTGGGAAAGAGTGACCATCTTGAACTTGTCCTTCCTGAAGAACTTGTTCAAGCATCTATGTCCAAGGTGGGTTGCAAACCTGCGTCCTTTTTCGGGATCAGAAAATAAGGAGAGTACCAGCCTTGATTTATTTCCGCTACAGGTACCTGTTTGATTGCACCCTTCTCCAACAGTGTATGAACTTCATGTAGGAGGAGCGGATCTGGTACTTTCAAGGACTGGCCTCTTGAGGGGCAGTTTGGTGGTTTCTTCTGAAAGGGGAGTCAGTAGCCATGAGCGACAGTATGCAGGGCTGGAGCATCTGTTGTAATGCTTCGCCATAACTTCAGATGCTGGGCTAACCTGCCTCCCACTGCAGACAAATGCTTTAAGTCTTCAAAGGGGTTTTGGGGCAATGAAGCAGATCCAGTAGCAGCGCCTCTGCTCGAACGACCTCAAACGCCCATGGTTGTCTTCTCTCTCCCCTTTGCATAAACTGATCTCTTGCTCTCCCAAAAGAGGAGTAGTATTGAAATGAACGATTTCTCCATCTCAGATTAGAAGACAAGTGTTGACCGACTGTTGTGGCCGCCTAATGGCCAGACTGAGATTTTGCTGCTTTTGTCTGCTTTTTTTTTCCAAACAAATAACACCCTCCAAACGGCATATCCAACAGCCTGGACTGCATGTCAGAAGCAAGCCCTGATTTTCTTAGCCAAACGAAATATCCCAAGCACTGTACCAGCAGACATAACGGCTAATACAATCCACAAGGTGCAGAACTGACTGCAAGGACTGACACATAGCATCCTTACTGTCCTGAATAATGCTCAGAAAACCATATATTTCTTCACCCTCTTGGATGTGCTCCGATGCCATGGCAATTACCCCCCACAAAGTGTAGGTAAACCTTGCAAGTGCACAGGTTGCATTGGCTGCCTTCAGTGCCATACTCGCGGATGAAAAAGCTTTCTTTCCAATAGCATCAAGCCTTTTATACACCTGGTATGGAATAATCGTGGGATAGGCTGTCCCCTTAGAAGCAGAAGTAGTTGCTTGAACAACAAGGCTTTGAGGACTTGGATGTTTCGAAAGAAACTCTGGATCCACTGATGAAGGTCTGTATTTCTTAGTTAAATCCTTGTGGACTGAAGGAATGGTGTCCAGACTTTTCCAGTTCTCCAAGATCCTATTCTTGACTGCAGTATGAAAAGGAAGGACTGGGTCCTTAGGTGGCCCCTTATCCAAAATATCAGTTAAGTCATCTTGTTGATACTCAACAGATCTACTTCAGCCTACGTATTCTATAACCATTGCTATTACTGATCTATAAGAAGCATCAGCGTGTCCCGAGCCTTCAGGGGTTCCAAAAATCAACTTCTGAGTAAGTATCCAGACCACTGGCATCCTTTAGGGTGTCCACAAGGTCCCTCATTCTTGATTCCGGGATATCGGCTCCTCTGGAATACCAGGAGTGCTGTACTCCTGCCCAAACCATAATTGGGCGTTTCTCCCCCTCCACCTCCTCCTCCTAAATAGAGCCCATAGACTTTAAAAAAAGTCTCTTTTGTCTTGTGGGTTGTAAACACTATACGGTTCCGAAAAGGACGTCGAGGGCCTCGACTCTGACCGTGTCGAACGGGTCAGAGGAGGAGGTTCCCTTTGAGGCGTCGAAGCCAATAGAGGCGCACAAGTTCTTCGAATCCTTCAAAGCCTTCGATGACCTGCTGTCCAGGCTCTTGTGTGACCGGCCAGCGGTTTTCATCGACGCCCTGACGGCCTTTGATGCAATGTAGTTGGGAGTCTAACGACTTCTTCGAAGGGGCAGATGTCGCTGCCTTCTCAAACCCTACCAACATCTGCAGGTAAAATTATTCCAGCTCTGCTTTGCTAGCCCCCTTATTCTGAAAGCTCACCCATTTTTCTTTGAGCGAGGAATCCATAGAGGACAAGGTGGGGAAATGACACCTTTTCTTAGATCTCCTTGAAGACAATGAAAAGGAATAATGAGTTATCAAACGCTTATCGCGCTTACTGTGCCTCTTGGCCCAGTATGGAGATCCCTCCCCTGGGATCTTTAGAGGATTTTTTCCCTGGGGGTTACCGAAGACAACTTTGGAGATGGTTTGCCCAAAGCAAGTTTCCCCTTTCTCTCCTTTAAAGCTTTTCCAGTCATAGACTAGCACGAGCCACAATCGTCGACGATGTGTACCGACTCCAGGCACCAGAGACATACCCAATGAGGATCGGTTATAGACATTTTAGCCGAACACTCAACACATCTCTTGAAGCCCCTATTCGGGGTATGAGACATAATTGTTAGATAAACTCATAAACTATGCAGTTATCGAAGTTGCTGAGCCGAACAACCGCTTCAAACATTCAGAAAAATGGAAATGAGGCAACGGGCGTGGTGCGTGCCTTTGAAACCAGCGTCAACGTCATACTCGAGGAGGACACTGCACTCTCTGCTGAGAAAGGTTTCAAAGCTGCTAGCAGGATATCAGAGTATATCAAAGATGAGGAATACGTGGGAGGACACAATCCATTCGAAATAGACGTTTTTATTGAAGCAACATCTCAGAGAATGGTCTTCTTTAAGACAATAATTAACCAACATGGGATAGTTAAAATATAGTTCAATTGCTAATATTTATTTCCTTGTTGTTGTCTACTCATTTCTTTTAAGTGCAAGCCAATAACATTGTAAGTGTTCAGTGATGTTGGAGAGCGAGTGCAGTACAGGGTTTGAGGCACGGAAACAACATGGGGTCGGTGGGCTTATTCTAGTGTATTGCCCTGTGTGCAATACTGTATAGCAACTGCCCTGCCACACACAAAGGTAGTTCAGCATTCAAATGCCAGGGCTTCACTATAGGTTAGTAAGAAAAGTTCAGAAGTGGAATTCTTGCTCTCTGTGCCTCACTACATGCTGCTCCCAGCTACATCGGACTGAGGATGTTCAACAAGGAGGTAACTGGTCTAGGGCTGCTCTTGGTACTCTTGTTCAGAGGTGAATTGATGCGACAGTTCACATGGATCATGTATGGAAGAGAGCTAAAATGTGATTGAAGACTCTCTTGGGAGGGATCCATACCACGGAATACATTAGTGTGTCTTGTTTGATCTCAGAATGGCAGTCGTACGTTTGACTCCTGTGTTGTGTCAGCAGTGCTAAAACAGGAGATTAAGTAGGTTTGGGGAAACGGTATAGTAGCTAGGCCTGGGTGCAGTCTATTCCGATACATCAGGTATGCATCCAGTGTGTATGAATTCACCATAGAGCACCTTCTGCTCCTACGCTTCCTACTGTTACTATTTTCCAGTGAATGGGATCAGGAACAAATCCAAAATGTACAAACTAAACTGAACATATTAGCATATGTATTTAATTGCTTGGAGGTGCTTCAAAGCACTTCAAATGAATTAAAGAACACAAAGACTCCATCCTGCATGCCTTTCCATGAGATGTGTTCACTTGGTTGAAGATGCCCACCACAAAAACTCCTACTATGCTTGAGGCGTTACCCTGAGGTTGGCATGTCATGGGAAAGGTTGAGATGTTGGTTTAGTAAATGCAATAAACATCTTCATCCATCTCGGAGTAACTGATAATAACGGAGATAGAGACTTTATTGCACAAAAAAAGAAAATATACATACACATTTTGTTTCAAACATCTTTAATAAAAGACAGAGGTGGAATCTACTGGATATACAGAGTAGGTGGCGTCACTTGGCTTGGTAGCTTTAGGCATTCAGACAAGCTCTGGGACTTAACCGGTTATGGTACAGAAGACATTCAATATGCGAAAGCCTCTGTGTGTATGATAGGGAAAGAAAAGCAAAACAACTGGATCTTCCGATGAAATACACTAGACCACAGTAACTTAAGAAGGTGGAAAGAATGCAAAACAGTATCATGCAAGTGGGTGTCCTTAGGACTAATGTTAGCAACGCAAACCTAACAGTTCAGATTCTAATTATATTGCAGTTAATCACTTTTACATTCTAGGACAAGAAGTTTCTGAAGCAAAGCTGAAATTACCAATTATGTATCCTCTACACAAATACACATGTTATGGAATGATAACCGAACACTGAGTTGCAATTATATCCTATTTTTTATTAAAAAAATGTTTCTTTACTATAGAAGAAAAATGAACAAAGACAACTAAAAAACAGAATACAGTTGAGGTGGCATTGTGAAAATGAACAGAAAAAAGGACTGACTATAAAGCAGCACCATATAACCATTGTTCATATTTCCATTCCATCTACCAGGAAACAGACTAATTCCAGAAACTAAAAGGGAGGGTCGGGACACCAAGTTAATAATATTCAAAAGGTTATTCAGGCGTAAAAGCAGCATCACAAAGTTCATGGCATAGATCACCCTTCATCCGCTAGGCGTAACTGAATAACACTTCATGTACGGAAGAAGCACCATAGAATTAAAGTCTACATTTCCAGTCCATGCAGGAGGAAAAAAACTAATAAATAAATTCATAAATGCATTTCGGGAAGGGAGAAGACAGTAAATTCATTCAGGTAATGAAGCAGTAATTCAGGCTTCCAAACAAATTACAATTCATCCTTTAGGTAGTACTACAATCTTAAAGATGTGTTCTGGGAAGTAAGCAACGTGTTCTCACCATATGACCACCCACCCCAACCCCCCATACCTCTAACCAGAGGTTTTCTTCTTCCACAGGCAGTCACATTTGACTTTGAGGGTGCCTCCTTTCCATCCTCTCGCTTCCCTATCCCGGACATCCACAATCCTACCCTGCAATTGTAAAGGCCAATCCCCTTATCCATCATGTGCAGGGCTGTCCTGTAGAGAAAGGAGGCCCTCTGACCAAACATTGCAATATGCAGTGTCCTCACATTTAGCCTTGCCCTAAAACATGATTGATTTCTCCATTGTTAACCCACCTAACCAGATCTCTTTTCCACTTCCTAAACCGAGGAGCGAGCGTGAGAGGGGTCAATCCATTATGTCGCAAATTAACCTTTTAGACGACAGCCTACATTTTTTTATATTTTAATACAACTATGTTTTCTTACCAAAATGCAGAAATAGATCAATCAAAGTTAGGCCTGTCATTCTTAGCGATCCAAAGCTTCTTGCACCCTGGTCATTGGTGAATTTTTAGGGAAAATAGAGTCCCTGTGGAGGAGATAACGTCTATAAAAAAAACACAGAATAACTGAAAGAAACAGGATCATTTACATATTCAATATGGAGTGTGTGCTAACTCAAGCAGCTGTGATCTCTAGGGAAATTCACACCAAAAAAAAGAATGGCTCCTTCACCATCTTTCTTCATAATTTTAATATCTCAAGCTATGGTGACATTTGAGTAACACACTTTGAATGGTATTTTAAGGAAGTGCACCTAACTAGTATACAGGTAAACCTGTAAAGTAGCATTCGAGTGAAAGGGTTAATTCGACCAACCTTAATGGCCTTATTTTACACTCTTTTCAAGAATTAACCTGGCCTTCACCCGGTAGTTGCACATATGTTGCATCTATGGACTTGTCTTCCACATTTGATCGCGTGGATCGATCTAGGCTATGGGGAAAATTAGCAAGCTGGGGGAATTCCTGCTGGCCTTTTAGAACTCACCATTGATCTACACAAGAATTCAAGCATTTAGGTCAGACTAAACAAAGAGGGAGTGATGTCCAGTCATATTCCAATTCCCTCCGGCCTGAGACAAGGCTGTATTCTTGCAGCTTGTTTATTTAAATTATATCTCTCTGATGTAAATGATTATTTGGCTCCTGCCACCCTCGTCTCCCATAAGGTGGGCAATATAAAAAAAAAGGTACCAGAGTTGGCTTACGCCAATGATTTTCTGCTGCTTGATGAGTCGCAAGTTGGTTTAAAAAGGCTCCCGACTGCAGTCTCTTCCTTTGCAGTTGACAATGGCCTTCTAATGAATACTAAAAAGAACAAAAGTTCTCGCCATTACAAGATGCAAGAAGAAAAAGAACCAAGTGTGGTCGTGGGAGAACACAATAATTAAATCAACATCCAACATGATTTATTTGTGCTTTCCGATCTCTGCAAGAACTTGTTACTGTAACGTAACAGAAAGCCTCGTCCAAAAATCTACCCTCCTCCTCAACCAATTTGTAATCTTAAACTGCAAATTTTGATCTTATTTCAATTAATCCTGCATTAACATTTTATGAAGGGAAATTAATTCCCAAACTTATTTACGGGCTTGAACTATATTTTCACGTAGTTCCAAAATGGTTAAATTCTGCAGAAGTAAATGTTTGGCGTAAATACTAGGTGTACCTAACTCGGTCCATCTTGCAGCAATGAGCTATGAATTAGGTCTTGTTTCTTTGAGAGCGCGAGTGAAGTGGAATGTTTTGTCACTTTTTAGAAAAATGCTTGTACCACCTCTTACCTCATTATATGCTGACATGAATACTATATGCTGACATGAATACATGTATGAATCTCGATTACGGTGGAAAGTCAATACATTGTATTGCCCAGATCCGATTAGCTAGTAAAACAAGTCCTGCCAAGGTTGAGATTGAAAATAGAAAAGCTGATGTATAATCCATCAAAATTCAACAAATCTTTATATGATAAAGATTGGATAGACACAGTGGAGAAATTCCACATCTATCTGTCAATGGGCCATCTCTCCAATGAACATAAAAAAGAGGCTCACCGTTAACGTACTTGATAAGATTCCCTAATAGTGTGTAGAGGAAAATCTTTAAGATTCCGTTGGAATATTTTACCAACCAATGAAATCGCTTTGAGGAGAGGTCTTATTTTGGCAGGTGAATCTGGTTGTAGGTTCTGTAAGAACACAGACAAAAAACTGTCCAGCATTGAGTGAGAAGAGGAACTGTTATCTGGGAGATTGGTTTTTAATCTATCTGCTTATTAGTGCAGAGAGGAACATCTCTGGGAGAGAAGCTTGTACAGGGATAATGTTCATGACACAAACGCAGTTGCAGCCTTTTTTAAATTAATTTTAAATCAATTGTCAACCCTTTTCAATTTTTTGTCTGTTGAGACATATAACCCTAGAATATTTTAACAATATGTAGTAACCATTTCCCAACAATCAAAGAATTGTTTAATATTTACTTTTTGGCCTGTTTGCACTATTTGTTTTATTTCGGTTGTTTTTGAAATATATTGTTTTAATTATAAGATTCAGTTAGGTTGTACTATTACCAAAATTTCTAATGTAAAGTAATATAAACTGTTTTATTCAATGTTTTGTAAAGGTTTTTCAAACCATAAACACATTTAAAAAAAAGAAAGACCTAAATTGGATTGTTCTCTAGGTTTTCGCTTAACTAACAATCTGAAGGAACAATTTATTGTGAATTAAAAAAGGACATTGTTTCTTCATTTCCTTGTTGAATTGAAATGTTATCATACACAAGTGTTTCAGAGCGCGACGAGGCAAGGGAGGGGAATAAGGGAGAAAAAAGCAATGATCTTACTTGGCCCAGTGACATTAAGAACGCGCAAGTGCATGGTAGAGGGAAAGGGGAAAGTGCATGGCAGGGGGGGGGGCGGGAGTGAAAAGTGCTGAGCAAAGGAATAAAAATAAATAAATAAATAATACATAATAAAAACTAACAAACCGTGGTAGCGGTGAAGGATGGGGGGAACTGTAGGGTTACAGATACAGACCGCAGCGCAAGGGATAGCCAGGAGGCAGTGCGGGTGGGTGGTGGGGTTAGCAGGTAACTGGGCCCAAAAGTCAGAGGGTGACCAGGTGCACGATGCCGGGACAGAACAGATCAGCAGGGGAGAGGAGGAGAGAAGGCAGAAGCAAAGAGGAAGGTTCTGAGGTGCTTAGGGAGGCTGATCCAGAGGGAGGCCCCAGACGAAGACAGTGATCTACCACAAGCTTGTTTATTTGAAAAACAACTGACCCCGAGAGAGTTGGAGGTGGACGAGCAAAGAGCTCAGGAGGGTAGGTATTTACGGAGGGTCAGCTGAAGGTATTTTGGACCCAGAACCCAGAAAGCCTTGTGGACAATGCAAAGGCTCTTGAATTTAATTCTTGCAGCCACTGGGAGCCAGTGGAGAGATTTTAGGGCTGGAGAGATACGATCCCAGCGCTTGAGGCCAAGGACAAGTCTCACAGTCCTGCTTTGGATAAATTGCAAAGGGCGGAGAGTAGAAGCAGGTAGATTTAAAAAGAGGCTGTTGCAATAATCCAACCTAGAGAGAACCAGGGCTTGAGAGACCGTGAGCTTCTGGGGGAAGGAGAAGAAAGGCAGAATACCTCTGAGGATGTGTAGTAGGAAGTTTGACTTTTTAGAGACATCAGAGATGTGGGCAGAGAAGGAAAGTGTGGAGTCAAAGATGACCCCAAGGTTCTAAGCCTCGCAGGTGGGGGTAGGAGGGCCAACGGAGGCTGGTCAGCGAGTGACCGGAAAGGAGAGTGAAGGTGTGCTGATGAGGAGGATCTCCGTCTTGCTAGTGTTCAGGCAGAGATCATTGGCGGCACACCAACCCTGAATGGCAGAAAGGCAATCAGAGATGAGAGAAGAAGATGTGGCCGAGGAAAGTCTGAAATTGAGTGTCATCAGATAGCACTACAAATTAGAGCAGAAAATGACAATGCAGTGGCCGAGAGTTGCCAGGTATTGGTCGAAAAGCCAGGGTGAGAGGTTAGACCCCTGGGGAACACTGCAGGTAGAAAGGGAGATAGATGAAAGGAAGGATCCAAGTTGGACCCGGGAGGGTCGATCAGAGAGGAAAGAGGTCAGCCAGGCTAGAACCTGATCGGTGATACCCAGGTTGTCACGGAAACGGTTGCGCAGGATGGTATGGTTGACCGTGTCGAAGGCAGAAGGGAGCTTGAGTAGGATGAGGACAGAGGGGATGTTAAAATCAAGATTGGTGAGCAGATCTTCACAGATGTTCAGGAGTACAGTTTCCGTGCTTCTGGCAGCTCTAAAGCCAGACTGATGGTCGTGGAGACAGCCAACAGAATCAGAGTGAATGTTAAGCTGCGAGATGGCCTGCTTTTACAGGAGTTTACCCAGAAAAGGAGTGAAGGAGATTGGGCAATAGTTAGCTGGGCAGGAAGGGTCAGCAGGGGGTTTCTTGAGAAGAGGGTGCACAAGAGTGCTTTAAAAAGGGGAGGGGAAAGATCCTGAGGCGAAGGCGAGGATGCAGAAATCAGACAGGGCAGGAGCAAAGTTGTCAATGTGGTCCTTGATGGTTTTGGAAGAACAGGGAGGAACCTGTTTTGACTTGACTTTCATAGATCAGACTTGTCTAGAGACCTCGTCAGGGGAGAAAAGAGGAAAGGACGAGAAAGTGGGTGGGGGGTGGCTGAGGGAGGGACAGAGTTCAGAGAAGGAGTGGGGAAAAGAGGGGGAGGGGACGAGAGGGTGGACAGGATATCCTGGGTTTTTTAGATGAATTGAGAGGCAAGGGCTGTGCAAAGGGGCTGGGAGGCGACAGGAGAGGTAGAGACTGCAGCAGGGTTGGCCAGCTGCTTGCAGATTTTAAAGAGTTCAGCCGAGTTGTTAGATGGCGCAGAGACACAGGCTTGAATGTGGGCTCTCTTCTTAGAGAGTCGATATTGCCTTTGGAGCAGGCGACAGGCCAGTCAGAGGATGAACAAGAAGTCCTCCATCTCCTCTCAGCCACCCTACAGTGACGTTTAAGTGTAGCTAAGTCAAGTCATACCAAGAATTGCATTTGGCTTTGGGCTTCAAACGGATCCTCATGACAGGGGCAAGAGCGTCAAGAGTATCGGAAATAGAGGAGTAGAGCATAGACAGGGCTGTGTCCGGATGTTCGTCAGCCAGAGGTGGGGTGGGGGGGGTAATCGGGGGCAATCGGTTCCTGGGGGGAAGAGAGGGAGAGATGAGAGGAGAGGAGGGAGTGATCACACCAGGAGAGAGGAGTGGTCAGAGGGATGGAGAGGGGGAGGTCAGAGGAGATCAAGACATCAAGTGTGTGCCCTGCAGAGTGAGTCGGGCCAGAGGGGGTGTCAAGACTTGTTGCATCAAGACTTAGAACAGTTATTGAAAAAAGCCCAAAACTAGATTGCTAGACACAAACATGTCAGTGCCAGCAATACATCTGTATATTAAAAGTGCAAAATGTCCATTGAAGATATGCCAATACATTTTAATTTCATTTGATTTTGTTAGAGATAATAAACAATTCAAAGACTAACAATTACACCTGAGATTACAGTGTACACTTTAGCCTGCATTACTCATCAAATGTATTCTAGTACACGACAGACAACAAAGCAGTTTGTAGTCTTCCCTTCGCGGGATTGTACAAACACATGTTGTTTGTTCTAGCCCCATCTATGTACAAGAGATCTAGAATTCAGCTCCTTAAGCATACAGAACACCTGTAGGATAATGCCCATAATTTGATTATACATTGGAGTGCAATAACTAGAATGGGAATCGCTCACAGAGCAACAGAGTCATCAATGCCCTGTAATCCAGAGACAGGAGCATGGTTAAGAGTTCAGACTCTTTGTACACAATATTTCCAAGTATGGTACCATTACCTAACACAGCAGTATTCCGATGTACTGTTGAATAGTCTTTGAAGGATTGAGGGCACCTTTTTCTTGCCAAGTTCGCGTTTGCAGATGTATATTTTGATTTCTGCTGGTAATGTCATGTAGATGCTTATTCAGAAAAGCCAAACATTTCCTCTTTAGAAAATTCCAGTTCTTCAAGAAACCTTAAACCTTGGCTAGTAAACATGGTCGGGCCACAAATGCAAACCAACGTATTTAATTTGTTGTCACTTCTTTTGATAGCCTTTGAAAGAAGAGCTAGTGAAATATTGCCAGACATGCCAGCCCATTCACCGGTTGGCTCAGACAGTACAAACTGCACTTCACACCTTGCATCATGTAGAGTCAATTGCTCCAACTGACTTCTCCAGAGAATATCATCATCTTTTTTGTTGAAAAACAACAATTTGACTTTCCTGAGACTGGAAACATTGGTTAGCACATAATTCAGTAGTTTTACCATAGGTGTAATTCCAGTGCCAGCTGCCAAAAGAAACAGTTCTTTTACTGCCTGAAGCCGAATCTTCTTAAAGCCCCCTTGTGGACTGCTCACATTCACCTCTCCGCCTATCGGAAGGCTGTCAATGTGTTGAGTGAAACCCCCATTAGGATATATTTTGATCATTAAGAAGACTTTTCTACTGTCTGTGGAGGTTAAGTCTTGGGAATTAGACTGCAACGAAGAGGACACTGGAGTATATGGCTTGACCATCTCTATTCCATCAATGGTATCTTTGAGGTAGACATGTTGTCCAATAGGCACCTGAAGAAAAACTCCATCTGGAAGCAGCAAGCAGAAAAGTTTGGTATTGTAATTAACATCGATTTTGGAAATCAGTTTGCATTTTCTGTAGAACAAACCTCTGTCAAGTCGTCTGAGAAAAGAAACATGACTGTCTAATGGCTGTCCGAGTTGTGCCCAAGACACCTTATCTTTTTTTTGGAGGACAATCTCTGCTTTGCCCACATTTCTAGTGATGTTCACTGTGACTTTTTCTAAAACAGTGTGGCTTAGCTTGAGATGTAAAAGGTATGAATAATCCTCTATTATTATCTCTGCTCTTAGGGTACTGCCTACAAGGTCCACAGTCACCATCTCAGATTCAAGATGCTTTAGTTTGGTGTAAACGGCAACAGTAAGAGCAGAGTCTGTTTGGAACCAATCATATCTGGGGGGTAAATCTTTGGCGATAGCTTCCACTATGTTTCGGTTATCTAGCACACCATTTGCTGTGGTCTTTTCTTCAGTTCTTTTCAAGTGGAAGTCTTTGGAAATTGCAACTGGCCTGGCTGACATTCTTCCAATATGACATTCTTTCAGCATGGATTCGTAATTGACCCAACGATGAACCCGGTCAAACAGGTCTGTGCCATCTGATCCTGCTGCCTTCATCAGCTCCTCCTCCCCACCAGGGTGATACTCCATGTAAGGGGTGACATTGTATACATGGCCTCGTATGCAGGTCCAGCAGTCTTCCTTTGTATTGTGCTTGGCAAGCTCTTCTTCAGTCACTTCAATGATCCTACCCTGTAACCCAGTTAAGTCCTTGTGGCTTTTCGTCAGCCGAACCCAGTCCATAAGACTTCGTCCCGGCTTCAGGGGTACCTTGCTTCTTCCCCCAGCTGACACCCTTTGCTGGGAGCTGAGGGCTGGAAAGGACTGCGAGGGTACATTCAGCATCCTGAAGGCAGCAGTATGGGGAGCATCTACGTCTAGCGGTCACAGTGGCACATAATGTCTTTATCTGGGGTGTATTCGCTTCCCCTTCAAGCGACACTCAGCAGCAGTCTGAAAAGATCAAAATAGTTTATTTTATTGTGTTTTATATAGTATCACATTACAACAAACCATTTTGAAGTGCAAACAGGAAAATTGGGGGAGGGAGAAAGAAGACAAGTGGGGGGAATAAAGGGTTGCTGTTTAACAAGAACTGTAAAATACAGAATACATGATTTTCAGGTTAACTGTGTGAATTAGTAGAGTGGTTCAAACATTACTTATTTGCCTAACATTTACACTGCAAACCAATCAACAAAACATTCAATGTGACAAGTGCTTTGACAAAATGGTTCCGAAGATGACATCCAGTGACTGTCCCCAGTGCCTCACTGGGTCGGACAGAAGTAGCGAAATCAACATTCATTTTTATCCACTATCTTATGGTGAGTTGATGAGGTGAGAAATTAGACATTTACTACTTAGAGGCCCCATCCTCACCGACAATCAACGTGACACTCTGGGTCAGAGGTCTCCTGACTAAGCATGGGGAAGCATCAATGTTCACACAGGAATGCTTTATTGAACATTCTAAGCATGTGAATCCATGAAAGATCCAATGTTGGAGAAAGACATGGTATCTAGATTATAAGCTCAGGTAATAAGGCAGTTCATTTCAGTTTTTGGTGGTTGCACAGCAACAATTATGGGATTAAGGCGCTATATAATAACATATAATTATCATTATCATCATATCTTCAACTCCGGTGGATCAGAAGGTTATCCACTGATCAGTGGATTCTGCTGCAGTTTTAGAGCTTATGGATATCTGCAATGTATCTGGTTCCCTTGTTAGAGAGGGCACGATGTGTCAAGCAGAGGACATAGAAGTCGAGACAGTATTCAATAGGAAAACATCTCAATGCATGATGGGGTCACAGGCTTAAAAACCAGGGTACATCTACTGTTCGGTTTTTAATAAGTATTAGAAGAGGAATTTCATTTATACTTGTATATATGCTAGAACAGTAGCAAAGTCAGCTCGATCAGTACAAGGTGATTTCACGAGGCATATGTAAAAGGGAATGCCAGTTATTGACTACATTGTCACTCTAGGGAATACATGACATTTCCATCAAACACAATGTCTGTGTTATTAGCTGCTCAGAGAAGGCGGATTTGGATCCTAAATCAGCTGGCCATATGCAAAAGCGCAGGAAGACTGGGACTGGAAACATATCATTTCGGTTTTGCTAGTACTGAGGCACAGGTTATTCGCCGTCATCCGCCCCTGGGCCAAATGGAGGCAATAAAATAGGACTGTTGTAGGTTAGTCTTACTCTAGTCATATTGAAGGCCATTTGGGTTTTTACAACATATAACAAAGGAGGATGTGAAAAACACAGAAGTACTGAGCTCTAAAGTGGGCACCAATTTTCAAGTCACTGGTTTCTCATGCAGCTTCCCGTAACTCTACAGATGCGCAGTCACTCAAGAAGGAGGTTACCCAAGTCAGGACCATATTTTGGATCCCTCTAAAACTGTTAATTAGTAATGGAGGTTTCATTGTATTATGTAAGGATGATAGGTCCAGTAGGGTCATAAATTATGGAACTGTTCTATCTATGGCCAGTAGCACTTCTCTCATAAAGAAAAGGACAGCTTCTATACTTCTGCATGGTCAGAACTCTGACTGACTGTGATGGACCAGACTGTGTCCCTTGTAGTTTAAAAGCAAGTTGGTGCTGAATAGCTTGAAAATATTTGCCATGTAGTAGATGCTTGAAACTGGGTGGTAGGTTTCAAGGTTGAGTGAATCTGCTGTAGGTTTCTTCAATGATGGATGGATGAAGCCTGTTTAAAGGCTGTGGGATTATCCCCCAAGTAATCAAGGAATTTAAAATATTTTCCATTGTATGGATTAAGGATGCAAAACATTCCTTAAACAAGTTGGCTGTCAAAGGTTTCATTCGGGCAGTTGAAACCTTAATTGTTTTTGACATCTTGGCAATGCCTTCTGTGAAAAATTGTTAAAGACAGGATGGGTATGAGAAACAGGGAACAGGAAAGGGGCATCATTTATGTACGAGGATTGACACCTTCAATAGTGGCTTGAAATGATCGCAATTTGTTTCCTGCAAGAACTTAAGCCATGTCTGCTAGGTGTTTGGATGATGGTAGATTCACTATCAGTTGAACATTTTCAAAAGCTCTGAAACACTGCTAATGGCGGAGGGCACATGTTTTTGAAAGAACGGTTTATTTCATTCGATCATGGCGTGCTAGCCGCTTGATTGGATTATAAAGTATAGTTCATTTCCACTTGAATTTGTGTCCATTTATGTTCTCCATTTCTCATTTTATTTGGTGTTGAGGTTATCAACCCATTTGTTGACCCTTTTTCTGGAGGGGTGTTGGAATGTTTTCCTTATACGAGCTGCCAGGAAGGCAATGGCACAGATTATTTCCAGGGGACACACTGGATTCAAAGAGGTTTTGTTTGCTAGGTTAGTAAGGATGAAAGTAAGTCTGAGCAATTCATTTTTGTCATGGGTCGGGTGAGCTCAACATTAGTAGGGGCTGGCTTGATAACATAATACAGCCATGGGCCAAGTAAGAGGTCAATGTCTGACCAGAAGGCCTGGAGTATGGTTCATGTCAGTAAGGAGAATATTGGACAACATCATACTGCCCATTGCAATCTCGGCATGTGGAGTCCATAATCCAATTAACAACATGTAGTTTTTGTCTCCATTTTTGTGGAAAAGTGTTATGCTGCTGGATTTGCTCAATCTAGCCATAGATTTACTCTACTTTGGATCTGAATCTTATAAGAAAGATTGAAGGCGCTGGCTAGTAATTCATTCCATCATTATATAAAGTTAGAAGTGTGACCTGGAGATCAATATACCATTATACAGGTGATGGAGATCTTGACACCCCAAATACATTTAAACGTGAATGCTTCTTTATGGGTGTTTTGCACATTAGCTAATTTTAGGATGTGCTATGTGTCCATATGGACAAAATATACCCTGCGCCTTTTATGTTCTAATTGCCATAATCTTGTATATAGGCGGGGACAAGGGTGTCAAAGTAGGTGGTATAGCTATAGAAAAACAACTTTCTGAGATTCCTATCATGTCGTCAAGTATTTTGTGAATACAGACCATGTTCTTTTGAGCAGACCCGGTATTTAATGCACCTACGCTGATCAGGATGTTCTAATGTATTTTTTGAGAGACCAAATATCTCTCATTCTTGCCAACAGGTAGTTCTAAATTTTACAGTTCATGTGCAAAGATAAAGTGGCACTATGCAAAGGACAAGAAGTTATCAGCTAATGAAATTCACATTACCAAAAGTGCCTTATTTAGCTAGGAGGGGCAGGTTTAAATATTTCATGGTATGGGGGAGATCGATGAAGCGTTGAGATCTCAGCATCCGCTAAAAGCTGTTGGATATGACAGCATCTCAATTAATATTGTTAAGAAAGAACCAAAGCTCTGGAGACAATTATTTACATGTGCTTTTTCAAACTTCGGCTAATCTCCCAATGGACAAATCTGCATTAAAAAAGGAGCAATAGTACCACTGGGGAAATGCCCTTTTGATTTTTTTTCTTTTAAAAAATTATACAGGCCAATCGCTTAGTTAACTAATACATTTAACTGATGATGCATTCATGGATTTCACAAACGGTTTGGACCATGTGGATAGAACCCAGCAGTGGATTACTCTCAAGGATTTGGCTATTCCTTCAAGCTTGTTAAATGTTCCGATTGACCTTCATAAAGGAAGCAGAGCAAGAATTTGCTTTGGTATAGAGGGAAAGCCCAACAAAGTCGATTAGAAAAGTGTCTGCCAGGCTGTATCCTGGTACCAATGATGTTCAATCTGCATACATTCTATTCTCTTGTAGCCCATTACAGATATGACACATTTTGCATAAGAGCAATTCCCATATTGAGTTCTGCAGACAATGTGATTCGGCTGGCCAAGGGCTCAGGTAGCACTTATAAGGTTTGTGAAAGGATGTGCAACTTGTCTACGATGAGGCCCTTACATGCCTTACATCAGAAAATCCAACATCATGGTTGCAGCTAAAAGATCTCTCTTTTTGTCCTTTTGTATAATCAGAATTGTGAAGTATTCGCCAAGTTCAATTATTGTGGTTTCACTTTTAATAAGCTTTATAGGCCATTTGATCCCATAATAACCATGGCTGAATATCTGCTTAATCATGTAACTTAAATTAAACACATGTTTCCTCTTATGCATTTTAGACTTGGCATAATACAGATTTGTACACAAGGGAACTGGGGAGTGACCAGCGACTGTGCCATAAGCAAGCTTGGTTGTCCACGTGGGTATTATTCAGAATCAATGAAGAGGTTTATGATCTTTTGAAATGTATTTACATAGATTAGCACTCAAGTTCTTTTACAGGTTTAGGAGACATTTAAAATGTTAATCCCAGACTTAAATTGATCTGAAAGTTATAAAACGTGTCTCAATGCAAAAGTGATGCTATTGCCTCATATTTACACACTGAAAAGGAGGAATCATTTTATTGAAGGCCTTGAAATTTGAACGTGTTTAACATAATAGAATCTGGCCTCAAAATGTTCACTTGCCACTATACACTGGCTAGTTATATTGGACTCTTGCCAAGTAACAAATGGTGTGCTGTATCCATCTGTGGACCTGAGGGAGGGAGTGAATTGTAGATGTGGGTACCATTTAAAACTTGAAATGTTTTTCCCTGCTAGAATTGTTTTAAAGCATGTTGCATATGGGTTTGTACTTTTATGGATTGATATAATCCGTCAAATTTATGAATGAGAAGTGGCTTGTTTCAATTGGCAAGCTAAAATCACAGATTTAAAGGGCAAACAAGTAGATTCATAGGTCCACAAAGCAATAGTTTTGCAGGAATTGTGTGGGGATGGTACACAGTGCATGTACATCTTTGTGGCAACATCTAGCTGAGGGGGTGGCCAGCAGAACATTTTTCAAATTATGCCTTCACAAGTGAATTCCAGGGTTTAGATTGTTTTAAGAAAAAAATCACTGTTTCACTTTCATTTAAGGGTAATTGATTAATAGCATTTATCAACAGATACATTCAACAAGAAACGCAGAAAAGTATTCCTTGCTATGAGCTGCCCGCCAATTTCAGTTTGTTCAGCAGGGTACAAATCAGCTCCTGCTTCTACCCCAGTAGATCCTGGTTAGCTTAAAACCAACAGTTAGTAGGAGCTACATTTGGGCTCCCCAGGCCAACTGGTGCCTTGGACACATGCATATGTGACATTAACTTTGAGTGTTTGAGAATGTAAATAAACGACAAATTAGGACACATCTAAATATAATGGATTTTATAAAATGGGTAAAGTGTGCATCCTATGTGTAAGCTATATTTGCAGTGCGCGGTGTACTCACACCTTGTTTCCTAGTGGTAGCTCCTACCTACTGGGTGATGCCTGAAACCCAAGAGCTGGTTTTAGCTCCTATTCATCGAATCTTAAAGGGGGAAGTTCACCCAGAAATGTTATTGTCCCAATCGATCGGGAATGTCTTTTTAAGCACACTGTAATCGATCTTAAAAACATTTCCTATGCATTTTATCTTAGTTTTCCTCACATTTACTCATGCAAAAACAACAGGTTGGGCACAGCCATCTTGTGCTAATCTTATCAGCTGATCCATCGCCCTAAGTTCAAGTGCCCGCGTGGCAAGAATATAGATTGCATGCCCCTCAAACTGACATCACCAGACAAGTATGCCGCTTTTCACAAAGCCAATGCACGTCTCGTGTCAATGTCCTCTGTGAGCAAGATATTGACATATATCCATGGAAATTCCAAGACGCCTCTTTCTTCGACAAACAAACAAATCCTTTGATAACACAACATAGGAGTTTCTTTTTCCTTCTTGACAGTATTTTCTTTCAAGCCTCTGGGACTGGTTTCTGCTCAGCTATCTTCAAAGTTTGACACCCTGCAAGCAGGTACTTACACTTTCTGAACTGATTAAAGTCAGTAGTTGCTTTTTATTTGAACATTTCTTATATTATGTGCAAATGTCTTTGCCAAACCATATTTAAATTGTACTTTTACAAAGCTCGTTTTTTACATGTGTGAATGCGAAATTTCATAGTTTGTGCCTATTCATGTTTTTGCACCATTGTTTTTTTTTAACATGGCAGTGTGTTCTCTTCTTCTTTAGCAGTAGTTCTTGAATACAAACACATTCTTATTTTTCTGACTGTACATTTTCGACTTATTCAATATTCAGGAACTATGGCAACAATACAACCATACCAGTGCGAGCTTGAATATTCAGAGGAGGAATTAATTGAAAGCGGAAGAAGTGAAAATGATGGGGAATCGGACGAGAGTCGTGATGATCAATCACCGGAGCCTGAACCCATTCACATGGAAGAAGTTTCCACATGGTGTATCTGTGATGGTTGCAAGGTTATGCCTACCGAGGTGGAGAACTGCTGCTGCTGAGAAAACTCTGGATGCTTGGCCTACATAGCCGAAGAAGACAACCCACTGCTATGCGTTACCAAGCTGCTTGCCTCACAAGATCTGTGTTGCGGATGATGATGATCCTTATGCACAAACTTCGAGCAACAGTTCACCCTCGTAATCCAAGTAATGAGTCTGTTTACTCTAGATCTCATGTATGTTTGACAACTGAGATGGCTAACATTTGATGCGGTTCTCCTCCGTCATTGTAACTTCGATCGATCACTGTAATTGAATACTAATGTAAGACCAGAATAGACATCACTGGAATTCACGTCCAAACAATTACATTTGTTTCACCTTGAAATTAAAAAAAATATTGCCCTACGTCCCAAACTGTCCTTGCTTCAATGGGCGTTTACATTTATAATTTTTCGATACTTCGAATCACAAATACTTTATCTTGAAAGCTACTTTAAGGGTAACAATACCATCAAATTTAGGGGAAGTTTCAAACTAAATAAGTATAGTTATCTGGTTAATTTTAGTAAAACATTTCTGGTTCTCTTTTACAGTTGGTACAGGCTGGTGGTCTATTGTGCGTTCATGGAAGGCTTGGAATCCACGTTCGACGAGTAATAACTGCCTGGGTCGGTCGAGCCATAAGTGCAAAATTCCCCAGTGACAATGGACAGTACAAAAAGATTTGTACACATAGTACCGCAACCGCATCAATACAGTTTGTAGTTTGTTTGTGCCATCTACATTACCAAAGTACTTTTTTTTTTTAAACAGTTAATATGAATAGTTGTTTGTATTTTTCAGCAAGTCAAAAACACATCCAACCGTCTAGGAGGTTCATGAAAGACGTTTAGTGGCGTTTTGCGCTCGACTCATGCCGAGCCATGCCCCTTCAGTATCAATGGCAATTTGCACCTATGACCTTGCGCTCCCGAGGGGGTGTTTTGCTTTTGCTTGGCCATGTGAGGAGAAGCCTTACACTTACCTTGCCCCTGGCAAAACAAGTTATTGGACTCAGACAGGCAAAAACTCACACTTAGACTAATCGTTATAATAAAAATGAACATTTTAATTTATAGGCCTTTTATTCACTCAATATATATATGTACTCAGCATACAAAAACATATACTCCAATATATATAAACATACAGAAAAACGGCATCACTGTTAGCAAGGAAGCAGAAGTCACCTTCATCTTAGCCACTACAACACTGCTTAGTCCCAGAGCAGGTAGGTGAAGAGATCACTCGTACTAAAGGGCTCTGAGGCGGAGCGTCCTCCCTCTCAGCGAGACTGCATCACCCGAGGGTCCAAGTTCTAACTGCCTTCCACAGAATACCCTCTTCTCTTTAAGGGGGCATGTCCCCGCCCTTCTAAGTTGCGACTACCCCCGGACGAAGTGCAGATCACAAGTGGAAGGGGCAGAAAGTGGACAAAAGCAGTCAGGAGTGGAAAACCCCAGCGCCCCTCTCGTTGTATTAATTCCCAGAACTCCTTATCATGCACCTGCAGAACGCTCCGACTCCCCTCCCGTATTCGTCCTTCAGAGGACAATACAATAACTATTCTCAACAGTTCGCCCACTCAGCAACAATATTTATGTAGTTTTGTGACCTTGCTCTGCTTTCGCTATTGAAATACTTGTTCATTTTACCCTGCCCGCGGAGACGCAGGCTTTTATTGCGGTGATGGGAGAGGAGTGTCCAAAATGGCTGCTCGTATTTCACATAAGCATTACAGGGGGCTGGGTGCATGGGGATGATCAAGGTGCCCAACACCATGCACATTTCAAAGGAATCTTCCGCACTGCCACCATTGTCCACATGGCCTCCCCAGACCTGGTGTCTCCAGACTCCCCTTTGAAGACCCAGTCCCTGCAATCAACATATGTATGTATCCTGTGAACCTTAATTCTGGCCTATTGCGCTCGTCTCATGCCCGCCCCCAACCCCTCCAGTATCAATGGCAGTTCGCACATATGACTGTGAGCTCCCGAGGGGCTGGGTGCTTGGGTAGAAGGATGTCAAACCTTGGCATTGAGGCTGTGTGCATGTCACACATTCACATGCACACCCACTTTTCTAAGCCTTTATAAACACCTTGATAGTTCACTAGGGAACATCTCTGCAATCCACAAGGTATATCGCCATCGATCTACTTGTTAGCAGGCTTGCTCAATTTGCTCATCTGTGCGTCCAAGTAAGGGTTGGTCAACTATTTTGTTCTGTAGTTTCATCGATCGCTGCTCGGAAAGTTTGAATCGTTTTATACCCAAATGTACACTGTATTCTCATTTTAATTTATCACCATTATCAAACGTTTTATGTATTTTTATCTCTGAAATTAGCACATTTGAATGCAGAGCATTGTATCAGAATGCAATGTTTCGTAGTCCATGTTTTCAACGCATGTTTACTTTTGGTGTTTCAAAGTCTATTGAATGGACTAGTAATACGTTACAATTCGCGGTATACCAATGAGTTCTTATGATTACACATTGGAACAGAGTTTTTTAAAAAATTTGAAACAAAGTTTACAAACAAAGCTATGTGATCGTGACTTTGCTCACACTTATACTTTATTCATTTTAATAATTATTTATATTTCTTTACAGACATTTCAAGAATGCCTTCATGTATCGTTATTGATTGCCCTAATGTGAGCCATGTCAAAACTCCTGGCACAGTCCCAAGTCTTATAATAAGCAGTGTCGCAGAGCAATTTGCTATGCAATTCTGTAGATTTACTAATTAAATTGGCACTTGTGTAGCAAAGCTAGCTATTTAAGTTACCCTGTTCAATGAAAGCACAGCTCACCCTAGCATTCCTCTCTTGCCTTCAGAGCCCTCGCCACCCTCGATTCTCTGTTGACTGCAAGTTCAAAGGGGCTAACGGAGAGAGAGTGCAGCAGTAATCATCCCCTTCACTCATGCATGTGCCAAAAGGCCTGTGTGGGAGTGCTATGCACATTTTCTTTTTCAAATAATTGCAAACCAGAAATAAATCGGGATAATACTGTTATTAAGCTAACTGTATCCTGTCTGCCAAAGTCCAGTATGTGTTTGTTATTTTTTTTTAAAGGCTTTCAAGTCCTTTTCTAAAAATGTAATTGGTTACATAATGCATAATTACAGTATTGCTACTGTAAAACACTGCATCGTCTCCATGCTTTACAGTTAAGTGTATCTAAATATCAGTGTCCACTAGATTTCATTTTGGTGGCGAAGATGCATCATATGACGAGTGGACACGTTTGAAAACGTACATGACCATGCAGCCAAATGCCTTTAGGGCAAACCTAGTTCTGTAGGCTGCTGGTTACATACCACTTGCAACTGTTGATCAACCCATGAGCTGATCCCATACATGACATGACATTCCATCTTACCATACTGCTTCAGACCTGCTACCATGAAAGTGAGATGGCCGCAAACTACAATAGTCTGCCTAGTTTGTCCAGTTCTCTGCCTGCTACGCCATCCACACTGCTTAGTCTTTTACATAATGAATACATAAAGCTAACTTGATATTTACTTGAAATATCGATCAATAGTTTAATCCGGTCTGTACATCTAAAGACCCACAGCAAATTGTACACCGTAGTTGGCTTCCAGATCTCACTTTGCTCTATGATTACGATTGCATTATATATTTGCACCTGCAGTAGAGAGCTGGCCAAACAGTTTTCAGAGCCTTTTATCATATCTATTTATTTGTGTCCATTCATGCAGCTAACCTTTTTACAGACACTCATCCAGGGCTCACAAAAGTATTTTCGCCCACTTGCATAGTCGAGTAGATTTTAAGGAGGGCCAGTACCATTTGCAGGGGATGTTGGAAACATTTAAATAAACTTCACTTTGTTTGCAGTAAATGTCAAAAAAAGTTTAACTGTATGGCTGGCCTCTGGGTGGCAGCAGTGTGCCAAACTAAAGTGGGTTTGTGGTCACATGCACCATTTTACAGAAAGTGAATTTAAATTTGTTGTCACCCGTTGCCATGGGTCTAGTACTGGGGTGCACAAGATACGGCCCGCGGGCCATATGCAGTGTTAGGGAGAATTATCTTATAAGACTAATTTCCCAAACCTAGTGAGTCCCCCAGCAGCTTTGCTGGATTTTTGGGGTTTGTTTTTTTCTCCTGCTAAGAGTGAGACTCTTTTCCACCCACTCTTAGACATGATTTGAGGTGCTTTTTGACTTAGTATGTGTTCATGGGATATGGGATAACCTATTTCTACTCCAAAGGGCATCATCTGTTTTTGTATGCGTTACACAGCACCCTCAGTGCAGTAACACAGGGGTGTCATAGTGACTCCCCACATAGACTCCATACCCTGGGACTGACTACTGTCTCCCAGAGCATGTAAAGTCACCATTGACTTTACTAGTCCTAAATTGTGAAAAGAACCAGAACACACCATCATATTGTGGAAGTACTGGTAGGGGTAATTCAATTGCCCCTGGGTCTGTTTCCAAGGGGGCACTGTGCAGTCCCCCCTTGTCGAGTTTCTGGCTGGTGGCAGTGGTTACCACGCAAAATATTCCTTCGGAATATTCTCTATGGGGTTTTCCCATTGATTTTAAAACGCACCACTTTTTGGTGCAATGTTAAAGATATCGCTGCTTTATTTATTTAATATTAAATCCACGGTTGGGTCTTTTTGCCAGAACTCGGTTCCAAAATTGCGTTTGTGTCCGTCTCTGTAACTCTGACCAGGGTCGAGCCCTTTGTTCACTATTTTGGCGTGCTTCTCCAAAGAAGCCCTCCAAACGGTGCCACTCTGTTTGGGTTCCACAGGAAGGGTGGAGGGGGGAATTGGCACCCTGGAATGCGTTGCCTTAGCAACCCAAGTCGCACTCTACTCCGATTGGCCCAGTGGTAAGCCGCCCGGCTCACCACTTAGCATGTGTGATTGACAGCTAGGCTGATGAATGGGGGTTTTTCTGCATAAAGGCAGGGCCTTTTGGACTGGAACTTCAGAAGTCACCACAGGACCTAAGAATCCGAAGAGGGAAGAAGCTGAGCCATCTGCAACTATGACACCACCGGTGAAGCCCTGCTGCAACTACCTCACCACTTTCCCGACGACAAGAGAAGATCTTCTGCTGGACGAGTCTTCTTCCTCTGAGCTGGTGGGATCAACCAGTTCGCCCTTTTTGCCTACCGAAGACGTCTCTTGGTCGAATCGCCCGTGCCAAGCACCCCGGCGGCTGGATAGCCAAGCTTCACCACTTTGACCGCGAATAAAAAAGGACTGCACCTTTTAATCCGGAACTCCGCGGCTGGTTTCATCACTGGGCAGTGCAACGACTCAAAGTTTCCTCCTCAACGAGATCCTCTCTTCCCCTGGTCGGAACAACGAACTGCAACCATTGCCAGGAACAACTGCCACCGCTGGAGCTTCCTCTCTCTTAAGGTACTGTGTCCTACCTGGCCTCCCTTTCTACAGATTGATAAAGTTGACCCTTAAATCCTTGGCTTTCTATACTGGGTTGACCCCAGACCTTCTAACTTTGTTTCTTGAACTAAACTAACCTCTTTTGAACAATCTGCAAAGACTTTTAGTGCAAATTAAACTGTGTGATCCTGGGCACATTTCGCTTTGCTCCATTTAAAGTGGGCCTGGCCTATGAACTTTGGCTCTACAGTATATTCTGCCTTTATTCCCTTGCTCTGACTCTTAAAAAGTGTTGAGACGGTTTTGTTCTTATGCTCTGCCTTTTTCTCTCCCACTATCCAAACTATTGGAGTGCCATCTTAGTTAAGCGCTCACATCGGTCTTAACAAATAGTGGTGTTTTAACTCTGATTTGTCTAATAGTTATTAAGGGAGGTGTGTATACTTTATCTGACTGTGTTTTAACTTGCTTTTGATATGGAGTGCTAGTGTATTGCCTAAAGTGTGTTTTAAATAAATAAATATATACTTTTTATACAAAGCTCTGGTCAGTGTTTGTTTGCTCTACTGTGTTTTGGCCCTATTGTGTTTACTCTACATACTGCCCTACTCTTCTTGAGAGAAGTTTGACTGCTCAGCCACAGCTACCAGGTAAATCTGGGTGGTGCAGATTGCTACCAATTGGGTTTACTGCTTGCTCCTGTAGTCTTAATCTTTTTGCAGTGTTCCCCAAGGGAACTGCACAGGATGCTGCCTAACATGCAGCCCGCGGTATTGCGCTTTGCGGCCCCCTGAAGAACAGGACTTTCATAATGAAGTGCGGCCCACTTCAAGCAACAGAAAACAAAGCTGGCCACACTTCATTATGAAAGTCTTTGAAGCATGACATGTTGCTGGCATAGGCGAGGCGTCCCAGGAGGTGGGTAATTGCCTTCCTAATTGATGGCCTGTCCCCCTCCTCCAAAGAACTCTTTGCAAGGGCCTTAACGTTGCTCCTTAGCCCAGCCATCATTTGCGTGCTAGCAGGCTCCATTTGCACAGCCAGTGTTCTTTCATCTGGCCTGAAAGGGACACCACAGGAAGCAATGGGCCATGAATATCACTGGGGTGGGGGCCATCACTGATAAAAGCAGGCTACGTACATGGTGGGCACACTTTAGTTTACCAAATGTGCAATTTACACTGGTAAAAAAAAAAAAAACACAAAAGACATTTCCAAACTGAAACATGCTTCTGGAATTTACATTCATTAGTTTTCTTTGAAGCACGTTTATTTATTTTTTGTCTGACTGTCACAAATACCCTGTTGGTTTTGCTCTTTCCTTTGTGTTTTTTCTAAAGCTGTTATATGCTTGTCAAGCTTCGTATTCACAAATAAATGCTTCTTTTGCACTGACAGCAGTTATCAGGAAATTAAACTGTGGGTTGATGGGTGAGCAAAAATTCCCCCACCCTCACCCGGAATATAAGCAAGCTACCAGCCCAACATATCCCCTGGCCGCATACATTTGATAGCACTTATTTTTATAAGGAATTGCAAAGTCATAGGATTTGCAGCCAGTTTTAAATATATAACATCTTAGCAACAGTCACTCAACCTGCTGAGCTACCCCGGTAGCTTTCTTCTGTAGCACCTGTCTATGTGTTCATTAATGTATTCAAAAATCACTATTACCAACAGTGCAGTTCATGTCCATGACTTCAAAGTCAACAGTATTTCATCTCCATCCGACCCTGTGCATACATTCTTTGACGGTGCACCAGTGGCACCTCTCCATAATGGGCAAGGTTGCACCGACCCACAGCTCTAGACAGAGAGGAAGGGAGAGGCTGTTCCAGAGTAGGGAGCCAGTCGGGGAAAGAGATCGGCCGCCAGCTTGCTGTTTAGAGAAGCGCTTGACACGCATTGAGTTTGCACTGGAACAGCATAGAGATCTGGAGGGAGAGTATTTGGTGAGAGCCTATTGTAGATGCTGTGGTCCCCAGCCCCAGAAAGCCTTATGGATGATGCAGAGGGATTTGAATTTAATCCTTGAAGCAACCAGGAGCCAGTGGAGACATTTTAGGACAGGAGAGATGTGGTCCCCGGGGTTGAGGCCAAGGATAAGTCTTGCAGCTCATTGGATTTTATCCAGTGAGCCATGTAAAAAAGGGGCATTTTGCTTCCCCAACCTTGCATGGCCGATTGGGAATACTGGCTGATGAACTGCATGTGTGTATGTATGAGGGAGGGGCTCCTGCGCCTCCTACCACATACAAAGGGAGATGGGCTCTTAGTCATCAGCGCTCCGGCTCTTGGGTTCATGTGCACGAACCAGGAAGCGCTCTTTGCTTCTTTTTTATGCCACGCAGGACTTGTAGCACTGGGAGGAAACATCAGGACCATGGCAGAAGGTACTTTAATTTAAATTGTGTATGTCATTGTGTGTGCTTGCGTTTTAAAATTATTCCCGGGGTGGTGGGGAGGAAGACCCACAGCCACCCCCAACACCTCGATTGGTTTGGGCTCCCTTGCTACGCTCCATCACACTGGCATATTTGGGGGAAATATTTACACCCCTCCAATTTAGTACACAATTTTATCAACACTAGTGCTATAAAGCATGGTAATAAGCAGGATAGAAAAAAAACTATATTGGTTATATTTTCTTTCATGGCCTGTACACACCACCTTTGTATGATGCTTCAAATAAAAGTATTGTAAAGAGAACATTCATTTATTGCCCCGGTGACAAAGCAATGTTGATAGTGGGTATTGAAGTCTTTTGTGGCAGTACTTCTGAAAGCAGAGGTGTTTTGTGGTGGCGTGTGGAGTCCTGTAGTCATTAATGTGGACAGATCACTCATCAGCCACATCTGCACATCTCTTTTTCACCTGCAGGACAGCCAGTTCTGTTAGGTCATTGCTGCTGGGCGTGCGGGGATGATTCTGTTCTCACACTATTGATAACATGTTGAAGCCCAGGGCCAAATCAGTTTTTCTTTTGGCTTGTTAATAACGTGTACTACAGAATTGAAAGCACAAATAGAAATAAAGACAAGAAGTACACCGCAAAATGCCCATTTGTTCCCCCACATACTTACTATAAATGTCTGAGGGGGGGGGTCGTGGCCTGCCAGGCTACCCCACACAAACAATCTGGCCCCCGGTAGGCAGCTTAAGGTACATTTGGCCCTCTGGCAAAACTAGTTGTGCACCCCTGGTCTAGTACATGTCTCTTCAGTCGAGTGGGTAAACTAAGTTACTCAACCTGCGGGTCTAGTGCAATTTTAAAGAATTTGTAAGGCCTGACTTATCTCACTAATGTCTTACTTCAGCAGGAACAAAAAACAGCTGTATTGTTG
Source organism: Ambystoma mexicanum (assembly GCF_040938575.1). Lineage (NCBI taxonomy): Eukaryota > Metazoa > Chordata > Amphibia > Caudata > Ambystomatidae > Ambystoma > Ambystoma mexicanum. Next base: position 171,232,797 of record NC_090924.1, on the reverse strand, counting down.
CTCATTTTATATCTTGGGTACAAGTATCTTCTGGTGGCATTAAAAACATTAGTACAACATTGCTAATCAAATGGGGTTGTTTGCTAATCAAGAAAAAAATGTATTAGCAAACTCTGCTAATCCATTTTTGAAAACTAATTTATGCCTTGCAGTCCTGCATGTATTCCCAAAGGATTTGGATTGAATAAGAACATGGCTTTCAAATTGCGGATTTCCATTATCCTAGATTGAATGCAGAGCCAAGGATGTCTTGGAAAACGTGAGGGGCAATTGATTCTGCGTCATGTACTTCTCAGACGATATCTATGAAGCATCCAACTACACTAAAAAGCGTTACCTCAGACATCTTTGCAAATTACTTCCCAATGCAGTTCCAACAAAATTTCAATACACGCTGGCTCCGGTGAGTAGTGGACGAAGAATTGGTTATGTATGTTTCTATATAAAAAGAGTGCTCTCTATACATATGATCTTGCAATCTAATAAATTAGTATAGGGAAAAGGTAACAAGACCACCATTTTTGACTTTTTGGGGAATATGTACACCGATGTTATATTGCAAGTTGCGCTCGCGACAAAGCACTGTACTTTTAAAATTTTTCACTTTAGGCTGCTTTATGTCTAGCAACATTTTTGCTTATTTTTTATTTTTTTATTTGTTGGTTAACGTGTCTTTCTTTACGTAGAGCTCACTGCTGGAAGTACAGACTTTTACCTATAAGGAAACCACAGACACGTCGATTATACCAATGGTGAGGCCAAACCACATGCACAAAGTAATGTTTTTGAATATTGGACATATTCAAATTTATAAAAAATACTAATGTACCTTTTCAATTTTACTCTTTTCTCATTATATACGTAATATAAAGGAGCAAGATTAATTATCGATCACTATTCAGGAGTCAACAGCAACATCACTCACTTATCAAGTAATCATTTTATACTAATCCTTTATATGCGACTGAACAATACATGCATGTGGCCTACTTTGAATTGAAACATATTAAAGATTACGTATAATATTAGTTATTGAGAAGAAGTAGTGTCTTGTATGAGTGTCTCTCAATATGGACCATTGTCTGCATCTGAGATTAACTTTTACTTTTTTTGCTTTTACATCTGTATTAAAACAATGTGGCGATCCATTAAAGACCGTTGAACGCAATTAGTGCCTTTATTGGTTCAAATAGTGGATACTCCACAGAGGCAGTACTATTATTGTACACTGTAAAGGTACGCTCAATGTTATTATATGCAATTGAAGTGTGGGGTCACCGTTTTCGGTCCCAAGTAATGATCGTAGAGGCTACAATACTGAGAAAATGACTGTGCTTGCCGAGTAATACCCCGAGTACCTGTATCTTGAATTGAACATGAAATGTATCAAAGCAGAATATATTCATCGTTCAGTTATGAGTTATGTTAATTTGGTACAACTAGATAATGGCACTAATGTGGTCGCCCATATGCGTGCATTTTTGAAGCTATTTAAGTGCATTCAACTGGGTGTTCTAGGAAATGTTATGAATATGTACACACATTGGAGTATTGGCTTTGAAACAGTAGTTAGTACCATACCTAGAAAGATTTTTAGGAGGTGGCTCAAGAAGAAAATAAGAGGACATTGTAACGAGTCACATTTAATATCTTTGGCTTCAAAAGGCACATAGTGGAGAATTTTGCCAATACTACATGAATCGTGTGCAACCCTCCCCCCCCCAATTATATCAAAGCCTATCCCAGCCCATATGTGTTTAGAACTTATCTCATCATGAAGTTCAATCTTTCATCAGTGTTGGAGATAAAAGGTGCATGGGCCGGTATAATGCAAAATAAACGGCTTTGCAGATTATGTGGCTGCCCCGAGATTGAATCACTGTATCACTTATTGATGTGTTGTGAAAGCTTAAATGCACTAAGAATATTGTTTCTTAAATTCTACAATAATCAGATCAACATGAATAAGTTTGAAGGGTTATGGTCTCTGTTTTCTGCAAGGTGATGATCTGAATTTAATATATTTTTTAGTAAAATTTTATTTGAGAATTGAATTGATTTTAAAATGTATTGAGTAATGAAGTGTTATGCATACATGAATGCTTTTATGTGTTGTATCCTGGTTGATATGTATTTCCTTGTTTTATATTGTATTGTTTTATGTGTTGTATATACAAAGCCTATTAGCTGAAAGTATATTAAATAAACTGAAACTGAATTAAAACAATGACTTTTTTTTGTTAACCTTTATTTTTTGTCAGCATAACCAGAGTATATTGGATTACAATCGGTAACAAGCCATGCAAGATCTTACAAGCTTAGCATTTCTATTCAGGAATACAGGTCAAGAGGCATCAGATAGATATCGAAGACAATTCTCAGTGGCACATCATACACATAAGCAGTTACAGCGGGCATTCAAACATTGGGGGTAAGGTTGGACAGGTAGGACTTGAAGTCGGCCCATATATCTCTGGGGCGGGATGTGGGAGGCAACAATGCCAATACAGCTCCTCTGCGTTTTGGGCCCAGTTGAGTGCCATCAACCATGTTTTGCTATTGGGCAGGGTGGTATCCTTCCACTTCTATAGTATACATTTCTTAGCCAACACGTAGCCTGTATTTACAAAGGAAAATTAGTCTTTTTTGGTAGGTTCTCCCACACACCAAACTATGCTCCCAAGGGCGAGCGTTCCAAGGGCAAGTCCACAATTTACGACAGTGTGTCTAATACTGAGTTCCAGAATGCCTGCAGGACCAGAACATGTGCATATGGTCAGCTTGGGCATAACAGCATCTAGGACAACAGTGTTCAGCAGTTTGGTACATTTTCCTATGTTTCATAGGGGTATAATACATCAACATTTTCTATTGCATACATCCAAAATTGAAAAACATTTTTGGTGCGACCACACATACGATTCCACTGCACATCAGATAGTTCGAACCCCACATTTTCAGACCAGCTAATCCTTGCCCTGGAGATCGGGTTTGGTTGTTTATTCAACAGTATTTTGTATACTGTCGAGAGTAGTCGTCGACTACCACTGGAGTTGGCAATATATGCCAATATCTCTGTTTCAGGGGGTTCAGTCCGGAAATACAGCCATTGTGCCATCACATCCGCTCGTATTCTATAATACTGCATTAGTTCCACCCCTGTGCCAGTGTGCCCTTGCCACCAGGTTAGCAGAGAGATAGATTTTCCATCCAGAAACAGATCAGCCATTGCGTTATAAGCCAGGCTGTCCCACTGCATCCAGGAGGAGCAGTGCCCCTCCCACACAACGCGCTCCACGACAGCTGACCAAGGATCAGCTGATGAGACTGCCGCGCCTGCTAGCCCCTCCTCTCACGCTTTAAAGTGAGGGGAGGCACATTGCCAGGCGAAACCGCTGTCTGGCGAAGGCCTGTGGAAAAGGCCAGCGCCGCTCTCTGCAGCTCTCCACTGCTCGACGGTGCACAAGGCGCCACCATACCTCCACCTGCAAGGTAAGGCCTCCAGCAGCCGCATTTGCAAAACTCCCCACATTCCATATCCCCTATTGGGCAAAGCTGCCGCCAACACCCAGTGCCCCCCTCCCTGCTGCCTCAGAAACACTCGACTTCGGTGGCGTACCCTTCCTCCCCTGCCAATCACCTATTCTCCCAGCCAGGCGGTCCGCAATTCGAGATTGGGTCACAGATGTCCACCCCTTTCACAACAACGCCGCCATGACAACCACCTTTATCTTGTGGTTAATGCCAGGGCCCATAAGCCTGGTGCCTCAAAGGCCCAGTCACAAACACAGACTTATGTAGGAGCATGTATGCCCTCTCTTGCAGCCAAAGCAGGGCACATGCCCACACCTGTGACTCTCTATGGTCCACAGCAGCTACACCCTCTCTCTGCGAGTACCATGCCCAAAACTTACTTGCCACCTGACCTTGCACCGTATACTACGCCTGAGCCCCCTGTGGCACCCATGCTCAATGTTGACCCTGCACTGGATACTATGCCTGAGCACCCCTGTGGCACCCATGCTCAATGTTGACCCTGCACTTTATACTATGCCTGAGACCCCTGTGGCACCCATGCTCAATGTTGACCCTGCACTGTATACTATGCCTGAGCCCCCTGTGGCACTCATGCTCAATGTTGACCCTGCACTGTATACTATGCCTGAGCCCTTGTGGCACCCATGCTCAATGTTGACCCTGCACTGTATACTATGCCTGAGCCCCTAAGGCCCCCACTGCCCCACCGTCCACAGTGAAGGATACCTCCAGGCTGACTCACACTCTTAGCTGTGCCTTGGTTAATGCACGCTCAGTTCCTGCCCATGCCCTTGACATTAATGACCTCATCGTCAAGGACAACCTAGACCTCTTAATAATTACGGAGGCATGGCTTAATGAAAGCTCTGGCCCGGCACTAGCTCTCGCTATCCCACCGAGGTACTCCATTTTCAGAAAAGCCTGCACCTCCCAGAGAGGTGGGGGTGTGGCCCTCATTGCAAGGGAAACCCTTGCTATCAGAGAAGCGGAAGGGCAACTTGATCACCACTGTGACTATCTCCCTTTGAAAATCAATGTCTCCCACAATTCGCACCATAGCTCTGCACATTGTCTACAGACCCTCGGGTCCCATCACAGACTTTCAGGACACCCTCATCCTCTGTCTGACAACATCAAAAAGACGTCTCAAGTCATTCTTCTGGGAGATCTTAACCTGGGGCTTAATGACCCTTAATAACCCTAAGGACCCCCATGCCAAATCCCTCCCTAACCACCCTGGGCTTCTTACATTCTACTTCCGGACCAACCCACATCAAAGGGTGCACACTTGACTGGATCAGCCATCACAACTTTTCTATCCAATCACTATATTCAATTCAACCTTAACACAAAGAAAGGGTCCCCTAAGCCCATCTCCCCCTGTCCTGCAGCCCTCGCAAGGAGCTCCCGCCAATTGACAGCTGAAAACCTAGCACCATTGCTCTTTATTCCAGCTTTGCAGGCCCCATTCCCCAATAACCCAGAGACCTTAGCTAACACCTTCAAAGACGTCATCACTCAAGCAGTGGATACCGTTGCACCACTCGCACTTAAAAAGCCAAAAAAGCCAAACACTCCCAACTCCAACTAAAGAACTTCTTGACCAATGTTCTCACAAGAGGCTTGCTCTCGCCGCATGGAAAACCAGCCCTTCAGAAGCTACCAGAAGTGCCTTCAAGGCCATCTCCATATCTTATAAAGCTAACATTACCATAGCTAAAGCCACATCCTACAACTCTAGGATTAATGACTCTAAATCAGGTACCAAAGACATTTTCACCATCTTCAGGGAGTTGGAAAAACCCTCCTCTCCCTCCCGCCTCAAGGATGAAAGCTGGTGCAACAGTATTCAATCTGCCATGCTAGACAAACTCTACTCTCTTCAAAACAAAATCCGGGGACATCAGAATGCCCTCAACCGCCACATTTCCAACCTTCACAGCAAAACACCCTTGCCCGCCAAAACTGAGTATTCCCCTCCCTTTGATTTCAAGGACATGACTGAGTTGGAAGTCATCTCCCTCCTCAACCTTCCAACTGCAAGGGAGACGCATGTCCTGCCCAACTCATTAAAGACTCGGCACATATCCTAGCACCCTTCCTAACCGCATTAACTCCTCCTTCCAGGCTGGCCACGTTCCAGCTGGACTCAAGGAAGCGTGGGTCCGCCCACTCCTAAAAAACATTCCCTAGGGGGGGCCTGGCTCGAAGCCACCACGAGTGGAATGGCTTCTTAGGAGCTCCTGAAAGGCCCACCGCGCCGCGGCTACAAACGACGCTTCCAGTCCCCGTTATGGAGTGAAACTAAAATGACCGTTGCATGAATACCGCCAGCAGCTGTCTACTGAGTGGGATCCCGCGCCATGGCCGGAGTGTGAAGTTCCGGTAATTTTTTTTTTTCCACACGGGTCTGCGCTCGTATCCAAGATGGCGGCCGCGGAGCTCAAACAGAGGAGTTCCTCCGTGCAGGGGTGGGGCGGGCACGCTGAAGCAAACAAAGCCGCCTAACGCACATAGCTCTCCAGCCCGCACTGACTCTTTCTCACACCCCGAAACTGGTTCAACCCTAATCACCCCGCACAGCCCCGGAAGCAGACCATCGCACACAAGACTGTGGGCCGACATAGAACTGAGCCAACTTTACCAGAAGCTGTTTCGGGCCGGCTCTCATCCCCACCGCCTCCCTTCTATCCCGCACGGGGGGCACTGGCTGCGGTCGACCGGAGTGGAGCTGCTCCTCCCCCGGGAAGTGAGGAGACGGCAAGCGGAGAACATCTAATCAGCTCACCCCTAGCCACCACTCCGACAGCGACTGCCCCTCTACCAGTCTAATCTCCAGGCCCGGCCAGAGGGATCCACCACTACGCTTTTCCTGCCTTGCCCCGCAAGCCACGACTGGACTGCACCCAAACCCTCAGCCCGGCGGTTCTCGACACGTAGTGAATCTACGCCAGCACAGATCACCCGGATCATATCTCACTGGGCCTGTAAAGCCGCAAACTTGCGGGTCGACACAGAGTCCCCATACCTCTCGGAAAAACAGAGCAGAACAGCACCGACATCTTGAAGGTGAGTGTCAGAATCCAGTTGCCCACGTCGTGTAGCCGAAGAGTTCTTCCTCCCGATGGAACCCTCTGGCCCCAGGAACGGACAGCCAGAGCGATCAATCAGAGGAAAGAACGGATACCTGGTGAGACCCAGAGGACGCAGGAGTTGTAATGTAGATGACGCAAAAGTTGTAATGCCGAAGTCAGGGTGGTACGAGTAGCCGAGGACAGGCGTTGGATCTGTAAGTGAGGAGTTAACACGATACAGATAATATAACAACCGCCCTTCTGACCAAACCCGAACACAACAGAAAGAATGCAATACGTTGATCCCAATTCCGATAACAACCCCTAGGCTTACCGTTACTCCGGGGAGAATCAGATGGAACCAGGAAGAGAAGAACTCCGAAGTCCACAATGCAGAATACCAGCAAAACTCCACCACCTATCCCGCCGGCACGAGGACGCCTAATACACACTAGGGTGGAAGTTTCATAAGTTCCAAGTTCAATAATCAGAAAGTTCAAGAGTTCCAAGGTCAACAATCCAAAGTTCAAGAGAAGTTCCTCAAAATACCCAGATGCAGTCCAGATGATTGATGATCCAGAAGATAACCGAAGAGCAACCAAAACCAATGGGCGAAGGCTAGGAAATCCGTGAGCGGTCCGAGGTCGAAGAATGATGCGGGCAGCAAACCAGAACAAGGCAGTCCAAAATCCAAAGCCAGGTAAACGGTCCGGGTCGAGGCAACGAGGTAATCAGAAATGCTGGAGGGAAGGGGAAGGGAAAGGGACAGAACCGGGATGATAAGGAAAACTGGATACAAGGTACAAGATACGAGGCGCCACCAATTCTTAATCAGAAGCACCGATCTGGAGTGTAGGCGGAGAATATAAAGGTGAGGTCACATGACAGCGTTCCGCGGCTTTCAGCGTCGACCGTGGGAAACGCTGAGAGGACGCCAGCGTTGCCATGCCAACTTCCAAGCCCCTGGTTGTAGTGTTCTTAAAGGGCTATGCATCCGTTTCTTGACACTGCTTACACGCCGGTACATGACAGTTTCCTCCCTCAAAGGGGGTGTCACCCCCCGAGCAGACCAGAAACGAGACAATAGGGCCGGAGCATGGATGTTTCCCACAGGTTCCCACGTACGGTCTTCGGGACCATAGCCCTTCCAATCGACCAGATAGAGACGTCTGCCCCTTCGGACTTTAGTATCCAAGATCGCACCCACCTCATATTCATCAAAACCACGCACCCTAATCGGTGGTGGATGAGCAGGAAGTCTGGTAGATGGGTGGCATGGTTTCACTAGAGAGACATGGAATACCGGGTGTACCTTCCATTTTGCAGGAAGAGCCAATCGGAGGGCCGCAGGGTTAATAACCTGCAGAATGCTGTAGGGACCCACAAACCGAGGCAACAGGGATCTTCGACCAGGCAGGCGTAGATTTTTTGTGGACAGCCAGACCTTCATCCCCGGTCGGTAGTTAGGAGCCGGTGAGCGATGTGCATCTGCCGATGACTTAGTACGTGACTGGGCCTGTAATAGTTGACTCTTAACTAAAGCGTGGGTATCTGATAGGTTCCTAAGACAACCAGAGGCAGCCGGATTTTGTAATGGCCAATCAGCAATACTGGGCAAAGAACGGGGGTGCTGGCCATATAGTGCAAAGAACGGAGATACACCTGTCGCCGTATGCATAGAGTTATTGTAGGCGAACTCGGCCAGAGGTAGAACAGAAACCCACGTATCTTGGCGTTGGTGGGTAAGACATCGTAGATACTGTTCCATGGTGGCGTTAAGCCTCTCTGTTTGCCCATCGGTTTGTGGATGGTATGCACTAGAGTACCTGCCGTCTATACCCAACGTTGAAGTCATGGCTCTCCAAAAACGAGAAGTGAACTGTGGTCCCCGGTCAGTAACAAGAATGGAAGGCAGACCGAATCTTCGGTAGACGTTCTTCAAGAACAGTTCCGCCAAAACCGGAGCAGAAGGAATCCCCTGGCAGGGTACAAACAGGGCTGATTTAGTGAAATAGTCCACGACCACCCATATATAGTGTCGTAGCCGTCGACTACCGGAAGTTCTACTACGAAATCCATAGAGACCATAAACCAAGGCTTGTCTGGAATAGGCATGGGTTGAAGCAGGCCCACCGGTTTGCCCGGTTGATGTTTGCACTGTGCACAAATGGCACAAGAAACGATGTATTCCCGAACATCGTGTGACATGGAGGGCCACCAGCACCACCTTCTCAAAAGGTCAATAGTTTTCCCAGTACCTGGATGTGCCGCTACCGCTGAATCGTGACACCATTGTATGGCGGTGTGTCTTGTGTCGGAGTCAGGCACATATATTTTACCCTCCTTATAAGGCAATGAATTGATGACCTCCAACCCCAGGCTAGAAATCTCGGAGGGAGTAGTTCTCACCCATTCTTGTATCCTAGTTTTCAGAGAGGGGCGCAAGGTACACCCACACACCACTTGATTGGGTAATAGAAGAGCTCCTTTAAGCTCGGATGGTTCAGGGACTCCATGGATGCGGGAAAGAGCATCAGCCTTCGAATTCAGAGAACCAGGGCGATAGGTAATGGTGAAGTTGAACATGGCGAAAAATTCATGCCACCTGGCATGACGTGCCGTGGTACACTTCACTGATTGCAGTGCCAAGAGATTCCGATGATCAGTAAACACTTGAACTGGTTCGGAAGACCCCAAAAGATGATGTCTCCATACCATAAAGGCGTCTCTTACAGCCAACAATTCCCGTTCTGTGATCGTATAATTCCTCTCGTAAGAGGTGAGTTTTCTGGAGTGATACGCAACAGGATGTAAACCAGCGGACTCGGGGCAAAGTTGGGACAGGATAGCTCCCAGTGCAACATCTGAAGCATCTGCTTCTACAATGAAAGGCAAAGAAGGATCCGGATGTTGAAGGACGGGAGCCGTGGTAAAAGCAGATTTTAAGGCCTCAAAAGCCTGTTGAGCTTCCTCGTCCCATTTAAACAAACTTTTAGTGCTGGTTAGTTTAGTAAGTGGAGAGGCAATGGCTGAAAAGTCTTGGATAAACCGCCGATAGAAATTAGCAAAACCTAGGAAGGATTGCAGAGCCTTCAAGGTATCAGGACGAGGCCACTCCAATATCGCGGTGATCTTAGACTGGCTCATTTGCACTCCCCGGCTAGTGATATCATAGCCTAGGAACTCTACCTCGGTTTCATGAAACCTGCACTTGTCCAACTTAGCATACAAGTGGTACTCTCTTAGACGTTGCAAGACGTTGGAGACATGGATGACGTGAGTGTCCACCGAAGGAGAGTAGACCAAGATGTCATCTAAGTAAACGACTACGTACTGGTCTAGCATGTCATGGAATACGTCGTTGATGAAGTATTGGAAGGTCGCCGGAGCGTTACATAGGCCAAAGGGCATAACGCAGTATTCGAAGAGGCCATATTTGGTTTTGAAGGCCGTCTTCCACTCGTCGCCTTCGCGAATCCGGACGAGATTGTAGGCTCCCCTCAAATCCAATTTAGTGAACACCTTAGCTGCACCCAATTGGTCCAATAAGACTGAAATCAGAGGAATTGGATACTGGTTTCTGATCGTGACGGCATTTAAAGCACGGTAATCGATGCAAGGACGCAGGTCCCCCTCCTTCTTAGGGACAAAGAACATGGGTGAGGCAGCAGGTGAGCGGGAAGGACGAATAAAGCCAGTACTCAAGGATTTGTCAATATATTCCTTCAAAATCACGTCCTCTTTAGGGGTCAGGGAATATATGCGCCCAGACGGAATCTTAGCTCCAGGAATCAGCTCGATAGGGCAGTCATAGGGCCTGTGGGGTGGAAGTATCTCTGCCCCACGTGCGTCGAATACGTCCTGATATTTCCTGTACACCATAGGAAGGACAGTGTTAAGAACTGCCCCCACAGTATGGGTAGTTTCAGCAAGAGCATGACTTGGATTGGTGATCTCCGAACTGATAGTGAGGCATCTCCTTTCACAGTAATCCGACGGAAAACATACCTCCCCAGAATGCCAATCCACAGAAGGATTATGCAATCTTAACCAAGGTAAGCCAAGAATGAATTTAAACTGTGGTGCCGCAATGAGATCAAAGTAGATGCTCTCTTGATGACCGCAGTCGGTGATCATGGTGAGGTCAGTAGTCCGCTTCGTCACTAACCCAGAGACCAAGGAAGAGCCATCTACCGAATTTACCATTTCAGGACATGATTTGTGCATGACTGGTAGACCCAACTCCTGAGCATAAGTGGCATCCACGTAATTCCCTGTGGCGCCTGAGTCCAGGACCATCATCACGGCCCATTTCTCAGAGCCGGGAGACGACAGGGAAACAGATAGACAATAAGGACTGTAGATTGTAGGGTCTATCGAAGAAACACCCGGCATCTGGACCCCTTCAGTCACCGGGTTTTGGCGTTTCCCTGTTTCTTAGTAGGTTTTTTGGTACATTCTCGGAGTAAGTGGTCTGAACCTCCGCAATAGAAACATAACCCATTCTTTCTCCGGTGTTCCCTAACTTCAGCCGAGAGAGGAGTTCTAAGTGCCCCAATCTGCATGGGTTCCGTGGATCCAGCGGCAGGTAAAGGAACGGAGACAGCAACAGGAGGAACCGTTCTCTTTTCACCCCTCCGTGCTGCTTGTCGGGAATCGATCTGGAGAACCAAATCCAATAATTCCGAAAAAGCAGTAGGTATCACCGGAACGGTAGCCAGTGTGTCCTTTAGTGAGTCGGACAGCCCTTTATAGAAGAGAGAAGCCTTCTTCTCTTCGGGCCAATTAGTTTCCGCCACCAGCTGATTGAACTTGGCTAGATAGGACAGGAGAGGTGTACTGCCTTGTTGGAGACCAAGCAGTTCTAAATCCGTAGCTTGTGTGGCGTAACGTGTGTCGAACACACGACTCATAGCCTCAATCAGGGCGTCACAATTGTAAAGAAGATGACTGCCCTCTTCCAACAACGGATTAGCCCAGGCAGCCGCGGTACCCCCTAAATGAGATAACAGAAACGCCGCCTTAGTAGTGGAATCTGGAAAAGAGGCAGGACGACACAGAAAGTGTAGTCTACATTGGTTCATAAAGGTCCTAAAGGTCTTGGGGTCTCCACTGAAGCGTTCCGGTGGAGCCAAAGGGAACTGGGTAGCCATATAAACTGGTCCAGCACCCTGTTGAGATGGACCAGCACCTGCCCCAGAGACACTGGCCAAAGGTGGGGCAGCTGCCCCAAGGGGTTGGAACCCTGCTTGCAACTCATCAATGCGTCGCTGCGTGGCTGAATGAGCCGCAGACATATCATTACGTAAATCGGCCACCAATTGTAAAATAGTGGACAGCGTCTCATTGGTATCCATATTGAAGGGCTTCTGATTATGTCAGAATCCAGTTGCCCACGTCGTGTAGCCGAAGAGTTCTTCCTCCCGATGGAACCCTCTGGCACCAGGAACGGACAGCCAGAGCGATCAATCAGAGGAAAGAACGGATACCTGATGAGACCCAGAGGACGCAGGAGTTGTAATGTAGATGACGCAAAAGTTGTAATGCCGAAGTCAGGGTGGTACGAGTAGCCGAGGACAGGCGTTGGATCTGTAAGTGAGGAGTTAACACAATACAGATAATATAACAACCGCCCTTCTGACCAAACCCGAACACAACAGAAAGAATGCAATACGTTGATCCCAATTCCGATAACAACCCCTAGGCTTACCGTTACTCCGGGGAGAATCAGATGGAACCAGGAAGAGAAGAACTCCGAAGTCCACAATGCAGAATACCAGCAAAACTCCACCACCTATCCCGCCGGCACGAGGACGCCTAATACACACTAGGGTGGAAGTTTCATAAGTTCCAAGTTCAATAATCAGAAAGTTCAAGAGTTCCAAGGTCAACAATCCAAAGTTCAAGAGAAGTTCCTCAAAATACCCAGATGCAGTCCAGATGATTGATGATCCAGAAGATAACCGAAGAGCAACCAAAACCAATGGGCGAAGGCTAGGAAATCCGTGAGCGGTCCGAGGTCGAAGAATGATGCGGGCAGCAAACCAGAACAAGGCAGTCCAAAATCCAAAGCCAGGTAAACGGTCCGGGTCGAGGCAACGAGGTAATCAGAAATGCTGGAGGGAAGGGGAAGGGAAAGGGACAGAACCGGGATGATAAGGAAAACTGGATACAAGGTACAAGATACGAGGCGCCACCAATTCTTAATCAGAAGCACCGATCTGGAGTGTAGGCGGAGAATATAAAGGTGAGGTCACATGACAGCGTTCCGCGGCTTTCAGCGTCGACCGTGGGAAACGCTGAGAGGACATGCCAACTTCCAAGCCCCTGGTTGTAGTGTTCTTAAAGGGCTATGCATCCGTTTCTTGACACTGCTTACACGCCGGTACATGACAGTGAGGAGAGGGGAGGACTTCCCGTCCGTTTCATTATTAACAGCCCCCCTGAACAACACAGAACGAGAGGGGCATCTCCCGCCTACCCGCGGCCTCATTTCCCTCCAACGCTCCTTCTCGGGTCTTTGGATCCCTGCTTGCGGCACGTCGAGGTCTGCTGCATCTTCCCCCCTTGGTATACTAGCAATAATCCCACGCAGCAAGTCTTGCCACAGTGACCCGGCAGCCCCAAGATGTCAAGAAACAGCAAGCCCTCTAAGCAAGCGGACATTGCCTCCCTGTTAGCGAACACTACTACGGAGAGATCCAGAAAGGGGGACCCACCGGAAGATCCCACCAACATCTCCATGGCTGCAGCACCGGCAGCAACCCAGGGCCCATCTCAATCGGTCACTAAAGCCGACCTGCAAGATCTACTATCAGCCCTGATGAAAGAAATCCAAAAAAGCACAGAAGAGGTCACTAAGAAAATTAACTCTCTGGACGGGCGAATGGGAGAAATAGAACACCGAACGGCCGAGCTCGAAACGGAGGTCTGTGACCAGAGATTTGAGACCGAGCAGGACAGGGACAGGATTGCGGCCCTAGAAGCAAGATGCAACCTCCTAGAGGCAAAACAGGAGGACGCAGAGAACCGCTCTCGGAGGAATAACATCTGCTTACGAGGAATACCATCCTCCGTCCCAGATACAGAATTGAAAAGCTATGTCTCAAATCTACTCAGATTTATAATTACACTTCCAGACAGCGCACCCCTGGAGCTGGATCGGGTGCACAGAACCTCCCAAAGAAGGGAATCCACATTCCCACCGGATGTTCTAGTCAGAATCCATTTCTTTCAAATGAAGGAAGAAATTATGCGCGAAGCGAGGCAAATGCGCCAGATCACGTTCCAGGGCTCCACAATCTCGCTCTACCAAGATCTAGCCGCCTCCACGTTACAAAAGCGGAAAATTATGCGACCTCTAACGGAATGGCTACGAGACAAAAAGATCCCGTATCAATGGGGTTTCCCAACATCAGTCAAATTTAAATGGGAAGGAGCCCCGAGACAAATTCCCACGCCTAAAGAGGCAGATAAATTCATGGGCCTCAGAAAGTCTGACGGGGAGTCGGAATCAGAAGAACCGTCCCGACCCCCTCGGGAAAAACCTCCCACAGGAGAATGGTCAAAAGCCGGCAGAAGACGAAGACTCTGGGGTCCCCCTAAGAAAGACGCCTCGCTGGGATGACCAACTTGACAAGAACTTACACGAGTCCTAACAATCCCATCTCATGGGGAGAAAGCCTCTAGAATCATTAACTCTCATCTACGCCAACAGTGCGGGAGCCAGGATGAGCTCCAAAAGAATTCAGATCAGCGGCCCAGTTGGCCATCGTTAGGCACCTTGGTGCCACCAGTTCCCCAGTGGCAGCAGGACAATGGTTCTACTTCCAGTTCAATTTGGAGAGGGGAGATGGTAGGGGGGAGATAAACCATCATGGAAGCCAGCCTGGAGAGGAACATTCCGAACCACTCAGGTTCTGGCCTCACAATCATCCTCACAGCATATCGCACCAGCAACTAAGCTTCCACCAAACCAACACAGCAAGCGATCTCCACTAGCAAACTCTGGGCCTAGGAGCGAGAGCAAGACCAACGACACACCGGACCCTAAATGGTATAGCAATGACCGATACAAGTGAAATAGTGATACTCACATGGAATGTCCAGGGCCTGAATTCGCCAAGAAAGCGTAAATCAGTAGAACACAGGCTGGGACAGTTATCAGGCGACATCGTAATGCTCCAAGAAACTCACCTATTACAGGCGGACGAATCCCGAGTAAGGTTCAATAGATATAAAACACAGAACATACTTTGCCTCCTCCGGAGAGAAGAAAAGAGGAGTTGCAATTCTATCAAGCGACAAAGTCCCACTATCAAAAATCACCATAAAAAGAGACCCGGAAGGCCGCATCCTCATTCTAAAGGGGCTGTTCGAAGAACTTCCTATAACCATTGTCTCAGTTTACGGCCCCAATGCATCTCAGGCCAACTTCATCGCAAAGCTAATTCCGACCATTCTAGCCTTCCGTGAAGGCCATCTGATCATAAGTGGTGATTTCAACTGCATGCCAAACCCACAATTAGATAAAACTCTGCCCCCTATGAACACAGACTTCGTGCAAGCAGTAGCAATAGCCAAATTGCTAAGAGAAACCGAATCTGTTGATGCATGGAGACTATTCAATAGCACCGCAAGGGACTACACTCACTACTCAAGGCTTCTCAAGAATTGATCTCGTACTCCTATCAGGGGTCCTGTTCCCTTGCCTTAACAACGCAGAAATCCACACCTGCATGATATCGGACCACACCCCAGTTTCAGCAAACCTAGTGATCTCAGGCCAAAAACAACCCATTCAAAGGCACTGGAAACAACGACTCATTGTTATTAGACAAATACATCCGAACGGAAACCGAAGAAACTATCTCTAATTACTTCAAAGAAAACACAACGGAGCATGCTTCCATCAACGTTATCTGGGATGCCTTGAAAGCGGTCGTCAGAGGCACTTTGATTAGCGCTGGAGCAGAACAGAGAAGAGTTTCGAACATCATGGCTGCCAAGCTGGAAGGAAAAGTAAAGCAATTAGAGACCGAACTGAAATCACGCAACTCCAGGAAAACGGAGAGAGCCCTGAGGAAAGCAAAAACAGCGCTGGAGATGCACTGTGCCGACCGCACAGCGAAAGCATTAGCATTTACAAAGCAATTCTACTACAGCAAAGGGAACAAAGCAAACAAGATCCTAGCACAAAAACTGAAAAAAGCCCGCACCTGAAACAACATTTTAAAACTAAGAAAGGAAAAAGGACAAATGCTCTACTCTGACTCAGAGAAAATCGATGAACTACTGAAACACCACAAATCAATCATGTCCGAGAACCCACAGCACTAGATAATCTAGCAGACTACCTAAGCACGGTGGGGAGTAATAATGTCGAAAAAAAAATGTCGACTTTCGTTTTTTTTAATTATATATTTATTTTAGGGGTTCGGGAGTAAAAAAAAAAGGGAAAAATAAAAAAAAAAAAAAGGGGGTTGGGGGGGAACCCCCCCATTTCGAAAAAAAAATGCATTGAAAAAAAAGTCGACATTTTTTTTTTTGACATTTTTTTTTCAACTTTTTGACTGTCGACATTTTTGTTGTCGACAATATGACTATAAACCCCTAAGCACCATGCCCTCCCGGGACACTACTCTGTTGGACTCCCTAGAACTACCCATCTCTACTGAAGAAATCATAGACGCCATCAAATCACTCAAATCAGCCGCACCGGGCGCCGACGGACTATCCGCTAATTTCTACAAAGAATACGCCAGAAGTCTTGCTCCTCAGATGTCGGCCCTATTTAACTCTTTCCTTACCTCGAAATCAACAACCGATTTGATGGCTAAATCCATCACAATCCTACAACACAAACCGGGAAAAGACCCCGAACTAGCTGCCTCGTATTGGCCCATCTCACTCCTAAACATCGACGGGAAGATTTTTGCCAAAGTATTGGCCAACAGACTAGCTCCAGCCCTACCAACCCTAATTGATCAAGACCAAACGGGATTCATCCCTGGGAGAAGTACCCATGACAATATCAGAAGGACGATCGACATCATCGAGAGTGCCCACAAACTAAAGGTAGGAATGGCTGCAATATCCTTAGACGCACACAAGGCCTTTGACCTGGTTGATTGGGGTTACATCCGGGAAGTTCTGACACACATGGGTTTTGGGCCGAATTTTACCACATAGGTAATGGCTAACTATCACTCTCCCACCACACAGTAGCTGGTCAACGGCAGAAGATCCAGCAAAATCCACATATCCAGGGGCACAAGACAGGGTTGCCCACTCTCCCCCCTAAACTTCGCTCTCTCTATGGAGCCCTTTGCAGCAAGAATTAGGCAAAATACGAACATAAGTGGGTTGTCTGTGGGAAGCCATGAATATAAAATTGCGCTGTACGCTGATGATATAATAACGGCAACAAACCTGGCATCGTCCCTAGGTGCTATATGGGATGAAATCTCAGAATTTGGGACTCTATCAGGGTTCAGGGTAAACCTATCCAAATCCGTAGCATTACCGGTGAATCTCTCTAAACAGGAAAAAGACAATCTCAGCCCCCTAATGCCGATCCCATGGTCATCAGGCCCAATCGACTATCTCGGTGTTCACATCCCCAACGACCCACTGCGCCTATACACATGCAACTTCCCGCAACTGATCAAAGAGCTTCAAAAAGATCTCAAAAGGTGGAAGCCACAGGAAATATCATGGTTTGGCAGAATCACAGCCATCAAAATGAACCTGATCCCCAGATGGCTATACCATTGTACAGCACTCCCAATCAACATTCCGGGCCCAGCCCTAGCAGCCCTTCAAAAGCAAATCCAAGCATTCGTATGGGGGAGTAAAAAACCTTGTATAGCCAAACGAATAATGAGGCGAATTCCACAGGGTGGTTTGGGAGTTCCGGATCTTGCTAGATACACCCTGGCAGCGCAACTCTCTCACGCCTTCACATGGGCCCAAGAAACAGATAAGACGAAGTGGACACACATCGAAGAATCTTGGTGTCCATCATCCCTCCCACACCTTCCACCCGTAAAACCACAAGCAAATAGTGGGCCGCTGCTGCCAACAATAACGACAGCCCGCTGCTGGAATGAAGCTGCCCGGAAATGGCACATCCGCAGCCCACTAGGCCCCCTGACTCCTATATGGAACAACCCCGATTTCTCCCCAGGTCTATCGGCTCATGGCTTCCAACCCTGGATAACAGGTGGCTTACAAAAAAACAGTGACTTCTTGGAGGCAGGAGCACCTATCTCATTTGAAAGATGCAAAGAAAAATTTGGTGTGGGCGAAGGGGAGAGATTCCACTACGCCCAAATCCGACACTGGATATCCAACAGGGTAACCAGGGAGAAATGCTCCAGAGAACTAACAGCCTTAGAACTATCATTAACAACCCCTACAAGGAAGGGTAGGATCTCGACCCTGTATCGGCTCCTAGACTGGGCAGACCCCACGATAAAGGAAAGATACATGATCGAATGGGAAAAAGACCTGGGAAAAGAAATTGAAGTCGAGGAATGGGGGAAAATCTGGGCCAGGTTACACAAAAGCTCTCAATGCATCACAAATAGAGAAGGGGGCTATAAACTCTGCTACAGGTACTATATAACCCCCACCCAAATCAACAAGACCAACCCATCCATTCCCGGAACTTGCTGGCGTGGGTGTCCGACTACCGGATCTCTGCTACACATGGTGTGGTCATGCCCGAAAGCGGAAATCTTATTGGAAAGAGATACTCAAACACATCAAGGAAATATCGGGCCTAACCATCCCATGGGACCCTGGAATCGTCCTTCTTGGAGACATGGGTGATGGAGCACTCCCAATGTCAGGCCAAATCCCCAGACTATGCACGTATCTACTCCTAGCAGCAAAAATAGCAATGGCACGTGTGTGGAAAAATAAAGAATGCCCCTCTGTTGCACTTTGGTGGGTGAAACGCTGGGATATAGTGGTGGCCGAAAGAATCACTGCGATCCGGACAGGCTCCCTGAATAGAACTTTAAACATATGGGACCCATTCATGGACTATGTCGCCAGGTTCCCGGCCCTCACCAGGAGGCCTCCATTAACAAGATGGCTCCAAAGCAGCCCACTGTATTGAACCAAGACCTCACACTATAGCTATCCAACACCCCACAACCCACCCGGTGGAAAAGGACAGGACAATCGATGATCAGTACTGGCCAGTCTAACACTTTTGCCCCCTGCACTCCGGCCCTCCCATGAGTCGCTTTTGCTAAAACTCATATTGTATGATTGCTGTTCTGATATATACATTGCTTATATGTAAAACCAAATAAAATGTTGTTATGGAAAAAAAAAAAAAAAACATTCCCTAGACCCATCGGTCCCAGGGAACTATAGGCCCATTACCACCGTCCTTTTCCTACTCCAAAAATTCTTGGGAAGACAACCGGCTTCTAGGCCTGCAGCAATCTGGATTCTGCCCATGACATGGCACTGAAACGGCTCTCCTGGACATAAAGAATCAAATGGACAATCTAAGAGACACAGGAAAACCTGTGCTCCTTCTGCTCCTTGACCTATCTGTAGCCTTTGACCTAGTGGATCACAACACCCTGTACCACCATCTGGCAACTGCGGCTAACTTCTCCCCTAAAGCGTGCGACTGGATTACCTAATTTCTCCAAGAAAGGGCCATGAAAGTCTCAGCCTCTGCCAACCCCATCCACATTAAATGCGGTGTGCCGCAGGGCTCCTGTATCGCGCCCCCACTCTACAACCTCTTCACGAGGCCTTTGTTCAGTATCCTTGACTCCCTGTTCATCTCGTATACCAACTATGCGGATGACATGCAGGTGCTCATTCCACTCACTGGAGACTATGAGGCGGACGCCAACACACTCACTACCATCTACTCCACTATCCAATCCTGGATGGCAGATAATTGGCTCTGCCTCGATAGTGAACAAAACGGAACTCCTGCTCATAGGGTCACCCACCACACACAGCAACCTTGACGAACAGTACTTATCCTTCACTATTGAGAATATCCCCATCAAGGTCTCCAATAATGTAAAGACACTTGGAGTCTACCTCGACTCCAACCTGACCATGGACAGACAGGTTAACGCCATTACATCCTCATCAGCCTATTATTCCAAAGTCCTTAACGCAGCCAGACCCTACCTATTACGCCAGAACTGCCTCACAATTGCCAGGGCAATAATTGGCTCAAGGCTGGACTACTGCAATGCCCTCCTCCTAGGGACATCATGCAAAAATTTGGCCAAACTCCAGCTTGTCCAAAACAACGCCCTTAGGGCAGCTACAGGAAAGATCACATCTCCGAAGGTAGAAGGCAGGCTCATTGGCATCCCGGTCAAAGAATTGTCTTCAAAACCCTGGCCATCACGCCAAATGCCTCCATGAACTTGCATCCCTGTACCTTGCTCAGAGAATCACCAAGCACACCGCCACAAGACCCCTCAGGAAGTGCTATTCCAACATGATCGTCATCCCAAAACTCGAAAAGCTTGCGCTGGAGGATCTAGTTTCCCCACCCTGGCAGCCACTCACTGGAATGCACTTCCCTCTCACCTAAGAATGATAGACTTTCACCAAGCGTTCCGTAAAGCCATCAAAACCAAACTCTATCTGAAAAGAAAATGTCTTCATGCATGCTGTAAACCTACCCACTGTTTATATGCATTTGCCTGTAACCTTGCTCATCGCTGTATCGCACACTGTCTATGCTTTCTGTAACCAAGAGACTTCTGGTCGCCTGTAACCTTAATCAAAAGTTAATACATAATCCTATAACAGCGCCTCGATGCCCATGGGCTGCAAGTGCGCTCTACAAATGCAAATAAATAAATACCGCCCCACGATCACTGCGTCCCAGGTCGGTCCGAGGCCAGGGAACCTCCACAATGGGAGCCATTTGCAATATGGATGCTCTGTACCGTGTGCAGCAAAAATAGAGCGCCGGGCTAGCACTGTGGAGGCCACTGGGTCGAACGGGCAGTCATCTTTGTATTCTCCCCACTGTCCTCGTCCTACTATCTCTCCTCTGCCTTGGACACAGTGAACCATGCCATCCTGCTCAACCGGCTCTGTGATAACCTGGGCATCAATGATCAGGTTCTGGCCTGGTTAACCTCTTTCCTCTCAGATTGACCCTTCCAGGTCCAACTTGGGTCCTTCCTCTCTATCTCTCTCTCTCTCGCTCTCCACCTGCGCTGTGCCCCAGGGGTCTAACCTCTCTCCCTGGTTGAGAGAGGTTAGACCAATACCTGGCACCTCTCGCCCACTGCATTGCTGCTTTCTGCGCCAACTTCCAATGCTATGTGGATGACACCCAGCTCGCTTTCATGCTCCCCAGTGACGCCTCTTCTTCTCTCATCCCAGGTTGTCTCTCTGCAATCCAAGAGTGGTGCACCACCAATGATCTCTGCCTGAATGCCAGCAAGACAGAGATCGTCCTCATTGGCACACCAGCACCCTTCTTTCCCCTCACTCGCTGTCCGGCGTCCCTTGGCCCTCCCCCTGCTCCCAGCTGAGAGGTTAAGAACTTCAGGGTTATCTTCGACTCCACACGCTCCTTTTCTCCTCACATCTCAGACGTCTCTAAGAAGTCAAACTACCAACTGTACCTACTCACGGGTATTCTCCCTCGCCGCTCCTTCCCCCAGAAGCTCACTGTCTGTAGAGCCCTATTTCTCTCTAGGCTTGACTATTTTAATAGCCCCTTTTTCTTTTTAAATCTGCCTGCCTCTACTCTCTGCCCCCTGCACCTCATCCAGAACAGGACTGCAAGGATTGTCCTTGGCCTCAAGCCAAGGGATCGTATCTCTCCAGCACTGAAATCTCTCCATTGGCTCCCAGTGGCTGCAAAAATCAAATTCAAGACCTTTGCATTGTCCACAAGGCCTTCTGGGGCTTGCGACCAAAATATCTCCAGCTTTCTCTTCTGAAGTATCTTCCTACTCGAGCCCTTCACTGCTTCACCGCCAACTCCTTGAGGGTCAGGCATTTTCCAAGAAACGAGCTTGAGGCATATCTCGCTCTTCTGCGGGAGCCTGCCTCTGGAACAGATGCCCTGCCTCTCTGAAACTTGAGCAGAGCCATCTCTGGTTCCAGAAGCAGCTCACGTCTTTCCTCTTTGCTTCGGCCTTCTCTCTTCCTCTTCCCTGCTGATCGCCTGTCGGATACTGCACTGGTTTACCTGGCTACCCTCTGATCCTCGGGCCCAGGTCCCTGCCCTCCCAGCTGCACAGCCTCCTGGCAACCCTGTACTTGGAGCTGTATATGTAACCCTACTGTCCACCTACCTGCACTACCTATCACTTGTTGTTCTGCACTTAACCTTGCACTGCCACCTGTAGGCCGCACTGCTGGTTTCTTAATGTTCTTATCCTTTGTCCTGCACTTCTTCTCCTCCCCTTCTGTCAGCATTCCCCCCCCCCTTCTTCTCCCCTGCACTTGCGTGATCTCAATGTCACTGGGCCTAGTAAGATCGTTGTCTTGTTCCCCTTTGCCCCCTCCTGCCTTGTTGCGCTTTGAAACACTTGTGTAATGGTGCGCTATGAATAAATAATCATATTATATCATTTGCTATCCATAATCAGTGTCCTAAGATCAGACCCACCCATCGCCAAGTGATCAGGTTTCACATGGGGGGGTGGAGCTGTAGCTTTTTGTCATACTAGTAGGTGGCAAACTGGGCCTGTGCCACCACCAAGTACAACTCCAGGTGTGGGGTCCAAATCAGGCCCTGTAATAAGAGGGGGTCATATCGATCCACTGTTTCCGGACTGCTGCAGAGTGCCACAAATATTTTGTGCATTGCCCATGAAGTCTAGCAAAGAAAGGCTTGCCGGGCCAAATGGGACATTGGTAAAAATGCATAGGAGTTTAGGCACAAGCACCATTTTAACCAGGGATAACCTGCCAGCCATCTTGAGCGGGAGTACCCTCCATCTGTTCAGCCTTCCACAGCTAGATAGTTGTGTTTCAGTAGGGTAGATATCACGGCCGAGATGATCGTACCCAGGTACTTAATCTCATTTGCTGACCACCGGAGAGGGTATGCGCAATGAGGTTTGTTAGTACCACTGGTGAGCAGGAACATCTCCGATTTGGTATGATTGATTGTGAATGCAGAGAAGCCACCCAGCTGTTGTATTATGTCAGAGGATAGGGTCTAGGTTCGCCTGAGGGTCCCTTACATACAAAATTGTATGTATATGTTTGCATTTATTTTAGCGCACAAAGCCCTGAGGCATCTAGGCGCTAGTTACAGAAAGTGCATGGTACATTGCTGAAGTGTGAGAATAAACATAAGGTTACAGACATAAAAAGGTGTGTGTACACAGACTGGCAAAGCCCCACCTCATGTTACAGGGGGCTACATCAGGCAGCATTTGAGTCAAAAAAATGTGGCTGCACAGACTGGCAAAGCCTCGCCTCATGTTAAAGGGGGCTACATCAGGCAGCATATGTGACAAATAGACTTGCAAAGCTTCACATCATGGAGTGAGGGGCGACATCAATCAGGCTGCCACACAGTAAGGACTCTGTAGGTAAGTGAAAAATAAGCAGTGAGCATACAGGGGAGGTCTCACCCACATGAGGAGCACTCCAAGGCACTCTGAGCACAACAATGAAAATGGATGCATAGACGTAAGAACCCCTACATTCGATTTTTTTCAAAGAAACGTTGAGGTATGCATAGCATATTGGCGATGTTGTTAGTGATGGACAGTAGATTCATGGTGAAACTAATACAATGAACTGTACCAATTGAAATGAATACACAAAACAGGGGTGACATTGTTTTACCCTCTACATGATGGAACATGAAATTTATTAACGCCTTTACAAAGATCAAAACTGGATTTAACAAATTAATCTTGCCAGAAAAGGCCAGGCACTGGTTAGCAAAACTGCATCCAGGCACAGTCTAGTGTTTCCATTCTGGGGCACTGCAGCCAATTTTCAAGCTGATCATATTTCAGATATTTATATGTAGGTAATGCATAAGATAATAGTACATCATCTGCATAAAGTAAAACAATCATGTCTGCCATTGGTTTAATAGCTGGGGCAAAAAGGATTGGGGAGAGTGGGCAGCCCTGGCGAGTCCTCCTACCCAGCACAAAGGGGTCAGAAACACATGAATTGACCATCACTCTGTCCAAAGGGCATGTATATAGTAGTTTGATATAGCGGAGCATCTCAGGGCCCATGCCCATCTTCTCAAGCACCACCCATAGATATTCCCATGAAACCATATCAAAGGCCTTTTGGGCGTGGATAGTCACAGTCACAGCCTCTGCGCTGGATCCATTCTGGCCATCACATCAAACAAGAGTCTGATGTTGAGCGACGTAGACCTACCCGGGACAAAGCCCACTTGGTCTTTGTGGATCACATGGGGCATCAGCGGGAGCAGTCTGTTTGCTAAATTCTTTGCATACATTTTGGTGTCCACGCTCATGAGTGAGAGAGAGAGGTCTACAGAACCCGCACTCATTGCCTGGTTTGTCAGGTTTGAGCAGGATGTTATAGTGGCCTCTCGTAGGGATGCAGGTAGCCTGGACTTGCACAGCACCTCCTCCCATACTTCCAAAAGCTGCAGGACCAGCAATTTCCCCCCATTGTTACATATAGTTTAGTCAGGCTATAAATCCTGTTATTCATTCCCGCCAATGTGATTTCGTACTTAGGGATGGGCCATTGCATTAATCCAAATGACGGTCTTTGGGTAGGCTTGACGAAAGACGTGTATGATACTGCGGATGAGTTTGGAGTGGAGTTAGATATAGGATAGAGGAATGCGACAATGTTGATGTATGCATAATGGGTGATCCAAACTGAGTTTCTAGCATTGTTTGTAGCGCTTTCTGATCACCCACTGGCTCACCGTTTGGTCCATCCTGCAGGGGTGTAGCAGATCTGTTGATACTCTCGCAGCAAGAGCCTTGGTAATCAAGTTCTGATTGCTTGAGAACATCACCTTGCTTATTTGTATTAATCTTGCAGGTTCCATGATTGTCAAAGAGATGGCTCTTTCCGTCGCAGATTTAGGTAGAATATTTTGTATTACCTGGGAGTAAAGGAGCAGTCTTGTTGAATTCATTGCTTTGTGAATCATAACTTTTGTCCTTGCCACAGTTTGAGTCATTTTTATCTCAGGTGGCTTGGAAAATTTGGTGTGCGTTTTCTTGGGCAAGGTACCTGATTGAAAAGGACAGTCCAATATGTCTTCATCCGAAATATGTATGCCAATTGTATTCGACGGCTGCCTGCTAGAGATGATACAAATGATTAAATGTGATCATAAATTACATGGGAGGATTTGTGGGGAGCCATTGGTGAATTTTACTCGTGCAGTCGAAGGCACCAACCTGAAAATCCAGTCCTGCTGTGTCCACGAACATAACACATTATCATGGTCAGCACAACCTATGCTTGGAAAAGTACCTGCTGGAAAGTTACTTTGTTCGTCTGATTTGCTGTTCAGAGGATCAACGTTCAGTAAAATTTCAAGTTTCTGTCAATTAGTGGGACTTGAGTTCTGTGCTAAAACACAAGGATTTCTTGTTCCCCGCCATTAGCCAGGGATGTAAATTCGAACAGATATCAATTGAAAGTACACTCGCTGGCAAAAGGGTCATGCTTGCTGGCGACAGTGTGATATTCCAGGATTTTACGCAAAATACTGCACTTAACACTTTCAGAGGTAACACGTCAACCACACAATGCCCTTTGTCTTACAGCCCTCACTAGAAGTGCACCGACGATAGGTGACATACTTTTGCAAAGTAGCCTACACAGACTTTACACCTGCTTTTGACTGTGTTGGTAGGGTGACAGTGGCAAAAAGTAAGCAGGGCTTGTTGAATCGTATCCTTCTACTACCCATGGAACCGTCAGTCAGGAGTACAACTGGATAATGATAGCGATTGGTGGGGTCCAATAAAAACTAAAGGGGCTTCTCTGTTAACTTTGGATCTTAGGTGGCACTAAAAGCACTACCTTGAAGCCTTAACTATTGTCATTAAAAATAAGAGCTTCAAATAGGGGCTTTGAATGAGGGTCTGTAATGCTTTTCAATGGAGATAATTAGAGGATGGATACATAGGCTTTTCGTGTTATTTGGGTTTTTGTCCACCGAATTTAACGCCCATCTCCAAGTCAAATCTCTATGATTTTTCACCCATTCCCATCCATCTTCACCCAAAACCACACCCCTTTTGCACCCTTTCCCTGCATTTGTATTGTGTGCTGAATTTGGCAGCCATTTTTACTTCCGCCATATGTTTGTTTCTAAAATGTTATTTATATTTGGTTTCAACAAGAAAAAAAACCTTTACAAAATTGTTTTTAGAATTATCAATCTAGACATATCCAATTTTACAAAAATTCCTGAAGGTGTTAATACATAAATTTCATCAAATTACACAAAGTACTAAATAAAAACAAAAATAAACCACATTTAAAATGAAAAGTGCACAGAGCTACAAAGTATCCAAAATAGTAAGCGAAATGTACAAAATGTTCAAAGTATGAGAACTAAGACCATAAAAACATCATAGGTTACTAAATAGCTACATTCTCACTATAAAATAACTAAAAAGTTATTTGACTTGTTTGATGCTTTAAAAAAATATGTACACAAGCTTTAAAGTTATGTACATTTTGTATTATTACTGTTATAAATAAGTTTTGTTGCAAAATGTGTCTGAAAATGTCTATGTACATATTTGTGCGTGTGTGTCTAGTGTGTTGTGACAAAGCAGTACCCGATTGGATATGCAGTGTGGTGTCAGTATGATGTGATTGGGTCTGGAGTCTGTGCTGGTTTCCACAAGGAAACACCAGTCCTTGTTGCTCTCATGCAAGTGGCCATATTCCCAGCTTTTATTAACATTGTTTAGGTGGCATTATTCCCATGAGTGTTAATGCGGACAACAAGTGGTTAGCGTTGTGAGGGTGTTTGCTGGGCTGCCATTGTCCCCCGGTTTGATAAACTACGCAGTCGAATGGGACATGTTGTGAGGGGTCCTCGATGCTGCCGCACCAGCGACATGCACGCCCAGCGAAGCGGGCTGAGGGAAGGGCACCAGAGGTCATTAGACAGTACTTCAGTGCTCTGGATATATTTGTTGTCTAGTTTCGTCATTGGCCAGCGTCTGATCTTTTACAATAGAGTGAGAAAAAGCAGCTCGCGAACATCCCTAGCTGTAGGGGGTCGATGGAGGCTGACGTGCCGCTTTCTGATTTGAGTCGTGGGACGAGGCAGTCTCCAGTCTTCCCCTGCAATTAGTTTGCACATTCCCTATTAACCCACAGACAGCTCCACCTCAGATTATTAATTAAACCGACTCTTGCAAAAAACATCTTTTTTGTGGGAGCATGGAGCGCGGGTTGGGATTAAGGTAGGTTCTTTAGGGGGTGGGGTGGGTAAGGCTTGTTCTTGCAGCACTTCAAACTTGTGCAAATGACCAGCTGTGCGCATTACCAAACCCTAGCATTTGAGAAATGGCATCCCCTGGCTATACAGCAGTTCATTGGAATCTAGGTGACCCTCGCTGTGTCCAGTTTAGTAGGGTAGACTCCACACCCTTGTGAGACTCAACATTATGCTGCTGGTCAAATCTCCACTGAGCTGTGATTCGTAGCACAAAGCGCACCTGTATTGTACTGAGCTTTGGAACCTAGTTTTTGAATCTGTTAAAATGTATACAATGCCACAACTTAAAAGGCCTCAATAATTCAAGGGCCTGTTTAAGCACATCTGGAATCCATCACTCAACCACTCACTGTTTCCTCCATTCTTCTCCCTCTTCTTTTCAGCTGCACAGGCCCAAGTGTGATACTCTAGGCATGGGTTCAATAGATATTCGGGCCAATCTCTGGCTCACACCCAGATTCTCATACTCATTCACTTACAATCACTCACACTTCCTCTCACACAGACACCCCCCACCACCTTGCTCATACACACTTGCATACTATCTCACACATTTTCTAACATACTCCATCTCACACCAACTCTTCCACGCTAGCACTCAATCCAACACCGAGTGAGTTTCACACAAAAGTCCTCATTCTTTCAGTCACTCTTGCACTTGATTAGTCGCACTTGCTTTCGCAAACTTGAACTCACTCACCTTATCACAGTTGCTTACTATCATGCTTACACATGCAATCACACTAACTCAAAATGACTCCCACTCACTTATTCTCTCACCCTAACCATCCCACTCTCACACTCTTTTCTCCAGTATCATATGTTCTTGAGTCTTCTGCTTCCAGTCTTTTATTGTGGTCCACTACTCTTGAGCATCACCCTCAATTGAGCCCAAAGTCTTCTCTTACTCCAAACTATCTTACTTTCTGTCTACCTGTTGTCTTTTCCTGAAGAAGCGCACTCTCTCTCTCTCTCTCTCTCTCTGCTCCCTTTCTCTCCTGCTCTTCTCCCTGTGATATTCTCCATTTCTTTCTCTCTCTCATTGCTCTATGCTCACTCCCTCTCTGTGCTATTTCTCCCTATCTCACTGTCGCCTCTCTTTCTGTCAACACGCATCAGTCCCTTTTTGTATTTCACGGTGTGTATACCAATCTCTCCCTCTCTCTCTCTCTCTCTCTCTCTCTCTCTCCCCCACACACACACACACCATTTCTGGGAGCGCTACCTGGGAACTACAACATCACAACACATGCCATGGGCTCACACCTTAATTCAAGGGGTTAAATTAATGGGTTCTTTAAGCACTGATATTTTTAAACATAAAGGCACAAATTGTGCAGTTTAAAAGCAGGTATTTATGTTTTTATGGCCCGAAAGTCTCATTTTGTTATGCAACAACTTCCTGCTGACAAACCCGAAGAGGTAAGTGAAAAAAATCATTTAGTATTACTTGCATATGTTTGCACTGCCTCTGCTGTATCTAGGCAGACTATTTCTGACCCAGGAGCAGCGAGGACCCACGACCAAATTGCTGGCAGTTTCAAGAGAAGTTCAGTTTAAGAAACAAAAGCTATCCATAAGAGTTGGTGTTTCAAAAAAGGGAGGGAGGGGGGGGCAACTCCCCATCAAGTCTGCCCCTTATTACCAGGGACAGAGGTGGAAACCTAGCTCATCCATGCAAAAGAAGAATAGGTGGCAACCTTACATCTCCTCTCTATGCTCTATAAACTGTTCACTTACACGCGCACACACACTCTATAACCTCCCCCTCTCTCACCCACACACTCTGTATTAACCTCGTTTTCTCCACCCTCTCACACATGCGCTTTGCATAACTCCTCTTTCAAACTTTCTATCATCTCTCACTCACACATACTCTTTCCCCCCCCACAATTTCTGGGAGTGCTACCTGGGAACTACAACATCACAACACATGCCATGGGCTCACACCTTAATTCAAGGGGTTAAAAGAATGAATATCTCTCGCTCTCACTCTTGCGCTCTCTCTCTCTCTCTCTCTCTCTCTCCCTCTCTCTCTCTCTTCTCCTTCTGCTCTTGTGGAGCAGCTGACTGGGAATCCTCTAATTATGTTACTGAATTGTACTGTGCCAAGTACACCCTCCCTGCCCCTGCCCACCCAAAATACATCCTCCTGAAATCGCTTTCAGCTACCTTTATCAAGTCTTACACTCAACCTTTGTGCTCAAAGTGCCTGCCAGTATTTTTTTCAAAAAACTGTTCTGCAAGTAAATGACTTGCACCTGCAAACGCGGTACAGGAACATTTAAAAATGCCTTAACCAGGTCTGCCTTCAGCCACTCAATTATTAAGCACTATGCGTGTTCTTACGTAAAGTCCTGTAATATACAAGCCAAAACTGTTGGCTTTGCCAATGCTCCTCGTTTTTAGTTTGGCATGGAATTTTACGCCCTAGTTTTCTCTTATTAATGACGGAAAACTAGTCATTCCTAACAAACATTGTAATGAAACCTGATTGGAGTTTATGTACGTTATTCCAGGTAAAGGAAGCAAAAAATAACTGATCAAATGGGAATTGTAAACTAGTATCAAACATTAGATATGGAATACATTAGAATTTAGACTGTTGATGAGCTCGAATGCTACTGAATTATGTAAATAAGTTGGGTGATGGGAATGTGAAACCATTGAAGTGAATGGGCGTAAAGGAAGCTTGATGGGCGAGTCAGCTGATTGGAGGGCAAAACCATGCAGTTGAGAGCCAAGAATGATGTGTTGTTGTATTTCAATATGTTGGGAGTTAAATTTGATTGTACGGGTTAAGATTAATTTATTTTATCCATTGCAAAAGGTTTGTTTTCAAATCGGAAATCATTTGGTATATAATTGTTTTCTGTGGGTTTAGTGGACGGCCACACACATGAACATCTATCTACATACATTCATTTACATACAGCTGCCCTTTAGTTGTGTACTTATGTTTATAAATGAGCCGGTTACTTGCCGGTAATCTTTATTAGTCCTAATCTTATACGTCATACTAGTTCCCTGTGAGGTTCCAACCTCCCGGTTAGCAATCCGTTCCATCTTTTCAAAACACCATACATGCCCCACCCCTCTGCAATGAGAGCATAACACTCCAAGCCACTACAACGTGTTAGATCAATAGGCTCTGACAATCCTGCCCATTGTTCACACCACACTAGGGCGGAAGAGGCTGGTCGCAAACATTGTGACGAGTAAGAGTAGGACAAGGAGTAATGAACATTATCGTTAAGTAACTGGCTCATTACCTCCACATCCCCCTCTCTCGTACCAGTACTTACTTGTGAGGCATACCAAATACAGCAGTGAAAAATGATCCACGAAGAAAAACACAGAACAACCGGAGTGCTAATCCACCACCCAATCACCAATTTATTACCAGTCAACACAACAAACCATCCTGGAATGTGTACCAGCGCTCAACAACCCCCGCCCCACGCCCCCGAAAGAGGTTGAACCCTAATTATGCAATTGAAGCATAAGTGTCTTGTGAAAGTATTCGGATCGGGCCAGGTATCCGCCCTGCACATTTCTGAATAGGCACTTCTTTCGCATCTGCCCAGTATGATGCCATGTCTCTAGCCGAGCAACCCTGAATAGAGGTCACCAAGGAAACCTGCACAGCTATAAAGACCATAGCAAATGCATGGCAAATCTATAATCGTGGCCACCAAATGTAACAAACTGTCATTTTGTCTAATGGAAGCAGACCTGTCCAAGTCAAGATTTGTGACATCCAACTTGTGCCACTGCTCCTGGGTGGATAAGTGGGATTGGGGAAAAAGGATGGAAGAACAATGTCCTTTGTCTGTTGAAATTTAGATCGAAATTTTTGAAGAAGTCCCGGATCACATGGGAGAATAAGTGAATCCGACTAGACCTAGGCAAACAGAGACAACACAGCAGCAGCCCAATGCCTGCCAACCTGGGGGCAGAGGTACTATTCGCCAAAAACACAGCTTTCCAAATGAAAACGTTAAGTTCACTGACTCCACAGTTTCAAATGGTGAGACCAGCAAAGCAAGAAACACCAAAGGAACGTCAAAGGGTGGCACCCCCACATATACCACAGGCCTGGACAGCAGGAAACTTCAGCAGCCAAGCCACCTGTGGCTCACATACAGTACTCAAATCGCAAAGCTCCCAAAACGTCTGAATAGCTGACCACTGAGCCCACAAGGATGACACATCTAGACCCATATCCCAGCCTTATAAGAATTGCAAAATCATTGGCACGGAGGAGTCGACAGACAGCAGAGACTTCTTGGCACCCCGAAACAAAGTTCAATGCTGATCATACACCTTCAGAGCAGAAGGCCTCCTCGACTTTGTACTGCCAGAGCAAGTTGCAGAGTCAACCCCAGCCTACGCAACCCCTGCCTCTCAATCTCCAAACACCCCCAACATGGGATTCGGGAGGCAGGAGACCTCATAACCTTCGTGAGAGGGCATGGGGAAGAGGGCGTAAACTACCCTAGAGCCAGAGGATGATACCAGGAGCATTTCGGCATACAGGCACCACCAGAACCACCCCCGACCGAGAGTCCAATATCTTGAACAGCACCTTGGGAAGCAGAGGTATAAGGGGAAAGGCATAGAGAAGCCGCTCGAACCACGACACTGTCATGGCATCCAAACCCAAATCTCTCAGAGAAAGGAACCTGGAGCAGTTGAGCATCCTGGGGAAAGGCAAACAAATCCAATACTGGCGCAACTAACCTTCTGCTAATCATGTGAAACACTGCCTGGCACAACATCCAACAGGAGGAAGAAAACACTGTGCTCAAACTGTTGGCGTGGATGTTGTCCACACAGCTAGTTGGGCTTCGCCCAGAAGCGAAACTTGAACGCAAGCATCTTCAGCTTAAGGTACAATGTCCTTCCTTGGCAGTTCAGATATGCCATTACTGACGGGTTGTTCATCCGAGCACAAAACGATCCCTGGATGGTGCAGGAAAACATTTGAGGAAAATCACTGCTGGCTCCCTCCAACGCCCCCGAGCGCTCTGAAATCCCAAACATTGATAACCATCGTAGGCCACTGGCGTCAGTGATAATTATGTTCAGCATTAGTGAAACTAGCGGAAATCCTTGCAAATGTTGTTGTCCATGTCTGTCCACAACAAACGCTGGACCCTTCACTCTGGGCTAATGGCAATCATTGTCTCTAAACCCTGAGATCCAGTGCACCAGCAACATTGTGACAAACCAACAGCCGCATGTGAAGCCTTGCTCACAGGACCACGAACACAAATGCTGCCATGTGCCCCAGAACCCGTAGCACTTCCATGGCAGTAACAAAATCCCTGTACAGCAGGCCCCCGCAAGAGAAGCTGGAGGAGGACTTATCGATCCAATGGCAGCAACATATGATACTGCGCTGTCCAAAATGGGCCCCAATGTAATCAAGATCCTGGGACTTCTCCAGGTTGAGCAGGAACCTCAGATCCAGAAGCACCCTGCACGTGACGCCCATGTGCTCCGACAAAAGATCTTTGGAGAAATTCTTGAGCAGCCAATTGTCATTGTAAGGAAAAATCTGTATCCCACCCTTCTCATGAAGGAGCATCACCACAGGACCCAACATCTTCGTAAAGCTGCTGGGAGCAGTCTTGAGGACTGGAAATGCCGTCCCTTGGAACAAAAACTTCAGATATTTCTGATGAGACCTCCAAAAGGCACATGAAACTAGGCCTCCTGGAGATCCAGGTACTCAAGGAAAGTCAAACTCTTTGATCAAAGGGATAAGGTCACCATTTTGAAGAGCAGTGCCAGCACAAACACATTCAATATGTTCAGGTCCATGACCAGCCTGGACTTGCCGCTCGATTGCGGAACCACACATATGACGGAGTAGAAGCCCAGTGCCCTCTCCCTGCCGAGAAACTTTAAAATCCCCCCTGCTACAAGTCCAGAATTCCTTCAGACATGGGCAGAGAATTCTTTGCCCTCCAGGGGCCGCTAATGCCCCAAGCAGGGGGTGGGGGGGGAGTAGAAGCAAATTCGATTCACTCAGTTGTTCGAGGACACGCCCAATCACACAGATGAGAACCAGGGCTTGATAGACTTCTGGAGGCAACATCAGATGACTTCTGCTAAAGGACTTAAAATAACCGCTCTGAAAAACGGGGCATCCCTGAAACTTCCCACATCTTCCAGATGTCACTGAGTGGTGCTTCGCACTTGGGAGCTTGTCCGCTTTCAACACAATTTGCACCCGG
The DNA here is from genome assembly GCF_040938575.1 of Ambystoma mexicanum. NCBI lineage: Eukaryota > Metazoa > Chordata > Amphibia > Caudata > Ambystomatidae > Ambystoma > Ambystoma mexicanum. Next base: position 171,199,474 of record NC_090924.1, on the reverse strand, counting down.
TCCCCCAAGGAGTTGCCAAACACATTCCATTCAAAAAGGAATCTTCAGTGCTGCTTCCTTTTGATGTGCATCAGAATACCAATCTCGGAGGTGCAAGTGACGGTGGCCAGAAACCGCAGCGCCCATCGACACTGCTGCCACCCGGACCCTATCATAGGCACAGGCAGCCCTTTTCTTCACCAACTACACCAACTGTTAAAAACCACCTAGCGCAGTCTTTGCTGTGTAGGAGTGCAAATAGCTGCCAGAAACGGCATACATGCCCTAGCATAGGACCTTTTTAAAGCAGAATCAGCCTTCTTGACCATCTGTTCATGCACAGCCACCTCCTCTGGCACCACTGAAGAGCAACCTACCAGACTTAACAGAATAGTTTCCTCATGTAGAGACTGGGGAAGCACCACCTCCTCAACCTGTGAGGGATAAGACACAAGGTACTGCCACCTTCTCAGGCTCCTGCCAGTCTTTCAAAATCTCCTCCTTAAACTCTGGAAGCAAAGGCAGCCCCACCTTGATTGTACATTTAAATTGTTAAGGAGGAGTCTAGGCACCATACACCAGAGCAGCTACAGGCGGTGGCTGCTTCAAACCCATGTAGTGCACCAGAAACTTCTCTAGGGCTCCTCAAAATCACTAGGCTCCAGATCTGTGGAAGGAGGAAAGAGGATGAGGCTGAAGGGGACTTCCAAACCCTGGACTTTCCACAGACGCATGCTTCCTTACGCAAGGCCTCCCAAAAAGCTCACAAATCCATTCTCAGATGCGTTTGCAGGGTTTCAAGAAACAAGCTGGAATCTGCCTGGTGAGTAAGACCGGGAACTTGCAGTATCCTCTTGAGAGGATATGGATACAGGGAACTTTTTTGGTGAAATCACTCTTTTACCTCCGCAACTTTAAATTTTGTAAACCAATCTTGGTGGTGTCGCAATGGTGCGTGCAGGAAAGCGGAGACACTGAGTTCCCCCACTCCGCTTGTAAAATGTGAAAAAAATTGAACTGCACACATCAATTTACTGCGCCACAGTAGAAGTTAGATTTGAATTACTTGAGCTGGTTTACATATTGAAAAACAATTTATTAATGGCCCTTTGCGATAACGCGTGTTTCGGCACATTTCATGTGCCTTGCTCAGATCAGGGCGATGTCTATTTTTGTAAGTCCAAATAGTGCAACAAAAATATAAGATAAACATAAAAGTGGAACACGAAATTTCCAAAAGCAACAAACAAAGACAGAAAAAAAAACAAAGTAGGGCCACACAAATCATATTGTTGTCATATGTTCAGTGCAATACACAAAAGAAAATAGAACATGATAAAAAAACGAGACATAACGTTTACAGTAAGTGAAATTCAAATTCAAAATTATTTAAACATACCATCCGGCCGTCGTATTGCATTGGAAGAAGATTTGAATGGAGGTGGGGGTAATGGGTATTTGAGAAGTTTTAAGAGAAAGAAAGAAGAAAAATAATAGGAGCAATTAGGTACTTCTCAGGGTTGCATTGATTGTGTCATTGGAGGCACCCATTTGAATAAATCTCGCTTACCCATCGGCTGAGTTGTAAGCTACACATTAACGTAGTTGGCGATTGAGTCCCATCAGACTCTTGTAAATGAAAGCGGGCTTCTAAAATTGGAGTTAAGAGATAACAATCACTATACTAGCTATTGTGTCTATTTGTGCCCCCTTATACCCCTATGCCCTAGTCACTAAATGCCCGTGTCACAATTAGGGATCTACTTTTTGATTGCCTACTTAGAATGTCAGGACACGTAAATAATCAATTTAACCAAGATGTTTGAAAAAACCTGTTTGCGCGATTTCATTTACGCACATGTTCATTACAGTCTTCGCATCTGTTTTTATAATTTTTTAGCCTCAGCGTTAGTTGCTACAGAACCGTGACATAATCGGTTTATAATAAGTTGCCTCCAAAATGGTTGCGCGAGGTATATTTTGAGTTGTAAGAGTAACCCGTGTCAGTCCATGGTAAGATTGACCGTTCGTTTGTTAATGCTACGACAAAGTGGAGAACGGGGGAAGTGGGTTACCGCCTGCTATGCGGACCCATTGCTAATTGGTGCGCTGATGGGTGGGCTTGTCAGCCCCCGAGGGCTTACCTGAAAATTTAAGAATTCGTGCATCACGCGTCGGTTTAACAATGATCTAAGCCGCTGTACGAGTTCCCTTGTATATATGGTGTTACTATGGTGATGTTTACTAGTCCTACCTCTATTTCCATCTTGTAAAGAGTTATCGGCCATATTTAGGGACATAAGCCTTATTGTTTCCAATAAATATGTAAATCTATCAGTAACGCTTATGTCCTGATGAACGTGCATCCAAATGATCATTTTAGGAATCAGTTCTCTAATTCCATGACTTGATTCCATTATCCCAATTATTGTTATTTTTATAAGGTTAATCCATATAAAGATTACGTGGATTAGCTACCAGAAGCGTGTTAGCTCCTCTAAGTGCATTCTGGGAAATAGAGTCCATTTGGAGCTCTTAAATCAAGGCAGACTTGTTAATGCCAAGTTAAAAAATTCCGTGCTATTGAGTCCAGCATTCCTCATACATTAGTGGGATTGTTGCTTATCCTTTCGGAGGCATTTTAAATCCTTTCCCAACTCGATCTCAATCAGATTTCGGTATGTCATGACAGAACTATCCAGATTGCACATGTGTCTGAAATTGAGCTAATTAACTACGAATAGTATGCAAGTGTAGATGCTTTCCAAATTTAAAAGGGGGAACATTTATAAGCATTATGTTATTGAGCTGAGTGACTATGAAGAATGGAGGGAAACGTGAGTGCAAATGCCATATTAAAAGAGACATTATTTCTAGTTAAGAGTATTCATTCTTGAACGCAAAATGACATGTTTATCCCAAATGACAGACTTATTATTTGAAATATTAGTACATTTGCCCTATTCGAAGGCACAGAGTTCACATTGTCCAAAAATTCCCTTGTGTTAATATATTCAATCTATGATGCGGTCTATAGGAATCATAGGAAGTATGACATTTCATTATATGGGTTGAGGCAGGTTTCTACACATCTGAAAAAGTTAATAGGTTTGGCCTCCTCCTGGCGTAGCAGCAGTTCCCGATTGCCCATGCGTCTGTTTGGCAACCCTCTTACTAGGGCCCATGGTAGAATCAAAGAACAGCAGAACAGGAAAAATACACTGCGAACCAGCTGCCACTAGCAGGACAGAAACCAGGCATCAGCAGGACAACAGGACAGTACCAGCCCCCCCCCCCCGCAGCAGAACAGCAAGATACTGAACAGAACAGCAGCAGCACAGAGTACAAGGCACAGACAGCCGCTCCAGACTCCAAGCACTGAAAAAAGCCTAGTTGCTCCCTGCAAGTAAAAGGCATGCATAACCAACAGATAGCCCTGCCCACCTGGTGCCTTCCTGGTCGCCGCTCTTTTTTCGCCACTTAGCAAGCCCTGGCCCCTTGGTGCCTTTCTGGATGCCGCTCTTTTTCCTCACTTAGCAAGCCCCACCCACATGATGCCTTCCTCGTTGCCACTCTTTTTTCCCCACTTAGCAAGCTCGCCCACCAGGTACCTTCCGGGTTGCCTCTCTTTTTCCCCCACTTAGCAAGCCCCGCCCAACTGATGCCTTCCTGGTTGCCGCTCTTTTTACCCCCAATTAGCAAGCGCCGCCCACCTGGTGCCTTCCTGGTTGCCGCTCTTCTTCCCCACTTAGCAAGCCCCACCCACCTAGTGCCTTCCTGGTTGCCGCTCTTCTTCCCGATTTAGCAAGCCTCGCCCACCTGGTGCCTTCCTGGTTGCCGCTCTTTTTCCCCACTTAGCAAGCCCCGCCCAACTGATGCCTTCCTGGTTGCCGCTCTTTTTACCCCCAATTAGCAAGCCCCACCCACCTAGTGCCTTCCTGGTTGCCGCTCTTCTTCCCGATTTAGCAAGCCCCGCCCACCTGGTGCCTTCCTGGTTGCCGCTCTTTTTCCCCACTTAGCAAGCCCCGCCCACCTGGTGCCTTCCTGGTTGCTGCTCTTTTTCCCCACTTAGCAAGCCCTGCCTTCCTGGTTGCCGCTCTTTTCCCCCATGTAGCAAGCCCCGCCCCCTTGGATCCTTTCTGGATGCCTCTCTTTTTCCCCACTTAGCAAGTCCTGCCCAACTGATGCCTTCCTGGTTGCCGCTCTTTTTTCCCCCAATTAGCAATCGCCGCCCACCTGGTGCCTTCCTGGTTGCCGCTCTTCTTCCCCACTTATCAAGCCCCACCCACCTAGTGCCTTCCTGGTTGCCACTCTTCTTCCCGACTTAGCAAGCCCCGCCCACCTGGTGAATTCATGGTTGCCGTTCTTTTTCCCCCACTTAACAAGCCCCACCAACCTGGTGCCTTCCTGGTTGCCGCTATTTTTCACCCACTTAGCAAGCCCCGCCCACCTGGTGCCTTCCTGGTTGCTGTTCTTTTTCCCCCACTTAGCAAGCCCCGCCCACCTGGCGCCTTCCTGGTTGCCACTCTTTTTTCCCCCCACTTAGCAAGCCCCGCCCACATGGTGCCTTCCCGGTTGCTGCTCTTTTTCCCTACTTAAGGAGCCCTCCAGCCTCTTTTCATTTGCAGATTGGGAGCAGCTGCAAGTGGGTCTAGGTCACCTGGCCTAAGCACCGTCCACTTTCTTAGCCTTGGCTCTTCCTTCCTGCTCTTAACTCTTAGATCAAGGGCGTCTCTCGCCTGGGTATCCGAAGCGAAGGGCAGACAAAGAAAAGAACAATTCCGGTTTGGACCAGGAGGATCCAGGGCCCGAAGACCTGCTCAGACAGCAGGTAAGCATGCACCAACATGCGTTTACTCCCTCTGTCCCCACAGGCACCCCCCTGGTCCCCGTGTGATGTTCCCTTGTGCCCCCTCTTCTCGCACACAGGTATTGCCCGTTTTGCTCGATTCTTCTACCCTGCTCCCCCTCCACCCCTCCAGCCTACTTCTGCGGGAGTCTGTCCGGATACATTCTTGTTTCACCATCACCGTCTTGTGTCCAATGCTGGATTTGACTTTTATGGACTTCATTGATTCACGGTGCGTCACCCTTTCTCATGGTGGCCGAATCAAGCGGTTCCCATCTTCATCTTGTATCCAGGCTTGCAACATTATGTGTTACTACGGACTTCTGCAATTGTATTTGCTCTCCCTCTCGCTTCTCCACTCAGTTTGACTGCTCACTCTCTGTTCTCTCCTCCTCTCCCTTTTCCCCATCTCCTCCCCTTACTTTCTTCTATGCACTTAGTCTATCAGAACTGTCCCTGGACCTAGTATGATATCAACCTCGTCTGTCTCTTCCCCCCACCCTTTACTTGTTTCCCCGTTCCGCCTTGAGCACTATCTGAAATGTCGTCAGGCATAGTACGATAGTCGCTTGTTTTGTTCCTCCCCTCCCTTTCTGCACCCCTCTCCCTCACCTTTGTTTTCTCTGACTCTACCAGAAATGTCGTTGCCTGTCCGTTTTCATTTCCTTCGCACTCTCCCCCTCCCTTCCTTATCTTGGTCTTAGCTCTTGCACTAACATGTCATCAGGCTGAGTACGATAGATTTCACATCCTTACTGTTCATGGCCTGTAAGAATGTCATTGTATTTTCCCTTGTTCCCTCCCTTGCCTTGAAACGCTTTGAAACACATTGTGTATAGGTGCTATATAAATAAACTATCATATCATATTAGTTGTGGGCCTACTGCCACATTGATGAGAGCCATGCCATGAGCCACACCCCACAATACCAGTGTGCTGAAACAGGGACCCTACAGACTGACTCAATCAGATTGACACATCCCCACTGCCTAGGGAACCAGGGAAACACTGTTCGCCCGTACTGTATCCCAAGAAGTTACCGTGAAAGGCTGAGTGGCTGGCGTCTAGACTGCCAACGGATAACACCAAAGTGAAACCACCTAGTGGTCCGCTCCATCCCCAGTGCAGCATCCGCCACACACTGTGGCCTGGAGCCCCAGTTGCCATGTCCCCCGCTACATCTGAAACATCGGCAGCCAGAAATGCAGTAACAAAGCCTGAAGTGCAAGACCAACAGCATGACCGAGATCGCAGCACCGCTCATACAGTGCCAACATAGAAAACCTGCTGCCGGGGCTGAAGGCCCCACCTCCAGCCCCCTCCCCACTTACCAACACCAGGATGCACAGTGACTCCCTGGCACAGAGTAGGTTCAGAGAAAAGCCACCCCAGCGGGAACTGCCACGCTCGGCTGCGGAGGAAACCCTCAACCAGGCACCCTGCCCAGCAGGAGGACCAGGGAGACCACCACTCCCAACTACAGTAGGGCTAAATACAGGAACCCATCCAAGATCAATAAAGAGAGGGTAGATTGAGTTACAGGCAGCAGAGTCACTCACAATAGATTCTATCAGGATGCCAGGAAAATTCAAACTGACACGTTGTGGAGGATAGAAGTATTATGCTCTCAGTAGAGAGGGGTGGGACACATAGGGTGCATTGAAAAGATGGAAGGAATTGATGACAGGGTGTTTGGCCCCTCACAATAAAGTACTTAGACGAGGAAGAGGGACATGGAAGTAATGCCCATAAATTGATTAATAAAAAGCATCATAGGATGAAACATGACCTCCTCGTCTCAGTACTTACTTGCGATGTCCCTGACCTCCACCTCAGGAATTCATTCGCTCTTTTTATTAACACCCATACCTGACCCATCCCTCCCCAGAGAGTACAATACTCCTCCACAACATGTTAGTTTTTTGTTTCCTGTCTGTCCGGATCTTGGGTGGGTGGCTAGGCCATCTGCTGCTCCGTTTCCTATCCGTGCTTGGCTTGGAGGGACACCTTTATGTTCCCCTGCACTCCCTGCTGGGCGTCTTCGGGGTGCATGGGTGTTTATACATTCGTCTCCCAGGGCCCTTTGCAGTGAGCCCTGGTGGTCCTGCTGGGTGGTTCGGTCAAGATGGCTTTTGTTTTCACCTGGCACGGGATCAAGTGTCGCTCCGAGCCCAGGCAGTGGTGAGCAGGGCCCTCCGTCTTCATAAGAGGGTATCGTAGGAGGAGCTGCCTGCTCCATCCGCTATGGATTCGGGTGGCTCTGGTCCCCATCCCCAACATTGTTTTTTGTTGCAGAGACATGTGCAGGGTTCCGGTGTGCACGGCTGCCTGTACGGGTGGTCGCATTGAAAACGGACTGCGTTAGACATGTAGCGTGAGCGTTTGGTGCTGGGGGGTGGGGCTGTGTTCGTGGACAACACAGGACGGATTGCAGTTCTCCTTTCTGGCGGGTTGTTGCACGCACCATAACTGCCTGACAGGATGAGTGTTATGAAGAGGCACATCACAGCAGGCAAGTCTTCATTAAGTGTTTATTAAGATACATAATATAAAGACCCCCAACAACAGCAGAGGGCCACCAGCAATCATAGATAACTTCAACTGACAAAATACAGAACGTTAGAAACAACATAAGTAAACACAGGTTCTATGACCTCACTAGAACCTGAAACAGTGAACCATTCCATGTGTCATTAACCCTCTCTGCACATAACTCAATCTCCATAAGAAACCACATTATAACACATCTTCCTCTTTCACAAATCTCACTCACAAAACAGTAACACCCTCAAATGTGACCTCTTTTCACCGCAGCAACTCTATCCTTATTCCAGACCTGTCCGCCCGCTACACGCACCGCACCTTTTAGCACAGCAACCACCCTGAAAGGATCTGAATATAGCGAATCACCTTTTTTCTTTACAACACCTTTTTTATTCTTACCCAATCACCACACTCTACCCGCAATTCCTTTCTCCCTCTTCTCTTATTTTTACGCATGACCCAATCACTTTTTCTTTTTCAGAACATTGCTCACCTCATCAATCACTACATCCGACTCTCTACTCCTCCCTAACCATGGAGGCCATGCCATAGAGAAAGGCTTTCGACCCCTCATGAGTTCGAAAGGACATAATCCAGTAGTGGCATGGGGCCCCATACGCAACGCCCACATCCTATTTTGGATGGTCACCATTTTATCGAAACCGCACTCTTGCCCCATTCGAATGCTTTCCATCAGCATTTGTTCAACCTTTTGACTACCCCATTGGTTTCAGGATGATACAGAGAAGCTCTATTGTGTCTTATCCCACACTTCAGATAACTTGGAAAACATCCACCGGTAATCTGAGTACCATTGTCTGTAAGAACACTCTCTGGAAGGCCCTCACTCTCAAAAATCTCTTGCAACACATTCACCATACTTTCCCCCGAGATTTCCCTCACAACTCTAAAATCAGACCACCTGGAGAATAGATCAACTACCAATACCACAAACCTCCCCCTACCATAGCCTAAGTCAACAGGTCCCAGAATGTCCATGGCTATGTCACTCCAGACCTTAGACGGAACACCAACATCCACCAGCGGATGCTTCCTAGCTTCAATCCCCTTTCCACTCTTAAGGCACATGTGTCACTCGCTTAAACATCTCTCGACATCTTTGTCAAAGCCCGGCCACCAATAGTCTGATCTCAATACACCCTTAGTTTTGGTAATGCCAATATGACCACTATGTGCCAAGTCAATAACTTTGGTACAAATACCCGCTGGGACCACCGCTCTCTCCCATCTGAACAATATGTCATCAGCAACTGCCAATTCATCTTTCACCTCCCAATAAGGTCTTTCTCCTTCCGTCAACTCTGACTTATTGAGCCAAACTGAGGCTAACCCATACGGCATCACCTTGTTAATTACTTCATCCTTTCTTATTTCCGTTAGCCTCTCCTCCTTAGACACAAACCCTTCAGTGTTCACAAACACCATCTCCATGTCAACATCCTCCTGCACGTCCCGTGTTACAACTCTTATTCTCGACAAATTATCAGCCAGAACATTCTCTTTCCCAGGAATTACTTGCATTCTAAAACTATGAGCTTGCATTCTGGTAATCCATCCAGCTACTCTGCGCGAGACCTTATCCAAGCCTCTGCTTTCAAAAATAACCTTCAGGGGTTTGTGGTCCGTCCGAATCACAAAGTCCACCCCCCATACGAAGTTTCTGAAACGCTCAACTGCCCAATAGCATGCCAGAGCTTCTTTTTCAAGAACAGAATATAGTAACTCTGCACCTTTCAGGCCATGTGACACATGTGCTATCACTTCTTCTGATCCATCCTCTTGTTTCTGGGAAAGGACGGCACCCAGACCACCCTCACTAGCATCTACAGTAATGATAGACAGTCTCTTTGTGCAAAAACATCCTAACGGGCGAGCTAGATCTAACTCCTCCTTAATTCTTAGGAACTCCAACTCATAAACTCAGCTCCATATGAAATCAGCACCTTTCCTTAAGATTTTCCTCATTTCCTGAACTTTTGTGGCATAATTCTCTACGAATTTTTGGTAAAATTCGGTCATACCCAAAAATGAACGTAGTTCAACCTTAGTAGCTGGCCTCGCAAAAAATCTTCAATACTCTATTCAGGATTTTATCATGTTCTTCTAAGGTTTCTCCACATATCAACATGTCGTCTTGGAAGCAGAAAACTCCCTTCACACACCTGAGCAAACGATCCATGATCAAACACCGACGAGGCTGATGCCAGCCCAAAAGGCATCCTCCTAAATTCATACACGCCTTCATGTGTAATAAATGCAGCGACTTTCCTACACTCTTCTTCCAGTTCGACCTGGTGATATGCTGAAGCCATATCGAGTTTTGAGAACATTTTTCCTCGTCCATCCATCGTTAGCATCTCACACATGTTCGGCAATGGGTGCCTATCAACCATCACAAATTTGTTGAGTTTGCGCATGTCTATGCATAATCTCAAGTCACCCGAACTCTTAACAACTACAACAGGCGAAACCTACTCCACACTGTTACACATTGCGGTAGATGGTCTCTGTGGGCTCGTAACAGCTTGTGCAGTACGCTTAGCAGTTCGAAGATGAATGCTCAATGTGATCTCCGAGCAGAGTGCAGCGGTCTAGTCTTTTCACGTTTCCACGAAACGCCAACGACCGCTCACGTGATCCTTTATCCGGAACTGAAGTCGTCAGCTCTTCGCATCACTTCTGTTGCTACTGACGCTCCGTGAGTTTGCTACTAGCCTTTCTACTGCCTTACTATATCTTCAACCTTCTCAGCTATACTAATTCTGTTCTTTCATGTTTCCCAGATTTCGTCACCAGCCTTCCCCTTCAAATCTATTTCCTCAAGCGTTCAGATCTACCCGCCAAGCCCTTCTCTCCGTAGCCCAGTCAAGAGCGATATCCCGGGCTTTGTCATATCTTTGGCACCTGCTAGGAGTAAGTGCTTTCCATCTCAGGATCTTTCCCTCCTTCCGACTTTGGTACTTACCCGTTTGTTTATTGTAGAGCTCCAGTCTTCCATCCGCCTTACTCCCGAGACCCAAGACCGGTCATCCAACTCCCAACTCCTGTCGTCGCTGGTGAGAGAAGTTCTCTTCCACATCTCAGTATACTATCCTGATTCTATCCTTCTCTGAAATTCTCTTCTCATTCCCCGTCTGCCATCCACTGCCACGAATCGAGGACATCTCAGCTCCACATCCACCCTAATCCATGAGATTCCCGGACTCAACCAGGGTTTTCTTCCCTCTCGAGGGTTTCCCTGGCGGTCCTGTCCTTTCCCCTGGTATCAGGCTCAGTAGTAATTTGAGGTTTGTCAGTGATCTCAACATCCACCTCCCCTTCCTCCTCAGAAAAGGTGACTTGCTGGGTAGACTTCTTTGACTTTTTTCTTGAGAAGAGATACGATCGTCCGCGGTGAGAAGCCACCCTGATTCGCTGCCCAGCAGGGAAGCAGTAGGCTTCCTTCCCGCAGGGACCGGTGGGAAGAGGGAAAAAGCAGCGGCTCAAAAAAAAACCCTCTTTGCGGCGGTAGACTGATGCGATGACTTGGCTGGTCTGGGAGGTTGTATCGGTGGATTCTTGATAGCCCAGAGCTGGTACGAACAACAGTCCAAAGCTGAACAGCTGGAAGGGTGTTCCGTGAGGCAAGTAGCAACAGATCCGGCTCCAGCAGGTAAGAGAGTTCGCGTTGGGAGAGAAAAATCCAGCAACTGGCGAGGAAGCAAACGCAGAACTGCAGCGGGAGTCAGCGAGAGAAGGTAAGCACAGCGGCAAAGGATCGCTGCGGGGGGGGAAAAGGAGGGAAAATGGAAACAGGGGAGAAGAAACGAGGTAAGGGGGGAGCGAAAACAGGAGAGAAGTAGAGCGAGAGCAAAGAAGCAAGCAACGAGGCGTAAACTGACAAAGTTGCAACGCGCCGAACCCAGAAGGGTGGCGGGGCTTACATAGGAAACAACAGAGCGACAGAACAAAAGGCTAGAGCGGAAAACCAGGAAGTAGGAAGAGAAACCTGGGACAACCTAATGGCGCCGCCAGCGCCAAGCGTTCCCTAGCCTCCAGCGGCAGCCTGGAACCGGCAGCATGACACCTGGATACCTCCGTTCCGAGTCGGAGAGAACAGGGCAGTTACAGGGGAGCTTTCACCGCAGCACTTGATTCTTCCATATTGGATTATTCGGTCTGTCAAGGTGAGATGGTTAAAATCTTTGGTGATTCAGTTGGGATTATTAACAGTTATTAACAACTAATGGCGGCAATGCAGGCCATGTCCTTAGAGATGCAGTCATTAAAACAGGACAATGTACAACTGTGACAAAAAGTCACCAGAGCCTTCTCCGACACTCCTCCGTCTACTTTACACACAGTCATGTATGATGGCGATCCATATAAACTCAAGGAATTCCTCGGCAGTTGTACGGTCCAATTTACATTTAAATCTCGCGTTTTCCCTACTGACAAAGAGAAAGTGGGGTTTGTAATTCCCCATCTATCGGGCCCTGCATTAGCATGGGCTACTCCTTCAGTGACATCAAACAATGTCATTCTTGATTCTTACCAAGGCTTAACTAATAGTCTAAAGACTATGTTTGGCAGAAAATACATTTCTGTAGCTACACAAGAAAGGCTTCTCAAAATGAAACAGGGTAGTAAGGATTTGTTGGGATATATCACACAATTTAAACAATTGTCTTCCGAACTAGGATGGCCAGATGAGGGTCTTCTAACCCTTTTTCGCAGAGGTTTAGCCGATGAACTCAAGGTTGAGATATCTAAAGTTCCTCGCCCGGCTAATCTGGCCGATATGATAACCCTTACCATGCAAATAGAATACCGTTTTCAAGAACGTTCCTATGAAAAAAGGAAGAACAAGGGAACACGACCACATAGTGATTATCCTTCTGTAGGTAGTAAACCGTCCAAACTGAAGAGCCTATGCAGATAGGAGCCGTAAGAGGACCACTATCTGCTACCGAGAGAGAGAGAAGAAAGACACTTGGACTGTGCATGTATTGTGGGTCCTCTTCAAATGTTTTGAAAGATTGTCATCTTGTTCCCCCACGTCACACTCCAAACTCGAAGTCGGAAAACTTCAAGACTCTACCGCAAGGGGAAGAACGGTAGGGGTTCCGAATCCAATTTCCCCATATCGAATGGGTATGACTTTAAATACTTCAACTAACCAGACCATGGTGGTAGTGTCTTTATCCATGATAATTTCAGAACAAGTCTTACCAGGTATTCCCGCCTTAATTGATTGTGGAGCCGCAGGAATTTTTTTTGACAATGATTGGGCTACAAAACATGGGATAGCCCATGTATCCAAGACCGTCATAACTCCCATTCAAGGAGTGGACGGAAGTCGTTTGAGTTCAGGTCCCATTAAAGAACAGACTGGTCCAATTACCTGCTTGATTGCTAACCATAAAGAGACTTTGGTTTTCGACCTCATTAAAGCAGCACATTTCCCTATTATCTTGGGTCTCCCGTGGTTAAGGCTCCATAACCCATTCATCAATTGGTCAGCGGGTACTCTATTCCTTGGGTCTGAATATTGCGCTCATCATTGCCTTTCACAGGAGTCGGTGGGCATACATATCCCTACGGAAGTGACACACCTCCCAGCGGTATCCACCATTAATCAGCTAGAGATTATTCCTGAATGTCAGAGGTTCCAGTCAGTTTTTGAAAATCCCGAATTTCCTACCCTACCTCCGCATAGGAGAGACGATTGTCAAATAGACCTACCTCCCGAACAACCTATTCCCTTTGGTCGAATGTATGCTCTTTCCCAACGAGAAAAGACCATACTGAAAGAATACCTTCAAGCCAACTTACACAACGGTCTGATTTCTGAATCGGTGTCACCAGCGGGAGCTTCTCTTTTTTTTATCCCCAAAAAGGATTCGGATGAACTCCGTCCCTGTATCGATTACCGGGGTCTTAATAAAATCACTATAACCGATAAGTACCCCATGCCTCTAATAACTGATATCATCGAAGCGGTCCGGGGGGCTTCCCTTTACACAAAACTTGATCTCAGAGGAGCATACCGCCTCATTTGAATAGCTCCAGGAGACAAATGGAAAACCGCCTTCCGAACGCCTTTCGGGCACTACGAATACCACGTTATGCCATTCGGATTGGTCAATGCACTGGCAGTTTTCCAACGATTCATGGATCATCTGTTTGCCGACATCTTATTCCATTTTGTAATCATATACTTGGACGATATTCTAGTGTATTCCATCAACCCAGAGGACCATATTAAGCATGTCAACACTGTTCTTGAACGCCTCCAATCCAATCATCTCTACTGTAAAGCCGCAAAATGTGAATTCCATCAGGAGCAAGTAACTTACTTAGGATTTGTACTATCGTCTCAGGGCATCTCTATGGATCCAAAAAAAGTGTCAGTAGTCTTGGATTGGCCAACACCTTCTAGTATTAAGGATATTCAGCGATTTGTAGCATTTGCAAACTTCTACCGGAAATTTATTCCCTGCTTTTCAGAAATCATTCTGCCCATTACAAGACTTCTTAAGAAAGGTAGCTCATTCTCCTGGAACAAATCTGCTCAAAGCGCCTTTCAAACACTGAAAAAATTGTTTACTTCTACCTCAATCTTGACCACCCCTCATCAGACCAAACAATTTATCGTAGAGACAGATGCATCTCAATATGCATAAGGAGCCGTACTCTTACAACTCTCGGACCAGGGAGAAGAAAGACCAGTTGCGTATCTGTCAAAGACGTTTAATACTTCTGAACAGAACTATTCGGTTCTCGAGAAGGAACTTTTAGCAATCAAAGGGCCTTCGAAGAATGGAGACATTTGCTGTTGGGATCAACTATTCCGATTAAGGTTCGCACCGATCATCAAAATCTCAGAGTACTCCAGAATGCCCATACAACTAACAGTAGGCAGGCCCCCCTGGGCATATTTTTTTCTTCCCTTCCGGATTGACTTCACCTTTCTTCCTGGCAAACACAATCTGAGGGCAGATGCTCTTTCCCGTAAGGATTCCCCTACATCCAAATTCTGTACAGAAAAGATGTTTCCCAATGCTAGATTTATCGCGGTCCTGACTGATTTTCTCCAAGAAGTGCGAACAGCTACCATTTGGAACAAAGCATTATGTGAAAATATTGCTTCCACCTATCATCTCACTGAAGAAAAGGACTACTTCTTCCATGGAACTCAAGTCCCGATTCCCATTCCATCATTACAACAGGAAGTTTAACAGATGTGTCATGACTCACGAGCCGCAGTTCATCGGGGATTTCTATCCACCATGGAACTAATCCAACGACATTTCTGGTGGCCGGGTATAAGATCTGATGTCCGAGATTACGTTGCAGCATGCAATATGTGCTCTCAGGCCAAGACTCCACGAGTGCCACCTTTAGGATTCCTATCGAAAATGCCTATTCCGGACAGACCATGGCAAATCATATCCACCGATTTTGTGTCGGATCTACCCCTTTTAGAAAATAAAACCACCATTATGGTCACCATCGACTATTTCACCAAACTAGCGCATTTCACCCCTCTATGTAACTTGCCTGTGGCAGCATTGATGGCTAAAATCTTTCTCTCGGAAATCTTTTCTCGACATGGTCTCCCGGATACTATTGTATCAGATCGAGGTCCTCAATATACTTCACTCTTCTGGCAAAAGGTTTGTCACATGTTGAGAATTAAGCGAGCCCTTAGTTTAGGATACCATCCCCAAACCAACGGGCAAACGGAACGCTTAAACCAAACTTTGGAAGGTTATCTACGATGCTTTGTATCGGCTGCCCAGGATAATTGGGTTGAATTGCTTCCGTTTGTGGAATTTGCCTACAATAATGCCAGACACTCTGCCCTCCACACCAGTCCTTTTCATTGTTCTTATGGTTATTACCTCTCATTTGTACCTACAGTGACTGTTCCTGCTTCCAGCTGTCCTGGAGTAGATAGTCTCATCTCAGACATTCATGAAGGCCAGAAGCTAGCTAAGCCATCTCTGCAAATAGCACAAAACCGAGCTAAGAAGAACACATATCTTCATCGTCAAGAAGCCCCGAAACTTACCATAGGAAACTCTGTTTGGCTGGCATCCCGATTCCTACCTCGTCGTCTTGTCCCGTCGAAACTGTCTCCCAAGTACTTTGGACCCTTTAAGGTGTTATCCTTGGTGGGGTCAGCTGCAGTCAAACTCGCTCTACCGGCTTCTTGGTCACGAATACATCCAGTGTTTCACCTGTCACAGATTAAGGTGGTCGTGCAGGATCGTTTTCACCGGACTAGGGTGATTCCACCACCTCCTGTCCTCACTGATACTGGTTCTGAATTTGAGGTGGCCAATATTTGTGATTCTCGATATAGAAGGGGTCGATTACAATTTTTGGTTGATTGGAAGGGCTATTCTCCTGCAGAAAGAACCTAGGAACCCGCCTCTGGGGTTCATGCACCTCGACTGATTCGGAGGCTCTTTCGGCTTCATCCGGGTACACCTGGGTCTCCCCCCAGAAGAAGGGGGCATACTGTTACACATTGCGGTAGATGGTCTCTGTGGGCTCGTAAACGCTTGTGCGGTACGCTTAGCAGTTCCAAGATGAATGCTCAATGTGATCTCCGAGCGGAGTGCAGCGGTCTAGTCTTTTCATGTTTCCACGAAACGCCAATGACCGCTCACGTGATCCTTTATCCGGAACTGAAGCCGTCAGCTCTTCGCGTCGCTTCGGTTTCTACTGACGCTCGGCGAGTTCGCTACTAGGCTTTCTACTGCCTTACTATATCTTAAACCTTCTCAGCTATACTAATTCTGTTCTTTCATGTTTCCCAGATTTCGTCACCAGCCTTCCCCTTCGAATCCATTTCCTCAAGCGTTCAGATCTGCCTGCCAAGCCCTTCTCTCCTAGCCCAGTCAAGAGCACTATCCCCGGCTTTGTCATATCTTTGGCACCCGCTAGGAGTAAGTGCTTTCCATCTCAGGATCTTTCCCTCCTTCCAACTTTGGTACTTAGCCGTTTGTTTATTGTAGAGCTCCAGTCTTCCATCTGCCTTACTACCGTTTCCCAAGACCGGTCATCCAACTCACGACTCCTGTCGTCGCTGGTGAGAGAACTTCTCTTCCACATCTCAGTATACTATCCTGATTCCATCCTTCTCTGAAATTCTCTTCTCATATTCTTTTGTGCATCCAGAAGAAGCCTTCCCGTCTGCCATCCATTGCCACGAATCGAGAACATCTCAGCTCTGCATCAACCCCGATCCACGAGATTCCCGGACTTAACCAGGGTTTTCTTCCCTCTCGAGGGTTTCCCCTGGCGGTCCTGTCCTTTCCCCTGGATACCTCCATTCCGGGTCGGAGAGGACAGGGAAGTTACAGGGGAGCTTTCACCGCAGCATTCGATTCTTCCATATTTGATTATTCGGTCTGTGAAGATGAGATTGTTAAAATCTTTGGTGATTCAGTTGGGATTATTAACAGTTATTAACACACACCTCCTGCTTTCTGAATGACGCCCATCTTTAACAATATTTCCAGCTCTTTTTTGACACCTTCTCGTAAGGAGAAAGGTACAGACCTAAGTTTTGCAACAGTTGTGCAGCCTCTTTTTAAGATGATTTGGTGCTGCAACCCCTTCAATCTCCCCAAGGTTTTGTTGAACACTTTAACATGCTCTGCTACATAAGTACTTGGAGTGGTGCAAGGTGAAGTCACTTATAATACCTGTTCTGCCTTGTTGGGATCCAGTCTGATCCCTAAATTATTTTGCTCCCTCCAGCCCAGTAAGGATTGACCTTTCTTAGTGATGTACATTTTACCATCACATTTGCGTCCCTTAAATTCAAACTTACTCCAATTGTAAACTAACAACTCAATCTTATCCTGATTATAACCTCCTGGATTTAGATCAGGTTTTATTAAATTGGACACTTCGCCCTTCATCTCCTTTTCAAACACACTTCTTGATACCAAAGTAATCTTCGAACCAGAGTCAGCCATCATGGAAACATTGTAGCCATTCACGCTCAGCACAGCATATGGACGTTCACATTCATCTGCACTTTCACTCTCCGATATGACATTTACTGTGTTGACAATAACATTTTGCAACGGAAGTGTAATTTCTTCCTCCAATGATCTTCCACCTTCTTCTTCATTCACATACAGAACCTTCTTTTGATTGAACTGTCCATATTGATCATTTTTACAACAGTTCGCAAAATGCCCCTTCCTTTTGCATTTCGCGCATGTGGCTCTGCGACCAGGGCATACAATAGATGAAGCAAAACGCGTACTGCTCGCACACCGAAAACATAGTCTAATCTTTTTTCTCTGTTCTCTGTGGTGGTTCTTGGCTTCTTTTCTCTTCTGTAGTTACTCGATTCATCTGCTTGTCTTTCCACCTTTTTTTCTACTTTCCCATCCACCACATTTAGGATCTCCATTTTACTCTCCCCGTTTCATTCTTGGATAGTTTAGCCACACATGCCAAGGAGTGTTCCACTTGTCTTGCAATATCTAATACTTCATCCAAGTTGGGTGCATCCCTTAACCATAACTCTTCACGTATTTTGTTGGACCTGCAGCGTGTCATGAACTGGTCACGGATATGTTCGTCAAACGCCTCTTGGAACTTGCAAGATAAAGCTAGATGCCGCAACGCCATCACATGCTCTTCCACAAATTCCCCTTGGGCTTGTATGCACATGCGGAAATTATATTGTTCCAGTATTGTGCTCGTTTTAGGGTTAAAATGCTTGTCTAGCTTCATCAGAGCCAAATCAAATTAATTCACAGCATCACCACCGCCATCCCCCAATGGTTGGAGAAGTTTTTCATAAATTCTCTGTCCTTCATACACTAAAAAATGTAGGAGCACCGGCAACTTCCTTTCGTTGGAATAAGATGTCCCGCCAGCCGCCTTAGTGTAATGTAAAAATCCTTTGCGCCACTGAGCCCACAAAATCTTTGCTGGACCTAGAATTGGCATAAAAATTGGAGGTCCAGCTATTTCCGGTAGGCCCGCCATGCTCCTATGGAGGTTGCTTGCGCTTCTATCCTCGTAAACTCACACAGAGACACTGATTGCGAATTTTGGTAGATTTTCAACCTAGTTTACTTCCCCCTTTAAAGACAGTGTAGATAAGAATGACTAATGTGCATTCAACTTCTTACTAGTCCTCTTGATGGATGTGCAACTGTTTAACTTGGTTGTAGCTTCAAAACCTCTGCTTCCCTTATCAGCTTCACTTATCAGCGTGTGCTTCCATGTGCAGCAGCTCTGCCTGCACTCAACTTGCTGCTTTAAAACCTCTACTTCACTTATTAGTGTGTACTGTGTGCTTTCACGTACAGCAACTCTGCCTGCACTCGACCTCTCTGGTCCCCACCTGCCTTTATGGCTCGATAATGTGGCTAACTTCAACAGAGACAAGTAATGTCCTACGAGCGTGTATGGGAAATACTGCTTGGGAAGATGCGAGCGAACATTCAGAGTGCGTCTCTATTACGCTCCATACAGTGGTTTTGCCTTTGCTGCCGGGCCTCTCCCTTCCCAGCGATACCACGTCTGCTTCGGAGGGACGCAGCACCGTCGGGACGCAGGAGCTAGCGGCGGCTGAATTGCTGCCTTCGTTGCTCGTTGTTGGGTCTCTCTTCACAGAGGTACCACGCCTCGTCTGTTTCAGATGAACGGATCACCGTTGGGGACAACGTTGTATCGGAGGGCGCGGAGCCAGAAACGGCAAGATCACTTACTTGTGAAACAGGCAGAGCAGACAGATTTTCCCTCAGTGGCCGCTACAATGCTCAGGATTAGTGGAGCGGCCCTTTACAAGGGAACGTTTTCCAGACTGGGTGGTTTTCCCTCGGTGGCCGCTGCTACGCTGGCCAAAGGCGGAGCGGCGTTAACCGGATCGCTGCTGGGGGGGGGTCTTCTTTCTACGATCCAATCCTCGTCGCCATTGTTATGAAGAGGCACATCCCAGCAGGCAAATCTTCATTAAGTGTTTATTAAGATAAATAATATAAAGACCCCCAACAACAGCAGAGGGCCACCAGCAATCATAGAGAACTTCAACTGACAAAATACATAACGTTAGAAACAACATAAGTAAACACAGGTTCTATGACCTCACTAGAACCTGAAACACTGAACCATTCCATGTGTCATTAACCCTCTCTGTACATAACTCATTCTCCATAAAAAACCACATTATAACCGTGAGCTAGTCACGTGGCTTGCACAGGTGCTTGGAGGTGCGGCTGAAGCGTGTGCTAGCCTGATTGGGAGACTGTTTTGGGTGGTTTTCAGAAGTGGACACCTGCTTTACCCATGCTGCATGGTGCTTGGTGCTCCCCTTTTGAAGTGGCCCTCCTGTGGTTTTTGTTGCTCTCTGTGTGATGAATCCTATGGAATCCATCACCAAATCCCCGACAAGAATCTCCTCCCATGTGGCCCGGGGACAGCAGTTGCTACCTGATCCAGACTCTGCGGGTGGTATTATGAGGGAGGCTCACATGGGAGGAGACAGATGTCAGGGAAAGGTGGTGATCCCATCAGGTGAGACGCGGTATTCTTCACTTCATAATGAAGAAGACTTCCTCATTCCTGAATTCTGGATGGCTTGTTGTCACTTTACAAATCCTTCCCATTGTATAATCCAAAAAACCCTTCCTGCAAAACAATATGAACAGAAACCCACTCATAACTCGTATACACATTTAACATCTACTGTCTCTTATATTTTAGGAGCAGCCAAGTGGGAGGCTAAGTGGAGTCTTTGGTTGTGTGCCTCCGTGTTTCTACTTCTGAGGGCGTGGCTTCGACTGACTCTGAACTGCAAGGACTTAAAAGCCCCACTACAACTGTGGCACACAGAGCGACTAAGTGGAGTCCTTGGTCTTTGTCGTCTTGGGAGCCGTCCAATTAAACACTGCAACTTCCCCGAAGCTGTGGAGCAGCCTACACATACTTTACTCCTGCAAGGAGTGTTGGAGCGTTTTGGAGCCCTGGTGTGTTGTGCTGGACCGGGAGATGGGTCAGCTTACCCGCCTCGCTCTTAAAACTGCAGCAAAATTAAACCAAAAAACTGCAGGAGAAAATATGACAATGCAGCTGAAAAGTCCAGCTGGAGCCCGAACATGCCTACAGGTAAGACGGTTCGCTCGGTTTGCTCTTGGAGACTGTCCTGCAGACCTCCAAATTGTACATAATCAAGATGGTGCCAAAACATGTTTGGAGAGGAGTATACCGTGATGAGTTCTCAGGAAAGTCTTGCACTTATATAGCCTTTACAGACCTTGAGCAGGCCTTTGACTGTGTGAACAGAGAGCTTCTGTGGAGTAAATAAAATGGAACTGCCCGGCTGACCTTGTCGAGGCCATGAGGGTCCTATATTCGAACACCTTAATACAGGTATGGCTATCTGCCAACGCCAGCTCTCAAGAAAAATTGATACCTACTGTGGACTTAAACAAGGATGCACTTTGACGCTCTTGCTTTTTAGCCTTTATATCTCAGACCTGTGAGAATCCCCAAAAACAGTGTGAGGATTCTCCCCCAAAGATAAAACACAACTGAGGTTTGTTGGATTCTATATGCCGATGATTTGATCTTTCTAGACCCCGATTGGACTTCAGAGGCGGATCGAGATCTTTCATGAATATCTGAAGTCCAATGATATGAGGATCAATGTAGGGAAATCCAAGATACTTGTCTTGATGTCGGCATATAGAAAACAAAAATCCAGGTTCGTTGGAGAGTGCGGTCTGAGCCACTAGAGGTCACTGACATGATGATTTATTTAGGAGTGGTTATCAACAAAAACCCAGACGATAAGAGCAATTATATGTCACTTAGGAGGAGAGCAGAAAAACTATCATTGCAGGGTGCTGCACTACACAGAAGGTATGGCAGCTTCTCCCTCCTGCCAGTCACCATCTTCTATCTGCAAAAAGTGATAGAAATTCTGACATATGGCCCTGAAGCTATGTTAAATTGAGCATGGAAAAACTGGAGGATTTTGGAGGGACTTTTTTGGCGTTAAGTTTTGAAGCTACCTAATTCCCTTCCAATGTCCACCATTAGACATGAATTGAGACTGCAATCGTTGGCCTCGGTAGCCTTGTGGAAGTCAATGGCCCTATTCAGAAAATGTATTTTGGTTGGCTTGGCATCTCTGTTCGCAAATACTCCAAAGCAAGGACTGCGAGCTCGCGTCCAGTCTATTTTTCTGGAGAGCAAAATTGGTGGTGACCTCAAGGAATGCAGATATCGAAATAGAGGAATTAATTGCAAACCCCATGAAAGCTAAACAAAAAATAAAAAAAGCTCCAAAACTTAGACTGGATTAAAACCACTGAAAGGGAGAGGGTTGGACAAGCCAAGACCAGTCCTGATTACGGAACATAAGGGCTTGAAACAATTACCAGCATATCTCCAGAAGTTTCCATTGCTCCAATATAGAGATCTTCTGCTCAGATGCAGATTGAACACCTTACCCAATAGAGAAGTGGAACTGGCAAGAAACCAAATCGACCATGCAAACTCTCAATGTAGGTATTGTGAGGTGGAGGGAAGAGTGGAAACCCTGTTCCACCTAATAACCTCATGTAAAGCCCTTACACCTGTAAAATCAAGATTGCTCGAGGACGCTGATACTCGCACACTAAGTCTATCTGTAGAGGAATTGTGGGAGTGGGTCCTCTTGGGTGAAAGAACGAGTTTGGTTTTGAGGGTGATGAAACTGGTGGAATATGTGTTTAAAAGGTAACTGTAAATACACTCCTGTAATCTAAATGACTAGAGTGATGAATAAGTTGACCTAATGACCTCTGTGGAGTGCTATAGGTGATACGGGGAAACTTCTTTTAAAACTCTTACATTTTTATATTTGGAGGAATGGTGGATAATGTAAAAGGTGTTCTTTCATGTATCTCTGTGCAACTTGTAAAACCAATAAACATTTCTAAAATGTATTTTTTTAATGTAAAACAATGTAACTACAGACTCTAACTCCCATAAAGCCTCAAGTTCTGCAACGAGGAAGAAGTCTCCCCCGACATGGCCAGGGAACGGCAGCCGCCACCTGATCCTGACCCTGGGAGTGGTATTATGAGATAGGATCATTTGGGAGGGGATGGCCCCTCAGAGGAGGTGATGACTCCATTGGAAGAGACATGATATACTCCCACCCATCCCCCTGCCCCTTTGAGGAAAGCACTACAAAACCAAAACTACTGATGGCATACTGTCATTATGAACAGAAAACCATTCATACCACATATACCCATTTAACATCTCCCGTCTCGTTTTAGTTTTACAAAAATCTAAAACAATGTAATTTTGTAAGACTTAAAAATCCTATGGACTTCCAACTCCCATAAAGCCTCAAGTACTGAGACGAAGGAAGAGGAAGAAGAGTTAATGTGGATTAAAGGTAACACCAAGCTAAACGTGCAGGCTAGTTGTTACATTGGAAATCAGCTGCGCGGGACATTTACAAATGCTGTAGACCTCCAATTGAGAAGTGAAGGTGGACAAGAAAGATGCAAAGCGGGTGAAGCAGAACGCAGAACCGAAGGCAGAAGCACAGAAACAAACGGTGCTAATGGAGGTAGGCGCTTCCATGCAACTTCTTGTGAGCATAACTTACTGGAGAGATGCAAGGCCGGGAGGGAATCATACAAAAATGTCGACCTGGGAACTGTGACGGCTGAAAATGCTGACTTAACCTCTCCCTTACACCATATATATATGGGGGGTTTAGAGTAAAATATTAATATTGGGGGGCGGGGGACTGCTGGGGTTCTCCCCCTGCATATATATGTGGTGTAAAGGGTTAAATAAAAAAGTCCGCATTTTCTGCATTCGCAGTCGGAAGTAGCACAGCAGATGCCGTGGATGGACCACTGAGAAGCCGGCAGCGAAGCTGTTGGGAACGCGTTCCTGTCAAACAGCAGCAGTTGTACTGGCAAATGAATGCAGAGCCGGCGGAAGAAATTAATGAGGGTCTGCACAGCAGAAAAGCTTTCCCAGGGTGGAAACTCCACCGGAGCAATGTGCCAAGGGTCACAAACGCCATCAGGCACCGGTGTGTCTGCCCTTAGGTGTTGGGGACCCCGGGCGGGCCAGCAGGTATATGAACAATTGAAAACTTATTTTGAATACCAACCAAGTAAAATACAAAGACAGAATTGGGGGAAAGTTGGAGTAAATGTTATCAGAAGTAGATGAGTATTAAAACAGAAGTTGAAAGGCAAAATCGGTACATGTTTCCAAATATGAGATGTCAGTATGGGCAATATTGGAGGAAGTATAAGCAAATGAGTGAAAATTAAGAAGTGAACAGATGAACAAGTGTCCATGGATGAGATGTCAATATGGGGGAAGTAACAAGTCTCCATGCATGAGATATTAATATGGGGGAAGTTGGAACAAGTAGTACCTAAAGTCAATGAGGCATAAACAGTGAAGGAATACAACTGAGTTATACTGAAAGAGAATGTTGCAAGAGGTCCCGATGAAAGAAGCACATCGGGCAGTGAGCCTTTGGGAGAAGGATACCTGGCAGGGGAATACATCAGACAATCCATATAAAGTATATGAGAGAAAAAGACATTTTGAAAAGATACCCAGCAGGAGAGTATACCAGGGGATCTAAAGAAGCTACTGGAGGATTCCTGGCAGGGGAATATACCAGGAGATCATCCTTAAGAAAGTGTTATATGAAAGGGAAATTTCTGCTACTCTTAAGGAATTCTTGTTTAAAATACACTTCTGTTGTGTGAAAAGAGACAGTTCTGCTAAGTTTAAGGGACCATTGTTTGCAAATGACACTCGCTATCCTACCCGAGAGTCCAGGGTAAGGGAACCACTCCCCTGGTTTTGGTGGATTTTCATATTTGATTTTGCACTCTTTACTAAATCAAAAACCCTGGTTGTTCATTTTTAGTGTGAGGATCAGATACGTTTTGTACACAAGGACAGTTGGCATAGTTGCATAATTTTGACGATAAGACACAAACTGATCTTAGTTCTAGTTTACTAGGCAGGCAAACACTCTTTAGGATAGGGACAGAAAGGCCTCTATCCAACCCCTTTATTTTAATAAAGAAGTCTAATGCTGAAAACATTACAACTTTGCGTCAGCCTCTCATTGCTGACCTCACATCTGCTGCTGAGTTTCGGGAGTTTTATGCTGGTGGTTGGCGGAAGTTTGCCACACATCATGCCTCACCACAAGAAAGACAAAGAAGCCAGAACAGACAACAGAAATAATAAGAAAACCCACTCTACACCCCGTAGACCACCAAGACTGGAACAACGGAGGGGTAGCTACCTATTTACCACCCAGAACGAACCAACCCCGCCATAAACCTTACCGGTCTACTCGACAAAAGGACTGACCAACGAAGAAGCACCCCACCCAAAAGACCCACCTGGAACACAACCCAACCAACAACACACCAGCCAGAACAAACAATACTAACAACAACATGAAAGGGAAATCAAGCAAACTACACTGCAGCCTCCTCAACGTTGGGTCCATGACAGAAATCAATGACCTAAGCGAAGGAAGCACAGACATGCTCTTCCTTACAGAAACCTGGCTATCAGACAACTATAAAGCCATCGCGAATGAAGCAATACCCGACAATTATAAATTAATAACACACCAACAGAGATAACTGAAGAGGAGGCGGAATCGCAATTATACACAAAAAACACACCTGAGCATCTTGAATCATCACAACCCACGCGGAAGACTATGAATCCCTCCTAATCAAGACAGAACTCAATGACCAATCCAACATAGTATTCCTCCTGATCTATACACCACTTTCTTACAACCCCAATGCAACAAAACTAGCGTACGAGGCCACCATGCTATTAACCCACCATGGCAACCTAGTCATACTGGGAGATTTCAACATATGGTTCGAAAAAGAAAATGTGTACACAGCAAACTCGCTCTGCGCACTCCTGGAAACCTTGCAGTTCAAGCAAATAGTAAATGGATCCACCCACGACACCAGACACCCCTGGATGCAATTTTCTGCAGGGAAGAACTATGCGCATCTGCACCACATACACCAATGGTGTGGAGTGACCAGTGCTGGATACCATTCTACATCACACCCCCGAACCCACCTAATGGCTGGAAGGAAATACTCTACAAGAGCAAGAAAAGAAACAGTAAGAATTTGGACCTAGAGGCCCTAACAAACCTTCTAGACGCAAACGCCCCAAGCAAAAGAGATCCCACCAATATAAACATAGATACAACAGAAGACACACTGGATCACCAAGGCCCTTGACCAATTAACACCAGCTAAAACATTCACAGCAACACCAAAAAAACCAGCAGCAAAATGGTTCACACAAGAACTAAATAAACAACTGCTAAATGGAAACAAAATGGAGAGAACAATACACCAAAAAGACAAAATAAAATACCAAAGACAACTCAAACTGTACAAAACAACAGTCCTCAAAGCAAAAAAACTATAGTATGCCACAAGAATAGAATCAGCAAAAAAAAAAAATAATAATAAAAAAAAACAATTAGGAATCCCCAGTTCACACCGGGTATGGAAAGCGAGGCCTTCAATGGTGGAGGCAGCAGGGTGCCGCAAACTACGTGGCATGTTCTCGGGTCAGGACATTAAATCCTTTGCACAGTGCAAGCAGGACTTTGGGCTAGATCAGGGGGGAGAGGTATCACTACCTCAACTGAGGCACTCGCTTACGAACCCAATGGTCAGGTCACCGGCCACCAGGGATCTCACGCCCTTTGAAAGGTTCGTAACGATAGACACAGGGACAGGCATTTGGTAGGAGCGTTATATGGGATTATTGCAGAAGGGTCAAGGAGCAGGCATGGCACTATACGGAGCAGTGGGAAACTGCAATGGGGCAGCCGCTGGAGGGGGAACTTTGGACTCAGTTATAGGCAGATATCCCCAAGCTCATGCAGGCCATCCAGATTCAGGAGATGTGGTTTAAGATAATCGTCCAATAGTATCTTACCCCAAAAAAAGACATACATTCTAACCAACTGCGTCAACGCTCTGCTGGAGGGGATGTGGGGAATTGGGATTGTGGAAGCATCTGATGGGAATGCCAAGTCATACAGCCTTATTGGGACATGACTTATGCAGCAATGAATATTATTTTTGGGAGTCAGATGCCAGACAATACAATGATGGCCATCCTGGAAATGGGCGGGGTTCTGGAAAATCTACCCTCGAAAGCTCAAAGAAAGACATACATCACCCTGACAGTGGCAGCAACGCTTCGGGTGGCACATAAATGGAAACAAAAATCTGCCCCCACAGAACACGAATGGGTTAGTAAAATCTGGAACTTGTGGCACTGGAGCGGGTGACCTATTCGATTCAAGGGGATCACCAAAGGTTTCAAATGGTGCAAGGGCCCATACAACGGCCGGCGAGTGAGCTGGCCACTCACAGAAACATGGAACCGGGAGCCATCTACATGTTTTATGGACTCAGGGGTGCGAAAGGGTGGGGGTGAACAGGACTGGGTGCGTTGTTGGTTACATATGTTGGGATGAAGCGGGGAAGAGAGGAGAAGGTGGGGGCGAGAAAGGCTGCGGGTCACATGTGTTCTTACTGTTGAAAATGTTAAAATGCATTGTTACTGGGCTGCACTCACCAGACAAAATCGGCTCCCTGGCCCAGCACAAACACACCCACATTATTTGACTCAACATTCACTCGCTTATTCACACACAGCATTCCCTCACTCATTGCATTAGAGAGGATCATAAGTGACCTACCCATAACTTTTATATCCCCCTGCACCTCTTCCAAATAGCCACAGGGAAATGTTTTTTTTCTCCTCTGCTTTGAAAAGTGAACCTCTTTTGAAAATCGGGATTTACTTGAAAATGCCCAAAACCCCCTTTCCGCCCTCTGCCTTGCGCAGTTGTGCATTTGTTGGGAAAAGAGCACCTCGATGTGCAAAACTATGATGCACGCATTTAAATGTCCTCTGTGCATGGTTCACTACATTTTTGGCATAAGTGTAGTGAATAAGCATCCTATCAGTTGCACCAAACACGTTTTGAAAATCGTGGCATGGTGGTTTATCACTACTGATCACTTCTTTACGCTGTATGTTCATTTCAGAGACTGTGGTTCGAGGTGTCAGAGGTGAATAAGGAGTGGGAAAGGACACACGAGAAGGAAATGGTGCATGGGGTTTTTACGTTTTCTGCAGTCATTAACCCCAGATTTCCTCATGAGCAGGTATTATGTTAAATACCATTAGCTCCAGAGCAGATACTGTGACTGGAATCGTTAGCCCCGGAGTACGTACTGTGCAGAGCAGGTATTGTGTCAGAAAACGGAAATGACAATTATGCGTACAAGATACCTAATGAAAATACAGTCCAGCTTAAGAAGAAGAACATTTAAGAGAATAACAGAGTTTTTAATTTTTTTCTACAAACCTCAGTAGACTTTAGTTCTCGAAGGTCAGGCAGAAGGGCATTCCGAGCTCTTGTTGCTGCATTCACAAAAGCTCCTTTCATAGCTTTGTTGGTGTTACATCTAGGAGACACCAGCTGACTGGAATTATTCGATCAGAGGCGTCTTGTGTTACCTTTCTCAATGAGCAGATCCTGAAGTTAAGACAGCATCCTTCCCCTGTGACATTTGTGTTTCATCAGCAATAAGCGATACACTAGTCTAGATTCCACTGGGAGCCAGTGCATACTCTGTCTGGCCTCAGACACATGGTCCCTCCAGGCAAGCCCACTGACCACTCTGAAAGCACTGTTTTTGATCAACTGCAGGTGGTTGCAATCAGACTTAGTGATGCCATACAAAAGACTGCAACAGCTTGGGAGGATAGCCCAGGGCAACGTGCTCGCCTTGGAAGCAAGACGACATGGAGCACCACAGGTTCGATCCCCGGGTCCGCGCTTAGAATCCTCTGGGTATTAAGCACTTTACAAATAACCTATCATATCATAAGAATAATTAATTCTGGATCCCGTTATGGCCCTGGCAATAGTTTCTGCATTAGTTTGAGAAATAAATGGATGGAGATGGATTAACAGTTTAATATAATAAGCAGAGGACAAAACCAAACTGCTAACAGGCACCTTCATTTTGAAGTACTGGCCAAGGATAATACCCAGCGTCTTAACTTTTTGTGGGAATTTTAGTATCTGCAATGGAAAGACAATCGTAGGCAGATCCCAGTTTGTGTATCGTATTTGGAGTGTCAACCACCATGAGTTCCGTCTTATATTTAGTCAAAGCAAGACAATTCTGCAACATCCAATTTTGGATAAGATTGTACTCTGTATTAAGAAGAATTTCATCATCTTCGCGAGCCAGTATGAGGGATGATCCATTGGGCGTCATCAGTATAGTTTGTAAAGGCCACACCATTCTGTTCTAGAAGAGCAAAGTAGGGGACCTTAAAAATATTGTAAAGAGAGGGAGAAATACAAGCACCCTGGGGGACGCCATATTCAAGAATCATAGGTGGTGCTTCTGCCTCACCACAATATTCTCGACATTCTCTATTGCTAAGAAAGGACAATATCCATAAAGCCGCTTCACCCAAAAAATTAGCCACGTCCCTCAACCTGATGACCAAGATGGAATGATCCACCTGGTCGAAGGATGCAGAAAGATCCAGCAACAGAACGAGGGAGGGCTTTCGATTGTCCATGTCCTCTAGGAGCCTGGCCTTGAGCTCCAATAGTGCTGTCTCAGTTCCGTAACCTTGTCTGAAGCCAGACTGTTGTTTGTTAAGGATAGGGTATTTGTTTAGATAGGCAGAAATTTGAATATAGGCCACACCGTCCAGAATGTTTAACAGAAAAGGTGTGTTGGTGATGGGTTGATTATTTAAAGGCAGTTTAGGACACAATCCTGTTTTTTTAAAGACTGGGGTTATTCAAGCCTTTTTTATCGCGAGGCACCAGATTTTCTGAGAAGGAGGCATTAACAAATTTGCAAATGGAATCCAGCAGAATAGGTGAACAGGATTTAATAATCATGGATCACCCTTGCATTTCGTAGATTTAAGATGATCAATAGCGCTGGCTAATTCCGATACCGATATGGGAGAGAATCTAAATTGCTGTATTACAGAATGATCAACAGATGCCCCAAAATCACTATCTTCCAAGTTCTTAGCTTGTTTTGTTTTTTTAGCAATATCAACCTTGATTATTATCAAGTTTACCAGGCATAGCTTCTTGAATAGATGCACACCATGCATCATCCTTTTTTATGAGGCCAGTAGCCTGTATGTGGGGGAGTTTCATGCTCTCTTAAGATTTTGAAAAGTTCCTTGACTTCCGACAGAGTTCTGAATTCTGCTATTGAGTGCATTTTTTATTAGCGTCAATGACTGCTAGTTTATACTCTTTCACAGCCACTTTATATGTAACCAGATTCTGTGAAGTCTTACTAGGCTTACATGCATAAAAGGGTTTATGTAACTGATTAGGTGGTCCTGTGTCTGTCATCTGTATCCCATATCCGGTACTGTGTCTGTAATTATTTGCCCCAGGGCAGGTATTGATGTAGCCGATGAGCAGGTACAATGTACTGTATCAGAAGTTATTAGCTCCAGAGCAGGTATTGTGGCTGCACTTATTCCCTCCAGCCAGAGGATGTGAACAGCACCAGAGAAGGTAGTGTCTGCCGATATTCATTGGGGTGTTGTTTCTGCAGCCATTAAACCTAGAACAGACACTGTGCCTGCAGTTATTATCCACAGATGGGTGCTCAGACCCAGGTAAAGTACAGGATCTGCAGCCATTAGCCCTGGGGAATCATTACTTTCAGAGTAGGCACTAGAACTGGAGACAATAGCACTTCTGCAATTATTAGCAGGCGCGGGTATTAAATATATAGTCACTTACAGTCATTGCGAGCATTCCAGAGACCGAACTGTCCCATAAATGAGCTTCGGAGCTGCTACTGTGTCGACAATACCAACAGGCTGCCCTGTGTAATTTTAAAACCGGATGTTTAGAAAGTCACGTACGTACATACAATGTTTAATTTAAACATGTGATAAGTACAATACAACGAATTAAATCTTCAACGTGCATTTCCAGAGGTTGCAAAAGGGCTACTACTCTTACCAATATAACAACAAAGGTGTGATAACGTCTATTAAGGGATTCTAAAAGAAATGCATATCAAATTCACTACAAGAAGTGGATCGTATACACTCACCTGATGCTGCCTGAAATCAGAGTGTGAGCGTTTCGGGAACGGAGGTCTTATTTTGCGTTCATTATCAATCACAAATTTAAAGACCCGATTGCAGTGTGTGTTTGTTTAAAAGTTTGCGACACTTCCTGAAATGCCTTTACGGCGTCAAGACGTAATTCACGTATTTCTGTTAAAAGTCGTCGTGACGTTGTCACGTAGGACGTCTACGTGCTTAGGAAGAGAATGACGGACGAAGGAGCAGTCTGTGCCGTGTACGGGCAGGTATTTTTTTTATTGTATATTTATAAGGCGCTTATACATCGCAGAAGTGTTTCGAAGTGCCAGGTATATTTAGGCGCGGATGGGTTTGTTTTCCCTATTTAGGTTTCAGCAAAAGTGGGTGTCTTCTTGGCTGCTATTATCTCCACCTCCCGCCCCCAAATAGAAGTGATTTATGCCCGTGCCGTGCACGCCGAGGGAATTTGTGGGCAGATTAGGCTGCCAGCACAGCAGCAAATCGGATTATACGACGTCTTTCTTCACCCTTATTTTCGCAACTCGGCTTTCACTGTTAAAACAGCAATGAGCTCACCCAGTTGGAAATTAAGCCCCATGTCGATCCCATGTTTACTACAGCCGCATTCTTTTTCTGCATTGCTACGATGGCATTAAACTTTCTTGGCATGATTTCTGTAACTTTACTGCCTTTATGTGGTGAGGCGTTCTGATCTGGGCATTGCAAGCAGATGTGCATAACTTTACTGCTCAGTGCTGCCAGACAGTGCATTTAACTGTACCGGCCAGAGTGTGTACCACAAGATGTCTTTGGTGAGCCGGCCAACCCCCCCAGAGAGTTTCTTTGTCTGTCTGTACGTTCTGCCAGCACGTTCACGTATACTATGCTAGTATACAGTGAAAATGCAAACTCCTATGTTAATGTTTAAGGATATTTGTACCGTGCACTATCACCACTGGAGCAGTCCTCTGGCGGCACTGGAAAAAAGGGTGGGGGTAGAGGTGAGTTAGTGGCAATAAGCTGGAGAAGTGCAAGAGAGCAGTGATGTGCTGTTGGCTGCCTCAACCCAGTTAAGTGAGTCTGTTGGTTGGGCTTGGGGTGTTTTACGGTCGGTAGTCGTGTGCTGTTGTGTGAGTCTGTGTGGTTTTGTTTTGTTGTTGCAGTGTAGTGATGTTTGTGCAGATTGTTGTGATGTAGGCTTGTGGTTGTGTTTGGTTAGAGTTTGAGAGGTGTTTGCAGAGGGTTGAAATTGTTAGTGGATTTAGTCTTGCCAGCAAGGTAACAATTGAGTATTTAGCCTTAAAAATAGCTATACTGTAGGCAGAGGTCTTCAATCTGTGAGGTGCGTGATCGAGGAGGGCGAGAAAATACTTGTTTTGCCAGATTGACATGTGCATGGCGAGCCACTGTGCCCCCCCCTCCCTCCATGCACCTGCTGAGTCAGTGCGACGTGATGGGGCGTGGCCATGGAACAGGAAATAAATGCAGCCTGGGCGTGAGCTTTCCTGCGTTCAGATTGTGCGTCCTGGCTGCGTTGTTGCTTCCTGCTGCTGGTGCCACGCTCGTTTTCTTGCCTGGTAATAGATGGTGCTTCTTGGCTCAGCCCCCCACACCACAGTTGGAAGGGATGCCGGGAAGCAAGCGTTTCATGCCTTTCATAGTCCGTCTGCTTACCTCTACCTCTGGACACACAAAGGCAAATGTGTGGGGAGAGGAGGTGAGCAGGGGGCCGGATAACTGCAATGCTAGTCCCCCTGTGCCCCTCTCCCTCTGTAGCCCCACCTTGGGGGCCATGGGAGAGAGGAGCCGAGCAGGGACGGAAGCATGCATTGCTGGTGTTGTATGATATCCGCCTCCCCTGTTGCAGATTGTTGGGCTCCAGTAATCTGCTGCGAGGGAGCCCGATATCA
This sequence comes from Ambystoma mexicanum, assembly GCF_040938575.1. Lineage (NCBI taxonomy): Eukaryota > Metazoa > Chordata > Amphibia > Caudata > Ambystomatidae > Ambystoma > Ambystoma mexicanum. Next base: position 171,166,960 of record NC_090924.1, on the reverse strand, counting down.
TACAACACCGGACCCCCTGCTTTCTCTGCCACGTAACCCCTCTGGTCCATGGGACGGTTCTGGCTGGGTCTGAGATACTGCATCAGATGTCTGGCCGGATCTCTGGACCCAGCCTGCCTCAGCCATGACCAGGCTTTACCAAGCCCCCAGCTTCGCTGAGGGAACCTGGGTCTCAGTGACCTAATTTTTGCGGTATTGTTTACCCAGCCATCACTCGCGCATTTCCTGACTCTGTTGGCTCATCACGTTTGTTTTCTTCTACCCTGAAAAGGACACCCCGGGAATCAACGGGCCATGAACTTCACTGTTCACATTTTCAAACTCAAAAACTCTGCTGAAACTTGCATTCACTAGTTTTCTTTGAGATGTGCTATTTTTTTGTTTTATTTTTGTCGGAGCACCACACCAATACTAATGCTCTGTAATTTCTGTGCCCCTTGCTTCCTGTTTTATCACAGGTTATATTTATAAAAATGGTATGTTTGTCAAACTGGTTAATCACAAATGCTTCCATTTTCCTGACAACAGTTATTAGGAAATTAAACTGGATTCATGGGTGCCAATGTTTGGTTTTCACTACAGAGGTTGAAATACCCCAACCCATCCCTTAGCCAAACACATTTCATAGCACTTCCTTTTGTATAAGTAATTGCAAAAAGTCATTTGATGAACACGTTTTGCATATATTTTTTGTTTTGGTTAAATTCAACCTTAAACACATTAAAAAAAAACAATATATCAATACACATAATTCTATTTGCATATATAACATATCGGCAACGGTCTGTCAACCTGCTGAGCTAACCCGGTAGCCATCTACTATAGAGCGAGTCCATGCATCCCTTAATGTGCATCACTGCATTACCAACAGTACTTTGGGTGCACCACTGCCATAGAAGTGATTTAAAGTGAAATTTGTGTATATCTTCTGCTTTGGGTGCCAGTCCTTTCGCCCGCATGGGGCACCATATGTTGCAGAAGTCAGGGGCAGAGTCTGCTACTACATCAGCGATGTCGCCGAATTGCAGTAAAAGCTAAATGGCTATTACTTGATGTTTCTGAAAGTTAGCTCGGTGGGTTAACCACTACTGTGTCATTCTATGCAAGATGTGTAGATAAATGATTGGGTTGCCAGCAGGCTGGACTTCTCAACTATTCTAGGCAGGGAAGAGAAAGGGCAAAATATAACAAGCTGATGCTCTTTCTCTCGCTCTATCATTATTTGTCTCTGTGAGTCACAGATTGCTCTCTCTTCTGTCTGCCAGCTGTGGGTGCCCTATAAGCAACTTTGGAGATATCCTTGTAGGACCCTGCACCTTAGGTCCCATTTGTGTGTGGGGGAGGATGTGCGCTGACTGACATAGTGTGCAAATATTGGTTCGGTCAATCTGGTACGTCTATAATATTTTTTTATTGTACTTTTTCAATTTCAGGAACACAAATTGGCTCCATCATCTAGTGCAACAGCAGTGGCCCCCTAAAAAATCCTGACATCTGTAGTAGGACTTGCTGATGGTAAGAATGCCTTTTTTTAAAACGACTGTATTTTGCTGTGGGTGATGGTAGGGCAAATTTGAAGGTATAGTTAAGTCACAATCGGGGATTTCAAACCTATTTTGAGGCTGTTCCTTATGTCCAGTTCGTGGCAGTACTAACTAACACATCTGATGTGGGAGTTGCATTTACAGTGCACTGTGTTCTCTCTCCTGGTTTCCCTCTGTTAGGTCCTGCTTACTAGCTGATGCCTAATACCAAGAGCTGGTTTTAACCCCTGTTCATCTAATCTTAATTTTGAAGTCTCAGGTAGACCCATGTATCCTTGACTAACTGTTTTGTTTTCATTGCAGCAGAATTGCTCCAAGCGTCAGTGTGTCAACCTAAACCACCTGTGTCACGGCAAGAAAAATCCAGTGAAGAACTTGACCCAGTCACGCAGGCATATAAGAATTTCTTTTCTCTGTGTGCCATTGGTTGAGTATAAGTGCTGAAGGTTTATATTGGCCCTGTGCAATGTGCATCTCCAGTTGTGGTTGTTCACCGCCAATCTGTGGCCTAGTCCAAGTCCAGGACAAAACTTCCCCAACAAAAATTTGAGCTAGAACTTCACGATCTGATCAGGTAGTCTTCTGAGACTTGTATCAATGTGGTGTTTTTTTAATCCAACCAGTATTTCGGACCCATTTTTGCATAATTTTTTTCCCCCGCGCTTTTCTCATGGTTTGCTTTCAGTCCTTGCGTGTGGTGTTTGCCATTTTAAATCTTTTGAGGTGTTTTTAATTTTTGCACTTGCAATGGTTTTTAAAAACTAATGTGACAGGTGTTTTGCACTTTTTCACAGATTCAGGCTCCTTTTTTAGATGGATCGTTGGTGAAAAGATCTTTTTTACTGTACCGAATTGGGGAGCAGGGGTCTTGATTTAGAAAGATTGCTCTGGGGCCGCACAGAGCATTCCTTCTAAATTGAACTATCACAATTGTCAAATCCCTGCCGCGCAGGGGCTGACGGGCGCTGCGAGACCCAGCCGAGTCATCGTAGGGGGCAGAGGTGAGTTTTGGACTGCGAGTTTATGTGGGGAGGATGCGGGGTGGGCAGTATGTGATATCTCTGCATTTTAAAGCCAATACAAAAACGGCTGAAAGAAATCTCTTTTTTTTTTGTGTTCAGGCTTTAAAATGCAGAAATATCACAGAACCGGATCGTTTCCCAGTGCCCAAAGATGGTAGGAATCTCAAACGAAAAGCAGAAGAAGACGTGGAAGAAAGACAAAAGAAATGCAAAAACAAGGAAATATGATGTCTCTTATATGGACTTTGGAATCACATGGGTCACAGTTGCTGGATAAGTTAAGCTGCAGTGTGTGGTTTGTGGCGCTACATTAGCAAGCCGGAAGCCAACACAATGAAGGCGGCATTTAGAAATGAAAATGCCGATTTAGCAAAAAAGACTATGGATTTATTTGTACGGCAGCTGCAAGGCATACAAAAGCAAAAAGAAAAATGTGGCCTCGGAACCTGCAAATGCCCAGGGAGCTTCTTAACACATTATCTGTGCAAAAAACAAAAACCTTTTACAGATGCTGAGAAAATAATTCTACTAACAATTCTCACTGTCAACCGGGTAATGCTTGGTGATGGGGCAACAGAGAAATGCAAAAGTATCCCTATGTCTGACAGCACAATTTTCTGCTGCATGGCTGACCTGTCCTCTATCAGTACAGAATAGATATCATGTTTGAAACAGTCAGTTTGCCCTACAGTTTCATGAGGCCACTGACATTTCAAAAGAAGTACGTTTGATTGCTTATGTGAGGTACTGCCATGGAAAAGAAATATTGGATGATTTCTTATTTGTAAACCAATTCAGGACAGAGCAACTGCATCTGTAGTCTTTGACATTAACTACTTTACTTCCTTAGTTCCCACTGCATAAATTGGGAGGCGTGTGTTGGTATTTGCATGGATGGTGCTCGTTCAATGTGTGGTGCTAGAGATGGGTTATGAGCAAAAGTGTTTGTAGTAGCTCCACATATATTGTGGACACACTGCATGATTTTGCAGGAAGCTTTGCCTGTATGCAATATGGGGAATGGACTCTCTGAGGTACTGACTTCTGTTGTAAAGATTGTACATTTTATTAAGATGCACCCCACAAGAGCCTGTCTGTTTGCCACATTATGTGCAGGAATGGGGGCTGAACATGAGTCTTTGTTGTTCACACGGAGGTCAGGTGGTTCTCCAGGGGAAAGGTTTTAAATTACGTTTAGGAACTCAGGAACTTCTTCCCTGGTTTAGACCAGAAGAAAGAAGAGCCTCTGTGTGAGCTTACTATGGCAACATCTTTGAAAAGCTACATTTTCTAAACCTCTCCGTACAAGGCACAGAAACCACATCATTGGCTGTGAACGCAAAAATATCCCCATTCAAGAAGAAGCTGGAGCTTTGGAGGAGGAGGGTTGATGTCTGCATTCCTATACGTTTCCATTATTAGCAGATGCTGTTGAGGAGCCCAGTATGATCTTTCATGTGTTGCTGAACTAATAGGAAACCATCTCAGAACCAGTCTCAAAATAGAGGACAACTGTAACATCAATGACTTGAGTGGTTCAGCCTTTCCTACCAGACGTAGGGCCCACCTCCCAATACACATCCCGGAGGAACTAATGGAGCTTCAAAGTGACCGCCTACTGGAGACCTTATTCAAAAAATTGTCTGGGTGGATTTTGGCGAAATGCAGTTTCCAACTTTATCCAAATGTGCAGTCATTGTACCGTTACCTTTCAGCACCTCAAACTTTTGCGAGATTGGCTTCTCAGCACTTGCAGTCCTAAAGACTAACTATTGATCAGAGCTGGAAGAAAACCTGTGGGTTGGTTATTGCAAAAATGTAACTCAATAGTGACAGGCTGGCTGCTGAAAGGCAGGCCCACCCTTCATAATGTCCAAATTGCAAGTGACTGCATTGATAGTAATCTCAAAGTTGTTGTACTTAAATTGTTACATGTCAAACGTTAGTGTAGGAAATAAATATCCAACACTACATTTAGTCAAGTCCTCTGTAGCAAAACATTATACTAATATTTGCCCTCTAATCTACTTTGAGTTATTGCAAGCAAAGAATTTGGTGTTTGGCACCCATGCCTCCATTTGGGGCACCATTCTACATCAGCGGGTGATAACCGTTCGCAACCGATAAACATTTTGGAGTCCATGTGTATAGGGGGGCCAAGCCAGGTAAATTTTTCTTAGGGAGGTTCAGGGGTCAAAAAAGTTTGGAGACCACTGCTCGAGTGACTATCTTGTTTTCAAGATTTTTTTATTTAAAAAGGAAAAAAACCTAATTGCTATCTTGTTGGCACCGCTATATGTTAACATATATTTTGATTGCTAGTTTGGAAGAGCACTTGGACCCTCCCCGGTCCCTAGGGTACAGTGCACGTGTGGGCTTGAATGGTGGAAGCTTAATGTACTAAACAGACCTTTGCAAAATCCCTGGTTGCTCTTTTACTTTTTAAAGTGGTTCATTATCCACGTGCTTGCAATGCCCTTGTGTGCGACGTTGCTATGTGTACGGTACAGTGCATATAAAACTCTGACACATGACCATGAGTGGGTCCGAGCAAAATCAGTCCAGTGCTTTACTGTGAAGGAAAGAGTTGCACGGGCTCAGGAATATTCCAGATTTGACTCAGCCATCTGCTTAAGAACATTGCAGTGTTGCGTAGTCCCTGTGAGAATGTGTCCATTGTATATAAAGGGCACAATGCTTGCAATTTTCAAAGTTGCCCAGACAGCTGAATGCCGTTGCACAGACGCCCGCTGGCATAGATTTCCCTTGTGTGGGGATTGTTGATGTGTGGCTTGTGGGAAGCGTGTGACTTTCGTCGCAGCATCTTCAGTATTGCTTAATTCTGAAGCAGGGTGCCAAGTGGCAAAGTTTTGTTTGGCTGGCATGAAGGCCGGCTAAGTTTTGTGTGTGGCAGACTGAGCCGCTGTGTGGTACAGGGTGTGCTGCCCACATCGCCGAGTGTAGTCTTAGGCTGGGGAAGCTTTAAATTAGATTTGCTGTTGTGATTCTGCACACAGAGAATGGTTGCAGATATTGGCTTCCAAGCTCTCATTAAGAAGGGAGAGAAAAAGGGTCCTCTAACCAACAGTGTGCCCCCATCTATTTATTTCTCTTAATAGTGCTTGCGACCTGATCGTTGCTTTCACTTAAGCCATTGAACACCAGCCAACAAAAAAACTGCCATCCATTAGTTGTCCAACAACTGAATTTGCATTAAAGGAGAGTCTCAACACCCCCTCCCCCAGTGCCCCCTCTTCCACCTCGCTCAAGCTGAGGAAGATTATGTATGTGCAACCTAAAGAGGTTCTGTAAAGCTGCCCCCCATATAAAGCAAACTGTCTGGCATTCAAAGACTTTTGTATTGTATTGCTTTTGAATATTATTTTTTCACTGCTGGAAGTTACGGATGCTATTCCCGTGAGGCAGAGCTGTTGTACTGCTTTTACACCATTTATTTTAAAGAACATATAGAGGGCTTGTTTACCCCCGTTTTCATTGCCTTTTCAGGTCACAGTAGGGCTAGTTGTGCCATTCTTTGTGCACGGGGACAGTGTTCTAATTCCCTCCATGACTCATGCTCTCTTCCATCTATGTTTAGTTTATGCTCAAAACTGAGGAATCGCTACATGATTTAAAATGTAAGCGCCGGGGACTCAAGTACTGCAAATCCTAGTTATATTTATACCATATTCTCTATATAGATTAATGAGACTCCTGTTTTTTTTTTTTATTGCCCCTTCAATGCGGTTTATTTTTTCCATCCATTAATCCTCAGCAGTTAATTGAGGATATTTTGCCTGTAAACTTTAATGAATGCTTGCTAGGGCTATAATGATGGGACCAGTACATTCTCGTTAGATGTTGTCGAGCTTAGAGCTATTTTCTTGCTTTTCCGGATGTTTCAGAGGTATTGAGTACAAATATAGTTTCCGGCCCCCTGCCGCAAATGCTTATATTTTCTATTAAAAACAGCCCCCATAATCCTTCAAGCCCCCCCACTGCCAGGCATCCTTCGGGTCCCCCAGTTTGAAGGCCACTGCATTAAGGCACCCTAGCTGTACAGCATACAGAGGCCCCCTTTTCGTGGGTCGGGCGACTCCTTCCCCTTTCTAGTTCCACACAGTGACTGTTCTACTGATCAGTGTGATCGCTTTCAAATTGCTGCCAAGTAGGGCATAAATGCTATTACTGGCACGCCTTTTGCTGTCTCCATTAAAACAATTATCAGATGCACGCTGTGAAAAATACAAACTTCTCGCAAAATGAGTGGCACCTATCTTAGAGATATGCACATATAGAAAACATTTAGAATTATAAAGTAATTAAAAAAATAAATCACTTTTTTTCTTTTTCACGTGGGTGCTCGCTTCATCTACAAGAAGCCTGGGAGAGGGATTGATTAACAAAAGGGACTGCTCCGACTATCCTCGTTAACTACATGCACAAGTCGTGGAACAGGATACCAAGGTAAATGCCCATGCAGGACATAGGCCTTGTGGAGGCATGGCCCATAAGCCTGCCTCATCTTGAGAATGTAATCCTAATTAATATGTTTTACATAAAAGTATGAGTGGGAGATGTCCTTAGGGAGCATGCAGCTGGTGCCCTTCCCTTGTGGGGCCATAGCTGGTGCTAGCCCTATCCGTGGGAACAGGGCTTAGTCAATCATGTGACTACTATCTTTTAACAGAATCTTTAATGCTTTATAAATGACGTTGCACCTGGGTGAATAATTATTGAAATCTCTCTTCTAGGCTGAGTTGGATGCCCTATCTTATCTGATGGACATGTGACTGATTGCATTTACTCAAGAAATAGGTCCTGAAGAAGATGACCATAGTAGCAGTATCATCGAAACCGGTCGACCATGTGAATGTGGCTTCTGGGAAACGCAGTATAAGTATAATTTATAAGTGCTGCTTGTCTGCGTGACATCATATCAGCTATTTTCCATTTAGCGGAAAGCTTTTTAAAATTTACTTGGAGAAAGACCAAAAAAAACGAAACAATGCGCTGTAAAGGAATTCAATGTATTTGTGTCTAATCTCTATTTTTTTTAGAGAACTATTTTCTCTCGCACAAAGGTTTCACGATGCGTGAATAAATTACGGCATTGTTCCGACAAAGAAATATTCCTGCGCGAAATGTCTAGTGTGCTATGGGACTGGATCCCAGCTATTCTTAGCTCATTTTCAATAGATTCATTGTAGTGGTAGGGATAGCTTCTCTTTCATCTATTTTATTAGATAGGTGGTGCACCACCTTTTGTCTAGGGACCGCACACCCCACAGGCATAGGGTGTGCTTCTGGTTAGGGATAGCGTGTAGCAGACACATTCATATTCGCAAAGGCCTGCCTGCTAAGGTGTAATATTTTGTTTCTCCCAGTAAAGATCACTTTGTTCATGGGTTCTGTCCCTGCATACCCTCCTATTTCTGGTCCCTATAATTTCCTGTACATGTTGCTGTCTGCAAGCTGCGACTCTCTATGGTTGATATTTACATTTAAGAAACAGAAACAGTTGCTTGTCTTTTAAAGGACACACACAAAATGACTGCAACATTTTAGGTACAAGAGCTCTGCAGTTAAGAACATATTGCCTCTCCAGAACACCCACCTGCTAATTTTATTAACAAGCAGATGCAACTAGTTGAAGCCACAATGGGTGAGTCTTGGGGGAAGTTATAAAGCACCAAGAGGCGCTACACTCACAAATCGGGACACATCAGGCAGGAACACCCATAGCAAGCCCACTAAATACTCGGAGCATACTAAATTGACTTTTTAAAATTTCTTTATTTTGGCAATAACTCAAATCATGGCACTCTTTAATGTGCTTGTCTTTGATTCCGATTTTGAGCATTTGGCAATGCCTGGTGACACTAATTGTAAATAGCTGATAGAGGGTCTTGATGAAAGTAGAAGAGAAATACGTGAAGAAAAGGATTTGAAGGTAGTAGTTCTTTCCTAGTCAGCAGGTAAGCAATGTATTTTTTTTTTTTTTGGTTCATCTATTTGATGTATGGGGGAGGAGGGTACATCTGACGTCCCTACGCAGAGGCATTTTCTTTTTTTCACACACAAAGATGAGTGTTAATTCCTACCACTCTTTTACAGCATATCTTTCCTTTAGAGTACCTCTCTAAAGTATAGAGGGTCTACATGATTTCTCTTATGTTATTGGCAAAGTGCTATGGGTTGAACGCTCTCGGGGACTGTAGTCCAGTTCACAGTATGTGTGCAGCTAGACTGAGGTGCGGGTAGCTGCATGGGGAGGGAGGAAAGCGCCAAGGAGAGCAAAAATCCAAGGGTACGGATATGATCGCTCTTAAGGGGAGTCACTTATCCCAGTGTGTACAGTTCAAGCATAACGTTTGTTGTATTGATAGTCACATTTTGAAGTTGCAACTTGCCTTTTTTATACCCACAGCCAAGAAACAGTGTATTAAGACACAGAAAGCATTTGCCAAAATAAAGAAAACCTATTGTGATGCAGAGGGACTAATTGAGACCTTAAAAAGAAAGGCAGAGGAGAATAAGCAGCTATTGGTGGAACCTGGGAAGCGCTGGAAGAGTGTTGTGTGAACTACAAGAAGATGCAGTGAAAGAAACCAAAGAGAATTGCATTGTAAAAGCTGGTGTATGGAAATTGACTATTCCTGAACTTATTAATGGATGTTCACAAAAGCTGGAAACCTAAGTCTTTTGGCAGGGGATGGCTAGTGTTCTTAATTCCTCCTGCATTCCTTCCTCAGAGAACCTGCCTTTGTTACTTCACCTCGACAATTGAAAGAGACAGCAGTAAATCGCCAGATGTCTGTGTGTAATGTTGCAGTTCCCAAAGATGTAGCTGCGCAACAACTACAACATTTTGCACTATAAAGTAACAGTCAATTGTCTGCTACAAATATTTTGTCGGACAGATCTAATCTGACAAGCTCAACTCTTATCACCATGTCTTCTTAACAGTGTGTCCTTGTTACAGTATGACTATATGTTCCCACACATCTTAATCATTCAGATTACGGTCTTTAAAAATGGTGGAATTGGAACATCCCCACAACCGAGTTGCTATGTCAGCCCCTGCTACTAATCGACAACATAATTGTAGCTCACACGCTGCTCTGTGACACTGAAGATGCAAGTGCTCTTGTGCGTAGAATTACACAGTTGATCTGGTGAATTTGTAGGTTGGTGCCAACTTGTAAATGATACATGTTATTGATTTCTTTTGGGGGTCAGCTAGTGTTTTCTTGGGTGTGGTGAATGGTCAAACTAATTGCTAGCTGCTCATAGTGATATTGGGTGAAGTGATCGGCAGTCTCACGCAGGTAGACCTTTAATGGATTCTGTTTAGGTCACTGAAAGTGTGTATTTTAGTGTAGTGATTCTAAATTGTGGGAATTTATTGAGTGTAATGCCCTGTTGGCTAGAAGTGAGAACTGACATCAGGGAGTTTATAGGTTGGTTTATGACATTGTGGGATGGAGTTATAGTTTTGTATACTAAATCTGGGAACTTAGTTTATGACTTGAGTGCTCTGGCAAAGATGGAAAGTGAGGGCTGCAAATTCCCTTGAGGTTTTCCAATATATTCACCCTGTAGTAATCCTACCCGTTTTACACACAAGAAATCAAAACTCTTTTTCTAAATCGTTTGGAAGCAACATGAAATAACTCTCCCTGAAGTTCTGCAATAATTGTTCACAATTCCAAACCCATCCTAAAGTTGTCACAGAGCCATCCTGGAGTAATCCACTACCCATCCTGAAGTTGTCATGGGGTCATCCTGGATTAATCCCCCACCCATCTTGAAGTTGTCTCGGGGTCCCCCGGAATAATCCCCCCCCCAGCACCTGAAGTCATGGGGGTCATCCTGGAGTAATCCCTACCCATCATGAAGTTGTCATGGGGCAATTATACAGTAATCCCCACCCATCCTGAAGTTCTCATGAAGTCATGGGGTCATCCTGGAGTAATACAAGATCATTACTGGAAGTAATCAGAACTTATCCTGGAGTAGTTTCTGTGATAACTCTAGAGTCATCTCATTTAAATATTTTGGCCTATACACATACTCATGATGGTTTCGGATGATCTCCCTGAACTAGCCATGGATGACTCTAGAATGGCGTCACAGAATGATTCACTTGGGAAGGTATTCACTTTGTAGTGGCTCTTAAAAATCAACAACCTAAAAAAGCTCTATACTCTCACATACGCTGCTGTTAATATCATCTGCTGTTGAGTACCGTGTGAGTCTCTTTCTTCCCGGTAACATATATAAAACATTGCTGGTTCTCAGGCCACGTAGCTCCTTACCCCACTTCCAGCTGCAGTTTATAAACCCAGTAGGCATCAGATTGTTGCTGGGTGGCAGACTTCAATGGAAAAACTCCTGGTGCATTTTCAGCACCAGACCTTCCTCCTTCACTTAAAACAGCCCCTAGAACGGACTGCAACCAGTTTGCTTTGTAAACAACAACTTAAATGTGGCAGTTTTGCAGATATCAAGCACTGTCTCTGCATACACCTGATGCAAAATTCACCACACTAAAAAAAGAGGAACTTTATGTGGGCATAGGACACCCATAACGAAAAGCAACCCCATCATAGTGTCTCCTTCCCATATGAGAAACTGACCTTAGCAACGATCCGTGTGTCTGGAAAGTCATGTGCCTCAGCTTGCTCACTTCATCAACATGTCGACTTTGCAAGGTGTGGCACATGTGGGAAGGCACCTTGTGACTGAGAGGGGGAGGTCGGAGCTTAAGACAACATCATGCCCAACAGCTGATGAACACTGCCATTCCTCATTTACCAAGTGAATTTGGTGAACAGTAAATTGTAAAGCGAGTGGGGTGATTTGGCCTGCCCAGAGTGGATATTTCAGTGTATTTTGGGCATTCGTTATGTGCAAGAGAGGCATTCTTCTGTTCCCAGGTGAATTTCCGGTATCCCAGTTTACATTAATACGATAAATTATTTTCTTTTTTTTTGTCCTGCCTGTTTGTAAGGGTTATTCTGGGGATGTGTTATGTGCAACAGAGAGGGGGGATGTATTTTGTGCTATGGGAAATACTTGCCTATTGAAGTAGTAATAACACCTGAAATATATCTGTGAAGATTCATTGTAAGAGAGAGAGACGTGGTAAGACTCGTCAGCGGACGAGGATATGACCAACTGTCATTTACATCATAGCTTCAGTGCACAGGGATGACACGTGCGAGGAAGAGCAGCAGAAGACATCTCGTGCACCGAGAATATACAACACCTATACTGTACAGAAGGACATATTTTGGGTACGAAATTGCAGGATAACAGTTTACATATTGGTGGATAGTTATTTTTTGGATTGTTTTCATTGGAGAGTTCTGATTTTTCATTGAAAAATGCTGCTGTTTTTCATGTTCTCCCACCTAAAATAATTATTTCCCTAATGCATTCCTATGGTGAAATTGTTCTCTCCTGATTTCTCAGAAGAAATCTCCCTCCCAGGTGTGGCAGAATGTTGGCATGTATGGGGTAGGGTGACCAGATTTTCAAGATCAAAAACTGGGACGGACACATAAAAGGACAACCAAGGCGGACACTGCAAACTCCCCATTCATTGCGCAGTATTTCTAGGACTGGACTGCTATCCTCCATATCAAATGTGCAGCTTTATAATGTAAGTATTTCATTAATAAAGGAGCTTTTGCTGTGATTGTTCCAATTAAGATTACAGGCCTTCTGGTGTATTCGTTTTGTAACCAGCCTTTGTGGCACAATCTGGTAATGTATGTGATGGGTACCTGAAAGATTGGGGGTTTGAGGCCACTTTGCGATGTCAGAGATCTGGTTAATGTGATATGGCAAAATAAGCATTTTGATGCTTGTTTGATATGTGTTGCCCACTATCAATATGCAATCGTTTTGTGATGGAACTGTCGGTGGTCACCTTACCTAAAGCTGGGACATGGTTGGGGCAGGAGGGAGAGGTCCTGATTATGGGACAGTCCTGGCAAAATCGGGAAGTCTGGTGCCCCTAGCAGAGGAGTGATTTTGGCCCACCCAGGGGAGGGGGTTAGTTTGTGGATCTCTTATGAGCAGCAGAGAGGCGGGGGAGGAGGGCGATACGTTTTGTGCAGTGTGGCATACTTGAGCATCGCAGCACCCTTCAGTTTAGCTCCCTGTCGTCATTGCACAAGTGGAAAGGCAGGACCTTGAGACCGCATCGTGGTCGCATGCTGATGTCACCGGCATACTTCTGCATTCATCCTGCACAGAGGAACACGATTGGGTAGTGAAGAATGGCGGCCAAATTATGCTCCAATATAAAGGAGTAGTTTGTCCTGTGCAGAGAGTGTATTTGGCCATTTGCAGTGGCAAACTTGGGTATTTGCCCTTTGCAGAGAGTGCAAACATAGGTATTTGTCTTGTACAGAGAGCCGAGGAAGTATTGGATTTGTTGTCTTGCACAACAGGGGGTATTTGACCAGGGGACAGGTGTACTTTACAATAATCAGCATTTGGGTTTTGAGGTATGCAGAGAGTGGGATGAGATTTCCCCTGCCCAGAGGGGGTATTTATAGATGTGTCCTGTGCAGCAAGTGTGGGATATATGTTATTTGTCCTGTGCAGAGAGAGGGACGTGTTTCGGCATAGAGTCATTTCTTTTCCTGTGCAGAGTGGTGGATTTTGGACATTTGTATAGGTGTTCTGGAACACACCAGGATCAGACCTTTCAGAGGCTTTTTGTGTGGTGCTTTCCAGAAGAGCCTTAGGATAGAACTGTCCCGGATATGTTTTGTATCAGGTTTTATAAGTGGGCAGGTTTGGATGGCACTGGGAGAGGTCTGTCTTCCAGAAGGGGCTGTCTTGCTATCTTTCTCGCACACGCTACATTGCCATTGTGGTCTTATGTGTGCAGTGCATCCTCCTTCGTGGCCTCCACTCCATGGCCCAGAGCAACTGGCAAGCTAAATTGTAGGGTGCGGCGAGCAACATGTTGCTCCTGAGCTACACGTTTGGGATCACTATTCTAGAAGCTTATCTTATACTGCAGATGCTATGCTAAAACGTTGGCTGTCTATTCTCCCTAAGGGACTTTTTAACTGCTCCTGGTTGTCAGGAATATTACTCTAACCAGGTGCCACATGACTTGACCAGGAGCTATTAAATTCAGTCCCATGAATACGTTTGTATTTCTCGTTTTAGTGATGGCCGTGTAAGCAGCCATGAGGTGATAACGCATGCTGGCAAAGCCGCAGCCGTAATGTCTGGGGGCTACATCTTGGCAAAAGATTAGTCACAGGTAGAGTTTGTTAGCAAAGACAACTCTGCGTCTGCTTCGGTAAGTGAGCAGAGCATGGAGGTGCCAGAAGAACAGTGAGGGCAATAGTGGCAGGACTGAAGTGGGTGTACCCATTCCATGTTGCACTGAATTTGTTCTTCATATTCCTTATGATATACTGTTTGGGTATGTGCTTCAGGGATACAAAACTCCACCACCTAAAACGGCTTGTACCAGAAAAACACAACATTTTTCACTGCCCTTTTGGATTTGAACACCTTAATCCAGTGGTCTTCAAACTTTTTTGGCAGGCCGGGACCCTCCAAAATGCCAAATGTTACAGTATGTATGATATGATGGTTATTTATAACGTGCTTAATACCCAGAGGTTTCTAAGCGCGGACCCGGGAATCGAACCTGTGTTGTTTCATGTTGTCTTGCTTCCAAGGTGAGCAGGTTGGCGCTGAGCTATCCTCCCGGGCTGTCACCACTATTCTGTGTTGTTAGCTCACCCTACTCCCAGTATAGTCCGTGGGCTCCCCCACCTGCTCCCATCACAGTCGCTGGGCTCCCTCATCCCACTCTCGCCCAGTCCCTGGGCTCTCCCCACCCATCACACACCATGGGCTTGCCCCACCCTTCTCCCACCACTATCCCATGGTTCCCGCCCATCCTGCTTCCATTACAGTCACTGGGCTCACCCCATCCCATTTCCAACACAGTCCGAGGGCGCAGTGATTTGGTGAATATTTGAGGAGGAGGGTTCGGGGGGTTTTCCCCCGTGTTTTATTTTTTTAAATAATGGGTTAAAATGTTGCATTGTAGAGCATACTTTAAAAAAAGAAATGGGTAAATAGCCAAACAGTAGCAGAAGTGCTACAGTCAGTGGTACCGGTGGCAGTCTCTTGACACTATCCATTGTGGGAAAAGGAGGAGCGAGTGTTTAAAAACACTTCTACATCGCATCACATCAGATCAGAAAGTCCAAAGCAATCACTTCCGTTGCAGGTCCACGCAGAGGAAAAAAAGCAAAACGCATTGGCCAAATTACACAGGACCTAGGCAAAATTTGGGGGAAAATATCCACGCTTAACACCAGCCCAAGCTTAGTGACTCCCAAAAGATCTCTCCATGTGACTTGTTACTGAAAAGCAACAAACTCACACGAAGTTAAATAACCATCCAAAGCCTTACACTCAAAGTCTCCTCCCTTCAAAAAAGACTACAGGAGAAAATCTAAGAAGTGAAATCTCTGACGCAGAGCTGCTAGAGAATACCTTAGAAGAGCCACCAACTTCTGACCTAGCTCTGGATACAAACAAATCCACCCCTCAACAAGCGGCCCCACCTAGGTACCGGCCTTCTCATCTTCAACGGTGGCATTTCAAGTCGGCATGGACCCCAGATAAGTCGAGTTGCACATCCCCTACTGGTCAGAAAATCCTGTACAACCCAACTAACACTACTAGTCCATTGTATGGGATTGCCAGTGAAAGACAACCAAAGGGAACAATGGGCCCTATAACAAGTAACTTGACATGGACCTGTGATGCAGATCAGCGGAACCCCAAATCCACCATTGATCAGGGTGCAGATGGTTGGGGGACCCCACCTCGGAAAAGGTCTCAAAGGCTCTGACAGAGCCCATCTATAAGACTAACATGACGGCAAAGATGGACCCTCACCCCACCAAAGATAAACAACAATTGGAGGATCAAACCACCCCCTTCAGAATTCCCCATAAAATTGTCCAGATAAAATATCAAAAGATCACAACCACAACTAATCAAGAAACTCAAACACCATCCTCACCTACTAAATCTCCCAGAAGACGGCCGAGACGGAGCCAAAGAATGTGATACTCTGAACAAAAAGAGTTCCATTAATTTCCCCCCAACTGATCTTCCCATCTCAGATCATGCCCGGAATCTAGGAATTTACTTTGACTCTTCCCTTTCCTTTACTTAGCACATTTCCCTTAGTACTTGCTCTTGTCGCCATCACCTCTTTAATATCCTTAAAGTCTGTTCCTCTCTCACTTTCCATGCAACCAAACTCTTAATCTCTTCCCTCATCTTTTCTCGCCTCTTCTACTGTTATTCTCTCTTTTTCTGTCTCCCCTCTTCCCACCTCGTCCCCCTTAAATCCCTCTCCCACTCTGCCATCCATACCCTCTGCCTTCTCTCGCCCCATGATTCCATCTCCAGTTCAATTTCCAACTAGGCTGGCTTTCCTTCCACTCCCAACTTAAATTCCACTTCCTTTGTCTCGTTTTTAAGTCTCTTCATGACCTTGCCCTTCCTAACCTCTCCTCTCTTCTCTCCTTCTATGCCCCCTCTCACTCCCTACGCTCTGCTGATCTCTTTTTACTCTGTTCCTCCACCTCCTTGTTCCTCTTCTCATTTCCACTCC
This sequence comes from Ambystoma mexicanum, assembly GCF_040938575.1. Taxonomy (NCBI): domain Eukaryota; kingdom Metazoa; phylum Chordata; class Amphibia; order Caudata; family Ambystomatidae; genus Ambystoma; species Ambystoma mexicanum. The sequence continues at coordinate 171,150,707 of NC_090924.1, read as the reverse complement.
TTCCAGCTCCTTGCCCCCCTACATTGGAACTCCCTTCCTTTATCCGCTCCTTGTCCACCTATTCCTCCTTCCGTTGCTCCTTAAAATCACTCCTTCACCCTCCTCCCTGACTTCTCTCCCCTTCTTTCTCCTCACAACTCCATCTTCCTGTTCCTTTATCACTCCCTGTCTCCCGTATGATCTCCACCCTCCCTTCTACTCCCTTTTCACTTTCCCTTTTCTCCTTCCCATACCACTCCTCTTTTCTTCCTTCCCAAATGCAAATTGTTCCACATGCTATTTTTCTGGTTTGAATCATGTATAATTTTATTGCTTCTATGTTCCATGTTTGATGTTTTCTGGTTGTTATGCTGTAAAGCGTGTTGGAGTAAAGCGCTATATAAACAATAAAATACAAAAAGTTGGACTTGTTTTCCATCATGTCCACCTTAACCATCGCTCTGGCTCCCTTTTACTAAATTATACGAGTCCTTAAACAACATCTTAAAAGATCACTTGACAATGGTCGCATACATCCAAACCAGACTATCTATTGTTGAAGGTTACATTATTGCAACAGAACAAAAAGAAAAAACCCTTTCATCTCAGGACTCATCGACTCAAACTGAGTAGGCCCTCTGCTCAATAATCAGTCTCTTATTTAAACCGAATTTCCTTTGCCAAAACCATTAATCTTTGGAGCACTACCTACCGGAGGAAAAACAAAGGCTGTTAAAGAATCCCACCCTGCAGGTCCACCAGAGCCTGTAAACATACCATTAAAGCTACAGCCTCAAACTCAGCTGAACTCCCCAAAGAGAGTGGGAAGTGAGAAACCTCACTTGGATACGCAGTTCCCCTTGATGTCTAAAGGTAGCCATGTACCCGATATACCTAGAACCACACCAAAGTTCCTGAGGAAAAATGGCTATATGACTATGGACCAGGACAACATCATCCCCTCACAACCGTCACTCCCTGAACGATCAGGAACTAAGATCCAAAAACTAAACATGGCTAAACAATCAGTGCTCTCCTTCAAAAAAGAACGATTTTGAAAGTCCAAAGACAACTTCCAACTATGCCGATGGGCCCTTCAACCGACAATCACCCTCCTACAACGTCACCTATAGAAAGCGACCTGATGCAAACAGCACTCAATTTACATGACAGTTTTCAACAGCACGATGTAAAAGTGAGGGACAAGAATCAAGGTGGTAAAAGGAAAGCGTTCCCTCCCCACCCCCAGCCCTTCGCCTGGGGAATCCGACTTGAATAACTCAGAAGGAACTCGAGGAAGAATAGTCACCTTGATTGCAGAGGAAAAAAAGATCACCACGCTGAGAAACCACAAGTTTCCTTCTGCTCGTGATAAACAAAGGACGAGAGACTTCGCTCACACAAAGAATTTGGGCATTAGATGTGGTAAAACAGCCACCTCCCAAAAGGAGGAAGAAGCCGTCGAAAGCCGACCTTCTATAGAACAAGAGCCCAAGGGTACCTACAGATGGACATCAAAGGTCCATGTTACGTCCAGATCAAACTCCTCCCAGAACACCAGGAAGAGCTAAGACTCCAAAACCACCAATTACAAGAGAAAAAGGGAGCGGTCAGAATGCTGCACAGCCAGAACAAGATCAAGAACGCCAACTCGAAGGAAACCTACTCGTAGCCGCCCGCGTGATCACTCCCCTAGAAGTATGGGCGGCACCAACAGAAGGTCATACCAAAATCTGGCAGAAAAAAGGAGAAAATTAACTGGATTAGCTAGATCGACAAAAACACGCTCATTTGTCCTGGAGAAAATATTATATTAAACAGGAGGATGATAGTGGGCCTTTTCCACCATATTCCCTCCTTGATGAGTCAAGTCCGAGGACATCGACATTGAATTTCCAAGTGATAAAGAGGTGGACAGAGTTTACCTCCACATAAAAGCCCCTATGGTTAAAAAATTGTTATTAGAAGCTAGAAAGAAACTAAGAACACTAGGATATGACTTGGTTGAAATTAATCACCGATCTAGTGTCAGGAAAACCTCTTTAACACACCAATCGAGGCGTAAGCAGGAAATACCACCATCACCCCCTACCAACAGCGCTAAAACTCATGGAAATCCCAAGTCGGAGGTAAAGGAAGCAAGAAACTGCACACACAACAATAAAAGGACAGATGTGGCAATCCCAACGAAGACAAACTAAAATGGATAAGACAAAAATTGAATATTTTAATGATCGCATCTCACAAAGATCAACGAAAAAAGAAGTGGACATGGAACATCTTAACCCGGCCTTAACCAACACATCGAACGTTCCTAAGGAATTTTTTTGTTGTTTTTTAAAAACAATTCTATTGATTTTTTTCACATACAATCCACATACAATAAAACTTGCAGTACATGTCATAATATTCCAAAATTTGCGTATATCATTCAGTGTCTACTGCCTACCCCCTTCCATCCCTCCAACTCGAGCCTACTCCACTTTGCGATCCGCGTCTACTTCTTTTAGGGGGTTCCCCTTTCTGCGTCCTCGGCAGAGTCTTGGTCGCTCGACCAATCTTGGGTGGGGCCATAAGGTGTGGCCACTAGTTGTTTCCAGGCTGTCAAGGTTTCTGCTTCCTCTTATGTGCCCGGTTGCCCATGGGCCTGGTTTTTTGCGTTTTATAAATAAAATAAAATCTTCCCCTCCTTTATTACCAGATTCCTGCCACACAGCCGTTTCGGCTTCAGTCCATTTCTGAAGGTCTCTCCACCAAACTTCTATCCTTGGTCTATTACATGCCTTTAATCCCAAAACGATTCTACACTTAGCAAGTATGTATGCTAGGTCCTTTAATTTACTCATGTTTTAATTTACGTGGTCTTGGAAACCCTCCTATCAGACATGCCCACACTGATTCGACATTTAGCTTGATCCCTTTCTCATCTAGCCGGTGGGCTAATTCTTCCCAGACATCCCATCATTTTCTTCCCCGCATTTGGGGCACGTTTGTCACCCTGCGTTCTTGAACTTGGCTATTTTCTGGGCAGTCATATATGCTCTATGGGTTATATATAGCTGTATTTTCTGTAGTCTCGCATTTCTAGACACTTTCTTGTGATACCCCTGGGCCCGCTCCCACATCCCGTCACTCATGGCTACCCCGACTTCTTCCTCCCAATCATGTCTTAGTTATGCCACTTCCTTTCCCACTTTGGACATCAATATCTCGTATAGTCTGGAAATCTCATGCCATCCCTCCGCTATATCGGATATAGTTTCTATGGCCTCATCAGGCTGCTCTTCTAGTGTTATTTCCGACCATGTCTCTCTGATCCGCCATATCACTCTGTTATATGTGATATATTGCCCCGCATGTAACCCTGTTTCCTCCACCAGCGTCCCGTATTCCTTTATCTCCCCCTCTTGCCATATGTCACCCATTGTTGCAATCCCTGCTCGTTCCCAGTGCTTCCGAATGGTTTTCATTAGTTGCCCATCGCCTCCTGTCAATGTGACCACCGGCACCTGCAGGGAACACAGGGTTGGGTTCCCCATGGCCTGGCAAGCTTTACGCCATAACTTCCATCCCAGTACCATCATCTTTGGGCACTCTCAACTCTAATTTGGGCAGCCATATCACCTCTTTCAAAAAGTACGGGGCACACTCGAGTCTCAACAATCTTGATACAGAGGTCAGGTCTTCAGATAACCACTTGGCCACATACTGTAGTTGGCTAGCTAAATAATAGATCTCATAGTTTGGCAGCTTTATACCCCCTTTATCGTATGTATTCTGCAACTTCCAAAGGCAATTCTGTTCCTAGTCCTGTGCCATAGAAATCCCCTACATATGCTCTGTAGCTTAGTGAAAAATCGCCTTGGTATTAGGTATGGTATATTCCCGAAGAAATGTAATAATCTCGGCAACACAACCATCTTCAACAGCGCCCCTCTTCCCATCATCGCCAGGGGGAGCTTGGTTCAGAACCTCATACTATTTTCAATATTTTTTACCACCTTCTCCGTGTTGTGCTGGTGTTCTGCCTCCACTGTGTGATAAATGTCTATACCCAGGTATCTGAACGTGTTAATCTCCCATGGTATTTGTAAGATTGGTAATCAATCACGTGGGACTCCCACATACCTCCCCAAAGGAAATATGCATGATTTTTTGGGGTTCACTGCTATGCCAGATAGTAACGCGAATCACTCCATCACTTCTAGCATATATTGGAGGTTTTATTCAGGATATCTTAGGTACAGCAACACAACATCTGCATATAGCGAAACTAAATGTGGTTCTCCTTTTATACTAATCCCTATTGCCTCAGGTATATCGCCAGGAGCTCCAGACATAAAATGTACAACATCGGGGACCACAGGCATCCTTGTCTAGTACCCCTACTGAGTTGCCACCTTTCCAAAATGATTGCTTCTGTTTTGACCCTGGCTAGCGGTGCACTATACAATAATTTGACCCATTTGAGGTACCCAGGCCCTATCCCATAGTTAGCAGTACCGTCCCTACTCCAAAAATGTTTTTACTTTAGTAGGAAATACCCTCTATATGTTGGAATAAGATTATATTGATTAAATACATATATCTGCCTCCCTTGTTTTGTCTCCTGGACTATTTCTAGGTCCATCTTGCCCTGACGGAGGCTTTGAAATTCGTGCCAACAGAGATGGCAAAAGCCGAAACGTGCCTTCAGTATGTGCCTATTGTTAAAGTTTTAAAGCAGCAATACTGAATCCATCAATTTCTTTGTTTAAAAAACGGGCACGTTGGCAGATTACAAAACATGATCACACACTGATCATGATACACATCTAAAATAGAGAAATCTCTGGGAATAGACAATTTTAGTAAATTGTGTGTAAAAAAAAAACATTGTCTATCAGAGAGCAATTTTTGGGGATGTATTGAAAGTTTTGATATAACTATCTGTATTTCATTCCTGTTTGCATCTTTTTGTAATGTCTCTGACATTTTAGTGTTCAATATGATATTCTCTTTGATTTTGCTTTTTATGTTTAGAGAAATGTATGTTCTTTCGTGTTTGAACAATTGAGTTTCAAGCTTGGTCCAATTAATTTGATCTGTTTTTTTGAATTTTCATATTTCTTTCACCAATAAATGGTTAACTCTTTTTCCAGCTGTTTTTGTTGGTACTTTCCTATTAGAAGTGTGACTCTTTATATGAGCACAGAAACATGTTTTTTTGGTAAAAAATAAGTAAAAATAAGACAAGAATCCTTTTGTCTAACTAGAGTGTGGATCGCTTTCCTATGTTTGTTTCATAATTCTGCCCTGAATCCGCACTTAACACCCCAAGGGCTACCCTACCCTTTTGTAAAACAGTTCTTCTAGCAACCCAGGTTGTATAGGGAGTGTTTAAAATTGAGTCAAATTTAATTAGACTTTAGCCAAGATTATTTTTGAAAGCTGGCTAATGGTAACTGCACAGCCTTGCAAATTACAGGTGCGACAGGTCCCTGCCCAGTGGTTTGTTTGCAAGGCTTGAGTCTCTATACTCACTCTATAAACTAAATTAATCAAGATCTGACATAAAATAGAATGGCTGAAGGTCAGACCTTCAGCTACACCATTGAGGAAACAGCGGATATTATAAAAGGCCCCTCAATCTTTGATCCCAGTGGATCAAACCCCAATAGTAATCCTACCGCTGGAAGTGCTGATCTACTAAAACTGAAGAAAAAACAGTTCAGAACCGAACTACATGGACATTTTTTAAGAGAGTATCTACGATCAAATACGATCTAAGCAGGTTTAATCATTAGAAATGAACCCTGACGCTTCTTAACTGATAGAGAATATACCACCACATTCAGCCATATAGCTGTAAAATGCAGCAGAGATTTGATGGTATTGACAATCACCACAGCACAAGGAATCAGCAAAGAGATACAGAAAGATTTAGAAAAAGAGCAACAGGCTTTTCTCAATGACAACTCAATCAAAGATGCTCGGGAACAATTAACAGCTACCAACAAACTGTTCTGACTTCAAAAATCTTAACATCATGAAAAGAACTACAAAACTGAACAAGGATATACAGGACATTAAATTAGAACTAATTCTTCCTTACACCACAGACAAAGCCATTGAGGCTGCCAAATTATCACAATCCCCTCAGATGAATAACCAAACTCTAGAAAAAAATAGGTTTCTTTTTCAAACACGAGCAGCAGTGGGTCGGACGATCAAACTTGACAGAACAGATCACGATCATATGGAAATTATCAACCACAACAGTTCAACAACAGCCTTTTTTAGGAGGCGGCCCTATAATGGCAGAACCAGGGTGGGGACCCCAGTGGTTCCATCAATTCACCCCCATGATGCGGAGCAGAGGCCGCAGGAGACGAACGCGCTAAGAGAGTCTACGATTACTATTTTCAATCTAGCGCAGATAGATCTAACTCAAGCGCAGACATCAATTTTGTCTAAGGGCCTGTCTTATGTGCCTACCCATAAAACAATTGGTACAATACCAAATTAGAAATTAGAAAATTCTTTCGAACAATACGTCTGAAGGTATTTTTTGAAGAAGAAGAAATGATGGAAACTGAGGAGGACTCAGGTTTATGTGTCCCCTCAACTTTCTGCCCCTCGGAAAACCAAAAGCCTTCTGAAATCTTGACTTTTGAAAAATGCATCATGGCAGACCTCAGAAAATTGAAAATTAATAAAGTTTCAGACATATAATGTGACAAAGGAAGAGAACAATGCCATTCTGGAGCTATCCAAAAACAGAGCTCTAGTCATAAAACCAGCAGATGAAGTAGGGGGCATTGTGCTTCTCACTTCTGCACAATAAAAGGACATGGTACATACCCTTCTTGCTGATACTGAAAGTTACAAGAAAAATCAAAAAGGACCCAACAAAAAGTATTCTAGCAGAAATTACAGAAATGGCTGTATATGCCAGAGACCGCAAGTGGATTACCACTAAGGAATTTTATTTCCTTACTACCAATCAGGGACGAATACCATCCATATATGCCCTGCCAAAAATTCACAGAAATTCCATTAATCCTCCAGGACGTCCCATTGTTTCCAGGTGTGGTTCGATCTTGGAACCAGTTTGTAAATTCATAGACTCATTTCTCAAACCAATGAGCATCAAGACAGATACGCATTTACGCGATACAACCCAAACCATTCAAACCTTTGAGGGAACAGAATTTGATGAAAAAATGAATCTGCTGGTAACCCTAGACATCTGCTCACTCTATACAAGCATACCACAAGAACTAGCAATAGAATGTGTACACAGATACTTAATACAATTCAATCTACAAAACAGAGTAACAGAGAATTTCATAACAGAACTACTATCACTGGCCCTATCAAAGAACTACTTTGAATTCAATGGGCAATTTTATCTTCAATCCAAAGGTACCGCGATGGGAGCAACATTCGCTCCCAGTTTGGCTATTTTGTTCATGGCAGAGTTTGAGGAAACCAACATATTATCTGAAAAAAATCCCTTAAAAAACCAGATTAAAAAATTGAAAAGATATATCGATGATATTCTTTGCATATGGGAAGGCACGCTACTAGATCTAGATAATTTTTTTCAATGGCTCAATAATGTTGAGAAAAATATTCAGTTTACGATGGAATACAGCGACACAGAGGTCAACTTTCTGGACCTCAAAATTCAAAACAACAACGGCTTCTTGAAATGTAACCTTTTACGTAAATTAAGCGACAGAAATACTCTTTCGCATTTTGAGAGTGACCACCCTAGACACCTAAGAGAAAATCTGCCATTTGGAAGATATTTGAGGATTAGAAGAAATTGTACAGATATCCAGGACTTCTATGAACATGCCAATGACCTTGACTATAGGTTGACAGAGAGAGGGCATCCCCATCACGTGATTTCCAAATCGCTCGCAAAAGAGCCAGGTTCTTCAACAGAGACGCTCTCCTCACCGAAAAAGAAGAAAACAACAAAAAAACATCCAAGAACCACTTGTGTGATTACACACGGGGCACATACGTCCCTGATTCGAAAATCTATAACTGAGCTCTGACTAAACTGAGTGTACCCAACAAACTTATACCTCGGTTTGCATACAAACGGGGAAAAAACTTAAGAGACCAATTGGCACATTCTAAATTGTCCAGTCCAGCCCCAAGACTGGGACTATGGAACTTGAGGTCTACAATGGGCCACTTTCCATGTGGCAACTGCACCTCATGCAAATTCACCAGAAAGATCAAATAATTCAAGATCAATGACAGACAATGGAGCCTTAGGAGTTTGACAAATTGCAAAACCAAAAACGCAATATACGTAATTGAATGCCCATGTGGCTTAAGATATGTGGGGCAGACTGAAAGACCGCTCCACATAAGAATCTGCGAACATAACTCAAAAATAAGATGCAAGAACACAAGTGCACCACTCGTAGATCACTTCATGGAAACAAAACATACAGCTGATGACATCCTGTGGTGGATAGTGGATACAGTTGTATCATCCACCAACCTTACAATGAGCTTATTACAAAAAGAAGCCAAATGTATCAATAGACTGGACTCTTTCCAACACGGTTTGAATGAAGAATTCATCTGCCCAACGTAAGGTGTTCTGCTCAACATGCCACCTTGTTTACCCAGGGTTTCCACAGCACTCGGAGCCTACCCGCTTTTTTCTGAGTTTCCTCTCCTGGGTCCTGTTAAAGACTCCAATCAAGCAGTTCCACTAAGTCAGTGCCTTGTCTGGGATTGCTCAAGGGAAGCCCTTATTTATATATTTTTATGTCCAGTTCGTGTACTCTGGATGACAACCCTTATACAACACCCCTCTCTTAGAATCCCCCTGACCCCACTGAGCCAAGAAGTAAGTTTGTTTTGCAAATTTAAAAGGTTTATTTGAGAATTAAAACAATATATATATATATATATATCACACTTTTATAATAAATTAATAATTGATATCACACTTGTGAATATGACCAGTAATCAGCAATAGGTAATCCTACAATAGCACAGTTCTGGTGACTTATGACTAGGAACAGGGGAATAAGTTATCGGAGAATGCTTTATGGTTTCAAGGAGATGCAAAGATGAATAAAAGGCAGTACAGAAATAAACTTGATATGATTTCAGCAAAAGATAATATGATCACTTTTTCTCGGACAATTCACTCCCCCCCCTATGCAATGTAAGGAGATGGAAGTAACACACACTATTCTCAGGAATACACACAAATGCAATACAAAGTTCCAGTTCCCCCTAGCGAGCTTAGAGGAAAACAGATTTTGGAAAGCTTAGGATCTTAGCTGCAGAGTGAAAGTTAAATTTTGTTCCTAGGACAAACGGTTCCGGAGATACGGACAATTTTGTGAAGGTAGTTTTTCAGAAATGAAATTTTAAAGTTTCAAAATGACAGATGACAGTTTTGCAGCTTTGAATCAAAAGAAGGGACACAATTTCTATGATGCAGTTCTCTTCTCAATAGGTTAAAATAGTTTGAATTAGATTATTTTAAACTAAGAGATTGGTTTTGCACAGTTCTGGCTGAGTACTCACACTATATTTTGGACAGGAATGCGACTTCGTCGCGGATCGGGTCAGGATTGGCTGCGATTCTCTTGCCACTGGGTACTAGTTCTCTGGTTCTGCTCACAGCAATCTGGGTCAGCTCTCAGCACTGCACAGCGATCTGGTCTGGGTCTGGTCTCTCTGGATAATTCTGCCTTCTGGGTCTGCTACCGGTTCTGGCAAAAGTTCATGGCAAAGAATTCAAACAGCTCGCCCGGCTGTGAATAGTTTGGTTAGGTTTTGAGGCCTGCTGAAGAGAACTCAGCTTGTGGGTTAGGCCTTTGCTTTGAGTTCTGGAGTCAGAGTTCTAAGTTCTGGTCTCTGTCTTGCTGGAGTCAGTCCGGATCTCTGGATGTGAAGTCGTCTGTCAGCGTGCTCCGCAAGGAAATGGAAATTGAATGTCCCTACCTGTCCTGCACAGTCTCCTTTTATGTGTTTAGAAAGTGGGTGGGTCGGCTCATTCTGCATGTCCAACCCTCTCAACTTATCATTGGCCAGTTCCTTCTCTCTCCCTTGATTGGTTCAAAACTAGGACATTTCAACAGTTGCAAACTATGTGACACTCAACAGTAGGTCACTCATTTATTTTAAACATTTAGACTTTAGTGTCTTTCAGTCCAATTTCACTTCAGCTGCTGACATCCACAGTTCAGCCAGTTTTGGTGTAAACATTGTTTTGGGCTCTTTCTCTTTCCAGATTTAGTATGCACACAAGAATACATTCTGCCAAATGTCTGCTGGTGTTCATTGAGATTTTTTTCATTGAGATTTTTGAATATCTTGCAATGTTTAAAATAGGTGATTTAGCCACCGACACTGCCGTTTTTCCTTTGGCACACATTTCACTCATGGCACTCCTGGCCCCTCACGCTCGCACTGGTGGGTGGCAGGTCAGGGGACCATTTTGCTATGCGCAAAACTGCGCGGTTCTCCAGGATTCTGGCGCAAATGTGGGCTTTTCCGCCCTCTTGGATTTCCTAAGCCCAAAGCACCAAGTGTTGCATCATAATAACTTGAACGTGGGCCAAGACACCCAACAAGCCCCCCCCCCCCGCCCGACTGCGCTTTGATTTCGAGTCGAGGGGGAGTCTGGTGCAAAGGATGTTTTGATCCACGCGTTGGCATGTCCGCATCCTCTTCTTCCAATTCCGCAGATGGCACAGTTCAGCATCTTTTCCTCCCTCCAGTTGGATCGATCGGTTCTCCTCGCTGGTCCTAATGGGAATATTGGGCGGTACTCTGGGCCCCTCGGATCTTTGCTCCCGGTCCCTGGGTCGTTCTCCTTGGTCAGTCTCCATGGTTTCATCTCTCCTAGGATGATAAAGTAAAAGCGGCAATACCTAGTCATAGACATTTCTCCCCCACTATTGATATAGTAGGGCGGCATATACATTTTATAGTCAAAGCATGACATATACATTTTTTTTAATCAGGAGGAAAGAACATGTTCAAGAATCATAGAATTTTATAGGCTATCTGTGGAATATTATAGGGTGGAACTGAATTAATCTGGAGAAGTCCCCTCTGGTATTGCAGAGGACTCCTCCAGTTGCTGCAGAGTGTGCTTGGGATGGCAACACTTTAGCTGATTTATATGTACCCACTTGTCTTCCCCTCCTGCCAGACTACCTTTGGGGATGCGGATCTTATACGCTACTGGGGAGACCTTGTCTATAATTTCAAACGGTCCCTTCCATGTAGGCAAAAAGCTTTGCTGTTTGGCCTGATTTCTTTGGAAATTGTATAGATAAACCCGGTCTCCCACATTATATACTTTCCTGGAAGTTTTCAAATCGTAATGGGTCTTCATGCTATCAGCTGATCTTTCTAGATTCCGCTGAGCATAGGCAAAAGCATGTTGAAGGCGTTTCCTTAAATTCTCCACATACTCATGGGTTGTGGAGGCATTTATCAACGTCTGCTCTTGGGTCCTGTAGAGCAAATGCTGGGGAAGCACCATCTTGCATCCAGTCATCAGCTCAAATGGTGACATTTTAGTTGCAGATGATGGGGTAGATCTGATGGCCATTAGGACCAGAGGTAATCGGATATCCCAACTTTGCCCAGAATCTGCCACAAACTTTTTTAAGATGCTCACAATGGTCCGGTTGTAGCGTTCTACTGCTCCAGAAGAAGCTGGTCGGTAAGCAATGTGTAGCTTCCTTTTGATCCCCAGTATCTCCCACATCTTTGTCATCACTTCACTAGTGAAGTGGCTACCTCTGTCTGACTCAATCCATTGAGGTAGACCAAAACGGGAAAAGATGTGGTTAATCATCAGGGCAGCTGCTGTTTCTGCCTTGCAGTTTGAGGCCGGGAGACATTCCACCCACTTGGTAAACAAGCATGTGACGGTCAACATGTACTTGTTTCCTCTAGACGAGCGAATTACAGGGCATACAAAGTCGATTTGCAAATCTGACCATGGCAGTGTCATCCCCCTCTTTTGGAGAGGTGCATGGTGTGTGAGGGATGATGGCTGAAATTGTGCACACACCAGACACCCCTTCAAGTATTGGTCGAGGTCCTGTCAGTATGCAACCTCTCTTAAGATCTCAAGTGTTGTGTGAAACCCCCTATGACCGGCTGTGGCCGCATCATGGGCGTGACTTAACATCAGGCTTCGGAATGAGGTAGGGACCACCTACTGATCATGGCCAGCTTGGGATTTCCTTACCAACAAACCGTCTTGGATTCGGAACATCTTTGGACATTTCATCAACACTCTAAGGTCCTCCTTCCCAATGTAATCGGTATCCGTCAGGGGAAAGTTCTCAGGGTCCTCAATGTGTTGGTAAAACTTACCAATTATTGGATCCCCCTTTTGCGCCGTAATTAAATCAGCATCAGGGGTCTCCTTACTCCATTGTGCAGTTGAGAGATCATTGTGAGCATTTGTCTGGGACCTAGTGATAGCAGTGACCTGGATTTCCCCCAACAGGGACTCTATTTCTATTAGAGCCCCTTGGATGGCCCCGGTTTTGGCCAGCTGATCAGCTAAGTCATTTCCAGTTTTGTCTGGTCCCTCTACTTTGGAATGACCCTTGATCTTTTTCCAGTAGATGGTCATCCCATTCGATGTGACCAGATCATCAATATATTGGATTAACTTCCCATGTTTCAGGGGTTTGTTATTAACACATAACATGCCTCTGGTTTTCCAATTAACCAGGTGCTCCACGAACCCATTCCGTACATAATCCGAATCTGTGATTATGACCAGTTCGTGGAGTTGATGTTGGACAGCAGTGAGGATGGCTTGATGCACAGCCATCAACTCTGCTACCTGACTACTTCAGGGACCAATTTTGTACCCAGCGGAGGGTTCTGGGAACTCATTCACCCATGCATTCCCTACGCCGGCCACCAGTTCTTTTTCCCCGTTGTCGTCAACATGGTAAGAGCAACCATCCACATAGATAGTGGGCATTCCCTCACACTTGTCTTCTTCAAAGACTTTGTGTGGGGAATTAAGGTATGCCTCCATGTTGTCCTTGATTTTTAGACTTTCGTCCTCGAGACAGTTTTCTCTGGCACAATCATGCAAGTCAGCCAGACCTTGCGCGAGGGGACTCTTCTTGGTTTGGCCATATCTGACCTCAACAGGAAAGCCTTGCATTGACAGAATCCAGGAAGTAATTTGGGAATTACTCACATTTCCGGCCCGGATTCTGTCACTTTGGAGATATTGCAGAGGCTGGTGTGGAGTCTCCATTATGATGTGTTCCCCCTGGATGAACGGGTGGTAATTCTTCAATGCCCCTACCGTTGCCAGGAGTGCCTTCTCACAATCGTTGAATTTTTCCTCCACAGAGGATAAAGTTTTGCTCGGATAGGAGATTACTTTATTGACCTTGTCATGTTTTTGGTATAATACTGCCGTCAAGCACGTATTAGAGAACCCTGTCTCCAGGAAGAACTCCTGGTTTCTGACAGGGTAAGCTAGGCAAGGCGCTTGTGAGAGGCTTCTTTCGAGTTGTCTTACTGCCTCGGAATGTTCTGGATCCCATTCCCACTTGACCCCCCCCTTCAAGAGATGAATCAGGGGTCTGGTGATCTCTGTGTAGCCCTCAATGAACTTTCTGCTGTAATTAGTCAGTCCAAGGAGGCTCCTTAGTTCCCGCAGAGTTGTGGGATCCTTCAGTTTCTGAAGTGCTTCCACTTTCTGTTCTTGGGGACAGAGACCCTGAGGAGTATTCTCATGCCCCTTGAAATTAACACGGGTTCTACACGACTGTGCTTTCTGAAAGGAAAGTTTTGCTCCGGCGGCCCTCAACTGTGTCAGAACATAACGGATCTCCGCTATGTGTTCTTCCACAGATGAACTTTTGATGAGGACATCACCTACATAAGCCAGGTTACCCCTCGCACCCAAGTCGGGCATGGCCTTATGTAGGAAAATGTTGAATTAATTGCCGGAGTTGAGGTATCCGAAGGCAGTCCGGGTCCATGTGTACTGCTGGCCCCCAAAGGTAAAAGCCAGTTTGTATTGGTCCTCCCTACTGACAGGCACGGTCCAGTATCCATTGGTCAGGTCTATTGCAGTGAATACCTGCAACCCCTGAATCTGGGCCAGCCCTTGGTCAATGTAGGGCAGAGGCCATCGGGAAGTATGGACCCGTTTGTTGAGCTCCCTAAGGTCGGCGGAGAGTCTCCACTGGCTGTTTGGCTTCAATATTCCCAGCACCGGATTATTGAAGGTGCTGTGTACTGGACGGATTATTCCCCGGGACTCAAGGTTCTTAATTATTTCAGTAAGGGACTCCATGGATGCGAGAGGCAAGTGATATTGCTTCACAAACACTGGAGTCATGCCAGGGTCCATGGGAATTGTTGTGTGGATGTCAGTGTGACCACAGTCATATTAGTCTACCGCAAAGAGATCTTGGAAATCCAAGAAAACTTGTTTCAACTTTTGGTTCTGTTCCAGTCACGCAGGCATCAGCTAGGTTGACTCTCTCTTCCACCATCTGCCTGAAGCCTGGAAAGACTTCTGGTTTTGCTATCTCAGCGGCTTCCTCCAGCTGGGTGGAGAAGTCCCTGGTCAGAGTGCTGATTTGGACTGGAGGCTTCAGGTGGGAAAGGCAGCTCTCATGGACCTGGAAAATCACCTCATCCCTTCTGAAGTCACAAGTCACGTCTTCCTTACCATAAGGGCAAGAAGTGTACACCAGGAAGTTCCCCCCCTGCGGGGTAAAGATCCTGTCTGGTGTTGTATTGTCATCACTGTCACTGTCAAAACAGTCCTTGGGGATTGGTCCTAACAGTTAATTTCCTAAATCAATGGAGAAATGTTGGTCATCAACCGCCATTCCAATAATGGTGCCTGCGGCTAGAGTAATACTCTGAAAGTCGCTGTTATCCACCTCTATTGGAATGGTGTCATGTTCTATGTTGACTAATGGTGTTGGGTTTACCCCTAACCCTTGCTGTTGGAGAGAAGCATTTAGATGAATATAAGCATCAGGGTTTTTCAATTTTTGTCCTCTTTTAACTTTCACTTCCAAGGAGAATTGTCGGGTCCTTTCTGGGATGGTGACTTCCTCTTTAATCTGAATTTCAACTGCATAAGGTAGCAATTGAGCTGACCTAAATGCTTTTTCTGGATCATCAAAGCCCATGGGATTATCCGCTAATCGGGACCAAGCTGTGAAGTTTATTAGGTCCAAACTAATGGCAAAGCGATTGAGAATGTCACTGCCTAAGTAAAAGGCGGCAGTGACGTCTCGCACACCCAACAATTATGGACTAGGCTCTTGTTGCCAATGGAGATTTTGAGCATACATCTGCTTGGCAGGAGATGTTTCGAATTGGGTGTTTCCAGATCCATTTCCCATTTGTCTATCAGTTTGAATGTGGGAATCTTTTGGGAGTTGGTGGAACATGGCTTCGCTGATGAAGCTCTTACCGTTGTTCACACACACTCGAGCGAGAACAGAGCCCTTCCCATCATTTAACTGAACAGGGATGAACAACTGCTCTCCAATTTGCTGAATATCAGCCAGGCTCTGAGCTGATTTCACATCTTTCTGGACTATAGGAGTGGGAGTGTCTGATTGTGGATTGGTAAAGAATTTCAGAGTGTTTCCTTCCAGTGTGGAATACCACCTTAAACTGGAAGGAAGGTTGATTTTCAGAAATAGAGAGGACCCCCCCCATCACCAGTCTGTTGCCCTACTGCTATTACTGTCATGTCTGGAATTTGGTTGTTCTGGAAGTGAAATTCTACTTGGTCAGATTTTTGTTCAACCATGTGGCAGGTGCCATTTAAACTAACATGGTTGACACTCTGTTTTAATTTTATTGGTCGGCTAGTCTGGGTCCAGAGGACCTTGTTTACACAATCTATTAGGGGTGACAACCTTCTCAGGAGGTCATTCCCTAGTAAACAAGGGGTGCCCTATGGAGTCACTACTATCACCGGGTGTTTCACCTTGTGTCGCCCAATTTTGATGTCCAAATCTGCAGTCCCCTCAACGGGAGTTTCCTTCCCGTTAAAGTTCTGGAGTTGTCCAGGAAGAGAGTTGAGGGGAATTTGGTACTTCTCCCCCCTACCTGAATTCAGTTCATCAAAGGCCCTTTTGGACAGAAGGGTAGCTTGGGATCCAGTGTCCACCAGTGCCAGAATTGTACCCTGCCCCTGTACTTGTACCGGGGCATAGTATCTTCCCTCCTTCTCCTCAAGGGGGCACAGATAATGCACATTTTTGGACAACTGGTGGGCTAACTTTCTGGTTTTGCACATGGCGAGAGAAGAGATTTGGGCAGAATTCTGTGGAGAGTCATGGGAATCTGAAAGAAAAAGTTTGCAACTGGATATTGATGCGGTTTTTGGTTCCCCTAGTTCCAGTTCTGGGCTGCCCCCCCCTTTTTGGAGACACTCACCTGGATGGGTTTGAACCAGGGGTTTTCGGTCTTGTTGGTTCTGGGATAGAATGATGGGCGGCGACAGCTCAATGCCCACATCTACCCAGTCTGGATTGCAATCCCTTGGGACCCATTTTTCCTTGGGAGGAGTTCCCCCATCTCTGAAGTAGAAAATACTTTTCCCAGGATCCTCTGAGGATCCCTCTCCCTCAAATTGGAAGACCTGTACCTCCTCCACAAAATGGGTCTGTTTGGGTACTTTGTTTCTCCTACTTCCCCTCTGTTTCTTGGGTGGCAGACTTTCAGGGGTAGGAGATTTTGTTTCCGGTTCCTGGTTTTCCAGGGGCTGTTTACAAGTTGGGAAGGAAGCTTCCTCCAAGGCTTTACACCCCCCTTCCCCTTGTGCCTCCTCCCTGGGAACCGGTGGGTTATCGGGGTGCTGCCCCCGTCATTGTTCTGGAGCACCAGGCCCAGAGTTTGGGGCATTCTGCGCTGGCATGCTCATCTGAGGGTTCTGTTGCGCCCTCAGCATGTGACCCAGATCCCGTGCCATGTTTTGGACCTGGCGCTCAAGTTGGGAAACCCGTCAGGCTGATACGGGGTTCTGTTTTCTCCTCTGGGCTGATCCCGGGAAGGGTAGCTATCCCTTTTCTGGTAATACCCTGGGTTGGGAAGGTTTGGGTACCCCTCCACACTTGGCCTCCCCTCTCCCGGATTAGGTTGTCTGGGCTCAGGGAATTGGGGAAAGAAGGGTGGATGGTTTTGGGGTTGGAAATTGGGTGGATACCTGGGAAAAAATTTCTGCCCAGTGTTTGGGGAATTTCTGCCCTCCTGTGGGAAGTTAGGAGGGAAGTTCCCTGGGTCAGGTGCTTGGCTGGATCCCGCCCCTTGGGCTGGAGGAGTCCACACATAACCCAGGATTGGTCTGTTTCCCTTATAGCGGGGACTTACATAGTCAGGGGAGCGTGGGACCCCATTTGTGGGATTACCTCCTTGACTCCCTCTCTGTGACTGGGCTGGGGGCCTTCTGGGCTGTGAATTGTTTGGTGCAGGCAGGTTTTTAGGCCCCCCCCCATCTCCAAATCTAAAACGGGGGCAACCTTTACCTCCGCCACCTTGGCAGCAGCAGGGGTGCTGTTGGTTTTGGTTTTATTTGGCTGATTCTTGTTTTCCACCTGTTTCTGCACCTCATAGATGCGGGTGGCTTGCTCAATGACCCAGTCTAAAGATCTTTTCTCGTGAAAATCTCTCACAAGCTGGATCATTATGTATTTGGGGAGTGCATGGAAAAATGTGTTGATGAATTCTCTGCTGTCCGTGCGCACCCTTCTGGTGGTCTGCGCAAAGGCACGCTTCAATTCTTGCACAAATTCTTGTGGGGCCTGATCCTCCCCACATTGCAAATTGTAGGCTGCCTTGCAAGCCTCTTGGGGATTTCTATGCACAGAAAAGTGTTTCAAGATGGCCGCCCTATAGATGGACCATCTTGAATGATTTTGGTCCTCCAGCCCGCAAAGAAACTCAAGTATTCTGGGGAGAATGTCCATTTGACATACTGGATGCAGCTACTGCTGTCCTTCAAATGGAAGGTCTCCATCATTTGCTCAAATTGCTCCAAGTGTTCCCACACATAATACTTGGAGTTCTTGTGATAAGGTGTGATGACACTCCTGATTGCCTTAATCTTTTTTAAGGGGTCCTTAAGCAAGGCCCTTTTTACCTTATTGGCCTTTTTGGTTCAGGTCACTCTGGTCCATTCATCCTCCGACTCAGAAGCACTGCTCCCAGAGGTGCCCGTCTGATCTTCCAGGTTTTCCTGGATTCTGCGAACCTGGGAATGGCTGGCAGAATGTGGGGACCTGGTCTCCTGTGATGCTCAGAGGAGTCTTCAGATCCCTCCTTGCTACCAGGATTTGCTGGGTACCCCCCCTCCCCACTGACCTAACTGGGCAGAGGTTTTCAGGATGCCCTTAGTGGGCCCACTCTCCTGGGGTTCCCCACTAAATTGCACTGTGCTTGGGTGCCGATGCCCGCCCATCCATTCCTGGGAGGTACTGGCCTATGAACCCCATACTTTTGGCCGGATAGTAATCTGCCCTCCCTGTGGCCCTGTGCTCATGTGCGCCAGGGGACATGGGGGTGGCAGAGTCCAGGGACTGAGAGAGATGAAGGCCTCTGGTACTAGGGCTCCTGAGGTTATGCTCGGGTGTTTCCCTTTCCCAGCAAACTTCATCTCCGTCAGCCCCTGCTCCCTGTTGCAATGCAAGAGCCTGCACTTTCAGTTCCTCAGTTAAGGCCTTACTAGACTATCAGTCTCTCCTGCATGGCTACCTGTTGCTGGAGCCTATCATTGTGCTGGCAGAGAGCCTCATTCTCTCTCTGTGCCTCCTGATTGGTCCTCAAGTACTGGGCCAGTCTTTGCTGCAGGAGGGTTACCTCCTGAGTCCCATCCCTACTGGCCTGCTCCTTTCTTGCCAGAGCATCTTCTACCCTCCTGGTGTGCTCTAACAAGTTCTGATGCTCTTTTTGGAGGTCACCCAGCCCCTGGAGGGCCAGGTGATTTTCTTCAGTTTTTCTTTTTAAATGGCAGACTTCCTGGCCTAAGGTGTCTCTTTCCTGACTAAGAGTCTGCATCTGTGCCGCCAGGTCGTCCCTTTGCCTTTGAAAGGCACCAGCTTTCAGGCGTTCCTGATCAAACTCTGCCTGGGTATCCAGATCTTTCAAAATCATTTTATTGTTTTCCTCTTTCTCTCTGTCTAGTTGGATTTGCAGGGTGGCTACCTGCTCTGTGCATGCCCTGTTGAAATTGATCTGTTGCTCCAGCTTTTTCTGGCATTGCAGTAAGGAGTCCAAACTATCTTGGTGCTCCTTCTGCAAAGCCAGAATTCTGGTATCCTGGTCAGCCTTTTCCTGGTGCAGGATATCCATATCCTCCTTTATTTTAATAATGTACTGTCTATCATTTTCGGACTCCTGTGCAGCCTCTGCTCAGAAGAGTCCAGGTCAGATTGGGCCTTCTTTAATGCCATCAGTAGCCTATTTGCCAGATCTTGGCCTTCAGCACATTTGTCCTGCATGGCTCCCATATATAGATACAAATATGCCGCTATCCTGGCAATCTTATTGTGTTCATCTTTGGCCTTAGGAGTCATATATAGTTCACTCAGGGCCACATGTAAGGGACCCTGATCTCTCCAGATATCTGACCCAGTTGTAGTGACCTGTTGTGTGATCGCCTGCAACCATACATTTTGGTCCTGTTCAGACCATTCACCTCTCACAAACAGCTATCCCTAGCTCCCGCACCTCTTACATAAACTATCTTCATATCTACCAAGGTCGTCATTCTGGAGATTGATTTCCTTCCTGACTTACAGACGTTTGTATCTTATTTTGCAAAACAGACCGTTTCCTTAGAGCGTTCCTTTGGGGAGTGCTTTATAGCGTAACACAGCGTGGTGATCTAACCGGATATGTATCCTGTCAGCTGGCACACTGTATTCATCTGCAAAAGTGATAGATCTAATCCAGAACCCTTGTCTGGGATTGCTCAAGGGAAGCCCTTATTTATATATTTTTATGTCCAGTTCGTGTACTCTGGATGACAACCCTTCTATAACACCCCTCTCTTAGAATCCCCCTGACACCACTGAGCCAAGAAGTAAGTTTGTTTTTCAAATTTAAAAGGTTTATTTGAGAATTAAACAATATATATATATATATATATATATATATATATATATCGCACTTTTATAATAAATTAATAATTGATATCACACTTGTGAATATGAGCAGTAATCAGCAATAGGTAATCCTACAATAGCACAGTTCTGGTGACTTATGACTAGGAACAGGGGAACAAGTTATCAGAGAATGCTTTATGGTTTCAAGGAGATGCAAAGATGAATAAAAGGCAGTACAGAAATAAACTTGATATTATTTCAGCAAAAGATAATATGATCACTTTTTCTCGGACAATTCATTCCCCCCCTATGCAATGTAAGGAGATGGAAGTAACACACTATTCTCAGGAATACACACAAATGCAATACAAAGTTCCAGTTCCCCCAAGCGAGCTTAGAGGAAAACAGGTATGATTTTAAACACAGGCAAAATCCTTTTAAATGTGGTGGCAATGAAGTGAAAAATATACTCAGATTGCTTTTAATTCCCCATTGGAGGTTCAGGGTGGGTGATAGCTACTTTAAATTAGTTCAGGATCACTTTAGCAATGCTCTATGAATGATTGTCAGGTTGCAAGCGAATTTCAGCAAAGGAAAGCAAAAGACAAATATTTTTACACGTGGCTGGAATGAAGCAAAATGTCAAATCGCGGCAATTTAATAGCGTGCGTCGAGCGCAATTACGAAGGAACTATAAGGAGTAGAAAGACAAACGGTTCCGGAGATACGGACGATTTTGTGAAGGTAGTTTTTCAGAAAAGAAATTTTAAAGTTTCAAAATGACAGATGACAGTTTTGCAGCTTTGAATCAAAAGAAGGGACACGATTTCTATGATGCAGATCTCAATAGGTTAAAATAGTTTGAATTAGATTATTTTAAACTAAGATTGGTTTTGCACAGTTCTGGCCGAGTACTCACTATATTTTGGACAGGAATGCGACTTCGTCATGGATCGGGTCAGGATTGGCTGCCGTTCTCTCGCCACTTGGTACTAGTTCTCTGGTTCTGCTCACAGCGATCTGGGTCAGCTCTCAGCACTGTAATCTGGTCTGGGTCTGGTCTCTCTGGATAATTCTGCCTTCTGGGTCTGCTACCGGTTCTGGCAAAAGTTCTTGGCAAAGAATTCAAACAGCTTGCCCGGCTGTGAATAGTTTGGTTAGGTTTTGAGGCCTGCTGAAGAGAACTCAGCTTGTGGCTTAGGACTTTGCTTTGAGTTCTGGAGTGAGAGTTCTAAGTTCTGGTCTCTGTCTTACTGGAGTCAGTCCGGATCTCTGGATGTGAAGTCATCTGTCAGCGTGCTCCGCAAGGAAATGGAAATTGAATGTCCCTACCTGTCATGCACAGTCTCCTTTTATGTGTTTAGAAAGTGGGTGGGTCGGCTCATTCTGCATGCCCAACCCTCTCAACTTATCATTGGCCAGTTCCTCCTCGTGCCCTTGATTGGGGGAACTAGGTTGTGAGTCAGAGTGATGAGGTAGGTTTATGGTCAGAGGATCCTCCCCTTGTCAAATTGCACACAAATCTATTTCTGATCCAAATACATATTTACCTATGTACCATTTTTCTAATATTATATGTCCAGTTAACATATTTTCTGTAGCACCGAACCATCCGATCCCTGTCTTTGTAAGATGTCGTGTCCACTTATGGCAGAATTCTCCCCTTTTCATCCAGATAAAGACCTCTAAACCTTTCCAGATTTTACACAAATGTGCACCAGGGATATGGGTTTCAGATGATAAAGTGTCAGATTTTTAACATCATAGATTTGGAGTAGCAACCTTTTTTCCGCTACTATCCCCAAGAACATACCACAGGGTCCTAACACCTCTTAAAATGTGCACAGACAAATCACAAGAATGATGATGTTATTTATATAATTTTTACAAGTCCGCACTATGAATTATCCATCTTTTTAAAATTATGCTCTGGCCCCAAAGGGGTGTGGTTTTCCAAAGCACATGGTGGAATTTCTGGTTTATCTACTTCCCCCAAGCTCAGCTTGCTCACATGCAGTGCCCCTCCCCGTTTCCTTCCAAGAGGAAGCCATTTACGACCCCCCTAATTTAACATTTGCCTGGACCAAGGACAGTGCTTTGTTTAGTTTCCTGCAGTCCCCAGGTGCTCCTCCCCTGATTCAATCAGGGAGGTGTCATCTCCTTTTGGTGGGGGCAGCAGAATGCAGCCAGGCCTGGGAAGAGTGTCTGAGCAAGTTTCACTCCTGTCAGGGGTAGTTGCCGGGCAGAATTCACTCTCTTCAAGCCAGGTTTCAGCTAAATGTCACTCTAATTCCCAGTTTTCTACATTCAAATCAAACTGACAATTTTTACACATGCAGCTAGAACGCTGATTCTAAGTTCAAAACTATGACATTTCAACAGTTGCAAACTATGTGACACTCAACAGTAGGTCACTCATTTATATTAAACATTTAGATTTTAGTGTCTTTCAGTCCAATTTCACTTCAGCTGCTGACATCCACAGCTCAGCCAGTTTTGTTATAAACATTGTTTTGGGCTCTTTCTCTTTCCAGATTTAGTATGCACACAAGAATACATTCTGCCAAATGTCTGCTGGTGTTCGTTGAGATTTTTGAATATCTTGCAATGTTTAAAATAGGCATTTTTAGCTTGCATTTCAGAGAAACAAAGGTGATTTCAAAGCGCTTTTTTTTTTTTTTTTTAGCCA
The DNA here is from genome assembly GCF_040938575.1 of Ambystoma mexicanum. Taxonomy (NCBI): domain Eukaryota; kingdom Metazoa; phylum Chordata; class Amphibia; order Caudata; family Ambystomatidae; genus Ambystoma; species Ambystoma mexicanum. Next base: position 171,127,922 of record NC_090924.1, on the reverse strand, counting down.
CCGGCACTGCTGTTTTTCCTTTGGCACACATTTCACTCATGGCACTCCTGGCCCCTCACGCTTGCACTGGTGGGTGGCAGGTCAGGGGACCATTTTGCTGTGCGCAAAACTGCGCGGTTCTCCAGGATTCTGGCGCAAATGTGGGCTTTTCCGCACTCTTGGATTTCCTAAGCCCACAGCACCAAGTGTTGCAGCATAATAATTGAACGTGGGCCAAGACACCCAACAAGCCCCCCCCGCCCAACTGCGCTTTGATTTTGAGTCGAGGGGGAGTCGGGTGCAAAGGATGTTTTGATCCACGCATTGGTATGTCCGCATCCTCTTCTTCCAATTCCGCAGATGGCACAGTTCAGCATCTTTTCCTCCCTCCAATTGGATTGATCGGTTCTCCTCGCCGGTCCTGATGGGAATATTGGGCGGTACTCTGGGCCCCTCGGATCTTTGCTCCCGGTCCCTGGGTCGTTCTCCTTGGTCAGTCTGCATGGTTTCATCTCTCCTAGGATGATAAAGTAAAAGCGGCAATACCTATTCGTAGACATTTCTCCCCACTATTGATATAGTAGGGCGGCATATACATTTTATAGTCAAAGCATGAACATATACATTTATTTAATCAGGAGGCAAGAACATGTTCAAGAATCATAGAATTTTATAGGCTATCTGTGGAATATTTTAGGGTTTAACTGAATTAATCTGGAGCAGTCCCCTCTGGTATTGCAGGGTTCTCCAGGATTCTGGCGCAAATGTGGGCTTTTCTGCCCTCTTGGATTCCCTAAGCCCACAGCACCAAGTGTTGCAGCATAATAACTTGAACGTGGGCCAAGACACCCAACAGTCCCCATGCCCAAGTGATCCTTTTCAGACCCAACATTGATACAGCTATGGACATACGCTACAGATCTCCGGTTTCCATCGGCCCCTCACACACCCAGATATATGTGCCACACACATGTTTTTCAGTAGACTCTGTCTACCCCAGTCCGTGCACAAAGCCACTCGCGCAAGTCTACCCTTCTTCATGCACTCTTTATTCGTGTAACTTTTCACAACAACGCTTACCGTCGTTCTGCACTTTTGGCCCCATTGCTAGCAACATTCAAATCACCTCAGCGATATTCGGCCCCCTTGCCGATACTCACAACGGAATGAACGGTCGCGCTTTAGGAGCATACCATGTGCCCAGCGACTAATAAGTCTGTTTCTTTTCCACTCTTCCCATCTCTGTTCATTCACATGCCCAGCACGCACCTACAAGCAGGGTTCGGCTTTTCAACCTGACCCGCCGTTTTTGACATTTATTAACAGGGAAGCAGAGCCCGTTTTTTTGGTGCATGAGGCTTTCATTCCACATGTTCACCCCCAGCAACTATAATGGTTTGCCCCATTCCACAGAATCATGGCAGCCATCTTCCAATGTCTCTATGACTACTAGACGCTACGAGCTGTTCACCGGCTTCACAGCGAACAGCTCCTCGGCGTCTCACGTTCACAGACTCCTCTGAGCCAGCCATTCATTTACGGTAAGTCCGATTTTGTGTGCCTCCACTTACTAACGTAGTCAGAGCCGTCAACCTTTCAAAACCAGCCCTCATCTGATGCCTCTTTGGCAACAGGCTCGCCCTGACAATGCGTCTCAATCTGAGCGCACAAGGCAATCGTGACTAATGGTTACGCCGATACTTCCAGCCTACAACTTACTTGCAGGCTGCAGTCCATCCTGATTTATGACGAAAAACTATCCCTGAATGCCAGGTACCCATGCACCTTTTTCTCTCACCTCTTGCCTTTCTTTTCTCCCTCCCGCCCCTCTCCCCATTTACCTCTTTTCCTTCCTACCCTTCTTCCTACCACTTTTTCTAGTTTTCTTTTCCCCACTGGTTTTGCTCTCTCTCCTCTTTCTTTCTTTCTTTCTTTCTTTCTTTCTTTCTTTCTTTCTTTCTTTCTTTCTTTCTTTCTTTCTCCTGCCAACACCTGTCTTGATATGGGCAAAATCTTCCTCGGGGCCAGCCCTTTGAGAGCAAAAATACCCAATTCAGCCCAAAATACAGGTTCTATTGTGCTGAGCAGTGATCTCATGCTAGTGACAAATGACACCCTCAAAGTTTTAGCATATTTATTCTAAGCAGTGAATTTCATATACATTTGGGATTCAAGTTAAAGAATATTACAAAGCATAAAACATAGAGCAATGCAAAATATAGTGAAACATGGAACTTAGATAAACATAGAGAAATATAGAGAAATATAGAGAAACATAGAGAAATACAGTCTTACGTCCCTTTAATCAGCACTGGGAGACCTGGCTTTTCATAGAAAAACAATGCTGGAGGACACCATGAGAGCCAATTCCGGGCACCTGTTTCTGCACGAATCAAGTCCACAGGACGATCTCCCCCGATCCCATGTGTGCATGGATATTTTATAATCTCTTGCTGTCAGTCACCATGACGCATAGTTCCAGAACTTTCCCTGTGCAAAAATATGGGCTGGTTCATGGAAAAAACCCAGCTCTCTCTGAGATGCTCCCTGCTCGCTCCTACCCCCTCCCTTGGAGCCCTCTCCGCGAACACTGGAATGTCCTTATCAGTGCCTTCCCAGAGAAAAGCAAGATTAGCTTGGAGCCAGGGCTACCGTTAGTGAGGCTGAATATTCTAAGGGAAGCAGGGATGTATTAACCCCATCTGCAAGCTCTAAAAGGCATGCACTCATAGCTTAGTGTTTATAGCGCTTATGACTGGCTATCTAAGCGCTATATAGGTGCCATGATGTTCCAAACTCTCCAAAAACCTATTAGCTACATAGCTGGGGCCCTCTCCCTGCCGGTCTATCAACAATGCATAATGTGACCTATTTCATACTAGGCCTGCATATCCCTTGTAGCTCACTACTGCATAATGGAAGTGCTACAACAGACTACTGTCAGCATTTTTAGCACATACTTTGAATACACTATTGGCTTTCAGCGGCTAATGCTGTCATCTAAAGCCCTGATTGGCAAGGTTGCAATTTCGTGTATCACTACATTCCACCCCTATTCAACGTTTGTGCGACAAATGCTGACTAATACCTATCAATATAGTATTTAGTGCAGTGATAAAGACCTTGGGGCTTTGCAAGAGGTTTAAGCAAACTATCTTCTAGCGGTTAGTTAGCGTGGCATGCAAGGTAAAACACTACCTAAACAAAAATGTACACAAAGTGAACAGTGACATATACCCTTGCCAAAACCTGGCCTACGCAAAAAAAATACCTACACAAGGTGAACATGGGCATTTACTCTAGCCAAAACCTGGCCTACACAAAAATACCTAAATCAATTTTGTATAACTGATTGTCAGTTAAAAAGCAGCATGCAGTTAAAATGTCAAGGCAATCCAGTGTAGTCTAATCTACAATGCACTATTGCATTTATGTATGGTTACCAATTCTAAAACCTGGCAGCCTTTCACTCTAAGGGCTTACCCTCCCCCTGATCCCAGGGCATTCAAGCGTGACTATGGGCTGTGTGACTAGACACTTCCCCCAGGTAGGTGGAACCCAACCAGAAACCATCTAATTTCGTGAACAAGGTGAACCCATGGGCACCAGGTTATCTAAATAAAAACAATTCTACTAATTTACATCAAAGCATGGCATGTGTTATTCATGCAATCAAAAAACAAGCAATTCAATCCATATGTATGCTGGTAACTGTAGCTCTGCGTGCCAGTGTGTGGAGGATGGTTGCCCCCACCCAGTAAAAAGCCAACACCTGCTGATTTAACAATGTTTGCCATACAATGCATCGTGTGTATTTAGCAGTCTTGTTGACCTGCCCTATGGCAGACAAAAATGTCTTCATGTCTAAAATTCTGCCATCTTCAGTGGTTGTCAATACTTGTAGCAGTGTTGGGCGTATCAATGGGCCCCACTAGGCCAGAGGTTCTATAGCAGAGCTGGCATCAGAACCCATAGTGGCTAGCTTATTGTGCACAGTTTCTATGTCACAAGCTTATAAAGCTCCTGTTACTCCCCGCTGCTCCTGCAATTAATGAATCTAGCTCCCTAGCTACGCGCACTCTAGTGATGGGCCATAGAAATGGACTCCATTTGTAGCAGCTTGGTAGTACTAAGGAAACATTGCCTCATGGTAAATCTATGTCTAAGTGTATCACTGTAATTATGAAGGTGTGCATTACCAGCCTACAATTTACATGTTGTCTTACTACTGGAAAATCTAACAGGTTCACAGTGTCTACCTATTGTGACTTGGAGAATACTCTTCTTCAAGTGGGATATCTACCATATACAATAATAACTTTAGCCACAAACACCATACTACTATCCGGCAGTGGCTGTTTCATCACACCATGGTAAAATGCCTTAGTCAAGTTATAGTCCATAAAATCTTGGCGAGAACACTCGCTGCAGTTCTTGGTCAGAAAAACATCACATTAGACAAATTAAACAAATGGTATCCATTCAGTGACAAAAGATGCCTGACAATGTGCCAGGCCAGTACGCTAGCAATTCCATGTGGATACTCATTTGTAGCGCTTTTCCAAAGAATTATTCCAAATGTCTACAATCAAAAGGTGACTCTTTGCATTAGTGTGCTGGAGACAGCTGTCCCCACAAAAACATGAAACTGGTTGGTTTAACAAAAACCGTGTCACACTCTGTGTCATAAAATCAAACATCAAGTCAGTCATGGTTTCATTTACCTGCCTTAAGCTGGCTGTAAAAGTATCCAGTGTTTCAAAGATTACCATTTCAAATTATAGCTCACACACTTGGCAGCATTACTTCAATTAAGAAACTTAACCTACGCACAGGTGACTTTGATGTGCGCACTCATCTTATCTCAAAATAAATTACACTCCTGCTTGCATAATTCTGCTGCCCCAACAATTCATAAATCATTTTCCTGCCTACGTGCAATGTAGAATATTTTTTTTTTCAAAAAACAAAACATCTCTGGTTAAAGCAATTCAGTTGGAAGAGTAAAACCATTTCGTTTTTTCAGATTCATCTCAACAGTGCATTTAAAAACCATTTTTCAATGTGTTAGCATTCAATTGCTGTGTCACACAGCTGTATGTGGTGCCTGATGTTACAGTCCACAACTCATTGTCCATAGTCCTTTAAACAAGAAAGGGCAAACCATGTCATTTAAGTTATTTCCAGCAACTGAGTCATTTGAATGTGTAGCATCAAATACTTGATAATTAGCCAAGTCTGCACCGTGCCAGTTCAGCAAGAGTTATTACTCTGTTGGACACTTCTCACAGGTTACAGCATTGAGTGCGGTGCAGGGCACGTTAAAGTTGAAATAGCATGTCGCAGTGGCTCGCTTTCTCTGAGAATGCGTCTGACCCTTCTTTGATCAGTGTCACCCACAAACTGCACACATCTATTTCTGATATTGTGAAATGCCTTGTCTTTTTTTGCCTAGGCAAAATACAAACAGAAATGTTAGGATTTCATCAAAAGTTCAATATCAGCGTTATCCACCCCTTCCCATAATACCACCCCCATCTTCAAAAAGGTCTCATCAGGTAACTACACACTTTGTCATTGCTACTGCAATTATTTATCACCCTTCTGCATGTTTCTGGGGGCTTATTTACACTCAACCATACGGGGTGTGGCTGCCTAATCACAAACTCATTTGTGCAATGCAATCATAGCTGGTCAATGGTACCTCAGACTGATCTGTGCTTTTACAAAGCCATATAGTAAGTACCCAGGTCGCACAATGCTTTTCTTTTTCACCAAAGCGATCACAAATGCCAGGCGCCAACTTTCTTCCAGTGTCTCATGATCTTGGTTTAGTTTGCCCTGCTGGCATCACTCCATTTTTCAAAGGTAAAGTCTTTCAGTCCAATACCGCTTACAGTTGTACAAGCAGCAGCTTTGTTTATTCTTCATACAGGCAGTGTTTTTCAGGCCTCTGGTTTTTTCACTTGTCATTTTTTCAAAGGGTGTTTGCTGTTTCCTGAACCACCCCTTTGAGTGCGATAGTCTAAGTCAGTTTCTTTTGTTGCTTCAACAAATCATTCATTCTTGCACTAAGCCGTGTGGCTTCTGGATCATGGCTAATGTGCAGTGTTCATGTTGTACTTCAAAGCCCCGCTCTGCATGTTGTCTCTTGCAAAACGGCTAAGCACTTTTTGTCAGTTTTGCTTCCATCTGGAATGCCATAATGTCTTTGTCAGTTACTCCATCCCTGGCAATGTAGCTTGCAGTTTGCCAGATGTGTATTTTCTCTTCTCAAAGCGCCTAGAGGTTTCTTCTCCAGTGCACAGCGCTTTACTTCAGTTCACATCACATGGAGCATTGGAATGCAGCTTGCACAGCAATAGCGTTTCATTTCACTTCACATCACATCACATGGGAATGCGGTTTGCACAGTAATGTCTGTTGGAATGGGCAGCTGTCTTTTCTTGGCCCATTCACAGATGCATATGTTCAGATGTGATGTGCCCGTCTGCCATCCTGCATGAAGCCTTTGCTCCATACCACAGTTTACTGGGCAAATTCTTTACTTTTTTGAACAGCTCTCTCTTTTTGCTCCCCCTTCCTCAGGAATGCAGGCATGTTTATCTTTCGTGTGCACCTGGCAGCGCCATGAGCACGCAGCTTATCTCTTTTGCCGATAACTCTTATACTGTGGCGGCTTCAATGGGAAGCACTCGTTTCAGACAGTTCATCCAGATTAACTCTTTCTTGTACTGTTTCTGCTTTTGTTTGCCTTCACGCACCTCGCCCAAGACAGCTTCAAGGCACAAGCTCTGCACACACAGCAAGACTCTTGTTTTCAAAAGCGGCACTTTTCTTGTCATCGGATTCTACTCCATGTAATTTTGCAAAATGTCAAAGCGTCTTTTTTTTTCTTGTAATGTGCGATCTTTAAAGAGAACTCACAACCCATTAAATCTTTGTGCTATCTTATCACACACAGATGTCAATTCTGTTGTACCATTGCCAAACTATAACCACTCATTTCAGTGCATTTAAAAAATAAAAATGCCATATTTAGTGCAGCTCCCTGCACGTTTTCCTGCAAGAGCAACCCACACTCTATATATTGCTTGTGGGCTGTTTAATGTGTCAACAACATTTTTCCCCATGTATCACAGTCAACAGGACACTATTTCCAAATCATACATCACTTATAAGGCAACAGCACAAATCCATGGCATAGCATGGGGACAGTCAAAAATACTCCAGGGGCAATTTAGAAAAATATAAATTGTTTTTCTCCCCAACCATTGCAAACTGATTCTGCAAATTCAAATCAATACACAAAATCGAAAATCCAAATAACATTCACTCACTTTCTTTTTAAGTGAGTCTCTCACCCATTAAAAGCATGGCACAGCTTAAAATGCAATATAACCATTTTAGTGTGTTTCCTTTAAACAGAATTTGCCACCATTAGCACATGGAATTTTACAGTTGCCAAAAGAAAGAAAAAACTCTTTAGGCTCTCAGCACAGATGTTACTCATTCTCCTAAGCATGGCTCCTCATTATTCAGGAATGCCAACATTCAAAAGCATACATCAAAAAAAGCGAACCTTCGCCTCCGAACATTACAGCCCCCACTCGCTAGCACACTGGGGCTGAGTCAATGGTTAAATCACTATTCACAATTTGCATGTCAAATCCCTGCAATTATTTTTTTCCTGCCCTCATGACAGAATAGAGATGAGAACTCCGTCTCACTATGCATTCCAAATTACAACTTTAAACTTGGGAAACCGCATGATAAAATTCTTTTTCTAATTGAGCATACATCTTTCTTAACCATTCATCGGAGTGCTTTAAACAAAGCCATTTCCCGCTCGTTTATCGCCTTGTACTCCCTGGCACCAATCCCATGCAATAAGTCAGTCACGACTGATTTACTGAAGGGAGTCTTAACCACACAAGCTATCGGCCACGGCAAGCCGACACAACATTGCTGCCTTTTGAAGTCTCAGAGCTGCAGTGAGACCATCAAGGAAATGCGACAGCCTGCTCCCCACTCTACACTGTGTTCTCTCACACAATTTGTCATGTCACAGCAGGGCACTGCTCTTCACAAATCCCACAAAGCTGCCACCAAATGTCTTGATATGGGCAAAATCTTCCTCGGGGCCAGCCCTTTGAGAGCAAAAATACCCAATTCAGCCCAAAATACAGGTTCTATTGTGCTGAGCAGTGATCTCATGCTAGTGACAAATGACACCCTCAAAGTTTTAGCATATTTATTCTAAGCAGTGAATTTCATATACATTTGGGATTCAAGTTAAAGAATATTACAAAGCATAAAACATAGAGCAATGCAAAATATAGTGAAACATGGAACTTAGATAAACATAGAGAAATATAGAGAAATATAGAGAAACATAGAGAAATACAGTCTTACGTCCCTTTAATCAGCACTGGGAGACCTGGCTTTTCATAGAAAAACAATGCTGGAGGACACCGTGAGAGCCAATTCCGGGCACCTGTTTCTGCATGAATCAAGTCCACAGGACGATCTCCCCCGATCCCATGTGTGCATGGATATTTTATAATCTCTTGCTGTCAGTCACCATGACGCATAGTTCCAGAACTTTCCCTGTGCAAAAATATGGGCTGGTTCATGGAAAAAACCCAGCTCTCTCTGAGATGCTCCCTGCTCGCTCCTACCCCCTCCCTTGGAGCCCTCTCCGCGAACACTGGAATGTCCTTATCAGTGCCTTCCCAGAGAAAAGCAAGATTAGCTTGGAGCCAGGGCTACCGTTAGTGAGGCTGAATATTCTAAGGGAAGCAGGGATGTATTAACCCCATCTGCAAGCTCTAAAAGGCATGCACTCATAGCTTAGTGTTTATAGCGCTTATGACTGGCTATCTAAGCGCTATATAGGTGCCATGATGTTCCAAACTCTCCAAAAACCTATTAGCTACATAGCTGGGGCCCTCTCCCTGCCGGTCTATCAACAATGCATAATGTGACCTATTTCATACTAGGCCTGCATATCCCTTGTAGCTCACTACTGCATAATGGAAGTGCTACAACAGACTACTGTCAGCATTTTTAGCACATACTTTGAATACACTATTGGCTTTCAGCGGCTAATGCTGTCATCTAAAGCCCTGATTGGCAAGGTTGCAATTTCGTGTATCACTACAACACCCCATGCCACGCTATACATACAGCAGAGTATCCCCTGTTTTTTGACCAGAAACACTTCCTTGGCAACTGTCTACATGAATGATTTCATCAACCGCGATGTGCACACACAGTTCACACAGACCACTTCCTGACCGACATACCAGCCATATTTGATGTCCTCCGAGGAAACATCAGCAGCTGCGGTGATTTCCAGTCACATTCGCACATTTACAATCAGACAACAATACTACTTCTGGTACGAGGACCTCTACTACAATTGCATTTAACCTTAAGAAATCTTGGTCTGCCACTGTGCTTGAGCATTCACAAGGTAGTTACGACACCAGTAGTTGAGACCTACATCACCACTTGCTGTTCTTTTCTTCCCTCCCCGTCTTTCTTTCCCATCCCGTTCCAGACTCTTCAGCCCCACCGATCCTTGGACCCTTTAGTGATCCTAGATGTGTGCCGCGAGACCTTTGCCCGCAGCCCGCCCACCGGGGAGGGAGACTTGTCGCCAGCAAACCTAAAGGCTCACCGGCCTGCATACCCCTGTTCAACACACAGGGTGAGTATTAGGCAGGCACCTTTTTCTCAAAACCTTTAAAGCAGTAACGTCCCTACTCCAATTTTTTTTTTACTTTAGTAGGAAATACCCTCAATATGTTGGAATAAGATTATATCGATTAAATACATATATCTGCCTCCCTTTTGTTGTCTACTGGACATTATCTCCTGTGTGGTAAACATGTAGTTTAACCTCGTTTATAAGTTCTGTGGGGCAGAGTAATGCGAATACTGTCCGTCTTGCGGGTGTTGCACCCTCCATGCATCCTCTAACCGTAAGTCTGTCAGCAGGGCCTGCAGGTTTAATGTACAATTCAAATTCCCCCCACCCCCCCAGATCTCCGACCCTCCCAGGTACGAGCTCATTTTATTGTAAAGGGCCTTGAAGTATGTCACGGTGTCCTGATTTGGGCATGTGTGTTTATAACGCATATTTCTTCATTTTCCACCAGCCCTCTTATTGCCACCATCCTCCCATCTGCTTCAATTTTAGACTGTAGTAATTACAATTGCACATGCGGTGCGACCCAAGTGATCACTCCTCTGGCATAAGCCGAATATTTTGTGCCGATAACAGTCCCCCTCCATTTCTTCTGGATCACCTCTAACTTTTCTTTAGTGAGGTGAGTCTCCTGTATTAGGGCAATATCAATGTTTTGCCTTCGTAGGTACATCATGACCTTATTTCATTTTAGGTAGCTTTTTAGGTAGCTGTTGAGCCCAGTGACATTTCAGGAAATTACCTTAAGGTCCCCCATATTCCAGCCTTGTCCCCCCCCCCCCCCTTAGTATTTCCACAACTTGCACCTGGAGCGTCCGCGCTCGTGTATGTAAGCTTGTTCCCCATCTTAAACTACTCCTAACCAAACCCACTGCAACTCCCCAAACTTCCTTCCTTCCCTCCCTCCCTCCCTGCCTCCCTCCCTCCCTCCCTCCTCCCATCCCCAACTTAATCCCCAACTCGCCACCCCCATCCCGACTGATGCCCAGCTCCATCCCTGAATCTCAGGCACCCCCGCATCTAGCTCTTTTCTTGGCTATTGCCAGTACTCAGGACTCAGCAGGGAGATATGTCGCCCTACCGGCGCTTCGCCTACTCTAGCTACTGGGGATAGGTCACTTACATCCTGCGTCTCCTATGTTGGACTTTATATTGCAGGGCACTTGTAGCTCATATCATACTTGCACACTTCTATATTCCAGTCCATCAAGTCCACCTTTTCTAACATGCCCATTGCACCCCCTTCAGGCTGTCATGATTCCTGCCCCTCATGTCCCCAGCCCTCCAAGATGTCAGGCTGGAGCCAGGCCACAATCACCTACATGGCCCTCAAGGGCCTCTCCATCCCTCCAAAGACCCACTTGGAGTCAAATTTGGCGCTTGTGGCACCAGACTCACTCACTCACTCCCATAGGATAACATTGGGGATTGGACTTGTAGTGCTTTGATGGGGACAAGATGGATGCCCCCACATATATCGGTTCCCAGAACTGCATGTGCAGTGTAGTCATTTGGGTGTGGTTCAGCCCAGAGACACCTGGGATACCCAGAGACTATTTAAGCCACGCCCAGGCTGAGAAACAGCCTTTGTGTTTTCTGCACCTGCAGCATGACACTCGCCGTGTTCGGATCGGTCTCCAGTAGGCCTGCATCTTTCTTCTGCGCTCAGTTCCTGCAAGAACAAGAACACTGTTAGGAACAGCCTTACCTTGCAGCGCTTCTGCACATCATTCATCGCTTCTTCTGTTCTGCGGGCATCTTCGGCAGTGTCATTCCCATCCCGGCACTCCGCTTCCTAAGAAAAAGGGAAAAGTACAGAAAAAAAGGCATTGGTAAGCATTTAGCAAATCTTTGCTTATTTTTAAAGACTGTACGAGCTTCAAACGCTTACCTGAATCCCAGCCGCTCTGGGGGAACTCTGTCTCCAGAACTTCTCATCCATCTGCAAGAAGGAAAAGACACTCCAGGTTAGCGTGGAAACATCTAGAGGCGCTGCATACCGCGTTTACTCACCGCATTTCTTCTTCATAACCGGCATCCACGCTGAAAACGTTGTGGCACCTAAAAGACACAGAAAAAGAACTCAGTTCAATACAAATATGAAAGGGTCGCATCGCGCTCTCACTCACCTTCAGCGCTACTCATCTCAGCAGCACATCGCCATCCCCGGACGCCGGCCATCATCTAAGGAAGGAAAGGAACGAAGTTAGAGGACTTTTCAAAAGACTCATTATACTTACCTGTTGGACTCTTACCAGTGAAGTAACTAGGCAGCAACGAGCCTGCATCAATCAACGCGCCCCTGCGCTGAAAGCAGGACGGAGAGCACACTTTCCAAGAAAATAAGGTGAGCTGTGGATCTAAGGGAAGGGTTGGACCCCGAGAAAGAAGGGGATCAAGCACACAGAGACAATAGGGAGTTAAACTCTACCAATCCTGTGTTTCAGGCCCAGTCTCCAGTCGAGTAGACTCCAGGGAAGGGTTTGAGGTGGTAAGAGGTCAGAACAGGCTGAGTGACGTCCCCGTGGATACCAGGTGAGCGTTACAGAGGCCCTATTGCTGCAATATTACCCGCCCCCAGCAGTAGTAAGCAAGGAGCCGGTACACTTATCCTGTCCGTCTCGCTCTTGACCGTCTCCTGACTCTGGGCAGCCTTGGGCATCCAGCCAATGTGCCGCCTCCTCCAGAGCTTCAAAGAAGTGTACTTTGCCTTTGTGTAGGACCTTGAGTGTCGCAGGGTACAGAAGCATATATTTAAATCCGGCTGTTCACAGTCTCCTTTTCACCGCCACGTAGCTGTAACGCTGTCTTTGCACCAGCATTGTGTAATCCGTGTATGCGTTGACTGTCGCGGACGCCCGGGTTATTGTTCCTCCTTTCCGAAAAAATTCCAGGATCTTTTCCCTGTCCCTGTAGTTCAATATCTTCGCTATAATTGCGCGGGGAGGAGCCCTAGGTTGAGGCCTCCTCGTTAGGGCCCTGTGCGCCCGTTCAATAGCAAACCCCTGGGAGAGCTTGCTGGCCCCTATTTCCTGGATTATCATATTCTCCACATAATCCGTAGGTCTGAGTTTTCTTCTCCTTCCGGTAGGCCCACTACGCATGTGTTATTGCGTCTTGCTCGTCCTTCTGCCTCCTCTGCTCGGTTTTCCAGGTTGACCACTTGTTGCTTCAGTATGTGGACCTCCTTGGCGGCGTTTGTTTTCACGGCACTCTCTAGGCCGCTTGTGCGTTCCGCGAATGCTCTCACATCCTGCCTCAGCAGGTTGACCTCTATTCCTACTGCGTTGATCTTGGTTTCCAATGTTGCCTTCAGATCTACCATTGCAGTCCCCCACGAGGATTTGAGTTCCGTGATTGCTGCGAGGATCAAATGATCATCCCTCGGCGAGGACGTCTGTCCCTCTGTAGCGGCCATAGCTTGTGCAGGTGTGGTTGGGAACTGCTGCGATTTCGTGAAGATGTCCATGGTCGGCTGTTTGCCTTTGCCCCCTTTAAGAGCCATTGCTTTGGACTTTCCTGGTCCAGCTCGTCTACTGCCCTGGGATGCGTCTCATTTATGGTATGTTGTTCCAGTGTTGGTCCGCGGTCCTCACTTCACCAGTGCTGGGCTCCCAGTGGCGCTGCCTCCCGTGCACTCCTGTCGTTGGTGTGCGGGTTTGCCCCGTATGGGATCTTTGGGCCTTATCCACTGGCTTTCCGGGTCTGTGTGATCGTGATTTTCCAGTGGAGGCCCCAGCACTTCATCAGACCCATGCCCAGACCCCAACTCAGCGCCCACAAGGTATCACTCCCATATATTCCGTGTGTGCCACCGCACCTCAGACGCTGATGCGTGCCAACAGTTATTCATGTGCCCGTTCACTCCTCCTGGATTGGGATACAGGACAGGTCTGATGTTTTCTCATCTGCCACAGTGGCATTCCATGGAACCCCTATATCTTACAGTTATCTGGCGCCTATTCTGGGCGGTCCAGTGTACCTTACGCACTTTGCAGGGGACAGCTGTTTCGCATCTCTCCAGCACTTCTATCCGCCACCTCTTTTTAATTATAGAAGGCGTATCCTCTGGTAGCGTTCTCCTGTTGTCTCCGGGCCTGCCTCCTGGGCGCCCCTATCTAGGGCTCTGTTTCACTTTTCACATTTTCTTTGAGGTAGCACTCGCCAGGTGCACTGCGCCGTGGTACGATTCTGGATAGCAAGCGTTTGAGATGGCCCCTCAGACTGTGGCTACTTCGTTCAGGGCTGAGGTCTTAGGGATACTTGACATTAGACCCACGCACCGTTTTTTAAGGAGGCGCATGTACTCCTGGGATCCAAGAATTTGTGTGCAAAATAGTTGATTTGCCTATTGGACCCAAATGGATTATTCAGTCTTTTTTTTATTAATTATTTTTTCAGTAGTTAATTTTTCCGGCATTTGTGCGAGCACGCTTCTCGCTCTGTCTTATGGGGCCACCACTCATTGCAGGCGCGTTGTGTCCGCGTCTGAGGTGTCCGCTGTAATGCGCGTGGACACCCGTTGCTCTCAGTCTACTGAGATCCTCTCCAGCACCACTCGCAGCCACGGGAGACGTCCCGGTCCACGGACGCTCCTCTTCCTCACCTTCAGGTCTTCTGGCCCCTGCCGCGTCGTCACCTCCGCGCCCATCCAGGGGTCGTCTTCTGCACCGACGCTGACCCTCCCAGGGCCACTCTCCGCAGCAGCAGTCCATCTGGCACCCCAGCGCGAGTGCCTCGGATGTGCCGAGTTGCTCCACCAGGTGTGTCCTAGGCTGAGGCTTCAGTCATCGCGCGCAAGGGGTGCAGGCTCCTCTGTCTTTTTCCGCCGTGCATTCGATCGTGTCCTCACTTCAAGGGGTTTCTTTGTTCGGGGACCGCCGCCATTTTGCTGCTAGATTTTCTATGCCCACCGCGATCTGCAGAGGTCCATAACTTCAGTTCTGCCAATGCAATTCACATGCCGTTTCTTGCGCAGGGGTCCCCTCATGTTCTCATTGCCATAGTCGTATTTTCTGGTTACTTCCAAGTACGTGCGCTTTGTCGGATCACTTGTCGGATCACCGGAGCTCATACAAAAAGCAGCCTAATCCATGGCTGCCAAGCCACGCCGCCCTCCTAAGGAACCACTTGTTGGTCAGAAGCGACCTGCAAGTGACGCAATGACTTCTCGGGACATAGGCAGGAATGACAAGCAGAACCCCCCGCTAATAAAAGGATCCAAAATTTTCTACGATAAGTGGTTCGAAAACGAATGAGTACCAAGAGGCCCACAAAAAAAATGGAATATCACAATAACCCAAGATCAACGAACCACCATGAATAGAAACTCGGCAACAAGGACGGTTGCCTCGCAATGGGACTGGCTACCTGAAGCCTTAAACAGAACCAACCGATTCTAGCAGCTAAACCCACAGGCGCAGGACATGCCTCCAGATCCCTTGACACCTAAATCTATTTGTCCCCCCACCTTGATAACTATAGGATCATGGAACACACGAGGCTTCGTGCACTTGACAACCATCTCTGACATTAACTTGGATAATTTTGATATCCTCTGTCTCCAAGAGACTTGATCCACAAAGGAACCAACTATAGACGGTTGCGATTTGGCCTTTGCTCCGGCAATTAGATCATCTCTTGGTAGACCAAGGGCAGGCCTGATTATAGCAGTCCGAACGGGGAAAGCACTACACCTCGAGAAAACCCTCATATGTGAGCCACACATTTTGGCCACCACAATCCTGTGGACATCAACTGAGCACCCCAAAAAATCTAAGAAGGCAGTTAAGGTGCAGTTGATCAACCGCTATTGGAATCCGAACGATCCATCCTACATTTCTATGATTCCAAAAATTGAATATCTGATGGGCAACTTTAGAGACGAGAATCAACCCGGAAACATAATATGTGGGGACCTAAACGCCTCCACTTACGTAACCTTACACACTGACCTCTGCAAGTCTACAGCGGATACAAGAGGCACACTCTGGACGGCCTGCATGGAGGCAAACGACATGCATATTCTACACTGCCTCTTGTCGCCAGGACCTCCCTCAATTGCCACATGGGAAAGTCAGGGCCACAGACCGATGATCGACCATATTTATATGTCTCGAAAACATCTGGAAAGAGCAGAGACTTTCGAGATCATAGGTACTCGAAACAGCGACCACAACATCTTGAAGGCAAGCTGGATCGAAGAGAACTTGGAGAATCATCACATGTTGATCAGCGTAGACACCAACAGAGGGGGAAGTCGCCTATGTCTAAAGACATGGTCAGTTAATGCCATCACAAAAGAATACCTCCAGGCCAGATCAAAGAACAATGATTCCGTAGGGATGGCCAAACTTGACTATCACCCTCTTTTAATGCCCTACAAGTACCCAATGAAGGAGGGAGAAAGGAACAACTGTCATCAACATGCCAATAACCAAATCCTGAAAATAAAAAGAAGAGCACTCCGCAAGCTGGTGAGGAGAAAGCCAAAACCTTTCCGATGAGGCGTAACATCGAAGAAACCCTTAAAGCGAAAAAAGTGTACAAAAACTGGCTGAAAGTTTACAAAATAATTCTGTACAAAGAAGACTCGGAATCCATACTACGAACACTCAGCGGAAAACAATCAAAAGCATTTTGGTCACTAATAACAGCGAGTGGTCGACCAATTCAACCCTCCCTTTTAAACAACGTGAATGAGTAGATATGGATAACACACTTCTCAAGTCTATTTGGTCAATTGCCAACACCACCCAAGGGAGACAAAATCACAGCAGACAGATGGGACATCGAACAAGATGTAATCACAATTGCAGAAAAAAATCGCCAAACTAAAATCATGGCGAGCACCGGGTCCAGACTCGCTCTCAAATGGCGATCTCAAGGGAAACATCGAAGCCTGGGCCCTCTTGATATCTGAAATCCTCAAAACCTGTTCTATCTCCCGCACGGTCCCTCCGTCATGGAAGACAGCGAACAACGTTCACATATTTAAAAAGGGAGACAAAGGGGATTCTTGCAATTATCGGCCGATAGCCCTACTGGACAGCATTGGAAAAATCTTCGGCTCTTTCCACCTAGACAGATTCAAACTGTGGGTGACATCTTCACCCGGCTTCGATCACTTCCAAACGGGTTTCACAAAAAACATAGGAACCACAGCAAACATCATGATGCTCAGTATATTAAAGGCCAAAGTGGTTGAAGGAGCCCCAAACATTGCACTCGTCTTCATTGACCTCTCCCAAGCTTTCGACAGAGTTAACAGGGAAAAGCTGTGGGCAAAACTCTCAATCTGGAAGTGTCCAACCTCTGTTCTAGCTCCCATTGCAGAACTTTATTCAGACACATCTATGAAAGTTCGTCTCAGTGGTGCAGGCATCTTGTCAGAGAACATCTTGACATATCGAGGAGTCAAACAAGGTTGCCCACTGGCCCCAGCGCTATACAATGCATATACAGCAGACTATCAAGAGGCAGCTGGAGCTGGAGATTAACATCAATAAAACCAAAGTGTTGATCCTTGAAAAATCAGCTAAAAGGATGGATTCGAAGACATGGCGCCTTAGAGGAATTCCCCTTGAAAAAGTCCAAGCATTCCGTTACCTTGGTGTTATGTTTAGTAAAAACACCCTTGAACAGCCAATGCAAGACTTCATTAACCTGATTAACCAGACGAGAACGCTCAACAAGAAATTCGGTCGCTTTTCCATCCAAGCGGCCTTGAATTTCTACAAAGCTAAAGCTATTCCTGCAATTATTTATGGAGCGGAAGCCATGCCAGGGATACTGACTAGCATCTGGGGAAAGCTGGAAGGATTATTCTGGAGGGCAGTGTTGGGTCTTCCACCCTCCACACCAGTAACATTGATCAGGAGGGAATTGGGCCTAACTTCACTGGAAGCCAAAGTCGAGCTGAATAATCTAATGCTCTTCAGAATGTCCAAAGTTCAAAGGAAAGAATCTATGAGATCATTTACGAAGAATTAACAAAGGGGACAAACAAAATGTTAACTAACTGGTCATTAAAAAATTTGACACGCCTAGAAGAGATTGGAAGCTCATTAACAGAACTAATCAACAATCCTATAAAAACATTGAAAAGATTAAAGGACCACGACTGGTGTAACACGCAGGACCGGGCGGTAAACTATAAATCTACAAGCCACTTACCAGTCAATATCCAAAAACTTAATGAACCAGCGAGTTACCTGCTGAAATTCCCAGGCAAAGGATTACGCTCAACTTACATGCGTGCCCGATTGAATACTCTAAAAACAAATGAAGTCATTTCAATTACAGACAGAACAAAAGCATCACAGTGCAGATTCTGCGACCAGACGAACACGTGTGAAACCAGGAGACATCTACTCCTCGAATGCAGCCCCCTATCGATACAACAAAAGATCCATCTTGGTCACCTTTTCAAAGACTATTTTAGTTTGAATGAGGATCATTGGTGGGCTCACTAACGAACGGGGCAAACAGGAAAGCCGTCATAGCCTCAACCTAGATGGACGAAAGGAAAAAGAAAGAAAAAAAACAAAATATAAAGGAAGGCGGCTTCATAGGAAACAAATAAAACTAAAGATAAAGTAAAAACAAACTAAAGACTAAAGTTGGGGAAACAATCAAGTTCAAGGCGACCTTGTAAAATCTGGTAAAACAGTTAAATCAAGTAAAATAAATAATAGCCAAACAATTTGCAATTGATGCTGGGAGGCCCAGGGGGGAGGCATGACATTTTCTACTGGACATCTATGACAGATGTCCAGTAAAACAATACCATCCCTGTCCCCTGGGCCTAACACAATCAACATGATTATTTGTGTATGCAAGGCATTGGGGTGCCAAGGGGGAAGGCATGGTATTGTTTTTTTTTTTATAACACATTTTATTGTATTTTCCGATTTAACATCATAAAACATACATTCTTCTTATAAACATACAACCTGTATGACCAGTGGAACAGTCCTTGGTCAGGTAAAAAGAAAACGTGAAAGAAAAGAAGAGAGAGAAGAAAAGGGAGAAAAGGGTCTTGCAGTGTCCGTTGTTTCTCACGCTACATGCCAGATTAGAGTACTTTTGTACATTGCACATTGTGCCCCACCATCCATTGCTCAGGTTGTTGCAGTCACTGGGCTTCCTCCCATTTGTTCCATATCTTATCTGCTTTCCTCGGGCATCCCCTGGCTGCATATACTCTCCTTTCCATCGCAATGCATATGTTGACGTCCGTCACCCATTGTTCGTACTGTGGCGTAGTTTCCGAACCCCATAGTTGTGCAATGTTCCTTTTAATAATTGCTGAGGCCGTCGATAAAAGTAACTTCTCATATTTAGATGCCTCTCCCTCCTCCTCTATCCCGAGTAGGAGTAGCTTTGGGTCTCTGTGCACCGTTCTCCCCAGTACCAGTGAGAGTTCATCGCAACATTTTTGCCAGTATTGTCGTATATGGTTGCAGTCCCATAGTATGTGAAAAAAGGTTCCCTCCTCCCTCTTGCATCGGAGACAGTGTGGGTCGGATGTCTTCCCCCAACGATATACTGCCACCCTGGGGTAGTAAATTCTATGCAGAATTTTCAGTTGTACAAGTCTAAGTCTGGCCGAAATGGCCACCTCCCGAGGATACATGAGGGCCCCCACCCAGACCTCTGGCTGTATGAGTCCTAAGTCTCTTTCCCATTTGCCCCTTAGGCTGGTCAGTTCAGTGGTGGCAAAGGAAGTGATGACATTATACATGGTGGACGTTACTTTGGCCTCTATACTTGCCTCCACTATGTTTCTTTCGAGGGGAGTGCTTTCGGCCATGTCTTTAAGTGCCGGGAGGTGGGCTTGTAGGGCATGTTGCATCTGCGCATATTGGAACCGTTCAGTGCCTGGGAGGTGAAATCTAGACTCTAGGGTTTCAAAGGACACCAATTTGCCCCCTTCAACGATATCACCCACCGTACTGATATCACATTGTAACCATGTACGCCATCTCGGCAGTTTATTTACCTCGGGTAGATTTCTGTTGTTCCACAGAGGCTGTAGTGGAGTGATCTTCCCCTCCCATCCCAGGAACTTGTGCGTGTCTGTCCATACTCGGGCGATGTGTGATAGCATAGATTGTGGGGCTGAGTTACGAATCGCTTTGTAAAGGAATTCAGTTTGAGGTCTAGCGCGTTCACTGGCACTCCCCAGTCTGTTGTGTGGCACTGTAGTGTCCCCGTGCAGCAAGTCGTTGACCACTGCCATTTGACTAGCCCAGTAGTAGGACTGTAGGCGGGGGAGCCCTATCCATCCTTCCCAAATGGAGCGTTGCAGAGTACCCAGCGCAATACGTGGATGTCCGTTATTCCAGAGGAGCTTCCTCAGTGTGTTGTCTATCTTTTTAAATTCTTTCGCCGGGATGTGTAGTGGGGCATTTTGTAGAATGTATAGGAAGCGTGGAAGAGCCATCATTTTAAACAATGCTGCCCTTCCCAGTAGGGTCAATGGGAGAGAGACCCAGTGTCTAGCATCTTCTATGAATCTGGTCGTTATCGGGTGGAGATTATTGGCCACGTACCTGCTCAGGTCGCTAGTGATTTGTATGCCAAGGTATTTAAACTGCTCGGTTTCTAGGCGGAAGGGACAGTTGGCTGGTGGAATAAATGTTGTGGTGCCTATTGGGAACAGTATTGATTTGGGCCAGTTTACTCTTAGCCCGCTGAAAGTACTGTAGCTGTCCAGTATGGCTACAATCGTGGAGCAGGCTTGGTGTGGGTCTTTTAAGTAAAGAAGCAAGTCATCCGCGTATAGGGAGACCCTATCCTCACGCCCATCTTCCCAGTGGATACCACACCAGGCCGGTGACGTTCTCAGTGCCTCAGCTAGCAGTTCCACATCCAGGGCAAATATCATGGCGGATAATGGACATCCCTGTCTGGTTCCCTTCCCGAGCTTAAAGGTGTGCGATGGCCACCCATTCACTCTCATTTGTGCCTCGAGGGATTCATATAGGAGTTGCACCCAGCTCAGAAACTGGGGACCAAACCCCATCCGGCCCATTATTTCCCAAATTGCCTCCCAGTACACCGAGTCGAAAGCCTTTTCGAAGTCAATCGCTAGTACAGCCAGGGGGCCTCGGGTGGAGTGCACATTCTCTATTACAGTGTGTAGCCTATGAATGTTCATGCGGGTCGACCGTTTCGGCATAAAACCGCACTGGTCGGGGTGAATTAGTGTTGTGATGACCTTTTGTAAGCGGTTGGCCAGTACTTTCGCTAGTATTTTGGTCTCACTATTGATAAGTGATATTGGTCGATATGAGCTACAGAGGTCTGGCGGTTTGTCTACTTTAGGAATCACTATTAATGTGGCTTACCGGAGGTCCGCCGGTAGGCGTCCTCTCTCCTTGCACTGTAGGAACATTTGCAGTGGGTGGGGGGCAATTTCATTTGTACCGAGTTTACGCCACATCTCAATCGGGAAGCCATTTGGCCCTGGTGTCTTTCCCGTCTGGAGTTCCGACATGGCCGCTATCAGTTCCTCCTCTGTGATATCTTTCTCAAGTAGAGCCTGCTGTTCAGCGCTTAGAGTGGGGAGGGCTATGTCATCTAGCACCGATCTATTGATGGGCGATGCGGGCGGCCTGTAAAGTTTCGTATAGTAGGCTGCGAAGCCCTCGGCTATATCGCGGTCGGTCCGTAAGGGTTCAGCTCCTTCTGATCTTAACGCCCTGACCTGGCCGCTGCCTATTTCACGTTTCTCTAGCCATGCCAGCATTTTGCCAGCTTTATGACCGGTCTCATATATTCTAACTCTCGTCGTCATATGTGCCTGCCTAGCGTTGTCTAACGCAACATTCTGTAAACGTTTTTGGGCAAGTGTTAGTGCTCGATTTGTTTCTGGTCGGTCTAGTGCTAGGTGGTTGAGTTCAGCCTGGGGCACTTGTGCTTCGGCTTCCACCAATTTCTGTTGGTGTTTCTTTCGGTGTGCAGCGGACCATGCTAAGATCTCACTCCTCAGCACCGGTTTAAGTGCCTCCCACAGGGTCTCCAGATCATCTACTGATCCTGTGTTTAACTCAAAGTAAGTTTTTGTCGTTCGTTGTATTTGCTCCAGAAAATCTGGGAGGCCTAAGTAATAGTTATTTAAGCGCCAGGAGGGGGGCGGACGTCGTCTAGCCATGTTAAGCTTGATTAGCAGGGGGGAGTGATCTGATATGCCGGCCCGGGCAGAAAGAAGTAGTCTAATCGCGATAACGAGGCGTGTGCCCCCGAGTGGAAGGAGTATTCCCTTGTGTCTGGGTGTAGGTCGCGCCAAACGTCCTGCAGTCCCATGGCTGTGGTGAACGCTGCTAATTTGGTGCGAACAGTGGGGTTTCTTCCTCTCAAGTGTGAGCGGTCCATCCCCACCTCCATGACTTCGTTGAAGTCACCCCCAATTATCAGTAAGTCTGAGTTATCTCCCAAGATCAGAGGTGTAATGTCCTGTAGCAGGGTGGTGAGCAGTGTCGGTGGCGAGTAGACCCCGAGTAGGGCTATCGTCTGGTTCCATAGTGTTCCAGTAATAAGTGTGCCGCCAGTATCTTGGGTCACCCGTGTCATGGTCAGGGGTAATCGTTTGTGTATTAAGATAAGCACCCCACGGGAGCCTGTGGTGAACCCAGCATGTATTGCAATTCTGTAGTCGGCGCGTTTAAATAGGGTACATGTAGTGCCTGCTTAGTGGGTTTCAGTTAGGAAGGCTATGTCTGGTGTGTGGCGATTTAGGAGTTGTGTGATAAGTCGTCTCTTGATTCCAACTCCCATCCCATTAACATTCCAGGTTAGGAGTCGTAGGGTCCTGGCATCAGTGTTAGTGGAGGCCATCTGGTAAAGAGTGCGGGTTGATCACCGGCTGATAGCACCATGTGCACATGCCGTTTGCTGATAGTGTTGTGGCATAGCGTTCTAGGTTTGAACTTTGGACCCTTTTCTGAACAAAACCGTAACTAAACAAACTTCCCATCCCCCACCCTATACTCCTAACTCGAAGCATTTGTCGCCCGAACATTCAACGAAACAAACCTCAGCTAACCGTGGCTGAGTGCGCCCGCTAACAAATGAACAAATAAACTATTCGGGGTTGTGTAGGCTCCGGTCGTGTCCCGGTGCGGTGTCACACCAGGGGAAGGGGGGGGGGCTTCCATCTGGGATGGCCGTTTAGCTGTGTGTTTCTTCGCGGCTAGTCTGTAAACGTGTTCAGTATAAGGTTGTTATACAATACCTTAGGCCCCGCACGATCAGGTCTCGAGTGTTTCTGTTCGCAACTTTTCCGGGAGTCGGTGCTGTTATCCCTGCAGTTGTGGTGCGATTCCCGGTGCAGGCGGTTGTTGATCTGGCGGTTCAGGACCCGGTCGGGCACGGGGTGCTCTGTTTCTCTGTCCGTTGCCCCTCGTTGCCTCCAGTCTCCCTCGATGTGTTGTTCCACCCATCTCCTCGCCTCTCCGGGGTCGGTGAAGTGGACTGTTGTGCCTCGATGGTAGATTTTAAGTTGGGCAGGGAACATCAGGCCATATTTCACTTTGACCCATTAAAAAAACAACTACAATCCCTCAAACGATTGTCTAGCCTTTTGCACTTCCCTGGTGTAATCTGGGAAGAATGCTATTTTGGATCCGTTATAGGTGAGGGTGCCTTTCGCCCTTGCGGACTGGATCAGCGCATCACGATCACGATAGTTCAAAAGTTTGGCGATCACTGTGCGAGGCGGGGCGCCCGGAATTGGACGACCCGTCGGCACTCGGTGGGCTCGTTCAATGGAAAAGAAATTGGAGAACGTATTGTCTTCAAACATGTCTGTAAGCCACTGTTCCAGAAATAGCTCCATATGTAGGCCTTCCGCTTTCTCCGGCAGCCCCAGGATCCTTACGTTATTTCGCCTGGATCTGCCCTCGCTCTCATCCACTCGCTCCTCCATGGTTTTCAATCGTGTTGTGACTCTAGCCAACTGCTGTTCTATGTTCCTTATTCCATCCTCCGCACCGGAGATGCGTTGTTCTGCCTCGCCGGTGCGCGATGTCAGCTTCTGGAGGTCGTGTCGCAGGAGGGAGACGTCCATGCTGATGCCATCCATTTTCTGCTCCATGGAAGCGCGCGAGTCGGCTATGGCCGCCATGATGTCCTTTAGGGAGATCGTGCCCTCTGTTTCCGCCAAGGCGTCTGTTTGGTCATGTTCTTGTTCTGGCTGGCCGTTAGCTGTTGGCGTAGTAAATTGATCGATCCTGCTCTGGGATATCAATCTTCTGGACTTGTCTTTGCCCATGCCGAATGCCAATATGTATCGCAGTCCGGACTGCTGTAGAGGGGTGGCGGCAATACTTTCCACCAGTCTCGGCACCGGGGCAGTCCTCTATGCCCCACTCGGCGGGGCCGTTTCTCCTCGTTCGCCGCGGTGTGTGGTGGGCAACCAGTTCGCCTCCCCAGCCAGTTCACGGGCCCCTCTCCACCGACCCTGGCCGTGCCGTGCGAGGCGTGCGGTAAGTTTCTCATCCTCGCCATCCAGAGCCGCCCAGCAGATTGTTGATTTATGTAGGCGTAGCGTACAGGGCGTTTTGCTGTGCGGTTTGCGGTGGATAGTCGTGGTTCTCCCTCAGAACGCCTCCCCGCCGTCCCGCTTCACTCCGGTGAGCGCGGCCATTTTGATCGTGCGATGCCGCGAGCGCGGCGCCTCCTTTCCGGCGCTCCGAACTCGCTCAAAATGGTGCATTTCGGCCTGGAACTTTCTCTGCGTGTGCCAGGGGCACTTGCCTTCAGGAGGGTATGTATTTTTGGAGGATTTGCCACTCGTAGCAGGCTATTTATTCAGGCTGTTTGCTGCGGCCGTCGGAGCGCCAGGAGCTCACGTCCTCATCGTCCCGTTGCTGGCCACGCCCCCCCCGAAAGCATGGTATTTTTGACTGGACATCTATGATAGAAATCCAGTATAAAAATACCATCCCTGTTCCCTGGGCTCCACAGCGCCTCAGAAGAAGAGCTGATTTTGGCAGGTGGGTAGGGGGATTGTGCAACAAAGGCATTTAGGCATTTCTAAAATGCCTTTGTTCTACACCCTCCTTCCCCCTCTATCCACCACTTGCCAAAATCAGCTCAACGGACCAAAACAAACTAACAAACACACACACATTTATATAGCAATCACTATCATTCACACAAGCATCCATACACATGTTTAAATAAAAAAGAAATTAACATAAACGTACCTTCTGCAGGGGCCTGTGCGTGGGTGCTGAAACGCCCCGCTCCAGGCTGCTCTGTGCGCATGTGCGAGGAGGCGCAGGAGCTCCGCCTCGCACATACAAACATGCAGTGCCCCAGCCAGCATTTCCAATGAGCTATTAAATGCTGGCGAAGCAAAACGCCCCAGCCTTGCATGCCTCAGCTGAGGGAGCATGTGCAACTGGGGCACGGAACAGAACTGTCAAAGGGAAATAGTGTTTCCCTTTGACAGTTCAGCCAGCGAAGGAGCACTCCCTGAGCTGGGAAAAGCAGCTGAGGGAGTGCTCATTGTTTAACTGAGCTGGCTCCTTAACTCCTCCATAATGGGTGAGGGGGCCACTGGGTGGGCGCCCCCTCGCCATTATGGATGAGACGCCAGGCTCAGACTGGCCAATAGGGCAATGCATGTATCAAAAATGCAACATGCTAGTGTGGGGCATTTAAAAAGGCCACCTTTTTGATCAATGTGGGCCAGTTTGATGAGTTACTGGACTATGCAGTTAGATTTTGACCATTGAGCAGTTAGTAATTTTGACCATTGTTGCTGAATAAATATTCTTTAAATATCACAATTTACTTACATTTTAAAACAAACCACCCCCTTGGGTACTATTCAAACAGTCTGGGACTAAAGTAATGAATATCCATTTACAACTGCGGGACACTTTCATTGGTGTCTGAGAAAGTTTCATGCTTCGGCCCGATCATGTGAGCCGCCCCTGCCATTTCTTCCAATCTAAAAAAAAATGTTTTTTTATTTCATGCTGGCCTCTCACAGCCCCCCAGGGATGCGGCCCACAGTTTGAATACTGCTGACTTAATCTAACACTACTTCTTTATTAACATATACAGAGGTAGGCTTTTCCAGCTGCAGGCATAGTCCCCACATCGCCTAAACAACATTTTGAAATTGCTCCCCACTCATCTTCAGCTGCCCGTCAGAGACCCACAAGACATCGGGGCAATTGAGCTTTCCCTTCAATCAATTACAGATCTCAAAAAGAGGAGCCTGGGAAGGGTGAACATGTACAACAGTTAAATTTAATGTGCGTGCCCACTTAAGACCGTCTTTCAAAAACAGGATATGCCGGTTTATAGTGATAGCATTGAATGCCTTAGCATCTAAAAAAAAAGCAACGGAAAAAAAAGCATCAAATGCATTTTTTTCCATTTTATTTATGGGGGGGGAGCATTATTATTAAAATAAAACCTTTACCTATTAAAAAAATGCATCACATGTTTTTTTTTCCGATGCATTCTTTTCCGATGCTTTGGCATTCAATGGTGTGTATTCGATGCAATCACTGGATACCGACATATGCTATTCTCTATGCCACACACGCTTACTGTAAAACGCACCAACAGCTTTTCTCGTATTTGAGAAGATAAGTATTTTCTCAAATAAAGTGTTGCTAACTGATGACAGCCTGCAATGCTGAGCTCCCACCCATAACTTCATGCACAGTGAGTCCTCTGTAGTATATATGAGTCTGGTGTGGTTAGGAGAGACAAACAACCACTCTTGCATCTGTCCCTGTGCCCCAGTCCTATTTTGCAACTTTGCATGCAGCACAGGTTAGCCATCACTTTACTTATCAGGCGCTGGCAGGCAAAGTCCAGTGTCCACACTCCACTGTTGGTGACTGTGGCAAGACTTTCACTGCACTGGCCTTTGCATTGGCCCCTTGGGCTCACCTCATCACTACCTTCTCCCCTCATTTCCAGTGTTATGCAGACAACACACAGCTCTCCTTTTAAGCTTCCATCCTCATCCCCTTCCTCTCTCATACCTGACTGCTATGCAGGCATGGTGCTCTGCCAACAATCTCTACCTTAATGCCAGTTAGACAAAGATCCTTCTCATTTGGGACACCTGCTCCTTATTCCCCTATCCCACTGTGGCCACTCTCCTTGGGTCCCCTCACCCTCCTGCGAGGCATGACACTCTCAGAGGGAAACTATTTGGTTCTCGAAAAATAACTTTTGGCCGTTAAGATGGCTTTTAAAGAGTGGCAGCGTCATCTATTGTGAGCCAAACAGGAAACCAAATTGACAACTGATCATCGTAATCTTGTACTTTTACAATC
Source organism: Ambystoma mexicanum (assembly GCF_040938575.1). Taxonomy (NCBI): domain Eukaryota; kingdom Metazoa; phylum Chordata; class Amphibia; order Caudata; family Ambystomatidae; genus Ambystoma; species Ambystoma mexicanum. The sequence continues at coordinate 171,100,910 of NC_090924.1, read as the reverse complement.
CTTTGAATGCAGAATCAGTTGTCAAGCCGTTGGACGTATTTCTTCTCACAATTTCAACTTACCTTCATTCCCGGATCGGATAACTTCATTGTGGATGCTTTATCGTCCCATTTTATAAAGCTATGAACCCTATGAAAGAATGTTTCTGGACACATCCTTTATAGGTGTTATACAAGATGTGCACCAAGCCTATTCTAGTACAGATCCGACCTTGTCTGCTCTGGATACCCAAGAAGATTTATGGTTTCATGGATCAGCCTTGTCCATTCCATCTGAGGCCTTAAGAAGAAGAGTCATGCAGATGTGTCGCAGTTCTAAAATTGTAGGACAGAGGAATTAAATTTACTTTGCACTTGATTCAACGTCATTTTTTGTGGCCACAATTATGCCACCAAGTGGAGCAGTACTGTTGTTTTTGTGTAGTGTGTGCACAAGTAAAAAAAAAAAAAACATCATGCAAAATAGCCACTGACTTTATTGTTGACTTACCCCCCTCAAGAACCTGTACAGTGATCCTGGTGACTGTGGCTACCTTCTCCAGGATGGCCCATTTCACGGCTTGTTCTAAAATCCCTTCATCGAAATGCGCAATCTCTTTTCTAAAGATATATTCAGATTACACAGATTGCCCAACTCTTATCTCAGATCGTGGAACCCAATACACCTGAGCTTTCTGCAAATCTCTTTGTAAAAACCAAGGAGTACAAACCTGTATGTCATCTGGATATCATCCCCAATCAAATGCGACAGTATCTTCGCTGTTTTGTTTCCGCAGCCCAAGAAGATTTGGTAGACTGGTTACCCACAGCAGAATTCTCTTATAAGAACTCTCTTCACTCTTAGATTGACATGACACCATTCTTCTGCAATTATGGGTATCATCCTAGTTGGATCCCAGCATTGCCCAATCACAGTTCTGTAGTACGTGCAGTATAAGAAACCATATCTCTGTTACATGAAACCCAAAGACAAGCTCTATCAAGCCTTACTACAGCTCAAAGAGATGCCAAACATTACGCAGATCATCATCGTAATCTGGACCTTCTATATCAACTAGGAGACCCGGTATGGTTGTCTAGCAAGTATTTACCAGCCTATCCCCACAAAGGCTAGTTCGCTCCCAGGTATTTTGTCCCTTTCAAAATCATCAAAAAGATCACTCCAGTTGCATTCAAACTTCAGTTACCTCTGTCCTGGCACCGCATACATCCGGTATTCCACTCATCCCTGCTTAAACCAGTACACCCGGACGATTCTTCATATCATCAAGCTCCTCCACCAACTCCCATTTTATGTAACCAAAATCAAGAATAGGAGGTGGAACAATGTGTGATTCCTGTTTTAAAAGGGTATCTACCCTCAGAAAGAACATAGTAGCCCACTTTTAATGTCCATGCTCCTGCCCCATTGTTTTCACCGATTACATCCCTGGAAACCAGGCATGACCCGGCTTGCCAGGGGCATGATGTTAGACAGCGATACCACCCCTTATCCCTGTTTGAAAGGTGGCCTTCCTTGTGCCAACCAACAAGTCTTATTCGCCAACCAAAACATGGTGCCACATGATTCAGGCTACGCTCAGGAGGAGGATCTTCTCCATTCCCGGACATGAAAATATTGCAATGGCATCAACACTTTGCGTTGCAACTTTCTTTGTTACAGGTACGCTCCGTTCCTAGATCTTTCCACTTATCGTTTCAGTGGCCTTCTTTGCCTCTTTTCTTCCCTTCTGTTCCCCTTCAGCGCTCCGCTTACTTTCCAGTACTGTCCTGCTTGGGTAATTTCACCATGCATGTGCCTCACGCTTAGCTGTTCCACACTGTTACTCTTTCTTTGGGCTTTGCTGGCCCATGACCGTTTTGCTTCCTCTACTTGCCTGCTCTTGGTCCTCTGCATTGCTGCAGCTACTCACTGCGAACATCCCTTCTTCAGGACATATCAGCACCACCCAGGTTTTTTTACGCCATTGTTTTTTTTTTCCCTTGCCAAGCTGGTCTGTCTTGCATTATAGAAAACCCTCTGCCAAAGAATTGGGTAAGCAAACGCCTAAAAGTGGCTAATGCACTGTTTGCTGAGCATTTCAGCGTTTACCCAGTAGCAAATAGTGCTAAATAGGGTATTTTTGCTGTGCATTCTGGCTAAGAAATTCTTGCGCAATCAATGTACACTGGGTGTATTTGAAGTCTCACGTGTCTTCTTTTTGAAAATGTATGTGGTTCCTGTTTTTTTCTATGGGCTGCCCACAAGGCTCAATTCACTCTTCCCAGAGCGTTTGCCATACCTGTGGTTTAGCCATTTCCTTTCAGGCCAGGGACAGAGCCCCCAAACATGCCAGTTAATGTTTTTTTATTGAGACACCTGTGGGAATGTGGTAAGGTAGGACATTTGTTGTTTTCACTTGATTGTGAGAACGTTTCCATACATTTGCTACTGCACGTTGTTACACAGCCCTTTCATTTCCCAAATGCCTCCTACATTCAGTAGCTTCTTTAGTCACTGTGCGTTTTTGTGACCTGCACATGTCAACTATTCTTCAAAGGGTCTGCCTGTGTTCTTTCAAAAAATGTATGCTTGGCATTCTTCACCACTTTGGTTTTTCGTTGTTTTCAAATGCTAAGTAGGTCACTTTATGCTCTCAGCATAAAATACTAAAATAGTGTGTACCATGGCTTGGTTTTTGGCTCTGGGTATTGCTTATTTTCTGAAACATTATGAAAAATGTGTGTTTTCCTAACTAGAAGTCAGAGAAATGTAGCAGTGCATTGTTTTTCTGAATATTTTTGGAAGGCATAACGTTACAAGTGCAAACACGTCCAGCAAATACTTTTGTCATTTTTGCATTTTTTGGCCGAATTATGGGTAATAGCTCTTGCCTGATCCGTGCAAATTACCCTTTCCTGAACTTGGAATTTTACCTGCGTTTCAGAAATGTACGCCTTTATGAAGGTACACTTATGAAGAATATAGTTTTTTGTTTCCACTCAACTGGTTCTTGAAAGCTTGGAAGATGGCGACTTCAGAACTGCAAACCTTTCGTTGATAGCTCTTCCAAGAAAAAAAACACAGGCTTCTTTGTGTATCATTTTATTGGCATTTTCTGAAAAAACACAACATTGTCACTTTTTTGTTACTTTCTCACAGCCCACTACAGCAAACCACGGATCTTTGGTGGCATTACATGTGGGAAGAAAGGGGTGCACATTTGGCCAGGATATCACTTTCAACAAAAAAGTTACAAGGGATTGAATGCCAACATAACGAAAATGTCCAAAAAAGGGCTGAGCACTGGGAGGAAAAACCCTCAGCAGTTAAGGGACCTTGTGATCCCTAAAAAGGGCAACATATATGTAGAACCATGCAGCCATGTAAAATATAGAAAAGGCTGCTAGCTGAGTGGGGGAAATGCTGAGGGAAGGATAAAGGGCAACTTTGGGACACCCCGACTTGGAAGTTGTAGGGACAACACACATGGAGTTACACCCTCAGTGAGGCCTTGGATTAGGACTTCCTGGGGAAATAAAGAAGTCCGTGAACTAGTCATAGCAACAAAAACAAGAAATGTAAGCAAACCAAACAGGTCACACATTAGAACTTTCAACCTTTCAAAGAACCCCTTCCGCCCGACAGAGGATATCTCTGGATAGTCCAGCACAAGTCTCACAGAGGTAAAACAGTCACACACAGTCTAGCACCTTTTACCTAACAATCAACCCAAATAGGGTTCTTTTGTGCTCTTGCTGGTTTCCTTTCCCGACCACAGGCTGACTTATGTTACTGCAACCTCTAAAGGGACCTTTAACCCTACATGAGAGAAAATGCCTGCCAAGTACAACCTAGTTATAAGATGCAGGTGATGGCGTAATAAGCCATGCTTTTATTGTGGTGGCAGGCAAATGCATACTATTCTTAGCCCTCTGACCACCATCTTCACGTCTACTCCTACGCCACATCTACTAAACACTTGTGTACGAGCGTGATACAAATAAAATATCATATCGAGTGGATTTGTGAGACTACCTTAGACTGTACGCCAGGTGATGATGAAACAAGATGATTTTACGGTTTTGGAGTACCTTGACTCTCAGAAGGGATTGCAAAGCTCTTCAAAATGAACCCTGTATATGTAGAAACTGCCACCATACCGTTCATACCTTAGTGAGGCTTGTTTTAGTTTTTAGGTGATAAAGGCTATTTCAGATATGGTGTGCAGTAAAAATAATATGTTTTTATCACCGTCTGTATTGCATATGGCTACAAGTAAGACCACCATCTTGTTTTCTGGAGGTGTTGAAACATCTGGCTCAGTGAAAGGGGAGTCAAGTAGTGGCAGAAGACTTTAACATAACTTTAAAAAACCATCATTAGGCAACACATCAAGCACTAGAGGAGCCAGTTCAGGGGTCAGCTGTTAGACAGCAGATGTTGGATCTTGGTATAGTGGATACCTGGTGGGGAAAAGTCCCAGGAGAAATAATTTATATTCCATTCACCCAAGTACTGACAGCACCTGTGATCCTTTTTCATCCCTTTTGTCTCTAGCTGTTGTAAAGAGTGCATCTGGTCTGGCATAGACCCAGAAATATGTTAGACTGCTCACTGTTTTCCATTCGCTTTGATGTGGGCCTTTTAGGAAATAGAAGCTTTAGGTGGACATTGCCCATATATCGGCTGTCAAATAAAAAGTAGTTAGCAATAGAAGATCATGCATGAGAAATTAGATTTTATTTGTCTAATGGAGTTGAGGGGAATGCTTGGTCCACACATTTCCTCTGTGGGTTCTCCATGGAATTTGTAAGTATGAAGAAAAAGTGTGATCCCTGCCTACTCGACGTAGAAGAAGAGAATTTGGATCTTATGCACAGTTCTTGATGTGCTAGAGATGTGTTAATATATCTTAGGCTACATGAATTGAGATCCTCCGCTAACAATATTTTGGATGGCAGGATCTAGATTAGTCTGTTGGATATGACTAAAGCAAATCTTTTGAGGTAGGATAGAAAGCTAAAACATCCTGCATGGCAGCCAAGTTTAACCAACCTCAGAGTCCGAGCAAAAGGTATGTTCAACAGCAATTATTGTTTTGTTCAGAATGTATTGGAGATGTTTGCAAGTCTTTCTCAGACGATTATATAGCGAGCAGCAAATATATATGATTTTGTGTTATGGAGCTACTTCAATCATTATAGGAAGAAGGCATATGCCTGAATTCAGACATCACAGTCAAAGAGGTGGAAGCCACAATCAAATCTATGCCAGGGGCAAGTCTTCTGGACTTTGACGACTTACATTCACGATCTATAAAGCCTTTTGAAACATGGTGCTACGATTATTGGTTGATCTATTCAATAAAGGCTTGAGTGAGGGTAAACCACTAGTCTCATATTGAGAAGCAAATCAAATGTTAATATTAAAACACAAAAATGCCATCACTGCCCGACAAGGTGCTAATCATACAGCCCCATCTCGGTGGGATGCTGAGACAGGTATTAGCTAACTGCCTGAATAGGACGGCCCCTCGGTCAGACCCATGTTGCTTTCTCTGCCATCAGCTTTGCCACAGGCAATCGATTGCCTGTGGCCAAACTTTCGGTAGATGGCGACATGCTGATAGGACTAGGTGTGCCTTGGGTCACTGCTTCATGTACATCGCTAGCCATGGTGGCACAAGTGTTTGTACAGGGGGCTAATGTTGCATGTTATGGCCAGTCATTGTCTCCAATAGTCATGTTGTGCTTGCATATAAAGTACGTGGCTATGTCGTTGGGAATACCTTCATTAATGGTAGTTGTATTTACCATCAGTAAAATTTGCTCTTTGTTGGTGGAACTCTGCATTAGCAGGCAGTGATGCTCCCTTCAATTCCCTTCTCTAGCAATTTAATTTCTCTCAGGCAGAGACATACTGGTGCACATATTCACGGTTATTCTTCAACTCTGCCTTCTAGTTTCAATATTTTGTCAGAGGCCAGGCCGAGGTTTACCACAAGAATGGTTTCTGTTGGGTGGGTCCATGACTTAGTCTCTTCCAACTACAACCATGCACTGCAGAAATGAAATTAAAATCTACATGTAATCCCTGTAGGAATGTTGGAACAATGAGTTACTTGTGCAGTCACATTCTCAATAGACTGTATTCAATAACAACACCCATCCTTCAACTGCCACTAGTTTGTGATTCGGTATAAACCTTCAGTGAAGACTGCACAAAAAGAAAGAAAGTATAGTACAGAGACCCTGCACTTTATACATACGCCCTAAATAAGCTGAATCGTTTTGCCACGAGGTGTAAACATGCATCCTAAGGTGAGGCACAAAGGTATGTAAGGAGTTGCAGGAGCAGTATGTCGTGTACCACCTACCCCCAAAAGCCAAAGTTCCCTGGACACACATTTTATTTTGCCCAGGCACAAACTGGTCACCTGGAACAGGCATTTAAAGGGATAAATACAATATTTGAAGAGTGCCAGTATTCCACTGGTAGTGCAGTTATTAACTGCATTAACTTTACTATTAAATTAACAATGAATTGTCAGACTACGTTGTGGTCTACAATTCAGATTGCTAATAAGCAGGGGGCGGGGTCAAATGAGTCATCCAAGGCCCTTCTAGGGGACTCATTTTGCACCTGCAGAGAAGCCCGGTCTGTTTTGCTGCTGCTATGGCCTGACCAACCAATCTATCACAAGCAATGCTGCTGCTGGAGCAATATATTCAAACCCGTTGGAAGTGTAAATGTATGCAAACTAAATGAGTAAATGCACCCTAAAATTAGACTAACAAATAATAAAAACAAATCAAGACAAAGAACTACAAGCACAATATATGAAAAACAGACTAAGCGTGTACCCTTGGAAACAAGCCAAGCATTATTTAGCTGTATGGCAAAGGGGCACATATGGAAAAATAGTGAAGACACATTTCCAGAAAATGTGTTCATGTGATTTGGATCCCCCCTGAGAAATAGAAATGTTACACAAGTCACATCGGAATATACATGGGTCTTGCACAGGCCTGGATGATCAAGAATGATGATAACTTAAAGGAAAACCTGCACAACATGGTAGTCCATGAAACTCCCATATAAAAGAAATTAAAACCTCCGTCTGGCATTGATGTACAGGGCCCTGAGCCGGTTCTGTTAGCACCCCTAACTGAGGAACAGAACCAATGGTGTCTCCTCTCTTGTTCCAGGAAGGAACATTAAAGGCTCAAGGCCCGTGCAGAACCAGAGGCAGTCAGTCTGAGGACGAAACCCAGTGGCCTGAGCTGCAGCACTGAGGAGCGGACGGCTCTCTTCCAGGACGAGCCTGGAGGCAGGACCACATTGTTGATGTGGTGGGCGGAGAAAACTGGAGGCATGCAGAACACTGCAGAGTCCAGGAGACAGGCAGAGAGCTCGAAGACGGCCAAGGAAAAAACAAGCCAACCCCAAAGTGGCCCGCTGATGTACAGCAGTTCCGATGCCAAAGTACTCTCGGTACAGACGGGAGGAACTGAGGGAGGAGACCCGGCCACAAAGACATCAGAGTTGTGGTTGCCCAAAGAAGCTGCTTTCCCTGAAGAGCACCACCACAGGAAAACAGGTATGCAGCAAAACAGAAGGGCTGCAAGTCACGGAGGAAGCCCAAGAGCAGCTAACACAGGGTGTACCCCACGAAGGGGTGAAAGCAACTTGAAAATAGGACAGCCTGAGAGACCAGAAAGCCCTCAAGGGGCTGACACAGATTACACCAAGAGCTGGTGACAGCAACCTGAGAATCAGATGGCTTCAGAGGCCAGAAAGCCCACAAGGGGCCGACACAGACACTACCTCACAAAGGGGAGAAAGTAAGATGATACCCAAACAACCGGAGAGGCCGGAAAGCCCATCAGGGGGTGATCCGGAGACAACCTCATGAGGAAGAGAATGGCAAACAGTGTCCAGACGAAAGGCCATGTAGCCCAAGCCAGGCTAAAAGTTGGGAGAAACCAGAGAAGGCTAAAAGACACAACAGGGGTAAACCAGAGACTGAATATGAAAACACAGCAAGCAGGGCTCCCCAATAATGTGGTTGTGACCAGGAACAGGTTTAGAAACCCAGCTACTCTAATACCAATGTAGAAAGGAACATTTTGAACTGATACAAGAACCTGTATGGGGGTCCCGAGCAACCATCTCTAGGAAGAGAGAAAGACTTGAAGGACCCAATTCTGAAAACTATCAATAGATCGGGACATGAGAGAGCACTACAGACACAAGTGGGTGGGGTAAGAACCCAGCTAACAGAAGGCAAGTAGAGTGGAAACCAACTTGTTTAGGCAAAGGTTGTATTGTTTAGTTTATTAGAGATAGGGATAGAACGTAGGTTAGGATAGGTTTGGACAGAGGACAGAATTTATGTGAGACACCTTGACAAGCACCAGTTTATTATTTTCTTTGAAGTTAGGGAAACCCATCCAATGCTCTATATGCATAACATTTAGAAACATTCAATGAAATACAGTATTTAAAAGAAGAAAAAACTGGTGCACTTTTTCTGTCTGAAACAGCATGATCATTCATATTACAGTTGACGTTTGGCATCGTCTGAACATCAATGCTAACTGAACACTTAAATAAAAACCTTAAAAAGAAATGAGGGGCAATTAAACTGCACGAAATATTTTTAGAACAATGACAAGTAGTTTGTAACACACGCCTTGTACCTTCAATTAAATATCTTCTTTCTTGAGGATGTGTGCAGTTTTGCAAATAAACATTTAATTTCTTAACCCATCCTTTTGTTTCATTTACATATTTACTAGTGAGCCACATGGAAAACATAAATGCACCGTATTTGTCTCCTACGTGTGCACTGCCTCTATCAAGCACAGCAGATGCCAGTTAGAAACATTGTAGAAGATGTAGTTCTAAAAAAATTCAAAATAATCACTTATTTCACCGAACTGAGAACTCCCTTCAAATGGTTTAGTAGTTCCGCAGGAGGGGGAGAAAATGATTCTATGCCCAGTTTTCGGAAGTCGAGGTTAGTCAACAATGCAGCAATCACATCTACTACCCTTTGCAGGTCAAACACTGCATGGTATGGTCCTAGATTTGAACTTGCTGGCTCAGATGAAATAAGTGGGAAAGCCTCGCCCTTGTTCTTCAAAGGATTCTGCAGTACTTGAATCCTATTTTCTGCAATGGTCTTGAGGAAGGTATAGAACTCCTTATAGTCAATGCCCGTGCAAGACTTCATGATTATCTGGGAAAAAGAAGAGAGGTAGTTAATAGAAGGCATCACATTCATGTAAGCGTGGCACATATTGGTGCTAAAAAGATGCGTTACTATGTACACAAGCAGAGAGGAGAGTCAGGGTGACAAAAACATACAAACTGAATTCACATACAGGGAAATGAGCACCATAACATATTGACTCATCTGATTTTAGTAAGAATACAAAGTAGTTTAGGTTGCCATTTCCTTCCCTAGAACATTCAAAGGCAAATTTGAATTCAAAGCAAAAACTACTTTTAAATATATATTAAGTTGATGCAGATGTGTGAACAATCCTTACTTGATTCAAGGAATGAGAGGTTTGTGGTCAATGAGATATATAATGATCTCTGTAAGGCCATCGTTCCATTTATTACTGGACAGTGTACCCACCCAGAATAGGTCGGAACACAAATCGTAATTCCTGGGGTGATGCTGATTGTAGAGTAGCCAAAGAGCGATTGAAAAACCATTAGCTGATAGTACTTTAGTTAATATAATGTAATGAAGGTGCTGATTCAGCGCCAGACAGGGGGGCGCACCTACCAATTGAGGTAATAAGCGTGATAGGCTGGGACACCTCCTAGGGGGGAAATAAAGGGGGACTGTGGGAGTTATAGCTGGCCTTTGGATTAGGCCTGGTAGGGAACAAGAGGGCGGGGGACACTTTGTTTATAACACAACATCGACACAAAGAACGTGTATGCATAAGTACGAGAAAAGTGAAACCACCGGTAAGCGCACTCTATGGGGGTGCCACAGGTTGAGCCTCACTCTGAAGACCCACTTCGAATACATGACGCGTGCAGCATGGTGAAGGCAGGGGGGACGCTGAAATCAGGCCGCGTGTCTTCAGTAGACTGTAGTCGCTAAAACAGCACTGGGTGATGTAATCAAGATCGATGTGCCAGTCCCACTGTTGCTCGTAGGAGCTGCGGAAGCCAACCTGATCCAGAGAAGCACTTGCATGACACCAAGGCAACTTTAAATTGCCCTTAGGCCAACATGTATGGGAATTACCACTCGAGAGTGCTTCATTGTGTTTCCAGAATGATGGTCCAGTGAAGGTTGGAGAGAATAAAGGATGCAAGGGAATATTGAAGATACCAGGCATGAAGGTCGGTATCACAGTGCTAATTGACTAACTACTGGGCCTGCAGGACCAAGGCATACATGCAAATGATGCAGAATTGGCGAGGAATATGCTCTCTAGTACAGCTGAACACACCAGCATTAGTAGTACCTCAGAAGGAAATACAAGTAAACAGGTTCCCTAAGATGGATGATCATCAGAGGAAGAAGAGATCTGCAGAGCTGACGAGAGTAAAGAGAGAAATCTAGTCATCGAAAATGGAAGCTGCGCTGGATGCAATACTACTAGAACATAGGCTGTTCATCAGGAACGAGATGCTCTTTGTGTCCATTGTTCCAGCGGTTCAAGCTAATGTGAATGCCAAGTGGCTCCAGATCACGCAATGGGAGTTGATGGAGATGATAAACTCAACCGTTAAGGGGTTCAACGCAATCAAAGAAAAATGGAGAGCTGTCAGATTAATGGCCCTACAGAACCGATACGTTCTAGACCTTCTCACAGCTATGGAAGGAGGCGTTTGTGCCAGGATCAGGCCTTCCTAATGTACATATATACCTACGCATGATGAAGAAAATGAGACCCTAACAGAAGCTATCACTTAACTATCAAACCTGCATGCTAAAATGGAGGTAGAGACAAATGCTATAGGACAAGACGACGACTGCTGTCATACATCTTTTCCTGTATACCATCATGGGTGGCCAACGGACTGAAAGTACTGATGGCAGCATTGCTACCAGTGTTATTTGCCTTTTGTGTCATCAGAGTAGCAATATCACAATGCAGGAAGACTACTGAAAAAACTATACGGATGAAGGGATCACTGGACTTGGAGACGGAAGAAGATGAGGAAACAGACACATAATTTGCTGAAGTCACAGCTGACACATTGTCCTCTCTTCCCATCAGGCACAGTGTTCGCGTTTCCTTCCAATTCACGTGACTATTGGGGAAAATGGGTATGGTGCACCCCTGATTGAGATCGCAACTATATGACCTGGAGTTTGGAGGACCATGAAAAGTATCATGGGCATCTAAGAGGAGTAACACAGGTCTTGGTCCCGAAACTGTACGTGAATAGCGAGGGTCGTTTGGGGAGTGTGGCCGACTTGTCGATCAGAGGGGGGATTGAGGGAGACCCTCGTGACCCCACCCAACTCGCAACCCAAAGGCAGAGAAATTAGTGATGCACATGACTCCTAGGTCCTTCTTCGCCATCGTTGAAGTATCGCAGATGTGAGAAAGCTATTTGCTCAGACAGCCATTTAAAACATACCCAACTAACAATATGGAGAAGCTACAGTTGTCATTGATCGAACACATTGACTGACTAACCTCGAAGAAGCTGATGACTTCACCACAGACATGATAGAGATGCGTTAGACATGAAGCATATAGGCATCTATGCACAAAGCTAAGCAGATACTTGGGTCACATTTCTCTTATATACGAAGCACATGCTTATGACTCTTATAGTTAGAGGATCGACACATTTACCCAAGTATATCTTCAGCTATTTGGGAACAGCAAGACAGCAAGAATACGTACAACTAGCTTGCTCATGCTTAATTGTGACTAACATGGACGGCCATAAAGCAAAGATGGAAGCCATAGGTGCACTGAAGTGAATGGGTAAGGCAAGACGAACTTCAGAATACAGGGAGAGGCCGATAGCCTGATTCTGTTAAAAGCAGACAGACAGAGCTTCCAGCGCAGACACAGTGCACAGCCTCACCCACCAAGACTCAGGCAGATGTCGCAAGAACACCAGTACATTCTGCAAGCAGAGATCAAGTGTCTTCTACAGAAAGGTGCAATCTCATAAGGTAAACAAGGGTATCTATTCAGTGTACTTCCTAGGTCCAAAAAAAGGATTTAATCATGTGCCCTATGTAAGACCTGCGTCGAGCCAACACATACGTCAAACCACAAACGTTTCAAATGACAACTCTTCAAGAGGTATTCTCTCTCTTAAAAGATGGAGATTGCATGAGAACATTGAATATGAAAGATACATACTTTCATATTTCAATGTTGCCAGCGCACAGAAAGTATTTATGCTTCCAGTTAGGGAACACTTGCTGCCAGTTCAAAGTGCCCCCCTTCGGCATTTAATCAACACCAAGGGTGTTCACCAAGGTACTGGCAGTAGTGGCGGCACACTTTCAACGGCAATCTATCCCATTGTACCCTTATCTGGAGGACTGGCTCATAGCAGGAGACACACCACAGATGTGTCAACAGAACACTCATGCCACAATCAACCTTTTGGTTTTTACGATTGGGGTTCCCAATCAACGAGAGAAAATCTAGGCTCGTTCCCAGCCAAGTAAAACAATTCCTCTGCACATTACTTCAAACCCAAGAGGTTTGTTTTCCCATTCAACGAAAGAGTATAAAACATGCTGTTTCAAAGACCTCATTATGTGGCCGGTTGTCAGGGATGAGGTCTTCCTGCACATACCTTGTCCCACATGCACGTCTACGCATGCACCCAGTGCACGAGTGGCTAGCGAAACAATGGTCTCAAGCAAGGGGTCAATAGGTCAATCTAGGGGTCATTTCAGAGTCACTAGTACAAACACTGCAGTGGTGGCCGAAAGAAAATATGTTGAATTGAAAACCCTTTCACAATCCAGAAGTGCAGGCCACTCTTAAGAACAGACGCCTCACTCTCAGGTTGGGGAGCACATCATCTCCACCAAACTGCTCACGGCGTGTGGACACAAGAAGTAGCAAGCCAAAAAAATCACATTTACCTACTAGAGATGCTAGCAGTCTTGAAAGTGCTTCAACCTTTTCAACATCAGCTAGCGGGGAAAACAGTTCTTGTGCTCACAGACAGCACCGCAGCCATGCTCTATATAAACAAGCAGGACGTAACACACTCTCGAAGTCTGTCCAAATTAGCTCAAAAGATCTGGAACTGGTCTCTCTGCCACACCATATTCCTCCTATCTCAACATGTTCCAGGGGAACACAACTCTCTGGCAGACAACTTAAACAGAAGTTTACAAATGCCCGCAGAACACGAGTGGCAAATACACACAGATAATTTACACAACATCTTCACACAATGGGCGCAATCAGACAGATCTCTTTGCAACACATGGGAACGCACATTGCCCAGACTACGCATCCAGGTATCCCCAAACGGGGTTCAAGTGGAATGCTCTGTGGATGAATTGGTCTGGGAGATTTGCGTACGCTTTTCCCCCCCAACACCACTTCTGAACAAAGTAATCAGGAATATGCCCCAGGAACAAGTCACTTTTATCCTGATAGCACCAATGTGGGCATGGCAGCCATGGTTTTCACACCTGATCATGATGTCCCTCTGTACAAGTCAAACTATCGTGCCTTTCCAACATGCTATCTCAATATCAAGGGACAACACTCCATCCATGCCCACAAACACTGAACTTGGCAGCTTGGCTCCTGAAGTCAGAGTTTGGGCATGTAAACCTGCCACAAAAATGTATGGACATCTTAAGGGAAGTGCATAAACCTAATACAAGACACTGCTATTTCAACAAGTGGAAACGCTTTGTCATTTGGTGCAAAACACGCTGCATCAATTGACTGCTCACCTTCATATATAGTACTCTTATCTGCTTTACCTCTTGGACTCAGTCTTTAATTCCCTTCAAGTTCATTTAGCAGCTCTATCAGCATACAACACCTCTCATACCAAAATGTCATGGTAGAAGATGCCTTTAGTTAGGCATTTATGGAAGGGGTTAAAAGACTAACCCCCCCCCCCCCCAATTTCAAATCCAACTCCTGGATGGGACCTAAATGTTGTACTTTCTAAACTCATGGGTCCCACTTTTGAGCCAATGCATAAAACCAGTCTTAGAAGGGTCAGTGAACTGCAAGTCCTCTCAGTTCAAGATCGTTTTGCTATTATTCATAAAGACAAAGTGGTTCTTAGAACACACCCATGTTGTTCTCTGAAATGTATATCAAAGTTCCATCTTAACCAATCCATAGAACTTCCAGCCTTCTTTCAGAACCCAACTAATTCAGCAGAGAAAAGCCGCTATACAGTAGATGTTAGGAGAGCAGTAATGTACTACCAAAACAAGACAAAACCACTAAGGAAAACAGATCAGTTCCTTGTTTCCATAACCACCGGTAGAGAAGGGGATCCGTATCTAAAACAGCTATTTTTAAATGGATTGTCAAATGCATCCAAATGTGTAATTCTATGGCCAAGAAAACTTTACTGTTCACACCCAGAGCACACTCAACTTGAGGCAGAGGGGCTACTCTGGCCTTTATTGCAAATGTACCTTTAGATGCAATTTTCACAGCAGCTACTTGTAGCTCAATTCACACCTTCACACAGAATTACTGCTTAGATGCACATTCAAGGAGTGATTCACAGGTGGGTCAGGCAGTGTTTAAACATTGGATTGCCACTGTACCTTCCAACAACCCACCACCTTCTATAGGTACTGCGCGCTAGTCTATGCAAAGCATGTGATTCTAAGCAGATCGACAAGCCTCTGAAGGCATACATTACTTAATATAATCTTATTTCTGATGGTTTTATCTGCTTAGATTCACGTTTGCCCTCCCTTCCTCCCCTCTTGGTGCTGAAGGCACTTAGAAGTATTACACCTTTTCTTTACTTTCCTGTACTCATGCATACACATGCTCCCACATGTCAGAAACAAAACAATTGAGGGACCTCAAAGCGTGAAGGGCCATGGGTACAATACACGTCACAATAGGGATATAACTGCTTGTATGTTTCTCAGAATTTAAAATGTTATTAAAAGAAAAAGATGCAAATACATCCTTGCTAAGCCTACTCTATCAGGGAGCTCCCTACCTAATCTAAGAACTAAGGGAATCACTCCTAACAGAAACAAACTGGCTCTCACACTGAACAACAAAAACATATAAAGTAAATGAACAACATCGTAAATGAATGAATAATAAACAACCAGTAACCATGGATGACCTGTCCTGTCAATTTCCCCAAATGTTCAAACCAAAAAATAAAATCTTGAACCAGTTCATGTAAGTTCCAAATGAAACAAAAGTTCACCAAACAAAAATCCACTGGTAACAAACAGTTCTTCAGCTTCCAGTTGAAAATATCCCTTTCCAATGTGTTGCCAAGGAAATAGCACCAATGGTAATCCTGGATGTCTTCCTTCCTAGATTTCTTTGTTACAATTCAGAAAATAGATTAGCCACTTCTTCTTTTACAATTCTACAAATGTTCATAACCTCTGCAGTACAGTTGGTATAATCGTCAGGATGCTTTTTCTTGGGTTGTTCTCCTCTTAACAACCACCCTACTACTACTGTTACTCTGGAGACCGACTCCTTGGTTCTACAGTGTGCAACTACCTCAACCAACTTCAATGTGACTTCTACGGACAGTCTTATAGACAACCACAGTTCTGGTACTTCTGCTTTAACTTTATATATGATGATGGTTAGGCATTTTAAAGACAGGACACTTCGATCTCTACGGGTAGGCAAGGAATGTTTCTCTGTTCCACCAAAAGGGCCGCCTCTTTGCCTCTTTAGTTTACCTTAGTGCCACAAGGATAAACTGCCTCTGCTTCCAGACAGACTTTCTCCCCACGTCAACAAACTCAGCATTACAGGTTATTTGTTTAATCTTCTTACAAGCTCCCAGCTCCCTTCCCCAGCTTTGTATACAACGTCTTGGTTCCAGTAGCTACCTTGAAGCTGTACTGCCACACTACCAACTTCAGATAGCAATGTCACAGTTGTATCAGAGGACACTGGACCGTTAACAACTTCGCCCGTGAAGTAGATTGCTTTAAACAGAGCTGTCTTCACTATAGAAAGGGGTTGCATCTTGGCTTGGGTACTGTTGTACTCCTTATTAATACAACAATTTATGCTTTTAAAGAATATTCATTCTTAGCGTTACAAGGTTCAGTTATAAATAACCAATTAGAACAACAAGGAGATACTTTCTACTCCAGTTGGGAATTGTAATTGATCACACACAACCTTCCTTTGAAAATGTTCCCCCTTTTAATTGGAGACTCGCGACCACTCCGGTAATATTTAAACATTCAACAAGGGGAAATTAAAGGCTTTTCTTCATATACGAGCACTATAGCTTTTACTCAAACTGCGCGTGATACATTTACATTGTAAATAACAGCTTTCACAACAGAAAAACATCTACTACTCGCTTCCACTTTGGAGCTGGTAACAGTCACCGGCAAGAGTTCAAGAGTGAACCTGAGTGAACCTGAACGCCAAACTTAGGGACCGGTTCGGGAACACTGCAGTTGCGGGTTACTTCAACTTCCGACTTCTTTTTTTCCTTTTTAAAAAAATGTTTTTTTTTAAATTGATTTAGCTGAATTTAATCAACTTTTTTAATCAACCATTTAACATAATAAACAGGAAAAAGACATCAACATAATGAGGAATATCAAACCCTCTAACTGTAAAGGTGATGCATGCCCAGCCACCATCATCAAGGACTGTACTGAAGCGCTAGCTCCCTTCCTGACAGCCTTTGTCAATGCCTCCTTTGCCACCGGGAAAGTCCCCGCCTCACTCAAGGAAGCCTGGGTCCGCCCTCTCTTAAAAAAAAACAACTCTCGACCCCACATCCCCTAACAACTATAGACCCATCACCACTGTCCCATTCCTCCTCAAAATACTGGACAAAGCTGCCTACCTGCAGGCTCAGCACTTCATTGAAGAGAACAAACTCCTGGGACTCCGTCAATCTGGTTTCCGCCCTAGACACGGGACTGAAACCGCCCTACTTGACCTGAAAAACCAGATGGACGATGCCAGAGACATGGGCAAACCTACACTTCTCTTACTTCTTGACCTTTCCGCGGCCTTCGATCTTGTAGATCACGACGTCCTATGCCACCACCTCTCCTCCACTGCCAAGTTCTCCCCTGATGCCACTGCATGGATGCATGGATCACCTCCTTCCTACAAGACAAAACCATGCAAGTATTCTCTGACCTAGCCTCCGCCTCACCCACCTTCATACTCTGTGGTGAGCCCCAAGGCTCTTGCCTCTCCCCCACCCTTTACAACATCTTCACATGACCCCTCTTCCTCATCCTCGACGCTATGGGTATTTCCTACACCAACTACGCTGACGATAACCAGATCCTCCTCACCCTCACTGGTAACTACGACACTGACTCCTTGACCCTTAACAACCTCTACGACACCATCCAAGCCCGGATGGCAGACAATGGACTATGCCTCAACTCTGATAAGACCGAACACCTCCTGATAGGTTCCCCCGACACGCTAAAAAATCTAGACTCCCAATTCAGTCACTTCACCATCGACACCATCAAAATACCTGTCTCAGACTCAGTCAAAACTCTTGGAGTCTATTTGGATTCCAACCTATCCATAGACAGACAAGTCAACGCAATAGCCCCCCCAGCTGCATATCACGCTAAACTAATCAATGCAGTCAGGCCCTTTCTCTCCAAAGAGAACTGCACAAACATAGCCAGAGCCATCACTGGCTCCAGGCTAGACTACTGCAATGTACTCTTTCTAGGAAATTCCAATAAAAACCTGGAAAGTCTACAAGTCATACAGAATAGTGCTCTCCGTGCAGCCCAAGGCATTGCTAAAAGAGAACACATCTCAGAGGCCAGAAAACTAGCACACTGGCTCCCAATAAAGGAAATAATCTTCTTCAAAGCTCTGACACTGACCCACAAGTGCATTCACCTCACTGCCCCAGTTTACCTCTCACAAAGGATCCACCCCGTCTCCTCTACAAGGCCAACCAGATCACCCTATACCAACATGCTCTATGTGCCACTAGTAAAAAGAGCCAGAGCGGGTGGTTCCAGCTTCCCATTTCTTGCACCCACACACTGGAATGCCCTACCTCCCACAATCCCGGTGAGGCCTCCCTCATCGCTTTCTGTAAAGCTATGAAAACCATCCTCTTCACATAAGGTCCCTCGTATCAGCATGAATACTATACATATGACCCATTGCATAAGCTGTAATGTAATGACCAACTGCATAAACTGTAAGTATAGAATTATGTCTGTAGTATTTATAATGTACCAACAACTGCTACCATTCCTTTACCTCTGTAACTAAGATCTTACAAGTAACAGCGCCTCAATGCCCCTGGGCTGTCTGCGCGCTATATAAATATAAATAAAAATAAATAAATAATCTCATCAAACAATCATAAAAACCTGACTACGTATCTCACATATCATACTGCATTTAAAAACGTTATAATCAAGAAATATCAAAATATACAGATTTGAACATACATATTTGTTTTTAGTCTCAACAAGATACTGAAGACGTTACACTATTATTCCTTTAATGATATTTTGACATTTGCTCACCAAGAAAAATTAGTATTTTTATTATCTAATCACTGTGATTTCTGCAAAATGTTGTCCCCTGGTTTAACAACCGCACAGAACTACAGTCTTAAGATTCCTCTTGTTACAGTACATTCTAGATTTCTCAATTGAAATTCATGACAATACGACATTGAATGCAACTAATTTGAAGACAAATGTACTCATCTTCTGCTCTGAGAGCCATGTACAGACAGGTCCTAACACAACCATGATTAGTTTCATAGATTCTTTCCGATATCGTCTTTAGCCAATTGGTACAATTTACAGTTCCAGATCAAAAGATGCATTTCCAATTGCCAAATAACTACCAAACAAGTACAATTTACATCTGATCATTTTCCAATTCAATGGTATTGTCCAAAGCTAATGCTGCCAAAAGTTGATCAATGTCCACCTGAGATTAGGATCCAAATCTCCAAGGTACTTATAGGTTCTAGCAAAGAACTTCTGCCTTTCTGGTGTAAGGGCTAGACAGTAGATTATAAAATGCTGTAGTGTTTCTTTACTGGTCGAATCACCACAGTAGGGACAAATGTTTTGTTCTGCATGGATTATTTTTCAGTTAGCCAATACGTCTCAAGTCAGCCAGCCATAAATTGAGTCTGAGTCTCAAGATAGATGATATGATTACATAATAAGTTTCCATCACCCAACACTTTTTTCCCTGAATGGATTGCCTGCGAAACCCTTGCAATTCAAGCACAATCTCCTTGTCTCTATCCAGTCTGCCAGATATATTTTCCGTTTAGCCCTGTCTGGATACGTGACAAGGACTCCAAAAGTGACTTCTGCACTATCTAATATTAAATAAATACCTTGTGTTCATACTTCAACAAAGGTGTGGTGAGAGAAGAATACATAATTAGACCGTGCTTTGAGTAGAATATTCAAGTCAGTTGATTTGAGACATTTCCTAAATAGTGCACAAAGTCGTCAATGATATAATGCACTGAACGAAATGAGCCCCAGTGTCATCCATACTAGGCTGGATGCTAAGCTGGCTTCTAATGCTTCCTTGAGATCTCCTTCTAAGAGTCCAAATGTTTTTTTAGCAAACAACATTTCACACTGAGAACGGCTGCCAGACCGTTCTATTCATGATACAGACTATTTGGAAGGTTCCCATGGAGATGGTGTTAGCATTAGGAAACGTTGTTCTCGTGACCCGCAAGTTAGTTTGATAACGTGTTTGGGGGCATTTGTGTTTCATTCATAAGCCTGGCTGAGATAGGAATCCAGTGCTTCTGATTATAGTTTCAATCAAGGCTCCAGTTGTTTTTTCCACTCTTCTATGGGAAATAACTTTTCTTGCTCAGGTTGATTCTGAGCCTTTAGCTGCTAGTTCCGCAGCGCATTCTTCGCAGGTGATTTCCAGCACAACCTGCCTACCAGCCGCTCGGAGCGCGATTCTGTTCGGCATTCCAATTCAGCTCAGCTGTTTCCCCAGTTGCATGCGCAGCCTCCAACTCATCCTGCCTTCCAGCCGCTCGGAGCGCAAAGCCTGTTCAGCGTTCCAGTTCAGCTTCCTTTTCAGCCGT
This sequence comes from Ambystoma mexicanum, assembly GCF_040938575.1. Lineage (NCBI taxonomy): Eukaryota > Metazoa > Chordata > Amphibia > Caudata > Ambystomatidae > Ambystoma > Ambystoma mexicanum. Next base: position 171,080,648 of record NC_090924.1, on the reverse strand, counting down.
ACAGAGTACGTGGCTAACTTCGCATCAATCCAGCTGAAGAGAGCACGTGGCTTCGGCGTCCTTTCCTCTTCAGATACCGCGGCTGCCATCTACTTGCTTGCTTTAAGGTAAACTTGCCTCTATTACTATCAGCATTAACACCCGATGTTCTGAATATCCTCGCCAGTCATGCTGTCTCTATCAACTAGAGGGAATCAGACTGTTTTCCTTCAAGTGCCTACGTTATAACTGCTATAAATCACTCTACTGCAACTGCTGCTTTCATTCCTCATTGGGATCTTGCTCCTATCATTTGCAACTCTGCACTAACATCCAGTGCACAAGACTTGCTGATTTGTGGTGCACCAACCCGACTCCAGTGCGTCCCTCATGCCATTCGCGATATAGTCCCTCACTAACCACCCTTCCTTATTTTTGTTTCCTTGGATTCACCCTGCTCTTCGAGGACTTAGCATTTCCATTCTCAGGTATGAAATGCATATCATTGGTTACTTACTTAGATTGGGTTATCTGGTTAGAGTGCATTACTAAGTCCCTTCCTCTTATTGTAGGAGAAGATTCAAACCAAGACCCATCCACAGCACCTGCAGCTCCTAAACTCTGGCATTCCCTGTAATAGGGAATGCCACGCCCTTCCCAGTGATCCACTGCACTAGCTTTGGGGTTCTTCCAGCTAGTGGGGTTGGTTATTGATAAGGTCTTATTACTACGAAGGGTTGTACATACTCAGGGCACAGCCATTCAAACCAGGGCGCACGTGAAGTTCAGGTAAGCCCTTTTACTCTCAGCTTCTCTGGTTGTATTCTCTGTGCCCAGTATAACAGCCAATTCATATCGCAGCCACGCAGCTGGAGTGCACTGTAGGGGATGTAAAACTTGCCTCCAAAATTTCCCCAAAATGTCCCTTCGAGTTTATTATAGACGGTTATCGGCACAATTTCTCTGGTATCCATACCATATAATAGGCCTGCAGTGACCTTTTGAGTGTAATATGTCAGGGCCGGGGTCAATGAGAACTGGCCTTATCTACTTAGAATTATCTTTGTCTGTGAAATGGCAAATTTTCGCTCCAAAGTTGATAAATGGGTTCTGTTATGTGATTCTCCATCAATAATCATCCTCAAGTACATGTAGTGTGGTACTATTTCAAGCTGCACATTTTTGATGGTCCACATCATTTTACCACGAGCGGACTGCTACGGGGTATATATATGCTAGAATTATTTTTTGTTGTTGCAGGTTTATGGTTTATTGGTTCTCATCGATGTATCATGTTAAAGAGTCTAGTTGTTTTTGAAGACCCATTGGAGTTTTAGAGTTGAGAACAAGATCACCGGCATATAATACATCTCTAATAGGGATGCCATTTAATTTGGGAGAATCAGAGACAATGTTTTCAAATGCGTATTTGACATCATGTATGAAGAAATTAAAGAGGGCTGAGGCAAGGATGCACCCCTGTTTCAGCCCTCTGAATGTGCCAATGGAAGTTGACAGCAGTCCCTCTGTGGTTAATCTGATTTTGACTGATGTATTAGAGTGCAAAGCATAAATGATGTCACACAGAGTGGTCGGACAACCTGCCTTAAGGAGTTTAGACATGTGGATTACTTGAGATACAGAGTCGAATGCAGCATGGAAGTTGACAAATGAGAAATAGATGGGTTGTCTGGTTAGATTTGCCTGGTCTTTTATCACATTGAGAAATAATAAGTTGATTGCCGTCCCCATGCCAACTTCACAACCCGGGTGGTTGGGATATAGTTGCTGCTATGCCTGGGTCCATGCATTAAAGTCTCGCAGGACTAACCAGGCGAAGATCTTCCCAGGCTCATCGACCAACGCTATGGGTCTATAGTTTTTTGGAGAGGACCACTCACCCTTCTTAAAGATTGGAACAATTAATGACTTGCACCAAGAGATTGGAATGGTGCGCTTTATTATGATGTCTCGAAAGATATTATTCAATATGATAGATCATTTTCGGGGATGTGTCTTGAACATAAAGTTGTCCAGGCCATCGGGGCGCGCTGCTCTTGATGCACTAGATTGTTATCAGATCTTCTTCAGAAAACTGTAGTGCCAAGGGTTCTGAGGATTGGCTTGTGAATACCAACTTATCAAACTCAGAATCGGCATACAACCTGGAGTAATGTTTAAGCCATTGATGTTCCATAACACCATTAATCTGACTACTACTCTGCTTATTGTACTCGCTGTTAATTAATAGGTTCAAAGTTTGTGCTGTATTCTTATTTTGTAAAGAGATCAAAAAGGCTTCACTATCCTGCTGGAACATAAAGGCTCTTGGCACCTGTATCCAATTTTTGTACCTACATTTGGCTGTTTTAGGGCTCTTTTCCAATCAATTTTAGGCAACCTAAGACTTTTTTCTTTTCTTTACAAAAATTGGTTCTCCTTTGCTTGAGTTCAGGATCATAACAATGTTTATGTTTGAATGCCGTTTGCCCAGAGACCATCATGGAGATTTTAAAAAGATTCCAGGCGCCTGTATATGGAAGATCACTACTGCTTTATTGTTGGTATAGGAGTTGTTTTTCAAGGTGTTTAAATTGTTTTCCGACCAGCGGAAAAACGAGCCTTAACGTTATTAATTAGCAGGGACTGCTTTGACCACTGAGTATTTGATGTAGGATTTTTAAGATCCCCTGTTCAGTATAATGTAAGCATATGATGGTCACTATGAGTTTGCTTGACAATTTCAAATCTATCAATGAGCGTGAAAAGGCATTAATCCAAATAGATATAATTGATAATGCTCCTTGACATACCTCTACTCCATTTGGTATGAGGCGGCACGTCACCCGGCAGAGAACAATTGGCCATCCTGAGATTTCTTTCAGTCATGAACGCGATCCATCCACTTGCGTCCGAATGTCTGGCCTTGGGGTCTATATTCAGGCAATTTAAATTAATGTTCCCTGCAATGATGGTTGCACTGATCTCTGAAGACATGGATATGGCATCTAGTAGTAATGCTAGCGCGTTATAAAAGCTATCATCCGAAATACCTGCCGGACTCCTATATATATTCAACAGGGCCATATGCTGGTCATGATGTCTAATTTTGACCAGTTGTAGGAAATTATTTGGTGCAGCCCACTATTGGATGCTAAAGCCGGCACTTCTTTTTACTGCTACAAGTAGACCTGATGTAGGCCTGCCTCTTGTAGAGGCTTGGCAGGAAGCAGAATAATATCATGGTTGTCTCATATGGGTTTATCAATCAACCAGGCTTCCTGGAAGGGTGTAATGTCAAATGTATCAATGTGGTTATCTATGGAGCATTGTAAAGGAGTATGGCCCCGTGTATTCCAGCTGGCCAGGCTCATTTGTTTAGTTTGCTTTTTCACTGATGGTTATGCCTTCACATACTGTTAAGAAAGCAGTTGTTGTAATTCCTCTTGAGATTAATGGACACATTTGGGGGTTACTGAGTTCACATTATTGCTCACCGGCCAAGTACTTTTTCTATCAGGGTCTTGGGCTATGATAAAGCCCAATCTGAATAGTTTCATCTTTGCGTTCCATATTGTGTTAAGGACTACACCCGAAGGGATCCAAAGTCTAACGATGGATAAGTTGTCATCACTAAGAAACTCAACCTGGTCTACATCGATCAATGAAATATCCTCCAAGGTAGGCACTTCTGTAAAAATGTTCATGATGCTTGATCTACACAGATCATATTTACCATATGGAGCATCACGACATTTCATTATCAGAGAGTGTGGCTTCTCTTTAGTGCTTGGAGGTTTCCGGGTGTTATCACCCGGATCGACTTTTGAGTCTAATCTGCTATTTAAAGAAGATTTGTTTGTGGACGGTACACGGTAAACTGGAAGCCGCGAGTGATCGATTGAGTCACAACATGGATGCACTTGTGTGGGAGTATTCTGTTGCACATATTTACCATTTGAGGATGATTTCTGTGTAAAGTCATTCGAAGTTATAGTTCTTATGGAGGGATTTATTTTGTCTTTAAGGCGCAAGTCAATATAGGCATCCACTGCCTTTTTGATCTCTCTGCACCGTTCCTCCTGCACTTAATCGCTGCTGATCTCGGGCTTATGATTTATAGTTGTTGTCCGGGAGTCATTACTTGTAAGTGCTATACTTGCTTTCAAAGATGTATCCTTAGCATTTTGTTCTATGACCGCAATGAATTCATTCAGAGGCGGATGTGTTAAAGATCGATCTTTATTCTTTTGATCAGGCAGTTGAACCTCTGTGTTGGCTTGTTTTAGTATCGGTTTAGATGGAAGCTCAACATCTTTGGAGTGTTGCTGTGCGAGATCGATAGCTTGAATGAATGGTTTGGAACTTTTTATACTAGCCTGTCGAGTAGCCCTCATGTTTTTAGTTTTCTTTTTCTGAAACTCTATTTGCTTTGATTTAGGCTTGGAAACATTCTGAGACCCACCCCCCCTATATGATCCCTTATCAGCAAAAATGTAGAAATGGTTCGATATGGTGACAACAGAATGCAAGGAGGTGTTCGGACCTACACTTATCCAGGAAAAATTAACTCTTTCCACGTGTGTGCCAACTGGTCGAATTACTTGATCAAATAATGGAAGCACAGAAGGCATAATAGAGGCTTCAGGGAAGATTGAGCGAGATTCAGGCGGAATGCCAGAGGGGCATGGCTTAATGATTTCGAGAGGAGTGTTTGTACAGGCTCTAGTTGCCATTTCTTTTGCAATCCAGTCCGAGATGTGCTGTATTTGGGCCGATTGTAATGTAATTTTTGTATCCAAAGACGCGAACAGTTTAAACAAACTGGTTATTGTCATGTTGACCGCTGATAAAGTTATTCCTAACATGGAACTCCGATTTATATCCCTTTGCTGTGTGTGTGACAACATTCGCCTTCACGGAGTTGGTTGAGCATACGATGCAGAAAGCACAGAGGAATCTATGGAGCACCGTTCATGGTAATTGGGAGAATGAGCATTGTTGGTGTTAATGGACGACTCACATATACTAGCATGGATGGAAATATTGGAAATCACGTAGCTCGTGTTAAGTTGTTCAACTACCGCCACAGGCACACTCACGTCAACATGTTGCGCTCGGGGCGGGGACCGAGTTGTTCTAAGAATCGTTTGATCTGAGATTGTTTGCAAAGATGTAACCCCTACAGGCAAAAGCACTGATGGTTGGCTAATAACGGACATAGTCACGGGATTAACCTCTTGCATGTAATCCGCTGCAACCTGGGGCATTTCAGGATTATTCACAGGCATGAAAGGTTGTGTCTCATTGCTCGGTGAACAAAAGTCACGGATGTCTGCGTTTGCAGATTGCTGTCTAATCGAGGTAACAGGAGTGAGCATAATTGCCTTGGTTGACGTTCGTCTAGGTCGATTTCGGTGAGCAGATGCCTTATTTAAAGCCGTGTTTAAGTGGATCGGCATGCTTGATTTCAATGAATACAGGCGAGTCAGCATGCAATTTTTTTTAAAATTAAAGATGGCTTAAAGTATGGGCAAAGCTCACAAGCTAAAGCTATGCCCAGTCACGGGCGAGGTAGCCGACCAGCACTGCTCGCTTCAGCAAAGCAGTACTTGCCTTGGTGCGCACGCGCTGGTGCGCCGGTTTTCCCAATTTGTAGGGGTGGCCAAAAGGGAGCTTTGCTACAACAGTATTGATGGTAAGACAAGTCTGAAAACAAAGAAATATACGTATATAAGTATACTAGAGTGATGGTGCAAGCAGTATATATTTGTGACAGTCCTTATATAATATCACCTCAGCAAATACAGGTCACAGTTCAAAAGCAGTCCTGCAGCAAGGTCTCCGACGAGGTCTCTAGCGGCAAACCATTACTTGTCGGTACTTACCTCGGTGCACGCACATTCCCAATTTGTAGGGGTGGCCCAAAGGGGTCGTGGCTACAACAGTATTGATGGTAAGATACGTCTCAGCAAATACAGGTCACAGTTCAAAAGCAGTCCTGCATCAAAGTATCCGACGAGGTCTCTAGCGGCAAATCGGTACTTGGCTCAGTGCGCACCTCTTCTATGACTTTAGGCACACTTGGGACCCACACACCTCTGCAGCACTGGTGTCTCTGGTCTGGCCATGCCAACTTGGAGTCTCCAGCACTCCTCTACCCCTCGGCTTGCTTCTTGCTATGGGCCTCAGGCGTCAGCACGGCTCAGCAATTACAGCCACTAGGCGCACCTAGGAAGACCTATATTTGTGACCTCCTGGCTCAGCAAGGCATTTTGATGTTAGAAGGGTTGGCCAGGTTGGGTGAAGGGATGGATAAGAAGCTTGGCCCCATTTGGACTTTTTTTTTTGCAATCATTTAAACAATGGATAATGAGTACTGTGATGATTATGGACAACTCCTTTTGAGAGTTGAGGAAAAGCTTTATTGAGCTATCCTCTAGAATTCAAGGTGGAAAGTTAGAGTTGGTTGATTGTATGGAGCACCGGAGTCGCTCTGCATCAGTCTCCAATGTAGTTAGTGGGTCAGTAGATGTAGAAATGTTGGTTAATGTAGCGGCACATATATGCCCCCAGAAGACTAATTATACTGCGGAAAGCCCAACACCTATGCCCCCCCGGTCTATGGATAGGGAGAGGGTGCAGAGGTTCTTCACTCACCACCGACTGCAGCACCCTTTATTTTGGGTCATATTAGATGCCCCTGTGTTGCCCAAAGGCAGGTTAGAATGCACTGCTTCTTTGATTAATAGAACTAGTCATTGGATTAACACACATTTGATGGGACCGAACATCAATCCACAGGACATCTTAATGTCCAGAAGGGTTGGGTGGGTTGGGCATACTGAAACGGCAGACAAAGGGGATTGTGTAGTGGTTACCTTTGCTAATCAGTCCCTACATAACTATCTGGTGCATTTTAATCTTTCCAGGGGCCTTAAACCAAATGGCCAACCTCTATCCAGCAATCTTGTTCCATTGGCCTTTTTTTACCTGCAGATTGGGGGGACATATTAGATCAGTCTGCTTGCCGTCTTTTATTGGAAGGGCGGTGTAAGAGAGACATGGTATCACAAGTATGACACTGATACAAGAAATACAAGTTTCAAAACGTTTATTCAATTTTCAGGGTTTAGAAAAACTCCTGCCTTGCCCTATAGCTATGATAGGAGTAGTCTCTATCATCAAATAATAAAGAAAACACAGTTATAATCAGTCTTCGTCAAATCAAAATGGCCTATACTAACAAAACCTAATGCCTCCCCCATCTCTTATACAAAAAGTGTGTAAAGGGGAAGATTTATGCAAAGGAAAATTGGTGTTATAACAAAGGATCAAGACGGCCGAGTCAGCTCTCCTCGCCACGTTGAACAGCACAGAGTAGGGCAGCCCCCATAAACAGGATGACACACTCTGGCTCAGGCTCTCAAAACAAGGCAGTTTAAAACTTGGGTCAAAGCCCGCTTAGCCTTCCATGTTAAAGTCCCTTATTCCAGCTTGCAAAAGTTCTTTCACATTTGAACAGAAGTTCACACAGGTCTCCCTTGGTCAGGCTAGGACCTTCCAAAAAGTACCTGATCTCCCTCAGCCAGGTTTGACCTCTCAATCAAAGCACTTGAAGGGGTTCCATTCCCCAAGCTTTATCCACATCTGTTAGGGGTTCCCTTCCCCTAACTTATTTCACACTTCACATCTCCCTTAGTCGGGCTCGCACCTTTCACTGTTGTCGAAGACTTTCGAATGTGCGAGGCTTTTACTATAGGCCTCCGCAGGACCACTTCGACTTTCTCTTCAGCTCACACTCTTGTGCTATTTGCCCCAGTGTCTCTTGGTGGTTCAGTACCATAAGCACAAATGTTCATAGAACTCTGTGTCTTAAAGTAATCACCTTTTTAACGTCCCCTTTCGCCAGGGTTAATATTGACAATTGCATATTTCAGAGTTCATTCACCATTCACCTTGCTGCTTTACACCAAGATACCAAACAGTTCACAGAGACTTTCGAATGGGCTATTCCCTTTCACCGAACCACTCCGCTACTCTGCATCACTGGCTTCACAGTTATCGGTAATTTAAAGTGCATAACAGGTCTGCCTTCTTTTGCGTCTCATCCACACACGCGCAACCATCAATTGTGAGATATACTGTTGCAACTTCAATCTTTTCTTAACACAAACCGGCCTTTCATGCCGTTCACTAACTCACCGGCTGTGTGCATTCCTTTCTTGTCTTTGCAGCTTTACGAGTCAAGGTTAATAGCACAGGCTTGGCCTTACCTGCCCAACTCTGTCGTTCACCCTGGAGGGTCGCTGGTGTCGTTGAAACACAATGCAGTCTTCTGGGTTTTGGCATTCTCTGCATATCCTTCACGGCTCTTCTGAGGCAATGACCTCCTGCAGGGACCCTTTGCTCTCATCCGTCTGCCAGTCGTTCTGCTCCAGTAGGTTCGCCTTCGCCCCAGAGGTTCTGCTCCTTGTCGTGTTCCACCTTGCTCTCAGTGTGTTTCTGTTCCGCTCTTTATCCGTGTGGGGAGAGCTAATGGGTATCAGATGTATGTGATTAAAGTCAAGTGCCTGACTTTGCTTGACCCGAATAGCGGGACATGTCCAATGAGACATATAAAGGTTAGCTTCTTCCTTAGCCCAGTGTTTATGCAGAAAGGAGGGTGGGGGGAGTTGGACATTGGTGAATCCTATAAAATAGGATGGGGCATGGGTACCGGAAAGGGGAAATACTGCGTCTCACAATCGTTCGCCTCATCCCCACTCCCTGAAGACACCTCATCCAGGTGATCCTCCCGCACTGGTCTACCCCCAGGGTCTGGATCCAAAGGCGATGTTCGTGCCCTGGCCACCTGAGAGAGAGATCCCCAGGGTCTAGCAGGTGATACACCATTTGGTTTCTCACAGCGGGCACAAAGGGTTCTGGAAGTGGCAGTTTTGTTTTGACCTATCCTAATAACTGTCCAGTTTTGAAGATCAGGGTTGGACTTGCAGCAGAGGGGAGTGTTATTAATCAGGTTGGGTATGTGTTAGTACCGTCTCCAATTGTTTTGAAATTCTGTCTACCATTGAGGAGATTGATTGATGTGATGATCCCTCCCATCCCCCATCTCCCTCCCTGGCCATCTTGAGTATAGAGGTGGGGGATTATGGCTCTTCCCTGGGCATAGCGGGGAGTGTGCTGCAATGTTCCTGACTCAATTTCATTTTTATCATGGAACATAGCTGGTGCCGTTTCGATGTCAATTTTTTCCGACAGGAACAGGAATTCTGCCTAAGTATTTTACTTTGCTGCAATTCTGCCGAAAAAATCTTTATGGGGGTGTGTCGACGGAACTCCAGCGAGGTAAAATACTTCAGCAGGATTCCTGTAGGGAAAACAACGGGATACCATGGTGCCAAGGTTACACCATTTTGCATGGTGTAAAGCTTCAGAGTGTATCGACAAACTGTACATGTTCTACACGGATAATGTCCAGAGACAGTCAAGAATCTGTTCTTTCTAGGTAATCTGGAAAACTGTGAATGTACCAGATACTCCCTGAGATTTTTGGATCTCTTAAGGGCCATGCATGCAGTTGGCTCCTCTTGTGACCCATTCCCAGGAAGAGGCCTCTCCTTCCATCACTGCGGATTGGGATTTCAAAGTTTTAATGTTGCTATCGAGGATGCTGTACAGCCATACCTCAATGTACTGTGTACGATAACAAAAATAACAACTTGGTAAGTGCCTACATCCCGCCCAGCATAATAACGCATGCGGTCACAGGGTTGTAGGGTGACAGCATGACACGCCGTAGGATGAGGGAACGTTTAGTCGGCTATAAATGAGTCAACACATGCAAATTAAAAGACTATCTGATTTGCAGCTATTTAGAAACTGAGATCAACAGACGCGAGGACCACATTTGGGCATGCTACACTAGCACGCAACAGAGCAAGAAGTACTGTGCTCAGTTAGTATATAGAGTCAATATATTCATCTGTCATAAGGTCACCGTTACATGTGGCCATGGTGGGCTAAGCAGTAGCTTGAGTTGGGGTACTATGTAAGAAACCCTCAAGTACTTATTTGCCACAGCCTACTATGCATGGAGACTTTAACGTAGATACGATATTGGGAACTGCGGCTAGTGTTCTACTGGTCCGAATTTAGAAGATGTATATCTCATCTCTTTTTGGTGCATCATGTTTTCAACTATTTTAGAATTCCAACCCACATAGAGCCTTAAAAACATGGATCCCAGAAGCGAGGATGTTTTATCGGATAAGGTCAGTGCAATATAACACATGGGCAGGGATCTTTTTTAGAACACACATTAGATATTGTATTTTAATCCTAGATATGTGTAACATCTACACGCTTTACAATTGAAGGGTTTACCCTAATTAACGGTCCAGAAGAAGGCAAGTAGGATTCCAAGATGGCCGCCGACACCAGGTAGACGTGTGTCGACGGCGCTCCAAAACCTCCAACTCACTTAAGCGGTTCCACCACCCCTTATGTGCTGAGGAACTCAGAAAAACAGCGGCTGGCGCTTCCACGTACTTTCGAGCACCCGTAGCTGCTACAGCACCCAGCAGGAGAAGGGGAAACAAACGCGGCACGCATCGGAGGCCCGCGGGTGAAAGGAAACGCATCAGGCCTACCGTGCTGGGCAGGAGAGGGGGCGCTGCAGGCGGGACGAGATCACAGCCCCGTTCCTGTCCACACGCTGAGCAACAGACAGAGTGGTACGGCTTCGGGGGAGCGGATGTGTTCTTGGCCACACAGCGGGCTCTCCCACTGACCATCGGGCGGGTGCGGCTGGCTGAGCCTGCGACCCTCGGGGGCTGCCTAGATAGGCCCGCCGGGGAGGAGGAGGAGACCCGGCGGCGGGCTTCTGGGAAAGGAGGCACCCTCGGGACACACCGGCGGAGCTGCTGTCGGCCCGGCGGCGGAGCCTCTGATTGGAGTTCCGCGGGAGCCGGGCGCATGCGGGGGGGCCCGCGCAAGTCCTTGGGAGCGGCGGCGAGCTCCGGGCAGGAACACCAGCACGTGGAGCGGGGTGCAGCCCAGGGCGGCGAGAGGATATTACCAGAGCAGTGCGGTGAGCGGCGGGGGGAGCGGGGCCCGGGTGACATCTATGCTGGGCTAACATCGGCTGCCCCCATCTGATGTGGAGCCGGGCTACATATACCGGCCCGGGCCCGCGCGGCCTCATTGATGTACTGTCTTACTACACGCAACCTCAACAGGCCCTAAGGCAACGTTAAGCACTGCAAGGCTGGGGATTCAGGCCTGGTCAGGAGCAACTCCCTGGGGAGGCACGGGCAGGATCAGAGGGGATCTCCCTGTCTACAAGCCACAATTATGGCGGCTAAAAACAAGAGCAAGGCCAATAAAAGCGGTCAGTCTCAGGCGGACGCCCCAGGCTCCATCGTAGCACTTTGGGCAAGCAACGACGCAGCCAAGGAACGCAGGGCCACACAGGGGGGGGGGGGGGGGGGAGTATGGAGCAGGAGCACGCTGAGACACCGGAAGCGTCCGCACAAATCTCACACCAGGGTCTGCACAGGGAGCTGCTCTCACTTCAAGCATCCTTGGGGAAAACCTTTCAAGAGCAATTTCAATTAATGAGGTCTGACATCAACCAGGCGTTGGCCGAAATCAAGCAGGAAGTGAGTCAATTGGGGGGAGAGAACGGACATAGTCGAAAAAGGCCTGCAGGAGATAGGCAGAGAGGTTACGGAGAACAGTGAAGCAATCGAGAGGCTCAACATGGCAACGCGGAACTTGGAAATAAGAATGGAAGACATGGAAAACAGGTCTCGGCGGATCAACATCAGGTTGAAGCTCCTTCCGGAGACGGTGCAAGATAGGGACCTGAAGGAAACGGTTCAAGGAATTTTTGCGGAGCTACTGGGCGAGCCTTCACCTGATCGGATCGAGTTGGACAGGGTCCACAGAGTGGGCTTACTCAATAGGAACCCGAAGTCTAGGCCGTGGGACGTGTAAGCGGCGTTCACAAGATATGCTCAAAAAGAGGCAGTACTCAAGGCCGCTAGACAAAAAGAGCCGATATCCTTTAACGACCAACGTATTGAACTGTACCAGGATCTCACCAGCTGTACCCTGCTCAAAAGGCGACAATGGAGACGCCTAACCCTGAAAGGGGCCCCTAGAGGACCCTGACGTCTATGGAAACAAGGCGGGTCACCACACACGATAGAGGCGCCAGACACGAGGATGTATTCCCAAAGCTAGGGTTTTATTGCAAAGCAAAAGTCTCAGTTGGCCAACTCTGTCTCACGCCCCGCAACGTGCATCTCTAGACCTCGAGGGACGCAAGAGAGTGAATTACGTACATCAGTTACATATATACAAAATGCATATCAAACAATCAGCTATGACATGTTTAACACCCCTCTTTATTGGGTTTCTTTGAACTTGGTGTGATGATGGACATCTCCGACCACTATGACACCTTCAAACATCTATTCTAGTAACAATTTGCAATTTGTGAGTGTTAGGGAGAATTCTCTCTTTAGGCTGAATTTCCTAACCTAGTGAGTCCCCCAGCAGCTTTGCTGGATTTCTGGAGTTTGTTTTTTTCCTCCTGCCAAGAGTGAGACTCTTTTTTCCTCCCACTCTTGGACATGATTATGGTATTCCTTTGACTGGTAATGTGTTTTATGGGCTCCTTTACTCCATAGGGTCTCATGTGTTTTTCCTATGTGTGTTACACAGCACCCTCCGTGCAGTAACACAGGGGTGTCATAGTGACACCCCACCATAGACTCCATACCCTGGGACTGACTACTGTCTCCCAGGGCATGTAAAGTCACCATTGGCTTTACTAGTCCCAAATTATTAACAGAAACCAGTACAAACCATCATATTGTGGACGTACTGGTCGGGGCAATTCGATTGCCCCGGGGTCTGTTAGTCGAGGGGCACGTCTCCGTCCCCCCTGATCGAGTTTTGGCTGGTGGCAGTGGAAACTACTTTTTATATTCGACCTCAAATATTTTCCTATGGGATTTTCCCATTGTTCGAGGCTACCAACTTTAATTATTTAATTCTCATAGCCTCGAACCTACCGCCGGTTTATTTAATTAATATTAATTCGCCGGTTGGTATTTTTTTGCCAAGACTCGATTCTAAAATGGCGTTTGTGTTCTCTTCTGTGACTCCAACCCAAGTCGAGCCCTTTGTTCCACTTTTTGGCAGACTTCTCCACAGAAGCCTCCAAAAGTGGTGCCACTCTGTCTGGGTACCACAGGGGGTGTGGGAGGGGGTTTAGGCACCCTGGACTGAGTTACCTTGGTAACTCAAGTCGCACTCTTGTGTGATTGGCCCAAGTGGTGAGCCGGCTCACCACTTGGCATGTTTGAGTGACAGCTAGGCTGAGTGAATGGGGGTTTTCTGCATAAATGCAGGGCTTTGGGGACTGGAACTTCAGAAGTCGCCACAGGACCTGAGAATCCGACGAGGGAGAAGCTGAGCCGACCTACCACGACGACACCACTGGTGGAGCCCTGCAGAACCGACTCACCACTTCCCGACGACAGAGAAGATCTCCCGGCTGGAGAGGCTTCTTCCCCTGACTGGTGGGCACAACCAGTGTACCTTCCTTTCTTTGCACCCCAGCCCGATTTGTGGTCGAACTGCCCGTGCCAAGCACCCCGGCGGCCGGATAGCCACTCACCACTGAACCGCGAATCACCGGACCGCTCCTTGTACCTGAGAAACTCTGCGGCTGGTTTCTTCCCTGGCAGTGCGACAGACTCCTGTCTTCCTCCACGACAAGATCCCTCTTCCCCAGACGAAGCACCGACTTGCACCCGCTGCCAGGAACAACTGCCCCCGCTGGAGCGTTCTCACCACTTTAAGGTACCGTGTCCGCCAGGCCTCCCTTTCTAAAGATTGCTACAAGGTAATAATAACCCCTTAACCTTCTGGACTGGGCTGGCCGCCTTGACCCTCTAACTGGTCCCTTTCTTTGGTCCAACTCCTTTTTGAACCTTTACAAGACTCTTGTGCACTGCAACCGTGTGACCTTGGACACATTTCGTTTGGATCCTATGAAAGTGGATCCGGCCTCTTGAACTCTAACTTCACGGTTCTACTTTGCCTTTCCCTCTTGTTATGTTCTGATAAAAGTGTTGGGATCTGTTTCAACTTGTTCTCTGCTCTTCTCTCCCTTTTTAACAAACTATTAGAGTGCCATCTACGTTAAGCGCTCACCGATGTCTGAAAATAAGTGGGGCTTTACTTAAGACTTGTATAATATTCTTTTAAGGGAGTGTATATCTTTTAGTGACCGTGTTTTTAAATTGCTTATTATTAGTGCCTGTGTGTTTTTCTAGATGTGGTTTTAAATAAATAATTATATCTCTTTTACACCAAGCCCTGGTCAGTGTTTACTTGTTCTGCTGTGTTCTCTTGACCTATTGTGAATACTCTGTATACTGCCTAACTCTTCTTGAGTGAAGTCTGACTGCTCAGCCACAGCTACCAAGTGAATCTGTGTGGTACAGACTGCTACCAAGTGGGTTTACTGCCAAACACCTGTAGTCCTAAATCTTTTGCAGTGGTCCCAGAGGGAACTGCACAGGTTTCTGCCCAACAGTGAGTGCGTAGGCATCTTTTGGTTATTGAAAAGAACACGGCGCTTCTGTTCTTGGAAGCGAACTACATACGGGGGGAGTTGCATTCCGGACCTTGCTATCTATCAGGTGCTATTCGCGTCCTGGGAGCCCACATGCTCTCAGCGGGCTCAGCGAAGGGGGGCCGTTAGAAAAGCATAATTCAAGCCTTTAGCGGTATTATTCTAACATATTCTACCATATAACGAGACTGGCTGGCAGCTGTGAAATGATTAAATGCCCTGCAGCTCTGCTTCAAGGCTACATTAAGGAGGGAGCCGGGCATTCTTCCTGGCGCTGCCTACGTTTGTGTTTCAGTGAACTCTCGTTATCCTCACGGCCCTGTGGCCTTGTCCTTTTCACATATGGACAACAATGTTCTACAGTCGAGCAGTGTAAGCGGAAAATATACTGCGAAGCAATAGGAACAGAAAGCAATGGTAAGAAAACAAAATGGCGATTCTTGTTACATCAAAATGGCCGTTCATTGGCAAACTCGAAAACCTATATTCTGTCGTATCGTGCATGAGACGGTTGGTCCACGGCCACCAAAATGAGTTTGCGGTCTGAAAGTAGAGGTATCCGTATTTCAAGACTGACAAACCCACCTTTGGCCGTATGCCAAACGTCTCATCTATTTATTGAAACCTCCTCTAGTGATGATGAATCTGAAGTACTTATATCTGAGTCTTGCATGCTATCGTGGATATCATTGTCTTCATCAATATCTATTGTCATCAACTCTTTCACTGCTCTCATCTCATTTGGGTCTGGGCTAGTTCGATCATGAGGTTGTTTTTTCTTTGTTATCATATGCATGCATCCTTCCGTACATCCCTCAGTTACCTCTGCACAAACTATGGGTAAACAATGTATACAACAACAGCACGTTAGGAATATTCCGAACACCACTACTAATATTGAGATCAACTTCCATCCCCAAGATCGTAGTATTCCCCAAAACCAACATCCTATTCCCAAGCTCCCTTCTCCCGTGGGGAGTTCAGAGCTTAGAACGTGCATTTTCTTTATTGCTTCAAAGATCGTGGGGGAATAGTCATCGACATAAACGCAACATGCTGATCCCACTATTTTGCAAATTCCCCCACGATCAACCAGGATTACATCGAGAGCCATTCTATTTTGCAGCGTCATTAACCTGATTCCTCTTTCTTCCAACGTCATGTTAAATAATATATCTGTTGTGTTTATTGTATTCTTTAGGATTCTGGACAGTCGCCTTATATTATAGGAGTTCACTATCTGTCCTAAGAATGGAATGAATGATTTCGCTACATCAGTTGCTATTAGAACACCTTCGTCAGTCCTCTTGACTCTAGTTCTGGATCATCTGGCCATGGCTGCTGTTTCTAAGAGGAATACTCCTGGGAACAGTAGCCCTAGGTAACATGTACCTCCCCAGTTTCTGGGCAACCAAGGGTATGCTTTCTCTCCACATATAAAATAAACTGGATCACCTACGTATACTGGTTCTATTTCCCATTTTAGTACCACTGTATTCATACAACCAGTATATGTTCCGACTGAAAAAGAGCCTTTCTTTTTTAGACAAAAAGGGACAGTTCTTGGGCTATAATTCACAGTGTAAGATGGTGGAATTGCATCTGTGTCCCCTTTTGTTCTTACACAAAACGTCATTACAGATGTTTTTTCTGGCTGGGACAATCTATCTCGCCTATTTTGTCGTGTTATCTTCCGTGTACTTTTCCTCGTGGGCTCTGGGGCTATTACTTGTGCTTTATGGAAAATGGAACAACCCACAGGCTTCATTATTATCTCCTCAAACTCATTCATGTTGGTTCTGTCTAATTGACCCGTATTACTCTCATTCCACTTCCCATAGAACATTGCACCTAAAGATGCACTACATGCAGAACTTAATGGTAATGGCTGCACATACCACCCTATTCCTTTTCCGGCATGCTGTGGTAAATGCGCACATACCCAGCAGTTTGTTTTCTTCAGGATTGCATGTGTCATGTTCATTATCAGTAGTAAGGTGTTATTTCCAAAACCTTCCCTGTGTTTTTCTTCCATTGGGGGTAGGGTATAAGTGATCACCTGAACCGGGCTTTCAGTAGTGGATATATTAATTATTGGTAAAAACATTTCTAATGGGTTGTATTATTTCTACTCACCATAATATTAGGGCTGTCGATATTGGTGCTACCACGCTCATAAGGCATATTATTATCGTTAGTGTCAGCATACAGTTTGTTTTACCATGCGTTTTTCTTAAACTTATAGTCTTTATAACTGACTCATTCTCAGCGGTTGTAGTGCAGGAGGAGGCTGGAACCGGTCCCGGCATGTTTCTCGCCGTCCTTCTTCTTCCTTATCACAGTTCGTTGTGGATATCTCTCTTTGTCGCGCTTGCTCTGATGTCTATAAGTTCAATGGAATTCTCACAGTTCAGTTTTGCCTGTCCTTTTTAGCCTGGATTCGATTATTCGTTTTTAGGCGAGATCACTTGTCCCTTCTTATACTGCTCAGAGGTCCTTTGATCAGTTATCGCCTCAGTATCCTGTGCGCCCAGCTTGTCTGCTCTGATTCTGGACACATGTACTGTTAATCAATTATCTCACTTGCCATAGTACCATGTGCGCCCAGTTTGTCCGTTCTGGTTCAGGACACATGTACTTTTTATGATCGCACCGAGGAGCCGCGAGTCTTGAATTGTCCGACTTGCACAATTCTCACGCTTCTCTCCTCTACACCCCTGGTTCCTTCTCCGTCCATGAGCTGAACCAGAGGTTGACAAACAACAAAAAAAAAAAACTTTGTCTTCCGAGGCCACAGGTTGTATCGCCTTGCTCCTGGTATCGTATGATCCGTGAAGAGTGCCGGTGCACTTTCAGATTCAGGCTTGAAGTCAGCCTGTGGCGCTACTGCAGGTGCTGGTGTGCGCCGCGCCAATGATGCAAATCCGTTTTTTGGCGTGCTGGCAAGTGCTGGTGGGCGCCAAAGGGGTACACGATTTGGTTTTGCTGGTATCTGCAAGGCAGATTTCACGTCGGTCAGTAGTGATGTCGATTCTGCTGGGCAACGTTGGGGCACTTTTTGCCCTTCCCCCTTTTTGGCAATCGTCTCAGGCTTTGTTTCGAGTTTCACTTCACGTTTTGGCAGATTAGGTGGCTGCTCACTGGCAACAGTTTCTTTCGTTTCTGGGACCGCTGTCTCTTTCCGGTCAGCAGTGTCAGGCAAGACTTTCAGTAGAGTTGGAATCTTTTTGGCATGGGTGGCATGGATCCACGACTTCCTTCCATCCACCCATATTGCCGTCTGCGTCGCTAAAAGTACTTGATGGGGCCCACGCCACCTGGGTGCTAATGATGACTTTATTTCAAGGTTTTTTAGCAGCACCCAGTCTCCTGGCTCCAGCGCGTGCCCCGGACCGGTTTACCATGCTGGTAATGCCTCCTGCACCTGCTGATGAATCAAACGCAATTTCTGCATTAAAAGGCCACAATAAGTACTAAGCACAGGATGTTCTATCTCACCGAGTCGTTTTGGCTGAGGTGCGCACCAAACATTTGCCGGCCTCCCCATTACGATCTCGTATGGGGAGAGCCCAGTTTTAGCCTGTACAGACGTACGCATGCATAATAGTGCTATTGGTAATGCATCCACCCAACTCAACTTGCTTACCGCACAAATCTTGCTAATCTTTGATTTAAGAATCCCGTTGTGCCTCTCTACAAGACCGGCAGAACCCGGATGCCTTGAACTATGGAATCTCTTATCAATCTGGAGACCAGCACATATCTGACATATCTGTAATACCACTGCACCCACAAAATGCGGTCCATTATCAGACCATAGGACCCGGGTCAAGCCAAATCTGGAAAAATACTCCTTCAACATTACTTTTGCCGTAGTCATTGCTGTGCAATCTTTTAAAGGATATGCCTCCACCCACTTACTGAATGCACAGATTACCACCAAGATGTATTTTAAGTTTTGGCACCTCTCCATCTCTATGAAATCAAAATGAACTACCTCAAAAGGCATGGAGGGTGGGCCAAAACTGCCTGTTGGTGTCACTGTTCCCTTTCCTACATTGTGTTGTAAACACGTGATACAGTTCTGCACCAACCTCTCTGCATTCTTTTTTATGTTTACATTCTGCCATACTGTAGAAAGGTGCTGTATCATTTTCTTGGCACAGATGTGCGTAGGGCTGTGGGCCATTGTGACCATTGCAGTCACATATGAATTTGGCAACATCCAGTTTCTAGTTCCCTTGTCCACCCAACAACCCTCCAAATCCAACTCAGCAGATCCCTCTGCCCATCCCTGTATTTCATCCGCGGTAGCCTCGGCATGCATTTCTTTGACAGTCGCAACTCCATCTTCTATCATACAGGCTACCTTCTCTGTCTGAACCGTCATCATCTTGGTATTCAAATCAGTGGCAGTTTGTTTCGCAATTCTGTCTGCAAACACGTTTCCCTCTCCTATTTTGCATGTTACTTTTTTATGTGCCTCGCATTTCACTATTGCTAGGCGCTTTGGAAACTTGAGTGCAGACAGCAATCGTACAATCAAAGGGCCATGTTGAATTCTGGCACTATGTGATGTCAGAAACCCTCTCTCAGCCCAGAGTCGACCAAAGTTATGAACCACTCCAAACACGTACTGACTATCAGTATATATATTCACATTCAAATTTTCAGAAATCTCGCAGGCTCTGATTACTGCTATTATTTCCGCAGCTTGTGCTGAATTATAGGGGATTCTTTTACTTTCTACAACACTCTCTAGGGTAGTGATAGCGTATGCGGCAGTTGTCGTGCCATCTGGTAATTTAAAACATGAGCCATCACAAAATAACTCTCCATCCGGCTCTTTCTGTGGAATATCACTTAAATCAACTCTCCCCTTGGTTTCTTCCTCAGTACCATTAAGCAATCGTGGGGGGGTGATTCATTCTTCTTATTTCCTTTATGGTTAGTGGCATTCATTCTGCAGGATTCAAAGCGCTACACCTCATAATTTGGATATGGGGCACGAACAAGATAATCTCATATCTTGTCAATATAGCAGAGGTGAGGTGTTGCGTCTGTGTCCTATTTAATAGAACGTCTATGGCATGTGGCACCATCAAAATTAAAGTGTGCCCCAATTCCATCCCTTCCGTTTGTTTCACTGACGCAGCAGCTGCCGCCGCGACAGATCGCAAACATCGTGGTAGTGCACGCGCTACAGGGTCCAGCGCAGAAGAAAAATAGCCGCACGGCCTATTCCTTCCACCTAGTTCCTGTGTCAAAACCGCCAATGTACATCCTTCACTTTCACACACAAATAGTCTAAAAATGTTCTTATAGTTCGGCGTACCCAAAACTGGAGCCGAGCATAATGCAGTTTTCAATCCATCAAATGCTCTCTGACATTGCTCATCCCACTGCAAAGGCATAATCACATCTTTTCTAGTCAAATTCACTAATGGTTTCACAATTAACGCAAAATTACCAATCCATTGTCGGCAATATGAAGCCATGCCTATTATGGCTCTGACTCCTTTTTGTGTATTCGGAATAGGCATACAAGAAATACTTTCTATGCGTTCTGGCGTTAGTCTTCTCCCTCCTTTCGAAAGTAGGTAGCCCAAATAAGCCACCTCCTTTCGATTATACTGAAACTTCTTCAAACTAGCTATGGCCATGTGCCGCTAGGTGTGACAGTAGTAATACAGTGCTTTCTTTACAAATCTCCTCTTTGTCTGCAGCTAGCAATAAATCGTCTATGTATTGCAAAAGTACACAACCCACGGGTAATTCCAGCATGTCTAGCTGTTCTTTTAATGCTCTACTGTAAATACTTGGACTTTCCGTATAACCTTGCGGAATCCGCGTAAATGTAAATGATCGTCCTCCTAATGTGAACGCGAACAAATATCTACTGTCCATGTCCACTGGAATACTAAAGAATGCGTTTTTCAAATCTATTACACTAAAATATTCTGCTGAAACAGGTATCATTGTCAATATTGTAGTAACGTCTGGCACTAGAGGAAATTGCAGATCTATAACCTTATTCAATGCGCGTAGATCAATTATGAAACGGTATGGTACCTCATTACCTCCTTTTTTATAAACCGGAAGAATCGGGCTGTTGCAGGTATTACCTGTGATTTCCTCTATTACCCCTAATTTCACCAAATCAGTAACAATACTCTTCAATCCCTTCTCACCTTCAACCGAAATTTTGTATTGGGGTATTTGCGGTAGGGTAACACCTTCTTTTAAAATAATCTTTACTGGCTCTATCTTTAAACATCCCACATCGTTGTCATGCATTGCCCATATACAGGTTGGTACTTTACTTAGTTCCCCTGGTAACGCTTCGGACATGAATTCTGACACAGGGGCATCGTGTGGCCATATTGTTAGAAACACTCCGTCTGCCGTGCAATGTATAATAGAACCTAGTTTTTTCAACAAATTTAATCCCAACAAATTTTCTCCACAATTTTCTGTTAGAAGGAAAGGACAATGTTCGGTAAATGGTCCTATGGTAACTGGGACTGGTTTGGACACTGGGTTTATGACTGGTGTACCTGCGAACCCTACGGAAATATTCTTTTGCCCTGACAGTGGTATATTCGGAACCAAGTGATGGTCTATTGAACACTTCTGTGCTCCTGTATCTACAAGAAAGCGATGCTCCTCATTCTCGGCTCTCATTTCTATGTAGGATCCTCTCTGATTCACGGGAATAGACACTGGTTCCGACCCCTGTCCTGGGCTGTCCTATTGGGGAAATAACACATCGTCCGATGTGCAATCATTACTATTACTGTAATACGTGTTTGGCTGTGTATCGAAAACATTTACACTCTTCCCTCTATTTCCCCCACTCTGATTTCCATATTGTTGATTTTGCTGTCCCTGACTCTGGTTTGGGCATTTTGGTTTTGGCCTTGGTTTTGATTATCTCCGTTATGATGATGCTGCTACATACTATTCCTATTTGGTCCATTCGCTCCTGGGTGTCCTCTATGCTGTCTCCTCTGACCAGACCCATTTCTATTCTGTAGATGCGGGCATTGCGCTCGCCAATGTCCTTCCTCTTTACAAATAAAGAAACTAAACTAAACAATATGCACACTGATTCGGCCCCACTGTTCCCCCATGCATATTCAAACTACTCCTTCCTTGTGCGGTCGCCCTCTATTATGTCCTACTACTTGCTGCATTAATACCTGTGTTCTAATTAGACATTCCTTCAAGTCTGCCCCCACCTGTTTTAGCAACAATAATTCGTTCACCATCTCCTTCTGCCCCGGCGATGGTAACTGCTGCAGTTTATTATGCGACCCCTTTTCCCCCTTCTCAGGTCTCCCGACTTCCCTACTCCCGTACCCAGGTGTAGTAAACATTTCGGCATAGTCATTATCTAATTCATCTTTAAGCTCAAAAAGTCTTTACACATGTTCTCTCACTTCTTCATCCCTCTCCCTACAGAGTGCCAATGCATTCAAATCTAACAATCGCTGCAGTGGTAATTTCCCAATTAGCTGTTTCCATCTCTCCACCAAATATTTACCCATGCATTCCAAAACTACCTGTCTTTCGTTGCTTCTACGAAAGTCATATATCGAAGCCAATGTTGCCGTCCCATCATTCCCGTCTATATACATCTCTGCCTGTTGCTGCAATTCCACCTTCCTTTCTTTGCTGATTGCGCTGCGGGTTACCCTTGTGCACTCCCGTTTGTCAGTCCCGCCTCTTGCCCCTGTGGTTTCAACTTCAACCCCGGGAGGAACGGACGGTACCGAGTCTGTGTCCAAGGCGGGAGGTGCGGATGGGACAATGGGAACAGCGAGTGCCTGTTGTGGGCCTGGTTGGCTAGTAGGAAGTGTTAAGTGCACGGTCTGTGGCTGTGGGAGGGCTTGAGCTACCGGAGGGGGAGCTTGGGCTATGGGCGGGGTCTGGGCAAGAGCTACTGAAGTGTCTGGTCTTACTTCTGATCTTGGGCCTTGTTTTGTATGGGTCAATATATTTTCGAACAATTCATCTGCCATGTGTAATTCTCGTTGTGGGTATATCTTTTCTATATTCAACTGGTCACGCCTGCCTGCCCTTCTTAGACTCTCAGTCCACTCCTCCTCCTCTTTTTCTTCCGCTACCTCACCTTTTGATTTATGCATGCGCGCATGCTTTGCTCTGCTTTTAAATCGGAGCATTGCTTCCTTTCTCCAGTCTTTAATAGTCTCAAATGCTGCAGGACGCGCTTTCTTTCTTATCAACACCCTTTCCAAGTTATCTATCCTCGCCATCTCAAAACTACCATTAATCGGCCACTGATGGTCTTGTTGCTTTCCGGTTTGCCTATGCCTAGTCTCACAGAATATTATCGCACCCACTCCATACTTCACATACATCTCATACGCCGACATTCCCCCAGGTGGTACAATTTGGCCATTTTCCAAACCCTGCTAAGGTGGACAATACCCCAGGCATGTTTCAACATTTCCCCTGGTTAATCAACCATACCTAGGGCGTTTGATTTTGCAAAGTCAACTCTCAACCAATATCAGGATACTTTGAATCGGGGAATGACTGACCTGATAAATCAAGTCGTCTGTATACCGACGCACCAAAGGACGTCGGGTCTGCGTTTCTTGGCTTCCGCCTCATTTCGGGACCCTCGCCTCCTTGTTCTCTAGTCAGGCACGTCGATCAGGGATCAGATGTGTGCAGATCTGCAAAGGTGTCTCATCACTTTTACAGGGCGCCCCGAACACCTCTTGATCCCGGCTCGATCGTCCCGTCCTCGCCGTTCTCTGCCTTTCTCAATTACAACGTTACGCGAAGGAACAAGTGGGAGAGGGTCCCTATTCGGGTGCCATCTTGAAAGGGGCCACTAGGGGACCCTGACGTCTATGGTAACAAGGCGGGTCACCACACACGATAGAGACGCCAGACACGAGGTTGTATTCCCAAAGCTAGGGTTTTATTGCAAAGCAAAAGTCTCACGCCCCACGACGTATATCTCTAGACCTCGAGGGACGCAAGAGAGTGAATTACGTACATCAGTTACATATATACAAAATGCATATCAAACAATCAGCTATGACATGTTTAACCCCCCTCTTTATTGGGTTTCTTTGAACTTGGTGTGATGATGGACATCTCCGACCACTATGACACCTTCAAACATCTATTCTAGTAACAATTTGCAATTTGTGAGTGCGTAGGCATCTTTCGGTTATTGAATAGAACACGGCGCTTCTGTTCTTGGAAGCAACCTACATACGGGGAGGAGTTGCATTCCGGACCTTGCTATCTATCAGGTGCTATTCGCGTCCTGGGAGCCGACATGCTCTTAGCGGGCTCAGCAAAGGGGGGGCCGTTAGAAAAGCATAATTCAAGCCTTTAGCGGTATTATTCTAACATATTCTACCATATAACGAGACTGGCTGGCAGCTGTGAAATGATTAAATGCCCTGCAGCACTGCTTCAAGGCTACATTAAGGAGGGAGCCGGCATTCTTCCTGGCGCTGCCTACGTTTGTGTTTCAGTGAACTCTCGTTATCCTCACGGCCCTGTGGCCTTGTCCTTTTCACATACGGACAATAATGTTCCACAGTCGAGCAGTGTAAGCGGAAAATATACTGCGAAGCAATAGGAACAGAAAGCAATGAGCAATGGTTAGAAAACAAAATGGCGATTCTTGTTACATCAAAATGGCAGTTCATTGGCAAACTCGAAAACCTATATTCTGTCATATCGTGCATGAGACGGTTGGTCCACGGCCACCAAAATGCGTTTGCGGTCTCGAAGTAGAGGTATCCGTATTTCTAGACCTAAAACCCTGAAGCTTAAAGAAAAGGGGATTAGATATAAGTGGACCTTCCCCTTTGGGCTTGCTTCGAGTGGGCTGGTTCTCAGAAGCGGATAACCACGATGCAGGAAGGAGCAGACCTACTTCAACTTGAACTGGATCAAGAGCTGTTCGGGGAGTCGAGGGTGTCGGGCCCGAGCGGCTCTTCGGAGGTGGGAAGTGGTGTCCGAACCAGGCCATGGGAATGGTCACTGGTCGGCGAGGGGAAAAGGAGGAGGCCCGTGCGGCGGAGGCCCCCCGGGAAGGGAGTTGATGTGGAGCCAGCGGCGGTGGAGTGATCCGGACCAGAGGAGAACTGATCGGGTATTTGAATAATCTCAGGGGGTGGTGGACACAAAGGCTGTTTTTGATCACAAGGAGGAGAGAGGGTGCTAAGAGCAAACGTCATGGGATCACCAAGGGCGAGGAAGCCTGGGGGGGGGGGGGGAGGCGGGAAGACCAAGTTTTAAGGTCATTAGGGGTTGGGAGGGGGGCGGGAGAAGGGGGAAGGGATCCTCAGGTGCTGCCCGAGGGGTAACAGACATGGGGCAAATGAGTGGGGGTGGGGAGCTGCTGGGGGGACTTGAACGGCGGGGGCAAGTGTCTAATCACAATTCAAGTGGGTAACGCATAATGTTAGGGGCCTCAATACCCCGCTGAAAAGGAAAAAGCTGGAGCAATTTACGAAGTGGGGAAAAACAGACTTTCTGGGATTACAAGAGACATATCTGCTTCGCAAGGATCAGAGTCGCTTAAGGTTGAGAGGGTTTGATCAGGTGTTTCAGGCATCTGGTCCCACGAAATCGGGGGGGGGGGGTGACGCTGGCCATCAGGGGCACAGTGATCTTCCGTTTGGAGGACACCCTAAAGGACAAGGAGGGTAAGTTTGTTATGGCAAAAGGCACAATCGCGGAGGAGATGTATACAATAGGGGTGATTTATGCGCCCAACACAGGGCAGGACTCCTTCCTCTGCGACCTCATGGGGAAAATGGGTGACTGGGCAAGAGGCCAGATAATCGTAATGGGGGACCTGAATATAGCATGGGACAAGGTTAAAGACAGGTCAGGAGGGACTAAAAGCCGTGGGGGAGGGGTGGTAGCCTCGGCGGGACTGCGGGTCAAAGTGGAGAGCGTAGAGTTGAGGGATGTCTGGACGGAATTGAAAGGGGACGAGGAGGGCTACACATTCCTTTCTGAAGTTCATGGGACCCAGTCCAGAATTGACTACATCTGGATCTCGGCCAATCTGGTGGGTAAGGTCAAAGAGATAGAGGTTGGGCCCATGGGAATAGCAGATCATAAAATATTGTCGATGCAGCTGGAACTGGGAAAGAGGAGGAGGGGGATGTGGGGTTGGAAATACCCGGAACACCTGCTGAGGGACCCTTTGGTAAGGGAGGAGATAGAGGGTAAGATGAGAGAGTTCCTTGATAACAACAAGAGAGGGGACACGGGTGAGGATATAAGATGGGACGCGTTTAAGGCCACATTGAGGGGGGAAATTATAGCATTTAAGGCACAGAGGCAGAAACAGCTACAGTCCTTGGAGTCCCGGCTAGAAGCGGAAGTTGAGGAAGCGAGAGGCAGGGTAGCGGCGAACCCCAGCAGGACTAACCAGAAGGACTACAGGAGGGCAGTGGGACAATTGGGGATCCTTCGGACCAAAAAAGCAGAGGGGGCCCTGCTTTTCGTGAGGCAAAAATTTAATGCAAGAAGGAATAAGGCGGACGCCCTGCTGGCTCGCCTCATTCGGGGAGCTGCCTCTAGAAACACAATCACGGCTCTAAACTCAGATGAGGGGGAAAGGGTTACTCAAATAGAAGATATTCAAGAGGCCATGGCTGAATTTTACGAGACCTTGTATGCTTCACAGCACCCCTGCGGCCAGGCCCAGGAGAAATTCCTGGAAAGGGTTAACCTGCATAAAATTGAGGGGGACGCCCAGACTGGTCTACAATAAAAGATAACGGAGGAGGAAGTGAGGGGGGTTATTCGGAAGCTGCCCGCAGGTAAGGCCCCTGACCCTGATGGGTACACTGCGTCCTTTTATAAGACCTTTGCCGGAGTGCTGGTTCCACAGTTGACTTACCTTTTCAACTCTTTTTTTTTTAGGTAGTGGGCAAATCACCCCGTCCATGAAAGAAGCCAAGATTTCTCCGATTCTGAAAGAGGGTAAGGACCCTCTCGAAAGATCCTCCTATAGGCCAATAGCACTTATTAATGTAGACGCAAACATCCTCACTATGATCCTGGCGAATAGGCTCGAGGGGCTTCTACCAGATCTGATCCATCAGGATCAGGCGGGATTCGTGAAGGGGAGGCAGACAGCGGACAATATTAGAAGGGTGGCCCATCTGGTGGAAAAGGCGGAAAAGACTCGTACCCCGGCAGCACTTCTGTCCTTAGACGCTGAAAAAGCGTTCGACCGGGTGGAGTGGTCCTTCCTTTTCAAAACCATGGAAAAAATGGGGTTAGGAGGCGCTTATTTACAGATGGTCAAGGCGAACTATGAGGGTCCGCGAGCGAGGGTGGTGGTTAATGGGACTTTGTCTAGATCATTCCAACTCCAAAGAGGTGCAAAACAGGGATGTCCCATATCGCCCCTGCTATATGCGGTTTACTTGGAGCCCCTCCTGCAGGCAATTCGGGAATCTGAAGGAATACAGGGAATACCGTTTGGGGGTAGGCAGCACAAGGTGGCGGCCTTCGCGGACGACATGTTGCTTGCCCTGACAAATCCCATAGAGTTGAGTTTGCAATGTAGGCTACTACTAGAAGACTTTGTGGAAGCATCCGGATTACGCATTAACATGTTCGTCATAAGTCCGAATTGATGGACCTGACATTGGCAAGGGAAGAGAGGGAGGAGTTAAAGGGGACAACGCCCTTTGCCTGGCGACCGGGGGGAATTACGTACCTGGGGGTGAGAATCACTCCGGCTCTACGAGGATGGTATGCAGCAAACTACCCCCCACTCCTGCAAAGAATTAAAAAAGACCTCCTTAAATGGCGGAACTTGCAGATCTCCTGGTTGGGAGGCTAGAGGCACTTAAAATGGTTACTCTGCCGAGGCTGCTCTACCTCTTCCAGGCTATCCCTCAAGCAGTCCCGGCCAGCTTCTTTAAGGAGCTCCAGGTGGTAACAAACGAGTTTATATGGGAGGGAAAAAGAGCAAGGGTGGGTAGGATGCAACTCACGGCCCAGAGGAAAGGGAGGGGGGACTAGCTCTTCCCAACCTCCGTCAATATTACGAAGCGGCCCAGCTAAGGGTGATTAGGGAATGGCTGCGGGAGGGGGAAGGAAAACACTGGGTTCGGATGGACAGAGCAGTCACGCGACACAAATTGGGGGAGGTTTTGTGGCTACCCAGACAGCATCGGCCGGGCCATATGTACCTGAGCTCTATCACCAAACTAGTTGCAGATAATTGGGACAGACTGGTCCAACGTAAGGAAATCACAACCTACCCATCCCCCTTCACCTCCCCATCTTCAATAATAAAGACTTCACCCCGGGGTTGGAAAGAGGGGCATTCCGGTACTGGCGGGAGGGAGGCTACCGTTGGATGCGGGACATGTTTATAGGAGGGGTTATCAGCTCTTTTGTAGATTGTAAAAGGGATTTTGCACTGGGGGAAGGTGAAAGGTTGAGATACTCACAGCTGCGACATTGGCTCCTATACCCAATAAACAAGGAGGCGGCTACTAGATCACCAACCCTTTGAGAAATTCCTGATGACCAACAACGGCTCGAAAGGCCTTATTTCGCAGCTTTATAAGATCTTGGATGAGGCTACCCCGAGACCGCAATGGGCATATATGGGAAGGTGGAAAAAATTCTGGGCAGGGAAATAGAGAAGACGGAGTGGGAAAATCTATGGAGTAAGATCCCTAAACTAGCGAGAGCCTCGCAAACCCGGGAGGCCTGGTATAAAATATTATATGGATGGCACTATACTCCAGCCCGGCTGCGCAGGATCTACCCAGATTCGTCGGGAATTTGCTGGAGGGGATGCGGCCAGGAGGGCACTGCGGAACATATTTGGTGGCGATGCCCAAAAATAGCCCCGTTCTGGGGAGACATTAAGCAGGCGTTGGAACAAGTGTTTGGGGCAGAGGGAGGCATACCCCCGGAATGGTCACTATTAGGCCTGAGGCCAGCAGAAGGGCCGGCGGGTTCAAGGGGCAGGGAAAGAGCGAGGGTGATGCTCACTCTGGCAGCAATGACAATCATAGCCCAGAGATGGAAGAGCTCGAACATACCGATGTTTCAAGACTGGTTGCGTAAAGTCTGGGAGATAGTAGCGATGGAATGGGCCTCCTATGCAATGAACAATACAATACAGGGCTTTGCAGGCGAGTGGGGTGAGGTCCTTTCCTTTCTCAGAGATGATTTCAGGATCGGGTGGCGCCCGCAACGTTTAAGACT
This sequence comes from Ambystoma mexicanum, assembly GCF_040938575.1. Lineage (NCBI taxonomy): Eukaryota > Metazoa > Chordata > Amphibia > Caudata > Ambystomatidae > Ambystoma > Ambystoma mexicanum. The sequence continues at coordinate 171,051,757 of NC_090924.1, read as the reverse complement.
TTTGGATCTGGAATGACCCCGAATAGACACTTTGTGGTGACAGGGAGCTACAGAGACTTTGAAGCAGCACCAGGGGAGGGGGGAAGGGAGGGAGGGGGGAGTTATGGAGATTGTTAAAGTTGCAGAAAAATTCAATAAAGGGAATAAAAATAAAAAAAAAAGCAAGTGAAGTTTTTCTTCTGCCGAAATGCCCTAAAAAATTGAAGCCAGACTAAATATGTGTTAAAATAAAGACACAACGGGACCAAGTGAAATCCCAGAAGCTTCTCATATAGAATTGTGTTTACACTTATTGTAGGTGTAGACATGTGTAGACCCTGAGTAAGCTAATCACTCCGGGGGAGAACAGATATGTGCAATACATTTCCCAATTAGAAGTTTGGGATTTAATAAAGAATTGTACAGAACTGTAAGAAAATAAGAAATCAAGATATGAGATAAATGAAATTGGAATACTTTTGAAAGATGGAATGATTTGCGTTTTTATGTCTATGTTAAAATGTTTTTCAAGATTTGTACTCCGACATATGCACTTGGTTACATGCACTAGTACTTTAACTGTTTTTATTGAACAGTGTAGAAGGTGTACTGTAGGTTAGGAGATGACGGGTTTGAGTTGTTATTTAAAACCTGTATAACTACATTGTGATGTATTTAGAATTACATCCTATTTAGGGTCTGTGAGAAGACCCGATTTTGTACTTTCGTAAATCTATGTGTTTTAAATAGATTTATTTATTTTTGTTTGATTAAATAAATGCAGAGTTTTTTTAATCTATGTGTTTTTCTATTGGTTAACAGTGGCCTGGTTTTTCTGTGGAAGAGAGTTAAATAAAATGAAAATATTTATATGTTAGGGGCCCTTTTGTGGTGCATTGCATTGCCTCTCTGCAGCTTTGCGCTTGCTTTTCGAAGCGGCTAAGTCGGAGTCATACCAGGAGTTGCATTTGGAGGCAGGCTTCATGCAGATCCCCATGACGGGGTCCAGGGTGTTCGAGGTGGAGGTTAGCTAGGACAGAGTCAGAAGGAGAGTCTAATGAAGGGGGTGCAGGAGGCATGAAGGAATATGCAAATGCAGAGACTGACACTCGCTACATCGGTCCAAACGAAAGACTGGCAGTGCAGGTAGAGGCATCACGGAACATGGTAGGTCAAGATGGGAAGTGAGGAGAGAGTGGTCAGACCAGGATAGAGGGGTATCGAGAAGAGTAGAGAGGGGGGATGTCTGTTGAGATGAGAGCATCCAAGGTGTGTCCGGCAGAGTACAGAGATAAAGCCTGTAATTTGGTTGAGCTTATGGGGGCCTTCTCTGCTTGTTTTCAGTGCAACTGTAAGCACAGAAAGTCCACTATTAAGTGCTGGTTCAATGAAGCTTGTTAGGAGGCCAAGAGATTACTTCTTGGAGCTCTGAAATGCCCTTTGAGGTCCAAAAGGGAAAATATTCAGCCCAGATCTCATTATTGCGATACTCTGGATGGGCAGAAATCTGAGCTTGAAGATGTGTAATTATAATTATTATAATGTAGCATAAGGTGACTTGTTGGAGGCTGTCTCATCGAACAACTCTAAGAAATTCTGGGAATTTGTGTCTGATAAGTGATTGAGAAGGGCCCAGGAAACATATGTAGATGCCAGGGCTTCGGTTAATCAATTTTACACCTTGTATTGAGGTCCCACAGAGGTGTCTGAAGGGATTGAGCTCACCCCCAATTTGATCTACACTCCTGAAGGAGGTTGTCACTGCACCATAATAGTGCGCCAGGTCCTGATGTTATTCCAGCTGACCTTTACCAAGATCTTATAGATCTTTTGGTGCCGTTGTGAACAATTTCCTTCAATGCTATCTTGGAGTCTGGATGCTTTATTGGAATCACGCAATCATTTCCCCTATTTTTAAAAAGGGAGACCGTGTTAGCCCACTTTCTCACAGGCCCATTTCACTGCTGAATACCCCTTTTAAAATCTTCTGGGCCGTCTTCAGGTTTGGATTACTGACAATTCCATTCTGTCAGATATACAGTTTGGGTTGAGACCGGAGTGGGCACAGCCGACCAGGCTCTGAATTTGCACTTGATCGTTGCATACTCATTTTTTGTAAAGGTAGAATCTATTTTCCTGGTCTTCATGTACCTGAGCACGGTCTTCGCTAAAGTGAATAGGGCTAAATTGTGGGGTGTGCTCGTGTCCATGAACTGCCCAAGGGAGATTTTGCTGCACTCCAGGCTATCTCCAGGGAGAATCAAGCCTGTGTTTGCTATGGGAAAGCAGGGCAATGCACATCATTATTTGAGGTGAACATGGGGGTTGCCAGGGCTGTGTTTTGGCTCTTTTCTTATTTAAGCTGTACATAAATGGACTGCATGAGGCCCTGGTGAACTCCCCGCTGATTATCCCAGGGCGGGTAGAAGGGCTTTTCCCATTTTGGCCTACCGTGATGATAGTGCTTATTGCCCAACCCCAAATACGTTGCAAAAATGGATCTAGGTCTATTTAGAATGTATGACTTGGACCTTAAGATTGCTTTTGTTGAAACTTTTTTTCAGCAAGAGCCATCATGTACAGATAAAACGCACATAAAGCACATGAGTACAAGCCATTATAAAATTCCATAAAAACAAGTTAAAAATTGGAAATACTAGTAAAGGGTTGTTGAGTTACAATTAGTTAAAACTAACAAGTTTCTCCTCATGTTCCAAGCCTGTCGAATGTACAAAGACAAAAAATACAATATTCAAATTATCAAAAGATTTGCAATGGCGCATAGCCTCTAGTTGTTCTCACCCCAAGGAGAGTAAACCATGAAACCAGATATGTTCTCCTAAGCTTCTTTAGACCTGGACCAAAAAAGGAGGAAGTGAACAAGATTTTAATTTTCATCGTCACAAATTGGGCATCTTTTGTTCTGGTTTTTATCCCAGTTAGCAGTAAAGGAACTCAGCAACAAAGTGCCCAAGTGAAACCTGATGTACAATGACCGAGTAAAAGATGGAATTATGGCATCCAAATAGTCCTCATAGCCTGGCAGTGGTTTGTAGCTCATATACTCCAATCTACTAGCCACCGCTGAACTACTAAGAATTACTTTGTTTCTTTACCAGTAACTTGGCATTCAGGGGCATAGTTTGTTGATTTTCACAAAATGTACTTAAGCCCAACAGAGAAAGCCATAAACTTACGTGGCGCAGCCACAGCACTTTGTAGCAGCCTTTCAAAGACATCACATGGGCAAGAACATCGATACTTAGCAAAGGCCGGAGTTCCCCATACTCTCATCCAGTAAAAACAGGTCTCATTTCTGCTTCATCATCTACAGGACCTATATCACATTCCATCCTTACTGCTGCTGTTGGCATGCTTTGTGGAACAAATAAAATGTTCTTAAGAAATGTGTTCTCAACAACTTAAGTTTGCAAATCCCCAGACCTTGGACTGGGGAGATTGGAAATAGTGGAAGCTTTAGCTTGTGCATGGTACACTGATAGAACTGGCTTGATTGTTCCTCCACCATGCCTGAAATAATAACTTTTCAAGACCCCACTAGTTTTTTCCAACGTAATCTTGGCCTACGTGAGCTGTGCCAGCCACCCGCCCCCTGACGAGAAACGAGTGCCCATGTAATCTTACCATTGCGCCTGTTCCAATACTGTACCTCCCACTGTAACATTCAGGTTCCTTGGGCTGAAGACCATCGATTTGGTCTTACTAACGTTGATCTCCAACCCAAGGTCACCACATCTACTTTCAAAGCAGTCCAATGCCTGCTGTAGCCCCATCTGGGACGTACAGCAATACAGCATTGTCTGCGAAAAAAAAGTGTTGGCATCCTATCACCCCCAAGTTTAGATGGATACGAATTGGCTGCCAGGAGAGCATCAATGATGGAATCTATATAAATGAAAAATAGCAGGGGGCCAGGACACATCATTGACCCACCCTCACCCCTGTCAACTCCCAAGATCTTACTTACATTCCCCTCTAGACACCATCGAATGACTGCAGTATTGTTAGAATACAGTCGTGGTATGGGCATCAAAAGGTTTTCTGGGAAGCTCCTGGCCCGAAGTGCCTCCCACAGATGTCCCCTAGTGACGCTGTTGAAGGCCGTCTTCAGGTCCACAAACACTGCATGCAACTTGGTTTTAGTAATTAATAAATGTTTCTGAATAATTAGATGGAGCCTAAAACTCAGATCCACCGTGCTTATGCCCACCTGGAAGTCTGCTTGGACATGGTTTAGTGGTGATGTTCCGTCCACCCATGCCTGGAGGTGCTTCAAGATGCTTGTGGCAAATACTTTGCTGCCGCATCAAGAGGGGAGATAGGGAGATAATTTGAAGCTACAACCCTATCCCCCTTCTTATATATTGGGACAATTAATGCACCATTCCACGGATCCGGCATCACGCCAGTGGCCAGGACTGAGTTGAAGACCTTGGTCAATGTCAGTACCCAGATTACAGGCTCGCTTTTAAAGCAGTCTATCGGGAGATTGTCAGGGCCAGGGGCATTTCTGCTGGCCTGAGACCTCAATGCCTCTTCTACCTCCCCCAGATTTATTAACACATTTGTAGACCCCTGTTGGTTATCTATGGATGGAGACGCCCACTCGCCACTATAGCTTGCACATGGGGAGTGGTAAAGAGCCTCAAATGGTTTGTGCCATGCATCGGGGCAGTACAAGAAGTCCCTGTCCAACATCGGGCCTATTTCTCCTTCATATACGCCTGTTTCTTACTCATAAGTGAAGTTTTATACTCACTTCTCAGCATACGAAGATGCACCCTATCCAGTTCTTTAATCTTCAGATAGGCCAACAATTTATTTTTAGCATCTCTGCAAGCCAGGTCAAACCATGGTTCCCTTTTTTAACGTTCCTGTGGTTTCCTGATCTATTAATGGTAATGACAGGATAGAGATTTTTTTACCATTTCCCCAAATTCAAGAAGGATATCATTGTCCCAGAGCCCAGCTTCTCAATATTCCCCATTATTGAACAATAAATCCTTTCAACAAGAATCTTTTGCAGCACTATTGGCCATTTCACAGCACGCTGTGCATGTTCAGTGATCACAACTTCATCAATAGTGATAGAGTACCTAGTCTTCCCCCTGGTTAAACTCCTCAGGGAAAAGACCAGGGGCCTATGATCACTCTGGAAAAGCTTGACCACCTCAAACCCCGAAACATTTCGCCAATCTTGGGCGAGAACCAAAACGTAATTGATTCTTGAACTTCCACTCGGGTCATAATAAGTGTCTTTGGCGGGCTGGTCTGATGGAACCTCATTCCCAGGTTATATAAAATATACGAAAAAACTACATTGCATGTTTTTGGGTTCTAACCCAGGAGTTTGCAACTATTTTGGCAATGTCTAATGCACCATCCTGATTTTTCCAGGATCCCTCAAGTTCTTTTATGGGTTCCAGCTGCATGTTGAAATCCCTCATGTCATTGATCTCGTGACAATGTCAACCATCCATTTCCCAGCCAGCCCCACATTCTTCAAGCTTTACAATAACGTTTGGTTGTAATCTCTCTTTCGGCCTCTTATAGAGGTTAAACAATAAAATGCGGCAGTTCTCGGGCGTGCTGATTGGGGGAGCCTGTGCTAATCTCTGTGACCTCCCAATTCATGGAGGCCTTTACCAGACAACTAATCCCCTGTATGGTCTTCCTTTCGGGCTCTTGTTAGCTCTTAAGATTAATACATCTAAGTCCGCCGTGATGGCCTGCGTGAAGGGCAGAAAGGCAGTTAACATGAACCTGATGTTATGCAATGGGGTTGCAATTCGCAGGGTTCAGTAATCTGGGGGTCTGATTTTCTTCCAAAGTAAAAGGCTTAGCCCATACACAGAAACAGAAAATTGAGATAAGCCAATCCCTTGGGGGCCTGTTACGTTTTACGGCTATGTGCCAAGGCCAATCTCTTTGCATGATTATGAAGGTCTATGAGGCTCTGAGCAAGGCTGCTACCACTTATGGCACCTCTCTGTCGAAAACACATTCTTTAAGAGGCTCTTGGGCCTCCCAGGTTCAGCTCCAGATTTTTCAGTTCACAATGAATTAAGGGTTGGCTATCTTGAAGATGCTTGGCGTCTTGCTCCGATGTTGCATTGGCTTTGCATATGCTGTAATACCAACGTGGTGTTAACCTGTTTCGGTACAACGTCCTTTCATCGCCTGCAATTGCAACGCCAGGCATTTCAAAGTGTATATTAAAACAAAAACGTTCATTTAATTTTTTAGGTGGGGGAAAGGGCAGATAAGGGGTTGGGGGTTAGGGAATAGGTGAAGATGGGTGGGGAAGGGAGGGTTGGAGGGAAACCTGACCATTTTTTATTCACAAATCATTTATTTTATTACAGGCACCAGCACTTTTTCCTCTTTGTATCATTTCACCTGCTATAGAAACAAAATGCATACAAGACTTTACTTAACCGTACGGTTGGAGATCAGCGCAAGTCTATAGAGCTCCAGGTTAATGCTGATAGATTTTAGCAGTTATCAGTGAGGTTGATTCATTACAGCCCTACCTTACTTGGAGTCACAAAAAATCTGACAGGTGGCAGATTGCAAGGGCCAGATTTAACGGCTGATGTTTAAGACAAACACGGTCAGCTGGCATGGCTTCTCTGATACTTCGGGTTGTCCTTTGTGTGAGGAACGTGTTGAAGACATTCTGCATCTGGTGCTGTTTTGTCCTGCTTAATAACATATTGTACAAGTCACAATTCTTCCTGTCCTCGGGCATTTTGATTTTGCACAGCGTCATCATGCCTTATTTATTTCCTTTTGGTTGACTTCCCCATATGTATCGTGGGCTTTTTAAAGTGTTTGAATTGATACGTTTGTCATGGTTTTGACTAACAACGGTTTCTATATTTGGCTAGATTTGCCAGCTTGTGCGCTTTTATATCATGTGATTCACCTTTTGTAATCATTATGTTATTTGGATGTCGTAGTTTTTATTTGTGTGTTTAATGGATTTGTGTGTTTAATGGATTTTTTATTTGAATAAACAGATTTGATGATGAGGTAGTATTATCGCACAACACTGATACAAATGTATACAGTCACCATAGGTCCAAATATACACCCAATAACTTAGCAAAAGTGTATAAGTGTTTTAGATACAATGATGGAACAAGCTCACAAGACAGTAACCTAACTTAAGAAATATCTGGCCTTGTGTCCAAGGCGACAGGAGCCACAACGTTTCTCGTCAGAATCAAGTCTCTGTAGGTAGGTTTCAATAGGCTTGCGTTGGTGATAGTTCAAAAGTTCTACAACAATTTTACCAGAGGCAAGTATGCGATTTCCTTTCTTCAAGGCTAACCCCGGGGAAGGATGATCGACCCAGGTTCAATGACCAAAAGGTCAGTGGAATGGCACAAGGAGACAAAGGAACTTTTTCCCAATGTTATCCTATGGAGAACAGAGGGGACGCACATACTCCGTTTATTTACCCCTCTGACTCTGATTTTCTAGGTGTCTTTGTGGATCGTCTGGGGGCTCGATATTCTGCTGTTGGTTCCAGTGAGAGGTGCTCAGTAGTTCTGGGTTTCAGGATTCTTCCAGTCAGGTGCAGCTGTAAGATGCAACCTCTGTTGATGAGGAATTCCAAGAACCACAGGTGCAGGCCTCTTCAAGACACTTCACAGGATGAAGGAAGGCGAGTTCCAGCAATGGCCTCTGCAAACAGGTGACAATGGGTGTCCTTCCAGTCGTGGTCCGACCAGCTGTTCCAGGACAGGTTCCCGTGATGATGGAAAGTACAAATTCTCTGACAAGGCTACTAGTGGCACAAGCTGGTGACTACCGACGTTACAGACTTGAACTCAGAACGGTGACACTTCTGGTGAGCAGTAGCGGCTGGTGACTTTGAAAGGTGGTGGGGCGTAAATGTCTCCGGGCGAATTTGGGAGCGAGAAAGTCCAATCCACATTAAGAAGGGGGAGAGGGCTCTCCCCCATGAACATTTTGGAAAAATGGCGGTACATTATTCTTACGCGTGCCTGTGTACATTTGAAGGGTTAGCCCCCTCCCCACCGAAATGTGTTGCCTTTCATTTATAAAAAACATAATTAAGTAAACTCCCAGAACAACTTAAATATTATGCAAAACTCCCCTCCACCATCTGACATTGCATCTGTATGCTTTTTACAGCTATTGCTGTAATATTTTTGTATGCACTACTGTCGAATATTGAAGTATGACTCGGAAACATTAAGAACTCACATTACTATTTTAATGTGCAGGAGACCACTGTGCCTGCAGATATCTTTCTGCAGGAGAACAAGGATGAGGTCCAGCAGTTTAAGACCTCCTTTTTTTTTTTTTTTTTTTAATTAAACCCACTTCATGGCAGCCTAAAGAAATGTGCAGAACCACTCTTTTCCAGCCATTATAAACTGAAGTGGAACGGCAACTGGCACTGGCAGTTTCCCTGCTGTTTGGTCTCGGAGCCAGATCGGGAAATGCGTTACTGGGACGAGGAAGAGGGACGTGGAGGTAATCCCACGTGGCTGTTAGTTCTTTTTAGGGGCATATAATATGCCCCTACAATGCAGTGCAGCTGAGCTGCAGGCAAGGTGGGCGGTTTCACTTGTGTTACCTTGACTGCCTGCAGCCCGATTTCTTTGGCAGGCATGATTTAATGACTAATTGCCTGCCTCCCCTGTTGTCTCAACCCCCGTTCCTTTTTTTCTTCGCTTCCCTAATCATGCCCCCGCCACCATTGATTGTAAAGTGCTCTGTTGCTTCCCTGAAGCTAAGTCTGCGCTGAATAAATACCCTAATAATTAAGTTTGTAAAAATTCCAACATGACTATCCTACAGTATTTTTGTGGGCAGAGGTGGGTTGAACTGGTGGGCAGGGGTTTATTTGCACCCCACCCCCTCTAAGGGCCATAGGGATTGGCACATTTAAAAAAAGCTAAATCTAAAAGACAATATTTTCTGCATCACATTTCACAGCCTGCCACGCTGAAGGCTAGCATTGCATGGTTGATCCAATTCGCAAATGTGCCCGGCAGCAGTACAGATCACCAACAGTCTGCAATCAGCGAAAATCTCCCTTTCCCAAGTTCAACAAAGGAATAGGCGAAACAGACACAGCTGAGGTGATGGCTCTAGATCTTGTCAGGTTGTCCCCCGCACTGGCATTGCCAGCCCACATCGTTATGTGGGCGGACCGCCGTTGCGGTCCTATCTTGGGCGACGGGAAATGACGTTGGAGTTAGGGAGGGGGGCGAGGAAGTTCCGGCAGTTACTGCCGCTGTAGAAATAAAGGCAAGTTGCATCAAGCCCTGGCTCCCGTGTGATAAATTCTGAAGGTGGTTTCTGGGTCAGTGCAAAACCTGACATCTGGCAACGAGGGGTACCCGACACCCGCTCGTGCCGCACTGAGGACCGCAGTCGAGCGGCTTGGCACATCGGCTCTCCTCACCCCAGCACACGATGAGAGGCAGCAACATAGCCCCGGGGCACTCGCGCAGAAGTGCGCACAGTGCCATTGGAGCGGACCCACCACCACGCAGCAGCCCTGACGACAACGGGCTCCACGCAGCATCCAGGAGGCCCCAACACGTCCACACGCTCCACGCAGGCCTGCAGAGGCTGCACCATCCCCCCACGCCACAGGCAGTGAAGGCAGGGGAAGACACGTGGGCCTGCAGGCCACGTGTAGCAAACCCCAGACAGGGAGACACACTACAGCCAGTAAGTGGCATCAGGAACACCAGACCCAGGTACAATTCCCCCGAGAGGCGCGCACGTCCACAGGCACCAGAAGAGCGAGTCTCAGGCTCCTACTCAGGCACCATGTAAAATCCATCAAGTCCAGGAGCATCCTCGTCTGCAGCAAAAGGTATGGCGCCAGATGACGCACAACAGAAGCAAGGGGCAGGAAACTCATCGCAGGACATGCCCATGCCTGGCCCTTTTGACCTCAGAGAGACATCCAATCTAGGACCCAGGTGGGTCATATGGCTACGTGACCTTAAATTTTACGCAGGAGCAATAGGCCTCACAGATAATGCAACACTTAAAAACATGCTATTCATGGCCGTAGGCCCGGCTGTCGGAGACATTGCCGGTGAACTACTAAATGTGGACACGGTGACATACGGGGAACTTCATGGCAAACTGTTGGAATACTTTGCCCCCCACACCAACATAGACTACGAGCGCCAAATATTCCATACCACGAGGCAAAAAAAAAGGGGAATCAATGGACAACTTTGTGATGCGCCTCCGCATCAAGTTAAAATATTGCGAATTCCACAAATACTCAAATGAAGAGGCGTTAAGGTCACAGGTAATCGCAGGGTGCATATCACAACCTTTCAGAAAACAACTGCTTCAAAAGCAAAGGTCGCTGGAGGAAATACTCGCATTAGCCAGAGTGGAGGCAGCAGTGGAATCACAATTGGACAGCCTGGGAAAAGTCACCATACAGCAGCCGACACATTAACAAGCTATACAGCGCCCCCACGCAAGGCGGAAAAACGTGCAGACGCCACCTGCTATCGCTGTGGATAGGAGTATCGACACATGGGTGAATGCCCTGCAGTAGGACAACAATGTGCCGCATGCGGCGGAATGGACCACTATAGAGCTGTCTGCAAGAACGCGCGAGGACCTGCACCCTGCACCCAGCAGACAGAGATATCAAGAAAGACGGAGGAGCTGACGCCTCAGCCCACAAGCCAACAGGGGAGAAGGAGAACAGGAGGGACTGAGAAGGGAAGACAGAGCCCGAAGGAGCTCATTCGCACGTGATGACAAGAGGCCATCAGACGGCTCCAGAAGGTCCCAGAGAAGGAGATTTGTCAGATACATCGAGATGCAATCCCCATCCAGTAGTGCAACTCTGTCATCTGAAGAAGACCAGAGGATTAAAGGATACGTGTGGGCTCTCAACAACACCACGACCACCCAGCACAGCCCCACCCTGGTGAAGACTACTCCCCAAAAGGTGTGTAGTGCAGGGCACGACCACAGCATATGTATATAATTGTCTGCATCTGCACTGCACTGGGGACAGTGGCCACTATTGTTTGTCTATGTGCCTCATTCTTGCCAGTGTATAGTGCAGCCTGTGCAGGACCTTGAATTATAAAATACAAAAACGAGAATTAAGAGAGATGCTACCCGTTAATGTGCACATGGTGCTCCAGGTTTCATCTGTGATATCAATACCCATTTCTCGTGGAGCGTGCACAGGGATGCTGGCGCCGCGCTCTGTAGTAGATAGTACAGTGTGGATATTATATGTCGGCAGCCATGTGCGTGGATAATCTAAGTGAGTGTGGGGTCCTCAGCCGGTTCAGTGGGGAAACTATAGTTTAAATAATGGCGTTAAAACACGGGTCAAGGCCAACACTTGCAGCATTAGAAATTATTCCAGGTTTTTTTTTATTCCGGTCTTTCTCTGTTCCTTGCCTGTTATCTATTGTCCTCGTCTCCCGCTTCTGGAGTCCTGGAATCCTCTCCTATTCTCTCTTCTAAACACCTGATGACAACATCTATCCGTGTCATCTGGAGACCCGCTGCTTACATCTCTCTGGAGGTTTTTCCCCCCCTTGGGGGTTTTTCCTCTGTGTTTCCGCTTGTCCCTCCTGGGGGTCACTTATTACCAGTTGCCTATCAGGCTGGTGGCAAAGTGTCATCAGGGAGTGATAGGCCATGCATCCAAGTGTCCATGACAAGCCCAGGAGAGAAACATCGCTGACAGATTGCGACACCAACTATTACAAGAAAATGTGGACCAAGTGCAGGAACTGGTGGGGGCCGTACAACCCCTGACTGCAGAAGTTCAATCCCTGAAAGCAGAAAACGCCACGCTCTGCCAAGCCCTTGCAGCTAGGGATTCTGTACAAATGGACCGTCCTTTGGACACTTTTCGACGACACAAGTTTAACTCGGAGAGAGGAACGGTGACAAACCTTGCTGGTAACACCTTGGCCTGGGCCACCCCCTTGTAACCGCATGAAGTCCTTTGCTGGTTAATTACCAGGTTTTTTGGGTTGCTATAAAAGAGATTTTTGACAGACCCAGAAATAGTGTACCCTGATCAAGAGTCCTTGTTAGAAATGTTACAAGACTCTTCTGATGTATTGACATATAGAACTTACTTCAAACAGATAGCCAAAGAATGTGCTTAGCCAGAGGCCCAGTTTACATTGTTTTGGCGTGGATTATCAGAAGAATTGAAGGATGAGCTGGATCCAGTGCCTCGACCTACTTCCTTGAAAGATCTCATTATCTCGGTCCTTCAGCTGGACTACAAATTACAAGAGCGAAAACGGGAGAAGAGAAGGGATAAAGACCGCACTTCTTCAAACTGTTCCTTCTTCAACTCTTTTACGCCACCCCCAGGTGAAAATGAACCACAGCCCATGCAGATAGAGACCACACGAGGGCCCTTAACAGAAACAAAAAGACAGCGCTGAAGAACACTGGGACTATGCATGTATTGTGGAGTGAAAGACTAACTGGTTCGGGACTGTCCTCTAGTCCCACCATGGCGTTCGGGAGACAACCAAACACAACACAAAAGAGACTGGGGGCTATTTTATCGACACCCAAGTTCTGCCCCACATATCCAAACCACCACAAAACTTAGGAACAGGTGCGTCTCTTCTAACTCTAGACCTCCCTTGTCATCCTCTTATCCCTACTCAGCCCATGTAACAAATAAGTACTGAGTATTTCAGAAATTATTTTATAATGCAATTAAAAATACATTTTTATTATTAATCATAAACATACATAAAAAGATATGTTATGTTACTTTGCATTTATATAGCGCCTTATGTACCATTGGTATGGTCTCAAGGCGCTGGTAGGTTGAACGCCCTCGGGAACCGAAGTTCAAGTCAGTAGAGAGAAGTAGAGGGAGTCAAAAGGTACGTGTGAGCACCGGATATGTGTGCAGCTGGTGTGGCATTCGTGTGATAGCTGCTTCTTAGCGGTAGGTGTGGTGGTTGAGAGATCAAGAGTATGTGTTCGTTCTGGCAGGTTGTTATCCAGACCGATTCTGGCTGCGTTAGGCCTGAGGAGAACGCCTATGCTGGAGGGTGTGTAGTCAGCAGTGTTTAGTTAGGGTGATGGGGAGTATGAGGCAAAATGATGGTATGAGAACAGCTATACCGAATGGTGTCATAGTATCGCTGTGTTCTAGTTGAGTGGTGGTGTAAAGAAGAGAGTAAGCGTGGAGATGTGATATGGTGGTTTACCTTAGGTGCTTGCGATCGAGCCCACTCCAATATTTCCATGTACTCCATCCGTTTCATGTACTCAGACTGTTCAACGCATTTACGACCGTTTCAAGCACTCAAAAGCGTTCGTTTCAATGTTCTTTCAAACGTTCTATGCACTCCAAACCATTCCATGTAAGTCACGCCATTCTATGCAATCCAATTCGTTCCATGCAATCCAATCTGTTCCACGCACGCCAATCTGTTCCACGCACGCCAATCTGTTCCACGCACGCCAATCCGTTCCACGCACGCCAATCCGTTCCATGTATTCCAAGCCATTTTATGCACTCCAACCATTTTATGCACTGCTCCTTTCATTTGTTCTACCCACGTTATCCTTTCTACATGCATCATCCATCCATATACGTCATCATCACACGTTCTATCCACTTCACTGGTTCCACCCACTTCACCCGTTCCACCCACTTCACCCGTTCCACCCACTTCACCGGTTCATGAACCTACTCCATCTGTTCTACCATTTCACCTGTTCCACCCATTCTACACTCGTTCATCTGTTCCATCCACATACTTCACCCGTTCCTTCCAGTACTTCACCCGCCCTGTTCACCTGTTCCGCCCTGTTCACCCGTTCCACCCAGTTCAACCATTCCACCACAGCTCAACCGTTCCACCACAGCTCAACCGTTCCACCACAGCTCATCCGTTCCACCACAGCTCATCCGTTCCACCACAGCTCATCCAATCCACCCAGTTAATTCGTTCCACTCAGTTCATCCGTTCCACCCATATGCTTCACCCGTTCCAACCCCATACTTCCTCCGTTCCATCCACATACTTCAATCATTCTGTTCAATAAATTTGACCCATTTTGTCCACATACTTCATCCGTTCCTTCCTCATACATTACCCGACTCGTCCATATACATCATCCGTTCTTCCAGATCCATCCTCTGTTCCTACCACCCAACTTCACCTGTTTCTTCCCCTTACTACACCCGTTTCTTCCAGCCACTTCACCCGTACCTTCCAACCACTTCACCCGTTCCTTCCAACCACTTCACCCGTTCCTTCCAACCACTTCACCCGTTCCTTCCAACCACTTCACCCGTTCCTTCCAACCACTTCACCCGTTCCTTCCAACCACTTCACCCGTTCCATCCACATACATCATCCGTTTGCTCCGCACACTACACCCGCAACATACCCTACATCCGCTCAACACCCTACATCGGCTCAACACCACTGCATCCTACATCTGCTCAACACCCTAAATCCGCTCTACGCACGCATCTGCTCTACGCACGCATCCGCTCTACGCACTCATCCGCTCCATCACTTCATCCGCTCCACTCACTTCATCTGCTTCACTTACCTCATTCCTTAATCCTACATTATCGGTTCAGCCCATGTCACTTGTCGCACGCAGTCAATCCGTTCCGTGCTCTCCATCTGTCCCATGCACTACACCCGTCTCATGTACTCGAATCGTCTATTCTGTACTTTCCATTTATAGCATGAACTCATACAATCCATGCCATCTGTCTGTGCACTCATCCGTCTCCTTTCCATCCTCTTCACTTTATTCTTTTCATCCATTTTGTTCCTTTCGTCCATTGCAATAATTTCATTTATTTCATTAATTTCAACCGGTTTTCTGCTTTCGTACAATTTATTCTTTTTTATCCGCTTCATTGCTTTGATCTAGTTTACTCATTCTATTTGTCCTTTTTAGTTTACATTACAGGTCATTAGTTTTAGATTTCTCGCTTGGATCTTGATGTTATATTGTTATTTGTTTTATTGTTATTTAAGATCTAGTAGTTGACATGTTGTTATCCACTTTATTCCTCACGTCCACATTGTTCCTATTGTTCATTACATTTATTTGTCTATTTCATTAATTTCAGCCACTTTACTGCCCTCATACAACTTATTCTTTTTATTTACTTCGCAGGTTTGATCGTTTTTACTCATTCTATTTTGTTTGTCCTTTTTAGCTAATCAATAGAAGTTATTAGTTTACGATATCTTGCTCGGATCATGATGCTGCATTGCTATTTATGATCTAGCATTTGGCAAAGTCTTTGAGATGCTGTTATCCAGTTTGAGTTCGGGGTCGGTTTTAGGGGAAGAGCCAAGTTTTCAGTAATTTGCGGAAAGACATGAGGTCTTCAGGGAGTCAGATGTGGGGTGGGAGTGCGTTCCACAGCGTGGGGGCCAAGGCAGAGAATGATGATCCGCCTTACCTGACCGAGTTTGTTTTTGGTATGACTAGGAGGCCAGCTGAGCTTGTATGTGCAGGGTTATGGGGTTTTAGTTTGTCTTGAAGATATTGAGGTCCGGTTTTATGCAGTGCTCGGTGAGAAATGCATAAGGTTTTGAAAGTCACCCTTCGGGCAACCGGAAGCCAGTGCAGAGTTTTGAGGGCTGGGGAAATGTGGTCTCTCGGGCCAAGTGCTAGTAGCAGTTTGGCTGCAGCGTTTTGTGCTCTTTGTAGTTTAGTCAGTTGGTATGCGTGGACTCCGAGGTAGAGGGGGTTAGCATAGTCCAGTCTTGATATAACAATTGATTGGACAGTGGAGAGTCTGTTGTGAAGGGAGAGGTATGGAAAAATGCGCCTAAGAGTTTTAAGGTGATAGTAGCAGGACTTTGAGACGTTGTTGACTTAGCGTGAGAGTGTTAGACCAGAGTCTAGGGTGCATCCAAGGTTTTTTACTGAATTAGAGGGGGTCAGTGAGTTGCCCATGGCAGATGGCCAGGGTAGTGGGTGTGGAAAAAGTTTGGTGTTGCCACATACTATGATTTCTGTTTTGGAGGTGTTTAGCAAGAGGTGGTTTGTGGTCATCCAGAGCTCTATGTCGAGGAGGCAGGAAGCGAGGTCAGGCCAGCAGTTGGGTTTTGAGTTCAGGAGTTTCAGAATTGGTTGAGTGTCATCAGCGTTAGTTGTAGCACAGGATGTTGTGTGAACAAATTATTTGTGGGAGGGTGGCCATGTAGAGATTGAACAGGAGGGCTGATAGGCATGCTCCTTGTGGAACTCCCGTGTCGACTGGTCCGGCTTGGGAGGTATAGGTAGAGAGTAGGGTCATTTGATTCCTATTTTTGAGGAAGGATTCTATCCATTTGAGAGCTGTTCCACGAATTCCTAGGGAGTGGAGGCGGTCAAGGAGGATTGAGTGATTGTGTCGAAGGCGGCGGATAGGTCAAGGAGGATTAATGCAGCGCATCCCGCAGAGTCTGCTGTGTTTTTAAGGTCATCCCAGATTGAGCTTAGGGTGGTTTCAGTTCCGTGTCGGGCTCTGAAACCTGATTGAGCGGGGTCTAGGAGATTATTGGCTTCGACAAAGGCATTTAGTTGGAAGTAGGCGGTTCGGTCGATGAGTCAGGCAAGGAACCTGGTGTTAGAGATGGGGCGGTAGTTTTTGTGCTCAAGGGGGTCGAGGGAAGGTTTTTTTTTATCAGAGGTTTGATATGAACCGATTTGAATGCGTCAGGAAAAATTCCTGAGGAAAGGGAGTCATTTATGATGGTTCTTGCGTGTTCTCCTGCGCAGGTCGAAGCGAAAATTTCTTTGAGGGTTGTGGTCGGGCAAAGGTCTAGCGGAGAGCTGGATGATTTGAGGGCAGAGAGAAGTTTGAGAAATTGGTCGGCTGATATTGGACTAAAGGAGTTGATTGTTGGTTGGGTAGTGGTCGCAGGTGGTGGGTTGGCCGGTAAGGAGGATGGGTTGCCTGGTGGGTGTAAGAAAGAGAGCTAGTTTGTTGGATAGAGCATTTGTTCTTTCAAGAGCTGTGGTGTAAAAGTGGAGAGAGAGTGAGTCGCACAGCGATTGTGAGGGGGTCGGGACAGTGGTGGTGCATGATGGTTTATTGAATTTGGTGATGATTTTGTGAAGTTCTTTGCTGGGGTTTTTACAATTTAGGATTCGGGAGTTGTAATGTGCTTTTTTTGCTTTCCGGATTTCGGCCTTGTACTGATGAAGGTACTGGGCCAACGTGGATCTGCTCAGGGGAGTTTTGTCTTTCTGGCATTTGCGTTCTAGGAATTCATATAGTTGTTTACTGGTCTTCAATTCAGGTGTGAACCATCTAGGGAAGAGGCCACGGCGGGCTGATGGTTTGCAAGAGGGTGTGAGCCGCATTAGTGAGGTGTTGAGCCATGAGTCAAAGGCGTTGGGGGTTAGTTGATTATTGAGTAGGCAGGTAGGCGGAGGAGACTGGAGGAGTGCGTGGGCTAGGTCCGGAAGGATTATTAGTTTCTTCCAGCATTTGCGTAGATTCGGAGGTTGATGTTCAGGTACGGGAGGCGTGTTGGGTGAGCGAATGGCGAAAGAAACAATGAAGTGATCGGACCAGATGATAGGGGTGGGGGGGTTTAGATGTATCCGGTTGTGGGAGCTGAAGATGGCATCAAGAGTGTGTCCTTTATAGTGAGTCGGGCCGTTTATGTGGGGTTGGAGGTTAATCGCGTCTAGGCCGTCAACCAGAGAGTGTGTCATAGGGTTGGTGGGAATGTCGAGCCATATGTTGAAATCTCCTAGAAGGGTGAGGTTGGGATGGTTTAGTTAGAGGGTGGCAATAGCGTTGCAGAGGTTGTTTGAGAATTGTCTATTGTAGCCAGGGGGTCTGGAGATTATTAGGAAGCTGTGGGAGAACGAAGGGGGAAGGGATAGTTTAACGAGGAGTGATTCAAAGGACGGGATTGATGGTTGGTTGTCGATGATTGAGGCGTGGAAATGAGACTTGAAGGCGAATGCTATTCCTCCTCCTCTAGAGGGATGGTTCAGTGGGATGAGGGAGCAGTCGGGGGGTGGGGGGAGGCTTCATTGGCGATAGGGGCGAAGTTGTCAGAGAACCAGGTTTTGGTGATGAAGACCAGGTCGGGTTTGTCAGAGGCGAGGAGGTCAAAAATGCTGTGTCTGTTTTTCGCTACGGAACGGGCATTAAATAGGATGCAATTCACTTTGGTAGATGAGGTTGATGACAGAGCTGCAGAAGTGGGGGGTGGGGTGGGAGAGGGTGGAAACTGGAGAGCGGGAGGGGGTGGGTTGGCTGATGGTCAATGGGAAGTGTGGGCGAGCAGAAAAGTTGGTGGGTTTCGGGTGGGAGTGGATGGATGGATGCGTGTGTTGGGATGATTGGGTTTGGCACGGGGGATGTGATGGAGGGATGTGGGGGGTTAGGAGTCTCAGTTGTGGACGGTGAGAAATTGAGGGAGAGGGGTTTCAGGCTGGGTGAGGCGGGGGGAGGGTGGTGATTGGGGGCATGAGGTGGTGGGTCGAGACAGGGGAGGCGATGAGTGCTGAGGGATTGAGGGGGACCAGGTACGTTTCCTCTTAAGTGTCTTTGTTGAGATTGGTGTGTGCGAGAGGGTAGTGGGGTCGGAGGGGGAGAGGGATGAGGCTTCTGTTCTTGCTAGGGCTAGGAGTGCAGTTTTCAGGGAGGGGAAGGAGTGTGGTCGGGGGGGATGATGGGAAAAGCGGGGGGTGCATGATTGCTGGGCAGGGAGTACCTGGGAGGCTAGTGAGGGGAGCGGGTATGATCATAGTAGGCTGATCGGTGGAGGGGTTTGGAGGAGCAGTGGTCGTAGGGTGGTTGGCTCGCCATCGTGCCCCTCTGGCTTGGTGTTTGGAAAGGGGATGAGTAGGGGATGTGGTGGAGGGTGGGATGATTTGGGGAGGGGGGAACAGGAGGCAGGGCTGGCAGGAGCAGGGGGAGGTGCACAAGGGTCGTTTCCAGCAGACCTAGGTGGATTGGGTGCACTCATGGTTAGTAACTGTGATATAGATGGGTTATTAACTATCTGGTTATACAGCCCAGTTACGCTGTTAGGTAGACTTTCTTCTGGCAAGCTGGGATTCAGGTATGTTATTAGGCAGAATTTTGAATGTGTAACAGTACCACAGATATGCTTTTAGGTGGACTTTTAAGTGCAATTTAGGAGGACTTTCTAAATGCAGTTATGACCAAGATATGCTATAGGGTAAACTTTCTAAATGCAACTTTCAATTGCAATTATGACAAAGATAGGTTATAGGGCATATTTTCTGATTGCAATTATGACATAGGTAAGCTATAGAGCAGACTTTATAAATGCAATTATGCTAGATATGCTATAGGGTAGACTTTCTAAATGCAGTTATGACACAGATAATCTATAGGGCAGCCTTTCTAGACTTTGGCATAGTGCTGTTATTAGGGGCACTGTCTAAATTCTGTTATGCCAGAGTGATATTAGGCACACTTCTAAATTCAACTGCGCAGAGCGGTTATTAGGCAACCAAATTCAATTTTGCACAGAGAGGATATTTGGCACACTTCTAAATTCAACCAAGGCACGCTAATAGGCACACATCTAAATTCAATTTTGCACAGAGATGATATTAGGCACACTTCTAAAGTCAAGGAGGGCACGCTATTCGGCACACTTCTAAATTCAACCAAGGCACACTAATAGGCACACATCTAAATTCAACCACGACACGCTATTAGGCACACTTCTAAATTCAACTTTGCATAGAGATGATATTAGGCACACTTCTAAATTCAACCAAGGCGCGCTATTAGGCACACTTGTAAATTCAACTTTGCACAGAGAGGCTATTAGGCACACTTCTAAATTCAAACAAGGCACGTTATTAGGCACACTTCTAAATTCAACCACGGTACGCTATTAGGCACACTTTGCACAGAGAGGATATTAGGCACACTTCTAAATTCAACCAAGGCGCGCTATTAGGCACACTTGTAAATTCAACTTTGCACAGAGAGGCTATTAGGCACACTTCTAAATTCAAGCAAGGCACGTTATTAGGCACACTTCTAAATTCAACCACGGTACGCTATTAGGCACACTTTGCACAGAGAGGATATTAGGCACATTTCTAAATCAACCAGGGCATGCTAATAGGCACACTTCTAAAGTCAACCAGCGCACGCTATTAGGCACACTTCTAAACTCAACTTTGCACAGAGAGGATATTAGGCACACTTCTAAACTCAACTTTACCCAGAGAGGATATTAGGCAACCAAATTCAACTTTGCAGAGAGAGGATATTAGGCAACCAAATTCAACTTTGTACAGGGATGATATTAGGCAATTAAATTCAATTTTGCACAGCGGGATCTTAGGGACGCTTCTAAATTCAATCAAGGCATGCTAATAGGCACAGTTCTCAATTCGAGCAAGGCACGTTTTTAGGCACACTTCTAAAGTCAACCAGGGCACATTATTAGGCACACTTCTAAATTCAACTTTGCACAGAGAGGATATTAGGCACACTTCTAAATTCAAGCAAGGCACGCGATTAGGCACACTTCTTAAGTCAACTTTGCCCAGAGAGGATATTAGGCAACCAAATTCAACTTTGCACAGGGATGATATTAGGCAATTAAGTTCAATTTTGCACAGCAAGGATCTTAGGGACGCTTCTAAATTCAGTCAAGGCACGCTAATAGACACACTTCTAAATTCAACTTTGCACAGAGAGGATATTAGGCACACTTCTAAATTCAACTTTGCACAGGAGGCTATTAGGCACATTTCTAAATTCTATGGTAAATTCCCCCTTTCTAGATGCAACTATACCACAGATACACTCTTTAGGCACACTTTCTCGATGCAACACTATCACAGCAATGTTATTAGGCGGGCTTTTAAGTGCAATGCCACCACAGTATGAAGATTTTTACAATAGTTTGGCTTCTAGGGTTGAGTGGTAGGGTAGTATGGCGTGAAGTAATTGCTTCTGTCCCCGCCCTTGCCACACTTACTTATTGTTGGCTTCTTGCTTCTCCTGCTGATACCTGCAGATACAACCTGGAGCCATAACTGAAGGAGCCGTCCTTTGCCTTGGGTCCTTAGCCGATGGGCTGCCGGGCAGAGGGCTGCCCTGGGAAGACTAGTAATGAAGGCGGTCGCTCTCGACAGGGCCAATCAGGGCGGGTGGGGGCGGTGCGGGAGGCGGGAGGAAGGGGAACCAGGAAGTGGGTAGGGAGCGGGGAGCGCGGCGGGAGCAGGGAGCGCGGCAAGGGGATCTAGGGCCTTGGGGCACTCAAATTGGTTTTTAGGGACTGAATCAAAGGAGGTACGCACTATACGCATGCAGCAGCTACAGTGGAAGTGGGGATCCTGAGTAACCACACAACGCTTTATTTACAGGGCATGGACACACAGGCCAATCAGGGCGGGTGGGGTCCGTGCGGGAGGAAGGGGAACCAGGAAGGGGGTGCGGGGAGGGAGTGGGGAGCGCAGCAAGGGGGATCTAGGGCCTGGGGACACTCAAATTGCTTTTTAGGGACTGAATCAAAGGAGGTACGCACCATACTCACGCAGCAGCTACAGTGGAAGTGAGGATCCTGAGTATCCACACAATGCTGTATTCACAGGGCACGGACACACGGGCCAATCGAGGCGGGTGGGGCGGTGCGGGAGGCAGCAGGGAGTGCAGCAAGGGGATCTAGGGCCTGGGGGCACTCAAATTGCTTTTTAGGGACTGAATCAAAGAAGGTACGCACCATACTCACGCAGCAGCTACAGTGGAAGTGGGGATCCCGAGTAACTACATGACGCTGTATTCACAGGGCATGGACACACGGGCCAATCAGGGCGGGTGGGGGCGGTGCGGGAGACGGGAGGAAGGGGAACCAGGAAGCAGGTGCGGGGGGGAGCGGGGAGCGCGGCAAGGGGATCTAGGGCCTGGGGGCACTCAAATTGGTTTTTAGGGACTGAATCAAAAGAGGTACGCACTATACTCAAGCAGCAGCTACAGTGGAAGTGAGGATCCTGAGTATCCACACAATGCTGTATTCACAGGGCACGGACACACGGGCCAATCGAGGCGGGTGGGGGCGGTGCGGGAGGAAGGGGAGGAAGGGGAGGGAGCATGGAGCGCAGCAAGGGGATCTAGGGCCTGGGGGCACTCAACTTGGTTTTTAGGGACTGAATCAAAGGAGGTACACAGTATACTCACGCAGCAGCTACAGTGGAAGTGAGGATCCTGAGTATCCACACAACGCTGTATTCACAGGGCACGGACACAGGGGCCAATCGGGGCGGGTGGGGCGGTGCGGGAGGCGGGAGGAAGGGGAACCAGGAAGCAGGGAGGGAGCATGGAGCGCGGCAAGGGGATCTAGGGGCACTCAAATTGGTTTTTAGGGACTGAATCAAAGGAGGTACGCACTATACTCACGCAGCAGCTACAGTGGAAGTTCAGGTAAAAATAGTTTTATCAAAAAACAGTCTTTGTAAAACCCACATGTCTTTGTTTTACCAAATGTAAAATCCTTACAATACATTCTATCCATATAAGCAGTCATCCCACAGTACATATTATAAAAAGACACACCAACACAGTATATATAAACAATTTAAAGTGAAAAGTGTTATGTAAACATCACAAATACAAAATGTAGTGCAAAATAAGTGTTGGAACTTTATGATCTCAAGGACCTTCTTACATCTAGGTACCATTGAATCATCTATCTGAAGCACAGTAAATAACTCCTTTCTCCACGAAAGGTACAAGCTAATCACTAACAATAATTGTAAAACACTGTTATTTAATCCCAGTGTTCAACACCCAACATGTTTTGTTCTTCTAAGGCTATTCTGCTCTAACTAAGAGAACTTCTTAATGGGACCAACGTAATCCCACCAGATCAGAAAGAAAAAACCGTGACTCCTTAAATTCTTATTTTGGATGCTTTTCCCAAAACGTTCCTCCTTATATCTGGAGGTGGAGGAGAGAGTAAAAAACTAAGGGGAGAGGGAAGAGAGAAAAAGAAGAAAGAAGACGAAAGTAGACGTTATTACATTAATCTTAATATTAGCTAGTCAAGCTTTAAAGGCACTTTACTCTGCCTTTTACAAGCTTACCGTGCACCGATTGACTTGTGATCCTGCGCACGGGGATTTTAGGTGTCCTTTCACTGGACTTCACCCTAAGGAAACAACATAAAAATGATTTATGAAAAACTACCGTCTTGGTTCTTCACCCTTATGAATATTCCATCCTTAATTTGTCTGACAGTCCAACGGCAGTTCTATGAAGAGTGTTCTTTTAGTACTCTACTTGGAGTAGGACCACAGCCCAAATCTGTCTCTTCCTATCCCTTCATAAAAAATGGAATAGAATAAACTGTGAAGTCTCCTCTCTCGGTATACAATAGGGGTTGTTCACCAAGATGGTTCTTTTATAATGAGGAGTCCTATTCTAAAATATCAGCGGTATCAGCAAGATTGGCCCCTTATTACCAGATTTTTCAAAGTTGCTAAATTTACCTTGTGAGTATGTTCTTTCACATGGCGCTCTGAAATGGTCATATTCTGCTTAAAATCGCAGCTCTAAACGATTGCTGAAGGAAATCCTTTGTCGCACTATCTTTACTTCCGCTCTCCGAGCTAGCTATTCGCTGTGCGGTCACTGAAAATCAACAGAAGCATAGTTTCAAATTCAATTCCTATTTCAGCTGAGATTACTTTAATCTATCATCTAGCTCGCCCATGGTTTTTAAGTGATTTCTTTAATCTGCCGGTCGGTTTGTTCCATCTCCACCGTAGTCCTGTTTGTGTTTCGTCACGGTCTCCATTTATTGGTCTTTACTTAGCGTCATACGTAAGTCACATGACCGTGCATTCGAAGACGAGTCCTAAATCACGTCCTTTCGTCTCTTTTTCTCGCTGCAAATGTCCTGCGTATCCCCTGCTCATAGAACACTGTCTATCCACAACATCCACACACTCGTTAGTCTGATGAGATTGGGTCCATTGTTTCTCGTACGTACTCATATTTTTTCTCAATATTTTATTTGTTTGTTTTTTACTTACTTCATATCATCTAATACCGAATCTTCATTCGTTTTTGTTTTTGGTTACCAATCAAATTGAGTTAATTTTATAAATTCTTCAATGAATACTCAGTCCCAGTCTCCACTGGTTCCAAAAGGTACCTATATTTTAAATTGGACTAATCGCAGTTTTTAAGGTTCCTGGTATTCATGTCCGTAAACAGAAAGGTACAGTATTATATTTGTTTGCATCCAAGAACTAGGTGTATAAAGAACCATCTATTGGGAGCGAGGATTACCTGGCTAGCCCAAACAAAATTCTCCCATCGCTTAGTTGATAAATGCAATGATGAAAAAAATTTCTTAGTGTGAGAGATAACCAATGTATTGAAAAATAGTTTGTCTACAATATATATCTCTCTCAACACTTCAACCAATCTACCTGTTCATTGAGACCTACCTCTGATGCACCAGTCAGAAAAATTAACCACTGTTCACAGTTAAATAGCTTTTTGTTAGGACTTGGATCAGAGGGGACATTTTTCACTTGTAGCAATACCGTCCATCGTAGTGTGTCGTAACCATGTTCCATTGATAGGAAATGACCTACCAATGGTGCTGTAATCACTTTATTCTTGATATTACTTCGAGGTTCACTAATCCTCACTTTAACTTTCTGTACTGTCATCCCTATGTAGATTTTGGAACACGGGCACCATACCACATGCACTACATTACATGAATTACAGTTTGTAAATTGTATATACGGTTTTGTCAGGCCTATATTTACTTCTGTGGTTCTTGAAGTAAATCTACAGTTCACACAAGATCCACATGGTGAATGTCCTGTTAGTGGGGGAAGGGCCCAACTTTTAGTGATGCTTTGTTGTTTAAGTGGTGGTACTGAAATATCATTTTTTGTAAACAGTTTTTTCAAATTGGATGTGCGCTTAAAGGCACAGAGGGTTTTCTCTAATGAATAATCTCCCCTTTGTAGAATATGCCAATTCTTCTTAAAGATGATTCTAGTCACCTTGTTGAAAAGTGCTAACAAAGTCAATTTTGGAATTGTTAAGATCTCTAGTTCTATATTCCAAGAGAGCTTCTCGATTATTGTTTTTTGACCTTTTCAAAGCCCTTTTAACAATTTTACGCGGATATTTCCTTGTTTCCAATTTAGAGCATAATGCTCCTGCTTCCATTTGAAATGTACTAATGTGTGTGCTATTCTGTTTCAAGCGTAAAAATTGACCAAGGGGCAAGTTCTCTTTTGTATGTCTGGGATGGAAGCTGTCAAAGTGCAATAAGGCATTGCGGTCTCTAGGTTTATGGAAGGGCCGTACTTGTAGTACTTTTTCTTGTGTGTCTAAACTAATGGTGATGTCTAAAGAATTTACCTCCAGGTTGTCGCAAGTCGATGTAACTTTTAAGTGTGGACTCTGTTTATTAATCCATTCCATGAACAAGGTAAAGGACAACTCTGTCCCATCCCAGATCATTAAAATGTCGTCTATAAGCCGTCTCCACAAGGCGATGTAACCAAAGAATGGGTTAGTTTCTTGATAGATAACTAGAGTTTCAAAGTATTCCACATACAGATTTGCTGCTGTCGGGGCCACCAGAGACCCCATTGCTGTTCCGTGGATTTGGTGGTATAGATCTTGGTTGAACATAAAATAATTTTCAGTTAGGGCCATCTGGGCACACCACAAGATAAAGATGTTTGGGGTAATTCCAGTGGTCCTTTTTGTCAACAATATCTCCTCCAGAACCTCCAGGGTGTCCTTTTGGGGGATGCAGGTATATAAAGAGATAATATCTAAACTTACCAAAAGTTGTTTATCCTTATCAAACCTCATCCCTTCGATCAAATTTATCCTCTGTCGTATCTTGGATATAAGAAAACATAGTTGATACGTAGGGTTTAAGGAACTGGTCGCCGTATTTAGACAAGGGTTCCAATAAAGAGCCATTGCCTGACACTATGGACGGCCCAATGGATTGTTCAGGGATTTATGAATTTTCAGGAGAGTGTAAAATGTTGGTGTCACTGGTTTGGATACTTTCAAAATTAATATTCTTGTTTACGAATCTATTCCCTGTCGAGGGCTTTACTCCGTTTATCATTGGTTATATTCTGTAGCCGATTTGTTGGGTCTTCTGTAATCAATTGGTAAAAGGAACCATCTGAAAGCTGTCTGGTACATTCTTCAATATATGCAACTCTATTCTGTATTACTACAGCTCTACCTTTGTCTGCTTTCCGTATGACTATGTTGGGGTTCTGTGCGAGATTACGGCCTGCCTTCCTTTCCAAATTACTGAAATTCTGAAATGTTTCCGCATCAGCCTCTTGTTCTAGGTTATAAAGGTCTTACCACACCCTTTTTGCAAACACGATTGCCTCTGGGGTGTAGCTATTTACAGGAGGTTCAAATGTGGATCTTGCTTTTAGCCCACTTTCGTTAATTTGTTCATCAAATGTTTTATCCTGAAATTATTGTCATAAGTGGATTATTCTCAAAGGTTGTCCTATTTCACCTCGAGTTTGGAATTTGTCATACCTCATTGTCGGTACAAAACCTAGGCCTTTATTGATCACATTCACTTCCTGTTCGTCAGGGATATAGTCAGAAAGATTGACTAATAAGGATGGTTGCTCCTTGTCCTCCTTTCCTCGTATTCCCAATTGTTCGGGGATGGACGCTGATCTAAAAAAGAAGGGAGGGCAGAGGACGACCCAGTAGGCTGTACCTGTTGATGTTGTGGCGGAGGACCGTTGTAAAACTGATTACGTTTGCCGCCGTTCCTTCTCTGTTGTCTGTTGTGGTTGACTCCTCTATTCGTCCTCCTTGCATTCCTGTAAGATTTCTGTCCTCTAAAGTTGTTATAAATCCCATCACTTGAACTCCCAGAGCTATAATATGTATTGCCAAATCTCACTTGGCATTGATGGTTAGGCGCTCCTCCTTGGTAGGAAGGATCATAGCCTTCCCTTGTGTATTGAAATGCTTTTTCATGAGAGAACTGAACTAAATCTTTTTTCATCCGCGTGATACGATCTTTCATGCAAAACGTCTTAAACTCTGTAATTTCCAAGGTAATTTCATCTAGGCGTTTTTTATACATCTCTAACGGGACTCATTTTTTAATGTCTTCCTCCATTTTGTCAAGTTCGCTTGTGATATTGATTGACATGTTACGAGCTGTGTCCATTATTCAAATGACCCAGTCCCGTCCGCATTTATTTGTGATATAGCTCCACTGGAGCACAAACTCCTTGTCGTCCAGGAATAATCGTGGTTCGTTCTTAACTATCAGTCCCTGTGGTAGAGACCCCGAACGCAAGTATTCTATCATGATTATACCATGGAGCTCAGTCCGAACTAAACGTTTCTTTAATTGGAGTAATTCATCCCAGTTGCTCAAGTTGGTAATAAGTGGGTCCTCCCCTTCTTCTGCGAAAAGGAAAGATCTTGCCAAAAACTCTGCTACATATTTATCATCGTAGCTCTTTGTTCTTTCTATCGCCATTTTTTATCAGAGATCTTCCGACTGAGCACTTCTTGCCTCAATATCGCTTGTTCCCTTCCGTTTTTCAAAATTTTTGAGTTCCCACGGTCCCTAAATCCTAAAAACTCTGTCTCATGGGCTAACCCACACTTAGACCAAACACAACACAAAAGAGACTGGGGGCTATTTTACCGACACCCAAGTTCTGCCCCACATATCCACAACACCACAAAACTTAGGAACATGTGAACAAGTTAGTCTCTTACCTGGTAACGTTCTTTCGATGGGATGGTCCGACGACGTATTCCATATCTATGACCGTAATCACCACAGCTGTGCTGCTTCGGAAAATCTTTCGGCGTCTGCGTCCTGCGTGGATGACGTCGATACGCTGTCCTCGAGGGCCTCCGTCGAGCCGACATCACCGGATGTTATAAGTAGGACGCACGACGCCCGTAGCCTCAGTAGTTTTTTCCCCAGAACGTGTGGCACCAATCTTCTGCCAGTATGACCACAGAAAGCCTTGCTGAAACGTAAGCTGCAATCGCATAAGAAATTCTGTAACGGGGCAGGCAGGGAAGGAGCGATATGGAATACGTCGTCAGACCATCCCATCGAAAGATCGTTACCAGGTAAGAGAGTAACTTGTTCTTCGAGGGGATTGGGTCCTCCGACGTATTCCATATCTATGACAGACTCCCAAAGCAGTACAATTGTCAGGAGGAGGGAAAAGAATTTAGAATAAACAAATTTAGAATGCCCAATCAAATTGCAGAGTAAAGGACCGCCTTGCCAAAGGCCAGATCCTGCCCATGGATAGAATCTAGGGAGTAGTGATGTACAAAAGTATAGACCGAAGCCCATGTGGCTGCATCACAGATGTTACGAATAGGAACACCCCTCTGCAGGGCGGTAGAGGAAGCCATACCCCTAGTAGAATGGGCCCGTAAGCCTACCGGAGGATCCTTACCCGCCAGACGGTAACATTCAGAAATTGCCAAGATAATCCATCTAGACAAAGTCTGCTTAGTCACAGCTTGTCCCAAATGCCTTCCAGCGTAACCAATAAAGAGCTGACCATCCACTCTGACCCGGGACATGCGTGAAATGTAGAAACTCAAAGCTCTCCTAGGATCCAGCCTATGGAGCGTCTCCTCTTCCTTAACAGGATGTGGAGGAGGATAAAAGGCCGGAAGAATAACCTTCTGGCTTAAATGAAATTCCGACACCACCTTCGGAAGAAAAGAAGGACGAACTCGAAGGACAACCCTGTCCTTATGAAACACAGTGAAGGGTGGTTTAACTGAAAGTGCCTGAAACTCATTCACTCTGCGAGCGGAAGTGACCGCAACTAAAAATACAGTTTTCAGGGTCAACAGCCTCAAAGGACAAGAATGCAAAGGCTCAAACGGAGCACCCATAAGGAATTTCAGAACAAGGTTCAAATCCCAACCGGGCACCTGGAAAGGTGACGGAGGGAACACATTAGTGAGCCCTTTCAGAAACTGAGAAATTAAAGGAATTTTAAAATAAGAACACTCCTCAGACGAGCGCTTAAATATGGACAGCGCCGCCAGGTAACCTTTAACAGTACCCACTTGCAAGCCCCTGTGGGCTAAAGAAAGCAAAAAAGACAGAACAGGAATGTCACATGAAAAAGGATCCACATTCTTAAACCCGCACCAGTCGCAGAACTTTCTCCAACGGCAATGGTACAGGGACTTTGTTTCTGGCCGAAAGCAACACCTCCATCACGTCTTCTGGGAGGTCCCAATCCTTATACCTCAACCTTTCAGAAGCCAAGCGTGAAGGTTGAGGGATCTGACCTCTGGATGGAGAACCTGACCCCCCCTCCCATGAGAGCAGATCGTCTTGGTAGGGAAGACGACGTGGAGGGTAGATGGACAAGTCGAGAAGGTCCGGGTACCACGTCTGACTGGCCCATGCCGGAACAATGAGGATCATCCGGGAACCGAACCTCCGTAGCCTCCGCAGCACTTGCGGGATGACGGGGACTGGAGGAAAGGCGTACAGCAGTGCGAACGCGGCTCCTCTTGGAGGAAATTCCAGTGAGCAGAATCTTTCGCACTTCCGGTTGACACTGGAGGTGAAGAGATCCACCTGAGGGGTCTCCCAAAGGGCAAAGATCTCCAGGAGATTCTCCTGAGCCAACTCCCACTCGTGAGAGATCGCGCTCTGCCTGCTCAGAGCGTCCGCCGGCTCGTTTTCGTCTCCGGCCAGATGAACTGCCGAGATCGAAATTTCCTGCTGGATGACCCAGAACCAGAGCTGCATCGCCTCCCTGCACAGAGGAAGTGGCCCTGCCCCACCCCTTTTTGTTGAGGTAGTGCATGGCCACTGTGTTGTCCGTCAGAATCAGGACATTCTTCCCTCGCACAGTCGGCAGAAAAGCCTTCAGGGCAACCCTGACGGCCCTCAGCTCCAACAGATTGATATGGAGTCTGGACTCCGACGGAGACCAACGACCGCTGACTGTCAGCTCGTTGGCATGAGCTCCCCATCCCGTGAGGGATGCGTCCGTCACGATCGTCACCTCCGGCCAGGGCAGCCAAAATGGAGCCCCCCCTCATCAGATTGCCTTCGACGGCCCACCACACAAGGTCCTGGGTAACGGAGGGCAGCACCTGAACGGGGTCCGACGACCTGCCGGAGGACTGTGACCACTGAAGCTTGAGGGGCCCATTGCAGAGATCTCATCCGCAACCTGGCCTCTGGCACCAGAAGAATGCAGGATGCCATGAGGCCGAGCAACCTCAAGAACTCAAACGCCGGAAGCATCTGGGCAAGTTGAAACCATCTGCTGAATTGAAGAGCCCTTACCTGGGGAGGGAAACACTGCCCCAGGGATGTGTCGAGCACCGCTCCGATGTACTGGAGCCGCTGTGTTGGCGTCAAGTGGGACTTCTTTAAGTTGAGGGAGAAGCCCAGCTTGTGGAGAGAGTGGCAGGTGATGGACAGATGATCCAGGACTTGCTCCGGAGAGCGCGCTCTGATCAACCAATCGTCCAGGTAGGGGTAGACGTGAATCCCCCCTTTCCTGAGATGCGCTGCCGCCACCACCACCATGAACTTGGTGAAGACCCTCAGGGCGGAGGTCAATTCGAACGGCAGGACCCGAAACTGAAAGTGCGAGTCGCCAACCGCGAACCTCAGGTACTTCTTGTGCTTTGGATGGATCGGCACATGAAAATAAGCGTCCTTGAGGTCGAGAGACACCAACCAGTCCTGAAGTTGAAGGGCCTGGAGGACTTCAGAAAGAGTAACCATCTTGAACTTGTCCTTCCTGACGAGCTTGTTCAAACCGCGCAAGTCCATGATGGGTCTCAATCCCCAGTCTTTCTTCGAAATCAAAAAATAAGGGGAATAGCATCCCTTGTTCCTCTCCGCTACAGGCACCAGTTCTATGGCGTCTTTCTCCAGCAGGGATTGAATTTCCTGTGCAAGGAGTGGATCCGGACTCTTCAAGGAGAGATTCCCTGGTGGATTGTCGTGACGCCAATGCCGGAAAGGAAGACAGTAGCCATGGGCTATGATCTCCAGAACCCACACATCTGAAGTAATGGCACGCCATTCCACAAGATGCTGCGCCAGCCTTCCCCCCCAACCGGAGAAGCATGGGCCTCATGACTGAGCTGAAGCGGCTGCGGCAGTGCCTGAGAGCAAAGAGGCAACTGCTTGCGCGGCCTTGGCACCTCGAGTATCTTGTTTTCCACCTCTGGCACTCCTACAGTTGCCCCTTTGACTTGCAGCTCCTCTCGATTTACTAAAGGACGAGTAATATCAAAAGGAACCTCCCCTCCATTGCTGTCCCCTAGGACGAAAAGGCGGAGGTTGGGGAACTGCAGCGCCCAACGACTTTGCTGCAGCTTTGGAGGTCTGCAACCTCTCAAGGCTCTCGTCAGCCTTGCTGCCAAAAAGATGGTCACCATCAAAGGGCATGTTGAGGAGCCGGCTTTGCACATCGGGAGCAAACCCTGACTTCCGCAACAACGCAAACCAGCGTATATCGGTGTTTGCCGCCATGGACCGGCTGACGCAATCAACCATGTCCAGACCCGAATGAACGGACTCACACATGGCATCCTTGCCATCCTGCACAATAGCAAGGAAACCATCCTGTTCCTCCCCTTCGGGAATATGATCAGCCGCTAGGGAAATACAGTTCCACAGAGTGTGCGTGAAACGAGGCAAGGTACAAACGGAGTTGGCAGCCTGAAGCGCCATACCCTCAGAAGAAAATACCTTCTTTGCCCAGCCGTCAAAACGTTTGTCGTCCCTATCAGGAGGGATGTTAGGGTACGACGCCTGCTTTGCTGGGGCCGTAGCCACCTGCACCACCAAACTCTCTGGAGTAGGGTGCCTGGTCAAGTAGCAGGGGGTCGCCACTTGCTGGGCGATATTTCTTCGGCAAGGACTTGCTCACTGCTGGGAGACACTCCGGAGAAGTCCAAGCCGAAGACACCCTTCTCTGCAAGGCCATATGGAAAGGCAGTACCAGGTCAGTTGGGTGACCTTGGTCGAGGATATCAGTCAGGTCATCCTGCTGAAAATCCCCAGGGGGGGCAGACCACCCCAGGTAATCCGTGACCCTCGACATCAGGCACCGATAAGAGGAGTCGGCATGCGTGCCAGGCTCAGGCCTACCAAATTCCACCCACGGAGAGGTGTCGAGCCCACTGGCATCATCCAATGACTGGCGCAGGTCCTCAAGCTGGCTATGACCAGAAAGGAGGCCATCAGGAACCTCTGCAGGAACCTCACCTTCCTCAGACCCCTCATCCACCTCAGAAATATAATCTAGAGGCTGGAAAGAGGGAACTGAAAAAGAACAAAGACATGTTTTGCCTTAGCCAGAGCCTTTCTGGTGGGTTCTCCCGTACCATGAGGCATCCCCGACAAAGCCGCCTCGAAAGGCGTCAAGGGCGTTGATGGAATCGGCATCGACGTCGAGCGCAGCGCTGACAGCTTCGACGGCGTCGACACAGGCCTCGAAGGCGGAGCCCCTAGCGTGTCTCACGACAGCCTGGGCGCCGATGGCGTCGACTACTTCCTCGGAGGCGGGGCCTCGAGAGAGTCCGTCGATGACCTCGGCGCCGCCAGCGTCGAAGTCTTCCTCGAAGGATGCACAGGTTTTTGCGGTCTCGAGGGCGTCGAGGATCGGGACCTGGAACGGGCATGCCTAGAGCGACCATCCTTGTCTGACCGGGACCTCGAAGGCGCCCGGTCGTCGCGACGACTGCTCGAGCCCGAAGGCGGACGAACGTTGTCTGTAGCGCGGCCACGACCGGCGTCCTCAGATGGCACAGACAGACCGGAGCCCTGCGATTGAAAAATCGCCATCATCTCCTTTCGGAAGGAATCCCATTCCTCAGGAGTGGAATGCTTGTTGGGACAAGCAACCCGCCGACAGGCGGAGTCCTCGGAAGAGGACGGGTTAGGCGACCTATGACGGCGCTTCCTGGAGTGCCTCAACGAGGCAGAGGAATGGTGGGACCGACTCCCAGACCGAGAACCCCCGGACTCACGACGACGATGCGGAGAGTCGCCCCTCGAATCGTCCGTCGAAAGACCAGTGGAACGCGACTTCCGGGGGTTGGCCACCTTACCGACCGACAGCTTCTTCTTACGCTCCCGCAAGGCCTTCGATGTGAGCAATTGGCAGTCGACACAGTCATCCGCATCATGGTCCTCCCCGAGGCACCAGAGGCAAGAGTTCTGCGTATCCGTTAGCGACATCTTGGACCCGCACACGCGGCACTTCTTAAACCAGGACCGTGGGGTGGAAGAAGCCAAAGACGGCATGCTCACAAGTAGCAACGAAGAACCGAAAGAACAGGATTCAGTAGAATCGAGGCGCGCCGAGAGCTCTGAAGCGAACACGTTCGCGGAAAAAACGGAACTGAGGCTACGGGCGTCGTGCGTCCTACTTAGAACATCCGGTGACGTTGGCTCGATGGAGGCCCTCGAGGACAGCGTATCGACGTCATCGACACAGGACGCAGAAAGATTTTCCGAAGCAGCACAGCTGTGGTGATTACTGTCATAGATATGGAATACGTCGGAGGACCCAATCCCCTCGAAGTGTCTCTTCTAACTCTAGACCTCCCTTGTCATCCTCTCATCCCTACTCAGCCCATGTAACAAACACTTGAGGGAAACACCACCTCAAGTTCCTAAAAGGGACCCATGGTCGGGAGATTGATGGACGTCTCTCCAAGTACCTACTTTATTAGCCGCAGAACTAACAAGTGCTCTATTACTGGTTCTCAAGGTGCTTCCCTCTGTTGGAGACTCAGATTTACTAGAAACCATAGCCCTCATTGATTCAGGGGTGCAGGTCTGGAATCATACAATCTCTCAAATGATTAAGGAATTGGCAGGACCTATAGAAGGTGTGGATGGGAAACTATTATCCTCCGGACCAATCATTCAATACACCTTATACCCTTAAAAGTGACCATTGCCAGACAACAAGAAACACTATCTTTTGACCTCATCAGAGCTGCACATTTTCCATTATTTTGGGAATGCCGTGGTTACGGAAACACAACCTTTCTGTGAACTGGGTAGTGAATACTTTCTTCCTGGGTTCTGAATTATGTGTTCAATATTGCATCCCTCATTGCGATAAGATCAACAACTACCCAATTCCCATGATGGCCTGTTCCCTGTGTTCCTGTCTCCCGCTTCTGGAGTAATTCCTTTCTCTGAGTCCTGGAATACTCTCCTGTTCCCTCATCTGGGCACCCGACGACCGCATCTATCTGTTATCTGGAGACCCGCTGCTTACAACTCTCTGGAGGTGTATTCCCCTTTGTTTTTTTTGTTCCCTCTGTGTTTTCGCTTGTCCCTACTTGAGGTTACTTACTACTAGTTGCCTATCAGGCTTGTGGCACGGTGGCATCTGGGATTGTTAGGCCGTACCCCTATGCGCCAAGGTGTCTACGACAAGCCCAGGTGAGAATCGTTGCTGTCAGCGAGGTGTTTTTTTTAACCAAGACTGCCCCCTTTAGGGGGCGGAAAAGGTTTGCCCAGACTTCCCCATTATCTTTCTTATACCAAATCTGTAAATTTGTTTTGCTAGTTGGGGTCGGGGTTTTCCTCTTTTGGGAAAGGGGGATTATGGGAGATGTAGTCCATTCCTTGCTGGTTTCACATGGTTTGGGCCATCTGGCCCTGGGACGTATTTTCCAGTTTTCTTTCTGGCCTAAGTTACCTGACTAGGCCTTTCGTATGACCCATCTCCTCCCAGGTACAAAATCCTCCTCTCTGGATCCAGTACGGAATTTGGTTTTGTTCAAGAACTAATTTCTGGTTTGTTTATCCCAAAGGGAATGGTCTATGCCTGGCGATATGCTGTTGCAGCCAACCGCTGCCATTGTGGACCTGGGAATATAATATCAAGTTTGATTTGGCGACATTAACGTGGTCCCTACGCCACACCTATGCAAGCTGGCAATATGATTCTCCAATCACAGTGCAACCAACACACAGTTGCTGGAGCCATGCAGCCGAGTCACCAACTCACACTTCGTAGCCATGATGCTCCTGGTACACATTATTTCAAAGAGTATTTTGAAGTCCAAAAATTCTATACAAGCTTTGCCGATTCTCTACTTGCCGAGGCGATAATATATTTATGAAATAATATTTTCCCTGACAACAAGTAACTTGTCCTGGGAGTGGGTCCATAGGAATTCCATAAAGGCTTGTCCTGTCTCCATAACCTCACATATCACGAGAAAAACCTCATTTTCATCTTTTCTTTCTTTTATCCAGGCCTCACAAGCCTTAGTATAGAAAAGGAAGTTTGTTTTGCGTTTCTTGTTGCAAAGTCAGCAAACGGCATGTTTGGAGTATTTTTGATGGTGTTTGGTTTATAGGCTTTTCTTGTGTTGCTTTTCGATTTCTACGAGGAACACACTAGCAAAGCTTAGAGTCCCTCAGCTTCTTATGGGCAGTGAGGCAACCTCGGGTTTGTTGGTGGAACAGGCATCTTTTTCTTTTTTTAATCACAGGGATTCTGTTTTCACATTGTCAAGATATTTCATTTGCAATCTTGCAAAGTAAAAGATTTTGTTTCAATTCAGAACTAAGAACATTCAATCTGGCTTCCTTTGTTTTTATAGCGGTTTGCTCTTTCTTTGGACATTGCAGTGCAGCCAGAGTGAGTAATGTCTAATGGATATTGTTAGCTGTTGCTGATGAGCATCTTTTGCAGAGGTTTTTCGCAGCTTTCACTGAAGTTTAAACTTTCCTTTTGATTACGATTTCTATTCTGTATCTTTGTGCTGTACAGAAGGCATGGTATCAAAGTAAGACAGACTATGCTCACAGTACAAGGTTGTTTATTAAACTGTTAAATGGGTGTGATAAACGCCTTATCTAAACCTACATCTAAGATGGGATCAAGCTAGGACCATCAAATAATAATAATACAGTCCTAGTAGAGTCTAGTCAAATAAAAGGGCCTATACTAAGAAAACCTGTTGTCAATCCATACCCCTATTCTACAAAAGAGTGTGGGATAATGTTCACATGAAAAGAAAGCAGTGCACACAAAAGGATAAGTCAGGATGTTATGGCCGGGGTCGCCCTTGCCCACGTTATTAGCACGGGACAAGGCAGGACTCTTAGGCAAAGCACACTCCTGGGCTTCTCCGCCACAAGGTTACTGTTCCTTTTCTCAATATCAGGACCTTCTGTGTCAAAGTCACTTTCATGCAAAGTCTCTTGCGTCAGAGGGCCCGATATATCATAAACAACAAAACAAAAGTTCCTTCTATTTATTGTTGGGCGATTACTCTTCACCCTTGGATCCCCCTCAGCCGGGCTCTGATCCTTCTTTCAACGTTAGCCTCCCTCAGTCGGGCTCAGACCACCCACTCACTGTGGACATCCCCAGTCGGGTTCAGACTTGTCAACTATCACAGTTCACTTCGTTTTCTCACAATGAATAATTCACTTCTCTTGACCTTTCCCTGGCATCCCTCCATCTGGTTCACATTGCCATTTTAATACACTTCGAAAGAAAGTCATTCTAGACCTTCTTCCTTTACCCAAGTCCGGGTCTCAGCCCCCAGTCAGGCTTTGTCTTAACTCTCCAGTCAGGCTTCACACAGTTCTATCATCACAATGAATGCGCAGGGATCCCTCAGCCGGGTTCACATTTGCCTCCACTACATGACAAAGACTTTCGACTGTATAAGGGGTTTGACTAGCCCTCATATGACCACTTAGACAGCTTACACCGGCCTCCCCTAAGGCCTCTTGATATTTGTAGTTTCAAGGGGATCAGGTAATATTATCCCCATAAATAATGTCACCATACATATGATCGCCAGGAAAAGGCATAGGTGACATTATTTATGGGGTAAATGGGAGCAGGGGTTGCGGGGGTGTCCCGTGCTCCCTTAAATAAAATATGGGGGTTGCAGGTGTGTCCTCCGCAGGTTCCATATGGTATCACCACAAAAAAATGGCGCCCTTCTTGTATGGCAAAATCTTTGCGGGGATATTAACACATGGAACCATTTCAACACTCTTAGTTCAATACATTCTCCTGGTTCAGGGGAGGGGGGCACCAGCGAGAGACCTTCCAAAGAGCGCCCACATGGCACCGGACCACTGTCTCTAGTGCCAATTTCACTCACAACGTTTAACAGGGTCTCCCTCTGCCGGGCCCGGACCCCTCTTAGGGTTCACGAAGGGCCTCCCACTGCCAGGCTCAGAGCCCTCTTAGGGTTCATAACGGGCCTTCCTCTGCCTGGCTCAGACCGTCCTCCAAAGCTTACAATGGTCTCCCTCTGCTGGGCTCGGACCCCTCTTAGTACCTCAAAGTTCACTAAGAAGACTTCCCTCCGCTGTCCTCGTGTCTCCTCTCACAATTCACAAAAAGCGGTTTGGGACTTCTAGTCTCAGAATGCATGGACTGGATTTTGCTCCCACTTCTCAGCTCCCCAAAACGGCATTGTTGGCATTGGGAGCTTCAGGAGCTAAAAGGGGACATTGTTCTGAGGTCAGGGTCAGGGTCTCTTCTTCTGACCCTCAGAGACCTGGGTTCGCCTGACTGGCCCAGGGGAGGAGTCTTGCTGTGGGTACCACCAGGCAACCCCAGCTGCCCCTGGACTTGCCTTCTGGAGGTACAGCTCCCTCTCCACAGTGCAGTCTCCTCTGAAACCACAGGGCCAGGCTCAGGACGGTTTTCTCCTCCTCCAGGTCTCCCAGGGTTTCTACTGTTCTTTCTCCGGCTTCCTGCACTTTCCAGCATCCCCAACTCGCTCAGAGTGTGCTCTCCTGCTCCGCCTTTTATACTTCCTGGGAGTAGTGATTGGGTTCAGGTGTGCATGGTTGTGAAGGGAGGCCTGACTTTGCCTGCCTCATTAGTGGGCCAGTCTGATCCAGAAAGGGAGGAGTCTATCTTCTGTGTCAATGGTTCTCTGTCGGTAATCCTTATCCTTCCAATCTCTCTCACCCTCATCCCAGTGGTTTTAGGGAAAAACAGTGGAGGGATTATGGGAGTTGTAGTTTTTCTGAAGAATACTGGAAAAACCATGTGGGTTTTCGTCAGGGTGACTGGGTAACCGTAGTGTTGTGTACAAATGGGTTGTTCTAGAGCATGGGGTGACATATGCACTTTCCTTCCCCCGGTTTTCCTATGCTTCGCTTCCGGTTTGGTATCTGTTGGAATTTGAGGGGTTGGAAGGTAACGGTATGGTGTATGGTAACAGAGGGAATGTCAGGTAGGAGGTGTTAACCCATTGTCGCTCACAGTGAGTTGTCCCTGAAAAGGTGTCTGTGTCTGAAAAGGGGCACGGGGGGTCTAGTTTCTACATTCCTTACTGGGTAGGATGGGGAAAAGGTCTCATATGGTAAGGTGTACTGTGTCTCACCTGGAGTATTCCCCCGAGCATAACCCCGGGTTCCCTTACCCAGATGATCCACCCTCGCTCGTCCACCCCCAGGGTTGGGATCTGAGAGCGCCAGCCCTTCCCTGGCCACCTGAATAAGGGATTATTGGGGTCTACTTGGGAGAATACCCTCAGGTTTCTCACAGTGCTTGCAATATTTCTTCTGCAAATTGCAATCATATCAACATTTTCCAGCTGGGATCTTAACTTGATTCCACAGCACTTTACACCTCTCTTGCAGTCTTTTGATCTCACAGCTGTTAAACCTTGAAAAGCATATACTCCATATTCGCTTCCCAATCCAATTTCCATGATTTTGTACAATAAAAGATCCAGGATTTTATTATGAATTCACTACTACTGATCAAATATATATGATCATGCGTAGCAAATTATAAATGAACACACATCTCACATACATTTACATGCAATGATGTGTATTGCATCAAGTGCTTTTTCTGGATGATGAATTGGTTTCCAGAATAGTCTAGAAAAAAAATAACAGGACTAAGCTCTTTTTAGATCACTCAACTAGTAAGTCGAGGATAGACTCACGAGGGGTAACAGCAAATGCAGCGCTAACATACTAATGAGCAGCACTGATAATGTGCCTGTAGGTTAGCTTGGGTATATTGAGAGGAATTGGGCGGTGGGTGTTGGTTATTAAAAATGCTGTTTAAGTAGGGATTATGGACAAGGCAGAAGTGGCCCTGCGCTTCACATTGGGGAGCATTATAAATTATATGCCACATCCATATAATCATCATTTCGCTCACAGGTTGGGACAAATACTAGTGTAGGTTTTTATTTCCGACATCTCAACAGCCACAAAGTAACAGGTTTCCAAAGGCCCATTTCTTTCTCCCTTTCCACTAACATTCCCACTGAAGGGTCACATTTCTCCCAGTTAGGTTCAGGAGGCTGCTGGGTAATCTCTGTCCTGTCAACAGAGGTGTATATCTGTGCTGCTGGGGAAGAGTACGTATCTTGGGCTGTACTGCAGGTGAGCGGTATTGAGGCACACTTCACTACATAGTGTTTTATTTTTCTCTCCCAACCCCCACAATTGCAGCCCATATGTTTGAGTTCAGCTCTGCACTGTACACTTATGCTTGGTATATTGGACAGAGAGATTATATTAGTTAGAAAGCTGGATTTTGAAAGGAACAGCAACTTGGCGGGAGAGGAAAGAGGGTGAGGGAGTAAGAAGGACAACATAAATAGGAAGAGTAACCAGATAGCTCAATGTCACAGAGAAAACACATTTTCCAACTGGAATTTTCTTAGTTAAAAGATAATCCAGTCCATACATTACAAAAAATACAGATTGTTTATACATTTCAAGACAGAGTAACCCATACACAATGATAGAGGCCTAACACCACCGCAATAGGCATGAACACAACCTATAATTTGGAAAAAGAAAAGAATAAGACAGCGTATATACATATATTACACATCCATATGTAAGGTGGTTCTCCCTAGGGGTGCGGGGGAAAGAGCAGCAACCTGTACAAGTCCTGAGTCAGGGATACTCCACCTTACAGCACACATGTGCGAATGTGAACCCAGGGGGGAATTGTCTGGGCTTATCCCTTTTTTCCTTTTTATTTTTAACAGTACAGCCCTGGTGGCTAGGCATCCTAAGGTTGCCCTAGTTTAAATAAACAGAGACAGCCTCAGGTGCTTTTCAATAGAGTAAAACTCCTTATTTATATTACAGTAATAGACCAAACAGGTATGCCCTTAGTAATGCCCATTACAAAGGGCATTTTACAGGGTACTCTGGTTCAGTTGATGCACAGACATGTAGGATCCATTCTTACATTTCCTCCAATAGTTATAGTTCTTTTTTCTTGTTATCCCAGTGTGGGTACTGGGAAGGGCAGGACCTCACAGTGGATAAACCAATAAACCAATATTACAGTGTGTACTCTTATGAGTTAGATAAGTCTCATTGTAGAACTACATAACTGTATTTCCTTTGGTGGGAGTACCTTAGTGCCTCATCCTTCACATATGCTAAGTAACCAACTGTTTCACAGGGATGTGGAACCTTTGTGAGTACGATTTTTCACGTTTGATGAATAAACCATTCTTTCACCTCAGTGGGGCATTTGCGAACAGGGTTTCTCACATTGGATAAATAAACAACTCTTTCACTACATAAAAAGGCATATGCAGGCAGGATTTGTCACATTGGATAAATAAACAACTCTTTCACTGTTTAGCACTTCCCAGTAGCTGCCGGCTGCCATCTATGCCCCCTCATACTGTGTGGCCGCCCATCAAGTAATCCACTAGGTCCTGAGAGAGAGCATCCCTCATACGAGCCGCTCGGAAGTCCGGGCAAGTACTGCCCATTACCCAGTTCCCCCCTGAGTTCCCCCCTGAACCACCGGCACTGAGCTTGATCCTCGGTTTAGGAGCAAAAAGGGGGGGGGGGTTCTAAAGGAGCAACATCCGGTGTAGTACCTTGACAATAGCTCTTTTCTGACAAGAGCTGACAGACTGATTTACCACCCACGTACCGCCGTACACGTAGTGAGGCCTATGCTGACGCCCCTACCCATGAGGCGTGCTCTAATCCTTCATCTACTCAGCTCGGCTCTCATGAACCCGCAGCTGACGGAAGTTTACAATACTCTGCTAATCAATATCCCCATACGCTTTCCAGCGTTCTCTTAGGTCAAGCTGTGACAGGAAATTGACATATGCTGCCAAAGCTAAAAATAAACTTCCAGACAGTTCTACTTTTCTATCTTCAACGCACAGGGGGCCGGCTTCACAAAACTTTTCCTCTCCTACCTCCTGCCACAGAGAGGGGAACCGACAGACTCACGTGTGTCACTGTCTGTCCATCGACTGACATGAGCACCGCAGGAGCGAACAGCCCGCACTGGGCTGCTTCCCTACCAAGTCGATCGTTTCTTCGTCCCTGGGGAGGTGAGAGAGACAGCTGGCCTGGTTCTGCTTTCAGGGGACCTCTTCAGCATGGAGGGCCAGGAAGCCCTGCATGCTCATCAAACGACGCTCTCTCTCCCTCTCACATCGCCACTTGCTGCCTCTATAACAATCCAAGGTCCTGTCCACCTGTCCCCCAGGGCGGGGAGACAGAGGATTTTAGATACAATCACCTCATACACGCTCCCATTCACCTTACGGAAAGCCGTACAAAGTCCCCCCAGGATCCAGGAAGAGAAATACCAGCAAACATAAAACATGACTGACATTCACATAAATTCACCCTCCATTCATTAAAATAAAACTCCCACGCTGGAACGTGGGGTTTACACTCACACACTGGAATGTGGGGGTTTACACAAAGTATGTGAAAAAAGAAAAAAACGAGCAGGTGAAAAAGGCAACAGAAGAAAAGGTGACATTATATCAAACAGATTATCCATATAGTTCAAGGAAGGGGCCCCCAAATAGCCTTAATGGTATCAAGATCCTCTTTACACTTATACATGGTCTTCTCAAAAGTTGAAAGAGTCAGCATGTCTTGGATACATTCCTCTATGTCAATTCTAGCAGATGATATCCAGGCATGTAGAATTAACTTCTTAGGCTTCATGCAGCCTCTGAACAGCCAGGCTTTACCTGCTTTCGGCAGGCCATGCACCAGCTTGTAATCGCCCATAATAAAGACAATGACCTTAATTAAAATATTGGTTCCAGAATTAGATTAAGTCTTTCATATATCTCTGTCCAGAATTGTTTCGTGTTGGGACACAGCCAAATCATGTGTATCTATGTACCTTTTTTCTCTTTTGCAACTCCAACAGCGGTCACTGTCGCACATATCTTTTGAACGTCCTATCCGGTGGCCAATAAACATGATGCAGGATCTTAACCTGACCAGCCCTTAAACCCCAGTCCAGCGATTCAAATCAAACATTATTGTAGCATCTCGGCCAGCTATCAGGCTGCAAATGTTCATCAAGTTCTTGGTTGCAGAGCTGCAAGACATCTGTCTTTTTCTCTGATGGCAATGCCAAAAATCGGTAGAAGTATGTTGTAGAGTGAGCAGTAGACATGCAAGTTTCAATTAGCAGCCACACATCCTATCTAGAGTCCAGACCAGATGTATTCTCCAGAACATCACTTTAAATTCTCCTTGGTTTGCGGTATTCTGAGTAAGTAGAGCCAGTCAAGTCATGTTTCTGATGCAAACGACCATAGGTGATCTGTTCTCTATTTTCAAGCCGGTCTCTAATAGGACAGATCCCACTCAGATACCAGCTCTGTCAGAAAAGACTGCTACATTGGTGTTTAATCCAGGGGGTTTTGCCATATGGATGCACCAGGGAAGACAAAAGGATCAGCTTCGAATATGTCGGATATAGCTTTCCAACTGTCTCTCAGGAATTCCATGAGTGGGTTCTTCTCGGAGAGTCGTACAGCCTTGGGGTTAATAAGTGAACCCGGTTCCAATGGTGACATTTTCCTATTCAGAAGGCGCCCAAACATCTTTATCAGGTCTTGTCATCCTATAGATGGGTCTCACTGAGAAAGACAGGAGGTAATGCTTAAAATTGTGGACATTCATTCCACCCAACAAAGTTTGCAACTGAAGCTTGCACAAAGCCACTCTATGTGGTTTATTTGCCCAGATGAAGCGTTGTAGCATAGCATCTAATTCTTTGAAGAGGCCACCTGGGACCTTGAGAGCATCGACAGAATATAGTTGACTCTGGGAACGATGTTCGTCTTGACACTTACATTTTCACTAGACAGCAAAACGAAATGTTTTCCTTCATTCAACATTTGGGGCTTTTACATCAAACCTTGGAAGTAAAATTGTGCCCCTTTCAGCAGTAGCAAGGGGTTGTGTATTCAAGGGTTTCATCCCTATTGCCCCCAATCCTCATACACACACTCGAGCATGGTTTAGACTTGATCATATCAGGCACTCGTGTTAAGTACAGATACGCGCAACAGGTTGGCAGGGAGTCCATTAGATGAGCAAAATAATAAACTTTACAGAACACTGCATGGGGTTTTTAAAAGTCTATCCAGGCATTCATTTTAGCTATTAGGTCATGCTCAAAGCAGCACCTACAAGCCAACGCTATTGGCATAATAATTAAAGGTATGGGAGAAGGGAGATGACGTGTGGAGAGACACAGGCTGCTGATGTTTGGTTATGAGCCCACCCACAGCATGCCTATAATTGTCCATGGAATTCAAGTCTAAATCCCCAGCACTGATCACTCATCCCCGTCCTAGCCACACCTATTGGACATGCCTTTGCTTCCTTTTCCGTGGCAAAAGTATGTGACACAGCGAGGTTTCCTCAAGATGACCACTTTATTGTAATGATTTTTGCAGTGTTACAGTAAAGCAGCGCCATCTGCTGTTAAGCAATCCAGGATAGCCAAAGGTACGCTTATTCGGATTACTGTAATGTGTGCGTGTTGGGAACACCGTAAACAATGGTGTCAGCTTGACAGCGTGGGAAAGACCACTATCTGACTTCATACAATGTGTGCCTCAATGCACAAAGGCAAGCTAGTGGCTGTGCCCGCATCTCCTAGTTACGCTTCAGGTGTGATCCTCATCAGGCGACATGAAAGGGAACATATAGGATTTAGGACTGCCTGGGGATTTCTTAAGTCCTTCATTGATGCAAATGTTCCGTCCTTAAGAGGTGTGCGTGTCGTGTGCTACGAATCCCATTAAAAAGTGCAAATATATCGACATATTTTTCGAACGAATTGCAAGTTCCACATAGCTGTACGCATATTTTAATACACATGGACTACATTCAAGTTCGTCACCAGACATCACATGCACATCATATTTAGGCTCAGTCATAACGCTGTTAAAGGTTTAATTCGGAATAGGAATGTGGCAGTTGATCGGGAAAAACACTTTTTGCATGCCTAGGAGACAAGAAAATGCCAATGCAGCAATAGCTGAGAAGATCCATGCTCCCAGCATGGCACTGCTCTGTAGAACAACTGTATCAATAGTATGGCATACACATGCATACCTACGAGAAGCCACACTGCCACTCAGGTTCTCCATATACCCAGAGGCCGAAACTATTGTCATAAAAATAAGAGCGTTAACATAAGAGCTTCAGATATGGGCTTTGAATGAAGGTTTGTAATGCTTTTCCAAAGGAGATGACATTTGAGCAGGGTTACACAGTTGTGAGTGTGGTGCTGTACCCTTCCGGGCACTACGGGATGGGAAGGGGAGCCCGCCCCACGTGATGTGAGTAAGGGGAGGAGGAAACTTTAATAAAATATGCACGCACACTGAAAGCGGGGCAGTGCAAGTACAACAGTTAACATGAGTGTCCGTGTGTTTTGTCTGAGGTCCTTTGGCGGGCCGTTGAGCCCCACCTGTGCCGGTAGGCCTTAGTGCTTAAAACATCACATTGGCGACAAATTGTGTACGACTCCCCGCTGCGATGCTGGCCCCAAAATCCAGCCCGCCACACCTCACATCTGCTCATCAGGCGCCAGCAA
Organism: Ambystoma mexicanum; assembly: GCF_040938575.1. Lineage (NCBI taxonomy): Eukaryota > Metazoa > Chordata > Amphibia > Caudata > Ambystomatidae > Ambystoma > Ambystoma mexicanum. Next base: position 171,006,814 of record NC_090924.1, on the reverse strand, counting down.
GACGCCCTGTCACAACGGTGCGCAAGCTGGGTTTGTTAAGGTGCTCTGAGCTGCACGAGCACAACGCACAAAGGAGGCAGGGGTGACTCGGAAAAGCCCAGACACCGTCATATGCATCTCGTAGCATGGTGGCAAGCTGTGCGAGCAGTACTCACCAATCTACAGCCTGGCAGCAGATGACGCCCCGTCCGCACGCCGGTAAGAGCAAGCGGCGAGCGCAGGAGAGTGAATCTGAGGCCAACCAACAGGAAGCTGAAATAAGAGGGACATCCTCAGCACTAGGCAATGTGCTATGAACATTTATGTCTGAACTGCATGCACAGACAATACCAGGGAGTTGGACACTGCGGCACAGGAGGCAGTGCATTCTCATGTGCAGTGAGAAAGAAAAGCACATAGAATTGATGCAGGCTACCACACTTCACAAGGCCTGAGCAAGTGACAAGCCCCGAACAAGGGTCAATTCAACACGACCTGTGCAAGCCAGGGAGGGAGCGAGCCAGAACACCCGGCCACAGTGATAGGATCAGCCCAACACACCTGCAGCATCCGCCTGATTTGTGAAATGCAGAAAACAACCACGGATACCGCAAGTAACCAATAAGACGCTACTACTGCCCAGGGAGGCAGAAAGACGTGCTGGAATGATCCCACAGGCAAGCCCAGCCAGAGGGGGCTGCGCTGCAGTGAGAACTGTGGCTCCAGCAGTTTCAACTCCACGTCAAGGCAAAGATTACCGACGCAGAAGAACGACAGACGCTATTAAGCTTTCTGTTTGTAACAGCGCCACAATGCCTCTGGGCTGCTGCGTTCTATACAAATGTGAATAAATAAATGTTGTTATACCTGGGCACACTAGCGATAAGGCTATTGAACATCCTACCTAGCAGAGGACAAGCTGATGACTACGAGGCAACAAAGGCAGCCCTAAATGGAAAATTCAAACCAGAATTGAACCCAGATTATGAACGCTTCCAGCTGAGCATGGCCCAGCAAAGACCTGGGGAGAAAGTTGATGACTTTCACGCCCCCATCAGAGAGATGGCCTTGGGATGCGAGTGCCCAGACAAAGACTTTGCAGTGTGTCAGCAAATCATTCATGGGATATCCTTGGAGAAGTTGCGGAGAGCCATCCTATCGGAAAAGAACCTACCGCTAGACCGGATCCTGGCAATGAGTTGACCAAGAGAACACACTGACGAGCAAGTCACAGCAATGGAACTGGCCAAGAGTAGACTGCCAGTCGACAACCTCAAGGAAGAAGAGAACATAGCAGCTATCAAATCCAAACCTGAAGAAAGAAGAACTGCCAACGTCCCACCATGCTGGCAAAACAGATGGCAGGAATCCTGCAAATAGTTTGGAGGCGCATGGCAGAGGGGGGAGACCTGTCCAGTGCTAGGAGCCACCTGTCGGAAACGCAAACCACTCAACCATTTCGCAGTAGTCTGCCTCAGAAAGAAACGAGGCGGTCAAGCACCAACACGTCTAGACGGCGAGTCAACGATAAAGCGAGAGCCCTGGCGGTGGATCAGGGACAATTCAGTGACAGCGAGGAGGAAGAAGCATCAGAAGAAGAGTCCTCCCCCGAAAAGCCAGGAAACCGGTCCAAGAAACGCAGCGAGCAGGTCCACATGATCTCAGCTATTAAAACAGGCAAGAGAACTTCAAACGAGGAGGACCACCCAACCAACCTGGCTGATTCTAGTGACGGAATACCCACGAAAGTGATGATAGACACCGGAGCAACTGTAAATATAATGCTGCTGGCGATATTCGAAGAACTGAAACCATTACCTCGGCTCCAAAACAAGAAAGTGCAGCAATTTGCATATGGCTGCAAGAAGCCTCTGCTCGTAATAGGATCGTTCCGGTCCGACCTGACCCACAACGGAACCACCTGCAGGACCTGCACATGTAATGGACGTGGGAACGGAGACTCTCATGAGCGTCAAGACAGCTGAAAAACTCAAACTGATACATTTTGCATTCAGCATTAATCTGCTCAAAAGTGATAGACTATTAGAAAAACATGGCAAGTTGTTCCAAGGAATCCTGAAGGAGAGAACAGTCAAGTTGCACATTAACCCCACCATCGAACCCAGAGCAGTAAGGCACCACCGTGTCCCTTTCCACCTACGAGAAGCTCTGGAAGCCGAATTAGAGAAACTAGAAAACATGGGGATCATCGAGAAAACATCGGGCCCCAATCCCTGGGTATCCCCCATTGTGGTGTCACAAAAACCCAAACAACCAAATGCCGTACGCATTTGTATAGATGTGCGACTACCAAATGTGGCGATAGGCCGCAAACCCCACATAACACCAACCATGCACAAACTGATTGTAGATCTGACTGGAGCAACAGTGCTCAGTAAACTGGACCTACGTTCTGGGTACAACCAGATACACTTAGCATGTGAATCAAGATACATCACAACGTTCTCGTCCTATCTCTGCCTCTGGAGGTATCGAAGTCTGAATTTCAGAGTATCCTCGGCGGCCGAGGTATTCCAGAACGACATCCGCAAGGGGGTTACATGACTTAGCAGGCACGACCAATGTCAGCGATAATATCCTAGTCTATGGAAAGATGCCACAAGAACACAATGCCCGGCTAGTAGCCATATCACGACGACTGGAAGAATCAGGTTCGACACTGCACGCCGCGAAGTGAGAATTCGGGAAAGAAGAACTTGCCTTTTTTGGATATGTATTTAATGCCGAAGGAGCGTCACCCGACCCTAACAAAGTCGCAGACATTAAGGGAGCAAAAGCGCCTACTTCAGCTTCCGAAGTCAGAAAGCTTCATGGGTATGGCCACGTACTGTACCAGGTTCATTCCCCCGCTGAGAGAGCTAACCAGAAAAGAAGTGCCATGGGAGTGGGGTGAAAAACAAGAAAGGGCGCTTCAGCAGATCAAAGACTCCCTAACTGGGAAAGCGAAGACATGGCCCCATGGGCCTAGGGGCCGTCTTAACCCAAGTAGACCACAAAGGCACTGTATACTCCATCACGTTTGCCCGCAGAATGCTCATCAAGACAGAACAAAACTATGCACATATTGAGAAGGAGACCCTGGCAATCGTATGGGGTGGCAGCATTTTCAGGTGTACCTCCTTGGTCAGCTAGCCAAAATATTCACTGACCCACAAACGTTGATCCCGATATTCAAGGGGTCAGCACCACACTCACCAGCCCGATTAGAAAAGTGGATGTTACAACTGCAGCTTTTTGAAATAGAGGCCATATACCACATGGAAGCAGGTAACCCCGCCGACTACTTGTGCCGGCACCCGAGAACAGCGACCCGACGGGAGCGAGAACATGCACAAGAGACTGAAGAACATGTGTGCCATGTAGTGGTGTGCGCTCGCCCTAAAGCGATGACCCTGCCAGAAATAGTCGAAGAATCGGAGCAAGACGCATGTCTACAGCAAGTAAAACTAACAATACAGTTCAGTGACTTGAAGAACTTCCTGTCAGCCATGAAACAATGTACAGCAGCAGCATAGCAGCACAAGAAAAGCTGCAAGCCCTATTTGCAATTCGACATGAATTGACCATCTCGGCCGAAGGAATCATCCTAAAAGGGCACCGCATAATAGTACTACCTGAAGTGCTGGAGGAACGGGCACTCAGGCTGGCAAATGAAGGAAACCAAGGGGTAGTGAAGACCAATGCGTACTGCAAATCCTGAATATGGATGCCAAGATCCAACAGAGAGTCCTGGCCCTCATTGAAGCATGTATAGCCTATCAATCCTTACAAAGGCAGATAACCCCAGAACCCATAGCCAGTGCCCCCAGAAGCCAGAAAAGATGGGAGTCAGTCGGTGTGGATTTTTGCACGGTGGCAAACGAATGATGTCTACTGGTAGCTATAGATGGATTCAGCCGATACCCAGAGATGGAACCCGTGAAGTTCACGGATGCATCTTCAGCCATAACGCCCATGGAGAAAATATTTGCAGTTCAAGACCTGCCAAGCAAAATAAACAGTCACAATGGACCCCCATTTACCAGTCAGGAGCTGTGGAACTTTCTGGAGAACCTCAACAAACGTCACCACAAGATCACTCGATGCTTGCCACAAGCCAATGGGGACGCTGAGAGGTTCATGGGATCACTGAACAAAGTAATACGAATCGCCAATGACCAACATCAGCTGTGGCTACCAGCAGTATACCGTTTCCTACGGTCATACCGGCAGACCCCTCACACTGCCACTCAGATAAGCCCCAAGGCGCTGGTGTTTGGGGTGCCATTTCAGGCAGAACTTCCTCTCCACCCGAATTGGGAGGTGCCAGAGATGGACGTAGAGCAAGTAGAGAGAACACAGCAGCAGCACAATGAGAAAGAGACCAATGCCCGCCAAGCAAAACATTGAGAACTCCAAACAGGAGACACTGTACTAGTAAAGAATCGATCTCCGCCCAAGAAAATGACGAATTCATATGAATCACACCCCTGGACTGTGGTGGAGGCTCACCATAGCATGGCGATGGCAGCCCGAGGACGAGAGATTGTTACCAGGAACATACCTCACTTCTGCAAAGTACTGCCGACATTATGGAAGGAGAGAGTAGGTGAAACCCCAAGGAGCAATGAGTCGCAAGCTCGTCGAGAGGAAGTGTCCAGAGGAGAAGAAAGGATCCACATGGATGATGCTTTGACGGGCCCAGAGTCTCCCAGTCCGGGTGCCCCACAAGTCGAAGAAAACCACCCCCCGGAAAGAGGACAGGGATCCCGCTATGCGCAGAAAGAACGGCCCCAACCATCATCATGACTGCGGGGGTACGTACTTAATGGGGTATACCACCGGGGAGAAGTGCCATTGGGACGGACATGTCTGTGACCCAGTGCCCTGCATTACTGTACTATAAAGTGATTACACTATTGCTTTTCAAATGCAAGTTGGGAGGAGTTGTACCTTTCAGAGCGCCACGTGATGGGAGGTGTAACGCTTACCTGGACTCCTCGGGAACGTAATGCCTTCTCAGCCAGTGGATCTGTTACTTGGGCACTTTAGGATTCCTTTTCTGTATAAACAACAATAACAACAATAGAACTACTATAATATCTGTTTTTCTGAGAAGCTACTATATAACTCCGTACTTTTGATAATCCCTCCCTTCTCACCTGTGTTTATGTTTTGTGGAGCTCTCCATCCTGTTATTCTACAGGGGTGCGTTGGAAAGAAGAAACTTTAACCTTGGAAAGCTGAGGTGTTCAATAAACTCTTGTCTTTATAATGTCTTTGCTTTTCCAGAATTGTCTTGGGTAAGTAGTTGGAGAAAATACTACAGTTTGTTAGATTGTGAATAGTCCCTACGTTGGAGATATCTCTCTTTGTAATATTTTCTCTTATTCTTGCAGGTTCTCTGAAATCGGAAAGGTCGATGGCTGCGGAATGACTGCGACGTTACTCGGAATGAAGAAACGTTTAACAAGCGTAAGCTTGTCTATGCGGAGTAATACCGCAGTAAAAACTAGCAGTGAAAACCTGAAGAAACTTCAGATACGTAACTTATTTAAACTTCTTCTTTCTTATTTCTATTCAGTTAATTCATTAATGAAATACCTTATGTTTTGCAGGGTTTCAGAAAGCTGAGGAAGAAATACCTTTGGAAGATGCAGAGACTGCTGAGGACACTTCTGAATGAAGGTACTGCGACTGCGAATGAAGACTGCTGCTTGAAGATGCTGCGGCTGTGAGAACTTTTGACAAATGATGCTGCGGCTACGAAACAATACAGCTGACTAGCGTGTTCTGTAAGTTATCTATGGACCTGGTGGTGGCCATGTTTAGTGTATAAAATCACTGTAAGCACTATGAGAGACTATGGGAGCATATGCTATAAATGGTACAAATGCCATTTGTTCCAGGCTTGTACCCACTTTTGACCTGCTGACTGATGTGATGTCCCTTGCTTCTCCTGCATGCCTGAATGGGAACCGTGCTCATTTAATGGGATCATGACAGGAGGGGGAGCCTACCGCACGTGATGTGAGGAGGGGTAGGAGGAAGCTTTAATAAAATATGCATGTGCGCCGGAAGCAGGACAATGCAAGTACAACAGTTAACACAAGTGTCTGTGCGTTTTGTCTGAGGCCCGTTGGCGAGCAATTGAGCCCCACCTGTATGAATAGGCCTTAGTGCTTAAAAAATCAGAGTTAGGTTATTGAATCCCTCGCATTCTCTGACCCTAACTCTTTGAGCTCTTCCATGGGAGGCAGCCATCTTGGATGACTGTCTCTAAGGAAGCTCTCTGGAAACAAGCCGAAACTAGCGGCCATCTTTGAATTGGAAAGATACCATGCATCTTCCAAATAAAATTATACATTGAATCATGCGAGTATAATCTTTTTAAAAATAGCGAAAGTAATTTACAATCTCAACTGCAGTAATTATTTCTGTCCTTTCTGCGTTTCGTTTCCCTGTTCTTTTTTTAATATAGCTAGTACCGTTGCTCGTCCTTTTAAAATCAGTTTTAATATGTATCAATGTCTTACAACACAAGGAGCCTGATTCACAGAGCGTTTTCCTATGGGATTGCTTCTGTGAATCAGGCCCAAAATCGGCAATGTTGTGATACATGTCATGTAGTGCTCGAATCCTTACTGGGCTCAATGATTGTCTCTAGCTAATGCTTTCCCCGCATGGTCCCGCAATCCGACTTGTTGTGCTCGGCTTCACACATAAATTGTCTGGCTCACCCCACCTCTATCTTTGTCCTTCCATGCATTCCTTTTCTGTTGTTTTCCTTCCCCGCTTCTTTTAAACCAAGTGTAAAGTGTTCAAATAAGAAACCTGCAATAAGACATAAAACCCCACAGTGCTCACGTCGGAAAGGATCTCGGGGTCTTTGTGTTTGTTTGAGGATTTTGCTCGCATTCAGGATTTCTAGCTCCGCGCTACCGGCATGCGCCACCTTGCCAACAGCGGCGAGCTAGAAATCCAAAGTGCGAGCAAATTCCTGTCTACACACAGAGGACCGTGCTCACAAACTTTGAGCACTGTCCTCTGTGTGTTAGCTAGATTTTGTACACTAATCAAATTGTAAACTGAAATGACAAATATACTTATGTGCACCAAAAATAGTATGACAGTAACTTTGTTTTCCCTATTTGGAACGGAAGAATACAAGTATATGAATGCAAAATGATGTCAGCCTAAACAAATCTTTGATGCAGCTTTTCAGTCAAGTAATAAAGACACACAAAAACAAAACTGTGTGGCAATGCTATCAGTTAATAAACATTATGGGCCTGATTTGAAAAATAGTTCTTCAATGGGAAAATTAATGTCAATGCTTCCAGAATAAATGTATTGCTTGTAAAAGTGCCTTCTTACCGCTTGGGAACTGTCATTTAAACATTCAAACTGCTTGAGAAATGGTAAGGAAGCATTTCTGTTGGTTTACAGCAATTTTGACCTTGCTGGGTGGCTACCCTTTTCTCAACAAGCAAGTCTATTGGCTAGGGTGGCTTTTCACCTGTTCTGAAGTGCAACGACCACATAACAGAGATGCAAGGTGTGGTTGGTGAGTATTGCAGGTAGGGGACAGCGCCCCTGCAACATGTTTGCAAGTTACACTTCATTTTGTGCATCATTGATTAGCCACCTCCTTGATTGAAACAGCTTAAATGTTCATATTCTCCTCACCACCCTGTGTGCAAGGTGTCTCCCCTTCCCCCAGTGACTGAGAACCCGACGAAGACATGTGGTTGAACTTTTGTTGCGTCATCACCTGAAGACACAGGAGACTTGAACTCTCCTCTAATACCCTCCACGAGACAGTAGAACAGAATGCGAGTAAGTGTGCAGGCTCAGCTCCTGGAAAGTATTTCCGGGTCAACCAAAGGTGGTCAATTGGCCATTCTGTGATGAAGCTAGACTTTATGCCCTTTACCTGCACTTACAAACTGCGGTGAGACTTGCGTGTCTCCTCCCGATCTTATTGGCTTGCTTGTGCAGCAGTGGTCTCTGGTGTAGAGCTTTCCTGGAAGGGACACTCAAGGCAGGCATTACATGCATCCTGTTTTCTCCTTGGCAGGAGAACACTCAGGATCTCAGGGTGGTTGCTTTTGTTCCAGTCAGCAGGCATCACTGGTCAATCTGGAAGATTAAGGGAGAAAAGTAGGTGCACACCAATGTAGGGTATGTTTTAAGGATATATTCTTAAGGATAACACCGACTTGGTGTTATTGTTATTCGTTTCTCAGGAGGTGCAGGAGAGGAAAGGAGGGTTTTGGCACAGAAACCCTATAGTATACAAGAACAAAGGAAGAGGACCCAAGATTGGAGTCCTCCCGTTCCCTGCACACTCTGGGGATACGCAGCAAGGGCGTAATTGTTTAAAGTAGAGATCTCAGCGCTCTATCAAAGGGTTTTATAGAGAGACACATTAAATACTAATGTTCCTTATTGGAATCAAGGCGAGATAGTGGTAGTGGTATAAAAGGCGAGAGGGGTCTCTCATTTATTCATAAACAATAGTTGAAGCAGAAGCACTCAAGATAACAATACATTGTCCACATTATCATGGTTAACAGAGACTCCACTTTGGTCGGCTTGACACGTTTCGAGGACAATCCTCAATCTGGAGGATTGCCTGCATTTTAGGCTCATGTCCAACCCACTTAACACCAGGACAGGAATGTCCCACACTATCTCTGCAATTTCTCTGCTGCTCCAAGGCTGCACCCCGATAAGTGGGCATACATAGATTAAGGACAACCAACATTGGCCATTTTTAAGTGCAGGTAGATAGTACTGCCACTGCGCTTAGAATGTGACCATGATGGGTGAAGTGCTAGAGTGGAGTCAGAGGATGTGAGGGACGGAGGCAGGCTGGAGGTGAGGGAAACATGTCAGCTTTGCTAGCTAGAATAGATGGCTGGGTTGAGCGAATACTGCGAACTGAGTACAGAATGGTCACGTGTTTGAATCCCATTGAGGTGGAATCAGGACTTCATCCATCTGTGATCGACCAGAATTAGGACAATCGCGTTTCGGGATATTTCTTTTCTTTTTAGTAGTGTAAAGCTGAAACCTATGTTTTTCATGCAGGCACAGCGGCAAACGTTCTTTTGATTGCTTGCAGCCAAGCGGGGCCCAGAACTGATTACTTGAAGTTGTGGGTGCTTCCGTTTGCAGCATTTTGTTGCATCTCTTCAGATTGTGTGAGTACTGTATGTTGGAGACAACACAAAGCTTGTAGCTGTTTGGTTATTTGCCCACTCATTGATTGACCATGTGTATAAAGTATTAGGCATTTCGCAGGCACTGCTATTAGATGCCCACAAATGTCCAAACTGTTGGCATTGCCAATGCTTGTTCTTACTTACGGTTACACCGTACCAGAAAGACTACCTCAGCAGTGCGTGGCCCCATCTTGGCATGTATGTGCACCTCATGTTTAGCCAACGATGCTGACCCAGCAACAAGAACACTTGAGACTGTTGCACCTTAGTTAACCCAGCAATTATACTGGCCCACTGCCAGGCAGCTCAGCACACTGAATTAGCACGCCTCTCACTCTACCGATTGTCTATATCTTGGCAAATAAGCATACCGCATTGTCAAAACCACATATCACACTGGCGCCCAATATGAAAATTATCCTGAATTTAAAGCTACATGATCATCTTGGATTATACAATGATAAAACCTATGATACCTACATTTTCATAAAAGAAAGCATTTTAGTCGGATGCTAAGAGAACTTAAATTCACCCCGCCCTTAGGTAACCCATGGGAATGTTCTGCTTCAAATACCAACTTACAAGTGTTGGAATAAACCTCACAAGGGGTACCCCTTCCACGTTAAGTATGAACACCTATTTTAAAAAGTATTGCCAAACCCCTCGTACCATCCCTATCTACAGAATATGAACGTGGGACCAATTCCATCACTCAAGACACTTGGAGTCATCACCTACACTTGTGACCACTCATGACAGCTGCTCTAAACTCAGTGGCGTCTTTATGGGAGGGCAAACGGGGCTCGTGCCCCGGGCCCCCATCCTGAAATCCTTTGGGGGGCACCACTTTGGAGGGGGGACAGGCAGGGAGAAGATCTAAAACGAGTGAACCTGTTGTGGAAACAAAACGATGCGTTCAAAAACATTGTTTTTCTACAAAAATGAATTTCATTTGTTTGTTTAAAAAAAGGAGCGGTCGTTTTTTGCCAATTTAGAGCTGAGGCAAACGCACTGGTTCGCTGTGTGGCAAAATGGTGGAACTTTCAGTATGTTAACCCGACTTTCGCCTCACACAAAAATACTCTTTCCTCCAGCCCTAATTCCAACAGTGATGCACACTTGAGTTGTTTATTGTAGTGAACGCTCTTGCCCCTCATAGCCTACGATTATTTATTTATTGTGCGCTATCTACGAGTCCTTTTGAAGCACCTGAATATGCAAATATTTACTTAGCGTTCACATGGTCTTCAATTGAAAAAAAGAAGAAAAAAAAAGCTGTTATTTTTCTTTGGTATTTTTGAAATTCTACTATGTCTTAATTTTCTTTGGGCGTGCATGAACTATGAGGACCCTGGACAGTTAATTTGTGATCGCAATTTTTTTGACAAGCAATGTATAATAAAAATTGCTTGTGATATAGGGGTTCCATGCCTGACTGGATTTATCGTCCCCTGAGGGATGAAAGGTTGAGTCGGTTCTGCTGGCATTACATTCTGCGAAGTGCAGTCTTGCCCGCTCGTCTGAGGGTAGCGGTTAACCAGTGTGCTATTCACTCAGCGATATATGCCAATGAGTATCACAGCAATGTGCCAATAAGGGCATTACAAGAGCAAAACCTCCAGATAAATAAAAACCGAATATAAAAAACAGATAAAACTATAGCAAAATATCCAAATTGCACACAATGAGCAGCGCTAGAATTTTGAGATGCTAATCTTCTTCTAGATACAGGTGTATGGTCGGTTACGTAAGTCGAAGGTATCTTGTCAGACATAGTATTGCTGCTTCATAATGTTTTCCCCAGTGGCCGGGAGGAGGTCACCAAGGTTGTTTGATGAAAGGTTTGGTATATTCCCGGCCGAGCGAAACTTCTTGCTCTAGAATTCGATTCAGGCGTAAACGCGTACTAAGGACACAGAGGCACAAGCTTGCAATTTACCCTACGGATGAAAGGCATGCATCTGGCTGTAATGTCTGTGGAAGGCACGGACTGTGGCTCTTTGGCGGAGTATTATGCCAAGGGCATGTGGCACTGTGTCACACGCACTTGGCATAATGCTCTACCCCAAGAGCCACTGTGCCTTCCACAGACTTGACAGGCGGGGGGCTGAGTAACTGTGCCCCTAGACAGAAGGAAGATTTGAGGAATAAGGCTCAGTGCCTGCTGTACTGACGCACATCACTTGAGCTGATGAAGCTAAGGGTGGTTGTGCAAAAGGTCCAGGTGTGCGCATCCTGCCACCTCCATTTGTTTTAATACTGCGTACAATTGCAGTGATTCGCAAACCATGATTTTTGCTCTTGGTACTACAAAACACTGCTCTTCGTGTTCCTCGATATTGTATGCGCTTTGGTGCGCTTTAAGAAAAGCCATGTAAAGTTTTCCACTTTATAACAAATATAATTTACAGTAATGACTGATTTACCTTAACAGGACTCAGTCCCTCCCATGGCATTGGCCTAACCCCTGGGAATGTCCTTAAGTGTTGGGAAGTTCCGACTGTGTGCCAAGATCTCGCCCTGTGAGAAACTCCCCTGGCGTGGCGTGTACTGCATCCGTGGCATACCAAGGAACAAGTCCTGCTTGCTGCTATATTAGGAAGTGGAAGGGCCTTGGTCCGGAGCACATTGTCCGCTGTATAAAAGGTGTTTATGGTTTAATTCAAACACACATGACTGCCATGTGATGGACATTTTCTGGTAACTGTTGGCCTGCCCACATGAGACTTCTCAGGGCACCTAAACCTCACTGAGTCTGTCTTCCACAAAACTCCACAATTTGTTCCAATTTGTTCCAATTTTCACTCTAGAAAACACTTACATTGATTTATTCCACTATGCACACAAGACACCCCCTGTTTATTCCAGTGTGCCCTGCACAAAGCATCCACGTCGAACCATAAAATACACAACCCCTTGACATTATGTGCCACATAAAGCAACCTCGGTTATTCCATTATACTCAGTTATACACATTTTTTCAGTTCTTTTCATTATTCCCCGCTTATAAAGCACCTGCTCATTTTAAATTACACTGCATGGGAGCAGCTGGAAATGTGATAACTGGCACCAGATAGGAAAACATTGACTGCATCCCATGCAAGCCAAGAGGGTCCCTCACATGAGGCAGGCAGGCCGTTCTACATGTGCATGAATCAATGGTACTGAAGAATGTATTTACTACATTGCATGTGCGTTGAGACGGTAACTTGGGGTTGAGTGTAATCGATGACCAATACATATCCCATTGAGTGTCCATTCCTGGTAGGGCACTGCTCCATTGACTGATGGTTACTTAAAGGAGAGTTGACGTTCCACTAATTGGGTGTGTGGGCAGGATTTTAATCTCTGATCTCTGTCCAGCTGGGGGACGGCATTTCATTATATGCTTCAGGTATTGCAAGTGGGGCAGTCAGAGAGGTGCCCCAGGTGATGCACTCCACATTGCTAATGGCCACTGTAGTGCAGCCCAGCCGCCCAGGGCTGTCCAATTAATGGCACACAGTGTTGTCCCTCTTCACTGCAGATTGTCGGGGACAGCTCCATAAATATTTCTTAGATCAACCTTTCTTTGCTGTTTGTGTTGGATCATGCATGAACAATTAATGGCCAATTTAAGTCTTAACTCTTGCACCCAAGTACCTTTGTTGACCCTTTTGTATCCTACAAATGTCCTCTGAGCGACCTCTGCACTGGTTTCACATGTTGACTTTAAATCAATACCCAAGAAGTCATGACTAATGGACATCTTGTGAATGTTCTACGCACAGCAGAATGATACTGTGTGAATTATATTCCACTTGTGTCAAAAATGCCCTCTCAGTACCCCCTACCTACCTTTCATGCTGGAGGCACTGGTGCTGAGGCTAGGTCTGGGTTCGAACTCAATATTTGTTCCACGTTCCACCTAGATCAGGATGTGTTTTTTGTCAGCATTGGGGTCGGCGGATGGGGCCCCAGTCAGACGAGAGGGAACTCTATTAAATGTGCTTAAGACAGTGTTGGATTATACAAAAAGAACTGCATCCGTCAGATCATGCGACAACTTGTTTGTCCCTTTTGTCAAGCAAAAGAGGGTGTAAACTGGCATTAGCATCTTGGAGTCGGTGCATTTGTATAGCCATCTCCACAACATACGAGGAGGTGGGCCAGCCTTTGCCACCCATCATTCAGAGAAAATCCACTAGACTGGCGGCAGCAGCATCTTGGGCCGAGGCACTTAGTGTTCTGCTGGTGGACATCTGTGACTATGTCGCAATATATTCTGTGACAAAACAAATTGAAAATGTCCTTATTATAGCATCCTCTTGGGGAAACCGGTCAGAGATGTGTAATGTTTATATTTTATTAACTAGAGAATACATTTAAAGCTTAGATGAGTATCTGTTGAATTTGACTCGAGGTATGTAATTGTTCACATTGGGAGGTGGGCATGGGTTTCGGGGGAGATGGGGCAACATGGGTTTTATGGGCGATGGGAGTAGGACATGGGTTTCAGAGGTTTCCCCTTGCCATTTCTCCATGGGATTGTCACAGCCATGCACCATCTGTATTACACCAACAGTGTCTGTAACAGCAATCCATTCCACAGAGTCCCAGATGGTGCCACAGCTAAGCATCTCTACCTTTAGGTTCTTGCAGTGCTAATTTTCATCAAGAGGCCGGCATTCTGAAGCAGATCTCTTTATCCAACTGGGCACCTTGCTGTCCCCAATTGACATGCCAGGACTATGGTGTGTGTGGCTGCTGTCATTGTGTAGTGCCAGTGTCCCCTAAAACAGTTCTGGATCACTGTATGGCCTGTACTGCTCCAGCAATCCCTCCTTCATGCAAACACCAACAAAGCACAAGGATAGAACAGCCTCGGGGACAGGAAAACCTGTAGTACTGGTGCCAGCCACCCACCTTCCGGCTTGTATCGAGACCGGCACTTAGGTTCTCAGAGAGGCCACTAACACACAGGCCCTGACACCTCAGCAATCGTCCTTCCCTTTTTGAATGTAGGACATGTGCACAGCCTACCGCCTCTGTTGGCATAATTATGAACCTGTGTACCCAACACTAGGCCCATTAAGACGAGGTAGCAATACTTTGAGATGGATGGAGATGCAGAATATACTCAAATATCAATAATCAGACTGACTCAGGAAGTTGGCAAAGTGTATCTGTTTTAATATCAATTATCTTAAACGGGGAGTATAACGAACATCAACAAACATCCGCTCGATCTTCTCTCTCAGCGAGTTTCTTAAAAAATGCAGGTTATATAGCAAAAAATCATCATTGTCGTCAATCTACGTGGCAAACTACAAAAACCTACTTGGGAAAGTGATAGTCTTAAAGGGAACATCTAGGTATACGTTCCATACTTGTCTGGGAAAGTGATTGGGTCTCTTAAGCCCTCCTCTAGTGAACGTCATAAAATGCACAACGTCCCATTGGTTATACAAACTATAGGGCTCTCTATTACGTGCCCCTCTACAATTGATTGGCACCCTTGAACCCCTCTGTACTATTCCACACACGCTAGCAGCATGCAGGCTGGCACCCAGATGCTGGTGGGCAGGTCATAACCATAGCTATCCACCTAGTTAGCCTGCCATCTATCATCACTCTTGCAACCCACCAGTCAATTAACCCTTTGAACATTGGCCTTGGAAATGTTCTCTGTACCTGAGAATAAAAGGGAGTATAGGCATACTTTGTCTTTTGGTTTCGATGTAGCTCAACTCAGTATCTATTTTCATCCGTCCACGTGACTAGAGACCATGTTCAGAGCTTTTCTGTATTTGAAATACTGTTAAATGTTGAACCTTTGACGTCTTCAATGTTCTTGCTCCTCACCTCGGATAGGAGTTTGTTCATTTCACACATTTTGTAGCTACTGCATGAACATCCAAGCTCACGGTGGCCTTGACTTCCTGGTGCTGGGCAAGCCAAGCTTCTCTTCAATTTAACTCTGTCATTAAGTCGTTTTCCAACTGCGCCATACTGAAAAAACCTTTCTATTTACTGCAGCCAAACTCTGTTAAAGTGCGTTGTGGAATTATCCATAGTCTATACATTCCTATGCACATACATTGGCACATCGCTGTAATCTATTCACTACGTAGCCAGCCTTTAAGTATACTTTGTCTACTTGCGTTACTGCGTCTGTACAATTGTGAAATGACTTGGCATTGTATTCATCGTTTCTGTAGCATGAGCATCTTCATCTGGAGCCCGAAATGTTGATCATCTTTAACACCTTCTCCTTAGATCTAATAGAATGTTTCTGTTTTCTTGCCTCTGCATCTCTTCACGGTGCATCACCTCTACTTTGCATGACGTCACCAATCTTCTCTTTTGCTAATTTTTCACACTTTCACTGGGATGTCATTCAAATGGCCATCATATTGTCCTGTGTGCATATATGGTTTCATTAATGGGTACCTCACTTCCAAGATTCTTTTCGGTATAGGTATTTTCACTGGCACTGCACGTGTCTCACACTCTGGCGCCCAACATTTAGGCATCATGGGGGTGGAGCTTTGAGTGGGGGTACTTTGCTCTACCTCTACAATTTGTTCTGCCCTCAACGCAGAGAAAATATATCTTCCTGCTCTCCAGTCGCCTCCACACCACCACACATGCGAGTGTTGCAGCAAACGTACTCTAAGTAAGTTTTTGCTCACCATCTCTGCAGGAGCAGCTAAGATCTATACTCGGGAGGTACTTCCAGGACGATGAGCTCCTGGCCAGACTTTCACCACCCATGGACCTCATTTACATTCAAGATCTGCTCCCTAAACTTGACTCTAACATTCCCTCTGTCCTCATCCTCCTCAATCTCTTTTCTACCTTCGACACGGTCAACCATACTATCCTGCTAAACCGTCTCCATGAAAACCTGGGTATCACTGATCAAGCTCTGGCCTGGCTGACCTCTTTCCTCCCCTACGCCTGCGGGCAACCCCTTGCAGTGGGGTATGTATCTGTACCCATACAGCCCCCCCCTTTTTCTTCCTGCAGTTATCAGACCTACCCTGTCTGCTGCCATAAACCCAGCACTTGTAAATTGCTGGCTGCACTACCACCATTTGTTGCCTTTATTATTTATTTATTTATTCTTTATCTGTTTCTCCTCTGCTTCGCACTTTCCACTTCTCCCCCCTTCATGCACTTTTCCCCTCCCCCTCTCCCACGCGCTTGCGCGTTCTCAATGTCACTGGGCCTAGTAAGATTGCTGTTTTGTTCTCCCGTTCCCCTCCCTTGCCACACTCTGAAACACTTCTGTACGAGCGTGATAGAAATAAAATATCAATATCAATATCAATTCAACGCCTGCAGACAGGTTCTCCCCCGGTTCCACATAAACCTGTGGATCCCTCCTGGGTTTGATTTACCTGATGCAGTGCTGGTCGTCTCCTGCACTGAACACTATTAGTTGGCCAATGGATTTGTCTGCGTTTATCTCTTACACCCCTTCCGGATACACCCCTGGGCTTCAATATTCACCCCTACCTCGCCTACTGAATGTAGGCCTAAGTGGTGGTCTCTCTCAGGGGCGGGGCAAAGGATCCTGCTGTTAGCTGCTCCTCGCCAACAGAGCGTGCCTTGGATTTGTACCCTACCCACCGACCATCTGGAGGCTAAATCATTGCCAGTTGAAATATGCTGGTTTGCATGGAGTATGCTAGGGTCTGTGATGAATCCTCACAAAAACCCTACTTAAAGTCTCCTCCCAGATGGCCAGGGGAGGGCAGCCGCTACTGGACCCTGGGGGTGGTATTAGCCGGGAGGATCGCCTGGGAAGAGAAGGGCCCCAGGGGGACAGGAGAACTCCCTTGGGAGAGACGCAGTATTTGTCTCCCTCAGAGTAAGAAATGTCAGTGATGCCAGAATATGTAATGGCTTGCTGTCAGAGGGAAGTTTTCTTTCCCACAGCCAATAATCATGATGGTGGTGAAAACTGGCATAATCCATTGTTCATTGGGAGCAAGACCCCCCCCCATCCCTTTTCAAAAAGTCACTCAAAGGTATGGTGGTGAAAGCGCCTTTAATCCACAGCGGAATGTTAAATGCGAAACACAAAACATCAACACCTAAGATTCTGAAAACAAACTCTTTTTTTAGTCAGACTAACTCATTAAGTACTGTGAGAAACCAAAGCGTGTCTCACCTGCTAGCCCCCATGGATCTCTCTCTCTCTCAGGTGGCCAGGGCACGACCATCGCCTTTGGATCCAGACCCTGGGGATGGACCAGTGCGGGAGGATCACTTGGGTGATGGGTGTTCGGGAGTGGGGGTGAGGCGACTGATGGTGAGACGCGGTATTCCCCCCTTTCCTGTACCCATGCCCCATCCTATTTTATAGGATTCTCCAATGTCTCAACTCCCCCACCGCCCTTTCTGCACACACACTGGGCCGAGGAAGAGGGCAACAGAGTAAAGAGGCTAACACTTACATATCTCATTGGACATGTCCCGCTATTCAGGTCAAGCAAAGTCAGGCACTTGACTTCAATCACATACATCTAATACCCATTACCTCTCCCCACACGGATAAAAGTCGGAACATAGAGACACACTCTGAGCAAGGAGGAACACGAGAAGGAGCAGAACGTCCGGGGCGAATGCAAACCTACTAGAGCAGAAGACCGGCAGAGGGACGAGAGCAAAGCGTAGAGAAACCCAAGAGTTCCCTGCAGGAGGTTGTTGCCTCGAATAGACGTGAAGGATACGCACAGAAGGCCAAATCCCAGAGAAGAAAACTGCATTGTTTTTCAACGTCACAAGCAACCCTCCGGGGTGAACGACAGAGTTGGGGAGGCGAGGCCAAGCCTGTGGTATTAACCGTGACTCGAGAATTAAAGTCGCAAAGACAAGAAAGGAATGCACACAGCCGGTGAGTTAGCGAACAACATGAAAGGCTGGTGTGTGTTAAGGAAAGATTTAAGTTGCAACAGTATATCTCACAATTGAAGGCTGGGCACTTGTTGTTCAGACACGAAGAAAGGCAGACCTGTAGTGAACTTTAAATTACTGATAACTGTGAAGCCATTGATACAGAGTAGCGGAGTGGTCCGGTCACAGGAAATAGCCCACTCGAAAGTCTCTGCGATCTGTTTGTTGTCTTGTTGGAAAGCAGCAAAGTGAATGAACTCTGAAATATGCAATGGTCAAGATTAACCCTGGCGAAAGGGGAAGTTAAAAGGGTGATTACTTTAAGAGACAAAGTTTTATGAACATTTGTGCTTATGGTACTGAACTACCAAGACCAAGAGACACTGGGGCAAATAACACTAGAGTGCGAGCTGAAGAGAAAGTCGAAGTGGTCCTGTGGAGGTCTATAGTAAAACCCTTGCACATTTGAAAGTCTTCGATAACAGTGAAAGATCCGAGCCCGAACAGAGGGACACCGGAAATGTGAAATGAGTTAGGGGAAGGGAACCCCTAACGGATGTGGATGAAGCTTGGGGAAGGGAACCCCTGCAAGTGCTGTGATTGTGAGGTCTGAACCAGGCTGAGAGAGATCTACGTTGAATCAAGTACTTTATGGTTGAAAGGTCCGAGCCCGAACGAGGGAGATCTACATGAACTTTTTGCTTTGACAGGTCCAAGCCCAACAGAGGGAGACCTGCATGATCTTTTTTCGAACTGTGAAAGAAATTTTGAAAGCTGGAATAAGTGACTTTAATGTGGAAAGCCAAGCGGGCTTCGACCCACGTTTTTAACTGCCTTGTTTTGAGAACCTGAGCCACAGTGTGTCATCCTGTTTACGGGGGCAGCCTTACTCTTCGCTGTCCAACGTTGGAAGGAGAGCTGACTCAGCCATCTTGATCCTTTATCTTATAACACTGATTTTCCTTAGCATACATCTTCCCTTTTACACACTTTGTATAAGAGATAGGGCAGGCATTAGGTTTTGTTAGTATAGGCCATTTTGATTTGACGAGGACTGACTAGTACTATGTTTTTTAATTATTTGATGGTAGAGACTACTCCCATCATAGCTATAGGGCAAAGCAGGAGTTTTTCTAAACCCCGAAAATTGAATAACGGTTTTGAAACTTGTACCTCTTGTGCCAGTGTCATACTTGTGATACCATGCCTCCCTTACAGTACTTATAAAACTCCTGTAGAAGATCTAATTAAGGATAGAAATGAAGTTAGGAAATTTGGAAACCACATTGAGTCAAAGAAGTAATTTTAACATTGAGGACTTCAAGTCCCACAATGCCCAAAGTACACAGACGAAGAAGAGTGATGCAGAGGCATTGGACTGCAAGTTGTAGTCTGATTGTACTAATGACCTACACCATATGGAGACTGGGAAGTATTAAAGACCCCCCTCAGGTGCAGGTCATAGAAGGTAGTAGTGGGAGGTCGAGTGATTGCAGCGTCTCCATGTTGCAGTTGCAGCGGAACGCAAAGGAAAGCAGAGATGCCTGAGCGAGCCACCGTCATTTGCATATTGGATGGCTGCTCTGAGAGGGTCTCTACCTTCAAAGACCTTGTATGCAGAGGTTGCCCAGCGGGAAGTGTTGTTTGTGAAAGCTTTCACTCTGAAGACCCGTGAATGTAGAGGTCCCACGGCAGGAAGTGTTACGTTTAAAAGCTTTCCCCCATTGTAAGTTGGGCTCCGGCGGCAGGCGAACACCAGAGTGCCCCAGGAACAAAGAGCGCTGCTTTCCCAAACAGCGCGGGCCGCGGGAAGCAGATCGAAGCAGAGGAAGCACAATGACCCTGAGGCAGCAGAGGAAGCAAATGCGTGCGTGATACCCGGTGAGTTCACTAGCATTGTGTGATCCCAGAACGCTCTGATCGCCCGCTGACCAAGCCTACGTGTTTTGAATATCAAACTGATGTAAAGAAAGTGAAGTGGCAGAATAACAATCACTTCCAATATTGAACTGATACAAAGAAGCCAAAGTAGCATAATAAGAACTTTGGGAACAGACCAGAAAAATATCATTGTACTTTTAAAGGTCAGAGTAATTGCCAATATCACAAGAAGCTAATAAGAACCAACATTGCTAAAGCCAAGAGAGGGCAATTAAGAATCCAGTTGAATGTAAACCCTATTGCCAGAGTGAGAAAGAAGCAATAGTTGGAACAGACCTAAACATGTATTGTCTAAGCCAAAGAATATCAAGTGTGAGAAAAATCCATTATCAAAACATGGTTAATATAAGAGTGGGAAAGTGAGTGGCAGGAGAGCTGCACTCCTGATAGAAAGTATTCAGGAGGAGAGAAGCATAACCTGCATTACATGTGGCAATCGCCAGTGTGGAACAAACAGCACCAAAGTGTTTCATGTCTTCCCAGAAGAAGTAGTCAAAACTGATGTTGCGGGAAGTAGAACTTTACCACAGAGGTACTATTGTTAGGAGTTCTTCATTGAGTCCTGGCACGCGAGTACACCAGGGCAAGAGACTTTTGTATTAGTAGTCCTGGCAGGTGAGAGGAAGGAGAAGGAGAAGAAGGAAAAGGAGAAGAAGGAAGAGGAGAAGAAGAAGAACCACAAACGTTTATTGTGAACTGTTGTGGAATCATCCTGACAAATCATTATTGCTTATGCAAGTAAATTGTGAACTGTTGTGGAACCATCCTGACAAAAGCCTTTTTGTTGATACAGACAAACTGTGGAAGTATTTTCGTTTTCTAAGAAGAAGTTATGCTGGACTCTCTGCTATAAGTGGAGAGATAAAGACTGGTTAAATATTTTGAACTGTTGGTTAAAGTCAGAGAATTTCTTGAAGCAAGAAGAACTTTATCATTTGAACTTTGTTGCAAGACGGAACTATCCTTTTTGGAACTTTTGAGTGAAGATTCTGTTTGAATCTGTGGAAGGGGATTTCACACAGGTTACACGGAGAAACAGTTATCAGGTTTACATTGAACATAACTGTTATTTCTGTTATGTTTGAATTGCCATATATTACCTTGTTAACTTTGTTGTATGTATAAACGTGAGGCACAGTTTCCTTTAGTTTATTCTGATAGGCAGGGAAATCTGCGTTAGGGTAGGGATAGTTAATAAAATGTCATTTTATGAAAAACCTTCATCAAGTTGTCCGCCTCACATTTCGGACCCCTCACAGGTCGTAGCTAAGTCCTCAGGTTAGTTCCTTTTATTTAACCTTCATTTTACAGGAAATATGTAATTGCATAGTAAGATGGAAGGAATAGGACCATTGCCATCCACCACCCAGTAAGCCTGCTCCAACTGCCACAAGCAGATGCCCTGGGGTAATGAAAATTCTGTGGTGACCTCACTCGCATGACAACACATGATCAAACAGACAAGTAAGAGCATAGGGGTGGAGAAGCAGGGTGCCACACCTTACTGGCCATTTTCAATTTTAAGTGACATCAGAGTTTTAAGAGTCACTATAATACTTTGGGAAGTTTGTAAAACGTAACCACCATTTTAAGACTAGTACATTGTCAATCAGTATTTCTTACCAATCTCACTATTCAGTTAGCTAAAACAGAGTCCTCCATTATAGTGCAATGCAACAAACTACATGAAGAGATACACAAACAGTTGTTCGTGTTGTAAATAACCTATTTCTTTATTTGTCAAGCATCCACTGAATTGTCTATTTTTTTATTGAGAAACATTAGCAATAAACACATTGTATCAATGTACCCACTTTCATCGTATCCATTTCAAAGACAGGCCGCGTTCACTGAATACGCAGTTATTGCGCATGCTGTGACGGATCAGATAGCGGCGGCTGTTAGGTAAGCAGGACGTTTGGGAGAGGTGTGGGTGAATGTTTTTAAAGTTGTGAATAGGAGGGTGGGTCAGGTGTCTGGGGGTGGCGAGGGTGTCGCCCGCTGAATACACGATAGGCCGTTGGGGAAGAAGGGTGGGAGTAGGAACATGGTTCCGGGGGTGTCCCCCCGCAAGTGCCGACACCAGGCTCATGCAATCGGCTTCAATGAAAAGGGCCTGCAGGGAAATATCATAGATCCATTATATGAACGAGTTAGTTTTAAAAAAACAATGAAAAAACATGTAATCACCGTCCATGATGGAAAACAAATAACACTTTGAATACTGAGATGGTTAATATTAAAGTAGCTCTGGCAATTTTACAGCGACCCCTGGAAAGACAGGGCCACCAGTAATGATGCTTCAAAACTCTGCATGTAACATCATTGGTGCCCTAATTAATGCAAAGAGCGGGGTCCCCAAACTGGTTCTCCCGATGCAGAACATTTCAGTTTGTGCAAGTACTAACCTTGGTCTATCTGGCTTACACATATGGCTGTATGCATTGTGGCAGATCAGAAGTAGTACGCAGACTCTTGGAGGGCATCTTTAGAGTGACTTTTTGAAATGATAGGGTGAAAACCTGACTATACCTATCGATATGGGGTATTCCTTACTTATTTTACTAAGGTGCTCGTCAGTCATCTTTTTCATGTCCAAAAAGAGCTAGTCCATTGTCCACACACGAATACTATCTGATCCTACCACCAAGTTGAAACTAAAATAATAAGGCCATGAGAATGTCTCCCTTCTCCTGGCAGGTGCTTCTTGCACTGTTCTCTTTAGTCTTTAACCTCCAGTTTAATATGTAATTTTCAAATAGTCTTTCATGACTCCTCGTATTAGCTTATGCAACTCTCTGAAAAGGCTATTGCTGCTCCCTTTCTTTAATACAACAACTTCCCTCGAGTCTGGTTGGTTTTGCCAGTAATTTCTTATGAAGGCTTCTTGGGACTTCTGCTTCTTATCTCCTGTCATATTCCACTCATTCAGCCTTTCTCCCTTCCCTTCAAATGTATTTCAAACTTTCTTACAAGTCTCTTTCTCTCATGCTAATTTGCAACACATCCATTGTGCCCACTGGCAGCCAACAATATCAGAACCCCCAGGGATTAATAATCAGGTGTAGGACCAGACTCTTAGCTCAGATGATCCTCGTCAAGTGGCATCCCCGGTCAGGTTTTCAGTACTCGCTTGGCTTGATGCAGCAGCGTTGGCAATTTGAGGCTTTGGCCATTCACTGAACAGCAACCACAATGTTAGACTTCGAATTGAACGTGTACAGTCCCGTCTAAATTCCAACCCTCTTCACGGGTCTGGCTCCAGAGAACAGGCAGAGAGAGGGCCTAGAGCGTGGATGGGTTGTCCCGGCACAGCAGCAGTAGTGTTGGATGTTGCAAGTTGCAGGACTCCCACGCAACGTAGGGTTATTTCCAGGGTAGTGGTCTAGCTGCTGCAGTCTCAGTTGGAGATTCATAATTGGTTTAAGTGGGACAAGACAACCACAGCCTACAACACAATCTGGTCACAGCAGCACTTCACTTGGGCTTCTGTTTTGGAGGCCCCATTGAAAGTCCACCCGTGATGCCTTAGGTAAAATGACTGTCCTTTTAGGGGATCAAAGCAGCTCCAAAGTCCACATGGCACTCATCACCGATATGTTCATGTGGGATGTATGAAGACTCATCTAAGTCGAATACTGAGGCCACATCTGAATCCATTGCAGAGGTTATATGTTTGACGATACGGACAGTATAATCTGAGTCATCTCAAGTATCTACTTGGAGTCCGGTCAGTACTTTGTCTCTTTGGGACACATTATCAAAAAAGCTTGAATCTTTGGATAACAAAAGATGAGAACAAGAATGTTGATAAGCTGGTTCTAATCGCTTGTCCATATGTTTTTTCTCTGTTGGCAAAGGGGACGTTGGTCATTTAAGAATAGGTCCTTTTGCCCATGACTTTCTGTCAGAATTCCGGGAACCTGGTTCCGCGTTGACCCGTCGTGAAGAATATATTTCTTCCTACCAATGTGATTCTCAGGAGTACGAAAGGACAGTCTAAGAATCCAATTGATCGGAAGATGGTGTAGAGTCGTTGGGATCGTAGAGCTGAGCGGCCCGCAACTTCCCGGTAGATGATGGTTCCAGGTTCCAGCCAACGACTGCAGAATATTATACTGATTACAATCAAATACACCCCTTTCAAGAGAACACGTAACAAAATCTCAACAGACTAACCTGCAGAAAACGGTTTAACCAGAAGTGTTTCATGCAAAAATGTCCTCTATACTGGGGTACTCTGGAGACCAGAAGAAGAGAAAAGACAATCAGTACCAGAGAATGAGTGGAAGAAAAAAATGGTAAGGAAAGGTAGGTTTCTTACCCTTTTTTCCCTGGAAGTGAACGTCCCTGGCAAAGTCCTTCTTCTTTCCTGTAGGAACAGTGTGATGGTATCTGCCCTCTGTTCGGTGGACCAAACAATCCAAGGTGTAAGAAGTCACTAGTCCAGCAACCACCTATTCCCGCCGGCACGAGGACGCCTAAAAGGTGCTCAGGAAGTCTCTAGTCCAGCACCAAGCCTGTACCCGCCGGCACGAGGACGCCTACAGCACCCTGGGGAAGGACAGGGAAGGGATTGGAGAGGGAAAAGGAAGGAAGGAAAGAACGAAGGTAAGAGGTCTCCCAAGCTTCGAGGTCCGATTTCGACAAAACCAAATCACTAGGCAAGAATAATCCATAAACAATCCGAGGTCAAGATACAAGAACAGGTAAGGATAATCCAAGAGCAATCCAGTAAACGTAATCCGAGATCAAACAAAACCACAAAATCTGAGCAAGAAAAAACCGCTGTCACTATTGGATCAGAAGCAGCGAGAAGTGGGCGCCAGATCATTAAGTACTTGAAGTACCGGCACCAAGATGGTCACGTGACCCAACACGTTTTCTATCACGTAGTACCGGCACCAAGATGGTCACGTGACCCAACACGTTTTCTATCACGTGGAAGATGCTGCGTCCACTGACGTAGTCTCCATGGCAACTTCCACGTGAGGCGTCGGGAACGCAGTTCCCGACGCAAATGTGTTCCGTGCGTAGAGCGTGGATACCGCAAGCCCGCCTTCTGTATGGTGGTATAACGGGACAGAAGCTTTTGGTGAGGATGAGACACGTGAACCGCAGGGGTGATACAAGACCTGGAGCGTTTTCTGACAGTATCCTCCCCCAAAGGACCCCCATGCCCCCGAGAGGCCAAAAATTGGGAAACCAACAACGGGGCATGCACATTCTGCTCCGGTTCCCATGTCCGATCTTCCGGACCGTAACCCTTCCAGTCCACTAAGAAATACCTGGTACCACGAGAAACCCTGGTATCAAGAATGGAATTGACCTCATACTCCTCCACCCCTTGAACCAATATCGGAGACGGAGAAGCTGGTATCCTGGTGCTGTCTACACAAGGCTTAACCATGGACACATGGAAAACCGGATGTATCTTCCAAGAGTGCGGAAGTTCTAATTTGACCACCAATGGACTCAAGACGTCCTTTATAACATAAGGACCTACAAAACGTGGCAACAAGCATCGTCGACCTGGAATGCGTAGGTTCTTAGTGGACAACCATACCCGTGTACCTGGAATGTAGACGGGTGCAGGACGGCGATTCCGATCCGCGTACTTCTTCGCCTGTTCTTGTGCTTGTTTCAGATGTTCCAGCACCCTATCACGGACCAGAGACAAATCTTTGATACAAGATTGAACTGCCGGACAATCCTCAGGTAGATTCCAATCAAGAGGAAGGGTGCGTGGGTGTTGCCCATACAAGGCATAGAATGGCGATGTTCCCGTTGATGAATGGCTGGAATTATTATACGCGAATTCCGCCAAAGGAAGAACTGCTAGCCAGGATTCCTGATGTTGAAGGATGAGACACCTGAGGTACTGCTCCATGGTAGCGTTAACCCGCTCTGTTTGACCATCCGTCTGGGGATGGAACGCTGTGGAACACCGTTCATCTACCCCCAAAGAGAACATTAGATGCCTCCAAAAACGCGACGTGAACTGGGACCCCCTGTCAGAAACCACAATCTCAGGCAACCCAAAAAACCTGAAAACATGTCGCAAGAACAACTCTGCCAGCTTAGCAGCTGATGGCAGGCCTTGGCAAGGCACAAAGAGAGACATTTTAGAAAAGCTGTCAACCACCACCCATATGGTATCAAACCCATCAATCAAAGGCAACTCCACCACAAAGTCCATGGTAATCATCGCCCAAGGTCTGGCTGGCACTGGTAATGGTTGTAATAACCCCATAGGTTTCGCTGAATGGGACTTACACTGGGCACAGATGGCGCAGGTCAAGATATATTGCGAGACGTCTCTTCGCATGGAAGGCCACCAACACCAGCGTTTGAGGAGTTCAAGAGTTTTCTGGGAACCAGGATGCGCTGCGATAGCAGCGTCATGACACAAAGAAATAGCTGTACACCGGGTATCCTGATCAGGCATATAAACTCGACCCTGGACATAAGGAAGACCATGCAGAATATCCATGTTATAGTCTGCCAGTTCTGTGGGCTCTTTATCAACCCAGTTCTGGAGCGTTGACTTCAAAGTGGGTTGTAGAACACAACTACAGACCACTTGTGTAGGTAATAACAAAGACCCATCCTGTGGACGTGAACCATCATTACCCAGGCTTCTGGATAGCGCGTCCGCCTTGGAATTCAAGACACCTGGGCGGTAAGTCAAACTAAAGTTGTACATGGAAAAGAATTCATGCCAACGGGCATGTCTCGCAGTGGTGCACGTCAGGGACTGCAACGCCAACAGGTTTCTGTGGTCAGTAAAAACCTGGACCGGTAATTCCGTCCCAAGGAGATGATGACGCCAGATCATAAATGCGTCTCTTACGGCCAACAATTCCCGTTCAGTAACGGTGTAGTTACGTTCATAGGGCGTTAATTTGCGCGAATGGTAGGCGACTGGATGCAACTCCTTGGTATCAGCGCAGGTTTGGGACAAGACAGCCCCTACCGCAACATCCGAAGCATCAGCTTCGACAACGAATGGACGTTTGACATTTGGGTGTAGCAACACCGGGGCTGTAGTGAACGCGGCTTTTAAAGACTCAAACGCTATTTGGGCGTTATCGTTCCATAAATAAGGTTTCTTGTTACTGGTCAATTCGGTGAGGGGTGCAGCAATCGAAGAGAATTGTCTAATGAACCGCCTGTAAAAGTTCGAAAACCCCAGAAATGATTGTAACTCTTTCCTTGAAGTTGGTACAGGCCAGTTTAAGACAGCTTTCACCTTATTGCTACTCATCTGCACTCCTTTATTGGTGATGTCATATCCAAGGAACTCGACCTCACTCGCATGGAATACACATTTTTCCAGTTTGACAAAAAGACGATGCTCCCGCAAGCGTTGTAAGACTTGTGAAACATGACGTACATGATCTTCCATGGATGGAGAATAGATGAGTATATCATCTAAATAGACAATAACGAATCTGTCGATCATGTCGCGTAGAACGTCGTTGATGAAATTCTGGAATGTGGCCGGGGCATTGCAAAGCCCGAATGGCATCACCAAATACTCGAATAGGCCATATCGTGTCTTAAAGGCTGTTTTCCACTCATCCCCTCGACGTATCCGGACCAAATTGTACGCACCCCTTAGATCTAATTTGGTGAAGAATTCTGAAGACCCTAACTGATCCAGCAAGACAGAAATCAACGGGATCGGGTATTGATTACGGATAGTACCTGCATTGAGTTCCCGATAATCAATACAAGGTCTTAAGTCCCCCTCCTTCTTGGGTACAAAAAAGAGCGGTGAAGCAAATGGAGAGTGAGAAGGCCGAATGAAACCTAACTCGAGGGCTTTATCCAAATATTCTTTAAGGACGACTTCTTCCTTTTGTGTAAGGGAATAGATACGTCCCGAAGGTGTCTTGGCATCCGGTTTGAGAACAATGGGGCAATCATAGGGCCGATGAGGCGGCAGGATCTCTGCTTTCCCCTTGTCAAAGACGTCCTTATAACTTGTGTATTCGACAGGTAATACGGTGTTAACAACAGCTCCGATTGTAACCACAGAGTTCAACAACGCCCGACTAGGAGCTTCAGGTACCTCATACATGGACTCTAGGGAACTGCAGGATCGAGGGCGTTGCTGAGCACTGAAAGCGATAACCCCGGTCTCCCAGTTAACGACCGGGTTATGAAGCTTGAGCCACGGTAAACCCAGGATGAGTTTGTATTGCGGTGCCATAATGACGTCAAATGTGATGATTTCCGAATGCTCGGCGCCAATAGTTAACAACAACGGAATGGTATGTTCAGTAACAAGCCCCGAAAGTAGGGTTGAACCGTCAACCGCATTGACTACCTCCGGAACACTTTTTGACAACAAGGGAATACCCCATTTCCGAACGTATTGGGCATCAATGTAGTTACCGGTTGCCCCTGAGTCAAGAACAGCTGCAGAACTCCAAGGAGTGACCTGATCGTAACTCAACATGACGTCAATGTAAAAAGGCGTGGACAACGAGGAACCCTGCAGGGAAGAGCTCGGCGTAGGGGTTCCTTCTACGACCGGGCCTTGGCGTTTCCCGACTTGCGGGGTCTCTTTGGACATGCACTAAGCAGATGAGTAGAGGAACCACAATAAAAGCACAGATTGTTCCGTCTACGATGTTCTCGTTCTTCTGTCGTTAGCGGGCCCCTAACTGCCCCAATTTGCATAGGCTCGTCACCGCCAGAAACAGGGATTGGGGATATAGTGGTATTGACCGTAATCATTCTCTTCTCCCCCTTTCTTTCGGTACGTCGGGCATCAATCTGGAGTACTAGATCCAAGAAATCAGAAAAGGACGTAGGAACCACCGGAACCGTAGCTATGGTATCCTTTAACGTATCCGACAGTCCTTTATAGAACAGAGCGGCTTTCTTATCTTCCGGCCAACCAGTTTCAGCCACCAACTGATTGAACTTAGCCAAATACGATAATAAAGGAGTGTCCCCCTGACGGAGATTCAGCAATTCCAGATCCGTGGCCTGAGTCTTGTAGCGAGTATCAAACACCCTCGTCATAGCACTGATCAATGCATCGCAGTCGAACAACAGCGGACTGCCTTGTTCCAACAAAGGATTCGCCCAAACCGCGGCCATACCTCCAAGGTTAGATAAGACAAAGGCTGCTTTAGTAGTCGCATCAGGAAACGAGGTAGGCCGACACAAGAAATGCAGTCTGCATTGGTTAATGAATGTCCGAAAGGATTTTGGATCCCCAGTAAACCTTTCTGGGGGAGCAAGCGGGAACTGAGCGGCCATGTACACATGCGTAGAATCAGGTCTGACCGAAGGCCCTGCCTGACCTGAAGCGGAAGCGGAGGCCAAAGATGGTATTCCTGTAACCACTTCCCTGATACCAGCTTGCATTTCATCAATGCGCCGGTGGGTGTCAGCCTGGGTGGCCGTCATATCGGCACGTAGGTCGGCCACTAACTGAACCAAAACGGCCAACGGGTCATTCGCGGCATCCATAATAAGGCTTCTGATTCTGTCAGAATTCCGGGAACCTGGTTCCGCGTTGACCCGTCGTGAAGAATATATTTCTTCCTACCAATGTGATTCTCAGGAGTACGAAAGGACAGTCTAAGAATCCAATTGATCGGAAGATGGTGTAGAGTCGTTGGGATCGTAGAGCTGAGCGGCCCGCAACTTCCCGGTAGATGATGGTTCCAGGTTCCAGCCAACGACTGCAGAATATTATACTGATTACAATCAAATACACCCCTTTCAAGAGAACACGTAACAAAATCTCAACAGACTAACCTGCAGAAAACGGTTTAACCAGAAGTGTTTCATGCAAAAATGTCCTCTATACTGGGGTACTCTGGAGACCAGAAGAAGAGAAAAGACAATCAGTACCAGAGAATGAGTGGAAGAAAAAAATGGTAAGGAAAGGTAGGTTTCTTACCCTTTTTTCCCTGGAAGTGAACGTCCCTGGCAAAGTCCTTCTTCTTTCCTGTAGGAACAGTGTGATGGTATCTGCCCTCTGTTCGGTGGACCAAACAATCCAAGGTGTAAGAAGTCACTAGTCCAGCAACCACCTATTCCCGCCGGCACGAGGACGCCTAAAAGGTGCTCAGGAAGTCTCTAGTCCAGCACCAAGCCTGTACCCGCCGGCACGAGGACGCCTACAGCACCCTGGGGAAGGACAGGGAAGGGATTGGAGAGGGAAAAGGAAGGAAGGAAAGAACGAAGGTAAGAGGTCTCCCAAGCTTCGAGGTCCGATTTCGACAAAACCAAATCACTAGGCAAGAATAATCCATAAACAATCCGAGGTCAAGATACAAGAACAGGTAAGGATAATCCAAGAGCAATCCAGTAAACGTAATCCGAGATCAAACAAAACCACAAAATCTGAGCAAGAAAAAACCGCTGTCACTATTGGATCAGAAGCAGCGAGAAGTGGGCGCCAGATCATTAAGTACTTGAAGTACCGGCACCAAGATGGTCACGTGACCCAACACGTTTTCTATCACGTAGTACCGGCACCAAGATGGTCACGTGACCCAACACGTTTTCTATCACGTGGAAGATGCTGCGTCCACTGACGTAGTCTCCATGGCAACTTCCACGTGAGGCGTCGGGAACGCAGTTCCCGACGCAAATGTGTTCCGTGCGTAGAGCGTGGATACCGCAAGCCCGCCTTCTGTATGGTGGTATAACGGGACAGAAGCTTTTGGTGAGGATGAGACACGTGAACCGCAGGGGTGATACAAGACCTGGAGCGTTTTCTGACACTTTCATTGACAGTCATAAATGCTGTTATATCTGCAACGTTTATTTCTGGCACAGGCAGCAAGGCTCTTTACCAGCAGTTGTTGCACATGAATGGGACTCATTGCTTCATACTCGGCTTCCACCAATGGGGCTTAGCGTAAAGAGCAGGGTAGTCATTTGCCTGCTCCTGGCTGTGATCCCTCCGTTTTGTTATTTTGCATCATCCACTAGTCAAAGCTGTGGGCTCAGGATGTGCTAAAGTCTGAGCTGGCTCAACGGAATTCACCAGTGGTGCAACATACTGGCTGGCAATTTTGCGACATCTCATTCATCCATCCATCCATCAGCTTGCCGCCTCATCTGAGTGTTTTCGGGTTCAACATAGCCTCTGGTACAGAGTGAGGGCAGAGGATAACTGGGTGCATGAGCACCCCCCTCCTTCCTTTGCAGGGCAATCGAATGCTCTGGACAAATTCGAAGGCAGGTGTTAAAGGTCAGCTTCAAGGCTTTATAGACAGGTGGGGCATATATCGGATGCAGGGAAGATTTCACTAGCGCCTGGATTACATCATGCACAGTGCAACACAACACAACACAATACATACATGCCCACTATAGAGTCTTTGTTGTAGTGGTCGGTGTAGACTTTCCTGCCAGATGGGCTATCCCTGCTAACAATTATGACTTTGCGGACAAGTAGATGCCATCATTTATTCTGATGAGCCGGCAAGGATCCCAAAATGCTTCCCAAGTATAATGCATTTAGGGAGTTGTGCACTCCAGGTGTCAGGTTTTGCAATTGCTTTTCATGTAACTTCTATTTTAAACATCATTTCAATTCGTAATGGCTTATTTTTTATTAGTGGCGGCTACACAGCAGCAATTGGTTATAAACGTACTCTGCCCTTTTGGCTGGTTCGTGTCCTTGCACTAGAGGTTGCTTACTACTCCTGGGCTGTAGCACAGCATCGGAACTGTACCCAAGCTTTACTCATCCATTCCAAGTTTTGAATTTGCATCTAGGTGGGCTCTGACCCCTCCTCGCCCAATTACTGTTTCTCCTCCCACTGGGGCGCGACTATATAGCTTGGAGACAGGTTGGTAAAGAGTTTTTTTTTAATTTTGTTTATTTTTTGGTCTATAAAAACAACTTTTCAAATCATTCAGAATTTTAAACACAACATAGAAATATTTTTTAAATGGACATCAGAATTACAGCAATACGAAACACATTCCAAGACAAATGATGCTTAAAAATTTAACATTAAAGAAAAAGGTAACATAAGTCACATGAATAATCATCATTACAGCACATAAAATTCATCTTCAAAATTAACATTAAAAAAAGAGGAAATACAATCTGTTTTTTTTACAACCAATAGTCATAGTACTACAACAGATATTCCTCGAATCACCCATCACATTATGTAACTTTTATCATCATTGTAATTTCATCACTTTAAAAGTATTTCATTTTTAAATGTGTCTAGCACCAGGTCAGGCACAGTTGCTTCTAGAAAATGCACTATGGCCACTTTTACTGCAAGTTTTGGGCTCGAGAAAAGAAATTGCCATATTTCATCACAATCTAGTTGGGTGGTCATAGAAAAAATATACTGAAAAAACTTTTTACGAATGGACATCAAGCCTGGACATGACACTATAAGATGTTTTAAAGATTCTGTTTGTTGTTTGGCTGAGCAATAGCGACAATACCTTTGATTTTGAGGAATTTGATTCCTTCTGTACAAAACCTCTCAGGTGTGCCATAAATTAAGCCTAAACCACATGTATTGTCTTCGAATATGAGGTGATGGGCATTTAGAAAGATAATCCGCCATTGCTCTATATCTTTTCTTCCCAAAGAGGGTGACATCAAAATCTTTATAAGTAGTACAAACTGTAGAAGTATGTATCCAATCGTATTGGGAGAGTTTAATCTTTGCTCGTCCAGGATTGTTAATTAATAGATCTAAATCTATCAAAGAAAAGATTTTATTTTCAGTTGTTAATATGCAATTCTTTAGCCCATGCAACATGCCAGTAAATACTACACTGTGATATTCAACCGGTTCACGGTAGCACACATTCTTACTTTTAAAAGTCTTTACACATTTGTGTACTAAGGCAGCTTTTTCAGGCCCATTTTGTTCTACAGATAAAAAGGCATGCTCATGCATTTATAATTGGTTATTTATAACGAGCTTAATATCCAGAGGTTTCTAAGTGCGGACCTGGGATCGAACCTGTGTTGCTCAGCGTTGTCTTGCTTCCAAGACGAGCGCGTTGCCCCCAAGCTATCCTCTGGAGGTAATTCATCGTCAGAGAAGTGAATGGTAGACAGGGGAATCTGTGTAAGGCCTCCAATGCCGTCCCTTTAGTTTACAATGTACACTATGAGGAACATGATTTACATGCAGCAAACCTTGATGCTAACAGGAGAGGGCACAGCTCAGTAGTTACCAAAGTGCGCCTGCTACCTGTGTTTCCATCTTTATTTTTATTTGTTTACTGGTCATTTGTTTTGCGCAGTATACAGCAAAATTGTGTTTCGAGGTGCATAAAGGCAAGAGGAGCAAGGTACAAAATAAAAAAATGTTCTTAAAAGATCTTGAAACATTCGGAACGTGCATGTGCTAAAGATTGTGAGAAGGGGAAGGAGGAATAGAAGGGAGGAAGACAAACAAAACATTCTGACTAGGTCGTGAGACGATTTGGAATGTGTAAGTGATGAACATGAAAAAAGAGGAGAGGGGGAGGAAAAGGAAGTGAAGGAGAGGAAAGGTGAGAGGTGCAAAATAGCAAAAAACAGGTGAAGTGCAGGGACAAGTAGGCAGATTGCATTAGGGAACCAGACTGCAAATTGTGTTATTCATGTAAGTGACTACAGCAAGGAAAAGCCTCGCCTCATTCCATGAGGCGCTACATCAGGCATGCAGACAACAATTAGGTCTAAACAGGTAAAGGAGTGAGGAATGAAGAAAGCATGCTTAGGGCAGGAGAGGACAGAGCAGATAGCCAAAAAACTGAAGAACAGAAGGAGAGGGTTACATAAAGGAGCAGGGAGCAAGTTAGGGTCAAGGAGGAAAGGCGGCAGCAGCGAGCAGTTAAGTACTGCAGCAAGAGGCAAGTAAAGTAAAGAGATAAGAGCATACTGGAGGCAAAGATGCAGGGGAGCCCAGGCACGATAAGTTGTAGGCAAGACAGACGTTTGATCAACAAGAAAGGGGGGTGTGCGGTAAAGAAAAATATGCAGCAACATGGCAAGAAAACTGGGCTGAGTGAGCAAGAGGGAAAGCCGCATGTGCAACAATAGGCATGTATACAGTTGAGAAAGTCCAGATGGTGGAGGAAGGAGGATAGAACTGGTAGCACAGCCTTATTGAACAGATGCAAGAGTTTGGAACAGCAGGGAAAGTAAGCAGGCAGGAGGTCAGGAGCACAGGAGCGGTGGAAGTCCAGTAAAAACATAGCGCCAATAATGTAATGAACAGTGGTCCAGGTAATGGGGCGATCCACCATAGACAGTAGCGCTGAGGCAGTAATCATACTTGAAATGAGTAGCGGGTAGTAAAAAGGGGGAAAGGCCCTTCCTTACCTAAGAGGAGAAGGTGTACCAGCAGAGCGTCACAGGAGGCATGTCAATGGTAGGAAAGTGGAAAAGCTGGAACAGGGTAGTGATGGCATAGGGTGCCACCGGAAGCCGCAGACGGGCACAGAGAGCCTAGTCCTTGTACGTGGTCCTTACACGGGGGCCGGCTCCCCACCAGTAGGATAATCCGCATGATGAGCCGAGCAGCGGAATGTCGGCTGGAGTGAGGGCTGAAACAAGCCCTTGCTCCCATCGCGGACGTGCCATCCACCATCTTGGAGGAGGGGAATGCTCCAATGGTGAAGATAAAACAAAGCAGGCCCTCTGTGTAAGTTGCAGCTTCGCCACCATGGCTTCTGATGTTTACAAAGCCGCGTGGTGGTGGAGCTGTGAAGAAGGGCACAGGACTGCAGCGGTCAGGAGTGGAAACCAAAACAGGAATACTGCAGTATTCTTATAGACCATGAATCCACATATTCTTTTGGGTCGGATCTAAAATCTAAAATGATTATATCCATTTACACTTTTACATTTCACATTACAGTCAAAAACGAATTAACCATGAACACAAAACAGGACTCCTGATTTGGTCACGTAGTGCAGTTTTATTTACTTAAATCTGTATTGCCAATGTTGTCTGCCTGATCCTTGGCGTATATGAGGGTTAGGGCGTGATCATCTGTGATGCATGGCCTCGGGGATGTGGCAGGGATCCCCTGGTCACCACCACAACATCCCCAGTAAGGAGGCACAGACTTGTCAAATCGGTACAGCAGCAACATCAGACACTTTAAAAGACATTCACAACATTATAATGATTACTGAAGTTAGGAAACCCACAGACCCCTAAAGATGGGCCCAGTGGTCAGAAAGTACTTTACTATCTACTTTGGGAAATTACACTACAGACAGAATGTTAACACAGCTCAAGAGTGTCAGATCTGGAAAATCAGTGAAGCAAACACTAATAAAGCAACGCTGGTCTCTATCTAGATTTCCAGCATACTCGCCACTGGTTCGCCCTTAAATACACTCAGTTAAGCAGACACTGGAGCCCTGCCAAACTCATATAGGTGCAACAGAACATCGTATTAGTGGAGGACCAGCGTACGTCTGGTGTGGACCCAGCAACTCTGATACCGTCAGATCTTGATGGTCTTGTGGCTTGCCTGACTAAGGACCTTCTGGATTTATTGTGCCAACAAAGGCCCATCCAGAATCAGCAGCCATAACCAAAATCACACAGCCCTGCAGCTGCAGTGATCCACTCCCAAGAAAACCTTCTGTTCTCTCAAGAGACTGAGAAACACATTTTGAAAGATGTTCTTTTTGATTAACCAAAGATATTCAGAGACTTTGAGTCTGGTCATTTGCCCTACTATTTTGGAACATCTCTGCATTTGACCCACTGTGGATATATGGAGGAATATATTGTAACAAGGTCCCCTGCCTTGTTCTGTAGAACATGGGTAAAACATGTGGGGCTGAGTGCCTACCCAAACTAGTGGATGCTAGGCCCGGGGCTGGAATAGGGAAAGTTCCCCTAGTCACTCTCCACTGGCCCCTGTCACTTGGCAGAGCACAGTTATATGCAACAATTCTATGGACCCACCTCGCCAAACAGGAATGCCCAACAAACACACACAACTTCCTCCAGTCAAGGGGACAGTTATATTAAGAGCTCCTATGGAAAGTAGGAACGTTCAACAGCCACGCACAACCCTCTGCAGTAAAGGATATTGCACTCCCTCCCTAGCAAGCATCATCCCAGTGGGGGAGAAGGGGGGGATTCAAAAACATGTAGTTTCTAATTTCAGGTAGCTTGCAGTGCAGGAACAGTCAGAGTTAAAGTTGGGAGGAAATAGTTTAATGGCTATATACTTATTAAAACAATGTTTGTTTGCTTGTTTATTTATACATACAGACCAGCGCACAAAGCCTGTGGGCATCTAGGCACTAGTTACATACATAGGTTCAATGCAGAGGGACAAACAGTGTGAGAGTTAGTTGAAGAGATGAGTTTTTAGCTTGTTTCTGTACCGCAGATAGGATGGTTCGGCCTGCAGGAGGGGGGAGGGTGTTCTAAAGGCTGGCTGCGCATACTGGGAAGTTGGAGCCTCCTGCCCTTTTACAGTTGTATCTTGGTATCGTCAGGCAATGTTTGTTGGCCAATTGCTAAAACCTCATGGGGGCTGATCTTTTAATCATCTGGGTGAGGTAAATTGGTGCGTGGTTGGATAAGCAGCGGTGGGTGATGAAGTCTTAAATTTGATTCTCTCTGATCGGTTCTCCTGGCTTCAAAGAAATGGGCGTGTTTACTCAAGTCCATGGCTGCCCGTAGGGCATTGTTTTGTGCAATGTCGTTTTTTCAGGTTTTTTCTGAGGGGCCATAGAGTAGTGAGTTTCAATAGTCCAGCTTATGAGTGTTCAGGCGACAGTGAGGTGATTTTCAATGGAAAGGAATGGTTTACTAGCATAGATAAGCTTTGTGGCATAGGCTGAGGTGATGTGGTTGGTCTGCTGTGACATGTTAAGGGGTGGCATCCAGGTAGACACCCAGTGTTTTCACCGCCGAGGCAACCAGGATTTTGTGGCCATCAATGATGAAAGATTTGAAAGAGTCGTCTAGTTGGGCGAGACGGGCTGGGGAGCCGATGAGCAGCAACTCTGTTTTGTCATCATTCAAGCAAAGGCTATGCAGGGCCATGCATGATTGAATGATTTCATAAGTGGCGTTTACCTTGCTAGTGTCTTGAGAGTGGTTGCCAGACAGGGGGATGAAAATGTGTGTGTCATCGGCATAGTTTGTATACGATATGCCGAGTGAGTCGAGGAGGTCGAATGCAGACTTTGTGTAGATGTTGTATTGGGTGTGAGAGACACAGGTGCCTTGGGGAACACCACAGGAGATAGGTATGGGGGCAGCTACTGTGTTCCCTGCGAGGACTAGTGAGGTTCCATCAGACAGGAAGGACAAGATCCATTTGGTGACATTGGTTGAGAATTGTGCAAACGTGGTTGACAAGGTCGAAGGCCACCGAAAGTCAAGGGGGAGTAGGAGGGAGAGCTTTCCGGCATACAATGCGTCGTCCAATTGGTATTTCAGGTCTAGAAAGGCCATTTAAGTTCTGTGTCTGAGGCGGACACCAGGATGTTGGGCCCCTAGGATATGGTAAGATTCAAGCAAGTCTCTAATTTTGGAGATGGGCCACTGTCAATAATGTTCAGAAGGAAGGAGACAGTAGTTATGGGCCCATAGTTGGTGGGGAACGGTGGGTCCAAGGATGTTTTTTTGAGTAACAGGGAGATCCAAGATTCCTCAAAGGCAGTAGGGACATAGCAAGAAGCAAAGGAGGAGTTGGTAATGGCCACGATTAGAAGAATCAGAGGTTCAGCACATTCTTTTACAAGGCATTCTGGGCAGATGTCACCTTTGCATCAGGATGGCTTGAGACCCTTGATTATGGTGGCCAGGCCAGGGATCGAGATCGGTTGGAATTGGAAGAGGAGGGTGTTAGTGGGCGTACCGGGTGGAGGAGGCAGTGGAGGGATGCTGTCATGCGGGAGCACTTGGTGGTGATTTTAGTTTGTAGCTGCATAATTTTGCCAGTTAAAGTATCTTGGACGTTGCCACACCAAGTATTGTTGTTTATTGTATTTTAATATACATCCAGCAATAAGCCAAGCCATCGACAGAAGAAGCAACATTGTAATGTGAATACCTAACCACACAATAAACAATAAGGACTTCCCTCATCAAGCTGTGGGTGGTCGGAGGGGGTCACCTCATTCCTGAAGAATAACAACTCTTCAGAGCCTTGGCTAATCAAGCAAAAGGAAAGCTATACAATTTTATAAGAAGCCATCTCCCAAATGTCTACTCTGAAGTCCCTTCTTCATATCAATATACCAGTGTAGTGTAAGACCCTGTACATTGTGTACATATACTATGTTATGTCATATGTACTCCAGCCCTCTCATACTCGTACTTAAGGTCCCCGCTTATGAATTCAATAATTAACTCTCCGTCATTACCTCACTATCCCAAACTCTTAACCAAACTTTTCTACCGCGTGTAACTCTGCGCTTGTATTTTATCGACCAACTCTGGTTCAATATACTGTACATCAGACCCATCCCTGGAAACCCAAACCAACAACGCATGTATCCATCAGACATATTCCACCTTATTTTCTCATGCGACAAATCCCTTTGGGAGTGCCATGTCTGGGAAGATTAAAATCATATGCTGTTGGTACTCCAGGGATCCCTTTGCGTTCATGGCCTTTAGGATCCTATTTCTACCCCGGGCATCAGAAAGTTTGATTATAAGAGTTATCCCCACATGTTTTTCTCGCCTTTTTTCCGCAGATCACAGCTTAATCCTGCAGCACGTTTCTATGCAGATTGGGTCCTCATCTACTTCCAGTGCAAACATCTCATGAAGCCAATCCACCACAAAAGAGATTGAATTCTGTCCCTCTGCGCCTAGTGGGAGTCTGATGATTCTGATCTGTTTGGCCCGGACTACATTCTCCAGCTCTTCAAGCCTATTTTCCATGGCTCTATTTCCCTTAACCACTCCTTCCATCCCCTTACTCAGTCGTTGCACTATTGAGTCCATCCGGCAACTCTGCTGGTTCAACTCGTCTGTTATTTGCTCCAGCAGGGATGTCCTAGATTCTAGTTGTGCCATATTCTCATTGAGCTTGTAGAACTTGCGCTCCATACTTGACATCGACTTTTTAGATACGTTTCAAAGTTGCTAACACTGGGTCTCTAGGCTGCAGATAGGTTCTAGATGTACCCTGGCTGAGGGATCCTGGTTTACTGGACCTCACCCATGGTGCAAAGAAGTCTAAGTCTCCAACTCTATCCTTCTTCCTTATTTTCCCTGTTAACATGGTTTTGGTACTAATAGTATGGGACTTGTTGCCAATGTGCGTCTGAAATTACAGGAGCATAGATCTGTTCATTAACTCTGGTGAGATGCTCTGTGTTTCACTACAGCTCCAAGCAAGATAGGCCATTTTCTGGGTCTATTCCGATGGTAGTCGTGATGCTGCTTGTATTTGCCCCTGCAGCTTTCTGATATTACCATTGGGTGGTAAAAAATGTTGCAGCAGCTGTTATTATGCTGGCCTGTCGGTGAAACAGAGCATTGGGGAACTATCTTCTTATGAGCGCCATTATTTTGGTCTATGGATATTGATTTTGGTGCTATTACAAGATGTCTACTGTTGTGTCCATGAGGAGGCATAATACCTTCTGTCTCGCTCGTCTGGGCAGGAAGGCGGATCTGCACAGTCTCCAGTGGTTGCCTTTGGCCTGCCGCCTTGGGCAACTCTTCACACAGACGGAGAAATCTCTCTCCTGGCTGTTCTCCGCGCCTTGCCGCCTACCACTCTGACAACCAGAGCTCCTCCGTCAGCATCACCTGTTCTGGTGAGTGTTTGTGCCTCTTGGATTACTAAAGGAGGGGCCCCTTGCAAGCTCTCCTGGGCAGAGCACAGGGAAACATGGCCACTTTGGCCTAAAGCTAGCGATGCCCCGTCGGATGTATACTTTTTTGGTTTTATAAACTCTATTTTAAGCTGACGAGTACAATACAACAAAATCAAAATACAGAGTTCCATCCACTTACATTTAAATCTTCTTCCGACTCCTCATGAATAGCATTCAGGTAATTCTTCGGGGGGCCCCAAATGTCCTTTGGTCTGTAGGTGGTATTTATTACCCTAATATAATTCTCTTCGCATTCGTGGACATACATTAGGTCTCTCAGCCATGCTTGTGACATGAGGGGAAACCTGTGCTTTCCAATTCTTAAGTACGTTTCTTTTAGCCACTGCGCCCGCCACCGCGAAGAATCTGCAGGTTTTTATTGACACCGTTCCTATATCTCCCAGCAAATACTTCAGTGGTGTTGCCGGTATGTAAATGTCCAGTATGTCACTAAGGGTATTTCTTCCCAGAACTGCCCAACGGGCGGACATTCCCAGCACTTGTGTATCGAATTTGCTTCTGAAGCGTCGCATTTCGGACATAATGCTAGTTTAGAGGGGTCAAATTTAGATACTTACTGGGAGTGATGTGCAGATGATTCAGCATCTTAAATTGGATTAATCTAATGTAGGCACATAAGGAGATTGATTTGGTGTAGTAACAGTATTTTGCCCATTGTTGATCTTCTATCGTGATGTCCCGGTCCGTTTCCCACTTCACCTTCATCTTATTACTGGACAGGGTATATTATTGTACCGCTTTATATAATGAAAATATGCTGCCTGTAAATCCCTCCTGTGTTCAGACATCGGACAAAAAATGATGTGTGGGCGGTGTGCTCGTGAACGATGTCCATTTTTTTTTTACTTGATGCCCTCAGGCGATGATATTGCAATGTTGTAATGAGGCCTGCGCCCACCTTGTCTTGGGCCTCCTCCAGTGTCACAAACCTTCCCTCTGGGTACAGGTCCCCAAGACGCATTTCCTTCCCCGGATCTCATCTCCTCTGTAATGTAGTGTCTAATGTGGGTTTGATGCCTGGGTAGTGCCATAGGGGGGCGTAGGGCCAGTACAGGTCCTTGCAATTCACTCTGTTAAATATTTTTGACCAGGCTGGTACCATAGAGGTCAACGGATCCACCCCTTCTTCCCATTTCTTGTCCGTGCCAAATAACATGGTCTGTAGGCTAAGGGGGGCGGCCGCAAATTTCTCCGCTTGTATATGGGCATAGTGTTCTGTGGAGTCGGTCCAATACTTTGTAAAGTGTGCCTGTGCTGTGTAAAGCAGGAAATCTGGGGCGGCTAGTCCGCCTGTATCATAGTTTTCACACAATTTGGGCCAGTTAAATCTCACTGTGCCCCCTGCACATACGAAGCTAGTGGCTAATTTCTGTAGTTTGTCAAAGAATTTCCGACCGGGCAAGATGGGGATATTACTAAATAGGTATATCAGTTTCGGGACCACTACCATTTTGAGTAGGGCTATTCGGCCATATGTGGATAACGGAAGTTTGTTTCAGGTATTCAACTTACATTCCAACAGCATTAAATATGGTTCATAATTGTTAGCAAATAGAGTGCGTTTATCTGTTGCAATGATTATACCCAAGTATTGTGCCGTCGTCGGGGCCCAGCGGAAGTGGGTGGTAGCATCTGATTGTGTTGTGGACTGAAGGGGATTATTTCAGATTTAGTTTGGTTTATTTTATACCCAGAGTACTTAGCGACTTTGGATATCTCTTGCATCACTGGGGGCAGGTTGGTCTCTGGGTCCCTGATATACAACATAGTATCATCTGCATATAGCGAAATGAATTGCAGGGCTCCCCTGATACGGATTCCCCTCCAGGAGTGCTTGCACCTCAGTCTTGCCGACATGCCTTCCATCGTGAGTGCAAATATGAGGGTCGATAGTGGGCAGCCCTGTCTCGTGCCTCTTTGCAGTTTGAACCCTGCTGATAGGGTCTTATTGGTTCGGATTCTGGCCGTGGGGTTTCTATATAATAGTTGTATAAAGCTCAGGAATCCCGGTCCAAATCCCATCTTTTGCAGTATGGCGTACCTATAATTCCATGATACGGAATCAAAAGCTTTTTCCGCATCCAGTGCGACTGCCACCGTTTTAGCTTTAGGGTCTAATTGGGAGATGATAGAAAATCTACGTAGGTTTAGGGCAGTGGATCGAGTGGGGATGAAACTTCATGATCGGGGTGTACTAGTTTATTCATGTAGGATAATAATCGATTGGCTATGGCTTTGGCAAATATTTTGGTATCTACGTTTATCAGGGACAGTGGTCGATATGAGGAGGGTTCGTGGGAGGGCTTATGGGGCTTAAGCAGGACTGTTATTATGGCCTCTCTCATGGACTCTGGAAGGGTACCATTGCCCAGGGCTTCTTCCCATACTTCCAACAATTTAGGGGCAAATTCCGCATTACATTTTTGTAGAGGTCTGCAGGGATAACATCCGACCCGGGCGTTTTGCCCGCCTGAAGGTCCTTAATAGCATGGTCCATCTCCTCTAGCCTCAGGGGAAGGTCTAAGGTTTCTCTTTCCGCCGGCTCTAATAAGGGGAGCAGGAAAGTATCCATGTATTTCTGTAGCTCCTCCGGTGGCACTAGGTCAGTATTTGCATGTAATTTAGTGTAAAATTCTATGAAAACATCATTCACCTCTTGGGCTTCCGTGTGTCAGCTTTTATGAGGTTGGCCAAAGTTCTGCCCGCTTTGTTCCCCTCTCCGTATCTTCTAGCCCTTATAGGTTGCCTCATATAGAACACCTTGCGCTCCGCTAATGATCTAAATTTCGATAATTGTGCCTGTAAGGGTGCCAATGTGTCAATCCCCGGTGCTTATGCATTTGACTCCTCCAGCTCTTTTAGTATGTGTTCGGTTTGAGTCAGTTCTTTCCTTATACCTCAGAGTGCTATGTACCCTTGATATTAGATGTCCCCTCAACCATATCTTAAAAGTTTCCAAGACCATGGCGACTGATCCCACCGATCCCATATTGCGCTCGAAGAACTCTATCATGTCTGTTCGTAGTGGCTCCATCATTGTTTCGTCCCTCAGTAATCCCAGTGGCATCCGCCAAGTGCGTGAGGGTTGATCGGAGTCTATCAACTGTAGATCTGGCAGGATTGAGGAATGGTCCGATAGGGTATGTGGTGGTATGTTACATTCCACTATCTTCAAGACTTATTCAGGGGAGCACAGCCAGTAGTCTATGCGGGAACTGGATGAGTGCACATGCAAGTGGTATGTGTATTCCTGTTGTAGTGGGTGCAGTTCCCCCCAAGCATCTGCTAAGGGTAGTGAGGCCATGGCTTGGATCATAGTGAGTGCCGATATGGTATAGTTTCTGTTCCCTTTGGATAACCAATCTTTCAGAGGGTCCAGGATTGTATTTAGGTCGCCCCCCCATATAACTCTTGCATTTGCCACTGGTGAAATTAGTGCCAGAATCTGTAGGTAGAATTCCAGAGCGTCCAAGTTCGGACCGTATGTATTGATGAGAATCAGTTGCTGGCTGTGTATTGACCCCCATACAATTGAATATCTCCCTTCTGTGTCCAATTTTGAACTAGTCATTTGGAAACCGATGCGTCGATGGATCAACGTTATTACCCCTCTATCTTGCGAGGAGTAGTCGGTCGCTATTCTCAGCTGGCCCCGATTCCGGGCGAATGATTAATTGACTGTTTTGACGGCGTGTGTTTCTTGTAGCAGAAGGATGTCAATCCTGTGTCTGTTGGCGTAAGCC
Source organism: Ambystoma mexicanum (assembly GCF_040938575.1). Classification (NCBI taxonomy): domain Eukaryota; kingdom Metazoa; phylum Chordata; class Amphibia; order Caudata; family Ambystomatidae; genus Ambystoma; species Ambystoma mexicanum. The sequence goes on along the minus strand of NC_090924.1, from coordinate 170,963,180 downwards.
AGAATTTTCCTGGCTTTTATGTGGTTTGCCAAGCTTCTGATGTTCCAGGATAGGAGTCTAATACCCTGGGTCATCCTGGGAGTTGCCATTCACAATGTGTATCAGCTTCCATTCTGGTAACATAGTCTTGTCTGGAACTTCTCATGTTCCTTGTATTCGTAAGTTTTATAAAACAATTATCCCCCTAATTCCCCCCCACAACCTTTTGCATTCCTTGCGGGCCTCTAGCCTTCTCAGTTTTATTCCCCCTATTAGGCATCTGGCCTGTCCCCTCTCGCACCCCCCCACCCTCACCATCCCCCCCAACTGGATAGTGTAGCCCAATTTTCAAAATGCAACTTCTGCAAAAGTGGGCGTCTCTGTATGGTCGCCTCCACAATGTACTGTTCAATCCTCCCTAGGGGGCCGCTACTCTATCTTCTGGCGGATCGGGCCTTATGAAATTGTGGCCTTCGTTCGGCGTCTATGTCCTTGTTCAAGTGTTGGGTCGTGACGACAGATCCTTTCCATTTGGGGGCAGTGGTATGTTTTGTTCTATGTACCCCATAGCTTCTTCATGTATCTCGAAGAAATGTGTTCTTCCGGAGTATTGCAGGCAGAGTTTCTCCAGGAACAACATGGCATATGGTATTGATCTAGCTTGAAGTGCTTTTCTGACTTGATCAAATGTACGGCGGGCTGTCTGGTCTCCATTCGAGAAGTCCGGATATATGTGGACTCTTGCAGAATCATATGTTAGCGTTCCTTTTTTTCTCTATCCCGGTAGTTGATAATTGTTTGAGGCGGTGCACCGGGCTTGGGTGGTGGGGCAAGGGATCCGTGTGCTCTCTCAATGAGAAATTGCTGGGAGAACTGAGCTTCTGGGAGCATGGTGCGTATTCACTTCCTCCATAAAGAGCTCCACTGGCACATTTAGGGTTTTTTCCGCCAGGCCCACCACTGTTATTCCGGCGTGATCATGACTCCAAATCCTTGCATTTGGATTGAACCGTCTTCAAGCTCTTCTTAATATTCTCAATATCTTTGCCTTGTACAGTGGATGTGTCTTCCTGTTTCCCTATTCTGGTCTCAGCCTCAGAGACCCTAGTGTTCACGTTTTGAATATCTGCCCTGATAGAGGAAATAATGCTGACAATATCATCTAGTATACGATTCACTGCTGCGAATACGGCCTGATGTGCCGTCATGTAGGGGTCAGTTTCGCCTTCTCCGGGTGCTGTGGTATTCAAGGAGCTCATTTGCGAGGCCCCCATTCCTTCCTCCGCCATATTAGAACTGGTGAATGCGTCCATGGGGCCTTTACTGCTCCCTTTGTTGCCCCTTGTCATGTCCTGATTTGGCGGTGTGCCACGTGTTGTTACGTATATGTTGACTGAGACTGGGTATGGATCACCCACCTCCGTATGATGCTGGTCTGTTTTTCTGGGAATAGGTCTATGTCGCGTGGGTTGGCTGTTGAGTAAACTGGATGCTCCTTTACGTTTTCCATATATTGTGTTATCACTACACGTCGCCACCCATAGTATGAGACTATTTTTGTTGGAGGATAAGAACTGCAAGTGTGTGACCGCTGACCGTTACTGGCCTTGGGTTGGCTGTGTCAGGCACGTATTCTCCCGCAGTAACCCACACTATTACACTCTGTTGGGACCGTTTTATGTTTTAGGCTCAGAGTGATATTGCCTGTATAACTATGGCTCCTGCTGCTTATGTATTGACTTTACCAGACACACGGATGACTAAACACGCTGCATGTGCTTTCTGACATCCAGGATATGACTGAAAGGTGGAGTAATACAGACTGTTGGCGGAGAGAATATGTCCAGCTGCTCCTGCTTACTGACGGATTCTTGGATCAGGGCCTCCAATTGGGGCCAGCTCCAATAGTAGGAGGTCTGCCTTCCTCCCTCTTCGTGTTCCCACGGGGTTTATTGATCCGGGCCGGCCGTTGGGTCTGCAATGTATCAGAGGCCGGTGTTGGATTGCGTGCGCCAGTCAGTGGCCTCCTTCACTCCGCGGGTCGCATAGCATGGGCTGCGTGACTGTCGCACGTACCTTATTCTCGCTGCAAACCGCCTCCATAATGGCGTATGGTCTCCCTCAACCCGTACGGGTAAGCCGCTCGCTCACAGTGCACACGGCAACCTGTCGGGGTGGGGCCCCACACACGGCAGCCTGTCGGGGTGGGGCCCCACCCCTTTCTTGCAGAATATTGTAGCCGCCAGGCTTCGATCTCGGAATATATCCGGCTTGTCTCATATTGCCTCCTTTTCGTCACGGGCGAATGGTTTGACTTCCCCCTCCGCCTTGTATACAATTGTGCTCCCCTGGTCTGCCGAGTGTTGTGCTCACATGACACTGTGTCAGAGCACACTGCCACAGATATGTTGTCACTGTTAGGTGTCGAATCGCGTCACAGCTGGGGGGGAGGGCGGGACGTCAAGTTTCCAGCTCACAGCTGCTCCTCCGTGCTGCATGCGGTACGCTACCAATGGTCATTTCGGTGGATATACTGCTCGGTTCTGTTTGCCTGTGGTTCCTCTAGCGCCTCAGCCTTTCCACAGACTGTATCTGGTGGGAGCTTCTTCCTATAACGTCCCAAACCGCAGGATATTGTTCAAAGGATTTCTGGAAGCGCGCATGCTCAACCTTTAGGCAGCCATTTTAGATGGCGTCCAAGAGCACCCCCTCAGATGTATACCTTTAACAATCCACAAACAAGGGATGGCAATTTCACAGAAATTGTACTTCAAATGCAGCGTTTAAAAAAAAAAAAAAGTTAGTTTTAGCTTCACAAAAGAAATGCGTTAATGTTGCATGGGTAAACCCCATGCAACAAAGGAAAATAAAATAAAAGAGGGATTGAAACCACACCCAATCTCCCGATACACTGTTACCTGTTAGGTTTCCGTCGCTGGTTGTGTATACACACACTCAAGACCTGAATGTATAAATACCCTGCTTCCCCGACTGAGATTTCGTGTACTGTAAACAAAGTTATAATTTCTCCAGCAGAAAGCATTCCGATGCACACACTGCAGGCACAGGGAGACTGGAGTATGCACACCAGTGCTAGCCACAGGAACAGAAGAGAGAATGAATTCAAAAAATGGGACCAGGTGAGATACGGTGTCCAGTCATAATGTCGAACCAATAATGTCGAATTACAAAAATGTCGAATCCATAAAGTCGAAAACAAAAATGTCGAATTTTTATTTTTTTTATTTATATATTTTTTTTGGGCTCTGGGGGTAAAAAAAAAGGGGTAAAACAACAACAAAATTAAAAAAGGGGGGTTGGGGGGGGGGCCCCCCCATTTCGAAAAAAAAGCAACCAAAAAAAAAATTCGACATTTTTGTTTTCGACTTTTTGACATTATTGGATTCGACTTTTTGACTATAAACCGTAGCTACAGACTTGGCCTAAACCCTAGTGCCTAGACAGAGTTGAGGTGAGCCCAGGTGCAGCAACAAATCAGAGCCATACCCCTAATACCTCAGAGAGTCCAGCACAGGGGGAGGAGGCTAAGCATTATAATACAATAAGAGACCTCTGCCAATTAGGAGTGAGGGACTTAAAGGAGTTGGAGGTGTTGGGAGAAAGAAGCTGGAGTGGAGCGACTGGAAGGGACGAGTGGAGTTTGATGCCAGGTTCTCGAGGAGAAAAGATTAGAGGAAGAAAAGGCTGGAATGACACAGGAAGAAGCAGATACCCAGGAGTAGAGGGGGAGAGAAGGTAGATGAGTGAAGACTTAAAGGGGAACTTTTTGGAGAGTGGAGCTAGTTTTGAGGGGAAGAAGGTAGTAACAGCGGGCAGACAGGAGGGTGGTATTGAAAGGGTGGAGGTAGTAACAGCGGGTCGTAGACATTAAGGTGGTAGTGAGCGGAAGAAGAGGTTTACAGTAGAAGGAGATACTAATAATGAGATTGATGTAGGCCATGAGGAGGGGACAGAATGTGCCAGTGCCATAGTGGGGAAGGCTATGGATAACATAGTAAAGAGCTATGTATAAGTCAGTTTGGTGTAAAGATGACGATGGGGTAGTAGAGACTGGTGAAGCCCAGACCCAGAAAGAGAAGGAAGAACCTGACAAGTGTATAGATAAAGAGTGCAAGACTTAGCAGGGGGAGGTGGAAGTGGCTAGATGTGAAAGAAATAATAAAGAGAAAGCAAACAAGAGGAAGATCAGAGAAGGCCTTGGTCAGCCAGCGTAGGCAGGTTCCAGAGGACCATGTCGGGCCCAGTCAGTGGGAGGATACACAAGAGCCAGAGGGAGCGAGAGAGAGGCTATCGTAGGGGTAGAGCTGGAAGGGAGACAAACCAGAAAGACACATTGGGCAGGTCAGAGCATTAGGGATCTCTCGCTCTATGCTTGCCAGACTTCTCCTGTTTGTTGGAAGATGTACTTAACAGAAATTAGTCCGCAGGGTTTTTACGGGATCCTGGGAAATGTGCACCTAGTTTCGACAAGCCAAGAGTTTGTGATCCCTTAAGCCTGCAGCAGCAGGAACCAACCAGTCAGAGGAGATGTCCTTAAAGTACTGTTAAGATCTCTGGAGAATCACTTGTAGAGGAGCAGATGAATGCTTTTTCACTAGTTCCCGCCCCCTCACCACCGATATAGTGGAACTGCAGATGAAAGGCTATGGATGGTACCGGTTGCCAGACATTTGGTGGAAAAAAATTGGTCGACCAGACAAATGGTCGAACCAATTTGGTCGAAAACCAAATGGTCGAATTTTTTTATTTTAACCCTTTTTTTAAATTTTTCTCTAAAAACCCCTTTTTTTACTAAACGAAAACCCGAAAAATAAATATATAAATAAAAAAAAAATTCGACCATTTGGTTTTCGACCAAATTGCGTCGACCAAATTGCAGTCGACCAGTTTTTTTTCGACCAATTGACTGGACACCAATGGTACCCCTTGTGTAATCCCAATACTGCATCGAGTGTATGTCGCATGGAAGGATGTCCACATGGACCTATAGACATCATGGAGCGTTAAGTGAAATCTGATGAAGACAGAGTGATGTCATAACGAAGATATATGAACCTATGCTGAAACGATATGAAAATACTTAAGAGTGACGATGTAACTGAAGCACCAAGAGAAATATGTACCTAAAGCTAATGTAATCATGGATATAAAGAAGAATGAAATAACTTACTGGTTAATAACTGTAAATGCGCAGAAACACAAGGTAGATGAGACATTTAGAAGCTTGCTATAGAGGAATATATAATGTGGCAAGGATGGCAATGAGAATAAAATGGGCTCTGGCTCATGTCGAAATAAACCAAGCTACATCAGAGACAGACCAAGGATGCAGAATCAGGAGACGCTGGAAACACAGCTTGTATGCAAAACACAGATGAGTCGAGGTTGGCCTAGGATCAAGGATACTATTTTAAGGAATAATTGCAAGTCACAAGGGGAGTTACACCGATAAGCCCTGAATGTGAGACATTCTTCTTAGATTACGGAAGAAGAAAACATCTGCAACAGCCAGAGTATTGGACCATTGATAGTGTTCCTACAAGATAGAGTCTAGAGGCCAAGAGGAGCAACAGCACCCTGCATAATTAAATCAAATAGAGGCTGAAGAGGCTGGAATGGACTGGGACTGTGGCTCAGAAGTTGAAGACAAGGAACAAGTTACTTACCTGTAACTGTTGTTCTCCAGCATGGGTCTGGCATGGATTCACATGCTCATGAATATTCCCCGTCGTCAGGCTGGGAATCCTCGGTAAAGAAAAAACCAGTATCAGTTTCGTTTCTGATCTGTCTTTCGTAGTAATAACCAATCACTGGTCTCTGCGTCATACTGACCACAGCCAATGACTGCCCTCTACCTAAGCACCGCCTCTGGCAGCCATCTTCAGATTTGGAAGCACGTAAAAGTGGCAGTATGACCAAGTGAAGAGCCGCAGAGGGGTAGGCGGGAGGGTTCGCATGTGAATCCATGCCAGACCCATGCTGGAGAACAACAGTTACAGGTAAGTAACTTGTTCCTTCTCCAGCATGGGGTCTGGCATGGATTCACATGCTCATGAATAAAGAATACATAGCAGTACACACATGCACAACCACGGGAGGTGGCAAAGGCTCAACATTAAGCATTACATCAAACTCAACATTAAGCATCTTACCTCCTCACCAGGCTCACCTCAGGCGAACAGGTTGCGCAGCACTGCTTGGCCGACCCTGGACTCCTCCCTGGAATCCCGGTCGACGCAGTAGAATTTCGTGAAGGTGTGCGTCGACCTCCACGTAGCAGCCCTGCATATGTCCAGCAGGGGCACACCAGAAAGGAACGCCGTGGTAGCTGCGATCGCTCTGGTGGAATGGGCTCTCGGACGGCCAGGCAGCGGTCGGTTTGCCAACCGATGACAGTACATGATACAGCCAGAGAGCCACCTGGAAATGGAAGCCTTCGAGAGAGCCTTCCCCTGATTGACAGGTCCAAAGTTCACAAAGAGTTGTGACGTCTTCCGAAAACACTTCGTGCGGTCCACGTAGAACTTCAGCGCTCTAGCCACATCCAGCGAGTGCAAAGTCCTCTCAGCCGGCGACGAAGGCGACGGGAAGAACACAGGCAACACCAAGGGTTCGTTGAGATGGAAGGCCGACGGTACCTTGGGCATGAAGGAGGGGTGCGTCCTGAGCACTACCCTTGTGTCGTGGAAAGTCAAGTACGGGGCCTTGCAGGAAAGGGCCTGGATCTCTCCCACTCGTCGTGCGGAGGTGATGGCCACAAGAAAAGCTGTTTTCCACGATAGAAACTTCAACGGGGCCGAGTGCAGAGGCTCAAACGGAGGTCCCATGAGCTTGGTCAGCACCACGTTGAGCTCCCACGCCGGGGCCGGAGCCTTCACCAGCGGGAACGATCTGAACAGTCCCTTCATGAACTCTTTCACCAGACGATGAGACCACAAGGACGTCCGCCCCGTGGTTCTGGTGTATCGGGAGATTGCAGCAAGATGAATCTTGATGGACGCGTGTGCCAGACCAGCTTTGGCCAGCGTCAGCAGGTACAGCAGTACTTGGGGAGCCGTAATCCGTAGAGGGTTAATCTTCTGTGCGTGGCACCAGACAGAGAACCTCTTCCATTTGTGTCCGTAGCATTTAAGAGTCGAGGACGCCCTGGCCTTTGCAAGAACCTCTCTGCAATCGGCCGGTATGTCGTATTCTCCAAACTCTAGCGCTGCAGGAGCCAGGCCTGCAAGTTCAGCGACTTCGGTTCGTGGTGGAGGATGGCGCCTCCTTCCCTGGAGAGTAGATCCGCGTCCGCCGGCAGCTTGATCGGCGGGGACGCTGACAAGTCCAGCAAGTCCGGGAACCATATCTGCCTCGGCCACGCAGGTGCGACGAGGATCATCCTGCACCGTGACCTCTTGAGCTGGTTGACGAGCCGGATTAGCAGAGGCAAGGGAGGGAACGCGTAGAGGAACAGGCCCTCCCAGGGGAACGAGAAAGCATCGCCCATGCTCCTCGTCTGGGGAAACCTGCTGGAGAACCTCCGGCACTTGGTGTTCGTCGCCGTCGCAAACAGGTCGATCTGGGGTGTGCCCCACCGTCGGAAGAGGCGATCCACCAGATCCTGCCATAGTTCCCACTCGTGGCACGAGCGCAGCTCCCTGCTGAGTGAGTCGGCGATGGTGTTTTTTATCCCTGCCAGATGAAACGGCACCAGAAAAATCCCTTGGGCGACGGCCCAATGCCACAGGTCCTGCGCCTCCTTGGACAGCGCTGGGGACCTGGTTCCGCCCTGTTTCCTGATGTAAAACATGGTGGTGGTGTTGTCGGTGAAGATCCTCACCACCTTGCCCTTGAGGGACGGAAGGAAGGACCTGAGGGCCCAAAACACTGCACGGAGCTCCAGGACGTTGATATGCAGGGACTTCTCCGTCGGGAGCCAGAGTCCCCTTGCGTGCAGATTTTCGGTGTGCGCTCCCCACCCTTCCAGGGAGGCATCCGTGGTCACAGTCTCCTGGTGGGCTGGGGTCTGGAAGTCCATGCCCGCCGTCAGATGCGCGCGGGTGCCCCACCACCGTATCGCTCGTCGGAAACTCTCGTCGAGCTTGATCCTTTCCTCGAAGCTGCCCGTCGTCTGGATCCAGCGCGCATCCAGGAATTCTTGCAACGGGCGCATCCGGAGCCTGCACATGGGAATGAGGTAGATGCAGGAAGACATCATCCCGAGGAGGGACTTGATGGACCTCACTTTGGCCGCGTCGGCCACCAACATCCGTTGCACCTTGCCCAAGATGGTCCTGGTCCTCTCCTCCGACGGGGAGGCCAGAAGGGACACTGTGTCGAGCCTCGCTCCCAGAAACAGTGCGACTTGCGCGGGCACCAGGTGGGATTTGGCGTAGTTCACGGAGAATCCCAGGTCCGTGAGGAGTTGGACGGTCCTTGCCGTGTGGACCACGGCGAGCTCCCTCGTCTTGGCGCGGATGAGCCAGTCGTCCAGGTAGGGGTAGACGTGAATCCCCTCGCGGCGCAGCTGCGCCGCCACCGGTGCGAGGCACTTGGTGAATACCCTGGGTGCCGACCGTAGTCCGAAGGGAAGGGCTTTGAACTGGTAATGACGCCCCTGGACCACGAACCTGAGGAATTTTCGGTGCCCCTTTAGGATGGGAATGTGGAAGTAGGCATCCTCCAAATCCAACGATGATAGGAAGTCTCCTTCCTCCAGCTGACCCAGGACGTGCTGGAGGGTGACCATCCGGAACTTCTGCGCCTTGATGAACTTGTTCAGACGTCGCAGGTCTAGGATGGGGCGCCATCCTCCCGTCTTCTTCTTCACGAGGAAGTATCTCGAGTAGACTCCGGAGCCCCGAAGCCTCTTTGGGACGAGTTCGATGGCGCCCTTTCTGAGCATCGCCTTTACCTCCAGGAGAAGTTGAGGGACGTGAAGTTCTTTCCTGGCCACGGGGGGGACGCGCGGGCACCTTCTTTGAAACTCGAGCGCGTGGCCCCGGGCCAGGGCGTCCAGCACCCAACGGTCGGTGGAGATGGACTCCCACACGCTGACGAAGCCCGCCAGCCGGCCTCCCACCGGGGTGCTTCGGTGGGGGCCCGACCCCACGGCCGGTTCAATCCTGCTTGGACGCGGCCTTGCCGCCTTGACCTCCTTGGCGACGACGGCGTGGTCCGCTAGACTTGCCTCGTCCTCTGTAGGCCTCTTGCGACGACGAGCGGGCCGCTTGACGGTAGGAAGCGAAACCGCCGCCGGAACCTTTGGAGGCGCCCTTGCCTCCGCCGCTCCGAAAGGGCGTCCGTCGTTGCTGCAGAACTCCAAGGGCCCGGGCCGTCTCAGTATCCGCCTTGATGGCCTGAAGGGAATCGTCCACTGTCTTCCCAAACAGGTTGTTCCCGTCGAAGGGCATGTCCAGGACTCTGGTCTGGACGTCCTGCCGGAAGTCCGTAGCTTTGAGCCATCCACGACGTCGAAGGCAAACGCCGTTGCCCAGCTGGCGGAACCCAGTGTCGGCGATGTCCGTCGCCACGGTGATGGCGTGGTCCGAGGCCACCTCACCTTCCTGCAGGATCTCCAGGGCCTCCGCCCTCTTGTCGTCCGGCAGAAAATCCAGCAGGGGAGCTATCTTGTACCACAGCTCCCTGTCGTAGCGAGCCACGATAGCCAAGGCGTTGGCCGCTTTAATCGTCGTCGCTGCCGACGAGATGACTCTACGTCCCATAGCATCCAATTTCTTTCCCTCGCCGTCCGGCGGGGAAGTCGATGTGGAGGCCGCACCCCCCCCGCTTTCTTCCTGGCTGCCGCGGAGACGACGGAATCCGGGGTAGGCTGCGCCCGGAGGCATAGGGGGGCCGTGTCCGGGACCCGGTACTTTTTCTCGTACCGGTCTCTTCTAGCTGGCGTCGTGGAAGGGTTCTTGAGGAGGGAAAGGCCCTCATCCCAAATGTCGTCCAACAGAGGCACTGCGAGGACCGTCTTCCTCTTGGCCTCGCGCCGCTGATAAAGGAAGCCTTCCTTTTTCTTCTCCTCAGGGCAGAGTTGGAAAAGCTCGGAAGCCCTGGAGATCATGGAGTGGAAAGATCCGATCTCGTCGGGCGGAGAAGCCCTGGTGGGAGGCGACGACGGAATATCCTCGTTGTATGCCTCGTCGTCCGTACCCGTCGCTGCCGTGTCAGTCCCCGTATCATCCCCTCGGGTGGACGGGGAGGAGGGCTGGACGGGGCGCGACGGTTGAAAAGGAGGTGGTGGATGGATCCTTCTTTTCTTGGTAGGGGGAACACCAGAAGGTCCTGGTTCTGGATCCCCCGACGGGAGAGGTTCCTCCGTCGGTAACGGTAGCCTCGTCCTTATCTCGGAGCATAAGGACTGTATGGCCAACAAAATGGCCGCCGAGTTGTCTTGCGGCGCTGGCAGAGGGGAATCCGACGGGCGAGCAGGGGCCCCGTCGGTATCCTCGACGATGTCGTCGTCGTCACCTGCGTCGGGGTCCATTCCGACGGGCTGGCCTTCTTCCACGCCTAGGCCGTGGCTTAAGACCTCGATCAGCTCCTCTTCTGAGGTTGAGGCCGAATCTACGACGACGCCCTGCCCCCCCTTCTTCCCCACGGAGGGTTTCACGGGGGTCCTATCGATGGGCACAAAAGAAGACTCCCTCCGAGGAGGCAGGGAGATTCTGGGCCCTGAGGTCGCCACCACTGGTGCAGCCTCCACAGGCTGAGCCAGGGCCGCCGCGACCGTTTCGATAGAGGGCTTGGTCGGATGGATCAAGGCCTTCACCACCTTAGGTGCGCTCACCGCCTTATCCTTGAGGGAGGGGGCACTGCCACGCTCCTCCTCTGCCTTAGAGCTTGACCGGGGCCTCTCCAGGAGCTTCGCCGGGTGCTCGGCCTTCCTCTTACCCGACCCAGAGCGTTGGCTCGTGGTTGATGGTGCCGGGGAGGGTGCGCCCTGCCTGGCGCCCGTAGAGCCCGACCGTTCGGCGCTCCCGGTGCCAGCGGACTCGCGGTGCTTGGCCTTATGTTGGGCCCCCGTCGCCGGGGCGCCCTCAAAGGTCTTAGAAGACCGCTCGGATTTCTTCTTCTTCTCGCCAGACGGGCTCTTACCCTCCAGCCAGTTGGCGAGACGTTGATGGCGGTCCTTCATGGTCCGTTCCGACATGTTGCCGCAAAACGCACAGTCCTTCTCCACGTGCGTCTTGTCCTCATGAAGGCAGTAAAGGCAGAAAGAGTGTTCGTCCTCCTTAAAGACGTTCTGCAGCTGGCATCCAGGGCAGACCCTGAACAGCTTTCCGGGCGTCGAGCTTCCCTTCTCCTGGGCCATCTCCGAGACCGGGCCTGAGAAGCTTCTGGAGTCCTCCGAAGTGTAGCTCGACGAAATCTTCACCCTTGAGGGGCGCAGACGAATCCGACACGGGTCCCCGTTGATCGGATGTAGGATCGGTGGAGCTTGAGGCTCTTTTGACCGAAAGAATCGAAGTTTTTGTGAAAAAAGCGCGAAAAATAGCACTAACGCTCGAGAGCAATAGCACGAGGATCCCAACACATGAACGTGCGGTAAAAATCTGAAGATGGCTGCCAGAGGCGGTGCTTAGGTAGAGGGCAGTCATTGGCTGTGGTCAGTTTGACGCAGAGACCAGTGATTGGTTATTACTACGAAAGACAGATCAGAAACGAAACTGATACTGGTTTTTTCTTTACCGAGGATTCCCAGCCTGACGACGGGGAATATTCATGAGCATGTGAATCCATGCCAGACCCCATGCTGGAGAAGGGCTATTCATTAGAGCCTCCAATGAAGATAATGGTGTGCTCACACCATCTCAAATGTTCCAGGACAGTAAGCAGACTACAAGGTCAATTATAGACGGAAGACGTTGGCTTCTGTCTGACGGATGAGGCATGATGGAGAATGGGGAGTAATCGGACGCAATTTAAAGCACCTAGGTTTCCTTTCATGTACGTGCTGCTAGAGAGCCGAAAGTCCAAGGTTGGGATAGTATGCCAACCAATCAGTGGGTTTAAGGGGCAACCTGCTATACAATGTTGCATAGACTAATCTGCTGCTATTTTGTCCGCTATAATCTGTACTATACGTATTTAGAGGTAGTTCAAAGCGTGCCCTACAGATAAGGGGCAGCCAATGATGTATTAATTCTTACATAGTCTATATGTGTATATGTTCCCTTAACCAATCCCTTCCTTCGATAGGTTTTATGATTTGCCACATAGGATGACGTTATAGACGACGCATATTGGGGTATAAGACCTCTATGTAATCAAACTACTCTGTGAGTGTGCGTGCATCAGTCAGATGCCTGTTAGTTCTCGCTGCTTTATTAAATGACAATAAAGTAGTACTTTGCCATATTCCTTGAATCTGTCTGGTTATTTGGTCCGAGATCTTTATTTGTAATTCCATCTAGCACAAGAGACGCTTCAAGGTGCTAGAGCACACACTGGTAACAGACCCCAGGATGCCTCATCAAGACTGCTAACTTGGACTGTTTTGTCACATTTTAAAAAACATTTTATAGAGAGCCTTTTCTGACATACTTTGTTTAGTATCCCAAAATGTGTTTACGCTAAAGGGAGAGAGGGAGGTAGGTACAGAAAGGAGAGGGAGCAGAAAAGATGGAGGGAAATTAAAGAGAGAAGCTATCCCCTTTCAGTTCAGTTTTCTTTGAGTTATCTTACCTTAACTGTTAAAATTTTAGAAAACCCTGAATAAATATACCTTCAAGCGGATGTGGCCTGGTCTCATTGTCCCAGGAGTATGTGGTGAGACAAGGTGAAACATTTTATTCATTATTTGCATTTTCAAGTAGCTTAATATATATGCCATATCTTATCCGGTTACCACTACAGACCCTAGATTGCAGCGTGGGTTTCTGAGGCCTAATCTGTCAGAGTTTAAAGCCAGCCCCATGATAGGAGCTAAAGAGCACTGCATGGTCAGAAAAATATGTGTAACCCATGAGTAGCATCTTATAGTTTCATAGTAACCAGATCACATGTTGGAGATTGGAGGTAGCACATATTTATAACAAAAACAAACTGGAAGCATAGGAACTAAACTTTTGGTATGAGATAGGGCGGAGCACATACTTTAGGAAGTGTATTGTTAATGCACAAAAACTGAACGGTGTACAGGATCTGCACATAAGGTAACTATTTAAAGAAGTTTTGGGCAGTCCATATTTTAGAGAATTTCAGGTGTTAAGACAGAGGGATTGTCTCTCCTTGCTAGCCTCAATCTTTGTCATCTGCAAGTGCAGTGAGAGTGAATTCCACTGTGGTCTCTGGCATCCCTAAGGGAAAACAGTCTTACTTTTAATAAAAGTATTTTATTGTTTAAAGCACTGAACTAGCACGAGGGCGGTGGCGCGCTGTTCAGGGTGTGGGTAGCCAGTGTTTGGGATGGCATCTTTTAACAGCAGAGCCGTACTGTACATAGGTGTCTGTGCACCATTCTGGGTTCATTGGGATTAGTTCTTGGTTAGGGTCTTGGGAGGCATCGATCTGACATTGCAGATACATGTAGCCGAAAGGCTTTCAGAGTGCATGATTTGTCAGGAATCTCTCTCCCTACAAAACATGCATTGGCAAAGCCAACAGTTTCGGCTTGTTTAAAGGTGATCGGCATTTGCCAGGCACCGCTATAAGATGCCCAGGTACTCTCATCATGTTGCACCTGCTACCATCAATAGCCAGTTAATACCACTATGGCAGTGCCTGGCAAGTGCCTTTTGCATGCCTGCACAAATGCCCAAACTGTTGGCATTGCCAATGGACAGTTCTCAGCTCACATGCTTTTGGCGGGTGTCACCTGCCTTGTTATTTCACCCACCAAGCTCATTATACACGTCTATTCACTTTAAGGGGCTCTCACCTACCCAAAATGAACAGGCTGTCCTCTGCATAAAACATACTCCTCTGTTATAACACGCTGTGTATAATTGATGTCCATTACCCTTTTGTCTAATTGTAACGCTCACCTGTAACTCTGTGGGGACGCCCTTGAAGAACTCCCTCGAACTTCAGAGAATAACTATTCCTGTAGAAAAGATGACAAGGAAACAACCCTCCTTAATTAGTGTTCCCTAAATAAATCTAACTCTAATAAAAACAAGGAGGGAATTAGTTAAACCCACACCAGAAAAAGCTCACCTTAAATTCTTTTTTAGTGAGCTCTCCATCCTGCATTCATACAGGGGTGCATGTCCTGAAGAGATGGTGTCGTGTGGATGCAAGGTAATAATTCTTATAGAATGACTATGGGCAACTAATGGCAGGGGGGAAAAAAGACACCCTTAATGGCAATGCCTAATATGAAATTTAACTGTGGAAGAAAAGAAAATCAATTCAGATGTTTCCTAATGAGGAAGGAACTAAAAAGTAAGTAACCGTTAATATCAGGCAGGTGAGGCAAATAAACGGTCACAAGAAACCACTCTGGTCTGAAAGAAATCCTCAATACACTAACCTAATAGAAAACAAACTAGAAATGATTACCAGCTGTGTGTATAAGTACAGTGGGAAATAAAAGGCCTGCCTCAGCAATGAGAGTAATCACAGGGGGGAATGGAGCGCTAAACTCGCAAGCTGAGGCAATGGAATTGCAGAGTGACACGAAACTACCTCAGTCAATGAATGTAACACAGAAGCGCGGTGCGCTATAACTCGCACTGCTGAGGCAAATGGAAATGCAGTGTGACACAAAACTACCCCAGTCAATGAATCTAACACAGGAGCGCGGTGTGCTAACTCGCACAGCTGAGGCAATGGGTAAATGCACAATAAAAGGAAATGAAAACAAGTCTGTGGCTAATGATTCGCTCGCAACGAAGTTCCAACTAAACAATCTGATTAAACATGGGGAAACCCCGAAAAGGTACTTGCGTGAAGAAATGCAGAACTTCTTACAGACTTCTGAGGAGGGGAACACTGGAAATAAAAACGTGGAGATGGGAAGTGAAAAAGGGAACAGAAACTAACGGGCTATAATCAGACTATGGACGGAGAAGAAATAATCAAGGACAGGGCTGAAAAAACTATGAAAAAAGGGGCAGGCTGAAGACTCTGACTAGAATTCTGTGGAGACGGCGGTGAGCGTCCGTACTGCAAGGCAGTCAGCAATGCGAAACGCGAGTCTCCTCAGGAAACGAGTACTTGTAACAAAGGTTGCTCAAAGACTAGACCTGCAAGATTAGTTCCTGGTTGGCATCACTATGCGGCCATTAAGGAAACACGAATTTCACATGTCTTCCTATATGGATCTAATAGGAAACTAGACCCCCTCCCAATAACAGAGCGATATTAACCCTTAAGGAACCATTGACTTAATCAGAGAACTGGCTGGGAATCATGACACTAATGCAGGTGTTTTTGTGGCATTGAATGAGGCTGAAACATGCAAGACGGTCTGGGTAGGTTTATAAATGGAGGATATTAATGTTTTCCACTCCAAGATGTTCATTAGTTTAGGTTCCTCACTGTGTTCCTATAGGGCCCACCTTTTTTTGGTGTCATGCGGTGTGCTAATGCCGCTGCCGCGCGTCTAGAGTGTTGCTGTCTTCATGGCAACCACTGTGCTGCTGTCAGATGCTATGGTCATGTTTGAGTCAAGAGCTATGCTATTTCTCTGTGTGGGTGACTGAGGAGCTAGCTGCCTGTTGCACCTGTGTAGTTAAGTGTCAGGTGATCAGTTTATTCAGTGTAAGCACATGTCTTTCAGCAGCAGATGTCAATGTGTTTGGGGGAAAACACTGTACTTTACGTCGTCAGTGCCAGGTGCTGTCCTGTCCAAGATGCCTCTATGCCTGTGTCTGGGAGCGTGTACGTGAGTTCCTCAGTAACGCAGGCACTGTGGAGCGCAGGTGTGTACTAGTGTCAAACACTGCCTCCTGTTTCTGTCGAGGGTCTTTGCTGCTGTCAGCTTGTGTCTCAAATGCTGCAGGTGTTTCTGTTAATCATTAATAAAGCCAGGTGCTCTGCCTGTATACTCGGCTCCTCGCGTTTATTAATCTTTCCTTTCTGATCGGACTGCCCTTGTTGTAACATGATGGCCGTGGTGAAGTGTATAGGCGAGTCCCTAGCGGGCTCAAAGAGAGAAAGCTCTGGCAGTCAGCCCAGCTGTGCATATTAATCGATATTAGGTGTTCACATAAACACACCTCACTCTCGATCAGTTACTTGCTCGACTATCCCAATGTTAGCGACGCGTTCATTGAATCATGATGCTTATAATTGCTTAATGTTGCCCTTATAGTGTGCCCCATATACTTGTTACAACCCCGGCATACGAAAAATAGGGCTGACGGACATGTGTCTGAAATAGTTTATTAAAAAGAAGTGTAGGATCGGGCACAGCCGGGCCTAGTAAAAACGAGAGAGGAGTCCAATGAGGTGACATTGATCTGCATTACTGTGAAGTTCCCCAGCTTTAGCAGGCTGCTGTCTTCCTGACATGCGGCAGGCCTTGGAAGTATTATCTACACACAATCAGATAACAACGTGGTAACTACATGAACTTGCATTTCTTTATTTGAGGTAAACACTGTACAAGAGAAATCACAGTAAGCAAGTGCAGTCCTGTTTAAAGGTGCTTTACAGTTAAGTATTGGAATTCGGCTACATCGATAATCAAATTGCTGAAGAGGGAAGTGGAAACATGAAAAGAGGACAATCCACACTAACCGTTAGATTATATACAGCAATATACCTGTGTGGTCTAGTAGTTTTATTACATAAAGGAGTCAACATTTATGTACAATTAGGAACAGAGGCGTTGGCTAAAGCGAGGGCTGTAGATTTCTGGAACACCTTGGAAAGATTGGAGGTGCTCGTTTATGGAGCTACTGAAGCCCTAAACAGTGGTTCACTTCGATTTATTTTACCACTTATAGCATGAACCTTGCACGAGTGCAGCACAGCGCTTTAAAACGTGTGGAAACGCCTATGAAAATCGAGTGGAGAAAACAGCCTGGCATCTGTCTGTGACTAAAGAGTGTTAGAAATGCAAACCCAAATATCAAATTCGTATGCATTTATCGAATACAAGGTGTGCAATGATAGCTGCTTAAGAAAAAGTGTAAATCTGCCGTCTGGGCCAATTCAGCCGCCATCATGTACGGTGTATGGGTGCCGCTGTCTTAGGGAGCACTGCGCTACAATTGCCTTCCTCGAAGTGAGGAGAAAGCTCGCCTTCCGTGCTCCAAAAACATTTGACCGTTTATCTTCTCTAAAAGGTTGACCCTCAGATTTGAAGTTTTCCATCCGATGAACGATGAAAAGCCACTGGAGCGTGGCTTTCAAGAGTTAATTATCGATCAACATGAATTCCGAGGCAGCAGCGGACATGTTCATGAAGGCTTGGCTCCAAAAAACGCAGAGAAAAACAAGTACGATCTTCGGAAAAGAGAGATTGAGCTTGACGTCACCGCAATATGGCTGTAGTTACCAAAATCATTAAGGATATCAGGGGTGATCTATGGGATATATAAGCGAGCACTGGCTATAGCGAAGAAGCGTGAGGTAATCCAGCACAAAGAGGAGCTGCTTTGGAGTCTGCAAAAAAATGGCGGCCTTGAGTAAACACACACAAACTGGAGAACCACCCAAATCATACTGACATCACTCACTGCACAGCCATTCAGGTGCTGCTTACATCAAAAACACTTGACCAACACTGCACAAATAACTATTTGAACATTTTGAAAGATATTTTAGACCAAAACGTAACTATTATATTAACTTATTTACTTTAAATACAAAATAGATTAAAATGTTTAACATAACTTCAAGGCTGTAGTAAATACTTTAAAAAGCATCAATAAAGTCAAAACGTTTTCTTAACATTAAAATATGGCAGCCGCCATTTTGGGAATAAAAATGGCTGACAAATTCACCACACAAAAAAAATTCAGCCAAAGAGTGCAAAAAGAGTTGTGAAAAATGGGTGGGAATGGGAGGTAAGTCCTATGCATTGAAAAGCATTACAAACCTACATTCAAAGTCCCTATTTCAAGCTCTTATGTTAAAGCTCTTATTTTAATGACAATAGTTTTGGTTTTAAAGGTAGCGCTTTCAGTGCCACATAATAGCCAAAACTAAAAAGGCCCCAGCTGGGACCCCGCATTTGGAAGCAGAGCCTGCTGGGTCTGTGAAGTGTTGCACTCCCACCTGCTTTCAGTGCCCATCTGCTTCATTTTACATTGGAATAAATGAAATTCCTTACACGAGACCTATCAGGATGTTAAACAAAGTCCCATGTGCTAAATTATCTGTGGGGTGTGCATTTCTACTAGACAAAATTCGGATTACCCTTCCTGAAACTACCGAAATACGTATCAGCGTTATGTAAGGCCTGTTGTTGTCATTTTGGGTGTGTGTTACTCCTCCTTCTCTTAAAAGTCTTTGCACACACACATAACATTAACCAGACCTAGGCAGAGCTGTAATTCACCAAGGCAAATCCAGTTTCCAGCCTGATCACACACATAATCTAAGTGAAAAAACTTGAAGTGACGCTAAGGTGAACTTTTATGGAAAAAAACCTCTTAATATTCTCCAGTTTTTGGAAGCTATGCCACCTTAAATCCGAGCCCCCTGTTGCACGCCCCATGAGTACAGTGATAAAATCACAGATGACTTCACCTATCAAATCGCATGTGACATCAATTATGAGCACTTATGACATCAGTGATATCACTGGAAACTAAAGCTCAAGAATATGATGCTAAAACTGTCCGGCAATGAACAAAAACAAAAAACTGTTCTCACCTGGCAGTGCAGGTGCCAGTCATCCATGGTCTCTTTCCATTCAATGATCTCCTGTTCAACAGCTTCCAGCTCAACTTGAAGGAAATGCCACATGATGGAAACATTACAGCCATTTACCCAGTTATGATTAATGGAGATGGTGTCCTCCTATTGAAAAGAGATGGAATAATCGGTCAGCTTCCGATCACACAAAC
Source organism: Ambystoma mexicanum (assembly GCF_040938575.1). Taxonomy (NCBI): domain Eukaryota; kingdom Metazoa; phylum Chordata; class Amphibia; order Caudata; family Ambystomatidae; genus Ambystoma; species Ambystoma mexicanum. The sequence continues at coordinate 170,944,221 of NC_090924.1, read as the reverse complement.
ATGAAAAACAAACTTAAAGAACATTTGGGAAGATTTTGTAACTTTAGTGAATGTTTTCTTCCTCCATAAGAGAGCCACCAGAATACTTACCCATCAAATGTAAAAACAGGAAGGCACTATGGATACATAAACAATTTGGCCATTTATTATATTTTAGGAAAGTTTCGATGACTGAGCAAATAATAGATTCCCTGGTTTTCCCCACTCCCTGGTTTTGTCATGGCTAAGGTTACAAGACGCTTTTAATAAGGAAATAAAAAAATGATTTTCTGGGTACATTTTGTCCTCATCCGTGAATGTTCATCAAATGTGGCAAGCCACTACCCTGGCCTCATCCAAACCCCCATGCTGGCTCTGGTACATTTTCATGGGCATGTTCATATACCAAACATTTTTTGAATATAGTTTTTATTTTTAGCTTTGGGCTTTCCACAGACCTCTGCGCTGCAAAATAATCAAAGAGTGAAGCATATCTTGAAATTATCCACTTCAGTTTTCAATATATATGCCCAGGCCTTACCTGTATTTGGAGAATACAATAAGCTTTTGCAGAATGAGAACAGCCAAACTGAAGATATAAATAGAAGCACCAACATATGCACAAGCTAAGCACACAAAATACAAGTGAGTGCAAGAAGCACAGACAACACGCATTGACAAAATGCTTAGCATGTGTATTTTTACAGAAAGCCCAAAGAACACTATCTCAGAGACAGTTCAATAGTTTTTATTAAAGTATTATGCAAGGCGCTCGGGCCGTGCCTCGCTCGCTTGTCTGTTTTAAGCATGTTCCCCCTTTCCCAGGTGTCCCTATTCCCCTGTTGGTATACAGAGCTTAGTGACCTCTACTGTGTATGGGCTACCTTGCTTTCAAAGATTCTAGCTCATTCCCGGACTTCCTAAACTGGGCATACGCTAACCACGATATCAGTTCTAAAGGAAATGTAGTGTTGTGTACACAGACACTCGAGTCCTACTCTCGCTCCTTCCTCTCACACCCTGATATTCCTTTCGCTATTGCTCGCTCTCCTACCACTACTCTCTTGCTTCCAACTCCTCCCCTCCTACTACTCCCGTCTGTCCCTCCAATGTCTCTTGCTCGCCTTTTAACTTCTGCCACCACCCTTCAATGTTATTCCATTCTACTTCTGCTCTCTACACCACTACTCCCTCCACATTCCTGCTCACTCATCAACACTATTAACCCATTCAACCGTCTACTCAGTCACCCTCCATACACTTGCCCTAACACTATCCCTCACCCTCTACTCTTTTTAACACTCTCAATCACGTAACTTACATGCACATTCACCACGCAGTCCACTGCCCTTACTCCTGCTGGTATCTTACTCTGCCACCTTCTGTTCCTCTGACCTCGCCAAAATAATCCACAACTCTCTGCTTCCTATCCCTCTTCTTATCCTCCCCCTCCATCTCTCTTTGGGCCACTGACCCAAACCAATCTAATCCGATCTTCCCCACACAGGAGGCTACAATGGTGACAAATTATAAATAGGGGGCTAAGCCTCCCCCTTATCCCCTTTCTTCCTTGTGGGTCCATTGTGCTGTATCAATGGCAGTCTGCATTGCCGAGTGTCCCAGTTCGTTTGGGTCCATGTTGCAGTGAAGTTCAAATCCGGTAAGTAACAGTCCTTGTTTGACTATGAAAGCCGCTCAGTGGCAAGTCTGTGTTGGGGCTGTTGTAGTGCGCCAAGTTAGTCAATTTCCATCACAGCTATCTAAGGAAAAACACAGAGTTCATGTAAAACAGAGAGGGGCTGGAAGGTGCGACCAAAGTCCTAAAGAAAAGGCACGCCCTGTAGTAGACGGCTGTGGGAATTAGGAGGAAGAGCTCATTCTGGGGGGGGCGTGGCTTGGGCAGCCATTGAGTAGGACGTGCTTCCTGTAGGGCTCCAGAGGATCCGACAAATGATCCGTTAAAACTACGCTAAAAAATGCTTCAAAAGTTCCAGGAGTAACGGCACGGGCGTTGGAACGTGCTCTGCACAGAGGGCAAGGATGGAGTGAATTGAATGCACTGGGCTGAAAGTATCACTAGATTGCAAACGCGGCCGCGAGATACATTGTCTCCAAGATGGCCGTCAACAAAAGAATGAAAGCAAAAGCCACTGGAGCGGCTTTGTAGGGCCGGCGGATGATTGAGGAGACGGACTCAGGCACAGGGAAATAACCCGGAGCTCCTGCGACTGCAAGCCAGCAGACTGTGGGGAGGTGCGCTGGACTGCGACATGGGCTTGGGCAGAGGCGGCCCGGTCCCGATGGCAAAGACAGTGCAGGCGTGGAGCGGGAGACTGGCACACAGTGTTGTGCAGCCCCCGAGCGCACGCGTGTGCCTGAGCGGCACACACATGAAGAAGCGGGCGGGTGCTCGCGCCAATTAAGGAGGCGGCGAGCACCGCGAAGTTACAGTAGCGCGAGGTGCGCGCCCGAACATCAGCCGATTTAAATGAACTCCAGATGGAGCTGCCAGCCATGAGAAACGAACAATGCCGGCATGTGGGGATGAACTGGAGCCCCTGTGACTGTAAGCCGCATGAATACCGGGAGAAGCTGGCACGTGACGCGGACCCTACAGAAGGTGAGTCGCTCCTGAAGGCAAGGGCCCGAGGGCAGTGGGAGCGCGAGGAGAGGGGCGGGCACACGGCGCTGTGCAATCCTCGCCCGTGTACAGCGGGAGCCCCATCGTCGCACTGACAAGTGTGCGAGAGAGGCGATCCTGATGAGGGAACAGGCTGGGAGCCCTGGAAGGCAACAGTGGCGCTAAGCGCGCGCCTGAATATGAAGCAGCAGAGCGCACCCCGCGCGGGGACATGGCAGTAGACGGGCCGTGCTACAGTGAATGGGTGAAGCGCACACCCAGCACAAATTCATAACCGTACCACTGTGAGGAGAAGTGGCGAATAGGACACGGCGGCACCCTAAAGAGCACTAAGGTGGCTGCTGAGGGTAGGAACAGACACCCGGCAGCAGAGACTATTGGAAAATACGGGGTATGGACACTGAATCGGCTCTAATGGAAGCGCCATTGCGCCCCTGGCAACGATGAGGGCCTGATAATGGGAGCTGCTGGCACTATGGAGGGCTGGAATGATCAGTGGGCCTATGAGAAGTGCAAGGAGTACACAGTGGACGTCACCACGCACAGCAAGGCATGCATAGTGAGCTCAAGCAGCTGGAGACACAGTGATGCGCTGCACATAAGGAGCCTGGAAGCTAGGTATCTATACCAAGGGGTAGAGTGGTCTCTAGGACGCAGTGAGACACTTTGATACGTGGGAGAACACAACCCACTCCGAGTAGGAGCCCAGTACACATAAGCTAAGGCCAGGGCTCCTCTAGGACGGCTGCCCCATACCAGTGGAGGTCACACTGGGGCCGAGCTAATACAGAAAAGTAGGACTGCACAACTGAGGCCAGTCAACCTCGGGTGTATAACTGAGGCTGCAAGATGACGGGCGAGGGGCAGTGAGCAAAAGCAAGAACAAGCAATCCACGATGGAGGTGTTCGCCAAAACACACCAATTGCCAGCGGCCACAACGCCTAAAGACTTGATAGCACCGGGGGAGAGTGCCGCAGTGCCCAACAATCATCAGATACTAGCGGCCATCACGGAGCTGCGAGACTCATGGGGGACAGCGATGTCGGACCTGCGCACTTCCCTGGATGCTAAAATAGACGCAGTAGGCATAGAAGTCACCCTGCTGAGGCAAGACATCAGGGGGCTGGCGGAGAGAATGTGCAGCTTGGAAAGTGCAGTGAAAATCAACACGGACACTAGCACTAGCAACGCAAAGGAGATCCACGTACTTAAACAACAGGTAGCTAACCTGGAGACTCGGGCGGAGGAGGCGGAAGGGAGAGCGAGAAGGAACAATATCTGCGTGGTAGGATTGCCAGAAGGAGAGGAAGGACAGGACCCGACAAACTACATTGAGAATCTACTCTTACAAGTAATAGGGGCTGAAAAACTCTTGCAGGGGTTTGCAGTGGAGCGTGCACACAGAGCCCTTATGAGGAAGCCTAGGCCTGGGGCCCCTCCCCGAGCGATCATCGCCAAAATACTGAATTATAAAGATCGCAAGAAGATACTGGAGTACTTTCGAAAAGGAGGGACGATTGAAAGGGCTTCAAGCACCATCACGGCGTATCCTGACTACACAATGTTGGTCCAGACGCAACGGTACAGCTATGTGGCAATCAAAAGGAGGCTACGCGCGGCTGGCATTAAATACATGCTTCTGTACCCTGCGAGATTGAAGGTAGTGCGCAAGAGCAAAATGTTTTTTTTTTTAATACTCCAGAAGAAGCAGCAACATGGTTGGACTTGCAGGGTTGCCCGGAACGGGACACGGAGCAGGCCCAAGAGGAACACGATAAGTGACTGGTGCACCGCATGCATACTTATAAGGCGCCGCGCAAGCACCTCAGTGGTGCCTAGACGAAGATTGATACTGTTGGGTGCGACTAAGCATGGCTAACATTTAGTTAAGATACCACTGACTGGAATGAACATTGAGGACTGGAATATAGCAATATGTAAACATGTGCAGATTGAGTAGTTATGCATAGTTAAACTGGAGCGAACAGGAGCGGCAGGGCGAAAGCACCCTACCCCCACGAATTATAGTTGTAGCAGTAGTAGGCTAGCAACTAGGGCGGCCTCACCCTGCGCAGCTTCGAGTACAGACAAGGGCTGGAAAGGGCTAGATGCAGGGGAGCCTGAGATCCAGGGATGGATCTGGGCAACAGTTAAGGGGTGTGGTGTTGGGACAGGGATGGGAGGCGGGGGGGGAATGGGGAGTTTGGGGTGTTTTTGGTTAAGGGGAGTTTAAAATTGGGGAACAAGTCTATACGGATTGGAATGAAACTCAGAGGCAGACTGCACCTGTGGGAGGAGGAATGGAAAGTGTATAGGCCATGGGAGACCTTAAAATAGTTACATGGAACGTACGGGGGCTCAATAGTTACTTAAAGAGCGACAAGGTTATGTTGTACCTGCGTAGGCAAAAAATAGATATTGCACTGCTGCAGGAAACCCACCTCACACGAGGGAGAATGGATAAGATAGCTGGGAAATGGAAGGGAGTGATGGTGGGCTCATCATACTCTGCTTATGCGAGGGGAGTGCTTATTTGGGTGGCGCCACATGTCCCTTTTCAGCGATTGCAAGTGATAGCTGAGACGGATGGGAGGATGGTTATATTGAGGGGACTAGTGGAAAATAGGGAGGTAAGTATAGTCAATACGTACGCCCCGAACCAGAACACAGCGGCGTACATCAGAACATTGTGTACTAATTTGAGCGCATGTGTGGGAAGTATGACGATCTGGGGAGGGGACTTCAGCTGCGTACTGAATCTAAGGATAGACAGATCGGATGGGAAGATGGATAGACCAGCCCCTTCCGCTAAAGCGTTAGTCATTGCTGAGGGACTTTGGTTTGGAAGATGCATGGAGAGTGAGACACCCCCAGGAGAGGCGATACTCACACTATTCTGCCCCACAGCAGTTATCCACGAGGTTAGACTATGTCTTCACCTCGCCTGAAATGATAGCGGAGATTATGCAAATAGAGTACAAGGCTAGGGTCCTTTCGGACCACTCGCCCCTGGTTCTCAAATGGCAATACTGCCCCCCCCGAATGTGAGGATCCCGACATGGCGTCTACGAGCGGAAGCGCTGAGAGACCCCTTCTTTAGGGAGGACGTGAGGGAGGAGATTGTGACTTATTTTTAAACAAATACTGGGAGTGTGGACTCGCCAGGAACATTATGGGAGGCCTTTAAGGTAGTGATGAGGGGAGTAGCCATAGCAAAATCTAGGGGCCTACAAGGTGGGATTCTAGCTGATCTACGGGAGACGGAGGAGAAACTGGAGAAGGCTTTAAGAGCCGGAGATGACACAGCAGAGAAGGTGGAATTGATACTCAAGCTACAGCAGAAACCTGTAGAACACTGGGACAGATTGTGTTGTGTAACCTCAATTATAAAAAATATGTAGAGAGACAGCATGCGGGTGGTGATAAGCCGGGGGGACTTTTGGCATGGTTATCTAAGAGTGAGACTCCCAGAGTCCCGATCAGGACCATAAAGAGAGAGGACGGTAGCGTAGCAGACACCCAAGAGGGAGTCAATCAAGCTTTTATGGACTATTATAAGGTACTATACAGAGATGATGGTGAAAGTAGTCGTGCTATGATGAGAGAAACGTTGGAGGACATAGGATTGCCAAAGATAAGTGACGAAGAGACAGAGGAACTAGATGCACCAATTACCTCAGAAGCGCTAGGGGAGGTGGTGAGGCAGCTGCCTACTAGCAAGACCCCGGGGACCGATGAACTCCCAAGTGAGTTTTATAAAGTGTACATAGAAGAGGTCCTTCCCCCACTGCTAGAAATGCTGAACGAAGCGTTTGAGACAGGAAGTTTATCCCAATCATTGAGAGAGGCCGTCATAATACCGCTCCCCAAGCCCAATAAGCCTGGGCACAGCTGCGGCTCCTATAGACCCTTGTCGATGCTGAATCAGGACAGCAAGATATTGACTGCTGTCCTAGCAAATAGACTGAAGAAGGTCATTGGCAAACTAATACACCCAGATCAGACGGGCTATGTCCCAAACAGAAATATTACCAATAACCATAGACGGCTCCATAGAATTGTTGAGAGTGGTGGCGAAAAGGATGAGGATATGGTGATTGTCTTTGGACGCAATAAAGGCCTTTGATTCAGTTGAATGGCCATGGCTGCTTGCAGCCCTGGAGTGTTATGGGTTAGGGCCTGGATATGTAAGGTGGGCAAAGATATTGTATAGCGATCCACTGGCTAGGGTTAAGACAGGATCTGTGCTATCGAAAAGGTGGCAGCTCAGCAGGGGCACCAGGCAGGGATGTCCGTGGTCCCCAATGCTGTACATACTGGTCCTGGAACCTCTTGCAATATACTTGAGACAGCAATATGACATAGGTATTGTGGTAAAAGGGGAGCGACATCTGATTTCCCTGTACGCTGATGACATGTTGTTGTACTTGCGATACCCAGAAGAAAATCTCCAGTACATTTTGGAAGTGATGGAGAGAGTTGTCCGGTATAGCGGTGAACCCCCAGAAGTCCAGCATGTTCCCATTGGGGAGGTACATAGGGATTCCAGCGAAGCGATTGCCTGTATTGCAGGTACCATGGGCGGTCAGCACTTTTCGGTATTTAGGGATCAATAAATACCATAATGTAGAAGAGGAGCATAGGTGCAACACAGAAGTAGCCATTACAAAAATTGAGAAGTGCATGCAATTCTGGGCCAAGCTACCCTTAGCAATGATGGTCCAGGGAGCAATGCTAAAGATGGTGGTTCTGCCAAGGCTTCTACACTATTTTGGGAATATACCGTACCTGATCCCCAAGAAGTTCTTCACCAAACTAAATAGCATGTGTAGGGATTTTTTGTGGCATGGCACGCGGAATAGAGTGGCGTTATGGAAGTTACAGAATTTTCATGACAAAGGTGGGATAAAACTGCCCAATTATGAGGTGTATTATGTGGCAAGCCAGTTGCAATATGTCGCCAAATGGCTTTCTGATGAGGAAACCTCGGAATCTAGGCTGTTTGGGTGAGATTGTGCACCATTTTATTTGAAAGAAATGAAGTGGGTACCCAGGGCGGAAATGATGGGGCGCCCTAAGATGCTGCTATTAGGGTGGAAGATATGGTGTAGGGCATGCCAGATGATGGAGAACCCGTCCCCATGCTCTCCGCAGGTGCCACTGGTTGTATTAACAGGGACAGATGTGCAGCTAAGAATGATAATCAGGAGCCACTGAGAACCGGTTGAGGTGGCAACAATGGGAGACATTTGGCGGGAGGGCGCTATTATTACTTTCGAGGAGCTGCGAGAAGAAAGTGGGTTGCACGAGGGCCAGTACATTACATATTACAGAATGGTGCAGCGAATTAAGACAATATGGCCTGAAACAGTGCTGGAGGAGGAACCCGATGCCACTATAGATATGATATATGATATAGCAGAGGGGGGTCATGAGATCTCCAGAATATATGAAATGTTGATGTCTAAAGTGGGGAAGGAAGTCACGCAGTTGAGGATGGACTGGGAAACGGAAGTTGGTGCCCCGATGGAGGATGGGATGTGGGAACGGGTGCAGGGGTATCATAAGAAGGTGTCTAGAAATGTGAGACTAAAACAGATACAACTATATATTACGCATAGGGCATACATGACACCTTGGAGGATATAGAGGTTTGAGAATTCAGGACGGCAAGCATGCCCCAAATGTGATGAGGAGAACGCGGGCATGGTTGATATGTTCAGGTCATGCCCGGTCATAGAACGTTTCTCGGGTGCAGTGAAGGAGAAACTGGGGGAAAAAGGGGTTAAGATTGTAGTGGACACAGTGTGGGCCTGTCTGTTGGGGGGGTTTCCAAGATCACGGAAGCTCAAGCATGTCAGTAAACTAAAGGACCTGGCTTATGTGCTTGCAAAAACGAGAATTGCCATGGGTTGGAAGACCTGCCATATACCAAATGTGGAGGTGTGGTGGAGAGATTTACAAAAATGGGTGGAAGCAGAAACCATGGTATGGCAAGAGGCTAGTAACACAGGGGGGAGGAGGAGACGGAGACCCTGATGGCCTGGAAATTATTGATAGCTGAGCTGTTTGGGTCAATTGAAGACCCGGCAGGCGTTATAGAAGGGGAGACCGAACCACAGGACGCAGAAACAGAAGTTTAAAAGAAACAGACTCGTAAAGGGGGGAGGGAAAGGGAAGCAGCGACTAGAATTTGTGGAAGTATAATGAAGCGGCTTAAGGTTGCACTGCTTGTTTGGTTTTGTTGTGTTAATAAATCAATAAAAAAAATAAAAATAAAATTTAAAAAATAGCTCATTCTCAGCTGGTTGAAGAGGTTAACAAAACGGAGGAGCCGGAAAAGGAATAGGAGACCAGAGACTGGAAGAGAGTTCCCTGGGCAGGGCAAGAGATGGAGGCTGGAGAAAATGCACAGAAGGTGGAGTAAGGAGGACACAGGAAGCTGCAGGTGATACTCAAGGGGCTGGGGAAAGTGAGATTCTTAGGGTGGGGGATAAAGAGTGGCAAAGGACTAGCAAAGGACTGTAAGAGGATTCAATCCAGCACTACAGCTAAGTCAATGCCTAGTCTGGGATACTGAATGGAAACCCTTATTGATATATCTTTATGTCCAGTTCATGAGTTCTGGATGACTACCCCTATATAACACCCCTCTCTTGGAATCCCCCTGACCCAAGAAGTAGTTCCGTTTTGCAAGTTTAAAAGGTTTATTTGAGAAAAATTAAACAATATATATATATCACTTTTATGATAAATTAATAATTAATATCACACTTCAGAACATGAGCAGTTAACAACAATAGGTAATGTTCTACTAACAAACTGATTTGATTACCCAGGAGTAGTATAAAGGATGAGGTAGCACGCTTGGGGATAGGAACAGAAGAATAAGGTGGTAGAGAATGCTTTATCTAGTTTCAGATGGATACAATGTTGAATGAAAATGCAATACAGAAAATACTCAATATGATTTTAACAAAACAATGTAATCACTTTTCTCTGGCAATCCACTCCCCCCCCTTATGCAATGTAAGTAAATGAAGGGGAGAGCACACAGTTCTTAGAAATGCAATCAAATGTAATTCAGTTCACCCCAGCAAGCTTAGACTACAGAAGTTTGAAACACAGGCAAAGGCTTTGAATATGATGACAATGCAGTGAGAAATATGCTGAAAATGCTTTTAATTCCCTTCAGGAGGTTCAGGGTGAGTGGTATCTAGTTAATATGAGTTCAGGCTCACTCTAGCAATGATTCAGGGATGGTTCTTAAGAGGCAGACGAAAGTTAGCAGTTCAGGCGAAAGCAGCTATCTTTTTACAAGTAAAGAAATCGGGCCAAATCGCGGCAAAATTCGCGAGTGCGAGAATCGTGATTACGGCAAGAGTATAAGGGGTAGCAAGTCGGTTCTAAGCTTGTTGAGGAAAGTTAAACCAAGTTCCTAGCACAAACGGTTCCAGAGATACGGATGATTAAATAAAGGTAGTTTTTCGGATTTGAAATTTTAAAAGTTCAAAGCGACAGGTTACAGCTTGCAGCTAGAAAATGACAGGTGACAATTAGGAGGCAGTTCTGGTTAGATTAAAATAGATTGAATTATATTATTTTAACTAAGAGATTGGTTCTGCACAGTTCTGCTAGGTACTCACAATATATTTTGAAATAGGCCTCCCCACGGATCTGGTCAGGTTTTGGACTGGACTCCGGTTCTGGTCTCGGCACTTCACAGTGATCTGGGTCAGCTCTCTGGTTCTGCTAACAGCGGTCTGGGTCACTCTGGATCTCTGGCCTCTGGTTCTGGATACTGCTCTTCTTTCTCTGGGTACAGCACTGCTTCTGGATCTTTCTGCACAGCTTTCTCTGGACCCAGCGCTGATCTGCACGGCTCCTGGATGCTGCTACCGCTGTTAGGTTTGCTGGATGCTGAGGCCTACTGAGAAGAGTTCTCAGTTTGTGGGTTTAGGCCCTTGCTTTGAGTTCTGAATCAAGTTCTTTGGAGTTTTAAAGTCTAAGTGTTGAATCTGGTATCTTCTGGATGTTGTATGGTCCGGCAGAGGGCGTTGCAGCAACTGGATTTGAATCTCCTCTCTAGCTTCCAGTGGCTCTTTTTATGTCTTTTGAAAGTGGGTGTGTGTGCAGCATCACTAGCCAGCCCCTCTTTCAACTGCACATTGGTCAAGCTTTCCGCACTGCTTTGATTGGGGGAAGGAAATGTGTGTCATGGTGATGCTGTAGGTTTTATGGGTCAGAGGATCCTCCCCTGGTCAGTTTGCCCACAAATCTATATTTGACCTAAAGACATATTTCATAGATACACAGTGGTTTGAAATTACATGCACCCATCACGTATCACATGAGGTATACTCTGTTCAAACTCTGATGTTTCTAAGAGCTTGCATTCAGAAACGGCAACATTTTGCGTTTTTTAACTGGTTTTGCAATATTGGTTTTCCATTAAAAATTATACACATATACACGGCCTGTCCATACATACTCCAGTAAATTCCCATGTCTCTAGCCTAAACACAGAGTCTGTAGTATACATAAATACCAGGGTTTTGCCCCAGAACATCACACAAATTCCCAACGCGTCTTAAAACGTGCACAGAAAAATCACAAGAATTATGGTATCATTTAAATAATTTTGACAAGTCCGCACCATGAGTTATACATCTTTCTTAAAATCATATTCTGGCCAACAGGGGTGTGTCTTCCCAGGTCACATGGTGGAGAAACCAGTTTATCCAGTTTCTGCCAAGCTCAGAGACCCTGCCCCTCCCAGCTTCTGCCAAGAGGAAGCTGTTTTACGGTCCCCCCCAATAAACCATCTGCCTGGGCCCTGGAAGGCCCATTGTTCAAGAGGAAGCCATTTATGGCCTCCCCCCAATAAACCCTCTGCCTGGGTCCTTTGTTTAGTCTCTAGCAGTCCCTTGGTAATTCAATCAGAGAGGGGTAACCTCCCCTCAGAATGCAGCCAGGCCTGAGAACTGCTGTGGATCCAGTTTCACTCCAATTGGGGGGGAAGTTGTCAGGCAGAATCCAGTTCCTTAAGCCAGGCCCCAGCTAATGTCACTTTTAGTTACCCAGTTTTCTGCATTCAAATAAAACTAACAATTTTTACATATGCAGCTAGAATGCTGATTCTAAGTTCAAAACTATGACATTTTAACAGTGACAAACTATGTGGCAGTCACAAGTCTGTCCCTCAGTTTATTTACACATTTCGATTTTTGGTAATTTTAAATCCAGTTTCAGTTTAAGCCGCTGCAGACCTGCAGAGCTCAGCCAGTCTTGTTATAAACCTTCAAGACACTTCAGAATATAACTTTACATTGTATCCACCTCTCAGTAAGTCTTTCTTTGGCCTGCTTTGGGTTCATTTATTCAGTTTTACACAAATGTCTGGTGTTGTTTTAAAACGCTGGCTTTCTGATAGTGGTGAGTACTGGTAATGCAACCATTTTTGGGATTTAAGAAAATGAATTCCCCACAGTTCTAGGTTGCTTTTGGCAATCAGCATTGCCATTCCCAATGGTTTCAGGCTACTGTGTGGGTAGTCCAATGGTGGTTTTAGGCAGTGCCCATAACATCGGCAAAAATGGGTGGCAGCCTATTCTTCATGCATTTCCCTGGGCATTTTCTGGGAAGCTCTGGCCATCATGATGTTTTCAATGCCAGTAATGCACAAGTTTTTTTTTTTTTTTTGGTAGGGCTCGGATGCATGGGTAAAAACATCCCACAGGACTGGGGCGAGAAAAGAGCCTGGGGCCTGAGGCGTGAAAAGAAGACCCAGGACCTGGGACAAGAAAAGAAAGACCCAAGGGGAAAGGGCAAACAAAGAAAGACCAAAAGGGGATGGGGCGAGGAGAAAGAACCATGAGTTGGCGGAAAATACCACAATTTTCGAAAATCAGGGTTTATAAAGTAACAATCGCTTAAAATCACAAAACATTGCACAAGGGACACGTATTTCCTAATGTAATGGATTCTATAGGCCAAATGGTCAAGCCACAGAACAGAAGTGGGTCCATACAATAGCAGAGGTGGCGTAAACAAAACAAATCACTTGATTTAAGAAAGCTCTGACTCTGTAAACGGCATCTTAAACGTTGGTAGCAAATGGACAAAATGATGAGCATGAAAGAACGCATCTGCAGTCATTTTATTCATTTTAATGTATTCATATGCTTAAATACGATCTCCATTATGAAAATATAGCAACTTCACAACAGTACTTCAAAGAGGTTGTTAATTATTGTGACTGTTTCATAAATTGTACATTACCAGATTGTAAACTTGATGGTGCCACCCACTAGGTACAAAGATCATCTCTCCATCTTCCTGTATAACTTCAATGGGTTGGACAGACTGTCTGAAGCTGGGATAGATGCTACTATCCTGGAGGTCAGGGGATGTTACATCATATGGTAAGTTACCATTACAATCTCTCAGGTACTCTTCCTGACCCGGAGGGAAGAGCAGCCATTTTTTTCGGCCGCAAACATTGGCTGACCAGCTGTAGGAACGGAAGACATCAGCATGGAATGGAGTCCTGCATCAGAAATAAAAGATTCACTTATTATAAAGGAGCTGCTGAAAAAGCAAGGTAAACAGGAAACAAATAGAGCTGTGGCCATTCAGATTCAGAGGTGTTTAGATGTGCATATCAGCACTTGGCCCAGAGCAGTAATAGCACAGAAGTTAATTAGTCTTAAATAAAGATCCATTTTACAGCACTAGGTTCTCATTTCCAAAACTTAAGGGGGCGGTGGAAATTAAAGTCTCTCTGTTGAAGTACACTTGCAGTGTAACTCTCTCGTTATTGAGGCAGACAACTTTGCATACACTAAACCCTTAATGTACTTTTATTTTTGAATACCGAACAAGTTGCAAAGGGATCTATGTGATCACTGCGACAGTCATAATTACGACAGCCCAAAAAATGCTGACTTTTTTTAAGTTTATTTTTTTTTTTTAAACACCCTTTACACATTTTTTCTGCTCATTTTTTTTTTAAAACCCCTATACAACAAAGGGGGTTTAAAAAAAAACAAAAATAAAAAAGTCAGCATTTTTTCGGCCGTCGTAATTATGACGGTCGCAGTGATCACATAGATCCCTTTGCAGCTTGTTCGGTATTCAAAAACAAAAGTAATTGTAAAATCTTGCAGCTTGTTCGGTATTCAAAACTGCTTAGTTTGGCCCCCATAGCGTTGTAATAGTTTTCAGTTTGTTCAGCATTCAGATATGCTTGTTTCCAGCCCACGGAGCGCCCCGGTACGAGTGTTCCCTTCTTTGCACACACTCGCTTCTCGTCTTCTTTTCACTCTGCATTTTCCTCGCGAGAGCTACAGCGAGCAGTACTTGCCGTCCTCTGCAGCGTGCAGCTCCTCTCTTCCTCTGCGGGGGCTACTGAGAGCCCCTCTCGCACTCCAAGAGACCTGCAGCGCATGGGCAGTTTCGGTGTCACAAAGCTCCTGCTTTGGACACCGGGCAGGGAGGGCAGCATGGCTTTCTATTCGGTCACGGCCAGCCTTGGCCCCGGCGTCTCCCTCACACTCCTGCTCAGCACTGCTTCCCTCGAGCCCGCTCCACTTCTACGAGCTGCGTCCTTTGCTCCAGGCCGTCTCTCCCCCTCTGCTGGGTGGTCACCATTCTAATTAACTTGGGACTTGTTAAATGACTGCAGGGGCAAGTCCCTCACTTTGCCTGACCATGGTGAAATTTATTAGCTGGACATGCCTGGCTATTGCAATTGAATTCCTCCAAAGTCCTCTTCCTCTTCTCAGTACCAAAGTGGTGTGAATGAATGCAAGTGTATATGACTCCTGGTTGTTTCCTCCTTGTTCCACTCTTAAAATGAAATGGCTGTGGGACATTTTGGGTGTAAAAAAGGACAAAGACTGATAATAGCCTACAAAGGCAGGGGGAATATAGGGTTCACTTTGACAAGGGAAAGGGGGAGATCATGTCTCACCCAAAGACCTCCTCTCCACACTCCCCAACTTGTCTCCACTAAGATGACCCTCCCTCGCATATCCACCCCCAGGGTCCGGATCCAAAAGCAATGACATTTCGGTGGCCACCTGAGCAGAGGATGCCGGGGGAAAAGAAGTGAGGACACCCTCAGGTTCCTCAGAGTACAACAAACCAATTTGTTGAAATACACTGAGAGCAAGATAAAGTGGCGACAAGAGTGAGGGAAGGCAGCAAGGCAGGACAGTCTGGGCTTGAACAAAAATGAAGGTCTTTAAGAATGTCCTGTATACGTGTATGTGAAGAGTGTTCCCACAGAGTCAAGGCTGCCACTGAGAAACTTGTTTCTCCTCTGCCATGGTATCTGGACGAGGAAGCTGTTCTGCGGAATGGAAGTCTCTGAATGGTGGTAAATCTGGATCCTGTTTTTAAGGCATGCAGAAGCCGAACCATTAAGGTATTTGAAGGTTAGGCATGGTAGTTGTAAAGACATACAACTCTTTTACTGGAAGCAAATGAAGCTTTCTCAAGAACGGTAATGGTGAACAAATGTGCATTTTAAACCACATGTAACATTTACATCTTGGAATAAGGTGTAAAGGGCATTAGCATAATCTAGGCAGAGCATTGTCAGGCAGGTCTACAATTGCTGTGTACAATGTCTCCTATATACACACAATTTATTTTCATCTGCTTGTAAGGGGTTTGTAACTTAATTTCCCTTTTAATATTAATCATGCGTTCTTTGTCTCTCACTTGCTTGCTGTTCAATTACTTGCATTCAGCTTAGCCGCCGATATGCCCTGGGGTCCTCACTGCTTCTGGGTGGTGTGATAAATCCTGCAAAGTCATCACTGGACCCCAGCCTAAATGCTCCTCCCATGTGGCCAGGGGAAGGCAGCCACTACCTGATCCTAACCTTGAGGGTGGTATCATGAGGGAGCATCACATGGGAGGAGATGGCTAAAAGGGGTAATGGGGTAACTGCTTTGGGAGGGACGCAGTTTTCATCTAGTTCCAATGACAAGTCCTATAATTCCCAAATACCTAATGGAATAGCAACATTGCACCAGTCCTCAGCGTCATCATGGGTATAAGTAGTGCACGCAGCGTCCGTTGCTCAGTTCAGTTTGGAAGTGTTATGCACTGTCTTGGATGAGACGGTTACTACCCTTGAGGCAGCGCAGACTGTAATCACAAGGGAAGTTTTACTGCAGGGAAGGACGGGAGGTGCGATTAGGAATACGTGGGAGGAACATCCAGTCGAAAGAATGTTACCATGGGTAAATAACTTGTTCTTCGAATGGATTGTGTCCTCCCATGTATTCCTTATCTTAGATAGGTTCCCAAAGCAGTAATCTATAAAGGAGGAGGGAGTAAAAAGAACAGGCTACTCTCTCACCTGGTAACGTTCTTTCGATGGGATGGTCCGATGACGTATTACATATCTATGACATGTAATGTCCACAGCTGTGCTGCTTCAGAAAATTGTCGGCGTCTGCGTCCTGCGTCGATGACGTTGATGCGCCGTCCCCGAGGACCTCCTCCGACGGCCGACATCACCGGATGTGATAAGTAGGACGCACGACGCCCGTAGCCTCAGTTGTAGTTTTTTCCCCCAGAACGTGTGACACCAGTTTTCGGCCAGACAGACACACAAGGCCTTGCGGACCGCAAGTTGCAATCGCATAAGAAATTCTGTAGCGGGGAAGGTAGGGAGGGAGCGATATAGAATACGTCGTCGGACCATCCCATCAAAAGAACGTTACCAGGTAAGAGTAACTTGTTCTTCGAGGGGATTGGGTCCTCCGACGTATTCCATATCTATGACAGACTCCCAAAGCAGTACCAAGCAAGGAGGTGGGAAAATAATTTAGAACACAAATTTAGCATGCCCAATCAAATTGCGGAATAAAGGGCTGCCTTGCCAAAGGCCAGATCTTGCCCTCTGATGGAATCGAGGGTGTAGTGACGTACAAAAGTATGTACCGAAGCCCAGGTGGCTGCATCACAGATGTGACGAATAGGATCTCCCCTCTGCAGGGCAGTAGACGCAGCCACTCCCCTGGTAGAATGGGCCCGCAAGCCAGCCGGAGGATCCTTACCCGCCAAGCAGTAACACTCAGAGATAGCTAAAATAATCCAACGAGACAAAGTCTGTTTCGTCACAGCTTGTCCCAAACGCTTTCCAGCGTAACCAATGAAAAGTTGATTGTCCACTCTGACCCGGGACATGCGCGAAATATAAAAGCTCAACGCTCTCCTAGGATCAAGCCTATGGAGCCTCTCCTCTTCCTTACCAGGATGTGGAGGAGGATAGAACGCCGGAAGAACCATCTTCTGGCTCAAATGAAATTCCAAAACCACCTTCGGAAGAAAAGAAGGACGAACTCTAAGGACAACCCTGTCCTTATGAAACACAGTGAAGGGTGGCTTAACTGAAAATGCCTGTAACTCACTCACTCTGCGAGCGGAAGTAACCACAACCAAAAACACAGTTTTCAGAGTTAACAGTCCCAAAGGGCAAGAATGCAAAGGCTCAAACGGAGCACCCATAAGAAACTTAAGAACAAGGTTCAAATCCCAACCGGGAACCAGAAAAGGTGACGGAGGGAACACATTAGTGAGCCCTTTCAAAAACGGAGAAATTAAAGGAATCTTAAAATAGGAACATTCTTCAGACGAGCGCTTAAATATGGAAGCGCCGTCAGGTAACCTTTAATGGTCCCCACTTGCAAGCTCGTGTGGGCCAAGGAAAGCAAAAAAGACAGAACCATGGGAATGTCACACTCAAAAGGATCCACATTCTTAACTCTGCACCAGTCGCAGAACTTCCGCCAACGGCAACGGTACTTGTCTTCAGGGAGGTCCCAATCCTTATACCTCAACCTTTCCGAAGCCAAGCGTGAAGGTTGAGGGATCCGACCTCTGGATGGAGAACCTGACCTCCCTCCCGTGAGAGCAGATCGTCTCGGTAGGGAAGACGACGTGGAGGGCAAATGGACAAGTCGAGAAGGTCCGGGTACCACATTCTCCGGGCCCACGCCGGAGCAATGAGGATCATCCGGGAACCGAACCTCCGTAACCTCCGCAGTACTTGCGGGATGACGGGGACTGGAGGAAACGCGTACAGCAGGGGGAATGACCACTCCACCACGAACGCGTCTCCTAAGGCTCCTTTTGGAGGAAATTCCCGCGAGCAGAACCTTTCGCACTTCCGGTTGACACTGGAGGCGAAGAGATCCACTTGAGGGGTACCCCAAAGGGCGAAGATCTCCAGGAGAATCTCCTGAGCCAGCTCCCACTCGTGAGAGATTGTGCTCTGCCTGCTCAGAGCGTCCGCCGTCTCGTTGTCGTCTCCGGCCAGATGAACAGCCGAGATCGAAACTTCCTGCTGGATGGCCCAGAACTCGAGCTGCATCGCCTCCCTGCACAGAGGAAGTGACCCTGCCCCCCCCCCCTTTTTGTTGAGGTAGTGCATGGCCACCGTGTTGTCCGTTAGAATCAGGACATTCTTTCCTCGCACAGTCGGCAGAAAAGCCTTCGGGGCTAGCCTGACGGCCCTCAGCTCCAACAGATTGATATGGAGTCTGGACTCCGACAGAGACCAACGACCGCTGACTGTCAACTCGTTGGCATGAGCTCCCCATCCCGTGAGGGATGCGTCCGTCACGATCGTCACCTCCGGCCAGGGCAGCCAAAATGGGGCCCCCTTCATCAGATTGCCTTCGTCGGCCCACCACAGAAGGTCCTGGGCGACCGAGGGCGGCACCTGAACAGGGTCCGACATCCTGCCGGAGGACTAAGACCACTGGAGCTTGAGTGCCCATTGCAAAGATCTCATCCGCAACTTGGCCTCTGGCACCAGAAGAATGCAGGATGCCATGAGGCCGAGCAGTCTCAAGAACTCGGACGCTGGGAGAGTCTGGGCAAGTTGAAACTTGTGCACCATCTGCTGAATGTGAAGAGCCCTCACCTGGGGAGGAAAACACAGCCCCAGGGATGTGTTGAGCACTGCTCCGATGAACTGGAGCCGCTGTGTTGGCATCAAATGGAACTTCTTTAAATTGAGGGAGAAGCCCAACTTGTGAAGGGAGTGGAAGGTGACGGACAGATGATCCAGGACTTGCTCGGGAGAGCTCCCCCTGATCAACCAATCGTCCAGGTAGGGATAGACGTGAATCCCCCCGTTCCTGAGATGCGCTGCCACCACCACCATGAGTTTGGTGAAAACCCGCGGGCGGAGGTCAATCCGAACGGCAGGACCCGAAACTGAAAGTGCAAGTCGCCAACTGCGAACCTCAGGTACTTCTTGTGCTTGGGATGGATCGGCACATGGAAGTAAGCGTCCTTGAGGTCGAGAGACACCCACCAGTCCTGAAGTTGAAGGGCCTGGAGGACTTGAGAGAGAGTAACCATCTTGAACTTGTCCTTCCTGAGGAGTTTGTTCAAACCGCGCAAGTCCATGATGGGTCTCAATCCCCCGTTTTTCTTCAAAATCAAAAAATAAGGGGAATACCATCCCTTGTTCCTCTCCGCTACAGGCACCAGTTCTATGGCGACTTTCTCCAGCAGGGCTCGAATTTCCTGCGCAAGGAGCGGATCGGGACTCTTCAAAGAGAGGTTCCCAGGTGGATTGTCGTGAGGCCTCTGCCGAAAATGAAGACAGTAGCCGTGGGTTATGATCTGCAGAACCCACACATCTGAAGTAATGGCACGCCACTCTACAAGATGATGCGCCAGCCTTCCCCCAACCGGCGAACCATGGGACCTGGCCTCATGACTGAGTGGTAGCGGCTGCGGCGTTGCCTGAGGGCAAAGAGGCAACTGCCAGAGCGGCCTTGGCACCTCGAGTACCCTGTTTTCCACCTCTGGCACTCTTACGGTGGCCTCTTTGACTGACAGCTCCCCTCACTTTACTGAAGGACGAGTAATAGCAAAAGGAACCTCCCCTCCATTGTTGTCCCCTAGGACGAAAAGGCGGAGGTTGTCGAACTGCAGCGCCCAATGACTTCGCTGCAGCTTTGGAGGTCTGCAACCTCTCAAGGCTCTCGTCAGCCTTGCTGCCAAAAAGATGTTCACCGTCAAAGGGCATGTTGAGGAGCCGGGACTGCACATCAGGAGCGAACCCAGACTTCCGCAACCACGCAAACCTGCGTATTCCGGTGCTCGCCACCATGGACCGGCTGACACAATCTGCCATGTCCAAACCCGACTGAACGGCCTCACACATGGCATCCTTGCCATCCTGAACCATAGCAAGGAAACCATCCCGTTCGTCCCCTTCGGGAATATGTTCAGCCGCTAATGCAACACAGTTCCACAGAGTGTGTGTAAAACGAGACAAGGCACATACGGAGTTGGCTGCCTGAAGCGCCATACCCCCAGAAGAAAACACTTTCTTTGCCCAGCCATCAAAACGTTTGTCGTCCCTATCCAGAGGGATGGTAGGGTACAACGCCTGCTTTGCCGGGGCCATAGCGGCCTGCACCACCAAACTCTCTGGAGTGGGGTGCCTGGACAAGTAGCAGGGGTCGCTACTGGCTGGACGGTATTTTCGCGACAAAGACTTGCCCACTGCCGGGAGACTATCCGGAGCAGTCCAAGCCGCCGCCACCCTTCTCTGCAGAGCCATATGAAACGGCAGTACTGGGTCAGTGGGGGGACCAAGATCAAGGATGTCCGTGAGATCATCCTGAACAAACTGCCCTGGGGGAGCCGACCATCCCAAGTACTCGGTGACCCGAGACATCACTGGTACGAAGAATCGGCATGAGTGCCAGGCTCCGGCCTACAAAACTCCACCTCCGGAGAGGTGTCCAGTCCACTGGCATCATGCAGTGACTGCCTCAGGTCATCAAACTGGCTATGGCCCGAGAGAAGCTCATCTGGCACTGTAACCGGAACCAAGATCAGAGCCTTTATAACCCTCTGAAATGTACTCCAGGCGGTGAGAGGAAGACACCTGGGGACCAAAGCTATGCCTGACCTTAGCCAGACCCTTTCTAGGGGCTAACCCTGTACCACGGGGCCCCTCCGACACCACTGCCTCGAAAGGCGTTGAGGGCGCCGAACGAGTCGGCGCCGGTGTCGAAAGAATCGGCGTCGACGTCAGCTGCAGCGCCGCCAGCATCGACGGCGTCGACACAGGCCTCGAAGCCGGAGCTCCAAGCATGTCTCTCAACGACCTAGGCGCCGACAGCGTTGACGACCCCCTCGGAGGCAGAGTCTCGAGAGAGATCGTCGACGACCTCGGCGCCACAGGCGTCGACGTCTTCTTCGAAGACGGCACAGGATCACGCGGTCTCGAGTGCGTCAAGGACCGGGACCTGGAACAGGCATGGCGAGAACGGCTACCCTTGTCCGAGCGGGACCTCTCCTGCGAGCCGTGCCGACCACCCGAGCCCGAAGGCATACGGGCGGTGTCTCTCGACCGGTGCCGACCGACCCCACTCGGACGCGCGGACGGACCGGTGCCCTGCGATTCGAGAACCGCCAACATTTTCTTCCCGAAGGAAGCCCATTCCTCCGGTGTCGCTTGCATGGTGGGATAAGCGACCCGCCGACAGGCGGAGTCCTCGGAAGAGGACGGGGAAGGCGACCGATGCCGGCGCTTCCGGGAATGCCTCGAAGAGGCAGAGGAGTGGCGAGACCGACTCCTGGAAGGAGACCCACTGGACTTTCGACGATGACGCGGAGAGTCGCCCCTCGAGTCATCCGTCGAAAGCCCCGTAGACCTCGACTTCCGGGGCTTTGACACCTGACCTACCAACAACTTCTTGTTGCGCTCCCGCAAGGCCTTGGCCGTGAGCAACTGGCAGTCGACACAGTCGTCTGTATCGTGGGCCTCCCCGAGGCACCAGAGGCAGGCGTTGCGCGAGTCCGTGACCCACAGTCCCCGCATTTCTTGAAGCCCGGACGAAGGGTGGAAGACGAGGTAGACGAGGTAGACATCGTTTCACGAACAGGTTTTCACAAAAACCGAACAGGTTCAAAAGGAACCAAGAAGAATACAACAAACTCCAAAGAGTCGAGGCGTACCAAGATTCACAAAGCAAACAAGTTCGCGGAAAAAACGGAACTGAGGCTACGGTCGTCGTGCGTCCTACTTATCACATCGGGTGACGTCGGCCGTCGGAGGAGGTCCTCGGGGACGGCGCATCGACGTCATTGACGCAGGACGCAGAAAATTTTCCGAAGCAGCACAGCTGTGGACATTACATGTCATAGTGCATGTCATAGATATGGAATACGTCGGAGGACCTAATCCCCTCGAAATGTATTTTAAGTATGCACCGAATGCAATACTGCCTTTCCAAATTTAGTCTCTTGGCTAGTGGAAGAATCCAAACTATAACATTTTGCAAAGATCTGTGCAGACGACCAAGTGGCAGCTGCGCAGATGTCTTTTAATGGAACTCCCCTTTGAAGAGCTGACGAAGCTGCGATACCCCTGGTTGAATGAGCCCTTAAGTGCTCTGGAGGGTCTTTACCGGCCAACTTGTAAGATTCTACAATAGTTAGAATAATCCATCTAGAAATGGTTTGCTTGGTGATGGCTAGGCCCAGCTTATGACCCGTGTACCCGACAAATAATTGGTCAGTTTGCCTTAATTTTGCCAGTCTGCTAATATAGAAACTAAAGACACGTCTTGGATCAAGTCTGTGCAGTCTTTCTTCCTCTTTCCCCGGATGAGCAGGAGGGTAAAAGGAAGGCAAGATTATTTTTTGGGTGATATGAAATTCCGAAAGAACCTTGGGGAAGAAGTTAGGCTTGACTTGTAAAACCACCTTGTCCCCTTGTGAAAGACAGTGTGGGGGGGCTTGCAGGATAAAGCCTGTAGCTCACTCACCCTTCGGGGCAGATGTTATTGCCACCAAAAAGAAAGTTTGAGTGTAAGAAGTCTTAATGGGCACAAATGAAAGGGTTCAAAAGGGGTACCCATTAGAAATTTTAAGACCAAATTTAGGTCCCACAAGGGGACTTGAAAAGGAATTGGGGGGGGGGGGTAAACATTAGTTATCCCCTTAAAAAATTGAATTACCAAGGGTATTTTAAAGTAAGAGGGTTCCTCAGCAGTGCGCTTGAAGATGGACAGCGCTGCTAGGTAACCTTTTATTGTGCCAATCTGGATTCCCAGATTTGCTAAGTGCAAAAGGAAGGATAACACCATTTGTGTATTACATGTGAAAGGGTCAACATTCTTATCTCTACACCAGCTGCAGAACTTGTTCCAACAGCAGCAGTATAAAGATTTGGTTGCTGGCCTTCTGGCCGAAAGCAAAACCTCGATTACATCGTCCGGGAGGTCCCATTTTTTGTATCTCAGCCTCTCAGAAACCATGCCTGAAGGCTAAGAGTCCTGATATCCAGATGGAGAACCTGACCCTCTCGCGAGAGAAGATCCTCTCTTTGTGGAAGACGAATCGGAGGACAGATGGACATGTGTAGAAGGTCCAGGTACCATGGTCTCCTGGCCCAATACGGGGCAATTAGGATCATGGATTTCCTCAACCTCCTTATTACGTGAGGAACGACGGGGACTGGAGGAAACGCGTACAGGAGTGGAAATTCCCAGTCCACCACAAACGCATCTCCTGGAGCTCCTCTCGGGGGAAATTCCCTTGAGCAGAATAGTTCGCACTTCCTGTTGACACTGGTCACGCGGGTCCACTTGAGGGGTTTGCCAAAGGGTGAAGATCTCTTGAAGGACTTCCTGAGCTAGTTTCCACTCATGGGAGACTGTGCTCTGCCTGCTAAGAGCGTCCGCCGCCATGTTCTTCCCTCCGGCTAGGTGAACTGCCGACAGAGATTCCTTCTTGTTTTTTCCAGAACCAGAACTGCATTGCCTCTCTGCACAGTGGTAGTGACCCTACACATCCTCTTCTGTTGAGGTAGTACATGGCCACTGTGTTGTCTGTCATTATCAGGGCATTCTTTCCCCGTACAGAGGGCAGAAAGGCCTTCAGCGCTAGTCTGAGTGCCCTCAGCTCTAAAAGGTTGATATGTAGTTTGGACTCCGATGGAGACTAACGACAGCTCCGATGGAGACGAACGACAGGTCAAATCGTTGGTATGGGCTCCCCACCCTGTGAGGGAGGCATCCGTCACTACTGTTATATCCGGCCATGGTTACAAAAAAGGTTCTCCTTTCAAGATCTTTTCCCGACAGACCCACCACTGAAGGTCCGGTGAGGCTCTGTTTGGGATTTGTAAAAGATCGGACAGACTTCCTGAGAACTGTGACCACTGTGTCCTGAGAGCCCATTGAAGAGATCTCATTTTCAGGCGAGCCTGTGGCACCAGTAAAATGCAGGATGCCATCAGGCCAAGCAACCTCAGCAAGTCGAAGGCCGGGAGATGTTGGGCATTTTGGAATTTTGTCACCATCTGTGTAATGTCTTGAGCCCTCTGGTGGCAAGGCTTTTCCCAGGGATACATCCAGGACTGCTCCGATAAATTGGTGTCTTTGTGATGGTATCATGTGGGACTTGTTGAAGTTGAGGGAGAAGCCCAGCCTGTGGAGGGAGGGGCAGGTATGGTTTAGATGATACAGGGCCTGTTCCTGGGAACTGGCCCTGATAAACCAATCATCCAGGTAGGGGTAGCTGTGAATCCCCCCCTCTCCTGAGACTCGCTGCCACAACCACCATTAGCTTGGTGAAAACCCTCGGGCGGAGGTTAGCCCACATGGCAGAACCTCAAACTGATAGTGAGAGTTGCCAAGGGCGAACCTCGGGTACTTTCTGTGCTTTTGATGGATTGGCATATGAAATTAAGCATCCTGAATGTCCAAAGATACCAACCAATCCTGGAGCTGGAGGGCCTGAAGGATCTGAGAAAGGGTAACCATCTTGAACATGTCCTTCCTGAGGAATTTGTTCAATTCCCGTAAGTCCAAGATGGGTCCCATTCCTCCTTCCTTTTTCGGAATTAGAAAATACGGGTAGTACAAACCCTTGTTCCTCTCCGCTACAGGTACCGGTTCTATAGCACCTTTCTCTAGCAGGTCTAAAATCTCCTGCATAAGGAGCGGGTCTGGAAACTTCAAAGAGTTGTTCCTCAGTGGATGACTCTGGTGTGCATAGAAAAGGCAGGCAGTAACACTGGGCAATTGTCTCCAATGCCCAAGCATCTGAAGTAATAGACTGCAGTTCTGTCAGATGTTGAGTTAACCTGCCTCCTACTGCTGTCTTGTGATATAAGACCTAAGAAAGGTTTTGAGGTGACTGATGCAGAGGCTGAGGGTAAGGTAGCCCCTGCTGCTGCGGCTTTAGTACCTCTGACCCGTCCACCACAGGGAAATCGACTCTGGCCTCTTTGAGCTGGCTGTCCTCTGCCTTTTCCGATTGCAGAATAATAGCGAAAGGACTGGCCCCTCCAGGGCGCACCTGTGGGGCGGTTCAGAGTTTGTCTTATCGCAGCTCTAAGGGATTTGGCTGCTGCCTTGGAAGTTTGTAACTTCTCCAAACTGTCATCAGCTTTCTTACCAAATAGATGAGTGCCGTCATAGGGCATATTCAGCAGCCTGGACTGTACACCTGGGGCAAATTCCGACTTCCTCAAGCACGCATATCTGCGGATTGTCGTACTAGCCGTCATGGCTATGTGGATGCTGTCAACAAAGTCGAGACCGGTCTGGAGGGATTCGCACATAGCATCCTTTCCATCCTTGATAAGGTTCAAGAAACCGTCCCTTTCCTCCCCTTCGGGGATATGGTCAGCCTCCATTGAAACACAATCCCAAAGGGTGTGGCTAAACCTTGCCTGCGTGCATGTGGCATACTTTAAGGCCATGCTTCATGCCTAGAAAAGTTTCTTGGCCATGGCATCAAAGATTTTATCATCACGATCCTGTGGGATTGTGGGATATGCATTCTGCTTTCCAGAAGAAGTTGCAGCTTGTACAACCAAACCTTCTGGAGTTGGGTGCTTTGACAGATATAGAGTATCTGCAGCTGATGCCCTATACTTAGCTGTCAATCTTTTACTGACAGCAGGGATCACATCCGGTGTTTCCCAGTTGGTAGACACCTTTTTATGCAAAGCTTTGTGAAAGGGGACAATAGAGTTCTACTGTGGTCCCTTGTCAAGTATATCAGTTAGGTCATCTTTCTCGTACACAGGTGTGGGCCTAGACCACCCCATATATTCCATTTCTATATTCATGAGCATTCTGTAATTGCCTTCTGCATAATCCCCTGGATCAGGCTTACCGAAGTCAATCTCTGGGGAAGCATCAATCCCACTTGCTTCATGCAGGGAGTCCTGCAGATGTTTCATTCTGGACTCTTCTGAGACCAGTTCTTCTGGGATAGAAGGTCTACCATACTCCAGACCAAAAGGTCTTTCATCATCAGATATTTCACTCTCCTCATAAATAGAAGATAGAGTTTTGAAAAAATCTGAACAAGATTGAGGAACATATGTTTTTTCAAATGAAGTAGGAGCTATTGATGTCACTATTGGTGCAGAAATAGTCGAAATCGTAGACGTCAGTGGCCTCGATGAAACCATTAAAGGCTTTGAGGTCGTCGTCGAAATCGACTGTGATGTCGACATCTTCGACAGAGTTGTCGAGGGTAATGTCCTGAACGGTGTCGAGGGGGTCGACGCTCGCAGCGTCGATTACCTTTTCTTCGACGGAGTTGCCGATGGCATCGATGATGCCGTTTTTTGGCTTTGATGGCTTCGACAAATGAGTCGATAGTGACGATGTCTTATGCGTCACAGAGGCTTTTTCTCGACTCAAGGGTTTTTCACACTCTCTAGGAGTATCTCTACCCGAAGTTGAAGACTCACGTCTTTTATGCTTGGGGCTTTTCTCCTGGAGTATCGCCTCTACGTGTCTTCGAGGGGGGCAAGGCCGCGTTTTCGAACACCTTTAGCATACTTTTTCGGAGTTCTTCCCACTGTGCCAGGGAACTGTTTTGGTAGGACATATTGTGCCTGTGAACTGGAGGATGAGGTGGATGGCGATCTATGGCGCCTTTTCTTACTATGTTTAGAAGTGGATGAATGGTGTGATCCGCTTCGAGAACGTGACCGGGAGTGTTTTTTGCAATGAGCAGACGACGCTCACGTCTCATCGGAAGTGCATTTGGAAGGGGTAATGGACTTTTGGGGCTTACTTCTCTCCAGCTTCCATCTGCGCTCCCCCAAGGCCTTCGCCATCATGGACATACACTCATCACATTCTGAACAAGGATGCTCTGCCCCAAGGCACCACAGACAGACCTTGTGTCATGGACTTATTAGCCCCACAGTCACAGCATTTTTGAAGCCGGACCGGTGAATAGATGGAGACAATGAAGAGGCCATCTCGTATCGAAGTTTAGAAGATTTTCACAGAAAAACTCAAGGAAATTCGACTTTCTCACAGATCCGAGCATTGCATTCCCGAAGCTTATGAAGCGTGGAAAAACAGAACTGAGCAACGGACGCTTACACCCATGATGACGTTGACGTTGTGACGGAGGCCTCCGAGGGACATTGACTCGACAGGCGTCGACGCGCAGCACCCTCTTACTGGGAATTTCTTTTTCCGAATCAGCAAGCTGGATATTGGAAATATCAAAGATAAGGAATACATGGGAGGGCACAATCCATTCCAATGTGCGGTCTAGTTGTTGTAGAGCAAGGCACCTGAGCAGGACATTTAAACCCAAGAATTACCTTCAGCTGAAGAGAGACACAGAAGGAGTAGTAGAGGCAGAAGCATCTCAGAGTTCTGGGATTGCTGCAGAAGGAAGAGCCCCAGCTGAAGCCGACACAGGAAGAGAAGGTGGTCATTATTTCACAGTGCGCGCAGCAGGAAGCATCTCCGTGGACGACACCAGGAAGAGGAGCCCAGCCATATGGGAGACGTGCGCCCAACCCGACGTAAGTTGCTTCGGTGTGCAGGAGGACACAGAGGCCCAACAGAGCTGGCAGGGCTCCAGGGAAGAGCCGTGCAGACGGCTGAAGGTACGTGGTAGCTGGCAAGGGAGTGGGCAGAACGAAGAAGGCCCACTGCAACAGCAGAAAGTGAAGTAGAGATGCCAAAGGAAACCAGTAAATTGGCCTGAAGCTAAAGGTGACCCCGGGGCGCTCTGAGCAGGACATTTGGCAGTAACAAATCATTTTGAATAGGGAACAAACAAAGTAAAGGGGCAACAAGGGCGGAATTCCCCTTTTATGGGATACCAACTTGGGGAAACCTGTCACCTACATTGCCAACAGCCAAGGGGCTATGAAGAAGAAGTCAAGAGGTAACTTGGGCGCAATTCGCATTTCTTGTGTTTCCAGTTTGAGGAAACCTGTAAACCATATTGTCAAGAGACTATAAAAAGAGGCAGACATTGTTAAGCCCTCCTCACCTGGCATACTGGTGTGGAGAAGCTTGGAACAAATATTGCCAATAGGACCAATTGTAGTTTTAGGAGTTTTCTTCCTGGCAGGTGAGTAAACCAGAAAATGGATCAGTAGTAGTTAGTCCTGGCAGGCAGGTGAGTATACCAGGAAAGAAGATAATGTTTTGAAGAAGTGTGGTTGTGGCAAAAAGGTGTAGTGGAGAGAACTTGTTAACTCTTATCATTTTTATAAACTGTTGCATCACAAAAGGTAGTTGCTATGCTATCCTGGCAAAAGTATTCAATTTGAAGAATAAGAGTGATACGCTAATAATTGCTTTTTCATCCTGAGGAAAATTTTTGCCCTGGTCTATGAACTTGTGTTTTGTGAGAGAGACATTTGCCTTGCCAAGAAGGGTACTGTGGAGGACAATAATTGCTCTGATTTCAAGCAAGTGTTTGTGAAAGAGACGTTTACTTTACCAAGTAGAAGGACGCAGTGCAGGGAAAAGACATTTTGTGTTGAACTGAACAGAACTTTGTTCAATCAGAACTTAATTGATCCAGTGGGAGGGAGTCCAACCCTGGTCACAAGTAGTACTCACTAAAACCTAGACGTTTGAACATTTAGACTGTTTTGTTGGATGGAAGACAGCAAAAGATTCCTTGTATAATTTTGTAGTATGTATTAGTGTGAGGGTAAGAGACTTTTCAAACACTAGATCATCTTTCTTTAGTTTAGTTTACTAGGCAGGGACATCCTAGTTAGGATAGGGAAAGATAGGCGTTTATCTCTCCCCTATTCATGTTAATAAATCGTAAACATTGCAAAAACTATACCTTTGTGTCCCTCTCACATTTCTGACCCCTCACAGTGGAGGCACCAGCTCTCATTGGGGTTCCTGGATTCCCCCGTGGTCAACCGGTGAAGCAGTTCCATCTGCTTCCTTCTTGCAACCTTCTACTCTTGGTTTCTTCGGCTCTCGCAGCTTCGACTTGACACTTCTGCTTCGCTTCGGGCTCCGATAAGTAAAGCGCTACTCGCAGTCACTTGCGAACACCCAGGAGTCTATCGCTGGTGTCTTTCTCATGCAGCAACCTCTTCCTTCTTCGCTGGTGGGCCGCCTGGCTCTACTACATCGGTAATTGCCTTTCGGTTTCTTCAATCTCACAGAGAGATGCAGCTCTCTCCTGCCAGCAGCAGACATCAATTCCTTGCTTCATTTGCCTTTTAAACGTCCCAGGGCAAAGGTGTGTATGAGCAACCACTAGAGCACACACTGGGCTAGTGGTCTTCCTCGCTCTGCATTGCTCGATTCCTCTTCCTCATCACAGTATTTTGGTAATTCTGTGAAAGGAAGTCCAGTCTTGGGAATTGATCTGGAAAACTTGAATAAACATACTCAGAAGTCTTAAATGGTGAATGAGTCTTGGATGAATGAACTGGAGAGGATGATATCCGTATTATTCAAGGGAGAAGGAGTTGGTGTATAACAATAGGCCATGAGGGTATTAGATATGGGAGGGTTACTTTTCAAGAGAAAATGGGGGATACCATGTCTTTCCCAATGAAGTTTTTACATCTCCCCAGAGGTTATCTCCCCCATAAGATCCTCCCTCGATTAGCCGGCCCCAGGGTCAGGATCTGGTAGTGTCTGCAGTCCCCTGGCCACATGGGGGGAGGTCACTGGCAGGAAATCAGTGATGACTCCATCGGGTTCATCACATATCCTTCCCCTTGAGACCGGGCTTCCCGCCCAAGGATTCCCAATTAGATTATGATTTGGGATTTCCCCTGGAGGATTGGCTTTTTCCTCAATTTTTGCTCCCCGTTCCAAAATAGGACCTTCTAGCAAAAAACATTATTCTTTCCAAAATTCACAAGGGGAATAAGAAGGGGAGTGTTGCTGACATTCCCTAGGGTGTCCATTTCTCCAAGGAAACAAGGTAAGGGTCCTTCTACTGGTGGATTAGATGGTTCTTCTAGGCAGGGGGGTCCACCTCTAGGAGTTTTTATTTTTATTTGTGCCACCTGTGAAACCCACTGATGAAATTGGGGTTAAGTCGCTCCCCAAGAATAACTAGGCTGTCAAGTAGGGAATTATGGCCACAGTCATTTTCATTTATTTTTCCAGGATGGTTAAGGGTATCTTAATCTCAGGGTAAACGTTGGTGTGACCATGGACCTTTGAGCAGAAACTGAGGGTGGATGGAGCATCCCTTGCTACCGCTATCTAAGTCTGCCCATATTTTACTTCCTTGTATAGGGGCAGGTACCTGTGAGGGGTCAATAATGCGAGGCGGACAACTGTTTGATGATTTATCAAAATATGCAATTTTATTCTCAAAAGTAATATGATAAACAATGCCTCACTATCCCTACTCTTCCCTGCCTACCCAAAGCTAAGGGAAAACACTAAAACAGGAAACATGGCCCTTACAGTAGGCAACAAAGACACAAAGAAAATATATGGCAATAGAACATGAGATGAACAATATTCATAGTTTCTGAATAACCTTCTAATGTCCTGGGTAATTTCCCTTCCGCAGGATTCAAAGTCAATTCTGCTAATGTTCAACCAAAGAAAGAAATGTTTCAAATCAGTTCTTGATGTTTCAAAGTCAAGGTAAAAGTGTGTTAACAATCCAATGTGTAAAGTTTCAATGATAGCAAATCTCTTCTCCTTGGTGAAATATCCACTTTCCACTTCTAGCAAATAGCAGCAATGGTAATCCCATCCATGAAGCTTTATCACCTCTTCAAGAAGTGTTGCCATAGTTAAAAAAAAGAGAAAAGCAATATCCACAACTGTCAGTGATACATAGTTCTTGGTTAACAGTTAATATTTCCTTAGTTACAGTTTTAGAATTCACAATGGTATATTTATCAGGATGACCTCGCAGTGCTGCTGCTTCCACATCAACTACTTCACTTCTACTTGATTCACCATGTCAACAGTCACCTTTGTCTCACAGGACTTCACCTGGTTTAGACTACTACAGTGTTGCATCTACTGACAAGCAGATATACCACCACAGCTTCAGTACTTTGGACTAGTACCACAGCCTCAGTTATTTGTAGTTCTAGACTGGCTTTAACAAGGTATACTTCAAAGTACTTATGTTAACACAAATGTCTATGGGCCAGCAAACTCTGCCTGATGCTCCGAGTCTTTTTTATCACAAAACAGACAGACAATATTCGAGTTATTTGATTGTAACTTCTACATCTAAAAAGCCCTACTCCTTACTAAATCTCCCTACAAAGAGACTGACTATCCCTGTTTATACAGCGCAAGTGAAAAGAACACTTTGGGACAAAAAGGTGAGCAAAAGTAAATATTACACAGAATATAAGTAAATAGGGTAGATTGGGAATGCCCATACAACTAATGGATTGCAGTTAGGAAAACGCTAATGTCACAAACGGCTGGGTGGCTAAAAAAGAGGCTATAACTCTACACATGCAATACAGGAACACACTCCTATGTGTTCACAGACATGCAGGCAGAGGCAAAGTTGTGATGGCATAATTAAGATACACTCCCTCTGTTATACATTTAGGAACTAACACAGATGCAGTTTGTCTTGCATCTAGGTCTCTCTAAGTACAACTAGAGCAACTCGCCTACTAGCAATCCTTCACCCAGATGAAACAGAGGCCCACAGAAGGAGACGAAGACCAAGAATTGGTGAGCAGCAGGATGTGAGATGACCCATAAGAAAATTACAAAAATATCTGAAAAGTAGATACAATTTTGTGTATGTGCCCAAAGATACAGTGGGTAAGGGGAAAACACCACAAGAAGAGAAGAAAAAAGAAAAAACATCATGAGAAAAGAAGACTAAGGATAATATAAGAGATGCTAATTATCTAGTAATAGTAAGTCCGCTACAAATTAAGCATAACTGATGTTCGAGAGAGATGGAGAAAGGACTATAGTGATGGTTCCTATATATGTTGTTTCCCTTTTAGGGTTCCCAAGACAAAGATGGGTGTTTAAAGAAAGAAGAGACACTCTCCCCAAATCAGAAGATGGAGACAAAAAATAAATGTCTTTTTTAGATGAATGTTGAACCTTGACTAAATAAGTCAGGGATAGTCCTGAAGAAAGCGGTCCACTAGATGAACCCCGCTGAAACCGGTTGACTAATAAGGGTCAGGATGATGACCAGATCCCCGAGACAGGCATACTATTGGCCTAGCTCGGATGAATAACATAATTTTAGGCTTTTCAATTAATTTATTAAAGCAAGGTGGCAAGAACAGATTCACTTTCAGGAAGACAAATATTTTCAATCTTCAAAGAAAATTATTGTTTTTAAAAATTAACAATTTTAGTTGATAAGGCACACTATGAGGAAGTAATTAAAAAGAGATTTCCAATTCCACAAGTGTGCACTACTACATTTTTTAGAAGTTAGCAAAAGTAGTGAGAGAGGGTAGATCCCCTAACCTAGATAGGCGCACACGAGCTCTCATTAGGGAGAGCACAACCACATAAGGGATAGTCAGTCTCTTTGCAAGGAGATTTAGTAAGGAGTAGGGCTTTTTAGAGATAATACTTTAAAGTACTTCAACACCTTCAAGAAGGCAAGGCATTCTTCCTCTGAATATCTCTCTTCAAAAAGGGGCAGTCTATACCTCTCTTGTCTGTCTGCGACAATAACAACCTGGGGTTGCCTTTAAGACTCACTTCTCTCTGCCTTCCACAGTCTCTGGCACTACAGGTTGTGTCCACTTCAAAATTGTCTTTACAAGTAGCAAGTTTCCCTTCACCAACTCTACCTGCACCTTTCTGCCAGCTATCAGCCCAAGTAATTACACAGAAGCCTTGCTGCCGCTCGCATAGCTTCAGGTAATGCTTGCACACTTGTAGGCTGGATGAACTGTTAGTAACTTTACGGTAACAGTTTGCTTTTCAACTCTGAGAAAGGCTGTTTTCAAGGTTAATATGGGGAGACGCTTGGCTTGGACAATGTGTGTTCTCTTCTTCAATAATATATACACTTTAACTTCGTATATATGAAAGGTGGTATGCCCCTTTAAAGTAAATAATAGAGTTCAGTATTTCTTTAGTAGTCACTATTAGGCACACGCAACCACTTCGTAATATAGTTTTCAGAGAATAAAGATTTGTATTAAATTGTATTCCCGCATAAAGTGAAGGATAGCGTTCACTCCTCCTTTGGGAATCACAATTAGGTACACACGGCCACTCCTTCAGACAGTAACAGTCTTTTAAGGTTTGAACAATGAGTTTGATCAGCGTTTGCATTTCACGCGATTAAAAGCATTTTCATATTATATGTAAATGCTACATTTCGGAATTACAGCTTCAACAAACAACTTCTAATCGCATATGTGATTGAATAGGGAACTGGATACTATTACCAGCAATGCTCGTGCACGGTATTAGGATGGTGTGCTTCACTCACCAGCTTCTTTAACACATGCTCTCCGGGTCACACTGCTTCCACGACTTCTGCCACAACTTCTACTGCTTCTGGCTTCTTAGGGACCTACACCCTTCCTCTGTGAAGGTGTCTCCGGTACAGCCACCTGTTTATGGAGCCCCTCTGACCAGTTCTTGCCTTTGTGTGCTGGGCTATCATGACCGGACAGTATTCCCTATGGTTCTTGGAGAAGCCTGCCAACATAAGATGGATAGGGACCTTTGGGCATCTCATAGGTACCACACACCTTCAGGGCTCGCACCATGGAGCATGGAAGGTGGTTACCCACCTGAAGTTCTCTCCCGTCCCATCATCAAGCCTCCAAAGTGTGACATACCTTTTCCTTTAGAACAAGCCCCTTATCTTTTCTAGTTACAAATTGAGGGGTCTTTTGTGAGGCTTTCATCATGAAATCTCGGGGACCTTTACAGGTGTCCACGCCAACCCTAATAATGGCAACCTGATGACTCACCTCTGGCATTCTCAGACATGCATGTTTATTTTATATCTGAGGTCTGCTACGTGATCGCAGTTTCCAGACCCGGTCAATCCATTTCGTAATACTGGGGAGGTCTGCTCCCAGGATGATTTCTTCTGGGAAACCAGGCTTTACTGTGGCTTCAACAGGTTATCGGTTTATTTTCCATGCATATCTTCACACTGCATTTGGATAGGTCTACTGGTCTCCGTGTACATGTGATGTTACCATTCCAGGACACAGGAGTTGGTCAAGAAACACCAGGTCAGCTGGATAACTGAGTTGAGTAGTGTTATAACCGGTCTGCCGATTTCTCCTAGAATGTAATAATCCTTTACCTTCACTCCTTGGGCAAACATCTCCTACTGTTCCATCAATTCATTGCATGCATCTTCTGGCTTAAGCCTCCAATACTCTGGAGATATTGTTGGGTAGCAGTAGCTGGTGTCCTGTTGCTTTCACTGGCATGCCCAGTATATGAGGCCCAGTTAACCACAAATGTAGTACTTGGTTACTGTCCAATCCATGACTCCAGTTACTATCAGCGAATGACAAACACATTATGTCAGAGAGTGCAGCACCTGTGCGGGCCACCCCTGAGCCCACCACTGTCAAAGATATGCAAATGTTCTTAGGGCTGTGCAATTACTGCAGGGTGTGGATTCTGCACATACGGCCTACACCGGGCTGCTGATACAGAGGCTTAAAGAGGCGCAAAAGACAGACAGTAAAATTGTTTGGACAGAAGAAATGACAGAGTTTCAATGACCTCAAGGAAGTGATTTAAACCGCCCTTGTGTTGGCTACCGCAGAATACACTCAGGAGTTCTATTTGTTTTCACATTCAAATGGCCAAATTATGACTGCTGTACTGACACAAAAATGTACTATGGGCCACAAGCCATTGGCCTATTACAGCGGCATGCTGGATGCAGTGATGCAGGGACAATCTGCGTGTGAGCAGGCACTCACAGCTGAGGCTTTTGCAATAGAGAAGAGTTCCACCATAGTGATGGGTTGCTCCGTCAAGCTTCTATGTTGAACACGCATTGTTTAACATTCTAGAGCGGTCATAATCCACATTAACAACCCAAAGAGCATCTGGGTACATGGTTTTCCTCTCCAGCCCAAATATACACATTGTACGGTGCAAAACTGTCAATCCTGCCACATTTATAACAGTGATGTGCACAGATGAGGATTTAGCAAGACATGACTGTGCGACATACAAAGGGGAGGAGGATGACATACCCAAGGCAAAGGACAGTGCACTTGATGGGGGGGGGGTGTGGGGATTCCTCTTTGGTGACAGTTCAGCAACTATTGACGGCTGCATAGGTCACTTTTGGTGTCGGGTTTCGAAATATCGTTGTTTTCTGACTTTCGGTTCTTCAGCGTTTCAACCGCAGCACAGACCTCTGGACGGCTTCTGGAGACTGCGACTCAACCTTCGACCCTCACCAAGTCTGGACCCTCATGACGTCTTCGTTAGCTTCTGGTGGCGGGAAACCCACTGGCAGACCTTCCACTGCACCCATCCACTATGGGCTCTCTCCGGCAGAAAAAAGTGGTCATTGTGAACTGCAAGGATGTCCTTTCAAATGTTCCTAGGTAGTTTGAACTTTTGCTGCTCCGGGTGTCCAGCAGCACTATGCCAGGATACCCCCTCTTCTGGGCGGTAGGCTGCAACGGCTTCCAGAGATCACAAAACGCACCTGCGGACCCTGGGTGACACCAATGGACTTCTCTGGCTCAAGATTTCTATCACTCCTCTTCTGGACTTCGAAGACCTCTTCTCTGGACAGCAGGCACACAGGACTGATTTCCAGGATACTTTGATGGAGAGCAGCAGCAGACTTCTCTTCTAGCTGGACTAAAAGGTACAGCTCCTTCTTGCTAAACTTCGACTTCAGCTACTGAACAAATTGGTCCGTGGAAGGTCCCCAGATATACACATGTCCCTCATTCACATTGGCTGAGCCAGGCTCAGTCAGCCAATTGCACAGTAGGGCATTCAGGCCATTCACTCCACCCAGACACCCAAAACAAAGGAATGTGGATTGGGGCAAGTACCCAGCCTTGCAGCACACTACACTGCATTCATGTCTGTTTTAGTCAGGGCTGTCTCATTCATTGTGTCACACATACAGAAAGCAGACACCCACAACAGAGAATGTGAGTTGACTCCCAACTCCATTCACACAGGTCCCACCCTTAGGGTCTATCCACAACACACAACACCTGGGAAGACTCCAGTCAGTCCGACAGGAAGCAGACCCAGAGCCATAAATGAATTTCCACCCAACAGCCAGTCAGGGGGAAAGGGAAGACCAGAGACATATATGGTGTTTCCACCCACCAGTCATTCAGGAGGAAGGAACAGAGTCGGGCTTCCCAGGACTTTGGGAAACAAGATAAAAGGCAATAGAAACCAAGAGGCCACAGAGGTCATGTGCCTTCTGTCAGGAATCCACTGATTCCTATGGCAAGGCCTAGGTATCCCAAAATGGAGTATACGCAGAGCCATTGTCAAGTCAGCATGTAGCTGCAACCATACCCTGCTTTGTGGGCAACACACAGGTGCCCAAACACACACATAAGAGGTACGAGGGTGTAGCCCGACACATGGGTGCTATAGGGGTATCCCATGGGTGCTGTTCACCAAAAGATAAAATGAAGAGCTGCACTGCCAGCAGTCCAGGCTGGACCTCAGTGGCAGAAAACAGAGAAAACAGTGGTAGCACTAGGAGGCCCTTTCCCTCCATTTGCATTTCCAGCATCACAATGATGAAGCACTGGATGAAGGGATTGCCTGGTCTGTCAGTGAAATAGGTGTCAAAAACAAGAAAAGGAGAAAACTTCATGCTGATATTCTTATAAATGGGAAAACAGTGGATATGTTCATAGACTCTGGTGTGGGTTTTACCATATTAGATTATAATGTGTGGAAGAAGAGTTTCAAGAAAGAAACTCTTTGCCGACCCAGAATAAAGGCGAGTGCATATGGTGGTGCATGAATTGGGTTTGTTGGTTATTTCAAAGTCAATAATTGATGTCTTGGAAAGAATACAGTAGAAAATGTGTATGTTTCAAAGAGAGGTGGCAGTCTTCTTGGTTAGTTTGAACAGTCAGATCTCGGCATTATAATCAATCACAAGGTCCTGTGAGGAATCCTGCAGAGTCATCACTAGACCCCAGCCTAACGTCTCTTCCCATGTGGCCAGGGGAAGGCAGCCGCTACCTGATCCTAACCCTGGGGGTGGTATCATGAGGGAGGATCACATGGGATGAGACGGCTGTTTTCTCCTTTTCTTGTTTTTGACACCTATTGTTAGGAGAGACGCGTATTCATCTTTTTCTGAGGATGAGATTTCAAGAATGCCTAAAAAACAAATGGCATGCTGTCATTGTACAGTTACCTCTCCCAGAATTACACGGTGTACCAAACATGAAGACCTTTTTAATACGCATAAAATGGTACACTAGGTGATCAGGAAGTTAATATTACAACTTCTAGATGTTATGATTCTGCTGCATATCAAGGTCCTAAACCCAAAGGAGAAACACAGACGCCTTTAAAAATCTCCCTGAAGTTTGATCACTCTCAGTTGCCCAGTCAGATTGGGTTCACTAATAAACAATAACATTATGGTCTTCAAGATCCATAATGCTCATGGTACTGAGACGAGGAAGAGGGGCTCATAGTCCATGAAGTGTTATGAGCAGTCTACTTGTTTATTTGGGATGCACCTTACCGGGACCTTTAAAATCTTAAAGGACTACCAGATGCGTGAGCAGGAGCAGCAGCAGGGAGAAGCAGAAGCTCATGTTGCATTGTGGCAGCAGCAGGACTCTGTGCAGAGTGAGGAAGGCATGGTATCAAACAGTGAAGACAGACACAAGTGATCACATTTCAAATGTGTTTATTGAACTTCAAATGGGTTGGTTGAACGCCTATCTAAACCTAAATCTAAGGACGGGAGCAAGCTACGACCATCAAATAATAATAACGCAGTCCTAGTCAAGTCTCTGTCAAATAAAAGGGCCAATACTGCTAAACCTATTGCCAATGCTTACTTCTAAATACAAAAGGGTGTGGGACAATGGTGTATGCAAAAAGAAAAGTGTTCAAGAAATAATGTCAGGACGGTTGAGCAGTTGGCTTCCCTTCCCCACGTTCTCAGCACGGGGCAAGGCGGCACGTCGAGCTTCGCACATACTCTGGCTTCTCGACCACGAGGATACAGTTGAAAGCACAGACATTAGTGCCTTCTGCCAAAGCCCCTTTTCAAATAACAGTCTCTTACTGGAGAGGCTCTGTCATAACAAAGTCTCAAAGTTCCATTCCTATCAGGATTTTTACATGCACCTTTTCTCGCTATAAATGTTCATTGTGGGTCTCTCTCTTCAGGCGGAGGCCTCCTTTTATCACAATGTTCACACTTGGTCTCCCTCGTTTGGGGTCCAACCATGGACCTCCCTTGTTAGAGCTTGGATGAAGACTTTTGAACGTGCAATAGGTTTTGCTTAAACCATTGCAGGACCACTTTGATTCACTTCACACAATGGTTTTTATCTTCTACTTTAATTTCGAGGGGTGAGGCTAAGCAGCCATGTTGTAGGACGTGAATTCTGTTGCTCCTATGATCCGTCCATGATCTTGTCCCGACACAGAGGTATACGCATACCTAGACGCATGCGGTTACAGCACTGTGTAGATGAAAGCAGCGTGCTCAGCCGGGCACAAAAAAGGGACTTGAGGTGCCCTACCAACGGCATACGAACCGCCCGTAGTCCGGGAACTGACCCGAAGGAAGAATAAGATGGCGGCGCAGAGTGGAGGGGAATCCTGGCAGGCGTGCTCCAAAGACAGCATCCCCGCGCGATTAGCGCGAGAGGAGCTGCAGCGCAGCAGATCATGGATCATCAGGGCGCCTGGGACAGCGGACCTCACCGTGAGTCGTGTGGGGGGGGCTCCCAACACCCACAGTGCCGGGCATACAAAAGTGCTGCATAGATACGCCGGCACACGCAGCAGAAGAGCAGCGCCTGGCAATGGAGCTACATGAACGACGACAGGACGCATATCGCTACACCCGGGAGAGTTGACAATAATATCTCCACAAACATGCAAAATTGCAACTGTAACCTTGAATGACAATCAGGAATTGAGAGGGAGACTTTTCATATTGCCGCAAGGAGGTTAGAGCAATCAACGCGCATACCGGAGTCTGCACCCGTATATGTTGCAGCACATCAGGTTAAGAGAAGCTGCAAGAGGGACAGCCTCCAAGGTGGTGCGACATCTGGTCACAGGCCAGCACAAAGGAGGAAGACGCTACGAGACATCAAACTGAGGCAGTGTCTGGTTGGTGAAGGCCAGTCAGACGCAGGGCGAGCTGCTCGGGTGTTCACCGCAGTCTGAATAGAAGTAACAACACAGAGGACTAGAGCGCTGTGTACTGTGAGTGGGGTGCCATTGTGGGGGACTTTGTTATACGGCAGCGAGCTGTGCGCACCGACCAGGCACTGTTGAGACCCGGCGAGGCTGGGGTCAAGAGCAGCACAACCCATGGACCAAGCAACAGTTTAGGGCCAAGAAGCCCCCAGGGCTGATGCCAAGCAACAGTTTAGGGCCAAGAAGCGACCCAGCCCGGGCCACCCGTGATAAAGAGCAGAACAGATAAACAAGCAGCCGCCAATCTCAACAAAAGTGGCACGACTAGTGAAGCCCTACGTCCACGTGGGTGAGGAGCAAGCACGGACCCGTGCTCCCATCACAGCGCAATCTCCTGGCATTGAAGCATATGGAACATGTGCTGCAAAAACGGCAACAAATTCTACACGGAGGACACCATACACAAGCCTGTGCAGAAGTGTATGTTAACTAAGCTGGCAGGAACGTGGGGACATATGAACTCCCTCTCATTAAGGATGGCAAGACAGTGCGAAGTGAGGCTGAACAATTGATACGCCAAAGGTAAACCGGCAGCCATGGACTGATGGCCTCAAGTTGTTAATCTTCAGCGTACTGCATGGACTGCAAAGCGCCAGAAGTCCACAAAATGTACCAGCATCTCCAGATGCTGGTACATCGCTCAGTTACGCAGGCCATAGTGGTTTGCAGTCATCAATCACTGCGGCAGACAAAGTGGAATCGACATAAGGTTGGATAGAGACAGAATAAGTGGTCTTGACGAAACAGCCCAAGAGGCTTTAAGCAGTAACTAGCAGATACACTAAAAGACACAAGGGCACAGGCGACGAGAAAGGGGTTAGGCCTGCCAGCAAGGTCAGTTCATAAAGCAGTGGAATCGATACGGCTGGGGAGCACAGTCATCAGGAAGTGTATGGAGGAGCATGACGGTGCCTAGCCATGGCAACCAAAGCCCGGAAAGGAAAGGGGGAAGCAACTGACATTGGAGGCGTGTACCAAAACAGTGCACCCAGCGGAGAATACGGCCCAAGCGACCTCTGCACCTCAAGCGGAACAACTGCCCAAAAAAAGAAATCAGCAGATCCTGGAGGCCATAGCCTTGTTGAAAGAGGCTCTCGAGTCCAAAATGGATGCAATCAGCATAGATGTGAACTTGTTGAGGCAAGACGTGAGGTCACTGGCTGAACGCAAGGGAACACTTGAGAGGGAGGTGGCAGGAACACGAGTAGCTTGAAGAGCACTTCAGAAGAAGTGAGGGTACTGCAGCAACGGGTGTAGATTCTGGAAGAAATGGCTGAGGATGCAGAGGGGCGAGTCAGGAGTAACAAAGTAAGAATGATTGGGCTCCCAGAAGGAGAGGAAGGATCTAACCCAACCAATTTTATAGAGACTTTGTTGCTACAGGCAATAGGTCTGGGGGCCCTCACTCAAGGCTTCACGGTTGAAAGGGCACATAGGTCATTAATAAGGAACCCGCTGCATGGAGCACCGCCAAGGCCGATAATAGCCCGGATACTGAACTACAGAGACAGGGAAACAATTCTCAACCACTTCCGCAAAGGTGGGACGATCCAACGTGCGTCTACCACGATAACCGCATACCTGGGTTACACCCTACAAGTACAGAAGCAACGGATGAACTATATATTGGTCAAAAAGAGGCTGAGAGCAGCAAACCTGAAGTACATGTTGCTGTATCCTGCTAGACTGAAAATAATCCCCAAAGGTCAGGCTATCTTCTTTGATAATCCTGAAGACGCAGACAAATGGATGGACAGGGAGAATTTGCCAACAGGAGCAGAGACTGGTGGAAATGGAGAGGGCCAAGGCAAGTAAATGACATTGGACATTGGACACTGCATGACTGAACGGTAGTACGACCTCCAGATAGAGGCCTCAGGAATTATGATTGGCCACGACAGGAGCCAATAGCGTGGTGCCCATTTAAGACCGCACTACACAGGAACGTACGGCACCCAAGTTTGGATTAGTTTTTTTCCGAATACTAGCAGTTACGTATCTGCTTACTGTGCCCCACGCATCAGGAAGAGACCCTGGAGAGGAGGCGAGAAGTAGGGATGCCTGAGCACAAGGTATTGAGCTGGGCAATTGTTGGTGGGGGGGGCCGAGGAAGTTGGGGTAGTTAGTTGGGAGGTAGCCTATAGGTCCACAGATAATATGCTTTACTTGTATATTAGTCTGCTTGTGCGTGTTAGAATCTTTAAATGCGATGGGGGAACTTAGAATAGCATCCTGGAATGTCAGGGGCCTTAACAGTTATATTAAACGTAACAGAATAATGACTTACCGGAGGCGTCCGAAAATAGACATTGCACTCCTACAAGAAACGCATCTCACTAAGGAGAAACATATGGCCCTGGCGAAAGATGGCGGTGCACAATGCTAGGCTCTGCATACTCTGCATACGCAAGTGGAGTATTAGTATGGGTGGCACCGTCGGTACCCCTAACGGTGGTGGAGATTTTCCAAGATAATGAAGGCAGGTTGTTTGTAATACAGGGGCGGCTGGAACACACAGAATTTTGTATCATTAACACATACGCACCTAACTAGGAGACTGTGGTCTACTTCTGCATATTATACCCACTAATAAGTCCACATATAGATGGCACATTGATATGGGGAGGGGACTTTATTTGTACGCTAAACCCCACACTGGACAGATCTGACGACAAGTTCACCCACCCTGCCCCCTCCGCCAAGGCCCTGAACACATTGTTGCAGGCATTTAAACTCTCGGATATATGGTGGACTCTACACCCGCAGACCCGGGGATATTCACATCATGCTGCTCCACCAAGATCAGTACGCTAGCTTGGATAGCTTCACGGGGGAAGACACCCTGGGGGAATTCGAAAGGGAGGAATATAAAG
The DNA here is from genome assembly GCF_040938575.1 of Ambystoma mexicanum. Taxonomy (NCBI): domain Eukaryota; kingdom Metazoa; phylum Chordata; class Amphibia; order Caudata; family Ambystomatidae; genus Ambystoma; species Ambystoma mexicanum. Next base: position 170,902,029 of record NC_090924.1, on the reverse strand, counting down.
CACAAGTGTTTTCAGATTATGCCCCGCTGGTATGGGTGGCACTGCCAGTACCCCTAACGGTGCTGGAGATTTTCCAGGATAATGAGGGCAGGTTGTTTGTAATGCAGGGGTGGCTGGAACACACAGAATTTTGTATCATTAACACATACGCACCTAACCAGGAGACTGTGGTCTACTTCTGCATATTATACCCACTAATAAGTCCACATATAGATGGGACATTGATATGCGAAGGGGACTTTAATTGTATGCTAAACCCCACACTGGACAGATCTGACGACAAGTTCACCCACCCTGCCCCCTGCGCCAAGGCCCTGAACACATTGTTGCAGGCATTTAAACTCTTGGATATATGGTGGACTCTACACCCGTAGACCCGGGGATATTCACATCACTCTGCTTCCCAAGATCTGTACACTAGATTGGATAGCTTCACGGGGGAAGACACCCTGGGGGAATTCGAAAGGGAGGAATATAAAGCACAAGTGTTTTCAGATTATGCCCCGCTGGTATGGGTGGCACTGCCAGTACCCCCAACGGTGCTGGAGATTTTCCAAGATAATGAGGGCAGGTTGTTTGTAATGCACGGGTGGCTGGAACACACAGAATTTTGTATCATTAACACATACGCACCTAACCAGGAGACTGTGGTCTACTTCTGCATATTATACCCCCTCCGCCAAGGCCCTGAACACATTGTTGCAGGCATTTAAACTCTTGGATATATGGTGGACTCTACACCCGTAGACCCGGGGATATTCACATCACTCTGCTTCCCAAGATCTGTACACTAGATTGGATAGCTTCACGGGGGAAGACACCCTGGGGAATTCGAAAGGGAGGAATATAAAGCACGAGTGTTGTCAGATAATGCCCGGCTATACCCTCAAAGGGACTTAGGAGTGAGTCTCTAAAATACACAGCATTCAAGGAACATCTGAGAGAGTGCATGCAGGATTACTTCAAACACAATTCAGGGAGCGTTGCATCAGCGGGTACATTATGGGAGGCCTTTAAAGCAGTGTTCGGGGGACCGCAATAGCCAAGGCGAACGGGGTGCAAGCCGCAATAGAAAGGGACTTAAGTAAAGCAGAAACTACATTAAAGGCCATAAATGATCAGGGCAGCCTGCCCAGTGGGAAGACTCAAGAGGTCATCGCCCTGCAGCAGGAATGCATGGAATACTGGGATAGATTAGGTAAACTGAGTTATAGGAAATACGTGGAATGACAGCACGCTGAGGGGGATAAACCAGGACGCTTACTAGCCTGGTTATACAAAAGCGAAACTGAGCGTAGCATAATTCGGGCAATAAGAGCGGGGAATGGAGAGATCTGCGAGACACAGCAGGACATTAACGATTGTTTTTATGATTTTTAAAACAGGTTATATGAGGAAACGTCAGACATCCAAGAGTCAGATATAGAAGCAACCTTGGAGTTGATAGATCTTCCCAAGCTAGATGCAGAAGAATTAGACAGGCGGTAAGCCCGCATAACCACAGAGGAGTTGGAACACACCATAAGAGGGTTGCTGATGGGTAAGGCTCCAGGTGCGGACGGGCTACCCAGCAAGTTCTACAAATAATGCATAACCAAGGTCACGTCCCAGTTATTGCCAATGCTGAATGAGTCGCTGGATAAAGGAATTTTGCCGTTGTCATTAAGGGAGTCAATTATTGTTCCATTATTGAAGCCAAACAAACTGGACACCAAATGTGGTTCTTATAGACGCCTCTCATTGCTCAGTCAAGATGGGAAGATACTGACAGCTCTGTTGGCGGACAGGCTGAAGCCAGTAATCCACAAACGCATACATCCAGATCAGTCAGGTTATGTCCCGAATAGGAACATCGCATGTAATTTGAGGTGACTGCACCATGCCATTGAACACACACGGGGAATTACCCGGACTATGGCAATAGCCTCACTTGACGGCGTTAAGGCATTTGACTCAATCAGACGGCCATGGCTGCTGGCGTTGTTGAGGGGTTTCGGTATGGGTCCTACATATATTAAATGGGTAAAGTTGCTATATAGCAATCCAGTTGCCAGAGTCAAGACAGGCACCACCATATCGGAGCAATGGGGGTTAGGCATGGGTACCAGGCAAGGCTGCCCATGGTCTCTCCTATGCTATTTATATTGGTCTTAGAGCCGCTAGCAGTGTATGTAGAGAGAAATTTTATCAGACGGCAGGCATCAGAATACAGGATAGTACACACTTGATCTCCCTGTATGCAGATGATATGCTTCTTTATCTACAACACCTTGAGACTAACTTACAATATACACTGGATGTGTTTGAGCATTATGCAGATCTTTCTGGTATTACAATAAATGCGCAGAAGTCATGTCTGTTCCCCCTAGCTGGGTATAAAGGTAGACCCCTAAGCGCGTTGACAGAGTTGCTGATTAAACAGGAAACGGACACATTCAGATACCTGGGAGTAGATGTTTTCCATAACCCAAAAGTGGAGCATGTACATAACACGCTAAAGGCGGGGAATAAAATAGATAAAATAGAGAAGTCCATGAAAGTTTAGGCCAAGCTATGCTTTCCTTAATGGGAAGGGCTGCATTGTTGAAGATGGTGACGCTTCTAAGGCTGCTCCATTATTTCACGAATGTTCCATAATTTATACATAAAGCCTTCTTTAGGATGCTAAACACTACCTGCTGGAGATTCATATGGCACAACTCGAGATGTAGAATGTCGTTGGAGAAATTGCAGAGACCATATGAGCAGAGAGGGATAAAAGTACCAGACTTTGAGGGGTATTCTGTAGCGTGCCAACTTCAATTTGTCACATATTGGTTGTTGGATGAACAGACTGAAGACACAGAGTTACTACAATCGGCATGCGCCCCATTGTTTTTGAAAGAGACTTTCACAGGAGTCGCTGTTGCTAGCGTCGGCAAGTGTCTCCTCGGCAATGACAACGGTTCACAGCGACTCCTGTGAAAGTCGTGCATTGACACACCAGGAAGACAACCTATGCTGATTCATTCCATTTCTCCAGCATCACGCAAATGACACTCATTACCACTTGAGGGTCCACAGACACTCATTGGTTTTCTACAGCACAGCAAAATGGCTGTTCGGTTCCTGTATTCAGTATGGACCGGTCTTACCTTGACTATGGATTAACCCTTGATAGATACCCCGGGACTACTATCATTTCACCACACGTCCTGATGAAGGCCTGCTCCCCTAGCTGCACTTTACAGCTGTTTTAGGCCAAAACACTGTTGTGTCGACGACTTCACAAGAACAGTGTACAGTTCAAACACTGTTGTTATTGTGATTTTTTTATATTATGTTAATGATTGTTGATTTCTGTCTTCATTGCACAACTGCTCCGATAATAATTTTGTGCTGTTGTATGTTTGTACATTAAGATCCTCTTTTCGCGTGGATCATACTCATTTGTATTGTTCCTTCAGAATACCCCTTGGTGCTCTATCTCAAGATTATTAAAATATACCATTGTGAAACAATGTATATGTAGTCACATGTATACATTCTGAGATTTGGGAGTAGAGGGACCTCTCACCCTGAAAAATTGTCTTTTGTTCATTCAAGTTTACCTACCTGGGTCTTTCAGGGCTTTGCCAGGTACCCTTACATTTAAATCAGAAATGCGAAACTACAGCTGATCCAATTATACGTCACTCACACTTAACTCCAAAGAAAATTGCTACATTCAGCAAAGCAACAGAGCACTCGTGTCCGAAATGTGGCATGGTAGATGCAGACCTGATGCACATGTTCTGTGCCTGCACAAAGATATGTCAGTACTGGGGAGCAGTGGCCCAGACCCTGACTAAGGTCGGCTTGTTTCCCCATAGCATGTTTACTAGAAATATTCCCAAGACCCAAGCATGCGAGACATGTTAGTAAGTTGAGAGATCTAGCGTATATTCTAGCGAAGCGTAGGGTAGCAAAGGGGTGGAAGGCACGCAATAGTCCAGGAATCAGTGTGTGTTTGGGGGACCTCCAGAAATGGTCACTGGCCAAAACTTGGTGTGGCAAGAAGCATTCCTTCAGGGTCTAGAGGAACAAAACATAGATTTAGCGGCCTGGAAATACATGGTACATGGTACAAGAACTGAGACTCAGCACAGGACTCAGACTCCGCGCAAGGGGCAAGAGTGTGTGTTGAGTTCAACAGTCTGAAGCACAGCATAGGTGGACCAAGAAAGTGGAGTAGGCTGGGGTGTGATGGGGGGAGGTTGCTAACAGGTGTGAAGATGATGTATCATTGATGTTGCTCGCAAAGTCTGTACGTTATGTTGTTGAAAACTAATACTACTTTCATTTCTCTTGGCGGTAGATCTTACAGAGACATTCGATTGAGCACATTCACGGTGCTGGACCACTTTGTCAATGGTATTGTATCTTGCCTTCTTAAGTTCAAACATTCATCAGCAGTTTAGCATTACTTGCGTCTCTCATCACATGCATTCAACAATATTTGATACAGCGCTCGTTATGTTAAACAGGATATCATATTGTGCCTTCTTTATTGTATATAATTGGCCTAAGCCCAGTCTTTCTGCGAAGAAATCCGCATTGCGAAGTTCTGACCTTAGATTGACTTAGCCGCCATTTTAGGTCCATCCGCCATTTTGATTTCCATCTCAAAGTCACTCTGTATTCTAAAATGGTGGACAGTGTTCTCCTGCTCGTAACCTTAGCCGTCCTGACCTCTACATAGGTTAAGGTCTAAACTGCCCGCAGGCTAAATGTTTGGGTCATGTAATGAGACCTTGCCCTATATTTGACCTGTAGATCGAGGATTACTCGCGCCGATCCGCAGACATACATCAAATACAAATGTTGTTTAAATACTGAATGTGAACACTTGTTGAACTACATTGAATAAGACATGTTCTAAGGCTTAATGTTAAATCTGAAGATACATTGTTGCTATTGTGACTTGTTATTGTACAAACATGCATATAGTTGGACTTACTAGAGGTGAACAAGGCACGAACCCTAGACCGAGAATAATTAACCTGAAGAGGGGCTGAACATTGTGATTGAAAACTGTATAAAAGATGTGAATATTTAGAAGTCCAGTTCCTTTCACTCCTCACACCGAAAGGGCTGGTATTCGCTGTGATGTACTAAGGGCCAGATAGCTATCTGACACTTTGTTTCTTTGTAAACTGTACAATTTTAGAATAAAGATCTGTGAATCTTTATAAGCCCGTGTTTGGTGTATTTCCTTTTGGTGGTACTCGGCCTCGATATTTTCTTTTGCTTTTACAGATGGCACCCAAATAGGGACCCTCTAGATTGATGCCAGCTCGTTGAAGGTTGACGCGGCTATCGGACCGGGATCGGACAGTGACAAAGAGGGCCCCTTTCTTGGCTGAGAAGGGACACCTCAGCAGCGCTGCACGACCCGATCCCTGGACGGTGAGCCCGCGGTCCGAGTCAGCATCTTGTCGAGGGTCCATATATCGAGGCAGGCAGATTTGCAGAAATCACCAACCACGTGCGATCTTAGTTAGAATTTTCATATTCCGATCGGACCTCCTTAGGATTTGATCAGGTGAGTCGTGACCCGATTCTTATGCATCCTAATAATTTGTTTTGGCGTATTGCAATTGCAAGTACAATTATTGACCAGGTAACACCAGTATTCTGATATGCCTGGGAAATTGTCTGCCTGCTTCAGGGCATTATTCCACAGTGACAGACAATCTTTGGAATTTGGCTGACCGGCGCCAATGGAGGGGTCGCCGGCGTGTACTATGTACTCTAAGCACGGCATTGGTAGTATAGTATTTAATATTTGGCACAGACAAATTAGACATGCTTCCGAACTTCAGTGGCCAATCAATGGTAGTTTTGAAATTCCTCGTATTGAATACTTAGAATCCAGCATTCGATGTATTACAAAATTGGAAGAAAGAAGCTATGCAGCAGCTTAAGAGTAGAGAAAAGCATGCACAGCGCCATATGACGAATGCCGAAAAAGCGTTGTTATATGACCAGAATAAACAGTCTGAGTCAGTTAGGAATATGGATAGGGCTTTTTCACTCGGTATCCAGAAAATCTATCCTTCTAAAGACTTTCATGTATCTGATGAACTTATCGATAAACTTCTAAATCAACAAAGGCCTGGTGCCACTGCGCCACCTCCGTATGTTCCTCTTACTGCTGTTACTCCCCCTCCCGTTGTTCCTCCTGCTCCTGCGTAAAAAGGAAGATTTGTTGTCCCGCAGAGTTATTGAGTATTTATAAGAGGGCTTTTTCGTTTGACACTTCTTCAGCTGCTTTAGCGCTCGACTTAGCTCTGTTGCTTTGTAAGCGTTCGGAGTTGCATACTTCTCAGTTGCCTATGAGAGAGGTTCCTCCGATATTTGTCCCGAAAGTAGAGATTCCCGCTAATGTCGCAGCAGGTACACCTGCCCAAGATATCCCTGCACATTATATGTCACAGTTCGTTCACGTCCCGTTCTCGAGACAGGAAGTGAACACCATCAAACAATCTATTCCAGATATTAAGAAGAATCCGACAGGGTTCTACAAAGAAATAGAGTCTGTCTTACAATCTTCAGTATTCACCTTAAGTGATATTGATTTGTTATTTCTCGTACTCCTGCCTGTTGATTTATGGAAACAAATTAGGACTATAAATGATGTAGCAGGGTTGGGAGATTCATGGGATACTATGGCTAGACTCGATAGAGAAAGACCAGCTGGGGAGAGACCACCACAGGTAATACTAACTTTGCCTGATAGAATAGTTGCAAAATTGAAAGCTATAATTCCTGAAAGAAGGATTATTTGGGATAAGCTTACGGCCTGTGTCCAAGGAAAATCTGAGGGTGCTACCGAGTTCTTTAACCGGTTCGAAGAAGTATTTTCAGATTACAGTGGGCAAGACTTAAGCACATAGTCTGGGAAACGACTATTCGTGGACAAATTTGTGAGTGGATTGCTGCCTGACATCCAGTCACAAATTATGTCCTCCGCGAGCGCTTGGCAAGCGAAGTCTCAGTCAGAAGTACTGCATATGGCTCAGTACTATGAGAATCGCGTCAATAACGAAAAGGAAAGAGTTGAAAAGAGAAAAGGTGATTTAAAGACAAAAGTACTATTGCAACAAATTGTTAGAGGCCCTAGAGGGGGTAATTCGCAATTTAGAGGTCAGTATGTTCCACAGGGAAATGCGCCCTTGGGTCCTGTAAACATTAACCAGTGTGCTTATTGCAGACAAGAGGGTCATTGGCATGCACAATGCCCGATCCTCCAGCAGGGGTCAAATAACACATTTGGGAATATGGGTAGATGATCCAGAGGCCGCCCAGGGGTAGGAGGTCCTGGTAGAGGTCAGTTTTCACAGGATTCACAGCAACATTTTTCGCAGGACAATCAGACATCAAATGTGGATAATAGAAACATTTTTGATCATCCTTCTGCTGCTTGCCTCTCTGAAGAACTTCCTTTCGACGACATTCTGTTTCGCTAGGATTGCTCGAAGCAGGGTTTGGAAACAACGCCTATTCCCGTTAATCAGAAAGGTCCCTACGTTGAAATGTTAGTGGGAAATAGAAAACATCTATTTTTGATAGATACAGGGGCAAAGAAGTGTTCCATTGACCATTCACGGGTTCCAAACATCCCACTGTCAGGGCAAACCAATGTTTCTGTAGGGTTTTCTGGCACACCAGCCTGTCCGGTTTCTTCGCCGGTACCTATTTCTTTGGGTCCATTTACGGACCACTGTCCATTCCTTTTGACTACGAATTGTGGAGAGAATTTGTTGGGGTTGAATCTGTTGAAGGAATTAAATGCGGTAATTCATAGTTCTTCTGACTGAGTGCGTTTGACGATTTCACCACAGCAACTTTCTGTCTCTCAATTCTTAACCTGACCATTTCTGCCAGAATTGAGTAATGTTCTGGAGTATTTGTGTCCAATTGACGACAATGATGTTGGTATTTTGCAAATTGAGCCCGTTAAGGTTATTCTGAAACATGGAGTGAAGTTGCCACGTATTCCGCAGTATAAGATTTCGGTCGATGGTGAGCAAGCTTTGAAATGCATCGTCTCCGATTTTGTGCATCGAGGGGTGATCGAGGAAATTATAGGTAGTTTGTGTAACAGTCTGATTTTGTTCGTTTACAAATAAGGCGATAATGTAATTCCCTTCCGTTTCATTATTGATTTACGTGCCATTAATAAGATCGTTGCTCCACAATTTCCTATTGTGCCTGATTTGACAACAATATTGACCATGATTCCGGCTTCGGCTACGTACTTTAGTGTTGTGGATCTAAAGAACGCCTTCTTTAGTATCCCTATACATAAGGACAGTACATACTTGTTTGCGTTCACCCTAGGGGGACGCTCGTTTACCTTCACCCGTGCACCGCAAGGTTACATGAAAAGTCCTAGCATCTATAGTAGGGCTTTGAAAGAGCAGCTCGATACCCTTGAGTTGCCCTCTACTTGTAGAGTGCTTCAATATGTCGACGACCGGCTCTTAGCTGCTGACTCAGAGAACCCTTGTAAGGAGGGTACTGTGTTGTTGCATATTCACCTAGCACAACATGGACACAAAGCTTTGCTTAAAAAATTCCAATATTGTCGACAGGAGGTCGCCTATTTAGGCTATCTCCTGTCAAAGGAGGGAAGAAGGTTGACGCCTGAACGCATAAAAATCATATCTAGCATGTCTGTCCCAAATACACAGAAAGAAGTTAGAGCCCTGATAGGAATGGCTTCTTACTGTAGGCAGTGGATCCCGAATGTCTCCTTAGTGATTAAACCAATGTTGGCTTTGACGAAGAAGGGCATTTCTTCGCCATTGTTGTGGAACTTGGAACACCAGCGAGCATTTGACCTACTCAAGACTGCATTGTGCTCGGCATCAGTTTTGGGCACACCAAACTATGAAAAGGCCTTTGTGTTGTATGTGCATGAATGTGATGGCTGTGCTTTGGCTGTATTAACACAGGAACATGGAGGGAAGAAAAGGCAGTGTGGCTACTTTTCTTCCGTCCTTGATCCTGCTGCATGCGCTTTGCCAAGATGTTTGAGAGCTGTCGCTGCTGCGTCCGTTAAACAGAGCGAGGGAATGGTCCTAGGCCATGCTTTAACCCTGATGGTACCTCACTCTGTAGATGTTCTATTAAACAGAACACAAACGCAACACCTCACCTCCGCATGATTAACGAGATACGAATTGATCTTGTTTGCACCGCACATCCAAATTAAGAGGTGTTGTGTTCTCAATCCGGCTGAACTTTTACCTCTTCTGCAAGGTACTGCTTGCATTGACGAGGAGTCACATGACTGTCTTTATACCACAGAACAAGAGACCAAAGGCAGAGTCGATCTGAAAGACACTCCTTTGAACAATCCACTAGGGGAGCTGTTTTGTGATGGCTCCCGTTTCAAAATCCCTGATGGTACATCCACAGCTGCTTATGCAATCACCACATTGAGCACGGTCGTGGAGACCAAAAGAATCACGCATAACTCTGCGCAGGCCGGAGAGATTTTAGCATTGACCCGAGCTTGTGAACTTTCCGAAGGGCTTACCGTAACATATATACTGATGGTCAGTATGCCTTTGAGGTGGTTCAAAACTTCGGTAGACTTTGGGCAGAAAGAGGTTTCTTGCCGTCACATGGCACTAAAATCCAACATGGCTCCTTGATAGTACGGTTACTCTCAGCGCTTGCACTCCCTACTCAGCTAGCTATTATGAAATGCGCAGCGCATCAGAAGGTCATAGACAATGTAGGAAAAGGGAGCGCTTTTGCTGACCAGATAGCCAAACAGACTGCCACTGATCTCTCTTCAGAAATGTATACTTCAAGGGAAGCCACAAATGCCTGTACTTTAGATAAGGGTATGGACTCTGTAAAGAACATTCAAGCTGATGCCACGTTAGAGAAATCTAAGAAATGGGCTGAGGGCTTGGGAAAACTGGATGATGATGATGGGTGTTGGGTGGACAAAATTGAAGGGAAGTGGCTATTGCCCGATGCGTAAGTTATGATGATGGTTGTTATGGCTCATGGTCCTATCCATATTTGTGCTCGTAAAGTCACCAAAATGTTGCAAAATGTGTGGGTAAATGACAAAATCCCTAAGGTAGCTGAACGCTTTGTTCAGGGGTGTATGATTTGTTTACAGCACAATGTGGGAAAGGGTGCATCAACTTCTAGGGGTAGTTTTGGTCCACTTTCTGTCCCCTTTGAGGTGATTAATTTCGACTTTATTGAAATGGAGCGTTGTCATAACTTCAAGTACGTATTAGTCATCATCTGTGCCTTTAGCAAATGGGTTGAAGCCTTTCCCGTCAAAGATGCCACAGCCATGACCACGGCAAAGACCATGCTGAAGGAATATTTTCCAAGATTTGGTTTTCCAAGAGTCATCTGGTCGGACAATGGTCCACATTTTATCGCTGCTGTAATTCTGCAGATATGCGCGGAATTCCAGATCGATAAACGGTTCCATTCGGCCAGACATGCACAGAGTGCTGGAGTAGTAGAAAGACACAACGGCATCATCAAAAACAAGCTCGCTAAGATGTGTGCCAGCACCAAACTAAAATGGCCGGACGCCTTACCGATCGTATTATTGTCCATGAGGACGACCCCTCAAACTAAGACTGGGCTCTCTCCCTTTGAGGTGGTCATGAGTAGGCCAGCTAACATTTGGAATGTCCAGAGGTCCCGTTCTCTGCGCGAGGTCGAAAATCTACTTCTTTCTGACTACTGTGGCCAGTTAACAAAAAATCCATATTTGATTTATCACCAGGTGCGAGAGGCTTTACCTGTAAAATACGAGGGCCCCGGCCACAGCATACAGCCGGGTGACTGGGTCCTCACGAAGGCATTAGAGCGATCCTCTTGTCTCGCACCTCGTTGGCGGGGCCCACATCAGGTCCTCCTGGTCACACAGACGACGGTGCGGGTAGCAGGAAAGAAGAATTGGATCCACGCGTCACATATCAAGAGAATTCTGCACCCTGTGCCGCACACTACAGAAGATACAGAACCCCTCCCAAGTATTGCAACCAACAATCACGAAGCAGTAAATAGCATCGAGAGTGCATCAGAGACTCTCCCTGAGCACGTGGGGAAACAGCCACTTCACCTCCACACTCTCCAATAGTGTTGTCTTTGAAATTTGTTCCGGATCTTGCATCAGATCTCACTTCGGGAAGTGACGATACGTTGTTCACAGATCACTTAGTACCAGGGATCACAAGGTACGATCTGCGTCCGAGGAAATAGACCTACTGCACCGTTCGGCTGTGCCATCGAAGAAGTCATCAAGGGCTTGCTTTTTGGCCCGATCATTTGTGTGTAAGGGGATTTTGTTGGTTAGGGTTGTGGAAGGACTAAGACGACGCTCGGCCTGGAGGTCGCAAGCAAAAAACATTGGTGCAAATCGTTTGAAGAACAATGCCTGCAACCGCTCCCGCTCGTACGGAACAGATAAGAGACTGTGTGACCGGCTACGGAAACGAACATTCAAATGTGTGGGCCCCAAAAACGTATTGTTGTTTAGTGACAATGTTGATTGGTTTTACAATAGTCATTGCCTTAGGATTTTGGTATCTGGAAGACGTACATTCGCTTGCCAATGTGTTACCCACTGAAAATGTACCCACTGTTTCTACTCCTTTCGTGCATCTGCATACTTTTTCTTCTAGAGACTCCCAGCACAGACAGAGTTACCACAACAACACTCTATTACTCATCATGAACGCTACACATACCATTCTTAATAGGTCTAACTGTTGGGTGTGTTCGCATTTACCGCAACATGGGAATAAGGGGCTGGGTTGGTATATTCATCCTTTACCTTTGACAACTGCTTGCTATGCTTCTCTTAGAGCACTATTCTTTGGCCGATGGAATGATAGCGTCTCAGGGAACTTCGATGGGACCAACTTGAATAATTTTGAAAAACGTGTTCCGACGCCCCTGGGATGCTCACTCTTTGCGAATAGGAGCAAGCCAAATGTTGCTTCTATTAGGCCTTCTGACAGACTGTCCCATCCTTTTCAATCCTTGATCTCTTTCAAGATGGCTCCTATAGGCAATAGGGATGCCACGCCACCTTCTTATACTGTTAACCACAGCCCGATTCAGTTTCTTTCTGCATATAGAGGAATGGTACTCAGTCAATGGGTGATTTTAAAGGTTGCGCCAACGTTGCAAATTTGACTAGTGAGGACAGACCTTTGTATGTAGGCGAACCTGTCTACTTTGTTTGCGGTAATGTAGCATTTCTATGGTTACCCAGGGATTGGCAGGGAACTTGTTATTTAGGGATTCTGTTACCCGGGGTATTCATTGCCAGCACTGTAGAAATTTCAATGGCTTGTCCACGGCGGGACGAGAATAGTGATACTTCAGCACAAGTTCTGGGCGATGTAGCTAAATCCTTTGTGCCATTTTGGGGGCAAATATTGAACTCGGAAGATATCAGGAGACTAGCGAGAGTACTGGAGAGGACCATCAACCAGACCAATGACATACTCTATAATATGACGTTAGAACAGAAAGCAATAAGGCTAGTGGCATTTCAGAACCGGATGGCATTAAATGTCATCCTGGCTGAACGTGGTGGGGTATGTAAATTAGTGGGGTTGTTAAGTTGTGCGTCGGGTAACTTGGACGTCCCTCTGCTTCCAGACGATGTCCGTGTTGGGGAAGCCAGGCTGCAGTTCAGGGAAACCAGTAGTAGAGAAGATGGCACAAGGAAGTAGCCTCAATCCAGTCCTGAGGGCACAGGAATGGACGGGGACCACCCCCCGACGCCACGGACCTCTTCCCTGTGGTAGATTGATGTCCGGAAGAAGCGAACACTGTCAGGACTGGTTGCAAGATGGTATGGAAGTCCAAAGAGATGCGATTCACTGGTCGTGGACCCCAGGAGGAGCTCTCTGTATTTCGCAGTGTGGGACTTGACACACACACAGTTCCAATAGGATTCCAAATGACAGTCAAAATACTGGCTGATGAATGCTGGATAGCCAGAGAAACGGGAGTTAGTTTCAGAGAGAGAGCTGGTTGGGAAAAAAAGCTGGTATTTCAGCCCAAGACGTGAGTCCTCGTAAAGCTGAGGCCCCGTAGGGGCAATCAAGCAGGCTGGTACCCCAGCAAGGCAGCGAGGCAGAGAATCCAAGAAAGGGAGACCGAGGACCCTCAGGGGAACCCAGGAGGACTAGGACCCAGGGAGAAGGGAGAACAGGCAAGGGAACCTCCCCACTAGGAATTGGAACCAGGCGAAGGTGTGAGCAGGAAACCCAGACCCAGCAACTGAAGCACAAAATAGAACTGGAACAGGATCCAAACTGGAGCCGGGCGTAGGGCGGCGAAACAACGGTGAGTCAGGAACAAACCGCGTTAAGACGCGATTCGTTCCCGCACCCGACCGCTATTTACAGCCACGGCATGAAGCCGAGGTTTGGAGCACGGATCGTCCCACGCATGCGCCGCGGTCCGGCCGGGGTGAGTACGAGGCTTGGAACACAAGCCATCGGTCGACTTGGTCCGCGGCACACGCGTGCGTCCACAAATGGAACCAGGCAGCAGGCTCGGACGTCGGGGAATCCCCCTCCCGACAATCCGATACCTGGAATAGAGCTGCCAAGGCAAGTGGCGACCCGCAGCCTTCCAGGTATGTGTCCTAACAGGGGTCCGCTTGCTGTGTTTTCGTGCCAGATTCCTCCCCAACAATCTTTAGGGCGATTCAAAATCTGCATGTTCTCAGTTCAGAAGTGCATGTTCCTGAGGGAAACTGGGATCTTAGTGCTTGGTTCTGGGACCTCCTACGATCTTGGGGGTGAAAGCTACTGTCGGTCTTGCCGATTATTTTAGGTATTCTGCTGTTTCTTTGCTGCTGTATACAATGCCTTCCTGGTATGTGTTCGATGTTAGGAGGATGTTGTGCACAAGCAATGGGTGCATTAGGACACAAGCTATACGCCCCAGAGAAAATCTCCAATTAATTTGTGCTGAAAGAAATCTTATTATCTGACCTCATGGCAATTGATATTTCCGATAGTGATTCAGGATGTATGGACATTGAGACGTGGAGTTACTCGCAAAGTGACTAGAAGTAGTTTAGCGCTTGGCTTAGGCCAAAAGGAGGGTTTGTTAAACAGGATATCATAAACGGGATATCATATTGTGCCTCCTTTATTGTATATAATTGGCCTAAGCCCAGTCGCTCTGCAAAGAAATCCGCGTTGCGAAGTTCTGACCTTAGATTGACTTAGCCACCATTTTAGGTCCATCCACCATTTTGATTTCCATCTCAAAGTCACTCTGTATTCTAAAATGGTGGACAGTGTTCTCCCGCTCGTAACCTTAGCCGTCCTGACCTCTACATAGGTTAATGTCTAAACAGCCCGCAGGCTAAATGTTTGGGTCATGTAATGCAACCTTGTCCTACATTTGACTTGTAGATCAAGGATTACTCGCGCCAACAAGTCCGATTCGCAGACATACATCAAATACAAATGTTGTTTAAATACTGAATGTGAACACTTGTTGAACTACATTGAATAAGACATGTTCTAAGGCTTAATCTTAAATCCGAAGATACATTGTTGCTATTGTGACTTGTTATTGTACAAACTGGGAGTAATCCACATGCATATAGTTGGACTAACTAGAGGTGAACTCAGCACAAACCCTAGACCGAGAATAATTAACCTGCAGAGGGGCTGGACATTTTGATTGAAAACTGTATAAAAGATGTGAATATTTAGACGTCCAGTTCCTCTCACTTCTCACACCGAAAGGGCTGGTATTCGCTGTGATGTACTGAGGGCAAGATAGCTATCTGATACTTTGTTTCTTCGTAAACTGTACAGTTTTAGAATAAAGATCTGCGAATCTTTATAAGCCTGTGTTTGGTGTATTTCCTTTTGGTGGCACTCAGCCTCGATATTTTCTTTTGCTTTTACAGTTATACAATGTTGCCACTTGCAACCTTGACTTCAACACAGACCGGTCTTGCATCGGTCTCCCCAAGTCACAGACTGTTTTGATCTTTCTTGTGCTTCTTTGTTTTTGGAGCCAAGGACGATACCACAGCGGCTGCTGCTGATCCTCCCCGCCCTGGTCAGTCACGCGGGAAGGCCCTCGATATCTTCGACACACAATGCAGGATTCTTCAGTCTGGTTTCCTGGCCTTCCACTTTCTGCCTGGAAGGTTTCTCGGAAGTAACGGCGTCTTGCCGAAAAGGTCATATTTCCCCTCTTACGAATGCTTCTGGGTTTGCCGTCTTTCTCCCCTCGTTCAGCTGCTGTCTCAAAACTGCTGTTCCTTTGTGTGCTTTGCCTCACTCAGAGTGTGCTCTCGTGCTCTGCCTTTTATCCATGTGGGGAAATTTAACAGAAGTCAGGTGTGACTGATTGTCAGTAATTGCCTGACTTCGCCCGACCATAGTAGCGGGACATGTCGGGTTCACTTCTCTGGTGTGAGTCTGTTTTCTCCCAGTGCGGGCTGTCCGTGTGGAAGTGCTGAAGAAGGGAAAGGGGGGTGGAGGGGCTAAGGTTTCCACATATCTTACCTGGTAGGATGGGGCAAAGATGTTACACTCCCACTCCCAGAAGACCCCTCACCCAGGTGATCCTCCCACACTGGTCCTCCCCCAGGAACTGGATCCAAAAGAAATGGCCGTGTCCTGGCCACCTGGATGACAGATCCCCGGGGACTAGCGGGTGAGACACCTTCTGGTTTCTCACAGTAGGAGATGTGGCAGAGGTCGGGAAAACGGAGCCATGCAGATGGTGCACAGCGGAAAGTGGTGCTGAAGCAAGCCACGCTGTGTGGGAAAGAAGCTCCTGACACATTGTGAAATGCTGCGCCATTGAATTTGCACCAGAAAGTGTCCAGAGCTGCTAGGGTTCCATTGAAGGTCGGCACGCACAGTGGTACAACAACAAGAGCTGTCAAAAGTAAAAGAGGAATGCCGCCCAGCTAACAGAGACTCGCCCTGGGGAAGAACACCCAGGCCTCTGTCGGTGGTGCCTTGCCCTAGGGTGGCGCGTGGCGTAACGCCTATCTAAGAGTGATGGAGGAGAGAGCTGTCCCTAACCTTCTATACTGGTGGCATGTATCTGGTTCAAAACAAAGTGTCAAACATTCAGAGCATTTCCAAATGGCTGTTGCAGCAGAAGACAGAACTGTCTATTAGATTCTGTCGCCGCCCAATCGAGGTTGTGGCAACCTGAAAACAGGTCAACTAGTAGTATACCCAACTGAGTATCAACTTTAATTATGCCCATAGGTCTCAGTAGCTGGAATGCAAGAAGTTCAGATGGAATGCCCATTCGCAAAGAACAAAACTAAAAAGCTAAAATGGCTCTTATAAAAACATCTCACTCCATATATGTGAGTGTGCAGACAATAGTTTAACAAAACAGTATCTCTCTGATGTGGTGGGAGATATCAGAACAGGTCATGAGAGCCCTCATGACCACAAGGGTCGACCGGTTTCGATGGCTTTGGGGTAATGAGCCATCTTCTTCAGGACTGTGATTTAAGACAAAAAATGAATTTTACTGGCCCAGCATTGTTGCACTGGAGGTGTCACTGTAGACTACATGCGTCTCCTCCCGGTGGACTCCAGGAGACTGATGGAGCATCACTTGTGTCTAGCGGTGTGGCATCAGATAGCTTATATGATGCACTGTAGGCTCTGTGGGCCCGGACGAAGGACTCCGCTGTACAGCTCAATGCGCGTACCAAGGTACATATAAGCTATCTGATGCCACACCGCTAGACACAAGTGATGCTCCATCAGTCTGCCTGGAGTATTGTCTGCACACTCACATGTATGATATGATATGGCATTTATAACGTGCCTATACACAAGTGTTTCAAGGTGCGACGAGGCAAGGGAGGGGAAACAGTGGAAGATAGACAATGATCCTACTAGGCTAGATGTCATTCAGATTGCGCAAGTGCGAGGGTAGGGAGAGAGGGAAGAGTCCAAGGGGAAGGGAAAGGAGAAAGTGCAGTGCAGTACATGGGAAAGAAGAATAAATACAATAAATAAAACAGCCTGATGTTGGTAAGTGCAAGGTAAGAGCAGAGATAAGTGTTGGTAAGGGGACTGAAGGGATTTCAGAACCAGTCTCCAAGTGCAGGGGGTTGCCAGGGAGGCAGGGCAGGTGAGCAAAAGGCAGGACCTGGCCCCAAGATCAGAAAGGGTGGCCAGGTAACCGGTGCAGAATCGCCAGGGAATTTTAGCAGGGGAGAGAGGCAGAGAAAGCAGAAGCAAAGAGGAAGGTTTTGAGGTGTTTCCTGAACCGGAGATGGTTCTCCTCGAATTTCAGGCAGGCAGGAAGGCTATTCCAGAGGGAGGCCCCAGCCGAGGAGAGAGATCGACCGCCAACTTGTTTCTTGGAGAAGCGGCTAACCCTGAGGGAGTTGGAGGCAGATGAGCGAAGAGCCCGAGAAGGAAGGTATTTAGGAAGAGGGAGTTGAAGGTAATGAGTTCCCAGGCCCCAGAAGGCTTTGTGGATAATGCAGAGGGGTTTGAACTTAATACTTGCTGCCACTCGGAACCAGTGCAGAGATTTCAGTCCTGGAGAGATACGATCCCTGGGCTTGAGGCCAAGGACAAGTCTTGCGGTCCTGTTTTGGATAAGTTGCAGAAGGCGGAGAGTAGAGGCAGAAAGATTTAGATAGAAGCTGTTGCAATTGTCCAGCTTATAGGGAACCAGGGCTCTGGAGACGGTGAGCTTCTGGGGGAAGGAGAGGAGAGATAGAATACCTCTGAGGCGGTGCAACTGGTAGTGTGACTTCTTATAGATGTCAGAGATGTGAGGAGAGAAGGAGAGTGTGGCGTCCAAGATGACCCCGAGGTTTTTAGCCTTGCAGGTAGGAGCAGCAAGAAGGCCAAGAGAGGCCGGCCAGAGAGCTGAAGGAGGGAGAGGGTGTGCCGATGAGTAGAATCTCAGTCTTACTGGCATTAAGGCAGAGGTCGTTTGCGGCACACCAATCCTGGATAGCAGACAGACAGTCGGAGATGAGGGAAGGAGAGGAGGAGGCGGAGGGTAGCCTGAAAATGAGCTGGGTATCATCCGCATAGCACTGAAAATTGGGGCAGAGGGCGGCGATGCGGTGGGAAAGGAGTGCCAGGTATTGGTTGAACAGCCAAGGAGAGAGGTTAGAGCCCTGGGGGACGCCACGGGTAGAGAAAAAGATAATGGAGAGGAAAGACCCAAGTTGGACCTGGGAGGGTCGGTCAGAGAGGAAAGAAGTCAGCCACACCAGAGCCTGTCCAGTGATACCCAGGTTATCACGGAGATGGTTGAGCAGTCTCCGTGGTATGGAGTGAGATTTTTTTTATAAGAGCCATTTTAGCTTTGTTCAGCTTTGTTCTTTGCAAATGGGCATTCCATCTGAACTTATTGCATTCCAGCTACTGAGACCTATGGGCATAATTAAAGTTGATACTCAGTTGGGAATACAACTAGTTGACCTGTTTTCAGGTTGCCACCACCTAGATTGGGCGGCGACAGAATCTAATAGACAGTTCTGTCTTCTGCTGCAACAGCCATTTGGAAATGCTCTGAATATTTGACACTTTGTTTTGAACCAGATACATACCACCAGTATAGAAGGTTAGGGACAGCTCTCTCCTCCATCACTCTTAGATAGGCGTTACACCATGCGCCACCTAGGGCGAGGCACCCCCGGCAGGGACAGGGTGTTCTTCCCCAGGGCGAGTCTCTGTTAGCTGGGCGGCCTTTCGCTCCTTCAGTCTGAGCGTTTATACTAGTATTTTCTAATTTGTGTATTTTTGAATCACCATCTCCTATAAAACCGTTGTTTTTTCTGCTACCACATTCTATGACAAGACAGGAGGCTTGCATTATGCTATAGCTTTAATACTGCCATCTCAGCATTTTAACACTTAACTTAATTTTTTTATATTTTCTGATGTAACAAAGAAAAAAACAGTAAGTTCAAGTTCCACATATCGTAAAATCTAATGGAAGTGTTCTGAACCACGACTCCCATGATCCTCCTGCTTTCAGTAGTCCTGGCCTCTGTCTGTCCACCTATCAGCACCCAGCGAGGGGTAGAAGCACTGTGAACCCAATGTGCTTTCCTCTTTCTTTTTGCTGCCATTTCGAGATAAGCTCTGATTATGTGTTAGGGATTGAACGTTTAATTAATCATAGAATGTATGACTAAATAACTACTGGGTTTTGCAGAGTTGTTCTAAAATATTACTATGGGTTATGATATGTGGTAATTTACGGCGAAGTGTCACTGAATTGCTGAAGTATTTCAATAGAAAACGCGCGCGCGCGTTAGAGATTAAGCTTTGTTTTTTGCTTCGGCAGTATTCCAAGAGTTCTTTGACAGAGCACTTCTGTGTGAAGGAGAGGCGGGGCGGTGCCGCGGGCAAAGCCGCTCGCAGTAGGCAGCCGTCCCCGCTCTCCTCACTCTCCTCATTACGCTGAGCGCTCGTGCCGGCGAACACGAGGGGCTTTAGGACCCAAGAGAGCCAAAGCACAGGAGAACTTTCCCAGCATGCTGCGCTTCACTAACGCTCGTTCATTTCGAATAATACGACGAACAGAGCGGATTAGCAGTTGGCAGTGTTCCTGAGAAGAAAATTAAAAAAATAAATATATATATATATATATTTGAATTGAGAAGCTCTATTGTAGAGATATACAACATTGCTAGGAGGCCCAGTCTCTGTTTTTCGCAGACTGAGTTTGGCGCCTGATTGCTGCTGACTCCCCAGAAGTTAGCCTTGCCAACAAGAAATTCTGGCTCAGAAAAGACACAGACCCCAATCCACCATCCAAGTGTGGACCGAAGAAAAGTGGAACGAGGAACCCACTTTTCAAGAGGCGGTAGGCACGGATCTATCCCTCAGCTTTAAGAAAGTGCTGGGAGACTCCCTGACTCAAACAGTTTCCCAGGGAGTACAGCCTTTGGCGCAAAAATTGGAAATGCTAGAATCATTCATGGCTGAGCAACAAGCACAATTAGCAGCCAGAAGATTTGCTTATGGTCTTTCCCCTTCTGTGATGGCTTGGCAGGCGAAGAACGATGGTCTGGAGGGTTTCCCCGAGCAATGCCAGTAGTTAAGATTCAGTCTAAACCTTCCAGCCATCACCTCTTTGTTTTTGCTTTGTCACCCCGAGTGGGACGGGTATGCCCAGACGTGGGTCCCGTGCCTGCTGGGCCTAGAGACCCAAGCTACTCCTCACTGATGACGCCCAACAAGGCTAAAACATGTTTGGGGATGCTTGTGGTCTCGTGCAGAAGGGATGTGACCTAGCAGTTCGGGCTGGACTTCCCCTTTTGGGGTGGGGCCAAGCCTGATTTGCTTATTGTCTTTCCCCTTCTGTAATGGCTTGGCAGGCGAAGAACGATGGTCTGGAGGGTTGCCCCGAGCAATGCCAGTGGTTAAGATTCAGTCTAAACCTCATCACTTCTTTGTTTTTGCTTTGTCACCCCAAGTGGGACGGGTATGCCCAGACGTGGGTCCCGTGCCTGCTGGGCCTAGAGACCCAAGCTACTCCTCACTGATGACGCCCAACAAGGCTGAAACATGTTTGGGGATGCTTGTGGTCTCGTGCAGAAGGGATGTGACCTAGCAGTTCGGGCTGGACTTCCCCTTTTGGGGTGGGGCCAAGCCTGATTTGCTTATGGTCTTTCCCCTTCTGTAATGGCTTGGCAGACGAAGAACGATGGTCTGGAGGGTTGCCCCGAGCAATGCCAGTGGTTAAGATTCAGTCTAAACCTTCCAGACATCACCTCTTTGTTTTTGCTTTGTCACCCCGAGTGGGACGGGTATGCCCAGACGTGGGTCCCGTGCCTGCTGGGCCTAGAGACCCAAGCTACTCCTCACTGATGACGCCCAACAAGGCTGAAACATGTTTGGGGATGCTTGTGGTCTCGTGCAGAAGGGATGTGACCTAGCAGTTCGGGCTGGACTTCCCCTTTTGGGTGGGGCCAAGCCTGATTTGCTTATGGTCTTTCCCCTTCTGTAATGGCTTGGCAGGCGAAGAACGATGGTCTGGAGGGTTGCCCCGAGCAATGCCAGTGGTTAAAATTCAGTCTAAACCTTCCAGCCATCACCTCTTTGTTTTTGCTTTGTCACCCCGAGTGGGACGGGTATGCCCAGACGTGGGTCCCGTGCCTGCTGGGCCTAGAGACCCAAGCTACTCCTCACTGATGACGCCCAACAAGGCTGAAACATGTTTGGGGATGCTTGTGGTCTCGTGCTGAAGGGATGTGACCTAGCAGTTCAGGCTGGACTTCCCCTTTTGGGGAGGGGCCAAGCCTGATTTGCTTATGGTCTTTCCCCTTCTGTAATGGCTTGGCAGGCGAAGAACGATGGTCTGGAGGGTTTCCCCGAGCAATGCCAGTGGTTAAGATTCAGTCTAAACCTTCCAGCCATCACCTCTTTGTTTTTGCTTTGATACCCAAGCATTGGGTAACTGGGCCCAGAGGGCAGTATGCCTCCTGGGTAATGCTAATTGTGCTGTTTCTTCAGAGAGAAGGAGAGGGGTCCTCCTGAAGATAGACGACAAACTTAGGGACCTAGCCAATAATGAGGCAAGGGAAGGAGCGAAGGGTCTTCTCTTCGGGGAAGCCTTCGCTAAGAAAATGTCGCAGTTTGTTGGAACATATTCTGCGCTAGAGAGAGCCCAAAGCTCCATAAGGAAGATTTTCCCGGGTCGTGTTTTTGCCGGGACCGGGCGCTTCAGAGGTCGTTCGTCCGGTCGATTCAATCATCAACGCAGACCTCAAGGCCCACGCGCCCAGTACTGGGAAGGACGCCAGCAGGATACATTCTTCCCAGCCAGAGGAAGGCATACGAGAGGCCGCAGAGGAACATGCTTGTTTCGCCAGCCCAGTGCAGCAGACGGTGAGTACACCAAACAAACGGGTAGGAGGGAAAACTCTCCACTTTCTGGCGCAATGGCAAGCTTTATCGAGCAATGTTTGGGTTTTGGAGGCAGTGACGGGCCTCAAACTGCAATTCATAGGAGACCCAATTCAGGTGTCAGAGCCACACCCCATCTGCGTGCCGCGAGATGAAAAAGCGCTTTTGCAAAGCGAACTAGTAAAGCTAGTACAAAAAGAAGCGATTGAGCGCGAATATCTAGGTGGTCAATGATTCCTCAGCAACATGTTCTTAGTTCACAGAGGGGACAAGATCCGACCGGTCATGAACTTAAAAAACTTAAACTGTTGGCTTGCGTACAATCATTTCAAGATGGAGGGCATCCACCTCCTTTGAGATCTGCTACGCACGGGAGAATGGTTAGTACGTCTAGATCTCAAAGATGCGTATCTCACGATTCCGATAGCGACAGTATTTCTGAAGTATCTCCACTTCCGATGGGAAGGAGCGATATGGCGTTTCACATGCCTACTGTTAGGTCTGGCGTCAGCCCCTTAGGCTTTACGAAATTAATGAGGCCAGTAGCAGCAGCTATCAGAGAGAGAGGGATTCGCATGATCATCTATATAGAAAATATTCTGGTGATGGGTGCCAGCAAGGAAATCCTAGTGAGGGGCGTGCAATGGATTTTCAATCTCATATCATCCCTAGGATTCTTAGTGAACTTGGAAAAATCTGAGCTCATCCCAGTTCAGAGATTAGAATTTCTGGGCTTCAACATAGATACAGTGAAAGCGATACTCGAGCTTCCCGGTCACAAGGTGAGGGCTATAAAGAAGGAGCTCAGAGCGGTGATAGCGAAAAAAGCTATTTCGCTTCGGAATCTAGCCAGAGTAGTAGGTCTGCTAGCAGCCTCCATTCAAGCTATATTCCCAGGGCCATTGCATTACAGAGTGTTACAGAGGCTTAAAATCAGACATTTACGCAAAGGGTTGGTTTACCATCACATTGTGAGCTTAGATCTCGAAGCCATTACGGTGCTTCAGTGGTGGCTGGAAAATATGGAGGCTTGGAACGGCCGGGCCATATTCGGAGACGTTCCAGATCTGATCATAGAATCAGACGCGAGCAGGTCATGTTGGGGAGCAAGGTGCGATCATATCCAGACAGGAGGGAAGTGGTCAAACTGTCATGATGCCTACCTCCAAGGTGCCAGACAAGACCCAGCTACCCCAGAGGCAGACATCATGTCTTCAGGGAAGTCACAACAGCCACAAGTAGGGGCTCTTTGGACTCAGTCCTGGCGCCTTTGGTGCCAGGCTCATATCGGGCCACAGTCCTGGCGCAATAGGCGCCAGGCTCATAAGAGGGGACTTTGTGTTAAAGGTGCTTAGTGTTAACTTACCTGATGCAGACCATGCTGCAACATCCAGGCCTTCTGAGGCCTGAATGGGACTACTTTATCTTTGGAACTACTTAACCACACGGGTGTGGTCATGGGAGGAATACATACCTGAGAGGAAGGATACATACCTGGAACTACTTTGAAGGCTATTTAAGCCACGCCCAAGCAGCAACTCACGCTTCGCGTTGTTCTGCATCTAGCAGCTGGACGCTCACCGTGTTTGCTCCTGCATTCTGTCTTCTGCCACTCCTGACAGCATCCTGGAACACCTGCAAAGAGAGAAGAGAAGAGAAAGAAGAGTCCTTACCTGCTAAATCCGCATTCCGGAGACATCTCGCCGACGGTCCTGAAAAGGAAGACATCCATTTAAAAGCACATCGCATCGATCGCTGCAGCGCCGCATCTCACTCACCTGCACAAGGTACCACCACGTTCTACGGCGACATCTGGACCCGCAGCCACATCACCTCACCTAGGGGGAAAAAGACAAGAATAAAGGTGAGAGGGGAAAGAAAACAAGGAAACCTTAATTTCTATTACAAAGCTTACCTGTTGGGTTATTCCAACTTCATTTCGGGTCGGTGCCGCATCCTGGCATTTCCGGACCCCGGCCCCTAAGGGGAAAAAGAGACATCAGCGTTAGTGGGCGCATGAAAAGACGTTACCCAACGCCCATTAAAGACTTACCTGATTTCTTCTGGATTGATCTTTGTTTCGGGTCGGTGCCGCATCCAGGCATTTCCGGACACCGGCCCCCTATGGGGAAAAAAGACATCAGCGTTAGTGAGCGCATTGATACAAGGACACAGAGAACTCTCATCAAGCTCACCAGAGTCTCATTCTTCGGTTCCACAGCTCTTCTCGGAATAGTTTCCGCACCTGAAAAAGAGACAAAGAACAATTATTATTGCGGAATCATACTCATTAACAGAATCCTTACGGTACTATACCGGGAAAACAAAACTTGAACCCTCTACAATCAAAATCCCAGTGAAGCAACTGGATACAACGTGCCCCTGCATGAGAAGCAGGATGGAGAGCTCAACCTTTCAAACCCTAAGGTGAGACTTCACGTGGGGGCGCAGGAGGGTTTCGTAGAGGGGTGAGAAGGGAACGGGAGGCTTATACTTTCTCCCGCAGATTGTTAATATTCCCTTTTCACATACAGAAAGATATTCCTGCGAGCCAGACAAGCCAGATTCGAAGGTCCGGTCCAGTCCATCTTCCGGGTCCTGCGCTTCACCATTGAAGAAACAACAACACTCCAAACCAGACCTGCGCCTCCGTGGGAGTCAGGTGAGCGTAACACAAATGAAGAATTAAACCTACACATAAATTGCCTCGAGCTTCTGGCAGGCTCCTTCGCAGTCCAGGCATTTACGAAAGACAAAATAAGATGCTGCGCGCTGCTCAAGATGGACAACATTTCAGCGGTCCGCTACATCAACAGATCAGGAGGAACAAGGTCCAGGATGTTAGCGGAGCTTGCAAAGGACTTTTGTCATTATTGCCTGCAGAACAAGATCACAGTCACGGCAGAATATCTTCCCGGGAGTCAGAACAGTGTAGCAGACTGGAACTCTCGATATCTTGCAGACTCCAGCGATTCGAGGCTGCATCCTCAGGTATTCAAACTCTTGCAAGCGTTATGGGGACCCCTATACATAGCTCTGTTCGGATCCAGACTGAATGCACAGACTCAAAAATACTACAGTTGGAGGATAGATCTGGGGGCAGCGGGTACAGACGCATTTCTACACCCGTGGAACGGAGCAGTCCACTACGCCTTGCCGCCATTCGTAATGATCACCAGAGCCCTGGCGAAAGTCCGCAGGGACCAAGCCGAGCTAGTAATGGTACTGCCTTGTTGGAAAGCACAGCCCTTGTTTCTAGTAGCAGTGGAACTTTCTACGGATTCTCTGAGGATAGTTCTGAATCTGCCGGAACTTCTACTCGACCCGACCGGTCACTTCCATCCGATCATACAAGCGGGCACATTGCAGTTGATAGCATGCAGGGTTTCAGGAAAAGATGGCAATTGCCAGGAATTTCGTAGCTCGCTGCAGATTGCATCCAAGATTCCTGGGTGCCTTCCACTAGTAGGAGCTATAGTACCGCTTGGAATGGTTGGACACTTTGGTGTGTGGAACACAGTTTGGATCCTGTTTCAGCACCTCTAATACAAGTCCTTAACATTGTTGCCTCAAGGTTCCAATCATGCAGCGCCTACAGAATGATAGGAGTTTACAGGTCAGCGATCTCCGCTGGCCACCATAAAGTGGAAGGGACAGCAGTCTTACGGCTCCTCAAGTGGATCAAATTGAGAAGACCCCCAGAGCCTAAGTACTCAGTCTTGTGGGACGTCAGAGACGTCTTTCAGTTGTTCTTGAGGTGGCTCGAGAACGAACACTTATCCCGATCCCAATTATATGGGAAATTAGCTATGCTTCTATGCCTAGTGGCATGCAGGAGAGTGTCAGACGTTAAAGCGTTAGAAGTAGACAGAAAGATTTTTTATCCGGAAGGAGTAGCCTTTTCTATAGCCAAGAGAACAAAGACTGATTCTAGAGTGATTTTCCTACCCTTACTTTACAGAAAATAAGAAACTGTGCGTAGCGCAATGCATTAAAGATTACGAGGCAGCAACAGCGCAAATTAGGCCGCGTGGAGTAACCCAACTGCTTACAGCGCATAGGAAACTACACCATGCAGTAGCAACAGTGACTATAGCTAGATGGGGAAGAGAGGTGATGCAATGGGCCGGCATAAACTTATCCTTATTTGGCGCACATTCGGCTAGAGGGGCAATGGCTTCTAGAGCATTTGCAGTTGGGGTGTCGCTTCAAGACATTATGAAATAGCAGATTGGTCTTCTGAGTCGACATTTAAGACTTTTTTTTCAAACCAGTGTGAGATATACCGAACAGGGTGGTAGCAAGCTTTGAACAAGCATAATGCCAGCCTCCTGTCTTGTCATAGAATAAAGATTGCCCACGCTAATAGCTCAGGAAGTCTTCATTCTATTAAAGACAAAGAGGCGAGCATTATATCCCACCCAGAATGACAAAGAAGAACAAGTTACTCTCTTACCTGGTAACGTTCTTTCGATGGGATGGTCCGACGACGTATTCCATATCTATGACAGTAATCACCACAGCTGTGCTGCTTCGGAAAGTTTTCGGCATCTGCGTCCTGCGTCGATGACGTCGATGCGCCGTCCTCGAGGACCTCCTCCGACGGCCAACGTCATCCGATGTGATAAGTAGGACGCACGATGCCCGTAGCCTTAGTTGTAGTTTTTTCCCAGAAAGTGTGCCACCAGTCTTCTGCCAGTCTGACACACAAAGCCTTGCGGAAACGTAAGCTGCAATCGCATAAGAAATTCTGTAGCGGGGACGGTAGGGAGGGGGCGATATGGAATACGTCGTCGGATCATCCCATCGAAAGAACGTTACCAGGTAAGAGAGTAACTTGTTCTTCGAGGGGATTGGGTCCTCTGACGTATTCCATATCTATGACAGACTCCCAAAGCATTACCAATGCAAGAAGGTGGGAAAAGAATTTAGAAAACAGAAATTTAGAATGCCCAATCAAATTGCTGAGTAAAGGACCGCCTTGCCAAAGGCCGGATCCTGCCCCCGGATGGAACCGAGGGAATAGTGACGTACAAAAGTGTGTACCGAAGCCCAGGTGGCTGCATCACAGATGTTGCGAATGGGAACACCCCTCTGCAGGGCAGTAGAAGCAGCCATACCCCTGGTAGAATGGGCCCGTAAGCCGACCGGTAGGTCCTTATCCGCCAAGCAGTAACACTCAGAGATGGCCAAAATAATCCAGCGAGACAGTCTGTTTCGTCACAGCCTGTCCCAAACGCTTTCCAGCGTAACCAATAAAGAGCTGATCGTCCACTCTGACCCGGGACATGCGTGAAATATAAAAGATTAACGCTCTCCTAGGATCAAGCCTATGGAGCCTCTCCTCTTCCTTACCAGGATGTGGAGGAGGATAAAATGCCGGAAGAACAACCTTCTGGCCTAAATGAAATTCCAAATTAACAAGGGGGGGGTCCTGGGAGTCCCTCTGCCAGACATTAGTCCTGGTTACGAGAGACTTACCCAGAGTCTTTAGCTCACTATCTTTCACAGAGAAGAAATATCCCAAACATATCAGTCTTTGTCCTGCCCTGGGGCAGTCCAGCACCGAAATGCTAGGCAATTCTCCTCTGAACAAGAGTACCAACAGAAACCCCAGACACGTGTTTCGGTCTGGTTGGACCTCATCAGTAGGGTGGATGAAATTCCGACACCACCTTCGGAAGAAAAGAATGATGAACTTTAAGGACAACCCTGTCCTTATGAAACACAGAGAAGGGTGGCTTAACTGAAGTGACCGCAACTAAAAATACAGTTTTCAGAGTTAACAGTCTCAAAGGGCATGAATGCAAAAGCTCAAACGGAGCACCCATCAGAAACAAGGTTCAAATCCGAACCGGGCACCTGGAAAGGTGACGGAGGGAACACATTAGTGAGCCCTTTCAGAAACTGGGAAATTAAAGGAATTTTAAAATAGGAACACACTTCAGACAAGCGCTTAAATATGGACAGCGCCGCCAGGTAACCTTTAATAGTACCCACTTGAAGGCCCCTGTGGGCCAAAGAAAGCAAAAAAGACAGAACCATGGGAATTTTCACATGCAAAAGGATCCACATTCTTAACCCTCAACCTTTCAGAAACCAAGCGTGAAGGTTGAGGGACCTGAACTCTGGATGGAGAACCTGACCCCCCTCCAGTGAGAGCAGATCGTCTCGGTAGGGAAGACGACGTGTAGGGCAGATGGACAAGTCGTGAAGGTCCGAATACCACGTCCTCCGGGCCCACGCCGGAGCAATGAGGATCATCTGGGAACCGAACCTCCGTAACCTCCGCAGTACTTGCGGGATGACGGGGACTGGAGGAAACACGTACAGCAGTTGGAATGACCACTCCACCACGAACGTGTCTCCTAAGGCTCCGTTTGGAGGAAATTCCCACGAGCAGAACCTCTCGCACTTCCGGTTGACACTTGAGGCGAAGAGATCCACATGAGGGGTTCCCCAAAGGGCGAAGATCTCCAGGAGAATCTCCTGAGCCAACTCCCACTCGTGAGAGATCGCACTCTGCCTGCTCAGAGCGTCCTGCGTCTCGTTTTCGTTTCCTGCTAGATGAACTGCCGAGATCGAAACTTCCTGCTGGATTGCCCAGAACAAGAGCTGCATCGCCTCCCTGCACAGAGGAAGTGACCCTGCCCCCCCCCTTTTTGTTGAGGTAGTGCATGGCCACTGTGTTGTTGGTCAGGATCAGGACATTCTTTCCTCACACAGTCGGCAGAAAAGCCTTCAGGGCTAGCCTGACGGCCCTCAGCTCCAACAGATTGATATGGAGTCTGGACTCCAATGGAGACCAACGACCGCTGACTGTCAACTCGTTGACATGAGCTCCCCATCCTGTGAGGGATGCGTCCGACACGGTCGTCAACTCCGGCTAGGGCACCAAAATGGAGCCCCCCTCATCAGATTGCCTTCGTCGGCCCACCACAGAAGGTCCTGGGCGACCGGAGACGGCACCTGAACAGGGTCCGACATCCTGCCGGAGGACTGAGACCACTGGAGTTTGAGTGCCCATTGCAAAGATCTCATCCGCAACCTGGCCTCTGGCACCAGAAGAATGTAGGATGCCATGAGGCCGAGCACTCTCAAGAACTCGAACGCTGGGAGAGTCTGGGCAAGCTGAAACTTGTGCACCATCTGCTGAATGTGATGAGCTCTCACCTGGGGAGGAAAACACTGCCCCAGGAACGTGTCAAGCACTGCTCCGATGTACTGGAGCCTCTGAGTTGGTGCCAAACGGGGCTTCTTTAAGTTGAGGGAGAAGCCCAGCTTGTGGAGGGAGTGGCAGGTGACTGACAGATGATCCAGGACTTGCTCGGGAGAGCGCGCCCTGATCAACCAATCATCCAGGTAGGGGTAGACGTGAATCCCCCCTTTCCTGAGGTGCGCTGCCACCACTACCATGAGCTTGGTGAAGACCCTCGGGCGGAGGTCAATCCGAACGGCAGGACCCGAAACTGAAAGTGCGAGTCGCCAACTGCAAACCTCAGGTACTTCTTGTGCTTCGGATGGATCGGCACAAGAAAATAAGCGTCCTTGAGGTCGAGAGACACCAACCAGTCCTGAAGTTGAAGGGCCTGGAGGACTTGAGAAAGAGTAACCATCTTGAACTTGTCCTTCCTGAGGAGTTTGTTCAAACCGCACAAATCCATGATGGGTCTCAATCCCCAGTCTTTCTTGGAAATCAAAAAATAAGGGGAATACCATCCCTTGTTCCTCTCCGCTACAGGCACCAGTTCTATGGCGCCTTTTTCCAGCAGGGAATGAATTTCCTGCGCAAGGAGCGGATCCGGACTCTTCAAAGAGAGATTCCCCGGTAGATTGTCTTGAGGCGTCTGCCGGAAAGGAAGACAGTAGCCGTGGGTTATGATCTCCAGAACCCACACATCTGAAGTAATGGAGCGCCACTCTGCAAGATGCTGCGCCAGCCTTCCCCCAACCGGCGAACCATGGGACATGGCCCCATGACTGAGCTGAAGCGGCTGCGGCGTTGCCTGAGGGCAAAGAGGCAACAGCCCAAGCAGCCTTGGCACCTCGAGTACCTTGTTTTCTACCTCTGGCACTCCTACGGTGGCCCCTTTGACTTGCAGCTCCTCTCGCTTTACCAAAGGATGAGTAATAACGAAAGGAACCTCCCCTCCTTTGCTGTCCCCTAGGACGAAAAGGCGGAGGTTGTCGAACTGCAGCGCCCGGCGACTTCGCTGAAGCTTTGGAGACCTGCAACCTCTCAAGGCTCTCGTCAGCCTTGCTGCCAAAAAGATGTTCCCCGTCAAAGGGCATGTTGAGGAGCCGGGCCTGCACATCAGGAGCAAACCCCGACTTCCACAACCACGCAGACCTGCGTATCACGGTGCTCGCCGCCATGGACCGGCTGACGCAATCTGCCATATCCAAACCCGACTGAACGGCCTCACACATAGCATCCTTGCCATCCTGAACCATGGCAAGGAAACCATCCAGTTCATCCCCTTCGGGAATATGTTCAGCCGCCAAGGAAACACAGTTCCACAGAGTGTGCGTGAAATGATACAAGGCACAAATGGAGTTGGCCGCCTGAAGCGCCATACCCCCTGCAGAAAACACTTTCTTCGCCCAGCCGTCAAAACGCTTGTCGTCCCGATCAGGAGGGATGGTAGGGTACGACGCCTGCTTTGCTGGGGCCGTAGCCG
Organism: Ambystoma mexicanum; assembly: GCF_040938575.1. NCBI lineage: Eukaryota > Metazoa > Chordata > Amphibia > Caudata > Ambystomatidae > Ambystoma > Ambystoma mexicanum. Next base: position 170,871,410 of record NC_090924.1, on the reverse strand, counting down.
CCTGCACCACCAAACTCTCTGGAGTAGGGTGCTTGGATAAGTAGCAGGGGTCACTACTGGCTGGGCGGTATTTTCACGGCAAATACTTGCTCACTGCTGGGAGACTCTCCGGAGCAGTCTAAGCCGCTGCCACCCTTCTTTGCAGAGCCATATGGAATGGCAGTACCGGGTCAGTGGGTGGACCAATGTCGAGGATATCCGTAAGGTCATCCTGAACAAACTCCCCTGGGGGAGCAGACCATCCTAAGTACTTAGTGACCCATGACATAAGGCGCCGGTACAAAGAATCGGCATGAGTGCCAGGCTCAGGCCTACAAAACGCCACCTCCAGAGAGGTGTCCAGCCCACTAGCATCATGCAGGGACTGCCTCAGGTCCTCAAACTGGCTATGGCCTGAGAGAATCTCATCAGGCACCGTGTCAGGCACCATGCCATCATCCGAGCCCTCATCCACCTCTGAAATGAATTCCAGATGGCGGTAAGAAGGCACAGAACTGGAACCAAAGCCATGCTTGACCTTGGCCAGAGCCTTCCTAGGTGGTTCCCCCGAGCCACGGGGGACCCCCGTCGACACAGCCCCAAAAGGTGTCGGGGGCGTCGAGTGAATCGGCGCCGCAGTCGAGAGAATCGGCGTCAACGGCAGACGCGGCGCCGACAGCATCGACGACGTAGACACAGACCTCGAGGGAGGAGCCCGAGCGTGTCCCTCGACATCCTGGGCGCCGACGACTTCCTTGGAAGCGGAGCCTCGAGAGAGTCCGTCGACGACCTCAGCGCCACAGGCGTCGATGTCTTCCTCGAAGACTTCACAGGTTCACGCGGTCTCGAGCGCGTCGAGGCCCGGGACCTGGACCGGGCATGCCGAGAACAATTCCCCTTGTCCTAGCGGGACCTTTCCTGCGAATCGTGACGACCACCCGAGCCCGAAGGCGTGCGAGTGGCATCTCTCGGCTGATCACGACCGACCCTACTCGGAGGCGCGGACGGACCAGTGCTCTGCGATTCGAGAATCGCCAACATTTTCGTCCCGAAGGAAGCCCATTCCTCCGGTGTCGCATGCTTGGTGGGGTAAGCGACCCGCCGACGGGCGGAGTCCTCGGATGAGGACGGGGAAGGCGACCAATGATGGCGCTTCCGGGAGTGCCTCGAAGAGGCAGAGGAGTGGCGAGACCGACTCCAGGACCGAGACCCACTGGACTTCCGACGACGACGTGGAGAGTCGCCCCTCGAGTCGTCAGTCAAAAGCCCTGCAGACCTCGACTTCTGGGGCTTGGACACCTTATCTACCGATAACAACTTCTTGCGCTCCTGCAAGGCTTTCGACGTGAGCGACTGGCAGTCGACACAGTCATCCGTGTCATGGGCCTCCCCAAGGCACCAGAGGCAGGCGTCGTGCGAGTCCGTGACCGACATCTTGGACCCACAGTCCCCGCACTTCTTAAAGCCCGGACGCGATGTGGAAGACGAGGTAGACATCTTCACGAAGAATAACTTCACAAACAAATAGGTTCGAAGAACCGAGATGAACAACAAACTCCAAAGAGTCGAGGCGTACCGAGATTCACGAAGCGAACAAGTTCGCGGAAAAAACGGAATTGAGGCTACGGGCGTTGTGTGTCCTACTTATCACATCGGATGACGTCGGCCGTCGGAGGAGGTCCTCGAGGATGGCTCATCGACGCAGGACGCAGAAAATCTTTCTGAAGCAGCACAGCTGTGGTGATTACTGTCATAGATATGGAATACGTCGGAGGACCCAATCCCCTCGAAATGAACATTGTAATATATTGTATGCTAAGCTTTGTTCATTCCCACCTTCATGGTACCTTTTCTATTCTCACAGGGGATGACCAGAAAGCGCCTTGAAAAAGATGTAGACGAGAAAGAGAAGCTGTAGCAAGTTGTCCCAGTTGGACTGAGTGCTAACGCAGCAGAGGAACAGCTAAAGTTATCAAAGGTTTCAGAGTTAAGGACCGTTCACATGCGGATGTAGAACTCTAATAGCAAAGAAAGAGGAAAGGACATTGCATTCACAGTTCTTATACCCCTCGCTGGGTGCCGATAGGTGGACAGACAGAGGTCAGGACTACTGAAAGCAGGAGGATCATAGGAGTCGTGGTAGAGAACACTTCTATGAGATTTTACGATATGTGGAACTTGAACTTACTGTTTTTTTCTTTGTTACATCAGAAAATATTAAGTTAAGTGTTAAAATGCTGAGATGGCAGTATTAAAGAAAGATACAACATAATGCCTGCCTCCTTGTCTTTAATAGAATGAAGTCTTCCTGAACTATTAGCGTGGGTAATCTTTATTGTATCCTGTTAACGGTCCTCTAGCTTCCACGAGCTTACCCTGTTTGTTTGAACACAAAAGTAAAAGAGGCCCAGAAGAGACCCACAGCAACACCAGCGGGTCAGATGGAGACGCCAAGGCAAACCGGTGAGTTGGCCTGAAGCAGGTGACCCCTGGGCGCACCGAAGAAGACCTTTGGTGAGAATAATCATTTTGAATAACATCCATTGAACTTAGGTGAATTGGGCGCAACTCTCCAATTGAGGGATTGCAAATAGAGGACCATTGAAACCCGCATTGTCAAAGCCAGACAAGACTGATATACAGACAAATTGGGTGCAACCCGCCTACCCAGGGATACCAATTAGGAGATTATTGTAATCCTCATTGTCAAGAAGTCAGCACAAGAGTGATACAAAGGCAAATTGGGTACAACTCTCCCAGAAAGAGATGTTAAGTGAGAGACCAGCATTGCCAGCAGCCAAGAGGTTGCACAGTCAGAATGCCATGGCTGCAGGAGCAAAGCCCTCCTGGTATGAGAGACCAAGGGGAAGATAACTGTAACCTGCATTACCTAAATTAAAATGACAAGCAAGAGAACCATCATCCTTCTGTGGAATATTAATTTGGGAAGAAATGTAACACATTATGTTAAGAGTCAAAAGACTATCAAGAGAAGAAGTTGTTGGTTCAAATCTCCTCATTTCTGATTCTAGTTTGGCTAGTTTGGGAATAAGCATTAACACAGAGTACAAACTGTAGTAGTAGGGGTTTTATCCTTGCAGGTGAGTGCACCGGCAAAGGGGCCAATTATAGTTAGTCCTGGAAGGCGAGCATACGAGGATGAACAAGATGATTTAAAGTAATATGGTTCAGGTAAAAGGTTGTGGTGGAAAAGAAGTGTTGACTCCATTACCTTGTCTTGATAAACTGTTGCATTTCAGAATGTGATTGTTAAACCATCCTGACTAAAGTGTCTTTCTTTTGAAGAAGATGTATGATGTACTAACAAGTGCTCTGCCTTTTGAGAAAAGAACACTTGCGTTTGATTTGTGAATTCATGTTTGGAGAAGACTTTTGTTTTACCAAGCAACAGGTATTTGGAAGGAAAGACATTTGTTTTTCCAAGCAGGAGGTTGTGGAAACATCAACAATTGCCTTGATTTGTGAACAAGCCCTTGGAAGAGAGATAATCACTTTGCCAAGTGAAAGTATATGGGATGAAAAATACTTTGCATGCTACATTGAATGGAACTTTGTTATTTCACAGAACTTTCTTGTAACTGAACTTTGTTCCAAATATTCCTGAATTGATCAGGGGAAGGGAACCCAACACTGGTAACAAGGATTGCTGGTCACAATTTTTGAGTTCAAATTGATATGTTATTTAGTGGGATTTAAGACAGCCAAACAACTTTTGTATCATTTTATTGTATATGTTAGTATGAAATGTCAGATACATTTTGGACACTAGGTCATTTTCCTTTAGTCTTGGTTTGTTAGGCAAGGATATTATTGTTAGGTTAGGGAAAAATATGCGTTTGTCCCACTCCTTTTTATTTAATAAAAATTGTAACTTGTGAGAAAACTATACCTGGGTGTCTGTCTCACATGTCTGACCCCTCGTAGTCCCTGGTCTCATAGCTGCCGTTTCCAAGATTTCAGCCAGAAGGTAGGTTTGAGTGTGTTTTTGGAACAGATATTGGTTATTTAAAAGCGTTTTTCCAAAAGATTTCACTGAAACAAGGTGCAGTTCCTGTAGCCTTTCAATGCTCACTGTGTTGCCATAGAGTTAAGGGAGAAAGTTTCCAAGGAAATTCGGAAACTACTAGCTCAGGACATAATAGAGGAAGTGGAAGCCTCAGAGTGGGTTTCCCCAGTTGTCATGGTATGTAAGAAAATGGCAGTGTCAGGTTTTGCGTTGACTTGAGAGTTTTGATGTGGTGGTGGGCAAATGTCTGTTGCCTAAGATTGGAGAAATTATAGGAATGATGGCTGGGGCCAAATGTTTGAATGCTTTAGATCTCGCCTCAGCCTACCATCAGATTTGCCTACATCCCTTTTTTAGGGACTTTACGATGTTCATTACAGATGAAGGAACATTTCAGGTACAAGCAGATGCCCTTCAGCTTAGTATTAGCTACAGCGTTTTTTCAACGTATGATGCAAAAATTGCTGGGTGACATTGATAGCATCTGTTTTTTTCAAGATGTCTTGATCACTGGTAGTTCGGAAAAAGAGCATGATGAGAGGTTAACTGGGGTTTTTGAAACATTGAGTGGTGTTGGTTTAACTTTGCAAAAGAGCAAGTGCAAATTCAGGGTGGTTGAAATTTAAACCTATTGCACAAGCTGAATACAACAGGTGTTGCACCAAAAGATAGTTTAGTGTCTGCCATAGTGGGAATACGAGCAACTATGGACAAACAGGGTGCATTGTCATTTTTAGGCTTAAAAGAGTACCATTTAGGCTTAGTAGAGTACCATGTTAAATTTGGGGAAGGCTTTGCAAGGCTGGGAGCTATTTAGCTCCTGCCTCTACCCTAGGAGAGCCTGGCTACCTTGAAACCAACAGCTACCAGGAACTACTTTTGGCTCCCCATTCCAAGTGGTTCATTACAAACATGCATATGCAACATTAACTTTGAGTGTTTGAAAATGTTAATAAAGAAGAACTATGACACATCTAGGACACATTTAAACATGATGGAAAACACATAATAGCCAAAATGTTACTGTGCATCTCATTAGGAAGTTAGATTTGTGGTGCCATCCTCACTTGTTCAGCCCGACCAGTCATTAAGAACAAAATCCTTCACCTTGCTCAATTGATCATCCATACCATCAGCTCCCTTCAACTCATTTTCTGAAATGGAAGGTCCACAGGTCCAAAAATCTCCCCGTCTATTGGCCTCATTACGCGGTAGGAGGTAGCCATGGTGCTATTAGCACCATGACTACCCCTTTACCGCGTACCGGGTCCGGGGTCTCAGAATGGGCACTTACCGGGTCATTCCAACGTTGGAGGACCCGGTAAGTCCCCATTCTGAGAACCATTCCCCATTCCCATTTAAGCCCCCATAGGGCTCAATGGGAATGGGGAAGTAGCTAATAACGGTACCGCAATTAGCTCTGAAGTCCCTTAGCGGGTACCCTCCTTAATACCTGGTCAGACCAGGCGTTAAGGAAGGGACCCGCTAAGGGACCTCGGAATATGGAGGTAAGGGATTACCGGCACCCTTACCGGTGCCGGTAATCCCTTACCTCCTACCGCGTAATGAGGCCCTAGGTCTTCCTCAACGTCTATATCACCATCAACACAACCACTCTTATTTCTGGACAGAAAATCAGAAATTACATTCTTCTTGGCACTTCTATTTTCTACACTAGACTGATGTCCCTGTAATGCGGTTACCCATCTAAAGATCCTTTGAGACGCTCTATCCAAACCCTTTGAGTTGAATATACTGAACACCGGTTTGTGGTCTGTAAAAAGTGTGAAATTCCTAACTGTTACGAAATCCCCTCGCCTCGGTGCCTCCGCCGTATGGCAACGCTGGAGGTTACCATGGAGACGGGGACTCTCGTTCTCACAGTCCCGATTCCGTGGAAGTCATGTGACTTCACTGTCACGTTTACGGCGGGATAGGCTCCGCCCCCCTACACCTAAGAGGTGTTCAAAAGGAGCCCGCGGAGACCAGAACGCTGCTTCTAATTAGCGTTACTTTACCAGACTTACTTACCTTGTGCTGATCAATTGACCTCGGAATTCCTTCACCGACCCTTCTTTGCCTGTTCCTTGGAATTGTCGACTCGGCTTCTTCGACAGTGGTCTCGTCCGTCTGCCGAACCCCTTGCCTCCGGGCACCATCCTACTCTTTCCTTCCGCTGGCTCAGCAGAGTGTTTCCTTACCTCTACAATCCCTTCCAGCCTTGCGCAAGCGGCGCTGTGAACTCCCAGCCGCCCCGACCCTTCCAGCCTTGCACAAGCGGCGCTGTGAACTCTCAGCCGCCCAGAGATCTCTATTCATCACGTTTCATAGCTGCCCACGAAGAACTGCTGCCTTTCATCCCTAAAGTAAGACTGTTCATTCTTTTTCTATCTCCTTTGTCAGTACTGTTGTATATTCGTGGTTTGGACATTTTTCTCAGGATTGAGATTCGAGCTACCGTGCCTGCCCGGCTTTCCTTTGGATCAACTGAACTGGAATACTTCAACATCATAGTGATTACTGTGCACCTGAACGCTATCCTGAACCAGTGCACCATCCCGGACCTAGTTGCGTCCCTCGTGCCGTTCGGTGGTAGTATCCCATACTAATTACCTATTTTTTTATTTTATCCTGACGTTGATTTTTCCTATCTCTAACTCTCTCCCATTAAGGTAAGCTGTCCACTATATTCTGTACATTCTGGGATTCTGTATGGGCATAATTAAGGTTAACCCAACATTTTATTTTTTTTCTTTTCTTAGTAGTTGCCTCTCGACTACTCTTCTTGATACCTTTTACCAAGCCTTATCAAGCCTCCTTTTCAGGTATTGTTCTCTCCTGCAAACACCATACTTGTGTTATGTTACCCAATCATTGCCTTGTAACAGTGTTTCCTTTTTTCCACAGCTTGGTATAGCGGTGTGGGTATCTCCGCTCTTTTGGGTAACCAATTCCTTTGCTTGTATTATTAACTCAAACAACAAAGGGGTGTGTTGCATTAAAGCGCTCCTCAGGTTGAGGAGGTCTGGTTCTGGAGAGTTCAATATCTTGAACATACCAGCTTAGACTGAAGGCTTACCGGAGCTGCTCCCTCTACCCTAGTGTCCAAAGGTCGAGCAACGCCCCGGCCTGTTCAACTAGCGGTGAGTAACACTAACCCATAGAAACTCCTTGAATTTGTTTATGGACCAAGCAGTACATAAGGCTTTGTTCTCTTTGACGGAATATCTTTCCTCCACACCTTTCAGACACCTGGAGGCAAATGCTCTTATTTTCTCACTGCCATGTGAGAAAGAAGCCTTATGTACTGGTACCCCCCCGAACTACCTGAAGCCTAGGTCTCTCACGCTGTCCAGTCGCCTCAGATCTGGCTGTTGTATTACTGTTCTCTAAAACCTAGACCTTCCTCTAATTATCAAGGTGTCTCGAAAACCAGCTATTCGAACTACCTCCTGAGACCGTTTGAAACACAGCCCTCTCTGACTGTTCAGGTCCCAATGGAAGCGTTAAGCACTGTGTGCCAATATTGATCATCAAAATTGGTGAAACCAAGTCCCACCATCCTGCCACCAATACCCCGAGAACCCATCACTCCTTACCTTAACTGAGTCCTAAACCACCTGACAGCCGAACGCCTAGCATTCCCAAAACCCCCTGACAGAGAGCAAGATCATGCAACAATGGACACGGATACATAAAACCAAAAGCACCAAATAGAAGCAGCCTCAAATGCAGGAAACACCCAGACTAACATGGTTATCACCAGAACAATCTATGTAAGAGACAAATCCTTATATCTTACACCATACCTCGCGACAACCATAGAGCCTCAATACCTCAACGACACTGAAATCTCGAGACAAGCAAAAAATCCCCCCAAACACCAGGAAGAAAGACAGGAGCACCCAATAAGAGACTGGGATGACTCCAACCTCCTTACCCCATACATCACAAGAACAGAGGGGCACCATTGATGCCCACAACATACCAGACAAGAAGTCAAAGCCCTGGTAACCAACAACCCAACCATTAACCTAACAGACCGATTCAATGAAGAAGAAGCCGTCGCTGATCTTCAACCAATTGTCATCACTGGAGAAGCGCCACGATTGAACTGCCATGCTATCAATCTAGTGGACCGCTACAATGAAGAAGCAGTCGTTGCTGTTCTACATCCAATCAACATCAATACAGAAGCACCACGACTGAACAACTACAAACCAAAACAAGGAACAACCAATAAACGAAACCACTGTAATTTAATAAAACGCAAGGCCAATGTCGAAACATTCAATCAAAATATACAACCTCCTATCTGACGGAGGTATCGGCATCCTATTTGTAACTGAAACATGGCTAGACGACAACTACAAGATAACCCTCAATAACTACCTGCTTGAAAACTTGAAATGCATCCAAGCAAAACAGAAAAACCAAAAGAGGGGGGCGGTGGGACTGGCAATCATCCACGAGGAACACCTGGCTATCAAACTAGAAGACCCATTAAACATCAATAAATGCGAATCCTTAATACTACGCCTATCAGTAAATCCCAAAACAAACCTGAAATTCATACTGATATACAGACCACCAACATACGATGCAACCTTCGCAGACACCTTTACGGAAGCATTCAGCATCCTAGCCATCAAGCATAATCATAAGATCATCCTCAGAGATTTCAACATCTGGTTCGATGAAGAAACCTCAACCGCACAAAAATCTTTAACCGCCCAACTAGCAGCAATGAATCTACAACAACTAGTCAAAGGAGCAACACACTCTGCAGGCCACACACTTGACGCAATCTTCACCAATAAGGAACTCATTACCATGGCACCCGCAATTCAAATACTCTGGAGCGACCACCTCATCATTCCATTCATAAACACAATGGCCCTCATTACAAGTCAGGCGTTAAGGGTTTAACGGCGCCGTCGGCGCCGTTAACCCTTAACGCCTGATTAAGAGGTCCCGGGTTTTAATGCCTGCTTTTTGCAGGCGTTAAAACCCATGCCGCAAAGTGACCTTGGTGCCAAGTACGGTGCCGCAATTTGCGGCACCGTACTTAGTGCCTTTCCCCATTCCCATTATGCCCTATGGGGCAAAAATGGGAATGTGGAAGGGAAAATGGTGAATGGTGAATTACCGGCCCACTCACCTTGGAATGGGGCGGTAATTCTGCCATCCACCATGCCGGAGTCCGGCATGGACCATGGTGCTAATAGCACCATGGTCCAGCGCCGGACTTGTAATGAGGGCCAATGACCGCTCCAACAAGCAAGCAACAAGACAAACCACCGATCACCATGAAAAGAAATAAATTCCAACCTAACTGAACTTCTGGAACGCCGCAAACCACAAGCAACAATTATGGAAGAAGCTGACATGGACAAAAGAGTAGCCCTACTCCACACCTGGATCGTAACAACCATAGACACCGCCAAAGAAAAACCTTTAACTTCCTGACGAAAAGAACAATGGCAAAATGGTTCACCCCACTACTCAGTGCTATGAAAAGAAAAAAACGAAAACTAGAACTAGAATGGAGGATCAACAACCACACTGCAAATAAACTGAAATGTCTGCAACATATCCGCTCATACAAAAAGGAAATACAAAAAGCGAAGAGGAAACACTACGATAACCGAATCTTCAAAGCACCAAACACCCAAAAAGAACTCTTCAAAATCATAAGAAATAAAAAACCCACCGGGATGCAACAACACGCCAATACCATCGATGAAACTATGCAATGACCTAGCAGACCACTTCAAAAACAAAATCATTACCATCCAACAAACCATACAAAGCAGACCACGCGATCATACTACAGACCCCACCTATCCGCAAGATGAACATCCAAAAAAACTACGAAGCTTCCCCGAAATATCAGTGGAGACTTTTGCCAAACTGGTAAATCAAAGCAACAAATCAGGCTCTCCCGAGGACCCCTGCCCCCCCAGATATATACAAATCAATTCAGGAACTCCCATGGAATACCATAGGAATGTCCTCAACCTTTCCATCTAAACAGGTAAAGTGCAACACTCCTTCAAATCAGCATACATGAGGCCGCTACTCAAAGATACAGCAGGAAACGTTGAGGACCTTTCCAACTACAGACCCTTCTCCAACATACCGTACATAGCCAAACTCCTCGAAACTTACATATACAAAACAACCCAAGAATTCATAGAAGAGCACTGCCTACTAGACCAGGCACAAGTTGGCTTCAGACCAATGAGAGGAATGGAATCAGCTCTCCTCTCAATATGGGACGACCTAAAAGCAAATGCAGATTCAGACAACAGTACTGCCTTGATACTTCGAGACCTATCTGCAGCATTCGACACAGTCAACCACAACATCCTCATAACGAGATTAGAAGGACTGGGAATAACAGACACCGCCCTACTATGGATCAAATCCTTCCTAACAAATAGAACGGAAACCATATGGATGAAACCTTTCAAGTCCAACCCAAGAGACTCCCCATGCGGGGTACCACAAGGATCATCTTTTTCCCCACTATTATTCAACACCTACCTATATTAATGGAAATTATTATTATTATCTCTATTAATCAAAATCATCAAAAGACACGGCCTCACCTGCAACAACTATGCTGACTATACACAAATAATCTTTAAAATACAAGACAACCAAGAAGAAAACACAACACTAGAGAACTGCCTTTGTGATGCATTGAACTGGACAAACTCAAACCACCTCAAAACAAGGATAATGATTGTCACAGAAAATGGAGGAGACAACATCTACATCCCTTGGCCAAGAGAACTTGGTACAACCCCAGCGCCATCGTCGATTGTAAAAAAACCTGGGGGTCCTGATGGACAACAATCTCACTCTAGAGCCACAAGTAAATGCTCTACTGAAGAGATGCTTCTTTCTCCTGCGAGCGGCAAAAAGGATCCTACCGTTCCTGTCATTCGCCAACAAAGCACTTAGCATCATCACTCTCGTCATGTCCAAAGTAGACTACGCCAATAGCCTATACCTGGGTATACCTGGGTATGCCTGAACGACTTCTAAAAAAACTACAACGCATACAAAATGCGGCAGCCAGACTCCTTGTTAAAGTACCTCAAAGAGAACACATCAAACCCACCCTAAAAACACTACATTGGCTACCAATAAAACAACGAATAAAATTCAAATCAATGTGTGTCACGCACAGAGTGATATACAAACAAGGTGCAGAGATAAAGAGATAAATTACGCCTAAATCAGCCAACAAGAACGCTCAGATCAAGCAACAACATCCACCTGGAACTAAAACCCTACAACAAAGGAAACTCGTAGGATACTCATTCTCTCACCAGGCAACGAAAACTTGGAATAACTTACCAAAGACTATACGGAACACAAGAAACCACCTACTATTCAGGAAACTGCTCAAATCCTGGCTCTTCACTGCATAACTAGAAGACCCCTCACAAGAACACACACACAGCTAAAACAATGATGAATTAAGATACCGATCACAATTCCCACCAAGCAATCGAATACAAACAGAATCTAAGGAACACACTCCACAACATACCAAACGACACAATGAGAGATAGCCATGAGAGGAGGACACTAAAGACTGAATACATAGGCAGATCAAGACGGAAGCACTTAGACGATTCATCAATAACATCCTGGCCCTGTAGCACACCCGAAGTTCCAGCAGACCAATTTCACATAGAGAGCAAGGGAAAAGGGGCCTCCCGACCCCCTGCCCCGATACCTAAGGAGGAGAATAGACACACTCAATCACACTATACAAAGTTCATTAGAATACAACCGGGAGAACTCCATGCTAAAACCCACAATAGTCGGCCGGCCAAGAAAGGATAGTAGCAAATAATCCCACCCATAGTAATACAAATTAAATCGAACAAGATATGCCATAACCAGAATTCTCACCTCACTAACCCTACCTTCAAATCTCTGCATACCTAACTCACCCGAAAATTCACACAACCAACTCTCGGCCAGCAAATCGCACACACTTCACCACACCAACAACAAACCAACAACACATAAACAGCACCAACAGCACACAAGGTCTCGACCCAGTCCAATACTTACACCGAAGCTCAGCGCACCGTGTATATCAAATTGAAGCCGCCAACAGCACACCACCTCTCTCACTCTCCTACTCCCTCTTCTCCCGACTAACCCAACCCCGCCTGCCTTCTTCTTTTACAGATCCGCCAGAGCGCCTGGAGACCAACTCTGTTGGTGACGGTGTGCGATATAAATACCTTTAACATTTAACAAGCAGACAAAAAAAACTGTGTGGGGCATTTGCCCACAGATATGGATGTTGCAGTACTTATCACTAACATTCACCTTCCCTAGAAACACTTGTCAGAGGCACTCAAAAGATCAATTTGTCAGTCATTGTTGTGTCTCCTCAGAAAGCAAGGCCACATTGAACCCCGGCAGAGTCAAGAGTTGGCAATGCAAACTATGTAAAATCTTTTCTGTTAAAATGGAATTTGGCTCTCCGATCACCCAACCATCCACCCCCTAGGGCTCTTAAATTCTACTCCAGTAGCCACACTACAATCAAAAGGCTAACTGATGCAAGTAATAAAATTCACAGCAACACAGTGAGCAGGAGTAGTTTCACATCAATTTAAATAACACTGTTCATATTTCACAACTAAATAGTATGGATTCCACAGACTTCATGAAGATCAGTGAAAGGCGGCCATGCCAGAAACCAAAACCAAAAAAGTGATGGGTGGAAAGTTTAAAATCAATCTGAACCACTGCCATTGCTCTGGGCAACCATCCACACCACTGTTTTTAGCCTGTCTGTGCTATTGCAAAAGGGGTCCACCTATATGCAAATCTATCCGGTACTGCCACCAATGGTAGCAGCCCTGCCCGAACTGCCAGCCCAGGTCCCCTCTGCACAGAAACACAAGCAACCCCAGACATGTTTCAGCCTTGTTGGGCCCCCTCAGTGAGGTGCAGTTTGGTTCACTATGGTGCAGCTAGCAAGGGACCCACGTCTGGGCATACGCTCTCTCACATAGAGAAACTAAAACCAAAAAAGTGATGGGTGGAAGGTTTCGAATTGATCTGAACCATTGGCATTGCACTCTGGGCAACCATCCACGCCACCGTTTTTAGCCCGTCTGTGCCATTGCAAAAGGGGTCCACCCATATGCTAATCAGTCGGGCACTGCCACCAAGCCCGATTTCCATATGGTCTTTTCCCTTTTGTAATGGCTTGGCAGACGGAAAACAGTGGTCTGGAGGGTTGCCCATAGCAATGCCAGAGGTTAAGATTCATTCTAAACCTTCCAACCATGACCTTGTTTTCCCATGCCTGAATCCAAACACATACATGCAGGATGTACAAATATCTCAGACAATCTGCATATATGTGAGTACCCTTAATTTACAGAAGTAAATGTTTTGACATCTGCAACCATTTCTGGACAATCCTTATGAACAGCAGCAGCTGTCCCACCAATACACTCTTTCACTATATGAAATGTGACAGTTTGGCCCTTGTGGAAAACATTGTTCCTTGCCCCTTAACCACTGTTAGCAAACAATGGCATAACCTTCCAAACCATCAGAGCGTACAGATCATCCACTTTGGTGGGACCCAAACTGATGGATGTGGCTCCTGTAGTGGTGATCACTTTTATCTGCCACAGAGGCATCATGTTTGCTACAACTGCATCTTTTAAGTACTCTTAATTGTGCAACGTTAACCCACCTTGTGACTAATTGAAAGTTGGAAAGATGATTATTTGCTCTACATGAAAGCTTTAACTAGCCATTTGGCTGGGCTCTTGTGCCCATGATCTTGCAAATGTTTTGGATATGTCACAGATGGTCCAGAAAACACTGAGTGTCCAGGACGGTTCAAGGGTTTTTATTAAATTCTCTGTGGGGCCTATTTCCGTCCCTTTCTCGCTCGCCTTCCCATGCACCTCCTCCCTATGCGTTGCCCCTGGTTAGTTCTACTGAATGTTGACCAATACCTTATGCTAATGGTGTTTGCCTTTAATGCAGGCTCACCAACTCCTTCAGGGACTTCTAAACTTTCCTACTCTCACCAGATGTTCGTGTTCTAATGGAAAAGTTAGGAATTGTAAGATTTACCCGATTCCAATCACATGAAACTTAACCTCTTCCTTCTACTCTGCCTACTCCAGTCTCCTCAACACCAACTTCTTGTCCCTCTGATGTTGCGCTCCTCCTCTCTCCTGCCCCAAACCTTTAATATTTCCCGTTTCCCCCTCCTGCCCTACAACCACCACCATTACTACTACACCTCCTTCCTCCCACACTGATACTGTTCCTCCCACCCTAATACTCCCCTGTTATTACTACTCCCCTCCTCCTACTAACACTCCTCCTCTGACTACTACCTCTCAGTCACCCTTCTTGCCCCAGTACCCGTCTTCCCACATTCACACCTTGCATGGTCTTCTCTACACAAACCTCAGACAGGCACACTCACACTACAGAGCCACCATCACTCCTAAAACAATGCCTCAGCTGCTCCAAAACTTCTCCACAATCCGTAAATCCCTCCTTCCTCCTGCTAGTCTCTTGGTCACCTCCCTCCTCCTCTGACCTCCCCCGATGCACCCACACTTCCAGTTTCCTGTCCGCTACTTATATATCCCTCCCTAGATGAGGGTTGGTCAACTGTCCCTAACCAATCCCCTTGCTTTCTTCCCCTCCCTGGGCGTGTATATGCGGAACAATGCTTAAAAGTGGGTCTTAGTCCCACTACTTTCTCTGTGCGGGCTTGTGGGGTGGGGAAATCTGGCAGTGATGGAAAAACAAGTTCAACTTTCGTTTCTGTGGTCGTGTTGGTGGAGACCCCTATAGTAACTTCCCCTCAGGTTCATGGTGGTCAAGTGTTTTTTTCTTATATTCTGGGACTACCAGCTAAGCTCTGCTAGTCCAGTTTGTAGTGCAGCCACTTGGGTAGCTGCACAGCTTCTCTGTGCTTCTGGACACTGTCTCGCTCTCCAACTAAGTGCTCTGCTGTGGTGATCGGGTCGCTGCAACATTGGAGCTTCCTTTGTGCAGGTAGCTGCTTCTGTTTTTCCTACCTTTTCTTCTCACGCCTTGGTGATCCCTGGATTCTTTTCTTTCCAGGGCCGCGGGGGGGGGGGGGCTATCAAACAGAAATAGAACATTGGCAAGCTTATGCATTCAGAGGCAAGGCTGGTGTCATGGCGCTACTTAGAAACAAATTGGCACAAAGGAGGTGGGAGGGCAGGAATTGCAGTACTCTCTGCTGCCACCAGCCACTTCAGGGGTAGGAATGGCTCTGTTATAAACCCTTGTAGGCCACCCAAACCTGGCTGAGAGGGATTCCTGACCCCCTTTTCAAGAGAACATTTTTGGCCTTCTCACCTACATCAGGGAACTGGATGTCTCCTGCCATATTTATTCTCTAGATGGTGTTCTTATACGATTACTCGCTGTACTAAAACCAACCCGACTGGTTTCATATCCCACATTTCTGGGGATGCTCCCGTTTTGTTTGGTACGCCGTCTTAAAATAAATCTGAAAAATGACTCGGCCTGACAAACCAGTGGGAGCATCCCATATGGTGATGGGGATGAGAGAGGTTTTTAAAGCTGTTTCAGCTCCCAAACTATCACAACTATCACAATGTATATGATGTCTATTGAAGCAACCCTGGAGCAGATAGCATTGTTGTTAGCTCGCTCTGAAAGGGGCCTGGCCTCCAAAGTTTTTATCTTAAGTTGTTAGTGGTAGGGTAATTCTCAAAATGATCGACCAGTTAAGAGGCTCCACTTTAAATTGATAGGGAGATAGCTTTGTTGAAACCGAGCTATGACCAAGCATAAATCTTTGTGATAGTTTTGACATAGTAACTAGCAATGTGAGTTCCTATTCTATCTAGGAGTTCCAACAGGGCCATCTTAAGCACTTTTGGGGCCACGGGCACGGACATCTTTGGGGCCCCCCTCCACCAAACTAAAGGAATTAAGTGATCAAGAATATCTGCCCCACGCCCCCCAGCCCCAATCACAATCCATAGGTAGATATGCTGCCTCACAGCATTAAAAATAAGAATGTCTGCACCCTTTAAATCCCCTTACCCTCTTCATTCTTGCTCTAATCAGACTGATAAACAAGTACCATTTGAAGGCCAACATTATCAGTCTATGAAGAGGTTACTTCTGTTCTAGCATAGATAGAGGAGAATTTTTATCAATAGAATCCTGGAAGGTATGCGGCCTGTAGTATTAATGCAGGATTTTATGTAAAAGGTACATGTAACCCAGAATAGACAGAGAACTCACATTTGCTGCCTCACAGAATGCAAACGTGTTCAAGCAAAAATAGAGGAGTCCAATTGGAAGGAAGGAGAAATCTTCACATACCACAGCATGGATAGTGGATGACAATTACAAGCTACCAGGAAGGTGTCCGTATGCAGACAGACTGAGATTATAAGTGGGAGATGGTTTTCAAATGGTGTTGCCATTAGAGATCAAAAGAATAAAGTGCCTGTGGTGTGGAATATATCAATGCTCACTATTATAGTGGAAGCAACACTATAGCCTGTGAAACCATGAGTGAGGCTGTTTTGAAGATCATACCCTAGGAAAGAAAATCTCTCTGAAGGGCTGACCATTTTGAAAGTTTTAGGGACTGGCAATTTCAAGAGGCTAGGCAATACAAGATTAAATTAGGTGCCCAGCATTACACAAGCATTAGCATTAGTTATACTGCTAGAAGCCCGAGTCTCTTTACCTTTGACACTGCATCTGGCCCACGGTGATTAGTGTCAAATGCTGTCAGCCTCAAACATCTCCTGCCCACCGCCCTGGTCCCTCAGACTGCATCCCACCCATAGTATCTCTCTATTTGCTAGACTCTTTGCACTACTGTCTTATCTTCTCCTGGCTGTGCCACCAGGCACCTCCAGTGCACCTGCACTCTCCTGGCCCACTACCGAGACGCTCCACTCCTATTATCCACCAGCCCTACCTACCATGGCTGGCCCTAACCCTTACATAAACGACCCAGCACTTTGGATCCTCCACTTTGCCTCCAAACCTACACCAAACCGTCCTTGCAGTACTAGCTGCAGAAACTCTAGACTCGGCTCCAGAAGCCTTGTTCTGCGTATTGCCAGTGCTGTCTCATCACCGACTCACCCCATCACCACCCATGCCCGTAACTGGAGACTAGCCACTAGGCGTCACCTTCCACCATCCCATACCTTCGCTCATCTGAACAGCTCACCCACCACACTCCAATCTAACACAAATGCCCATCTAACACATCCAACACAGTCCACCCTCATTGATACCATCAGGAACACCTATCCTAGCATAGGCAAATTGAGACATGGCCGTCTCAGATCCAGGTCACACACCACCTCAACTTCATCTAACACACGCACTAGCAAAAGCATAACTAATCCCAAACCATCCACCCATTTTACACACACTACTTCATCCCCACACCAATCCGCTCCCCTCCCTAACGCCCCCTCCCCCTAAACTCCCAACAGAAAAACACACCAATCTACCACGAAAACTATCAAAGGCGCACTTATCAATGCCAGATCATTAGTCGTCCATGCCCTAGATATAGCCGACATCATCTCTCTCAACAAACTCGACTTCTAACCATTACGGAAACTTGGCTCCACGCAGCTTCAGGCCCCAGCTTAGCGCTAGCTATACCTAATGACTACACCATCTACCGCACAGACAGACAATCAAAGGCGGCGGTGTAGCCATTATTGCTAGAAGTTCCTTTAATATCAGACTCATACAAAATCAATCATTCCCATCTGCTGAACTACTCACAATCAAACTATCCGCATCCAACACAAGCACAATTACCACCCACCTCATCTACAGACCGCCAGGCCCCATATCCTCGTTCAACGACGAGATTGCTCTCCTGCTGTCCAACAACACTAAACCCAACTCTCAGACACTTATCCTTCGTGACTTCAACCTGGGGTATAACGACAAAAAAGTTGATAAAGCAAGCAGAGTCACCAATACCATATCAGAATTAGGTTTCACTCACCACTTATCGCAACCCACCCAAACCAAAGGCCGTATCCTCGACTGGATAGCAGACCTTAACTGCAACACCACCATCCTCGCCAACTCACCTTGTGCCTGGACTGACCACCACCATCAACAAAGACAAACAAACACCTGTAACCCTACCCAACGCTCCTCCAACTCTCACAAGAAATAGCAAAAACATCACAGTTGAAAAACTCATCCCTCTGCTCCACCCATCATTGACTTTACACCCACCATTACCAACCCAACTGAATTAGTAGACCTCTACAACACCACCATTCTCAAGGCCATAAACACAGTAGCATCACTTAAATTGCGGAAAGCCAAACGACGCACACACCTTAACTCATGGTTCACTCCTGAAATAAAAACTCTCCTGCAAAAATAAAAGACAAGCCGAATCAACTTGGAAGCAGTCCCCATCCGCCAACAACAAAACAGCCAACTCAATAGCCTCCATCAAATACAAGTGAGCAATCATCCAAACAAAAAAAAAACATGTACAATGAGAGAATCTGCAATGCCAAATCCAACACCAAAGAGCTCTTCAACATCCTGAGAGACCTAGAGTCTCCATCCCCTATACCAGACACATGTACCAAACACATCGCCTGGTGTACCAAAATACAAGAGGCCCTCCTTGGCAAAATTGCTATTCTACAAGCCAAAATCGAGTCTAAGAAAGAAAGCCTCACCTTCACTGACAATCCCATCTCTCACACCCACACCTCACAATAGGATAACAACAACCTATTCAAATTTTCCACCATCACTACAAAAGAGGTTGAAGACATAATCAACTCTTTAAAATCTTTGAAATGCAGAGGTGACATCTGCCCTGCCCCAGTTATCAAAGACGCGGACAATCGCCTTGCACCCTTCATCACCTCCTTAATAAATTCATCCTTCGAATCCAGCATAGTCCCCAATGACCTAAAGGACTCCTGGGTTTTACCGCTACCTAAGAAACCATCTCTAGACCCCAGTGTCCCCACGAACTATAGCCCTATCACCACCGTGCCCTTCCTCCTTAAGATCCTCGACAGAGCAGCCTATTTGCAGATCCAGAACCACCTAGAGAAAAACAACCTGCTAGGGCTAAGACAATCGGGCTGCCGCCCCATACACGGCACAGAGACAGCCTTGATCGACCTCAAGTCACTTATAGACAATCTCAAAGACAATGGCAAACTAGCCCTCCTTCTCCTCCTCGACTTATCGGCCGCCTTTGACTTGGTAAATCATGACATTCTTTGTAATCACCTAGCCTCAGCAGCTAACTTCTCCGACAAAGCCAACGCCTGGATTCAATCCTTGCTGAATAACAGATCGATGAGGGTCTTTGCTCCCACAGCCTCTGCCGCACCAGCCCCCATTACTTGTGGAGTCCCCCAGGGCTGCTGCTTTTCCCCCACACTATACAATGTATTCACAAAACCTCTCTTCGACATACTAGACCACCTGGGTGTCATCTACACGAATTACGCAAATACTCATCCCACTAACAGGCGACTATTCCACCGACAACACAGTACTTAACAATATTTACTCATCATCCAAGAATGGATGGCCAAACACGGACTCTGCCTTAACGACAAGACTGAGCTCCTTCTCCTAGGCTCCCAAGCCAGTCTTAACAAACTCGACAAACTTTATCAGACATTCACCATTGACGGCAACAACATATCTGTCTCCAACAGCGTAAAAACCCTTGGTACATACCTTGACTCTTCCCTCACACTGACAAGACAGATCAACACTATCTCATCCTAAACTGCTTACACATGCAAGCTTATCAATGCCAGCAGACCCTACCTCTCTACCTCCAACTGCACCACCCTAGCCAGAGCATTAGTACTCTCCAAAGTTGACTATTGCAATACTCTTTACCTGCGCACCCGCCAAAAGAACATCAACAAGCTGCAAATTATACAAAATAACGCACTAAGAGCAGCCATGAACATTCCCAAACACGAGCACATCTCTGCCACCAGACGCGACTGTCATTGGCTTTCTATACCTCAGAGAATCGAATATAAAACACTCTCTTACACACAAATGCTTATCCAACCAAGCACCCAGATACCTCTCAGACAACCTCACGCTCCATACACCATCCCGCCTAACCAGATAAGCCCGAATCCACTGCTTAAATATCCCTAGATATAAGCTCCAAAAAGCAGGCGGCACAAGCTTCCCAGTGCTTGCTGCAAAACTCTGGAACTCACTACCAACCGACCTGAGAGTCGAACCTTCTTTCCATCGCTTTAGACACAGCGCAAAAACTTGTTTCCTGGCCAAAGAAGCTTAAATCCCAGACTTATGACAATTCATTTGTATATACCGTATATCCTGCTCATTCTCAAATCGCACAAACATGTCGCTATCTGTATACTGTTTAATAACTGAGCCACAATGTATATTTGAGCTACAATGTGCATATTATCAGCAACTGTTTTTTTACAATATGTATTTTATCAGCAAACTGATTTCACAATGTTCGCACCGTATGTAATGTCTACATACTCATGCAATGCTTACCTATTCTTACCAAGACTGTAACATCAGAATAACACTTTTTCACTACTATGTAATCATGTCAAGCGCCTGGATGCCCCAGGGTCTAGCGGTGCGCTATATAAATAATAACCTAAACTAAACAAACTGGTCAAGGGGGGTGTATCTGAGATGTGTGCCAACTCTGCAATTTCTGCATTTGAACACTTTCATTACCAGTTCTTACCATGAACTAAAATAATCTCATTTTATAAAACTGATTTGGAAAGTACACAAATCACATTACCAAACATGACAAAATATTATAGAAGGGTGTAACGCAGAAAGATTCTAGCTGCATTCTCTCAATCATCAAGCAACGTATACAAGTACCAGAATACCAATCAGTTGATTTAACAGATTTAATCTGGGTCGGTCTTTTGTATTTTAAAGCTTTACATACTTCCAAAACACTGACTTGTCAAATTGTCATTTATAAACGTGCAGAAAAGCCTTTGACTTTTACGAAAATGCAAAGTGTTTTTTGTGTCAAACGAGCAGACTTTAAAATATGCTTGCCCAAGTCCTTCACCATCTGGTCTGCTCCCTTCTGTCTACCACCCTTCCACTCAAATGGCCTACATAAGAAGAAAGATCAAGTAATGGGCTAAACGATGCCAGCATGCGAGAAGGCAAACTTCACAGAAGACAGTACAATAATGTACTAGATCTAAGATGATTGATCAGGATCACTGTATTGTCTGCTGGTGGCAAAGCCAGGATACAAGCATGAATGCTTTGGTTCCAAATTCTGATACTTATTCATCTCTTGGAGTAATAGTTTATGCTCATTGTTGGAGGTGACTGCCTAGGTTTTACAACACCCCATCTGAACAAACTAATTTCTAGAGCTTCACTATAAGGATGACATGTTCGTTTTTATAGCAACCCCTATCTAGTGCAGGTATAATCGCACTGGTTGTGCTGCAAGACCAAGTACACATGCAGGCAGGTTTATAAACTTCAGACATAGGAAAGGCTCAGCCAGCCTTGCAGAAATGTGCTAGTCTAATCTTGCATAGGAACACATATCACTGCAATGAGTGCTTAACACACTGAGCTAACTTCTGAACCACTGTGGCACTCAATTTACCAGTATGCATTTCAAATTTGGCTTTTGCACGTGATCAACATAATTCCCACAGGAAGGAAAGAATGCTATAGGAGTTGTGCCGCAAGGAACACACAAACTATATATACCACAGTGAACACCGAAAGCATTAGATTATGAATTGATCGAGGCAGAATGTACTTGACAAAACAGGCAGGCAATAGGTTTAGAGCCTCAGCACCATGCAATACAATATCCTGGTGTGTGCTATTTAAGTCTGGCGAACAAAGGAATCTTACTTCTTTAGACCAGGCAGCCTTGTGGGGCCCCCCTCCAAGGTGGGGGCCCTCAAGTGCCCCTTTTGCCCTCCCATAAAAACGTCTCTGAGTTCCGAGTCTATTTAAGACACAGGAAAGTATTAGCCCTGCCTGCATGAACAAATGTGCTAAGATCTATATTCCTGCAATCTTTCTTGGATCTAGTGGTGCATTGGAAATGTGTTCCCTGCCCGTTGCTGATTTGGTCTCTCATAGGATCAAGCCAGAAGCATTTTCTGCTGAGAACAAATCAGCTCAAGATTGAGGATGGCATCGACCAGCATTACGTGGACAGAATTGTGTGTGTGAATCAAAGAAGACTGAGAGCAAGGGAACAGGGCATGAAGTCATAGGGATGACCTTGTAGCAATAGGGCAGTTGGCACAAGTTTTATAAATTCAGCTACAAAAAAATCCGATACGATACTGGGATTTGTAATATGTTATATTCCAATGTGTTGCTGTTAGTTGAAGGACAGGGCAGGGGCACATTCTTTCCCTTGGAAAAAATAATGTTATGATTTCTTTTCTTGCATCAGGGTCATTTCAAAGGTCTTAACATTAGATGGCAAACTCTGAGAGAAAAGTAGCATGTTTCTCTTTAAATAAAAAAACGAATAGGATTACGGTTGTGATACAAAGAGCGAGAATCCTAGCTGTGATTAAAGTGAAGTGTAATTGAATGATTGTGGATTGCATTAAGACAGAGAAACTTTCTGCAATGTTTCAATGGAAAAACATTAGCTCTCGATAGGAACATAGTTTTCTGTTATGGGCAATAATTTTAGACTTTGGACATATTCAGACTCAATACATAGATACAGTCACTTTCTGAAACGTGATCGAAATTATATTGTTTGACCATCGTCACATAGCTCAGAGGTGATGTACCCACTGCAAATACACAAATTGCTGGGATCGCATTTCAATAAAGGAGCGAAGAAATAAATACATATTTTACCATGAGCCCTTAGGTCCCATATAGACAAAACGATAATCGTCCACAGCGATGGCGTCCCAATACTCATTCAGCCAATCAGAGGTGAAGAAGACTGGTGTCTTGTAATCGTCCTGCTCCGGGAATTCTCTGTGTGGCCATGTTAGCAGAAAACAAAAGTATTATATACTGCTATTTATATATGCTTTTCTAAGTATGTTATTTAAGTATTCCTTAAGAAAATATCTGTAGAACAGACACAGAATAAAGACCATGGCGCCAATCACAATTCAGCAAGGCACCAAAATCACACACTTATGCACGTTAAAGAGCTAGCCAAACCTGTTCAAAATATAGAAAAGTAAGCCACTGAGGCATCAATGACAAGCCATCTAAAACATAGGTATGTGCACAGAACTGTAACATTTGAAAGAAAGATCTGCTGTATTACAATGTGCAATTGATGGTAAAACAGGGGAGAGACAAATTAGGTTCTCTAATGTTACCAAGCGATGGAACAGGCCAACAGACCTTGGTGATTCTGCAATGTGAAACAACGCAAAACCAATCAGGCTAAAATGTACTTAAGTAGTGTTAAAAACAAGAAACGATGTATGTGTTGCAGTACTACAGTGTGAAAGGGTTGATGTGCTTTGCACTTTTTCCCAAAAGGTGTGAGAAGAACCTCACCCTTGAGAAAGAACAAGGCCACATAACTGGTTCTCTGCTCTTCTATATCCCTGTTTCTTTCATCTTGACCAGCCTGAATGTATTGTACATTTCATATATGCATAATCACTTTATATGGTAAAATTCTCATATGCTGGCATTTCAATTGCTTCAATGAGTACTATGAATTATGCTGTTTGTGCTGAATAATGTGAGGCAATTTCTATTGTATGGTTATCTGAACTCCTTTCTCCTGGTGCCACATATATTTCACTACTGCTGCGCCCATGTGCCTTTGTACACTTTTCCTTGTCTATACCCAATGTCCCACCTCCATATAGTGCTTTTCCAGTATCAAGGGTGTCTTCATCAATCCTGCTGAATTTGTCTGGCTTTCCCCCATATACTACACAATCATAACCTTTGTCGTCAGGTCCTATTGGCTTTACGGTGAGTGTGGATTTACGGTGAGTGTGGATTTGTCTCTCTTGAGGTTGGAAAATACTTCATGCTTAATGTACAAAATGAGTGGACATTCCATGATAATAGTGGCATATTTCTGTACTGTAAATGTTGTTGATGCTACTGTTTGCTCACTTATGAGGTGTTCTTGCACTAGAAGGGCACTATAAACAGACATTTATGTTTCTGTGATGATCTTTGTGTCAGTTCTGCTGTAATTATTTGGCCATTTGTGTGTAAAGGTAGGAGATATTGCTTTTTATAAACTGGTGTTGCTAATTCAGGTGTACTGCTGACTGCCATTTTGAAATCTTCAAGGCTTTCTACCATTTCCTCTGTCCATACAATTGTATCCTTAATTTTCTACGTTTCCTTATGTGTCTGCAATAGGTATCTAACACGTGTCAAAAAATGGAACCCCCCTGTGTGGCAATTATTCCATTCTCCTATGCATTGCTGTATCTCCCCCATTGTGTTGTACTTTGGTGTGTTTTCTCATTGATGAGGCTCTGTCTGTGCTTCTCTTTCTTCCTGTTGCATATATCATAAGACCTATGCATACCATTTTTTCTGG
Source organism: Ambystoma mexicanum (assembly GCF_040938575.1). NCBI lineage: Eukaryota > Metazoa > Chordata > Amphibia > Caudata > Ambystomatidae > Ambystoma > Ambystoma mexicanum. Next base: position 170,846,748 of record NC_090924.1, on the reverse strand, counting down.
CAATATTGTAACTCGTCTCTGTCCACCTTGTATCCTTGGTCTGCTACTATTGTCAGGAGTTGTATTGTGTCCTTTCTACAGTGTCCTTCTGTGGCGCTGCGCTGTATGCTAATGAGTCATCTACATACTGTAATAATGTACTGTCCATGCTGATAATCCCCAGTCCATCTGGATGACCCTCTTGAGGATGCTAGGGGATTCACAATACATCTGGGGTAACCTAGTGTGTTGGAATTTCTTTTCTACAATAGGAAAATGCTGTCAAGCATTCAAATTCTGTATGTAATGGTATGGTGATAAGTGCGTTATTGAGGTTTAATACAGGAAAGTAGACTGCATTTACAGGTATGTTTGAATAGTATTGCTGCAGCGTTTTGCACCAATGTATATTTGGCTTCCACTACATCGTTTAAGGGTAGAGATTCAAAATGAATCTCCTTGATCCCTCCTTTGATGCTTCAATGGTATATAAGACACTCCACAGCCATCCCGTCAAGAAAGTATTGCAGCAACTAACCACCGGTTAGTGATAGTTTAAACCAAACTAGATTTGCCACAACCAGGATTTTCACCCCACTGGCTCTGCTTTCAGATCTCTTTGTGCCTAACTCACCCGAAGATTCACGCGCCGACCTCTCGCCCGGCAGTCCGCGTGCTTTTCGCCACACCGCATCAACAATAAACTAACAATGCTTGGACTGCGCCAACAGCGCACGTGGTCGCGCCGCGGTCTGGTGCTAACACCGGGCATTGCGCACGGTGTGTGCCGGGCTGGGGCCCGGCGGCGGTTCGTTTCCGTTCGTGTTTTTTTTTTTTTTTTTTTTTTCTCTCCTCTCTCTCTCTCCTCTCTCTCTCTCCTCTCTCTCTCTCCTCTCTCTCTCTCCCCTCTCTCCCCCCCCCCCCCCCCACTGGCCGACCCCCTGACCCCCTGCTTGCTTGTGGAGCCGCCGGAGCACCTGGGGACCGGCTCCGTTGGTGGGGGTGCGCGATATGGTTGCCTTTTACATTTAACATGTAATTGTCAATGTTAGCATGCTGCCGCACTTATATCGAATTGTGAAGATTACTAGGTGCAGCACTTGGCTGGAGTTAGGGATGTTGGCATGTCCCGCATTTGGATGGAGTTCTGGAGTTCTGGGCGTTGGCCTGAGTCGCTTCTTGATGGGATCGTGGGGGTTGGAGGGTGCCACACTTAGGCAGAGTTGTGAATGTTAGCATGTTAAATATCATATAACTCACTAACCAAAAAAGCTCAACATCTCTGCATACTTATCTCACTCAAAAAACTCACACAACCATCTCTCGCACAACAACCCGCACGCACTTCACAACACTGCAACAACACATAAGCCGTACCAAAAGCACACGAGGACCGACAACGAACCGATACTCGCACCAAAGCTCAGCACCCAGTGTATACCGAGTTGAAGCTGCCAACATAACACTACTCCTCTCACTATCCTACTTCCTCTTCACCTTACTAACCCACCCCACCTTCTCGTTTACAGATCCGCCAGTGCACCTGGGGACCAACTCCGTTGGTGACAGTGTGCAGTACAAATACCTTTAGCATTTAACATATAACTGTGCTGCAAGATGACTCTAAAGACACTGTGATGCCTTAGTCAAGCAGTGCTTTGATTGTGTCATACATTCCTTCAGCTGCTTCTTTGTATAATGGGTATTGCTTTTACTCTAGGAAGTATGATACCTGTTTTTATTTTCCATTTTCCCTGTCCCTATGCCGGACAGTCACCCTATGTCAAGTCGATTGCTTGCCCTCAGTCTACTAGGTACTTGCGCCAAGTTCTCATGTGGTTGTGTTGATGAAATGGTTGGTGTCACTACTGTTTGTGGGACTCACCTGTGTTGTATCACCAAATGACAAGGTATTCCAATTTCAAAAACGACTTCCCCATCTGTGTCCAAATTTGCAAATAGCTGTTCATCAGTTTTTCTTTCAGTGGTAGTGTAAGGTCTGTGCATGATACGCTTCTTCACTCCATCCCTTCCCCCATCTGTGCTTATTGCAATGACTGTGCCTTTCCTCATTACTAAATCATTGTTAAATGTGAAAATTGTTCCTGGGGCTTCCACATGTGGTTTGTCCGGTCTAAATAGCAATTATACTGGCAAGCAAGATCTCACAACCAAAAATGGTAACTGCATATGAAAATAGTTCCTCATATAATGGTAGTGCACTAATTGTGTTAGCGCTGAAAAGTGCCTGTAGCACCGTGTCTATTCTGTTTTAATGCAAGTCTGATAATAAAAATCACAATACCTTTGTCAGTTAATGATATGGTCTAATTGAGCTTGTTAAGGAGATCCCCTCCTAATATATTAACTAGTGTATCAGTTCTGTACAATGATGGTGCAACTATGTCCTTATTTCCTATACTGTAGGGTACATCTTCTGTGAAAGAAACCCTTACAATTTCCCCAGGACTGGCACATCAATGTCTGCCATGTGCTGTCCTATTGTGTATAGGTGTTTCTTAAAATAGGGAAGTATTGCTGCTTGTTATACTGGCTCTAGAGTAATGTACAAGTGTTCCTTGCGGTAGGGCATTCTGTTCATATGGTACTGAGATGTCTAGGATGGGGTTTGCTGTGTAATGTCCTGAAATGCATTAAGTGTGATGTACTGTATGGATTGGCCCTGTGTGGGTGCGATCATTTGTATATAATGATAATGATGTGTTATTTTATATAGCGCCTTAATCCAAAGCGCTTTACAGAGCACATAGTTACGTACAATATCACCCGACCGAAATTGTTACTCATTTATCGACCTCGGAAGGATGAAAGGCTGAGTTGGCCTTGCCGGGATTCGAACCTGCAGATCACGCTCAGATCGCAGCAGTGAGCGCTCAACCCGCTGAGCGATCTTACCGGACTATGTCCGACATTCTGGAGTTGGTCAAACCCAGGGGCATAGATTGGCAGGGGGCTGCAGTCTGTTGTGGGGCAAAAAATCCCTGTGATGTTCTTAGGAAAGAGTTCATAATTGTATGCAATTTTCCCTCAATGTGTCAACCCCCAAACTTTTCGCTGCTGTTTAGACACCATTGACTGACTTCGCTCACTTTTTATGGGGAAACTGACATGCCCTTAAGACAGTCAGACCTGGGAGACATGGTTTCCCTTAGTCCTTTCCTCATGTTGCAGCTTTTGTGCAATGTATCTTACCATACAGCACACTTGGATCTCTAGTCATTTCAAAAGTCCCTAGAAACTCTTGCTGGACTTTTTATGAACTATGCAGATGTGTCATGGACAGGACTGGTGGCAGCATGGTTTTGCATTATTTTTAACCCTTTCTTGCCATGTTAACCGCATTAACCGCGCTTGGCACGAATAGGTGGCCTGGCTCCAAAATGGCCATGCCACAAGGTTCTTTGTCCTGTCCTTTGGCCATCTTGCCCCTTCACCTTCCCCAGGTCGAGCCGACCCGGGCCAGTCCTTATTTGGTCATGCACTTTCCCGCAAATCCCAATGCTTTCACGGACTTCTACATGCCTTGTGTGTTTGCCTCCAGGATGTGGGCTGGAAGGTCTGATTCCAATACACATCCTGGGTGCCAGAGAGTCTGGAGTGCCCTGAATGCCTGGGACCACAGTGGTCCGTGATTGATCCACTTATGGAGTGTGCGTTTGTGAGCAGATCTCCCATTGGGTCCTCTCTGTTTTGGCACAAAGGGAACTTTGGATAAGAGGAGGCTGAAAACACAACTACCATGTCGATCTCCTGAGTTCACGCCGAACAAAGGATAGGAGCCAAGTATCCTGCAAGAAGAAGCCGAGTCGAGGAACCGCTGGTGACCCGCTGGAAGGATTGGCACCCTGAGCCCGCTATCGTCCCGTGTAATAAATGTGTCAATATTTTTAATATAACACTTGTCTGGAGTAATTTGTAAGTGTCCTTTTTTTGTATACTCATTGAGGTCTTTCAGTCACCCTCACCCATCCTGAGACTTAGTCTTGACCGCCTACCATAGCTACCCTGATTGGTCTGGCTTGTCCAGAGGTTACCCTGTTCCAAGAAACTAGGCTGGCCTTCCGAACCTCTGCCCCTCCAGGACAGAGTTCAGAAATCCTTCTTAACAGGTGTCACGTTTGTGCAATGTGGAGCTGGGGGTTCTCCAGGACAACATTGCATATGTCAACCTCTAGATTGGTGTCCCATCTTCCTGCATGGGCAACATGTCCCCGCAAAGTGTGATCTTAATTCCCCAAATCCTTCCCCTGCCCCCTCTGTGAGTTGTGTTGTGCTTGCTGGACCCGTCCCCTATCACATCTCAGATTTTTTTTTTTATTTGGGCCCCCCACAAACACCTGTTTTTTTCTCCACAATAGTCTATATTGAAAGTTTTGATAGAAACGTCAACACATCTTTATGAGGCATACATTCAGTCAATTTTAACAACACAAAGGAAAGCCCATGCCCTATGCCGCCTCCTTCTAGGAATCAACAATAAACAGTGCCCCCCCTCACTTACCTTTCCCCCCCCTGGTACCATCAACCTCTCACAAACCCTCCTTCTTTAAACCATTATTCCCCTGAGACTACTTAAGGCGCTAACCATTGGCACTAGGTCACTGCGCTGGTGTCCTTTATTCTCCCGTTTCCTTAGTACTGCCGGCCCCGTTCACTGCTTCTTGACACGTAGAGTTCCATGCCCCTTTTCTCATCCTCTCGTCTCACCCTCACACTGCCTCTCCTCAGACCTCAAGTATTTATCAGCAAAACTTCCCCACTCCACCGTCAGTGGGCCCGCCCAGCGGTGCAATCCCACTGTTATCCGTTCCATCACAAATAGATTCTTTGCCACATTTGTCCACTCCTTTTTATCCAGGGTGTGGGGGCTTTTCCATTTTGTGGCAAGACATGCTCTCACTGCTAGTAGTAAGACCGAGGTCATCCCAGGCAGTCTGTATTCCCCTTCCTGCCCCTCCACTCCAAACAAGACTAACAAGGGGAATTTGGCCTGGCTGATCCCTTCCACCTCCTTAATCCACCCCAAGACTTCAGACCAGTAAAGTTGCACCCTTGGCAGCCCCACCACATGTGCTAGTACTCGGCCCTAATTCCACACTCCCGCCAACAAAGTGGCCTGACATTTTGGTACATTTTTGCAAGTCTGACCGAGTTGAGTTGCCACCTATGCAGGAGCTTGATGCCGTGTTGTTTATATGGACTTGAAATCGAGGTCTGGTAGGCACCCCTACAGAAACTTCCCCTCAGTGCAGGGTCTATTCTCCCTTCCAGATCCTGTTCCCACCTCTCCCTCAGCTTCTCCGTTGACCCATCCCCACATTCTACGAGGGCCCCTTACATCGCTGAGATCAGCCTCTTCATATCCGTCCTAGTATCCAGGAGTTTTTCAAATGAAGTTATGTCCCGCCGTATTTGTACACTCAAGGCCCTCTTGGTAAGTACCCACTTCAGTTGGAAATACAGGAAGACAGATAGTTTACCTATACCCAGAGCCTCCTCCAAATCAAGTATATCTATGAATGTGTCCCCCCTCCACAGCTGGCCTATCCTCCGGCTTCAAACCATGTCTGGAATCTTTCCGGATTCAGAATCGCGGGACTCCCAGGACCCATAGATGTCCCAACGGGGAAGGCCACATTGTGACTCCCCTCATTTCAGCCCCTCTCCTCCAAATGTCCCATATGGTCCCCAATATAGGGTGTTCCCGGATTCTACAGGGGATTCGGTCTCTTGGTACCCATAACCATTCCCCTACCGTAGCTGGTCGCATGTGACGGTTGTCCGGTGTGATCCCCTGGGCCCTAAAATGTGGTATCAGAAACCTAAGTTGGGCTGCCTTGTAGTATCGTTTCATATCTGGCAGACCCACCCCACCTTTTCCCTTGGGAAGCACCAGTACCTCCCATGCTACCCTGGCCTCTTCCACTGCCACAGGAATGCTTCATCTCCCAGAAGGAGTCTGGGATGCGTATAGGGAGCATCTGAAACAGATACAAAAGTCTTGGGCGGACAACCATTTTTATTGCATTAAGTCGCCCCAACCATGATACTGTAAGCTTTCTCCACTTCGTCAGGTCCAGATCAATCGCGGACTTCAGAGGGGTGTAATTGGCCTCAACGTGTTCCCCATGTCTCTGGTAAGACTGATACCCAGGTATCTTAACGTCCCCCAACTAACCTGCATTCGCAGAGGTGCAAATCTTCCCATGTCACCCTCTTTATCCCTGTCCAGTGGGAAGAGGATCAATTTGGACTCATTGATCTTAAGCGCGGCGAGTGCGCCATATGAGTCTATCTGTTGAACCGCTCCCCGTTATGGAGGTCAGAGGGTTCACTATATGCAGCAACATGTCATCGGAGTCTATGGCGAGTTTGTATTCCTCCCCTCCTACACGGATTCCCTCCACTCTGTTGTCCTCTCTAATCCTCTGGGCAAGGGGTTCCAAAAAGAGTGCAAACAAAGAAGGGGAGAGAGGACAACCCTGCCTGGTCCCCTTACCCAAATCAAACCACCGGGAGTATCCACCCATTCACTGTTACACAGGCCCTTGGCAAGGTGTACAATGCCATTATCCCATGGAGAAAGCCACCCCTATACCGTATTTGACGAGCACTGCTTTGAGAAATTCCCATTCCACCTGATTAACTGCCTCTTCGGCATAGATCGAGAGAAGAGAGGGATCCCCACCCCATCCGTGGGCTTTGTGCATCAGGTGCAAAGTCTTCCTCATTGTGTCCGCCCCCTGTCTGCCCCTAATAAAGGCCACCTGATCCGGATGTATTAAACGGAGTATGTAGCCCTTGAGTCTCGCCGCCAGCACCCGGGTGTATATTTTGGCATCTATATTGAAGAGGGAGATCAGGCGATATGCGCCACATTTCTTGGGGTCCCTCCCCTCCTTTGGTATCACTGAGATTAATGCCCTCGAGAAAGACTCTGGGGTTGTACCCGTCTTCATCACGTCAGTAAACAGTTCAGTCATAAATGGCAATAAGACATTGAGGAAGGCTTTATAAAATCCTTTGGTGAACACATCGTCCCCCGGGGCTTTCCCCAAAGCCAGTCTCCCTACTGCTGTACGAATTTCTTCTGCTGTTATGGGGGCTTCCAATGTGGCTGCTTCATCTCCCTTCTGTCTGGGCAGGTGAGTATTCACTAAGTACATCGTATCGCTCCCGTGCCTGGGCTACGGTTCGATTTATATAGGATCTCGTAGAAGGAGGCAAATGCCTCCTGGATCCCCACCGTGGATGCCTTTTACCTACCTACCCCTTCTATTTCTGCCACCCTTCTCTTTGCACCATGCCCTCTTAATCTGGCTGCTAGGAGCGTGCCTGCCTTATCCCCTTTATAATAGAATTTCTGTTTAAGAAATTGCAGGTTGCGTATTATCTTCCCTTCCTCAAGGAGCTGCAGTTCCTCCCGTTTCCCCCTAGCCTCCTTAATACTCTCCTCCCTCCCCCTTCGCTAGTTTATCCAGGTTTTTTATCTCCTCCCGCAGCCTATTCTCAATCAGTCCCTGCTCCCTTTTCTTTTGCGCCCCTTCCATAATCCAAACCCACCTCCAAGTTGCCTTCCCCGCTTCCCACACCGTCCTTATATCCACCTCCCCTGTGTGGTTAGTGATGAAGAATTCCTCGATTTTCCTAGCTATCTCCTGTCGGAACACACAGTCCTTCCATAGAGACTTGTTGCATCTCCATTTGGCACCCCCCCTGGGTTCATGCCTGTCCAAACTCAGGTCCGCTGTCACCATATCGTGGTCTGATCAAGAGGTCGGGTGAATCTCTGCATTCAGCGCCTCCTCCCACAGACCCCTCGAAACATACACATAGTCTATCCTAGTAAAGGTTCCGTGGGGTGGTGAGTAAAAGGTGCATCCCCTCTCTTGTGGGTGAAAGTAGCATCACTTGTCCCGCAGCCCATATAATTCAAGGGTCTCCTGGATCTCCCCATAGCCGGGCCTTACCACCTCCTGTGCCCTGTCCTGCATCCCCTGCCTGTCCCAGTTCATGTCCGCCCATATATTGAAGTCACTTCCAATGATGAGGTGTCCCGAACCCTCCACCATTATTTTCGGGAGGATATTCTTTAAGAATCTCAATTGTCCTTAGTTGGTTGCCTACATCGTGGGGAACGTAAAACACACCTTTCTAATGTTGCCCGAGACCAACAAGGCCCTCCCCTCCGCATCTGACCACACCTTGGACACAAATAGGATAACCACCCCCGCTCTCCTTACCGGACCCAACCCCCAGTATACATGGCCCACCAAACCACTGGATATTCTTCTTTCCTCCCCCTTGCAAAATAAGTTCTCCTGGAGAAACATAACATCCAGCTCTACCTTGCGAAATTTCCTTGCAACCAGAGACCTTTTAGTAGGGGAATTCAGGCCCTTGACGTTAAGAGTCCCAATCCTCAGCAGGCTCCCTTGAACGCCTTCTCTTGCAGTCGCCATCATGTTATCCCATTACAGACCTCTCATCCTTGCCATCTGGCTAGCCTTTTCCTACCAACTTGAAATATGTCACCAGGAAATAAAACAAAACCAAACGAGGTCCCTAGTACCAGTCTCCCCCAACCCCCCCTTCCGCCCTGAGCGGCTCCCGGCCCACCCCAGATATCATCACTAGGGTGAAACCGAACCACCAACTGGGCCCTTTAACACAGGTCCCAGCTCAACAGACCCCTTTTTCTCAGAGACCCTCTCCTCCCTCCCCCTCTTCATTTAACACCCCTTAACCTCTTCCCCTCAATCTCCCCGGATGCAATGGCCACCCGATGCCTGGTGGATAGTTTTGAGTCGCTTCACATCAGTCAAATCCCACTCCGTCTTTCCCCCCCATCCGATGTCCTGCACAAAGAAAAAAGATGAACAAGTTACTTATCCTTGGTAACGTTCTTTCGACTGGATGTTCCTCCCATGATTCCTCATCTTTGACACTTGTTGTCCAGCTTGAGCTGCGTCAAGAGTGTTCTTTCTTTTTGACAGAGGGTGCTGCGCGTCGATGGCATCGAGTCGATGTCCCTCCATCGAGGATGATGTAATCGAAGGCATACATGGCACTTGCAGCGCCCGTTGGCCTCAGTTCTATTTTTCCTCCTCTTGCAGCAAAGAGACCCGTAAACACGGGAGTGACCGCACTCAGCCTTCAGGGAACGGAAGCTGTAATAGTACAGGAAATTCTATTGAGGGGTAGGATGGGAGGACAATGAGGAATTTGTGGGAGGAACATCCAGTTGAAAGAATGTTACCGGGGTAACTTGTTCTTCGAATGGATTTTGTCCCCCCACGTATTCTTCATCTCTGACAGACTCCCAAAGCAGTATTTGTTTTGGAGGAGGGAATAGAATTATAATTCATACATTTTCATGGACAGAGTAAAGGACTGCCTTGCCAAAATTCCCATCCTGACCAATGGAAGAATTCAGGCAATAATGCTTTGTGAACGTGTGCCTGGAAGACCACGTTGCCGTTCACAAATGTTTTTAATTGGTACGCCCCTTTGAAGGGCTGTAGATGTAGCCATGCCCCAGGTGGAATGGGCTCGAAAGCCTTCAGGAGGATCTCTTCCTGCCAGCCTGTAACATTCTGAGAATGCCAGAATTATCCATCTAGATAAGGTCAGTTTGGTAACAGTCTGACCCAGCTTGTGTCCTGTGTATTCGATGAAGAGTTGGTTATCAATTCGTAAATTAGAACTTCTTGAAATATAAAAGCTTAACGCTCTCCGGGGGTCTAACCTATTTAGTCTTTCCGCCTCCATGCGAGGATGAGGCAGGGGATATAAAGAAGGTAGAATCATTTTTTGAACTAAACGAAAATCTGAAATGATTTTGGGCAAAAAAGAAGGATTGACCTGTAAAACAAGCCTATCCTTGTAGAAGATGGTAAAGGGTGGCTTGGATGACAGTGCCTGCAACTCGCTCACTTTACGGGCTGATGTCAGAGCATAGAATGGTTTAAAAGGTTAATAACCTTAAGGGACAATGTTAAGATGGATTTCTGAACTCTGACCTGGTGGGCAGAGGTTCAGAAGCCCAGCCTAGTTTTTGGAACAGCGTAACCGTCTGGACAAGCCAGACCTATCAAGGTAGCATTGGCGGCAGTCAAGACTAGGTCTCAGGAGGGTTGAGGTTGACTGAAAGACCTCAATGAGCACACAGAGTAAAGGACACTTACAAATCACTCCCAGTCAGGTGTATATATATTAAAAATACAAATACATTTATTCAAGGCCTTTGAGTTTCAACACAATAGTTATTAACAGTAACACTTTTAAACCAACACAATCCTACTAAAATACATATATACAAAATCAAGTGGCCTAAAGGGTTAATGCACGAAATGGGTCCACAACCTAGAAAAGGGAAGGAAGCCGGTAGTAGAGTTTTTAGGCAGTTATGCAGTAATCACAATCCTAACTTAAAGGCAGTCCAGTCCCTAAGAAGAGGGGAGCCTATTGCTCAAATGTACTTGCAATGCTGGCGCACGCGGGTGTGCAGATGGGCGAAACGGGGTCTCTTGCAGGGTCTGTAGCAGCTCAGGAAGGTGGGTGAGGTGATGCAGAATAGGTTCCCACTATTCATTGAGGGTCTTCCAGTCAGGGCAGAACAGGTTCCAGGAGTTGGGAATAGTTCGATAGCTCAGGCTATCTGTGGAAAGGAGAGGGGCCCTGAGGGGCCACTCGTGCGTAAAAATGGATGGATACGCTAGGGGCCACCGGTAAGGGTTGCAATTACTCACCGACCCCTAGCGCACTCTGGACCAAACTTCGGCAGTAGAGTCCAATTCGGTTGCAGGTTCAAATGTGGAAATCTTGCGGTTCTGCGGCTTTCAGCGACGACGTAACAGCGTTGATTCCCAAATGGGACAGTGGTGATTTCTCTGCTCCTGGTGGATGGATCAGGCCAGTTTCACTGTAGCAGGCCTAAGGGCACAGAGGGTCACAGCTGCAACGCACTTGCAAAGTTTGTCACCACGGCTGGGCGACACAGTAACTGCGTGTACTCCGGTTCAGGCGCTCTCTCTTTACTCCAGACATGGGAACGCCAAGTGTACGGAATTCGGTGTGAGAGTGCCAGGAACACAGAGCTTGCGATGTACCAAGTTTCAAGGGCCTCCTCAAAAGGGCGGCGGTATCAGGGCAAAGATCCTCTGCAAGCTGGTCAGCCCACTGGTTGGCCCAGGGACGCTTCTGAGAAGGCTTACTTTCAGGGTTTGATGAAGGTGCTGAGAATAGTTAGTCCCACTATTCCAATGGGTCAAAGCATCTTCACAGACCTTCTAGTTCGATCAGATGCAGAGGGGTCCAGCGGGACAACAGAAGGCTCAGGATGCCAAACCTTCCAGCGGGTCACCAGCGGTTCCTCGACTCAGCTTCCTAGTTTCAGGATACTTGGATCGTATTCTTCGTTCAGTGAGAACTCCAGAGATCGACATGGTATGGGTGTTTGGAGACTTCTCTTATCCAGAATCTCCTTCGCGCCAAAACGAAGAGGGCCCAATGGGAGATCTGCTCACATACAGGCACACCATACGTGGACCAATCATGGAACACGGTGGTCCCAGGCATTCACAGCACACCAGACTCTCTGGTACCCAGGATGTGTATTGGAACCAGACAGTCCAGCCCACATCCTGGAAGCGCGCACACACAAGGCATGCAGAAGCCTGCGAAAGCCTGGCGTTTCCCGGGAGAATGCATGTTCAAATAAAGATTGACCCGGGTCGGCTCGACCTGGGGAAGGTGAAGGGGCAAGATGGCCAAAGGACAGTACGAAGAACGTCGAGGCATGGCCATTTTGGTGGCAGGCCACCTATTTGTGCCAAATGCGGTAAACACGGTTTACCTGGCAGGAAAGGGTTAAAAATAAATGAAAAGATATGCTGCCACCAGCCCTGTCCAAGGCACATCTGCACTTCTCCTAAAAAATCCTTCGAGAATATCTAGGGCCTTTAGAAATGACAGGAAGACCCAAGTGCACTATACTGGAAGGTATATTGTGCACTTGCAACATGTTGCAGAAAAGTTGCAACCTTGACAAGGACTAATGGAAACAGTCTCCCGGTACTGACTGTAAGGGCATGTCAGTTTCCCCATAATAAAGTGAGCAAAAAGCCCAGCGGAGTGCAGCTGAAGGCTGTGCTCCTCTTGCAAAGTCAGACTATGGTGTATAACAGCAGCAGAAGGTTGGGGGGTACACAACTGGAGGGAAAATTACACATGAAATGGAAACCTTTCCTAACAGACATGTGTGCAGAGGTTGAAAGGGTGCACACATTAGGAATTTTAAAAGCAGATTACGGTCCCAAAACGGAACATGGAAAGGGGTCTGGAGGTAACACATTAGTGAGCCCCTTCAGAAATTGTGTCACCAGTGGAATCTTGAAATAGAAACATTCCTCAGACAAGGGTTTAAGAATAGACAGCACCGCCAAGTAGCCTTTTAATGGTACCAATCTGGAGCCCCAGATTAGCTAAGGATAGAAGAAAGGATAAAACATGCAGTGATTTACATAGAAAGGTATCCACATTCTTTTCCTTACACCAGTTGCAGAATTTATTCCAAAGGCAACGATATAAAGACTTTTTTGCTGGCCTTCTGGCTGAAAGCAAAACTCCATTTCGTCATCTGTGAGGTCCCAATCCTTGTATCTCAGCCTTTTAGAAACCAAGCGTGAAGGTTGAGAATCTTGACCTCTGGATGGAGAACCCGATCCTCCTCTCGCGAGAGAAGGTCTTCTCTTTGTGGAAGACGCATTGTAGGACAGATGGACATGTCCAGAAGGTCTGGGTACCACGTCCTCCTGGCACAATCTGGGGTAATTAGGAGCATGTGTTTCCAGAACCTTCTCAACCTCCTGATCACATGAAGAATGAAGGGGACTGGAGGAAACCCGTACAGGAGTGGAAACTCCCAGTCCACTACGAACACGTCTTCTAGTGATCCTCTTGGGGGAAATTCCCTGGAGCATTATCTTTCGCACTTCCTGTAGACCTTGGTCGCAAACAGATCTAATTGAGGGGTTCCCCAAAGGGTAAAGATCTCTTGAAGGACTCCCTGAGCTAGTTCACACTCATGGGATAATGTGCTCTGCTTGCTCAGAGTGTCCGCTGCCGTGTTCTGTTCTCCAGGTGGGTGAACTGCTGATAGGGAGATTCCTTCTTGAATTGGCCATTACCACAGCTGCATTGCTACTCTGCACAGTGTTAGTGACCCTACACCTCCTCTCTCGTTGAGGTAGTACATGACCACTGTGTTCTCTGTCATTATAAGGACATTCTTTCCCCATACAGAAGGCAGAAAGGCCTTCAGCGCTAGTCTGATTGCCATCTGCTCCCAAAGATTGATATGTAGTTTGGGCTCCGATGGAGACCAACGACCGCTGACTGTCAGATCGTTGGCATGGGCTCCTCACCCCATGAGTAAGGTGTCCGTCATTACTGTAATCTCCGGCCATGGTTGCCAAAAAGGTTCTCCCTTCAGAATATTGTCCTCGCAACCCCACCACAGAAGATCCTGTGAGACCCTGGTTGAAGTCGGTTCGACATCTTTCCTGAGAACTGGGACCATTGAGTTCTTAGAGCCCATTGAAGGGATCTCATTCTCAGGTGTGCCTCTGCCACCAGAAAAATGCAGAATGCCATGAGGCCAAGCAACCTCAAAAAATCGAAGGCCGCTAGACTGTGGGCATTCTGAAATTTGGAAACCATCTGAAGAATTTCTTGAGCACTTACCTCCGGTTGCAAGCTCTTTCCCAAGGATGGATCTACTACAGCTCTGATGTACTGGAGCCTTTGAGAAGGTGTCATATGGGACTTCCTTTAATTGAGGGAGAAGCCCATTCTGTGAAGAGAGTGGCAGGTGACGTTGATATGGTCCAGGACTTGTTCGGGAGAATGCACCCTGATCAGCCAATCGTCCAGGTAGGGGTAGATGTGAATCCCCCCTCTCCTGAGACTCGCTGCCTCCACCGCCATCAGTTTGGTGAAAACCATTGGGGCAGAGGTTAGCCCGAATGGCAGAACCCGAAATTGATAATGACAACTGCCAACTGTGAACCTCAGGTATTTTCTGTGCTTGAGATGGATTGGCACATGAAAATAAGCATCCTGAAGGTCCAATGACACCAACCAATCCTGGGGTTGTAGGTCCTGAAGGATCTGAGAAAGTGTGACTATCTTGAACTTGTCCTTCCTGAGGAACTTGTTCATGCATCTATGTCCAAGATGGGCCTCAGTCCTTTTGGGAATAAAAAATAAGGGGAGTAACATCCCTTGTTCCTCTCTGCTACAGGCACTCGTTCTATACCATCTTTCTCTATCAGGGTGAAAATGTCCTGCACAAGGAGCGGATCCGGAATCCTCACAGAGTGGTTCCACAGTTGATTGTTCTGAGGTCCCCTTATGAAAGGAAGGCAGTAACCGCGGGCTACAGTTTCTAGAGCCCAAGCATCTGAAGTAATGTCTCGCCATTCTTCCAGATGCTGAGACAGTCTGCCCCCCACTGGTGAACTGTGACTCAAGACCTCAGAGTGGTTTTGAGGCTGCTGCTTGAGCTGGCTTTGCACCTCTACCTCTTCCAACACAAGGAAATCTTCTCTGCCCTCTTTGACTGGCCATTCCCCTCGCCCTTCCAACTGAGGAATCGTAGCAAAAAGATCTACCCCTCCAAGGTTGCCCACTAGTACGAAAAGGCTGAGGTTGCCTAATAGCGACACCTAAGGATTTGACTGCCGCCTTTGAGGTCTGCAACTTCTCAAGGCTCTCGTCAGTCTTTTTGCAAAAAAGGTGAGATTCGTCAAAAGGCATGTTGAGAAGTCTAGGTTGCACGTCAGGTGCAAAACCAGACTTTCTCAACCAAGCAAACCTGTGCATAATGGTGCTTGTAGCCATGGTTCTGCTGATACTATCGGCAGAATCCAACCCTGATTGAAAAGACTTGCAAAATGGCCTTTTTGCCGTCTCTAATAATAGCCAAGAAGCCATCTCTTTAATCCCCTTCGGGAATGTGCTCTGCCGCCATGGGAATACAATCATATAGAGTGAACATAAACTTTGCGAGGGCACAAAAGGAGTTGGCAGATTTTAATGCCTTGCTCCCTGCAGAGAATACCTTCCTTGCCCATCCACCTACGTGTTTGTTGTCCCTATCAGGAGGAATGGTAGGGTATGCTACTTGTTTGGAAGTAGCATTAGTTGCCTGCACCACCAGGCTCTCCGGAGTGGGGTGTTTTGACAGGTAGTCGGAGTCACTACTGGAAGGGCTGTATTTCTTAGTTAAATTCTTATCAACTGCCGTATTGGACTCCGGAGTCTCCCACTTCCTAGCAAACCTTTTCTGCAATGCCATATGGAAAGGCAAAATAGGATCAGATTGTGGACCTTTGTCAAGAATGTCAGTGAGGTCGTCCTGCTCATTAGGTAATGGAGGCCTACTCCACCCATGTATTCCACCACCTTTGACATGAGCTGTCTATATAGGATGCATCTGCATGCTCCCCAGCCTCTGGCTTCCCAAATTCAAGTTCAGGCGAGATATCTACCCCACTTGCAAGTTGTCATGAAGGTCCTTCATTCTGGACTCTTCAGAAATAAAACTCTCTGGTACATTGGGTGGACCATACTGTAAGCCAAACAAGGTTTCCTCCTCATCAGACTGCTCCTTGTCTTCAAAAGTTGAAGTAAGAGATTTAAAGAAATCCTTTTTAGGTAGTGGAGCATATATTTTGTCTGGTTTTGGTATAATTGCCTTTGATGTCATAGAAGTCGTTGATGCTTTCTTTATTAGCGCCGACTTAGGAGCGGCGCTCGGCATTGACGGCACACCTGGCAAAAGTGGTGCGGCTGGCGTCGAAGGCTCAACGTCAATGTCGACGTCGAGGGTTTGGCAGGCATCTCAGGTGTCGCCGACTTCGACCTTTCCTTGTGTCTCGCATGATCCTTCGATGTAACATTGGATCGAGGCCTCTAAGGCTCACGATGCGGATCAGGCATTTTTCCCGGGATCGAGGGCGCACAGGATTTTAGACAAGACCTTTCCGTTCCGGATTCTTTCGAAGGCTCGGTAGGAGCATGGCTTTTTTGTTTTTCATAAATCTTTAGCATTTGAGCCCAGAAGGCTTCCCACTCGGCCAGAGTGGACTTCTTAGTTGGGCAAACAACTCTCGTGGGAAGCGTCAGATGACGAAGTCGAACTATGGTGCCTTCTCTTCAATTTCTCCGAGGACGAAGAAGAGTGGTGTGAGCCACTCCTCGACCTGAACCGCTTGGCCTTCTTCCTCTGAGGAGAGTCGCCTTCGACTCGTTAGTCGAAGGTTTCACGGGTTGGGTAGGAGATTTTTTAAGGATTTTGCCTACCTTCAGCTTCCGCTTCCGTTCCCTCAAGGCTTTTCTAGTCATGGACCAGCACTTTGAACAGTAAGAGGTGTTGTGGTCCGCTCCGAGGCACCACAAACAGATACGGTGCGGGTCGGTGAGTGACATTTTTGACCCGCAATCCCAACACTTCTTGAAACCGGACTTCAGTGCCGATGAGGAAGATATTATCAAAAGATATTTTTAAGAAAGATGTCACAAGATGAGGTGTGCCGAATTTCACTCAAGCTATCGCTGTAGCGGAAAAACGGAACTGAGGCCACTGCGCATGCTATATATGCCTTCAATGACATCATGACTCAATGCCATCGACGCACAGCGCCCTCTGCTGAAAAATGTTTTCCGAAGCAGCAGAAGCTCGACAACAAGTGTCAAAGATGCGGAATACGTGGGAGGACACAATCCATTCGAAACAACATCTTCTGCCATTAGGTGTCAGCTGCCGGGGATGTGTTCAACTTCCTGAACTTCTGAGATCCTGGCATTCTTTTTCTTTTGGGTCACTTGATATGCCATTGGTTCGCCCCGACCTCCTGCTCCTTGCCCCCCTGCAGGCTCCGGTGTCACCTACTAACTCCCTGGTTGCCCTCTGTATTTCTTCTTAGTTGGACAGTTTGTATTTAGAGTCATCTACTTCAAAGGCTATGGAAAATGGGAAACCCCACCTATATTGGATTCCCTTCTCATTCATCCACTTTGTTAGGGGTGAGCACAGGCGTCTTCTTGCGAGTGTTAGCGAGGACTGGTCTTGGAAAATCATTACTCTGGAGTTACTGCACATCAATGGGCCCTTCTTCATCACCTTCTCAAGGATCTGGTGCTTATCCTGGTATTTGTGGAATTGGGCACAAACCGATCTGGGACCCATGCTAGTCCATCGGCTCTGTGGATCCCTTCTATTTTGGCTTCATCAATGGCGTCATCCTCAAAAATGAGTTTAGTGACTTCTTGGAGGATTCTCCTCAAATCCATCTCCATATCCCCCTCCTTATCTGGGATCCCAAAGAGCCTCAGATTGTTCTGCCTCTCTCTATTCTCCATGGCATCCCGAGAGGATTGGTTGTGCTCCACTTCTTCGAGTCTATCTTTCATCTTGTCGATCCTCAGAGTTATTCTGTCGACCCTTCCCCCGATGTCGGCCCGCATTCTCCAGATTGCCTCCATCAGTGCAGCAATGTCTTTTTTTGTTGCCATGGATTCCTCTGCCCCGGTCGCCATGGTGGTACGGGCACCGTCTCTCTATGTGTACTTGAAGCTAGCTAGCTTAGATCTCACGCCCATGTGACTTCCATCACTGCCAGGCATGTTATTCCTTGTTTGGGGAGCCTCACTGCGTTGGGCTGACCTGCTTCCAAGTATGTTCCAAAAGTGGCCTCTTGCGCCCTATTGTCAGAACTCTAGAGTATTCCTGGTTGGAGTTCTTTCTGCCAATGTACCTCTCAGGGATGTATAACAATCGCCTGAGGAGTTAATTGACCCAAAGATGGATGGACGCCACAAGATTCCGCTGACCTGCAAAGGAAAGTCAAGGTTAGTACAAAATGTATGCACGTGAACAAATGACAAGGCAAGATCGAGGAATAGTACCTTTGGACTAGCAGATAAGGTCCCAGTACTAAGATCAGTAATCCTGATGATATGTAAACAGGCGTATCCTATGAAGTGAACAACAGTATAATGGAATTGGTTAATTAACCAAGAAGAGTAGCCGTATCATGGACAGTATAACAAACAAGATAACCCTCTTACCATATGTCCAAGAGTGGGGTTCTGCAGATTGAAGTATCCGGGAAAGGATTAGAGAGGGAAAGATGTTGGGGAAGACCTACCAGCTGTAACATGGTCCTTGTCCAACTGGGGTGAAGAATTGCTCCTCCTAACACCCGCCGACATGAGGACACCAAAAAAAGTTCCCAGAAGGCAGTCCCAGGTCCACCGAGGTGAAGAGGACTCCTCCTAACACCCGCCGCACGAGGACGCCTAGTGGAGTTCCCAAGAAGCTGTCCAAGTTCAACTGAAGTGAAGAAATGCTCCTCCTAACACCCGCCGGCATGAGGACACCTAATGAAGTTCCTGAAGGCAGTCCGGGTATGATATGATATGATATGGCATTTATAACGCGCCTATACACAAGTGTTTCAAGGCGCGACGAGGCAAGGAAGGGGGAAACAGGGGAAGACAGACAACGATCCTACTAGGCCAGGTGTCATTCAGATCGCACAAGTGCAAGGGAGGGGAAGGAGTTGAAGTGTGGGGGGGGGGAAGAGGAAAGTGCAGTACATGGGATAAAGAACAAAAAAAAAAATAACAATAAGTAAACAATAATGAAGTGCTGCCAGCATGTGGCAAGTGAAAGAGGTAAGTGCAGACATCAGTGTCAAGTGCAGGTAGTCGGACCCTAGGGATACAGAAAACAGTCAACAAGTGCAGGGATTGACAGGAACCGACTAGCGGGGAGGGATCAGGCCCGAGAATTGGAGGTGGCCAGGTAACCAGTGCAGTTCCCGTGAGGGCCAGGGAATCAGCAGGGGAGAAGGAGAAAAAGCGGACGAGAAGAGAAACGTTTTGAGGTGCTTGGGGAATCGAAGATGATTCTCCTTAAGTTTCAGGGAGGCTGTTCCAGAGGGAGGCCCCAGCCAAAGAGAGAGATCTACCACCAGCTGGTTGCTTGGAGAAGTGACTGACCCTGAGGGAATTGGAGGCAGATGAGCGAAGAGCTTGAGAAGGAAGGTATTTAGGAAGCGATAGTTGGACGATGTAGAAGGTTTTGAACTTTATCCTCGCAGCCACTGGGAGCCAGTGCAGTGATTTCAGTCCCGGAGAGATATGATCCCTGGGCTTGAGGCCAAGGACAAGTCTCGCAGTTCTGTTTTGGATAAGTTGCAAAGGGCGGAGAGTAGAAGCGGGCAGATTTAGAAAGAGGCTATTACAATAGTCCAGCATGGAGAGAACCAGAGCTCTGGAGACAGTGAGCTTCCGGGGGAAGGAGAGGAAAGGCAGAATACCTCTGAGGAGGTGTAGCTTGTAGTGTGACTTCTTAGAGACGTCAGAGATATGAGGAGAGAAGTAGAGTGTA
The DNA here is from genome assembly GCF_040938575.1 of Ambystoma mexicanum. Classification (NCBI taxonomy): domain Eukaryota; kingdom Metazoa; phylum Chordata; class Amphibia; order Caudata; family Ambystomatidae; genus Ambystoma; species Ambystoma mexicanum. The sequence continues at coordinate 170,827,286 of NC_090924.1, read as the reverse complement.
GAGTCGAAGATGACCCCGAGATTTTTAGCCTTGCAGGTGGGAGCAGGAAGGGGGCCAAGAGAGGCTGGCCAGAGAGATACAGGAAAGGAGGGAGTGGGTGTGCCAATGAGGATAATCTCAATCTTACTGGCATTAAGGCAGAGGTCATTGGCGGCGTACCACTCTTGGATAGCAGACAAGACAGTCGGAGATGAGGGAAGTAGAGGAGGAGGCCGAGGGTAGCCTGAAAATGAGCCGAGTGTCATCCGCGTAGCACTGAAAGTTGGGGCAGAGAGCAGCTTTGCGGTGGGCCTGGAGTGCCAGGTATTGGTTGAAAAGCCAGGGAGAGAGGTTAGACTCCTGGGGGACACCACAAGTAGAGAAAAAGATAGCAGAGAGGAAAGACCCAAGTTGAACCTGGGAGGGTCGGTTGGAGAGGAAAGATGTCAGCCACGCCAGAGCCTGACCAGTGATACCCAGGTTATCACGGAGACGGTTGAGCAGGATGGCATGGTTGACAGTGTCTAAGGCAGAAGAGAGATCGAGCAGGATGAGGACACAAGGGGTGTTTGAGTCAAGGTTGGAGAGCAGGTCTTCACGGATGTTCAGAAGAGCAGTTTCCGTGCTTCTGGCAGCTCTGAAGCCAGACTGATGGTCATGAAGATAGCCAACAGATTCAGTGTGGAGATTATGCTGGGAGATGGCCAGTTTCTCCAGGTGCTTGCCGCGGAAGGGAGTGATGGAGATCGGGCGACAGTTAGCTGGGTAGGAGGGGGCAGCAGAGGGTTTCTTAAGAAGGGGGTGCACAAGGGAGTGCTTAAGGGCGGATGGGGGTTGCCAGACATTTGGTCGAAAAAAATTGGTCGACCAGACAAATGGTCGAACCAATTTGGTCGATTTTTTTTTTATTTTTTATTTTAACCCTTTTTTTAAAAAAATTTGGGGGGGTCCCCCCCCAACCCCCTTTTTTTCTCTAAAAAACCCTTTTTTTACTAAACGAAAACCCGAAAAATAAATATATAAATTAAAAAAAAAATCGACCATTTGGTTTTCGACCAAATTGCGTCGACCAAATTGCAGTCGACCAGTTTTTTTTCGACCAATTGACTGGACACCGCGGATGGGAAGACTCCAGTGGCAAAGGAGTGATTGCAGAAATCAGCCAGGGCAGGAGCCAGGGAGTCAATGTGGTCCTTTATGGTTTTGGAGGAACAGGGGTGAACCTGTTTTAACGAGACTTTCATGGATCGGACTTGTCTAGAAACCTCATCAGCGGAGAACAGGGGAAAGACAGAGAAGGAGGGAGGAGAGGAGGCTGCAGAAAGGTCGGAGGAAGAGCAGGGGAGAGGGAGGGGAAAGGAGGAGAGTGAGGACAGGATAACCTGAGTTTTAGAGATGAAGTGAGAAGCCAGGGCCATGCAGAGGGCCTGGGAAGGGACAGGAGAGGTAGAGACTGCAGCAGGATTGGCCAGTTCCTTGCAGATTTTTAAGAGTTCAGCTGGGTTGTTTGATGCCGAAGAGACGCGGGCTTGGATATGAGCTCTATTCTTGGTTAGGACAGAGAGCCAGTATTGCCCTCTGGAGAAGGCGGCAGGCCAGTTTGTCAGAGGATGTACTTGAAGCATGCCATTTCCTCTCAGCCACCCTGCACTTGCGTTTGAGGGTGATGAGGTCAGAGTCGTACCAGGAGTTGCACTTGGCTTTGGGCTTCAGGCGGATTCTCATGACAGGGGCAAGGATATCAAGAGTATCAGATATAGCCAATGTCACGACTCGCTCCCTTTGCTCCCGTTCCTGCCACTTGGGGGCATGTTTTGGGGTTTATTCCCTAATGGACATTTCCTCCGAACCTAATGCTACAGTGCTGTGATGAATTGGGAGCGCTAAAACCTTATTTTCCAAGTTACTTCCCTTCCGGCTCCATTCCAGGTTTTTGGCAGCCAGCATGCTTCTTTAATCTAATGACTATGCTTCCCAGAATGCCTGGCTCGCTGCTTCATCTCCTCCCTTGCAGGACAAGGTTGGGTGGAGGATAGGCAACACCTGTGGCTGCAGGTGCAGCAAGCGGCACACCTGAGGGGTGTGCTCGTTAAGCAGCTTTAAAAGCCTCAGTTTGCTTCAGTCCAGCAGTAGTCATTGTTGCAGTGTTCCTGTTGTTCCCCTTGTTCCTGGTTCTTAGCTTTGCGCCTAGTTCCTAGTTTCTGTTTCTTGTTCCTCTACCCTGGATTTCTAATTTATGTGCTTAATTGATTTCTGCTTTCTAGATTTCCCTTTCTGTCTTCCTCTGTCTGCAGGAAGCCTTTCTCAGTGCTTTCCCCTTTGATGCAGCCCAATTTGCCTGTGTTCTCTTTTTCTTTGATGTTGTCCTTTGCTACTGAAAAAGGTTGATGCTTTAGTCTTTCCCTTTATAGATTTAGCTTCCTGCCTTTATTCCTTGGAGGGGTGGGAGAAGTTTGCCTTTTGTAATATCGTTTTCCCTGCTCCTTACTTTCGATTGGAATCCATTCCATGTTTTCCATTGTACTTCTGCATTTATTTCCATTGATTATTAGGTGTGGTGTGCTGTTGTAGCTAGCTCCTGTGTGAATGCCTTTGTTTTCCTCACAATTCTATAATCACAATTCTTACTTGCCCCTTGTCTTGAGTCTTATGTATTTAGTTTTCCTCCACCCATTGCTGTTATAGCCTTCTGGGTCCCTGTTTGATCAACAGGGTTTGTGGGCTTACTGACATTCTAGTGGTATTTCCAGTCCCCGTGAGTACTGTTTTTAAGTTCTTTATTTCAATATCATCAAGAGTGTCAGCTCACAGATCCTGTCCTTGCTTGCCCTCTACATGGGTTTAGCGCTGTCAGTATCTGTAATAGCATAGTGGGTAAGGAGTTTGCCGACTTTTCTTTCAGTCATAAGGAGGTTCTAAGTGCTTACCCCACATCCCTTTTCATATATTTGTATTATTGTTTCACTCTATCTGCACTCCTGGGTTTTAGTATACATGAGTCTTGGTTCTTGTGTGCACGTTGTTTGATTCAAGGTTATTCACTGTGCGATTTTGTGCACATTTCCTTTGCCATATTCGCTGCCTTTGTACTCACCTGATTAATCCTGACAGAATGACCAGCCCTAAATTCCCATTGAATATGGCAAGTTTAAGAAAGAAAGGCAGCAAGGCCTCTAACAAGTTTGTACAGAAAGCTTCCCCTACATTTACCTGTGACAATCAAATCACTAGTCCTGACTTAAATGAACTCCTTGTCACGAATGGGCATTTACGTGCAGAGTATTTTTCCCACAGGATGGCACATCTTACATTGCCTGATCCTAGTTCTGTCTTTTATTCTGATCCAGATTCTATGCCAGCACAAGCCTTAGCAGCAGAAAACAACACACTGTTAGACTTATTATACAAGAGTACCTCTGTTGTTGAACCCCATGATTCCAGTTGTGCTTCACCTCAGATTGAACAGTTTCATGATACAAACAAAGAATGGAGGGGTTCCTTCCATAACTTCTGTTTTCTACCCTCAGTCTAAAGCATACTCCTTTGCACAAGTACATACTGTAGTCCCTAATGCCAAGAGGTCTAATGTCAATAGTTTGCTTAAGGGAAACACAGACGAAGTTGGTAAGAGAAAGTATAAATCACAGAACCTGCAAGCAGTAGATGACAATGTACAATCGGTGCACATCCAGATTGCTAGTGCAGGATCCAGCCCTGATGCCACCATGCCTCCCCCTGTGCCTACTGATAGTGATGTACAGTTAATGCAGGGCATGCTAAGAGCTTAGCTTGAGGAGTTAAGACAAGAATTCATTTCTTTACAAGAGGAGAATAAAACCTTGCACTCTTTACTGAATACACCTCAGACTTTATCCGTTGATGTTGATGAAGTGAACACTGTTCAGCCCCTGAGTGCAGAGACTTTGGTAAACCATGATAATTGTCAATATGTTAGATCTATTGGGAGTGAAAGTCTTTCTTCTAGCACAGCGCTTAATCTGGGCACAGTTTCTGACAATTGTTCTGCTGTTTGTCAGGGATTACAATTAGCTGAAGATTTACAAGCCACTCCTTTACCTAAGATTTCCTGTGTAGCAGTTTGTCATAACTCTGAGCTTGAACACATACCAGCTTCTGATTTCCAAACTCAATCCACAATGGTGGCATACACAGAATCAGTCACTACTGTAGGCTTAGGTTCTGCTCTTGATCTAGCTGCTGAGACTGAAGTAGACGTTCAAGTTGATGTGGAAAACGATGCTACCTCTGTGTTCGCTCTTCCTTCTGCCAATTCTGGTCACAACGAACAGTCAGAGACAGTACGGATTTCAGGTTTTGATGGACTCATTCCACAGTATACGGAACCAAAAACCTGGCAGGCGATTCCTGAACTGTCGATTGTTAATCTGCCACTTTCAGAAGCTAAGACAGAGGAATAGACAATTGACGAAATCCTGATTAACAGAGACTTTACTATGGTGATTCCTCTGGTTGATATCGACTTCTACAAAGGAAGAGTCTCTGTGCCATCCACTAAGGAGAGGGACTGCAGGGGTACAGCTCAGTCTTAGGTTACTGGTGCTAAGGAGTCAACTGCCCTAAAGGTGTTTTCCATTCCTGAGCCACAAATGTGTCTGTCGACGTCTGGGACTTCAGTCTGTCCTCCTACAACCATTGACTCTTCTATTATCCAGTCCACAGCTCTGCAGTCATCTTTGGCACACGTGTCTTCAATCAATGAACAACTGCCATGTCTGCCATTCACTCAAGAGCTTTCACCATGTACGTGGTCAGTGCCAAAGACCTTCACAGGTTTGTCTTCAGCTAACGAGATGGCTCCAGCTTGCATGCCTTCAGCCTCAGAATTTCCTCTGGCATGCCTGTCTTCGGCTACAGTGACTCATCCAGCAGATTATCCTTCAGCCATGGAGCCTCCGGTAGTACATTCTAAGTGCATGTCTTCGGTCCCAGACCCTACTGCTAGTTTGGCTTCAGTTCATGAGAGACCTGTATCCTGCTCAGCCTCGCTGCCAATATCGGAGGTGTACCCGTCTACACTGTCAGATCCTGCTGCATATTCTTCTGCTCCAGAGATTCCTCCTGAATCCCAACCATTTATTACTGATGAACGTCCAGCCTGCCCTTCTTATGCTTCAGGGGGATCACCAGAATGCCTGCCTTTTACACAAGACGATTCTCCCAACTGCTTGACTGTAGCATCAGAGCATCCGGAATATGCAACATCTGAGTCTGAAACTTCTGCCAGCTCTCACTTCAGAAACATCAAGCTGGATCACGACTCGGGAGAGCCTTACATGCGAGGCCATTGGACTTGCCTGGAGTATTACGAGAGGGAGACGGATACCATCCGCCACGGCCCAGTCACCGAACAAGTAGCCGACCAGGATAGTGGGCTGGGTGGTTCGCATCTGGGGCCCGGTTCGGATCAGCCGCTTGACAGCTTTTTTGTTGCCGGATCACACATGAGCCTGAGGGAGGGGACGGGCACGGCCCCCAGCAGCAGCACCAGTTGGCTGCTAGTAGCCAAAGGAAGGGAATGACTGCTGCAGTTCAAGATGTGCCTGTTATTGCTCCTGCTGCGAGTGTGCCTGATGTACTAAGTACTGCGTCTATCACTCCTAGCAGTATGCCAAACGTCCCTGCGGTTGTATCCCACATGCAACAAGGTGGCTACACGACTGTCACTGGGAGTGCCAGCCTTGAACAACCCATAGGACTTCCAGGCCTCCAAGGCATGGAACATATGCAGTCAAACCTTAGTCACTTTCAACCACAAGCCTTTTCCCAGATGGATGACAGAAGAAGATCCGAACCTCTACCTCGGCCGCCACCTTCTTTTGCAGAACATAAACATTTCCTGAAACCTGCAGTTTCCTCACCTCCTGCGTGTCCACTCTCGGCAGAAAGGCTAACAGAGCTTCTGCGGTTGTCTAAGGCATGTTGCACCAGCCTGCCTCCCTCCTCAAAGACTTATAAGTGTCCACTCCCAGTGACTGAGCTTCCTGGACCTTCCAACTCTGCTTCAGGTCCTGCAAGTCCTTCATGCCTTTCTTCGAACCATGAGTCTCTTCCTCACCAGAAGCCTGCCAATGACTCTTCTAGACTACAGCCTGATTCTATTCATTCCAGTCCATCTGCTTTTGCCCACAGGCCACCGTTTACATCAGTGCCACCTCCAAAGACAAAGCGCTCCTATCATGGAAGGAAGATGTTTTGTGCGGGTGACGGTCGCCTGGAGACGGCCGTGGGAGGGGGTATACTGTCACGACTCGCTCCCTTCGCTCCCGTTCCCGACACTTGGGGGCATGTTTTGGGGTTTATTCCCTACTGGACATTTCCTCCGAACCTAATGCTACAGTGCTGTGATGAATTGGGAGCGCTAAAATCTTATTTTCCAAGTTACGTCCCTTCCGGATCCATTCCAGGTTTTTGGCAGCCAGCATGCTTCTTTAATCTAATGACTATGCTTCCCAGAATGCCTGGCTCACTGCTTCATCTCCTCCCTTGCAGGACAAGGTTGGGTGGAGGATAGGCAACACCTATGGCTGCAGGTGCAGCAAGCTGCACACCTGAGGGGTGTGCTCGTTAAGCAGCTTTAAAAGCCTCAGTTTGCTTCAGTCAAGCGCTAGTCATTGTTGCAGTGTTCCTGTTGTGACTGGTCCCTTGTTCCTGGTTCTTAGCTTTGCGCCTAGTTCCTAGTTTCTGTTTCTTGTTCCTCTACCCTGGATTTCTAATTTATGTGCTTAAATGATTTCTGCTTTCTAGATTTCCCCTTCTGTCTTCCTCTGTCTGCAGGCAGCCTTTCTCAGAGCTTTCCCCTTTGATGCAGCCCAATTTGCCTGTGTTCTCTTTTTCTTTGATGTTGTCCTTTGCTACTGAAAAAGGTTGATGCTTTAGTCTTTCCCTTTATAGATTTAGCTTCCTGCCTTTATTCCTTGGAGGGGTGGGAGAAGTTTGCCTTTTGTAATATCGTTTTCCCTGCTCCTTACTTTCTATTGGAATCCATTCCATGTTTTCCATTGTACTTCTGCATTTATTTCCATTTGTTTTCCTCACTATTCTATAATCACAATTCTTACTTGCCCCTTGTCTTGAGTCTTATGTATTTAGTTTTCCTCCACCCATTGCGGTTATAGCCTTCTGGGTCCCTGTTTGATCAACAGGGTTTGTGGGCTTACTGACATTATAGTGGTATTTCCAGTCCTCGTGAGTACTGTTTTTAAGTTCTTTATTTCAATATCATCAAGAGTGTCAGCTCACAGATCCTGTCCTTGCTTGCCCTCTACGTGGGTTTAGCGCTGTCAGTATCTGTAATAGCATAGTGGGTAAGGAGTTTGCCGACTTTTCTTTCAGTCATAAGGAGGTTCTAAGTGCTTACCCCACATCCCTTTTCATATATTTGTATTATTGTTTCACGCTATCTGCACTCCTGGGTTTGAGTATACATGAGTCTTGGTTCTTGTGTGCACGTTGTTTGATTCAAGGTTATTCACTGTGCGATTTTGTGCACATTTCCCTTGCCATATTTGCTGCCTTTGTACTCACCTGATTAATCCTGACAGCCGAGTGGGGCATGGAGAGGGCTGTGTCAGGGTGAGAGTCAGCCAAAGGGGGAGTGTTAGGCAGAAACCTGTGCAGGGAACACTGCAAAAGATTTAAGACTACAGGTATTGGCAGTAAACCCACTTGGTAGCAGTCTTACCACCCAGATTTACCTGGTAGCTGTGGCTGAGCAGTCAGACTTCCCTCAAGAAGAGTTAGGCAGTATGCAAAGTATACTCAATAGGCACTCAGATACAATAATACAAGCAAACACTGACCAGAGCTTTGGTATCAAAGTATATAATTATTTATTTAAAAACACACAGTTGAAATACGCCAGCACTCTTATTGTAAAATATTCTAAACACAGTTACTATTATGATATATACACCCCTTTTTCCCTATTAGATAAATCACAGTAAAACACCACTTATTTTCATACAGAGGTGAGCACTTAACTAGATTGCACTCTAATAAGTTTGTGAGAAGGGGGGGGAGATAGAATATGAAGAGGTACACCACTCTATGATTCAGGAACACTGTTAGCAAGGCAGCGAGCAAAAAGTCACTGGTGAGCCAAAGTCCAAAGGCTGGGCCCACTCTTAGAGGGAGCAGAGAACAAATGCGCCCAAAATCACACAGTTACACTAGGCTTAGAAAGTCTTGCAGAGGGTTCAAGAAGAGTTTAGAGAGGCTTAGAAAAGTTTAGCCAAGGTGTCCCAGGCTAACCCAGGTTCGAAAGCCGGGGGCTAAATCTACCCCGTACAGTCGGTAGCAAGGGAAGCCAGGCGGGACACGGTACCTTAAGTGGGAAGGATCCTCCAGCGGTGGCAGTTGTTCCTGGTAGTGGGTGCAAGTTGCGTTGTCGTCCAGGGGAAGAGAAGATCTCGACTTGGAGGAAAGATGAAGGTCGTTGCACTACCAGGGAAGAAACCAGTCGCAGAGTTTTCCGGTTAAAGGTGGTACCTTGGTTTTGCGGTCGTGGTAAAACGTGGTATCCCGGTTGCCGGGGTGCTTGGCACGGGCAAGGCGGCCACGAGGTACGTCGGGAAAGCGAAAAGACGGTGAAACTGGTTATCCCCACCAGTCAAAGGAAGAAGACTCTCCGGCGGGAGATCTCCTCTGTCGTTGGGAAAAGTGGTGAGGCAGTCCAGCAGGGCTCCACCGGTGGTGGTGTCGTGGCAGGTCGGCTCAGCTTCTCCCTCGTCGGATTCTTAGGTCCTGTGGCGACTTCTGAAGTTCCAGTCCCCAAAGCCCTGCTTTTATGCAGCAAAACCCCATTCACTCAGCCTAGCTGTCACTCAAACATGCTAAGTGGTGAGCCGGCCGGCTCACCACTTGGGCCAATCAGGATGGAGTGCGACTTGAGTTGCCTAGGCAACTCAGTCCAGGGTGCCTAAATTCCCCTCCACCCCTCCTAAGTACCCCAGACAGAGTGGCACCACTTTGGAGGGCTTCTGTGGAGAAGCCCGCCAAAAATTGGAACAAAGGGCTCGACTTGGGTTGGAGTCACAGAAGAGAACACAAACGCCATTTTAGAATCAAGTTTTGGTAAAAAATACCAACCGGAGAATTAATATTAATTAAATAAACCGGCGGTATGTTCGAGGCTACCGTAAATAATTAAATAAAGATAGTAGCCTAAAACAATGGGAAATTCCATAGGAAAATATTCGCGGTTGAATATAAAAAGTAGTATCCACTACCACCAGCCAAAACTCGATCAGGGGGGACGGAGACGTGCCCCCTCGACTAACAGACCCCGGGGCAATTGAATTGCCCCAGCCAGTACGTCCACAATATGATGGTTTGTACTGGTTCTGTTCAGAATTTGAGACTAGTAAAGTCAATGGTGACTTTACATGCCCTGGGAGACAGTAGTCAGTCCCAGGGTATGGAGTCTAAACTGGGGGTCACTAAGACACCCCTGTGTCACTGCACTGAGGGTGCTGTGTAACACACATCACAAAAACACATGAAACCCTATGGAGTAAAAGACCCCATAGCCCATTAAACACTTCTAGATTCAAAGAAACACACTCAAATCATGTCCAAGAGTGAGGGTAAAAGAGTCTCACTCTTGGCAGGAGAAAAAAATAAACCCCAAAAATCCAGCAAAGCTGGAAATTCACTAGTTTAGGAAATTCAGCCTAAACAGAGAATTCTCCATAACAGGGAGGTACACATGAGAGAAAGTGTTTCAAGGTAAGGGAGCAAGGACTCCTAGGGTAGTGCGGGGATAGTGTTTGAATGCGTGTGAATGAACACCAAGTTGCGCGAACAGAAAGAATAGTCAAGGGTTCCGGGTCAATATCCGTGCAGACAGAGGAAGTACAAATTCGGCAAGCGTAGCAGGTCAAAAAGCGTTCCAAGGTTCGTAACGTTGCTTTCAAGAACAGACAGACAGGGAGCAAGACAAGGCGATTCCGTAGGACGTAGCCGGGTAGGTAACCAAAAAAGCAAGTTGACTCAAAGTTTCCAAGGCTGTAGAAAACAAATTCAGAAGCAGTGCTTCAAAAGACGGGCGGGCATAAATAGGAACCATAGATCACGTGACAGGATGAAACAAGGCTTAACGTGAAAAGACACGTGACTGGGGGAACGTGGAAGGACCTCGTTTCCATGGTAATTTCCAACGCCGTCTAACTGATACACGGTGGATAGTCACAGCCTTAGGATTACGTGGCACAGTTACCTTAGAGTATGAACGTGAGGGGGAACTAGGGAGTGGAGGCCTTGCTCGTATACGAGTACTGGTTTTCCTGGGCCAACGCAGTTTCCTGACAGTATCCTCCCCCAATGGTGAAACCTCCCTACCTGATGAAAGGAAACAGGACATGAGTGGTGGGGCATGGATATTAGAGGCAGGTTCCCATGTGCGATCTGCCGGACCATAACCCTTCCAGTCCACCAAAAACAAACTAGTACCCCTTGACACCTTGGTGTCCAGAATGGCATTGACTTCGTATTCCTCAGAGCCCGGAACCATAACAGGGGAAAGCGAACAGGCAATCTAGTAGTCTCCACACAAGGCTTGAGCAATGATATATGAAACACAGGATGTACTTTCCATGACTTAAGCAACTCCAACCTGACAACCACAGGATTGATTAGGGCCTGTACCAAAAAAGGACCCAAAAAACGAGGTAATAGACAATGCAGAGGTTTTTGGTGGACAGCCACACCTTGGAACCAACAGAATACCAAGGACCCTCCTGACGGTGACGGTCAGCATAACCCTTGGACGTTTCTTGGACCTCCGTTAGATGAACACTTAAGCTTTATGCGCAGCAGTAAGGTCCCTAAGGCAAGCATGAACAACCGGGTTGGTACTGTCTGGCGCTAAGTCCATAGGAATGGTCTGTGGATTTTGGCAATACATAGCATGGAAGGGTGTGGTACTAGTAGATGCACGGATGGAGTTGTTGTTGTAGGCAAACTCAGCATGAACAAGAACCAAAAACCATGTTTCTTGATATTGTACAGTAAGACAACGCAGATACTGCTCTAAGGTAGCATTAAGACATTCAGTCGGCCCATCAGTTTGTGGATGTTAGGCACTAGAATAGCGATCTTCAATACCAATAGAACTGGTGAGGTGTTTCCAAAAACGAGAGGTGAACTGCGTCCCCCGGTCTGATACTATGACATCCGGAAGACCAAATAGGTGAAAAACATTGTGCAGAAACAGATCAGCAAGAGCAGGGGCGGTAGGTAGTCCCTTGCAGGGGATAAACAAGCCCAATTTGGTAAAGTGGTCAACTACCACCCATATGGTGTCGTATCCCATGACTGGAGGAAGTTCCACAATGAAATCATGGAACACGGACGTTCAGGAACAGGAAGAGGCTGCAAGAGACCCATTGGTTTAGTTGTTGTACGCTTACATTGGGCACATATGGAACAAGAGGATATGTAGGAGGTTATGTCCTTGTGCATAGAGTGCCACCAGCACCAACGTTGCAGCAGTTCCAGGGTTTTGCGCTTACCAGGATGCGCAGCCACCAATGAATCATGACACCATTGTAAGGCAACGTGTCTCGTAACTTGATCGGGAATATAGACTTGGCCTTGGACATAAGTCAATTTCTTGATCACATCCATGTTGTAATCTTTGATCTCAGTAAGTCCTTTAGCCACCCATATCTGGATCAAGGACTTCAATGTCGGTTGTAAGGTGCATGAACAGACCACCTGATTATCAAGCAGGACGGTACCATTCCATGTCCGGGATGGAGAACCGTGAATTCCTGAAAATGCATCCGCTTTCCGGTTAAACTGACGTGGACAATATGTTAACACAAAGTTATACATAGAGAAGAAGAACCCGTGCCATCTGGCATGGTGAGCAGTAGTGCATTTCAATGATTGCAATGCGAGTAGGTTCCGATGATCTGTGTACACCTGTACAGGAGAAAGAGTACCGAGTAGATGGTGCCTCCATACTACAAATGCATCCCTAACAGCTAGGAGTTTGCGTTCAGTGACTGTGTAGTTCTGCTCGTACTGTGTTAGTTTACGTGAATGATATGCTACTGGATGTAACAAACCAGTATTGTTGCATAATTGAGAAAGAACCGCCCCAACCGCAACTTCTGAGGAGTCAGTAAACAACTATATAAATACCTAGAGCGCAAATGGTGGAATGACAAAACTCCCCTGAGCCGATCAACCTTGGCCCGGCACCTTCATCAGGCCGAAATCTGGAAAGCAAAAAAAAGCCTATTACAACTCCCGAATTCTAAACTGTAAAAACCCCAGCAAAGAACTTCACAAAATCATCACCGAATTCACCAAACCATCATGCACCACCACCGTACCAACCCCCTCTCAATCGCTGTGCGACTCACTCTCTCTCTACTTTTACACCACAGCTCTCAAAAGAACAAATGCTCTAACCAACAAACTAGCTCTCCTACACCCACCAGGCAACCCACCCGCCATACCCACCAACCCACTGCCTGCGACCACCACCCAACCAACAAATCGACACCTTTAGTCCAATATCACCCGACCAATTTCTCAAACTTCTCTCTGCCCGCAAACCATGCGGCTCTCTGCTAGACCCCTGCCCGGCCACAACCCTCAAAGAAATTTTCACTTCTACCTGCGCAGGAGAACACGCAAGATCCATCAAAAATGACTCCCTTTCCTCAGGAATTTTTCCTGACGCATTCAAAACGGTTCATGTCAAACCTCTAATTAAAAAAAAACTCCCTTGACCCTCTCGAGCCCAAAAACTACCGCCTCATCTCAAACACCAGGTTCCTTGCCAAACTCATCGACCGGACCGCCTACTCCCAACTGAATGCCTTTGTCGAAGCCAACAATCTCCTAGACCCCACGCAATCAGGTTTCATAGCCCGACACGGAACTGAAACCACCCTAACCTCAATCTGGGATGCCCTTAAACACACGGCAGACTCCAAAGGATGCGCCCCATTAATCCTTCTTGACCTATCTGCCGCCTTAGACACAATCACGCGATCCTCCTTGACCGCCTCCACTCCCTAGGAATTCGTGGAACCGCTCTCAAATGGTTAGCATCCTTCCTCAAAAATAGGAACTAAATAACCCTACTCTCCACCTATTCCTCTCAAGCCCGACCAGTCGACACAGGAGTCCCACAAGGAGCATGCCTATCAGCCCTCCTGTTCAATCTCTACATGGCCACCCTCCCACAAATAATTCGTTCACACAACATCCTGTGTTACAACTACGCTGATGACACTCAACTAATTCTAAAACTCCTGAACTCAAAACCCAACTGCCGATCTGACCTCCTCGACATAGAGCTATGGATGACCACAACCCACCTCTTGCTAAACCCCTCCGAAACCGAAATCATTGTATGTGGCAACTTCAAACTTCTTCCACACCCACTACCCTGGCCAGCTGCCATGGGCAACTCACCGACCCCCTCTAATTCAGTAAAAAATCTTGGATGTACCCTAGACTCTGGTCTAACACTCTCGCGCCAAGTCAACAAGTCTAAAAGTCCTGCCACTACCACCTTAAAACTCTTAGGTGCATTTTTCCATACCTCTCCTTTCCTAACAGACTCTCCGCAGTCCAATCAATTGCTATATCAAGACTGGACTACGCTAACCCCCTCTACCTCAGAGTCCACGCTTACCAACTGACTAAACTACAAAGAGCACAAAACGCAGCAGCCAAACTGCTACTAGCGCTCAGCCCGAGAGACCACATCTCCCCAGCCCTCAAAACTCTGCATTGGCTTCCCGTTGCCCAAATGATGACCTTCAAAACATTATGCATTTCTCACCGATCACTGCATAAAACCGGACCTCAATATCTGCAAGACAAATTAAAACCCTATCACCCTCTACGTACTCTAAGATCAAGCTCAGCCGGCCTCCTAGTCATACCTAAAACAAACTCAGTCAGTTTAGGTGGATCATCTTTCTCAAACATGGCCCCCACGCTGTGGAATGCACTCCCACCCCACATCTGACTCACGGAACACCTCATGTCTTTCTGCAAACTACTGAAAACTTGGCTCTTCCTCTAAAACCGACCCTGAACTCAAACTAACTTAATCTGGATAACAGCATCTCAATGACTTTACCAAATACTAGATCATAAATAGCAGCGCAGAATCTTGATCCAAGCGTGAAATTGAAAACAAATTAACATCTATTGGTTAGCTAAAATGAACAAACAAAATAGAATGTGTAAAAAAGAATCAAACCTGCGAAGCAGATAAAATTAATATGCTGTACGAGAACAGCAAAGTGGCTGAAATTAAGGAAATTGTCAAAATAAATGTAATGGACTAGAGGATCAATGTGGACGTAAAGATAAAATGGATAACAACAATTCGACTAGACAAAAATACTAGATCTTAAATAACAATAAAACAAAAAACAAAACAACATCAAGATCCAAGCGAGAATTCGACAACTAATAACCTCTAGTGTAAACTAAAAGGACAGAAAGAATAAAATGAATAAAGTAGATCAAAGGAGTGAAGTGGAAAAAGAATAAATTGTACGAAAGCAGTAAAGTGGTTGAAATTAATGAAATGGATGTAATGATTGCAATGAACGAAAGAAACAAAATAGACTAAATTATTAAAGTAAAGAGGAGGGAAAATGAATACAGGAGACGGATGAATACACAGACAGATGACATGGAATGTATGAGTGCATAGCATAAATAGAAAGTACAGAATAGACGATTCAAATACACGAGACGGGTTTAGTGCATGGGACAGATGGAGAACACGTAACGGATAGAGTGCGCACGACAAGTGAGATGAGTTGAACCGATAATGCACGATGAATGAACGAAGTGAGTGGAGCGGACGAAGTCGGTCGAATGGATGAAGCACGTAGAGCAGAGGAGTGCGTTGAGCAGATGAGTGCGCAGAGCGGACGAGTGCGCAGAGCAGACGAGTGCGCAGAGCAGACGAGTGCGCAGAGCAGACGAGTGCGCAGAGCAGACGAGAGCGCAGAGCAGACGAGAGCGCAGAGCAGACGAGAGCGCAGAGCAGACGAGAGCGCAGAGCAGACGAGAGCGCAGAGCAGACGAGAGCGCAGAGCAGACGAGAGCGCAGAGCGGACGAGTACGCAGAGCGGACGAGTGCCTGGAGCGGATGAGTGCCTGGAGCGGAAGTGCGTGGAGCCGATCAGCGCGTAAAGCGGACGAGAGCGCAAAATGAATGAGGGCATGGAGCAGATAAGAGCATGGAACAGATAAGAGAGTGTTGCGGATGCAGGTTTTGTGAGTGGATAATAGAATGGAGCGGATGTAGAGTGTTGAGCTGATTTAGGGTGTGATGGGGCTGACCAGATGTAGGGTGTTGAGCGGATGTAGGGTACGGTGGTATTGAACGAATGTAAGGTGCTGAACAGATGTATATTATGGTGTGGGTGAGGAGTGCGGATCGGATGTAGAGTGCGGAGCGGATGTAGAGTGCGGAGCAGATGTAGAGCGCGGAGCGGATATCGAGTGTGGAGCAAACGGGTGATATATGTGCGAGATGGAAAGATTTGAGTGCATGGAACGTTTGAAAGAGCATGGCAGTGAACGTTTTAGGAGTGCTTGGAACATCGGAGTACATGGAACGGATGGAGTACATAGTACTATTGGAGTGGGCCAAATCTCAAACATCTAAGGCAAACAACCATTTCGAAGGGATTGTGTCCTCCAACGTATTCCTTATCTTTGATAATACGTTTCCAGCTTGCTGGCCTCGGAAATTATTTCTGTAGAGGGCGATGCGCGTCGACGTCCGCCAAGTCGATGTCCCTCGACGGCCACCGTATCGGCGCTGACGTCATCATGCCCATAAATAGCCACGCGCTGCGTCCGTTGCTCAGTTCCGTTTTTCCGCGCTTTGTGGGTCTTCGGAACGTCGTTGCTCAGTTCAGTCAGGATAACTACATATATCTACTCGAATAATACCTTCTCGTTCTCCATGGCATCTTCATCGGAACCGACGACGCCGCGATCCGGCTTCAAGAAATGTCGAGACTGCAGTAAAAAAATGTTGATAACTGATCCACACAGGATCTGCTTGTGGTGCTTGGGATTCGAGCACCATTGTTCGGAGTGTGAGGACTGCATGTCCATGACGGCGAAAGCCTTGAAGGAGCGGAAGGGGAAGCTCGAGAGAGAGGTAAGTCAATCAAAACCTCCTCAAAGGTTTCTTCGGCTGAGTGGAGGCATTCGTCTCCTCGCTGTCGAAAACATTCCCATTCTAGATCTCGAAGTAGCTCCCATCATTTGTCGAGATCAAGACACTCAAAAAAGAGACGTCGAAGATCCCCTTCCTCGTCGTCTTCAGTGTCCACAGAAAGGGTCTCCTGTCCCACTAAACACAGCTCTCAAGCTAAGTGGGAGGAATTCAGAAGGAAAATGTTAAGCGTCTTCGAGAACACGGCCTCGACCCCCTCGAAGACAGCTGAGGGTGATACCCCGAGTGAAAGACCCAAAAAATCAAAACGCCGCGAGTCGCAGCACCCGGCGAAACATTCCACCCGAGAGCGCCACGAGCCATCGGGTAAGAAGGCACCACCTTCGACGCCGTCGTTGAAGATTCCTTCGAAGCACGGATCGGCGCCATCGACGCCGTTGTCGAAGGGTTCCTCGACGCATCGGTCGATCGACTCGACGCCATCGTCAACGCCGACATCGACGCCGATTAAAGAGAAGACCAAGGCCACTCCACAGCCAACAGTGATTCCAAGGGCCTCCGGCACGACGCCGATGTCCTCGAGTAGGATCCCGATCCTCTCGAGTTCTTCGAGACCCCTTCCAGTTTTTTTGACGGCGTTCTCGGCGCCTTTGAAGCCTGTCACATCGGCGTCGACAACATCGACGTTTTCTCGCCCAATAATGACGAGTTTGGCTCCTTCTGCCTTAGAGATGGGTTTTACACCATTTCAGAGGTCAGAGTACCCTGGACTATCTTCAATTTATGAAGAGGGGGAAGATTCTGACCAGGAAACATTTGGATTACAGAGGACCACACTGCCTATTTCAGAGGATTTCACCTCTGAGGAAAGAAGGCTGAAGGACCTACAGCAGTCACTACATGAGGCAAGTGGGCTGGACACTTCCCCAGAAGTGGAATTTGTTAAACCAGACCCAGGGGAACATGCCGAAACACCCTATAGAACCCTTATGGCAAGAATTATTGAATTTATGGGTTGGTCTGCGCCTTCACCTGTTTTTCAACAGGATGACTTAGCAGACATATTAGACAAAGGTCCACAGGAGGACCCCGTGGTCCCCTTCCATGCAGCCTTACAGAGGAAAATTACATCTAATTGGGAAACTCCTGAAGTTATCCCTCTGGTCAATAAAAGATTGTCAGCCAAGTATAGGGTAGCGGCTGCTGACCCTGAATACTTATCAAAACACCCGACCCCAGAAAGCCTGGTGGTTCAAGCGGCAACTTCATCTAGCAGTAGGACCGCTTACCCTACTGTCCCACAGGATAGAGATGACAAGAGGTACGATTCTATGGCGAAGAAAGTCTTCTCTGCTTGTAGTATGGCGTTGAAGTCCATCAACTTCACCTGTACGCTCGCCAGGTTCAGTCACACACTATGGGAGTGTGCTTCATCAGCGGCTGACTGCATACCAGAAGGAGAGGAAAAGGAAGCCTTCCTTAACATTATTAAAGATGGCAAAGATGCCATGTGCGAATCACTTCAAACTGGCATCGGTTCCGCTGACAGTATCAGCAGGGCCATGGCGGCAAGTACAACAATCCGCAGGCATGCGTGGTTGCGAAAGTTTGGCTTTGCTCCAGATGCACAGGCCAGACTTTTGAATATGCCCTTTGACGTCTCTTCACTATTCGGGAAAAAGGCTGATGACATTCTGGAAAAGTTGCAGACTTCTAAAGCAGCAGCAAAATCTTTAGGAGCTGCTATCCGCCAAACTCCTTTTTGCCCCTCAGGAACCTCTGGGAGAGGAAAGTCCTTTCGCTATTATTCCGCATTCGGGAAAGGCAGAGGACAGCCGGCTCAAAGAGGCCAAAGGAGATCCACCCGAGGTGGACAGATCAAAAGTACTACGCCCGCAGCAGCAGCAGGTGCCTCTTTACCCTCAGCATCTGCATCAGCCGCCCCCAAACCACTCTGAGGCCTTCCCACACAATACACCTGTAGGGGGCAGGTTAACTCACCATCTGACGGAATGGCAGGCTATAACGTCAGACGCTTGGGCATTGGAGACAGTTGCCCAGGGTTACTGCCTACCCTTTCTACACATTCCTCAGAGTCATCCAACGGGGAACAGCTCTCTAAAAGTTCCAGATCCGCTCCTCTTGCAGGAAATTATAGACCTGCTAGAGAAAGGTGTCATAGAACCGGTACCTGTAGCAGACAGGAACAAGGGCTGGTACTCCCCCTACTTTCTCATACCAAAGAAGGACAGAGGACTGAGACCCATCCTGGACTTAGGAGAATTGAACAAGTTCCTCAGGAAGGACACGTTCAAGATGGTAACTCTCTCTCAGATCCTTCAGGCCCTCCAGCTCCAGGACTGGCTGGTATCTCTGGACCTTCAGGATGCTTATTTCCATGTGCCAATCCATCTCAAACACAGGAAATACCTGAGGTTCGCAATTGGCAACTCTCATTATCAATTTCGAGTTCTGCCATTTGGGCTGACCTCCGCCCCGAGGGTCTTCACCAAGCTGATGTCGGTAGTGGCAGCGAGTCTAAGGAGGGAAGGGATCCACGTCTACCCCTACCTGGACGATTGGCTGATCAGGGCTGTATCTTCGGAACAGGCCCAGGCCCAGCTAGATTATGTCTGCCACTTCCTTCACAGACTGGGCTTCTCCCTAAATTTAAAGAAGTCACAGATGATACCATCACAGAGACTCCAGTTCATTGGAACGGTGCTGGACACTTCCCTGGGAAAAGCCTCGCCACCAGAGGTGAGGGCTCAAGATATTCTACAGATGGTCACCAAGTTTCAAAATGCCCAACGTCTCCCAGCCTTCGACTTTCTGAGGTTGCTAGGCCTCATGGCATCCTACATCTTACTTGTGCCAGAGGCTCGCCTGAGAATGAGATCTCTTCAGTGGGCACTGAGAAGTCTGTGGTCGCAATTCTCAGGGAGAATGACAGATCTCCTCCGGATTCCGGACATAGCTCGCGACCTTCAATGGTGGGCCTATCCAGAGAACATCTTGAAAGGAGAACTGTTTTGGCAACCATGGCCGAAGATAACAGTAGTCACAGACGCCTCACTCACGGGGTGGGGAGCCCATGCCAACGACTTGACCATCAGCGGTCGTTGGTCTCCATCGGAGTCCAGACTACACATCAACCTATTGGAGCTGATAGCGATCAGACTAGCGCTGAAAGCTTTCCTGCCATCAGTACAGGGGAGAAATGTCCTGATAATGACGGACAACACGGTGGCCATGCACTACCTCAACAAAAGAGGAGGCGTAGGATCACTGCCACTGTGCAGAGAGGCGATGTAGCTCTGGTTTTGGGCAATCCAAGAAGGAATCTCTCTATCGGCAGTCCACCTAGCCGGAAAGAAGAACTTGACAGCGGACGCTCTGAGCAGGCAGAGCACAGTCTCCCACGAGTGGGAGCTAGCTCAGGAAGTCCTTCAAGAGATCTTCGCCCTTTGGGAAACCCCTCAGGTGGATCTGTTCGCCACAAGCACCAACAGGGAGTGTGATCTGTTCTGTTCAAGGGAATTTCCCCCGAGAGGAGCTCTAGGAGATGCGTTCGTAGTGGACTGGGAGTTTCCACTCCTTTACGCGTTCCCACCAGTCCCTGTTATTCCTCAAATGATCAGGAGGTTGAGAAGATTCCAGAAAACCATCATCCTAATTGCCCCGGATTAGGCCAGGAGAACGTGGTACCCGGACCTTCTAGATATGTCCATCTGCCCTCCAATCCGTCTTCCACTCAAAGAGAATCTTCTCTCGCAGAAGGGAGGTCAGGTTCTCCATCCAGACACCAGAACCCTCAACCTTCATGCTTGGCTTCTGAAAGGGTGAGGTACAAGGATTGGGATCTCCCTGATGCCGTCATGGAGGTGTTGCTTTCGGCCAGAAGGCCAGCAACAAAGTCTTTATACCGCTGCCATTGGAACAAATTTTGCAGCTGGTGTAGGGAAGAGAATATCAACCCTTTTTCATGTGGTACACCAACGGTGTTATCGTTTCTACTCTACTTGGCAAACTCAAGCCTCGAAGTTGGCACTGTAAAAGGCTATCTCGCAGCGCTTTCTATCTTCAAGCGCACTGTGGAGGAACCATCGAATTTCAAACTTCCTCTAGTGGTACAATTTCTCAAGGGATTAACTAATGTTTACCCTCCAAAACCATTCCAGGTTCCCTTATGGGACTTAAATTTAGTCAAACTTCCTAATGGGCACTCCATTCAAACCACTTCACTCTTGCGCGCTGAGATTTCTCACGCTTAAAACTGTCCTATTGGTAGCACTAACATCTGCTAGGAGGGTGAGCGAGCTACAAGCTCTCTCCTGTAAACCCCCACATACAATCTTCCACAAGGACAAAGTTGTCCTACAGGTGAAGCCTAATTTCCTCCCAAAGGTGGTTTCTGAATTTCATATTACTCAGAAAATTACCTTACCTTTGTTCTACCCTCCTCCCCATCCGGGGAAAGAGGAGGAAAGGCTACATAGGCTGGACCCAAGGCGAGCTCTCAGCTTTTACATCAGCAGAATGGCTAGGATCAGGCAAGCAGACCAACTGTTTGTAGGATACTCAGGTCACAAGTTGGGACTACCCATAACAAAACAAACCATCTCCAGGTGGATTATTTTGGGTATCCTGGAATGTTACAAACTGGCAGGGAAAGAGCCATCCCAAAATCTCAGGGCTCATTCAACCAGGGGTATCGCAGCCTCTTCGGCTCTCCAAGGAGGGGTACCGGTCCGAGACATATGTGCGGCTGCCACATGGTCATCCGCACATACATTCACAACATTTTACAATCTGGATTCCTCCACTGCTCAAGAGACCAGATTTGGCAAGGCCGTATTACATTCGGTCCATCCATAAAGGGATACATAACATTCTCACTCCCACCTCCAATTACATGCCACTGCTATGGGAGTCTATCAAAGATAAGGTATACGTCGGAGGACACAATCCCTTCGAAGAACAAGTTACTTCTTACCTGGTAACGTTCTTTCGACGGGATGTTCCTCCGACGTATTCCTTATCGCCCCTCCCAACCATCCCCGCAGTGATACTTCCCTTGTGGTTGCAGTTTACGCTCCTTCAAGGTCAATAACCAATTCAGGCATGACTTTTCTTATGCTACAAAACAGAACGGAGCAACGGACGCAGCGCGTGGCTATTTATGGGCATGATGACGTTGGTGCCGATACGGTGGCCGTCGAGGGACATCGACTCGGCGGACGTCAAGCGCAGCGCCCTCTACAGAAAAAATTTCCAAGGCCAGCAAGCTGGAAACGTATTATCAAAGATAAGCAATACGTCGGAGGAACATCCCGTCGAAAGAACGTTACCAGGTAAGAAGTAACTTGTTCATCTCATCTCCACGCTTACTCTCTTCTTTACACCACCACTCAACTAGAACACAGCAATACTATGACACCATTCGGTATAACTGTTCTCATACCATCATCTGCCTCATACTCCCCATCACCCTAATTAAACACTGCTCGTTATACACCCTCCAGCCTAGGCATTCTCCTCAGGCCTAACACAGCCAGAATCAGTATGGATAAAAACCTGCCAGAACGAACACATACTCTTGATCTCTCAACCATCACATCTACCACTAAAAAGCGGCTATCACAAGAATGCCACACCAGCTGCACACATATCCGGTGCTCACACGCACCATTGACTCTCTCTTTTCTCTCTACTGACGTGAACTTCGGTTCCCGAGGGCGTTCAACCTACCAGCCCCTTGAGACCATACCAATGGTACATAAGGCGCTACATAAATGCAAAATAACATAACATAACATGAAACAGAAGTCCGGGATCAGGGTGTTGTAGGACTGGAGCAGTCGTGAAAGCCATCTTCAAGGCCTCAAAAAATGTTGGGCCTGCTCACTCCATATGAACTGACGTTTGTTACTGGTTAACGCCGTCAACGGAGTGACGGTTTCTGAAAAAGACCAGATAAACCGTCGGTAAAAGTTTGCAAAGCCAAGAAACGACTGCAAGGCTTTAACAGTGGTAGGAGGTAGGCCACTCAAAACAGCCTTAACTTTGATATCACTCATCTTGATGCCCATGTTAGTGATGTATCCAAGGAACTCCACTTCTTTAACATGGAACAAACATTTCTCAAGCTTGGCATACAGGCGGTTTTCCCTTAACCGTTGTAGAACAGTAGACACGTGTTTGACGTGTTCTTCATATGAAGGATAATATATCAAGATATCATCCAGATATACGACCACGTATCTATCCAGCATGTCGCTCAGTACGTCATTGATGAATCGCTGGAAGGTGGCCAGGGCATTACAGAGTCCAAAAGGCATAACCAAGTATTCAAACAAGCCATATTTGGTCTTAAAAGCCATCTTCCACTCATCCCCTTCCTTCGTCCTTACGAGGTTGTAAGCACCCCGTAGGTCCAATTTCGTGAAGTATTCAGAGGTACCAACTGGTCTAGCAAGACAGATATGAGCGTGAATAGGATATTGTATGGTTATAGCAATGAGTTCCTGGTAATCAATACATGGACGCAGGTCCCCCTCCTTCTTGGGTACAAAGAAGAGAGGAGAGGCAGCTGGAGAATGCGATGACGTATAAAACCGTTTTCAAGAGCTTTGTCCAGATATTCTTTCAGAACCGCATTCTCTTTTTGAGTAAGGGAAGAAACCCTCCCTGAAGGAATCCTGGCCCCTTCCACAAGGTCGATAGGGCAATCATAGGGACGATGTGGCAGTAACTTCTCTGCCTCTACCTTGTCAAAAACCTCCCAAAATGCTTCATACTCCTTGGGTAGAGGGACAGAGGCTATGCCCCCAATCACAGAAGCTGCATCTAACTATGGGAAACATGGGCTGGACATTTCGGACGTTGGGGCAAAGCAGTGGTTTTCGCAATGATTGGAAGTGAACCTGACTACACCAGATTGCCAGTCCACCACAGGGTTATGCAACACTATCCATGGTAAACCCAGAATGAGTTTGAACTGAGGTGCTGCAATAACATCAAAATGTATCTCCTCCACATGGAGAGAGTCATGACAAGGTTTACAGTACGTTCAGTGACCAGACCTGATAACAACGTGGTACGGTCCACAGCGCTAACTAACTCTGGATGGTCCTTGGGTGTGACAGGGATGTTCCAAAACAGGCTCAACAGACCATGAATCCTCAGACGGAACAGTCAGCGTGGCATGTAAGACAAAAGGTACTGATAAGCAGGAACCCTGGTGATTCATGCTCGGCAAAGGGGTTCCCTCCATTGTCGGGCCTTGGCATTTCCCTGCTTCTTAGGTTTTTTTGGGCATTCTTTTAGGAAATGTCATGGTTATTTCCCACTACTGTGTCCACACGTCATTTGGGGATGTCAGCAGTGGGAAAGACACTTGCATTGGTTATAATTGTTACTATTCCCCCTCTGGGTTCCCGGTTGGTTCATCTATTTGCCGCAAAGTATGCCTGGGATAGCAACTCATCAGCTGGTTTATGTGGACCCACTTATCTTCCCCTTCTGCCAAACTGACCTTGGGGATGCCGATTCTGTAGGTGGGTCCTGGCATGGTCACCTCTCCTCCATTTCCGAAATTCCATTAATCACTATGGTCCAAATTAATATCAAGTTGGTTGAGGAGGTCCCGGCTCATATAAAAGGTGGAAGGAACACCTCACACAACCCAACAAGTATCTATTATGCTTTTGTTATTCCTAGACATTTTGATCATACAACTGCTAAGCAGAGGATGTTTGGAGCAGGGTGGTTCCAGATCCCTTACCCATTGCTGCACTGACTCTACGGCGGGCAGGGTCTGGTCTTTTGGGAGTTTCTTTTAATATTGCTTCACTGATGAAGCTTTCTGCGCTCTTCAAGTCAACTCGGGCAACGACAGACTCCTTCCCGTCATTTAACTGAATCGGGAGGAAGAGCTGTTCACCCCTTTTCAAAATGCCAGCTAAGTTGTGCTGTTTGGATGTCAATTTTGGCTATGGACTTGGGATTTTCAAATTGTACATTAGTATAAAATTTCAATGTATCTCCCTCCAGACTGATTTGCAGAAATGGAAAAGAGTTCACCTCACAGTTTGGTGGTCTCATGGCTATGACGGTGATGTGTGGTGTATCGTTGTTCTGAAAGTAGGACCTAACTAGATCCGGTTTTTACTCCACCATGTGGAACGTGCCATTTAGACTCACATGGTTGACGCTTTGCTTTAATTTAATTGGCCTGTGGGTCTGGGTCCAGAGAACCTTGTTCACACAATCTATGAGGGGAGAGAGCCTGCGGAGGATGTCGTTCCATAATAGACTGGGGGTTCCCTCTGGCACCACAACCAAGACCGGGTGCTTCACTTTGTGTCGCCCAATTTTAATTTCCAGCTCTGCAGACCCTTCAACAGGAATTTCCTTCACGTCAAAGTTCTGGAGCTGTCCAGGAAAAGGGGTGAGAGGAATTTGGTAAAGACCCTCTTTGACAGCAAGGTGGCTTGGGATCCAGTGTCCACCATTGCTAGAATTGTACATTGCCCTTGCACCTGGATGGAGGCGTAGAATCTACCTTCCTTCTACTTCAAGGGGCAAAGGTAATGGGTGCTCTGGGTAAGCTTGATGGTCAATTTGCTTATTCTGACTCTGACACCGGGATGGTTGGGTCAAGAAGGTGTCAGAGTTGCAGAATCTGACACAGAATTTTGACACACTGCTATTTGGGAAGTCTCATGCTCCCCTTGTTCTGTTTCTGGTCTGTCCCCCCTTCCTCCCTTTCTGGAGTGGGTCAACAGAAGTGGTTGGTGAGGTTTGGGGTTCTTCTTGGGCTGGTTCTGGGTTGCTCCCCCTTCTAGGAAGCGGTCCCCAGAATGGCGTGGGATAATTTGGGTATCTGAGCCACCAGTATCATACTCAGTGATTTGAGGAGTCTCAGGCGCCTCCCTTTCTGATCCAGGGCTGTCCCCCCTTGTTGGAGACAGTCCTCAGAAGGGCTTTGGGGAGCTAGGGACTCTTCTTCCTCTGGTTCTGCCCCCCCCCCCTTTATGGAGGCAGTCCCCAGAATAGATTTGGGCCGGATCCTGAATGTGAGCTTGGGGATCTGCAAAGAAAACAGGATAGTTGAACATGGGGGGAGTTTTGGGCTCCCCTGGTTCTGATTCTGGGCTGCCCCCGTGTTTGGAGGCAGTCACCAGGATGGGTTTGAACAAGGGGATTTTCTTGTTGGTCATTCTGGGGTTTGATGATGGGCGGTTTTAACTCAGTCCCCACATCTACCCAGTCTTGATCAGGATCTCTTGGGACCCATTTTTCTTTGGGAGGAGTTCCCCCATCCCCGAAGGAGAAGATCCTTTTCCCAGAATCCTCTGGGGACCCCTCTCCTTCAAATCGGAAGATTTGCACCTCCTCCACAAAATGGGCCTTTTTAAGCTAACTATTTCTCCTACCCACCCTCTGTTCCTTAGGTTGCAGATTTTCGGGGCAGGAGATTCTGGTTCCGGTTCTTGGGTTTCCAGGGGCTTTCCACAAGTGAGGAAGGAAGCTTCCTCTAAGGCTTTATACCCCCCTTCCCCTTATGGCTCCTCCCTGGGAACCGGTGGGTTGTCAGGGTTCTTCCCCTGTCATTGTTCTGGAGCACCAGACCCTTGATTTGAGGAGTTCTGAGTCGCCATGTTCATTGGACGGTTTTGCTGCGCCCTCAACATGCAACCCAGATCCTGTGCCATGTTCTGGACCTGGAGCTCCAGCTGGGACACCCGCTCTGGCTGGTACGGGGTCCTCAGGTCTACCCTTGGTTGATCACGGGAAGGATAACTATCCCTTCTTGCATAATACCCCTGGTTAGGATAGTTTGGGTACCCCTCCACCCTTGGCCTCCCCTCTCCCGGATTGGGCTGTCTGGGCTCAGAAAGTGGGGAAAGAAAGAAGGGTTGTTTTGGGGGTTGAAGTTCGGCGGGTACCGGGGAAAGAAACTTGGCCTGGCATTTTGGTGATTACTGCCCTCCTGGGGAAAGTGAGGAGGGAAGTTCCCTGGGTTGGCGGCTGCCTGGTTGGAGCACCCCCCCCCCTTTGGGCTGGAGGAGTCCACACATGGCCCAGGATGGGCCCGTTGCCCTTGTAGCATGGGCTGATGTAGTCAGGGGAGTTAGGGGTGGCATTTGTGGGGTTACCTCCCTGGCTCCCTGTTTGGGATTGGCTCGAGGGCCTTCGGGGTCTGGGGTTGGTAGGATTCTGCGCAGGAAGGTTTTTAACCCCCCCCATCTCCAGATCTAAAATGGGGGCAACCTTCACCTCCACCACCTTAGCAGCAGCAGGGGTGTTGGTTGGTTTTGGGCCTTTGTTTGCATTTTTACTTTCTAGTGGCTTCTGTACTTTGTAGATGCGAGTTGCTTGTTCAATGACCCTGTCTAGCGATCTTTTCTCATGAAATTCCCTCACTAGCTGGGTCATAATGTATTTGGGCTGGGCATGAAAGAAGGTATTAATAAATTCCCTACTGTCAGTGCGCACCCTCCTGGTGGTCTGCGCAAAGGCACGTTTCAATTCTTGGACAAATACTTGTGGGGCCTGGTCTTCCCAACATTGCAGGTTGTAGGCTGCCTTGCGGGACTCTTGAGGGTTTCTATGAATAGAAAAATGCTTTAGGATGGCCGTCCTATAGGTGGACCATCTTGAATGGTTCTGATCCTCCAGCCCCGCAAAGAAGCTGGAGTACTCAGGTGAAAATGTCCACTTTACATACTGAATACAGCTTTGTCTGTCCTTCAGGTGAAAAGTCTCCATCATTTGCTCAAACAATTCAAGGTGCTCCCAAACTGAATATTTGGCATTTTTGTGGTAGTGCGTGATGACGCTCCTAATAGCCTTTATTTGCTTCAGGGGATCTTTGAGTAAAGCTCTCAACTTTGTTGGCCTTTTCAGTTCTGGTCACCCTGGTCCACTCATCCTCTGACTTAGAGGCACGGCTAACAGAAGTGGCTGTCTGATCTTCTAGCCTCTCCTGGATTCTGCGAGCCTGGGAATGGCTGGCAAAATGCGGGGGCCTAGTCTCTTGGGACCTGTGGCGCTCAGCAGAGTCTTCTGACTCTCCCCTGCTCCCAGTATTGGCTGAGTACCCCCCCCCCCACTGTCCTTGCTGGGAAGAGGTTTTTAGTATGCTCTTAGTGGGCCTAGTCTCATGGAATTCCCCACCAAATTTTACTGACTGATCTCTAGGTAGGTGATATTTCTGAAGATCCAGTTCTCTGATTCTCCCCTCACTGGAGTCTCCCTGATCAGAGAAGATGGCCCTAGCACTTGGGAGCCTGTACAGAGATGCCCGACCATCAATTTCTGGGAGTCGCCGACCTGTCAGTCCCATATTTCCCATTATGTTGAAGTCTACCATGGTCTACCTTGGTTCATATGCGCCAGTGGACATGGGGGGTGGCAGAGTCCATGGAATTGAAGGGATTAAAGTCCCTGATGCCAGGGTTCCTGAGGTTATGCTCAGGGGTTTCTCTCTCCCATTTTACCTCATCTCTTTCAGCCCCTATTTCCTGATGACATGCCAAGATCTGACCTTTTTGCTCCTCTATTAAGGCCTTACTGGTTTCTATGAGTTGTTCTTGCATGGCTATATTTCTATGGAGCCTGTCATTCTTTTCACAGAGAGCCTCATTGTCTCTCTGTGCTTCCTGTCTGAATTGAGAGTATTGGGCCCATTTTTGCTGCAGGAGACTCACATCCCGAGTTTGCTCCCTACTGGCCTGATTATTCTTTGCCAGAGCATCCTCCACCCACCTGTGTGCTCCAACAGCTTTTCATGATCCCTTTTGATTTCACCAAGTTCCTGAAGGGCCAGGTGATTTTCTTCTAACTTTGTTTTTAAATGGCTGACTTCCTAGCCTAGGGCGTCCCTCTCTTGACATAGAGTTCCCCTCTGCTCAGCCAGGTCGTCCCTTTGTTTTCTAATAGCATATCATTTCTGGCGCTCCTCATCAAAATCTGTTTGAGTGTGGAGATCCTTCACTATTAATTTATTTTCCTCCTTTAGTTCATCAATCTGACTTTCTAGGGCAACTACCTGCCCTGTGCAGACTCTATTATAATTGAATTGCTGCTCCAGCTTTTGTTGGCTCTGTTGTAGAGAATCCAACCTTTCTTGAGCCTCTTTTTGCAGTTTCAGTACCTGGGCATCTTGCTCTGCATTCTTTTGCAGTAAGAGCGTCAGTTCTTCTTGAAGTTTGGTGACATACTGCCTAGCCTCTGTTTCAGCTTCTTGGCTGCTCTGCAGAGTCCAGATTAGTCTGGATTTTCTGCAGTGCTTCCCCTTGCCTCTTTGTGAAGTCTACATGGTACGCATATTTTTGCATTGCTCCTCTTTTATTTTAGGGGTCATGTACAGCTCACTGAGTGTTTCATGTAATGGCCCCTTGTCCTGCCAGATATTAAGGTTGGTTTCAGTGACTTCTTTTTTATTCCCTGCAGCCATACCTGTTCGTCCTGTTCCAGCCATTCACCCCTGACAAACAATTTGTGCAGTAGGTGTTCCCTTGCAATATTGATTTCCACTGGGGTCCCCATTCCGGAAACATTAATTTCCTTCAGACTTATCTCAGGGTTATTTTACTTTTCCAAACAGGTCCAACTCCTTTGGGTATTTTTATTGAAAGTTGCTTATACAGTGTAGCGCACAGTATGGTAACCCAACAAGGTGTATGTACCCCATCAGTTAGCACGCTGTGTTAGACTGTCACGAGTGGTATGTCTAATTCAGGATCTTGCTACGAGCCCCCAAGCTGTATGTGATTTCAATCTGGCACACACCCAAGTCAAAGCTCAGCATGTAGTGCACAACTGAAATCCTTATTTATTTTTGTCTAAAAGTTCAATATTCTGAACGATATACCACTCATATCACACCCTTCTCCTGGAAGCCCCCCCCCCCCCCAGTCACACTGAACCAGGAATCAGGCTGGTTTGCAAAGGTAAATATTTATGTATTTAAAATTTAATCACAATATGTTTTAATAGATATACAACAATCACCAATGGGGTGACAGAACACTGAATACTATCTTTAGTACACTAGGATTAGGTAATAAGCAAAACAAATGCAGCACAGCAAATAATACTTTTGGGTTGGTTCAGATCAGATAGCACTGTGGTTAGCAGTTCCCCCTGCAACCCACCTCAACCCCCCAATAGGCAATGTAAAGAGATAGGAGGAGAGAACAGGTATTCAGGAATGTCACAAATCAAACAGAATATCAGCCCCACTTTCCCCCAGCAACACAAGAGAAAAAAAAACGGAATGGACTTTCAGCTGTTAGATGGCTTTCAAGATGGACTTTAGAATGGACTGGGCAAAAACACCAAATATAGTCAAAATTGCTGAAATTGTTATAAATTCTTATGGGAGCCGCTTTGGATAGTTGCAGACAAGCACAAGCAATGATTTGGTCAACAGAAAACAATTTAAATCTTAAGGCCCAACTCGGAAGCAGTTCAAGCTATTTTACACGTGTAAACATTTCTCAAAATGAAATTTGAGGTAAACTTTTCTGTGCGCGATATTCGCGATAACAGGAGAATCGCACAGAGTTGGGTGCTAGGGATAGATATGGATGTTAGCTACAAGTAAGAGTTGGAATTGTGTTTCTATCACAAAAACTGAGGGAGTTATGGAGGTTTTAGTCTAGGTCGTTTTTGTAAAATAGGCGCGAGAATGAAAAACAGAAATGCACTTTTAAAAATAACAAATGAGTTTGCTTATACTAGGGGATGACTATGAAGAAGCGAATACCACACAGGGATTACAGTCGCTGGATCACGGTGACCACCTGATAAGGAAACCGACTTCTTCAGATGAGAAAAAAGGTCAGCGCAAAGATAGTTCTAACAATACTGGTTCTGAAGGAAAGATAGGATGGGTCTGGTAGGGATAAGACTATGCAAAGTACATATGCTATGGGACACAGTTCTTCCTATTTATACTCACTGGATAAGTTTTTAAATGGGACCGTCAGTTCTGGTCATGGATTGGGTCTGGTCTAAGAAAACAGCACATCAGGCATGGGACTGGATCATCTAGGCCGGTCGCCGGATTGGCACAGGATCTGCTCTCCTAGTCTGTGGGTATTTGGATCAGCTGGATGGCAAGTACTTCAGGCAAGCCTAATGGTGGCAAGCCCGAGAATTTCTGAATACTGGTTCAAAATGGCCTTCTCACACCACACAGCCCTTTACTGAGTGGGGAGAATAAATGTGAGGATTGGGGTCTTGCTGGAAATCAATAGTCTCTATTGCTGGCAAGAGATTTGGCATCTGGAAGAATATTTAAAGTTGGATGTAGGAAGCTGGATCAGAGTGCTTCGCCGGAATCAGGAAGATGGCTGGATCAGTGAGTCCCTATCTGCTCTCTGCCATCTCTATTTATACCTTAAAAATGACATCACAAATGGGTGCTTGGGCCGGTTTAGCTAAGCTTTCCCCTGTGAAAGGTGATTGTTTCTCTCCTCCTATCAAGGCAGAGAGTGGACTGAGTGTCCTCTTTATGGTGTAATTTTATGATGCTGAAAATTGACCCCTAGCCACTGGAACACAGTCTACTTTTGGCAAAATACATATTTACACATGTGCCACCTCTATAAAAATCACATATACCGATTGCATATTTTACATAGCAGCTATTCCTCAAAACCCCGTAGCTGTGGGATCATGTCTCCCCTTTCTAAAATTGTTTGCCCTTTTCACTATGAACACACTTTTCAATTGTTATGCAAGTTTCCACAAATGTGCATGTTTAACATGGGAATGAGTGTATAAAGTTTCACAGTTCTAGCGGAAATACAGACCCCCATAAACCCACATTTATTGCCATTCCTGTTCAGAATAAGCAACACGGTTGTACTAAGTTTTCAAAGATAGTGCTAAAAATGAGGTTAATTGGGTTAATTAATCTGCCATTTTCTGATTTTGCACCCCTTTTGATAAAAAGTTATACACCTTTTAAAAAATGTCCATTACATATCCTGGTAACACCAAATGGTCAGTCTTTGTCACTCCTTGAAGCATGTGGTGGCCCCCTCCTTTGGAATTTGCTTCTGTCAGCCAGGAGTTTCCTGTGCTGCAGCAGTTTTACAGCCTTTCACACCTTCAATGTCCTGGGTTGGAGGATGGTCATTGTTCATTTGCCCATTGTGTCAGATTCTGTTCAAACCCCGCAATTAACACCTCCCAGTGAGTTTCTGCTGAGGGAAGGCCTTCCTTCTGGGTGAAAAACCTGCTTTTCAAGTCCTGGCAACTTCAGCCAAGCTAATCACTTTTTAAACTTAGCAAAACCCACATTTGTTGCATCACATACAAACACATTTCTTCTGTGGCCTTAAAATCTGTGGAATCAAAAACACAACTAAAATATGTATTCCTTTTTGGCAACAATCCTGTTTGTGTTGCTAATTCAGCAGACTTTTGAGCTTAAGGTCATTTTAAAGATGCCTTAGTACTTCTCTGACAGCTGTCATGCAGGCGGCCCAGGGTACTGCACCCAGATTTTGGCATGGCTGTCAGTTTTCAAACAATCCAGTTTTCTGATGAATGTTTTGCTCATCATATTAGGACTTTGTATGTTTACAATGCTTTATTAGATACATGACTTTTAGCACCAGGAAAGATTGTGAATGTTGAAAAGTGGTGTGTTATAGGCATTTTGGAGTTTTTGGGAACAAAACAAATGTCATTTGTAGGCACATTTTTG
The DNA here is from genome assembly GCF_040938575.1 of Ambystoma mexicanum. Lineage (NCBI taxonomy): Eukaryota > Metazoa > Chordata > Amphibia > Caudata > Ambystomatidae > Ambystoma > Ambystoma mexicanum. The sequence goes on along the minus strand of NC_090924.1, from coordinate 170,795,349 downwards.
GTTTCACTTGCAAAGTGTTGCTTTTTCTCTGTGCACTCTGTTTGCTGGTCATGGGACCCACTGGCACATCTCTGCAGGATGTGCTCTATTCCACTGCACATGCACCATGGGTGGCATGTTGTGTATCCCTCTTTTTGTGTGCTGAGGCACACGGTTTTTGTAGGTTTTTGGCACGCACAAGGCTTTTGCCGCCATTGTTGCTGTTTCTATCCCCATAACTGGCAGGGTGATGCCGCATAGCAGAGTGGGTCAATACGTCCCACAGTGGTTTCCTCGAACAATGCCCCGTCATCTCCCTGAGGTTAACATCCCCCAAGGTGCTCATCCCTCATATAGCCACCCCCAGAGTCAGGATCAGGTAGTGGCTGCCGTCCCCTGGCCAAATAGGGGAAGGCTAACTTAGGGAAAGAAGTAAGGACATCGCCAGATTTATCACACTGGCGAGAGGCACGTCAAGAGACAGAGAGAGCCAGAGAAGGCCATAGCCTCAAAGGGCTAACAGAAGCATCGACAAGACTCTGAGAAACCCAAAGCCCAGGAGGACAAAGGAATAACCCACAGCGAGGTTAACAAACCAGAGAACCATACAGTGGGAAAAATGCCTTTAGTCCACTGGAAGGGGGTCTGCCCCGTGTGAGGGGTCCAAAATGTGAGGCGGACAACTTTCAGGTGATCAACCAATGCCATTTTATTAAATTAAAAATGTCAACCAAACACCTCACTTGTCCTATTCCAATGGGGACTTCTCTGCCTAAATAAACTAACATAACATTTCTGGCCCTCACACTTGTACAAATAATAAACCGCAAACATATATGGAAATTCACAATGTCAGTATTTATATTCTAGCCTAGTGCTTTCCTTCATTCCCAAGCGCTTTAGAATTAGGCAAGACTTCTGTTAACTGTTTTCTAAGCACTAGTAGAGTGAAGGGGGGAGGAGGGTCACTAAATAAAGATAGGTATGATTTAAATATAAGGCACAAATAATTATTTAACTGAATATATTTGTAAAACTGTTAAAGGGTAGTTAGCGTTTCTCAAAGCAGGCTCTCTGCCAGAAAGCATGCAGTCTGTGCTAAAAGTAGATTACAGGCATTGTGTCACCGAGGCTAGCTCTCACAGAGCACACAGAGGCTGAGCAGCTGTTCCTGTCCATCAAAAGCCCATTCAGACTATGAATAGGAGAATGTACAATGCAACAATATGTAAAAATAAGGGTATTGTAGAAATTACTGGACCAGATAAAATATAATTTTATTGAGTGAAGTGTTGAGAGAATGGTGGGAAGATGTGTTTATGTATGAATGTTTATAACATAGCACATTATGCTAAACAAGAGCTACAATGTATTCCTGCAGAGGCAGCAATATGTTAAAGTAGGATTGGTCTAAATGTAAACTGTAAACCTGGCCATGCAACACTGGAGACTACAGCATCCCTTGTATGGCAAGAAGAACAGTTTTGGATGAGCTCTGCTGGTATCCAGTAACCAAGTGTAGAGTATTTCAGCTCCCGGCCAAGCACCAGTCTTCAGAACCTGGGAGCCAGCCAAGGAAGACAGAATGATGGTCGGAATGGCAGAGTCCTCTGTCATTCCCCCAATCCTCATCTTTGTAAAGATGAAAGTTTGTTATCTCTTGCAAGATAGACTCATGGCCTGAATTCCCTAGAGGGGGTGCATTTAATCTGGTGTGAGCGTGATTATGGGTCCCCTGTATTTTAGGGGGTACCCCAATGTATTTAAGAGGTACAAGTATGGCCTAACTTTCAAAAGTCAATTCTGAGGATGAAGACAAAGCAGCAAGGATATTCCGGGTTGAAACAGAGATTCAACACACTTCTTGACAAAGTCAGGATGTTAAAGAAAAATCTCCCAATGCTCCACAGTTCAACATATAAATGATTCCTCTGTCCAGGAAATGTAAAGTTCCCTAAACAGTACCAAAGTAATTCTTGGTCAGGATGATCTCTGTTGAAACTTCAATGGTTCAGGAAATACAAATATTTTGAAATAGGCTTCTCTTCACAGTGCTTCCCTCTCAGCACCATGAAATAAAGAAACTTGACGGAAAAATCAACTTCTACTGGAGTGGTCCACACCCGGTCTTCTACTCCCACATCTGTCTGGTCCACTCTCTTGCTAGACCTTACTGCTACAATGATACACCATTAGTTTCACAGTGCTTCAATTGTACCGCTTCTGAAGTCTCAGTCCCACTGATACTTCTAAAGTTTACTAGTTCTACAATTTTAAACAGCTTTAAACAACTCTCCACAATTCTGTAGCAAAGACAAAACATATACCAATGCCCTTCTAATTCTCTCAGACAGGCAATGTCTCTTTCTCTTCTTAACCCTAGCTTTCTTCTAGGGCCGTTCTTCAACCACTCTTGTCTTTTGTCAAACCACCAACCAAGTACTTTCAATTCAAAAACCTCTAATGGCTTCAGCAATGTGAATTCATAACTAACTGCTGGTTCTTTTACATCATAGTCATTCATTTACAAGCTCTACCTTCAGAGATACTATATTTTCCCCTTTCTTCTGGTAGCAACAGTTATTTCCCCAGAAACATTTTCTGTAGCCTCTTTTGTCTGAGGGCGATACATGTTCAATTCTGGGTTTAAGGTAATGCTTGTTTGTTCTCTTGGATTCACAATATTGAGGTTTAACACAAGGTTTCACAGGATACAATGTTATTGTGGCTTTGCTTAGGCTTTGTCTTCGTGTTAGAATCACTTTTATGTACAGGAAACCATTATGAACGTTATAAAAGCTGTTTCTGTAATTTATAATGTTCAAAAACCTTCTGTCAAAGCGTATTCCTCTATACGCGAGTGCTACAAATGTTACACTCCATGGTATGATACGCACCGGCCAGCTTAAGTCAGTTTCACTCCTTTGCAAGTGAAAAACAACTGGTTACAGTTGTCCGCCTACAATGCCTGAAGGCTCGCCAACTTGCATATACACTCACTGGCTTCTCGGCCTCTGTCACTGGCTTCAGGACTTCTACTATGAGTGTTCTCTCGACCAGGCACACTTCTTACTTCAAGTTGCCTTTAGTCCCACCTCACAGGCATGGAGTTCGGCTCACCATGGCACTCTGGAGCACTGCCAGCCTCCAGGCACAGTCTGCTGCGCGCTTCTCGCTGCGCACGCTCGGCAATCAGGTTCACATGGGGAAAAGCATTCGAACCTTACGCTTCCTGCTGCATAACCTCTGCAATCCGGACTTAGGACCAACTCAGGATTGATAACTGGATTAACTGATGGAAAATCCTGGCGTCCTTCCGTTCCTCCCACTTCTGTGGTTTCTACCAGCAATGTGCTGTCTTCTGCCACTTTTTCCTGCCCCAGCTGCTTCTGCTGTTGCAACAACTGCTATTACTTCTCCAACCACGACTAATGGTCTGCACCTGAGGAAGCTTTTAAAGCCTCCCAGCCTTCCTCAGGCATGAGCTGTTAAGCTTAATTGCCTGACCTTCAGGCCTGTATTGCTCTTCAGCCCTCTTCTTCGTACCAGTACGCAAAGGATTATGTGACTTGAAGTTCCCATTGGAAAACCTAGAGATCTTTACCCTTTCTGTTTGGCAATATTCCATCATTGATGTGGGATTACGGGGAAAGTTGTCTAAGGGGTTATCCCAGGCTACCTGACCTGCCCCGGCCATCCCCTGTGATCCTCCCGCAGAACACTACTCCCAGGGTCCGGATGCGTCTGCCTTTCCCTGGCCACATGGGAAGGGTCCTAGGCCAGGTTTGTGGGGCTAACCATGGTCGATTCATCACACCTGCCAAGAACAAGAGAGAAACCAAACTGGGCTGAAGAAGCTTGCTGCCGATCTGAATCCAGCCATCGAGGGAACCCAGTAGGGTTCAGGGTTAAGTATATTTGGACTTGGAAATAACAAGCACTGTAGGTCAAGTTGCCTTATCCCCAGAGATGGGATAAAAACCTGAATAAGAGTGTTTTGAGAAAACTTTAAAAGACATTTTGTTTTTGCTTCGGGAAAACTAGTCCCTCAAACTCCCAGAGACTTTAAGCATCATTAGGTGGTGTCAGAAACCGGCCACTACTCGGATTCCTGAGTGAAGCAACCCTAAACTAAGCACAAGCTTGGAAATATTTTCTATTTTCTTCATTTCCATAGTGTTATGTTAGTGATAGGCCAGCATAGGATTCGAACAGAGGACTGGATTTGTGTTTTGTGAGACATCCCGATAGGCGCCCTTTTATTGTCGTTTAGTGTAGGGACCTCATTTTAGGGATTACATGAGGTTTTTCCTTGAGTTTTCCAATAAAGTCTGGTTCAACTGTGTCTCTGTGTCAGTCTCCTATTTCTGACTTACCACGATACCTACCAAAAGTACACAACCTCGTTCTTGAGTGAGCCCAGGCGATAAGAGACCTGGTTGCATTCTAGAACTGGTTGCATTCTATTCTGCCACATAAGGTAAGCACAAAAGGTGCATGAATTCAACATACGATGTGGAGTGCTTCCTTGTTGTCAAATGTTGGAAGTCTGTTTGGCAGGGATTGGCATGAGGAAAACTATCCAATTTGTGTGAGTTAAACTGCTGACCATATTAGCATATGAAGATGTGTGTACTTCCTTGTTGGTGCTTCTAAACCACTTCCAGTGAGTTACAGGACCTAAACAAGCCATCTTGCATGCTTCTAAAGTGTATGTTTTTTTTTCTTGGTTTGGTTTCCTTCGCATAACTACACAATATCCTAGTATGCATGAAGACTTAGCCTAGCTTGAGACATGATGAATTGAGGGGATGTGTCCTTTATCCCCAGGGGGGAGCCCCCCTGTGAGGCTAGTAAGGCGAGCCAACTCCGAATACCCTCCAAGGGATAGAGGCAAGTGGGACTTTACTGGGAGAGATTCCCACTTAGAGGACTGTGAGAAACCTGAGGGCATCCGCACTTCCTTCTCCCCAGCTTCCTCTGCTCAGGTTGCCAGGAAAAGGCCATCGCTTTTGGATCCTGACACAGAGGGTGGATATGCGAGGGAGGATCACCTGGGTGGAGGAGATTTAGGGAATGGAAGGAGAATGTCCTTAGGTGAGGCACTGTATCCCCTGTTTCCATTCCACAATGAACCTCCAGTCCCTGAATCTTTTATAGGGTACTGTCAAAGAACCTCCATTTCTTCCTTTCTAACCAACCCTCGGATAAATCTTCAGTGTCTAGGGACAGGGAAGAAAACCATAACAAGAGCTAGGTCCCTGTTACGACTCACCAAAGCCGCATTTCCATAGCTAATATATACTGCACGCTAGCATGTATGTATTTTATCCAACATATCACCACGCTCTGAACGTCTGATTGATTCTGTGCCCTTTGCCACCACCTAATAACTATTGCCTGTGATTACCTGTATTCTTACATGTAACGCCCTTGCTTTTTTTCTGAAAACCCCGACATCTAATGCCAGTCCCCCCAGCAGCCTTATCTGATTCACCATGCTGTAACCATCCAGTTGATGTTCTGCCACTGATAACCACAAATCTAACTGTGATACCCTTCCTAAGTCATGCCTGCACCATTGTGCATGTGTCAGTGCCCGCCCTTATAAGCTAGTCGTACCTGTCTCATACTACCCCATACTCATTCTAGCCACGAGTCGAGGGCAGCCAAGTACACTGCCGTCTAATTACCTACCTCTTTTCACACAATCTGTTAGTGACACTACTTCCATCGCACTGATCTGACACTGTAGATTTGGAATATTGTGGACCTATTGTATATCTGCTAGTGTATACCTTTGTACATCTGCTTTATTGTGGACTCTAATGCACACACCCTATGGTCGACACCTACTGGCATGCTTCTATGCTTCAATTCCCTCCTCCCTGCGCTGCATGAACAATGCTGCACTGGATCTAATGAGTAATTTGTGTGAAATTTTGAGCACACCAATGCCTATTGCTAATAGTGACCTATTTGGAATCTCGCTCATAGGTCGCATCATATCTAGTACTGACATTGTGCAGATTTTATGAAATTTAGGGCCGACTAGTGCCTATTGCCATTAGCCTAAAGCAAACAGAACCCTGTATGGTTCTAAACCTTGACTTAACTAGCGGATGCGTCACTGCTGTGTAGTACAAAACCCTCACCCTGGAAATACTAAACAGAAGTCTACTTTAAGTGAACTATGTACGCCACCACTGACCTACATCCATACATATTGTGTGCCCTACTGGTATTAGGACAAAGACCAGTGCTGCAGGTTATATTCATACTACTTCACCCTATCTTACCATGGCAAGTACCATGGCACCCACTATGGGTATTATATCCACCTCCCCTCTACCCCAGCTGAACTCTAACTCTCAGCACAGCATACCTATCAGAGATCCCTTATGGACTACGGTAGACATTAAATCTCAAACCGACCACTACTATTCGGTTAACCCTGACCATCGACCGCCCACTAATCATAATCTCACCCAGGGTTTATCTAAAACCAACCTTCTATGCCACACTTCAATAAGAAACGCTGACTCCGCTCCAGATTGACCAGACTCCACGAACCACCTGTCAGAACTACGACTAACATATGCCCTATGAGAGAAGGCCCACCTGACGAACATAATGCTAAGAAAAAAAGCAATGCCCCAACTACCTCACTGTCCCCTAAGTCTGACGGTCCTATCCATAAAAAACAACCACAGAGTGAACTCCCCACTTAGATACCGGCCAAAAAAGTAAGCAAGTGCAAATCACTGAACCTTCTGCCCAGTAACAACGTCCCAGACCTCAAGGGCACCTTAATTAATGCCGGATCCCAAGTGGCACACGCTATCGAGATAGCCGATTTGATCCGAGCTTAAGACTATGACTTTCTTGCTATAACAGCGTCTTGGCTACATGCAGCAGCAGGCCCTGCTCTCTTGCTCGCAGTCCCAGATAATTATACTATACTCAGAGCATGCAGGGTCGACTCACTAGGAGGAGGTATAGCTCGGATAGCCTAATCCAACCTAGCCATGAGACTAGCCCCTTCACCAGACATCAAATCACGTGAATCACTTACTGCTAAACTACCCATCTCTGATTCCCAAACACTCACTATTCATTTTATCTATAAACCTCCAGGCCCCATTGGTGCATTTGAGGAGGATATCTCTACTATCCTATCTGATAATATGAAAACTACTTCTCAAATACTTTTGCTGGGGGGATCCCAACCTGGGATTCAACGACCCTAGTGACCAGCAAGCCTCAGCAATCTCCAATGTGCTCACTGAATTTGGCTTTACCCAAAGAGTCAATCTACCCACACACAACAAAGGTAGAACACTAGATTGGGTGGCAGAACTAAACTGCAATGACTTAATCACCTCCATAACTCCATAGCTATGGACAGACCACTACCTCCCATCATTCACGCTCGCAGTTAAAATTCTCACAGCCTAAAATAACCTTCTAGCTCCTCCTATCCTCACCAGGAACAAAAAGAACATCAAGGCAGATAAGCTCTTACTACTAATAATACCCATCCTTAACTCATTGCCAGATACTAATGACCTCACCACACTAGTAGACGATTAAAAAATACTATGACCAAAGCATTAGACATTATTGCTATCCTAGTACAAAATCCTACAGACTCGTACTAGAAGTACCCTCAGGATAAGGAAGTCATTTGCCTTACCCAGGTTAGTTTTCATAGTGGTAGGGTCAGTAATGGTAGTTTTTGGACAGCGATCTTTTTTCTTTTGACGTTCATGAGTGACTAACGAGCACCTTAGTTAGTAACATAGGTAGGGGTACCCATGGTGATAGGGAAAGTTAGACTTTATCATTTTACTTTAATAAAATATCGTACATCATGTCCTCAGAGGGTCTTTGTCTTTCTTCGGACTCACCGAACACCATCTACATTTGTGAGTTATTTGTTTGAAAAAAAACTCTGAGCATGAAAGAGGAATTCCACTGCCAAAGAGCCAATTATATTGTTTTCCACAATGTAAAAAATGTATAAAAACAGGCAGATTTAGACGACTGTAAAAAGAATGCTATGCAATGTTCTGATGTAATCTGATCATAATCACCAATACAGCCAGCCTAATGCAAGTAGTTATTAGCATTTGTTTAAACTTAAAACCATACAATAATACAATATATAAAATACCCTGGAGGTCATGGTTTTGAGTAATGATAATTATTTGTTATTTATATCGCTTTTCCAAAAAGTGGTGTACATAGAACATATTAATACACAATTATCACCCAACCGATTTATTGAACTCTGAAGTTGATCTTGCTGGGAATCAAACTTGCAGTATAAACACACAGATCGCAGAAGCGAACGCTCATTGCACAGAGCTATCTTACTGGCTACAAGAGAGTACACAATCTCTCTTGGAACTGGATATGAATTCACATACAAAATTTAAGTAGTTTAGCATGGGGAAAACAAGCCACCAGCTGAGAAAGGGCCTCCACTATCTGGTGGTTATTTCACACTTCCTGAACTGTCCTGGCCACCATACTTCATAACCCAGTCTGAATATTTACTTCTCAGAACGGAAGGGCGTTGGGGGTAAAGTTATGTCTCCTTGGGCAATATGTTCATACCCCACCCAAAAAGTGTGCTGCTTATCCAGGCTTACCGTGGATAGAATAAAAGATTTGGACATTAATAATTGCATTTAAAGACAACGGACACACAAGATATCCCCAATTATTGATGGTGCTATGGCATAGTCTACAAAAACTGTATTACGAGAGAAGCTTAATATACCAAATTCTGGCCTTGCAAGCATTTTTCTAGTATTATTGTAGAAAATTGCAATAACTGCAGCACAAACTTACATTCAGCCTGGAAAAGATGTTCCTCACAAACTTTACCTGTACATGTGCCAGTCTTTAAGGTACAGACAGCCCTTGGAAGAGCAGTAGTTATTTTGAATATATTCTCTCCAATAACATATATACTCTGCAAGGGGGATGCGCTCTTTCGGATTGGAGTTGTACTCCTTCACATCGCAATTAGCAACAGGAACTATGGTTTTCCCTGCAAAAAGAAACATTTAGACACTTAACAATTAGAGTGACACAATGTGACAAGAAACATCTTAATGCACCAAGGAGATTATAACCACAACCATAACTTAAAAGCAGACTTATTTCTGCAAATCAAAATACAATCTAAACTGATGATGACTTGGAATTAAAAACCAGAGGTTGGCTCGAGGGAAATACCCTGTGCCCAAGAAACAGACGATTTCAGAAATGTGACAAATTACTGCTTTTATTAATTCAAAAGCAGGGATAGGCACACAGATTTCTGCAGCGTCCAAATGCACTCTCATCACAATCAAAAAGTTACATTTCTGGACCTTGGGCGAGCTGGGTTTGGGTGAACAGTATAGCCAGACTTACATCCTATAGGGGATAGATGATCGGATTGGCATGGCCATATAGGGTAGCTCTGCCTGGCACCACCCACAGGAAGCCAGTATGAGCCTTCTCAACTTGGGAAGTTTACCAGCATGTGAGCACAATAATGGGTGGAGAGAATGGAGTCATGGTCCCACCCGTTTCCCACCAATGTTACCACCTCTCCGACTCCTCTGGCCCTGAGCAAGGACATGCCAGCCTGCAGCTTCATGCTGTGTTACACTTTTGCATCTGCTGTCTACCGCTTGATGGGGACAACAGTTTCTGCTTGCCTCAGATGAATGGGCCTTGTTCCCCATGTTCAGATCATGTGTGTAGGGACCGCAGAAATGAGCTCTCTGCTTGCATTTATGAAGAATTTCAGCTCCCAGCCCTTGCAGGTGTTCTATCTTTTCTGTTGACTCGAAACACTCTCTCCCAGCGTCCTTGACAACGTTGGACACAGCGACTGCACTGTCAGCTGTGCTTTGCGTTTCTCAGGGAAATCAGTATGCAAGGCCTTTCCCTGCGTTTTGAGCCTTTCCAATGTCTTCCATTCATTTCAATGGAGCTGTGGCTTCCATCTTTATTTTCATAGCTGTTCATGTTAGTTGCTTTAGGTTTCTGCAAGCAGTTCATGTGTGTTCTTTTGCACCTGGCTAATACCTCTATGTGTGCGTTCAGCCAGGTCGCCTCTTCATGATTACTTTGGTGATGCCATCAAGTTATCGTCTCTGGGGCTGCTTCATTGGGTGCAACTGTCATCTTGTGGATATGCTGGAGGGGGTGGGTTGAGACCCCTTCAACCATCCCCCTCTGGACCACACATACTCAAAGCCCCTCCCCACTGATGGGCGTCTTGTGGTTCCACACCTTTGCCACCCCCCCTCAGGTCGCCTGAGCTCCTTCTGGGTTGGTTCATATTCCCGGTCATCTCCTCCTCTTGACACCGATCACCTTCAGCAACCTTCTCCCTCCGACCTATTCTTCCTCCGCTATGCGTCTAGTTTGGGGAACCCATCCACTTCTCTGTCTTTCTGGGGCACCATCAAGGCTGGTGTGCTCAATGGCACAAGGGCACATTCTTCTCCTCCATGTGGGTGGCACCTGAAGTGAGCTTCAGGCGCAACGTTAGTCTGCGAATATTGTTGCCTCCTCTCGTGCCATGTACACTTGAGATGTGTCTGCAGCCTTCTCTCTCTCTCTCTCTTCATTCCTTACTGAACCTTCATCCTGGCAATTTTTAAGGATTCCAATCGGGCGTCACACACCGGACCAGAACACTTGGTCTTATCCTGTGATGCGACGCTCAATAGCAATGCTTTTTCTTTCATTTCAATGAATTCAAATTGAGCCGGTACCCGACCCGTTTCATACCCCCTTTTACAAATACACCGGGTCACAATAGACCATGAACCAGGCCGGTTGGTGAAAATACAATATTTATTTTTAGAATTTACAAAAATAACACAAATTTTAATATTGGGCCGCAATCAACAATGGGGTGATAATTACAATAAATTGAACTACCCTTGGTTAACCTTCTACATGAACATATCCAAAGCACAATTGAATGGGAGCACTTTTTGAATTAGGATAGATAGGACCCAAGTTAAGGGTTCCCCCTGCAATGTTCCCTCAACCCACAAATAATCAAATTAGTGGATAGAAAGAAGCAGCAAGTAGTCAGGGATAAGAGACAGCAAACAGAATCAGACCTCCCCTCACAAAATAAGAGGTACAAACAGACTTTAAACCCTTTGCAAAGGCCTAAAATGCCAGGATTTCAACAAATAATGAATTATATGTATGTTTAAATAATGAGATGCATATGTTTTACCACAGTAGTAGGGATGTTATGTCACTAGCAACTAGAAGGTAAGGTATCACAAAAGCATACAGTTCACAAAGCACATTAAAATTGAAAACCCAGTGCAGCTGGATTCACACGTGGAAAAGTTGCATTTACACTTTCTTTTAGCTTTAAATGTAAAACTATTATTTTTTTTTAAACGGGTGAAAAACACTGAATTGGAATGCGGTTTTTGGGCAGGGGGATAGTGTCAGGAAGGCCGGTAATCTCCTCTTCTTTCTGTGACACCCCAGACTCCCTTTCCTCCCCTTCCTCCTCACCTTGAAGTCTCCGACGTTGAGTTAGCGTAGGATTGTCCTTTGTTCGAGCCTTCACTCCTTTTTTTTGTAGATAGGGACGACCAAGGTAGGACGCCACAGTGACACCCTTTGGGTGATCTGTGGCAGCCCTCCTCGGTCGCTGTTCAATGGGGAAAAAGCCAATGGCACAAAAAACCCCGGATGATTAGGATCTTCAAACGTAGTGAAGTAGTAGTTACACACTCCCGAGGCAGCTGTAGAAGGAGAGGAATCTGATGAATTCAGTCCGGCTATAGAGGAAATTCCAGAAAGAATCGGGTATGATACCAGATCAATGTAAGTTCTCGAAACATAGGACTGTAGAGGGCTAGGCGAGGCAATCCACTTGGCAAGCAGAGGTCGGTACAGGATATCAACAGGAAGTAAGTCTGATACTGGATAAGCAGGTAAGGGCTGGACAAGGCAATCCACAAGGCAGGCTGAGGTCGGTAACACAGGGATATCCAAATAAAGAACAGAGGAGGGCAAAGAGGAGGTCCTAGAGTGGCGATACCTAACAGGAAGAAGACAAGAACAGACGGAAAAAAACAGAATAGAGAGAAAAGCTCAAGACGGAAGGGAGGAAGGATACTAGATGGGAATGGAACAGACAAGGGAGGAGGGAAAAGAAGACGAGGAGAAAAACGAGAAAAGGCACGGAGCGAAGAACAGGAGGAGGAAAGGAAAAGAAGGATCATGGAGGGAAAAAGGGAAACTACCCTAAAAATACAGTGGCGCAGGAACAGGACGAAAACACTGTACGTTGCAACGCACCTGACCCCGGAAGTGAAACAATTAAATACCGCTGTCAGGAACGCCGCAACGAACGCCGCAACGACAACTAGACCTGCACAGCACGTAAAAAAAAAAAAACACGTGACGGAACCCGCTATGGCGGGCGCAGCTTCCACTTCTTCCAAAGCCGCCAGGTTCCCTGAGGCGTGACAGTATGCCCCCTTCTAAGGTCCGCCCCACCAGGTTTATTGGGGTGTCTGAAATGGAACCTACGCAACAGGAGAGGTGTATTTAAATGTGCTCTGGGTTCCCATGAGTCTTCAGACCTTGGGTATCCTTTCCAGTGGACCAAGTACTCTAAACGTCCCTTACGGTATCGAGAGTCACAAATTTGGGATACCTCATAGATGTCATTAGTGGGGTCTGGTGGGACCGGAGTGTTTTTTCTTTTTCGGAACCACTTATCTTCCATGAAGGTCTTCAATTGAGAGGTGTGAAACACCGGATGCACACGACTTAATCGAGCAGGTAACTGTAAGCGAAAGGCTACTGGGTTGATTACATGTGTTATCTTGTATGGTCCAATGTATCTAGGGGACAGCTTAGATGGGTGTACCCAACGTGGTAAATATTTAGTGGACAGAAGTACCTTGGATCCAACTCCCCAATTGGGCACTGGTCTCCTGTGTTTATTAGCTTGGGTTCTATTCTTTTCTTGAGCCTCAATGAGTCCCAGTCTAGCCTTGTTTTGGGCTTCTCGAATAGTTGCTAACGAAGCTTCCACAGAAGGCACCGAGGCCTCAATGTTGGCCAAGGGAAGAAAGGTACGGGGATGATAACCGTATGTACAAAAAAAAGGGCTGGAACCTAAGGCTGAGTGGCAAGTGTTGTTATATGAGAATTCGGCCGTCGGGAGTAACTGGACCCAATCATCTTGTTGTTGGTTGACAAAACACCGGAGATACTGCTCCAATGTACCATTAAGACGTTCAGTCTGTCCATTTGATTGTGGATGGAATCCCGAGGTCAAGGCCCTTTCAATGCCTAATCTCTTACATAAGGCAGACCAGAAATGAGAGGTGTACTGGCTGCCACGGTCTGAGACGATCTTAGTAGGCATACCATGCAGCTTAAATATGTCTCTCAAGAAGACTTCAGCCATGCGAGATGCAGAAGGTACCCCAGGTAGAGGTGAAAAATTTGCCATTTTAGTGAATGAATCGATGACCACCATTATACAGGTACAACCCTGAGACTGTGGCAACTCTACGATGAAGTCGGTCGAGATAGTGGTCCATGGACCTGTGGGTATGGCACCGGATTCCAACAATCCCAGAGGTTTTTGTGTGGAATACTTGTTACGAAGACAGGTAACACAAGACTGAACGTATTGTCTGGTCTCTTCCTTCATCCTAGGCCAATAAAAATATCTCGATAAGAGTTCTTGAGTATTCCGAATGCCACGATGGCCCGCAATCTTGGTATCATGGCACCAGGATAATGCTGTCTTCCTTAACGGAGGAGTTGGCAGATATAACCTGTCCTTAACCATATATAATCCATCCTCGATTACATATTCGGTCTTGTCACTATGTCTTTCTGCTTCAAATCTCCCTCCAGAATCATCCTTGACCTGTTGCAGGAACGAGGACACCACTCCTATCCTCTGAGATTTTGCAAACATCAGTTCTGTAGCGTTTCTTGTTCAGACAGGTAGTCACTACGTCGAGACAGGGCATCAGCCACTAAGTTTTGTTCACCCGGAATATAAGTAATATTAAAATCAAATTGGGCGAAAAAATGTGCCCACCTTGCCTGTCTTGTGTTGTAACATTCAAATTGACGCAATACCTGCAAATTTTTATGATCTGTTCGGAGGGTAAAAGGATGTTCTCCACCTTGGAGGTGTCGTCGCCACTCTGTGCAGGCTAATTTCATAGCCAGCAATTCCCTCTCTATCACAGAGTAGTTACGTTGGCTGGAGTTCAGTGTTTTGGAATAATAGGACACTGGATGTTCCTTCCCCTCATACTCTTGCAGTAACACTGCCCCGATAGCCGCAGAAGATGCGTCAGTTTCCACTATAAAAGGACGGAGCTGATCAGGTTGTCTTAATATGGGAGCTGAACAGAAGGCTTGTTTGAGTTGTTGGAAACTCTCTTCGGCCTGAGAAGACCATTGGAAAGGAGAGGAAGATTTCTTAAGGAGTGAGGTCATCAGGAGTACCTGTTGAGAGAAATTGGGTATAAATTTCCGGTAGCAATTCGATAAACCAAGGAATCTTTGGATATCTTTAACAGACTTGGGAGACGGCCAATCTAGAATAGCATTGACCTTCTGAGGGTCCATGGCAATTCCCTCAGAGGAAAGAATGTATCCCAAATATGATATGGAGGTTGCCGAAAACACACACTTTTCTAATTTGACAGAGAGATGATTGTCTTTGAGTCTGTGAAACACCTCCTTGACATGAGTGTTATGCTCAACTTGTGTGTGGGAGAAGACCAATATGTCATCAAGATAAATGATAACAGAGTGTCCCAGAAGATCCGAAAAAAGTCTGTCCATGAAACATTGGAATATCGATGGAGCATTTACAAGGCCAAAGGGCATCACCTGATACTCATACAAACCAAAAGGGGTCCTAAAGGCAGTCTTCCACTCATCTCCGGTTTGGATCCTAAGCAAATGGTAAGCGTTGCGTAGGTCTAGTTTTGTAAACACAGTGGCCGACTGCACAGCATGAATGATTTCCGAGATGAGAGGCATAGGATATCTGTCCTTGACGGTTACCTTGTTTAATCCTCTGTAATCAATACAGGGGCGTAGCTCTTGCGTGTCTTTCTTGGGAATGAAGAATAAAGAGGCACCAGCAGGAGATTTGGAGGGTATGATCAACTCATTGGCTAAGTTCTTGTCTAGGTAGTCTCTCAAATACTGCCTTTCTTGCATAGTCAAGGGATACATACTACCAAATGGGACTAAGGCATCTGGGTGCAATTCAATGCAGCAATCTTCGGGTCTGTGAGGAGGGAGCTCTAACGGGATCTTTTCCGTCACAACTTCCGTGTAACCACTCAAATGTGATGGTAAGCAATGTATAGACTTAGATTCTATCCCACAGGAAGTTTGCATCATGGAAAAGGTAGGTTTCGGCAAACAGCCTGCTTTGCAGAAGGTTGAATGAAAACTTAACAGGTTTCTGGACCAGTCAATGGTAGGGTTATGCCGACGCAACCATCCAATGCCTAGAATCAAAGGGAAGTGAGCCGCTCTAATAATATCAAAGGAAAGGCGTTCAGAATGCTGCATGATACGCATGGTGAGGACTTCAGTAGAATGGGTAATAAGGCCTGAGCTCAAAGGTTCGCCATCTACTCCCTCCACCGTTTGGTCCTCGGTCTTAGCTATCCGAGACAGTCCTTGACTCTCTGCCCAGTGGGTATCAATGAAATTTCCTGCGGCTCCACAATCCAGAAGGGCCTGAGTCTGGATGGAGGTCTGGCCGCTCAGAAGAGTGACTGTCATCACCATAAGTCGATCATCGTCAGAACACTCCAAAGTGGTGACTGAGAGGGTAACAAAGGGACTGGAATCCTTCCCTCGGTAATATGTCCCTAAATTTACCGAGGGTGCTCGTTTCCCGAGCGTCTAGGAGGCACATCAGGACAATCTCGAAGTAGGTGAGATGAAGATCCACAGTACATGCATAGGTTCCCTTCTCGCCTTCTTCTGCGTTCCTCAGCCGAGAGAGGGGAACGGGTGATGCCGATCTGCATAGGCTCTTCACGCGAGAGACGAGTAGAGGGAGGTGGTGCAGGAGAAGGAACTGGGGGCATCGGAAGACCACTCTTGATCTTACGTCGCTCAGCTCGCCGTTCAGACAGCCGGAAATCGATCCGAAGTGTTGCAGTGATTAGCTCAGCAAAGGTTTAGGGGCGTTCGATACGTGCAAGTTCATCTTTTAACTCTTCTCGCAGACCCCTCCGAAAGATGGCATACTGAGCTTGTTCTTGCCAACCGGCTTCCGCGGCGATCTGTTTAAATGAGGTGATATAGGACATTAAGTCTGAATTTCCTTGTCTGATGTCCAGCAGATCCTCGGAGGCCAGAAAGGTGCTCTCGGTTCGAAGGAAGGTTTGCTTCATCAAGGTCTTGAAGGCCTCATAATCCTGGAGCACTGGATCAGTTCTATTGACTAAAAGGGTGGCGCAAGCCAAGGCATTGCCTGACATGTGGGTTATCATAAACCCAACCTTGGTATGACCAGAAGTAAAGGCCTGTGGCCGAAATGAGAAATGCAAGTGACAGGCATCCAAGAACTCCTTTAGCCTCTTGGGCGTTCCATCATACTTCCCAGAAACTAACGGTAGAGGAGGTAAATCTGTAGTCGGTAGTTCCCGCTCTGCTATCCTCTGTTGTAGCACTGCGTTCGCGCCCTTTAGATTCTGGACTTCCAGGCTCAAGTTTTGGACGGCTGCCACTAGTTCCTGAACCTGCTGCGGAGTGGCCATGTCGAATTTGGGGCGTTGCAAACTGTCAGGAAGGCCGGTAATCTCCTCTTCTTCCTGTGACACCCCAGACTCCCTTTCCTCCCCTTCCTCCTCACCTTGAAGTCTCCGACGTTGAGTTAGCGTAGGATTGTCCTTTGTTCGAGCCTTCACTCCTTTTTTTTGTAGATAGGGACGACCAAGGTAGGACGCCACAGTGACACCCTT
Organism: Ambystoma mexicanum; assembly: GCF_040938575.1. Taxonomy (NCBI): domain Eukaryota; kingdom Metazoa; phylum Chordata; class Amphibia; order Caudata; family Ambystomatidae; genus Ambystoma; species Ambystoma mexicanum. Next base: position 170,778,340 of record NC_090924.1, on the reverse strand, counting down.
TGGGTGATCTGTGGCAGCCCTCCTCGGTCGCTGTTCAATGGGGAAAAAGCCAATGGCACAAAAAACCCCGGAAGATTAGGATCTTCAAACGTAGTGAACTAGTAGTTACACACTCCAGAGGCAGCAGTAGAAGGAGAGGAATCTGATGAATTCAGTCCGGCTATAGAGGAAATTCCAGAAAGAATCGGGTATGATACCAGATCAATGTAAGTTCTCGAAACATAGGACTGTAGAGGGCTAGGCGAGGCAATCCACTTGGCAAGCAGAGGTCAGTACAGGATATCAACATGAAGTAAGTCTGATACTGGATAAGCAGGTAAGGGCTGGACAAGGCAATCCACAAGGCAGGCTGAGGTCGGTAACACAGGGATATCCAAATAAAGAACAGAGGAGGGCAAAGAGGAGGTCCTAGAGTGGCGATACCTAACAGGAAGAAGACAAGAACAGACGGAAAAAAACAGAATAGAGAGGAAAGCTCAAGACGGAAGGGAGGAAGGATACTAGATGGGAATGGAACAGACAAGGGAGGAGGGAAAAGAAGACGAGGAGAAAAACGAGAAAAGGCACGGAGCGAAGAACAGGAGGAGGAAAGGAAAAGAAGGATCACGGAGGGAAAAAGGGAAACTACCCGAAAAATACAGCGGCGCAGAAACAGGACGAAAACACTGTACGTTGCAACGCACCTGACCCCGGAAGTGAAAGAATTAAATACCGGTGTCAGGAACGCCGCAACGAACGCCGCAACGACAACTAGACCTGCACAGCACGTAAAAAAAAAAAAACACGTGACGGAACCCGCTATGGCGGGCGCAGCTTCCACTTCTTCCAAAGCCGCCAGGTTCCCTGAGGCGTGACAGATAGATGCACACCACAGCACAGGGACAATATAGAGGTGAAAGGAGGGCTATAGGTGAAGTATTGAGAGAGATTTGAAAGGTAGAACGAGGTTTGTTTTTTAGGAAAATAGAGCAGTTAAAGAGAGAAAATCGGTTTAAAATGAAAGGCAAATTTTACTGAAACTAAATTATTTAGACTATATTGATAAAGAGGGACACAGTTAGATCCAAGGTTGATTCGCCATGTCAACCTTGTCACCCCAGTGTTCAACTTTAAGTGGAAATTAGTTTGATTACTCAAAATATGACTAAGGGCTTATGATCTACACAAGACAGAATTAATAGAGAGATGGCACTAGCACTTAGAAAGTCAAGGACAGGGTGCACAGAGAATTCTAACAGTTTTAACAAGTTATCAGGGTATGGATCGGATTGCTTAAAGAGTGGAACAAATACAAAAGTCAAGATTGGGTAGACTATGTGTTATGGGATGTGGGATACTCACCGTCCGCTCTTAAATTTGGGATTAGGAACAGTCAACCGGGTTCTGGACTCCAGGGCTCAGGTCTCAGGTCACCAGTTAGCGGCAGACTCTCCTAGCAGAAAAACAGCTGGGCCTGTCTGGTCACCGGATAATCAAGGCAGCTGGATGGCAGGGCGGCAGCGGGCATGCAGTTAGTGGGCACAAAGCCGGTCTGGTTTCCGGATGCTTCCCAAAAGAATACCACAGCTTTTCCCTTTGGTTAGTGGGATATCTGGGTTGAGGCCTTGCTGTGCAAGGATCAGCAATGCTTTAGCCTGGCAGTGGAATCAGCTATGCTTCGGCCTTGCAGTGGAATCGGCTATGCTTTGGCTTTGGAATCACCCAAGAATAACAAACTTGAATGCAAAATTTGCAAAAAAAACACGGACCGTAACACCGTCCTACATTATAGCAGTCATCACCCCAAAAGCCTACGAGATAACCTCCCATTTGGGCAGTTTCTGAGGATCCGCCGCAACTGCACTCGGATGGAAGACTTTCAAAAAGACTCTAACGACCTACAGCAAAAATTTGCCTCAAGAGGATACCCCAAAAAACTCAGAAACCACCCATAAAAGAGCATGATTTACACCAAGAGAGGCCCTACTGACACCCAAAGCCCACATTGAAATCCCCGAGAACATTATGACTTGGGTCACCACCTTCTGTCCCACTACTTCCAAACTCAAATCTCTCATTAAAAAATTCTGGCCTCCTGTTCAACTCAACCTTCCAGCTGAACCCAAACCACGCATGTGATTGGTTATTTCTAACGCGCCTAATACCCAGAGGTTTCTAAGCGCGGACCCGGGGATCGAACCTGTGTTGCTCCGTGTCGTTTTGTTTCCAAGGCGAGCACGTTGCCCATGAGCTATCCGCCCGAGACCGCATGGCACTCAGGAGGTCTAAAAACCTCAAAGAATTACTTACCAGTGCAAAAACCTCCAAAATCCCGGCCCGCTCCATGTTGTGGAATATGAGAGAGATCAATGGACATCACCCGTGCGGTCAATGCACGGCGTGTAGACAAACTAAGAAACTTAACTCCTTTACCATTGAAGGCAGAGAGTGGAAAATCAGACACTTCTCCAATTTTAAATCCACCAATGTCATTTATGCGATTCAATGCCCCTGCGGCCTACGATACGTAGGACAAACTTCAAGACCCGTTCACAAACGTATCGGTGGACACAGATCCAGGATACGCTGTAAAACCCTGACTGCTCCTTGACAGAAGTCAATCCGGAAGTGATCGACTGACAAGAGAACGTGGACGAGTCAGCTACGCATGAATGCGGAACCCAGACCCGACCACAGCGATGGGTCAGATGGGAAAGGCTGTTGACAACACATCGGCGTATTAAACCAATTTGGGCTGAAGAACTTAGGGCACTTAAACAACATGCCCAGTGGGATTACCAGCTGAATGATTGAAGACGGAGTCAGGTGGAACTAATACCACACAGCACGTTCAGTAGGAGGCGAGCTAATCTAGACGACCCTCTAAAGACCCCATAAATGGAACTCACCCCATGGGTTCAGTGAGAGCATATGCTCCGCAGGAGTTAGACCCCTATTATATGACCACATCATCAACAGCAGCGAATTTACAACTGATGAAAGGGTGATGATTCCCTTCCAGGTAGATGGATGGCAAGGGTACTACAAGCCCTTAAGAAGAAGACACCATTTGAATCTCAGCTAATTGTTGATTTGACTTTGTTTGTAGTGATCATTGTCTGATTTTAGGTTATGACGTTGACAGTATCACTATGCATGTCTCATTAGCCCTTCACTAAAAAGCCCCTGAAGAATTTCCGAGCATTAATCACATTTACATTGAAACGGAAAGAAACATGTCGGGCACCAGTTTTGTGTGTGTGTAGAATGAGATGGTGACAGTGACTGAAGGAAAGAGTGAATGGAAATAGATTGAGTGAGGTGTGTGAAATGAGGTATGGCCTGGTGTGATAAGTAACACAGCACATTACACTCTCAATGGTTAAAACTCGAAACTAATCGAATTATCGATGGAAAGGGTCTAAGCTTGTGCATTTACCACTGTTATACGTGATATTTAGACTCCCAACACAGGAGACTTTATTAGTACTTTAATGATACACCAGAAGTGTACTTTTAATATATACGTGTAAAGTGAATAATAAAATATGTTTATTTTTCTACAATTTCTTGTCTAAATAGTAGTCTTTTTTCTCTCGCCGACAAATGAATACGGTACGAGAATAGAACCCACCAGAGAAGGCAGTGATGAATAGCGCCAGCTTGGTTGTTGTAATTTGTCAAGGGTTAACCCCTTTATGTAGAGGGTAGGCTGGTGCTATATACCCCTCTATTCTCTCTTTTTGTTGAAATATGCTCCTCTGGTCCACCATTTCAATGAATACCATCATGATCCAGATTCCTTCTCCTGGTGGGTGGTGGACAAAGTTCAAAACAAAACCAACATTGCTAACGCTCTGAATTTCAAAGAAGCATGGTGGATGCACAAACTCAAATCCACCACGACTGCCCTTAATGAGGCCCAACCAGGACCTTTCAACACCTAATCCAACCAGACCTTTCAACACCTAATCCCTCCAGTCCTTAACACTCTTGTCCCCCCTGGATCTCATCCAACCTACTAGCTTTTTCGTCCACTCCTTGCATGCTCGGAGTTCCCTCCGCCTATGATGGAACTCACACCTGCTAACATTACCTTGAGCACTAGAATCACAAGATGAGAGTTTTGGGTTTCCATCCTATGGCTTGAGATCCAGCCACATGTAAACTGCTGTGACACAGACCGATCTTTCAATACCGGTCTATACATGGATAATTGTTGTGTCCGCATTTTTTCTTTCCACCATCCCAGTACCCATGAAATTGTATACTACATGGGACAGTGATCAGAATGGTTGCTTATATGCATGCTTTTGTTTATTTTGACTTGATTCCGACTCCTGCATTTGCATTGTTACAATTGCTGTTTACACTGTCTTACATGGATTGGTCTGTATGTATGTCTGTCACGTGTTGACTCTGAATCCTTTTAGGGTGTCTCCCTCACCAGGTCCTTAAGCACCCGCTATATACACTGACTCCTAGCTAGGTCTACTAATCCTCTCTGCCCTGTCCCTTTCATTCGGAAGCACGGTCATGTTTTTCCTCTTCTGCCTGCTTGACTATTTACGGGCTACTGCCCATTACGTTCCATCAAGCCAGCCACTTCTGGCCTTCCACACCGGGCATTAACATTCCCGCCTTCTTTCAGATTCACCGACCTTACGTGCTCTCTGATGTCACAATGCACGTTAGGTCCTTGGGTCTCCCCATGTACACTCCATTCTGCGATCCGATCCCACGGTCCTGCAGAGTTGTCTCCATTACAAGCCACTACTCTCCCGACCTCGCGCAGCGATGCCTCGAGACACTTTTCTCCTGTCACGTCCAACGAGACACTACCGCCATGCGCATGCGCATTGGCTTTTCACCCGACAGCGCACATATGCAGCTCTCTTTCCCAGAGCCAGCACAGGTGCCATTTCCTGACGCCGGTCCTGCTCCAGTTTGCCTGGACTCTTGCAGGTATTCTTTGATCATACACTTGAATGCCAGAGGCTAACTCTGTGGAGCCATACACTTCTTAATTACCTACTCTCAGGCTGGCAGGCTCCTAATTTTCTGAACCCTCTCCCCCTGTATTTCCATGTTCCTTACACAGGGCGAACCCGACGGAATTTACACCTGCCTTCCAGCCTTGATGACTTCACCCCAGGCTCATTTTGCTCCAACCCTTCTCCAACATTGGGCTCATTTCTCAAGTCACCATCAGGTAAATTCAGTACCCCTACCATGGTTACTGTTCTGACACAGTCTGTCTGTTTTGTCCTGCCTTTATGGACTCCCAATGATCAGTGCTCCCCCCCCTCTTTTTGTGCTTCCCAGGTTCTTCACACCCTGTGTCCAGCCGGACCTTGCTCCAACTATTAGGGGGTCACTTGCCTTCTCCCAACGGGCCCTCCGTCCGCGCTCCGGCTGCCTCCATAACACTCGCCCACTGTGGCGACTCCCATTTCCATTCCTGCCCTGCGATGAAACCTCTTTTATTCATCCACTCCTACTCACAGCACGAGCAGTGGTGAGTGGAGTTTTCTTCTGGAACTGCATAGGACATGTTTACAGTATTAGCTACATCTTATTGACCCGCTACAGCACTTTGCTGCTGTTTTAACACCGTTCTCCTATTTTTCTACAATTTTTGTTCTCCTAACACAGAGTTCCCTGACTTTTTTGGCCCCAGAAGAAGGCTTCCATCTATTCTGCCGAAACGTCAGCAGCACACAGAACCAGCAACCTCATGGGCTGTACTTAGTGCTGCATTCATACTTGTAACATCTCACCCAGACGTAGACCAAATATGAGATCAGACTTTAGTCGGGCATAGGAGACCTACAATTAACGTCTCCTCCAACTGCACTCACATCCTGTGTTTTCTGCACCTAACCACATGGTATTTTCCACTTATTAGCAAGTTGTCTGTTAAATGTACAAGTGGATGGTTTACACCTTAGGACACCTGTAAACATGTTACACTGGATTTCAAATATAACCATGCGTTTGTTCATTACAATGGTCATTATGTACTGTTATGTATATAAAAAATACTTAAATATTTTGCAAAAGAAAGAGCATCAGCTAATTAATAATAAAAAGCTGACATTTTCATATGAGTAAGAGATATGTGTTCATCAGCAGCGAGAGTGTTGTTTCTAACAATGGCTGCCCCAGTATTATGGGCATCCAAAAGGGTTTAAAACCAGTTTGCATTTTAATTGTTTTGCATTTCTTTGATTCATAGAAGGAAGAACACCCCCCTAGTTATAGTTTGGCTTTGGAATCAGGCAGGATGAATGTAGAAGATCAGGAACGTAGGCGCAGAACATTCAGGAAAGAATCTGTGTCCAAAGTCCTGTCAGCTACCCTTTATATAGAGCATGGTGACATCACAGAATTATTGGTGGGCAGAACTGAGCTAGGCCTAGCTCCAAGACTCAGATAGGTCAGCCTAAATTAATCGCCTTCTCGCAGAGGAGTCTCCGTTTATGAGGCTGCATTTTATGAGGCCAAAAGCATTCCCACGGTCCTTTTTGACAAAATTCTGTCATAACATAATTTACACATTTGTACAGTTGTGGCACTTTAACAAATCACATGGGCAGATTACATATTTTATGTAGACCATAGCAGTCCAATCTGCACGGTTGTAGGACCTTGTTTCGCCCTTCTACCAGTTTTTGTTCATTTTTAGTGTGAAATATTCGGCCTAAAATCCTTTATACATGTCTGTGGATTTTCGTTAGGCATGTCAGCATTGGAATTCGCAATGGCATCATGTTTACTTTCTTTAGAATACCCAATTCTCTGCCATTTCTGTTCCCAATATGGCAGAGAATGCTACAATGTCTTAAATTAAAACCCACAAAATGACATTAAAACTGTTTATTCCTGCAAAGTCCGGATGCAAAGATAAAAGTCTGAAAGGTTTCTTAATAAAATAGCTGTTTAAACCAAATGGTCAGCATTGTCCTCCAAATATGGTCATGTCTTTCCAGGCTACCCGCCTAAGTTCAGGGTTTGTCATGGAGTTTTTCTTTGAAGCTTCTTGTAGAAGTCACGGGGAGGTGTGATTTTCTTTTTCACATTCTTGTGTCCCAAAATTTCTATTGTAGAAGGCCTCAGCCCAGACTGAATTCTGATGAGTAAGTGAACTTTCTTTGTCTTGGTCAGTCAAAGTTTTCCAACCTAGTAATTATCAGCAAAGTGTCCTGGAAGTTTATGGTGGTTCCTTTTTGGGGGAAGCCTTAGCTTTGCCAACAGGAAAAACATGCTCTGGAGCTTGCAAAATCCAGCCAATGCAGTTTTATTCCTTATTTTATGTATTTTTACCCCTTCATATTGCTAGATAAGGGGAGGGCCTTATCCAACGTACACTTTTAAACAAGTATTTTTCTTTCTTTGCAAAAGTACCTTTAAACATGTGATAACTGCTGGCATTTTTCTTGCAAATTCGGTTTGTCTCTTCCCTTTGCATTTCCACTTTGTTTTGTAGCCATAGTTAGTTTCTCGTATGCAGCAATTTGTTTAAACACAGATGCACTGAAATTTACAGAGAGCCAGGGCCTTTTTGGCGCATTGATCCTTGACATTTTGTAGCCAAAAAGTAAAGTGTTTCCCGTGTAGCAGAAGTAAATCTAAACAACAGCCTGTCATTCAGGGATACTGCTCTTGTCTGCTGGAGCACAATGTGAATGTGGATGGGCATGGCAGGGTCTCATTAATAAAAGTATTGTTAGAGGCATCCTTTTTTATGTAAATATGTCCCTTTTTTCAATGCGAACTGTGGGTTTGCAACAAAGCAGTGCTGCTTTTTTACTCCCCTTCTTTGTACATGTAAGAACACACTGGTAGGCTTTCTCAGTGTGCACCCTTGTTCCATCCTGCCCAATATGTGCTTGGCAAGATGGTGCAGCCATCTTATTGTAGCTGCAAAACGCAGTTTTTATGTAATGGTGCTCCAAGGAGCCAGCGCAGCCATTTTGCTGTTGACCGCAGAAGCACAGCTTGGCTATGGAGAAGAATTCTGTTGAGTGGGTCAATGTAGCCCACACAATGTAGTAGCATTATCCTTGAGGGCATTCTGGACAGAGGCCAGCCTTGTTTTCTACCCATGTGAGCAGCTTAAGCTTCTTGCCACTCCTTGATGTATTCATCGTTCTCTCTCTGCACCATCTTCACTGGAACTACCAGGATCACTTTTACTGTGCATCTCTACAGCCTTTCTTCTCTTGCAAACACCTGTCCATATACTAGTAGCTAGTGTTTCTTGCAGCATTCAGGCAGTCCTCTCACCTCTCTTCTTCTGCTCTGCAAATCCCCTTGTTTTATCATTCCTTTGTTTGTCCCTCACTATGTATTGTATCAGGTCATCTGCATTCAAGCAATCTTCTATTATTGTCCATGTTTTCATGTAACTGCCTCATGGGGCAATATCTTCTGTGTCATTCATTGTAGTGTAGCCTGCTTTCTATGGAACCGCCACAAAAGTCTTGTAGTTGCTCATGGCCTGGGAAGTGGGAGAGTTCACGTGGCAGCCCTCCCCTGAAGCCTCCCTCTCCACACAGGTCATGTGCTATATATATTTTATTTTTAAATTTCTTTATTGGCATTTGTTATAAGTACAACAGCAGTGTGACAATAGTTGCCATCTGCAGCATAGTATGGGCACATCAAGCGTAGATAGCCATTACATTAAACCATATAAAACTTTAACATAAAACATGTAACGATAACTGTGATTGTCTCCTTGTGGTTGATGGATAGTTCAGCTTGGGAGAGTGAGCGTGGGGTGGAATAGGGAGGACTGGGGGTGGGGGAAGGAGCATGGAAATAGGGATCTGTTCTGTTTCTGGCGATTGTCCGTTTAGGCGACTATGTAGTGGTCGAATCGGTTGACGTGGTGGTAGATCATTCATGGGGGCTTCTCATCATTGGAAAGGTGGAGCAGTGCCCACGTCAGGGCCTTCCAAGCGGCCAGTGCCTGACTTGCATCATCAGGGGATTTAGCTACGCTGTCCTCCCAGGCAGTGGTTTCCGCCACAATCCAGCGTTCCAGTTCACTGTGCCATGCTTGGAATCGTGGGCCACCTGGCCGTCTCCATGCCATTGCAATGGCCCTTTTGGCCAGGAAGCATGCCATGTCCATGAGCTTCACAGTATGTTTAATTTTGGCTAGCCTCGGGTAAGTTCCCAGGAGGCACTCGCTAGGGGTCCATTCGTACCTGGTCATGCCTGCCCTCCTGCAGATTTTCTCCACCTTGGCCCAGAGCTGCTGGGTTTTGGGACATTCCCAGAACATGTGTAGTAGGTCCGCTTTGTCTCTGTTGCACCATGGGCAGTTGTGATGGGGTTGCTTGCTGAACTTCGCTATTCTATGCGGTGTCAGATAGGAGCAATATAGTACATTCAATTGAATCAATCTGAATCTGGAGTTCCTGGATACATCCTCGGGGAACGCCAGAGCTCTTTCCCATTCTCTGTCAGTCATTTCTCGCCCCAGGTCCCTGTCCCATTTGAGTTTTAGCTCAGGGCTACGGGGATTAGGCCTGTCTATTAGATGGTTATATATTTGAGACACCGGTCTCCAGCCTTCTCCCAAATTATAAAGTAATGTTACGAGGGAGTTGGGCTCCTCAGGCCATGTGTCCCACTTAGTTCGCGCTAGCGTACGAATCTTCTGATTCCACAGGAACTGGCCGCTGGGTATGTCTTCTTCTAGCTGTAGCGAGGAGAAGTCTCGAAAGGAGCCCTCGTTGTATAAGTCTCCCCACGTGTACACTCCCTTCCTCTCCCAGTATCTGATGGTTGCTAGGTCGACGCTGTTCTGGCATAGGTCCGAGAGGAGCGGGATTTCCGGGTTATATGCATGCTCCAGGTGGAGAAGTGACTTTGTCCTGTGCCATAACTGTCTTCCCAGGGTAGCCAGTAGAGGTGTGTCGCTCAAGAGGAGTTGAGGTGCCCAAATGAGTTGTTTCAGCTGGATTGGAGCGATTGGGTGTTGCAGTAGTGCTGTTTCCGAAGTGACGTCATCAGCCAGCCATTTGGCTACAAAGCTGAGCTGCGCTGCGAGATAATATTTCTCCAGGTCTGGAAGTTGAATGCTGCCTTGCCTGTGCGGGAGAGTTAATGTGGTTAGCGCCATCTTGTGTCTGCCCTTGCCCCATAGGAAGTCCTTAAGTATCGTCTCTAGTAAGCGAAAGAAGGAGGCTTTGATATAGTAGTACACATTTTTAAATCCATAGTGGAACCGGGGGAGGATAATAATTTTGATGATGGATGCTCTTCCCATCATGGACAGGGGGAGTCGTGACCAGAACCCTATCGATTCGAAAGAGGGGGCAATGCCGCCACAGTGTTATTTTCATGCATGAGCTCAGGTGTGTTCAGTATGTTGACTCCGAGATAGCGAAATGAAATCTGTTGCCATTGCACACCCACTGAGGGTAGGTCATCGATGTGTCTGCCTTTGAGGCCAGCTAATGGAAAGAGGCAGGATTTGTGTCTGCTGAATCGTATCCCCGAAACTTTGGCAAAATTACCAAGAACCTCCAACATTGTCGGTACGTTCTGGTGCGGGTCTCTTACATAGAGGAGGACGTCGTCAGCATACAGGGAGATTATGTGATCTATTCCGTTCAATCGTATGCCTGCATCGAAAAATAAATTCTGAAGTAGATGGCAATGGGTTTGAGCCCAAGAATGTAAAGCTTGGGGGAAAGCGGGCAGCCCTGCCTAGTGCCCCTCTGTATGTCCCACGCCATGGAGACAAGCCGTCCAGATTTTACTCGTGCCTTTGGTTTGGTGTAGAGTACTTTGACCCATCTGATGAATTTCTCCCCAAAGCCGAATTCGCGGAGGACCGCTATTAGCCATTCCCAGAAGATGGAATCAAACGCCTTGATGGCATCCACGGATAGCAGGGCGTAGAATCCTCTGTCTCGAGTGGTCTGGGACATGATGTGCTGGAGTCTGCCGAGATTGGCGGTGGTGTTGCGGCCCGGCACAAAGCCATTTTGGGCTGGGTGTACTATTTCTCCTATTACCTTGGAGAGCCGCTTGGCTAGGGTCGTGGTCAATATTTTGACGTCATAATTAAGCATTGCAAGGGGGCGGTAGGAGTCGCATTCTTCTGCAGGTTTGTTGGGTTTAAGTATCAGGATCACCAGCGTTTCACGCATTCTCTCGGGCAAAATCCCCAGTTTGTACGCCTCCTGAAAGACCTCATGCAGTAGCGGGGTTAGATTTGGTTCAAAAGTCTTGTAAAATTCCATCGCTACCTGGGGCCTTGCATGTGGCCAGGGACTTAATTGCTTCCGATACATCTTCCATGGTGATGTCTGCATCTAGGGCTTCGCTGTGCGCAGGTGATAGCCTAGGTAGCCCTATCTCCTCTAGGGTATCCGAGATCTCGTCCGGGGGTACATGGGTCTCGTGGGAGTACAGCTGGGCGTAGAATTGTTTAAAAGGTGTCGATGATGCCCTGTTGGGTTCGATGCAGCGCGCCATCTGTGCTTTTCAGGGTTGTGCTGAGGTGCTTGGGGTGTTCTTTTTTGCATAGCCAAGCTAATAGTCTGCTGGGCTTGTCTGCTTCAGTGTGCACCCTGTTGGTTCTGGTGGTGTAGTCAAACTTAGCTAATCTGTCCCAAGCCTTTTTGCATTCGGATCTTATTTGTTTGAGTTTATCCTCCTCCTGTTGGGTGCCCTGGGTATCGGATTTGAGCTGTTCGATTTCACATTCCCACTGTTCTAGCTCAGTCCGTAGATGTTTCCTGATGCCTCCAGCCTTTGCTGTGATTTCTCCTCGTATGACCACCTTCAGGGCATCCCATAGCGTACTTAGGTGTTTCACACTGCCCATGTTCTCTGCTATGTAGTTCTCTAGGGAATCTCTAAGATCCTCCCTGCATGCTGGGTCTTTTAAGGCTTCTGTGGGCATTCTCCATGTGGGTATTGGGCATCTTGGGCCTTTGATGCTCTATTCTACCATTAATGGTGAGTGGTCAGAGATGGTCCGACCCAGGTATTGTGCCGTGTCGATCTGGGGCAGGTTTTCTCTTCCAGTAAAGACGTAGTCAATTCTAGTGTGGATGTTATGTGGGGATGAGTAAAAGGAATAGCCCCGATCATCTGGGTGTAGCTCTCACCAGACGTCCACTAGATCTAGGCGGTTCAGCATGGTATTCAGCGCCATGGTGGACGCTGGTGGACCACCAGGGAGAGGTGTGGACCTGTCAAGTTCTGGATCTCTAACACAGTTGAAATCACCCCCCCCCCCCCAGATGAAAAAATGTGCCTATATTGTGTGACCTTGGCATACCTCAGGTTTAGGTGTGCTGGTATGTTGTTGTTGGGGAAGTATGAGTTCACAATGCATACTTCAGTTTGTTCAATGTAGCCCCAGAGTATCACATACCTTACCTCTGGATCCGATTCAGCCCTGGTCAGCTGGAAGGGGATTTGCGGGCTGATCCATGTGAACACCCCTCTGGCGTATTTGGAGTATGTGGCACCAAATCCTTGGCCGCCCCAGTGTGTTTGCAGTGTTGCGGCGGATTCCTTTGTTAAATGGGTTTCCTGCAATAGGGCCAGTCCAATCTTCTTCCTATGCAGGTAGGATATGATCCTATTTGGACGAAGGTAGGTACCTAGCCCCCTCACATTCCAGGTTAAAACCTACCTTGATTCGTGTGGCCATGATAGTTCGGGGAAGAATGCAAGTGTTCATACCTTGCTGCCTCTCTTCTTCTGCTTGGTGGTCAGGGAGCTCAGACGCCGCCCCTCCAGGTTGCCCAGTGTCGGTTCTCCCCCCTCTCTCCCACGTGCCCTCGCCAAGGGCATTGCTGTAGTTCCTCAGACATTCTAACTGTTTTAACTTCCACTCCAATGAGTGGTTTAAGAGAATAAGACAACTGTGAAACAAGACTAAACAACGCAGAACTGCCTCTAGCAGTTGCTTGTAACTGGTAACGCTCAGAGGCTCCCAGGTCGTCTGGACCATACCAGGTCATTATACGCGAGTGTTGTGCCGGCGCCTGGCCTGCGCAGGTTCTGGGGGTGGTTCTTAGTGAGCAGCGTGTGTGAATCTCAAAGCTCCGTCCGGAGTAGTTAACAGCAGTGTCGCAGCTGGTTGCTTATGTGTCGCCATGTGTTCTCAACTGCAGTTGCAGCTGACATTGTTGTAGCAGTAGTCAGTTTTAATTAACTTGGGTCGTGCATTCGTGTATCATCATATGTGGGTTTGGGCGCATTTTGCTTTTCTTTCAACTGGCATCTCCCCGCAGCATGGGTTCCTCTTCGCCCGCTAAGTTATTATGCTCTAGCCACATATTCGCAGCCGCTGAGTCTCTAGGAATATCGCCTTCCCATTGTAAATGACCTTCAGGCGGGAAGGGTAAAGCAACATATATTTAAGGTTGAGTTTGCGTAACCTCGGTTTCACTGGCACAAAATAATTCCTCGCGTGTTGTACTGCGGGGGTGTAGTCCGGATACATCACTATCTTGGAGTTGTTTCGTGTGATCTCCCCTCCTTCCCTTTAGTACTTCAATATTGTTTCTCTGTCGCAAAAGTTTAGGATTTTCGCAATTATTGGGCGTGGGTGTGATCCTGGCGGGGGGCGTTTTTGCAGAGATCTATGGACCCGTTCCATGGAGAATTCTTGGGTGAGTTTTCCAGCCCCAATCTCCTGCAGGAGCAAGGTCTCCACGAAGTCTGTTGGGTTTGTTCCTTCCATGTCTTCTGGTATTCCCAGTAATCTAATATTGCTGCGGCAGGCACGTCCCTCCGCTTCTTCTGATCACGCTTCTAGTTGTGCCACCTTCATCTCAAGCTTTTGGACCTTTGCTTGCAGGTCGGAGGTGGTCTCGACGTTGCTCTGCAGACTAGCTTCTGCTGTGGTCTCTCTCTCCGTCAGGTTGCGGGCATCCTGACGCATCAGCTGCATTTCTGTCTTGACCTCCTCAATTTTAGTATTGATGAATGACCTGAGAGCAGCTATGGCTAGGAGTACCTGTGTGTCCTTGGGGTCTTCATCTGGAGCAATTGGTTCTTCGCCGTGGCGTCTTCATGCTGCGATTTTTGCTTGGGCCTCGCCGCTGTGAATGAGTCCATTATGGATGATTTAGGCTTGTTTCTGGAGGGGGACATCTTTAGTGTGGTTGCACAGGTTGTCGTGGTGGTGTTATCCTGAGCGCGGGACTGCCACTATGTGTTAATTGTGCAATCGCTGTGCGGGGCTCAGGAGGGGCTTCTTCCATTCTCAGGCAAGCTCCAGCACTTACCTGAGAATGGCAAAATTGCGGTGCTTTTCGGGGTGGTGTAATGGTGGTGGTGTTGGCCGGGGTGCACGTCGTGGGGCCGTATGGTGTGTTGCAGTCGTAGGCGTCTTACAGTTCTGCCAGTGCGCCCAGGGATTTATGCAGCAGTGTTCCTGCAGGCAGTATGGGTCCTCTCCTTCTCACACAAGGTCCGGGGCTTTGGCGAGGTCTAGGCGCCAAAGCTCAATGTCCAATGCTAATGTTAAGCGGTGGAGAGGGTGCCGTGGGGCACCGCTCTGTGCTATCTGTTGGTACCTGTAGATGGTTCTGAGTGCGGTCCCACGCCCGCTCCGAGGTCGAAATTTTGTTAAGTGGTGTGCCCTCTCATGCCGTGTTACAGCATGCCTGGCCGTGGGTGTCAAGAGGATTCCGAGTTGCTGGTGTCCCTCAAGCGCCCTCCCCAGTCTCGGCGCAAGGAGCGTATCTCTGTTGTGGCGGGCTGTTGCGCCTCCAGGCGGGTCTTCTCTGGGCCCCCGGATGTGTCCCAGCAGCCCACCGCTTTCCCAGGTTTGTGCTGGATTGTTCGCTGCCAAACTGTTTCTGGCCGGTGCGGGCGTGGGTCACAACACGGACCGGGGCTCCTCTGTCTGCTGTCCCACTTGTGTTCAAGTTTGCTTCCCCGTCAGTGCCCCTCGGTCCCCGACCCTCAGTGTGCCTCTTTTCACTGAGTGTGTTCTCTCCTTCGATTACCACTCAGGCTTCTGCTATCCTTGAGCAGCTACCCCCGTTCCAGCTGGCGCGTCGGGTGTAACAGGTTTTCGTGTTCCTTCCGGGACAATGTCTTTTAGGTTGTGGACAGAGCGGCCGCTCGCTCCTCAAGGCAGGCCACGGCTCCTCACACCCTTCAGCAGCCAGTCTCTCCGGGCGCTCCCGCGGCTAGTTGTTTTTGCTGCGTCGAGCCCAGGGTTCTTCGTCGCTGCGATCGGGGCCAAGAACGGGAGCCACAAAGTTTGGCAGCGCCGTCATCTGCTCTCAGCGTCCACTGGGGCGGCCCGATTCCAATGCGCCCTTCCCCCTTCGGTGTTCAGGCTGCCGCTCTGGTCGCCATTTTGCGCGCCTGGGGGTCAGCTTACTGAGGCTTCACCTCGCGTGAAATCAGCGAGGATTCGCTCTGTTTTTGTTGGCGTGATGTGCAGAAACGCTTCGGCTTCAATCTGATAGCGTTTATAGGGCTCAATGTTGGAGAACGCTGCAATTATTAAGGATCGTAGTGGGGTCCGGACGGAGCTCCTCTGAGGCTTGTCTTCACTCCATGAGCTTAGCTGCTGGTACTCATATATATATATATATATATATATATATATATATATATTGAACTCTGGGTCCAGTGTGAAATTGGTCATACAAGCACCCATTTTTAAATGAAATTGCTAATGACGCTCTATTGCAGCTGCTTCATCTCTTCACAACACTAGTAAGGGGTTGGATCATTGCTGCAAAAGTGTAGGGGACATGTTTGTTCAGGTGCATAAGGCAGGAAAACAGATTGTCCTTGTTTACACTCCTAGGAGGGGACAGCAGGAGGGGACAGCAGAGTACAAAATAATCATGAACACAATGTGTTCCAGCGGTGCAATTCCACAGGATGCAAGTGAGTGATTTCCTTATGTTGGGAAGGGGGCGACCCCGTCCCACCCCCCTAAGCGCTTTAGACTAAGGTGTGCAGCATTTGAAACACTATGATGAGCCAGTGGGCAGGGGGAGAGTGGTAGGCCCTTACCCCAATATAATCAACCCACATAGTATATAGCCCAAGGCGCGAGCAAGACGGTCATTTTGTATAGAAGTTAGTACCATAGTGTGGTGACAAGGCCTGCGTGGTGACACTAGGCCCTAATTGTGCGACAAGGGAAACCTCCAGCCATGCCCAAGCTCCAGTGAGGACAACCTACAACCTCAACCGCCATAATGTTCATTCATCATTCTAACAGTTTTGCAAAGATGTTTTTCTATCCGCAAGGTATGTACCTTAGAAGGCTGCCATCATAGATTGGCGCCTGGTGTGCATGTTATCTCACACTGGCCAAAGCATGCCCGGCCCATCCCCAGGCGACCACGAGTTATAGCTCATATAACTGACTATAACTCAAGATCCCTGAATTCCATGGCACAAGGTGCCCTTTGATCTCCAACCCCAAAGTAACAAGTCTTGAAATGTTCAAAGAGGACGGACATTGCATTTCTTTGAGCCAAAATCTTATGTATTGCGAGGTGCTGGGAGGAATACATTATAGTTCAAAACGAGGGTGGCAAACTTGGAGCCGTTTGGCGCTGAAGGGAGTGAGAGAAATTTGTTTGCGAAGGTTAGAGTGCTCTAGAATCTCCTTTGTTCCAGTCTTAAGGCCTGCCAGGTGCACAGCATGATAAAGTAGCATTGTGTTAGGAGTGTAGTTAATTTGTTCTTTGACCTTCGTCAGTGAAAAAAAGATGATCTCTGCGGCACCCACGTGATGGAAGATGGATGGACTGGGCTGGAACCAATGACCTTGGATTCCTTAGGGGGACACTAAAGCACTACCTTGCCTAACACCACACCTAGAACTACAGGCCTGAAGACTCCAACACTGTAATCAAGTAAAACATGGCTTACCAAGAAAAGGAAAACAAAAAACAATAGATAGGTCAACTACCCCTTCTTATAGTACATAAGTTGCAACAGGTGAAGTCAACCACAATCTGAAAAAAAAAAAGAAAAAAAAAAACCACAAATTGTTTTGGCCACCACTCAATTATTGAAAGCTAACAATTTCATTCATTTTAATTCATATTATACAAAATTAAAAACCTGACAGAAAAATCTGTACATTTTAACATGTTAACAAAAATACTGAACCTGTGCACAAGCACTTACACTCTCCACGGTGTAGATGCACCAAAACGTTGGGCAATAAGTGTCACAGGGAAAGCAAAGGGAAGAAAATCAGACCACAATTAAAACAGAAAAAGGGAAAAACAATCAGAGAAGCTGTTCATCAATGATGTTTCTGTACTAGTAAGGTTCGCTTCAAGTAAGTCGCTGTTACGCTGCGACGACCACGCTGCCTTCCTGGATACCTGCTGAATTCATTGGATTCCATCAGATCTTACTACGCGGTAAACCCTGTCCACACTGTCCCAGAATTCCTCAAAAGCGACAAGCGCGCGCTTCAAGTAAGTCGCTTCTGAAGTCTCTGTTACGCTGCAACCACACTGCGTTCCTGGATACCTGCTGAATTCATTGGATTCCATCAGATCTTACTACGCGGTACAGGACACGTTTTCACCCCTCTAAATTGGCACCGTTAAAAGGACACATCAGGTATTAAAACATACTGTTTTGTAATGTCCCAGAATTCCTCAACAGCGACGAGCGCACGCGCTTCAAGTAAGTCGCTTCTGAAGTCGCGATTAAGCTGACAGTGTGCAGCGATTTCATTTAATTATAATTTACAGTCATTATTTTCCCTTCCTGCTGACTCCCTGTTATTTTAAACCCTGGAAGTGTGGGCTCTTGTGTTAGTAACTTGAAGTAGTACAACTTAATGTCACGCAAAGGTGCCAGGTACACGTTGAAAACAGGTATGCCTTCTCGCCTGAGGATTACGTCCGCCTCGTTGCAACTGAAAGCCTCACCAATTAAACCATCACCCACGATTGCATTGAAGAGGAAAATTTGTGGCCAGCCTTTGAACATTATCGACAAAAAGACTGTAACTGGTGATATCTGTGAGTTTTATTTTTCCCGAATTTCTATTGATCCCATTTTGAACACTAACAGTTGTAATAATGTATTTGCAAACAAAATTGTAACTAACAACACACCTGTGCTAGGTGTGGATGCCCAGGCGTCTGACTTAACTATTTCTGACATGCAAATTATGGCTGCACTTATGAATGCACCTATCAATGCAAACAACCCAAGGAAATGAACATTGTGATCAATCAAGGTCTTCTAGGTGTTCTAGCCCTTTGAGCGATACAAAATAAAGTAATCCCTCGCCTGGAATTAATGTTTCCACAGTTAGTGCAAGTCAAAATCAAGAACAGGATGACGAAATTCCACCTAGTAACCTCGAAGACCTGCAAGCTATTAAACCATTATCTATGCCCATTGATCCATCTTCTCAGGCAGCTGAAATAAGTCTATATCAGTCACCAAGCTTATTTAATCACTCTATTGTCTCTTCACCTGACAACCGGTCTTCTTTTGCACTGCCTACCCCAAGGAAAAAACTTGCAAGTAGCACTCCACAAACGTCCCCTAAATCGAAAGAGGTGTTAAATTAACAAAACCCTTTGATGGAAATAACCTCAAATGCTATGAATTCGACAATGTTGTCCTTGATAAAACTATTTGAATCGCTAGACACCAAAATCACGCAGCAGTCTAAGAAAATAGACAAGATTGCTAAGTGGATGTATGTCTGGGACAAAAAACTTAAGGACAAAGCCAAAACTGACATTGATGTCGAATCAAAAAGTAACTCTGTGGGCCTTGAAGATAATGAGCATACGAAACTATCATGTCCTGCAACTAAGAAAAATCTTCAAGAACCAACTGATCGATCTGGAAATTGCCCACTTCCAACATTTGAAAAAATCATATGTCCTATCAATTGCGATGAGGCGCCCAATACTTTGTCTGTTCAACCTATTGTGCAACTAACAACAGAATCTGCAGTCGGACACGGGCCGTTATACAACCTGTTTGACATCAATGCAAAAAAAACAAATGATTCGAATAAAATTACTATGGTAAAAAGCTCTATGAACAAAACAAAGAATCAAAAAAACTTTAGACCAAACTGTAGCTCGAATGTCAAACAGTTTGTACAACACCTGACCTCGGTAAAGGCTTCAAATTTGAGCGTAAGGAAAGTGTTGTAAAATAAATATAAACACTTAAATAAAAAAGATCAGACAAAAAAAATGCAGTTACTAATAAGGAATATGCTCCATTGAATGACCTTATCACAATGATAGAGACTCCACTGACGTATGGGAAGAGTGACATGAAACTAAATCAATTTGTGGCTGGTTGTATCTCTTGTGTTACATGCGGTTCTAATGATGGGAAAAACCCGACAAAAACAGCAATTAGTGACCCTGTCACTACACAATGTTCTGTGAATTAAAGAAAATTACCTGACAAGACACCAATAACACAGTCCAGTATTTTAAATGTAACACAATTAGGTACCAATAAATCTCTTTTACCTGATGACATTTTAAAAGATGTTTAAGCTGAAATTCGACGGTCGTTGGATGAATATAAACAATTTAAACAATCCAACATAACTTCCCAACATAACTTCCCACTGTCCAAAACCTGTTGTATTGTTACATCAAGATACACTTAAACTTCAATATCTAGAGATAGTGTACCGCACTCAGAGCCTCATACAACCTCAAAACCTTCAATAGTTGAAATGACCTCTCATTCTACTGAGAGAGATGTGATGAAATGTAATGCTACCACAAACTTACCAATCAACTCTAGGGCTGAAATTTGTCATGCATGGACGAATACTTTAAAAAAAAAAGAGCCCTACTCTAACAAAAGTGAGCCAAAAGTTGTGGTTGCAAATACATATCAAAAAGAAAATTCTAGCATTTCCCAACCAGAAATCTATCTTCACCAAACAAAAAAGGTACAACCAAAATACCCCACTTCGAATAATAAATTGTCAACACATGCTGAACCAAAATGAAAACCAACGGTTTCTATTAAAGTGCCGAGATGCTCCGTTTGAAGCATATGACCTATGCCGAGCAAGCATCATGGCAATCTTTGAAGACATACCTGCATTGAGTGATATCACCAGAAATGATTTACACAGGTTGAATTCGTAAGTGACTCAACTCTTTCAATAGTTAGACTATGGATAAGTTCAAATGTTGTTCGGAATGTCCTATGGCAAGCTCGCATGGATTTGTTTGCTATGGGATTTACTCTAGCAATTGATCCCACAATTTATGAAAACAAAACAAACAAAGACAATGCGAATACCCGTCCATCATCAAAACGAGAGCTCAAGTTATACAACTCAAATGAGAATTATAACTCTAATGAAGTAGCTCAAGGAAACCTACAATCTAAATGTCAAAATACCTATCATGCTTCATAACTAGAGTCTGATAAAAATGTCTTGTTATTCTCGATTGTAAGCTGGGATACTTGTGGCCATTATCACTTGTTAAAAGACAGCTCACACTTACTAATACACAATATCATAGCCCTCCACGAAACCTGGTTCGCGACCACTCCAGTCTGGAATGTTTATGAAGTCCTCCTCTGTCCTGCAACCAAAGGGGCAAAAGGTAGACCTACATCTGGACTTATGGTAGCTGTCAACATAGAGGTTGGTTTTAGAATTTTCCCCTGGGCTCAACCAAACCCCTACTTGCAACTGGTCAAAATAACATTTCAAGGTTATATATTGGCCTTAATAAATATTTATTGTGACCCCATAGGGTTACCAGAGAAACATTATCTCACAAACTCCTGAAGTAACAAACACCTTTATTGTGGGTGATTTGAATCTTCATTGTTTAGCAAATTCACCAGATAAGAAAAACAATTCCTGTTCCAAATGGGAGCCAACCATGAAAAGCCGTAACCTGATAATGCTTAATGGCTCAATGAAATGCGATATTCCAGCACATTACACTTGTCGGCGAGGTACAAGTAACTCAATCATTGACTATATATATATGTTGATAGCATTTCCTTCAGCTTGATGTCCAATTTCGAAGTGGTTCACAGCCCGGATAGTGATCATGAAAAACTAACAGCATACTGGCACACTAAAAAAAAAAAGACACGTCTCTAGAGGTGTGTAATATGAGATATACACCACGATATGCTAGGAAACTTTTATAATGACCTTCTGAAAATAAAAGTAGACTCAAATTGGGAAGACCATACATATAGCTCAATCTTACATTTATATAAACAAAAATATGATTGGAACCCCCCCACTCCACCAAGGAAAAAGGCATTAAGGCTCTCAGAGTGTTCTTGAAGCCGATTGGATATCGCATTTCACAATTCTGTATTCTAACACTCCTATAAAATAATTTGTGATACAAGATCTAGTCCAAAACTCACACCAAATTCAGATCGTAGAAGAGGAAGTATTATACTTCATTAATCATTCAAGCAACTCAAGAGCACCTGGGCCTGACGGCCTCAGCAATCATACACTTAAGCAATATCCATCACTATGGGCGAAGATCTTGTATAATATCTTTTTGCAAATATTGGAAACTAACATCATACCTGATTCCTGAAGAAGGTAGGTAATTGTCCCGATATTCAAGAAGGGCGATCGGTCAAATCCATCAAATTATAGACCGATCGCCCTTCTTGATGTCACGGGCAAGATCTTCACCCGATTTATCTTGCGAGACTTTAACGACTGGCTGGACTCTAGCTCCTTGCGGGACCCCAGCCAGACAGTATTCATTGCAGGATTGGGAACCTCAGTAAACTTAGCAACTTTAACAACAATCATAAAACATCATCAAGCTAACAATCAATCACTATACATTGTTTTTGTTGACCTACAAGCTGCTTTTGACTCAGTCTCAAGAAAATGATTGCTGAGAAAACTAGTGAAAGAAAACTGTCCACCCCACATCGTATCATTTATCCATGCCCTCCACAGCCAAACTAGTATTAGTGTGAGATTGAATCTTGAAGGGTTGCTGTCGACAGCGATTAACACCTACAGAGGGTTGCGTCAGGGCTGCATCTTAGCTGCAGCTCTGTTTAGTTTCATTATAGCAGACATATGTAAAATCTTTAATGTAACTCAATCAGACGCACCAAAACTAGACCACAAAAAAAATAACTGCACTTTTATATGCAGATGATCTAGTTTTGATGTCTAAAACACTAATTGGTCTGCAAAAGCTTCTTGATTCACTTTCTGCATATGTGGAAAAAAAACCTGTTCTCAATCAACCTGGATAAAACCAAGGTAATGATATGTAATGCATCAATGAAATCTAACTATACACACTACAAATGGTCTATACAGGGGAAACACCTTGAAGCTATAAAGGAATATCTATACTTGGGCGTTATCATCTCCGGCACTACGAATATAGCGCAAATGTTGAAATGGAAAATAAAGCTGGGTACTATGGGTTCCCAATCGATAATAATCCAAGCTAAATTTGGAAAAAAATGTATTATCCCAACTTTAACCTACTATAGACAAAAAGGGACTCCAATTCTATTGTACGGTTCAGAAACTTTACCAATTCTGTCTGAATCTAGATGTGAAAAATTTGAATCAAAATTTTGGAAACGAGTCCTTAGACTTCCAAATTGCACACCAATAGCGCTTATTCGTAGTGAACTTGGGCTGACCTCCTTCTATGCCCGTTATTTATGGCAAATAACAAGCTTGTTTCGAAAATGTTTGTTGGCTTATGACTCTAATCTGTTACTGGGCTCCTTGGCCCGATATTTGTTGCAATCTAATGACAAGTTTGCGAAAAATTGGTGTCAAGAAGCTATTAACGCCATTTCTTATGCTGATGTTACAATTGAAGTGCTGCTACAAAATCCAACTCGACTAAAGACAAAACTATTTCAGTGGGATTGGTCGAGAAATCGATCAACTTATCTTCGATACCAGGGCTTCGATAGTAAACTCTTTCACACACAAAAAAAACAGCTTCCCAGAACTTTATATGATCAAATCCCCTTCCATACAACACAGATCCAACTTTTTGAGACCAAGATTAAATCTATGGTCTACTCAGGAAGTGAGAGTAAAACGCAAAATTATTCCACCGTTGCTTATGTAATAATGATAAAGATGTGGAAACCCTACGACACATACTAGTTGAATGTAATGCTGTATGTAAGGAAAGACTCATTTATTTAAAACCAACACTAAAAGAACACAGTGATGTAAATGCAGATATCTTGTGGCTAATGATCATGTCCGGCCTATCTTTACCCTTGAGGATTGGTGCTATCCGATTACTGAAAAGTATTCCTCTATTAAACACCCAGTAGGAATGAACTGTAACAAACTACTTTCATGTACAAAATTTTAAATTGCTTTCCTTTTTATATAACTACTTTCGGTGCTGAAAAACATCTATTTTATTCTGATTTTGAAATTAATGTATTTAGTTTTGCGTTTTATCTGTAATTATTTTTGAATTTTCTTCTTTATATTATAGAAATTGTAAAGTTGACTTGTTTCAACTTAAACAATAAAAAATAAAAAAACTAGTAAGGTTCGCCTTCCAAATTGGCGATATTCACATTCACAAATTAATTCAGCTGTTGGTGTTGGTAGAGGTAGCTGTTTCTTCATGGATGGTTTAACACAGCCTCTCTATGTCACTAAATCTAGTTCTTTAACGGTGTACCTGGTGTTGTTGTTTGAACAAAGGACACCTTTTTAAAGTTCAAGTAGATGTAGAAACGGGAGGGAACACAAGCTGGTAACAGTTCACTCAATTATAGTCGACATATGTTTCAGCCATCCTAACTCTAACAGTACACCCTCACGGTGCTGTTGGTATAGTTGGTACAGGTCGTCTTCAGGACAGAGGAATTATTTCATGTGTAGTAGATACTTCCCAGATTCACAGTTGTTTATCAGACACTATGTGTCGTACTTCAATTTCTTCGGGACATTCAAGAACAGCTTGGCGCCATCTGGCTGTTTTCAAGATGCTTATTTTAACTGATGAAAACATTCATCATTCCTTTTGTCTGGTGATCTGCACCCAGAAAAAGGTAGAGGCAGGTAAGTGTGTCCAAGGTATCGGCAAAAAAGGTTTTTCTCGCAGATACCTTGGACACAGGCCAGGGCGCTGAAGAACGGTGGGTACTGTGACCCCCTTGAATAGCCAGACGGAATAGAAGCACAGCGTTTCCACATTGAGTGCAGCACGAGAATACTGCCTCCACCTTTTTCTGTGTGCGGATCACCAGACAAAAGGAATAATTAATGTTTTGGTGCACCTACACTGTGGAGAGTGTAAGTGCTTGTGCACAGGTTCAGTATTTTCGTTAACATGTTAAAAATGTACAGATTTTTCTGTCAGGTTTTTAATTTTGTATAATATGAATTAAAATAAATGAAATTGTTAGCTTTCAATAATTGAGTGGTGGCCAAAACAATTTGTGATTTTTCCAGATTGTGGTTGACTTGACCTGTTGCAAGAGAGACTATAAGAAGAGGTAGTTGACCTACCTATTGTTTTTTGCTTTATAAGTCTCCCTTTTGATAGTGTCACCTCCCCCTCCCCCAATATCTAATAATTCGGGAGCACCCATTTGTAAGCATTACCAAGAAAAGGATCAGGGCTTCTAAGCATTGGAAGATTGTCTCTTCGTGCCACTGGAAAGACTGTCGTTCAGCAATATATTGAGTGTGCTGGCTTTTGGTGCAGTGTCTGGTATTCTCTCACATTTTGCATATTGTGGCAAACAAGGAATCCTTTCTCGTTTCAAGCACTGGACCTTGGAAGAGGTATAATGCATCTCTGCCTCTGGGTGGTGCTGTCTGCAGACCTGCAGGGGGTTGTCTACCATTTCTAGAGAAAACCCTGAATCATTAACATTTTCTTCCATAAATCTGTACTTCCAAAAACATGGACTTCAATTCCCATAAAGCACCCAAAAACCCTACAACCCAATCCGGAAACATGCACACTGGTTTCACTTTGACTGGAAGCAAACAGACTCCTTACAATGGATGGCAACATTCAAAATGCAATTATTGCGCTTTTGTTTCCATACAAAAACTCCTGATGTTTGTCAGCACTGGATCTTCTCCTAAAGGCCATGCCAGAGATTTCAAATTACCACACCTGTGACTAATTGTGTTCAGCCCAATCATGCAGCTCCACCCAATCATGCAGCTCCACCCTGGTGTTCCACCCTGCGAGCACTGCTTATAAGCTATCATGTCCTCAAGCATCCTTGTTCTTGCATTGCCTTCTGAACCTTGTGCAGCTGTGACCCGTTTAGAATGGCTCTCTCTGTGCCTTGTGCTTTGCCTCTGACTCTTTCCTGCTCCTCTGCTGCCTTACTCCAACTTGTTCGCCTTGCAGGCTTAACCCTGCACGCTCTTCCTGCTGCCTTTGTGCTGCACCCTTCAGCAATTTACCCGATTCTTGTCCCGATATCCTGCCGTACCCAGTCCCAGCCTCTGTATTGTGTGCCTACAGCTTTCAGTCTCTGTTACTTGTGCTGTTTCCCATCAGTCTCTGTTGCTCCCTTCTCTGCCATGTCCTTGCTTTCAGGTCTATTTACTTCCAGGCTTTACCCATTTAGACAGTCTCTGTTTATCTTGATTCCATTTGTACTCTCTCCTTTGTTCGACCCCTATTTTCCAAAGTAGTGCCTTGTATAGTTTGTGTGTTTGCGGTCCAGTTTTCAAGCCTGCTTTTGTTACTTGGATTCAGTTACCCTGTACCAGTGTCCTGCTCGGTTACCTTGTACCAGCTGCTTGTCTCTGTTACCTTGCCTCTGTTCCCTTGCAACAGTTCTGTGCTACAGTGTTCCGCTTTCCTATTTCCTGCTTTCCTGTTCTGAACTCATTTCCTTTTTTTTAAAACTTTTATTTTTGTTGGCAGAGGCATGTAACATACACATACATCAGAGCAGGCAGTAAATTCAATACATATATGAATCAATACAGTTGTAGAAAAAAACGGTGACAGGACTGCGGGAGGTGGGTATAAGCATCACAGTATATCAGGATGTTACAGTGCATTAATGTGAGGAGTCTTCCGCTGAGGAGGTCTCATCTAGGCTATGCAAGTAACTATTAAAGGCAGACCAGATGTTTTTGGGGCAGGAGCGCACTGGGATCATATTGAGAAACTCCTATTCGCAATTGCGAGACGAGGTAAGTAGATTTAGCCATTTCTGAAACTAAGGGGGAGAGGGGCTCTTCCAGGTCTGTAGAATGCACTTTTTAGCCACAATGCAGCCCATATTAAAAAATGTGGCCATACATTTAGTCCCCTCAGACTGCCACACCCCAAATAGCACTCCCATCGGGTCTGAGTCGACAGCAGTGTCACAGATCTCAGACAGTGTCTCCAGGATCTTGCCCCAGAATTCCGCAAGCTTCGGACACACCCAGAACATGTGTAAATGATGAGCGTCTTCTGCGCCACAGCGAGGACAGATTTGTGGGTTGGTTCGGGCGAACCTGGAGATCCTGCATGGGGTATAGTACAGCCTGTTTAGTAATTTATATTGTATGGTGCGGTAGCGGAAGTTGAGGGAGACTTTGCTAGTGTGTGAACACATCTTCCCCCACAGGTGGTCTGAGAGCTCTAGCTCCAGTTCAGTCGCCCAGTCATCCCGGGCCCTGGAGGGTTGGGATGGGGCACCCAGTAGCAAAACCTTGTATAGTGAGGAGACCACCCCTCGGGCACTGCCCAAATTGGCAATATAGCCAATCCCGGGGGAATCCGGAGGTTCATTGGGGAAGCCAGGCCAGGTGGTTCGGAAGGCGGCACAAAGTCTATAATATTGCAAGAGTTCCAGAGCTGAACCTGAATGGCCCAGTCATCATGTCTGTGGCGTTATAAACTGCCCATCCGGGTACAAATCTGTTAGGGCGAGGTACCCCAGGGTTTCCCAATGACGCGCCAGAGCCGTGTCATGTGTGGGTTCCAGCCCAGGAAATTGCCAGGCGGGGAGCCACTTATAGTACGGGTGGTGTTCGGCACAAGACTCAAATATCCGACAAATATCTGCGCAGTGGTTTGAACCGGGTTAACAGGAGAATCTGGCTTGTATTGCCGGTGCAGTATTAGTGACATTACATTGACACTCGCAGATGCCAAAGTTTCCAACTTAACATGGGGGCGAGCAGGGGGCCCAGGGTACCAATAGGAGGCGAATTGTGCCTGTGCCGCAATCCAGTATCGCATCATGTCCGGGGCAGTGAGCCACCCTCTATCGTATGGGGGTGTCATGTCAGACCATTTTTTGCACACCGCGCTTCTGAACTCATTTCCCTTTTGCGGCTCTTAGTGTTTGATAAATGTTGTATGGTGTCCATACTCATGCCTCTGTGTATTCCTCTGTACAGAGATTGGCTCCTATGACTTAGGAAGGCCGTCCCTGCCCCTTCCTTTGTCTCATTTTACTTGTAGTCTATAGTATATTTAATGTAACAGTGTGTTGCATTATGTTGCCTCAGAGGGCATCCACTCAGTGTTCCTGCTAGACCCACACTGCCTTGTCTTCTGTAAGGACACTCTATGTTTGTGCCTTAGGGTCCAGACGCAGAAGCCACTATTTCTGCCCCCTTCCATGGGTTCCCATCCCTTCTTGTTTACCATCAAGGTCTGCTCTTTCTTCCTGTTCCATTGTTTTGAAGGACCTTATCTCTTCTTCCTTGTTTACCCCTGTTTTGCTTGCCTGTCTCCCTATATCAGCATGGCCACCCAAAAACCTACATGGGTGCCCTGTGTATCCCCAGACAGACCCCTGGCAGAATGCTATCCTTCCGTTACATGTAAAGGGCTTGTGATCCAGTGGCAGTGGGCAGTACACCCTTTCTTCCCCTTGGCTGCCATCCCTTCTGCTTGCCTTTTCCCCACTTTTGGCACTTTCAGAAGGTAGTACTATAAGCGAGAAAAGGAGGAATTCAGTTCATCTCCTTTGGGCCAAGGAACCCCTGGTTCTGAATCCTTCTCCTCATAGCCCTCCACCCTGCATCTGGGTCGGTTCCCACTGCCCTTCCACACTCTATCCTGTTAATGGCTTGGCTACTGAAAAGGCAGGGCCGGTGGAGAGTGGTGTGTGGAGTTGCGGACGCCAGTCTGCACTCAAGGTGTATGCTAGGCTCTGGTGTTCCTCTGTCACCAGCTGTCTGAAATCCAGCACCTCCTTTCCTGTAACGCGGATCGAGCATCGCATTACCTGCATTAGGGTTCTGGGCGCAGGCTGGGTACGTTCCACCTTTGGGACTTAGCTGTCGGCAGTTAGAACATATCGGGCTTCTGATGTCTCAATCACACCTATTGAGGATTTTGTGTCTCAGCGAGATAGAGATTTCCCATCCAAGGGTGCATTCACCTTTCTCCACCTGAGACCTTACCCTGCTTCTTAAGGCTCTTTCTTATTATCTCCCTTTAAAACTTCAGAGGATCTGACGATTGGGCTTCTTTACTGCAAATGCGTTTTTTGGTGGCCGTGGCCTTCACTCACTGGCTGGGGGAGTTTGGAGCCTTAGTTGTTCCTAAAAATCTATTTACAAATTATACCAGAAAGACTGGTGCTGCACCCCCCTCCTCTATTGAGGGCCACGGTTATCTCAGATTACCATCTTCACAAGGATCTTACTCCTACTCTGTGCAGATTCACTGGGGATTGTGCCAGCCCCTACCGACCACCTAGCCGTTGGTGGTGAAGCTTTACTTAGCCGGATGGCACTAGAGAGTGCATGTGATGCTGGAAATGCATTGGAGGGACAGGGCCTCCAGGTCTTTGTCCTGTACTCCCTTATGTGTGTTATGTGCCGTCTTCTGCACAGGAATCCAGTTGGTTGTGGCGAACAGAGACCCTTGGGATACCCTTATGGCACCCATGGGTGGTGTTACAACCCTGTACCCCTAGTGTATGTTTTGGGCACATGCGTGTGGCTCACAGAGCAGGGTATGGGCTGGTGGCATCTGCATGCTGGATTTGACAGGTGCTCTGAGTATCCTCCATTTGGGATACCCAGGCCCTGCCATAGGAATGAATGGATTCCTGATAGAAGGCAAGATGGCCCCTGTGGCCTCTTGGTTTCTGTTACCTGTTACCTTGTTTTCCCAAAGTCCTGGGAAGCCTTGACGCTGTCCCTTCCCCTGACTGGCTGTTGGGTGGAAGAACCATATATGGTATTGTGGGGAACTCCAACCCAGACTGGCTGGAGCTTTCCCAGTGACTGTATGTTGTGGGTACACCCTAGGGGTGGGACCTGGGTGAATGGAGTGTGCGACCAATATGCATTCCATGTTACGGGTGTCTGTTATCTGTGTGTGTGAAACAAAGATTGAGACAGCCCTGCCTGAAACTGACCTGAATGCAGTATGGTGTGCTGAAAGGCTGGGTCTTTGCCCCAATCCACATTACCTCCACGTCCACTCTTCCTCGTCCCAGTACTTACCTCATGTGGCCCCTGCCTCCGACACAGGACCTTCTTTTCTTTCTTTGAATCCCTATAACTCACATAACCACGTCACTCAGTTTAATTTTTCCTGCCGGAGTGGGCTGTTTTTTTCAAGGCGCGGGGTGTTGGGGAGCGACGATTGCTGGCCCCCTGCTGAGGCTTTGTGGCGGGCCTTCGGCTCCCTCAGGTGCGGCAATACACCCGGGTTCCTTGCGAGGCTCGTGGCTTGGCTGAGTTGGGTTGCCTTGCCTGGGTTCTGCAGGGCTGTGGCCGGCATAGGGCAAAGTGGCCCGGGTCCTTGAGGAACGGTCCGGGTTGAGGTAAGAGTTTTGGGGGCATGTTTCTCCTGCCAGTATGACCATACTCCACGGACGGCTTTGCGCGGCTTGTCGGCTCCTTTTGTTGATATCTCTATGCGTTGCTCCGGAGGCGGGTGGGCTCCGCCTCTGGTGCTGCGAGCGGTGCACCATGGGAATAAATTGGTGTTATTCCTATTGGTTGTTCTTTCTGGCCTCTATTTGAATGTGGGAACGGCAAGTTGGTAATTGGTTGTATGTGGAGCCTTGGTTCAGTGTACAGAGAACTGTAGTGGTGAAGAAGGCATCCTTTGGTCACAACATGGGTAAACATTCTGCAAAGAGCAGGCA
Organism: Ambystoma mexicanum; assembly: GCF_040938575.1. Lineage (NCBI taxonomy): Eukaryota > Metazoa > Chordata > Amphibia > Caudata > Ambystomatidae > Ambystoma > Ambystoma mexicanum. The sequence continues at coordinate 170,748,259 of NC_090924.1, read as the reverse complement.
TCTGGTCCTGTCTTCGTCTTCTTCTTCATCTTCATCTTCCTCTTCACCCGAGTTATACAGAAAGAGAAAGAAGTAGGCTAAGCGTATTTGCCTGACCAGAAAGGACTTGAAGAAGCTACTTTTAAAAAAAAACCTTTTATTTATTCAGCTTGGCAGCACAGGTACAGAAGAGTTACACACAAGGCACACACAGTCCGAGCGGAAAGCAGGCAGTATACATGAGTGAAACAAATAAAACGATCAGTTTGCACACATGGAGGATACAACATGGTGGATGCAGGGTTGAGTGGGAAGCGTTTCAGGAGTTAGAAGGGGTATGACGAGAGGAGAGGGATGGTGGGGAAGGGTCATATTCAGCATCCTCGGGGGACAGTATGAACAACACTTTAACCAGATATTCCTAGGCCTGGAGTGGACGGGTCTTTGTAGCGCCCATGATTCCTCGGTGTCCGAAGCCCATGTAACCGCTCTGAGCCACTGTGTGTGTGTAGGTGCGGCAGGCCGGAGCCAGCAGAGTAGGATGGAGCGTACTGCGAGTAGCATACAAAGGCCAGCTAGTTTCCTAGAATCACGGTGGAGTGCTGGGAAGTCATGAAAAAGACACCGCATTGGGGATGGGGTAATGGGGTGTTCGAGGATAGCTGATATTGTAGTGCACGCTGCATCCCAGAATGGAGTAAATCGAGGACAGGACCAAATCATATGGATATAGCCGGCGTCGTCGCAGCAGCACCTGGGGCAGTTCGGGGAGTGATCATTCAAGAAGCGATGGAGCCTAGTCAGTGTATAGTGGTATCTGTGGAGTAATTTGAATTGGATAATTTTAAAGCGAGAGTTAAGGGAGACCCCATGTGTACGAGAGCACATGTGGGCCCATCGTTCGTCGGTCATTTCCAGTCCGAGGTCAGTCTCCGACGTGTTTTTCAGTTTATCAAGTAGGGGAGGTGATCTGGTCTGCACCAGTGTGTAAAGTCTGGAGATTTTGCCTCTCATGGGGGAGGGTGAGGACAGTTCCGTGATCGCAGGTTCATCAGGTGGTAGCGTGGGGGAAGGTCGGGTATTTGTGCTTAAGGATTTTTCATAGGGACGAGTATTGGAGCCAGGCGGAAGGTCTCCGCCTCAGGGACAATGGGAGGTCCGGCCACTCTATAAAATTGCCCTGTTCAAAGACGTCCCGCAGCAGTTCATATCCCGCCTCTGTCCATCGTCGAACAATGGAGGGGGGAACCTGTGGGACCTTTGGTAAGAAATTCCAGAGTGGTAGGTTAGCATGAAAAGGGTGGGTGATGCCCAACAGTTGCCATGTTTTTGATAAAGATAATGATGTACAGGCCGCTGGGTCAAGCGAGTTTAGTGCCTGAGGCATGGGTGTGATCACCAGGGATCGTATGTCGCAGTCACCTACTGATAACTTTTCAAGCCTGACGTGGGGCGGAGGGTCCGGCGTGTTAAACCAGTGTGCGGTAAGTTGGAGCTGAGCCACCAGCCAGTACTTGAGGAAATCCGGAGCCCCGAAGCCACCAGACTCAATGGGGGCAGAAAGAGTCTTATGTTTAAGCCTGACCGCGCCCGAGTGCCAGAGAAAGGTGTTAAGGGTACGTGTCAACGCTTGAAAGAACCAGCTACCCGGCCACTGTGGGACATTGGCAAATCTGTAAAGTAGCTGGGGAAGTACTACCATCTTTAGTATACCTATCCTACCGGCCAGTGAGAGCGGGAGCTTGCTCCAGCCCTGTGCCCTTGCTGTGAGATTGGTGAGGTATTTTTGGAAATTCTCTTCCAAGACACGTGTAGCTTGACGTGACACCATTATACCCAGGTAGGTAAAGACAGACTGGGCCCATGCAAATCCCTGGGCGTCCGGTGAGGGAAGAATGCTATCAGTGAGTGGGAAAAGGGTGGATTTAGAACAATTCACTATGAGCCCAGAGATACGACCAAAGAGGGCTACATCTCCCAAGATCGGGGCCAGATTAATGTCAGGGGAACAGATGAAAAGCAGGGCGTCATCCGCATATAGGGAAACTATGTCCGAGGAACCCGAGGTACGCAGACCCCTGTGCGCATGAAAGTGGCGAAGCATGTCCGCAAATGGCTCTATTGCCACTGCAAAGATTAGGGGGGAAAAAGGACATCCCTGTCTCGTGCCCCTGGCTATCTGAAAAGGGGGGGAGCACCGATCCTCAGTACGGACTCTGGCCACTGGGTTGGAGTAGAGCAGCCTGATCCAAGAAAGGAAGGTGGGGCCAAATCTACATTTCTCAAGTACTCGCCAAAGATACTTCCACGAGACAGAGTCAAACGCCTTCTGCATATCGAGCGTTGCGGCTACCGCATGGACATTGGGGCTCACTCTGCTTATAATATTGAAAATGCGCCTCAGATTCAAGGAGGTGGAGCGTCCCGGGATGAATCCCGCTTGGTCAGGATGAATAATGTGAGGCAAATAAGGCGCAAGACGCAGGGCAAGTAGTTTGGCGAAGATCTTGACATCGCAGTTGATAAGGGAAAGTGGACGGTAGGAGCCACATTGGGTTGGGGGTTTACCTGGCTTCAGCAAGACTGTTATTATTGCTTCGCGAAGCGACGGGGGAAACTGGCCCACTTCCACTGGCTCCTCCCAGAGGGCCATCAACCGAGGAATTAGGAATGATTTAAAGTGTTTATAAAATTCAACGGGAATCCCATCCGATCCCGGGGACTTGCCCGAAGAGAGCGAGTCTATGGCCTCCGAGAACTCCTCGGGGGTGAATGGACTCCCGAGGGAGTCAGTGGTTTTGGAGGAGAGGAATGAGAGGGGAAGCCTATCCAAATAGGCATCTATTTCTGATGTTGTGGCGCTGTCCGTTTGGGCATATAAGGATTCATAGAAGGAGAGGAATTTGAAATTGATATCTTGGGGTGAAGTGGCCAATGTACCGTCAGATCTCTCTATCCGGGGGATGGGCGGGGCTCCAAACTCTCGGCGGAGAAGTCTAGCCAGGAGGCGGCTTGGGCGTTCACCCTCACCATATTTCCTCGCAAGACCCGGGCTGTCCAAGAACCTCAGCTCACGGTCCGCAAGCGAGCGGAAGGAGTCCAGTTCTGTGCCGATTAACGCAAGGATTTCAGGGGTTTGATGAAGTGCACAATGGGCTTCAAGAGTGGACAGTGTGGCCTCGCTTTCGGCAATTTCGCTTCGGATAGTTTTTAGTATACCGTTTTCCATGGAGAGGGCCATACCTCTAATATAGGTTTGAAGGACTCCCAAGGGGTGGCCTGCGACGACACCGAGTCAGTGTTAATCTTGAAGAACACCTCGATTGCTGATTCCAGCTCGGAGCTGAAGACTGGGTCGCGGAGGGAGAGTGGTTTCATTCTCCAGTGCCTGGACCGACCAATCTCTGGGCCCCAACCCAGGGTGACGGTCACCGGAGAGTGGTCAGAGAGAGTTCGGGGTAAGATCGTCAGAGATGATATATTCCTTATGAGTATGTCCGACACTAGCCATCGATCGATTCGGGAGTAGGAGTCATGTACTGAGGAATAAAAGGAGTAGGAACGTGAGTCGGGGTAGAGAAGTCTCCATGCATCAACAAGGGCCAGTCGGGGGAAGAGACGAGAGTGTGGTGTAAGCAGCCTTGGTAAGTTGACGGGGTCTGGAGCCAGACCTGTCAAGGTTCACATCAAATATAGTGTTAAAGTCACCTCCCCACAGGATTGGCAACAGCGGGAAGCCATCGAGGAGTGCAGTGAGGTGTAAATAGAATTCCGGCTCATCAATATTAGGACCGTAAATATTTAACAGGACCACCTCTTTGTTTTGCAGGGTGCCATGGAGTAGCGCATATCTGCCCTGAAGATCAATTATTGTAACTGTGGGGATAAACTTAAGGCTCCTCTGGATTAGGGTCATAACCCCTCAGCTCTGGGTAGAGTAGTCCGTATAATATCTTTGAGGACCCCATGTTTTCGCAAACTTTTCGCAGTACTCGGTTCGGGCATGTGTTTCCTGCAAAAACAGGATCTTAACCCCATGACGTTCAGCCTGGAGCTGTAATAGCCTCATTTTCTTATGGTTTCCCAGACCCCGAACATTCCAGCTCATGAATGTGAGGATGTCCTCACTCAACAGCCCAGGGGTAGTCATCGGGGATTACGGGTAAATGGCGTACTACCCCCCATGATCGATATATAGCACAGCTAAATCTGCAATGCCAGTATCTCCACAGTGCCCTGCACTCTACCTCCTCCGTAGCTACCAAGCCTTTTTTAATACTGAACCCAATTCCCCCACCCCCTTCCACATCCCTCCCCCAAAACCAAACCAATGGCATCAATGCCTGGGGGGCCTGTGAGCAGGCCTGGCGGTGACGCCCTGAAACAGGAGGAATTATTAGGATAAACTAGGTGCCCAATAACAAAGTCAAGCACCACCCGGCAGGGTCCCCTCCGGGCAGCAAGGCACGGTCACGTGATCGAGAAACAAATTGCCTAAGAAACTGAGTAACCCAATTTTTGCGCAGCCAGCTCATGACAACATGTGGGTCCAACAACGTATACGAAAATTATGTGATGCTGACAGATGGAGAGAAAGGTTCCCACCACATCTCTCCAGCAGGTAATCCATACTATAATAAATCTGTGACTCAGTTCGTGGACATTGAAGGCAAGGAGCTGAACATCAACAATATATATTACGGCTGAGGCCTTGCCTCAACTAGACAAGGACCCAACCATGAGCTGTCGGAGAACAACATAGTGAAGAAATAAAAACACAGTGTGCGTTGCAGGAAGGATTCAGCCAGGGAAATGTTCATCGAGGAATCTGGAGGCCTCCTCCGGAATTGTAAAGAAATATACACGGTTAGAGTGTTCGATCCTCAGTTTAGCAGGGTATAGCATGGCATATTTGACCTGCAGGTTTCGGAGCCTCCTCTTCACTGCTACAAAGGTTTTGCGCTCACGCTGAACCGCTACTGAGAAGTCCGGATACAAGTGAATCCTTGCTGCGCCCAGAAGAAGTTCCCCCTTAATCCTTGCTGCCCTGAGGAGGGCATCACGGTCACGGAAATTTAGGATTCTGGCTATAATGGGGCGTGGTGGTGCGCCCGGTCTCGGTTTTGCCGTGAGGGCTGGGTGTGCGCGCTCGACTGCAAACTGGGGAGAAAGCTTTGGAGAGTCTAGTAGTTGCAATAGCATGTGCTCGACGTAGTCCTCCATAGGTTCCTGTATGTCATCCTCGGGCACCCCGATAATGCGGAGGTTGTTGCGCCTCGAACGTGATTCAAGGTCCTCATTTTTCTTCTCCACCTCGGTGACACGGCCAGATAGCGCCGAGCCCTCGGCCATCAGCGAGCTTAAGCTATCCTCCGTGGGGCTCACTCGTGTCTCAATCTCAGCAACCCGGCCATCAGTCTTTTCTATGTGGGCCTTAATGGAGGATATAGTGCCGTTCATGTCGTCCAGCTTACTATGGAGCGTGGTGAACCCCTCCCGAATGTACTCCATTATTTTTTGGGTTTCAGCTGGGTCTGACATTGACGTGCTAGGTGGTTCCTCCCCCGTTGGCCCCGCTGAGGTCTTCGTAAACATATTGATCGAACTTTTTTCTTAACAGCTCCCTTGGTCATGATGCCAGAAGGACTGTGGGATCAGAAACCCAGGAGAACAGTAGAGATGTCAGGAGGGATAGGTGACGGATGGGAGGCCGACAGTTGTTCAGATCGTTCTGGGTGTAGAAGGATCCCTGCAGGTCGGATATGGTGCTAAGTCGGTGCTAGGCACGTGTGCCACGCCCGCCGTTGTCCGTTGTGCCAAGGATCCAGAGGGTTGTAGGATGGTATAAGAGAGGGGACCCCAGACGGACCTCACGGGGGGTCCCGGCACCAGCCGAAGGTGAGGGAGCAACACAGTGCGGTGACAGATGAGGGCGTAGTGGCCGTGAGCTCCACCGTAATGAAGGGCCCAAGGAGTGCACTCCCCCAGATCGAACAGTCAGGAGAGCAGGGCCCCCTGAGTGGTGAGCACGGGCCTCCGAGGGCCGGTGGAGCGACCAGGGGCTGGGCCACAAGGAAGGTCCAATGCTATAGTAGGTGCACCGAAGATCACAAGGTAGAATATAGGGCCCTGGAAGTCTGCGGGGACTCCGGACGCCGCCACCCAAGGGGTCGAGGGCCGGGAGGAGGTCGCGAGACCGCAGGACCGGCGCACCACAGGCCAGGTGGAGAGAGCAGTGGCCGGGGAAGCCAATGCAATAGTGTGGTTTGGGGAGTCACTCCTCTCTACAATTGGCAGGGCGACCAAGTGTTCCCATGCAGTGAGTGTTTGTCCAGGATTGCATGCGGAGCGCCAAGGCCCGGCAGTGATGATGTAGGTAGTAAAGGGGCCCGTGGGGGCCAAGGAGCTCCAATGAATTAGGGGGACCAGCCTGCTCTTGTCGTTATGTAAGGGGCCCTCACGATGCACCACCAATCCCAATCCGTCAGCGACGGGGTCCCCAGGAGGTGAAGGAGGTGAATGTGGCAACGAGAGTTCTGCAGCATTAGGGTCCGTGTGCTGACACCAGATCCGTGGGCTGCAGGGTCAGAGCCTGAGGGGGGCCTCGCAGGGCAATGAAAGGGCCCGTGGAGCACTGGGGCTCAGCGCCCGGGAGGCCAGCGGCCTCGCAGCGGGCCGGGACCAGCAAAGGAGAACACTAGTGCCCGGAGCCCCAGGCGCCGCCCTCGCACGTAGAGGGGGGGATGACACAGGGCGGCCCGGAGTCTGGGACACTCACCGATGTCGCGAAGCCAGGGGCGTCCACTGGGCAGGCCCCCGGGCCAAAGACCGCCTGCCCCGATCCAGCGGGTCCCCAGAATGCAGCACGCCACACCGAGGCGGCGGAGCTGAAGCTCTCGTTCGGGACACGGTCTCCACGTCCCAGTCGGGGGGACCACCACAGGACAGAGCGTGTCAACGTGGAGTGAGGGACAAGGCTGCTCCTCGTCGCAGAGCACCCCTCCCCCCAGCAGGCCCCGGATCCACAGCACCGCGGGCACACAGCCCTGGAGCCGAGAGGCTGTAGCTCCGCAGCCCCGTCGAGTCGAGAGACGGCCTTCCGGCAATACACGCCCGGGGCTCCCAGCAGCAAGGTCAAGTAGCTGAAGTAGGGTTTAGTAGGGCACCAAAGCAATGATTAGCGAAGGAAGGCACCTCACAGGAGGGAGTACACAGTCAGGCAGCCATGTTCTCCGAGCGCAACAGCGCCCCCGTTGAAGAAGCTAATAAAGCATTATGGAGGGAGACGCGCACATGCACATGGACACGGAGGACAAGGTGCACAATGTTTTTAGGGCAGAAAAACATGCTGACAAATTGCGATGCAAGCCTCCTTCAACGGCAAGAAGTCGTCCTCTACTGCTGGTGCGGTGACCAGCAGGTCTTTCCCTGGCTCATCACATTCTTTTCTGAGAGCAAGGGGGGGGTCCTCCACTCTCTTAGCGTCCTGGGCCGGTACCTAAGTCCTGACGGTTTGGACATGCCGGTAGACGGGCGGCTCTGGGAATTTTTTTCTGGTGTGGGAAAGGTTGTGTTCTGATTCTTGGGTTCTGGACATGTTTCTGAGCGGTTATCAAGTACATTTCCAGTCTCCTCCTGTCCAGGATGGCATGGTTCGGACTGTGGTTCCGAGGTAATGGATCAAGAGTTTGGCCATGGAAACCGCTCTCTCCGAACTGGTGTTGAAGGCGGCCATCATGCCCGTTCCTCTCCCTGTTCAGGGTCAGGGTTTATACTCACGGGTGTTTCTGTCCCCAAACCTTTGGGGAAGTACTGCCTAATTTGGGTCCTCAAAGCCCTGAACTGCTTCATCTGGAAGGAACACTTCAAAATGGAAACTTTACAGAACATTCTTCCAATGTTGTTCAAGGGGGATTGGATGGCATCTCTGGATCTCCAGGATGCTTATTACCTCGTGGCTCTCCATCCCTGGCACATGACGTTCTTCCGCTTTGCAGTGGGATCCCGACACTTCAGATTGCTCCCGTTCGGGCTGTGATCAGCCCCCAGAGTGTTCACCAAGCTGGTGGCTCCCCTGGTGGCGCATTTGCAGGGCATTCAGATTTTTCCCTACCTGGATGATTGGTTGATCAAAGAGTCCTGTCGGCAGACTGTCATGACTAATCTCCGATTGGTCCGCCAGGCATTGCAGGACTGGGGTTTCCTGGTGAACAGGCAGAGGTGTCAGCTGGAGCCTTCTCAGGATCTAGTTTTCATCAAGGCACAGATTTGCACCAGGATGGGGAGGGTGTTCCTGTCCCTTGAGAGGGCCTGTCGCTTGATGGCTGTTCTGGGCAGGGTTCTCAAGAGGCAGTATGTCTCGGCTCACCTGTTGCTGAAGTTGCACGGTCACGTGGCATCTTGCATGTTTCTAGTTTCTTGGGCCCGTCTTCATTTACGTCCTCTGGTGTCTTATCATCTCTCCCATTTTCTCCTGACGTCTCAAGCTTTCGAGGCTTTGATTCTGGTGTCCCAGCGCTGCGGGACTCCCTGGTGTGGTGGTTGGGGATTTTGAATCTACGGGCGGAGATGTCCCTGGTCCTTCCTCCTGTGACCACTCTTACTACCGACACCAGCGGAAAGGGTTGGGGGGCTACATTGGGGGTCCTCTCAGCTCAAGGGTTGTGGGATGCGGAGGAAAGCCGTCGATCATCCAATTGGCGAGAGTTGTGTGCCATTCTCCGAGCTCTGGTGTACTCCAAAAGGTTTCTGGAAGGCCGTGTTGTTTTGGTCCGGACAGACAATACAACGGCCTTGGCATATGTCAACCGCCAAGGGGGTTCCTGCCGCTCCTTGAATGCTCTGGCAGCTCAGATAGGCGTCTGGGGGGAATCACATCTGATGTACCTGGTGGCCTCACATATCAGGGGGGTGGACAATGTTCGAGCGGATCTTCTCAGCCACCGGTTTCCCTCCTATGTGGGACTGGTCCTGTCGGCCCAGGTCTTTGCAGAGATCTGTGTCAGATTCGGGACCCCTGTTCTAGACCTGTTTGCGTCTCCGGATTCGGCAAAGGTTCCCCTCTCCTGCTCTCGGTTTCAGGCTGAGGGGCAATGGGGGTGGACGCCCTCTCGGTACAATGGCCTCTGGGTCTCCTTTATGCCTTTCCACCTATTCCCCTTCTGCCCCGGGTGGTTCAGTGCATCAGAGTGTCCAGGGTGACTGATGTGTTAGCTCAGTTCTGGCCCCGCCGGAGTTGGTTCCCCCCTCTGTTGGAGCTTCGGTCGCAGGAACCTTTGCTGGTTCCGAAGTGGCTTTGTCCCCTTCAAGGGGATCTGCGTTTGGAAGTCTGCCGTATGCAATGGGCAGTGTGGCTATTGCACGGTCTAGGCTGATATCTCAGGGGTTCGCACGTCCCGTAGTCGAGTCCATAATAAATGCTCTTAGACCCTCGGCTCTGAAGGAGTACGCCAGGCATTGGGGCCATTTCCAGGACTGGTGTGGGTGGTCTGGGATCCCTCCCCTGCGTTCTGGCCTTCCCGCTATCCTTCAATTCCTCCAGGAGGGGTTTGACAAGGGCATGGCAGTTTCCACGCTTCACTCTTAGTGGGCCTCCATTAAATTCCTTTTGGGGGACTCTGATGGTCACTTGGATGGGGAGGTGTTGGTGGGAAAGTTGCTCTGGGATTTTTCGTCTTCCTGTCGTTGTACTTATAAAGTGCTTCCCCCTTGGGATCTCCTGCTTGTCTTACGGTTCCTTCAAGGGCCTACCTTTGAGCCCATTTCCGAGATTGATATCAAACATCTTATGCTAAAGACTGCCTTTCTTATTGCCATCACTTCTGTTCATAGGCTTGGGGAGATTGGGGCTCTGTTATGTCACCCCCCTTTCCTCAGGGTGCTGCCGGACTTGGTGGTGCTGAGGTGTGATCCGATGTGTCTCCCTAAAGTTGTTTCTCGGTTTCACATCTCTCAGGATCTGGTTCTCTCTGCCTTTTTTAGGATCCGCAAATGCCAGAGGGGGCGGCTTGGCATAACATTGATGTGCGGCGGGCAGTGTTTGAGTATTTGGCTAGGACTACCCCTTTCCGCCAATCTGATAATCTTCTGATTACTTTTGGCCCGGCTGGTGCTGGGCGTAAGGCATCTGTGGTTTCCATTAGCCAGTGGATCAGTGTTGTGGTCTCCATGGCCTATGTGGTTTCTGGCCTGCCTGTGTCCGCGCACGTTCATGGGCGGTCCACCAAGCGTTTGGTGGCTTCCAGAGCCGATGCAAGGGGTCAGGGGTGTTGCTAGGTCTGGAAAAGATCAGGGGCTAAGCTAATGTCGGGACTGACAGGATTCAGGGCTAGCTATAGCCTTTTGGTTGTAGTCCCTGAGCTTCTGTTACTCACCACTCCGAAATAGGCCAAAGATGCAGAGGAAATGACCTTAGAGATGTTGGTGGTATAAGATTCAAAATTCAGCCTTCCATCCCAGCTCCCCTGAGTACAAGACTCGGGCTTCCTCAAAGAGGGGCTCTTTTCCACAATGTACCTCTCTGCTGTTTGAGTTGGGACAGACAGAGGTGTCGATTGAATAAAAGAGCGGGGAGAACACACACCGCCAATACCAATGCTGCAAAGGAATACAAAGATATTAGACAGTGTTGAGATTATGCAAGTGATTAGAACAGTTGAAATAATTGGGCAACTACCTAGATAGATATTGGAGTGGAGTTTCCCCGGGATGATCTACAAAGAATAACACAAAAAAGTGGAAATGATCTAAATCCGTATCGGTTCCAACTATAGCTATAGGATTGATAACAACTGACCTGAGTAAAGATAAATGGAGGAAGAAGAGTCCAGGATTCTGAAGACAACGACAGGAGAAAATAACAAACAGGGAAGTTAGTATAGGGAAGTAACCCCAAACGGCACGAGGGACGCACTAGTGCCGGGTTGGTGCAGATCAGGAAAGCGTTTATATGCACGTAAGAGCAATCTCACAGGAAAGTCACTCAATGTCCCAGAATCCAACAGAGGACACATATCCAAACTAGTCGTGGAGGTAACAATTAGCAAATATGAGGAATGTCAATCAAGTATGTACCCGAGTACACGAGTATAGTTGAGTAGCCGTTGAGATGATCCGGATAGTAGACAGCAATTTGGTGTGCAGAGCGGCAACCAGGAATAAGAACCGCAAGGCACAGAAGAGAGCCGGATCCAGTAGCGTTCCGAGTCCAACAACCAGACGAGCACGACAGGAACAAAGGAGGAGACGAGGCAATCCAAAAGTCAGGCAAAGGTCAAAACCAGGAGTTCAGATGAGGAATCGTGTGGAGACACAAAGGGGAAACGGACGAAACCGCGTGTAGCTGGTAACGCTAATTAGCAGCAACGAGCCCCTTGGAAGACGGTGGTTTTATAGTCGTAAGAGGGGCGTGGCTTGCTGTACGTCTTCCACGTACAAGACGTGTCAGGTGACCCGGCGTGCGTCGACGTTTGTACAGACGCCATGGTAGCTTGTACCTGGACCATAGAGGAGCCTGCAAAGAAGTCGTATTCTGCAAGGAGGCCCGCGGGGAAGCCTGAAGTGTAACAGCATCCTCCCCCAAAGACTCCGGCAACCCCCTGGCGGAATGGAAGCTCCTCAGAAGAACCGGACAATGCAAATTGGAGAGTGGCTCCCAAGTACGGTCCTCAGGCCCGTACCCCTTCCAATCCACGAGGTAGAACAACGTACCCCTAGACACCCTGCAGTCCAGGATACGCCACACCTCATATTCCTCCTCACCATCCACCAAGATCGGCGAAGGACGAGTAGGCAGACGAGTCCCGTGGACGAAAGGCTTGATCAGGGAGACGTGAAAGACTGGATGTATACGCCATGATTGTGGCAGAGAAAGCTTAACTGCCACAGGATTGATGACATCAGTAATGACATAGGGTCCCACATATTTGGGCAGAAGCGAGCGTTTGCCTGCAATTCGTAAATTGCGGGACGACAACCACACCTTCATGCCACTGCGATAGACTGGAGCAGGTGATCGATGCACATCAGCATACTTCTTGGCACGATCTTGAGCTCGGAGTAAATGACAGCGTACATCCCGATGAATCTTATCGAGATCTCTGATGCAATCTTTTGCTGCAGGATTAATGGCCGGTAATACCGGATCAAGTGGGAGTGCCCTAGGATGACCACCATACAGGGCAAAAAAGGGAAAACTCCAGTTGATGTATGCATAGAGTTGTTGTATGCAAATTCTGCATAAGGCAGAGAAGTAAACCAAGACTGTTGGTACTGAAGGCATAAACAGCGTAGCTACTGTTCGATGGTAGCATTAGTTCTCTCAGTCTGCCCATCCGTTTGAGGATGGTAAGCCGGGGAATACCTGTTCTCAATACCCAGAGAAGCTGTAAGAGCCTTCCAGAATCGTGAGGTAAATTGTGTGCCACGATCGGAAACAATAACCGAGGGTAAACCAAAGAAACGAAACACATTCTTCAAGAACAGTCTCGCCAATTCGGGAGCTGCAGGCAAACCAGAGCAAGGTATGAACAGTGCATATTTAGTGAAGTAATCAACGATTACCCAAATAGTGTCATAGCCCTGAACGTCAGGATGTTCCACAATGAAATCCACTGACAGCATCTGCCAAGGTTTGTACGGCACAGGAAGAGGTTGTAACAAACCGACTGGTTTGGCTCTAGAAGTTTTACACTGAGTGCATATGGAACAAGTCAAAATGTAATCCTTTACATCACGAACCATGGAAGGCCACTAAGCCCAACGCCGTAAGGCTTCAAGAGTTTTTTGACTTCCTGGATGTGCAGCAATCAAAGAATCGTGAGACTACTGAAGCGGTAGATCTCTAGCTTGACCTGGGGGTATATAGACGCGCCCTTGAATGAATGGCATACCCTGAATGATTTCCAGGTTGAGATCAGTGATCTCTTTTGGGTGTTTTGAAACCCAATCAAGGATGATTGAACGCAAAGAGGGCTGAACCGAACAACCACAAACAACTTTGTTCGGTAGAAGAGGAAGAGCTTCGATCTTTTGAGACTGACCATCCGCATGTAAGCGCGAGAGAGTATCAGCCGAAACTTGAGCTTTAGTAGGACGGTATGTGATAACAAATTGGTATTGTGAAAAGAATAAATGCCACTGCGCCTGTCTAGCCGTAAGGCATTTCATAGATTTGAAGGCTAACAGACTGCGGTGATCCGAGTATATAGTTACAATGTGTTTGGCCCCCAGAAGGTGATGCCTCCATTCCAAGAATGCGTCTCTGATGGCTAAAAGTTTGCGTTCTGTGATGGAATAATTTCTTTCGTAAGCGGTCAATTTACGAGAGAAGTAGGCAACAGGATGAATCGCTCCAGAATGAGGACAGGTTTGAGACAATACCGCCCCAAGGGCATAACCTGAAGCGTCTGCTTCAACAAAAAAAGGAAGATCGGGATCAGGATGTTTGAGGACAGGGGCGGAAGTGAAGGCTGATTTTAATTGATCAAAAGCTCTCTGAGCTTCTGAAGACCATACAAATGGTACCTTGGCACTTGTCAGAGAGGTACGCGGTGCAGAGATTTCAGAAAATCCATTGATGAAGCATCTATAAAAGTTTGCAAATCCCAGGAATGATTGTAAAGATTTGACTGAATTGGGCACAGGCCATTCCAGGATCGCACTCATTTTGGAGTGACTCATGCGCACTCCATTGTTAGTAAGGTCATATCCCATAAATTCCACCTCTGAGGCATGAAATATGCACTTTTCGGCTTTTACAAACAAACTATGTTCTCTCAGACGTTGGAGTACTGTTTTGTCATGTTTTTCGTGGTCTTCCTGGTTTTGTGAATAAATCAAAATGTCATCCAGGTAGACAACAACAAATTGATCAAGAATGTCGTAAAACAGATCATTCATGAAAGCCTGAAAGGTGGCTGGGGCAATACATAACCCAAAGGGCATGACAAGATACTCAAATAGACCGTAACGTGTTTTAAATGCGGTCTTCCATTCGTCCCCCTCTCTCATGCGGACGAGATTGTTAACTCCTCTGAGATCAAGCTTAGTGAATATTTTGGAAGAACCCAATTGATCAAGGAGGACAGAAATCAGAGGAAGAGGATACTGTTTTTTTATGGTTGCTGCATTCAAAGCACGATAATCAATACAAGGACGTAGATCCCCTTCCTTCTTAGGGACAAAGAAAAGTGGTGATGAAATTGGTGATTTGGAAGGACGAATGAATCCCATGGTCAAAGCCTTGTCTATGTAATCTTTAAGGACTTCGTCTTCTTTGAGAGTGAGGGAGTACACTCTGCCGGATGGTATCTTTACTCCCGGAATTAGGTCTATTGGGCAATCATAGGCTCTATGTGGGGGTAGAGTCTCTGCCATCCCTTTTGTCAAAAACATCTGTGTAATCTACATATTGAGACGGTATCACAGAGTCAACCTTTTTAGAGACAGCTCCAATATGCATAGTAGGAGAAACTAGCGCCCTGACTGGACTATCCTGGGTAATACCGAGTAATGTAGTACATCGAGTATTACATATATTGGAAGGGAACTGAATCTGAGATGTCGACCAGTCGATGGCAGGATTATGAAGTTTCAACCATGGAATGCCCAGAATGACTTTGTATGCTGGTTCTTTAATGATATCGAATGATATGTCTTCAGTATGGCCTTCATCAGTACTCATATGCAGTGGAACTGTTTGGTGGGTTACCATTCCTGAGACAAGAAGTGAACCATCCACTGCATTCACTGTTTCAGGTATAGTTTTGTGAACCAGTGGTATTCTTGACATGGCGGCAAAGCATTGATCAACATAATTACCTGTTGCACCTGAATCAATCACGGCTGTTGTCTGGAATGAAACACCGTGATCTAAGGAAAATGTAACAGGTAGGCAGACTAAATGACTCGGATTCTGTAATGTAGAGTCCAAAGGTGAGTTTCCCGACATAGGGACTCTGTCTACTGTCGGGATTTGGCGTTTCCCACCTTTCTTTTAGGTTTTATGGAACACTCAGGTAATAAGTGATCAGAGGCCCCACAGTACATGCAGAGATTGTGTGATCGACGATATTCTCTTTGAGCAGGGGTAAGTGGTCCCCTAACCACACCAATCTGCATAGGTTCAGGCGCAGGAGGTGAAGAAGAGGCCTCTGCTGAAACCGTACTGAACAATGCTGTTTTCTTTTCACCGCGTCTTTCGGATTTACGAGCATCAATCTGAAGGACTGAGTCTAGCAGTTCCCCGAATGCCGCGGGAACTACAGGAACAGTGGAGAGGATGTCCTTTAGTTCATCTGAGAGGCCTTGATAGAAGACGGCTGTCTTCTTTTCTTCAGGCCAGTCAGTTTCTGCTGCCAACTGATTGAACCGGGCCAAATAAACCAACAAATAATTGTTCCCTTGTCGATGTTTTAAGAGTTCCAGGTCAGTAGCTTGAGTAGTATAACGTGTATCAAATACTTTACTCATCATAGCAAGGAGGGCATCACAATTGTAGAGAACATGACTATTGGATTCCAACAATGGGTTTGCCCATGCGGCTGCAGTGCCTCCCAAATGAGACAAAACAAAAGCCGCTTTAGTTGTAGAGGTGGGAAATGAGGCGGGGCGACACAGAAAATGTAATTTGCATTGGTTAATGAAGGTTCGATATTGTTTAGGGTCGCCTAGGAAGCGTTCAGGAGGAGCTAGAGGGAACTGGGTTGTAAGCATGATCGGGTTTGATTCCTGCTGTGGAGGTGGAAACCCTGAACCTGATGCTGTAGCTCCAGCACCAGCCATCTGTGACGCTGGTGTGGTAACCAAAGACTGAATGGCGTCCATGCGTTGGCGCAGTGCTTCTTGTGCATTGGTCAAGTCGGTACGTAGATCCGTGACCATTTGCACTATTTGATTCAAAGCATCACTGGCCTCCGTGGACATCTTTTAAGGCTGCTAATTCTGTTACTCACCACTCCGAAATAGGCCGAAGATGCAGAGGAAATGACCTTAGAGATGTTGGTGGTATAAGATTCAAAATTCAGCCTTCCATCCCAGCTCCCCTGAGTACAAGACTCAGGCTTCCTCAAAGAGGGGCTCTTTTCCACAATGTACCTCTCTGCTGTTTGAGTTGGGACAGACAGAGGTGTCAATTGAATAAAAGAGCGGGGAGAACACACACCGCCAATACCAATGCTGCAAAGGAATTCAAAGATATTAGACAGTGTTGAGATTATGCAAGTGATTAGAACAGTTGAAATAATTGGGCAACTACCTAGATAGATATTGGAGTGGAGTTTCCCCGGGATGATCTACAAAGAATAACACAAATGAGTGGAAATGATCTAAATCAGTATCGGTTCCAACTATAGCTATAGGATTGATAACAACTGACCTGAGTAAAGATAAATGGAGGAAGAAGAGTCCAGGATTCTGAAGACAACGACAGGGGAAAATAACAAACAGGGAAGTTAGCATAGGGAAGTAACCCCAAACGGCACAAGGGACGCACTAGTGCCGGGTTGGTGCAGATCAGGAAAGCGTTTATATGCACGTAAGAGCAATTTCACAGTAAAGTCACTCAATGTCCCAGAATCCAACAGAGGACAAATATCCAAACTAGTCGTGGAGTTAACAATTAGCAAATATGAGGAATGTCAATCAAGTATGTACCCGAGTACACGAGTATAGTTGAGTAGCCGTTGAGATGATCCGGATAGTAGAAAGCAATTTGGTGTGCAGAGCGGCAACCAGGAATAAGAACCGCAAGGCACAGAAGAGAGTGTCATGCCTACCTCACCGCCCTCTCCGTCCTCTCCAGCTGGCTCCGTTGTGAAACCCAAGAATTCATGTTTTCCGGCTTCCTCAGCCTTGAGAACGGCTAGACCGTTCTACACTCAATGGAAGTTATCTGGGAGGCACTAATCCAAATGCATGGATCACATGACCAACGCGATGACGTTACGTTAACGTGTGTCCTACGCACGTCAGCTGACTCCATTTAACGAAGCGGAAGTCTTGCAACCACGCTTCTGATAGTTTGTTGTTCATTTTGCGTTCCGGAGCTTACTTCTGCCTTTCGCAGACGTTTTTCTTCTATTTCCTAAGATACGGTTGCCATCCCGTGTTCCGACGCATTTCCCGGCAACTTCCAACTTTTCTTGAGCTGCATGTTTCCTCCGCGCTCGCACGCGGTTCTCCACTCCTCATTCAAACGGAGTCCCACCATTTACCCGCAACATCTTCCTGCTATTTCTATTAGAAGCTTGCCGCATTGTTGCTCCACACCGCAGCTTCCTATTGCTGTATATAGACTTCGGCAGTCTACCCGGCAGCAACAACACCCTGCAGATTACGGCTCTGCCTCCATCTACTAAGATTCTGCGTTCATCGAACTTCTACTGTATTAAGGACTTTTACCTCTTGGATCAAGTTTCTGATACTCTTGGATCAAGATTCTGATACTCTCCTTCTACACGTGCACTAGACTCTGGATGCTTTCCTGTGTGTGCACCAACCCGTCTCTAGTGCGGCCCTCGTTCCGCTCGGGTTAGATCCCTCACTACCCTTTCCTTGCCGTTGTTTCCTTGGATTCTTCGGACTTCTTGAGACTTCCTTGGCTACACACCCAGGTTTCCTTGGCCACACCTCCAGGTTAGTGTGTTCAACATAGGTTCTTATTGTCCTTCAATTCCAATCATCATTCTAAATTCGTTCCTCTTTATCAACAGCCTGGTGAATCTTGGTCCATTCACGCCCTTCCCACTAATAGCTCTATCTGACTGTGGATTCTACTAGTCAGAGAGTGACATTAGTTAGAAGGTTCTCTTTTGATACACTACACCCTACCTCTGACCTCTTCCGGTGGAAGAAGACTTCGAGTGTATCCTTTATTGCTACCAGTCTGTATCCTTTTACGAGAACCTTTGAATCATTCTCCTGTATCCATTGTGTTTCAATTCTTAACAGAATCAGAAGCCATGTTGGAGGAATCTGACCCTCTATCTGTCCTCACCCAATTGGTGGCGGATTTGAGACAGGAAATGATTACAGCTCAGGATACCATGTGTCATCGTATGGACGTGATGCAGGACGCCATACATGCCTCCTCACAAGGAAGGGCTGCCACTGTTTCCGTTGCCTCCACTTCAGATGCATCCGCACCACAAAGAGAATCCGTCCAGGTGTTGATGCCAACCCAATTCCCTTTGGCTCCACCTGAAAGGTTTACAGGAGATCCAAAAAATTACCGCACTTTCGTTAACCAATGCCGTCTCCACTTCCTGTGGAGACCCAGTTCATTTCCGGATTTGACAACCAAAGCAGCCTTTGTATTGTGGCATTTGGGAGGTACTGCTGCAGCTTGGGCAAACCCGTTGTTGGAGACCAATAGTCCTCTATTATACGACTGCGATGAATTGTTGTCAGCTATGAGTAGGGTGTTCCACATGAGATACTCCACTCAGGCAACTGATTTGGAACTGTTGAATCTACAACAGGGTAGCCAACCGTTAGTGGCCTATCTCGCACGTTTCCATCAGTTGACAGCGGAAACACAGTGGCCTGAAGATTAAAAGACTGCAGTCTTCTATAAAGGACTATCCGAGGAACTGAAAGACGCCTGGTCAACAGTTCCTGTTGTCCCATCAGGATATATGGAGTTAGTCGATCTAGTTTTACAAATCGATGCTCGGAGAACCGCCAGAAAAGGCGAAAAGAAACCTTTCTTATCCGTACCAAGTCTTCCGGGGGTTTCTCAGCTTCCTTCTAATGAGCCTGAACCCATGCAAATAGGTGCTATTCGAGGTCGTTTGTCCGCAGCTGAACGAGAAAACCGCCGTAAGAATAACCTATGCATGTACTGCGGTTCAGCGGAACATCTACTGATTGCTTGCCCTAAAGAACCGGCAAAAAAGTCAGGAAACGCCAGAGCTCTGCAGTAGTGGGAGTCCCTATGCCGAGTATCAAGACGGACTCCGCCTTGTCACTAAATGCTTCCATTGCGGTTATGGTGTCATTAAGTTTCAACAACAACACAGTTCAAACCCAGGCCATGATAGACTCTGGTGCAACAAATAGCTATATGGACATTGCTTTCGCCAGACAGTCAACCATTCCTATGACCACTAAAACAGTACCTGAATCAGTCAAGACAGTCGATGGTTCTGCATTGTCTTCTGGTCTGGTAACAGAAGAAACATTGCCTATAACTGTGTCCCTACCTGACGGTCACACTGAAAATTTGGTTTTTGACATAATTGTGGCACCCCAATATCCAGTGATTCTTGGTCTGTCTTGGCTTAAATTACACAATCCTGTGATTGATTGGGTCACGAGTCATATCCAATACCCTTCGGATCATTGCAATGAACACTGCTTCTTGGATTCCGGCGGCGTTCATGATACTCCTGTTTTGGCCTTCCTCAAAGGATTGTCAAGAATAAACTCTCTAACATCACCTAAATCACTGATACCTCAGGAATACCATCAATATGCTGATGTGTTTGACAAAGGAAAGGCCGAGGTATTGCCACCACATCGTCAATACGATTGTCCAATTGAACTGATTCCCGGGGCTAAAACACCCACCGGTCGAGTTTATTCCCTTACCAAAACAGGAAGACGGTGTCCTGAAGGAATACATCGATAAAGCACTCCGGACTGGGTTTATACGTCATTCTCAGTCTCCGGCTGCATCCCCTTTGTTTTTCGTCCCTAAGAAAGAAGGGGACTTAAGACCCTGCATTGATTACAGGGCCCTCAATGCCATAACATTGAAAAACCAGTATCCCCTACCTTTGAGTCCTGTTGGATCAATTGGTTTCTTCAGTGATTTTCACTAAACTGGATTTGAGGGGTGCTTACAATCTTGTAAGGATTAGGGCAGGCGACGAGTGGAAAACCGCCTTCAAAACCAGATATGGTTTATATGAGTACCTCGTCATGCATTTCGGTCTGTGTAATGCCCCGGCAACCTTTCAGTTTTTCATGAACGATATATTCAGCGATTACATGGACCAATTCGTGCTCATATACCTGGATGATATCTTGATTTATTCGACATCTTTAGAAGAACACGTACAACATGTATCCAATGTACTTCAAAGGCTAAGAGAGAATCATCTATTTGTCAAAGCAGAGAAGTGCGTCTTTCACTCCCGAGAGGTAGAGTTCCTGGGCTATGATATTACTAATCATGGCGTAAGAATGAGCCGTTCCAAAGTAAAAGCCATCCTAGACTGGCCAGTCCCTGTTTCTATCAAGTCCTTGCAATCTTTTCTTGGATTTCAAACTTTTATAGACGTTTTATCCATTCTTTCTCAAGAGTAGTGGCACCGCTTACTGCACTAACCAGCCCAAAAAATCCATTCCACTGGACAACAGAGGCTCAAGAGGCTTTTGATCTACTCAAGGAGGCGTTTACCACGGCTCCGGTTCTGCAGCACCCGGATCCTGAATTGCCTTATATCGGTGAGGCGGACGCCTCTCATCAGGCCATAGGTGCGATCCTTTCTCAGGTATGCAAGGACTCTGGGGTGGAACACCCAGTGGCGTTTTTCTCCCGCAAGCTAGCCCCATATGAAAAGAACTACACAGTGACTGAGAAAGAATTATTGGCCATCAAAGACGCGTTACTCACATGGCGTCATCACCTTCTTGGTGCAAAACACCTGGTAACCATTTACTCCGATCACCGTAATTTACAGGCCATCAAAACCATGAAGTGCCTTACGGCCCGCCAGGCGCTTTGGCATTCGTTTTTTGCACAGTTTGACTTCCACATCTCCTACAGACCCGCAAGAGAAAACACCAAAGCAGACGCATTATCCCGTCTGCACTCTGGGGTAGACAGTGGAGATATTAACAAACCACTTCTACTGGCTGACCACGTGGTCTGTGGTTGTTCGGTTCAACCTTCATTGAAGAAGGATATCCTTGATTGGGTTACACGTAATCCACGGGAAATACATGACTTTCGTCTTGATGTTAAAGAAGGGCTTCCGTTCATGAATGGACTCCTGTATCTACCGACAGAAGAAACACGCACCAAAGCTTTGCATTGGGGTCACGATTCTTTGGTCGCGGCTCATCCGGGTCAAAAGAAAATGTTGGAACTCCTACAACGTTGGTGCTGGTGGCCCAAGATGTCCAGAGACGTCGTGGATTACGTTTCGTCATGCGCTTTATGTGCACAATGCAAAAGCTCATCCAGTAAACCTATGGGATTATTACATCCATTACCAGTTCCTCACAAGCCTTGGTTTATGGTTTCCATGGACTTCGTAGTCGAATTACACTCTGTTCATGGTTATGACACGATCTGGGTAGTGGTCGAATATTTCACTAAAATGGCTTTGTTTATACCTTGCCAAGGTATTCCAACTGCTAAGATCCTGGCTGATAAGTTCCTAAAGCACGTCTTTCGGTTCTTTGGTTTGCCTTCAGTTGTTATTACCGATAGGGGCTCGCAGTTTGCATCCCGGTTCTGGAGAGCACCGACTTCTGCTTTGCTTATGGAGGATCGCATGTCCAGTGCGTACCATCCTCAAAATGATGGGCAGACAGAACGGGTTAACGGTACTATGGAACAATACTTACGCTGTCTCTGTCTTCAGTACCAGTCTTCTTGGTTTTCACTGCTACCGGCGGCTGAGTTTGCATACAATAACTCTTGCCATTCCTCCACGGGTATGTCTCTGTTCTATGCTCTTTATGGGCAACACCCACGGTCCATCCCAGTGGACTTAGAGCCGACCGACACAGTTCCTGAGGCGACTGACAAATTGAAGGCTCTGGTCGCTCTTCATACCAGACTAAGGGGGCATCTATTAAAGGCCCAAACAAGTTCTAAATACTATGCCGACCAACATCGGTCAGCTGCTCCGCTATACACCACTGGTATGTCTGTCTGGTTATCTACCAAAAACCTAAAGATCCCTGGGAAAAGAAAACTACTGCCTCATTTTATTGGACCGTACAAAATAACACAGGTGATCAATCCTGTTGCTATACGGCTGGATCTGCCCGCACGCTGGCGGGTTCACCCTGTGTCATTGGTCAAGCCATGTGCGTCAAGGACCCAGTTGCCTGTTCGACCCTTAGCGGTTTCGGTGAAGGGCACTGATGAATATGAGGTCCGTGCTATTCTAGGTATGAGAATGCGAGCCGGGGTTCCTCACTACCTTATTGATTGGAAGGGCTACGGTCCGGAAGACCGGTCCTGGGAGCCCTTGTCAAATATCCATGCTCCTGCTTTGTTACGTCGCTTCCATGCAACAAGGGGTGTGGGACGCCCTTTGGGGGATGGCACCGTCATGCCTACCTCTCAGCCCTCTCCGTCCTCTCCAGCTGGCTCCGTTGTGAAACCCAAGAATTCATGTTTTCCGGCTTCCTCAGCCTTGAGAACGGCTAGACCGTTCTACACTCAATGGAAGTTATCTGGGAGGCACTAATCCAAATGCATGGATCACATGACCAACGCGATGACGTTACGTTAACGTGTGTCCTACGCACGTCAGCTGACTCCATTTAACGAAGCGGAAGTCTTGCAACCACGCTTCTGATCGTTTGTTGTTCATTTCGCGTTCCGGAGCTTACTTCTGCCTTTCGCAGACGTTTTTCTTCTATTTCCTAAGATACGGTTGCCATCCCGCGTTCCGACGCATTTCCCGGCAACTTCCAACTTTTCTTGAGCTGCATGTTTCCTCCGCGCTCGCACGCGGTTCTCCACTCCTCATTCAAACGGAGTCCCACCATTTACCCGCGACATCTTCCTGCTATTTCTATTAGAAGCTTGCCGCATTGTTGCTCCACACCGCAGCTTCCTATTGCTGTATATAGACTTCGGCCGTCTACCCGGCAGCAACAACACCCTGCAGATTACGGCTCTGCCTCCATCTACCTGTCATGCCTGCCGGTCATACCTATGGACCAGGAACAACTTCTCCATACAAGATGAGTTATGCCCATAGATCCAGTAGACCTTTTTACTCAAAATGGAGGTTGTTCGATACATTGCCCGGAAAACGACGTCTGCATTTTTCACGTCGTTAATTTTCACGTGATTTAGGTCCGTCACGTGTATCACGGCAGTGCGTACATAAGCAGCGTGGAAACTCCATTCGCTGCTTCTGATTAAGTCAATTTTGACGTTTGTAGCTGAACTCCGGACCTGCGTTCTCGCATTCGTGTCAGCAAACTTCTTTGGTCTAATTTGAGCCTACTTTCCTCCACACGCTAATTCCTGGGTGGCGTGTATCCAGTTCGCGTGCCAATTTCCCCGCGGACGCTCTCTGCAAGCGCGGCTGTCCAGAGCTGCGTGAATCCTGTTCGCGTACCAATTCTCCATGCGGACGCTGTCTGCAAGCGCGGCTGTCCAGAGCTGCGTGAATCCTGTTCGCGTGCCAATTCTCCACGCGGACGCTGTCTGCAAGCGCGGCTGTACAGAGCTGCGTGAATCCTGTTCGCGTGCCAATTCTCCACGCGGATGCTGTCTGCAATCGCGGCTGTCCAGAGCTGCGTGAATCCTGTTTGCGTGCCAAATCTCCACGCGGACGCTGTCTGCAAGCGCGGCTTTCCTGTGCTGCGTGAATCCAGTTCGCGTGCCAATCTCCACGCGGCCCTGTCTTCAAGCGCGGCTGTCCAGAGCTGCGTGAATCCTGTTCGCGTGTCTAAATCTTCATGCGGAAACGCTGTCTACAAGCGCGGCTGGTTTGGCTGTGTGTATGCTGTCGCGTGCAAATCTGCACATGTTTTTCTGAACTACTTCGAACTTTTGGTATCTGTGACAGTCAACAGGTGAGATTCTTATTTTCTTCTTCGTGGGAAAGGAAGTATTTCATGAACTATTGGAAGGTGATTGTGCACAGTACATTGGACGCTATCCTGTGGTGCACCAACCCGGTATCTAGCGAGAGCCTCGTGCCGTTCGGGATAAGTCTCCCTTACTAATCTTCCCTTCCTTTGCCGTTTGTTTAACTCTTGGAACTCTTCAAGAAACTGTCCTGGAATTCTTCAGTTTAGCCTTAAGGTCAGTGTCTGAATTAATCTCAATTCTGTGTTTCTTAGTATCTGACTTGGGACAGTGTCTTATGATACTTATCTATTCTAGGCATACTTCCTATACAATTCCCACGCCCTTTCCAGTGATCCATCTCTCTGCCCGTTTTATTCAGTCAGAGAGTTGTATCATTTGGAAGGTCTAATTTGACCTGCCTACAATCAAGTCGTGTGAAGATAGGATCCAGAAAAGCCCTACCAAATTGTATCCTTTTTTGGTTACTGTATCCTTTTCAGTTGATACTTTGGTGATTTATGACAGAATCAGAAGCCATGGAGGGTACGGATCCTATAACTGTTTTGACTCAGTTAATTTCTGACTTGAGAAATGAAAAGATTACGGCACAGGATATGCTACGACATCGAATGGATGTTATGCAAGATGCCATGCATGTCACTCCTCAGGGAGCACAGATTCCAGTAGCCATTGCATCTGGATCTGGTACTACGGCACCATCATTATCACAGGAAACTCTGCCCACACAGTTTCCCTTGGCTCCTCCGGAAAGGTTCACAGGTGATCCTAAAACCTATAGAACCTTTGTTAATCAGTGCCGACTTCATTTCCTTTGCCGACCTAATTCATTTCCCGATCTTACTACTAAAGCAGCATTCATGCTTTCCCATTTGGGGGGTACAGATGCTGCTTGGGCAAATCCTTTATTGGAATCAAATAGCCCCTTGTTGTATGATTGCGATGATCTTCTGGCGGCTATGAACAAAGTCTTTGATATGCGCTATGCTACTCAAGCCACAGATCTGGAGTTGTTGAATTTACAACAAGGTACTCAACCTCTGTTGGCTTACATTGCACGATTTAACCAATTAACGGCCGAAACCCGATGGCCGGAAGACAAGAAGACGGCTGTTTTCTACAAGGGTCTTTCAGAAGAACTCCAGGACGCCTTGTCCACGGTTCCAGTGGTTCCTACAGGTTTTTCAGAATTTCTTGATTTAATTTTACAAATTGATGCCCGAAGAAATGCCCGCAAAGGAGAGAAAAAACCTTTTCTTCGGGCACCAGTTCGTTCTGATACACCAGCACATTCTTCGAATGATCCTGAACCAATGCAAATTGGTGCGGTGAGAGGCCGGTTGTCTAAAGCCGAAAGAGAGAACCGAAAGAGAAATAACTTATGTATGTATTGCGGTTCCTCCGAGCATTTATTGGCGGCATGTCCTAAAAGACCAAATAAGCCTTCGGGAAACGCCAAAACTCGACAGTAGCAGGAGTCCCTGTGTTGAGTGTTACATCGGACTCCATTACATTTCCAGCTCATGCACCAATAGCTGTCGAGTTGATGTTACGTTTCAATGATCAAGACTTGGCTTCCAAGGCTATGGTTGACTTGGGAGCCACTAATAATTACATTGATATCACATATGCCAAGAAATGTTCTATACCTCTTATAGACAAGAACAAACCTGAAACTGTAAATACAGTGGATGGATCAATCTTGATTTCTGGTATGGTAACTCAAGAGACTGTACCTATTCAGATGACTTTATCAAATGGTCATTCGGAGGAAATATTCTTCGATGTCATTGCGGCTCCTCAATACCAAATAATACTTGGACTTAATTGGTTGACTCTTCATAATCCCGCCATAGACTGGGTTACGGGATTGATCCAATATCCTTCCGTTTTTTGTAACGAACACTGCTTTACCAGCCAGGTGGTGTCAAATAAATCATATATGTTGGCCTCTATTGAGGGAATCTCTGCTATCAATGTGGTACATCAGAACAGTAAGCATATACCAAGTGAATATGCAGATTTTGCCGATGTGTTTGACAAAGGTCAGGCAGAACAGCTTCCTCCACATAGGCAATATGACTGTCCAATTGAATTGATTCCTGGAGCTAAAATTCCTATTGGTCGAGTTTATTCTTTGACTCTCAAAGAAGATGCTGTCTTGAAAGAATATATCGATAAAGCCCTGGACATGGGATTTATACGGCCATCTCAATCGCCGGCTGCCTCTCCTTTATTCTTTGTTCCAAAGAAGCAAGGAGACCTAAGGCCTTGCATTGATTACAGGGCTATTAACGACATCACCATAAAGAATCAGTATCCTTTACCATTGATTAATGTCCTGCTAGACCAATTAGGATCTTCCAAGTATTTCTCTAAATTGGATTTGTGTGGCGCTTACAATCTGGTTCGCATTCGCGAAGGAGACGAATGGAAGACCGCTTTTAAGACGCAGTACGGCCTTTACGAATATTTAGTGATGCCTTTTGGTCTTTGTAACGCTCCCGCCACATTCCAGTTCTTTATGAACGATATCTTCAAAGATATGATGGATCAATTCGTGGTGATTTACTTAGATGACATTTTGATATATTCATCATCTTTTCCAGAACATGTTAAACACGTCTCAGCTGTCCTACAAAGATTGAGAGAGAATAAACTTTTTGTTAAAGTTGAGAAATGTGTTTTTCATACACAAGAAGTGGAATTTCTGGGTTATGACATTACCAATCATGGTGTTCCAATGAGTCATTCAAAAGTGAAAGCCATATTGAATTGGCCTATCCCACACAATGTCAAGTCATTACAATCATTTCTAGGATTTGCGAATTTTTATCGCAGATTTATTCGTTCTTTCTCCAAAGCAGTGGCCCCATTGACAGCCTTAACTAGCTCTAAAATTCCATTCTGTTGGAACCAGAATGCTCAAGCTTCCTTTGAGAAGTTAAAAGAAGCATTTACAACTGCACCGGTACTTCAGCATCCTGATCCAGATGGTCAGTTTATCGTTGAAGCAGACGCATCCAGTGTCGCTATAGGGGCTGTACTCTCGCAGGTTTGTGCAGAAACTAAGGAGGAACATCCAGTTGCTTTCTTCTCACGCAAACTTACCCCTTATGAACAGAACTATACTGTCACTGAGCGTGAGCTACTTGCAATCAAAGATGCTTTCCGAGAGTGGAGACATCATCTTCTTGGGGCCAAACATCAGGTGGTGGTGTATTCCGATCATAGAAATCTTCAGTCATTTAAAACTATGAAATGTCTTACAGCTAGACAGGCCAGATGGCATGTTTTCTTTGCTCAATACGATTTTCAAATTACTTATCGCCCTGCCAGACAGCATGTCAAATCTGATGCTTTGTCTCGCATCGGTGAAGAAGTGAAAGAAGAATCATCGGTCCAAAATAAATTGTTGGCAGATCACGTGATATGTAGTTGTTCTGCACAACCTTCTCTAAAAAACGACTTACAGGAGTGGGTGAAACTAAATCCACAATTGATTCAGAAATTGAACATTGATTTATACAATGGTTTGCCTTTTAAACAAGGAGTAATCTATCTACCAACTGATACCATACAGAAAAAATCCCTCAGTTGGGGTCATGATTCTTTGATTGCGGCCCATCCTGGACAGAAGAAGACTCTAGAGCTATTGAAAAGATGGTGTTGGTGGCCGTCTATAACACAAGATGTTATAAATTATGTTTCAACATGTTCAGTATGCAGTCAATGTAAGAATACTCCTGGCAAACCAGTGGGTTTACTCCAGTCTCTACCAGTTCCCAAAAAACCATGGGACATCATATCGATGGATTTTGTGGTTGAACCTCCAAGAAATAAAGGATATGATACCATATGGGTGGTGGTGGACTACTTTACAAAGTTGGCGCTTTTCATTCCCTGTATTGGTGTACCAACAGCGCTGGTCTGGCTGATCTATTCATCCGGCATATTTTCCGTTTTTTTGGTCTACCTTCAGTGATCATCACTGACAGGGGCTCACAATTTGCGTCACGTTTTTGGAAGGCACTAAATTCGGCATTATTAATTGATGACAGGTTGTCTAGTGCTTATCACCCTCAAACGGACGGACAGACTGAGAGAGTCAATAGCACTATGGAACAATATCTGCGATGTTTGTGCTTACAGTTTCAGTCAGATTGGCTCAATGTTCTGCCGGCCGCAGAGTTCGCCTATAACAATTCCTATCATAGTGCTATAGGTACTTCACCCTTCTATGCTTTGTATGGGCAACACCCACGTTCCATTCCTTTTGACTCCAGTTTGTCTTTGGATACTCCTGCAGCAGGACGTACTTTTAGGGATCTTAAGAATCTACAGATGAAAGTTGAGCAGCAATTGGAGCAAGCTAAAAAACGAGACAAGTACTATGCCGATGCTCATAGAATCCCTGCACCTGTCTACAAAGCAGGAATGAAGGTATGGCTGTCCACAAAGAACTTGAGAATACCCGGCAAAAGGAAATTGTTGCCTAAATACATTGGGCCATATGAAGTGCTCCAAATCATACATCCGGCTGCTGTCCGTCTGGCTTTGCCAAAACGGTGGCGAGTGCATCCCGTTTTCCACGTATCACTCATCAAACCGTGTTCGGATGCTACTAGATTACCTGTAGGGCCTGTTGCTATTTCAGTGAAAGGGTCAGACGAATATGAAGTGCATGACATTCTGGACATGAGGTTGTGGTCTGGAAAACCATTTTATCTGGTAGATTTGAAAGGTTATGGTCCCGAGGATAGATCCTGGGAACCTCTGTCTAACATTCATGCTCCTGCTTTATTAAGGCGATTCCACTCGAAAAGGGGAGAAGCGGCACCTTTGGGGGGTGGCACTGTCATGCCTGCAGGTCATACCTATGGACCAGGAACAACTTCTCCATACAAGATGAGTTATGCCCATAGATCCAGTAGACCTTTTTACTCAAAATGGAGGTTGTTCGATACATTGCCCGGAAAACGACGTCTGCATTTTTCACGTCGTTTATTTTCACATGACTTAGGTCCGTCACGTGTATCATGGCAGTGCGTACATAAGCAGCGTGGAAACTCCATTCGCTGCTTCTGATTAAGTCAATTTTGACGTTTGTAGCTGAACTCCGGACCTGCATTCTCGCATTCGTGTCAGCAAACTTCTTTGGTCTAATTTGAGCCTACTTTCCTCCACATGCTAATTCCTGGGTGGCGTGTATCCAGTTCGCGTGCCAATTTCCCCGTGGACGCTGTCTGCAAGCATGGCTGTCCAGAGCTGCGTGAATCCTGTTCGCGTACCAATTCTCCACGAGGACGCTGTCTGCAAGCGCGGCTGTCCAGAGCTGCGTGAATCCTGTTCGCGTGCCAATTCTCCACACGGACGCTGTCTGCAAGCGCGGCTGTACAGAGCTGCGTGAATCCTGTTCGCGTGCCAATTCTCCACGCGGATGCTGTCTGCAATCGCGGCTGTCCAGAGCTGCGTGAATCCTGTTTGCGTGCCAAATCTCCACGCGGACGCGGTCTGCAAGCGCGGCTTTCCTGTGCTGCGTGAATCCAGTTTGCGTGCCAATCTCCACGCGGACGCTGTCTGCAAGCGCGGCTGTCCTGAGCTGCGTGAATCCTGTTCGCGTGCCAAATCTCCACGCGGACGCTGTCTACAAGCGCGGCTGGTTTGGCTGTGTGTATGCTGTCGCGTGCAAATCTGCACGTGTTTTTCTGAACTACTTCGAACTTTTGGTATCTGTGACAGTCAACAGGTGAGATTCTTATTTTCTTCTTCGTGGGAAAGGAAGTATTTCATGAACTATTGGAAGGTGATTGTGCACAGTACATTGGACGCTATACTGTGGTGCACCAACCCGGTATCTAGCGAGAGCCTCGTGCCGTTCGGGATAGGTCTCCCTTACTAATCTTCCCTTCCTTTGTCGTTTGTTTAACTCTTGGAACTCTTCAAGAAACTGTCCTGGAATTCTTCAGTTTAGCCTTAAGGTCAGTGTCTGAATTAATCTCAATTCTGTGTTTCTTAGTATCTGACTTGGGACAGTGTCTTATGATACTTATCTATTCTAGGCATACTTCCTATACAATTCCCACGCCCTTTCCAGTGATCCATCTCTCTGCCCGTTTTATTCAGTCAGAGAGTTGTATCATTTGGAAGGTCTAATTTGACCTGCCTACAATCAAGTCGTGTGAAGATAGGATCCAGAAAAGCCCTACCAAATTGTATCCTTTTTTGGTTACTGTATCCTTTTCAGTTGATACTTTGGTGATTTATGACACTACCAAGATTCTGCGTTCATCGAACTTCTACTGTATTAAGGACTTTTACCTCTTGGATCAAGATTCTGATACTCTCCTTCTACACGTGCACTAGACTCTGGACGTTTTCCTGTGTGTGCACCAACCCGTCTCTAGTGCGGCCCTCGTTCCGCTCGGGTTAGATCCCTCACTACCCTTTCCTTGCCGTTGTTTCCTTGGATTCTTCGGACTTCGTGAGACTTCCTTGGCTACACACCCAAATTTCCTTGGCTTCACCTCCAGGTTAGTGTGTTCAACATTGGTTCTTATTGTCCTTCAATTCCAATCATCATTCTAAATTCGTTCCTCTTTATCAACAGCCTGGCGATTCATGGTCCACTCACGCCCTTCCCACTAATAGCTCTATCTGACTGTGGATTCTACTAGTCAGAGAGTGACATTAGTTAGAAGGTTCTCTTTTGATACACTACGCCCTACCTCGGACCTCTTCCGGTGGAAGAAGACTTCGAGTGTATCCTTTATTGCTACCAGTCTGTATCCTTTTACGAGAACCTTTGAATCATTCTCCTGTATCCATTGTGTTTCAATTCTTAACAGAGAGCCGGATCCAGTAGCGTTCCGAGTCCAACAACCAGACGAGCACGACAGGAACAAAGGAGGAGACGAGGCAATCCAAAAGTCAGGCAAAGGTCAAAACCAGGAGTTCAGATGAGGAATCGTGTGGAGACACGAAGAGGAAACGGACGAAACTGCGTGTAGCTGGTAACGCTAATTAGCAGCAACGAGCCCCTTGGAAGACGGTGGTTTTATAGTCGTAAGAGGGGCGTGGCTTGCTGTACGTCTTCCACGTACAAGACGTGTCAGGTGACCCGGAGTGCGTCGACGTTTGTACAGACGCCATGGTAGCTTGTACCTGGACCATAGAGGAGCGTGCAAAGAAGTCGTATTCTGCAAGGAGGCCCGCGGGGAAGCCTGAAGTGTAACAGCTTCTATTCGGGGCTACAACCAAAAGACCTGGGGCTATAGCCCCGCCAGGTCCCCCCTAGCAACACCTCTGCAAGGGGGGGTTTCTCTGCAGGAGATTTGTAGGGCTGCCGCCTGGGCTGATCAAAGCACTTCATCAACCACTATTGGTTGAATGACTCCCACTCGGGGGTTGGTTACTTCAGGGTTGGAGTTTTGTCTGTGGGTGTCACGCCGTGGAAACTCTGGGCAAGATGGAGGCGTTATTAGACCCCTCTACAGGTCTTCTTGACGCTCTAGTCGTTTTTGGACCGGCAGGTATATAAAGGAGGCCACGCCCCTGCGAGTCGCGTTGCAACTCGCATTCGTCGGTCTTTGGACTTTCGCCTGTGCTGCAGTGCCCCGCTTCCGAGTATTTCCTCGATACTATTTCCCGGAGCCTTGATTCTTCCCCTTGTCTTCCCCTCTCGTGCATTTCCCTTTTTCGCCTGCCCTGCCCCTTTTCCTGTCTTTTTTCCTTCGCTTCTCCCAGGTGCCGGTCAGCCTCTCCGCTGCCGTTTTCCCGACTAATCTGCAGTTCCGGTTGTGCTTTCTGTTTTTTTTTTACTTTTCCTTGTGGTCTAGTGGGCTCTCAAATATCCGTCCGCTGTGTTTTCAGAGCGGTCACATTCTATTCCGAGTTTCTCTCACTTTCCATTCCATTCGATCACCCATATTTTCTTTTTCTCTCGCTCGCTCTCTCTCTCTCTCTCTCTCTCGTTTTCTTCATCTTATTATTTCATCCGGATTTCCCTTGGTGGCTTTCCCTAATTCTTTCAGCCTCCTGTCATCTTACCTGTTTCCCTGTAGGTCTGCCTTCTGTTTGGGGTTGTTCCTTTGTCCCAAGGGTGCTGCCTATCCCTATTCCCATACAGAGCATAAGCTGGGAGCTAATCCCTATCCAGGAAGATCAGAGACTTCTACCATCATCCATTCGAATTTCCAGTTTCTATTTTGGTGCACGACAATACCAGCCTCTCCAACCTTCACATCGGATCGGCCAATACCATCTACTATTACACAGAGTTTTTTCTGCCATATCTGGCTTTTTCCCTGTTTGAAGGGACGGTCTCCCTTGGGTTCACCTGACTGCCAGTTCCACAGGCGGGCAAGGTGGCCTCGGGGGGGGAGACCGTCCCTACCTCTTCGAACGCAAGAAGGGAAGAAGGACTGTCAAATCGAGTGACGAAGGAGAGAATCCCACGAAGGAAAGAAGGAGACAGAAGACATCAAACCCCACTGAAGATCCAGGTGAGGAATCTCAGGGGGAAGGAACTTCCGCATACCGTGACAGATTGCAACGCCACCCAACCAACATGGCCTCCTTGGAGCAATACCAGGAGATGGTGACCGCTATCCAGGGCCTTCAGGCTGAGGTTCAGAATCTCCGAACCGAGAACATTAACCTACGCCAACAAGTAGCGGCACGAGAAGATTCCCGAGGCGATCTACCTCCCCTGACCTTTTCCTTTGGGAAGTATGATGGCAGTCCGAAACTCCTAAAGGAATTCCTGAACGCCTGTATGATTTACTTCACGTTTCGACCAAAGGCATATGAACTGGATAGAGCTAAAGTTGGGTTTCTTGTTTCCAACCTTGTGGGCAACGCGTTGGCCTGGGCAACTCCGCTGATAGCACAGTCGGATCCTGCCATAAATGATTACTCTCAGTTCACTCAATTGATGCGTTCTAAATTTGAGAGACCAGAGGTCCAATATTCTTCCTATGAAGCCCTTCTGGATCTCCGTCAAGGAAATCAAGATGTACAGACCTATGCCTCTACCTTTACCAAATTGGCCACAGACGCAGGATGGCCAGATTCGGCACAGCAGACCCTTTTTCGTCGAGGCTTACATGATGAACTTAAGGATGAGCTAGCCAGGATGGCGCGTCCTGCTTCCTTTCAAGAGTTGGTCACGTTGTCCCTGCAATTGGAGTACAGACTGCAGGAGCGGAAGCTAGAAAGAAGGAGGTTCAGACTTCATCCTTCAGTAGGAATTCCCACTGCAAGCCCTCCAAACCGACCACAATCGGATGAGCCTATGCAAATAGGAACAACCCGAGGTCCTTTGACTCCCGAGGAACGCAAGAGAAGCAGAGACCTGGGTCTCTGCATGTACTGCGGATCTTCAAAGCATTTGCTTCGGAATTGTCCCGAAGTACCCCCGAGACGCTCGGGAAACGCGCCTCCCCTGTCTTGAGCAGGGAAAAGAACCGGGCAGAGTCGAAGAATCCCTGCAATTCCACCCACCAGGATAATTCCGTTGGTGCTCATAGCCTCATGGTGTTTACGGTGCGGCTTACATTTGAATCCTCCCCATCAGTAGAAGTTTTAGCAATGCTGGACTGTGGTGCGGCTGGAAACTTCATTGATATCCAGTGGGCTCAAGAACAAGGCATACCCCTATGCCAGAAAGCCTGCCCTTTGCCTGTAGAAGGGGTAGATGGAGCACCCCTTTCCTCCGGTCCCATTATTAAGGAGACAGTTCTGGCTACCATGTCCTTGTCTCAGCACCAAGAACAGATCATCTTTGATGTGATTAGAGCAGCTCATTTCCCAGTCATCCTGGGCATACCCTGGCTACGTAAACATAATCCCAGGATTGATTGGTCTGCTAATACCATCTGTTTTTTATCACAGTATTGCTCGAAGGCATGCCTACCGCAGGTCCCTCCTTTGATGGGGAAAGGGGTCGCACTCTCGACTTCCACGACAGTGGTCCAAATGATTCCGCCGTGTTATCAAGAGTATGCTGAGATCTTCGAAGACAGACTACCCCGTACTTTACCCCCGCATCGAGCTGAGGACTGCACCATCGATCTAAAGCCTGAGGCGTCTGTTCCTTTCAGTCGCATGTACCCTATGTCACTCCCGGAAAGAAGAGCTTTGAAGGAGTACTTGGATGCCAATCTTCAAAACGGTTTAATTCAGGAATCTCATTCTCCAGCAGGGGCCTCAATGTTCTTCATCCCTAAGAAGGGTACCACGGAATTGAGACCGTGTATAGATTACCGTGGGTTGAACAGCCTGACTATTCGGGATAGGCACCCTATGCCCCTCATAAAGGAGCTGCTTGAAGCCGTGGAAGGAGCCTCAATCTTTACCAAATTAGACCTTCGAGGAGCCTATCATTTGTTGAGAATAAGGGAGGGAGACGAGTGGAAAACGGCATTTAGAACTCATCTGGGACACTGAGTATAGGGTAATGCCCTTTGGACTTGTGAATGCTCCTGCCGTGTTCCAACGCTTTGTAGACAAGATCTTCTCGGATATGTTATATGCCTCAGTAGTGGTCTATTTAGACGATATACTGGTCTTCTCTTCCTCCCTCTCTGAACATCGAAGGCATGTCAATCAAGTCCTTCAAAGGCTGAGAGAACATCAACTACTGGTTAAACCAGAGAAGTGGGTTTTTGAAGCCTCCTTAGTATCCTATTTAGGGTTTATTCTTTCTAAGGAGGGGGTACAGATGGATGCCGAGAAGGTGAGGGCGGTTCTTCAATGGCCTACTCCAAGAAGTCCCAAGGATATACAGAGATTTCTGGGACTATCTAACTTTTATAGAAGATTTATTCCCAGCTTCTCAGATATTGTTCTACCAATCACCCGTTTGCTTAAGAAAAGCCAGAAGTTCGAATGGGATAAGGAGGCGGATCAGGCCTTTCAACTACTTAAGAGGACATTCACTACCGCTCCCATCCTAGTGCAGCCTAATCAATCTCTTCCTTCTGTGGTGGAGACGGATGCCTCCGGAGGTGCGATCGGAGCTGCTCTTCTACAATCAGGCAAGGATGGAGCAGAACATCCGGTAGCATATTATTCCAGAACTCTTACACCTAGTGAGAGGAACTACTCTGTGTTGGAATGGGAATTATTGGTGATCCGTCAGGCATGCATTGAGTGGAGGCATTTACTGCAGGGGGCTGCCCATCCTTTTCTGGTCCGCACAGACCACCGGAATCTAAAGGTTTTGCAACAGATTGAGTGTCGCAATTCTCGTCACGCCCGATGGGCGTATTTTTTTTCCCAGTTCGACTTTGAGGTAACCTACCTTCCAGGAAAGGAGAATGCCTTAGCTGACGCTCTGTCCCGCAGCCTGGAGCCCGAAGACGATCAAGGTCTGGGGGAGATACTCTCTGGTAAGAGAATCCTAGGAATGGTCAGCTCCTTCATACAAGAAGTAGAGCGCTCTACCAGTCTCACAGAAGTTTCTCCAGACCATATACCCCTCATGGAAAAGAGAGGGAAGCTATATTTTCAGCAAGGTTCACTGTATTTACCGTCCAAGAAGCTCCAAACACAAGCCTTGTTCTGGTGCCATGACCTTCCTTCGGCAGGACATAAGGGCCAAGGGGCAACACTACATCTGATATCCAGATATTTCTGGTGGCCGACTATGGACCAGGACGTCAAGACATATGTGACGGCTTGCCCGGTATGTGCAGCTAATAAACCCATCACTCATCGACCCTTGGGTCTGCTCCAACAAGAACCTCTACCATCGCAACCCTGGGAACACATTTCCACTGATTTCATCGTGGATCTCCCTCTCTCTATGGGTTCCACAGCAATCATGGTTACGGTGGATACATTGAGCAAGATGGCTCATTTCTCTCCCTTGCCTGGTCTGCCTTCTGCACCCGAAGCAGCCGAAGTATTCCTGAGAGAAATAGTGAGATTGCATGGTCTACCTCGGACCATTGTGTCCGATAGAGGGTCCCAATTCACGTCTCGATTCTGGTCAGCTTTATGTAGCTCTTTGGGTATAAAGAGAGCTTTATCCTCTGGTTATCATCCACAAAGCAACGGACAAACAGAACGCTTAAATGGCACTCTCGAACAATACCTCTGTTGTTTTTGTCACCAGGAACAAGATAAGTGGAAGTCCTTTTTAACTTTGGCAGAGTTCACTTACAACAACACCCAACATTCTGCAACTGGCTTCAGCCCCTTCTTCTTCACCTACGGATATCATCCGAGACATATACCTCTCTTTGGGGTTCCTCCAACTACAGTCCCTTCGGTAGATCAACACCTTCATGATCTTCGTTCCATCCAGAAGGAGGCTATGCAGAAACTGGAGGCGAGTAGGATTCGTTACAAGAAGTATGCCGATAAGAAGAGATCACCTAACCCCAAATGGGAGGTGGGAACTAAGGTCTGGTTGTCAACCAAATATCTCCCTCGTTGGGTCCGTCCTGGTATATTCTCAGCCCGCTTTATACGCCCATTTCCCATCTTGTCTCAAGTAAATCCTGTGGCCTTTCGTTTACGACTGCCATCCAGTCTGAAAAGGATACACCCTGTTTTTCATACCTCTCTCCTGAAGACCTATCACCCAGATCCCATGAGCCGTCGTATACCCTCCTCCTCAATGCTCCAAGATCCCGACCCGGAAGAATATGAAGTGGAGAGGCTGGCTGATTCACGTTACAGGCATGGGACTGTACAATATTTGGTCCAGTGGAAGGGGTATTCTGTTGCAGAACAATCATGGGAACCTAGACGTCATATCCACGCCCCACGACTTCTAAGACAGTTCTATCGCCTACATCCGGGGAAACCCGTGGAAGAGTGGATGAAGAGAGGGCATACTGTCACACCGCGGCCGTGGAAACTCTGGGCAAGATGGAGGCGTTATTAGACCCCTCTACAGGTCTGCTTGACGCTCTAGTTGTTTTTGGACCGGCAGGTATATAAGGAGGCCACGCCCCCTGCGAGTCGCGTTGCAACTCGCATTCGTCGGTCTTTGGACTTTCGCCTGTGCTGCAGTGCCCCGCTTACGAGTATTTCCTCGATACTATTTCCCGGAGCCTTGATTCTTCCCCTTGTCTTCCCCTCTCGTGCATTTCCCTTTTTCGCCTGCCCTGCCCCTTTTCCTGTCTTTTTTCCTTCGCTTCTCCCAGGTGCCGGTCAGCCTCTCCGCTGCCGCTTTCCCAACTAATCTGCAGTTCCGGTTGTGCTTTCTGTTTCTTTTTTTTACTTTTCCTTGTGGTCTAGTGGGCTCTCAAATATCCGTCCGCTGTGTTTTCAGAGCGGTCACATTCTATTCCGAGTTTCTCTCACTTTCCATTCCATTCGATCACCCTTTCTTTTTTTTTTCTCTCTCTCTCTCTCTCGCTCTCTCTCTTTTTCTTCATCTTATTATTTCATCCGGATTTCCCTTGGTGGCTTTCCCTAATTCTTTCAGCCTCCTGTCATCTTACCTGTTTCCCTGTAGGTCTGCCTTCTGTTTGGGGTTGTTCCTTTGTCCCAAGGGTGCTGCCTATCCCTATTCCCATACAGAGCATAAGCTTGGAGCTAATCCCTATCCAGGAAGATCAGAGACTTCTACCGTCATTCATTCGACATTTCCAGTTTCTATTTTGGTGCACGACAATACCAGCCTCTCCAACCTTCACATCGGATCGGCCAATACCATCTACTATTACACAGGGTTTTTTCTGCCATATCTGGCTTTTTCCCTGTTTGAAGGGACGGTCTCCGTTGGGTTCACCTGACTGCCAGTTCCACAGGCGGGCAAGGTGGCCTCAGGGGGAGACCGTCCCTACCTCTTCGAACGCAAGAACGGAAGAAGGACTGTCAAATCGAGTGACGAAGGAGAGAATCCCACAAAGGAAAGAAGAAGGAGACAGAGGACATCAAACCCCACTGAAGATCCAGGTGAGGAGTCTCAGGGGGAAGGAACATCCGCATACCGTGACAGTGGGGATGTGAATTTGGAGCTATTAAAAGGTGTGTGTTTTTCTGCTCTGTCTCTCATTGGGACCTTTTTCCCAGTTGCTGCTTTTATCATTACTGGGATGGGGAAGAGAGGACGTGGAGGTAATGCTCCGATTACTTACTGGTAATCTTCATTACTCCTAGTCCTACTCTTCTCGAGCTACTAGGGAGCATCGTGCAAAAGCTGATCTTCATCGAGGTACCTTGGAAGCCAGTCCCGAAAGGCTGTCGACCAGAGACGGGGTCAGCCAAGAAATCTTGAAGTAAAGCACCAGGGACATCGAGGCCATCCGAGTTGTGTTGCCCAGAAGCGGGGACAGCTTGATGCCATGCTGCTCAAAGACCAGAGCCGTAACACTCCACCTTTGCCTAAGAACATTTAAACGAAGGGCTACCTTGCCATCATCGTCGATCGCTTTGTCCCCCCAGAGAAAGTCGAGGTCGCTGACGACCGAGGAAAATACGCTGGTGGATTTGCCACCACCCAACTCCACAAAGACGCCAACGAGTGAAGATCCGAAAGCCAGCAGTGGTCGAGTCCTGATAGCCAATGCCGACACCAGACGCCCGCTGCTGGGCCTACGTATGTCACAGTGTCTTCTATGCGGCACCAAACTCTGTCATCGAGGTGCACCACATGCCTCATCTTCCCAGGAAGTCCATGATTGATCGTCAACAAGCACCGCAAAGGTTGAAGCTGCTGTCTCGACGACAGGGTTCACATTTCTTCAGAGGAATCTTGACGACAGTGGCTCCTGGTTTAAAGTGAGTCCATTCACAAAGGATCCGTCGACGAACCATAGACCAAACTCTGCTAACTCAGGTACATTGGGGTAGTGGAACATTTTTGACCAGGAAAAAAGACTATTTTAACATTAATGGACTGGGCTTGTGTCCAATTTTATCTCCTTCTCCTCCCCACTCTCCTCACCTGATTGGTAACCCTCCAACTCTTTGGTGTTGAGATGCCGACGGGAGCAGAAGTCTCTTTTTGTGGTTGACGAAGCTTGTCTACCACGAGAGGAAGCCACAGTGAATGCTTGGAACAAGCAGTCCTGGGACTCCTCTCCCGTAGCAGGCGACAAGGGAAAAAAAGCCTTGACGGCAGAAAAAAAAACCTTGGAAGGGATGATGCCAGTACGGAGTCCTTAAGGATGATTGATGGAACGTAGAATCCAGTAGCAGCAGGAGAGCCGGAATCCAGGAGCCGAGGAACGGGGGAGGTAGATGGCGGCTTAGAGCTGAAGTGGCGGAAAAGGCAGGATTTGCATTCCACGAAGGACACAGAGATAGAGAGAGAGACGAACCGGCGGCGAGAGAGAGAAAGAGAGAGCCGCTGGTGCAGAGAGGTACCCACGAAAGTAGGGAGAGAGAGAGAGACTGAGAGACGCCCCGCTCGTAGCTAGCCGAGGCGAGACAAAGGTACGGACAAAGCCGCGGAAAGAGAAAACTAGCGTTTACGCCCAAAGCAGGAAAACAACACACTGAAGGGGGGTTGCAACGCCGCGATCGCTGGCAGAAAGAGGCTGAAATACCTCCCAGCGACCGCCATGTTGCCGCAGCACTAGACCGCGGCTGCACGTAAGCGAAAGCAACGTGCTGGGAATACAGGCTGCGCCGGAGCCTCCAAAGCGGAAGCAACCGCCATGTAGCCGCAGCACTAGACCGCGGCGGCACGTAAGCGAAAGCAACGTGCTGGGATTACAGTCTGCGCCGGAGCCTCCAATGCGGAAGCAACCGCCAATCGGCCCGGCCGCGGATGACAGTATGCCCCCTCACAAAGCGTACCCCCCCCGGCTTCCCCGGATAATTGCGATGGAAACCACTCAGCAACCGGGGGGCATGGATGTGGGAGAGTGGTTCCCAAGAGTCCTCCGACTCAGGGTAACCTTTCCACGACACCAGGTATTCCAATCGTCCCCTGTAGAATCTAGAATCACGGATGGTCGATACTTCGTACTCATCCGTCCTTCCAGAACCCAGTACCTGCAGACGGGGATGAGATCTCCGGAGAGGATCAGAAAAAAAAGGCTTGAGAAGGGAGGAGTGAAATACAGGATGTATGCGCCTAAGGGAAGGAGGCAGTTTCAATCTAAATGCGACAGGGTTGATCCTAGATAGAATAGAAAAAGGTCCCAAAAAGCGAGGAGAAAGTTTGGAAGGGCGAACCCATCGAGGCAGAAATTTAGTAGAGAGCCACACCTTGTCTCCCTCCTTCCAATTGGGACAGTCCTGCCGATGTTTATCCGCCTGTTCCTTGTTCCGGCTTCTGCTGCCTTTTAGGCTGAATTCCGCACTCCTATGTGCTTCTGCTAGGGACTGAAGTACTGCTTCCGCAGTGGGGGAGTTCGAAGGAACTGGTATAACGGGAAAAATGGACCGAGGATGCACTCCATACGTGCAAAAAAAAGGAGAAAGACCTATCGCGGAATGTGTTGAATTATTGTACGTAAATTCCGCGGTGGGCAACAACGACACCCAGTTGTCTTGGTGTTTGTTGGTATAACATCTTAGATATTGCTCCAAGGTGGCATTCAATCGTTCAGTCTGGCCATTCGACTGCGGGTGGTAACCAGATGACAGTGCTCTCTCCATGCCCACTCTAGTACACAAAGCCTTCCAGAAGTTTGAGATAAACTGACTACCTCGATCGGAAATGATCTTGTCAGGTAATCCATGTAGTCGAAATACATCTCGTGTGAAGACCTCTGCCATTTGAGTGGCGGTGGGTAAGCCAGGTAGGGGGGAGAAATGTGCCAATTTCGTGAAAGTGTCTATCGTCACCATGATGCAAGTGCAGGATTCCGACTCAGGTAACTCCACGATGAAATCAGTAGAGATGAGACCCCAAGGGCGTGTAGGCATCTCGGGTTGAGTCAGCATACCTAAGGGTTTGCCCGATGGATATTTGGCTCTGGCACAGATCGGACAGGTCTTGATGTATTCTTTAATCTCTCCTTTCATGTCCGGCCAGAAGAATCTTCTTGCAATGCATTCCGTGGTGTTCTGTATTCCTCTATGCCCTGCGGTAAGTGGGTCATGGCCCAGATGAATGATCTTCTTACGCCAAGGGCCTTCTGGAATGTACAGTCGGTCCTCATGAAATACGAAACCATCCTTCTCGGTATATTTTCCTCCCTTTAGCTTCGAAAGCTTCATCCTTTCGGCGGCTAATGCGGTTTTTACTTCTTGGAAGAAAACATTGACGTGTCCCAGGATCTTGTTTCTTCTGAACATAGCTTCTCGAGAATGGGAGTTATAGTCTCCAGGAACTTCCTTCC
The DNA here is from genome assembly GCF_040938575.1 of Ambystoma mexicanum. Lineage (NCBI taxonomy): Eukaryota > Metazoa > Chordata > Amphibia > Caudata > Ambystomatidae > Ambystoma > Ambystoma mexicanum. The sequence goes on along the minus strand of NC_090924.1, from coordinate 170,707,228 downwards.
TAGATAGGGCATCAGCGACTTTATTAGATGTACCTGGTAGATAGGTGATATGAAAGTCGTATTGGGCAAAAAAGTAAGCCCATCGAGCCTGTCTTGAATTAACACACTCCATGTTTTGTAGCGCCTTGAGATTCTTATGGTCTGTCCTAATGAGAAAAGGATGACGCGCACCCATTAGTAAATGTCGCCAGTCCTCACAGGCCAACTTCATGGCGAGTAGTTCCTTCTCTAGAACTGAATAGTTGAGCTGGCTAGGAGACAAAGTTTTTGAGAGATAGGCTACAGGATGTTCCACACCGTCATAGGTCTGTAACAGAACAGCCCCTATCGCCAAAGCAGATGCATCGGTCTCTACGATGAACGGTCGGTTTTGATCCGGATGTCGTAGAATCGGAGCGGAACAGAACAAACCTTTCAAGCCCTTAAAACCTTGTTCTGCTTCTGCGGACCATAGGAAAGGTCCAGAATCCTTCCTTAAGAGTCTCGTAATGGGTAGGACTATCTCGGAGAAGTTAGGAATGAACCTCCTGTAGAAGTTTGCGAGACCCAGAAACCTTTGTACCTCCTTAACACTGTCCGGAGAAGACCATTCGAGAATTGCAGAGACCTTGCCTGAATCCATGGAAATCCCTTCTTCCGAGAGCACGTATCCCAAGTAGTGTACCGATGAGACTGCAAAAACACACTTTTCGGGTTTGACCAGAAGCTTATAGCGTTGAAGACGCTCCAGCACTTGAGTCACGTGAATGGTATGGGATTCCAAATCGGATGAATAGATCAGAATATCATCCAAGTAGATGATGACAGTAACCAGTAACAGATCAGAAAATAAGCGATCCATGAATCGCTGAAAAACGGCCGGGGCATTAACTAGTCCGAACGGCATAACCTTGTATTCGTATAATCCGAATGGGGTGCGGAAAGCAGTCTTCCATTCCTCTCCCTTAGCAATGCGAAGCAAATGGTATGCGTTTCGAAGGTCCAGTTTGGTAAAAATGCGAGCCCCCTGTACAGCCTCTATGATCTCCGATATGAGTGGCATGGGATAGCGGTCTCTGATAGTAACCCTATTGAGTCCTCTGTAATCAATGCAAGGACGCAATTCGGTGGAGTCCCTTTTTTTTATGAAAAACAATGAAGCTCCTGCCGGAGACTTAGAAGGTTGAATCAGGCCGTTATGCAAGTTGGTATCCAAGTATTTCCTTAATACCTGTCTCTCAGTTTGGGTTAAGGAAAACATCCTGCCGAAAGGCACCAAAGCATTAGGTACCAGCTCTAAAGAGCAATCCTCAGGCCTGTGTGGAGGTAAAACCGCAGGTATCGTTTCCTTGAACACTTCCTGATAGGGTAAACAATAATGGGGTAATGCGTGAACCCCCACATGATCACTCGTTAACACCGTCGAAGTAAGAGACTCCCTATGGTAGGTTTCTGAGAGGCAGTGTTGTCTGCAGTACTGAGATGTGAAACTTAACTGGTTGCTAGTCCAATTCACCTGAGGATTGTGTTTTCGAAGCCAGGTAACTCCAAGAATAATAGGAAAGTGTGCGGCTCGGATGATATCGAACCTGAGCACTTCTCTATGTTGAAAAATGGTAACTCCTAGTTCTTCCGTGGTATGGGTTATCAAACCCGACGAGAGGGGTGATCCGTCAACGCCCTCTACCTTTTGATCCTCTTTGCGGGCTACTCTATTAAGCCCCACCTTCTCTGCCCAGAGAGTGTCCACGAAGTTTCCGGCCGCCCCACAATCCAAGAGGGCTAGGGTGTCTATCGAACTTCCCCGGGATTTAATTTGAACAGGAATAACCATCAATCTAGAATCCTCCAAAGAGTTGGGAGCTGAAATAGAAAGAGAAACATAGGGACTAAACGGATTGCAAGGTGATCCTCGGAACCAAGTCCCTACTGGCGCCGAGGACGTTCGTTTCCCTGTGGCCTGGTTGGAACCACCTGGCAATCTTGGAGCTGGTGCTGCTCAGACCCGCAATAGGCACACAGGCCCTTCTCCTTTCTTCTTCTTCGCTCAGAAAATGTAAGCGGACCCCTGGTAGCTCCGATCTGCATTGGTTCTTCGAGGGAGTGGGAGAAGGCGTGAGAAGAGGATGTAGAAGTACTGGAAGTCTGAGGACTTGTTGCTACACGATGTTTGCGGCGTTCTGCTCGACGTTCTTGAAGACGGTATTCAATTTGTAGTGTGGAGGACAGTAGATCGGCGAAAGTTGGTGGACGAGAGGACCTGGCAAGCTCGTCCTTAATCTCCTCTCTTAGGCCCCTTCTGAAGATGGCATACTGGGCCTGTTCCGGCCAACCTGCTTCTGCTGCCAAAGTCTTGAATCGGGATATATATGTTAGAACATCTGAGGAATCTTGCCGTACGTCCAACAAGTCTTCACATGCAGTGAAGGTTAGTTCCGGTCTTTCAAAGGTCTGTTGCAGTAAGGCCTGAAACCCGGCAAAGTCATGCAGTATGGGGTTGGCACTGATCACCAATGGCGTGGCCCAAGAAAGGGCGTTACCAGTCATGTTCGAGATCAAAAAACCTACCTTGGATTGATCAGTAGCAAAGGAACGAGGCCGAAATGTAAAGTATACTACACAAGCTTCCATAAATTCTTTGATCTTCTTAGGTGAACCATCAAACTTCCCCGAAGGCAACGACATATTCGGTAGTTCTGTAGGCAAAGCCTCCCGTGCAGTGGCAAGTTGTCGCAAAACCACATTCTCCGCTTTAACAGTCTGTAATTCTTGTGACAGACCCTGAACAGCCTTCCAGAGTTCCTGGATCTGTTCCTCGGCAGACATTGTGTTCCTTTGGCGTTGCAAACTGTCCAATTTTATCTCCTTCTCCTCCCCACTCTCCTCACCTGATTGGTAACCCTCCAACTCTTTGGTGTTGAGATGCCGACGGGAGCAGAAGTCTCTTTTTGTGGTTGACGAAGCTTGTCTACCACGAGAGGAAGCCACAGTGAATGCTTGGAACAAGCAGTCCTGGGACTCCTCTCCCGTAGCAGGCGACAAGGGAAAAAAAGCCTTGACGGCAGAAAAAAAACCCTTGGAAGGGATGATGCCAGTACGGAGTCCTTAAGGATGATTGATGGAACGTAGAATCCAGTAGCAGCAGGAGAGCCGGAATCCAGGAGCCGAGGAACGGGGGAGGTAGATGGCGGCTTAGAGCTGAAGTGGCGGAAAAGGCAGGATTTGCATTCCACGAAGGACACAGAGATAGAGAGAGAGACGAACCGGCGGCGAGAGAGAGAAAGAGAGAGCCGCTGGTGCAGAGAGGTACCCACGAAAGTAGGGAGAGAGAGAGAGACTGAGAGACGCCCCGCTCGTAGCTAGCCGAGGCGAGACAAAGGTACGGACAAAGCCGCGGAAAGAGAAAACTAGCGTTTACGCCCAAAGCAGGAAAACAACACACTGAAGGGGGGTTGCAACGCCGCGATCGCTGGCAGAAAGAGGCTGAAATACCTCCCAGCGACCGCCATGTTGCCGCAGCACTAGACCGCGGCTGCACGTAAGCGAAAGCAACGTGCTGGGAATACAGGCTGCGCCGGAGCCTCCAAAGCGGAAGCAACCGCCATGTAGCCGCAGCACTAGACCGCGGCGGCACGTAAGCGAAAGCAACATGCTGGGATTACAGTCTGCGCCGGAGCCTCCAATGCGGAAGCAACCGCCAATCGGCCCGGCCGCGGATGACAGCTTGCTAATACACTTTATTACAGGTTGCCCAGGTGGGGGATCCTCACACAGAACTGTGTCTTAGTAGCTAAAGTATTATTCTGCCATTGTTTAAACTAACGTGTCTTCCTTCCTATGTCCTATGCTGATACACATTACTGTTTGATTTGTATGCCATTAGAACTGTCAGCAGTTGGTGCATTTTAAAGGAGTCGATAGTTAAGCGTGGTACCACATAGACATTGCATATATTTGCCATATTAGATTTGCCAAAGTACAAAGTGTGCTATTAATTGTGTATATCTATTGAACCTTATTTTTATATAAAGAACTGTGTTAGCATATAACAGTGTGTGGACATTCCTTTGTGGGGGGCTTGAGGACTACACTGTACTTAAGAAACAGCCTGCATCGCCTCCTGAGAGCTTAAGCCTTGGTTGCTCGTCCATTGCTACTACATAGAGATCCTTGGCTGGGGTGCTCTGTTCTTCTACTCTGCAGGAGTACAGATAACTCCCCTCCAGTCTTTACAGTGCAAAGCATGGTTTGTCTTCTACTCAGGTCTGACTGGAAACAGCGACCCTCAGCAGGGACAAGGACAGTCTTCAGCATGGAGTACATGTTTTGCATCCTAGCCAATACTTATGTGACTGTACCCAATTCTTTACCTGGATACTTTGTAATCAACCCAATTTTCACTTTATTGTACTGTAACCTTTTTATGTTCAGCACTTTGGAGTAAAGCACTTAATTAATGGCAAATACATACAAAATACCAAAAGGAGGCACCTGGTTTGCATCCGCCTGGCTCTCTAAAGGGCAAGTCTACTTGCACTATGTCTGCTTCCGGGGTGCTTACGGTAGAAGATAACTGAAGAACTGCCACGTGGGCATCCACATAGACTTATTTCTCACTACCAGCTATATGTTTGTCTCCCAAAGCAGCCCTTTGGGCCTGCGGCTCTGTCGTGCGTCAGTGCATGAAGCATTCATTACATTGTGTTTCCAATGCATCTATGTAGTTGGCCTGTGTTTGTAGTTTAATTCCCACATCTGGATGTATCTTCAATCAGTAAGACTGAAACGAAAAACAGAGACGAGGGGTTAATGTTCAGATTACTTTCTAGTAATCCCATTACTCTGATTTTTTTCTCTTCCTTGTGGAAGTGTTAGATCCACTTCTCCCACCCAGTAAGGTAATTGATGGTGGCTGTACTAGTGGAATATTGACATGGGCATCACTTTGAAACCCTCCCTGTGTGAAGGGGTCACCCCAGGAGAGAGAGGCATTGCTATTGGCAGAAATGTAGGAAGATGCCATTCTTGAGAATCAGGGTTGCCTCATTGTGTATGGGCATGGACGAGGAAGAGAAGGGCTCAGAGTAATGGGATTATCAGTAAGTATTCTGAACATTCGTCCATTGGACTAATGAGCAAGTGATCGAGTTCTCAAAGCATACAAATGACTTAATGGTTCAGTTCTAATAGTGTTATGGCCAATCACGTTTATATTATAATGCAATATGTTTCCCAGATTACCGAGTTTATTTATTATTTTTACCATACCTGCCATCAAAATGTGACTTGCTCGCTAAAAGCCTTGGCCACTCGCAAAACTGTTTATGAAAACATTCCAAAATGTAACCTCTTTATTACTATGCCACTTTATCTACTGTTGCTGTAGGATCGCACAGCTGATAGACACACGCACACGTTTATACTGATATGGCAAACGTATGTTCAGTTTTTAAATATTTTAATAAAGGCACGCAGTCTTACCAAACTTCTTAAGGAGATGGTCAAAGTTAGGCCTTCCATCCTGAGTGACCCAGCGCTTCCTGCTTCCCCAGTCGTTTGTGAATTTGGCAGAGAATACGCACGGGCGGTTGGGGAGAAGATAACGTTTAAAAAACAGGGAATAACTAAAAGAAACTGGATCATCTATGTGATCAACGTAGCGTCCATGAGAACAGGAGCTGCTGTCCGTTATAGAGAAATCTTGGGAAAAAACGAATGCCTCCTTGTCCATCTTGTCGTTATTCTAGTGAAGAACGTTTTCTTTATCTTTCTAATAACTCAAACTATGGGGAATTTTGTGCACCATTATTATAGTGTTATAATGTAGAACAACAAATCAAATTTAATACAATGTTTACTGAGTAAAAGAAACATTGTATAGATGTACTCAATATCGTGAGGTCCTTTAAGGATACGTCACTAGATCACTATATATCGCAGCAAAAAAAATTGTTATGCTACATGATTACCCCAGGACAGCTAGTGTTTGTAAGCTCCTGGGAGATTGGACAGCTGGCTACGTGGGCTCAATAAATAATGGTCCGACAGTTCCAAATGTCAGTGGAAAAAAGCCAATCCCTTTTCTCCTACAATTAATAAGGACACCAAAGGGGACAGCAACCACAATCTGTTTGCTCTCCAATGCATGAAATGAACACCCTACTCAAGGTCCATTACTCTTAAAACAAATACAAATGTAATGTCGCCATGGGATTAGACAGAAGCATTCCCCCGCCCCGCCCCTAATCCATGCAAAAGAAGCAGCCATGTTGGATTGATTCCTGTAACCCTGCTAAAATAAAGCGCGCTCGCTTATTTATTTTTTTTCCGTCAATTTACATGGAGCAAGTAAATGCTGCTCCTTACATTGTCTCCCCGCAGAACCATAATCTCAGAGTTTGCATTGTATGTTTTCTGTTATATCTGTAAAGTACACAGCACGTACTCAAACATACTTGGAATTACAACACATATTGTAGGCTCTATGGTTCATATTTATGACATCAAATTCAAAAAAACCTTAAAGCAAAAGATAAATCAAATAGCACATTTTTCATAGCGAAGCTAGATGTGTCTTCGTCTTGAAAAGCTGGACGATTCTGCTCCAAAATGACAGACGTTTCAATGCTCATTAAAAAAAATCCCTACTTAAGATGGCAGCCAAATGTGCAGGTTTTCAAGAATCTCAGTCGATCAATGACATCCTCGTTCTCTGTCACCTTATTGAGAGCATGTGTTTTAGTCACTGCCCTCTCAGACAAACTTCAAAATGTGCCGAAATTTAAAATAATATTTTACCAATGTGCATGCCTGTAAAGAATGCACCATGGATCCCTGCACAAGGCAGCGCGACTTTCGTAGCACGGGTTTCTCAGTTTATTGTGTAAGGTGGATATAGAGAGCAATGTACATGTCTCCGCTCACAATAGAAAGAGGCCATTTTAAACATGGAATAATGTATAACATTATGAGAAACTGACATTTCTCCAAATCTATACCATCATACATGAGCAATGGATGCGTAACTTAATTTGTTGATGTTCACGTAATACTCATTAAAAGTAGGTTTACGTTGTAAAATATCCATCATAAATTCCCTTTTTTAAAAAAAAGAAAAAGCTGGTTCTGAACGATCTTTTTAACCGGCTGCATATATTTATATATTTCTGCTTTTTGTAATTCGTGAAGCCCGTTTGGAGTTGGATAACGTCAAATGAAATTCAATATGGCGGAACATTTACAAAGAAGGACTGAACGGGCCGGTCTGAGGGCGTTATTATGAGAGCTGTCAGTTTGTGTTTTTCAGAAAAGGCTGAGGGATGTAAACAAAGCAGTGGTTAGGAGGCTGAGATCGAGGTAAGAAAGCACGGGATTCAGAAAAGTGGCAATGCTCGTAAAATGTATTTAAGGGAGGCCGGGTTTGGGATTTATGTATGCCTTAGTGTGTTAATTAAAAGTAAACATTAGACATTTTATGAGCTTGAGAATTTATTTACAAAATGCGAACATACCCCACATTTAGTAGCCACATAACGTATTTTTCAAGAAAGACAGAGCGATTTAAAAATGTAGTTGTCCTGTGATAAGAAGTTGTGGTTTATGAAGTGCAGATGGAAACCAGACAGAACTGCTGATCCACTTAGAAACAAGCGTTGGCAGAGCCAATTGTTTTGGCTTTAGTAGTTGTTAAAAGTGCCAACAAATCGGTTTTGGACTGTTTCGGCTTTCCAAAGTTTATAATACAGCATTAGAATAGACTTTTTTTCTATACGAGATTTGCATCAGCAGTCTGCTGACGTCAAACCGCAAGGACATAACACAGGTGGCCAGGTTCATAGCAGACTGTCATTGTTGAATATCTCAGGGCAGAAAATATTTGGTAAAATTGGTGGTGGTCAGAAAGGTAACTAACTGAAGATGATCTTGCTAATCTCCATGTGGCAATGTAGGATGTCGGTGAGTATCTGCTGGTCTACTGTGTTGAATAATGCTGAGAGGTCATGGAGAACTAGGTGGTAAGGATGGCCATTAGTGAAGATGTTAAGGGCATCGAACACCTTGATGGCAGCTGTTGCCGTGCTGCATTTGGGTCTGAAACCCAATTGGCAGGACTGAAGGATGTTGTCCGGTTCGATGTGTTGAGGGAGTTGGGTGGTTATCAGTTGCTGAGGCCGCTGGGGTCCAGTTTCTTCAGAAGCGGGAGGGTTTTTCTGGTCTTGAGGGGAAGGTGCCTTAGGTGAGGGAGCGGTTGATAATTGTCAGGTAAGGTTACACTGTGCATGTACTTAATTTGTAACATACATCACGTTTTTTGAGGAAGCCCCCGCTCAGTTGAGGGAAATTAATACATCACTTTGCCTTACTTCTCAAATATTGTGTGTGGTAATCTGACTGGTCTTGTCTGCTGACTGGTCTTGCCTGCACCCCTTATTTCTTGACTTGTTTGCACCCTTTTAGTAGACACTTTTAGACTCTATAAAACATTAGGCACTGCTAATGTTGTGGTGTTCAATCAGAAAATACTGAAATAATGTTGTGGGTTCTGTCAAGGCCACAGCCTGAATTAAATTAGCATTTGTCCTGCCCATTGGAGCAGTACTTTACTGCTGAGCTGAGTAATTTGCAGCTAAGCCCCAAATGTTTGTTGTCTGCCAACCAAAACAGAATGGCAGCCGACTTGCTTGCTTGCATTATCTATTCTACATTGCATGTTTGTGTCAAACTACCTTAATGTCAGGCTTTAGTGATCGACTGGCGCTCAGAGAAATTATATACAGCTCATTTCTATAGTCATTTGTGGCGACCAAGGTTTGTTTTGCTAGCGATTAAGACACCTTGTAGTTTACCGTTATTCCTCTCAACACACAAGCCTGTTGCAGCAGGCATTTAATAGATGCTGCCAAGGTTCTTGGAAGAAAATCATCAGCAGCAGTCGCCACTCTTCTGCCTGATGTCCGGCATCTATCCAGTTCTGTGTCCGATGGGCCATGATTGAACCAAATATCTGTTCCCTCTTTCTGTCAAGACCTACCAAAGGGCCATTGGAACACTGTTTGCCGCCTTTATTTAAAAACTGCTATTTACAGTGACTTTTAATTATGTTGCACTTTACATGCATGTTTTTCTTTTGGTAGTGTGACAGCATTTGACGTGCTTACTCTGGTCATAATTGCACTAATTAAATCGAAACACTGTCAATTAGTTTAGTTAGGGTCATACATCACACATTTTGACACTTAAACCAAACAGCTCTCTGGAGCAATACATAAAACAGTGCAATTACACAGGAACTGGAAGCTGTGCGTTTGTGGGTTGACCAGATGTGATGTTATGTTATTGTGCCTTTTATAGTGCCTTTTTTTTTAACCATTGGTATGATTTCAAAGCGCTGTGGGTTGAACGCCCTCAGGGACCGTAATCCAGGTCAGTGGGGTAGTAGATAGTGCTTGAGTATGTATTTTATTGTACTTGTCATTTATATAGCGCCTTTTTTACCATTATTATAGTTTCATTGTGCTGTTAGTGGGAATGCACTTGGAGGACCGAAGTCCAGAGTGTTGGAGGTCCTGGGGCACGATTATGATGCGTGTGTGCATTTGGCCAAAAAAGGCTTAGCAGGGCTGGCCATGCTCTGGTAGAAAAGCAACCCATGTAGTCGGCATGTGGATGTGTGGCGTCAGTGCTAGTGAATCGCTATATGTTCAGCGTGCCCCAAATTATCTATCGTAGGACTGTGCCGCATTAAGAGGTGTTGATGCGTAGTCGGAAGTAGGTAGGCAGAGAATTTATGTGAACAGCACAACCACATTTTTGTCATAATCCTTGCTGTATACTGATGTGTGTGTGGTTAGCTGTGCAGCCGCCCAGTGGAGTGGTGTATTATACATATCATTTTCTCCAATTGGAGGCACTTTGATGTTAGGGCGCCCTCTCAGGTATTTGGCTTCTTCTGTCGGTTCTTGCGGCTGTGAAGGAAACAGTTAGCAGCAGCAACAATCTATGTTCCAACTAATCGCCACAGGAGGACAGATTTTTCTATGTGTTCAAATGCGGTGGAGGAGGCATTGGTGCTATCTCAACTGCTGTACTTCTAGTACTATTGTTGTGATTAGCCTGTTTTTTCTGTCTTTTCCTGTTGAAGTTGTTCCTTGGATTCTGTGACATTACATTTGAGCTGGCCTCTCTGGACAAGTCCTCTCTGGGTTTGCATCCATCCTCACTGATTGGAACCAAACATTGAAACTTTCTTCTTTTTCGTCGGTTTCTACCGCCCTCTCTTGTGGAGTTCTACAAGGCTCGCCTTGTCTCCTGCATTAACATCTATATCCAGCCATTAATTCTGCTCATCCACTCCTACGGCTTCCGCTGCTACTCCTATGCTGACGATACCCAAATCATTGTCTGTCTGGTCTCTACCCAGTCTCCGCTTAGGAGTAGCCTGGCTGCGGTATAGAGTTGGATGGGATGTAACTGGCTGAAGTCAAACTGAGACAAGACAGAGATCCTGGTTGTTGGGCCCCCTCATGTCTCACATTCTGGTTTGTCCTCTTTTGCTTCTGTTTGGCCCCCTATTTTCTGCTCCCTTAACTGGGGTCATGTCCATTGCCGGTTCCTGAGTAGAAAAATCTAGGGTTCCGATTTTTATCATCTTTGCCTCTGCACACGTTAGCTGTATTTATAAAGTCGGTTTCTTTCAGCTTAGGCTCCTTTGTAAGATTCTACCCTTTCCTTCTGTTAATTTAAGTTCTTTGGTGGTAGCTCCTCCTATTCTTAGTGGGCTTGACTACTGTAACTCTGTTGCTTGCCCAGCCTCTTTATCTCTATCGTTGCCTGCAGCTGCTCCAGAATGCTGTGGTGTGTATGGCCACCAATACTCCCTATGGTGTTCACATCTTGCCAGTCTCTGATGTCGGGTCCACTTTAAATCCTTTTGTATTGTTCCCCGGGCCTTTTATGGTCAAGGGGCGCAGTACTTGCAAGAAAAGTTTCATCCTTATTTGCCCACTTCGATCTCAAGATGCGTGTCTTGTTTCTGTTCCTCGCTATCGGTTGGAAAGAATGCGTAGCCGCTCTTTTTGTGTTGCAGCCTCCAAGCTTTGGACCTATGTTGCTTTGTCCCTTCGTACGACGCAAGACCACTTGACCTTCCGTCATGCACTAAAATCAAATCTCTTTTAGGTGGCACTGCCTTCCCCATGTGTTTTCCCTAGTGCCAAGATGCCTTCTGGCTCATGTGCGCTTTATAAAAAACATATAACGTAACAATGGTGCTTCAGGGAAGACACAGTCGTCCTAGGTATATGAGCGTGTGTCTGGCCCAGGCCGCCGCAAACACAGTCTGCACCATTAGCTGTTTAGAGCGAAAAGGTCAGAGACACCACAAACGCAGCCGGCCCGGCCTGAGGAGACGGTTCATATACTTCAAGTTAATGGGGTTTTAAGGAAAGAGTGTTCCAGATAGTGGGCGGTAGGATAGAGAAACCACAGTCACCGACTCTAGTGGAGCTGTGCGGTGGGATAGCCAGGAGCAGAGCTGAGCCCAATTGTAGGTTTCTGGGGGGATGGTAGTGGATGATTTTGTTCTGAATATCTGAATAAACTCTGGTCCCGAATAACGGAGAGCTCGTTGTGGATGCACATGGCTTAGAAGGTTGCTCTTAGGTTAACTAATAGCCAGTGCAGGATTCTGAGTGCAGGGGTGATATGTTCCCTGGGCAGCAGGGCGAGGAGCAGTCTGGCTGCCGTGTTTTGGATACATTGAAGTTTCCTTAGCTGAGGTAGAGGGAGTTGGTGTAGTGCAGGTGGGAGATGTGAGGTACGGAAAGATTCCTTTTTTATTAAGCTTAAGTGGAAGTGTCAGATTCTGGACAGAGAGTTGATGTGCGTGAAGAGGAAAAGATCTGAGTACATGGTGCATCTGAGATCTTTGACGTCAGTGGAGGGGACAGGTTGGGCTGCCGGGGCCGGTGGCCACGGTAGAGTTGTGGGATCGGAGCCGTTTTGCCACATTTGAGGATCTCTGATTTGCCTGGATTGAGGATTAGGTGGTTGTTAGTCATCAAGCCGTTGAAGAGGCGAGGTCCGGGAGTGGCGAGGCTTGGATTATGGGGATTTCGAAAATGGTCTGCATATCGTCTGCTTTGTTGTAGCAGGTAAGGTTGTGTGAGCGGATGATGGCTTGCAGTGGGCTAAGGTAGAGGTTAAATAGGAGTGGTGAGGGGGAGGCTCCTTGTGGCATCCCTTTTCGTCACTAGGTGGGGGTGGAGGAGAAGGGGGCAAGGAGAACAATTTGGGATCAGTTAAGAGATGAGAGGTTATCCAATTAGGAGCAGAGTGTTTGATGCCGAGGGTGAGGAGCCTGTTCTTCAGTATTGTGTGGTTGATTGTGTCAAAGGCCGCGGACAGATCCAGGAGGACGAGTGCAGCACCCCCTTCTGAGTCAGCAGTTCTTTTTAGGTCCTCCCAGATGGAGACCAGAGAAGATTCTGCTCCAACGAGGAGTCAGAGACCCGGTTGGGCAGGGTCGAGGAGATTATTGGCTTCTGTGAAGTGGCAAGTTCCTTATATGCCGCGCTGTCAATTAGTTTGGCAATGAAGCGGGTGTTGGGGATTGGGCGGTAATTAGATGGGGAGAGAGGGTCAAGGCTGTGTTTGAAAGCCTCTGGGGAAAATGCCTAACGTGAGCTACGCTGCCAACACAGGTGGAAGAGAGGATATTTTTTAGAAAAAGGGGAGGGCAAGGGTCACAAGGCGAGCCTGAGGCTCGGCAAAGTGCTAGTAGGTTGCTGAAATCAGTCAGAGAAAGGAGGGAGGAGGTGTCATGATCCCAGCAAAACAGCACAGTTCCCATTCAGGCATACCGGGGAAGCAAAGGACATAACATCAGTCAGCAGGTTAACGGTGGCTACAAGCCTGGCACAAATGGCATTTGTATCGTTCATAGTATTGCACCTGTGCTTACATTGGTTTTCATACATTAAATATGGCCGCGGCCATGGCCACGGATAACTTACAGCACCATTCCATACCTTTTGCGGAGGGAGCTACTTAAGCCCCACCTTCGCTGAAGCGGTCGCTCCACGTCTGCTCCGTTGACAGCAGGTAACGCTAACAGCGTCTCTCCTCAGAACCTGTCAAAAGAAAAAGACGAAGATATTAGTTTCCTCAGAAAAACAACAGAATTCCATTATTATTTAAAAGTGTTCCGAACCAAAGTATTTCCGAAGTGTTTTTTCAGTTAGCAGTTGTTTTTCAGCCGCAGCATTTCTGTCAGAAGTTACCTCACAGCCGCAGCATCTTCTTCACAGCAGTCTTCGTTCGCGGTCGCAGTACCTTCATTCAGAATTTTTTCTCAGCAGACTCTGCAGCTTCCTTAGGTATTTCCTCTACAGCTTTCCGAAAACCTGCAAAAACAAAAGGTATTTCATTAACGAACAAACTTAATTGAAATAAGAAAGAAAAACCTGTAGTGTCTTCAAGTTTTCACTGCTTAGTTATTTCTGAGCTCTTTCCCTGATGGCTAGAATCATCGCGCGTAGTTTGTTAAACATTTCTTTATACAGAGTTTAGTCGCAGTCATTCCGCAGACACTAACTTTTCCCGACCCCCAAGAACCTGTTAAAATAAGGAAATATTTTATAAGGAAATAAGAAAAATAAGGAAAAATATTCGAAAGAGAGATCTCTCCAACGTAGGGACAACTCAGAAATGAACAAACTATAATATTTGTCTCAAATACTTACCCTAGACAATTTGGAAACACAAATACATTATTTAAGACAAGAGTCCTTTGAACACTGCAGTCTTGCAAGTTAAAAGCTCTCATACCAACGCGCCCCAGTAGACTACAGGATGGAGAGCTCCACAAAACAAACATAGAGGTGAGAAGGGAGGGATTATCAAAGGCACACTATTACACAATATTTTCCACAGAAAAGAGATATTACAGTAGTTCTATTGTATTTATTGTCGTTTACACAGTAAAAGAAACCTAAAAGTGCCCAAGTAACAGATCCACTGGCTGAGAGAAGCATTACGCTCCTGAGGCGTCCAGGTAATCGTTACAGAAGGACAGGAAGGCGGGTCAGGCGGGAGGGGAGGGTTTGGAGTTTGAGGCGGGATCAGAGCTAGTTTTGGGGTTATGCTGTGGTGTCTTTCAAGCACCATGTTATGAAAGTGGTTTGAGAGCTCATCGCAGAGAGCTTGTGAGTTCGGGGAGGGTGAGGTTACACAGCTTGGGGAATTGAACTCCCCAAGGATCTTTTAGAGTTTCCATGCATGGGGTTTTGGAGTTGGAGATTCTCTTTCCATAATGGAATTTTTAGTTTTTTTTTTGGTTTTAGCTTTCTTGATTTCATACAGGTATGCCCTGTTCAGTCTTGCAAGCACCATTTTATTAAGGGAGGTGGGGGATGTCCTCCAGGCTCGCTCTAGGCGATGCTTGAAGGTTTGGAGCGCTTTGAGGGTGGGAATTTACCACTTTTGGTGTGTGGTCGATCGTCATAAGGTGCGACAGGAAGGTGTGTGGGGGGGTCACAGCAGAGGCAATGGTCAAAGAGATCGATGGAGTGGTATACTTCCTTGCAGGAGAGTCGGGGAGAGTAAGAAGGAGACAATCAGCAAGTCTGGATTGATGATGATTTTATTCCAAAAAGGGACAGTGGCTGGGGTGGATGAGAGATAGTATGGGGGTAAAGAAAATGTGTGAAAGGCATAACTTGATCAGACCAGTTCAGAGGGTGAGGCGTGAGTAGGGTAACTTGGTCAGATGTGCAGAAAAGTGCCTCAAAGGTGTGTTTTGCGATGTGGGTCTGGTGTAAGATCATTTTTGAAAGGCCGACAGAGCTTTCAGATTGTCAGAGAGGGAGCGAGTCATGGGGTTGGCTGCAACATCAAACCTCTGTTCTGCTAGACTGTCCTTGAGTTTTACTTCAGTTCTTCTCTTGAGTTTTACTTCAGTTCTTCTTTCATTAGCTGGTCTTCAAGCTTCTTTAAATGATGTGGGTTTTGGGTGACATATTCCCTCTTCTACATCCATGTCTCCCCAATATATTCTCTAGCTCTACTGGGCCTTCTTGACTCTTCTCTCGCTCTCTTTTGCTTCCTTTTGCCCTCTCTTAACTACCTCTCCTCTTCCTCACACTCTCTCTGTCACACTAAAAAAAATTACCCTCTCTCTTTTCTCTCTTCTCTTCTGCTTTCTCCTCTCTGTCTCCTTTCTCTCTCCTCTCTGGAGCAATTTCTCCTTTAACTCTTCCTCTCTCTTCTACACAACTTACTTTTATCATCGGTTTGCAGTTTAACACTCGCAATCTCCACAGTCACTCCCCACGTTCACTCTTGGTACCCTCTCACACACAATACCCCACCTGCACTTTATTCCACAATGTCCAACAGGCTCTCATCGCTCTGCTTCCTAGAGTTGAGAGTTGCATACAGTGTTGGCATTTCGGCTTACAGATGTTCCAGCATGAGATGAACGCCACTCTGGAACGTGTGGTTCTAAAAGAAATCAGAGTGAATATCTGCCAGATAAAAGGTTGCAAGTCAGGGTGTGATAGACAGTGGTACCAAGGTCACAGGTATGTCTTGCACAATAAGGTATTTTGGGGACTGTAGCCCTTCCAACTCCCTCACTCCGCCTCTTGGTTAAGGCCAGCTTAGGCATAAGCCCTGATAGGCCACCTACTGCAGATTGGGAGGGTCCCCCGCCCCTCCGCCCCCAACACATGCCTCCGCCCCTGCTTACAAGTCCCACTCCTTGGCACTTTTTCCATGCCCCACCCTGAAATTGTATCGGCGTATTACAATATGGGTAGTCGTGCTGATTAATACCAATTATGGAATCCCTGGGATTGCTATGACTGGCACTTTGGCACAGATAACAGACTTCTATGACACGCTTAATTTGGGGGATATAAATCCATATCCCCATGGGCCCAGCTGATTTGACAGAGTGGGCTCACTATATCTTCTATGGATATAAGATCCTCCCACACGCTTTGACTCCCCAAGATCAGCAACACCACTGCAGGCCTGCCATGTATCTTTATTGGAATATTGAACCAGTGGACCGCTTCCCCCATAGAATAGGCTGCCCAGGATGGGGTTACCTGGATGCTGCTCTGTCCATAAATAAATTTGTGAATATTCAATGAGGCTGCTGTCTTTGTCAGGTTCTGGACGCATGTGATGAAGGCCTTCTTCCTGGGAATCAGGGAGACGGTGTCCAATCTCAATGGGTTCTTCTCTTTTCCAGTCTGTACAGAAGTGGACAATATGTCGGGGCTTCCCAGAGGCAAAACACTGTATTTCTCTGTCAGTTCAGGGTATTGGTTTGGGTCGATTGCAGTCTTCTAAACACATGGGTTTGATTTTTCTTAAAACCTGGGTTTCTGTTGGTCCTGCCCTTGACCCGGTGAATTTCCATCTCTAGTCCGGCCCATGGAATTTGGATCCCTGAGGGGTTGTTCCTGTGAATGCATGATGACTCTCTGATAAGTATTTGCTGTTTGTATAGTTTCCTCTAGCGAAGGCTCATGAAGTTGGCATACCACTTTCCAGCGGTATGGGGCTAGGGAGTCGGTGAACTGTTCCAGGTTTAACCTTTCCTTAATTTCTTCTTGCATCTTTCATCCCAGCCATTTATTTAACATATGCCTCCCTCAATATGCTTGTTGTTTTAGTGATACCCCTTTGCCATAGCTGCATATATTTCTTAGTCTGATTTCCTGTTCATGCCCCATCCCCTCTAAGATTCCTCGCTTCAGATCTTCTTATGGTGTGGAGCCCTCTAGATCTAGGAAATAGAATACCTTTTGGCCTCCACCTATAAGTTGAAGTGCTGTGCATTTGGCCCATTGATCTTAATGCCACCCCAAAGTCTCAGTGACCCTTTCAAAGGTTACAAAAAGGCAACAAGATGTCATGCCTACGCATTTCCCCCGAAGACTAACAACGCTGTGGAAACTCCACAAGACCACTTCGCTATGGCAATGTTGGGGATGGCGTGCCCTTTCCAAGATGGTGGGTTGCCGTGGTCAGGCGAGAACATCATCACGCTTGCCGAGCGTCCGACGTGCTGACGCAGCAGGAACAAGTAGGCGGAAGTAACAGGGAGATTTGCATTGCAACTGCTCTGTGTTGCGATAACGCTGTTTTCCTCTGCTCGGTTAGAGCCATTCTGTGTGTTTTCCTCTACCTGTATTCTTCTTCTCCTTGCTACTGTTGTTTCCTTGCTCTCGTCTCGCTTCTGCTTCATAGGGCTCTCGATCCGCCGTTGCTGTCTCCTGGCTCTCACTCTATATTTTCCCTGCTTGCCCTTTCCTGCTCCAGTGGCGTATTCTCACGCCCTTGTGCTTCCGTATTGATACCCCTGCAATTACTATCGGATTTCCTTTCTTATTGGGGACAGTTCTGTGTACTTGCTTACCTCAATTCGTGGAGCATTGGAGATTCGGCTCTCTTACGGATTCCAGCTTGTACTTGGACTCACGGACTCTTCGATATTCTGCAATATTGGACCTCATGGTTTTCCCTCTATCCAGAAGGTTTTTTCCCTTTTTGAGACCCAGCTCTCTGGGCGGCCTCCTGGGATGGCGCAGTGGCGGCTTGGAGTGATTGGCCTTACCTCTTCTCGCCCAAGGAAGGCAAGTCCAAGACGAAGGAGGACCCAGACATCGGTACCAAGACAAGACAGGTGAGACCAACATCTGACACAAGATCTTCTTCATCCTTCAACTTCTGAATGCGGGTGAGAGGAACAAGAGTGAACGGTTGACTTGGTATTTATTTTATTTATTTATTTTGTCAGTAGTGGCCAAACCCGGAAGTATCATGACGCTAGGTTACATTGTTATGCAGGTGATTATACAGTAGTTACAGAGTAGGGTAAGTCCTAGTATAGTGATAAGTAATGCAGTGATATATTTCGGAATATTTGTTAAAGAGAATAGTAGTTTGCAGAAGATCAGGTAGGATGGTTCTGCTTGTGTACAAGGTGGCAGAGCATTCCAAAGAGAAGGGGCAGTGAAGGTGAAGCAGTCTCCTCCTGCTCTTTGTCTGGTGAATCTGGGACCTGCAAGCACAGTGGAAGTGGATGATCGCAGGCTGCAGGGGTTGGGTTTTTTAGAAATGCGCCTGGAGAGGTAGGTGGCGATATTGGTCTGAAGGCAGCGGTGTGTGATATGCATGCCTTTATGAGTTGACAGTGCGCCTCGCGTCTAAGTAAGGAAATGTGATCGGATCCTTTTAGGCCCAGACAGCCAGTAGGGCGTTATTTCGTATTAGTTGTAGCTTGGAGAGGTTTTTGGTAGAGGTTCCTGCGAGAATGGCGTTGCAGTAATCGAGCTTGCGGCCAATCTGAGGCAGCTGTCAGGGGACAAACATTTTCTGGCATGGTTTATAAGCTTAGTGGGGTAAGCTGCGGAGGAGGCAACAGCTTTAACATGTTTATGCATGGTGAGTTCAGAGTCTAGGTGGACTCCCAGGGTTTTGACAGAGCTAGATACCTAGGTGATGTTGCTGTCGATGGAGAAGGAGACAAAGGCTGGGTCAAGGAGTTTTAGTCGGTGGTGAGAACCCATGATAAGGTGTTTTGTCTTGTCATCATTCAGGCATAGGGGTGGGTGGCCATCCAGGCCTGAATGATGCTGTAAATTCGGTTGATATTGGCTGAGTCTAGAACGTAGTTACCGGTAAGCTTGAGGCGTATTTGCCTATCATTGGCTTAGTTAGAGTAGGGGGTTTCAAGGCTGTCCAGGTGATCAAAGAGGCTTGGTGTACATATTGGAGAGAGGCAGGATCCTTGAGGTACCCCGTAGGGGATGGGCATAAGGTCAGTTGTTTGAGACAGCGAATATTCTGGAGGAACAATCGCTCAAGAAGGAATTTATCCAGCTGGCTGCCTCGCTGGAGAGGTTGAAGGTGGAGGTGAGATGGTGACACAGAATGTCGTGGTCAACAAGGTCAAAGGTCTTAGAGAGGTCAAGTAGGAGGAGGATGGCTAGGTCACCTGTGTCTCGGATGATGTCTAGCTCAATCTTAAGATCGAAGAGAGCCGATTCTGTACTATGTATTTGTCTTAATGCAGATTGGCGTGTGCCTAGAAGGTTGTGGGATTCCAGGTAGGATTGGAGTTGTGTGTAGGCAGTGAGGTCCAGAATTTTGAGTAGATAGGGCACCCTTGTAATGGGTGGAAGGTGGTGGGGAGGGAGGGGCTGAGTGAGGGCCCTTTAAGGAGGGTGGTGACCCACGCTTCTTAGATGGATTTGGGGACCATAGCAGAGTTGAAGGAGGCATTTATAAATGTAGACATGGTAGGCGCTAGGGGTTCTGCGCAAATCTTGATAATGTGAGATGGGCAGGCAGATGTCTCCTTTGCAATTAGAGGTTTTCAGACAAGTGATGGTAGTGATCACTTCGGGTGGAGTCACTGTGGAGAAATGGAAGGGGAGCCCGGGGGGGAGGGGCAGTAGGGATTGTGTCGGACGCAGTAGTAAGTGGGAGCTGGGATTTATTTAGGTTACTTTTGTCTCCAAGGTTCTGGGTCTTGTTAGCAAGCGCAGACTGGACTAGCGTGCACCAGGTTTTTTCTTTAGAAAAGCTTGTTGTGGCTGGGGCAGGGGATTCTAGCTCTTTGAAGAGTTCTCTAGTATTAGAACTGGCCTCGTTTATCATGGTATTATAAATGCTGGCTTTGGTGGTGATGATAGTGAATTTAAAGGTTTTGGCAATAGTGAGAAAGGCTTCTTTATGGGAGGTAAAAGGCTTTTTTTTTCTTTTTTTTTCTTTTTTTCTCGATAAGTGTTCCTTACCATGTTTCAGTTTGTTGAGGGTGGTTAGTTCCACTGTGAAAGCAGTTGTGATTGGTGTTCTTTTTTTTTTTTTTTTTTTTTTGCTGCGGTTTTGGAGGTGCATGTAAGTACAGAGCATTGAGGGTGGAGTTGACAGCGAGGATAGTATCTGGGTCGGAGATGTTGTTCATCTGAGCCAGGGAGGGCAGAGATGGTGGGGTCCATCATTTCTTTGGTCAGTTTGCGAGTGTGTCTTGAGTTTAATGGGAGGATGTGTGTTGTGTAAAGAAGTTGGCGGTTGCGATGAAGAGGATCAGAGAGTGGTCAGTCCAGGGCAAAGGGTCAATAGGTGAGACTGTGATGGTCCGGTTGCAGTTCATGATCCAGTCAAGAAGTTGGCCCTTCGAGTGTGTGGGTGCTGTGACAGCTTGAGGTAGGTTAATCTGGTGGAGAGTGGTACTGAGGGCATTGGCTTTCTGGTCAGAGTCGTCATTAAAGCCCAAGTTAAAATCTCCCAGGAGTATGAGCTTGGTGTTGGGATCAGTGCGATCCCATTTATCACCTGCTACTAGACCTGGAGAGCCTGGTTAGCTTGGGGCAAACTGGAACCATACAAACATATGTGGTATTAACTTTCTTTGTCTGGCAAAGTGTATAAGGAACCGTTTGAGACATCCAGAAGATATTTAAGGCACACGTGAAAAAGAAAGATTATTTGGTGCAGAATTTGATATTCTAAAATGTCACATTATGGGGTTGTTTCACCCCACCATCCCCGAACCATCCCTCCCTTTGCTGCCCCCATAAACATTCCTACGCTAACCCCCTCTCAGAGACAGACACACACACGCACAGAAACACAAATATTTAAACACCCACCTGCCAGCTCCCTACCACGCCACAAAAACTCCTCCTCGACCCACCCAAACAGGTTTACACTTTCTCTCAAGGGCCTTCCCCTCCACACTACAAACATTCCCCCTCTGCACACACACACACACTTACGTAAAACACTTCCAGATTCCTCCTTCCTGCCTGGCCTGGCCGCATATGTCGGGCCTTGCGCGCATTCATGTGTGGCTGGGGTGTGACACTTTGATTTAGAAAGACTGCTCTGAGCAGTCTCACAACGGTCTATCTAAATCAGTCTTTCTGGTATTTGGTGAAACCAAATAGACATTTTCACTCCACGCCATATTTAAACCATAATGAATTGTATAAGATGGACAATACGTTACAGTTTGCATCTCACATAAAAGTTAGATTTGTGTCCCGCTATTTACTATCTCCTCGTTCTCTGGGTAGCTTCTGCTTACTAGGTGATGGCCAATACCCAGGAGCTGATTTAAAGTTCTCCTCATGAAATCTTAATTTTGACACCTTTATTGGTGAAACGGACACACTCCGCTTCGTTAGAATATTGTGAGTCAACAGATATAATTTAGGTGTCTGCCCCTTCATGCATGATGGAGTTATTAGTATTTGCAAATTAGTCACAGCTCATATATTTTAACACAGGGAAGTGTTTTTGGTTGCTAAAGAACTATCGGCTACCTCCTTTAGGAAGCAGGCCAAATTACTTGATGCTCAGTCACATTGTAATGCAATTGGCGCTTTTTTTCTCGGAAACAAATCTGTGATATCCACCAAATAATCGTGAATGGCCAATCTGCTGATGGGGTCAGCAAACCTTTGGTCGGGCTGGCTGATGCGGTCTCTGATCCCCCTCAGGTAAGCAATTTCTATCTCGAACCAGTGGATGATGATGTTATAATGAAGCATTACATGGCTTCAACCCACGACACAGTTCCGCTTTGGATCTTAAAAGCTCTCCCGCAAAGGAATATCTCTATGTTCACTAACACCTTTCAGTACTGTTTCACTACAGGGACTATTCCTGCTTCTTTGACGCGCGCCATTGTCGCCCCACTCTTGAATAAACAAATTCAGACCCCCTGGAGGTTGTTAATTACCACCTAATCTCCCCCCTTCCTGCTATCATGAAACTGATGGAGGCAGTTATCACTCCTCAGTTTTCAAGATTCCTGGAAGACAATTTCCTACACCCATCTCGGTCTGCTTTCCGTCGCACTATGGGAACGGAATCTGTTATAATTTCTCTACTGGGTGATTTAGCTCTTCTTCAAGACCGCAGAGAGTCAGGAGTTCTTATTCTCTTTGATCTGTGACTTTCGACGCAGCAGATCATGACAGTTTACTAACTCGACTGGAGCAAGCTGGGGTGGTAGGCTCCTCGTTAGCGTGGTTTAGATAATTTCTTGAGGGTAGGTCTCAATCTCCTTTCAGGAATGTTTTTCACCCAGTCTAGACCTGACCCATGGGGTTACACTGAGGTTCGGCCCTGTCGCCCCTTCTTTTTAACCTGTATGTTCACCTGCTTGTCAATCTCATTGCTGAGTGTGGTGTTCCTTTTTATACCTATGCTAATGACACTCAGTGTTTCGGCTGGACTCCCCTCTAACTGATCCTCCCGGAAAACTTTGGGACTGCTTGGACAAAATCAGTAAATGGATGGCAGGGAATTGGTTAAAATTGAATGGCAGTTAAACCGAGGTCCTGGTGTTTGGCACACATAATGCGGATAACCTTTGAAATGCCCAATACTGTCCCGACACTCTAGGGCCCTGCCCAGCTGCCTGCTCTTCTGTTAAGAGCTTGGGGGCGAAGCTACTTCCTAATGGCTCACGAGATGCGCAGATCTCTGCAATATGCAGTGCAGGGTTTGGGAAGCTCAAAATATTGAGGAAAGTTCTCCCTATGCCCCCCCCGGCATGTCAGATTACGGTGGTTACCTCCACTATTATGGGGTCCTTGGATGTAATGGTATTTACTTGGGACACCTAAATACTTGGGACAACCTAAATACCAAATCCAGCTGATGGCACCCTAGATGACCATGTCTTCAGAGCTCTTATGACATCTGCACTGGCTCCCAGTGGCGTCAAGGATAGAGTTTAAGGCGCTTTGCGTCACTCATCCATTCCGGTCCTGAATACCTCAAGAATAAGATTAAACGTTACTGCCCTACCAGACATTTCTGCTCTGCTTCACGGCTGCTTCTGGAAGTTCCAAGATTCCAGCGGACCCGGCTCGGGGGTCGGGCGTTTCAGTTTTGACACCCAGACCCTGGAATTCACCCCCCCCTCTCACTGCGAACTATTGAGGAGTATTTTCCTTTTCGCAAAGCACAGAAAACCTATTTGTTCTGACTCTCCAACTTGCTCTTTTTTCAAAGGTAGCGTTTCTCTCTCTGGATTCATTGCCACGATCGCAGCGACTAGACTCCTTTCTGGCACTAGTATGCGCTATATATGTTTTAAAATAGCAATTTTCTATGCATATAATTTGCGTTTTTCTGCCAAATCCAGATCTGCATTTATCAGTCAAAAGCTACAACTGATAATATATTTCATCTCGTCATTTGGAATGTTGCACAATTTAATGTCGATTTGACTATACACAGAATTCGAAAATTAAGGGGAGCTGGGAGCTATTTAGCTCCTGGTTGAAGCCAAGGCGAGCCTGCTTAGCTTGACACCAGCAGCAACTTTTGCCTTCCCAGGCCAACCAATGCCAAAATTGTACTCGTGCATTTTGGACAATCTAGAAGTACACCTTAGGACACATCTATGTGAAATTTAAAGCATAAGGAGTCCTAAATAATGGACAAAATATTGGGTTTCCATTTCATGTGGATTTGCAGAACACTGTGCACAAGCTCCTCGTTCCCGAGTGGTAGCTCCTGGTCACTGCTCAATGCTGGATACCCAGGAGCTTCTTTTCAGTCCTGCTTATGCAATCTTAATTTTGAACCCTCCATCTGCATTGCATTGGAGTGTGGCTTGTCCATGTATCAACAGAAGCCATCTATTCAACAAAATATGTTTTTAGAGGTAGCTTAATAGAACAGACACACATTCAAGCTAAACTGTGATGCTTTCGTAAGTCAAGGGTTAAGGGGCTTTGTAGATATCTGCTATTTGATGGTGCACTCAAATGGTCGACCAGGCCCCCATCCATCAATTCAGTAGGTGTAAAAAAAGAACTTGATTTTAGGCTGAATGTCCAATATAACGTTATTTGTGAAGTTGAAATGTGCCCATTTCTGTCGTAAGTACAGCTGCTCACCGTATTGGTCTGTTAATGTAAATGGTATGTTAATGGGGTCTGGAACTCTGGCTTTACAAATAAACTGATCTAATGTTTGTTTTTACATAAGCACATGGTTTCATGTGAATTCGAGTTCACAGAATGTCAGTGCTGCATGGTGTATATTTTCTGTCCCTTGTAAAACACACGTGCAATTTAAACAATGTTTACCCTAATAGTAAACTGGCAATATGTGGTTCTATCAACAAATAAAACTTGATCTCTCATTTGATTTATAATGAACATTCTGTGTTTTATTTCCTTTTTAGAACTCTAAACTTCAAGTTGAACAGTTCATAATGTTCTTTTTCAAATGGCAGCAAACGGGGAAAAAGCACATACATGTGACATTTTTTGTTCAATAGAGACTACAAACATAGCATGTTTCCCTTAGAGAAGAGTGACTGGTGAATAGCATGTTCCTCTTAGAGAAGAGTGATTGGTGAGTTAGGTCTTTACTTTTTTTGTCAGTTTTATGTTAATTACCTGATGTCATCACTCAATTCCCTGAGTTAACCTCTCACCGTGTGGCCAGGAATTGGCAGCTGCTACTTGTTCCTGTTCCTGGGGGCAGTTATATGAGGCAGGACCACCTGAGGGGAGGTTACCTTCTGGGAGATAAGATGACATCATTGGGGCAAGTCAAATGCCCCATTCCCTTCTAGGTATGTTTCCTCTGATCTCCAGGCTTTAATGGCATATTGTCATGCTTTTCCCCAACTCTTTAAGTAGATCTATTTTAATATTCTCCCGAAATCCCATTAGGGACCATATACTGACTACTGAGACGAGGAAGAGGTCAGGAGCAGTGAGGATCATTCCTAATGGAGCTTTGTATCCACTTCCTGGGAGG
This sequence comes from Ambystoma mexicanum, assembly GCF_040938575.1. Classification (NCBI taxonomy): domain Eukaryota; kingdom Metazoa; phylum Chordata; class Amphibia; order Caudata; family Ambystomatidae; genus Ambystoma; species Ambystoma mexicanum. The sequence continues at coordinate 170,682,433 of NC_090924.1, read as the reverse complement.
GGTCAGAAATGGAAGCCAGACACAAAGTTGTCCTGTTTTTGGTTACAGGCTTTTAGTCAACTGAAAATGGGTTGGGAAAATTCCTCTCTGACCTATTCTCGTTTCCCTGCCTAGAAACCAAAAACTAAAGATCTGTCAATGAAAGTTATCCGAAACTAAAAAGCCGTCCTTGTGTCCAAAACATCCTTTCCTGACCCTCACACTATAAACAAAGTAACACATTGAGAAAGGAAATGTCTTCAACCTGATATTGGCAAAAAGTGTTCATAAATAAAAATTAGAATGGCTCCAACAAAAATGCTCTCCAAGGTGAAAAGACCTTGGACCCAAAGGGTGGTTCCCTTCCCCTGGATTCTTAAATGGGATGGCAATGTCTCTTTACTAACAGTTCCTTTATGTCTCTGCTTGATTCACAAAACTCCAGTCTTTCTTTAACACAAGTTTCTTCTTTGGCTAACAAACACTCTCCTTCTTTAATATTTCTTGTAGTTTTGCAAATCACCTGGTATACTCTCCTACCAGGACTCTTGATGCACTTCCAACTGCCTGGTGTACTCCTCTGCCAGGACTACTCTTGTGTTTCCAAGGGCTTCTTATATAGATTCAATTGCCTGGTATCATTCTCTTGCCAGGACTTGTTATGTGTTTTACAGTTCCTCTGTAACACCAAAACTGTATATACTGTTCTTGGCTCGTTATATCTGTCTGCTTCATTGTTCGTTCAAACTTTGTCCCATGCTTGCATTCATATCTTATTGGGGTTTGCATCTGTACTTTGCCTTTTCTGCTTTCAAACAATCTTCTTGTTGTTTCTGCATTGGCAATCTCATAACATTCAAATTGTTGTTGGCACAGTCACCGAAATGCTACGGGGCGCCTCTGTAGCGCCTCTGGTCTTGTATGTGCTTCTGTGGCTTGGCTCTGCTACTCGCTTCCCACTCTGGGTTGTTCAGACATCCTTCGTGGCTCTGCTGTCGCACAGCTGCTTCCCTTCAGGTCCCGGTAAGAAGAATGCTGCCTCTTCGAGCTCCCAAGTGCCCAGGAACTTTCACGCGGCTCGCAGCGGCTCCCCAGCACGTCCTGCTTGCGCACTGCATCTCTCATTTGCTGGCGAACGTCACTGCTCCATCACACAGGTGTGTGTCTCCAGTGTACGCAAGCCTCCGCTGAAGGTCCTACATCTTTTGAATCGCAACACACCATAGTACGGTTTGCATCTTTAAATGTCCCACACACAGGTGGTTTTGTTTAACAACTAGCATGCACATGTTACGCTCACCTGACTCCCACGGAGACGCTGGCCTGGTTCGCGCTGCTGTGACCTCTTCTAAGGTGATGCGCAGGGTTCGGAAGACGGACTGGACCGGGCCCCCAAATCTGGCTTGTCTGGCTCGCAGAAGTATCCTTCTGTAGGCGAAAATAGGGGATTAACTGTCTGCGGGGTAATGCAATCGGCCTCCCACTTTCCCCTCTCACCCTCCTCGAAACCCTTCTGTCATTTCTCGTAGTGTCTCACCTTAGGGTCTGTAAGGAGGAGCTCTCCATCCTGCTTCTGATGCAGGGGCGCGTTGGTATCCAGTTACTTCACTGGATTTTTGGATTGGTGAGAACCAAACTTGCTTGGCTTCCAGGTAAGTTTTTTGATAAGAGGTTCCCCTTGTGTCCATGCATTAATGTACTAATGCTAGTGTCTTTTTCCCCATAGGGGCTGAGGTACGGAATGCGGGGGAACAGGCACCGACCCGAGATGAGAGGTGAAATCCTTGTAGAAATCAGGTAAGTCTTTAATGAGCGTTTTTTGGTAATGTCTTTTCATTCGCTCATTAACGCTGATGTCTCTTTTTCTCCTTAGGGGCCGGGGTCCGGAAATGCCAGGATGCGGCGCGGACCCGAAATGAAGAGGGAATGAATCAACAGGTAAGTCTTAACATGGAGATTTAGCTTTCCTTATTCCCTTCTCTCTCTCACCTTTTGTTCTGGTCTTTTTCTCCCTAGGCGCTGGGGCGTGACTGCGAATCCGGATGATCGCTGCTGAACATGGAGGCGCCCTGTAAAGGTGAGTGGAATGCGGCGCTGCAGCGATCAACGCGATGAGCTTTTAAATTAAAGTCTTCCTTTTCAGGATTTTCGGCGAGATGTCTCCGGGATGCGGATTTAGCAGGTAAGGACTTTTCCCTTCTCTTCTCTTCTTCTCTTCTTCTCTTCCTTTGCAGGTGATCCAGGATGCTGGCAGGCGTGGCAGAAGTCAGGATGCAGGAGCATACACGGTGAGCGTCCAGCTGCTAGATGCAGAACAACGCGAAGCACGTGTGGCTGTTCGGGTGGGGTTTAAATAGCCTTGGAAGAAGTTCCAGGTATGTATCCTTCCCCGACCACGCCCGGATGGTAAATTAGTCCCACAGGTAAAGTAGTTCCTTTCAGGCCTCAAGGAGGCCGGGATCCTGCAGCATGGTCTGCATCAGGTAAGTGCACCCAAGCATTCCCATAATGAGCCTGGCGCCTATGGCGCCAGGACTGATGTCTTTTATGAGCCTGGCGCCATAGGCGCCAGGACACTGTCCAAAGGGCCCCTATATGGGGTTGCTGGGTTCTTCCTTGGGGACTGGATGTCCGCTTTCGGGGACGCCGGGCTTGAACCAGCTGCCCGGGAGCGGGCATCATGACAGCACATTGAGCTTCAGGCTACCTTGTACCAACTCCTTCATCCGCCACGTTTCAGTACTAAGGTGGTTATGGGAGTAGGAACCCATGGTTGTTATTGGACATACAGTATTTGGATAGTATCTCTGTTGTTTTAAATGAAATTACAGTCTCACATAAAGTGAACCACAATAAAAAAGGGTTTTGTTGGAGCTTAAGACGTAGGTGGGAGATTGACCTACAAAATATCGGGAAGAATTCTCTTTACTTCCTCTACAAGGGGGAACAAACACATGGCAATAGGCCATTAAGATCTTGGACATTAGGGAGGTCTTCCTCATAGGTAGAGGGGGATACCGTGTCTCGTCCAAAGAAGCCATGACATCTCCCCAGTAGTTGTTGCCTCCCATGTTATCCTCCCTCATGTAGTCCCCTCCGCCCAGGGTCAGGATCGGGTAGCAGCTGCCTTCCCCTGGCCACATGGCAGGAGGTCACTGCCGGCGAGTACGTGATGACTCTGTTGAATTAATCACATTCCCCAATACTATTCAAGAGGAGGAACCACAGCCTTTGACACGAGAAAGAAGAACCATGCAAAAATGATTACTAGGACCAGGCAGCCAACACAATGGTTTAGTTGTTGGAAAAAGCATAACGAACCAAAAACTTTAAAAGCAAGTCAGCCACAGATGATGGGGAGGAGAGGAGAGAGCCGGAGATGCAGGTTTGCCAGACAGCTCGTAGCGAATCCGAGCCCCATACTGAGGGAAGGCACGCTGCGAGAGATAGCGGGGAGGCGAATCCGACATCAAGAAGGCGAGAAACTGGTGCCGGCTGTTCACCTTGAGAAAGAGAGCGGCGGGAACTTCGCACTGAGGCAAGGTAGCAGGACCAGCCTTTCGGGGCGCACACCAAGCCGAATCCGAAACGCCAACGGAGATGAAGCAATGCCAAAGGCAACCTGTAAACCCAGGTAAAGTAAAAGATTTACTGGTGCACAGAAGCCATTATCCAAAAACGCTACAGAGAGAAAGTTATGAAAGCAAGGGGCAGCCAAAGACTACCGAATAGCCTAAATCGCATAAGGGGTATGCCGGATGGTCTTACAGGCTATGCGTTTGTCGACCAAGTTGTGAATGGGTCATTAGAATCCTACCTGAAGAAGAAAGTTAATGTGGTACGTAACAAAGTCCTGGCAGGAGAGTATACCAGGTGAATTGGTGTGGATGCAAATTGTGATGTATCTCGAGGAAAGGCCATGCACTTGAGAATTATGAACAGTAAGAGAAGGCATTCAAGAAAGGCATTATCATTGTAATTGTGCCCTAGATACATGAAGGAAAGCAAAAAGTTCTTAAGAATAACTATACCTTAGGATTGGAGGTATGATATGATATGATAGGTTATTTATAACGCGCTTAATACCCTGAGGTTTCTAAGCGCGGACCCAGGGATCGAACCCGTGTTGCTCCGTGTCGTCTTGTTTCCTAGACGAGCACACTGCCGCTGAGCTATCCTCCTGGGACTGAGGTGAAGAGAAAGCTTTAGGAATGGAATGATTTCTCCTAAGGAAGTGAATATTCTGTCTGTGTGAAAACCTTTTGTTGGATTATTTGAACAATTTAAGAAAACAAGACAAGAGACTGTACCCTTTTCACCTTAGAGTTACTTCAGAGTGTGAGGGCCAGAGGAGGATTATGGAAACAGGGCTGACTTTTTTTTTTTTTGGACATCTTGACACTGACAGACCCATTGGATTTTGGTTGAGGTAGGGAAATTCCTCCTAGATCAGGGATATTGAGACATTTTTCAACCCCCATTTGTTTTAATGTTTGTATCTACAAACATGTTTCCTGTGTGTCTGTGTCTCATTCCTGGCTCCTCACACCTGCCAGCCCAGCAGCTTTGTAAAACTTTGTGTTAACAATTACACTATAGGCAAAATGTTATTCTGTGATATCTCGTATAATGTAATCCAGAGATTGAACACTTTTTTAATGTATTTTCAGGGTACAAATTGTGATGTTGCAAGCTACTACCCAACCATAATAATCCACTCACCACCTCAATTGTATACTTACATGCAGCACACCATTTCTTACTACCTTACTACCCATGAGTCAAATATCACTAGCCAATGGCAAGTGACAAGTGCACATTTTGTGACCTGTTATGGTTACATGTTAGGCTACCGGGCAAAGTTTTCACACAAAAGAAAAAACATTGAACAGAAGCATTGTCAGGGAGCTGACACACTCAAAGTTTTCATCTATGCCCTAATATTCAAAGCTGGTGCCCATGTACAGTACTCATGTTCTGGTGCCATGGGCCAATACAAGTCATTTTACGCGATCAATTGGAAGCCTGATGTTTTAAACTTTTTATTATCAGTATTACATATCTAATTTTATTCAATTAATTCATGGAAATATTGTTGTAATTTGGCTAAAAGATTGTTGACTCAATTTCAATAAAATTTTGTTTCCCTGGTAGCCAACAAAATGGTGGTGATTATTAGAGATGAATAGGAGATAACGGGTGGGGTGCAGCGGTGGTAGGGAGGGGGGTACAGAGTATTTTATGCATTTTGTTGATGGGCCTGCAATAGTGATCACATCAAGAGTTTGAGAGTAAACCTCATGAAACCTAGCATTTTCATTTCAGTTTGGATGATGCAAGAGATGTTTGGTTTCCCCAGGGTCCTTTTTGGAGATGGAAAGAATTAGGGGGTGGCGAATAATCCTGTAGTGGGGCAGTCCCAGTTTAAATATGATGTGTTGTCTGTCTTTCATTCTGTAGGCCAGTCTTACCATGGTGACTGGTTCACACGTGTCAGATAAAAATGTGTTCCAATTGCAGATCACAGTGGGACTTCCAAGATCTTAGGACAGGTCTCCGCTATCATTGACTCTTGAACACACCACATTCTGGTGCTTTGATGGTGGCAAATGGGGTGAAGTCATTGAAAGAAATGACCTTCAGCATTACTTTCATTTTGAGGTTCATGTGTGACCTAGTATGCACCCCGACCTCGGCCTCCCCAGAACACACACTCTCCTCACCTGAGCTGCTGGAAGTGTCAAGCTCTTGCAGGTGCTGTCTCGCGAGGTATTCCTTCTGTTTCTTGGGAAGATGGTGCTTGTCATGGAGGGAAGCCACAGTGACGGCTGTTTAAACAGCTGTCCCGTGACTCCCTTCCGGAACCAAGCCAGAAATCAGGGAAAAACCCCCAAAGGGGAAAAAACCCTGCAGTAGAGCCGTGACGCTCTTCAATCCAGATGTCAGTATGGACCGTTGGCAAAGGTCGAATCCGAGGCAGAGCACAGTGTCTGTATCGAAAGGATAGTCCAGATGCCAGGAGTGCAGGAGTAGCAGAGTCCGGGAAGATACGACCAGTATGAGGCAGGGAGGAAGGCTGGACCTGGAATTGGTACTGCTGGATGAGACAGAAGCCTCCAGGATAAGCTGAAAGGCCACGAAAGGAGAGGGAAGGAGAATGGAGTAAGGAGGAGAAAAAAGGAAACAAGCGGCGGGTGCCGCAGCGGAGTGAGAGGGAGAGAGACCAGCAGAGCCCTGCTCCCCGTAGCAGGGAAGGAAGGTGCCGACTGCGAGAATCCAGAGAGAATTGCGGGAAGCAGAGGCACAGAACAGCACAGTTAAGGAAAGTTTCCGTAAGAAAGCCGAAGCCGGAGGACAGAAACAACACAGCGTGTTAACCCCAAAGCAGGAAAACATCCAAAGCAGGGTTGCAACGCAGCGTCGTGCCGGAAGGTGGGGCCTTAAATACGACCGGCCGCGCTGCGCTGCATCGCTGGAGACGCGGAAACAAAGAAGGGACTAAACCCTACCTCCGCGTCTCCAGCTCCAACGCGGAAGCAACCGCCAATCTCGGCTGCGGCCGGCCTGGCGGATGACATCATGGTCTAGCTTTGATGTCATTCTAAAAGGATACTGGTAGTGTTCATATTTAGTGTAAAGTGTTACAGCTCCAACAATGTTCATTCCAAAGGGGTGCTTTTCCACTGGAACCCAATATGCCCCATTGAAGATGCGGTGTTCGGTGAAGATTAGCCATTGGAGCTAATGTTGCTTGATCTTGACATATAGCCTATCCATTTACAGAAGAAAATTATTTTTAATTCAATTGCTTTTCTCAGCGAAACTAGACAATACTCAATGGGTTCCCGGGGGCACAAATAGCATGTGCTAAATGCTGGGGTTACTGAAGTCCGTTGGGAGCCAGATGCAAGGTTTAGCTTGCGATTGAGAAGTTTGGTGGCGTTTTCCCAGGAATTGACCGGTGATGTTTTTGGCTCTGTGTGATGTCAGTGAAATAAATTCAAATGTTGAAGCGATGTAATCACTTATTCTACGACTAGGTTAATTTACTCATCTGACTCCACTCCCATGATAATTGGGTGGGAAAGCCATGGATAGTGGTCAGGTAGCATTGAGTAATAAGCATGGTTTAAAAATGGTAGTTGGCATTGTTTTTAATATTTAGATCAAACACGATTTCAGAGATGGATAAGATGAACTCCTTGCGTAGTTGCTCGAACTGTTTTAGCTTGTTCTGCTCCAGAGGTGGGAGGGATTGTGAACCCTGCAAGCAGACCAGAACTTTTTTGTTTTGTTTTGTGTTGTCAAAGGGGTACCAGAAATAATGTGTGTGTGTGTCCCCAGCACCCAAATATTTACGTACATTTTGATTGTTTTGTGCATATTTCCTTTATTTGTTCCTTTTAATCTCTTTATTAGTTTCCGCTATAGACAAACAATGTATGGGTTGCATAACAAAAAACAGATCAATGTACCTAGAAGCATGACAATATAGTAAGCTCTTAAAAGAAACATTCCACAAATCTCCCCACATCTTGAACAGTTGCATAAAAGCTACAGAGTGTGTGACACTCTGGGAGGTTTCATGCACTCATAATGCAATGGGCAGTTTTGCTTGACACGATTTCCACTCCACATACTACTGGTTAGTCGAGGCAAATCCTACTGAAGAGGTTCTGAGGATTTCCGATGCTTCCATTAATAGCCTACTACTGTATGAAGGCCCTGCCAATACTTGCATATGGTGCAGAAACCTCCTTTACATTTGACCATGACAACTGGGCCAGGCTCGAAGGGATTTTTTGGAAGAGGGTGCTTCGACTGCTTAGAAACACACTTTTCGAAGGTAGCTGGGCTTGGCAGCAATGAGCACAATAGTCGTAAAGAAATCCCTCAGTCTATTGAAGATAAGCATAGACGACACGAAACAAGGAGGCTTTGTGTCATTAGGAAAAGTGCTAAGGGCCAATGAAGAGCAAACATTGTCGGAAAGGCAAAAAATCTGCCAAGGAATCCTGGAACAGATGGGCGAGTTGGAATAAAGCCTAGGGGAGAACCCTGACGAGGTTAAAAAAAAAAAACGGTACATCCAAGATTGGATAATTACACAAGAAGAATGTCTAAAATTTAAGTTGCATGGGAAATCAATCCAAGAACCTAAAAAGCTGAACAGTCAGCCGAAATACTTAGAAAAATTTCCGAACTGGTATTTTAGGGATCAGTTCCTAAAATGTCGGTTAAACGTATTCCCGACAAGAGAAATTCTAAGCAGGGGGAAACGGAACAACGAGCTGACCACCTGCAGATTATGCAAAGAAGACAATATGAAACCCTAGAATATTTGGTGCTGTACTTGTTAGGACACCACCACCACCACCTACCTGCTGGCAGTCCTGGAGGGCTTCCCCTGGTCTTGCTCGACCCTGGAGACTCTACCCCCGTTATCGCTGGTGGGGTCCACGGGTGCATGGAGCACCACCTCGCGCGGACGCATTTCGCCGAGTCCTGAGCTCTGCGCATGCGCAGTTGGGCGGTGCTTCAGAGCTTGCATTGCAAGCCTCGCTTTCGCGCCATAGGCGTTGCGTGCCTGGCCTCGTTCTCGCTGGGACTTCCTTATTATGCGGTCGGGTTGGGAACTAGACGCATCTCATTGCGTCTTGGTTCCCGACCCTCCGCTTTGCTCCTGTGAGAGTTCTGACCCGCTCAGTTGCTCTGCCTTCCCCTGCCCTGCTGGGTAGGGCTCCCGTCCTGCTTCCCCTCCTGTCTATCTTGGGGGGTTGTTCCCTGCTCCTGTCTGCTCCTGCCTTGGTTCTGCCTTCTCCTGATTCCTTCCTTCCCAGGTCCTGCCTTGCTCCCTGCTCCCCCTTGCCTAGCGTCCTGCTCCCAGTCCGCTCCTTCCGCTTGGTGGTTACTTGCCTTGGGGTTCCCACTTAGTTTCCTTTGCCTGATCCTGTCTGCTGTTCTCCCCTGGCTTGGGCTCTTGGTCAAGCATGTTACCAGCATCCTTCATCACCTGGCTACTACTTCTGGACCTGACATCTACCAGCCCAGTACCACGCTGGAACGGCCTTCCCTGTCAGTGCTTGCACTGTTCTGGCGCCACATTAAGATCCAGTGAAGCGCTTCATTTGTGGCGTCAGGAGTTGGTTCCCCTTCAGCCCTGTACCATTAGGGCAGGAGTGGGGCTGACTTCTGGCGTCTATCTTTCTTCGGACTACCAATTGATCGGCAGCCTGGCATCTCCTCAACGTGCATCTCCTGGAAACTCAGGTACGCAACGTCCCAGGGACGTACATCTTGACAGTACTGCTCAGCTATGAGAGACGCAAGAATAACGTTTCTGACTGAATTCACAGCAAAGTACGGTCAAAAGACAATGACAGAATGGTGGGCCAAGCTACTTAGAGAAACGCACATACCATTGACAATAGCCTTGGTAAAACTTTTGTTAAAGATTTTCGGTAACATCAAAGAAATCAAACGATCCGCTATGTGATCTCAACGTGAATACAAACTCTGTTTAATTGTCTAGTAACGATCAAAAGATTGTCCTTTGATAATTTGAATGATTTGTAGGAAAATTACGTGTATGATTTGTTGTTTCACGTAATGTTAAGTTATGGACTTTGATAAAAGGTTATCTATGTTGTGTAACCAATAAAGCTAAAATAAAATAAAAATAACAAAAAAAGAGAGTAATTGACTTGAGGAGAGTGTTGTGTTCCGAGGGCTGTGGGAAGGAACCACAAGCCCTAGGAGGCAAGTCACTCAGAGGGTATCCGGGACACGGATGAATAATAGACTTTCCCCCCAAGAGCGCAGCCTGCAGAATAGTAAAATACCTGACAGGCTATGGGCTTGTGTGAAAAGGCAGGAACAGCAAGAGAGGTATGGAAAAAATGCAGATACAATGGATATAATTATCAATAACAGACCAGAAGTCCCAGCCGCACCGCCCTCAGCAACCCCACTCTAATCTTCTCAGTAGCGTGGATAAGCTGGAAACCTACTTGTAGTCAAAAGGTAATTTACCCCAGGTGTTGGAGCATAGTACCTGAAGAACCAAGTCCCAAGAGGAGTGTCTATTACAGTGAACCCTGACCCGAACGGCACAATGGCGGAAGCTAAGGGAATCTTGTACTGCTGAAGAAAGTGTACACGCAGCAAGAAAACAGCAGAGCGTCGTCCAGCAAGTAATCCAAAGTGGTAAACTGTGTTTAAGTACTGCAGAGCATCCAACAGGTCACCATACGTGTGATTGAAACAGCAGCAGAGCGTCCGTTAAGAAAACAGTGTTCGAATCCTTTGGTGCTTGTGAAGAGTGAACCTGTGTGGTTATGCAGCACAGCGTCCTTAAGCAAGACCAGTGGTATGTACAAGCGAAAGGCAGAACAGTAGGTGGAGAGCAGCGTCGTAGCAGTGCCCAGCATTAGAAAGGTAATGTTGACAATGTAGCATAAATGAGCACGGAGATGCAGGGACTGGGAATCGGGCGTCGGACATGGATAATCAAATATTAGAATAGCCGAGGGACAAAGCCAGGGGTCGAGTAGCCAAGGGGGAGGCAGTCAAAGGGCACCAGGAGCCAGAAACCAACAAGGAAATATCAGACGCGGAGTCCGTGTCAACAGTTCTGAGTTCGGTGACCAAGGAAATCAAAAGACCACTCGAGGCGTAACTTTCCGGGGGCGTAAACAGCAACGGTTAAGGAGCACTGAGCCGTGGTTGTCAGCTGTATTAAAAGCTGCGGTGCTGGGAGGTGCAGAGGGCACTTTGTGCACGTCCCCCACGTGACTAGGTGACACCGAGCCTGCTGGGAACTGTAGTTCACCTACGCTGGCAGCCAAGCCGATGCTGGGAAAACCACCAGGGCAGCCTCCAAGAACTGCAGGGAATGCCCTGGTGTCTGCTCAGGAGAACCCGGAGCATGACAGAGAGGCCAAGCAATTAAGAGGTATTGTGACGAGAGAAGCCACAATAAAGAGTATGCCCAGTTTCCTGCGTTGTAAAGTTGTAACAGAAGCAACCGTTCCTAGAGCCTGGTGACGTAGGCTACGAACTTGATTAAAGACAAGTTTAAAGCGGACGGGTCACATCCCCCAATCGGGGTATTTTTAGGGGAAGGAAAAGTCTTGAAGAGAAGACTGAGATATATGTGGCCGGTCGAGTATGTCAGTTTCTCTGTTTGTTTTATGTGAAGAAATAATAGAGGAACTGATAAACGTGAAAAGGAAAGCACGAGATTGAAGAATTAATTACATATTTATTTGTTGGAATTGAATTGATTGTGTTAAGTGAAAAAATTGAATAAAAGTAAAAAACGTGATATAAAGGGTTTGGAGCCTGTGCCGATTGGTGCACGCTAATATTGTGTTGTTTTTCTGAAACATACTTTTGAAAATGGCAAAGTGTACAGGTGAGTGTATTGACAGTCAAGCGTGATGAGTCAAAATGGAGGATATTACTCCACTTATACATCTATGCCAACAGCTACCGAAACATGCACCCAAACCTAAGCAGTACAGTGCAGAATGGGTTAAGGGCACGGCAGATAAGATGTTCATGCACAAGGGGGATCCCTATGCTGATATGACGACATCTGCATGCAGCATATACAGGAAAAAAATTAGTTAAATGATCAGCGAGCTTAGAGCTCTGGAAGATATACCAGGAGGAAAGGCAATACCAACCTCCTGAGCATTCAATACTGAATATATGCAAAGAGGGGGGTGAGGAGCCTTCTGCTCCCCCGCCGCGCCTGAAGCAGACAGCGATAATAAGAAAGATTACGATCTGTACCCATTAAGAGAGCTTAAAGCAGACACGGGGTACATTAATCCGGCATATGAGTCCCCTGCGCAAAGCAGCGTCGAGGGCCACAGAAAGTACCTGAAAGCGATGCATTCTCTAAGGTCCCGAGGAGCAAGAAGAGACATGATAAAGAGAGGAGTGATCGAACAAGTATATCCTTAGATATAGGATGGGAAATAAAGAGATGGAAAGGAGAGAAAAATAAGGTTGACAAGGTAGCACTCCTACAGAACGAACGGATGGGTGGTCAGATTTTGCTCAAACTCGATGGTCAGAGCATCGGGGACGTAAGGCAGAGGGAAGATCGAGATGAACAAGACAAAGGATAGAGAAAGAGAGGAATGATTGAAAGAAGAGGGGGCAAAAAGAAGGGATAGACAAAGACAGGAGCAGTTGTATCAAGACAAACAACTGAAAAAGCAAGAACGGGCAGAGGAGCAAGGAAAATATGACAACAGAGGGCAAGCAAAGAGCGAGAAAGGTAAGAAGGAAAAAGAGAGGAAGAGAGAGGAACAGAAATTAAGGTATAAAATAATACAAAGACAAAAATACAAAGATACAAAGGGTAAATGAGAAGAGAGATATGAAAAAAAGGAGGAAGAAAGAGTGAGAGAGGAAGCAAGGAAGCAAAGAGAATTTGATGATGAATTAGAACAAACAGAGAGCATGCGATTTAGAGCGAGGAGAAAAATAATTAATGGAGCCTAGTCCAGTAGTGGCATGGGAAGACGTAGAAGAGTTCTTCCCAGTACTTGAGCCAATACCAGGTTTGTCTAGAGCAAATCTAGAGGATGTGTTTGACTCAAGAAGTATTGTGGACGCAATCGATAGTCTTTCATGAGATGAGGACTAAGAAAGAATTAAAAGGCAAGGGTAAGAACGATCGACTTGAGAGTATGCAGCTGCACAATAAAGAGGGAGGCTCATGTAGTTTTGAGCCTAAAGAGCTACCTTTAGATACATGAACTCTGAATAGAGACAAATAGGAAAAAAGTCACATGAGTTGGGAACAGGAGATGTCAGACGAGGACAGAGAGACCTTCCGTGGGGAGAAGGGAGGTCCTGCATGTGGCCCTGAAGGGTGTTTTTCAATGGATAAGGAAGTAAGATGGTCGGATTTAGACCTACCTATATCTCGGGCGTCAGAATCATTGACGTCACTAAATCCACTTGGAGTGCGATCCCATGGTGAGAGGGGGGACTCGCCACCTTATGTGAGCAGGCTTAGGTCATTGCCAGGAAGAAAGCGGAGCAGAGCCATTTCCCCTGTTATGAATAGACAGACGATGGGAGATAAATACGAGTTTGAGATTTCACAGTTTCCTCTGTTAGAAAAATGTGGAGCCAGGCCACAGTATAGTACCTTGGCCACAGATGGATAAGGACAATTTAAGGTGCAAACTCCGGAGTCTAACTTCCGGCGCTGGGAAATGGATACATGAGTTAGAGAAAATAACAGGGGGAAACATGTTAGCTTTAGGGGACATTAAAGGTCTCCTAATCGCTATCCTTTGGGGGGGAAAGGGATAATGACATTTTGGTCAAGAGCAGGGTATTCTAGTGTTACTACGATAAACGCTGCTCATGATGGAGCACCATTCAATAACTCTAGGGTGGCGGTCTGGAAAGCGCTTAGAGTACTGTATCCGGACACATCAGACATGGGAGCTATAATGACGACAAATATGCAGGAAGGGGATGATCCTCTTGTTTACACTCACAATTTCCAAGAGCAGTGGGCTTTGGAGATACGCGAAGCTTGGGGGAAAAATCTATACCTGTATGTTATCATATATTGTGCCAAGTGCTGCCAGAGGCAGTGCAGAAGCAGCTCAAGAAATTGGTGGGCATGGAAGCAAAGCCATGATCACAAATCCAGCTGACCATTGTGTATTATTGTAGGCTGTTGCAAGAGAAGAATCGAAATAAAGACGATGCGAGGAAAGATGAAGAGGCAAGGTTAGTGCCGAAAAAACTATTAAAGTATGCCATTGAAGGGGCAATGTTGACTACTGGGAACGGATCGGGTTCACAGCAAGCATGCCGCAGGTGAATAATCAAAGGCAGTCCGCTCAAGGAAATAATGGATTGCACCACAGGGAAGGGGAGGCCTTCGAAGTAGAGGCTTCCACAATAATCAGGGAAACTTCCAGAACAAGTAAAGTGCGTTTCAAAACAAGCAGAACGATAGTCAAGGCATGCAGGAGGGGCAAATTAGGAGGCCTCCTCCTATATGTTGGACATGTGGTATGTCGGGACATTTTGCTTGCACATGCACAAGTCAAGGAGTCGTGAAGAATGGGCAATTCTCAAAAGGGGGGCCTACAAACTCGCCTGCATATTCGCAGCAGAATGGAGATGGGTGTGCTCAAAATCAGAGAGTGCAGCAAACACAAGCGCAGAGAATGCAACAAGACTTTTAAACACAGCAGCCAACAATGAATCCGCCACAAGGGCAGTCACAGCAGTCACCCATGCAGATGCAGCAGAGCACGAGCACAGGTCCATTGATAACTCCTAGAATAGGGGGGTGTCACTGTTGATGGAGAGAACCCTTTCACAGGTACGGGGATGAGAATTAATCAACAATAGGACAGCTCACTGGGAGACTTTATGTGTTTGATACTATCTGTGACGCCCAATCCTCAAGAGGAACCGAGGGCTGACGTTAATATAGGAGGCAAATCATTTTTTAGTTTTTAGTAGAAATGGGTGCAACATGCTCATGTATACGAGAGGGGATATTTTCGATGTATGGAAATGCCTTGAATACTCAAGGTTTCACAGGAGCTACAAGTAGAGTTCCTTTTACTGAAGAATTACCAGTCTCTATAGGAGAGTGTGACATGCCTGTGCCGTTGTTATATTCAAGACAGACACCTTTCAATATATTAGGTGGAGAATTAATGACCAAATTGAACATGACGATTTTGTTCAATGATGAAGGCATAGTGTGTTCAATGCCAAGAATGAATTATTTAAACGTGAGTGATTTTTATTATGGAATTTGCAGGACAAGTGGTCATACGAGGAGTACCGTTAGAACCATAGGTTTTTCACTATGGGGTGTGCATTTTGTTAACATGGTGGCAGGTTTAGTGGGTAAAACTGTGAGGATACCTGATTAATTCTTATTTAGGCCATAGATACCTATGGATGAAGAGGAAGGACACGTCTTTCCTTTAGAATTGCAACCCGCTATAGTGCGCGGAGAATTAAATATGCTTGATGGAGTTGATTATGAAGGCAGACGATGGTGTACAGTGATTGCCACTGGGGAAGGTTACAGATTGACTGACGTCACTGATGAGGATTTGTTTAGAAATCATCTGTCAGATGACGAAGTGGTATTTGAGATGAGTATTACTTATTCGGTAAGAGCAATTAAACGTGAGGTTCCGCAGAAAATGATGTTGGCACAGAAACGTCCCGATTATTTTGATGACCACATGGCAAAGTGCCAGTTTCATTATGGACAACAGGCCCCCATGACGTAGGCCTATTGAAGAGGGTTAGAGAAGTAAAGATTAAATTGAAACCAGGAGCAGTTTTACCTCTTTATGTCTCAAGAGGCAGATGAAGGTATTTTTAAGACGATATCCGCCATGATGGAACAGGGTATCTTAGTGACGTCAGAGTCATTGTGTAGTACGTCAGTTTATCCTGTGGAGAAAGGGAAAGGGGGGTTGTGGCATTCAAGATTTATGACCAATTAACCAAATTGTAGAGGCCGAGTTCCCTCTAGTTCTTAATCCTGCGACAATCTTATGTAATATCCCAGTTAAAGCACGATATTTCACTGTGATTGACTTGAAAAATGTGTTTTTCTCAATCCCATTACATAAGGACCCACAGGATCTGACGTCATTTACGTTCAGACAAACTCGTCTGAAAAGTACTCGCCTGCCCCATGGGTACTCTGAGTCTACATCGATTTTCTATAGAGTTCTGCAGATGGACTTAAGCAATATTGATTTACAAAGTGTCGTGTTGCAGTACGTGGATGACATATTGGTCCGCAGCACCACAGAGGAAGAGTGCAGACATGATTCAGTTCAACTAAGGATTATTCTTGCAGAGAAAGGATAAAAAGAAGACGAGGAGAAATTGTAGTACTGTCAAGAAGAAATGCTGTACATAGGCCAGTTAATTTTGTATGAAGGAAAGAAAGTTACTCGTGAGAGGGCTGAGGCTATTTTGAAAACAGCAAAGCCACACACGATAAAGCACATGTAAAGATTTTTTAGGACTGTGTAACTATGTAAGAGCATGGGTCTTTGATTACAGTTCATACATAAGGCCCTTGTTGCAAGCTTTGAGGAAAGCACAGGCGAATCAGGAAACTATTGTTTAGACTGAGGAAATGCAAGAAGGGTTTGATGAGTTGAAAAAGGCAATTTGCACAGCTCCAGTTTTAGGGATTCCCAAATATGCTGAGGAATTCTTTTTGTTCTAGCATACGAATGGCACTGTATGACAGCTGTACTCGCGCAGAGAACCACGTTTGGGTACAAGCCCCTTGCATATTAGTGGGATTCTAGACCCAGTAATGAGGGGTCATTTTCCTTGCCAACAATCTTTGGCAGCCGCCGCATTCGTCATTGAGAAGGCTGCCAGCATAGTAATGGGATGTCCCAATGTTGAACATGCATCGTTTGCCATCTTGGAAAAACCCAAAGGTACGCTGACATCTCAAAGGGCTTCTGTCTATGAGGTGGTCATATCTAATCCAGCGATCAAAATAGTCAGATGCAGAATAGTGAATCCTGCCATGTTTGTAGTAGAACCACTGGCAGAGAACGAGCATACACATGATTGCTCGAACTATGAAGAATTCTATGATGAACTCCCAAGGGAGAAGGAAAATGCATTGGCAGGTGGGGAGATTCTCTTTATTGACGGTTCTTCTAGAATCGATCAGAATGATGGGCAAAGATATAAAGGTGCCGCTGTGGTGAAGCACATGGCCAATGGAGAATTTGAAGTATTGATAAGTGCACGACTACCGTCTCACTTTTCAGCACAGGCTGCAGAATTAGTGGCGCTGATTATTGTGCTCGAGAAACACGCAGACCAGAAGTAACCGTGTTCATTGACTCCGCCTATGTGACGTCAACGGTGCATGCAAGGCTAGCACGTTGGAAAAGGAGGGGCTACCGCAGAGTGGACACCACTCCAGTGCAACACGCAGCCTTATTGGATAGACTCATTGGAGCACTTCAACTTCAAGTAGCCATCGCAGTTGTTAAATGCGCAGCACTCACTAAAGAGCAGACTTTATCTCACGCGGAAATCAAAAAGCAGACGAGGAAGCAAAGCGCATTGCATGTTCAGATATTATGGCATTTGACACGTCTGATGTGAATGAAAGCATGGTGTTGATGATGAGTGTGCCTGATTGTTTTAATGATTTGTCTAAGACTTAGCTTATAGAGATCCAAGGGTAAGCGCCTCAGGATGAGAAAGACCTGTGGACACGGAGAGGGTGTTCTTTATGCCCCTCTGAAGCATTGTGATGACAAGACAGCACTGGTAAACCGGTGATGCCTGTAGCCTTATTGAGGGTGGCGTTAGAACAGCTGCACTACCCTCTGCATGTCACTAGAAAGAGCCTCGCCACATCAATTTTGGAGGAATGGTTTGTTCCAAATTTGGTAGAACACGTTGCATTTTATGTGGTAAACGGCATCGTATGTCAAAAGTTTACTGCTGGGCACATACTGCGCACAGTTAGGGGCGTTATTCCGAGACCAAATGGTCCCCTTCCCACATTTACATATCGACTATGTCAACATGCTACAAGTCTGTAATGGATACAGATATATAATTGTACTGGTATGTCGTTTCTCGAGGTGCATTGAGGCTGGACCGCGTACACATCCGGACGCCACCTGCACAGCAAAACTTTTAGTACGAGAAATGTTTCCCAGATGGGGAATATGTGAAGTATTGAGATCAGATAATTGCCCTCATTTTGTTAATGAAGTCTTTGAACAGATAAGCTTGTTGCTTAGTATAAAGCACAAGTTTTCATCGGCGTATCACCTGCAAGCGAACAGGATCTGTGAGAGACTCAATGGTTTGCTTAAGCGGAGAATAGCTAAATTGAAGCTCACCTTGAAGAAAGGATGGTTGCATTGCCTACCACTGGCATTGTGTGCGTTGAGAAATCAGCCAGGTTCAGACCACCATCTTACTGTCCATGAAATGGTGACGGGGAGGCGAATAAGTATACCTTTCACACCTCCATCATCTAAAACTAGAAGTGATGCCCAGGCAACAGCAGAATTGTTAGGAAAGGAGTTACATGATTATCTTACATATATGACTACAAGTATCTCTGTCATTTCCGATCAACTCAAGCGGAAGGGGTGTGGGGCACAGAAAACAGAAAGAGATGTTACAACAACCGGAGTTAAAGAACTATGTCTTCCCAAACCTTTTCCCTGTGATTCGGTCCTGATTCGTAACTTTACATGCAGATAGCATGAGCCGTGTTTCAACAGCCCATTTATAGAGGAAGACGTAACACCATAAGCAGTCAAAGTGCAAGGAAGGCATGCTTGGATTTGCCTTGGTGACGTGAAAATCTATGCTGGAGAACCCCCTTCACCCTCACCCCCATCGGAAGCAAGCAACGGGGAAGAACCAGAGCACGTGCAGACCAGGTCTATGACGAGAAAGAAGGATGCAGAAGCTATCAAATAAACAGACACAGAGTACATTGAACTGTGGCTTATTTCTGGACACTCTTTTCAGTCACTGAAAAAGGAGTTAAGGAAAGCTATTTGTTCTTGAGCCACAGGAGTTTGTTGACATTGGACTGATACACATTTAAATCCTGATCGAGAAGAAGAGCATGCCAGATTTTGAGTTCCTTTTCGATGACTGGAAAAGGGAACAGATCCCCGATTCCTTTCTCACTGAATTTCTTTTCGGAGGTGCCTATGGTGGTGCCCAATGACAACGTTCACCGGATCGTTCTTGCTATTTTCATCTATATTCTGTGCTCATATCCTTCACTCGTGTGGAGAACATTTGACGTTCATAATTTTCTGCAAGATCCTAAATCTGGTCCAATCGAGATTGCTCGCAGCTATAATAGAACAAGTTCTTCAGCTTCCTGAGCACAATGGGAAAACACAAATGCCCCTATCGGCTGATAGTGCACATAGACTGGTCAGCTTGGTGTTTTATTATCTGATTGAGGATTGCCCACATCTCGTTGGGAGACAAACTGATGTATGCATGTTTCTGAGAGATCCGAGGAATAATGCAGCACTTAATGAAATATTGAGAGACATAACAATGCAGGTGAACCGTTACTCTGAGAGAACATTGAGAACTGAATGAGACTTTTGGAGGAAGAGCTCCAGAGTCTACTGGTTAAAGTACTTTGTTTCATGCTGGAGGAGTCTTCATGTCATATTCGCGCTCTAAAACACTTGTGTATGAGCGCGATACATCATAAAAATATCATATCTGGTGAAAGGACGATTCGTCATCTTCACTGGAACTTTTGTTTATCGTCCAGTAGCAGACAGTTGACTCAGCAGCTTCCAGAGTATTGCATGATTAAAGTGAATTTTTCCTTCCTTTAAAAAAAAGAGCAAAAAGGGCCAGCATCAATAGCAACGTCATCATGACAGATCACAAGAGACGTCCACGATGTGCAAGAAGTTATTGTAAGTGGGGATATTTATATGTTATTTACACCTGCATTCTGTTCATAGTGATACTGCTTTCACTTACAGTGCGTACTGCTTATTATTTAGATGCAAATGGAGCAAAGATTCCTGTGTATCCTCCAATACAGAAAGAGGGTACAGATGTGGCAACTACTAGGCAGCCAAGACCTTATGTAATTGTTCCTACTTTAGATGTACATACGAGAGCACCTGGTCCTGTGATAAATAAACCTGGGTTACCTTTTAGAGGGAGGTCACGTATGTAGATTATGCAAGACATTTCTATGCCTAAATACTATATTGATAGGACGAAGCTTCTGGAACTCTCCCCTACACAGGTAGCACATATAAAAGCACCCAGTACACTGACAAATGTTTCTTTGATTGGTCCAGTCAGGAAGAGTTATGCTGACATGCTTCATGAGATGATTATAGAAAATCACACGAAAATAATGAGACCTAAGAGAAGTGCTAGGGAGGATGAGCATGAGTTGAATGACTACCTGGATAGCACTGCACATTTGGGGAGCAACATGTGGTATCAGCATATGAAGGAAGTGGGAAGAAGGACCTCAAAGGAGGAATGCTTTGTATGTGCACTCCTACCTTATGGGGGAAGTCTAAAATGTTCATAGCTATTGAAATAGATGTCCAGACAGCACATAGTCTTTCACACATAGCACTCTGTCGTACAAGGGGTCAGTTCATGGGCCGAGATGCCTATTTCAAATGGGCAACTGAATGGACAGATCCAGGCGAAGATGATTAAATTCAGGACACGAAAGAAAGAAATAGGGGGCACACTAAGAATCACGTGATCATATACGAAAAGCCTAGAGTGAAAGGAGCTGGAATCAGATGGGAAGTAAACAGAAGACTTGAGAGTCTTGGAAAATCTGCAGAAGAAATTCGTAGATGGAAGAACAGAGGCCAGATGCAGATTTGCGGATCGGTATTATCACCTGAAGGATGGGAAGATGGAGTGGTAATCTGCAGAGCCAGGGTGGTCATTGGTTATGAACCAACCATTGACCTAGTGCAGAATGGATGCAAGCCTCTATGGCCAAGACTTGCTAAACTACTGACCTGGGTTGAAGATAGAGGAGAACCCTTGCAGATAGTGCCTTTGGAGAGTGCAAAGCTGTGCTTTAGAAACAATGGCACAAGAAAAGTTGGAGAGAATCAGAACTGTGATCGAATCTTTGATGTACCAGGAATGAAACTTGGAACAGCAGTAATTATGGATCACTACTGGGCTTGTGGATCCAGAGCGTATATGAAGTTACCCAAAGATTGGGGATTGAGGATGATGCTCACTGGTGAGTGTTCATGTTCCAGCGTTGGTGATTCCTAAAAGTGACTTGAGTCTTGACAGTTTCCTGAAAGCAGATACTCACCTGAGGAAGAAGAGATCTGTGGAGCTGATGAATAGAATGAAGAGAGGGAACTATTTCTCAGCCAAGTGAATAGAAGCTTTTGACTCCATCCTGTATAAGCACAGACTGTTCAGCCAGACTTTGTCGGTATTCACGATGATCTTCATGCCGAGAATCCAGGTTGGAGCAAATACCAAATGGCTGCAGATTACCAGATGGGAATTGCTGCAGACAATCATCACTACCATAAAGGGATTCAATTCTCTCAGAGAAGAGAAGAGATGAGAGCCATACGATTGATGACTCTTCAGACCTAGATACGTCCTGGACATGATCACAGCTCTGGATGGAGGTGTTTGTGCAAACATTGGAGAATCATGTTGCACGTTCACACCCTCTCACGATGACGAGAATGGCACCTTGACAGAGTCCATAGAGATACTGACGAAGCTACACGTCCAGATGATAGATTAAGTAGAAGATATTGCTGATGGTAGCTGGTTTGTATCGCTCTTTTCTTGGGTTCCACAGTGGATGGCAGATATGTTCGAGTTCCTTGGAGCGCTGATCGTGTTGGTGTTGCTTGGATTTTGTGTGATTTAAGATAATAATCGCACAATGCTAAAAGACAGGGAAGAAAGCCATAGGCATGAAAATCATGATCGATGTTGAATCAGGATGGAAGGCCAGAGACTTGACAGATGAAAACATTTGAGAAGGCCAGCATCCATGCACCTGAGGGAACAAAGTTCTTGTATCCAAATAACCATAAGAAGTATGTGGGAAGATGGATTTATTGCACTCCAAGTGGACAGTGCATGCTCATGACTTGGAACAAGGATGAGCATGTGAAATCAGCTAGATGCCTGAAGGTAGTTCTAAAGATATGGATCCCAAAGAAGCATTTCTTCTGAGGAGGATGTCTAGATATGAAGGATGATGGGAGAGTGGTTGATGATTCACCCAGGGGGTGGAGGGGCGGTGTAGAGAAAGAGCCAAGTACCCCTACCTCAACCACTTCACCCATAGTGCCTATATGTTGGAAACCAGAGTGTGAGGCACACGTGCAAAACCATTGAAACTACAGATACCAAGGATAATACTAGAAGCAGGTTCCCATTGAGAAACCATACCTACATACAAGACAGTATGATGGCCATTTGAATGAAAACACAGAAGAAACAGGACAGCTGAATGTAAGAGAAGAATGGTGACGTCACATTAAACAAGACTGACGTACATAGAAGATATGCAGAGACAAGAGAATGCAGATATTCTATAAGGCATAAAGTATCGAATATAAGTGGCATCTTGGGATCAAGATGAAGAAACTTATGCTACAGAACTGATGAACATATGAAGTCATTTTACACGTGTATATGTGCAAAGAAACGCAAGCAGATGAAGTATTCATGAGGCTAGCTGCGGCATGCGCCAACGTATACATATAGGAATGAGTAAGGAATGGAGCTTTCCACTAAATTTATTATACCAGAGCTCGACTAAAGAAAGGAAGGCCTCTCCAGCGTGTCACAGTTGAAAAACAATTGAATTACAGGAGTGAATCTCAGAAAGGCGAGCCTGGATGAGCCAAGAAGCCAAGATCGTATCGGGGTGGATTGAGCAGAAATTGGATACAATCGTGTGAAAGAACAAAACTCCTGTTCAGGTGGCATGGACAAAAACAAGGAAGACGTCAGAAGTCTATTAGAAAATAGTATTTTAAATACAATAGAAGCTCAATTTTGTGTTCTTCAGTCACATGGAAGGATGACGTTGGACGAACATGACAACCACACCTACGCATGAAGGCGGAGCGTTCCTTCACTCCCCTGAATTCTCCAGTGCAAAGAACACTCCAAATGACAAGTTCAAAGTCCTTATTGACATCAGACCACTGAGGTGATGATAAATGATCTGCTAATTGGTGGGAAGCTAGCTCACCATCACCTGGCAGTCCGGTCTGCGTGCTGCTAACATAGGTGGAAAAGTACTGACGGAGGTTAGAGTGCCAACCAATGGTAGGGGGCCGCATGATATTTTGTGCAACCAATTGGACGTCGTGTATTTAGTGACGTTCATAGTGACCTGTTGAAGGGAGGGCTTAGTTGCCCCACCTGATCTTAAGAAGCCCATCACTTTCTCTCACTGTCTCAGACTAGTATGGATCATATACTTAGATGTTCCCTTAGACCCAATTACTTTCTTCACTAGGTTTTTGTAGTTTGCCACGTAGGATGACGTTACTAATGCTTAGGTTGACGTCATCAAAGACGATTTTTGCTATAAAAGAATGCTTTTTTTTAAGATGCATTGAGAATTTATGCGCTTTGATGTCTGTTGTACTCCCTGTTTTAGATAATTGATATTGAAACAGCTATCCTTTTGCCAACTACCGAATCGTTTCTATTATTGATGTTTGAGTAACTTCTGCATCCCCATTCATCTCAAGGGTATTGCTACCTCGTCTTAAAGGGCTGGACGGAACCTCCACTTCAAAATATCATAAGTAAGTGTGTTTTAAGGAAAAGTTGTGAAATGGGAGAGTATTCAGCATTACTTGTACAAAGCAGAGCTGTTTATTCACTAGATACCATATTAAAAGGCTCAGTATTATTTTTAGATCTGTTTATTTTCAGCATAGCAGTTGTGGACTAGGGGTTGGTTGCCTATTGTCTTGAGGATCGGGTTAAAGTAGATATTGAAGAGCGTAAGACACCTGGTCAAACTGTGAATACTGCATAACCTCACTTTGCGTTGGATTGCTAGATTCAGAAAGCAATGCTGTTTCCATGTGCTTCCTTGGATCTTTCTGTTTTTTAAAATCTAGTCTGTTGAACTGAAACTGTAAGCATTATAAACCGTGAATATTAATTTAAAAGAACACAAATGCAAGTAGGCAAGCAGAATTACTTGCAGGTGGCTTGGAGTAGTGCGGAACAGCCTTATCACATCACAGTCCAGCACAAAGGAAGGTCTTGATGTCCTGAGCAAGTGTTACAGAGAGCTCTTATTTTATTTTTCCTGTGAATGGATTCCACTGTCTATGAAAAGCAGCAGATTAATTATTGTTTCAGTGTATTCTGCCCAGAAAACCTTTTTAAAATTCATAGCCCACCTTAGTTTATGTTGAAGACAAAGTTGTTTCAGACCTTGCCATATCCTTTGACACTTTCATTTGAAATGCTAAATTGTCGGAGCATTTTGCCATGTAATCTTTTATTTTGAAATGATTTCCATTAGTCAGTGTGTCATAATGAACGCAGTGCTATTGGGCAAACCAGTGCTTTTCGTGCCTTGAAACACTTGTGTATAGGCGCGTTACAAATGCCATATCATATCATATCATATCACATCAGTAACTCATTTTATCTATCCAGTCTCATTTTCTAAGTCTCACACCAAGGTTATTCCTCAAAAACGGATTGCCACCAAGGCGGACTTGTCCTTTTTAAAACACAAATACACAATTTCCCTCAATCTTTTTTTTTTTTAAATTTCTTTATTGGTTTTTCAACACATATAAACAGTGGTTAGACAATGCAACATGTGTGGATCAAAAACAACATGTCTTAACGTACCCAACCTTCCCGCCCCACCCCCCTCCCACCGAGACCGCAGTGAAGTCCTCAGATATCCTTAGGCACGAGCCGGGCCGGGACTGGCAGTGCTGTTCGAGGCGCCGTCCTGCGTTACTGGGTGGAGAAGTGGCACCGTTAGCGCCACCCATCGGAGTAAGTCTGCGCTGGAGTCCAGCCTTTGTGTTTGGATCGCCGTTTCCCAAGCCGCAGTCTCGGCAGCTATCCATCTCTTGAGGTCGTCCCACCAAAGGGCTTCGCTTGGCCCTCCTGCGCTCTTCCAACCCATGGCTATGCGCCTTTTTGCTGTTATATATATCAAGTCAGTGAGTCTGTTTAGGGGCTTATTCTTGCTGTTTCGCTTGTAACTCCCCAATATGCAGGCTGCTGGTTCATGGATCATCACCTCAATTTCAGCAGTCGCTACTTTTTCTTGTACTCGGGCCCAGAACCTCTGGACTATCGGGCAGCTCCAGAACATGTGGGTCATACCCGCCTCTGGCTCGTGGCATTTGGGACAAGTCTGGATCGTGGCTCCCTTGAACTTTGATATGGCTTGGGGCGTGAGGTAGGCTCTGTTGGTGATGTACAATTGAATAAGTTGGAGGCGAGCATTTCTGGAGACTCTTTTATGGTAATGGGTTATTTCCTCCCATGCTTTGTCCTCAAATTCGAGGCCCATTTCACTCTCCCATCTGCTTTTGCATTTCAGTGTGTCCTTTGTCGTGGTCTGCAGCAGGGCTTCATATATTCTGGAGGTTTCGTGGCCTCCTTCGGCAGTGTCCAGTAATGTTTCGATGGTTTCGTTCTGCGTGAGTTGGTTGACGGCCTCCGGCCATCTCTTCATCAGGGCCTTCATTACTGCTCTGTGGAGCAAGAACTGGCCCGTGGGCAGGCCCGTGGACTCGCTGAGGTCAGTAAACGTCATGAGCTCCTGTTCGTGGGTGAGGTCTCCGAGTACCGCCACCCCATAGGGTTCCCACTGAGTGCGCGTGTCTACATGACCCCATGAAGTTTTCACCATGACGGCCGCAATGGGGATCTGCGGGGAGTATGGGTCTGTTACCCCCACTGCCTTGCAGGCTCGCCTCCAGAGCTGAGTTCCAAGTTTGGCTAGGTAAGGGTGATGTTGTAGAGCCCCTTTCTCGACCCAAAGGAGGTCTCGAAGTAGCAATCGCGGCAGGGCCGGTTGGAGGAGTCGGGTATCAGTGGTGGCTTCATCCGCCATCCAGTGCGTTACGTGCCTCAGTTGACTAGCCAGATAATACAGTTCGAAATTGGGGACTTTCAATCCCCCCTTCTCATAGGGTCTTTGGAGAATGTCTAGTGCCACTCTGTGCCTGCCCCCCTGCCACAGGAATCCTCTACAGAGCTTGTTTAGGTCTCTAAAAAAAGCGGGGGGGATGTTGAAGGGGACGTTAGTAAAGCAGTGTAGTAGGCGTGGAAGCGCTACCATTTTGAGGAGTCCCGCCCGCCCAGCTACAGAGAGAGGGAGCTTCCCCCAAAACTCCATGGATTTTGCGAGAGCGTCCTTTGCCCTTACCGTGTTAAGAATGTGTTCGGTGCTCGGGTTACGGTGTATGGTAACGCCAAGGTATTTAAAGGATGTTGCTTGCCACTGGAGGTCTAGAGGGGGCAGGGATCCGTACTCCCCGCTATGCAGTGCAGCGAGGGGGTAGAGGCAGGACTTATCCCTATTAATCTGTATGCCTGTGTGTGTGTGGAAGCAATCCAATGTCTCCAGGATGTAGGGCAGACGGAGCTCGGGGTCATGTAGGTAGAGCAGCATGTCGTCTGCGTACATGGAGATAAGATGTGACACCCCGTCTAGCTCAATGCCTCCGTCGCCATATTCCTGTCGGAGATATGCGGCCACCGGCTCTGCAGCTATGATATAGAGCATGGGGGATAGGGGGCATCCCTGTCGTGTGCTTCTGTGGAGGGGCCATTTGTCAGAATAAGTCTTGTTGGTGCGCACCCTGGCAGTGGGATTGGTGTAGATCAATTGAGTCCATTTAAGGAAGGCGGGTCCGATCCCCATCCTGGTCATGGTGGCATACAACCATTCCCATCTAACCGAATCGAAGGCCTTGGTGGCGTCAAGTGATGCTACGGCGTATTTCTGGGATTTCCCCTCGGTACTATATATGATGTGGTGTAATCTACGTAGGTTTTCAGTGATAGAACGCCCGGGCACGTAGCCCGTTTGGTCCTGATGGATTAGAAGGGGGATCACTCTGCGTAGTCTATTGGCAAGCAGAGCTGACAGTATTTTGCTGTCTACGTTTAACATAGAGAGAGGTCTATACGACCCGCAATCTGTCCCATCTTTACCAGGCTTTAGTATGGGGATTATTATTGCTTCACTCATGGAGTTCGGGAGGGAGCCTCGCTCGAAAGCCTCGTTATATACTTGTGCAAGCAGGGGGGCGAGGGTCTCCTCATATGTCTTATAGAATTCCCCAGGGAGGCCATCCATGCCCGGCACCTTTCCGGAGGGAAGTGATCTAATTATTGCCTTCACGTCATCAGGGGTAATCGGTTCGTCGAGGGCTTCGGCCAGCTGTGGGTCTAACCTGGGTAACTTAATGCAGTCTAGGGCGTCGTCGATCCCAGTGTCGGATGAGGGAGGGGTCTGGGAATAGAGGTCCCGGTAGAACTCAGAAAAAACTCGGTTAATCTCTGCTTGCGTGTACGCGGTGGTGCCGTCGGGTTTGCGTATGTGGCAAATGGGGGTGCTAGGGGTCTCCCTTTTGTATAGCCAAGCTAAGAGTTTGCCGGGTTTATCTCCCAGGGCGTGTGACCTCTCTCTATGTTTGGCGAAATTTAATTTCCCCAGCATCTCCCAGTGGGATAGACAGGCTTGTCGCAGTTTAATTATTTCCTGTAGACTCTCGGGGGTCACGTCTACCCTGTTCTCCCGCTCCCCCAGCATCTTTTCTGCGTCCACCAGGGAGTTCACAAAGGATCTCAGGGCCCCTCCCCCCGATGCTATCATGTCCCCTCTCATGACCACTTTATATGCCTCCCATGCGGTGCCAATACAATCTACACTGCCTAGATTGTCTTGCCAGTATTCGTCTGTGCTGTCTTGGATGTGATCCCGGAAGGCAGCATCCAGCAGGGCCTCGGCTCGCAGTCTCCACGTGGGGACCGGGGGTCTGGGCGGATATACCTCCCATGTGACTATCAAGGGGGAATGGTCTGATAGTACTCTAGGTAAATACTGTGCATCACGAAAGGTGGCTTGCTGCTCTTGACTGACCAGCATGTAGTCCAGCCTGGTGTGGACTTTATGCGGTGGGGAGAAGAAGGAGTATTCTCGTCGCTCTGGGTCTAGTTCCCTCCACAGATTACAGAGTGATAGTTGGGTCATTAGTTTGGACAATATCTTGGCTGGGGGGGATGGGCGGGAGTGTCTGGCATCGGATCTGTCTTTGAGAGGGTCAAGGGTGCAGTTGTGGTCGCCGCCCCAAATCACAGCACAATTTACATATGGGCCTAGTCTGGGATAAAGGGAGTGGAAGAAGGGAGTGGCATCGTGATTGGGTGCATAAGTGCTAACCAGGCACAGGTCTTTCCCCTCTATCGTACCTTGCACAACTGCCATCCTGCCCTCGTCATCCGTCTTGGTGCTTGTTATCTTGAAGGGGACAGCCGGGTCGATCCAAATCAGGACCCCTCTTGCGTATGAGGAATAGGCGGATCCGATCATGGTCCCTCGCCATGTTTTGGCTAGCGCCTTCAGTTTCTCCTCCATTAGGTGTGTCTCTTGGAGCATAGCGATCCCGACCTTGCAGCGACGCAGGTATGTGTGGATCCGGTGTTGTTTTACGTAACTGTTCATGCCTCTGACGTTCCACGTCATTATTTTTATCGTTTCAGCCATGAGCGTGGTCGTGCCCAATGTTCCCCCACTGACTCAATCGGGGTCCTATTAAAGGTGCATCTGTAGTGAGGTCATTCTGAGGTCTCGGTATTTCTTGTTCAAAAGTCCCAACGTGGGTGTAACTCCCCAGTATCTCCCTCCCCCCTGATAAACTTCCCCAACATAGAACTGGTCCAACGGGGGGATCCCCGTCATGACTGTCCCGTTTCCGCTCCTTGGGACCAAGCATGGTCTTCGGGTGCCCTACGGGCGGGTAATTGTACCCTGAGAAGAGAAAAGAAGACTCCTGGGGGTTGAGGGAGCTGTTGCTTCGGTGTTCCGCGTATTAAGATCAATTCAGCTGCTCAAAGGGCTCAATTTATGTTGCTGCGCGCTTGGGGTAAGAGCCGTTCCTCTGTAGTCGTGGAGAGTGGTTCAGTGCGGCTTGCGTCTTTTATCTTCGATGTCCGGTAATTGCTGCTCGTCCATCCAGTCCCGAGCCAGCGCCGGGGTGTCAAATAGCAGGGTTCTATTTTTATATATCACCTTCAACCTAGAAGGGTACAGAAGCATGTACTTCACTCCGGCAGCTTTCAATCTAGCCTTGGTGTGTATGAACTGAGCTCTGTCCATCTGTACTTGGAAGGTATAATCAGGGTAGATCGCTATCTTGGCAGAGTTCCTCAGGATCTGGCCCCCAGAGCGCGAAAATGCTAGAATGATCTCTCGGTCTCTGTAGTTTAATACTTTAGCTATCATAGGCCTGGGTGGGCCGCCTGGTGGGGGTTTCTTAGCGAGAGATCTATGTGCCCTTTCGATGGAGAAACCCTGTGATAGCTTCTCTGCTCCAATCTCCTGTAGCAGGAGGTTCTCTACGTAGTTGGTGGGGTCTGGGCCCTCGATGCCCTCAGGTACGCCAAGCAGTCGGATGTTATTCCGGCGAGCCCTCCCCTCCGCCTCCTCAGCCCTGTCCTCCAGGTTCTTGACCCTCTGCCGCAGGCCATCCACGTCGTGCAGGAGCTGGGTTTTCGCTTCGGTGTTTTCTCGTACCTGGGTCTCAAGTGCCTCGGTCCTGCCCGCCAGGGAGCGGACGTCCTGGCGTAGGAGGCCCAGGTCTATGGCCACCGCATCAATTTTGTTTACCATTGTCGCCTGGAATAACGTGATAGCCTCCAGAAGTTGGGTGTTGCTGGGTTCGGTTGGTGCTCCAGTAGGGTCCGTCCCCCCACCAGCCGCCGCCGTGCCCGGGCACCCGGGGTCAGGGGATTCGTTGGCTGTATAAGCATCCAGGGTGGTCTGTCGCTGCTTGGACTTAGCTCCCCTTCCCGATGATCTATCCTGGCCAGACATTCCTGTGGTTTGTGGGCTTCAGGCTCCGGGGCGGGTTCCACGGTAGAGGCCTCAGGACGTGGCCCTGGGTGTGGTCTCGGCCTCAATATGTGAGGGCGATAGGTGCGCCCAGTTCCCGGTTGGTGTGCGGTTCTGCACCGCGGGGGGACAGTCGCCAGCTCCCCCAGTCTCCTCGGGGCACTTCCAATCCGCCTCAATGCCAGCGCCGTCTGAAATATAGATGTATTGCGCGGGGAGGGGTGCGGTGTTTGGCCTGGCCCGGGGCAGCACTCTGCCACGTGTGGGGGGGGGCTTCTTTCCTAATGTCTGGCGATGAGGATATGTCCCAGTCGACCCCCTCCTCTCCGGTCAGCGGCCGCGGTCTCACTCGGGTCCCCAGGCAGGTGTAGGGGCCAGGCCCCCAGACAAGGGGGGGGGCCCGCTCGCCTCCGCTTCCACCCCCGGGCCGCCGGGCGGGTCGTCAGCTCGGAGGGCGGACGGCCCCAGTGGGTCCTCCGGTGGGACAAGTCCAGGAGCAGGCGTCCGCACCTCCACTCTCCTCTCTCACCTCAGCGGGCAGGGCCAGTCCGGTCTCCAATCTCGCCAGACACCGCTGCGGGATCAGCGGATGCCCCCAGCTGCTCCAGCCGATGGCGCAGGCCCGGCAGGGCAGGCAGCGCCGATGAACCCCTCCGGCGGGGCTAGTCCGGGTGTGGGGTAGCCAGCGTCCGGTCCCCCGAACTCCACTGGTCTCCGCTGCGGGCCTCTTCAGCCGTCGGTGCGCCCCAGCGGCGCAGGCAGTGCCTCTGCTGCATCCGCTTCCCGCGGGGCTCCTCAACCGCTCTTCGATACTCCTCCGCTTCAGGCGCTGTGAAGGTTCGCCGCCTCTGCAGGGCGCCGGGCCAGCGCAGGCCTCTCTGGGCTTAGCAAGGGGAGGCCGCCATCTTGGCTTCGTGTTACGCGGTTTTTTCCGCAGCCGCGTTCAGGTCTCACGGACTGCAACCTTCGTGTGTGGGGGGTCCCGGAGCCTCCTCCAGGCTTCAGCAATACTCGTGATGCCCCGGCGGGCCCGGATGAGACTTCGGTGTCCCGTGTGGCAGCTTATCTATGTTCATCGAGCGGAGCTCACCGAAGATGCGTCCACTCTACATGGCGGTTAGCCACGCCCCCTCCCTCAATCTTGATGCAGAAATCTGACCGCTATAAAAAGTGCAAAGCCTATGATCTTGTGGTTGTTGCGTTTACATCAGCGAAGCTCGACAGTACCAGATAACACGATACAAGGACACTTTTTGGCTCATCTGACTGATCACTGCACTAATAAACACGTGAATGCATGCCGTCAGTGACATTGAAAAATATGTGTTTAGGATTTATGGGGCAAAAAAGAAATTATGTTGTTTATCAGGTTAATCCACAGTGGAATTTCAACTGTAGAAAGTAATGTCCAATAATTGTACCCTTTGAAAGTATGCATTTTTTTAAGCAAGTGATATCTCGAAGGCAGTAATCTGTGGGCAAGTTTAACTTGTTTTAATAAACTATATTAATGTGCATTTTTACTTTTTTGTTTTTTTCCAATTAAGGTTGGCAATTATTCACTACTCGAAAGATATCCTTGGACGCAGTGCTGATGAATAGAGAGATCTGTATCCATGCGTGGTCTTGCTCCTACTTTATAAACAATGAGAAGCAATGGGTGCCAGGTAAACTTTCATTGACCCCGAGGTGCCTGAAGTTCACAGCTGATAAGACTGGGGAGATTCTGGTGAGCTTCCACCTGTCCTGCATCAGCGAGATAAAGAAGGAGTCTTCCACCTTTATTTTTAGCTCCATCACCATCCTTGAAAAGGGATTAGCCAAGCACTGGTTCAGCTCTCTCTACCCCAACAGAAATGTGGTCTTTAATGTCCTTGAGCACTTTTGGAGGGAGGAGCTGCTGTCTCCTCATGGGACTGGCACCGCCACATCTGCCAGCCAAAGCACGAAGGGGAAGCAGTTGGTTGACTTGGTCTCAGACTCTGAGAAAAGACTGGAGGACACTGCAAGGGTCCTTCATCACCAGGGCGAGCAGTTTGATAACATCATAAAGGGACTGGACAAGATTGAATCACAGATGGATGTAGCAGACAGGTGCGGTTAAGTCTCTTGGCTATAATGGCACATATACTTTAAGAGGGGGAGGGATTTTTGCCTACGATCTATTTTCGCAACTGTAATCTTTTATAATAAGCACTTCGTTATCAAAGTTGTATTCATTAAGCTAGGATCATGTGACTGCTTTCTTTCCTCTTTGCACACCCCATTCGTCATTCCAATGTCCACAAATGCATTTTGGCAAGCAAAGGTAAGACTTCTATCACATTAACTTGTTTCTTAAATACACATTCACACACACTCATACCTTCTTCCATTACAAATAACAGAATATTGCCACTAAACAAACATTTAATCTTGTAAATAAGTTCCTGTGACGTTTCCAGGTGGTTGCCCTTGTGGGCTAGTCCAGGGTTCATCAGCTGCCTCTCCTTCACTTCATACATCCTGTGAACATAGGTATAGTCACCTATACCAATACACACTCTTGTTGCCCAGTTGATCACCATTAACCCACACCATTGCTCATGGATGAACTCTCACTGTTTCACTGGGCGTGGAGGTCTGATGCATGGGTGCCTATTGCTCTGTAATTCATTTGTCACCACTTGAGACAAGGTTCTGATAATCATGAGACCACTTGTGTACACCTCAAATGGCCAAACCAGTGCTTTTCATTTGGCTTTCTTATTTCCTGGCCACTAGTTGCCATCAGACAACATCACACTACCAAACACCTTTGCAATGCATTTGGTGGTAACCTATTTTGAGACCTCTGTTTACACTAACAGGCGGATGACACACAACTATCTTTCAGGCTACCTTCAACTGCCTTCTCCTCCTCGCTCATACCCTGTCCACTAACCAGTCATGGTGTGCTGCAAACAACCTCTGCCTCAACCGCAGTAAGACTGAGATTGTTCGCATTGGGTCCACAGCTCCCATTTTTCCACTTTAATTCTGGCCGGCCTCCCTTGGCCCTGCGCCCGCACCCACCTGCGAGGCTAAAAAACCGAGTCATCTTCGACTCTACTCTCTCCTTCTCCTCTTATATCTCATCTCTAGCTATCAACTACACCTCCTCAGAGGTACTCTACTATTTCTCAATTTCCTCCAGCAGCTCCCTGTCTCTAGATCCTTGGTTCTCTCTAGGCTGGACTATTGCAACAGTCTTTTCCTTAACTTCCCTTCTTCGGCCTTGCACCCTCTGCAACTCATCCAGAACAGAACCACAAGACTTATCCTTGGCCTCAAGCCCAGGGACCACATCTCTCTGGCGCTGAAATCCCTTTACTGGCTCCCCATGGCTGCAAGGATCAAGTTCAAGACCATCTGCATTGTCCACAAGGCTTTCTGGGGCCTGTAACCTACCTACTTGCAACGCTGCCCACCTAAATACTGTCCCTCGCGAGCCCTCCGCTCATCTACCTCCAACCTTCTGCGAGTGAGACGGTTCTCCAAGCAGAGATCTGGAGGGAGATCGTTATCCTCAGCAGGTGCCTTCCTCTGGAATAGCCTCCGTGCCCCCTCCGTCTTGAGCCTGAACTTCTTAAATTCCGTAAAGTCCTCAAGACCTTCCTCTTCTTCTTTTTTTTATTTTTTATTTAAAATGCATATGGTTTATAACTTTAAACCTTACATTTATCAACAATGAAAAATTCTCATTAAAGTAGTTCATACAAAAAAGTTTAACAAATTAATCTGGATTTATCCGATGCAAGACAATTGTCCATGACCAGGCATTAATTGTATCTGGACTGTTTGTCAGAAGCGGATAGCCGCAGTTGTCATTGAAATGTTGTTTCCAGATAAGATGTGTACCCATCGTTCTTTAGGGTCCATGGATTTATTGAATTTCATGTAGAGTGTAGAGACTGCAAGGCGTTTGTCTGCCAAAGCTGGGCATTGCATAAATAAATGGTGTAGACTTTCAATAGTGTCATCCTCCTTGCAATACCTGCATATTTGGTGTCGACAGGTTTTCTGTGCACGTATCCCAAGGATTTGCTGTGTTGGAAATACATTAAGACGCAGCCTCATGAAGGTGTCTCTAATAAGGTGGTCAGGAAACGGCTTGAAATAACGAGGGATCACGTTTAAGGCTCTTACTTCTGTGGTACATTGTAGTGTAAGTTTGTATCCGTTTTTCTCTTTTATTGTTGATATCCAATCGAGTCTTTCAATTTGGAGTTTGGCTCTTTGTGGTCTACAGATTAGGGTTTCAAGTGAAATGTCAAATCTTATCCTTTCTTGGTTAAGAAATTCCTTCCATTTATTCAGAGCCATTGCGTTGATATTTCCAGAGATTGGACGAAGAATATTCAAGGTGGGAATCTGGTCGTTATTGTTTATTTTCCTGAGAAGATCTAGTTGTTTCCACCGTATGATTGATTGGAAGGATTGGAGGCCAAGTTCGAATCGAAATCTAGATGCTAGAATACATTTTCGGAATGGCTAAGACCTTTGTCCAAAAGATTCGCTCCAATTGATCCCATACAGTTGTCGGTAGGTTTATCATTGTCTCTCCGCCATATGTCAAGATGGGTACAACTTTTTGTGTAAAGAAAATTATGATGGGGTCGTGGAGTATTTCCCAAATTTTTTATGTAGTGCTAAGCCCTGACGTGCTAGAGAATGTGCTTTACTTTTCAAGTGGTCAATCCATGGTTGTTCGACAGAGGATTTATTGAGCCAAACCCCTAGATATTTGATTGTTTGAACTTGCTCAATTTTTTCCTTCTGTAGAAAGAATGATGGTGTTTTCTGGGAGAGTCGTTAGTGACATGATCTTGGATTTTCTGGTATTTATTTCCAACTGATTTGTATGCATATATTTTTTAATGTTATTCAGGGCAGTTTGCAGGCCTCTCAGTGTTTTGGCAAAGATTGCAATATCATCAGCATAAAGAATCATAGGAATTGATATTGAGTTTAATTTAGGCGGATTCATTTGTGGAGTAGTTATAGTCTCTTCAAAATCTGAAGTGTACAAATTGTACAGGGCTGCAGCCAGTGGGCAGCCTTGTTTAAGCCCATGCCAGGTTTTAATTGGTTGTGTGACAAGACCACTTTTGTTCAAACGGATCTGCACTTGTGTATTGGAATATAGCAACTTTATTGGTTCCAGTATGTTGTTTGGGCAGCCCCATTTTGATAGTTTGTCCCATAAGATGTTTCTATTAATATTATCGAAGGCGAGATGGAGGTCGATGAAGGCTGCATAGGTCGGAGTACAGGATCTGATGGTTTCATGTTTGAGCAGGTTTAAGCTGAATAAGTTGATATTGGTCCCAACATCCTTAACAGGACCTTCCTCTTCCTCTTCTCCTCTTCCTTCGCTCTCCCTCGACCCTGCTACACTCTAACTCTCTGCTCTCTCCCTCCTCTTCCTTACAGCTTGATAACTGCCCGCCTGGTGTACCTCAGAGTCTCACAGGTCCTGACCCCACCACCCCCCAGTCTTGTCTCACACTTGCCTCAGGGCCTTACACCCACCCACCTTCGAGGCACTTAGAAATAACCCTAGAGAGTGGCTCTCTCTGCACTTACCCCAGTCTCCACTGACTGGGTGCACTTGGACATCCCCCTCTGTTACCGTCTATGCACTTGCACGATCCAAATGCACATGCCTGAAGATTGTCTCTCTGTTCTCCCCTGTATTCTCCCCTTAATTGCACTGGTAAACTGCAGGATCGCCGTCAGGCCTATTTGCTGTGTCTCAACCATTACATGTGCTTTACACACTTACTCTGCCTGTGCAGACTATTATTGTCTCAGAATTTCAAGGACTCTTGAGCAAATGTTGTTTTTCCCCTTGTTCCCACCCTCTTTGAGTGCTTTGAAACACTTTCCTGTGTATAGGAAATATACTTATATAAAATACTAGGCCTGGCTTGTATACCCTGGCTCACTGTCCCACACAAGTCGTATTCAGTGCAACCTATTCTGTCATTGTGTGCTTTGTTCTTCAAACTGGTACATTTTAATTTGGCTTTTATATATTTGTTACCCGTTGGAACTTATTTTCCGTTCTCATCCACATTGAACGTAACATGGATGCCGTCTTGTGGCCATCCAATAGCACAAATGGCTTTACACCTGTACTCTTATGTCCTTATGGAGTGGTACAGTGCAGTCATCACACTTCATGCGCACACCATACTGCCACCCAATATTCCACTGTATGATGTCCTTGACAAATCTGTTGATGGACTCTGCCACACTTTTTCTTTGGTATTGATAGCAAATCAAGAACTATGAAAACAATGCAGAAGAAATTAAGTTAAAATTTAGATTGAATGAATGACTGACGATTAGTGAGACAAGGATAGATATGTGCAGAATACCGCAATTAAAACCTTTGAAGGCACATGTTCTACTAGAGCACAAGTACATGAAATGGAGTGAGAGCCTGTTGAGGGGGCTTGGACGTTGAAAAGATTAGAAGTAAGCAAATTGGTCAAATTGGAACCATGAATTAGGCTTTCTTGAAGCCTAAATCAGCCAGTCACAAGAGCAACCATAACTAGTGCCACCACCATGCACTGCTAAGACTAACACCCAGGACATCAAAGATTACATCACAAATGTCATTGATGACATCACATATCTGGTCCACTTGTTTTTGTTCACTGACATATCTAGGCCAGGTGGTTTTGTTCACTGACAGTCAGAATATTAAAATTCAAAAGGGGCTGTATATCTAGACGTTAACCATGTCATATTTTCTTAATGTACTTTCCTTAAGGTTTGGTCTCAGCTCATGGTGCACATACATGGGGCAATAGGCAGGCCTCAAACACATGATTCATTTGTATACATGAAGATAAACTTTAATGCTATTAACATTTTCTCATGATGCTGTTTCTTTCTTCCTTACTTTAGTTTCCCTGTATGTGCCTCTGATGTGTATGCATTGTGGGTCTTCATATGTATTGTTTGTACTAGCACAAGTGTGTAGTAAGTCTTGAATTGTCAGCCAGTTAGTACATGTTTAACATGACACAATCACACCTGACATCTTGTTACCAACATTATAAACACAACCCCTTATAGGGACTTTTCATCAACATTTATTTCACATGTGATATCATCAGTGATGTCATCAATGCCATTTGTGGTGTCATCTTTGTCCTGGTTGTTAGTCTTAGCAGTGCACGGTGGTGGCACGAGTTATGGTTGCTTAGCTTACCATAACTGGCGAATTTCAGATGTTTTTCGGTTATACTTGTAACCATAACGTCCCTTTTAACAAAGTTTTGTCAGTGAATTTTATAGGTTTTTATTGGTGCAACTTAACCATAACGTCTCTTTTAAAAAAGCTTTTTTCAGAGAATTTCATGAGTTTTTACCAGTGCATGATAATATACTTACCCAATATAGCAACATTCTTGCCCAATTTACAACATTTCACCTTAAAACTCGGGATATATGCCGGTAGTAGAGAAACTCCCAGAACCACCCTTGTTTTTGCATATTAAGTAGCTTTGGGTTTTCACCCTAAATTACTAGGATAATCAAGACGTGAAACCTTTGCTCACTGTTCTTAGAGAGGCAGAGCTCCACCTCACTGACGAGGCCCAACCAGGCAGAAACACGTGTCTGGGGTTGCTGTTGGTCCTCTTGTTCAGAAGAGAATTGCCAGGCATTTCAGTGCTGGACTGCCCTTGGGCAGTACAAAGGCTGATATGTAGTGGACATTTCTCTTCTATGAAAGGATGGTGAGCTAAAGACTCTGGTTGAGACTCTAACCCGGGATATAGGCCGGTACTAGAGAAACTCCCAGAACCCCCCTTGTTTTTACCTTAAAACTCTGTCATTTCCCACCTTCTAGCATCATTTTTTAACACTTCTATACTTTCCACAAACGTCTGACATCATCGCGGACCTTCCGTACAGTGCCACGTGGTCATGCGCTCGCGTGCGGCATGATGACGTGTCCATGAATGCGTTTGCACTTCGTGTTCGGGTACTTGCATCGAGGACAGTTTGGAACTGCATTTTCTACTGATCTAGGACCTTTCAAGCTCAAAATGTACCCTTGCACAGCTCCTACACCTATTCTTACTCATTATCCATTAGCAATCTAATCCAAGGCACATACTTGGAAGAATAGTAGAAAAACTGCTATTTATCTTAAATGGTTAAGTTGCTAAACTCATAGGAAGAGCACTTTTTCGGCGGCTTATAACTTTGCTTCCCGTGGAGGAATCCTCACCAAACTTTGCAAAAAAAGTATATGGCCGGCTCTGAATTATTTGTTTTTTTTCTCCATAGACTGAATGGGGAAAAACTTTGCACACTGCTACAGCCCGAAAGGCTGGATGGATTTTCACCAAATTTGCAGCAAGAGCGGGGGCTTGGGTCAGAAAGTGTGCTTTTGTGTGTTTGGTGGAAATCTGACCAGTAATTTATTTGCAAAACACTGAAATGTACGTCCCCAAAAATTAGTGATATCTGGGTCCGCTCCGCAGACCCATTTCCCTGTTCGCTCCGCGAACAAAGTCTCATTGGGCTGCGTTACGCCGTGATGTCGGCGAATATTGGACGCAGCCAGTGGTTGGCTGGAGGGAAGCGTGCTGTGCGTCAACGTTTTTGGGAAACGCCACCATAGTGTATCGGAGGAAAGTGGTGCGCCGAAAGGCATTGGAAAACATGTTTTGGAAGATCTGCTGGGTGAAAGAGGGCAAAGCGAAGATATTGGCAATGTTTTGTGCAGTAGGCTACAGCTGGCGGTGGTTATGTTGACTTAGTGCGTTTGCTTTGTTTTGCCGTGGTGGGTTTGTGGCGAAATGTTCCAATGCTTGTCTGACTTGGCTTGTAGTGGTTGTGGGTAAGGCGTAGCTTTTTGACTGCATGGCCATGACATGTAGAAAGAGCCTAGGGCTTGGCCACCACCCCCGCAATGTAATGGTTTCATTCATGGGAGAGCAGTGAGGCACTTAGCGGTTAGGTATACGGGTGAGTCTGGTTGCACCATTGCTGCAACAGACCCCATAACGACATGGAGAAATTGAAGTATTGTGTGGTAGCACACTGTTGCGATATGGACCATTCCCGCAGATACTGACATAGACTGCGTTGGTTGTTAGGTGCACAGGCGACTATCATATGTTGCTCAGTGTAGGCAGACTGTATAGGTGATGGGGAGTGCATTGGAGATAATATGAGGATATTTTCAATCAGTGTACTATGTTGTGTTGTGCCTACAATGGTCCTGCTGCCTTGTGTGCATGACTACGGCTCTTGGCCGTAATAGTGTGGGCACTGGTTGGAAGTAGGTGTGAGAAAGTTGATTTTTTTGGGTCAGGTAGTGTAGCTATACGTACTTGTAGGCAGGAAAGCACAGTGGGAAATGTTAGCATGCATGCCTCTATTGCCTTCCAGTGGGTGTGTAGTAGGACTAAGCAAATGGGTGCATGGGCGGAGGCCATAGGCCTCCGCCTCTGTGCTGAAGAGCCTAGGGCTTGGGCACAGCCTTGCTTTACGGAGGGCAGTCAGACATT
Organism: Ambystoma mexicanum; assembly: GCF_040938575.1. Taxonomy (NCBI): domain Eukaryota; kingdom Metazoa; phylum Chordata; class Amphibia; order Caudata; family Ambystomatidae; genus Ambystoma; species Ambystoma mexicanum. Next base: position 170,643,202 of record NC_090924.1, on the reverse strand, counting down.
GGCACATGGAAGGCATTTGTACGCAGGTACTTGCATATACTTTATTGGTGGGCAGTTGTGGAGGCCAGTATCAATTTTTGGTGAGTGCACAGAGACTCCACTGGGGACGAGGAGTGCATTGGAGACACTGTGAGGATATTTGCAGTCAGAGTGCTATGTTGTATTGTCCATACTGGCTTCTGTGCATGGCTGGGGCCCTAGGATTTAACAGGGTGAGCACAGGTTGGAAGTAGGTAACAGAAAGTTGCCTTGATTGGGTTCATTACTGTACCGATGTACTTGTGGACAGAAAAGGTAAGTGCTCACATGTTTCCATGCTGGCCACTGATTGAAATTAGGTTGGAGAATGTAGCATTGTGTGATTTCGTTAGTGTACCCATACGTACCGGTAGTCAGGAAAGGTATGTGGCCACATGGTACCATGAATGCCTTGCATTTTACTGGGTGTGTTGAAGGAGTAGGCTATTGGGTGTATGGGTGGAGGCCATAGGCTTCCGCCTATGTAACCAAGAGTCTAGGCCTTGGGCACAGCCTTGCTTTAGGGAGGGCAGTCGGATATTGGCACATGGAAGGAATTTGTACGGAGGTACTCGCATATACTTTATCGGTGGGCAGTTGTAGAGGTGACTATCATTTTCGGGTGATTGCAGGCAGACTCCATTGGGGATGGGGAGTGCATTGGAGACAAAATTAGGATATTTGCAGTTAGAGTGCTATGTGTTGTGCCTGCAAAACCCCTAATGACTTGTGTGCATGGCTGGGGCCCTTGGACATAAGAGGGTGGCCGCTGGTTGGAAGTAGGTTTTAAAATGTTGCCTTGATTGGCGTCATTACTGTACCAATATGTACCTGTGGACAGGAAAGGTAAGTGGTCACATGTTTCCAGGAATGGCTCCATTGCTTTGCAGTGGGTGTGGCAAAGAAGTAGGCTGTTGCCAATCAAATCGCAAGGAAATGCTGCAATGTATTGGAGTACTGTGATATGGGTATGTGGATTGCACACATATGTACAAAGTGTAGCGTAGGTGTTCGGCAAAATACCTGAAACGCAATGTAGGCATGTATGGGAGGCCTGTGATAATGGTGTGTGATTTGCACATATACGTAGAAAGAGTGCATTCAGTGCAGGTAGAGTGCATTGGGGATGGGGCGTGAATTTTAGGTAGTATGAGGGTATTTGTAGTTGCTGTATGATGGTGTGTTGTGCCGGCAAATGTGTACTGGATTGTGTCCATGGCTAGGGCTATTGGATGTAACAGTTTGGCCACTGGTTGGAGAATGTAGCGTTGTGTGAGTTCGTTGGTGTCCCCATACGTACCGGTAGTCAGGAAAGTTACATGGCCACATGGTAGCATGCATGCCTATATTGCATTTTAGTGGGTGTGTTGAAGGAGTACGCTCTAGGGTGCACGGGTGGAGGCCATAGGCCTCCGCCTATGTACCCAAGAGCGTAGGGCTTGGGCACAGCCTTGTTTTAGGGAGGGCAGTCAGACATTGGCACATGGAAGGAATTCGTACGCAGGTACTGACACACACTTTATCGGTGGGTAGGTGTAGAGGCGACTATCATTTGTAGGTGACTGTAGGCAGACTCCATTAGGGATGGGGAGTGCATTGGAGACAATATGAGGATATTTGCAATCGGAGTGCTATGTTGTATTGTGCCTGCAAAACCAATACTGGCTTGTGTGCATGGCTGGAGCCCTTGCACATAACAGGGTGGGCAATGATTGGAAGTAGGTAACAGAAAGTTGCCTTGATTGGGTTCATTACTGAACCGATATGTACCTGTCGACAGAAAAGTTAAGTCGTGACCTGTTTCCATGAATGGGTCTATTCTTTGCAGTGCGTGTGGCGAAGGAGTAGGCTGTTGATAACAAACCTGCAACGCAACGCTACTATGTATGGGAGTGCTGTGATATTGGTATGTGGATTGCAGACATATGTACAAAGAGTATTTTTACTTTGCCTTAGGTCTTTTGCATAAGTTATTATAAGCATACCTTGTGCCATACAATACACTTGTAAATATGTAAGTGTCGTAAGGTCCGCGCCTTTGCAGAATCACTGTGGAGGACATGGTCCAGTTTGTAAAGGAGCATTGGTGAGGTAAGGCACCATTTGCATTAGGAGTGGTGTGGACATGAACAGAGCTTCTCTTCAGGGAGTGTAGTAAGAAAGTGGGACATGAAAGGATTGTTTTAATGTATAACATTTCCGACATGGCCCATGTACACAGGTACTAACATATAAAGCGTTGTGGGGTAGGTGCGCAGGCGACAACCTTCAGAGGCTATTGGGGATGGGGACTGTATTGCAGATGATATAGGGATTTTTGTAATCTGTGTACCATGCTGTGTTGGGAGTGGCAAGTGCCTACTGCAGTGTATGGATGGCTACGGGCGTTTGACATAACAATGTGGACATTGTTCGGAAGTAGGTTTCAGGATGTTGCCTTCTTTGGGTCAGTTAATCTACTGATATGTAACTCCAGCCTACACTGTTGGAAATATGCATGTCTCCTTTGGTTGCTCACTGTCACAGCATGGTTGTGGAGGACATTTTGCAGTTGGCACACCAGTAGATGTGGCGTGAAGTGACTGCACTTGAATATCGTGAACATCATTTTTGTTATTCACATACTGAGATGCCACAATTAATGTACAGTATGGTATACCTCTCATAATACCCTGTACTTTGAGAGCGAAGGAAGGTAGTGCGACATGACACAAGTTAATAAGCATTACACATGTAAAGTATGGATAATGTACAGTCCAACACACATACATTTGCAGCCAACAACATCATGAACGCCATTAGTTCCAGCCATATACAGGATGGCAGGCCATCTGACTGTTACCTTTGTTTGGCATACTTGTCGAGATGGGCAACGGAAGCGGGTGGAGCTTTTAGTGTGTGCAATTATAATGTGTGCATTGCTTCCGTTAGCTATGCCTGTGTGCCGCATACGCCATTGCTGTAGTCCCTGGCATCAGTGACTTCACTTGTGGACAGTCGTTCCTCATGGCGTGGTCTCCAGATATTGATTTTATGTGCGTGGCAAGCATAGCACACTGTCATGTGAGCACCTAGCTCTGGAAAGGAACAACATATACAAAAGCAAAAGCGGACATGCACACAGAATATACGGTTCCAGAACATTCCATACTTTACGAACAATACAGTGAGTGGTTGGAAGTGCTTTATTTTGCCACAGAATCTAGTTGGTGCATTCACTGCTCTTTTATTTTGCAAACAAAATCCAGTGACTAATGCCGTCTGTGCAATTCTGTACTTCTGTTGTAATCTAGCAAAGTGGGAAAAGGAGTACATAGTGGTGCTTGGTGGCCCGTGTGGAAGAATACATTTTCTTTGAAAGGTAGAGAAGGTAGCATCTGGTGCCTCTGGGATAGCATACAGAGTAAAGGTTTGCAGGTTGATTCGTATAGCAGGAACTGCAAATGGACCGACCAGGCCATATTGGTCGGCCCAGATAATGATGGAAAAGAAATTGCTAATGGTAATCTTCCAATGGTTGGTCCACCAGCCGTCTATTGGAATGTGGAAGGTCTAGCACGCGCAGTAAGGTGCCAGATATCTGAGTAGAAAGAGTAATAAGAGTAGATGTAAGTAGCGGCTATTAGTTGCAGTGTATAGGACACAACTTTGCGGGAAGGATAATGTAGTAATAGCTGCATGCCTGATGGACTATGAACTGTGTATTAGGGCGTAGCGTCATATGTTAACCCACTGCCTTGGTCTTTGGTTTGTAGGTAATACTGTGATTGTACGGCTGCACACAAGAAAATGTATTGCAACCGCTGGGACTAGATGCTGTTTTCATGTTTTTCCTTTTCACAAAAGTTGACAGTGGTAGCGAGTGTAGTTGGACCCACGGCACAATGTGTCTGTGTGTTTGCAAAGAAAGTAATGCAATCCAATACGTAATGGGGGTAACCTCGGATTGCTGGAGAATGGACGAGCTGCTTTGGTAAGAAGTGCGTCAATTAAATGTGAGCTGTAGATGTTTGCTTGCCGTTATAACGTACAGTACACTGAGGGTGCGTAGACGTAGTAATTGTGTGAAAGGGCATACCAAGGGCAGAACAGGGAATTTAGCAGAAGGTGTCGTGCGTTAGTGTACGGTGTGCGTTTCATGTTTGTCTTGCCTTGTATGTCTGCATTTCGATGGGGTGGGGTAAGAATGGCAGCAAAAGAAAGTATGACAGTTGCAATTTACTGGGAATGGTGGAGACACGGCAGTGTAACTGTTTTTTTTTACTGCCGTTACAAAGGTCTGTGTAATGCACAGAGAGCAAGTGAGTGGTAGAGTAAATTGCTAAATATGCATACTGGGGAGCACGTTAATACATGTTTATCGTAATACACATGTGATGGAAGATGTACTTACATATTTTCGGCAAATTCCATGCTTCTATTGGGTGCACGTGAAATTGCAGTGTACGGCGTATGGGATCGTTGCAGACTACCTTTGGTGCACATGGACAGAGGAACTGCAGTGTAAGTTCTGTATCTTTTTTTTTGCTAGACTTCAATACAATATCTGGCCTTGGAGCTAAACATGCTGCCCCCTCAAGGCTGTTTTACAATGAGTGTGTGTCCTGTTGAAGGAGAGGAATGTTAGGTTTCGATTTCCGGAGATGATACAGGAAATGAAGAAAGGGAACAGCCGGCAACGTGTTTCGATTGTTGCATGTATTCACGAATGTTGGTAGTGTCATTACGGTGAAGGTAGTGCAACGTAAAAGTTGATGTGATGGTGCCGTGCAAATGGTCCTGTGAGTGCACAGATGGCAAAATACATGAAATGTGCTTTTACAGTGGGTAAGGACCAGTTGTATGTGAAGTGTGTTAGGAGGAAATGGTGGGTTATGTCAGACTGTGTTCGCTGTTTCAGAAGACGTGGGTGGGTGGGTGGTCCATCGTACGCAGTTTGCTGTCGTGCTGCATGACCTTGTTTGGGGCTACTGTTTAGGAAAGGAAAGCAGTTAGTGTGAACCTTTGTCTAACATTGTCAAGGCGGTTATGGCCTTTAAATGGTGTTTACTTTACACAATATAAAAGGGAAACAGGTGTTTAAAAAGTTATGCAGTAAGGCAGTGGTTGCGATATGGCTGGAGAGCTATGATCTATGCGCTGCAGTGAAATATGGGTTGGATACGTTTCTTGGAAATGGTGTACATAACGATGGATACATAACAATGGAAATGACCTAATGGCCTACACGGTGCCAGTGGAAAGGAAGGAGGCAAATGTTGCAGAAGTTTAGGACAGTTACGTAAGATGTATTGATGCATGCATGAAGTTGTATTGTTCTGATTGTGTAGATTGTAGGGTAGGTTACTGTAGTGTTGTTAATTCAGTGTGTGCACTTATGATAGGCTTAGGTGACCAGTGTACGTAGGAAACAGGTTATGTGTTCTGTGGAAGAAAAAGCTGCCAATGTTAACTGTAGTGGCTAAGGGGTAGGTGGCTGTGTTATGTGTGGGCTTAGTGGTACGTGGATAGATGTTTGTATGTATAGGTCTGCAGTGCAGCAGCAATAGTGGGCAGGGTGTTCAATGTTTAGTGTATGGCTGAAGGCCGTATAATGTAGAGGGCGTAGTGAAGCGTCTAGAGCGTAGGCAGAAGCTGCATAGTGTAATATAGGTGTGCATTGCAAAATGGTGATATTGGTTATGTGTATAGCAGAAAAAGGGTACTTATTGCACTGTGGATATTGTAGAGAAGTATAATAGCATTTGTTGCAGAATTACTGTTTGGATTCAGGAAGGCCTTAACTGTGTTTTGTGTATGTAGTGTAAAATGGTGTGGTACTGGTTGCTGCGTTATCTGTGGGAGAAGAGAAAATAATATGTTAACGCCGGTGTTTTGTTAGTTTGCAGTCCATTACATAGCATACATTTCTTTATTTTGTGGACCCTCATAACGAGTACTTCTAAGTACTATGCTTTGATCCAGTGTACTGTGTAATCAGCGCACTTCCTGTGGTTCTTTGCATAATGATTGGGTCTGTGGGGGAAAAAAAATCCATGCTGGATTAAAAAATAAACTTCGAAATTTCGTTCTTAGTATGGTGCCCAATGAATGATAGTGACGTTTGGAGAGGTTACAGCACTTTTAAAGGTGTACTCTTGAAGTAGGAGGAAATGTAATGGTGTACGATATCTGGATTATACATGTTGGTAGGATGGGTGGCGTTGTACAGCAGGTGGTGATTTGTAAATGTTTTCCTGCTTCCTTTTTGTACCACTGTTTGTTTATGCGTTTGATTGTTGCTGGTGGTTTGCAAGTATTATGACATTGTTCTGTGGTAATGCTGAATTCTGACCGTAGTTACGTGCTTGTTGGCGTAATGTAACTGCTCATAGTTTGGAAGTGTTTGACGCTATGTTTGTAGCACAGTAGCTCTTAAAGGTTGAGTTGGGTAGGTGTATGATGCTGCAAATAACATTGTCTTATTCAGGTTGCAGTTAGATACCAAGTGGCATAGTCTAACTGTTTACAGTGTCCCGTTCGTAAAGGGTATGTAGAGAAGCTTGTGCATTCCTGTGGTTACTTGGACATCTGTGTACATTTTGAAGTGGTACTGTCCAATTACGGATTTACATGGTGGTACGTCCATATGTGCTGGAGTTGTATGACTGTTCTCGGCGAACTCATGACTCATTTGCGTAAGTGGTGATTTTAGAGGTTTCTGAGGATAGTTTTGAACCCTCCTAATTAGCTCTTTCCCTTTCACGTATCCAGTGGAAAATACTGGTACTGTTTCTGTGACTGTACTCCTTGGGTTCATTGGGGATAAAATTGTCCAACACACACTGTAGTGCATTTCATCAATGCTTCCAAGTATGGTACGTTGCTTTAGGAAAACATGTTTTTGTCCATTTACGAAGGTACTGGTTGGTGCTGGGGAGTAAGGTATAGTAGGTTTGTACATCAATGAGTACATTTTGGATTCAAGAATAATAAGTAGGCATTTGCAAGATTTGCAGGTAGTCTGTGCTTTGGACTGATGGAAGTAACGTTGCATTCCCACCATGACGATTGCTTTCTAATATATGCAGTATAGTGGACTCCATTGGTGGAGTCACCTGTGTGGTAGATTATGGCTACAGTTGTGAAGGTTTTTTGCCAAGTGATACCTGTCCATGTGTGAAGGCAGCAAGTTTGCAGTTGTTTTTGGTACCGTCTGCATTTTATCTTAAGAGCATTACTATCACATATTGACTATGTGAGTGTATAGGTAGCGTCGAACGAATTTCAAAATTGCACGACGTACACCACATGCTATGGTTTGCATTTTGCACAAGTTGCTGAAATGGAATGGAGTCAGTTATGTATTGATACATAGACGAAGAATTCATTAGGGACTTGCTCCTGAATGACATTGCTTACAAAGAGTGCATGTATGTTTCCACATATCGGAAATGTGAAAGATTTAATTTATAAGTATGTTTTTTTTCTTTCCAGTATTTGTAGTAAGTACATTAGAAATTCCTGTGGATCTTCTTGTCGGTTTAAAGTGAATTTCACCATTCCAGCACTGAAGTCCAATTCTTGCCTTATTCCTGAGGCACTGTAAATGGTGTCAGGATTATTTACTGCATTTCTGTGAAGGACGAGCATTTGCAAACACAACTGGTCTGCACCATTTAAATAAATGTTTTCAAGAACTGCTGGTATTTGGAATAGAACATTGATTGTTACATTTGCATAGCAATTAGCACGTGTTGTATTGGAAAATTTGAATGGTCCAGGTACTTCTGTGTCTGAGCCCTTTGATGGAAGGGTACGTGGTTTCTTTGCAGAGGCATTTTTTTTGTGGGTGGAGTTGGGTATGGTTTGTCTATTTTACTCCTTTTTGTATTTGCTTTTGGTAGTGGCTGTAGTATCAGTTTCTTTCAATTTCTTTGATGGTAGTGTGCCGAAATCATTTAGTACGTCTGATGGAATGACCCTTCTTTTCAAACCTTTTGTTTTTTTTGAGGAATAGGGCCCATTTTTAGATGGGGTGTGTCCAGTGCACGTAGTCTATTGTAGTCTATGATGCAAGGAATGTCTGTACTGACTGCAGTTGCATCAAAATTAACTAGATGCAGGCCTTCCAGTCTACGTAGATATGACAGTGCTACATAACTCATGCCTTCTTTGACGACTGTGTTGCCAATATCAATCAATGCTAGATCTAAGGTTAGCCCTTGTGATTTCTGAATAGTTACTGCATAAGTTAGCGACAGAGAAAACTGTTCTCTGCGTACATAATTGTCTTTGAAAAGAAGGAACTCACAGTTGTGCGTCCTATATTTTTGATTTCTTAAAGTTTATCAAACTTGATATTTACAAACTGAATGCTGTTGTCCCGTGGGTATGTCTGGAAGCCAACAACTGTACCAAGTGTTCCATTAACTAAACTTTGCTCTACGTCAGTGTTACGCTTTAGCATAACTCTACAGTTGACACATACATTTAAAAATGTTCTCCAAACCAGCTGTGTTTTCCAAGGCTTGTAGTCATGCTATGCCTTGTTGATACATAGGTATTGTCATGCCGTGTACGTCCAGTTTGTCTGTGGCATGAATTTACATTAGTGGTTGTTTTTCTTTTTGCAGCATTGTTGCATTAAATTGTTCACATCTTGCTAGAGTTGGCATTAAGGCAATACAGCTGGCATTTTTCTGAGTTAATTATTCCATGACATCAATAGCACATGTGTTACGGCCGTAAAGCTCATGGATGTGTCTACTATTGAGGGTAGACTGCGCCTCCTTTGATAGTACACCAATCCGTATGTTTTTTAAAATGTTGCCATAGGTGAGGTTTGCAGACTGACGCATGTTTTGAGTTAATTCTCTGTATTGGAAATGTTGCCAAAGATTTACATTCCCGATGCTTCCAAGACTTTTACGGCACTGTTTGTGTCGTAAGGTTTTAAAAATAGGTTCACCTTTGACTGGTATCAATTGAAGGAGATCGCCGAAAACAATGACATGTTTTCCTTCAAGAGTTCTTCATAGTCTGTTTTGAGTATCTATTGCAATCTGAGGCGAATCAAAGCCAACATTAGTTTGGAGACCATGCTCGCCTCATCTATTGGGAGCATTTTCATTTGTTTCAAAACTCTGCGTACCTCCATAGCAGATTGTGGTGAAAGTTTGTTTGTTTTGGTGTTCTACTGGAAGGAGTAGCAATCGGTGTAGAGCGACTCCACCTATGTTGTAGGCAGCCAAACCTGTAGGGGCGGTTATAACCACAGAAAGATTGTTGTTTGCTAATTGTTGGAGGTATTTACTGATTATTTTTTATTAAGAATGTTTTACCTGACCTAGCTTCACCACTTACATACAGCAGTACAGGTTTGTAGTTGTCACATGTGCATGTTTTACTTTGGTGCTGTATACCATGTTCAATGGTTTCACTTACCTCTACAAAAATGTAGCTGTTCATCGTTTAGTTGGGATTTAAGTACTGCCAACTCTTCTCTAGAGTGGTCACACTGAAGCATAATGGTGGTTACCTTCGTCATGGCTAATTCTGCCTCATTTGCTATGAGTGGCTCTCCAAGTGGTTCTTGGCTGCCTGTTTGCGAAGGTTCTCTGCTCTCAGAAGTGTCTACAGTTAGTTGTACTTGAAGTTCTTCTTCTTGTAGGCGTTCATTGTCCAATATGGTTTTGTACTGTGTAAAGTTTTAATCTGTAATTTTACTTTCAGTGGCTTTGAAAGCATCTTCATAGGAGGTGTAGTTGGCTTAATAAATCTTCTTCTTTTCTACATGGTTTGAAAAGTTGCAGTAGAGCCATGTAGTACAGTTCTTTGTTTTCAGGAGTTTTTAAGGACAACTTCATATGATTAATTAGGCTGCATTTGGTAAGTCTGACTAGGCTGCCTTCACAACTTTCCACTCTGTGTCTACCTTTTTTCTCATTTGGTGTAATGTTGTTTTTGTATGCAAAGTTTTGGGCTAAGTTGTTCTTCAAAATGTCCTGGCTGTTGGGATCACTTTTGGCTATTGTTTGTATGTCTTTGTACAATTTAAGTACTCTTGTTCTGGATGCAGCAGGCCCAAGGCTTAGACACACTAGGTTGTCAGATTTCCCATATAAGGATGTGCCGGTTAAGCGGTCAGCGGCTTCGTAGCTACCACATTCTCTATGGGACAGCATTCTATTGCCAAACCTGTACAATTTGTGTGCCAGTGTTTTGTCAGAGGATATGTCATCCCAATAGGTCTTTGAGCTCTGTTTTCTTTGCTTTGGTTAAGTAGGCGGAATTATCTGCAATGTACTGTACATCAACATCGGCATTCCATAAGAGGGCAATAATTGCATTGTAATCATTGATGTACTTTGAAGCTTCGCTCCTTTTTATGCAGTGTGTTTTTAGGAGATTTTCCTTTCACACTGTGTCGAACCGAAGACATGAAGCTGTTTACTTAGCCTGTTGTTGAAACTGGTCTAGGGAAGCCAAAGCAGCATTTGGTGTAGTATTTGCCTCTGTTCTTATATTTGCATCGACAATACTTGCCACACTTGTGTCTTTTGAATTGCAAAATGTGTTCTCGTAGGTCACTATGGGTACTTTCCAAAGGGATTTCGCAAGTGACATATTTGTGAATGAACTGCAAAACAGTTTCATCACTTTCCTCACCAAATTTAGGAGCATTTTTAATCCACAAAAGCATGTGGATGTATGGTGCTCCTCTGGCTTGATATTCTTTTCTCCAAAAGAAGTGTTCCACTTCTCTGATGGGAGGAAGTGCTTTATTGCAAATGAACTGCAGCATGGCAAGGAAGCGATGATGAAAGTAGCGTGAAACATTTACTGGCTCGAGAGAGCACAGCTCTCCTAGTGTTTTCATGTCTACACCTGTTTTGTTTTTGTTTGCTATGCTTAGGAAAGTGTGCAAGTCTTCCCATGCATACTCAGCACAACTTAAAGTGACAAAGAATGTGGGAGGGCCAAGGTTGCGTAGCATACACTGTACATCTGCATGCCGTTGGAACCAGTACCCTTTAGTACCACGTATGTTTGCCAAGAGATTTGTAACACTTGATTGTAAAACTTCGTCCTTCTCTTGCACCTTTTTGAAGTAGTTGTGTAGCAGACATGTCTTGGAAATGGGAACCTGTTTTTAATGTGTGGGCAACTCCATAACATAGCATTGCTAGTTCACTTTCAAAGAGCAGGTGGAATATGTACTCCACGTTCTGTCTAATTCTAGGGTCTTCAGAATACATTCGTAAACAGCAGTGTTCTGATGCTGTTATTTGTGTGCTTCTTTCATCATACCTTCCACCTTTTCCAGTGGGGAAGAGTAGAGGCAAGGCTTGTGCTTCCACACTTTTTTCCCATATACTGATTGGCGCTCCTTTGGCTTGCCGCATTTGATATGTTTCCAGTGCATCGTCTATAGTGTCTTTGGAGTGCAGTGGGTGAACAGTATAGTGGTCTAAAATACTGGAAGCTGCACTAGGATCTATGCCTTGAAATTGGCCACTTGTTGAGGAGTCCTGAATTATTTCGGTTGTTTCTTCAACGTTTATTTCCTTGTAGTATTTGTTTTCTTTAAGGTACTGTAACGCCTCTATACTTTTGTTAAGTCCACTGGGTGTTGCCTTTTTTTTGTCTTTTGTAGGTACACCATTTACCAGGATGATCAAAGATTTGTGTATTGGCCTTTGCACTCAGAGTGTCTACATTTTCTTTGAGCTCTAACGGTAAATATCCTACTTTACCGCAAATGCTTTTCAGTAATTCGGTGGGAGGTAATTTTGCAGTTTTTGGTTGAAGACGTATTATTGCTTGACAGGGGTGCACTGTTTGTATTATAATGCTGTAACAATTATGGACAGGAGACTATGCTCGTTTTGCAATAATCTTTATTATTGCCGTATGGATGATCCGGGAAAAGACAATAACTGAGGTGTGGTACATAACCAACAAACTGAAAGTTCTGGCGGTTGCTTCACCGTGGGGTTTTTCCTTCCCCACTCGCCCTTGTGATAAGGCTGTGGTCCTCTAACTCGGGTTATCTGGGTAGGCCCACCACTCGGGGTTGCCTGCTTGCTCCTCGGTGTCCTGTGAAAATAACAGACAGCCTTGTTTAGAAAAGGCGGGCCTTTATATACTTCCCTTGGTTCAAATCCCCACCAATGAGCAGACGTCTTGCCTAGCTCGTTTGTTATTGGTTGGGAAGGATTGGCCCCGCCCCCCTTAAAACCGGGTTTCCCTGCCGTCCGTTTTGCCTGCCCCTGCAGCATGGAGACTGCTCCTGAAGTGCTTCCATCGGCGGCATCCATGCGGCGCCGGGACTTGGGCACATAGGGGTGACCTCTGATGTCGGGATTCTTGCTCCTCCTCGGCCGGGGGCCGCGGTCTGCATCCTGACAAGGTTCCCGCCCCCTTCCCAGTCCGGGTCGGCGACTCCAGTAAGGTGAGTAGCTAACCCCACCGTAGCGTTCGGCGGGGCCAGTTCCGCTCCTGTCAGGACCGCCGAGTTCGACCGATGTGTGCGAATCGGTGGCTTTTCCCAAGGCCGCTTCCGGCACCTCTTCACACATACTCACCCCGGGATCTGGCCGATCGGGCCAGTGGGAGCATCTGGACAGGTAGTCCGCCACCAGCTGAAATCTGCCTGGCCTATGCAGAGTCAGAAAGTCAAAGGGTTGTAGGGAGAGGAACCAGCGAAGAACCCTCTGGTTGGTATCCTTGTGTCGGGCAAGCCATTGGAGAGGGGCATGGTCCGAGAACAACGTGAACCGACGACCAACCAGATAGTACTTGAGGGATTCAATCGCCCATTTTATGGCCAGGCATTCTTTCTCAATCGTGGAGTACGCCGACTCATGTGGTAGCAATTTACGGCTGATGAAGCAAATGGGCCGCAGTTCCGATTCTTGTTCCTGAGACAGGACTGCGCCCAAGCCCTGGTCCGAGGCATCGGTCTGGAGGAAGAACTGCTTCTGAAAGTCGGGACAACATAATACCGGATCAGATGTGATCCTCTCCTTTAGCAGGTCTATGGCCTTTAGGGCGTCTTTGTTATTGGTCAGGTTTGGGTTCCCTTTGAGTCTTAGCGCATCGGTGAGTGGCGCGGCTATGGCAGAGAAATCGGGAATAAACCTCCTATAATAACCAACGAGCCCCAGAAAAGCCCGTATTTGCTTCCTGTTCACAGGTGTTGGGATGCGATGAATGGCCTCAGTTTTGGACATCTGTGGTTTCAGCATTCCACCCCCGACCATGTGGCCGAGGTACTTTGTTTCGTGAGTTCCCATCGTGGTCTTACTGGGATTGATGTGAAGGCCGGCTACGTGTAGGTCGGCTACCACCTTTTCCAAATGGTTCAGATGATCCTCCCAGGTTTTGCTGTATACGATGATATCGTCAAGGTAGGCCGCTGCATATCCCTCATGCGGTCTTAGGATGATGTCCATAAGTTTTTGGAAGGTGGCTGGTGCCCCATGTAGGCCAAAAGGAAGAACCTTAAACTGATACAGTCCCCTTGGTGTGGAAAAGGCGGTTTTTTCTTTATCCTTGGGTCGCAAAGGGATCTGCCAGTATCCCTTTGTTAGGTCTAGCGTACTCAGGTACCGGGCAGCCCCGAGTCCCTCTAACAACTCGTCCATCCGTGGCATTGGGTATGCTTCGTAACTGGACACGCTGTTCAGCTGCCTGTAGTCCATGCAGAAGCGGATTGAGCCATCAGGTTTAGGGACCAGAACGATGGGCGACGACCAAGCGCTGACTGAAGGCTCAATGATGTCTAGTTGCAACATTTCATCCACCTCCGTGTTTATGATTTGTCTCCGGGCTTCGGGTATCCGGTAGGGTCTGAGCCGTACTACTTGTCCGGGCTCTGTTTTTATCTCATGCTCAAGTAAATTGGTTCTCCCTGGTAGGGTGGAAAAGGATTCTCTGTAGGGTAGTAGCCTATGCATCAGCTCCCTTCTCATGTGTGGCGATAGGGCGTTCCCCCACTGGACGCGGTCCAGCGAACCGGGGTCTGGGTTCGCGGTTTCCAATGTTTCTATGTCTCCGATGGTTCCTAGTGCTGATACCCGGGGTTCATTCCACTCCTTCAACAAGTTAATGTGGTATATTTGATCCGGGTTGGTTCGGTCAGGTTGGTGCACCCTATAGGTCACGGGACTGAGAACATCCGTGATCTCGTACGGGCCTTTCCATCTGGCCAGTAATTTGTTGGCGCTGGTAGGTAAGAGAACGAGTACCTTGTCTCCTGGGCTGAACCTTCTCATTCTGCTCCCTTTATTGTAGTTTTTCTCTTGTATGTTCTGGGCATGAGAAAGGTTGGCTTCCGCCAAAGCACGCAGTGCGCTTAAGTGTTCCTTCAGTTCCTCGGTATATTCGGTTAGGGTCGTTTCTTCGGAGGCTTCCCATTCTTCCTTAACCAGGTCTAGGATAGTTCGGGGTTGTCTCCCGAACAGGAGTTCGAAGGGGGAAAACCCCGTGGAGGATTGGGGTGTGTCTCGAAGGACCATCAGAACAAGAGGTATCGCCCTATCCCAGTTCTGGGCACCTGGTCCTGTCACCCTTTTCAACATTTTCTTTATCGTTTTGTTATATCTTTCGACTAAGCCGTCGGTTTGGGGATGATACACGGATGTTCTTAGCTGCTTGATGTGTAGGCGTTCACACACTTGTCGCAGTAAAGTCGACATGAAATTCGTCCCTTGGTCAGTGATGATTTCTGAGGGTAAGCCAACTCGGGCAAAGAAGGGTATGAGTTGATCACATAGTTGTCTGGCTGACGTCCCTTTAAGGGGAAATGCTTCAGGATAACGTGTAGCGTAGTCGACTATGACCAGCATGTATTTATACCCTCGACTGGCTGGTTCTAATGGACCGACAATGTCCATGCCGATCCTCTGGAATGGTACTGTTATAAGGGGCATTTTTTGTAGAGGAGCTTTGGCTGGTTTTACTCCGCTCGTTAGCTGACAGGTAGGGCATCTTTTGCAGAACTGAGCCACCTCGCCATAAATTCCCGGCCAATAAAACCGTTTGAGTATATTTTGCTGTGTTTTCAGCGAAGCCATGTGGCCTCCACAAGGATGGTTGTGGGCTAATTGCAGCACTATGGGGCGTTGTTTCTTGGGTAAAACCAACTGTTCCTTAACAGTCCCATCATCTGTCTTGTATCTTCGGTACAGTAGACCCTGATGAAGCACAAATCCTGGTCCCCTGGAAAGATCCGGATCCCCTTCCTGTGTAGCCCTCTCCCGGGCTACCTTGAGGGTGTTGTCCGTTAGGGTTTCTGTCCTGATGCTATCTTCATTATCCTCTAGTCTCCAGTCGATTGCTCTAGTCGTATAACAAGCCTGACACCAGTCCATACGGTTTCGTCTCTTTTTATTGAGGGTTCTTGGACTAGGCATGCCCCTTCCCGGTTCTGACTCGGGACATACTTCCCTTCTCCCCTCCATCATCAGTGCCTGGTCAAAGTTAGGTAAATCAGTCCCTATGACTACCGGGGCAGGCAGAGAAGGTAGGACGGCAGCCCTCACGGGTGACAACTCCCCATTAATTTCGATAGCCACATTTTTCATCGGATAAAGTTTTATATCTCCATGAATACATTTAATAGGTACGGACACGTTAAGTAAGTTGGGTTTGCTACTTACATTAGGTGATATGGCGGTTTGCCGGCTGCCGCTGTCAAGTAGACCGCGTGTGGGTCTGCCGTCCACTCGTATGTCCACGATGTAAGGACCGGCTATGCTCTCTTCTTGTAGCGCGTGCAGGTACCCGATATCCATTGGTTCAGCGGATCTTTTCCTGGGACAGAACCGGGCTATGTGGCCCCATTCGTTGCACTCAAAGCACTGCGGTTGCCGATATCCCGGACTGGTCCCAGCGGACTTGTCTTCAATTCCCGACCTCTTCTCGTCTGGCCTCCGAACCGCCTCCTCGGGTTGTCTCCATCTCAACTGTTGTGGTCTGACCCCTTTGGTCAGCGGGGCATCAGTCGTTGGTACTGCTATGCGGGCTGTTATCCCTGTGGGTGGAAACCTGTGGTACCCAGCTTTTTGATATGCAGAGGCAATGTCCACCGCTTCAGTTAGGGAGGGTCTGTGATGTTGCCTCACCCACCTCTGCATTTGTCCTGGTAGGGCTTCTATGAACTGCTCAAGGATAATCTTTTCAAGTATCGGTTGAGTTACGACCGTCGGAGTTGACAGCCATTTTTCCACCAGGTCTTTTATTCGATAATACAGCTGCCGTGGATTTTCCCCAGGTCGTAACTTGGTGTCCCTTAGTTGGATTCGATAGGCCTCTTCATCAAGGCCAAGACGATCCAGTACAGCCGCCTTTATTTCACCATAGGGAGTATTCCCGGTGGGGTTTGCCGCCTGGTAGGCTCCTTGCATGACACCTGACAACAAGGGGGCGACATATTGTCCCCATCGTTCGGGGGGCCACTGTGCGTTCCTGGCTATTCTTTCGAAGCTTGTAAAAAAGAAGGCAGGGTCCTCGCCGTCTTTGTACTTCTGTAGTAATGCGGATGGGACCATTGGTTGTGTCCTAGAGCTAGCCACCAGCTCGGTTAGCTTCGATATAGTGTCATGATGTTTGTCCTGTGCAGTAGTTTGCACCGTGCTTTGTACCTGCAATGCCTGCTGGAAGGCTTGGCGGTCGGCAGCTGCTTGTTGGTTTTGTATCTGAACCAACTGCTGCAGTTGCTGCTGTCCTTCCGACAGCGTTTTTATCAATGCCTCCATCGCGCCGTCGATATCCCACCTTCGTCGCCAGTGTAACAATTATGGACAGGAGACTATGCTCGTTTTGCAATAATCTTTATTATTGCCGTATGGATGATCCGGGAAAAGACAATAACTGAGGTGTGGTACATAACCAACAAACTGAAAGTTCTGGCGGTTGCTTCACCGTGGGGTTTTTCCTTCCCCACTCGCCCTTGTGATAAGGCTGTGGTCCTCTAACTCGGGTTATCTGGGTAGGCCCACCACTCGGGGTTGCCTGCTTGCTCCTCGGTGTCCTGTGAAAATAACAGACAGCCTTGTTTAGAAAAGGCGGGCCTTTATATACTTCCCTTGGTTCAAATCCCCACCAATGAGCAGACGTCTTGCCTAGCTCGTTTGTTATTGGTTGGGAAGGATTGGCCCCGCCCCCCTTAAAACCGGGTTTCCCTGCCGTCCGTTTTGCCTGCCCCTGCAGCATGGAGACTGCTCCTGAAGTGCTTCCATCGGCGGCATCCATGCGGCGCCGGGACTTGGGCACATAGGGGTGACCTCTGATGTCGGGATTCTTGCTCCTCCTTGGCCGGGGGCCGCGGTCTGCATCCTGACAAGGTTCCCGCCCCCTTCCCAGTCCGGGTCGGCGACTCCAGTAAGGTGAGTAGCTAACCCCACCGTAGCGTTCGGCGGGGCCAGTTCCGCTCCTGTCAGGACCGCCGAGTTCGACCGATGTGTGCGAATCGGTGGCTTTTCCCAAGGCCGCTTCCGGCACCTCTTCACAAATGCTCTCATACAAATTAAGCTGCTGCAGTGCGTTTGGTAGTGGAGATAGTTCCAAATTATTACTAATTGCCTGTGAAGGCCTTTGGCTATTGTCAAGTTTTGCAGTGCAGTATATGCACAGTATGGAGGTGTTGGTAATGTCGTACTTGTTTTCTGCAAGAAGGTACAGAGAGAATTCAAACCATTGGGATTCTTCATTGCCTTCTATTTTCTGCATTATATCTACAGTTTTGGTGCTCTTTTTATAGAAAGTTCTACGACAACACACACATACTTGGTTTAGCATTTCAGCAGAAGTGTTTCTGAACTTTTGTATTTCTTTTCTGCATGTGTAATATAAAAGGTTGATAGCTGCACTGTTGTCAGTACTGTTGTTTGAAGATGTTGGAGTGGGTAAGTGCTCTTCAGTTCCACAGTATTTCCTTTGGATGTGCTCAATTTCATTGAGCACTTGTTTAGCTGTACCTTGGAGGAGAATATCATTTAAATGTTGGAGTGCTAAAGCTAGAGTATTTGCATAGTACAGTTTTTACACTAGATTTCCGACTGTTGAATGGTGGGTTGCTAGCATTTTAATAAGGTGGAAGGTGCTTTTGCAAGCTGGTCCAGAAATGCAGGCTAAGGAATGTCCTCATATTCCAGTGTAGTTGCGCACTGGACAGGAGTCCATAGTTTGTAGTATTTTCATTTTTCTTTTATCGTAGCCTTTGACATACTGATTGAGGAATTGCTGCAAATTTTTGATTAGGCATTGGCAAAAGTTGCACATTGATGTGCAAGGCCATTTGTAGGTGAGGCGTGTTGGTTTGGTGGATTGGAGAGTGACATCGAAGTTTGATGGGGATGTTTCTGAAAGCAGTGTTTCCTCTTCCATTATGGTATTGTGTATATTTTCATACCCTCGTCCACTCTGATGTAAGGCAATTTGGTTAGTTTGTTGTTTTTTGTATGATTCTTCATTGAAGTATGGCTCTGTGTTGGTGGTGTGACTCCACTCACCTGTACAGATGTGGCCAAAGTTATATATCGTCACATTGCGTTTGTTTCGAAGAAGTGCTTGCAATTTAGCAATTAATCTTGTTAGTGGTTTCATTCTCTTCAAAATTACTATAAACAATTTCCGCTTCACGCTTATAGCACTGTCTACAAGAGCTTCTGGGATGACTTTTCTGCAGTAGGTTTGGATGGTTGAGTGTGATTTCTGCCCTCTACTTGTAAGGTTCTAAAGGACTCTGTGGTGGAACATGTTTCGTAAAATTACTTTTTTAGAATGCTTGCTTGTGATTACATCATCATTTGTACGTGCTCCCTTAGCAGTAGTGTGCGTTGCACTGTATTTAGTGGTTTTCTTTACATTCTCACATTTTGCCAGATTACCTACACTGTCTTTACTGGTAGATGCATTTGTTTTCCTTAATGACTGAATTACCTCTTCTCCTTCACCTTTCTGTTCACGTTGAGGTTGCAGTGGATGGCTGCTTTTTGTTTTTGTAGGTTGCGTGGCTCTCTTTCTGCGTTGCTTTCTACGGAATTGCCGTTTGGTAGGCATTGTGTAGTAGCTGTTGGCAAAGAAAGGGAAGTGTCGCTGTGCACATTTTCACATGTATATGTGTGCAGTATGCGTCAGTGGGTGAACGGGAGAGTAGGCAGCTATTTAAGTGCAAGTTTGTTGCTGTGCAGTGGAGTGTAAGGTTAGGTTGGGGACACTATGTTAGGATGTGGCCATTATTCTAATGGTGGTGACATAACAAACACTGTAGAGGTGTGATCAGTAACCATGAAGTACATACTGCTGGATGGGCACACATCTATATGCCACAGTACAACAATAGTGCACTCGTTTAGTAAGACATACAAGAGTATGCTGGTATGCTGGTATTGTACTTACTTTGTTGATTGCAGAGAGTATGTTTATTGTAGGCTGTACTTTTAAGTGTACACTCCAGTAGCTTTCCAAAGACTGGTGGGTTGTGCTCCCGTATAAGAAGATGGTAAGAAAATATGTTGGCTAATGACATAGTGCTTACATTTGTAAATTACATTCTTCAGAAATATTGGGGGATGTCTTGGCAGGAAGGCGAAGTGTGCGTTTATACATGGAACATGTGCAATACGAAGGGCGCCTGGAGCATAAGCATTTTTGTTAAGGGAGTAGGTGGGCTATTTGGGAGTTTACTGTAGCACTGGTTATGAAAAACGTGTGTGTATTAGTGTAGGCCTGTTTACTTGACAAATGCAGTACTGCGCATTGTGGAAGGATGAGACACATGTGCGGAATGATGTACAAAACACAATGTTTTTGGCCGTGCGTTTGCATGCAGTTCTTTGCATGTGTATGTTTAGTACGTGAGTGCAGGCATTGATTCTGGGTTTTAATTTGATTATACACATTTACAAATGTTACTGTTGTGAATGAGGCGATAAAACTTTTTTTATTACTTAACTGCTGGTGTTATGTATGACGTGCGGGTGGAAACTGTCGTTATGCTTGAAATGTATGCACTTTGCATAGTTTGGTCAGAAAGGCTGCCTGATGTTTTGTGTGCGATTTGTACAAATTTGCTAGGAGATAGTTTAATGGGGGAAAGCTTTGTACAAATGACTGAATAAAAGAACACAGTAACCTTTTTCATATACCAATGCCTGTTGTGGGCAAATGGAAACTTTGGCATCTCTTACCACTGTAGGAGCGATTTAATGGTAGGTGATCAGAGACATAAGAGTACACATTTTGAGTACGTTATGGATATTTACTCCTAGGTATACTGGTGCTACGCATGCATAGCTCTCAACCTTTCATGGCCCCTGGGCAGGTGAAACACTCTATTTTGTAATTGGTGTGTGAAAGTCCATTGATTCCTATGGGCGTTTAGGGAGCTTGGCGGGTGCGAGAGCTGCCAAGTGGCGGGTGACACCCGCTAAAAGCATGTGAGTTAAGAGGTATGCGCACGTATAACACAGTGGGCACTGTACTGTAGAAATAATAGTAATACCTCCTGGGTGTGGTGATGGGTAGCAATGCTGATGTTTGTGGCTGCAGAACGTGTAGATCGTTGTACAGTACTTTCTCGGGGAGGTGCTTTTGGTTTACAGGATATTTCACCTCTACGTGTGTGAAGGCTGTTATGCACTGTTCATTAGATTTGATAGCATTACATGCACACTTCTTGCATGCAATTGGTGGATGTATATGTAATACTTTAACAGTAGCCAATCAGGGATTGCTGTTGAAAGAGTACTTGAAAGGGAAGAAGGACTGGCCCTGCTTTACTGGGCCGCGGCCCTTGCGGTAGTTGAGGAAATCGCACATGCTACATGCTGTCCTTCGTAATGTGCTTGCTATGGAGATGGGACTACGGTTCAGCGATTCACGTGTATGTTTGCTTTTGTGTTCCATGGTAGGAAGTTCTTTTGTGCTCATGACAACGTTGGTGCTTGTACTGTGACGTTTGTCAGTGGCAGTGAATTTTTGTTCCCCCCCCATTGCAATTGGTAATGTGTTGCAGTATATACAATGTACGCTGCAGACACACGTGTACTAATGTACGGAGCACAAGCCAAGAGCAACCCCTAACAAGGAGCACACAAAAAGGTGTTCCTTTGCACGTCCCTTTAGCAAAATTAGTAAAAAAACACTTTGCACAACTTCTACGAAGACGCCCACTTTCTATGACGCTTAAAATGTCATAGACATAAAACCCCGTACACAGGGCAATATGGTGGCGAAAGCCGCGCCTTTTGGGGGAGCGCACGTGCTACATCCGGGTCTTTTGACAGTGGCTGTAATAGAAATGGGACTGTGCAGGAGTTGTGATTGGTCAATATGAATTTGTGGGTGTGGTGTGTAGCAACAGATTGTGGCAGAACGTCTGTTTTCCAATAGGAGAGGACATGGCTACGGCGACGGGTGTGCCGTTTAGTAGGAAGACTATATGGCTGTTGGGCGACTCGTGGATACATTGGGTACAAGTTTCCGCAGAGCGTTGTGCACTAGCAGCACACCTTGGTTTCAGAATACATGGGATGCAGTGGTGCCACGTGGGTCCTTTTTGTGCCAGTTTGGTGGCGCTTGTTCATGCAGACATTATTGTTCATTGTGGAGGGAACAGTTTAGGGCATGTTACCGGTATTTCACTGCAGTTTGCAATGAAGGAGACATTTCAGCAACTTATAGAAATGTCATCACACATTTGTGATGTCATCTTTGATGTCATGGGTGTTAGTCCTTGCAGTGCACAGTGGTAGCGCGAGTTATGGTTGCGTACCATACCATAACTTGCAAATTTCTGGGTTTTTTAGGTTTTACCTGTAACCATAACGTCCCTATAGCAACGTTTTTCCATTGAATTTCATAGGTTTTTTAGTGGTGCAACTTAACCATAATGGCCCTTTTAACAACGTTTTTTTGTTAGTGATATATATATATATAATGGTGTGTGTGTGTGTGTGTGTGTATAGAATCTGGATGTTCGATGACGCATTTTAGCAAACTTGGACCCCGTGAATGGAAGGGTTGAAAGTGTGGCGCATTAGAATAAAAACAGCTGACGGCGAAGGAAGATTTGAGAAGGCTTGCCCAGCCCAGTGTCAAGAGTGAGGGCGGCCAAGAGTCTAGGTATCTACTTGAGGAGATACAATAAATGTGAGAAGCGAGCCAAGCTCCTGTTTGAGGTGTAATGGAAAAACACAAGAAGTGCCAGGTTTTATTCAGCTAATTGTATTAAATGCAACAAAAGAGCTCAAAACACGGTCTGCTGTCACATGGTCAAGTTGGAAATCGACTTTGAGGCGAGCTACACCGAGACCAGAAGATAAGGCCATGCTCTCACTCCCTTTTATTCTCGGGCAAAGTGATCCGAGTTCAAAGCAGTAATTGAATGGCAGACTGCAGGAGTGTGATAGATTTTGGGCTAATTGGATGGGGAGGCATGACCAAGCCAACCCTCCAGCACCTGGAATACTAGCTTGTGTGCTGCTAGCAAGTGGAATATACCACAAGGGTACAAGGGTGCCAACCAATTATAGAAGGCCACGTAGCAAGGAGCCCTATAGTTCGAGAAACCAATAGAACATCGAATGACGCTGTCCACCTGACCTTAGAGATCCAATCAGGATCCCATACCCCTTAGAAAGTATACTTAGATGTTCCCTTTAAGCCTATCATACATCCCCGTAGGTTTTCTTATTTTGACACATAGTATGACGTCAGTGATGTTGAATTGTTAGTATAAAGTTGTGCTTTTTTATGAAATGTTTTGAGAAGTCTTGAGAGAGAGAATGCGGTGTCCTTTGATGTCCATTGTACTCCCTGTTTTAGACAATTACAAATAAAACAGTTAGGTTTTTGCCAACTTCCTGAGCCAAGCCTTTGTATGCATGCTGGAAATTGCTTTGCCGGTCGCCATGGTGACTGTGCTGCAGCATGACGGTACGTCTCTTGGAAACCACGCTTCCCCACGATCACGTGTTACGGAACACAGTAAATCACATGGCAACTTTTTAAACACTGGCGCTACTGCAATCAGGTGCTTCTGATTGTTTCTTTTCCTACGGAAGCTCTGTCGTATCCAGCGTTTTACACGCATTACCTGTTTCCTGTTTCCTCTTCTAGTGATTAATATTTCCTCATATGGATTGACCCCATTTGAATTGAAAACATTACAGAAAGGGTTGTCTTTTGTTCCCAGATACACAAGCAGTTTCTTAAAAGAAAAAAATGATTTTTTCAGACTAACTAGGAAAATGAAGCTGAAATTGTTTTTTGCAACCACAGACATGGCAGCATCACTATATACTTTGAATATTTGGAGATGTCTCCTAAGAGGACATTTCTTCTGCATGTCCAAAATCATGTATTGGAAGAAGTTCAAAAACAAACATTAAAAGTTTTCCAAATATATCATTTAAAAGAAAAAAACTCTAGAGGAAACTTTAACAAAGATGAACAAGAAGTATTAACAAAACTATGGAGTAATGAAAATATAATCTTGAAACCAGCGGATAAGGGCGGTGCATTGGTCATCATGAATCGATTACTCTATAAACAAGAAGTGGAAAGACAACTGCAGGACCGAGAAACTTACCTAGAAGTACCAATTGACCCCACAGAACGAGTCAGAGAATTGATTAAATCCTTTTTGGATGAAGCAGAATCAGAAGGTTGGATTTCGGAAAAAACAAAATTATTTTTGACTAAAAAACACCCAGTCATGCCAGTGCTTTACATATTATCTAAAGTCCATAAGAGTTTGACCGAACCTCCGGGTAGACCCATCATAGCGGCTACTGAGAGTCTCTTAGAACCATTAGCACAATATATAGATCAGGCAATTCAACCGTTAGTACAATCAACAACATCTTATCTCAAAGACACTACTGATTTCTTGTTGAAAATTAAAGATTTAGATGAATCTACAGACGCCATGTTTACCATGGATGTCTGCAGTCTGTACACTAATATCACCCATGAAGCAGGCTTGGAAGCCATGGAATGGTTATTACTGTCATCTCAAAATTGCAGTGCCAACAAATTATGCGTTCTAAGTCCATTGAAAATAGTACTCAAACTTCTTCCGATTTGTAGATACATTTATTTGTACAGATATCGGGCACGTCCATGGGCGCTGCAGTGGCCCCAGGATATGCCAATACATATATGGCATACCTTTAACAAACAGCGGTATTGAATAAACTACAATACAAGGATCAGTTGAGATGTTACTTTCATTTCATTGACGACATCTTTGGAATCTGGAGTGGACCTCAGGAGAATCTTTTGGACATTTTTGGTTACATGAATCAACTAGCTCCAAGAATCAAATGTACAACTTCTACCAGTAAGAATCGCATTCAGTTTCTAGATGTGAAAATTTATAGCAAGAACAATCAATTACATACCACTATTTACAACAAACCTACTGACAGGAATAGTTTACTAATGGCATCCAGCTTTCATCCCAAAACTACCATAGATAGCAATACCTTGCAGTCATTTTTTACGGTACAAAAGAATTATTTCAGAACCAGAAGAATATGAGAATCAAGCGGCAAAGATTCATGAAAAATGTATTGAAAAAGGTTACTCACAAGATTTATTGATTAATTCACGAATCAAGGCTTCATCACAGTCAAGGGAACAACGTCTAGTACCATCAGAAAAACCTGAAAAAGAATCACTGGTTTATGTGACTACGTATTCAGAGCAAAGCTACAAGATCAAAAAAATTCTTACAAAGAACTGGGAGATGCTGAAAATGGACCCGGTCTTGGCACAATTGTTTGAAAATGTTCCAACTTTTGCCTATAGAAAGAGCAAATGTATGAAAGACTTTTTGGTTAAAGCAGAATACGAAATACCAGCGAAAGGATTGAATCAATACAAAGGAACGTTGCCGTGTAACAACTGTCAACATTGCCATAATGTAATCAGAGGATCAACCATTAATCACCCCTACACAGGCAAACAAATCACATTGAATCATACAAGTACCTGTGACACATTGAATGGCATTTATGGTATTAGATGCCCTTGTGGCATCTTCTATGTTGGATTAACATCGAGGAAAGTGAAAACAAGGTGGACTGAACATAAATCAAACATAAGAAATAAATCTATCCATTCACCAGTATCACAACATTTCAATTCCCATAATCACACCATAGCACAGATGAAACTAATTGTTCTTGAACATGTTAAAATCCCAAAACGAGGAGGTGACATTAAGTTACTCTTGAGACAGAAAGAAATTGAATGGATTGATAGGCTTGATTCACTGGAGCCTAGAGGTATGAATAATGAGTTTGACTTGACATGTTATATTTAGTTACTTATTATTTTTGTCTATGGCAAAGTGACAAACTTTTAATGTTTCTCTGCTGTAATTTCTAATGTTATTTCCCAGTCCAAGTCCATGAGCGCATTGAGAGTAAATACCTTCACTAGCCTTGTTATTATGGGTAGCTCAAAACCCCTCCTCCTGGAATCTGAATGGGACCTTGAGTGAATTTCACCAAAACCTGTGGACAATAGTCCATAAAATGTGTAAGATTCTTGTTGTTTTTAACACATGCCATGTGCCACAATGATACATCAAGTATGAGAAAAAAAGGATACAAAATAAAATAAAATGCTACCTACTTGGTGAATGTCCAGAATTTCATACTTGGTGGTCACCATAAATTTCAAACTGTAGGTTGCTGTATTTCAACCAAGGTGGATCTATAAGAGAAACCACCCATGTCCATAAGCTTGAGTATAAACCTTCCAATGAGAATATTCTCTGACATTTGTGAATTTTACTCCTCGACATATGAAAGTCATGTGATCGGGCTCGCGATCACGTGACCTAATTCAAAAGTGAATTATTATTGAGCCTTCATGTCTTAGGGTATGATGGCCCTGTAGAGATATGTGCCACGAGTTAGAAATAACGTTGAAAGGATTTAGTAATCCTATTATACTTACCTGATAAACTCGAGGAGAGTTTGGTGTCATTAGTCACGTGATCAAAATTGCGATCACGTGACATTAGTAGGAAATGCATATAAATCAAAGAGATTGAGAACACAGTACATAAGCTTCACGGCATGATAGCCTGGATGGCACACGCACCACTAGCATAAAAATAATTAAAGGATGCAGCCATTTCAATACATAATCGCTTGATTAACTCCAGGAGTGTCTGAAGTTACGTGTCAAGTGATCGTAATGGCGATCACGTGACACAATTATAAAGCAGTTATAACCGAAGCCCGGGACGGGAGACTGCTCATGCAGCTGTTCTCCCTGTTCCCTGTCTTCGGTGTCGTAGAGAATACATTGAATGGTGAGTACCAAAAGGGCAACATCTTTATTTTTTGTTGGGAGTTGCTAAAGAAGCAGTCTAAATCTTTTTGTTTATACTCAAGCTTATGGACATGGGTGGTTTCTCTTATAGATCCACCTTGGTTGAAGTACAGCAGCCTACAGTTTGAAATTTATGGTGACCACCAAGTATGACATTTTGGACATTCACCAAGTAGGTAGCATTTTATTTTATTTTGTATCCTTTTTTTCTCATACTTGATGTATCATTGTGACACATGGCATGTGTTAAAAACAACAAGAATCTTACACATTTTATGGACTATTGTCCACAGGTTTTGTTGAAATTCACTCAAGGTCCCATTCAGATTCCAGGAGGAGGGGTTTTGAGTTACCCATAATAAAAAGGCTAGTGAAGGTATTTACTCTCAATGCGCACATGGACTTGGACTGGGAAATAACATTAGAAATTACTGATTGAAACCCTTTATCTTTTTTGTCAGATAGGGGACTTTATAAAGTAACATCCATACCCGAAGAAGGGGGCAAAGGACCCCGAAACGCGTCATATGATGTGTTGATCAACTTGCTGATGAACAATATGAAGGAAATATTGTTAGATCAACATAGGATTGTTACTTGATTGTGCTATATATATATTTCTTTGAATGCTTTTTTTGAACCAATCATGAAAATAAATTGACATATATTTTTTTCAAACTACGTTATAACAAAATTGTTTTGTGTTGAATTCTATACTCTGTTTTATTCTGGGAAGTTTTCAATTAAGAGAAACAGGAGACTGTTATGAAAAATCTAATTATGTTATTTGAAAAATATTGTACCTTATAATTATAAAGGTGAATCTACGTCAAGCATCTTTACATGCTATAACATTTTATTGAAGAGTATTTTGTCCTCGCTTGGAGTGACCAGGTTGCCATCTCGTGTTTTTTGAGGTGCTATCCATTTTTCCTCTCCTGAAGACCTCAGGACTCGAATTTTGGATTTCCTATTTGTCTCTGCCCACGGCTTTGTTGCAACCGGATCCACCTCGGACTTTCAAACGGACTGGCTACTGGCTACGTACGTACGCTATCAATTGAACCACCCGGTCTTTGCTTTCTACCGGGTTTATAATTTCTTCACAATTGCAGCCTCGCGTTCTATTCTGAGGCTACTCGGGGGCTCCCATTCTCTTGCGTGTTTGCCATTGCACAATTCCAGCTTTGTATTCCTTCAAGGCTCCAGCTAATGGTTGTGCATTTTCCGCTAACACAATAAGCCTCTTATCTCTTAAGGGGATATCTGAAGTTGTATGCATTGTTAATTCCAACAAACTTCCCGACACTACATTTCTTTCTCCAATATTATGGTGTCCTCCTTTCACTACCTACATTGCAAATAAGTGCACAGAACTTTGTGGACGCTCTGCAGCCTTACCCAGTGCACCAACTCGAGCCTGGAGCGACCCTCGTGCCGTACGGGTTTAGTCCCTTACTAACCTTCCCTCTCCTTGTCGTTTCCTGCTACGGTGACACCTTGGATTGCTTGGACCAACACCTTCCCATTGGGTTAACACGTTTACTATGGTAAGAAGACTGTTAGAGAGGCAATACTCGGGGACTGGGGGGTAGGGATACCACCTTGTCCGTTTCATTGGCCTTCCTTGTTTTTCTAGGGGGACCGAGACGGAATTCCGTCCCACTACCACAGGAGCCTGGGATCTCACACTTGCAGGTTGGTCTGGTTTCATTACAGGCTTATTTAAATACCCTGAAGTATAGTTTCTGATGTATACTTCTTCTAGCCTGGAGTACTCCTGTGCTTCGGATCCCGCGCCCTTTCAAATGATATGCTCATCTAGCTTTTCGCATTCTTGGTAGCTAGTAGGATGTATTTTTGGGAAGGTCTGTTATTGATTTAGCGGTAGCAAATTACTGGTCTCGTCTTTTCTTCATTTTAAGCAGAAGAGGTAACCACCTGATATCACCAGTGTTGGACTTCTCTCTGGTAAGCCATTGTGTTGTATAGTATTGGTTTGTTGCACTCTTGACAGTCGGTTAGTAGGCTTTTAGCGTTTTCGGAACATCGGACATCCTCTGCCATTTAGCCGGAAGATCGCAAAGTTTCCGGTGGAAAGCGGCCGATGTGGAACTCTTGCAAGAAAATCGATATAGGTGGGATGGATCCCTCTTTCACAAAATCCCTCCTGGTTTCCACAGGCGCTGAGCAGACCGAAGGCGACGGTGGCTGATTAGAGGAGGGGACAATCCCGATGTTCTTGAGTTGAAAAGCAGGGGACTGGCAAAAAAAGGGAATGGGGATTGTGGTAAAAGAAATGTAATGGGGGGGTTGATTAATATATGACGAGGAGCGTCAAAGAGCCCAGTGTCCTAGCTCAAGGGGCTATAGAAGGAGTCATTTCAAAACCCAAGTGGGGATTTACGCGGCACATAAACAAGGTTTATGATGGGGAATGATTCAAACTCCAATCGGAGTATTTTAGGTGCTGAGAGAGAAAAGGAGTATTATGATGAGATATATGTAAAGTTGACTAGTCTGTCTGTTTTGT
Organism: Ambystoma mexicanum; assembly: GCF_040938575.1. NCBI lineage: Eukaryota > Metazoa > Chordata > Amphibia > Caudata > Ambystomatidae > Ambystoma > Ambystoma mexicanum. The sequence goes on along the minus strand of NC_090924.1, from coordinate 170,614,305 downwards.
GTATTTTAAAATTGAAAAGAAGTGTCAAGGAACAACAAGAGGAAACTGTGAGGTTAAGGAAGAGAAAAAGTGATCTATCTTTTAGTCATTGTTAGCGCCGACTGAACAGGTAGATTGAAATCATTGAGAAGTAGAGGCTTGATTTAGACGTATTTTGTGTAAATCAATGGTAAGTTTAGACAGTCAATTGAGACTTGTCACAATGGGGGATGTTACTGCACTGATGCACCTGTGCAAGATACTGCAAAAACGCGCACCCAAGCTCAAACAGTATAGTCCGGAATGGGTAAAGGGTACAGCAGACAAAATGTTCATGCCATGGCCACAAGGGGGAATCACTGTCAAAAGCGGTTTTGCAACACATGACCAAATACTTGCACGCTCTGTACACAGGGAAGAAATTGGAGAAAAGGCTAGCTAGTTTAGAGCTCTGGAAAATGTACCAGGAGGAACGGGAAGACCTGCCTCCTGAGGACTGGATGCTTAATCAGTTTAATGAGGAAGGTGCTGAGCCTTCTGCTCCCCTTACCTCACCCGAAGTAAATGGCTATAGTGCTAAAGATGAAGGACTGTTTCCATTGAGGGAATTAAAAGTGGCGACAGGATATAGTAATCAGATACATGAACAGCCTGCTTATAGCAGTGCCGATCGTCCAGTGGAAAGTACGAGAAAAGAGGAGATCTTTAAGGTCTTACAAGAGGTGAAAAGTGAACAACCAAATGTGACCCTAGATATAGACAGAGAGATTGAGAGATGGAAAGGAGAAAAGGAGAAAGCTGACGAGGTAACGCTGGTAGAGAATGAATGGATGGGTGGACAGATATTGCTCAAAATCGATGGGAAGGGTATTGAGGAAGTAAGGAAAAGGGAAGATCAAGACAAACAGGATAAAAAAGACAATGAACGAGAGAAACAATTGAATGAAGATGAGTACAAAAGGAAGAGTAGACAGACGAGAGCAGAAGTATAAGGAGGAGCAGCAAAGAAAGGAAAAAAGGGCAGAGGGGCAAATGAAGTATAAAAACAGGCTAGAAAACAAGAGTGAAGAGGAGGAAGCTCAGAAATTACGGGATAAAAGAATGCAAAGGGAAGAAGAAGAGCAAAGGGAGAATGAATGAAGGGAAGAGAAAAGACAAGAAGAGGAAAGGGATAGACGGGAAGCGAGGAAACGAAGGGAATTAGACAAAGAAATGGAGTGAAAATGGAGACAAATGGAGCGCGATATTGATCGCATTGAGAAAGAGTTAATGGAACCAAATCCAGTAATATCGTGGCGCCACATAGAGAGGTTCCTCCCGTCGTAGGGAGCAACGTCAGGGCCATCTAGGATAACCGTAGAGGATAATTCTGACATAGGGAACATTGGAGATAGGATCGATAGAGCCAATCAAGATATGAGAGCACAAGGCGAATTGGGAAGCAGAGGAAAAGGAGATCGATCTATGGTCGCCCAATCACAAGGTGAAGAAGAAAGCCTGTTTAGTCCTGAGCATAGAGCCTTGTCCTTAGACAGGCTGACCTTAGACAGAGGTGAAAGAGAAGAGAGCCATACTATTTGGGGACTAGATATGTCAGACGAAGAGAGGGAAACCTTCCGTGGGGAGGAGGGAGAAAGTGCATGCGGCCCGAGGGTTGTCTGCAGACAGACAAGGAAGTGAGATGGTCTGATCTAGAGCAATTTAAGGATAGCACGCCAGATCCCATGGTGTACCCACAACGATCTAAAGGACGATCACAGAGCGAGAAGGGAGAATCGCCACCATATGTGAACAGGCTGAGCTCATTGCCAGGTAGAAAGCAATCAGGAACCATTGTCCCTACTATGGATAGGCAGATGATGGGAGCCGGTTGCAGATTTGGGTTCAAACAGTTCCCTTTATTGGAGAAAGGAGGGGCCAGACTGCAGTATATCCCCTGGCCCCGAATGGGCAATGATCATTTAAGGTGTAAACTTCCTAGTTTAACGGCGGTTGTGAGGAAAATGGATTTATGCTCTACAAAAGATGACAGGAGGAAATACTCTAGCCATAGGGGACATTAAGGGTCTCCTATCAGCCATTCTTGTGGAAAGGACTGATGACATTTGGACGAGAGCAGGTTACTATGGCACGGAACACAGCTCAAGACGGAGTGACATTTAATAATTGCAGAGCGGATGATTGGCGAGCACTCAGGGTAAAATATCCTGATACGTCAGATATGGGTGCAATTATGGCACGTAAAATGAAATATGATGAAGATCCACTTGCTTATATTCAAAGTATTCAGGAACGCTGAACTTCGGAAACGAGGGAGCCGTGGGGGAAATCAGTGCCAGTATTTTACCATATTCTGTGTCAGGGATTGCCAGAACAGGTGCAGAGACAGCTAAACAAAAGTAGTGGGAATGGAGGCGAAGCCATGGGCAGAGATACAGTTGACAATCGCGCATCGCTGACGGCTCTTACTAGAGAAAAATAAGAAGGGAGATGCTAGAAAACTTGAGGAAGCCAAGTTAGTACTGAAGAAATTGTCGAAGTACGCCATAGAATGGGTGGTACTGACAAGCGGAGAGGGGCTTTGAATGCAGCAAGCAGTGGGTACATCGCAGGCGAATAATCCACGCCAAGCGGATCAAGGAGGGAATGGGTTCACGCCGAGAGGTAGAGGAAGAGGTGGTTTCCAGAATAATCAGGGTGGTTTTCATAATAACCAAGGCGGGTTGCAGAATATGCAGAATGATAACCAAAATGTGCAAGTAGGTTTTAATCAAGGGGGGGCTAGTCAGAGGAGCTCCTCCTGTATTTGGACATGTGGAATGACAGGCCACATTGCGCAAACATGTGGAAGCCAGGGTGTGAAAGGCTTAATACGGGAGAATTGTGCTAGGAGGGGTTGACGGACAACACCAGGCATTAGGGCAGGAAAAGATTAAAAGGCTGATGACAAGAAGGTGGTTCATAAGGGGATTGATGGACAGCTTATTCAACCAATAGGAAATATGATAGAGAGATTGAGGGTCCTTTAGTCTAATACCCATGTATTGGTTTTTGACAGGAATCAGCTGTGGAAGAGGAAAATGTCAGTTATGAATGGGTGTACTGACAGCTGACGAGTTAAACAATTGAAGAGTTTGTGTGTTAGATGTTGATACAAAGGTTCAAATTCAGCCTCGTTGGGCTATCTTTACAAGTTAAGAGCCAGAAGCTGGTGGTGCTGGGAGAGTTTTCGGCCAGGAGCAGAAGCAGAGGCCAGCCTATCTGCTAAGTGAGGCATTCCGGAAGATTACGAGGTTTGCTGCATGAGACTCCCTCTCAGAGGTTGCTGAGAAGCGGAGGCGGGGCCTAACCAACAGCCGCAGATGGAAGAAATCAGTTGGGAAAGGCGTGTCGAACCTTCCGTCTGACGAGCCAACCGCCGCCTTAGAAGGAAGATGTCATGATGCCTACCTCCAAGGAGCCAGGTCCAACCCAGCAACCCCAGAGGCAGGCATCATTTCCCCCAGGGAAGTGCCAGCGGGCCCAAGCTGGGGCCCTTCGGACACAGTCCTGGTGCCTTAGGCGCCAGGCTCATGTTGGACCCCTGACCTGGCGCCTTAGGCGCCAGGCTCATAAAGCTAGACATGTGTTCAAGTGTTTTAAGGTGCACTTACCTGATGCAGACCATGCTGCTACATCCAGGCCCTCTTGAGGCCTGAATGGAACTACTTTACCTGTGGAACTACTTTCCCCTGGGTGTGGTCGGGGAAGGATACATACCTGATCGGTGGAAGGATACATACCTGGAACTTCTTCCAAAGCTATTTAAACCACGCCCGATCAGCAACTCACGCTTCGCGTTGTTCTGCTCCTCGCAGCTGGACGCTCACCGTGTCAGCTCCTGCATCTGGACTTCAGCCACGCCTGTCAGCATCCTGGGTCACCTGCTAAGAGAGAATTGGAGAGAAAGAAGACTTTACCTGCTAAAGCTGCATCACGGTGACTTCACACCGCCGATCCTGAAAGGGAAGACATCATTTTAAAAGCATTTAGCTACGATCGCTGCAGCGCTGCATTTCACTCACCTTTCCTGGGCACCTCCATCTTCAGCAGCGATCATCCGGATCCGCAGCCACTTCCCAGAGCCTAGAGAGAAAAAGACAAGAACACAAGGTGAGAGAAGGAAGGGAATAGGAAAAGCTCAGTTTCCTTCTAAGACTTACCTGTTGGGTCATTCCCATTTCATTTCGGGTCCTGCCGCTTCCTGGCATTCCGGACCCCGGCCCCTATGGGGAAAAAAGACAAAGACATTGAATGAGCGAATGCAAAGACATTACCCGAACGCTCATCCAGAACTTACCTGTCATTTACTGGAACTGCACGTTTCACTTCGGGTCGGCGCCATATCTCCGGCATTCCGAACCCCGGCCCCTAAGGCGAAAAAGACATAAGCGTTAGCGCTTGCTGCAATAAGACAATGAACATTATTATTAAGCTTGAACTTTTGAACTTGCTACAGAACTCTTACAGCGCCTTACCTGAATAGTCAAGCTTATTTGAACTCCCATCAAACCTCAATCCAGTGAAGTAACTGGGTTTCAACGCGCCCCTGCATCAGAAGCAGGATGGAGAACTCATCCTTCCAGACCCTAAGGTGAGACTTCACGGGGAATCGAGGAAGGGTATCGTGGAGGGTTGGAAGGGAGTGGGAGGCTTGAGCATTATTCCGTCAGTAGGTAATACTCCCTTTTCACGCACAGGGGAATATTCCTGCGAGCCAGTGAGTCCATCTTCAGAGTCCTGCGCTTCACCATAGAAGAAGCATCAGCACTCGAAGCCAGACCTGCGCCTCCGTGGGAATCAGGTGAGCGTGACAGAAGACACCTGGGGGGCGTGGCAGTTCTTCCACTCGCTGCGGCCCGATCGGCTGATGTGCGCTGAACCGTGTTACGGCAGTTGAGAGGGATGGAAGAGATGAACTGAATACAAGCAAATGTGAAAATAAAGCGAAACGGAAGGTCAGGATCCAATCTACGAAAGCTCTGCACTAGCAAAAGAGTTTGGTTGACTTAGAGTAAAGTATTGAATGGGGGAAAGTGCCATAGTAAAACCATAAAGACTCGAGAACATTGTACATGAAGAGTGCCCCATAGAGAGATGATGTGTTGGTGGGAGACTGAGCAAAAAGCCAGCATTTTCAAGAGGACAATAGTACAGAGAAGAGACACAAGTTGAAACAAGTGACAAGAGACAATAAGACTTGAGCCCGGCTATAATACCAATATTTGTTGCATCAGAGGGGCAAAAGCACCACATTAATAATAGACTGTGTTTCCTGCCATCGGAGAAGAGAGTGAAAGGAAGAAGTACTAGAGTTTCTTAGTCTTTGAACAAGTTAAAAGTAAATAAACGCTATAAGTTAAGTTAATACGAGTGTGTTGTCGTTTATCCCACCACGAAATTGTGACACAAGGGTATGTACAAAATTTGCAATTCTCAAGAGGGGGGGACAGCTTATCCTCTAGCATATAGCTCACAAAATATGGATGGGCGACTTGATGTGTTCAGTACTATCGGTGACACCAGACCCCCCAAGAGGAACCAAGGGTTGATGTTACCATAGGAGGCACATCTTTTTCTTTTTTATTAGACACGGTCATGCATACGAGAGGGGAAAATATCCGTTATCGGGAAATGCCATGAATGATCAAGGCTTCTCTGGAGCTACAAGCAGAGTTCGTGTTACTAATGAATTACCTGTCTCTATAGGAGAGTGTGATATTTGTGATATGTCTGTTCCACTATTGTATTCCCGCGCACCATGGGAAGTACCCGGAAGTACTGCTTTGCCGCAGATACTTCTACTTCTCTTGCTGGACTAACTTGTGTGGCGGTACGCTAAGATTCTACTATCTTTAGGCTAACTTCACTGGAGGACTCCTAATTTAATAGTGGCACTATTGTACTGCTAAACTGTTATATTTAATTTTCTATTTCTATTGTATTTAGATCCATCTTGTTATATCTTTGAGAACAAACTGCTGAGGCCCTGCCCCTGCTGACGTTGCCTATATCTGCCAAAACTGCGCGCACCACAGGAAGTACAGAGTTGCCGCTTAGCCGCGAAGCAAGCGGAGAGCGGTGCTCCTTGGTTCTTCCAGTGGTATCACAGGCTGGCCACGCCCCCTGTGTGAGTACATGTGTACCTTATAACCTCTTCTGTGTGCGGGCGTTAGCAATTGTGATCTAGTCATGGCTAAAAGCTATTACACTTGCTATCAGCATGTTTGTGTTTAAAGAGTAAGTACTTGCTGTTTGGCCCAAATAACTAGAACTCCTGACAAGAAGCCTAAAAATGCTGTGATTGCTGAAAGTGCTACGCCCCTAACGCCTTCGCGACCAAAGGGTAAAAGTAAAAAACAATCTAAACCACTGACATCAGACCGTTTTGCAGAGTCGGTACTTTCATTCCCCCTGACCATCAGGCAAAGCAGTCTGAACTTTTAACAAATCCCCATGAAGGCACACTCGGAGAAGACAGCCCGATTATAATTTCAGACTCTACTCATGGCAGGCTTTGCAGGCACGCTGATTGAATGTCTGGAGAGCCCTGGAAAAAAGTGTGAAACACGAATCAGCGCCTACTCCATTAAATGATACTCCTATAACTCCCGCAGTATCTCTGTATTGAATAACTGCCCCCCTCCACCAAAGCTGATTAATAGCAAGCCTTCAGTTCCTCCTTTAGAACCAGCGCATCAAGTTGAAGATGGTCGCCTGTATGTGATTGCGGTACATACCTTTACTCCCCCATCACAACTTTTCTGTGTCTATGCATGTGGACATGATCGAGACTCAAATTGTACAATTACATCAAGTCCTGTTGTCAAAAGTAGTCTATCTCAATCTCCTATAATGTTTGGAAATTCACCGAAGGAATCTCCAGTTCTTTCCTTATTATTTGCTTATCCGACCCTGCAAAATAAAATGCATCTCGTTTCCCTCACTAACACACAACTGCCTCACGCTAAGTGGCATGAATATGGCTCTGAATTCCTTAGCAAGACTCTTTGAGACTCTTGAAGCTAAATTAGATTCACAATCATTGCTTATCAATAAATTACTAGATCGAGAACAGTCCAACTATTCTCTCCATTGTGCTAGCTGCGACATAGATTTGTGACAAAATAGTACAAAATGTATTAATGAACGTAAGCCAACGAAAAAGAAAAAAAGAGCACATTGATCCAGAAGGGTGTTGGTTACCATCTTTTGATCATATCATTCGTCCTATTGACATGGTTGATCTGGAGACGATGTCCACTATGAATGTAATTAACAAATGAAGGTCCCAGTAACACTGCGCCACATTGATGTGAGAATTAAATACCAATTGGTATTTATTTTGAAGATATAGACAGTATATCGGTGCAAGCGCTGAGGATAATATTCACTTATTCTGCCGCCTGTTTTTCTCTCACTATGAATGTAACTCAACCAACTCAGGAGCCAGTATCTCTTTTGACGGACCTCCTCACTGACTAAAAAAAGATCTTATACTATTTTTACCGTACGGAATAAGAATAAAAACAGAAAAGAAACACTCTGTGCAGGGAAAAAAAATAATATGAAATTGCCATCCCTAACCTCTAACGCTACTGCAAAACAATTCTTCAAAGCGATCACGCTCCCTAAAAAGCAAACATTCAGAGCCTCGGCAGCAGTAATAAAGAAATACTCAAAAAATAGCTCAGACAAAAATAGATAACCCGATTAAAATTAATGATTCGGCTTTAACTTAAGCCCTTTAGATCTAATTCCTGCTGCAAATGAGTTTCAAAACAAAGGGGACTCCCAGCCATGTGCAACCATGTGCATTCAGCCAGTATGAAAATGTTCACAGTGGCAAGAGCCCACCAATACCAGGTTGGCTGATGCAGAACAACAGATCTATTGACCAGAGAAGAGCGGATATTTGAAAAACAGTTGATGCCTATATGGCTTCACAACAAGTTCAACCTATGGACATTAATCGTGAGATACAAACAATACTATCTACATGTAATAGTGAGCCCATTCACAGCTGTAACTATAACCATAACTTAAACTATGACAAAAATGTGCTGTTTGTGCCAATGACCCCCCATGAATTCTCCAAAACACAGCCTATTAACGAAAATAACAGGCAAGAAGACAAACGTGTGAAATTCCTCTCTCCACATCATCTTACCATGAGATGTCATGCTGCACCTTGTAGGAATTATGACTTGAATATTGAGTGTTCTGACCATTTTTGCTGACATACCAAGCCTAGAACACTTAAGCTCTTTAGACCTAGATCAAGTGGAATTCCTTAACGAGGACAAAGTTGTCCTTAACTTAATCTGGAAAGAAAAATTGGAGCTCTTTGTCTTGGGCATGGAGAAGATTGTGTAATAGCCTATCCGCCCTTAACGTCCAGGTTGTATTCTAACCATACAATTCCAAGAGTTTCCAATCAACAAACAGCACAAAGCTGTATAAACAGACCAATTTCTTGTCGTTGCTGCAAGGGAAAAGCATAACTCCAAGAAATCACAGCTTCTCAATCTATAACCCTTGCTAGTTGGAATACGAGAGGTTTTACTAATTTACCGGGTAACACTGAAAATCAACTAGATACATATGACATTATCACATTACAAGACACCTGGCTGACTGAAATACCTTTGTGGAATAACCATAACATTTTACTGCACGCGGCCAAGCGTGCCCACAAGGGAAGACCTATGTCTGGCCTCTTAGCTGCTATAAAAACCAGCTCCGTCCTAACGCTTGAACCATGGGCCACACCAAATTTATATATGTAACTAGTCATTATCCAAAACCAGGTTTATTGTATTGCGTTAAATAAGTATCAACTGAAAACCCGCAGGAATCTCAACTGGTCAATTCTTTGTCGATTTATATACAGTGCTTGAGCTAATGAGAATGGTTCTAACCATTGCTCATATGATTCTTCTTGGCGACTTAAACCTACACTGTTTGTCTCGAGACTCTGAGCTAACAGATACTAGAACTTCAGAACCCAAACCTGATTTCTGCTTAAGCAAGCAACTTTTATCTCACAATGGCCAGTCCAAATAAATGGAGTCTTGCAGCAACAATGGGTGACTAATTTCTCAGAATTATATGATTCCCTAAATAACATGCCGAACGTGTTACCAGCTCTTTCACGTAAACACTTTAATCTGCACATCTCAAAAGACGACATCATGTATTTTATACAATAATCTAGTCGTTCAAGAGCTCCAGGCCCGAATGGACTAACAAATGCGATGTTTAAACAACATCTGGAAGCTTGGTCTGCAATCCTATATAACATCTTTGCTCATGTCATTCGCATAAATCAAATACCATCAACCTGGCAGCACTAGGTGATCATACCGATCTTCAAGAAGGGTGATCTGAAAGCACCAGGAAACTATAGGCCAATCACCTTCTCTTGATGCGCCGGGCAAGATTTTTGCCGGTTTTAAGAGATTTTAATGAGTGGACTGTGAGAGTCTTCCTGCGTCAATATCGCAGGGCTCATCAAGCAGGGTGGGGCGGCAAACCCAATACAAACATAAACACTGACACACGGAGAGGATTATAACGCTTATTTATTCTTCTTGAGTTTCTGTTTAACTGTCCTCACCCTGAACCCACATGGCACCCCTAGCCCCGCCTCTAGCCCTAACCCAACATCCCATGTTTACTATTGTGGCCCAAAACAAAGGCTGCCCACATAACTATATCAAAGGGCTGTATAAGTCACGTTGCAACATGACATCTGCCCCCTTTTTGGCGTATCGCATAGTACTCTTCTTCTTCAATCAGTCTTTTGGGTTTTATACAACGTCGCTGGGGCCTTCTGGGGTAAGGGAGTTCTTGGACGAGAGAGCATCCTTTGTGGCACTGTTCTTCTTCTTCAGAATGTTCACTATCCCCTTGGATCCTTCAGCACTGTCACTTGACAGCTCCCATGTTTCAGGTATGCGATTTGGAAGTCTTTTGAATTGAGTTAAGTTTTGTGTTATTTTCACGTTGGTGATCTCCAGTTGCTGTTATCATGTGTCCTTTATTGGCAGTCAAACTAGTATTTCTTGGGCAAAGGTTGAATCTTCCTTACTAGTTCTTTGCTGGCATAACGCTACCTGAACTCCTACAGTCATGTCACACTCCTGTGCTCCTCTTCGAATGTCTGCCCTTCTCTTCATTTTCTCCTTTTGTTCTTCATCACACATTTTGACTCGTTGCTCGAGGGGAGTGATTTGCTCTTGATTCAGTACTTCCGGTAATCTGGTTCTTATGACTTGTCGGACCATGAGGTCAGAGGGGCTGACCTCAGTGGTGCTGTGAGGAATGTGACGATAGTCATGTAGAAATTGATATAGTGCCTGTTCAAAGGGTTTGTTGATCAGGTTGCCCAATTGTAAGGTAGGGTGTTCTTGACGTTGGCCATGAGTCGTTCAAAGATCTGTTTGCTTGAGGCCAATGTCGGGTTATTCTCCGGTGAACGAACCCCATGTATTTTGTGAAGTTTTCAAAGTCATGACTTATAAAAGGTAGTCCATTATCTGATTTCAGGACCTTGGGTGTGCCATAGATAGCATATGGTCCACTGCTGCAATGACGCATGTTGCAGCAGTCGAGTCAATTAGTTGAGCGTCAGGGAATCGAGAATGTTCATCTATGATTACCAGTAAGTATTTCCCGTTTTGTAGTGGTCCAAAAGCATCTACAGCTTCCTCCTCCCATGCACTGTCAGGAAGTGTTGACATCTTTAGGGGATTTGGTTTTGGTGGAGGAGCCACTAGTGCACACAGATCACACCTACCAATAACATCTTAACCCATGGCGTCCAGCTTTGGAAACCATATCTTTTCACGCAGGAGACGTTTTGTAGATGCGATTCCCTGGTGACCTTCGTGTGCTAACGCAACCACCCTTTCACGTAGAGATGACGGGATGATGACCTTAGATCTTTTTAAAATGATGTAGTCCTCAATGACTGTTGACTCAATCTGTGGTGGTTGAGCAGAATTTAGGGCTGCAAACTTCTCTGGATCTGGTTTCATAACTTTCGCAGAGAATGTGTCCAAAGAATCTAAGAGATTATTTTATGAACTTGCACTTTGCCCTATTGAGTGTCATGCCTGCTGTCTCAAGTGCCGTGCACACCTTGTGTAGAGCTGCATCGTGTTCTTCTTTTGACTTGCCAAAAACCAGTACATCATCTGAGTAATTTATATAATTTGGGACATGATGGATGACTTTATGAATTTCTTCTTGGAAAATCTCAGCAGCCTGAGTCTTTTATATTGGAATAAACCCAGATGCGTGACGAAAGTGGTGTTATATCTGGACTCTGGGGCGATTTCAATCTGATGATATCCTTTCGTAAGGTCCAATTTTGAGAAATATTTAGCTCCGTGTAGCAGATGGATCATATTTGTAGTCCGGGGTGCTTGATGTCTTTCTCTTTCAATGGCTTAATTTGCCCTCACATAACCTAATAGACGCATCTGGAGGTTTTTTTGGTACTATGGGTAACACCCATGGAGTTGGGCCAGTGACAGGCTCTATGACCTGTTGCTTTAATAATGTGTTAATTTTGTCTTCCACTTGAGTTTTTATGTTAATAGGTATTCCTCTGTAATGTTGTGCGATAGGTTTTACGTCAATATCGCAGGGCTCATCAAACAGGGTGGGGAGGCAAACCAAATACAAACATAAACACGGACACACAGAGAGGATTATAACGCTTCTTTATTCTTTTTGAGTTACCGTTTAACTGTCATCACCCTGAACCCATGTGACACCCCTAGCCGTGCCCCCAGCCCTAACCCAACGTCCCATATTTACTATTGTGGCCCAAAACAAAGGCTGCCCACATAACGATGTGAGAGGGCTGTATGAGTCACGTTGCAATGTGACATGGACAGCCAGTGCAAATCACTGAGATCGCTTTCAAACAGGTTTCGTCGCAAGATGAGGCACGTCCATAAATTCGACAACCATAACCGCCCTAAAAACACAATGCTTTCTACAAAAACAACCCTTATTTCTAGCGGTTTTTGGATTTTCAAACAGCATTCGAGTTAATATCCAAAGAACTACTCCTAACCAAGTTGGAAAAAGCCAAATGTCCAGCATCTATCGTCATCCTTATTGATTTGTTACATTCATCCACCTCCATTCAAGTTCCGATGGCCTTTTATCTACTTCTATTCCCACCTTTCGAGGCCTCGAGCAGGGGTGCATCCTGGCTTCCGCTCTTTTTAATTTCTTTTTACTAGATATTCAAGATAAGTTTGCCACTATTATACCAGATGCCCGAAACCTGGAGCCCAACCTATACCTTGGCCGCTATACTCAGATGACCTTGTGTTACTTTCGAAAACTCCAAAAGGTCTACAGAGGTTACTTGATGGGTTGGGCTCCTATGCAGACTCAAACCACATGATTATCAATTTAGAAAAAACTAAAATAATATATTGTCATATGAGGTCCACTAAAACCGTACTTAGCAAGCATCGAAACTAAGCTCACTACAGCAATCTCACAGACAAAAGCCATACTACACAAATATGCACATTTTCATGTAACCCAGCAGTAGTATATTATAATCAAAAGGCTGTACCTATTTTGCTATATTGTGCAGAGACCAAACACATTCTTAAACAGGAATTCTGGGATAGATTAGAGGGACCTGCGTCTTAAATATACCACAGTCGCTTCCAGTCTCCATGATACGTTTTAAAATATGTTTGATATCTCTAAATGCAATCTATACATGGAAATGATGTGCCTTCCAGAGGAAATGTATCCTAGCAACAACTCTTAATGTCACTAAACATATTCACGTCCTACCTTCTAAAATCCAAGCACAACTTCCCTAACAAATGGAAGGAGGCGACTTTGAACACTCTTGCTGTTGCAGATATATCACTGAACATGCTGCTAAACAACCCCACTCATGCGAAACTCAAGTTGTACCAAACGGATTGGATTAGCACCCAACAGAGATGCAATACGTACATTGACTTCAAAACCAACCCGTTTGGCAGCAAACAATTCTGCACAATAGCGAGTTACCTAGTGAAAACTCCCTTATTCCAATTTAGAAGTGCCTAATTAAGGTTTAGATTTAACTGATGGCCTACAAAGGACATAATGTCCTGCATTGATATAATTAATAAGAGTAACAATATATGTCGGTTTTGTAAGTGACATGAATTGCCCAAATAATTCAACTGACAACAAACTTGTAACTAGACCAAAAAGGATACACGTAGATTGCAACCATAAAAGGATACAATTAGGATCCTGCGTAGGTATTTCTTCCCCAACTTCACCAGCTGAATCCTCAAGGAAAAACCCTTTCTAATGATTACACCCTCTGCCCGATAGATAACCACAGACAGAACGAGGAATCATTCGAAAGGGCAAAGAACAGAAACAATCTCTGATCTGTGTAATAGAAACAACAGGGTAAGAATATGTCTAATAAGGGTGCCTCTTTATTTCATATCACTAGATTTCCACTAACCTTATTAGGAGTTTTTTGAAGAAAGAAAAGGTCCAGTGCAGTTAATCCACAATGAGAAAACAACGGCAAGGGAAAGGAAGGTTAGTAGGAATCTAATCCCGTACGGAACGAGGGTCGAACTAGAACCGGGTTTGTGCACTCTGGAGAGCGTCCACTAGTTCTGTGCACAAATAATCAACAGAAGCATGTCCTCCTCTTCCAAAACAATGGGTATGATGTTAACGTTTGCCCTGGAAGATCAATTCTCTTCTCTGGGATGTAGTACCAAAACTGTCCTTGAACGTAATGCACAACAAAAGGTTTGGTATTAAGTAATTGAAAGTTCCGAAATTAAACAGCTCCCTTCTATTTGTTACTGGGGAGTCATGATTTTTCACTCTGAGTCAGCTGTTGCAAAACTGGGTGAATGAGAAGTACACGTACCGAGTAAGTTGGTAGCAGTTAAACCGCTATGAAGGTGTGGAAACTGGCGTCTGGTAATGCTGGGGAAGCTTACAGCATGGCTCCGTCTTCACAAGCTTCCATAGAGCGCCAGAGGGACTTGCGTTCTTCTCTGTCGAAAGCACGCCAGGGAAACGGACACGGGAAACCGGCTCCGCCTTCAAAAACCGATCCGGAAAGGATCAGTCGCGGGATACTAGACCGGAGCAACAACCATTAAAGAAACAAGGACACGGTTGTATTTGAACTGCAGTAACGTTAATAATACTTCACTGCGGCTTCAGGAAACACGAACATAAAGCATCAATCAGAAGCGGTGTGTTGTTAGAAAAAGGCATCTAAATACTATAGTCTCGTAATACTATAGTCACGTGACTAACGTCACCACGTGGTTATTGATGCTGTCCGGTAGTCCACGCCGCTTTCCCGGGAGGGCATTGAAAAGCCTCCATCTAGTGTAGAACGGCTTTGCTGTCGTTTTGAAGTCATATTGGTTCTGTCTACTGGATGGTAAGTATTTACCAGAGGAGGGATCGTGAGGCGAGCGAGGCATGACCGTAAGAAAGATAAACAAAGAGAAACGTTACAACACTTAATGACAGAATGTACCATGCTGACAAAAAAAAAACGCTATTTCGATATGAAACGCTTCTTTAGGGATTTCTGAATAATGCTCCCAGCAACTATGTGGTAGCTTATATTTTGCACAAATCTGACTGCAGTTAGAATAGCAACAATTGCATTTTAAGAAGCCCTTGATCTAGATGATAAGCCAAATAAACTCTCCGTATGTAGAATATTATGTGATGATTATGAATGCATAGCAAGTTGTACAGATCCTAATTAAACAGTCTCATTACACAAATGTACATACATAATTAGTTAAAATACACTCAGGTCACCCTTTGCCAAAATGGTCCTAAGATTTATTTTATTTGACCATATTATAAAGGACATGTCAATGGCCCTCATTACAACTTTGCCTGTTGTTTCTGGACCCGCAATGTACAAGTCTGGTGGGCAGGTGCTGTTATTACCGGTGCCAGTGTTTCCATGGTCCCCATTGCCATAGAGTCTACAGGACTCTATGGGAATGGGGAAGAACATATTACCAGCACCTAGCTCTCAGTCTGCCGGGACTTGTAATGTCCTGGTGTTACCAGGAAGCTAGGTGCCGGTAACTGTTTACAAGTCCGGCGGCAACCTGCCGGTTTTACTGACACGGTTACCGCCAGACTTGTAATGAGGTCCAATGACTCTTACACCGTGGTGCTTTAATCTATTGTATAACAGGTTTTATAATGTGTGATTTATATGGTGATCTTTTATAGTGTCTTTTCTTTTTATCCTGTCCTTTGTGTGATGTGACATAGTCTTGTATATTGTAATTGTTATATTATCGTTTTTGTTGTCATTCTTAATCTGTTTTATAATCTGTTTTACACTCCTGTATCTCCTGTATAACAATTTGCACATTTTTAATTTCCATGATTGTTTAATGAAATTGAAAGGTTGAACTAGAGTCAGCCAATAAAAAAAATAAATAACAGAAATTGGATTCAAGGCAGACACTGGTTAATATTCTGGGCCAAGATTTAATGACAAAGCTAAATGACAGTATTGTTCACTGATGAAGGTATAGTGTGTTCCACTCCAGGCATACATTATCTAAACATGGGCAAATTTATAATGGCGTTTATAGGGCAAATGGCTCTGCGAGGAATGCCATTAGAGCCAGAAGTCTTTATGGGGTACGCGTTCTGTTGACATGGCTACCCGGCCTAGTGGGAAAGATTATGAGAATACCTGATGAGTTCTTGTTCAGGCCACAGATACCTATGGACAAAGAGGGGTGACAGACTATTCCCCTAGAGTTACATGCAGCCATGGTGCGAGGGGAATTGGCCATGCTCTAAGGAACCGATGACGAGGGCTGGCCATGAAGAATGGTAATTGCCATTGGTGAAGGGTATAGATTTACTCGCGTCACAGACGAAGATATGTTTAGAGATGATCCATCAGCTGATGAGGTAGTATTCGAGATGAGTATTACATATTGGATCAGAATAGAGAGAAGAGAAATCCCACAGCAAATGGTGATAGTGCGGCAACGTCCAGCATTTTTTGATGAGGTCATGAAAAAGGTGCCAACCTCTTGATGGACTACAGGCCCATATGACCTAGGCTTATTGAAGGGGGTAGGGGAGATTAAGATTAAACTGAAGCCAAGAGCAATTTTACCTAGAGTAAGACAGTACACCATGTCTCGAGAGGCGGATGAGGGCATTTTTAAGACTATATCAGCCATGATGGAACAGGGTATCTTGGTGATGTCAAAGTCACCATGTAATACTGCTGTGTATCCTGTGAATAAATCGAAAGAGGGGTTGTGGAGACTAATTAAGGAATGAGGCCAATTAACCAGATTGTAGAAGCAGAGTTTCCTTTAGTTCCGAATCCTGCAACAATTTTATGTAGTATTCCCACAGAGGCACGATATTTCATGGTGATTGACTTGAAAAATGTGTTTTTCTCAATCCCGTTGCATAAGGACTCCCAAGACCGTATGTCATTTACGTTTCTCCTGACTAAGCTGAAGAGTGCTTCTTTGTCCCAAGGGTACTGTGAGTCTCCATCGATCTTTAATAGGGTCCTGCAGATGGACCTAAGCAATATTGATTTGCAAAGTGTTGTGCTGCAGTACGTAGATGACATTTTAGTTTGTAGCAGGACAGAAGATGAGTGCAGGCAAGATTTGATTCAGATAATGGCTATCCTAGCAGACAAGGGATATACAGTAGACAAGGAGAAGTTGCAATATTGCCAGGAAGAGGTGTTGTGTATATAGGTCATTAAATCTCACATGAGGGGAAAAAAGTCACACCTGTGACTGAGCTGAGGTCATTATGAAAACAGCAAAACCGCACACGATAAAGCAAATGCAGCAGTTTTTGGGACTATGCAACTATGTTTGAGCATGGGTAATTGATTATAGTTCACACACAAGACCCCTTTTGCAGGCTCTGAAGAAAGCCCACATGAATAAGGAAAAAATAGAATGGACTGAGGAAATG
Organism: Ambystoma mexicanum; assembly: GCF_040938575.1. Lineage (NCBI taxonomy): Eukaryota > Metazoa > Chordata > Amphibia > Caudata > Ambystomatidae > Ambystoma > Ambystoma mexicanum. Next base: position 170,597,256 of record NC_090924.1, on the reverse strand, counting down.
GAGGGAGGGTTTGAGGAATTGAAGAAAGCAATTTGTACTGTCCCAGTTTTAGGAACTCCCAATTTTTCCGAGTTCTTAACAGAAATAGTTATGGCAGCAGTGCTTAGACAGAGGACTACACTAGGGTACAAACCTCTGGCATATTATAGTGGGATTCTAGATCGAGTTATGAGAGGACACTTTAGTTGCGAACAATCGCTGGCAGCAGCCGCGTTTGCCATTGAGAAGGCGACCAGCATTGTGATGGAGTGTTCTATGATGTTTGTTGAGCATGCTTTGTTTGCTGTTTTGGAGAAACCTAAGGGTACATTAACATCTCAGAGGGCTTCTGCATATGCGGTAGTTATATCGAATCCAGCAATCAAAATAGTCAGGTGTAAAATAGTGAACCCTGCCACGTTCGTAGCCAAGCAAGTGCATGATTGCTACGAAGAGTTCTACGATGATATCCCAAGAGTGAAGGAGAATGCTCTAGCAGGGGTGGGAGGATCTCTTTATTGACGGGTCTTCAAAAATTGATCAAACTGATGGGGAAAGGCATTCAGGTTCAGCTGTGGTAAGGCACAGAGCTAATGGGGAATTTGAAGTCGTAGCGAGTGCAAGACTACCGTCCCACTTTTCGGCACAAGCAGCAGAATTGATGGCGCTTATTTCTGTGCTCGAGAAACATGAAGGGCAGGAAGTGACAGTGTACAGTGACTCTGCCTATGTGACGTCAACCGTGCACGCAGGGCTAGCACGTTGGAAAAGGAGGGGCTAGCTCAGAGCGGACGGCACACCAGTGCAACACGCAGCATTATTGGACAGGCTTATTAAGACACTACATCTCCCAGCAGCCATTGCAATAGTTAAATGCGCAGCACATACTAAGAGGACTGATTTTTATCTCACGCGGGAACAAAGCCGCAGACGAAGAGGCCAAAGGGTTGCATATTCACTAGGTATTTCTAGTTTTGATACTTCAGATGTAAAAGAAAAAGTGGTCACGATTATGATTGTAAACAAAGGGTTTAATCATTTGTCCAGAACACAGTTGATGGAGGTTCAAGGCAATGCACCACAGGAAGAGAAAGAGTTGTGGACACAGAGGGGGTGTTCTTTATCACCCTCTGAAGCGTTGTGGCGACAGGACAGCACTGGATAGCCAGTGATGCCTGAAGCCTTATTAAGGGTAGCGCTTGAACAGCTGCACTACCCTGTGCATGTAACTAGGGAAAGCCTTGCAGCAGCTATTGCGGAGGACTGGTCTGTACCAAACCTGTTAGAACACATTACCTTTTATGTAGTAAATTGCATCGTATGTCAAAAGTTTACCGCTGGGTACACACTACGAACAATCAGAGGAGTGATTCCTCGTCCAAACGGTCCTTTTCAGCATTTACATATTGAGTATGTTGATATGCTGCAAGTATGTAGTGGATATAGGTATATGATGGTGGTAGTGTGCCCCTTTTCAAGATGGATTGAAGCTGGTCCATGTACACACCCTAATGCCTCTTACGCTGCAAAGGTTTTAGTCTGAGAAGTCTTTCCTTGGTGGGGAAGTATGTGAGGTGATGAGATCCAACAATGGGCCCCATTTTGTTAATGAAGTATTTGAACAGATTAGCCTATTGCTTAGTATAAAAAAAAAAGTTTTCTTCTGCTTATCACCCGCAAGCGAACAGGATATGTGAGAGACCTTCTCAAAGGGAGAATTGCCAAGTTAAAATTGACATTGAAGAAGGGATGGCTGTATTGCCTGCCCCTTGCATTATATGCATTAAGAAATCAGCCCGCATCCGACCACCACCTCACACCCCTCAAGTTAGTAGCAGGAGGGGGAATGAGAACGCCCGTGTCTCCTCCATCGAGGAGAAGTGATGCCCAGACAACTGCAAAATTGTTAGGAAATGAGTTACGTACATATTTGACATGTATGACCGCTAGTATGTCTGTCATTTCAAATCAACTCAAGCATAAGGGGTGTCGGTTTCAGGACACAGATGAAGACCATTCAGCAACCGGATGTGAAAAACTATTACCTGTGCCCGAATTATTTGTTGGAGATCTAGTCCTAGTGCGTAACTTCACAAGGAAGTGGCACAAGTGCCGTTTTAGTGGACCCTTTGTTGTTGAAAATATCATCCCCTCAGTAGTAAAAGTGCAAGAAAGGCGCACCTGAATCCACGTAGGCAACATGAAGCTGAATGCTGGTTAGACCGATGCACCCCCACCCGTTGATTCAGAAGCAAGACAAGAAGAAGTTGTTCAGCACATGCAGACTCGATCAATGACAAGGAAGAAGGATGCTAAGATTGCTGTTTAAATAAATGCAAGTGTGTATTTAGACTGTGGCTCATCCCAGACACTCTTTAAAGATATTTTAGCAGGATGCAAAAATTAAATGTTCTAGAGCCGCAGGAATCTTTGAATTGAACTTTAGAAAGTGTTGATGTGCTAAAAATGGCAATCCATTTTTGAGTATGACGACTGGAAAAGGGAGAGGTTCCCTGATTAATTCCTGACTGAGTTTCTTTTTGATTAAGACTCACGGTTCTATCCAATACTGATGCCCATAGACTACTTATCGTTATCTTTATATATATACTTCGAGTCCATCCTTATCTTGTTCAGTGTAATACTAACATTTGTGTGTGTCTGCAAGATCCTAAGAATCGCCCTGCAACTAGAAGGTTACTTATGGAGATAATTGAGCAGATTCGGCAGCTACCTGAGCATTTAACAAGGCTGTCTGCTAAAAAAGATTGTTTCCTTCCTTAAAGGTAGTACACAGGCACAATGTGGACTGTTGAGAATAATGCAGTTCCAGAAAGTGAGCACAATCCACGATGTATGGAGAGACGCCAGTTGTGGGGTCTCATGTATTGGTGCATAATATATGCGTGTTCAGCATTTATCATTGTTTTTTCTGATTTTGCTCATTCACACTGCATACTTTATTGGTCCCAAAAAGGTAGCGGGCCCCTTGATTCTTACCACTTCAGTGACTTATGCAGAGTTATCTGTTGCAACGAGACCAAGGGCATATGTGGTTATCCCTACACCAGTGACTCATTTAAGGTCACCCATTTCTCTGACCAGTGTTCCGATGATTCCCCCTGTCAGAAGGACACTTACTGATAGATTACATGAACGTTATGCACGCTCCCTCTTTGCAAAAGGGAGACTTAAGAGAAGCGCAAGGGAAGATGATTGAGTTAAATACCTATCTAGACAGTACAGCACATTTGGGGAAGAACATGTGGTATCAACACATGAAAGAGGTGGGAAAAAGTACCTCTGAGGAGAGTTGCTATGTTTGTGACACCTTCCTTATGCTATGGGGAAGTCCAAGATAGTCATAGCTATAGAAATAGAGGTCCAGACAGCTCATTGCTTGACTTACCTTGCACTCTGCCATACAAGAGGTCAGTTCCAGGGTCGAACAGCATCCTTGGTATGGGTGACCGAATAGTCGGCTCCAGAAGAAGATGATTATGTTCAAGATTTGAAGACAAGAGCAAGAGCACACACCAGAGATCATGTGATAAAATACGAACAGCCTGGAATGAAGGGAGCAGAAATCAGATGTGAAATAAATAAAAAGCTCAATTGCCAAGGAAAGACTGATGAAGAAATACGAAGATGCAAGGAGAGAGGCCAGATGCAAATCTGGGGAACAGTGCTTTCCCCAGATCGATGAGAAGAAGGCATACTTGTATGCAGAGCTGTGGCAGTAACAGGACGTCACAAACCAGTTATAGATCGCGTGGAGAAGGGATGCAAACCTCTCTGGGCAAAGCTTGCAAAATTAAGGACATGGGTCGAAGACAAAGGAGGCCCATTGCAGATAGTGCCTCCGGCTAGTGCAGAGCTATTCTTCAGAAATAATGGCTCAAGAAAAGTTGGAGAAAACCAGCAGTGTGGTCGAATCTCCGATGTACCAGGAATGAAGGATGGAACAGTAGTGATAATGGACCACTACTGGGCATACATGAAACTGGATTGGGGAGAACTGTGTTCTATAGTGATTGTTCATGTTCCAGCATTGGTGATTCCGAAGAGTGACCTGAACATTGGAGAATTTCCAAAAGCAGATGCTCACCTGAGGAAAAGGGGATCAGTTGATTCCTCAGTCGAACAAAGAGGGAAAACTACTTCTCAGCTAAATCGATGGAAGCTTTCAATGACATTCCGTACGAACAAAGGTTGTTCTGGTGACGTCAGCGATATTCATGACAATTCTCATGCCAGGGATCCAGACGATAGCGAATGCAAGATGGTTACAGATAACCAGATGGTAGCTCCTGCAAACGATCAACACTACCACAAAGGGATTCAATGCTATCAAGGAAGAGCTGAGAGCCATAAGACTGATGACTCTTCAGAACAGATATGTCCTGGACATGGTTACAGTTATGGATGGAGGTGTTTGTGCCAAAAAAGGAGAATCATGTTGCACAATCTCACGATGAAGAGGATGGACCTTGACAGAGGCCACAAGGATGCTGAGAAAAATGCACGTCAAGATGGAAGATGAAGTAGAAGACATCGCATGTGACAGCTGGTTTGCATCAATCGTCTCATGGGTTCCACAATGGATGGCGAATATCTTCAAGTTTCTTGGAGCCTTGTTGGTGGTGATCATGTTTGGATTCTGTGTGATCAGAATAATAATCACACAATGCAAGAAGACAGCAAAGAAAGCAGTACGAATGAAGATCATGATCGATGTCGAGTCAGTGTTTGGACCCAAAGAGCTGACAGATGAAGAAATCAGAGGCTATGTAAAGGCCGGTATTCATGCACCTGAGGGTACAATGTTCCTGTATCCGAGAAACCACAAGGAGTATGTGGGAAGATGGATTAATGCAGCCCGAATGGACAATGTAGTCTTATGACCTGGAGTGTTGATGAACATGTGAAATCTGCAGGATCTCTTAAAGGAGTTATAAAGATATGGACTCCAAAGAAGCACTTCTTCAGACCAGGATGTCTAGATGTGATGACTGATGTGAGAGTGGTCGATAAATCAACCAGAGGGGGGAGTGTAGAGGAGGAGCCAAGTACCTCTACCGGAAGTCCTGCCCCCATTTTGCCTATATGTTGGCAACCGGAAATTGCGACATGCGCAACACCAGTAATGGTACCTATACTGCGAAAAGTCCTTGAAACAAGGTATCCATTGAGAAAGTCTTCTGAAGGAAGTTTGGGAACAAGTGTGAAGATGAGTGAAAGAGAAGCCTGATGACGTCACATGAAGCAGAAATGATGCACCCAGAAGAGATGACAATGAAGAGAGTACATAGACCTTATAGAATCGGATGGCAAAGGAAAGAATCGAGCAACATTTTGGGAGCAAAATGAAGATTGCACATGTGGAGAAGCACTGAAGAAAATGCAAAGCTGTTTTATAATTGTACAGATGCAGTAACGCAAGTAGACCAAGTAATCGTAAGGCTGGCTACATGTAGTGAACAGACTGCAGGTGGTGCCACCAATATATAGATATATTCTGGATGTTCCCCAACGTATTTTTGCAACTTGGACGCTGTGAATGGAAGGGTTTAAAGTGGTGTTTCACAGTAGAATTAAAAACAGCTGACGGCAAAGGAAGATTCGAGAATGTTTGCCTGGCCCAGTGTCAAGAGTCGGTCTGCCAAGAGCCTGGTTATCTACTCGAGGAGTGTTAGGGAGAATTCTCTTTTTAGGCTGAATTTCCTAACCTAGTGAGTCCCCCATCAGCTTTGCTGGATTTCTGGTTTTTTTTTCCTCCTGCCAAGAGTGAGACTCTTTTTCTCCCACTCTTGGACATGATTTATGGTGTTCCTTTGACTGCTTATGTGTTTTATGGGCTATGGGGTCCTTTACTCCATAGGGTCTCATGTGTTTTTACTATGTGTGTTACACAGCACCCTCCGTGCAGTAACACAGGGGCGTCATAGTGACACCCCACCATAGACTCCATACCCTGGGACTGACTACTGTCTCCCAGGGCATGTAAAGTCACCATTGGCTTTACTAGTCCCAAATTATTAACAGAAACCAGTACAAACCATCATATTGTGGACGTACTGGTCGGGGCAATTCGATTTCCCCGGGGTCTGTTAGTCGAGGGGGCACGTCTCCGTCCCCCCTGATCGAGTTTTGGCTGGTGGCAGTGGAAACTACTTTTTATATTCGACCGCAAATATTTTCCTATGGGATCTTCCCATTGTTCGAGGCTACCAACTTTAATTATTTAATTCTCATAGCCTCGAACATACCGCTGGTTTATTTCATTAATTAATATTAATTCTCTGGTTGGTATTTTTTGCCAAGACTCGATTCCAAAATGGCGTTTGTGTTCTCTTCTGTGACTCCAACCCAAGTCGAGCCCTTTGTTCCACTTTTTGGCGGGCTTCTCCACAGAAGCCTCCAAAAGTGGTGCCACTCTGTCTGGGTACCACAGGGGGTTTGGGAGGGGGTTTAGGCACCCTGGACTGAGTTACCTTGGTAACTCAAGTCGCACTCTTGTGTGATTGGGGGTTTGCTGCATAAAAGCAGGGCTTTGGGGACTGGAACTTCGGAAGTCGCCACAGGACCTGAGAATCCGACGAGGGAGAAGCTGAGCCGACCTACCACGACGACACCACCGGTGGAGCCCTGCAGAACCGACTCACCACTTCCCGACGACAGAGAAGATCTCCCGGCTGGAGAGGCTTCTTCCCGTGACTGGTGGGCACAACCAGTTTACCTTCTTTTCTTCGCACCCCAGACCGGTTTGTGGTCGAACTGCCCGTGCCAAGCACCCCGGCGGCCGGATAGCCACTCACCACTGAACCGCGAATCAACAGACCGCTCCTTGTACCTGAGAAACTCTGCGGCTGGTCTCTTCCCTGGCAGTGCAACGGACCCCTGTCTTCCTCCTCGACGAGATCTACTCTTCCCCCGGACGAAGCACCGACTTGCACCCGCTGCCAGGAACAACTGCCCCCGCTGGAGCGTTCTCACCACTTTAAGGTACCGTGTCCGCCAGGCCTACCTTTCTAAAGATTGCAACAAGGTAATAATAACTCCTTAACCTTCTGGACTGGGCTGGCCGCCTTGACCCAACTGGTCCCTTTCTTTGGTCCAACTCCTTTTTGAACCATTACAAGACTTTTGTGCACTGCAACCGTGTGACCTTGGATACATTTTGTTTCGATCCCCTTAAAGCGGATCCAGCCTACTGACTCTGAATTCATTGTTACTTTGCCTTCCTCTCTTGTTGTGTTTGTGAAAAAGTGTTGGGATCTGTTTCAATTTGTTCTCTGCTTTTCTCTCCCTTTTAAAACGAACTATTAGAGTGCCATCTACGTTAAGTGCTCACCGCTGTCTGAAAAAAAGTGGGGCTTTACTTAAGACTTGTCTAATATTCTTTTAAGGGAGTGTATATCTTTTAGTGACCGTGTTTTTGAATTGCTTACTATTAGTGCCTGTGTGTTTTTCTAGATGTGGTTTTAAATAAATAATTATATCTCTTTTACACCAAGCCCTGGTCAGTGTTTACTTGTTCTATTGCGTTCTCTTGACCTATTGTGAATACTCTGTATACTGCCTAACTCTTCTTGAGGGAAGTCTGACTGCTCAGCCACAGCTACCAAGTGAATCTGTGTGGTACAGACTGCTACCAAGTGGGTTTACTGCCAAACACCTGTAGTCTTAAATCTTTTGCAGTGGTCCCAGAGGGAACTGCACAGGTTTCTGCCTAACAAGGAGATACAATAAACGTGAGAAGGGAGCCGAGCTCCGGTTTGAGGTGTAATGGAAAAAACGCAAGAGTGCCAGGTTTTATTCATCTAATAGTATTAAATGCACCGAAAGATCTCAAAATGCAGTCTCCTGTTGCATGGTCAAGTTGGAAATGAACTTTGGGACGAGCTGCACCGAGACCAGGCTCTCACTCCCTTTTATTCTCGGGCCCAATGAACCTTTGCAAGGTCAAGTTCAAAGCATTAATTGAATGGCAGACCGCAGGAGTGATAATAGATTTTGGGCCAATTGGATGGGGAGGCATGACCAAGCCAACCCTCCAGCACCTGGGGCACCAGCTTGCGTGCTGCTAGCGAGTGGGATATTCCAGAAGGGTACAAGCGTGCCAACCAATTATAGAGGGCCACGTAGCAAGTAGCCCTATAGTTTGAGAAGCCAATAGAACGTTGCGTATTAGTATGACACGGAAGAGGACTTGCACTAAGGGGTGTTATAGCTGTCTACCTGACCTTATAGATACAATCACGATCCCATACCCCATAGAAAGTATACTTAGATGTTCCCCTTTAAGCCTATCGTAAAGCCCCGTAGGTTTTCTTATTTTCCCACGTAGTATGACCAGACACATATTTAGGATAAAGTTGTGCTTTTTTATGAAATGTTTTGAGAACTCTTGAGATAGAGAATACTTCTGCCGCATCCATTGATGTCCGCTGGACTCCCTGTTTTAGACAATTGCAAATAAAACAGTTCTGTTTTTGCCAGCTTCCTGAGTCGGTCTGTATATTGATGTATGAGTGAGATCTGCATCCCCATCCATCTCAGATACTGTTACCTCGTCTTAAAGGGCCTATGGGTTCAGACCACAATGTTTTAGCTAGTTATTGACCAATTGATGGCTGAAGTGGCCATCCAAGGTGCTTGAAAAAGTAGTAACAGTACAATTGCAGAATTTCTTGGAGGAAAATGAAATCTTTGATATTTTTCAATCTGGCTTCCGGACTGGTCAGGTGTTACCGAAACTGCTCTAGTGGCCGTGTGGGACGACATCCTCTGGGACTCCGACAAGGGAGATCTAAGCATGCTGGTCATACGCGACCTATCAGCGGCATTCGACACAATCGATTTTCAGATTCTCATCTCTAGATTGGTGCAAGAGGCCCAAGTATCCGAGGACTCACTGAGGTAGTTCTCGTCCTTGTATCTACCCGGACCCAATTAGTTAAAATGGGAACTCATTATTCAGATCCTTTACCCGTTTTCTGTGGTGTATCACAGGGGTCTTCCCTCACCCCCCGATTTTTCATTGTATATATTAGGCCATTGCTGAATCTTTTCGCAGAGTTTAGCCTTAACTACCACTCTTACATTGACGACACACAAATCTATATTCAACGCAGGAATCCCCCACCTAAGCAATTTGCCGGGTACTAGCCTGTGCAAAAGAAAAAGTCCTGGATTCTTGAAAACAAGCTCCAACTCAACCCCTCAAAAAGCGAGGTGATTGTATTTGGTCCAAAGAACCCACTTGCAGGTTTTTACGCTGAGATGCCATGTCCAGCACTCTTCGATGTCCCAACCATTTTCTCTACCAAGGTTAAAAACCTTTGTTGCCTTTGGCAGGCAACTTTAGGTTGCAGCTCATATATTAGTGAAGTTGTCAAATCCATCTATTACCAACTGAAATTGTTAAAATCGGTCCTGCCTCTTATTGCAGATGCAGACAGTTCTGCTGTCCTCGGCTAATTGGTTAAGGTTAGTCTCCCTAGGTCCACATCAGTCTCGCTGTATCGTAGCACCCTACACTGGTTGCCTGTGCAGCAGAGGATTCTTTTTAAGACCCTCTGCCTGATATTCAAATGCATTCACACAGCGCCCCAGCTATCTTGCCTCCAAAATCTCTCCTCGTTGCCCATCACGTCTGCTTAGATCTTTGGAAAAAAACCTCCTCACCATTGCCCCATTTCGGTTTGTGCAGAGACAGATGCTCCTCTATCAGTGGCCCCCGTATTTGGACATCCCTCCCCTCTGACCTCCGGATGATTGATTCCTTGCCTTTATTCCGGAAGAAGCTAATGTCTTATTTGTTTCAATGATCTGCTCGTCTAATTCTTCCATTCTGTTTTCCTTTATCATTGATACATCTGCACACAGATGTGGCTTCTGCTCGGTTCCTTGTGGATATGCGCATTACAAATACAAATACTAAGCCCTCACCATCCCTTCTCAATACTATTAACAGCCTTTTGTGAATGGGTGCGCCCTTTGAATCCTGTTCACGGGTCAGCTTCCTGTGGAGTGGCTGTCCCTGTTAAATGGTGTTCCCTGCTTTTACAAAGGAACAAAGAGTCAATCCCCCCCAGTCTACATTCCTGCCAGTAGGGCAAGGTCTAGCTTCTCTGGGGAGAATACACATAACCCTTTCACAGCTGAACTGGGTATACAGGGCTGACACATGTGTGATATCAATTTGATGTGGCTGCAATGATTATGAGCAGTGCCATGCACCATATCTTAACTCTAAATGTTTACCCTGTCACCAACATCTGCAAATTGTAATGATCATAATTGTGATGCAGGGGTGCATATCTTGAATGCAGCTTCTGCACTGCAGAGACTTGCCTGTCACTGCAGCTGTAAAATGGGCACCTGGGACCACTGAACCGGCTCTGTGCCACTGGAAGAGCATGCAGGACCAGGATACTGATGTAGCAGGGCATATGTACACACTATGCATTTGGCCTCTAGCATGTGAAAAGGGAAATCTGAGCAGCAGATTACCCTTTCAGAGATGGAATTACTGGCATCACAGTATTAATATATATCTATTTTAAAAAGCTTGGGCTTTCACACCGTTGCCAAATAGCAATTTTTCACAACTGTGCATTGTATGGAACATTAGGAAGATTCACTGTTATGTTGCAATTTCTGTTACGCTACATGATGAAGAACGTAGTTGGATGTTTTGAAGCTATTGAAAATTATTTTTTGTATGGAAGGTTCTGGAAGCTACGCTTGCTAGTGTTGTACTATCATTTCTTTACAAGGATCATAATTATCAGTAAGTTATAATCTTATTAATTTTAGCAAGAACATTGTCAGCAAAAACAGATAAAAAATAGCAGTACTCTGTTTGATCTGGTAAAAACAAGTGAGATACCTTTGAATCTTAAAACCGTATTCATGTGAAATGCAAAACAGCTGGTGGAAATGAGCTGATGGTAAACAAAAAAAGGTTGGCCACATACCTGCTGGCAAACAAACATTATAGCTGCCAATTCCTATTGCAGAGCAATACTGTCTGTAAAAAATCAAAAATAACTTACTTTACTTTAATACTTGTAAAGCGTCACACGCCTAAAGGCCTCAGGGCACACATAGAACAAATACAGACAGACAAAGGCCGCAAAGGAAAAAAGAAAGACATGGAAAGGACCATGAGAAAAGGACAGCTAGTCAACTCCTTTGTTGAAAAGCTGTCTTAATCGCTCTTTTAAGGCAAGAAACAGTCCTCATTGTGCCAAATATCGAGGTGCATTATCAGTAAGGCATTTTATATGTCAAAGTGGGGGCTTTATGTTGAATTCTGTGCTTCACTGGCATCCAATGAAGGGCGCACCGGGCTGTGGTAATGTGATCCTGCCTACCAAGTCCACACACTGCCTGCAAAACCCCAGTCTGAATTGTCTGAAGTTTGTTCAGATTAGATGAGGCAGTAGATAAGGCAGTACATACCGGCAAGCTATTGCAGTAATCCAAGTTGGAGTTAATCAGAGCTGAGGCAACAATAGCTCTATTCTCAGAGAGATCAGGACGAATCTGTCTCAACAGCTTGGGGTTCTGGGCACGATCACCCAAAAGTTCTAATAAAATCTGGGTGTCATCCGTGTGGTTCGTTTAACTGACCCCAGGCTGTCCTGGAGTTCAAACAGGGGTTGTGTATAGAGGGTTGGTGAAAGGCAGGAGCCCTGTTGTACCCCACAGTAAGAAGGACCGGGAAGCTTGAAAATCACCCACAGCAACCCCTGCAGAGCGAGGCCCCAAAAAGGACTCAATCCAGTCAGCAGCACTTGCTGAATATCCCCCAATCCCAACCAGTCTTCTGGCGAGCAGGTTGTGATCCACTAGGCCAAATGCAGCTGACTGATCCAGCAGCATCAAAAGGGCAGTGTGACCTTTGGCATTAATGCCAGTAATGTTAGATTTGAGGTCCAGCAGAGTGGTCTCAGTCCAATGCTTTGCCGTAAAGCCAGATTGAAGAGCCCCCAGTAAATTATTCATCTCAATAAGCTCCTGCAGCTGTAGATACACTATCCTATCCAGAATCTTCAGGTGCAAAGAAACATATTTAAGAGGCCGGCAGTTGCTGGCTAATGCATATTTTCCACAGTGGGGTGCATGGATTGATTAATTATTTATTGTGGGCATGTACGGCCGAAGGCACCATAAAACGCAAGAAAGCCCGAAACCTCGGAGAGAGCGCAATACCTGCCTAGGAACATATGGCCTGAATTTGTGTTTTAGATATTCGGCCACAAGTACATAAAAGGCCAGATGAACCAAGCATAAAGGTTTAATTTGGACTGGTTTTTCAGTGGGGAGCCAGTGAAGCTGGGCAAGAACCCGGGGAAATGTGAGCTGAGAAAGGAGCATGCAAAACCACGCGAGCTGCAGAATTTCGAAGCTTTTGATGTTGTCGCAAGAGGTAGAGTGGCTGTGCTAGGTCGAGCGAGTTGCAATTGTCTACTCCACTCAGCACAAGGGAGGCAACCACAGACGCATGTAGACCAAAAGGAATAAAGGGAAGAACTTGTTTTAGCACTTTCAGTTTAAAGTGCCTGGCCTGGCAGACAGCTGCCACCTGATCATCAAGAGAGAGTGAAGCAAAAGTGTGACACCCAGGTCCCTTACTACAAGAAAAGCGGAAGGTAGTGCACCAAGAGTGATAGGCCAGAAATCCAAAGTCCACAGAAAAGCAGCAGAGGGGGTTAGCGGGATCACCACCAAGACCCCTGTCTTGTCTCCGCTCAGCCTCCGCCAATTATCGTGCATCCACCTACCTACCGCCTCCAGGCATCCCTGCAGCCGAGACACAGCCTCCTGCTGCTGAAGATCAATACGGACAATAAGATGCGCATCATCGGCATAGGAGTAGCAGCGGAGGCCGTTGGCATGGACGAGTTTGAATAGGGAGGGACAGGGCAGAGCCCTTAGGAACACCACAGGAAAGGGCAGGATGGGTAGAGCAAAAAGAAGAAAGAGAGAGAGATTGAGTATGTCCAGTAAGAAAGGACTCCCTCCAAGCCAACACCTGGCCGGACACCCCCACCTCAGCCAATCGCGCAACCAGGATGGAGTGGTCGACCGCATCGAAGGTGGCCGACAGGTCTAGACAAATCAGCGCCCCCAACCCACCCTGGTCAGAGAGCCAAGCAAGATCTACCATGGAGACCAGCACAGTCCCTGTGACTGGAAGGGATACAAAAAACAGATCTCTCAAGAAACAAGCTCAGCAGAGGTGAGAACAATGTCTCAAGTAAAGAAATTGGACAAAAATTACAAAGGACAGAAGAATCAAGTGCTGGTTTCTTTAGAAGGGGTAACCCCTGGATGTGCTTAAGATGAGGAGGGATAATCCCTGAGTAGCAAGAATGGTTTACCGCCAGCCCCACCCTTAATGCAATTAGAAAGGACAGAAGAATCAACTGCTGGTTTCTTTAGAAGGGGGATCCCCTGGGCGTGCTTGAGAGTGAGGCGAGATAATACCCGAGTAGCAAGAATGGTTTACCACCTGCCCCACCATTAAAGCAACCTGAGGAATAATATTTTTCATGATTTTCAGAGGAATGCCATCCAAGGGGGAGGCAGACTTCATCTTGAGAGTGCCTTTCACTATCTCAGCAGGGCCAAAAGTGGGAAAAATTAACCATTATTGCATAGATTCAACCATCGTATCATGGCAATGTGGAATCACTGATCTTAAGCCAGACAAGGCGATTTTGTCTCTAATATATATAAAAACATCATTTAGCCTCTCGGATAGCTTTATGATATCAGATAGTTTCCTGTCTGAGCAGGGTTCTTATCTACTTCACAATAGGACCTGCTCCGTTTTCACTCGGCTTGCCTAGTAGTGATGCTTGTGTACCTTGCAATTGTGACTCATGCTTGTAGCAGGTGATTTAAGCCAAATGCTGTGTTGATATTTATGCTTTAAAGAAAGCTTGAATATTCTAAAAATATGTATGTAGGTGACAAAGCCCTGATGATCTATGCAGGCAAATAGAATAAGAAAAAGCATCACAATTATAGTTTTGAATATTGGGCAATGAGAGTCTCATGCTTAAATTACACAGAAAGCTTTCGAAAGCTAATAGGTAATCGATAATCGATTTCACCAAAGTAATAGACTTAACCTAGAATTTGCATTAACTATGCCGGAAAGCAGCACAGAGTATTACTTCATCATACAAACATCTGGGCAAATTTAAGTATTTTAATCAAATTAATATAACCTGTTTGAGGAAAAGGACAAGCAGACCAACTACTGTTCACATCTCAGCCCTGATGTTATCTTTATTCTGAGAACTCCTTTGGTATGGATCTAGGAATGACAATACTCCAAGTGTACAACAGAGGAAGAAGCATGTCCTTTATAACAGGACAAGCTCCAAGTCATCACCTGAAATGTATATTGTTGAGCTTCTACTTAGAGACTACACCCTGATGAAGTTTAAGATGCATGACCGATCGACTTGCAGTCTTAACACCCATAATTTCAATTTTGCTGCCTTGTAACAACACGAGAAGGCCATTCGAAAATGGCTGCCGCCGCATTGCTTACATGTTGCTAAGCAACATTCACAGTGGAGCCGATCACTCTGATAGGCTGCATCTAGTTGATCCAATCAACGCCACTGGAAAGCACAAGTCGGCCGCACTCCAGAAGGCCCTCAACATAAGGCCAGAACCTGTCTGTGCCTGTCTGTGCCTGTCGGTGCCGTTGTGCCCGTTTGACCGGTCCATCTCGCTACCTCTTCGGTAAGTGGCTGCATGTTACTCACAAACCTGCTCAAGCATGATTAAAGAGTCGCCAGCAGCCCATGTACCCTGAGCGCCAGCACGCACAGCTCTCATTTGAGTGGGTGTTCCCACGCGATTAACTTCTGACGAAACCTGCCTCGCCTGCACCTCCCTCCCTAACACTGTTACTCAGAACTACTCAAACTACTCAGAAAAGAGAAACCCAAGGCACAACACACTTGGAAGACTAACCCCACCGTGGAAAACAAATCCAACCTCACAAATCTATCCTCACTTTACAAAAGCGAGATAATCCGCACCAAAAAAGATGTATACAACACCAGGATTGTTCAGGCAGGATCCTCCACTAAAGAATTATTTAAAATTCTGAAGGAACTAGAAATCCCTATCCCACCTCCAGACACCTGCCTGAAAGACAAATCCTGGTGCACCAGCATCCAAAATGCCCTTAACAACAAAATCTCAGGACTACAAACAAAAATTGAGGGCAAACGCCAACAACTCTCCAATAACAAGGTCACCAACCCCAGCCCACCCACGCCAATCAATACTAGCTCTGGCTTCTCGTTTAAGAAAGTCACTATCCCAGAAGTTCAAAAAATCATCACTTCCTTGAAACCCTCAAACTGCAAAGGAGACAGCTGCCCGGCACAGATCATAAAAGAGCAGCCAGAGAGCTCTCCCCCTTC
Source organism: Ambystoma mexicanum (assembly GCF_040938575.1). Lineage (NCBI taxonomy): Eukaryota > Metazoa > Chordata > Amphibia > Caudata > Ambystomatidae > Ambystoma > Ambystoma mexicanum. The sequence continues at coordinate 170,581,807 of NC_090924.1, read as the reverse complement.
ATCACCAAACTCATCAACCTATCCTTCACCAATAACTCGATCCCTAGCAACTTAAAACAATCAGGGGTTCTCCCACTCCTAAAAAAAACAATCTCTCGACCCAGCCATTCCCACCAACTACAGGCCCATCACCACAGTCCATTTCCTACTAAAAATCCTGGACAGAGTTGCCTACATCCAAATTCAGGAATACTTGGAATCCAACCAACTGCTAGGAATTCGCCAATCTGGCTTCAGACCTCAACACGGAACAGAAACCGCCCTTGTTGATCTCAAAAGCCAGATTGATGAAATTAAAGACAAAGGCAATGCCGCAATCCTTCTCCTACTAGACCTCTCAGCGGCTTTTGACCTGGTCAGCCATGAAATCCTCTGCAATTACCTTGCCACCGCAGCCCACTTCTCCTCCTCTGCCATCACATGGATACAATCCTTCCTGGCAAACAGAACCATGCGGGTCTTCTCCACAACAGCTGCAGCAGACCCCATCCCCATCACATGTGGGGTCCCACAGGGATCCTCTGTATTCCCCACTTTGTACAACATATTTACAAAGCCTCTATTTGACCAACTGGACCGTCTGGGTGTCACCTCCACAAACTATGCAGATGACACCCAGATACTCCTCACCATCACAGGTAACTACCAAGCAGACTCTGCCCGGATCAACAAAATATTCTCCATCATTCAGGCATGGATGGCCTCGCATGGTCTCTGCCTGAATGATGAGAAGACAGAGCTCTTAATCGTCGGCTCCCCTAACACCCTAACTGAACTCAACCCTAGCTATAATAACATCACCATCGATGGCCACTCCATCCCTATAGCCAGAAGCATAAAAACCCTTGGCTTCTATCTAGATGCCAACACCAACCTCACCAAACACACCAATATGACCGCCTCAGCCGCTACCTACACCGGCAAGCTCATCAGGGCCAGCAGACCATTTCTATCACCTAACAGCTGCCTAACTGGATTACTGCAACAGCCTGTACCTAGGTGCCAACCAATCCGTTCTCAACAAGCTGCAGGTAATACAAAATAACGCCCTGCGCGCAGCCCTCAACATTCCTAGATGAGAGCATATCTCCGCTACTAGGAAAGCCTGCAAATGGCTATCCATACGCCAAAAAATCGACTTAAAAACCATTTGCCTCACGTACAAGTCCCTCAATCACCTAGCACCACCATATCTAGCTAATAAATTCACCATGAAACCTGCTACCCGATCCACCAGATCCTCCAACACTCTATGCTTGACAGTGCCCAGGTTCCACCTAAAAAGAGCTGGAGGGGCAAGCTTCACAGTACTTGCCCCCCAACTCTGGAACACCCTACCTCTCAACATCAAAACTATCGAATCCTTCCAGATCTTCAGGAAGCAGGTCATCAGCTGGCTCCTAAACAAAGAATAGCCCCATTAACACCAGACCTTACTCCCCTGTGCGGTAACAGGTTTAGGTACTGTATTTATATTGAAAATTGTATATTGTGCGTATTGTATGTGCTCTGTTTATTGATGACTGTATATATATATGTATATATTATAAGTATGTACGAAGTATGTAACACAAAGATACTTCTCAACGCTGTAACCATATTCTTAAGCGCCCTTCTACCCCTGGGTTTGGAGCGCTATACAAATAAAATAAACAAACAAACAAACAAACTGTGCGTGGATTATATGCACAACATGTCCCCTCCATGAGCTGTGGTCAAACCAGCACCACAGACACACAGTCCCTGCATTACCATTTGACTAGTAATGCACACTCTGAGGCTGCATATGCACATTTATGCACCGTGCCACCGACCCACATAGAGCTGTCTCAAATCAACTGTTGCACATCTATCCACAGCCACTACGCTGCTAATAATATCTGTCATGTAACTACTGCCACAGTTGTATTGAATTGTATTGAATTTTGTCTGCCTTGTACCTGCGGCCATAGATATACTGAGCTGTCTATTTGTTGCCATAGATATACTGAACTGTCTACCTAGCACCTCCTGCCATAGATACACTGAACTGTCTGTCTCGTACCTGATGCCACAGGTGCACTGAATTGTCTGCCTCATAACTGCTGCCATAGATACACTGAATTGTCTGCCTCGTACCTGCTGCCATGGTTGCCCTGAATGATCTGCCTCGTACCTGCTGCCATAGATACTTTGAATTGCCTACCCTGTACCACCTGCTGCCATAGATGCACTGAATTGTCTGCCTCGTACCAGCTGCCATAGTTGCACTGAATTGTCTACCTCATACCTGCTGCCATAGATACTTTGAATTGCCTACCCCGTACCACCTGCTGCCATAGTTATACTGAATGGTCTGCCACGTACTTACTACTATAGGCGTATTGATTTTTTTTCTCAGTCCCGACCAGGCATTTACCCAGTGATCTGACTTTTGTTTCTACTACATTCTAATTCTTGGCTCGCATTTTAATTGATGCTATATACAGCTGTGAACTCGGCTCTGCCGCGGCCAAGCAACCTCTAAGTTATTGCTTTGGCGCCCCCACGCGCCTCATTCATTTCTTGTTAGGCACAGCAAGTGCTGCTATATGCACCCCGAATATTAAGCTCTGGCCCAACCCATCCACATCCACGTGCAGGGATCCATACCATCCTGCCAGGAGTGTAACATGCCTGCACAGCTACACCAGCGCCATTACAGTATCTCCTACTCTTGCAGCACAACATGGCCAACCCAATACTCAATATGCTTAGCAGGTCCTCGACCCCGCAGGGTCTCAGATCAGCATGCTCCCTACATCCACATTCCGCAACAAGAACCGCACTACAAGCCATCAACCATTACCCCAGCATCCAACCCCAACCAACCACTCTCAGAAACATAAACCTGGCATCCAGAACTAGGTTCTCTAGAGAAAACACCACCAACACCCCTACCATCCTGCATAGGAACTCTCTTCTCACTCTGAGAACCACTCTGAGATCCACAGGGTCTCAATGCCCCCCATCTCAACGACTCTCATACCAATTCACCTGTGCCAACCCATAATATTCTAGGCGCTCTCATTAATGCCAGATCACTTCCAACACACGCACTTGACATTGCAGACATCATCACAGACCACAAACTTGACTTCCTTGCCGTAACCGAATCTTGGCTGCACGCAGCTGCCGGCCCTGCCTTGCCCTTTGCCGTTCCAGATAGCTACTCTATCTGCGGAAGGGACAGACCCACAGCCAAAGGTGGAGGCGTTGCCATCATCGCCAAAACCTCCCTGAACATGAGAGACTCCCACCGCCCCCTTCACCTCTGGGGAACTCCTCTCGGTAAAAATATCGCCGAACGCGACCGCTACTCTAAACATCCATCTGGTATGCAGACCTCCAGGGCCCGTACTCGCATTTGAAAAAGACGTTCTCCAAATTCTATCCTCAGATTCCAAACCTAAATCCCACACCATTATTTTGGGTGATTTCAACCTAGGTTTCCGTGACTAGTTAGACAAATACGCCCTAGCCTTAGCTAATACCAGGGGCGTCTCGTACACCAACTACGCAGACGACACCCAGGTCCTCATACCCATCACGGGAGACCATACCACTGACGCCATCACTCTCAACGCCATCTACCTCACCATACAGGCATGGATGGCACATCACGTTTTGTGCCTCAATCACGGCAAGACTGAGCTGCTCATTATAGGGTCTCGACTCAGGCTTACCAAACGTAGCACAGCATTTCAATCCTTCAACATTGACGGCAACACCATCTTAGTCTTCAGCCAGGTCAAAACATTAGGTTCTACTTATATTCCTCCCTCACCCTCGCTAAACAAGTGACCGCCACCACTTCTGACATCTCCTACACTTGTAAGCTGATTAACTCCTTCAGACCCTTCCTCTCGCCCGACAGCTGCATCACCTTGGCGAGAGCACTAGTGCTAACCAGAGTGGACTACTGTAACGCACTATACTCCGGCACCTCGACTTACAACACCCACAAACTCCAGGTCCTTCAAAATAACGCCATCAGAGCAGCGCCTAACATTCACAGATCAGCACACATTTCAGAAACCAGACAGGTTACCCATTCAAGAACGGATCTGGTTCAAAACACTAACGCTGACCCACAAATGCCTCCACCTGGCACCCCCTGCCTATCTGACAGACAAAATATCCAAAACTCAATCAGCCAGATCCACTAGAGCAGCCTACAAGCACCTCCTTGTCACCCCCAAATTCAAGCCCCAAAAAGCGGTTGGCAGCAGCTTCCCGTCGATGGCCAGCGAACTTTGGAACGCCTTGCCCATTCATCTCAGAGCTCAGGACTCCTTTTGAATCTTCCGCAAACAGTTTAAAACACACCTCTTCACACACACATTGTATAGCTAAAACACTTCCCGGATGCCCCACATAGTCCATACACTGTACTAAACTCACCCAGCCATTTAGATAACTGTTAAATATGATAGGGGCGAAATGTAAAAAGCTCAATGAATGTATTGTAAAAATGTAAATATGACTGTATGACTGCAACCTGTGTAACAATTGTGATCTTTTTATGTAAGCAAGCGCACAGATGCCTTTGGGCTTGGCGCGCTATACAAGCAACAAAAATAAATGATTTCTTCAATTGCAGCTGCAGGGTCTGATGTAAAAACTATAATGTCTTTATACACCACTATTTTAAGTTTGACGACAAAATTATATGGGAGTGTCTTATCCTGCAAACCAGGTATTTCTATACATAGAGCAACAAACAGGGGTAGTAAGGGATACTCCTGTCCTATGGCCCTTCGAATTTCAAATACAAATAACCATATTCCACCAGTGACAATGATAGCTGAAGTGGATGAGTGTAGGATCGTCAAAGAACTGGTACAGCTATTGGGATAATTGATCTGGGCTGATACTTGCCAAAAAAAAGTCCCAGCTGACACTGTTAAATCCGTTCTCGGCATCAAGAAAGAAAATAAAGAAAGATCAGAACCAGCTGGCAATTGAAGAGTAGGGGCATCAATGGTAGACATGGCTAATTTGTATGCACAGTAATGTGTTTGACAAGAACAACGCAATTCTGGTCGTTGTGCATAAGATTACATATGATGTTTTCCAATCAGATAGCTTGCACTTTGGAAAAAGTCTTACAGCCAGTTTCATGCATTACTAACTCCTGCATTAACCACATCAGTTTTTTGCTCTGTATTGTTTTTACATTGAAGTCTTTGCCTTGCTGTCGCTGTTGCGCTCCCTTGATTGGTAGGGGGTCACCCGTTTTGCCCTCCCGACGCTCGCTCCCTCATTTTCTCCCCCAACCGCTGACAGGCACTTCGTCCATTTGCCTAAACTTGCTCCTAATTGCCCATGCACAGATCCCACCTTTCACCAGTTTACTACCTCCCTTTGCCCCTTTTGTGTGCAATTAAGGGGAGGTGTGCCTTCCCACTTGGCTGTTCCATTTAATTTTATTTAATTCACTCTTCCAGCCCCATTCCTACTGGCTTCCCAAATGACTGCCCTCAACCCCTTTCCTGGTGTCATTCAGGTTAAGGGCAAGTGTGACGTGTGCTGCGTGGTAAAGAACTATACCTCATTAGCCACACGGTAAAGACATGGGGCACTTGCAACCGGCATTAATGAATGCAAAATGTCTACAGTCTGACCTCAACATCAGGCTTTGAACAGTCTTGGGGAGTACCCAGACGTTAGATATTCTCCAAGTGTGAGGGATGACACTGATGTTACTTATGTGCCTAATGAGATTATGATGAGCAGAAGAAAAAGGCCACCGCTTTTGGTGCATGTTGGTAGTTTGATCCCACGTCTACAGATGCTTTACTTGGGGATAAAGCTTTCACTGCACCTCAGATTTCTCCTAAAATGTATTTTGAATGAAGGTTTCACATTCGCAGGTAGAATGCACGACTATCAACACATATTTCATATATTCTGAGATTACAAGACTGGTGTGAATTGAGGGTCAACATTTGCACTGGGTTCTACTGGAGATAGCATGCCAATGGCTTTTCCTTGATGAGTCTTAATGAAGATCTTTTCAAATGGATTTTGTTCTATGATATCTTTGTTTCCAGCTTCAGCTATTTCTGAAAAAATTGTTCTTCTCAGCAGAGGGCGCTATGCGTCAACTCGGTCGACCCAATGTCCCTCGAGGGCTTCCATCTCAGTTGACGTCATTGTCAAGCACATATACCATGTGCAGCGCCCTTTGGCTTCAGTTCCATTTTTCAGCGAATGCGATTGATTTGAGAATTACGGCACACTTCACTTTTCCGCCAAAAACATTTTGAGATGGGCTCGTCTTCAACTCCTACTACTCCGAAGATGGCTTCAAAAAGTGCCTTGATGTCCATCATGGACCTGCATAAAATATGCATCTGTTGCCTGGCCATCGAGCACAAAACCGCCGGCTGTCGATCCTTTCAGTCGATGACAGTTAAGGCCTTAGAAGAGCGAAAAGCTAAACTGTCAGTGGGTCGGATTGTCCCAAAGTCCCTGTCCACCCCTTTGCAATTTGGGTCATCCCACGAGTCGACAGGTTCATCTCCTTATGAAAAAAGGTTAAAAAAAAATCCCACTTGAGGAGCACACAATCCTCTCCATCATCAAAAAAATTGAAGAGAAGGCATAGAACACCCTCTGCTTCTTCTTTTTCTTCCTTAAATGAAAGGAGCGCAGTCTGCCTGACGAAATCCTTCTCCAAAAGATGAGTGGGAAACTCTTTAGAAAGAAAATGTGTATAATCTTTCAGGAGCAGACCACGTCCTCTTTGAAACATAAGAAAAGTGGCCATGCTACAGTTGATAACGAGCATGAGGCCAAGGCAAAACCATGCGCGCCATCGAGCCCTGGTCATAAGCCTCGACTACTCGACGAAACGAGAAATCGTGTAAGAAACTGTCTATTCGAGGTTCGAGTCCCTCCAAGTCCAAAGACAAAGCGTCGATACCATTGACACCTCAGAGGTCGACACCGTTGACGCCAATGAAAAAAACATAGACGCCGGATGGGCATTTATCAATGCTTTTGCCTCAAAAACATCAGGAAAAAGAAAAGGTTTTTAAATATGAGGTCTATGAAACTTCAGATGAAACCCCTCCATGTGGTCTTCAATTGGATACCCCTGGTATTCATAAAGATACTATTGTCCTTGCATGCTTCATTTCAGAAGAGACCAGGGTTAGGGGGCTACATGACACTCTACAGACAGCTAGTGGGGTAGACACCTCTCCAAAGCTAGATTTTGGAAAACCAGACCCGGCTGATCATGCAGATGCATCATACAGATACAGAAGCCTAATTTGCAGAGTTGTAGAGTTCCTAGGATGGAGTAGCCCAGCTCCTTCATTTGAGCAAGACAACCTTTCAGACATATTGGACAAAGGTCCTCCATATGACCCTATACTACCATTTCATGTGGCACTTCAAAAAAGGTTTGTGGCTGGGAAGCTTCAGAGTCCAGCCCTTCAGTAAATAAAAATATCACAAACAAATACAGGCCATCCAGTACCGATCCTGGCTACCTGTCAATACATCTGACTCCGGAAAGTCTAGTACTGCTGCATCCTTTTCTAAGCAATCAGCGTATCCAACCATACACCCTGATAGGGTTGATGAACACTGATTTGTGGGAAAAACAGTATTTTCTACTGGCAGCATTGCTTTAAAGTCTGCTAACTTGCACATGTGCTCTTGCAAAATTCACATTCACCCTGTGGGACTGCATAGCGATGGCGGCTGATCACATCCCCGAGGGTGAGGAAAGAGACAGCTTCTTGAACCTGATAAAGGATGGTAAGGAGGCCATGTGTGAGTCTCTGCAATCAGGTCTGGAAACTGCTGACAGCACCAGTAGGGCCATGGCGGCAAGCACTGTCATACGCAGATTTGCGTGGTTTAGGAAGTCGGAATTTGCACCTTATGTTCAATCTAGACTCCTCAACATGCCCTTTGACAGCTTGCACTTATTTGATAATAAGGCTGACGAAAAAGGCAGCAGCTAAGTCCCTGGGTGCTGCTATCAGGCAGCCACAGCCTTTTCACCCCAGCGGAGCATCTTGGAGGGGTAGGTCCTTTCGCTACTTCTCCTCAGTTGGAAGAGCGAGAGGACAAGCTGGTCAAATGGGTCAAAGAAGATTCCCTCGTGGTGGACGAGGGAGAGGTGCAAAGTTCGCCTTAGCAGCAGCATCTTTACCATCAGCCGCTGCTTCAGCCGCCTCAAAACCTCTGTGATGTCTTGACTCGCGACACCCCGGTGGGAGGCAGACTGTCATAGCATCTGAAAGAATGGCAAGGTATTACTTCGGTTGCATGGGCACTGTAAACAGTAGCCCAAGGTTGCTGCCTCCCCTTCATACAGAGACCTCAGCATCATCCACCAGGAAGCCATTTGCTAAATGCGCCAGACCCATTCCTGTTGGAGGAAATTTGAACCCTGCTAGACTAGAGAAAGGTGCTATATAACCAATGCCTGTGATGGAGAGGAACAAAGGATGATATTCTCCCTATTTCCTAATCCCTAAGAAGGAAGAAGGACTGAGACCTATCTTGGACTTGAGATACTTGAACAAGTTCCTCAGGAAGGACAAGTTCAAGATGGTCACACTTTCTCAGATCCTTCAGGCCCTCCAGCTCCAGGATTGGATGGTATATTTGGACCTTCAGGATGCTTACTTTCATAATAGATCACAAGCACAGTAAGTACCTAAGGTTCGCCGTTGTACGTTTTCATTATCAATTTCGAGTTCTGCCATTCGGGCTGACCACCGCCCGAGGGTTTTCACCAAGCTGATGGCGGTGGTGGCAGCGGGTCTCAGGACAGGGGGAATTCACGTGTTCCCCTACCTTGACTAATGGTTGATCAGTGCACGTTCACCCAAACAAGCCCTGGAACATCTCAGCGGAACCTGCCACTCTCTCCACAGACTGGGCTGCTCCCTCAATTACAAGAAGTCCCACATGATGCCATCTCATAGACTCCAGTTCATTGGAGCAGTCCTGGATGCATCGCTAGGAAAAGCCTCACCACCAGAGGTGAGGGCTCAACACAGTCTGCAGATGGCAACAAAATTTCAGAATGCCCAGCGTCTTCCGGCCTTCGACTTTGAGGTTGCTCGGCCTCATGGCATCCTACATTTTCTTGGTGCCAGAGGCTCGCCTGAGAATGAGATCCCTTCAATGGGCTTTCAGGACACAGTGGTCTCAATTCTAAGGCAGAATGTCAGATCGACTTCAGGTTCCGAACAGGGTTGTACAGGATCTTCTTTGTTGGGCCTGCAAGGACAACATTCTGAAGGGAGAACCTTTTTGGCAGCCATGGCCAGAGATAACAGTAGTAACAGATGCCTCACTCATGGGGTGGGGAGTACACGCCAATGATCGGACAATCAGCAGTCGTTGGTCTCTATCGGAGTCCAAACTATACATGAACCTTTTGGAGCTTAGGGCAATCAGACTGGCGCTGAAGGCCTGTCTGCCCTCTGTACTGGGAAAGAATGTCCTCATAATGACGGACAACACAGTGGCCATGTACTACCTCAACAAGTGAGGAGGTGTAGGGTCACTACAACTGTTCAGATAAGCATTGCAGCTCTGGTTCTGGGCAATTCAAGAAGGAATCTCCCTATAGGCAGTTCACCTAGCTGGGGTGGAGGGCACGGTGGCGGACGCTCTGAGCAGGCAGAGAACAGTTTCCCACAAATAGGAACTAGCTCAGGAAGATCTTCACCCTTTAGGGAACCCCTCAAATAGATCTGTTTGCGACTAGTGTCAACCGAAGTGCAAACTGTTCTGCTGCAGGGAATTTCCTCCAAGAGGAGCTCTAGGAGATGCGTTGGTAGTGGACTGGGAGTTTCCACTCCTGTACACGTTTCCTCCAGTCCCTGTCATTCCTCACGTGAGCAGGAGGTTGAGAACGTTTGGGGAAACCCACAATCCTAATTGCCCCTGATTGGGCCAGGAGAATGTGGTACCCGGAACCTCTGGACATGTCCATCTGCCCTACAATACGTCTCCCACAAAGAGAGGACCTTCTCTCGCGAGAGGAGGGTCTGGTTCTCCATTCAGAGGTCAAGACACAGAGCCTTCACGCATGATTTCTGAGAGGCTAAGGTACAAGGATTGCAACCTCATGGATGACGTGATGGAGATTTTGCTTTCATCCAGAAGGCCAGTAACAAAATCCTTATACCGCTGCCGTTGGAACAAGTTTTGCAGCTGGTGTAGGGAGAAAGATGTGGACCCTTTTCAATACGATACACCTATGTTGTTGTGTTATAGTTTCTGCTGCATTTGGCACATCTGGGGCTCCAGATTGGGACAGTCAAGGGTTAATTAGCAGCGCATTCCATATTCAGGCGGAGGATGCATCATACTTGAATATACCCTTGCTAACTCAATTTCTTAAAGGACTTGCAAATGTGTTTCCTCCTACACTTTTCCAAATTCCAACTTGGGACCTTAATTTGATTTGAAAGTTTTTGCCCTTTAAGCTTGCTAACTTAGAAAACTATTTTGTTAGTAGCGTTAACATCAGCCCACAGGGTGAGTGAGTTGCAGGCCTTATCCTGTAAACCTCTGTTTAGCACTTTTTATAAGGTTAAGATTGTCCTTAAGGGCAAACCCTCTTTTCTACCTAAGATGTTATCGGATTACCATTTACCAAAGAAGATTGTGCTTCCAGCCTTCTATCCTCCACCTCATCCGGGAAAGGAAGAGGAAAGATTTCATAGAGCGCTGAGCTTTACAGGGTAATTCATAGAAATTCGCACAAAAGTGGCGCACGCGGCTGGCGCACAGTGTCCCCGTGCGATACACTGCGCCAGCCGCATGCGAAAAAATCCTTTTCATCGCACAGCGTATTCATGGATTTTAGCCTCCGAAACCAGCCGTGGTGCAGAGTGGCTCAGCGACCGTGCAGCAGCGCCAGTTACGCCCCCAAGAACGCCCTCGCGCAAGGAAAAGCCTTCAAAATTCCCAAATCATCGCAAAGGGCTGCGCTAACCCTGGACCAGTTCACAGGGCTGCCAAACAGCAAACGCCAAGCGGGGAACGTGTATTTCAGTGGTTCGCGGGAAGTTTCACACGCGATTGTCCTGGGTACGTGTACATCAGGGGTGCGTGAGAAGTAACACACGCGATTCCATCAGGACACGTGTATTCCAGGGTTGCGCGGGAAGTATCACACGTAAAAACAGCAGGGTACGTGCATTTCAGGGGTGCGCGGGAAGTATCACACGCGATTCCATCAGGGTACGTGTATTCCAGGGGTGCGCGGGAAGTATCACATGCAAAAGCAGCAGGGTACGTGTATTTCAGGGGTGCGCAGGAAGTATCACACGCAATTCCATCAGGGTACGTGTATCCCAGGGGTGCGCGGGGAGCACCACATGTGAATTGCACGTGTGGGTCCTCCCAGGTGTTCCCTCTACACCCTCCACGGCCCCTGCAGGCGGCCCACACCACAGGGGCCTACCCTGCACATGTCCTGCAGGCACCCCATCCACCATGCCCCCCAGCCAACCCACATGTCACCTTGCACTACTGCCCACCAACGCATGTCCCCCTGCAGCCCCACCCCCCAGCATCCAGGGGCACCCTCCACCAGGCCCCCACTCATGTCCAACTCATGTCCCCCAGCACCCCCACCCACCAGCATCCAGGGGCACCCTCCACCAGGCCCCCACTCATGTCTCCCACCACCCCCACCCCCCAGCAGTGCAAGGCACCCTCCACCAGGCCCCCACTCATGTCCCCCTGCACCCCCACCCCCCAGCATCCAGGAGCACACTACACCAGGCCCCCACTCATGTCTCCCACCACCCCTACCCGCCAGCATCCAGGGGCACCCTCCACCAGGCCTCCACTCATGTCTCCCATCACCCCCACCCCCCAGCAGTGCAGGGCACCCTCCACCAGGCCCCCACTCATGTCCAACTCATGTCTCCCTGCACCCCCACCCCCCCAGCAGTGCAGGGGCACCCTCCACCAGGCCCCCACTCATGTCTCCCACCACCCCCACCCCCCAGCAGTGCAGGGGCACCCTCCACCAGGCCCCCACTCATGTCCCCCTGCACCCCCACCCCCCAGCATCCAGGGGCACCGTCCACCAGGCCCCCACTCATGTCCAACTCATGTCTCCCTGCACCCCCACCCCACAGCAGTGGAGGGGCCCCCTTCACCAGGCCCCCACTCATGTCCCCCTGCACCCCCACCCCCAGCATCCAGGGGTACCCTCCACCAGGCCCCCACTCATGTCTCCCACCACCCCCACCCCCCAGCAGTGCAGGGGCACCCTCCACCAGGGCCCCCCTCATGTCCCCCTGCACCCCCACCCCCCAGCAGTGCAGGGCACCCTCCACCAGGCCCCCACACATGTCTCCCACCACCCCCACCCCCCAGCAGTGAAGGGCACCCTCCACCAGGCCCCCACACATGTCTCCCATCACCCCCACCCCCCAGCAGTGCAGGGGCACCCTCCACCAGGCCCCCACTCATGTCGCCCTGCACCCCCACCCCCCAGCATCCATGGGCAGCCTCCACCAGGCCCCCACTCATGTCCCCCTGCACCCCCACCCCCCAGCATCTAGGGGCACCCTCCACGGCCCCTGCAGGCGGCCCCCACCACAGGGGCCTACCCTGCACATGTCCCGCAGGCAGCCCATCCACCATGCCCATGCCCCCCAGCCAACCCACGTCACCTTGCACCACTGCCCACCAACGCATGTCCCCCTGCACCCCCACCCCCCAGCATCCAGGGGCACCCTCCACCAGGCCCCCACTCATGTCCAACTCATGTCCACCACCACCCCCACCCCCAGCAGTGCAGGGCACCCTCCACCAGACCCCCACTCATGTGTCCCACCACCCCCACCCCCAGCAGTGTATGGGCCCCCTCCACCAGGCCCCCACTCATGTCCAACTCATGTCTCCCTGCACCCCCACCCCCCAGCATTGTAGGGGCACCCTCCACCAGGCCCCCACTCATGTCTCCCACCACCCCCACCCCCCAGCAGTGCAGGGGCAACCTCCACCAGGCCCCCACTCATGTCCCCCTGCGCCCCCACCCCCCAGCAGTGCAGGGCACCCTCCACCAGGCCCCCACTCATGTCTCCCATCACCCCCACCCCCAGCAGTGCAGGACACCCTCCACCAGGCCCCCACTCATGTCTCCCACCACCCCCACTGCCCAGCATCCAGGGGCACCCTCCACCAGGCCCCCACTCATGTCTCCCAGCAAACATGGCATCACAATCTAGATCCCTGGCCCTTATGGTCAGCCTCCAAATGGCAAACACCCACCTGAGTATTGCATCCACCCACTTAGAAATGGCAAAAACATGATAGAACCCCAATTGCAAGTTTGGAAATGAACACATGTCCCTCACATACACCCAATGGGTGTCAGTGAATGTCAAAACCCATATCATGATATGCATGAAACCAATGAGATGATACTACACATTGAAGTTTGAAGAAAAAATATGTATTAAAAGCAACATAAATTGAATCAAAAATAAACAAACAATAATGGAAATTTAAAAAAATAAACCAGCAGGTCCGTGAAATAATGCAAAACCACAAATCATAATCCAAAGGAAAGGTGTCCAAAGTCACAGTCCACAAAAGTAAATCCAATGGAAAATTAAAATCAAAAACCATTGCTCCATGGGTAAATCATAAAAAAAAAAATGAAAATCCAAAAGTCAACTATATACAGATAAAACAATCCAGGGTCCATGATCCCAACTGAAGAAATGAAACCTATCTAATAACACTACCTAAAAAAATAAAAATATATACAAAAATGTGGCCCATTGTCCAAAAGGTCCAAAAAAAATGCAAAACCAAAGGAAACCTAACACTAACTACAGAACTATTTACAAGGGCAGCGGGCTAGTCCGACGGTTCTCTTCGGGATGTTCCGGGCCAGGGCATCATCGAACTCCTGTTCAATGTCCCGGAGGCGGTCCTCCTCCATGGCCCCGAGGGTCCGCAGGGCCGTCCACATGTTCACCCCAAACTCCCTGCGGATTGCCTCGAGGCACTCGGCCCGACTCAGGGCCCTCCACATGGAGTTCTCCGCCCTGACCATCGTGAGCCGTGCCTCTTCCGCCCGCTGCCGCTCCGCATCTATGGCGTGGCCCAACCGATGCCACACGGAAGACACTTCCCGTCCTGGGTCCTCCTGCCCTCCGGCCGATGCCTGCCCCTCCAATGTCGAAGGCCCCGAGCCATCATGGCTCCCACCACGTTGATGCTGCTGCTGTACCTCTGCCCGTGCACTGCCTCCTGCTGCCTGCACATCCTCTGCTGGCTGGGGTGCAGTCGTTGATGTGGCCACCCCTGCTGGACGTCCGACTCCCGACTGTGGCAGGGATGCCTCCTCCACCAGCCTGGCCGCACCGTCAGAGGCAGCTCCACAGGGCACCCAGGTGACTGATGGGTGGGAAGATGGCACGGAGGACGACTGGCGCATAGGGGGTTCAGTTGAGGAGGGGGTCGTAGCAAGCCCCATCAAACGGAGGAATTGGATGACCTGTCCCAGTAGGCCAACGCGGTCAACGAGCCATTCGAGATGACGTGCAGTCTCCTCATGAAAAGACTGCAGGTCACCTCGCATGGCCCGTTGACGCAACGCCACACCAGTCAGGACAGGCTCAACCTGGACCCGGATAGCTACGTTCCGCAGGCAGAGGAAGGCCAGTTGTCGTGAGCTCATCCCCTGCCTGAAAACGGGTCTGGACGTAGGCATCCCTGCTGGTGCAAGATGATGCAGTGACAGGATCAGGGACAGGATTGCACACAGGCACCTCCGCGGTGACCTGTGCTGCCTCCTGTCCCTGATCCTGCACTGCACCACTAGCACCAGTGGAATCCCCACCTCCAGACCCCGTCTCTGTTGCTTGCACAGCCTCCTCCTCCACCAAACCCCCAGCAACCTGGATGACTCCGTGCCATGTTCCCCCGTTGGGCCCTGTGGGGTCCCAGCTGCCCCTTCTGCTGCCGAGGAGTCCAACTCCGACCTCCGCCTCTTGGAACTCCCCCTGGCAGCTGCGGCCTGGGATGCGGCACCGGACTCCTCACTCCCCGACGAGATCACAACCTGGGAGGGGAGCTGGGCCTTGCGTCTCCGGCTGGCGGTGCGATTCCCGCCGCTGTGCTCTACAGCACCTTCTCCGCCCTCTTCATCGGTTGATGCTGCAGGCAGGGAGAAATAAAACACAGGCACCAGGGCACTGCACAATGGACACATACACACATGACAGTTGCACATGAGTGGCATTGGCAAACCTCAGACATGGCATCACAATTGGCAACGCACATGTCATTTCAACTTGCACACATGAGCCATACCACAGCCACATCGCAACTGCCAGCACCATCCATACACATACAACAGCATGAGCAGGCAAAGGTGAGCCAGACATCACATGCAACACAGGGAGTGCACTACACATGTACGCACACCACCACACTTGCATGCATGTGTACTCCTCAGCCAACTGTTGCAGTATTCAGATGGGCATCCATGTCACATCTGCCAATCAGGCTTCCACATCCCGCTGTCACATGCATCCATGTTGCATCACTGTTGCACCCTTGTCAAATACACACACATGCACATGTACACAGTGCTGATACATGCAGCTGAAAACAACATACATGCGTGACATCACGAACATGCCTACCTACATACACATTGTCATCCGCAATCGCTACCGCGGGTGGCGGCTCCTTCCACGTTGGAGGCTAACCGGCAGGTAGAGAGGTTTAGTCCCTTCTTTGTGTCTGGTATCAAGTCATGGCCAATCACAGCACTGCCGGGAGTTTATCTGCCCTTCAAGCCCGGCAGTCGCTGCGTTTCAACCTATTGCTGGTTCTCGCTCCAGCGGCTCTGGTTTTTGCGCTCCCAGCGTTTGCCCTCTGCTCGCCTCGGCGTGCGGCGGGTTTTCTCTGCTTGCTTTTCCCTTCTCCTTGGGATAAAGTTCCTTCTACTTACCTGACGGCCGTTTAAGTTTCAGCGGTGGCCTTCTTTTCTGCAGCCTCTTCCTTGCCGATCCCTCAGCACTTCTTCGCTTTCTCCTTCTAGTCTCGCCGCTCCGGCGGCAGGCGTGTTTTTTTCTCCTCTTTGCCGCTCTTTTCTCTCGCGGCTCTCCAGTTTTCCCTTTGTTCTCTGTCCGTTGTTTTCTCTCCTGTATTTTCTCTCTTTCTTACCGCGCCTGTTAGGTCCTTGGGCCGGTTGTGGCTTCGGCTTCCTTCACCTCTCATTGGTGTCGCATTGGACTTCCCTCCTGTGTTCAACCCTGTGGACCTCGCATCTGCTTCCAGTCCTACTGGTTACAAGCTTGGATCTTCACCTACCTCATTGCCAGAAGTATCCTAAGGGTTTTTCCCACGTGTGGGTTTTTTCCCTTTTGTCTGGCCTGTTCCCGTAACGGGGCCCCAGGACGGCTGTCTATTCAGTTGTCACTGTGGCTTCTCACCGAGACAGGCAAGTGCTACCTAAAAAAGAACGGGACTACCTGAGCCGGCGGAACCTACAGAACGCAGGCAACTCTGAAGACTCAGGTAAGGAGAGTGTGGAGGGACGGGAACACGAAGGGGTTCTACAGCTTACACAGTCACACACATTCATCCAAACATGTGTGCCCACACAACTGCATTTGGCATGCAAGCCTACACACACAAGCACCATCCTTGTCTCACACATGACAGCCCTCACATTGTTAGCCTCACTGCCCTGTACACTCCCACCCATACTCGGCCCCATACAAACAGATGTGCAACCGGCACACTACTGGCACATCACCACACGCACAGCTTACAATCATGATGCATGTACACTTACCGCTCGACTCCAGACGGGTCTGCCTCTCAAGGACCTGGACGTGCAGCGCTGGGGATATGCGTTCCAGGACCCTCATCTGATCTTCCGACAAGTGGCCCCGGCGCCCCTTAGCATCCGCTGCCTTCAAGAGGCGCCGGGCCTTGTTCAGGGTCCTGGACCTGAAGTCCTCCCAGCGCTTCTTGACATGCTGGAAGTCGCGGACTGCCACCCCCTCCGCGTTGATGGCAGTCACGATGTCCGTCCAGATCCGAGTCCGTCCTTCCTTGTCAGCGCGCACACTTCCGAAGAGGGCATCATACTGCCCCAGGACTTGCTCCACCAGGACACCAACTTCCCTGGCACTGAAGCTGGTGCCCCTCTGCCTCTCTGGCCGGGGGTTGTCAGTGGTGCCAGATGTTGCAATGCCCGACATGACAACCCCAGAGGCAGGAGTGGGTGGGCAACTGGGTCCTGGGGCTGGGCTGTGGAGCGATGGAATCCCAGTCGGGAGTCTTCGGTTCCAGCAGGGGTGGTCACAGCAACAGCACCCCTGGCTGATGTGCAGGCAGCAAATGGCAGGGCACGTGGGCAGCAGGCAGTCAGGCAGCAGCAGATGGCAGGTGGGAGCGTGCTCGGGGCTCTGGGGGGCAGTAAATCGGCTTTCTGGGCAGGAGCGTGGTCTCCCGTGTGCTTACGCGTGGCCAGCTTGATACGGAGTGATTTGGCACGTGAAAATCCTGCACGTCTGCGTGTAATTCGAGGAAAGGCCCTTAGCGCGTAAGCGCGTCTGCACGCATACGCGATTTCATTGGCCCAAAAGCCCCCATGCGCAGCTATGACATCACGCCGATGGCCGTAGAGAATGGCGCGTGTAAAAAAAAAGATACACGTCCGAGTGTCAAAGCGTGTAATTGGTGGAAATGGCCTCATCGCGTATGCGCGTCTGTGACGTGTGTGTATAAAAGGTACGTGTAGAACGCCATTTCCTTGTACGTGCTTTTCGTGGAGAGCGAGTGGGTGAAATCTGTACTTCTTGTCGGTTCACATGCGATTTACTTCACAGCGTTTCAAGTTCGTACTCCCTGTTACCTCTGACAGCTTTTTCTCTTTTACTCTTTTTCCTGGGCCTGTTTCCTCAAACAGCATTCCCTTCTACTGTTGTCCTGTCTCCTCAGACAGCGTACAATTCTTCTTTTGGCGGGGGTGTTGCCAACGCGCACACGCACATATTTTTCACGCTTTTGTTCCTGGCAGACGGTGAGTGGCGCACGTATTTAACATCTGTGCTTGCCCTGTGTGTCGCATACCCCTTCAGAGGTCATTCTAGGCTGCGTGTGACACGCATACGTTCATTCTTGTGTTTCTGGGTGCCACAGCGTAGTGCAGGTTTATTTTTCCACACACGTGGTCTAGGAGGGGTTGCGTGCACCTTAGTTCCCTTTTTTGGGGTGCCTGTGCGTTGCGTGACCCGTCATCTTTCCCCAGGGGTGACATACAGCCTTGCTAGAGCGCTAGGGTACGATTACCATCTGGTACCCAACCCCTTTGACCCCCAATTGCCCAGGACAATAGTTCACATCGACTCCCATACGCACAATAACATCAGTGCCATGGCCGGGAGGCGAACAAGCCGTAAGGGTGGCAAAGGTGGCCGAGCCCCAAGTGGTGGCCGTGGTGGATCCGGTAGGGGACGTGGCCGTGACTTGCAGGGTGCCCCTAGCCCCCCATGTGTGGAGGAGCAGTCAGGGACAGCCATGCCCCCCCCCCGGTTGAGGTAACGTGGCTGACACCATCCATGCTCAGCCCTTGTTGGACCAGCCCACTGTGGAACCAGACCTGGCACAGGGTGACTCCATGGCTGACTTCCAGGTCAGCAGGTCTAGGCCACGTGCGCCGGTGCACGTTGGTGTCATCAGGCCACATGGATCAGGGGCAGCTAGATCATCTGCTGCCCCGCGTAGGCAGGCTGGGGAGGCTGCAGGGGCAGCTGCGGCTCCATCCACCCCACCTCTCACACACCTAGCCAGGACAGTGTCGGTCCAAGTCCATCATGCTGACATTCCCCCTGACACCATCGCACTTGAGCTAATGCCTGCACCAACTCCCATGCTGAGTGTGCAATCCCACACTCCTAGTACAGAGTCCACCGGGGCTCCTGCCCCTAGTGTCCAGAGCGGCGTAGGACACTCAGGATCCCCACCACCTTCCAAGCGGAAGAGGAAGAGTGCTCGTCCAGTAGAGGCTGATGCCCCAGACACGGCTACACAGTCCGGCCCGTCAAGGAAGCCCAGCTTCAATGAGGCCGAACTGAATGCACTTGCAGAGTATGTGTCCGCACATGACCGTGAAATGGCGATTGTTGCAGGATTCAAGACCACACCTGCACAACGTCAGGCACACTGGCAGACCATCGCGGACATCATGAGTGCCCTTGGAATCGTGAGGCGCAGAGCTACTGAATGCTACAAGCGCTGGAATGACCTGAAGCGCAGGGCAAAGAATAAGCTGGCCTCAAGTAATGCCGCAACTCTAGTGACTGGAGGTGGGTCTCCAGCAGAGGACATAGAACTCACTCCACATGAGCAGGTTGCTGGGCCACCCATCCAAGGCGTGGGAGAACTGGCAATACCGCATGGGAGCAATCCATATACGGTATGGCAACCCAACAGGCAGCATCATCAGAGATGATGGCTCAGGCCATGGATAGGGTGGCCACTTCCATTGTGCCCCCCGAAAGGCTGATGGAGCGACTACAGCAGGCAACAGACTCCATCTGCCAGTCACACAGGGAGGACATGTTGGCGTCCGACAGGGACAGGCGGGCGGCACTGGCGACTCTGCGGGAAGCCATTTCCATAGAGTCCCAGGGACACAGGGAAGCCCTGAGGGTGGAACTCCTTCACCTCAGGACGACTCTTGTTGAGCTTGAGGCTTCAACAAACAGAAGGACAGAACAGCAGCTGGAGCGTCTCACATGTACGCTCTCAGCTGAGATGCAGGCAACTAGGGCGGAGGTCCGGGCATCCTGTGAGTTGTTGCATGGGGACCTACGCACAATAATCCTCCAGAACGAGACCTACCACACCTGCATGCTTGCTGCCATGGAGGAACAGACTAGGGCTTTGCGTGGGCTGCCTCCCATAGTGCCACCTCCTCCTGATGCAGCTGTAGAGGGTGAGGAGAGCGACAGCAGTGATTCTCTCACAATAGGGTAGCCGTGCAGGCCATGAGCCCATGGAGGTGTTTTTTTTCGCAAGATCCACACAGGTGGGTTTTGGTGTGTACCCTGTCCTCGGACCTCCTGGGTGGCCTCCCCCACCCCCCGGGCCCATTAATGGCCATTTTTTATTTTTTTTACTTTGGACAGTGTGTTGCCTTGTGTGGCTCCCATGGGCATACGCTGTATTGTGGCTGGGCACATGCAGGCTTGTCATGAATTTGGTTCAGATGCTTGGGTTTGTGTGACACACACCCCTCCTGCTTCCCGTTTCCAGGGGCTTGCAAAGGGTGTGCCCAAGTGACCTTGACGTACATGGTGATGTTGGACTCCCGTTCGATTTGTGGGCAGTCTGTAGTCAATACTGTGTATACATTCATAGTGCATATTGTTGTTGTATTGTACACTGCATGGTGTATTGATATGTGCCTCTGCATCCATCTCATCCTCCTAATTTGCATGTCCATTTCTCATGTCTTCAGAAGGGGGTCCACCTTGGGACTGGAGTCCATGTTATAAGCAGTGCACCTACACTCTTGCGTGGCGCTAACACTGTATACTTGGAAGTGTTCGAAGTGCTGGCATCATCAGGTAGTGATGCTACCAATTTTTTAAGTCTGTAATGTCATGTTTAAGGTAGGTTGGAGGTTGTGCAGGTGATTGGTATTCTTGGTAAGTATTTGGTAATGTGTGTTGTAGGTCCTGCATTACTGTGAGCATTTCATGTGTGGCCATGTTTCCATTAGGGACACTGTAGTTGGTGGGACACTTGGGGCATGTTGTGGGGATTAATTTGTTTGCTCTCACATTGCATGACATGCCATGGTGTGTTGTGTGGCCGTGCCGGGGAGGGGTTGGGTGACATGGCACTGTTCTCATGTAGTATTTTGCAAGTGGGTATTCATTTCTGCAGCATGGAAGTGTCTCTTTTGATGACACTGCATTGGTGATGTTTGTGTAGGTAGGGATGCACACATTGTGACACTTCCACATGAACAATCTCAGGCTGCTATGGTTCTGATAGTTGACTATCCCTTTGTTCGTCATAATTGTCAGGTCGAGTCATCATTGCTTATCAGATGGTATTTGCCAGGGCTGTGTGCACTCCACAGGGGTGTGATTTCTATCTGAAGTAATTAGCCACCAGCTGCGTACGGGCTGCCTCACCCCGTGCCCTTTCCCCTCCCATGCGCAGCGGGCGTGCATGTGGTTGGGGATGTGGGGGCACCACCATGTCCACAGCCAAGCCCCGGCGTGTTGCAACATTGTGCAGGACACATGCTGCCACTATGATCCTGCACACTACTGGGGGCGCATATAACAGCTGCCCGCCAGAACGGTCAAGGGAGTGAAAGCGTGACTTGCGCACTCCGAATGTGCGCTCCACTATGCCCCGGGTTGCAATATGGGCTGTGTTGTATCTTACCTCGGAAGGCGGGATGGGATTCCGAATTGGCGTCATCATGTGGGTGCTCAGAGGGTAGGCACTGTCCCCTGGTGAGGAGGTGATGGGTATCATTAGTGGGGTAGTGACATAACTCTGCATCTGACATGCATGCATGTGCAGTGGCATTCATACTCACCAAGCAGCCATGTATCGCCATGCCGCCCAGCTTCTAGGTCATGGCTTAGGGTAGACATTTGGTAAATGAAGCTGTCGTGGGTGGACCCTGGATAGTTGGCATATACTGAGGTAATGATTCCCTTGGCATTACATACTACCTGCACGTTGATGGAATGCCAGTGCTTGCGGTTCCTATAGATGTGCTCAGAGGCCCTGGGGAGACGTAGTGCCACATGGGTGCAGTCAATGGTACCTAGCACTTTGGGGAATTGTGCCACACTGTAGAAATCAAGGGCGGCAGCCTGCCTTTCTGCAGGTGTCCTGGGCAGGTATATGTGCCTGCGGACTGATGGGCGTGCAGTGATGATGTTCAAGACCTGGTGTAGGCAGCGTGACTGCGTGGCCTGCGACACCCCACCCACTATGGCACTTGTCCGCTGAAATGATCCTGTGGCCAAGAAGTGCAGTACATTGAGGACCTTCTCCAGGGGGCTGAGTGCTTGGGAGCACAGGGTGGGTGATGTGACGCCATCCTCCCACTCACTGACCAGGTCCAGTATTATGTGTGGTGGAAACCTGTATCTCCCATACACCTGGTCATCAGGCATCCCAAAAAGGCTGGTTCTGGGAGTGAAAATTTGGGCCCTCACTATCCTCTTCCTCCTCCTTTGGTAACCCACAGCCACTGCTGCTAGGAACGGTATATTCATCCTGGCGTCTGAGCTTGTTTGTTGCTTGCGCGCACTTTTATGCTGCGTGGGTCGACGTACGCCTGCTTAATGCTGGCATACGTGTTTCAGGATTGGACCTTTTATTTTTCGGCGCGTTGTAGGCGACCGTGTGAATCTTCCCGACCACCCCAGGAATACACGTAACACGCTTTCCCAGGCCCAGTCGCGAGTAAATATTCCTGCCCACCCCTGGAATACACGTACCCCACTCTCAAAGGCCCAGTCGCGTGTGGAAGTTCACGCGCACCTCGAAATACACGTACCCAGGGAAATCGCGTGTGGAACTTCCCGCGAACCCCGTAATACACGTAGCCTGCTGGTATCGCGTGTGGAAGTTCACGCGGACCCATGATACACGTACCCTGATGGTATCGCATGGGAGACTACCCGCGCACCCCAGGAATACACGTACCCAGGCAAATCGCACGGCTGGGGGGTGGGGGTGGTGGGAGACATGAGTTGGATATGAGTGGGGGCCTGGTGGAGGGTGCCCTGCACTGCTGGGGGGTGGGGGTGGTGGGAGACATGCGTGGGGGCCTGGTGGAGGGTGCCCCTGGATGCTGGTGGGTGGGGGTGCTGGGGGACATGAGTGGGGGCCTGGTGGAGGGTGCCCCTGCACTGCTGGGGGGTGGGGGTGGTGGGAGACATGAGTGGGGGCCTGGTGGAGGGTGCCCTGCACTGCTGGGGGGTGGGGGTGGTGGGAGACATGAGTGGGGGCCTGGTGGAGGGTGCCCCTGGATGCTGGTGGGTGGGGGTGCAGGGGGACATGTGTGGGGGCCTGGTGGAGGGTGCCCTGCACTGCTGGGGGGTGGGGTGATGGGAGACATGAGTGGGGGCCTGGTGGAGGGTGCCCTGCACTGCTGGGGGGTGGGGGTGATGGGAGACATGTGTGGGGGCCTGGTGGAGGGTACCCCTGGATCCTGGGGGGTGGGAGTGGTGGGAGATGGTGGAGGGTGCCCCTGAATGCTGGCGGGTGTGGGTGCTGGGGAACATGAGTGGGGGCCTGGTGGAGGGTGCCCCTGCACTGCTGGGTGGTGGGGGTGGTGGGAGACATTAGTGGGGGCCTGGTGGAGGGTGCCCCTGGATGCTGGGGGTGGGGTTGCTGGGGGACATGAGTGGGGGCCTGGTGGAGGGTGCCCCTGCACTGCTGGGGGGTGGGGGTGATGGGAGACATGAGTGGGGGCCTGGTGGAGGGTGCCCTGCACTGCTGGGGGGTGGGGGTGGTGGGAGACATGAGTGGGGGCCTGGTGGAGGGTGCCCCTGGATGCTGGTGGGTGGGGGTGCTGGGGGACATGAGTGGGGGCCTGGTGGAGGGCGCCCCTGCACTGCTGGGGGGTGGGGGTGGTGGGAGACATGAGTGGGGGCCTGGTGGAGGCTGCCCCTGCACTGCTGGGGGGTGGGGGTGATGGGAGACATGTGTGGGGGCCTGGTGGAGGGTGCCCTGCACTGCTGGGGTTGGAGGTGATGGGAGACATGAGTGGGGGCCTGGTGGAGGGTGCCCCTGGATGCTGGGGGGTGGAGGCGGTGGGAGACATGAGTGGGGGCCTGGTGGAGGGTGCCCCTGAATGCTGGGGGTGGGGGTGCAGGGAGACATGAGTTGGACATGAGTGGGGGCCTGGTGGAGGGTGCCCTGCACTGCTGGGGGGTGGGGGGGGTGGGAGACATTAGTGGGGGCCTGGTGGAGGGTGCCCCTGGATGCTGGGGGTGGGGTTGCTCTGGGACATGAGTGGGGACCTGGTGGAGGGTGCCCCTGCACTGCTGGGGGGTGGGGGTGCAGGGGGACATGTGTGGGGGCCTGGTGGAGGGTGCCCTGCACTGCTGGGGGGTGGGGGTGCTGGGAGACATGAGTGGGGGCCTGGTGGAGGGTGCCCCTGGTTGCTGGTGGGTGGGGGTGCTGGTTGACATGAGTGGGGGCCTGGTGGAGGGTGCCCCTGCACTGCTGGGGGTGGGGGGGTGGGAGACATGAGTGGGGGCCTGGTGGAGGCTGCCCCTGCACTGCTGGGGGGTGGGGGTGATGGGAGACATGTCTGGGGGCCTGGTGGAGGGTGCCCCTGGATGCTGGGGGGTGGGGGTGCAGGGAGACATGAGTTGGACATGAGTGGGGGACTGGTGGAGGGTGCCCAGAATGCTGGGGGGTGGGGGTGGTGGGGGCCTGGTGAAGGGTGCTCCTGGATGCTGGGGGGTGGGGGTGCTGGGGGACATGAGTGGGGGCCTGGTGGAGGGTGCCCCTGCACTGCTGGGGGGTGGGGGTGGTGGGAGACATGAGTGGGGGGCCTGGTGGAAAGTGCCCCTGCACTGCTGGGGGTGGGGGTGGTGGGAGACATGAGTGGGGGCCTGGTGGAGGCTGCCCCTGCACTGCTGGGAGGTGGGGGTGATGGGAGACGTGTGTGGGGGCCTGGTGGAGGGTGCCCTGCACTGCTGGGGGATGGGGGTGATGGGAGACATGAGTGGGGGCCTGGTGGAGGGTGCCCCTGGATGCTGGGGGTGGTGGGAGACATGAGTGGGGGCCTGGTGGAGGGTGCCCCTGGATGCTGGGGGGTGGGGGTGCAGGGGGACATGAGTGGGGGCCTGGTGGAGGGTGCCCCTGGATGCTGGGGGGTGGGGGTGGTGGGAGACATGAGTGGGGGCCTGGTGGAGGGTGCCCCTGGATGCTGGGGGGTGGGGGTGATGGGAGACATGTGTGGGGGCCTGGTGGAGGGTGCCCTGCACTGCTGGGGGGTGGGGGTGATGGGAGACATGTGTGGGGGCCTGGTGGAGGGTGCCGTGCACTGCTGGGGGGTGGGGGTGATGGGAGACATGAGTGGGGGCCTGGTGGAGGATGCCCCTGGATGCTGGGGGGTGGGGGTGGTGGAAGACATGAGTGGGGGCCTGGTGGAGGGTGCCCCTGGATGCTGGTGGGTGGGGATGCTGGGGGACATGAGTGTGGGCCTGGTGGAGGGTGCCCCTGGATGCTGGGCGGTGGGGGTGGTTTGAGACATGAGTGGGGGCCTGGTGGAGGGTGCCCCTGGATGCTGGGGGTGGGGGTGCAGGGGGACATGAGTGGGGGCCTGGTGGAGGGTGCCCCTGGATGCTGAGGGGTGGGGGTGGTGGGAGACATGTGTTGGTGATCAGTAGTGCAAGGTGACATGTGGGTTGGCTGGGGGGCATGGCCATGGTGGATGGGTTGCCTGTGGGACATGAGCAGGGGTGCAGGGTAGTCCCCTGTGGTGTGGGCTGCCTGCAGGGGCCATGGAGGGTGTAGAGGGAACACCTGGGAGGACCCACATGGCCAAATCACGTGTAGCATTCCCCGGCACCACCGAAATACACGTACCCTGCTGAAATCGCGTGTGAATCTTCCCGCGCACCCCGTAGTACACGTACCCAGGCCAATCGCGTGTGGAACTTCCCGCGCACCCCGAAGGACACGTACCCAGGCCAATCGCGTGTGGAACTTCCCGCGCACCCCGAAACACACGTATCCAGGATAATCGCGTGTGGAACTTCCCACGCACCCTGAAGTACACGTACCCAGGCTAATCGCGTGTGGAACTTCCCGCGCACCCCGAAGTACACGTACCCAGGCCAATCGGGTGTGGAACTTCCCGCGCACCCAGAAACACACGCACACGCTATTTTTCACACAGCAGGTGTCCGTGTTTGTCGGTACCCTTTTGCACCTTATTTGTCCTAAAGGGCCACTGTATGGACCATTCATCATGGCTGTATATGGGTGCTTTTTGTTAGCGCACATTTTGGCGCATATTTACCGCCTGCTTTCTTGTGGCGTACTTGTTTGGCCCTGTGCGCGTCTTTTACCGTGCGCTGGTTTGCCCTATTCGATTCCATGAATACGGGTTGTAGGCGAGCGTGTGGGCGTTCCGCGCACTTGCCTCCTGTACTTCCCCCGTGACGCCCATGTTTTCACGCTTTGTTCCCCATTCCGAGTGTTACGCCCCGTGTTCCGCCTACTTTTGTGATGTGCGCTGCGCTATGTGCGATTTCGCAGTGGCCGTGGCACACGTTGTTGGATGACCTGTGCACCGGCGTGCGCGGCACTCTTTTTCAGCGCACATCCAATGTTTTCTCGCGCACGGACTTCCATGAATCGATGTGCTCTGGTTTCCCTGCGATTTTCACACTTGCACTGCGAATTTCGCACTTTTACTGCGAATCGCACGTTTTGGCAACTCTGCGCGGGAATTTTCGGCGCACATTAATTCCATGAATCGACTCCTGAATGTTTCAAGAATGGCAAAGTTGCAACAGCACAACCAACTTTTTATTGGTTATACAGGACACAAACTAGGTCTATCAGTTACCAAACAAACCCTATCCAGGTGGATCATATTTGCTATTTCGGAGTGCTACAGGCTAGCTGTGAAAGATCCCCCAGAAGGCTTAAGGGGTCATTCCACTATGGGCATTTCAGAGGAGAGTTCCGATAAAGGATATCTGTGAGGCAGCTACCTGGTCCATAATCTCACATTTACAAAACATTATTGTTTAGACACCTCTAAAAATGAAGGAAGATTTGGGAAGGCTGTTCTCTGCTCCATTCTTGACAAACATTTACTCTCAAATTCTTACTCCCTCCTCCAAAAGTACTGAATACTGCTTTGGGAGTCTATCATAAAATGAGGAAAATGTGGGAAGAAGAAGTTACTTTAGTTACCCCTGGTAACGTTCTCTCGACTGGATGTTCCTCCCACATATTCCTCATCGCCCTCCCAACCTACCCCACTGTAGAATTTCCGAGCTTTAGACTTTTCGGTCTTTTAAGGTCTGATAATTAAAGGCACTTGTCAATGGCGGTAATTCTGCATTTGGGTGATGAAAAAACAGAACTGAAGCCAAAGGGCGCTGCGCGTAGTATTCTGTACTCGACGATGAGACGAACCGAGATGGAAGCCCTCGAGGGACATCGGGTCGACAATCTCGATGCACTGTGCCGAGAAGAAAATGTTTTTCGAAGCAGCTGAAGCTGGAAACAGATCTCATAAAATGAGTAATACGTGGGAGGAACATCCAGTCGAAAGAAAGTTACCAGGGGTAAGTAACTTGTTCTTCTCAGTCCCACCTCATGAAGATGCAAGCGTTCAAGCATTGCACCTTGTGTTACATAAATGCCCCATTACATGTGAGATAATACATTTGCAACTTTACATTTGAAAGCTGAAAAAAAGACACACATGAATTAAAACTCCACGCTGAAAATTATTTTCTGTGCTCCCATGATGAACACACATTCCCTCCACTCTCATCCTTGTGTCATCTTGTTCAATCTCTTAACTAACCAAAGAACTACATAAACATGTGACAGACTACCTCCACCCCAAAATGAGCTGCGCACATTAATGTAATCACTCTTTTAAGCATCACTCTCTTATAAGTTATTTCGCCCAGAAATCAAGAGAGTTTAAATACTGCTTACATGCCTCATTTTCATGAGTTCGTAAAATCTGACCTGAGATTACAAAAGGGCGTGAAGAAACACACCTATGAAGTCGTTTTTGCTAATCCCCGTTTTGGGATTGCCAGTAGTTCTCACAGCTAGAGTTGCATGATGGCATATAGTGGCGCAATATACATAAATGGGGTTTGAGATCCTTCACAATACGCCAAGTACTGTAATGAGTGTTAAAATGGATTTCTATACTCTGGCCTGGTGGTCAGAAGTTTAGGAGGCCACCCTAGTTTAGTGGAACAGCGGAACCTTCTGAACAAGCCAGACCAATCACGGTAGCTTGGCAGGCACTCAAACTAAGGGCCTCAATGCAAGGTTGCCGGTAACACACCTGCCGCCAACCCTGTACCACCGATTGCGGCGCCTGTCTTCCGGTGCCACCGAGACATTACGAGTCCCGGCGGATCGGGAAGTCGGGCGCTGGAAAATGTTTGTCCCCATGGAATGGGGACTCAGAAGCACCGGCACCGTTGCTTACGGTGCAGGTGCTTCCGTGACAACTCTGCTTTCCGGGGTCGTTGCGCTTGGCAGGTCAGACCTGCCGGGCACACAGGCCCTGGAAAGCAGAGTTGTATTCTGCCGGTCTGGAAAGGGTGCCGGTACATTGCTACCGGCACCCTTATTTCTGGACCGGCAGACCTAAGTCTCAGGAGGAGAGTGATCAGAAGCCCACAATGAGCACACAGAGTAAAACTCCACAGAATATGCTTAGACAAATGTATATCAAAAATACATATACATTTATTGTAGGCCTTAATAATTAAACACAAAGAAACTACAGTAATACAAAACAGTTAACACACACGCCTTTCACTATTTAACATATATACAGTTACGTTTCGCCTAATGCGGTAAAGGGGAAAACACAGCCACAACCTGTAACGGAAGGGTAGGTTAACACAAATATAGCATTAGGCAGTTCTTCTGAATCGATCCCGCAGCCCGGCCCTAGGAAGTGGGGAGTCTTGTGCTCAAAAGTACAGTGCGTATTTAGAGAAAGCGGGTCCTCTTCAGGGACCTGTAGCAGTCCAGGAAGGGGATTGAGGTGATGAAGAACAGTGTTCCACTATTCGAGGAGGGTCTACCCTTTCAGGCAGATAAACATTCGAGTTGAGGGAATAGCGAGGGGGCACAGGCTAGCCCAGCTAAGGTGAGTATCTTTTTAGGGATTCTCGTGCATAAAGAACTATGGCCATGCCAGGGGGCCACTGGTGAGTGATGCAAGTACTCGCCGATCCGCGACTCAGTCCAGGCCAAACTTTGCCAGTCTAGGCCAGGTCGCTTCTAGGTTAAACCCCTGCAGTTGCACATCGCTCCGGGTCTCAGCGGCTGCAGGACGGGACGATCATCTGTGGCGGGCCAGTAGCCTTTTCTCAGCTCTCGATGAAGAAAAGAGGGCAGTTCCAGTGCAGCAAGTCTAGGTGCACAGGGGGGCAGGCAGGCAAGGCTCCTACAATGACCGTCACCACAGCAGGGCGACACAGGGACCGCAAGTGATTGCAGCGTGGTGCACTCTACTAAATCGTGACCCAGAGTGGGAGAGGGCCCAGGACCACAAGTTAACGATTCCTCAAGTCTCGAGTGTCAAGACGGGCGGCGGCGCACCTACGTGATACCCCGGGTTCAGGCAGGTCAGTTTGCTGAATGGCCCAGCAACACTTCCAATAAGGCTCTTTTGGAGGGTAATCAGGAGGTGCCAATAGTACTTGACCCCACTACTACAAAGGGTTGAAGCGCCCTTGCAGACCTTCAGTGATCGATGCAAAAACAGGAGTACGACGGGACAACAGCGGGCTAAGGGTGCACATCTCTGGCGGTTACACAGGTTTGCTTTAGCGTTTGAGGATACTTGGCTCCTTCTGTAGTTCGGAGAGAACTTCAGTTGCTCGACCTACAATGGATGCAGAGCTGAAAGGGGCCCCTAGGGGTCCCTTACGTCTCTGGAAACAAGGCAAGTCACCACACACGATAGATACGCCAGACACGAGGTTGCATTCCCAAAGCTAGGGTTTATTGCAAAGCAAATAGTCTCAGTTGGCCAACTCGGTCTCACGCCCCGCGACGTGTATCTCTAGACCTCGAGGGACGCAAGAGAGTGAATTACGTACATCAGTTACATATATACAAAATGCATATCATACAATCAGCTATGACATGTTTAACACCCCCCTTTATTGGGTTTCTTTGAACTCGGTGTGATGATGGGCACTTTTGACAATTATGACACCTTCAAATATCTATTCTAGTTACAATATGCAATTTGCAAGTGCGGAGGCATCTTTCAGTTGTTGAACAGAACACAGTGCTTCTGTTCTAGGAAACGAGCTACATACGGGGGAAGAGTCACATTCCAGACTCTGCTATCTATGAGGTGCTATTTGTGTCCTGGGAGCCGACACGCTCTACAGGGCTCAGTAAAGGGGGGGCCGTAAGAAGAGCATAATTCAAGCCTTTAGCTGCTTTATTCTAACATATGCTACCATATAACGAGACTGGCTGGCAGCTGCGAAATTAAATGCCCTGCAGCCCTGCTTCAAGGCTACATTCGGGAGGGAGCCGGGCATTCCTTCCTGGCGCTGCCTACGTTGTGTTTCAACAAACTCTTGTTATCCTCGCGGCCCTGCGGCCTTGTCCTTTCATGTGCAGACAACAATGTTTTACAGTCGAGCAGTGTAAGCAGAAAATGTGCTGCGGAGCAATAAGAACAGAAAGCAATGAGCAATGGTTAGAAAACAAAATGGCGATCCTTGTTACATCATTGGCAAACTCGGAAAC
The DNA here is from genome assembly GCF_040938575.1 of Ambystoma mexicanum. Lineage (NCBI taxonomy): Eukaryota > Metazoa > Chordata > Amphibia > Caudata > Ambystomatidae > Ambystoma > Ambystoma mexicanum. The sequence goes on along the minus strand of NC_090924.1, from coordinate 170,551,246 downwards.
CTATATGTCTGTCATATCGTGCATGAGATGGTTGGCCCACGGCCACCAAAATACGTTTGCCGTCATATGTGAGAGGTATCCATTTTTCTAGACTGACAAACCCTCCTTTGGCCGTATGCCAAACGTCTCATCCATTCATTGTATCCTACTCTAATGACGATAAGTCTGAAGTACTTATGTCTGAATTTTGCATGCTATTGTAAGCATCATCGTCTTCATTAATATCTATAGCCATCAATTATTTTACTGTTTTCATCTCATTTGTGTCTTGGTCAGCCCGACCATGAGTTACTCTTCTTGTCATCATATGCATACATCCCTTAGTACATCCCTCAGTTACCTCAGTGTAAACTATCGGTAGGCAGCGTATGCAACAACAGTCCTTAATGAATATTCGAAACACAACTTCTAATATCGAAATCAACTTCCATCCCCAAGAACGCAGTATTCCCCAAAACCAGGACTCTATTCCCCAGCCTCCTTCTCCAGTAGGGAGTTCGGAGTCTAGGACATGCATTTTCTTTATCGCTTCAAAGATTGTAGGGGAATAGTCATCTACAAATACACAACACGCTGATCCCACTATTTTGCAAATTCCCCCAGGATCACATCAAGAGCCATTCTATTTGGCAGCGTCATTAACCTGATTCCTTTTTCTTCCAACGTCATGTTAAATAGTATATCTGTCGTTGTGTTTATGGTATTTTTTAGTATTCTGGACAGCTGCCTTATATTATAGGAGTTCACTATCTGGGACAAGAATGGAATGAATGACTTTGCTACGTCAGTCGCTATCAAAACACCTTTGCTACTCCTTTTGGCTCTAGATCTGGATAGTCTGGCCATGTCTGCTGTTTCTAAGAGGAACACTCCTGGGAACAGTAGACCTAGGTAACATGTACCTCCCCAGTTTCTGGGCAACCAAGGATATGCTTTCTCTCCACATATAAAATAAACTGGATCTCCCACATATACTGGTTCTATTTCGTATTTTAATACCACTGTATTCATGCATCCAGTAAATGTTCCGACTGAATAGGAGCCTTTCTTTTTTAGACAAAAAGGGACAGTTCTTGGGTTATAAAGGGGGAACTGCATCTTTGTTCCCGTCTGTTCTTAACACGAAACGTCATCACAGATGTTTTAACTGGTGGGGACAATCTATCTTGTCTATTTTGTCGTGTTATCTTTCGCGTACTTTTCCTCGTAGGCTCTGGGGTCAACACTTGTGCTTTATGGAATATGGAACAACCCACAGGCCTCATAATTATTTCCTCAAACTCATTCATGTTTGTTCTGTCTAATTGACCCGTACTACTCTTATTCCATTTCCCATAGAACATTGCACTTAAAGATGCACTACATGAAGAACTTAATGGTAATGTCTGTACATACCAACATATTCCTTTCCCAGCATGCTGCGGTAAATGGGCACATACCCAGAAATTTGTTTTCTTTAGAATTGCATGTGTCATATTCATAATTAATAGCAACGTATTGTTCCCAAACCCTTCCCTGTGTCTTTCTTCCATTGGGTGAACATGAAAAGAGGATTACCCCAAATGTGGTACAGCTAGTGAGGGGGTCTAAAATCTAAGTTAACAAAAATGCACAAGCTGTGAAAGGTAAACTCAAGGAAAACTACTAATTGTGGTTACCTAAGTATCCAACAAATGGATATCCTAACTTGAAACTACCCGGACTGTCCAAGAGAAACACAGAGCAATACAGAATCACATCAAACACAACTTGTTGAAAAAATATATTACAATTTTATTATTACACAAAAAATGTGAATACATATAACAAATACACAAACTCCTATGTTTTTGACAAATATATAATAGGAGTATTTACAACAAATGCATAGAACAAATGCTTGAATATGCCTGAAACAAGTGCATAAGGACAACCAAGTGAAATTTCTTGGTAGTGCAGGTCTGCCAATTGTGCAGAAATAATATAAATACAATAATACAGGTCTGCCTACGTAAACATTTCACATTATTCTAGTGCAGAAGTCATGGTCTCAAACAATAATGAAAACAAAAGAATGAGTTTCAACTAAATGAGACCACTGTTACGTTTCGGCGGGCCACCTGTAGGGCCTCTTTAGAGAACCGCCTTCCTCGTGGCTGAGTAACTGATGGTAATCCCTACGGGGAAGCAGACAAAGCGATCCATCACATAATGAATATGTACATAAAATAATAAATAAAACACTAAGATAATACTGTGACTTGCTGTATGTTTCTCAAACACATGACCTGGGTTTATCAAGTATTAAGGCCCTAACTACTCAGGCCAAACAATTGTTAATTTAATCAGACTACTAATTGGAATCTGCCTAAGAGGGGAACCTTACCCAAAATGAATGTGGGTGGAATTCAAGTGGTCAAGTGGCACAGCGAGTAGAGCGTTCGCTTTGACATCAGTGCAGAGCCTGCGAACGCAGGTTCGAATCCCGGCAGCGCAAACTCAGCGTTTCATCCTTCCGAGGTCGATAAATGAGCACCACACACCGTGGGTAATAATAAGCAGCGCTCAGATACCTGAGGGTTCGTAGCGCTATATAAATGCCAAATTATTATTATTATTATTATTTATCAAAGGCAGAAATTCTAGACGCAAAGCTCAACTTCAGGGTGGAGCGTGATGCAGCATAGACTGAGGGGAGTCATCACTAAAAGTCAAATAATGTAAAAAAAATTATCTCAAATAAATGTTTGAAAATTGGAAGATCTATCATAGGAAGCATTAGAGGCAGAAAAATGTGAAAGAAAAAGGTATACCTGAATATGAAGGTATAATTGATTCTCACGTCATGGCATCTATCATGAATAAATCAAGGCCAGTATCAAAATTCCAACTTCGGAACGAAGGGAGAAGAACTGCCACAAGTTGTTGGCAAATGGATGTCCAATTAAGGGACGCTGATCCAGTAATAAATAACTGATCTACGCAAAAAAGGAAAACAAAGAGAGGAAGCAGAACAAAGAGAACCCATGTTTAATACCAAGTTGAAAAACCTTAGATAACTGGGCTCATCAAAGCCATAGCAAATTAAAGGGCATCTGCATTAAAGAGCTCATCAAATTCATGCATGATATTCAAGAATACATAGAGTGTATGAGTTTGTAAAAGGATGCATAAGTTAGAAAAGGAAAGAAAGTTAATTACTGAGTCCATTAGGGTGCTGAAAAGGAAATGGTTTCGTAAGGCGAGAGCATTACGGGCACGAAAGCTTACCGTCAACTCGGACGGACGAAAGAATGTAGCCGGAACCGATGCTGTCAGTAGAAGTGCCTGCGTGCGTCTGCCAGAGAGGGTTAGGCTGCGAGCATACCTTATATTGGAGCTTGCAGCGTGATGACGCCGCGAAGGAGAGGTAACGCATAGCGTATGGGAAGCCTCGCTGTGACGTGGTAGTGTTGGACTGACACACCTCCGTCACGATTGGCTTGCAGGGCACAGCCAATCCCGAGCGGTTTTTGTGCAACACTCCCTACAGGGCAGACAATGCCCTGGAGTACGGGACCTGACGGTCACGCAGCGGGTGTCAGCATGGAGCCTCAAAGTGTGCGAAGCTCCTAAAGCGGCCGGGCACAACAAGGAACATGATGCGAAAAAATGCATGTCAAAAGGTACGATCTGCCTAATGTGTTGACATGCTATATTGAAATATAATTAGGCACCTGCCGGTGGAACGAACTGCTAGTCCTGAAATAAATGAGGAAAGGCTGCGAACAATGTTGAAACTAGAGTTGTTTAGAAAATTCCATTGGGGACAGGGTATAAGTAATCACCTGAACCGGGCTTTCAGTAGTGGATATATTAACTATTGGTAAAAACATTCCCAATGGATGTATCGATTCCACATACCATAATATTATGACTGTCGTTATTGGTGCTATCACACTCATAAAGCACATAATTATTGTCAGTGCAAGCATACAATTCTTTTTACCATGCGTTTTTCTTAAGCTTACAGTCTTTACAATTAACTCATTCTCAGCAGCGGTGCAGGAGGAGGCTGAAACCGGTCCCGACATGTTTCTCATCGTCCTTCTTCTTCCTTATTAGAGTTCGTCGTGGATATCTCTCTTCGTTGCACTTGCTCTGATGTCAATAAGATCAACGGAATTGTCACAGTTCAGTTCTGCCAGTCCTTTATAGCCTGGATGTGCTTATTTGTTTCTAGGCAAGGTCATTTGTCCTTTCTCATACTGCTCAGGACTTTTGTTCAGTTATCTATTGCCTTAGTACCATGTGTGCCCAGCTTGTCCGCTCTGGTTCCAGACACATGTACTTTTTATGATCGCACCGAGGAGCCGCGAGTCTTGAATAGACCGACTTGCACAACTCTCACGCTTCTCTCCTCTACACCTCTAGTTCCTTCTCCGTCCATGAGCAGAACCAGAGGTTGACATAAACACCAAAGAACTGTGGATCACTTTGTCTTTCGAGGCCGCAAATTATATCGCCTCACTCCTGGTATTGTGTGATCCGTGAACAGTGCCGGTGCACTTCCAGATTCAGGCTCAAAGTCAGCCTGTGGCGCTACTGTAGGTGCTGGTGAGCGTCGCGCCAGTGATGCAGATTAGGTCTTTGGCGTGCTGGCAAGTGCTGGTGGGCGCCAAAGGGGTACACGTTTAGTTTCTGCCGGTATTTGCAAGGCAGATTTCGTGTCGACCAACAGTGATGTAGATTCTGCTGGGCAACTTTGGGGCACTCTTTGCCCTTCCCCCTTTTTGGCAATCGTCTCAGACTTTGTTTCGAGTTTCACTTCTCGCTTGGGCAGATTTAGTGGCGGCGTACTGGCAACAGTGACTTTCGTTTCTAGGACCGCTCTCTCTTCCCGGTCGTCTGGGTCAGGCAAGTCTTTCAGTGAAGTTGGAATCTTTTTGGCATGGGTGGCATGGATCCACGACTTCCATCCATCCACCCGTATCGCTGTCTGCGTTGCCAAGAGTACTTGATATGGGCCGCGCCACCTGGGTGCTAACAATGACTTTCTTTGAAAATTTTTAAGCAACACCCAGTCTCCTGGCTCCAGCGCGTGCCCCGGACCGGTGTATCTCACTAGTAAAGCCTCCTGCACCTGCTGATGAATCAAACGCAATTTCTGCATTAAAAGGCCACAATAAGTACTAAACACAGGATGTTCTACCTCTCTAAGTCATTTTGGCTGAGGTGCACACCAAACATTCGCCGGCCTCCCCATTACGATTTTGTACGGGGAGAGCCCAGTTTTAGCCTGTACAGACGTACGCATGCATAATAGCGCTATTGGTAATGCATCCACCCAACTCAACTTGCTTCCTGCGCATAGCTTGATTATTTTTGACTTGAGAATCCCGTTGTGCCTCTCCACAAGACCGGCCGAACTTGGATACCTTGAACTATGGAATCTCTTATCAATCTGAAGACCCGCACATATCTGTAACACCACTGCGCTCACAAAATGTGGGCCATTATCTGACCATAGGACACGGGGCAAGCCAAAACTGGAAAATATTCTTTAAGCATTACTTTTGCTGTGCTCAGTGCTGTGCAGTCTTTAAAGGGATATGCCTCCACCCACTTGCTGAATGCACAGATCACCACTAAGACATATTTCAAATGTTGGCATCTCTCCATCTCTATGAAATCAAAATGGATTACCTCAAAAGGCATAGAGGGTGGGCCAAAACTGCCTACCAGAGTCACTGTTCCCTTCCCTACATTGTGTTGTAAACACGTGATACAATTCTGCACCAACCTCTCTGCATTCTTCTTTATGTTTACATTCTGCCATACTGTGGATAGGTGATGTATTATCTTTTTCGCACAGATGTGAATAGGGCTGTGGGCCATTGTGACCATTGCAGTCACATACGAATTTGGCAACATCCAGTTTCTAGTCCCCGTGTCCACCCAACAACCCTCCAGATCTAACTCAGCAGAGCCCTCTGCACACCCTTTTATTTCATCGGCCGTAGCTTCGGCCTGCATTTCTTTGACAGTGGCAACTCCATTTTCTATCATACAGGGTACTTCCTCAGTCTGAACCATCATCATTTTGGTATTTAAATCAGTGGCAGTTTGTTTCGCAATTCTGTCTGCAAACGCGTTTCCCTCTCCTACTTTGCATGTTACCTTTTTGTGTGCCTCGTATTTCACTATTGCTAGGCGCTTTGGAAGCGTGAGTGCAGACAGCAATCATACAATCAAAGGGTCATGTTCAATTCTGGCACCACGTGATGTCAAAAACCCTCTCTCAGCCCAGAGTCGACCAAAGTTATGAACCACCCCAAAAGCATACTGACTATCAGTATATATATTCACATTCAAATTTTCAGAAATCTCGCAGGCTCTGGTCAATGCTATTATCGCTGCGGCTTGTGCCGAGTTGTAGGGGATTCTTTTGCTTTCTACAACGCTCGCTAGGGTAGCAATAGTGTACGCGGCAGTTGTTGTGCCATCAGGTAATTTAAAACAAGAGCCGTCACAAAATAACTCTCCATCTGGCTCTTTCTGTGGGGTATCACTTAAATCAACTCTCCCCTTGGTTTCTTCCTCAGTGACCATTAAGCAATCATGGGGGGGGTGATTCATTCTCACCAATTTCTTTTATGGGTAGTGGCATTAATTCTGCAGGATTCAAAGCGCTACACCGCATAATTTGGATATGGGGCGCAAACAAGATCATTTCATATCTTGTCAATCTAGCAGAGTTGAGGTGTTGCGTCTGTGTTCTATTTAATAGAACGTCTATGGCATGTGGCACCATCAGAATTAAAGTATGCCCCAATACCATCCTTCCATTTGTTTCACTGACGCAGCAGCTGCCGCGACAGATCGCAAACATTGTGGTAGTGCACGCGCTACAGGGTCCAGCGCAGAAGAAAAATAGCCGCATGGCCTATTTCTTCCAACTTGTTCCTGTGTCAAAACCACCAATGCACATCCTTCACTTTCACAAACAAACAGTCGAAAAATCTTCTCATAATTTGGTGTGCCCAAAACTGGAGCAGAACATAATGCAGTTTTCAATTGATCAAATGCTCTCTGACATTCCTTATCCCACTGTAGAGGCATAACCGCATACTTTCTAGTCAAATTCACCATCGGTTTCACAATTAACGCAAAATTACCGATCCATTGTCGGCAATATGAAGCCATGCCTATTATGGCTCTGACTCCTTTCTCTGTCTTTGGAATAGGCATACAAGAAATACTTTCTATGCGTTCTGGCATTAGCCTTCTCCCTTCTTTCGAAAGTAGGTAGCCCAAATAAGCCACCTCTTTTCGATTATATTGAAATTTCTTCAAACTAGCTTTATGGCCATGTGGCGCTAGGTGTGACAGTAGTAATACAGTGCTTTCTTTACAAATCTCCTCTGTGTCAGCAGCTAATAATAGATTGTCTATATATTGCAAGAGTACGCAACCCACTGGTAAGTCTAGCATGTCTAGCTGCTCTTTCAATGCTCTACTGTAAATACTCTGACTTTCCGTGTAACCTTGCGGAATCTGCGTGAATGTAAAGGATTTTCCTCCTAATGTGAACGCGAACAAATATCTGCTGTCCTTGTCCACCGGAATGCTAAAGAACGCATTTTTTAGATCAACTACACCAAAGTATTCTGCTGAAACAGGTATCATTGTCAATATTGTAGTGACATCTGGCAATAAAGGAAATTGTGGATCTACTACTTTGTTTAGCGCGCGCAAATCAATTATGAAACGGTATGGTACTTCATTGCCTCCTTTTTTATAAACTGGAAGAATCGGGCTTTTGCATGTACTGCCTGTAATTTCTTCAATTACCCCTAATTTCACCAAATCTGTAACAATACTCTTCAATCCTTTCTCACCTTCAGCCGAAATTCTGTATTGGGGAATTGGCGGTAGTGTAACACCCTCTTTCAAAATGATCTTTACTGGCTCTATTTTCAAGCATCCTACATCGTTGTCATGCATTGCCCATATACAGGTTGGCACTTTACTTAGTTCTCCTGGTAAAGTTTCAGACATGAATTCTGACACACGGGCATCTTGTGGCCAAATCGTTGGAACACCCCGTCTGCCGTGCAATGTATTACGGAACCTAATTTTTTCATCAAATTTAATCCCAACAGGTTCTCCCCACAATTTTCTGTTAAAAGGAAAGGACAATGTTCAGTGAATGGTCCTATAGTAACTGGGACTGGTTGGGACACTGGGTTTAATACTGGTGTACCTGCGAACCTTACGGAAACATTCTTTTGCCCTGACAGTGGTATATCCGAAACCAAGTGATGGTCTATTGAACACTTTTGCGCTCCAGTATCTACAAGGAAGCGGTGCTCCTCATTCCCGACTCTCATTTCTACGTAGGGTCCTCTCTGATTCACGGGACTAGACACTGGTTCCGACCCCTGTCCTGGGCTGTCCTATTGGGGAAATAACACATTGTCCGATGTGTAATCATTACTATTACTGTAATACGTGTTTGGCTGTGTATCGCAAACGTTCCCACTCTTCCCTCTATTTCCCCCACTCTGGTTTCCATACTGTTGGTTTTGCTGTCCCTGACTCTGGTTAGGGGCACTTTGGTTTTGGGCTTGGTTTTGATTACCTCCATTATTGTGGTGCTGCTGCATACTATTCTTATTTGGTCCATTTGCTCCTTGGTGCCCTCTATGCTGTCTCCTCTGACCAGACCCATTTCTATTCTGCAGATGCGGACATTGCGCTCGCCAGTGTCCTTCCTCCTTACAATACGCACACTGATTTGGTCTCACTGCTCCCCCATGCATATTCAAATTACTCCTTCCTTGTGCATTCCCTCTCCCTCTTTTATGTCCTGCTACTTGCTGCAGTAGCACCTGTATTTTCAGTAGGCATGCTTTCAAGTCTTCCCCCACCTGTTTTAACAACGATAATCCATCCACCATCGCCTTCTGCCCCGGCGATGGTAATTGCTGCCGTTTATTATGTGACCCCTGCATTCCCTTCCTATGTCTCCCGATATCCTTACCCCTGTACCCAGGTGCAGTAAACATTTTGGCATAATCATTATCTAATTCATCTTTAAGTTCAAAAAGTCCAAATACATGTCCTCTCACTTCTTCATCCCTCTCCCTACAGCGTGCTAATGCATTCAAATCCAACAATCGCTGCGGTGGTAATTTCCCAATTAACTGTTTCCATCTCTTCACCAAATATTCACCCATGCATTCCAACACTACCTGTCTTTCGTTGCTTCTTTTGGAAGTCATATATCGAAGCAAATGTTGTCGTCCCATCATTCCCGTCTATATACATCTCTGCCTGTTGCTGCAATTCCACCTTCCTTTCTTTGCTGATCGCACTGCGAGTTACCCTTGTGCATCTACTTTGTTCAGTCCCGCCTCTCGCCCCCGTGGTTTCAACTTCTACCCCGGGAGGGACGGACGGACGGTACCGAGTCTGTATCTAAGGCGGGAGGTGCGGATGGGACAATGGGAACAGGGAGTGTCTGCTGTGGGCCTGGTTGGCTAATAGGAAGTGTTACGTGCGCGGTCTGTGGCTGTGGGAGGGCTTGAGCTACAGGAGGGAGAGTTTGGGCTACGGGTGCGGTTTGGGCACTAGTTACTGACGTGTTTGGCCTCGCTTCTGATCTTGGGCCTTGTTTTGTATGGATCAATATGTTTTCTATTAATTCATCTGCTATGTGTAATTCTCGTTGTGGTTATATTTTTTCTATATTCAACTGATCACGTCTACCTGACCTCCTTAGACTCTCAGTGCACTCCTCCTCTTCCTTTTCTTCCGCTACTTCACCTTTCGATTTAAGCCTGCGCGCATGCTTCGCTCTACTTCTAAATCGGAGCATTGCTTCCCTTCTCCAGTCCTTAACGATATCAAATGCTGCAGGACACGCTTTCTTTCTTATCAACACCCTTTCCAAGTTATCTATTCTCGCTATCTCAAAACTACCATTAATCGGCCACTGATGGTCTTGTTGCTTTCTGGTTTGCCTATGCCAAGTCTCACAGAATATTATTGCACCCACTCCATACTTCACATACATCTCATATGCCGGCGCTCCCCCAGGTGGTGCAATTTGGCCATCTTCCAAAGATTGTCTACCACAGCAGAAAAACCCCGCTAGGGTGGACAATGCCCCAGGCATGTTTCAACCTTCCCCCTGGTTAATCAACCTTACCTAGGGCATTTGATTTTGCAAAGTCAACTCTCAACCAATATCAGGATTACTTTGTATCGCGGAATGACTCACCCGATAAATGAATTTGTCCTTTCGGACACAAGTCGTCTGTATACTGAAGCAACCAGTGATGTCGTGTCTGCGTTTCTTGGCTTCCGCCTAATTTCGGGACCCTCGCCTCCTTGTTCTCTAGCCAGGCACGTCGATCAGGGATCAGATGTGTGCAGATCTGCAAAGGAATCTCTCATCACTTCTACAGGGCGCCCCGAACACCTCTTGATCCCGGCTCGATTGTCCCGTCCTCGCCGTTCTTCGCCTTGACTCAATTACAATGTATGCGATGGAACAAGTGGGGGAGGGTCCCTATTCGGGCATCATCTTGAAAGGGGCTCCTAGGGGTCCCTTACGTCTATGGAAACAAGGCAAGTCACCACACACGATAGATACGCCAGACACAAGGTTGTATTCCCAAAGCTAGGGTTTATTGCAAAGCAAATAGTCTCAGTTGGCCAACTCGGTCTTGCGCCCCGCAGCGTGTATCTCTAGACCACGAGGGAGGCAAGAGAGTGAATTACGTACATCAGTTACATATATACAAAATGCATATTGTTAGGCAGAAACCTGTGCAGTTCCCTTAGGGAACACTGCAAAAGATTTAAGACTACAGGTGTTGGCAGTAAACGCACTTGGTAGCACCCAGATTTACCTGGTAGCTGTGGCTGAGCAGTCAGACTTCCCTCAAGAAGAGTTAGACAGTATGCAATGTATACACAATAGGCACTCCGATACAATAATACAAGCAAACACTGACCAGAGCTTTGGTATCAAAGTATATAATTATTTATTTAAAAACACACAGTTTGAAACACTCCAGCACTCTTGTTGTAAAATATTCTAAACATAGTTACTATTGTAATATGTACACCCCTTTTTCCTTATCAGATAAGTCACAGTAAAACACCACTTATTTTCATACAGAGGTGAGCGCTTAACTAGATGGCACTCCAATAAGTTTGTGAGAAAGGGAGGGAAAAAGACAGAATATGGAAAGGTACACCACTCTAAGGTTCAGGAACACTGTTAGCAAGGCAGAAGAGCAAAAGTCACTATTGAGCCAAAGTCCAAAGGCTGGGCCGACTCTTAGAGAGAGCAGAGCACAAATGCGCCCAAGATCACACAGTTACTCTAGGCTTAGAAAGTCTTGCAGAGAGTTCAAAAAGAGTTTAGAGAGGCTTAGGAAAGTTTAGCCAGGGTGTCCCAGGCTAACCCAGGTTCGAAAGCCGGGGGCTAAATCTACCCCGTACAGTCGGTAGCAAGGGAAGCCAGGCGGGACATGGTACCTTAAGTGGGAAGGATCCTCCAGTGGTGGCAGTTGTTCCTGGCAGTGGGTGCAATTTGCGTTGTCGTCCAGGGGAGGAGAAGATCTCGACTTGGAGGAAAGATGAAGGTCGTTGCACTACCAGGGAAGAAACCAGCCGCAGAGTTTTCCGTTTAAAGGTGGTACCTTTGTTTCGCGGTCGTGGTAAAACGTGGTATCCCGGTTGCTGGGGTGCTTGGCACAGGCAAGGCGGCCACGAGGTACGTCGGGAAGGCGAAAAGACGGTGAAACTGGTTATCCCCACCAGTCAAAGGAAGAAGACTCTACGGCGGGAGATCTCCTCTGTCGTTGGGAAAAGTGGTGAGGCGGTCCAGCAGGGCTCCACCGGTGGTGGTGTCATGGCAGGTCAGCTCAGCTTCTCCCTCGTCGGATTCTTAGGTCCTGTGGCGACTTCTGAAGTTCCAGTCCCCAAAGCCCTGCTTTTATGCAGAAAACCCCCATTCACTCAGCCTAGCTGTCACTCAAACATGCTAAGTGGTGAGTCGGCCGGCTCACCACTTGGGCCAATCAGGACGGAGTGCGACTTGAGTTGCCTAGGCAACTCAGTCCAGGGTGCCTAAATCCCCCTCCACCCCTCTTAAGTACCCCAAACAGAGTGGCACCACTTTGGAGGGCTTCTGTGGAGAAGCCCGCCAAAAAGTGGAACAAAGGGCTCGACTTGGGTTGGAGTCACAGAAGAGAACACAAACGCCATTTTAGAATCAAGTTTTGGCAAAAAATACCAACCGGAGAATTAATATTAATTAAATAAACCGGCGGCATGTTCGAGGCTACCGTAAATAATTAAATAAAGATAGTAGCCTAAAACAATGGGAAATCCCATAGGAAAATATTCGCGGTTGAATATAAAAAGTAGTATCCACTGCCACCAGCCAAAACTCGATCAGGGGGGACGGAGACGTGCCCCCTCGACTAACAGACCCTGGGGCAATTGAATTGCCCCAGCCTGTACGTCCACAATATGATGGTTTGTACTGGTTCTGTTCAGAATTTAAGACTAGTAAAGTCAATGGGTATGGAGTCTATACTGGGGGGTCACTATGACACCCCTGTGTCACTGCACTGAGGGTGCTGTGTAACACACATCACAAAAACACATGAAGCCCTATGGAGTAAAAGACCCCATAGCACATTAAACACATCTAGATTCAAAGAAACACACTCAAATCATGCCCAAGAGTAAGAGTAAAAGAGTCTCACTCTTGGCAGGAGAAAAAAATAAACCCCAAAAAATCCAGCAAAGCTGCTGGGGGACTCACTAGGTTAGGAAATTCAGCCTAAACAGAGAATTCTCCCTAACACATATCATACAATCAGCTATGACATGTTTAACACCCCCCCTTTATTGGGTTTCTTTGAACTAGGTGTGATGATGGACACTTTCGACAATTATGACACCTTCAAATATCTATTCTAGTAAAAATATGCAATTTGCAAGTGCAGAGGCATCTTTCAGTTGTTGAACAGAACACAGTTCTTCTGTTCTAGGAAACAAGCTAAATACGGGGAAGAGTCACATTCCAGACCCTGCTATCTATGAGGTGCTATTGGTGTCCTGGGAGCCGACACGCTCTAAAGGGCTCAGTAAAGGGGGGCCGTAAGAAGAGCATAATTCAAGCCTGTAGCTGCTTTATTCTAACATATTCTACCATACAACGAGACTGGCTGGCAGCTGCAAAATGATTAAATGCCCTGCAGCCCTGCTTCAAGGCTACATTCGCGATGGAGCCGGGCATTCCTTCCTGGCGCTGCTACGTTGTGTTTCAACAAACTCTTGTTATCCTCGCGGCCCTGCGGCCTTGTCCTTTCACGTGCAGACAGCAATGTTTTACAGTCGAGCAGGGTAAGTCGAAAATGTGCTGCGAAGCAATAAGAACAGAAAGCAATGAGCAATGGTTAGAAAACAAAATGGCGATCCTTGTTACATCAAAATGTTCGTTCATTGGCAAACTCGGAAACCTATATATTTGTCATATCGTGCATGAGACGGTTGGCCCACCGCCACCAAAACACGTTTGCCGTCAAATATGAGAGGTGTCCATTTTTCTAGACTGACAGAGCCCCCTGTCTTAACCAAGATTCGTTTTGCGCTCAAATCTGGGATAGCCAATGGAAGATCTGCTCTCTTGCATACACGCCAGGCGTGGGGCAATCGCGGCCCACAGCGGGTCCAGTCAATCAGGCATACCAAACATACTGGTACCAGTAGTGTTGATTGGAACCAGACAGTCCCAAACCTCTTCCTGGGCACTAGTATACATGACATGCAGGGGCCCGCGAAAGTTTCCGGTTTTCGCTGGAGGCTGCATGCCCAAATAAGGAATTCCCGGTTCTGCTCGACCTGGGGGAAGGAAGGCAAATGGCCAAAGGACAGTATAAAAGACTGACCCAGCCATTTTCGGCACTGGCCCCAGTCCTGAGCCAAACGTGGTAAACGTGACATGGTTCATTAAAAAGAAGCAAAAATACTATAAAAGTAAACTGCTGCCGCCAGTTTGTCCTAGGCATACTTGTACAATCACCCAAACAATCCTTAGAGTGTATCTAGGGCCATAAAACAAAAGGACTCCTATGCGCAGTACATAGATAAAAAGTTACCAAGGCATGGCAACATAGTCAAAGACTAAGGGAAACCAGTACTGACAGTCTGAAGGACGTGTCCGTTTCCCCATAACAGATGAGCAAAAGCCCAGAGGAGCAGAGCTGAAATTCTGTGCTCCACTGAAAAAGTCAGGTTAGGTTAGCCAAACAAAAGCAAAAAGTTTGGGGGGGGTCCATAAATGGAGGGAAAATGGCACATAAGGGAAATCTTTCCTAACAATGAGGATGAAGGTATGTTCTCTCTAATAATGAGTAGGAAATCTTCATTTAATGAGTGTAACAAGTGTTTTTGTGTAGCCTGGCGCGATTACAGTACCTGGCCCAATTGTGAAGCGTCTCGACCCCCATTTTTGTTCAGCCGAGGGCCTTGGGGCACTGTCCTAAGTAGACATTACCACACGCAGCAGTACATGCGGTAACCATCAAATCAAGCAAGGTAGTTCAATCATCAAAGCTTTTCCTTCATTCAATAATGTTTGCTTTTCCTGACATGTGGCAAGCACTGTTGTTAAAAAGCAGGCAGCATCTCTGTCTGGTATACTGCATAATGCAACCACATTTTGTAAACCACCAAAAGAGAGGCTTTGTTGCAGGGAGATGACCCCCACCGAGCCTACAGACCAGGCTTAGAAAGCAGGATATGGAATGTGTTATTCAGACCAAATCACACACAGTATTTATTTCAGTGCATGTATAGATATTTGTGTGCTGAGTCTTTTTTTTCATGTCTCTGCATTAGGATGTTAACTCAACTGGAATCTCCTGCTTGGTGGCCATTTTCTGCACAGTCTAAAAAAGCCTCTTCTGATGTGAAAGCTCAAGAAACAGCATCTTCTGCCAGTTCAACAGCTCCTGGCATTGAGGGCCTAATCCTCAAAATCCCAGTTGTCTTTACCAACAAAAAGGACTCTAATCTCCAGCAAGGAAATCTTTCTGTCTTTGTGTCTGCGCTGGAAATTAGTGACTTGCGGAATCATGTTGTGCACAGGTACGAACGAGAAGATGTGGATGACATTAAAGTAGTCACGCCATATGAAATTATTGTACGGCACAGATTTATTGGGAAACCAGACATTTATCATCGAATCCTGTCAGCCAAAATGCACGATGCCATCTCCATCTTGGAATTGCAGTACAAAAAGAAAATGGAGTTACTAGAGGGCGCACTTCTATTTACTGGTGGTAATAAATCTCCTCAAGCCGATGAGGGTACAAGTGGATCATTCTGGCATTCGGGTAAGACAAAAGGCAAACTTCTTTATTTCTGCTTAGGGCATTATCTAAGAAAGTTTCAAATATCATGAGGCAGACTCTGAATCCCCACATGCGGTGACTGAGAAAGAACAATATCAACACTTTGCAAGCAAGATTAACAAACCTTAAACCTCCATATTTTACAATTGAAAAATTAACTGTGAACTAGAACAATGCTCACTCAGGAGTATGTTCTTGTTCTGTTTGCTGTAAAGCTGTTAGATTCAGGGACAGTTGTTTGGCATCACTCCCTTTTTAGAATTTTACAGTATGCATGACATTTTTTATTTAATTACAATTCACAACATTACACTAACATCACTTATACTCTCCTTACCTGTTTATTTTAATAATTTGGCGAGTGAAATTTAATTAAGGAGTGGAACCTTCATACCATTCAAATCTCACACTTTTGACCTGTCTCTAAGGTCACTTTCTTTTAGAAATGAAGGTTATTAAGCAGAAAGATCACTGAAAATGTAGTTTCACTCAACCTTTATCGCCTTGACCAGTCAACACAGAGTCCCATTTCCTTCTACCAGCTAGGGAAAATCATGTGTGGTGTAGAGAAACAAAATAAGCCAATGGAGCCCAGGGACGTCATTTCACCAAAATGCCAAGGGTATCGCAAGGGTCATCACACGACCCTTGACCCCTCTGATGACACCACGGGAAGTGATGCATTTGGACCTGACCCCCCCAAGCGACCTTCAATCAACCACTCAATCCTCCTTGACTGCCTCCACTCCCTAGGAATTTGTGGAACCGCTCTCAAATGGATAGCATCCTTCCTCAAAAATAGGAACCAAATAACCCTACTCTCCACCTATTCCTCCCAAGCCCGACCAGTCGACACAGTAGTTCCACAAGGAGCATGCCTATCAGCCCTCCTGTTCAATCTCTACATGGCCACCCTCCCACGAATAATTCGTTCACACAACATCCTGTGCTACAACTACGCTGATGACACTCAACTAATTAAAAAAATCCTGAACTCAAAACCCAACTGCCGACCTGACCTTGCTTCCTGCCTCCTCGACATAGAGCTCTGG
This sequence comes from Ambystoma mexicanum, assembly GCF_040938575.1. Classification (NCBI taxonomy): domain Eukaryota; kingdom Metazoa; phylum Chordata; class Amphibia; order Caudata; family Ambystomatidae; genus Ambystoma; species Ambystoma mexicanum. The sequence continues at coordinate 170,534,787 of NC_090924.1, read as the reverse complement.
ATCACCACAAACCACCTCTTGCTAAATCCCTCCAAAACCGAAATCATGATATGTGGCAATACCAAACTTCTTCCACACCCACTACCCTGGCCATCTGCCATGGGCAACCCACTGACTCCCTCTTATTCAGTAAAAAACCTTGGATGCACCCTAGACTCTGACCTAACAATCTCGTGCCAAATCAATAACGTCCAGCTACTACCACTTTAAAACTCTTAGTCAAATTTTTCCATACCTCTCCTTTCCCAACAGACTCTCCGCGGTCCAATCAATTGTTATATCAAGACTGGACTACGCTTAACCCACTATACCTCGAAGTCCACGCATACCAACTGACTAAACTACAAAGAGCTCAAAACGCTGCAGCCAAACTACTACTAGCGCTTGGCCCGAGAGACCACATCTCCCCAGCCGTCAAAACTCTGCACTGGCTTTCGGTTGCCCGAAGGGTGACCTTCAAAACCTTATACATTTCTCACCGAGCACTGCATAAAACCGGACCCCAATATCTTCAAGACAAACTAAAATCCTACCACCCTGCACGTACGCTAAGATCAAGCTCAGCCGGCTTCCTAGTCATACCAAAAACAAACTCAGTCAGGTTAGGCGGATCATCATTCTCAGCCTTGGCCCCCATGTTGTGGAACGCCCTCCCACCCCACATCCGACTCACTGAAGACCTCATGTCTTTCCGCAAATTACTGAAAACTTGGCTCTTCCCCTAAAACCGACCCTAACTCAAACTAACTGAAACCGGATAACAGCATCGCAATGACTTTGCCAAATGCTAGATCATAAATAGCAATGCAGCATCATGATCCAAGCGGGAAATCAAAAACTAATAACCTCTATTGGTTAGCTAAAAGGACAAACACAATAAAAACAAAAGAAAATACAAACAGAATAGAATGAATAAAGTTGATCAAAGCAGTGAAGTGGATAAAATAATTAGTCGTACGAAAGCAGTAAAGCGGTTGAAATAAAAGAAATGGTTGAAATGATTGCAATTGACGAAAGGAACAAAATGGACGAAAGGAATAAAGTGAAGAGGATGGAAAGATGAATACAGGAGACGGATGAGTGCACAGACAGGTGGCATGGAATGTATGAGTGCATGGTATAAATGGAAAGTACAGAATAGACAAATAGAGTACATCTGACGGGGGTCGTGCCTGGCACAGATGGAGAGCATGAAACGGATCGAGGGCGTGCGACAGGTGACATAGGCTGAACCGATAATGCAGGATGAATAAACTAAGTGAGTGGAGCGGATGAAGTCGGTTGAGTGAATGAAGCGCGTAGAGCGGCAGAGGGCGTGGAGCGGCAGAGGGTGTGGAGCGGCAGAGGGCGTGGAGCGGACGAGGGCGTGGAGCGGACGAGGGCATGGAGCGGACGAGGGCATGGAGCGGACGAGAGCGTGGGGCAGATGTAGGGTGTTGAGCGGATGTAAGCTATGGTGCCAGTGCGAAGCGGGTGTAGAGTGCAGAGCCGGTGTAGAGTGCGGAGCCGGTGTAGAGTGCCAAGCAAACAGGTGATGTATGTGGATGGAACGGTTGATGTATGTGGAGGGAACGGGGGATGTGTTTGGAGGGAACGGGTGAAGTGGTTGGAGCAAACGTGGGAAGTGGTTTGAAGGATCAGGTGTAGTAAGGCGAAGAAACGGGTGAAGTGGGTGGTAGAAACTGAAGATGGATCTGGAAAAACAGGTGATGAACGGGTGGAGTATGAGGAACTGATTAACTGGGTGGAACGGATGAATTGGGTGGAACGGATGAAATATGTGGACGGAAAAGGTGAAGTATGTGGATGGAACGGGTAAAGTATGTGGATGGAACGGGTGAAACATATGGATGGAACGGGTGAAATATGTGGATGTAACGGGTGAAGTGTGTGGATGGAACGGATGAAATATGGGGATGTAACGGGTGAACTGATCTAGAATAGGTGAAGTGGGTGGAACGGGTGAAATGGTAGAATGGATGAAGTAGATGGATGAACGGGTGATGTGTTTGGAACTGGTGAAGTGGGTGAACCGGTGAAATGGGTGGAACAGGTGAAGTGGATGGAACGTATGAAATAGCTGGAACCAGTTAAGTGGATGGAACGTGTGAAGATGACGTATCTGGATTGATGATGCATGGAGAAAGGATAATGTGGGTAGAACGAATGAAAGGAGCAGTGCAGGAAATGCTTGGAGTGCATAAAAGGGGTTGGAGTGCATGGAACGGAGGGGAGTGCATGGAACGGAGGGGAGTGCATGGAACGGATTGGAGTGCATGGAACGGTTTGGAGATAATGAAACGTTTGAAAGAGCATTGAAAGGGAAAGGTTTTGAGTACTTGAAATGGCCGTAATGCATGGAACAGTCGGAGTACATGGAACGGGTGGAGTACAAGGAAATATTGGAGTGGGCTCGATCTCAAGCACTTTAAGTAAACCACCATACTCCCATCTCCACGCTTTACTCTCTTCTTTACACCACCACTCAAATAGAACACAGCGATACTATGACACCATTCGGTATAGCTGTTCTCATACCATCATTGCCTCATACTCCCCATCACCCTCTAAACACTGCTGGTTACACACCCTCCAGCCTAGGCGTTCTCCTCAGGCCTAACGCAGCCACAATCGGTCTGGATAACAACCTGCCAGAACGAACACATACTCTTGATCTCTCAACATCCACACCTACCGCTAAGAAGCAGCTATCACACAAAGGCCTCACCAGCTGCACACATATCCGGTGCTCACACGCACCTTTTGTCTCTCTCTGTATTCTCTCTACTGACCTGAACTTCGGTTCCCGAGGGCGTTCAACCTTCCAGTGCGTCGAGACCATACCAATGGTACATAAGGCGCTATATAAATGCAACGTAACATAACATAACATGATGACAAACGATCTTCAGATTTTTTAGATTCCAGGTGCTCTCATTTCAGCCAGATATAGGAACCGAGGTACAGAGGGAGGCATGATTTGTCCACAATTACACATTTGGGGAATGCCATTTGCCAGATTCGATGTGGGGTCTATACGTAAAACATACATTATGCAGTATTTCTAACAGGGTAAATGAAATCTTTAACGCAGGTTAAAGCTGGTGTATGAAACATCTATAGATCAATGGACACAGAGGTAAGCGTTGCTGTTTTAAACAATCCAAAAAAGCACTGACCTAGGGAGGCGCATGCTGCTGTTTAACCAGGAGAAAAATGTTGCACCAGCAAGGCCTGAAAAGTAAATCATTGACCAGGATTTAGTATCAACAATATTCCCTGGTTATAAATGGTATGCATGATTCAGCTACCACTACGATAGAAGAAACCTATTGGACAGGTCTGCGTGTACAGAGAGGAGTGCACCTGATAATCTTTACTGGAGTATAATACCTGGGAAAGGTTCTTTCAATATACCCAAGACCCCCTCCATAGTTTTTATTATCTAAGCGTAATACTGGGTGCCAGAGGACTTTAAAAAAACACTGTTTAATGTAATATCATTGCTGCACACATATATTCATAGCACCACAAAGTTATTTAAAATTGAAAACCCCACGAGTTGCTTCTCACCCGGGGACTCACTACCAGACTTCAAGGCGCGCACTGCACACTGCCCCTTTGTCAGACCCACGGGTGCCTAATGGCGTAGCACAAACTTTGGCAGTTCCCCTGAGAGCCATGCTGTGCCCCCCCCCCTCTAAGCTCCTTAACAAAACACAGGGCATGCCACACCCCATTCTGGTCTGGACCACCACGTGTGCGCAATGTCCATGAGGATTATGCCCCTGCAGGGGCATGCACTACTTTAAGTAAAATATATTAACATGTTTTTCAATCAAAGCTTAAATCTTAACGTAACATAGGGAGAAGGGGCGGTGCCTGGTCCTCAAATATACCAGCCAACAGTGGTGGCTGCTGGTGAGGGTTTCTTCTCCCTCCCCAGAGGCATTGTTTTGAATAATGGGTTAAAATGGTGCATTACACAGCACACTCTGTGGGTAAATCTGGGTAAAAGGCCAATATGGGTTAAAGGCCAACAATTGGTTTTGTAGGGTGTAGGGTAAATCATAAAAAAAAGTACAATAGATGCAAGTCGCCAAAGTACACAGGGCATTTCCCAATGCATTATCATGCTGGGGCCTGCAATATATGCCAGTATAAAAAACATTTGTATGCTGGCTATGCCCATACATTTCCATGCTGGCTCCACCAAATAAAAGGCCACACTTACGTTCGCTTTAAGACCTTTTTCTTTAGTATCATTACTGGCACTGGCATAAAACTGGCTCTGCCAATATATGCCAGTACTCCTATGTAAGTACATAATCCTGTTGGTTTGGCCATTAAAAGTGACATATCACAATAGGAAAACCTGTCCAAACTGGTTCCAATGTAAGATAGTCTAGACCCATAAGAACACTTATCTTGCTTGATTCATCACAGATGCTTAGATAATAAAAAGTCATGCTACAGTGAAGAATATACAGGCCGCTACACCAAAACATCCGTATAGCGAGGTAACACTACTGATCATGCTTGCTTTTTTAAAGATGCAGCGTAATACATGTCATGCCACAGTAAGCAATGGCTAGACTGACTGCACCCAAATACCAGTCTAGCGAGGGAATGGCACACATAAACTTAACTTTTTGCTAAAAAATACCAGTAAAACATGCAAAAAGTCAATAAAGGATGTGGCAAAAATGCTCCAGTGATCCCCATTCTCCCAGGGCCTTACACCACATGCAACCCCTTTCACCCACCAGTCACTCACCCATACATCTCCTCTCGCACTCGCTCAAACTGGATTCACCACACTGACACACACCCAACCCCACCCAGAACATTGAAACACACTCTACCACATGTATGCTCATTCACCCACCAGTCACCATCTCACACCTTCTCTTACATGCACACATTGCATTCTCTTCACAGGCACACACCGACCCACCCAGAACATTCAAAAACACGCCATCACACACGCACTAGTCACTCACACACGCATTCTCTTACACCCACTCATTGCATTCTCTACACAGGCACACACTCATCCACTCTTTGCATTCTCTACACCGGTACGCACCCACCCACCCAGAACATTCAAAAACACATATCACATCACATCTCATTCACCTACGATTCACATACATTCATCTGACACGCACATCATACATGCAAAACACACAACATTTTACACAAAAAAAGAAAAGCCTTCTTACCTTTTTCTTGCAGATTCAGTCCGACCTTCCAGGCCACCTTGTCTCCTCTGTGCTGCTCACAAACAGGAACCAGGAAGCTGCGTGAGCTTCCTGGTTCCTGTATGTGAGCTGCAGGGAAGCCGAGGGAGAAGGGGTTAGAGCTCAACGTGGCATGTGACGTGTGCCACATGTCACAGTCGGCTCCAACCCCTACTGAGTGCCTCCCTGGCCCAGCCTTCTTCTTGATGGGTGAGGACTGGGCTGGGGACCCACCACACCTGGTGTGGCGTGTCTCCCTGTGCCGCGGGAGGTCCAGCTACACCAGGATCACCCATTCTCTTTTTTTGCCACACATTTTATTTTATTTGTGGTCGCAAGTGAGTCCCCAGGGGTTGCAACTGTAGCCCCCAGGGGTTGCAGTTGCAACCCCCAAATGACGTCCCTGATGGAGCCTAATTTGTCAGAGTATCGTGCACTACATATCCTACATCGTATGTGGCAATTTTCCCAAATATCTCATGCTTGCCGCGTGTATCCCTCACTAACACAGACAACATTCAGAAATGATTTCTTTTCACTTTAGTTACTAATTTTCTTAGTTCTGGGTCACGCATTGCTCTCTGTGTTTACTGTTACAAGACCATCACAAATGACCACTGTATTTTTGTACTAACCAAAAAACTGTGTCATTGATTGACTCATTTATTTTGTGTTCATAAAAGAACACTATAACAATCTAGTTTTCTAATTCATGTAAGAAACAAAAACTCGAAGCATACATTTTCTGAGGGACATTCTAATGCAATGCCAATATCTACAGGTTATCCACCTTTGTTTTTCTCTGGCACTTCTGGTCTCATTCACCTTTATTCTTCGATCTCCTGACCGAGGTCATGAAAAGTAGTGCCAGAAAAAAACACAGCATATAAAGCAAAACATTAGTATTGAATGTTATCTTAATGTCATAGTCACTTTTGGCATGTGTCACTCACTGAGCTGTGAACCGACTCTCGGAGGTCTACTCGTAACAGCTAAGTAAATCAGTGACATTTTGAGCTCTGCCCCATAAAAGGGTAGTTTACTAATGCTTGGCCACCCTCATCCATAGCACCCTTCTGAAAGGACAATCTAATGCCTAAAACCTCAACCATGACATAGGCATTTTACAATCGAAATGATTTGATTATGACTATTGAAATCGTTTTTAAGTTGTAAAGTATTTTGTGTATGTGGTATTTTGCAAATGCTGTATATGGTGTATACCGCATGATCAGAACTATGTTGTAATGCAACCTTGGAGTGTTTACTTGCGTCCAAGGTTCCATGTTCCGGACAGTTATTGCTGGGTTAAGACACCTGCTGGGTGCTGGGGTTTGTCAGTTCAATAAAGCTCCTTTCCTACCCCATCCGCCTCACTGCAATCATTTCACTGGCGATGAGGCATTGACAAACCCCGGCAGAAGAACCACGCTTGCAGCTCCAGTCCCCAGGAGCGGCTACAGTTCATTGCGGCATGCCCAGCAGTGTCAGAGGTCCGCCTCGGCGTCTATCTGGCGTGCGGCACCCCGGGAGGCCTGCGTAGACAGCAACCTGATTGTCTCCTGGCTCCGGTGCCGTAAGCAGTGGCCAAGGAGGATCGGATCGCCACGTCAAGGAAGAAGATAGGAGTTTCCTTCTTTTCCCGGTGCTCAACGTGCTAGTACAAGCCGGATCGGCTAGGCGTTAAAACAGAGCCAGTTCAAGAAGTCCTGGGGGCACCATCTGTGGAACTCTCCATCTCAGCCTCATAAGGATGTAGCCAAGGGGGCGGGCTGCAGGCCTCCGCTTCGAGCAACGCTGCACAGCTCTGAGTGAAGGCGTGCATCATTGTTGCTTAGCAATGCGCAGCATTGCTGTTGCCTGCCAGATGCGTCATCAGGACACAGCAATATGACCAGGAGCAGATCTGTGGACAATAAGTCGTTGAAAAAAAAAAGGGAAATCTCCCTGGCAGAGCACAAGGTTGTGCAGTGAGCAAGTCTGTAACGGAAATGTATGCACAACAGAACACAAATTGAGTGCACAGGGCGCAACAGGGCTATTGTGCGAGTGCACATGGCAATGGTGCAAAAAGCAAATTGGGCACAAGAGGACAAAGAGTGCACGAAGCAGTTCTGCAACAGGCATCCTGGTAGGGGAAGTCACCCCACCTACTAGCCAGCACGAAAGGTTTAAGTGGTGGAGCAGAGCACATTAATGATGCAGCAAAGCAATACCTGCCCACCGCCAGCGTTCCCACTTAATCCAAGGGAACCCCCTATCCTGTGGAATCTCTGGATAGACACCTGTAACACTCACCTGATTCCCACGGAGGCGCAGGTCTGGCTTCGAGTGCTGATGCTTCTTCAGTGGTGAAGCGCAGGACTCTGAAGATGGACAGGAAGGGCCCTCTACTCTGGCTTCTCCGGCTTGCAGGAATATTCCCCTGTGCGTGAAAAGGTAGTATTACCTACTGACTGAGTTATGTTCAAGCCTCCCACTCTCTTCCAACCCTCCACGATACCCTTCCACGATTCCCCGTGAAGTCTCACCTTAGGGTCAGGAAGGATGAGCTCTCCATCCTGCTTCTGATGCAGGGGCGCGTTGAAACCCAGTTACTTCACTGGATTGAGGATTGATGGGAGTTCAGGTAAGCTTGACTATTCAGGTAAGGCTCTGTAAAAGTTCTGTTGCAAGTTCAAAAGTCCAAGCTTAATTATAATGTTCATTGTCTTTTTGCAGCAAGCGCTAATGCTTATGTCTTTTTTCCCCTTAGGGGCCGGGGTTCGGAATGCCGGAGATATGGCACCGACCCGAAGTGAAACGTGCAGTTCCAGTTCCAGTAAATGGCAGGTTAATTAAGGATGAGCGCTCGGGAACTGTCTTTGCATACGCTCATTCAATGTCTTTGTCTTTTTTCCCCATAGGGGCCGGGGTCCGGAAAATGCCTGGAAGCGGCAAGACCCGAAATGAAATGGGAATGACCCAACAGGTAAGTCTTATTCCCTTCCTTCTCTCACCTCTTATTCTTGTCTTTTTCTGTAGGCTCTGGGAAGTGGCTGTGTATCCGGATGATCGCTGCTGAAGATGGAGGAACCCAGGAAAGGTGAGTGTAATGCAGCGCTGCAGCGATCGTAACGAAACGCTTTTAAAAATAATGTCTTCCCTTTCAGGATCGTCGGTGATGTCTCTGTGGTGCAGGTTTAGCTGGTAAGGTCTCTTGTCTCCCTTTGCAGGTGACCCAGGATGCTGACAGGCGTGGCTGAAGTCCAGATGCAGGAGCTGACACGGTGAGCGTCAGCTGCGAGGAGCAGAACAACGCGAAGCGTGAGTTGCTGATCGGGTGTGGTTTAAATAGCTTTGGAAGAAGTCCCAAGTGTGTATCCTTCCTCCGATCAGGTATGTATCCTTCCCCGACCACACCCGGGTGGAAAGTAGTCCCACAGGTAAAGTAGTTCCATTCAGGCCTCAAGAGGGCCTGGATGTGGCAGCATGGTCTGCATCAGGTAAGTGCACATTAAAACACTTGAACACATGTCTAGCTTTATGAGCCTGGCGCCTAAGGCGCCAGGACAGAGGTCCAACATGAGCCTGGCGCCTAAGGCGCCAGGACTGCATCCAAAGGGCCCCAGCTTGGGCCCACTGGCACTCCCCTGGGGGAAATGATGCCTGCCTCTGGGGTCGCTGGGTCGGACCTGGCTCCTTGGAGGTAGGCATCATGACAGTACCCTCCTCAAGGCCCCTCCCAAGGTTCTTCCCTCCGGGGGTTTGGGCTTGTTCGGAAATCTCCGGTGAAACCTTTGTACTAATCGAGGTGCGTGGACATGGTTACTAGGCTCCCACAATCTCTCCTGAGGTCCATATCCCTTCCAGTCAACAAGATAGAAGAGTTTCGACTTTACCACCTTGGAGTCTAAAATGTCTTTAACTTCGAATTCTAATTCCCCTTCAATTTGAACTGGATCTGGAGGCTTGGACAATCGGGTTCCTGGTTGTACTGGCTTCAAAAGTGATGCATGAAAAACTGGATGAACACGCATGTTGGACGGTAGATCCAGTTTAAAGGCCACTGGGTTGATTATAGCTTTGATGGGATAAGGTCCTATGAATCTGCGATTGAAGGTTCGCGGGCCCTTGAGGGGTAAATGTTTAGTTGCTAGCCATACCCGGTCTCCTACTTGGTAAGGAGGAGTTTTACTTCGGTGCAAATCAGCGTTTTCTTTATACTTTTTCTTGGCTTGCTGTAAATGAGTTGCAGCTTCTTTGACGGCTCGGGTTATTGTGGAATGCAGATGATTTACTGCGGGCATTTCCAGGGTGTGAGGTGGATCTAGGTCAGAGGTCCGAGGATGGTGACCATACAAAGTATAAAAGGGGGTTTGTCCGGTTCCAGAATGCACTGAATTGTTGTATGCATATTCTGCGATCCAAAGGATGTCTTTCCAATTTAACTCGGTTTGGTGTAACATGCACCGAAGATATTGCTCGAGAGTCTGATTGGTTCTCTCGGTTTGTCCGTCGGTCTGGGGGTGGTGGCTGGTGGATAACCGCACATCTATTTGTGCTAGTTGGCAACACTTCTTCCAAAAATGTGAGATAAATTGACTTCCACGATCTGAGACTAATATGGAAGGGAAACCATGTATGCGAACTATATTCTCCAGGAATTCCTTGGCCAAGGTAGAAGCTGAAGGCAAACCCTTTAAAGGGATAAAGTGGGCCATTTTGGAGAATAGGTAACCAGCACAAGGAGGCAGATCTGTTATAAAGTCCATTGACAGGGTGTGCCATGGCGCCGGTGGAATATCCAAGGGTTGAAGTAGGCCGGCTGGCCTTTTCTTTTGAGCCTTGTTTTGGGCGCAAATTCCACAAGACAGTACAAAAGACTTTATGTCTTTTCTCCAAGAAGGCCACCAGAAGTGGCGTTTGATTTTTTCCTCCGTTTTAGCGATACCAGGGTGTCCTTCCATTAAAGATTCATGATGATGGGCAATAACAAGTTCTTGCAATTCTTTACTTGGCAGAAACAACCGCTCCTGGAAGTAGGGTAAGTCATCCTTAACGGTGTAATGAGGACCCTTTTCACTCCATTCCAGTAAGGTTGAAGAGTCTAGAAGTTGTTTTACTTGCGTTTGGATATCCTCAATAGTTTGCAATGAAGTTAAGTCTAAGATTCTTTGCTCAGGTATGATGGGCACAGGTTCTAAGCTCGAATTAGGTTCTTCCATGCCAATCCGGGATAAGGCGTCCGCTTTTCCATTCTTGCAGCCAGGGCGATAGGTAATTACAAAATCAAATTCCGCAAAGAATAGAGCCCATCGGAGTTGTCGTGAAGATTGAGCTTTGGCCGTTTTTTAAATACTGTAAGTTTCTGTGGTCCGTAATTACGGTGATGGTGTGTCTTGCCCCGAGAAGGTAGTGACGCCAAGCCTTGAAAGCAGATTTGATGGCCAGTAACTCTTTATTGGTAATTGCGTAGTTGATTTCAGGAGGAGAAAATTTTCTGGACCAAAAGGCCACTGGGTGTAGTTGGTTAGTTTTTGGGTCTCTTTGCGACAGGACAGCTCCCATGGCCGAACTGGATGCATCGGTTTCCACTATGTACGGGAGATCTGGGTGCGGGTGCTTCAATACAGGTGCAGAGGTGAATTTGGTTTTCAGGTCCTGGAAGGCTTGTTCGGCCTCAAGAGTCCATTCGAAGCGTTTGTTTTTCTTTAGGAGAGCGGTGATGGGTTGGACTGTTCGGGAAAATTCTGGGATGAATCTTCGATAGAAATTGGCAAAGCCGGGCATGCTCTGAACTCCCTTCACCGAGCTTGGAGATGGCCATTTGAGGATGGCGTCCACCTTTCGCGAGTCCATTCGGACTCCTTGAGGTGTCAGGATGAATCCGAGAAACTCAACTTCTGTGGTATGAAAAACGCATTTTTCGAGTTTTGCAAATAATCTGTGCTGGCGCAGTTTCTCAAGAACTGCCCTAACATGTTTTCTGTGATCAGATTCTGAAGAAGAGTACACAAGGATGTCGTCAATTTAAACAATGACACAGACATCGATAAGTTCCCGAAGAACATCATTCATAAAGTACTGAAAGGCGGCAGGTGCATTGCACAAACCGAAGGGCATCACCTGATATTCGAAGAGCCCAAACTTGGTGCGGAATGCAGTCTTCCATTCGTCGCCTTCTTTTATGCGCACCAGGTGATAAGCTCCTCGGAGATCTAACTTGTTGTACACACAAGCGTCTTTCACCTGGTCGATAAGCTCAGGGATCAAGGGCAGAGGATAACGATTCTTAATCGTTATTAGATTTAGGGCGCGATAGTCTATACACGTTCTAAGGTCGCCTTCTTTTTTCGGCACGAAGAACAGAGCTGAAGAGACAGGAGACTGGAACGGGCGAATAAAACCATTGGCTAGGTACTGATCTAAATACTGACGCAAATGCAGGTTCTCAGGTTCCGTAAGAGCGTAAATCCTACTACAAGGTAGTTGAGCATTGGCTACCAGATCGATTTGGCAATTATAAGACCGATGGGGAGGTAACGTGTTAGCCTGTTCTTTCTGAAAAACGTCTTGGAATTCTTGGTATTCAGACGGTAGCTGTACAGGGGTGGAAGTTGCTGAGGCTAGACCCATAGCCGGATTTCTTGGATAACAAGTTGGTTCACAATCAGGAAAACTTATCTTCTTTGCTCGCCAGTCAATTCTGGGATTATGTGTTTCTAACCAAGGAATTTCAAGAATTACTTGAAATTGTGGGGCCTTGATCACATCAAACACGATTGCTTCCCGATGTCCATCCTGACCCACCAGTGTCACTTCAACAGTGGAATGCGTTACAGGCCCTGAGGCTATTTCGGTTCCATCTACTGTAGTAATGACATCTTGGGTTACTTTCGGGCGGAGAGGAAGCTTAATCCTGGAAGCCAATTCACGGTCTATGTAATTTCCAATAGCTCCACTGTCGATGTATGCTTTTATAGCATGCAACTGCTGAGGCTGTTTTGGGTCCACGAGCACCATTGGCATGACAAAATGCGAGGTCAAAGAGTTAGTTTTCAAGCTCGGCAAGCGGACCTCTACGCTTGCCGGACTAGGTCGTTTCCCGAATCAGGTGTCCCTAATTCGTTATCAGTAGCTCCAACCACCTTCTTAAGTGGTTTAACTGGACAATTTCGATGAAAGTGACCGGAAGTCCCGCAATACAGACAAAGTTGCATTTGCCGCCTTCTCTCTCGTTCTTTCTGCGTTAATGGTCCTTTAACACCACCGATTTGCATAGGTTCAGATCCGTCGGTACTCTTGGAGTTAGCGTGGGTTTTGATCGGTGCTTGGTTTTCATACTTGAACCGATCTGCTTTTCTATTTTGAAGTCTGTGATCAAGTTGAACCACCAAGTCGATGTAGTCTGCGCAGACCTGGGGTGGGTTTACTATCTGAGCTAGAACATCCTTAAGCTCTCCGCGCAGGCCTCGATGAAACAATGTGATCCTTTTGATTTCTGGCCATCCAGTTTCCACAACCAGTCTGTTAAAGGTGGCTATGTAGGACAGAAGATCCTGATTACCTTGTCGTAAGGATAGCAGTTTGTTATCAAGGGCCTGTCCTTGAGAGTGTCGAGTGAACAATCTTTCCATGCTGGCCTGGAAGCCCTGAAAATTCTGAAGAATGGGATCATCCTGATTTACCAATGGAATAGACCAATCGGCAGCACTGCCACTGAGGTAAGATAGTATAAAGGCTACCTTGGTCTGGTCGTTAGGGAAGGCTCCGGGTCTGCATAGAAAGTGTAAACGACATTGGTTCATAAAGACGGCATATTTCTTGGGATCCCCCGCAAAACGTTCAGGCGGGGCCAAAGGCATGTGTCCAGGTAGATTAATTTGTACCGGGTTACTCAAACCCATTGATGTGGAAATGTCTCCGGAATTAGGTAAAGGAGTGTGCCCTGCCTGGGCCTGTAATAACCTTTTGGCTAGGTCATCTGTTCTTTCCTTGGATAAGATCAGTTCTCTTTTGAGAGCGTTAGTCTCCTGGCGGGCTGAGTGCACCTCTGCCCGTAATTCCCCCAAAAGCTGGGCCAGCTGGTCAGTCTCGGAAGTCTCCATAGCGCCCGGGTGGGAAATTGTGGGTAGGCTTCGCGTTCTGTAACGCTCACCTGATTCCCACGGAGGCGCAGGTCTGGCTTCGAGTGCTGATGCTTCTTCAATGGTGAAGCGCAGGACTCTGAAGATGGACAGGAAGGGCCCTCTACTCTGGCTTCTCCGGCTCGCAGGAATATTCCCCTGTGCGTGAAAAGGTAGTATTACCTACTGACTGAGTTATGCTCAAGCCTCCCACTCTCTTCCAACCCTCCACGATACCCTTCTACGATTCCCCGTGAAGTCTCACCTTAGGGTCAGGAAGGATGAGCTCTCCATCCTGCTTCTGATGCAGGGGCGCGTTGAAACCCAGTTACTTCACTGGATTGAGGATTGATGGGAGTTCAGGTAAGCTTGACTATTCAGGTAAGGCTCTGTAAAAGTTCTGTTGCAAGTTCAAAAGTCCAAGCTTAATTATAACGTTCATTGTCTTTTTGCAGCAAGCGTTAATGCTTATGTCTTTTTTCCCCTTAGGGGCCGGGGTTCGGAATGCCGGAGATATGGCACCGACCCGAAGTGAAACGTACAGTTCCAGTTCCAGTAAATGGCAGGTTAGTTCTGGATGAGCGCTCGGGAACTATCTTTGCATACGCTCATTCAATGTCTTTGTCTTTTTTCCCCATAGGGGCCGGGGTCCGGAAAATGCCTGGAAGCGGCAAGACCCGAAATGAAATGGGAATGACCCAACAGGTAAGTCTTATTCCCTTCCTTCTCTCACCTCTTATTCTTGTCTTTTTCTCTAGGCTCTGGGAAGTGGCTGTGTATCCGGATGATCGCTGCTGAAGATGGAGGAACCCAGGAAAGGTGAGTGTAATGCAGCGCTGCACCGATCGTAACGAAACGCTTTTAAAAATAATGTCTTCCCTTTCAGGATCGTCGGTGATGTCTCTGTGGTGCAGGTTTAGCTGGTAAGGTCTCTTGTCTCCCTTTGCAGGTGACCCAGGATGCTGACAGGCGTGGCTGAAGTCCAGATGCAGGAGCTGACACGGTGAGCGTCAGCTGCAAGGAGCAGAACAACGCGAAGCGTGAGTTGCTGATCGGGTGTGGTTTAAATAGCTTTGGAAGAAGTCCCAAGTGTGTATCCTTCCACCGATCAGGTATGTATCCTTCCCCGACCACACCCGGGTGGAAAGTAGTCCCACAGGTAAAGTAGTTCCATTCAGGCCTCAAGAGGGCCTGGATGTGGCAGCATGGTCTGCATCAGGTAAGTGCACATTAAAACACTTGAACACATGTCTAGCTTTATGAGCCTGGTGCCTAAGGCACCAGGACTGCGTCCAAAGGGCCCCAGCTTGGGCCCGCTGGCACTCCCCTGGGGGAAATGATGCCTGCCTCTGGGGTCGCTGGGTCGGACCTGGCTCCTTGGAGGTAGGCATCATGTCACACCTTCAAGGTTTACTTGAGAGCAGCAGGAGGTGCCAGGTATGATGATGACGAAAAGGAAGCAGCACTTCTGAACTTCCTAAGTACGGAAGGTCTACGCGTATTCAGCCCCTTCCGGGTGACGACATACGGCTGCCTGGTGCCGGGGATGGTGAAGGCAGTGAGGGCACTGTAAGTGCACACGAGCCTGCACTCAAGAAACTAGAAGACATTTTGGCAAAAGGCTGAATGTAGTACTGGAGAGGTACCATTTCTTTTCCAGAGCACAAGGAGTGGGGGAAGGAATAGATACGTACGTAACAGCATTGCGGACACTTAATTCCACTTGCAAATTTACCGGCGTTCCGGATGAGTAGATACGTGACCAGGTGATGATGAAGACCAGCAACGCCAAGGTGAGGGAAAGGTTGTGGATTGAGAAAGATGCCCCACTTGAAAAAGTGATTGAAATAGCAAGGGCTATCAAAGAGTAGCGGATAAGTGTACAAGAGGTGACTGAAAGAAATGAGACAGTACATGCCATAATGAGCAAGGGAAGATCCAACAAGGGAGAAAGTGGCAAAGGAGAGAACACATACTCTAACAACAACAAGAGAATTGTGCAGGAGGTGTGGCTGGAGGGGGCATGCCACAGGAGCCAGAGACTGTCCAGCAGTAAACGCAGAATGCAGGAAATGCAAGGGAAAAGGGCATTTTGCTGCATGTGCAAAACAATTACAGAGAACAGACGCACTGTGAGGATGTTGGATCCGGATGGAAATTCAGAGAGTGTGGTTGGTTATGTCCGTGATGCAGCACGTGGCATAGTGGGCGAGAAGTCTCAAGAAGGAGTGTTATTGAGTGTGGGCAGTGCTCTCTGTAAATGGGGCGCAACTACAAATGCTTGTCGACTCAGGATCCCCATACACCGTGATGTCCCCTGAACTGTATGTAGAGAGCTTTGGCAAGAATGTATCGACCCTGATTCCATCGGACATTAATCCCTATGCTTATGGTCGTGTGCCCATAAATGTGCTAGGGCATGACTGAGCCAAAATTTGATTCAAGGGGTGCACCGCCCAGGGCAAGCTCTATGTTGTACAAAGGTGAGATACTGGTTTAGGGAGGGATGAACAAGCTGCCCTCGAGACGGGTTAAAAAATAAGCTCACCAAACTTCAGGAGGCCGGTGTAATTGAGGAGATAGAAAGTTCAGAGTGGTTGTCACCATAGGTGTTGGCGCATAAGACTGACGGTGGCAGGAGAATGTGTGTAGATTTGAGGGAGCTCATTGCTAATATTTGGATGGACTGGCATCCCTTGCCTAATATCAAAGAGTTGTTGTCTGTATGAAGGGCAACATGTTTCTCCACATTTGATTTATCATCCGCGTACCACCAGATAGATTTACACAAGGAGTCACGTGCACTACCATTGTTTGTCATGCAGTTTGGAGCATACCGCTTTTGCCGTATGCCATTTGGACTAGCATCAGCATCGGCTGTGTTTCAAAGGCTTATGCAGTGTCTTTTTGGTGGTGTGTCTGGAGTAGAATATTTCGAGGATGACATTTTAGTGTGGGGAAGGGATCGCAAGGAGCATGACAACAGGGTAATCGGGGTAATGCAAGAGTTGAAAGAGAGTGGATTGAATGTGAAGTGGTCTAAATGTCTTGTGGATGTGCCAAGTGTAACGTATTTGGCCCACACGTTAGATGAGAAGGGTATACATCCAAAAGAGGAATTAGTGAAGGTCATGAAAGAGGTGCCTGCACCTACTAATAATTCTTGGGAATTACTGAATATTATGTACAGTTCTTTGCTGGCTATGCTGAGAAAACAGTTAATATGAGGGTGTTGTTGAAGAAAAATGGCCGGTTTGAGTGTATGGAGAGTTGCCAGAAGGAATTTGAGGATTTAAAGGGTGATGTGGATCGTGCCCCGTCTCTGGGGTCATTCAGTCCCAGTAAAAAGCCAATATTAACCGTCGACGCCAGTGAGGTGGGTGTAGGTGCTGTCCTGGAACAGTGGAAGAGTGGAATTTGTCACCCCATAGCTTTTGCTTCTAGAGTGCTGAGAGATGCTGAGACGAGGTATGCCGTAATTTAGAGGGAAGCTTTGGCCATTGTGTGGGCATCGAAACATTTCAGAACGTTCTTGTGGGGTGTCCCTTATATAATACGTATGGACCACAAGCCTCTCATGTAAGTGCTCATGACTAAGGGGTTGTCTGCTACTTCACCGCTTCACCGAGAATTGCCAGGTGGATGGTTGATCTACAAGAGTTCAACTTCAGAGTGGAGTACATTCCTGGTGCCAAGAACCCTGTGGCAGATTGTCACTATTGCCTAGCCCAGCAGTGGGGGGGGAGGGGGAGTATGGCCAGGAGGTTTGGGAAGAGGGTACTATTGTAGCGTGTGTATTCCCTGCAGTTGACAATGATGAATGGGACAAGGTGTGCGCTTTAGCTCCTGTTCTGACTAAGATTAGGGAAGGTCTTAGGAGCGGAATGTCGGAGATTGGTGACAAGGTTTTAGGTAAAGGTTAGGAGCATGTATGCCATGAGTCATCGGAAGGCACATGGGGCGTGGCTAGAGGTCAGAGGTTAGTTCCTCCATGCAGTTTAAGGAGCAGGTTGGTGAATTTGGTGCATGAAGGACATTTAGGTAGGTCATTGACTAAGAGGAGGTTAAGAGAATCATACTGGTGGCCTGGGATGGACAAAGATGTGGAAGGAGTGGTGAAGGAGTGCATTGCATGCACTGTGAGTGACAAAAGCAAGACACCTATGGCGCAGCTGGTGTATCCTGTGGAGTTTCTGAGGATGTTTGGTCCAAGGTGGCGGTGGATATCATGAGACCCATGGATGTTCTGGGTGGTGGTCTAAGATTCAGAGTCGTTTTGGTTGACTACATATCGCGCTGGGTGGAGGCCGCTGCGCTGGAGACAGTGACGGCTGTTAAGGTGGTAGCGTTTCTGAGCAAAGTATTTGATAGTGAAGGTGTTCCGGCCAGTTTGGTAACAGAAAATGTTGCGCAGTTTGTTTCGAAGTGCATGCAAGACTTTATGAGGGAGTTAGAGATACGCCATCATAAGACTGCTTTGTATAACCCTTCTGCTAACGGTTTGGTGGACAGAATGAATCATTTCATTAAGGGTGTTATACTATTGCCGTTGCAAACGGTTTATGTTGGACTGATGTGTTGTCGGAGGCATTGTCGGCTTATATGCACATACCTTTGCTTATAACGGGTTGTTCCCCTTTCGAACTCATGAGGGGCAGGAAACCGGGTTCAAAATGGACAGTTACTGCTTTAGGAGGCAGAATTTGTTCTGAAGTAGACATGGTAGCTGTGCTGAGGAGGGTGCGGTTGAGACCGGAGAGGGCAAATGAGGCGATTTTGGGGAGGAATCCCCTTATGGTGTCGGTGGGTGACCGTGTGCAGGTGAGAAATCCTACGTTTGTGCCTAAGGGCGCCAGTGTGCACATGAATCCCTTTGTGGTGGTGAAGGTGTGCGGAGGATACGTGGTGTTGGATGATGGTTCGAGATGAAGTAACAGGAGGGTAGTAGTAGTGGAAAAGGGCCCCGTGACTACCTGTGAAATTGGTGATGTATTTCATTTTTCTGGGTGCGGGTAGTAGTAGTACAGTTGATGGTGTTGGAGGCTCCGGTGCAAGGAGTGTTGATGATGAGTCTGGTGCGCCAGAGATGGTGGATGAGGTTCCTTCTACAGGTGACGGAAATGGTGAAGTAGGAGGTATGGATCTGGTTGGTCTCCCTGCAAGAGTTAAGGTGCTTCCTGTCCGGTTCACGGATTATGTAATGAGTTGTTTTGAGTGTTGAGAGTTTAAATGTGGGTGTGTGGGTGAGGGTCTGCATGTGTGTGTGTTACCAATTGTGTGCGCATGTATGTGTGTGGGTGCCTGTGGGGGGTGCGCATCAGGTGTGTGTGGTGTGGGTGTGTGTTCTTTGTGTTCTTTTATGGTTGTTATAATTCATTATTGTTCTGTTTCATATGGGGGGGTGGGAGGGAGAAGTGTTGTAATGGAACCTTGGAGTGTTTACTTGCATCCAAGTTTCCATCTTCCAGACAGTTCTTGCTGGGGGAGACACCTTCTGGGTGCTGGGGTTTGTCAGTTCAATAAAGCTCCTTTCCTACCCCCATCTGCCTCACCTCAATCATTTCACTACCTTCTGAAAAGTAGAGGTTATTCCCAATAATTTTACTCATACCCACAAAATTCAGATTTGTCCCACCTCAGCTCCCCGCACCCACATACATTTGGCCTGCAAGTGAAGTTCCTATCACTTTCAGGCGAACAGCAGGCGGTAGCCATAAAAAGAATGGGAAATTGAGCAGCAAAATGCAGAAGGGTAATTACTGGCCCTTTTATACATTTCTTCTCCATGATGCAGTAGTGATGTACATCACTGCTGTTCTGTTGGTATTTGCCTTCCTCAAACAGGGATGTAAATGCGTTTGAACTAGTATGGACTGTTACAGGCTCTTCGTGCTCCCCCACAACACTTCAGGCACTCAGACACAAATAATACACAGGAGACCAAAAGTAGAGAGAAATGGGCTGTAATGAAAAACACACCAGTGCATGGGAGGGCTGTACTACTACCCACAAGCCTGACTCATCCTTATATGCAAGTGGAGTGGCTAAATCCATTCTCCACCCATAAAACAGCACGTATAAAGCATGTATAATAACAAACCGGTCCATTTCAAAGAAAAGGAGGAAGGAGTATAGCCTGCAGTTGCAAAATGCACTGTTATATCTGCGAGTCAGCCTCTGGCTTTGGGGATTTGATCCAGCAGTGTCGTCAGCTGTGTACTTCTCAGGAAGGGCTCATGAAGTTGTCCCGGGCAGCCTGAGGCATCACGCATTCCACAGCTCAGCTCTGCGACCTCACTTGACACGGGTGTTCAGCTGTATGTCAGTCTCATTGCATCAGATGGGCCTCAAAGAAACTAAAAGAAAATGCAGTATCTGGATTGGTAACATGCCCAATTATTTTCCTCTCTTCTCATTCTGTCTATGAACCACTATAATCTCTATCCAAAGCCTTGCACTACTTCTACTTAAAGCGCACCTCAATAAAACTATTCTGTTATATGCATACGCAATAAGGAAGCAACACAATAAAAAGCATTATCAGAACAAGGCAAAGCAATTCTTTCCTGCATTGCACTGCATAAACACTCCCCACTATAATAATCAGCCATATTATAGGGTGCATCTAAAACAACAAAAACAGTCATAACTAGATGTCCCTCCCTTTCTATCTCTGAGCATCTGTGTTACTCTAAAATCCAGCACCACCTCCTTCATGTTTCTGGTATGTTTGGGTGCACTGTCCAAGTCAATTATTGTCTTAGTTTGCAGTATATAGTCATCCTTTAGTACCTCCCAGTCCTTAGGCGCACCGGCAGTCAGTATCAGCAACAACTTGTCAGTGCTTGTCATGTTTCTCCTGAGTAGCCTCTCATATGGTGAATACCTGGTTACTGACTGCTCTCTCACTCGTAGGTCATGGAGAACAAACGACAACCAGTCGTCCCACTGTGTGCCTTTCACATCCATCTGCTCCTTCTTTGACTCCTCTTTCTGGTTTTTCTTCCAACAAGTCAGACAAATGTCCACGTGCTCATACCAGTCCTATTTTTTCTGTGGGCCACTAAGCCATCTCTGTCAGGCGCTGATGCCCATTGTATTGCATTAATATATTGCATTATTTGTTCATCCTCCCCTTGCCGGTCCGCCAGAAGGCGCTCACATTTCCTTTCACTCTCCTTCTTGCACTTCTGTAGGATAATATTCACTGTAAGCTGTGGGCCCTCCACAACATGCCATTCCTTATCTTATATGGATGCAACTAGCTGCGGCTGTAGGTCATTGTTAGGTGTCATGGGCCACTCACTCAGATGGAGTCATCTTCTTCTCACTGTCAACACAACTGATTGTAATTCACCATACTGTGCTCTTTTCCCCGCAAACACTATCAAGTCCTGCTGCCACAGACCAACTTCTTTTTATATGGGCCAGTCAATGTCCTTCTCTGGTGCACACACCCTGAAAATGTCCTGTTGTGTTTTGACCGTTTCTGACATGCATTGATGTAGTTCACCTAACACTACCCCTTCCACTGGCATTGTGTTCACTTGCCCGTGTTAGGTGCACACTGCACAGTCACCTGTCCTTCTGAAATCCAGTTTATTTCTTGCCCTTCTGTCTGGGTATGTCTCCCCCATTCTGTCTGGACACCGTTTGTGTTTGTCAGAATGTGGGCGGTACTCTTAGTAGCAGCCATCACCACAACCGTTAGAACTACCTGTAACCTGCCTCTCTCTCCCTGCAGGCACCTATTTGCCAAATCTGTCATTGCAACACCTTTTTTCCAGACTGTCATCCTGCTCCTCTGTTGTACACAGTTGCCTCCCCCAGTACCCAGCCAGCCTGTGTCTCCTCCCTCTTCCCCTTCCTCCCCTTTCTCAGAAATACATTGAGCCCACCCCCACAGCTTTTTGCATCACCCACCCCAATCCGCACAAGCGCTGGTGATAGCATCTTAAAATCCTGCCCCTATGTTCGTTCTCCCTCCGCCCACTCATTGCACTGCCGCTGCTTTGCTCAATGTCAGCCAAGCACATCATCAGCTGCATTCAGAATATGCGGTTAACTTTTCCTCTGCATCCACCTTCCCTTCCACCACCCTCATTATGTCGTCTGGCAACAGCTGCCATATTGTAGCCCTCATGTAAGTTTGTGTAAGCATGTCTGCAAAATCTGAGGGGATCTGATTCCCTCACAATCTTGATCAGCTTCATTATATCTTGGTGCTCCACTTGTGGTTCACCATGATTTCCCCTGATCCCTTTTCTGCAGTACCCTTTCTAATTGCTATTCCTGGGCGACCCCTACCTCCCTATTCTTTTATACCGACTGGGGGACCACATCCCAATTGTCCACCATGCTCAACCTCTCCAACACTGCCCTCAACCCTGAATTATAGGGCAGGTCTGCCCCCTTCCGCCTGGTCAGTGGACCGACGTCCGGCCATATTGTAACAGGTATTGGCCCTACTGCAGGTTAACTCACGCTTCCTACCCCAGACTCTTACCATGTGCCCTCTTTACAGCATCAACCCTAAACCGGCACTCCACGACCGAGGCTCTGACTGTATCACAGGTACTTAAGAATGCTCTGACCCTATTACAGTCCTGTAGTTTCCCTTCCAACCATGTACCGTACCACTGTAGCACTCTGAAGCACTGTCTCTGTATGAATCCTAGAGTCCCGAAGACTCCAGAGCCCCCTAGTCAAGCATGTCAGGAAGGGGAGCTCCTGGGTTTCGGCACCATTATGTTAGACTCGTCCTGGCACTCGGACATAAATAATACACAGAAGACCAAAGGTAGAGGGAAATGGGCTGTAATGCAAAACACACCAGTTCATGGGAGGGCTACTTACTGCCCTAACCCTGACTCATCCCTATACATAAACAGAGCGACTAAATACATTCTCCACCCATAAAACAGCATGTATAAAGCATGCATAATAATAAACAGGTCCATTCTGCAGAAAAGGGGGAAGGAGCATAGCCAGCATTGTCGTCAACTGTGTACCTCTCAAGAGGGGCTCATGAACTGGCCCTGGGCAGCCGTACGCACCACACATTCCACAGGTCACCTCAGCTCTGCAACCTCGCTTGTCACAGGTGTGCAGCTGTAGGCCAGTCTCTGCATCAGATGGGCCTCCAAGAAACAAAAAGAAAATGCAGATCAGAGTTGGTAATATGGATGGGATATTTTATAAATGCTGCGTGTCTGGTGACAAGTCAGCAATATCTACAAAGGATGCAACAACAAAAGTAAACATAAGGATGTTTTATTTGGTGCATCTAAAAGGTAGGGGCCAAAAGTAGTCTAAGTAACGGTTATTCAGAATGGCAAATATTCCCGATGCTTCATTATTTGCCAATGATAATGTTTGCAGATTTCTCCCGTTGTCACTCGGTCTCCAAAGCTCTCAGATGTCCTTGGTAACTTGGTACAGGCTTCTAGCTCTTAGTGACGTGGCTAGTTGTGAGAAGTTCCCAGTTGTTATCTTTGGCAATTGAGTTGCTCTTGAAGTTGCTCTGGGTTTGGAGAGCGGTTCTGGGCTAACATCCTAGCTAGCAGGGCCCCCCAGAGCCCCAGAATCAATTAAGACCACCTAGTGAGCTGGCCCACTGTTCTATTTTCTTTTTTGATCTTCCTTGTGTGAAGGACTTTGTATTTTCACCCACCAGCCTTGTCTCACTTTGCTTGTCGCCTTTGCCTCCTTTTAACTGAGCACCCATAAGCGCCTGTTAGACCTCTTTGATGCCTCACCCAGTGTTCTTGATGCCGCCTTCTTGCTTGACCACTCACCTCAAAGACTTGATGTGCATAAGTCCCTCTCTATCACCAATGCCCCCCGTCTCCACCTCCCCAGTTTCTCTCTTCACATCTTCCTTAGCTGTCCTCTCTGCTCACCACCTCTTCATTCTCAGTTCTTCTAACCATCACCTCCTTGATTCTTCTCACCGCCTCCACCTTGAGTCCCCTCACCTCCTCTTCCTTAGTTCTTCTCTCAACTTTCTACTCAACTCCTCTCGCTACCATTTCTTTCTCCTCAGCCTCTCTCACCACTGCCTCCTTATTCCACCAAACCCTGGCCACCTCTCTCCATTTAACCACATTGATCTTCGGTAGCCAACCACCTCTGAACACTAGCTGTCTCCAAACACTTTTGGAATACCCAGCATACATGCACCTCTTCTCTGTCTGACTGTGCCGGGTTTATTGTGACTGGGCCACGTGGATTGTTCCAGGTAGATGATTGGTGGAGTATGGTAAAGGAACTAGCTTGTTATGTAAGGGTGTAGAAGGAGGAGACTGACACACATGTGGCATGGAGATTGCTATAGACTTTTATTAGTCAAGAAAATAAAGGAAACACCTTACTTTCCCTATCTCTAACAGGGGTTTCCCTGCCTCAACTAAAACAGTATGGGTTCTGTCAGAATGTCCATGTAAATCAATAGTCTACCATCCTGTGTCAAAAACTCTACTTCTGTTCCTTACACTTAAATCTAAGCTAAAGGCAAAATAGACCTTCTTGGTCCAGAAGAATGACTCCCTTCTTGGACTGAGGACAAAAGTTCACTTCCAAGTGCAGGCTGCTTCTTAGGGGAATGACTCCCTTCTTCAGGTGAAAATTGTCCTCTAGCAGACATAATGCTTATCTTTTAACATTTTGTATCAGAAAGTCTTTTCCGCTTCAGAATGATGCCCTTCTCTTGGTATCTGGATTTTATAGTTCGATGCAACCAGGGGGAATCCCTCCCTTCGCCTAGTCTTGGTTACCGGGAGAATGACTCCCTTCTGGTATCTTGGATTTAGAGTTCAATACAACCAGGGGTAATGACTCACTTCCCCTGGTCTCTCACTTTGGTTTCACAGTGTTACCATCTCCAGACTGGGGCAGACTTGGTTCATTCTCCTGCCAAGCACTGCCACGAGGAAGATGGTTAGTACTCCTCCTTTCTTGTGGTTGCGGATCCCAGATCTGTATTTCTCTAGTGCTTTGATTTGGCAGACCTGGTTCACTCTCCTGCCAGGTACTGCCACGAAGAAGATGACTTTTAGGGATTTTCTTTTGTGGGTGTGGGTCCCAGACCCGAGTTTCTCTATTCCCATGATTGGGCCAGCCTGGTTCACTCTGCTGCCAGGTACTGCCACGAAGAATGACTTGTAGGGATCTTCTTTTGTGGGTTCGAGTCCCAGATCCGATCTCTTCTCGTTTCGTGTTTGGCATTTTCAATGTTTTCTTCTCCCCCAAGGACTTCCCCCTCATCTATGCTCTGTAAGTTAAGAGTCTCCCCTCACTCTGATGTGCCCCACGCCAACTGTCCCGGCAACCTCTGTACCTTTAGGGTCGCTGCCGGTGTGCTCCAGTCGGTCTCTGGGTCTTCGGTTTTCTGTTTCGGGTTTCTCGTGGCTTCTCCCATTCTTCGTTGTACTGCACCGACTCTGCAGCATTTGATTCCTCGCAGAATGCACCATCTTCATTCAACCGCGCGGTCCCACTGTGTCACAAGCCTGGACCCCTGCTTCTCCCTCTTTCCGGATGGTCCATTCATGGCGGACCAGGTAGGTATACTGTTGCCTGCCTGTTAGCCTCTCAGTCATCAGCCTCTTCTATTATCCCTAACTGACTACTCCCACTCTTGCGGTTCCTCCACGGAGGGCTTGACAACATACTAAGTCCTTCTTATAAGTGGACACAGAAGACTAGACTGTTCATTCAAGTTCTCCCCATTACCCTTCCTTGTTCCACACCTCCTCCTAGTCCCAGTACTTGTAGATCTCTGTAAGGTAGTCCCTGCTCTTCCTCGTCTCAGTAGTTATAAAGTTTTCGGACTTCCAGACATACATGGAAGTATGGGATAGAGAGTTGGGTTTTATGGGATAGGAAGGTGTGCAGGGTGTGGATGGAGGATTGGCATACCACGTTCCCCTGAAATGTTCACCCTGGTCCCCAGAAGGGAAGTCTTTCCCCATGAAATACTTCTGCTGAGTACCACCCCGCAGGGGAACTATCGGGTAGCAGTCTCACCACCCTGGCCTCATGGGAAGGGACTCTGCCTACGGGAGAAGTGATGACATTTCCGGATTTGTCACAGTTGGCTGAAAGCAAAGGACTGCAGGACCATGCTGGGTTGTGCGGCTTTAGGCTTATGAGAGGTTTGTCTGCCATTTTGGATTCTATATACAAAATGCGCATTCGTAAAAATTGGCGTCCCCAACTCTGTTCGTCCTTCGCTACTTTCTGCAAAAAATGTCTTACTGAACCTTTCTCCAGCAGACAGCGGTTCTGCACAAGAGACACACTATGAAAAACGATAATATGGCAGGCATGATGCCCCAGAAGGTGATGCCATTAAAGGGACAGTCTGTATATCTGATATCTTGTCATGACAGGCACAACTCAGTCATCCCTAAAAGAGAGTGGTTTCTCTGAGGGCGCTTTATGGCATGCTCATGCCCCTTGACTGGCATGACGGGCTATTGTCAGTGGTTCCTCCCCATGCAGTGGCAGGACTCAGCATCACATAGCGTGAAGCAGACTCTGGTCCTCTTTGTGACCCCAAATCTACATGCCTGTTTAGGCAGGGGACTTTGTCACACTGGTATGTCATCAACGTCCTCCCAGCATGAAACTCTTAACCAGAAAAGACCCTTCAGAATGCTTTGAGGTAATGCTCATTACCACATGCAGCAACCCTAATAAGAGTACTGCCAAACATGTGATGACTCCCACACTATCCTCATAGAGATATCAACATCGAAATTGTCAATAGTCAAAGTAGGTCCAACGTATTCTATTGAACCACTTCTGATTGAATCCCCCATCCTCAAATACCCAATGAATCCCACCCCCCACCCCCTCTCTTGCGGTCACACCTATTGAATCCCATTACCTTAAATTCCATACCCAGTGGACCCTGCTTTCTCCGTAATGGGGTTTCACCCTCAAACCAACCACCTTGCTCCTATCTTTTTGCTTGATGGGGACTCCACCTGCATCCTTCCTGCACTGATAGGCAGCTCAATGCCCCCTGACCCCACTCCACCACCCCCAGGCCGACTAACCCATTCAATGACACACTCGCATTCCCCTAATCCCCCTCCCCAATCTCCTTACTTGCTAATCTTCAGCTCATCCCATCGCACTTCCTGTCTCCGCGCAGTGAACACTGGATAAAGAAGCAGACTTTGCATCGCTCATTCCCTGTTCGCTGTGCGGGCTAGTCAGTGGCTCGTGAATTCAGCTACCCATTTTCAGAGAAGATGGATTTGGCAAGTCTGCCTTGGCCAAATGTGGGTAGACCTTCAAAATACTGGAAAAAGCCCAGGACTAGTCTTGGTGCCACCGACTAGTGTAGATATGGGCCTGGAGTCTCCGGAAGAAAAACCTCCTTGCAAAAGAAGGCCATCCTCAAAGTGTAAGCAGTTTACCACCACCAAGTGATACCTTTCATCCTAAGGACACTTCACTTCTTCGAGGCCCTTCAGCCTAGAGCACTGATGCATCTTTTTCTAATTGGTCAGGGTCAGGCTACTCTCCTGCCTCGACTCTTGCTCTTCACTACCAGGCAGAATGTTGACTACAGATGATGTGCTAAAGAGAACATTCACAAAACTCAACCGATCACTGGCAACACACAAGGAAGACATCAATAGTCTTCGAGTCTCTCCAACCCAGACAACCACAATGTCATGATCCATAGAACGCGTCCCTTTTGGACTTCCTGGTCTCTGTCACAACAGGGCTTGCACTCCTTGGTACTTCCAACATGGCCGTCTAACGTAGTACGCTCTCCACCAGCCTCCACGTCAGACGTAGCTCATTCTACCAAGCGACCACGCCACGCGGCCCCGCGCTTCTCAACGCTACCGCTTGCAGTGGCTAGACGTGTGCGCCGTAGTTCGCTGTAGCTAATCTCTTGTTTCCTGGTTCCCGGACCCTCTATTTCCCCCTCTTCCCTTCCTCCCTCCTTACTCTGCCTTGATTCCCGGATCTCGTGTACCGCCTCCGAGTACACCTCCCTCGTTTCCTGGAGTACTCCTGGGCGCTGAACGCTGAATGCACGCTGGAACTAGAAGAGGCTCGCGCGGGCTTGTACAAAACCCGATCCGTACGCAAGAAGGCTCTTTCCAAGAATTCCTGCAAGGATCGAACTCAGGTGAGAAAGGGGGAAATCCGTGACACACAAAGGCCTTTATTTCTACTGGTTCCTGGCCTTTTGAAACCGATGATTGAAACTTTTTAGGCTCTAACAAATGTCTTCCACAAACTTGAGTTGGGACAAGAAATGCAGGACACCAAAATCCGACCCTTTATTTCTCAGGAAAGATCTGTGCACATACTCTGTGTCTGCTGCTAGAAAAAGGTTACCAGCTTCTTATTCCTCCTCATCTGCTCCTCCAGATAAAGGCAGCTGCAAAATGTATTCCCTAGGCATGAAGATCTGCTCGACTTCAGCTAACTTGTTAGAGCTTCAGAGAAAACCATTATATGTTATTGCCAACAGGAAATAGGAGAGCGCACTTTAAATTCCCATTCCACTGGCACTAAGAGGAGGACATATGGAGGAGAAGACAGTCTGCAGTAGAAAGAAAAAAAGGAACAAAGGGTTGCACAGGGGAAGCGCTATGGCTACGAAATCCAAAAAGGGCAGGAGTC
The DNA here is from genome assembly GCF_040938575.1 of Ambystoma mexicanum. NCBI lineage: Eukaryota > Metazoa > Chordata > Amphibia > Caudata > Ambystomatidae > Ambystoma > Ambystoma mexicanum. Next base: position 170,506,778 of record NC_090924.1, on the reverse strand, counting down.
TGGAGACGTGAGGATAGAGCCAGGCAGTTACAAAAGTGCATGAACTTTAACTCCAGGGAGAAGCAGAGGCAAGACGCGCAGCGTCCTACAATCGTAAAAGAGCGAGAAGTGGCAGGCATGTTACAGTCGTTGGCAAGGAAACCAGGAGAAGTAGAGCTTGTGCTGTCCCAAATCAGAGAGAGTCCTCCCAACAATGCCAAACCCATTCTGCCACGGCAGATATGGTACAAGCCGGTATATGAAATACTGTACAGCCATCTGAGATGACAAGACGGAAGATGAGCTGATGAAAGGCAACGAGATGCCAAGTTAGAGGGAGAGTGAGCTGAACCTCAACGACTGAAACTCCCAGTGAGGTTAGCCCTAAAACCAGACGGAAACAGAGACAAAGGGAGACTCGGAGGAGTGAATGAGAATCATTATGGGATTGATCAGACTCGTCACAGCCAAGAGAAAGATAAAATCACAACATCCGAAAGAAGAGTGAGTGAGTCATTACTGGAATGCTCATATTCGTCACAGTCAAGAGAAAGATAATATCACAATACCAGAAAGGAGAGTGAATGAGAAGCAGTATTGGAATACTCATAATCATCTCAGTCAAGAGAAAATGATTGTAAAATCGGTATAAAGAGGAGTGAATGAGAAATATTCTGGGAGTTACCGAATTTGTATCAGTCAAGGCCAAGAAGGCTTAATCAAAGTATAAAAGAGAAACCCAAACAAGGTGGATATGGTAAATATGTCATTCATTCAATCAGCCTTTATTCGACAATAGTCATGTGGCACATATTAAATAGACACTAGAAAAACATACAATTAAGCCCATAAAACATTTGCATGAAAATACCTACTAACACACATTCAATGTAAATTCAATAGCTGACAATAGTCACTTTGTATAATAAATGGGTGTTGTGTTCAGTTCATCAAATTGTCTTACAAATAACATCCTAAAAATCCATATAATCGAAATATACCACTGTATAAATAGCATTAAACAATAATAAAAACTTGCCATTTATAAATGTTAAAAATCAGAATCTTAAAATTTACCTTAATGTTATAAAAATCTGGTATGAGTAAAAAACATTGTGCTTTAAGAGTTCAATGGGTTAATTGAACGTGCTCTGCAGAGCCAGGCTGGTGAACACATTTAGCGATAAAATATACTGCATTTAAATCATCCATTTGCTTATATTGTATTTTTGCCTGCATTACACTGCCAATGTTTGCTAAATTTAAATAATGGTTTCAAGTACCTATTTTGCAGGTCTTAGTAATCATCACAAGCATAAAATGATCTATTGTTTCAACTTCATACCCGCAGACTGGGCAACTTCTTGAGTGTGTATTACAACATTTACTAGTGTAGCTCACTACATTAAGGGTGTTTGCCCTCAACTTCATATCAAACGCTCTTGAATAGGTCAGATGAATAATGTCTGCATATTTTCAAAGCCCGGATTCATTTTGCTAAGGAGATACCTGTCCCTTGGCTCAGTCTATTGCAAGCCTCACCAACCACCTTTTAGATCGGGGCATGGCTGTGCTCTTGACTCTTGCGATGCTTGACCCGTTGATGCATGTCCAGTTAGGCCAAAAAGTACTTAGTTCCAAATCATCAAGTGAGTTCTTGACATGCCCCATCCAAGGGCGCATCTCCCTATCCCCCTTCCAAACTTATTACATGCAAGACTGCTTCCCTTAACTTACATAAACTTACCCAGTATAAAACTGATTGTAAGCCTCTCACATCACGCAATGGAACAAGGTCAGTTTTGAGATCTATGGAAGTATTTTGAATTCTAGTTGGAAGCAAGAGTATTCTTTAAACTTGTATTCTCTATAACATCTAAGGGATCAGTGTTAACATAGCCCCAGATGTCTGCCCCATACATGGCTGAAGAATTTGCTTGTGAACTATACAGTTCCAGGGCTGTTGAAATCGCTCATCTCCATGGCCGATAAAGAATGTTTTGACCGCCCCACTGTGTTTTTCTAGGGAAGCACATGCTTTGCTTAGTTAAGCGGTCCATAAGCCATTCTCTGCAAATCGTAAATAATCATAGAATACGACTTGCTCCAGATTACAACCATTCACAGAGATATTAATCTTCTGAGATTTAGAGAACTTTGACCTAAAGATCGTAGATTTTGTCTTCCCTGTGTTGAGCACTAGCTGTAGCTCCTCAAACTTGCTTAGAAAGTGGTTCATAGTCATTCTCGGGCCCATAGAGGTAGTGGCCAAAGTTACTGCATCATCTGCGAACAATAAGGCGGGGAACAAGTAATTCCCAAGTTTCGTCTGGTCCAAGCAGTTCAAATTTAAGTCTCCTATTAATTAATTTATGTATATGCAAAATAAAAGTGGAGCGAAAACACAGGCCTTTCTCACACTCTTGACCACATTGAATGTCTCAGTTGTTTTCCCCCCAGATCCCAGCAAACTGCAGCCTTATTTTCTGAATTCGCACTGCTGAATAATGGATAATAAGTGGAGCGGGAACTGCCATAACTTGTTCTGCGGAACCCCACGAAAGTGGCATAAAGCTTTGCTTTTCTTAGAAACGTTGATATTGGGAGGCTGGGAAAGCTACAAGGGTTATGGAGCCAGATAAATAGAGACCAAGTAAACCTATCCGAGGGCCAGATGGCTTTGGGGAAACCTGAGAAACCAAAAGACATTTATAATCAAGGCTAGAGAAGCCACAAGGTTTACAGGAGTCCGGAAAACTGTATCGGGTTGACACAATACAGAGGGCCTGCTAAAACAAGCCTGATAGAGGGCCAGAAGACTTTGGGGTGTCCTGAAAACAGGAAACATAGTGAACAGCACTGGGAAGAGAGAGAACCTGGAGGGTTCAATTGTTTGAAACCCAGACAAGGACACGTTTAACCATCAGGAAAAGGAAACCGTAAGAAATGTTTATCAAGGCTTAACAAAATGGCATACAGAACGCTGCAGAGAGGCCAGGACTCTGCAACAAGAAATTGATGAACTTTGATGAACTTGTCTTTAGTACCTTTATTTGGAAAGAAATACCGAACTTGACAAACCTTTCTTTAAAACCTTCTGTTTCAAAAGAGACCCTGAACTTGAGGAACTTTTAATCCTTCTGTTTCGGGAAAGATCCAAACCTCTGGGCCAGGTAACCGCCAAGGATAGAGGCTGTTGCTCAGGCCTCCTTCTTTCTGTTATGGTTTCCTAAGTGGTAGGGCCAGTTAGACTTTAGGATTTGGACTAAGGACTATTTCTTTTTGGAGTTTGAGGAGCACCATTAGTTTTAGATTTCTTTGACAGGGAACTTCCCTCAGAGCGGTAGGGCTAGATAGACGTTTCCATTTTTAATTTAAATAAACAACACTAAATAATGCCAATACCTAGTCCGACTCCTCCTTCTGGTTCACCACAGTATGCAGCTGCAAATGGGTGCTGGTGGGAAAGAAGTGCAGCATGTTTGTTTCCTTGCATCTGGCTATTGCACATAGAGTGCAGATTAAGGATGTGTGAAAGGTGGCCCTGTCTCATTGTACCAAAAAATGGGGCTCAGAAAAGGTTCTATGATTCCCTACCAAGGTATATGCTGAGGGGTGGTCCATGCTTGCGATGGCAAATGAGTTTGCTAAGGGGCTGGTCTGACAGTGACAGTGTTGTAATGGTCAATGTGGGTCTCGTGGGCTGTTGGGGGAAGGGAAGCGATCTGTATGATCTTGCCCTGTGACCTAAGTTACAAATGGAATTGGTTCTAATGAGGGACCCACGGTTGGTCACTCAAACTGTAAACTTCATGCAGCAAGGGTATGCTGTGTTGTGGTGTTGGCATGAAGCTTCAGGTATGTCGGATCAAATACCTTCACAGTAATTATTTTAGGAAGTGGAAGGTCCCAGAGAAACACTGAAAACATACAGGCATATAGGGCAATTTTGAGGAGAGAACTCCAAGAAGATATTTGACTACACGATCAATGGGATTCAGACATCACCAAAACAATCTCTGTATTCCTGATTTCCCTGACAGTCTGAAAGGACTTGACTGCAGCAAATAAATCTCACACATGATCCTGACCTCATCAAGCTCAACTTTGTGCCTGCCTTTGGAGTGGACAAAGCCCTGTGGCAATGTTTCCTGCTTGATCCACAGGGTGTGTGCTAAGAAGTGTGGTACCTACAAACAGTATGAGCATGATCTCTTGGCCTCCCCCACAACACTGAGGGGCTGTGGCGGGGGATTGCCACATGGTATCTACTCTTTTTACTTGCTCTTTAAATAATTCCTTTTGAGTGCAAAAGTGAACTGTTGTGTACTGCATAGCCTGCAGGAATTGGCAATGGACAATGAGAAGAGTACTAAAATGCTGAGAAGAGGACAACAGCAAGGAGAAGGACTCTATGGAGTACTAGGAACCCTACATATACCTGTTCCAGCCCATTTACCTGGCCAACTCTCACCCGTTGCTCCACTACTCAAAGCCCAGGGCCCTGCTCACATTGTTACCCACCCATGCCTCTCCTCATCTGGCTTTTCTGCCCCCTCTTTCCCCTTGCAATCCATAATACTACCACAATCTCTTGATTCAAATAAACCCTGAAACTCAATGGGCCTCATTACAAATTTGGTGGTCTGGGAAAAAAATTGAGGTTATTTCGCTACCTCAATTTTGTTTCCATTGCTAAATTACACATTTGGCGGAATTACAGAGGGGTAATTCTCCGATTCTTTTTAAGGTAAAGTAGATCCTCCACTTTAACTCAAAAAATCGGTGGAATTGTTGTTATGTTACAAGTATTTATGCAGCACACTTTTGCCGAAGGCATCTTGGTGCTAAACCAGAAACAGGAATGCCGAAAAGCTGAAGTCAGAGTTAGAACAAGAAGAAAAAGTTTATTCGGAAAACATAATCCATTAACAAACAACATACCGCATCTAGAATACAAAATAAAACCATCCTTACAAACAAAAACACTAGACATCGCTCAATTTAACATACTCTCTAAATGATCCAGCAGAATGATATTACAACATTCCTCCTTCTGCAAATTTCTATAAATCATCCTTAATAAAATGTCCTGCATCTAATAAAAATGTTACATCTGTTTTATACATAAACAAGGTCATAGCCCCCACACATGTCCTTATGTTATTCCTGACGAAGTGAGGCTTAAGCCGCTGCTTCTTTAAATTGATTAAAAACCTCCAAGCTGTAAAGAAATGTATTAGATCTTCCTTACATTCCAAACTGCACAGACGGGACTTCCCCAGGCCTAGCCAAGATGCCGTGGTTCTTAGTGATATTTAATCGAGCCATCACAACATGTCTGTGGCACTCGGGTTAATTGATCTTTAGTAACCTAGGGACCGATTTAGGACACACAAGATACATAGGGGCAAGCATATAATGTTTTAACAAGGACATCTTGATAATTCTATAATGAAATGCAGACAATCCCAACTCATCAGCCCTTCTCTTAAGATATAGCTTGCAGTGCGAGTTCGAAAGTGCACCCAGAGCTGCCATATCTCACATCTTCCAGCCTTTCATTTAACTATTCCCTCTATTATACCAGCTGTTGTGATCTTTACTTGACTGTTGACATATTTACCTCAATACAGCTGCAAGGTTTGTATTTGTAGGGCTAGTAAGTTGAAGCTTCAGAAAGAACTCTAAAAACCGCTGCTCAGCCAACAGGGTGATGTTAACAAGCCTCGGTTCATGTTGTAACGCATTCCCAGGGGTGCTGGGCGGCAGGCCCAGAAGCCCTCCTAGACCTGAATTTTGATACCTTTCCAAGCGCCTGCCCCTTGATGCACTCAGACTTCTGCGCCATAAAGGACTGTGGAATTAATTTTAGATTTCATCACCTGGAGGCATTGTCTAGATGTTGCCTGCCAAATTGGTGGTAGAAATGGATGTGCCCTCTAAAACCCACGGTTTCCCGATTTACTATTATGTTTACTTGACTTTGCCATGTACCGCTATTTGTGAAAAGCAGAACTAAATGCCTAAATTAATTTACGACATCTATTGTTCAGTTGGCGAGAGCCCGTTTAAAATTCTTCTTACCCCTACCAAATTGCAGAATTTTTGATTTGGACAAATTCAACTTAAAACCATGTGCCTGAGAATAGTTACTTGCAAATTCTAGGGATCACTGTAATGCCCTGGCTGTCAGATCCATAAGGATCATGTCATCAGCTTATAAAAGCTTGCTAAATTTGACTCTATCTAATAGAGGGGGAATCAAGCCTTCTGTGGCATCGTGTGGGTTAAAATGATATAAAAATAATGAAAATAGGAGTGGAGCAAGGGGGAAGCCTTCCTTTATCCCCCTATTAGTAGAAAAGGCTTGTGAGTTCCTATTATTCTTGTCACATCTAACTGCTGCTGAAGTGTCCGCATAGAGAAACTTAATAGCAATAGCCTGCTAGAAACCCCAATTCTGTTACGCTTATCCCATAAAAGCGTTAGAACATGAGACGTTTCAATAAACGGCAGAACTGATAGTGGTTTTCAAAGCCCCTAAGAGCAGACAGCAGATTGCTCCACAGCTGAGCAGCGACGATCGAAAAGGCACGTCAACCCACCCGGCCCGTCCGGAGCCGTGGAACTACAATCAGTTGAGCATCGGGATATAGGGAACACATTTCTCCTGTAAGTATTCCGGCCCTTGCCCATACTAGGCCAGTTGCATGATGCACAGAGACTTGACTTCAACCCTTTTGAGGACTGGCAGCCAGTGGAGAGACTGTAACACTGGGGAGATGTAAGCGCCATAGGGTGATCCAGTAACCAAACGTGCTGCTGAGTTCTGAAGAAGTTGCAGCAAGCGCATAAGAAAAAGAGGCTGGGCAAGAAATAGGGCATTGCAGTAGTCAATACGGCTAAGCAGAGCGACGACCACCCAAGCCTGCAAATGGGCCCGTAGGTAGACAAGAACTTTACTAAGAACTCTAAGGTGGTAGCGACTGGTCAGATAGATGTGACTAACTTGTGCTTCCATGGAAAGATATGTGGAGATCTTGACGACAAGGTATTTGACTACTGCAACTGGCACAGGGGGGGCCCCCAATGAGAGTGGGCAAAAGGAGTAAGCTCACAAGGAGGAAACAGATGGAATGTATGGGGGGGACAACCACCAGAACCTTCGTCTTATCTCCATTGAGCTTAAGCCAGTTGTCCCCCATCCCCAGGCATTCCTGGAATCGTGACTAAACCCTTGTTTGAGACAGATCAAGCTGAACAATGATCTGTGTGCCGTCAGCATACGAGTAACAGCGTAGGCCGCGGGAGTGGAAGAGATGAACAAGTGGCTGCATATGGATGTTAAAAAGTATAGGAGACAAGGCAAATCCCTGGTGGACCCCAGGAAACAGATCGAGATGAGGAGCGATAGGGTTGGAGTAAGAGAGATTGAGACCTGTCCGGTAGAAAAGAGGCAAACCAAGATAATACTGAGTTACGAAGCCCTTGCAGGGCTATTCGGCGCAACAGGAGAGAGTGGTTGACTGTGTCGAAACCTACCAACAAGTCGAATAGGATCAGTGCTCCCACCCCTCCTTGATCAGCCAGCCGAGCAAGATTGTCCATCACCAGCACGCTCTGTGTCCCGACCTAGCCGAAAACCTGACTGATGAATATCAAGATGGTTAGTACTCTCCAAGAAGGAGCTGAGAATAGGCGAGATCAGAGATTTTAGAAGTTTCATAAAGAAGAGAAGAGAAATTGGGCGAAAGTTAGTTGGGATAGCGGGATCGACGGTAGGTTTTTTGGGGAGAACAACAAATGCCTGTTGAAGATCAGCAGGAATAATGCCAGAGGAAAAGAAAGAATTCACCGTTTGAGACTCCCAGTTGATAACCTCTTGCATGATCTCTTTTAGCACACATTAAAGGGATGGGATCATGGGCGGATGCCGATTCAAGGCCACTGATGGCAGATAATATTGCCTCAGACGTGAACACTGAAAAAGATGACCAGGAATGAGGAGAAGGGATCTCCTGTGTAGCCAAAGTAAAACAGTCGCTGCTTGTCATGATCTCTGCTTCCAAAAGGTCAGGGTTTTCCCAACTCCCTTGGAAGCAGATCCATAACCCAGGTTCCGATTGCCAACCAGTCCCAATTGGGACCTTTTGGACCCAGTCCTGGCGCCAGTGGCACCAGGCTCATAAATATGCCCAGTCCCAGCGCTGGAAGCGCCGGGCTCATAATGCTTGGATGGACTTACCTGCAGCAGACCATGCTGCTTACTTGCCTGCCAGTTGAGCCTCTGATCCTCTTCTGTTTGGAACTACTTTTCCTGTTGGGTGGGGCAGGAGCCACTCCCTTGATTCAGAACACTGGAACTCTTCTGGAAAGCAGGAACTCTTTTCTTACCTAGGCGTGGCTGTGGAAGGAGACACCTAAGCACTACAGGAGGCTATTTAAACCACACCCGATGGATGAATCTTGCTTTGCATTATTCTGCATCCTCTGCAGCAGAACGCTCATCGTGTCTTCTGCATCTGATCCTGGGCCTAAGGAAAAAGGCTTACCATCCTGAATCCAGTCTTCAGCAACACCTATAAAGACAAGAAAGAACAGGTTAGCATTACGGTCTTCAGTGACAGCTCTTCACTTACCTGGTCCATCGGCTGTCACCAACGCCTCGCGCTGCATTCCGGCATCTGAAAGACAAAGGCTTACCTACTCTTCGTGCGATCCGGAGGTCTTCACACTGCATTCCGGCATCTGAAAGACAAAAGCTTACCAACTCTTCGCACGCTCCGGAGGCCTTCGGCGCTGCATCCCGCATCTGAAAGACAAAACAAGGTGCGTTTAAAGACATTGGGGAACTTTAATACTCACGTGCCATTACTCCTTTCCACATCTAACCCAGTGGGTATTCCGGCACCCTGCAGCCGCTCCGACCTTGTACCTGCAAAATAAAAAGACAGTTAGAGCGCATCGTGAAGCAGGCAACAAGCGCTTACTTACGTGCTTCCAGGCGCTTCTATTCATCACACGGGCTCCATCTTCAACTCACTTCAGCCCGTCATCCGCCATCGCCGGAACCCTGCAAAACAAGAGACATCATTACTAAAGACTTTAAAGACATTAGAATTACTCGAAACTTACCGTTCGTGCAGTAAACGACGGACAGCAGTCCTCTGAAGTCAAGAGGCCTGCTCCCCTTATCCAGTGAAGAAACTGGTTACAGCACCCTGCCCCGAGGCAGATGGAGAGCACAGCGTTCACTTACCTAAGACATCTTACCCTTCGAGTCAGACATACAGTGCACAGAGGTCCAGCCCAAAGAGCCAGCCGTGTGTTACACATCACCTTTGAAGATACGGTATACGCCCAGTCAAGACCGGCGCCTCTACGGGAATCAGGTGAGCGTTACACTGCTTGAGCTTGAGAATCGAATAGTGTTTCGTATATGCTCAATCTTGCAGATGAAGAAATCAGACAGGGAGTTACAAAACAGTTGGGAAGGGGTTGCCCCTGTCGGATGTGCAGCTTTGGAAGAAAGCCACCATACCAAGGAAAAGAGTTCCTTGGAGTGATTCAGGGCAGCTTCAAACTTATTGGTACAGAAGGTGCATTTGGCTGTATAGAAAGCCTTATGATATTGCTTAGATACTGAGGCCAGCAATGCCCTGTTGCCTTGCTCAGAAGTAGTGCGACATTTGCGCTCAGTTTGCTTTCTTTTAAGTGGAAGGCCCCAGAGATTGTCTGTAAAGTACAGCTCTGAGGGTTGTATGGGACATCCTCTGGTTTTTAGTGGGGCAAGAGTATCATCCGCCGATCTAAATACCTACAATAGCAGAGAAAAGTCTACTTGATGAGCAACAGAGCATTTATCATGCACATAGGAAGCAGTAGAGTTAGGATTAACCTGGCGTCAATACCGTTTACGGAACATGTGAACTTGAGGTACAGCACAGTTTTTTTGCGATAAAATACAGAATGGCACAACCAAGTGGTCGTACCATACAACCTGAAAGGCAGGGGCGACTAAATCAAGTGAGTCAATTGAGAAGATGAGGTCCATGGGTATTACCTAGTTGGTGGGCGAGTTCAACAACATGTTGCTTCATTCCAAATCCAACATGGTCTCAAAGAATTGAGCTGCTGCAGTAGAGGTAGGGGTGTTGAATTTAACATTAAAATCGCCCAAGATAAATTAGAGATCTTGCTATGAAGACTAACTGCCATGGGGCGATATACTAGAAGTATGAAGAAGCACACAGGGACCAGAGGGGTCAAGGGCGTGGATGTCTGTTGCTGGGGAGAAGACCTTCTGCTGCTTACCCATTCACCCTACTGCAACACTGTTGCTGCTAGCGCTATCACCAGGCATCATCAGGCTCCACCCACAAGCCCATAAAATCATCTGCCCTGCCCACAAGGCTGAAGCCTGTGGGGGATGAATTGTTTGTTGCCCGCAGGGTGTTCGGTGCCTGCCCGCGGATGTTGCCTGGAACTGTCCAGAGCTGAACTTGCAGTGTTCCCCCCCCATGGCATTCTAACGCAAGAAAACCGGCTTGCTAAGTGGGAGAATGGACAAAGAGAAAGAGGCCCAGCATGCAGAAAGATCCTTGTACACCATAAAGGTGAGCAGAGCAGCAGGACAGAGCTATATCACTGAATTCTCTGCGGCAGCCATATGTTCATATGTCTGGGGGCGTCAGGTGCTGGGCTCAGGGCACATAGTATTATAAAGACCCTAAAATGATCTCTAAAGTCTGTGAAAACCCAATTGGCCACCAATCATCTAGCCACCCCACCCGCCATCTCGCCCATTATGCCCCAGCTCTCACCCAAACGAAAAATCCTAACTGTCAGCAGGGAAATGCGTATCACTCCCTTGTGCCCACCATCAGAAACAATTTGGCTAGATCTGTGCGGGAGACCCACAACCTTATTAGTGAAATCGACCAGTTCTTTGGCAATACCAACATCACTGTAATCCTGGACCCATGGGGGGGGGCAAAGTTACTGAGCAGGCTATTAAAGCCAATAAGTATGACCAACGCTCCATCAATAGGGACAAGGATGCTCCAGGTGGACTTGTACACTGGGACACTGAGTACTCGGCCAAGACTGCGGCCAGCTAAATAATGCTTGGGGATAAGCATTGCAAAATGACCCAGTTTATGGAAAGGCGCTGTTTATCTGCTGCAAAGGAAAGCCTAATAACCCAGGACAATGGTACCCCCGCAGCCACCATGATTACCCGAAGACTACTTTGACCACCCGCCGGACAGATCTCTAGCCAGTCCCCACTTGTCGAAATTGACACCACTGATACATGATTCCCAGGGAAGGGCGGGCATGGAAGGGGGCTTGTCTAAGACAACTAACAGGGCCCATGGGAATACTCCGATGTAGACTGAACAAATAGGGGTCAATGATGGCTCTCACTCTGGTATTGACCTCTTCAACTGTACCTCACTCCACTTTAATCTGCACCTTAAATCAGTACTGACGACCAGCGCAGACCAGGATGTGCTGGAGGACCCATGGGCCCACACATGCAAATGCAATCTTGTTTTGTCTGCATTGGAGTCCTTCAAAAAAACTTCTCCAGTTGTTGCTGGGAGATCGTGGGAAGGGAGTGACCATGTGGGAAGCCCCTGTTATCCACGAGGGCAAAAAGGGGGACTTAAATCTTTTGCTGATTTTAACATTTGACTACCCTGTTACTTCCGCAGAGAATGCGACCCTCTAACCTGTAAGCCTGGGGTCCATTAGAGGCTGTATGGAAAGCCATAAAACTAAAAGTTGTGCAGGGTTTTGACCCATGCTGAATCAATAGACTGGATAGACATGGGGATTAAGCCGTCGCTGCCCATTATCCTATCCCGGAATAAAAATAAATCAATAGACAGGGTAGATGTGGGGTTGAGCTGTCGCCGCCCACATCCACGCCAGCATCTAGGAGAACCGCGCAGTTGCGCACACCAAGGTGGTCACCCAAGGTGCCACCCATTTTTGCCTATGTTGTGAGCACAGGAGGGCACTGCCTAAAACCACCATTGGACTACCCACACAGTAGCCTGAAACCATTGGGAATGGCAATGCTGATTGCCAAACGCAACCTAGAACTGTGGGGAATTCATTTTCTTAAATCCGAAAAATGGTGGCATTCCCAGTACTCACCACTATCAGAAAGCCGGCGTTTTAAAACCACCAGACCTTTGTGTAAAACTGAACAAATGAAACAAAACCAGACCAAGGAAAGACTTGCTAAGAGGTGGATACAATGTAAAACTATACTCTGAAATGACTTGAAGGAAGTAATTATTTAATGTGTATGTAAAAATCGTAATAGACTTAAACTGGGGGACAAAAAGTGACATTTAGCTGAAACGTGGCTTAATGAACCTGAATTCTGCCTGACATCTACCCCCACAGGAGTTAAAACCTGCTCAGCCACTCTTCCCCTTGCCAAAAGGAGTTGTCACCTCTCTGATTAGATTAGGGGTGGAGCAGCTACAGGGAGTTGAACAAAGGCCTGTCCTGGGCCCAGGCAGATGGTTTATTAGGGTGGTCGTAAATGGCTTCCTTTTGAACAAAGCCCTTCCTTGACTCAGGCAGATGGTTTATAGGGGAGGTCGTAAAATGGCTTCCTCTTGGCAGAAACGGGGAGGGACAGCCCCTCTGAGGACAGGCTGACCTTAAAGAAAGTGGATAGACTGGTTTCTCCACCATGTGACCTGGGAAGACACACCCTTGTTGGCCAGAATATGATTTTAAGAAAGATGTATAACTCATGGTGCGGACTTGTCAAAATTATCTAAATGATACCATAATTCTTGTGATTTTTCTGCCCACATTTTAAGAGGTTTTAGGACCTGGTGGTATGATCTGGGGGATTGATAGCGGAAAATAGGGTCTCACTCCAAATGTCTGCATGTTAAAAATCTGACACTTCATCAATTAATGTCCATACTCCTTGCGCACATGTGTGTAAATTTGGGTAAATGTCCTATATTGCAAAACCAGTTAAAAAGTGCAAAATGTTGCCATTTCTGAATGCAAGCCCCCAGGAAGAGCAGAGTTTGAACAGAGTTTACCCCATGTGATATGTGATGGGTGCATGTAATTTTAAACAACTGTGTATCTGTGCAATATGTATTTGAATCAAATATAGATTTGTGGACAAACTGACCAGGGGAGGATCCTCTGACCCATAAAGCCTACAGCATCACTCTGACTCACATTTCCTTCCCCCAATCATGGGAGAGGGGAGAATTGGGCCAATGACAGGTAGAGAGGGGCAGGCTTTGCTAGGCCCAGGCACACACCCATTTTCAAAACACATAAAAAGAGACTGCTGGGACAGGTAGAGACATTCAAATCCAGTTGCTGCAACGCGCTCTCCCGGACCACACAACATCCAGAAGATACCAGATCCAACACTTAGACTTTAAAACTCCAACGAACTTGATTCAGAACTCAAAGCAAGGGCCTAAACCCACAAACTGAGAACTCTTCTCAGCAGGCCTCAGCATCCAGCAAGTCATTTGCAACTACCCACAGCCGGGCGAACTGAGAACTCCTCTCAACAGAACTTTTGCCAGAAAGCAGTGCTGTACCCGGTAGTAGAGACATCCAGAAAGCAGAGCAAAAGATCCAGGAGCCAGCACACCAGACCCTGTACCCGGAACCAGAGACCAGATTGTGAAGTGCTGTGCGCAGAGACCGTCCGGGGCGAGACCAGTGCTGCTAACCTGACAGATCCGTGACGAGGTCCGAATCTTCCAAAACATTTTGTGAGTACTTAGATCAGATTGTGACAGGAATAAGCTCTTAGTGTAAAATAATCTAATCTAAATATTTAACCTAAGTAGAACTGCCTCCTAACTTGTCACTTGTCAATTCTGCAGCCGCATAGCTGTCACCTGTCATTTTTAAAAGCTGTCACCTGTCAATTTGAGTTACTTTAAATTCGAAAAACGACCTTTACAAAATCGTTCATATCTTTGGAACCGTTTGGGCTAGACTTTCCTCCGAAAGCTTAGAATCTTAGCTTTTCAACGAACCTAGAACTGACTTGCTACTCCTTATACATTTGCCGTAATCGTGATTCACGCATTCGCGAATTTTGCCGCGATTCGCGATTTGGTTAAAAATCCAGCCACGTGTGAAAACAGCAGCTTCCTTGCTTTCCTTTGCCAAAAATTCGTTTAACCTGCTAGTTACTCCTAGAGCATTGTTAAAGGGAGCCTGAGCTCATCCCAAGTATCTTTCACTCACCCTGAACCTCCTAAAGGGAATTAAAACCATTTTCAGCATATTTCTCACTTCATTGTCACCATATTCAAAGCATTTTGCCTGTGTTTCAAAACTCCTATCTGTTGTATAAGCTGCTGGGGGGGGGGAATTGAACTGAATTCTATTTGATTGCATTCCTAAGAACTGTGTGCTCTCCTCTTCATCTCCTTACATTGGATAAGGGGGGGGGGGCGAATTGTCCAAGAAAGTGATTACATTGTCTTTTGCTGAAATCCTATCAAGTTATTTTCTGTACTGCATTTTCATTCCACATTGCATCTATTTGAAACCATAAAAGTATTGTTGCTATCTTATCCATCCTATACCCACTCATCATTGATTATAAAGAAGTGTTCTAGTGCCAGACTATCCATTATTGATTACTGCTCAGTTTAAGTGTGATATTCAGTTATTAATTTATTATAAAGTGTGATATATATATTGTTTACATTCTCAAATAAACCTTTTAAACTTGCAAAACAGAACTACTTCTTGGCTCAGTGGGGTCAGGGGGATTCTAAGAGAGGGGTGTTATATAGGGGTAGTCATCCAGAACTCATGAACTGGACATAAAGATATATCAATAAGGGTTTCCATTCAGTATCCCAGACTAGGCATTGACTTAGCTGTAGTGTTGAATTGAATCCTCTTACAAATTGGGGGCTCGAGCCGGACGTTTGGGTTAGATCTATCACTTGTGCAGCTTAATACAGCGTGCTAACTGACGGGATACATACATCCGGTCAGATCACCACGCTGTTTTACGCTGTAAAGCACTCTTCAAAGGGACACTCTAAGGAAAAGGTCTGTTTTGCAAAAATAAAATACTAATTTCTGCAAGTCAGGACAGAGACCAATCTCTAGAATGACGACCTTAGTAGACATGAAAATAGCCAGAGAGCACTTCTTACATAAGTTATTTGTGAGAGGTGAGTGGACTCACCAGGACCAAACGGTCTGGTTGCAGGCCATCACGCAACAGGTCACTGAAACAGGGTCAGATATATGGAGAGATCAGGGTCCCTTACATGTGGCCTTGAGTGAACTATATATGGCTCCTAAAGCCAAAGATGAACACAATAATATTGCCAGGATAGCGGCATACCTGTACCTATATATGGGAGACATGCAAGACAGATGTGCTGAAGGCCACGATCTGGCAAATAGGCAACAGATGGTGTTAGAAAAGGCCCAATCTGACCTGGTCTCTTCTGAGCAGAGGCTGCAGAGGAGCCAGGAGGCAGAAAATGATAGTAGGCAGTATATCATTAAAATAAAAGAGGACATGGATATACTGCAACAGGAAAAGGCTGACCAGGATACCAGAATTCTGGCCTTGCAGAAGGAACGCCAAGACAGTTTGGACTCCCTACTGCAGAGCCAGAAAAAGCTGGAGCAACAGATCAATTTCAACAGGGCATGCACAGAGCAGGTAGCCACCCTGCAAATCCAACTAGACAGAGAGAAAGAGGAGAGCAATAAACTGATCCTGAAAGACCTGGATACCCAGGCAGAGTTTGATCAGGAGCGCCAGAAAGCTGGTGCCTTCCAAAGGCAAAGGGACGACCTGACGGCACAAATGCAGACTCTTAGTCAGGAAAGGGACACCTTAGGCCAGGAAGTCTGCCACTTAAACAGAAAAATGGAAGAAAATCACCTGGCCCACCAGGGACTGGGTGACCTCCAAAAAGAACACCAGGACTTGCTAGAGCACACCAGGAGGGTGGAGGAGGCTCTGGCAAGACAGGAGCAGGCCAGTAGGGATGGGACTCAGGAGGTAACCCTCCTGCAGCAAAGACTGGCCCAGTGCTCCAGGACCGATCAGGAAACGCAGAGAGAGAATGAGGCTCTCTGCCAGCACAATGATAGGCTCCAACAACAGGTAGCGATGCAGGAGAGACTGTTAGAGTCTAGTAAGGCCTTAACTGAGGAACTGAAGGCGCAGGCTCTTGCATTGCAACAGGGAGCAGGTGTCATGATGTCTACCTCCAAGGAGCCAGGTCCGACCCAGCAACCCCAGAGGCAGGCATCATTTCCCCCAGGGGAGTGCCAGCGGGCCCAAGCTGGGGCCCTTTGGACGCAGTCCTGGCGCCTTAGGCGCCAGGCTCATGTTGGACCTCTGTCCTGGCGCCTTAGGCGCCAGGCTCATAAAGCTAGACATGTGTTCAAGTGTTTTAATGTGCACTTACCTGATGCAGACCATGCTGCCACATCCAGGCCCTCTTGAGGCCTGAATAGGAACTACTTTACCTGTGGGACTACTTTCCACCCGGGTGTGGTAGGGGAAGGGATACATACCTGATCGGAGGAAGGATACACACTTGGAACTTCTTCCAAAGCTATTTAAACCACACCCGATCAGCAACTCACGCTTCGCGTTGTTCTGCTCCTCGCAGCTGGACGCTCACCGTGTCAGCTCCTGCATCTGGACTTCAGCCACGCCTGTCAGCATCCTGGGTCACCTGCAAAGGGAGACAAGAGACCTACCAGCTAATCTGCACCACGGAGACATCACTGACGATCCTGAAAGGGAAGACATCATTTTTAAAAGCATTTCGTTACAATCGCTGCAGCGCTGCATTTCACTCACCTTTCCTGGGTTCCTCCATCTTCAGCAGCGATCATCCGGATACACAGCCACTTCCCAGAGCCTAGAGAAAAAGACAAGAATAAGAGGTGAGAGAAGGAAGGGAATAGGAAAAGCTCAGTTTCCTTCTAAGACTTACCTGTTGGGTCATTCCCATTTCATTTTGGGTCTTGCTGCTTCCAAGCATTTTCCGGACCCCGGCCCCTATGGGGAAAAAAGACAAAGACATTAGATGAGCGAATGCAAAAACATTACCTGAGTGCTCATCTAGGACTTACCAGATCTTTACTGGAACTGCACGTTTCACTTCGGGTCGGCGCCATATCTCCGGCATTCCGAACCCCGGCCCCTATGGGGAAAAGACATCAACATTAGCGCTTTGTTGCAAGAAGTCTCCAAAGGAATCTTCATTCATCACCTGAAAAAAGACAATGAACATTATTATTTAAAGCTTGAACTTTTGAACTTGCAACAGAACTTTTACAGCGCCTTACCAGTATAATCAAGCTTACCTGAACTCCCATCCAACCTCAATCCAGTGAAGTAACTGGGTTCAACGCGCCCCTGCGTCAGAAGCAGGATGGAGAGCTTGTCCTTTCATACCCTAAGGTGAGACTTCACGGGGAATCGTGGAAGGGTATCGTGGAGGGTTGGAAGAGAGTGGGAGGCTTGAGCATAACTCAGTCAGTAGGTAATACTCCCTTTTCACGCACAGGGGAATATTCCTGCGAGCCGGAGAAGCCAGAGTAGAGGGCCCTTCCTGTCCATCTTCAGAGTCCTGCGCTTCACCATTGAAGAAGCATCAGCACTCGAAGTCAGACCTGCGCCTCCGTGGGAATCAGGTGAGCGTTACAGCAGGGGCGGATAGAGACCAGGTTCACTGGGAAAGGGAAACTCCTGAGCATAACCTCAGGAGCCCTAGTACCAGAGGCCTTTATCTATCTCAGTCCCTGGACTCTGCCACCCCCATGTCCCCTGGCGCACATGAGCACCGGGCCACAGGGATGGCAGATTACTATCCAGCCAGAAGCATGGGGGCTCATAGGCCAGTACCTCCCAGGAATGGATGGGCGGGCATCCGGATATGGGCACCCAAGCACAGTGCAATTTAGTGGTGAACCCCAGGAGAATAGGCCCATTAAGGGCATCCTGAAAACTTCTGCCCAGTTAGGTCAGTGGAGGGGGTACCCATCAAATCCTGGCAGCAAGGAGGAATCTGAAGACTCCTCTGAATGGTGCAGGACACAGGAGACCAGGTCCCCACATTCTGCCAGCCATTCCCAGGCTCGCAGAATCCGGGAAAACCTGGACGATCAGACAGGAACCTCTGGGAGCAGTGCCTCTGAGTCAGAGGATGAATGGACCAGTGTTACCCGAACCAGAAAGGCCATTAAGGCAAAAAGGGCCTTGCTTAAGGACCCATTGAAACAGATTAAGGCAATCAGGAGTGTCATCACACCTTATCATAAGAACGCCAAGTACTCTGTTTGGGAACACTTGGAGCTCTATGAGCAAATGATGGGAGACTTTTCATTTGAAGGACAGCCAAAGCTGTATCCAATATGTAAAGTGGACATTCTCCCCAGAGTACTCCAGTTTCTTTGCGGGGCTGGAGGACCAAAATCATTTAAGATGGTCCATCTATAAGGCGGCCATCTTGAAACATTTTTCTGTTCACAGGAATCCTCAAGAGGCTCGCAAGGCAGCCTACAATTTGCAATGTGGGGAGGATCAGGCCCCACAAGAGTTTGTGCAAGAATTAAAGCGTGCTTTTGCGCAGACCACCAGAAGGGTGCGCACAGACAGCAAAGAGTTTGTCAATACATTTTTCCATGCTCTCCCTAAATATATAATGACCCAACTCGTGAGAGATTTTCATGAGAAAAGATCTTTAGACTGGGTCATTGAACAGGCTACCCGGATCTATGAGGTGCAGAAGCCTATCGAAAATAAAAATAACGTGCCGAAAAACCCCAAAACCAACAGCACCCCTGCTGCTGCCAAGGTGGCAGAGGTAAAGGTTGCCCCCGTTTTAGATTTGGAGATGGGGGGGGGGGCCTAAAAACGTGCCTGCACCAAATAACTCACAGCCCAGAAGGCCCTCGGGCCAGTCACAGACGGGGAGTCGAGGAGGTAGTCCCACAAATGGGGTCCCCCGCTCCCCTGACTATGTAAGTCCCCGCTACAAGGGAAACCGACCAATCCTGGGTTATGTGTGGACTCCTCCAGCCCAAGGGGGGGGATCCAGCCAAGCACCTGACCCGGGGAACTTCCCTCCTAACTTCCCCCAGGAGGGCAGAAATTCTCCAAATCCTGGGCAGAACTTTTTCCCCAGGTATCCACCCAATTTCCCGCCCCAAAATCATCCATCCTTCTTTCCCCAATTCCCGGAGCCCAGACACCTAATCCGGGAGAGGGGAGGCCACGGGTGGAGGGGTACCAAAATCTTCCCAACCAGGGGTACTACCAGAGAAGGGATAGCTACCCTTCCCGGGATCATCCCAGGGGAGAAAATAGAGCCCCGTATCAGCCTGAGCGGGTTTCCCAGTTAGAGCGCCAGGTCCAAAATATGGCACGGGATCTGGGTCACATACTGAGGGCTCAACAGAACCCTCAGATGAGCATGCCACCGCAGAATGCCCCAAACTCTGGACCTGGTGCTCCAGAACAATGACGGGGGCAGCACCCCGATAACCCACCGGTTCCCAGGGAGGAGGTACAAGGGGAAGCGGGGTGTAAAGCCTTGGAGGAAGCTTCCTTCCCAACTTGTAAACAGCCCCTGGAAAACCAGGAACCGGAAACAAAATCTCCTGCCCCTGAAAGCCTGCCTCCCAGGGAGCAGACGGGGGGGTAGGAGAAACAAAGGACCCAAACAGACCCACTTTGTGGAGGAGGTACAGGTCTTCCAATTTGAGGGAGAGGGATCCTCAGAGGATCCTGGGGAAAGGATCTTCTCCTTTAGAGATGGGGGAACTCCTCCCAAAGAAAAATAGGTCCCAAGGGATTCCAATCCAGACTGGGGAGATATGGAGACTGAGCTACCGCCGCCCATCATCTCATCCCAGAACCCACAATACCAAAATCCCCTGGTTCAAACCCATCCTGGTGACTGCCTCCAAAAAGGGGGGCGCGGCCCAGAACCGGAACTTCGGGAACCCACAATGGCTCTGATCTCCAGTTGCCAACTTTTTCTTTCAGATTACCAAGGCTCTCCACAGAATTCTGCCCAAATCTCTTCTCTAGCAATGTCCAAAACCAGAAAGTTAGCCCACCAGTTGTCCAAAAATGTGCATTATCTGTGCCCCCGAGAGGAGAAGGAGGGAAGATACTATGCCCCGGTACAAGTACAGGGGCAGGGTACAATTTTGGCACTGGTGGACACTGGATCCCAAGCCACCCTTCTGTCCAAAAGGGCCTTTGAGGAACTAAATGCAGGAAGGGGGGAGAATTACCGTATTCCTCTCACTTCTCTTCCTGGACAACTGCAGAACTTTGATGGGAAGGAAATTCCTGTTGAGGGGACTGCAGATTTGGACATCAAAATTGGGCGACACAAGGTGAAACACCTGGTCATAGTAGTGACTCCAGAGGGCACCCCTTGTTTACTAGGGAATGACCTCCTGAGAAGGTTGTCACCCCTAATAGATTGTGTAAACAAGGCCCTCTGGACCCAGACTAGCCGACCAATAAAATTAAAACAGAGTGTCAACCATGTTAGTTTTTTTTTTTAAACTTTATTTTTGAGATTTTACAGAACAACAGAAAACACATGTGCACCATCAGGGTGCACTAACGTAGCCAAAGCGGAACAAAGGAGAAAAGGGGACGAATTGAAGAAAGGGTAGGGAAAGGAAGGGAAAAGAGCAAAGCGAAAAGAAAACATAACATTTCCCGCTCCCGGTTACGACCGCGGACTGCCCCACCCCACTCATGGCCACAACAACAAGCATCAGGACTTTCCTGGTTAATTGTCAATCATCATTAAGGCATAAATATATAGTGTCTCCCAACCTCACAGTTCTGTTTCGGAATCAGGAGCTCTCAGTAGTGGAAGGAGCTGCACTGTTTAGCAGATATGTAATATACGGCCCCCAGATGTCGGGGGGGTCGAGCATGCAGTGGTAGGGTTCTTATAAATTCACTCTCTACATCCTGACAGTAGGTAATGTCTTTTTTCCAATCTTCAATTTTGGGTAGGGGGTCCCGACTCCAGGCCATAGCTATCCGCCTACGGGCCAACACCAGGAGGAGCGCTGCCAGTCTGCGGGATGCAGGACGCAGGTATTTTGTGAGGCCGAGGAGGGCCGCCAACGGTAACGGGGCTACTTGTTCCCCAATAATATCAGCGACGATCTGTAGGACTGAGGTCCAGAACCGCTGGATTCCGGGGCAGTCCCATGCCAAGTGGAAAAAGTCGGCATGTGTCGCTGTGCAACGGTCACATTGGGCCGATACTTCAGGGTGATGACGGTGTTTCTTGGCAGGGGTGTAATATGTCTGGTGCACGTAGTTAAAGTGTATCAATTTATATCATGTGTTCACCGTGACTTTCTGGGTTTGGTATAGAATGTAGGACCAATCCCCAGACTCTATCGTCATCTGGAGGTCCGATTCCCATCTTTGTTGAGTTCTGGCATTGGGTGATCCGGTGTCTGCTACCAGGGATCGGTAAAGTGCCGAGACCAACCTCCCCTCTCCCCCAGCCTGGATGGTATTGTGCAGCAACTCCCATGTGGGGGGTTGCGCAGGAAAGGAGGGCAGTATTTTTTGTAGGGTGTAGCGCAGTCTGAAATAAAGAAAACTGTCTAGAGAGGTGGTACCGCCCCTATCTTTGGCCATCTGAGGCGTTAGGAAGGTGCCGTCCGGGAAGACATCACCGAAGGAGTGGATGTTAAGCTTGTCGGCCCATATTAAAAATACTTTCTCATTCGTGAGGGGAACACCCGGGATGAACCTGATCGGTAGCAGAGGGGAATATCTCACGGTCACCCCATACTTGGCAGCCATTTTCTTCCAGACCACGTACGTAGAGAGGACTGTATTTAGAGTGTTGTACGGAACTGGGATTTGACTAATGATAACGGCACTGAGCAGATTGGGAGAGGCCAGAGCACGCTCCACCTGCACATGAGGGCGCACAAAGTGGATCGCGTACCAGTGGCTTAGAAACTGTGCCTGGGATGCCCAATAGTACTTCTCGATGTCCGGGAGCGCAAGGCCTCCTTTTGATGTCGGCAGAACCAGGGTGTCGTAGGCCACGCGCGCCGGTTTACCGGCCCATAGCAGTTCCAGGACTGCAGTCTTGATTTTCAGGAGGAAGGATTTGGGGAGGAGTAGCGGGATATTGGTAAACAGGTATAGAAGTTTGGGGAGTATAACCATCTTCGTAAGGGAGGTCCTACCCCACAGTGTTAGTGGGAGCGTTTTCCACCTGTGCACCCGTTCCTGAATGGAGGTGAGCGTGGAGACATAGTTGTCTTTATATATCTTGTGATGGTTACGAGACATGAGTATACCTAGGTAGCGTACCCCTGAATTCTCCCATTTAAAGCCATGGTCGTCAACGAAGTGCACCGTGTGCGGGGTCAGGGGGAATATCACAGATTTAGAGTGGTTGATTTTCAGTCCCGACATTTGTCCAAATCTTAATACCTCCCGCATAACTGGGTTAAGGTTCTCCTGGGGATTGCCGACAAATAATATAACATCGTCAGCATAGAGAGAGACAATCAATTTGTGTGGACCTAATTTGAGGCCTCTGTGTATTTGGAATTCGCGTAGTCTGGAAGCCAGGGGTTCCATGATAAGAGCAAAGATCAGAGCCGAGAGTGGGCATCCTTGCCTTGTTCCGCGTTCAAGTGAGATGCTTGTGGATCTGGTGTTCCCTAGTGTAATATAGGATTTGGGGCTGTTGTACAATAATGACACCAATTTAATAAAGAAGTTGCCAAAACCCATTTGTCTGAGCGTTGCTAGCATGAATGGCCATTCCACAGAGTCAAACGCCTTCTCGGCGTCAAGAAGCACCGCTATTGCCTGGTGCGATGGGTCCAGGGCCTCCATGACGCCAAACAGACGCCTGATGCCATAGGTGGTGCTGCGCCCTGGGACAAATCCAGCTTGATCACCAATCACTAGGGCCGGCATAAAGGGGAGGAGCCTGGAGGCAAGAATTTTGGCCAGGATTTTATTGTCTATGTTGATCAAAGAGATTGGTCTATAGGATACACATTCGTCAGCGGGTCTGCCGGCTTTGTGTAGGAGAATTATATTGGCTTCCTGTAATGTTGGGGGAAGGCATCCGCTTTCGATGGATGCTTCATATACGCGTAACAAGAGAGGGGCGAGGGAAGTTGCGTAGGCCTTGTAAAACTCTCCGGTAAGACCGTCCGGACCTGGTGCCTTGGAACTCGGAAGGGACTTTATTGCTTCCAGTATTTCTTCTGTTGTTATCGGGGCGTTGAGAGGTTCTCGTAGGTCTGCCTCCACCCAGTACAGCTCGGTGTCGTCTAGGTATGCTTGCAAAGATTCAGAGTCCGAATTGCCTCTAGAGCTGTACAGGTCCTGATAGAAGTCTCGAAATGCCTTGGCGATGTCCACTTCTGCGTAGACACGCTGGCCTTGTGCGTCTTTCACACATTCCACCCGGGTCGGGGTTTTGTCCACTAATAGTAATCGGGCAAGCAAGGCTCCTGGCTTCTGACCCTCTCCATATTGTCGAATCTGGTGTTTTCGCCCTAGGAATTTTAGCTCTCTTTCGGCTGTTTCCCTGAACTTCTGGAGCTCCTCCTTCAGTTCTGCTTGGATTTGCGGGCTTGGAGCTGAGATAGCCTTCCTCTCAAGATCCTTCAGACGGGTTTCGCTGTCTGAGAGTTCACTGCGGATCAGCTTCAGTACACCATTTTCCTTACCCAAACAAATACTGCGCACAAAACATTTCAGCGTTTCCCAAATGGTGCTGGTCGCCTTGACTGAGCCTTGATTCCTCTCAACGAAGGATGTTATTTCCTCGCGCAGTTCATCAGCAAAAACTTTGTCTGAAAGCGCACCCGGCTTGAATCTCCAGTTCAATCCGGGGACCGATGCGCCCACCATGGAGACGTCAAGTGTGACCATTGAGTGGTCAGATAGCGTGCGCGGTAGAATTTGGCTAGATCCCCAGGCAAACGGACAGTGGGTGGAGGCCATGATGTAATCTATCCTGGAGCTGGTGTTGTGAACGGGCGAGTAGAATGCAAAGTCCCTTGCATCTCGATTGTGATGCCGCCATGTGTCAGATAGGTCGAACGCTTGACATATCTCACAAACTTGACCACTGGCTTTGGAACGATGTCCAGTGGTGTTATGTGATCTGTCTAGGATAGGGTTCATCGGTGTGTTAAGGTCTGCACCCCATATGATTGTTTCTGTGTTGGACTTCCCTAGTTGGGACGTCACCCAGTTAAAGTTGTCGGGTCCATCAGTGTTGGGAGCGTAGGAATTTACAATCACCACTTCTTTTCCTGCAATTATTCCCCTCACCAGCAGGCCCCTGCCTTCAGTGTCCTTCACCGATTCAATGAGACTGAAGTTAGTTCTCCTATCAATCAGGATGGCGACCCCTCTGGCAAAGGACGAGTACGATGAAAAGTACCTGTGACAACCCCAGGACTTGGCCCACTGTGATTCCGATGCCGGCAGGAGATGGGTTTCCTGAAGAATGGCGATGTTAACCTTGTGTCTACGGAGACACTGAAGGATTTTCCTATTCTTTGCCGGCTGGTTGCCGCCGCGGATGTTCCAGGTGGCAATTTTAAAGGTTATGGCTGGCATTCCGAAAGCTGGGTGAATTCACGCCTGTCAGGGCGGGAGAGCGAGAGTGGTGCCTTGAGGTAGTGGAGTGGCTAGAGTGTTTGGCTTCCAGGTTATCAAAGTTATATAACAACAACGTTGTGAGACGAGAGCGGGTGAGTAAAGCGGCCGCGTCCGGCCTGAGTCCCTCCCATGTGTGGGCAACCCCCAACTGGCCCACAGTAATCCCCCCATGTAAAACAGAGCTGCAAGCATAGCCGCGCTAGGGGCACTGGTAGCTCACCAAGAGGGTGCCGGGCTTCCTATGGCGATGTAATTTCGTTCCTGCGATGTATATTGATCATAGAAGCAGAAGGTGCGCAGGTCACGACTGCCAGTTGCTGTGATTGTAGGTTACGGAGGGTCCCCCCTCGCTCGCTCTTCTCGACGGGGTCTCGGATTGTTCCCGCCATGTCTGCAGCCATTCCGGTCTAGGTAGTCATTGGCTTCTTCGGGGGAATTGAAGAATTGGGCCTTCCCCTCATGTTGGATCCGCAGTTTCGCTGGGTATAGCATGGAATAGAGGATCTGATTGTCCTGCAGGCGTCGCTTGACTGCCGTAAAGGATCTTCTCTGCGTTTGCACTGCCTGTGAGAAGTCTGGGAAGACTTGAATGGAGTCGCCATCGTATTGCAGTTTCCCCTTATCTCTGGCAGCCCTGAGCATGGCGTTGCGATCCTTGTAGTTTAAAAGTCTTGCAATGATTGGTCTGGGGTGGGCGCCGGCCTAGTGTTCGGGATTCTGTGTGCTCTTTCTACCACAAAAAGCTGAGACAGTGTTTCTCTGCCGAAGAGAGCTATGCAGATCTGTTCCACAAAGTCTTCCATTTTACCTGGGATTTGTCGCTCCCTCACCCCTATGATCCTGATGTTGTTCCTACGGGAGCGACCCTCCAAATCCTCATTCTTGGCGCACACCACCTTCATCTGGGTTTCGAGCACAGAGACACGAGATGTCAGTGCCGCTGATCCATCGTCCAAGTCGGACACGCGTTGTTCAACATTGTCGAGTCGATCGGCTTGTTTATCTAGCCTGTGTTGAAGCTGGTCGACCTTCGACGATATGGTGTCCAACTTGCATCCTAGGCCGCTGATACCGGCCTTCAGGTCCATCAAAATCTCCCTTATATCAAAATGTGGGCCCTAGCCCTCGGTTGACATCATGTCAGGTGGCGGGGAGTTGGGTCTGCTGCTGGTCGTGGGCTTGGCCTGTGAGCTGGCTTCGAAAGTCAGTTTCTTCTGATTCCTATCTACCTTCCCCATGGTGGCTCGGGGAGAGTGTCCGCGCTGGGTTGTGGCTGTCTTAGTCCGGATGTTAGCACAGTGTCTTTGGTGCCTGGTGTGGAGAGTTCGTGCACCGAGCGTGGGGCCTGCACGGCGCGCCGCCAAAGTTTGCCACAGGCCTTCTATACAAGCTGCGTCGAGGGGCGGTGGCACACGGTGCAGTCAGGCCCAACCATCACGGGTTATATCTTCTTATGCCCAGGATCAATGCCGCCGGGGTTTACTCGCTTTCAGATATCCGGTCAACCGGACCAGACCCCTCCGCATCCGCGGCTGAATGGATGGGCGTCGTGGGAGACTCCACTGGGACGGGCGCCGCGCCTGAGGTTTCTAGAAAGCGCGTGGTTAGCTCCTCCGTGCTGCACACCAGGCCTGCGCCACAGCGCGGCCAGCCGTTGGTGGGGGCCGTGCAGATTAAGCCGCGTCCGGCGGCGGGACAGGCGGGCCCACCCAGCGGCCGTGTCGAGCCCGCCCGCGTTGCAGTCCGCTCCTACCTGGGTTGTCTCGGGACTCTGGCACCCCGGCTCGTCGCTCCACTGTCCTCGCGACAGGCCGCCGCGTGGGACGTAGACCTCCTCGTCTCGCGGGTGCCAGCACGCACACGTCCGCTCCGCCTGTGCGGCGCTGCTCCTGGTCCCGCCGCCGAGACCTCCGCCAAGTGCCCGCCTCCGCCGCTCCACACACACGCAGGGGCCGCACCGCCTAATCCGTCAGCTGGCAGGCCTCAGATTTGCGAGCGAGTGTCTCGGGCTGTAGGCAGGCGTCTGGGTCGAGAGTTATCTCAAAATGATCAGTGGAGCTTCGTGAAGGTGCACAGCCGTAGGATGGGTCATTCCAACCATCACAGGAGCATCGATGTTACAGGATTCATTAGAGCCCTACAGAGCGCTCTCAGGAAGCGGCCATCTTGGTTGGCTCTCTAGCGCCCTCTGAGCCAACCATGTTAGTTTAAACGGCACCTGCCACATGGTTGAACAAAAATCTGACCAAGTAGAATTTCACTTCCAGAACAACCGAATTCCAGACGTGACAGTAATAGCAGTCGGACAACAGACTGGTGATGGGGGGGTCCTCTCTATTTCTGAAAATCAACCTTCCTTCCAGTTTAAGGTGGTATTCCACACTGGAAGGAAACACCCTGAAATTCTTTACTAATCCACAATCAGAAACTCCCACTCCTATCGTCCAGAAAGATGTGAAATCAGCTCAGAGCCTGGCTGATATTCAGCAAATTGGAGAGCAGTTGTTCATCCCTGTCCAGTTAAATGATGGGAAGGACTCTGTTCTCGCTCGAGTGTGTGTGAACAACGGTAAGAGCTTCATCAGCGAAGCCATGTTCCGCCAACTCCCAAAAGATCCAGCCATTCCCACATTCAAACTGATAGACAAATGGGAAATGGACCTGGAAGCACCTAATTCCAAACATCTCCTGCCAAGCAGGTGTATGCTCAAAATCTCCATTGGCAACAAGAGCATAGTCCATAATTGTTGGGTCGTGCGAGACATCACTGCCGCCTTTTACTTAGGCAGTGACATTCTCAATCGCTTTGCCATTAGTTTGGACCTAATAAACCTCAAAGCTTGGTCCCGATTAGCGGATAATCCGAGGGGCTTTGATGATCCAGAAAAAGCATTTAGGTCAGCTCAATTGCTACCTTATGCAGTTGAAATTCAGATCAAAGAGGAAGTCGCCATCCCAGAAAGGACCCGACAATTCTCCCTGGAAGTGAAAGTTAAAAGAGGACAAAAATTGCAAAACCCTGATGCTTATATTCATCTAAATGCTTCTCTCCAACAGCAAGGGTTAGGGGTAAACCCAACACCATTAGCCAACATAGAACATGACACCATTCCAATAGAGGTGGATAACAGCGACTTAAAGAGTATTACTCTAGCCGCAGGCACCATTATTGGAATGGCGGTTGATGACTGACATTTTTCCATTGATCTAGGAAATGAACTGTTAGGACCAATCCCCAAGGACTGTTTTGACGGTGACAGTGATGACAACACAACACCAGATAGGATTTTCACCCGGCATGGGGGGAACTTCCTGGTGTACACTTCTTGCCCTTATGGTAAGGAAGATGTGACTTGTGACTTCAGGAGGGATGAGGTGATTGTCCAGGTCCATGAGGGCTGCCTTTCCCACCTGAAGCCTCCAGTCCAAATCAGCACTCTGACCAGGGACTTCTCCACCCAGCTGGAGGAGGTCGCTGAGATAGCCAAACCAGAAGTCTTTCCAGGCTTCAGGCAGATGGTGGAAGAGAGGGTCAACGTAGCTGATGCCTGTGTGACTCTGGAACAGAAGCAAAAGTTGAAACAAGTTTTCTTGGATTTCCAAGATCTCTTTGCGGTAGACTCATATGACCGTGGTCGCACCGACATCCACACAACAACAATTCCCACGGACCCTGGAATGACTCCAGTGTTTGTGAAGCAATATCGTTTGCCTCTCGCATCCATGGAGTCCCTTACTGAAATAATTAAGAACCTTGAGTTCCGGGGAATAATCCGTCCAGTTCACAGCACCTTCAATAACCTGGTGCTGGGAATATTGAAGCCAAACGGCCAGTGGAGACTCTGCGCCGACCTTAGGGAGCTCAACAAACGGGTCCATACTTCCCGATGGCCTCTGCCCTACATTGACCAAGGGCTGGGCCAGATCCAGGGGTCACAGGTATTCACTGCAATAGACCTGACCAATGGATACTGGACCGTGCCTGTCAGTAGGGAGGACCAATACAAACTGGCTTTTACCTTTGGGGGCCAGCAGTACACCTGGACCCGGACTCCCTTCGGATACCTCAACTCCGGCAATGAATTCAACATTTTCCTACACAAGGCCATGCCCGACCTGGGTGCAAGGGGTAACCTGGCTTATGTAGATGATGTCCTCATCAAAAGTTCATCTGTGGAGGAACACATAGCGGAGATCCGTTATGTTGTGACCCAGTTGAGGGCCGCCGGAGCAAAACTTTCCTTTCAGAAAGCACATTGGTGTAGAACCC
Source organism: Ambystoma mexicanum (assembly GCF_040938575.1). Taxonomy (NCBI): domain Eukaryota; kingdom Metazoa; phylum Chordata; class Amphibia; order Caudata; family Ambystomatidae; genus Ambystoma; species Ambystoma mexicanum. Next base: position 170,477,802 of record NC_090924.1, on the reverse strand, counting down.
GTGTTAATTTCTTGGGGCATGAGATTACTCCTCAGGGTCTCTGTCCCCAAGAAAAGAAAGTGGAAGCACTACAGAAACTGAAAGACCCCACGACTCTGCGGGAACTAAGGAGCCTCCTTGGCCTGACTAATTACAGCAGAAAGTTCATTGAGGGCTACGCAGAGATCACTAGACCCCTGATTCATCTCCTGAAAGGGGGGGTCAAGTGGGAATGGGGTCCAGAACAATCCGAGGCAGTAAGACAACTCAAAAGAAGCCTCTCACAAGCGCCTTGCCTAGCTTACCCTGTCAGAAACAAGGAGTTCTTCCTGGAGACAGGGTTCTCTAATACGTGCTTGACGGCAGTATTATACCAAAAGCATGACAAGGTCAATAAAGTAATCTCCTATGCGAGCAAAACTTTATCCTCTGTGGAGGAAAAATTCAACGATTGTGAGAAGGCACTCCTGGCAACGGTGTGGGCATTGAAGAATTACCGCCCGTTTATCCAGGGGGAACACATCATAGTGGAGACTCCAAACCAGCCTCTGCGATATCTCCAAAGTGACAGAATCCGGGCCGGAAATGTGAGTAATTCCCGAATTACTTCCTGGATTCTGTCAATGCAAGGCTTTCCTGTGGAGGTCAGATATGGCCAAAACAAGAAGAGTCCCCTCGCGCAAGGTCTGGCTGACTTGCATGATTGTGCCAGAGAAAACTGTCTCGAGGACGAAAGTCTAAAAATCAAGGACAACATGGAGGCATACCTTAATTCCCCACACAAAGTCTTTGAAGAGGACAAGTGTGAGGGAATGCCCACTGTCTATGTGGATGGATGCTCTTACCATGTTGACAACAACGGGGAGAAAGAACTGGTGGCCGGCGCAGGGAATGCATGGGTGAATGAGTCCCCAGAACCCTCCGCTGGATACAAAATTGGTCCCCGAAGTAGTCAGGTGGCAGAATTGATGGCTGTGCATCAAGCCATCCTCACTGCTGTCCAACATCAACTCCACGAACTGGTCATAATCACAGATTCTGATTATGTACGGAACGGGTTCGTGGAGCACCTGGTTAATTGGAAAACCAGAGGCATGTTATGTGCTAACAACAAACCCTTGAAACATGGGAAGTTAATCCAAAACATTGATGACCTGGTCACATCGAATGGGATGACCATCTACTGGAAAAAGATCAAGGGTCATTCCAAAGTAGAGGGACCAGACAAAACTGGAAATTACTTAGCCGATCAGCTGGCCAAAACCGGGGCCATCCAAGGGGATCTAATCGAAATAGAGTCCCTGTTGGGGGAAATCCAGGTCACTGCTATCACTAGGTCCCAGACAAATGCTCACAATGATCTTTCAACTGCCCAATGGAGCAAGGAGACCCCTGATGCTGATTTAATTACAGCTCAGAAGGGGGGTCCAATAATTGGTAAGTTCTACCAACACATTGAGGACCCTGAGAACTTTCCCCTGACGGATACTGATTACATTGGGAAAGAGGACCTTAGACTGTTGATGAAATGTCCAAAAATGTTCCGGATCCAAGACGGTTTGTTGGTAAGGAAATCCCAAGCTGGCCATGATCAGTGGGTGGTTCCTACCTCATTCCGAAGCCTGATGTTAAGTCACGCCCATGATGCGGCCACCGCCGGTCATAGGGGGTTTCACACAACACTTGGAATCTTAAGAGAGGTTGCATACTGGCCCCACATGGGCCAGGACCTCAACCAATATTTGAAGGGTTGTCTTGTGTGTGCACAATTTCAGCCGACATCCCTCACACACCGGGCACCTCTCCAAAAGAGGGGAATGACACTCCCATGGTCAGATTTGCAAATTGACTTTGTAGGCCCCGTGATTCGCTCTGCTAGGGGGAATAAGTACATGTTGACTGTGACATGCCTGTTTACCAAGTGGGTGGAATGTCTCCCAGCCCCAAATTGCAAGGCAGAAACTGCAGCTGCCCTGATGATTAACCACATCTTTTCCCGTTTTGGTCTACCTCAAAGGATTGAGTCAGACAGGGGTAGCCACTTCACCAGTGAAGTAATGACAAAGATGTGGGAGATACTTGGGGTCAAAAGGAAGTTACATATTGCTTACCGGCCAGCTTCTTCTGGGGCAGTAGAGAGATATAACCGAACCATTGTGAGCATATTAAAGAAGTTTGTGGCAGATTCTGGGCCAAGTTGGGATATCCGATTACCTCTGGTCCTAATGGCCATCAGATCTACCCCGTCATCTGCAACCAAAATGTCACCATTCGAGTTGATGACTGGACGCAAGATGGTGCTTCCTCAGCATTTGCTCTACAGAACCCAAGAGCAAACGTTGATAAATGCCTCCACAACTCATGAGTATGTGGAGAATTTAAGGAAACACCTTCAACATGCTTTTGCCTATGCTCAGCGGAATCTAGAAAGATCAGCCGAGAGTATGAAGACCCACTATGACCTGAAAACTTCCAGGAAGGAATATCAGGTGGGGGAACGGGTCTATCTATACAATTTCCAAAGGAACCAGGCCAAACAGCGCACATTTTTGCCTACATGGAAGGGACCCTTTGAGATTATAGACAAGATCTCCCCTGTGGCCTACAAGATCCGCATCCCCAAAGGCGGTTTGGCAGAGGGGGAAGACAACTGGGCCCACATAAACCAGTTGAAGTGTTGCCATCCCAGGCACACTTTGCAGCAACTGGAGGAGTCCTTGGTAATCCCAGAGGATACCGCTCCAGAGTAATTCAATTCCAACCCTAAAAGATCCTACATATAGCCTATCAAATTCTGTGTTTCTCAAGTTTGTGTTCCTGTCTCTTAATTTAAAATCTGTTGAGTTCTAAAATATATATGCCACCCCACTATATCAATGGTGGGGGACAAATGTCCATGAATAGGTATTGCCGCTCTTTCTTTGTCGTCCTAGGAGAAAGAAAACCTGGAGACTGGCCAAGGAGGACGATCTGGAGACCGGGAGCAGAGACCCGAGTGGCCCGGGGTACCGCCCAATCCTCCCATCAGGACCAGCAAGGAGAACCGATTGATCGACTGGAGGGAGGAAAAGATGCTGAACTGTGCCATTTGCAGAATTGGAAGAAGATAATGAGGACATACCAGCGCAAGGGCTAAAAACCTCCATTGCACCCGACTTCCCCTCGATTTGGACCAAAGCGTAGTCGGGCAGGGGGGATTTGTGCAGGGTTTTGACCCATGCTGAATCAATAGACTGGATAGACATGGGGATTAAGCCGTCGCTGCCCATTATCCTATCCCGGAATAAAAATAAATCAATAGACAGGGTAGATGTGGGGTTGAGCTGTCGCCGCCCACATCCACGTCAGGATCTAGGAGAACCGCGCAGTTGCGCACACCAAGGTGGTCACCCAAGGTGCCACCCATTTTTGCCTATGTTGTGAGCACAGGAGGGCACTGCCTAAAACCACCATTGGGCTACCCACACAGTAGCCTGAAACCATTGGGAATGGCAATGCTGATTGCCAAAAGCAACCTAGAACTGTGGGGAATTCATTTTCTTAAATCCCAAAAATGGTTGCATTCCCAGTACTCACCACTATCAGAAAGCCGGCGTTTTAAAACCACCAGACTTTTGTGTAAAACTGAACAAATGAAACAAAACCAGACCAAGGAAAGACTTGCTAAGAGGTGGATACAATGTAAAACTATACTCTGAAATGACTTGAAGGAAGTAATTATTTAATGTGTATGTAAAAATTGTAATAGGCTTAAACTGGGGGACAAAAAGTAACATTTAGCTGAAACCTGGTTTAATGAAACTGAATTCTGCCTGACATCTACCCCCACAGGAGTTAAAACCTGCTCAGCCACTCTTCCCCTTGCCAAAAGGAGTTGTCACCTCTCTGATTAGATTAGGGGTGGAGCAGCTACCGGGAGTTGAACAAAGGCCTGTCCTGGGCCCAGGCAGATGGTTTATTAGGGTGGTCGTAAATGGCTTCTTTTTGAACAAAGCCCTTCCTTGACTCAGGCAGATGGTTTATAGGGGAGGTCGTAAAATGGCTTCCTCTTGGCAGAAACGGGGAGGGGCAGCCCCTCTGAGGACAGGCTGACCTTGAAGAAAGTGGATAGACTGGTTTCTCCACCATGTGACCTGGGAAGACACACCCCTGTTGGCCAGAATATGATTTTAAGAAAGATGTATAACTCATGGTGCAGACTTGTCAAAATTATCTAAATGATACCATAATTCTTGTGATTTTTCTGCCCACATTTTAAGAGGTTTTAGGACCTGGTGGTATGATCTGGGGGGTTGCTAGCGGAAAATAGGGTCTCACTCCAAATGTCTGCATGTTAAAAATCTGACACTTCATCAATTAATGTCCATACTCCTTGTGCACATGTGTGTAAATTTGGGTAAATGTCCGATATTGCAAAACCAGTTAAAAAGTGCAAAATGTTGCCATTTCTGAATGCAAGCCCCCAGGAAGAGCAGAGTTTGAACAGAGTATACCTCATGTGATATGTGATGGGTGCATGTCATTTTAAACAACTGTGTATCTGTGCAATATGTATTTGAATCAAATATAGATTTGTGGGCAAACTGACCAGGGGAGGATCCTCTGACCCATAAAACCTACAGCATCACTCTGACTCACATTTCCTTCCCCCAATCATGGGAGAGGGGAGAATTGGGCCAATGACAAGTAGAGAGGGGCAGGCTTTGCTAGGCCCAGGCACACACCCATTTTCAAAACACATAAAAAGAGACTGCTGGGACAGGTAGAGACATTCAAATCCAGTTGCTGCAACGCGCTCTGCCGGACGACACAACATCCAGAAGATACCAGATCCAACACTTAGACTTTAAAACTCCAAAGAACTTGATTCAGAACTCAAAGCAAGGGCCTAAACCCACAAACTGAGAACTCTTCTCAGAAGGCCTCAGCATCCAGCAAGTCATTTGCAACTACCCACAGTCGGGCGAACTGAGAACTCCTCTCAACAGATCTTTTGCCAGAAAGCAGTGCTGTACCCGGTAGTAGAGACATCCAGAAAGCAGAGCAAAAGATCCAGGAGCCAGCAGACCAGACCGTGTACCCGGAACCAGAGACCAGATTGTGAAGTGCTGTGCGCAGAGACCGTCCGGGGCGAGACCAGTGCCGCTAACCTGACAGATCCGTGACGAGGTCGCAATCTTCCAAAACATTTTGTGAGTACTTAGATCAGATTGTGACAGGAATAAGCTCTTAGTGTAAAATAATCTAATCTAAATATTTAACCTAAGTAGAACTGCCTCCTAACTGTCACTTGTCAATTCTGCAGCCGCATAGCTGTCACCTGTCATTTTAAAAGCTGTCACCTGTCAATTTGAGTTACTTTAAATTCGAAAAACGACCTTTACAAAATCGTTCATATCTTTGGAACCGTTTGGGCTAGAAACTTGGTTTAACTTTCCTCCGAAAGCTTAGAATCTTAGCTTTTCAACGAACCTAGAACTGACTTGCTGGTTAAAAATCCAGCCACGTGTGAAAATAGCAGCTTCCTTGCTTTCCTTTGCCAAAAATTCGTTTAACCTGCTAGTTACTCCTAGAGCATTGTTAAAGGGAGCCTGAGCTCATCACAAGTATCTTTCACTCACCCTGAACCTCCTAAAGGGAATTAAAACCATTTTCAGCATATTTCTCACTTCATTGTCACCATATTCAAAGCATTTTGCCTGTGTTTCAAAACTCCTATCTGTTGTATAAGCTGCTGGGGGGGAATTGAACTGAATTCTATTTGATTGCATTCCTAAGAACTGTGTGCTCTCCTCTTCATCTCCTTACATTGCATAAGGGGGGGTGAATTGTCCAAGAAAGTGATTACATTGTCTTTTGCTGAAATCCTATCAAGTTATTTTCTATACTGCATTTTCATTCCACATTGCATCTATTTGAAACCATAAAAGTATTGTTGCTATCTTATCCATCCTATACCCACTCATCATTGATTATAAAGAAGTGTGCTAGTGCCAGACTATCCATTATTGATTACTGCTCAGATTAAGTGTGATATTCAGTTATTAATTTATTATAAAGTGTGATATATATATATATTGTTTACATTCTCAAATAAACCTTTTAAACTTGCAAAACAGAACTACTTCTTGGCTCAGTGGGGTCAGGGGGATTCTAAGAGAGGGGTGTTATATAGGGGTAGTCATCCAGAACTCATGAACTGGACCTAAAGATATATCAATAAGGGTTTCCATTCAGTATCCCAGACTAGGCATTGACTTAGCTGTAGTGTTGAATTGAATCCTCTTACAAAGTGCCCCGCTTGATAATGCGGCTCTGGCCCCGTTAACCCAAAGGAAGCAAGATTACTACTCAAGCACGCAGAAAGCCATCCCACCCCCATCCCTGCAATCTCTATTAGGAAGGGAGAAGATGGCCCTGTGCTCAATGGTGCTACGTGTTGGACATCTAGTGGAATGGGCTATGTGCCCTTGATTCACACCGTCGACTACAGTAAGGGTCCCAAAACTGTCCCCATACTGTAATGAACCCAGGGAGGCCCTTGTGAATAAGTGTACTCACTGGATCCGGGCAGTGCGGGGTTGTCTATTTGTAACAGGGGTAGAGATGTTAAGTTGTATTAGGCTGCCCTATCGGGGAGAAAGTGCCTATGACAGTGTCCACATAGAATCTAGCTAACCAAGTGTGGGGAAAGCATATTGGGCTTTGTCAGGAGAGGCCATCCCCAAGCCAATACTGTGATTGAAGTCAGAGAACACATTGGGAGATATATTGATGCCCACTCTGAAAATTGCCCCTGTTGGCCTGCGCTCTCTGACGCTAACCCAGTCCTACTGGGGAAAAGGATTTGAGGAAGTTCATCTTGGGTCAAACCATAATGATGAGTAAGGAGTTGACTGGCCTGTTCTATACTGATGCAGGAATCGCTATAGAATTGTGCTCCTGGGGTCATATATAGGCCACTAGGGCATTGCATAAGATTTACTCTAATATGTATGAAAGGTTTCATTTGTATTGCTGTTCATTTATTTGTGTCATGATGTATTTTTATGGCCTTAGGCCGAAATAAAGTTATTGATTGATTGATATAAGTATGTCTGCAGTGCATATTGCTGACATATTAAAACAAATAAGCAGGGATCCCATTTTAATGTCATGAGGTACAGGGATTGACAAATTTGATTCAAAGATTTCTGCGACTCCTCCATCAGGATGGACCGCACTGCGATCTAAGTGAAGAATGTTAGAATTATCCAGGAGGGCCTGGGAGGGCCTGAACCGTCGATGGATCATAGGATACTCTGAACCATGTAATGGTCATCAGATACAATTGAAAGGGTCAGCTGAACAAGCACGCCCCCTTATCGCTCATTTTAGGAACACAGGTTACGTAAATAACATCTGGTCTCACACCTTAGTTGTGATAATTTTCATTTGAATTTAGAGCATATATACATATTTACTAGTGAGTACAACATAGAACACCAATTGATACACATAGAGCAATGTAGATTGCATACATACATCAGCAAGTTCAATTCCTTGCGATAAAGTTCATAGAGTCACCATAATACATATTCTACTGTCGAGGTCAAAACCCAACAGGGGTCATATTGCATGGAAGCTCCTACATGAGGCCGAAACACAGTGGTGTAGACATTCACTCTTTAGTTACAGTGTTACAAAGTCCCACTGTCTGTAACTGTTGTTTATTTCATGTACCCATTGCATTCTTCTCTTTAACCCATGTGATACTTCTCTTCTTTCTTTATATGGTGAGCAAAGCAGGGACACAGGGGAAAGTCACTTATTGATTGTTGTTGACTGTGATGGCTTGGAAAAATTAATTCTTGCTAAGTATCAGGCTGGTGTTGTTGGTCAACCTGAGGTTTTTATCGGGGCTTGTTGTTGGAGGCGCTCCTCGTGCAACTTGTGTGTCTAATACTCCGTTGTTCGCGTTCCTCTCAGCTGCTTCCTATTCTCTCAGTTGTGTTCAACCTCGGTCTGCGCGAGTTCTATGGACAGAAGCCTGATGGAGAACTAACTCCCCGTCCTTATGAAGGCCCGGCACCACTAAAGGAGAAGACCACCAATGGATGCGGCCTGTCTCATGCCATAGGGGCTGAAACGCACCGCGTTGACACAATAATCTTTCAGCTTCATCCACTGCCAAGTAGTATCCCTGAGAGGAGATAGGTTAAGAAAAACCTCAAAAAACATTAATTCTGAAAGTGGTCAGAAATTTGAGTGATATAGAAAGAATTATAAGTGATTTAAGTGCCATCTCACCTACCCAATGTTATGATACATTTTAAAACTGTATATATACAGGTTTCTGATGTTTGTTAATCTGCTTAGAATCACATGCTGTGCATAGGTCCGACATCCAGTGGTCACTGCGGAGTATTGCATTTTGTTTTTCGTAGTCGAAAAGGGGACGTCGACAAGGCGTGTCTGTAACACTATCCCTATAGTGACGTGCGTTGTACCCGCAATCCCTCACGCGTCGAGGTCCCTCAGATTGTTTTTTTCCGCCCAGCTACTGGTCGCCTTTATGCGGAGCTCCTCGAGAGACATTGCCATATAGTTTCTTCGACCTTTGGTCGTTTGTTATTAATACCAATAACGATAGATCCCTCCCTCGACGCAGAGCCGTTTCTCCGCCGAGCAAGATCTTCGACGGAAGGACGAGCGTAGGAGATCCTTCGGCGCTGCCGAACACGTGGCCTGGCCTCGCCGGCCATACACAGTAGGGAGAGTGGGGCTTTGTGGTCTTTCTTTCTTTTCTTTAAGAATGCCTTTCTCTTGCCCCTCCCTCTCTTTCGAGGTTGGAGTCACACCTATTACCCTCAGCTATGGAGAGGACGCCATTTATGTTTTGCCTGCTTTGCAAGGGTAAATATACCTGGAAGGATAAGCATAAACGGTGCAACCGTTGCTTACCCCTCGATCACCAGGAGGACGGCTGTGCGGCCTGCAAATTACTAAAGCCCAAAACTCTAAAGGACCGCAGGGTCAAAAGGTGGGCGGCCTATGCTATGTCTAGGCCTGACTCCTCGCCCGCTGCCGCCGCCGCCGAGTGTGACGAGGATAGTGACTACACGGCCCCCGTAACGGAGGCTGTAGACCTCTCAAAGGTGCGTTCACGCGCCTCGTCGTCCGTCCCCGGCCCCGACAAGCCCGGCTCACGCCCAGTTTATGGGGATGAACACCCCGGCGATAAGGACGCACACAGAAAAACACCAAAGCACATACCCCAAGGCACACATTCGTCAAAGACGAAGACAGCCATAGCGCCAACGGGGACGCCGGGCCCACCGACGTCTTCCACCGACCGTAAGGGTCGTCAGCCCTCCCCGCCACCGCTTCCGCAACAGGCGACTGGGCACTCTAAAAATAAGGGCGCTAACACCAAAATTCCCAGCGACACGCATCGCAAGAGCGCTCATGTTGCCAACAAGGACTCGACGACCAATGACTCGACGACCAAGGACTCGACGAGCAAAGGCTCGACGCTCCATAGCGCGACGGCGACCGATCCCTCGGAAGAGCGAATGATCGCCGAAAGCCTCGCGTGCATAGCATCTAAGGACGGCCAAAGACGTACGGCGAGTGAAACGCCGAAAACCGCGCACAAGGCTAAAGATACGCCGAAGGCGCCGGAAAACAGATCAGGTCAGTTCCCGACGCCGTCGGAAGGCCCTAGCCAGCAAGAAGGCTACTCAGAAGGCGAAGGCTCTCTTTCTTCGACGATGGGACAGAACCAGACAATTACAAGAGGAAGAAACCCCCTTTTCTTTCCCAGACCGTCCTGGCCGACCTCAGTGGACCTTTGAAAGGTTCCAGACCTGTATGGACAAACTAGATAGGTTCATGTCCATCCCAGAAGACAGGGCGCCCAAGAGACCAAGGGAGGCACCCCTTGAGAGTCCAAGGGCTAAATACCAGAAGTTTTATAACCCCATACAGGAGGACATAAACTCTTACAATCCCACTGAGGAAGACACCTTCTTCCAAGAGGAAGAGGAGTTCACCTATGTTGAGGACCAACAAGAAGAGGAATGTTTTCACGAGGAAACTAACCTATGTGAGGAAGGATTCCAGGAAGACACAGGCGAGGGCGACCAAAATCCCTGGCAGTCACCGGCTAGGTCGACTGACACAGGCAGTAGCAGTATAGTCATCAGGTCTACTGAAACTACACCAGTCAGGAACCCTTCGCCTGTCGATGATCAACCCACCTTCAATGCACTACTGAAGAAGGCAGCAGCGCATTTCGAAATCGAAACTGGAGACGTCACCCCAGACACCGATTTTGTGGAGAGGATTATCAAAGAAAAACCCCCCACTAGCCAGGTTGTACCTATCCTCGCCTCAGTTAAGAGATGTATTACACCTTCTCTTTCCACTCCTGCATTGGTGAGAGGGGTCAATCCGAGGATTGAGAAACTGTTCTCTCCCTCTCAATCAGACCCATTATATATTAAGGGTCACTCAATCCCGGACTCCCTGGTCGTGACCAACACCAGAAAAAGGGCAGGAGTCCCACTATCTACTAGCGAGGCACCCCCAGATAAAGAGGGGAAGAAGCTGTATGCCCTAGCCAAGAGAATCACCACCTCTGCAGCATTCTCTACCAGAATCACCAATAATAATACCCTATTGGCAAGCTACGCCGATGCTCAATGGGCTAAGCTCAGACAGGACATCGAAGAAGCTCCCGAACCCTAAGGACTCGTTTACTGGCTACAGTTAACGAGGGCTCTCTGGTCAATCAAAGCATCATCAAGAATACCCTCGATGCAGCAGAGATGGCTGGCCGCACTTTGGTACAAGGAATTTTACTGAAGCGTCACGTCTGGCTTCGCAATTCCGGATTTAAGGCGGAAACACAAGCATCCCTTATTAATAAACCCATAGAGGAATCCAACCTCTTTGGGAGAGCAGTGGATGATGCGCTGGAGAACGCGAAAAAAGAATTTGATACTATAAAGACCTTAGACCAAATTTCTAAACGTCCTAATAGGCAGGGATTTGGTAATAAGCGCTTTTTTCGTGGACAACGCCAGCAACAAAACCAACAACAACAGTACTCTGCCAGCAACTACCAGAGTAATAGCGGCCAGTATAATCAGAGGGGTCAACGTCGTGGTAAGGGAAGAGGCCGGGGTTCTACCTCCAGAGGCTCCCAAGCCAACAACACCACCAAGTGACGCGAAGATTCGCGTCCCCTCCCATGTAACGCCGGTCGGGGGCCGGTTAACATCCTTTCTTCCAGCATGGGAGGGAATAACATCAGACCGCTGGGTACTTTCCACCGTAGCCCGCGGCTACTGTATAGAGTTCAACAGTTCCCCAACATACAGACCCCCGAGGGGACGCCGCATGACACCAGAACACCTCGCCATCCTTCTCCAAGAAGTGGACCAACTGCTGGAAAAAGGAGCCATAGAGGTTGTGCCTCTATCTCAGGTAATGGAAGGTATTTATTCAGTGTACTTCCTTGTACCCAAAAAGGATCTAACCATGCGCCCTGTATTAGATCTGCGCCCAGCGAACAAGTTTGTCAAACCCCAGAAGTTTCGTATGGTGACCTTACAGGAAGTGATCCCACTGCTATCACAGGGAGATTACATGACAACACTGGACATGAGAGATGCATACTTTCATATTTTAATGTTGCCAGCGCACAGAAAATACCTTAGGTTCATGATAGAGGGCAAACACTACCAGTTCAGAGTGCTACCCTTCGGCATAGCATCTGCACCAAGGGTATTCACGAAGGTACTGGCAGTGGCACACCTGCGCAGGTTATCCATCCCAGTATACCCTTACCTCGACGACTGGCTCATAACAGGGCATTCTTACGAGACATGCTTCTCAAACACCCAAAAGGCTGTAGACCTTTTGTTCCAACTGGGCTTCTCCATCAACGAGAAGAAGTCCAGCTTAGACCCCAGCCAAGTCAAACAATTCCTAGGGGCTCTAATTCGAACAAAGGACGGCCTCGTCTTCCCCTCCAACGAGAGGGCCCAAAACATGCTGTTTCAGATCCCCCAATATGTGGCAGGTCTAGAGGTGACGGTGCGCAAAGCGATGCGTTTGCTAGGTCTGATGGCGTCGTGTATTTATTTGGTACCTCGCGCGCGCCTGCGCATGCGCCCAATGCAAGAGTGGCTCAACAGCCAGTGGTGTCAGGCCAGCGGACAATGGGACGATCTAGTGGTGTTCTCGCAGGCCTTGGTTCTCTCGCTACGGTGGTGGACAAAGGAAAACCTGATAATAGGGAAACCCTTTGCCACACCCGCGGTGGAGGCCACTTTAACCACGGACGCATCCCTCACAGGATGGGGGGCTCACCTATTGTCATCCGCAATCGCTACCGCGGGTGGCGGCTCCTTCCACGTTGGAGGCTAACCGGCAGGTAGAGCGGTGTAGTCCCTTCTTTGTGTCTGGTATCGATTCATGGCCAATCACAGCACTGCCGGAAGTTTATCTGCCCTTCCAGCCCGGCAGTCGCTGTGTTTCAACCTATTGCTGGTTCTCGCTCCAGCGGCTCTGGTTCTTGCGCTCCCCCAGCGTTTTGCCCTCTGCTCGCCTCGGCGTGCGGCGGGTCTTCTCTGCTTGCTCGTCCCGTTTTGTTTTCAGCAGCGGGCTTTCTTTTTCCAGTCTCTTCCTTGCCGATCCCTCGGCACTTCTACGCTTTCTCCTTCTAGTCTCGCCGCTCCGGCGGCGGGCGTTTTTTTTCTTTCCTCTTTGCCGCTCTTTTTACTCGCGGCTCTCCAGTTTTCCCTTTTTCTCTGTTGTTTTTTCTCTCCTGTAATTCCTCTCTTTCTTACCGTGCCTTTAATGTCCTTGGCCTGGTAGTTGCTTTGGCTTCCTTCACCTCTTATTGGTGTCGCATTGGGCTTCCTTCCTGTGTTCAACCCTGTGGACCTCGCATCTGCTTCCAGTCCTGCAGATTACTAACTTGGATCTTCACCTACCTCATTGTCAGAAGTATCCTAATGGTTTTTTCCCACGTGTGGGTTTTTTTTTCCCTTTTGTTCGGCCTGTTCCCGGAAAAGGGGCCCCAGGACAGCTGTATACTCAGCAGTCACTGTGGCTTCTCACCGAGACAGGCAAGTGCTACCTAAAAAAGAACGGGACTACCTGAGCCGGCGGAATCTACGGAACTCAGGCTACTCTGAAGACTCAGGTGAGGAGAGTGTGGAGGGACGGGAAGACGAAGGGGTTCGACAGCTTATGCAGTCACAGATTGAAACGCCACCAAAGACCAAGATGTCAGCCGAAGAACAAGTTCAGGAGTTATGGAAGGCATTTCAGGCCATGTCACTGGAATTACAGGGGGTCAAGACTGAGAATGCCCTTCTAAAACAGATGGTAGCGGTCCGGGAACCCTCACATCCCCCGGAATTGCCTCCTATGGCTCTTTCTTCAGGAAGATTTGATGGCTCACCTAAGAGGGTAAAAAAATTCCTGGAGGCCTGCAATGTGTACTTCACCTTCAGACCACACACCTTCTCCACGGACCAAGCCAGAGTAGGGTTTATGATTTCAAATATGACAGGGAATGCTTTAGCCTGGGCTACTCCGCTAGTTACAAACAGTAATGCCATCTTACAGGATTTCTCGGGGTTCCAGAACCTACTGAAACAGTCTTTCGAGCGACCTGAGCTATCTTTTACTGCAGGTGAGGACCTGCTGGATGCACAACAGGGTGCTCTAGACGTGCTGTCATACATCTCCTCCTTTAAGACATTGGCAGCAGGAGCGGGATGGTCCGAACAAGCACAGTATGCTGTATTCCGGAGAGGGTTGAGAGATGAGATCAAGGATGAGCTAGCCAGATCTCCACGCTCCCCCACATTTCCAGACTTACTTGCTGCCGCTCTCCACATCGAGTACCGCCTCCAAGAGAGAAGGGCAGAACGCCGGAAGCAAAGAGGATCAGGAAATCCCATGAACCCTCCTTCACACTCTCCCTCAGGACGTTTCTCCTCTACTCAGAGCGAAGAACCGATGCAAATCGGAGCTACCAGGGCACCTCTATCATCAGCGGAGAGACGGCGAAGAAGAGAGAAAGGGTTGTGCGCCTATTGTGGTTCCGATCAACATGTACTGAAAGACTGCTCTGAGGTACCGGAGAGGAAGGCGGGAAACGACTACCCTCGGCGTCAATAGGGACGGGCAGCCGGGGGTACTCAGATCTTTTTCAGCGTCCCTATGTCACACTTTCGGTGTCGGCTTCAGAATCCCAAGAGGATTCCAGACTGATGGTACTATCCGTTACCTTGAATCTAAATGGAATACCGGTGGAAACATTAGCCTTATTGGATTGTGGAGCGGCAGGGAACTTTGTGGACACTCTGTGGGCTGACAAGATGGGACTCACTCGGATAGTTCGTAAGGTGGGTCAGAAAGTGGAAGGAGTGGACGGTACACCTTTGTCGTCTGGACTAATCACTCATACCACTGAACAACTCTCCGTGGTCATCAACCAACACACGGAGGTCCTGCAGTTCGACATTATTAGAGCCGCACATTTCCCCATAATCCTAGGCATTCCTTGGCTGCGCAGGCATAACCCGTATATCAACTGGATGGAAAATCGACTAAGTTTTTGTTCCACGTACTGTTCGGTCAACTGTCTTCCTCCCGATACCAGGGAGGATCAACAGTCGGTTAGGGTTCTCTCCAAGGATCATGTGGGTATTCACGCGCTTCCTAATTTTTGTGCAAAATTCTCCGGGGTATTCCAAGAGAATCTCCACACTCGGCTACCTCCTCATCGGCCAGAAGTCTGCTCAATCGATCTCGAACCTAATGCACTGGTTCCATTTGGGCGCATGTTCTCTCTCTCTCAGGCCGAAAAGAAGGTATTAAGAGTCTATCTGGATACCAACTTGGAGAATGGTCTTATTCGACCTTCGAAGTCACCAGCTGGCGCCTCTCTGTTCTTCATCAAGAAAAAAGACACGACTGATCTCAGACCCTGTATCGATTACCGGGGCCTCAACAAGGTTACAATCCGTGATCGGTATCCCATGCCACTCATAACCAACATTATTGAGGCGGTACAAGGGGCTCGAATCTTCACCAAATTGGATCTCAGGAACGCATATCATCTGCTTCGCATCACTGATGGGGACGAATGGAAGACAGCTTTTCGAACTCCATACGGTCTTTTTGAGTACAGAGTGATGCCGTTCGGCTTAGTGAACGCACCGGCTGCATTCCATAGATTCATGGATAGGCTATTTTCAGATCTGCTGTCGGTCTCGGTTATAATATACCTCGACGACATTCTGATTTTCTCCCCTAACATGGAGGAACATATTCAACATGTCACCCAGGTTCTGTCTCGCCTTCAGGAAAACCAGTTGCTGGTCAAGGGCGAGAAGTGCAAATTTGCGGTATCCTGGGTTCACTATCTCGGATTCATTCTTTCCGAAGAAGGGGTGGCCATGGACCAAACCAAGGTTGATGCTATTCTTGATTGGCCAGCTCCTACTTCAGTTCGAGAAGTCCAGAGATTCTTGGGATTAGCAAATTACTACCGCAGATTTATCTCAAACTTTTTGGAGGTAGTATACCCGATTACGCGCCTACTCAAGAAGGAGGCTGTTCCGTTTTTTTGGTCTGATGAGGCAGAGAAGAGTTTCAATTTTCTCAAGAGATTGTTCTGTATTGCCCCCATTCTCCAGCATCCTGATCAATCACAGCCATTTATTTTGGAGACCGACGCTACTGCGGTAGCTGTAGGAGCGGTATTGCTACAGACCATCCAAGGAGTGGAACACCCCGTGGCATACATGTCAAAAACTCTTTCTCCTAGCCAGCTCAACTATTCGGTACTGGAGAAAGAACTTCTGGCCATGAAACTTGCCTGTGAAGAGTGGCGCCATCTCCTACTAGGAGCCAGACATCCATTTCTGATTAGGACCGACCATAAGAACCTCAAGTTACTACAAGAATTGGAGTGTTCAAATTCCAGGCAGGCCAGGTGGGCCCATCATTTTGCTCAGTTTGAAATCCAAGTCTCGTATATCCCGGGATCACAGAATAGTCTGACGGATGCCTTATCGCGCAAAGACTCCACCAAGGAACACCTGGAGATCAAGAGGGAGTCCATGTTCAAACGCAACCAAATCCTGGCCTTTGTTGGTTCTTTTCTTAAAGAGGTGAAAACTGCTCTCATTCAGGAAAAGTGCCAACTACCCCTACGTATTACCTCTCCTTTTCAACAAAGAGGAGACTGGCTTTTCTACAAACAGAAATTGTACATTCCCAAAGGTTCTCTTCGTGCTAGAATCCTGAAGTGGAGTCACGACTCTCGCTCGGCAGGCCATAGAGGGGCCGAGAATACCCTTGAGCTTCTCTCTAGAACGTTTCTTTGGCCAAACGCTAGAAAGGAGACATACGAGTATGTCAAGGCTTGTCCAATTTGTGCCAGAGCCAAATATCGCCTGGGAAAACCTTTGGGTCTGCTCACTCAGGTCGAACTTCCAACGCGCCCCTGGGGTCTTATATCTACCGATTTCATTGTCGATCTACCGGTCTCGGAATCCTGTACCTGCATCATGGTCACCGTAGACGCTTTTTCTAAGTTGGCACATTTTTCTCCCCTTCCAGGGCTGCCCACTGCGGCTAAAATGGCAGAGGTTTTCTCTCGAGACATTTTCAAGCTACACGGTCTCCCCGATAAGATAATCTCGGATCGGGGAAGTCAATACATCTCGAAGTTTTGGACTGCCTTCTGCAACCGTTTGGGCATTGAAAGAGCTCTGTCTTCAGGGTTTCACCCGGAGACCAATGGTCAGACGGAACGCCTGAATGTGACCCTGGAACAATACCTAAGGTGTTATATATCTCAACATCAAGACAACTGGGTCTCGCTGCTTCCCATCGCAGAGTTCTCGTACAACAACACCAGGCATTCCGCCACGGGACTCTCTCCTTTCTTCTGCACTTATGGGGTTCACCCTCGTGCCGTGTTTCCGGAGGTTCCCAGTTACACCAACTCCCCGACGGTGGAAGAGGTATTAGGGAATATTAAGGAAGCCCAGACTTCAGCTATGCGGAGTTTAGAGGTCAGCAGAAGACGGACAAAATCCTGTGCCGATCAACATCGGAAGGAATGTCCAGTATGGAAGCCAGGTGATCAGGTGTGGTTGTCCACCCGGTTTCTTCCCAGATGGACAAGGCCTTCTAAACTGTCTCCTCGTTTTCTGGGACCTTTCACTATTCTCTCTAAAGTCAATCCTGTCACTTTTCGCCTTCGGCTTCCCTCCTCTCTTCGCCGCATTCACCCGGTTTTTCATTCCTCTCTTCTCAAACCGTACTGTCCCGACCTTCACCATAGAACCATTCCCAGATCTATCCTGGCACGGTCCTCGGAGCCTGATGAGTATGAGGTATCACAGGTGCGTGATTCCAGGTATTATCGCGGACGTCTTGAGTACCTTTTGTCCTGGAAGGGATACCCTGAGTCGGAGGACTCATGGGAACCGGCTTCTCAGGTTCATGCACCGAGGTTGTTGGCTACTTTTCACCGCCGCTATCCAGGGAAGCCTGGGGCGGTTAGGAGGGGAGGGGGTCATACTGTCATCCGCAATCGCTACCGCGGGTGGCGGCTCCTTCCACGTTGGAGGCTAACCGGCAGGTAGAGCGGTGTAGTCCCTTCTTTGTGTCTGGTATCGATTCATGGCCAATCACAGCACTGCCGGAAGTTTATCTGCCCTTCCAGCCCGGCAGTCGCTGCGTTTCAACCTATTGCTGGTTCTCGCTCCAGCGGCTCTGGTTCTTGCGCTCCCCCAGCGTTTTGCCCTCTGCTCGCCTCGGCGTGCGGCGGGTCTTCTCTGCTTGCTCGTCCCGTTTTGTTTTCAGCAGCGGGCTTTCTTTTTCCAGTCTCTTCCTTGCCGATCCCTCGGCACTTCTACGCTTTCTCCTTCTAGTCTCGCCGCTCTGGCGGCGTGCGTTTTTTTTCTTTCCTGTTTGCCGCTCTTTTTACTCGCGGCTCTCCAGTTTTCCCTTTTTCTCTGTTGTTTTTTCTCTCCTGTAATTCCTCTCTTTCTTACCGTGCCTTTAATGTCCTTGGCCTGGTAGTTGCTTTGGCTTCCTTCACCTCTTATTGGTGTCGCATTGGGCTTCCTTCCTGTGTTCAACCCTGTGGACCTCGCATCTGCTTCCAGTCCTGCAGATTACTAACTTGGATCTTCACCTACCTCATTGTCAGAAGTATCCTAAGGGTTTTTTCCCACGTGTGGGTTTTTTTTTCCCTTTTGTCCGGCCTGTTCCCGGAAAAGGGGCCCCAGGACAGCTGTATACTCAGCAGTCACTGTGGCTTCTCACCGAGACAGGCAAGTGCTACCTAAAAAAGAACGGGACTACCTGAGCCGGCGGAATCTACGGAACTCAGGCTACTCTGAAGACTCAGGTGAGGAGAGTGTGGAGGGACGGGAAGACGAAGGGGTTCGACAGCTTATGCAGTCACACCTATCCCATCAAACTGCTCACGGAGTCTGGACTCCGAACGTAGCATCCAAGCATATAAACCTTCTGGAGCTACTAGCGGTGTTCAAAGCACTAAAAGCCTTCCAGGAACACCTACAAGGGAAGACAGTGATGGTCCTTACAGACAGCACCACAGCCATGTACTACATCAACAAGCAGGGGGGAACCCACTCTCCAGGACTGTCCAAACTGTCACAGAATATATGGAAGTGGGCTTTCAAACACAACATGTTCCTACTGTCACAACACGTACCAGGGGAACTCAATCTGCTAGCAGACGAACTCAGCAGAGACTTCCCCCTGCCTGAAGAGTACGAATGGCAATTGCACGAAGACATCGTCTTAGACGTCTTCACGCAATGGGGATTCCCGGAAATAGACCTGTTTGCAACACTGGAGAACTCACAATGCCAAAGTTACGCCTCCAGGTACCCCCAAAACCAGTCCAAGGGGAACGGTCTGTCGATTCAATGGTCAGGGAAATTTGTTTACGCCTTTCCCCCGACTCCCCTTCTCAACAAGGTGGTGCACAAGATGCACCAGGAACAGGTTACCATGATACTAGTGGCCCCAATGTGGGCCCGGCAGCCATGGTTCGCTCACTTGATGGAGATGTCCCTATCTCCCCCAGTGAGACTTCCCTGCCCGTACAACATGCTGTCACAGGACAAGGGCAGGACACTGCATCCATGCCCTCAGACCATGAACTTAGCAGCCTGGCTCCTGAGATCATAGAATTTGGACATCTACAACTCCTGCAGAGATGTATGGACATCCTCAGGGAAGCCAGAAAACCTAATACTCGCCACTGCTATTCTAGCAAGTGGAAAAGATTTGTCATCTGGTGTAGAGGTAAGAGCATCAACTCGGTTGACTGCTCTCCCACGAACATTGTTCTGTACTTGACCCATTTACTGGATTCAGGTCTGGGGTTCAATTCCATTAAAGTCCACCTAGCAGCACTTTCTGCATACACCACTTCCCAACTTAAAGTGTCGTGGTGGAAGATACCAGTTATCAAAGCCTTCATGGAGGGGGTAAAGAGAATACACCCTCCGATAGCTAACCCAGCTCCCGGATGGGACTTAAATGTGGTACTTTCTAGACTCATGGGCCCTCCCTTTGAACCCATGCACAAGGCAACTCTTAAGGACCTCACTCTTAAGACTGCTTTCCTAATAGCTATCACCTCCATTAGGAGAGTAAGTGAACTACAGGCTCTTTCTGTTCTAAACCCCTTCGTAACAGTTCACAAGGATAAGGTGGTTCTACGCACACATCCAAGGTTTGCACCAAAATTCATCTCGAAATTTCATGTAAACCAGTCAATAGAACTACCAACGTTCTTTCAAAACCTTTCCAGCTTGGGAGAAAAAAGTCTGCATACACTAGATGTACGCAGAGCTGTCATGTTCTACATGGAAAGAACCAGACCACTGAGAAAGACTAACCAATTCTTTGTCTCGGTGGCAGCAGGAAGAGAAGGAGATGCAGTCTCAAAGTTCACTATATCTAGATGGATTGTTCAATGCATCACTCTCTGTTACACTCTTGCTAAGAGAGAACTACACTTCAAGCCAAGAGCACATTCCACTCGAGGCACTGGGGCTTCCATAGCGTTCATTGCAAATGTTCCCCTTGAGTCCATCTGCAAAGCGGCTACCTGGAGTTCTGTGCACACCTTTACAAAACACTACTGTCTAGATGCACACTCTAGATCTGACTCCCAGGTGGGACAGGCAGTACTAAGACATCTTTTCTCTACTGTTCCTTCTCATAACCCACCGCCAACTCCGGGTACTGTTCGCTAGTCTATGCACAGCATGTGATTCTAAGCAGATTAACAAACATCAGAAGACAATGCATTACTTACCGTAAAAGCATTTCTGATGGTTGTATCTGCTTAGATTCACATGCGCCCACCCTTCCTCCCCGCTCGGATGGAAGGAACATAGACATCTTTCTACATCTCTCTCTTTTCTGTACTCACTCACGTATAGAAGGCTCCGTCAGGGCAGAAAAAATACAAACAGAGGGACCTCGACACGTGAGGGATTGTGGGTACAACGCACGTCACTATAGGGATAGTGTTACAGACACGCCTTGTCGACGTCCCCTTTTCGACTACGAAAAACAAAATGCAATACTCTGCAGTGACCACTGGATGTCGGACCTATGCACAGCATGTGAATCTAAGCAGATACAACCATCAGAAATGCTTTTACGGTAAGTAATGCATTGTCATATGTCTTGATGCATATGTTATATGCTACACTTGTTTTGTATGTGAAGTGGTGTCTCAAATAGTGAGTCACTTTTTTTTATACTTTGATGAATAGGAACCTAAGGAAGACAGGTTAATAAACAGTTTGTGTAGCCTGCAGGCTCCTATGATTCACATTAGCTCTTTTTTTTTTTAAAAGGCCCAGTTTTTGGTTAAATAAGTTGCCTTTAGTCCACAACCTTTGCGGGCTTCAGCTTGGCTTAGAGATTGAGTGATGTATGTCTCTTTGCACACAAGGCAGGAGTAGAAGCCAGTTTGTGTTCCCCCTTTTTCTCCTCATTACTCTGGAAGGAGCCAATGAGACCTTATGGCCACCACCAGGGTCTGGCGGAGCAGGGGCTCGCGAGAGCAGAGTACATTGCTCGACCCAGGAGTTAATGCAAAGGTAGGACTTCACCCCCAGCAGCGTAGGCGCAGCTTATGCTCGTGTAGTGTATGTACACGCTCTCTGGGTCAAGTACGAGGGTCGTCGGAGTTGTATTACATATATGTCCCAGTGTGAGGTGGTCCCTGACCACAGGTGGCATGCGCGAGCAGCAAGCGGCCCAACGTGGAGGCAGGCGGTGTGCCCCTGCTGTGTGTGGAAGGGTGGCCAGGCCGGGCCTCCAGATGTAGGGGGCTCCCTCCTGTTGGTATGGGCCTGTATATGTGCTGCAGGTTAGACTAGAGGCCACGTTGTTTGCCCAGAGAGGGGGGACGTGCTTCCTACCTTGATCCGCCGGGCCGCTGCACTTTCGCATCCCCGGGCGGGATGAAGGGTCGTGGAGGGTCTGGGGCCCCATAGCCAGGATGTTTAATTCTACCTCCGGGGGTGGCACGGGACGGTGCCGGAGTTCCTGTCCCTCAATCTTCAGATCCCTGCACACCACTGCTCCGGTTCCACAGCGGTGCAGTGTTGAGCCAGGGAGGGGGGGCTGGCACCCCTTGTCCGGATGCATTGTCAGGTCGTCACTCGGCCCGGGTTGCCGTGGCCACAGCGGGTCTCGTGCCCCCCCCCCGCCAGGGATCGTGGGGAAAAGTCCAGTTTGGGGGCAAGAAGTGGCCCCCTGTACCCCCGATCCGGGGATCGTAGCTCGAGTGGGGAGGCGGCTCTGGGCGGTAAAATAGTAATCCGGGCCTGGCTGGGTAGTCTACCTTGGAGTTGTGGCCTCTCCCAAAGCAGTGCCATCTCTGCTGGGTTTTGGAGCAGGCCGCGTGTCACTGCCAAGGGGTGGAGTGACCGTCTCTGCCATATGACGGCTGCAGCTCGCATTGTGGGGCTGATAGGATTTCGCGATTCCGGGCTGTGTGTGCCTCACTGTCCCAGCTATCGGGCTGTGCGGTCCCGAGCAGCGTATCAGCGGATCTCTTTGCCTTCTCCAGCAATTATTTATGCCGTTAAGTTGAGCTCTCAGGCTAAGCAGCCATTCCTCCATGTTGCTCAACAGCGGCCCCCGATTTTCTTTTGATCGTAAAAACAGCATTGTAAAGGTCCTTTTCTCTTGAGACCTTTAAAATGTGTTATTTTTTAAATAAAATATGCGAGCACAGAGCGGTCTTTCTAAATCAGTCTTTTAGTGAAAAGATCTTTATAAAAATATGTTTTGACTTAGGGCCACCCCTAAAGTGAGTGTGGGGAGGGAGTGGCCTGGGGCACTTCTGAAAGGTAGCGGACACTGGATATATCTGTGCTCATGGAGAGGGCCCAGCGTGAGTGCAAGTACAGCACAGCCACCGCCTCTCCCGATACGAAGAAGATACCGGAGACTAAAACGGAACTCCTCTGGGGAAAGGTGCGGGGAGAGGACGCTCGGAGTTGTTTAGCCATAAACGAGGGGGAGTGAGGCCTATGGAGAGGCAACACAGTAGTAGGCTCATGCCCTGGACCCACCAACACAGGCATGCATAGTTCCTCCAAGAAGACAGGGCTTTTTGGCAGGAAGACGAACGAGGCAACGGCCGGAAAGAGGAGAGAGGGAGGATGGATTTTAAACCTTAACGGGGAGGAGCAGTGGGCTGTGACAAAGCCCAGGAACAGCAAGATACAGGGGTAGGGCCTCCAAGACAACCAAGGCTAAAAGGGACTCTCGCTTCAGGAAGGGCCTGGGTCCAAATATAGTGGGCTTTGTATTGAGTCAAAAGAAGGAGTTGGACAAGGGAGTGATATTTCACACACAAGTTTTTATTTAATTGATAAGAAAATGATCTGTCTTTCCATATAACTAGAGGGTTTGTCCTATCTAACTGAACTATAACTCGGGGGTTTGTGGTCAGAGTAGTTGTCCAAACTAAAAAGTCTGTCTACTGTCCAAAACTATCCTACTCCGACCCTATCACTAATCAAAAAGGTATTCCACAAACAAAAATGTGGTCCTGGTACAGCCTTAGGGGCTGGTCTATGATAGTCTGAGTTCGGATAAGCCTTTGTAATTCCTCCCAGCTGCTTCTGTAGGATTTGTTAAATGTCCAACAATTATTCCTTCTCATTGTCAAACTTATTTATTGCCTTTTCTCTGGGGTATTTATTTGCTCTCTTCTGTTCTTTGCCAGTGTTGTTCTAAACTTCTCACAGTCCCTGTGTTCAGGGAAACTACTCACACCACCTACTTGACTTATCTTCTTCCTATTCACTACAACAAGGGAGTGGCTTTTTACACTACTTTTACAAACACTATGAATGTGGGATATTACTCCTGTAACAATCTTTACTCTTGATATCTTTCTTGCACTTACTGTGATGAGGGAGATCGCTCCCGTAGCAATCTTTACTTCTAATATCGTTCAGGTAATTACTATGACGAGGATGATTACTCCAGTAGCACTCTTCACTCCTGGTATCATTAGTGCAATTACTGTGATGAGGGCGATTTCTCCTTTAGCACTCTTTATTTCATCCCAAACCCGTACTAGGTCTTCCGCCGCACCCATTACCTGTTGTGTGGTGGGGGCGCATCACTGGTTCTTCCCGGGGCGTTGAGCTGACTCACTGTGGAAGACTCCACTGAGTCTTTGGCATATCAGTGTCTGCGTAGTTAATGGACCACACGGTCGACCTCTGAGAGGTCACGCCACTGTCTGCCTCCTTCCCAGCTTCTGAGTGGGTCGGGTCTCCGTCTCGTTATGAAGTGCTCTGCCGACCATTCCACTGTGTCCTCACGACCAAGGACCAGCTTCTATCAACAACCTTCTCATACCCAGGTTTAAATTTCCCGGGCTTGGCAGGCTTCATGCCGGCTGCTCTCCTCAATATTGAGTCCTTTCTTGGTTTTTATTCCCTGTAACTGGGTACTCGCCAGTACATTACCAGAGTCCTTTTGTGTCAACAAAGTGTTATTCATGCCTCCTTGGGGTCAACTCTTCCCAGTACTATCTAGGCTTGGAAAAGGAGAAGTTTGCATAACTGCTTCACTCTTCTTCTTCTCAATACTTTTGGAATATAATCTCAGGGATCGAATTTAAGACCGGATAAGTGGGAGCTAAAAGCAGCTCCTGGGTATCCACTATTAAGCAGTTACCAGGAGCTAGCTCTGGGGAACAAGGAGCTTGTAAATAGAGTTCTGCAAAGCTAACTTCAACATAAGATGCAAACTTTTCATTTTGTCAATTATTTATGAACTCATATTCCTTAATTGTTGTATAGATGTGTCCAAATGTTTATTTATAGATTGTCCCAAATGCACAGACTTAAATTCACATAGATGTGTTTGTTCGGCATCAGTTGGCCTGGGGAGCCAAAAGTAGGTCCTGGTAGCTGTTAGTGTCAAGCTAACCAGGCTCTTCAAAACTACAAGCAGGAGGTAAATAGCTCCCAGCTCCCCTCAATTTCAAACCCTCGAACCTGTTATCACTCTGTGTGTTCTTTTTACTCTTCCTCGTATTGGTGATGGTAAGTCTTGGGTGAGAAAAGGAGGAGATTTTGCAATAACAAACTAGTATTTTCACGTTGGTTCTCGGGGACCTTGAGGGTTTCAAGGTCTCAAAGGAAAGAGGGTTAGGGAGTTCCATCCCAGAATGGGAGTCCTTATCCCCATGAGGGGAGTCTCTCCCTGTAAAGTCCCGCTTACCACCACCCCTATGAGATTGTTGCATACCTGGCTCGCCTCCTTAGCCTCAAAGGAAAGGCCTCCGGCTTCCTGCTGGATGCAGCAGAGCTCTCCCTAGCCCCACTGCCAGCGTCGCCAGCGTCATAGGGCAGCTGCCCCTCTTGATCCACACCCCGAAGGCCATCGGGGTGGGGAGGGTGCCTGCCTTCATACAGACACCGGTTTTGGGCTGGGGTGGGCCCCCCTTGACACGGCCAAAACGCTGGGCCTGTCACAGTAGAGAAAACATTTCTTGACTTCCTATAGAGGGAGGAACCGTTAGCTGACAATAGGCCATTAAGGTTTTGGGTGTCGGAGGGTCTTCCTCATTGGACAGGGGGTAATACTGTGTCTCGTCCAATTAAATCAAAATGTCCCCCCCGTAGTTGTCTCCTCCCATGTGATCCTCCCTCATATAACCACCCCCCAGGAACAGGTAGCAGCGGCCGTCCCCATACCACATTCGAGAAGGTTCCCACCGGGGAATCCGTAATGACTCCATTGAATTCATCACATTAACCAGTGAGGGAAGCTGAGATACAAGGGAGTGGGGGGCTAACAAATGGGGAGAGGGATGGCAGGCAATTGGCAGCAAGGGATCTACAAGCAACCAGGGGAGGAAACTAGGAACAGATCGCCCAGTCTCAGGATAAGAGGGGAATGAAGGGTGTTTGCATCTTGGTGTTAGAAAGGGGCCATTCCTTGGAGAGGAGGGTCTTGAGCACCCTCCTGACATGAAGGAGTAAAGCGGTTGAGATTTGTGTTGATGAGGACAAGGTTCTAGAGTCTGGGGCTGTAGACCGAGAAGACCGGTCTTCTGATTCTTTCCTTGCTCCACTGGCAGAGTTCAAATTTGCAAATGTCCTTACTTCTAGTGGATAGTAGATCTCGGAAATGCCAAGCTTCTCAGCGAGGCAGCTTGGGGCCTTGAGGGCGACGGCCTTGTAGATGATGCAGGAGGATGTGAAGGTGATAAATTCTTGCAGCGGGAGCTAGTGCAGTACGTTGAGGGCCAGGATGATGCAATAGAATTTGCAGAGACTTTTGAGTCATGTTGCAGCATGTAGTGCCCATCTCACAGGTGCTATTGTGTTTGCCAGAAGGTTTTCCAGAAGGGCATTCCCACCATCCAGGTGGGAGGGGACCAGGGCTGAGACAGAATAGCTGAAGTTGTTTGCTTGGATGAAGGGCTTGATTTTCCACAGGAAGGAACGTTTGTACCAAGCTGTTTCGGTCTTCCTTGCTGTGTGCTCCTTGAAGAGCTGCCTGTCAATGCAAAACCCAAAGGACTTTGCATAGATGGTCAGCTGGGGTGGGAAGCCCTTGATGTGGATAGCAGAGAGCTATGTCTGGATGTCCAGGATTTCAGTGTTGTTGATCTGCAATAGGAATTCTGTCTAGGAGGGATTGAGCTTCGGGTAAGCACTGGTCATCCAGGACTAGATCAATATGAGGCAGACCTTGAGCATGTGGATGTCTTTGATGAAGGATATCTTGAGGCAGAGCTGCGTGTCATCTGTGTATTGTGGATGTTGTGTGGACCCAAGAGGGTTCTGACTGATTCCATGTGCAGGTTGAAGGGGGAGAGGATGTATCCTTGCAGGACTATACAGGTGATGAGTAGAGTTGGTGAGCTGTAGAATTCCATTCGGAATAATTGGTGGCGGTTAACGTAGAATTACATCCAGCTGATGTAGGTCTTGCTGATCCTCAACAGCAATGTATAATGTTGGTGAGTGTCTGGTGGTGCACTGTGTCGGACAATGCTGAGAGGTTAAGGAATCCCTGGAGGCAAGGATGGCCATCATAGAGGATATTGAGTCCATCACCAATCCCCTTATTTTCGGTGCTGAAAATAAATAATACAAAATAAATAAATATGTTATATGATTATTGCAATGAAGTATCCGAGAACACACAGAATTCTCAAATAATGTGTATCACTCCTCTTCAATACTACAGGTGGGGTAGTTTTAACTCCCTTCGTGTCCTAGGGGAATCAAAGTAGAAATCAAGTAGAGTTCTAAGGGGAGGCAGGCACACGTGTTTGTGGGGTGGGGAAACAAGATTACTTCGGCACAACCCCTATGGCATAACAGCAACCTGAAAGAAATAGAGAAGTTCGAACCGTGGCCACGCTGGGTGAGAGCGGGAATCTTGAGGGTAGAACACATCCTGAGGGACGGGAAGTTAATCTCATTCGAAGACTTACAGGACAAATTCCAATTGCCAAATACCGAGCAGTACCACTTTATGCAATTGATTCACGCTCTGCGAACCCACATTCCTCTGGAGGAGGTAGTCCCTGACTACACACCCATAGAACGTAATATACTCCCAGCCTACATCCCCGCCAAATGCACGTCCATCCTTTATAACGCCATCACATCCTTTGCTACCCCCGAATTACTGTGACTAAAGACCAAATGGGAAAGGGATGTGGGTGAAATGGCTCCAGAGGACTGGGTACAGGTTTTAATGCATCCGCGGGAGGTGGCCATCTCGTCCAGGTTGAGGCTTGTGCAGCTTAAGATCCTGCACAGGGTATACTACACTAGGACCACCCTGTATGGCTGGAGGAGGGCAACAAACCCGAACTGTCTCCGGTGTGGAGAGGAAGAAGGAACTTTCTTTCATATCCTTTGGTCATGCCCCCAGATCCACGTCTTTTGGAACGCTTGCTGCACAGAACTGTCTAGGGTACTCACTCGCTCTATCGAACAGGACCCACGGGTCCAGGTCCTTGGGGAGCCTGATGAATCCGATTCCAATAAATGGGAGAAACTGCTTTTGAATACCGTGGTGGCCCTAATGAAACGTAACATTGCACAAAAGTGGGGAGTCCCGGACCCCCCCAACCCTGGAGCAGTGGGTACTGGACTCGTGTGCCATGATGGAACGACGGATCTACAGTATGAGAGGATGCCCAACTAAAGCATCCAAAATATCGGGGAAATGAGAAGAATATGGGCCCTGAAGGCCAGACGCTGGTAGTCATCGTATGACTGGCTTGAGAGCAGGCCGGGGGGGAGGACCGATGGTGGCCGGTGACATTAATAATTGGCAGAGCTTTGACGGGGGATACTGTTCTGTAATGCTTTTGCTGTCCTTTTCTTTTGTTTTTGTTTTCTTGTTTTGTGGTTGTTTCGACCTTGTTATGAAAAACAATAAAATGTTTTATTTTTTAAAAAAAAGTAGAGTTCTAAGGACCTGTCTGGGGGAATGCAATTCTTTCCTAATTGCCTGTCACTCAATCTCAGGCATAGAGCATCCTGCTCACTTTGTGATAATCACAGGGATATATAGCCCAATTTGCTTCATGACTTTGCCTACCAGCAAGTACTTCTCCCTCCTCTCCTTTCAGTATGTCAGGCTCTGATATTATCACGCTGTAACTGCAAGTCTCCATCCCGGGCAAATGTAGATCCCAATGCATTTGGCTTTGGGCCTCTGCAGACAGCCACTGTGCATACATAATTATTATATATACATTGCAGCTTCCCATATTGAGGTAATAACATTGTCAACTACAACATGTCGTAGCTGAGGTCTTCTTGGAATCCCATCACCACCAGCAAGACTTGCTGCACATGGTGGCAGATAACCAGGTGTCCACTCTCCTGTCACGATCCCCTCCTCTCCAACTGAGTGTTGGAGAGAATTATTAGAAACATGTGGTGCCCCAACAAACATTAGTACATTACAGCTTCTCACTCCACGCCCCTTTCTTGATAACCTCCTTCGAATGGATTGTGTTCTCCCACGTATTCCTCATCTTGTGATAAATTGTTATCTCCAGCTGCGCTGATTCGTAAAAAAAAATTCTCGGCAGAGGGCGCTGTGCTCAAGGTTGTGGCATCGATTGTCCCTCGACGTACTCCGTACTGTGTCGACGTCACCGATGGTATAAATACCTCGAGCCGCGCCCGTTGCTTCAGTTCCGTTTTTCCGATCGCTTTGCTATCGAGAACGGCACGCTTCTATTTTCTGTGAAGAAAATGTCGTCACCTTCGACACCTTCGACACCCAGGACTGGGCTTAAAAAGTGTGCAGATTGTGGATCTAAGATGTCGATCACCGATCCCCCACGGGATTTGTCTATGGTGTCTCGGTTCCAGTCACCGAATTGACGACTGTGGGTCCTGCCAATCGATGACCGAAAAAGCTCTTCGTGAGAGGAGAGGTAAACTGTCGTTGGGGAGGTAGGCTTCAAAAAAGGTTTCGTCTAAAAGTCATAAGAAGACAACTGGTTCTAAGGAATCGGATCGACATAGGCACTCAAAGAGATCTCGATATAGGAGTAGATCGAGACACTCTTCGTCGTCATCGAAGAAAATGAAGGAGACATAGATCTCCCTCATCATCATCTTCTTCTTCAGAGTCGACCGAAGAAATTTGTTGTCCGACTAAATCGGATTCTCCCAGTAAGTGGGAAGAATTCTGCAAAAAGATGATGGAGGTTTTTGAGAATGCGGCCCCGACCCCCTCGAAAGACCCTCGAAAAAGCCATAACCCTAAAGTCGTTCCATTGGACGACAAAGGGAAGTCCAAGGCTACCATGGTTAAGACCAGTAGCGTCGAGGAATCCAAAAAACCTCGAGTCGACGTAAAACCGTCAAAGACTCTTCGAGAGTCGAGCACATCTCCAGTGCCGTATAAGAAACACAAGTCGTCGAAGACTTCGACAATTTCGTCGACGCCCTCGACGTCGATAATTTCGACGCCAAAGCCAGATGCGTCATCGACGCCATTATCTTCGAAGACAACCTCAAAAACCTCGAGAGATTTACATTTTTCTTCGAAGCAGATGGAAGAGGAAGAAAGGAGATTCACTCCTTTACCAGATCAGATTTTTTCAAATCTATGTCAGCAATCTATGAAGAGTCTGCTTCAGAAGAAGACAATGTTTCTCCTTTGTACTTATGGTACAAGACAAGTTCCTGAAGAACTCATTGACCAGGAATCTAGAATGAGAGACCTGAGTGATACTTTACATTCTGCCAGTGGAGTTGACACATCCCCAGAATTAGAGTTCGCCAAATCTGATCCTGCAGAACATGCAGATGCTGGGTACAGGGGTCTTATGACCAGAGTAGTTGAATATATGGGTTGGGGTAATACTTCACCCATTTTTGAACAAGATGACATGACTGATATAATCGTCAAGGGACCTCAGAAAGATCCTGTTCTCCCTTTTCACGGGGCCTTTCAAAGGACTGTAGAGAAAAACTGGGAGAAACCAGAAACTATTGCTGCTGCAGACAGCACTTTTCCAAGAAAATATAGACCAGCTGGAACGGATCCTGAATATTTGAATAAACATCCGACTCCAGAGAGTTTAGTTATTCAGGCAGCATCTACTTCAAAACAAACTGCTTATCCAACTATTCCTCCAGATAGAGAGGATAAAAAAATTGATGCTTGGGCACGTAAAGTTTTCACGTCAGGCAGTATGGCACTCAAGTCGGCAAATGTCACCTGTACCCTAGCCAGGTTTACCCATACCCTGTGGGACTGTATTTTGGTGGCGGCTGATCATATTCCGGAAGGCGAGGAAAGGGAAGGCTTCCTGAATATAGTCAAAGACGGGAAGGAGGCAATAGGGGAATGTCTCCAGTCTGGACTGGATACTGCGGATAGCATCAGCAGATCCATGGCTGCAAGCGTTGTGCTACGCAGATTTGCGTGGTTGAGGAAGTCGGGATTTGCACCGGACGTGCAATCTAGACTCCTCAACATGCCCTTTGATGGCTCGAGGCTCTTTGGCAGAAAGGCTGATGAAAGCCTAGAAAAACTTCAGACCTCGAAAGCGGCAGCTACATAATTTAGCGCCTCTTTGCGCCAGCCTCTAAAACCCTATTCCGCCTCATCTTCCTGGAGGGGTCGTTCTTTTCGCTACTACTCTTCTTTTGGTAGAGGAAGAGGACAGGCTTCTCAAAGGGGCAAAAGAAACTTCCCTCGTGGGGCACGAGGAAGAGGTGCAAAATCAGCCTCCGGAGCGCCATCTGTACCCTCAGCCACTCCTGCAGCCGCCTCCAAATCCCTCTGAGACCTTGTTACACAAAACACCAGTGGGAGGCAGGATCTCTCAGCATCTGAAGGAATGGCGGGGCATTACCTCAGATGCTTGGGCACTGGAAACAGTAGCCCAAGGTTACTGCCTCCCCTTCCTAAAAAGGCCTCAGAATCATCTTCCGGGAGTCAACTCCGTCAAAATTCCGGATCCGCTCCTGTTGCAGGAAATTTTAACCCTGCTAGAGAAAGGTGCCATAGAACCGGTACCTGTAGCGGAGAGGAACAGGGGTTGGTACTCACCATATTTTCTCATCCCCAAAAAGGACGGAGGACTGAGACCCATCTTGGACTTGAGAAACTTGAACAAGTTCCTCAGGAAGGACAAGTTCAAGATGGTGACTCTCTCTTAGATCCTTCAGGCTCTCCAACTCCAAGATTGGTTGGTATCATTGGACCTTCAGGATGCTTACTTTCATGTGCCAATCCATCCAAAGCACAGAAAGTACCTGAGGTTCGCGATTGGCAATTCTCATTATCAGTTTCGAGTTCTGCCATTCGGGTTGACCTCCGCCCCGAGGGTTTTCACCAAACTGTTAGCGGTTGTGGCAGCAAGTCTCAGGAGAGGAGGTATTCACATATATCCCTACCTGGACAACTGGTTGATCAGAGCAAGTTCGCCAGAACAAGCTCAAGAACATCTTTCGATCACCTGCCACTTCCTCCACAAACTGGGCTTCTCCCTCAATTTCAAGAAGTCCCACATGATACCATCCCAGAAACTCCAATTTATCGGAGCAGTCTTGGACACTTCATCGGGAAAAGCCTCGCCTCCCGAAGTGAGAGCTCTCCACATCCAGCAGATGGTAACGAAGTTTCAGAATGCCCAACATCTACCGGCCTTCGATTTTCTCAGGTTGCTCGGCCTCATGGCATCCTGCATTTTCCTAGTACCAGAGGCCAGGTTGAGAATGAGATCCCTTCAATGGGCTCTCAGAACTCAGTGGTCCCAGTTCTCAGGGAATATGTCGGATCTTCTGCAAGTCCCGAGCGCAGTTGCTCAGGATCTTCTATGGTGGGCTTGCAACGACAACATTCTCAGGGGAGAGTCCTTTTGGCAACCATGGCCGGAGATAACTGTAGTGACGGACGCCTCACTCACAGGGTGGGGAGCACACACCAACGATCTGACAATCAGCGTTCGTTGGTCTCCATCGGAGTCCAAACTACATATCAACCTGTTGGAGCTGAGGGCAATCAGACTAGCTCTGAAGGCCTTTCTGCCCTCTGTACAGGGAAAGAATGTCCTGATAATGACGGACAATACAGTGGCCATGTACTATCTCAACAAGAGAGGAGGTGTAGGGTCACTGCCACTGTGCAGAGAAGCAATGCAGCTCTGGTTCTGGGCAACAAGAGAAGAAATCTCTCTGTCGGCAATTCACCTAGCCGGAGAGAAGAACACGGCGGCAGACGCTCTGAGCAGGCAGAGCACGGTCTCTCACGAGTGGGAGCTGGCTCAGGAAGTCCTTCTGGAGATCTTCGCCCTTTGGGGAACCCCTCAAGTGGAGCTGTTTGCCACCGCGATCAACCGGAAGTGCGATCAGTACTGCTCAAGGGAATTTCCTCAAAGAGGAGCTCTGGGAGACGCATTCGTAGTGGAGTGGAAGATTCCACTGCTGTACGCGTTTCCCCCAGTCCCCATGATTCCTCAAGTAATCAGGAGGTTGAGAAAGTTCAGGAAGACCATGATCCTAATTGCCCCGGATTGGGCCAGGAGAACGTGGTACCCGGACCTTCTAGACATGTCCATCTGCCCTCCAATACGTCTTCCGCAAAGAGAGGATCTTCTCTCACAAGAGGAAGGTCGGGTTCTCCATCCAGAGGTCAAGACACTCAACCTTCACGCATGGTTTCTGAGAGGTTGAGATACAAGGATTGGGATCTTCCGGATGACGTAATGGAAATCTTGCTTTCGGCCAGAAGACCAGCAACCAAGTCTTTGTACCGATGTCGCTGGAATAGGTTTAGTAACTGGTGCAAAGACAAGGATGTGGACCCTTTTCAGTGTGGCACCACAATGGTGCTTTATTTCCTGTTACATCTAGCCAATCTGGGGCTCCAGATAGGAACAATCAAAGGATACCTTGCTGCGCTGTCCATTTTCAAGCGCTCCTCGGAAGAGGTTTCATATTTCAAAATACCGTTAATAATTCAATTCTTAAAGGGGCTTACTAATGTATACCCTCCAATACCTTTTCATGTACCAACTTGGGACTTAAATTTAGTATTAAAATTCTTGACTTGCATACCCTTTGAGCCTCTGCACTCATGTCCATTGAGGATTTTGACTCTAAAAACTGTCCTCCTTGTGGCCCTATCATCAGCCCGCAGGGTTAGCGAACTTCAGGCTCTCTCATGCAAACCACCATATACTATTTTTTATAAGAATAAGGTAGTCCTTAAAGTTAAACCTTCGTTCTTGCCAAAAGTAGTCTCGGACTTCCATTTGTCACAAAAAATAGTACTACCAACTTTTTATCCTCCTCCTCATCTGGGCAAGGAAGAGGAGAGATTACACAGACTAGATCCCAAGAGGGCTCTGAGTTTTTACATCTCAAGGATGGCTAAATTGAGACAAGATGGCCAACTATTTGTGGGTTATACTGGTCATAAATTAGGCTTATCTGTAACAAAACAGACCATTTCCCGCTGGATCATATTAGCCATAGTTGAATGCTACAGATTAGCAGGAAAAGAACCACCAGATGGGCTTCATGCCCATTCTACAAGGGGAATGGCTACTTCTGCGGCTCTAAAGAGGGGAGTCCCGGCAGCAGATATTTGTGCAGCTGCAACCTGGAAAACCATGCATACTTTTGTTAAACATTATTGTTTGGACACTGCCTCCTCTAACGAGGGTTTATTTGCAAGGGCAGTTCTGCATTCTGTCCACGAAAACTGAAATTAGTATTCCCACCTCCAAAAATTGATACTGCTATGGGAGCCTATCACAAGATGAGGAATACGTGGGAGGACACAATCCATTCGAAGAACAAGTTACTTACCAACTGTAACGTTCTTTCGACTGGATGTTCCTCCCACGTATTCCTCATCGACCCTCCCATCCTACCCCACAGTACAGTTTACGTTTTCTTACACTTTCCTCTCACGAAGAATGTATCGGTCATGGGACACGCCTGGGTGTTATATATATATATATAATATATATATATATTAATTTCATTGAAAAAACAGAACTGAAGCAACGGGCGCGGCTCGAGGTATTTATACCATCGGTGACGTCGACAGAGTACAGAGTACGTCGAGGGACAATCGACGCCACGACCTCGAGCACAGCGCCCTCTGCCGAGAATTTATTTTTCCAAAGCAGCGAAGCTGGAGATAACGATTTATCACAAGATGAGGAATACGTGGGAGGAACATCCAGTCGAAAGAACGTTACAGTTGGTAAGTAACTTGTTCTTCTCTCCAACTGAGTGTTCTGTAGTTATCTTTTGGCAGTAGGTAATCTGCATATGGTAAATATTAGAATTATGTTCCATATAATATTTTATTTTTAGCAGTTTATGTATAGAACTGCTCAATGATGATTTTCTCTGTGCCATTTTGAATATAATGGGGTTTGAATTTAATGGATACAAGCAATTTCAAATATAATAAAAATTAAGTGGAACAGTAGGGATGGCAAAAGGGAAATTGATGTGTCCTTGTCCTAAATTGCACATTATATTATGCCCTTTCCTTCTTCCAGTATCTGTTTTAACAGTAACACATTTTTGTTTCTATGTTAACAGGTCAACTGCCAAACTTACTTGACAAAGGTAAGATGTTAATTTTATTTTCAAATTAAATTATCACATTTTGAGTTTGCGTCTTTAGCAAAAGCCAAGCATGATGAAAAAGGTTAAAGGCATTGAAGGTGTATTTAGAGTAGGAGGAGGAAATATAGTTACATAGTTGGGTGTAAATAGTTTCAAAAATGCTGCTCGACTTGTTAACTTTTCTTTTTTGGGAATATTTGAGTATATGGAGCTTCACTCTTGTGAAGGAATGGAGCAGTTTTCATCTTCAAATGTCAACGGCTTATCTAACAAGGGTGTGGTATTGCAAGATACCCTTTGCCACTAATCCTCAATGAGAAACTACCCTGAGCTAGGTTAATGCATAGCCATTTCATTGTGATTGTGGATCTGGCCAATTACATGGGGGAGGGGGGTGGTGGGTGGATATGGAGCACTTGATGTAGTGATAAATGGAGGTGAAGGAGTGTTGGTGGGAATTGAAAACAAAGTTGAGGGAAGGTAATAAAAGGAAACTGCACAATAATTAATGGATTGCCTTCTTGGCCGCAAACCCTAAATAGGGGTTCCAAGGGTGTTAAACAGAATAGTAGATGTAAACCCCTTTAAGTGTCTCTCTTGGCCTTGGCTGACCTTACCTGGTTAGTTTCCGAGGTTCTATCCCTTGTTTTACTTCACCTGGGTCTAAGGATTAATGGGTTTAAGGGTTATACCAACTAAAACATAAAAGTGGAGTCTCTAGAGGTTGGAGAAGTAGCCTGGAATAACGCTTTATACTAAGAGCTCCTTCTGTCCTTTTGATTAAATGACTTCTGCTCTCTAGGAGTATAAGAATGAGTAGTGGCTAAACCCTGTGCTTAGCCCACACACTACTACAAACCAACATTGATAATCGTAAAGGTAAAACGGGCACAACCAAGAGATGTCCCTCCTTCACCACTTGTGTTAACCTGGGCCAAGGGAAGGCTATACTCTTCGATGGGGTGTTAATGTGATCACAATAGCCACCTGCGATGAATTGGATTCTGCTCTGAAGGAGTACAAGGATGAGTAGGGGTGAAATGCCCGCTCAGCCCTCCCACTTCTACAAACCAAGAGCCAAAACAGTCATGAAGGTAAAACAGGCACAGTTAAGAGATGTACCTCCTTCGACTTTTGAGGTAACGTGGACCTAGGTAAGCCTATGCTCTTAAGAGGCATTTAAATATGATGCTCTGCATAGTCCAACATCTAGTGGTAGTCACGGAGTAGTGCAAGATTTGTTTTCGAAACTCGAAAACGGACGTTGACAGGGCATGTTAGTAATACTATCCCTAGTGTGACGTGTACTGTACCCATGGTTCTTCACTCGTCGAGTTCCCTCAGATTGTTTTATTCCGCCATCGTAGTCGGTAGCACATTGTGGAGTTCATTTCAGGCTGATGCCTTTTATTAGTTCAAGTTTATTCTTAGACTTCTTCTTTTCTTTACTGTCCCCTTGTTTCCGCAGCATCATCCAACTGTTCGACCCTCGGCGAACAGATCAATCGTCGATGACGCCTGACTGGCTCGATCTGACACGGCCTTCACGGGCCTCTTCGGGCCTCGGTCCTTACAGTAGGGAGAGCGGGAGAGGTCTTGTATAGCTAATCTATTTAGAGAATGCATATTCTCACATCCCAGTTTCCTTTGTCATCAAACTGTCCGTTCCATTTATTATGGAAAACGCCCCTTTTACATTTTGCCCTTCCTGTCATAGAAAGTTCCCTTGGGAGGATACACACTGAGTGTGCAACTGCTGTCTCCCTAGGGACCACCCAGAAAAGCTTTGCAAGTCCTGCAAACATTTCTCTTAAAGACGGCCAGACCAAGCTCTGGGCCATCCACGCCATGCAGGCCGCAGCCTCCATCGATGTGACGGCGAAATCCAGTGAGGGCAGTATCAAGGTCCCTAGTGATGCCAAAGGTGACCGAGGTTCATCAGAACCCCATGTGTGAGCCCCAATTCCACTAAGCAGGCCAACAGCTCTGTGACAGAGACGATACCTAGCGGCCATAGCACATACACTTTCAAAATCGTCAACCGTTGAAGCCCACACGGTGTCCACGAAGAAAGCCTCTCGATCTTCCCTGTTCTCTGGACCATCGCTTATGCCTTTGCCTCATGACAGGCCTCCGAAACTGGCCACGAAAGTCGGTTTGGACACTGATCATAAAAAAGCCCTCCTTTCGGACGCCAAAAAACAGGTTGCGAAAGGCGCATCAGCGTCTCCCAAACACACACCCAAAATGCTGGAACTTATTAATCCTCAACGCCTTTGCATCCCCAGACCTCGGGGTCCCATGATATGGGTTTCTCCTCACCTGCAGATACACTCACAGGGGCTATGCAACACAAGGAGCAGGCACCCTCCCATACCACCTCTACCCCTTCATGTTTTCCACCCTCCTAGGAGTGGACCCATGAACAATTCAACAAGGTTATGAAAAGAATGTCATGCTTTGTTGACTTCATGGACAGGCACCCCGAAGAACTTACATCCATGGAGACGACTCCCAGTTAGGGGCTGAAGAGCATCAATCCCCTGCAAAAAACCACATCTTGACACACGAAAGCCCAGCACTTTTTCCCAGGGTCCTCCAGCCTACCTCTATCAACATGCTCTCAAGACAGATATGCTATCGATCCCTCAGGGTCTTAAGACCCCAACTCTTAAGGAGACGAGGGAGATCAATACAGTCAGGACCAGTACTGTGATTACGACATCTATGTCATCCAGTCACCTGACCACCATGATCAGCCTGTAGCAGATTCACCTGTAGATAATCAGCTTTAATACAACAAACTGCCCCTGAAGGCTGCTCAACATTACAATATCAACGCCCAAGAGGCACTAGGAGACAAAGACTTTGTAGAGGACATTCTTGGCAACAAAGAATCCGCCACTCAGTTTATTCCACTGTTACAATCCATACAAAGACGTATGGAGCCCTCCTTACTTATGCCTAACCTTACATGGGTGGCTAACCCTAGAATTGAACAATTATTCAGGCTAGTGTCCACAGACTCCCTGTACATTAGGGGTCAGCTAAAACCTGAATCACTTGTCGTCACCACTAATGGGAAGAGGTCTGGTACTTCCCTGGCAGCGACTGAAGCCCTGCCAGATAAAGAGAGTAAACAAATTCTACACTTTCAGAAGGAAGGTTGCATCCTCAGCGGCATATCAGGCTAGAATTACAATTAATTCCACCCTCCTATCTAGTTATGGCTCCCATAAGTGGGATGAGTTGCAACACCAGGTTGAGGCGGTTCCAGAACCCCTAAAATCACAACTACTAAGCACCATCTCAGAAGGCAATGTGAGAAACCTGAAGGTGTCTTCCTGACTACTCCCCGGGGATCTGTCATCCAGGTAGCCAGAACACAGCCATCGCTATTGGATCCAGTTCCTGGGGGCGGACCAGTGCGGGAGGATCACCTGGATGGGGGGTCCTCAGGGAAGTGGAAGTTGGACACTGACGGCTATCCCCCTTCTTATAACACCTTTTCCCTGATCCTATCATGTAGGATACTCAAACACTCTACCATCCGCTCCCCTTTTCCGACATGAACACTTTTGCACACTGTTAGGAAAGATTTCATATTTGAATGTAATTTTCCCTCCATGTGTCAACCCCCAAACATTTTGCTACTGTTTTACACCTTGATCTAAACTTTGCCAGAGAAGTGCAGCCCTCCGCCGCACTCCTCTGGGCTTTCACTCAATTCTTATGGGGAAACTGACATGCCCTTAAGACAGTCAGTACTGGGAGACTTTGTTTCCCTTAGTCCTTTCCTCATGTTGCAGCTTTTTGTGCAACATGTAACAAGAGTGCAATGTAACTTACTTTACTGCACTCTTGGGTTTCTAGTCATTCCAAAGGCCCTAGAAACTCTCGCTGGACTTATTATGAACTGTGCAGGTGTGTCACGGACAGGACTGGTGGCAGCTATCATTTATCTTATGTTTTGAACCCTTTTTTGCCATGTTATCCGCGCTTACCGCGTTTGGCACGAATAGGTGGCCTCGCTCCAAAATGGCCATGCCACGCGGTTCTTTGTCCTGTCCTTTGGCCATCTTGCGCCTTCACCTTCCCCAGGTCGAGCTGACCCGGGTCAGTCCTTATTTGGTCATGCACTTTCCCGCGAAACCCAAAGCTTTTGCGGGCTTCTGCATGCCTTGTGTGTTTGCCTCCAGGATGTGGGCTGGGATGTCTGTTCCCAATACACATCCTGGGTGCCAGAGAGTCAGGAGTGTCCTGAATGCCTGGGACCACCGTGGTCCGTGATTGGTCCACGTATGGAGTGAGTGATTGTGAGCAGATCTCCCATTGGGTCCTCTCTGTTTTGGCACGAAGGGAACTTTGGATAGGAGGAGGTCGAAAACACCACTACCATGTCGATCTCCCGAGTTCACACCGAACAAGGGATAAGGAGCCAAGTATCCTGCAACAAGATGCAGAGTTGAGGAACCGCTGGTGACCCGCTGGAAGGTTTGGCACCCTGAGCCCGCTGTTGTCCTGCGAGACCCCTCTGCATCTGATCGTCCTAGAAGGTCTGCGAAGGCGCTTCGACCCATTGGAATAGTGGGACCAACTATTCTCGGCACCTTCATCAAACCCTGCAAGTAAGCCTCTTCGGAAGTGTCCCTGGGCCAACCAGTGGGCTGACCAGCTTACACGGGACGTTTGCTCTGTCACCGCCGCCGTTTCAGGGAAGCCCTCGAAACTTGGCCTACTGCTAGCTCTGTGTCCCCGGCACCCTCACACCGAATTTCGTACACTTGGCATTCCCAGTTCTGAAGTGAGACGAGTGCGCCCGGACCAGAGCAAACGTGGTTGCCGTGTTTCCCTGCTGCGGTATCGACCTGTGCACGTGTGCTGCATTTGTGACCCCCTCGACCCTGAATCCTGCT
The DNA here is from genome assembly GCF_040938575.1 of Ambystoma mexicanum. Lineage (NCBI taxonomy): Eukaryota > Metazoa > Chordata > Amphibia > Caudata > Ambystomatidae > Ambystoma > Ambystoma mexicanum. Next base: position 170,438,189 of record NC_090924.1, on the reverse strand, counting down.
ACCGCGGAATCTACACGGTGTCAAGACGTCCTGATTGTCGCATCCGAACCTGCCAGCAACGTGAACTGAACTGGCGAAGTCTGGGTCTGCCTGAGTAGGGGATCTGTGAGTAGTCCATACCCCAACCAGTGGCCCCTAGCGCAGGAACCCATTAACGCTGTTGCGAAATAGCGGATCCATCCCGCACTCTCACCCTGCCTCTGCCCGCAAGCGGAGGTCTTGCTTGAGTAGTGGGGACTTGTTCTTGATCGCTTCATCCACCTTCCTGAACTGTCAGAGACCCTTGAAGAGACCCTATTTTGTCCATTGGCACAGGCGCGTGCAGGTACTATTGAGCATAAGGCTCCCCTCTTCGTAGGGCTTGGACTGCCTCCTAGTTAGGTGTATTTCTGATGTCGAACTGGGTCTAACGATTACTTGCAATGCCTGTTTTCCTCCCCACCTAGGTGGTCTACATATTCAGTGCTCTTAACTCCTTAGACCCCTCGGTCTTGTATATATATTGTATTGATTGTGATGTGTTGGTTTACTTTAGTATTATTGTGATTCTTTGCTATGGTCGATGTTACAAAGGCCTTGTAATGTGTCTATATTTTTTATATAACACCTGTCTGGAGTAATTTGTAAGTGTCCTTGCTTTGAGAGCTCATTGAGGTCTTTCAGTCACCCTCACCCCTCTTGAGACTTAGTCTTGACCGCCGCTATCGCTACCCTGATTGGTCTGGCTTGTCCAGAGGTTACCCTGTTCCAAGAAACTAAGCTGGCCTTCTGAACCTCTGCCCCTCCAGGTCAGAGTTCAGAAATCCATTTTAACACACACCACGAAAGACGACGGACAAACACCAGAGCCGTTTGACTGACCTGACACAAGGGTCAGGCAAAGTCAGGCAACTGACCATAATCACACACACCTGTTGGCCCTTTCCCTTCACCACAGGGATAAAGCATGGAGCACGAGAGCCCACTACGAGCAAGACAGACCGCACGAAGAGAGCTATCCAAGCAAAGCAGTTCAAGACTGGGAGACAGGTGGTGAGAACCGAAGGGACGATTTCTACTTTGATTCCCCTAGACACCATGGGAGTTAAACCTACCCCACCTGTAGTATTGAAGAAGAGTGATGCACATTATTTGAGAATCCTGTGTGTTCTGGGATCCTTCATCGCAATAATCATATAATATATTTATTTTGTATTATTTATTTTCAGCCCGGAAAATAAGGGGATTGATGATGGCCTCAATATCCTCTACGATGGCCATCCTTGCCTCCAGGGATTCCTTAACCTCTCAGCAGTGTCTGACACAGTGCACCACCAGACACTCACCAAACATTACCTTGTTAACCGCCACCAATTATTCCAAATGGAGTTCTACAGGAGAGAAGCAACCTTCCCTTCAAGACCCAGACCCGTGAAACCTCTGTGGAAGGAAACCTAAGACTGCGAACAATAACCAGCGCTAATGGCACTGGACCTAGTAGCAGTAATGCCTTTTGCGTTGGCGCTATCCCGGCGCAACTACCACCGGGATGCCACCAACCTTGTGATAGAACCCAATGTCACTCAAAAGGTTAGGTCTTGATTTTTTTAAGAAAGGTTAATATGGGGGAGCAGTCTAGGGTATGAAACAAATATGGACAATGCTTCTCTTCTCCCGAGAGAGGAGCCACCCCCATTGAGGCTATGGAGGTAAGCCTGCTACGCAAGCCCTAGCTAGGGGTCTGGGCAAGTGGGACCACACTCGGAGCGACTCACATTCCGGAGTGGAACTTCCAGTCCAAACCACCTTGCCTGCGTATATGGGAGTGAAAAAGACTTTAATATCTCTTACAACAACTGTATTTCACAAAGATCCTTCTTTACCTCTATTGACTGCAGGTAATGCTGAAAACCTCCTGATGGTTATGATCAAAAAGGGACACTGTTCCGTGTATCCCTGTGAAGTGCATAAGAGAAGAACAAATTGTAAAGCAAAGAGAGGCTCCTATTGAGGCGGGAGAACCGCTATGCCGAGGCAATCCTCAGCAGTATCAACGCTAGCTGAACGAGGTAAGGGTGGCGTTGTACCTGACCAAGAAGCTCAGGTTGGTGCAGCAGAGATGGAAAAACACCCATCTGATCTGGTGGCACGACTACGAAGCAGCTGTGGTGGGCCTACACGGTGTGAGGGAGCACCGGACCACGAGCCCCGCACAAGTCAGGCCATAGCTACAGAAGCCAGTAGCCATGGGGAGAGCCGATGAGGTTATGGGAGCTTAAGAAACCTGATGGAGAGTGTACCACTGAGAGGTACGAATACCTTGAGCGAAGGCTACGAGTATGCACAAACAGTATAAAAGGGAAATTTAGAGGAAGACAAATATTGTGGATAACGATTATGAAAGATATCAAGGTTATGGGGGGCCTGAAAAACCCAAGTGTGCCAAAAGAAAACTATGAAATGGGATTAGAGGAATGGAATTGTTCGCACCAAGAGACAATTTTCTTTGTTAAAAGGAGAGACTGAAATCCATAACTTAATACAAAGGCTGGAAATAATATCCTGCGGTGTAAAAGCAACTTTTTGAAGACTGAGAACAAGTCAAGCATAGGTTTGGCCAGGCAGAAGCCCTTTTGAGGCTATTAAGTAAAGCCTCTCCTTTTCCTGTTTAGTTAGGAGTTTTCTAAAGTGGTAGTCCCGGTTCTTGGATAGGATTCGCACTGGAGAACTTTGTCGGACTTTAATGTGCACCCGTAGCTTTTATTTTGCCAGGTAGTGAATGTCTCTCATAGTGATAGCGCTAGTTAGGCGTTTTGATCTTTTAATGTAAATTAAAAGCATTTTGGACATGACCCATAATCGTCCAAGTCCTCCTCCTGGTTCATCAGAGGTCCCGAAAGGGGGCTGGAACCTCTCATCAGTTCTTTTCTCATAATTTGGTTGTTCAACACTGTCGCATCATGCTTCGGTAGGCTGTCATTGTGGGTCGAACCATGTTTGAATGCAGCAAGCCGTGCTGGCAGAAGCAGCCAGCTGGCATGGAGTGCATTTTGGATTGGTAGCTCAGTGCGGTTCGAAGGCAGCAATTTAGAGATGCAGTTTGGCTGGCTCACCAGGGTCAGTTCAAAGGTCGAGTCGGTTTGAGACATTGATTTCCTCTGGATCAGGTCGACGAGGATGCGATGCTTCCAGTGGCTCGAGTCGAGGTCCGATGATTTGAAGCGTTAACCTTGATGGTCCGATGCGATGTTCAAAGAAGCAGTGGTTTGAAGTCATCCTCAATGGTGAGCTAGTGGTTGGAACTGAACAGATGATTTGCTCTGCTTGGCGTCGAGCCGGTTTGATGAATGCAGCAACAGCGGTACAAAAGAAGTAAGAAGTGCCACAGGCAGCACCATGGGTCCTGATGGTTCCAAGTGCTCAAACATGGTTGAACCACCGTTTGATGTTGGTTTGAAGCTGTAGAGCGCAGGAAACCAATTGCTTTGCTTTTTGCTGCTGTGATCCCCTACCCAGAGCCTCATGGGCAAGATAGGTCCTTGTTCTCTTCACTCGGCTAGTTAACACCTGGAGGAGTTCTTGACCTCCAATGCGGGGCCTAGGTACCAGTGCAGCTGGCAGAGAACGGCAGGTCTTGCTCCAACAACAGTTCACCCCCATAACGACCAAGGGTCCAGATTAACTTTTCCTGATGTCCGTGAAGATCCAAAAGTGAATCAAGGAATGGGTGGGTAACCACTTTATTAGAAAGGCAACAAGCCACATGGGATTGGATAAAAAGCAAGTCTGCTTTAATGGGTCAAATCCCTGTTTAGGTAAAAAGTGACTCTTGCCTTCTTGCATGAAACCCAAAGTGCTTTTTTTTGTATTTATTTTTTGTGTTTGGTTCACAAGAACCTTTACAATACCGAAGCTTTATAAACCATATTATTTCATCATAACATATCTCAGATGTTCAAGTGCAAATACAGCTACAGGTACATATACACCTATAAATATGTAACTAAAAGAATGAAATAGAACAGAAGCTTGTATAAACCATGTTATTTCATCATGACGTATCTCAGAAGTTCAAGTGCAAATACAGCTACAAGTACAGATACACATATAAACATGTAAATACAAGAATTAGATAAAACTCGGTATACACACATATATATATTACATGGCCACGTTGGTGTTTCCATAGGAAGAGCACTTTTTGGGCGGCTTATAACTTCGCTCTCCCTGGACGAATCCTCACCAAACTTTGCAAAAAAAGTGTTTGGGTCACTCTGAATTTTGGTGAGGATTCGTCCAGGGGGGCAAAGTTATAGGGGGGGGGGGTCCCAAAACTTTTTTTTTTCCCATAGACTGAATGGGAAAACAATTTTGCTCGAGTCTACAGCCCAAACCGCTGGACGGATTTTCACCAAATTTGGTCTAGGAGCAGCGGCTTGGTCCCGAAAGCGTGCTTTTGCAAATTTGGTGAAAATCCGTCCAGTAGTTTTTTTTAAAATGACCAAAAAGGAGGGCAAAAAAAATGAGTTATATGTGTGTTCGGTCTGCGGACGGACTTCCCTGTTCGCTCCGCGGACAGGATGGTGATTGGGCCAGCAGCTTGCGTGATGTCCGCGGACATCTGACGTGCTCTCTCATTGGATGCAGTGAAAGCGTGCAGTGCATCTGGCTTCAGAGACGCCCGCTATCTTTCTTTCCCGCATGAGAGGCTTTGTCAGGTCAGCAGGAGCGTGTCTGTCTCCTGTTCCTCCCACCCATGCTCATGCCCCGTGTCTGCCCCACCCCCTGCTCATGCCCTGTGTCCTTTCTGTCCCCCCCACCCCCGCTCATGCCCCGTGTGTCCTTTCTGTCCCCCCCACCCCCGCTCATGCCCCGTGTGTCCTTCCTGTCCCCCCCACCCCCGCTCATGCTCCGTGTGTCCCCTGTTCCTCCAGCCCCCCGCTCACGCCCATTGCACACGGTAGCCAGCGGAGGGCCGAGGAGCGGGTTCTGCTGCACAAACTCATGTTTTTGTTTGTCCCCCTCACCCCCGCTCATGCCCAGTGTGTCTCTCTCCCTACCCCTGCTCATGCCTCGTGTGTCTCTCTCCCTCCCCCCACCCCCCGCTCATGCCCCGTGTGTGTCTCTCCCTTCCCCCCCACCCCCCGCTCATGCACTGTGTGTCTCTCCCTCCTCCCACCCCCGCTCATGCCTCGTGTGTCTCTCCCTCCCCCCACCCCCCGCTCATGCCTCGTGTGTCTCTCCCTCCCCCCACCCCCCGCTCCTGCCTCGTGTGTCTCTCGCTCCCCCCCACCCCCCACTCATGCCTCGTGTTTCTCTCCCTCCCCCCACCCCCCACTCATGCCCCGTGTGTCTCTCTCCCTCCCCCCACCCCCCGCTCATGCCCAGTGTGTCTCTCCCCTCCCCCCACGCCCTGCTCATGCCCTGTGTCTCTCCCCTCCCCCACCCCCCGCTCATGCCCCGTGTGTCTCTCCCCTCCCCTGCTCATGCCCCGTGTGTCTATCCCCTCTCCCCCACCCCCCGCTCATGCCCCGTGTGTCTCTCTCCCTCCCCCCACTCCCCGCTCATGGCCCGTGTGTCTCTCGGCCTCTCCCCCACCCCCCACTCATGCCCCGTGTGTGTCTCTCCCTCGCCCCCACCCCCGCTAATGCCCCGTGTGTGTTTCTCCCTCCCCCCCACCCCGCTCATGCCCCGTGTGTCTCTCTCTCTCCCTCCCCCCCACTCATGCCCGTGTGTGTTTCTCCCTCCCCCCACTCATGCCCCGTGTGTGTCTCTCCCTCCCCCCCACCACCGCTCATGCCCCGTGTGTTTCTCTCCCTCCCCCCACTCCCCGCTCATGGCCCGTGTGTCTCTCTCCCTCTCCCCCACCCCCCACTCATGCCCCGTGTGTGTCTCTCCATCCCCCCACCCCCGCTAATGCCCCGTGTGTGTCTCTCCCTCCCCCCCACCCCCGCTCATGCCCCATGTGTCTCTCTCCCTCCCCCCACTCATGCCCCGTGTGTCTCTCCCTCCCCCCCACTCATGCCCCGTGTGTCTCTCTCCCTCCCCCCACCTCCTGCTCATGCCCCGTGTGTGTCTCTCCCTCGCCCCACTCATGCCCTGTGTGTCTATAACCCTCCCACCCACCCCCCGCTCATGCCCCGTGTGTGTCTCTCCCACTCCCCACCCCCCGCTCTTGCCCCGTGTGTCTCTCCCTCCCCCCACCCCCGCTCATGCCCCGTGTGTGTCTCTCCTTCTCCCCACCCCCGCTCATGCCCTGTGTCTCCTTCCCCCCCACCCCCCGCTCATGCCCTGTGTGTCTCCCTCCCCCCCACCCCCGCTCATGCCCCGTGTGTCTCCCTCCCCCCCACCCCCAGCTCATGCCCCGTGTGTCGCCCTCCCCCCACCCCCCGCTCATGCCCCGTGTGTCTCCCTCCCCCCCCACCCTCCGCTCATGCCCCGTGTGTCTCCCTCCCCCCCGCCCCCCGCTCATGCCCCGTGTGTCTCCCTCCCCCCCACTCCCCGCTCATGCCCCATATCTTTCCCTCCACACACCCCCTGCTCATGCCCCGTGTGTCTCTCCCCTCCCACCCACCCCCTGGTCATGCCCCGTGTGTCTCGCCCCTCCCACCCACCCCCTGCTCATGCCCCGTGTGTCTCTCCCCTCCCCCCATCCCCTGCTCATGCCGCGTGTATCTCTCTCCCTTCCCCCCTACCCCCTGCTCATGCCCCGTGTGTCTCTCCCCTCCGCCCCACCCCCTGCTCATGCCCCGTGTGTCTCTCCCCTCCCCCCCACCCCCTGCTCATGCCCCGTGTGTCTCTCCCCTCCCCCCCACCCCCTGCTCATGCCCCGTGTGTCTCTCCCCTCCCCCACCCCCTGCTCATGCCCCGTGTGTCTCTCCCCTCCCCCCACCCCCCGCTCATGCCCTGTGTCTCTCTCCCTCCCCCCACCGCCGCTCATGCCTCATGTGTCTCTCTACCTCCCCCCACCCCCGCTCATGCCCCGTGTGTCTCTCTCCCTCCCCCCACCCCCGCTCATGCCTCGTGTCTTTCTCCCTCCCTCCCACCCCCCGCTCATGCCCCGTGTGTCTCTCGAACTTCCCCCCACCCCCGCTCATGCCCCATGTGTGGTTCTCTCCCTCCCCCACCCCCCGCTCATGCCCCGTGTGTGTCTCTCCCTCCCCCCGCTCATGCCCCGTGTGTCTCTCTCCCTCCCCCCACCCCCGCTCCTGCCTCGTGTGTCTCTCTCCCTCTCCCCACCCCCGCTCATGCCTCGTGTGTCTCTCTCCTTCCCCCACCCCCTGCTCATGCCCCGTGTGTCTCTCTCCCTCCCCCCCACCCCCCGCTCATGCCCCGTGTTTCTCTCGAACTTCCCCCCACCCCGCTCATGCCTCGTGTGTCTCTCTCCCTCCCCCCCGCTCATGCCCCGTGTGTCTCTCCCTCCCCCCGCTCATGCCCCGTGTGTGTCTCTCCCTCCCCTCCGCTCATGCCCCGTGTGTCTCTCCCTCCCCCCACCCCCTGCTCATGCCCCGTGTGTCTCTCTCCCTCCCCCCACCCCCCGCTCATGCCTCGTGTGTCTCTCTCCCTCCCCCCACCCCCCGCTCATGCCTCGTGTGTCTCTCTCCCTCCCCCCACCCCCGCTCAAGCCCCGTGTGTCTCTCTCCCTCCCCCCACCCCCCACTCATGCCCCGTGTGTGTCTCCCTCCCCCCCACCCCCCACTCATGCCCCGTGTGTCTCTCCCTCCCCCCACCCCCCGCTCATGCCCCGTGTGTCGCCCTCCCCCGCACCCCGCTCATGCCCCATGTCTCTCTCCCTCTCCCCCCCGCTCATGCCCCGTGTGTCTCCCTCCCCCCCCACCCCCCGCTCATGCCCCGTGTGTCTCCCTCCCTCCACCCACCCCCCCGCTCATGCCCCGTGTGTGTCTCTCCCTCCCCCCGCTCATGCCCCGTGTATGTCTCTCCCTCCCCCCCGCTCATGCCCCATGTGTCTCTCTCTCTCCCTCCCCCCACCCCCTGCTCATGCCCCGTGTGTCTCTCTCCCTCCCCCCACCCCCCCGCTCATGCCCCGTGTGTGTCTCTCCCTCCCCCCGCTCATGCCCCGTGTATGTCTCTCCCTCCCCCCCGCTCATGCCCCATGTGTCTCTCTCTCTCCCTCCCCCCACCCCCTGCTCATGCCCCGTGTGTCTCTCTCCCTCCCCCCACCCCCCACTCATGCCTCGTGTGTCTCTCTCCCTCCCCCCACACCCCGCTCAAGCCCCGTGTGTCTCTCTCCCTCCCCCCACACCCCACTCATGCCCCGTGTGTGTCTCTACCCTCCCCCTCTCCCCCTGCTCATGCCCCGTGTGTCTCTCCCCTCCCCCCACCCCCTGCTCATGCCTCGTGTGTCTCTATCCCTCCCACCCACCCCCGCTCATGCCCCGTGTGTCTCCATCCCTCCCCCCACCCCCCGCTCATGCCCCGTGTCTCTCCCCTCCCCCCACCCCCGCTCATGCCCCGTTTGTCTCTCTACCTCCCGCCCACCCCTGCTCATGCCCCGTGTGTGTCTCTCCCTCCCCCCACCCCCCGCTCATGCCCCGTGTGTCTCTCCCTCCCCCCACCCCCGCTCATGCCCCGTGTGTCTCTCTACCTCCCGCCAACCCCCTGCTCATGCCCCGTGTGTCTCTCCCTCCCCCCACCCCCCGCTCATGCCCCGTGTGTCTCTCTCCCTCCCCCCACCCCCCTGCTCATACCCCATGTGTCTCTCTCCCTCCCCCCACCCCCGCTCATGCCTCGTGTCTCTCTCCCTCCCCCCACCCCCGCTCATGCCCTGTGTGTCTCTCTCCCTCGCCCCACCCCCCGCTCATGCCCAGTGTGTCTCTCTCCCTCCCCCCACTCCCTGCTCATGCTCTGTGTGTCTCTCTCCCTCCCCCCCACCCCCGCTCATGCCCTGTGTCTCTCTCCCTCCCCCCACCCCCGCTCATGCCCTGTGTGTCTCCCTCCCCCCCACCCCCGCTCATGCCTCGTGTGTCTCTCTCCCTCCCCCCACCCCCCGCTTAATCCCTGTGTGTCTCTAGTCCTCCCACCCACCCCCCGCTCATGCCCCGTGTGTCTCTAGCCCTCCCGCCCACCCCCCGCTCATGCCCCGTGTGTCTCTAGCCCTCCCGCCCACCCCCCGCTCATGCCCCGTGTGTCTCTAGCCCTCCTGCCCACCCCCCGCTCATGCCCCGTGCGTCTCCCGCCCACCCCCCGCTCATGCCCCGTGTGTCTCTAGCCCTCCTGGCCACCCCCCGTTCATGCCCCGTGTGTTTCTCTAACTCCCCCCCCACCCCTGCTCATGCCCCGTGTGTGTCTCAGACCTCCCCCCACCCCCTGCTCATGCCCTGTGTGTCTCTCCCCCCACCCCCGCTCATGCCCCGTGTGTCTCTAGCCCTCCCGCCCACCCCCCGCTCATGCCCCGTGTGTCTCTAGCCCTCACACCCACCTCCCGCTCATGCCCCGTGTGTCTCTCTCCCTCACGCCCACCCCCGCTCCTGCCCCGTGTGTCTCTCTCCCTACCGCCAACCCCCCGCTCATGCCCCGTGTGTCTCTCTCCCTCCCCCCACCCCCCGCTCATGCCCCGTGTGCCTCTCTCCCTCCCCCCACCCCCGTGTGTCTCTCTCCCTCCCGCCCACCCCCCGCTCATGCCCCGTGTCTCTCCCTCCCCCCACCCCCCGCTCATGCTCCATTTGTCTCTAGCCCTCCCGCCCACCCCCTGCTCATGCCCCATGTGTCTCTAGCCCTCCCGCCCACCCCCCGCTCATGCCCCGTGTGTCTCTAGCCCTTACACCCACCCCCCGCTCATGCTTCGTGTGTCTCTCTCCCTGCCGCCCATCCCCGCTCATGCCCCGTGTGTCTCTCTCCCTACCGCCAACCCCCCGCTCACGCCCCGTGTGTCTCTCTCCCTCCCGCCCACCCCCCGCTCATGGCCTGTGTGTCTCTCCCTCCCCCCACCCCCCGCTCATGCCCCATGTGTCTCTAGCCTTCCCGCCCACCCCCCGCTCATGCCCCATGTGTCTCTAGCCTTCCCGCCCACCCCCTGCTCATGCCCCGTGTGTCTAGCCCTCCAACCCACCCCCCGCTCATGCCTCGTGTGTCTCTCTCCCTCCACCCAACCCCCAGTCATGCCCCGTGTTTCTCTAGCCCTCCCACCCACCCCCCCGCTCAGGCCCCATGTGTCTCTAGCCCTCCCAACCACCCCCCGCTCAGGCCCTGTGTATCTCTAGCCCGCCCACCCACCCCCCGCTCACGCCCCGTGTGTCTCTAGCCCTCCCCCCACCCCCCGCTCATGCCCCGTGTGTCTCTAGCCCTCACACCCACCCCCCGCTCATGCTCCGTGTGTCTCTCTCCCTGCCGCCCAACCCCGCTCCTGCCCCGTGTGTCTCTCTCCCTACCGCCAACCCCCCGCTCAAGCCCCGTGTGTCTCTCTCCCTCCCGCCCACCCCCCGCTCATGGCCTGTGTGTCTCTCCGTCCCCCCACCCCCGCTCATGCCCCATGTGTCTCTAGCCTTCCCGCCCAGCCCCCGCTCATGCCCCATGTGTCTCTAGCCTTCCCGCCCAGCCCCTGCTCATGCCCCGTGTGTCTCTAGCCCTCCCACCCACCCCCCGCTCATGCCTCGTGTGTCTCTCTCCCTCCACCCAACCCCCAGTCATGCCCCGTGTTTCTCTAGCCCTCCCACCCACCCCCCCGCTCAGGCCCCGTGTGTCTCTAGCCCTCCCAACCACCCCCCGCTCAGGCCCTGTGTATCTCTAGCCCGCCCACCCACCAACCGCTCACGCCCCGTGTGTCTCTAGCCCTTCCCCCACCTCCCGCTTATGCCCCGTGTGTCTCTAGCCCTCTCCCCCACCCCCGCTCATGAACCCCCTCACCCCCTGCTCATGCCCCCCGCTCATGCCCTGTGTGTCTCTCCACTCCCACCCTCCCCCCGCTCATGCCCCGTGTGTCTAAACACTTCCACCCACCCACCGCTCAAATCCCGTGTGTCTCTCCCCTCCCACCCACCCCCCGCTCACGCCCCCTGTGTCTCTCCCCTCCCACCCACCCCTCGCTCACGCCCCGTGTGTCTCTCCCCTCCCACCCACCCCCCGCTCATGCCCTGTGTGTCTCTCCCCTCCCACCCACCCCCCGCTCATGCCCCGTGTCTCTCCCTCCCCCCACCCCCCGCTCATGCTCCATTTGTCTCTAGCCCTCCCGCCCACCCCCTGCTCATGCCCCATGTGTCTCTAGCCCTCCCGCCCAACCTCCGCTCATGCTCCATTTGTCTCTAGCCCTCCCGCCCACCCCCTGCTCATGCCCCATGTGTCTCTATGTCTCTAGCCCTCCCGCCCACCCCCCGCTCATGCCCCGTGTATCTCTAGCCCTTACACCCACCCCCCGCTCATGCTCCGTGTGTCTCTCTCCCTGCCGCCCATCCCCGCTCATGCCCCGTGTGTCTCTCTCCCTACCGCCAACCCCCCGCTCACGCCCCGTGTGTCTCTCTCCCTCCCGCCCACCCCCCGCTCATGGCCTGTGTGTCTCTCCCTCCCCCCGCCCCCCGCTCATGCCCCATGTGTCTCTAGCCTTCCCGCCCACCCCCCGCTCATGCCCCATGTGTCTCTAGCCTTCCCGCCCACCCCCTGCTCATGCCCCGTGTGTCTAGCCCTCCAACCCACCCCCCGCTCATGCCTCGTGTGTCTCTCTCCCTCCACCCAACCCCCAGTCATGCCCCGTGTTTCTCTAGCCCTCCCACCCACCCCCCCGCTCAGGCCCCATGTGTCTCTAGCCCTCCCAACCACCCCCCGCTCAGGCCCTGTGTATCTCTAGCCCGCCCACCCACCCCCCGCTCACGCCCCGTGTGTCTCTAGCCCTCCCCCCACCCCCCGCTCATGCCCCGTGTGTCTCTAGCCCTCACACCCACCCCCCGCTCATGCTCCGTGTGTCTCTCTCCCTGCCGCCCAACCCCGCTCCTGCCCCGTGTGTCTCTCTCCCTACCGCCAACCCCCCGCTCAAGCCCCGTGTGTCTCTCTCCCTCCCGCCCACCCCCCGCTCATGGCCTGTGTGTCTCTCCGTCCCCCCACCCCCCGCTCATGCCCCATGTGTCTCTAGCCTTCCCGCCCACCCCCCGCTCATGCCCCATGTGTCTCTAGCCTTCCCGCCCAGCCCCTGCTCATGCCCCGTGTGTCTCTAGCCCTCCCACCCACCCCCCGCTCATGCCTCGTGTGTCTCTCTCCCTCCACCCAACCCCCAGTCATGCCCCGTGTTTCTCTAGCCCTCCCACCCACCCCCCCGCTCAGGCCCCGTGTGTCTCTAGCCCTCCCAACCACCCCCCGCTCAGGCCCTGTGTATCTCTAGCCCGCCCACCCACCAACCGCTCACGCCCCGTGTGTCTCTAGCCCTTCCCCCACCTCCCGCTTATGCCCCGTGTGTCTCTAGCCCTCTCCCCCACCCCCGCTCATGAACCCCCTCACCCCCTGCTCATGCCCCCCGCTCATGCCCTGTGTGCCTCTCCACTCCCACCCTCCCCCCACTCATGCCCCGTGTGTCTAAACACTTCCACCCACCCACCGCTCAAATCCCGTGTGTCTCTCCCCTCCCACCCACCCCCCGCTCACGCCCCCTGTGTCTCTCCCCTCCCACCCACCCCTCGCTCACGCCCCGTGTGTCTCTCCCCTCCCACCCACCCCCCGCTCATGCCCTGTGTGTCTCTCCCCTCCCACCCACCCCCCGCTCATGCCTCGTGTGTCTCTCTCCCTCCACCCAACCCCCAGTCATGCCCCGTGTTTCTCTAGCCCTCCCACCCACCCCCCCGCTCAGGCCCCGTGTGTCTCTAGCCCTCCCAACCACCCCCCGCTCAGGCCCTGTGTATCTCTAGCCCGCCCACCCACCAACCGCTCACGCCCTGTGTGTCTCTAGCCCTTCCCCCACCTCCCGCTTATGCCCCGTGTGTCTCTAGCCCTCTCCCCCACCCCCGCTCATGAACCCCCTCACCCCCTGCTCATGCCCCCCGCTCATGCCCTGTGTGTCTCTCCACTCCCACCCTCCCCCCGCTCATGCCCCGTGTGTCTAAACACTTCCACCCACCCACCGCTCAAATCCCGTGTCTCTCCCCTCCCACCCACCCCCCGCTCACGCCCCCTGTGTCTCTCCCCTCCCACCCACCCCTCGCTCACGCCCCGTGTGTCTCTCCCCTCCCACCCACCCCCCGCTCATGCCCTGTGTGTCTCTCCCCTCCCACCCACCCCCGCTCATGCCCCGTGTGTCTCTCCCCTCCCACCCACCCCCGCTCATGCCCCGTGTGTCTCTCCCCTCCCACCCACCCCCCGCTCATGCCCCGAGTGTCTCTCGCCTCCCACCACCCCCTGCTCATGCCCCGTGTGTCTCTCACCTCCCACCCACCCACGCTCATGCCCCGTTTGTCTCTCCCCTCCCACCCACCCCCTGCTCATGCCCCGTTTGTCTCTCCCCTCCCACCGACCCCCTGCTCATGCCCCGTGTGTCTGTCAACCTGCTCATGCCCCTTGTGTCTCTCCCCTCCCACCCACCCCCTGTCTCTTCACGTCCTACCCACCCCCTGCTCATGCCCCGTGTGTCTCTCCCCTCCCACCCACCCCCTGCTCATGCCCCGTGTGTCTCGTCCCTCCCACCCACCCCCTGCTCATGCCCCGTGTGTCTCGTCCCTCCCACCCACCCCCTGCTCATGCCCCGTGTGTCTCGTCCCTCCCACCCACCCCCTGCTCATGCCCCGTGTGTCTCGTCCCTCCCACCCACCCCCTGCTCATGCCCCGTGTGTCTCTTCCCTCCCACCCACCCCCTGCTCATGCCCCGTGTGTCTCTTCCCTCCCACCCACCCCCTGCTCATGCCCCGTGTGTCTCGTCCCTCCCACCCACCCCCTGCTCATGCCCCGTGTGTCCCGTCCCTCCCACCCACCCCCTGCTCATGCCCCGTGTGTCTCGTCCCTCCCCCCACCCCCGCTCATGCCCAGTGTGTCTCTAGCCCTCCCGCCCACCCCCCGCTCATGCCCCGTGTGTCTCTAGCCCTCCCACCCACCCCTGCTCATTCCCCGTGTGTCTCTGGCCCTCCCACCTACCCCTGCTCATTCCCCGTGTGTCTCTCAACCTGCTCATGCCCCGTGTGTCTCTCCCCTCCCACCCACCCCCTGCTCATGCCCCTTGTGTCTCTCACCTCCCACCCACCCCCTGCTCATGCTCCGTGTGTCTCTCCCCTCCCACCCACCCCCTGCTCATGCCCCGTGTGTCTCGTCCCTCCCACCCACCCCCTGCTCATGCCCCGTGTGTCTCGTCCCTCCCACCCACCCCCTGCTCATGCCCCGTGTGTCTCGTCCCTCCCACCCACCCCCTGCTCATGCCCCGTGTGTCTCGTCCCTCCCACCCACCCCCTGCTCATGCCCCGTGTGTCTCGTCCCTCCCACCCACCCCCTGCTCATGCCCCGTGTGTCTCGTCCCTCCCACCCACCCCCTGCTCATGCCCCGTGTGTCTCGTCCCTCCCACCCACCCCCTGCTCATGCCCCGTGTGTCTCGTCCCTCCCACCCACCCCCTGCTCATGCCCCGTGTGTCTCGTCCCTCCCACCCACCCCCTGCTCATGCCCCGTGTGTCTCGTCCCTCCCACCCACCCCCTGCTCATGCCCCGTGTGTCTCGTCCCTCCCACCCACCCCCTGCTCATGCCCCGTGTGTCTCGTCCCTCCCACCCACCCCCTGCTCATGCCCCGTGTGTCTCCCCCCCCCCCACCCCCGCTCATGCCCCGTGTGTCTCTAGCCCTCCCGCCCACCCCCCGCTCATGCCCCGTGTGTCTCTAGCCCTCCCGCCCACCCCCCGCTCATGCCCCGTGTGTCTCTAGCCCTCCCGCACACCCCACGCTCATGCCCCGTGTGTCTCTCTCCCTCCCGCCCACCCCCCGCTCATGCCCCGTGTGTCTCTCCCCTCCCACCCACCCCCCGCTCATGCCCCGTGTGTCTCTCCCCTCCCACCCACCCCCCGTTCATGCCCAGTGTGTCTCTCCCCTCCCACCCACCCCCCGCTCATGCCCCGTGTGTCTCTCCCCTCCCACCCACCCCCGGCTCATGCCCCGTGTGTCTCTCCCCTCGCACCCACCCCCCGCTCATGCCCCCTGTGTCTCTCCCCTCCCACCCACCCCCGCTCATGCCCCGTGTCTCTCCCCTCCCACCCACCCCCCGCTCATGCCCCGTGTGTCTCTCCCCTCCCACCCACCGCTCATGCCCCGTGTCTCTCTCCCCTCCCACCCACCCCCCGCTCATGCCCCGTGTCTCTCTCCCCTCCCACCCACCCCCCGCTCATGCCCCGTATGTCTCTCCCCTCCCACCCACCCCCGCTCATGCCCCGTGTGTCTCTCCCCTCCCACCCACCCCCGCTCATGCCCCGTGTGTCTCTCCCCTCCCACCCACCCCCGCTCATGCCCCGTGTGTCTCTCCCCTCCCACCCACCCCCGCTCATGCCCCATGTGTCTCTCCCCTCCCACCCACCCCCGCTCATGCCCCGTGTGTCTCTCTCCTCCCACCCACCCCCGCTCATGCCCCGTGTGTCTCTCCCCTCCCACCCACCCCCGCTCATGCCCCGTGTGTCTCTCCCCTCCCACCCACCCCCGCTCATGCCCCGTGTGTCTCTCCCCTCCCACCCACCCCCGCTCATGCCCCGTGTGTCTCTCGCCTCCCACCCACCCCCGCTCATGCCCTGTGTGTCTCTCCCCTCCAACCCACCCCCGCTCATGCCCCGTGTGTCTCTCCCCTCCCACCCACCCCCGCTCATGCCCCGTGTGTCTCTCCCCTCCCACCCCCCCCGCTCATGCCCCGTGTGTCTCTCCCCTCCCACCCCCCCGCTCATGCCCCGTGTGTCTCTCCCCTCCCACCCACCCCCGCTCATGCCCCGTGTGTCTCTCCCCTCCCACCCACCCCCGCTCATGCCCCGTTTGTCTCTCCCCTCCCACCCAGCCCCGCTCATGCCCCGTTTGTCTCTCCCCTCCCACCCACCCCCGCTCCTGCCCCGTTTGTCTCTCCCCTCCCACCCACCCCCCGCTCATGCCCCGTGTGTCTTGTACCTCCCACCCACCCCCCGCTCATGCCCCGTGTGTCTCGTCCCTCCCACCCACCCCTGCTCATGCCCCGTGTGCCTCCCACCCACCCCTGCTCATGCCCCGTGTGCCTCGTACCTCCCACCCACCCCCTGCTCATGCCCTGTGCGTCTCGTCCCTCCCACCCACCCCCCTGCTCATGCCCTGTGCGTCTCGTCCCTCCCACCCACCCCCCTGCTCATGCCCCGTGTGTCTCGTCCCTCCCACACACCCCCCTGCTCATGCCCCGTGTGTCTCGTCCCTACCACCCACCCCCCTGCTCATGCCCCGTGTGTCTCGTCCCTCCCACCCACCCCCCTGCTCATGCAACGTGTCTCGTCCCTCCCACCCCCCGCTCATGCCCCGTGTGTCTCTCCCCTCCCCCCCACCCCCGCTCATGCCCCTATCCCTCCCACCCACCCCCCGCTCATGCCCCGTGTGTCTCTCCCCTCCCCCCCACCCCTCGCTCATGCCCCTATCTCTCCCACCCACCCCCCGCTCATGCCCCGTGTGTCTCTCCCCTCCCACCCACCCCCCGCTCATGCCCCGTGTGTCTCTCCCCTCCCCTCCACCCCCCGCTCATGCCCCTATCCCTCCCACCCACCCCCGCTCATGCCCTTATCCCTCCCACCCACCCCCCGCTCATGCCCTGTGTCTCTAGCCCTCCCGCCCACTCCCGCTCATGCCCCGTGTGTCTCTAGCCCTCCCACCCACCCCCCGCTCATGCCCCGTGTGTCTATCTCCCTCCCGCCCACCCCCCGCTCATGCCCCGTGTGTCTCTCTCACTCCCGCCAACCCCCCGCTCATGCCCCGTGTGTCTCTCTCCCTCCCGCCCACCCCCCGCTCATGCCCCGTGTGTCTCTCTCCCTCCCGCCCACCCCCCGCTCATGCCCCGTGTCTCTCCCTCCCGCCCACCCCCCGCTCATGCCCCGTGTGTCTCTCTCCCTCCGCCCACCCCCTGCTCATGCCCCGTGTCTCTCTAGCCCTTACACCCACCCCCCCGCTCATGCCCCGTGTTTCTCTAGCCCTCCCACCCACCCCCCGCTCATGCCCCGTGTGTCTCTAGCCCTCCCACCCACCCCCCGCTCATGCCCCGTGTGTCTCTAGCCCTCCCACGCACCCCCCGCTCATGCCCCGTGTGTCTCTAGCCCTCCAACGCACCCCCCGCTCATGCCCGTGTGTCTCTAGCCCTCACACCCACCCCCCGCTCATGCCCCGTGTGTCTCTAGCCCTCCCACCCACCCCCCGCTCATGCCCTGTGTGTCTCTAGCCCTCCCCCACCCCCGCTCATGCCCTGTGTCTCTTGCCCTCCCCCCACCCCCTGCTCATGCCCCGTATGTCTCTCCCCTCCCACCCACCCCCCGCTCATGCCCCACGTGTCTCTCCCAACCCACCCACCCCCCGCTCATGCCCCGTGTCTCTCTCCCCTCCCACCCACCCCCGCTCATGCTCCGTGTGTCTCTCACCTCCCACCCACCCCCGCTCATGCCCCGTGTGTCTCTCCCCTCCCACCCACCCCCGCTCATGCCCCGTTTGTCTCTCCCCTCCCACCCACCCCCGCTCATGCCCCGTGTGTCTCTCCCCTCCCACCCACCCCCGCTCATGCCCCGTGTGTCTCTCGCCTCCCACCCATCCCCGCTCATGCCCCGTGTGTCTCTCGCCTCCCACCCACCCCCGCTCATGCCCCGTGTGTCTCTCGCCTCCCACCCACCCCCGCTCATGCCCCGTTTGTCTCTCCCCTCCCACCCACCCCCACTCATGCCCCGTTTGTCTCTCCCCTCCCACCCACCCCCCGCTCATGCCCCGTGTGTCTCTCCCCTCCCACCCCCCGCTCATGCCCCGTGTGTCTCTCGCCTCCCACCCACCCCCGCTCATGCCCCGTGTGTCTCTCGCCTCCCACCCACCCCCGCTCATGCCCCGTGTGTCTCTCGCCTCCCACCCACCCCCGCTCATGCCCCGTGTGTCTCTCCCCTCCCACCCACCCCCGCTTATGCCCCGTGTGTCTCTCCCCTCCCACCCACCCCCCGCTCATGCCCCGTGTCTCTCTCCCCTCCCACCCACCCCCCGCTCATGCCCCGTGTCTCTCCCCTCCCACCCACCCCCCGCTCATGCCCCGTGTCTCTCGTCCCTGCCACCCACCCCCTGCTCATGCCCCGTGTGTCTCGTCCCTCCCACCCACCCCTGCTCATGCCCCGTGTGTCTCGTCCCTCCCACCCACCCCCTGCTCATGCCCTGTGTGTCTCGTCCCTCCCACCCACCCCCCTGCTCATGCCCTGTGTGTCTCGTCCCTCCCACCCACCCCCCTGCTCATGCCCTGTGTGTCTCGTCCCTCCCACCCACCCCCCTGCTCATGCCCCGTGTGTCTCGTCCCTCCCACCCACCCCCTACTCATGCCCCGTGTGTCTCGTCCCTCCCACCCACCCCCCTGCTCATGCCCCGTGTGTCTCGCCCCTCCCACCCACCATCCTGCTCATGCCCCGTGTGTCTCGTCCCTCCCACCCACCCCCCTGCTCATGCCCCGTGTGTCTCGTAACTCCCACCCACCCCCCTGCTCATGCCCCGTGTGTCTCTCCCTCTCCCCCACTCCCCGCTCATGCCCCTATCCCTCCCACCCACCCCCGCTCATGCCCTGTGTGTCTCTATCCCTCCCACCCACCCACCCCCCGCTCATGCCCCGTGTGTCTCTATCCCTCCCACCCACCCACCCCCCGCTCATGCCCCGTGTGTCTCTTATCCCTCCCACCCACCCCCGCTCATGCCCCGTGTGTCTCTCCCCTCCCCCCCACCCCCTGCTCATGCCCCGTGTGTCTCTCCCCTCCCCCCTATCCCCTGCTCATGCCCCGTGTGTCTCTATCCATCCCCCCACCCCCCGCTCATGCCCCGTGTGTCTCTATCCCTCCCACTCACTCCCCGTGTTGCCCCCCCACCCCCGCTCATGCCCCGTGTCTCCCTGCTGTTGCCCCCCACCCCCTGCTCATGCCCCGCGTCTCTCTCTCCTGTTACCCACCCACCCCCTCTCATGCCCCGTGTCTCTCTCCTGTTACCCCCCACCCCCCTCTCATGCCCCGTGTCTCTCTCCTGTTCCCCCCACCCCCTGGTCATGACCCGTGTCTCCCTGCTGTTGCCCCCCACCCCCCGCTCATGCCCCGTGTCTCTCTCCTGTTACCCCCCACCCCCGCTCATGCCCCTTGTCTCCCTGCTGTTGCCCCCCACCCCCCGCTCATGCCCCGTGTCTCTCTCCTGTTACCCCCACCCCCCTCTCATGCCACGTGTCTCTCTCTTGTTGCCCCCCACCCCCCGGTCATGCCCTGTGTCTCCCTGCTGTTGCCCCCCACCCCCACTCATGCCCCATGTCTCTCTCCTGTTACCCCCCACCCCCCGGTCATGCCCCGGTTCTCCCTGCTGTTACCCCCCGCTCACGCCCGTGTCTCTCTCCTGTTCCCCCCGCTCATGCCTCGTGTATCCCTGCTGTTGCCGCCACCCCCCGCTCATGCCTCGTGTATCCCTGCTGTTGCCCCCGCTCATGCCCCGTGTCTGTCTCCTATTACCCCCCCACCCCCTCTCATGCCCCGTGTCTCTCTCCTGTTACCCCCCACCCCCCTCTAATGCCCCGTGTCTCTCTCCTGTTACCCCCCACCCCGTCTCATGCCCCGTGTCTCCCTGCTGTTGCCCCCCACCCCCCGCTCATGCCCCGTGTCTCTCCCCTGTTAACCCCCACCCCCCACTCATGCCCCGTGTCTCCCTGCTGTTGCCCCCCAACCCCCTCTCATACCTCGTATCTCTCTCCTGTTACCCCCACCCCCCTCTCATGCCCCTTGTCTCTCTCCTGTTCCCCCCACCCCCCGGTCATGCCTCATGTCTTCCTGCTGTTGCCCCCCGCTCATGCCCCTTGTCTCTCTCCTGTTACCCCCCGCTCATGCCCTGTGTCTCCCTGCTGTTGCCCCCACCCCCCGCTCATGCCCCGTGTCTCTCTCCTGTTACCCCCCACTCCCCTCTCATGCCCCGTGTCTCTCTCCTGTTGCCCCCCACCACCCGGTCATGCCCCGTGTCTCCCTGCTGTTGCCCCCCACCCCCCGGTCATGCCCCGTGTCTCTCTCCTGTTCCCCCCACCCCCCACTCATGCCCTGTGTCTCTCTCCTGTTGCCCCCCACCCCCCGCTCATGCCCCGTGTCTCCCTGCTGTTGCCCCCAGCTCATGCCCCGTGTCTCCCTGCTGTTGCCCCCCACCCCCGGTCATGCCCCGTGTCTCCATGCTGTTGCCCCCCGCTTATGCCCCATGTTTCTCTCCTGTCACCCCCACCCCCCGGTCATGCCCTGTGTCTCCCTGGTGTTGCCCCCCACCCCCCGCTCATGCCCTGTGTCTCCCTGGTGTTGCCCCCGCTCATGCCCCGTGTCTCTCTCCTGTTACCCCCACCCCCTCTCATGCCCCGTGTCTCTCTCCTGTTACCCCCCACCCCCCGGTCATGCCCCGTGTCTCCCTGCTGTGGCCCCCCACCCCCCGGTCATGCCCTGTGTCTCCCTGGTGTTGCCCCCCACCCCCCGCTCATGCCCTGTGTCTCCCTGGTGTTGCCCCCCGCTCATGCCCCGTGTCTCTCTCCTGTTACCTCCACCCCCTCTCATGCCCCGTGTCTCCATGCTGTTTCCCCCCACCCCCCGCTCATGCCTCGTGTCTCTCCTTTTTCCCCCACCCCCCTCTCATGCCCCGTGTCTCTCTCCTGTTACCCCCCCACACCCCTCTCATGCCCCGTGTCTCCCTCGTGTTCCCCCCACCGCCCGCTCATGTCCCGTGTCTCCCTGCTGTTGCCCCCCACCCCCTGCTCATGCCCCGTGTCTCTCTCCTGTTCCCCCCACCACCCGCTCATGCCCTGTTGTGTTCTCTTTATACACCCCACCTTCCCTTTCCATGGTGGCCATCTTGGTAAAAGATTTTCCTTCCTGCACCGGTTTGGGAAGAAAAATCTTTTTTTTTACCACCTGGGGTTCCCACTTTGAGGACCTAAGATGCTAGTGGTCTTAATCTATTGAAAAGGATGTTATGGTGACGTTGCACTAATAAAAACCTATGAAATGCAGTAAAAAAAAAAATGTGTTACAGGGACGTTATGGTTAAGTTGCACTAATAAAAACCTATGAAATTCAATGAAAAAACTTTGTTAAAGGGACGTTATGGTTCCAAGTAAAACCGAAAAACCCTTGAAATTCGCCAGTTATGGTAAGCTAAGCAACCATAACTCGTGCCACCACCGTGCACTGCTAAGACTAACACCCACGACATCAAAGATGACATCACAAATGTCTTTGATGACATCACTGGTGACATCACATGTCTGGATCACTCTTTTTTTTCTTTTGCTGACATATCTAGGCCACATGGTTTTCTTCAGTAACAGTCAGAAACTAAAAAATGTATTTTATTTGTAGACGTATCCTTCAAGTAGGTTCTTACAGTAATTCCCTTAGAGTCCAGTCACATCATATGAAACATATACATAGGGGAAGACACAAGCTTGAAAGACAGCAATCCTTTTTGTGCATAAAGATAATCAATAGACTTATCAGCACTTTCTGATAGTTCTGTTGTTTTTTTATGGCTGTACTTTCCCTGTATATGGTCATATTTGTATACATTGTACTCGCACTACTTTCCTTAGGATCCAATCACATCAAGTGATACATATACATAGGGTAAATAGCAGCTTTGAAACAGCAATCATTTATTTGCATGAAAATAATCAGTTAGGTTATGAATTGTTTCTGCTACTACTTGTGCTTTTTTGCTAACTTCACTTTCCCTGTATATACCCATATTGGTATGTGTTCTTGTCTATTTGTGTTTTGTCTATGGTAATGCAATTATGTAATACATGGGTTTTATTAGCTACTATTACATATTTCACAGTACACAAAAATCTATTAAGAAAACAATTATCATTTCATTATTCAACATATTAACATTACGAATATTATACCTTCATCTTGTACGCTGCACACAATGCTATGTTTCTGCATGAGTAGCTTAGTATACTAGATATAACCCCATAATAGAATGCTATTTATATCAATGCATCGTTCAATGCACTAATTAGGGTATGATATTTATTGCAATGATCCTTGACACTTTTTTCGCAACATTATAATAAGAATCCCTTGTACACATATTCCTTGTACACATATTTCATGAAAAGTACATACACATGTGATGTCATCAGTGATGTCATCAATGACATTTGTGATGTCATCTTTGATGTTGTGGGTGTTAGTCTTAGCAGTGCACGGTGGTGGCGCGAGTTATGGTTGCTTAGCTTACCATAACTGGCGAATTTCAAGGGTTTTTCGGTTTTACTTGGAACCATAACGTCCCTTTAACAAAGTTTTTTCACTGAATTTCATAGGTTTTTAGTAGTG
The DNA here is from genome assembly GCF_040938575.1 of Ambystoma mexicanum. Lineage (NCBI taxonomy): Eukaryota > Metazoa > Chordata > Amphibia > Caudata > Ambystomatidae > Ambystoma > Ambystoma mexicanum. The sequence goes on along the minus strand of NC_090924.1, from coordinate 170,415,746 downwards.
CAACTTAACCATAACGTCCCTTTTAACAAAGTTTTTTCACTGAATATATATATATATATATATATATATATATATGTAGAAAAAAAGGACTGGGAACCAATCCGGATTACATCGGCACTCCGGCTGTGGTCGAAGCGAAAGGCTGGATGTCTTCAATAAATCCACACACAGACTTGTATTCCGTGCAGTCAAAGTGTCCTTTATTGTTTAAGATACATGGACAAAGGAGGTAGCAACGGTCTTAGGTGCAAGAAGGAACGACGCGTTTCACCCTACTCGGGCTTCGTCAGGTAAGTGACAGAGAGAGAGGACTATGGTATTATATAGACAAGTATATGAGTACTTTTTCAATGTTTTGCACTAAGATAAGGTAACAAGTGGTAGGCAAAAATGCAGCCATGTTGGAACCTGCTTAACAACACAGTTCAGTGCATTTAAAAGAGACACGGCATTTTCATAGACAGTGTAGCGGTTTGAAACATGTTTGTTTAATCAAACCAAATGTCCCAAGTGGGTAAGGGATGGACAGAAAGCCTGAGATTGCTGATATTGAATCACTGATATTAAATCATGTGGTTTCATCTTGGTATTTGCCAATGTCAATAAAATTAGGTAAGACAATCGTACACAGTTTTCTATTGTGCTGGGTATGTTGAATTCGGCCCAAGTGGGCTGACACATTGTCTCAACATGGATTGAAGTGTGCTCTCAAAAAATTGTATTCCAACATATATGTTGCAGATATCAAAATTGAGATATGCAGGTGTTGTATAGGTAATAAAGTGCTGCATGCTTTGTAAACATTGAAAAACGGTTGTTTGATAAAGTGCTGAGTGCTATCAATAAAGTGCATAGTATAAAGTGCATATTGCAAAATCGCAAGTGATAGGGAATTAAATCTAGAGGCGGTACTTAACCCTTGCGGGTGCCTCTAATATGTATTCTATCCCACTCTGATCTCTGTATATCATAAGTTTCAAAAAATGTTGATATTAATGGGCAGTGTGTTACCCTCGCGGGCGCCCAGATGCTGTGACATGAGGCTGTGTATAACCCTTGCGGGTGCCTCACATATTGGTCGAATCACTATGCATAACTATACATTAGAAGAGACATACAATCCATGATATATATTATGAATGTTCATAATGAAACATATAGGTGGTCTAATATGTACACATGGGCAGTGTGTTACCCTTGCGGGCGCCTATATGTTGTGACTATACCAACCTGTATATTTAGCAAGGTAGTAAAAAGTAATTAATGCAAATGCGAGAATAAATATTACCTTCTAAAATTGTTGTACGAACATATTATGAAAAAAGTTTTGAAACATTTTTTTTAAAAAAGAGTTAAGTTGCTTGATGTTATATGTTAAAATTACTCCTTATAATTCAAGTGCAAACGATTTAAGGTGCATAGTGCTGGATGTCACATTCATGTGTTGGTGTTTTATGCTAGAAAGTTTTTATAGTGGATATGGGGCATGAGGCATAATATTTTTAACATTTGAATTATTGCCTTCTCCCATACTTCAAATCCATCGATTACATTTAAAACAATTCTGCGATTAATGCACATTGTTTTGAGGGAACTTGCAATACATTTGACAACTAAATGATAAATGCACTTTACATATTGATAAAAACAGCACTAGATAGAGCTAAAGATAAAACATCCTCTCCCTGAACTAAGTTGCTAATTTAAAATGATTGGTGATATAAAACAACACACAATCAAAGTGAAAAACTGCTTGCATGAAAAACCGTGTAGGGATGCATAGGCGTCCAAATTGAACTCAATTTTCTAAGAACCTTTTTTCGTTGTACATATCCACCAAATAGACAAGATATACAAAAAATGCAAATAATATATATCGAATTTTCAGAAATGCAGAAACATTGGAAAAATTGGAAAAATTAGAAAAATTAGAAAAATTGGAAAAATTCGGAAGGGCTTAGGTCTATAAGTGATCGAGATTTGAAGTCTTTAAATGTTTAGGATCCCAAAAATGCATATAATTCCTCGTCACGATTGTGACCTCCTGGATACTTGGTGTTAAAATCTACTATATATCTGGATTCCATTTGTCTGAGTGTTCGTAGTCTGTCCCCTCCTCTTGGGTGGCTTGTGGCTGAGTCAATAATGAAATACTTGAAAGAACTGGTGTCATTTTGATGTACTTCTTTAAAATGTTTAGCAAGTGGGTAAGACATATCATGATTTTTGATTGCACGTAGATGTTGCAATATTCTTAGCCTGGCTTCTGGTTTGGTGCTACCTACATACCATAAATTGCAGGAACAAATAATCACATAGATGGCAAATTGTGTAAAACATCTCAGATCTTGTTTGATTTTAACTTCTTTTTTGGTCCGAGGATGTAGGAATATTTTCATATTTATTCCATGACGACATGCTTTACATTTAGCACAAGTAAAAAAAAACGATATTTCGGTGGGTAGCCAGGTGTTAGTACTTTGTTTGGGCGATCGGAACATACTCGGTGATAGTTTGCTTTGTATCGAAGGTGGTTTTCTGTAGGTCATGGTGGCATGTGTTGGCAAGTATGGAGTAATGTCCTGATCTCTTTTCAAGAGATGCCAGTGTTTCTTTAAAATTTGTTTGATTTCTTTTGCTCCAGAATTGAAAGTGGTAATGAATCTGAGTGCGCAATCTTCATGTGATTGATCCTTTATTGAATTTTTGATTGTATTTCTTTTGGCTAGAATCATCTCGGGTTTTCTTGCAGGTTTGATCGTAGGCTTTGTTAATAACTGTTTTCTTATAGCCTCGATTTAAGAATCTAGCCGCAGTTTTTTTGGCATTTTTTTCCCATGTTTCATTCTCACTACAGTTTCTTTTTACTCGTAAGAACTCTCCGTATGGAATACTGTTTTTGAGACTTTGTGGATGCGCACTGGTTGCATGTAATAGTGTATTAGTACTTGTTTCTTTTCTGTGCAGTTCTGTACTTATGCTGTTTCCAACAATTTTCACTTTAATATCTAAATAGACTATTTCTGTTTTACTATGATGTTCTGTAAATTGTAGATTCTGCTGATTTTGATTCAGAGTATGAAAGAAAGTTATCCATTCAGTGTTCGTCCCGCTCCAAATAATAAAAAGATCATCAATGTATCTTTGCCACATGATTACTTTATCTGTATGTTCTTTATAGTTGTCATTATGAAAAAGGTCTTCTTCCCATGCACCCATGTATAGATTAGCAAAGGTAGGAGCCACTGCTGTACCCATTGCCGTGCCACAGATTTGTTTGTAATATTTGGAATCAAACATAAAGGTGTTGTGTGTTAAAATGAAAGAAAGCATATCCAAGAGCATAATCGAGTGTTCTCGATAACTTAACGATCTGGTTGACAGGAATCTTTTAACTGCTTGCAAACCTTTTGAATGAGTGATGCATGTGTAAAGGGAAACACCATCTAATGTGACCAAAAGATAGTTGGATTGCCAAGGAATATGTGCAATTTGGTTCAGAAAAGATGTGGTATCCTTTGTATATGAAGGTAACGTTTCCACATAGGGAAACAAGAAGTTGTCAACAAATTTGGAGGTATTTTCAAATAAGGAGTCTATTGATGCCACAATGGGTCTTCCAGGTGGTCTAATCAGAGATTTGTGAATTTTCGGTATAAAGTGTATGATTGGTGTTTTGGGATGGTCTTTGGTTAGATATTGTTTCTCTTTAGTAGTGATGAGTTCCAAACCATGCCATTGGTCCAACATAATATCATATTGTACTTTGTACTATGGATAGGGGTTACAGGGCAGTTTGACATAATTACTGGTGTCATTTAACTGCCGAGCTGCTTCTGCTTGGTAGTCTTTGGTGTTAAGGACTACCACATTTCCACCTTTGTCCGAAGATCTAATAATGATCGATGTATCCGCTTGTAAATTTTCCATCGCTGTATGCTGCAATCTCGTCAAATTCTGAGCTGTGCTTGGTCCGATCGTCACTTTTTTGAGGCCATCTATAACAAGATCTTCAAATAGATCTATCGTAGGACAAAATAGGTTGGAGGGATTAAATTTGGACTTATTTTTCATACCACTGGGAGCTGCCATACCGGTATCTATTTCTGTTGGTAATTCGATTTGCCATATACATGAAATCCTTCACTACGATATTTAAAACGGATCTTAATCAACGACAATACTAATACAGCTATTAAAACACAACTAAGACTGATAAGATACATAAAAAGATTACATTTTAAAATCAATTGCTTATTGTCAGGATACCCAGGTACCTGGGAAATCCGAGACCCCTACTAGAGACCCCTACTATATTCATATTGTCTCAAAAGTGCATGTACAATATCATACAGCAGTACGTTCGTAATACTTGCTGGATGTTATAAATAGTAGAACAGAGAGCATAAACACACACGCTATACTACACCAAACGCGTGTCTGCAGCAGCCAAAGAAGATGAGCACACACAAAATAATACACAAAACACATATCAGCAAATACCTGACAGATAAACACTACTCCGATAGCTTGTCTTACAATACAGCCAGCATTCTATGACAGATTGTACAACAATATGCCCAGATATATATGAAAATGATTTTACATTAACCACAGACATCGGTTTCACCCACTCACCCTTAATAATTAATTAACCTTGAGAGCTAAAAAAGTAGTACATATTGACCAATGAGAACTATTGCAATCGCACACCACCAATAGGTTGTCCCTGTGGAATAGGTTGTCCCTGTGGATTAGTCAAGTTGTGCTTGAATACTAGTTAGTAGACGGGTGAGTGACAAAATTAGTGAGTTTGACATTCCCCACATACACCGTATCCACAGTAGATTGCGGGAATAGGTAGGATCACTACACCAATTTTTATCGAAAGCTATTTTTTGGGAGTTTTCCCAGTATTTGCAAAACATTACCAAATGTTTCAATGTTTCTAATTCTCCCTGCATGGAACAAAACCGACATACACCATCTAAAGGGACACCTTGTTTATTTTTCCAGCAATTTGTATGAGCTTTTGTATAGAACTGATCTAATTTAAATCTCAAATAAGTTGCTCGTGCCTTATGGCACGGAAAACATAACAAATAAGGCGAATGAGCACGAATAAGGAATTGAAAGCTGGCATTCCCCACAATTACACCCCAGTAGGGAATGAGACCAGGACCAAGTGCGAGTGAGGTAAAAGATAAGTTTTATATGTAACGTAAAATGGGGCACACAGAGGACTCTGCTACTCCGAGAGCGCTCTGCCCAAAAACATAAAACATACACAATATATTACAGAAATACATCATCTATGACGTGTGCTATAGGGGATACAGTCTGTAACGTTTATTGGACAAAGGGGACTGGTTAGTATGTTGCACATATGGATGGTGTTCCTGGATTGGTTGCTTTCAGGTTGTAACTTTGTGGAGCATGCGGGTCAACTGGGCTCCTGTGGGAGGGGTACAGGGTCAGGCGATGTCCACGTTGATGTGATTTAGACGATCTAACATTTGCCCTTTTGACCACACATAACTTAACATTATTCATAAATCTCAACATGCAATATATATCATTAGACTTTTAACCTGAACAATAAAAAGGAAGGGTACATGGGTCCAGGTATTTTATCTAACACAGTAATTTAGTAGTACATCTCCTTAGATCTAATGAGGGTGTTTTACTGTTTGTTAGTACGAGAAGAATATATGGCCACATGGGATTAGTTTCGGGGGTGAACTGGAGTGGCACACAGTCGAGGGGCATGCAACTGTTACATCAAAAGAGGTGTGGGGTTAGGGGGCTTGTGGTCTATATTTCTTTAGGCGGGGTCTGCTAGTGCAGAGGCAGATTTGTGGAGAAGTATGGTTTTTTCCAGGACCAGGCTCCGGCACGGTCACACACAGTTTTTTGGTAACTGGAGGGATAGCCCACCAACGACAGAACAATGGGCTAGTAGTACTTGGTTAACAAGGGGGGGTCTGTTCTGACGTGTAACGTTTTAGGGGCGGGACTACTTCCTGATTCTAGTAGGCCCACGTGTTAGGTCACCCTCCAGCCTGGCTACAGACAACCAAGAATTCTCCCATTTAATGTTTTTGTCTTGGGTTGTCTTGCATCTGAACACACGATAATCACTTGTCACTAATGGTGGTGGTTACCCTACTTTTTGTTTTATTGCTTTTTGCCAATTAATTTGGCCATTATAATGGTGTGAGGATAGGGCTAAGACTGTGTTCTAACCTCCGGCACACCAAGTATCTCTTTATGAAAAATTTGTTTTGCATATTTGTTTGCTCTCGGTACAAACAGTCTTTTATTAATAACACTGATGCATGATTAACTAAATGCACCCAACAGCAAAATAAACTTATAAGCTGTATATATGATACCTATTTTTGTCTGAACTACTTCATGTACATCTTCACATTTACAGTGTTTTTGTATTTCCTTGGACACAATAGAAATTACTTGGGCCTACTAGAATCAGGAAGTAGTCCCGCCCCTAAAACGTTACACGTCAGAACAGACCCCCCCTTGTTAACCACGGTCACACACAGGGCAGTGATGTAAAAGGAAGGCGAGAGATACAGTGTTTAGCTTGTTACTTTTCGCGCCCAACCTTCCGTGAGAACAGGGCAGCCGCGAAGACTGCATTGGGGAGCAGGTTAGGGGTTGGCTTGCTGGTTGTGCGCAGGCATTGAAGGGGAGAGGTGCAGGCCTGCATTCAGCATTTTCATGCGGCCTAATAGAAAATGGAGTCAGTAACTAAATAAGATGGAGTCTCATGGCTTTTAGGCCATGCACAGTTGTGTCATTCAATGGATACCCCACACCTTGGCCAGGAATGCGTTGTCAACCGCGGAATGAGCATATTGTGCACCTTTAGTAGGAATGAAGGGGGCATTGGAGACCCTTCCTCCCTTGCAGCATACTCCTAGTAGGATGAATACGTCCCTATTTTTTCGATTACTTTGACCCAATCGTATTCAAAATGCTTTTTTAAAAAATGTATTTTAACAAAGACGGACACTGGCATAGATCTATTGGCTCAATCTCAGTGCATTTCAAAGGGCTACCATTGTTTTTTCAAATCCCACAATTGAGTCAGGCAATGACTTTATTAACATTTGGGATAGGTCTTGATATAAAGAATTCCCTGGTGGAGACCGCATTTTAGAATAACTTGTCAACATCTTCCAATGAAACTTGGCAGCCAAAGGAATTTAGCCCAAGTTTGTGAATGATAATCACGTTAGGAATCGCATTAGAAAGCCCCAGCACATTTTTTCAAGTATGATATTAGCAAAGTGATATTCAAACACTGAATTATGTTCTAGAGGAAGATTATATTTTTGTTTCACAAATTCAGACCAGGACTCTCCTGGATTTCCCATTATTTCCCATACATTCCTTGCGTTCTGCCTACAGAGAAGGTGGATCATATTTTGGTTGTCCTCTAGATGTTGCTCAAAATGAATCCTTATCAGCTCTTGTTTATATTTGAGCAGAATGTATTTTTTAGATACACGATAAGCTGCTTGTGATGACTTTAAGTCCTTAATTAGACGCAAGTCCTTGTTATTAACACATTTTCAAAGCAGCAATCTGTGTACTGTATTTGTTTGAATGCAAATGTTTTACAGGTTTGTGTTGCTCAATAGCACGATTACGTAAATGAGATTGTATCATATTCTTTTTTTTAATATCTTTATTGATTTTCCATAAAACAAAACAACAAAAACGTAACATACAAACTCTAATAACAAAACTAGCGCATTGGCACATTTCCCAGATTCTGTCCTACATCCGCGGTGCCAGGATTTTCCGGTTACCTTATCGTTCCTGTCCAACACCCTCATTGGGTCTCTCGCAGAGTCTGTTACATAAATTGTCTCGCCCTGGGGCTTTGTATAGGGCCTTCCTGTTTTCACTCATTGGTCTTCTGTTCTTAAGGGGTCTTCGCTGTCTTCCTCCTCCCTGCTGTCGAATAGGTCCTGCATCAGGGAGTTCCATGCAGTTAGTTTTTGCACTGTTTCGCCTTCCCCTCTTTTCACTGCTCTTATCCACACCGCAGTCTCTGCCAGTGCCCACTACTGGAGGTCTGACCACCATGCTTGGAAAGAGGCCCAGTAAGTACTTTTCTGGGTGCTCTGCTTGTATTTGGAGTCCACTCTGTGCTATTTGGATTCTGATCTTGTCCCAGAAGGCCTGTATCACTGAGCAGGTCCAGAAAATGTGTACCATGTCGGCTTCATCCGCCAAGCAGCGGGGGCACCTGTTTTGGTTTCCCATCTGCATCTTTTTCATCCTCTTGGGTGTGAGATATGCTCTATGCGTTGTGTATAACTGTGCCTACCTGAACCTTGCATTCCTTCACACTTTTTTTGGGTATCTTAGTGCCCTGGTCCATTCCTGATCACTGAAGGGCCTCTGAAGTTCCTCTTCCCAGTGCTGCCTCGTGTGTGACTCCTGCGGGTTGTCTGTTTTTAACAATTGTTCTTATAGCCTGGTTGTGTGGGTTCCCTCCGATATGTCATACCATGCGTCTAGCGTTGTCATCTCCTCCTCCTCCTGGTTTGTCCACTCTGGCCATCTTTTCTTGATGTTTCGCATTATGACGTTGTACAGGATGAATTGCCCTTCATGTATCTCTTGGTCATCCACCATTTCTTGAAAGTCTGCCCACCTTTCCCCTCTCGTCAGGTCTCCAATTTGTGCTACACCTTTGGCTTCCCAGTGCGCTCGGTATGCTGCTAGTGTGTCCACACCCAGGAGGCCCGCTAAGGGGATTTGTGCAGAGCATGGATCTTTTGTCCCCTGGAGTCTCCATGCCCTGTTCCATAGCCCTATTGCGATGTTGAGCATGTTCGGCAGAGTCTTGAGCAGGGGTTTGTTAAGCCACAGTATTTCTCTCCAGTAATACCGTTTCAGTGCTGGCTGAAAGATGATTGCGTCTATTGTTTCGTCCTCCCCCAGCCACTTGACTGTGAACTGCAACTGCCCCGCTGAATAGTACTTTTCAAAGTCCGGTAGTCTGATACCTCCTTCTTCATAGTCCTTCTGGAGAGTCCCCATCGCAATCCTGTTTCTTCCTCCCCCACTTAGGAAGTTTCATGTTATCGTGTTTAGTTTGTTGAAAAAGGCTCTGGAATGGTGTATGGGATGTTCGTGAACTAATATAGTAGGCGCGGCAACACCACCATTTTCAAGAGGGCTGTTCTCCCCATCATCCTTAGTGGGAGTGTTCCCGAGAAGGCCATTGACTTCTGTGTCTTTTCCAGGGTGGCCAGTGTGTTGGTTCTATGGGTGTCAGCGGTGTCATGATGCATCTCTATACCCAGGTATCTGAAGGAGCGTGGCGCCCATGTCAGGCCCAGATCTGGGAGGCCACCCAGGGGAACCCGTTTCAGACCTGCCAGAGGGAAGACCAGGGACTTCTCTTTATTAATTGCTGTGCCTGACAATTTGGTAAATGCCCCAATCGCCTCTAGGAGGCAGGGTAGATTAACGGCCGGGTTCTTTACGAATGGCAGCATGTCATCCGCATTTAGCGAGATTTGATGGAGCACCCCGTCTATGTCCATCACAGTGTCTCCATATTCTGCTCTGAGAAAGGCCGCGAGCGGCTCTAGAGCCAGGATATATAACATTGGCGACAGTGGGCATCCCTGCTTGGTTCCCCTGTGTATCCTCCACTCCTTTGAGATGAATCACCCTGTCTTCACCCTTGCTCTGGGATATTTATATAACAGTTTGATCCACCGGAGGAACCCCTCCCTAATGCTGAAGTGAGCGAGTACACTCACCAGCCACTCCCAGCGCACCGAGTCGAAGGCTTTAACAGCGTCCAGGGACACTTTTTCCCTTTCCTACCCTGTCTTTGGTTTGTCTCGTCTATCACGTTGTGTAGTCTACGAAGATTCCATGACGTATTTCGTCCCGGGACATAACCCGTTTGGTCCAGATGAATCAGGGCGGGCACTACTTGTTTTAGGCGGTTGGCTAAGACCGCCGTCAGTATTTTAGCGTCTTGGTTGATGAGGGAGATCGGCCTGTAGGAGGTACATTCCCTGTGTGATTTCCCTGGTTTAAGGATCGGGACGATTATTGATTCGTTCATGCTAGTCGGCAGCTGTTTGCTGTCATATGCGCCTTGATATGTGTCAAGTAATTTCTGGGAAATGGTGCTCTTAAATGTCTTATAGAACTCCCCTGGAAGTCCATCTGGGCCCGGGGACTTGCCGGTGGGAAGCTCTTTGATCACGCTTTCTATTTCCTCCACCGTGAGGGGTGCATCCAATAACTGAGCCTGTTCTTCTGCTAGTTTTGGTAGTCTTATTTCTGCCAGTGCGTCCGCTATGTCCTCCGGGTCTATCTCCGGATTAGGAGCATACAGTGCTGGCTTCCTGTGCTTATCATCCGACCTGTCGAGGAGTGGGTTCATGGTGCAATTGAAGTCGCCGGCCCAGATGAGCGACGCCTCCCTATACTGGGCCAGCCTGGGCACCACATTTTTAAAGAAACCTGTTGCGTCATGGTTTGGGGCATAGGTGTTAACAAGGCACACTTCTGTGTTCCAGCATGCCGTGCACCAGTACCAATCTCCCCTCTGGGTCTGTCTCTTGCTTAAGCAACTGGAATGGGACCCCCAGGGCGATCCATACTAGTACTCCCCGTGCATAGTTCGAATACGTGGCGCTGTATGTCTGTCCTCCCCATTTCTTGTTCACCTTGGTCTGCTTTTCTGATGTTGGGTGTGTCTCTTGCAGCATCGCTATCTTGACCTTCATCCGGTTCTGCCAGGCGTAGATCCTGAGTCTCTTGACATACGCATTAAGTCCTCTCACGTTCCAGGTTACTATTGTTAATCCGGCTGGCCCCATGTCCTCTTCTTACGGTCTGGCTTCATCATCCCACAGCCGTGTCTTTGCACTCTGCCCTCTTCCATCCCCATGCGGGTATCTCTTGGGGCCCTTCTTGCGGGACCTTTCTTTTTGGTGCAACTGCGGTTGTTGCCCCCGGTTTTTTGCTTTATGTTGCTCTGGTCGCCTTGTGCTTGTGTCTCTCCATTGTCCTTTGCGGTTTTCTTTCTGTTGCCTGCACCATATGCTGTCCATTCACACCATTCAACGTCTTTAATCCAAACAAAAACTGATGAACTAACATCCAGCCACCCTCCCCTGCTCGGGCTCCGCCGCTTCCCTCATTGTGCTCCCCTGGACGGGGCCGACTTGCCGCAGCGTGATGCCTCAAAACTGATATCTGAACTTGTAGTTCGCTCTCTACGGGGGCACCGCCTTACTCAGTCAACTTTAACTGAAGTGGGGTTGGTTGCTCCTTCATACTTTTCTTCAGCTTAGTTGGTTAGTGAATGCTTGATGTCGTTATTCCTGGCTGCTTTTACCACATCTCGTCAGGGCCTGTTTCCGTTGTTGTTGGCGTTTCTTTGCCTCAGCTGGGGGAATGCCCTGTGAGTCCGTCCACATGTCGGCTTCGTCGGTGGAATCAAAGAAGCATGTTTTGCCCTGATGTATCACCTTGAGTTTGGCAGGGAACAGGAGCATGTACCTCACCCCTGCAACCCTGAGACGTTCCTTTGTTGGGCCGAACTGTGCTCTCTGCTTCTGGACCGTAGCTGTGTAATCCGGGTACATGGTGATCTTGGAGGAGTGTCTAACGATCGCCCCCCGCCCCCCTTGAGAATGCTAATATTTTTTCTCTGTCCTTAAAGTTCATAATCCTGGCGATCATCGCCCTCGGGGGACGGGGGGGCACCCGGTTGAGGTCTTCTAGTCAGTGCTCTGTGTGCCCTCTCCACCAAAAAGCCCTGAGATAGTGTTCCTGCTCCTATCTCTTGGAGCAGCATATTTTCCACGTACTCCGTGGGGTTGTTGCCTTACTTGCCCTCCGGAAGTCCAATTATGTGGATGTTGTTCCTCCTCGCTCTTCCCTCCGCATCCTCAGCTCTTCGTTCCAGATCATTGAGTCTTTGCAGTACTTCTGACATTTGCGTCTTGTGTTACAGTGACCCCTGCCGTGTTTTGTTGCACCTGCTGTTCCGTCGCTGTCATCCTCGCTGTCAAGTTCCTTGCATCCTGGCGAAGGAGACCCACATCCACCATGACTGTGTCCAATTTATTTTCCAGGGATGCTTTTAGGGCTCCTATTGCTGTGTCCATTTTATTTTCAAGGGATGCTTTCAGGGATGCGATTGGTTCCAGGATTGGGCCCTCGTTTGCGCTTTCTGTCGGGTGTGGGGTGTTAGTTGCAGCCATTGCCGTGTCTGTTGGCGTCAACTGCTTATGCCCGGGTGTCTTAGTGAAGGTGTCCATGCTAATTTGCTTGGCTTTCCCTTCTGTTTTCTTATTTGGCATTATGCCTATGCATGCTCGGGGCGTCTCACTCTTCTGACTCCAGTGGGTCCGCCGGATCGGCGTGGGGGTGCTGTCTCAGGTATGAGTTGTCGGTGCTGGGTCCGGCTGTGTACCACTTGGTGTGGCTTCCGGTTCTCCCTTCTCGTTGCTCTCTCTTCTTCCCACAGGTTTCTCGGCTGTGTGCTCCTCCAATGACCTTTCCCTTTGTGTTATAAGAGCCACGTGGGTCAATTAGGAGCTCAAGCTCCTGCCATGTGTCCCGTTACTGGGCCCTTGTGTCCTTGGCGCCGCAGTATCTTGAGCGCTTGAGTGGATTATTGTCCTGGTGTGTGCGTCCCCTTATCCGTGGTCTTGTGTGCTGCTAGGGCTTACCTGCTGAGGTGTGCATGTATACGCCGCCTTCTAGACTTGTGGGTGGTTTGATACTTGTGCTTGGCCAGGGGCACCTCGGGAGTTCCTCACTGATGGCCCAGTATGTTTCAGCACGCAGGCCACTTCTTGGAGGTTGTGAGTGGCCCACGCTGGTTCCTACCGTCTGGTCTAGGGGGCCAGCGTGCAGCTCCCAGCACGCTGGGTCTCCGCGCCTCAGTTGTGCTCTCTCTTTTAGTGTGAGAAGCAGTCCTCACCTGACAGCCCAGCCTTCCTTGCTTTCCTGTGCTCCAGGCGTGTGTTAGCTCTGCGCTTGGGGAGGAGAACCACCGCGGCTCCGTTATAAGTCTGCGCTGCAGGCGCTGGGAGGTTATCAGCTTATTCAGACTACCTTAGTGTCCCAGAGCAGCTGTTCTCGCAGTGCCTGGAGGTCCTGTTTCTCCGCTCGTTAGGTGTGTGCAGCTCCAGGCGTACCAGCAGTCCCGGGTCCGGTGATTTATGGTTTCCGTACCTGGAGCAGCTTCCATATGCTGTCGGGGGTCCGCAGCCCGCTCGACACTGTCTTTTGTCGCATGTAGCCACACCCACACTGTCCAGGCGTGTCCTCAGCATCGCGGCAGGTTCCGTCCGCTCCTCTGCATCCTCTGTCCCCTCTAGTCCGACACCAGCTCCTGGCCACGCTTCTCACCCCCGGAGCCGCACGCCTCAGCTCATCCCTTGGGTCCTTCACGAGATCGCCTGCGCCCTTCTCACCCTCGGAGTCTGCGCCTGTCCCAATCCGGATAACTTCTGTTGTCCCGGGGCTCGCCCGTCGCAAGGGCCACTAGCAGGCCTGCTGCTCCTGGTATGGCAGTGTTGTTGCAGGCTCCTCCTCCTCTTTAACCCGAGGCCGCGGCTCGGTCCGCCATCTTGGTTTCTCGTGGCCCTCTCCTCCTTTTTCTAGATGGGTGCTCCGATTTTGCTCCACAGCTCGCTCGATAGTTGGAGGATTACTTTTCCCACCTTTTCCTGCGTTCAGGTCGTTGCAGCCTTCGCCAGAATGCTAAGTAGGATCTGTATACGGATCTTGACGGGAGCTCGGTCTCAGGACAACCTCACTCCATGGGCTTAGGCACGCCCCCCCCTTGTATCATATTCTTATTATGAATCTCAATCGTATTCGAGGACAAACCTGTAGCAGTCTCCACATTCTCCACTAACAGATCTCGATTTGCCATTGCAGCTAAATATCTACAAAACATATTAGTCCAATGTATGGACAACTTATGTCTAACCATCTCAAATATCGCCAAGTAGGGACGATGGGATACAACTCCACTGAAATTAGTATCCTAGCTGACGCAATCAGGTGATCTCCAACAGATGGATTGAGTATTGTAGTCGGTTCGCTAAGACCCGTCAAGTTATTAGAATATGCACAAAAAGTAAATAATTAACTTGTTGTTAACTCTGCACCATGTGTATGAGGGTTCTTGCGAACCTGTAGGTATGATGTAAATATCCCACTCTGCCAAAAAGCTGTCCAAAAACACCCTTTACTCTCAGAATTACGAGAATATGCATTTGTTGTTTTGTAATCACTCTCCCCTGACTGTATTTGTAGTTTGTTTATATAGCGGTTTACTTCATAACAACCAGAAAACATCAAACATGGAACATAGAAACAATAAAATATACATGATTCAAACCAGAAAACAGCATGTGGAACAATTTGCATTTGGGAAGGAAGTGAAGAGGAGAGGTATGGGAAGGAGGAAAGGGAAAAGGGAGTAGAGAGAGTAGAAGCGAGGGTGGAGGTCAAAAGGGAGACAGGGAGAGATAAAGGAACAGTAAGACTGAGTGGGGAGGAGAAAGAAGAGGAGAGAAGTCAGGGAGGGGGGTGTAGGAGTGAGTTTAAGGAGGAACGGAAGGAGGAATAGGTGGACACGGAGCGAATAGAGAAAGGGAGGGAGTTCCAATGTAGGGGGGCAAGGAGCTGGAAGGAGCGGAAATGAGAAGAGGCACAGGGAGGTGGGGGAACAGGGGAAAAAAAGAGATCAGCAGAGCCTAGGGCATAGAAGGAGAGAAGAGAGGAGAGGTAAGGAGGGGCAAGGTCATGAAGAGTTTTAAAAATGAGACAAAGGAAGTGGAATTTAAGTTGGGACTGGAAGGGAAGCTACCCTAGGTTGGAAAGTGAATTGGAGATGGAATCATGTGGAGAGAGAAGACGGAGGGTATGGATGGCAGAGTGGTAGAGGGATTTCAGGGGGGCGAGATGGGAAGAGGCGAGACCGGAAAAGAGAGAAGAACAGTAGAAGAGGCAAGACAAGATGAGGGAAGAGATTAAGAGTTTGGTAGCATGGAAAGTAAGAGAGGAACGGACTTTACGGATATTAAAGAGGTGATAGTGACAAGAGCGAGTAGTAAGGGAAATGTGGTGAGTGAAGGAAAGGTGAAGAGTCAAAGTAGATTCCTAGATTCCGGATATGAGCGGAAATAGGAAGATTGGCTGGGGGAAATGAATGGAAGGAGGGGGGGAGGGAGGAGGAAGTGTGTTGGAAGGGAAGAAAAAGACAGTTTTGTCCATATTGTGAGAGAGAAAGTGTGATGACATCCAGTTTTTAATGGCCGTGAGACAGGAGTAGAGTTTAAGATGAAAGTCAGGGGTGAAGGAAGAGAAGGAGAGTAACAGCCGAGTGTCACCGGCATACAAATGGTGAGAAATTCCAAAAGAGGGGATGAGGAGCGAGAAGTGAGGTATAGAGAGAGATTAAGAAGGGTCCGAGGACGGAACCTTGGGGAACGCCATAGTTCAGAGGGAAGGTGGAGGAGGTTTTATCGCCTCAAGAGACGGCGAATGAGCGGTTGGAGAGGTAAGAGGAGAGCCAGTTAAGAACTGAGTCTTTGAAGCCAAAAGAGGAAAGAGTATTGACAAGTAAGGGGTGATTGACAGTATCAAAAGCAGCAGAGAGGTCAAGGAGGACAAGGATTGAGGATTGCTTAGCGTAGCGAGCGGTAAGGAGAGAGTTCAGGACATAGATGAGGGCAGATACAGTGGAGTGTTTGGGGCGGAAGCCAGATTGAGAGGGGGGAAGGAGAGAGTGGTTAGAGAGGAAGGTCGAAAGTTGAGAATAGGCAAGGCGTTCGAGTAGTTTAGAGAGGAAAGCTAAAAGTGAGATAGGGCGAAAGTTAGACGCAAGAAGGGGATTGGCAGATGTCTTCTTAAGGATAGGGATATTAGTGGCATGCCTGAAGGCAGTAGGGAAGGTAGCCGTAGAAAGACAAGTATTGAAGAAGGAGGTTAGATAGGGGATAAGTAGCGGGTAAACCTCGGGAATAAGAATGGTCGGAATGGGATAGGAAGGGCGGCAGTAGGGTGGGATTTGAATAGGAGGAGAGAAATGTCTGATGGAGTGTTAGGAGAAAATTCAGACATGCAAGCCGAGGGGGAGGGCAAGGAAGGAAGGGATAGGGAGTAAGAAGGAGAGCAGATAATCTTTTGATGAAGAGAACACATTTTTTCAGAGAAGAAGTTAGCAAAGTCAGACTTAGAAAGAGGAGATGTAGAAGAGAGGTCAGGAGAGGGTGGGGAGAGGAGGCGAGAGAGGGTTTGGAAGATACGACGAGGATGAGAGGCTTGGGAGTGAAGGAGGTTAGAAAAGTAGGAGCGTTTAGCAGAATTAAGGCAGGAATCGTATAGCGAGTGGTAAGAAAAGTAGGAGGTTTGGTTAGGGAGAGTGGGGGATTTGCGCCAGGAGAGCTCACGTCGACGGAGGAGACGCCGCATTGGAATGAGGTGAGGGGAAAGCCAGGGTTGAGAAGGTTTATGAGTAGGGGAGAAAGAAGAGAGGAGATAGAGTCGATCGAGATTAGAGGTAAGAGAGGAGGGCAAGGAGGAGAGGGCAAGGTCAGCAGTGAGAGAGGAGAAATTGGAGAGGGATGCAAGGAACGAAGAGCAAGAATCAAGGAAGAGGGAAGGGTTCCGAAGGTCACGCCGTGTGAAAGTGGTAGGGGGTAAAGAAGAGGGAAGAGGCGAGCAAGCAGTAAGGGAGAAGGAGAGTAGAGAGTGATGAGACAGATAAGTGGGAAGAGTGGGAAGAGCGGGAACAGGGGAGGAGGAGTAAGTAGAATTAAAGATGAGATCAAGTGTGGAGCCTGAGGAGTGGGTAGGAGAGGAGGGGAGAAGAGAGAGAAGGTAGGAGTCGAGAATTGAGAGAAGAGAAGAGGGATGTGGGGGAGTGGGAAGGTGAGGATTAAAATCGCCAAGGACAGTAAGGGGAGAGGGGGCAGGGGGGAGATGAGAGATAGGAGGTGGTCAAGGTCATCGTAGAGGGAAGAGAGGGGGCCAGGAGGTCTATAGATAATTGAGAAGGAAATGGGGTGAGGGAATGAAAAGGATTTATACAGGTATTCAAAGGAAGTGAAGGTAGGAAGGGATAAAGAGGAGGTAGATGAGGTATTTAGGATGGAAGCGAAGACCAACACCTCCACCACGACCAGAGGGACGAGACACATGAGAAAAGGAGGAGGAGGAGGAGGTAGAGAGAGAGTCAGGAACAGTAGAGTTGTGAGGAGGGATCCAAGTTTCAGGTAGACAGCGGAAGTGGAGGTTGAGCCGAAAGAACATGTCTAAAACAGCAGCAGTTTTATTGCAAAGGGATCTGGCATTCCAAAGAGCAATGTTGATTAGGCTAGAAGGTTGGATTGGAGGGTGGATGAGGTTAAGGCGACAAGGAGGGGAAGAAAAGGAAGTAGGAGGGCGGGGAAGGGGGTTGAGCAACGGAATGGACATGAGGGTAAGGGAAGGGCTGAGGAGGAGAGGGAGGAGGGAAGTGGGGGAGTGGGAGGGAAGAGGGGGGTAACGTAGGGGGAGTGGGAGGGAAGAGGGGGGTAAGGTAGGTGAGAAAGGAGAAATGTAGCAATGTGCATGACCGGTTATGGGAGGGATGAGAAGACGGAAAGCGATTAGAGAAGGAGGAGGAAAGTGTAAAGATAAGGAGTGTCACGGAGGGAGAGAAAGGAGATAGGAGAAGGAACAGTAGGAGATAGTAGAAATAGGGCCAGGAGCAGTCATGGAACAGTAGGAGATAGTAGAAATAGGGCCAGGAGCAGTCACGTTGCACCAATGAGGAGGAGGATGCTTGGTGGTCCCTTCACTGGAGAGTCACGAGCGGAGCCCAGACGGGAGCCAGCACTGCGACAGAGGAAGACAGGCAGTGGCCCTCAGAGACAGGTCAGCAGGTAGAAGCGTTGTAACAGGCTGAAGGCAGCAGGAGGCAGAGAGCAAGGTCCTTGGCAGTCAAAGGAGGGGGTGAGTCAAAGGAGGGTGGGGCAGCAGCAGACGGGGACAGGGCACGAGAGTGGTAGCGAGTTAGTCTCCCCTTATGATCATTTCAAGGTGGGGGTTTATCTATGATGTTAAGTAGATTAATTTTGGAGGGATTCCAATGCAGAGAGATAATTAAGAATCTCAGTTGCACATCATTGGTGAACGTAAGTTCTACATCCAAGAAATGTTCAGTGGCATGAATACACTTGGATATAGCCTTCATGCTATTTTGTAACAAGATGGCTAAACCCCCGGAAGGACGCCCAAACGGGCCACTATTTCACATGGATACAAATAAGACGTATAGCCATCGAGACAAAAATGTGTTTTTTTCATAGTTTCTTGCAAAAAAAGAATAGAAAAGATGGGGAGGGGTCTACATTGAGCCATTTAATAAGGTTATTGAAGCCACAACAGTTCATGTCATACATGTAAGAGTAGTGTTGTTACGTCCGCGCACCAACTTCTGGAGGAACATTTATTTGTGATTGCATATAAGACTCTATCCATGCGAGATCTTTTATGGCATTTGTAAATGAGGATAATTGAGCCAGCATGGTTTCATTAGAAACATTGGAGGAGTGGTTAATGTCTCCGACGCAAGTATGGGAGTGGTATCAATAAACGTACGAGATGCCTCTTTGGACTCGCATACAAATACATCGAGCCCCAGGAGAGCTAAATCGCCATGTTGGTCCCATATCATTTTTGAAATGATAAAGGATTGCACCTTACACAGCATTCTGTTGTTATCATTTAACGACAACTTAATCCATTCCTAATCATCAGAAACCAAACTACGCAACATCAGGATTTGTTGGAAATTATTAAACATATAGGTCCTGTTAAGACTATTCCGTCCCTTAACAGCGGTGACCCTTTTCCATCCAAAAATCAAATTCATATCAGACGGAACTTCTTTTAAGGTTAAAGCAGAGGGTATATTGTTTTCATCCATGTTGTTACCTATACCTTGCGGAACCTTGTCATTAGAAGGTGGGACAATATTCACACTGGGTTCAAGTTGCTTTATCTCAGCTATCTTATCAGTTCCTGTCGGTTGGAGTAACAACAGGTCACCCTTACTAGTTTCTATTGTGGAACAATCAGAGCAAGTGTTAGGTTTGCCATCTTCTGTAGAATGGACTGCTACCAATATTACCCCAGCCATATCTACTCGTCTCGGTGGTTGAATATCTTTGGAATGCGATGAACACTTTTTTGCCCATGTACATTTTTTTGACGATGTAGTGGGATAAAATGTTGACAATTGAGTCTGTTTGATAGGAGCAACCACATCTAATAGATGAAAATGAACTTGCATTTGTTCTGCTGTAATTTGTGAGGTCGAGGTGTTACTTTCCTGAACTAAGAGTTTTAGACTTGTTTTTGATTTTTCCTTAGTATCCACTATATTGGGCTGCGCAGAACCGAGACCTAGATAAGCAGCATCTCTCACCTGTAAGTGCTCTTTGCTTTCGGCATTTAGTTGGCTTAGATCTAAAAGAGCTTCTTCAGATGAGAGATTGCTCATATCTTTCTTGTTGGAATTGTGATTTCTAATCTTCTGAGCCGGTTGATTTTTAGATTGTTTTGCTACTGCCTCTTTTGTGTTGTGAGGGAGTAACCTTATTTTTTGTGCTCTTATTGCGAGACGTTTCTCTATGCGCGAAAGATTGAGATTCAACAGGCGTATTTGTGATATTATATGGGCAATATGTTTGCTCAATTATATGGCGTAAGATTTGTCTAACGAGTTTGGATTGTTATTCGATACGTCACTTTGTGTGGATTTAACACCAATTGTACGCAGAGGAGTTTGAGTGGCTATGGTTCCAGCAGGATTGTCAGATTTTATTTTGGAAGCAACTGTGTGCTTTAGGCAAAACGTTTCTTGTGCCATCATATAGCCTTCCAGTTTATTAAGTTTGGCGTGATAACTTTTTATTTCCCTAATCTCGAAACGGGTAGGTTTGTGCCCTTTGTCTAAAAGATTTAGTATTCGCGTGATCACAGGGAAAGCTACGATATCAAGTTCATTATAGCCATGATGAGGCACATTATCATGTGATGTGAAAGATGTATATTCATGAACTGTGCCACTAGGACCAGCCTGTCCATCTTTTTGTAATTGTTCACCTAGGTCACCATTGTTTGTTAAAGGGGCCGTGTTGAAGGCGACAGGCATTGGTTGAGAGGTGAGAGAGCTTGCAGTCATGCCTGACCATGCATCTTCCTGGGCTCTATTACCAGATACAGGTACATGCAGTGGAAAGGAAGCACGACCATTTAGCTGCTTATGGAGATGAACCTACTCCATTCTTGCAGCTGATCTTGTCACAGGCGATGACGGCCCTAACGACAGTCTGATTCTCTTCCCTAATTCTACCATTATAGCGGGCACAAGCAGTGATGTGTCAGAAATAGACTTATTAAACTGTTCATCAGAAGGATTATTCTACAAATTATTTGAACATTGCAAATTATCTTCACTTCCTGATAGCAGCGGTTGAGCATCATTTAATTCTTTCAATGTAAGAAGTTATTGGGTCTCTTACTAACGGGTGGAGCGTGCACTTGAGCTGTGCTGATCACTGCAATACCCCTCTGCAAAAGCAAGGCTGGAGCTGATATGCACAAGGCACTATGCACAGTCCCATCCTTCTTCCCTTCTGAAGAAAGACTGGTGGCGTTAATTGAACACGTGCTTCCTGCAAAATCTGAAGTGGAAGCCCTTCTGGCAGGAAGAATAGGAACAGGATTTTTCATTTATCTTTCCGCTTCTTAATCCGCCCACCATATTAAACGGACGCTGCCTTAAAACACAAATACAGCAATTCTACTAAACAATCAGCTGCCAGGGAAACGTTTGACATATACTACCCCCAAGTGTGATTCTGCTTCTAATATGCAACCTTTTAGTCTAAGGCTTAAGTGAAACGGATGCGCCGGTAGACGCAATGACTTTTGTCTCCCCAAAGGTTGGTTTCAATGAGGAGGAAGACACCATACACTCTCAATGAGGCTAAACAGTCGAAAGAAACTCGCATCAAACAGCGGGGTCGTGGATTATAACAAACCAAAAACGTTGGATAATGCAGTCTCACACAGTGAGGGATAATAAACGGCTAGATTGACCTACAGCCCCCGACGTGCCGCACATGCCAAACAGGCTCCTAAAAGGCACTTCCATGCACTTCAGAGGACGTGCGCACAAGGCGCTTCTTCTTCTTACTGATAGATTTGTATCCATCAGCAGTGATTTTTGGATACCGAGGCTTGAGCCTCATTACTCCATCTTCTCGGGTTGAGTATGTAGTTGTGGGTTAGTATTCTTCTTGTTCTGTGTGGTCATGTCACAGTAGGGCTGGGTTCACAGGGTCTTTGCAGTGATGTGCGCGCACAAGGGTAGGTGCCCATGCCTTAAGTAGGAGTCGAGACAGGAAGGGGGCAGGGCTTCCAAATTGCCGTAGTGACTGAAGCTCGAGATCAGCAGCAAACAGCTGAGATGATGAGGGGGGAGAGACGGCTTCCTTCAGGTTTCCTCACAGGCTTCCTCACAGGCTCTTAACGGGCACTTCATAAGGCTTTACAGTGCAGGAAGCGAGGAAGACTGGAAGGAAAGAGAATCCCGCAGAAAACCAAGATGGAGGAACCACTCCTTCTTGTGTTCCTGCTCTGTCTGACTGTCTAATACCAGCCCCCTTGCTGGTATGGAACACCCTTGAGTAAGGCTGGCCCTTTCGTTTTGGGTGTCCCTTTTGAATCTCAGTTCCCAGAAGTCCCCTGCTTGGGAGTTTCTGGGCTAGAGAAAGGTGTTACCCAAACTTAGAAAGGTTCAAAGAGAGGCACAATCTTTCTGCCCAATGTCTGCTGGCTGAGCAGAGATGTCAGTGTGACTATATTAAACACAACCCTTCCACAGCTGGCCTGGGCTCACAGTGTTTACATGTGTATGATACAGATGTGCTTCTATCTCTGATGATGTTGTACTAGATAAAGATCCCAAGCAAAATCTTCTTAGAAGTCCTGTTAATCCTATGGACTGCAACTCTCATAGTGCCTCAGGTACTGACTTGAGTAAGAGGGAGAAAGAGTTAATGCGGATTGAAAGAAACCCTAAGCAAAATGTGCAGACTAGTTGTTGCAAGGTGAATCGGCTGCGTGGGACATCTAAAGATGGTTTTCACTGGCAATCGGAGGTTGAAGAGAGGAGACACAGCTTGGGCAAAGCGAGAGGCAGAAACGCCAGTGAAGGCAGATGTTCAGGAGCAGACCGGGCAGAAGCCGGCAGGTCTTCCGAAGCTGCCACTTAGCCACAATTTGTACCGTAGTGGTTAGAGACCCAGATAAGTGTGGCAGGCTCCAGGGAAAAGCCATGAGGGTACCGGCAGCAAAGGGGAAGCCGTGCAGGATGTGGACGAACTGAAAAGCAACCACTTTACCAGTGAGTAAAAAGGAGACTGAAGGAAGAGCTGGAGGCAGGTCTGTAAAGAAACAGAACTTGGGCATGTCTCCAAATGTAAGAGGTCTATATGGGGGGAGCTTGAGACAAGTTAAATCCAGAGTCAATGAAGTTTAGACAGTACAGCAGTACACCTGTGCCATACTAGAAACCAAAGGTAGCCTTTTGTGTGGAAAGATACCTGGCAGGAGAGTACACCAGGGGATCTATAAAACCCAGAAGGGGATTCCTGGCAGGAGAGTATACCAGGAAATCGGAGGAAACTACATTTGTGCCATCGTTGAAACAACATTTGTTTCAAAAGAGACACTTTTGCTAGCCTTGAGAAAAGGTTATATTCAAGATGCATACATTTTTGCCAACCTGTCTGAAATAATACAGGTGAAGGAAACTGTCCTCTGTCCTTCTCTTTTGGAGCAACCATTTTTGGTGGATTTATTTAATTGTTACACCTTTGAACATGTTGGTTAAAGTCTGAAACACTTTTTCCTTACACTTTTTAGTTGTTCATTTTAGTGTGAGGATCAGATATGTTTTGGACACAAAGACAGTATGTATAATGTTGAAAAGACAGACTGATTTTTAGTTTGCTAGGCAGGGAAACGTTCTTTAGGTTAGGGACAGAGAGGCCTTTATCCAACCATATTCTTTCTATAAAGATGTCTGATGTTGGAAACGCTACCACTTTGTGTCCGTCTCTCATTTATGACCCCTCCCACTTTCCTCCCCTCAGTCAACCGATCATTTTTGGAAAGATGCCTACAGTGTTGGACTAAGGCAGTACCTCTGCCCCCCCCCCATACCCCGGAGTGTTAACAGCTGCGAGCAGCTCATCCTTAATACCAGCAGGAATATCTTTCCTAGTTAAAGAAATTACACTATTAGAGTGCCTGGCTGTAAAGTAGGCCATTCATTCTCCAAAATATTACCAACAGGGAAGAAATGTGTTCTTTTTTCAGATCATGCCCCCTCACATGATTTGTTTGGAGCATAGGCATCAATACCCGAGTTCTTTCTTGGTTCTAGGTTCAGCAGCCTTACCAATTCACTGTAGTCCGTGAATAGGGACATTTACACGCCAATGTAGATTTCTTAACCTGTCACCGCATATTTAATCCAGGGGGAGCTTGGAAGAAAGACTTGAGATATATGATAACATTCCCTGCCTGTCTCTGAGGGTCTGGAATGGGGTGATTGAGGGGATAGGTACTGCCACCGGCTAAGCAATGCAGGACCGATGGGCAGTGTATGGGGAGGCTCCCCGGTCCTCCCTACCCTCCCCTCTCCACATTGGCATGGACCTGTCCCAATGTGCAATCAAATTCACTGGACCTTTCATAGATCATTGTGCCTGAAATGATCTATTATGTGTCCACACCCCCAACTTAAGGGCCCTGAAGCTGGTCAATATACCCTGGAGAACTTATTTGACATGGGCCTTTGTTCAGCAGGGCGCTGTTCAAAATGTGCTTACATTACAGTAGCAGCTGGTGAGAGACAATGGACAGAAAGAGATTAGCCACCTGGAGCAAAAGGTTGCAAGAGATAAAGAGGATAGAAGAGAAGAGGGATATTTGCATGCAGTGGTGTTGACAAAACAGGGGGAAAGGAGAGCTCTTAATAGAGTGGGCAGAGAGAGCAAATAGACTCTGAAGGCTGAGACAAGGGGCGCAGGTACCAGAGGATGCTACACAATTGGTGGACAGGAGGAAGAGTGACCATGTTGTGAGGCAAAAATGCGATGTTCTGGCAGAATGCCATTTTGGGGGCTTTTGCCATTTAACTTCATGGGTACCCTAAACTTGTTGTTGGCTTTCATGGATTTTTAAGTTTTCCTTTGTGACAAGCGGGGCTTCTAATGAAGTACCCCTGTAACTGCAATGTTTTTCTGGTGTGCTGCCCCCAGTAGCCCATATGTCTTTCAGCCGAGTTGTGCATTAAAAAAAAAGTCTAGTTACAGGGTGATTCTTTTACCCTGGAAGTCCATTGTGGAACAGGCCAGTGGCAGCTGTCATTTAGTTTTGGCCCCATCAGGGTTGTATACACTTGCCACTTTAGTAGCCCAGTGCGCCTATGTGGTAGCCATTGGGCCACAAACGTATTTGTTCAGCCCTGCTCCCGGCCATTTTGTTTTTGTCCGTTCCTTTATCTGCGTGAGCCTTGCAGCTCATCAAAAATAACTATTTTGCTGATGTGGGCTCATCTTGAGCCGACCAAAGCAGCCTCCTTCAAACGTCCTCATCTACACCGTAGCAGGCGCATCAGTGCAATGGCACTTTTCACATTTTCACCTCTGTTTCCAGGATGTAAATGTAAAAAATGTAGGAAAGCCTTTGCATGACTGATTTGGTTTGAATTATTAAAAACTTTGCCACTAGAAAACCCGGGCTCAAAGGCTGGAACCTGGACAATGTTACGTTAATTATGTTTTCCCTTGTCTACCAAAAATCGGATAAATTCGAAGTGATTCGGTTAAGTGTACACTATAGAAAAAAACCTCATTGCATATATAATAACAGTATTCATAGTTTATATAATGCACAAGTACAGGCTGAAATGTCCCTTTCCTTGCTGAAGGCGTCATCACTGGTGAGAGCTATGTTTCACGCCTTATATAAAAGTGAACTAAATGGCATATATTGTTTGGTGTGAGAAGTGCTTGAGCACATTATGGGCATTGACTGGATATGGAGTCTATTCACGCACCTGCATGTCCCTTCCACCCCCAGGCCTGGGGATTGCTCTCATAGTGGCTCCCCCTGCTAGCCCAACCACGCCTAGGGCAGAGGGAGGCAGCACACCGTGCGTGCATGTCGGGGCCTGAGACATCAAGCTTGCCCCTCTGTTGCACATACTGGAAAGATAGATTTAGCGCACCTAGGGTGTAAGTCTGCTTGCAGCTCTGGTTCTACACAGTCCCAAACCCCCCACCACAACACTGGGACATGAACAAGATTATTGTGCGATTTTGTCAGCCTTCATCAAGTGCACTAACCGAGGGACCTCACAAATTATTCTGTGGCTTTACCTGCTTACGGTTAGGTGAAAACATGCATGTTGGTACATGTGAAAGGTAATTCTGATGTGTCAGTGACAATGTTATGCCTAGCCAGGTTGTCGCCCAGAGACTGGTGCATGTGATGTTTTTTCTTGTAACGTCACATTGGATGCTTCAAGGCTCTTCCTCACTCGCTCCCCAAGCAAATCTAAAAGTTGCACCCTGTGTACGGTGGCCACGGAATGGGTTTTGCATTTTCAAAAGACCTAAATAAACCTCCAAGCTATAAAAGCTTCAAGAATTGCATCTTGAACTCGCTCCCCTGAAGAACCGACAAGGGTGCACTAACACACACGCCCGAACGTTATCAGTTCACAGAATATGGATTGCTTTTGTGCGGTAAATTGGCCCATTTTTGTATGAAAGCTCTTTATGACCAGGTAGGTTACATTTGAACTGATAGTTAATTTTGTGAAGGAGAACTCTCACGCCATCCGAACAGTTTGCCGATATAAATGGTTGTTGTGCATATCCCACCGGCCTTTTGACACTGTAAATCGTGAGATCTTGTAGGGTAAACTGTCACGTGGGGGGGCCTCCCATCAGGGCTTTTGAGCCTATAGGTGCACTTGCAAACGTAAGACTGTAGCTTTCTGGGGCCTTTTGGATAGCATTGCTACCTATCGTGGCCTTGGGCAGGGTTGCGTATTAGCGCCCTGCCCCTTCAACATCTACATTTCTGATTTGGGCCATTCTTTGTTTCCAGCCACGTTTGTCACTCCCCCTCTGGGTACACTGCGCCCCCATTGTCTAGCATATGCGGATGACTTTGTTCTGTTGGACCAGACTCCTATCGGTCTGCATAGGCTATTAACATTACTCTCCTACTATGCTAAAACTAATAATCTTATAATTAATGCCTGTAAAACCAAAATAATGAGGCTGACAAACTCGAGGAGCAAATTGGATTTCACATGGGAAATGGAGGCTGTGAAGCAATTTATTTAGGAATTCCGTTGATAGGCAATGGGTGCGAAAACCTAATTCATGTTCTAGCTGGTAAAAAGGTATCCCTAGAATGAAATGGCCGAATTCTAAATATGGGCGTTTCTCCCTTACACCAGTCATTAAATTGTATGATGAGGAGCTGAAGCAGACATACAAGAAGCGGGGTGAACTCCCCAATATCTTATTAAATCCACAATGCAAGCTCGATGCTTACGTTTCTGAAGCTGTGTCTTAATCTTTAGCATACTAAAGTTATGTTCCACACCAGAGACGACAAGGAACATCCACCACTCAACTGTCGCCATTGTAACCCCTTGGAGCCTGAGACACTGAAATTACTGCTTATCTCTTGCTCAGATTCATTACATTTGCAAGTGATTTATTTCGGGTGGTTTGTCGCCAATCTTGCTTATGTAGATCGTGTCTCTTTATTGATTCTAGTTTGTTGTGCTCATTCGACCTCTCAAACACTGGCTACCTTAACTTTTTTAAGAGAACACAAATTGTATTATGCATCGTGATATGCATTTTTTTTAATTTAAATCAAGGAAGGTGTTCTAAATGTATTGTTTGGACATGGGGGTGTTTTTATAATCTTTGTTATTATTATGATTCATGTATATTGACTATGCCTGATTCGTTTTGTAAATGGAATGTATTATGTGTATTTGTTATCTAACATGTTAAACTGTTAAACTGTGTATCTTTTTTACCGTTATTTGAAAGGTTTAAATAAACAAAACAAAAGGAAACAAAATAAACTGAAGCTCCGCTAGTGACAAAGCCCGAGCATTACATGTTTTGCCTATTCCTTACTTGAGCCACATGATGGCAGTAAAGTACTATATTTTTATATTGTTTCCAAGTTTGTAAAAACTATTAACTAAAGGCAAAAGGGAAGACCACCCTATAGCAGTTGTCTCAAGAATTATGTTCAAACAAGTGACAGGAAGGTTAAAGCGAAAAGAGATTGTGTGTAATCTGTTTTCCTCAGAGTTTTCCTTTGAAATAGTTCAACAGTTTTTAGTTAAATAATTGTTTTTAAATGATGCTTTAGAACGGTAATTGTTCTTTATGTAGTGTCACTTCTGTGTAGCGGAATGTTCGCTTTCCTTTTATGTTTTTTCACCTTTACAGTGAGTGGCCTATTTATTTGTTGGTCCTATTTTAGTCTTTCTTGTTTCTACGTCTCATGCAGTGGCCTGTATTAGCATGAATTAATATAAATGACAAATTAACAACGAATACATTTAGGAAATGTTAATAGTGTCCCAGAATGTGTTATTTCAGTACCCAGAAACTCTGAAGGGCACGCGCAATGTCTGCAAGGAATGTATTCATAAAACAGGGAGGTTCATGAACAATTAATACTAGCACAGTGAAGTAATCTCGGAGGCTATAGATAAGGGGTAACTATATTTATTTACACCGCCAGTCAGCCCTCTCCAACCGTCTCTCTCTAGCACCTGGAATGCTGACTACGCAGCAACGCGAGCCGGCATTCCAGTGTACATTATGACACATCTCCCCCACTTTGGCCACACCAAAAGGAACTCCCAACAAAACACGTGGCACTGGGCAGTAAACCATGTTGCGAACACAGTAACAAAGATAATACCAACAATGGTTGAACATGTTACAACGATAACGCCCACTAATTATGGAAAGAGAAAATGTCCAATAAAACTATTAACAATTACACACATGAAGAATACGCACACTCACTGTAGTAACCCCACACAGACGCACACCACTACATACAGTGTTACTCACTACCACCCTTTCACACATAATCCCTCATTCTGACTGGAGGCCCACACACCCTCGATGGATGGCCTCTGCTCGCACCCGATGCAGGGGCAACACTTTCCTCAGACGCCACACTCACTCCATCCGCCTGACTGTTTCCAACAGGCACCTCGTTACTACCCCCTCCCAACGTGGTCCGACACACACGCTGTTCCACAGAGAAATCACATAATGCACACTCCAAATCAGAATCGCGCTGAACCGACCGTGCCATGGGTGTACCACTTAGCACGACAACCCTTCTCTTGTTCCACCTTGTACCATCATCAAGAACCGCATATCCTGTCGCTACCCTCACCACCAAACGCGGGTACATGAATGCACTCCTCACTTTGGGGACAAACCTGGGATTTTTCACACAAACCCGATCACCCACTTCAACCCTAATGGTCCTTTTCCCACACTGCTGAACTCTCACACGATCCTGATGTGCCCGCACTCTCTGCAACACCTCAGACATATTCACCTCTGTAATCACACCTCCACCAAGGGCAGCTTTCCTCAACCTTGACCCAGCCTTCCTACTCCTCATCAGTTCAGAGTTTTACCAGTCATCACTGAAGGTGTCCGCCTGCATGCTGTCAAAGCCTCTGAAAGCACCTCCTGCCACGGCAAACCATTGGCTATGGCCAGTTGAATGGCACCCTTCACAAATCCATTCATTTTTTTCCACCAATCCATTGGCACGCGGATTGTACAAAGCAGTCCTATGATGTCTAATGCCATAGTTTCTCAAAAAATCCTGCATTTGCTGGGACACAAATTGCACCACGTTGTCCGTAACCATACTACCTATCAAATATCCTCTTAAGGAAACCAATCACTTTATCCGTAGTCACATTCTCAAAAGCGGCAGCCTCAACCCACCGTGAAGTAAAATCGACCAGCACCACCATAAATCTCAAACCTCCCTCCAAACACTCCATGGGGCCCATAATGTCCAAAGGCACCTTGGACGACACCTCGTTGGGGACATCCACGGGATACACTGGTTGCGGGTGCACCACCCTACTCTTATCACTCACAGCACAAGCCACACACTCCTTCATTACCACCTCCTCATCCATGGCTAGACACCAATATGCCTGCCACAACCTCCTTTTGGTCAAAGACCTACCCAAATGCCCTTCATCCGCCAGCTCCACTAGCCTAGCTCTCACACTCACGGGAGGCACCAACCTCTCCCCTCTCATGATTCCCCATGGTCCCTCCGCCAACTCACTCAAAACCTGCATGTGCCCCTTACCTTCCTACCTACCCTTAACTGCTTCCCAACCTTCCCGCAGACCTTCACTAATCCATGCAAGTTCAGCATCCTTTGCTGATTCCTCCTCCCACTCAATTATCCACCGTGGGAAGCATACACGCCACCTGGGTGCCTTCCTCACTCTCCCCTCCCCCTCTCTTCCGGTACCTCTACAGGCAACCGTGACAAACAATTGCTACCACATTCCTTTTGCCTGGAAGATACTCCACCCTAAAGTTAAATTCTTGTAAGTCCACCATACACCTCGCAATCCTGGTAGACACTGATGCCACATGTAACATATGGAATACCCCACAAAAAAGTCCTAAAGTGCTTAGAAGCCCACACCGCGGCAAACGCCTCTCTCTCAATGACTGTATACCGCATTTCCACCTCCTTGAGAGCCCCAGACGCAAATTCAATCGGCTTACATTCATCATCCTGCCACTGCTCTAAAACCACCCCCATGCCGACATCGCTAGCATCCACTGTAAGTATTGTCTTGTTTTTCTGGTCAAATGACTTCAAAGATGTCTCCCCATCCACATCCTGCTTCAATTGAACAAATTAATCCTGACACTCCCGGGACCATTCAAATCTGGCATTATTATTTAACAAAGCCCACATACACACCGTCTTTTCTGCATACAAATTCTGCGTAGTATTACGTCATTCCCAAAAATGACCTGAGTTGATCCTTATTGACAGGGAAGGAGCCTCCCTCATAACCTTAACCAACTCCTCTCTGGGCTTTACACCATCAGCATCAACCGCCCCAAATACGTCACACTGGGCACCCCTACCTGGCACTTCGCCAACTTCACTGTCAAACCACTCTACGGCAAGATTTGCATGACCCGATGCACCCTCTCATCATGCTCCCTTTTATTCCTACCCCACACCAACATGTCATCTTGGAAGTAACTCACTCCCGGCACACACCCAAACAATTGTTGCATCAAACGCTGAAAAACAGCCGAAGCCGATGCCAAACCAAATGGCATACGACGAAACCTGTATGCCCCAAATGGTGTTACAAATGACATCAATGGTCGCGATTCCACTTATAAATCAATCTGGTGATACCCAAACGACAAATCAAAAGTGGAGAACCACTCTGCGTGTCCCATTGTCGAAGGTAAATCATTGATGTTGGGAAGCGGATGGTGATCAACCCAAATACTGGCATTCAGCTCCGTAAGGTCTACACACATTTTCAATCCACCATCCTGCTTCCGCGCCAACACCACAGGAGATAACCACTCAGAACTCTCAATCTCCTCTATTACCCCCGCCAACTTCAACTTCTCCAATTCTGATTTCAAACTTTCCCTGGCTAAGACAGGAACACCTCTAACTTTGTGTACCTTCGGCACTGCCCCTCTTTTCACCCCCAGTCGCTCCGCAAATACCGTGGAATACTTGTTGTACAAATATTGCGCCAATCTGACCTCATTTGACACTTCCTCGACACTCAACACAGGCACACGCAACACAGACCGTATTTCAATATCCAGGGCCGCCTGCTCCTCCCACCCCAGAACGGTTGCTCCTTTTATTCCGCCATGCATAATTTACCTTCAGTGCTGCGCCCCTTAAATTCAATTCGCACCCATTCATACCCCAAAACCTTTATGGGTGCTTTTCTATACACACTAGGGTTAATGTCAGGAGGTTTGAGAGCAGACACCTCCTTCCCAAAACTCTCTATACACTTCTGGCAAAATCATGGTATACGGGGAACCAGAGTCAACTAACATTTCCAAGCATACGGCATTTACCGTCAATATGTCCCACAGTCCCTTTTTGACCTCCCCACGACTTGCAATATCACCAATTCTCTCATCACACTGCCGTCAAGGGTTCCACTGCACCCCAGAGCTGCCTCATATTCTATCATCCTGACATTCTGTCTTCATTGCGCATTGCCCTCTTCCACATTCATTCTGCACATCCTGGCATAATGTCCTCTCGTCTTACACTGCTTGCAACAACTGCCCAAGCAGGACACTCCTTGGCTCCAGTGGGGTGACTTGACAAACCACATTTTCTACACGCCTCTTTCACCCCACCTCCATAGTTCACTCTACTCGGTCTGTTAGGTTGCCCCTCCATCTTCTCCAACTTCTTCTTGACCTCACTGCTGCCTTACTTGAACAGTGGCAATATCGCTTGAATGCACTCCCCTTGGCTGTGCCTGTCCGTTCTTTCAGTGACAACTTCAACGCTGGCACGTGAATCCTCTATGGCCCTTGCAATCTCTATCACTTTGTCCAGTAGTGGATCTCTTTCTATCCATAGTTTTTTCCTGAATTTGGAATTGCTGGTTTTCATCATGATTTGTTCCCTAATGTACTCCTCCTGCGTACCAGTGAATTTGCATATAGCCAAAAGCACCCGCAGTGCTGTGACATAAGTGTCAATGCCTTCCCCAACTCCTTGTGCGCTCTAGAAGAAATGATACAGCTCAAGTACCACGTTGGGTCTCTTCCCAAACCGCCCTTCCAACTTTTTAAGAGCTGTTTCGTATGCACTCAGTACTCTCTCTCCTTCTCCACCACCTGGCACATACACCTCTGCTCCTGAAAGATGCCTGAAAATTTGGAGTCCTTCGGTCCCAATACAATTTAACAGCGCTGCCACCTTTTCATCGCCGCTGAACTTCATCCCTCCAGCTGCTCTCATGTATACTTTGAAAGCGTCCACCCATAAATCCCATGGAAATCCCTGTGCCGCTCTCTGCTGTTCACCGCAACAGCTCAACAACCGTGAGGCTGTTTCTGCTACCACAGTATGCCTGCTCTCTGCCACTGGCTGCTGCTTGCTGCACATTTTAAATGACATCAGGCGTGTTTGCATTGCCACAGCACTTCCCCCTCCATTATGAATATGATTGCCAGTATTCCCATAAACCTGGATCAACCACAGTGGGTTTGTAGGAAATGTTTCACCAGTAAGCCTGTGCTAACTTGTGTGTACTATGCCTTCTTAATAAAATTCCTTGCACAGTACCTGCATTTGCCTCTGGACGTGGCAAAATTCCGACTTGGCCGCTTCCGGTTCCCAAATTCACTCAATCTCCCTCTCTTTGCTCCTTAATGCTGCTGCCATTGCAAGTAAACAAACTGTTGCCCAGCAAGCAGAGATGGCTGCCGGAGCGTCGACGTAGCTAGGTCCTTTCTTCTAGCTTTAAGCGTTGGCGTTTACTCCTCACTAATGCTGTTTCCGATGTGGCCCAAATCCTCTCCCTGTGCCTTGACACACATAGCTCTTACTTCCTTCTGCGTTTTTGGAATAGGCATACCAGAGATGCTTTCTATCCTTTCTGGTGTCAGTCTTCTTCCCTCCATTCGAAAGGGGGTAGCCCAAGTAGGCCACTTCCTTTCGACAATACTGGAATTTTTTTAATGAAGCTTTGTGTCCATGTGCTTCTAAATGTGTCAACAATGTAACTGTACTCTCTTTGCAAATGTCTTCTGTGTCTGTTGCAATCAGTAAGTCATCAATGTACTGTAACAATACGCAACTTGTTGGTAGCTCTAGCACGTCTGGTTGTTCTTTTAGTGCTCTGCTATAAATACTCAGGCTTTCAGTGTAGCCTTGTGGAATTCGTGTGAATGTAAATGAGCGTCCTCCCAGTGTAAAAGCAAATAAATATCTGCTATCGTGATGTACTGGAATGCTGAAAAACGCATTTATCAAATCTACAACACTAAAATACGATGCAGATGCTGGAATCATAGTCACAATTGGAGTCACATCCGGGACTAATGGAAATTGGGGATCAACAACTTGATTCAATCCATGCAAATCAATTATGAAATGATACAGTATATCATTACCTCCTTTCTTATAAACTGGAAGAATTGGACTATTGCAAGTGCTACCTGAAACGTTTCTTTTAATCAAATCAGAATCAATGCATTTTAATGCCTTCTCCCCTTCCACCGAGATCTTATATTGTGGAATGCGTGGTAATGTAATTCCTTCTTTCAGAACAATTTTTACTAGCTCTACCCTTAAACAACCAACATCGTTATCATTCACTGCCCATATACAAGTTGGTACTTTACTTAATTCAATCGGTAATGGCTTAGACAAAAATTATGATACTGTAGCTTTTTGTGGAGATATTGTCAAATACACTCCATCAGGAGAACAATGAATAACCGCATTCAATTTCTTCAATAAATTTAAACCCAACAAATTTTCGCTGCAATTTTGTGTCAAAAGAAATGGGCAAGACTCAGTGAATGGACCTAGTGTTATAGGTACTGACTGTGACACTGGGCTAATTACTGGTGTACCCTACCGAGACGTTAT
This sequence comes from Ambystoma mexicanum, assembly GCF_040938575.1. Lineage (NCBI taxonomy): Eukaryota > Metazoa > Chordata > Amphibia > Caudata > Ambystomatidae > Ambystoma > Ambystoma mexicanum. Next base: position 170,381,840 of record NC_090924.1, on the reverse strand, counting down.
TTTGCCCTGACAGTGGTATATGTGGAACCTGATGATGGTCAATTGAGCATTTCTGTGCACCTGTGTCCACTAGAAAAGTGTGCTCCCTTTTCCCAACCTTCATTTCTACGTAGGGCCTTTCTGGTCTATGGGAATAGATACTGTTTTCAGCCCCTGTCTTGGGCTGTTCTAGTAAAACAATACATCATCAGATGTAAAGTCGCCAGACTAATATGCATTGGCCTGATTATCGAAAACATTTCTTCCCCCGTGATATTCTGTTGTTGTTGGTTTTGGTTCTGATTCTGATTGTCATTTCCCTGGCTGTTTTGAACCTGCGGTGCTCCTGTGTTTCTATTCTGTCCTTGTGTTCCCTGGCGACCTCTGCCTGTCTTCTCGGGAAATTCCCATTCCGATTCTGTATCTGCGGGCACTGTGCTCACCAATGGCCTTCTTGTCTACAATAGGCACAGTGATTAAGCCCAATTGGACCACCGTGCATGTTTGAAAAATTAGATCTGGTTTGTGTGTTCCCGCCACCTCTGTTATTGTTTTCTACTTGCTGCATTAATACCCTTGTTTTTAAGTTCCCTTTGTCCCTTATTTCTTTCTCCTTCTCTGCATTTACTCTATTCTCATAATATTGGGCCATGTGTAATACTTCACTCTGTGATTTTGCTTGCCATGCACTTTCAGATGTCATTAAAATTTGAATTTTCGGTAATAACCCTCGCACATACTTATCAACAAACAACCTCTTCCCGGGTTCAGTACTGAAATCTTGACCACTAAAATCTGCAAATACTTCTTCAAATCGATTAAAATAATCTGTTGCAGCTTCATCCTTACCCTGTACGCAAGCCATTAATTTATCCCAAACAATTCTTTTCTCAAGTATTAAAATGTTCAATTTCTGTACTATTATTTTTTTTATTATTATTTATTTTGGTTGGCTAAATTAAATTAACCTTTCAAAACAAATTTCTTTATAACACTTTAAATTACAAATCATACAATCACCACTCGACTAGAACACAGAGATACTATGACACCATTCGGTATATCTGTTCTCATACCAACATCCGCCGCTCACTCCACATCATTCTATGTTGACACTGCTGGTCTCACACCCCCAGCAAGGCGTTCTCCTCAGGCCTAATGCCGCCGCAGCCGTTCTCGATAAAACCTGCCTGAACGAACGCATTCTCCTGATCTCTCAACTACCACACCTACCGCTAAGAACAGCTACTACACGGATATCGCACATGCTGCACACATACCTGGTGCACACATGCACCTTTTGACTCTCTCTACTGATCTGAACTTCGGTTCCCAAGGGCGTTCAACCTACCAGCGCCTTCAGACCATACCAATGGTATATAAGGCACAATATAAATGCAAAATAACATAACATATAATAACACCTTCGAAGGGATTGTGTCCTCCGACGTATTCCTCATCTTAGATATCTCCTTCCAGCTCTGCTGACCTCGGAACATTTTTTCTCTCTAGAGGGCGGTGCGCGTCGACGTCCTCCGAGTCGATGTCCCTCGACAGCCGCCGTATCGACGTCGACGTCATCCTGCCTATAAAGGCCACGCGCAGCGTCCGTTGCTCAGTTCTGTTTTTCCGCGCTTACTCAGTGCCTCGGAATACCGTTGCTCAGTTCTTAGTCAGATTAATCCTATTTACCTCGAGTCATTCGATCCGTACTCGATGGCTTCCTCGTCGGAACCGACAACTCCTCGATCCGGCTTCAAAAAATGCCGAGATTGTGGGAAAAAGATGTCGTTGACTGACCCTCACAGAGTTTGTCTGTGGTGTTTGGGAGCTGAACACCATTGTTCGGAATGCGAGGACTGTATGTCCATGACAGCTAAGGCCCTGAAGGAGCGTAGGGGGAAGCTGGAGAAAGGTAAGACTTTTAAAGCTTCTTCTTCGTCGACGAAGTCGAGACACTCGTCTCCTCGTCACCATTCGCGCTCTCGAAGAGGAGACGTCGAAGATCCCCTTCTCCATCTTCCTCTTCCTCTGTTTCGCCAAAAAGAATCCCTTGCCCCACGAAACATAGTTCCCGGGCTGAATGGGAGGAATTCCGCAAAAATATGATGAGCGTCTTCGAGAAAGCGGCCTCGACCCCCTCGAAGACTGCCGAGAGCGATGCTCTGGTCGAAAGACCCGAAGGTCAAAAACGCCGCGAGTCACAGTACCCGGCGAAGGAAACCTCTCGAGCGCGTCTCGAACCCTCGAGTAGGACTATGACCTCCAAACCTTCCTCGAAGGTTCCGTCGACGAGGGTTCCGTCGACGCCGAGGTCGATGTCTTCGACGCCGTTGTCGAAGGGACCTTCGACACACGGGTCTGTCGACTCGACGCCAGCTTCGACACCGGCGTCGACGCCAAGAAAAGTCACGGTTACGACACACCCAGTGACTATCCCCAGGTCCTCGACGTCGATGGCTTCGAGATTGTCGAGTAGAATTCCAATTCTGTCGAGGTCTTCGAGGCCTCCGCCTTTGTTTTCGACGCCACGCTCGAAGCCTTCGACGTCGGCGTCGACGACATCGACGTTTTCGAGACCGATAATGACAAGTTCGGCACCCTCTGCCTTGGAAATGGGATTTACTCCTTTTATGAGTTCAGAACAATTGAGAACTATGTCCTCAATTTTGGAAGAGGGTGAATTGTCTGAACAGGAAGACACATTTGAGTTGCAGGGACCTGTAACCCCAATTAGAGAGGAATTTTCCTCTGAAGAACGCAGGTTAAAGGATCTTCATGATTCCTTACATGAGGCAAGTGGGTTAGACACTTCCCCAGAGGTGGAGTTTGCTAGGCCAGACCCGGGGGAGCATGCTGAAACCCCCTATAGAGCCTTAATGGCCAGGATCACAGAGTTCATGAGGTGGTCTGCACCTTCACAATCTTTCCAACAAGATGACCTCACGGATATTCTTGACAAAGGCCCACAGGAGGATCCTGTGGTGCCTTTTCATAAAGCTCTTCAGAGGAAGATCATGACAAACTGGGAAACCCCAGATGTAGTACCAGCAGTAAATAAAAAACTGTCTACAAAGTACAGGGTATCTTCTACAGACCCGGAGTTTTTGTCTAAACACCCATCCCCAGAAAGTCTGGTGGTACAGGCAGCATCCTCTACCGATGTCAAGACGGCTTATCCTACCGTCCCACAGGACAGGGACGATAAAAAATATGATGCTATGGCAAAGGAAGTCTTTTCAGCATGTAGCATGGCGTTAAAATATGTTAATGCTACTTGCACCCTTGCTAGGTTCAGCCATACACTTTGGGAGTGTGCTTCTACAGCGGCTGACTGCATCCCGGAGGGAGAAGAAAGGGATGCGTTCCTGAATATTATACAGGACGGTAAAGACGCTATGTGCGAATCCCTCCAGACGGGCATTGATTCGGCTGACAGTATCAGCAGAGCAATGGCGGCAAGTACATCAACCAGGAGATTCGCTTGGTTGAGAAAGTCTGGTTTTGCCCCAGATGTGCAAGCCAGGCTCTTGAACATGCCATTCGATGGCTCTTCTTTGTTCGGGAAAAAGGCGGATGACAGTTTAGAGAAACTGCAAACTTCAAAAGCAGCAGCAAAATCCCTAGGAGCTGCAATCCGTCAGACTCCTTTTCGTCCCACAGGAACCTCTGCGAGGGGCAAGTCCTTTCGCTTCTACTCCGCATTCGGAAGAGGTAGAGGACGACCGGCTCAAAGGGGACAAAGAAGAACTACCCGAGGTGGACGGGGTAGATCTTCAAAAGCCGCAGCAACAGCAGGTGCCTCTTTACCATCGGCATCTGCATCAGCCGCCCCAAAACCACTCTGAGGACTTCCCTCACAGGACACCTGTAGGAGGCAGGTTGACTCAACATCTGGCGGTATGGCAGGCTATCACGTCAGATGCTTGGGCATTGGAAACAGTTGCCCAAGGTTACTGCCTGCCTTTCCTACGTATACCTCAGAGTCATCCACCGGGGATCAGCTCTCAGAAAGCTCCAGATCCGCTCCTCTTGCAGGAAATTTTGGACCTGCTAGAGAAAGGTGCCATAGAACCGGTACCTGTAGCGGAGAGGAACAAGGGCTGGTACTCCCCTTACTTTCTCATTCCAAAGAAAGACGGAGGACTGAGACCCATCTTGGACTTGCGAGAATTGAAGAAATTCCTCAGAAAAGACAAATTCAAGATGGTCACTCTTTCTCAGATCCTCCAGGCCCTTCAGTTCCAGGACTGGTTGGTATCTCTGGACCTTCAGGACGCTTATTTCCATGTGCCTATCCATCTGAAACACAGGAAATACCTGAGGTTCGCAATTGGCAACTCTCACTATCAATTTCGAGTGCTGCCATTTGGGCTGACCTCCGCCCCGAGGGTCTTCACCAAGTTAATGTCGGTAGTGGCTGCAAGTCTAAGGAGGGAAGGGATTCACGTCTACCCCTACCTGGACGATTGGTTGATCAGGGCTGTTTCTCCGGAACAAGCTCAGATCCAGCTAAATCACGTGTGCCACTTCCTTCACAGACTGGGCTTCTCCCTCAATTTAAAGAAGTCACAAATGATACCATCGCAGAGACTCCAGTTCATAGGAGCGATCCTGGACACTTCCCTGGGAAAAGCCTCGCCACCAGAAGTGAGGGCTCAAGATATTCTACAGATGGTTACCAAGTTCCAACATGCCCAACGTCTCCCAGCCTTCGACTTTTTGAGGTTGCTAGGCCTCATGGCATCCTGCATTTTCCAAGTGCCAGAGGCTCGCCTGAGAATGAGATCCCTCCAGTGGGCACTGAGGACTCAGTGGTCACAATTCTCAGGGAGAATGACAGATCTTCTTCAGGTTCCCGGCAGGGTGGCTCGAGACCTTCAGTGGTGGGCGTGTCAGGAGAACATTCTGAAAGGAGAACAGTTTTGGCAACCCTGGCCGGAGATAACAGTAGTCACGGATGCCTCACTCACGGGGTGGGGAGCCCACGCCAACGACTTGACCATCAGCGGTCGTTGGTCTCCATCGGATTCCAGACAACAGATCAACCTGTTAGAGCTGAGAGCCATCAGACTTGCGCTGAAGGCGTTCCTGCCAGCTGTACAAGGGAAGAACGTCCTGATAATGACGGACAACACTGTGGCCATGCATTACCTCAACAAAAGAGGAGGCGTAGGATCACTACCCCTGTGCAGAGAGGCGATGCAGCTCTGGTTTTGGGCAATCCAAGAAGGAATCTCTCTATCGGCAGTTCACCTAGCCGGAGAGAAGAACTTGACAGCGGACGCTCTGAGCAGGCAGAACACAGTCTCCCACGAGTGGGAGCTAGCTCAGGAAGTCCTTCAAGAGATCTTCGCCCTTTGGGGAACCCCTCAGGTAGATCTGTTCGCCACCAGCCTAAACAGGAAATGCGACCTGTTCTGCTCAAGGGAATTTCCCCCGAGAGGAGCTCTGGGAGACGCGTTCATAGTGGACTGGGAGTTTCCGCTTCTGTACGCGTTCCCACCGGTCCCTGTCATTCCTCAAATGATCAGGAGGTTGAGAAGATTCCGGCAAACCATGATCTTAATTGCCCCGGATTGGGCCAGGAGAACGTGGTACCCGGACCTTCTAGACTTGTCCATCTGCCCTCCAATTCGACTTCCACTCAGAGAGAACCTACTCTCACAGAAGGGAGGTGAGGTTCTCCATCCAGACCTCAAAACCCTCAACCTTCACGCTTGGCTTCTGAAAGGCTGAGGTACAAGGATTGGGACCTCCCTGATGATGTTATGGAGGTGTTGCTTTCGGCAAGGAGGCCAGCAACAAAGTCTTTATACCGCTGCCGTTGGAACAGATTTTGCAGCTGGTGTAGAGAACAGAATATCGACCCTTTTTCATGTGGTACACCAATGGTTTTGTCGTTCCTACTATATTTGGCAAATTCAGGCCTTCAAGTTGGCACCATTAAGGGCTATCTCGCAGCGCTATCCATCTTTAAGCGTACTGCGGAAGAACCATCCTATTTCAAATTACCCTTGGTAATACAGTTTCTAAAGGGGTTAACCAATGTTTATCCCCCAAGACCATTCCAAGTTCCCCTATGGGATTTAAACTTAGTACTAACTTTCCTGATGGGTACACCTTTCGAACCTCTCCATTCTTGTTCGTTAAGATTCCTTACTCTTAAAACTGTTTTATTAATAGCACTTACATCTGCTAGAAGGGTGAGCGAATTACAAGCTCTTTCTTGTAAACCCCCTCACACAATATTTCACAAAGACAAAGTTGTCCTGCAAGTGAAGCCTAATTTCCTCCCAAAGGTGGTTTCTGAATTCCATATCACTCAGAAGATTACCCTACTATCTTTCTATCCTCCTCCTCACCCGGGGAAAGAGAAAGAGAGGTTACACAGGCTAGACCCTAGGAGGGCTTTAAGTTTTTACATCAGTAGACTAGCCAGGATAAGACAGGCAGACCAGCTGTTTGTAGGTTACGCAGGTCACAAGCTGGGGTTACCAATAACTAAGCAGACCATTTCCAGATGGATCATTCTAGCCATTCTGGAATGTTATAAACTGGCAGGGAAAGAGCCCCCTTAAAACCTTAGGGCTCATTCGACCAGAGGTATTGCAGCTTCATCGGCCCTCAAAAGAGGCGTGCCGGTTAAAGACATATGTGCGGCCGCTACATGGTCGTCTGTCCATGCCTTTACACGTTTTTACAATTTGGATTCCTCCTCCAGTCAAGAGACTAGGTTTGGAAGGGCTGTACTGCATTCTATTCATCAATAGAAGACAGCGTGAAGTCAGTACTCCCTCCTCCGATAATAGAATACTGCTATGGGAGCCTATCTAAGATGAGGAATACGTCGGAGGACACAATCCCTTCGAAGAACAAGTTACTTCTTACCTTGTAACGTTCTTTCGACGGGATGTTCCTTCGACGTATTCCTCATCGACCCTCCCATCCATCCCCGCAGTTCTACTTCGCTTGTTGTTGCAGCTTACGCTCCTTCAGGGTGATTAGTTTAGTCCAGAAAGTATTATTGTGGGCTACAAAACGGAACTGAGCAACGGACGCTGCGCGCGGCCTTTATAGGCAGGATGACGTCGACTCGGAGGACGTCGACGCGCAGCGCCCTCTAGAGAGAAAAATGTTTCCGAGGCCAGCAGAGCTGGAAGGAGATATCTAAGATGAGGAATACGTCGGAGGAACATCCCGTCGAAAGAACGTTACAAGGTAAGAAGTAACTTGTTCTTCTGTACTATTCGCACTGGTAAAGCCAACATGACCGGCAGCAGTTTCTCACCAGCTTTTCTGTCTGCATCAATTCTAATCAAATTTTACCATGTATCACCCAAAATATGTGTCATCTATATTCCTAATCTGTTTCTATATGTCCACAGGAAGAATCGCGGGGAATAATAGATCAATATCACTCATTGTAAAAACGGAGGAATTCAAAACAGACTCCATTTTTCTAAGATCAGGGATCATCTTCTTAATATTATTTGCCTCCTGTCTAGAAAAAGGGACATGTACGAACTGTGCTGTATAATGGGCTTCTATTACGAGCGGTGGATTTCCATCAACGGCAGCAACCTCCTACTTTCGGGACAAACGTAGGTGCACTTCTCTCATAGGCAATTGTAAACTAGGTGTTTCGTCATCTGTTAGTTTGCTAAACAATAAAGCTAAATCAAGAGAAAAGGCACCCATTCCAGTTTCAGGCAAAAATGCTCTTTTGTATATTGTCATCAAATCAGGGGGACAACATCATTTTTTTCTCAAACACTCATCTTGCAAATACTCAACCATTACCTGCAATACCTTCCTCTGCATCTCTGGTGTATACTGACTAAACGTATCATGCACTTCTATTGGGGAAATGGTGACATCCGTAATCCACTTAAGCGCTTCTCGCGTACACATTTTCATCTCTTCACTAATAGGTTTTAACGGCGGCAAAAATCACTGCTGGACATAATGCACTACCTGCTGTTTCCCTCTTTTCATTCAATTGATCAAGCTCGTCTTGCGTAGCAGTACTGATTTTAAGTGTTCTATACGTGCCAATTCAAAAGTTCCATCGTTCGGCCACTGCAAGTCTGATACATGTCTGGTCTGCTTATGCCAAATTGTGTTAAACATTATTGCCCCTACTCCATACTTCACATACATTTCAAATGCTGGCGACCCTACGAGTGGAGCGACCTGGCCAGTTTCCAAAGATTGTCTACCGCAGTGGAAAAATCCCACTAGGCAGGAAGACAATCTTGCAGGCATAATTGATTCTTACTCGTTTCTTACCCTGGGCATTTGATCTTGCAAGAGCAACACTCAATCAATATCAGGGCAATTAAGAATCGGGGCACGACTCACCTGATCAATCAGTTTGTCACTCAAGTCACAATTGGTCCGTCTACAGACTCAACCAAGAATGGTTGTGACTGCGTATCTGACTGAATCTGCCTCGTTTCGGGACCCTCGCCTTGATGCTCTCTGGACGCTGCTCGTCGATCAAGGACCGGCTGTGTACAGATCTGCAAAGGAGTCTCATCCCTTTTACAGGGGCTACCCGAACACCTTTCGATCCCGGCTCAACAGCTTTGTCCTCGATTCGTTTTTGCCTTCTTCAAACTTAACGTATACGATGGAGCAAAAGGGGGAGGGTCCCATTCAGTGGTTGCTCTTACTAAAGAGGTGAGAATCCCAGTGACCATCTTGCATTGCATAAACACATATTACATAAATGATCAGAATAGTGAGAAAAAGAGCTAAGAATTGTTTGTGGGACTGCCGGACTGATCAGTGGCAGATGTTCAGTGCGACTACCTTTTTGCAACAATAAAAAATGTTTTGTTTGACAAGAAGAGATTATCTACAGCCAGAGTCTAACTTTAAAATGGTCATGTACAGTCTATAAAGAGGCCATTCCAAAGATCAAGAAATCTTTCTTCTCAACTCAGATCTCCCAAGTTGAGCAATCATTGAAAAGAATTGTTCACAATAATGCAGCACCTTGGCAATATTGTTCTGTTTCCCGTCCAACCATTAGAACCCTGGTGCAACGAAATCCAATATGCTTTCATCAAGAAAAGAACAAAACTAGAGGTTGTAGAAATAAGAATTATGCCCTGATTTGTTGTATATTTTAGCCATGCTTGGGTTTGAGCAAAATCTCAAGCCGTGTTGCCGTTAGGCATGATGGCATGTATTCATGCAGTGAGCGCATAGGAACAGATGTGAACTGATTTTCTTGTTCAGTTTGGATATCTGGCCTTTGTTCCAAAACAACCGATTAGTTTGGCTCAAATAGGTACACTACAACATTACTTTTGGGCTGTACTCCAATGGTCTGATATGTGTTCCAATTGTTCAGTTTGTTTTAGTAAATAGTTCTAAATGTACCCTTTAACAATAAAAAAGTCCTTAAAGACTACAAGGCAAAGGGCAGACGTGGGAGAGGTTGTTGAAAGGGGTTAGAGATAATTTAGCTCCGAGCTAAGAAGATGATTTGTCTTCTGACCTTGAGTAAACAATGGGTCTGATGATCTAAAAGGCTGGCTTCCGATGGGGGCAGTGAGATCTGTTCATGATTCTAGATGAGGCAAGGCTGAAGGCTGGAGGCAGACAGAGCTGAAAGTACCCAACCCAGGAGCTGGAACCACTCTCTCCATGAAAGCCTATGGAGAGGGTAGGGGGCCATCCCACTTATTTTCAGCTTGGATTTTGAAGCATCTGAAATTGCATTTTTGGGCTCAATAGTCTCAAAAAGTCTTTCATTCTGCTTTTTGAGAAGAACTATTTTTGACTGAGCTACATAGAGAAGCAATCCTGCCTATGACAATCAGCTCACTACCCATGGATAGATTTTATTCATAATTGGCTGTTTGGATCATGGCCATGACCATTTAAAATTAAATATTTTAAGGCGTTTTTACCTTTTTTATTGCTTTTACTAAGAGCATGATGATTTTGATAGTTGGTTTTTGCAATTGGATATGATATTTTTGATGTTTTCTTGGATTGTGCAGATCACAAGCCTTCATCCAGGCACCCAGCCTTCAGCATCATCTCCCTACCCTCCGAAGACAGTTGTGAGTATGAGGGCCTGTTTTACCCATTTTTAATATCACATTGGGAAACAGGAGAGGTATTGAGAAGGCAGTTCATTTCATGAGATTGTGTTGCAAGAACTAATGTGGTAGTCATTTACTTTTAAAGTGGCTATTATGCTCCTTAGATGGTTGACTGATCTTGAATAGACATAGAGGCCATGATAATTAGAACTGGTGTCCCAACCATCATGTGCTCAACAAAACATTATTGGATGCTCAAAGAACTTCAACAAAGGTTTAATAATAATAGCTAACAACAGTTCAATTAATTCTATAATTTATCAAGGCTATTCTTACTGTCTACTTAAGGGTTAACAGTCTTTTAAACTACTGACCCATGCAAGGTTCAAATAACCATGTAGACCCACTAGATGGCCACGTTGGTTCAAAACAAAAAATCGGATACAATATTCTTGGTACACCCTCTTTTGGCGCCACAGTTTCGCCACGTGGCAGTTCGGCGTGGCCAGTTCGCTGCAGCGGGCGATTTGGTGCGCGCATTTTGCCTCAGGAGCCTTTCTGGCTCGGGCGATTTGGTGCAAGGGACGTTTGGACGTGGCTGACATTGCAGCCACATCTAAACTCCCTCACGCCAAATGCAAAAGCATAATTCGTGGCAAATGCAGCAGGAACCGGCCGTGCCAATACGTCCTGCTCTGACAGGCAGTGTCAGATCAGCCACCCTTGAGAGAGGCAGCAGGGGCACCTTGGAGCCAGCAGCACCCACAGTTTATAATAGCTGTGGAGCCCGCACACCCACTGCCAGCATGTCCACCATGCAAGTCGTGTACCACCACAAGCTGCACAACTAAATCATAAACTCTCTGTCTCCCAAGGAGGACTTGCCTGCTGATAGGCCTGTGCTTTATTTAATGTGAGGCGCACGGTGCATGCGTGTTGTTTTACAGAGGTGCACATGTTGCTGTTTTTTCCAATCAACTTAACTAATTCAATCGATCTCAGAGGGATGAAAGGCTGAGTCGACACTGTAGGGAGCCAAAGCCGTCAAGTGCAGTGTGTGCACACTTCTGCAGCAGGCGCAATAACCACCTGGTCTGCCTTACAGTATCTATCTTATACACTTTACTGCTACTTTGGTACAGCCACGTTTTCAGAGATGGCTCTGGATTGTGAGCCCTGTTTGTGATAATGCAGGATTTAAGGTGACACACAGTGCGCTTTCAAGTTTACGACTTCCTCTCAGTAATTGCAAACAGCAGAGCGGATAAGGGGCAGCGTGCAATGCCTGGAGACTCCTGTTTCGAGTTAGTGATTGTCACTCCAAGGCAGTAGATCCAAGACTGTAGTGGGGTGTTCTTTTTTTAATATATATATGTATAGAAAGAGATATGGGAAATTTGGCTCCGGTAAAGTGGCCTGTTTTCAAAGTGGTATGTAACAGCTCGGTGTGTTGTGCGTCTGATGCAGAGATCCATGTGTTGTATAATGCGAAAGCTGCAAACTTTTGAGATTTTCATCAAATGCTTTGCAGGTTTGATTGGGGCATTATGCTGTATGTAAACACGTTCTATGTAGCACATCTTGGTGGCCCGAACCCCGACTTCGGCCTGGGCAGCTCTGCACTTGAGAATACGAACTAGCAACGCAGGGCAAGCGCACAGCCAGCAAAGGGGTGCTGGTGCGTCGGCGCAGCTGCTGACATAGCCAAAGGGGTTAGCGCGCCTACTGTTGAGCTCTGCGTGCAGCCTGGAGGCTAAGCCAACTGTTCCAGAAAAGAAATTGTTGGTAAAATGACAACCGTGTCGTTCTGTTTTAAAATTCTGGAACACGAGCAGCCCACATGAGATTTCAATTTGAGGTCAAATAGTGTTAGTATCACATGTTCTCAACCTCTGAAAGATGAGCAATGCTTGCTTGGGGTCTGTGCAGCTCTCGCTCAACCTAGCAGGCTACCTTATCGGCTCTTGCAGCGTAAACTTTTCGGTACAGCATTAAACTTGTCCGAGATCACAACTGGCGTTGGGAGAGTGCGTTGAACCGAGCTTCCAATTAGTTGGCTTGAGTTACAACATTGGCTGGTGGAACTTTTCATATTTTATGAGAGGCAGGGAGGGTGGGGGCATGTCGGCAAAACAACTGTGTTGTTATTGCCAATTACTTCCCTTGACAGGCACGCTCCCTGGCCTTTGTCCCGAATAGCAGGCCCAGAAATAAACAAAAGGCACTGACGCAGACTTTGCTTAAATGTGTCTCGTGTACTGTGTTCTACTCTGACGCTAACTGCTGAAGATTTCGTGCCAGAACATACCGGCAGCGAAACGTTCCAGTGCCTAACTGGCCGTGCCAAAATGCCTGTTGCGCCAAATCGGTCGCGTCGTATCAGCTTGCGCCGAACTGGCTGCGTCAATACGTCCTGCTCCGAATATTCTGGCACCGTAGCTTCTAATTTCCTATGTGATTGCAAGTAAATTACTTCAATAAGCTGAGTATGTTAAGCTCAGTCATGCCCCATTGGGCCTTGCAGGACGTTGGAATATTAATATTCTGGCACCAATACGTACTCACAACACTGTAGTTGTGAGTGGGTATTGGTGGCAGAATAATTGATTAGAGTGGTGTGAACCAATGTGGCCATCTAGTGGCTCTATATGGTTATTTGAATCTTGTATGGTTCAGAAGTTTATAAGAACTTGAACCCTTAGTGGACAGTAACATTAGCCTTGATAAAGACCTGGGTAAAGGTCAAAACATGTGTTAGCTGTAGCGTTTATTAGACTGTAGTGCTTATTCATGCTTTATACAATAAAATGCAACCAACATAAATGAATTCTAGAATTAATTGAACTGTTTTCAGCCATTTGGCTAAATGTTTACAACTTTTGTTGAAGTTATTTCAGTACCCGATCATGTTTCGTTGAGTGCATGATGGTTGGGACACCAGTTCTAATCATTCAATTTTTGTGACATTGGGCAATGTCGCAACTTTTCCCAGACCACTGCGTGTTAATCGAATCTTCACGAGATCGTGGGTTACCTCTGCTTCCTGTAGACCGTGGAGTTGAGGTTGCCAGAATGTCGATGTATGATGGCCGATGAATGGGTAACGCGAGAAATTAGCCCAATCCCCTCCTGACGATATAAGACAGGACGGCACTGGACCAACTCCCAACGCCACGGGTGGCTCTTCTCAGAATTTGCGTGACGTCGGGACAGTGTTTCCACTGGCTGAGAAGGCTTGAAGAAATCACCGATGATAACAGGGCTGAACTCAGGAACTTCCAGAAGGCAGCAAGGCACAGGTACCGGCAGGGCACAAGACAGGCAAAGGAAGGCAAACTGCAAGAAAAGGCAGTACTGACAAGAGAGACCCCACTACAACTAGGAACCCAGACTGGACCTACTCTACCCTAAACCAGGGATAGGCAAGGTATCAGAAATAAAGAGTAGGAGGACCAGGAAGCAAGATGGGAATAAGGAGATGAGGCAGGACTTGGCAGAAAAGGTTAGAACAGGGAACTGGAGGGCTGGAAAACAAGCGCCAGGACTCCAGCAGCGCATACACAGTAACAACCGCGTTGAGACGCGTTGTCCCTGTGTATGCGGTGCCCTTTTATGGCCCGGGGTCAAAGCGAGGCTTGGAACGCATGTTCCGACACTGCGCATGCGCGGGACGTCGAATACTGACGATCCGCGCATGCGCAGATCCTCGCAAGATGGCGGCATCCATGGCGCCCATCCGAACCGCGGGTCGGCGTGAGGAGAGCCGCCACCGCGGGTACAGTCTCCATGAAGGAGGAGATCGCTGCGGCCGTGGACCAGGGACCCCAGGACAGGTAAGTGGCGCCCGCGAGCGAGTGCGCGGCGTGACACCATACCCCCTCCCGGACAACCCCGGAGCACCGGGTTTCCAAGGGTAGCGGAGATAGAAGTCCCGAACCAGGCGCGGTGCATGCACGAAGGAGCGCGGTTCCCAAGTACGGTCACAAGCAGGATAATCCTTCCAGCTGACCAGAAGCTGCAGAGCACCTCGCCAAATCCGTGAATCACATATCTCCTGCACCTCAAATTCAGGGACCCCCCGAACCAAGACCGGGGCAGGACTGGAACAGGTACGACCCATAACATCGGGCACGTAGGGCTTCAAAAGGGAAACATGAAAGACAGGATGGATCCTCCAAGAGCGAGGTAAAGACAAACGAAAGGCAACAGACGAAATACGCCCTGTGATGCGAAAGGGACCAAAAAAGCGGGGGGCTAGTTTCACAGGTAAGTTGCGTACCGGTAGATTCTTGGAGGACAGCCAAACCATGTCCCCAACATGAAGGACAGGCTCAGGGCTCCGTCTCTTGTCAGCCTGCTCCTTCATATGTGCTTGTGCCGCTGCGGGTCGGCGTGAGGAGAGACGCCACCGCGGGTACAGTCTCCATGAAGGAGGAGATCGCTGCGGCCGTGGACCAGGGACCCCAGGACAGGTAAGTGGCGCCCGCGAGCGAGCGCGCGGCGTGACACTGCGGCTGACAGCAACATAAATCTATACACAATTACTTTTGTGTGGCCGAGCCACTTGCACCTTTAGGAAGCCCAGTTCATACTCACTGACTGGGTAGCTGCATATTCATTTAAAACATTTTGCATATTGATTCTGTTAAGTGTAGTTACAATAATAGTAGCAATGTTTCTGTATTACTTATTTCTCATTATAAAAAGAATTACACTATAAAGGTTGGCGTGAGAAGCATTGGAGCATATGTATTAAGTGTGGGGTATCTATTTGAGATACTGTATAGTGACATATTGTGCATGGTGCATGTTTTGATAAGAAATGAGTTAGAAGGTGGCGCTGTGGAGCAGCCCAAGATGGCTGCTTAGCCTTCGAGCTCCGTGTGGGCCTGGCGGACATCTGCCTTCATCTGCGACCAACGGGGTACAATCAACCCACATCTTGGCCGGGCTGCTGCCCTACATCGCCGTACTGCAGCCTGCGAAATTCCGACTTCTCTCGGTGTCGGGAAGCCTCTGGACGAGTCCCCTGCTGTGGCGGCCCACGGCCTCGCAGGGGCCGCGGCATCGGCGTCCGCCAGTTTCCTGCTTCCTCCTCTGGGCGGCCTGCCGAGTTTTGCGACGCGGGACGGGGCGCTGCCCCTGAGCACATCGCCCGCCTGTTTGTGACCCCCGCTGGGCTGGCGGAGGCCCGATCGGGGCTTGGAGCTGTGGGGCGGGCTGCGGTTGCCCCCCTGCGCGGATCGCGCTGTCGGCGGCCACCGGGACTGCCCGTTGCCCTCCGCCGCCGGCCCGTGTGACCTGGTGCCGTGGCGGGCCCTGGGCGGAGGCTGATCGCCTGAGGGCCCCACTCGCCTTTCCCGGTGTCCTGCCGGGCTGTCTTGGGCCCGATCCGGGCTGTGCGGCTGGGCGACTGGCTGCGGTTGCCCCCCCTGGGCGAAACGCTGCATCTGCAGCTCGCTGCTGGCCCTCTGCCCGACTGTGGCCCCCACTGTTGACCTGTGGAGACTGGCTCGCTGCCATATCGAGGTGTGGTGCGGGGGGTGAGTTTCGCTCTGGGCTACGGTGATACCCACAACCCTTTCATCACGCTGCTGGCTTGCTGACTGCCGGGGGCCCCTGGGCCTGCTACGCCCCCCGGGGTACTCGCCACGAGGATACACACCAGGCCCGCGCCCCTGGCGCCCATCCCTTCTCCTCAGCTACGCAACATCACACACGCTGGGCGCCTGGTCCCCGCTTTGATACCGCACAGTAACTGTGGAGTGGCTGCTGCCCTCATCTGCACTGGGTGTCCCCCCCGGTGGTGCTGCCCCTACGGTAATCCTTATCTCTACTGACACTTGCTTCCACCACTGCTGGGGATAAACTGACGCCTCTACCTTGCCACATTGCCCTTGGGACTGCGCTCTGTCTCTCAGTGACCAGATCCTTGCTCAGCGCTACTCCTTCACTTGAATCCACAATGCCTAACAAGACCAGGGGGTCTTCCAGGGGGGGAGCCATGGATAGATTCGCCAGGGCTGTCCCGAGGGGAGAGGAGGATCATGAATCGCCCATGCAGGAGGAGCGGGTAGCGGACCACCTTCCCATTGTCTCTCCCCCTGATCTGTCTACACTCATGGAATCGATGGCCAAAAACTTTGCTTCCTTTCACGAGAAGCTGGACGACATCAACGCCAATGTCGCCTCATTAAAAAAAACGGGTGGATCAGGCGGGGACCAGAATCACTGAGGCTGAGAATCGGATATCAGCAAATGAGGATGAAATACATGTGCTGCAGAACACTGTTGCCTCCCTGTCGCGTGATATGCGTAGTGTGAGAGCGAAGTGCGACGACCTCGAATCCCGCTCTCGCAGAAATAATCTACGAATTATCGGAGTCCCTGAAAATGCCCTTAAGGGGCGCATGGAAGATGCAGTGGAAACCCTGCTCAAGGACCTGCTGGGTAACCCGGCCCTGTCGCCATACTTCACTGTTGAGCGTGCTCACCGTGCTCTATCACCAAGGCCCAAACCGGGTGATATCCCCAGGCCCATAATAGCCAGAATCCTCAATTATCGGGACAGGGACCTTATCCTTCGTCTGTCGCGGGAGAAGGGAGACCTGCGCCTTGACTCACATACTATAAGGATTTTTCCGGACTTCTCAATAGCGGTGCAGCAGGAGAGGCGCCAGTTCATTGGAGTCAAGAAGCTACTTAGAGAGCGGAATGTTCCCTACGCCATTCTTTTCCCGGCACGCCTTAAGATTACCCATAATGGCAAACTGTATTTCTTCACTGTTCCGGAGGAGGCGGTGAAATTCATTGAGGTACACCTTCCACTTCCCAACCCAGCGGGAGCCCATGCCGAGGCCGAGTGATCCAGAGTCACTACCCGGAACCCACTTATCGATCCAGTGAATTCGAGACTCGGAACGTGTTTATGGCAACAACGTATTGTACACCCAACGATCCAAGCTCCTCTGGCGTCTGATGGGGCTGAGACTAGACCTGTCTGTGGTCAACAGCGCTCTCCCTTCCCTACGGGGCGCTGTGCCGGCCATGTCCCCTAGTTACTTATTGGTCTTGTCTCGCCCGCAGCGTTCAGCTAGGTATGGAGACCTATCTGGAGATCCGCCCGTAGCAGAACTTACATCCGGCGGCAAATGCTGCCCTACATGTCACTCTAAGAGCCGCCCACACGGCAACAGCACACCTACTTGCGATTGTAATGTTTATGTTTTGTTGGTTGTCACTGCTTATTTGCCCCTGTTGGGCTTTGAATGGGGCGTATACTGGTTGGATTGCGCCCTCCGACCTCTGCTTCTTAGGGAGAGTCGGGTTTATTGATGACACCGGCACAGGGGGGTGGGGGACATACACTGCAAGTTGGGGGTGGGCAGTGAGGGAGGGGGGTGGCACTGTTGGGGTTTTGAGAAATGTTATAGGAAAAGGCAGAGGCGGACCGGCAGACCGCATCACGTCGGGTCCTCTACACCCGAGAAGGCTTAATCTCACATCTGAACTGCGGCGACAGTGGTGGGAGGGCTACCCCTGTGAGGGCTCTCCTCACTTAGGAGGTGGACTCCGGCTGCGACTGTGGGATGTACCTTAGGCATCTGAAATGTCCACAATAGTAATGTCCTGGAATGTCCGGGGTTTAAGCAACTACACCAAAACGCGCAGGATCGTGGCCTATGCCAACAGGCACGGCTGTAAGATTCTGCTTTTGCAGGAAACACACTGTAAAGGCAGGCTGGCCAGGTGCATGGCACCCTCTTGGGGTCCCCACAGATATTCTACCGCTTACTCGACCCGCGCCAGAGGGGTGTTAACGATGATCCACAGATCACTCAAGTTCGTGCTTCATAAGAGCTACATTGACCCAGAGGGGAGGTATGTCATCCTTCACTGCGCAATAGCCAACAGGGAATATCTGCTAGTTAACACATATGGCCCTAATGTGGACTCTCCCGACTTTATTGACCAGGTGGCCTCCATACTGCTGGGATGCATCGGGGTGCAGATCATCTGGGGGGGGACATGAACTTCATATTAGACACCACATTAGACAGAACAGGCTCGGCCCCCAGGCTCCTTTCCAATGCGGCCCGCAAGCTCCTTGCACACATCACGACCCTTGACATTCAAGACCCATGGCGGGTAATGCACCCGCAGACGCGTGAATATACTCACTATTCCTCTGTGCATGATAGCTCTTCTAGAAGTGACATGTTCTTCCTGTCCAGTACCTTGCTGGGGAGGGTGGTGGAAACTCAGATACTGGCGTGTACCCTATCGGACCATTCACAGGTCCGATTATCTCTGGACTTGGGTGGGCCCCCCCATTTCGAGCTTAACACGCCCCAGGCTACATCTACGGGGGTCCGGTGGGAGGCTTTCAAAGTCTTCATCAGAGGAATGTCTATTGCTAGGGAGGCGGGAGTCCTCAAAGCCATTAGGGCTGCCCTTGCTCGCTCTGAAACCAAGCTGCGTGAACTTGAGAGTGCCCATCCTGCATCTGTTGACCCTGCCATCCTGTCCCGGATCAGCGAGGAACTCCAATTCTTTAACGAACAAGCTACAAGGGAAGTTCACTACTTTAGTCGCCCGCAGGCTGCCCTTAAATATGGGGAGGGAGACAGGCCCGGCAGGACACTGGCGGCATTGGCAAGGGGCGAGTGGGGCCAAGCTCAGATCTCTTGTATCAAGGACCCCCAGGGGTCGGAACTGTGGTCTGATCAACGTATTTTGGAGGTCTTCACGGACTTCTATTCAGAACTGTACACCCAACCCCCCGAGCACAGTAAGGTCCAAATGCGCAACCTCCTCCAGCAGATCCCTACGACTATTGTCTCTCCCGCAACCAGAGACCAATTGGATTCCCCCATCCGTTTGGATGAAATAGTTGAGGCTATATCTAAATTCCCTAAAGGAAAAGCACCTGGTCCGGACGGGCTGACGGCCGAGTTTTATCAGGAGCACGTGGCCATTCTGGCCCCCAAGCTGCTGGAGGTTTGGAGCGAGTCACTTCGGCTGGGTACCCTTCCCCCATCGTTGCGTGAGGCTGTCATCACTGTCCTGCTTAAACCTGGTAAACCTGCTGATGAGTGCGGATCATACAGGCCCCTCTCCCTAATGAACTTGGACACCAAAATCTTTGCCAAAGTGATTGCTAATCGCTTCCTCCCGGTCATGTCGTACATGGTCCATGATGATCAGTCGGGGTTCGTCCCCGGGAGGTCAACATCACACAATATAAGAAGGCTGCTTAATGTAATGTCACGCATTGACCGGGGGGTGAGTGCGGTTGCGGTCACACTAGATGCTCAGAAGGCGTTTGACATGGTGTCTTGGAAATATATTTGGTTGGTTTTGGAGAATATGGGTATAGGGCCCAACATGATAGCATACATTTGTTTACTATACACTTCCCCGGTGGCCAGAGTGCGAGTTAACTCCCAGACGTCCGGTCTGTTCCCTCTCTTCAGAGGTACTCGACAGGGTTGCCCGTTCTCCCCGATCCTATTTGCCTTGGCCATAGAGCCGATGGCCGACTATGTCAGGGAAAGGCATGCACGCAAAGGGGTGCGGCTGAAAGACTCCCCTGAAATTATCTTGCTTTACGCGGACGATGTATTGCTCTTTGTAAGAGACCCAACGGCCCATTTAGACCCAATTCTGCGTGACATCACCCGCATTGGCACGTAGTCTGGGTTTACCATAAATTATACTAAGTCTGAGATTTTCCCCCTCACTAGCTCCACGATACAGCCCACCACCGAGTATCCGCTCCGCTGGTCCCCGGATAGGATCAAGTACTTGGGGGTTCAGGTGTCCCTCTCCAAAGACTCGCTACTGGCAGACAATTACCGGAATATTGCAGAGCAGGCCGAGACCAAGGTGGCACGCTGGCATGCTCTTCCACTGTCATTGGCCGGAAGACTTTCGCTGGTAAAAATGATATTGCTCCCCAAGTTGCTTTATGTATTTAGTAATGTCCCCGTCTGGCCAGGAAGGAAATACTTTGTGAACCTGCACAAACTGCTCGCTCAATTCCTGTGGCACTCTGGTGCTGTGCGTAAAAAGTGGTCGGATATGTCATTACCCTATGACAAAGGGGGATTCGCAGCCCCGGACCTGTTGCGATACTGGACTGCTTCACAGGCGCAGTTCGCATCCTACTGGTATCCGGGGCCTCCTCCCCGTCCCCACGTCAAACTCGAGGTTCTGGCAGCAGCAGGCACCGATGTAATGTCCCTGATTCTAGACCGGCAGTATGTGCCTGACTCGCCCGTTGACCCGGTCCGGACTACGGTGCAGGCTTGGGGCCAGATATTTAAAACCTGCGACGAGCAACATCCGTACTACAAATGGCTCCCCGTCTGGAGCTTTCCCGGGCTGGAACCCACACACGATACCACCCTGGCGCTACTGGGAGGCCCTGGGCTACCGTGCCCTCACTGATTTCTATCCAGAGGGACAGTTCATAACACCGCAAACGTGGAGGCCGGGACACTCGGGCTCGGTTCTGGAGCTTCTGCAGTTCTACAGACTTCGTGCTGCCTTTTGAAATGCCTGGCCTGTCTTCCCCATTGAGCCCCAGGACTCTCCTGGAATTGCTTACATTGCTAACTCGGGTGGTGCCCATGGGGTAGTCTCTTCACTGCACAAGCTCCTACTGTCCGCTGCTTCTCCCCCTCCATCCAGGGCTCGTGCTGACTGGGCTTCCGAGCTGGAGCTGGATCTCACAGATCAACAGTGGGAGAAGATGTGTTCTCACACTGGCAGGGTGTCCCTAAACCTCCGCTACCGCACCATACAATATAAATTACTCAACCGGTTGTATTACACTCCAGGTAGAATCTCGAAGTTTGCTCGTTCGGATCCTCGACTGTGCCCCCGCTGCGGAGCGGAGGGTGCTGACCACCTGCACATGTTCTGGGACTGCCCGGAACTGGTGACATTTTGGAGTAAAGTCATAGAGACACTGTCCGCAATCACTGATACTGTTGTTGATCCCGATCCAATGGGGGTTCTGTTTGGGGTGTGGCAGACTGGAGGGGCTGGGGACATTGTTAGGTTCTTGAATGTGAGCTGTGTCATAGCCAAGAAATGTGTTTTACAAAACTGGAAAAGCCCTACTCCCCCTACATTCCAGAAATGGTTAAATCTGCTTACGTGGTCCCGAAACTGCGAGGAGGAGTTTCTGGGCATGCTCCCGGTGCGTTCTCGACCTCGAAACATATGGTCGGCTTTCAACAGTTACTTGATCAACTCAAATGACACTTCTTCAACGGATGAATCCTCCTAGCCCCTCAGTCAGTGACTCTGTGTCTCGGCCACCTGTGATATGCTGCTCCCATTCTGCTGTCGCCGTATCTTTGCCAATATGTTCTATATGTACATGTATATGCTACAAACTTGTCCATATGCCTCTGATGTGTCTGTATGTTGTTTGCCTCTGCCAGCAAAAATAAAAGTTTAAAAAAAAAAAAGAAATGAGTTAGAAGAAGGTTTGAGCAGTGAACCATCAATAAATACATGACATTAGTAAATCAGTCCTGTGTGGATGAGTGAGGGTGGTATCCACTGCAGGGGATTGTTGCCCACTCTCTTTTCTGATGCATAGTGACAGGTATATGCTTTTCTCTACCTCTACTCCTACTACAGGAGTGGAGGAAAGGCTCTAAAAGGTAGAGGTGATAAAAAATCGCTTAATGTTGTGTCCCTGGGTGGTCTCCACAGAGCTTAGACAATCCTACACCCTAAAATATTCTCCGTACTTAACTACTGATGAGGGGCTAAGGGGGTTGCTACAGGCCTGGTTATGCAAAGTAGTACATATAAAGATCTTAAAAACACACTCTAGTGAAGAGCAGGGTGTCATTTTGAGAAAAATATCATACTGGCTATCATGCAAAGAGATACTGGAATCGCTAGCCAACATATTGATGTCCCTATACCTATGGATTGCAGCCAAGCAGTAACCAGATGGTTAAATGAAGGGGGTGTTAGAGATGTTACACCAATTTCACAGTGGCAGTAGCTGTGTCTGGAGGATTGCTGTGGGAACCCCTTTATACATATATGCAGACATCTGGCATTAGGCCAAGTGGCAGGTTTGAAACCCTATCAATTAGAAGGGATCTAGACCAAATACAGTATACACCCTATAGATATCCTGAGTTAGCGTTGTAGCAGTTAGACTACCATAACTGGTTTCAAGGTGGTTTGACATATACAAATACCAGGGCTAGTCATGGCCCTTTTGCTATCAAATGGTTATCCTTTGAACACATCCTTAGGTACCACCCACATAGGGAGTCAAACTACCCCATACCAGAGAATACTATGAACTATGAATTACTGAGGAGACACTCTTACATTGTTCGTGCTCAAGCTGTGGAGTACAGAGCTCTATGGGCTGCACTAGCAGCTCCTAGACGGGTATTGGCAAGGAAGGAAGGAGCACTTCCATTCCAGACCCTCAAAGCCTTATTGGGCACCTGCCCACCAGGCAAGAGGAAACCCCTAGATGGTATTCCACTAAATTGAGGCAGCTTGAGGCGTCCTACCCTCAAGTTACTCCTCAGCAGAGGCAGAGGTCTTTAGCAATAATAATGCCAGCAGGTTGTAATCCACCAATGGAACACTGTTATAGCTAGTTTTCAGTGTATAGTTGGTTATACCTGCATTTAATGGGGACTCCATTAATTACAGCACTAATCTCCATTCTGGGAGAGATAGTGAGCTCCCAAGGAGCAGAAGCAGCAGTGAGTTTAGGGCTTGCAATAGCTGTGGGCATTTATCCCATGATAGAGGGAGTACTCATGCCACTAATAAAAGGAGAATCAGTGAGACTAGAAGTCTTCAGGCGCTTTGCTGTGTTGCCCGGTGAACAGGAAAAGAAATGCCAGTTGGGTCAAATTATGACAGGTACTTTGTATTTGTATTAGTATTTATTTGAAATGTATTGAACACTTTACTCCAAAGCGCTGAACATAAAAATGGTTACAGTCCAATAAAGTGAAAATTGGTAGATTTAAAGGAATTGTTTCCAGGTAAAGACTTGGGTTCAATCAAGTAAGAATTAGTTAGGTTAAAAGCAATTGGAAGTGGGAAGTTAAGATTGGAGAAGACAGGTCATTAGAGAAGTACGAAATACAGAGTAGGAGGTAGTAGACCGGAGAGGGAACGGGAGAGAATTCCAAAGGTAGGGAGCAAGAAGAGAAAAAGAGTGGAACCGGAATTGGGCACAATGGGGACGAGGGACTGATGGCATGAACTCGGATTGTGATTGAAGAGAGTGAGCAGGAACCTAGGAGACCAAGGATGAGAGATAAGTGGGAGCAACACTGTGTAGGGATTTAAAGACCATACACAGAAAATTGAATTTGAGCAGGGAGTGAAAAGTCAGCCAACCAAGCGAAGACTGAGATTGTCAAATGGAGTCCTGAGAGGATAAATGGTAGAGAAGACATATAGAAGCATTAAAAATGGATTGAAGAGGGGCCAAACATGAAAGAGGAAGACCAAAGAGAGTGGAAGAACAGTAAAAAGGGCGAGAAAAAATTAGGGATGAGATCAGGAATTTGGTGGCGCCAAAGGTCCGAAAAAGGTGGTCTTTACGAATATTAAAGAGATGGGAGCGACAAGTCTGAGATATAGTAGAAATGTGGGGAGAAAGGGATAAGTCTGTATCAAAGACCGAGATTGCAAGCAGTACTGGAGAGAGGTAAAGAAGAACAGAGAAAGGAGACAAAGGAGGGAGAGGAAGTGGGGGGGGAATAGTGGCAGGGATGAAAAGAACTTCAGTTTTAGAGGAGTTTATAATAAGAAAGTGGTCTGACATCCATGATTCTATAGCAAGTAGGCACGAAGATAAGTTATTGTGAGTAGCAGGAATAATGGTAGGAAAAGAGAGGAAAAAGTTGGTGTTTCATCAGCATATAAGTGGTGGGAAATCCCAAAGGACCAGATAATGGCAGCAAGAGAAGTATAAAGGGGAAAAAAGAAAAGGGTCAATAACCAAGCCTTGAGGGACACCATGAAGGAGGGGAAAGTGTTTGAGAAGAGGAAGCAGGCCAAGCAATAGAATAGGTAGGATTAGAAAGATAGGAGCTAAACCAAGCAAGAACAGATTCGGCAAACTCAAAAGAAGCCAGAAAAGCCAAGAGGAGAGTGTGGTCAATAGTGTCAAAAGCCACAGACCGATCTAGAAGTATGAGCAGAGAGCAATGCTTAGTGTAACGTGCAGAAAGGAGAGAATTACAAACTGAGAGAAGGGCAGTCTCAGTTGAGTGGGCGGGATGGAAGCCAGATTTGAGCAAAGGAAGGATAGAGTTGTCATTGACAAAGGCGGAAACCTGAGTATAGAGCAGCCTCTCAAGGAGTTTCGGGAGATAAGGAAGAAGTGAGATAGGGCGAAAATTAGAAGGGAGAGAAGAATCGAGAGAAGGCTTCTTATTAAGTGAAAGATCGAAGTGAAGAGAGAGGTGTACTTGTAGGTCCCTACCTAAAGATCACCTGGGTAGATTCCCCGGGGAGGGGACAAAGAAAGAATTAAGTGAGGGAAAGCACACTTAAGGGTACCACCTACTAGCACTACTGGTCCCAGACAGGAAGTACGCAGAAACACCTTCTGAGCTAGCAGTAGAAGCGGAAGGACTTGTGCTTCCAGTCTGTCCCCGGAGAGGAAGAGTGAGAGACCTTTCATAATTGAATAGTATCTATAGAGATGGATAGTACAGGCCCCAGGTAGGAAGCTGATTGGGGTAAAAGTTCCTACAAGTGCAGAAGTAGTGAGAGAAGTACCTAACATTTCAATGATGGGGCACAGCTTAGGCAACCACAAAGATACAGAGATGAAGACTGCCCCTCTCCTCCTTCACAGAAAGAGGAGAAACAGGGCTAAGAACCCAAGGGAGAGCAGAAGGCTGCCAGGAGAGAGGAGAAAAAAAGAAGAAAGGAAGCAAACTGCAGCTTTGAGAGTGGACAATGGCAAAATTACTAAACCAGATTCACAGGATAATACCAGTGATCAAAAAACCAAACGGTTGGCTAGTAGTACAGTTGGATTTTGCTACACAGCTAATGCACAAGAAGCTTTTACATCACATTCCTACTGTCAGACAGTAGAAGTTATTACTACCACTGGAGAAGTGGTTGAGGAAAATGAAGTGTACATCATTTCAATACAACTTGAAAGGGAACATCCGAAAGAAATAGAAGCACTATTTCGGTCTGAGTTGCATATAACAATAGATGGCCTTTTATTAGAACAAGACTGGCCAAGGCTATATGTTTGGGAAAGCCCCAGGGGGGAGAAGTAATTAAGCCAGCCTTTTTAGAAGAGGTTGAAGAACACTTAGTGAATACTTATGGGCTTTTCTAGGTGCAGCAGAATTATTCAAGAATTATTTAGGACATGACATAGATTGCCCTCCACATAGAATGCCAGTGTCTGCAACACCAAAGCCTCAGAGACAATATCCAATCAAAATACAGGCTATTCCACGATTATCTTAAAATGTGGATCAGTTATTAGACCAAGGGATTCTGGTACAACAGGCAAGCCCACACAACACAGCACTGCGTCCAGTGTCCAAGCCAGATGGTTCATATCGTCTAGTAATTGACTTTAGGATTCTAAATGCAAACACATCGACAGACGCTGTTCAGAACATGCAAAGTTCAGGCCATCTGAGTAATTTACATAGATATAAATATTAGACTCTGTTGGATTTAGGAAATTGATTCTTTGCACAACCTTTGGATCCAGACAGTAATAAGTACACAGATATAACATTCAGGGGGAAACCGCTTTGTTTCACGAAACTCCCACAAGGGTACAAAAATAGTCCAGGGATTGTCTCAAGTAGAATACAACCCCTCTTAGGAGGCATTCAGACTTGCTGGGCATATGTAGATG
The DNA here is from genome assembly GCF_040938575.1 of Ambystoma mexicanum. NCBI lineage: Eukaryota > Metazoa > Chordata > Amphibia > Caudata > Ambystomatidae > Ambystoma > Ambystoma mexicanum. The sequence goes on along the minus strand of NC_090924.1, from coordinate 170,355,878 downwards.
ACATATACTGTACAGACAATGACTTGAATGATCTCTTGTAGAAGGTCGATTTGATCATAAGGACATTAGCCGCTAAAGCTAAATTATCAATTTAAAAAATCGAAAATAGCCCATGAGAAATCATATTTTGGGGGTTCCAATTATCCGAGGAGTGAAAGGGACTTGCACCTCAATTCCTGGAGAATTGTGAACATGCGCAGAGCCCACGTACACTTAAAAAGCTGCAGGCCACATTTTGCCATTTAAATTGTGGATGTTCATATGTTGCAAATTATGCAGCACTATAGTGAAACTACTATATGACCCATTGAAGCCCAGCTTCCATCCATCAATCTGGAAGGGGGAGCACAAATGCATTTTGCAGCATGTTTACCAGCAAATGACCCAAAGTAGTCCTCTTCACGACAGAAACACAGAAAAGGACTTGGAAATGAAATTTTTTCCTGATCCAAATGAGTTTACATAGGTAGTATGTAACCATGGAGAGACAAATCCCATAGCATACCATTGATATATCCGTACGATTCCAGAGTCAAAGATTCTGGCTGCAGTTCAAATAATACTGTAGAAGGAACGCACATTAGCTGCAAACAAATTCCTGCACATAAACACACCGTTGGTGCAGTTGGAAGCAGCCACATGCTCTGGCATTTTAAGGTGGGTCCAATGAGTTTCCACTCAGCACCAGATGTACAATATCATTACAAATCAGAATTGTTACAAATGTATGAACTGGAATGGTCTTTAAAACCAGATGCAGATGCAGCAGTTCCAGAATCCCACTTTAGGTGTTTGCAAATGTGATATACTGTGTTCCAGCAAAACATTTCTGCTGCATGTGCTGCTGTAGAAGGTTGTTTCAACCATAAGAATGAGTTTGAACACTAGGATACCCAAACAAAACATTTAGGTGGTACATCAGCTCAGGTTGTTGAGTTACAAGGTCTCCTCCTTTCACTGCGACAGGTTGGCGCACATAACCCCACTTTAATGTATCTGATTCAGACCATGTAGAAAGAGGTTACAACCTAGAAGGGTGGCAATGAAATTAATTTAGCGAATCCAAAGGCAAACAGATATTTTGTCAAAGCAAGTTTGGCAAGAAGTATGAGAATCTCTTGATGTTTGGAAAGTTGACATACTTAATATAGATAACTGATATTCTTCATGCTAAAATTAGAATGCATTCGGAAAATACTCGTAACGTTATTCTTATCTATCGACCGCCAGTTCTTATGAGGAACTTTAGTGTTCAACTATCTGACTTGCTACTAATATTTTTTTAAACCTCTATCTAATGTTCTACTACTGGGTGATCTCAATTACTGGCTAGGGGACAATGTTGACTGTCAAGCCAAGTCATGAGATAGGGCACTATCAAACTTAGGTTTTTTCCAATTTATTAATGTACCCACGCATGAGAAGGGACATTGCCTTCACTGGCTTGGTTGCCTTAACACCATGCCAGCATAGATGTGAGTCCCTGCCCGTGGTCGGACCACTTTTCCTTTCACTTCGAGATTACATCCGAAAAACCTGTCCTTAATAAGAAACTTCCCCTTAGTATTACGCGCTGCAGAAAACTTGAAAAACCTGACCCGGCAGCCCTTGATCCATGGATCTCTGTTATGAAAGGCTTGATTAATGACGACTCCTCAGTTGAGGATATTACCACTGCATAGCAAGATACTCTCCAGAAGGCAGTCAATACTCTAGCCCCTACATCAAATAAAAAGATAGTACAAAGGGAAACCAATTCTTGGTTTACCTGTGATTTGTAAGAGTTAAAGAGCATCCAAACCAAGGCTCTCTACATCTGGAAAAAGTCTCCATCTGATGCTGACGACAAAGAAATCTATAACAAACATGTCAGTATTTACAAAAAGGCTGTTATTATGGCAAAAAGAGTTTACCTTGATGACCGGATTGCCAAAGCCCAGTCACAACCCAATGAGCTCTTCAAGGTATTTAAAGAATTAGAAACAAAAAAGAATACTATTCAGGACACCATCACTAGAGATGCTAAATGGTGAAATCAGGTAAAAGAGGCTATGGATGCTAAGCTTAATAAAATTAAGAAAAGGTATCTTAGAAGCTAGAGAAACCTTATTGCACAAGGGCCACAACGACACTACTTTACCATCCGAATGTTGGAAAGAAGACAAACTCTTTTCCTTTAAACCTATTTCGGGGGCAGACCTCACAGTGATAATACAAAATCTTAAACCATCTAGCTGTAAGGGAGACGCCTGCTCCACATTAACTATCAGAGCTTGTGCCACCTCGCTCATCCATACCCTTTGTAAATTCGTTAATGCTTATTTCAGAGACTGCTCTGTACCAACCTGCATCAAACATTCATGGGTGACGCAATTACTAAAAAAAAAAACCTGGCCTCTCCCCTTATGACCCGCTTAATTATCGCCCAATCTCTAACTCTCCGTTCATACTGAGGATCCTCGACAGAGGCTCATTTGAGACATACTAACTTCTTGAATAAGAGACAATCTGGCTTTCGGGAAAAGCACGGAACTGAGTCTGCTCTGTTGGATTTAAAATCCAGACTCCTTCATCACATGGACCAAGGCAACTCCAGCATGTTGATGCTGTTGGACCTGACTACCGCCTTCGACCTGGTAGACCATACAGTGTTGGTCTCCAGGTTGAGGGAGGTGGCAAGTTTCTCAGCGTTGGCAGCCGACTGGGTTACTTCCTTCTTGAAAGATCGCCAATGGAGAGTGAGTAGTAATCTTGCAGATGCAAACGCCAAGGAGTTGACCCAAGAAGTCCCACAAGGAGCCTGTCTTTCTCCTATCTTTCACAACATCTTTACGGTGCCTTTCTTGGACTACCTGGATATCAATAACATAGAATTTACATACTATGCTGATGACACCCAATGTATCATCCCTATTACGGGTGTCTTCCTGGAAGATGAAATAAACATCAATAGGATTTACCATCTCATCCAAAACTGGATGTGTTCCAATGGACTGGCCCTTAACACAAGTAAAACTGAACTCCTGCTTGTAGGTACTGATCCTAAAATCCGTAAATTGGAAGACCGATACACTCAACTCCTGATTGACGATTGCTCTATAAAAATCAAGAAAAAGGTTAAAACGCCAGGGATTGAGATTGACTGCAATCTCAATATGAAGGCGCAGGTCAGCAGCCTTGTGTCCTCGTCTGCTTACTATATTAAATTGCTATCTCACGCTCGTCCCTTTCTTTCACAAACTAGTAGGCAAACCCTAGCAAGAGCACTGATAAGTCCGAGAATGGATTACTGCAGCAGCCTCTTGATCGGCCTTCCCAATTGCGAATTGAATAGGTTGCAAGTGGTGCAAAACAACACTGTTAGAGTTGTTCTGGACCGGAAGAGATCAGATCACAATTCTAAGGCTAGAAGGGAGCTACATTGGCTCCCTATCAAGGAAAGAATTATCTTCCGGCTCTTGTCCATTTCTTTTAATTGTATGAAAAATTCTGGTCCTAGTTACCTTAATGATGAGTTAATGCTAAAGACGAGCAAATAAAGCCTATGATTGAATCATCACTCTCAGCTAACTGTTCCAGCTTGCAGACTGTCGCAGGCTAAGACGGGAGCTTTCTATTCTGTGGCACCTATTGCCTAGAGCATCCTCCCCACCAAACTTGGAGAAGAAAACTTCAACAGAGTCTTTAGAAAAGGTCTGAAGGCTTACTTGTTTAACTGAACTTTTTTATGGCCCTCTACCGTCAGCTTTCCTCTTTCACTATTAATCTCTTGTGGCTTTTAGACACTTGTTTCTGTTTGTCAGTGCCCTTAAGCCCCAGGATCAGTGGTTTTGCTCTATACAAATTATAAATAAATAAATGAGGCGGCTAGACCTCTCGTATGTCTACCACTTATGAGTAAGTTTGTGCAGCTTTAGCTGAATTAGTTGAATTTAAGATCCATTTGTGGCTATAATTTTGCTTACCTAGTGCTTGCCGTGCCTTTCAAACCCATCTTCCCCTCTCCAGTTGCCGCTCCTGCCCCTGCCCACCTCCCTGCCCGACCTCTGCATTGTGATTGGCTCCTTCGACACGAGGTGTAGTCCCCTTGCGTTCTTGTCAAAGCTTATTACTATTGCCTGCCTCTGGTGCATATGTTTGTGCAGCTCCAGCTGAATTTGCTGCATTTAAAATACATTTTTGGCTGTAATTTTGCCTGCATAGCACTCGCAGCGCTTTACAAACACATCTTTCCCTCTCCACTTACTCCTTTTTGCGGACAATGCCATCTTGTTATCAACATCAGCGAGGGGTCTGGAGACTGTGCTTGGGGCCATCGTAGAAATATGTACCCAGCTCCAACTTGAGGTAAACGTAGGGAAGACAAAATCCCTAATCTTCAGACCAAAATGTTAAATGTTTGCTAAAATTAAACTGAACATTAATGGAATCGCCCTAAAACAAGTCTGATGCTTCGATTACCTTGGGGTAAGATTTAATGACCGAGGTAGTTGGACTTCCCAACTTGTTAAATCTAGTTCACTGTTAGAAAAATATGGTGGGCCAATTTGGAGATTTTTTCTTGCTCATGGTCAGGGGGCCATTTCGCCTGCACTTACAATGTACACAGCTCAGGCTAAATCTGCAGCACTATATGGTGCAGAGACCTGGGGATATGCAGCAAGTAACAAACTGAGCATGGCAGAAAGAGGCTTTCTCAAGCCGTTGTTGGGTATGCCGGTTGCATGCCCGGGTGCTCCCATTTATTTAGAGTTGGGCCTAGGGCGATTAGTGGGGGCGTTGCCCTTAGGCCACTGCTCTATTGGTTTAGAGTTTGGACTACCCCCAAACTCAATGTATATCGTGAGGCAATCACATACATGTTGGGAACAGAGGGTGGTAGATCCCTCCATGGTTCGCTCACGTCAAAAAATGTCTGACTAAATTAAATCTAGATGAATACTGGCATCACCCTCTGGGCATTAAGAAAGGACTTGCAGAAAAGGTAAAGTATGCCTCACGGGAGATGGCCAAAGTGAATTTGATAAATGCATGTTGTAGGCTAGCATCAGGGTATTCCTATCTGGCTATTAAATTGTGCTTGGGCTTTGAAAAATATCTAGATGTGGTTAATCCCTCTCATACATGCAAACTGCATATGAAATTCACGTTAGGGCAACTGAACCTAGAATGCTGTACAAGCAAATGGGATTCAACTGGAAGTGGCATATGCCTGTCCTTTGGCTCAGCCAGGGAATCTTTAAATCATTTCCTGTTCTTCTGTCAGGGATACCGTCTAGCTAGGAATAAGTACCTAAAGACAATCTGCAACTCATATGGTATATGTCGGATAAGCAAATCCCTATTGTTATCTAACAACATAAATATAGTTTACTTTGTGGCAAACTACATCTACCATGCATGGTGCATAAGAGTGAGAACTTTGAAAACTGGAGGGAAAACAAGCTAGAGCCAGAGCAGTGTCTAAATTGAAGCGCTCATCACCTTATGTTGTAACGCGGTTCAACCACAGAAATGCAACCATACTTTGTTACTGTGAATTTATAGATGCACTTTATCGCTTTTTGTACATTCCTATGGGCTAGGGTTAATGTTTCGAGCTACTAATGATGTGGTCACCAAATTTACAAGATCCCCTTCTTGTGCTACGCTATGAACCTTTCTAATAACTTTGAAAGATTGGGGAGAAGTTCTGTTAGAACTAGGCGCATTTACAATCCTGTATTGCAATGTGATGCTCGTGTAATGTAATGCTCCCTTCAATGATGCTGCCAGTTTATATATGCACTTTACTGTTTCTTGCACATTCATATGGGCTAAGAAAAAGCACCTAGTGTGCAATGTCCCCGCTGCTAAATGGACAAGTGCACTTTTATTGCTTTTTTGCATATATGGGCGAGGACTATGGAATTATTGATATTTGTACTGGTGAATCATAAATTGAATGGACCCTAATTGAAGAACTAATAGTTTGTGATATCGCGACGATGGTCTAATCGCATTATATAATGTTATTTCTGAGGCTTGTGGAATCTGCTTGGATCACATGCTGTGCATAGGTCGACATCTAGTGGAAGCTGCAGAGTATTGCAGCTTGTTTTTCGAAACTCAAAAATGGCCGTCGACACAGGGCGTGCCTTTAGTAATCCCTAGTGTGACGTCCAATGTACCCATGATCCCTCACGCGTGTAGGACCCTGAGATTGTTTTTTTCCGCCATACTTGTCAGAAGCATTGCGCGGAGTTCCCTGGCTTTCAGCCATTTTGCAAAAAATCGATATTAATTTCCCCGTTCTTTCACTCCCACGTCGAGACATCGAAGATCAATGGTGGTCCGAAGAACAAACAAACGTCGAGAGCTGCACAACGGACTTTGGGCCTCGGAAGGCCTCTGGCCTCGGCCCTGCAAGTAGGGAGAGTGGGGGGTGTTAACATACTCTACACTCTTATTATTTCCTACACACACAAGCCCGCTGCCAGTAGGTGCATATGGAGAGTACTCCATTTAAGTGTTGCCCCAAGTGCAACCGCAAGTACCCTTAGGTTGACAAACACGCCACCTGTAACCTCTGCTTGCCGAGGGATCACCCCGAGGCTAATTGCAGAGCGTGTAGCCTCTTTAAGGTGAAAACACTAAAGGACCACTCCACTAAACGTTGGGCCACCACGCCAGGCAACTCGAGGCCATGGAAGCGGTGGGTGCCTTCAGTGATGGCAGCGACACCGTACTTTCGGATGGCGAGGGCACAGAGGTGTCGAAAGACACCCGAGCGCTAGTCCCCGACCCCGGAGGATTGTCCGGCAGGGCAGTTATGGGGAACACACACGGCGACACGAGCGCTACCCACACTACTACTACACATAAACACTTTAAGTCCAACCGAGACTCGACACACATGTCAAGCTCTCGGAAAAAAGAGGCACGGAGAGAGTGGTCCATGGAGAAGGTGTCCTCTGGGCGTTCCAGGTCGAGATCGCCGCACGACACAAGGCAACCGTCCACAGTTGCCAAGAGTGTCTCGCTTCCCCAAGTCACGGAGGTACGTTCGTCAGAAGACGAATCCGACCTCCACCCCCAGGCCGCACACCAGAATTCGGCTCTGGCAGCCCGTTCGGCGTCTGCTTCCGAGTCCCGACGTACACACTCGAAAGAGAGAGAGAGAGTACCCCCGAATCTCGACGCCAGGCGTCGAAAAGCTTAGAAAAGGTATAAACTTCAGGAAAACAATCTTCTACTCAAGGGGAAGGGGGTAAACAGCAGAAAAAGTCAGTACACTCTACTTCTACACCACAGACACATAAGGACAGACAGAAGTCCTAAGATAAGGGAAGTTCCAAGACCCCTGTCTCTGCCCCTAAAACCAAACTTATTCCCCCCACTCCTCATGATAGGGGAATAGAAGGGGAACCTTCACAAGAGGTTGTTATCCCCAGCTCCAGAGAATGGAGCAGTGAAGAAATAGACAGGGTAATGAGGAGAATGTCTTCCATGGCTGATTTATACTCTAAGAACACAGAACATTTCCTCAGTTACACTCCAGACAGCGCTACTCCTTCAGGATCCAGGGGCCCTCAACCCCCTAGTAAAAAACCTCGGTTTGAGACTCCAACTCGGGTCCTGATTTCAGACCCTTAGTACATACAGCCTTATCAACAGTACAATGAGGATCCACAACATTATACAGAGGATCCAGACGTAGAAATGTTGGACGACCAAACGGGGGTAGATTATTATGGAGATTACGAGGGCCAGGATAGGGAGGAGGAAGACTTTGCGGAGGTCTACAATATAGACTCTCCTTTCCACAAAGAACCTCATGTTACCGTCTCTCCAGTAGATAACCAGCCCCTGCTAAATGAGGTCTTGGCTAGAGCGGCAGAGCACTGCTGCATTGACACTCAGGGGACACAAGAGGAGAGGGACTTCGCAGAAGAGCTAGTGGGAGACAAGAAACCCATTGCACAACCCATTCCTATTATCAAATCAATCCAACGTAGAATTGATCCTTCCCTTCTTAATCTTAATCTCACCAGGGCTGTGAACCCCAGAATTGGGAAGATGTTCAGGGCCGCCCAGTCAGACCCTCTTTACATAAGGGGTCAACTGAAGACTGACTCCTTAGTAATTACTAACACCAGACACAGCTATCATCATCTGAGGCTCCCCCAGACAAGGAGAGCAAGAGAATTTATGGGTTAGGAAGGAAGGTAGCCTCCACTTCCGCCTACCAAGCGAGAATCGCTAACACCACCACTCTGCTGGCAAGCTATAATTGCCACCAGTGGGAGCAGGTAGCTGCTCTCATTGACTCCGCACCGGAACCACTAAAGGCTCAGTTGGCCCAGATCGCGTTGGAGGGTAGAGCCGTGTCAGGTTGCATCCTGAAGACAACCTTTGACGCTGCAGATAATGCTAGCCGGCTCATAGCAGAGAGCACTGTCATTAAAAGGCACGCTTGGCTAAGACAGTCAGGGTTTAAACCCGAGACCCAGGCAAGACCCAGGCAACCCATATTGACATGCCGGTGGAGTCGAATGTCTTGTTTGGCAAAGCGGTAGAGGACACACTGAAAACTGCCAAAGACGAGTATGATACTCTAAAGTCCCTGGGACAATTGATGAATAAGCCCCCTAATGAAAGAGGGAATAGTAATTTTCGTCGCTCACGCGGCCGTAATTCGCAGAGGGGCTCCAATTATGCACAGGGACAGGGTACATCTTGGGGTGGCAACCAGCAGACTACCCAAAGTTACGGCAGAGGTAACAAGAGGGGCCGTGGTAGAGGTAGAGGCAGCCCCGGCAGAGGCGGTACGCCTCCCGCAAAGCAGTGACGTTCTGCTCAGGGTCCCTTCCCATGCAGTCCCAGTAGGGGGCCGCATTTCCAACTTCACCCAAGCATGGGAAGGGATCACATCAGACAGATGGGTGCTGTCCACATTGTCCGCAGGATACTGCATCGAACTGCTAGAGCGCCCCCAAAACCACCCTCCACGACAGAAAATTAATTCCCTGGACCACCAAAAGATCCTCCTCAATCCCTGTCAATCTTTTTGCAAAGGAGGCGATAGAACTAGCACGGTAATGCGCAGATTTGCATGGTTACGGAAGTCAGGTTTTACACCGGACGTACAGAACCGCCTTCTGAACATGCCTTTTGACGGGTCTCACCTTTTTGGCAACAAGGCTGACGAGAGCCTTGAGAGGTTGCAGACCTCAAAAGCAGCTGCCAAATCTTTAGGAGCTGCTGTTAGGCAACCTCAGCTTTTTCGTGCGCAAGGACAATCGTGGAGGGGACGATCCTATCGTTACTACTCCTCATATGTTAAAGCGAGAGGAATGGCCAGTCAAAGGGGCCAGAAAAAGGCCACTCGTGGTGGATGAAGAAAATGTGCAAAGCCAGCTCCAGCTGCAGCCTCTCTGCCATCAGCGGCTGCAACAACCGCCACAAACCACTTTGAGGACTTGCATCAAAAACACCTGTAGGAGGCAGGCTGTCACAGCATCTGCAAGAATGGCGAGCCATTACTTCAGATGTTTGGGCTCTAGAAATAATAGCCCAAGGCTACTGCCTTCCTTTTCTAACGCAACCTCAAAGCAATCCACCAGGGAGACACCCGTTGAAGTCTTCGAACCCGCTCCTACAGCAGGAAGTTCTAACCCTACTGGAGAAAGGTGCTATAGAACCAGTACCTGCAGCGGAGAGGAACAAGGGATGGTACTCCCCGTATTTTTTGATCCCCAAAAAGGACGGAGGACTGAGACTCATCTTGGACTTAAGAAACTTGAACAAGTTCCTCAGAAAGGACAAGTTCAAGATGGTTACCCTTTCTCAGATCCTTCAGGCCCTTCAACTTCAGGACTGGTTGGTGTCATTGGACCTCCAGGATGCTTATTTTCATGTGCCGATTCATCTCAAGCACAGAAAATACCTGAGGTTCGTAGTTGGCGACTCACACTATCAGTTTCGAGTCCTGCCATTCGGATTGACCTCCGCCCGAGGGGCTTCACCAAGTTAATGGTAGTGGTGGCAGCGCACCTCAGGAGAGGGGGCATTCATGTCTACCCCTACCTGGACGATTGATTGATCAGGGCGCGTTCTGCCGAACAAGCACTGGATCATCTGAAAGTCACCTGCCACTTCCTCCACAGACTGGGCTTCTCTCTCAATTTCAAGAAGTAGCAAATGACACCTTCCCAACAGCTTCAGTACATAAGAGCTGTATTAGACACATCCTTGGGAAAGAGCTTGCCTCCCAAGTCGAGGGCTCAAGACATTCTTCAGATGGTTTCAAAATTCCAAAATGCCCAAAATCTCCAGGCTTAAGACTTTTTAAGGTTGCTCGGCCTCTGGCATCCTGCATCTTCCTGGTGCCAGAGGCACGCTTGAGGATGAGATCCCTTCAATGGGCTCTAAAGACTCAGTGGTCCCAATTCTCGGGTCAAATGACGGATCTTCTTCAGATTCCGAACAAGGTCCGACAAGATCTTCTATGGTGGACCTGTACAGAGAACATCCTAAAAGGAGAACCTTTTTGGCAACCATGGCTGGAGATCACAGTAGTGACAGACGCCTCACTCATGGGGTGGGGAGCTCATGCCAACGATTTGACAATCAACGGTCGTTGGTCTCCATCGGAGTCCAAACTACACATCAACCTTTTAGAGCTGAGGGCAATCAGACTGGCGCTGAAGCCCTTCCTGCCATCTGTCATGGGAAAGAATGTCCTGATAATGATGGACAACACAGTGGCCATGCATTACCTAAACAAAAGAGGACATGTGGGGTCACTACCTCTGTGCAGAGAGGCAATGCAGCTCTGGTATTGGGCAATTCAGGAGGGAATCTCTTTAACGGCAATTCATCTAGCCGGGGAAGAGAATATGACGGCAGCTGCTCTGAGCAGGCAGAGCACGGTGTCCCACGAATGGGAACTGGCTCAGGAAGTCATTCAAGAGATCTTCGCCCTTTGGGGAACCCCTCAAGTAGACCTATTTGCAACCGGTATCAACCGAAAATGCGAAATGTATTGCTCAAGGTAATTTCCCCCGAGAGGAGCCCTGGGGGACGCGTTCGTGGTGGAGTGGAATTTCCCACTATTGTATGTGTTCCCTCTGATTCCCGTCATTCCTCAGGTCATCAGGAGGCTGAGACGCTTCGGGAGCCGCATGATCCTAATTGCCCCGGATTAGGCCAGGAGAACGTGGTACCCGGACCTTCTAGACATGTCCATCTGTCCTCCAGTATGCCTTCCTCAGAGAGAGAACCTTCTCTCTCAAATGGAGGGTCAGGTTCTCCATCCAGAGGTCAAAACGCTCAACCTTCATGCTTGGAATCTGAAAGGCTGAGATACAGGGATTGGAACCTTCCAGATGATGTTATGGAGGTGTTGCTTTCGGCAAGAAGGCCAGCAACAAAGTCTCTATACCGTTGCCGTTGGAAAAAGTTTTGCAACTGGCGCAGAGAAAAGAATGTCGATACTTTTCTATGTTCTATTCTGGAAGTACTATCTTTCCTTCTGACCCTAGCACATAGAGGTCTGAATATTGGAACAATAAAAGGTTACCTTGCGGCGCTTTCCATTTTCAAGCGCTCGTCTGAAGAATGTTCCTTCTTCAATATTCCTTTGATAATACAATTCTTAAAAGGACTCACTAATGTTTCCTCCTCACCCATTTCAAGTACCAATTTGGGATCTCAATTTAGTCCTAAAATTCTTAATATGTGCTCCTTTTGAGCCTATGCACACGTGTCCATTAAGATTACTAACATGGAAAACTGCCTTCTTAGTTGCTTTAACATCTGCAAGAAGAGTGAGCGAATTGCAGGCACTGTCTTCTGGGCCACCCTATACTGTGTTCCATAAGGACAGAGTTGTGTTGAGGGTTAAACCATAATTTTTACCGAAGGTAATATCTGATTTTCATTTAAGTAAAAAAAAGTTTACCTGCATTCTATCCTCCACTCCATCCTTCTAAGGAGGAGGAAAGATTACACAGGTTGGATCCCAAAAGAGCTTTAAGCTTTTACATCTCTAGATTTCCAGACTTAGAGTGGACAACCAGCTGTTTATAGGCTACAGAGGAAGGAAACTGGGTCAATTGGTGACAAAACAGACAATTTCACGCTGGATCATGCTTTGTATTTCAGAATGCTACAGACTAGCTCAAAAAGACCCACCAGAAGGGTTAAGGGCTCATTCCAACATAAGCATCGATTCTTTGACAGCCCTTCAAAGAGGTGTTCCAATAAGGTCCATTTGTGAAGCAGCAACTTGGTCTTCACTACACACCTTTTCAAAATTCTATAGCCTAGATGCTTCCCAGTCTAAGGAACTGACTTTTGGGAAAGCAGTGCTTTATTCCGCCATCTAAGGGCATTGAAAAAATCTAACCCCTCCTCCAGAGAAATTATACAAAATACAGTTTGGGGGTCTATCTGACATGAGGAATACTTCGGAGGACACAATCAACTCAAAGAAGAAGTTAGTTACCAACTGGTAACGTTCTTTCGATTGGATGTTCCTCCAACGTATTCCTCATCGTCCTCCCAGCCTACCCCTCTGTAGATTTTTCCGGGTTATTGCCATCTCAAATCTCGCAAGGCTGATACCTGTCTGCCGGCACAATCTACACAGTACAAGATCAAAGATAAAAAGGGGAAAAATAGAACTGAAGCCAAGGGGCGCCGCGCGTGGTGCTTATATACCCGATGACGTCACCCTCGACTGAGGCCTTCGAGGGACCATCGACTCAACGACATCGACGCACGGCACCCTCTGCCGAATTTTTTTGCGAAGAGCAGCAAAGCTGGATGGAATACATCTAAGATGAGGAATACTTTGGAAGAACATCCAATCGAAAGAACGTTACCAGTTGGTAAGTAACTTGTTCTTCTGGGGATGGCAATTGATGTCCATTGTTTTTGTTGAGGGTGGATTTAAAGGTAAAGCCTCTCCTTCTTTGTCCCGGTCAATTACTCCGCAAGGAGTTCGTTCTTGACAAAAGGGGCGAATATCCATGCCCAGGGTTTTTTCAATTTTGCCACTTGATGTAGATTTTACCAACCTCACACGCGGAGTGGAACTTAACCGCAATTTTTTTGTTGGGCATTGCGGTGAGTTTAACACAGAGGTTGCGCCATTTATACTGTGTACTACTGATACCGGAGGTATACCCGATTTTAAAGACATCAGGCTTCTCTTCATTGTGCACACTGATTAACACAGTTCAATTGGCGGACTGTAAATGCACGTTGGGAAGTAACTGGGAGCACCGCTTACAACCCACAACCCGCGACAAGCGCAGCCAAGCGGTACTTTCCGGTACTTGCTGAGGTGTGTGCACGCGGTGCGTGCGTGTGCTGTTTTTTATAGTCCCGCCTCCAGAAAGTAGAGAGTTGCCTAAAGTAAAGAAACACAGGTAAGTACTAATAATTTATTAGTAATGCACAGTTGCTGATACTAAAAGGGGGCTAAAGTAAAGTCACCTTATGGGCAATGTAGTCCAGTATATCCCAAATACAGTAACTGTTGTAGAAAGGACAGTGGAAATCAATCCTTAGAAGCAGAGAACTCAGTACTTTCCGGTACTTGCTGAGGTGCGCGCATGTATAATCAATATCCCTTGAAATCTACTCTGAAGAACTCTAAGGCTCTTTCAGTCAGCTCTCAAAATCCATAAACATCCACAAATGTCAAGCAAAAGGAAATCAAATGCATCTGTGTTCCAGTGATTGAAAACATTCAGTGATGGAGCACAGCCCAACGTTATTAATCAAAATGTGTTTTTTCTTGGAGGGAGTTGGGGGTGTGAAGGTTAAACGTTCTGGCACAAGATTATAGAGGAACCTTTCACCAAAAGATCATCATTTCCATTTCAACTACAATGTTTATTGTGAAAAAGTAATTCCCACTTCTGATCCTTGACTCCTATTACATTCTACAAAGGGCCCACGTTCCTGCCTGTCACATGGCAGCATCTTCAAGCACGTTTCATTCAGCAAATGTATCCTTGGTAGAATTATTGCTGTGCTGTTCGTTTAATGGTTTTTCTAGTGTTTCCTCTGTGCTGTCGTAGAAACCAGGCTCACACTTTAGCTTGCTTTTCTAGCAAAGACAGAGACAGTTTTGTCTTGCAAGAAAATAGACAGAAATTCACTGTATTGAAACCGACTGCAACTACCTGACCCGCCCTCCAGACCGCTGCTCTTTTTTTGTCAATGTTAGGAGAGTGATATGAAACCTACTAGGAATATTCTGGAATTCGTAGACTTAGGCCTACATGTTGAGAATGTAGCGGGCCTCAAACCCCAATGATTGCTTCTAAAACGTATTAAAATTTTCATCGACGCAGGTGACAAGGGAACAGATCACTTGACGGATCCCTCTTCAATCTCCCTCTGAAGATGCTTCTTGATCCGCCTCTCATGACAACTCCTCTTATTCCCACACACAGTCCCTTTGTCTATTCTGTTTTGTATTTATTCCGAGGGTCACATGCTCCCAACGGCCCTTGTCACAGAAAAGTGCCAGACAGCAGTTTTTGATTCCCAAACTGCACATATTAAATGGAACAAAATAAACCTAAGGCAGCATTGCTAAAGGCAACAATTAGTAAATTGCAAGTACAATTGAATTAGTCCGCTGTTTAAGAGAAATACTGTTAGTAAGAAAGACAAAACAACATGACAATTGTCATTGAGAAATTCACTTTGAACTTCAGAGACAATCTCTCTATAAAAATAACAAAAAATATTTTTCACCCACAGCGGCTATGGTATTTATGTTTATATAGCCACATTTTCTAACTTGGTTGACTCTTGAGGCTAAGGACGCAAGATGAATATATTGGGTTTATGCATAACGTGAACAACGTTACAGACCACAATTTTGAGCATGGGTGTAGGGGAGAGTTGATCCAGACCTTCACTGATAGATGGGACTGTCTAATTTTCACTTGCAGAGCTTGATAGGAGAAGAAACCTCTAGCTTGTGTTTTGGGTGAAAGGGTGATACTTGAAGGCGAGCGTCCCCAAATAGCACAACCCTCCCCGCAATGAGAGGCAATAATGGACTCTCCCAAAATGGGAATAAGGCTAGGACCAAGTGCGGGTGAGCTTAATGGAAGTTTTATCTAAGTCAAATAGGGCATGCAAAGAACTCTGCAAACTCCGAGAGCGCTCTGCCTGACAATCGCAAAGACAGGCGTTTATATTTACAAAAAGTGTCATGAGAACCTACACACTAGAGGGGGCACATGTTCATGGGGATTGGGTGGCGTCGACTAACTGTACGTGCAGCTGTGATGCGTCGCTTCGTGGTTGGTGGACAATGCCAGGTGCCAACGTGGGGTGGGCAGGTCAGCTGGGCTCATCCTGGAGGTGCTGCCAGGCCAGGCGTGGTCAGTGTCATTGATGGACGTCTTTCTTGGCTTTCTGCCCTAATGGCCATGCACACCCCATTCATTCAATACTGCAATGTCAGTTGTCCTGTAAATCCTACAGTAGGTTATTCTACAGGTTAATACAACACAGGAGGAATGCACATTGGGTGGAATACTTTGACGATACATCAATACATGGTTACTGTTTTCCTGTTGACTAGGTATCATGGGTCATGGGGTCGGGTCTCGGGGCACGGGGTGAGCTGTCTGAGTTTAAGGTCTCGTTAGAAGTAATGACAGATGCTTTTACACAATGTTGGCGCAATATTAGGTGTCTTATTTTACAAGCGCCATTAATCTGGGGTGAACTGGTGGGTCGTGGGACCTATGAGGGGGCACCTCTGTCCTGTGGTTATGGCCAGCTTTTACTGCTGGGCTGTAAATAATTCAGGTGGCTGGCCGTGGCCATGTGAGCTGCGGGGGAACATGAATGCTTGAAGCGGCTCCAGCCCAATTGGGGGAGGTGAGGCGGTGTGGCTCGGGCCTTTGCTTTCTCTGGCAGGCTTCAATGGGAATGGAGGGGAAGTGACCTTGGATATGCCCACGATGATACTCTTCTTGTATGCTGAAATTATATTGAAAACAAAGGGATTCGTATAATGTATAATGCTTATTGATTTTCTAAAGGGTTACACGTCTACATTCCTTGCACCTTTACATAGTCATTCTAAATATTTTAACTATATCAACGTTTCTATTAATCACTACAGGGCGAGTATTTGCAAAAATAGCAGCTCTTGCATTATATGGTAAACACGATACGTGAGGTAGCATTAGGATTGGTGGAGCACGCAGGAACAACAGACCAATATGGTTGACAGCAGTAATACATGTTAAACTCATACATTCACATTTGATTGTATTCTATGTATCTCTTTAAGCAATTTACATGAGCTCACAATACTGTAGCGCTTGTGTTCCTTTGCACTCTAGCAGCATCAGGTTAGTCATGGCATAAGGACTTGGTATCGCTCTCTTTACATTACCCCTAGACAAGCACATAGTAGGAGGCCAGGGGACTCACCTGATGCAGGCCATGCTGCATGAAGACCCAAGCCAAATGAGGCTTAGGAGGGACTATTTTTCTGAAGGGACTATTTTGTTACTTGGGTGGGGCTGTGGAAGAATACTTACCTGGGACTTCTTCCAAGGCTATTTAAGCCACGCCCGGACAGCAACACGTGCTTCACGTTGTTCTGCATCCCAGCAGCTGAACGCTCACCGTGTCTGCTCCTGCACCTGGACTCCAGCCACGCCCGCCTCGAACCTGGAACACCTGTAAGGAAAGAAGAGAAGAGAAAGGTGAAAATCAAGAACTTATTCAAACTTCTTACCTGCATCCGGAATCTTCACGCCAGCATTCTTGAAGAGAGACTTCCATTTAAAAGCATTGCGTTGCTCGCTGCAGCGCCGCGCTTCACTCACCTGTCCTCGAGACATCTCCCGGCTCCATCGCGGCTGTCAGCACCGATCGCCACATCTCTGCACCTAGGGGAGAGAAGAAGAGACAAAAGGTGAGCAGAGGGAACACAGGAGGAAAGCCGAATTTTCAGCCATAATACTTACCGGCTTTTCGTGGTGAACCATTCCACATTTCGGGTCGGCGCCGCTTCTTTGGCAGGTACCGCACCCCGGCCCCTATGGGGAAAGGACAAAAGACATTACTGGGGAATTATAAAGACATTTAGAGGGGTCGCCCTCATCACTAACTCACCTGATTTTACCGTCGGCAATTTAACCCCTCAACGCATCGCCTTCGTTCTGCACCTGAAATAAAGGACAGATCACAGGTTAGGAAGACAACATTAAAAGAGGCTCACACTTGAACTTTTGAATCTTCATACTTACGGCGTATCGCTCCGAAAAGTCAAGTGGATTTTGCCAGCGCCATTCTGAAAACCAGTGAAGTAACTGGACGAACGCGCGCCCCTGCACCAGAAGCAGGATGAAGAGTTCATCCTTCCAAACCATAAGGTGAGCTTAAACCGGGGGTTTTGGAGGAAGTCAGAGAAGAACGAAAGGGGGAAAAGGGGAAGCAAGCACACTATTCTGCAGACAGTTAATTCCCCTTTCTCATCTGCAGAAGGATATTCCTACGGGCCAGACAAGCAAGATTTGGGGGTCCTGTTCAATCGGTGGTCCGAGTTATGCGCTTCACGCTTGAAGAGGCCACAGCAACCCAGACTAGACCAGTGCCTCCGTGGGAGCCAGGTGAGCGTTACACGTGGGAACGGGCTTTCAGCGGATCTGCCAGGGAGTGGAGGCAACAGGGGTAGGCGAGGACTCTCTGAAGGTGGGGGCCGTGCTGCAGCGCACAAGGAATCATGTTTTAAGATGGCGTTCTGGTTTTCAAAATGGTTTCCAGGACCTAGCCTAATACAGTACGTTTGGTCAATGTGTCAGCCAGTGGTCCACCCACCACCTGGGCCCTGGTGGCAGGGGGTCCCCTGACGAGTCATGGACGTCACAAGGAGGGGACTGCAGGGGAGGTGGGCTCCCTTGGGCCTGTCCTCCCATACATACTTCAGAAAACAAATTTCTTCATTGGTGCTGGAAATTTCATGAGTGAAAGGGCTGGTTGTATGCTCTGGTGAAGGCTCTATCAGTGTCTGGGGTCAATCAAGCCCTACAGGTAATGGGTGGATCAGCCACTTTTACTTCCTAAAAACAGCCAAATACTCCCAAAAAATAATAGGAAGTAGAAATACTCCCAACAAAAAATAGGAAACAAACACGAAGGACCTTGGGATTCTTCTTTCATCCACACATCACCATGGATATGTTTGGACCACTAGTGCACGTTGTACTATTATCACGACCTGATTTGAAGAAGTAAACCTTTATCTTTTAATGTGTATGAATAACTAGGTACAAATGAATAATTATTATGAAAACATTGCGTTTTACAGTTAAAACATATTTTCATGTGCTTATAAAATATTCTTATTGAGAATTGGACTTACATTTTTACTCACTAAAAATTAATTTTACTCCCAACTTTAAAAAATGGGGTGTAAAATATTCCAACTTCAAAATCATATCTGGACCACTGGGTCAATCGATGATAATTGTTTTGGGTTTGGCTCATGGTATGATGGTGTTAGTACATGTGGATCTCAGTGTTTGTGATTTGAAGAAAACTATAAAATGTATTTTGGATACAGGAAGTATTAATGGTTTTTCAGCTGTACTCGGACACTGTGAAGGTTCCATAAGGGGATGACACAGGCTCTACATTATTAAGCCTTAAGTTAGACAACCATACACATTCTCGACCTTGCAAAACTTCCTGTGCTTCTTCCACTTAGTCCCTATCTCTGCAATGCATGGGTCGAATGCTGGAGTCAGACCACCTTATTTTTTCTTTTAACTCACTGCTCCTGAGCAGTAACCTTCTTTTTCCCACTCCTCTCTCCTCGCTTCCTCCCATTTATGCCTGTGAAAGCAGAGTTCTCTGTTGCAGCGGGTTTCACAGGTTGCTCTGAGCAGCACATCGTCGCACTCTTCCATTTGAGTGTTTGGGCCCGCTTCATTGCTGCATCGCCTGTGCTCTCTGTGAGCACTTTCATGCAAGTCTCTTGGCCCCATATCACCTGAGAAAGTGCATCAGATCCAAGACAGTACATACAGCTAGTTTTACTTTGACTCCCTGTCCAGGCAACACCCTTCCTGGGGTTAGCCGAGGAAAGAGTGCTCCTTCGGGGCTTGTTGTGGTTGGCCATCGTGGTACTGGGGTGGTCTCTGAGGAGACTTGTACTGACGTTCGCGCTAAGCGCCTGCAAGGGTCTCCTGCTGAGCTTCAGTCAGAGAGGACTTTGGTTCCTAGCAAGGCTGGTACCAGGGACCCTGTCCCTGAGGGCATTTTGTCTCACACGGGACCACTGTCCGAGGCCTCCCTGGCTACGTTTACTGGGCAGACACCCTATGGCCCGAAAACGCCTGTGGTAGCAGTAAGCCCTGCTACCCAGATTATCTCAGGGGGAGAACTGTGGCCTGCAATGTAACCAGGGCCACGCCTCATCGACGGCAGGTCATGGTTCACTGTTTTACAGCTGTCACAGTCTCTGGATCTGATTTTAGCCAGGCACTGGGAGAAATAACTATCGCTACATCGTGGCATACGCCGGGTGACACAGATTGATTTCTTCCACTGCTGCCCCGCTACTGGGCTACTGGGCTCCTGCCTTTTTCCCTGTGAGTGGACTGGTCACCCATTGTGAGGGGATATTCTGTTCCTCCTCTTTGTCCCCAACCCCCTGCAATTGCGGTCAGAGGGGCCTCTCAAGGGATGTCCTGTCATGAACACTCATGTGAGGACAGGTTGTTCGAGAGATTTCAAGATTTGATGCACATGGGCCAATTTTTCGACTCTCTAATGAAGCGAATGCTTGTCCCCACTCCTCAACCAGTGGTACCTCAAAACCAACCCACGGTAACCGAGGCACTGATAGCGGAGGCACCATAACCTCCTCCAGAAGGGGACACAGGCTCTCTATCCATTGTGGCCGCCCCTCCTCCAATTACGAAAAGAAAATCCTCCTCCAACTCTACCTCCTCTGCCACCCGGTCCTACAGAAGATGACCCAATGGATGACCAGAATGGCCTGTGAGAAGAAACTGAGGTTGTTCCCATTACAATTAAAGCATTCCATGACCTTGTGCAAAGGCCGGGATTTCAGTACCAGAAAGTTAGCAGTCGCACAAAGGTGTCCTTTCCTCAGTTCTCCCGAGGAAAGCGAGAGAAAGATCAGGCATCCACCTTCAACTTGATGTGGTGGGGAGGCAAATTAAAATCTGGCAAAAACCAGCTCCTGTGCAACCAGTTGCAAAAAGGGTGGACTTGATATACATAATCCCGTCGGGAGAAAAATGGTGTGTGATTAGCACACCCTCTAGCTCACTCCACTATAGTGGCGACTGTTACTCTTATCTGAAAAAGCCATGTATTGTCTTCATCTAACCTGCCTCAGGGCTGGAGGACCTCCTCCTGGAAAATGCAGGAAAGCAATTCTGTCAAAATTCTGGAAAGAGCTGGGTGACTATGGGCCTCATCACAAGTATTCTGGTAAATTCCCGGTGTTACCGTGATGCCGGTCACACCATTTCCGGCACCCCGCAGCGCCGGAATCAACGGCTGATTACTGTTTGTCGGCCGCACGCAATCCGACATGTCTGAAATGGTGACACAGTGGAAAAGGCCATACACTGGCCACACCGTCACCCAGGGTGGACGCAGTGGCACCGGAAATAGCGGTAATGCAAATACTGTGACCGGAAACCACGTGACTGGAGATTCCCTGATCGCCGGAACAGGAAACTGGCCGGCGGCCATCATCACAATCCACTGCAATCCGAAGGTAGCAGCAGCCATCCACTCCTGAAATCAATCCCTCACCATGGCATCTCGCATCCCAGAGACCCGGCAGAGTGAGCCACGCTTCATGGAGGCGGAGCTGCACATGCTTACTGATACCATAGTTGAACATGCTGGGGAGCTGTTTTCAACAGACCAGCGCCGCCAAACCCAGCAGCGGAAGAAGGTAATTTGGCAGGAAGTGGCACAAAAGGTGTCCGCAGTGGGGACAACGCCACACACAGTGAAGTACTACCACAAGCAATGAGATGACCTCCGCCTGAGGGTCAGGAACCTCCTGTCTGCACACAGCAGACAGTGCATGGCAACAGGTGATGGACCCTCATCCCCAATCCGGCTCCTACCCTGGTAGGAGAAGTGCAGTGCAGCAGTGTGCTTCACATGGAGGGAATCGAAGTGGGTGTTGTGGAGGACGGAGCAGGGGCACCCGTTGAGGGCGGTGAGTACATGAATCCCTAATATCAACATCGCACCTGACTGCCAGGCAGCCCCCCCACCCCCCTTGAAACTGTCGAGTGTGTGCCCAACACGCCCCACATTCCCAGTGCCTGCAACCACATTGGTCTGGAGACAGCACTAGCAGCTGATGCCTGTGATGTCAGTCACCATGAAACCCCAGTCCAGCCACCTGTGGAGGCACACATGAAATAATGCCCATGGTTTCACGTAAGCACTGCCACCGTCTGCAACCATCAGCACACCCAAACCCAGCGTAGCAGCCCTGTACAATGCACTGATCAGCCACCCATTGCCATGGCCGCCTCAAAGGTGGCCTGATGGACCATGCCACGCCAAGTCGGGACGCACATCTGCCATACACACATGGCCAAGAGCATTGCGGCCCTACCCAGTGCACACCATGAACCTCCCCCCATCTTTGCTGGGACACATGGGCCAACACAATGGACGTGTTACCCCAACACAAACCAGCCCACTCTGCTCTCTCCACTGTTGCACTACAGCGCTGAAATGGCAATTGCACAGTCCCCATCCCCCAAATCACACCGAACATTAGCCCTGCCTCCCCTCCCCAACATGTTCAAATGGTGGAAACCAAGTCCCATGTCCGGTCCCCCATGCCGGACACACTCCCAACCACATGACAGACCACCTCACTGTGTCACCTGCACACTGTGTCACCCCCACACCCTGCAGGCACACTCACACACGCCAGGATAAACGCCCAGGGCACTGTTGTGGGCATACACCCATGCCCCCTGATAATGATCCGTGCCTGAAATCCATGACGAACACTGCACAGGTGCTGCCAAGTGAAAATGCACGCCCCCCAGACACAAGGCACCCTGTCACCACGTACTGCATGTGTGCCTGCCATGCCACAACTGCCACCACAACAATGCCAGCCCTCACCTTCACCCACACATGGCCACCATCCCATTGAATGGTGATGACATGGACCTACCATGTCCCTGCCAGACCTACCACACGCCCCCATTCACATGGTGGACCTACAACTGGGTCAGCCGTCAAGTTGTGCCTTGCACCTTCCGAAACCTTCCTCGACACTCCCCTCTTCACATCCCAACACCCCACTCCCGGACATACCCACATGCCACCGTCTCCAGCAAATGCTTGATCACCACCCCAGTAGTCCCAGTGGAGCTGTGTTGCATGTCCCCACAACAGTACGCTACACAATCACCATATTTCATGTATCAGGGCATTTGGAAGCCACACTGGTCCCTGACATCATGCCTTTCTTCCACCCTCAGGTACATCATCTGACAGTGATGTAGGCCGACCAGGCACCTCAAGGGGCACTAGATGTGGAAGGTGGTTGACTCCATGCACCACCACCACCCAGGACACGGCAGCACCCACTGTGGCTGTTACTGCTGCCCCCACCAGCCAGGCAGCTCCTACAGTGGCCACAGCAGCTGCCCGCACCACCCAGGCAGCTCCTGCATTGGTCACAACAGCTGCGCCGACCACCCAAATAGCTCCTGCAGTGGCCACAGCTGCCCCAGTCATGTTGCAATTACCTACCGGAGGACAGCCATTTCCCCCACCCCAACAGCCTTCATCATATGCGCCTGACACCAGCGATGAATAAGCTGCAGATGATTCTGGTGAGACCACAGGGAACACCACAGATCACACTCCATATGAGCGCCCAGAATTCAGCCACATCAACCTGCATAGCCCTTCACGCCTGCCCTTCCCCAGTGTCAGGGACGTGCACGGCCATCTGTGCCGCATTGTGGAAAGGTAGGAAGGATTGTCGGCCCTGGTGCAGCAGCACCTGGAGGAATCCTGTCTGATGCAGGGGGTGGGGAGTGGCGGCCCTGCTCCGCACTGAGGCCCAGTTCTTCTGCAAAAGTGTGCAGGCCACTGGGCGTCAGTGCACGTGCCCTCAGACGTGCAATGTCAGCTGTGGTAGACCTGGCCAGGAGGGTCCGCGAGAGCAACAGTATCATGTTAGACATGGCCAAGTCTCTCTCAATGGCCCTGCAGGCAGACCTACACCAACGGGCCAGTGACTCATCCCATACGCCGTCCACTAGCTCCATGCCCGCTAGTTCACGCCAGAGCAGCTCGAGGCGCAGTTCAGCACAAGGGCGGCCCAGTTGGCAAGCGGCCACGTAAATAGGCCTTGGATAAACATGTGTCATGGGTGTTTCTCGGACTGACATATTGACATTGTGTCACAAGTTGGGGAGGGATATTTTGAAGGGGGTGTGGGGAGGGATAGTTGGGGAGGGGTTGTTGTTAGGGATAGTTGGGGTTTGGGGAGGCATAGTTGGGGCGGTGTTGTGGGGAGGGACAGTTGGGGAGAGGGTATTGGGCCACCAGTTCATTTTCTCTCATTACTTTTTTATACACTGGGTGTTGCATTGCAAATCATGACTGGACATTAATTATTTTCTTGAAAGTGTGATTTATTTACTGTACATTGTTAATTGTAGTTTATGGCCTAGGCCATCTGCATGTGCTCTGAGCCTAAAAGTAGTTGGCGATGAGTTGATAGCGGGCCTCACGTCCGTCCATGTCATCCCTGTGATGGGGCAATGGCATCTAAGCCTCACTGTAAATGCCGTCGTCCCCCTCCGCTGGAGGTATGTCCATGTCTAGGGGTAGGGGAATGTTGCCCCTGACGCACCCATTATGTAACATGGCACAGGCCAGGACGATCTTGCCCACTGTCACAGGACTTTATATCAGGGGACACCCAGATCTACTAGGCAGCGGAACCTTGCCTTCAAGAGTCCAAGTGTTTGCTCAATGGTGTACCTTGTCCGGATGTGGGCGCGGTTGTAGGCATGCCCATGCCGATTGTGTGGGTACCCGGCAGGGGTCATGAGCCATGGCAGCAAGGAGTATCCGGAATCACCTGCATGGGAGGGACAGCAAGGAGCACAGTCGTGGTGGTAGTGACAATGCAGCCTTGTTTGGATGTCGGTCTGTGACACATGGGATTGCAGCAAGACGTAGCAAATGGCACAGATTACCCTCGTTTTTGGTGTATTGTATTGCGGGGGGGGGGTGGGTTGCGTGCACATTCTCCGCACCATAGGACACCCACGCTGGCCATTACCCTTATGCTGGCACAGGCTTCTACATTGTCTATGATGTGTGCCATGTTTATTAGCGTTTGCATGTTGTACATCGGTCATCTCTCCTATTCGTTAGTGTGTGTTCCTTCATTGTTCAGATTCATGTTGCATGCATATGGGTATGTGCGCTTGTGACGGGCAAGTCACCTGGCTTCATGCTGTGGGATACACTGCTGGTGGGGAGGTAGGTCAAATTCGTCTCACATAGCTGTGACGCAGGGGGTGGGGGATGTGCACAGTGTGTACATGCTGGGGTAGGTGGCATGGGGCAATTCATTCTGGTACCTATAGTGCATGTGATGTGCCTGTCCATCTGTGCACAAATTGTGATGGTGTGTCCTTCCATTTGCCCATGCCCCACATGCCAAATTAGCCCTCCCGCTCATGCATGCAATCTGCGTACATACTGCTGCATAACGCATATGCACTGGTGACAGTGGACAACCCCCCCCTTCCAGAGTGCACATGCTATGTGTAGGTACTTTCACTCACCCAACAGCCAGGTCCGCTCTCTGCTGTATCGTGCCATGTACCCTGGGAGCGTGGAATTACACAGCACCATGGAGTCGTGCGTGGATCCAGGGAAATGTGCACTGCAGTGGGTTATTAGGAGGTCTTCATCACACACAACCTGGACGTTCAACGAGTGGTACATTTTACAGTTGCGGTAGACTTCCTCATTGGCATGTTGGACCACTAGCTCAACGTGCGTGCATTCCAGCGCACCTATCGCATTCGTCATGCCTGCCAGGGCATGAAAGCCTACTTTTGTGGCATTAACCTGTGGCGGTGTTCTGGAGAGGGCAATATGGTCAGACATGTGCCGCATTAGGGCATCCAGGACCAGGACTAGCACCTTTTGAAATACAGGCCTGGGATATCCCGGTCAAGCTCTCCCACAGTGTGTTGATAGGTGTCGGTGGCCAGGAAATGCAGCACTGATACTACCTTGAGCAAGGGGGGTATGGCGGTCCGGATACCAATTGGGCTCCGGATGTCGTCCTGGATTAGGTCGACTATGGTGGTTATGGTCTCCCTGTCCAGCCGGTACAGGGTGTGGATCTGTGTGTCAGTGAGGTTCCAGGGTGTGGCCCTTATGTGGGGTATGGGTGGCTGCCTGCGGGGTACTACCTGCTGGCCATTGTTCATCTGCATTGCCATTATCATCTTCCTTCTCTTCCTGTGCCTCTGCCGCCTCCTCTGCCTTTCAGCCTCCTTCAATTCCTGCTCATATTGGATCCCTACATGCAGGGCCCCCAGCTCCATGACTGCTACTGCAGCGGCCAGTATGGTTGTGTTGGAAGGTGTGTGGGGTGTGGTCATTTTGAGCATTCACAGTGCTCATGGTGTGCAGCTGGGCTGATTATGGCCACCTGTGGTCTGTTGCTAGACACCTGAGACTGCTTAACGCCTGCTCCGCGATGCTGGTGTTTCCGGCGTGGTTTTAACAGTGGCATCAGCATTTTTATGCTGGTGTCGACATAAGTTGGAATGATGCCGTACTACCATCGTACCGGTGTTTCGTCGCTGTTGGCGTTCACTGTGCTGACTGCGACGGTTGCATTGTGGGTCATGTTTGCGGGTACGTAGTTTCCGGCACCGCAGGTCATAGTGTGCCGGTCAGGAAAAGGGTGCTGGTACGGTGTGACCGGCACCGTTATTTCCGGACAGGCATACTTGTAATGAGGCCCTATGACTCCTGCCTTCCTCCTGAATTTCAAGCGTGTTCTCTCAGGCTTGGCAAAAGCTTACCAAGTAGTACAGTACCTCATGGAGGCCTCCTATTACCACCTGAGCACAGCTGCTAAGGATATGGCTGTAGGTGTGACTTTTAAGCGGCAAGTGCTACTCAAAGCCACCAAATTTTAGCCAGATGTGCAGGAGCCAATTATGGATCTGGCATTTG
The DNA here is from genome assembly GCF_040938575.1 of Ambystoma mexicanum. Classification (NCBI taxonomy): domain Eukaryota; kingdom Metazoa; phylum Chordata; class Amphibia; order Caudata; family Ambystomatidae; genus Ambystoma; species Ambystoma mexicanum. The sequence continues at coordinate 170,329,583 of NC_090924.1, read as the reverse complement.
ACAGTGCACACACGGCGAAGACTTTAACAGCTCTAACCAAGTATCCAGCGAAGCCATGGTGTTTGAACTTCTGATACATTCACGGCCAAGAGTTCAGGAGTCTTTAGAGACTTTTACGGCTACTAGAGTAGACAAGATAGATCTCTGAGCACTCCACGCAAAATGCAAGCACGTCCCTCACCCCAGGGATTATTCTTCCAAGCCTCCCCCACTCCAGAGGCCCAACAGTCTAGTGACGTGAGGGTGCAGATCGACAGCTCATTGGTCAGAGAAAGAGTATGTTATCTTCTTGCTCTGTGAAAGCGCATAGCCAGTGACAGTTGGTCCTTATCTCTGGTACACAAGGGCTATCATCTTTCCCCCCATACCTCTATCTTCCTCCCCTTCTGAAAAAAGTCTCAGACTCCCTCTCATGAGAGATACACAAGCTGCTGCTCCCAGAGACAATAGAGAATGTTCCTCCTTTGGAGAAAGGGTGGGATTTATACTTGAGGGTCTTCCATTCCGAAGATGAACAAGACTGTCCTGTGGACGGAATTAGACTATTCCTCCGTCCATCTTTTTTCTTTCCCGAATAAAAATTATAGATGATTACGGCCACTCTCATCCAGTCATTCCTTTAGCTTGGTCACTGACTGTTAGCTCTGGACCTGCAGGACACATATTTGCACATTTCCATGTGGCCTCCTCTCCACTGCTACCTGCAGTTCGCCATAGTCCAAACCCACTATCAGTACAAAGTCTTACCTTTCGGCCTCAGTTCATCCGCAGGTGTCTCCACCAAGCTTACTGCAGTGGTGGCGGTGTTCCTATGCGTAAAAGGTATTAACCTGTATCCATAATTGGACAAGCATGATTAAGTGCAATTACGTAGCAAGACTGGCATTTTTATGCAGCCAGTATAGCCATTTCTTATTGTGGTATGACATTTTGTATTGGGGATCATTGATACAGCAAGCATTTTTATTTACTTTATTTAATTGTTTTTTTATAACGCACCTAATACTGAGTTTGGTTTCTAAGCGCGGATCTGGGATTCAAACCTCTGTTGCTCTGCATGGTCTTGCTTCCAAGTAGCTAGACTGGCATTTTTGTGCAGCCAGTTTTTATATGTTTTCATACTGTGGCATGCATTTGTAATTGTAACGCCAACTGGAGTGTGTTCTTACATGGGGATACTGCCATATATTGGCAGAACAAGCATGGACGTGTTTTATTATAGTATCATTACTTTCATTATGCACAAAGGAAAAATGAGTATGTTCTTATATGGTTATACTGGCGTATAATGGTGCAGCCACCATGGAAATGTATCGGTACAGCCAGTGTGAAAATGTTTTATACTGGCACATATTGTGGGCAAAGGCATCATGAACATGTGTTGGAGAAATTCTCCTGTTCACTGTTGGTGTCTTGCATCTATTGGATTTTTCCATGAGTTACCTACAAAACCAATTGCAAACTGTTTGGCTTTTTACCCATTTTTTCTAAAAAGTATGTTGTAAAATGCCCCATTGCACAATTATTTTAACCTCCCCCGATCACCCCGAACCACCCTTAATTGGTTCAGGTTCCCTCGCTACGCTCCGTTGCTAGGGCATATTTGTGAGAAATATTTACACTCCTCCGCTTAAAAAAAATCACCAGCTACCACATTTGGTTGGTGGAAACTGTGTGAGGAGTGTGATCTGTAGTCAGTCAGTGAGCAGTTGTTTGACATTTTTTAATAGGAGTAGGTGTGAAAGTGGGGGTTGTGTGAAGAGAAAGACTGAAGAGGAGGACAGACTGAAGAGGATTTGGTTGAGGACAGGCCATGCTACTGAATGGATAGTTGTCTCTTATAGGAAGCATGATTGCATATCTGTTGGACCGATTTCTGGAGGGGAGTTCGAGATCCGGACTTCTGCAAATTTTGAAGAATTATTTTGTAGAGGATACTGCTGCCTTCTAACTTGAAATTGAAGTCCCTTCCCAACAAGCAGTATTTGAAGGTTTGTAAGAACTGGCTTAGAAGGCATAGTAATGAGTGTTTCAGGGTGAGATGGCAAAGATCTTATAGCAACTGGAATGGTTGATGTGGAGCTTTAGCGCAATGTCTTTGCATCGGATAACTGGGAAACCCCCCGAATGCTCTAAAAGGAGGATTTGTAGACGTTAGCAAGACCACAACTTGAGCCTGATGGCACTTTCTAGTGCATCATAGAGTATGCTGGAATGTATAGTAAATTGTGGCAGGTTTCCCGGCATTTGCTAGCGCCCATTGTCAACAGAAGTAAATATCCTATCTCGATACTAAAGAAAAATGCTCCAGGATGAGTGTGAAAAGCTGTACGCAGAAATCCAGAATGGTCGATAATGGTGAGACATTAAAGCAAGGTGTCTGCTCATGTTAAAGGGGTAGAAGTCCACTCTAAAATGAAGTAGCCATTCAACATTCTACTACAGAGAACCAATGGGCATTTAGGGCATTTATTAGCTGAAAAGGGGTTATTGGAGAGCCATGAATTTAAGTTAATTTGCTGATGTTTCTTTTACCTCTGCATATTTTCAAAGTTGGCAGATTTATCACCAGGTATCAAAGCAGCATTGCTCAGTGATTTTAGTGTTTAAGGAGTATTCAAATGCCTTTTCCAAGTGCAGTGATACAGACAGTTCTTGATCAGTGTATACAAAATAATATTTGCATGTTAAATATGTCTCTAAGATGTTGAAGAATTGTAAATAAGTTCAAATAAAAGCAAGGCAGTCAATAATATTGTCACAGCCTAGCAGCTGTACATAACATGTTTTTCAGTGTCTGTCTGTTACCATGGTCTGTAATTAGACAAGTTTTGAATCAAGGATGGCAGCTCTCATTTTTTCTCTACTGTTGTTTATTTTACAGCGGTTGGATTCATAGATGGCATAGTGCAATCTGGGAACTCGCCAGATGGGGGTGCTCAGGCTCAGGTTCAAGTGCAAACCGTCACAGAAGAGGAAACTCAAGAACTTAGACAGGTATGTAGACGTAGCAGCACTGCTATGATCCTTGTTAATTCTTAATGGAAATATATTTATAATAAATAGACAATGCAAATGTAGGCTCTAACTCTAATGTTTCTAGGACAGGAAGAGGAATTATAGCTGTTTACAAGGACAAGCCCACACATACTTCCTCAAATGTATCAAACTTTATTATCCAGTAGGAAAATGTACCATGAGCTGGCTCCCTTACATCAGAGTGTAGCCTTCTCAAACCCCCAATCACGAATAGTAAGCAGGAAGGTGCAGGGGGCTCTCAGACAACTAGAATGTAACATCGTCATTAGGCGGGAGGGCAGTGTCAGCTCTGGCAGCAGACCAATGAGCGGCCGGAAAACAGAGGTGGCGCCGAAGTTTCAGTGGCGGAGCCTAATAGCTTCCCCCAACATGCAGCCGATCGAGAGCGCATACAACAAAGAGTTTCCAACCAAACACAGTCACAGAGGGACTACCAGCGAGCAATCCTTACAGAAGCACGAGCTGTATCACCGAGGGTATCCTCACAGCTGCATGCTCAGAAACGTGAAGTAAGAGGGCGAGAAGTGAAAGCAGGTGCGTGAGAGGGAGGGAGGCAGCGCCGGAGCCGTGAAGGCCAACAGAGGCCCCTGACTGCCCAACGAGAACAGCTGGACAGTCGGTACAACACTGGGTGGTGGCGACCACGAACATCACATACGGCTGATATCACCAAGTCCGCCTGTTCGAGGAAAATAGAAGAACCAGAAACTCCTGAAGAACAACTCCCTGAGACGGGTAGCCATGCCGGAATTCGTAATTCAGACTCCACCGGAGCGGAGGCAGTAAGGAGCCTGCCCCGGACCCGGTTGCACACGGTAATTCATTAAACAAGGAACAAATGCGGCGTGCTAGAACCGAGAACAGCCACGTGTCGGGCAGTCCGGGACACCTCCCAAGCATCAGCAGTACCCCAGGGGGCACTGACATTGGCAACCCGGCGGGCGACGCCGGAGCTGGGAGTGAGGGGTGAGTCTTCTTTTTTTCCCTCCTTCCTCGGCCTATACGAACCGTAAACCCAGAGCGGGCCACCACCTGTGGAGGGAGTACAGGCCCGTGGCAGCGTGCTCGACACAGATTTTAACCTAACCTTGACTGAACGCAGCTCTGTGCCACTAACGGCCTGTCACCCGAACCCCCCCGCCACATCCCCCTGACCCTGCTGGCCAAGAACCTGAGGCTGGGTGTAGTCTGGAGCCCCCTGGTGAAACCTGGTCTCAGAAAGCAAACACAGCGGACAGGCTATCCGTACCTAAACAGCCCCTCCTCTCCGTACTACTATGGGCCTAACAGCCGGGGGGAAACATAACCAACAGCCATGACGGCCAACACAGCGACAAGAGCCCTGACAGAGGCCCAACAGCTACAGGCATAGTGATTCTAGCATTTGCACAAGAGAGGAAGCTATACGACACCTCTACAGAAAACACTCCGGTCATCTGCCACAGCTGGTCGACTACCAGTCAGGGGGAATACAGGCAACCCCTCCCGGCAAGCACAGGCTCACTGTAGAACGAGAGTGGCGAGTCCCCCACTTCTCTCACTCCTCCCCTCCAGCCACGAGATTAAAGACCGCTGCTTCTATCACGAAAGCACGGTGCGTGGACCACAGCTGGGGTGCGACCCAGAATAGATCAAGCCTTACTGCAGACCCAGCAAATTTACCCCTGCGGTGCCCTGATAATAGTGGCACTCACCGGACAGACCCAACAGATTAAGGTGTCCCTTTTAGTAGAAGATCTGGGGCTGGAGGCAGTCTGGAGCCCACCCCAGAGACCCTCAGCTGATATCAACCCCATAGTAAAGCCAGATAACACAGTGGACTATAATGCAGTAACAGACACTTCCAAGACTTTGCTGGAGCTCGAGAGCAGAAGAACAACCCTACATCACAAACCAACAGGCGGATCTCACATCATAGCAAAAGCAAACCATACCCGGAGGTGAATGAGACAGTGAACACCAGCTGCAACCAAATAACGCAGTAACCAGACCGCTCACAGCGACAGTAAGTGACAATCACGTGTGCATTACAGGCTTCTAAGGAATCGGCACCCACTACCTTGCCAAGATACATTGTAGGAGACGAGCAAAGCATCACAAACACCATAAAAGAAGCCCGGCCAATTGAGAGCGAGCAATAGAGAGTCACCTTAAACAAACATTCAAGGAAAAAGAGTATAAAGGCCATCATCTGGTAAAAACCCCCAAGCACCACCAGCGAAAACAAACATCCTCATCATAAACAGAACGGAGTAGACCTACAAAGCAGTAACCAACTCTGGACCTGACCAGACAACTTCTAGAGCCCCGTGAAGGAATCACCTGCTGCCACAGTACCACACCAATAAAATCCTTCTCTCAACCCTGCCAGAACTCCTTCTAATAAGCCTACTCCAATTTCTCTGGCAACCGCAGCTGAACATGGAAAAATCAGACAAATCGCAGAGGAAGCTAAACTGAATCTGGAGCCACCGCCAAGACCCCCAGGTCACAACCACAGTCAGAAACCCCAGCAATAGCAATGGAGCAAGATGAAGAAGCGCACCAGACCCTAAATGTTGACATTCAAGAGATTTTGTTAGAACTCAAAGCAGGCATCAGGAACCTAGACGCAAAATGAGATGCACTCTCCTCGAAAGTAGATCTGTTATAGCACCGGCTAGACAAACACAGCGACAGTTTAAATGCAGCCGAACACAGTGAAGTGAAGGGAGTGGCAGCAAAAAGCAAAAAATTAAGTCTTAGAAGGGAGGACCCGCCGCAACAATATCCGACTGGTTTGGGTAAGAGAGAGACAAGTCCCGCAGAGAATGGAGGAATTTGTTGAAGCAATGTGCAAAGAGCTGTTTGGAGAACCCTCACTATTCCATCTCTTTGTGGTCGAAAGGGCCCATCGAGTGCCCGCCAATCGCCCAGTCCCCAGAGCAGGCCCTCGCCCCATCATTGCACGCCTTCTCAACTACAGGGACCGAGACGCAATCCTGCATTTTTTTGGCCAGGAAAAAAGGTGAGTTGCACTACGACGGAGACGAGATCCAAATGTATCCGGACTTCTTAGACAGTCCAAGCAACATGCAGATCCTTTACAGGAGTGAAAAGACGGATGAGAGACAACCAAATACAGTACTCCATGCTTTTCCCCACAAAACGCTGTGTTCAACACACCGGAAAGATGACATCTTCTGCTGACCTCCTAATGCTAATCCAAGACATGTGAGAGAAGATCGGGACAGGAGGATCCCGTCCTGAAACTACCCGGTATGTGACGAGTTCCACGACACATTACACTCCCGCACCATGAGACTGACGAAGACTGCAGGGGAGGGGGGGAAAGGGGCAAAATAGGCCACCTCCACTGTATTATTGTCATTTAGATCACTGCGTAACACACCCAGGCGCAACCATGTACATCCTTTGAAGGGATCTAGCAGACTTGCGCCAAAGCTCAGCATTGTTTAAAAGTTATTTGTTGAAGGGGAGGGGACCATTGACAGGCGCATTGGGGGTTGCATGTGTGCGTGGGGAAGGGTGGAAACCCTGCTGCAGGTTAACAAGAATAGAATGCAGAGCATCAGGAAGGGGGAGTTCATAAGGGAAAACGCAAGTCGTGAGCCAGGTCCCCACCGACAAACTCCACAGTGGAACACAGACAACTTAGTGGTGAATGGAGATACTAGCGGAATGGTTCCTGAAAAGTTTGAATATATACTGTATAAACATCGCGAAGACCATAGAGATTCAAGGTAGCAACATGGAACATTTTGGGGGGGAACAACCCAGCCAAGATAAGGAAATTATCACAATACATCAAAAGGCCCAATGTTGATATTGCCTTCATACAAGAAACCCAGCTTTTCCCCTTTTCAGAAAGACGATGGGCCACTAGCTTGGGCTGCCATAGATATTATTCCTCCTTCTCATCCTATGCTAGGGGGGTGGCAATATTGATCAGTAGAGATGTGAAATTTCAGCTGCTGTCAGTGGCAAGGGATGAGGAAGGCAGAGCGCTGCTAGTACATGGAGTAGTCGAGGGGTGACTAGTCGCCTTAGTAAATACATACAGGTCGAAGGTTGATAGCTCCAACGCATTTGACTGGGTCATGACACACCTTGCGGAATTTAACGCAGCCACGATTATATGGGGCGAGGACCTGAACACCGCCCTAGACCCAAAATGGGATAGATCTCACACGACCACACACACACCCACTAAGGTGAGTCTTCAAATACAAGAAATCTGGAGTGCTTATGATCTAACTGATGTGTGGAGACTTAGTCACATAGAAACCAGAGAATTCACTTTCCACTCCTGAGTTCACGGCACCAGCTCCAGGCTGGACTGTATATTTGTGTCCCGAGAGGGGGGATTCCACTGCGGCGATAGTCAGATTCTCCCGAGACCGCTTTCGGATCACTCCCCAGTTATCTTGGAATGCATACCCACAGCCAACAAGAAGGGGGAATAGATGGAGATTCAAAGCAGAGGCACTCCAAGACTCAGTGTTTACCCAAGAACTCCTAGGTGAGATTAAATCCTTTCTTACAATAAATCAGGAATCGGCTACATCGAGCGAGATCCTTTGGGAAACCCTGAAATGTTACACCCATGGGATCTGTATGGCCAAGGAAAACGGAATCCTAAAAACCATTAGAAAAGAACTAGCAGAAAACGAGACCCTGCTTATAGAACTGGAAAAAACGTACACTGAACACCAAGAAACGCAGACCTTAGCCTCACTCATAGAGGAATTAGATAAATTCAGAACTAACGATGAGCTTGAAGTTCGGTTCCTGGCACATGGCCATCAAGTGAGGCAGTACGGCGAGGGCCAAAAACCAGGAGCCCTCCTAGCAAAGCTACTGGCCGCTGACAGATGCCCCCGCATATAGAATACGTCTGCGACCCGCTCTGTAACTTGGTATATACCGAAGAGGAGATTGCAGAAGTACTTTGTACATTCTACCAAGACCGTTACAATTTAAGTCCATGAAGGACCCTGCAGCCCTACAAGCTTATCTAGAAAAGATAAAGTTGTATTGGGTAGAATGGGAAATGAGGGAATACCTCAATAGGCCGCTCACTCTCGAAGAAATACTAGCAGCAATAAAAGAACTACCGGGTTCCAAGTCACCGTGCCCCGATGGATTGACAGGGGAATTCTATAAAACATTCGCCCCAACCCTAGCGCCGATTTTACTATTGGTATACAAAGAGGCACTGAAAAAAGAGAGTCTACCCCCTACTTATGCAAAGCTAACATTATCCTACTTCACAAACCAGGGAAACCCCCTGAAGAGTGTGCCTCGTACAGGCCGGTCTCACTCATAAACGTTGACAATAACATTTTTGCAAAGATCCTCACTAAACGACTGCTCCCACTGATGCCTGGTCTGGTCCTAGCTGACCAAACAGGCTTTATACCAGGGAAGAATACAACATTTGGTATCCGAAGACTCTTCGGTACATGGAAGCTGTAGACCCCTCGACTCAAGCAGTGGCGGTCCTTCTTGACGCCGAAAAGGCCTTTGACTCGGTTGAATGGCCATACCTCTTTGCAGTACTCTGGAAGCTAGGCCTTGGGGGATATTTCCTAAAACTGGTCTCACTCCTTTACAAGAACCCGTTGGCTAGAATAGTGCTGGGGAAATCAGTCGACTCATGTAATGCTAAATAGAAGCACCAGACAGGGCTGCGCACTATCAGCCCTATTATTTGCCCTTGCGATGGAACCACGCACCACAGACCTTCGAGCTAGACAAACCGAAAGGGGACTTTCCCTAGGACCTCCCAAACTAATTCTGTCGCTATACACTGACGATGTGGCCCTCTTCATCAGTGACCCAGAGACAAACCTAAACCCAGTAATGAGAGAAGTGCTCAAGTTTGGAGCCTTTTCCGGGCTAAAGGTCAACCACACAAACTCAGTGGTATTCCCCTTAACAGCAGACACAGAAACATTCACAGACGACTTTGAATTCTGATGGGAGACCACGGGAGTCAGGTACCTGGGAATAATGTTATCAAAGGACCGCGAAGACCTCTTCCTGGACAACTGCGGGAAGATGATAGAAACCCTTCGCGACAAAATATTAAGATGGCGACAACTCCCACTCACACTCTGGGGCCGGTCTCCATAGTAAAAATTGTCATATTACCCAAACTCTTGTACCTGTTTGTCAATATCCCGATTTTACTGTCCGGGTTTTTTTGCCGACGCCTACACAGACTAATTCTAGAACTAATATGGGCATGCAAGACAGCTAGGGTGGCTTATAAGATCCTGTTTCAACCAATAACAAAAGGAGGACTGCCATTGCCTGACCTACAACGTGATTACTGGGCCTCACAGGTGCAATTCCTAGGACACTGGTATGCCACCCGTTTCATTTGCCCCCATGTTCAAATTGAACGAGCCGTGATAACCCCCAATCTCCTCCGAGTAACGATCATTGGTGAACTCTGGGTACCACCAAGAACATTAAACTGAGCCCTGATCAGAGACGATGTATGGAAAAGAATAGCCAAAAAATGCAATATCACGGATAGATATTCACCCCTTCTCCCAACAAGGTTTATTCCTGGGATCCCACTTACGACTGAAAAGGTATACTTAAAGTGGTTAGATACATTAAAAATAGAAATGCTAGGAGACTTATTTGGAGAAGGAGGATTTCTGACAATCCAACAAGCACGGGAAAGGGGAGCAGAATCAGCCCTGGATGTGTTCATCTACTTCCGACACCGACACACAGTAAAATCACTATTTCCGTCATTACCGGCACAACCACCCATTTGGCAACTCCTACATGGAGTGATCCAAACACAGGGCGAAGGCAGGCTAATATGTAGCATCTACAAAGACCTACCAGCACACACTACAAGTGGGCTGACAACCCCCAAGATGAAGTGGGAGGGGCCATTGGGGATGTCGATTGCAGAGGAAGACTGAGCATACATATTATGGCAGACGTAGAGGGTTTCCCTGAACTCCAGGTATAAACTAATTCATTTTAACTTCGTACATCAAGTATATCACACGCCAGCCAGGCTTCACAGACAACGCCCGTCCATATCAGCGGCCTGCGAAAGGTGTGGCGAGTCCCTGGCAGACTTTCTACATTTGGCTTGGGAGTGCCCGACAATTGCCCAATTCTGGAGAGATATATTGAACAAAGTCTCACTAACTATGGGAGAACTGTTGGAACAAAGCCCAAGAGTGGCGATGCTAGGCTACACTAGAAATGTAAAACCCCCAATGAGGAGACTGGCGATACTTCTCTTAGTACTGGCACGAAGGCGGATAGCTATATACTGGGGAAGAGGCCGTCCACCTCCAAAACCGCTCTGGCTCCAGGATGTGACATACTGCCACAATATGGAATCAACTTTTATCTTTGCATGCACGCCCTCCAGATGTATCGGGGCCCTACATTAACTACCTATTAACAGCACTGGAATGAAACCTGGTGAGACATTTCTGAATTTCCTTTTAAAATTTGGTTAACCCTCCTATGAACTACACATACAATCTTCAGCGAAATAGCACTACTAACGGAAACATTCTGCTCAAACTACAAGGGATGATGGGGATTGAGCGCTACACGGCACATAGTTGTAATTGTAACGGTTAATGTTTTTTTGAAAAACTGAAAAGAAAGATTAAAAAGTCCCCTTCTGTATAAGTGACATACTAACATGGAACAGACAGATTGTGGAGGAACATGAGACACTTGGGGCTTAGAGCCGCTGGGGAACACAATGCCCAGAGAGGCAGAGACAAGTTGGTAACCCACTACAGGATGGCATCCTATCCTAAACCCTCGGCACTCAAATGAATGTTCATGGCAAGGAAGGAAAAGCACACTACCAGAGAATAAAAAGTAAGGACGGAACACCTGATGAGGTGGAACCACAACAACCTGAGCAATCCCACAAGCCAGGGTTAATAGGAAAGCTGCCCAACCAATCCAAGACATTATTTGGGCTACCTGAACTTGTGAGACAGTGTAAAATGGCAGACTTTGAGAGAGTCAATCCGGTGTTCCAGAGAGTTGGTCTGTTAAAAGGGAGAGAAGGTGAGAAGAGGAGTTTGTTGAACCATGTGGCACATTAACTGACAGAGGTCAGACAGGAAGGCACACTGGTTACAGAGAGCCTGCTGAGGATTCTATCCCCACTCCTTGCCAGGACCAGGGAACATTGAGTGTTGTTTGGACTAACCTGCGTAAGGTTACATTTGAGGCCTCGGTGCACCCAGAGAACCTGAGAAGAAGCTTTAATATCCAAGACTCTGGCAAAAACCAGCAGATGAGGACAAAACGAATGGCTAGCCATCTGCCGGTTATAACATATGTACTTACAGCCGCTATTGAAGCTGGGAAAGACCAAAATCTGTAGTGGGCTGCCACAAACTGAACAGGATCAACACAAGGTGGAGACAGAGTTAGGCTAAACAAAGGTTTATTAAGTTAATACATTGAGCCAAAATAATCATACATTTTGAAACCACTCCCCAAGTACCCGGCGGCAAGTCTGAGTAGTTAACACTGGATATCAATAGTGTGGCTTTTCTTTGCAAACTCTGTAACAATAAACAGAATGGCTTCTCCTTAGGTTTAAATATTAGATCTCTGGGCTTGGTAACCCTCCATCTAGGCATTCCCCGTATATGTTGTCCCTTTTTGATCACTCAATCTTTGGGGTTTGAGTGTCCCCACACTTCTTGGCTCTTTGCTGTGTAGATTCAGGTAATCTGCTACACACCTCGTCATTCACTCCTGAGAACCCTAACTTGTTCTACAGGTGCTGCTCCATGAACATTGACCGCCAGAGCCCCAATTCCAAGAACTTCTGTTGCTTCCACCTTCTTCTTGTTTGTAGGTTGCGCATCAGCCCCATTTCCAGAGCCTGCTCACTTTGCATCAGGAACTTGCCCAATGTGGGGAGGAAGGGACGAGAAGATCTGACTCTTTCAGCAACCAGTTGGAAGCAGCTGAGAGGCTAGTGGGGAAACATGCAACTTAATCCCATGTCCAGGAGGGGACTTGTAGCATACGAAATGTAGCCTACCATTGTGGTGTCGCCAGAGAGGTGAGCTACTTGGCAGTGATAAACGATGGGAGCTGCCAGCCCTTCTCCAAGCCCAAGGCAGAGTATTGATCTATGTGATCTGGCCTAGAAATAGGAAAATACCCTTTAAATAGAGCTATCCACTTGCTCTATATTTGGCACCCTCACCCTGACTCTTATATGTATAGAAGAAAAGAAGATATCAAATATGGCAAAACCATGGGCTTGGACAGTTCCTGTGTCAAGGGATTGAGTTAACGCTGAAGTCTGTGAATTCAGAGGGATTAACAGATTTGTCTATAGGCATGAGCTCAAATGCAGCTATCGAACCAAAATGGCAGGACACTGTACAACAAAGGGAACCCTTTTGGAAGAAGCGGTCACTGAAATGCTGCATGGAGAACAGATCACAAAAAAGAATCCAGCACAAAAGCACAGTCGCAGGATCCAGTTCGCTCACATCTCAAGCATCTCTGCAAGCAATTGAGGAATCCATACTGCAATTGTCACCTGCAGCTCTCACCCCTTTGCGAAGAGTGAAGACGCCATCGCACAAGTGGTCATGACTCGCAGAGACAAATCTGAACATTGCAGTCATCCAGCATGGAGCTGGTAAGAGGGCTGTACTTCTGTTTGATGTTAGGATAGCTATCACGCCTTTCAAAAGCTCAGGGAGCCATAAGTCTGGGGCTGGAAAAATCATTATGATTAACAATATGAAAGCACACAAGGGCAATCGGAAGATCTTAGTCAAGCTCTAGGGCATGACAGCAAGGATTTTCCCTTGAACCTTTCTTTCCGCTACCCAGTCAGCAACAACAAACTTGCTTCTCCAAGAAGCAAACCAAAAGGTGGGAGGGATTGGTTCGCCAGCAAGTCTCCCCCATACTGTGAAAAGGGGAACAAGAAAAGGGGTAAGAAAGAAGAATTCACAACATTTGACAATTTTGTTAGTGCAGACCATATAATCTACCTTAGTAAAACCTGGTCAAGTCTGTTAACCTAGGTGACCACAATGCTACCCCTCTGAAGTCAGAACCCATACAGCAGGGCGGTCTGCATAATGCATGCTGCACAACAAAAATAGTAATGGTCCACAAGTCAGTTTGAGCTGCCACAACGCAGACAAAAGCTAAAAGAACAGGATTCCTGTTCCATCAGAAAATGAGATACAGGATCAGGAACACATGGAAACCATTGTCGGTAGAAGGTATTGCATAGCAATGGCGGACAAGGCCCGGAACATTGGAGGCCATAGCAATACCTTAAAGCAGATAACACAGGTCAAATGGCAGGCAAGTGGTCAGAAACACAAGAGATCACGACAGGAGCCACACACCCACGAAAAGTTCTATGTACCAAAAATTCTACGTTTTCGTGGTATGTGTTTAGGTGTTTCGGTGGGGTCGGACTTGGGGCTGTGGGGTAAGCGGGGGTTGTGGGGGACACCCCTCCAGCCCCCCGCCAAATGAAAAAAAAAGCTGGGGACTGCAGGGCTGTACCCCGCAATACTCTCCTCACTATGCTATACCGTATAGTGAGCGGGATGGTGCAGGGGACACCCCCGCAGCACACCCGGGGGAAAAAAACAGGGGCTGCAGGGGTGTCCCCCGCAACACTCCGCTCACTATACTTTGCAGTATAATGAGCGGGGGTTGCAGGGAAAACCCTGCCGCTGCCTGGAAAAAAAAGCAGGGACTCAGCGAGTCTTCAAAGGTAAGTAGGGTGGGGGTATGTTGGGGGTGTGGGTTTATAGGGGTTTTTAATGTATGGTCGCATGGGAAATGTACAAACCTTTTGTGGTTCGTACATTTCTCATGCAAACATTTCCATCGCTGACCTTTCCGCGATGGAAAATTCACGCAGATCCGGAGTGGTCACCTGGAATCTGTTATAGAGCGCTGTAACCCATTCCGCACATTGGTTTATATTCTGGTACCACCCATGAAGCGCATGTGCTAGTGCATTAACCAGCTTGCTAGGAATTGCAATCCCTCCAGTGACGGTGTCACCAGGTCCTTAGCAGCCACAGAAGTCACCAGGTTTTCAACTCCCTATGACGTATACTGTGTCCACAAGGAACCCTGACAGTTCCCCTTGCTTGGTATGAGTGCCACATGCTCGGTCTGATGCCTATTGGTAGAAACAGGTAAAGAGGGCTGGGGCATGTAAGTTGGACGTGTATTTGCAAGTCCTATCCTCTGGTTGATATACCTCCTGATCAGTCAGGTTGAAGAGGCAATGACGGTGGACTCAGGATTCCAGATTTATCTGTACCTGATACTTGTCTTTCCCTTCTACTGTTATGAGTGCTGGTTGGACAGGGAATTGTGTACCAGGGTTGTAGGGTTTTAGGTAGGAAATATGAAAAAAGGGGTGTGTTACTACAATTAAGGCAAGGATAACAGCATCGCCACCTGGTTAATGACATGAGTAATCGGGCAGAGGCAATCTAACTTTGGTAACCGCGTGACCCACAAAACCTCAAATATTGTGTGAACACAATCATGGGTGTCCATTTTTTATTGGCATCTTTTTTATAAGCATCCTGGGCTGCAACCAGATGTTCTTATACTCCTGATTGTAGGAGCTGAATTTGTTACGCCCATTCATTGTCAGCTTTTACATTGTTGAGAGTAGGTATGGAAATGTGGGCGGGGGAAGTTTGGAGTCAAAAATGTTATGTACTCCCCTTCCATGATGATTTTGAACAGGCACTATAAACTGCCATGTTTAAACACTATTTCTTGCTCATGCGAGGCGTGTTTAGGCTTTACTGGGCATGTATTTGCAATTAAGGGTCTTTGCCTGTGTGTAGGAATGCTCACCTTCACATCCCTCACTTCTGATGTTTCTCTTTTGGCATATGTAGGTGTGTTTTAGGCTCCCGCTTTCTTATGAAAAGCAGCGTTAGTAGGAGAAAGTCATCATACTTTAAGCTTTCTCGCCTGCCTCATAGTGTGTGTGAATCTTTGAGGAGTATATTCGCCTTCACTAAATGTATTGCGCTATGCTGACCTTCATGATAACACTGACTAATATGTAAGAATGCAGCTGGTATCAAAGACTTGTGTATTGGGGCTTTGTTCCCTGCTTGCAGCGTTGTTTTAGTACGATTCCTTTCCCTATCTAGACCACCCCTTCCATTGAAATGCATCTGTTCCTTTGGGGATAGGAGAACTGTGGGAGGGTGGTTCTCACTTGCGCCAGTGTCTCGTACTGCTGTTGGTTTGTTTTTTACTAATAAAAATGGTTCACCAATCCACCAAAATCGTCAGTGGTAATTTTTCCATGACGGTTTAGGCGCCTTAGAGATCAGATTTCTGGTGCTCTGCAGCAAGGTTCAAAGGCCACATAGCGCACCTCTGAGTGATCCCTGTGGGCACAGGTGAGACGATTTAATCGGAGGGGGTGAGAGCTGACCAGAGCACCCAGAAACTCGAGGAGGGCAGGCAAAGCAGGTGCAGAAGAAAGAGCTGACCGAAAATCATGGGTTGTGTTTTGTATTGTTATCTCTGAAACAGGTTGGAGTAAATGTTTGTACCTAAGATTTAATCTGCCTCATCATGAGTTTGGCTGTAACCCTTAAATGCAGCGGTAACGCTATTACCACTGAATTTAAGGGTCCGCCAAATCACGGGCTTGGCAGATTTACCCCAGCTCTAAGCTGGGGGCAAATCCGCTGCGATTTTGCTGATTTTCTGCGCTATTACCGCTGGCGGTAGTATCGCCGGCGTTAATAGCTCTGAACATTCCCCATTGGGCCCAATGGGGAATGGGAGATTCCTGATTAGGCCCAATGGGGAATGGGGATTTACCGTTCTGCCAAACCCGTGATCCGGCGCTAATAGCGCCGAGGGGTTTGGCAGTAGGGCTAATAGCCCCGCCGGTAATCCCGCCGGATTTAGCGCCCAATTCGTGATGAGGCTGAATATTTGAAGTCTTACATCTGTTGGATTATCCAAGGATACAGGAGGGAAAGTACCCTGCCTACAAAAATGTTTAATTGAATTAAAAAAAAGTAACAGCAACTGGCCACTGCAGTTTAAAAGCAGCACATCCATGCTCCCTACTGACTTAAGAGAACATGAGACTGCTGCACCGGTCAGAGTAGTGTAGTATTGATCAGGGATTAGGAAGAATGTGTCCTGTAGGAGTGTGAAGAAACCTTGTTACTTGAAACCCTAAATGTGCAACTCATTTGCTACCCTGCTTTATATTTCACACTCTCCTCTATCGTAATACGGGAGCTGTAACAGGCTTTGTTACTACCGATTGTGTCTTGTCTTCGACCCTTACCTTTACATGTCTCTGAAAAAACATTCTGCATTTTGGGTAGTGTAACTGGGGATATAGGTTGTGAATCAGCAGTCATCTAAAATCTGTCCAACACCTGCGAATGCCACTGACATGTCTGTACTGGGGGAGGAATGGAGGCCAGATGGTAATACCTGAGCCTCTGATTAGACATGACAGAGTGGTCAGCTAATGAGCCAAACTGACACTGCCATCCACGGGACACAATAGTATCCTGATGCAGACGGAGTTAGAACGGACCTGGATCCCACAATCCCTGGATCCATGGACCCCTGAATCCCTGGGTCCCTAATAAGCCATACCGAGGACCTTGTCACGAGTTGGACGATAGCCCTTAAATGCAGCGTTAATGCTATTACCGCCGCATTTAAGGGTCCGCCCAATCACGAATCTGGCAGCATTTATTCCAGCTTCAAGCTGAATGTAAATGCGCCGACTTAACGCCCATTGTCGGGCGCTAATTGCATTGAAAATTCCCCATTGGGTCCAGTGGACCCAATGGGGAATTGGGAATTACGTTTATCGCCCAACCCGGTAATACAGCAAATACAGTTGGGCGGTCTTCCATCTGGGATACCGCGCAACTGGTGATGAGGCCCCTTGTCTTATCGGATCTACGTTATAACTGTGATTCACAAAACAATGAATTCTATTTTACGAATGTCAACACTGTTCATCGAAATAAATGCAGGGGGAGACCCTGCCGCACCCCACCCACATCTCCCACCTTAATTATTACACAAACTGTTTTTCCGATTAACTGTGTTTAAATTTGTTTACAAAATGTGTTTTAAATGACTCGCAGTATTTGTCTTGGATATTTTGGTATGATACCGTCTCATCCCTGTGAGAATGGGCTCTGGGCAATCGAGACAAGTGCCACTTCCTCCTAAAGGAATTCCAGCACATTTCATGTTTACTCACTATTGGCCCAAAGCATGGAAGTACCTGGATAAATGGCACAAATATACACCAGATGAGTCACCTAGAAATGTTCCTCAGGAAGGCACATTTGACTTAGAAGGGAATAATGAATTTAAACAAGGTGTCTGAGAAGAAAGGCACACTTTTACACCAATGCCAAGGGAGACCCGGCCATTGAAAGACACTCACGAAAAGCTCCAGGAGCAAATTACATCCCTGAAAACAGAGTACTCTAACCTGCAGGTGCCGCTCATAAAGCTGGGTACAAATGGTTATGGGCCTCATCACAGTAACCCTTAAAAGCGGCAGTAATGGAATTAGCGCCACCAATATTGCTCTGTTAAGATGGATTTCTAAAGATTGCCCTGATGGGCAGAAGTTTAGGAGGCCACCCTCGGTTTATTGAAACCGGGGAACATTCTGGATAAAACAGACCAATCTAGGTAGCTTAGCAGGCAGTCAAGACTGAGTCTCAGGAGGGGTGAGAGTGACCGTAAACCCACAATGAGCACACACAATAACGAACCACAAATTACCCTTAGACAAGTGTATATGAAAAATATCTATACATTTATAGTCGCCCGGACCAATAGACACAAGGAAACTTTTGTTATGCAAAAACAGTTACCACACAAAATACTCTACTATACAGCATATACACAATACGTTTCTTAATGCGACAAATGAGGAAAACAAAGCCGCAAGCTGTAAAGGGAAGGGTGGTTTAACACACTAGGAGCATTAGACAATTCTTCAAAGTCGTTCCCTAACTTTTGAGTCCAGCCCTAAGAAGTGGGGAGCCCTGTGCTCAACAGTACAGTTGTGCGTAAAAACGCACGATCGTGCAGGTGAAGCAAAAAGCAGGTCTTCTTGAGAGGGCTGTAGCAAGTCGGGAAGGGGCTTGAGGCGATGAAGAATTGGTTCCCACTATTCGAGAAGGATCTGCCCTTGGCGGCAGTGCAGTTTGCAAAAGGTGAGAATAATAGCTAGGGAGCTCAGGCTAACCCAGCCAAGATCAAATACCTTTTAAGGGATATTCGTGCGTAAAAGGGATCGGTTGTGCCATGGGGCTCACCGACCCTTGACACAATCCGGACCAAACTTTACCAGTCTGGTAGAGGTCGCTAGTAGGTTCGAGTCCTGCAGTTTTGAGGCACTCTAAGTCGCTGTAGGTGCCTTGTTGGTTTGCTCTCCTGTACCCTGAAGCCTGCTGCACAAGAATTTTCTTCATACCTCCTTCAGAAGCTGAGAAAAGGCAACTGTCCCGTCACAAACGATTGTTCTATCCCACAGCTGCTGAGAGCATGAGTGCCGCAAAACTACAGGACTCGACCCTACTAGTGACCTCGACTAGACTGACAAAGTTTGGTAGTGATGTGGGAATCACAGATGTGGGCAGCATTACACATTTGCCTAATTTGGGAACTAGAGGAGCTAGGCCTGCAGAATTTGGCAGGAGAGGGCATGGGACCACAAGCAAACGATGCCCCAAGTCTCAGCCTTCCACTCGAGACGGCAGTGATTCTGCGGGATACCCTGAGGTAGAGCTTGACAGTTCATTGAATGGCCCGAAGGGACTCGTTCAGCAGGGAAGCAGGAGGCACTGAGTGTAGTTCCCACTACTCCAAAGGGGCGAAGCGCCTTGGCAGGCCTTTTTGATCGATGAAAAAAACAGGGCTCTGTTTCTCCGTGCAGGAGACTTGGCTCCTTCTGTAGTTCGGGGAGAACTCAGGTGATCGACCTGGAATGGATGCAGAGCCCCTTCTCTTATCCAAGATTAGCTTTGCGCCAAAATCGAAGACTTCCAATTGAGTATCTGCTCTCATGCGGGCATCCCAGTCATGGTCCAATCACGGTCCACAGTGGTCTCAGTAATTCAGGCACTCCAGACATCCTGGCACCAGTAGTGTGGATTGGGGCCAGACCGTTCCAACCCGCTTCGGTATCGGGTAATAAAATCGTGGTAAAAATGTCACTGGTAAAAAAATAATCGCAGCAAAAATGCTGTGGTTTTACCCGGTAAAGGTGTACCCCATTATACCATTTAAGGGGAGCAGGGGCCTGCTCCCCTTAAATGGTATAATGGGTCCAGGGGTTGCAGGGGTGTTCCCCCACATTCTTTACATGATTGTGGTGGCAAAACCACAATATTTTGTATACACGGCCATTTTTGACACGGTTTTAAGACATGGAACCCCGCTTCCTGGGCACACACACGTGACGGGCAAAAGCTTGCAAAAGAGATCGGCTGCATGCCCAAATAAGGAAAACCCAGGTTACTCGACTTGGGTGAAGTCAAGGGACAAAATGGGAAAGGGACAGAACAAAAGACTTTGTGGCTTGGCCATTTTCAGACCTGGCCACAGTTATGTTATTAAAACTTATAAAGCGCACGTTCACCCGATGGCATCATGGCGCTCACCTGAAGAATCAAAGGAGCAGCAGAAGTTTCAAACTAAAAAAGAAAGGTTTTCAGAGCCAGGCGGAAGGGCAAATGGTTAGAGGTAGCCCGCAAGGACAGGGGAAGAGAGTTGCAAGCCCTTGCGGCTGCCACAGAAAAGGCACTGCCACCCATTCGAGAAAGTCTCACCCGAGGTATTTGAATCATCAAACATGATTGGGAGCGAAGAGCTCTAAAAGGCACATACAGGGGAACCTTGCTTGGAGGTAGTCGGCACCAAGTTTGTAAAAGGCTCTGTGAACGATGCACAGCGACTTGAACAGCACTTGCTTCTCAACAGGGAGCCAGCAAAGCTGACAAAGAAGGGGTGACATATGGGCACCGAAAGAAGGTTGAAGTACTGCTCAGGCCGCTCCATTTTGCAGTAGCTGCAAGCGGGGCAGGAAGTAAGCCAGTAGTGCGAGATAAAGAGCGTTGCAGTAATCAATACTGCCTAACACCGGAGCAGCCACCACGGGGCATGACATTTAAGGGGGATAAATGATAGGACATTTCGAAGAAATCTAAGCTTGAAACGTCCAACCTGGCAGACTGAAGAGACCTGATCGTGCATCAACAGGGAGGAAGAGAGTTTGATCAGCAGGTCTCCAACAGAGACAAGGGGAGAGGGAAAAGGGCCAAGAATGGAGGGCCAGAAGTCAGGGGTCCAGAAAGACAGAGGACAGCAAGATCCAACGACCAGTACCTCAGTCTTCTCACTGTTCAGCTTCAACCAGTTCTCGGCCATCCACCCACCAATCTCCTCAAGGCACCCCCTATGCCGCACAGCAGTATCCGGTCTGGCATGATCCAGATGAAAAATAATCTGCATATCGTCGGCATAGGAGTAGCACATGAAGCCATGGGAGTGGATAAGACCGAGAAGTGGCTGAATATAAATGTTGAACATAGTGGGGGAGAGTGCAGAGCCCTGACAGACTCCACAAGACACGGGGACAGACTTAGATCAAAAAGGAGAGAGATAGACAGACTGAGAACGATCGGCCAGAAAGGCAGTGAAACATGATCTGCAGAAGACAGCCGGGCAATCAGGGTGTGGTGGTCTATGGTGTCAAATGCAGCCGATAAGTCTAATAGAATTAGTGCCCCCAGCCCGCCCTGATCTACCAGGCGAGTATGGTCATCGACCACAGACACCAAGACGGACTCAGTCCCCATACCAGGCCGGAAACCGGACTGGAAGGGGTCAAAGAATTTAGATTCAAGAAAGGAACCAAGCAAGGGGGGAAGACTCAAGTAGCTTCATAAGGAATGGTAATTAGATAGAGTAGAGCGGTCAAGAAAGGGTTTCCTAAGCAGGGGGATTACCAAGGCATGTTTCAGGTCACTAGGAAATTGGCCAGAGGTGAGAGAAGTATTGATTGCCATTGTAATCTATGGTATGATCTCAGCTGAGATCTCCTTGAGTAGAGAAAAAGAGCAATAGGATCAAGAGATGAAGCAGATTTCAGTTTATGATTAGCAGCAAGAACATTGTGATCGGTAAAAGTGGGGAAATTGGACTACTTCGCAGTGGACGAAGAGTCTGAAAGGGGATTAGTAGAGAGCGAAGGGTGAGAACAGGCAGCAGCAATTTTGTGTTGAATGGTAGCGATTTTATCGAAAAAGAACTCGGACAGAGATTCGCAAAACACCTGAGAGGGCAAGATCCCAGAATTGGCCTTAGCAGGAGAGGACAGAGAGTGTGCTGACTGTGTCTGCCATACTAGTCTTCATACCTATGTTTGTGAAGAGCGCAGCCCTGACCAAAGCAGATTTTGGAATACATCGGAAGTGTTCAACACAGACAACACACTTGCAGCGAGGGCTTACTTAAATGGTGTATGTGTGTGTTACTCCTTGGACATTACGGAGGGGTCTTCCAACTCATTTGTAGCCCCACTTATTAATAGTTGGTGCCTGTTGGAAGTTAACAGTGGCATGAGCATGGTGGGAAAGGTAGGAAGGCTTGATATGGTTATTTTGTGGAGGGAATGTAAAAATAGCTTCACAAAACGCTCAATTGAAGCAAAACAGGTCTGGTTCTATTGAACCTTTCAAGTACATTTTCTAGAAGCAATGTACAATATGCTATCGGGAGTTGGCATGAAATGATAGCCTTGCACATTGAGTCGAATGTGGCATATTTTATGGCACCATAGCACTCTTAACAGGTTGGCACATTAAACATTAAGTTAGCGGCATCCTGAAAGGTGTGAGCAATACACCTATCTTATATACTGCACCCCAGAATACTTGAGAAACGCAAATAACTACCATATTGTGGCATATAATGACGATTATGACGTACATCATTATTCTTGTGCTAGATAATACATTATATCTCCTACTGCAATATTTAGCAATGATTTAGCAATGTCTTGAGACAGTATTGTGGCAGATTGTACCAGGCACTGCTTCACTACTATGGCAGATCGTTGTCTGCCTTGCATCCAGAGTTTCTGTTGGGCTCAGAGTTTTTTGATAGTCCCATTGATAATTTGATTCTACTCTGAAATACATCCGAGTTCTGTGACCGACCAGAAATTTAAATTATTGCAATATCACATTTGTTCCCCAAATGTGCCTACTTAGATATTCTAGAGAATGCAAAACATGTTAAAACGTTTGTATAGGGTGCTACCCAAGTGGTCTTCATGAGCAAAATTGAGAAGCTTGTTGGTGAGCATGACTGACGGAATCAGTTTGTCATTTCTGCATAGTAGTTCATCCTCTTCGGTAATTTCCGCTTGCACCTTGCTGTATGGACGTGTGCTGTGTGGAAGGTTTCTTTCCAATGGACAACCTGTGTTGTTTTAATTTTGCAACTTGCTCAAGAATGTTGTCTTCCTTGGTGTGCTGTGTGTCAATTTTCTTGCTGTGATGCTCAGTTCTGTGTGATCTTTAGCTTCTAGCACCAATGCTACCACACAGCCGTTGGCATCCCAGTCATTGTTGGGATTGTTTGGTAGAGAAAACCTAGATAGTGTGATGAATCCAATGATGTAATCGCTCCTTTCCCGGTGGTGAACCCTCCCCAAGTGGCCAGGGGACGACAGCCACTACACCTGAGGGGAGACAACCTCTGGAAGAATAGCATGGTGCCATTGGATGAGACATGGTATCCCCCTTTTTCTTTTGAAGATACCCCATCCCTGCCTAATCCCTTAATACTGTTACGCCTCCCCCCATCCACTTAGGAGAGATTCTGAAGATCTTCAAATGAGAACTGTATGCAAGACATCACGCTCTGAATTACTCTCTAATGAAAACACCTTTTCAGCTTCTACCTACAAGTCATCTACAGCTGACAATTATCCAAAACGTTACCTGTAAAACTTCAAGAAGGGGCTTCAATTCCCATAACTTCCCGAAAACTGCGATGAGGAAGGTGAACAGAGTAATGCAGATCAAAGCCAGGAACACAGGCTGGCCTCTCGTTGTGAGCGCATACTTTGACCGGGAGATTTAGACAAGCAAAGCAGATGTCTGAGATGAGTTGCTGGAGAGAGAAAGGTGCTTCTCTTGGAACGAGCCGAGAGACTGTGAGGCTGGAGAAAGGGCTGTGGAGTGAACCAGATCGGGAAGCAGAAACAGAGGAGCTGACTGCGAGAATAAACACGCTGCAGGAATGCCAGAAGTCAACAGAGGACTCATCAGCGTTTGCAAGTGCTTGGAGGCAACCGTTGCCTAATCGGAGCCTGAAGACACAAAGCAGAAAAGCCCAGCAGGGAATGAAGAAAAGCCATGAAAAGGATGCAGCAACCAGCCCTACAGATAAAGGGTGTATCGGCCACTTTTACTCTCTAAAAATAGGCAAATACTTCCAAAAAATGTAAAAAAGGAGTCAAATACTCCAAACAAAAAATAGGAAACAGACACATAGAACCTTGTCCCTCTGCTTTCATCCACACAGCTCCATGGATCTGTTTGGACCAGAAGTAAACATAGTAGCACAGGAAGAAACTACTATTATAACGGCCTCATGGGAAGAAGTTAACATATGTCTTTTAATGTGCAAGAATAACTAGGTGCAAAGAAATAATTATTACAAAAACATTACCATTGTCCAGTTAAAACATATTTTTATTCGATAATAAAATACTCTTAATGTACATTTTTACTCCCTAAAAAAATTATTTTACTCTCAACTTTAAAACATAGAGAGTAAAATACTCCCACTTCCAAATCTTATCTGGCGCACTTGTGGCAACAGAAGTTGAAACACTAAACAACCATTACCGGCGTAACGTAGGAGAAGAGGAATACGCCAGCCAGAGCCAGTGATTTCTTCCTGAGGAAGAAGGTACACTGGGGCGTATTGGTAGGTATGCCAACACCGAATAAGTATATGAGCGAGAAAGAGTGAGAGAATATATACAGAACTGAAGAAAAATACAAGACTTTCCAGCTTGTGAGTATATGCGATACACATGTGAAAAATCATTAACAAGAGACTATACATTTTGAAGGGGTGTGCAGAGTCCACCTGAGAAAAAGCCCTGGCAGGAGAGTATACCAGGCCGTTTCAAATGTGTATGTGAAAGGAAGCCCTTTTAGGGAAATACACCAGGCAGAGGCAAGTTGAACATTGCGTAGGAAAATACACAATGGAAAATACCAAACTTAGAAAGATTCTGAGAAAGATGTATCAGGATTGGCAAGATGAGGAGTGAAAACCTGGCAGGTACCCTAATATACAAAGACAGAAAGCCAAGTTGTTTTGTGTATTTGATCAAGATAAATCCAAAGAACTGGCATTGTTGAATAAGAAACCAAGATAAGAGAAATCCAGGGGAAGGAACCCACCCTCTGGAACAAAGAACTTTATCCTGTTGGAACTTTTATTTATGGAGTTTTTGCATTTTCCGCTTTGAACATTTATACACCACTCAAGGCCAAAGACATTACCCTTTTCACCTTAGAGTTTATTTTGTTAAGAGCGCGAGGGCCAGCATAGAACTTTGGACATGGAGTGGTTTTGCTTTGAACATTCTGACATTGACAGACCCTTAGTTCTAGTTATAGATAGGGAAACACCTCTAGAGCAGGGACAGAGAGGCATTTCCCTACCCTTGTTTTCCTTAATAAAGGTCTTTAGCCAAAACCATGAACCCCTTGTGTCCGATTCTCATTCCTGACTCCTCACAATAGTGTGATGATTCATGGGATCTCGTCACTTCTCCCCAGGCTGGAGCCCTTCCCAGTGAGACTAGGAAGGTGAGGCCACTACCAAGTAGTTCCCCTAGGGGTGGCAGAAAGCAGGACCTCACAGGGAGGGACTACAATCATGGGGTAAGGACTTCTGTTCTGTGAAGGAACTCCCTAACCCTGTTTCCCTTGGGACCAAGTCCTTCTCAGAAATCCTTGATAACACTGTTATGTTAATGTCTCTTTTGCCTTTGATCCATAGATTAATATGAAAGAAACCTGCAGAGTAATAATAGGTTGCCTTACCGTACTACTAAAACAGGTTGGCCCAGAGGAGGCATAGAGATGATCTCAACAACAGTAAAGAGGACTTTGACTTTACGCTGAGGAGGATCCAGAGTCAGGGAATAAAGAGTGAGAAAGGAATGAGAAATATAAAGAGCTGCCAGCGGGAGGCCAGCCCAGCCTGGGAAGGTCAAACCTGGAACACAAAGCTGCAAGAACGCTGCTCGCCAGTAGCATGGACATTCAAGAAAGGTTGCTGGAGAACTGCAGAAGAAGCCAAGCTCCTGATCAGTGTAAGAGTGGGAAAGAAGCCAGTGGCGTGACCTTTTGGAGGTGGACCGGGTGGTCCTGCAACTGCGTCAGAGCCATGTGGCCGAAGTCTCTGCTGAGACGCAAGGACAATGAGGGCAGAGGAGTGAAGGAAGCAAGAAGCGCTGAAGCTACATGAGTCAGCCCAGCACCCCAAGTAGAACCGGCGATACTGTCCAGACAGGTAACTGGTAACGGGAGTAGCGCAAGACCCGCTAGGGTCTTGGAGCAGCTCACGATTCAAGACAACCTCAGGAGTAATCTCCCTTGTCCCAGTAGTGACACCCACAGAATCAAGAATCAAGAGTCCTTCGGGAGGAATCCCCCTCATCACAGTGGTAATCCAAGTAAGAGTCAAGAGGATACTAGACAACAGTAATCTGGAAGTAATCTTCATACTGTCATAAAACAGGGAAGAATTGCTGAAACTGTACAGCAAGCTTCAGGAGCCCTTGGGAAGACGTGAAGAGTCTTTTGAGGAATATTGTAAAAGACTATCCTAAGACAGCTCTCAAGGCTGGGCAAGGTGGGTCAGGAGAAGGGAGTCATTCTCCTGACCATACTCTTTGTTCAATCAGAAACTAAAGCAAAGGATTGTTTGAAAAGAGATAGACTGAGCCCGTTCACCAGGAGAAGGGAGTCATTCTCCTTGTACTATTTTCATTCAGATGCTGAACTCTTTTTATAGATTAGTGGTAAGGATAGAGTAGGTTTTTGGCCAGAGGACCTTTTATTTGGACAAACATCCCAACAACGAGCACCTGAGTTGATATTTGTTTAGGTAGGGATAACCTTTTAAATATAGGTGGAGGTAGGTTATTTTCTTTATTTCTTCAAATAAAACTTTGTTGAAACATGCCACCCCTTTGTCCAACTCCATACTCCACCACAGTAGACAGTCAGCTTGAGTTCCATCTTGAATTTAGGCTCCTTGAAAACCACGCTCTTCGCTTGATGAACACCACACACACCTCATGTGACTGCTTACTGCATCTCTTGCTAACCTGCAAAATGTATTTATAACTTGTGCTGAAATGTATTAGTGTACAACATGTAAATGCATAACCCACTTGCACCTTCCCTGTAACTAAGTTCTTCTCAAGTAACAGCGCCACGATGCCCAAGGGCTTTTTGTGCGATATACAAATGTAAACAATAAAAAAAAATAAAACAAATATTAGCACCCTGAGTTAATATCCCACAGTGCTAATAGCAATGTGTTTGTTCGAAGCAACAGGTTGCGTCGAGTGCGCAACCCGCTGTTTGCGTCAAATGCTTACCCAACATGGCTTTAATGCAAGCGGAGGCTCTGAGCGTTGTCCCTCTTCCATTGTGACCCGGGTGGGCATGAGAGGAGCAGTGCACTCGTGCTGCAATAACAAAGGTATGAAAGAAGTGGAGAGAGGGGTGAGACAGCTGTGATGACATCAGACAGAGAGGGAAAATCTCAGGCAGGTGCGAGTAGCAGTGAGCTTGCTCGTAACGCTGGCTTGTATCATGAGATTTATTCCATGTTCCGAGCAACCTGATTTGGCTGCCGCACCTGCCCCAGGTGAACATTGGTAACATTGAATGGCCTTACTGTAATGATCACAGATGTTTCACTGTTGAATGCCTTAGTCCCAAAATGAGTTAGTTTGCGAAAGTACCATTGGTCATTGTACCCAATACAGAATCTGGATTTGCGATTTAACTGGAAACTGTACTTGGTTGTCTTTTTTAACATTTTATTTGCTTTTCTTATATAATCCATGTAATCTAATACTAATGTTAAGATTATTTTATTGACATTTTTAAGAATTCATGAGTTTGGGTATCAGGCTTGAATGAGAACGAATCATTGAAAGGAGTAGGATTGACAACAGACGAATATCTCCTTTATATATAGTTTGAGTTGGTTTTGGATGTCACCTTACATGTAATTAATTTAACTTTCGAAATGTGTTTTTATTTTATTAAAACATATTTGTATAATGTAAATACAAAAGAGGGCACTGATTTGCCTGGAACCAATTTCTCTGGAATTTACCTGATTTAAGGCATTGGATTTGTGTGTAATTCTGTGACATTTATTTCATTAAATTGCTGTTCCTCGATACCAGTGAAGTGCTGAGCTACCACAAAGCTGCCCCCTTCTTTTTGTGACTCAGCTTCATTTTTAGTTTTCTGTACTCAGGAAATCCGCAGACAGACGTTTCACCCACCACCGCCGCCACCATGTTTTTTTGCTCATTAAAGTAGTTTTGTAGGTGGAAAAAAACATGCAGCCTCTATCTCTATGCATTTTCATAAGGTTGCTTTCTTGGGCTAAGAGTAGAATCAAAAATCATAAACCAAGTTGCATTCTCAGAATTTTAAGAAGCATTGATTTCACTGCACCTCAGATAACGGGTTCCTTCCCCTATAACTAATTATTATTAATATAATGCTACTCTGTTGGCCAATCTTTATTGAGGAATATTAATCTTTGCTGTTGTAGCTTGGCTTGCCGTGTTCTTTACCTCAGTGCACAGACTATTTCACTCACTGACGACACAGGTTGTTGGTCTATGTGCTTGTTTATAAATGGGAATATTTATTTTCGATGTTTACTATATAGTGGACCATGCACTTAAAGGCGTCAAAGCTCTTTGCTGTACTGTCATTAAAGATTTTTTTTGTTTTTAACTCTTTATTTAAATTTTCAACAAATTAATAAAGCATTACACAAATAATAAACACAGTGTAATAACAGAGAGCGACTTTCCGGGCAATAGCATCATAGTACTTCTGCGAATATATCAGTTTGTGTCTACACAATGAAGAACGGCATGAGCTACAAGCATTTCTAAATTGGTGAATTACTGCACATCCACTTTCAAATGTTAGGTTCACTGCCTTTATTAAAGATAGAGCTTGCGTACTGTGTTTTCTCCAATTGTTTACCTTGGTAACTATCCAGGTCGAAGTGCATTTGCTGTCATTATACTCTTTGGCTGGAAGCTAGATATGAGTTGTCAGGCTTTTGGTTAAATCAAGAGCTCTCTCTTCAGGATACATATCTAAAATGCTCCTGAAGACATGAGTGTGCCAATATGCTATTTTTGTTTGCTCTCCAAATTACTATGTCTCATCTAGAGCGTTTTTGTCCTGACACGTAATTTTCCATAAATGGTTATTGGCACTGTATAGTTGGCAAGTCACATAACATAAATAGTGCTTACAACGCTATAAGAAATCATTTTAGTGAAGCCTACCAATAAGGAATGACACATTGAAAGTGTGATTCAGAGAAGTTCAACATTTGTATTAAAATCTACATTACATAGCTTAATCCTAATCTAAATAGTACATAGAATTCTATTAGCGGAAATTTGTGAGAAACAACATGTAGTCCCTCACTACCAGTGAAGTATACTGATGGGGAATGAAAACTTAAAAGTGTAATTGGAGAAACTTCAAAATTCATATAAAAGCGGTGTGTGGAAGAAAATGCAGCACAGCTAATTTTCTTAAAGTGAACTGACAACAGAAAAGTCTTTTTGAAAGAGCGAGAAAGGTGCCATTCACAAAAGTATGCTTCCTGTTGGATTGCGCATCTTGCTCACTGCCATGATGAAAAGGGTGGCCCTGTAAAATGTGAAATGCAAATAACTGCGTGCACAATCGAGAAAATGTTTCAATAAAGTAAAAGAAAATCCCACAAACTGTCACCATTTCTAAATTCTTTTAATTGAATTAAGAGACTGACTGCTTGATGCTAAGGTCATGCTGAGAACCGAATTGGAACTTTCTACTTGTAAAGGCACAAAAAGACATGATTTCATGCTTTAAAGGCACAAATGTAAATCGTGTATTTTTCAACTTTTGCCTGATCAGTATGACATGCAAAAAGATACATAGACATTGGAACTGCGTCAGTCCTCAGAATGTGCATTGAATTTAAAAATGAACAATTCCAGTGTTCCATTATCGTGCCATGTTCCTAATATTGTTATCAGAAGGTCCACTTGTGAATTCTAATTAAGCAATATGACCCGAGCGGCGGGGGCATTACCGACTCAGGTAATGCCCTGGGGCCATAGTTATAGGCCCGAGCGAAGTGAGGGCCTTAACGAAGGCCCCGGGGCATTACCAGAGTCGGTAATGCCCCCGCCGCTCGGGTCATATTGCTATTAGTATCCCGGCCCGCAATATTTGCGTGACCGGGGTACTAAAAGCAATTTTTTTCTGTCCCGAAATGCTGTGGCGTTTCAGGACAGAAAAAAAACGACCAAGAAAATGGCCGCCGCCATGGAAAGGGAAAACGGAATCCGTTTTCCCTTTCCATGGCGGTCATCGGGAGTGGACGCGCTGGGAGCACATCTGTTCCCAGCGCGTCCGCTCCCAAAAAAGGATAAAAAAAAAGGTAAGTGGGGTTGGCAGGAAAAAAAAAAAACAAAACGTACCTGCGTCCCCGGCGGGGGACGAGGAAAGCCCCAAGCCGTGTGGAGGCGCGGAGCGGGGATGGCCCCGCTCCGAGTCTCCACACGGCTGGAGACTTCCCTCGTCCCCCGCCAGGGACGCAAAAAAGGATCAAGAAAAAGGTAAGTGGGGTTGGGAGGGTGGGAGTGGGAGGGGGAAAAAAACGTACCTGCGTCCCCAGCAGGGGACGAGGAAAGCCCCCAGCCGTGTGGAGGCGTGGAGCGGGGATGGCCCCGCCCCGAGTCTCCACACGGCTGGAGACTTCCCTCGTCCCCCGCCGGGGACGCAGAAATAAGAGGGTAAGTTGGGGGGTGCGGGTGGGAGAGGGAAGGGAAAAAAAAATACTTACCCGAGTCCCAGGCGGGGGGCAAAGGCAGCCTCTCAGCCGCAGGGAGGCCCCGCTTTGAGCCTCCCCATAGGCTTAGGCGGAGGGGTTGCCACACCCCCACCGGGGAAAAAGGCCGTGGAATCCCGGCCTGGTATGGATGCTTGTTTCATTCTGATTGTCTCTCGCCGGGAAACTAATATAGAATAATGCACTGTAATGTAAAGCATGATTCAAAGTTCTATTATATTTTGCCATGTTTTACTGAACTTGGAATAATACAGTGGGCCTCATTACAACTCAGGCGTTAAGGGTTAACGCCGTTGTTAACCCTTAACGCCTGATTCCGATTTTAACGGCTGCTTTTAGCAGCCGTTAAAATCCATGGCGCTAAACCGCCTTGGTGCTAATTACGCCACCGTAATTTACGGTGGCGTAATTAGCGCCTTCCCCACTCCCATTATGCCCTATGGGGCAAAAATGGGAATGGGGAAGGGTAAAATGGGAAATAGGGATTTACCGCCCCACTCACTTTGGAATGGGGCGGTAAATCCGCCATCCACCATGGTGTAAACATAGTTTACACCATGGTGGTAAAGTTGGCGTACTTACCGCCTGGGTCGTAATGACCCCCAGTGTCTTTATTTAACTTGAAATGAGACCTGTATGTGCTAGTCCCTGGAGCTGGCTTTTAGAGCAGCCCAAGGAATTTTTGACACAAGACTGATCAGGAGGCTGTTATTGTGTTGTTGTAAGATTAATTTGCTTGAAGCCCATTTAAACCCGTCTCAAAACTATTTCAAGTCACCAGATAATGTTTACTCCAAGTGGAAAGCTTATTTGAGATTCCTATAGCAGTATTATAGAAAAGAGCCCATTTCCCACGCATCGCCAGTGACATTTGCAGGCCAAAATTGGCATTTCTTCACTCTTAAATTTAATAGGAAAGGTATGTGTGTGCATTTTAACTTCAAATATAATCATTAAAAAAAATGCATTCTTCAGCATGGGGTCTGGCATGGATTCACATGCTCATGAATATTCCCCGTCGTCAGGCTGGGAATCCTCAGTAAAGAAAAAATCAGTATCAGTTTCGTTTCTGATCTGTCTTTCTTAGTAGTAACCAATCACTGATCTCTGGGTCATACTGCCCCCAGCCAATGACTGCCCTCTCCCTGAGCACCGCCTCTGGCAGCCATCCTCAGATTTTTACCGCACTCTCAAGTGTTGGGAGCCCTCGTGCTTTAGCTCTCGAGTTTTTTGATGCGTTTTCACGCTTTTTCAGGAGAGCTCATTTTTTCGGTTAATCGAGCCTCAAGCTCCACCATTTCTACTTCCGACAACGGGGACCCGTTTCAGAATTCTTCTATGCCCCTCAAGGGTGAAGTTTTCATCGAGTTTACACTTCTTGGAGGATTCCGGAAGATCGCGGCATACCTCAACGGACATGGCCCAGGACAAAGGAAGCTCGACGCCCGGATCCAAGCTGTTCAGGTGCTGCCCTGGATGCGGATTGCAAAACGTTTTCAAGGAGGACGAGCATTCGCGATGTCTCTACTGCCTTCATGCGGACAAGACGCATGTGGAGAAGGACTGTGCGTTCTGCAAGAACCTTTCGGAACGGACCAAACAAGATCGTCGTTCCCGCCTCGCCGCCTGGCTGGAGAAGGGCACAGCAGGTGAGAAGGCGAAGAACAAGTCTGAGCGGGCTTCTAAGTCCTGTGAGGCCGCCTCAGCGAGGGGGGCCCAACAGAAGGCCAAGCACCGCGAGTCCGCGGGCACCGGGAGCGCCGAAAGGTCGGGCTCTTCGGCTGCCAGGCAGGGCGCTACTTCCCCGGCACGTTCGACCACGAGCCAGCGCTCTGGTTCGGGGAAGAGGAAGTCCGAGAACCCGGGTAAGCCGCTGGAGCGGACCCGGTCGATCTCGAAGGGGGAGCGAGGCGCTGACCCTCCCCCCAAGGCAAAGGCCCAGGACACACCTAAGGTGGTGAGGGCTTTGATCCAGCCAGCAAAGGCCTCCATCGAAGTGGTCGCTGCGACCCAGGCGAAGCCGGCTGAGACTACGCCAGTGGAAACGGCCTCTGGGCCCAGAGTATCCCTGCTACCGCGGAGGGAATCCTCTTTCCAGCCCATCGTTAAGACCCATGTGAAGTCCCCGGCGGAAAAAGAGGGGGGGGGGGTTGGTGGCCATTACAGACTCGGAATCAGCCTCTGAGGAGGAGCTGGTGGAAACCGAGAAGGGCCTCAACGAGAGGTTCATAGGCCTCAACGAGAGGTTTCTAGAAGGTTCGATCCCAGGGGGCGGTCCCTGCTTACGTGATCGAAGATAGCGACGATGACGACGAAGAGGGCCCAGTGGAGCGGCCATCCCGTCCGTCGCAGCCATTACCCGAGCCCCAGGATAGCTCGGCGGCCATTTTGTTGGCAATCCAATCCTAATGTACCGAGATAAGGACGAGATTATCACGGACCCCGACGGAGGATCCAGAACCAGGCCCATCGGGAGGCCCTCCGAACAAGCGGAGGAGAGTCCACCCCGCTCCGCCCTTCGTGCCTGCGAGACCTGTGGACCCCGCATCCCCCTCGCCGGACGCTAGAGAGGATAGGTGACGGATACAGCGACGGGGACGGACGATGATGGCGGCGATGACACAGCGGACATCCCGTCATCACCCCCCGCGGGCTTCTCCAGCCGACGAAACTGGCTCTTTCCACGCCATGATAACCAGGGCATCCGAGCTCTTCCAGCTCTGCCCTGAAGAACAAAAAAAGGAAGGGTTCTGTACCAACGATGAGAGGCCAAGAGGAAGACGGTCCTCGCGGTGC
Source organism: Ambystoma mexicanum (assembly GCF_040938575.1). NCBI lineage: Eukaryota > Metazoa > Chordata > Amphibia > Caudata > Ambystomatidae > Ambystoma > Ambystoma mexicanum. Next base: position 170,296,454 of record NC_090924.1, on the reverse strand, counting down.
CTTTGCTCGACGACATCTGGGACGAGGGGCTTGCTGTCCTCAAGAACCCTTCCACGACACCCGCCAAGAGGGACAGGTACAAGAAGAAGTACCAAGTCCCTGATGCCGCCCCCTTGTGCCTCAGGGCCCAGCCCACGCCGGACTCTGTCATCTCGGCAGCGGCTAAGAAGAAGGCAGCGGGTGCGGCGGCTTCAACTTCCACTTTCCTGCCGGACAGCGAGGGCAAGAAGTTGGACTCCATGGGACGACGAGTCATCTCGTCGGCGGCGAGGACAATTAAGGCGGCCAATGCCTTAGTGATCGTGGCCCGCTACGACAGGGAGCTCTGGTTCAAGATAGCGCCCCTGCTAGACTTCCTACCTGACGACAAGAGGGCGGAGGCCCTAGAAATCCTGCAGGAAGGCGAGGTGGCATCAGATCACGCCATAACGGTGGCAACGGACACTGCCGATACCGGATTTCGCCAACTGGGCAACGGAGTTTGCCTCCGATGACGAGGATGGCTCAAGGCGACAGACTTTCGCCAGGACGTTCAGACCAGAGTGTTGGACATGCCGTTCGACGGAAACAACCTTTTTGGTAAGGCGGTTGACGAGTCACTACAGGCCATCAAGACCGACTCTGAGACGGCCCGGGCCCTAGGGGTGCTTCAACAGCGACAGCCCTTTTGGAGCTCCGGAGGCAGACAGGGTGCCTCCAAAGGATCCAGCGGTGGCTCCTCCATTTACCGCCAGGTGGCCCGCTCCCAGGAGGCCTACAGAGGTCGCGGCAAGCAATGGGGATCCTGCCGTCGTCGCCAGGGAGGCCAAGGCGGCAAGGCCGCCTCCAAGCAAGACTGACCCGGCCATGTTGTTGGGCTCCCACCAAAGCACCCCGGTGGGAGGCCGGCTGACTAAGTTCGTCAGCGTGTGGGAGTCCATCTCCACCGACTGTTGGGTGTTGGACACCCTGGCCAACGGGCACTCGCTGGAATTCCAAAAGAAGTGCCCTTGCATTCCTTCCGTGGCCAGGAAGGAGAATCACGTCCCTCAACTGTTCTTGGAGGTAAGGGCGATGCTCAAGAAAGGTGCCATGGAGCTCGTCCCCAGGAGGCTCCGGAGTGTACTGAAGGGACTTCCTCATCAGAAAGAAGACAGGCGGTTGGCGCCCCATCCTGGACCTGCGTCGGTTAAACAAATACATCAAGGCGCAGAAATTCAGGATGGTCACCCTCCAGCACGTGCTGGGACAGCTGGAGGAAGGCGACTTCCTATTGTCGTTGGACCTGGAGGATGCTTACTTCCACATCCCCATTCTAAAACGGCACAGGAAGTTCCTCAGGTTCGTGGTTCAGGGACGCCACTTCCAATTCAGAGCCCTACCTTTCGGATTAAAGTCAGCACCCAGGGTTTTCACCAAGTGCCTGGCACCAGTGGCGGCGCGGCTGCGCCTGCAGGGGATCCACGTCTACCCCTACCTGGATGACTGGCTAATCCGGGCAAGGACAAGGCTGCCATCTCCCGATATACCAGGACTACAGGACAGGCGTCCTTGTGGTCTCATCGCCTGGTGAAGGAATTTATGAAGGGACTATTCTGATCATTCCCGCCGGTGAAGGCTCCTGCCCCGGCGTGGGAGCTTAATGTGGTGCTGACCAGGCTCATGGGGGCCCCATTTGAGCCTATGCATTCGGGGCCTTTGAAGTTCCTGTCATGGAAGACAGCGTTCCTTGTGGCCATCACCTCTGCACGACAAGTGGGAGAGATCCAGGCCCTATCTTGCAAGCCTCCATACTTGACTTTTCATGACACGAGGGTGGTGCTGAGGACGCACCCCTCCTTCATGCCCAAGGTGCCGTCGGACTTCCACCTCAACGAGCCCTTGGTGTTACCAGTTTTCTTCCCTTCTACGCCGGCCGAGAGGACTTTGCACTCGCTGGATGTAGCTAGAGCGCTGAAGTTCTACGTGGACCGCACAAAGAGTTTTCAGAAGACGTCACAACTGTTTGTGAACTTTGGGTCTGTGAATCAAGGGAATGCTCTCTCGAAGACTTCCATTTCCAGATGGCTCTCCGGCTGCATCATGCACTGTCACTGGTTGGCAAACCGACTGCTGCACGGCCGTCCGAGAGCCCATTCGACCAGAGCGATCGCTGCTACCACGGCGTTCCTGCCTGGTGTGCCCCTGCTGGACATCTGCAGGGCTGCTACGTGGAGGTCGACGCCCACCTTCACAAGATTCTACTGCGTCGATCGGGACTCCAGGGAGGAGTCCAGGGTCGGCCAAGCAGTACTGTGCAACCTGTTTGCCTAAGGTGAGCCTGGTGAGGAGGTAAGAATTGCTTAATGTTGAGTTTGTATGTAATGCTTAATATTGATATGCATGTGTATACTGCTATGTATTCTTTTATTCATGAGCATGTGAATCCATGCCAGACCCCATGCTGGAGAAGGAACAAGTTACTTACCTGTAACTGTAGTTCTCCAGCATGGGTCTGGCATGGATTCACATGCGAACCCTCCCACCTACCCCTCTGTGGCTCTTCACTTGGTCATACTGCCACTTGGTGTGCTACCAAATCTGAGGATGGCTGCCAGAGGCGGGGCTTAGGGAGAGGGCAGTCATTGTCTGGGGGCAGTATGACCCAGAGGTCAGTGATTGGTTACTACTAAGAAAGACAGATCAGAAACGAAACTGATACTGATTTTTTCTTTACCGAGGATTCCCAGCCTGAAGACGGGGAATATTCATGAGCATGTGAATCCATGCCAGACCCATGTTGGAGAACAACAGTTACAAGTAAGTAACTTGTTCCTTTTTAAGGGAAGTTTTTAGAAACATGAGATTCATTGCAAATCGTAAATAAAAATATGTCAACCCACTGAAAAAAGTTGCATGGGGAGCGATGGAAAAAAACGAAGATAAATGCGAAAAACTATTATCCTTAGAAATATACAATGCACAGCGACATTTAATGTTTTGATTCGTTCCTTCTGATTATAGTGATTTATAGTTTATTAAACAGCCAGTTTTTATCAAATGTTATTGTAATTAAATGAAATGCCTCTCCATAACCCAAGGGGTGAAATTCCCTCCCACCTTTGCATTCATGGGACTTATGGGCACAAGCCCATCCTTCCAAAGTCACAAGTGTTAGGGAGGAGCTGATAAAATAGACTGCACGCAGAATTATTATTATTCACATTGGGAGATTAATATTGAAAAATATTGTTGGGAGGAGATGGCTGGGGAGCTGGCACCATCTGGATGATTGGGTTCCAAGGAGGCTGAAGAGAAGAGCCCTTTAAGAAACGCACAAAAAGGCCATTTTAGGAACTGGTTCCAGATAGTCAGCTGAAAAGGACCTTGATGAGGCAGCCGCTCTATATTAAGGGTCCAAGATGATTCTACAAAAATAAGAAGCCACATGTAAAATATAAGTAGAACCCCGAGACAACGCCAAGTTGTCTCTATAGAGTATTCATGCTAAACTCCTGGTATTCAAAGGTGCTTGGAATCAAGGGTGATGCTAATGTAACAAAGATACACATTCAGTGTTTAATATTCTGCTCTGTGCCCCCCATGTTAAACTGAATGCAAGTGAGATTTCATTTACAAACACCCAGTGTGTTTTTCTATTGAGGGGCACAGTTTAATACAGACAGCATTTTGTAAAACTTAAATGAATATTGTTTTTGTAGAATTAGACCAAGTTAAAATAGAATCCTTCTCTCATGCAATCATAGAATCATCTGGACCATAGTGTGTACATGACAGAGTATTGTCTAACGTGATATCATGCAAATTTGTGTCTGCAGGGGAGCCTAGTCATAAATTAGATGCTGTTAAATCCCGGATGTCCCTTATCGTGAAATGCACAGGCAGTCCTATGTGTAATGTGAAAGGACAATGGTGTTTTAGCATGTTACATCTTACTGGAGAATATGGCACCTCCAACTTAAAACCTGCAGATCAGAAGATAAATAGGAATTGATGGAGAACTACACACGTGTACAGTGAAAGCCATGAACACATATGTAGATTGAAAACTACGCACATGCTCTTTGAAAGTTGCACATACTTTGAGATGACTGCTGTGAGAAACCAGAAGGTGTGTCACCCACTAGTCCCCGGGGATCTGTCATCCAGGTGGCCAGGACACGGCTATCGCATTTGGATCCAGTTCCTGGGGGCAGACCAGTGCGGGAGGATCACCTGGGTGAGGGGTTTTCGGGGAGTGGGAGTGGGACACCGGATGGTGAGACAAGGTATCCCCTTCCCTGTAACACCTTTAACCCATCCTACCCAGTAGGATATTTAGGAACTGTACCCCCCACACCACCCCCTCATTTTACAACACAAACACTTTCTCACGTACATCCCACTATAAGGGATAACAGACTAACACCGAGCCGTGTACCTGAAATGTCCCAATACTAAGGTCAGGCGAGGCAATTATCGACAATCACTCACAGCTGACTTCCATTACACTTCCCCACACAGATAAAAGATGGAGCACGAGAGTACACTCTGAGCGAGGCAAAGCACACAAGGAAACAGCAGTTTCAAGACAGCAGCTAAGCAAGAGGGGAAAAGACGGCAAAACCGAAGGGGATCGCAAGGAGGGATATTCCTTTGACCTTTTCGACAAGGAATCATAACTTTCCAGAGACCTCAAGACTAGAAAGTGTAAAACCAGCAAACCAGGCTGAAGAATCCTGCATTGTGTGTCGGAGATACCCGGGGCCCTCCCGCGTCAGTAATCAAGGTGGGGAGAATCAACAGCCGCTGTGGTACTGCCCTTGGCTCCAAAAACAAAGCAGCATCAGTGAAGTCAACAGAGCCGGTGAGTTGGGGAGACCGATACAAGACCGTTCTGTGTTGAAGCCAAGGTTGCAAGTAGCAACATTGTATGGCAAGCGCTGGAACGAACATTGTTAAAACGCGTATGATAATAGATGCAAGTGAAGTTAAACTGCTGATGAGTGATTGAACTTTAAAGCAAGCTACAATACCTTTGACAGAGTGGGCCGGCACCGCGTGGGTGCTTAATTGAAGGTCTCTGTAAGGTATCCAGCTGAGAAGTAATAACAATAGATACATTTCGTCCAAGCCTGGCGTAAGTAGACCAATTGAAATAGAACAAATAAATGTGAATTGACGTGGTCCTGCGACAGATTAAGCAAAAAAAAAATAGAGGAAGTTTGGAAAAGTATGTGAATTTGATCCGAGCCTGGCAGAGGGAGACCAATTTTAGGTTTTGTGTTAAAGTGGGTGTGAGCCCGGCGGAGGGGGGGGCCGGGGTGAACAAAAAAACACCTGAGAATTTGTACATGTGAAATCCTATGAAGTAAGGAACTTTGATGTTTGCTGTGTTACATCAGGTCCTCTGAAATAAGAGACTTTGAATGGCAAAGAGACTTTAGCACAGAAGGCCTTGATGTTGACGCTTAACTGCATCCTTGTGCTAGAGAAGCCAGAGACTGTGCTAAGCTCGAGTGTGCTGCCTTGTCCCGTGCTGAAAACATGGGGAAGAGAAGCCAATGGCTTGAATATTCTGACATATTGGGCCTCATTACGACCCAGGCGGTAAGTTACCTCCTGGGCCGTCACTTTACCACCATGGCGTAAACTACGTTTACGCCATGGTGGTTGGCGGACTTACCGCCCCATTCCGACCTTGGCGGGGCGGTAAGTCCCCAATCCCCATTTACCCTTCCCCATTCCCATTTTTGCCCCATAGGGCATAATGGGAGTGGGGAAGGCGTTAATTACGCCACCGTAAATTACGGTGGCGTAATTAACTCCATGGTCCCTTAGCGCCATGGATTTTAACACCCGCTAAAAGCGGGTGTTAAAAGCTCCATGGCGCTAAGGGACCTCGTAATTGGCGGTAAGGGGTCGGCGCAGCTAACGCTGGCGTAAACCCCTTACCGCCAGGGTCGTAATGAGGCCCATTGTTTATTAAACGCTTTTCTTTTGCATAAACATTGTTTCCCACACTATTTGTATATAGAAGTTAGGATTGCCAATAGGTTTATTAGTATATGACCCTGTATTTTGACAAGACACCACTAGGACTGCATTATTATTATTTGATGGTCGTAGCTTGCTCCCATCTTTAGATTTAGTATTAGATAGGTATTTTTGAAACCCAATTGAAGTTCAATAAACACCCTTGAACTGTTGTCACTTGTGTCTGTCTTACTGTTTGATACCATGCCTTCCTTACACTGAACAGACGTGTTCAGAGAAGAGAGCACAATCCCTGAGAGTATTATTTTCCTAATCCAAACCTGTCAGTCGCATTGAATGGGTTCTTCCCTACATTTATATGGCCTGCACATAGCCTTTATAATCCCGTACTCAAATAGGGGAGCCAAGTAGAAGCAATATATGGTTATAAATGTTTGTGCAAGTAACGTTTCTTCAACAGCATACTTGTTTTGATGCATGAGAGAATAAAGTGTTTTTTAGATGGTTCTATATCAATATGCACACACAGTGCCGATAAGCGACAATAATATCATTGACGTACGCTGTGTTCCTTAGATAGAAGTAATCATAGGAGTGTATTTAAAATGTCTAGTATCTTTTATGGTATAATATATACCTAGAATGTATTATGGAAATTCATTAAAAAAAAATATATACTTTAGATTTTAATAATAAACATAGGATTGCAACAGAACAACAATAATATGCATTTCGCAATAACATTTATAACTTCCCTCCCTCCCCTCCCCCGAAGACCACTGACTGTACTTGAATGCAGTTCACACCAAACTGCGATCATGAGCTGCTTGTGTCGCTTGAAGCATCTTCTTTTTGCCTGGGGTTTAGTAGTGGGTCCGTGATCGCCAACCATTGATGTAGGTCCTTGCTGGTATCGGGTTTCTGCTCGCGCAGCGCATTTTCCCATGCTCCAGTTTCTGCTGTTACCCATTTGTGAAGGTCCTCCCACCGTAGTGCGATGCTAGGACTCCTAGCGCTCTTCCACCCCAGGGCAATGCGTCTCTTCGCCAGAATATATATGAAATCTTTAAGTTTGTTAAGAGATTTATTCTTTTTGCCTCTTTTGTAATTACCCAGGATGCATGCCGCGGGTGTTTGCACTTCCAGTACTATGTCTGCAAACGCCACTTTAGCAGCAATCTGCACCCAATATGATTGTATCACTTGGCATCCCCAAAACATGTGCATCATACACGCGCGGGGTTCGTGGCACTTGGGGCATTCGGTGATACTTGCCCCTTTGAATTTGGAGATCACCTCTGGCGTAAGGTACGCTCTATTGAGTATGTAAAATTGAATGAGTTGCAGTCTGGCATTCCTGGAAACCTTTTTATGGTAGTGAGCAATGTGTTCTCATTCTTTTTCGTCGAATTCCAGTCCCATTTCGCACTCCCACTTAGCTTTGCTCTTGAGGCTTGTGTTGGTTGTGCTGTTCAGTAGTGTGTCGTAAAGCCTTGAAGTTTCATGTCCTCCTTCAGCTCCAGATAGCATGTTTTCGACGGTCTCGTGCCCCGTCTCTAAGTTTTCTTCATCAGGCAATTGGTCCTTGAGCTTACGCACCACAGCTTCGTGGAGCAGGAATTGTCCCAGCGGCAGCCCCGAGGTCGCCTATAACTCGTTGAATGTTAGGATTCCCTGGTCGTCCACCAGGTCCCCTAGGGTGGCCACCCCACAAGGCTCCCATCTCAGCCTCACCTCATTTTGCCCCCACGGTCCCCCAGCTATGATGGCCGCTATGGGGATCTGCGGGGAATATGGGGCTTCCATCTTGGCTGCCCTACAGGCCCGTTTCCAAATCTGTATTCCCAGTTTCGCCAGATAGGGGCAGTTGAGGGTCACCTCCGCTGGGACCCAGAATAAATCTCTGAGCAGCAGCTGGGAGGCGGCCGGTTGCAGAAGTCGGGTGTCAACTGTGGTTTCGTTGGCATCCATTGTATAACATGTTTTAATTGGGCTGCCAAGTAGTACAGTTCGAAGTTGGGAATTTTCAGTTCTCCCTTGTTGTGGGGTCTTTGCAGCACCTCTAGCGAGACTCTATTCCTGCCTCCTTGCCAAAGGATCTTCTGCAGAGTTTGTTTACCTCTGTGAACAAGCGTGGGGGGATGTTGAATGGGATTTTGGTAAAGTGATATAATAGCCGGGGGAGTGCTACCATTTTTAAGAGTCCAGCTCTACCCACCACTGAAAGTGGCAATTTTCCCCAAAAGGCCATTGGTTTTTCTAAGTTTTCCTTGGCTCTAACAGTGTTTAAAGTGTGTTCCATATTGGGATCTCTGTGAATGGTGATCCCCAAGTATTTGAAGGATGTGGTCGTCCATTGAAAGGCCAATGGGGGGAGTATGTTAGGGGAGTCTTTGCTCAGGGCGGCCAGGGGGTAGAGGCATGATTTTTCCTTGTTGATCTGGATCCCCGTGAAACTTTGGAACCCTTCCAGCGTCTCTAGGATGTATGGTAGTATGTGTTCTGGGTTGTTTATGTATAGGAGTGTGTCGTCGGTGTACATTGACACCAGGTGTGTCACCCCATCAATCACTATACCTCCATCACCATATTCCTGGCGCAGGTATGCCGCCACAGGTTCAACTGCCAAAATGTAGAGCATGGGGGAGAGTGGGCAGCCCTGCCGCGTACCCCTGTGAAGGTGCCATTTGTCGGAGAATGTGTTGTTTGTGCGTCCTCTGGCCGTAGGGTGCGTATATATTAGTTTGGTCCACTTTAGGAAGGCCGGGCCTATTCCCATTTTTGCCATGGTTGGGTATAACCATTCCCATCTAACCAAGTCGAAAGCCTTAGTGGCATCTAAAGATGCCGCTGCGCATTTCTCGGGTCTTCCCTTGGTGCTATAAATAGCATGGTGTAATCTGCATAGGTTTTCGGTGATGGATCGCCCTGGCACGTAGCCTGTTTGGTCCTGGTGGATCAGGAGGGAGATTAGTCTACGCAGTCTTCTTGCCAGTAGTGCCGTTAGGATTTTGTTATCTGAGTTCAACATGGACAGGGGGCTGTAGGAGCCGCACTCTTTTTCGTCCTTGCCTGGTTTCAATAGGGGAATGATGAGGGCTTCCTTCATGGTGTCTGGGAGGACGCCCACTTCATATGCCTCATTAAACACCCTGGTCAGGAGAGGCGCCAGTATGTCCTTGTATGCTTTATAAACTCTCCCGGGAGCCCGTCTGTACCTGGGGCTTTCCCAGAGGGTATGGACCTAATGGTGGCTATTATCTCTTCCGGAGTTATTGGTTCATCAAAGGCCTCGGCCAAGTGTATGTCCAAGCTGCGTAGTTTGATGATGTCTAGGACGTCATCGATTTCGATGGCTGTGGGGGATGGGGTGCTGGCATACAATTGTTGGTAAAACCCGGCAAACACTGCGTTTATGCCCAGCTGCGTATGTTCTGTGGTGCCGTCTGGCCTGCAGAATTGGCAGATAGGCATCCTGGGGGTTTCCGGTTTGTAGAGCAATGCTAATAACCACCCGGGTTTGTCTCCGAGGGCATGGGTTCTTTCAATGTATTTCGTATAGCTGAGCTTTCCCAGCTTGTCCCAGTATGTTAGACAGGTCTGTTAAACTCAACCATTTTATGCATGTGGTCAGGCTCTAAGGTGTCCCTTTTCTCTAATTCGGCTAGCTCCTTTTCGAGTGTTTGCAAGCGAGGTTACAATGGATCTCTGGGCCCCTCCTGTTTGCCAGCATTTCACCTCTCATGACAAATTTGTAGGCCTCCCAAACCGTGCCTATGTGCTGCACGCTATTTTCATTTACCTGCCAGAAGTCGAGCGTGCTACTCCTGACTTGTTCGCGAAAGGTTGCGTCAAGCAATGCTTTGCTTCTTAATCTCCACGTGGGCACAGGGGGTCTGGACGGGAACACTACCCAGCTGGTCACTAGTGGGGAATGGTCAGATAGTACTCTGGGTAGATAATGAGCATTTTTGAACCGCGCTAGCCGTTCCTCATCGACTAATAAGTAGTCTAACCTAGTGTAAACAGAGTGTGGGGAGGAATAGAAGGAATACTCATGTTTTCCGGGGTGCTGTTTACGCCAAAGGTCTGCTAGGCCAGTGTATTATGGAAATTCATATCTGTGTGAATTGATATTAGCGGGATTTATTTCAGCAGGGAGAATTAAGTTCTAGTGACTTATTGTCTATAACATTGTTTTGATTTCCTTGGTATAAAGCTGCAGTCCACCTTTTGTTTGAAATTGACTTAGTTCTTTATATACATTTTGAGTTTTGTGAAATCACGGTCTGTTTATTGCCCAGAGGTGTGGGGTGGGACTGTATACAGGCGACATGAAATTCGTCATGTTACCCTAACGTGAATCTATCATAGAAATGTACCAAATAAAATATCTTTCCTAAGAATAACCTAACGGATTATAAATCATGCATAAGACACTATCAAATTACTTTTTAGCCGTCCAAAATTAGTTGTGCACCATCAGCAAAGTATTCTGATGAGGAAGAACACCATAAAGTATTGGTTCTGTGAAGTTCATGATGTGCTTTAAAAGCTCAGTAAGTAAACGCAACATAACATAAATAGCTCTTAAAACTCTGTAAGTTGATGTTTTAAATGTCTGAAAGTAGTAATTTACTATTAGCAAAGTATGCTAATGAGAAATATGTCAAATGTGATTTGCTGAAGTGTGAAATTAACATAATGAAAAAGGAGGTGGAGTTATTTAAATATAATCCATTCCGCCACACCGGTCAGACAAATTATATTCAAAAAGGAAATTTGGTGCTGAGTTTAAAAATGAAAACCATATTTGCACGTTCATATGTGACATACATACTTACAAGGTGCCAGTCTTTTAGAATATGGTGGAATTAATTCCGCAGTTTGACCTGCTGTGTAAGTTAGAGTTATGTCCCAGCAAATAAGCTACCAAATCCTGTAGGATTGCTCAAGCACATTATGAAGTCTGCATGCATCCACATATTAGTGTACTAATTTTCCTATCCTCCTCATTGGCCTTGTAACACATTTCAATTAATCCCATCCCCATTAGAATAAAAACATCTTTTCTCCATCAAAAATTCTATGGTCCACCTAACAGGACTGACATGCACCCATGCTATCATAGAATACTCTTCCTCCTACTAGATGTTGTCCTTATCCCCTCTTTCTCATCCTCATGTTTACTATGCCCTTTTTCCTTCCACACACTAACGTCTGGATAGCCCTTACGGGAGCTCAGTAGGCCAACTCTGTCCATTCTAGGCACTCTGAGACAACTAAGGTTGGTGATTTGGTGCAGTAAAACAATATTAACATAATTATTACTTTATCAAGCAATAAAAGAATCGTATTGATCTTACTGAACTCTACTTTTCCATTCAGGTACACCTTTACTCTGAAAGAAACAGGTCAGCATGTTTTAGCTCACTTCTGAAGAGAGGGTCTCTGGAATGGCCATCATGTCCCCTATTGGCCTGACAACCTGATGGACGAGAAATGACAGATGTCAGTTACTGTTTGGCTAACCCCCTGGTGGACCGGTGCATTCCACGTATGTGAGCAGATACTCTCTTAGGCAACCATTCAAACCCCATCCAGCTGACATCTTCGCGGATACAGTTGCCACATCACTGGACCAGGTTGACTAATGATAAATATCCAGCCGTGCTGACATCATTAGTGACACCACGACATAGTAATGTTAGTCACAAAGTAAATTTGCATCCCTGCATGAAGTTACACGGACACGCACGTGCAAAAACACAAGAAGAACATTCATACACAGTTCTGTAGATAGAGGACAGATACATGTACATACTGTCAGAAGCCTTTTCCTTTTCACTAGCCAAATGCAGAAATGCAAGAAAGCAAAAAGTAACGCACAGTAAGCTTGCAACCGCTTCACTGCAACTAACTATATGGAACTTCAGGGACACATAAGGAACCTGGAAGAGCGAATACTACAATGTATATGTAGGAAAACCATAGAATGACTGTAGTGAATTCACTTGAAGCCACAGGCCTCAGAATAAGGAACGAAGAGATGCAGATTCTGCAGCAGGAAGCACAGGGCCAGTTCTTGCAGCCAAGGACAAGGGTTGGTGGAACATTCCTGGCTCCTGGAGCAGGAAGCCACCTGAAAAATAACAGAATAAATGCTCACTAATTGCAGACCCAAAGGCTCCATCCGACATAGATGTACGTGGACTAGAGGTGCTCCTGGGTCCTATGAACGACAGGAGTTTCCATCAGCTACGTTGTTAGTGCTCAACAGTCATATTGAGGTCCATGGAGGTTTGATTTCCGACGCCCTTCCTCACCGTCCCGCAAGTGGAAAACGTGGGGATTCACTACTGGCCCAGATACGTGGAGAACCGGGCTGAGCAAGAGCTCCTAGCCCGACGTCCTGAAGAAGGTCTCTGACCGAAACACGTGTCAACGTGATCTCTAGGAGGGATATCTGGTGACATTGGACACCGGCTATATGATGACACCTGATATTATGGACTGGGTCACCATAGGAAATGTCAATTGAATACTTTTAGAAAATAATTCTTGAGCAACACAATTTGGTGTTATCATTACACTGGGGTGTTGTATCGATGGATGTTCGAATGTATTTTTGAATGTGGATACATATGAAGGTATGAGTTGATGGAAGATTTTTTAGGTAATTTTTATGCAAGTAAAATAATTATTCATGTGATGAGTTTTTTCGAATAAATATGTGATTTATATCTAACCAGTGTCATCCTATTCCACTGATCCACCTTTGTGATTGTCATCATGGATACGGACACGACCTCTGAAGAAGTGCTCATCGAAGTCGTGGAAGAGGCCCAGCCCATCGGGAGGGATCCCGACGAGGGCGACGACGAGAGCGACGGTGTCGCCGACAAGGCTCCTCAAGAGCCCTCGTGCCCGTCGTTTCCGGCGCCGCAGGACACCTCGGCGGCCATGTTGTCAGCGATTCAGTCCTTATGCTCGGAGTTAAGGACAAGGTTGCCCCTTCCCCCGACGGAGGTACCTGAGCCAGACCCGAGAGGGGAACCGGAGCCAGGACCCCTCGGAGAGTCCACCGCATAAGAGAAGGAGGACGCATCCTACGCCACCTCTGCGGCCTGCTCTGCCTTCCCCCCGGTCTACTACCCACGGGGATGATACAGGCACGGACACGGCTACGACAGGTACAGATGACGACGGGACGTTTCCCCGTCACCCCCTGCTCGGGCGTCACCGCCCGACGAGATTGGATCCTTTCATGCCATGATTTCCAGGGCATCCGAGCTTTTTCAGCTCTGCCCAGAAGAAAAGAAGAAAGAAGGGTTCCTTTACCAACGGTGCGAGGCTAAAAGGAAGATGGTCCTCGCCATACCGCTTCTTGATGACATCTGGGATGAGGGGCTAGCCCTCCTCAAGAACCCTGCCATGGCGCCGGCAAAGAGGGACTGGTACGAGAAGAAGTACCGGGTCCCCGACGCTGCCCCCTTGTGCCTTCGGGCACAACCTACCCCGGATTTGGTCGTCTCGGCGGCGGCAAAGAAGAAAGCTGGGGGGGCATCGGCCTCGACATCAACTTCCCCGCCGGATGGCGAGGGCAGGAATTTGGACAAGATGGGACGACGGATCATCTCATCCGCAGCGACGACTATTAAGGCGGCCAACGCCTTGGCTATCGTAGCCTGCTACGACAGGGAGTTGTGGTTCAAAATCGCCCCTCTGTTAGACTTCCTTCCAGACGCCAAAAGGGCTGAGGCCCTTGAAATCCTACAGGAGGGGGAGATTGCTTCAGACCACGCCATCACGGTGGCAACGGACATCGCCGACACCGGTTTCCGTCAGTTGGGCAACAGCGTTTGCTTGAGACGACGAGGATGGCTCAAGGCCGCGGATTTCCGCCAGGACGTACAAACCAAGGTTTTGGACATGCCCTTCGACGGGAACAACCTGTTTGGGAAGGCGGTTGATGAGTCCCTTCAGGCCATCAAGACAGACACAGAGACTGCCCGGGCACTGGGAGTGCTCCAACGACGACGGCCGTCCTTTCGGAGCTCCGGAGGCAGACAAGGTGCCTCCAAGGGATCCGGCAGTGGCTCCTCCACTTACCGCCAAGCGGCAAGATCTTTGTCCCAGGAAGCCTACAGGGGATGCGGCAAGTCGGGTGGTGCCCGTCGTCGTCGACAAGGAGGTCAAGGAGGCAAGGCGGCCTCCAAGGGCGGCACTACCAGTTCAAGGCCCTCCCGTTCGGATTGAAGTCGGCACCCAGGGTGTTCACCAAGTGCCTCACACCGGTGGCGGCGCGGCTGGGCCTATAGGGATCCACGTCTACCCCTACCTGGACGACTGGCTCATCCGGGCAAGGACAAGGGAGCTCGCCGTGGAGCACACTGCGAAGACCGTCCAGCTGCTCACGGACCTGGGATTCTCCATCAACTTTCCAAAATCCCACCTGGTTCCGTCGCAAGTCGCCCTATTTCTGGGAGCCAAGCTCGACACAGTGGCGCGGCTGGCCTCGCCGTCGGAGGAAAGGACCAGGACCATTCTGGGCAAGGTGCAGCGTCTGCTGGCCACGGACATGGCCAGAGTAAGATCTATAAAGTCCCTCCTCGGGATGATGTCCTCCTGAATTTATCTGGTGCGCCTTTGCAGGCTTCGGATGAGACCCTTACAGGAGTTCCTCGACGCCTGCTGGATCCAGTCGACGGGCAGCTTCGAGGACACAATCCTTCTCAACGAGACGTTCCGTCAGGCGATCCGGTGGTGGGGTACCCGCTCCCATCTTGTCGGCGGGCACAGACTTTCAGACACCAGCTCACCAGGTGACGGTGACGACGGACGCCTCCCTGGAAGGTTGGGGAGCACACTCCGGAGATCTTCACGCGAGAGGCCTTTGGCTCCCGGAGGAGAAGTCTCTCCACATCAACATCTTGGAGCTCCGCGCGGTGTTCTGGGCCCTCAGGTCTTTTCTTCCGTCCCTCAAGGGCAAGGTGGTGAGGATCTTCACCGACAACACCACCACGATGTTCTACATCCGGAAGCAGGGCGGAACCAGGTCCCCAGCCCTATCCAAGGAAGCCCAAGATCTGTGGCATTGGGCCGTCGCCCAAGGGATGTTTCTGGTGCCTCTTCATCTGGCAGGAATAAAAAACACGATCGCCGACTCACTCAGCAGGGAGCTGCGCTCGTGCCACGAGTGGGAACTACGCCAGGATCAAGTGGATCGACTCTTCCGACGATGGGGCGAACCCCAAATCGATCTCTTCGCGACGGCGACGAATTCCAAGTGCCGGAGGTTCGCCAGCAGGTTCCCCCAGCCGAGGAGCATGGGCGATGCTTTCTCGTTCCCCTGGGACGGCCTATTTCTTTATGCGTTCCCTCCGCTGCCGTTGCTGCTCCGGCTCGTCAACCAGCTCAAGAGGTCCCGGTGCAGGATGATCCTTGTCGCATCGGCGTGGCTGAGGCTGATCTGGTTCCCGGACCTTCTGGACTTGTCAACGTCCCCACCAGTCAAGCTGCCGACGGACGCAGACCTTTTCTCCAGAGAAGGAGGTGCCATTCTTCACCACAACCCGGAGTCGCTGAACTTGCAGGCCTGGCTCCTGCAGCACTAGAGTTTGGAGGGTACGACATCCCGGCCGACTGCAGAGAGGTTCTTGCAAAGGCCAGGGCGTCCTCAACTCTCAAGTGCTACGGACATAAATGGAAGAGGTTCTCCGTCTCTTGCCGTGCACAGAGGATTAACCCTCTGCGGATTACGGCCCCTCAAGTACTGCCGTACCTACTGTCGCTGGCCAAAGCTGGACTGGCTCACGCCTCCATCAAAATACATCTGGCTGCAATCTCCCGATATACCAGGACGACGGGACGGGCATCCTTGTGGTCTCATCGCCTGGTGAAAGAATTCATGAAGGGACTATTCCGATCATTCCCGCCGGTGAAGGCTCCTGCCCCGGCGTGGGAGCTTAATGTGGTGCTGACCAAGCTCATGGGGGGCCCCATTCGAGCCTCTGCATTCGGCGCCTTTGAAGTTCCTGTCATGGAAGACAGCTTTCCTCGTGGCCATTTCCTCCACACGACGAGTGGGAAAAATCCAGGCCCTATCTTGCAAGCCTCCATACTTGACTTTTCATGACACGAGGGTGGTGCTGAGGATACACCCATCCTTTATGCCCCTGGTGCCGTCGGACTTCCACCTCAACGAGCCCTTGGTGTTGCCAGTTTTCTTCCCGTCGCCTTCGTCGCCGGCCGAGAGGACTTTGCACTTGGATGTAGCTAGAGCGCTGATGTTCTACCTGGACCGCACGAAGAGTTTTCGGAAGACGTCACAGCTGTTTGTGAACTTTGGGACTGTGAATCAATGGAAGGCTCTCTCGAAGACTTCCATTTCCAGATGGCTCTCCGGCTGCATCATGCACTGTCACCGGTTGGCAAAAAGACAGTTGCCCGGCCTTCCGAGAGCCCATTCGACCAGAGCGATCGCTGCTACCACGCCGTTCCTGTCTGGTGTGCCCCTGCTGGACATCTGCAGGGCTGCGACGTGGAGGTCGACGCACACCTTCACAAGATTCTACTGCGTCGATCGGGACTCCAGGGAGGAGTCCAGGGTCGGCCAAGCAGTGCTGCGCAACCTGTTCGCCTAAGGTGAGCCTGGTGAGGAGGTAAGAGTTGCTTAATGTTGAGTTGTTGTATTGCTTAATGTTGAGCCTGTTGCCACCTCCCGTGGTTGTGCATGTGTGTACTGCTATGTATTCTCTTATTCATGAGCATGTGAATCCATGCCAGACCCCATGCTGGAGAAGGAACAAGTTACTTACCTGTAACTGTTGTTCTCCATCAAGGGTCTGGCATGGATTCACATGCGAACCCTCCCGCCTACCCCTCTGCGGCTCTTCACTTGGTCATACTGCCACTTTACGTGCTACCAAATCTGAGGATGGCTGCCGGAGGCGGGGCTTGGGGAGAGGGCAGTCATTGGCTGGGGGCAGTATGACCCAGAGACCAGTGATTGGTTAATACTAAGAAAGACAGATAAGAAACGAAACTGATACTGATTTTTTTTTTCTATACCGAGGATTCCCGGCCTGACGACGGGGAATATTCATGAGCATGTGAATCCAGCCCAGACCCATGCTGCCGAGATACCCATAATCAGTTGAAATAACATTCACAGTGCCCGTTACACGCAGTCCATTACTACAAAAAGGTAAAGCCCTTAAAACGCATTTAACAGCCTTTAAAGCATTAAAGAAGCCTTTCTGTATGCGGGCCTGGGGCAGTAGTACATGGCAGCCAACGTAAAGCGCACCTTGACATAAACTACAAACCCTTCTGTATGCGGGAATGGGCCACGCCAAACCCTTCCACCCTCCTTATTCCGTATAAATTAGTAGTACGATTATAAAACTGAGCATGTCGTGGAGCCCCAGCACCCAAAAGGTATCAACTCAAGCGTAACCTAATCTACTGCAGCTGGATAAATCGTACATCCTGCACACTGCCCAACGCTAGCCCCATATCGCCTTCTGCCATGCAAAACCTGCGGTGGCAAAATGCCCTCTGTACTTCCAAAATCGGCCGCGAGGCCCGGCGACAGTCCCTTGATTTAAACAACGTAAAAGTGAAAAATGCTTTAACATGCACTCTGTACCTTCCAATAGGCCAAGCACTGGCTGCGGTGGCAAAATGCACTCTGAACATACAAATAGGGCAAGCACTGGATACATCATAATTTTTCCCCATGCAGCACAGCGGCTGTCCCTGGATGCCCCCCATATCTTCGCCTCTCTACCACACCAACAACTAAGGTAGGTGGAATGACGATATAATTAAAAAGACACCACCTCCGCAGCACTAAAAGTACGTGTGACATGTCCAACAGCCGTGTGATACCTCGGCAGACAAGTGGGCCTAAAATCTTAATCGGCCTGCAATATTTATTTATTTTTAAACTAAATGACCCCACATTCGGTCTTCGTGCTACCCAAGGGGGGTTGAGTGGAGGATGGTGGGGGCACCCGTTGGAGACTGCTGCTACCATGCCATACAGCTCGGTATCCGACCTTCTTCGCCAACAAACTTGCGCGCAGAGACCTCGTACCTCCCCACCTGCCAACAAGCAGTATGAAGGCACAACATGTAAGGCAAAGAACACCTCTGCATGCAGGTGAAATGTGCTCTATGGAAGCGATACAAACCAGCACGTGGCACAGCGGCCAGAAAAACCGCTTGCTCTCTAAATGTAGCTATTGACATATCGTGCATAGATAGCAGCATGGCCGCTAAGTACCCCGCAATTCTAAGCTTGTTCCTAGGTTCAATTAACAAACACATCCTCCTAGGTACATTAATTATATAAACCACGGCGTCTTCAGATACCACCATGGATTCGAACTTATGAAATCATGTGATCGTTAACCACAGAACGTTAACTAAGACGAACCGCGCTGTATTATTCAAAATTAGTACGCCACAGTAACTACAACCCCTGAACCTTACCTTGTGTGAGGCCCGTAGCTGGCGACGGAAAAAAACCGCGAACCCCGCAGCATGAGGGCCACCCTGGGAACACAAAGAAGGCTCCCACCTGCACTTTCCCCCGTGCACCAAAAAGCAGAACAGGGTGCTTTTGGTGTTGTGAACATGCATTAGCAATTAACATTATCATGAAGCAGCCCCTGCCAGGGCACAAAGGCTCGCAGAAAGCAAAGCAGCTCAATCTCCAGAGGAAATCTGGTGCAACGCGGCAGCCGCATAGTCAACCTGATCACAAGGACGCATGGCGCCATATTCTCGCTCACAATTGGGTCAGTTTGTTCACAAAATACATCTTTGCGCCCAATCCTTTGTTATTTTCACCCGCTGTGGCCTGGATGTTTGTCTAAACGAGCCAGTTATTTATAATTCTGTTTGCCGCACATTCTAATTGCCCACTTGCACTCATCGTGGCCTATACTGCCCCCAACACGATATTCTACCCAGGTGTCCCGAGATTACTGCTGTCCGCCTGCCTCGTGACCCTTGCTGGCACTGGCCTTGCGCTCCAATGGTTTTTCGGTCTTCCTGCGGTCCCACGCCGTCCTCCGCGTCAACTGCTCCACACCTCCCGCAGCTCCGCTTCACATGGCGGCCTCCTGGCACCAGCACCATGGCTCTGAGACCCGCTGCCGCTTCTCCAGCAAAGGCTGCTCTATTTCCCATGGCGTCCCCAGCTCCCGATGCTCACGGCGGCTCTTCTCCAGGACGTCCGCCAAGGCAGGCACCAGCGACGAGATCCGGACCACATACGCCGCTCCACTTCTCCAGCACCAGACGATTCCTGAAAATAAAACAAATCAAAATGAAAATATTGTCCTGCCACGGCAAGCGTCCTTCTGCTTGGGGCTGGATGCTCCTGTAGCAGGACCCTGCCAGCTTATATGGGGTGTGTAACGCCCCCTTCCTTTATTGCCCTTCGCTGGCTTTCCTCGCGCTTGGCACGCTTTACACAACCTCCCCCTTACCCAGGGGGGAGGGAGAAGGAGGACCCTGCCCGGGTTATCGATGCCTCCTCCATTGCTCTACATCGTCACCTTAATTTTTCCCTGTAAAAAGCAAAGTTTGCAAATATGCCGCCACCATGCTATTCAAAAAAGGATCACATGATACAAGTGTACCTGACTGCTTGAGTGCAGATTGTGTTGCGCGTGTGAACGCTCTGTGCACTAAATGCACGACTGACTCATAACCCCCTGGACACCTGTTCCCCTGCATGCCCCTTGTATCTAGGGTCTCTCCTGCCCTCAGCACTTACTGCTGAAGTAACCTTGCTGCTTTTGCATGCGTTTACTTTACCCTGGAGCTCAGCACATTCGACCAGCCGCAGGAGCTGAGCCAGATAGGGTGCAGGGCAGTTTCTAGTCCATTTGGTGCCCAGGGCGAAACACTAAATTGCGCCCCGCGCTCGGCATGCGCGCCACACCCAAACTATGCCCTGGGGTTACGTAACTCCTACCCAACATCAATAAATCACTGTTATACACATGAAACATGTTTTATTACATTGTGATTCAAGAACTTTTTATTAAAATAGCTTTATATTTTTCTAACTATTAGTGTCTATTTTAATTTCTTGTATGTGTGACTTATAAAAGCACATCATTGGCTTTTTGGATCTTTGGCTTCTTTGGTCCATCGTCCAACTGGTCCTTGATTCGTCACTATCCTCCGGTCCTTGCCTCCCTTGCATACCTGCCAGGTATTTCCATGTGCTTCGTGACAATGAGCCATCCCAGGCATCTCCTGTTAAATGCTAGGACTGGCATTTGTGTTCTTCACATTATAAGTATGGGCCTACAAGGAGCACCATGCAAAGTGAAAATCCAGGACTGTTTCATGGCATCACGCATGGTATGGGCCCCCCACTTAGCACCAAGGCCCCTATGAGTTGCTCTGCTCTTCTGTCACCCCTCTGGTCCTTGACTCCCTTGTGAGTCACTCTTTTCTGCTCAGTCGCCCTTCTGGTCTTGGGGAACCGGGTTGATCGCTCTCCTCTGGTCCTTGGTTCATATGGCCCATCACCCCTCTGGTCATTAGTTCCCTCACAAGTTGGTCTTCGGGTCCATCACTCCTCTGGTCCTTGGTTCATATGACCCATCACCCATCTGGTTATTGGCTCCCTCATGAGTTGCTCCTGTAGTTAATCACTCCTCACATTTTGATGTAATCATAAAATACCTGGGTGGTTACCGAGGATAATTTTTGGCGAAATAAGGGAAGAATAATGTGTTTACAAAGCATCCACTTGTACTCCCCCAAGTGAACAAGCCAAGTGCCAGGTGCTATGGCAGTACTGGCGAGAGGACTCGGTCGTCTGGTTCACGGTAGAGTTGTCCTGTCAATGTACTGAGCAAGAAGGAAACTCTTTCAGCTCTCTTTAATCAAACCTTAACATCAAACTTTGCACTCGAAGTGCATGCCAGTGTTTTTTCAGAGCAGTCTTCTGAGAGTTAATGACTTAATTTTAGCTGGAAGTAGTAAAAATGTGTTAACCAGGTCTGCTTTCATCCAATTGATGTATAAGAACTGTGAGTGTCCATCAGCGAAGTCCTGTTAAAAACATTGGCAAAGCCAACAGTTTTTGGCTTGTGTATACGTTTTAGGCATTGGGTGTTCAACCTATCTTTGCACACTTTACTAGGGGACTAACAATTGGGCAGGCTGCTTGTAGCACAAAGGGAACTTCAATTTAGGTGCCCCGTGATGCTATGTGTGTGTGGGCACCATCAGTCATCCCAGGTCGCTCATTGGCTTTCAACACTGTTTACTATGAGGCATTAATAAAGGTTCTATTCGTCAACATGGAAAACTAGGGGCTACTTTTTAAAATGGGTTTCATCTCCCTAAAATGGATGCTCAATTCGCGCAGATGCGTCCTCTCAAGCTCAGACCGCATTACTGTGGAGTAGATCATTAAGCGAAATCATTGGAAGACTGAATTTTAGTGGATAAGTTCACCTTCTTTTACTTATTCAAAATGTAACTATTTTCTTTTCTTTGCCTATCACGTGCGTATTACCTACGTGAGCATGGCAAAGAAAAAAAAATAGTTAAATTTTGAATAAGTAAAAGAAGGTGAACTTATCCACTAAAATTCAGTCTCATTTATTTTTTATTTTTTCCGTTCACTTTTAGATTCTGCATGAAACGTATGCCTCCTTGTCTTAGGGAACAAAATATAAGCCACGGTGAAGTTAACTCCGAACATGATTGAAAAAGGAGTTAACTTCCGCGTGGGTTGTTGTTTCTTCATTCACCCGCTGTGGCGCCGAGTCTGATAGTGACCCCTGCTGCAAATGAAATTTAGCAGCAGGGGTCCTGGCGCCGCAGCGGGGATTGAATGGAAGAAGGCTGACGGGCCGGGGATGTCAATTGGGGGTCGTTTGTGCGCGATTGCTCAAGTAGCTGATGTGCTCACATTAGGTGCCTGCCCCGACACCTATCGAGAGCACATCAGACATCAGAGGCAGCGCCAGCACTTGCTGCCTCTATTCGAGCAATCGCGCACAGCCCAGGGTAATGGAGCTCGCCCCACGGCGAATGCACCCACAGGGCAAGTTGAGCCCTCCCCCATAGCTCTCAACCATTTGTGTTGCAAAGGCGGGTGAAATCACCCGATTTTGTTTTTGGCGGGTGAGAGGCCCATTGAAATGAATTGGAGTGCTGGAGACTTGGCGGGTGAGTCAGCCTTTTACAATGGCGGGTGAGTTGAGAGCTATGCCTCACCAGTGTGGGCTATTGCGCCCCTGGGGCGATTGCGCCCCGGGCAGTCGCCCACCTCGCCCGGGCCAAGAAACGGGCCTGATAGGGTGCTACCCTTTCCCAGCGAGGTTGAAGGATCAGTTGAGCACTTTACACCTGTTTCATCAGGACTGGACTGGACTGGACTGGACTCCAGTCTTCTTGCCTCCCGGAGACTCTGCTGGGGGCTAACCTTTGATGCACTTCTAGTGTTCAGCAGATTGAACCCGAAGCACTGCCGTCCAGAGGCTTGCGTATAATGGGTCTCTCCCCCTCCTCTGTGAAGATTGTCCATGTGGTGACATCCTCTTTAGTTTTTTACTTTACCCCCGTTTCCACCTCCTCAAACCCTTCTTGGGTAGGCGAGCTTCTAGAATGCCAGACTGCGGCCACACCCCACCCTCCATAACAGCTGTAAAGCAGGTTTAATTATGTATGTACAGTGTTATACTTTTAAGTTATCCAAAATAATCAGGGTGAGAGATCCCATACAAATTCTCTGATGTACTCCTACATAGATACAACATACAAATTTGGATTTCTTCAAGGTCAACAGTCTTTGACCCCGAGTTATTTAATAAACACAACATTTTTATGCAAATGAGACAAAAAATACCCAAGGACACTTGGCTATTTACAATGTTACATGCAGTACAGGTGAGTACAATCCAGTCAAATAAAATGGATTTTGATGAGCAAAGTACATGTTTATCTTTTGTTGATCGACATAATTGGGTTTACAAATGACGTGTGAAACACAGAACAATACATATTCTGGTGAACGGGAGACAATGTGACTGGTGGACACTGAGTTTTATGGAGAAGTCGTCGACACTATTGTTTTCTCGGCCAAGTAAGGCTACTTATTGGAGCTTGTATGCAGTTGGCCTTCATCAGGACGTGGACTAGATGGTGTAACCGTGTCCAAAGGGTCTCGTAAGCAATTCTCTGCTAAGGTAAATTCTCATGTGGGGACCTCTCTCGGGTAGTAGGACACATGTAAACTATAATCACCAGAGACTTGATGATCACGAAGAATCCTGACTGCCTTACGGGGCTCTGGCCCCTAGTGCCACGTGCTTAATCATGGTAATGGCAGGCAGGCGGTGTCCTAGACAGTGGTTTAGTACCGGGCAGATCTGTGTTCAAATTGATGACTTCTAAGTGCGATCGAAAGTCGTCTGCAAGGTGCAGAGTCGCGAATCATTAAGGGTTGCTTCAGTACGGTGTTGTACAAAACAACCAAACAAATCGGTAGGAAGTGGACGGATCTCCACTTAATAGACAATACAAATGAGGGCCACGGCTAGTAACCAATGTGGAGCACGGGGAGTCACACACATTGGCAAATCACCTTTTTCTATGTCATCGCAATTTGCGCTGTTCTAACTTAGGCTGAGTTCATTCGTCACTCGGGCAACTCTGCAATGACCAGTGTTCTCCGGTTCTTTAGCACTTCTCTCTATAAGTGTTCATTCCCCCCTCGCTCCCCCTGTTGAACCTCCTTTTGTGTAGATTAGCGTTTTCCCCCCGTGTTCACTCTCTCATGTACAAGATGCTTTCCATGCGCTTGTTCCTGGACATTTACTCCTTTTTCAAATGGGATGTTATTTCTGCTACAATGTGTGACATGTGCACTTTGCTCACTGTGTTCATTGTAATCTAAAAGCGTGGAAGCTGCTGGTGTCATGAACTTCAGATCACGCCCCTTTTGGACCTCCTGGTCCTTGTCTCAACGGGGCTTACATTCCGTACTACTTCCAACATGGCCGTCCAGAGCTGAAGCCCTTGCTCGCTCCATGCACTGAACGCAGCGTGATCTATTTATAGACCACGCCTTCCGCGGCTCCGCGCGTCTCAATGCTATTGCAGAGTAGCGTCAGACGTGTGTTCGTAGCTCGCAGTATTGTTTCCTTTGTCCCAGTGCTATTACCCGCTCCTGACCCTTTCCCCCTTGCTGATTTCGAGCATTACTAGCCTTTCCCAGACTCCCGGGTTCCTGGACTCCGCGCTCCCGGGACTAAACGCAACCTGGAACCAGACAGGACTCGAGCAGCGCTGTTCAAGACCAGGAGCGTTCACAAGAAGGCAGCGATCAAAGACACCAGCAAACACCGGACCCAGGTGAGAAGGGGGGAACTCCTTGACAGTTTGAGACGCCACCCGATCGAACCTAAAAACGAGATGGAAGCCGCCGTGCAGGACTTAATGCGACGCATGCAAGAATTATCAACCGAGGTTCAAAATCTTAAGGTGGAAAACGCTGCGCTCAAACAATTGGTCTTATCCCGGGATTCTGCTACAAAGGAGGGTGCCCTGTTGGGCGGTATTGTTGACAAGTATGATGGTTCGGCAAAAACACTTAGCGGATTCCTGGATTCATGCCTCGTCCACTTTACCTTTAAGCCCTATTATTTCTTGACTCCTAGGGCTAAGGTGGGTTTCATCATATCCCACCTTTCCGGCAACGCCTTAACTTGGGCAACACTCCTTGTTAACTCCGACGATGCCCTCCTAGACGACTATGATGGGTTCATACAGTCCCTTAAAGGCATGTTTGACCGTCCAGAGCAGGTCTATACTGGCCAAGAACGCTTGCTGGACTTTCAACAGGGCTCCCAAGATATGCTCACTTATGTGACCAGATTTAAACAATTGGTTAAGGAAGCAGACTGGTCCTCTGAGGCTAGTTTTACCCTGTTCAGGAGAGGCCTGAACGATGAGATCAAGGATGAACTGGCCAGGGTGGCCAGACCAAATTCATTCCAAGCACTAATGGACCTGGCCTTGCAAATAGACTTTCGCATCCAGGAAAGGAAGTCTGAAGGGAAGAAATCCAAGGGAAACCCACCCAAGACGTCCTTTGAGAGCACAGCCAGAACAGACGCAAACCCAAGTCCAGCCCCAGACCCGGAACCCATGCAAATTGGAGCCTTTCGTGGACCCATATCACCTCAAGAAAGATTGAGAAGGATCCATACGGGTTTGTGTATGTATTGTGCTTCAGACAAACATTTGGTCAGGGAATGTCCTCTGGCACCTCCTCGGCGTTCGGGGAACGCCAGCTCCCGATCTTAAATGGAGCAGAGATTCGGGAGAGAGATGTTTGCTCCACATCAATTCCATCCTTGAACTCTCCTGGACAAAACAGTTTGGTGATACTAAAGGCCTTCCTGTCGCTCTCCAAAGACAAGACCTATCCCATTCTGGCCTTGGTAGACTGCGGAGCTATGGGAATTTTCGTTGATCAAGACTGGGTTGTTAGTCAACATATTCCGTACGAGACACGAAACACCATGCAGCCGGTGGAAGCAATTGACGGAAGAGCCCTCTCTTCAGGACCCATAAGCCTGCAGACTAAAGAGATCCAACTTTCCATAAACCATCATCAAGAGCGGATTACATTCGACACCATTAAGTCAGCCCATTACCCCATGGTTTTGGGAATGCCCTGGTTACAAAAGCACAATCCGTATATCAATTGGACAGCAGGATTATTATTGCCTGGGCTCACAGTTCTGTATATCCCTGGACCCCTCCTCGATAACTTCTAAAGAACCATCAAGAGACCAAGAAACATCACTCATGGTTTCCAATATCATACAAGTTCCAGAGGCCTATCAGGGATATGCTGATGTATTTTATACTGCCATAGTCCAAGCCTTACCCCCTAACAGGCCCGAAGACTGTGCCATAGATACGGATCCCTCAGCTGTAATTCCCTTAGGCAGAATTTTAATTCTTTCCGAACCTAAGAAAAAGGCCCTTCGGGAATACCTAGACACTAATCTTGAAAACGGCACCATAAGACCCTCAATCTCCAGCGGGTGCTTCGTTGTTCTTCGTTCCTAAGAAGGATACCAAGGAACTCAGACCTTGCCTCGACTATCGAGGCTTAAATCAATGCACCCTCAAAGATCGGTACCCACTGCCCCTGATCTCGGATATCCTGGAAGCTATGAGAGGAGCCGTATTATTCACCAAATTGGATCTCAGGGGTGCCTCCCATTTGATCCGTATCCAGGAAGGAGACGAGTGGAAGACCACCTTTAGAACACCCTTTGGCCACTACGAGTACCTGGTCATGCCCTTTGGACTAGCCAATGCCCCAGCAGTATTCCAACGTTTTATGGATAGGGTGTTTTCTGATATGTTGTTTCTCTTCGTCATTGTCTATCTGGACGACATATTGATTTTTTCCAAGGACCCTCTGAAGCATGAAGGACATGTTAAGGCAGTTCTTCAAAGACTCCGGGAACATCACCTCTTAGCCAAGCCTGAAAAATGTTTGTTTCACGTTACCTCTGTGCACTATCTGGGATTTATCCTTAGTCCAGAGGGAATTGGCATGGACCCTTCAAAAGTAAAGGCCATTCTCGCCTGGCCTACTCCCACGTCCGTGAAACAAATCCAATCCTTCCTAGGACTAGCCAATTTCTATCAAAAGTTCATTGCCACCTTTTCCGAGATTATACAACCTATAGTGGCTCTGCTAAAGAAGGATACCCCATTTGTCTGGTCAACATTACAAGAAACTGCATTCCAGCGTTTGAGGACCGAGTTCACACAAACTCCCATTTTGGCTCAACCCGATATAAGTCAACCCTTTTTAGTGGAAACGGATGCCTCTAATTACGCTATAGGAGCAGTGTTGAAGCAGAAAATGGAGGACGATTTGGAACACCCCCTTGCTTATCTTTCAAGAACCTTAACTCCGAGTGAAACACACTGCTCCGTCCTGGAAAAGGAACTCTTAGCCATTCGCCAAGCCTTCACTGAATGGGGACACCTACTTCTGGGAGCCAGACATCCTGTCCAAGTCCGTACTGATCATCGAAACCTTCAGATTCTACAGTCACTGGAGTGCAGGAACAGTCGTCAGGCACGTTGGGCCTACTTTTTTGCCCAGTATCAGTTCCACATTACTCATGTCCCTGGATCACAGAAGCTGATCGCTGACGCCTTGTCTCGCCGTCCTGACTACGTGACCACTGAAGATAAGGCATTTCCTAAAAAGTTTTCTCCCACAATCTTCGTAGCCCAAGCAGTTGATCTCCTGGAAGAAGTCCGATCGCAAACCCAATCCTCGGAAATATGGAATGACATTTCAACAAGAAATCACTGGAAATTAAGAGTCAAGGAAGGCTACTTATTCAAGGACAATGCACTACTCATTCCTACACGGAAGTTACAGCAAACAATAATAAACCTTTGTCATGACACGCTCCATTCCGGGCACCGAGGTATCACCAACACCCTCCGTCTTATACAGAGACAGTTCTGGTGGCCTAAAATGAAGTCTGATGTACAGCAATACATCCAGGCTTGTATAACCTGTGCCCAAAATAAACATGATAACAAAAGACCGGCGGGTCTTCTTCCGCAGCCCACTCTACCCTCTAAACCATGGGATAGCATCGCTACAGACTTCATAGTGGAGTTACCACCTTCCCGAGGATATACTACCATCATGGTCACCATAGATTTGTTTACCCATATGGCCCATTTTACGCCACTGATGAAACTACCCTCCTCTTCAGAGCTAGCTGGAATATTTCTGGAACACATATTCCGACTACATGGTCCTCCTTCCAAGATCATATCTGACCGGGTTCCCCAATACATTTCACAATTCTGGAAACACCTCTGTCGGGTACTAGGAATCCAACGTGCCCTCTCTTCAGGATATCACCCCCAAACCAACGGAGCCACAGAATGTGCAAATATCTCTGATGTTTCGCCACCAAGGTCCAGGATGACTGGTTTCTCCTGATACCCGTTGCGGAATTCGCTTACAACAACTCCGAACACTCAGCGCTACAGACCAGCCCTTTTTTTTGTAGACAGGGGTTCCATCCATCGGTTTTACCCTCGGTTCTTCCTTACCCTACACCAGTACCTACTGTTGACTCCTGGATCGAAACTCTTATCAACATTCACCGGGAGGCTAAATAACACTTAGAGAAAGCCAGATTACAGACCAAGAGGTATGCGGATTCCAAGAGAAGACCAGGTCCTTCCTATACGGTCGGTGACCGAGTGTGGTTGTCATGAAAACTACTCCCCTGACACTTGCGACCAAACAAGCTAGCTCCCCGCTACTATGATCCATTTCCCATCAAGGAGATTATCAATCCTGTATCATATCGAATCAAGCTACCTGACTCCTGGAAAATAATTAATCCAGTTTTTCACACATCCCTATTGAAGCCCTACATCCAATCCTCTCGAAAATCCAGTAGACCTCCTCCTCTACTGGTTGACAACCAACTAGAATATGAGGTGTCCCGGATTTGTGACTCCAGGTATAAGCGGGGCCATCTTCAATACCTAGTGGAGTGGAAAGGATATCCTCCTAGCGAAAGGACCTGGGAACCTGTTTCAAATATCAAGGCTCCTCGGTTGCTCAGAAGATTTCACCTAATACACCCGGGCAAACCTGGAGGAAAAGGCCTTTGGAGGAGGCATGCTGTCATGAACTTCAGATCACGCCCCTTTTGGACCTCCTGGTCCTTGTCTCAACGGGGCTTACATTCCGTACTACTTCCAACATGGCCGTCCAGAGCTGAAGCCCTTGCTCGCTCCATGCACTGAACGCGGCGTGATCTATTTACAGACCACGCCTTCCGCGGCTCCGCGCGTCTCAATGCTATTGCAGAGTAGCCTCAGACGTGTGTTCGGAGCTCGCAGTATTGTTGCCTTTGTCCCAGTGCTATTACCCGCTCCTGACCCTTTCCCCCTTCCTGATTTCGAGCATTACTAGCCTTTCCCAGACTCCCGGATTCCTGGACTCCGTACTCCCGGAACTAAACGCAACCTGGAACCAGACGAGACTCGAGCAGCGCTGTTCAAGACCAGGAGCGTTCGCAAGAAGGCAGCGATCGAAGACACCGGCAAACACCGGACCCAGGTGAGAAGGGGGGAACTCCTTGACAGCTGGTTGCTCCACATCAATAGAAAGCTTTGTGCATCGTGCTCATGGAGTCTAACTGACCGATTTGATGTTCCTAGGCTTCCCGTTGGTTCAGATCAATAATTTACTATAATGCTGTAACTCCTCTGCATTTTGCTGTGATTCCCATGAATTGTGGATTTTGAAACTACTGCTACTCTTATCTGTGCAATGAACATAGCAAATACGATAATATATAGATTTGTGTTTTTTACAAATGCCCCAATGATTTCTCCTCCAATGTATTTGCTAAAAAAGCAGGCAATAATTTTTCAAACGGACTGCTTTGGAGTCTCCCTTGTCAAAACTGGTAAAAAAAAAAGCAGACGGGTTCCTTAGGAATCAATTGTAAATACTTGCTGCCATCCGTAAATGGCCGGCGGCATTTACTCTATTTGCACTGAAAAAGGAAAGCGTGAAGGCTTTTTATACTTACCTTTTGCACTTAGTAGTGCAAATGGCAAAAATTACATAGAGAGGATTTCTTTACTCATAGGTGCAAACGTAACACATCCCCTCTGGGCAATTTACACACGGGGGGAAAAATTACCTCCTGGATCAATCTCGAAAGGTAGGACCCTGTTATTCCCCAGCATTGGATCTTTCATATATTCACATGCTTTGAATATTCCCAATCGTCAGGCTGGGAATCCTCAGTTCCACACTTCCTACTTTTACAAAAGGAAAAAAACAGGTGTGTTTTGCGGTGTATCCTCCTCAATTTGGGTGCTATTGCTCCCAGCCAATGGGACATAGTGCTAAGCCCCTCCGCTGGAGGCCATGTTCAGATTCTAACCACACGTTGCGCTGAAAGGAGTCCTCACACCTTTCTTTCAGGAGAAATGTTTTCTATATGAAAACAATAGGATGTAGTCTTTTGGTTTCCACTTTATTCAGATATGGATAGCTGATCAAAAAAGTCCCTCTTCATGGCGTGCTCTACTTGTGGTTTAAAGAATGTGTTTTAGGAGGATAAGCATGAGGATTCCATCTACTGCTCATATCCTTACCAGACTATCGAGGGATTCAACATTTGCCAAGTGTTCATCGCTAAAACGCTGAGAGGCGGGCACACAAGATTGGTTAGCTGGCTAAATGAAGGGAAATATCCACCTTCTGAAGCGTTCTTCCAAAGCTGTTTCAGTGACCAAGCTATCCTAGAAGCCTCCCCCCTCTCAGAAAAGAGCATGGTTGGATGAATCGCCCCGCAAAAAGCATAAGGTGCACAAAAACCACACTGGGGTTAAGCGGTGTGTGGTGGCAAAAACACTGTCTGCGAGTGGCTGGGCGATCACCGGGTCGTCAACGACCAAAACAAATTCGGCGACCAAGACGGCAACGCAACTAACGGGAGGGTCGTCAGCGAGTGCCCACAAGAAGACTCTAAGCCCGGCCTGCCCTTCGTCGACAAAAGAATCATCGTCAATGGCATCGGCATCATCAAAAGTTCTGCCTACACCAGTAATAAAAATACCAGAGACGGGGTCAGCAACGAGCGGATTGGCGACAAAGGAATCGCAACACCAGTCGTCGACAAAGGAATCGCAACACTGGTCATCGATGAGGGAATCTGAACACTGATCGTCATTGAAGATATTGGTACACTGATTGTCGACAGCGTCCTTGGTTAAAGGCCGTCGACGGAATCACAATATCAGGAAAAATCCACAAAACAGGTGCGCTCATCATCGGAAGTTACTCCGCAGGTGAAGGACACAGTGTCAGCCTCAACCACTCAAGAAAATCCTCCAGCAGACCTATCTGCAGCAATAAAGCCTCCTAACACAGTAATGGATAATGAGGTACAACCTATCTCACCAATAACATACTCGTATACGATGCCGGATTAGATATTACAAATTACATCGACTCTAACGCAGACCAAGGCTGTTCTTCTGCTTTCTCGGATTCAGAGGCGTCTTGGATTCTTGAGGGAGACCAACTCCCAAGAACAGACAAAGGCAGCATAAGGCCTCTGCAAATACCACAGCCTCCGGTACCTCAAAAGGTAACACCAATACCTCAGCAAAGGGCCACTGCAGCCCCAGGCACCACTGTTGGCAGCTCCACAACAACACATACATCCACAAATGCTTCTTTCAATGCAAGTTCTAACTTTGCTGCAGACTCTGCTATCACAGCCCAACACGAGAATGCCACTAGCGGTGACTCCTACAGCACCGCAGCAGGAGGGAAGGTTACTCACTGCAAAAGGCTCGACCACAAGGACACAGTTCACCAACACCAATACACAAATTGCTGGCACAGAGGTCATAGTCGCTTCAATGACACAGGCAAAAGTGTGTGCTCACGCACGCATCACCAAGGCCTCATAGGTCTCCTATAAGGCCATCGAGATTCCCTGATCACCTGGATACACAACAAATTTATTCACCGCGGATAAGAGATGATTAGGAAGAGGGTGAGTTGCCCCATATGCATGCGGATGAAAGACCCAAAGGGCGCAGCATCCTGGATGTCTTCCTCTTTCAAAGGAGATGACTGGGATACAGATTATTCCCCCATAGATGTTACACCAGAGGAACCCCCAATACAATCACCACCAGATGAGATAGGTTCTTTTCATGCAATGATTATGTTTATTGAATTTATCTACCGCTTTAAGCCAAAGCGCTTTACAATATAACAGGTACAAGAGTGAGAGAAGCATATTTACAAACATGAAACAAGTCATTAGAACAATATGTAGAACAATTTACAAGGAGGAGGGGGAGAGTGGGGGAAGGTGGTGGGGGGTTAGTGTCTGTTTTGTGGTCAGGGAGTGGGAGGAAGGGGGGAGGGGGAGGGGAAAGGGGAGTAATCGGGTGTCCTCAATGCCCTTAAGTGGTATCAGTGACGAATTTAAGGTAATTAGGGAGAGGGAGGAGGGAGTGGGGAAGGGTTAGAAGGGGACAGGGGTAGGGAAGGGGAGTCAGGGGGGGAGTGAAGAAGGGCTTTCGGGGAGGAGCGGAAGGATGAGTAGGTGGGGGTGGAGCGGGTGGGGAGCGGGAGTGAGTTTGTTATGGGGGGGCCAAGAGTTGGAAGGAGTAGAAGCGTGAGGAGGCACATGGGGCTGGGGGTACAGTGAGAAGGTAGAGGTCTGCTGAGCGGAGAGAGCGGGAGAGGGGAGTAAAAAGAGAGGAGGGAAGAAATGTGTGGGGGCAGGTCATGGAGAGATTTGTAGACAAGATAGAGGAATTGAAATTTCAGTTGTCAGAGGAAGGGAAGCCAGTTAATTTGAGAGAGAGAGGAAGAAATTGAGTCTCGAGGGCCGAGGATACCGAGTAGGAATAGAGGAGTGGTAGATGGATTTTAGGGGAGTTAGATGAGAGACAGGGAGTCCAAAGAGGAGAGAGGAGCAGTAAAAGAGGCGGGAGAAAATAAGGGAGGAGATTAGGAGTTTGGAAGCATGGAATGTGAGAGAGGAACGGATCTTGCGGATGTTGAAGAGGTGGTGACGACAGGCTCTAGAGGTTAGAGAGATGTGTTTGGAGAAGGATGGAGAGGAGTCGAGATGGAGGCAGAGATTTCAGGCATGGGTAGATATGGGGAGGTTGGAAAGTGGATGAAGGGAGGGGGGGAAGGGGAGAGAGTGTTAGGAGGGAAGAAAAGCACCTCAGTCTTGTCAGTGTTGAGGGAAAGAAAGTGGGATGACATCCAGTTTTTTATGGCTGTGAGGCAGAAAGAAAGTGTGTGGTGGAGTTCAGATGTGAAGGAAGAGAAGGAAAGAAAGAGTTGGGTGTCATCAGCGTAGAAGTGGTGGGAGATGCCGAAAGAGGAGATTACTGGTGAGAGAAGGGAGGTATAGAGAGAGAAAAGAAAGGGTCCCAGCACGGATCCCTGATGGACACCATAGATCAGGGGGAGGCTGGAGGAGGTACGGCCGCCCCAGGAGACAGTGAAGGATCGATTGGCGAGGTAAGAGGAGAACCAGGAGAGAACAGAGCCTTTGAAGCCGAAGGAGGACAGAGTGCTAAGAAGTAAGGGGTGATCTATGGTGTCAAAAGCTGCTGAAAGATGAAGGAGGGTGAGAATTGATGATTGCTTAGCATAGCGAGCAGTGAGGAGAGAGTTGAGGACGTAGGTGAGGGCAGACTCAGTGGAGTGTTTAGGCCGGAAACCAGATTGAGAGGTGGGGAGGAGGGAGTGGGAAGAGACAAATGCAGAAAGTTGAGAGTAGGCTAGGTGCTCGAGGAGCTTTGAGATAAAGGGGAGAAGGGAGATTGGTCTGAAGTTGGAGGCAAGAAGAGGGCTAGCAGAAGGATTCTTCAGGATGGGGATTATGGTGGCGTGTTTGAAAGCTGAAGGAAAGGTGGATGATGAGAGACAGGTGTTGAAGAAGGCGGTTAGGTAGGGAATAAGGAGCGGGTACATTTTGGGGATAAGGGAAGTGGGGATGGGATCAGAGGGGGCAGCAGTAGGGTGAGTTTTGGACAGGAGATGGGAGACACATGCAGGGGTGATAGGAGAGAAGGTGGACAAGTTGGGAGAGCTGGAAGAGGAGGAGGGGGAAGAGGGAGAAGGAAGGCGAGGCGAAGAGATAGAATTTTGGATGAGAAGAAGTTAGCAAAGTCAGAGGGAGAGAGGGGAGAGCACGTGGAAGGGTCAGAAGTAGGAGGGGAAAGAAGGCGGGAAAGGGTCTGGAAGATACGGCGGGATGAGAGGCTTGTGAATGGAGGAGGGTAGAGTAGTAGGATCGCTTGGCAGATGAGAGGCAAGAGTCGTAGATAGAGTGATATGAGAAATAAGAGGATTGATAAGTCAGAGAAGGGGATCTGATCCATTATCGTTTGAGGCATCGGAGGAGGCGGTGCATGGACAGAAGGTGGGAAGAGAGCCAGGGTTGGGAAGGTTTGTGAGAGGGGGAGAAGGACGTAAGAGGATAGAGTTGGTCAAGACTGGAGGTTATGGAGGAGGACAGTGGGGAGAGGGCGTCATCTGCTGAGAGGGAAGGGAAATCAGAGAGGGCGGAAGGGAGGAAGAACAGGAGTCGAGGAAGAGAGTAGGATTGAAGTTGTGGAAGTCACGACGAGAAAAGGAGGGAGAGGAGGCAGAAGATAAGGGGGGAGGAGTGAGGGAGAAGGAGAGCAAGGCGTGGTCGGAGAGATAGTTGGGGAGCGACGATACAGGGGAAGAAGAGTAAGAAGAGAGAAAGATGAGGTCGAGCGTGAAGCCTGAGGGATGGGGGGGTAGGAAGGGGAGAGAGGAGGTAGAATTCAAGTAATTAAAGGAGAGGAGAAGAATGAGATGTGGATGAGAGAGGGAGGTTGAAGTCGCGGAGGACTGAGAGAGGAGTAGGGGAGGGAGAGATGAGAGAGAGAAGATGGTCCAGGTCTTCATAGAAGGAGGAGAGGGGGCCAGGAGGTCTGTAAATAATTAAGAAGGAGATTGCGTGAGGATAAGTGAAACATTTGAAGAGAAATTCAGAGGAAGAGATAGTGGGGACAGTAAGGGTAGGGGATGAGGAAAGACATTTAGGGTGAAAAATGAGGCTGGTGCAGCCTCTTCAGGGTAGGGGATGAGGAAAGACATTTCGGGTGAAAAATGAGGCTGATGCCGCCTCTTCAACCAGAGGGGCGTGAGACATGAGAGAAGGAGGAAGAGGGGGTGGAGAGAGACACAGGGACAGTGGAATTGAAGAGGGGAATCCAAGTTTTGTGATGCAGAGGAAGTGAAGATTGAGTCGGAAGAACAGGTCGAGGGTCGCAGTGGCTTTATTGCAGATGAAACGGGCGTTCCAGAGGGCAATGTTGATGATGCTGGAGGGGTTGGCAGTGTGGAGATGGATAAGATTGGGGCGAGAAGGGATTGTGCGGGGAGGGCGGGGTGGGCAGGGGGGGAGGTTAGAGGATGGGGTGGACACCAAGGCATGTGAGGAATTCGGCCTAACTCTGACGGAGGAAAAGGACTGCATGAATAAATGTAGGAGGACAGTAGTTTCCATTCCCATCCTGGATCATGTGTAGAAGGCCCCCACCCATGAAACACCCATTCAGAGAGCCAGCCTTAAAAGGAAGGTCAGAGAAGGAATTCTGGACCCCATACTCTAGGCTGAAATGCCTTACCACGCAAACTACGCCAGACTCTGTGGACTAGGTGGCAGCAGGAAGAAAGGCTAATTCGCAGGCATCCAAGCTCCATCCCAGCAGTAAAAGGAGGATGAAAAGTGGACACTTTTGGGGGAAAAGTGTTGGCCATTGGAGCCATTACAGTAAAAACAGTAAAAGCAGCACATGGGCTAGCCATCATGTCAAGATACAACTGAGAAATGTGGGCCCCGAATAGGTTCCATCTTGAAGCACCTGCCAGAGGATAAAAGAAGGGAGGCCCGCACAATACTACGAGAAGGAGAGGAGGCCTCTAACCACAATATTAACATTGCGGTGTATATCGCGGAAACAGGCTTTGAATAAATTGGAACTGGAGTAATGCTTCAAAGGCAGGGCTGGCTCCGCTGCATTGACCTTCGCCAGAAGGTACAAAGTAAAGTCTTGAATATGCCGTTTGAAGGAGACAACTTGTTTGGCACACAAATCGATGAGGTCCTAAATGCAATGAAAACGGACACATGGGTACCGTGAGGTCACTCGTGTCCCTCCAAGGCATTTGGTCCCCTCTGTGGAGCTTCTGGTCTGTCCTCCGCCTCTGCAATGTGAGGATGATCATATAACTGTAGCTCCTACTACTCACAGGTTTTTAAAAACTTTCCAGCGCTACCCAAAGTCAAAGGACTACAGACCAATACAAAGGCACGGAGAGGGAGGCATAGCATGCCACTAACATGACGCATAACAAGTGGTAGATGGGGCACAAGTCCAGGGCAACATCACCAATTGCATAACGGAATGGAGCAAGATCACAACAGACACATTGGTCCTAGATATAGTTCAGCGGGGCCATGTCCTGGAATTTGCCCAAAAAAACAGATATATCACAAACAAAGCATCTGCAGCCCCATCTAATAGTACTGCATCACAACGTTTTTTAAATACTGTGAAAAAAGACTTCAAAAGGTTCCAACTTACCTACACGGCCCTGGGGTCTACTAAAGTACTCAGTAAAAAAACAGACAGAAAATGGAGGCAGATTCTCGACCTCAGAACAGTAATCAAATTCATAAAAAAGCTGAAATTCAAGATGTTCACCCTGCAAGTGGTGATACGGGTGGTGCATTCAAATGACTTCTTGGTGTCACTAGATCTGCAAGACGCATACTTCCACATTCCGGGGCACAAAAAGCACAAAGTTCACGGTGCTAACCTTCGGACACAAGTAAGCTCCCAGAACGTTTACAAAGTGCCTCGCCCCAGTAATGGTGCATACAAGAGGATGCGGTCACCACGAATACCCGTACTTGGACGACCGGCTAGTGTGTGCTCCCACAATGGCATTAGCGACGCAATCTGTTTTATACAAAGAGTTGACGCTCAAACATCTCAGATTCACCCTCAATTACAGGAAGTCCTGCATACAGCCCTCCAGACAAGTACAATTCCTTAACCTTCTCCACAACAGAAGCTCTAGTCTTACTGTCCCCAGACAGAATAAACGTTGTTAACAACTATGGCACCCTTCCTGAAGCCAGGGATGTGGGTTTCCATCTGGAAGTGCATGCAACTGCTATGGACAATGTCCTCATGCATTCCATAAATCCCGAACTACAGACTGCAAAGGAGACCACTTCAGGAATTCATGGCCAACAGACTGTCACAGATAACAGGCACCTGGGACGACAAAATGAAGGTCACAAAAATGTTGGCTCAAAGGTTGACATGCTGGAACTCACTCACAACATATCCAAAGGCATGTCATTGCAGGATCAAGACATGCTGGAACTCACTCGCAACATATCCAAAGGCATGTAATTGCAGGAGCAATCAAACTACAAAACCCTGGTCAGGGCTGGCTCCGTGTCAGGGTTGGGAGTGCATTTGGATCATCTTGTGTCAAAGGATGGTGGACACCAAAGGAAGCAGTTTCGCACATCAACATCGTAGAGTTGAGGGCCGTCAGGTGGGCATTCCGATCATTCCAGCCCTTACTGGTGGGTTTGACAGTGAGAATACTCACAGACAACACAACAACAATGTACTATATAAGAAGGCTCGGGGGAACCAGATCCAGAAATCTGTCACAAGATGCTCAGCAAATATGGCACTAGGCGATCGACAACCGCTTCTTTCTGCAGGCTTGCTACCACTCAGGAGTTCAAAAGTCTGTGGCAGACAGGCTCAGCAGGGTGACCACACAATGGCACGAGTGGGAACTCAACGACATACAACTCTTGAAGGGGTTCAGACAGTGGGCTCAGCCGCAGGTGGATTTATTCGTAACCAAAACACAACAAGAAGTGCACAAGGTTCGCAAGCAGGCTCCCCCAAGAGGGTTAGATGGTTGACAAGGTCTCCATTTCATGAACAGGCCTGTATGCCTTTGTGTTTCTTTAGATTTCAGTGATCTGCAAGGTCATACAGATGATGCGAATATACCCATGTCGACTCATTCTTATAGCCCCATCATAGCCTCGCCAACCATGGTACTCAGACCTGATGCACATGTCAGAGGATCACCCAATTCCACTTGAAGTGACCCCTGACATGCTGTCCCAGAGCGGGGGGTGGGTGGTGGGAAATGGTAAATCACAAACCACTGTCACTGAAAACTGTCTGCGTGGCTCCTGACTTCTCCCACCTGGTGCCTTCCTGGTTGTCTCTCTTTTTCCCTACTTAAGGAGCCCTCCAGCTTCTTTTCCTTTGCAGATGGGGAGCAGGTGCAAGTGGATCTAGGTCACCTGGCCTAAGCACCACCCATCTTCTTAGCCCTGCCTCTTCCTTCCTGCTCTTAACTCTTAGATCAAGGGTATCTCCCACCCGGGCATCCAAAGCAAAGGGCAGATGAAGAAAAGGGCAATTCCTGTCTGGACCTATTCGGACCAGGAGGATTCAGGACCCGAACCCCTGCTCAGACAGCAGGTAAGCATGCACGAACATGTGTTTAGTCCCTCTGTCCCCACAGGCCACCCCCACCCCACTGGACCCCCCGTGATGTTCCCTTGTGCCCCCCCACCCCTTCTCGCACACAGGTTTTGCCTATTTTGCTTGATTCTTCTACCCTGCACCCCTCCAGTCTACTTCTGCAGGAGTCTGTCCTGATACATTCTGGTTTCACCATCACCGTCTTGTGGCCAATGCTGGATTTGACTTTTATGGACTTCATTGATTCACGCTGCGTCACCCTTTCTCATGGTGGCCTGAATCATGCTGTTCCCATCTTCATCTTGTATCCAGGCTTGCAACAGTATGTGTAACTACTGACTTCTGCAATTGTATTTGCTCTCCTCTCTTGCTTCTCCGCTCTTTCTGACTGCTTACTCTCTGTTCTCTCCCTTTCTCCCTTTTCCTATCTCATCCTCTTACTTTCTTCTATGCACTTACTCTATCAGAATTGTCCCTGGACCTCGTATGATAGCAACCTCATCTTTATCCTCCCCCCTTCCCTTTCTTGTTGCCCCCATGCCCCCCAGTACTATCTGTAATGTCGTCGGGCCTAGTACGATAGTTTTGTTCCTGCCCTCCTTTTTTGCACCCCTCTCCCGCATCTTTTGTTTTCTCCGGCTCTACTAGAAATGACGTCGGGCCTAGTACGGTAGTCATCTGTCTGTTTCCATTTCCTTTCCACTCTGCCACTCCCTTCCTTATCTATGTCTTAGCTCTTGCACTATCTGAAATGTCGTCAGGTCGAGTACGATAGTTAATTTCACATCCTTACTGTTCATGGCCTGTAAGAATGTCATTGTGTTTTCCCTTGTTCCCTCCCTTGCCTTGAAGCACTTTGAAACACATAGTTTATTTATATAGCACCTATACACAATCATATCATATCATATCATGGACACTAAGAGGCGGCAGAGGAGTGTAAAAAGTTGCTGAAGGCACTTAGAGCTGTCTCAACCAACCACTCATACAAGCACAAGTGGAAAAGGTTTTGCGCATGGTGTGCACAACAAGATCTACAACCACTCAGAATACAACCAGACTATACCGGGTAACCCTGACACACAGAGGACTGTCACATGTGCCCATCAGGATACACCTGGCAGCACTATCCAGATAAAACAGAAAAAACACTCCCGCCCCCCACCCATTATTCAACGACAGAATAATTAAACACTTCATGAGAGGCCTTTTTTTTCTGCATGTTCCCACCTGTCAAAAGATTGGCTCCAGAATGGAACCTGAACAAGTACTTTCAGGGTTTATGAGGGCACCCTTTGAACCTTTGGCAACTGCACATATCAAGTATGTGTCATGGAAAGTAGCATTCTTAGTTGCAATTACTTCATCGAGGAGAGCGTCAGAAATACAAGCGCTAACAATCAATGAGTGATAGCTACATTTCAGTAAGGATAGAGTAGTGCTGAAAACAAACCCCCAATGTATACCTAAAATGCCAGTAGCCTTTCACATGCACTCTACCATCCTGCTAACAGTGTTCTTCCAAAACACCACTTTGCTGGCAGAGATTGCCCTAGACTGCCTGGACGTTAAAAGGACGAAAAATTACTCTGATGCACTGATGCACCATCTGTTTAATGGTGAGGTCCAGGGTATCTGACCCCATCTGCTTGCCACCTGTGCCTGTTAGGTGCCCCCCACCCAACCACAAGTACCTCCCAAGCCCGAGCAGGGCCATGATTCGCCTTCCCAGGCACTGCCTGACCGAGTAATGGTGGGTGCGATGCAGCGCCACAACGAGGCTCGGCTTCCCCTGTTGCTGGGTAACTGAGATGAAAAACTGCCGCGACATCTGCCGGCAGGCGGAAGAGCCGACCTTAGACGAAGGCCAGACAAAGGCCCTGTTCGCCGAGGTGAGCCCTGACCCAATGCTCTAATTTAACTGTCTTAACACAGAACATCACTTGTATTTCTTTACTCTATTTGTAACCGTTCATGTTCAGAGAGGATATTATCACTTATATACATCGACCCCAGTATACAACTTGAGGCGTGCTAAGAAACATTGGTCACCTTCTGAACATTACTGATTCTGAACACTACCGCCTCTACCTTTTGCACTCAGCAGTCGCCTCTTGGCGCCCAGCCGCTGCACTCGTGACAATCGCCTTCAACACTTGCTATCTGTCCTTTGTCTACTGATATTTGCCGTATCTATTTACACAATGTACCTGTATCATTGTCTATGCATACTGCTTCCATATTGGCTCAGTACAGTGCATGCCAACATTCCCTCTGCCTATCTTATCTGTATTCTAGGCAACCGCACGGAGGGAAATGGATTAGCCTTTACATCCGAGTGATCTTTCCTATTGCACATTAGGTGAACTAGCCTGTTGATCTTTAACGAACCAGCCTACCATACCTTAAGTGAACTAGACCTGATCTGAACTAGACCACTGTGCCTTAAGTGGACTAGCCTACTGTACCTTAATTGAACTAGACCACTGTACCTTACGTGAACTAGCCTGTTGTACCTAGTGAACTAGACCACTGTACCTTAAGTGAACTAGACCACTGTGCCTTAAGTGAACTAGACCACTGTAACTTAAGTTAACTAGCCTGTTGTACCTAGTAAACTAGACCACTGTACCTTAAGTGAACTAGATCACTGTACCTTAAGTGAACTAGCCTGTTGTACCTAGTGAACTAGCCTACTATACCTTAAGTGAACTAGCCTACTGTACCTTAAGTGAACTAGCTTACTGTACCTTAATTGAACTAGAACACTGTACCTTAAGTAAACTAGCCTGTTGTACCTATAAAACTAACTTGCTGTGCCCTAGGTAACAAGCCTTCGCTCTTGAGTGAACCATCCTACTGAACCTTAGTGGACTCTGTGTATCAGAGCAAACTTTCCTTCAGCACTAGTCGCCCTAGCACACTTGCCTCTATTCTACAAAGACCGTGCCTTCATGGCCGCCCTCTGCAGAGCCACCCTAACTATGGCAACTTTCCTCCCATTACTTAACTCAATCGCCCTGCAACCAACCATTGCGCCACAACCATCCTACCCTCACGCAGAGGCTATGGTTCGCTACAACATTAAATTGGACTCATTGCCCAGTCCATCTCTTAGCACTACAGAATGGATCCACCGATTTGCCTCACTGCCAACTCCGTGGATTCCTTGTCCAGTGAAAGACAGAAACCTGATACTCTGTTCCCGGCTCCCTCTCCGTAGGACATTTATGAGAAGAGACCCCCAACTCTTGCCCCCAAACCCTTTTCCAGCCAGCCTAACCCCTGTCTCAGCTAAGACCTCTTTCAACATAGCTAAATGCCCTACCATCAGAGGCACACTCATCAATGCTCGGCCTTTTGTCGCCCATGCGCTTGACATTGCAGACCTTATTTCATCCAACGACTTACATTTCCTGGCCATTACTGAAACCTGGCTACACCAGGCAGCAGGTCCGGCACTATCGCTAACCATTCCAGATGGCTACTCAATAATAAGGAAAGACAGAGACGCAGGCAAAGGAGGCGTGGTAGCATTCATTGCTAAAACATCCTTAGGCCTCAGAGCCACCTCATCTGCCAGCCTCCCATCTACAGAACTAATAACAGTCAAGATCCCACTCTCAGCGTCACAAAGAATTCTTATGCACCTTATCTACAGGCCCCCAGGTCACATCTCATCCTTCGAGGAAGACATCACTGACCTCCTAACTAACACCACCAAACCAGGATCTCAAATCATCCTGCTTGGTGACTTAGGTCTCCATGACCCGAACGACCCAAATGCCTTTTCTCTGGAAAACTCCATCTCGCAGCTTGGCTTCAACCACTGCGTCACAGCACTCACGCACAATAAAGGCAGAACATTGGATTGGCTGGTAGACTACAACTGATCTACCACCATCTTCCAAAACGAGACTACTGCTTGGTCCGATAACCACTTCATCTCCTTCTCCACCCAGGGGAACACACCGGTCAGCCCTAATCCTGACATCGCTCTGCAAACCCTTTGTCAGAAACAACCGTAACATAACGTTGCAAAGCTTACGCCCAATAATCCATAATATCTTAGACCCTGCCAACTACACAGACTTAGATGCAAATAAACTAGTCGACCTCTACAACAAAACACTTGAAGCAGCAGTAGACAGCGTCGCTCCCATTAAGCTAACTAAAGCTAAACCAATAGCCCATCTTAACAAGTGGGTTACCCCTGAACTGAAAATCCTCCGGAACGCCAAAAAAGCGGCAGAATCCTCATGGAGAAAAACGCCCAACTCCACTAACAAAGCGCTCTTCACTTCAGCCGCCTCTGCCTACAAATCAGCTATCCTCATTGCTAAGAAAGAGACATATAACAACAGAATCCTTAATGCCAAATTTAGGACTAAGGAGCTCTTCAATATCGTTAGGGAACTTGAGTCACCATCCCCTCCTTCAGAAGCTTTTGTGAAAGACGCAGACTGATGCGCAAAAATACAAAAATCTCTCGCAGACAAAATTGCCTTGCTCCAATCCAAATTTAAGCTTAAAAAGAACAGCCTGGCCAAGAATGCCAATACCTCCCCACCGCCTAACTATAGGACCCCTGTATGCCCACTCTTCTCTTTCTCTCCTGTCTCACCTAAAGAAGTAGAAAATATCATCAAAATCCTTAAACCTTCCAGATGCCAAGGGCGTCTATGCCCAGCCACAATCATTCAGGAAGGCGCCAAGGACTTGGTGGCTTCATAACTGCCATAATCAACTCCTCCTTTTAAACTAGCTCAGTACCCAACAGCCTTAAGGAGGCTTAGGTCATGCCCCTCTTAAAACAAAAAAAAAAAACACTTAGACCCTAACAATCCCACTAACTACAGGCCCATCACCACCGTTCCATACATCCTAAATATTTTAGATAGAGTGGCCTATCTACAAATCCAGAAACACTTGGAAGACAACAACCTACTGGGCCTCAGACAATCGGGCTTCAGGCCAAGGCATGGAACGGAAACAGCCCTCCTGGATCTTAAAATCCAAATGGATGAGGCGAAGGACAATAGCAAGCTGGCCATGCTCCTGCTGCTAGACATATCGGAAGCTTTCGATCTTGTTCATCATTGGATCCTCACCAAGCACCTGGCGACAGCAGCGGCCTTCTCTAGCAATGCATACGCCTGGATACAATCATTCCAATCCAATCGCACCACTAGGGTCTTCGCACCCTCAGCTTCAGGTGACCCTATTCCCATCTATTGCGGTGTCCCTCAAGGCTTGTGCATATCGCCAACGCTATACAATATATTCACGAAGGTCCTATTTGACCGTCTTGACAACCTGGGTGTCACATATACAAATTATGCTGACGATACCCAGGTTCTCATTACGTTGTCAGGGTGCTATGAAGAGGACTCGAAACTGATTAATGATCAATACTTGGAAATCCAGGCGTGGATGGTAGACCACAGCCTTTGTCTCAACAACGAGAAAACTGAGCTCTTGCTTGTCGGATCCCAACAACTAAACAAATTAGACCCTTGATACGCATCCATCAACATTGATGGAAACCTGATCAAAGTGGCCAAAGAAATCAAGACCCTGGGGGTCTACTTAAACTCCACACTATCACTCAAAAAGCAAGTGAATGCCACTGCATCCTCAACTGCCTACACTAATAAGTTGATCAATGCTTGCAAGTCATTCCTCTCACCCAATAGGTGCATTACCCTAGCTAGAGCACTAGTGCTATCCAAAATAGTCTACTGTAACACGCTCTTCCTAGGTACCTCTGAACGTAGCCTTAACAAACTCCTGGTTCTCCAAAACAATGCCTTAAAATCTCCATTGAGCATCCCTCGATACACTCACATCACGCATTTCAGACAGGACGCCCACTGGCTCCGGGTACGAGACAGAATCACCCTTTGGTCACTTGTCATCACCCATAAGTGCCTAACGAACACTGCAGCCAAGTACTTGGCAGTGAAATTCAACAAATACCACTCAGCTAGACCAACCAGAACCATGTATTCGCACTGCCTCACCATTCCCAAATTCAATCTGAAAAAAAGCAGGCGGATCGAGCTTCCCGGTCTTAGCCGCCAAACAGTGGAATGCCCTACCCCTTAATCGCAGAATGGAACCCTCATTCTGGACCTTAAGAGCCAAAGTTAAGACCTGGCTCGTTGACAAAAGTTGCTAACGTCTGATGTACAAGCACAAAAATATCCTACCTGCTTATGCTCACTGTATCTCATCTTGCAACACTGAGCAATTCTGTATAGCAGCACATTTACCTAACCAGTGACCATCTTGTTTCTCGTATACTCTGATATATGCATGTAATATTAACATTTGCTTTCAGTCTCTGGCGCCCAGTTACCTCAGGGTTCGGTGCGTGGTATAAATAAAGAAACTAAACTAAACTTCTGCCTGGACAGATCAAAATCCTTCAGAAACTCAACGCAACTGTTTGTTGCATTGAGTCCGGCCATTAGTGGATCACCTCGTCTATATCCCTCTGTCATAATGCAAATAAGCCCTTAGCAGACAAAATACGGGCCCATTCCACTAGAGCCACAGCGGCACTG
Source organism: Ambystoma mexicanum (assembly GCF_040938575.1). Classification (NCBI taxonomy): domain Eukaryota; kingdom Metazoa; phylum Chordata; class Amphibia; order Caudata; family Ambystomatidae; genus Ambystoma; species Ambystoma mexicanum. Next base: position 170,251,722 of record NC_090924.1, on the reverse strand, counting down.
TGGCGTGTGGTTCCACTGATGGACACATGTCGGGCATCTACCCGGGCAGTGCCCCACACCTTCACCAAGCACTGCTGCCTGGAAAGGCAGCACGCTGCAGAAGCAATAGTGGGGAGGGCTGTCCTGCACTGCCTATTCCAATAAGGTAGGCCCTTGTCCTTATCACCAACATGTTTGTAATGGGTACTGTCATGTATTCTAGTCAAAGCATGTGAATCTGTGAAAGAGACAATACTAGGAGTATGTTTCTTAGCTGTAACTCCAGTTCTCCAGCATGGTATCTTTCTTAGGTTCACATGCGCCCATGTCCACCCCAGGGTATAAAGCCCTGTTTTTTCAGCTATAGACAGTGTGTTAGAATCTGAACATGGTCTCCAGGAGAGGGGCTTAGCATTCAACGTCCCATTGGCTGAGACCAAAAGCCCCCAAAATGAGGAGGACAGACTGCAAAACACACCTGTTTTTTCCTTTAGTAAAAGTAGTTAGTTTGTAACCGAGGATTCCTACCCTGTCGACGGGGAATATTCAAAGCATGTGAATCTGTGAAAGATACCAATGCTGGCGAACCGGAGTTACAGCTAAGAAACTTACTCCTTCTCATTCCTTTTAGCTCCAGCTACTTTAGGGACATGGGGATCACATTTTTCCCTTATGGCAGTCAGTTGGATAATGCATCTTTTGCAGTATATGTGGGAGTGTCTTGATCGCAGGTTTTGTGAAATTGCGCACTAAATTTCACCAGTTTCATGAAATAGGCAATATCTTGTGAAATCAAAACAAAAAATCTGGTCAGTAAATTTGCGATCATTAAATTTGGTGGTTGTAAAATCCTGCAAAATTGCTGCTAAAAGTTCAGCAAAAGGTTGTTTTTGGTGATTTTCTCTTCAAACTTAATGGTAAGTTTTCACTTAATTTGCTGAGAAAATCTCCTGCAAAAGTGTATCAACATTTTTCTTTTGCAGCAAAGTAAGTTTAAACTGAAGTACATTTTTTGTAAAACATTTTGTTTGAGTTTTCCATTTACCTTGCTGAAAGAAACATTGAGTTTTAAACATTTGCTGCAAATTCTCTACTTATTCTGCTCATAAAGTCCACCAAATTTATTTCCGGTGGGAATACATTTCAGCAAACGAAAACTCTTTACAAATCACTTGCTTAGTTTGCTGGTACATTGGTGGAGGTTTAATTTTGCACACCCTCTGTACTGTACCCATACATATTTCTATGTAGACAACAAAAGAACAATGAATGGGCTTCGATCCCTTATTGTAAGGCATGGCAGACTTTAATCTCCCATTAAATGCCATTAATTTATTTTTAGATTTGAAGCAATTTGCGCCGTTACATTTCACTTGTCAAAAGATTATCGCTCAATTAGCCTGATTTAATAGCTTAGTACTGTCGACCAGTAATATTACGATACTCCCAAAGAAACCGCTACTCTACAAAGTTGGAAAATCTCTCATTGACTGGTTTTGAAAGCTTGTTCCCTATTTGTTTGCTTGGGAAACAAGCACAGGCAAATCCAAAATGTGCTAGCTCGTATGTCATATGCAAACTGAAATACCTCAATAAACGTCATTCCATGACCAAAAGACTTTTCACCATTATAATAATAATTCTATCCCGTGGGAGAGAGTTGACACTCCCAAATTGACCAATTTTCAGGCCATACGAGCCAGTGTGGCTCACAAAATCAGAATAGCCCTGGAATTGGCCAATGCAAGGGAAGCCTTGCCGTTCTACCAGGGTCATCACGGTATGGCTCTCAGCGGTGCACTCCCTCTCATCATGGGATTGCCACATGAACATCCATGCTGCCAGCGTGGCCCAGACACGAAATCCCCCATTCTGCTCCTTACCTAAGGTGGAGGGCTAATTTTCTCCAAAATCACCTGCCCCTTCCCCACTTCTCCGTACTTTGTTAAGGTGGATGAGTCTTCCGCCCCCTTACTGCCTGCAGTCTTCGCCAGGTCGCACCTGGCAGATGCCGCCCGACTGGCTACTAAGCCCTGCACTCCCTCCTCTTCACGTTTGCGCATGATTGATGGGAACTAGCCATCTACCAGCAACCACTCTAGGCAGATTGCATTTTTTACACCCCCTCCACCCCACTGAAAAGGAAATAATAGCTTTATAGGCCACGCCCTCAGACCGTACCGGGAGTTATGGACCCATAAACCTTGTTAAATGCCCTGGCTGCGTTCAGGCCTTTAACTCTGTTCTTAGGGCCCATAACTCGTGGTAGGTCTACAAAGCTTAATTAGTAAAGTTCTTAATGCAAAGCATGCATGCATTTCAAACAAAAACCCTTCGCAAAAAATAAGCACTGTCAAGCCAGAACTTCAATAAAACCACATTTCAATAAGTTGACAGCAGACGCAAATAATTGCAACCAAGGCACACACAGTATGTTTACCTTTCAGCAAATCATATTGCCTGGATCGTACAAAAGGTGGGTTGGGGGAGGGATAATAGCACACCACTAAAGCAGATGTTTATTAATAATACGCTTTTACCATTCATCATTATCGATTGCATTTGTTTTTGCTCCACTACTAAAGTAGAATCTGTAAGCCAAAACACAAAAAGGAATGGCAGAAAGGAAACATGGGGGACAGATGAAAGAAAATAATTATGGTGAAAAGGCAGGCCAAAAACCAAGAAGAGGAAAAACGTATGTTAGCTGCAGAAAATGTATATGCAGGGGAAAAGAAAATGAAAAAAGAGACCATGCCAAAAAAGTAGGCTGAAAAAAATGACAGAAAGGGAGAAAAAAATAGAGTGTTTGCATGCAGAAAGGAAGTTACAGATGCAGAAAAAGACAGTAGATTGAAAGCACTTGTTTAAAGAAATAAAAAATAAAATATCACAAAGGGATGACTTGTATACCTCCTAATGCACTGCTGGGGAATATTTGCCTGTTGAAGTAAGTAGGGTTTTAAAAATAAAAGTAAAATAAATAGTTGTCTTTTAGTACAAGACTGCTAGATGCCTAGAAATACGAGTCATTTTACATAAGTGTTGTTTTTCTTTTTATTTAAAATCATTTATATTTGTCTGAATTGATTTTGTCTAGTTACCAGAAAACATGTTGTTCTAGGTCTGCAAACATGTCCACTGCCATTTTCTTATGGATAGACCAGATTTGTTTTCCAGGAAAGGACATTTTGATTCAACCACATGCACATTGTCATTAGGTGGTGATCCCAGTAAATGATAAAAGCGGGGCGTCTGGGAGCTTGTTGGGTGTCTAGCGCAGCTTGGGAGCAGATCAATGTCCTCAGGGCATGCCTTATGGTACGCCACGGAACCTGATGTGAGCAGCAGAGATATCGCCACCTCCTGATCTGTCCACCCTCATTCCAGCGGACCCGAGGGAGGGCAGGGAAGATTAAGGGGCTCATTATGAGTATGGCGGTTTGGTAAAAATCAACGCTAACCGAGTGGTAACTCTGTTACTGCTGCATTACCGTACTGCCATACTACAAGTAAGACTGTGAAGTGGAGGATTCACCCCCAGCAAAAAGCTGAAGGTAAATCTGCCACTTTACTGCTGTAAATCGGCAGAATCATTACCACTGTCATATGCACTCCAATAAATCGGGACTAACACCACCTGCACTGTAACGGTCAGGGAACGCTAGGCTAGTTGCAAAGAAAATGCATTCTCCACCATTACAAAGAAAAACTGTATTTAGCACACAGAGAATGCATGGAGAAACAAGACAATTACATATCATTTGGTGTGAAATAAATCCAGCTGTGAAACAACTAACATTGACCCTAAAAAGAATCACACCCTATCCCTATCAAGGGGTGCTATCCCTAGGTCTGCAGTGATGTGCCAGCTATCTAAAAGAAACAAGGAGAATGACTGTCTCTATACTACAACAATGATTCATGTTATCTAGTTAAAAACTCAATAGCCCAGAAAGGGCAGAATTATTAATCAAATGATCACCCTTTTTCACACTCTCAACATTGCTAAAGGGAATTATATGTGGTACTAAATCCTTTTATTCACCCACAGAGCAATATGTACGAGAAGTGAAATACCAGAGCTATGTGTTACTGTTAGAACTCACCACCAGGTAACAAGGGCGGTAGGAGCACGATAGCAGAAGACTCCGGAGTCGCTGAAGAATTCTTCCCACAATTGGAACCCTCTGCTGTGTAAGGTTTACAGACAGAAGGATCAAATTGTTGGAAGAGGAGACACACACACCGAAGGCACCAACTGGGAGCAATAGAAAGAATACCAAAATCAGTATTGTTGTAGTCTTTGTAAAACCGAAAATAACAGAATACCAACTACAACAACCTGAACGATGGTACGCAGCGTTGATATTACAGAAGGGGAATGAAGATTTCCTCAGTAGCCCGGGAATTCCTAAGCCAATCAACACAAGAACAAAGCAAGAGTCTAATGAGGTATCTTTGCAAAAGGGAGTGTTCAGGTACTAATACATGAAAGTAGAAATGGTTCTTACCATTCAGTGTTTTGTAGTTAGTCGGAGGTCCCAGTTGAGGATCCAGGTCCAAGGTCCAATGTCCTATCCCGACGGCACGAGGACGCCTAGAAGTTCCAACAATCCAATGTCCAAGACTACCTCGACGGCACGAGGACGCCTAAAACAAGGAGAGTCTCTAGTCTCTGAGATCCAATGCGGTGGAATTCGAGGTGTTCCCTTTAGAGAGTCCAGGCGGATATGTCTTTCTGCAGACAAGATGTTTGCAGGGGAAGGCAGAAGAACAAACTTCGTAGGTTAGATGGGTCCTGTCACATGCAGGCAGTGAATAACCAAATCGCAAAGCAGTGGCAGTCCAGTGAGAAAAGCAGATTGGCAACGTGCAGGCTATGTAAGGCAGAATCACGAAGTAGAGGCAGTCCAGTGAGAAAAGCAGATTGGCATTGTGCAGGCTATGTAAGGCAGAATCATGAAGCAGAGGCAGTCCAGGGTGCAAAGCAGGTTGGCAATGTGCAGGCTATGTGTAAGGCAGAATCACGAGGCAGAGGCAGTCCAGTGTGCAAAGCAGGTTGGTAACGTGCAGGCGAAGCAAAACAGATTCTCAAGGCAGAGTCAGTCCGGAAGGCTGAGCATAAGTTCAAAAAGCAAGACAAAAAACAGCAAGGACGTAGTCCGGAAACAGAAATGGATGTAAGAAGGAAGGCAGATGCAAGGACACGAAGGAATCAAGAAACAAGAGGCAAAACAAAGGTCCATAAAACGAGGGTTCCAAAAGGTACGCAGCGGTTCCATAACACTTCAATCAGAAGCGCTGTGCCGTAGTCTGAGGGCCGGCTTTATTCTGTGTGTGTCACGTGCCACAGTCACGTGTCGTGGTGACGGCAGCGTGTCTATGCCAGAAGCGTTCTCCTCATTGCCAGGGTAACCGGTAGCGGGCGAGAAACGAATTAGGTCATTAGGTCACAGGGCGAGCCGGGTCTGGCTGACAGTCAGGTACCCAAGCCAGAGGGGAAACTGCAGCACCTACTGTGGTCCCAGCTCCTGAAGGGCTATGCCCAGTGGTGACCCTAGACTCAACTCCTGAGGGACAAGAGCCTGAAGACCGCCTCAGGGAGAGGTACTCAACCCAAAGGAACACCCTGACCTTCAATAGCTGCTGGCTGAAGGTGGGCCTTCTAGGGGAGATTTTTGTAAGGATCATAGAGAGTACCACTCTCTTGATGGCCTAAGAAAATTGGCCTAGGCACAAAGTAAAGTGCCTAGTTCATTTAATATTTTTTGGGAGAGTGAGCTCCTTTACAGTGAGCCCACTTAGCCTGAACCTGGTGCAGTAAAGAGGGTGGTTGTACCCCAGGTATACAGGCCCTTCATGAAGCAGTTGGCGCATGATGTGCCTTTATCTGGTCATCGAGGGACCAAGAAGACTACGCGAAGACTCTAGCCCACTTTCATTGGCCCAGAATGGGAGTAGAAGTTGAAGCTCACTGCAAGACCTGTCCCACTTGTCAGTTGTCTGGCAAGACTAGAGGCAGTATCATTGCCCCACTGCAGCCTTTGCCAGTGGTTGGCACACCATGTGAGAAGGTGGGCATCAACATTGTTGGTCCACTTGACCCTCCAACATCAGGTGGACACAGGTTCATCCTGGTACTTGTAGATCATGCCAGCATGTACCCTGAGGCTATACCCCTTTGGACCATAACAGCCAAGGTGGTTGCCGGGTCTCTCCTGGGCATCTTTACCAGAGTTGGATTCCCTAAAGAGGTAATCTCTGACAGAGGAATCAACTTCATGTCTACTTACATACAAGCTATGAAGGAATGTGGTCTAACCTAGATGTTCTCCACCTCCTACCATCCTCAGACCAATGGTCTGGCTGAGAGATTTAACAAGACTCTCAAAGGCATGTTGAGTGTTTTGGACAAGCCCCTGAGGAGGAAATGGGATCTCCTCCTACCATGCTGTCATGATGCCTACCTCTAAGGAGCCAGGCCGGGCCCAGCAACCCCAGAGGCAGACATCATTTTCCCCAGGGAAGTCTCAGCGGGCCCAAGTCGGGGCCCTTTGGACTCAGTCCTGGCGCCTTAGGCGCCAGGCTCATAGCGGACCCCAGTCCTGGCGCCTTAGGCGCCAGGCTCATAGAAGCGTTACACATGCCTGCTGTTTGCTTACAGAGAGGTGCCTCAAGCGGGTGTTCGTTTCAGCCCCTTGAGCTCCTCTTTGGACATCCAGTGAGGGGGCCCCTTGCCTGGAAGGTTTGGAAGCCACCCCTCCAGGTCCTCGGGGGACAATGTGTTAGGTCTCAGAAGGAGGATGGCACAGATGATGGGCCGGGCAACAACAAATCTTAAGGCAAGCCAAGAATTGAACAAGTACTGGCATGGCCTTAATGCATCACAAGTGGATTGGACTCCTGGTCAGGATATCCTTGTGATGGAGCCTACCAAGCCTCAAGCTTTGGCAGATAAGTGGACAGGACCCTTCAAGATAATCTCCAAGAAGGGTGATATCAACTATTTGGTTGACATGGGTGTTCCTGGAGTTGCCCATCAAGTCTTCCATGTCAACAGACTCAAGCCTTTCCACAAGAGAGGGGAAGTATCATGCCTATTGCTAGCTTCAGAGCAAGGAGAGGATGAGAGTGAGCCCCTTCCTGATTTGCTGCATAGCAACCCTCAGGACAGCTCAGTGGGGGGGAGTGCAATGTTCTCCAGATCTGACACCAGAGCAGCAGAGGACCTGCAGGACTTTACTCCAACAGTATGCCCTTCTATTCTCACTGTCACCAGGCCTCACCCCATGGTGTAGGCATGATATTGACATTGGTGACAGTGTTTCCAAGGCAGGTTGTCAAGTAGGTACCAAGGATTGGAGGTTCTGTGTGGACTACAGAGGAGTCAATGCAGTCACCAAGACCGATGTACACCCATTGCCCAGGGCTGATTAGCTTGTGGACAAGATAGGTGCTGCCAGGTTTGTGAGCACCTTTGACCTCACATCAGGCTTTTGACAAATAGCTCTGACTGACCAGACCAAGGTGAAAACGGCTTTCTCAACACTAGAAGGGCTCTACCAGTTTAGGGTTATGCCTTTTGGGTTGAAGAATGCCCCTGCCACCTTACAAAGGTTAGTCAATCATGCTCTCTGTGAGCTGGAGGCCTTTTTTGTGGCCTACCTAGACGATATTGCTGTCTACAGTTCCACCTTGGAAGAGTATTGTGTTGCAGGCCATGAAAAGAGTCAAGCTCACTATCAAGGCAACCAAGTGCCAGATAAAACAGGGGAAGATTACCTTCCCTGGTCATGAGGTGGGGGGGGGGGTTCAAATATAACCTCTCCATAGTAAAGTACAAGCTATACAAGACTGGGATGGATTACCCAATTTTAATTGATCGAATGGTACATCTGGCCGAATTCGGCCAGTACCATTTGATCGATTTAAAATTGATCAAATTGGTTAATCACTACCGAACATGGGTAGCAGGGGTATCCCCTGCTTCTGGAGGATTGGAGGGGACGGGGGAGCGGACCCGCAGCGTCGGATCCGACCCACATAGGGAGGGATAGAACAGACGCTGCAGGGTCAGAAGGAAGCGGACGCGTAAAAGGTAAGTGGGAGGGGGATTAGGGGCAAAATTGTTTTCGCAGCGGAATTGACCGAACAATTATGCCACGGCCAAATTACACAGATCCGACTGGGAGAGACTCCCTCTACTCAAACCCAGGTGAGAGCTTTTTTGGGCCTCACTGGTGCGAGAAACCTGAGGGTATTCGCTCAGGTCGACCTCAAGAATCCCTTATTCAGGTGGCCATGGAAGGGCTGGCGCTCTCGGATCCCAAACCTGGGGATGGATGAGCGAGAGAGGATCACCTGGGTGGGGGAGCCCGGGGTTGTACTCTGGGAAATGCCCCAGGTGAGACGTGGTATATTACCGGGGAAGAAGAAGAGGAGGATGAGATCCCTGAGACCTTTGTTTGATACTCCAATTACAAAAACCCTCCTCCCAATGTATCTCCTTTATCCGAATATCCCATTCGTCTTCCGTAAACCCTGTAAGAACCCAAATCCTGGTGCCGTGGGAAACTACATCTTCCAGAATCCCTGTCTTTCTGTTATGTGCCTGAATACTCTATAATTATTTTTCAAACACCCAGTCTACCATAACCAGACACTATCATTCCCACAAAACCCCCTGTCCATCTCACGATAATAATTCTGGTCATTACCGCCTGTTTCATAAACCCTACCAATCTTCCCTTTCTAAGGTAATCAACCCTCCTTATATGGGGGTTGTAATTCCCTATATCACCTCTTCCCCATCCTAACCCGTAGGATACTCTGACACTCCAACCCTCCGATTTCCAACACAAATACTGTTTTACCTCATGAAAAACAACAGACTGGTAATAAAACGGTTTACCTGACATGTCCCGACAAAAGGATCAGGCAAAGTCAGGCAATTGACATAAATCACACACCTGATGACCCTTTACTTTCCCCCACACGGATAAAAGGTGGAGCAAGAGAGCACAGTACGAGCAAGGCAGACCACACGACGAGACAGCTATCCAGACACGGCAGTTCAAGAGGAGGAGAAAGGTGGCAAAGATCGAGAGGGCCAATGAGGAGAGACACAACCTTGCCCTTCTCAACAAAACCCAGCGAAACCTCCGCAGAGGGAATCCTTAGACCGAGGACAATAGCCCAAGTGTCCTGCAACAGATGTCAACGGTACACCGAGCATATCAAAGCTGATAAGCCGGAGCGAGGGAGACACCTGCTTCTGCGGTACCGGCCTTGAGTCCAGTGAAGAGGAAAGCCAAGCAGTTCATCACAGCCGGTGAGTCGAGGGGAGAGCCGATAAGAACTGAGCTGTGGTGAATGAAAGACGCAAAGTAGCAAAGTTAAAAGACATTCAAAGAACTGTAAACGTTATAAGGGGTAGACCAGCTGCAGAAGGGGACAAGCACCACGTGGGTGCTGCTCCGAGAAACTCTGGTCGACCCCCATCTGAGTAAAACTACAGATACCAGAAGGCCGTAGGCGAGCCGACAGGATAGGTCAAAGTGGTCATACAGGAGGTCAGACAAAATCCCTGTACAGTCGAAAGCCTTTCACCTAAGAACCGTGAAAGGAAGGGAAGTGAATCCCCTGAACATTGAAAGTAAATGTGAATATGAAGTTGGCAAGAGTGAAACCGGAAGAGGGATGCTGACGAGAAGGGGCAAGTCTAAAGTCCCAAGAAACAGTGTGTTGACAAAGGTGAACCTGGCCGAGGGATGTCCACTGGAACTGTTTAAAAAGACATTACGAGTAGAGAATGCTGGAAAAGCCATAGTGAACCTGGTGGAGGGAGGCTGAAAGCAAAGAGGAGCCTGTGCTCAGAAGAGGGGGCACCCAGGGGTGAATCCATCACCCGAGAAAAGCCAGTGTGTATCTGGGGGATGGAGGCTGAAAGCAAAGAGGGGCCTGCACCCGGAAGAAGGGGACCCCGGGGTGAAGCTATCACCGAAAGATATATAGAACAGAAACAGAAGACGCAACCACTGAAGGCCTTGATATCGATAAGGACTGTTTTGGGATCTAAACCCGGAAGAGGGAGATCCAGGTGGTGGAAAACTATTACCCAACACCACGAAGAACAAGGGTCAGTACTTGGAAAAGGGGGACGCAGGGGTGAAGAATCCTCACCCTAAGTGAAACCAAGAAACAAACTTTAATTTTGTGGATGGAACTTTTCTTTTGTTACTTGAATACGTCAGGTCCTCGAAGGCAAGAGACTCAAGTGAAACAAGACTTGGCCATCGACGGCCCTGATGGCTGCAAGCGGAACTGTCATCTCGTGCTGGGGAAGCTCGAGAGTGTACTGTGCTTCAAGATCCCACTTTACCCCGTGCTCAAAACGTGGGGAAGGCAGACCCAAGCTACTGCATCCTGACATCATTATTTGAGAATACTTCTTTCTTTTCTTGAAAACTATCCCACACCCTTTTGTGTATTAGTTGTAAGGTTTGGCAATAGGTTTCTTGGTATGGGACCATTTTCATTTGACACAACGCCACTAGGACTGCCTTATTTTTAATTTGATGGTCGGCGCTTGCTCCCATCTTAGATTTAGGTTCAGATTAAGCGTTTTTCCAACCTGCATACAGTTTAATAAATACCCTTGAACTGTGATCACTTGTGTCTGTCTGTCCTGTTTATTTATTTTAATGTATAAAGCGTGCAAGCAGCTCTGGTGCATCGATTTGCTTGAGTACAATGATACTCTGAAAAGATACAGTAAAGCAGTTGTGAATGACATTTACAAGATATGCCTATTACAGTGAACCAAGTTCCAGGGTTACATGGGAACTGACTGATCATTTGTTAGAGGAGGGCAAGACTAGTTGAAAAGCTTGGTTTTCAGGGCCCTTCAGAACACTGTGAAGGAGGTCTCCTTCCTGAGAGCGAGGAGTAGAGCATTCCAGTTTTTAGGTGCTAGAACCGGAAAGCTTGCACCTCCAGCTTCTTTTCAAGGTGGGGGCAAAGAACTGGTTGGAGTGCTGGACCCGCTTGGGTCTATCAGATGTTGCACGGTACATTCTTTCAGATAGTAAGGGGGTGCTGTGAGGGAGAGGCACATGTGTGTGATGGCAAGGGTTTTAAAGAGAATGCGCTCCCATCTAGCTTGTGATATGTGCTCCCTTTTGGGAATGAGTAATGCCGCTCTAAGGGCATTATTTTGGGTGATTTGAAGTTTGTTCAGGTTTTTAGATGAGGTGCCTAGAAGCAAAACATTACAATAGTCCAGCTTGGCGCAATGGTGGCTTTGGCTATGGTGAGGCAATTTTTAGATGAGAGGTATGGTTTGACCGCATTTATGATTTTGGTGGCAAGTGCTGCCGATGACGTGATGGTGCTAACTTGCTGTGTCATTGAGAGGGTGTAGTCAAGATACACTCCCAGTGTTTTGACTGCTGCCAAGGCCATGATTCCGGTATTCTCAATGGTGTAAGATTTGTATTGACTGTCAAGCTTGGTGAGAGTTTCCTTGGGGCCTACCAGGAGGATCTCTGTTTTATTCCCGTTGAGGCACAAACCATTGGCCGCCATCCAAGTCTGAATGAGGGCATATTTTTCCTAAGAGTATCTGTGTCTTGTTCATAGGAACCAGAGAGGGGGAGAAGAACTTGAGTATCATCGCCATAGTTTGTATATGCTATGTCGTGATTGTCTAGGTCATTGAAGAGCGGTAAGGTAAAGATGCTGTACATTGTAGATGCGGTAAAGGATCCCTGTGGGACTCCACAGTGGATGGGGGTCGGGCAGCACAAGTCTGGTCAGGGAATACTCTCATAAGCCTTCCTTCAAGAAAGGAAGTGATCCAGGATGTGGCTTCCTGGGAGAATTGGGAAGCATCCCTGAGGTGTCTGTAGAGGGTCTTATGATCGACAAGATCAAAAGATGCAGACAGATCAAGGAGCAGGAGCAGCAATGGCCTGCCTTTTGTCCATAGTTTCGTCTATTTGGTTCTTAAGATCGAGTAAGGCTGACTCAGTACCGTGAGGTGGACGGAAACCAGATTGCCTCTTACCCAAGATATTGTTGGTTTCCAGAAAATGTTGAATTTGTAGATATGCAGCTTTGTCTAATATTTTTAGCCAGAATGGCACAGTAGTTATGGGTCTGTAATTTTCAGGAGAATACGGGGAATACGGGTCAAGGAATTTTTTTTTAGCAACAGGCGAACCCACAACTCCTTGAGTGAGGAGGGGACGATACACGAGGCGAATGAGGCACTGATAAATGCTGTGAGGAATGGGACTAGTGAGTCTGCACAATCTTTAATCAGGTTGGATGGGCAGAAATCCCCCCTTAAAGAAAGACGGCTTGATATGTCTCATGATAGATAGAACCTCGATCTAGGTTATTTCTCTAAAGGCAAAGGACTTTTTATCTTTGTTGTCTGGGTTGAGGACTGGTGCCGAAGGCGGGCTGGCTTTGGACAGGGCATTATAGTGAGGGTTCATTTTTTCCTGGAGGATTTTTATTTTATTCAGCATGGCAGTTTGGATATTGTTACACCATGCTTCATATTTCCCGGTTTCCCAGGTGTTAGTTGGAGGTGCAGCCAACTCCTTAAATATTGCGAACAACTCTTTTGACTCAGATTTTGCATTTGAGATTCTGGCGTTGTACGCTGAGGATTTCGCTAATCCGAATTCCTTTTTATATTATGTGGCAATTGTTTTGTAGGCTTCCAGTGTGGAGTTAAGGGGGCAGGATTGCCATTTGGTGAGCGCCGAACGGTTCTGGGATCTTAGTTCAAGTAACTCTTGAGTAAACCATGAATTGGCGTGTTTTTTTGGTTTTAGCTTTTTTTCACTCTAGAGGGGTGATGGCGTCTATAGCTGCCTTGATGATGGTGTTGTAGGGTTCTGCCTGAGCCAAACGGTTATTGGAGAAGGGGGGCTTCAGGGCTGAGGCCTCTAGGAGTGGAAGGATCCTATCTTTGAGGAGTCGTGCAGATCTGGCCAGAGCTGGAGGCACGGATGAGTTAGGTTTAGGGTGATGTTTAAAGTGTAAGAGGTGATGATCGGTCCACGTGGGGGGGGGGGTGTATTGGACCTAATATCTGCGGCACAGTTATGGTCAGCTTTCCAGTCTAGTGTGCTACCTTTCGTATCAGTCGGGTTGGTGACTCTTTGGCGGAAACCCATGTCGTGGAATGCTTTGGCAAAGTTTGGCCAATAGGATGACTTTGGTGTTATTTTTTTGGTTATCTCCTAGCAGGTTAAGAAGATTTCCTTGGAAGTCGAGTAAGGGGTCAGGGGGGCGATAGATGATGTGGAGAGTGATAGTGTTGTTAGGTGAGAGGGATAATTTAACAAATAAGGCATCTGCGTTCTCACCTACTGGGGAATATATTTGTCTAATAGCAAGGGATTCCTTGGCGATGACGGCCTCACCACCTCCTTTGTTGGTGGTTCTGTCCTGACGGAAAATGGTGTAGCCTGGTGGGAGGGCAAGAGAGATGGCTGGGCCAGAGGCTTTGTGCAGCCATGTTTCCGTAATGGCGAAAACATCAAGCTCCATGTTTGTGAGCAGGTTGTGAATCTTGGTGGCATGTGCTGGGAGTTAGCGCACGTTAATGAGGGCACATTGGAGTTGGGTAGGAGAAGCTGTGGTTATATTTTTGTCTTTGGTGGGGATTGGAGTAGTAGCATCCTTATGAACGTTTGGAAGAGCATTAGGCCTAGGTGGGCGCAGGGGTGTTAACGTTCCTTGTTTAGGTTTGGCAGCGGCTATCGTGTGACCGACGCAAACCCCTAGTAGTTGGTTTCTTAAATGGGTGGGCCAAGGGGCTGTAATAAACTGTGGGGGTTCTGATGGTCCCTTCAACTTTGCTGGTCTGCAAGTTAGTGGGTGGATGGAGTTATAAGATACAGACGATGTGAGGGCGTGTCGAGCAGGGAGGAACAGAAGAAGGGTGGCAGGAAATGCGTAGGGGGGATGTCCTCTGAGTTAGGCAGCTTCTGATCCATACTGGAGAACAAGAGGTGCTAGTTTAGCGGCTAGCAGGGCTAGAACAACAGGATGCTGGGCCTTACTTCAGTTGAGGAGTATGGTGAGACCATGAAGGTGCTCGAAAGGCACTGGTGTCAGTATATGGTGAGTCAAGGTAAGCACTTGGGCAGTGTGAAAGTATATTAGGTTATACTGTGATGCCAATTGTAACAGCAGGAGTTTTGTGGTTTTGCGCATCTGAAGGCCTATGTATTTAGATCTCACGCAACTAAGACAATAGGAGTGGCATTAGTGACAGTTTCCATACTATGGATTCTAACTATTTTATATACATAACCAAACAGTGAAAACGGATATTTTTATGATAATACATAGTTTAGGCAGCGTAAACAGTTATTCTACAGTGCAACATTGTGGGTAGGCAGGTAAATCAGGTGGATATACGTGATCCTATCTTAAGCAAAAGACAGTACAGAGTAATAGGATTGATATACAATTTGTAAAAAAGTACAAGTTTGAGGGATACAGTTGATTACACGTTAAGGACAGTCAAGGTAACTTGGTGGCAGATCAGAAAGCAGTGCATATGGACGCCATACACACGGCAGGGACCAGCGGAGCGGTTAGCACAAGAGATAGTACCACGCTTTAGGCAATGACGAGCCCATCGAGAAAAAGCACACATACTGACTGAGATGTCGGCGTGAGATGGGTGCTCAGCGGGTTGGGTACTAAAGCCTCTTTAGATCGGACAACGATGGGCACAAACTTTATAGGCAAATGGGTTGCCGCACAATTGGAGATGCCTCTGTGAAAAGGGTATAGGAAACAGTCTTTAACCTAGTCATTAGTACAGCGATAGGGATGGAGTCAGTGAACAATCAATGTGTTAAGGTCACCGTCGGGCATGGGTGATATGGCTATAGGACCCAATTAGCAGGTGGATGCTGGCAGTGAGGGGCAGGGCAAGATTTTTGTGCCAATAGGAGGCAAATGGTGAAAACAGTACTTACAGTTCTACGTGGAGCCAACGGACGAGGGCGTGTTGGAGGGGCAGGTTCTCTGGCCGACGGATCGATCGTCCCGGACAGGCACAGGCAGGCGCGTTTACTACAGTGCCTTGTCTGAAGGGGCCGGCTTAACCCCTGCCGGCGTAACGATAGGCTCCTAAAAAGAGAGCTTTGATTTTGGTTGCTAGGCAACTAAGGACGCTCCAAATGCAAATGTCAGTTAGCGCGCCAGGTGGCCATTTTGGGTAGGGGTCGCAGAAACTGCCTTGTGTAGAGGCTGCTGTGTGTTGCTGTAAGGCGGCACGGACGCTGTGGATCACAGTAGATGAAGTTAGCTGAAGAATGGCAAGTGAGTCAGGGTAGCGTGTACTGACACAGGGCTTACCAGTTGCTCAGTGTGCGTGTCATGCTGCTCCTGCAGTACTGCTGTAAAGGCAGTTTCGGAGATGAGGGGCTCCAGCCCAGATTGGGTGTGGGTGGCCAGAGGGGCAGATCTGGGTGCCTTATAAACACACAGACAGGTGCCTTTACTACGGTGCCTTGTCGGAAGGGGCCGGCATAACGCCTGCTGACATAACGATAGGCTTCCAAGAAGAGAGCTTTGATGTTGGTTGCTAGGCAACTACGGACACTCCAAATGCAAATGTCGGTTAGCGTGCCATGACCAGGCGCCCATTTTGGGTCGGGGTTGCAGCGAACTGGATCTCATCAGGAAACTGTCTTGTGAAGAGGCTGTTGTGTGTTGCTGGAAGGCAGCACGGATGCTGTGGATCACAGTAGATGAAGGTAGCTGAAGAATGGCACGCGTGTCAGGATAGCGTGTACCGACAATCAGTTCCTTACACTGGGTACTACAGAAACTTCATGGCAGACTAGTGCACCATAGCTACCCCTCTGACAGCCCTGACATCACCCAAGCAGCCTAAGAAGTTTCATTGGAGTGAAGACTGTTAAAAGGCCTTTGATGGCTTGTGTGCCCCTGACTACAGCAAACTCTTTATTGTGCAAACTGATGCCTGTGACAGTGGAATTGGAATTGGAGCGGTCTTTTGTTTTTTCTCTTTTCTTCTTCTCTCTTGATTTTGTAATTTTCCTCTTCTATTTTATTTATTCCTTTTCACTCTTTGTTTTTTTTCTCCTTGCTCTTTTGATTCACCCTGCTTTCTACCGTTCTCTATTTTTCCTTTGAAGATTGGGCTATTATGTTGGATTTGAATAAGTGTTACTCTGTACATTTGTATTATGTTGTATTGTTTATGTAAGTGCTAAATGAATAAATATAATTTTTAAAAAAAGTCAAAGGGAGATAGCACCCCATAATTTTCATCAGCGGGCAACTCAAGGGTAGGAAACCTAGGTAGGACACTGCTGAAAAGGAGTGTTTTAGCATAATTTGGGCACGTAGGCGTTTTAAACCTTACCTTACAGGCTCTGCCTTTGAGGTCCAAACTGACCATAGGCCCTTAAAGTAGCTTATGCAGAAGAATGGTGAAAACCCCAAACTGCTCAGGTGGTCCATTAGCTTGCAAGGGCTAGACTTCACCATTGAGCATGGGACAGGAAAGAGTCATGACAATGCAGATGGCCTTTCCAGAAGGTATGTTGACTATCAGGATGAGGTTAACAATCTAGTGGGATATCAGTTGCCCTAACCTCAATCTGGGGGGGGTGGGCATATGTGATGTTGGAAATGCCTTATGGGGGGACAGGGCCTCCAAGTCCTTGCCCTACCACTTCGCTGTGTGTGTTTTCCTTATGGTTACTGTCACTCTTGCACCCCTTATGTATGTTTTTGGGCACCTGTGTGTTGCCCACAGAGCAGGGTATAGGCTGGTGGCAATTACTGACCAGGCCCTGCCATAGGAATCAATGGATTCCTACAAAAAGGCAAGATGGCCACTGTAGCCTCTTGATTTCTATTGCCTTTTGCCCTGTTTCCCAAAGTCCTGGAAAGCCCTGTCTCAGTTCCATTCCTCCTGAGTGGCTGTTGGGTGGAAACACCATATATGGCTCTGGGGCTGCCTCCTGTCAGACTAACTGGATCCTTCCAAGGGGCTGTGTGTTGTGGGTACACCCTAGGGCGGGACATGTGTGTATGGAGTTGGGAGCCAACTCACATTCTCTATTGTGGGTGTCTGGTTTTTGTGTTTGTGACACAATGAATGAGACAGCCCGGACTGAAACTGACATGAATGCAGTGTAGTGTGCTGATCGGCTGGGTACTTACCCCAATCCACATTCTTTGTTATGGGTGTCTGGGTGGAGTGAATGACCTGAATGCCTGTGAGCCCGATTGGCTGCCTGCATTAATGCCCTTCTGCGTGTTTGGCTGACTGAGCCTAGCTCGGCCAGAGTGAATGGGAAACAGATGTATATATCTGGGAACCTTTCACTTACAAATTTGTTTAGAAGCTGAAGTCGAAGCTTAGCAAGAAGAAGCTGTCCTTGAAGCCCAGCTGTACGAGAATTCTGCTGCTGCAATTTCTTCACTGTAATCCAAAAGCTGTCGTGTTCTTCCAAGGACTGATCCATAGAGGACGTGCAAAGGAGACCTCTCCCCAAGCTATGAGGGACCATTGTGCAAACTGCTACTCTTCATGCAAGTATCCTGGAAGCCAGTCCTGTGCGCCTGCCGTCCGGAGAAAGGTTCTTTGAAGTCCTGAAGAGAAGTGCCCGGATATCTCGAGTAGAAGTCCATTGGTGTCACCCAGGGTCTGGAGGTGCGTTTCGTGACCGCTGGAAGCCGCTGCTGTCTACCGTCCATAGGGGTACCCCTGCATAGTACTGCTGGACACCCGTAGCTGCAAAAGTTCCAAACTGCCTAAGAACATTTCAAGAGACAGCCTTACCATCATCACTGACCACTTTTTCCCGTCCAGAGGTCCGTGCTGTGGCTGCAGCCCCGAAGAACTGAAAGTAGGAAAACTGCAATATTCCGAAACACGACACAAAAAGTGACCTGTGCACCAGTCGCTGCCAGAAGTCATCGAAGGGTCCAAGGGGTCTTACTCTCATCTGCCAAGCCTTTAAGGAGCCCACAGCAAGTTTAATCTTCACAGGACGTCTACAGTCAGAGAAATCGTTGACCAAAGGAGAGCACAGGGAAGAGTAAAACTGCTACACTTCAGAAAGAATTTGGTGCCCTTTTTCTGCTTGGACTAAGCATCCCAGTGGCTCCTTCTTCCTCGGAGGGAATCATCGGGTGAAACCAAGAAATTCTGCTGCTTCGCCTGCCAAGGCACCAGAGGTACTGTCACGAGGAAGAGCATCTTCTAGCCTCAGGAGTCATCCAGGGGTCCCAGATTCGTCTTAGATCCTGTTCTCCTGTGGCCTGTTAAGTACTTTGTGGTGGTAGAACTTTTTCAAGAAAGAAGAAGGTTATTCAACATTATTGGACTAGGCTATAAAAGACAAAATAAGTGTCTCCCTAACTTTTCCATTATTGGTTACCCAGGTGGGGAATCTTCAAACAGAATTGTGTATCTAGTCTAGAGAAAGCATTCTGCCACTAACCTGCCTTTTTGCCCTATTCTATGCTGATACACCACTTAAGCACACCCCTCCCACCCTGCTCACCGCAATATGCGCCTTCAAACACGAACCCGTACACCTCCACACGTAACGCGACCCATGAGCACTGCCTGCCGCATCTATAGGCTATGCTATAGGGCCATGAACTACAAAGCAAAAGTCCTGCACACACTCAAACCAAATCCCCAGAACTCACTCAAGTCAAAGGCCCCCACAACAATAACCGCTCCAGATTCTCCATTAGCGAACAAGCCCACCCGGCCTATGACCCACAGGCAGGAAACTACCACCACGACTGCCAGTCATGCGGCTTCTGAAACACACCTAAATTGCGCCCTCATCAATGCCCGTTCCCCCCCTGCTCACGCAGTAGACACACACGATCTGATCACTACCCACAACTTAGACCTATGTGTTATAACTGAAACCTGGCTTCAAGAAACATCTATCCCAGCCCTTGCGACAGCACTGCCAATAGGCAACACCATATTCCGCCAGTACCGCCCTCTCATTGAAGGAGGCGGGGTTGCGCTCATAGCCAAACACTCCATTGCAATCCGGAAAATGTATCACTCGCACACTGGCAACTACGATCTCTTATCTCTCAAAATCACAACCTCACACAATTCCACCATCACTCTTCACATTGTCTATCGCCCACCCGGCCCTCTAGAAGACATCCACTCCTCCATCACCCACCTTGTGTCAAACAGCCTCAAAACATCTTCCAAAGTCATCCTAGCAGGCGATCTAAACCTAGGGCTTCATGACCCTAACCACACCCTTCCAAAAACCTTGCAAAAGCATTAGAAACTCTAGGCTTCTCACGCTCCCATCACCAATCCTACCCACAACAAGGGCTGCACCATCAACTGGCTAGCACACCACAATTGTCCACCTAATGTCACAGCCAACCGCCCTCTTCCATGGACAGACCACCACCTCATCCTCTTCACACGATCCAAACCTAAGGTCCAAAAAGCCACCGCCATACCTATTCCAGCGGCCTCCACCAGAAGCGCACGCCTCCTCACCAGGGACAGGTTAGCCCCCTATCTCAAGGTCCCAGACCTTGAGGCACCTTTCTCCAAAGACCCTGCTGCTTTGGCTCTCTCCCTCAACACCATTTTCTCTGAAGCCATCAATGCCATATCCCCCCTATTGGCCCGTAAAGCCAGACATACCAAAGACTCCAACACCTGGTTCACTCATGAACTCTCAGCTCTACGTGCCAAAAAGTATACAGCCCTATCAAAATCTCAAGCTAGTCAACTTGTATTAGACAAACCTGAGTTCAACAAACTGTCTAATGAATATAAAAAAGCTATTGTCCACGTCAAAGCCAACTCATTCAGCACTAGAATAGATAATGCCAAGTCCAACTGTAAAGCCATTTTGTTCATCTTTAGAGAGTTAGAAACTCCTGCCCCCCCCACCCTCACGACATCCTAAAGAATGAAGCATGGTGCGCTGACATACAATCAGCTATGCTCCTCAAGTTTGACACCCTGCAGAACAAAATCAGAGCAAATCAACTCAATCTACTCCTCTCCAATTCGGCCCAAACACACACTCCTAACCAGCAGACTAGCGACACAACCCTCTTCGCGTTCAGAGACGTCAATGAGACTGAAGTCGCTCCGATCATGAAAAACATGATATCATCCTTGTGCAAAGGGGACATCTGCCCAGCCTCCCTTATCAAGGAATGCGCAGACCTGCTCACAGCATTCCTCAAAGCGTTCATCAACCTCACTTGACCCATCCAGTCCCAATAACTCCAGACCCATAACCACTGTGCCCTTCTTGCTTAAGATCCTTGACAAAGCAGCATAGCTGCATGTTCAGGAATTCTTAGAATCAAAGAACATTCAAGGCCCCCCCTTCAATCGGGATTCCGTCCCAGCCACGGCACTGAAACTGCACTTCTGGACCTTAAAAATCAAATTGATGACATCAGAGATTCAGGCAAACCTGCTCTACTCCTCCTCTGCCAACATCTTTCAACCTCAGCCTTCTTCTCACCCAACACAATCACCTGGATTGCCTCCTTCCTAGAAGGAAGAGCCATGCGTGTCTTCTGAGATCAAGCAGCTGCAAATCCAGACAACATCCTCTTTGGAGTACCAAAAGGCTCCTGACTATCTCCCACGCTGTACACCATTTACACTATCTCACGCTTCAACTTACTTGTCTCACTCTACATCATGTACACCAACTATGCTGACCATACTCAAGTCCTCATCCCTCTGTCCGGTGGCTATGAGGCTGATGCCAACACTCTTAACTCCATCTACGCCACCATCCACACATGGATGGCTGAAAACTGGCTATGCCTGAACGGGACCAAGACAGAATTACTACTGCTAGCCACGACTGACTCACGCATCATCCTTGACGACAAGTACCTATCATTCACCATCGACAATATCACCATTCCAGTCTCCCACTCAGTCAAAACACTGGGAGTATACCTAGGCTCTAACCTAACAATGACCAGACAGGTGAGTGCAATTGCCACCTATGCAGCCTATAACTCCAAACTCCTCAATGTCACCAGGCCATTCCTATCCACCACCAAATGCCTTACAATTGATTGGGCCCTCATAGGCTCAAGGCTGAACTATTGTAATGCACTCTATACAGGAACCTCAGCAAAAAACTTAGACAAACTATTCAGAATAACGCCCTCTGCGCAGCACTGGGCATCTCCGAAAGGTAACACATCTCTGCAGCCAGACAACAAGCACACTGGCTATCTGTCTACCAGCGCATCCTGTTAAAAACACTTGCTATTACTCATCAATGTATCCACAACACCGCGCCTCCCTACCTCTCCCACAGAGTCATCCTGCATCCTGCTGCAAGACCCAAAAGAACACCATATGCCAACCTACTGCCGGTCCCAAGAATTAAACGTGCTAGAGGCGGTGGCACCAGCTTCCCATTCGTTGCCCCTAGGCATCCATCAGAATTGAACCCTCTCATCTCGCCTTCCGCAAGGCTATCAAAACTAGATTGTTTGCCTAATATATTCACACAACTGACAATGCCTTTCCCTCATATGTGCATGCCAGCAATAACCACAGCACCATTCTGTATCTTATCTCCCTAACCGAACAACCGTACCCTGTATTTGACTGCAGCTCATCATGTAAACCCGTTGCTGCTCACACGTGTACAACCAATGCAATGAAGCCTTCATACTGTAACCTCTTACTGTTATTTAATCTGTAAGGGCGAATGTAACCTAACCGCCCACTCATGTTCTGCAACTTGGACATAATCTTGTAACAGCGCCTCAATGCCCGTGGGCTGTATGAGCGCTTTGTAAATGCCAATAAATAAATACATTAAGAATTCACATGCCTATTTAAAACTGTCTGCAATAAGTGTATCTGTTACTGAATTTAAGTATTGTGTGGTACCATGTGAAGTGTATATATTTGCCATTCGTTGAATAAGTATTTTCAATTACAAAGAGTTATTATTTATATGTATATATGTTGGTGGCAACCTTATTTTATATAAAGAAGCTGTCTTATCACCTAACATAGTGTGTTGACATCCTTTGTGGGGGCTTCTGTGATTCACTGTACTTAAGAGCCAGCCTGCATCACCTTCTGAAAGCTTATGCCTGGCTGCTCGTCCATTGCTACCAAATTGAGAGCCATTGCTGGGGGTGTTCTGTGCCTTTACCCTAGGCAGAAGTACAGATACCCCCTCCAGTCTTTACAAACGGGATGCCACAAGTGTGTCCCATTTATTGGAACTAAATACATTGCTGTCTGCACCCCAGGTTTTGGGTTTGAAACCTGGGGTGCTAATAGCAAAAACACCCAATCCAGCCTGCCAGTTTGGGTGGTAACGGTTCCGGGCCTGTTGCTATAACTTCGACTCGGAACCGTTATCAATGGATCCAGCCCTCCATAATGGGTGTTATTGCCATAATATTATTGCACTTAGGAGTTGGGGGAGAATCTGATATGAGGTTCTATGTAAACGCCTTATATTATTATTGCATCAGTGGGCGCAAACCCTCTGGGTCACGGAATGCCCTGATGTAGGAAATGCAGTAGATCTCTAGGTAGTTTATGTTGAATGGGTGCTGTTCCCTCTCAAGAGTGCAGGAAATATTTGTTTCCACTAGTCCAATCACCATGTATTTGTTTTGCAAGCATTAATGCTTAATGCAAATAATTGAAATTAAGAGCTGTCAGAGCCAGGCTTAACCCTCTGAAGTTCAAACTGTGAAAACATGTGATTGTAATAAGTGGTCTTCCTCTAATGTTTGCACATTTAATGTCGGACACAACAAAACAGAATTGAAGTTCGAATAATTTGATTTGTAGCTGCTACCGGAGTATATTCTTACTATGGTACATGTAAAATCCAGGGGCCCATTCTTAGCGCTACAACATTGATACGACTATTTTTTTTGCAGGCCTAACTTGTGCTTGCTTCTAAAAGAATAACCGTGATGGATTGTATATCCCAGACTGATTGGTTTCTTCTGTTTTTGATAGGTTCTGAGGAAAATGAAGACGCTAGCACTGGATACAGAGACCGAACTCCAGAAGCAAGGAGAAGCCTTGGAGGTTATTAGCTCGTCTACAGACCGAGCCACTTTGACCATCGACAAGCAGAACCATAGAATGAGGAAACTTCTGTAAAAGCCCCACTAGTGCCACTTTGAATGACTGCATGATCCCAAAGGAATCTTTTGGAAATGTCTGTAAAATCAAAGCCATTTGTGAAGACTATTCTAATATAGCCAACTGTAACAACTGGAATCATGTGATGTAGTGAATGTTGTTCCTTTCATACAGCGTGCTGAGTAAATGAGTAACTGCAAATGATTAAGAGCCATTGGGTGACTTTAATATTGTTTTGTAATTGTCATTTGGCGCTCACTGCTGTTTGTGTGCTTTAATGGTATTTATATTCTGAGCCTCACTTTATTGCGGAAAGAATCCTGAGAACATTTTTGCAACGCCTTGCTGTGCGCAAAGTACTACAACTGCCTGTGAATGATCCTCCTGCATGGGATATGGTCATCCATTGCCTTATGCATGCTCTATCTACTGATCTGTGCACATGCCTGCCACAGGAGCCTTTTATAATATCCATATTTTCGGGCATGGTTTATGTAGAGGAATTTCCGCAATCAGGCTATCACCTGTTTGTTAAACAATCATGCAGAGTAAACCTGAAGTTAATGTTCATGAAAGTGGCCTTTGTGATTTCCAAATCTTACTGGGCCAAGCAGAAATGTAAATGCCTTTTTGATGTAGTTAACATTTAGGGCCTTATTCACAGAAGCGTTTTATAATGGTGCAATCCCATAGGAAAATGTTCTGTGAATCAGGCGCTTAATGCCATGGCTAGACGCCTTTGAAAAGAGGAAACCGAGGAAGGTCATATATTACTTGTGGGGGAGAGAAAGAGCGACAGGACTTTTGAGAGTCAAAAACCATGTCACGCATAATTATACACATCTATTTCAGAAAAATGTCCAGCTAGCTGGATGTGCTTGGAACGTTTTCTTCTTGAACCCCTCCATAAGTCACTTTGATTTTTTTTCATCTGTGGTAATAACAATATTAAACATTGTAGACCATGTTTCTCGCTTGGTTGACTGCTGAAGTTTATTCTACTGCTAATTTGAATGCGTTAAAGACAAACCTAGCTCATTTCTGAAGCCCTTGGAAGAGATTCTGAAAAAGAAAGCAGCAACCTATTCCGGTGAGTGCTGGTGATGCTGTATGTAGTAATCATCCCTACTTCTTGATTATGCTGGTGAGTATAAGAGCACTGCTAGCTACTTGTTTCGCTGTGTATATGAACCATATCACCTGAAGGAAAAGGTTGACCTTTCTATGTTTCAACAATATTTGTGAGAACAATGAGTCAGCAGTACTGTGAAATATGCAGAAAATGAACTGCTGATAGTAAGGTCCTAGATGGTTAAATAAACCTGAAGCAGTCAAGAGCCAGGGAAGTTGTCTAGTATTTAATGTTTCTGATTGATGCACTGATACATGGAAACTGAAACTGGAACTTGAAACGTCAATGGTTACTCAGTCTGTGCATCGGTAATGAACTATTGGCACCACTGAAAAGGGCCATAACTGTCCGGGAAGTGTAAAAAGCGTTTCTGATTCAGTGCCTCCCAATGAAAAGTAGATGCCTCTGCAGTACCCTGGTCTGAAGATGGTACCCTCAGTCTGTGTTAAGTCTTAAGCATTCTACGGCAACGAATGGTGGATAAGTGGTGCCTTCTGTTGAGTTTTGTGGTGACAGTTCCAACCAAGTGTTTGAAGGTGTAGGACCTCTCATGTTAAGGCTTCGATAGGACACCGGCAGTAGAAGAAAGGCCTGGCCATTTCACCCTCCATGAAGGAAGAGAATAAACAATAGCAATGCAATAAATTGTATATCGGTTGAGAGGTAAATATGAAAGACTTTTTTTTTTTTGTTCCATGTCTTGAAAGGTAAAGGGTGGTTGGGTATGACCTGTAAGTGTAATCATAGAGGGAGGAGAAAACACATAACAGCTGTGAGAAATCTCAGGGCGTTCTCACAAGTAGTCCCCGGGGATCCATTGCTCAGGTGGACAGGGATGGGCCATCGCTCCTTATAAAGAAGGAGAAGACTTAGGACATTTTTGGGGGAATTTTGAGTGGTTAGCCATACCATTTCAATAGAATGATGATTTGAAACTTCTAAATCTTCTTGGTACAGCATCTTTTTTTTAGATCAAGGAAGGGCTCTTACAGAGGGTGGGGCAAACTAGTAGTTTATATCGCCACAAGTTACGGAATCTAAAAATAAATCCAGGGGAACTATTGAGTTAGGAGAAGGGATTACCCTCTCTCTATGGTTAAGAGGCAAAACCTTGGCCAAAGTTCTTGACAAATTAACCATAGAACAATTTATAAACTCATCACCACCATCCCCCAATGAGCGGTATTAAAGCAAACCCACTCTTAGCTTGGCAATTGAAACTGCTCAGAATTATGCAGTGTCCCAATCTCTCCCAACAAGACAAAATTGGGTCCCCTAAAAAGCTAGAGAACCCTATATTAGAGAGAGACCAGACAAAAGACCAGAGTTCAAGGGTCAAAGAGAGGAAAACAAGCTCAGTAGACCTACGACCCGTGTTTGCTTTTCCTGTTAAGAGCCAGGCCATTTGGCTAGAAAACTGTCCCCGGAATCTGAAAAAAGAGCTAATCGAGATGGGGTGCCTAATAGTTGAGGAGTGGGAAGAACCAGAACAAAATGTTGAGACTCTGAGTGCCTGCTGCTCTGATATCCCTACCACTTCCACTCATGAACCTGCTATGGTGAATGGGATCTCGTTGCAGGCCCTTATAGACTCAGGGAGTAAACCAACTGCAGTACGGTCCGATCTAATCCCCATTGATAGTGTCAAACATGCGAAAAAGGTCCACATCACATGTGTTAATGAAGACCAGGAAATGTATCCTAAAATCCCTAGTCCTATTTATTTATTTCTTGTTTCATTATTAGGCGCTTATACAATAAGAATATACTGTTTCAAAACGCCCACAGGGCATGGAGGGAGCAACGGTGGAACAAAACATTATTAACACAATATTGAAGAGCAGAGGGGGGAAAAAGGAAGAAGGCATGAACCTGCTATGCACTGTGAGTATTCAGAATGTGCAAGTGGAGCAAGGAAGAAGGAAGGGGGGGTAAGTGATGGGGAGACCGAGCTCATGGATGAGCCACAGATGAAGTGCTAGGAATGTTGAGTGCTACACGGACTGGGGCTGCGGGAGGTGTAAGTGCAAACCTCCAGGGAGAAGGGCGTGCAAATGCAAGTGTGGTGGATAGACAGGAGCTGGGCAGAATTGGCAAGGGAGGTCAGGGTCCAAGAATGCATAAGGGCCCAGGACACCGATCGCAGCAACTGTGGGATTAGCAGAGGAGAGAAGAAGGGAAGGAGGAGGAAAAGAGTAAAGTCTTCCGGAGCTTCTGGATTTGAGAAGATCCTGCTCAAGGCGCAGAGGGAGTGGGAGGCTATTCCATAGGAGGGAGCCTGCTGAGGAAAGTGAATGACCACCTACTCTCTGTTTAGCAAAACGCTTTACGCACAGAGAGTTGGTGCCAGAGGAACGTAGTGGTTTAGAGGGAGAGTATTTAGTGAGATAAAGTTGAAGATAGTGTCCCCGGGCCCAGACAGCCATGTGGATGATGCAGAGGGATTTTAATTTAATCTGTGCAGCAACTGGGAGCCAGTGAAGACTTTTTAGTGCAGGAGAGATGCAGCCCTGGGCTTAAGGCCAAGGATAAGTCAAATTAGAGAAACTTGCAACATCAACCGGGAGCTTTAATACCTGGTCTTTCTGAAGAAGTAATCATTTCCTGGGACTTTCCCAGATGTTCACTCTCAGGTCCCCAATTTTTCTCCCATCCATCATTGGCAAGAAGACCCCTTCTGTCCCAACTCTGACACTTAGAAGTGGTCTCTAACTTCAAATTCCCATAAGAGCAGTCCCAAAACCACCTCTATAACAGACAACCCTAAGGCGGGTAGCCAGTGTTCTTGGGGAAGGGTATGTGCGAAACCTGGGGGCGGTCTCACAAGAAGTCCCCGGGGATCCATTGCTCAGGTGGTCAGGGAAGGGCCACCGCTCTTGGATCCCAACCCTGGGGGCAGACAAGCGAGCTAGGATCCCCTGGGCAGGGGGTCCTCGGGGACTGCGAGGATGGTGTCCAAAGGTGAGACATGGTATTCCCCCGTTTCTAATAAGTCCCAACAAGTCACCACACCTGGTACTGAAAAGAGGATGAGACAAGCTCATGCTCGCTCAGTCTGTCTAGGGGGATTTCCAATCTCACACCTTGTCTCCCTCACCATTTTCAATAAGTATTGGAACGAGGAAGAGGTAATTGAGAGCAATGAGGATTTCACATAGGAACAACATGGAGAGGCAAACAGAGGCCTACTACATAGCACCATTATGCTGTCCCACTAATAGTCAGGAAAGGTCAGGCACTTTACTACAACTGTGCACACCTAACTCCACTTGGCTCTCCACTACACTATAAAAGGTCTAGTTCTGCCAGAAGCCATGAGTGAGCTGGGGTTGCTGGATGGAGTTTTGAGGCCAAGGAGCAGAGGGCTGTAGAAAGAGGAGCCCAGAAGAACTGGTGGAGTTCGGGACGCTGGCCCGATGTGTCAGAGGAGCTGCAGCGTGGCGAGGGAGTGTGTCTCCAAGGAGCCAGAGCAGGAAGAATTGCAGGCTATTGGCCGTGTCCAGGCCAGTGCTCATTCCATTGAGATGTGTACCGCTCCGAGGTGTGTCTGAGGGGCAGGTGGTAAGACAATGGGCATTGCTGAGGTTTGTCTGGCACTTCATCCAATCACAAGTGCATCTCCCTTGCAAATCTAACTTATGTCAGGAAAATGCCTTTAGGTATGTTGTTCTCATGGCATAAAACAAGCAGTATTGCATAGCAATTTGCAATGCAATTATGTAGGTTTGCTAATTAAATTGACATGTGTAGCAAAGCTAGCTATTTAAGTTACCCTGTTCAAAGAAAGCACAGCTCACCCTGCATTCCTCTCTCTCAACCCTCTTTTCTTTGTTCACTGCAAGTACAAAGGGGCTAATGGAAAGGGTGCAGCAGTATCCCTCTGCTCCAATCTTAAGTGCCAAAGGCCTCTTTGGGAGAGCTAGGCAAGTTTCTTCTTTTCTTTTTCAAATAATTGTTAACTAGACGTAATTGGGATGATACTTGTATTAAGCCAACTATATCCTGTCTGGCAAATACCAGTATGTGTTAACTTTATTTTTTAAAAGACAGTCCTGTAATTCCATTGCTAAAAATGTAAGTTGTCACATAATGCATGATTACAGTAATGCTACTGTAAAACACTGTTTTGTCTCCAAGCTTTAAAGTAACAATGTAGGTTGGTGCATCTAAATCTTATAGCTTCAACTATATTTCATTTAATTGGGGAAGAATCGTCATAATGACGAGGGAACACTTTTGAAAATGTACACGATCGCACAGCCAAATGCTTTGGTGGAAAACCTAGGTCTGCGACATGCTCAATGTATACATCTGTGCAACTAGTGCTCAACCCATGAGCTGATTCCATAGTCTGACATTCCATCTTATCACCATGTTGTTTTATAAGAGCTATCCTAAAGTGAGTTGGCTGAAAACTGCAATATTCCACCTATTTTTTCCAGTTCTCTTCCTCTACGCCATCCACTCTGCTTAATCTATTTCCTCTTGCATAATGAATACACAAAGCTAACTAGATGTTTACGCAGAGCAGTGATCACTCGAGTACATTTTATGAGTTCCATTTGCAGGGTATGTTTGAAACTTTTATTTAACATTTACTTTGCAGTAAATATCAAAGGTTTCCCTCTGAATGGCTGGCCTCTAGGTGGCAGCAGTGTGCCAAACATAAAGTTGGTTTGTGCTGACCTACACCATTTTAAAGAAAGCCGATTTACATTTTTGTCATCCATTGCCACGGGCCGGGTGCCATTCTCTTAGGTTGAGTAGGTAAACTAAGTCACTCGACCTGCAGGTCTAGCAGAATTTTAAAGAATTTTTCCTGACTCATCTTACTAATGTCTTCAGCAGTAGACATAAATGCTATATTGATGCTCATTTTATGTTTTGGATACAAATAACGTTGGTTGACATTAAAAATAGGAGTACAACATTGCTAATCAAATGGGTTGGTTTACTAATAAATAAAAGTTTTTAATTAGCAAACTCTGGTAATCAGTTTTTGAAAATGTATTTATGCCTTGTGTTCCACACCTATAATCCTGAAAGGAATCACTCTACCAGCCTCAAGGAGGTTCTACATCCTAGCACAGCCAGCCCATTCCCATGTCTCTGCCTTGGATAAAAGCATGATTCTAAAATGACCTGACCAAATGCTTATCTTCAGGCGTTAAGGTATTTAAGTGTCTAACTTACGCTAAGCCCTTTTCCAGACCTCCAGCACTCTTACGAGTCTTGGGAGAGTTTCCTGCGGCTCCCCTTTCCCATTGCAAAGCATTCAGGGGGATTGGACTTAATTGTGAAGAGAGTAAACGATGCTCATCTGTGACATCATTAGACTACTATTTATTTTATTTGATCATTTACAGCGTGAACCTAGCTCCAGAGCAGCAGAGCATATTAAAACATTTGGAAGCCAGCGTTTGGCATGGCGTTTTTGAACAGTAATGCAGTATCTTTGGGCGAAAAGCAGAACACATGGATTTTGTTGTGTGTCAGGTATTGATGGAGCCATGTGTTTAGTATTTTGCTGAACGATAAAATGGTGGGGCATTTTGAACCTGCAGAAGAATAAAATTCCAGATGACTGGTACGTGGCAGGAGAATTACTATTTGTAGGTCTTCTCTTTGCAGGCTAGCTTTGACTCAAACCATTGAGGGATTTCTTAAAGAAGATTCACGCCCACAGAGTGGTGGGGCTGAGCTTCCATGTTTTGTGGTGTGCTGTTCAAGACTGTTTTGTTGATGGTGCAAGCAGTTTTGTATAGGATCCTGGCAGGGAGGTGGAGCCAGTGAAGCTTGCATCGGTGGAGAGGGATGTGGTCGAAGTTGCAGGTGCCAGTAATGAGGTGGGCTGTGGCATGGTGGACAGGCAAACGTGGGGCCAGATTTGTGGCTGGGGTTCAGAGGGTGCTTGCCCACCAAATGGGGGATCATGAGAGCCTGAACCCCAGTGTAGAAGTCGTACGGGGATATGGAGGGTAATATTTTGCGGAATGTGGCAATTTGTAGTCAGGCTGTTCTTAGCTGTGTGTTTTTGGAACGAGGGGATGCTTTTGACAATGAAGTTTAGGGATTTGGCTGGGTCTGACTGCTGTGAGATGAATTGTTCTAATTGAATATGCTATTGTTTGGTAGAGGGACTGATGAGGACGAATTCAGTCTTGGTGGGGTTGAGCTGAAGGTTCGCATTTGACATCCATGCTTGGATGATGGCCAGGTCGCAAAGAGGTGGGTGATGTCCTGGTGCCCTTTGACCTTGAGGTCCATCTGTTTGCTGATTGTGTATTGAACAAATACTATTTTGGGGTCTTTTAAAAATATTCCAAGATGTGGTTAAGGATGGTTGGGGACAGAGTGGAACGTTGGGGGACCCCACATGTGACTGGGAGTAATTTCTATCTGAATCAACCCATCTGTTGTGGCAGGGCTAGGTTTTTCAACATGTCAAGGGGTTGGAGGGCGGGAGGTGTCAGCGACTCTTTCCATCCTAGGATAGGCGGCCAACTAGGGCATGTGTCATAAATGATCTTTCCCCAGAGATGCAGTGAAAAAGAATTGAGGGCGGGGGGGGCAGTGCCTGGACCTCCTGAAGGCGTCTGGCATTCTGCCAAAATGCATTTCTGCCTATTGTCTGGCCAGAGTTATTTTTTTCTACTTGAAGGCCCAGAGGCTCCGGTATCCAGTTCTTCACCATTGGAAAACACTACAAGAGAAACCCAGAATGCAAAGCTCACTCTCCAAATGCCCCACAGACTACCGCATGAACATCAACTTACCGGGACTGCACAAAGGAGAAATACAATGCGTCTGCCAACTATCCGAGGCCGCAAAAGCCTGATGAACACCAGCAAGCCGAACATGGTGGCAGCCAAGTTGGGGTTTTTCAAACATTTTACCATTGTGGCCTGGCCCCCTTGAAAAGCATAGCAATTGATTGGCCACAGCAATCGGGTGAGAGTAGGAACGAGTGGGAATGGGAAAGAGGCAGTACAGCAGGAGGACATTGGTATAGAAAGCCTACGCTCACAAGCACAGGTGACGTGTTTGGGTGAGGTGAAATGGATATTAGGTGGACTGAGAGACCTGTTCTATGTCTACTGGCCACACACAAAAGGTTGCACCCGCGATTACAGCACAAAAGGCTGCAATACCGTGGGTTCAACCTTTTGTGTGCAACCCTCTCTCTGTCCCTGTCATGGGGGAGTGCCCCAAATCCTCAGCCGCTATGCTGTACCCTCTGCCCGCTCTGGCCTCCAGCTCCCTGCTCCTCTGTTGCTTCTGCACAGCGCTGGGCCGGAAGCCCAGGACACAGCACAGTGGGCTTTTGTGCACAACCTTTTGTGCCCCAGGCTTCTGGCACAGTGCTCTACAGACTGTAAAGGCAAAGACCAGGCGGAGGATGGAATTTGCAGCACAGTTCTAAAACTTGTTTGGAGATTTTGTAGGTGTGTGGTATTGTGGGTGAGAGTGTGGTACAAGAGTGAGAATGCTTCTGAGAACATGTGATAATAGAGGGAGGTGGTGTGAATAGCAAGAATGAGAGTAAAGGGTGATTAGGAGGATTGAGAAAGAGAGAATGAGCGATGACAGAGTGGACTTGAGAGTACAAGAGAGGAGACTGGTATAGAGAGTTAGGTTGGAGAATAGGAGCGAGGAGAGAGGGAGAGTGTGCACGATCAAAGTAACAGAGGTGGAAGGAGAAGGGAGGGAGGGAGGAATAGGAGAGAGTGAGAGACTATGGGGGCACAACAGACTAATAGGAGGGGTGTAGATGCAGCGAAAGGTAAGAGGGAGAAGTAGGAGATAGAGGGATAAAGAAGTTAAAGATGGAAGGAGGAGAATAGAGTGCAGGGGGAGATGGGCGAGAGGAGGGCAGAGGAACAGATTGGAATCAAATGGGGAGGAGCTGGGAAAGAAGAGAAGAGGAATGGATAGAGAAGGCACAAGTGGAATATCATTTTTGGTCTGACATCATTTGAGTAGGGATTTCCATAGATAAACCCCAGAGGGAGTAAGATAGAAACGGTTGTGGCAGGTAGGCCCTCATTTTTTTTTCTTAATAATTTTATTGGTTTACTTACAAACCTTTAAAATAAAAAAACATTCCTTTATTATTACTCCTTACATCCGTTTACAACATGTTTGTTTCTCAACTCGCAGCTTTATCTTCATTATTACGGTCTCAATAGACATTACAGTACATTACTCTGAGGTGCAAATCAGAGTGTCTACAACAGTCAAGAATATCTTTAAGACAGTAGCTGCTTTTCAACTGTCGCCAGAAAATATGTCAGTGGCAATATCAGTTTCATGTCTGTGCCATTGAACATTTGTTGCCACCAATCTTCCGCGTTAAGAGATGGATGAGATTCACTCCATACATACGCCCAGGTATCGAGTTCTTTCTGTTCGCAAGACAGTGCAGAATAACACTAGATGTTTTAAAGTTTCAGGTTCTTGTGTACACCAGCGACACTTCGGATCCAGGTCTGCGTTTACCGACCATGCTCGTAGGCGTTCCTTTGTTTTGAACATATTAAGTCGGAAACACATGAATAATCGTCTGGCATTTGGATCTGGGAATAAATCAATGTATTTTTGCAAAGTGTTGAAAGCACGGGCTTCAGGTGGAACTTTGCTCAATGATTTAGATGCACCCCTCTGGGTGCAAGTCTGATCCCAATCCGTCCGCCAGATTTTTATTTTTGCTGCATTGGGATTGCCATGAAGCAGCTCTGGAGTAATATCATATTCAGCCATCAAATTTTCGCATCGTTTCAGCCACAATGCCTGGGGCTGATGAGGTGGCACCGTGAAAGATTTCAAATTGCGTAATTTGTTTGCATGCTTTTGTTTTTCGATATAACTACAGCAAGTTCCAACAAACTCGTGCTTGGATGGATATTAACGATAGTTCATATCGAATGGTGGCTGACGATATTCCTTTCGGTAAACCTAGTACTTTGGTCCAGTAGATGTACTCGAGCGTGGACCATAGCTCCCACGAGCAACCCAGGGCATTTTCGGCTCTGCACGTTAGTACTGGTATTACCTTTTGATTATAAAATCGTAGCACAGGTTTAAGGGAGAACTTGCCAAATCTCTTTTTTAGCACCAAAGCCTGGATCGCCAGTTGTTTACATTTGCATTTTGTCGCCGTTGCCCAAGGTTCATCATTAATACACAAACTGATGGTCATGCCCAGGTATTTTACACTGGACGCTATCTGCAGATTTTCATGCCCCATAGACCAAGATAGACGCGTTGCCCGACCTGTCCTTCTCCCTTCGAGGTTTTTAAGAACAAGTATTTCACACTTCTTTGTGTTGATAAGTAGGTGACTTTTAGCCACATATTGTTGAACTGCGTCAGCGTATAAAAGCCAACTCAGATGGGATCTATGCATTTTTGGGGGAAAAGAATTTGCCTCCTCGATGGTAATTCCAATGTCCGATATGAATAGGCTGAATATCGCAGCTGCCAAGGGGCAGCCCTGCTTGACTCCTTTAAATGTTTTGATCGTTGCTGACAGGGTGCCAGATTGATCCAAGCGTATCCTGATAGAAGTATCAGTGTGCAGTTCTTTTCTTGCCGCCATGAGGTCTTCCGGGCAGCCCCATGTACGCATTTTGTTCCATAGTAATCCCCTGTCAATCGTGTCAAACACATAAGAGAAGTCAATGAAGGCGAGATATGTTGTTTTTTCAGCTCTTATCGCCTCCATTTTCAATAGATTCAATATCAGCAGGTTCAGCGAACAGCCAACCTGCTTGACATAGCCGGTCTGTCTGACGTCTACGTGTTTTGAAATTTTGGCCCATTTTACTAGTTTGGCTTGTAACATGGTTGCATAGATCTTCTCTAAGACATCTAGTAATGCAACTGGGCGGTAGTTTTTCGCGCAAGTTCTGTCTCCTTTTTTAAACACCGGCACAATCACGGCCGATTTCCAAGACTTACGTGTTTGACACTGATTATTCTCTGAAAGAGGGCCGCACAAATGTTTGCCCATAGTTCAGGTTGTTGTTTGATCGTGAAGTTTGTTAAGCCGTCTGGACCAGGGGCACGTGAATTGTTTGCTTTCGTAATTATTCTTACGATCTCATCTTTGGGAAAAGTTAAGGCCCATTTTTTGATGGAACGAGTTTAAGGAACTTTCGTTGGCTTTACAAAGCTCATTAAAGTGAGCTATCCATGCTATTTCCGGGACCATAGATACCTGCAGAGCCGCTTGAGGGGCTTGTGTGTCAATGATATTCCAGAAGGCTCTAGTATTCTTATGTGGAGACATTCTAACATTCGCTCTAAATCTCTTTGTAACATTAGGCTTTTGTGTGTTCGAATACAATTTTTGTATCTTTGTTTGGCAGCCTTCATCTTTGGTCTGCTTGTGTCATTGTCAGCAGACCGAGTTTGGCGAATTGTTCGTCTCATCAGTCAATTTTGAACTAATATGTCCAAATCAAAACAGTGAAGACGTTTCATGTTCGCATGTTTGGATCCACCATTGTTTGTTTTAAAGTCTGCCAGTAAGTGTTCATATTCAAGCGTAGTCCTTCCACTACAATATTGGTTAGATAACAGAATGACCTCATCTTCTGCTAACCTTAATCTCACTCTGCTTGCTTCCACCTTGATTTTCTGTGACCATTTTGCTTTAACGAATCCATCAGCTTTCCAGAATTCCATGATTAACATGTCATGGTCACTATTTTCTTTTTGGCACACTTTTAGAGTTTTCACCTGTTGGTGGAGATCCGCTGATACAAAAATATAATCAATTGTAGAGCCATGATTCTCGTGATTCCATGTCAGAGCAGGTGGTATGTCTCCTAATGTACATCTATTTAACATTTGTAAATTTCTTGCACTCATTTCCTTCATCCAGTTTGACGATAGGTTTTTACTCTGAGCTGTCTTCAAATTAAAGTGATCGATATTCAAATCACCGCAGAGTATTATATTGGTACCCTTTTGTTCAACAAGTATGCGATCGATGATGGTTGAGACTGCGTCAATAAACTCTTGTTGCCCCGCTCTTCCGTGGTTCCAATAAACATTTATTACAGTCATTTGTTCTGTTATTTTGGACCTACCGTCCAATTTTTCAATCGTTGACTCTTGGATGTATGGAGAGTGATTTATTGAGTTAAGGATGTCGAAACCTGTAGAGCTTCTTACCAAAGTTATCAAACCCGCCATAGGACGCCCCTTTTCTGCGAGTATGGCTGGGTTTACAGCAATTTTGAAATCTAATACCATTGGAGTAGCACTTAGCCAGGTCTCTTGTAGGCAAGCAATGGATATGTCACCCAGCCATTCTCTGTTAAACAGGTGACCAAAACCCTGCGTGTTCCAAGAACCTAGGGTGAGATGTTGCAAGGCCTGTTCCTTCTGGCATTATTGTGGTTGATTGATGTTTAACGTTGCAGCTAACCATTGCCAGTTTTGAGTTGGTTCTTGCATGTTGTTGTCTGGTGGTGGTTTGACCGTACATCCCTCTGTTAGTGTTTGGCCTTGTATGTTTATACTTATTTTCTCAAACTCGTCTGCTGATTCTGGACTTTGATCTTTCGCAAACAAAACTTGTTTCTTTCTAGTGGTCTCAGTGTTTTGCATTGGCACATCCTCTCTAACATGATTGCAAAATGATAATGTAGATTTTACCGACCGGTTAAAGGCAGATTTGCCCGGTCCCAGTGAAGGAAAATGCGAGGCAAGTATGCGCTCTGGTGTATAGTGTGCCGTCTCTCTAACATTTGTTTGAACTGTTGGCTGGGCATCTTGTAACTTGTAGACGTCAAAGCCCAAAGAAAATAGAGAGACATTAGCATCCAGAATCGATGTAGCGATTAAAGGCAAAGCTATATGAATCACTGCTTTATCATTTCGCCGCTCGTCCGGAAATTCAACGTTCTGCAGGTCTTCAGTGTTGATTGCACGTAGGCCTGGTATGAGATTTAATAATTTGATATTACTGCGGTTTAGGATCAGGTTGTCAAGCGATTGTAGCCTCTCAATCATTAGTCTGACCCGATGTCGGTGTCCTCCACCTCTGGTTAGATTCCTCTTCATCAATGAGGCGTCAGTTTTCTGATCTTTTGGAGGTTTGCTCCAATCCTGTTTATCAGACGACGTTGGGGGATGGTGTACAGCCCGTCTCTCGCAGCCTTGGAGTTGCCTCACGCTCAGGTCGCTCCAGCACTGATCATTATTTACCTTCTTTGTAGTTCGCACGTGAGCGTCTCTCTGTATCTTTAGGCGTGTTTCTTGCATAGTTTGAAAAATAGGGCTCTTCATTTGCGGTCCTGCAGGTGAGGAACCGCTTCTTAAATCGATGCTAACACCAGGCGTTTCTAATGAGGGTTGTGGTGCGGCCAGACAGGGGGCTACCGTGTCCCGTGTGGATGCTCTCTTTTCAATCACTACAAGTCTGCCCCCCGGCGTTTCACGTGCCACTTCCTTGTCAGTAGGTATATTGCTGCTGCTTCAACGTCTTCATATTCAGTGTCGTCATAGGTTGACATGTTGAGCAATTCAGGCGGAATGTCATGTTCCACTTCTCCGTTGGTGTTCGAGATATCTCCTGTTTCCTTAGGCAGCATATTTGTGGCAACTCGTTTTTTAGCTATGTTAGACGAGTTAATGTTAGTTTTGTTTGCTAAATGTCATGTTCCACTTCTCTGTTGGTGTTCGAGATATCTCCTGTTTTCTTAGGCAGCATATTTGTGGCAACTCTTTTTTAGCTATGTTAGATGAGTTAATGTTAGTTTTGTTTGCTAACATGTGCACAACTTTAATAATTCGAAGGAATTTCCGAGCTCCGTTTAATTGATTCCCCTTCCTTGCAGGTAAGTTTTTGGTTTTCCTGCTTTGAGGTGGTTTCTGTGGTTTTCCCATTTTTGATTTTGGAGGAGTTCCTTCTTCCTTGTTAAAGATAGGGAAAAGTATTGGAGCTGGACATGCAATGGCGATTGCCAGACTTTCGCTTTTAGCAGCCTCCTGAGGACGCGTCTTTGAAGTGGATTCCACTGGGGTCATTCCGTGGGCCAGGTTTGCAGAACTTCTTGCTTGTTCAAAAGCAGTGTTAAAAGACACGTCCACGATTTAGATGATTGGTGCAGTAGATCAACTTGGTATGTCAGTACCCTGTGGTGTATTTGTTTCCCTAATAGGCTGAATATTAGACCCATTGTTGTTAAAATTCGAGGTCATATGCACCGTGTTCGGTGTTTGAGTGTGTGGTATGACAATGGCGGATTTCAAGTTGGTCTGTGACTCATTATCTGTTACTGAGGACTTGCAATCGGTAGGTTTTCCACAGATGTCATTCTTGTCCGTGGCAGGAGCTTCTTCGGCCTTAGATACGCATTTGGGATCCTTGAGTCTGCAGTTGTACTCAGCAGGTAGTGATCTTAGACCGTCTTGTTTGAATAACGCAATAGCTTCCTTTGCGATTTCGGCAAACAGCCTTTTATCTATCGCATCGTTCGTCCTTTGTTCAGATAATAGCTTATGTAGTCCCTCTAGTTTTTTCGAGATCTCAAGTTGTTTGTTGTTGGATTGGCCACATGTTTGTTCCACATTTGCAACTTTGGAGTTTAGTAAGGCCACAACTGTTGTTAAATCTCTTGTTGCCTCATGTAAACTTTCGTACAATTTTGTAAATGGAGATAGAGAGATGGACAGTGTCGATAGTAATAGTTCTTGCAATTCCCTTAACGGCACTGTCGTGGTTAGGTCTGGATCACGTTTCAAGGCTTTGGCGCAGTGGGGCCACAGCCTCTGTTGTTCCTGATTTTAGGGAAGGGTTGTTCCATGAGGGAGGAGTCAGCAGAATCATCAGAGTCGGATTCAGAGTCGTCTGACATTGGGCCTCATTACACGGTAGGCGCTAAAAAACGGGATTTACCGGCATGGCTCTATTAGCGTGTCCGCCCTCACAGGAGACCGCCAATAGCGCACCATTACGAGTAAGCGGACATGCGCATAGGGCCATGCCGGTAAATGACCCTACCGCCATGGCGCAAAAGCACCTTACCGTGCCCGCCCAAAGTGCTGATAGCACCTCCGCCCTCACTGTACATGCTATTTGCGGTCACCGCTATTAGCGATGACCGCTATTAGCGGTGACCGCTATTAGCATCGACCGTTAAATAGCGGAAGCGGAAATAGCGTCATCGCACCGGAACGGGAAAGAGCACGGCGGCCATCTTTAAAAACACAATCCATTGCCATCCTCTGCCCCCTGGATCATATTGGAGTAGTGAGCTGTGTGAAATCGACTGTGACACCTGCATCATGCCCAAGGCCCTGAAGAGAACATGTGACAGGCAGCGGAAGGAAAAGTACACCAACGAGGAACTGGTCATGTTGACGCAGACCCTTGCAGAGCATGCAGAGGTCGTCTTTGCAAATGATATGCGGCGTGCCACCTTGCTCAAGAAGAAAGCCATCTGGGAGGAGGTGGCGGTCAAAGTCAGTGCCGTGGGCACCAGCACGCGCACTGTGCGTGAATGCAGGAAGAGGTGGGACGACCTCAGGCTGCGGGTGAGGGGCATCCTGGCGGAGAACCACCGCATTGCCACTGCTGGCGGAGATGGCTCCCCAATACACCTGAAGGAATGGGAGGAGACATGCGCCAACATGATAGCCACCGAGAGCATTGAGGGAGTGGGCAGCATGGAGGTCGGCGTGGCTACCACTTCTGATGCAGGTGAGTGTACACATGACAGGATGCGGTGTGAATGCACAGTCACCCCCATATGTGAGCCCAGGCCCCACTCATGCATGGACACACATCCACACATGCACCCATCCATCACCATGTCAGTGTCAGACCCAAACACACACACATGCACACATCACCAGAGACAAGTCCCAAACTCAAACATGCATGGATGAGGCACTGAACTGGCACATCACCTGCATCCATAACTGCTAAGTCCCAATGTCCACAACTGCATGAACCCTGTGATTTACATTGAGTATATTGAAACGCAACCAATGCCATCCCCCTTCTCGTCCCTGACAGGCTCACATACAGATGGGGAGGATGCTGCTGATGCATCAAAGGCACCACCTACATCAAAGAGGCCAAGGGCACAGGAGCCGGAGGAAACCCCTGCAACATCGAGGGGCAAGGGTGGAAGGCCACACCTGAAGAGTGGCAGCCTACGTCACAGTGCCACTGCCAGGGCAGCAGTAGCTGCACCACCAACTGTGGGCCCACCACCGGAGGCAAACCCACTGGCAACAATGCCAGACACCCAGGGCCCACCATCAGCTGCGGCAAGCTCTGCTGGTGAGGCAGCCGCCACTGGCCCCCAGTCCGATCCAGAGGACACCCTACTCCAGCAAATGGAGATGCACACCCCAAGCCCCCCAGGAAGCCCAGAGCCCATGGCATCCCAGACCCCTGGTTCTGATGGGACTTACGAGGACACCAACCCTGCAATAATGTCACCCATGCTACCATCACCAGTTGCATTGGAGCCATCTGTGGGCACGGCATCCAATGCACGGTCACCCGGCACTGATCAGCAATTCACCGCCATCCTGCAGCGCCAATAGGAGCTGACCGTGCTGGTTGGGCAGCATGTCGCTGAGGCAGCAAATCTCACCGAGAAGATAGTCCAGACGGCGAGGCACTCCACTGAGCGCATGGACGCCAACACGGACAGGATCTGCAATGAAATTGCAAGTCTTAGGGAGGTGCTTGTCCGCATGGCAGACACAATGGACCGCCACTTTCACCCACAAGGCCAGTCTGCCCCATCCTCGACTTCCGGGTCGACTCAAACAAGCCCCCTCAGGCGCTCGATGAGAACCACCAGGCGCATGTCTGGCAACCCTCAAGACCCTTCCAAGGACAATTGCAATTAGGGGGCTAATGGGGATACCCCGGTGTGCATTGGCCATGGCAGAAATGGCAGAGACATGAGGGACTGTTGTGGGGGGTGGTGGGAAGGGTGTTATGGGTCTGTTGGGGGGGGGAAGGGTGTTATGGGTCTGTTGGGGGGGGAAGGGTGCTATGGGTCTGTTGGGGGGGGTGTTATGGGTCTGTTGGGGGGGGGAGGGTGTTGGGATGTTGTGGGGGGGTGGGAAGGGTGTTATGGGTCTGTTGGGGGGGAGGGTGGTGGGATGTTTTTGGGCTTGCACTACTACACCTTCATGTCACTCAATACACTGGTTTCTGAACAAAACACAGGCTTGGACATCTTCATTGTGTGTGTGTACTTTATTGGCAACAGGGTCCATTGCGTGCTTCAAAACATACACCAGTGCATTACCCACCATATCCATGTGACAGTACGGAAACATGTTTCTCAGAATATTTGGTGGATCAGATGCCGTCTCACAGCACGTCCCTCCTGGCCATCCCCTCTTGCAACACCTGCATCCCCTTCACCTCCGTCCTCATCACCATCATCATCCTCATCAGGTACTTCTATTTCTACGTCAGGGGGCAGTGGCACATTCCGTCTGATACACATATTGTGCAGCATGACACATGCCATGGTGATCTTGGACACCTTCTCATGTCCATACAGGAGAGCACCACCAGACCTGCTAATGCACCTGAAACGTGACTTCAATAGTCCAAAAGTCTGCTCGATCACGATGCGGGTACGGGTATGTGCACGATTGTATTCCTCCTCGTGCCTGTTCTGTGGGTTCTGTACAGGTGTGAGGAGCCAGGGCTTCAGGGGATAGCCCGCATCACCTGTATGGGGGAATGAACGGGGTCCTGTTACTGTTCACCTCAAAATCGGCCTGTTCACATCACACAAATTGACATTGCATTGTGATTCAGGTACTAAATTGACAGCATTCATGCAGATGGTCTGTGTGACAGCAACGTGCAAGGGGGAGGTCGACCCTGCAAGTAGAAATGCCACATTCATGCCTCCAACAGTAATTGACATGTCATGGGTGAGGCCAGGTCTTAGGTGTCCCTGGCCCATACAAATTAGGTAACACACTGCTAGTGTACTGACTTCCTGACACCGATGTTGCCATGCTGTGAAGCATCACTTCAGTGGTGCCATAGGTGTGTGGTTCAGTGCTATGTCTAGGGGTGATCCCTTTGCATGCATTCAAGGGCGCGTTGCTGGATTGATGTTGTGCTGCACTGATTCTGTATTACGGTCTTGACACCATGTTGTAGGTTTGTGTAATATGTGGCGTGGCATGATGTGCAATGTGGATGGATGTGTGATATTTTGCAACCTGCATTGTTCTCAATGTTCTGCACCTTCGAATTGCATGTGGGTTCCTCTCAAGTACATCGTGGCCTTCCCTGAAGGACATTGGCGTACATCTGTATGTCCATTTCCCCTACGGACGCCAGTCAACACCCAGTTGGAGTATGTATCTCTCCCCCCCCATTCACACCCAGTTGGAGCATGTATCTCCCCCCCCCCATTCCCCCCATTCACACCCAGTTGGAGTATGTATCTCCCCCCCCCAAATCACGCAGCCATGTGCTTGCCCTGCTACTCACCAAGTAGCCACGAACGTTGTCCGGTGTGTCGCTCCATGTAGCGTGGGATAGTTGAGTTCCGCAGAACCATGAAATCATGTGTTGATCCTGGGAATCTGGCACAGCAATGTGTGATTATCTTGTTGGCGTCACATACCATTTGGACATTGATAGAGTGGAATTGCTTCCTGTTTCAGTACACTACTTCATTGTGATGTGGGACCACCAATTCCACATGGGTACAGTCGATGGCCCCGATGCAACTTGGAATGCCTGCCAGTGAATAGAAGCCAACTTTTGTGTTTGCAATCTCCTGGGCAGTCTGTGGCATGGATATGTGTTCAGGTGCATGCTTCAGGAGTCCATCGAGTACCTGGTTCAGCGTGCGTGAGAATACTGGTTGTGAGATGCCATGCATCTGTCCCACTGTATGCTGATAGGTGCCTGTGGCCAGGAAGTGGAGCACACTCACCACCTTCAGTAGCGGGGGGATGGCAGTTCTGATGTCTATGAGGCTCACAATGTCGTTGTGGATCATGTCCACGATGCTGGTGATGGTAGCCCTGTCCAGACGATACAGGGTGTGTATCTGCTCAGGGGTCAGGTTGAATGGACTGGCTCTGATCCTGGGTATTGCCTCTGTGGTATGATTAGGTGGCGTTGTGGTGCCTGCTGTGCCTGTCTTGCCCTCCTCCTCCTCCTCCTCCTCCTCCTGCGTCTCCTTTGTGCTGCCTGTTGTTGTAGCAGCTGCGCTGCAATGAGGTCCTCCAGGCCATGTAATGCTGCCAGTATTGGAACCATCTTGGTGTGGGGAGGGGTGTGGGAAGGGGTGTGGTGTGCTCCTTTTGAGCTGCCACAGTCTCCATTGCCTTCACCTGTGCTGATTTGGTGCACCTGTGGCAGGTGGGAACACTGCTCATTTCCCTTAGCGGGTGGTCCGCGATGCCGGTATTTGCACCATGGCGGTAATGAGTTTGGGGGATTTACCATGCCGCTATTAGCATGTGCACTGGCCTTGTGATGCTGTGCTAATAGCGGCATGGCGTAATTAACGGGATGGAGGGTCGCGCGCACGCGGACTGCCCGCTATTAGTGGCACCGTAATTAGCGGTGCCGCTAATAGCGGTGTGCCGGGTCGTGATCCACATGGGGATTTAACGTTACCGGTAATACATTACCGGTAACGTTAAATCCCTACCGCCATCCGTGTAATGAGGCCCATTGACATTTGTTTTTGAGGCTCTGCAGATGGTTGCACCTTTACTATTAGAGCAGAGCCTTTTCTGGGACAAGGTCAGTAAACCAGATAGATCAAGGGTAGTCCCAGTATATTTGCCTTTTTCAGATGTTTTTGCACGTTTGTAAAGAATATTCGATGAAGAATCTTCACAAAGGTCAGTAATCCCCATATTATGACGTTTTAGAGAAGCCTTCAAACAACCATTCTCATTTATCGGTGTTCTATCATGCTTTATTCATTGCAATTAAAGTTTTGCAGTACATTATTTGCTATCTCCATTGAATCTCGTCGCGCTTCATGATTATTATTTGTGGCCAACGTTATAGGGTCTACCAACATGCCTGTTTTTAAAAGAGTGTTTTGCTTGTCACACCATCCCCC
Source organism: Ambystoma mexicanum (assembly GCF_040938575.1). NCBI lineage: Eukaryota > Metazoa > Chordata > Amphibia > Caudata > Ambystomatidae > Ambystoma > Ambystoma mexicanum. Next base: position 170,208,305 of record NC_090924.1, on the reverse strand, counting down.
AAGTATAGCATCCACCGGCTTTAATTCAGTCGAATGCTCTGTGTCACACACTTTTTCGCCTGCTGTGTCCAGAGGAAGGGGAGACATGCCGGCACTGTTCACCCCAGGCAAACTGGCACGCAATGGGTGTAAGGTGCAGGAACGCGCATTGATCGGGCTGCACTCGACAGCTTCGGTCTGGCACGTTTTGCACGCCGACGTCTCCCGACTCTCGGGGCGCCCCTCGGAGCACACAGCCTCAGCCTCCAACAAATCGTTCGGCATCTCCGTGGCTCCCGCTGTCCCACCAACATCGTCGGAGTTGCTTGCCAAGGGTACCGAAACTTGAGTTTCGATGCAGGGAGCTTTCTGAGTTGTATTTTTTGAAATGTGTGTTTCGTGTGTGTCCGTGTCTTTAGTTGTAAACTGGTGGTTCACCTCAGAGTCCCTAGGGCAGCTTTCCGGCATTGTATCATGTTGAATAGAGATATCAGCAGCAAAGACCTCAGGAAATGCATCTTCAGTTACATTGACCACGTTATTGTCTAGTGTCAATATAGTTGTGTTAGCAGGTGTTTCATTGTGATTTTGTGTAAATGTCTCAATGACATCACTATTGGACGTACATGAAACATAATGACTTACTTTCTTTTGTCTATCACAGTGAGATATAATGTACCCCTTAACGTCTGCAGTACACTCACGTTTTGTCTGCGCCTGTTTTTTCAGCATAGCTGTTGATGTAGATGTGGTAGTGGGCATGTGACTTGATTTTCTCCCGTTCGACATCGTAGTCAAAGAAATGCCACGGCGCCACTCGCCAAACAGCCCAACAGCAACGTCCTCAGCCCTTTGCACCTCAGGGCTTAACGCCGCAAGGGCGTTGGAGGCGGCCTTTAGTACCAGGTGATTGTTTCCAGGGTTTAAAGGTACAGGCACAAGTACCTCCTAACTTCCTCCAATGTAAAAGTAAAACGTCCAGCAGAAAGATTAGCGAGTCTGTGTACACTCCACACTCGCCACAGCCCAACAGCAACGTCCTCAGCCCTTTGCCCCTCAGGGCTTAGCGCCGCAAGGGCGTTGGAGGCAGCCTTCGGTACCAGGTGACCAGGTGATTGGGTCCATGGGTTAAAGGTACAGGCACACGCACCTCCTCACTTCCTCCAATGTAAAAGTAAAATGTCCAACAGAAAGATTAGCGAGTCTGTGTACACTCCACACTCGCCACAGCCCAACAGCAACGTCCTCAGCCCTTTGCCCTCATTTAGAGTACAGGATAGAAATACATAGAGGTTATCGGTCAATACTTCTGCCTCATAACTGGCCGGGCAGTAAAGAAACCTGATCTAGGGTATGGGGTATAGGGAGGTTGAGAAATTGACTAGTGACTCCCCTTGGTTTGGGCTTCATGCAGTCGCGTGTAAACCAAGTTGAGAATGTTGACAATAAAATATTTGAAACATCCAGCAAATACTTGAATTAACTTTTTAAGCCTTTGGTAACCCTGTGCAGTCTGGAGTCTTCCGTATAAGTCAGGAAGCAAACCATTTTAGGATGGTACTGGAGAAGCACATACTGTCAGTGAAGAGTGTCTCATAGTCAACAATGTCAAATGCAGCTGAGTGGTCTAAGAAGACTAGGCAAGAGTCACAATTGTTAATGCATCACCTACCACTTGGATGGTGGCGCTCTTGATACTGCATTTTGGGCATAATCTGCACTAATGAGCAGAGTTGTTCCATTTTAGACATCAGTTGGGACACAACAACGATTTCTATGCGTTTCCCATTGAAACGGATCTTTGTGATGGCTTTGTATTCAGATGGGTCCTGCAGGTTGAGTGTGGGCTTCTTTAAGAGAGGTTGTATGAGAACTGCTTTCAGAGTGCCTGGAATTTAGCCCTCATTGAGGAACCCGTTCATGATGCTGAGGAGCACATTGAGTGCTGGGCCGGTGGGCTGTTTGAGTGACACCAGAAAAACATCATCATTGTAAGTAGTCCGATTTAGAGAGGCAAGTGTATCTCGGTGTTTCTCGGAGATCCTTGGGGGGAGAGGGGAGTGAAGTTGACCCATGTGGGGAAAGTGTCGGAGGGGGTGGAAAGTAGAACTTTCTCCAAATTGGAGGTGTCATTGAAAGTTCTGATTTTGTGATTGAAGAAGTTAATGATTCTATCACATTTTACTTGTGAAGCTGGTACGCCAGGGTCGGGTGTGGGTTTGGTGTAGCACTTGACTACTTTGAATAAGGCTTTGCACCTGTTTGCGGCTGTCTCGATTGTGGAGGTGAAATAGCAATCTTAGCCTTAGCCTTGGAAATCAGATGTCTATGCAGGGATTTAATGGATAGGAGATCCTCTGGACTGTGGTTTTTGCACCACCACTATTGCAAAGATCTAATTAAGTGTTAAATGGAGACAAGCTTAGGTGTGTACCACTGCACAGATGTTTTGGCTTTGCTGTTGTTAGAATTTTGGGGTCCTTTGGCATTGAATACCTGCCTGGCGGAATCGTTGATAGATTCAAGAAGCGCTGCTACATTCCCTTTGATGGGGAATGCCGAGAAGGTTGCCCCGAGGGGTGTGTGTTGGGAAGTTCTTGAAAGAGCATCTTTCAATCATTGGGCATTTAGCCTGGCCTTTATGTGGCAATGATGTGTGTGATAAGAGCAGAGTGATTTTAGCTTGGTCATTCCATCCAAGAGGGAGTGGGTGTATGCAGGAAATTAGGGGAGGAGACAAAGATGGGTTTGAGGGTGTGCTGTTTGACATGTACTTTTGTTTGAGGTCCATGGAGTTGTTCAAGGAGAGACATTGAAGACTCTGAGAAAGATGTTCTTAGAGAATGAAATCATTACGAAAGATAGATGGTTGAAGAAGTCATCGATTTAGTTTCCACACGTGTGAGGTGGCCTGTGGATGAGGTGGTGTAAGGAAGGCATGGTATCAAACAGTAAGACAGACACAAGTGATCACAGTTCAAGGGTGTTTATTGAACTTGAATTGGTTTGAAAACCGCCTATCTAATCCTAAATCTAAAGATGGGAGCAAGCTACGACCATCAAATAATATAATAATGCAGTCCTAGTGGTGCCGTGTCGAAATAAAATGGCCTATACTAATAAACGTATTGCCAATCATTACTTCTAAATACAAATAGTGTGGGAAACATTGTTATGCAAAAGAAAAGTGTTCAAGAAATGATATGTCAGGATATTCAAACCGTTTGCTTCCCTTCCCCATGTTTTCAGCACGGGACAAGGTGGCACACTCAAGCTTAGCACACTCTCTTGATTCTCTATCAAGTCTCTTATTTCAGAGGACTTGATGGGATAAACAAACATTAAAGTTACTTTCTTCTTAGAAATTCACATGTACACAATTTCTCAGGTGATTCACTATTCACCTCAGTTCACCCTCTGCCGGGCTCAGACCCACTTTGATGCAATGTTCTCAGTATTTTCACGTATCCAATTTCTCGGGTGGTTCACTGTTCCCCCCTTTTTCCCCCTCCACCGGGCTCAGACCCACTTTAACACAAAACTCTTAATCAGTCTCCCTCTTGAATTGGACTTGGACTAATTCATCTACTTTAACACAAACATTCTTTACTGAATCAACATCGAAGCCTTTTGACTATGCGCAGGATTTTGCTTGACCTGTCGCAGGACCACTTTGATTCATAATTCTTTACCACTCATTTAACTTTCACTTCTGCCACTTCTCAGCTGGATACCTTACAGAGACCTTTGATTGAGCACATACACAATGCCAGACCACTCTGTCAAAGGTATTGTATCTTGGTTTCAAAGTTCAATCACTCATCAGCAGTTCAGCTTAACTTGCGTCTTTTATCAAATGCGTTTTAACAATGTTCGTTCAAGCGCTCGCCATGCAATGTTGCTGCTTGCAACCTTGGCTTCAACACAGACCAGTATTGTATCGGTCTCCCCAACTCACCGGCTGTGTTGACTGCTTTGTTCTTGGAGCTAGGACGGTACCAGGGCGGCTGCTTCTCCCCGCCTTGATTATTGATGCAGGAGGGCCCCGGGTATCTCCAATACACAATGTAGAATTCTTCACCCTTGTTTCCTGGTTTAACGCCTTCTATTCTTCAGCTTTCTGGAAAGTAACGGTTCCTTGTCAAAAAAGTGAAGGGAGCTTCCTTCCTTGTGATGCCCTTCTGTTTTGCTGTCTTTCCTGTCTCGTCCAGCTGCCTTCGCGAAACTGCTGTTTCCTCGTGTGCTTTGCCTCACTGAGAGTGTGAAGTCAGGTGTGTGTGATGGTCAGTAATTGCCTGACCTCCTATGGCCATGTATTGGGACACATCTGGTATACTGCTCGGCCGTTTGTCTGTTTTCTCCCATAGCGGGCTGTCTGTGTGAAAGTGTTTGTGTTGAGAAAGAGGAGGGGGGGTAGAGTTCCTACGTATCCTACATGATAGAATGGGGTAAAGGTGTTAGAGGGAAGGGGATACCGCGTCTCGCCATCTGGTGTCCCACTCCCAGAAGACCTCTCACCGAGGTGATCCTCCTGCACTGGTCCACCCCCAGGAACTTAAAAGCGATGGCCGTGTCCTCGCCACCTGGATGACCGATCCCCGGGGACTGGGACTAGCGGGTGAGACACCTTCTGGTTTCTCACAAGTGGGAGGTCACTGAATCATTTTGTGTTTGGGGAAACCAGCATGAGAGGGTTTTGATGAGCTGTTTCCATAGTAACCACCTATACAGGAAACATAATACGGAATAGTACATTTTCCACAACACACCCGGTTTCCATAGTTACTTATAAAACAAGTGATGCAACTCGGAACAACTCTTTGCACGCACGGTTCTGTACGGCATTTACCTAACACAGTATGTGGGTAAGTAAGTGCTTTATACTCCACACGTTGAGATATTCGTACAGTCAGATTCTATATGATATGTTCTTTTTCAGCCAACTTACACACTGCTTCAACTTTATGTCTCACAAGCCTTTGGGAACTTGTAGGTAATTCTAATATTTCTCTTATTTTCTTTCCAACTATTACTGGGATGCCATGAAATTTCACAGCACATTTTCCTTTAGTGGCGTTCATTCTTTTTATCACCTATAGTGATCCTAGACACAACTTGTATCTTTGACAGCCATTGATCTGCCAATAAGGGAGCACTCATCATGCTCTTCCGAGATAGATATTTCCAAGGTTCACATAGCCCCCTTTTCTATCTAATATACTTTGCCTTTAAGGTTTTAACCATCGACCTTCACATCTTTTTGATGCATGTTGCACTGTCTTGGACACTTCCACACTATTTCCACTTCTGCATGTGTGTGAGTGTAATGCTGAATTTGTAGATAAACCATTTCCTCTCACCACAAGGGATTCGCAACAGAGGACAAAACACCGGCTAATCAGTATATGGACAAATTGTCTTCAAACTAATACATACACGGATGTTATTTTTGTTTGTAGATATTGAAATATGTTGGTTACAAATTATACTGACAGATTGATATATATCGCATTTTAGACTGTAAACTATTGCACCTGAAGAAGGGAGCCTAAATCCGAAACGCGTTGTGCTGATGACACCAAAAAAATATAAAGAAAATATTATTCACTGGACTATTGTGAAGTGGACTCATTATTATCCCATTGTTTGCTTATTATTAAGAAACTGTACATTTGTAAATACAATGTGGCTGATTGTTCAGCACGAAGGTGTGCAGAGGACGGGAATATCCAATACATTTGGATACTTTTCAGTTAGAGCTGGTGTTGGTGTCAGGATTATTGTCCATGGCCAGTCAATCCTATTGATTCCTGCACCTCACCTGCGGATTGCTCCATCATGTGGTCTGTGTGTTGGAGACAGTAAATATAAGGTGGGTCGACGTTGAAGATGTGGGAGGGATTGCTCCATGTGGTCTGTGTGTTGGATACAGTTAATATAAGGTGGGTCGACGTTGAAGATGTGGGAGGAAGTGGTTATGAACCAGTTTTTTGTGCTTAAAAAAGGGTGTCAAGATGGTTGTAGAATATGAGGTTGGCAATGGCCACATATTGAAGTGATGCCATTCTGTAGTACAATTCATAGTCCATGGCAGCCAGACCCCTTGCATTGCAACCCCTATTGTGGGGGAGCAGTGCCATTTGGTTACTTTTGCCTTCCCATAACACGCATGCAATCTGCCAGCCCAGTCTTTTAAAAAGAGACAACGGAGCAAATAAGGAATATTGTTGAAAGAAATAGAAGCAGCATGGAAGAAAAGCATTCTTGGATATAGCTATGGGCCTCGCTAAGCACAACAGGGCATGTACCAGAAATCCACTGAGTTTGAAAAGGGATATACTTTCATACTTGGGTTATGTGTATACATAACAGATCTAGCATGGTCAATTTGAATACCTAAATAACGGAATGAGTCCAACTACCAATAAGTCCTGTAAATGGAAATGCACCAGAAGGTTTGTGGAAAAACACCAGGTTTATCCCAATTAATTTGTTGGCCTGCCATGTTATGAAATGTATTAATAACGTCATGCATGGGAACAATATTATTGATTGGGTCCTTCCCTCCATTATGCGAGTGATGGCACTTGGGGTTGGGTGCCATTACCCACTCTGTTACCTCTGGCCTGCAGGAGGTAAAGGGACAATCTTTCAGTCACCACAGTCCTTCACCAGCCTTAATGCACACCATGCCAGACCCTTCCAGCTGCCCACCCTGTGGCCACGAGTCAGACATGAAGTGTGAGAACTCCAGTGAACAATGGAGAGGTAGAATAACTGTTTAGTCCAATGCCCCCACCACCCCAGTCTAAAATATCCCCATTGGAAAATTAAAACACTTAATCAGTTTACATGGAATAGAAGGCATACTAAAAAAACCTGTGGTCAGCAGCCCGCCCCAAGCCCTAACCTCTTCTGTGTTAATACTAGAACAGCCCCTGTTAACCCCTTGCAGTCGGGGTTAGAGACCCGTGCCATCAGACAAAACTCAATTGTTTCTTCTGTTGAGAGCATAGCCCTTTGCAGCCTAAGTCCTTCCCCCATAGGTTTCAGTAATCTTAAATAATCAAAGACACCTTTATTTGCATAGCCTACGACCCACATCTTCAGCCCAGACTATCCTGGTGATAAACCTGCCGAGCCCTTATTATCCTGGCAACAAACATTCAACAAACATTTTGCAGACCCTCGGAGCGCGGTGAGTTTGTGCCCTGTAGAAACACCCACCTGGTGTTTGGTTTTCGCCCTGTAACCTGTGGGCCCGTGCCCAGGAGCAGGCCCTTGCATCCCCTCCCTCCTCGCACCCCTCCCTGGTTCCCCAGCCCACCAGCCTCCCGACCCTCCCTCCCTCCCATTGGTGCATCCAGCTTCCACGCCGAGTCTACTGACTCACGAGGCCCCCACCGGCTCCTTTGCAGACCCTCGGAGCGCGGTGAGTGTGTGCCCTGTAGAAACACCCACCTTGTGTTTGGTTTTCGCCCTGTAACCTGTGGGCCCGTGCCCAGGAGCAGGCCCTTGCATCCCCTCCCTCCCCGCACACCTTCCTGGTTCCCCAGCCCGCCCACCTCCCGACCCGCCCGCCCTCCCTCCCATTGGTGCATCCAGCTTCCACGCCGAGTCTACTGACTCGCGAGGCCCCCACCGGCTCCTTTGCAGACCCTTGTAGCGCAGTGAGTGTGTGCCCTGTAGAAACACCCACCTGGTGTTTGGGTTTCGCCCTGTAACCTGTGGACCCGTGCCCAGGAGCAGGCCCTTGCATCCCCTCCCCCCCCACACCCCTTCCTGGTTCCCCAGCCCGCCCGCCTCCCGACCCGACCTCCATCCCTCCCATTGGTGCATCCGGCTTCCACGCCGAGTCTACGACTCGCGAGGCCCCCACCGGCTCCTTTGCAGATCCTCGGAGCACGGTGAGTGTGTGCCCTGTAGAAACACCCACCTGGTGTTTGGTTTTCGCCCTGTAACCTGTGGGCCCGTGCCCAGGAGCAGGTCCTTGCATCCGCTCCCTCCCCGCACCCCTTCCTGGTTCCCCAGAACGCCCGCCTCCCGACCCGCCCTCCCTCCCTTCCATTGGTGCATCCAGCTTCCACGCCAAGTCTACCGACTCGCGAGGCCCCCACCGGCTCCTTTGCAGACCCTCGGGGCGCGGTGAGTGTGTGCCCTGTAGAAATACCCACCTGGTGTTTGGTTTTCGCCCTGTAACCTGTGGGCCCGTGCCCAGGAGCAGGCCCTTGCATCCCCTCGCTCCCCGCACCCCTTCCTGGTTCCCCAGCCCGCCCTCCCTCCGTCCCTCCTATTGGTGCACCCACACTTCATCACCGGTCAGCCGTTCCCAAATTGCATTGATAGGCCTCTCTCCCACTATACAGGTGTCTCAAACTTAGCAGGGCCGCCATGCCCAAATTGCATTGTCTGTCCTCCGAACTGCATTGATAGGCCTCTCTCCCACTATACAGGTGTTTCAAACTTAGCAGGGCCGCCGTGCCCAAATTGCATTGTCTGTCCTCCAAACTACATTGATAGCAGGGCCGCCATGCCCAAACTGCACTGTCTGTTCTCCAAACTGCATCGATAGGCCTCTCTCCCACTATACAGGTGTCTCAAACTTAGCAGGGCCGCTGTGCCCAAATTGCATTGTCTGTTCTCCAAACTGCATTGATAGGCTTCTCCCCCACTATACAGGTGTCTCAAACTTAGCAGGGCCGCCATGCCCAAATTGCATTGTCTGTTCTCCAAACTGCATTGATAGGCCTCTCTCCAACTATACAGGTGTCTCAAACTTAGCAGGGCCGCCGTCCCCAAATTGCATTGTCTGTTCCCCAAACTGCATTGATAGGCCTTTCTCCCACTGTACGGGTCTATCAAGTTCAGCTGGGGTTCGGTCTCCGAATTGCATGGTGTGACGCGCAGATTGCATTGGTGGGCCTCTCTCCCACTATACAGGTCTCTCGTGTAGTAGGGTTCCGTCTCCATATTACATTGTATCATACTCGGACTGCATTAATAGACCTGTCTCTCAAGCCTAGCAGGGCTTCGATGCCCTGACTACATCAGGGAAGTAAGCCCTAGCTGCGCCCCTCAAAGTCCTTCCAGGGCCAGCGCGTGCCCCCCCCTAAACATACATGGCTAGCTCACCTCAGTGAACCATGCTCAGGGAGAAGGAGACTAAAGAGAGCCACTGTTAAAACCCAATTATAGAACTATACAACCCTTAACTCCACCCTTATACCCCGACCGAGACAACAACTAAACAAATAGCCAACACTATCAGCTGAAAATACGACCCACAAACAAAGACTAAAACCGGTAGCGGACAACATCCACACCAAGTACTAATAAGACTAAAACAACTCGGAATCGTACAATGCCGCGCAAACGACCTACCCAGAGGGAAAGAAGAGAAGAAAGAACAAACACTCGAAACTGCAACTAAGAACCACAACAACAGAACACACCCCCACAGACAGGTTCAAAAATCGGACCAACACTGAAAGAAGAGACAAATCCCTCTACCTAACTCCATACCTCGCTGAGACCTGCTCACCAGATCGAACCAACGCAAAGCCAAAACCAACTACATTAAACAACCCAACAAAATCACGAAGAAGAAGGATGAACCCCACCAGATACAACAAGCACACAACTGAAGCAATAACACCATACATCACCAAAGCAAGAAGAACCCACAACCACAACCCCTGGAAGACGAACCAGATGAAAACAAAAACCCTAGACTAAACCTAGACGAACTATTCGAGGACGCCGACAACCTGAAACCTGCTCCTGAACAAGATCAGAAAACGACCCTAACAAAAAAAGCCAAACCAAACCACACCTCTAAACTCCACTGCAATCTAATAAATGCAAGATCCATGTCAAAACACTCTACAGAGATCTTCGACCTACTCGACGACAATGGCATTGACATCCTCTTCATCACAGAAACTTGGCTGGACGACAACTACAAAATCACACTCCAAAGCTGCCTTCGAGCAAACTTTAAATGCCTTCAAATAAACAGGAAAAACAAAAAAGGAGGAGGCCTCATAATAGCATTTAAAGAACAGCTAAAAATAAGAACAGACAAACACTCAACATCCTCAACTGCGAGTCCATGGTCATACACCTAACAGCTAGCCCAAAAACCAACATCACATTCATCCTGGTGTACAGATCCCCAATTTATGATGCATCCTTCGTCGACAACTTCATAGAAGCCATAACCAACATAGCCATCAACCACAAACACCTAATCATACCGGGGGACTTCAACATCTGGTTCGAAGACAGGCATGCCAACTCCCAAAACTCACTGATTGAACAACTCGCCACCATGAAACTACGACAACTAGTAAAAGGGGTAACTCACTCAGCAGGACACAACCTGGACGCAATTTTCGCCGAGGAAAAACTCATCACCATGGCACCGCCAATACAAATACTGTGGAGCGACCATCTCATCATCCCATTCGTAATCACTCTGCCTACTCAAGTCTGCATCCAACCTCCTAAACTCACAACCACCACCAAAAGAAATTGGAAAGACGTCAAAAAAGGCAACCTATTCGAAGAACTGGAGTTAACCAAGCCCTCAACAACAGAACTAGACCTAGCTGACCTAGACGGGAAAGCTGAGATATTACACAAATGGATTGCAGATACAATTAACAAGATGGCCCCAGAAAAACCATTCACACCATCAAAAAAGAGAGCAATGGCAAAATGGTTTACCCCACTACTAAGCACCATGAAAAAAGAAAACAAAAAGATGGAAATGGAATGGAGGAAAGATTACAACCCAGACAAAAAACACTGTTTCAGAGGCAAATTTGCGCATACAAGAAGGACATTCAAAAGGCAAAGAGAAGGCATTATGATGACAGAATCACAAATGCCACCAACTCACAAAAAGAAATGTTCTGCATAATTAAAGAAATGAGAAACCCACCAGGCTGTGACAACACCCCAACACCCTCGGAAAAACTATGAAACAACCTTGCAGACCACTTAAAAAAAAAAATCAATGACATCTGACAAACCATCCAACAGAGGCCAACCAGCAGCGACATACAACCAAACAAACCTAACTCAGAACTGCAGCACAAACTCAATAACTTTCCTGAAATATCAGCAGAGGCATTCGCAATGCTGGTAAAACACAGCAAGAAAGCGGGCTCACCGATGGATCCCTGTCCCCCGGACATCTACAAATCAATCCTCACACAAGGAACGCCAGCAGAATACTTCAGAAACCTTCCAAATCTATCACCAGCAACAGGAACCGTACCAAGGATCTTCAAATCGGCTTACATCAAACCACTTCTGAAAAACACAAGCAGGGACGTAGATGATCTCTCCAACTACAGACCAATCTCCAACATCCCCTACCCGGCCAAACTCCTCGAAACCTACGTATACAAACTAACACAAGAATACGGTGAAGAACACCACCTGCTAGACCCAGCTCAAGTCGGCTTCAGTCCCACAAGAGGTACAGAAACAACACTACTATCCAGCCCTTATTCTGCTCGACCTCTCCGCAGCCTTCGACACAGTTAGCCGTGACACCCTAACCAAAAGACTAGAAGACATAGGCATAACAGACACAGCGCTACGCTGGACTAAATCATTCCTAGCAGACAGAACTGAAACCGTTTGGATCAAACCCACCCCACGAGTCAACGACTGTGGAGTTCCACAAGGATCCTCACTATCACCACTGTACTTCAACATCTACCAAACCCCAGTTATCAGAATCTTCAAGAAACACAACATCAAATGCTACAACTACGCAGACGACACTCAAATCATCTACAAGATCGAAGACACCCAAGCCGATCATTCAAACTTAACCGACTGTCTAAAAGAAGTCTTCAACTGGATGAATGCCGACAACCTGAAAATCAACCCAGGAAAAACAGAAATCATGATCATATCCAAAGACCAAGAGACGGAAACCGCCATCCCGTGGCCAACGGAAATGGGATCTGCACCATCACCATCTAAGGTAGTAAAAAATCTGGGAGTCCTGATGGACAACACCCTAACCTTAGAACCACAAATAAACGCAACAGTCAAGAAATGCTTCTTCCTCCTCCACACGGCAAGAAAAATACTACCTTTCCTCTCCTTCACACACAAAACATTCACTATCGTCAGCCTCATCATGTCAAGTATCGACTATGCAAACAGCCTCTACCTCAGTATACCAGAATACCTACTGAAGAAGCTACAACGGATCCAAAACACAGCAGCCAAACTACTCCTCAAACTATCCAGAAGAGACCACATCACCCCGGCCCTAAAAACACTACACTGGCTCCCAGTAAAACACTGTATCACCTTCAAAACAATGTGCATAACGCACAGGGCAATCTGCGGACAAGGAGCAGAATTCCTACAAAAGAAAATAACAATCTATAAGCCAACGAGACCGCTCAGGTCAACCAACGAAACCCGACTGGAACTAAAACCTTACCTCAAGAAAAAATTCAGAGGCACCGCCTTCTACCACTTAGCCGCGAAAACCTGGAACAACATCCCAAAAGTAATAAGGAACACCAAAGATCACCATATATTCAGAAAATTACTGAATACCTGGCTCTTCAACACCAGAGACTAAAAACCGAAACAACAGTAAGACAAATGACTCAACAGGAAAGGACATTTACAAGCCCCTAGAACCGACAGAAGTACTCTGAGCACTAGTAGGGCTGACGCTGAACACAGGGGTCCACCTGCAAGACCCAGGGAGACGGAGGCAACAACCCCAGCCAATCACTACCATCCCCCACGGCCCGTACAGCTACAACTAGGTACCATGGGGCTGTGGAACGGACGAGATACCACCAATCACCACACAATCTGAAGTATGAACACTAGCAGGTGCGCTGGTCATGTGGGTGGGGGTGAGGAGCATGCAAAGTTACTGAGGGAGCTGACCCAGGGGACAGCTAAATGCTCAAGGGGCCTCGAATGCAAACGGCCACGTACCTTCTGAGGCACAAGGTGCGCAAGCTCCCTGTCGTGTATGATTACACAAATCCAACTGGTCAATCCAGGGTAGAGATACCAACTAGCCAATACCACTAACAATTTCCTTCTCTGCATACACCTCTCAAACTCCAAACCAAACACAACCACAAACCTCCAGCACAACAAACCGCACGAACTTCACTACACTGCAACAACAAAACAAAAACACACATAGACTCGCACATCAGCACACGACGACTACCGGCCGCATACACCACAGGCCCAGCCGACGGAACCACCGGGCTGAGGCTGCCAACAGCACACCACTGCAATCTTGCACTTTTCTAGCCTCCACCCACTAACCCACCACTCCCTCCCTCTTTCAGAGCCGCCAGAGCGCCATGGGACCCCTCCGGTGGTGATAGTGCGCGGTACAAATGTCCTTTAACATTAACAAATATGAGGTCCAAGGACAACTGAAATACATATGAAAGGAGCTGTGCTTTAAGAACACCATGAGCTGCTAGCCATATCAGCACAAGCCTGCTAACATGGGCTCCCACTATCACAGCATCATGGACTCTGTAACCTGGCTTGATCAGGAACCACTAGTGTTGCATATGCATGTGGAAGACTACAACCTCGAGAAGCAGGAGCTCATAAAGCAGTGATCCTAACCTGGGGGCACATAGGCATGCCCTGTTTGTGCTCTGAGTGCAAGCTTTTGCCAAGTGGCTCCATCAGTGGACCACATCAAAACAAATCCAAGATGCGGACTGGGTTTGCTAAAAGCTCAGTCCACGGACCTGTGCTACCATACCATAGGTAAACCAGTACACACATAAAAAAATACGCAAAATAGAAGTTCCTTAGTGAGCCAACCAATCGGGGACTTCATTTTCAGCAGACCCACAGCTGAATAAAATCATGCAGTTAACTGATCAAATGCCACTCCAGACGGCCATAAAAGCGGGCCGAAAGGTGCAAATGGCATGTGAATTAGGAGTGGTAGTTGGGATATGCATGGCTGGGAGTATCAGTGCTTTGAGGAGGAAAGAAGAAGGTGAGAGAGGAGAAGAGTAGGCGTAAAGCGAGAATCCCAGGGAGGAGAAGAGAAGGAAAAGGGAACAATGGAAAGAGGAGGAAATGAAATGGTGTCAGAGAAAATAAGGGGAGCAAAGGGAGTGAGGAGCATTGTAATGGAGAGAGGAGTGGGATCACTTTCCAGAAAGGGGAGAAGAGGAGCTGAAAAGCAGAACAGAAAAAGGAGAGGAAAGTTAACGGATAAAGAGAAGGGGCAAGGAGCAATGCAACATAAAGGAAAGGGGAAGAGTAGAAAACAATAGAGGAAGGTGGGATGAAAGATGGTAAAAGTGAAGGCGACAAACGATGAGTAGAGTATCATTAAGAGGGACGAGAACAAGAAATAAGAAGTTGTGAGGAACAGGGGGAGAAAGTAGTGGATTTGCCATGAGGAAATTAAGGAGAAAGTAGTGGATTTGCCATGAAGAAATGAAGCTGGGTGGTTTAGAGCATAAAGAATTGTCAAGGGCGAAGGAGACGGATTGAAACAATGAGAGGAGGGACATGATAGTTGGCGTTTCTCCACAATTGGTGAAACCGCCGTTCTGCCACTTTTTCACAGTGTTTTTTAGGGGGTGGGCCAGGTTAGGCTGCATTCCCACCATAAAAAACACAGCAATAAATGTGGAAAAAAACGCAAATGCGAGTATATGTCCCTGACCCATCCAAAAAGTGTTTGAACACAACTCCTCTAGCTAGCATGATCTTGCTAGGAGCTTTAATGCACGTATTTGACTTTGCGTCACAGTGATGCGGATGCAAAGTAGACAATCAAATTCCTTGACAGAGAGACAAAGCAACCAGGTATTAAGTGGAGGGCACTTAAAACCCATGCACTGTGTGCGACTTGTTGTTTAGCACCAGGAAGGCAGACACTAATAATGAAAGGAAGTGGTAGATTTACTGTATCTTGTTAAAACCTTGCTCAGATACCCAGTGCATCCTGAGCCACAGTTTTTGGTATCTTAATTTAGATATTTGAAAAATAACAGCTGACTATGAATTGTCTGTCAATTCCAGTCTGTGACACCACAAGTGAGGTCTCTAAAATACATAGAGAAAGAGGAACTACATTTCTCGCCTCTCCATTTTATTGCCATTGTTTTGCTCTACTTTAAGAGGAGTTTGTGGAGCATTGCCATGTGTATGCTACATCTCGGTAGGTACACTACTCCTTCGTCGCGTCCTGTACTTATTCAGTTGCCTGATTGTCAAGGAGGTTATGTTAATCCAGTCACCTATTCAGAATCTTTGAAATGCCATTCAAGGGAATCGGTGCATTATACAATAAAACAATATAACAGCCACTATGGGTACTCCACAACCACATTGGAACCCAGGAATAAGTTAGTCGGTGAGATTAATATTTGCATCGTGCTAATATTACCACCAATCATCCGATGAAATACAACACAAGGTGCCTTCGCTAGTTTCCATCCCCAGGCGGGATGCTTTCCCCCCATAACCGCCCATTCCATGACAGTGTAAATGGCCAGATCCACAGCCCTACCGGTGACCCCGATAAGCCAGTGACCGTTAATGCTCATAACGAACGATGTGGTCAGTGCCCCAGAAGCTACAGTGCAGCAATGAGTGGAACTGAGCAGGAGCAATGGTCTGTGTATGCAGGTCATTGTACACAAGGCCTTTCTAACGCACTATAATCTTGCACAGGTAGGAAAGACCTGGGAAAGTTGGTGCTGCATCTCCCTCTGACATGGACATTCTCCCACACATATGTATTGTTTGAAAAACCAAGATGGTAGTGCCAGAGAGCAGCAAGTGGCAGGAGACCCGCTTTAAGATAGGGGGCCTCCAATCCCAAACACCACACTTTAACTGTACACAGGTGAACCATCGTAGTAGGAAAGCCTTTCCCAGGGGCAAGCTGGTAGAAACATATGATAGAAAACTCTACCTATGCGTTAGAGCGAACCATTCCTATGTCCCAAACACACGTTACTCATGCCTGAACCCAGTACACTAGAAGGCCTCTCACAGGCAGGATGTAAGGACTGTAAACGGCCAAGAGTAGAGGCGTGGGTGTTTGAGGAAGGTGCTTGTTTGAGGAAGGTGCTTGTTTGGATGCAGCCAGATAGGAGAACAGAAGGAGACAAAATGCCCCACAGATTCCTGCAAGCAAGGACTTTCTTAGAGATTTTACTGGCTATTTGCTAGTGACCAGACTCCTCCCTGCCTTTGATTCCTTGCACTGTGGCACACCACTGACCCACTCTATCCTCCACAATGCCTCGCCACATGCTTGTACCTCTACCCACCTCAGTTGCACTCCCTTTGTGTACACAGGGTCACCTTGCTTCCTCTTATTGGCTTTCTGGGGCCCGGTCTAATCAATTCTTTGACATCATCTCCTTGTTCCTCCAACGATCACCTTCTTTTTACTCACTCCAAGCATTTCTTCAATGTTGCACCTCTTGTACAAAGTTCACTCCCCAAGCTCCTTCTATTAAAATATGTTCTGCCACTCCTATTCTGTCGTCTTCGTCCCAGTCTGCTTATTCTTCTCTCTACTCCACAACACTCTTCCTAAACGTTTCCTCTCTTCTGATGTTCCTCCGCTCCTCCATCACATGAGTGTTCCCACCGCCCCTTCTTCT
Organism: Ambystoma mexicanum; assembly: GCF_040938575.1. Classification (NCBI taxonomy): domain Eukaryota; kingdom Metazoa; phylum Chordata; class Amphibia; order Caudata; family Ambystomatidae; genus Ambystoma; species Ambystoma mexicanum. Next base: position 170,191,653 of record NC_090924.1, on the reverse strand, counting down.
GTCCTCCTCTCCTCTTTACTCTCGAGCCTCCTCTCTCTCTGTTTCAGTCTCCGCTCTCCAACTTGACCCAAACACGCTTGGCTTCCAACCCATTATACTAACACCGCTGCCTTCCTGGTGCTGCTTTTTATACTACCATGGTCCCACCCACTGGAATGGACTTTGCCCGAGGGTATGCACAAGTGAGTGATTATAAGTGTGGCTGTGATTGGGTACTACTCAATTGGATTTTGACTAAGTGGTGTGTTTAATGACATTTCATGGGTCTGCTGCATCATGTGGACAAAGCCTCTAAAAGGTCAATCTGTGATCTTGGATTAGCAGAACTCATGTATGCATGGTTGTGCTTGTGGTAACCTTGACCAGACTCGTTGTGGTAGCAGTGGGCCTCACTGATACACTCACCATGGGGTTGAACATTTCCTACCCTTGCAAATATTTAGGAATACCTCGGTCCTGTTTACAGACAGCCATGCCCCTTGCATATACTGCTATTGCCCAATTATTGACTGTGCATATGTTCCCCTAAAGAGCCAGGGTCCTACGGGCAGTACATGCGGCAATTCCCTATTCTGTGGCCATTGTATTGTGAGGGTAGCCACGGTATCGTCCTGCCATACCCGTCCCAGGCCCGCCATCACAAATGAATTAGTGACTCCTGGCACCCTAGCTATCCTACCACCAACCTTAAGAACCAGGCTGAGGACTTTGTCATACTGCATATGCTGAGTTCTTGTGACAGCTGGATAGTTGGAGAGAGATGCCAACGTGTGATGTTCCCCCTCTTAAACGTATCTGATCAACTTACCTAGGGCCTCATCACAAGTACAGCGGTAAATTGGGCTAATTACCGCTGGGCGCAATTGGCACCGTATCACAACCTAGCAGGAACGCGCCCCCAACACCAACGGTAAAGCTATTAGCGTCTAGTGGTAATTGCGCCATAACAAGGCTTATAACTAATAGCGCTACAGCGGGCAAACCCAGTGAGTTGGAGCTTGTGGTTCTCACAGATGAGGTTGTGGCCAACTGTGAGGAGCTGTACGGAAGCAGGCAAAGGAAGACCAGTGGCCAGCTACGGACAGCAATCTGGAACACCATTGCCCAGAAGGTGTCAGCAGTTGCCAGTGTACCCTATGATGGTGAGGACTGCTGCAAGAGTTGGAATGACTTGACAGTAAGGGTGCGGGGAGTGCTGTCACAACACCGCCGTGAGTCCCTGGTGACAGGAAGAGGCACTGTCAAGCCACGGGACCTCACCACCTAGGAGGAGAATTGCAGCACAGTGCTGGATCTCAAGGGGATAGGGGAAGTTGGCAACATGGAAGCAGGAGCCAGCAGGCAGGAGGTGAGTGAACTCCCCCCCCCAAAAAATGCATGCCCAAATGTGAACCCAGCATAAGAAGCCCCAGTGGACCGGGATACAAGTCAGCAGACCCCAAAGGTCAGCATGCCAACAGGGCAGAGAGACGGGTGACACATCAGCCACCCTCCACAGCAGCCATGTGACATGGCGCCAAGTGCACTCCTGAGTGTCACAGCACCAGGAAGAGCAGGCAAGTGAACCAAATAAATGCCATGAGCACCACACCCCTAGTGGCGCACCCTGTGCCAGCGGGATTAAGTTGCGTGATCGACAATGACACTGTGCAACAGTCACCCCAGCAAGAAGCTGTCCCAATAGGCCTGCCCATGAGGGCATTGCAGATAAGCCATAGGGAAGTACATGTCCTACACACAGACATGTGCCCAGTCTGCCAATCACTGTGCACCACAGTAAAACCCTGCTGGCAGCACAGCATTGCCCCATAGAGTTATGACAGTGCAATTGAACGAGCCACCCCCCATGTGACTGCCACCCAGCGAGGGGATGTGTGGCCATGAATGTCCACAAACATGCATGTCAGACATAAGCCAGCCCAGCATGGACACACTGCCCTATCCAAACACAGGCCAATGTCCAACAGGCCATGGGTCTCACACCCATCGCCACAAGCAGCCCCATGACGATGGGCCCACATGCATCCTCCCATGACCAACCTTGCCCATTTGCCCACATGTGTGGGATCACAGTCTGTACTATAGCAATTGTGTCTTGAATACCTACACACGTGGGTGAATCATACCTGATGCCATTTCCTATGTCCCCTACAGGTACTCACGCATTGCCAGAGGCCTCGGAGGGGGAGGTTGCAAGCCCATCATGGAGTGGCTCTTCAAGGACCTCAAGTTCTGCCACCACCACCCCACTAAGGCACACCCAATCCTCGCCTAGGCACATGGACCGCCAGGTAACGCCTGCAGCCAGCAACGCCAAGCTTGCTGGTGGCACCGCAGGACCTGCGCCAACACCAGCAGCCACCAGGAGCAGTGCAGGCCATGCTGCACTCACACCTGCAGCCGTATGCATGGACACAGAGCCAACACCTGCTGCCAGTGCCACTGAGGAGCCACAGTGGGACACCAGCCTAGAGTCTTCACCTGCAGAAGGCCTGCACTCCCCAGGAAGTCCCCCCCATGCCGCCAGTGCATAGCGACACCAGAGCAGGATGTGGACACTCCATCTGATGGCTCACCTGAATTCAGCCCTGACCCAGTGCAGAGCCCCACACCCAGACTGCATAGTCTGTCACACAGCGTACTCCTGAAAAGGCTGGATGACATAGAGTGGAGACAGCGGGAGATGGAGGAGATTGGGCACACTTACTCTGCACACCTGCAGACCATGAGGGAGAATATCCAGGGGGCCACCCGCAGGGTTGTGCGGCAAATGGTGCAGAACAGGGCAGAGATGAGTGCATGAGTGCGAACACGTTTGCCCTGACACTATATGCACAACGTGTCAGAGAAATTATGCAGGGTGTCTCTGCCCTAGAGGAAGCCATCCGGCAGGGCAATGAGTTGCAAGGGCAGCAGAACCTGATGGCAGGTTGCGTCCCATCCACCCCCACCACTCCCATGAAGGGGTCACAGCAGGGTACGCTGCAACGACAGTTGCAGTGCCTTCTTCGCACAAAGACAGCAGAGGCCAGCCTTAACTGTGAATGACTCTGGGACACTGGCCACAATGAATAGGCATGCTGCTGTGGTGGTGGTGGGAGGGGGGAGGGGCATAGTGTGCTGGGGATTTGGTGGTGGGAGGGTGGAGGAGGGATGGTGTGTGGGGAGTTGGTGGTCGGAGGGGGAGGGGGGATGGTGTGCTGGGGAGTTGTTGGTGGGAGGGGGAGGGAGGGATAGTTGGGGCACTTTATTCTATAAAAACCGTTAAAATGAATCAATGCGAGGACATTCCTGATTGAGTCATTGTCGTGTTTATTGATTAGGTTGGTGTCACACAGTGGTGCTGGCCTTGTGCCATGTGAAAGTTTCAAAAGAAATTGTCAATAAGTCCCTGACGTGCAATTCTCCCATCACTCACGTCATTCCAGGCAATGTGTGCATTTGCCCATGCCAAAGGCACTGCTTCCTCACCCTCTGGGGTGGCATGTCCACATCAGGGGGTAACAGAACATTTCTCCTCAGGCAGATTATTGTGCAACATGGCACACAAAAGCACAATTTTGCCAACTTTCTCTGGAGCATACATCGGGGCTCTAACGGTATGGTCGAGGCAGCGGAAAGGTACTTTCAGGAGGCCAAAGGTACGCTCGATGCACGCACGGGTCCTACTATGAGCGTGGTTGTAGGCATCCTCTTGCAGAGTTTTTGGATCACGCACAGGGGTCATTATCCAGGGCAGCTGTGGGTATCTGAGTCACCTGCATGGGTGGAGGCACATGCATTAGTCATGGTGTAAGGTGTGGGAGTGGACTTACACAAGATCAGGACTGCTTGTGCATGCAGATGGGCCTTCGTTTCAGGGAATGTGTCTATTCCAGGTCTGTGCATGCAGTGTCACTCGTGACATGCATGGTTTGTGGTTTTCATGCACCCTGTTCCCTTGCAGCATGTGTTACGTAAGGTGTATGTCAGTGACATGTGCAGCGGAAATGGTGCCTATCCTGTGGCTGTTTATTTACACTGTGCATGTGCCATGCTGGCTTCCCCAGGGACCCTCTCTGGGCATCTTGTGGCAATGGGTGAGCATTGTGGGCTGGCCACACATGGGTGCATGGCCGTAGCACTGGCAGGGATGTTGTTCTGCGTGGCAATGTGTCACTTTGACTGCATTGCTTTGGGGGGTGCGTGTTGCATTGTGGTACCTGTAGTCATGTTGGTGTATTTGATTGCTACTGTATGTGTACTGCTGCTTCTCCATGCAGATAAGTATGACATGTGCATGCTCAATGGTCTGTACTGTGACGTTGGTGCGGGAGGTGGTAAAGTGCAGACATTTCCTTGTCATGCCATCCTCTGTGTGGTCATTTGCACTCCCCTCACCCTTTGGGCATGTGACCCGCAGCACATGTGTTCTAGCTTTTCTACTCACCCACAATCCAGGTCGGTTGTCCAACTGGCTGTCAGTGAGGGTCCAAGGTGAGGGCCTGACCCAGGGGATTTGGGCATGCCTTGCTTGGGCTTTCCTCCTCCTCCTGCCCCCCCCATACTCCCTGTGCCCTGGCCTGGTTGTCCGGTCTCTCTACTTTCAAGCGCAACATGAGCAGCTGCCTGTCCCAGCTCACAGTGGCTACTGGCAGCATGGTGTTGGAAACAGTGTTTGGGGTAGGGGTGTGCCTTATAGTAGCCCTCTGGGTTGTATTGGGATGACCCTTGGCTTAATTTCAGGCACATGTGTTCATTTACCTCCAGCTTGTGACTGGAGGGAACTGCGCCGTGTTTTCTGTGGTATTAGTGCTGCAATGGACTTGTGATGCGGCTGTGTTCGCGCCTCGCGTGACCGGTTGAAATAGCGCTAGCTGCAATTGCGCTGGCTGTAATAGTGCCGGATGATTTTTCAGTTGGTTGTATTTGTGCCGGCTTATGATACGGTGGAGTGCTATTGTTGCTGCTAATTCCGTTACCGCCACTTTTAAGGGTTACCACTGGACTTGTGCTGAGGACCCAGTGTTCCTACATTGTACAATAAAGACGTTTTAATTGTGTACACAAGCCTCTGTGGATTCATTCCAGGTTGCCTGCTTAGATGACATTAGTAGCTGGAAAGTGCTGCAAAGTAAACAATACCACTCAGTGGGTGAGAGATGTAAAACATTAGCCAAAATGAGTTCCCTTTAGACTCTCCACCCTAAAGCTGTTGTTTAGATGAATTTCTGAACTCTGACCTGGTGGGCATAGGTTCAGAAGCGAGTTACAGTACGTTATTAATCGTAAATCAACCCACAGTAAAAAGAGAAACAATGTTCTAGCTGTCCCTATTGGAAGAACACCCTGTCCCTGATAGGAGTGCCTGGCCCTAGGTAGCGTATGGTGTAGCGCCTATCTAACAGGGATAACTAAAAGAGTTTGTCCCTTATCGCTAACAATTGTGGCATACAATTCCAGTAAAACACATCAAGAACACATCCGATCAGCTGTTGGCCAATCGACAAAACTGGTTATTGTATACTGCCAAGAACAGCTCAAAATGCTAGTGCAGCAGCTTGTCACTTGGAGAGTTATCTAGTTCCAATTTATTACACCCTTAGGTATTAGAATCACCAAGTGCGGTTGTTGTATTCAACAAATGAAACTAGTAAAAAAGTCTTGTATATGACAAGCATTTTAAAAGGCTCACTCTGCGTGAGTGTGAACAGTATTTTACTTTCTTATGTCCCTGTGTTAATATTAGGGTTAACAGGAATGTCATGAGAGCCCTCATGACACAGAGTGGTTGACCAGTTTTGATGGCAGGACAAGTTGGGCCATCTTCTTCAGGACCGTAGTTGTAGTCAGAAATGAATTCAGATTCCAGCGTGCCTGTACATTAGACACTATGGGTGAACACCTTCATCCCCAGTGATGCTGTAGTAATTTCTGACTACAACTACTGTCCTGAAGAAGATGGCATAACTTGTCCTGCCATCGAAACCGGTCGACCACTCGGGTCACATAAATGGGAATCTTTACTAACGCTCACCCCTCCCAGACCAAGGACAGGGGGAATTAATCCACCCCTGGATGAGTCTCATGTTCAGGTCGGTTAAACATTCTGGACAACCCATCAGCATTGCTATGTTGGACACCTGGCCTATGGTCAATAGTGAAGTCAAAGGCTTGAAGGCTTATGGACCACCTGAGAAACTTTGGATTCTCTCCCTTCATGTTCATTAGCCACTTTAAGGGCTTATGGCCAGTTTGCACAGTGAAGTGGGTCCCACAGATGTAGGGCATCAGCTTCCTTAGGGCCCACACAACAGAGAAACATTCTTTCTCTACTGCGGACCATCTGAGCTCTCTGTCCTTAAGCTGGTGACTAATGAAGCCAATAGGGTGTCTTTACCCTTCTCATCTACTTGTAATAGTACATCTCTTATCCCAGTGTCAGAGGCATCTGTCTGCACAATAAAAGGAGTTTGGTATTCAGAGGCACTTAGAACAGAGGCCTGGCACAAAGAGTCTTTTAAGCATTGAAGGCCTTCCCACACTCTTGAGACCAAGTTACCTTCTTGGGTTTCTTAGGAGTTCTGAGAGCAGTCCGAGGGACAGTTATGATGCCATAGTCTGCCATGACATTCCTGTATTACCCAATGAGTCCTAAAAAGGCTCTCACTTGGGTTTGTGTCGTGGGGTAGGCCAGTCTTGTACTGCTTGTACTTTACTGGGTAGAGGCTGTATCCTCCCTCCAGCTACTTCATGCCCAAGGTAGACCACTGAACCTTGTCCAATCTGGCACTTACTTGCCTTTATGGTAAGGTGGGCCTTGTGAAGAGCCTGCAACACAATCCTAAAGTGTTTCACATGATCCTCCCAGGTGACACTGAAAACTGCTATATCTGGAAGCACACCATCTATTAGGAGCTAGACAATCTGGCTTCCGTCCCTAACATGGGACTGAGACTGCACTCATTGACCTTAAGACCCAAGTCGATGAGCTCAGAAACAACGGTAAAGCCGCCCTACTCCACCTCTTCGACCTCTCGGCTGCATTCGACCTGGTCGACCATACTATCCTATGCACCCACCTTAACACAGCCGCTCACTTCTCCAATGATGCTATTACCTGGATTAGATCCTTCCTAAATGGCAGAACCATGAGGGTTTTCTCGCTCATAGCAGCGGCAGACCCTATACCTATCACCTGCGGCGTGCCACAGGGCTCTTGTGTCTCGCCCACATTGTACACAACATTTTTACCAAGCCCCTCTTCGATGATCTGGATCATCTCGGTATCACCTATACTTATTATGCAGATGATACCCAGATCCTCCTTCCGCTTTCTGGGGATTATGAAAAGGATTTGGCCTTGGTGAACAAAGTGTACATCATCATCCAGGCATGGATGGCTATACACGCACTATGCCTGAATGATGATAAAACTGAACTCATCATCCTGGGCACCACCTCTAGCCTAAAGAAACTAGGTCCTGCATATTCCTCATTTATGATCAATGGTAACAGTATCAAAGTGAGACAAGAGGTAAAAATGCTGGACTTTTACCTGGACTCAAACCTCACATTTACTAAACAGATTAACTCCTTAGCATCCTGCATGGCTTACACGTGTAAACTGATCCGCACAGCTAAGCCATTTCTCTCCGACTTCAGCTGCATGACCCTTGCCAGAGCCCTCATCTTGTCTCGCCTGGACTATTGTAATGCCCTTTATCTAGGGTCTACCAAAGCTATTACCAGAAAAATACAAACCCTACAAAATAATGCCCTTAGAGCGGCATTAGGCATCTCCAGAAGAGACCAAATCTCTGCGTGCAGCCGTCAGAATAATTGGCTCCCAATCAATTACAAAATTCTCTATATACACTCTATCACTTACTCATAAATCTCTTAACAACGCTGCTCCCATCTATCTGGTCGACAGATTCTACAGCCAGACTTCCCTGAGACCCACCAGAACTGCCTACAAAGATTGCCTTTCTATTCCTAACTTTAAACGCTCCACAATAGGTGGCAACAGCTTCCCGGTGAAAGCAGCCAAACTGTGGAACTCCCTACCGCCCACCCTGAGATTGGACCTTCCCTACAAAAACTTCCAGACTAACGCTATCCTATGGTTGAAAGTGAAGGATCATTAAACGCAACAAGCAGCCAGGCTGTACCGTGAGGAGCACAGCCCCTCTACCCCACTCTTTATTTGTACATACTTTATCTCACTTGCACCTGTATATACTTCCAATGCCAGTAAGCGGTTTGCTTGCTCCTGTACTTTGTTTCTATATATAATTTACGTATACTTGTATGTATGTATATAATTACGCTGTTGTAACTAAGCTTCGCATATACATGTAACTGTTGCGCCCTGTTACCTGAGGGTATGCTCGCGCATTATAAAGAATAAAACAAACAAACAAACATCCAGATATGCAAGACAGAATTTATCCAACCCATTAAAGATATGATTCACAAGCCTCTGGAAAGTGACAGGTGCATTCTTCAGCCCAAAAGGCATTACCCTGAGCTGGTAAAGACCCTCTGGTGTTGAGAAAGCTGTCTTCTCCTTGGCATGTCCTGAAAGAGCTATTTGCAAGTAGCCTGCAGTGAGGTCAAATGTGCTGAGGTATTTGGAAGCACCCAAAGTATCCACCAGATCATCTGTTCTTGGCAAGGTGTGCGCATCTATCTTGGTGACAGCATTCATAGTCATGTAATCCACACAGAACCTCAACTCAGAGGTACCTGCCGTTGGAACCAAAACCACTGGGTTGGACCAAGGACTACCAGAGGGTTCAATCACCCGAAGATCAAACATTTTGTTGACTGCTGTCTTAATGTAAGACCTTACTTTGTCTGACATTCTGTATCCCCTACTTTTAGTAGGTACACTATCTCCTCTGTCAATGTCATGTTTGCACCAAGGTGTCAAACCAGGAGCTTGTGAGAACAAGGGGGAAAACTGCCCCAGCAAACCTTTCACCTCTTCTTGTTGAACAGAAGTCAGGTGAGGGGCCACTTTGACACCCTCAATTGAGCTATCCGAAGGACTGCTCTGGAACAGGTCAGGGAGAGGTTCTGACTCCTTCTCCTCAAAATCTGAAGCCAACAGCAGTGCAGCTATTTCAACTCTTTGGGTGAAAGCCTTCAGTCTATTTACATGGAACACTTTTGGAGCTTGTCTAGCCCTTCCAAGGACCACTAAATAGTTGATCTCTCCCAATGACTCCACCACAGTGTTAGGGCCTGACCATTTGTTCTGTAAAGCTCTAGGCATTATAGGATTCATGATCAGGACTTGCTGACTTGGTGTGAAGTTGGTGAGGACAGCTTTCTGGTCATACCAATATTTCACTAGTGCTTGCCCTTCTGTCATGCTTTCAGACTCACCCAATCAAGACCATGTGATATGCAGGCGGCGGAGAGAAACATGGACCCCTCCCGCGTTCACCTCTGCTTGATCGTTAGAGGGACGCTGCGCTCTGAGGCATCCCTGGCGTCGCTTTCCACGCCTGCAGTGGGGATTGCCTTGGAGACTGCAGGTGCGGAGGAGATCGCCGCTCCATACTGCGGTCCTCCGCTCGACGCGGATTGTCACGAAGAAGGGGTCATGTGACATGGCTTCCAGGAAACAGGCACCAGATGAACAAGTGGATCACGTGACCAGGAAATCGTCCCTGATTGGCCAACGAACCAGGAAGACTGCAATAAAAGGGGCTTGGCCTTTGCACACATTGCTTCTCAGCTGATCTCTCAGCGTTTAGCGATTTCCTGCGTTTCTGAACTTCATGCTTATCGAATTCTTGGATTTTGGACTTCGTTTTTCTTCTGGATTGCCCTCAATTTTGACGCTTGGATTTTTCTGACTTGTATACCTGGATTATCTGAACTTTGAACTGTTTCTTGGATTGTTTATGGATTGACCTTTGGATTTGGCGCTTGGTAACCCTTCAGCTCCCTTTTGTCTGAACTCTTGGAACTCTGTCAATTACTGTGTACCTTCAATCAAACCCTCTCCTCTCCCTTCAGATCCCGTGGTCCCATCCTCTCCTCTGCCTCACTCATCTGACCCTTGGGGAATAATATAGTCAGGTTCAAGGCACTGATCATTCACCTCAAGGGTAGGTCTTTCTTGTTATTTGTTTATGCTTGTTGTAAATACCGTGTAGCCATTAGCTAACCTGGTATTTTCTTTGCAGCCACCCGGGACCTGGTGTTTTCTGTTTACCCCCCACCTGTGGCTCCAATAACCGGTCAGCGAGTATTTTGCCCCTCTATGACTGGTGCTTGGGGACGGAGGTATACTAATCCACGTGGCCCTCAGGATTTGACACCTGCCTTCAGGTTCTCACTAGCGAGACCAATCAGGAGTACCATCCTTTTTCTGAGTCCCAGCACATAGCCTACTACATTGGTAGTGACGGGGGTAGTGGGCATCTCCCACCCCTCCTTGAATTTTGCCAAGGGTCCCCTCACATAGTGACCAACCTGAAGTTCAAAGGGGCAGAAGCCAACACCCTCATAGGGTACATCTCTGTGGGCAAACAGTAAGCATGGTAGTAGAAGATCCAATTTTTTTCTTTGGGGCTCCAATCATGCTTTTAAGGGTTCTTTTAAACTGCTCAACTAGACCATTGGTTCATGGGTGGTATGCAGATGAAAACCTATAGGTGATACCACATTCCTTCCACATGGCCTGCATATACTTTGACATACATTTGCTGCCCCTATCAGACACAACTTCCTTAGGGAAGCCAACCCTAGTAAATATTCCAAGTAAAGCTTTTGCAACTGACTTGGCAGTCACAGTCTTTAATGGGATGGGCTCAGGATACCTGGTGGTATGGTCCACCAGCACCAGGATAAACCTATTGCCTGAGGATGTTTGGGGGTCAAGGGGACCAACAATGTCGATCCCTATCCTCTAAAATGGTACCCCCACAACTGGGAGTGGTACTAATGGAGCTTGGCTTGTTGTGCCACTTTATCCAGATAACCGGCATGTGGCACAACTCCTGCAGAGACTTTATACTTGCACCCCCATCTTGGGCCAGTAGAAGTGCATGGAAAACTTGATGCCAAGGTAACCAGTAAGGATAACTTCATGAGCCAACTGCAAGAGGAAGGGTCTTACAACAAGGGGAACCACCAACCTCTTATGGTCTCCTTCTGTAGACTCTGTAGGCTCACTATACCATCCCCTATGCTTCCCAGGAGGTTCACCCTCAAGCTGGGAGCAGGCCTATCTCCTTAGGCCTTCCAAAGATGGGCACCCATGTTGGGCCTTACTGAACTCAACCCTATTAGGACCACCTTCTTCTAACAAATTCTCTAGTTCAGGATGAGTCATGGGGATTGAGGATTTCAGGCAACACCTCTTCCTCGTCTGGTTCAGGTGGTTGACCAACTACCTCCAGCTCAGTGGTAGGTGAGGTGAGCTAGGGGGAATATTTTCTTTCCCTCTTCTGTTTTTTCTGACTTCTTTATCCTTGGGTTTCCCCTTCGGCTTAGGCTGGGCATTGGTCTGGGCCAATGTAGCCCTTGTTTGTGACCTTGTGCATGGTCTCTCTGCTGTGTCACCCACAAGACCTAAAGCTCGGAGATCATCCCCCAGCAGGACCCTTCCTGGGACATCTCTCTGAATGCTCACTGGAATTCTGACTACTGTACCATTTATAGTAAGATTTACAGGCATAACTGGGAACTTGAGAGGTGGGCTATCAGCCAATTTAGTGGGCAACAGAGGAGATATGGCAACTTCCTCTGGGTCTACCAAGGTAGAATCCACTATAGTTCTGCTGCACTCAATATCCCTAAGGGCAGGGGTATCAACCCCATTGATCAGCACACCGTCCTTAAAATAGTGCTTGGTATTATCAGGAATTCTAGCATAAGCTTCTGAGATTTTAGGCTCCCGGGAACCCAGGGAAACTAAAACTACTTCAGAATCTATACCACTGGGGAATGAGTCTGACGAGAAGGATGCCCCTGTGATCTATTCTTCCTCATAAGAGAAGGCCAGATTCGCAGAGGGGACCCCAAGGTTTTGACCTTACATCTGGGGTCCCCCTTCATATGGTCACTTGCTCCACAAGCCACACAAGATTCACTGGGTCTTGGGAGATAGGGAGGCTTATTGTAACCAGAGTTCTGTTTGGAAGGATAACTTCCACTACCTTGTGCATTTTCCTGTGACTTACCCTTAAATTTATTTTTGTGGCTCTTTTGGGAGGAAGATTTGTCAGACCCCCCCACCCTCCTTATCTTTGGACTTTTCCCCCTCCTCCTGCTTACCAGGATGAGTCTTGTCCTTATGAGACACTCTATGTGACACCCACAAATCTGATGCTATGGCCAGCTTCTTATGATCTAACTTCTTCAATCTGCCAAATACTGCGTAAGCTCAGCTGAACAAGATGCAAACATATGTTCAAGTATGACAAGACATATCATACCCTCAAATGTGCAGGCCTTGTAGCCTTCAACCCAGCCAGCCAAGTTCTTTAAAGAATCAGTCACAAATGACACCCAAGTGCTACCTTCTTTCTTTTTGTACCTCTTCAAGTATTGGGAAGGAGTATTCCCAAACTTTAAAATGAGAGTTTGTTTCAACATTGCACAATCTACTCTTTCAGCTTTTGACATCTCCATAATAGCACTGCAGCCAGCAGAATGGGGTAGTCTGCTGAGCAACCATGCGATTTTAGCAGCATTTACAACCTCTTGAACCTCACATGCATACTAGAATGCATTCAGCCAGTACATGATGTCATTCTTCTCATCATACACACTGAGCCGATCTTTAGTTAATCTTGTATGAGAGGAGGACGCAGACCCATGTCCAGATCCCTTTGATCCATTGGAAACCTGAAGCTTGGCCAGTTCCAACTGGTGATCCCTTTCCTTCTGTTTTTCTACCTGCTCTATCTTCAGCTTAGCCATGTGAAATTCAAGCTCCTTCTGATTAAACAGCAGCTCCTGCTTCTTGAATTTCAACATGGCCTCAGCATCAGAGCTGGCAGAGGATTACATCATCACTGTCATCATGGGCGCCATGAATGAGGGCAGTAACAGAACTGTCAATTCTGTAAGTGGAAGCAGCTCCACCTCCTTCTACACTCTCATCAGAAGTTATGGCATTGAATTGCATCTCTTGCCATTCTATAATTTTTGGGATAATTTCCAATGTTGTACCTTGAGCAGGCAAGTCTCTCTCAGTACACATCATTCTCAATGACTTAGAAGCATTTCAGGTTATATTAGTAATTGTTTCGATTATTGTTATTATACTAGATAGGTCTATGGCCTTTACAGTTATCACTACTAAGTCACTATGTGTCCTAGGTAGGGGTAATCTGAAATGCCTACACTAGTGTGCAACAGTGGAGACCTTCAGTCCTATCTCGCCGGTGTACACCAATTGGTTAAGATGGATTTCTGAACTCTGACTTGGTGGGCAGGGGTTCAGAAGGCCAGCCTAGTTCCTTGGAACAGGGTAATCTTCTGGACAAGCCAGACCAATCAAGGTAGCATTAGCGGTGGCCAAGACTAGGTCTCAGGAGGGGTGAGGGTGACTGAAAAACCTCAATAAGCACACAGAGTAAAGGACACTACAAATCACTCCTAGACAGGTGTATCTATATTAACAATATAAGTACATTTATTCAAGGCCTTTGAAGTTCAACACCCAGTAATAATCAACAGTAATACTTTTAAACTAACACAATCCTACTACAATACATATATACAAGACCAAGTGGCCTAACGTGTTAAACGCACAGAATGGGTCCACAACCTTCAAGGGAAGGAAACAGGCAGTGCAAATCATCTTTAGGCAGTTCTGCAGTAATCTCAATCCTAACTGAAGGGCAGTCCAGTCCCTAAGAAGAGGGATGCCTATTGCTCAAATGTACTTGCAAAGCTGGCACACACGTTAGTGCAGATGGGCGATAACGGGTCTCTTGTAGGGTCTGTAGCGACTCAGCAAGGTGGGTGAGGTGATGCAGAATAAGTTTCCAGTATTTGTGGAGGGTCTCCCGAGAGAGCAGAACAGGTTCCAGGAGTTGGGAATAGTTCAATAGCTCAGGCTATCTGTGGAAAGGAGATGGGCCCTCAAGGGCCACTTATGCGTAAAAATGGATGGATGCACTAGGGGCCACCGGTAAAGGATGCAATTACTCACCGACCCTTGGCGCACTCCGGACCAAACTTCGGCAGTCAAGTCCACTTCGGTTGCAGGTTCAAATGCGGCAATTGTGCTGCTCTGTGGCTTTCAGTGATGATTCCGAAATGGGACAGTGGCAATTTCTCCGCTCCTGGTGGATGGATCACGCCAGCTTCACTGTAGCAGGCTTCAGGGCACAGGGGGGCCCAGCATCAAGGCACCTGTGATGTTCGTCACCACGGCTGTGCGACACAGTAACCGCATGCACTCGGGTTTGGGCGCTCGCTCTTCTACTTCAGACCTGGGAACGACAGGTATACAAAATTCGGTGTGAGAGTGCCGTGAACACAGAGCTTGCGATGTACCAAGTTTCAAGGGTCTCCTCGAAACGGCAGTGTCAGAGCAAAGCAATCTGGTTAGCCCACTGGTTGGCCCATGGACGCTTCCGAGAAGGCTTGATGAAGGTGCCGAGAATTGTTAGTCTCACTATTTCAATGAGTCGAAGCACATTTGCAGACCTTCTAGTTCAATCAGATGCAGAGGGGTCCAGCAGGACAACAGCGGGATCAGGGTGCCAAACCTTCCAGCAGGTCAGTGAGAACTCAAGAGATCGACATTGTATGGGTGTTTGGAGACTTCTCTTATCCAGAATCTCCTTCGCGCCAAAACAGAGGACCCATTGGGAGATCTGCTCGCATACAGGCACACATACGTGGACCAATCACGGACCATGGTGGTCCCAGTCATTCAAAGCACACCAGACTCTCTGGCACCCAGGATGTGTATTGGAACCAGACAGTCCAGCCAACATCCTAGGGGCACACAGACAAGACATGCAGATGCCCGCGAAAGCTTGGCGTTTTGCGGGAGAATGCATGCCCAAATAAGGACTGACCCGGGTCAGCTCGACCTGGGGAAGGTGAAGGGTCAAGATCGCCAAAGGACTGGACAAATAACCTTGTGGCATGTCCATTTTGAGCCAGGCCACCTTTCTGTGCCAAACGCGGTAAACGCGGTTTGCATGGCAAGAAAGGGTTAAAAATATATGAAAAGGTAAGCTGCCACCAGGCCTGTCCAAGGCACATCTGCACTTCTCCTAAAAAATCCTTCGAGGGTATCTAGGGCCTTTAGAAATTAAAGGAAGACCCAAGTGCACTGTACTGTAAGGTACATTGTGCACTTACAACATGTTGCAGAAAAGTTGCAACATTTGACAAGGACTAAGGGAAACAAAGTCTCCCAGTACTGACTGTCTTTAAGGGTGTGTCAGTTTCCCCATAACTAAGTGAGCGAAAAGCCCAGAGGGGTGCAGCTGAAGGCTGTGCTCCACTGGCAAAGTCAGACTATGGTGTTTAAACAGCAGCAAAAAGTTGGGGGTTCACAACTGAAGGGAAAACTTCACATAAATGTGAATCTTTCCTAACAGCTGATAATCATATAATTTCAAGAGCAATATTATCCCCATTTAAAACTATTCCAAGGAAAGCATTTTACGAAAAGACAACTTTGTGAATAAAAATGAATCAGTACACAGTAACACAAAATGGTTTAAACTGGGGTTTTCCTGTAAGAAATATGCCTTTCTTTCTGAATGGTGGGTGGCAAGTGTGGTAAAATCACTCGGAAGGGGTCCATGGAGAAGAACAGGTGGAATCTCGAGATCAGTGGGGGGCCATCCGATAAAGTTGCATAATATTGGGGATCTCAGAGAGCCATCCCACCCTTGCCCCAACTAGGCAAAAGGGAACTCTGAAACCACAGTAGAGGGAACTCTTACTAGAAGAGTCGCTCACTACTTTGGGTTATGAGTAAGCACTTATGATCCCAAACATGGAGGACCCACTGAGTATGTTTCGACAAAGTAGAGAGACACACATCAGCAGCCGGAGGGTAATGACTAAAAGAGTACAGTAGATGTAGTGAGTGCATTCTCACAGTCAGCAAACATACTCACGTGCAGAAAGCATCAATTAAGCGAGGCAGTACTAGGAGCAAGCACTGACAGTGAAATACGGGGAACCAGTCATCAAATGGATGGAAAGGTAGAGCGGATAACAAGAAACACGTTGCACATAGGTAGGAGTCCCAAAGAAGAACACTAGTAGCCAGAGATGTGGACGGACATCGAGAGCCACCTAACTGCCATGATATTTCATCCTGATCCTCATTTGACATACAGCTATTTGGATCATGGCCCTGTGGAGCATACCTATTAGTGCAGGAAAGAGAAAGATGTACTACACTTGGGAGAAGTGAAAAGGGGACAGAAAGCAGTAGCAAAGCACCACTCAAAGGAAAGGAAGAAGACTGCAGCTAGTGGTACAAAAAGGTCTGTAAAACATTATTCTCAAAGGTTTAATTAACATGTAGTCAGACGAGGGCAGCCTTGGGGATGCCTTATGCACCCATGTTGTCAGGTCTAAATGAATTACTTAAATGACATTGGTCGGACTCCATACCACACATATTTAATTCACCCATGACATCACTCACACTCAATATTAAATGCTAATGGGACAAAGGGAGAGAACCACAGAAACATCTAAAGAATGGATGGGACCTCAATCCACTGACCAACCCCCATGTCCAGATTTAAGGTGGAGAGTGTCCTTTCAATCACATACTTTTTTGGGGCACGAAAAACATTTGTCTGACTTTCCTCCCATGTAATCTCACAGTATAAACGGAGACAGAGAGAGACCAATGCTGAAGGAATTGGTGTATTACTAGAGACAATGAGCCGAGGTGTGAGTAATAGGGGACTGAGTCAGATAGCCAATTAGCTGAGTGAGATCTGACTGCACAGAGGATTTGGTGCAAGAAGCCTGCTGGGGGCTGTAGCCCAAACAATTTCAAAGCCCAGAAGACATTAGGAAAAGGGAGAGTGATAGCCTGCAAAATGTTATAATCAAGACTCTGGCAAATTCCAGAAACCACAAGACCTTGTGGAGGAGAAGTGCCACACTATTATGGCTGGAGACTGATGGAAACTTTCAAACTTGAGAATCAAAGCAGAGTCTGGTATTGGGTGGGCCTAATATGGTGGCTCGTCTGGTAAAAATAACTTCAGACTGAAAAGCAAGCAAGAAATTCCTTTTGATAATCGTTTTGAGGATCCACTCAGGCCAGGGGGAATCAGAAGTTAAGTCTTGTAGGCATGTGCTGTGTCTGCACAAACAGAGCCCCACAGGGCAACTACAGACAAGTGGACAACTTAAAATCTACACCTGGAGAAACCAACAAAGTAAACCTTCATGATGCTGGTTTCCTTCCAAAACCAGAGAAAAAGTGAAGGGAAGGATTCGCAAAAGGTGTGGGAACACTGGCTCCTATTATCTCTAGTAGGGAACTGAACGTGGACTCTGACACTAGGTTCTCTTAATACAGGCTCTTGCACTTGGTGGTTTTGTTAATATGCCATTCTGACACTGTAACTATAAGACTTTCCCCTTTCATGTTTTAGGTTCCTACATCATAGTTGTGCCAGCCTCTTTTTGCCTGAACACTGAAACCTGGCGTGATGTTAACCTGTTCAGATGCAGGTGCATCGCCCACCACGTGAGCCCAGGTGCCCCTGAGGAAGATCATCTAACAGGGGATCAAGGCCCTGGCCGTGACATAATGACCACATGCCACGAGAACAGTCCGAGGGCTCATAGGTTTAGGTTAACTATTGAGAGGCGACAATATAGCACACAGTAGGACATTTTTGCTTTTCGCACAACACAAGCAGTGGTTGTATTAGAGTTGTGCTTTTGCTAGCATTGTGGCACATACCATTGCTTGCATGCAGTGCCAATCATAGAGAGGGTGCAGCACCACACCACTTTTCATGTAGCATATTGCCTCACATCTGAGCACGACCCATAGCACGCAGCATGATATTATATTCTTCACCCCTTGTCTATACGACATGATTGCAGAAATACCTGGTGCATGGTGTCACATTCGCGCATGAATCATACCCAAAGAGAACACACAGCACATTGTGTGACATACCTGCCCACAGCTCAGCTCACAACACCACGTTTTTGAATTACATGGCCACTGGACAGAAGCTGCACAACACAAAAGAACATTCTCATGATCTGGTGCTGCACATACACAGCTCACTGCATTCTTTTCCTTCATATAATTATACTTTGCGCAGCTCTTGTACCAGCTTCCATGTGAAGTGTATGCCTCTATCACTATTGCTACTCATGCGTCCCCTGAACCTCGGGGAAAATATTGCATACCAGAGCCTTTACCATGAACATCTACTTTGTAGGTTGGATATCTTTTGAGCGCGCATCAACAAAAACAAACACACAATCAATAGCTACCACTTGTAACATATGGATACAATCACACTAACTATACAAACGAAACCCATGGAGCTACTTGTGCCCCCTGCAGCAAGGTCACTGATTTTCCTACCTTTTGTTGACAACAAATTAACATTTACAGAGAAATTGTTCTGCTACTTGCGAAAAACCATTCTTTTTTGTCTGTGCTGTCATTCCCCCTTTTGCAACATGTGCTCTACACTGTGTATCATTTGTGTGAAATAATGTTGGAGTACCTTGGGAATTACCAAATGTCATTCACATAATCACCAAAGCTAATCACTGTGAAGGGAACAACCTGCTCTGCTCCATGCATTTTCTCTGTATTCAGGATCTCTGTCAACTGCTCAAGTTTTTCAAATGGGGCATTTGCAGCCAGAATTTGCTTGGAATCTGAAATTATTTTCTCTACCAGGGTTTCAAGGGAAAAGGCAATCTTTCTCACTGTTTCATCTGCAAGAGCATTGCATGGAATAACGTCATCCCTGGGGGTTTGGTATGCAGCACATGTTATGATACCTATTTCTTTAGGTAACATTATTGATTCTAAGAGGGCATTTTCATAATTGAATTTTTTTTTTACTGGAGTGCCTGCTTCTGTTCGAAAACCTCTCTCCTTACACAGATTTATAATCTTGTCCTACTCCAACCTATAGCATGAAACCGTGAAAACATTTACCCGCTTTTCTTTTGCCATGGTGCAAGCATGCGTTAATTCAACTAGCTCAGTACTGAAAAGTTGTTTGTCAATGGCCCACATTCTATCACTGAGTGTGCTACACAGATGTTAGCTCCACTTTCTTATTCCTTACACAAGAACCATCTACAAAGTATTGATGGTCTGGATTTTGAAATGGCATTCTTTTTGTCCTTTCTCTATCTAGTGTGCACTGCTTTTGCTAAGATGCAATGATGCGGTTCCCCATGCAACAGACTGGCCAGTGAATAGGCTGGAATTAACATGGGACAACATGTGGGGGTAACATTAGCCAAATTCAACAGAATTAGTGTGACAAAATGACTTTTGCTCTGTAGGACAATAGGGGTGAGTAAGGAATAAACAACCCACACAGCGACTATGCAAAAAAGATAGAATGCAGCCCACGGGTGAGAATACAGGGGTGAAAAGGGAATTTGAACAACCACAATGTTTTTGGTAAAAGGATATGATTTGGAGAAAAAAGGTGCACAAGTTACCCAAACAGTCTCTAGGGCCCAAAGGAACAAATGGGGCAGTTATGGGCCGATAGTATGTTCGTGGTGGTTTGAATGCACAAACTGGGCTGTTCAGTGCGGTTTGTGCAGTTTAATGCCATTCTAGTGTTGCAGTTGTGGTGTCCTTGGCGAGGAGTGATGCCGAGCCGGGGGCAAATCGAGCTTGTTGCAATTCAAAGATGATGCTTGGGGATGAGTAGATCCTGAGAGTCGGATCCCAGAGTCGGTTTCGACAGGCAGTTCAAGGTGGCTGAGGTCTGGATGCACTCATTGGTAGGACCAGTTCAAAGAAGAGCTAGAGGAGCGGCAGAGCATAAGGGTCACCAGGGTTAGTTCAACAGTAGAGTAGACAGCAAATAAGCTAGCAACTGGATGCGCAGGCTCGGGTTGAGCAGCTCTACGCAGCATCCAATGATCGGGGCTAGAGAATCCACCAGGGTTGGGACGACTGGCGTCAATCAGCAGCGAATATGTGGGTGTGTCGAGCAGTGGTTTGAGGGCAGCAGATGCAACATTGATGTTGTAGTTGAGTCACAGCAATGATGTGCTCAGTCAGAGCAATGACGTGGTGAACAGGTTTGAACATGCAGTTCGAGTTCGAAGAGCTTGGTGAGAGTCAAAGGAAGCTGCAGAGGGTCTTGCTGCTTCTGTGTGCAGTAAAGCTGTTTTGATGACAATTCGACTGATTTGATACATTGAAACACAGGCTAGCTTGGCCCTTAGGGTTCTGTGAGACACACTCTATGGTTTTAGCAACAAGTTCAGTCCTTGTTCTCAGGTTCCCAGCAAGGGAGTCTGGTGCACACCTTCAGGGGTCCTTCAGCAAGTCGCGGTCCTGGCAGCAGTGTGACTGGCAGAGATGAGGGTCTTGTTTCAGCAGCAGATTGATCCTCAATGTGACCTGTGAATGTGTAACAAACAGAGTTTGCCTGGTGGGCGGCTCTGGAAAGTCAACTCTCCCAACCAAGATCTAATTAAATCCTTCTTAGGTGTTTATTCCAAAGGGAATCCGGAAAGTTGTGGGAGGCCCTTATTTAAATTAATGAATCTTTTATAACCCAGTTAATACAGAGACCAGTCTCTAGGAACGAGAATGGGATTCAAGCCTTTGTTGTTCTGTGTTTTCTTGCTTCCAAGACAAACACTCCTTAGCTATCCTCCTGTCTTTTAAAGGCTAAAGCCCCAAGGTGATTAATAGACTAAAGCTAGCCTGCTTTAGGGGTCCAATCCCTGACCTTGAACCCAGTGAAATGTGCATTCTGACATCACACCCAAAGTGCTTTGTGCTACAGGAAGTGTGGGGCACAGGAAGGAAGGAAGGATAGATGCACAGAGAAACAAGCTGGTAGAACCTTTCTCCTTTTGTCAAGACCTCCCTCTGTCTATACTTACCCTGCCGACTTCCCCTTCAACAGAATCAAAGGCCTTTAGATATGTAGCACCATGGTATGAGGGTTCTCCAGTGTGGATGGGTGTGTGCCTTTGATTCCTGTTCTCAGGCCAGCTTCCTGTGAAGTGGCTGTCTTCTGAAAAGGCAATCCCACAAGGCTACAGTCTTGGCGGTATATATGTGGTACCGTGACCGCCAATTTGTCCAGTGGAATTGCCATGACATCACAAGTGGACAAGTGCGTGCACCAACCATTGCCGTTTATGGTGAATCCTCCTGCGAATTACCACCAATATCCACTAGCGAGTGGCAATTCTGCCAATATTTGGCAGAATTACTGTTGCCAACAAAAGTATTTGGAGGAAATAATGAAAGGTAATGCTGCCAAATAATGGCGGAATTACTGCCTGCTGAAATAGTCCGATGAAGGAAATGGAAATCTGCACATGAGCAATTTTGAAAGACTCAATCCATTGAAAATAATTTCTTGCAGCCATTCAAGGGTGAAAAATTGTGAAATGATGTCTTGGGGAAAAAGGCAAAATCAAAGTGCCTGAAATGAGTCTCAGGAAGCCGAATTTCACAAAGGCTGAGCTCGCGTGGTTGTGGCCCATTTGGAAGATTTGTATGGGGCCCAGAGCAAGAAGACATCCCACCAGATGAAGGCTGCCATATGGAACAAGGGGCAGGAAAAGCTGGTGGCAGTAGGGACAGTGCACTGTCACATAGAGTACATTAAATAGAGGTATAATGACCTCAAAGCGAGGGTATGCACACTGCTGGTACAACACCACAGGGAAATAGCAGCCATAAGTGGAGGCACCCTTGAGCCCTGTAATCTCAACCCAAGGGAGGAGACAGTCAGCTACATCCTCCACATGGTTGACCTGATGTCAGAATCCAAGGTAGACCTCAACTTCTACCCGTAGTGTAGCCGTCGAGGTCTTTCTACCAATGTAACCCTCTGAACACACAAGGTAAATTACAGAGGGATCAATTAGTCAAAAGATTAAGGAACACCACACGAAGACCAGGCACTGCAGAGGGAAAACAGGAAGATTACTTGGAAAATCAAGGCAACAATTCAAGGAAACAATAATAGAGCAAGACCGTAACACTAGCCAGAGACAATACTCTTTCTAACTCTTTTTTCCCAAACTGGATGGTTGGATCAAGATGTAATCTACAAGACATAGGAAACCAGATAAGTCAAGAAAGAATGAGGAGCCAGAAATGGAATCACAGGGACAGAACTTACCACTTCTTGGGTTGGGAAATATCTTACAGTCTCATAACACCCAGTGTATCCTATCCCTAACCCGATGGCACGAGGGAGGCAGTCTCTAGTCCAGTTACTATCCCGCCGGCACAAGGACGCCTAATGGCCTCAGAGCGGTTTATGGTCAGTGAAGTTCAGAGCTCTCAGGTAATACACTGGGTGTGGTAGAGTTTCCAACAGACATGAGTGATGGTATGATGCTACTCCCGATGATGAACAAAGTATTGGTCCGAATCTGTACACCGAAGAGTCAAGACAAGTTGACTCAGCAGTCGAGTAGGAGGACAGATGAATACGCAGATAAGTGAGGAGTCTGGAGGTAAGCTGGTTCGGTACACGGGTGAGCAAGCAGAATTGAATCGGGAGATCAGTGGGGAGTCCGCAGGCAAGCTGGTTCGGTACACAGATGAGTAAGCAGATAGAATCGGCAGGCAAGAGAGGAGTCCGGAGGCAAGTTGGTTCGATATATGGGTGAGCAGGCAGTTAGAATCGGCAGGCAAGAGAGGAGTCCGGAGGGAAACTGGTTCGATACATGGGTGAGCAGGCAGATCGAATCGATAGGCAAATGGAGAACCAATAGGACAGACCATGTCCAGTCCATGACACAAGGCGAGGAATCAGGAGCAAGAAGGGAATCAGTAGAAGCAAAAACGAGACAACATAGAGCCGTGATTCATTCAGAATCAGAAGCAGCGAGGTGAGCGACCCTGAAGTATAAATAGGTTGCCATGGAAACAACGTCCCCTCCTTCATGATTACGCTCTGTATGGAGAGCGTAATGGCCGCCATAGTCGCCATTGCAACCCATGTCCACTGATCCTATGGAAGCGTTTATGGTGGAGACACAATGAAACCTCAGGCAAGTGCCGAATTAACAGACTTTTGTTCCGCTTGCCATGCCTAATGGCGTGTATCCCCGGTTTGACTGATAAGGAACCAAAGGGATCCTGACTCCTGAAGGGAGTAGGTGTACCAGAGGTCAGTGTTGGGACCCCTGCAGACCATGGTGACTTAATGTGCAACCAATTTCCAATTACATAACTCATATACAATGGGAAGCCATACACCTTTGCCACCATTTCACATGCACAATGTTCACAATCAATCCAAGGGCCCCAGCAATGAGTGCTGAAGGATGGTCCAACCCATAGACTTTGACAAGCAGTTTGCAAATGCAGACAGCAAATGTCAAAGAACTTCATTGAACATGGTGTGTCATTAGGTCCGGCATGTCTCTGGGCTCCCCAATACCACCGAGTAACAATGGCTCAACTCCCTCATTCACATAGGACCCTTGACTAGCACATCCTATATACCATATGTAAGACATACAGAATGCCATTGTCAATAAGCATCTGTCGCATGGGCAATGCACGATTATACGCACATCAATCAGGGGGCACAATATGACAAGTCCCAAGAAAACCCACTGGCCAAACATCCCCAAGACCCAGATCTAGCCTGCAGATTGTCTATGTGCAGTGTGTATACAAAGACCATCACCCTGGCTAAATGTGGACAGGCCTACCTCTTTATTACACGCAAATGACAAACCTAATATCTTACCAAAGCAGCAGTGTAAATGTGCATGTAGGGTAGGATACCACTCACAGGCAGCCCATGCGCAACATCAACACATGGTACCGAAATGAGTGACATCCAGCCACTAAAAATGATCCTGAATGTATTGAATAATAATTCCTGTAAGGTACACATGAAATAACAGTATTTCACATCCCTCCCAATAGGCACTCAAGGCAGCCAAGCAGGAGATGAGGGGCCCAGTACATCCACCTTAGCATCTGATTCCTCCATCCCAGTGATATCTTCTAGCCACACACCTAAGGTCGCAGGGCTAGGACCTGTTATTCAGTGGAAAATTTGGTGTCAAATCCTCCACAGCCACCCCCTTGCTTGTGCCCACCACAGTACAATTTACAGTACCATCTACAGACCACCAGACACCATCCTCACCGCAGACAGTGGCAGATGGTGTCACTACTGCAATGTGCAACACCACTACTGTCCAGCAATTGGCTGTCTCAAAAATCACCACTGTGCCCACAGCCACCACAGTCTCAGCACAGCCTGCACTTGTCAATGCCACCATGACAAGTGTGCCACTTATGGTCAGCAAGGACATTCATGCGCCACACTCTTCTCCCCTTCTCAAATGTCCCCTTTCCCCAATCCTCCCTGACCCTTGTCCAGTGGCCGTGCATAGCAGTGGCATCATGAACCAGGCCTTGCCAATCAGTTGCTCCACCCACCTCCAGTTTTTGTGCCTTCCAAGCCTCTACTTAAGGACACAAGGCCAGCTCCAGGCAGACAGCATTGATTAGGCTGCTGGTCACAAGACCCGGCCCTGCCTCTCAGTTGCTCCATCATCCCCTCTCCCAGAACAAGCGCATTTGGATTACTCGTCTGCCGGATTCCTCTATTGCACAAGGAATCCATCACCTTCCACCTCATCTACAGACCACCTCACAGGAGTGACTCTTTCATTACAGACATCTCCAACTTACTCTCTACTGCCAAATTAGCACATTCTAGTAATGTCTTTCTTGGTGATTTTAGGTCCCCGAGTGTCTGGCTGACAACCCCACTCGAAGCATGCGTTTCGCACTGACCACTTCCACGGACCTTAAGCAAATTGTGCTCTCCCCCATGCACAACAAAGGCAACACGCTATACTTGGTCTTCACATCATCCTCCTGCATTGCCTGTGCAGGCCCTATCCCACTTGTCTGGTCTGACCACGCCACCATCCCATTATCAGTCACCCACTCAACTATGGCTCACAAAGGTCAGGCTAAACACCTCCTCACTCAACGCTGCTCATTCAAAACCTTCCCGGTCAATAAGCTGGAAGCAAACTTTGTAGACTTCCCCACCACAGGGAATGGCTTGGGACTACTGGAATTATTCAGCAACTCTGCTATGAAACTGGTGGACACACATGCCCCCTTCAAATCCAGCCGGCCAAAGACCAAACCACCCGCCCTCTGAGCTAGCCTGCAACAAACGCTCAATCAGAGCCCTAGAGAAATGGTGGCACAAAAAACATAGCTCGGGAGACCTCACCAACCTCAAATCGCTCTGTGCAATCCGTAGGATTTTGATTACCGGGGCCAAAGCTGCTTACTACTCCACCACCATCGCGGCAGCCTCCAATGGGAGCAAAGCCCTCTTTGAAGTAGTAAAGCATTGTACCAAACCCACACGAGACCGCAAGGTGCCCGCAACTCAGAAAAAATTCAATGGAATCAACGCATTTTCTATTGAAAAAATAGACAAAATCCAAGAGACCATCAAATCAACCTCTCAACGTATTAGCATCCCCTGCACCTCAGCATGCACACTGCCCCTCTGGAGCTAATTCTCTGCTCTCTTCCCCCGGGTCCCCTAAAAATGATTGCCTCTCTCAGATGTCCACAGAAGTGGTGCGTTAATACATACCTTAAATTCGGATGGAGTTTGTCTTGAATGCTGCTGTGACAGATTTTTCTGGCACTGTGGTCCGGCTACCCCTAAGCTTAACAAAGGGATAGGCTGGTTGTCGGAGAGTATCTTCTAGTAGAGATTTAATGCTACCACAGAAAGGACCAAGCTAATGGGATTCTTTAAATGCAATAGGTAAGTCAATTAAATAGACATAGCTAGTACGTGTCTTCCCCATTCTAACAAAACAAGCCAAGTAATCTAATAAGCGCTATGTCAAGGGATACTTGTATGTCACCACTCTGCCTTTTAACAGCTAAACTAAGCAAATAGGCTTCTATTTTGTGCAATTTGTGGCTGATACTTCAGAAATCAAAAATAAATTGCTGCAGAAATTGACATTGACAAAGTTTTCAGACTTAACCTTTGATAGGTAGCAGATAAACTCCATCTAAAAACTTTTTTGTTGTTAATTCCCTCAGAGTGCAATGACTGTGCTTGTTTGCACAGATTTAGTAAAGCACATTTCCCCCCAAATTTGGTGACCTTTCAGATACATTTTTTACCCCATTTTCTTAAGTGTCTTGCAACCTCAACTATTGGCATACCCTCTAGAGAAGGGCAGATCAATTCTTTGTGGAAGCACCTCTACTTGGCACAAAATCGACTACTACTCACGGTGGCTGGCACACTTTGTTGACAGTGTCATCTAGGACTGCAAATATCAAATGACCACAAACTCAAGGCCACACTCTCATACATGTGAGCAGGATTGATGTACAGTTGTGGGTAGAAAGAGGTAGCTCACTCCGATGAAAATGACATGGCTTCCAAGCGTTTTCCATCCAACATATTTTATCAGCAACAAAAAAAATACTTCCTAAATTTGCTCAGGCTGTGCCGGTGCATGGTTTTTTGCCACCTTAGACCAAGAAATGTTTTACTTCCCCGGTACTGTCAAGTGACTTCAATTTAGCAATCCCACTAAGTTAGTGCCTCGTCTGGGATGCCCAAGGGAAGCCCTTATTTAAATATTTTTATGACAAGTTATACTCTGGATGATAAACCCTTATATAACACCCCTCTCTTTGAATCCCCCTGACCTCACTGAGCCAAGAAGTAGGTTTGTTTTGCAATTTAAAAGGTTTATTGAGAAAGTAAACAATATATATATATATATATCACACTTTTATGAATAAATTAATATTTGATAGCACACTTAGGCATATGACAGTGATCAACAATGGATGATGTTACACTAGCACACATATGACAGTGATCAACAATGGATGATGTTACACTAGCACACTGATTTAATTACTTAGGAGTCAGTATAAGGAGGATAAGGTAGCTGAGAATACTTTTATGATTTCAAGGAAATGCATTGATGAATAAAAATGCAGTACAGAAATAAAGTGATAGGGTTTCACAAGAGATAATATGTTCACTTTTCCCCCTTTTGGCAATTCACTCCCCCCTATGCAATATAAAGAGATGGAAGGAGCGCACACAGTTTTCAGGGATACAATCAACATGCGATACAGATTCAGTTCAAATTCTAGTAATCTTGGAGCAACCGGTATGCTTATAAAACGTGCAGAAATATTTTGAATGTGATTTGTACTGAGGTGAAAATATGCTAAAAATGATTTTAATTCCCTATAGGATATTCAGAGTAGGTGATTTAGATTAGTTCAGGTCAACCCGATCAGTGATTCCTGAGGGATTATTAGATTGAAAACGCAATGCAAAGCAAAAGACACCGATTTTTTACAGGTGAGGGAATTGGGCCAAATCGTAAATCGCAGCACTTTTTCCGAGTGCGTCGAGCGCAGTTATGGAAAAACTATAAGGAGTAGAAAGTCGGTTTAGGGCTTATAGATTTTCAGAAATGAAATTAAAGTTTCAGAATGACATATGTGCTGTGGAAGGTTTTGGATCAACAGGATGGACACACAATTCTATGATGCAGTTCTAAATAGGTTAAATAGTTTGAATTAGATTATATTAAACTAAGAGATTGGTTTTGCACAGTTCTGGCTGAGTACTCAAACTATAAATTTGAAATAGGCCCCAGGTTCTGGTCAGGTCTGCTAGCGGCACTTCACAGCAGTCTGGTCTCTGGTTCTGGATACAGCTCTGCTTTCTGGGTGTTTCTGGCACAGGGTTCTAGGCCAGAATTAAACCGCTTAGCCCGGCTGTTTGAATAATTTGCAAAAGATTTTGAGGCCCGCTGAAAAAGTTCTGAAGTCTGGATTCTAAGTTCTGGAGATGGTCCTTCTGGATATTGTCTGGTCTGGCAAAATACTTCGCAAGAAAATGGAAAGTGAGTCTTGCCTGTCCAAAGCAGTCTCTTTTTATGTGTTTTGAAAATGGGTGTGTGTGTGGCATAACTAAGCCTGCCCCTCACAACTTATCATTGACCAAGTCTCCTCTCTCCCTTGATTGGGGGAAGGAATGGAGTGTCATCGTGATGAGGTATGTTTTATGAGTCAGAGGATCCTCCCCTTTGCATTTACTTAGAAAATCAATTTTACCCAAAACACATATTTCCCAGATACACAGTTTGTTGAAATTACATGTACACATTGCAGATGAATTAAGGTACATTCTTGCCCAACTCTGATCTTCCTAAGAGCTTGAGTTCAGAAATGACAACTTATTTTCATTTTTGATTGGTTTTCCAATATTGGACTTTTACCCAAATTTACACAGAGGTACACCCCCCTTCTGGGGATATTACAGTAATTTACTAGGTCTCTAGCATAAGCACAGTGTCTGCAATATTCATAATTCCCGGGGTTTTGCCTCAGAACATCACAGAGCGACCAGCTGGGTCTTGAACCATGAGTAAAATTGTCATTTTAAGAATCTCAAAGTTGTACATTTCTGTCATCTGGTTACAATTAGTTATCAGTATTTTTATAAAACATATATTTGCCTTCAATTCAATTCACAAAAGTGTCTGGGTCCGCCCCCAGAAGCTTGGTGAGTCAGATGGTCACATGGCTCTCCTTCCCCCAGAGCACTGATACAGATACACATCAAATCAGCATATTCTATTCAATGGAAAGAGTCTATTGTGTTGACTGAGGTCAGCAGACCATAGGGCCACTCTGCATCTGGTTAACACAACCATGTGATCTCCTGGGCTGTTGCTGGGAAGGCCAAGTGTGAAGACTTCCCCTGAACAGAGGCCTCTTGAACTGTTAATTGAATCAGACTGTCTTCTGGGAACAGCAGGTGTTACGAATTTTCATTAACCAGCAAGGCTTTGAAGTCGAGGCTGGCTCAGGCTCCTTTGTCAGCTACTGAAATACTGTTCTCCTGTCAGAGTTTAGATCGATAGCGCCGGTTAGTGTCCAATGCCGGAACTGCACCTATTTTTGGGAGCTGTCTTGAATTAAAACATTTCAAAAAGAATGGATTTTACTTGATAATATATGATCCTTGCTTGACATGACATTGATGTGGATCTGCAGTAGAGTAATTTTGCGCCCATAATTTTAGCCATTTTTGACATCAATTAAAACGGATTTTGAACAGATGGTCTCCTGTATTAACTATCTTGCAATGTTTGAAATAGGCATTTTTAGCTTGCATTTCAGAGAAACAAAGGTGATTTCAAAGTGCTTTTTGAGCTAACAGGCACTGCGTTTTTTCCTTTGGCACCACGTTTCACTCATGGCGCTTCTGGCCCACCACGCTCGCACTGGTGGGTGGCAGGTTGGGAGACCATTTTGGTGTGTGCAAAACTGCACGGTTTTCCTGGATTCTGGCGCAAATGTGGGCTTTTCGGCCATCTTGGATTTTCTAAGCCCACAGCACCAAATGTTGCAGCATAATAACTTGAACGTGGGTCAAGACACCCAACAAGCCTCCCGCCTGACTGCACTTTGATTTCGAGTCGAGGGGGAGTCGGGTGCAAAGGATGTTTTGATCCACGCGCTGGTATGTCCGCATCATCTTCTTCCGATTCCGCAGATGGCACAGTTCAGCATCTTTTCCGATTCCGCAGATGGCACAGTTCAGCATTTTTCCTTCATCAGGCTCGATCGATCAGTTCTCCTTGCCGGTCCTGATGGGAGTATTGGGCGGTACCCCGGATCGTCCTCCTTGGTCAGTCTCCATGGTTTCATCTCTCCTAGGATGACAAAGCAAAGCGGCAATACCTATTCATAGACATTTCTCCCCCACTATTGATATAGTGGGGCGGCATATACATTTTAGAAATCAAGAGACATTTACATTCTTATTTTAAAAAACAAGATATAATCAGGAGACATTTTCATTCAAGAATCAATATTTTAGAGTCTATATGTGGGATATTTTAGGATTGGAACTGAATTACTCTGGAGCGGCCCCCTCTGGTATTGCAGAGGACTCCTCCAGTTGCTGCAGAGTGTGCCTGGGATGGCAACACTTTAGCTGATTAATATGGACCCACTTGTCTTCCCCTTCTGCCAAAATGCCTTTGGGGATGCAGACCTTGTAGGCGACTGGGGAGATCTTGTCTACAATTTCAAAAGGTCCCTTCCATGTAGGCAAACTTTTTCGCTGTTTGGCCTCGTTCTGTCAGGGATGGCACTCTATTAAGAGTGGAACAGGACACCCAGAAAGGGTTTGGGTGGTTGTGCCAAATAAAGTGGACAGATAAGAGCACACACAGCGGAAAGGAAAGAGAACGAAGAGTAGGCAAGAGTAGCAAGGGAAAAGATACAGAATGAATACCCTCTTGGGGTGTATGCAGATATAGGAAAAGAGTATTCCACGAACCTTGGAAATACTCTAGCCTTCTGCACAGTTTGCTATAACAGAGGCCCACGCTGTTTGCTCATGACTTGGAACAGCAGCTATGGGTGTCTGTAATGTAGAAACGAGACAAGGGAAGGGGCAGAGGTTGACTGATGGTAACCAACAGACAAGCTCTGTACAAAAGGGTCTACAAACAGTACAAGAGAAGATACTACAGACAAATCCAGGTAAGGAGGTGATAGCAAACTAGCAGAAGGAAATGAAGGGAAAGTCGTGTAACAGGATAGGATAGCAGAGGACAGTAAGGAACAAGGTTGAGCGCTCAGAGGAGCAGGAAAGCAATGAGTAAGCCCACAGGAGTAGGACTGTAAGGTAGAAAGCCCAGAGGAAAAGGGCTCAGGGCAGCAGAGTAAAGCAGACTGCACGGCAAGGATCCCATAAGGGCCGGGCAGTAAGGAGTGAACCCTGAGGGACAGGGCCGCTGAACGTAGAAGGTAGCAGAGGACTGTAGAGGGCTGCTAGGCCGAGAACCCAGCGGAAAAGGTAGGTAGTAGGCAGCGGAGCGTGATAAGCTGCAAAGTAGGAAGGCCCAGAGGACAAGGGCTGTAGGTAGCCAGAGTGAGGTAGGCTGCAGAGCAGGGAGCCCAGAGGACAAGGGCTAAGGCAGCCGGAGTGAGGCAGGCTGCAATGTGGAGAGCCCGGCAGGGCAAGGGCAGAGGCTGGAAGGCAGCAGAGCGTGATCGGCTGCAATGTGGAGAGCACGGCAGGGCAAGGGCGGAGGCTGGAAGGCAGCAGAGCGTGGTCGGCTGCAATGTGGAGAGCCCGGCAGGGCAAGGGCGGAGGCTGGAAGGCAGCAGAGCGTGATCGGCTGCAATGTGGAGAGCCCGGCAGGGCAAGGGCGGAGGCTGGAAGGCAGCAGAGCGTGATCGGCTGCAATGTGGAGAGCCCGGCAGGGCAAGGGCGGAGGCTGAAAGGCAGCAGAGCGTGATCGGCTGCAATGTGGAGAGCCCGGCAGGGCAAGGGCGGAGGCTGGAAGGCAGCAGAGCGTGATCAGCTGCGGTGTGGAGAGCCCAGAGGAGCAGGGCTGTGAGGCAGGGAGCCTGGAAGGCTATGGCTGGAGGCAGCAGGGTGGAGCAAGCAACAAGGCAGGGTCCAAGCAGGAGTGAAGGTAAGCAGCATACAAGATCTGTAGGAAGATGCAAAAGGTGGAGGAAGGACTCTCAGATGCAAGAGGCTGAGCCACTGCAGGCAGCAGCCTTTATACTGCCTAGCCCAGCACAGAGGCAGGCTAATTGGTTGCACCTGGCTAAGCACACCTGCAGGCAATCGGCCACCTCCCTTTCTGTTCCTGGGCTGGTGGAAGCAGGGCAAGTCCCTAGGGCTTCTGGGGGTGTAGTTCCTTTGATAACCAATAGGAACAGCCAGGAATCGATGCTTGTAGCCAGGTGCATTGTGGTATACGTAGTTTGTTGGAAAAAATAATAAAGCACCAAAGTCTCGCAAATGGGAAATAAAGTTCCCAAAGTAAATATAGATGGATCCAAGAGTCTGTTGTAAATAAATGATAAACAAATAGTCCATATTGAGCGTAAATGGATGCGCCCGTGGCGCAGGCATGACAGTATGCCCCTCTCCAGGCCCCTCTCCAGGCTCCCTGAAGACCGACCTACAGGAAGAATGTCTGTCACACCGTACAAGAGTCTTAATCCAAAAAGGCACATCATGAAGCACCAGAAACGGGTTGCAAGGTGAGAGTCTTGAATGACGGAGACAGTACCAATGTTCTGAACTTTTGATGTAGCAATCAGAATAGACGAAGTCTTTGGAACACAGACCCCAACTGTGTGTGCATGAAAAGAGGAACTGCGAAAAACTGCTGCAGGCTCCATGATAGATTTTGCTTTGACGGGCAACAATATGGTGCTGGAAAGTGGAGCCATAGGTACAGCAGAGTTGGTAGCTTTAGGAAGGCTTTCCAAGACATCCGGAGCAGCAATGACAACGTTAGGGTTAGCCGCAGAGAGTTCAGGAGTCACAGCGGCGGTTTTAGGGTCAGGAAGAGAAGGTGCTGAAGGATCAGGTTGTGTAGCAGAGGATTCTGCTGCAGCGAGCACAGCTGCGAAGGAAGTAGAAATCGGGGCATCGGGAGCATCAGAATTAGCAGTAGCTTCAGGAATCACAGTAGCTATAGCAACCTCAAGATTTGCAGCAGAGACTTGAGGAGTCTCAAATGTGGCAGGGAGTTTAGGAACCCCAGCATCAGGAAGATCATGAATTGCAGTTGGAAGTTCGGGTGCTGTGGCAGCTACAGACAGTTCAGGTGTTGCAACTACTGGTGGATCGGGTACCACAACCACTGGCGATTCAGGGGGTATCGAAGAAACTGAAGATGTTGATTGCTCAAGAGTGTTGTCTGATAGCACAGCCACACTTTGGCAAGCCCCGCTTGCCAACTCAGCATGCTCGGTGTGAACTGCGTCAGTCTCTTCAGCTGCCATTGTCATTTCAGAAGAGGTTGTAAGTGTGAGTACTGGACAATAGGCAAGGGTGAGGGCGGAACCATCCTTTGACTCAGAGGGATTTCCAATCAGAAGACCACCCTTGTTTTGTGGTGTAATGGCTGTGTGCGTGATTTGACCCACCGGAGGAGTTAATTCTTTTCTGTCAGTACAACAACCTGAGTTTCGGTGGCTGGAAGGTGAAAGAGCTGTGTCAGTCTTTAGAAGGGATAAATATGCTATATTTAGGTCTTCCATCTGCTTGGTATAAGTCTGTATACTTTTCTGTATGGCAATTCCAGGCCTTATCATGTCGATCTC
This sequence comes from Ambystoma mexicanum, assembly GCF_040938575.1. Lineage (NCBI taxonomy): Eukaryota > Metazoa > Chordata > Amphibia > Caudata > Ambystomatidae > Ambystoma > Ambystoma mexicanum. The sequence continues at coordinate 170,158,277 of NC_090924.1, read as the reverse complement.
TAAAGATAAGATGTCAGGTGTTGGATATAGTGTCAGATGGTCTGGTGACTTGTGTCCCTTCATAAGATTCTTATAATACAAATAAACAAAGTCATCATAGAGGTCTTCGGTCTTCCTTTTAAGGCGCAGGAGTTGTTCGTGTAGCAGGTAAGTATCATTAGTTTGATCTAAAGCTTCAGAAGCTGATGTGGCAGAGAATTCGGTTGTAGCAATGGGAAGACTGACCTTCGGATTATTGTGGTTAGTAGATACTGTGGAAGCATTTAGACAACCGATGGTTAGTATAGGTCTTTTGTACCCAGAACCAGATGCACAAACCTCAGAAAAATGACTGCCTTGTCCTGTCAAATAAGGTTTTCCAGCATTCTGGGGGGGCTTGCCAAGCTGATCTTGTGCATATCACTCTGGCAACAGCGTATTATGGTTTAGAGTCTCCCACAATGAGTGATATATCCTTAGCTGTTGCAGTGTTAGAAGGCTTGTCAGAAGACGCAGGAGAGTTTTTCATTGTTTGGTCTAACAAGATCTGTAAGAATGCATTATCTTGCTGTAGCTCTGCAACAGATAAGGACTGCGGATCATAGTCGCAAATGTCATAATAATTGTACATGGAAGAAGGGTCAGCTAGCCAGTGAGTATAGTACCGTGCTTGTAAATCTTTGTTTAATAAGGCGAGACTGTCCTTTAGACTAAGGTTCTTGTTTGCTGTCTTTAGGGAAACCATAGGTTTATGCAAAGGTTTCTTAACTCGAAAGGAAAGCATCTTTGGTCTGTGTGTGCCTTTCCGGCCTATGGAACAAGAAATCCTTTGCTCTTGCATTCTGTCAGGGATGGCACTCTATTAAGAGTGGAACAGGACACCCAGAAAGGGTTTGGGTGGTTGTGCCAAATAAAGTGGACAGATAAGAGCACACACAGTGGAAAGGAAAGAGAATGAAGAGTAGGCAAGAGTAGCAAGGGAAAAGATACTGAATGAATACCCTCTTGGGGTGTATGCAGATATAGGAAAAGAGTATTCCACGAACCTTGGAAATACTCTAGCCTTCTGCACAGTTTGCTATAACAGAGGCCCACGCTGTTTGCTCATGACTTGGAACAGCAGCTATGGGTGTCTGTAATGTAGAAACGAGACAAGGGAAGGGGCAGAGGTTGACTGATGGTAACCAACAGACAAGCTCTGTACAAAAGGGTCTACAAACAGTACAAGAGAAGATACTACAGACAAATCCAGGTAAGGAGGTGATAGCAAACTAGCAGAAGGAAATGAAGGGAAAGTCGTGTAACAGGATAGGATAGCAGAGGACAGTAAGGAACAAGGTTGAGATCTCAGAGGAGCAGGAAAGCAATGAGTAAGCCTACAGGAGTAGGACTGTAAGGTAGAAAGCCCAGAGGAAAAGGGCTTAGGGCAGCAGAGTAAAGCAGACTGCACGGCAAGGATCCCATAAGGGCCGGGCAGTAAGGAGTGAACCCTGAGGGACAGGGCCGCTGAACGTAGAAGGTAGCAGAGGACTGTAGAGGGCTGCTAGGCCGAGAACCCAGCGGAAAAGGTAGGTAGTAGGCAGCGGAGCATGATAAGCTGCAAAGTAGGAAGGCCCAGAGGACAAGGGCTGTAGGTAGCCAGAGTGAGGTAGGCTGCAGAGCAGGGAGCCCAGAGGACAAGGGCTAAGGCAGCCGGAGTGAGGCAGGCTGCAATGTGGAGAGCCCGGCAGGGCAAGGGCGGAGGCTGGAAGGCAGCAGAGCGTGATCGGCTGCAATGTGGAGAGCCCGGCAGGGCAAGGGCGGAGGCTGGAAGGCAGCAGAGCGTGGTCGGCTGCAATGTGGAGAGCCCGGCAGGGCAAGGGCGGAGGCTGGAAGGCAGCAGAGCGTGATCGGCTGCAATGTGGAGAGCCCGGCAGGGCAAGGGCGGAGGCTGGAAGGCAGCAGAGCGTGATCGGCTGCAATGTGGAGAGCCCGGCAGGGCAAGGGCGGAGGCTGGAAGGCAGCAGAGCGTGATCGGCTGCAATGTGGAGAGCCCGGCAGGGCAAGGGCGGAGGCTGGAAGGCAGCAGAGCGTGATCAGCTGCGGTGTGGAGAGCCCAGAGGAGCAGGGCTGTGAGGCAGGGAGCCTGGAAGGCTATGGCTGGAGGCAGCAGGGTGTCATGATGCCTACCTCTAAGGAGCCAGGCCGGGCCCAGCAACCCCAGAGGCAGACATCATTTTCCCCAGGGAAGTCTCAGCGGGCCCAAGTCGGGGCCCTTTGGACTCAGTCCTGGCGCCTTAGGCGCCAGGCTCATAGCGGACCCCAGTCCTGGCGCCTTAGGCGCCAGGCTCATAGAAGAGGATATGTGTTTAAGTGCTTGGGTGCACACTTACCTGATGCAGACCTTGCTGCTTCATCCAGGCCCTCTTGAGGCCTGAATGGGACTACTTAACCTGTAGGACTACTTCACCACCTGGGTGTGGTCGGGGAAGGATACATACCTGATTGGTGGAAGGATACATACCAGGAACTTCTTCCAAGGCTATTTAAACCCCACCCGAACAGCCACACATGCTTCGCGTTGTTCTGCACCTAGCAGCTGGACGCTCACCATGTCAGCTCCTGCATCCTGACTTCAGCCACGCCTGCCAGCACCCTGGAACACCTGCAAGGGGAGAAAGGAAGAGAATAGGAGAAGAAAAGCCCTTACCTGCTAAATCTGCATCCCGGAGTCATTTCTCCAACGGCCCTGAAAAGGAAGACATCATTTTAAAGGCATTTCGTTTCGATCGCTGCAGCGCTGCATTTTACTCACCTTTGCAAGGCGATTCCATCTTCAGCAGCGATCTTCCGGATTCAGCTACGCCCCGGCGCCTAGAGGAAAAAAGACAAGAATAAAGGTGAGAGGGAGAAAAGGAATAAGGAAAGCTCAGTTTCCTTTTAAGTCTTACCTGTTGGATTATTCCCACTGCATTTCGGGTCCTGCCGCTTCCTGGCATCTCCGGACCCCGGCCCCTATGGGGAAAAAAGACAAAGACATTGAATGAGCGAATGCAAAGACATTACCTGAGCGCTCATCCAGAACTGTTTCACTTCGGGTCGGCGCCATATCTCCGGCACTCCGAACCCCGGCCCCTAAGGGGAAAAAGACATAAGCATTAGCGCTTGCTGCAATTAGACAACGAACATTATTATTAAGCTTGAACTTTTGAACAGAACTTTTACAGCGCCTTACCTGAACAGTCAAGCTTACCTGAACTCCCATCAATCCTCAATTCAGTGAAGTAACTGGGTTTCAACGCGCCCCTGCATCAGAAGCAGGATGGAGAGCTCATCCTTCCAAACCCTAAGGAGGGTATCCAACGAGCCAGGGAAGCCAGAATAGAGGGGCCCTTCCTGTCCATCTTCAGAGTTCTGCGCCTTCGACGCCGCGCCTCCGTGGGAACCAGGTGAGCGTTACAGAACGCGAAGCCTTACCACAATTTCCCACCTGGGCGATATGGAGACTTCCGAGACAGATCAGCTGGCCCATCTTTTAGGGGAATTACGGGCAGAAGTGCACTCAGCCCGCCAGGAGACTAATGCTCTCAGAAGGGAACTAATCCTATCCAAGGAAAGAACTGATGATCTGGCCAAAAGGTTATTGCAGGGCCAGGCAGAGCACACTCCTTTACCTGTTTCCGGAGATATTTCTACAACAATGGGTTCGAATAACCCGGTACAAATCAATCTACCTGGACACATGCCTTTGGCCCCGCCGGAACGTTTTGCGGGGGATCCCAAGAAATATGCCGTTTTTATGAACCAATGCCGTTTACACTTTTTATGCAGGCCCGGGGCCTTCCCCAACGACCAGACCAAAGTAGCCTTTGTACTATCTTACCTCAGTGGCTGTGCTGCCGATTGGTCTATTCCATTGGTAAATCAGGATGATCCCATTCTCCGGGATTTCCAGGGCTTCCAGGCCAGCATGGAAAGATTGTTCGCTCGACACTCGCAGGGACAGGCCCTTGACAACGAACTGCTATCCTTACGACAAGGTAATCAGGATCTTTTGTCCTATATCGCCACCTTTAATAGACTAGTTGTGGAAACCGGATGGCCTGAAAATAAAAGGATCACATTGTTTCATCGAGGCCTGCGCGGAGAGCTTAAAGATGTTATAGCTCAGATAGTAGATCCACCCCAGGCCTGCGCAGACTACATAGACTTAGTGGTTCAACTTGATCACAGACTTCAAAATAGAAAAGCAGATCGGCTCAAGTATGAAACCAGAGTACCTATCAAGACACACGTTAACTCCAAGAGTACTGACGTTTCCGAACCTATGCAAATTGGCAGTGTTAAAGGACCATTAACGCAGAAGGAACGAGAGAGAAGGCGACAAATGCAACTTTGTCTGTATTGCGGAACTTCCGGTCACTTTCTTCAAAGTTGTCCAGTTAAACCACCCAAGAAGGTGGTTGGAGCCTCTGATAACGAGTTATTGACACCTGGTTCGGGAAACGACCTAGCCCGACAAGCGTAGGGGTCCGCTTGCCGAGCTTGAAAACAAACTCTTTGACCTCGCATTTTGTCATGCCAATGGTGCTTGTGAACCCAAAACAGCCTCAGCAGTTGCATGCTATAAAAGCATACATAGACAGTGGAGCTATTGGAAATTACATAGACCGTGAATTGGCTTCCAGGATTAAGCTTCCTCTCCGCCCGAAAGTAACCCAAGATGTAATTACTACAGTTGATGGAACCGAAATAGCCTCAGGGCCTGTAACGCATTCCACAGTTGAAATCACTCTGGTGGGTCAGGACGGACATCGGGAAGCAATCGTGTTTGATGTGATCAAGGCCCCAAAATTTCAAGTACTTCTTGGAATCCCTTGGTTAGAAACACATAATCCGAGAATAGACTGGCGAGCAAAGAAGATAACTTTTCCTGATTGTGAACCAACCTGTTACCCAAGGAATCCAGCTATGGGTCTAGCCTCTGTAACTTCCACCCCTGTACAGCTACCATCTGAATACCAAGAATTCCAAGACGTTTTTTAGAAAGAGCAGGCTAACACCTTACCTCCCCATCGATCTTACGATTGCCAAATCGACTTGGTACCCAATGCACAACTACCTTGTAGTAGGATTTATGCTCTTACTGAACCTGAGAACCTGCATTTGCGCCAGTATTTGGATCAATACCTGGCCAATGGTTTCATTCGCCCATCAAAGTCACCAGTCTCTTCCGCTTTGTTCTTCGTACCTAAAAAGGAAGGAGACCTTAGGGCCTGTATTGACTACCGCGCCCTAAATCAGATAACGATTAAGAATCGTTACCCTTTGCCCCTGATACCTGAGCTTATCGACCAAGTAAAAGATGCTCGTGTGTACACCAAGCTAGATCTCCGAGGAGCTTACCACCTGGTACGTATAAAAGAGGGTGACGAGTGGAAGACTGCATTCCGCACCAAATTTGGGCTCTTCGAATATCAAGTAATGCCCTTCGGTTTGTGCAACGCACCTGCCGCCTTTCAGTACTTCATGAATGATGTTCTTCGGGAATTTATCGATGTTTGTGTCATCGTTTATATTGACGACATCCTGGTGTATTCCTCCTCAGAATCTGATCACAGAAACCATGTTAGGGCAGTTCTTGAGAAATTGCGCCAGCACAAATTATTTGCCAAGCTCGAAAAATGCGTTTTTCATACCACAGAAGTGGAGTTTCTCGGATTCATCCTGACACCTCAAGGAATTCGAATGGACTCGCGGAAAGTGGACGCCATTCTCAAATGGCCATCTCCTAGCTCTGTGAAGGGAGTGCAAAGCATGCTTGGCTTTGCCAATTTCTATCGAAGGTTCATCCCGGAATTTTCTCGAACTGTTCAACCCATCACAGCTCTCCTAAAGAAAAACAAACGCTTTGAATGGACTCTTGAGGCTGAACAAGCCTTTCAGGACCTGAAAACCAAATTCACCTCTGCACCTGTATTGAAGCACCCGCGCCCAGATCTCCCTTACATCGTGGAAACCGATGCATCCAGTTCGGCCATGGGAGCTGTCCTGTCGCAAAGAGACCCAGAAACTAACCAACTACACCCTGTAGCCTTTTGGTCCAGAAAATTCTCTCCACCTGAACTCAATTACGCAATTACCGACAAAGAACTACTGGCTATTAAATCAGCTTTCAAGGCTTGGCGTCACTATCTTCTCGGTGCAAGACACACCATCACCGTAATTACGGACCACAGAAATTTGCAGTATTTAAAGACGGCCAAAGCTCAATCTTCGCGACAACTCCGATGGGCTTTATTCTTTGCGGAATTTGATTTTGTAATTACCTATCGCCCTGGCTGCAAGAATGGTAAGGCAGATGCCTTATCCCGGATAGGCATGGAAGAACCCAATTCGAGTTTAGAACCTGTGCCAATCATACCGGAACAAAGAATTCTGGGCTTGACTTCATTGCAAACCATTGAGGACATCCAAGCTCAAGTAAAACAGCTTTTTGACTCTTCTGCCTTACTGGAATGGAGTCAAAAGGGTCCTCACTACACTGTTAAGGATGATTTACCCTACTTCCAAGAGCGGTTATTTCTGCCAAGTAAAGAATTGCAGGAACTTGTCATTACCCGTCATCATGAATCATTAATGGAAGGACACCCCGGTATCGCGAAAACAGAAGAAAAGATCAAACGCCACTTCTGGTGGCCTTCTTGGAGAAAAGACATAAAGTCATTTGTGTTGTCTTGCGGAATCTGTGCCCAAAATAAGAGTCAAAAGAAAAGGCCAGCCGGCCTACTTCAACCTTTGGACATTCCACCAGCACCTTGGCACACCTTGTCAATGGACTTTATAACTGACCTGCCTTCTTGTGGTGGTTACAACACGATTCTCGTAATAGTGGATCTATTCTCCAAAATGGCCCATTTTATCCCTTTAAAAGGATTGCCGTCAGCTTCCACCTTGGCCAAGGAATTTATGGAAAATATAGTGCGGTTACATGGTTTCCCTTCCATATTAGTCTCAGACCGTGGAAGTCAATTTTTCTCCCACTTTTGGAAGAAATGTTGCCAACTAGCACAAATAGACGTGCGGTTATCCACCAGCCACCACCCCCAGACCGACGGACAAACCGAGAGAACCAATCAGACTCTCGAGCAATATCTGCGGTGCATGTTACACCAATCCGAGTTGAATTGGAAGGACATCCTTTGGATTGCAGAATATGCATACAACAATTCAGTGCATTCTGGAACCGGACAGACTCCTTTTTATACCCTGTATGGTCACCATCCTCGGACCTCTGACCTAGATCCACCTCTGACCCTGGAGATGCCTGCAGTAAATCACCTACATTCCACAATAACCCAAGCCTTCAAAGAAGCTACAACCCACTTACAGCAAGCCAAGAAAAAGTATAAAGAAAACGCTGATTTGCACCGAAGTAAAACTCCTCCTTACCAAGTAGGAGATCAGGTATGGCTAGCAACTAAACATCTACCCCTCAAGGGTCAGCAAACTTTTAATCCCAGATTCATTGGGCCTTACCCCATCAAAGCTATTATCAACCCAGTGGCCTTTAAACTCGATTTACCATCCAACATGCGGATTCATCCCGTTTTTCATGCATGTCTTCTAAAACCAGTACAACCTGGAACCAGACTGTCTGAGCCCCCAGGCCCTGTCCAAATTGATGGAGAATTAGAATTCGAAGTGAAAGACATTTTAGATTCCAAGATAGTTAAGTCGAAACTCTTCTATCTTGTTGATTGGAAAGGATATGGACCTCAGGAAAGATCTTGGGAACCCAGTAACTATGTTCACGCACCACGATTAATTCAAAGATTCCATCGAAGATTCCCGCACAAACCAAAACCCCCGGAGGAAAAGACCTTGGGAGGGGCCTTGAGGGGGGGTACTGTCATGATGCCTACCTCTAAGGAGCCAGGCCGGGCCCAGCAACCCCAGAGGCAGACATCATTTTCCCCAGGGAAGTCTCAGCGGGCCCAAGTCGGGGCCCTTTGGACTCAGTCCTGGCGCCTTAGGCGCCAGGCTCATAGCGGACCCCAGTCCTGGCGCCTTAGGCGCCAGGCTCATAGAAGAGGATATGTGTTTAAGTGCTTGGGTGCACACTTACCTGATGCAGACCTTGCTGCTTCATCCAGGCCCTCTTGAGGCCTGAATGGGACTACTTAACCTGTAGGACTACTTCACCACCTGGGTGTGGTCGGGGAAGGATACATACCTGATTGGTGGAAGGATACATACCAGGAACTTCTTCCAAGGCTATTTAAACCCCACCCGAACAGCCACACATGCTTCGCGTTGTTCTGCACCTAGCAGCTGGACGCTCACCATGTCAGCTCCTGCATCCTGACTTCAGCCATGCCTGCCAGCACCCTGGAACACCTGCAAGGGGAGAAAGGAAGAGAATAGGAGAAGAAAAGCCCTTACCTGCTAAATCTGCATCCCGGAGTCATTTCTCCAACGGCCCTGAAAAGGAAGACATCATTTTAAAGGCATTTCGTTTCGATCGCTGCAGCGCTGCATTTTACTCACCTTTGCAAGGCGATTCCATCTTCAGCAGCGATCTTCCGGATTCAGCTACGCCCCGGCGCCTAGAGGAAAAAAGACAAGAACAAAGGTGAGAGGGAGAAAAGGAATAAGGAAAGCTCAGTTTCCTTTTAAGTCTTACCTGTTGGATTATTCCCACTGCATTTCGGGTCCTGCCGCTTCCTGGCATCTCCGGACCCCGGCCCCTATGGGGAAAAAAGACAAAGACATTGAATGAGCGAATGCAAAGACATTACCTGAGCGCTCATCCAGAACTGTTTCACTTCGGGTCGGCGCCATATCTCCGGCACTCCGAACCCCGGCCCCTAAGGGGAAAAAGACATAAGCATTAGCGCTTGCTGCAATTAGACAACGAACATTATTATTAAGCTTGAACTTTTGAACAGAACTTTTACAGCGCCTTACCTGAACAGTCAAGCTTACCTGAACTCCCATCAATCCTCAATCCAGTGAAGTAACTGGGTTTCAATGTGCCCCTGCATCAGAAGCAGGATGGAGAGCTCATCCTTCCAAACCCTAAGGAGGGTATCCAACGAGCCAGGGAAGCCAGAATAGAGGGGCCCTTCCTGTCCATCTTCAGAGTTCTGCGCCTTCGACGCCGCACCTCCGTGGGAACCAGGTGAGCGTTACACAGGGTGGAGCAAGCAACAAGGCAGGGTCCAAGCAGGAGTGAAGGTAAGCAGCATACAAGATCCGTAGGAAGATGCAAAAGGTGGAGGAAGGACTCTCAGATGCAAGAGGCTGAGCCACTGCAGGCAGCAGCCTTTATACTGCCTAGCCCAGCACAGAGGCAGGCTAATTGGTTGCACCTGGCTAAGCACACCTGCAGGCAATCGGCCACCTCCCTTTCTGTTCCTGGGCTGGTGGAAGCAGGGCAAGTCCCTAGGGCTTCTGGGGGGTATAGTTCCTTTGATAACCAATAGGAACAGCCCGGAATCGATGCTTGTAGCCAGGTGCATTGTGGTATACGTAGTTTGTTGGAAAAAATAATAAAGCACCAAAGTCTCGCAAATGGGAAATAAAGTTCCCAAAGTAAATATAGATGGATCCAAGAGTCTGTTGTAAATAAATGATAAACAAATAGTCCATATTGAGCGTAAATGGATGCGCCCGTGGCGCAGGCATGACAGGTTCCTTTGGAAATGGTATAGATAGACCCGGTCTCCCACATTGTATTCTTTCCTGGTAGTTTTCAAATCGTAATGGGTCTTCATGCTATAAGCTGATCTTTCTAGATTCTGCTGAGCATAGGCAAAAGCATTTTGAAGGTGTTTCCTTAAATTCTCCACATACTCATGAGTTGTGGTGGCATTTATCAATGTCTGCTCTTGGGACCTGTAGAGCAAATGCTGGGGAAGCACCATCTTGCATCCAGTCATCAGCTCCAATGGTGACATTTTAGTTGCAGATGAAGGGGTAGATCTGATGGCCATTAAGACAAGCAGTAATCGGATATCCCAACTTGACCCAGAATCTGCCACAAACTTTTTTAAGATGCTTACAATGGTTCTGTTGTGTATCTCCACTGCACCAGAAGAGGCTGGCCGGTAAGCAATATGTAGCTTCCTTTTAACCCCCAGTATCTCCCACATCTTAGTCATTACTTTGCTGGTGAAGTGGCTACCTCTGTCTGACTCAGTCCTTTGGGGTAGACCAAAACGCGAAAAGATGTGGTTGATCATCAGGGCAGCTGCTGTTTCTGCCTTGCGGTTTGGGGCCGGGAGACATTCTACCCATTTGGTAAACAAGCATGTCACCGTCAACATGTACTTATTCCCCCTAGAGGAGCGAATCACGGGGCCTATGAAGTCGATTTGCAAATCTGACCATGGCAGTGTCATCCCCCTCTTTTGGAGAGGCGCAGGGTTTGTGAGGGATGTTGGCTGAAATTGTGCACACACAAGACACCCCTTCAAGTATTGGTCGAGGTCCTGCCCCATATGTGGCCAGTATGCAACCTCTCTTAAGATCTCATGTGTTGTATGAAACCCCCTATGACTGGCGGTGGCCGCATCATGGGCGTGACTTAACATCAGGCTTCGCAATGAGGTAGGGACCACCCACTGATCATGGCCAGCTTGGGATTTCCTTAGCAGCAAACCGTCTTGGATTCGGAACATTTTTTGGACATTTCATCAACACTCTAAGGTCCTCTTTCCCAATGCAATCGGTATCCATCAGGGAAAAGTTCTCAGGATCCTCAATGTGTTGGTAAAACTTACCAATTATTGGATCCCCCTTCTGAGCCGTAATCAAATCAGCATCTGGCGTCTCCTTACTCCATTGTGCAGTTGAAAGATCATTGTGAGCATTTGTCTGGGACCTAGTGATAGCAGTGACCTCGATTTCCCCCAACAGGGACTCAATCTCTATTAGATTAAATTAACACGGGTTCTACACCACTGTGCTTTCTGAAAGGAAAGTTTTGCTCCGGCGCCCCTCAACTGTGTCAGAACATAATGAATCTCCGCCATGTGTTCCTCCACAGATGAACTTTTGATGAGGACATCATCTACATAAGCCAGGTTACCCCTTGCACCCAGGTCGGGCATGGCTTTGTGTAGGAAAATGTTGAATTCATTTCCTGAGTTGAGGTATCCAAAGGGAGTTCGGGTCCATGTGTACTGCTGGCCCCCAAAGGTAAAAGCCAGTTTGTATTGGTCCTCCCTACTGACAGGCACAGTCCAGTATCCATTGGTCAGGTCTATTGCAGTGAATACCTGTGACCCCCCTGCATCTGGGCCAGCCCTTGGTCAATGTAGGGAAGAGGCCATCGGGAAGTATGGACCCGTTTGTTGAGCTCCCTAAGGTCGGCGCAGAGTCTCCACTGGCCGTTTGGCTTCAATATTCCCAGCACCGGATTATTGAAGGTGCTGTGTACTGGACGGATTATCCCCCGGGACTCAAGGTTCTTAATGATTTCAGTAAGGGACTCCATGGATACGAGAGGCAAACAATATTGCTTTACAAACACTGGAGTCATGCCAGGGTCCGTGGGAATTGTTGTTGTGTGGATGTCGGTGCGACCACAGTCATATGAGTCTACCGCAAAGAGATCTTGGAAATCCAAGAAAACTTATTTCAACTTTTTCTTCTGTTCCAGAGTCACGCAGGCATCAGCTAGGTTGACTCTCTCTTCCACCGTCTGCCTGAAGCCTGGAAAGACTTCTGGTTTGGCTATCTCAGCGGCCTCCTCCAGCTGGGTGGAGAAGTCCCTGGGCAGAGTGCTGATTTGGACTGGAGGCTTCAGGTGGGAAAGGCAGCGCTCATGGATCTGGAAAATCACCTCATCCCTCCTGAAGTCACAAGTCACATCTTCCTTACCATAAGGGCAGGAAGTGTACACCAGGAAGTTCCCCCCATGGCGGGTAAAGATCCTTTCTGGTGTTGTATTGTCATCACTGTCACTGTCAAAACAGTCCTTGGGGATTGGTCCTAACAGTTCATTTCCTAAATCAATGGAGAAATGTTGGTCATCAACCGCCATTCCAATAATGGTGCCTGCGGCTAGAGTAATACTCGTTAAGTCGCTGTTATCCATCTCTATTGGAATGGTGTCATGTTCTATGTTGACTAATGGTGTTGGGTTTACCCCCAACCCTTGCTGTTGGAGAGAAGCATTTAGATGAATATAAGCATCAGGGTTTTTCAATTTTTGTCCTCTTTTAACTTTCACTTCCAGGGAGAATTGTCGGGTCCTTTCTGGGATTGTGACTTCCTCTTTAATCTGAATTTCAACTGCATAAGGTAGCAATTGAGCTGACCTAAATGCTTTTTCTGGATCATCAAAGCCCATGCGATTATCCCCTAATTGAGACCAAGCTTTGAAGTTTATTAGGTCCAAACTAATGGCAAAGCGATTGAGAATATTACTGCCTAAGTAAAATGCGGCAGTGACGTCTCACACGACCCACCAATTATGGACTATGCTCTTGTTGCCAATGGAGATTTTGAGCATACACCTGCTTGGCAGGAGATGTTTGGAATTGGGTGCTTCCAGGTCCATTTCCCATTTGTCTATCAGTTTGAATGTGGGAATGGCTGGATCTTTTTGGAGTTGGCGGAACATGGCTTCGCTGATGAAGCTCTTACCGTTGTTCACACACACTCGAGCGAGAACAGAGTCCTTCCCATCATTTAACTGAACAGGGATGAACAACTGCTCTCCAATTTGCTGAACATCAGCCAGGCTCTGAGCTGATCTCACATCTTTCTGGACTATAGGAGTGGGAGTTTCTGATTGTGGATTAGTAAAGAATTTCAGAGTATTTCCTTCCAGTGTGGAATACCACCTTAAACTGGAGGGAAGGTTGATTTTCAGAAATAGAGAGGACCCCCCATCACCAGTCTGTTGTCCTACTGCTATTACTGTCACATCTGGAATTTGGTTGTTCTGGAAGTGAAATTCTACTTGGTCAGAGTTTTGTTCAACCATGTGGCATGTGCCGTTTAAACTAACATGGTTGACACTCTGTTTTAATTTTATTGGTCGGCTAGTCTGGGGGACCTTGTTTACGCAATCTATTAGGGGTGACAACCTTCTCAGGAGGTCATTCCCTAGTAAACAAGGGGTGCCCTCTGGAGTCACTACTATGACCTGGTGCTTCACCTTGTGTTGCCCAATTTTGATGTCCAAATCTGCAGTCCCCTCGACAGGAATTTCCTTCCCGTCAAAGTTCTGAAGTTGTCCAGGAAGAGAGGTGAGAGGAATACGGTAATTCTCCCCCCTTCCTGCATTGAGTTCATCAAAGGCCCTTTTGGACAGAAGAGTAGCTTGGGATCCAGTGTCCACCAGTGCCAAAACTTTACCCTGCCCCTGTACTTGTACCGGGGCATAGTATCTTCCCTCCTTCTCCTCAAGGGGGCACAGATAATGCACATTTTTGGACAACTGGTGGGATAATTTTCAGGTTTTGGGCATTGAGAGAGAAGAGATCTGGGCAGAATTCTGTGGAGAGTCATGGGAATCTGAAAGAAAAAGTTGGCAACTGGATATTGATGCGATTTCGGGTTCCCCTGGTTTCGGATCTGGGCCCCCCCCCTTTCTGGAGGCAGTCACCAGGATGGGTTTGAACCAGGGGTTTTCGGTATTGTTGGTTCTTGGATAGAATGATGGGCGGCGACAGCTCAATCCCCACATCTACCCAGTCTGGGTTGGAATCCCTTGGGACCCATTTTTCTTTCCTTGGGAGGAGTTCCCCCATCTCTGAAGGAGAAGATCCTTTTCCCAGGATCCTCTGAGGATCCCTCTCCCTCAAATTGGAAGACCTGTACCTCCTCCACAAAATGAGTCTGTTTGGGTCCTTTGTTTCTCCTACCTCCTCTCTGCTCCTTGGGTGGCAGACTTTCAGGGGTAGGAGATTTTGTTTCCGGTTCTTGGGTTTCCAGGGGCTGTTTACAAGTGGGGAAGGAAGTTTCCTCCAAGGCTTTACAACCCCCTTCCCCTTGTGCCTCCTCGCTGGGAACCGGTGGGTTATTGGGGTGCTGCCCCCGTCATTGTTCTGGAGCACCAGGCCCAGAGTTTGGTGCATTCTGTGCCGGCATGCCCATCTGAGGGTTCTGTTGAGCCCTTAGCACGCGACCTGACGCTCAAGTTGGAAAACCCGCTCAGGCTGATACAGGGTTCTGTTTTCTCCCCTGGGCTGATCCCGGGAAGGGTAGCTATGCCTTCTCTGGTAGTACCCCAGGTTTGGAAGATTTGGGTACCCTCCACCCTTGGCCTCCCCTCTCCCAGATTAGGTGGTCTGGGCTCAGGGAAGTGGGGAAAGAAGGATGGATGATTTTGGGGCTGGAAGTTGGGTGGATACCTGGGGAACAAGTTCTGCCCAGGATTTTGGGAATTTCTGCCCTCCTGTGGGAAGTTAGGAGGGAAGTTCCCTGGGTCAGGTGCTTGGCTGGATCCTCTCCCTTGGGCTGGAGGAGTCCACACATAACCCAGGATGGGTCGGTTTCCCTTTTAACGGGGACTTACATAATCAGGGGAGTGAGGGACCCCATTTGTGGGACTACCTCCTTGACTCCCTGTCTGGGACTGGCCCGAGAGCCTTCTGGGCTTTGAATTATTCGGTGCAGGCAGGTTTTTAGGTCCCCACATCTCCAAATCTAAAACAGGGGCGACCTTTACCTCTGCCACCTTGGCAGCAGCAGGGGTGCTGTTGGTTTTGGGGGTTTTGGGCTGATTCTTATTTTCCACCGGTTTCTGCACCTCATAGATGCGGGTGGCTTGCTCAATGACCCAGTCTAAAGATCTTTTCTCGTGAAAATCTCTCACGAGCTGGGTCATTATGTATTTGGGTCAGGCATGGAAAAACGTATTAACAAATTCTTTACTGTCCGTGCGTACCCTTTTTGTAGTCTGCGCAAAAGCACGCTTTAACTCCTGCACAAATTCTTGTGGGGCCTGATCCTCCCCACATTGCAAATTGTAGGCTGCCTTGCGAGCCTCTTGGGGATTTCTGTGAACAGAAAAATGTTTCAAGATGGCCGCCCTGTAGGTGGACCATCTTGAATGATTTTGGTCCTCCAGCCCCGCAAAGAAACTGGAGTATTCTGGGGAGAATGTCCATTTTACATACTGAATGCAGCTACTGCTGTCTTTCAAATGGAAAGTCTCCATCATTTGCTCATAAAGCTCCAAGTGTTCCCAAACAGAATACTTGGCGTTCTTGTGATAAGGCGTGATGACACTCCTTATTGCCTTAATCTGTTTTAAGGGGTCCTTAAGCAAGGTCCTTTTTGCCTTATTGGCCTTTTTGGTTCGGGTAACCCTGGTCCATTCATGCTCTGACTCAGAAGCACTGCTCCCAGAGGTGCCCGTCTGATCTTCCAAGTTTTCCCGGATTCTGCGAGCCTGGGAATGGCTGGCAGAATGTGGGGACCTGGTCTCCTGTGACCTGTGATGTTCAGAGGAGTCTTCAGATTCCTCCTTGCTGCCAGGATTTGATGGGTACCCCCCCTCCACTGACCTAACTGGGCAGAGGTTTTCAGGATGCCCTTAGTGGGCATACTCTCCTGGGGTTCCCCACTAAATTGCACTGTACTTAGGTGCCCATACCCGGATGCCCGCCCATCCATTCCTGGGTGGTACTGGCCTATGAGCCCCATACTTTTGGCTGGATAGTAATCTGCCATCCCTGTGTCCCTGTGCTCATGTGCGCCAGGGGACATGGGCGTGGCAGAGTCCAAGGACTGGGAGAGATGAAGGCCTCTGGTACTAGGGCTCCTGAGGTTATGCTCAGGTGTTTCCCTTTCCCAACGAACTTCATCTCTGTCAGCCCCTGCTCCCTGTTGCAATGCAAGAGCCTGCGCTTTCAGTTCCTCAGTTAAGGCCTTACTAGACTCTCTCAGTCTCTCCTGCATGGCTACCTGTTGCTGGAGCCTATCATTGTGCTGACAGAGAGCCTCATTTTCTCTCTGCGCTTCCTGGTTGGTCCTGGAGTACTGGACCAGTCTTTGCTGCAGGAGGGTTACCTCCTGAGTCCCATCCCTACTGGCCTGTTCCTTTCTTGCCAGAGCATCTTCCACCCTCCTGGTGTGCTCTAACAAGTTCTGATGCTCTTTTTGGAGGTCATCCATTCCCTGGAGGGCCAAGTGATTTTCTTCAATTTTTTCTTTTAATCGGCAGACTTCCTGGCCTAAGGTGTCCCTTTCCTGACTAAGAGTCTGCATCTGTGCCGCCAGGACGTCCCTCTGCCTTTGAAAGGCACCAGCTTTCTGGCGTTCTTGATCAAACTCTGCCTGGGTATCCAGGTCTTTCAAAATCAGTTTATTGCTCTCTGCCTTTTCCCCATCTAGATGACTTTGCAGGGTGGCTACCTGCTCTGTGCATGCCCTGTTAAAGTCTAGTTATTGCTCCAGCTTTTTCTGGATCTGCAGTAGGGAGTCCAAACCTTCTTGGTACTCCTTCTGCAAGGCCGGAAATCTGGTATCCTGGTCAGACTTTTCCTGTTGCAGGATACCCATATCCTCTTTTATTTTAATGATATACTGCCTACTATCATTTTCTGACTCCTGGCTCCTCTGCACCCTCTGCTCAGAAGAGACCAGGTCAGATTGGGCCTTCTCTAATGCCATCTGTTGCCTATTTGCCAGATCTTGGCCTTTAGCACATTTGTCCTGTATGGCTCCCATATATAAATATAAATATGCTGCTACCCTGGCAATCTTGTTGTGCTCATCCTTGGCCTTAGGGGACATATATAGTTCACTCAGGGCCACATGTAAGGGACCCTGATCTCTCCATATATCTGACCCTGTTTCAGTGATCTGGGGTGCGATTGCTGCAACCACACCGCCTCGTCAAGGTAAGCCCACTCACCTCTCACAAATAGCTTATGTAAGAGGTGTTCTCTGGCTATTTTGATATCTACCAAGGTCGTCATTCTGGAAATTGATTTCCTTCCTGACTTACAGAAGTTTGCAACTTATTCTTGCAAAACAGACCCTTTCCTTAGAGCGTTCCTTTGAGGGGTGTTTTTACAGTGTAACACAGCGTGGTGATCCAACAGGATTTACGTATCCTGTCAGTTAGCACACTGTATTAATCTGCACAAGTGATAGATCTAATCCAGAATCCCCGGCTTGAGCACCCAATCTGTCAAGTGACTTCAATTCAGCAATCCCACTAAGTCAGTGCCTCGTCTGGGACGCCCAAGGGAAGCCCTTATTTATATATTTTTATGACAAGTTATACTCTGGATGATAAACCCTTATATGACGCCCCTCTCTTTGAATCCCCCTGACCTCACTGAGCCAAGAAGTAGGTTTGTTTTGCAATTTAAAAGGTTTATTGAGAAAGTAAACAATATATATATATATCACACTTTTATGAATAAATTAATATTTGATAGCACACTTAGGCATATGACAGTGATCAACAATGGATGATGTTACACTAGCACAATTAGGCATATGACAGTGATCAACAATGGATGATGTTACACTAGCACACTGATTTAATTACTTAGGAGTTAGTATAAGGAGGATAAGGTAGCTGAGAATACTTTTATGATTTCAAGGAAATGCAATGATGAATAAAAATGCAGTACAGAAATAAACTGATATGGTTTCACAAGAGATAATATGTTCACTTTTCCCCCTTTTGGCAATTCACTCCCTCCTATGCAATATAAAGAGATGGAAGGAAAGCACAACATTTTCAGGGATACAATCCACATGCGATACTGATTAAGTTCAAATTCTAATAATCTTGGAGCAACCGGTATGCTTTTAAAACATGCAGAAATATTTTGAGTGTGACTTGTACTGAGGTGAAAATATGCTAAAAATGATTTTAATTCCCTATAGGAGATTCAGGGTAGGTGATAGCTATTTAAGATTAGTTCAGGTCAACCCGATCAGTGATTCCTGAGGGAGTATTAGGTTGAAAACGGATTTCAGCAATGCAAAGGAAAAGACAGTGATTTTTTACAGGTGAAGGAATTGGGCCAAATCGCAAATCGCGGCACTTTTTCCGAGTGCGTCGAGCGCGATTACGGAAAAACTATAAGGAGTAGAAAGTCGGTTTAGGGCTTGTTGGAAAGCTTAGATTCTTAGCTTTAAAATTAAAGTTAAATTAGCACACGTGGTTCAAAAGATACGGACGATTTTGTGGAGATAGATTTTCAGAAATGAAAATAAAGTTTTAGAATGACAGATGCGCTGTGGAAGGTTTTGGATCAACAGGATGGACACACAATTCTATGATGCAGTTCTAAATAGGTTAAACTAGTTTGAATTAGATTATTTTAAACTAAGAGATTGGTTTTGCACAGTTCTGGCTGAGTACTCAAACTATAAATTTGAAATAGGCCGTCAGGGTCTGGTCAGGTCTGCTAGCGGCACTTCACAGCAGTCTGGTCTCTGGTTCTGGATACAGCTCTGCTTTCTGGGTGTTTCTGGCACAGGGTTCTAGGCCAGAATCAAATAGCTTAGCCCGGCTGTTTGAATAATTTGCAAAAGATTTTGAGGCCTGCTGAAAAAGTTCTGAAGTCTGGATTCTAAGTTCTGGAGATGGTCTTTCTGGATATTGTCTGGTCCGGCAAAATGCTTCCCAAGAAAATGGAAAGTGAGTCTTGCCTGTCCAAAGCAGTCTCTTTTTATGTGTTTTGAAAATGGGTGTGTGAATGGGCATAACTAAGCCTGCCCCTCACAACTTATCATTGGCCAAGTCTCCTCTCTCCCTTGACTGGGGGAAGGAATGGAGTGTCATCGTGATGAGGTATGTTTTATGAGTCAGAGGTTCCTCCCCTTTGCATTTACTTAGAAAATCAATTTTACCCAAAACACATATTTCCCAGATACACAGTTTGTTGAAATTACATGTACACATTGCAGATGAATTAAGGTACATTCTTGCCCAACTCTGATCTTCCTAAGAGCTTGGGTTCAGAAATGACAACTTATTTTCATTTTTGATTGGTTTTCCAATATTGGACTTTTACCCAAATTTACACAGAAGTACACCCCCCTTCTGGGCATATTACAGTAATTTACTAGGTTTCTAGCATAAGCACAGTGTCTGCAATATTCATAATTCCCGGGGTTTTGCCTCAGAACATCACAGAGCGACCAGCTGGGTCTTGAACCGTGAGTAAAATTGTCATTTTAAGAATCTCAAAGTTGTACATTTCTGTCATCTGGTTACAATTATTTATCAGTATTTTTATAAAACATATATTTGCCTTCAATTCAATTCACAAAAGTGTCTGGGTCCGCCCCCAGAACCTTGGTGAGTCAGATGGTCACATGGCTCTCCTTCCCCCAGAGCACTGTTTACAGATACACATCAAATCAGCATATTCTATTCAATGGAAAGAGTCTACTGTGTTGACTGAGGTCAGCAGACCATAGGGCCACTCTGCATCTGGTTAACACGACCATGTGATCTCCTGGGCTGTTGCTGGGAAGGCTAAGTGTGAAGACTTCCCATGAACAGAGGCCTCTTGAACTGTTAATTGAATCAGACTGTCTTCTGGGAACAGCAGGTGTTAAGAATTTTCATTAACCAGCAAGGCTTTGAAGTCCAGGCTGGCTCAGGCTCCTTTGTCAGCTACTGAAATACAGTTCTCCTGTCAGAGTTTAGATCGCTAGCACCGGTTAGTGTCCAATGCCGGTACTGCACCTATTTTTGGGAGCTGTCTTGAATGAATACATTTCAAAAAGAAAGGATTTTACTTGATAGTATATGATCCTTGCTTGACATAGCATTGATGTGGATCTGCAGTAGAGTAATTTTGTGCCCATAATTTTAGCCATTTTTGACATCAATTAAAACGGATTTTGAACAGATGGTCTCCTGTATTAACTATCTTGCAATGTTTGAAATAGGCATTTTTAGCTTGCATTTCAGAGAAACAAAGGTGATTTCAAAGCGCTTTTTGAGCTAACAGGCACTGCAGTTTTTCCTTTGGCACCACGTTTCACTCATGGCGCTTCTGGCCCACCAAGCTCGCACTGGTGGGTGGCAGATTGGGCGACCATTTGGGTGTGCGCAAAACTGTGCAGATTTCCTGGATTCTGGCGCAAATGTGGGCTTTTTCGGCCATCTTGGATTTTCTAAGCCCACAGCACCAAATGTTGCAGCATAATAACTTGAACTTGGGTCAAGACACCCAAGAGTACCCATGGGTGGACTGGGAACCAAAAGAGGCCCTGGAAATAATGTTCAAAGTGGCTGCAAATTGTAGATTTTCAGCAAGCCCTACCCTTTCCCTATGAGAAAATGTGAAAATACCACACACAAGAGGCCTAGGGTGCAGAGACCTACCAGAACATTTCCTGAGTTCCATATAATCCAGTCCATCCCTGCCTGTACCCAATCCGCAGTTTCGCTGGATTCCGATTCCATGTAGTAAGGAAGCAAGGCCTGCCCTTGATTCCCCCTGCTGACGGTGACAGAGGCGGCCCTTAGACGTATGCATTGCTGTATCACTAACCCTGCACACAAGCACCTCAATGTACACTATGAAGAAAACACATCCAACTTGTCACTGGGTCCTGCTGACAGGCAATCACAACCAGCACAAAGGTCACCAGTGCTCTAATACGAATGACACAGTCTGCATGAATAGGAAAAAATATATAACTTTGCTCATGATTTCTTAACGGGTCAGATTATCTAACATTTGCACTATTGCTATAAACAGATTTAATGGAGTTAGCACCAGCTTTGCTGCTATGTAATACGGAATGGCGCAAACAGATTTTGTCCCAATTCGTAATAATATAAAAATGTTTGCACTAGAGCACAAATGAATCCCACAGTTTGTTTGTACAGTGCTTACTGTGTAACATAAGAAGAATTGCATTTACTCATTTCTTTTATACGGTTCCTAGTGATTGCATCGACAGCCAAACCATCGACAACCATACCATTGACAAAAAAGCATCTAAAAAAAACCATCAAATGCATTATGCATTTTTTTTTATGGGGGTGTCCCCCGAAACCCTTCTTTTTAAACCATTAAACTACTTTTTTACTAAACTAAACCCTTTACCATTGAAAAAAATGCATTTGATGGGTTTATTTTCGATTAATTTTTTCAATGGTACTGTCTGTCGACCGGATACCATTTTAAACACACTCTGCAAACATCGACAAATACAATTATATGCTTAATTTGTTGCCTACCGAAAACATCTTTAGATAATATGAATTGGGACAAAGCCCGTTTGCTTCATCCCCAAATGGCAGCAAAATGAGTGCCAAATCAAAGGTCTGAGACTTTTTTTGCACAAGGGCAGAGTTTTGCTAATATGGCCACTGGAGTTCTGAGAAGAAAAAAAAATGAAAACTCTGTTTTAGGTGCTTTTCGCCTGTGGTTAAAACGCACACGCAAATGTTATGATTTACTCATCATGCATGTGGTTTTAATTTGACAGCCTTTTAATTTGGTGGTAAATGGTGTTTACAGGAGTGATGTCACGCATCAAGGGGGGGAAGGTAATTGTGGGCAAGCGGCAGGTGTCTCTGCCAAGGAGAGCCTCTTTCACTGCTGCACCTTCATTCAGCACTTGCCTGGCTGCCAACGCGCCGTGCCAGAGGGACAAAAAGAAGCACTGTTTAATAAAAAAAGAATTCGAGCATACTTCAACCCAAATCATCCCTAAAACCCCATTAGTGCGGCCTCATAATTAATCTAAACTGCCCAGCCTGTAACCCGCTAACATACCGTTCCTTGATTAGAAAGAAATTCATAACACATGCCATTTTTTAGAGAATATATTTTTCTATTTTTAACCTGTATTCCCAACGTGATTGTTGCCCTGCAAAGCAGAGTGTGACATGAACAATCAGTCCAGACTTACAGCAAAAAGACATTTCTCCATTTACTGGCTGGGCTCCTGTGTTCAGAACGTTTGTGATTCTGTTGCTGTCCTTTACATGCGGCTTAGTTTTAACATACAAGTATCTGCATAATACACTATCCCTATTGCCTTACAATTAATATTAAGTGTACCACAGAGGTCCCCTTACTACTGTTTGAGTAGAACTCACGGTGGATTTCTTTTGGTAAAAATGTGCTGCAAATTTTGCGTTTGAAAGAATTTTTTTTCAGCAATACTGATCAAAACTACTAGCTGCACAGTGAAATAACTCATCAAAGTAGCATTCTTTGACCAAAAAAAGTGGGCCACTATGGCCCAATAATTGCCCCATACTAGCATGCTGTGCCTGTGCTTCCGGCTTTGCCCTGTTGCCCTATAGGCCATTCCGTGCCTGCCAGCGAGTTATGCCTTGTGGCCATCATGCGTCCTCAGAAATTGGAAATAGGTCGGTGTCTAGAAGAGTAATTACACCTGTGTTTTCAATTGTGATTAGTACGGGATTTGTGTATTGGATTTTAATGCTGTAATACACCTGCTGGCAAGGAGTTCCCGCAGGTCTTTGACTTCCTGCAGACCAAGCTTACTTACTGCTACCCGCCATCTTGCAATGCACACACATGGATCCAATGCTGCTGGGCAGACAGCACTTTTTCTGTTTGATAGCAAGGCTTATGCAGCCTTAGAGGGGATATATACAGCCCTGTATGGAACACAGCCGTGTTCTTCCCTCTTTTGAGTTCACTGTTCATTCTCCATTCGCCAGCTAGGCCCAGAGTCTTACACCATCTCAATAGCAATACTGCAAATTACAAGTCGGGTCTTCTCTTAAAGGGGCATCGGTACCACGGGCATGCTTTCAGTAACAATGTCATTTAAGTGAGTTGAGGCCTTGCAGGGTGGGCCAGGTTATCTCCCATGTACTTCCTCCTGGCCCAACATCACTCTGTGGATGTTAACATCTAGACCTTGTGGCCACCCAACCCAACACACCAGATATAAATTGGGGTCTTTCTTTTGCCTGCTCCTGGGGCTTCACTCAGAAATTCCCAAGTCAAACCCATTCCACCTTGCCTGGGCTCCACTCATATGCCTATTCTCTCTTAATTTGATTACACATTGCTGCCTGATAGCACTCCAGGTGGATTGCGTCCAAATAATCTCATTATAGCACACAACAAAGGAAAAGTTACAAAGCTGTGAAGTTGTGTTAGGAAGTTTAGGTGGGCATTGTGGGCTCAAAGACTACACTCTGTTGATCAATATGCCTATTTAGGGCTAACATGCTATTTTTTCACATTACAATTCCTATTAGACATCACAGAAAGTCCACTCAGAAATATCCCCATACATGAATACCATATCAGTGGCTACTGATGTAGATTGCAGCTCTCATCAGACACTAACAACTAGCATAAACAGAAGTCACACAACATGGAAACTTATGCTGAACACACAGAATAACTAAACCACATCCCTTGTCTATTTCCACGGACACAGGCTTCTCTATATTGTCCTTCCTTTATGGCCAAACATAAAAACCACTTTAAAAATGGGGATGGTACCTAAATGTTTCCTGCCACAAGTACGCCCTTTTCAGTGACGTAAATGGTCAACCTTCTCGGATCCCAGCGACTCTAGCAAGGTCCACAATTATTTTATAACAATAAGAGACCTTTTTTTAGAAAGAGGCCAGGAGGCAGGCAGAAAAGGAGATCCATATCATCAGGGATATCCAAAAAAAGGCTCCCTGGGCATATTCTGCACCAGACGCTGTGCGTATCCAAGATAGGAGCTACCAGTGAGATTCCTATCTTTAATAACTGTAGGGACCTTAGACAACACCAGGAATTTCAGTTCTTAGACGCAACTTTTCTTTGTTACTACCAATTTTGTAGACTGGTTCCAATTGTAAATCGAACAACGCCAATTCTTTAGGAAGGTTGACCTTAAAGCAATCTATGGCCATAGTGGAGAGTTTATTGACTGTATGGACGCAGGTCTTAGTCCTACTTCTTCATGTACTAAGAGAGATCTCAAATATAAACGGTCATACAAGAACAATGCAAACCTGAGTAGAATAGAATGGCAAGCAATACAAAACCTACAGAGGAGACCTTGTTATAAAACTGGCAGACAAAGTGGAAGGGATTGTATTAATGTCCTCCAAGCAAAATCAAACTATGGCCTTTGATCTATTGAATGAACCTGGCCACTATCTACCTTTATCTAAGGATCCTACTAAAACAATAGCCTCCTGTTACTTAATACGACTGTGGTAGCTCTAGAATGAGATTCAAACTCACAATATGAATTTTAATTTCTGAATTGTAAAAATCTGCATATTCCACAACTTTACACCATGCCAAAAATTCATAAGGACCTACTTAGACCCCCAGGCTGCCCCATTGTATCGGGATGTGGATCTATTCTGGAACCAGTGTGTTAATATATAGACACATTATTGCAACCACTGAGTATTGTAGCATCTTCCTGTTTGAAGGTTACCACTTCCGCTATTGAGCTGTTTGAACACCAAGTGTATGGGTCCAGCACAACCTTAATAGTCACAATGAACATTAATGCCTTACACAATGATATGCCACAACACGAGGCAATGGAGTTTATTAACAATATCCTCACGAACAAAACTCTCCTCTATGGAGCATCAGCAGAGCTTATTACAGAACTAATGTATATAGCCCTGGAAAGCAAACTACTGTATGTTTAATAACCAATTGCATCATCAAACGAAAGGTATTGCAATGGGTGTGGCTTTCAGAGCTAGTATTGCAATTCTATTCATTGCTGAAAATGGAGAGAAATATTTTTTTCATCCACCAATATCTTTCGTGGACATATCCACGAGTGGAATAGATATATAGATGAAGTTATACTGATTTGGCATGACAGTAGAACAGAGCGGAACTTGTTTACATGGCTGAACACAGTCAATCTGAATATTCAGGTCATCATGATGGCATCCAACTCCACAATTGCCTTTCTTGATATGTGAATCAACAATAAAGACGGCAGATTGCCATGTTCACTTTTTATAAAACCATACGATAGGGATACCCTCCTGCACTACCAGAGCCATCACCCTTGATCTCACTGTGATAACTTACTATTTGGTCAATACTTTTGCATACAGAGGAATTGCAGGGACATGAAAGAGTATGCCTTACATGCACAGACCCAAGACTAAGGGCTCCTTGAGAGAGGATAGCCTTGGAAATTAGTGAAGAGATCTCACAAGAGAGTGAGAAACAACCATTGTGAGGCATTACTGACACCAGATCGAGCCTTCATTCAAACTACTTCCTCCAAACTAGTGTGTGTTACTACATTTAATATTGAAACCAATAAAATCAGGAAGGCTATTCAGAAACAATGGGTTTTAGTAAAACCAGTACTAACCCAAATAGATCAAGAACGTTTTGCCTATAAAAGAGGAAGAAATGTATGTGACCAATTGGTACACGCCAAATTCACAAATACACAACAGGTCATGGATTTACAATTCATATTCATTATAGAACCAGTTAAGGGACATTTCCCATGTGGAATTTGCTCTGTATGCCAGTTTATCATACACACTACATTTTTTATGGTAAATGATAAAAGATGGAAACTTTGCTGTTTTTCAAACTGCAACACAAAAATGGGGATCTATTGAATTGAGTTCCCATCTGCTTTGTGATATGTTGGCCAAACTGCTCGTCCGGTTACAAAAAGGATCTTGGAACATACACCCGAATTAGAACACACCATTCACATGCTTCTATGAATTAGGCCCTTAAACTCTCCAATGGTTTCACACTACAGAGAACAAGCACACAATGTGAATGAACTTAAGTGGTGGGACATCAAAGTAGTTAAAATAGATCCCTCAGTAACAAATGCACAACAAAGCCTTATGGTGAAGAACAAAAGATGGATTTACCGTTTAGGGACACATTTACATGGGCTTAACAAACATATCAGTTGGTCTGATTTAGTTACACGACTGAGCTTATTCTTAAGAATGTATGATAAATAGCCATGCATTCAAACAGACCTTCAACATTTATAGTCCAGTAATTTCAACATCTTTATAATTCTGAATAGTGGCACTGACCATATTCTAACTTGTTGTTATACATAACTAGGCCAAGATGTCCACCAGGATGGACATACAAGCCATCATGATGTGATAACATCTTCCATTTTCATGTCAGTGCTGCATTTGAGACTATGTAGACAGCGATGTGAGTGTCCCTCGCTGTGAACACATTAGGGAATGTTAGCAAGGATGCATCATGGTTTCTTACCTCTTGGAAAACATTTGTTACGGGTATAGAAACACGATTGAGGAGGAACAAAGCACACATTATGAACTGCATATCAACGGTTTCTCTTTATACTTACACACAACAGGAAGTCCAGCAGCGTCTGTATTTGAAATACTATGAGTCACAGATCAGCAGGAAGCACCGCACACATATATTTCCTTGAATTTCATGATGTAGTAAGCCATCACAATGACTATTAGAGTACATGTAATATATGTATACAAAAAATTATATTTAGTAGAATTATTCCACATTTTCTTTTCCTATTCACAGCCTTTTTACATCATAAAGTTATCGCAAAGTCCTTTAACTAGCAGGACAACGTCTATTACAACCCGTAGCAAAGGAGGCACCTTGCAATGCAAGGATGTTTGCAATTAGTAAGTGGCCAAACTAAGTGGCGTCAGAATTTAATTTTTATAGCCCATATATTTTTTTGTGATTATAACAACATGGTTATTGTGATTAAAATTCTGCAGGTTGGATGAAGAAAAGTAACAAGTAATTTATCAATTACATTAAGGGGTACACTATGAAGAAAAAACTGACTGATGGGACACCATTTAGACCCCGGCTCACACTAATACTACCGACTTTTTGGTCCTGAGGAAGGCGTTTGTTACATACTATACGCCAAAACAACTGGTACCTGAGTCATTGTGCAACTGTTATTGGTCAATAGGGCTTATGAACAATGGAACACTTACGCTTTCTTAATGTTTTAAGCCTTTCAATGTGAAAGCTTTGTCGTTGACGTTTTATATGTTCTTCTTAATTTCCCTAACACTGAATTACCATTATTTGTTTTTGTAAATATATTTGTTTTTTTGTATATATTTCCTTTTTTTGCCTTTCTACTGCAGCTTTCTATTTGTGTTGAGAATTTAGTTCTCCACATGCTATATATGGAATGAAATTGGGAATGAATTGGTTGTTTATCTGTTTTTCAAGATTTACCTTAATACATGATTGCTTCGATTTCTCAAACATTTAGTTACCATTTTTTTAGATACTTATATTTTAGTCTCTTTTCTTTTCCTTCCTTGTACTACATCTGGAAATGTATTTCTGCACATCTTATATTTGAAATGAAATTGTTAAGGAATTTGTTATTGTTTGAACTATCTATGAATACCAGTGCTCTATAGTTTATCCTTAACTGTTTAAAATGAATGTATCTAGAAATACTAGCTTGAATGAATAAAAAATCATGCTTAAAAAAATGTTTCTTAAACAATGTTCTCATCTCACACTTCTCCCACCCGCATGATTTGCCCCATCACATGCTAGACAGTCTTAACTGTGACTGATTAAATTGAGTCAAGCACCACAATGACAATTATAAAAGGTGCCAAATTAAATTTGAATATATAAAAATAGCACATTGTGAGTGTATTAATATTATGAGCTTTATTTCATTTTGTGAGATTTTACACAATACGTTGGACCTTATTCTCATTTTATGAACAGTGGTGCTGCATGTTAAATGTTATATTTTGCATTACAGGAGTATTTTTGTGAATGCCCTGGATAACGAACAGGCGTGTGGAACACATTTTGGCACACCATTTTCTCATTTTCTGAAACAAACAGGAACATCGGATATCGTAATTGTGATGATCAAATACTAAGCATAAACATGCGTACCAATTATTAATACATCATTTGGTCATGGCACTAGTGTGGACTGGATTATTTCAATAACATTTGCACAGACCTCCAACCAGGTTTCAGCCAGGTTGCATCTAACCTACCCGCAGGAGCCAAAATCACATTTACTAGGCCTAAGCCTGTGGTCTCATTGCTGCAAAACCTTATTTTGAAAATGTCTATCTTTAATCAACAAAAGAGTCCAACCCGTTAACCACAGCTCTTGAAAGGTTCAATGTGAAGTATGGTAATTATATTGCACCCCCTTAGTAAAGGTACATGCAGGGAAGGTTGTACCCGCCAGATTATAAGGTTTTAAAATGTGGTGGCCAACAGGGTCTGCTCACTTATCGCTATGGGAAGGGGCATTTTGGAGGTACACACTCTACTCAATAAATAGTGTCTTGTTACCTAAAACGAGGTTGCCCTACTATCTAAGCGTTTTTCTGCAATACAAGGCTTCCTCTGTTTTTGAAAAAAATAATGGAAACAATCCAACCAAATTTGAGCCAAGGACTAATGAAAAATTACAGGGTCTGCAGTAGCAGCCCTGTAGTTATGGTTAAGTTGCTCAACTCATCAAAAGAGCACTTTTTGGGCGGCTTATAACGTTGGCACCATTTGATGAATCCTCACCAAACTTTGCAAAAAAAGTTTATGGCCACCTTGGAATGATTTTGCAAAGTTTGGTGGGTTTCGTCAAGGGGGGCAAAGTTATGGGGGAGTCCCACAATATTTGAAATCCTCATAGACACAATGGAATCAAACATTTTCTCGTGCCTACAGCCCAATCAGCTGGACGGATTTGCACCAAACTTGCGTGAGGAGTGGTGACTCGGTCCCGAAGCTGGCTTTTACATATTTGGTGTAAATTTGTCCAGTATTTTCTTTTTAAATGGACAAAAATAGGTTACAAAAAATAGTTTTATCTGGGTCCGGTTCGTGGACTGTTTTCCTGATTCATAGTCCGTGGACGCCTTTGGACAAATCATAGAGCAGCATGAAGTTCGCAGACATCAGAGAGCAGCCTGACGTTCGCAAACATCATACTCACCGCCTGATTGGTCAATTAAAAAAGTGAGGTGCATCAACATTTTTTAAACAGATGCCATGTTGGATTTGCAAACTGCGCCCGTGGTCCGTGGACATCACAGTAAAAGCATATTAAAAATACAACCTTGCACTTATCAAACTAATGAAACAATCTCTGGAGAGGTGAGGGGTGATGAGGATGGGATGGGATATGGCCATAAAAAGCTCAAAATCGGGTGTTTATTCATCTTTTCCGAAGTCCATGAACATCTCAGATATTCGGGACATTCCTGTGATGTTCGTAAACATCGTAGATGTTCGGGGACATCATCTTTATTTCTACATTACAGGGTCAGTCAAAAGCAATTTCTGGATGGCTTATAACTTTGGAGCTACCCAATGAAGCTGCATGACATTTTGCAATATCATTATAGACCTGACCCCTGTTTTGCCAAGTGGGGGAATACAGAGGTTTATAACTTTGTTGCTGTTTGACAAATCTGCACAGTTTTCTGAAAGATTTTAGAACCAACCTTCAATGTTCGTGAATGGATTTTCTCAAGTAGGGTCTAAGTTATATGACTATTTGTTGTTTGTACATTTTGACACTTCAAAAAATACAACATGGATGGATTTGCAGCAAACTCGTGCAAGGTGCATTGGCAGGACCCAAAAGCAAGGTTTTGCAAATGTGTCTGGGTTTTATTTTTTGAAAAGTGTCATAAAGTAGGTACAAAAAATCATGATACACCTTTGGTGACTGAGGTATAGCCTGTGTCCATGGGCAGTGGCCAGACTATCCGGGTCATGGCAACGACCTGGACAATCGGGCTACTGGCTATGACCACGAGGGACCGGCAAGGGATTGAAAGTGGGCATGGCCACCTGGGACCAGCAATGTGGTTAGGAAAAAAAAATCTGCTGGTGGCTACACTTTGAAGTGCTGGACAGGATTGCAGCAAACATTTGTGAGGAGCATTAGCCAGGACCTCAAAGCATGGTTTTGCAAAACTGTCCGTTGTTTTATTTTTTCTAAAGTGTCCAAATTTAAGTACAAAAAATTGTGATATTACTTTGGTGCCTCGGCAATGGGCCTGGCCCTGAGCAAACACTAATGTGTACTCTGATTTGTTAAATGGGGCGTGTCGCATGGCCGAAGACCTAGTTGATTACAACAAACCTGCACAATAAGTATCAGCAAGGACCTGAAAGCATGCTTTTGCAAATCTGTCTTGTGTTTTATTTTTCCAAAGTGTCAAAATGTAAGTACAAAAAATAGTGATATAACTTTGGTGCATTGATAGTGGGCCTTGTCCTCGGCAAGGACGAATGCCTACTCCGATTTACTTATTGGGACATACGACATGGCCGGAGCCCTAGGCTTAATTGGGAGAATAAAATTCGGCTTGCGGCTGTAGTCTGAAATGCTGGACGTGATTGCAGCAAACTTGCGCGAGGTGCATCAGCAAGTACCTGAAAGCATGCTTTTGCAAATCTGTCATGCGTTTTGCTTTTTTGAAAGTGTCAAAAAGTAAGTACAAAAAATTGTGATATAACTTTGCTGCCTGGGCAGTGGGCCTGGCCCTCGGCAAGGACAAATGTCTACTCTGATTTGCCTATTGGGGAATGCAGAATGGCCAAAGCCCATGCCCCATGGATTGTGGCGACTGTCCATGGCTTCAATCCATGAGCACTGGCCATTGGTCACATTATGAGGGTGTAGTGGACACTGAACTAGGATGCAGGGTAGGTGCAGTGGATAACAGGGGTAGTTTGGTGGGGCTGGGGTCATGGTCATGGTCATGGTCGAGCCTTATACCCTAGGCAAATCAACCATGACTTGCATCCCAGGCATGCGCTGCTGGTAACGACACACATCATTATGCACTGCAAAAAATATGTTTGTTAAAGGAGGTTTACATTTCTTTCATATATATTAAAAGAGGAATTATTAATAACTTATATACAGTGACGTAACTTCATGAAACATTTTCACTCATAAAAACCTATGAAATTCACAGAAAAAAACGTTGTTAAAGGGACATTATGGTTAAGTTGCACCAATAAAAACCTATGAAATTCAGTGAAAAAACTTGTTAAAGGGACATTATAGTTAAGTTGCACCAATAAAAACCTATGAAATTCAGTGAAAAACGTTCTTAGAGAGAAGTTATGGTTACAAGTAAAACTGAAAAAAACCAGAAATTTGCCAGTTTTGATAAGCTAAGCAACTTCAACTCGTACCACCACCGTGCACTGCTAAGACTAACACCCAGGACATCAAAGATGACATTACAAATGTCATTGATGACATCACTGAAAATATCACATATGAAATTAATTTTGATGAAAAGTCCCTGCAAGGAGTCATGTTTACAAGATGTCAGGGTTTATCGGGAGAACTATCATGAACTACCTAATGTATTAAAGAATGTACTCATCAAAACAAAACATTATATTGGAGTGTTGTTGTTAATACAGGAACCTAATCATAAATGCACATAGGCAAAGGCTGCAGCATGCACCCTAGAAATACACTATTTTTAATCTGGTAATTTTGGATAGTAAAATACTGAATGCTACCTTATCAGAATTTTGTGTAATGTTAAACATGGAATAAATAGCTAATAATTCAAGACTTACTACACACTTGTGTTAGTACAAACCATATATATGAAGACCCACAACGCATACAAATCAGAGGCACGTACAGGGAAACTAAAGTAAGGAAGAAAGAAACAACATCACCAGAAAATGTCAATAACATTAAAGTTCATCTTCATGTATACAAATGAATTTTGTGTTTGAGGCCTGCTTATTGCCCCGTGTATGTGCACCATGAGCTGAGACCAAACCCGAGGGAAACTACTTTAAGAACATACAACAAGGTTAACGTCCAGATGTATAGCACCTTAGGAATGTTAATATTCTGACTGTCAGTTAACAAAAACAGCTCGCCCAGATATGTCAGTGAACAAAAACAAGTGGCCTAGATATGTGATGTCATCAGTGATGTCTTCAATGACATTAGTGATGTCATCTTTGAAGTGCTGGGTGTTAGTCTTAGCAGTGCACGGTGGTGGCGTGAGTTATGGTTGCTTAGTTTACCATAACTGGCACATTTCTGGAGGGGTTTTGGTTTTACTAAATTTTATAGTTTTTTAATAGTGCAACTTAACCATAACATCCCTTTAACAAAGTTTCTGTGAAATATATATATGCATATATATATATATATTTCTCTTCTCCAAACAGTGAGCTTGATTAGTTTACTATAGGCTTCTGACATTGTAAACCTCCTTCTTAATCAAGTTCTGAAACTTCTTTGATAGAGGAAGGTAAAAACGGATGGCTAGTCTTATTTATTGCCCAAGTCTTTAGCCAGAGACTTCATTGCTAGCTATTTTAATTCTAAGGACATTTAAAATACGTATTAAATATTCATGATAAGCAGACCCAGTATATTTAAATGTTATTCTACTTCAATAAACTGAACAGCTTTGCTATATTGTGAATGCCGGATAAAATCCTGTATGCAGAACATATCAATAGACAATGTGGATTGAATGTGGAATCTTCGAGGCTCCTCCCTGTGGCATGTCAAACATTTAATTTAAATTGCGATTTAATACTTCATAGGTACAGTACAAACAGGTTATTCTTGCATATGTATTTGACACTAGACCAGTGTTAGCATTTAAAGGTTCACCTAAACATGAAGATGTGGCACAGATGGTAATGCACTGGCCACATACCTATCACCAGGCACTTGATCACCTTCTCTTTCTGTAATGTCAACAGTAATCTTTAGAAGAGCCATTGGCATATGTGGTTCACCAAAAGGGTTGCTCTGTTCATGCAAGCTTTCGGCTTTAGAGCCTGCAAACTGCTTAGTCTTTGGAGGAGGAGGGTGTGAAACAGCGGCTTAGTCCCTGACAGTAGCACTTAGTATTGTGGAAGCTGGGGGAGGGCTAAATAGACTTTGGGGTGGCCCTGGGGGGCATTTAGAGGACCACCCGTCTTCCATCAATTACAATTCTCAACGTGAGTGATCGTATTGTTAAGAATACATTATGCTTTCCTTAGGAATTGTGAAATTTCCTTTCCAAATAATTTTAGCACTCTCAAAATAATTTCCCCAAACCTTCTAACCCTTTAGTCACAGCTGATAATATGTGATGTGTAAGGGTTTGTGAACATTGTTGACAGAGATTATACATGATCAAAGGAGTCAATGAAAAAGCTATACATTTATGCAATGTGTTGAGATTATTTTTTTGAAAGATTTGTGAGAATTGACAGTGATTTACATCAGCTTTTGCACCCATACTTTTAATGTCTGGACTGGTGAACTGTACACATGTCATGGACCATCTAGCAGAAAAGCACTTCACAGGTATTGTGACGAACTGACTTCTGCACCGCAGAAGTACAAGGATGATCAGAGGTTAAAGCACCCACTCAGCACATTTGCAAACCAAGATTCTCTGAGAGTCTTTCTGCAACAATATCTCACGGCTCATCAAACAGGGTGGAGAGGCAGAACCCAATAAGGCCATAAACACGGACATGCGGATAGTGTTATAACACTTCTTTATTTCTCTAGAGTTACGGTTCAACTGTCAAAACCCTGTCAAAACCCTGAGATCCATAGTCCCCATCCCGAACCCCAGCCCAACATCCCACTATTGTGGCCCAAAACAGAGGCTGCCCACATAATGATGAGAGAGGGCTGTATGAACCATGTTGCAACGTGACAGAGTCAACACAATCATAAAGGTAAAACAAGAACACTTGAGAGATATACTGCCTTTGCCATTTGTGGTAACTTGGGCTGATCAAAGGCTATACTCTCAAGAGGGGTGTGACTGTAGTTCAGTGGCAACACAAATAGCGAAGTATTACAGTCCAAAACAAAGTAATATCCAATGAAGGTTCTATAAAAATATATATACTTCAATCAAACACACTATGTACAATATTTACTAACTACAAACTACTGCAACTCCCCCTTCCCCAGTGGAATGAACACAGAATATGCAAAGATAGCAGATGCAGCACTCTCTGTAATGAGACAGAGGGAGACAAAGCAATTAAATACCACAGTGCTCAAAAGGATTTTTTTCTTGAGGTTGCAAAAGGGTTTAAAATGACCTATGCAGTCTCTAGGGCCCAAAGATGTACATGGGGGCAAGGGGGGGCAGATATCAGGGGGAGGGGGGGAAGATATCAGTCTATAATACATTTGGAGGTGTCCTGCCGGGTTTGATGGCGTTGAACCAGGCTTCTTGGTATGATTTGATGGTTTGAGGATGCAGCAGCGAGCGAGTGTCGAGCCGGGGTTGAACGGAAGGTAGCTGCGGTTCAAAGTGTTATTGAAGCTGTGTGGGTCAGTCAGTCACCAGGTTTGACTCGGCAGTTGCGGTTTGACAGCAGTGAGCTGGTATCAGATATGCAGGTGAGTCAGTTCGATGCAGAGACTCGAAGGTCGCTGTTCGGATCACACCAGGCTTGAACGACTTACAGGCATGGTGATGAAGAAGCTGGTGGTTTGAATGGAGGTCAAGCAATGCAAAGGCAGCGGTACTTCGTGGTTCAAGCCGAGGCTATGACACACTTTAGCTGGCGCAGTGCCGCATCAATCTGGTTTGAAATGGGCGAACAGTGGTTTGAAGAACAATGAATGCCAAAGTCAGCTTTGGAGTGTCAGGCTGGTTCGAACATGCTCGAATGATGGCTCGAATTGTTTTGACACCGAAAACACAGGGATCCGTGCTGTTCTGGCTTCCAGGGTCTCAGGGACAAGGCGGGTTCTTATTCTCATGCTCACAAACATGGACAAGGCTGGCACACACCTTCAGGGGTCCTGTAGCATGGTGAGGTCCTGGGCAAGAGTGTGGCTAGCAGAGATGCAGTCCTTGACCCAGCAGCAGCAGAGTTTACCCCAAAGGTTCCTGGGGATAGTATGTGGATAGAGCTTGCTTCTGCCTTGGAACATCTGCCTTCATGGCACAACTAGAGGACATTAGAAAGGACTGTTCTCCCAGCAGGGAACAACACAATCTTCTTCAAAGATGATTTAAAGAAGTGATGTGAGACCCCTTCCTTGAAGGTAAAGGTACACAGGTGATTGGACTACAGCTAGCTTGCTTTAGTAGGTCCAATTCTTGTTATTGAATGGAGTGGACATTGCCCTTCTGACATTGCACCCTGAAGTATACAGGAACCAGGCAGGTTTCACAAACTTTAGTTTATTCTTCAAGTATCATCTGAAGTCCAACCAGCAGCACAGCATCCCTCCTTTCCTTTCAGTAGCCTCTCTATCAGTCATCCTTCCATTCTAGATCCCTCACTACTCAACGTTCCCTACATTACATCATAGGCACTGTGCTGGCTGGGAGGGATCAAGATACTACACACCTCCCTCCTAATAACACAACATTAATACAACACAAAGTGTTTGAATCTCTTAGGCCTGCTGATCAACCTGTGCAGCCTATCAGAGCCATATCTCAGACCATTGTCATTTGTGAAATCCTTTTTCTTGCCACTTGCTCATTCACAGTTACCATCCTCTTTTTTGTCACTTTTTCAACTCTGTTCATGCTCCAAAATGTACCATCATCTGTTCTCACTGAATTATGCAAAACTTTCACTACCTCACATGGCGAGGACCACTGCATAGAACCTTGCTTTAATGCACCGGGCAGTTTAATCCTGACAGGCCACATTATGAGGTTGGAGATATTTCAGAGGGAAATCCTTTGAAATACCACCAAATGGATTTACATTTACCACCACTTGGTCCTGTGGATTTACCACGGGATTACAAGTGGTGGTAGGTGGTGTAAATCTAAATTTTCTGGAGTCCGGTGGAATTACGAGTGATTTATTTGGAGGGAAAGTGGAGAATTCACCTCCAGCATCATACTGGAGGTAGGACTTACTACCTATTATTCCACCGGTGGTAATTCCACAGAGGACTCAATCTGTAGTTGGGTTTTCTCCCTCTACACAACTCAAATGGTGATACTCCAGTCGTGGTGTGGGGATATAATCTGTGCGCCACCATCCTGCTCATCACAACATGCTCCCAACCTTCATGATTCACCCATGCCCATCTAATGCAGTCTTTGATAACTTTTTTGAAGTGTTCTTTCACCCCATTAGTTTGAGGACGATCAATCGTGGTCACCTTGTGTTGCATACCATTTCTCATTAAAATAATCACTAATTTCTTTAGATTTAAATTGAACGCCATTGTCGATCAACAGTTCATATTCATTGAGATTATATGCTTCATTAGGTGGCAGGTCAGGCAGATCATCAAATATTTCCTGTCCCGAGGTGCCTAAGCAATGCATAAGTAAGGATTTCTTTTGTACGGCACCATAGCTGTTCCCACACACAGCTGATGCGTAATGTTCGAAGGATTTTTTTCCAGCGTTTCCTGCAAGGATTTTGTTCCAGGTGACCCACCTCGTGAAAATGTGGGTCACCTGCTGTAGACAGAAAAGTAATTGCGGGTTCAATGTTCTGCATGTCTAGAATTGGGGAGTGACGTCACCAAAAACAATTTCCTTCTCAATTGGGTAGTAGAATTTTAAAGTGTAATATTTACTGTGTTTCTATATAGAGTTTAATCCAGGTTTACTTTTCTCTGCTTTAACTGATATTCATACCTATTTTTGTATGTGCGTCCACTCTGTGATGTTTTTTCAGCTCTCTTACTAATTCCTTATGTTTTCTCATTTAACGCACAGCAAACAATGGATTCCCTTTCTACATGTAGAGAATAGAATACTGAGCACTCTGTTTCCTTTATTGTATGTCACAGTTTCTGGGTGTAATGTAGAATGGCCTGAGCATAATCAGTTGCTGGGCAGAATAGGCAATGCTGAGTGCTCTGTTTCCTTTATTGCACGTCACAATTTCTGGGTGGAATGCAGAGAGGCCTGAGCATAATCAGTTGATAGGCAGAATAGGCCTGGATTGTGGGGAACAGTGGTTTTATGAGCCATGGAGACACTCTCATGCTAATGGCTTCACAAGCACACACAGGCAGAGACTAGTGCTGTAACGGATTTTGAAGTAAACTGTGGCACAGTGATGATAGTTTACTCTTTATTCTGGCCCCCAGAGCAGGTAAGACGCCACCGGAAACCACAAGACAAACAAACTGACCCGTGTGGAATGTTGATCCATGAACATGGCACAACATTCCACATGCGCCCCATTCAAGTTACAACATATCTTCGCCCCTTATATAACAAAACAACATAAGGTACAATAATTTAACAAAACGAAAGAACATTGGAACATACAAAATTGTAAAGATACAAGCAATCATATTCCCTAAAACAGGTCTAACAATGACCAATCAATACCTGCAATTAATGACATCAGCGCATGGTAGGACATTACTCTAGGTTATCCAGATTACCTGATGCCCCCTAACGCACATAGTCTCTGAGTTTGATGGGAGGCCCACAGCGTCTAACAAGATGCCCTATATCAACACCACTAACACCTTCCCCCGAAACCTGACATCCCGTGGCATGTTCCGGGGCTAACTCTCTCCTATGACCCCCCGAAACCTGACACCCCATGGCAAGTTCCAAGGCCAACTCTCTTGTCCGACCACCATTTTCTACCACCACGCGATCGTGCACTCTATCGGGCATAAAGTCTAACACATCACCCTCTTCATCACTCACATCTTCATTGTCACCCCGCCTCTCCGTACATTGGTTCTGTTCTCATCAAGAACCACCACCAGTCTCCTACTCCATTTCGAGCCATCCTCCAACTGCACATATCCTTTGCAACATTTGACCACTCTCTTAGCAGGTAAAAATGCACATCCACCATTCTGGACACATCTAGGATTATTTATACACACTACATCACCCACCATGACTCGCAACTCCTTCCTATTCCTTTGGGACAACCTTACAACTTCCTGGCGTGCCAAAATTCTGCGATGGACACCATCAAGAATCAACTCACACGGACCACCACCACCCAATGCCAGGGACCTCAAGGTCGTCCCCGGTTTTCCTTCCCATCATTAATTCGAAGGGTGTCCTACCCGTGCTCACAGATGGAGTTCTGCGATAGGCTGATAAATATTCCAAAACCACCTCCTGCCAGTCAAGCCCATTGGCCAAAGCCAACTGGATAGCATTCTTAATTATACCGTTGGCTCTTTCCACAAGACCATTTGCACTTGGATTGTAAAGAGCAGTGCAATGGTGTTCTACACCACACTGTACCAAAAATTCCCTCATGTGTCTAGACGTAAACTGAACACCATTATCAGTGACCAGACTGGCAGGTATCCCTTCCCTGTCAAATACCTTTCTCAAGAAAGCTATGACACTCCGTTGTCACCCTGCCAAACGCCGCTACCTCCACCCATCTGGATGTGTAATCCACAAGCACCCACAAAAACCTGCAATCTGGCTGCAAACACTCGAAGGGACCCATGATGTCCAGGGCCACCTTCGACCATACCTCCCTGGGAATATCAACAGGATGGACAGGCTGGGGGTAAATCACTTTGCTCTTATCACTCATGGCACAGGCATGACAATCCTTCACTGCCAACTCGACATCATGATCCATGGAAGGCCACCAATGCTCCTCCCGCAACCTCATCTTAGTCAAAGATCGTCCTAAATGCCCCTCATGGGCCAACGTCACGATCCTATCCCTCAAACTGACAGGTGGAACCAACTTCGCGCCTCTGGACACACCCCAGGGACCGACAGCCAACTCGTCCAACACTTGGGAGTAACCTTTACCTTCAGGTCTATCCTTGACCACATCCCAACCCTTACTCAGACCCTCTCTGACCCAACAATTCCACATCCCTTTCACTCTCAGCAGCCCAAACCGACTTCTGCACGGCAGGAATGACACATGCAATTTGAAATTCCTCTTCTTCTCCCACACCACTGCCTTGAAGCCTCACAGGATCTAACACAGGCAACCGTGATAAGCAATCGGCTACCACATTTTGTCTCCCAGGCAAATATTGCATGATGAAGTTGTACTCCTGCAACTCCACAGACCACCTGGCAATCCTTGGAGATACAGCCACCGCACCCCGAGATAATAACACATGCACCAGAGGTTTATGATCTGTCCTGACCACATACAGAATGCCCCATAGGAATGTTCTAAAGTGTTTTGATGCCCAAGTCACCGCCAAAGCCTCACCAAATATCTACTTTCAGCCTCTCTCAAAGTCCTGGACGCAAATGCCACCGGTTTAAATTTCCCTTCACTCCACTGCTCCAAAACTGCACCTAGCCCCACCTCACTGGTGTCCACTGTGAGCATGGTTTTGCACTTAGGGTCAAAAGACCTCAAACAAGGGGCATTATCCACATCACTCTTCACCGCTTTGAACTCTTCACCACACTTGTCGGACCACTCAAACCTGGCACATTTCTTTAATAAGGCTCTCAAGGAGATGTTTTTCTCAGAATAATTAGGTATAAACTTCACATAGTATTCAGCTAAACCCAAAAATGCTTTCAACTGATCTTTGTTGGTAGGCGCCGGGGTATCCCTCATCACCTGAACTAGCTCTGCTTTGGGACTGATTCCCTCAGCGCTAAGGGTGTGACCCAAATATGTTACATTATCCACACCCACTTGACACTTCGCCAACTTCACAGTTAGACCCTTTTCTTTCAACACTTTCATAACTTCATGAACCCTGAAGTCATGCTCCTCCCTACAACCACCCCACACCAAGATGTCATCCTGGAAGTAACATACCCCTGCTAAGCCACCAAACAATTCATGCATCAAGCATTGGAACACAGCCAATGCCGATGCAAGGCCAAAAGGCATACGGCAAAAGCGATAGGCTCCAAAGGGAGTCACAAAAGAGGTGAGGGGTCTGGAATCAACATGCAAATCAATTTGATGATATGTGGCAGACAAGTGAAATGTAGGAAAACATTTTGCCCTACCCAGGGTTAGAAGTAATTTGTTAATGTTTGGCAATGGGTGGCGATTGACCCAAATGCGTGAATTCAACTCCCGAAGGTCCACGCACATCCTTATATTACATCACCCTTCTTAACCAATACCACCGGGAATAACCATTCCGAAGACTCAATGGGCTCAATGACCCCTGCCATCATGAGTTTGTCCAATTCTGTCTTTAAACCATCCCTTGCTAAACTGGGACACCCCTCACTTTATGTACCTTGGGCACAGCACCCTTTTTTAAAATGATGCGATGTAAAAATCCTATGAATCTCCCCAGTTTGTCAGAAAACACCTCTGGAAACTCTACCTTGAGTGATTCAGATGCCACTTGACTGCATATATCCCCAGCCTCCTGAATACTGAGCACAGGGATTTCCTTCCCTGGGTGGCTCTCAAAGCCTAAAGCAGCTTGTTCATCCCAACCCAATAAACTGGTACCTTTGAGCGCCACATACAATTTACCCATGGTTTGGCGACCCTTGAATTCAATACAAGACCGATCATAACCCAAAACACTAATGGTATTCTGCCCATACGCACTGGGGCTGATATCGGATGCGTAGAAAGCTGAGAT
Source organism: Ambystoma mexicanum (assembly GCF_040938575.1). Taxonomy (NCBI): domain Eukaryota; kingdom Metazoa; phylum Chordata; class Amphibia; order Caudata; family Ambystomatidae; genus Ambystoma; species Ambystoma mexicanum. The sequence continues at coordinate 170,117,828 of NC_090924.1, read as the reverse complement.
CTCTTTCCCCAGTTTTCCCACATAAATCTCCGGGGCCACTATGGTGTAAGGAGAGCCCGAATCAACTAACATCTCTAAAGGATGGCCATCCACCAACACCGAAACCCATGGATCCTTCCTTGAAACCCCTTCTACATGTAGTATTACACCTTGCTCAGGCTTGACATGAGACCCAGTATCCTGGTCCGGAGTATTCCCCTCCGACATCACACCAGCCACCACATTGAACTTGCACATGCGGGCATAATGACCCCTACATCTGCATTTTCTGCACTCAACGTTAACAGCAGGACATTCTTTTGAGCCAGTGAAATGGCTCGACCAGCCACACTTTCTGCAAGTCTCGTTGCCTCTAAGCAACTTCCCTCCTTGATTGTCATTTTTGTCAAACTTGCTTCTGCTGTCCACACCACCACCTCTATTGCGGGGTAAAACAGCTTGAATTACATCCCTAGAACTCTCCTTTTCAGTGACGATTTGTACGCTCGCCCTGGAAGCCTTGATGGCCCTGGCGATCTCCACCACCTTCTCCAATGGCGGGTCACTTTCAATCCATAGTCTTTCCCTAATCTTCTGGTTACTCGTCTTCATCATTATTTGGTCTCTAATGTACTCATCCAGAGTCCCCAAAAATCTACAGGTGGCCATCAGAGCTTGAAGTGCTGTCACATAAGCGTCAATTGACTCCCCTGACCCTTGGGCTCTGGAAAAGAACTTGTATCGCTCCAACACCACGTTTATCCTCTTGCCAAAGTGAACCTCCAGCTTCTTCAATGCAGTTTCGTATGCATCCCCACTCTTTCCCCTTCACCACTACCAGGAATTGTCACCTCCTCACCTGGCAAATGGCGAAAGACCCGTAAACCCTCAGTGCCAATACAGTTCAAAAGCACTGCTTCTTTCTCATCATCATTGAATTTTGCCCCCAACCAGCAGCCCTTAAATATACCTTGAATGAGTCGATCCACTGGTCCCATGGGGCTGCTGGCTCCCTGGGAGTAGGCAAAAATGCAGGAGGGGGTCTGGCAGCCGTGTGCAACATATTTTATGAATAGGGATAACCCCCGTTGAATAGCACAAAGTTCCTTAGAGGGATAATACCAGTTGAACAGTACATTGTTCCTTAGGCAATGTCTCCCAGTCAATTCCACACCCCAGCTTCACTTTCACACATAAAATGTCTCCTCACCTGGAGTGCCAGCCCTGACGAATACCAGCAGGAAACACAGGTGCCACTCTTGCCAGAATCTCAGTTCACTTCCTACCAGGCACCGATAATGAGGAGACACGGCGACCAGGGGAAAAGAGGGGAGGGAAGAAAAGGAGCGGGCCAGAAGTGCTTCATTGCCCCTCCCTCCGCCGCGGTGAAAACCGAGCAGAGATAAAAGTTTGTATGCACATTGCGAGCTTGACCTCCCTAGCCCTGCCCTCCTCGATGCTGGCAAAGCGTACTCACGTCGGCTCCTGTTCGCCCAAACGGGCCATGCCCCCGCTTCCAACTCCAAGAGGAAGTAGGGAAAGTCAACTGCTCCTGATGCTTCGGGATGGACCTGGATGCAGTTACTGCGACAGGTTTTGGAGCGCCCGGGCAGCAAGCCCATACATGGCCGTCCCCCTCCACGGAGCAGCCACAGCGCTACCACGATGCGGGCCGACTACACTCGGAGCAGCGGCACCTCCTTGCGCCAGCGCCTGCTACGGCGGGCCCCTCAGCCACAGCCTCGCACACGGCCGCCGCCCACGGACAGCGGGAAACCGCAGTCGGGCTAGGAGGGACGGGTCGGCCAGGAAATCGACCCGGGCCGCGGGTTGGGCGGTCCAGGTAAAATGCAGCAGTATTACCATATGCTGACGCATTACTGCACTGCCCAACTATACCCTTGGCGGAAATTTGGAAGATTCACCTCCAGCTGTGAGTTGCAGGTAAATCCGCCAGTTTTCCACTAAATGTTGGCTGAATTATTAGTTTTTAATGTTTTTTTTAAATTTAGTTTGTTACAATACATAAAGAAAACATACATGAATGGTCTAGACATCAGTGTGCGACCTGCCATTTAACTTATCCTGTTCCTTTAATTTATTTTTATTTTTTGTGTTCCTCCAGGAGAATTAATTCAGCTTTCAGTAGCTTCTTGAGCAGCTGTTCAAGATACAATGATCGAGCTATTGTTAGATGTTTGCATTCGCTACTGTGCAATCTTACCCACCACTCTTCGCTGCTATAGGTCGTGACTTTCCGGAGCTCTTGACCTAAATAGGTCGTTCTTAGCTCTCTCAGTTCAGTGCAGTGTAGCACTAAATGTTTCAATGTCTCATCTTGGCGTTTGCAAAATCTACACTTTAGATCGTCCGCTCCAACTTCCTGTCTTAGTCTTTTGATTTATTTCATTGGAAAAAGGTTCAATCTGAATTTCAAAAACAGTTTTCTTAGACACTTACAAGGAAATATTTCCAGATATTTTGGCAGACAGTTTAAACTTTTGGCTTCCATCGGACAATTTAGCATGCATCTATGTTCGGATCTCTTCTCTATTGTCTCTATCCAATCTTGTTGGAATAACTTTTTTTTAACAGCATTGGGGTTAGTTGTGAGAGTCTTTTCCTCTGTGTTCAGTTGTTTTAGAATGCTTTTGCATTTTTGTCTCCAACTCTGTAGTAAGGACTCATTCTCATGGTTCCGCCAGTCGACCATTACTTCAAATTGAGGCAAGTCAGCCTCTTCTGTAGTCTTGCTGTATAGCGCTAGAGTGTTCCACATGATTCTTGCATTCAATGATGATAGGCTCACTTCATACAATGTACATGCTGTTGGGAATCCTTGTGGCAACTGTAGAATTCTTTTCCAGAAGGTGCTTTCGCAACTGGACCAGATCTCACTTGTACATCCAAACATACTTTCCGCCCCATAGACTATAACAGGGCCCGCCTTACTCTTATTAAAATGTATGACTGGTTTATAAGAGAATTTGACTTACTTTTTCTGGATAACCACCCCTTGGGCTGTTAGTTGTTTGCACTTATTGGCAATTCCTTTTGTTATAGGTTCATCGTTTATACTTGAGTTGATGTAAGTACCCAAGTATCGGCTGCACTTTACTTGTTTGAGGAGGTCCGTTCCCAGTGCCCATCTGTACTTGTCGTTTTAACTTTGCGTTCCTTTTAGGTTTTTCAATATCAGGATTTCAGATTTGGCTACATTTATTTCCAGTCCATTATCTTCAATGTAGGTATTTAGGGCATTCAGCTTTCTTTGTAAGCCAATAGGGGTCAAGTCGAGTAGTACTATATCATCCGCATACTGTAGCCAGCTAATGTGAGTTCTGTTTAGTTTTGGAGGGAATGATTTAACTCCATCTAGCATGTCCCCCACCTCGGAAATATAGAAGTTAAACAGTGTTGCTCCTAAGAGACACCCTTGTTTGAATCCTCTTGCTGTTTTTATTGGGTTAGAAAGATGTCCGTCCCCATCCAAGCAAATCTGGACTTCGGTATCTGAATAAAGTTCTTTTATTGCCAGTATTAGGCGGTGAGGGCATCCACGCAGTTTTAGTTTTGACCACACCATTTTGCGGTCAAGGCCGTCAAAAGCGTGTGCGAGATTTATGAACGCTCGGTATACTTTCTGACCAGTTCGAATCGCTTTCATTTTTAGGAGGTTAAGGATGAGGCGATTCAGTCCACACCCAACTCCCCTGACAAAACAAGTTTGTCGCACGTCAAGGGCATTATTTGTTCTTCTCCATTGAGCCAATTGGGCTAGTAGAAGGGGTGCGAATATTTTACCTATCACATTCAAGTGCGCTATTGGCCGATAATTTGATGGGTCCATTCTGCAACCCTTTTTAAAAATCGGCCCAATTATCACTAATTCGTTCTTGTATTATGTTTTTGAATAGTATGTCACAAAACTCGGTCCACTCCTCCTGGTTGCTTTTTAGCATTTGGTTAGACAACCCATCAGGACTGGCAGCCCTAGAGGAGTGCATTTTTTGAATGCACCTCCTAATGTCATCTTGCTCGATTTTGACGTCCCACAGCAGAAAAGGGGGCTCTTTGCATCTTTTTGTTTTGCGAACAGCATACTGTAATGAGTGGTCCATTGGGCTTCATTGACCATGTTCGTCAAGGCCGCCTTCTGTGGATTTTCCATCTCATTTAGTAGGGACCAGAACCCGCTTGCATTTCTGTGCCAGGGACTTGAGTACTGCCTCTGCGTCTCTTTGTTCCATTATCACTTTGTGTGATGTCAGCCAGTTTTTGTAATTAGTCCTTAGTTTCCTTTTCAGCCCATTTCGGTTTATGCCATTGATGATGTTAAGGCTTCTTAGCCCTTTCCTGTATTCCTTTTTTTTTTGGACAACTTGGGGATCAAATTCATGTTTCCGGTATGTACTTTTTTTGGACCCCACTGACTGCATTTTGTAAACTTCCATGAGGGGCTTGCATTCTATCAGGTCTTTCACAGAGTTTCAATAGCTAAGGCAATAATGTCACTGTTATTCAGCCCAAGGCTATTTCGCCCTGGTTCTAGACTTACACTCTGTCTCCAATGATCTTTTAGGCGGATGTTTCCTTGTTTCCACACTAGTTACCAAAATATGGTCGCTTTGAGCTGTCTTTAACACCTTTAGTGTTATGATCTCTATGATCATTGTTTCCGAAACAAAGCAATAGTCTAGAATGGACTTTTGACTTACTCTTTCCCAAGTTTCTCGAGGTGGCATATCGCCACTGGTGTTCCCATTCATAATATTCATGTTCTGAACTTCCATTTCTTCTAGCCACATTTTTTTGAGGTTCTCCATTTTACTTGATCCGTTACTCTTCTTGGCTGAGTGGGGTGACAACTCCATTAGTCGAATGTTACGATCTCCACACAGGACTATATGTGGCTTATTGTTTGCAGTCATTATGGAATCGATGAGATCCAGTACTTCCTCTATACATTTTTGACTTGCTACTGCCTGATGGTTCCAATATACGTTAATGAGGTGTAGAGTTTTTTTTCCTCAATTTCTTGTTCTCAACCGCCTCTAAGATCGCACTCTGTATGTATGGGAATGATTGCACCAAGATTTTATGCCAAACCCACTTTTCTGATAGACCAAGATGAGTTGACCAGACATCAGCCTCCCTTTACTTTGTTAGACTGGAGGATTTAAAGCTATTTCAAATCCATTGATGCATGTCTCTTGGAGGCATATAATGTCATAGGACCTTAACTCTTTCAATGGTGTGCTTACTAAATGAGTGAAACCTCTGGTGTTTCAAGAGGTTAGAATTAGCTGTTTTACAGACTCTTGGCATTAGCTTATCCTTATCTCATTTAGGGTCTTTGCTATCCAGGCCCAGGTGTCAACTTCTTTCAAGCTTGGACTCAATGCCTCGAGCCTATCATCGTCAAAAGGATTTTCTTTCGGGTTCTCAAACGTGATTTTGATTTTTTTCCTTTTCGTGTCCGCTGATACAGCAGTGGCATCTTCGAATGTCTCATTCTCCACTGCGTCTGCAACTGTTCGATCACTATTTGAACTTTCTTGGTTTATTTGAGCTGACATGTAATCGTTTTGATCACCCAGGTGCACTTGCTTTTTGATGATCAGCCTCTCATCAAGTGCTCTGTGCTCCTTCAGTAAATTGTCGACTTCGTAAACTTGAAATCCAGCATCCAATAACTGTCTCTCACACATCATCCCTAGTTTCACTGTCTTTGTTGAGTCAATGTGCAGCAGCACTCTTTCGCGGTTATCGTCATCCAGGATTTCAACTCGCTTTATTTCAGTGCTTCTTACGGCTCTCAATACTGGGATAAAATGAAATAGCTGCATCACGAGGCTTCTATTTAGGACTGTCCCGCCTTTTCTTTGTTCGTGCCATTCGACCAAAATTCTATAGGTATTCTCTAGCGACTGCATTACTAGTTTGTGGATATCAGTCCTCATGTCGATCTTATCATGGTCATCCCTCCAGCTCCAGAGCTTCGATGGCGCTGTCTTTAAAGGCACTTTCAGGTTTCTTTTCTGTTGTTCCTGATTTACAGAATCGATATTCCCCATTTCGATCTTACCATTTCTTGAGGGAGATAGGTTATTGGCCTTCTCAAGTTGCGCCATACAGTTCTTGAGCTTCTCTTCAATGGTATAAAATACTCTTTTACAACTGCTTGTCTTCTTTCCTTGGGAGTTGCCTCCAGTACTTTTATTTGGCGATGGCAACATTTCCACCACTCTCTTTCTTCTAGAGTCAGCCTTGCCATGCTCTAATAGTTTCTCAACTAGGATGTCTTTTTCCGAGTCGTTTTGAGTTCCGGGCACCTTTGAGGAAATCTCTGCAACAGTCTGTCCAGCTTTCTCAAGATTTAATTCATCCTTGCACTCTTCAACACGAGTGCTGTAAGTGGACATGTCCATCAAATCCACGTCACTGCCTTCATCATCACCTCCATTTATAATAGGGTTTTTCAGCATGTCCTTTTCTAACGGCCCATTATTCTCCAATAATTTGTTTCTCTTTTTCCCATCATCAGGGTTGTTAAAATTTTGTTCTGAGTTTGGTTCTGTGATATTGATCGTGACGTTCAGAAATCTTATATTCCTAAAAAAATTGGAAGCATTCCTTGCATTTTTATTCTTAAGGCATGTTTTCTTAAGGCATGTTTTCTTTTTTTTTTGCTCTTCCCCTGTTTCAGCAGAGTGTCATCCTTTTTGGTAGAGCTTGACGCTTTGTTTGGAACCTGTGGCTTTTCGAAGATGTCAAACCATTGCAACCCTTTTTGTTTGAGTATAGGAGCCTTTGTTTTGGGGTTTCTTTTGTCGGTAATGGTCCCCTCGGTATTGGTCGATGCAGATGGCTCTGACCCTGGGACTTGGGGAGGCAAAATTTCTTTCTCCACCGGGGATATCTGAATTGTTCCCACATCCACAGGGGTTATTGCAGTCGATGGTGGCTCCAGGGTTTTTCGGTTGGCCTCAAGACAAGGGCTACTCCCCATATCGTTTGTACCGGAGCTCCTCTCTGTCATTTTCTTCAAAACAGTTGTTTTTTCCAGCGTCCTCCCGCCAGAAGGACTACAACAGCACAGTTCAGTTAGATCAAACTGCCGACTATCTGATCTGTTTGGCCCTGTGTCTTAAGTGTTTCGCTCTCTGGTTACTCTAGCATCTTGTTCTTTTTTCAGGATTGTAAGAGCTTCATGAGCTACTATAGCCAATAGTTTTTTGTCTATGCAGTTTTTCTTCAAGGCTTCTTTCAGCACTGTCATCGAGAGATCATTCTTGCTCCATATCGCTGTGTTTTGACCAGCCATTTCGACCAAGTTAATCTCCAATTTCATGAATTTTGTATTTAGTACTGTATCAATGTGGTTTGATCTCTATAATTTTTGTTCAGTTGTTCGAAGAGTTTTGTCAAGGGTGCAACTGCGATTGATGTTGCCGACATCAGGTTGGGCCTCAGCTCGTTTGTCACCTTTTCAATTATCGCATCTATAGGAAACTTTCCTTGACTCTTACTCCAAGTCGGGACTTTTGATGCCTGGCGTTTTGGTTTCCTCACTGATGGTCTTTTGCGTTGAGTTTCAGAGGAGGAGGAAAAGTCTTCCATTATTAAATGGCCAATTTGCCCATGGTTCTCCCTCGTTGATATCTGGGCTTTCTTGTGAAATATTTTCGATTCTTTTCCTTTTCCTCACAAGCTTTGCCCGATCAGGTGTGATGCTTCTAGCTGACTCTCTTATTTCAGCTTCGGGCTTGCTCAACCATTCAGGGGCATCCGCTGAATTTGTCACGGGCGATACACACCCCTCGTGCCAGCACGCTCCCTTTGTGTCTTCATTTATCAGGGGTTTGGCTGTTGTCTTAGACAATGACATCTTGGCATTTAGAAGCGCAAGTTCTCTGATCACTTGATCCACTACCGCAATTGAATTACGATAATTTTTGTTGGCAGTGTGCTCAGCATTCTCTTCTTGGGGGCTTATTTCTCCTATGGCTTCCCATGATTCTTCTGGAGCAGATTCGCGTGAGGCATGGGTGTTAGGGGGCGCTCTCCCAGGATCAGCTTGCCCCTTACTCTTAAAACTCTCTGGAGTCATCAGCTCTCTGGGCGGAGAAACCCTCGGCTTAGTCGGCTTACTCAGCTGTGAGGCACCCGGAATCACAACCGGAACACTGCTCGCACCATCTTTACCGAGGGATGCCCCACTTGAACTGCGGGCCACGACGGACACTCCAAGCTACGAACAGCCAGCCCGCGGCAATGGAATGACTGGGTCAGCTGCCGGTCAGAAGGGCTCGCCATAAACGTCCTCCTCAAGGTCAGTGCTTAGATGTCTTAGCACAGCCCTCCTTTCGATATTCGATGTACAGCACCTTTTACGGTTTCCAAGCAAGCATTTTCAGTGGCCGAATAGAAGATGTTCTATTTGAGATCTGGGCGGGCTCTATTACACCCTTTCTCCCCATGTTTTGGGCCATTTCGCCCTCTGCAGTTGTGTTGTTAATTAGAGGGCCGTTATCACCCCACCCCCGAATTGCCACTATTCCACTCGGATTCCCAACCAGCGACCAGCTCTTGCTCCCCGAACTGGCAACACAGTCAAAACATACGATTTTCTCTGAGGTAGCTGGTTCCAACCAGTTGTTTGCACTTGTCATTAGCGCAATGTCGTTTTTTTTGGTTTGGGGGGCGCGCCCTTACTAATTAGAGCCGATAGTTCCATCAGTTCCTGGGGAGCTATCCCAAAAACCGACACTGCTGATGGTACGCATGTTGCTGAAATTCGGGCTGGAATCACACTATCTCCAGTTAGGGGGGAGGGGCAGATACAAGTTAAGGCAGGGATGGCTGGGGGTGTTATGGTCCCATTACTCAAGGTCGGGGTCGGGGCGACTTGATCCTCCATCCCGCCTGCTTCAACCCCTTCACTTACGTCCATAGTCCTGACACTTGTCCTGACTCTTTTCATGTCCGTGGCTGAAAGCTCCTTCCTAACGAGCACTTTCCCCACGGGCAGCAGTGCTTGAGGCTCGGCACTGTTGCTTCGTTTGACTTGAACGCACGTCAGGGGTATGCCGGATCTTTTCTCCATTGCCCACAAGTCCACAAGTCCACTCGGCCCACGCGGAACATGAAAAACACTCCTGGCACACTCGGCGACACTCCGCGTCAGGCAGGGTGTTATGAAGTGGTTGCTCCTCCCTTCTGGAATGAACACAAAAAAAACACTGGAACTGGCAGCACCTTCACACGAGAAACACTTCTGTCCTACTCTTTCTCATCATATTACTTACCTCTGAGGCCCCCGCTGTCATGATCTCTGCTTCCAAAAGGTCAGGGTTTTCCCAACTCCCTTGGAAGCAGATCCATAACCCAGGTTCCGAGTGCCAACCAGTCCCAATTGGGACCTTTTGGACCCAGTCCTGGCGCCAGTGGCACCAGGCTCATAAATATGCCCAGTCCCAGCGCTGGAAGCGCCGGGCTCATAATGCTTGGGTGGACTTACATGCAGCAGACCATGCTGCTTACTTGCCTGCCAGTTGAGCCTCTGATCCTCTTCTGTTTGGAACTACTTTTCCTGTTGGGTGGGGCAGGAGCCACTCCCTAGATTCAGAACACTGGAACTCTTCTGGAAAGCAGGAACTCTTTTCTTACCTAGGCGTGGCTGTGGAAGGAGACACCTAAGCACTACAGGAGGCTATTTAAACCACACCCGATGGATGAATCTTGCTTTGCGTTATTCTGCATCCTCTGCAGCAGAACGCTCATTGTGTCTTCTGCATCTGATCCTGGGCCTAAGGAAAAAGGCTTACCATCCTGAATCCAGTCTTCAGCAACACCTATAAAGACAAGAAAGAACAGGTTAGCATTACGGTCTTCAGTGACAGCTCTTCACTTACCTGGTCCATCGGCTGTCACCAACGCCTCGCGCTGCATTCCGGCATCTGAAAGACAAAGGCTTACCTACTCTTCGTGCGCTCCGGAGGTCTTCACACTGCATTCCGGCATCTGAAAGACAAAAGCTTACCAACTCTTCGCACGCTCCGGAGGCCTTCGGCGCTGCATCTCGCATCTGAAAGACAAAACAAGGTGCGTTTAAAGACATTGGGGAACTTTAATACTCACGTGCCATTACTCCTTTCCACATCTAACCCAGTGGGTATTCCGGCACCCTGCAGCCGCTCCGAACTTGTACCTGCAAAATAAAAAGACAGTTAGAGCGCATCGTGAAGCAGGCAACAAGCGCTTACTTACGTGCTTCCAGGCGCTTCTATTCATCACACGGGCTCCATCTTCATCTCACTTCAGCCCGTCATCCGCCATCGCCGGAACCCTGCAAAACAAGAGACATCATTACTAAAGACTTTAAAGACATTAGAATTACTCGAAACTTACTGTTCGTGCAGTAAACGACGGACAGCAGTCCTCTGGAGTCAAGAGGCCTGCTCCCCTTATCCAGTGAAGAAACTGGTTACAGCACCCTGCCCGAGGCAGATGGAGAGCACAGCGTTCACTTACCTAAGGTGAGAGCGTTAACCTTTGGGGTTCTACAGGAGAAGAGAAAGGGAAGAAGAGAGAGACATTCAATAACCCAGTTCCTTAATCCCATATTTTCTATCTGCAGACATCTTACCCTTCGAGTCAGACATACAGTGCACAGAGGTCCAGCCCAAAGAGCCAGCCGTGTGTTACACATCACCTTTGAAGATACGGTATACGCCCAGTCAAGACCGGCGCCTCTACGGGAATCAGGTGAGCGTTACAGAACGCAAAGTCTACCACAAAACTCCCGTCCAGGCGCTATGGAAACCTCGGATACCGACCAGCTAGCCCAGTTACTTGGGGAACTAAGGGCAGAAGTGCATGCAGCCCGTCAGGAAACGAACGCTCTAAGAAGGGAACTGATTATTTCCAAGGAGCGAACAGATGATCTCGCTAGACAATTGCTACAGTCACAAGCCGGACAGACCCCGTTACCCGCATCTGGGGGAAATCTTCCTTCTACATCTTCTATGAATCCAGTGCAGATCAACCTACCTGGGAATGTACCTCTGGCTCCGCCCGAACGATTTTCTGGTGACCCAAAGAGGTTTGCAGTATTTATCAATCAGTGCCGGTTGCATTTCTTATGCCGGCCAGCAGCCTTTCCAACTGATCAAGCTAAAGTAGCTTTCGTGCTTTCGTACCTTAGTGGCAATGCGGCAGACTGGTCGATCCCTCTAGTAAATCTAGATGATCCGGTCCTCCATGATTTTCAAGCTTTTCAGCTCAGTATGGAAAAACTGTTCGCAAGACATTCACAGGGGCAGGCCTTGGACAATGAGCTTCTTTCGTTGCGACAAGGTAATCAAGACCTTTTGGCTTATATTGCGTCTTTCAACAGACTGATAGTGGAAACTCAATGGCCTGAGGACAAAAGGATTACGCTGTTTTATAGAGGTCTACGTGGAGAGCTCAAAGATGTGTTAGCCCAAGTAGTGAATCCCCCACAAGATTGTTCGGACTATATAGACTTAGTCGTTCAAATAGATCACAGACTGCAGAACAGGAAGGCCGATCGTTCCAAGTTTGATGCTCGAGTATTTTCCAAACCGCCAACTCCTTCCAAAGGAGTAGACTCCGGGGAACCCATGCAAATAGGGGGTCTAAAAGGTCCTCTAACACAAAAGGAGCGGGAAAGGAGAAAACAGTTGCAATTATGCCTCTATTGCGGAAACTCAGGGCACTTTCTTCGAGACTGTCCGGTGAAACCTGCCAAGAAGGCAGTAGGAGCTGCAGTTACCAAAGTTACAAACTCTGAGCAGGGAAACGACCTCGCCCGACAAGAATAGAGGTCCTCTTGCCGAGCGTAAAAACCAGTTCCGTGACCTCGCATTTCGTGATACCTATGGTCCTCATTAGCCCTGATAATCCGGATCGATTACATGCTATTGAAGCTTACGTCGACAGCGGTGCCATCGGCAATTATGTGGATCATGAAATGGTTTTGAGGATGAATCTAACTCTTTGTCCCAAGGCTGTAAAGGACGTCATTACTACGGTGGATGGTACGGAGATAGCCTCCGGGCCAGTAACGCATACCACTCAAGAGGTGACGCTAGTAAGTCAAGATGGACACCATGAGAAGATCGTGTTCGATGTGATCAAGGCCCCTCAGTTTCAGATTATTCTAGGAATACCTTGGTTAGAGAAACACAATCCTCTGATCAATTGGCGAGCAAGAACGGTCCAGTTTCCAGAATGTGTCTCTACTTGTCACCCTCCACCTGGTGTTGCACTGGCAGCAATTTCTTCAGAGACTCCCCAGTTACCTCCCGAATACCTAGAATACCAAGATGTTTTCCGGAAGGATCAGGCTAACTCTCTACCTCCTCATAGGTCTTATGACTGCCAGATAGACCTGATACCTGGATCTACTCCTCCTTGTAGTAGAATTTATGCCCTCACCGAGCCTGAGAACCTTCACCTTCGACAATACCTGGATCAATACCTGGCAAATGGGTTTATTCGTCCTTCCAAGTCCCCTGCTTCTTCAGCTTTGTTCTTCGTTCCACAAAAGGAAGGAGACCTTAGAACTTGTATAGATTATCGCTCCCTGAACCAGATCACCGTTAAGAATAGATATCCGTTACCTTTGATCCCTGAACTCCTGGACCAAGTCAGAAAAGCATGCATATATACAAAGCTGGATCTTAGAGGAGCTTACCACTTGGTACGAGTAAAAGAGGGCGATGAATGGAAGACGGCCTTCCGCACCAAGTATGGGCTATTTGAATATCAGGACATGCCCTTCGGACTTTGCAATGCCCCGGCCGCCTTTCAATATTTTATGAACGATGTCCTCAGAGAGCTCATAGATGTGTGTGTTGTTGTTTACATTGACGACATCCTCGTTTATTCTTCATCGGAATCTGAACATCGGAAACACGTGAAAATGGTCCTCGAAAGATTGCGTCAACACAAACTTTTCGCTAAGTTGGAAAAATGTGTTTTCAACGTGACTGAAGTTGAATTCTTGGGATTCATATTATCACCTGGCGGAGTGCGTATGGATTCAAAGAAGGTCGATGCAGTTCTCAAATGGCCATCACCATCCTCCGTAAAAGGTGTGCAAAGCATGTTAGGCTTCGCTAACTTTTACCGCAGGTTTATCCCCGAATTCTCTCGAATAGTCCAGCCCATCACTGCCTTGTTAAAGAAAAACAAACGTTTTGAATGGTCTACCGAGGCGGAACAAGCTTTCCAGGATTTGAAGACTAAATTTATCTCTGCACCAATCTTAAAACACCCTCGCCCCGAACTCCCCTACATCGTGGAAACTGATGCTTCAAGCCTTGCCATGGGGGCAGTTCTATCACAAAAGGACCTGGTAACCAATCAGTTGCATCCCGTGGCATTTTGGTCCCGCAAATTGTCGCCTCCTGAAATCAATTACACGATTACTGACAAGGAACTTCTGGCTATCAAGTCTGCCTTTAAGGCTTGGCGGCATTATCTGCTGGGGGCCCGACACACCGTTACTGTGATTACGGATCACCGAAACCTGCAATATTTGAAAACCGCAAAAGCCCAATCCTCTAGACAACTCCGTTGGGCATTATTCTTTGCCGAGTTTGACTTCATAATTACCTATCGACCTGGTACAAAGAACGGTAAAGCTGATGCCCTTTCTCGGATGGGAGTGGAAGAACACTTGATCAACCCTAAACCTGTACCAATCATTCCCGAACAAAGAATTCTGGGTGTAATCGCCACAGAATCCATAGAGGAAGTTAAGGATAAAGCCAGGCAACTTGTAACTCCAGCAGACATACAGAATTGGCATCTGCAGGGAAAGGACTTTGCAGTAAAGGACAACTTATTGTATTTCCAAGAACGATTATACCTACCCAGCACAGATTTACAGAAAAAAGTAATCTCTTGTTATCACGATTCTTTAATGGAAGGACATCCCGGTATGGCCAAGACCTCAGAAAAGATCAAGCGCTACTTCTGGTGGCCGTCTTGGAAAAAAGATATCAGAGACTTTATAATGTCCTGTGGAGTATGCGCCCAAAACAAGAGTGAAAAGGAAAGACCAGCAGGCCTCTTACGCCCTATTGACATCCCACCTCGCCCTTGGCATACGCTTTCTATGGACTTCATCACCGATCTACCTCCATGCTCCGGATACAATACGATTCTAGTAATCGTGGACTTATTCTCCAAGATGGCGCATTTCATTCCGTTCAAAGGCTTGCCAACAGCAGCAACTCTGGCCCGAGAATTTCTCGAAAACATCGTCCGACTGCACGGTTTTCCTTCGGTTCTAATTTCGGATCGAGGTAGTCAATTTATTTCTCATTTTTGGCGAAGTTGCTGTCGGTCGGCTCAAATTGATGTGAGACTATCGACCAGTCACCACCCTCAGACCGACGGACAAACCGAGAGGACCAATCAAACTCTGGAACAGTATTTACGCTGCATGCTGCAACAAACTGAAAAAACTTGGAAAGACATCCTTTGGATAGCCGAATATGTCTACAATAACTCTGTCCATTCGGGAACTGGGAAAACCCCGTTTTTTCTTTTGTACGGCAGTCACCCTCGAACCTCGGAGTTGGATCCCCTCCAAGATCTTGAAACACCAGCAGTAGACTACCTGCATTCTACAATCACCCAAGCCTTTAAGGAAGCTGTTTCTCACCTTCAAAGGGCTAAAGAACAATACAAGAAAGGAGCAGATCAACATCGGAAGGAAGCCCCTCAATATCAAGTAGGGGATCAAGTCTGGTTATCCACTAAATATCTACCTCTAAAAGGGCCACGCACATTCAACCCAAGATACCTTGGTCCCTATTCCATCACTACCATAGTAAACCCAGTAGCGGTCAAGTTGGACTTGCCCCCGCACATGAAGATACATCCGGTCTTCCACGTCTCTCTATTAAAACCCGTGCAACCTCAAACCCGACTAACTAAATCTCCAAAACCTATCCTAGTTGATGGAGAACTCGAGTTTGAAGTCAAAAGCATTCTGGACTCCAAGATCTCCAAATCTAAACTATTTTACCTAATTGACTGGAAAGGCTACGGCCCCCAAGAGAGATCCTGGGAACCTGCTGAATATGTCCACGCTCCTCGCCTAATCAAAAGATTTCACCGAACATTTCCTGACAAGCCAAAACCCCCGGAGAAGCCCGGTTTGGGAGGGGCCTTGAGGGGGGGTACTGTCATGATCTCTGCTTCCAAAAGGTCAGGGTTTTCCCAACTCCCTTGGAAGCAGATCCATAACCCAGGTTCCGAGTGCCAACCAGTCCCAATTGGGACCTTTTGGACCCAGTCCTGGCGCCAGTGGCACCAGGCTCATAAATATGCCCAGTCCCAGCGCTGGAAGCGCCGGGCTCATAATGCTTGGGTGGACTTACCTGCAGCAGACCATGCTGCTTACTTGCCTGCCAGTTGAGCCTCTGATCCTCTTCTGTTTGGAACTACTTTTCCTGTTAGGTGGGGCAGGAGCCACTCCCTAGATTCAGAACACTGGAACTCTTCTGGAAAGCAGGAACTCTTTTCTTACCTAGGCGTGGCTGTGGAAGGAGACACCTAAGCACTACAGGAGGCTATTTAAACCACACCCGATGGATGAATCTTGCTTTGCGTTATTCTGCATCCTCTGCAGCAGAACGCTCATCGTGTCTTCTGCATCTGATCCTGGCCTAAGGAAAAAGGCTTACCATCCTGAATCCAGTCTTCAGCAACACCTATAAAGACAAGAAAGAACAGGTTAGCATTACGGTCTTCAGTGACAGCTCTTCACTTACCTGGTCCATCATCTGTCACCAACGCCTCGCGCTGCATTCCGGCATCTGAAAGACAAAGGCTTACCTACTCTTCGTGCGCTCCGGAGGTCTTCACACTGCATTCCGGCATCTGAAAGACAAAAGCTTACCAACTCTTCGCACGCTCCGGAGGCCTTCGGCGCTGCATCTCGCATCTGAAAGACAAAACAAGGTGCGTTTAAAGACATTGGGGAACTTTAATACTCACGTGCCATTACTCCTTTCCACATCTAACCCAGTGGGTATTCCGGCACCCTGCAGCCGCTCCGAACTTGTACCTGCAAAATAAAAAGACAGTTAGAGCGCATCGTGAAGCAGGCAACAAGCGCTTACTTACGTGCTTCCAGGCGCTTCTATTCATCACACGGGCTCCATCTTCAACTCACTTCAGCCCGTCATCCGCCATCGCCGGAACCCTGCAAAACAAGAGACATCATTACTAAAGACTTTAAAGACATTAGAATTACTCGAAACTTACCGTTCGTGCAGTAAACGACGGACAGCAGTCCTCTGGAGTCAAGAGGCCTGCTCCCCTTATCCAGTGAAGAAACTGGTTACAGCACCCTGCCCCGAGGCAGATGGAGAGCACAGCGTTCACTTACCTAAGGTGAGAGCGTTAACCTTTGGGGTTCTACAGGAGAAGAGAAAGGGAAGAAGAGAGAGACATTCAATAACCCAGTTCCTTAATCCCATATTTTCTATCTGCAGACATCTTACCCTTCGAGTCAGACATACAGTGCACAGAGGTCCAGCCCAAAGAGCCAGCCGTGTGTTACACATCACCTTTGAAGATACGGTATACGCCCAGTCAAGACCGGCACCTCTACGGGAATCAGGTGAGCGTTACACCCGCCTACACTCCAGGAACCCTTCTTCACGTTCTTTCTTCTAGAGGTATAATACTTCCCACTTACCCATAAGCCCAAGTTAACAATATCCAAGCCAGAGCATGGGACCTTCCCTGCTGAAAGAGAGAGGTGGATCGTCAGTAATGTGATGAGGAAGGGTCGGGCTAGGAGTAATGAAGATTACCAGTAATTAATCAGAGCATTACCTCCACATCCCCCTTCCTCGTCCCAGTACTTACCTCTGCGTTATACCAAAGCATAGCCAACGGTCCCAATGAGACACAGAAGTGCCGCAAACCATCAACACCACTTTATTCCCCCAGAACAATCAACCCATGCTGACAGATAAGACCCTAACCCCAAAGGACCCATCCCTGGGGTGAGATATGTTAAGCCTGTATTGGTTGATTAACATGCTTTAATCCGCCCAACTAGCAGCCCTGAAAATCTCCTGCAGAGACACATTGTGGGCGTCTGCCCAGGAGGCCCCCATGCCCCTAGTAAAATGACCATGGACATGTTCCGATACAGGCAGCAGAGCAGACATATAAGCCATGGAAATGACTGCCCTGATCCAACGGCTGATGGACACCATGAGGCCTTAAAACCCACTCCAGCAGGCCCAAATGTAACCAGCAGACTATCAGTCTGACGGAACTGCTCTGTCTGAGAGAGGTATTCCAGAACAGCCCGACAGACATCAATAGCATGCAAAGCTGCTGCTTCAGGACTCTGTCAGTTCTGAAAAAAGGCTTTGAGAACCAGGTACTGGGACATGAGAAAACGTGATACCAACTTTGGAAGAAACTTGGGGGTCACAATGCAAAATAATGGAATCTGGGAGCACCCACAGAAAAGGAGGCTGACACAACAAAGCCCCAACATCCCCCAATCAATGAGCCAACGATATAGTAATAAGAAATGCTGTCTTGAGCGTGAGGTGCTGGATGTCGATGTCTGCAAGCGGTTCAAAGGGAGCGTATTGGAGAAACTTCAAGACCAGGGGCAGATCCTAGAGAGGGAGACCCTTATAAGTATAAGTATAGGGATGAGAAGAAGCCAGACCCGTAAGAAATGTCCCCACCAAAGCATCCCTTTGCATATGGCCCTCAGAGCCCCCCTTGAGGAGTTTAATGAAGACCCATTAGGAGTGAAGAATGGAAACTGCCAACCCGCTGTCAAAACCCTAATGGAGAAACTGAAGAACAGAAGGACGCCCACACTGAAAGGGGGGACGCCGGACCTCCCATACCAATCCAGAAAATGCCCCATGTGCCGATCATAGGTCTTCAAGGTGGAAGGATGCCTGGCCCAGAGAATAGAATCGACCACTGGACTAGAAAACCCTTGAGAAGTCAACTGTGGCTGCACAAGATCCAGACTGCCCATTAAATCTTCCAGACCTTGAACCCCAGACCGGCCTGCAGAGGGAAATTCGATCTTGGAATCAACCATGGCTCTCGACACTGGAGCTCCAGAAGTGAAAGAAACCAACCCCACCAGGGTCAAAATGGAGCCACAAAGTTAACTGTAACCCTGCAAACTCGGATCTGCTGCACTACCCGGAGGAGAAGAGCGCGAGGAGGGAGGGAAAAGAGGAGATCCTGTGGCCACTCCAGATTCAGGGGCGTTCACCCCCTAGGCCTCCACCATCCGAAACCAGGGGCAGAAGGGGGGGACCTTTGCTGAGGCAGGGGAGGCAAAGAGATCCAGAATCGGACACCTGATCCAGTGGCAGATCGCTGCAAAGACCCTGTCTGACAGGACCAGATCCTGCGAGGAGGGGAAAAACTTGCTGAGGCTATCTGCATAGACATTGTCCGCCCCCCACATGCTTCTCCCCCCAGGCAGCTATCTGCAAGGCCAAGTCATTCCTCCGATCTCCCCTGTGGATTCACATAACCTAAGACAGTTGTGTTGTCCGTCCTGACCACCAACGCTGTGGCCCACTAGGGACTCGCCAAACACCAATAGGGCTTGATGGATAGCACACAATTCCATTCAGTTGGATGAGCTCCTATGGTGCCCACAATCTCTGCATTGACCGGGTGCCCAGAGTGCCCCCCAACTCTGTCTGCTGGCATTGGTAGTAAGGGTGGTCTTCATGGGTTGAACCAAGTTAAGCCCCACCCCAGAGATTGCAGACCTGTAACCACCACTGAGCTCCTTATTAAAATCCAGAGAGGCCAGGAACCATGCCCATAATCATGAAAAACAGGGAGCTAGTGGGCCAGTACATAGGAGACTAGGGGACGCAGATGAAGGTGGGCCCACAGGATGCCATGTGCTCCTGCAGAGGAAGAAACAGATGAGCCGTGGCCCATGGCCGTCGGAGAACGCTGAAGCTAACAGACCCTCACCATAGGCAAGAAGACTCTCCCAACCCGGGTGCAAAACTGGGTGCCAATGAAAACCAGATCCTGGTAGGGCACCAAGTGGGCCTTTGACCAGTTGATCAGAAAACCCTAGTTCTGCAGCCTCAGGCAGACCAGACGAAGATGTGCCAGAACCATCCCCATTGACCAGTCAGTCATCTAGATAGGGGAAAAGCTGCACCTCCCTCAGGTAGAGGTGAGGCACCAGGGGAGCCACCACCTTGGTGAAAAACCTTGTGGTCGAGCACAAACCAAAAGGAAGGGCCTGGAGTTGAAAATGCTGTTTCCCCACAGCAAATCAGAAGAACTGTCTCTAGGTGGGGAACAGAGCCACGTGGTAATATGCGTCCTGGAGATCCAGGAACGCTAACAATCCCCCTTTGAACCAGAAGTGGTATGTTTTGCATAGTCTCCATCTTGAACCTCTCTTTCTTAACGAAACAGTTCAGGGATTCGAGATCAAGGATGAGGCAGTGCTTCCCAGAGCAGGGGTTGTGGGCACCAGAGGAGTGCCAGGGAACCCAAAAATCTCTGGAGTAGAACCCCAGACCCTGCTGGACCCGAGGGATTGGCACAATAGTATTTTCAGCAACAACTGCATAGGGCTTTTGGGATAAGGAGAACCTCAGTACCTTTTTCTTAACAGCGCATTTCTGCCTATCCACGGACTCAGTGGAAGAAGCCAAGGACACCAGATGTTTTTGCTTCGCAGTGTGTTTCCCCATAGCACGGCTTGGCAGAATGACAGGAGCCACAAGGAAAAGCAGAGCAGTATGGGAGAGGAAACAGACAACCGAGCCACCACCCGCGGCCCTTAATATAGAGTGCAAAACTGAAACCCAATCCGAGATCTGTGCGCGTCACCAGTAGTCATGGCACTGAACCCATTAGGGTCCTTTAAGATGAGGTAACAGTATCTGAGATGGATGGGCATGCAGATCTTACCCATACATCAATAATCATACCAACTCAGGAAGTTTGGAAAAAATCACAACTGTTTTATTAACAATTATCTAAAACAGGGAGTAGAAGGAACATTCATGGACTTTCACTCAAGTCTCTCAAACATTTCACATAAAAAACACAACTTTATACTAAAAATGTGTCATACGTGATGTCATACATGGAAAAATAAGAAAACTTAGTAGGGGATGTGATAGGCTTAAAAGGAACATCTAAGTATACTTTCTGTAGGGGCAGGGATCGTGATTGGGTCTCTAAGATCAGGTGGGCAAATAAGTCCACCCCAAGTGTAAGTCATCTTCTGTGTCAGACTAATACACAATGTTCTATTGGCTTATCAAACTATAGGGCTCCTTACTACGTGGCCCTCTACAATTGGTTGGCACGCTTGTACCCATCTGGAATATTCCACTCACTAGCAACATGCAAGCTAGTACCCCAGGTGCTGTGGGGTTGGCCTGGTCATACATCCCCACCCAATTAGCCCAACATCCATCATCACTCCTACGGTTTGCCATTCAATTAATGTGTTTGAATTCGGCCTTACGAAGTCTCATTGTGCCTGAGAATAAAAGGGAGTGAAGGCATGGCCTTATCGTTTGGTCTTGGTGTAGCTCACCCCAAAGTCTATTTTCATCTGACCATGTGACTAGAGACCACGTTTTGAGCTCCTTCATTGTAATTAATATCATTAAATAAAGAAACCTTGGTACTTCTAGTGTTTTTCCGTTACACCTCAAACAGGAGCTCAGCTCGCTTCTCACATTCACTGTATCTTCTCGAGTAGATAACCAGGCTCTGGGCACCCCTGACTCTTGACACTGGGCCAGGAAAGCCTTCTCAAATCTTCCTTTGCCATCAGCTATTTCATTCAACTGTGCCACACTTCCAGCCCTTTCATTCACGGGGTCCAAGTTTGCTAAAAATGCGTTGTGGAACATCCAGATTCTATACATTCGTATATATATATATATATATATATATATATATATATATATATATATATATATATATATATGTATATATATATTCAGTGAAAAAACTTTGTTAAAGGAACGTTATGGTTAAGTTGCGCTACTAAAAACCTATGAAATTCAGTAAAAAAAAAAAGGGACGTTATGGTTCCAAGTAAAACCGAAAAACCCTTGAAATTCGCCAGATATGATAATTGTTTTCTTAATAGATTTTTGTGTACTGTGAAATATGTAATAAGTAGCTAATAAAACCCATGTATTACATAATTGCATTACTATATACAAAACACAAAGACACAAGAACAGATACCAATATGGGAATATACAGGGAAAGTGAAGTTAGCAAAAAAGCACAAGTAGTAGCAGAAACAATTCATAACTTAACTGATTAGTTTCATGCAAATAAATGATTGCTCTGTTTCAAAGCTGCTATTTACCCTATGTATATGTATCACTTGATGTGATTGGACCCTAAGGAAAGTAGTGTGAGTACAATTTATACAAATATGACCATATACAGGGAAAGTACAACCATAAAAAAAAAACAACAGAACTATCAGAAAGTGCTCATAAGTTTAGTGATTATCTTTATGCACAAAAAGGATTGCTGTCTTTCAAGCTTGTGTTTTCCCATATGTATATGTTTCATATGATGTGACTGTACTCTAAGGGAATTACTGTAAGAACCTACTAGAAGGATATGTATACAAATAAAATAAAATTCTTAGTTTCTGACTGTTACTGAAGAAAACCATGTGGCCTAGATATGTCAGCAAAAGAAAAAATAGTGAGCCAGACATGTGATGTCATCAGTGATGTCATCAATGACATTTGTGATGTCATCTTTGATGTCCTGCGTGTTAGTCTTAGCAGTGCACGGTGGTGGCGCGAGTTATGGTTGCTTAGCTTACCATAACTGGCGAATTTCAAGGGTTTTTCGGTTTTACTTGGAACCATAACGTCCCTTTAACAAAGTTTTTTCACTGAATTTCATAGGTTTTTAGTAGCGCAACTTAACCATAACGTCCCTTTAACAAAGTTTTTTTCACTGAATTTCATAGGTTTTTAGTAGCACAACTTAACCATAACGTCCCTTTAACAAAGTTTTTTCACTGAATTTCATAGTTTTTTAGTAGCACAACTTAACAATAATGACTTTGACTTTATATACATGTCATATGGAACTGACTAGATCTCTTCTTGTGAACTTGATGTCCGCAAACTTATTTAATGTTCGCGGACATGTTCGGAGAACAGTACCACTACCTAAAAACTGTGGGGGGGGCGTGGGGGGGTATGTTTGATTGTTATATCATAATATAGGAACATTTAACAAATTCAAAAAGCAGCACACAAACACATTATATATAGTAATACATAAGAAATGTAACCCATATATGTAACACACTAACCATTCATTTAAATACAATATGTTCTGAAATGGAATATACCACAAGAAGATAAATTGGCTTCCAACATAATTACCTCACAGACACAACAGAACTGAGAACAATACCAGACCCACTGAATACATAGGACTTATCTTACCAGAAATAGTAAGTGTACTTCATTTTACTCATATATTTATAAACTTTCTGTATTAGATTAAAAAATATATTATCTTTTTTTTTTCTCACAGAAATGTCTAGTACTCTGGAATGGCTAGAGGACAATTTCCCACATGAAGAAATGTCACAAGATAGTGAAACTAATGCTAAACACTTTATAATATAAACCATTTATTTATTATTTTTTTTATATACATTTAACATATATATTATTTTTTTGTACAGAGCATACCAAAATAGAAAACACTTCAGAAAACCCTGTTATGGATAACAGTCTTCACAATATAGAAGAAAAAATGGATGTATTGTTGGCTAATTTTAATGATTTAAAAACTTTTGTAGAAAATCATTTCAAACCAAAAACCTCGTACCATTGCCCCACATGTACTTGTCCCTCCTCACCATATCCCAGTCAATTATCCCCAAACCCTCTCCATAATCCAAAACGTTTTGATGAGATTTCCATCCCTTCTTCACCTAATACCAATCATGTTGAAACCCCAAATTCTCCTGTTTTTGTTTCTGTTTCTGCCTCACCTTCTCTGTCATAAATTATTAATATATGTTAAATAAAGTTAAATTTTTATATTGTATTGTGAATAGTTTCCGTTTTTTTTTTTTAAAAACAATAAAAGTGTCCGCGGGCAGTGCAAGTGTTCTGAAATGTTCGTACATAAACGAAAATGGAGGTGTCCTGAAGAACACCACACCTGTTCGTACTGTTCGCTATCAAGTTGAAACTGTTCTAAGAACACACATGGTGTCCTGAAATGTTCGTAAAGAAACAAAAATTAAAGTGTTCTAAAGAACTCTATATCTGTCCGTAATGTTCGCTATCAACCTAAAACTGTCATAAGAACACAATTGGTGTCCTGAAATGTTCGTAAATGAACGAAAATGATGTGTCCTGAACAACAGTACAACTGTTCGTAGTGTTCGCTAGCAACATGAAACTGTACTAAGAACACACGAGGTGTCCTGAATTGTTCGTAAACAAACAAAAATTAAAGTGTCCTAAAGAACACTATACCTGTCCGGTACTGTTCGCTAGCAAGTTCAAACTATTGGTGTCCTGAAATGTTCGTACGTAAACAAAAATGGAGGTGTCCTGAAGAACACTATACCTGTTCGTAGTGTTCGCTACCCAATTGAAACTGTTCTAAGAACACAATTGGTGTCCTGAAATGTTCGTACATAAACTAAATTACACGTGTCCTGAAGAACACTATATCTGTCCTTACTGTTCGCTACCAAGTTTAAACTGTTCTAAGAACACACGTGGTGTCCTGAAATGTTCGTTTCACGTGTGACGCACTTTTAATTACTTCAGAACCCGAACAGTGTCGGTAGGACATCAATGCGCATGCGCTAACCAATCTCCGTGCACTTGGTGTCCTGCGGACAGGCGCTTCCTTCGCGGACTAGTTCGCGAACGGATCATATGACCGCGCCCACGCTCATCGTGTGTCCTGAAATGCGGACACTGTTCGTGTCCCCGAACAATTTAAAAGTACATTTTCAGTTAATCCATAATATTTTTCAATAAAATCTCACCATGGCACAAGCCCCACATAGCAAACTTGAGTTTCTATATACCTTTTGAAACTTTCCGATCCTTTTTTTGTGTTCGATCTGTCCGCGGACAGTGCGCATGTCCGCGAACCGCGCACAAGCACCCCTATAAAAGACCACGCCCAAGAGCTTATTCCCATTGTGTTTCTGGCTATTCTTCAGAACACAGTGATTTTTGCTGCCACCTGCAGACTACACCATCATCGAAATGGCATCCTTGGCTGCTGAACTGCCACTTGGTGCTTCACCTGCTTCAGCACCACCCCCACCCCCTCCACCACCACCACCTCCCCAAGGGCCTGAAGAGGGGAACAGGAGTGAGGATGCGGAGGAGGAAGAAGAGGATGATGAGAATGAGGTAGAGGAAAACCCTACTACCCGCACTAGGCGTGAGTCTTGGGTGTGGCGGTTATTTACCATTCATGGTAATGTTCCTAAGGCTCGTGCGAACCGTGTTACCTGCAATGAGTGCAAAATGATACTCAGTCGCGGGAAGCACGGTAAGTACAGCTTTGGGACCACTACTATGAAGCGACACCTGAGGTCATTTCACTCTGGGGCTATTCACAGGGTTGTACCTTGTGAAGAACGTAGCAGGTTGATTTCCTCTACTTCATCCTCTGTTTCTGATCCTGTCACCACAAGGAACACCTCTGTGGGACAGCGTCTTCCTCAAGCTGCCTCACAGGCCATACAGAATGCTGATGACCCTTACCTTTCGAGGGTCACAGTTGTATGTATGTACTGTGACACAGTACTCTGCAGGGGGGAGCGACTTCGGAGTGCTTTTGAGACTATCGTCTCAGAGCACGAGAAGACCTGCTCACTACCCAAATAAAACCCACTCTACATCTTCCTCTCTAAGCTCGCCCTTTCTTATCCCTGTGGTTGGTGCCCCCCCTTTACCCTCCTTTACCCTCCTCTCCTAGTGTGTCGTGTCTGAAAAACCAAAAAAAATACAAAATTACAAAAATCAAAAAAAAATAAGGCTCTTTTCAGAGCCGCCTTTCCCAGTTAAAAAACAGAAGTGAAAATAAATGAAGCAGGGCTCTTGGTATTTTTTAGAAGTCCGCGGACAGTTCGCGAACATTAAAAAAATTGGGTTGCTACTCCATCACAAACATTGTAATTTTCTCTGGAAAGAAGTGAAGAGCCTTTGGGTGGTGTTTGTAAGTCAAAAATTGTAAATGCTTAACATCTACTTCAAAATCGTTGTTGTAATTCCAAAAAAGGTCACAATGCATTTTGTACATTTCTCAGAAAAATCTGATTGCCAGCATAAGTAAGATGGACTCCATCTCTGCGAAAAATGTATGTACTACAAAACATAATATTTTCATTGTGAAAAGAAGACATGCCAAAATCTCTTAGAAAGGCACAAACAGCCTTATTAACATTGCGCCTTGCTTTTTCCATTTGTGGACCAAATGAAGAAGAACAAAGCCACATTTGTCTCTGCGCAATCCGTGAAAATATCACTTGAGAATTAGGAAACATGTCGATAACCTTCCTAAGTCCTTCTTTCATAGCAAATTGCAAAAAAATTCCAGTCACATGTCCTAAACTGTACCCTCCACAATGAATTACAATTATGTGTGGATGTTGCTCTGTCTCCAAAGTAGCACAGAGAGGTAGCAAGTCCAACCACTTCATTCCACATACTCCATGCCAGTGTACTTCCACATGTGGGAATCCAAGATCTACAGCTACTCCACAGCTTTCTGCATGCACCTTCAACCAATGTATCCACGAATCTCCTAAAATCCAAACAATCTGTTTTCTGAAACACACAGCCATAGCTATCTTTTGTTCTCTCAGCAAAAAGAGTATCTGAGAAAATCCCTCCTGGCACAACACACCCACCAAACTTTCCTGACCAATCCCTTTCAGTGCTTATTCTCATTTGCATGACTTCTGAACCTAAAAATCCCCGGATGTAACTCTCGATGTCCGCGAACTACCGCCATGTCCGCGGACATATCGTAACATGAACAGCCCTTCTACCATTTCCACTACACTCTCTCTGCCATTCCCTCATTGGATGTACCTCAAAAATCACATGACCATGCACCAATCACATTCAAGACCTCTACATCTAACTGCATCATCATAGATCAGCACTGCAAATGTACTCTGAATCTCTCTGAGTACAAGTGTCATATCATTGGCAAGCACCAGCCACCAGAAATACTGTACAAGTCTTCAAGATTTCTACATGCAGCTCCATGCATATCCATATGCATGAACACAAACTTCAGGTATGCATATTTTCTGTATAGTAGATGAACACATTTTCAAACAGACTTTTACCTTGTAAAATCTGTAAAATGAATTTACTGTACTTTTTTCAATTTCCTAAAATCAACTATCACTTATAAACCTTTATACTATTTACTTTCTTTATACACACACTCAAATCATGTTAAACTAACATTTTTTAAATGAAATATATAGACTACATATATTCAAACAAAATTGCATGCAAACACAATCTATGTTTAAACCTTTATAAAAATACTTATACAATTTCATATTTTTTGTTTTTATTTATTTATTTACTTAATTACTTTAAATTAGACATGACATTGAGGAGCTATTACCTAGAACAGTTTACTTACAGAAATAGTGGTATTCACTAATATATTATAAATTTCACAAGACATAGTAAAGATATTTTTTTTTTGCTACAGTTAGTCATTCAATACAATTTGTTCATTAAGAACATATCATATGTACTGAACTGATGCAATGTATCTTATGTAAATAAATTAGTTTAATGGTTTTACAGAAGGCACTGAGGATTTCAATTAAAAAAATCAATATCTAAATTAAAAACAGTGCTATATACAAACAAAGTTACTAATTTGAAGCTTTTACAATTGCAGTGAAGACCAGTTTCCAGAAAAGAAGCAGCCGAATTCGAAGAAGAAAGAAAAACTAAGAAGTTACCTGTTAATTTTAAAAAAAGTAAGTAAAATATCACCATAATATTTGTATTATTAATCAAATATACTATAACATTAATATGAGCTATTTTGGTTTCTAAAAATAGAGATTTTGTACCATTTTGTCCAAAAATTTCCATGTCTTAAACAGCGATTTACAGCCAGAATGGCCCACAAATTTCTATTTTTGGACACACAAATTACCCAACTGAACCACTACAATTATCATATAATAGAACAAACAACTGTTTTAATTGTACACATTAGATTTACTATTTGTACTTTTCCACACCACTAGCTTACTTTTTTTTGTCATCTGAACCCCAGTTTAGTAACACATAAATTCAAGAATACCTATCCCTACTAGTTTTAGTTCCCAATGCACAATCACACACCATTACATACATCTTTATCATCTTACTCAAACACTCATGCACACAGCACACATACATTCCAGAACACCCCAACCCATATCTTCTTTATTTTTTCAACAGACCCTAAAGAATGCCTACCAAAAGTCAAGTCCATAGAAAGCAACGCAAAAGTAGAGCAAATGAAAATAAAGGTGTCCAACATAAGCATCCATCTCTAGCAGAATTTGTAAAAAAAGTTGAAACAAAACAGCTAATACAATCATTTAGTGAAACACAAGAAGTTTCAAGTACAACAACTTTGCTTCCTCTATCAAAATGTAAAACAAACCAAAAAACAATTAACAGAAAATCAGCTATCAGTACAGATAAAACTACTTCTTCAAATTTTAATATAGTGCAAAGTAAGCATACCAAGAAAAGTATTTTAGCCAAAATATACCGTCACAAAGTCCTTCAAAATCTTATAAAAACAGGAGAGAAATCAGGTTCAAAGCTTAAAACCTATCGTAGGAAATTAATCTTAGAAGCATTGATGGACAGTGCAATTCTTCTCAAAAGAAATTGATTTATTTTACTGTTAAACAAAATGAAACCACTAACAAAACTAATAACTAAATTACAAAAAAGACTTCTCAATAAGCGAAATGTCAACAGAAAGAACTTCTTAAGTATCTGCGGAGGTGAATGGAATCACACTACGAGCACAGAACCATATTTTAATGAAGAAGCATACAAACAAAAGCAAACAAATACAATTGCCATAAATAGCAGTGGTCGAGGTTATGAAAAAGTGAATAATACCATAATGGAACAAGAAGTACTCCTTACAAAAATATGCCCTGAAAACTTAGAATTACCCCTCCATTCAACTGAATCAGAACGTCTAGTGTACAAATGGCCATGCACGTCAATGTTTAACATTCTCAAACAATGTTTCAAATCTTTACGCCAATTCCTCAATAAATATGTAAAAAGCAAAGACAAAATCAAAATTAAATTACTGTAAAATATAGATACCTGTCCAGTGCGCAAGTACACAGGACTACAAGGACATTCATTGGCCTGCATTACATGACCTACTTGTAAAACCACTTTCCATGATATCAAAAGGATATCAACACATCATTCAACTATAAGAAATCTAGTCTATAAACTGTACTATGCTAAAAGTCCTGCTTTAGCACTAGCAAAGTTAAATAACATCCTTCTACATGGTACAGCAAAAGACCTACTTGAAGAAATTCACTATATCCAGAAAAAATATTTTGGAAGTGAAAGCCATTTACAGAATGAAATAGCTTTAAACCAATTAAGCAACAATTCTATACATGGCAACCTTTTGCTAAACACATA
The DNA here is from genome assembly GCF_040938575.1 of Ambystoma mexicanum. Classification (NCBI taxonomy): domain Eukaryota; kingdom Metazoa; phylum Chordata; class Amphibia; order Caudata; family Ambystomatidae; genus Ambystoma; species Ambystoma mexicanum. The sequence goes on along the minus strand of NC_090924.1, from coordinate 170,089,041 downwards.
CAAAAAAGAAATACTAAAATTTAAAAGTACATCAGCTGAAGTACCAAACCATGTATGTGTATGTTGCCGTAGAATTTTTTATAAAAGTAACACAAAAACTGTGGACCTATCATACAAAATAGAAGATAATGAAGATTCTGAATGGTTTGAATTAGCTCTCTACCTTGTAGCAGAAAACAAATATGAAATAACTGAGCCCTTAATACTTTGCAGTTATTGCACTACAAAACTTGACAACAACCAAACTCCTTCACGTTCTATCACAAATAATTTGGAATTATACCCAGTACCAAAACCTCTACAACAACTTAATTTATATGAGAGCATCATAATTCAAACAGTACACCCATTTCAAGCAATAATACGCCTTCAACCAAAAACAGCAAAATTACCTCCCTCTGAATTGGTAAAAGGCATTCGTGGAAAAATAGTTTATTTACCATTAAATCTAAAAGAAAATGTGCATACTCTAGGAGTGCAACATCCAATGCAGCAATCTTTAATTATATTAGTAAATGGAGTACCTACAAAAGACAAAAAAATATGGCAACAGCTGGTAGATTTATATAAAGTTAGACAAGTCTTCCAATATCTTAAAGAGAATAATGAATATTACAAAGAAATTAATATTGAAGAAAACTTGAAAGATACAACTGAAATAATTCAAGAAACACAAGAAGCTGGTTAATTTGAGCTACTAGATCCTGCTACAATATCAAATACTTTAGACCATTATACAATTCATCCTTTGCACTGTAATGACACCGTACAAGATGTACTGGAAACTTACCAAATGCGTCAAACAAAAGGATCGCCAATCATTATATGGGAAAAAAGTATAGAAGCACGTGCTTTTCCTCTACTCTTTCCTACTGGCAAAGGAGGAAGGTATGATGATAGACCTATTCAAATATCAGCTTCAGAATACCGCTCATTACGGATGTATTCTGAAGATCCCAGATTTAGACAAAATGTGGAATACATATTCCACCTACTCTTTGAAAGTGAACTAGCAACTTTATGTTACAGAGTTGCACACATATTAAAATCAGGATCACACTTTCAAAATATGACAGCTACACAATTATTAGAGAAAGTGCAACAAAAGGATGAGGTTTTACAATCAAATATTACAAATCATTAGCAAATATGCGTGGTACTAAAGAGTACTGGTTTCGACGTCATGGAGATGTACGTTGTATGATCAGAAACCTTGGCCCACCCACTTGGTTTCTTACATTAAGTTGTGCAGAATATGCATGGGAAGATTTACATGATTTCCTACGCATATCAAATAAAAACAAAACAAACATAGATATTCTAGCACCTGGAGAACTTTGTTCTTTGGATCCTGTTAATGTTTCAAGATATTTTCACCATCGCTTCATTGCTATGCTACATTTTATTTGTAATAAAACTGTTCCTCCCCTTGGAGAAGTGCAACACTTCTTTTGGAGAAAAGAATACCAAGCCAGAGGAGCACCACTTATCCACATGCTTTTATGGATTAAAGATGCTCCTAAATTTGGTCAAGACAGTGATGCCACTGTTTTACAGTTTATTGAAAAATATGTCACTTGTGAAATTCCATCAGAAGCCACAAATAGTGATCTTCATGCACAAATTTTACAATTTCAAAGACACAAATGTGGAAAATATTGTCGTCGCAAATACAAAAACAAAGGCAAATACTACACCAAATGCCGATTTGGTTTCCCTAGACCAGTTACAAATACAGGTCAAGTAAACAACCTCATGTCTTCAGTTAGACATAGTGTTAAAGGTAAGTCACCTAAAAATACATATTACATAAAAAGAAAAGAAGAAGAAAAATATATCAATGATTATAATGCAATCATTGCCCACTTATGGAATGCAAACATAGATGTGCAGTACATTGCAGACAATTCTATTGCAGTTGCACGATATGTCACAGCATACTTAACTAAAGCAGAACAGACAGAGCTCCAAGACCTCTGGAATGACCTGTCATCAGATAAAACAGTATCTCAGAAATTATACAGCTTGGGCATAAAAATGCTCACCCATAGAGAATGTGGATCTTATGAAGCAGGTGATCGTTTAACTGGTACTTCATTGTATGGTAAATCTGAAAATATAGTATGGCTAAATCTTGGTCCAGCTAAATCTAGAAAAAGAGTTCTAAAATCATATGAAGATATAGAAACAATAGCCAAACATGATCCCAACAGCCAAGACATTTTAAAAAACAATTTATTGGACATATACTATCCAAACAGAAGTAATAGTTTGGAAAACATGTGTCTATACCAAATAGCCCAAAACTACACATACAAAAATAATATGAAACCTGATGAAAAAAAAGGTAAATATAGAGTGACAGACTGTGAAGGCAGCTTAGTTAAACTCACTAAACCAAATGTAATTAATCATATCAAATTGTCATTAAAGACTTCTCAACATAAAGAAGTATATTACATGTCCCTGCTACAACTCTTCAAACCATGGAGAAAAGAAGAACAATTACTAGATAACTATGACTCATATGAGGATGCTTTCAAAGCAAATGAAAGCACTATAACTGATGTAAACTTTACACAGTACAAAACAATGTTGCACAATGAACAGCAACACGAAGAAGAACTCCAAGCCCAACTAGATAAGGACACTCCTGACAGTAGTCAACCTTCTGTAACAGGAAGCCAAGAACCACTAATAATAAATGAGGCAGAATTAGCTATGATAGAAGTAGAAAACACCATGTGTCAGTATGAAGATAAGGAAGACTTAACTATACTACAATCAAAACTAAACAATGATCAAAGTAGCATTTTTCAAGAAGTAACAAAACAAATTGCACCTGGTGTAAAACATGAAAATAAAGAATGTTCCTGCCATAATTATAATCCTATACTACTATACGTCAGTGGTGAAGCTGGTTCTGGCAAAACATTCCTAATCAAAATCATTAGTAAGTTCCTTCAACAATTGACAAACAACAAACTGTCAGCTGTTGTCACTGCCCCCACAGGTTTAGCAGCCTACAACATAGGTGGTGTTACATTACACCGATTACTACTATTACCAGTAGAACACCAGAACAAATTAGACTATTACAAACTTTCTGCAGAAGCTGCAATGGAATTACGCAGAGTATTGAAACAAATGAAAATGCTACTAATAGATGAAGTGAGCATGGTCTCCAACCTGATGTTAGCTTTGATTCACCTCAGATTACAAGAAGTACTCAAAACAGACTATGAAGAGCTCTTTGCAGGAAAACACATTATTGTTTTTGGAGATCTGCTTCAATTAACACCAGTAAAAGGTGAACCTATTTTTAAAACATTAGGGCACAAACTCTGCCGTAAAACTGTTGGCAGCATTGGAAATGTCAACCTTTGGCAACATTTCCAATACAGAGAATTAACAGAAAACATGCGCCAATCTGCAGATCTAACTTATGCCAACATTTTAAAAAGTTTGAGAGTTGGTATACTTTCTAAAGAAGCAGGAGCAACATTGAAAACCCGGCACATTAATGCACTTTATGGCGATAATGCATGTGCTATAGATGTTATGGAACAATTAGCCCACAAAAATGTCAATTGTATGGCCTTAATGCCAACTCTTGCAAGCTGTCTCAAATTCAATGAAATAATGTTAAGTAAAGAAATGCAACCAATAATGGAAATTAGCGCCACAGACAAACTAGATGTACATGGTATGACACTACCCATGTGTGACCAAGCCACAACAAGACTAAATAATTTAGAAAAATCAATCTCAAACACAGCAAGCTTAGAAAAGATGTTAAAATTATCCTTAAATTGCAGAGTAATGCTTAAATGTAACCTCGACGTGGACCAAGGACTAGTTAATGGAGCACTGGGTACAGTTGTTGGCTTTCAAACATACCCACGTGACAACAAAATTCAGTTTGTCAATATACTCTTTGACAAACTTTCAGAAGTAAAACGGATAGGACGCTCAACAGCTAGATTCCTTCTCTTCAAAGATATGTATGTACGCAGAGAACAATTTTCTCTAACTCTTGCATACGCAGTCACGATTCATAAATCACAAGGTCTTACCCTAGACAAAGCAATGATAGATATTGGTAACACAGTCTTTAAAGAAGGCATGAGCTACGTAGCACTATCACGCTTACGTACACTTGACGGTCTATTTCTAATCAACTTTGATGCAAGTAAAGTAAACGCTGATATTCCTTGCATTTTAGAATATAATAGACTTCGCTCACTATACACTCCCCATCTAATCACATATTCTGTTCCACAAAAACTAAAACGTTGTAAAAGAAAACTAAATCAAACAGAAATGCAACAGGACGTCACTGCAAATCCTCCAAAGAGAGTAAAAGAAACTAATACTTCATCAAGTACCACAAACAAAAAAGAATCAATTAGAGAAAGTAAACCAGGTACTTCTTTAAAGAAGGAAGACAAACTCCAAAAAAAGCAGTTAGATACAGAACTACCTGGACCATTTAAATTCTTAAATATAGTTGGTGTAAGTTGCTATGCAAATGTAGCAATGAATATTCTATTTCAATTACCACCAATTGTTGACAACATTTACTTACACAGTACAGACCCTTTGTGTTTGCAAATGTTAGTACTTCACAGAAATGCAGCAAACAATCCTGACAAAACATATAGTGTTTTTGGAATAAGACGACAATTGGACTACTGTGCTGAAATGGTGAAATTCACTATAAACTCACAGGAAGATGCAAAAGAATTTCTAATGTACTTACTATTAGTACTGGAAAACAAAAACATACCTATAAATGAAATCTTCCAGATTTCATACATGTGGAAACATACATGCACTCTGTGCAACAATGTGACACAAGAAGAAATTTCCAATGAACGCTTCATATATATATCAATACCAAATTGTGAATCCATTCCATTTCAGCAACTTGTACAAAATGCAAACCATGGTAGATTATGCTCTACCTGCAATTCAGATAATCGCTCCACATTAGTAATACAAACACATAGTAAATACGTAATACTAATGCTTCTACGTTACAATGCAGATGGTACCAAAAACAACTGCAAGCTGACTGGATTCACACATAGTCAAATATCACTTGGTAAGAAAACCTTCACAACAATAGGTATAATCTACCACGCAGGAGCCACAACCAATTCAGGGCACTACACGGCATATATAAAAAAGAAATGTGGATGGTTTGAATGTAATGATAGTACCATTACTCTAAAGCAGAGATTACCAGCAAATCTTACAAACGCTTATTTGATGTTCTTGAAACCAAAATTTGATAAATAAACTGTATTTAAACCTTTAAGTAAATTTGTGTTAAAAAAAATATAAACTGTTAGAATACTCCAAAAGCTATCTAACTGCTCAAAGATTCTACAACAACTAATCAGATAAATGAATACCACTAAATTAGACCAAAAAATACACAGTTAGAATACGCCAATTGGTATCTAACTGTCCCAAAATTATAAATTTGTGTTAAAATAATATAAACTGTTAGAATACTCCAAAAGCTATCTAACAGCTCAAAGATTCTACAACAACTAATCAGATAAATGAATACCACTAAATTAGGCCAAAAAATACACAGTTAGAATACACCAATTGGTATCTAACTGTCCCAAAATTTAACAATATCCAAATAGATAAATCAAAACCACTAAAATATATTAAAAAAATAGACAGTTAGAATACGCCAATTGGTATCTAACTGCTCCCAAATTTTATAATATCAAAACAAATGAAGAATCTGTTACTGCTCCCAAAAAAATACAACAAAGAAAAGTATAAAGCATTAGCCAGAAACAAAAAGTGAACATTGAAAACAAACAAACAAATAAACTTTAGCTTAACAGAAAAAGTTTTTTTTTTTAATCCAACATGGATTTTTTTTTTCTCCCACAGACCCAATGATTTTAGCAACAAATACAGAAACTGAGCAAATTGCACAGTACTCTGATTTGTACTCTACTAAATATGAGGGTCGAAAAAAATAAAAGTATATTGCTTATACAATGTAATAAGTCATTACAAAATACTAATACTAACAAGCTATTTTCTTTTATCACAGAAATGAAGAAGAAAAACATGGACTCCCATTACTAGACCAAACAGTAAGTATACAATAATAAGGACAACCATAGCAGCATATCACATCCATAGTATCTAATACCTTTGTTCCTTATACATTTGTTTTTCACCCAAAGTTATAAGCAAATAAGAACGTGATATGCTGCGGTGGTTGTTGCCAGGGCATAGAGTCTTGGGTGCATGGCCAAATGGCCATGCACCCAAGACTCTATGCCCTGGCAACAACCACCGCAGCATATCACATCCATAGAGTCAAACATTTCAACTATGATCTATGGGAAACTTTTAATGTCCGCGAACAATGTGAGTGTTCTTAGAACACTTTGAACTTGCCAGCGAACAATACGGACACCGTTTTCAGGACACCCCCTACGAACATTTCAGAACAACGCGATAGCTCTTAGAACACTTTCAACTTAACAACGAACAATACGGACAGCGTCCTAAGGACACCCCCAACGAACATTCCAGGACACCGGGAGTGTTCTCAAAAATGTCTTCAGAACACCCCCATTTTGTTTATTTGCGAACATTTCAGGACACCGCGGGTGTTCTTAGAACACATTCAACTTGACAGAGAACAATACGGACAGCGTCCTCAGGACACCCCCTACGAACACTCCCCGGACACCGCGAGTGTTCTTAGAAGCGTCTTCAGAACACCACCATCTTGTTTATTTGTGAACATTTCAGGACACCGCGAGTGTTCTTAGGACACATTCAACTTGACAGAGAACAATACGGACAGCGTCCTCAGGACACCCCCTACGAACATTCCAGGACACCGCGAGTGTTCTTAGAAGCTTCTTCAGAACACCACCATCTTGTTTATTTGCGAACATTTCAGGACACCGCGAGTGTTCTTAGGACACATTCAACTTGACAGAGAACAATACGGACTGCGTCCTCAGGACACCCCCTACGAACACTCCCCGGACACCGCAAGTGTTCTTAGAAGCGTCTTCAGAACACCACCATCTTGTTTATTTGCAAACATTTCAGGACAACGCGAGTGTTCTTAGGACACATTCAACTTGACAGAGAACAATACGGACAGCGTCCTCAGGACACCCCCTACGAACACTCCCCGGACACCGCGAGTGTTCTTAGAAGCGTCTTCAGAACACCCCCATTTTGTTTATTTGCGAACATTTCAGGACACCGCGAGTGTTCTTAGGACACATTCAACTTGACAGAGAACAATACGGACAGCGTCCTCAGGACACCCCCTACGAACACTCGCCGGACACCGCAAGTGTTCTTAGAAGCGTCTTCAGAACACCCCCATTTTCTTTATTTGCGAACATTTCAGGACACCGCGGGTGTTCTTAGAACACATTCAACTTGACAGAGAACAATACGGACAGCATTCTCAGGACACCCCCTACGAACATTCCAGGACACCGGGAGTGTTCTTAGAAGCGTCTTCAGAACACCACCATCTTGTTTACTTGCGAACATTTCAGGACACCGCGAGTGTTCTTAGGACACATTCAACTTGACAGAGAACAATATGGACAGCGTCCTCAGGACACCCCCTACGAACACTCCCCGGACACCGCGAGTGTTCTTAGAAGCGTCTTCAGAACACCCCCATTTTGTTTATTTGTGAACATTTCAGGACACCGCGGGTGTTCTTAGGACACATTCAACTTGACAGAGAACAATACGGACAGCGTCCTCAGGACACCCCCTACGAACATTCCAGGACACCGGGAGTGTTCTTAGAAGCTTCTTCAGAACACCCCCATTTTGTTTATTTGCGAACATTTCAGGACACCGCGGGTGTTCTTAGAACACATTCAACTTGACAGAGAACAATACGGACAGCGTCCTCAGGACACCCCCTATGAACATTCCAGGACACCGGGAGTGTTCTTAGAAGCGTCTTCAGAACACCACCATCTTGTTTATTTGCGAACATTTCAGGACACCGCGAGTGTTCTTAGGACACATTCAACTTGACAGAGAACAATACGGACACCGTCCTCAGGACACCCCCTACGAACACACCCCGGACACCGCGATTGTTCTTAGAAGCGTCTTCAGAACACCCCCATTTTGTTTATTTGCGAACATTTCAGGACACCGCGGGTGTTCTTAGAACACATTCAACTTGACAGAGAACAATACGGACAGCGTCCTCAGGACACCCCCTACGAACATTCCAGGACACCGGGAGTGTTCTTAGAAGCGTCTTCAGAACACCACCATCTTGTTTACTTGCGAACATTTCAGGACACCGCGAGTGTTCTTAGGACACATTCAACTTGACAGAGAACAATATGGACAGCGTCCTCAGGACACCCCCTACGAACACTCCCCGGACACCGCGAGTGTTCTTAGAAGCGTCTTCAGAACACCCCCATTTTGTTTATTTGTGAACATTTCAGGACACCTCGGGTGTTCTTAGAACACATTCAACTTGACAGAGAACAATACGGACAGCGTCTTCAGGACACCCCCTACAAACATTCCAGGACACCGGGAGTGTTCTTAGAAGCGTCTTCAGAACACCACCATCTTGTTTATTTGCGAACATTTCAGGACACCGCGAGTGTTCTTAGGACACATTCAACTTGACAGAGAACAATACGGACAGCGTCCTCAGGACACCCCCCACGAACACTCCCCGGACACCGCGAGTGTTCTTAGAAGCGTCTTCAGAACACCCCCATTTTGTTTATTTGTGAACATTTCAGGACACCTCGGGTGTTCTTAGAACACATTCAACTTGACAGAGAACAATACGGACAGCGTCTTCAGGACACCCCCTACAAACACTCCCCGGACACCGCGAGTGTTCTTAGAAGCGTCTTCAGAACACCCCCATTTTGTTTATTTGCGAACATTTCAGGACACCGCGGGTGTTCTTAGAACACATTCAACTTGACAGAGAACAATACGGACAGCGTCCTCAGGACACCCCCTACAAACATTTCAGGACACCAGGAGTGTTCTCAAAAACGTCTTCAGAACACCCCCATTTTGTTTATTTGCGAACATTTCAGGACACCGCGGGTGTTCTTAGAACACATTCAACTTGACAGAGAACAATACGGACAGCGTCCTCAGGACACCCCCTACGAACATTTCAGGACACCGGGAGTGTTCTCAAAAACGTCTTCAGAACACCCCCATTTTGTTTATTTGCAAACATTTCAGGACACCGCGGGTGTTCTTAGAACACATTCAACTTGACAGAGAACAATACGGACAGCGTCCTCAGGACACCCCCTACGAACATTTCAGGACACCGGGAGTGTTCTCAAAAACGTCTTCAGAACACCCCCATTATGTTTATTTGCGAACATTTCAGGACACCGCGGGTGTTCTTAGAACACATTCAACTTGACAGAGAACAATATGGACAGCGTCCTCAGGACACCCCCTACGAACATTTCAGGACACCGGGAGTGTTCTCAAAAACGTCTTCAGAACATCCCCATTTTGTTCATTTGCGAACATTTCAGGACACCGCGGGTGTTCTTAGAACACATTCAACTTGACAGAGAACAATACGGACAGCGTCCTCAGGACACCCCCTACGAACACTCCCCGGACACCGCGAGTGTTCTTAGAACAGTTTCACTTTGCTTGCGAACAAAACGGACACATATTGAGTCCTTAGAACACCCCCCAGTCAGTTTATTTAGAACATTTCAGAACACCCGTGATGTCCGCAAACAAATCGAACACAAAAAGAACGTCTAACACATAAAAAACACAACTTTCATCCTATCTCATACACTCCCACCCTCCCCAAACACTCCTACACACCAACACACTCTACAAAATACACATTTTGAACAAAGTTTCACTGCGCTGTCCGCGGACGTCCGGATTCCAAGATGGCGGGCGCTACCGAAAAATCTGACGCGCTTCACGCGCCACGCCGTCCAATCAGCGAACACGTTGCATGTCTGCGAACATCACGCAAGAAGATTGGCCAATCAGGACACTGTCCGCGGAGCGAACAGGGAAGTGTGTCCGCGAACCGAACACAGATATCACTAATTTTTTTTAACCTACTTTTTGGTCATTTTAAAAAAAACTACTGGACGGATTTTCACCAAATTTGCAAAAGCAAGCTTTCGGGACCAGGCTGCTGCTCCTGGTCCAAATTTGGTGGAAATCCGTCCAGCGGTTTGGGCTGTAGGCGCGAGCAAATTTTTTTTCCCATTCAGTCTATGGGAAAAAAAAAGTTTTGGGACCTCCCCTATAACTTTGCCCCCCCTGAACGGATCCTCACCAAACTTTGCAAAAAAATTCAGAGTGACACAAATACTTTTTCTGTAAAGTTTAGTGAGGATCCGTCCAGGGAGAGCAAAGTTATAAGCCACCCAAAAAGTGCTCTTCCTATGGAAACAGCAACTTAACCATAACTACATGGCCACTACCGTGGCCATGTAATATATATATATATATATATATACATATATATATATATATATATATATATATATATATATATATATATATATATATATATATACATACATTGGCGGCATCACCTGCAATCTATTCACTACATAACCAGTCTCATGATTACTTCGTCTACTTGCTACTTGCTTTACTTCATCTGTACATTTGTGAGCTGGTTTTACATTTTCTTCAGAGCTTCTCTGCTCGTACAATCTTCATTTTGCTTCTGAAATGTTGCTTGCTTTGCTACTTCGACATCAGATTCTATGAGGTCTATATTCTTTCTTATTTGGCATCTCTTCTGGGTGCGTCATTTCTGCTCCTTGTAACATGACCAGTCTTTTCTTTCATTCATTTTCACACTTCTTCCGGAACTTCCTTCAGAAGACTGTCATCTGTTTGCTGATACATATAGGGTTTTCTCAATGGATACCTTGTTTCAAGAACTCTTCTTGGTATCAGTATCCTTATTGGCTTTGCACATGTCACAATTTCTGGCTGCCAACATATAGGCAGAATGGGGTGACGGGACTTCCAGTAGAGGTACTTGACTCCTCCTCTACACTCCCCCTCTGGTTGATTTATCGACCAATCTCTCTTCAGTCTTCACATCTAGACATCCTCATCTGAAGAAGGGCTTCTTTGGAGTCTATGGGCCTCATTACGAGAATGGAGGTAACCATGGAGCTATTAGCTCCATGGCTGCCTCCATTCCGGGCTCCTTTACCAGGTCCCTGCAATGGGGACTTACCGGGTTACTCCGACATAGGAGGACCCGATAAATCCTCCTTGCAGGATCCCATCCCCATTCCCATATGAGCCCCCATAGGACTCAAAGGGAATGGGGAGGGAGGTAATAACGGGCAGATTACATCTGGCCCGTTATTGCCTCCCTCTCCCCTCGCGGGACCCAGAAAGCACGCCTGGTTTTACCAGGCGTGCGATCCGGGTCCCACGATGGGAAGCTCGTAATCAGCGCTCCCGGAATGAAGGGGGCTGGTCCTGTACCAGCCCCCTTCATTCCGGGAGCACCAGCCTTATAATGAGGCCCAATATCTTTATTACAACCATCAGCCATCCTGCTGATTTCACATGTTCATCAACACTCCAGGTCGTAAGACTACATTGTCCATTCGGGCTACCGTAAACCTATCTTCCCACATACTTCTTGTGGTTCTTCGGATACAGGAACTTTATTCCCTCAGGTGCATAAATACTGGCCTTTACAAAGTCTCGGATTTCTTCACCTGTCAGCTCTTTGGGTCCAAACCCAGACTCAACATCAATCACGATCTTCATTCCTGTTGCTTTCTTGGCAGTCTTCTTGCACTGTGGGATTAATATTCTGATCACACAGCATCCTAACATGATCATCACCAGCAAGGCTCCAAGAAACTTGAATATATTCGCCATCCATGAGAAGATCGATGCAAGCAAGCTGTCATCTGCAATGTCTTCTACATCATCTTCCATCTTGACGTGTACGTTCGTGAGCATCGTTATGGCCTCTGTCAAGGTCCCATTCTCTTCATCATGAGAAGGTATGAATGTGCAACATGATTCTCTGATTTTTGCACAGGCACCACCATCCAGAGCTGTAACCATATCCAAGACATGTGTGTTCTGAAGAGTCATCAGTCTTATGGCTCTCAGCTATTCCTTGATGGCATTGAATCCCTTTATGGTAGTGTTGATTGTCTGCAGGAGCTCCCATCTGGTTTTCTGTAACCATCTTGCATTTGCCATTGTCTGGATCCCTGGCATGAATATTGTGGTGAGTATCACCAAAGTCTGGCTGAACAACCTGTGTTCATACGGAATGTCATTGAAAGCTTCTATCGATTTAGCTGAGAAATCGTTCTCTCTCTTTGTTTGACTGAGGAAACCAACTGACCTCCTCTTTCTCAGATGAGCATCTGCTTTTGGGAACTCTCCGATGTTCAGGTCACTCTTCGGTATCACCAGTGCTGGAACATGGACAATCACTATAGAACACAGTCCTCCTCAATCTCTGGGGAGCTTCATGTATGCTCTGGATCCACAGGCCCAGTAGTGATACATTATCACTACTGTTCCATCCTTCATTCCTCTGGTACATCAAAGATTCGACCGCACTGCTGGTTCTCTCCAACTTTCTTGTTTATTTATGAAGCATAGTTTTGCACTAGCCAGAGGCACTATTTGTCTTCGACCCATGCCAACAATTTTTCAAGCTTCAGCCAGAGAGGTTTGTATCCTTTCTCTACATGCTGTATAACTGGTTTGTGATGTCCTGTTACTGCCACAGCTCTGCATATGACTATGCCTTCTTCCCCACCATCTGGAGAAAGTACTGTTCCTAAGATCTGCATTTGCCCTCACGAATTGCATATTCGTGTTTCTTCATCAGTTTTTCCTTGGCAATTGAGCTTCTTATTTATCTCCCATCTGATTCCTGCTCCTTTCATTCGAGGCTGCTCATATCTTATCACATGATCTCTGGTGTGTACTCTTGCTCTTGTCTTAAAATCTTGAACATAATCATCTTCTTCTAGAGCTGACCATTCAGTCACCCATACAGAGGTTTGCTGTTCGACCCTGGAATTGACCTCTTGTATGGCAGAGTGCAAGGTGAGTCAGGCAATTAATTGTCTGGACGTCTATCTCTATAGCTATGAATATCTTAGACTTCTCCATAGCATAATGTAGGAGAGCACAAACATAGTAATCCTCCTCCAAAGTAATATTTTCCCCACCTCTTTCATGTGTTGATACTACATGTTGTTCCCCACATGTGCTGTACTGTGTAGCTAATTATTTAACTCACAATCATCTTCCCTTGCACTTCCCTTGGGTCTCTTTCTTGCCAAAAGAATGCGTGCATAATGCTCATGGAGTATATCAGTCATCATCCTTCCTACAGGAGGAATCATAGGAACACTTGTCAAAGAAATAGGTGATCTTACATGTGTCACCGGTGTAGGGATAATCACGTATGGCCTTGGTCTTTTTGCAACATCTAACTCTGCATAGGTAACTGGAGTGGGGAGAATCAAAGGGACTCCTACCTTTCTGGCACCAGCAAGGTAAGTAGCGTGTATTAGCAAAAACAGAAAAACAATGATAGATGCTGTGCACACATATATTATGCACCAATACATGTGTCTCCACACAGCGTTGAGTCTGCTCACTTTCTGGAACTGCATTATTTTCAACTGACCACATTGTGCCTGTGTACTACTTTTAAGGAAGCAAAACATATTTTTAATCAGGCAGCCTTGTTAAATGCTCAGGTAGCTGCAATATCTGCTTGATTATCGCTGAAAGCAATCTTCGAATCGGCCATTCTTAGGATCCTGCACAAAAGTACGTATGTCAGTGCTACACCCAACAAGAGCAGAGTAAGCTCGGAGTATAAAAATGAAGACAGGGACAGAGTCTATGGGCACTGATGTGAGACAGGACCTTGAATTTGACCAAAAAGAAACTCAGTGACGAACGAATCAGGGAACTGCTCCCTTTTCCAGTCGTCAAATAGGAAGTCAAGATCTGTAATTTTTTGCACAACAACACTTTGTAAAGCCCAAACTGAGACGATTCCTCTGGCACGAAAACATTTACTTTTTGCAATCCTGCTGAAATATCTATAAAGAGTGTCCGTGGTAAGCCACAGTACAAATGCACATTTGCATTTATTTAATCAGCAATCTTAGCATCCTTCTTCCTCATCATTGATCGAGTGTGCACATCCCCCAGGTGTATCCAGGCACGCCTTTTTTGATATGATAGGTTATTTATAACGCGATTAATACCCAGAGGTTTCTAAGCGCAGACTGGGGGATCGAACCTGTGGTGCTTTGTGTCATCTTGCTTCCGAGGCGAACACGTTGCCCCTGAGCTATCCACCCGAGACAACTTTACTTCTTGGGCCTTTACTGCCGAACACAATGTACGGTCCACTGAAATTGGATCAGCTCATGCCACTGCCTAGTGAAGTTGTGTATTAAAACAGAATCTCCAACAAATTATTTGTGTGATATGAAAGGTTATTTATAACACACTTAATACCCAGAGGTTTCTAACTCCAGACCCACAGATCGAACCTGTGTTGCTCTGTGTCGTCTTGCTTCTTAGGCGAGCAGGTTGCTGCTGAGCTATCCTCCTACGGGTACTCCATGGGTCTGGTTAGTGATCAGAATAGGAGTTTGTACAACTCCATACCAGAAAACTCTAAAGTTTATTATATGGACAGTGTTCTTGTCAATGGCCAGGATACTCCTGCCAGGCGAGACTCTGGGGCCAGAAAAACGGTAGTGGATGAAAGCTTTTTCAGGCCTGAGGATGTTGCTAAGGCACCCAAAGGTCCCACTAAGATGTCTGGAGGCCCTGTCCAAATGGTTCCAATTCTACCAGCCCTCATTCAGTGTAATGCCATGACAGTGTTGATTCCTGTCAGTGTTCAGACTGAGGTGCCTGAGAGAGTCATGTTGGGGAATGATCTAAGAACTCTAGGAGTAGTATCCAGTACCCCCAGGCCTCGTAGTATGGAGACCCAGAACCAAACCAAATTGGCTAGAGAGGCCCCCTTAAGGAACCACTCTAAGCCTGTGGGAACCTCTACTGAGACCCCCACTACAAGCCCTGGTGTTGGTAAGTTGACCTCTGACCCAGGCAAATTTCAGGCTAAAATGTTAGGGAAATGGGAGCCCCAACCAAGCTCCATCATTGTTCCCCCAGTTATAGAGTCTGTGACTCCCCCTGCTTCTGAGGAATCGGTGGATTGACCTACTGGAATCCTAACTAGGCATAAGATAACTGGTAATTCTCAGTGCTAGTGGAAAACCAGAAAATAAAAGTCTAAGGCCAAAAACCTTCAGACTGTTGGACCTTCCACAGAAGACTCAACCCAATTCCTAGTCTTACGGGGGAAACTCCTAAAGTAGGTAAAGGTAGATCTAAGAGGAAGGAGAAGCTTGTACCTTGCTTATCTCCATCCCCTCCAACCAAGAGGCCTAAAACCCAACCTTCCCCCAACAGAGAGGTGGGGAGGACCTCTGGAGGCCCCTCTAGATCTAAGGGAATCCTTTATAAGGACCCCTTGAAAAAGCCTAACACAGGTTCATAAGTTGTAACAACTTCTGAGGGACTGGTCAACCAGATCCCCTATAACTTTAAAAAGACTGATGTTCCTCAAAGGGTTTGTAGGTCATATAGCTTACAAAGGAAAACCTTTGACTCTACCACTGAACATAAGTTAGGGTGTCACCACCAAAATGCTGATGGTCTTTCTAGGATGTATGTCATCGACTAGAGGTATGAGATTCATCCAGGAGTGGATTAAATCCTCCTGTCCCTTAGTCTGGGGGGGGGGGGTCCGAGTGTTAGGGAGAATTCTCTGTTTTGGCTGAATTTCCTAACCTAGTGAGTCCCCCAGCAGCTTTGCTGGATTTCTGGAGTTTGTTTTTTTCTCCTGCCAAGAGTGAGACTCTTTTTCTCACACTCTTGGACATGATTTGAGGGGTTCCTTTGGCTGTTAATGTGTTTTATGGGTTATGGGGTCTTTTACTCAATAGGGTCTCATGTGTTTTTACTATGTGTGTTACACAGCACCTTCAGTGCAGTGACACAGGGGTGTCATAGTGACCCCCCACCATAGACTCCATACCCTGGGACTGACTACTGTCTCCCAGGGCATGTAAAGTCATCATTGGCTTTACTAGTCCCAAATTATGAACAGAAACCAGTACAAATCATCATACCTTTTGCAGTGGTCCCTAAGGGAACGGCACAGGTTTCTGCCTAACATGTGGCACGTGCAATCCACGGACTACCGCAATGTCCATGGACATATCATCCAATTCAAGGGGGTAGGGACAGAAATGTAACCCAGGGTAGGAGATTTATTCTGCAGTAGTGGCTCTGAAAGAGCCTTTTTTTAAAGATGCTTGTGAACAGAGACCTCTAGTTTTGTAATTTATTTTGTGTTTTTCTCTTCTCCTCCTTACAGTCTTACATGAACCTCTTCAAAGCATCCCTTAGATTGTAAAAGAAGATGGCCTTTCCAATGGTGGACAAAGAAATACCATATGCAGTGAAAAAGTTCACACTAAGAGAATTAATGTTGTCATTGTGGAAAGAGAACATCCCAGCATTACAGAAAAATGCAGATATGCCCCTGTTTACAAAATACCTTCTGGCATCTTGCTGGGGACAGAGGACATTGCGGTTGTTCCGTACTGCTCTTGGTGGTATATGTAAGAAACCACCTCTGCACTGGGAAAAAGCAGCATCAGTGCTTTCACCAAGTCCTTCAGTGCACTGAGAAAACTTGGAGCACTGATGATACCCAAATTCAGTGCTTCACAATGCACCACTAGAACATCAGGAATGCTGAAAGTGGCCATATCTCTGCAAAGAGCAAGCTCTCCTTGCAAATTGCAGCCATGCACACTGCACCACAAAGCCTCCACTCCTTGAAAACCAAGATTGGCAGAAATGCCTCTTCCCTCTGCATACCTCTGCAGATCACTTACAAAGGAATCTCCAGCCTTCAACACACTGACTTTCTGCATCTCTGCCATCTTCACTGCACACAGCAATGGAAAACAGTATTACCCTCTCTTCCTATGAAGCACAACCGGAACACCTGATTGGCTAACCCCCACATTCCCATTTCCATGCTACTCATGCTGAGAAGCACCGGATGTGGCACGCCCAGTCCACCGACTACCACGGGGCCCGCAGACCCCGTAACACTGGGCAGCCCTTCTTCCCTGTCCACTTCACTCTTTGCAGCACTCTCTCATTGGCTACTGTTAAGCAGTCACTCAACCATCCACCAATCACATCCAAGAATTCTACATCTAACTCATTCAAAGTTCAACACTTGAGATATACTATTCAGCACTCAGAGTACAGGTCTCCTGTTATTCCAAATCACCCCCATCAAAAAGTACTGTAAAACTCTCCAAGACTTCTGCTTCCAGATTCATCCACATCTGCATCCATCAACAAAAACTACAGGTATGCATATATTTTGTAGAGCATATTTGCAACTCTTTTACAAATGCAATAGAACAGGGTGCCTGCCACTTACCCTGCATAACCTACTCAATAATCATACTCTCATTTGTTCCATCTCCTGACATCTAGTGGCAGTTAATTACATTGATGTGTGCTTTCAAAGTTTTGTTTTAATGCCCACTTGCAAAACAGTTGCAAAACCACATATTTCAATTTTAGCAGCACCCTCTGTGATTTTTTAATTAAAAAAATAATAAAACCACATTGGGAACATTTTTTTTTAATTTCAATTTAATTGTATTACAATTTTTTACAAAAGGACTAACATACATATAAATCCCATATATTCACTGTTGGGTTTCTTTTTTCCCATCAAATCAAATGTTCTAAAAGTTTCTGCTTTTATGTTCCTTGATTTACAAGTTGTTGGGAAGAGCTGCGCGAGTCAATGGAAAAACTTTTTGAATGAATCTAACTACCGCAATCACCCATAAAGTAGAAGTTCCAAACCATCGTTGGCCGTTGTCCAATGTTTGCAAAGAATGCAAAAGAGGTGTTAGGAATTGCTGACGCGTGGCAATAAAGCCAGGGCAGTAAATCATCACATGGTGAATTGATTCTATCGCTGCCTCGTTCTTGCAAAATCGACTGGTTCAGTCCTCTTATGGTCAAAATTTCATTAGTTTCGATTAAGTTGAGAAGTGCTCTCATGAAGGTTTCCCTGTAACGATGATCTGGCAATTTCAAATGATCTGGGAATTTCAGAAGGTAAGGCTGCACTTCATTTAGTTTCAAAGCACTCTGCGGTGTCTCTTTGACCAATTTAGAGGCATTTTCCTTCTCCAAATTTCGAATCCAGTTGGCACAGGACAGTTTCTCCTTCACATGCATCGGGTTTGCAATGAGGTCTTCCTCTGAGTAGCACAGATCTGCCAAAGTTGTCTTAAGATGGCTAACCCAATGAGTCAGTCATGGCAACGGTTTGTTCTTGATTTCTCTGTTAATTAGACCCAATACCTTTGGCCTGTTTGGTATAATTATTTTTCGATATAGGGAAAGTCGTTTCCAGTCCACTGCTGCTTGAATCGATGATAGTGATAGTTCTCTACGAATCACGTCGATTTGAACTGAATCTGGGAGATTTCATGTTTTTTTCCAGACAATCGATTCCAATCGCCCCCAGATCTCTGCAGGGATGCCCAGGATGCCGTCGGTACCGTATGTTGAGGAGGGGATTATTTTCCCCTTATAGTACATTATAGCTGCCGCCAATTAATATCGGCCAAATTTGACATCCATTATTTTTACTTGGCTGGCCAATTGTTTGGCTTTGGCTTGTATATCTACGAGGAATGGAGTCTCAACCGGGCTGTTGTTGTTAATAGTTCCCAAATATTTGAAGGTCTCAACTTTTTCGATTGAGTTTGAGTCCACAGACCATATAAAGGGCTCGTTCTTCTGGTTTCCTCGTTTAAAACGCAATACCTTGGTCTTGATTGGTTTATTTCCAGGTGGTTCAGTGCGGTATATCTGTGCAGACTGTCCAGCTGTCTTTGCAAGCCAATTCTTGTTTGGTCAATTAATATAAGGTCATCCGGGTATACCAAGCGGGTCACTTTCTCCCCTCCATGGCTGGTGGGAAGGATCTCAATGTGGGCTCAAAGTGATGGATATCCGAGGTGAAGAAATTGTATCTAGCTGGGGCCAAGGGGCATCCCAGCTTTACTCCTCGGTGTGTTGGAATTTGAGATGACAAGAGGCCCGCTGGATTTAATCGAACTTGAATTTTCGTGTCAGTATGGAGCGTTTTCAAAGGGCCCATAATTTCTTCAGGGCATCCGAGGACTCCCAGCTTGATCCAAAGAAGTTGGTGATCAACTCTGTCGAACGCTTGGACAAGGTCCACGAATGCTATAAAGATCTGGTCTTTGCTGGAGTGAGTCTTGTCTTTCAGTATGCTTAATAGCATAATATTTGCTGAAGTGCCCACGGTTTTGACAAATCCAGTCTGGAATGGATCGATTGCGTTGATGTGCAAAGTCCAAGCTGAACATTTTTCCAAAAGGAAGGATCCGAAGATTTTCCCTATCACGTCCAGCAACGCTATGGTTCTAAAGTTCTTCAGATCAGACTTAGCCCCTTTCTTGTAGATTGGAACTATTACTGCTAGTTTCCATGGGTCTGGGATTAGCCTTCCTTTGTGTCAATAATACTCCGTACAAGGGAAGAGAATTCGACACTCTCTCCCGAACCACAGAAGCCGAATGAAGTCGACCCTCCACCCGTGGTTGGCACAGGCACCTGATAGAATAAACAGGACACAACGTGGCAGCCAATGGGGGGAAGAGGAGTTAGGAAGAGTTTGTGGATAGGGTGGGGGGAATTAGGAACACCGCTAAGAGGATTAGGAAAACGTATGTTGGATAGGACAAGGGAAACAACGGGAAAAAACCCTACCTACTTTTCCTCTGAACACGTTACACCTGTATCCAGCATACCATACGGAGAATATAGACCTGAGCTTTGAAATACCTTAATACGTGCGTCTAACATAGTCTTAGACCTGTCCCTACGACCTCAGAAACACAGAGACATGGATGATACTCTGCACATGTCATACTTGGGAGAAAATCCCACAATGAATTCAACAAAACACATGGCCCGTGGGCTTACAGAAAAACAATGAATATGAACACGTAATATGAAACATGGAACATATTTTGCAGCAACATAAATAACAAATAACATATGCCCCTTATGATTTTAGAATGTGATTTGTTGTTATACAATGCAGTAATGGCTGTTCCACCCGCATTGATCAATGAACTTTTGCGAGCAAACAAACTTCTAGCACTGGATTTTCAAGGCGGCAGGATACTAGAAACAAGGACAAACTATTTTATGTCCGAGCGGTAAGCGCGCCGTTTCCACACACAGCAAATAACACCCATAAGAGCGTGATTCTGCCAGCTGCCACTCGCCCTGTACTTAACTCAAGTCCGGGAGACCTGCAAGCCTTCCCGGACGTAGCAGTCTTCAGCTTCTAAAATGGGTTCTGCAGCTGCCTGTAGTCCGTGTTCCCATAGAGAGTTTTCACATGCTGCTGCCGGTGTCGTAGCTTCGCCTGCTCCTGCTTCGATACACAAAATAAGCCACACCTGCCGTGGCTCTGTAACTCCTTATAAACATTTGTTAATCCTTACCAGCTGTGTCAACGGCCGCACGACCGCAACTACAATTCTCCCTAAAGCATGCTGGGAAATGTAGTTTAGAGTTGAACTCGTGAATTCCACAGACCTCTATTGCCTTTTGCACACTCCTTTCTTGCACCAGCCCTTTTTCCTGACACTTTGTGATGTTGCTATGAAAGGGGCCCCTAGGGGTCCCTCGCATTATGGAAACAAGGCAAGTCACCACAGACGATAGATACGTCAGACACGAGGTTGTATTCCCAAAGCTAGGGTTTATTGCAAAGCAAATAGTCTCATTTGGCCAACTCGGTCTCACGCCCCGCGATGTGTATCTCTAGACCTCGAGGGACGCAAGAGAGCGAATTTCGTACATCAGTTACATATATACAAAATGCATATCATACAATCAGCTGTGACATGTTTAACACTCCCCTTTATTGGGTTTCTTTGAACTCGGTTTGATGATGGACAATTTCGACGAATATGACACCTTCAAATATCTATTCTAGCAACAATATGCAACCTTGCAAGTGTTGAGACATCTTTTCTTTGTTGAACAGAACACAGTGCTTCTGTTCTTGTAAGCGAGCTACATACGGGGGAAGAGTCACATTCCAGACCTTGCTGTCTTTGAGGTGCTATTCGTGTCCTGGGAGCCGACACGCTCTACAGGGCTCTGAAAAGGGGGGCCGTAAGAAGAGCATAATTGAAGCCCTTAGCTGCTTTATTCTAACATATTCTACCATATAACGAGACTGGCTGGTAGCTGTGAAATGATTAAATGCCCTGCGGCTCTCCTTCAAGGCTACATTCGGGAGGGAGCTGGGCATTCCTCTCCGGAGCTACCTACGTTGTGTTTCAACAAACTCCTTATTAGCCTTGGGGCCTTGCGGCCTTGTCCTTTCACGTTCAGACAACCATGTTTAACAATTGAGCAGTGTAAGCAGAAATGTGCTGCGAAGCAATTTGAACAGAAAGCAATGAGCAATTGTTAGAAAACAAAATGGCGATCCTTGTTACATCAAAATGGCCGCTCATCGGTCAAACTCGGAAACCTGTATTTCTATCGTTATGTATATGAGACGGTTGGCCTTCGGCCACCAAAATACGTTTGCCGTCAATCGTGAGAGGTGTCCATTTTTCTAGACCGACAAACCCTCCTTTTGGCCATATGCCAAACGTCTCATTCATTCATTGTATCCTCCTCTGATGACGATAAGTCTGAAGTACCTATGTCTGAATTTTGCATGTTATTATAAGCATCATCATCGTCATTAATATCTATAGCCATTAATTCTTTCACTGTTTTCACTTCTTTCATGTCTCTGTCATCCCGGCCATAAGTTTGTTTTCTTTTTGTTATCATATGCATACACTCCTTAGTACATCCCTCAGTTATTTCAGTGCAAACTATCGGTAGGCAGTGTATGCAACAACAGCACGTTATGAATATTCCAAACACTACTACTAATATCGCAATCAACTTCCATCCCCAAGAACGCAGTATTCCCCAAAACCAGGACCCTATTCCCCAGCCCCCTTCTCCAGCAGGGAGTTCGGAGCTTAGGACATGCATTTTTTTTATTGCTTCAAAAATCGTAGGGGAGTAGTCATCTACGAATACGCAGCACGCTGATCCCACAATTTTGCAAATTCCCCCACGATCAACCAGGATTACATCGAGAGCCATTCTATTTTGCAGCATCATTAATCTAATTCCTTTTTCTTCCAACATCATGTTAAATAGTATATCTGTCGTTGTGTTTATTGTATCCTTTAATATTCTGGACAGCTGCCTTATGTTACAGGAGTTCACTATCTGGGACAAGAATGGTATGAATGATTTTGCTACGTCCTCCGCTATCAAAACACCTTCACTACTCCTTCGGCTTCTAGATCTGGATAGCCTAGCTATGGCTGCTGTTTCTAAGAGGAACACTCCCGGGAACAGTAGACCTAGGTAACATGTACCTCCCCAGTTTCTGGGCAACCAAGCATATGCTTTTTCTCCACATATGAAATAGACAGGATCTCCCACATATACTGGTTCTATTTCCCATTTTAGTACCGCTGTATTCATGCATCCAGTAAATGTTCCTACTTGATAGGAGCCTTTCTTTTTTAGACAAAAAGGGACAGTTCTCGGGCTGTAATTCACCATGTAAGAAGGGGGGATTGCATCTTTGTTCCCGTCTGTCCTTACACGAAACGTCATCACAGATGTTTTAAGAGGCGGGGACAATCTATCTTGTCTATTTTGTCATGTTATTTTTCACGTATTTTTAGGCGTAGGTTCTGGGATCATCACTTGCGCTTTATGGAATATGGAACAACCTACAGGCCCCATAATTATTTCCTCAAACTCATTCATGTTTGTTTTATCTAATTGACCCGTACTACTCTTCTTCCACTTCCCATAAAACATTGCACTTAAAGATGTACTGCATGCAGAAATTAATGGTAATGGTTGTACACACCAGCCTATTCCTTTCCCCGCATGCTGCGGTAAATGAGAGCACACCCAGCAATTATTTTTCTTTAGAATTGCATGCGTCATGTTCATGAGGAGTAATAGTGTATTGTTCCCATACCCTTCTCTGTGTCTCTCTTCCATTGGGGACAAGGAATCAGTAATCACCTGAACCAGACTTTCAGTAGTGGACATATTAACTATTGGTAAGAACATTCCCAAAGGGTGTATAGACTCCACATGCCATAAAAAAAGGCTGTCGTTATTGGTGCTACCACACTCATGAAGCACATGATTATTGTCAAAACCAACATACATTTTTTTTTACCATTCGTTTTCCCTAAGTTTACAGTCTTTATAACTAACTCATTCTCAGCAGTGGTGCAGGAGGAGGCTGAAACCGGCCCCAACATTTTTCTCACCGTCCTTCTTCCTGACAAAGTTTGTCGTGGATATCTCTCTTCGTCACGCTGGTCCGGATGTCAATAAGTTCAAAGGAATTGTCAACAGTTTAGTCTGCCAGCCCTTTGCAGCCTGGATTGCTTATTCGTTCTAGGCAAGATCACTTATCCTCTCTCACACTGCGAAGAGGACGTCTGAACAGTTCTCTATTGCCTTTGTACCATGTGCGCCCAGCTTGTCCGCTCTG
This sequence comes from Ambystoma mexicanum, assembly GCF_040938575.1. Taxonomy (NCBI): domain Eukaryota; kingdom Metazoa; phylum Chordata; class Amphibia; order Caudata; family Ambystomatidae; genus Ambystoma; species Ambystoma mexicanum. Next base: position 170,065,196 of record NC_090924.1, on the reverse strand, counting down.
GTTCAGGACACATGTACTTTTTATGATCGCACCGAGGAGCCGTGAGTCTTGGATTGTCCGACTTGCACACTTCTCAAGCTTCTCTCCTCTACACCTCTAGTTCCTTCTCCGTCCATGAGCGGAACCAGAGGTTAGCATAAACACCAAAGGACTGTGGATCACTCTGTCTTTCAAGGCCGCAAATCATATGGCCTCACTCCTGGTATTGTGTGATCAGTGAACAGTGCCGTTGCACTTCCAGATCCAGGCTCAGAGTCAGCCTGTGGCGCAATGGCAGATGCTGGTGTGTGCCGCGACAGTGATGCGGATTCAGTCTTTGGCTCTGGCGCAATGGCAAGTGCTGGTGGGCGCCAAAGGGATTCACGTTTAGTTTCTGCCATTATTTGCAATGCAGATTTTGTGTCGGCCAACAGTGATGTAGGTTCTGCTGGGCAACATTGGGGCACTCTTTGCCTTTCCCCCTTTTTGGCAATCTTTTTAGGCTTTCTTTCAAGTTTCACTTCTCGCTCGGACAGATTTAGCGGCAGTGGACTGGCGCAGCTTCTTTCGTTTCTGGGACTGCTGTTGTCATGATGCCTACCCCCGGCCATCCAGACCAAGTCCATCAACCCCGGAAGCAGGCATCATGTTACCTGGAGCAAACCCAGCAACCCCTGTTAGGGGCTATCTGGGTACAGTCCTGGCGCCATAGGCGCCAGGCTCATATGTTAAAACTTACCTGAGGCAGACCATGCTGCAAGGGATCCAAGCATACAAGCCCATGTGAGGCTTGAAGGGACTATTTTATCTTAGGGACTATTTTGTTACTCGGGTGTGGCTGTGGAGGAATACTTACCTGGGACTACTTTGAAGGCTATTTAAACCACGCCTGAAGAGCAGCACATGCTTTGCATTATTCTGCATCCAGCAGCGTAACGCTCACCGTGTCTGCAGTCAGCATCCAGCATCCTGCCACGCCCGCCTCGAGTCCAGAGCGCCTAGAAAGAAAGGAAAGAAGAAGAAAGGTTAGAACAAGAACTTTACTGGATTTCTTACCTGATTTCGGATTCAGCGCATCTTCGAACCAGAAACAGACTTCATTTTAAACGCGTTGCATCACCAGCAGGAGCGCCGCGCCATACTCACCGTTCCTCACAGCATCTCTACGATCCGGTGCTGTCTCCATCACCTGGTTGCCGCATTCCAGTGCCTAAGGGGGACAAGAAAACAGCAAGGTGAGCCAAGGGAACAAACAAGGACAATGGGCCTCATTACGAGTCTGGCGGTAACCGCGGCGGTAAAACCGCCTGGTTACCGCCGAACTCGTATTACCATTCCGCTTCCATGACTCCCGGAATTACCAGGGCATTACAGCCCCGGTGTCCCGGGAGTCACGGAGGCGGAATGGTGTTAAACCCCATTCCCATTGAGTCCCATAGGACTCAATGGGAATGGGGAAGTGGAAACATTGGCACCATCTCGTGATGGTGCTGGTGTTTCCACGTCCGCCTGCAGGCGGGAGGTGTTCAACCCGCCAGGTCAGAGCTGGCGGGAAGATCACCTTCCGCCTGCAGGGGTCGGGATCGGGCGGTCCGGAATTAACAGTGGCGGGGGGTTTAGCACCACTGTTAATTCCAGACCGCCCGACCCGTAATGAGGCCCAAACTCTTGCCATCATATGCTTACATGATTTTACCGCAGGAGGTATTATCCACCAGCACGCCAAATCTTCCTACGCTGCACCTGCAAGAAAAGAGAAAGCAGCGAGTTAAACCTTGGCATCATTTACCGGACAGTGTTACAAAACACAGACTCTTACCTGAACGCTTTCAGTTGCCACAAGACGATCATCTTTTGGGTCTAAGCTGCAAAAGAAACAAGGAATTGGACAAGAGTGATTAATCGGACATTTTGAACTCATTAGAATTATATACTTAAGGCCTTTCACCCAGAGGTTTGGAGCCAAGATTTGTCCAGAACTCTTCCAATATCCTCAAGCCAGTGAAGTAACTGGCCATCAACGCGCCCCTGCATTCTTCGCAGGATGGAGAGGAGAGCTCATCATACAAAACTATAAGGTGAGCTTTGTGAAAGGGAATGTCAGAAGTGATAAGTGGGGACGCAGTGAGGTGTTAATACTCAAATCCACGGGTGGCTAATTCCATTTCCCCGTCTTTAGGAGACTACTTCTATGGGTCAAGCAGACGAAGCTAGGTGGGCCAGTCCAGTCAGTCATCTCTGCACTACGCATCATGTTGGTGAAGACCGTGGCTGTCCAGTTCCGCTGGACACCCCTGTGGGAGCCAGGTGAGCGTAACAGCTGTTTCTTTCCAGTCGTCCGGATTGGGCAAGTCTTTCAGTGAAGATGGGATCTTTTTGGCATGGGTGGCATGGATCCACAACTTCCTCCCATCCACCCGTATTGCCGTCTGCGTTGCCAGAAGCACTTGATAGGGGCCGCGCCACCTGGGTGCTAACAATGATTTTCTCTCAAAGTTCTTAAGCAGCACCCATTCTCCTGGCTCCAGCGCGTGCCCCGGACCAGTATATCCTACGGGTAGAGCCTCCTGCACCAGCTGATGAATCAAACGCAATTTCTGTATTAAAAGGCCACAATAAGTGCTAAGTACAGGATGCTCCACTTCACTCAGTCGCCTTGGCTGAGGTGCGCACCAAACATGCGCCAGCCTCCCCATCACAATCTCATACGGGGAGAGCCCAGTTCTAGCCTGTACAGACGTACGCATGCACATTAGCGCTATCGGAAATGCAGCCACCCAACTCAACTTGCTCCCTGCACTTATCTTGCTAATTTTTGACTTGAGGATTCCGTTGTGCCTCTCAACAAGACCTGCCGAACTCGAATGCCTCGAACTATGAAATCTCTTATCAATCTGAAGACCTGCACATATCTGTAACACCACTGCGCCCACAAAATGTGGACCGTTATCTGACCATATGACACGGGGCAAGCCAAAACGGGAAAAGTATTCTTTAAGCATTACTTTTGCCGTACTCATTGCTGTGCAGTCTTTTAAGGGATATGCCTCCACCCACTTGCTGAATGCACAGACCATCACTAAGACATATTTCAAGTTTTGGCACCTCTCCATCTCTATGAAATCAAAATGGATTACCTCAAAAGGCATAGAGGGTGGGCCAAAACTGCCTATTGGAGTCACTGTTCCCTTTCCTACATTGTGTTGTAAACATGTAATGGAGTTCTGCACCAACCTCTCTGCATTCTTCTTTATGTTTACATTCTTCCATTCCATAGATAGGTGCTGTATTATTTTCTTGGCACAGATGTGGGTAGGGCTGTGAGCCATTGTGACCATTGCAATTACATAGGAATTTGGCAACATACAGTTTTTAGTTACCTTGTCCACCCAACAACCCTCTAAATCTAACTCAGCAGAGCCCTCTGCCCACCCTTGTATCTCATCGGCCGTGGCTTCGGCCTGCATTCCTTTGACAGTGGCAATTCCATTTTCTATCATACAGGGTACTTACTCAGTCTGGACTGTCATCATTTTATTATTCAAATCAGTGGCAGTTTGTTTCGCAATTCTGTCTGCAAATGCGTTTCCCTCTCCCACTTTGCATGTTACCTTTTTATGTGCCTCGCATTTCACTATTGCTAGGCGCTTTGGAAACGTGAGTGCAGACAGCAATCGTACAATCAAAGGGCCATGTTGAATTCTGGCCCCATGTGATGTCAAGAAACCCCTCTCAGCCCAGAGTCGACCAAAGTTATGCACCACCCCAAAAGCATACTGACTATCAGTATAGATATTCACGTTCAAATTTTCAGAAATCTCGCAGGCTCTGGTTAATGCTATTATCTCTGCGGCTTGTGCCGAGTTGTAGGGGATTCTTTTGCTTTCACAACGCTTTCTAGGGTAGTGATAGCGTAAGCGGCAGTTGACATGCCATCAGGTAGTTTAAAACAGGAGCCGTCACAAAATAACTCTCCATCTGGCTCCTTTTGTGGGATGTCACTTAAATCAACTCTCCCCTTCATTTCTTCCTCAGTGGCCACTAAGCAATCATGGGGTGGTGATTCGTTGTCACCAATTTCTTCTGTGGGTAGTGCCATTAATTCTGCAGGATTCAAAGCGCTACACATCATAATTTGGATATGGGCGCGAATAAGATCATTTCATATCTTGTCAGTCTAGCAGAGGTGGGGTGTTGCGTCTGTGTCCTATTTAATAGGACATCTATGGCATGTAGCACCATCAGAATTAAAGTATGCCCCAATACCAACGCTTCCGTTTGTTTCACCGACGCAGCAGCCGCCACGACAGATCGCAAACATCGTGGTAATGCGCGCGCTACAGGGTCCAGCGCAGAAGAAAAATAGCTGCACAGCCTATTTCTTCCACCTTGTTCCTGTGTCAAAACAGCCAATGCACATCCTTCATTCTCGCATACAAACAATCTTAAAACTTTTTCATAATTTGGTGTGCCCAAAACTGGAGCAGAACATGATGCAGTTTTCAATTGATCAAACGCTTTCTGACATTCTTCATTCCACTGCAAAGGCATCACTGCATCCTTCTTAGTTAATAGCACCATTGGCTTCACAATCAACGCAAAATTTCCGATCCACTGCCGGCAATAAGAAGCCATGCCTATTATGGCTCTGACTCCTTTCTGTGTCTTTGGAATAGGCATAAAAGAAATACTTTCTATGCGTTCTGGCGTTAGTCTTCTCCCTTCTTTCGAAAGTAGGTAGCCCAAATAAGCTACCTCCTTTCGATTATATTGAAACTTCTTCAAACTAGCTTTATGGCCCTGTGCCGCTAGATGTGACAGTAGTAATACGGTGCTCTTTTTATAAATCTCTTCTGTATCAGCAGCGATCAACAGATCATCTATGTATTGCAATAGTACACACCCCACTGGTAATTCTAGCATATCTAGCTGCTCTTTTAACGCTCCACTGTAAATACTCTGACTTTCCGTATATCCTTGTGGAATGCGCGTGAATGTAAATGATCGTCCCCCTAATGTGAACGCGAACAAATATCTACTGTCCTTGTCCACCGGAATGCTAAAGAAAGCATTTTTTAGATCAATTACACTAAAGTATTCTGCTGAGGCAGGTATCATTGTCAATATTGTAGTGACGTCTGGGACCAAAGGAAATTGTGGATCTATTACTTTGTTGAGCGCGCGCAAATCAATTATGAAACAATATGGTACTTCATTGCCTCCTTTCTTATACACTGGAAGAATCGGCTGTTACATGTACTGCCTGTAATTTCTTCAATTACCCCTAATTTCACCAAATCTAAAACAATACTTTTCAATCCTCTCTCTCCGTTAGCCGAAATTTTATACTGGGGAATTCGCGGCAGTGTAACTCCTTCTTTCAAAATTATCCTCACTGGCTCTATCTTCAAGCATCCTACATCGTTGTCATGCATCGCCCATATACAGGTTGGCACTTTTCTTAACTCTCCTGGCAAAGTTTCAGACATGAATTCTGACACAGGGGCATCTTGTGGCCAAATCGTCAGAAAGACCCCGTCTGACGTGCAATGTATAATCGCACCTAGCTGTTTCAACAAGCTTCATCCCAACAGGTTCTCCCCATAATTTTCTGTTAGGAGAATGGGACAATGTTCAGTGAATGGTCCTATGGTAACTGGGACTGGTTGGAACACTGAGTTTACGACTGGTGTACCTGCGAACCCTACAGAAATATTCTTTTGCCCTGACAGTGGTATATCCGGGACCAAGTGATGGTCTATTGAACACTTTTGTGCTCCTGTATCTACAAGGAAGCGGTGCTCCTCATTCCCGACTCTCATTTCTACGTAGGGTCCTCTCTGATTCACGGGAATAGAGACTGGTTCTGACCCCTGCCCTGGGCTGTCCTATTGGGGAAATAACACATCATCCGATGTGTAGTCACTACTATTACTGTAATACGTATTTGGCTGCGTATTGAAAATGTTCCCATTCTTTCCTCTATTTCCCCCACTCTGATTCCCATACTGTTGGTTTTGCTGACCCTGACTCTGGTAGGACCCCTTTGGTTTTGGGCTTGGTTTTGATTACCTTCATTATTGTGGTGCTGCTGCATACTATTCCTATTTGGTCCATACGCTCCTTGGTGCCCTCTGTGCTGTCTTCTCTGGCCAGTTCCATTTCTATTCTGTAAATGTGGACATTGCGCTCGCCAGTGTCCTTCCTCCTTACAGTATGCACACTGATTTGGTCCCAATGGCCCCCCATGCATATTCAAATTACTCCTCCCTTGTGCGTTCCCTCTTCATCTATTATGTCCTGCTACTTGCTGCATTAACACCCTTGTTTTCAATATGCATGCTTTCAAGTCTTCCCCCACCTCTTTTAACAACAATAATTTGTCCACCTTCGCCTTTCGCCCCGGCGATGGTAACTGTTGCCGTCGATTATGTGGCCCTAGCACTTCCTTCCTATCTCTCCCGATATCCTTACCCCTGTACCCAGGTGCAGTAAACATTTCAGCGTAATCATTATCCAATTCATTTTTAAGCTCAAAAAGTCCATATACATGTTCCCTTACTTCTTCACCTCTTTCTCTACAGCGTGCTAATGCATTCAAAACTAACAATCGCTGCAATGGTAATTTCTCAATTAACTGTTTCCATCTCTGCACCAAATATTCACCCATGCATTCCAACACTACCTGTCTTTCGTTGCTTCTCCGGAAGTCATACATCGAAGCCAATGCTTGCCGTCCCATCATTCCCGTCTATATACATTTCTGCCTGTTGCTGCAATTCCACCTTCCTTTCTTTGCTGATCGCACTGCGAGTTACCCTTGTGCATCTACTTTGTTCAGTCCCGCCTCTCGCCCCCGTGGTTTCAACTTCAACCCCTCGAGGGACGGACGATAACGAGTCTGTATCGAGGGCGGGAGGTGTGGATGGGACAATAGGAACAGAGAGTGTCTGCTGTGGGCCTGGTTGGCTAATAGGAAGTGTTACATGCGTGGTCTGTGGCTGTGGGAGGGCTTGAGCTACGGCAGGGAGAGTTTGAGCTACGGGAGAGGCTTGAGCAATAGTTACTGACGTGTTTGGCCTCGCTTCTGATCTTGGGCCTTGTTTTGTATGGATCAATATGTTTTCCATCACTTCATCTGCTATGTGCAGTTCCCGTTGTCGGCATATTTTTTCTATATTCAACTGGTCACGTCTTCTTGACCTCCTTAGACTCTCAGTCCACTCCTCCTCCTCCTTTTCTTCCGCTACCTCATCTTTCGATTTATGCCTGCGCGCATGCTTCGCTCTACTTCTAAATCGGAGCATTGCTTCCCTTCTCCAGTCCTTAACGATATCAAATGCTGCGGGACGTGCTTTCTTTCTTAACACCCTTTCCAGGTTATCTATTCTCGCTATCTCAAAACTACAATTTATCGGCCACTGATGGTCTTGTTGCTTTCTGGTTTGCCTATGCCAAGTCTCACAGAATATTATCGCTCCCACACCATACTTCACATACATCTCATACCCCGGCATTCCCCCAGGTGGTGCAATTTGGCCATCTTCCAAAGATTATCTACCGCAGCGGAAAAACCCCGCTATGGTGGACAATACCCCAGGCATGTTTCAACCTCCCCTTGGTTAATACTTAGTGCGGGAGGGCTGTTGTTGAAATTGCCCTTTGAAATTATAATGGCGGCACGACAAGATCTTACCTGTGCCCCAATTTGTCTTAGCCAACTGCTAACTACCGCACTGTCATCTTTTGACCCCCTTCAAACTAGATTTGGGCATCTGACTATCGCAGACTGCCCACCCCAGCCGTATTAACCGACAGCTGGGCAAACAAGACCACCGCCATGGCATCAACTTACTTGCACATGGTAGGTCCACTCCTTGCAGCCTTACTTTCACTATGTTTCAAATCTTGCATCACCGTTTCTAAAAGCGTTCTCCACCCTTAAACTACAGGATGACGCTCTTCTTACTTAACCAAGTTCGACTACGACTTGATGTCCTGAAGACAGTTCGGTACTACCTTGCAGCGCTGCCTCATTTCATCCAGCCACTGCCCTTTGTAACCTACCGAACCAGAAACACCAACCAATGTGTCGACAATGTTAAATGTATTGTGAATGTAAACAATACATGGAATATCTTGTCACTATTTTATGATTACTAACTCACTGATATGCAACCTGTAAATGTACTTCAAGTATGCATACACTATGTGCCACGGCACATAAAGAATTGTGTAAACATGTCTTCCTGTTAAAATAAACCTTCCTGTTTGTTATACTCCACGGTGATCCTTTTCTCCAGCTAGTATTCTCCTAGCTCCACTGCAAGGAATTTTGTGACCCCCTGTCACGCCTTAGGCCTGGGTAGCCGTTGACTCTACTTCCTCTATATATCTGTACCTTCCAACCCTCCAGAGTCAGGCCCCCAACAAAAAAGAGGGTTCCGCCCATTTTTTCTTTCCTCCCTTCGGACAGCCCTTTGGTTGTTGGGCATCATTTATTTGATAAACACCAAATGGAGAATGTAAACATTGTTAGCTTCTCCGATGATTTACATAAAAAACTCTTAGACACCCCATCGCTCCTTGGTGTAACCACAACACCGGCGGTACCGGTGAAAGATCCGGCACTAAACGATCTAGATATCCTATTACAGAAAAAGAAGAAACTCACCCACACAGAATCGCATGGCCAATTTATGCTAGAATACCTAAAAGCAGGCGTAATTCCGGAAGGCCTTCAAGTTAAAAACATACCCCGTGTGTTCCTAGATAATCCTCGCTTCATGACCAAATTCAGCGGAGTTGGCAATAAATGTTCCCGCGACTGGGTCATTTTAGTAATTGAGACAGCAGACGAGGAAACTAAGACACAAAGCGAAGAACTTAAAACCCTTGAAGACAAGATCAAGAACAATTCTGTGATACCGGAAATCAAAACACATCTGGACAAAATCGAAGAAGAAATAAAGAAATTTCAGAAATTCACAATTGACAAAAAGTTGTGGAAACTGCAAAACGATATTCAGAACAATAAGGAAGAAAGAACATACCCTTATTTGGTCCCAGGTTTCTACAACCAACTTAATCAACAGGCATCCAGCAATAGACAAAACCCCCGGAGACAACAGAGGAAGAAATTTGTGACATTTTCGAACAGCTCTAACAGCAGCGACTCAGACTCAACAACCGGTGGACAAGGCAATCCACCACAAGCTTCAAGTTTTCAAGGGAGGGGACAACGCGGCAGACCCCGCTACCAAGGCCAACACCCCATGCGCACACGGAATTGGACCCCACGAGCGCAACAAACATGGTGATCCCCATTTTTAATCTTAGCGATCACACTTTGTCAACAAATGAAATTGAAGTCCTGAGCAAAGGTCTCAGTTTCATCCCGAGCTCCAGCGCTGATTGGTTTAACACAGAGGTCGAAATACAAAAATTCTTCCGCACAATTCGTCTACGCTATTTCTTCAGAGATAGCCCAGAACAAGAAACACCTAAAACCACCGGCCTAAGACCTCCGTCAACTTTCACTCCACTTTCCTCGATGATATGCCCTGAAATTTTATCTTTTGAAAATCGCATCCTCCTTGAAATACGTAACATGTTCGATAAACCAACCCACTTTAAGAACAACCTTTCTGCATCGCAAAGACTAGCACTCAAATCTCTAGAAAACAACAAGACTTTTCTCATAAAACCAGCAGATAAGGGTGGTGGTATCCTACTCTGGAGCAACACCCTATATGACACGGAAGTCCCCAGACAACTGTCCAATACCAAATTTTACAGGCAGATACCTTCCAACCCTACGTTCAGGAATCTTGTCCAAAATCACGAGTTTGATGGGTCATGCACATGATGAAGGGTGGATAGACGACGACGAAAAAGCATTTTTGGTTAACCAACACCCGATCATCCCTGCGTTCTACTTGCTCCCCAAGATCCACAAAAATCCACTTAATCCGCCTGGAAGACCTATCGTGGCAGGCATTGGCTCAGTCCTTGAGCCACTATCCATCTACATAGACCATTTCCTAAGGCCCTTCATCTGCAAAATGCCGTCCTATATCCAGGATACAACGGCCATGATAAACAAACTAGTCACCATACAAGCCGAACCAGAAGACCTACTAGTAACGCTAGATGTAGAGTCACTATATACCAGCATCCCGCAATTGGAGTGTCTACAGGTACTCAAAACCTACCTAGACAGCAGAACATCAGCGGCACCACCGAAAGCATTCCTCCTTGAATGCACCCGAATAGCCCTCATGGAGAACTATTTCATATTCAAACAGACTTTTTACCAGCAGTGTCACGGGACCAGTATGGGGGCTACTTTTGCACCGGACGTAGCCAACTTGTTCATGGACGCCTTCGAAAAGAATTCCATCTACAATGAACACAACATCTTCAAAAATTCGATCATATGCTGGTTATGCTATATTGACAACATGTTCATGGTCTGGAAAGGAACCGAAGAGAATCTTCACCTGTTCCTACATGGTTGAACTCACAGAACAACTGCATTAAATTCACGATTGACCTTAACAAAGACAGAATACCTTTCCTAGACCTTGAAATCTGCAAAAATTAAAACAACTCATTGAGCACCACTCTATATCGCAAACCGACTTCCAAAAACACTCTACTCGAGTACTCCAGTTTCCATCCGTCAAGCCTTAGGATGAACCTTCCCTATAGCCAGTTTTTACGGATTAGGCGGAATTGTTCGACAATGGTCGAATACGAATCTAAAAGCAAAGAACTCACAAACCGCCTAAAAGAACGAGGATACCCCAGCCATTTCGTCCGTCAAGCAAGGAAACGAGTAAAACACACCAATCGAGACTCCTGCCTCACCACAACTAAAAGAGAACAGTCTAACACCAAAATGACCTGCGTCACGACTTTCACTCCTTTAAGTAATTCAATCAAAAAATTGTCCTTAAACACTGGGACAAGCTCTACACTGACTCTTTCGCACCAGAGAAACCTAGATTTGCGTTCAAACGCAGCCGCAACCTAAAAGATCGCCTCATACACACGTACACAGAAGTTGATGTCTCAAGCAGCACACAAGGCACTTTATGGAACCTGCCGCCAGTAATAGGCCATTTCAAGTGTGGAAATTGCTCCGTCTGCACACTGACGACAAACCTCAAGACAATCGATTTAAAAGGTAACTTGTGGACCCTTAATTCCTTTACCAATTGCAAAACCAAATGGTCCGTCTACATCATTAAATGCCCTTGCGACCTCATCTACGTAGGCAAATCCAAGAGAGAAATTAGACAACGTATCTGTGAACATCGGTCTTGTGTACGCAACCAAGTAGAAGATAAACCCCTAGTGGCACACTTCAAAGCCATGAAACATACCCACAACGACATATTCTGGACAATACTGCAAACAGTGGGCAACCCCTTCCGAGGGGGCAATAGAGATCTTGCCCTTCGCAAACTCGAGCAGAAATGGATATACCACCTTGACTTTGTCAGACAAGGCTTGAACATTTCCATTGAATGGAACCTTTTCTTTAACAAATAACTCTGAGTTCCCACACCAATGCGTTAAGATCAGCCAAATGTAAATTTTTGTTTGCAACATTTCTCCTTGTAACCACCAAGTCTACACCGGTTGTTTCCAAAAACACCAAAATTGATTTTTTTAGACGAGTACCATTGTTACAACTACACTAAACGTGTGCCTTGTTTACATTGATGTTTCTCTCCTATCCCTCCTTTTTTCATGATGTTTTCATGTTTTTTATGCTTAGATGTTTCGCAACCTTGACATTGTAACCGCACCAAATGCATTTCTCCTTCATGGTATATTGACGACTCTCATGTATATCTTTGCACATCCAATGTTTCGGAGGGTTTACAACTCCGTTTCTAAATTAAGAGAATTGTTGTATCCGGAGATCACATTTGTGTCAACCAAGATGACAATACACTAGCCCATCTTCAAATAGAGTCCTACCAACCCACATACATATGCCTGCCATACATGACTATATGTGCTTCTCCGTTACTCCACCACTGAGTTTAGGCATGATTGATGTTGTTTGTTTGAGGCTTAACGCCCCTGCGTTAAGCACACACTCAGACACTGCCCTTCTGCCCATGCGCGTTCGGGCCATGTTTTAGCCTCATTCTGGTTAAATAACCCTCCATGGCACACATGCACACTACTAGCCTCCAGTGATACAGCTCTTTTTCAGTTCGGCACAGGTAAGAACTAGTACGGTCACGTTTTTGATTCACTGCCGCTTGTCTCAGCGCTTATTTATCAAGCGTTCTCTCTCACCCCTTAATCCTGGGTACAATGGTAATCGTCACGATCAGATCATGACCTAGCCACTTTCCCTTGGCCGCCATTATAATTTCAAAGGGCAATTTCAACAACAGCCCTCCCGCACTCCTGCACCAACCGCACGGTCAAGTTCCTTGTACCTTGATACAGTTCCCAGCACTTGGTGACCCAGTCAAATCTGTTAACAAGCAGATAAGCACGTCTAACAGCCTAAATTATGCAATTAAAACCCAAGAAGGGCATTCACTTGAAGTACCTTTCTCAAAAACCAATCACTAAAACCTTGCACGACAAGATCTTACCTGTGCCCCAATTTGTTTTAGCCAACCGCTAACTACCGCACTGTCATCTTTTGACCCCCTTCAAACTAGATTTGGGCATCTGACTATCGCAGACTGCCCACCCCAGCCGTATTAACCGACAGCTGGGCAAACAAGACCACCGCCATGGCGTCAACTTACTTGCACATGGTAGGTCCACTCCTTGCAGCCTTACTTTCACTATGTTTCAAATCTTGCATCACCGTTTCTAAAAGCGTTCTCCACCCTTAAACTGCAGGATGACGCTCTTCTTACTTAACCAAGTCCGACTACGACTTGATGTCCTGAAGACAGTGCGGTACTACCTTGCAGCGCTGCCTCATTTCATCCAGCCACTGCCCTTTGTAACCTACCGAACCAGAAACACCAACCAATGTGTCGACAATGTTAAATGTATTGTGAATGTAAACAATACATGGAATATCTTGTCACTATTTTATGATTACTAACTCACCGATATGCAACCTGTAAATGTACTTCAAGTATGCATACACTATGTGCCACGGCACATAAAGAATTGTGTAAACATGTCTTCCTGTTAAAATAAACCTTTCTGTTTGTTATACTCCACGGTGATCCTTTTCTCCAGCTAGTATTCTCCTAGCTCCACTGCAAGGAAGTTTGCGACCCCCTGTCACGCCTTAGGCCTTGGTAGCCGTTGACTCTACTTCCTCTATATCTCTGTACCTTCCAACCTTCCAGAGTCAGGCCCCCAACAAAAAAGAGGGTTCCGCCCATTTTTTCTTTCTTCTTTCTTTCATTATGTACATGAGACGGTTGGCCTTCAGCCACCAAAATACGTTTGCCGTCAATCGTGAGAGGTGTCCATTTTTTTAGACCGACAGCTTAAAACAGCTTGGATGAAAAGCGACCATTCGTGCGGATGTTCCCTTAACATGGCGTTAGTCAGGCCGTCCGGGCCAGGGGTCCTTGATCTGTTAAGTGTATTTATTTTATCCATGATGTCAAGTGCTTTGTACTCACAGTCCCATGATAAACCAACTTCCTTTAAGTTCCCAGGATCAAGGGGTTGGTTTGGATCCCTGAAGAGAGTGGCAAAGTGGGTATCCAAGTCCTCTCATTCACGCTGTTTGATATTCCCTCATGGTTGCTGATCAGGGCGCCTTTGATCAATGACCAAAATGCTTGTTTTTTTTTCCGCTAAGAGTTCTTCACATTTGCTCAGCATCTTGCTGTAGTAGCATGTGTCTGTGTTTTATTATCCAAGATGTGTACTCTTTGAGGCTTCTTGCATCTTTAGCTTTAAAGCCAAGGTTGTTTGATTTTGCGGCCTGCCGGTTTATACGCCTCATTGTTCTTTTTTTCTCAAGTAAAATGGGGTCAAATAAGAGCTGCTATTAAATGGAATTAGCAGCGGTCTGTAGTCGATAGTTGTTTGAGATTCTTTGCCGAGGTTTCTCGAGGCGAAGTATGCTTTTGTGACTGCTGTTATATCTTCAGATTTCAGATGCAGTCTGTTGCCAGAGTTATTAGTCTCCACACCAGCCGTCATTATAGAATGCCAACTGGTGTTTACCTGATGTAGCATTAGCTCTAAGTGGTTATGGTCACTGTTTATAGTTCTTCTGATGGTAATAGGGTTGAGTAGTTGGAAAAGGTCAGAGGTGACAAAGATGTGATTCAAGTCAGCAAATTGGAGTTCGCTTTTCCATGTAGGGATGTTTATTCGATTAATGCCCTCCTCTTTTTTTAATTGGTGAAAGTCTCTGTCCTTCATACATCTTGACCATTTTTTACCTCTTTGTAAGGCCGTACTGTTTGCTTTTTGAGGCTTTGTACGCTGCTTTATGGGTTCAAAGGCGATGTTTAAGTCTCCGCAAATTAGAGTGTGATCAATCACATTTTCTGCCAGTGCACTGTCAAGTATTGAGGTAACCAAATCTATGAATTTAGCATCTGAGATCGCTAACGGGTTCCAGTAACATGTCACTACTAACAATTTTCCATGATTTTTTCCCTTACTGACTTCACAATTCGTTGTCCATTAGATGATAATTGCCAAACAAGAAAGGTCAGAATGGATGGTTTTGCTAACGGACAGGCCACTCCAGTTCTGACTGCTATCAAAAGGCCTGAGTAAGGCCAACCCTGTTCTCCTTTTGCGGCCAGAGCTGCAATTACTTCACAGCCGTCTATGTGTGGCTGGTTGAGAAGCCAGGCCTCTTATAGGCACAGAATATCGAAGTCGTCTAGATTTACGTCGCTTGGAGTCGTTAGGTAATGGAAACCTCTGGTGTTCCAGCATGCCAGCCTCAATGATTTTTCTTTGACTGGATGGACAATGGAAGGAGGCTCCAAGTTCCGAAGTATTCTTGTCTGGGCGTCCTGGGAGGCCGATAGGAGCAAACTGGGTGGCTATGGTTTCCCTTTACAAAGGATGTCTTGGATCCATGACCAGTCTTCAGCTAAGGACTCATTTAGTTCTTTTTACGTGGTCCGGCCAGGTGTTTGTGCATCTTGGGTCATGTTCTCTTGAATAACAGTAATCGTGATAGCCGGTCGTGTTCCAGTCGGCATTCTTCCTGTGTTCAATGGGTCCAGGTAAGTCTGAGGTTCCAAATGTATCTGAGGCTCGTTTTTTTGCTCAGAATGGGGCTTGCGAGCTCCTTGCGTGCTTTTTGAAGTTGATCATGTTCTATGTTTGTTGAACGTTCCCTTGTTGGGACAGTAGGTCGAACTTGTTCTGCGATGTTAGGTCATATCCCAGGATTCGAAGATTTTCTGTCTCTTTAAGCAGCATTCTATGAACCACTTGAGACGGTATGTGGAGGAAGACACAGTCAGTTCGATGTTTTATGCCAAATTCCACAATTTTGATGTCTTCGGACACTAATTGGCACAAGTTTGGAATGCTGTGTAAGATCTATACAATTGTTCCATGATTCAAGATCAGATTTTTACTTTTGTCTAGTATGGACTCGAACTTAAATGATCTGTTCTCTCTCTGATCGTTTCTTTGATATACAGCTTTTTGAACGCACCTGGAAACATCATTCTGGCGTTGAGGTGAAGTGGGACTTCCAAGGCCGGTTTTTGAAGTTTATAATTGCTAGCACGGCCTGCTTTGTTGGTAGGAGGGTCTTTGTTGCGCTGGGGCAAAGTTGAGTTGTCAGGCTTGTTCGACTCCTTTGATTTCTCCCTTTGGTCCTAGACCAGCTGTTTAGGCTTTTGGGCTTGCGTGTCTGTAATTCGCAACTCTTCTTGTCTAGGGCAAGAGACGGGGGGGCCGTTCCTTGACTGTAGCACCCTTTCTTTTTTCTGATAGTGTTTGGAAACGAGGTAAGTAGGGCATGCCTGGGCTTTCTACCGCTCTTGTCATTGTTTTTGATATTTCCTGTTGGGCCCCAGTTCCAGAGTTTAGATGAAGGTTAGACTAATCATCTTCGTCCAGTTCCTCAATTGGCAGTTGTGAGAGATTGATCAGGTCTGTAAGGGTGTCAGATGATTTGCTTGTATGTGTGAGAGAGTCGTTACTGGGCCGTCAATAACACAAAAGGCCCCTAGTCGAAGGCGCCGTTCGATTACCAGGGCATTTGCCCTGTTTGGGCAGTTTGCTGTTCTGGTCTTTTGCTCAGTAAGCTTAGAGTTTCTTTTCTCAAAGATCCAATAGTCTTTGTTGGTAGATTCTTTGGGACAATTTTCGAGTGTCACCTTCCGGGTTTGTTGGCGGGGGGGGGGGACACCGCAGCTGGTCTGATAGTTTCAGGACTACACATCCATTACTGGGTCCTCTTACTTGGCTGCCAGCAAGCTTAACATTTTTCCCACCTGGAATCATTGTTTTTTGAGGCTCTTTAGCTTGTAATGGGTTTGAGAAACTAGGTGTTTGCTTTGAGCATTCAGATGTTTCTTTCGTGAGGTCTATTTGGCAAGACACAGTTGTTTTGGTGAAAGCAGGGCTGTTGTTGGCGTCCTGGTCCGTTAGATGAACGCTTGTGGTTTGGCAACCTATATCCAGAGAAGCTGACTTGGTTTTAGGTGCCAAGTGTGGTGGTTTCTCCAAAGCTGTGATGAATCCTTCCAAAAAAATAATATGGTGTGCATCATGGCTATGAGGGATGTGTGGTCCCTCATAGTGTCATTTATTCCTTCATATAGTTTTGCGAAGGGTGCAAGGGCGATGGTGACAGTAGACAAGATCGACATCAAGTCCGGTTTCTTGGTGGTATTATTTGATCTCTGGTCCAGGTGGCTCTCAGATCTTCTATCGCCTCGTCGAGGAGACTTCAATACCGACTCATAACCTTCCAGGTTGGACAAGGTACGAGGCGGTAGGTTAGAGGATCTGCTGCTCCTTTTAGCTGTAACTGCTGGGTGTGCTGAGTTAATGGTCTGTGGGTTGGTGGTTGAGCCTTTCGTGGGCTCTGAATCAAAGGAACTCATGTCTTTTGAAGGTCTAATCAGGTGGGGAGTCGAATTGCCAGGGCTCTGATCATTTAAACAAGGCTCCGCTTCCTCAGCCAAGTCATGGTTTAAATTTGTTGGCGTTATAACACTTTTGTCCAGTGTTTTATGTGTGGTCGTTTTTCCTGCTAAGATGTTTTTGTGTATCAGTTGCCTTCTTTCTTGGTTCAGCTGGCCTGAGGATTTCCAGGCTAGGGGTGAGAGGAGCAAGTGCTTTTACAGATGCCGTTTCTGAGAGAGTAGTTTCATGACTCTCTATGGCTTGAGCCTGTAGAGGAGGGGGTCTAACGGCTTCCAAGGCACTTGCGGCTCCCTCCAAGAGTTCTGCATCAGAGAGGTTGTGAACTGATGTTACGGGTAGATTGTCACCAATCAGTTTCTGCTTTAGGAAAACGTTTTTCAGATTTGCAGACAATAGCGGCCAGTTTCCTTTGATCTTCCTGTAGACCCGCTTCAAAGGATTTAAGAAGTTTGTCTTACTGTTGCTTATAGGCTGTATAAGTGGTTCTTTGTCTTTAACCTCGCAAGGGGTCGATGGTGGGATATGCGGTAGGTTTGAGGGTTTTTCCAAGATCTTACACCCTGAGCCTTATGTTGTAATTTCCTTGGGGGCGGCTTTGCACGTTTTCGTGCTGTTGAGTTGGTTCCTCGTTTTGTGTGTGCAGGTGCACTGCAAAGCATCTGCTTTTTGCTTTGCATTTGCTTTTTCAAAAAGGTATTCTTTGGTGCCATGGCAGCCGTGGGCAGGGGAGCTCAGCTGTGGGCAGGAGGGCAGCTCTCCCCCCTACCCCCTGTGAGCAGACCAACCTCGCCGGGGTTTCCTGGCTGTTCGAGGGCGCCCTCCCAACAAGCTCCATCTCACCCTCTGGAAAAGCGCCACTCCCGCTCGCGCATGGGCTGAATGAAGGAGAGTGATGCAAAGGATCGTTCAGACAGCGAGCCACCAACTCCCCAAACCCACCAGGGACACCCGCCGGGGCATTGTTCCCTAGATTAAGAGTGTCATGAATTTGGGCAGCTGTTGTAAAGTGGGACATGCACAGTGTTTGACTGGTCGAGTCCCCCGCGTTTAATTGAGGTGGACATTGTTCCTTCAGTGCGTTGGGTTCCGGTTTGTCTCTGGGCAGGGTGGGAGGAGAGGAAGAAAACCGGGACAAGGACAAAGCAGGGTTCTTTGTGGTGTCCGTGGGTAAAGTTTCCACCGTGCAATCAATAATTTCAATAGGATCTAAAATGTCAGGAGTGTTGGAACGCTGTTTCAACTGGTCAGTACAGCCAGACACTGAGGAAGCAGATAGGTCCGTTTGGGACGGCAGCCGGGCTGACAGGGGTGGAGATAGACAAGTACTACCTGGAGCCTCTGGGCATGCCACGGCACTGTTGATGCCTCCGTGGTCGACAGGAGCAGCCGGCACCGGCGCCAAAACGTGGGTCCCGCTTAGCCGTGGGGAGTAGATAGGAGGGCGCAGAGGGGATGGCTCTAAGGCTGCGCCTAGCGGGGGGACTCTTGCTGCTCTTTCCTCTTCCTCGTGCCTACGAGCGCTTCGCAACAGGCAACCATCCTCCGACATCTCCGCTGATGAGAAAGCTTGAAGTAGGTGCTAGAGAGCGACAGTAGAGCAGTTCACATCAGTCTAGCAGCCCAGCAGGACTGTAGGACTGTTACTCTATGTTTCTCCGTGGCCGCTCAGCGGCACGCAGAGGCCATGGGCTGCAAACTGTGGGTCCACCCACACATGGAGAGCATAGAGAGACTTCCAACTACAGTCCACTGCAGGACTGTTACTCTACGTTACTCTGCGCCCACTCCGCAGCACAGAAAGGCTTTTGGGCTGCAAACATTGGGTCCACCCACAAATGGAGAGCGTAGAGAGACTTCCAACTACAGTGCACTGCAGGACTGTTACTCTATGTTACTCCACGGCACGGAGAGGCTTTTGGGCTGCAAACTGTGGGTCCACACACAAATGGAGAGCATAGAGAGACTTCCGACTACAGTCCACTGCAGGACTGTTACTCTACATTACTCCGCACATGCATGTTCAAGTGCCAGATGCTATGTGAAACTTCAATATCTTACCACGACATGCATGTTTGCCCTATCATCTATTCTAATGTGCAAACTGTTATTTTCTTCTTTGCTTCTGTCACTTTTACAACAATTTCTTTCACTAACACACCTGCCCAGAATGCACACAGACAACAAACACTGCATGTATGTTACCAAAGCATGGCAGGACATATATTGCAAAATTAACAAAATGCAATGCGCTTACAAGTACTCATTTCAGCACCATTTGAAGGAAACCAAATAAATGCATGTGTACATTTGCAACAGTGCCATCAGTACATGTTAATAAATAAATGAAAGAACCAGGAAAGGATATCTGCAACATACTGCAATGGCACTCATGTAGCAAGCATCTATGTGTGGTAAAATAATAACATTGCAAACACTAACAGTCTTCGTTCTAATATGTACATATTTCTGGACTTCTGCCTTTTTCTCAGCCTAGTAGGACTTGCACTACTCCATTTACAATGCAAATAGTGCAGCAACAACTCACACACTTGGAAAACTGCAGCCCTGTAGGGCATACTTAGGCCCCCATACCAACAATGCGGATGCTCCCAAGTCCCCATTCCTATACAGTGCTGTACAATTGCACACACATACAGACTAACATTTTCCAACCATGACCTGTAATATCCTAGTGACACTTGGAAGCTTGCTGCAAAACAAGTATTACGTTTAGTTTAGTGTAGTTTATTATGTGTATAACGCCGCCTGGCCCTGGGGCATCCAAGTGCTTGACAAGGTTACATAATTGGGCAGTAAGATACAAGTAGTCAATGCAGTAATCAACACAGATAAAGTCAATTTCACAGAAAAACATATTTGATTAGGCAGTAGAGATATATGTACAGGAAGTAGAACATGGATAGACATCAAAGATATATATACAGAAAGTAGAACATGGATACTCTGAGATGACTTTTTAGGGCATGAATTTAGCTCAGTGGCAACCTTTCTGCACCAACAGCAGTGTTACAACCATATTCGTAATCACGTGCAATGTTACTAACTCTTCTTCCCAACAATTCCTCCTACAATGTAAAATAATGTGTTCTCCTAGTACAATTATTGTGCCATTAACACATAACCACTAACTTCCTTCTTTTGCAATTGCAGTGATGAACAGCCTCCTGAAAGACAGAAACATCGCTACTGGAAGATAAAACCCAGAAGAAACCTATTCTTCACATCCAACAAAGTAAGTGTAGTACTGTAGTAGTATTCTTCCTGTTACTCATACAGTGAAATGTTCTTATATAGTAGCCTAAACAATTCTATCTGACCCAACAGCGTTTGCTTCACTCTTACTCATTGCACCTCAGCAGGTACACTCTTTGTATTCTCATCTGAACACCAGTATCGTAACACCCAATAGTATTGTGAAAACATGGTAATGTCCTTACTTATTCATGCACAGTGCACTGTCATACACACTGAAGCAAACCTTTCACAAATCAACACACACAGCTACTAGTAGAACCATCCCAACCAGAAGTAACAGCCCATTACACATTCACACACCACTAATTTATGCCTACCCTGATATTCAGACACTCATGCACAGTGCACACAAATACATTGCACAACTTTGAAACCCACACTTTCCTTTTTTCTCCAACAGACAAAAGAGAATGCCTACCAAAAAGCAACTCTGTAGAAAACAATGAAAAATAGAGCAGATAAAACTAAAAGCATCCAAAAAAGTCATCCACCTCTAGCAGGGTTTGTATGAAATGTTCAAACAAAACAGCTAATACAATCACAGACAAAAACTGAACCAGCTAGCAGGAAAAAAAGTGTGACCCCTCTCCAAAATGTAAAAATAAAAATAAATGTATTAAGAAGAATACAACTACCAGTAGCGCTAGCACTGCATCTACCAATGTTAACGTAGCCAAAGTTAAGCATTCCAAAAAATAATTTTACAAAAAATGTTCCACCATAGAGTTCTTCATAATCTTATAAAAACAGGGGAGAAATCCCTCTGAACCCTTAAAACTTACAGCAGAAAACTAATCCTGGAAGCTCTCATTGACACTACAATGCTCCCCAAAAGAAAATTGTTCATATTAATTTTAAACAGAATGAAACCACTAACAAAATGAATTAGTAAACTGCAAAAAGTACTTCACAACATGAGCAATATCAACATAGATACCTTTGCAAATAATCATACAACCAGCACAGAGCCATATTTCAATGAAGAGGCATACAAACAAGAGCAGACAAACCCAATTCCCATACATAGCAGTGGCCGAGGGTATGAAATGGTAGACAACACCATTATGGCAGAAGAAGCACTCATTGAAAGAATCTCCCCAACAAACTTACAATCAACTCTCCATTCCACTGAACCAATCTGTCCCGTCTACAAATGGCCCTGCACCTAAACGTGTATCCTTCAAATCTTTACAGCAATTCCTCAATCACTATGTAAAAGCAAAAGAGAAAATGAGAATGAAAATGTTGCAAACCATGGACTCCTGTCCAGTGCGCAAATACAGAGGTCTGCAAGGACATTCATTAGCCTGCATTTCCAGGCCTGCTTGCAGAAGCACCTTCCACCACATCAAAATGTT
The DNA here is from genome assembly GCF_040938575.1 of Ambystoma mexicanum. NCBI lineage: Eukaryota > Metazoa > Chordata > Amphibia > Caudata > Ambystomatidae > Ambystoma > Ambystoma mexicanum. Next base: position 170,043,489 of record NC_090924.1, on the reverse strand, counting down.
AGCCACACACCATTCCACTATACGGAATCTTCTCCAGAGACTGCACTATGCAAAAAATCCTGCTTTAGAACTGGAGCATTTAAATCACATTTTCCTAAATGGCACAGCCAAAAAACTCCTTGAAGAAATAGACCACTTCCAAAACAAATATTTTGGAAGTGAAGAGCACTTCCAAAATACAGTAACTTTAGAGAAGAGTAGTGACAACCTCACAGATGCCAACCTTCTAATACACACATACAAAAAAGAAATGGCATTGTTTAAAATCACATCTGCTGAAGTACCGAACCAAGTATGTGTGTGTTGTCGCAGAACCTTTTATACAAAGAGCACCAAAACTGTAGATATAGCGTACAAAATAGAAGACAGTGAGGAATCCCAATGGTTTCAATTAGCTCTCTACCTTATAGCAGAAAACAAATATGAAATGACTAACCCCTCAATACTTTGCACATACTGCACTACAAAGCTTGATGATAACCAAAGGCCTTCAATGGCTATCACTTATAACTTTGAAATATTCCCACTTCCAAAACCACTCCAACAGCTTAATTTGTATGCAAGCATTATAATCCAAACAGTACACCCATTTCAAGCTATAATACGTCTTCAACCTAAAACAGCCAAATTGCCTCAAAGGCGTTTGTGGCAAAATAGGTATTAGATCTTAAAGAAAATGTAGACACTCTGGGAGTGCAATGGCCAATAGATCAATCTTTGATTATCCTAGTGAATGGTGTACTTACAAAAGACAAACAAATTTGGCAACAACTAGTAGACTTAAACAAATTTAGAGAAGCCCTACAATGGCCCTCATTACAAGTCAGGTGGTGTACCATGGTGCTATTAGCACCATGGTCCATGCCGGATTCCGCCATGGTGGATGGCGGAATTACCGCCCCATTCCAAGGTGAGTGGGGCGGTAATTCCCCATTCACCATTTGCCCTTCCCCATTCCCATTTTTGCCCCATAGGGCATAATGGGGCTGGGGAAGGTGCTAATTACCGCACTGTAAATTACGGTGCCGTAATTGGCGTCAAGGTGGCTTAGCGCCTTGGACTTTAACGCCTGCAAAAAGCAGGCATTATAGTGTGAATCAGGCATTAAGGGTTTAACGGCGCTGACGCTCTTTACGGGGCCATTAACCCCTTAACGCCTGACTTGTAATGAGGGCCAATATCTTAAAGAAAACAATTAATACTACAAAGAAATAAACATTGAAGAAAACATGAGGGAAACCACCTAAATAATTCAAGATTCCTCATTAACTGGCCAATTGGAACTTGTAGATCATATTACAGCATCCAATATTTTAGACCAGTCTACAATGCACCCTCTACCCTCCAAAGACAGCATATACGATGCACTAGAAACCTATCAAATGCGGCAAGCCAAAGGATCTCCAATCAGCATATGGGAAAAAGTGTAGAAGCACAAGCCTTTCCTCTACTCTTTCCTACTGGAAAAGGGGGAAGGTATCATCAAAGATGCACACAAATACAGCATCTGAATACTGCTCTTTATGAAAGTATTCTGAAGACCCCATTTTCAGACAAAACGTTGAATACATATTCCACCTCTTGAAATATTCCACCTCCTGTTTGAAAGTGAACTATCAACTCTATGTTACGGAGTTGCACACACATTGAAAACAGGTTCCAATTTTTTTAACATGTCTGCTATGCAACTACTTCCGAAGGTACAAGACAAGGATGACGTTTTGCAGTCAAGTATCACAAATCTCTTGGCAAACATGCGTGGTAAAATAGAATACTGGATCCGATGTCAGGCAGATGTACGGTGTATACTGCACAACCTTGGGCCACCCACATGGTTTGTCACTTTAAGTTGTGCAGAGTATTCACGGGAAGACTTGCAAGACTTCCTACGCATAGCAAATGAAAAGCAAGCAAGGATAGACATAAAAACACCAGGAAAACTCTGCTGTATTGACCCTGTAAATGTGTCAAGGTACTTACACCACCGCTTTATTGCCATGCTGCACTTCATCTGCAATAAAGCAATTCCTCCCCTCGTAGAAGTGCAAAACTTCTTTTGGAGAAGAGAATATCAATCCAGAGGAGCACCACACATCCACATGCTTTTGTGGATAAAAGATGCTCCTAAATTTGGTCAGGACAGTGATGCCACTGTTTTGCAGTTCATTCACAAAAATGTAGCTTGCGACATCTCTTCAGAAAGCACACATAGTAAGCTACATACACAAACTTTGCGGTTTCAAAAACATAAATGTGGCAAATATTGTTGAAGCAGATATAAAAACAAAGGCAAATACTACACCAAATGCCACCTTGGGTTCCAGTTTCAGCAAAAGGACAAGTAAACAGCTTCATGTCTTCTGTTAGACACAGTGTTAACGGCAAAATGCCTAAGAACACATACTGCATTTGGTCAGGACAGTGATGCCACTGTTTTGCAGTTCATTCACAAAAATGTAGCTTGCGACATCTCTTCAGAAAGCACACATAGTAAGCTACATACACAAACTTTGCGGTTTCAAAAACATAAATGTGGCAAATATTGTTGAAGCAGATATAAAAACAAAGGCAAATACTACACCAAATGCCACCTTGGGTTCCAGTTTCAGCAAAAGGACAAGTAAACAGCTTCATGTGTTCTGTTAGACACAGTGTTAACGGCAAAATGCCTAAGAACACATACTGCATTAAAAGAAGCAAAGCGTCAACGTACATCAATGATTACAATGCAATCATTGCCCTCTTGTGGAATGCAAACATAGAGATGTACAGTACATTGCAGACAGTTCCACTGCTGTTGCATGATATGTCACAGCCTACCTAACCAAAGCTGAGAAAACAGAGCTGAAAGACCTATGGATGACATATCGTCTGACAAAACACTGTCACAAAAAGTATACAGCTTTGACATAAAAATGCTCTCCCATAGAGAATGTGGTTGCTATGAAGCTGCAGACCGTTTAACAGGCACAGCCGTGTATGGGAATTCTGAAAACATAGTTGGCTAAGTATTGGTCCTGCTGCATCCACAAAAAGAGTGCTCAAACCATACCAAGACATAGAAACGATAGCCAAAAATGATCCCAACAAACAGGACATTTGAAAAAACATTTATTGGACACATACTACCCAAACAGGAGTGCTGCTTTGGAGAACATTTGTCTATACGACATAGCCCAACATTTCTCATGCAAGAATAAGATTAAACCAGATGAAAAAAAGGTATATACATAGTCAAAACATGTGAAGGCATCCTTGTTAAACTTACCACATCCAGCCTGATTAATCATATGAAGCTATCATTTAAAACTCCTCAACATAGAGAACTTTACTACATGTCCCTACTCCAACTTTTTAAACCATGGAGAAAAGAAGAACATTTATTAGACACCCATGATTCCTATGAAGATGCTTTCAATGCAAATGAAAGCAGTATAACAAATATCAATTTCAAGCAGTACAAAAACCTATTGGGCAATGAACGCCAACAAGAGGAAGAAGTTCAAGCACAACTAAATGAAGACACTCCTGAGGGCAGTCAACCTTCTGTTACAGGAAGCCAAGAACCACTTGGAGAGCCATGCATAGTAAATGAAGCACAATTAGCCATTGACTGATGTAGAAAACACATATGTCAATATGAGGAATCTGAAGAAAACCCTGCTCTGCTGAAATCACAACTCAATGATGAATACTGTAACATTTTCAAGGAAGTAACTAAAGACATGTAACATGGTGTGCAGCACAAAACTAAAACTTGTAGCTGTCACAATTATAAACCTGTACTCCTGTATGTAAGTGGTGAAACTGGTTCAGGCAAAACATTCTTAATAAAAACAATCAGCAGGTTCCTACAAAAATTGATAAACAACATGCTTTCAGCTGTTGTAACAGCCCCCACAGGTTTAGCTGCCTACAACATAGGTGGTGTTACTTTGCACCGATGGCTGCTCCTTCCAGTAGAACACCAAAACAAATTAGAGTACTACAAACTTTCAACAGAAGCTGATATGGAGCTATGTGGAATTCTGAAACAAATGAAAATACTCCTAATAGATGAGGTGAGCAAGGTCTCCAACCTAATGTTGGCTTTGATTCACCTCAGATTGCAAGAGGTCCTGAAAACGAACTACGAAGAACTCTTTGGAGGGAAACACAGTATTGTTATTAGAGATCTTCTACAATTACCACCAGTGAAAGCTGAACCTATTTCTAAAACCTTAGGACACAAACTGTGCCAAAACACACTTGGCAGCATAGGAAATGCAAATCTCTGGCAACATTTCAATACAGAGAATGAGCTCAAAACATGCGTCAGTCTGCTGACCACACCTATGCTAACATTTTAAAAAGCATTCAGATTGGTGTTCTTTCTAAAGATGCACAGTCTATCTTAATAGTAGACTCATCCATGAGCTATACAGGCATTACACATTTGCTGCTGATGTAATGAAACAATTAGCATATAGAAATGTGAAATGTATGTCCTTAATGCCAACCCTAGCAAGCTGTACACAATTCAATGAAACAATGTTAAAAAAAGATATGCAACCAATAGTGCAAATTAATTCCACAAACTGGAAGTGCATGGTATGACACTGCCTATGTTTCAACAAGCCACAGCATAACTAAATAGCTTAGAAAATTGTATCTCCAACACAGCTGGTTTGAAGAAAATGTTAACATTGTGTTTAAACTGTAGAGTAATTCTAAAACGTAACCTTGACGTGGAACAATGTATAGTTAATGAGCACTTGGTGCAGAGTTGGCTTCCAGACATATCCACGTGACAGCAACATTCAGTTTGTCAACTTCCACTTTGACAAACTTTCAGAAGTTAAAAGGATAGGACGCTCAACAGCCTGATTCCTTCTTTTTGAAGATATGTATGTACACAGAGAACAGTTCTCTCTGTCTCTTGCATTTGCAGTGACTAGGTTTAACCCTAGATCAGGCATTGATTGACATTGGCAGCACCATTTTTCAAAGAAGGTATGAGTTACGAAGCACTGTCACGGCTACGTACACTTGAAGGACTGCTTCCAGATTTCATATATGTGGAAACATACATGCACTCTCTGCAAACATGTTGGGCAGGATCAAGTCTCTAATGAGCGCTTTGTATATGTATCTATACCTAATTGTGAATCCATTCTATTTCAGCAGCTGGTGCAAAATGCAAATCATGGCATATTATGTACTGTTTGCAATGCAGACAATCGTTCTCTCATACACATAAACTCATATAGCCAATACGTAATAGTAATGCTTTGAAGATACAACGCAGATGGTACCAAAAACAACTGCAAGCTTACTAGCTTCACACACAGGCAAATATATCTTGGCAAAAAAACCTTCATAACCGTAGGCATAATCTACCACACAGGTTCCACAACCAGTGCGGGTCTCTATACTATAAAAAGAAATGTGGGTGGTTTGAATGCAATGATACTTCCATTACTCTGAAAGAGAGATTACCAGCAAATCTAACAAATGCCTACTTAATATACCTAAAACCTAAATTTACTCAATGACCTGTAAAAGTAGCATAACCTACTGCTCGATAGACACCAACAGGTATGTAAGTGCAAAAGAAAAATACCCCTCTGCCCTGTGAAACTGTAAGAACTTAGCATACACCAACTAGTCCATGAGTACATCCATTGCGCTACAATGCTGTTTCTGAAATGGAAAATAGTTTCAATATGACAACAGATGTGCATGTTGTTCATTTTTCATAATGCTATACAGTTTTCCCCCATGACCCAATGATTATAGACACAGAAACAACAACTGTGGAAAACGCACACTAATATTGTTTCACTCATAGTACTTAAAAAGTACTGAGTATGTGTGTCTACAAACTGTACTCACTAACCTGTAAAACTACCAACAGTTAGAATATGCCAACTGCTGTCTAACTGTTCCCATACCACTGCAACGAATATGGCAACTGGCATCTAACTGCACCCATAATATTGCAATGTCACTTGCCAATAGTGAAAAACTTGAAATCCTCCAACGGGAATGAAAGTGCTTGAAAACATACCCTGCGAAACTGTGAAACTATGAACAGTTAGAATGCGCCAACTGGTATCTAACTGCACCCATAATACTGCAATATTACTTTCCATTACTATAAAAGTTAAAATCCAACAGCAAAAATGAAAGTTCTTCTCAAGATGCCCTTTTAGACTCCCAAAGTATCAACAGTCAGAATACACCAACTGGTATCTCAGTACACCCAGAGTACTACAATATTACTTCCAGTGGTGAAACAGCTAATATCCACCTTCAAGAATCAAACTGCTTCAAAACATACCCTTGAGAACTGTGAAACTAGCAACAGTTAGAATACACATAGAGGTATCTAACTGCCCCCACAATACTGCAATATTAGTTTTCAATAGTACAGTACTTGGAATACACAACAGGAATCAAACTGCATGAACGTATAGTAATAAAAAGTGAAAAAAGAATGAACAGTTAGAATACACCAACTGGTATCTAACTGCAACCATACCACCACCACCTCTGAAAAGCAAAACACATACACCATTTAAATTCCACCTACTGCAACAGTGCTTGCAACACCAAAACCACATGGATGTGCACCTTAAACATTCCTGTAAGTACTGCACACTTCAATGAAACATAGTGTGACACGTACCGTCAAATAAATGTACTCGTTTTTTTTTATGCTGCATGGATTTATTTGCCCCCAAACCCAATGATTATGCAACTGAACACAGGAACTTTGCACATTGCACAGTAAAGTTGTTTGAAGCATAGTACTTGTACTTGTAATGTACTAATCATGAGGGTCTGAAATTATGTGAAATTGTGTAGAATACGACATTATGAAGTACCCTACCTAACATATTATGCTGTTTTTTTCACAGAGAAAGAAACACAGATTTCTCCTGTATTACCATGCATGTTTTTGTGGAAGACACTTAAGGGGTCCTTGTGGAAGACACGGTTCTTGTTCGGCTCAATCCTTCATTGATGCCCAAAATACTATCTTCTTTTCATGTCAATAAGCCATTTGTCCTACCAGTTTTCTTCAGCTCTCCTACTACTCCTGTTGAATGCTATCTTCAGGACAAGGGTAGTGCCTGAATCTTGCCAACTCTCCCTACAGAGTTGATCTCCACCAAGGACGTCGTTTTACATGAGACACATTTGATATTGGCTTTGTGCTTAGTCTTGAATGGGGCCCCCCATCTATTTGGACATAACATTGAGTTCCCTTGAAGGGGCAGGTTTGCGCGCTGGGTGAATGTCCGGAAGAGTCCCTTCATAAATTCTTTCAACAGCCTATGTCACCCTAGTGAAGGCAACAATGAAGTGCATATGAAGAAAGAAAAAGCAGCCATATGAACCTTAATGGAAGAGTGGGCAAGACCATTGGTGGCCAGGGAGAGCATGTATTGTAGTATCTATTGTGGTTGGGAGTCAAAAGGGTCCACTGCACTATAGTAACACCAAATAGTGAACTGCTTCAGTTTTTTTACTTAACAGGAGATGGTAGCTGAGGCTTGTGTCTTGGCAAGGACATCCCTGCTGTCCTTGTCAAAGTTTAAGGATGTAGGAGCCAGGCTGTGAGGTTGAGTGAGGATGGGTCATGGTGGAGGACCTTGCCCCGGACAGCAGATTGTGCACTGGTGGAAGCCCGATAGTCGGGACTAAAGACAGGGCTAGAAGTGCCACAAGGACGAGTCTGCATGGCTTCTGTTTGTCAGTGCGGGGGATTCTTGGTACAAGTGGAAATGATGGAAAAGCATACACAAAACATCCGTTCCATGGAAACTTGAAGGTGTCTCCCAGACTTCCGGTGTTCCCCATGTTTGAAAGACCATTTTTGCTTGGTCTTGAAGGAACTCCCATACACGGCAGGAGCAGAGTTCCCTGCTGAGGAATCGGCCACCAAACTGTGCATGCCCGGTAGATGAAACAGGGTCTGAAACATTCCTTAAGTAGAGCCGTTTACACAGAGATTGGGCCTTGTTGTAGAGGATTGGAAATCTAGTGCTGCCCTGTTTTTGTATGTGGAACATTTCATTGTTGTGTTTTCCGTGAACATATCTACCACCTTCTATAGTAGATTTCGGCAGGAAAGATTTGAGGGCCCAGAATTCCATTCTGAGCTCCAGAATGTCTTCCAATGATCAGAGGGCTCTGGCCTGATGATTGGTGGTGTGGCCTCCCCAAACTTCCATGGATATATCTGTGGTTACAGTCATTTGATAGTGTGGGACTGTGAAAGGTGCTCCACTGGTGAAATTGGTAGCATTGTTCCACCAAAGCAGGTCTTTGTGAAAAGGACTGATGAGAGACATTTTGATGTCCCAATTCCTAGAAACTTGATCCCAGCAGGCATGCAGGAATTCCTGCAGATGTCACATGCAGAGCCTGCAATTGTTGTTGAGCGACATGCACAAAGACATAATTTGGACTGATACAACCCATTGCCGGGACAATGTTTAAACTTTGAAACATATAGAATGGACCTTGTCAGCTGATTGGGTGTTAGTGGAAGTGGTGGTGTCCAGCCGTGCACCTAGAAATAGCATTTGCTCTGATAGTGTCATGGATGATATCTTGTACTGGAGAGAGAAGCACAATGAGGGAAGACAGGCTTTCATGGCTGTTATGTGTTTTAGGCCTAGTTCGAGTGACGGTGCTCTGATCAACAAGTCATCCAGATAAGGGTAGAGGTGTTATCCTGAATGAGAGTTTGAAATAGAGAGAAAGAAAAAAGGAGTTGACGGAATGAGGTGCATGGCATAACTCTTGGTATGAGTTGAAATGGTAGTAAAGCCTAAAGGAAGCTTCCATTCCATGGAAATGTCAATGTGTCTCCCAGCCGCATTGAATGTGGGACTCTGCTGGTAAACAAGTGGCATTTGTTGTTGTCTTTTGTGGAAGAGGCCCACTTCAGGTGTCCCCCATGTTTGAAAGAGCATTTCCACTTGGTCTTCAAGGAGCTCCGATTCATGTCAGTGTCTGCCCGGTAGGTGAAAAGGAGACATAAACATTTCTTGGCCTGGCCTATTTCCACAGAGATTGGGCTTTGGTGGAGAGGATTGGAAATCTGGTGCCGCCCTGTTTCCGTATGTTGAACTTCATTATAGTGCTTTCCATGAACACATCAACCACCTTCCCCAGTAAAAGTGGCAGGGAAGATTTGGGTGCCCAGAATGCCGCTCTAAGCTCCAGAACGTTTTCCACCGACCAGAGCCCTCTTGTGTGAAGATTGCGTTTGGGCAGCTTTAGGTGAATTAGTTGCATTTAAAATCCATTTGTGGCTTTGATGTTGCTTGCCTAGCACTTGCTCAGAGAGGCACAGCTCCACCTCACTGATGATGCCCAACCAGGCAGAAACACGTGTATGGGGTTGCTGTTGGTACTCTTGTTCAGAAAGGAATTGCCATAGCATTTCGGTGCTGGACTGCCCATGTGGGCGGGACAAAGACTGATATGCAAATGGTTATTTCCCATCTGTGGAAGGTACAGTGAGCTAAAGTGTGGCTGCGGACTCTCGAGTGGGTACCTTCCCAAAGAACAAGCAATGGTCCGTGTTCGTTCTCGCAGAGGGGCGCCTATGACTAAATCTTGATTATTTCAAGGGCCTTAGGTCTAGTCACCCTAGGTATCCCATGGTCCTCCAGACGTGGACCCCTTGCTCACTGTGCTCAGAGAGGCACAGCTCCACCTACTTATGATGCCCAACAAGGCAGAAACACATGTAGGGGGTTACTGTTGGTACTCTTGTTCAGAAGGGAATTGTCATAGCATTTTCGTGCTGAACTGCCCATGTGGGCAGGACAAAGACTGATATGCAAATGGTTATTTCCCATCTTTGAAAGGTACAGTGAGCTAAAGTGCGGCTGCGGACTCTCGAGTGGGTACCTTCCCAAAGAACAGGCAATGGGCCGTGTTCGTTCTCGCAGAGGGTGTCTATGACTACATTTTTATTATTTCGACAGCCTTAGGTGTAGTCACCCTAAGTTTTCCAGGGTCATCCAGACGTGGACCCCTTGCTCACTGTGCTCAGAGAGGCACAGCTCCACTTCACTGAAGATGCCCAACAAGGCAGAAACACATATATGGGGTTGCTGTTGGTACTCTTGTTCAGAAGGGAATTGCCATAGCATTTTCGTGCTGAACTGCCCATGTGGGCAGGACAAAGACTGATATGCAAATGGTTATTTCCCATCTTTGAAAGGTACAGTGAGCTAAAGTGCGGCTGCGGACTCTCGAGTGGGTACCTTCCCAAAGAACAGGCAATGGGCCGTGTTCGTTCTCGCAGAGGGTGTCTATGACTACATTTTTATTATTTCGACAGCCTTAGGTGTAGTCACCCTAAGTTTTCCAGGGTCATCCAGACGTGGACCCCTTGCTCACTGTGCTCAGAGAGGCACAGCTCCACTTCACTGAAGATGCCCAACAAGGCAGAAACACATATATGGGGTTGCTGTTGGTACTCTTGTTCAGAAGGGAATTGCCATAGCCTTTCAGTGCTGGACTACCCATGTGGGCGGGTTAAGACTGATATGCAAATGGGTATTTCCCATTGGTGAAAGGTACAGTGAGCTAAAGTGTGGCTGCAAACTCTCGAGTGGGTACCTTCCCAAAGAACAGGCAATGGGCCGTGTTCGTTCTCGATGAGGGGCACCTATGACTACATTTTGACCATATACGATGTGGCCTTCAGTGGCGCTAGGGTGGCAGAGAGATGTTCCATAGTTAGTATCTTAAAAGTTGTCCAGATAGTTGTGGTTTTGGGAGATGGTATGTGTAGTGTGCTGTCAGTTGTGGCGTTGGTGTCTAGGTGTTGGCAGATCATGCTGATCTTGTTTACGAAGAAAGATTTGATGGCTTTGGATTTTTCAATGGCGAGCAGTATGGATGGGTCGGGCAGAGGGTAGATAGTGCTTAATGGCTTTAAAGAGGGCTCTACTTTCATTGTTGGACTTGGCTATGGTATTTGGGTAGTAGTTGGCCTTGGCAGTGGTGATCAGGTGTAGCACGCAGTTCTTTGAGCAGGATGAAGTTGGATGTGCTGCAGGATTTTCGTCCATTCCTTTCTTGTTTTCTGATGGTTCATTTGTTGAAGTTCAGTTCTTGAGTGTACCATGGTGAGGAAGGTTTAGGCTTGAGCGTGCGTTGTTTCACTGGGTCATGGAGGTTGATGTTGTTTGTAAGGTTGGTGTTGAGTTCTTGGAGTAGCGAGTCACAGTACTGGTTTGTCAGAGGTATATCAGACCATTTGAGGTGGAGTTTGTTGAGGTCGTCTGTGAGAATCTCCATTAGCAAGTTCTGGATTGAGCTGAAGGCTTGTTTGCTGGGTTTCTGATGTGTTTACTTGAGAGGTTTGGTGTGACTAATGCCAAAGGGGATTGCCAGATGGTCTGAGCAGGATAAGAAGGCTGTGATGGAGGGTGGGCAGTACGGTGATCATGAAATTGAGGATATTATCTTTGCTGTGAGTTGGGTCTTTTGTGTGCTGTGTGAGGTTCAGAGTGTTGAGTAGGTAGTGGAGATCTTCATTCATTGACTTGGTTACTAGGTTGACAGGGATGTTGATGTCACTGAGAAAGATGTTGTTGCCATGCATGAGAGTTATGCTTGTGGCCAAGTCAGTGAAGACTTCGATGAAGGAGGTGTTGGGCTTGCGGGGTCTGTAGATAAGGTGAAAAGTCACTGGCCCTCATTACGACCCTGGCGGAAATCGAAAAACGATGGCGGAAATGCAATACCGCCATCGAATAGCGCTCGGTGCGACTATGACCCGTCACCGCAAAGTACGAAGCCATTAGCGACACCGTAGTGAACGCCAACGCTAACTGCACCAAGCACGCGCGCGCGCGCCATGCCAAACCGCAAACACCACCATGGTGCAACGGTACGCCAATTCCGACCCTAGCGGACATGTACCTAACGCCATCAGGCATGGCGGAATGGACCATTCCGCCATGGCGAGAAGTACGGCATCGCGAATCAACCGTAAACGGCCCCACTGAGTGCCTGTACACCGCTCCCTGCCCACAAAGTACAACTCCCTGCAGGTGCAATGAAGTCACAATGCAACCATTGAAATGTACAAAGCACCCATGCATGCCAACGAACAAAAGCAACACAAGAGGGGCCAATGGGAGCTGCAGGTCACAGATGGCACGAATACAGAAGCCATCCCAATGGACATGACCACAGTCCCCCACCAAGAAACGCACGCAAACACAGGCACCTGTGACCAGCAACATTCCGAAAATCACATCATTCCACCAGTCCACCTGGCTGACCGCCATCTGTTACACAAAACCCAATCCCCCGTCCCTGAGCATGACAACATTCAAACTGACATATAGGCAGCCCCCATCCCTGACCTCACGGGCTCAGTAGGCAAACGCGCCCAGTACAGTACCACGCAACTAAACCCCGAAGCAGGAACCCAATGCAGATCTCCTCACAATACATCGCCCCACAAATAGGCACATGCCACATCACTTGCAAAGAAAAAAGCTACACGGGCCAAATCAGAATTGAATTTAATGCACATCAAAGTCACCAAGCCCATACAGCCATCAGGCCATGAACTACAAAACACAAATCACCATTGTGGGCTGCATCCGCAAGAAATGACCAGCCACTACCTGAGTGTCGCCCTGTTCCCCCATGGTACACAGAGCCACATTCACGCACGAAAAGGCAACATGGAAGCGCACAGAACCGCAGGGCCGACCCAATGGGGAGGCACTAGTCCAGCTGAAAGGCCGAAATGTTGCTCCGAGCCACCAGTACTGCGTAAGGGCATGTGGGCCACTGGCGATCGTCCCATAAGATCGTAATGCTGCTCCACCGATTAACACGAAGCAGCAGGTGTCGGGAGTAAAATCCATCTGCAGGAGTGGCATACAGATGGCAGTGGCAAAAGGGGAGGAGATACCTGTCAACCAAAAGAAAAGAACAAGAACAGAATGGCCATCAGAACTACATTCAAACAACTCACTTCAATGATCACACGAAATCCACAGCCATATGCATGCTAGCCCACTCCAAAGGATCATCACCACCCCAAAGGCAGTTGCGACTCATAACCATCTATACCTAGGTGTAAACACCATCACGAACGAGTGTACCTGTGCATGCGTCTGCCAAAACAGAATCCATCAGATGGGAATGTTAACGTGCATGGACACAAGTGTCTGAGGGCGCGTTGAGACAGGGAGGGCCCAACAAGGCCAGATAGACGATGGTCACACTATGGCAGCCCTGCATCACATAGCGTAGGGGAGGCGGATAGATCCCAAGAAGCCCTGTACATGGCAGACTCTGTATCAAATCACCTGCCCATGCATCCATTCATCACTCCCTCATCCCGGGATCAAAACGCCTGAATAATTACTCACATGACATTAGAAACATCCATTGAGTCTGTGCGTAATGCAGCCTGCTAAATCCACAGTGCCCCAGCCCGTAAATCCAGTGATGTGAAGTAACATGTATTTGGGAATGGCCGGCCTCATCGCCCACGTAGCCATTGCGCATCCCAAACTATTCATATCAATCATTGCTCCCTCGCCATGGGCCTTGTCTCAAGGACATAGAACAATAGAACGTTATATTTGCAGTCAGACCTGTGGGCATCTCCTCGCCGCTAGCTGGAAACCGAAAGCGCCGCCCTTCGAATTCCTCATTTGCAACATCACGTCGAGAAGGCATCTGTGGCCGTTTGAGATCACTAATTATTCCATCGAGTGCGGCTGTGTGTGAAAATGGCAACTGCCTTCACCCACAAATGGGAAGCCACGCCCGTCGTTGCAACTCGGTACAGTGATGCCTGAGGGCCCACCGTTACTCGAGTACTACGTTCCACTGACCCTTCACAAGTCCGTTCGCGACTGCACAGATAGTATGGGAAACAATGGGACCACAGCAGAATGAACATATCAACCAATCTTACACGGCCATCGGGTACAAATACATGATTGCAATAGCAAGATACAATTACCCGATTTGCAGCGTTGTGCGCGGGACGTGCTCGGCCAAAGGGGAGAGCAGTTTGCACAGGTGGAATCAATCACCACAGGTGGAGGCCATACAGCCCGGAAACACATAAATTGCACACCCAGTCTCCTCCCACAACCACAGCGAAATGCTACCGGCAGGACTCGCGATGTTGGCCCTGGGGGACCTGATAGCACTGCAAGTGCTCCAACTCCAAGAAGAAGACGAACACCAACTACAACCGGCCGCACGGAGGAGACGCAGGAGGAGGAGGAGGCCAAGGCAGGGCCAGCAAGGCCCAGCAGCACAGCCACTACCACCACGCAGGCAGCCCGCAATCCCACGCCTCCGAGCACATCCGTTCAACCTCACTGATGAGCAGATCCACACCCTCTACCGTCTGGACCGGGACACCATAGCCGCCATTGTGGACATGACACAGGCTGACCTTGTCAGCATGATAGATAGCCCAACCGCCATCCCACCCCTACTGAAGGTGGTGTCTGTACTCCACTTCCTGGCCACAGGCACCTACCAGCACACAGTCGGACAGTTGCATGGCATTTCTCAGCCACTGTTCTCACGGACACTATTTCAAGTGCTCGATGCCCTCCTGCAGCACGCAGACGACTACATCTCTCTACCACGCTCGGAGCAGGATATTACCAACACAAAAGTGGGGTTCCATGCACTTGCCGGCATACCGGGTTGCATTGGTGCCATCGACTGCACCCATGTGGAATTGGTCGTCCCACATGCCATGGAGGCCCAGTACCGCAACCGAAAACAATTTCATTCCCTGAATGTACAAATGGTGTGTGACTCCAACAGGATCTTTACGCATTGTTGTGCCCGATTCCCTGGATCAACCCATGATTCCATGGTCTTGAGGAACTCTACAATACCACGCTACATGGAGCGACACGCAGGGAACAGATCCTGGCTACTCGGTGAGTCTCATTTCATGCATGATGATGTGGGGTATGTGATTTGGCAATGTACTGGCAGGAAGGGGGGGGGTGTGCGTACGTATCAATGGCATTCCACATCCTACGTTTCTCGTCCACATACAGGGGATGCTGGATATCCACTGAAGAGATGGCTCCTCACACCAGTCCGGAACCCACGGGACCAGCATGAGGAGGACTACAACCATGCCCACTCACGTACCCGTGTAGTCATTGAGCAGGCATTCGGCCTACTGAAGGGCCGTTTCCGCTGCCTCAGCAGGTCTGGCGGGGCACTCCTGTACCGCCATGAGAAGGTTGCAAAGATGGTGATGGCATGTGTCATGCTCCACAACATGTGCGTACGTAGAAATGTGCCCATGCCCCCTGACGCAGAACTGCAAGCACCGGATGATGGTCATGATGAGGGCGGGGATGTGGCAGCACCTCAAGGAGTCTGCGAGGCACCGCAGGCCCGTGACATTCGTCAGCATCTCATTGATGTATGCTTCTAGCACTCATGCCTGGTGGCTGATACATGGACACGGGACACGTGGCACTGTGTGTGTCTGGAACATGCACAATATGGACTGTACGCCTATGATGGCCTAGTACACAAAGATCAATGTCCACACATCTCATTGGTTGATCGTGCACTGTTTATGGCATATGTGATATTATGTTGAACACCCTATCGACCCGCCACCCAAGTGAGCCCAACACACCCCCTCCACCCTCCTACCTCCCCCCCGAACACCAGTGTCCAAAGATGCTCATTGTCAGTGGGCTGTCGCTATTGCATGCCCCCTCTGCGGGTATCAGGGGCACCCCTGCCTGTGGAGCGCCGGGTCCTTCCAGATCTACGTTGGGGGCTGCCCTGGACGGAACTTGCAACGGATGATGTGTCTGCCTGCTCACGTCCATGCATGTCCCTAAGGGTTTGCGAGAGCTCAGTGAGCACACGGCGCACTGCGGCAAGTTCGGCACATACGTCTTTGGACGTCGCATGCAGTTCCCCCCTCAGGCTCTCGGTGCTTCTCTCAATTTGTGACCTTAGCGTCTCTGTGCCTCTCTCCATTTCTGCCCTAAGTGTCTCAGTTGATGTTTCTATGTCTGCCTTGGTGCCCCCACATTCATCGGCATGGTCCTTGAGGAGTGTGGCCAGTTGCTGCTGTTGTTCGATCAACTGGTCGAGGGACTGTTGCCTCTGCTGGGCCATGGCCATTTGCGGGGGTGTCGCAGAGGGGCTGTTGACCTCATGTTGCCTTGCCACAGGGCTTGGGGGGGATGGCCAGTCGTCGTCTTGTGGGTGCCCCTGCGTGGTATCCTCATGTTGTACGGGATGGGACAGACAGGGGGATTGGGGCAGGTCATGGATGGATCTGACTTCGGCATCCCCGTTTTCTGTGTCGGAGCATGCTGCCATCAATGGGGTGTCGCATATGGTGCTGCTGCCACCTGAGGCAGTGCCTTCTGTGGCATCCATTGGGGGGACCTGTGGTGGTGGTGTTGTGGCCATGCTGGCTGCTGGGGTGCCTGTTGATGTTCCCTCCTCTGTGCTGCCACCTGATTTGTGCTGCTGCCGTGTCTTGATGCGTGCAGCTGAGGTGGAGGGTCTCTGGCCGTTGGTCTTGGCCCTCTTTGCAGGTGTGCTGGTAGGGGTGTCCTGTGGCTCGTCGTTTGGATCGGACCCTGTGGTGGAGTAAAGGAGGGCGAGGGTTATTGATGGGTCTGTGGGAATTGGAATGGCATTGTATCACATGCATTGGGGTGGTACCTGAGGGTGATTTGGGTCGGGGCCTTGGAGGTGCTTTGATTTGTGTGTGGAGTGAGGGTGCAGTTGTTTGGCAGCCTGCAGTTAGGGTGTGCCTGCTGCACGTGTAGTGCGTGTTTTAGGGGTTTTTAATTATTTATGTATTTATTGTGGGTTTTAACATGCGCTATCAGGCCGATGTATGTGGACGTTCTCCTGGACATGTGTTTCTGTTGCACTATGTGGACGCATGGTACTTCACATGGATGGACTTTGTGGATTTGGCATTGTTTTATTTGGGCCACCTACCTGAATCTTCGGATGTCTGCACTCCTTTCTCCATCCCTCCGACTCCCTCTATGCTCTCCATTCCGATGGTGGAGGCACAGATTTCTTCCCAGGGGGTCAACTTGATGGGTGATTCAGGACCTCCCCCGGTGGCTGTGGCAATGTTGCGGTTGGCAGAGAGTATGCTGCGGACGCGTATCCGCAGGTCGTCCCATCGCTTGCGGCATTGCTGCGGGGTGCGGTCCCCACCGCACTTACCCGCTGTGCCACCAGAGCCCATATGGCCTTCTTGTTTGCAAGTGCCGTCCTGGTCATTTGCGTGGAGAAGACGGCGGCAGCATTCTCCTGGAGGGTCTCTGTTAGCACGGTGAGTTCCTCACGGGAGAAGTGGACCTGCCGCTTGCGGTCGCACGCTTTCTTCGCTACTTTTCCCATTTTTCTTGGTTTCGCTAGGGTGGTTGACGGGTTGGGGTGTGTCTCAGGGTAGTGTTTTTAGTGGTTGTGTGGTTTTAGTGTATTTATAGGTGTACGCCGGGATGTTTCCCGTTCCGGGCCCGTGTTTTAACTTCCGTTTCCGTATATTTCCGGCCACCGTACTTTCCGGTAGGCGCACACTGCGGTGACCGCTAAGAGGGGTGGCGGTATTGCACCTGGGGCGCCGTACGGCGGCGGTGTGGGCCGTTTTGGGGTCATTTCCGCCATCGCGGACTTTGCACTTCCGCCATGCCGTGGTGCTCGTGCCCGATGGGTCGGAATGGGCCGCACTTTGCTCCTTCGTGCAATGGCGGAAACGCTATTTACGCTGTGGCGGTCCGGTCAGTCGCTTTCCGCCAGGGTCGTAAT
This sequence comes from Ambystoma mexicanum, assembly GCF_040938575.1. NCBI lineage: Eukaryota > Metazoa > Chordata > Amphibia > Caudata > Ambystomatidae > Ambystoma > Ambystoma mexicanum. The sequence continues at coordinate 170,025,645 of NC_090924.1, read as the reverse complement.
GAGGGCCACTGTGTCCATTGGTGAGAGTGGGAAGCGGCAGGATAGGTTTTCGAAAGAGCCAGTGGTGGCGATGTCCAGTTGGGTGCATGTACATGATGCTTTGTGGATGATGGTGAGCCCTCCTCTGATCTTGTTTGGATGGACTTGCTGTAGAATTCCATAGCCGTTGGGGATGAGGACATCTAGGATGTGGGTGGAGGCTGATGCCATCCAGGTCTCAGTAATGAAGATGACATACAAGTCATGTGTGGTGATGAGGGTGGTGATTTCTGCTGCATGGTTGATTGCTGAGTGGATATTGACGAGCATGAGTTTTCATGCAGTGGTGGATGATGGAGTGCTGATGGGGTGTATGGTGACGCAGGTAAGGTTGCTGCAATGCAGTGTCCATGATGTTGCCGGTGAGCAGCGTGGTTGGCGATGAGTAGTGATAGTAGGCACAGGCTTTTGGGAGAGAGGGGTGAAACACATATTGAATGGAGCATACCCAATGTTGGAGGACCTGGAGTTCTTGTCCTGGGTCCTTCTGATCCGAACAGGTGCAAAAGGATTTGCCATTTTCTTCAACTGCCCTTCACTTCAGATGCCCGGGTGAGAGATGCCCTTGAGCTAAGAAAGGGAAGGAAGAGGCAGGGATAAGATGGTGGGCGGGTCTTAGGTTAAGGTGACCTAGATCCCATTTGCACCTGCCCACCAACTGCAAAGGAAAGTAACTGGATGGCTGCCTAAGTAGGGAAAAAGGGCAGCAAAACAAGAAGGCACCAACAGAATAGGAGTGATTAACATGTGCGTGGGGCTTAGGTCACATGAACTAGATCCACTAGCTCACCAACTGCCTGTTTATGTGAGGCTGCACACTTGATAGTAGAAACCAAGAAATGTGAGAGTATTTCACTCATCTTGCGCTGATTGCTTTGGCCTGCTCTGGAAGCACTTATTTTATTTATTTATTTATGTGTTTGTAAGGCGACAAAAGCCCACAGACATCGGGGTGCCACATAAAGACGATAACAAACATGTAATAAATAGACTTAGACAGAACAGAGCACAAGTCGCTTGACGTGTCAAGAACAAGAAGAATCAGGTACTACTCATGATTGTTTAGTTCATTTAAATAAAAAGGTTTTCAATTGCTTTCAGAATCTGAGGAGGTTGGGTTCAACTCTCAGGCTCTGCGGTAATTTGTTCCAGTGGAGAGCAGCCCGGTTTGGAAAGGCTCTGCCCAAACCGTTTTCTTTCCTGTGGAGGTTGGTTGTAATGAGCCCTTGGGCCTCAGCTCTAAGGGAACGAGTTGGGATGTAGCCCACAATCCTAGCCTTAAGGTAAGCTGGTGCTTTACCGCATAGGCACTTGTGCACAAGTATCATAGATTTGAACATTACGCTATCTTCAACCTTTAGCCAATGTAGTTCCTTTCTTGCTTCACTGATATGATCAGATTTTTTTTATGCTTGATTATACGCACAGCATGATTATGAATGTGATGGTATTTAGTTAGACATTGTTTACTTGCACCCAATAGTAGGGCATTGCCATAGTCCAGTCTAGAAAGTACGGTCGCTCTGGCTATGGTAGCATAGTTAGATTTCTTGAGTACAGGTCTGATGGATTTTACTTTAACCCATTCTGTTAAGGTCCGACCTCATTAGAAAGATAGCAATCTATATGCACACGTCCAGATAATTGTCTCGAAATCACCATTTTGCACAGCATATATGAATTAGGACAATCAAATGTATTATTTGAACTATCATAACCCCTGTCTGAGTGAATTGAGCACTGTACAGATAAACTCTATTATAACATATCAAGTATAACGCAAACAAGAACCAAGAGGGCCATCTAACAGGATTTTCTGCAAGTGTGCAAGGCCAAACCACTGCTTAAAGATTTTTCCTTTGTGGTGACTCTATTTTGGAGCATTTCACCAACTGTTGTACATTCTATAAGAAATTAGAAGTCTAACGTTCTAGTCTATTCGTCTATCCTTATCTTGTATGCATTATTTGTACTATCTGTTTATGATACATTGAAATACCAAACTGTTGTGATGATGTTTTCACACAAGCAGTTGGAATCTGCCATTGAAAACCCACATTTTGCCAGTCACCAATCCCCTCCCTGAGATGTCACCAATTCTTTCCTTCAACATCTCCTTGCCTGCTCACTTCCTCACTTCACCCTACCCTAGGCCACCACAGTATTTCACAGCCCACCCCAACTTTCCACACCCAAACAGTTTAGTTGCTCACCCACGTTTCTCCTTCACAGCTGCCACACTGTCTCGTCGTCCTCCTCACCATAGAAATAGAAATACTAAATGCATTCCCCTGTCAACAGCCATCGTTTTATTTTTTGACAGGAGATTGGGCATGTGCACTATGCAAAAAGCCCAATGCATGTCAAAAAGCAAAATTTGACTTTTTGCACCCCAGAGTAAGCCCATGGGTGTAAATAGCGATCACCTCCATGTTCGGGGGAGTACAGGGCAGGTAATGGCTCTGAGTCCTCTCAGAGGCTGTCGCTTAGCACAAGCTTAACTTTGGCAGAGCGTTACTGGAAGGGAGAGCTTGGAGGAAAGGCAGACCCCTGTGCTATGTGTGGTCTAGTTGATATACAGATTAGATTCTGCTGCCAGGTACAGGGTTTGCTTGGGACAAGCTCACTAATTCCCACAGGGTGCAGGTACGCGATTTGATAGGTAAACCCTGTTTGTATTGGCACTGGATGTCATTCACATCTTGTTGGTAAAGATTGGTTTGAAAAAGGTCGTTACACCTTAAATTTGTTACAGAGTCTTGATTTATTGAGCATGTGAGTGGTAGTGCTTAGCTTAGCAGATATAATGGTAGTTACATGTGAGAAAAGCCAACAAGTGTTTCGACCAAAGTCTTTATTAAGGCAGCAATGTAGGTGTGTAGTCGTCCTTGATTAGGGAAGCTGGAAAGTCACAGAGTGGTGATAGTGGCGAGTCCTTGAATAAGGAGGCTGAGTAGCCACTTAGGAGTGCAGTGGCTCCTTGATTTATTGAGCATGTGAGTGCTGGTGGTTAGCTTAGCATGTATAATTCTGGTTACATGTGAGAAAAGCCAACACGTGTATCGACCGAAGATTTTATCAAGGCAGCAGTGGAGGTGTGTAGCCGTCCTTGATTAGGGAAGCTGGAAAGTCACTGAGTGGTGATAGCTGCAAGTCCTTGAATAGTGAGGCTGGGTAGCCACTTAGGTTCCAGTGGCAGGATGCTCAACAGAGCCGCTGGCTCCTAAGTGCCCGGTCCGTAATGCTATGGATCCGTTTAATAAGGATAGAATGGTTAACTATGTGAAAGTCAAAGCAAATATTGACGATCACTATCCTCAATTGTACTACAATCATAAATACCAGATACACTGCAATTATATCATTCCACCCTATTACAGATACAATATACTCCACTTATAGAACCTACACTAACTATATACATATTCAGTGAAAAAAACTTGGTTAAAGGGACGTTATGGTTAAGTTGCACTACTAAAAACCTATAAAAATTAGTAAAAAAAAACTTTGTTAAAGGGACGTTATGGTTCAAAGTAAAACCGAAAACCCCCTGAAATTCGCAAGTTATGGTAAGCTAAGCAACCATAACTCGCGCCACCATCGTGCACTGCTAAGACTAACACCCAGGACATAAAAGATGACATCACAAATGTCATTGATGACATCACTGATTCTTTTTTTTTAAACACACCGTACAGACATTAAAAATAATACAGAAACAGACCTTAGAAACTCATCTGCAATGAATGAAGCAACAAATGGATCTATTAAAACAATAGTGCACTCACAAATATTATTTTCCCAAGTGTTCGGGCATGTAATTCTAAGCATACATTGATCGATCGTACAAACATTTCCTTTGCACCTTAACGTAATTTTCCTCTTTTTTACACATGCAAATTCAGGCAGCAGGGCGTGGCCATCTTGTGATAATCTTATCCGTTCCCGCATCACCCAAGGTGGACTGCCCTGGCGGCACTAATTCATATGCCCCGCCCCTGAGTCTAAAATCACCAAACCTAGTGATATTCTCCACCTATCTCCAGAACATTACTATACAGCGTAGTACAATGCACCCAATCATCACCTACGTGTTACTTGACGCAGAACCCGGAATATCAACACACATCATCTCACAACACAGCACGTCCCAATTTTGAATATGAAACCATACATTTAAAGGAAATAGCAAAACTGTACAATTTGTAAAGTACTTTTATGTCACAATAAAGGCTCCGAGAACATCCGGAGACTTACATATGCAAGCAAATAGGTAATTGTTTTCTTCGTTTTTGATCCACAAATGTTTATCGTGAGTCACACGGTGTTCCTTTTCGATAAAAGAACTCATTGGACGCACTATGAATCGCAAGACTTTGCCATGAACTTTGCGCTATGCCACCATAAACAATGTCAAGTTGCTCCTTATTGCTGGTATGGCGTACGGGCATACGGGCCTGTGCCGATCATCCCAAAAAAGCATCACTGTGATCCACGCACTCACATTAATCTGTAGCTGACAGTTAAAAAAAACACCAGTTGGTATCTCGAATCCATGACAATCGCAGAAAGTCAAGATGTAGCTGTTTAAAAAAAGATAACAGAAATGTGTCTCAGTAACCGATCTTATTACAGTTTATCATTTTAACCATTAATTTGGGCCCCTGTTACAACTATTGATAAACATGGACGTCAAACAATGATAACTCAAACAAAACAACGTGCAAAGTACTCTTCAGTTTGCTGTACAAGTTACTGCTACGGAGTATGGTCAGCTCGAAAGGGGATGCTAAGGGTGACGCTGCAATCAGAGAGCTAAATAAAACCAAGAAGAACACATACACATAATTTTAATTAAATATTAGCGTTCAATTATGCGTTTTTGAACCTGGGGGAACCCACTACTGAACTACACCCATCTCGATGCTGCACTGGCCATGTGCCCATGACAAAACAAACTACACACACAAGCTATAAGTGTGTGTCATTCCATTATACCACACACAAAAAAATACAATGTACCCCCCCAATAATGTCACTGAATGATAATTTGACTAGTTCGTGTATAAAATCGCCCAAAGTAAAACTTACATAATATTCAGCATTTCTATTCTATCGGTGTAAAACACACACCCGTTCACTTCAACGAATTTTCATAAAATTAAATTACATGTTCCTTGTCCAATTTTTAAATGGTGAACATTATCATATTGGAAAGTCTTACATCCCTCCCTTCATGCATTCCGTTCGCAATCCTCCCTTTGTTTCAAGGTCAAAAAACTATTGAACCTTATACTGTGTACCATGCATGGGTTTGCTCAGCTAGGAAACAAAAATTCAACGGCGCTGACCTTCACTCAGAATGGGAGCCGATAGCGCTTCACACCACAGTGGCATTACAAATATTTTTGAAAAACATATAAATTGTTTGCTACCATTCACCAATACGGACGACATTTGTACGGATTTAATTTGTTCCTCTGTAGAACTTCGCACTCTCCCAGCTACTCCCGCAGTTATGCTACACCCTTGTCACCCCATCGCATCTCCGCTTCACACGCCAACTCACGTAAACATTTTTGAAAGGAGTAAGTCTCGAGCCCAGACAAAAAATGGTCTTGTGAGAATGTCCGAACAAACCCTGCTACAACCCTTTCCGGCCACGCCGCTGAGCCTGACCCCAAAGACCGCACTTATATATTAATGGCCTATAATTTGCACCTGTGTGTTTGTACTATCCCACTTTCGGTCACTATCGAAATAAACGCGGTGGGCGTCTTACCACCTTACAAATACAGACACATGGTAAATACATAATAGTAATGCTTTCACGTTAGAATGCAAATGGTACCAAAAACAACTGCAAGCTAACTGGATTTACAAATAGTAAACTATCACTTGGTAAAAAAACCTTCACACCATTAGATATATTCTACCACACAGCACAACAACCAATACACGTCACTACACTGCATATATAGAAAAGAATTGTGGATGCGTCAAATATAATGATACCAACATTACTGTAAAACAGAGAATGAGAAGTTCTGCCACCTACCTCAATAAACCACACCCTACATCTTCTTCTTTCCACCTGCTGAGCACAGAAAACAAAACTATTGTCCCATATTGCCCTAGGTACTAAACCAGAAAACATAACCTTCACATTTGCAATTATTTTCATTACTGCCTGAACCAAATATTCAAAAAAACGAAGCCTATTCCACCTAAATTTGAAACTGCAAAAACACAAGTTTTTTGCCACTCAAAGATGGCCGCCGCCGCTTTATCTTATTGAATTTACACTGCTACACAAGCCCAGAAACCTGCCTGCCCGTGATTGGCTGCCTGTAGATTCTTAGCCTATCGCAGAGCACCGGCAGGCGAAAGCCGGACCCGACAAAGGCAACCGAAAAAGGCTGCTTCCTGACTAAGCCTGACCGAGCTGGGACGTGCTCGAGTGCTCGATCACCCAGATGCTGCATTCACAAAGGTGAGACCCCTTGCAACCCTCCGGTTGCACGTGGATTGCTATTCTGCCCCTCTCCACCCTTCCTCATTCGTAACCTTGTATGTGCCCTACGGTTCGCTTACCGCCTCCAACTTGACCATTGTAACTAACGTCCACTTCCCGCTCAGCCACCGAACTATGGTTATTGCTGCCGCCCACCTCCTCTACTGAGTTGCACAAAAGACGTTATTTTACGGCACCTACGACCTGATCCGGTTATGGCTACTCCGCTACTGTGAGGACTTTTCTACTGCCTCTCCTTCATATGTAATACAAGGGTATCTGTGAACATCTCGAGAGCTCTAACTTCCAGAGGGGGAGTCCCTCGACATGAGGTCCTCTTGCATTAAACCACCCCGAGGTTGACTATTGGGTAGTGACCGCACTTCCCTAGCCTCATTGAAAAGGGCTACCCTTGGGGAGAAGTGACAACACCTTGTGAGTCATTAGTATGTATATTTGTATATATTCAGTGAAAGCACTTTGTTAAAGGGACGTTATCGTTAAGTTGCACTAATAAAAACCTAACACATTCAATGAAAAAACTTTGTTAAAGAGATATTATGGTTACAAGTAAAAGCGAAAAACCACAGAAATTCACCAGTTATGGTAAGCTGAGCAACCATACCTCGTGCCACTACTGTGCACTGCTAAGACTAACACCAAGGACATCAAAGATGACATCACAAATGTCATTGATGACATCACATATCTGGGCAAGGTGGTTTTGTTGACTACCAGTCAGAATATTAAAATTAAAAAGGTGCTATATATCTAGACATTAGCCTTGTCATATGTTTTTAAAGTACTTTCCTTAGGGTTTGGTCTCAGCTCATGGTGCACATATATGGGGCAAGAAGCAGGCCTCAAAAACACAATTCATTTGCACACATAAAGATAAACTTTAATGTTATTAATATTTTCTGGTGATGCTGTTTCTTTCTTCCTTACTTTAGTCTTCTTGTATGTGCCTCTGATTTGCATGGATTGTGGGTCTTCACATGTATGGTTTGTACTAGCACAAGTGTGTAGTAAGTATTGAATTGTTAGCTAGTAATTACATGTTTAACATTACTCAAAAGTCTGATAAGGCAGCATTAATTATTTTACTATCCAAAAATACAAGGTCATAAATATTGTACTTCTATGGTGCATGCTGCAGCCATTGCCTGTGTTTGTGTATGAATAGGGTACTGTATCAACAACACCCACATTCAATGTTGTTTAGATGAGCACATTCTTTAATAGATGAAGTAGTTCATGATAGGTCGCCTGATCACCCCTGACATTTTTTTTTACCAACTTCATAATCCAAACCCCTTGTAGGGACTTTTCATAAAAATTTATTTCACATGTGATGTCATAAGTGATGTCATAAATGACATGTGTGATGTCGTCTTTGATGTCCTGGGTGTTAGTCTTAGCAGTGCATGCTGGTGGCGCGAGTTATGGTTGCTTATATTACCATAACTGGCAAATTTCTGGGGGTTTTCAATTTTACTTGTAACCATAATATCCCTTTGATAAAGTTTTTCCATTGAATTTGTTAGGTTTTTATTAGTGTAACTTAACCATAACGTCCATTTAACAAAGTTTTTTTTCTTTTTTTTATCTTTTATTTATTGGCAGAAGTTTACAGCACACACAATCGGGAGGGTTTGCATTCTTTATACAGAGACACGTTTCACATAATCGTTAACACAGTGCACATCAGGATATATCATAAGTATAAAGTGTTCCTATTCATAACAAAGTTTTTTCACTAAATTTGATAGGTTTTTATTAGTTCAACTTAACCATAACGTCCCTTTAACAACATTTTTTCACTGAATTTCAGGGATTTTTAAAACAATACCGTTCATTTTTCTACATGTCCCTTACATATTAGTGAACCCCTGCCCCCATCACGATAGCCACAGAGTCTGCAGACTGTGTAACTGTCGGCAAACTTCAGACTGCAGTCACACTGCCCAAAAGCACAGGGGTTACCTTACATTATTATATCCTGCAACAAACAAAGACATGGGGCCTCATTACGACCCTGGCGCTGATGGAATGAAGGGGGCCGGTACGGGACCAGCCCCCTTCTTTCCGTCAGGGCCGATTGCGAGGTTCCCTTTGCGGGACCCGGATCAGACGTCTGGTAAAACCAGACGTCTTTTCCGGGTCCCTCGAGGGGAAGAGGGAGGTAACAACGGGACACTTGTAATGTGTCTGTTGTTACCTCCCTCCCCATTCCCCTTGAGCCCTATGGGGGCTGAAATGGGAATGGGGAATGGTTCCTGCAAGGAGGATTTACCGGGTCCTCCTATGTCGGAATGACCCGGTAAGTCCCCATTGCAGGAACCTGGTAAAGGAGCCTGGTTTGGAGGCAGCCATGGAGCTAATATCTAATAGCTCCATGGCTACCTCCAAACTCGTAATGAGATCCATGTACTTTAAACTACAATAGATATATGTAGCACATTTAAAAATTATATATGTTTACAAATTCTGTACTTATGAAACCAGAAGTACAATTTCATATGTTGAGCAACATAATGGAATGCACCAAGCAGAAAAGTGACCTGTACATCTAACAGTATTACCTCAGTGCAACCTTGCGTTCACACTTAGAAGCAACTCCAAGCTACTCAGAAGAAACCCTTACAAAAAGTAGAAAGTACACTATATTTCTTCCTGTAATATTTGAGTTTGTTGTATGTATATAGCAGTATTGTTTTCTTTAAACAGAAATGGCAAGCACCCTGGAGTGGTTAGAAAAACATTTCCCCCATGATGAAATGAGTGAAGGAAATAACTCTAATGGTACAGAATACAATTTTTAAAGTAGAAAAAGTGATGTCAATTGTTTCCCATGTCACAAAAACATGGTTTCTCTTTTTAAAAGTACATAGTGCAAATGAAGAAAGTGTGTCCGAATTACTACTAAATGACCAAGAAGATGGGCACAGACAGCCCCAAACTCCAAATGCAACAAATTAACGATTAAATCTGTCTGAAAAAATGGATGGATTGAACAATAATTTTGTACAGTTAATGACATTTGATAAAAGTCATATTAAAGACAATATTCAATACCACTGCCCTTCTTGTACCTATTCCCCTTCCCCCTGTCCCAGCTAATCATCCCTACCAAATTCCTTCAATCAAAGACGCTACGATGAAACCTCAATCCCTTCCTCCCCTTATGAATTGTCTGTAGAAAACCCCAAATCGCTCATATATGTTTCCCATTCTGCTACCCCTTCCCTTCCCTAATTGAGTCAATTTCTGTGTCCTAATAAATACCTTTGTGTCTACTGTTGGTGTGTGTGTTTTTTATTTTTTTAAAGCCCTGTTTAGAGTCTGCGGACAGCGTGACTGTCCAGGCTGTTCGTAACCAAAATTAAGGTGCTCCCGAACAGCGCGCCTGTCCGGAGATGTCTGCTTGCACGTGTTGCACTTTTAGTTAGTTCGGGAGCACCACCCCTCAACTGCGGACTCCTGGGTGCATGTGCTTTTCATCACACTGTGTCTCCGAACACCGCACCTGTCTGGGGCTGTCTGCTCGTACATGTCACACTTTTAATTAGTTTGGGGGCCCCACCCCTTTCCTGTGGTACCTGGGCACATGCGCACACCACTCACACCACATCTCTCGCAGTAGGTGTCCTCAGGACAGCCATCCTATCCACGGATATCCGGGGATGTCATCATGTGATTGCACCAGCGCTGCACGTGGGGAGTATCCAGGGACACTGTTTGTACCCCTGGACAGTTAAAAAATGCATGTTTGGCCAATCCGGAGTGTTTCAAGCTGAAACGTCACCTTTGCAGATGTCCTAGGCCTTGTCCTTGTTGAGCTAGTGACTTTTTGTAACTATTTGAGCCCCATCTGTGGATCGAACTGTCTGCGGAAAGTCGTGCGGTCCACGGACAGCACCCCTATGAGGGACACACCCATAGCTGCTCCTAATTGTGTTTCTGGCGGTCCAGGAGTAAGCGCCTGCTGCTGATAAGGAGATTGCCTATCTCTGCTTTCTTTGCATTGTTGAGAATGGCTTCCATGGTTGCTGCAGCTGCCCCACCACCACCATCACCACCATCTGGAGGACCTAAAGAGGGGAACAGGCATGGAGGTACAGAGGTGGATCAAGAGGACGAAGAGGATGAGGTCATGGAAATTCCTGTCACCAGCTCCCAGCGTGAATCTTGGGTGTGGAGGCTTTTTACCACCGTTGGGGGGAGCCTAAGGCACGTGCGGACAAGGTTTGATGCACTGATGCAAAGTTGTACTCAGTCGCAGAAACTAGGTCTGTATAGCTACGGGGCCATCTCCATGTGGCAACACCTAAGGTAGAATTACAAGGGAGCAGTTTGAAGGGTCGTACCTTTTGAAGGGGCGTGCAGGTTGACATCCACTGTCACATCCTCATCAGCTGCTCCTGCCACCACAAGAGACACTCCTGTGGGGCAGAGGATCCCTGCGGAAGCCCCGCAGGCCATACATGACGCAGTCTACCCTTACCTTTAAAGTGTGACAGTGCTCTGTATGCACTGTGACACACCGCTTTGTAAGGGGGAGCAGTTTCGAAGTGCTTTCGAGGCTGCAGTCCGTGAGCATGAGAAACACTGTCCGCTACCTAATTAAGGCCCAGCCAACATCTTCCTCTCTCCACCTGCCCCTTCATCCCTGTGGTTGGTGCTCCTTCCATACCCTCCCTTCCCTTCCCCCATAACGTGTGTCTCTTGTGAAAAAAAGCCAAAAAAATTATAAAATGCATCAAATTAAAAACAAAAAAGGTTCTTTTCAGAACCACATTTCACAGTTAAAAAATTGAAATACCCAAAAATGGTGCAGGACCCTATGCAGCCTGTGAAGTCCGCAGACAGCGTGGTAGTCCGCAGACATCTAAAATTGTGGGTGGTGGTGTCTTCAAATACATTGCACTCTTTTGTGTGGGAAAGTGGTGGCTCTGAAAATAACGTTTTTTTGTATTTTTTGTTTTTAAAAGTGTTTTTCAAGTTTTAAAGTAAAGTAGGCAACACCTACTGCAAAATGCTTGCAATATTTGTAAAAAGTGCTTCAAAGCATTTAGGATATTTTGCAAAAGCATCAGTAAGATGTACTCCATATCTGCGAAAAATATTGGTGCTATGAAATTTAATTATCGAAAGACATCATGCCAACATCTCTCAAAAATGCACAAACAACCTTGTTGACATTGGGCCCCGCTTTCCTCTCCATTTGCAAACCAAATGAACTGCAGCGCAGTCACATCTGTCTCTGGGCAATGCAAGAAAAATGAGTCGGGAGTTAGGGAACATGTCCATCATTATCCCAAATGTGTCCTTAATTGCAAACTGCAGTGAAAATACAGTTACATGGCCTAAACTGCTCCCTCCACAATGAACAATGATAATTTCCAGATGTTGGAGCGTGACCAAATTAACACAAAATGGGAGCAAGTACACCCACTTCATGCCGCACACCATATAACAATCCATACCACTTCATATCAACATTATGAAATCCAAGATGTTCAGCCACTGCTCTGCATACACCTGCAACCAATGGATCCACGAGTCCCTCAAAATCCACACACTACGCTTCCTGAAAGACACAGCCATAGCCATAGCCACCTGCACTCCTCTCAGCAAAAAGACCTTCTGCCACACTCTCTCCTTGCATACCACACCCAGGAAACCTTATTGGCCAATCCCTTGGGCTCCACAGTCCCATTTGCAAGCCTGCCATCCTCAAAAGCCCCAGATGTGGCACGTGCTGTCCGCAGACTATTGCGGCGTCCGCGGACAGATCGTCCAATTCAAGGGGGTGAGGAGAGAAATTAAACCCAAGGTAAGGTATTTACTCTTTAGTGGTGGCTCTGAAAAGAACCTTTTTTAATTTCTTTTTGCTTTTATCTTGTTTTTTTTCCTTACAGGCTTACAGGGACCTCTTCAGCGCATTCTTTGCATTATGAAGGAAAATTGCATTTCCGATATTTGACAAGTACAATCCATCCGCAGTAATATATTCATACCCTTAGAATTGATGTTATCATTCTCAAAAGATGACATCCCAACACTGCACAAAAAAGAAGATATGCCTTTGTTCACCAGACCCCTTCCTGCATCTTGTTGAGGGCAGAAGACTTTGGGGCAGATCTATAGTGCTCTAGGTGGTATGTGAGAAAATATCACATTTGCACATGGAAAAAGCTACATTAGTGCCTTTTGCAATTCTTTCTCTGCACTCTGCAAAGTTACTGCACCAATGGATCCTCCACAATGCACCACAAGGACATCTGGAGTGTTAAAAACAGCCAAAGTGCAAGCACACCTTTCAAATTTAGGCCATGCACACCACACCACAAAGCCTCTTCCCCCTAACATCCAAGGTTGGCAGGAATTCCAATTATCTCTGCATACCTCTGCAGATTAGTCATGAAACAAACTCCCACCATCCACACACTGAGTCTCTCCATCTCTCCAACCACAGCCATCTTCACTAGACACAGCAATGAAAAAAACAATTACCCTCTCTTCCTATAAAGCACAATCAGAACACCTGATCGGCTAGTCCCCACAGTCCCCTTTCCATGCCAGCCATCCTGAAAAGACCTGGATGTGGTACGCCCTGTATTCAGAATAGCGCACTGTTCACGGACCCTATAACACAGGACACCCCTTCTTCCCTTTCCACTTTAATATTTGCAGCACTTCTTCATTGGCTACTGTCAAGCAGTCACACACCCATCCACCAATCACATCCATCCAAAAACTCTACATCCATCTCATCTCAGTTCAACACTTCAGATGTACTGTTGAACACTCGGAGCACAAGTCTCCTGTTATTTCTAACCACCTGCATCAAAAACTACTGTTAAACTCTCCAAATGTCACTTCTGCATCTATCAACACAAGGTACAGATATGCATATATTTTAAAAATTATATTTCCAGCTCTTTTATAAATGCATGTCAACAGGGTTCCTACCACTTACCCTGCATTAACCTACTCAATAATCATACTATCATTTGTCCCATCTCCTCATATCAAATGGCACTCACTTAGAATGCTGTGTAGTTGCAAACTTTTCTTTTAATGAAGATTTTCATAAAACCTTCAAAACACACATTTGCAATTTCAGCAGCACTCTATGTGTCTTTTTTGTGAAACAAAAGAAAACCACAATTTGAAACATGTCCACAGCATGTTTAAGTGCCAGATCCTGTGTGAAACTTCATTATATTACCAACACATGCATGCTTGCCCATATCACCCATTCTAATGTACAAACTATTATTTTCTTCTTTCATTCTTCACTTTTAAAATCACTTCTCCCACTAACAAAGCTGCACTAAAACTCCCACAATGCACACTCAAAACAAAAACTGCATTTATGTTACTAAAGTATGGCATGTACATGGAATGAAAAATGACAAAATCCAATGCGTTTAAAACTATTCATTTCAGCACCATTTGAAGCAAAACAAATAAACGCATGTGTACATTTACAACAGTGCCGTGTGTAATTTTTAATAAATAAATGAAACAAAATGGAAACGATTTCTCCAATATATTGCAATAGCACTCAGGTATCAAGCATGCATGTGTGGGAAGGTTTATGAAATTGCACACACTAACATTCTCCTTTCTAATCTGTATATGCTTCTTGGCTTTTTCTCTGCATACTAGGACTTGCAGTGCACCATTTCTAATACAAATAGTGCAACAAAAACTGCCAAACTTTAAAAACTCCAGCCCTGTAGGGCATACTTATCACGGGACCACCGGCTCCATTACCAAAGCTGCCGGTGCTCCCATGTCCCCATTCCCATACAGTGCTATGCAACTGCACACAAATAAGACTAACATTTTCCAACACCTGACTTTCCAGGCCAACATGACTTGTGATGTCCTAGTGACACTGGGAAGCTAGCTGCCAAACAATTATTAGGAATCTGGTGGCAACCCATCTGCAGCAACAGCAGTGTTATAACCATACTTCTGTAATTGCTTGCAATGTTACTAACTCTTCTTTCCAACAACTCCTCCTAAAGTGCAAAATAATGTCTTCTTGTACTACAGTTACTTTGCCATGACCACACATACCCACTAATTTTCTTCTTTCCAAATTGCAGTGAAGAACAGCCTCCTGAAAGACAAAAACCTCTCTCCGAGAAGATAACAACCGGAAGAAAACTACTCTTTGCATCTAACAAAATAAGTGCACTAGTGTAGTATTATTCTTTCTGTTACTCATACAGTGCAGTGTAGCCGTATACTAGCCTACCCATTTCTTTCCAAACCAACAGCATTTACATAACTCTTAATCATTGCACCTCAGCAGGTACACTATTTGTATTCTCATCTGAAGACCAGTATTGTAACACCCACTAGTATTGTGAGAACATCTTAATGTACTTGCCTATTCATGGACAGTAAACTATCTTACGCACTGAACCAAGCCCTTCACACATCTACACACACAGGAACACTCTTACAACTTTCCCAAACAGAACTAACAGCCGATTGCACAATCACACAGCCCTCTGTTTATGCCTGCCCTGATATTCAAATACTCATTCACAATGCACGCAAAAACATTGCACAACTTTCAACCCACATGTTCCTTTTTTCTCCAACAGACAGAACGGAATGCTTACTAAAAAGCAACTCCATTGAAAACAATGAAAAAATAGAGCAGATAAAATTAAAAGCATGCAAAATACTCATCCACCTCTAGCAGAATTTATAGCAAATGTTCAAACAAAACAGCTAATACAGTCAGTCAACAAAACTGAACCAGCTAGCAGTAAAAAAACTATGGGCCCTCTTCCAAAAAGTAAAAATAAAAAGAAATATATTAAGAAGAATAGAACTACTAATAGCGCTTGCACTACATCTACCAATGTTAATGTAGCCACAGTTAAGCATTCAAAAAAACTTAATTTTACAAAAAAAGTTCCACCGTAGAGTACTTCACAATCTTATAAAATCAGCAGAAAAGTCACGCTCAACACTTAAAATGTCACTGCAGAAGACCAATCCTGGAAGCTCTCATGGACAGCACAATGCTCTTGAAAAGAAAATTGTTTATATTAATTTTAACCAGAATGAAACCACTAACAAAATTAATCAGTAAACTTCAAAATGTACTTCTAAACATGTGCAATATCAACATAGATACCTTTGCAAACTTCAGTGCAGGTGAATGGATTCACGCAAGCAACACAGAACCATATTTCAATTAAGAGGCATATAAACAAGAACAGAAAACTCCAATTGCCGTACATAGTAGTGGCCGAGGGTATGAAATGGTAGACAACACCGTTATGGCACAAGAAACCCTCATTGAAAAAATGTCCCCAACAAACTTACAATCAATTCTTCATTCCACTGAACCAATCTGTTAAGTCTACAAATGACCCTGAACATCAATGTGCAACATACAGAAACAATCATTCAAATCTTTACACCAATTCCTCAATCACTATGTGAAAGCAAAAGAGAAAATTACAATAAAAACTTTGCAAACCATGGACTACGCCCAGTGCGCAAGTAAACTGGACTGCAAGGACATTCATTAACCTGCATTTCAGGACCTGCTTGCAAAAGCACTTTCCACCACATCAAAATGTTAGCAGCATACCATTCCACTATACAGAATTTTGTCCAGACACCACTATGTGAAAAGTCCTGCTTCAGAACTGCAACATTTTAATAACATTCTCCTACATGGCACAGTCAAATAACTCCTTCAACAAATAGACCACATTCAAAGTAAATATTTTGGAAGTGAAGATCACTTTCAAAGTCCAGTAACTTCATAGAAGAGCAGTGAAAACCTTACAAATGCCAATCTTCTAATAAACATGTACACAAGAGAAATAGCAAAGTTTAAAAGCACAACTGTTGAAGTACCAAACCAAGTATGTGTGTGTTGTCGTGTGTGTTGTCGCAGCACTAAAACTGTAGATATAACGTACAAAATAGAAAACAATGAGGAATCCCAATGGTTCCAATTAGCTCTCTATCTCATAGCAGAAAACAAATACAAAATGACTAAGCCCTCAATACTTTGCACGTACTGCAATACAAAGCTTGATAATAACCAAATACCCTCACAGGCTAGCACTAATAACCTGGAAATATTCCCACATCCAAAACCTCTACAACAGCTGGATTTTTATGAGAGCATTATAATCCAAACAGTACAAAGAAGTTTATTTGCCATTAGATATTAAAGAAAATGTAGACACTCTAGGAGTGCAACGGCCAAAAGATCAATCTTTGATTATCCTAGTGAATGGTGTACCAACGAAAGACAAATAAATGTGACAACAACAAGTGGACTTAAACAAAGTTGGAGAAGCCCTACTATATCTTAAAGAGAACGATGGGTACTACAAAGAAATAAACACTGAACAAAACCTAAGGGAAACCACCTAAATAATTCAGGATTCCTCTCCAACTGGCCCATTTGAAATTGTAGATCATATTACAGCATCCACTATTTTAGACCAGTATACAATTCACACACTACACTCCAAAGACACCATAGACAATGCACTAGAAACATATCAAATGCGTCAAGTCAAAGGATCTCCAATCAGCATATGGGAAAAAAGTGTAGAAGCACAAGCCTTTCCTCTACTCTTTAAGTCGGAAGATATAATGAAAGATAAACACAAATAACAGCATCAGACTACTGCTCTTTACAAATGTATTCTGAAGACCCCAGATTCAGAAAAAACATTGGATACATATTCCACCTCCTGTTTGAAAGTGAACAAGCAACTCTATGTTACAGAGTTTCACACACATTGAAAACAGGTTCCAAGTTTTTAAACATGTCTGCTACCCAATTGCTTCAAAATATAAATGAAAAAGATGAAGTTTTGCAATCAAGTATCACAAATCTCTTGGCAAACAAGTGTGGTGCAAAAGAGTACCGGTTTCCGACATCATGCTGATGTATGGTGTATGCTAGGGAACCGTGGCCCACCCACATGGTTTGTCATTTTGAGTTGTGCAGGATATGCATGAGAGGACTTGCATGACTTCCTACACATAGAACACCAAAACAAAGAAGGGATAGACATAAAAACACCAGGAGAACTCTGCTCTCTTGACCCTGTAAATGTAGTAAGATACTTTCACCACCGCTTTATTGCCATGCTGCACTTCATCTGTAATAAAACCATTCCTCCCCTCGGAGTGAATACTACACCAAATGCTGCTTTGGCTTCCCTAGTCCAGCTTCAGCAAAAGGACAAGTAAACATCTTCATGTCTTCTGTTAGACACAGATTGAAAGGTAAATCACCTAAAAACACATACTGCATTAAAAGAAATAAATCTTCAAAGTACATCAGTGATTCCCATGCAATCATTGCCCTCTTGTGGAATGCAAACATAGATATACAATATATTGCAGACAATTCCTCTGCTAGTGCGCGATATGTCACAGCCTACCTAACCAAAGGGAGAAAACAGAGCTAAAAACATCTGGGATGACATATCATCTGACAAAACACTGTCCCAAAAATTGTACAGCTTCGGGATAAAAAACGCTCTCCCATAGATAATGTGGATGCTACAAAGCTGCATACCGTTTAACAGGCACAGCCTTATATGGCAAATCTGAACATATAGTCTGGCTAAGCCTTGAGTCCTGCTGCATCCAGAAAAAGAGTACTGAAATCGTACGAAAACATATAAACAATAGCCAAAAATGATCCCAACATTTTGAAAAACAATGTATTAGACACATACTACCCACACAGAAGTAGTGCTTTGGAAAACATGTGCCTATACCACATAGCACAACATTTCTCCTGTTAAATTAGATGAAAAAAGTAGAAAATACACAGTCAAACCTTGTGAAGGCAGCCTCATCAAACTTGCCAAACCCAGCCTAATTAATCATATAAAGTTAGCATTTAAAACTCCTCAACATAGAGAACTTTACTACATGTCCCTACTCCAACCTTTTAAACCATGGAGAAAAGAAGAAGATTTATTAGGCATCCATGACTTATTTGAAGCTGCATTCAATGCAGATGAAAGCAGTATAACAAATGTCAATTTCATGCAATACAAAAACATGTGAGACAATAAACGCCAACAAGAGAAAGAAGTTCAAGCACAACTAAATGAAGACACTCCTGAGGGCAGTCAACCTTCTGTTACAGGAAGCCAAGAACCACTCGGAGAGCCACTCATAGTAAATGAAGCAGAATTAGTCAGGACTGAAGTAGAAAACACCATGTATCAATATGAGCAATCAGAAGAAAACTTGGCACTGCTGAAATCACAACTCAATGATGAGCAGCTTAGCATTTTTCTAGAAGTGACTAAAAAAATTGAACATGGTGGGCAGCATGAAAGTAAAACTTGTAGCTGTCAAAATTATAAACCTGTACTGTAAGTGGTGAAGCTGGTTCAGGAAAAACATTCTTAATAAAAATCATCAGCAAAGTCCTCTAAAAGTTAACAAACAACAAGCTTTCAGCTGTTGTAACAGCCCCCATACATTTAGCTGCCTACAATATAAGAGGTGTTGCTTTACAACGACTACTGCTCCTTCCAGTAGAACAGCAAAACAAATTAGAGTACTACAAACTATCAACAGAAGCTGCTACTGAACTATGCAGAATTCTGCTACAAATGAAAATGATCCTAATAGATGAGGCGAGCATGGTCTCCAACCTAATGGCGGCTTTAATACACCTCAGATTACAAGAAGTCCTTAAAACGGACTCCAAAGAACTCTTTGGAGGAAAATACGCCATTGTTTTTTGGAGATATCCTACATTAACACCAGTGAAAGGTGAACCTATTTTTTAAAACCTTACGACACAAACAATGGCGCAGCACACTTGGCAGCATAGGAACTGCAGAGTCATTCTGAAACTTAACCTTTACGTGGAGCAAGGTTAAGTTAATGGATCAATTGGTACAGTTGTTGGCTTCCCGACATATCAACATAAAAACAGAATTCAGTTTGTCAACATCCACTTTGACAAACTTTCAGAAGTTAAAAGGATAGGACACTCAACAGCACAATTCCTTCTTTTCAAAGATATGTATGTACGCAGAGAACAATTCTCTCTGTCTTTTGCATATGCAGTCACTATTCACAAATTGGAAGGTCTAACCCTAGATCAGGCATTGGCTGACATTGGCAGCACAGTCTTTAAAGAAGGTATGAGTTATGTAGCACTGTTACATCTAAGTACACTCAGAGGACTATTTCTAGTCAATTTCGATGCAAACAAAGTCAAGTCTGACATTCCTCGCATCATAGAGTACAACAGACTATGTGCACTCTACATACCTCATCTCGATATGTACTCAGTTCCTCAAAAAGGTAATCATTTTCTAAGAAAAGTAATTCAAACAGAACTTATAAGAGATCTCCCAACAGTACCACCAAAGAAACTAAAAATAACTGCTAGTCCATCAAGTAGCACAACCACACAACGATCTAGTGCAAACGCAAGGACACATTCAACAGCAGAAACAAAGAGAAATATGTCTTCTAAAAAAACAAGTGGGTGTCCACCAAATGACAGAGAGACAGGACTCCCGGGTCATTTACATTTTCCAACACAACTGGTGTAAATTGCTGTGCAAATGTAGCAATCAATCTTCTGTTCCAATTGCCCCCAATTGTTCAAAACATTTACTTGAATGGCTCAGACCAGTTGTGTTTGCAAATGCTTGTCAGTCATAGAAATGCAACAAATAATACTGACAACACTTATAGTGTCCCAGGAATAAGGCAAGAATTGGACTACTGTGCAGGAATGGTAAGATTTATCATAAACACACAGGAAGATCCACAAGAATTTCTAATTTACTTACTGCAAGTACTAGAAAGCAGAAATGCACCTATAAATGAAATCATCCAGATTCCATACACGTGGAAGCATACATGCACTCTCTGCAACCATGTTGCACAGTAGCAGGTCCCTAATGAACAATGTGTGTACTTATCTATACCTAATTGTGAATCCATTCCATTTCATCAGCTGGTGCAAAATGCAAATCATGGCATATTATGCACTGTTTGCCATTCAGACAATCTTTCCACCTTACACATAAACTCACATTGCCAATATGTACTAGTAATGCGTTTAAGGTACAACGTAGATGTTACCAAAAACAACTGCAAGCTTACTAGCTTCACACACATGCAAGTGTCTTTTGGCAAGCAAACCTTCAGAAAAGTAGGCATAATCTACCACACTGGTGCCACAACCACTGCAGGTCACCATACTGCACACATTTAAAAAAGAGATGTGGTTGGTTTGAATGCAATGCCACTTCTATTACTCTAAAACATAGATTACCAGCAAATCTAACAAATGCCTTCTTAATACTTAATATTCCTTAAACCTAAATTTAGTCACTGACCATAAACTATCATAAGTTAGTGCACTTTAGACACCAACAGGTATCTAAGTGCTATGAAATATACCCTTCACAACTGTAAAACTTAAACAGTTAGAATACGCCAACTGGTAGCTGACTACATCCATAGTGCTACAATGCTGTTTGTCAAATGGAAAACAGCTTCAATATGCCAACAGATATACATTTAGTACATTTTTGATAATGCTATATAGATGTTTTCCCCAATTACCCAATGACTATGCAAACAGAAACAACAACTGTGCAGACCACACACAAATGTTGTTTCACCAATAGTAACGGAAATGTAGAGGGTCTACAAAGTGTAGTCACTAACCTGTAAAACTATCAACAGCCATGATACTCCAATACTACTTATAAATAGCAAAATAGCTAGAATACACCAACAGAAATAAAAGTGCTTCAAAAGATACCCTTGAAAACTGTAAACCTATCAACGGTTAGAATAGGCTAACTGCTATATAATTGCATCCATAATACTGCAATGTTACTTTCCAATAGTGAAATAGTAAGAATCCACCATCAGGAATGAAAGTGCTTCAAAACATAACCTTCAAAACTATAAAACTATCAACATAAATTTAATACATACAAATACAAATACAGTTAGAATACACCAACTGGTATCTAACTGCACCCAAAATACTGCAATATTAGTTTCCAATAGTGAACAAATTAAAATCCACCAACAGGAATGAAAGTGCTTCAAAGCATACCCTTCAAAACTGTAAAACTATCAACAGTTAGAATACGCCAATTGTCTCTAACGGCACCCATAATATTGCAATATTAGTTTCCAATAGTAAAATACTTAGAATCCACCAAAAGGAATCAAACTGCTTCAAAACATACTCTTCAAAACTGCAAAACTTTAAACAGTTAGAATACGCCAACTGGTATCTAACTGCAGCCATACCACCAGCACTTTCGAAAAGTAAAACACATATACCATTACATTTCTTCCCACTTTAACACTGCTTGTAACAACAAATACACTTATTTGTGCACCATAAACATTCCTTTAAGTACTGCAAACGTCAAATAAACAGTGTGACACGTAACTTCAAATAAATGTACTTGTTTTTTTTAAATCCTACATGGATTATTTTTCCCACAGACTCAATGACTATGCAACCAAACACAGCAACTGTGAAAAACACTCAGTAATGTTATTTGAACCATAGTACTTGGAATGGCCTATGGCCATGCACCCAAGAATCTGGCCACTGGCCACAACCACCACACCACAACTTGCCCTTAACTTCCCAATTCAAACACCATCTGCAGACATCAAAATAGACCGCCAATCCTATTTTTCACCAATGGCAATATCGCCATATCATCTAGATTCTACTCCCCTACTCTATCAAGCCCTCTTGTAGTCACCAAATAACCTCAAACATGTTTCTCCAACTGCCCACCAAACACTTACAATGGAATCTAGGCACTGGCTGCCCTATTTTTCACCAATGGCAAGATCGCCATATTATCTAGATTCCTCTCTCCTACTCTAACATCCTCATATGATCTATATTCCACTCCCGTACACTAATAAAGCCTGCCTGCAGTCACCAGATAAGCTGGCCGCCTAAGACCCTGTCCGCAGACTACTGCGGTGCCCACAGACTGCCGCACCCCGCACGCTCTTCGTCCACCTAAAGAAATAGCCTCAATTCATCTTTCTTTCACTTCCCCACCCATCCCAGCCCCTCTTTCCAACACCAAATGATCCCAAATAGGTTTTCCAGCCCTGTTCCCCACCGCGCTATCTACGGACAGCTGTGGCTGTTCACGGATAGAACATGGCAGGTGTTTAGGAAAAATATGACGCACATTACGCTTTTCACTAACCAATCAGTGGGCACACTGGGTGTCAGTGGACATCACGCAGCTCTCCAGACCAATTGGAGTCCTGTCCATGGAGCAAACATGGAAGTGGGTCCGCAGACCGGACCCAGATATCACTACTTTTTTAACCTACATTTCGCCTGTTTTAAAGAAAACTACTACACAGATTTACACCAAATTTACAAAATCACGCTTTCGGGACCAAGCCGCTGCTCGTGCCACAAATCTGGTGAATATCCATGCAGAGGTTTGGGCTGTAGGTTTGAGCCACATTTTTCTCCATTGCGAGACCTCACCAAACTTGGCAGAAAAATTCAGAGCTGGTCACATACTTTTTTTGTTAAGTTTGGTAAGGATTCGTCCAGGGGGAGCAAAGTTATAAGCCACCCAAAAAGTGCTCTTCCTATGAGTTGAGCAAGTTATCCATAACTACAGGGCCGCTACCACAGGCCCTGTAATTCAAAGAGAAAACTTTAGTTGCAAGGACATTAAGGTGAGAACTCAATGCAAAAGAAAAACTGAAATTCAGCTAAAGCCATCTTAACTTCATGCTCCCTGTTGCACAGCCTTTGACCACAATGGTGTGATCACAGATGACATCCCTGATGACATCACTGATTACACCACTGGAGACTTCACTAATTACACCATCGATGACATCACTGGTGATGTCGCAAATTACAACATATGTGACACCACTGATTACATCTGTGATGGCATCAGACACAACATCATTAATGACTTAGCTAATAAAACCTTTGATTAACTAACTAACAATGTAGGTTGTGGCCTTAGCCGTGACCTTTGCCTTGGCTATGGCTAGTGGCTAGTTAGTGTTGTGCAATACGGGTGGCCATGGCGGAAGGCTGTGTCACTGGCAATGGATAATGTGTTAAAATATACAGTGTGCTTGGATGAAGGCTCTGACCACTTAAACACTAGTGTTTAAGAACACTACCAGACCACTAGCCATGGCCTCTGGCTGTGCCACTGTATTTTTAAATCTCTACCTGGTCACTAGCCATGGCCTTTGGCTGTTCCCACTGTCCATTGTACAACACTAACAGACCACCAGTTATGGCCTTCAGCCATGGCCAGTGGGCATAGACTCTGGCCGCGCCCACTGTATTTTTTAAATCACTGCCAGACCACTAGCCATGGCCACTCCAACCATGCCCACTGTATTTTTTAAATCACTAGCCAGTGGGCCAGGCCGTCGGCCATGTCAGCTGTCCATTTTAGAGCACTACCAAACTACTGCCCATGGCTAGAATATGTGTTTATCAGTGTTTTCTTGTGTACCCCTTCAAACAATCACTGATAACCGTTTTTCAAGTGTAAACACACAAATATTATTTCATTGTTTGTTTATTTATTTATTGTGTGCATAAGTAGGGTAATATCCCTCATGACCAGCTGCAAGAATAACATATGCCCAGGTTTGAGAGATTAACCTCAAAATCCACCCTAATGCAACCATTGCTCAAAGACATTCATCAATGACAGACTTATTTTGACATGTTTTGACAGTGGTATTGTTATGTATAAAAGATGGCAGGCTTTGAGAACTCACAATTGTTGTAGGCAATACACAGTGAGATTACATGATTTTCCAAGGATCACACACCTTGGTTAAGCCTGCCACAAGCCCCTTGTTTTATGGCCGGTCTCTTGGTGACTGTTCTGATACATCACATGGCCCCTACTAACTGCATTTAAGCAGCACAGAAATGGGAAAAAAATGACCGGCTGCAAGAATAACATATGCCCAGGTACGTTAAGCACCCATAGCGAAAATCAAAAGCTGGCACCCATGAATATATGCACAGTAAGTGAAATATACAAATGGAAGTTCAGTTACCATCCCCTTAGAAGAAAGTGTGCAAGACAAAATAGCATTGGACCTTTTTAAAAAGTGATGAACACCAGAAAAAGAACCTTGGAGAGGAAATGTTCCAATACATATGCTGGCAAAGTATAAAAGGTGCTCACCTTTTAAACCCAGCAATCTGTTGTGAAATATTCCCTGGTAAAAAAAGTACCAATGCGAAACAAGTGCTTGTGGTCTTGTTGGTAAGCGTCTGCACTGGGAACATGACAACCTGAGTACAATCCTGGTAGACAAATACTTGAGCAAGTTCGCTAACCTAGAAAAAACATGTGTTCCGTCCGCCCTCTAAAAAGAAGTTACGCTCTTAACCCACATGTGTCCTTTACTTGTGCCCTGAAAAGCAGCCACAATCGGGGGGAGAATAACTGCACCAGTGTCCAGGATTACAAACTCTCTTGCCACATCGTTGGCCAATACTCATGACTTACTTGCCCTCTCATCATTTGCCCTCCTCACCCCCATGTCTAGCTTTCAACAATACTCTGCTTTATAAGGATAACTTGAAAATGACACATACCATAGTGTCACTCAAATACATAAATCCTTATAGAACAATGTTAGGCAAAAACTGTAGAATTGTGGCATTATTCCCCCCTCATCCTGACTGGGAGAATACAAATACCAAAATGCAATTCAGCAAAAGGCAAACAAATGATCTCTGAGAGCAAAACTTTCAAGGGCTGACAGTAGCATGGTTTAAAAAAATGTATGCGGATGCCGT
The DNA here is from genome assembly GCF_040938575.1 of Ambystoma mexicanum. Classification (NCBI taxonomy): domain Eukaryota; kingdom Metazoa; phylum Chordata; class Amphibia; order Caudata; family Ambystomatidae; genus Ambystoma; species Ambystoma mexicanum. The sequence goes on along the minus strand of NC_090924.1, from coordinate 170,000,206 downwards.
GTGTTATGATATATTTAAATCTTAGAAAACACACAGCATTCGGGACTGGGGACTGTCTCCCATCCATGCAGTTACTGGGACCACTCTGCTTCGATTAAAAGCCAGGAAGGATCCAGTGCCCTTAGGCCATATATTTCTAAGTGGTCACGTAAGTTTCACTTGGTGCCCTCTAACCACCCCACACCTATAGCCTGAATGGCATTTGCATGTTTTTTGACCTGCAAACAGATGTTTTCCTCCCTTTCATTTCCCCATATCCTCGGCTATATCCTCGAATATCTCTTGAATCGAGAGAAAAACAAGATGGCAGGTTTTTCATTTCTGAAGACCATGATCCTGCAATGCGGCATGGGAGATATAACAAACAGTTTTTGGGAAGGGGGCACCCTCTTCTCCGTGAAATATTTGAAATAGCTACTGCACGGTATAACCCCAAACCATGCATGGATCGCAAGTCAACACTTTGTGCCCAAGTTGTTTCAGACCTTGTCCAAATCCATCCAGCGCTTTGGCAAAAATTGACCTTATTTCTCTATGGTAAAATTAAAGGGGAAAGGCCGGACTTTTCAAAATAATGTTCTTATTTTTTAAGGTATGTTTACAAAACTTTGCTATCAGAGGAGTGGGGGGGGCATGAGTCCCTATTCATTTTTGAAATGTCGGTCAAATCTGTTACTCGAATCAAAAGTTATTAACAATCGAATTTTGAGGGGTTCCTATGGGAGTCCGACTCACCTTAACTAAAGGGCGGCTCTCATCGCCCTACGTTATATATATATATATATATATATATATATATATATATATATATATATATATATATATATATATATATATATATATATATATATATATTATACAGATCAACAGGCTAGACAAGCAGAGGCGAGATACATAATAGACTATGACACCAATACCCCCAACGGTCATAACAAATATGAAGTATTGTATTTATTTGTGGGGTAATGCATTAGATGCTATAGGTTATATTTGCACCTTATCATATATGGCAGCTTAAAGAAGGGCTGGTTTGTATAGTACTGCCCATGCAGTTTTAATTGATTGCAATTTGCACTTTTCACTCAGCACTTTAGTGGAGTAGTTTGAAGTTGCATTAATGAATGACATGCCAGACTTAGATTTGCCAGACGAATGCAATGTGCATTTTGCACTATGTACTTTATTGGGGAAGCTTTGAGTTGAATCAGGGATTATATGCCAAGCTATTATCTGTCATATAATGCAGTCTAAAAACTGCTGGTTAGTATACCTTTGACCATACAGGCCCAAAGGAATGCAATTTGCTTACTGCTCCCTGTACTTTATTAGGGAAGATAGGAGAAGGAAGTATGACATATTTTGACTATGGAGGTCGATTTGAATATGACTTGAACTTTGCATAATGCAATTTAAGAGGACGGTTCCAAGAGGCATTTGAACTTTGCATAATGCACCTTATGAGAGAGGGTGTGAGAGGGATTTACATGGGAAATTAATGCAATTTGCATTTTAGAGGTCGTCAGGCCGGGCATTTGGAAACTCTGTACCCGTTACAATGCACTTTACTGAGTGAAAAATTAGACATCTCAGAAACTAAATGCACTTTATATTGTATATCAATTTGTTAATGTAGTCCATTGAGATTGAAGATAATTATAATCTGTGAGAGATATTCTCCCACCTACTCACTCAGGATCTTCCATTCAAGTGGCATGGGAAGGGACATTGCTTTTGGATGTCAACCCTGGGGGTGGACAAGTGAGAGTGGATCACCTGAGTGGAGGGTCACGGGGATTAGGAGGAGAGTACCCAAGTGCAAGACACGTTTTCCCCCCTTTCCCATTTATACACCAAACCCACTCTCCCCACGGCCCTAATGGGGTATTTTCAATCACACTCCACCTCCCCCTCCCCATTTCCAACAGGTACTGGGACAAGGAAATGGTGACTGAGAATAGGGAAGATTACCCATAGCAACAACACAGGGAAACAAAGTGAGGCCTATCATCCAACACCTTTGAATTGTCCCACTAATAGAGTCAGGACAGGTCAGGAACTTTTCTCCAACTGTGCACACCTGACTCCAATTGACTCTCACCTCCAGTATACAAAATGTGATTCTGGCAGGATCATTGCGCAAGTTCTGGTTGCTGTATCGAACCGGGAAGCCAAGGAGCAGAAGGCTGCAAGGAGAGGAGCCCAGAAGGACCGATGCAGTGTGGGATGCTGAGACAATGGCTCGGTATGTGTGAAGGTCTGCAGCGTGGCGAGGGAGCTTTGTCTCCAGGGAGCCAGAGTGGATTGGAAGGCTGTCTATTGGCCTTTTTTAGGCCAATGCTTGTTCCCCTTGACTTCTGCGGGTCCCAGGGGTATCTGAGGGGAGGTGTGAGACCCTGACCTTGACACAAACCCATTTGAACGGATTCGACCTCCTTGCTGGCGCCACGCTACTGTTAATGAGTTTTGGGATGCAGAGAGAAACTCAGTAGCGTATGGGTGGCCGGAGCAGGAGAAGGAGCGCTGTGAACCAAAGAGCATGATGAGCGAAAGTGGGAAGAAAGCAAAGCAAAGCAAAAAAAGTTTAAGGCAAAGCAAAGCAGGCGAAAGCTGGAAAGCGGCAAGGGAAAGAAAGCGAAATGTCAGAAAAGGTGTGCTAGAGGAGCAGCTAAGAGGGGGTGCGAGTGACCTGAAAATAAGGAGAGGGGCACAAGCGACCTGAAACAGAGAGACAGCGAAGAGAAAGAGACTGTGAAAGTAACCCGAGCATGAGAAAAGGATGCAAGCGACCCACAGGAAACATGGAGGGTGCAAGAGAACACAGTGAGAAAAAAAGAGGGTGCAAGAGAGCACAGTTAAAAGTAAAGAGAAGTGTGCAAGAGGCACTGAAAGGTGTAAATAAGGTGCAAGTGTGCACAACAGGAAAAGAAGGTGCAAGTGTGCATGACAGGAAAAGAAGGTGTGCGGGGTGGATAACAAAGTAAAGAAAGGACAGAGTGAAAGAGGCACAGAAGAGGAACAGGTGCCAGAGATTAAGGAGAGGGCTAAGAGGTCAGAGTGGTTGCACCTAGGAGGATCAAAGAACCCGGCGTTCTCGAAAGTTTTGATACTACCCCCATAAAAGAACTGTACAGTGGAAGGTACATCCTGACAAGAGGAACTTTTTCTTTTAGACCTGAGGGGCCTAGGCTGGTGGAAGAAAATCCTAAGAGGCCCACAAGAGGCATTGGTGAACTTCATAAGAAAGGGCCTACACTTTGGGAAGGGAACCCTAAGAGGCCCCATCAGAGACACTTGTGAAATTCGTAAGAAAGGCCTACGCTTGGGGAAGGAAACCCCGGGAGGCTTGAATGGAACTGTGAATCCTTAGTTGAGTTGTAAAGTAAGAAATTGTGAATCTTCTGACCCAGAGGGAAAGGGAACCCTCTTAAGACTACTAACAACATTGTTGAACTTTGTGAAGAGAGGCCTAGACTTGGGAAAATGTGTCTTTTTGTTTGGAACTAGAAGGATTGAAACTTGGGGAAGGGAACCCCAAGAGACGCAGAGACATTGTGAACTCTATTGATTTACTGCCAGAGCCCTATGTGGAAGGTTTCAGGGGCAACCCTTTTAAGTTGAACTATTTTGAGCTGGCCAAACCCTGAGAGAATGAACAGGAACTGTGTCTTCTTGTTTGGAACTTGAAGGATCAAAGCTTGGGGAAGGGAACACCAAGAGACCTACAGACATTGTGAACTCTATTGACTTACTGCAAAAGCCCTATGTGGAAGGTTCCAAAGACAACCCTTTTGAGTTGAACTACTTTGAACTGACAGAACTACACCTATTGGTAGGACTACCTGAAACCAGCTGTGGTTTGTACACAGACGAACTTTGGTTTTGGACTTATGGACATCGACGGCCCTTAAAAGCATCAGTTGAAGGAACAATCCCCTTAGAATTAGGGCCAGGTAGGCATTACACCAACCCTACAAAGTTTGATAATAAAGGTTGTTAAACTGTTACTTTTGAGTCTGTGTCTCCCTTAATACCATGCTTGTCTCACAAATCCTAATAGCTGTATTACTTGGCATCATGACACTATGCACTTTGTGTGGAAGGCTGAGAAACAATATGCATTATGCATTTTATGTAAAAGTTGAAATGACTTTTGAAACATAACACCCAACAGCTGAATTATTTGGCATCATGGCACTATGCACTTTATGTTTAAGGTTGAGACAAAACATGCATTATGCACTTTATGTACAAGCTGAAGAGACTCTCTAATTCATGCTAACAATTGGTGGATGGCATTTTTACAACATGTACTCGATACAAGAGACTTAGCAGAAATTCACTGTATTACAAACTGAATGCAACCCGATATATGTGGCTTCTGGAGGTTCAAATGTATATAATGTCTACACTGTTAGTTTGCCGTGGCTATGCTTGCAGGCAATGAGGATCATGCGCACTAAGCGCACAAAACAGATTGAGAAAAAACAAAGATGAACATGTATGTTTATATATACATATATGTGTAATAACTAGGGTTATCTGAAATCAGTGCAAGGAATTCCTATATAAGGAAATTGTGAGTAACGAGTGCAACACAGTAAATTATCCGGTACAAGTACAAGATGAATTTCCAATATTCAAGGCACACTGAAGACTGAAAAGAGGGTCAGATATGTGTACAACGACAGACAAGGGCCCAAATAGTTTGCAGAGATGCGTGATTAACATCAATCCTATAATATTGCATTGTCAAAAATAGCAGGTTTGATGTTCTAGGATGGTGCCATGTATGTACTATATTGGAATAGGAAAGGGACATGGGTCAATGAAACTGAAAAGGGACCAATGTAAATATATGGAAGATCACATCACAGCACTGGTGATACTCTGACGAAACCCAGGATGGGTGAAATGCGTTAGTGTGTCATGTATGTTGTTCTTTTGTCCACTTGGAGCCTAATATAGATGAATCCTGGATTATACATCATGGACCCGAGCAAACTTCTTGATTGTAGTGAGTGCCGCTGATTTTTCGCAGTGTGTGGAGTCCCACTGTAATTGTGCATGTATTTTACAGAGCCTGGAGTAGTGACCCTGTAGTTATTGTTAAGTTGCTCAACTCCTAGAAAGAACACTTTTTGGCCGGCTGATAACTTTCCCCCAAATGGACGAATCCTCACCAAGAATTTGGCACTCTCGGAATGATCCTACAAAGTTTGGTGTAGTTTTCTCAAGCGGGAGCAAAGTTATAGGACAAATAGCCACAATGGAAAGAAATGTTTTCTTGCGCCTACAACCCAAACCGCTGGATGCATTTTAAGTAAAATTGCGTCAGGAGCGGAAGCTTGGTCGCGAAAGCGTGCTTTTGCAAATTTGGTGTAAAACGGTCCAGTAGTTTAAAAAAATTGCCAAAAAGTAGGTAAAAAATGATTCATCTCTGGGTCCTGTCTGCACATTCATTTCCTGATTCGGAGTCCGCTGACACCTCTGGACTTATCAGAAAGTGGCTCAATGTCCACAGACACCAAAAATGCATGCTGACTGGATGTTGAAAAACGTTTTAAACAGTTGTTATGTTGGATCCGCAGACATTGCCCCTGACCATGGACAGCGCGGTGAGAAAAGGGTGTGGACAATGCATTTGGAGTGATTTTGTGGCCAAAAGAGAGCCTGGATAGAGTGGGAGAGTGGACAAAAATTGATAGGGAGCTGTTTTTATAGATTAATAAAAGCGTTGCAGGTGCCACCGTGTCTGTGGACTCCGTGAGAGTCTGCGGACCTGCACGTGCCATCCAGGTCTGTTGAGGATATCAGGCATGGAAAAATGACATTGGGGGACTAGCCAATCAGGTTTTGTGGATTTGGAGGAGGAGTTGAAGTGTACAGGAGTATAGGGTAGGAAGTGTTCTCTTTGTTGTGCGTAGTAAAGATGACTATTTTATTAATAAGCAGAGTGTGTGAATGGTTGGAGATTCTTGGAAACATTCATTAAAGGTTTATACTGAATCTTGTGGCATCTCTTCTACTATTGGATTGGAAAAGTGGAATTTTTGTGGTATGCAGATTGTGGCTTATAGCGAGTAACTTTATTACCATTCTGTGAAAATATGGGTCACTGTAAATGTCCAGATATTATTATTGTGGAGGCAACCGTGTGTGCTATGTGACTTTCCGAATCTTTGCAGTTTGCTATGACGGATATGTTCATAAGCCTAATCAAACTGTTTCCAGCTGCGAAGATAATTTTTTTTCTGAAATCAATCAATGACACAAATGGAGACAACCAAACATTTTTTTGTTCCCAAATGGAAGAAGTTAAAAAGCATGTCAATAAAGGTGTATGTGCTTTTTTATAGGCTTTATAAATGGCATCTTTTGGCAACGAAAATATCAAGTTGGATAACGTAAATATTTTTCGAGGAGATGCATTTGACTGATGTTTTGAATATCCAAAATGCACTGAAACCATTTTTTTGAACTCTTCAAAAACAGAAAAAAAATTAGAAGCAGTTTTGTGAAAGTTACAAAAATAATTAAGTACAGTAGGACATTTTCTTAGTTCAGTATATAAAACACTCCCAAACATTTTCAAAAAAGGTTCTTTAAGAGCTACCATTTTTTAACGAAAAACAAGTTCAGCTAATTGATTGTAATTCCCCGACCCACGCCTGGAATTTTCCAGATGTCCACAGACTTTTGTACTGTGCACGGACTATGCAGATTGCAAAAGGTCCTGTGATTTTTATTTTTAGTTTGAATTTTTAAATGTGAAAGGTGGGTCTTAAAGGAACGTGTTTTTTTGTCTTTCTAGTTTTTTGGATTGTTTGGGGATTTTGTTTTTTTGTAGAAGAGACTAGGAGGTAAGGTGGGGGAAGGAAGGCAAGGAAGGGCACCATTCACAGATACAGAGGGGTAGGTGGACAGGGAAAGATGTTGGGCGTGCCTTAAATATAATATCAGTGTCACTGTTTCTCGTGCACCTTGACCGCGGCCTCAAAAGCACTCTCAAACTGCTTCCCCTGCAGAGCGCTGTGTCGCAGTACAAGCAGAGTATTGTGACCTTCGAAAGGTAAGGGTCAACAGTGTTCTTTATGGCAGCCGGTGAGATCCTCTGCCCCACAGAAGTAGCCTGTCTGGTGGCAGGAGCGGTTGAGGAAAGTGGGGTAGAGAAAGCAAACCTACTTCTCTGTGAGAAATTAACATCCTTTCTCAGAGTACCCAGGTTGTTGGAGCGAATGTGGCATTGCTTGGAGGTGGTCCCAAATGATTACTGCCTAGGTTGCCTGTGACTGAGAACGACACTGCACTCAATGCATTGAACCTTGGCAGCCTGAACTTTTGGTACATTCCTAATGGTTTTAAAGAACCACCACACCCAGGGCTGTGTCTGGGTGCTGGAGTTAGGAACTTCCTCTACCTCATATTCCTGCTCCTCGTCATACTCCTCCCCTTCATTGCTTCTGTTCCCCTGCCCATGCCCTCCACATGGTGATAGTGGTGGCGGCCCCTGGGAAGGTGGGATGGCCATGACAGATGCCATTCTTAAACCACTGGAAGTCTCCTGGAAGTAGCTGTCAAACAATGCTCTCTCCTGTTGTGCTGTATTGAGAATGACTAAAAGTAATGGGTGGGTCTTTTCAGAGGAACTGTCCACGGACAACCATGTCGAAAATAGGCCTTTTACAGTTGTAAAAAGTTGATAGATCAACAAAGAATGGGTCTAGGAGCTGTGGAAGGGTACACTTTCAACTTGAAACACCCTAGATTGGCTGAAAATGCAGTTTCAAACTGTCTGCAGTTATGGACACTGTCTGCGGAAATGCGCTCCTGCCGCACGGGAGCGCTCACATGGTGATATCCGAGGGTGTACGCGGTGGCAGGTGTCCATGAACCTCATCAAGCGGGAAACGCAGGGCCCATGCGCATGGATGTCCGCAAAAGGGCATGTTGTCCATAAAGTAATTAAAAGTGCGTAATGCGAAACCGAACATGCACTGACAGGGCATTAGGTCCGTGGATGCACCCTTACGTAAATAGACCCTCCAAACAGTTGTGATGTCCGCGGACTCTTAATTAGGGTTTTAAAGAAAAAAATAAGAATGTATTACACAATAATATGGAAGATATTTATAGTAGAAAAAATAAATGTATTTATGGAAGGGATTCGGTATTAGAATGGCAAACATAAATGGGAGGGTTTGGAATTTCAATAAAGTCATCATCTTGGGTGGGAGGGATAGAAGTTTCAACAACATGTCTTTGATTTGTGTTTTGGGAATGTAATTGCGATGATAGCTGGGGGAAAGGAGACAGGTACAAGTGACAGGTACAAGTGGGAGAGTGATAATGAACATTTCTAATAACATGATTTTTAAGATTATTTAAACTTTCTTTAAAGTCATAGCTAAATTCATCCAATTTTGATAATTATTTAATTCTGTACAGTTGAGGTTTGGGATTGTATTTTGGATTGTTGGGATTCTGCATACTTAATCTGTGGTGTAGTTTCTTCATGTAAACGATGTACTGTAAGAAAAGAAGAAATTATTATTTCATTGAGCTCTCCGTAAATTACATTATTTGTTTACATGAAAAGATGTATTGTTAACCATTAGAGATTTCATCTTCACTCATTTCTTCTTTGGGAGAGTTTTCTTCCAGCCACTGAAGTGTGTTTGCCATTTCTGTCAAAATAAGAAATGGTAATATTTGCTTATGAGAAATGTTTATATGATGAATGGTAATAATATCATTGGTTAAGTTTTTCAATTTATAGAAAAAGTACTTTTTGGACAGCTTTTAATTGTTTGAAAAAGTGAGGTGCGTCATAATTTTAGAAACGGTAACCATATTGGATGGGTGGATCACAGTCTTTGTCTGTTGACAGCGTTGTGAGGAAAAGAAGACTGGAAAATATATTTGGGGTATTTTGTTGATGAAAGAGGGCTTGGAAAGGGTGGGGGACTGGCAAAAGTATAGAGGTATTTTTATAGGTAAAAATAAAATGGGCAGGTGCTGCCATGTGCGTCATTATCTTTCTGTCCACAGATGTTATTGGGATTGGGGAGTGGGAGGTGGTTGGGTCTGGGTGAGTCTTGTTATTTGAAGGTGTATTGTACATACTTGTTATATGGTTTAATTCTTTTGTGGTGGTTGTGGCCAGTGGCCAGAGGCCAGATTCTTGGGGGCATGGCTGGATTTCTCTTTTGCAGGAGAGGCCAGGAACCAAAGTGGGGGAGAGAAATGAGTGAAGGGGCACCAACCACAGATACAGAGGGGCCGGTGGACAGAGGAAGATGTTGGGCGTGCTTTAAATCTAAGGCAGGGGTCAGTGTTTCTCATGCTCAAGTTGAAGTTCAAAACCCTTTGCATTGTCCACAAGGCTTTCTGGGGCCTGGGATCTACCTACCTCCAACAATGCCTACCTAAATACTGTCCTTCCAGAACCCTTCACTCATCTACCTCCGACCTTTTGCGAATGACCCGATTCTCCAAGCAGGGATTTGGAGGGAGATCTTTATCCTCAGCAGGGGCCTCCCACTGGAATAGCCTCCTTGCCGCCCTCTGTATTGAGCCTGATCCCCTTTAGTTCTGGAAACTCCTTAAGACTTTGCTCTTCCTTCTCTCTCCCTCTACCCTGATAACCTCTCTCTCCCCTCTATCCCTCTCTCCCCCCTTTCCACACAGCTTGCTGACTGGCCCCCAGGTGTACCACAGAGTCTTACAGGTCCCTGGCACCCGCCCCAGTCCTCTCGTACTGCCTCCGGTGCCTGCACATGCCTCACCACTACTGCACTTTGTCATTAACCCATGAGAGTGGCATCTCTCAGCACTTACCCCAGTTTCTGACTTACTGGGCGCACTTGGAGACCCCCCCTGCACTTGTCCTCCCCATCTACCCTCCCCTCTCCTGTACCGTCTGTGCACTTGCATGATCTGAATGTACCATGCCTTGAAGATCATCTATCTATCTTCCCTGTTCTCCCCTCCTTGCATGGTGGTGCCTCAATGCACTTGGAAAAACTGCAGAATCGTTGCCAGACCTATTTTCTGTTATGTACACTGTTAATTGTACCATATGCACTTACTCTGCCTGTGCAGGCCTGTATCATTCAGTAATTCAAGGGCTCTGAATGACTGTTGTTTCTTCCCCCGTTCCCTCTCTCCATGACCGCTTTAAAACACTTGCCTTGTGTATAGGCACTTTACAAATAAACATTACCATACCATATCATACCATGGTATTTGATCACAGTCTCGAAAGTACTTCAAAACTGCTCCCCGCTGCACAGTGGTGTGTTGCAGTATATACAGAATACTGTTGTCGTGGAAAGCTATGGTTGCTTTAAGGTGAGAACTTAACACAATGAAACCCCTGAAAGTCAGCTAAAGCCACCTTAACTTTGCACCTCCTATTGCGCAGCCTATGACCAAAATGATGACCTCAAGATCACATCACTGATGACATCACTAGTTACATGTTGTGGAACACTGATACCATCACAAATTACATCACTGATGACATCACTGGTTGCAACAGTAATTACATTGTATATAACAGATTACATTAATAATGGCAATAGACATAAAATGATTAATAAGCTCATAAAAACTTTGATTTTCTTATTAACAATTTAGACCATGGACTTGGCCGTGACGAAGGCTGCGGTCCCTGGCCATCACCAAACACCATAGCTAGTGGTCAGTTAGTATTGCAAAATACTAATGTGCATGGTATAGGAAGCCATGCCTAGTGGCCCATCATTGTGCTATGTTGAAAGCTGTAGTCATTGGCCATAGCTAAAGGCCATGGTTAGTGCCCATTAATATGTTGGACTATACAGTCCGCACGGCCAAAGGCTGTGGCCACTGGCTAGCATTGTGTTGAAGACCATGGCTAGTTAGTATATGTAATATACAGTAGGCATGGCCGAAGGCTAGAGATAGGGGCTGGTTAGTGTTGAATAATACACAGTGGGAACGTCCAAAGTCCATTGCATATGGCATGTTAGTATTTTAAAATATACAGTGGACATGGCCAACAGATGTACAAACTGCTCATCGTCAAAGGCCATGGCTAGTGAGGCCCGTTTTTATATTAGAATATATAGTGGGCACAGCCAAAGATTGTGGCATTGGCCAGTATTGTGCTAAAGCCCATGGCTGGTGGCTGATAAGTGTATATAATATACATTGGATACACCTGAAAGCAGAAGCCATTGGTGAAGGCCAAAGACTATGGTTGGTGGCATGTAATGTTTTAAAATATACAGTGCACATGGTTGACGACTGTGGCCAGTGTCCATGACTGAAGGCCATGATTAGTGCCCATTAATTGGTTAAAATATATTTGGCCATGCACACTGACCATGGCTGAAGGCCATCCTTATTGCTAGTTACTGTTGTAATCTAATTAGTGATGTAATCAGTGATGTGATCTGTGATGACATCATTGTGGTCATAGGCTGCAAAACAGGAGGCGTGACGTTTTGGCGACTAACCCCAACTGAGACAAATAAAATTGCACTCATCAATGCCTCCAAGATTTACAAAAATGAAATAAAGAAAGCAAAAAGACAGAACTTCAACAACAGAATACTGCAGGTCAAATCTGGAACGAAAGAACTATTCCTTATACTAAAGGAACTAGAAAACCCCATTCCTGTCCAGGATAACTGTGACAAAAATAAAATATGGTGCTCGAACATCCAAAAAGCACTAAATGACAAAATTGCCACACTCCAAACAAAAATTGAGATAAAGAAACAGAATATTCCACCCTCAACCAACCTAAGAGGCAAACCACCAACCAGCACTAAACCAGACCATAAATTTAACTTCTCGAAAGTAACTATACTTGAAACCGAAAAGATAATACTTTCACTCAAGCCATCCAATTGCCGAGGCGACCTATGCCCAGCCCAACTAATAAAAGACGCGGCCAGAGACCTCTCCCCATTCATTTCTAAGCTTATTAATGCCTCCTTTGCTTCAGGCACTATACCAGATAACCTCAAGCAATCTTGGGTCCTCCCCCTCCTAAAAAAACAATCATTGGACCCATCCATCCCGACTAACTACAGGCCTATCACAACGGTACCCTTCCTATTAAAAATCCTAGACAGGGTAGCCTACCTGCAGATCCAAAAACATCTGGAGCTGCACCACCTTCTAGGCACAAGACAATCAGGTTTCAGACCTCAGCATGGAACTGAAACCGCGCTCATCGATCTTAAAACTCAGGTCGATGAGCTGAGAGACTCCGGAAAGATGGCCCTACTCCTCTTACTGGACCTCTCTGCAGCCTTCGACCTGGTGGATCATGATGTGCTTTGCACCCACCTAGAAACAGCTGCCCACTTCTCCACACATGCCATCGCATGGATCAAATCATTCCTAACCGGTAGAACTATGAGAGTCTTCTCTACTTCTGCTGCTGCTGACCCTGTATCCATCACATGTGGAGTCCCACAAGGTTCTTGTGTCTCCCCCACTATGTACAACATCTTCACGAAGCCCTTGTTCGATGATCTAGATAATCTGGATGTCACCTACACTAACTATGCGGATGACACTCAGATTCTCATACCACTCTCAGGGGATTATGAACAAGATTTGGCCTTGGTGAATAAGATTTATCTCATCATTCAGGCATGGATGGCCACCCACGGGCTATGCCTGAATGATGACAAAACGGAACTCATCATACTGGGGAACACACAAAACATCAAAAGATTAAAAGAAGAATACTCCTCCTTCGTCATAGACGGTAACACTATCAAGGTAGCAAAAGAGGTAAAAACATTAGGGTTTTACCTTGATTCCCACCTCTCCCTAACCAAACAGGTGAGCGCAATGGCATCCAGCACCGCATATACCTGCAAGCTGATTAGAGCCGCAAAACCATACCTATCCACTGCCAACTGTCTAACCCTTGCTCGAGCATTAGTGCTGTCGAAATTGGACTACTGCAACGCACTCTATATAGGGGCCAATAAACATACGCTGCAAAAGATTCAAACACTACAGAACAATGCTCTTAGAGCTGCCTTAGGAATTCCAAGAAGGGAGCATATTTCAAAGGCTAGAAGACAATCCAACTGGCTCTCCACAGCGGACAAAATCAAACTCAAGACAGCTTCTCTAACTTTCAAAAGTATCAACCATCTAGCACCCAAATACCTAGCTGTTAGATTCAACAGAAAAATCTCCACTAGACCCACCAGAGAAGCATACTCCAACCAGTTAGTGATACCCCCATTTAAACTAAGTACGGCCGGAGGAAACAGCTTCCCGGTCAAAGCTGCCCAGCTTTGGAACTCCCTCCCGTCCGGCTTGAGATCTCCCCAATCCTACGCTCTCTTCAGATCTAACTGTATCAATTGGATCAAAGAAAATGACCGATAGTCCTGCCCTACACCAACATAACCACTGTTCTACAGACGTACTATGTACATAATTATATACTCTCTATCTTCCTACTGCATATTTCCTGTATATATTATGTTATATGTATATATTATGCACAATGTATATTCTCCTTACTGTCCTGCATTATGTAATTTCTACCATGTATAACCACTACTTGTAAACATGCGTAACCTGTAAAGTTTAAAGTATCCTTGAACAACGCGCCCGGTTACCTTCGGGTCTGGCGCGCGCTATAAATAATAAACAAACAAACAAACAAACAAACGTTAAAGTTGCTTTAGCTGAATTTCAGGGGTTTTGTTGCGTTAAGTTCTCACATTAACGCCCCTGCAACTAAACTTTTTTCCCTGATTTTCAAAAGGTTTTGTTACAATGTATTACTCACCTCAACTTCCCAGCAACTAAAGTTGTTTCCTTGAATTTCAAGAGTTTTGTTATTCCATGCATAATTGACATTAACAATGCAGACAATTGGGCTAATGAAAACGATGTATCATGTGTAGAAAGTAAAATAAAAAGAAATTATGCAACAACATTCCTCCCAACAAACATGTTGTTAAAAAAACTTTGTTTGCATATGTACTTAACTTTTTAAAGAGTTTACCTTTATATGTAATGTTGATGAATAGAAAGTTATTAAAGTGTTACAGTAACTGTGTTAAAAGACTACACTCAATATATATATCTTAAAATACATCTTTACAAGACTACTGCCCCTATATATGTGTAAATATGTTTGTTTAAATCGGTTTTATAGCCGTGGCTTTTAAAATGCATGCACAGCTAAATGCAGCAACGGCGGGGGGTGGGAGGTTTTACCCGCAGCTCCCACATGCGATAACCGCGTATATAATAAAATACATAGGGTGATGTGTGCATTTTTCACACAGACTGCATTGAAAGGTTCAAGTAAAGGTCTTTGATCCATATTTACAGTATGTGTTTTTATTGTCTATTTTTATAACGGAAAAGTTGGACCTGAAAAGGACCGTTTTGGAGATAAGGAAACAAGAGGTAGGAACTGCAAAGGGAAAAATACTAGGATTCATACATATAACTAATGGACACTTAAAAATATACCTAGCGTTGGCAATTGACCGTATGTTATGAAAGAACCTTGCCCAAAGTGTCTATGGTGCCACTTCCCACCATGATCAAGCTGTAACAGGTTTTGCACATCACGACAAAGTTATAAAGATCATGTGCAGGCAGGATGGACCGAGGGTGGGTGTTAGACGGTGGAAAATAGTTAGTAATCGTGTTGGAAGTCTGTGGCTGTGCTGATTTTGCTCCATATGCTTTGACCTTATGTTTCACATGAGCCTTCCTATAGGATTCATCCACTACATCCCAATGAACACAGACAAGATGTTGAATTAACGTTGATGTCTTCAAACTTTGGCTTGTGGTGTGAATGTCCCCTTCGCAATACCTTACCGCAGAAATTACATATGACCTCCTCGATCTCCTTTTTGCTGTGTTGGTCCTTTACACAGAAATATTGCCAACTGTCAGCAATTTCTTTTGTTGACATTGTTTCTGCTTATGCGGCGGTAAAGCTGATGCCAACCACACCACCTCATCATCACTGCTGGTCGTGGCCATGTTGAAATGCAGAACCCGTGGAGGAAAAATAAAAACTTTAATAATACACAACACAAAAAGGATTCTGCCACTTAATATAAAAAACCTTTAAAAAACATAGGTAAAATAACAAAAACTGACAAACTACAAAGTACAAAGCACAAGATAAGGGACAAAGGTATAGGAAGAAGAAAGGTAAAAAAGGAATGGAAACATTAAGGTACTGCTTTTAAAAGCAATAACAGAAAACTGAAAAAAGGGTGTTTGGGAGAGAGGTGTAACTGTGTTTACGCGATTTAGTGAACCAGAATGTGTTTTCCATATGCTTGAGTACGCCCAAGCACAATTACGTGTTTGCGCCTAAATTATTGACCGATCACTTCACCCAATGAGGAGTCAAGCATGCATGTGGGAGTAGCCGCATCAATGGAAGGCTCAATGACTTTGAAAGTTATGTTGACGCGGCTATGCCGCTTTGCACCTGTTTTTAACAGCCAATCACATTATGGGCTGCGGTACCCTTCTAGCCATGTCAACAAGCAAGCCTATGACACACCACGATGTATACACAACTACACCCATGCCATTTGACAAAAAACATGTGTGCGAAATGACCCAATAGGCCATAGCGATCCTTCAACGCGGCTACGAATCATCACGCGTGATGCGTCAGCGAATCATCTCACACACTGTGGCTCCGCGCATAACGTGACTTCTATTCATGTTAACGAACGGTCTAATCACACGTTATGATTTCTTGATGCGGCTTTGCCAATGGCGTTTGACAAAATCTGCACGTGCAAGATGACACAATAGGACGTCAAGCTCCTTTAACACGGCTACACATCTGCGTTCCTCATGCACCAGCCAATCATATCACACGCTGCGGCTCCACACGTACATGTGATAGTTATCCGTATCAACAAACGGTCCAATCAAACATTGCACTGTATTAATGCGACTATGCCAATGCCATATGAGGAAAATAAATAAGTTAATATTGATCATTGGTATCAGTGCTTTTCAGTGAAAGTTTATCTAAGTAACTGCACTTAGGGCAACCAGATGTGGACTCCCTGCTCACTGTGCTCAGTGAGACAAAGCTTCACCTCACTGATGAGGCCCAACAAGGCTGAAACACGTGTATGGGGTTGCTTTTGGTACTCTTGTTCAGAGAGGAATTGCCATAGCATTTCGGTGCTGGACTGCCCATGTGGGCGGGACAAAGACTGATATGTAAATGGATATTTCCCATCTGTGAAAGGTACAGTGAGCAAAAAAGCGTGTGCTGCAAACTCTCATCTCAGAACAGGTTATCATGCCATGTTCTTTCTGGAGAGGAGCGCCTACTACCTTCTTTGAAATGTTTGCAAGGCACTTGGGATTGGTCACCCTGAGTTACCTGGGGGCAACCAGACGTGGACTCCCTGCTCACTGTGCTCAGAGAGACAAAGCTTCACCTTACTGATGAGGCCCAACAAGGCTGAAACATGTGTATGGGGTTGCTTTTGGTACTCTTGCTCAGAGAGGAATTGCCATAGCATTTCGGTGCTGGACTGCCCATGTGGGCGGGACAAAGACTGATATGCAAATGGATATTTCCTATCTGTGAAAGGTACAGCGAGCAAAAAGCATGTGCTGCAAACTCTCATCTCAGAACAGGTTATCATGCCATGTTCTTTCTGGAGAGGAGCGCCTGCTACCTTCTTTGAAATAACTGCAAGAACTTGTAACACTTAAACCCTCTAATTATTTTTCCTTCTTACCCACTGTTCAACTAATCCTCTTTTCCCTTGTCTTGTGATTTGTTCAGTATTGTCAAACCCTCTGCTCATTCCACTTGTGAACCCAGGTCCCCTTCAGCCCGACTGACCCCACAACCCCCACAACTCACTTCACGTAACTCTCATGGTTTCCGGGGCTCACGTTTGCAATCCGGTTTTGCCCGCGGACGGGTGCAACATCGGCCCAAGGTTTGCACCCTGCATTCACGCCTATGACCTTTTCTTCATTGGCAGTTGCCCTGGAGACTAGGAAGCAGCACGCTTTGAGGAACGCATCCTCGTCGCGTTGCCGTTTCCATCCATTCACGTGACCCAGAGTCTCGGTCACGTGACACGTTCTCACTTCACGTGACCAGGAAGCGTTCAGTACAAAAGCTGTAATTTGCTTTCGTACCGCACTTCACAGCTGTTTTTTCTTCGGAAACTCTTTTTGGCTCTTGCGCTTCCTGTGTTTGCTCTTGGAACCTGTACCCGGCTTTGTCCCATGGATTGTGTTTGGATTACCCTTGGCTTTTGGATTGGAACTTTGAATTTGCTACTTGCCTGCCGACCTCGGACCGTTTTATGGACTTGCTTTTGGATTGCCCCTGGCCTTCGTCCTACTGACTCGGAATTCTACGGACTCTCCTGCTATCACGTGCTCTTGCCAAGTACTAAGTAACCCGCTCCAGGAACGAGCCCAGGTGGGGTTTCTTACCGGCTGCTTCCGTGGCATCTTGAACCTGTCTGCGTGAGTCCTGGAACCCTTCCACACCCCTAGGTTTCCCTCAGTACTTCTGACAACACTTGGTAAGGTCTCTTGTTTTACCTACCTTTGCACGAGTTATTCCTGCTTGCCTGGTATTTAACCTACGTTTCTTTTCAGCTTCCTTGGGGGTTTCCAGCACTCGGCGGCGTCGGATCTCTCCACCTGTGGCCTCAAGGGTTATACAGGGAGTAGCATTATATTTCCCTGTGTGACAGTTAGGGATGGAGGTCTCACATATCTGCACGACGATCAAGGTCTAACAGACTGTGAAGCCTTTATCGTGCCGGATATGGAGGGCACCGCAGAGGACCCCATGGCTGCTGTAATTCAGGCAATCACGGTACTTCGGGCAGACATGGTTGCTGCTAATACAGCAATCCACCAACGTCTTGATCTGTTACAAAGTGCCCAGCATCCCCTGCCCTCTGATCCGGAGCTCGGGGATGCTGCCCCGCTACCCCCACTGCCCGTAGTCCCGAACCCAAACATCCCGAATCCCATTCCTGTAGTGCTACCTTGCCCCTTTCCCCTGGCAGCCCCCGAAAGGTTCCAGGGAGACCCTGGGAAGTTCAGAACGTTCCTTAATCAATGTAAGTTGCACTTCCTATGCAGACCCCTTGCTTTCCCCAATCCCACTACAAAGGCGGCATTTATCCTTTCACACTTGTCCGGCATAGCTGCTACATGGGCCAACCCTCTGTTAGAAACCGACCACCCCGCCCTCTATGATTTCGATCTCTTGATAACTGAAATTTCACGTGTGTTCGATACCAGACACAAGGCGCAGTCTCATGACTTAGAACTGTTAGAACTCACTCAAGGCAGAGGGTCCCTTATCGAATACATCACTCGATTTAATCAACTAGTGGCGGAAACATCATGGCCGGAAAATAAGAAATCAGTGGTCTACTACCGGGGTTTAAGTAATCCGATGAAAGACGCCCTCTAAGTGGTCCCATCCTTGCCTACCCAATTTCCTGATCTTGTTGATTTGACTCTCCAAGTGGACACTCGACGTTCTGAACGGAGGGCCCAGGCTGGGTCTCCCTTCCCCTCAGGTACACCCACACCCGCGTCCTCTTCTGATGCCTCCGGAAAACCCATGCAGATCGGAGGGGTTAGGTCCCCTATTACTTCAAGGGAAAGAGAGAGGAGGAGAACAGATAATGCCTGTTTCTATTGTGGCTTGAACGGTCACTTTGTTAAAGAATGTCCCTGTCAACCTAAACCAAAGACTCAGGTTTTTCGCACAGCTCGACCCTAGAATTGGAGCCTGGATCGAGCGCTCTCTGTCAGACCCCAGACTCTGTTCCCGCATTTGGCCGTGTTAGGCCCATTCAGGTACAGGCCACCCTTCAGCCTACCCCTGGCACCATCCATCCAGTCACTATTATTATCGATTCAGGAGCCACGGGGAATTACATTGATATCACCCTAGCCCGAACACTGAACCTACCTTTAGTTAACAAAATCCGACCAGAACCTGTACAAGCAGTCGAAGGAACTGCATTGACCTCCGGTCCCATCAAACAACAAACAGCACCACTCATGTTAACAATCCAGTCCGTGCACAGTGAAACCATTCATTTCGATTTGATTGCATGCCCCAGTTTGGGCTGATACTAGGAATACCCTGGTTATGGGACCATAACCCTCATATCAATTGGGGAACGGGTCAGGTGCACTTCGAGTCGAAGCTATGCCAGAACTACTGCCTCCCTACGGTCAGAGAGGAAGGAACACCTGCATCAGTATCGGGGGCTATCGCCCATCTCAGGGTGTCAGACGACCTCGAATCTCCACATATAGTGGGCATGGTTGCCGCTAATGACCCTGCAGTATACCATGATTATGCTGAAGTCTTTGACCAGGGTTCTTCCGGGGTACTTCCCCTGCATCGCCCCTATGATTGTCCCATTGATCTAACCCCTGGGATCCCAGTACCTGTGGCTCGAATCTATTCTCTGTCCCCATCCGAGGATCAAGCCCTTAAGGACTATATTACGAAATCCCTACGTTTGGGCCATATTAGACCCTCCAAATCATCAGCTGCCAGTCCAATCTTCTTCATCCCGAAGAAGGAGGGCGATCTTCGTCCCTGTGTGGACTACCGACGTCTCAATGCCATTACGGTTAAGAATCGGTATCCCATACCACTTATCTCTCCCTTATTGGACCGCCTAACCAATGCTTCCGTTTTCTCCAAACTGGATCTACGGGGGGCATATAACCTCGTCCGAATGCGCAAAGGGGACGAGTGGAAAACCGCCTTCTGTACACGATATGGTCTTTTCGAATACACTGTCATGCCTTTCGGGCTCTGCAATGCCCCGGCCACGTTCCAGCATTTCATGAATGACGTTTTTTGTGATATACTGGACGTGTTTGTGGTAGTATATTTAGATGATATACTCATCTTTTCGCGTAGTCTGGAAGAACACGTACACCACGTCCGAGAAGTGCTCTCTCGCTTGAGGAAACACTCCTTATTCGCTAAACCTGAGAAATGCCAGTTTCATGTAGATAACATCGAATTCCTGGGGTTCAACATCACACCTGGTGGCCTGGCGATGAATTATTCCAAGGTACGAGCAGTCTTAGAATGGCCAACTCCGAAGACCCTAAAGGCCCTACAATCTTTCTTGGGTTTCTCCAACTTCTATCGCCGCTTTATCTCTGGGTTCTCTTCCATAGTGTCACCGCTTACGTCCCTTACAAGCCCTCACACCCCTTTCGTCTGGACAGAGGTACACCAAAAGGCCTTTGAGGATCTAAAGACGGCCTTTACTGCCGCTCCCGTATTGCAATATCCCGATTCCGAACGTCCATTCATTGTCGAGGCAGACGCCTCCTCATTTGCTCTAGGGGCAGTTCTGTCACAAACCTGTGCCTCCACTGGTCGTTTGCATCCCGTGGCCTACCACTCCCGTAAGTTTAGCTCCACGGAGGCCCATTACACCGTCACCGAGAAGGAGCTCCTGGCGGTTATGGATGCCTTTCGGATTTGGCGACATCACCTCCTGGGGGCGAAGCATAAGACCACTGTGTTTACCGACCATCAGAATCTGCAAGACCTAGCCTCCCTTAAGTGTGTGAATAGCACACAGGTTAGGTGGCATCAGTTTTTTGCAGCCTTTGACTTCCAAATCAGGCATCGCTCTGGCATGGCTCACGGCAAGGCTGACGCGCTGTCTCGTTCTCCTGGGGGGGTTGCACTACCTGTCTTCCCCGAGACACTCCTACACCAAGGAAACGTTATCTGTACCTGTACACCCCCACTGGCGCTACTTGACACGATCCGTACGTGGGTACTGCAGCACCCCGATCAGGCATCAGAATGGGACCCTGTATATTATGATGGATTACCTTATGTACAAAACCGTCTAGTCCTACCCACCAGCGAAACCAGAAATATAGCCCTGGAGTGGTCCCACGACTCCCCTGTCAACGCCACCCGGGTCAGGACCGTACTCTGGACCTCTTGAAACGCTGGTGCTGGTGGCCCTCCATGAAGCGGGACGTGGTACAGTACGTACAGACATGCTCAGTGTGTGCCCAGTGTAAACACCGCAGGGGCCGACCGGTGGGCCTCCTACGACCGCTACCCATTCCACGAGACCTTGGCACACTCTGACCATGGATTTTGTAACTGACCTTCCTAGGGTCTGGGGATTCGACACTATCTGGGTGGTGGTTGATACCTTCACTAAAATGGCCCATTTTCTTCCCTGCCAGGGCATTCAATCAGCCCCTAAATTAGCGAACCTGTTTTTTGAGTCAATTTTTTGTTTTTTTGGCCTGCCATCGGTACTCATTTCGGATAGGGGTTCCCAGTTTACGTCCCGTTTTTGGTGTGCCCTGACCGGCCTTCTCGGTATTGACACGCGCTACTCCTCTTCCTACCACCCAGAAACCGATGGTCAGACCGAAAGGACGAACCAGTCAATGGAACAATACCTGCGTTGTTTGACTCTGCAACTACAGACAAACTGGTTCCAGGCCATCCGGTTTGCGGAGTTTGCCTACAACAATGCTGTCCATGCTTCCACCGGTTCCTCACCCTTTTATGCTTTGTATGGGCAGAATCCGCGGGTTTATCCCGTCCCCGATATTTCTTCGGCGGTCAATCCGGCCGCTGCTGCCTGCATTCGGGATATGTCCTCCGTTCATGCACACACCATCACTCACCTCAGAGAGGCGCAGGCATGAATGAAGTTCCAGGCAGACGCTAAACACGACCCGGCCCCGGTATATTCTGTGGGGTCCCGGGTATGGTTGTCCACCCGTCACCTTCGCTTGGCGGGTTGTCGGAAGCTGCTGCCCCGTTTCATTGGTCCCTATGTGGTTTCCCGAGTCATCAATCCCGTGGCTTACCGTTTGGTACTCCCGTCCTCTTGGCGCATACATTCCATCTTTCACACATCCCTGCTCAAACCTTGTCCGGACACTTCCCGTCTTCGTTCCTCTCCTGCCCCGGTGTCCCTAGGTTCCCCTGATGTTTTCAGGGTTTCTGATATCCTGGGTTCCCGTCTCTTTAGGGGTGGCTTGCAGTATTTAGTAGACTGGAAGGGTTATGGTCCAGAAGAGAGGTCCTGGGTTTCCGCTGCAGACGTCCAAGCCCCCGGTTTGGTGGCCCGATTCCATCGGGAACATCCTTCCTGCCCACGTGGTCGTGGGCCTTTGGGGGGGGACTCTGTCATACCCTCTGCTCATTCCACTAGTGAACCCAGGTCCCCTTCAGCCCGACTGACCCCACAACCCCCACAACTCACTTCACGTAACTCTCAAGGTTTCCGGGGCTCAAGTTGGCAATCCGGTTTTGCCCGTGGACGGGTGCAACATCGGCCCAAGGTTTGCACCCTGCATTCACGCCTACGACCTTTTCTTCATTGGCAGTTGCCCTGGAGACTAGGAAGCAGCACGCTTCGAGGAACGCATCCTCGTCGCGTTGCCGTTTCCATCCATTCACATGACCCAGAGTCTCGGTCACGTGACATGTTCTCACTTCACGTGACCAGGAAGCGTTCAGTACAAAAGCTGTCATTTGCTTTCGTACCGCGCTTCACAGCTGTTTTTTCTTCGGAAACTCTGTTTGGCTCTTGTGCTTCCTGTGTTTGCTCTTGGAACCTGTACCCGGCTTCGTCCCACGGATTGTGTTTGGATTACCCTTGGCTTTTGGATTGGAACTTTGAATTTGCTACTTGCCTGCCGACCTCGGACCGTTTTATGGACTTGCTTTTGGATTGCCCCTGGCCTTCGTCCTACTGACTCGGAATTCTACGGGCTCTCCTGCTATCACGTGCTCTTGCCAAGTACTAAGTAACCCGCTCCAGGAACGAGCCCAGGTGGGGTTTCTTTCCGGCTGCTTCCGTGGCATCTTGAACCTGTCTGCGTGAGTCCTGGAACCCTTCCGCACCCCTAGGTTTCCCTCAGTACTTCTGACAACACTTGGTAAGGTCTCTTGTTTTACCTACCTTTGCACGAATTATTCCTGCTTGCCTGGTATTTAACCTACATTTCTTTTCAGCTTTCTTGGGGGTTTCCAGCACTCGGCGGCGTCGGATCTCTCCACCTGTGGCCTCAATGGTTATACAGCGAGTGGCATTATATATCTCCCTGTGTGACAGTTGGGGACGGAGGTCTCACATATCTGCACGACGATCAAGGTCTAACAAGTATGTCTATTTTTTGTTTTACACCAATCACCCTCCCTTTAGTATATCCGCGGCTATCACAATTCTTTTTTTGAAAACATCTGCGCATGGAATATAAATGACAAAATAGACAGTACTGATACAATGGTCCTTAAAAGGTGTCAATACAATAAATGACTGCTCATGAAGTTATTTAAAGTGGATGATGATAAAGAATACATAGTAGTTAGGATATACAAGATTGGGGTTAGGTAGGGTGGATACAGTTCAAAAACAGGTAAAACATGGGTTGGACACAAACAAAGCAGTGCATAGAGAGTTCAACAATCAGAAGAACAAAACTACATAAAGTGTTAGCTTTCATACTTCCCATAATCAAAATCACAAGAAAGGACTATATTTACTAACCAAAATACAAACATAGCTGACACATTTTGAGTATAACCTATTACAGACAAATACAGAATTACAACAGTAACATCAACCAATTACAATCACTAAAACACACAAATCATACATACGCTGTTCATAGAAATTACTAGAAATTCAAACTATGAATCAATTCCCTGGAAACAGTTAAAGACTGCAGATATCATGGCTGGTTTGAAAACTGTGTTGCTGATCGGAGACATTTGGCTGTTTTGGTTACTGGCTTTTTGTGCGTACCTAAATATTAACATGGACCTTGGTTTGGAAGATTTTACAATTAAATGGTTTGGATTGCGGGGAATGCGTTGGTTCCAAGTTTTTCCAAAATGGTTCAGTCTGAAAAGTATAGGGCACACGTCCATCATACTAATTCATTGAGTAGGCAATGATTTAGGGAATGTACAAGGTGTGTACCTTACTTTAATGATGAAACAAGATTTGGAAAATTTAATGAAACTTTGTTGTCACATCCTCTTTATCTTTTTCCAATCTGACTCAGAGGAAAAAATGGAGATGGACCATCAAGTGTAATGGTAACATTGAAAACATCACAGAGAAATGTTACATGGTCAATTTCTATAGACATGATGCAGTACACCTAACTGATGAAGGAAGTACAACGTACGTTCATAACATCAACAGTGCTCCAAATGTGCTAAAATACTACTCTCAGTGTTCCCCAAAACAGTCCTTTTAAGAACTACCTATCACATATAAATACACAAATACAATAAAATAATACCCCCATTTTTTTTTTAAATAACTGTGGTTAAAATTAATTGCATTTTTTTTATAACCGCAGTTACAAATTGATAGTTAAAAGGGGTGGGGCTCACTTCGGGTTTTATAATACAATAGAAGTTCAAAGATCAATACAGTAAAACACTGCTTGTGTGCTTCTGCAAGGTGGATGAAGATAAATAAAGAACAGTATGATACATGACACTAAACTAGGTGGGGATACATTTAATAGGTACAATTACACAGGATAAAATAGCATGGGTGACAACGCACAGGCTAAAATACAGTGTTTGGGCATCTAAAACTAGAGTAGGGTAGCTGCTTTTTCTAGTGATTTTTCCAAACAATTGTCTGTTTTTCTCCACAGTCTCACATGTAAGAAAGTCTGAAAACATACTGCCAAAATAGATAATACTCCCAAGTACCTACCGTGTCACTGAGAATGGCCTTTGGCCATGGCCAGTGATTTTTTATACCTAATGTCACTATACCTATACAAATAACTTTTAAAAAGAAATAGAACACAGACATGTGGGCACAGAACTACTCTTACCCGCGGTTATCTGATATAGCCGAGAATGTAGGGAAAATGGCCCATAAAAAATGAATTCCTCACTCCCCAGGCCCTCACCAAGTGCCCCCTCCTCTAAGCCAGCTCCCCCACAATCCCCAGATGGAATCCTCACCTCCCGTTTCCTCTCCCTTTCCCCCCACAACACACTCTGTTTCTGTGACGCAGCTTGCATTGAGATGTCGGCTATTCAAGGCTTTAGTCGCACCTACAGAATGTTTTGTGGTGCAAACTGAGTCCTTGGACCTCCTATAACTCCCATATTTCACTTGGTGCCCTCCACCAACCTCCCTACCTCTAGACTAAACTCACTTACAATTATTTTAACCTGTAAATAGCTTTTTAACTACTTTTCTTCTCCTGTTATCCTCTGCTATAACCGCTGTTAACGGTTAGCGGTCGTTTCATTTCTAAAAAAAACGGTTTCTGGTAAATCCCTTAGCTATCTATTTTTGAGAAGGGGGAACCGCTCCTCTGTCAAATATTTAAATAACAACTGCACAGAATAATCCCAAAGCATGCATGGATCGCGAGTCAACGCTTTGTGCCCAAGTTGTTTTGCAGCTGGTCCAAATCCGTCCAGTGGTTTGGGCTGTGTGCTTTGACAAAAAAGTACCTTGTTTGTCTATGGAAAAATGAACGGCAAGTAGGCTGTACTTTTGGAGAAAAAAAACGTTTTGTCTTCTTAATAACTTTTCTTATTTTTAACGAATCATTATGAAACTTTACAGTCGCAGGAGGGGGTGAGCGCGAGTCCTTAATAACGTTCGAAGTTTTGGTCAAATCCGTTATTCTTGTGAATGAATTTACTCTATGGTTACTACGGTAACCTTGCAAACGCAAACCGCTGAAGTACATTTGTTCGGTTTGTGTGCCTCCAGGCAGCCGTACAGCTTAGAACAGTATTCAGATGTGGGGTGTGTAAGCCTGCTTTTCTGTATCCTGTGTTACCTTTTCCTTCTTACAGAAATCTGTTTGACCATAAAGAAAGGCTGTTTCAAGATATGAATGTGTGTGAAGGAAAAGATAATGTGAGGAATGCAGGTCAGTGCCTGTTTTGTTTTCAGTGAAACACTTTTTTACAGTTGCATTTGAATTGAACAGATTTCTCCATGTCAGACATTATTTGTGATTCAGAAAAATATGTCTAGCACAATGGTTGGTACATTAGTCTTTGAGCATCATAGTTGGGCGTTGACAACCACCCAGGAGGCTGAAGCTTGAAATTGTATTCTAACCCTTGATTCAGTTAACAAAGGGTGAAAAAGAGATTACAATTTAAAATTATTCTTGGCACTATAATATTTTAAGACAAATTGGGCCTCATTACGACCCAGGCGGTAAGGGGTTTACGGCAGCGTAAACAGCGCCGACCCTTACTGCCTGATTCCGAGGTCCCTTAGCGCCATGGAGGATTTAACACCTGCTTTTAGCAGGTGTTAAAATCCATGGCGCTAAGGGACCTTGTTGTTAATTACGCCACCGTAATTTACGGTGGCGTAATTAACGCCTTCCCCACTCCCATTATGCCCTATGGGGCAAAAATGGGAATGGGGAAGGGTAAATGGGGATTGGGGACTTACCGCCCGCCAACCTCGAATGGGGCGGTAAGTCCGCCAACCACCATGGCGTAAACGTAGTTTACGCCATGGTGGTAAAGGTACGACCCAGGCGGTAACTTACCGCCTGGGTCGTAATGAGGCCCATTATCTCACTGAATAGTGTTGGTTTTATTCCTGTTAAAGGCCTCAGTTGTACACTAGAGATGCTGTAGCTCAGGGAGTTGAACACATGCTAGTATGTGCATATTCAATATTACATTTTAATCCTTAATGGACAGATTCTGCTTTTCAACCTTCCTGGAACATAAGCATATGCGAGATTAATGTTACAACTCTCTGATTATAATGTTTTGGGTAAATGAAGATCATATATAATGGTATGAGCTACATACGATTTTCTTGCCCATACATTAAATTAGTTTTTCTTCAGGGATATTAGAAAAACCATTTGTTGCAGTGCAGCCGCACACACCACTAATTGGACGCCTGTTTTAAATGGTTAGTAAAGATTCATTTTTGTGACACTATGATCAGTGGCAGTTGACCATTGAGGGTGGAGACCCTTTTCCTTGACTTGCTATGTTTATTTCTTTTTGGAACGAAATGACGAGTGGTACTTTATGCATACAGTTTCTAAGCAGGTCTTTCCATTGTACCGCTCCTTTGCACATTTTTCACTTTACATGATGAAAGCTGAAGTCCCTCGACCTAGAAGGATCAATAACTATTTTGTAGCTGGACCAATCATGAGCTGAAGGGTTCGTCACATGCAGGAGCAAAGGCACTATACCTGGAGTTTTTTTTCATATGACCCTTGTCTTTATTTGGAATGGTCTGATCTGTCGTCAAACCTGCTTTAGTTCCATTTACTTCACGAAGGTATACAACAGTGTCCATATTCGGTCATACCCATACACACTACATCATTTGGCCCTATACAGCTGACTTTTGTCTTTTCACCACCTTTGCTGTTTTTGTGGTTTGAGATTCATTCATCTGGTTCCATGTGTTAATATCCCGCAAAAATATCGCCATACAAAAATATGCCATATTTTTGGCCAATCTTAAGGCATGGAACCTGCGGGGGACACCCCTGCAGCCCCTGCATTATTTTTAAAGGAACGGGGGACACCCCCGCAACCCCCGCTCCCAAAAACCCCCAAAATGATCCCCTCCAAAAATATCCCCTATGGCCATTAAGACGACCATAAATATTTTTGGTGGGGAAATTATGTAGTGATACCATTCATCTGGGGTTTCATTTTGTCATTTTAAGATTCAGAACCTTTTTGGCTGTTAATCTGTGGTGGTGAACTGTAGTTTTTCCATCTGTGAATGGTACCATTTTTCTTTTATTTAAGACTGCCCTTTTGAGTTCCAACTCATGTGGATAGGGCTATCTTTCTGTCAACAACTGGGTTATCCCCCCGAGCTCCTTTCCAGGTATTTTTCACATAGAGCGGGAAGGATAGCTCAGTGGCAATGTGTTTGTCTTGAAAGCGAGACAACGCTGGTCCCTAGTGTTAAGCCCGTTACAAAAGAACAATTAATTGATTAAATAATAATTTTCAGTCATCCTATTGCCAGGCTTTTCCACCTGGCTGGTCCATTATATACTATGTGAATGTTCTCTTATTTTGCACAGGTATGGGAATATCAGTGATCGACCGCTAGGGAAGTCATTTTTTGAAAGGATTTGGTCTGCTTTCTGCAAAGGCACTTCTCTTGTTGATGTTAGTCAGCTCTCGAAAGACCCTTTGCCTGGCTGGTGATGGGGTTTGCTGCCGAAATTTACAGTAACAAGGGTGAAAGTAGCTCTTGGTTCAAAGGGGCTCAGCTTGCACAGTTCACTCATTCTGCTTTCTATTCTTTTCCATAACAGTTGACGCATTGAGGATTCTCCTCAGGTGATGTAGATATTAACAGAATGGGTACATGTTTTAGGACTAAGCAGGATACACTATGTTCTGCCCTTGTATGGCTGGTCTTATTCTATGGCCACCTAGAAGTTGTACTCTTCTGAATTTTTGGTTACCAGTCATTTGGTTGAAAAAAAAAGGTCGACAGGACAAATGGTCGACACCATTTGGTCGAAAGACAAATGGTCGATGTTTTTTTTTTGTATTTTCACTTTTTTTTTTTATGGGGGAGTCCCCCCCCCCGAACCCCTTTTTTTTCTAAAAAACCCTTTTTTTCCCTAAACAAAAACCTAAAATATATATATATAAATTAAAAAAAAATTCGACCATTTGTCTTTCGACCAAATTCCGTCGACCATTTGTCTTTCGACCAAATGTCTTTCGACCAAATGACTGGACAGCAAATTTTTCCCATGGAACAGGTCCTTGATGTTGACATTCCGGTTCAGCAACCATCAGCTCATGCACTCCTCCAGTTATGTTGTGTTGTTTGCCTTTGGTACTGCATACATCACCAAAACTTGTCTTTGTGAAGTCTGGTTCAGTCCCGCCCAGGGGGCTGTAGCAGGATTGTGAAGTATCCATTGAAAAGGCAGTGGCGTATGGTGACTAGTCGTTATGTTTTATTGCCCCGATTGGCAAACCGAATCCTACACCTTCATTTTAGATGTAGGACATCTCAGGGAACTTCTCATTATTCAAATATCTAGGAACAGTTAATATATTCAGTCAAGACTTTTTCCCCATTCCTTTGGCAATATTTTTTGCTATCAGTGGCTACATTTAACTTTAGAGAAATTCCCTAGGGCATTGTCTTCCAGGTGTCCTGATTGGACAAAGTTGTAGCTGGTAGATGTATTATTCAAAAGAACAATTATAATGATATACATTCTATTGTCCGCACTGTGCTGTCCCAAGGGTTACCATGTTACCTGGGTTGGGCCATTAATAAGAACTTCTGTTACATGTCTTTCAGCTGCAGGGGAGGCTCTCAGAGGTTACTGAGAGTGCCAGGCAGCGGTGTTTGCGCCTCTGAAGTTCCCAATTTTTCCCATGCTACCCAAGACACAATTTACATTTTCCAAGATAAATGCCAAAGCAAGAGCTGCACATGTGTGTCTTGATCATCTCTGGAAGGATTCCAGATTGGTACATCCTCATAGTGCAAGGACTGTGACAAGGAAGACGGACAAAGGGGTAAGTTACTTGCTGGTAATCTTCATTAATCCAATTCCAAGTCCTCTTGTCACAGTCCTTGAAATCCCTCCCTGGGGAAACCCACAGTGATTTTAAACCGCTTGAGAGACAAACAAGACTTGGGGTGAGTCAGAAGTGTTTTTATACCTGACTTTTAGGAGGACCAAAACAGGTTTTGGGGGCCTGTGAAAAGTCTGTCTTCTGGGTGAGGACTCGTCTCACAGAGGAAGACTTGGACTCTGAATACCGAAGATGACTGGTAAGTAATTGGGCTATTGTGGGCCATACTGATCCAGAATTTTTGAATTGGAGGGGCTGAGAGGCGAACCCGGGTTTCAGGGTAAGGATGTCTGTGCATATGGGGATGTGCACATGCCCAGTCCTGAAGACACTGGCATCCTTAGTGAATTAGACATACAGGGTTCAGGAGCACAGGGCCTCATCCAAAATGACTCTGTCACTATTTGTCAGTCGGCAACAGATTTTGGCCAGCCAGCTTTCCAGTCTGGTCAGATGCTAATGGAAAAACTGAAAGGGTTTTGAGCTCCTTTCATAACGGTCATAGAGAATGGCAGCGGGGGTGGGGAGGGGACATTGGGGGCCTGGTCGAAAGTCTGGGGGCACTTACCGAGAAGGCAATTCTTTTTTTCATTGCAGTTTTTTTTGCATTTTGAGTGCTGCCGTACCCTTACTCTGTGTGGTGTAAGTGCATCCTCAGAGTGGCACTTTTACTGAAAGGTAGCTTGCTGTCTTTGTGGTGACTGTCTTGTGGATGACCTATAGGGACTGGATCGACTGTGCAACATGGTGAGGGTCACATAAGTTAACAGTGCCTTTTGTTGGGAACTTGAATCAATGACCAGTGCCCCTCTACTACTCTCTCAAGGTCAACCGAAGACCCGAGCTGGTCTTTACACCGCCGATGACCTCATGACGCAGACACGGTTACTTCTTCTTTGTGATTAATGTCCGAGAGAGCTGCCATTCGTCAGTGTTTGTTGTTTCAGTAAAACGACCATGTTCAGCCCTCTGGTGCAATTGATGGACGTGAGAGTAGCGAGTGGTTGTTGGAAACCACATCATTTACTTGTTAAGTGGATCCAAGTGGCGGCCATTGAAATATCTGGACGAAAACAGCAATCAATTCAGCACAAACACACGTTTCTGTGTCTTTAGAGGCTTTAGATGCCAAGCATTGTAGTACAGCACTGAGAATAACCCGCCATAATTGTGGTCCCATATAATTAAACATTAAGTTTCCAAATTTCCATCAGAGGTTAAAGATCTTATACAGAAATGTCAAGCGCTTGATTTTCCCGAATATTGAGGTTTATGAAGAGGGCCAGCCTAGTCTGCATTTTCGCAAAATCACCAATGAACAGGGCTTGGTTTAAAGATGAACGTGAAGGATGAGAAATGGATGGGCGAGGCACACAAAACCAAGATCAAAAACCGAAGGAAAAAGTTAACGATGAAGAGGGCGCACTGGCATCTCAACTTTCTTGTAAACGTTAAGGTCACCTGAGGCTGTGTGAGCCCAAGAGATCCGGCACGCGGTCGACCATCTGACCTGCACGTTGAGGTGCACAATGTACTTTAGCAACCATTGTGGTTCATGCACAGGGCCAAATCGTTTTATACTCTGCTGTGTCAACAACATGCTGCTGCTGTGGGTCGTTAATCTATAATGCAATTAATTGTGCAATTACTGCGTGCAGCGCTGTTCTTCCAAACGGGGCCTACTAGTCATTCCCTTTAAAGAGAATATACTTTGGCTGGTTTCTCGCTAGACCATGCAATATAAATGGATTGGCCGTGCTATCATGTACTAACCGCTGGCCGCAGCGCGTTTGAAGGATGATAGCCCCAGGCTAGACCACTTTAAAATGGCTTGTTAAACCTCAATAGGAAAGAAATGCCCTATTGAGGTCCGAGTGATATTCAAATGAAGATAACAACCTTCTAGACAACGAGAGAATGGCCCTTTCTGTCCTGTGAAACCAAATAATAGAATAGCTGCTAGCAATTTGAAATTATGGGTGAAATTTACAAGAAGAAAACAAACCTTTTTAGGGAACAGCATTTTTAACAAGCAATGTTCTGTGGCGTGGACATTCGGTACTACTCTAGGTGGGTTCCGGAGAACCACAATTTTGAGTTTGGCCGTAACTTCAAGGTATTTCTTTCCGAAACTCCTGCCAAACATGATTATCAGTAACGCAGCACACAAATGCAAATTGATTAAGAGTCGTGCAACGTGGTGTAATTTGCCACAGCAACATATGCGGGATGTTAGCGGACTTACCATGAGCGGTAATTCCACTGTGATAAACATGCTGATGTTTTAAGGGAAAATTAAGCATTTACTTCCAGCTGTGTGGTGGGCGTAAATCCTCCACTTTATCTTCAAACTTGCGCGGTAAACTAGGTGGTAATTCTATTAACATAAACAAATGGGAGCAACTGAATTACTGCAATTTTTTGCTGCAGCAAAGAACTCAGAATTTGCGGGAAATGGTAGAAAGTTTCCCTATTCTTGTGGACAACTTGCCAACATTGACTTTGCCTAACTCAGACAACAAATTAAACTATCCTTTCTGGAAACGCTTCCCAACTTTAAAACCACAGGAATCCATTCACATTCCGCTCTGATGGAGATTAGTGGCATAGGCAGTTCTGGTACCACATGGGGGTGAAGGGATCCTCACAAAGTCTGTACTATTTCACTACTTTCCAGGTCCCTAGGTGGTCAGGGTGGTTACGCATCAGACTCTGAGAAAACCCTGTGAGCCAACTTCCCCATGCACCTCCCTTTTCTCTGGCACTGCTACAGACCAGCAGGGGTCTGCCACCCATTGCCAGCTTCACCTCCAAATTCACAGTGAACCAGCAAACGTCTAATACTCAGGGTCTTTTACATTTAGCTTTCTCAATAGCCTTATCCTTCATCAAATAACTCAAAACCCTGAGTCTAAATCAGTAAGTTAAATGCCCCAAATGTATGCCTTGGACCTAACCTGGACGTCATACCTATACCACTGACCGAACACTGATCCCTCCCCTTCACAATCACCCTCAATAACAAGATACACCATCACAACCAAGCAATTGACAAGGTGTGGTAGGAAATTACATTCAGCCCTATCAGAGCCACCCTCATTAAAACACCCTCATTCAAACTATATAGCACCTGCACAGAAGATTTACTACTTTGCCTCACAAATTCAATCCTTCATACGCCATGCTTTGTAGCCCCCTCTGCAAAACACCCAGCAGAAAAGCAATCTGCGACCGGCCAAATCAGTCCCTGCCTCATCAGACAGATGGTAAAAAGGTGTTTGTTCATGAGCATTGTGTTTGTCACTAGGCGTGTACATTGGTGCAGTAATATTTCTACAGATGCTTTTCTTGTTTTCAGCTGTCAGGGTTCAACAAAGCTGCACCTTGAGCCGAACCGGAGACTCCCTCTTTCCTGGTCAAACTCTGGCTATACGATAGTATGGACCTAAAGCTGCAGGAATTTGCGTAAGTATCTCTCTCCGAAATGTGCTGCTGATCACCTCAGCATCCAATGATCTCCCATGGCAAGGGCAATTGAAGAGTTTAAAGACATTGGGCCTCATTACGACCCAGGCGGAAAATGGTCCATGCCGGTAACTTACCGACTCCGCCATGGAGAAAGGGGGAATTACCACCCCATTACAAGGTTGGCAGGCGGTAATTCCCCCTTCCTCCATGGCCCTTCCCCATTCCCATTTTTGCCCCATAGGGCTCAATGGGAATGGGGAAGGCGCTAAGTACGGTACCGCAAATTGCGATACCGTACTTAGCACCAAGGTCCCTTTGCGGGTCCCTACTTTAACGGCTGGTGTAGACCAGCCATTAAGGTCGGGTCCCGCAAAGGGACCTCGTAATCAGGCGCTAATGGGTTAACGGCGCCGCAGCCTTTTACGGCGCCTTTAACCAATTAGCGCCAGGGTCGTAATGAGGCCCATTGTCCTATGGGCTAAACAGTACATCAGGAACAGGTATTGGATTGGCTCACGCTTTGTGGCCATTGCATAGTTTTCCAAGCTTGAGGGCTGATCTTCCCCCCACAGAGTCATTCATACTGCGGGCAGTCTTGAAAGGCTAAGCCAGATCAGAACAGAAGCAACTCGACACAAAAACCCCTTTGGATTTTAACACATTAAAAACTTTAGAGGCAATCTGGCTTTAGTAGGAAGCACAGGTTTTGAATATACATTATTGAAAACATTGTTTGATCAGGCCAAACTTCTGCACTTTCAGGATAGTGTTCAGGTTGCTAGCCAAAATTATGACGAGCTGCTCGTGCATTGCAAGCACCTGATGCCCCCATAACACCACAAGGCCTAACAATCATTATATATCTCAGAATGTTGAGGTGGTTTGACCATTTGACAATCTTCAGGCTACGTTAGTTGGTGTAGCCTGGAAATTCTCACACAGCCTGCAGATTATTCCATGCACGACACTCACCTTAAGCTCGCTAATGGCAGTGCTCTCCCTCCCCTCATCTCTGCCACTACAGGCAGCACTCTCCCCTGTAACCACTTGCCTGTTATTGCCAAACCCCTACTTTCCTAAACTGATCCCAGGGCTTCAGCCTAATCCCTAGTGCTTCCTCCTAGCAGGCCAAGACCATGTCAGCTGTGAGAGATGTCCCAGAAAGCTGCAGCAATTTCCATGCATCTGCCTAGGTGGGCTTAAAGGAACAGACAGTAAGACACAGCTAATTCCCTTTAACCTCCCAGGAAGATTGCACTAAATCAGTGGTCTTCACATTGGGGAGCCCAAAGGATGTCCATGGGGGGGGTCCCACACTCTTTAAAAAGGGATTAAGATGACTGTTTTTAATATAAACAAAGGATTAAGGTGACTTCTTTTAATAGACAATATCTGGAATACAAAATATGCTTATAGTTCAAAGAGCCTGGGACCCCCTTGGACATCTTTTGGGCCCCCTAGAGCCCCCATGGGAGCTAACTGCAAAACCTCAAGGTGGGGAGGCCCAGAAACAATATTTCTATTCAAGGGGAGAGGCAGGGGCTTGGAATGGAAATGTTTGAAGACCACTGCACTAAATTGTACAAGCCACCATAGTTGGCAATTTGCCACAACTTATAACAGCTTTATCGACATCTCCCTTGGGCTGCACCATGAGGCATGGTCCCATAAACCTTGTTAAATGCCCTTGCTGTGGTCAGGCCTTTAATTCAGTCTTGAGGGTCCCTAAATCATAGGTCAGCTGTTGAGCGGGCGCTAAAATCTTAATGATAACATTGAAATGTTTGCCTGGCCAATGTGAACAATAGGTCTGCAGAAGGAATTATGCCCTGTTTCAAAGCTTGATGTTTCGCTCCCAAAATTCCAGCTCATTGATCAGTGTCTCCCCAAGCCAACATTCCACAAATATACGTAAACCAAAATGTACCTATTGACCAAATGGATTGAATCTCCCAGCCCCGAATTGCAAGCCTGAGGCTCAGACTGCTTTATTAATCAACCACATCTTTTCTCATTTTTGGCATTCTGCAAAGGATTGAGTCTGACCAGTGCAGTGATTTTACCAGTGAGTTAATGACTAATATGTGTGACATTTTGAGTGTAAAATGTAAGTTACATATTGGCTACCACCTGGCATCCAGCGGGGGGTGAAGGTTGGGGCAGGGAGCATGATACAAGAAAACAATTGTGGGAATTTTAAGAAGTTCATGGTGTTATTTTAACTAATTTGGGACTTGCATTTATGGATAGTCTTTATGGCCCTGAGGTCTATCGCTACCTCTGCTACTAAGATATCTCCTTTTAAACTCATGACTGGTATAAAAATGTGTTTTGCTCAACATCTGTTGTACCAAACACAGGATCAAAAGTTGATCAACACCTCTACCACTCACGGATATGTAGAAAATCTTTGAAACATCTTCAGGGTGCATTTCATATGCCCAAATGAACCTGGAAATGTCTGCAGGAAATATGAAGTCCTAATATGACTTGCGGACCAAGAATGATAGGCGATGGAGTTTACCTCTTGAATATTTGAAGGAGACAATCCAAAGAGTTTATAATCAGAGAGAGACTTTTGAAATCACAGACATGACCTCTCCCATGGCCTATGGAATACAAATTCCAAAAGGGGAACAGATAAAGGCACGCTGAGTCCATGTGAACCCACTGAAGTCCTGTCATCACCAAACTGCTCTTAGTTAGAATGAGTTCCTCCTGCCAGTGAGACAACCTCTGAATAAAAAGGAATCTGCATCCTAATGGTAAGTAAGACTTTATGGATGAAAAGATAAATGCTACAGCATTATTATTAAAATATATATTGTATAGCATAATAAAATTTAAATCCACCGACATTTTGAACTATATATTATTCATTATGTCAATATGTTACACAAAACCAGCCTTTCCACCACTCTCTCTAAGTTAGTTTGTTATTTACAGCTTGATGGAACAAGTGATTGGAGGGAAGAGTATGAACCTCTCACCTGAACAAAAGAGGAAAAGAGGAGGTGAAGACCCCGAAGAAAAGAAAGCTCACGCTGAAACCCTATTGAAGTTCTAAGATGCCAGCCAATGGCCCATAAGACGAAGACCTGCAGATTGAATCTTCTCTTGAAACATGTGGAGGGGGGAAGACAGGGGGACTGAAGAAAAAAAAAAGAAAGGAAGGCAGAGGATGTTGGAATCAGAGTGTGAAATGCTGAAATTGTGTCTTGCTGTGTTTATAGATGGTGTGCCTTTTCTCCAACATT
The DNA here is from genome assembly GCF_040938575.1 of Ambystoma mexicanum. NCBI lineage: Eukaryota > Metazoa > Chordata > Amphibia > Caudata > Ambystomatidae > Ambystoma > Ambystoma mexicanum. The sequence goes on along the minus strand of NC_090924.1, from coordinate 169,963,801 downwards.
AACAAAAGTGTGGTACTTTACTGCACTAAAAAATTATTTACTTTATCGAACTCTGCAAACAAGAATTATGGAGCCTGCGAAATGCAGAGCAACACTTTCTCAAGACAATACATAGCACCATTCCACAAAAATAGTGTTGGGCCCACCATGAACTTTGAATGATAAACATTTAATTGAACTGCATATGCCAAAATGCGAGAAAGACGAAGGACTTCCATTCTATGTCAGGACCAGAGGCATGCATTATGCTTCAACTTCTTTAATGCCACTATCCAGCAGCTTTCAAATCTTAGAAAACATTTCTCACAAACAACTTTTAAACCTTAACTTTGTAATCACTTTAAATCAATTGGAAACTATCTGGTAAAACAACTCTCTCTCTTCCATGAGTCCTTTCCTCACCGAGTAGTTTCCTTTTCCAAATGCCAATGAGGACCCTCCTGACTCTCACATGTCATGTCCTGTCCGGATCCCTTCCTCTTGTTTATGTTGCTTTCCAGCAGATATGTTGTATTTTATTCTTGCTCGGTTTGTATTGTATTAGAATTGATGTTTAAACCTATTTATGAGTTGTTAAGTGCACGTTTCATATCGACTTGTGTTCATTTGATGCCCGCATCCTTATATACGCTGTAGAGATAGAACAGTTTGGGTGCATGGGGTTATAACATCTTCCATAGGCATCCACTTCATGGCTATATATTATGAATTCAGCGCAGCAGTGAGTAATCTAGACTTCGTGGATTATATATTGTTAAATTAGCATGGCAGGAAGTAATCCGTGGTTCGCGTCACAGAGGTTGTCAATATTGATGCTTTCTTCAGGCGGCTGCCTCTGTCAGGAACAAGCACGCTGGTAGGCATACGCACCTCACAGAGCAGGCGCATTCTAGCAGAGTTGCGAGCCGGGTCTGCGAGCAATTTCACTCGTGATTAGATGCGGTTCGTGCCTTCGTCGGATCACAGCAGTGGACTACCGTGTCTCCCACACAGCACAGGACTTCATGATGGCTCAATTAGAGGAAAGGACCTCAGAACGTTGCGGCTCATTCAAATACAATTGAGTACGACAAAGTTCAGAGCTGTGATTACAAGTGATTAATAAGAGATCTGACTACAGAGCAGAATGGCGTACAGCCAGATCGCTCAGTCCTTCCAGGAGACATAGTGAAAATAAAGGCTCAGAAGTAGTAGAGAGAAAAAATCATAATAATAATGATGTATTTTTGTACAGACATTAAGAAGATTCCTGCAAAGGGCTTTTTCTCACTAAGAAACCCCAGTAATGCAGTTGTGACTGCATAGCAGGTAGATTCTGCATATTTTTGTCATCACTGAAGTGGAGGACACTGTGCCTGGCTGGGATATGGCTGAATCCTGGAGCAAAGGAAGCCAGATGGGGATGGACCATGAGGTGACTGAAGAAGGTGAAGAGCACCTCGAAGAGGGTGATTCAGAATTGACACTCAGCTTTAAGAGAGTGCTGGGAGACTCCCTAGTGCAGGCAGTCTCACAGTGGGTGAAGCCTCTGCAAGAAAGGCTGGAAATGTTGGAAGCCCTCATTGGCAAGAAAGACCAGTCCAGGCACAAAACGGGCAGTGAGAACAAGGACGGTAGTCCAGGAGAAGGTCCATCCCACTTGCACCCTCAAGGAAGGGTTGAACATCAGATGGGCCAAGCAACCCGGAAAAGGAAATCCTCTTCTACTCCTCTGGGTCAACACAAAGTGGGAATAGAGAAGCCCCTGGGGGCAGCCAAGGCATTCCAAAAGCTGAAAGCGTCTTTTCTGCTAAATTCGGTGTTGCTCAGCCTCTTACCCTCTGCCCCAGATGTGCAAAATATAGGGGAGGAGCCCACAGGCCTCATCATCAGGCAGGTAACAGGGCCAGACCTAAAGTACAGGAGGAACAAGATGAAGAGAAATCTGATATGCTTGAACTGGAAGCTATTAGGCACCCTAGGTCCCCTGAGCGGTCTCCATCATCTAAGGTGACAGCCTATATGGCCCAGCACCTGCAGTAGCCCCTAGATAAGGAAGCTAACTACCACATGAGAGCTGAGTGCCCCAGCCCCGAGCTACCGAGAAAGGTAGCATACATGCTCGAGTTGGACCCAAGGATGCACAACTCTGTCACCAAAGATTCCCGCAAGGGTATGGACAGAACCTGGAAGGGGTGCCAAGACAAGTTATTAGACCTGGCAGATGATAAAGCGAAGATTATGGACCTCGCCGAGAAAGCTAAGGACATGGTGGAGTCTATCGATGCCCATACCCTTGTCAGCTGGGCGCAGAGAGCTGTCTGCATGTTGGGCAATGCAAACTTTGCACTATTGTCGGAAAAAAGGAGCATGTTGCTTAAGATTGATAATAAATTGGGCAAACTGGCAACTTAGGAGGCAGGGGAAACTGCACAGGGTATGTTATCCGGAGAGACATTTGCGAAGGAGATGAATACGTTTATGGGAACTTTTACAGCGCTGGAGAACGCCCAATAGTCCATCAGGAAGATTTTCCCTGGATGTGTTTTTGCAGTGGCCTGTCGCTACAGGGGTCGAGTGACCAGTTGTTTCCAGATGCAGATATGACCTCAGGGGACTAGAGACCATTACTGGGAGTTCAGGGAGCAGGACACCAGAGATTGTATAGGTATCGCTTCTACCGTCCGATTGTATAGGTAGACGCTTGTACCGGCACCAAGGTGCAGGCACAGATGAGAGCATTGCCTCTAGCATACTGTGAGGAACAAAGTAAGCCAAACAAGTGATGACAGTTCAAGGGTGATATTGAACAATGAATGCAGGGTAGAAAAACACCTAATCCAAACCAAAATCTAAAAGTGGAGCAAGCGTCGACAATCAAATAAAAAATAAGGCAGTCCTATTGGTGTTTTGTCAAATAAAAAGGTCCTATACTAAGAACCCCAATGCAAACCTCACAACTCATACAAAAAGGGTGTGTGATGGTTTTCAAGAAAAGAAAGAAATGTTAACAAATAATATGTCAGGATACGGTAGCTTGGATCTTCCGTCCCCGCGTTTTGTGCACAGGGTAAGATGGGATCTTGGACCATAGCACACACTCGAGCTTTCCCAGCACGAGTCGACAGTCCCATTCCAGCTAGCAGGATGCACGCTCGAACTTTCTTAGCACGAGCCGACAGACTTATTACAGCTATCAGGTTCTTTGATTGTAAAGTCCTTTTGTCATAAACTGTCTCTTGCTTGTGAGAGCCTGACAGTTCCAACAAACAAACACACAGTTCTGTTCTACAAATGCTTGGAGAGACGACTTAACACATGGGTCCCCCTCTTCTGGACACTGACCCACAAATAAAAAAGATAAGAAAATCGGGATTTACTCCCCTTGCTTTCTCACAGTACAGGCTACACTTCTCTTGCTTTCTCACAGTACCGGATTCACTTACCTTGTGGGGACCCCTCTTTATTTTCCCAATTCTCTCATACACAGTTCAATACTTATGGGATTTGCTTCCCTTGCTTTTCAACAATTTGTAGATCAAAGACTTTTGATTGTACAGTGATTTTGCTGGACCTCCTGCATGACCACTTTGACCTACTTTGCCGCTCTCCTATGGCCTTCTGGTATCTGTAGTTTCACTCAGACGAGGATTGACCAGAGTCTCTGAAGTTAGCACCTATGTGGTGCCGGTTCCCTTTGCAGCTGGTTTTCCCCTTTTACAATTTACAGGTCTTTGAACGTTCTTCACGTATCCACTTTACAACTTTCATTCACCATAGCCCAGCTCTTATCGGTTCTCCCTTTGACTCACCAGCTGTGCTAAACTGCTTGGCTTTCATTCTTTCAAAGTCAAGGCCGGTACCACAGATGCAGGAATCTCCCTTGTTCCTGCTTATCAGAACAGGCTTGCCCCATGTACCGTTGACATCTGTTGCAAGACACTTGTGCCATTGTTTGCGGTCTTAAGTTCTTTTCTACTAAGGTTCCCTCCTTGCCACCTTCTCGATTTCCTCCACCTTTTTTTTTAAAAACTTTATTTATTCGTCTTGACAACACAAATGAGAGAACATCACCAGATTAGAAATAAGCATAGCATGATAACAATTTGCAAATTATACAAAGAGAATTACAGTACAGTGCGAGATCTCATGAAACTCGAGAGGGGCAGTCGACAAGGGGAGTAGTGCGCCCAGGGCCAAACAGGGGCCAAATCACTGGGGGGGATCCCCGAGGAGATTGGGAGAGAGGAGAAACCTCCAGATCTGAATTGGAGATCAAAGCAGACATGTATTCCCGAAACCGCCACCAAATGTTCCTTGGTCTCGAATGGGGATGTTGAAGTGCCCCCCAGGCTTCCTTGGTATCGTGTGCCCAGGTAACTGCCCTTAGCCACTGCCCAAATGTGGGAGCGTTAGGCCGAAGCCAGCCTAGTAGTATGCAGCGGACCGCCAGTCTCATGCAGAGCCCTGCCAACTTCCTAGAGTCACGCTTCAATCTGGGGAAATCATGGAAGAGGCAGCACATAGGAGAAGGGTCTATGGTATAATCTAGTATGTTTGATATTGTGGAGCATATGTTGCGTCAGTATTGTGTCAGGTGAGGGCAGTGCCAAAGCATATGAATGTAGTTGGCTTGATCGGCGCCACATCTGGGGCAAGCATGTAAGAGGTCATGGAACATACAATGCAGTTTAGTAGGTGTGTGGTGATATCTATGCAGCACCTTAAATTGCAGTAGTTTGAACCTAGAATTGTAAGACACTTCCTGGGTGCGTGCACACATATGGGACCAGCGTTCATCTGTAACCTCCCAGATCCTCCTCCCATCTAAGCCTTAGTTTGGTAAAAGGGCGGGCGTCTCTGGCCTGTAACAGGCTATAGAGCCTTGATACCTTCCCTCTGAAGCTGTCGACGGAACAGAGTTCAGCAATTATGGGATTGTCTGGTGGTATTGTGGGAAATTCAGGGTATCTGGCTTTAAGGTTCTTACGGAGGGAAGAGTATTGTAGCCATGCTGATGGTTTACGCTTGAGGGAGAGGGGGATGTCTGACCACTTCCGAAAGTTGCCCTGTTCGTAGACATCACAAAGCATCAAGAAGCCAGCAGTGGCCGAGCGAGATACCATGGATTGAGAGATGTATGGAACACCAGGGAAGAAATTCCAGAGCGGGAGGTCGCCGTGGAATGGGTGAGGCGTAGCGACCATTGTCCATATTCTGGTAAGTGCCAAGGATGTGCTAACAACAGGGTCCGCTGAGTCGAGATCGGGTGGGGCAGGCTTAAAAATGAGGGAACCAATCGTGCCGTCGCTGACCTTCAGTTTTTCAAGTCAGATATGAGGGGGGGGATCAGTGGTGTTAAACCAATGGGAGGCGAATTGGGATTGGGCTACCGCCCAGTACCTGAGAAAGTCGGGTGCGCCGAACCCGCCCAATTCCTTGGGGGCTGTGCGTGTAGTTAGTTTAAGGCATACTGCACCGGAGTGCCAGAGGAAGGTGTTATTTATACCGCATAGCGTCTTGAAGAACTCCTCGCCTGGCCATAGTGGGAGATTGGTGAATCGGTATAAGAGCTGAGGCAGCACTACCATTTTTAGTATTCCAATTCTACCAGCTAGAGAGATAGGGAGTCTAGTCCAGCTCTTGGTTTTGATGGGCAGGTTAGTTAGATAATTCTGATAGTTGTCAGCGCGTAACTTCTCAGTATGTCGAGACACCAATACCCCCAGGTACATAAAGTTCGATTGAAACCAACTGAAACCCTTTAGATCAGAGGGTGGTTGTGTGTTGGCAGTGAGAGGAAATAGGGCCGACTTGGGGCAGTTAACTTTCAGCCCGGATATGTGTCCAAATCGGGCCACGTCGTTGAGGATTGGAGCAAGGTTTGTCTCTGGGGAGCGGATGTAAATAAGGGCATAGTCGGCATATGAGGAGACAATATCAGCCTATCCCACCATGTGCAGGCCCCTGTGGGAATTTGACTGGCGCATCCTGTCTGCAAATGGCTCCATGGCTATCGCAAATATCAGCAGGGAAAATGGGCACCCTTGTCGTGTCCCTCTGGCTATCTGAAAGAGGGCAGAACATCTGTCCTCGGTACGGACCCTGGCAACTGGGTTGGTGTAGAGGAGTCTGACCCAGGTCATAAAGTTGGGGCCAAATTTGCATTTTACCAGCACACGCCACAAGTACTTCCAAGACACTGAGTCGAATGCTATCTGCATGTCAAGTGTGGCTGCCACTGCCTGCGAATTTGGATTAATTCTGCTAATTATATTGAAAAGCCTTCTAAGGTTTAGGGATGTGGACCTACCTAGGACAAAACCTAGCTCATAAAGATTTATTCCATTTCCCTGCTGACACAGCGCAGCACTGTCTGCTATGGACAAGTTCCCTGCCTCGAAAGAGAACTCCCTCTCAGCATTACACAGACACATTTATAGCAAAATGGAGGGAGCAAAATGCCCCCACCTCTCCCTGTACAGTCGCAAGCAACTACTTCGTCACATTAGCTCATTGTCCAATTAATTTTAATTTGACTAAACCCTTCAAAAATGAAATACACTCTCACATGCATTCCTAACTCTGCTTCGGTGTAATAATTGTCACCTAAATATTTCAACACGGCCAGAAAGTACACAGAAAACACCTACCTGAGTCCTTTCCCTGCAGTTGATGGCGAAAGTGAGGAAATACCTAGAAGTCCCTCCACCGGCCGGAACGAAAAAGTCCAGGCCAGAGGTGGGCCCTCCAGGGAAAACCCCCGTAGGGGAAAAAAAACCCTGTGCCGAGAAGAGCTGCTGGGGTTCGAGGCGTCCGGATAGCTGCTCCCCGGGGTGGATTCAGAGGATCGGGATGCTACCTCTCAATGTAGTAGATGATCTTCGTGCAATCGGTAAGGACTACTGGAACGGGAGAATAATATCAGGGGATATTTATGATTACCCTCAAAACGTACATAAACTGAGAAATGGAGTTTAAAAAAGAAGAAATGGAGGCTTACCCAATACTAGCCCGAGATAAGCCTTGAGTGAGGGAAGGAGAGTTTCCCGATTTTTGACCCGGGATCTTAGTAGGAACTAACCAGAAGACTGTGAACCAAACAGAGATATATGAACCTGGTATCAGAGGGAGGTGAACTGACTTCCTCAAGATATTAGTGAGGAATCTTACCCTCAGAACAAAATGGAGAGTAAGGCTCAGCGTGGTCAAGAGGGGCGTCTCCGCCCTGAAGTGCAGGCAGAGAGGATCGGAAGTGAGGAGGAAGGGATTCTTCTGCCGAAAGCTAGGAACACAGATAGGGACGAAACCAGAACAAGGGTTATAGGAAAGAAGAGCTAGAAAGGTAATTCCAAGTATGGGGGAGAACAAATAGCAAATAGTTATTGTTCGAACTCACGAAGCGTCTCTGTACTCGGAAGAGAGTAGCAACGCACTGAACTGCCGTCGCCGTCTCGTGATAAGCGTTGCGTGCGTAGAGGGGCGTGGCCCTGGTAAGGTTGTCCACTGCTTGCAACACTAGACCGCTGCCTGCAGTACCGCAATTCGCCATGATACCGGAAGAAGCCCGGTAAGGTACTGCCAGATCGCTGTGCCGTGTCCTCATCTCAACAGTGTTTATTACAGTATGCCCCCTCCTAAGGGTACCGCCCCCTGGTTTGTTAGGATGTTTCGAATGAAATAGACGCACAAGTTTGGGGGCATGAACTGCTTTTTCAGATTCCCAAGATCGGTCTGAAGGGGAATACCCTTTCCAATCCACCAGATACTGTAAGTTTCCATGATGAAATCTGGAGTCGCAAATTCCTGACACCTCATATTCCGAACCTGAGTACCCTACTAAGGGGGGAGGACGTACCGAAGTTTTAGGGTGAAAGGTACTTCGGAGGTCTGGTTTCAGTTGGGAGACATGGAACACCGGATGAATTCTGGACCAGGTCCTTGGGAGTTTTAATTTGAAGGCAACAGGGCCCCTTGCCGCCTCAACACGAAATGGACCCAGAAATCTCGGTGAAAGCTTTGAGGGCCGAAGACGTCTGGGGAGAAAACGAGAGGACAACCAAACCCAGTCGCCGGCCTGGATCACCGGAGATGGGGTCCGGAGGCGATCAGCGAACTTCTTCACTCTTTCTTGAGACTCCAATAGGGCTTTTGAGGCAGCGAGATGTCCATCATGAATCTGTCCCATTAGCTGTTCAACATCAGGAAACTTGATATCGGAGTGTTTGGTCTTGGGAAATGCGGTTGGATGGTATCCAAATGAACAAAAAAATGGTGAGGTCTTAAGTGAGGAATGATATGAATTGTTATATGCGAATTCTGCTAGAGGTAATAACTCTGACCAATTATCGTGCGCAGCCGAGATGTAGTTTCTTAGATAACCTTCCAAGGTCTGGTTGAGCCTTTCAGTCTGGCCGTTGGTTTGGGGATGATACCCCGAACTCAAAGCTCGTGTGATTCCTAAGATCTTACAAATCTGCTTCCAATAATTAGAGGTGTATTGTGACCCTCGATCAGAGATGATGACTTCCGGTAATCCATGCCGGGAAAAGATCTTGTCAATAAATACCCGGGCCATCTGAGCTGCTGACGGAAGTCCCTTAAGTGGCACGAAGTGTGCCAATTTAGTAAAGGAGTCTATGGTTACCATAATGGCCGAAAGACCTCCTGAGGGAGGTAGATCAACCACAAAAACCGTGGAGATGATTTGCCATGGTCTTGTGGGTAACGGCATTTTTACTAAAGTCCCTACCGGATGTTGACGGGGACTCTTAGTCTGAAGACACGTAGGACAAGAATCGACATACTGTTGGACGTCCCTTCTCATTGTTGGCCACCAGAAATAACGGGAGATTAATTCTCGGGTGGTAATCCGTCCTCGGTGACCCGAAGTCTTGGAGTCATGACACCACTTCAACACGTCCTTCCGTAGTTCATTGGTTGGTACGAAAACCTGAAGACCATGGAAATAACAACCCTCCTTCTTGATCAGCGTTTTCTGGTGGCTTAGGGAAAGTTTCTTCAATACCGCCGGCCCGGATTGTTCTTCCAGACGTGATACAAATTCGAAGGGCTTGTTTATCTGCAACGTAGAGCAAGAAAAAATGGGTTCTGAACGAAAGAGACTCGAGGGAGTAGAGTCCTTTCTAGACAAGGCATCCGCTTGTAAATTATACTTCCCAGGAATAAATGAGAAGGAGATCCGGAAAGGGGAGAAAAAGTGAGCCCATCGAGCCTGTCTGCTGTTGCATGTTTGAGCATATTGTAAAATACGCAGGTTGTGATGGTCTGTTCTAACTTCCACTGGTATTATGGCCCCTAATAATAGATGCCTCCATTCTTCGAATGCTCTTTTGATAGCCAACAATTCCTTTTCCAAGACTGTGTAATTCCATTCGGAAGGGGATAATGTTTTAGACAAATATGCGATTGGTCGCTCTTGGCCCTGTTCATCTTGTTGTAGCAAGACGGCTCCTAGAGCATGTTGGGAGGCATCAGTCTCGATGATGAAACCCTGCTTTTGATCAGGAGTCTTAAGAATGGGAGCGGTGGTAAACCGATTCTTCAATTCCTCAAAAGAGTCATGAACAGATTTGGTCCAGATAAACGGAACCCCCTTCTTCAGTAAATTAGTCATGGGTTGTGTAAGAGAGGAAAAATTGGGTATAAATCGTCTGTAAAAATTCGAGAATCCCACAAATCTCTGGATGTCCTTACAGTTTGTGGGTACAGGCCAATCCTTGACGGCCGAAACCTTCTCTGGATCCATAGAAATACCTTGAGCCGACAAAATGTACCCCAGATAAGTCACCTGTGATTGATGGAACATGCATTTCTCCATATTGCAGTATAGATGGTTTTGGTGCAGTCTGCTAAGGACTTCCTGGACCTGAGCTTTGTGTTCTGAAAGATTATCCGAGAAAACCAAAATATCGTCAAGATAGATGATAACGGAATGAAGTAGAAGGTCGGAGAAGAGATGGTCCATGAACCTCTGAAAGACTGCTGGAGCATTCGAAAGACCAAAGGGCATCACTTGATATTGATAGTGACCAAATGGAGTCCTGAAAGCAGTCTTCCATTCGTCCCCTTGTCTAATTCTTATCAAATGATAAGCCCCCTTCAAATCAAGTTTGGTGTATATCTTGGCCCCTTGGACTGCTTCTAGTATATCAGGAATCAGGGGCATAGGGTATTTGTCTGGAATGGTGATTTTGTTGAGGCCCCGGTAGTCAATACAGGGTCTGAGCTCTGAACAATTTCTTTTTGGTATGAAGAATAATGATGCCGCCGCCGGGGATGTAGACTCAGTAATCAACCCGTTCTTTAAATGAGTGTGTAGATATTCTCGTAGTACCTCTTTCTCGGCGTTAGAGAGAATATACATTCTACCAAAAGGGAGTGGTTGTGCGGGAACTAACTCAATGGCACAATCATCGCGACGATGAGGTGGTAATTGCATATATTCTGAGGTAGAAAAGACGTCAGCATAGATTTGGTAGTCCTTCGGTAAACCGGAGATGTAGCTGACTATCTTGGTCCTTGGACTCTCTAGCACAGACAATGTAGGAGCTTCTGTGTTCTTCCCTGGATCACCAATACAATGCCTCACACAAAACTCGGACCCTAAGAAAAGGGACCCCGCCGTCCAGTTAATAAAAGGGTTATGTTTTCTTAGCCAAGGTATCCCTAATATGATGGGATAGTGGGCGGCACGGATTATATCCAAAGTTATGATCTCATGATGAGAAGATATTGTCATGGTCAAGGGATTCGTCTGGCTCAAAATTGGGCCGGAAATCAATGGACTCCCGTCCACACTTTCGACAGGAATAGCCTCGGGTTTTGCCGAACGGGGTATGTTTCTTTGTCTGGCCCATTGGTCGTCAATAAAATTGCCAGCGGCTCCGCTGTCCACCAATGCTGATATCTCGGGAAGGAAAGTTTCACCGATTCTTAACGTTATTTTAAGAACCAACATATAAGTCAAAGAAGAATCGGGACAAAGTGAACCTTGCAAATTATGTGAGGAACCTAAAGCTAGAAAGGGTTCCCGAACCGCGGTTCCTCCTACGGCCGGGCGCTGGCGTTTCCCGACTTTCTAGGGGGAGCGATGGGACAATCCTGAACCACATGAGTATGTGCTCCACAATACATGCATAAATTATTGGTTCTTCTCCGGGTACGCTCTTCTATCGACAAAGGACCTCGAGGGGTAGTGAATCCTAATTGCATAGGTTCGTCGGAACTCGATTTGTTTGTGACCGATGAGGGCTGAGAAGGAAACGGGCGCATGACTCTGCCTCTTCGTCTTTCATTGTTCCGTTCTCGGATTCTGTAATCCAACTGCATAACCAATGCCACAAGTTCTGCCAAGGATGATGGGCGAGGTACTCTGGACACTTCGTCTTTTAGCTCCTCTGACAGACCTCTACGAAAAATAGTCACCTGAGCATCGTCTGACCAGGTTGTCTCGCTAGCCATCTGCTTAAACCGGGTGACATAGGTGAGTATGTCTTGGTTCCCTTGTTTGATGTCTAGCAAGTGCTCCTGAGAGGCCACCCTAATTTCCTGCCTAGCGAACATGGTTCGGATGCTGTTACGGAAAGCCGTATAGGAGTCAAGAATAGGATTATTGGATGTTACCAATGGGGTGGCCCAAGCTAGAGCGGGTCCTGACATTTGAGAAATCATATAACCAACTCTGTCCCTATCATTCTGAAAATATGCATGTTTGAAAGCAAACTGTACAGTACAGGCATCAAGAAACTCTTTTACCCGATGAGGATTTCCATCAAACATTCCTCCTGGTAGAGCACCGGGAGGAACCTCTGAACACTGAGGGATCCTCGCACTTGCAGCCTGCTGAGCTGCCTGCTGTTGTGCAACCTGTTGCTGGACAACTTGTTGGGCTGCCTGCTGCTGATTCTGTAACAGCGCAGCGTTTTCCTGTTTAAGGGTCTGAACTTCTGAAGTTAACGCCTGTACTGCAGCTATGAGCTGCTGGATTTGCTGATCCATCTTTCTCTAGGTGTTCCCCAGATACGCCCAAGCCGTGTTAAAATAGATCTCTTAGTCGGGCGTTGCTAACTGTAATAATTGTCACCTAAATATTTCAACACGGCCAGAAAGTACACAGAAAACACCTACCTGAGTCCTTTCCCTGCAGTTGATGGCGAAAGTGAGGAAATAGCTAGAAGTCCCTCCACCGGCCGGAACGAAAAAGTCCAGGCCAGAGGTGGGCCCTCCAGGGAAAACCCCCGTAGGGGAAAAAAAACCCTGTGCCGAGAAGAGCTGCTGGGGTTCGAGGCGTCCGGATAGCTGCTCCCCGGGGTGGATTCAGAGGATCGGGATGCTACCTCTCAATGTAGTAGATGATCTTCGTGCAATCGGTAAGGACTACTGGAACGGGAGAATAATATCAGGGGATATTTATGATTACCCTCAAAACGTACATAAACTGAGAAATGGAGTTTAAAAAAGAAGAAATGGAGGCTTACCCAATACTAGCCCGAGATAAGCCTTGAGTGAGGGAAGGAGAGTTTCCCGATTTTTGACCCGGGATCTTAGTAGGAACTAACCAGAAGACTGTGAACCAAACAGAGATATATGAACCTGGTATCAGAGGGAGGTGAACTGACTTCCTCAAGATATTAGTGAGGAATCTTACCCTCAGAACAAAATGGAGAGTAAGGCTCAGCGTGGTCAAGAGGGGCGTCTCCGCCCTGAAGTGCAGGCAGAGAGGATCGGAAGTGAGGAGGAAGGGATTCTTCTGCCGAAAGCTAGGAACACAGATAGGGACGAAACCAGAACAAGGGTTATAGGAAAGAAGAGCTAGAAAGGTAATTCCAAGTATGGGGGAGAACAAATAGCAAATAGTTATTGTTCGAACTCACGAAGCGTCTCTGTACTCGGAAGAGAGTAGCAACGCACTGAACTGCCGTCGCCGTCTCGTGATAAGCGTTGCGTGCGTAGAGGGGCGTGGCCCTGGTAAGGTTGTCCACTGCTTGCAACACTAGACCGCTGCCTGCAGTACCGCAATTCGCCATGATACCGGAAGAAGCCCGGTAAGGTACTGCCAGATCGCTGTGCCGTGTCCTCATCTCAACAGTGTTTATTACATTCGGTGCTCAGTTCAATTTATAATTGTGCAGCTGGATTCTTTCAGATAAGGCTTCAGACACAGCCTCATTAAAAGTCTAAGTTTTTGTCCATTAGTCAAGTTTCTGAAGGCATGATTGTCCCCGAATATCTCAACTTTTAAAATGATCTCATCATTGCATACTTTGAGCTCCTCAGTCTTCTTGTTCAAGCCACATTTTGTTTACATGCATTTAAGGCATTTTTAGCCTGAATGATTTCCTGTTCGTGTATAGAATATCTCATTGTCCATTCTGTGCTTTGCCACCTTACTACAACATGGTAATGCCATTTTTGACTTTATAAACACAATGCCTTAGAATACTAGTATGTTGTAACATTATAAAACCCATTTTCGCATAATTCAACACCACATAAATCCCTTTGACATTCTCAGGTTAGGTTTAAGTGGGGGGGGCTCCACTTCATTCAGCTGTTGATTCAATACACATTTATATAGGTTGGGACCTCCATTACACTCCCCCGTCTTTAAAGTTCAGTTGTTTGTAAACCAACAACTTTAAACTATATTCTATTTCCATTCACCTTAGCATTTATCTAAACATTTCTTAACACGATCTTATAATTCGGCATATACTAACGCATTGTCATACTAAAACAAACATGTGTGTCTACTTCCTGTAATTGTGTGCCTTTAATCTAACTGTATGCCTTGGACTATTAACAGCCATTGTGAGACTCAAGAGGTTTGGTCAAGCTTTGAGGTAACCCATTAGCCCATTGTCTCTCTGTATGTCACACCTTGTCTGCAACTCCCACCCCATCAAGGTACAGTCTTTTCTTGAGCATCTTCTCCTGCCCATGAATATCATTTCACTTCGTTCTTTCCTCTTGTCCACACTCTTTCCTTTTCTGTATCTTCCATTGTAGTTGTCATGAGTTTGGCGTTAGTGGACCCTCTGTGTCCTGTCGCCTTTTCCTTTCAATTGTGCTGTTTTCCCAGATGGTCTCCCAGGTTCCTTTGATACTTTGACCAGAAGTCCATTGTTTTTTCCTTATCACATGAGGTTCAGTGTTTTTTCAAGAGTGTCTCTTTTTCAAAAGGGTCATTGTTCAGCATGGGGATGCAGGGTTGGGGGAGTCTCTTTGCAGACATAATTCAGCGTTGGGCTTTCACTGGGTTCCTCTACGACCTTCCTCTCTCCTCACGCTGTTCAACGTCAATTTCCCAAGGCATACAGGTTCCTCAACATATACCTGTAATATAAAACGGAATGAGTTTCTTTTGTAAAACAAACGGGTCTCTACTTATCTAACACATTTCTTACCAACCCTTTTCCTTAAAACCTCTTTTCGCATTGGCTATTTTTCCTTATTCCCTAAAATTGAAACATTCCCTCTTATTTGACACCCCTGCCTCCTAGACAAGCTACACAACATTTCCTTTTAAACATTTCCCTTTTGTGGGTCATTTTTACACCATAACTAAAATACCCCCCATTTCTAGAACTGTGTCAGCTGGTTTAGACAATGATTTTTGGTTTCAATAACACTTGATACAACAAGTCCTTCAGGGGACAGATTTTCCCCTTCCGGGTGCCACATGCAACCCTAAGGAGACAAAACAATTAAAGAAAAGATGTCGTCTTCTTTCCTGGTCTTCACGGCACGTCCCTAGTAGATGACTGAAATGTCCTTGGTGATCCCCGTCGTCTGTAGAAAGTCAAGATAAAGGCAAAAGTCATTCGGGCATTTGCAAGGGGTCAGGTTTTCTTCTGGACTTTAACCCCATTCCTCCCTTTCTGCTATCAAAAATACTCTCTGTGTCATTCTCCCCTATTCGTTGGTGCACATAAAAAACGAATTCCCAAACCACCCCGCGGGGATACTTAGTTTTGGTTGGGTTCTTTGCTCAGTTTAGCTGTATTTCTTCCAGGTTAGCAGTAAATTCTTCTTGGTTAGCAGTACATTCTTCTTCAGCTTAGTAGCCATTCTTCCTGGTTAGCTGCACATACTTCCTCAGCTTAGCAGCCATTCTTCCTGTTCTTTTCTTCTTCGTTGGTTGGACCATGGTCTATGCTTGTGCTTTGTGTTCATCTGTTAGGCGATCCTCTGCACACCAGGCCACGACACATCAGAACACTGCCCACATTCCCCCAACATCTCCTCCCAAGCTTCGAGGCTCAAGTGATTCGGTGAACCCACAGAACCGAAAGCTCCGTACCAGTGTACGGGCTCGATTGCAACCCTTTCTGCATTGGCAACTGCCTTGGAGAACGTATAGCAGTAAGGGCGGCCTTACGTCTTCACGCCAGTCACGTGATACACTACGGCGTTCCCCATGTGATCTTGGTGGACGTCACATGATCCAGAGAAGTCACATGACCCAGGGGCGATCAGTATAAAGTTCTGAGAGACAGAACGCTCATTGCTTCTCAGCTGGCTTCGGACACTGTTTGGCGTTACAACTTGCTCCTTGTTACCTTGATCACGGAACTCTATCTCGGACTCCCTCGGACACCCCTTGGTACTTTTGCTTGGAACTGTTTACCTGTTGCCGGATATTTGGACTGCACCTCGACTTGTCTTTGGATCATCCCTTGGTACCTTGCTGATCTTCTACGCCTTCAAGTCAAGCCCTGACTCCCACAGGTGGCTACTCTTCATCCACGCTGAACCTGCGGTTCTCCCATTCCAAGGATCGCCGCATCTAATGAGCCTCGAACCTCCCTACTAGGTCATCTGGGTCTCCATTACACCAGATAGGTAAGACACTTTAGTTACTTGTTTTCCTCATTGTATTGTGCTTGCCTGGTACTTAACCTCATTCCCTCTTGACAGCAGCATCGGTGTTCCAAGAGGTTCTGTGGATCCGAGAAGACATCTCTCACCTGTGGCCTCAAGGGTCGTACAGCGGGTTTCTATTTAGTTCCCCTGTGCGTCACTTGGGGACGGAGGTCTCATCGGTCTACACGACACTCAAGTCAGAACAGACTGAGAAGCCGTATAGTCGTGTTAGACGATGCAGGGATCCACGGATGAACCCATAGCTGCTTTGGTTCAGGCAATTACAATATTAAGGGCAGATATGGCCGCCGCAAACACTGTGATCCATCAAAGGTTAGATTCCATACAAAGTGTTCAACATTCCCTTCCTGCAGACCCTGAGTTTGGCGATACCGGCTCCTCCACTACACCCTCTCCCGTTACTGCTCCTGTAGTCCCGACTCCGATGATACTCCCAACCCCTTCCCCCTTAGCTGCTCCTGAACGCTATCAAGGGGATCCCAAGAAGTTCAGAACCTTTATTAATCAGTGCAAGTTACATTTCCTATGCAGACCTTTGGCTTTTCCCACCACCACTGCTAAAGCTGCCTTCGCCCTTTCCCATTTGGCCGGAACAGCAGCTGCTTGGGCTAATCCCCTGTTAGAGAACAATAGCCCAGTTCTTTATGACTTTGATTTGTTGGTCCTAGAAATGGCCCGAGTATTCGATACCCGACACAAGGTACAGTCTAGGGATTTGGAGTTGTTGGAATTGACTCAGGGTAAAAGGTCTCTGATAGATTACATCACCCGATTCAATCAGCTAGTTGCGGAAACATCATGGCCAGAAAACAAGAGGGCGGTGGTTTTCTATAGGGGGTTGAGTAACACCATGAAAGATGCATTAGCAGTGATCCCTTCTATGCCTACTCAGTATCAGGAACTGGTTGATCTGGTCTTGCAGGTAGATGCACGACGATCGGAGCGTAGAGCTGAAATGGGGGCCTCTTCCTCTCCCACTCTTGTGCGTACTCCTGCTTCCAGTACCGAAGAACCTATGCAAGTGGGAGGGTTACGTAGTCCTATTACAACATCTGAGAGAGAACGTAGAAGGGTGGATAATGCATGCTTTTATTGTGGTACCACTGGACATTTCGTGGAAGAGTGTCCTCGACGGCCCAGGAAGAGTCAGGTTTTTGAGTCTGATATCTGTCAGAATTATTGTCTTCCGGTCCATCAAGCCCCTGACACACCTTCTCGGGCCTTGGGGGCCTTAGCCCAACTCACACTGACTGTCGACGATCCAGAGCTTGTGCATACACATACTGTTGGGGGGTTGGTATCTGGGATTCCGCCAGAATACAGAGAATTCGAATCAGTGTTCGACCGGGGCTCGTCTGAGGTACTCCCTCCACACAGACCATATGACTGCCCAATCGAACTGCTTCCCGATTCCAATATTCCTTCGGGCAGGATCTATTCTTTGTCCCCTTCGGAGGAACTGGCGTTGAAAGACTATGTACAGAACGCCCTACGATTAGGACACATCCGCCCCTCCACTTCACCCGCGGCAAGTCCTATCTTCTTTGTACCCAAGAAGGAGGGGGATTTACGCCCTTGTGTAGATTATCGGCGTCTTAACGCTATCACAAAAAAGGATAGGTATCCCATCCCGTTAATCACTCCACTTCTAGACCATTTAACACACGCTTCCGTTTTCACTAAGCTCGACCTACGCGGCGCATACAACTTAGTACGCGTCCGCGAGGGAGACGAGTGGAAGACCGCTTTCTGCACTCGGTATGGCTTGTACGAATATCTGGTCATGCCCTTTGGCCTATGTAACGCCCCGGCCACTTTCCAACGATTCATGAACGACATATTCAGGGATATACTGGATGTATATATGGTTGTGTACTTGGACGATATCCTAATCTTTTCTCGTGATCTTGATGAACACGTGAGTCATGTCCGAGAAATATTGACCCGTTTGAGAGAACATTCCTTGTTTGCCAAACCGGAGAAATGTCAGTTCCATAAGACAACTGTTGAGTTTTTGGGTTTTCACATCACCCCTGGGGCGTTATCCATGAATGAATCTAAGGTCAAAGCAGTATTAGATTGGCCAGTACCTCGAACACTCAAATCCTTGCAGGCTTTTTTAGGGTTCGCCAACTTTTACAGACGTTTCATATCTTCCTTCTCCACAATTGTAGCCCCGCTTACGGCCCTGACTAGTCCTCAGGTATCTTATCAATGGCAGAGAGAACAGCAGGAGGCTTTTGAGGCTTTGAAAACCGCCTTTACTACCGCACCGGTACTCCAACATCCAAATCCTGATCTTCCGTTCATAGTAGAGGCGGATGCCTCTTCCTTTGCCCTCGGTGCGGTATTATCACAAACATGTCCAAATACAGGCAAATTACATCCAGTTGCATATCATTCCCGTAAGTTTTCCAGTACTGAGTCTCATTATACCGTTACGGAGAAAGAACTCTTGGCTGTCATGGATGCTTTCCGTGTCTGGCGTCATCATCTTCTGGGGGCTAGGCATCCCATCACGGTATACTCCGATCATCGGAACCTACAGGATCTGGCTTCTTTGAAATGCATTAATAGCAGACAGGTCCGATGGCATCTTTTCTTTTCCGCCTTTGATTTCCATATCATGCACCGTCCTGGCACTTCACATGGGAAGGCGGATGCCTTGTCACGTTCTCCGGGAGGGGTCCAGTTGCCTACATTCCCCGACACTGTTCTCGGTAAGAGCCATGTGATTTGTCTCTGTACACCCTCATTGTCACTATTAGATTCGGTCCGGTCCTGGACTAGCAATCATTCTGACCAGTTGCGAGAATGGGATCCTGTATATTCTGATGGTTTACCCTTCGTACATGAACGCCTGTTTCTTCCTACACCTGATACACGTAATCTAGCCCTTGAGTGGTCTCATGACGCTCCCTTTAATGCCCATCCCGGACAAGAGCGCACTTTAGATCTACTCAAGCGTTGGTGTTGGTGGCCTTCTATGAAGCGCGATGTGGAGTGTTATGTCAGATCTTGTGCGGTATGTGCTCAGGCTAAACATCAAAGGGGTCGACCGGTTGGTCTGTTGCTTCCACTTCCGGTACCTCCCAGGCCCTGGCATACGCTAACAATGGATTTCGTTACCGATCTCCCCAAGTCAAAAGGCTTTGACACCGTCTGGGTAGTGGTGGACACGTTCACTAAAATGGCCCGTTTTGTTCCTTGTAGGGGTATCCCTTCGGCCCCTGTCTTGGCGGACTTGTTTTTTGAACATGTGTTTATGCTATTCGGCCTCCCTTCGGTCATTGTTTCCGATCGAGGTTCACAGTTCACCTCTCGGTTTTGGAGGGCCTTGACGAAACTATTGGGCATTGATACGAGGTATTCTTCGGCCTATCATCCGGAGACCGATGGTCAGACCGAAAGGACGAATCAATCGATGGAACAATACCTTCGTTGCCTCATATTGCAACATCAGTCCTCTTGGTTGGCCGTTTTGCGGCTTGCGGAGTTCGCGTATAACAACGCGGCTCATTCAGCTACTGGTTATTCTCCTTTTTACGCCCTCTATGGTCAACATCCCAAGGTTTTGCCGGTCCCTGATGCCTCTGGTTCTTTGAATCCTGCGGCCACGACGTGTCTTAGGGATCTTTCTGCTATTCATGCGAGTACAGTGGTTCATCTCACTGAAGCAAAGGCCTCTATGAAGGCCCGTGTGGATGGCAAGCGTCGTGCTGCTCCCCCTCTGGTGGTGGGTTCTAGGGTCTGGTTATCTTCCCGACATCTTCGCCTGGTGGGTTGCCGGAAGTTGCTGCCTCGCTTTGTCGGGCCGTATGTGATCTCACAGGTTGTTAATCCGGTGGCTTTCCGTCTAGTTCTCCCCAGCTCTTGGCGTATCCATCCTGTGTTTCATGTCTCCCTCCTCAAACCCTGTCCTGACTCAGTCCGTCTTCGTACCCCTGTTGCGCCGGTGTCCTTGACCTCTCCTGATGTTTTTGAGGTGTCGGCCATTTTGGGTTCTAGGTGGTTTAGGGGTAGGCTCCAGTATCTGGTGGATTGGACGGGTTACGGCCCGGAGGAGCGTTCGTGGGTTTCCGCATCTGATTTGAACGCCCCGCGGTTGGTAGCCCGCTTCCATAGGGATCATCCGTCCTGCCCACGGGGTCGTGGGCCGTTGGGGGGGGGCTATGTTAGGCGATCCTCTGCACACCAGGCCACGACACATCAGAACACTGCCCACATTCCCCCAACATCTCCTCCCAAGCTTCGAGGCTCAAGTGATTCGGTGAACCCACAGAACCGAAAGCTCCGTACCAGTGTACGGGCTCGATTGCAACCCTTTCTGCATTGGCAACTGCCTTGGAGAACGTATAGCAGTAAGGGCGGCCTTACGTCTTCACGCCAGTCACGTGATACACTACGGCGTTCCCCATGTGATCTTGGTGGACGTCACATGATCCAGAGAAGTCACATGACCCAGGGGCGATCAGTATAAAGTTCTGAGAGACAGAACGCTCATTGCTTCTCAGCTGGCTTCGGACACTGTTTGGCGTTACAACTTGCTCCTTGTTACCTTGATCACGGAACTCTATCTCGGACTCCCTCGGACACCCCTTGGTACTTTTGCTTGGAACTGTTTACCTGTTGCCGGATATTTGGACTGCACCTCGACTTGTCTTTGGATCATCCCTTGGTACCTTGCTGATCTTCTACGCCTTCAAGTCAAGCCCTGACTCCCACAGGTGGCTACTCTTCATCCACGCTGAACCTGCGGTTCTCCCATTCCAAGGATCGCCGCATCTAATGAGCCTCGAACCTCCCTACTAGGTCATCTGGGTCTCCATTACACCAGATAGGTAAGACACTTTAGTTACTTGTTTTCCTCATTGTATTGTGCTTGCCTGGTACTTAACCTCATTCCCTCTTGACAGCAGCATCGGTGTTCCAAGAGGTTCCGTGGATCCGAGAAGACATCTCTCACCTGTGGCCTCAAGGGTCGTACAGCGGGTTTCTATTTAGTTCCCCTGTGCGTCACTTGGGGACGGAGGTCTCATCGGTCTACACGACACTCAAGTCAGAACATCATCCTAGGGAGATAAAACAGAGGCGTTTCGCTGCACACCATCCCTGTCTGACTTGGTCTAGCCTACCCCTGTCTTCTAAGACTATGGCACCAATTCTTACTACGTGCCTCCACCTTTATTGTTCCCATTAATGTGTTGCCTATTCTAATGCTTGCATACCTCTATCATGACAATTCTTTTGACATTATGAACACGAAAATAATTACTCCCCTTCAATTTTTCTTCTGTTTTCTGTGGTTGTCTGAAATGGCCATGCTGTTTATCTATTTCTCTACTCTTTCCGCACCTGATTATGTCTATCTTGGGAAAAACAGCTAACTTGTGAAGACCTTGTGTCTCTTGCTACCTTTTCCTGTTACTCACCTGCATCCTCTTACCTTTAGTGTGGTCAATTGCGTGTTCACCCCCTTTTGGCGTGAACTAGTACCTACCTTTTCTCTTCTCTCCCTAATTTGAGGCCATACAGACAATTTCTTGTGTTTCCACGCAAGAGGTCCATAGCTTGTCTGTAAAATAAATCAACATTGTTACTAACATTCACAAGTTATTTTGATTCCTTCACCATAATTACTTTAAAATAGTTTGTGCGAGTTTCCTTCATTTAATTGACCCAATTTTATCAGCCATATTCCTTTTCCTGTTTGCCAGGAACCCTCATAAGTGCTATTTGTTTTCCATTTTTTGCTCTTTTTTTCCTTCATGCTTCTGAGTGTATCCCTTATCCTTTTATTCATTTTTTACTCAAGATAACCACTCATTTTCAGTGTTTCCTGATTTATTTATTTATTTATTTGTTTATTTATTTCTATGACCACTCCTTTTACGCTTCCTCGCTTCTTCTCTGACCCTATCTTCTCCCTTTCTTCTTATCTCTATATTCCTTTTTCCTTTGACTTTCCTCATCCCTTCTTTCACGTACCTTTTCTTTTCTGCTAACCTTTGCTGTTCCTGTCTGTCATGTTCATAGGCTGCTCTCTGGTTTGCGATCGAGCTGCTTTCCTTACTCTTTGCGATAAAGCTGTTCTCGCCTTAGCCTAACTTTTCTTCTTATCCTTCCGTCCCTTAACTCCTTCTCTTTCTTTTATCTGTGCCTCATCTAACTCTGCCTTAGGCCTCCCATCATCACTTCCTTTCCCATCGAGTTTCAATGAGAATTGTCCTCCCATCGATTTGTCCTTTGTAAATGCCACCTCATCAGTTCTGTCTTCACTTTCTTTCCTCTTCCTTCCCTCTCTCCCTTGTTGAGAGATTCCCTTGTATGTGCTTCATCCCCTCCTTCATTAATGCATCATCGTGTCTCCCCTTGTCCCTTGGCTAGGGATGTGAGATTCTTGTTCTTGACCTTCTCTTGCTTTTTGCTACTACTGCATGAAGGTGGCTCATAAGCGGGGTTACTATAACCTGTGGTTGCTTTTAGCTCTCTATAATGGCAAAGTCCCCTAGGCTTACTTCCCTCGGCTCCTGTTTCAGGCGGGGCAGGTGTTGCTGCAGGTGTCTCACCCCCCCCTCAGTGCCTATGTCACGGAGTTCCCCCCTTCTCACCTGAGACCGATCCTTGCTGGACTCCGTGGGCGGTGTCTTCTTGCGGACAGACCTGGACTTGAATAAGGCTGAGTGACTCTCTTCCGACTCCAGCGTGCATTTAAGATTCCGGGATGCAGCAATCCGGGGATCCGGGAAACGAAGAAGACGTGCTGATGGCGCACGAGTCCAGGAAGCAAGAGGAAAGGGAAAGGAGCAAGGAATGGATGTAGAAAAGCTAGGAATCAGGAAAGCAATACAGCGAACTACGGAGCACACGTCTGATCACTACTTGGCAATAGCATTGAGACGCGCGGAGCCGCGTGGGTGCGGTCTATTAGTAGAATATGTTACATCCAACGTATAGACCGCGGAAGGCGTGTCACGCTGGACGGCCATGTTGGGAGTGTCAGGGAATGCAAGGCCTGTTGCGATAAGGACCAGGAAGACCAAAAGGGGCACGTCCTGTGGGTCATGACAGCATGCCTCCTCAGAAAACCTGTTCCTCCAGGTTTGCCTGGGTGTATGAGGTGGTATCTTCTGAGCAGTCGAGGGGTATTCAGATTAGAAAGTGGTTCCCAAGTTCTTTCACTGGGGGGATATCCTTTCCATTCAACCAGGTATTGAAGCTGACCCCGTTAATACCTGGAGTCGCATATCCGGGACACTTCATATTCCAGTTGATTGTCCACCACCACAGGAGTGGGTCTGCAGGATTTCCGGGAGGATTGAATGTAAGGTTTTAATAAGGAGGTGTGAAAAACTGGGTGAATCTTTTTTCAGGATTCTGGTAGCTTGAGCCGGTATGAGACTGGGTTTATAATTTCCTTGATGGAAAACAGACCATAATACCGGGGGGCCAATTTGTTTGGCCGTAGATGTCGGGGTAGTAATTTCGAGGACAAACAGACTTGATCTCCAACTGAATAAGAAGGCCTGGGTCTTCTTTTGGAATCCGCATATCTCTTGGTCTGTGTTCTGGCCTTCTCTAAGTGCTCTTTGGTCTCCTTATGTATGTTGATGAGTGTTTCAATCCAGGAATTGACAGTAGGTACCGGTGTGGGTTGTGGAAGAACAGAGGGCAGAACTGATGGATGGAATCCTTGGCTGCAATAAAAGGGACTGGTCTTAACTGCTGAATGATCAGAATTGTTATGGGCAAATTCAGCCACGGGAGTCAGGAGCGACCAGTCATCCTGAACCTTAGTGGCAAAACATCAAAGATATTGTTCCAGAGTCTGATTAGCACGTACTGTGGCCCCGTTGGTTTGAGGGTGATAACCTGATGAAAGAACGCGTTGGATTCCTAATATTTGACAGAGGTGTTTCCAGAATTGTGAGACGTATTGAGGTCCTCGATCAGAAATTATCTTGGAAGGAAGTCCATGAAGGCGGAATATGTGCTCCAGGAAGATTCCAGCCAGTTCAGATGAGGATGGTAGCTTACTGAGGGGTGTGAAATGAGCCATATGAGTGAACAAGTCAATGGTGACCATGATGGTGGTGTACTCTCTGGAAGGCGGTAATTTCACAATGAAGTCTGTAGCGATAAATTCCCATGGCCTTGTTGGCAGTGCGGGTTGTAGCAGAAGACCCGCCAGCCTCTTGTTGTCATGTTTATTCTGACTACAGATTGCACAGGCTCGGACATATAGTTGTACGTCAGTCTTCATTTTAGGCCACCAAAATTGTCTTTGTATGAGGTGGAGGGTGTTGGTGATGCCACGATGTCCGGAGTGAAGGGTATCATGACAGAGGTTTATTATTCTTTGTTGTAATTTTTGTGTAGGAATGAGCAGAGCGTTGTCCTTGAACAAATATCCTTCCTTGACTCTCAGGTTCCATTGATTCTTTATTGAAATATTCTTCCAGAGTTCAGAGAATTGGGTTTGTACTCGGATTTCTTCCAGGAGATTGACTGCTTGAGCTACAAAAATTGTGTGGGGAAACATCTTAGGATCGGCCTTATCTTCGGTAGTTTCATAGTCAGGCCGTCGAGATACGGCGTTAGCAATCAAGTTTTGTGATCTAGGAACATGAGTGATGTGGAACTGGTACTGGGCAAAGAAGAAGGCCCAACGAGCCTGAGGACTGTTCTGACACTCTAATGACTGTACAATTTGAAGATTTCGGTTGTCCGTGCGGACCTCGACTGGATATCTAGCTCCCGGGAGAAGATGTCGCCGCTCAGTGAAGGCTTGGCGGATGGCGAAAGTTCTATTTCAAGGACGGAGTAGTGTGTCTCACTGGGAGTCAGGGTTCGTGAAAGGTAAGCAATGGGGTGTTCTAGTTTATCCTCAAATTCTTGCTTCAACACCTCTTCAATGGCGTAGTTAGAGGCATCTGTTTCCACAAGGAATGGTCGATCAATGTCGGGTTGGGCCAGAATGGGGGCTTGAGTAAATCTTGTCTTAAAGAGTTGGAATGCCTTATCTTGCGGAATAGACCAGACAAAGGGGGTGTCTTTCTTCAGGAGAGCAACAATCGGTTGAACAATCTCAGAGAAGGTGGGTATAAACTTCTGGTAGAAATTGGCAAGCCCCAGGAAGGATTGAACTTGTTTCACGGACGTGGGAGCAGGCCGGGATAATATAGCCTTTACCTTTGAAGGGTCCATGCCAATTCCCTCTGGAGTAAGGATAAATCCTAGGTAATGAACAGAAGCAACGTGAAACAGACATTTCTCGGGTTTGGCCAAGAGTTTATGTTCACAGAGTCGTTGTAGTACTGCCTTTACATGCTCTTCATGCTTTAGAAGATCCTTGTAGTAGATCAAAATGTCATCCAGGTAGACGATGACGAAGAGGAATAGCATGTCAGAGAACACCCTGTCCATAAAACGTTGAAAGACTGCTGGGGCATTAGCTAATCCAAAGGGCATGACCAGATATTCAAAGTGACCAAAGGGTGTTCTGAATGCTGTTTTCCATTCGTCTCCTTCCCGGATACGAATCAAATGATAGGCACCCCGGAGGTCCAGTTTCTTGAAAATCACAGTGCCTCTGACCGCTTCCAGGATATCCGAGATGAAGGGTAAAGGGTACCGGTCCTTGAGGGTGCATTGATTTAATCCACGATAATCGAGGCAGGGTCTGAGTTCCTTAGTGTGCTTCTTAGGAACAAAGAACAATGAAGCTCCGGCTGGAGATTTAGAAGGTCTTAGGTGCCATTTTCAAGGTTGGTATCCAAGTATTCTCGGAGGGCCTTTTTCTCAGGTTCGGAAAGGATAAACATCCTGCCAAAGGGAATCACTGCTGAGGGATCCGTGTCTATGGCGCAGTCTTCAGGCCTTTCAGGGGGTAAGGCATGGATTATGGCAGTTGAGAACACATCAACAAATCCCTTATAGGCCTTAGGAACCTGTACGATATTGGAAACCATGAGAGGTGCTTGATGGTCTATTGGTGGTTCTTTGGAAGGGGTCAAGGAGGGATCCAGGATTAGACAGTGAGACATACAAAACTCTGAGTCGAGGAATAGTGATCCTGCTGTCCAATTGATATACGGATTGTGTTTTTGTAACCAGGGCATGCCCAGTACCATGGGGTAATGAGCTGACTTAATAATGTTGAATCAAATCCGCTCTTGGTGGTGGTTAATTGAAAGCTGGACCTCTTTGGTCTGCAGCCTTATGGGCCCCGAAGTGAGGGGGTCTTCCATCGTTGGCTTCCACCGGCTGCATGATGCTTCGTGTTTCGTATGGGATGTGGTGACTAAAACCCAATCTTGATCAATGAATATTCCCATAGCCCTGCAGTCTACCAAGGCCAAAACAGGATAGGTCTTATTCCTGGAGGTTGATAGGAAGGCCTATAGTATCACTAGATTGTTTTGTCCAGGAGAGTTCAAGGATGGAATTGATGTGGAGCAAACATCTCTCTCCCGAAGCCCTGCTCCATCTAGGATCGGGAGTTGGCATTTCCCGAATGCCGAGGAGGGGCTAGAGGGCATTCTCTAACCAAGTGTTTGTCTGAGGCACAATACATGCACAACCCCGTATTAATCTTTCTCATCCTTTCTTGCGGGGATATGGGTCCACGGAAGGCTCCTATCTGCATGGGTTCTGGTTCGGTGACTGATCCTGGGTTTGTGTCAGATTTGGAGGTACTCTCAAAGGACACCTTCGGAGGGTTTCCTCTAGATTTTTTCTTCTCTGCCTTCCTTTCCTGGATGCGAAAGTCTATTTGCATGGCAAGGTCCATAAGAGCCTGGAATGAGTTCGGTCGGGCCACTCTGGCTAACTCATCTTTAATCTCCTCATTTAGTCCTCTCCTAAAAAGGGTAAAACTTGCCTCCGGAGACCAATCAGCTTCCCTGACCAATTGCTTGAATCGGTTTACATACGTGAGCACATCCTGGGATCCCTGCTGAAAGTCTAAGAGGCGTTCCTGGGCACTAAAGACCTGCTCTGGGCGATCAAACATGGTCTTTAGGGCCCGTATGAAACCATTGTTGTCATCTAGGAGAGTGTTGCCGGAGTTAACTAGGGGTGTAGCCCAGGTTAAAGCATTTCCGGAAAGGTGAGAGATTATGAAATCCACCTTAGCCCTAGGAGTGGAAAAGTAATAGGGCTAAAATGTAAAGTGAACCAAACATGAGTCCAGGAATCCACAAAGGGTTTTTGCCGACCCATCGTATTTGTCAACAATGCCGACCAGTAACACTCTTTCCTTTGCGGCTGAATCACGGGATAGAACTAATTGCTTGAGAGCAGCGTTTTCCGCCTTTAAATTCTGCACCTCGGTGGTTAATTCTTGCATACCTCGCATCAGGTCCTGGACGGCCGCTTCCATGTCGACTTCGAGGGCGGTCGGTAGGCGTCTCAAACTGTCACGGAGTTCCCCCCTTCTCACCTGAGACCGATCCTTGCTAGACTCCGTGGGCGGTGTCTTCTTGCAGACAGACCTGGACTTGAATAAGGCTGAGCGAGTCTCTTCCGACTCCAGCGTGCGTTTAAGATTCCGGGATGCAGCAATCCGGGGATCCGGGAAACGAAGAAGACGTGCTGACGGCGCACGAGTCCAGGAAGCAGGAGGAAAGGGAAAGGGGCAAGGAATGGAAGTAGAAAAGCTAGGAATCAGGAAAGCAATACAGCGAACTACGGAGCACAGTCTGATCACTACTTGGCAATAGCATTGAGACGCGCAGAGCCGCGGGGGTGCAGTCTATTAGTAGAATACGTTAAGTCCAATGTATAGACCGTGGAATGCCTGTCACGCTGGCAGGCCATGTTGGGAGTGTCAGGGAATGCAGGGCCCGTTGCGATAAAGACCAGGAAGACCAAAAGGGGCGCGTCCTGTGGGTCATGACAGCCTATTTCAACCAAGCTGCTTTAGGCTCTTCCTCCGTTCCTTGCTCTTATATTTTTACAATTCGAGAGCATCATAGCGTTTTTCTAACTTTTTGTTTGTATGTGTGGCATGCAAGTTAGTAGCCATGCGTGGTAAAATGGCTTTAGATTAAGGCTCAATTTGTGGCCGCGGCATAACATCTTGTGGGCGGTACCTTTAACCCACTGCTCCAATTGGAGCAATGTTTTCCGGGCTTACCTCTGTTTCTATTGATATCCTTATGTGAGTCCAAAATTGCCATTACTATGAGCGTTCATCAAATAAGCAAGCTCCAATCCAGTCCCTTCCCGCAAATTATTTTTTACCGCCAATTTACTCAATATCATCAATCTATGTGCGATTCCTTCTCAACTGCAGAATCGCATTACTTTTTACCTGATTTCAACCAACAAGGAGCCAAAATTCCTTACATTTGACATACAACAGGACATGTATAACAGACACTTGACAGACTAGACAAACACCAGCTGGACACACATATACCTGCCTTCTAATGAATACCCCGACATGGGGTTTAAACAAACCCCATTTGTGCCGCCTTTATTCGTCACCGTAGCCTATCGTCCCCAATTATGTGGGCTCTGGGTTCACGTTTCTTCTGACCACTCTTTAAAGCGCAGGAACAAGGCGAATCTTACAGTTTTCTCTCGGGTGCCCCCCCGGTATTCCTAACATTTTCTCTCGGGTGCCCCCACGGTATTCCTTACGTTTTGTTTCAGGTGCCCCCCTGATTTACGTTTTTACTTCAGGTGCCCCCCTGATTTACGTTTTTATCTCGGGTGTCCCCCCGGAATTTTTACGTTTTTATCTCGGATGTCCCCCCGGAATTCTTATGTTTTTATCACAGGTGTCCCCCCGGAATTCTTACGTTAACCACTACTGTCTTTCATTGTTCTTATTTCATCTGTTCGCTCTTTTATTTATTTACCATATTTCCCTGTATTATGGCTACCTCATGTCTGCAAATGTTCATAATTCGCAGTCTGCGCCTGCATTTTTAAGAATATGTCATTCTTCCTCCGCCAGGTCATACCGCTGGCTATATTCATTATGTTGAAAAAATACTAAAAATCTTTTACTTCTCACTCACCCAATCTCATTGGCCTTCTCCCCCGTTCATGCCTTCAAAATTGCTTGTTTTTAACTAAGGCATGCCCTAACTAATCATGCTTTCCTTGGTAACCACAATACTGTCAACATGCTTTCACGCTTTGTCATTCAAGTCTTTCTTCATTCATCTAATTCCTATGGTTCCAGAATCTCAACCGCTCGTCTCAACCCGAAAGTTTTTCCCTATTTAATAAAAAATGTTCTCCACTCCGGCTGACAAGGCCTCAAAATTGTAACCTACCACCCCTGGCATGACTCCATGCACACTGTCCTACCAGTCACGGTGGAGTTCCTAGAAAAGCCTTTAGAGAGCACCCAAAAATCCCCTTTACTACATGTGTGCTATCCCCAAGATTTCCCAAAAGCAGGTCGCAGATGATCCAGTAACCTCCTTTAATTTCAGGGGCATTTAAAAAAAATGATGGAACGCATGAATGGCAATGGATCATTCAGCTACAGGGCAGTGACTGCTCCTGCCTGCACATTGATTTAAACACCCCATGTAAAATCCCTCGCTCCTCATCTCATGAAGTTCATCACTACCTCTTTTAATTCTAACACTACTTTTGTAGCTGTACAATAACCCTTACTCATGCCATACCAGGTTACATGCTACACTCTGTTTGTTGCATTTTATCGTTAGAGTGCCAATGCAGGGACGTCATTTGGGGGTCACCAGGGGTCGTGGCTGCACCCCCCCGGGGGTGTCCCTTGTTTCCCTGCGGTTCCCTTTGCTACCCTAAGAATTTAAAAAATTGTTTAAATGTTTATATTGTGGTATCATCAGAGGTCAAGGGTAATTGAGATGTCACTTCAGCTACCTCTTATCCTTTTGGACGTCCCTGTGTCATTACTGTGTCATTACTTCCCTTTCAATATTATGTACGCTAATGCCTCTGGCCTTTTCCTTTCCCTGCCATACTTAAAGAACACCCTGCTCATTCATTTTGCGTGTCCTTATCAGTGTTAAATTGTATTACTACACCGCCATCCTTGCAGGCATCTCACAAAAATCCTCACAGGCTCTAAAAGTGCAGGGTGCCGCAGTATGCAACTCTCAGTATTCTGTGAAAGAATACACCTGACTTTGTGCCAGCTGAGCTGCTCACTGGCTAACCATGGAGGAAAGGCTACTCTTTAAAGTCACAAATGTAAGTCTGACACAGCGCTGGTACATTTAACTGGTGCTGCTGCTAGTGTCCATTCAGCCCAGTGGCGGCTGGTGACTTGGAAGTTGGTGGGGCGTACATGTCTTGGCGGGAATTTGGGAGTGAGCTAGGCCACCTCACACCACTCAGTGTGCCGGTGGCTTCTCCCTCTGCAAGGCATTTTGGAAGAAATGGCTTCCAAGATGTGCAATCTACTGTCCCAGTCCACAGACAAATGGCATCACAAATCCTGGTCTAATTATGAGTCTAAACTGCCTGGAATCCACTGAAATGTCTGCAATGGTTTTTTCCGAGCTCACGGACGCCTGGTCTGGACTAATGTGAGGGCATTAACACGAAATGCACACAAATATAATCTAAAATAAAGCACCTATCAACAACCCCAAAGGCAGTTCACAAAAACTGGGAACACTGCGCCTCTGCCATACAACGCACACACACAATAAACTTAACTAAAAGGTCCACATATCAGAAATACACAGCAATATCTGAGCCAAGGTGTCTGCAACCAAAGGGTACGAAAGCCACGTGTCCAAACAGTGTCGAACTGGAAATTATATTGTGCCTCCTATTTGATGAATATACGTGTATTGGCCTACGCCAAACTGCTTATAAGCCAGTTGCAAGGAAATCCGCGTCGCAAGGTCTTGACCTCAGATTTTATGTAAGCTGCCATTTTAGGTCTATGCGCCATTTTAGGTTCTCTCTGTAAAGTCACATGGGGCCAGGCTCATATGGGACATCAGTCCTGGCGCCATAGGCGCCAGGCTCATAGGTGCACACTTACCTGATGCAGACCATGCTGCAAGAAGATCCAAGCCCATGTGAGGCCTGGAAGGGACTACTTTACCTTAGGGACTATTTTGTTACTCGGGTGTGGTCGGGGAGGAATACCTACCTGGGACTACTTTGGAGGCTATTTAAACCACGCCCGAAGAGCAGCACACGCTTTGCGTTATTCTGCATCCAGCAGCGTAACGCTCACCGTGCTAGCAGCAGCATCCAGCATTCTGCCACGCCCGCCTCGAACCTGGAGCACCTAGAAAGAAGGAAAGAAGCAAAGGTTAGAACAAGAGTATTACCTGATTTCTTACCTGATTCCGGATTCATCGCATCTTCAAACCAGAGGAAAAACTTGGTTTTAAAAGCGTCGCATCGCCAGCAGCAGCGCCGCGCCATACTCACCGTTCCACGCAGCATCTCTTCGATCCGGCGCTGTCTCCATCTTTACATCGCCGAATCCCGGCACCTAAGGGGGACAAGAAACAACAAGGTGAGCAGAGAGAACAGACAGAGACAATCTCTTTAGCCGCCATATGCTTACCTGATTTTACCGCCGGAGGTATAATTCTTCAGCACGCCACATCTTCTAATGCCGCACCTGTAAGATAAGGAGAAAGCTGCAAGTTTAACCCTTGGCATTATTTATCGGACAGTTTTGGGTAACACAGACTTTTACCGCAGCGCTTTCAGCTGTCAATCTTCTTATTGGGTCAAAGCTGCAAGATAAAAGAGGATTGGACAGGAGTGAATTTCTGACATGCTCTTCGCCAGGACCTTTTGGAGTCAGGATTCGTCTACAACTCTTCCAATATCTTCAGTCCAGTGAAGTAACTGGTCATCAACGCGCCCCTGCGTGCTTCGCAGGACGGAGAGCTCACCTTTCAAGAATATAAGGTGAGATTGCTGAGAGGGCGCTTCAGAGGTGATTAGTGGGGAGTACAGTGGGGGTGCTATCACTTGAATCCACAAGTGGCTAAATCTATCTCTCCACTTGTAGGAGAATATTTCTACGGGCAAAGCAGACAAGATTAGGAGGGCAGATCCAGTCAGTCATCGCTGCACTACGCATCACGTGGGTGGAGGCCGCAGCAGTGCGGGTCCGACCGACGCCCCTGTGCGAGCCATGTGAGCGTAACAATAGATTATCTCATTGTCCATTCTATGCTTTGCCACCTTACTACAACATGGTAATGCCATTTTCGACTTTATAAACACAATGCCTTAGAATACTAGTATGTTGTAACATAATAAAACCCATTTTCGCATAATTCAACACCACATAAGTCCCTTTGACTTTCTCAGGTTAGGTTTAAGTGTGGGGGGGGGGCTCCACTTCATTCAGCCACACACATTTATATAGGTTGGGACCTCCATTACTGTAGCAAGTGTTCCGTCAGTCCTTTCTATTGCCGGGATGTTGGGGGCTCCGAACTCGTGGCGGATTAACCTGGCCAGTATGCGGCCTGGCCTCTCACCCTCCCTATACCGTCTCACTGCACAGGGGCTGTCTAGAAATGTAACCTCCCACTCTGCCAGGTCACGGAATCTGTCAAGCTCAGAGCCCAGCGATGCCAGTGTGTCGGGGGAGTTGTCCTGGGCATATTGGGACTCGAGATTGGCTAGGGAAGATTCACTGTCTGCGATATCTTCCCGGATGTTTTTCAGGATGCCACTCCCTTTAACCATGGCAATACCCCTGGTATAAGCTTTGAATGATTCCCAAAGGACGGCCTGAGGGGATACTGAGCCTGCGTTAACCTCAAAAAACTCCTCGATAGAAGCCTCAAGTTTGGAAGCAAAGGCCTGGTCTAGGAGGACGTGAGGCCTAATTTTCCACTGTCTTGTCTTCTCAAAGTCATGCCCCCAATTCAGTGAGATGACCACCGGGGAGTGATCCGACAGTGTCCTGGGGAGGATAGCCAGATGGGAGAGGCACCTGATTAGTATGTCTGATAAGAGCCATCTGTCTATCCTAGAGTGCGAGTCATGGACTGAGGAGTAAAAGGAATACGTGCGAGAATCAGGGTACATTAAGCGCCAGGCGTCAATAACTGCTAGCCTGGGGAGAATAGTAAGGATCGTGTAGGCTGCCCTTGAGAGCTGGCGAGGTCTGGAGCCTGACCTATCTAGGTCAATGACAAGGATCGTGTTAAAGTCGCCGCCCCATATGATCGGGATCTGGGTGACTTTCTAGGATTGAGGCCAGGTGTAGGTAGAATTCGGGATCATCAATCCGTATATGTTCAGGATGGCTACCTCTTGATTCTGAAGTTTACCGATAATAAGTATATACCTCCCAAGGGGGTCTATTTGTGAGTAGGAACAATAGAATTTAAGGCCCTTGTGTATTAAGGTGAGGCTGCTACGACTCTGAGTGGCGTAATTTGTGTAATATCTCTGGGGACCCCATTGCTTAGCGAATTTCTGGCATTGTTCAGAGCGAGCATGGGTTTTTTGTAAACATAGGACTTGGACACCTTGGCGCTCAGCATAAAGCTGTATCTGTCGCATCTTTTTGTAGTTGCCTAGCCCCCTAACGTTCCAGCTCATGAAAGTTAAGCTATTGGTCAACATTGGCATATGTGAATTGTACAAGTGTCAATCTGTGGGTTTGCGTTGGTCTATGCCATCTAGGCCTAGATCTATTTGTTACCTTAGCTATCATTCTGCGTTGTCTTAATATTTCAAGTGTGGACTCTCTGCCGGTTGCCAAGACTTTTTTAACATAACTTCCCTTCCCCCCTACCCCCACCCACATCCCTCCCCCAACTTGAGGAATGAAACCCCGACCCAACCATAACAACAACAAACATCTCGGCATCAGCGCCTGGGGGCCTGTTAGCTGGCCTAGCGGTGGCGCGGCAGACTGGAGAGAGATTAAGGAGATTATCAGTGCAGCTGGATTAACTAGCGTGTTCAGCGTTGTTTACGTATGCAGTGGATAGTGGTATAGCACAAAGGGGCTCAAGGCAACTTGTCACTGTACCCGTAAGGGTTCTCTATGACCCTGTAAAATTGTGGACGCTAACATGTCCCCAGTATAATATCAGGGTACAGGAAAATGAATTGGGGAAGCATTGAGACATCGGTAATAGCTAAACCCTATGTAATCATGTAACTTAAACGGATCGGAGAACATAGGATCAGCTGAACAGAGGACACCAAACCAACAACAAAAGTTACTATTATTAGCAAGGTTGAGTGCGGCCCATCAAGGGCATAGGCCTACCAGTGAATGTTCATAATACATCGGTCCTCTATTGTGATGACGAGGGATCAACCAGGAAAGTGCTTGTCTAGGAACTTAGAGGCTTCCTCGGGAATCATGAAAAAGAAGGTTTTGTTAGAGTGTTCAATCCTTAATTTTGCGGGAAACAGCATGGAGTATCTAATCCCCAAGTCTTTGAGTCTCTTTTTCACAGCTATGAAAGTCTGGCGCTCCCTCTGTACAGCCACAGAGTAGTCTGGGTAGAGGTGGGCCCTGGCCGCACCAAGCAGAAGTTCTCCCTTGATCCTGGCCACACGTAGGAGAGCGTCCCGGTCCCGGAGGTTTAGGACCCTAGCTATGATGGGCCTCGGGGGAGCCCTTGGTCTGGGTTTTGTGGTCAAGGCACGATGCGCCCTCTCTATAGCGAACTGTGAGGAGAGCTTGGGGGAATCTAGGAGTGTCATGAGGATGCGTTCCACGTAGTCTTCCATGGGCTCCATTATGTTCTCCTCGGGTATTCCGACAATGCGTAGGTTGTTTCGTCTCGAGCGAGATTCGAGATCGTCATTTTTTTCTCCACTGCTGACACCCTGTTGGTAAGTGTAGAGACCGCAGCGCGGAGAGAGCTCAGATCGTCCTCAGCCCCCCCACCCTAGTCTCCACCTCAGCGACTCATACATCTGTTTTTTCAATATGAGCTTTTATGGAGGAGATGGTCCCATTCATGTCGTCCAGTTTAGTGTGCAGTGTGGTGAAACCATCTCGGATATATTCTAGCATTTTTTGTGATTCATCCGAGGTCGAGGGCGCCGATGTGGTTGGTGCCTCCTCAGAGGCGTCGGGGGCCGGCTTAGATGGCGTTTTAGCAAACATGTTTAGCGAGCTTTGTTTCTTCCCGGCTCCCTTGGTCATGGTGAGGATCTAGTTAGGGATCCGGGATGCAGAAAGGGTGTAGGCGCTCAGAGGGAGCAGAGTATTCCGATGGCAGTTGTAGGACCAGGGGTATCAGAAGCAGGAAGTAGTGTGTGGATCTTCAGGCTGCCGGCCCAGGAACCACCCAGAACCAGGTTATGCTCCAAGGCGTCCTTTAAGCATATATACGTGTGCCCCAGCTGCAGTGCCCAGGCTCTGTATCACTCCGGGGAGGCACAGGCCAAAGTATCACTAATGGACCAGACCCCAGAGCACGGCAGTAGCAGTAGGGTATTACTTAGGGTGGGGTTAATAAGAATGCGACTGCTGGTGGTGTATGCCCTTATGGTCCAGTACCGCGTGGAACAGGTGGTGGAGACCAGGCTCGGGCCCCGTCTGCGGCCAGTATGTGCACAGCAATTAAAAGGTTCTGCGCCGCTGAAGGTTCCTCTGGCTGGTTCAGCAGGGCCGGATCACAGGTTATATGTCCCAGGGCGGGACTCCCAGCCCCTGCACCCGCCACCCCGGTAGACCCCAGCACCGTAGGATGGGTCCACAGTTGTAGTGGTCCGTTGGTTGTTGTACTCCGAGGGAGGGGGGGAAGCAACTCTCAGCACCAGCCACAGAGAATGCAGAGAGGGTCGCAGCAGGCCTGCCACAGGGTCGGGGAGTCTCTGCAGAGCTTCAGCCCCCCGCAGGGATGGTTGACCAACGTTGGCGGGGGCCCCCACAGTGGTCCCCCAGAGTACTGCGGCAGAGTCCGTAACTGCACAGTGGAGAGATGGGGGGGCCAACGGGGCTCGGCTGCAGTAGTGTGCAGGGACATGCTTGTGTGTCAGCAGTGCGGGCAGAGAGTCAGATAACCCAGCAATGGTCTGGGCGAGCAGAAGGAGCAGGGGAATCAGCGCCGGCCCACAGCCGCAGGAGCCGGCGCCCCAGTGCCGGGGGAGACTAGCCTGCTCTCAACACCCCCCCCCGAGCCTCTTACCTTGTCGTGAGCACCACTGGTGCGCCTCTGGGGGGGGAGCGGGTGTGTAGCAGGTGGACAGGGTCTGGAGCGGAAGCACAGCAGCAGCCCAGTCCGATCACGGCGTCTGGCTGCGGGGGATCAGTAGGCATGGGATCCAGCCCCTGGGCCACCGCAGAGTGAGGAGACTCTAGGGCACGGCGATCAGGACGCCTGGGCGTGTCGGCGAGGCAAGGCCCAGGGGAACGCCGGGCGAACTCGGTAAGAAGCCCCTCCCCCACCAGGCCGTCCGCGCCGGGGGGTGGAGTAGGAGAGCAGAGCCACACTCGCTGGAGGCGCAGTGCGGGGCGGGAAAGGCGTCCACAGCCCTGATTTTTCGGCAGCCACAGCAGCGGTCACAGGGGGTCTCCCAGTCCGATTCCTGACGTGTGTAGAGAGCACAGGTTCACGCTGCGGCTCAAGAAGTTAGGAATGGCTCAGCCGTATCTGCAAGGATATATTACGAAGTACGTTCTCTCACAGTCCGGAGCTCTAACCTTAGGCAGCCATCTTGCTTTGGCGCAACAGCACCCCCGTTTCCCTCCACCTTTGTCTTTCTCTTGAACTGTTGTGCCTGGTTAGCTGTGCTGTTGTGCTGTCTGCTGTGCTCATACTGTGCTCTCTCGCTCCACCTTTTATCCCTGTGGGGAAGGCAAAGGGCCGTCAGGTGTGTGTGGTTGTGATCAATTGCCTGACTTTGCCTTACCCTTGTATTGGACATTTCAGGTAAATGGCTCTGGCGTTAGTCCATACTCGGGTGTGTCTTGTGAAAAGGTTCATGTTTGAAAAGGGGCGGGGCAGTGGTTTTGAATGTCCTATGTGGTAGGATGGGGAATGGTGTTGAAAGAAGGGGGATACAGCATCTCACCTGCCAGTGTCCCACTCCCAGGGACCCCTTATCCAGGTTATCCTCCCGCAATGGTCCAGTCCCAGGAACTGGATTCAAAAGCGATGGCCGTGTCCTGGCCACCTGGATGACAGATCCCAGGGACTAGACAGGGAGACACCTTCAGGTTTCTCACAGTACCCTCCGGTGGGAGGGAGGACAAGTCAGTATATAGACAATTGGTGTGTGCTATCAGGTGATGCCTGGGTACTGCAGACAGTAGCAGGCTTCAGACTAGAATTTGTGGGCTATCCCATGACGAGATCAGCCCCCGCCACCGATGCACTGCTCTCAAATAGAGACACAGTTATTGGAGACAGAGCTGGAACAGCTCAGGTTAAAGGGGACTATAGAGAAAGGTGTTCCCCAAGGACTGGAATACTACAACATATGTTCCTAGTCCACCGGAAGGGGAAGGTGAGACCTGTGAGAAATTTCAAGGGACTCAACAGCAGCTTGTATACCTCGTATACCAGCATTTCAAGATGGAAGGGATTTGCTTCCTCTGAGACATCCTACGGATGGAGGACTGGCTGATGAGACTGGATCTCAAGGATGCATAGCTCACCATACCAGTCGCAGTCAAGCATCGTCCCTTCTTACGTTTTCTGTGTAAGGAGCAGGTTTGGCAAGTCAAGTGTCGCCCTTCGGGCTGTCTTCAGCTCCCTGTACATTCACCAAGCTCATGAGACCACGAACCATGAACCCCCCACCCCTCTGAAGTCTCCAATCCCTGGAGTCCCTCAAGAAGTGAGTGTTACAATCTGCCACCACGTTCTGCACTTCCAGCATGTACTCTGTCATGATGGAGACCCGCTTGCTGAGGAAATGGTCCCAGAAGTCCTTTGCTAATTTCGCCAGCATTTGCGACCTGTGCCCTCCGAGGTGATTGATGTATCAGACTGCTGAAATGTTGCCCATTTAAAGTAGAATGTGACATCTCACATGGTCCTTTGTGAGCGCCTTGATGGTGAAGGACCATGCCAGCAGTTCCAGGCAGTTGATATGCAGTGCTAATTCCTCTTGTGACCATTTTCCTCCTGTCTCAAGCTGGCCGCACTTTGCACCCGTACCTGACCTGCTGATGTCGGATTCTATAACTAGGTCTGGGGTGTCTCTTTAACTTCTTTAACTTCTTTATGTTTAAACCCACATAAATACATGGAGTTCTGGGATTATGAAGGTTACAGAAAGGGGAACTCTGCCTAACTAGATTGCTTCTGAGATGGGGTAATATCTGGAGATCGGAGAGACCATGGGCCATGTCCAAGAGGAAGCTTAAAGCACATTTGACCTGAGGCAGACCTGATTACCAGAGGTGGATAAAAGCAGACAGCGGATGGGCCTGGTAGACTGGGAGGATTGTCTCGAGGCTGGGAGCATCCATGCTGCCCTGCACTTTTAAAAATAATTATCTAAAATTGAGTATAAAAAGCCCCAATGCAATTAGATATATGTCCTCTATAATCATCTCACTGATAACTCCCTGGAATGGGTGCAACTGGGAGGAGGAGCCATTAAGTGGAGTCCGATTGTAAATAGAATGCTTTAACAATTTACTTGGAACTATATATTGCTTTCCTACTATGGTCATAGCCAAATGAGGCCCAATTTACTATAGGACAAATAGAATTTCTCTGCAGCACACACAGTCTTTTTCAACCAAAGCCAAGTACATTAAACGCTGTGTACTTACAAAGGTATAGTCTGTAACTGGGGCTGTGAACCAGTGACCAACGATCCATATCCTAACAGAGCATTTATAAATCAATATCTGTGAGGGCCTAGTCCTTTACAAAGAGACATATTATGATGAAATGGAGCTCAGGTGAACCACCTCAATTCCCATAAAAAATTATGACATTTTAAATGAACATTCAAACCTCACCCATCACACTCCTCAAGAAAGGAGAGAACCCTGCTCTTTTAGGACCCAATCAGGGAAGTGAAGTGGGAGGGATACATATTACACTGTCAGAAAATCATAAAACTAAATTCCTTTATAGATTAGGTGACTCAATATTCTGTGCATTCCAAACTGATAGCACAGCTTCCCTAAACCCAAGCTGTTGATTTGGATGTAACGCACTATGGTTTGTGTTTCACTTATGTGCTCATGCTTGTAACCCACAGCACCACATCTTCATATGGGGGGCATTCACAACTAATGCGAGTATATAATAATATTGATGTTTATGTAATCTGCCACTGACACCAATACTTGTCATTGGCATTGGAGAAAACAATGTTCTTTAAACCATTTGTCATTTAATTGAAAATGAATTGCTTGCAATTGTGGCTTCCTTTGGGGAGGAAGGATAGCTCGGGGCACTTGTTAGTATTAAGCACGTTATAAAAGACCATTTATAAACTAAACCCTTAACACATTGGCCACTAATCACAAATGTTAACATAGAATGACATTGTGCTGCTTAGAAGTTGCATTGCATTATTTAGGATTCGAAGTTTAGAAATATAACTATTGGATTCATGTGAATGATTGCATGTGTTCTGTATCTTAGTTATATTTACACAGGCACGGATGCTATTATTTTTGTAAACAAACTCCTTATGTTTGCATTATACTGTGGTAACTTTCCGCACGTAAATTTGGGGCACCACCTTTGGTTTGATTTCATTGCACAAATACAATTAGAATTATAATACCAAATGCAGCATTTTTCTTGTGCCAGAATCGTTTGTTGGCATTGTAAACTAGGGAGTGTTAAATCAGAGGGTACATCTTAATGAGATGAAAACTTAAATCCACAACATATGTAGAGAGTAATCCTGATCCTGTTTATCACTCGGTCAGTGCAGATATTTTCCTTGGTACTGCAAGAGGAGAAATGTCAGGCAGCATTAAAACTAATAATATTAATAATCGTAGGAATTTAAAATGGGCATGTTTGGATACACCCAAGTGTGTCTCAGAAGTGTTATATACCCTTTTCCCACTTTTGTGTAAGGTTTTGTTCTAACAATGACTCAAATTCTCTTCAGGCAAACCCTCTGCACAATGAATTAGTAACACTGATCAGCATCCGTGTGGTGAAGCCAGCCAATCAGGTGGCTAGGAACACAGGCTTGAACCGCTGATTCAAGCACGCATTCCAGCCAGCTTGACGGCCGGCTCCCCCCACCGCCATCTTCCACTCACTCTCCTCCCTC
Source organism: Ambystoma mexicanum (assembly GCF_040938575.1). Lineage (NCBI taxonomy): Eukaryota > Metazoa > Chordata > Amphibia > Caudata > Ambystomatidae > Ambystoma > Ambystoma mexicanum. Next base: position 169,923,727 of record NC_090924.1, on the reverse strand, counting down.
TTCTGTTTTTTTTAAAAACCCGTCCAACCCCCCCCCATTCACCTTATTTCGGCTGTGGCACCACTTGCCACCGCAGCCGCTCCTTCTTCCTGGCTCCAGTTGGCCACCATGGAAAGGGAAGAGGGGCTTCATACGGGCTTCCCTTTTCCATGGTGGCCATTTTTGTAAAGGATTTTCCTTCATTCAACGGGATGCGGGTGGCGTCCCAGTGAATGAAGGAAAACCATTATTTCTTTTAGCACACCGGATTACCGCTTTGGCGTCCCGTTGAATGAAGGAATATTTGCTCGGGCCGATAACTTGGGCTGCTGGCCGTCAACCGCCGCTCCAGCCCTTGAAACTTGGGCTTAACACCATATTAATCTGTTTGCGACATGGTTGAATTCCACCATGAGCAACAAGTCTGCATCTTCATATTCTTCTGCATGCGTATTTAGGGAACTAAAAGTATAATACGTCATTAAAATATCAATGGGGCACTAAACTTGGATATTCTGGAACTAAAGACAGTGTACACGGGATGGGTGTGTCCCAAAAAATGGCATGAGGAATATCGTAACTGGGAGCAGCTTTTAACCACATTGGCTATAAAAGATCTGGCCACATTTGTGAAAAATGTTCCTGTGGTTCCCTTTCTACTAACAAGGGTTTTCATTTGCTCTTTAGTAGTTATGCATTTGAAAGCTCTCTATTGTACAGGAACCAATTTAATTGAAACTCTTGATTTATTTATTTGTATTTATTTATTTATTTGTATATAGGAGGAACAATGCTCTTTTGATCACAAAAGAAAAAACACTAGATAAGAAATTGGATTTGACGGTAAGCATGGAGCTTCTCACAATGGGGTGAGTTTGAGGGACATTCAGACCAGGTTGTGGAGGAGAGTAAATAGACCAGTCACCGGGGACAATACATAAGTGGACATACATATATTAAGAACATCAATATTGGACATTTTTAAGTGCAGGTAGGCTGTACGGCCAGCTGTGCTCAGGGTGTGATCATGATGGATGACGGGCTAGAATGAAGGCAGAGCAAGTGAGGGAAAGAGGCAGGTAAGAAAAAAGTTAGCTAGCAGGCAGATGAGAGGTAGTTTAGGAGTGTCACAGAGGCAAGGAGGTAGACCTTTATGTTGGTTTTGAACAAATACATGTGGACTGCTTCTCGGATGTCCGGAATAAGATATTTCCATGCACATGGAGCAAGAAGACTGAAAGAGCGTAAGCGAGAGGAAGCAGTGGGAGGGTGAGGAGCCACAAGAGTAGTCGAGGAGGCAGAGCAGAGATTACAAAAAGGCTTGTAGAGTTGGATAGAGGAGGATAGATATGGTGGTGCCTTACCATGGATAGATTTGTGAACTAGGAGAAGACATTTTAATATGGCCCTGTTTTGCCTAGTCAGCCATTCAGCCTTGTGACATATTAGGAACTAGGTGTGAAGTGAGGGAGTTCAAAGAGAGTCCTGGTAGCAAAGTGAATTATCTTGCCAAGTCGACAGAAAGCATAGTTGGGGAGACCAAAGAGGGTGCTGGCACAGTAGTCCAGTTTAGAGAAGAAAATAATTGTTAACAGATGCTTGGCAGTGTTGAAAGGAAGGAGGTGCCTGATTTTAGTTGAGGTGAGCTGATGTTCCAGTTTTGGAGATGAAAATAGAGACAATGTGAGAAGGTTCATAGATGATGCCATGGTTTCTAGCTAAAGAAGAGTAGGAGACAGTGCCAGGTGGGAACTAGACAGGCAGAGGAAGAGATAGGAGAGAGCTTTTGGCAGGGAAGAAGAGCACCTCTGTTTTGGTAGAGTTTAACATCAGAGAGTGTGAAGCCATCCAATATTTAATGGCAGAGAGACAGTTGGAAATGTTGATAGAGAGATAAGATGAGAGTTCAGGAAAAGAGAAGAAGATTTGGGTGTCATCAATGAAGAGTTGGTATGGGAACCCAAAGGAGGTGATTAGTGCCCTAAGAGCAGACGCATAGAGTGTAAAGAGGAGCGGACCCAAGACAGAGCCTTGTGGAACACCAACAGTTGAAGGAGTGAGTTGAGAGGTGTTGTTGCTCCAGGAGACAGAGAATTGCCAGGGTGTGAGGTATGATTCAATCCAGGCAAGAGCTTGTTCACGAATCTCAAGAAAAAAGAGAGTATTGAGGAGATAAGTTGGAGTGCTTAGCAAAGGCGATGAAGTTGGAGGTATTCATGAGAGCAGTTTCTGTGGAGCGACAGGAGCAGAAACCTGCTTTTAGGTAATCTCGAAGGTTGTGGATGTCTCCGAAATTGGTAAAATGTGGAACGCAACCGTTTCAAGCACTTTAGAGTAGTGCAAACGGAGAGGCATAGGGCAAAAGTTAGCTGGTACGTTTGGGGTAAGCCCCTGCCCTTTTTAGGAGAGGGATGACTGTGGCTGTTTTGAAAACAGAGGTAAGCAAGCCGTGTCGAAAGACAGGTTGAAGAGTTCTGCAAGATTCTCCTGTCTCTGTTTTTCAGCTGGCGAGGTTGGACAAGCTCTAGAGTCACAGAGGCCTGGAAAGGCTCCCAGTCCAGATCACCTTCTTTTCGATATTTGTACGGATGAACCAAATGTATGACTTCCTTTTTCAATCAAACGGTTTAACCTGTTTAATTCAAAAAGCCTTTGCCTAAATTATGGCCAATAGCTGAACATTTTCTGCTGTTCAAGAAAGGAGATATATCCAGCGTGGCCAATGATCGCCGTATATTATTTGCTCCATCGATTGGGCAAAATATATGGCAAGATTCTGCTGCAAAGACAGGAATTCTGCATTTAAGAGAATTACTTTTCTTTCCCATATTTAGGCAGGATTTAGGAATGGGTCGGTACCTTCTCTTTGTCGATTTGAAATATGTTTTTTATTTAATACATTACATTTAATTGTGGGTTTCAATGTTACAGTTGTGCATTCCATTTCCTCTCCTATCAGCCAGTCAATCCTTTTACACTGAAAACACTGATTCAGCCAGATGGGGCCGGGTTGGCGAAAGATCAATCCATTTTGCATAATCAAATAGGTGTGTACCAGGGCTCTGTCAGGCTATTTGCCCTAGCAACATCGTGCAACCTAAAAACATTTTGCTGTCATAAGTGCTGCCGCCATGTACCTCTTTGTTCCCTGAGTTATCACTGTCTGTCCAACCCTCTAATCCCCGTAATGTCCTGATAACCCCCCAGCCCCTTTGTCCCTTACTCTCCCTGTGTCTCCTGCCCACTTACTACCTGTATATTCATTGTAACCTGCTGTGCCACCGTTATGTACCCAACCCCTCTATGCCCCTCTAGTCCCCTTGACAACAAATCTAGTCCTGTGATGTCGGTCTGTGCCCTCTGCATCGCTGTGTACCTCTACCCCTGCCCCCGTTCTGTCGCTGTGTATCCCTCTGTATTGCCCTCCCGTCTAGTCCCCATGATGTCGCTGTAAGCCCCACTGTGCCCATGTGTCGCACTGTTCCCTGCCCCCTCCCCACGTCGTTATGTATCCCTCTAACCCCTCCGTCCTGTCACTGTAAGCCCAGCCCTCTGTCTCTGTGTGCCCCCCTCTAGCCTCCCGCTGTATACCCCACTGCGCCCATGTGTTGCTATGCTCCATACTCCCCTTCCCCACGCCATTATGTATCCCTCTAGCCCCTCCATCCCGTCACTGTAACCCCAGCCCTCTGTCTCTGTGTGCCCTCCATGCCCCACTTAGGAGAGCCATAATGCTGGTTTTCCCCTCTCCCCCCACCGTGGGATTTACATTGTGCTATTGGAGGGGAGTTGGTTCCTGACTACCAGCATTGACTACAGCTACCAGAATTCCCTGAGGCCAAAATTGGTACTAATCAGCAACACCTGAACAGACTGCCTCCCTGAAGATTGCAAGAGGCTTGAAAGCGCTTGGTGGAGAAGAGCAACTGAACTGCAGAAGGTACACAAAGCTGGGAACTAGAGTGCGTGCCTAACCCCCTCCTTTTTCTAAATATTGATTCGGGAGTCCCGAGCTGCAGAGGGGCAGCACCGGGGTGACCCATGCCCCACTTAGGAGAGCCATAATGCTGGTTTTCCCCCCTCCCCCACCTTGGGATTTATATTGTGCTATTAGAGGGGTGTTGGTTCCTGGCTACCAGCATTGACTACAGCTACCAGAATTCCCTGAGGCCAAAATGGGTACTAATCAGCAACACCTGAACAGACTGCCTCCCTGAAGATTGCAAGAGGTATGAAAGCGCTTGGAGGAGAAAAGCAACTGAACTGCAGACGGTACACAAAGCTGGGAACTAGAGTGCGCGCCTCACCCCCTCTTTTTTCTAAATAATAATAATAATATTAATAACAATTACTCTGCTTATTTTGGCCATCAATTTTAAGATTATAATCAGCCTTCGCGAATACATATATTTATTTATTACATTTTTATAGCGCACATAACCCTTAGGCATATGGCCGAATTAATATGATGGGCCTAAAATATAGTTTGAAAGAACAACTGCAATTTTTCTCCAGTTCCAACAGAGCTGGTCTTTACTTGCATGATGTGAGCAATTTCCCAGTTTGAAGTGTTCTCCTTGATGTAGAGTTCCAATAGCTAATGGCTTTCCACGAACAAGCCAGTGGCATCGGCTTTCCCTGATGCATTGAAGGCTCGGACCAATCATGAAGGCTCGGACCAATCATGAAGGCTCGGACCAAACATGAAGGCTCGGACCAATCATGAAGGCTCGGACCAATCATGAAGGCTCGGACCAATCATGAAGGCTCGGACCAAACATGAAGGCTCGGACCAATCATGAAGGCTCGGACCAATCATGAAGGCTCGGACCAATCATGATGGCTCGGACCAAACATGAAGGCTCGGACCAAACATGAAGGCTCGGACCAAACATGTCAAACCATGAGAAAAAACAGAGCCACCCAAAAATACAATTTTCTCACCGTGCAAACGGCTGTAATGGGAGCTGGAAAGTTGTACGATTGTAACCACTGTGAAAAATGACCCTCAGCTCAACTTTTCAATCTCGCATCTAAAAAGAAACATAGTTTTTTAGCCATAATGAACGGAACGTAGGCACGCCCTGCGGCTTTTGTCAGAGTTATACGATTTTTGGCTTCATAATTTGATCTGGCAAGAATGAGGCAAATAAAGGAAATCAAGTGGCTGTTTCCCTAAGAAGACATTATTTATGTAAGAACAAATTCAGAGTATTGTAACTCACTGCATACTTTATATTGCTAAGATGACGGGCAACAGTAACATTGAGAAATGTCTTCTGATGTCACATGGCGTTGATTGTAACGCAGTCTACAGGGGTGCCAGGTATATTGTGTATATATTCTGTAGAGTAGAGGGAGCCTTCCGAGCTTTCAGTATCTCTACGTAACGTAAACGTATCTGATGGTGAATACTTCAGCACAGTAAGTAAGGCAGTAAGGTGTGCCAAAATGGCGCTACAGTGAAACCCCGAATTACAGCCATTTCTAGGTGTAGGCACACCGGGCAATGGCCCAGGGCACAGATATGGGGACAGAACACAGCAGGGTTGCCTGTTAAATCTGCGACCCTGGAGAGAAACAAGCCCCTAATTAACAGAACTACACAGTCAGAGGGCGGAGACAAAAGCCTGCCCAGATCCATCTACCAGCCAACCCCCATCAAGCTGCATGCAAATGTCTCATACATTGCTCGCCGTTTTTTAAGAATGCTCCAAATTCCCATATTAGCATCTCTTTGTGAAACTAAGCTTCCTCAATCTGCTGCACAACATTGGCAGTGTGAAAAAAAACAATATTGTTACTTATTTTGTTTGTTGCTGCACTTCAGGTTTTTAGCAAAGTGGCAAGGAGTTGCCCAAATGGAAGGTTTGAAGGCAGAGGCGAATGTAATGACTTATTTGGTTTAGTGTTGTATGTGGCCAGGGGCAATTTTGCACATGTGTGTAATTTATTGTGAATAAATGGTATCGTAAAAGATAGAAAATAAGCATTAACAAAGCCAACAGTTTGGGCTTGTGTATAACGGAAATGTCTCCTTCGTGGCTAATGTAGGTATTGAAATCACATGCCCATCTATCCACACGATATGCCAAGTGTTGCAATCGCATGACCAAGTTACCATAATTGGTTGTGACAAAATATGTAAACATTCAACCTGCGCTTGCAGTTGAGACCAGCATTTTGGGAACAATAGATTACACAGCAGTAATAGACGCTTTAGCGCCAGCAACATCTTCGTGAGTGCCCTTCATTTAGACAATGAACATAAACACGGGTTAGTGAAAATGAATTCCTGTTTGTAATAATGTTGTATATATTGTCTACTCCATTTTAAGTCAAGGAAAATCCAAGTTTTTATACCTTTTATCGGACCAACAAAATATTATGCTAAATGGTAGTTCCATAAGCATTCCAAGTCCCAGAGACCTTTTTAATCATATGGTGGTCACAAAACAAATGGGCTACAAAAGAAAACACACAGAGAGCTGTGCATCACTTTTACATGGGAAAAAAGGCGAGACATTCTCGCACTTTAAACTCCATTGGTTGTAGGAAAAAAGTATGCTAAGAATTCTGGCTTGCATGTCCCCTTTTTCAAAAGGGCCATACAATGGAAACGGCACAGACACATACTCGAACACTGGGAGGCAGATTTCCTTGTTGAGAAGTTACATATCTAGCAATTGTTTTGCACTTGCGTAATGTTTCCAAACATTTAAATGCATACCATCTAATAAGTGTAACACAGCATTAAAAAAAAAACAGTAATGCTATTGTAGAGAAATTCCAAAATGTTAGATTCCAAGGCACACAGGTTGAGAAGGACAGGATCTGCTTTTTCACACCTTCCCTATGCAGTACGTTTTTCATATGTACAGTGGTATGCATTTTCCAGTGTTATAAGCGTAAGCAGAGTCACATTTTTTCCATCACTATATAGGGGCTCATTACGAGTTTGGCGATAACCCGCCGGTGCTACCGGTGCTAACAGCGGGTTGCCACCAAACTCGTAACATTGTTTCCACCACCTCAAATCCCGGTGCCACTAGGACATTAAAAGTCCCGGCGGCCTGGGATATCAGGCGAGGGGAAAGTATAAGCCCCCATTCCCATGGAGTCCCACTGAACTCATGGGAATGGGGACACAGAAGCACTGACACTGTTGCTAATGGTGCCGGTGCTACTGTGCAACGGCCCCTGAAGGAAGACTTGTAGTGTGGAAATCTGGAAAGGGTCCCGGTACTTTGCTACCAGCACCCTTATTTCCAGACCGCCACACTTGCAATGTGGCCCATTGTGTATAAGCATCTTCCTGCAGTCACAGCTGAATTAGTGCTTGCTATGATTGTAATGCCCCACCTGACTAAAAAAACACTGTGCACCCATGTGTGGGGACTAAAACCTTGTCAGAGTTGTGACTTGTTTCTGCAGCCTTAATGTTGTGCTAGGGTGGTATAGTAGGTTAACCTGTGTTACATAGGCCTACTTGTATACAGAAATAGTCCATCAGTTTCCAAGGTGCTATGTCCAAATGTATCCTAGTTGTGCCTCATGTTTGACAGTGCCTTAATGACTCACACACAAAGTGGCAAACACAAGAACAGTGTACCACTATTCCTATGATGAACTAACCACTATTTGCTGGTTATGTCTCTTCCTTAATACTGGGTACCAATCATTTCTGCTGAGACATCCACAATTGCCATACATGTTACCTGTGTCCTTTCTAATTCAGTGAGCTAAACATTGTATCTAAAGGTTGTATGTAAGAGGTGGTAGCCGCAGGTCATATTCGGGTATTGTCGATGTGGTTGCCTTGAAGGTCTCAGACTCAAGGTAGGCCATAGTGTGTCATTAATCCTGTGTCTATGTTCAGACTAGCACCTTTCAGTTTTAGAGTATTTAAGTACTTGAGCCCCTATGTTCTTCTTTGTGTGGTGTTCATGGGGTCACCTTTCAGGACCCTCACTGAAAGGTCATGCATCATGTGACCATCGTGTGTGAAACGTTAGACAACTTGTGTTTCTGTTTTGTGGTTCAAGATGATGTGTCTATGCAGGTTCCTTCTTTGATGTGGTTCCTTGCAAGTCTCATCAACATACTTTCCCTGTGAACATTTCTTGCATTGGATGAGGTAAACCACATTGAATGATTTGCAATTGTATATTCCTTGTATCTGTAATGTTCGGGTAAGTGGAGTTTCTACAGCTTATTCGGTGCAGGTGTGTTGGCAGGTTTTGCATCTCCTAACTTCACATGGCAATGTTCCCTCTCGTCTCTGTTCTTCATCTGGTAGGAATGCGCTTCTGATGAGGGATCGTGACTTTTCTTGTTGTTGTTTTTATGCAATTAAAGGGGTTTTCTTGAAGATGTCACTCAGCTCTTCATCTCTGTTAAATATTGATTGTTGGTCCTTAACAATTTGATTCAGTTGTGTTAGCGCTGGATGATATGCGATGATCAAGGGTATTCTGTCTGTTTTTTCACTGTTTCTGTATTCAAGCAGGTCATTTCTGGGTATCTCAGTACCCGATAAAAAATCATTTTCACTTTGTCTGACTGAGTGGCCCTTTTGCAAGAAGGAGGTATCAAGTGTGGAAAGTTGGTTGTTCCTTGTCTTCCTGTTGAAGCATTTACATTGGTATCGGAAGACCTAGCTGTAGAAGATAGATGGTTTTTATGAGGCTTTGATGAAAACATGTCCTGTGAAGGTATTTGTTCCTCTCTGTTTTAAGTAAAAGTCAATAAAATGTTCTTTAAATTGCAATGCTGTAATGATTTTGGTCGAGGGTGTGCTGTGCGGGTAGGAGTAGAGGAGCAACGTGGGGGTTAGCGGGTGGTTTATATTCTGGTGTTTCACCCTGCGTGTATCTAGAAACTGCTCTGAGCATTAAATATTGTGTTTCACTCAGAGATTTTTCCCTACACACACACACACACACACACACACACACACACACACACACGCACGCACGCACGCACGCACGCACGCACACGTACGTGGAGGAGAGAAGGACACGACTAAAAAGAATGCCCAGAAAGCCAAAGTTCATTCACAACTAGACAAACGGCCCGCCTCTGGATACTTTTAGCAACAAGCAGTGACAATGCCAACAGATTTGTCTTTTATGTATGCATGGGGAAAGGCACTGGCCAGGCACTGCCACAGTGGTATTAATTGGCCATTGCTGGTGGCAAGTGAACAAAGGTGCAAGTACCTGGGCACATAATAGCCTGGCAAATGCCTAATACTTACACAGAAGCCATATCTGATGGCTTTGTTTATACCTGCACTTAACAGGACTTCAGTGAAGGGCATGCATAGTGCTTATAAATCGAGTGGCTGAAGTCAGACATGGCCAAGACATTTTTAATTCACCAGTAGTGGGTTTATAATTCCAATTAATTCATTAACTTTCAGAAGACTGCTTTGAAAAAGCACTTGCAAGCACTGGTTCACGTTAGATGCCAAGGCTTTGTTAAAGTGAGCTAAACGAATTACCACAAGGAGGTGTTTTGGGTGGACAGGGGCTTGAACTGGGTGGGAATGTCCATAGGGATTAGCGTGGCCAGTGGCAGTCAATGGGTGGGCAAATAACCAAGCAACACCTACAAGCTTTTTGTCCTTCCTCATATGCCATTTCACCCTATCTGTATTCTAATGCGTTGGCTTATAGGTTGTGGCCGCCTAGAAGCCCAAACCAAAAATCATCTTTCCAGCAGGGGAACTGAAGCCTTGTCTTGTAAGAGGCCATCTACAGGCGTTTCCATTGGTCTGTCAGCCGGAAGCTTGGCCTCCAAATGAGGGCAATGTTGTTTTTGTATGTAGGCCACGACTGGGATTTAGGACAATAGGGCAATGCCGAATGGCAGGCCTCCATGTTACTGTGGGCCAGTATTTTTGGCCAAAGTGGGCCAGCGTGATGATTTATTTCACTATCAGCTAGTAGTTCAGACATTGTTTACCGAACAAATATTCTTTAACATAGATAGTTTGCAGGGACACACAATTTAACAAACTTCCCTGCACCGGCTTGGTTATTACTCAGTCATTCCCAAAATGAATTAATTGCCATTTGCAACCGTGAGACACTTTTTCATTGGTGTCCAAGCTAATTGTGTGTCCTAGTCCGACCCTGTAAGGCTGAGATGGGTCACCCCAAAGTGCATTTTCGACATTACCATCAACGTGTTCAAGAGAGGAAAGCAGATGCGTAGCGCATGAAACATGGACATGTAATGTACCTTTTCCTGTACTTTCAACTTCACGGCGCTCTCGGTCAATGTGGATTCTGTGTTTGTCTTCATTACAGGATCGTAATGAAAGCTGAAAAAGAAATAGCGTAACCCTGGAGCTGCAGGGAAGGAAAATAGACATTAATGGTATGTTTTCATTGGGCAAAATTATTTTTTAATAGGAAGCGGCTGGTGAAGGGACAGCACACGTCCTTGAGTCAGCAGATAGAAACAACTTTGCCAGCGATCTGATTGGCAGCGTTAAACACCCAGGCGATAATAGGTCCTCAAGTCAGTGATATATTGTTGCAAAGTTTAGGACACAGATTTAGGTGGTCTGAGCAGGGACATCAATTCACCAAAATGCCTGGGGTAGCGAAAGTGACATCACATGACCCCTTACATCTGATGAGATCACAGGAAGTGATGTAATTTTACCCAACCCCCAAGTGACATCACGAGAAGTGATGGCACACAACCTTTCACCCCTTGACAAAACAGGAAGTGGCATCATATAGCATTGTTCCTCACTACACTAAGAAAAATATGGTTACGATATCACTGTAATATGATATACGTTACATACAAGAATGGATCACTATATGTAGCATTAATATCAGTGTGCGGAGGGCCCATATTACCACATTACAGAGAATGTAAGCAGATGTCCAACACAACAACCCGGACTATTGTGCATCATTTGGACTAAACTGTAAACAGACATAGCATCTCAAAGAGGCCTAAACCCCAAAGCGAAGACATCCAGTGCTTGCCAAGTGCCTGGCCACAGACTGAAAACAGCAAGTGACCAACACAAGTCCTATTAGAAAAACGATGGTCTGGAGGGTTGCCCAGAGCTGTTCCAATGGTTATGAATGATTTGAAACCTTCCAGCTATTCTATCACCTTTCTATGTTGCTTATTTGTTAAGTAGCCCACAGGGTTGTTTGTTAGATGGGAGATAGAGGGGAAGGATGTGTTGTAGGTCACAGTAATTGCAGTTTTTTTAAAAATTTCAGAATGAAAACAGCAGCTGCAGCTCCACGACATCACTCCTAGAAAAAACTGCTGGGCCTACAGACCTAGGCTACTCCTCGCTGATGACGCCCATTGAGGCTGAAACATGTCTGGGGATGCTTGTGGTCTCCTGCAGAAGGGAGTTGACCTAGCAGTTTGGGCTGGACTGCCCCTTTTGGGGTGGGACCAAGCCTGATTTGCATATGTTCTTTCCCCTCCTGTAGTGGTCTGATAGGCTGAACGATGGTCTCGAGGGTTGCCCAGAGCTGTGCCAGCGGTTATGAATGATTTGAAACCTTCCAGCCATCACCTTTCTGTTTTGCTTATTTGGTATGTCACCCACTGTTTTTTTGTTAGTTGGGAGATGGAAAGGAAGGACGTTTTGTAGGCCACAGTAATTGTGTGTTTTTTAAAACTTTTAAATGTAAACAGCAGCAGCAGCTACATGACATCACCCCTAGAAAAGGCCCATTTTATTTTTTTCTTTGGTCCTTTATATATTGCTTATAGATCGCTTAATGCCAGCCTATTCCAGCTTCTAAAGACTGGAACAGGAACTGAACCCATGTTGCACTGCATACTCTTGTTCCCAAAGCAAGTGCGATGGCCCTGTGCTTTCCTTCCAAATACATTTTATTTTTGCTTGAGATAGTAACAGTTGGTTTACTTCAAAGGCAGAGGGCAACTTCATGAACATTAACTCTCTCTCCAGCACTTTCTACCCCTGGTGACCCCCAAATGAGGTCCCTGGGTATTGGTCCATGCCTTTAAGTGGGCTGGAGCTAGCTGGGGCAGAGCCTTAGCATTCTCGGAGATCTCATTCTGAGGTGGGCCCTGCCGGGGCTCACTAATCTCCCCTGGCAGCTTCGGCAGGTACAGGACAAGGCTTTTTTTTTCTAAAGCCTGAAGCTCTTGCTCATGTGCGGGAGTGACTTTAATCCATAATGGTGGTGCCACACCTGCAAGGCATCCCTTCAAGCAAGAGATGCCCGTTGGCCGGCGCCACCATTTTGGAAGAAAGGTGAGGCCACTGGAAGCCTTTTCATTTGTGGGCATTTCAGGCTTTAGGAAAAAAAGCTTTGGCTTCCAGCGGCCTCACCTTTTCCGCGTTAATGGTGACGCTGTCCCTCCCCAGCCTGGCATGAGGCAGCTCTGCCAGTTAGGCTGAAAAGGCGAGACGCTGTCCCCTGTCAGGCAAGCCTTTAGCAAATCAAAGCAGAGATCAGTACCCTCTCTCCCAGGGGGTATAGGGTGCTGTTCTCTACAAAAGGCTGCCTGCCTGGGATGCCTGTAGGACATTGTGCTGGGGCTCGTCAAGAGGGCGTGGCCTAATGAGCCTGCAGGTGACACCTTGCCGTATGCCACACACCCTTGATGAGCTCAAGCTCATTTTCCAGTGCCACTTAAGTCACTGACTGGTCCTTGGTCGGGTTTTAAATTCGGCTCTGTGATGGTGCACTCTCTGGGTTCCTAATCCTCACCACAGGTATATTCCCATCTCTTCTCCAAACATGTTGCTGCTTTTGCCATGCCAGGGATTATCCTCGAATGCATTGAAGCATTGCTTTAAAAAAAATAAAAATAAAAAAAAAAGATTTGTTGTTTTGCTAAAGATGTATTCCAACTTTCTGAGAGAAGATAGTTTCAATTTCTTTATGATCATCAAATTTAAGCATATTTTTTATTTGATGTCATGGGGTTGGGCTATAACATCGTGATTCAGCCACATGTCTAGCCAGGACCAACACAACCTTAGATGAGCTGGGTGCTTGTCTAGGGCCAGCTAAATATGGAGTGCACGAACTGTTCTGGGCGAGGAGAGGCTAGTTAATGTATTTGTAAACAAGGAAGCATCCTTGCAGCGCTTGTGGTTAAAGTGAACGTGAACACAACTCTGTCGCTGTGCTGGCTCTGCAAGAAAGTACTGGATGTGGGGCATTGCTTCGCCTATCTACAGAGCTGGAACCAGAGCGTCATGTGCAGGGATGAGGAACCCTACTGTAACAAGAGGCAAATGTAATTGAAAAATGGTCTATGTGTGTGTGTGTGCTTGTGTGCGTATGTGCAGTTGTTTGTGTGGGTTTGTGAATGAATGTATATGTGTGCACATCTATGTGAGTGTGTGTTGGAGTACATGGGCAAAGACAGGGACATGGGGCAGAGCAGCAACAAGAAGCAGCATGAAAATCTGTTATACAGTAGAAATACTGGCATAAGGGGAGGAAGGATAGCTCAGGGGCAATGCATTTGTCTTGGAAGCAAGACAATTCAGCGCAACACAGCGTTAAATACCAATCCTGCACTTAGAAACCACTAGTTGGTATTACGTGCATTACAAAAGAACAATTATAATTATATATTGTAACATAAAACCTTGTATGACCACATCGGCCGATTGTACCAATGTTGTTCTTTATCCCTCTTTTTCATTAAAGCCGATAATATCTCTACATGAGTGTTTCCTATTATTTACCCATTGTGCATTTCCTTTTTTTGACCCAAACAGAAAGAATGAGGAAAAGCTGGCATACATTTTTCTTACAGATCTCATGATATTCTTTGTGCACAAGTAGCATGGAAATGTATTTTACAGTGCCAATTCTGGCATATATTGTGACAGGACCTCATAATTTTCTTTGGCTGCAGCCAGCATGGAAATGCGTTGCAGAATAAACCTGTACACTGTTCCCGACCTTGAGTCTCCCTTAATAAATAATAGTTCATTTTATGGCTTTATTCCAATTTCTTTTGACATTTTGTGGTAAAATGCACCACATCTAACCCATTATCTTAATACATGTCTCAGGAATCGTCCCAAAAACCCCTCTCTAGGTTTGACCACACTCGTGGTAATTCAAGACAAATATTTCCTTTCCTCCAACTTTACAAAAATACTAGCCATAACTGGCTGTATATGTATTTGTGAGTTGGAATATTGAAGTGCTGCTGCCCACTCTGTGTCTGTTCTCTGTGTATGAAAGGATAGAACAGTTCTAGTGCCAACCAGGTGCGTTGCTAGGGGTTAGGGGCCTGAGGGTGCTCTAGCCCCAGGTCTTTGGGTTGTAGCTCTGGGTAGAAGCTCAGTTGCTACAACCAAAACGCTAGCTAGCCCCGAGTCCCGCCAGTCCCGACATTAACTTAGCCCCTGATCTTTTCCAGACCTAGCAACACCCCTGGTGCCATCTCTGTTTCTGTTCTTAATGAGGGAAGCTCGCAAAGCAGCCTTCGCACATGCTATATACTATCTGTCTGAGAAGTAAACTGCACTGCGGTGGTACATGTTGTCCCCTGTTTCTTGATAAGGCACCTTGCAGGAGGTCATTCATACCACATGTGAAGGGTACTGGATGTATGTGAAGAGGCAGGGCTCATTTGGTGCAGGGCAAGCAGCAGTCAGGGCACCATGCCCGGCAAAGCAAACTTTCGCCTATTGCTAAAAGCATGGTTTTAATGGCCCTGGGTTTAATGTTGTATTGTGGTGATAGGAGCTGTGCCAGCATGCAACACCTATGACTGCGGGAGACACATTGATCCCTCGAGACATTTTGATGGAAAGGGGACTGATACGCAGAAAAATCGTAGAGGGATTAGAACCTGTAGTGACTTATTTTCTATTGATTTAATCATTTCTTTATTTGAATAATATTATTTTAAACATTCATTAATTGTATTACATTTCTAATTTATTTGCCAGACATATTTTTTAAATGGTCCAAAACTCGCCTATGTCTGTAACCCACTTCTTGAATCAAATACGCCACACTTCTTGTACAGATTCCTTAGTTATTTTCCCTCCCCAGACCATGCCAGAGAGTTCTCAGGTCCCAAATATAAAATATTGATATGAGACACATTGGAGACCCTATTGATTTCTCATCCACTTAAAGCCCAGTTTAGGACTTAGCCACGCTCCCAATAAACACACTTACAGTGACCCCTGCACTCTCTGACAAAGAACAAAACCTGCTTTTCCACTTCTCTGGTAAGCATCTTGGATCGCATTGGCCTGGTCTACACAACTCCCTGACACTCTGTCTGCTTTGGTTTCCTGCTCCTTATGCTACCAACCTAACTGTCATTCTAATCTGTGCACCAATTTGAAATGTGCATCTTGTTGTGCCTCTTACTGAATGCTCTCTGCTGTCTTCTGAATGCCCTGCTTAAAAGAAAGTGAAGAAACAAAATGTAAAGCTCATCTTTGGTTCTCAGGTGTGCTTTCCAACTGTGCATCCTCCATTTTGTACTGCTGTTAGTGCTTTCTGGCAAATTTGAATTCAGGTGTGCCTTCCAATTTGTTAAAGATCCTTGAATCTGGGCATTCAAGTCTGCAAATTGATTATGTCTGCTTGGCTTAGTGCTTCTAACCCTCTCCCCTGCTATCCTCCAACAGCCCCCCCCCCTCTTGTCTCTGCCCCCATGGTGCTCTGCATCTCCCCTATCTATTCTAATTACTTCTCCATCATCTATCCTCCTTCTCTCACAAAGTCTGGAAGGAAGAAATTTAAAAAATGCACTCCTGAGATCCAACCCTTGTCTGCCCATTGCAGACACCTACATCAATGCTTCCTCCAGACAGATTATCAATTACATTCTCTTTGCTGTTCCTTCTTCTGACCTATGGACTCCCCATATGGTTTCTGTCCTTCCCATTTTTCTTCATCACCCATTACTGGTGGCACCAGATTGGAAGTGCTCTTGGCTCACTTTGCATCTTCCAAGTGCACATTTAACATCTATCACAATCCATGGCCCAGGGCTTGCAGCCCAACTTCCTCCTTCTTGACAGATGTCTTTCATCTCTCTTCAATTCCCCCCTCTCCTGCCACTCCTCCATCCCTCAACCCTCCTGCCTCCAGTGGTTTCACCCCACCCCTGTGACCCCCTTGCAAATCATTTACAGGGAGCAACCAGATTCACTTCGCTACCCTAAATTCTGGCTAAGCTATCAAACACTCCTCTGACAGCTGTCTTCTCCTTGAAGACCTTGACCTTGACGTCCTTGCTCTCACCGAGACGTGGTTCAAGCCAGCTCTGTTGCTGCTTTTGACACTCTTCTTCCTGAGGGCTACAAGATCATGTCCAATCACGGGCCCTGCCGGCCTGGTGGCAGAGTGGCTCTTGCCTTCCCTGAGTGGGTTCCTGACTCCATCATCCCAGCTCAAACGTACGCTTCCTTTGAAAGCCTAGTCTGCAGGCTGTCTGTCTCACCTACCTTCTCACTTACTCTCGCTACCATCTACAGGCCCCCTGGACCAACCTCCTGCTTCATCTGAGAATGGGCAGACCTGTCCTCCTCTGTTCTAGCCTGCTCCCCCAAACTTATCTTCCTTGGGGACTTTAACATCCATCACGACACTCCGGATGTGGCTACTGAACTCTTTTGTAACTTTTGTGACTCTCTTTCTCTCACTATCCTTCCCTCTGTCCATACCCACTCTTGGATGCTCCCATCTCAACAGACATCCCACTTTCCAACTCTCTTACCACCCCTCTCTCCTGGTCGGATCACTCCTTCCCCTCTTCCCACCTTGACCGCCCCTGTCCCCTGATGATGCCTCCGCCCTCACTGCGAGTCTCCTCCGCTATTCGACCATTGAAGCGTGTGTCAGTCGCTGCATTTGCCTCTTCCTTCATTCCACCTCCACCCCAGTCTTTTGACTCTCCTCCGACTCTGTTCTGGCTAACCTCCATCTCTCTATCTCTAACACCCTGGACATCCTTGCCCTCGTCATGAGGATCTGCATGAAGCCTGCCTCCAAATGCAACCCCTGGTTTGACTCTGACTTGGCACTTTGAAACGCAAGTGCAAAGCTGCAGAGCAGAGGTGACAGGCATCTAGCTCATCCTCTGACAAACTGGCATGACGCCTACTCCAAAGGCAATATCGTCTCTCCATCTGCTCCAAGAAGAGGGCTCATGTCCAAAGCTGCATCTCTGAAGCCACCAATAACACAGCTAAACTTTTTAAAATCAGCAAGGAACTTGCCAATACTACTGAAGTGTCCTTCTCTCCTGCTCCCTCCCAGGCCCTTTCCACTGCACTGGCCGCCCACTTCTTCAAAACACTCGACATCTTGTCTACTCTATCATCTTCTCCCCCCAACCCTCCCTCTCTCTTTCCTCCCTTGGCCACCCTCTCCCCTCATACTCTGCTCTTTCTCACCCATTTCACCAGACGAGATCTCTAGAGTTGTCGGCTCTATGCAAGTCTCCTCTAAACAGGTGCTCCCCTGCTCCTCCAGAACCATCAAGGACAACATTGCCTCTCTCGCCCAGCCTTGGCTGACCTCTGCAGCCATTCCTTTGCCACTGGGTCCTCCTCAAAACCCCTCAAGCACTCCCTTGTTCACCCTCTCCTAAAAAGCTGTCTGCTGACCCTTCTTGCCTGGCTAACTTTTGCCCTATCTATATCACCCCTTTTATGGGAAAACTCATGGAGAATCTGGTCATCCCCCAACTGACCTCCACACCAAAATGGCTGGCTGCCTCCATGACCACCAGTCTGGTGTCAGGGCATCTAGAGGCACGGAAACTGCTCTCCAGAATAAAATGTAATGCAATGTAAGTGGTCTTGGATAGTGCTCTACTGTCACTCTTGGTGGCCTCTCTGAGCTGGGCTCAGTAAGTAAAGGGGAGTTTTTAGTAGGGGTGTGGTAGAGGCTGATGCAAAACCTCTGTTGTTGCCATGTGCAGGTTGGAAGTACCCCAGAGTCACTCGTTTCACATTCCTTAGCATGCTGCTTGTCAGGCTGATAGATGCCATAAACCTCACTCTAGCATGCTCAGGTTCTGTGCTCAGTTGATTCTGGGGATTCAGGGGGTCTTCTGCAGCCAGCCGGGAAGGAACAACTGCACTCATTAAATGCTATATGAATTAGAAACAGGGGGAAAGGGGCAGAGAGGCTTCCTTTCTACAGAAAGTGGTGGGGAGGACTGAATTGTGCTCTTGAATGTATAACTTTTACGCACGTTGAAATGATGTCTGAGAAGGAATTTCAGATAACTCTGTTTCTGTAGTTTGGAGCTGGTTCCAAAAGCTTGGAAAAAGACACATGTATTGGCCATGTGGGTCCCTTTGATAGCCTGGTCCTTTTGTACTTTTCCTATGGTGCATGGGCTGTTCATTTAGAGGGATCGCTTTGTTGGCTAAAGCTAGAGCAAGTAAGGGAAAGTGTATGCAATTTAGGGAGATATTTCTGCTGTCTAAGCGCTGACGATGGACGATGCATGGGATGCGATTTAGGGGTATATCCCTGCTCTCAACAGGTATGGTGCAGGAGATGTGATCCATGGGAATAGATCCCCATTAGTAATAGATTACTGTTGCATCACCCTGCCTCCCTCTCCCTTCAACCTGTACCCCATTAGTAATCCATTACATTACTCCTGTCTCTCTCTTCTTCATTCCAGAACCCCATTGCCCCTGCCTCACTCTTCCTATTCCAATACCCCATGAGTATTCCATTGCATTGCCTCACCTGCCTCTCCCTTGTCCCAGTACCCCATTAGTAATACATTGTTATGTTATGTTAAGTTATTTTGCATTTCTATAGCGCCTTATATACCATTGGTATGGTCTGAAGGCGCTGGTAGGTTGAACGCCCTTGGGAATCGAAGTTCCGATCAGTAGAGAGTGTAGAGAGAGTCAAAGGTGCATGTGAGCACTGGATGTGTGTGCAGCTGGTGCAGTATTTGTGTAATAGCTGCTTCTTAGCGGTAGGTGTGGTGGTTGAGAGATCAGGAGTATGTGTTCATTCTGGCAGGATTTATCCAGACCGAATGTGGTTGCGTTAGGCCTGAGGAGAACACCTGGCTGGGGTGTGTGTAACCAGCAGTGTTTACTTAGTGTGCGGCAGATGTTCGTATGAGAACAGTTATACCGAATGGTGTCATAGTATCTCTGTGTTCTAGTTGAGTGGTGGTGTAAAGAAGAGAGTAAGCGTGGTGGTGTGATATGATGGGTTATATGCTCTTTCAAATGTTCCCTGCACTCCAAACCATACCATGTAAGTCACGCAATTCTATGAGCTCCGGTCCGTTCCGTACACTCCAGTCCACTCCATGCACCCCAGTCTGCTTCACACACTCTGGTCCGCTCGACGCACTCACGCACTCCAGTCTGCCCCACGCACTCCAGTCTGCCCCGCGCACTCCAGTCTGCCCCACGCACTCCAGTCCGCCCCACGCACTCCAGTCCACCCCACGCACTCCAGTCCGCCCCACGCACTCCAGTCCGCTCCACGCACTCAAATCCTCTCTATTTACTCTGATCTGTTCCGAGTATTCTAAGTTGTTTTATGCACTCCATCCACATATTTCACCCGTACCATTCCGTGTATTCTAAGTTGTTTTATGCACTCCATCCACATATTTCATCAGTACCATCTTCATACTTCATCCTTTCCATCCACATATTTCACACGTTTCATCCACATATTTCACCCCTTTCATCCACATACGGAACCCGATCCATCCACATACGGCACCCGATCCATCCACATACGGCACCCATTGCATCCACATATGGCCCGTTCCATCCATATATGTGATCAATTCTATTCACATATATCACTTGTTCTATTTATATACGACACCCGTTCCATCTACATACTTCACCCGTTCCGTCCGCTCTACGCATTCAGCGGCTCTACGTGCTCATCCTTTCTATGCACTCATCCGCACTGCATGCATTCTGCACTCATCCGTTCTACGTACTCATTCGTTCTACGTACACATCCGCTCCACGCAACTCGTCTGCTCTACGCAGCTCGTCCGCTCTACACAGCTCGTCCGCTCTACGCAACTTGTCCGCTCTAGGCACTCGTCTGCTCTAGGCACACATCTGCTTTATGCTCTCACACGCTCTACGCATTCACCTGCTTTTACTCACTGACCCGCTCTACGCACTCATCCGCTCTACGCACTTATCCGCTCTATGCACTCATCCGCTCTACGCACCCCTCTTTTCTTATGCACTCATTCGCTCATATGCACTTGTCTGCTCTATACACTCGTCGGCTCTACCCACTAGTGTGTTCTATGCAATCATCCACTCTACACACTTTTCCGCTCTGCTCATCCATCCGCTCCCCACACTCATCCACTCTACGCACTCATCTGCTCTACATGCATTCCACACTCATCCGTTCTGCATACTTATCCGTTCTACGCAACAGGACATTCACCCGCTCTACGCATTCACCCGCTCTACGCAATCACCCGCTCCCCGCACTCATCCACTCTCCACCCTCATCCGCTCTCCACACTCATCCGCTCTCCACACTCATCCGCTCTCCACTAATCCGCTCTCCACATTCATGCTCCCCGCACTTCTCCGCTCCCCGCACATCTCCGCTCCCCGCACTCGTCCTCTCTCCCCACTCATCCGCTCCCCACACTCATCTGCACCCCACATTCATCCGCTCCCCACACTTCTCCTCTCCCCACACTCATCTGCTCTATGCACTTGTTCTTTCCACGCATTCAACTGCTATATGCACTCATCAGCTCTACAAATTTGTTCGGTCATACGCAGTTATCCGTTCTATATACTCATCTGCTCTCTACACTCATCCGCTCTATACCCTCATCCACTCTATAACCTCATCCGCTCTATACACTCATCAGCTCTATACATGTATCCGCTCTATACATTCATCAGGTCTGCACATTCATCTGCTCCAGCGATCTACACACTTTCCGCACTTCCGTACTCATCCGCTATCCACACTCATCCGCTCTACACACTCATCCGCTCTACACACTCATCCGGTTTACGCTCATCCGTTCTGCACGTTCATCTGTTCTACACACTCCTGCGTTCTACACACTTCTCTGTATTTATGCACTCATCCACTCAACATACTCATCCGTTCTATACACTCATCCGATCTACACGCTCATCCGATCTACATACTCATCTGTTCAACGCATTCTTCCACTCAGCGCATTTGTCCGTTCCACACGCTTCATCCATTCTAACTATTTCATCCACGCCATTCACTTCGTTCAGTCATCATGCATTACATCCATTTCATTAGTTTAAATCTCCTTACTGTTTCCATATGATTTAATCTTATTATCCACTTAACTGCTTTGATCTACTTTACTCGTTTAATTCTGTTTGTCCTTTTAGTTTATATTAGGGGTTATTAGTTGTCGATTTCACGTATCAGGTAGTTTGTTGGATTGGTGTCATTGAGATGCTGTTAGTCTGTCTGGGTTAGTTTGTATACGGGTTGGTTTTAGGGGAAGAGCCAGGTTTTCAGTAGTTTGCGGAAAGACATTAAATCCTCAGTTAGGCGGATGTGGGGTGGGAGTGAGTTCCACAGCATGGGGGCCAAGGATGAGAATGGTGATCTGTCTAACCTGACTGAGTTTGTTTTAGGTATGACAAGGAGGCCGGCTAAGCTTGATCTTAGAGTGTGTGGAGGATGATAGGGGTTTAGCTTGTCTTGAGGATATTGAGGTCCGGTTTTATGCAATGCTCGATGGGAGATGCATAATGTTTTGAAAGTCACGCGTCGGGCCACTGAAAGCCTGTGCAAAGTCTTAAGGGCTGGGGAGATGTGGTCTCTTGGGCCGAGCGCAAGTAGCAGTTTGGCTGCTGCGTTTTGTGCCCTTTGGAGTTTATTCAGTTGGTAAGCGTGGACTCCGAGGTAGAGGGGGTTTGCGTAGTGCAGTCTTGATATAACGATTGATTGGACCGCGGAGAGTCTGTTGGGGAAGGAGAGATATGGAAAGATGCGCCTAAGGGTTTTAAGGTGGTAGTGGCAGGACTTTGAGACGTTGTTGACTTGGCGCGAGAGGGTTAGGTCAGAGTCAAGGGTGCATCCAAGATTTTTCACTGAGTTGGAGGGGGTCAGTGAGTTGCCAATGGCGGATGGCCAGGGTAGTGGGTGTGGAAGAAGTTCGGAGTCGCCACATACCATGATTTTCCGTTTTGGAGGGGTTTAACAAGAGGTGGCTTTAGGTCATCCAGAGCTCTATGTCAAGGAGGCAGGAGGCCAGGTCAGGTCGGCAGTTGGGTTTTGAGTTCAGGAGTTTTAGAATTACTTGAGTGTCGTCAGCGTAGTTGTAACACAGGATGTTGTGTGAATGAATACATGGTGGGAGGGTGATCAAGTAGAGATTGAACAGGTGGGCAGATAGGCATGCTCCGTGTGGGACTCCCGTGTCGACTGGTCGGGCTTGGGAGGAATAGGTGGAGAGTATCATTATTTGGTACCTATCTTTGAGGAATGAAGCTATCCATTTAAGAGCGTTTCCACGTATTCCTAGGGAGTGAAGGCGGTCAAGGAGGATTGAGTGATTGGTTGTGTCAAAGGTGGCGGATAGGTCAAGAAAGATTAATGTAGCGCATCCCGCGGAGTCTGCCGTGATTTTAAGGTCATCCCAGATTGAGGTAAGGGTGGTTTCAGTTCTGTGATGGGCTCTGAAACCTGATTGTGCGTGGTCTAGGAGGTTGTTGGCTTCGACAAAGGCATTTAGTTGGGAGTAGGCGGTTCGGTCAATGAGTTTGGCAAGGAACCTGGCGTTTGAGATGGGGCGGTAGTTTTTGGGCTCAAGAGGGTCGAGGGAAGGTTTTTTTTATTAGAGGTTTGACATGAACCATTTTGAATGCGTCTGGAAAGATACCTGAGGAAAGGGAGTAATTTATAATGGATCTTGCGTGTTCTCCTGCGCAGGTCGAGGTGAACATTTCTTTGAGGATTGTGGCAGGGCAAGGGTCTAGCGGAGAGCCGGATGGTTTGTGGGCAGATAGAAGTTTGAGAAATTGGTCAGGTGATATTGTACTAAAGGATTCAAATGTTGGTTGCGTAGTGGTCGCAGGTGGTGGGTTGGCCGGTATGGGAGGAGGCTTGCCTGGTGGATGTAAGAGAGCCAGTTTGGCAGTTAAAGCATTTGTTCTTTCGAGAGCCGTGGTGTAAAAGTGGAGAGAGAGTGAGTCGCACAGTGATTGTGAAGGGGTCGGGACGCTCGTAGTGCATGCCGGTTTGGTGAATTCGGAGATGATTTTGTGAAGTTCTTTGCTGGGGTTTTTGCAGTTTAGGATTCGGGAATTGTAGTGGGCTTTTTTTGCTTTCTGGATTTAGGCTTTGTACTGATGAAGATGTCTGGCCAAGGTTGTTCTGCTCTCCTGGGTTTTGTCTTTCTGCCATTTGCTTTCTAGGTATTTATATAGTTGTTTAGTGGTCTTCAACTCAGGTGTGAACCATATAGGGAACAGGCCATGGCGGGCTGATGGTTTGCCAGAGTGTGTGAGCCGCATTAGTGAGGTGTTGAGCCATGAGTCAAAGGCGTAGGGGGTTAGTTGTTTATTGAGTTGGCAGGTAGGAGGCAGAGACTGGAGGAGTGCGTCGGCTAGGTCGGGAGCGATTATTCGTTTTTTCCAGCATTTGCACGGCTTCAGAGGTTCTGATTTGAGTATTGGAAGGGGGTCGGGTGAGCGAATGGCGAAAGAGACAATGAAGTGATCGGACCAGATGATAGGGGTGGGGGGTTTTAGATGTATCAGGTTGTGGGAGCTCGAGATGGCATCAAGAGTGTGTCCTTTATAGTGAGTTGGGCCGTTTATGTGGGGTTGGAGGTTAATTGCATCTATACCGTCAACCAGTGAGTGTGTCGTAGGGTTGGTGGGGATTTCAAGCCATATGTTGAAGTCTCCAAGAAGGGTGAGGTTGGGATGGTTTAGTTGAAGGGTGGGAATAGAGTCGCAGAGGTTGCTTGAGAATTGTCTATTGTAGCCAGGGGGTCTGTAGATTATTAGGAAGCTGTGTGAGAACGATGGGGAGAGGGATAGTTTAAGGAGGAGTGATTTGCAGGAAGGAATGTAAGGTTGGTTGTCGATGATTGAGGCGTGGAAGTGAGACTTGAAGACAAATGCTATTCCCCCACCTCTAGAGGGAAGGTTCAGTGGGATGAGGGAGTAGTCATGGGGGAAGGCTTCATTGGCGATTGGGGCGAAGTCATCAGAGAACCAAGTTTCGGTAATGAAAACCAGGTCTGGTTTGTCGGAGGCGAGGAGATCAAAGATGTAGTGTCTGTTTTTTGCTACGGATCGGGCATTAAACAGGATTCAGTTCACTTCGGTAGGTGAGGTTGGTGATGGAGCTGAGGCGCAAGAGGGTGGGAGGGAGAGAGTGGAAACTGGAGAGGGAAAGGGGTAGGGTGGTTGGTGGTCGATGGGAAGAGTGGGTGAGCAGAAAAGTTGGCGGGTTTCGGGTGGGAGTGGGTGGATGCGTGTGTTAGGATGGTTGGGTTTGGCCCGGGGGATTGGAAGGTGAGGTGTGGGCAGTTAGGAGTTTCAGTTGCTGTTGGTGAGAAATCGAGGGAGAGGGGTTTCAGGAAGGGTGAACTGAGGGGGGAAGGTGGTGATTGGGGGGAGGAGGTGGTGGGTCGAGAGAGGGGAGGCAAAGAGTGCTGAGAGATTGAGGAGGACCACGGACGTTTCCTCTTTAGTGTCTTTGTTGCGATTGGTGTGTGAGAGAGAATGGGGGGTCAGAGGGAGAGATGGAAGAGGCTTCAGTTCTTGCTAGGGCTAGGCGTGCAGTTTTTAGGGAGGGGAAAGGATGTGGTCGGGGGTGGAAGATGGTGGGCGTTTGTGGGAAAGGTGGGGGTGGATGATTGCAGGGCGGGTTGTGCCTGGTATGATAGCGAGGGGGCGGGCTTGGTCAACGTAGGCTGGTCGGTGGTGGGATTCGGGGGAGCAGTGGTCCTAGGGTGGTTGGCTCGCCATCGTGCCCCTCTGGCTTGGTTTTTGGAAAGGGGAAGGATAGGGGATGTGAAGGAGGGTGGGATGATTTGGGAAGGGGGCGACGGG
The DNA here is from genome assembly GCF_040938575.1 of Ambystoma mexicanum. NCBI lineage: Eukaryota > Metazoa > Chordata > Amphibia > Caudata > Ambystomatidae > Ambystoma > Ambystoma mexicanum. Next base: position 169,898,670 of record NC_090924.1, on the reverse strand, counting down.
AGGCAAGGCAGGCCAGAGAGTGGAGGCGGTCCATGGTGGTCGTTTCCGGCAAACCCTGGCGGAGTGGGTGCACTAATGGTTAGTATGATCTATTAGGTGTAGTTTCAGGTGCAACTTACACTTTTTTGGACTTTGTAAGTTCGGCTATATCCCTGGTGAGCTTAGTCTCTGTTTCAGGGTTCCACTAAGCAGGGTGATATTATTCTCTTATTCTACGTTTTAGTGAACTAGTTGTACTAGGCTGCGGATATTAGGGCATTTTTGAAGTTTAGCTAGACCTTAGGATTGTGGGATGTTTTTATCCACGCATCCAAGCCCTACCTCAAAACTGTGCAGTACTGACATGGAAAACATCATGATGGCCAGAGCTTCCCAGAAAATGCACAGGGAAATGCATGAAGAATAGGCTGCCACTCATTTTTGCCGATGTTATGGGCACAGAAGGACACTGCCTAAAACCACCAGTGGACTACCCACACAGTAGTCTGAAACCCTTGGGAATGGCAATGCTGATTGCCAAAAGCAAACTCATAACTGTTGGGAATTCATTTTCTTAAATCCCAAAAAGGGGTGCAGTACCAGTACCCACCACTATCAAAAAGCCGGCCTTTTAAAACAACACCAGATTTTACTTTTGTGTAAAACTGAATAAATGAACCCAAGGCAAGCCAAAGAAAGACTTACTGAGAGGTGGATACAATGTAAAGTTATATTCTGAAGTGACTTGAAGGTTTATAACAAGACTGGCTGAGCTGTGGATTTCAGCAGTTTAAGTAAATTTGGACTGAAAGACACTAAAAATCTAAATGTTTAAAAGAAATGAGTGACCTACTTTTGAGTGTCACATAGGTTGCAATTGTTTAAATGTCATAGTTTTAAACTTAGAATCAGCATTCTAGCTGCATATGTAAAAATGTTTAGTTTTATTTGAATGCAGAAACTGGGGAACAGAAATGACATGTAGCTAAAAACTGGCTTAAAGAGATTCCAATTTTGCCTGGCAACTACCCCCCATCAGGAGTGAAACTTGAGTCACAGCTGTGTTCCCAGGCCTATCTGCCTTTTGCTGGCCACACTAAGGATATGCCATCTCTCTGATAATTGAATTAAGGGGAGCCCCCACAGAATACAGGAGCTCTGAACAATGCAACCCCCTTCACCCAGGCAGATGGTTTATTGCAGATGTCGTAAAACAGCTTCCTCCTGGAAGGACAGGGGAGGGGCACTGCCTGTGAGAGCAAGCTGGCTTGGCAGAACTGGAAAAACCAGAAATTCAACCTTGTGCTGGGGGGAACCACACCCCTTTGGGGCCAGAACATAACTCTAAAAAGATGAATAACTCATAGTACGGACTTGTGAAAATTATTTAAATGACACCATAATTCTTGTGATTTTTCTGCCCACATTTTAAGACGTGTTAGGACCCGGTGGTATGTTCAGGGGGGTTTTAGCGGAAAAGAGGATATTACTCAAAATATGTGCATGTGAAAAATCTGACACTTCATCAACTAATGTCCATACTCCTTGCGCACATGTGTGTAAATTTGGGTTAATGTCCGAAATTGCAAACCAGTTAAAAAGTGCAAAATATTGCCATTTCTGAATGCAAGCTCTCAGGAAGAGCAGATTTGGACAGGGTATACCTCCTGTGATATGTGAAGGGTGCGTGTAATTTTAAACGAATGTGTACCTGTGCAAATATGTTTTTTGAGCAAATATAGATTGTGTGTAAAGTTGACAGGGGTGGGTTCTCTGTATCATAAACAGACCTCATCATGATGACACTTCATTTCATTCCCCCAATCAGGGGAGAAATGAAAGCTTGGCCAATGACAAGTGGAGAGGGGTAGAGCCTAGTGATGCTGCACACACACCCATTTTCAAAACACATAAAAGCAGACAGACAGGACAGATAGGGACCTTCAAATCCATTTGCAGCGGGACGCTCTGCCGGGAAAATCCATACTTTACCTCCATCAATCTCTAGAGAAAGCTGTGCAGAAAGATCCAGACTTTAAATCCATCAATCTCCAGAATCCAGAGAGAGAGCAGAGCCCAGACCAGAGTCCAGTCTAAAAACCTGACCAGATCCGTGGCGAGGCACATTTAATTCAAGAATATAGTTTGAGTACCTAGTAGAACTGTGCAGAAACAATCTCTTAGTTAAAATAATATAATTCAAGCTATTTTAATCTAAGTAGAACTGTCTCCTAACTGTCACCTGTCATTTTCTAGTTGCAAGCTGCACTTGTCTTTTTGAACTTTAAAATTTCAAATCTGAAAAACGACCTTTATTTAATCGCTCATATCTCCGTGACCGTTTGTCCTAGAGACTTGCAGTAACTTTCATCTGGAAGCTGAGATCCTAGGCTGTCCTAGGACCCCAAAACGATATTGATAGTCCTTGTAGTTCCTCTGTAATCGCGCCTGGCGCACTCGGAAAAATCTGCCGCGATTTGACATTTTGCCGCGATTTGCAAGTTTCTCCACGTGTAAAAATCTGCTGCTGCTTGCCTTCCGTTAAAGAAAAAATTTGTTTAACCTGCCAATCATTCCTGAATCATTGCTAGGGTGAGCCTGGACTAATATTAACTTGATACCACTCACCCTGAACCTCCTAGAGGGAATTAAAAGCATTTTAGCATATTTTTCACTTCATTGCCAGCACATATAAAAGCATTTTGGGCCTGTGTTTCCAACTTCTGTAGTGTAAGCTTGCTGGGGTGAACTGAATTACAGTTGATTGCATTTCTGAGAACTGTGTGCTTTCCTTCCATTTCCTTGCATTGCATAAAGGGGGGGAGGGGATTGCCAGAGAAAAGTGATTACATTGCTTTGTTGAAATTATATTGAGTATTTTCTGTATTGCATTTCATTCAACATTACATCCATCTGAACTTAGATTAAGTATTCTCTACCACCTTATTCTTCTGTTCCTATTCACAAGTGTGCTAGTGCCAGATTCTCCGTTGTTAATCTTTATCATATCAGATTAAGTGTGATATTCAATTATTAATTTATTATAAAGCGTGATATAATATATATTGTTTAAGTTATCAAATAAACCTTTAAACTTGCAAAACAGAACTACTTCTTGGCTCAGTGGGTCAGGGGGATTCCAAGGGAGGGGTGTTATATAGGGGTAGTCATCCAGAACGCATGAACTGGACATAAAGATATATTAATAAGGGTTTCCATTCAGTATCCCAGACTAGGCATTGACTTAGCTGTAGTGTTGAATTGAATCCTCTTACAAATTGGGGGCTCGTGCCGGACGTTTGGATTAGATCTATCACTTGTGCAGATTAATACAGCGTGCCAGCTGACCAGATACACATATCCGGTCGGAGCACACGCTGTGTTACGCTGTAAAGCACTCCTCAAAGGAACGCTCTAAGAAAAAGGTCTGTTTTGCAAAAATAAAAAACTAATTTCTGTAAGTCAGGACAGAGAGCAATCTCTAGAATGACGACCTTAGTAGACATGAAAATAGCCAGAGAGCACTTCTTACATAAGCTATTTGTGAGAGGTGAGTGGACCCATCAGGACCAGATGGTCTGGTTGCAGGCCATCACGCAACAGGTCACAGAAACAGGGTCAGATATATGGAGAGATCAGGGTCCCTTACATGTGGCCCTGAGTGAACTATACATGGCTCCTAAAGCTAAGGATGAACAAGACAAGATGGTTAGGATAGCGGCATACCTGTACCTATATATGGGAGACATGCAGGATAAATGTACTGAAAGCCAAGATCTGGCGAATAAGCGACAGATGGCGTTAGAGAAGGTCCAATCTGACCTGGTCTCTTCTGAGCAGAGGCTGCAGGGGAGCCAGGAGTCAGAAAATGAGAGTAGACAGCACATCATTAAAATAAAGAAGGATATGGACATCCTGCAACAGGAAAAGGCTGACCAGGATACCAGATTTCTGGCCTTGCAGAAGGAGTACCAAGAAGGTTTGGACTCCCTACTGCAGAGCCAGAAAAAGCTGGAGCAACAGTTAGACTTCAATAGGGCATGTGCTGAGCAGGTAGTCACCCTGCAAAGCCACCTAGATAGGGAGAAGGCAGAGAGCAATAAACTGATTTCGAAAGACCTGGATACCCAGGCAGAATTTGACCAGGAGCGCCAGAAAGCTGGTGCCTTTCAAAGGCAGAGGGACGACCTGGCGGCACAGATGCAGGCTCTTAGTCAGGAAAGGGATACCTTAGGCCAGGAAGTCTGCCACTTAAAAAGGAAATTGGAAGAAAATCACCTGGCCCACCAGGGACTGGGTGACCTCCAAAAAGAACACCAGGACTTGCTGGAGCACACCAGGAGGGTGGAGGATGCTCTGGCAAGACAGGAGCAGGCCAATAGGGACACAGCTCAGGAGGTAACCCTCCTGCAGCAAAGACTGGCCCAGTGCTCCAGGACCAATCAGGAAACGCAGAGAGAGAATGAGGCTCTCTACCAGCACAATGATACGCTCCAACAACAGGTAGCGATGCAGGAGAGACTGATAGAGTCTAGTAAGGCCTTAACTGAGGAACTGAAGGTGCAGGCTCTTGCATTGCAACAGGGAGCAGGGGCGGATAGAGATGAGGTTCGCTGGGAAAGAGAAACTCCTGAGCATAACCCCAGGAGCCCTAGTACCAGAGGCCTTTATTTCTCTCAGTCCCTGGACTCTGCCACCCCCATGTCCCCTGGCGCACATGAGCACAGGGCCACAGGGATGGCAGATTACTATCCAGCCAGAAGCATGGGGCTCATAGGCCAGTACCTCCCAGGAATGGATGGGCGGGCATCCGGGTATGGGCACCCAAGCACAGTGCAATTTGATGGGGAACCCCAGGAGAGTAGGCCCATTAAGGGCATCCTGAAAACCTCTGCCCAGTTAGGTCAGTGGGGGGGGTACCCATCAAATCCTGGCAGCAAAGAGGAATCTGAAGACTCCTCTGAACGGTACAGGACACAGGAGACCAGGTCCCCACATTCTGCCAGCCATTCCCAAGCTCGCAGAATCCGGGAAAACCTGGAAGATCAGACAGGAACCTCTGGGAGCAGTACCTCTGAGTCAGAGGACGAATGGACAAGGGTTACCCGAACCAAAAAGGCCAATAAGACAAAAAGGGCCTTGCTTAAGGACCCCTTAAAGCAGATTAAGGCAATCAGGAGTGTCATCACGCCTTATCATAAGAACGCCAAGTACTCTGTTTGGGAACACTTGGAGCTCTATGAGCAAATGATGGAGACTTTTCATTTGAAGGACAGCCAAAGCTGTATCCAATATGTAAAGTGGACATTCTCCCCAGAGTACTCCAGTTTCTTTGCAGGGCTGGAGGACCAAAATCATTCCAGGTGGTCCACCTATAGGGCGGCCATATTAAAACATTTTTCTGTTCACAGAAATCCCCAAGAGGCTCGCAAGGCAGCCTACAATTTGCAGTGTGGGGAGGATCAGGCCCCACAAGAGTTTGTGCAAGAACTGAAACGTGCCTTTGCGCAGACCACCAGAAGGGTGCGCACAGACAGCAGAGAATTTGTTAATACGTTTTTCCATGCCTTGCCCAAATACATAATGACCCAGCTCGTGAGAGATTTTCATGAGAAAAGATCTTTAGAATGGGTCATTGAACAAGCCACCCGCATCTACGAGGTGCAGAAACCGGTGGAAAACAAAAACCAGCCCAAAAACCCCAAAACTAACAGCACCCCTGCTGCTGCCAAGGTGGCAGAGGTAAAGGTCACCCCCGTTTTAGAGTTGGAGATGGGGGGGCCTAAAAACCTACCTGCACCTAATAATGCTAGGCCCAGAAGGTCCTCGGGCCAGTCACAGACAGGGAGCCAGGGAGGCAGCCCCACAAATGGGGTCCCTCGCTCTCCTGACTATGTAAGCCCCCGTTACAAGGGAAACAGACCCATCCTGGGTTATGTGTGGACTCCTCCAGCCCAAGGGGGGGATCCAGCCAAGCACCTAACCCAGGGAACTTCCCTCCCAACTTCCCACAGGAGGGCAGAAATTCTCCAAATCCTGTGCAGAACTTTTTCCCCAGGTATCCACCCAATTTCCAGCCCCAAAATCCTCCACCCTTCTTTCCCCAATTCCCTGAGCCCAGACAACCAAATCCGGGAGAGGGGAGGCCAAGGGCGGAGGGGTATCCAAATCTTCCCAACCAGGGGTACTACCAGAGAAGGGATAGCTACCCTTCCCGGGATCAGCCCAGGGGAGAAAACAGGGCCCCGTATCAGCCTGAGCGGGTTTCCCAGTTAGAGCGCCAGGTTCAAAACATGGCGCGGTATCTGGGTCAAATACTGAGGGCGCAGCAGAACCCTCAGATGGGCATGCCGGCACAGAATGCCCCAAACTCTGGACCTGGTACTCCAGAACAATGACGGGGGCAGCACCCTGATAACTCACCGGTTCCCAGGGAGGAGGCACAAGGGGAAGGGGGGTGTAAAGCCTTGGAGGAAGCTTCCTTCCTCGCTTGTAAACAGCCGCTGGAAACCCAGGAACCGGAAACAAAATCTCCTTCCCCTGAAAGTCTGCCTCCTAAGGAGCAGAGCGGTGGTAGGAGAAACAAAAGACCCAAACAGACTCAGTTTGAGGAGGAGGTACAGATCTTCCAATTTGAGGGAGAGGGATCCTCAGAGGATCCTGGGAAAAGGATCTTCTCCTTCAGAGATGGGGCAACTCCTCCCAAAGAAAAATGGGTCCGTAGGGATGCATATCCAGACTGGGGAGATGTGGAGACTGAGCTACCGCCGCCCACCATCTCATCCCAGAACCAACAGCAAGAAAATCCCCTGGTTCAAACCCATCCTGGTGACTGCCTCCAAAAAGGGGGGGGGCGGCCCGGAACCGGAGCCAGGGGAACCCACAATGGCTCTGATCTCCAGTTGCCAACTTTTTCTTTCAGATTCCCAAGGCTCTCCACAGAATTCTGCCCAAATCTCTTCGCTAGCGATGTCCACAACCAGAAAGTTAGCCCACCAGTTGTCCAAAAATGTGCATTATCTGTGCCCCCTTGAGGAGAAGGAGGGAAGATACTATGCCCCGGTACAAGTACAGGGGCAGGGTACAATTTTGGCACTGGTGGACACTGGATCTCAAGCTACCCTTCTGTCCAGAAGGGCCTTTGACGAACTGAATGCAGGAAGGGGAGAGAATTACCAAATTCCTCTCACCTCTCTTCCTGGACAACTGCAGAACTTTGACGGGAAGGAAATTTCCGTTGAGGGGACTGCAGACTTGGACATTAAAATTGGGCGACACAAGTTGAAACACCCGGTCATAGTTGTGACTCTAGAGGGCACCCCTTGTTTACTGGGGAATGACCTCCTGAGGAGGTTGTCACCCCTAATAGATTGCGTAAACAAGGTCCTCTGGACCCAGACTAGCCGACCAATAAAATTAAAACAGAGTGTCAACCATGTTAGTTTAAACGGCACATGCCACATGGTTGAACAAAAATCTGACCAAGTAGAATTTCACTTCCAGAATAACCAGATTCCAGACGTGACGGTAATAGCAGTAGGACAACAGACTGGTGATGGAGGGTCCTCTCTATTTCTGAAAATCAACCTTCCTTCCAGTCTAAAGTGGTACTCCACGCTGGAAGGAAACACTCTGAGATTCTTTACCAATCCACAATCAGAAACTCTCACTCCTATAGTCCAGAAAGATGTGAAATCAGCTCAGAGCCTGGCCGATATTCAGCAAATTGGAGAGCAGTTGTTCATCCCTGTTCAGATAAATGATGGGAAGGACTCTGTTCTCGCCCGAGTGTGTGTGAAAAATGGTAAAAGCTTCATCAGCGAAGCCATGTTCCGCCAACTCCCAAAAGATCCAGCCATCCCCACATTCAAACTGATAGACAAATGGGAAATGGACCTGGAAGCACCCAATTCCAAACATCTCCTGCCAAGCAGGTGTATGCTCAAAATCTCCATTGGCAACAAGAGCATAGTCCACAATTGTTGGGTCGTGCGAGACGTCCCTGCCGCCTTTTACTTAGGCAGTGACATTCTCAATCGCTTTGCCATTAGTTTGGACCTAATAAACTTCAAAGCTTGGTCCCGATTAGCGGATAATCCCATGGGCTTTGATGATCCAGAAAAAGCATTTAGGTCAGCTCAATTGCTACCTTATGCAGTTGAAATTCAGGTTAAAGAGGAAGTCACCATCCCAGAAAGGACCCGACAATTCTCCCTGGAAGTGAAAGTTAAAAGGGGACAAGAGTTGAAAAACCCTGATGCTTACATACATTTAAATGCTTCTCTCCAACAGCAAGGGTTGGGGGTAAACCCAACACCATTAGTCAACATAGAACATGACACCATTCTAATAGAGGTGGATAACAGCGACTTAAAGAGTATTACTCTAGCCGCAGGCACCATTATTGGAATGGCGGTTGATGACCGACATTTTTCCATAGATTTAGGTAATGAACTGTTAGGGCCAATCCCCAAGGACTGCTTTGACAGTGACAGTGATGACAATACAACACCAGACAGGATTTTTACCCGGCACGGGGGGAACTTCCTGGTGTACACTTCCTGCCCCTATGGTAAGGAAGATGTGACTTGTGACTTCAGGAGGGATGAGGTGATTTTCCAGGTCCATGAGGGCTGCCTTTCCCACCTGAAGCCTCCGGTCCAAATCAGCACTCTGACCAGGGACTTCTCCACCCAGCTGGAGGAGGCCGCTGAAATAGCCAAACCAGAAGTCTTTCCAGGCTTCAGGCAGATGGTGGAAGAGAGAGTCAACCTAGCTGATGCCTGTGTGACTCTGGAACAAAAGCAAAAGTTGAAACAAGTTTTCTTGGATTTCCAAGATCTCTTTGCGGTAGACTCATATGACTGTGGTCGCACCGACATCCACACAACAACAATCCCCACGGACCCTGGCATGACTCCTGTGTTTGTGAAGCAATATCGCTTGCCTCTCGCATCAATGGAGTCCCTTACTGAAATAATTAAGAACCTTGAGTCCCGGGGAATAATCCGTCCAGTCCACAGCACTTTCAATAATCCGGTGCTGGGAATATTGAAGCCAAACGGCCAGTGGAGACTCTGCGCCGACCTCAGGGAGCTCAACAAACGGGTCCATACTTCCCGATGGCCTCTGCCCTACATTGACCAAGGGCTGGCCCAGATCCAGGGGTCACAGGTATTCACTGCAATAGACCTGACCAATGGATACTGGACCGTGCCTGTCAGCAGGGAGGACCAATACAAACTGGCTTTTACCTTTGGGGGCCAGCAGTACACATGGACCCGGACTCCCTTCGGATACCTCAACTCCGGCAATGAATTTAACATATTCCTACATAAGGCCATGCCCGACCTGGGTGCGAGGGGTAACCTGGCTTATGTAGATGACGTCCTCATCAAAAGCTCAACTGTTGAGGAACACATAGCGGAGATCCGTTATGTTCTGACACAGTTGAGGGCCGCCGGAGCAGAACTTTCCTTTCAAAAAGCACAGTGGTGTAGAACCCATGTTAATTTCTTGGGGCATGAGATTACTCCTCAGGGTCTCTGTCCCCAGGAAAAGAAAGTGGAAGCCCTCCAAAAATTGAAAGACCCCACAACTCTGCGGGAACTAAGGAGCGTCCTTGGACTGACTAATTACAGCAGAAAGTTCATTGAGGGCTACGCAGAGATCACCAGACCCCTGATTCATCTCTTGAAGGGGGGGGGTCAAGTGGGAATGGGGTCCAGAACAATCCGAGGCGGTAAAACAACTCAAAAGAAGCCTCTCACAAGCGCCCTGCCTAGCTTACCCTGTCAGAAACAAGGAGTTCTTCCTGGAGACGGGGTTCTCTAATACGTGCTTGACGGCAGTATTATACCAAAAGCATGACAAGGTCAATAAAGTAATCTCCTATGCGAGCAAAACTTTATCCTCTGTGGAGGAAAAATTCAACGATTGTGAGAAGGCACTCCTGGCAACGGTGTGGGCATTGAAGAATTACCGCCCGTTTATCCAGGGGGAACACATCATAGTGGAGACTCCACACCAGCCTCTGCAATATCTCCAAAGTGATAGAATCCGAGCCGGAAATGTGAGTAATTCCCGAATTACTTCCTGGATTCTATCAATGCAAGGCTTTCCTGTGGAGGTCAGATATGGCCAAAACAAGAAGAGTCCCCTCGCGCAAGGTCTGGCTGACTTGCATGATTGTGCCAGAGAAAACTGTCTCGAGGACGAAAGTCTAAAAATCAAGGACAACACGGAGGCATACCTTAATTCCCCACACAAAGTCTTTGAAGAGGACAAGTGTGAGGGAATGCCCACTGTCTATGTGGATGGATGCTCTTACCATGTTGACAACGACGGGGAGAAAGAACTGGTGGCCGGCGTAGGGAATGCATGGGTGAATGAGTCCCCAGAACCCTCCGCTGGATACAAAATTGGTCCCCGAAGTAGTCAGGTGGCAGAATTGATGGCTGTGCATCAGGCCATCCTCACTGCTGTCCAGCATCAACTCCACGAACTGGTCATAATCACAGATTCGGATTATGTACGGAACGGGTTCGTGGAGCACCTGGTTAATTGGAAAACCAGAGGCATGTTATGTGCTAACAACAAACCCTTGAAACATGGGAAGTTGATCCAAAACATTGATGATCTGGTCACCTCGAATGAGATGACCATCTATTGGAAAAAGATCAAGGGTCATTCCAAAGTAGAGGGACCAGACAAAACTGGAAAGGACTTAGCTGATCAGCTGGCCAAAACCGGGGCCATCCAAGGGGATCTAATTGAGATTGAGTCCCTGTTGGGGGAAATCCAGGTCACTGCTATCTCTAGGTCCCAGACAAATGCTCACAATGACCTCTCAATTGCACAATGGAGCAAGGAGACCCCTGATGCTGATTTGATTACCGCTCAGAAGGGGGATCCAATTATTGGTAAGTTTTACCAACACCTTGAGGACCCTGAGAACTTTCCCCTGACGGATACCGATTACATTGGGAAAGAGGACCTAAGAGTGTTGATGAAATGTCCAAAAATGTTCCGAATCCAAGACGGTTTGCTGGTAAGGAAATCCAAAGCTGGCCACGATCAGTGGGTGGTTCCTACCTCATTCCGAAGCCTGATGTTAAGTCACGCCCATGATGCGGCCACCGCCGGTCATAGGGGGTTTCACACAACACTGGAAATCTTAAGAGAGGTTGCATACTGGCCACACATGGGGCAGGACCTCGACCAATACTTGAAGGGGTGTCTTGTGTGTGCACAATTTCAGCCATCATCCCTCACGCACCGTGCGCCTCTCCAAAAGAGGGGGATGACACTGCCATGGTCAGATTTACAAATCGACTTTGTAGGCCCCGTGATTCGCTCTGCTAGGGGGAATAAGTACATGTTGACTGTGACATGCTTGTTTACCAAGTGGGTGGAATGTCTCCCAGCCCCAAATTGCAAGGCAGAAACAGCAGCTGCCCTGATGATTAACCACATCTTTTCCCGTTTTGGTCTACCTCAAAGGATTGAGTCAGACAGGGGTAGCCACTTCACCAGTGAAGTAATGACAAAGATGTGGGAGATACTGGGGGTCAAAAGGAAGTTGCATATTGCTTACCGGCCAGCTTCTTCTGGGGCAGTAGAGAGATATAACCGAACCATTGTGAGCATATTAAAGAAGTTTGTGGCAGATTCTGGGCCAAGTTGGGATATCCGATTACCTCTGGTCCTAATGGCCATCAGATCTACCCCTTCATCTGCAACCAAAATGTCACCATTTGAGTTGATGACTGGACGCAAGATGGTGCTTCCTCAGCATTTGCTCTACAGGACCCAAGAGCAGACCCTAATAAATGCCTCCACAACTCATGAGTATGTGGAGAATTTAAGGAAACACCTTCAACATGCTTTTGCTTATGCTCAGCGGAATCTAGAAAGATCAGCTGATAGCATGAAGACCCACTATGACCTGAAGACTTCCAGGAAGGAATATCAGGTGGGGGACCGGGTCTATCTATACAATTTCCAAAGGAACCAGGCCAAGCAGCGCAAATTTTTGCCTACATGGAAGGGACCCTTTGAGATCATCGACAAGATCTCCCCTGTGGCCTACAAGATCCGCATCCCCAAAGGCGGTTTGGCAGAGGGGGAAGACAAGTGGGTCCACATAAACCAGTTGAAATGTTGCCATCCCAGGCACACTCTGCAACAACTGGAGGAATCCTCTGGAATCCTAGCGGGTACTGTCTCAGACTAATTCAGTTCCAACCATAAAACATACCACATCTAGTCTCTAAAATATTGTGATTTGCATGAAACTGTCTCTTAGTTATCCTTTCTTTTTTAAAAATAAGAATGTAATGTTAGGTTATTGTGAAATGTATATGCTGCCACACTATCTCAACAGTTGTGGAAAAACGTCTATGAGTAGGTATTGCCGCTTTTGCTTTATCATCCTAGGAGAGATGAAACCATGGAGAATGACCAAGGAGGACGATCCGGAGACCGGGAGCAGAGACGCAAGGGGCCCAGAGTACCGCCCAATATTCCCATCTGGACCGGCGAGGAGAACCGATCGATCAGTACCGGATGGAGGAAAAGATGCTGAACTGTGCCATCTATTGGAAGAAGATGAGGAAACATCCCAGGTCTTGCGAGTCCCATTAGTGAAATAGAATGGCCATCGCAAGAGGGGGGCTTGTGGGATGTTTTTATCCACGCATCCAAGCCCTACCTCAAAACTGTGCAGTACTGACATGGAAAACATCATGATGGCCAGAGCTTCCCAGAAAATGCACAGGGAAATGCATGAAGAATAGGCTGCCACTCATTTTTGCCGATGTTATGGGCACAGAAGGACACTGCCTAAAACCACCAGTGGACTACCCACACAGTAGTCTGAAACCATTGGGAATGGCAATGCTGATTGACAAAAGCAAACCCATAACTGTTGGGAATTCATTTTCTTAAATCCCAAAAAGGGGTGCAGTACCAGTACTCACCACTATCAAAAAGCCGGCATTTTAAAACAACACCAGATTTTACTTTTGTGTAAAACTGAATAAATGAACCCAAGGCAAGCCAAAGAAAGACTTACTGAGAGGTGGATACAATGTAAAGTTATATTCTGAAGTGACTTGAAGGTTTATAACAAGACTGGGTGAGCTGTGGATTTCAGCAGTTTAAGTAAATTTGGACTGAAAGACACTAAAAATCTAAATGTTTAAAAGAAATGAGTGACCTACTTTTGAGTGTCACATAGGTTGCAATTGTTTAAATGTCATAGTTTTAAACTTAGAATCAGCATTCTAGCTGCATATGTAAAAATGTTTAGTTTTATTTGAATGCAGAAACTGGGGAACAGAAATGACATGTAGCTAAAAACTGGCTTAAAGAGATTCCAATTTTGCCTGGCAACTACCCCCCATCAGGAGTGAAACTTGAGTCACAGCTGTGTTCCCAGGCCTATCTGCCTTTTGCTGGCCACACTAAGGATATGCCATCTCTCTGATAATTGAATTAAGGGGAGCCCCCACAGAATACAGGAGCTCTGAACAATGCAACCCCCTTCACCCAGGCAGATGGTTTATTGCAGATGTCGTAAAACAGCTTCCTCCTCGAAGGACAGGGGAGGGGCACTGCCTGTGAGAGCAAGCTGGCTTGGCAGAACTGGAAAAACCAGAAATTCAACCTTGTGCTGGGGGGAAACCACACCCCTTTGGGGCCAGAACATAACTCTAAAAAGATGAATAACTCATAGTACGGACTTGTGAAAATTATTTAAATGACACCATAATTCTTGTGATTTTTCTGCCCACATTTTAAGACGTGTTAGGACCCGGTGGTATGTTCAGGGGGGTTTTAGCGGAAAAGAGGATATTACTCAAAATATGTGCATGTGAAAAATCTGACACTTCATCAACTAATGTCCATACTCCTTGCGCACATGTGTGTAAATTTGGGTTAATGTCCGAAATTGCAAACCAGTTAAAAAGTGCAAAATATTGCCATTTCTGAATGCAAGCTCTCAGGAAGAGCAGATTTGGACAGGGTATACCTCCTGTGATATGTGAAGGGTGCGTGTAATTTTAAACGAATGTGTACCTGTGCAAATATGTTTTTTGAGCAAATATAGATTGTGTGTAAAGTTGACAGGGGTGGGTTCTCTGTATCATAAACAGACCTCATCATGATGACACTTCATTTCATTCCCCCAATCAGGGGAGAAATGAAAGCTTGGCCAATGACAAGTGGAGAGGGGTAGAGCCTAGTGATGCTGCACACACACCCATTTTCAAAACACATAAAAGCAGACAGACAGGACAGATAGGGACCTTCAAATCCATTTGCAGCGGGATGCTCTGCCGGGAAAATCCATACTTTACCTCCATCAATCTCTAGAGAAAGCTGTGCAGAAAGATCCAGACTTTAAATCCATCAATCTCCAGAATCCAGAGAGAGAGCAGAGCCCAGACGAGAGTCCAGTCTAAAAACCTGACCAGATCCGTGGCGAGGCCCATTTAATTCAAGAATATAGTGTGAGTACCTAGTAGAACTGTGCAGAACCAATCTCTTAGTTAAAATAATATAATTCAAGCTATTTTAATCTAAGTAGAACTGTCTCCTAACTGTCACCTGTCATTTTCTAGTTGCAAGCTGCACTTGTCTTTTTGAACTTTAAAATTTCAAATCTGAAAAACGACCTTTATTTAATCGCTCATATCTCCGTGACCGTTTGTCCTAGAGACTTGCAGTAACTTTCATCTGGAAGCTGAGATCCTAGGCTGTCCTAGGACCCCAAAACGATATTGATAGTCCTTGTAGTTCCTCTGTAATCGCGCCTGGCGCACTCGGAAAAATCTGCCGCGATTTGACATTTTGCCGCGATTTGCAAGTTTCTCCACGTGTAAAAATCTGCTGCTGCTTGCCTTCCGTTAAAGAAAAAATTTGTTTAACCTGCCAATCATTCCTGAATCATTGCTAGGGTGAGCCTGGACTAATATTAACTTGATACCACTCACCCTGAACCTCCTAGAGGGAATTAAAAGCATTTTAGCATATTTTTCACTTCATTGCCAGCACATATAAAAGCATTTTGGGCCTGTGTTTCCAACTTCTGTAGTGTAAGCTTGCTGGGGTGAACCGAATTACAGTTGATTGCATTTCTGAGAACTGTGTGCTTTCCTTCCATTTCCTTGCATTGCATAAAGGGGGGGAGGGGATTGCCAGAGAAAAGTGATTACATTGCTTTGTTGAAATTATATTGAGTATTTTCTGTATTGCATTTCATTCAACATTACATCCATCTGAACTTAGATTAAGTATTCTCTACCACCTTATTCTTCTGTTCCTATTCACAAGTGTGCTAGTGCCAGATTCTCCGTTGTTAATCTTTATCATATCAGATTAAGTGTGATATTCAATTATTAATTTATTATAAAGCGTGATATAATATATATTGTTTAAGTTATCAAATAAACCTTTAAACTTGCAAAACAGAACTACTTCTTGGCTCAGTGGGGTCAGGGGGATTACAAGGGAGGGGTGTTATATAGGGGTAGTCATCCAGAACGCATGAACTGGACATAAAGGTATATTAATAAGGGTTTCCATTCAGTATCCCAGACTAGGCATTGACTTAGCTGTAGTGTTGAATTGAATCCTCTTACAGGATATGCTGAATAGGCGGTCTGTTTGGTTGTAACTACAGCACAGTTACGCTGATGGGTTGGCTTTCTTCTAGTAAGCTGGAATACAGGTAAGCTATTAGGGAGAAATTGAATGTAGCAACACCACAGGTATGGTTTTAGGTGGACTTTTAAGTGCAGTTTAGGAGGGCGTTCTAATTGTAGTTGAATGTAAATTCAATGGGGGCACGCTATTAGGCACACTTCTAGATTCAAATAGGGGCGCTATTAGGCCCACTTCTAGATTTGAGTTTCGTACAGATATGATATTAGGGATGCTTTAACCCGCCCTCCTCTTCTGCATCACAATACCTCGCTAGTAATCCATTGCATTACCTCACATCTATCTTCCTAGTCCGAGTAGCCCTTTACATAATCCATTGCACTACGCCCTACTCCGTCTTTCTTGATGTAGCCCCATTACATCATCTCACTCTTCCTCGTCCCAGTACGCCATTACCTTGCTTCACTTTTCCTTGTCCCAATATCCTATTAGTAATCCATTGCACTACCCTTGCCTCCCTCTTCCTCGCTCCAGGAACCCATTACCACTGCCTCACTGTTCCTAATCCTTGTAGACCATTACCCCCACCTCCCTCTTTCTTGTCCAGTACCTCATCACCCCACCTCACTCTTCCTTTCTGGCTTGGGTGAATCAAACATGCAAACCTGCATTGCAGTACCTTTATTGAGACTAGGTTACCATGTTTATCTCATCAAAGGGGATCCGAATGTAGGTATCCCATCAATGGTTATCTGAGTGTAGATGACATTAGGTTAAAACCTTAACACAAATTCATCCTGAGAGCTATATATGGCTGCCTGTCTAACAGCAGTATCAAATAAAGCATTTCCTTTTGATTCTTTGTCACAAAGGGGTAGGTTATCTGCACACTTAACAAATGCAATTTGTTTTGGTAGAATGAAAGCATTTTACAGGGCGGAAACTTAGTTAATGTTTTTAATTGGGAAACCTGATGATGTAAGAAAGCCTCCCTACTTCCACAACTCACAAAAATGATTGCGCCAACCCAAAGGCACATTGTGAGTCATTGTACATAGTAACACTCTGCTGGTCAGTTAACAGACATGCTCAGGTCAGAGTTACTGATTGTAAAACCTGGGAAGAGAAACATTTTGCATCTGGGCACTTCCGATCAGTCTAGGGAGAACAGAATGCATATCTTGTAACTAATGGCCTGTTGTCACCACGAAATCAGGACTATCAACAAAATAGATTAAATCATGATTGTGGAAGGGCATGTCAAGGAGGTATTTTCTCTGTTGTCGAAGTACTTGACGAATAGCTACACAGTTAAATAGCTTGCCATCAGCTGGTCAAGGTGACAGGGCTGCAGGGCAGCGTGATAGGTTAATATGAGATGTTTTCTTTAATAACATGTCATATTTTGTTAAGCGAGAAAGAGAACGGTGTTGTCTTTTCAATAATAGTGCACTTATAGCACGTATTGCCACATTTTCAAGTGAGATACACAGAATGATAGATTCACATTGTTGTACCACAAGAGCAGCTGCAGGAACATGCCTTAGACAAGGGGGAAAAAGTACAGCCACATGGGGCTACTGATGTGCTCTATTGTGTGAGCGTACATTGCTTTTGACCATGTCTTTCAGTAAGAACTGTTAGTAAAAATCCATTTCTTTCATGGCAATACAAAATTAACTTCTTGTAATTTTTCAAACCTAGGGCAGGCGTGTTAACTAGCGCCACTTTACGGTTGAGTGCCTGTGCAGCATTTGTAGACAATGGTCCTGCATTACCTAGGATCAGTTAGCACCAGTACACAGCCATATCTTGAAATGTGTGCATCCGTGTAATTTTAGTGGATTAGGATAACTTTAATATGGCCTCAGTACAAGTGTTCATTAACAAACAGCCTATGTCCTGCTGTGATGTTGTGTCTTAGTTAAGGTACCCTTTCTGGGCATACCTGTAATTTCTGTTTCAATGATTTGTGACCGTTATGAGCAAATGCCTTTAATTAAAGCAGTGCATCCTGTTTGTAAGCATTGTAAAATAATGAGACTAAAAGGAGAATTGCTATGTACTGAACCAATATAGACTTTCTAGGAGAAAACAGGATGGGGTACTCTGCATTCTCCTGTGAGTGGCAGCTCCAGGAGAATGTTAACCCACGGTATGAAAAAGTGAATAGGTACTGGCTGCCTGCGTGCACTATGATAATGAAAGAATCAGAACAGGGATACACATCAGTAAAGCATGCAGTTGATGGTGGAAACATGACTGTATGCTTGAAGGATTTGGGGAAAGGATTGTAACACTCTGTGTTTACTTCCAGTGTCCCAACACCATTGAGCTGACCAAGCTTTGGCCCCCCTGAAATTTTGGGCTATGCTGATCTGGCTGACCTACAGAGCTGTGGACAGACAGACCAGGACACAGATGTTAAACAGTGCCTGGTCTTTGCTGTTAACAAGGGCCTGGCAATTACTAACGTAAAGCATTTCATTATTAGCACCTACATTGATATGCATTCATTTTTTGGCAATTGAAAACAGGATGTGGAGTTAGTACATGCATGCTCACGGAGTGATTGGAAGGGTATAGAGAGGACAGGCGACAGCTCATTCTCACAAGCAGTCCTTAAGTCGGTGTTTTCAGACTTAAAGGAGAGAGTTAACTGTTAGCAACATAGAAGCTGCACTAGAATAGTCTCATACAAAAAACGTAAAGAAGTTAGATGCCCCCATACAAGTACGTTTGCCACTGCCCCACTGTCTCTGTAGTTTAGCACCTCCCCCAGCATTTGGAGGGTTAGCTCCCCCAGACCACCCGAAATATAGGTTTCATTGAGCCACTGTTTACTGCACATAGGACCTTCATAAAATGAAAAACGCGTCCTTACTGGGCTTCTCCACAGGGAACATAGAATTGCTACAAGCGCTAATCATTGGGACTAATATTTCTGGCTTCAGCAATAAATTCATAACAAGAGCATCCCTTTCCTTTGATCCAGGACATATCTGATACTTAGGAGTATTAGGTAGTCACTTAAAGGGGTCCAACTAAATCCAGAGAGCCACAGCAATGCACATATTGCCTACTATCATTGAGGACCATACACAATCAGGGACTGGTACAATATTTGAGTGAGTTCTGGGGATAAAAGAATGTCTTTAAGGTCTGGGGTGGAGATGGAGCCTCCTACATGGTTGCTAATACGGCTTTAGTATTGTTTAGGGTGTTGCCAAAAAACCCTTCATCAGATGTACAATATATGGCGTCGTTCAGTTTACACAAAATAACCCACCCCAACAAGTTAAGAGGGCCCCAATAAGAAACCTTTCTTATATGTAGTGTGAAGTCTTATAAATCACAGGTTCATATATAGTTGGGATACTGTGTGCCTCTGTTACAAGTAAGTCTGTCTGAAATGCTGCATATGTTAAGCTGATGGAAAATAACCATGACAGTTCTGTTTATAGAGCCAAACAGATTTTTTATCAGATATATTTTCCAATTGTTAGATACATTCAAAAATTAATTATTTTCTATATCCTCAGAAAACAATTTTCACAAATGTCCTCCCCAGGTTGTGGTATATCCTTAGGTTTACAATCTCCTATTTCCTATCTCAATTAGCAATTTTCTAAATAAAGTTCTATTGAATCATTTATCTAATTTTTTTTTATATAGATATCTCTTTCAAAGGCATCCCACATGTGTTTCGCTCATTATATGGTAATATTTATTACCATCTATGTGAGCTTCTTCAGGTCTAATTTAGGCAAAATCTATATATTTATTGATCAACAATTGTCATCCTTTGTGGAGATAATGGGAAATGGCAGAACACAGAAAATGAACAAAAAGAAAAAGTTATAAATATATATATATATGTATATATATATATATATATATATATATATATTTATAACTTTTTCTTTTTGTATATATATATACTTATATTTTGTATATATATATATATATATATATATATATATATATATATATATATATATATATATATATATATATATATATATATATATACATTAATATCAATTTTAATTGTGAAATCTCATTCAAATTTAGAAAAAAACAATTATATTAAGTTTAGGGGGTAGGTGTTACCGGGAAAGCATCCTGGATATTGTCTCATTATGAGCAGTGGAGACAGGCAGGCTATCCACCCATTTACAACACCTTGACATCAGTGATCTGGGCTCTCAGTGTTGACACTTGTACGATATCAAGTTGATGTGGTTCTAATAATTGTGAAATCTTGTTGGTCACAATATCATAATTAGGTACTCCTTATTCTTAGAGATTACAATGCCAACAGACCGACAAATCAATAATTTTTATATTTTAACTCAGAGGTGCAGAAGTTGAAATGTTACCACTTTCTGCATGGACTTGGTGTTTCATCAGTTGTCAGCAATGCACCTTTGATATTTGAACCTGCCCTGTGCCTCTGGAGAGCAGATGCTGCAACTGTCAGGAGACTGGTGTAGCAAAGGTAGATGGATGTACTGTGCTTTTGGCATGATGCTTTTATGAAAGAGAAATCCGATTAGCAGGTACTCCTTTCTAAAACAAAAAATGTATGCATTAATTAATATTCTGCCACAGGATAACTCACTCGGGATGTAATGTTGGTTCACGAATCGGTACAGAGTGGGGGAAGGTACTGGGCAATAGGTTGGTTGGTGATGGGCAGTTTCTGGGCAAGTTGGGGCGGGTTCTGGATAGTTTACAGGAGAAGGTGTACTATGGGGTACGCAGGGTAGTGAATGGAGCAGATTGCTTTGGAATTGACTGGGCATTACTAAAGAAGTCCTCTGCTGTCTCCTCATCTTGCATGTCTTTAAACAATTGAGGATATAGGGGGTCATTACAAGGTAGGAGGAAACCATGCCGCTATTAGCGGCATGGCTACCACCTTACCGTTTACCAGGTCTGGGTTCCTTGAATGAGGAATTACCGAGCCATTCCGACCTTGGAGGGCCCGGTAATTCCTCATTCAAGGAACCCATCCCCATTCGAGCTCCCATAGGGCTCAATGAGAATGGGGAGGCTGTACCGTGGTCTGCTTGCGGGACCCGCTAAGGGCGCCTGGGTTCCTGCGAGCAGCCTCGTAATGAGGCGGTAAGGGTTTGACAGCTGCGGCACCATTACCAGCGCCGTTAACCCCTTACTGCCTCATTCGGAATGACCCCCATAGTGTTGTGGCTACCATCCCAAATATATATGTTCAATTTCACATTTTTTATTGAACTTTTTTAGTTTTTTGTTTGAATCCTTCATTCCCCTAAATTTGGAGGCATTGAATCTGCTTGGTGCATCTTCTTACTAATAGAAATGGGTTCCCGATTGTTTTAGTGCAAATTCAACTGTTTTTAGATGTGATTATTGGTGTAAAAGTTGACCTAGAGTGGGAATTGGGTATGATGATTATGTGTTGTTGTTATTATTGTACAAGTATTGTGTTCGACTGACATTAGGTGGTGTGGGTACATGTTGGGACTGACCAATGCCTATTATTCAGATGAGTCCTGCTAACCCTGGTGCTACATGTCAAAACTAATACTATATTAAAAATAGCCCTCTTTGAATATTCTGTTCATACACAGACTTAAAGGTAAACTCCACTCTTCTGCAGCCCTGAGTGGAGAGGATCTGGGACATTAGGACAAGGTTAATCTGTGCTAAGAGACCATGAGATACAAGTGGAACTAACTCACTCACAGGTGTGGACGGGACAGCAACAGTGTTTCCCCTGGCTGTCTCCTGCTTTTGATGTCCACCACCAGGGAGGATACTTGGTGCGGCTGAGAGCCTAGGCATTTCCAGACCAGGACAGCATCATGCAAACCATTCACATGGCTAGTTATCCAAGGTTATCTCCACCAGTTCCTCCCTTCAACTCTTAGGCTCTTGGGAGAAGACCACACATCTTACTTTCAGGATGATTCAAGTTTAACAACTGACTTACTACATTTACCCCGACTGACTGACTGCAAACATCTGATTGACTGACTGACTAGGAATATTCCTAACAGTGTTCTGTTGTGCATCTCTGTGACATGCAATGTGCATTTCTTGTCCCAAGCCTGACTAGACATGGCCCTTATAGATTACAGATTAACCCACACCAATAAACTACAGAGCACATTTCAGAATATCACAAACACCCCGAAATCAGCTCTGCCCATCGTCCCATCCCCAGTCCACATGTGCACTGATCCTTCAGAAAAATATGGTTCCCAGTGTAAACCCAATGAAGGAAAACCACTTATGGTCAAGCCTTGCTCAACTGCCCGTTTAGAGCTTTGGATTGTCTCCTGCCTATCAGATGAGATGCTGTGAGGTTCTAAGGGAAATAACTTGAAGGCTCTTGTTGTCCTCCCAAACTGCCAGTAGGTCTGGGCCACGGCACCAAATAGTGTAAGAAACTGAGCACAGTTGTTACAATTTAGAAGAGTATCAAGGAATAGAGACTGTCTGTTTAATGCAATTCAGAAGCAAGCAGCATGTTCCATTCTAAACTTCACAAAGCAAATTAAAATCTCCCCTACCCACAAATGACAGACTTGCTTAGAGTTCTTTGAGCTGACAAATAAATGTTTGTCCTTGAAGATTCCACCAGTCCTTTAACTATATGGTCCCTCACCACAGAGAGCAAACTTCAGTCAGTCCCTCTTCTCTTTTCTGTGCATATGCTGCATACAGTCACATGACACTTATTCTGGAAACGTTCAGACTTGGCTGGAACCTTCATGGCTGCCTGCTGCCTTTCTGCAATGCTTGATATGTGTATCCCACACAAGTTCTCTATTGTTATAGGTTGTACCTCTTCTCAGAGGTAGGGCTTTCAAGCAATGTCAGAACTTTTAATTGTGCCAACAGACCTATTGACCGAGGCTGAGACCAAAACCGAGGCTTTTACGGCTACAGAAGCCGTAACAGCTGATCACTCACAATATTGTGTTAATTATTTCATTTCATCTAAGTTTAACAACCGTGCTGCATGGGAAAGAAGAAACATACAACAAAGGCATGCTTTTGCAGTTCAACAGAATGCATTTGTGAATAAGCAATACAGTATCTGTGGTCGTCTGCTTGTCTTTCTTGCATGTATCCTGCATGGAATGCCTGTGATGTCAGTACGTGCATAATGTTGCTATGGAATGTTGGTGTGAATGTTCCAGGTTTGACAGCTGAAGTTCGATCTAGCGTGTGCCTATGGGTGGTCCACTATGTCATCCTACATCTGCAAGTATCTGCAACTATAACTTAGATGTAAAGGTTCCATGTACATATCATGGGGTGCCCTCTCTAATCCATCAGGTTTAAGAGCTTGGGAACATCACTGGTGATGAGGAAAACTGGAAAAAACAGGAAGGAATAGACGTAAGGTGCTGTGGTGGGAGAGTGGTAAAGCTGGACAATCCACTGCCCAGCCTATGAACCATCTAACCCACACAATTATCGAGCAAAGGGGCCTGTTGGGATGAGATTTCTCTTGTGCTCCTGTCAGGACTGCATGGATCATCCAATGTTCCATAGAGTCACAGTGCCTGCTTGGTCTAGAATCACCCAGGGGGCAGGCGATCAATGTAAGAAATACCCAAGGCTAATCGCCTCTTGTGTGGTCAGCATGGCATTTCTCTTGTGCAGTGACCATTCTGGGGGGCAGTAGCAGTGCTCTTCACAGCACCAGCAGGGTATGGCTACGCAGGTTTAATGCAGTGCAAAGGACAATGTGCACTTCAATTTTTGGAGGAGGGTTTCGAGTTTCCAAGAGACTTAGGGGCAGGATGATGCTCTGCTGATTCAAGGCAATGTGAAGGACATTGTGGAAAGGAGCCAGGATACTGCTGCCCTTATGTACAAGCAGGGCAGGCTCTCTGTTTGCTGTGGGAAGCGTGGTGGGTCCTTAGCCCGGGATCAGGCCTTATCTTTTAATTTTGCACCAATGTCCATTGTAAGCTCTTCCATGCTGCCACCCATGGTAGAAGTAGGAGCGCTCCATTCAGCATTGTACCTGGATTTGCAATGATGAAAATAGTGGGTGCTTCTTACGCTCTTAATGTTTCTACCAGAGGCAAGGCTAGACCAGATGTTGCTGTGGGGTGAAAAGCAGCAGTCTATTGATTGTTATATGCCATATATAATGCGCTCCAGAGCCGGGCAGAGGGAATTTCATCTGGTCACAGGTGTTACATAAACAAGAGCTGTGAGGATCATGATTAAGTGATAAAGTAAGCTTTTAGCCTTTTTCGTAACAACATGTACAAGTACATGTCCTGAGTGATTGTGGGAGAGAATGCCACAGCTGGGGGACCAGCCACGAGAAACAGCTGGTGGTACAGCGTGAAAAAGGGGCCGCTAGATTTGGTGCTGTAGAGCGGAGGAGGCCGAGTAGAACAGTCAAGTCTGATTTTGTTGGCAAGATAAGGTGGAGCTAGGCCATGGATACATTTAAACGCCAGGCAAATTATTTTAATGATAATCTGTCACCTGACAGGTAACTAGTGAGTATTGGAGTGGATGGCTTATCCAAACCTGTAGTGCAAACAGTTCGGTTCGGGCTGAAGGAGGGTTATGAGGCTGTGCTCTATGCGTTCTTTGAGTGGTCGATTTCGGAAGAAGGCATCATATGCATCTGCCTGGCAAGATGCCTTTTGTAATAAGTTTTCCTACATCTGGATTTGTGTGCTTTCAAATTGCTTTCAAACCGTCTCCTAAAGAGTTTGATCCTGCACTTATAAGTCTTTGGGGGTCATTCCGAGTATGGCAGTAAGGGGTTAACAGCACCGGTAAGGATGTCGGTGCCGTTAACCCCCTACCGCCGGATTCCGAGGTCCCTTAGCGGGTCCCACTAAGGCCGGCTGGTTTTACCAGCCGCCCTTAGCCGGACCCGTTAAGGGACCATGGAGCTAATAACGGGCCCGCTATTTGCGGGCCTGTTATTAGCTCCTTCCCCATTCCCATTGAGCCCGATGGGGGCTCAAATGGGAATGGGGAATCATTTTCGAAATGGGGATTTACCGGGTCCACATAGGTTGGATTGTCCCAGTAAGTCCCCATTCCGACTACCCGGACCCGGACCCGAGTTTGGAGGCAGCCATGGTGCTAACAGCACCATGGCTGCCTCCAAACTCGGATTTACCCCCTTTAACATGAGTTAAGGTGGGTGGGCATTAATAAAGCATAAATCATTAGCTAGACAGTGGGCCTCATTATGGGTCCGGATGGAACACTGCCAGTGCTGTTGCCACCAGACCCGTAAATATTTACTGTCTTCTGACTTCCCGGTGCCACCGGGAGATTACAACTCTGGCAGCCCGGAAAGTCAGGTGCCGGTAAAATGTAAGTCCCGATTCCCATAGAGTTGCATTGGACTCTATGGGAGTGGGGACACGGAAGCACCGGCACCGTTTCTAACGGTGCCAGTGCGTCCATGACCGGTCTGCCTACCATGGCTAGTGTGCCCGGCAGGGTCAGACCTGTCAGGCACAGTGGCTCCAGCAGGCAGACCTGTAATATGTTGGTCCTGAAACAACAGTGCTAGTGAGTTTACCAGCACCCTTGTTTCTGGACCGGCAGGATCATATTGAGGCCAAATGTCTAGATTTTACAACAATACCTTTGAGGCAATGTAGATATACTTAATAAATAAATAAAATTCATATTCCAAGGCTAAACTTGGGGTGTTGACATCTGGTGTAGGCAACTTTGACCTGTTGACAACATTTCCTGATCTGAGCCGGAATGTAGAAAACCTTAACAAATGTATTACTTTGACATTATATAATCTATATTTGCTGGCAAGTCCTAGTTGTGAGTGAGCAATGCTGTTACTGATGGTGTCAATCATGTGAACATTAGGAAATGTTTTCTTGCCATCTACTTAAAAAAGTATTGGCATGATATATTAGACAACAACAATTGACAGTACTTACAGATTGCACCCTTGCCAGTAATGACCCATTTATATACAAATTTACTGTACCGAACAATTCAATCCCCATGACACACTAGTAGATGAAATGCTCTGAATTCAATGGGGGGTCATTATAAATTTACCGGTATCCCACTGGTAAATCTGGCGGGATACCAGCAAATGGTATTACCATTTCCGCCGACTGATATCCAGTCTTACATCTGGCCACTGTTATTATTACAGTGATCCAGTACATAAGGCTGCAAAAGCCTTACATTTTGCATTATTTTATACTCAAAAACACATAGTAGAGGTAGTCATTGAAAACAAATAATTCTTAAACTGGAACCACATTTTCTTGTCACATGATCTCTCAATTAAAAGCACACTAATCTCACACTGGCTGACCCCACGGTCATGTTAAGAAAATCCAATTCTTTTGAAGCTTCGAGAATGAGTGTTTTGGGACCCAGGGTGGGTACTTATTTTGATAATCTATCACAGGTGCTTGGACCTTAGGACATAGCACTTGGATGATGTCAATACACATTCCCTGGCACACAAAAGGGTTTGGGCTTATCTTTCAGATGGGGCATGGTTCCCGTTTGGCTCTCAGCCTTGTCCATCTGAACTGTCAAACAGTGGCTGAAATAAAATACGTAATTTACACGATTGCCTTTAAAGGTGAAATCAGGCCTCAGAAATGATTGCAATCCAAAAGTCGCTTTCGCAATATTTACCATGTTCTTAAGCACGGGCATGTTTATTCACATTTTGCAAGGGCATTCTATTTAAACATGGCAGTGAGCAAAATGCACAATCAAACAAAAAAAAGCTACTTAGGGCAATATCTCTTTCACTACCCAGGGAAGCTTTCTGTCATCAGTTGATTTTAAGACATCATCCATTGCTCGAAAGTTCTTTACAGAAAAGATGCATTTGGTTACTTCTGGCATATTCCTTAAGTGATCCTTAATGCCAGGGATAGCTTCCCACCTATGACAACCTTAGATTTGGTTTGAATATGAAATACAATACATTGTATGAAAATGTGCCTCTAATACAGCAAACATAAAATCCAAGATGACTCTATGAAGCACCTTTTCTCCATCCAACAAAATGAGGACCAGATGTGATTTCCTTATTTGATGCAGGACCCAATTGGTGTGTTCTGTAGCTTCCCTGCTAGGAGTAAACCTGTTTTTTTTACATTTAGACTAGTTACCCAATTTAAGTCATGAGATCTGTGGGCAGAGATCTGTAGAAAACGTAACTATGAACACAGTTAACTATGAACATTTAAAAACACCTGAGACATGTAGCAGCCCATCTCATCAAGAATCATTGTACAAATACTGATTACATTTTGTCCTGATCCACTGTTGGCGGGTTTACCATAGGACTACTCCTTTCCTAAAGTGTGCAGGACTCTAATGTAGTCAAGGCAACTCATTTGACCCCACGTCATTTTATATTGCTTTTATTATTGGTGGTGGTGTGAGTGTTATTTATAGGCCTCTAAATCACATATTAATCTTTTCATTGTGGCCGTTATTCACATATTTCCTGTATTTACACTGCATCTCGAACTGGAATACTGGGCATTCGGCCCCCAGTCAAAAGAGATTCATAGCCACTGTTGCCGTTGCTGTAAATTGGACTTGAATCTGCCAGCCCACGTAATGGCATATCCATGACTCACATGATGACCACACATATACAATGGTTTTCTGACAAGAGATGTTTTTACCTGCTAGTTCCTTTTAAATCTATCTAGTTTTTGGGGACCTTATAAAACGTGACTGTCGCTTGACTTTTCCAGTGGTTATAATTTAAACATGTAACTTGTATCCTTCAATGCGTTCCAGTTTGTAATGTGTAGCTTTTAGTATGGAAATACCCTGAAGCCGCCAGTAATAGCACACAGCATGATATCCTAAGCTCACTAAGTACAAACATACCAGGGCTAACGATAAAAAGTATTTTGCAGACATAAATGTAACTCACTGGCAAAAGTAATCATTTACACATTGTCACAAGGTGTGATTTACAGAAAACACATACACCAAATAACAGAGGAAAGGCAATTTCATTCAGAAGCTAGTAACAGGAGGTAAGGGTAGTAGGAAACAGGGATTCAAAATAAAGACACTGGGCTTCGTTGGCACTTTAGCATTGGCCTCCACATTTACAAAATGATCTACTTTGTGTAATCCTGTGCCTAGGAGTGTGTGGGTAACCCCAATCTCAGCAAAGTAGGCCGAAGCCTGTCTTGGAACAGTTAGGTATACCTGGCATTGAGGTTCTCCAGACCTCCTACTGCTCCTGGATGAGTCCTAGGGTGAAGTAAGGGATCCAGTAAGGGCTTAACAACAAAAGAGGGTAATTTCTTTGAGAAAAAGGGGCAGGATGGGAGACATAGTTTAAAGCAAATTAAGGGGTCTGATGTTGTTGGGCCTAATGTCCTGAGCCCAAAGTCTAATCCCTATGTTAAATCACAATTAGCAAGCGGTTTCACGCCCAGGAAAGTATCCTGCAGATTATTTATAGTCTCAGGGTGATTTGAAGTGCCCCACCATACTTCTGTGCCTTTAGTTTTTCATGATCATGCTTTTTCAAACAATTATGTCACCCTGTAGCCTTGTAGGACCCTGTAGGCTTGAAATGCCTAATGTAGCAAGCCCTGTAATGCATCCCATTTGCCATAGGAGTCTGTCGATACTTTACCAAGGCAAGTACAAGAGTCAGAGAACATATGGTATTGGGTAGATGGCGGTAGTTTTGGGGTACTACGTTTCGGCCCCATTGTCCTGAAACTTGATTTAGCTACTTATGCTTGAGGTGGGACATGGTTAGATAAATAAGATAATTACAGCACAATGTACATATACATATTATGTAACATTTACTTTTGTGTGACTTTGCATGCACACCTTGCTGTTCGTTTATACTTGGTCATTGTGTTGTAAAGAATTACTTTTTTTTCAGATTGTTAAAAAAATTGAGAATGGTCCAGGTCACACTGGTGACATCACACATTGTTACTTGATGATGTCACCCGCATATTGAACATGTTCTAACTGCCGATTTCACAAATTCATACAGTCTTGCCCTTAGGAATGTTGTCTATTATTCTCTAACATTATTTTGTACATTTGGTAAGTGCTACCCTGTTCAAGATACCATATGCAGTCTAATTTATATGGTTACAACTTTTGCAATCCCTATAGCAGTGTGCATGTTGTGAGGGTGCAGTAATGAGAGATCGACACGCTGGTGGTATTTTTGTTGATACAGACTTTTATTGAAGTTTATGGGGTTGAGGAAAAGCCTTGCTAGTCCTAACGCTAAAACAGGTTTCCCTGCCTCAACATAAATCTTAAATGGGTTCGTCAGGATGTCAAAATAAAGAATTGTCCACCGTCAGGTCAAAACCCTAACTCCATCCCTCACACTAATAACTGAACCAAAAGGAGTCTCTACATAGCAAATCCTTCACAGTTATTTTCAAAAGTTCCAAACACAAAGTTCCAAATGGTGCAAAAGCAAACAAAGTTTCACGGGGGTCAAGAGTATGTCTCCCTTATCTTGACTTCGTCACAATGTTCACAGTCCTATGGGTTATCTCCCTTCCCCAGGTTTCTCTTCCTTTTACACAGGCCAACCGGGTTTACTCTTCTCCCTGGTACTGTGACTAAGAAGAGTAGTCACAGCTGATCTTCTTATATGGGTGTGAGTACCAGACTTGTGTAACAAACACAATTCTCTTCTGAAGTAGACGTGGCATACTCGCCTGCCAATTACTACCTTCCACCACAACTGCCCTCTTTACACGGGTGTAAGCCCCAGACTCATCTGGTTTTAACAGTTCTTCTTGTAGGTTGCCTTGGTGTAGTCTCCTGCCAAGTATTACCTATTACACATCCAACCTGGTTTATCTTTCTCCAAAGTACTGTGACTATGAAGATGAGCAACTGTGATATTCCCTTCTGTCTTCCACCTTCTGGGTATGCTTGGTTTACTCTCCTGCCAGGCACTACCATATATGACCAAAAATGTAACCACTTCTTTGCTATAACTCTCAGGGTCCCAGACCCTCGGATTGGGGTATTCCTCCCCCTTCCTTGCTTGCCACCACCTATTCTCCTTACCAGGGTCCCAGACCCTTGGTTTGGGGTATTCTGTTCCCCTTTTGACTTGCCACAACTTCTTCCACTCATCTGGGCCCCATACCCTAGGTTCGGGGCATTGTTCCACCATCGTGTTTGCCAGAACTTCTTCCACTTATCAGGGTCCCATACCCTAGACACAGGGTATTCTTCCCCCTTCTCTCTTTCCACAACTTCTTCTGTTCATCAGAGCAGCACACCCTAGGCACGGGGTATCAACTTCTTCCACTCATCAGGGGCCCAGACCCTAGGTTTGTGGAATTATTTCCCTCTTTCTGCTTGTCACAAATTCTTCTGCTTATCAGGTTCCCAGACCATAGCTCTGGGGTATTCTTTCCCCTTATCTCTTGCCACAACCTTGTCTGCTTATCAGGGTCACAGACACTAGCTATAGGATATTCCTTCCCCCATCTCTCTTGCTACAAATTCTTTTGCTTCCTAGCGGTTCCCTGCCCCTTCGCATACTTGTGGATTTGACTTGCGAGGGCGTCTGCTTTGTCCCAGCTTCCTCCGTCAGCCGCAAGACTTGTGCTGCTTGCAAAGGCTCTGCTTGGTCTATGGCAGCTCCGCAGCAACGGCCTTACTTCAGGAAGTTGTATCACTTCCAACACCTCAGGATCGCCTGCCGTCTTTGTCCACCAACCTGCCGTTCTAGCCAGTATCTCGGGACTGGTGCTGGAGCTCTCGACCTTGCCCTGGGCGTCCCGGCTTCCTTCCAAGGTGCAGAAAAACACAGTCCTATTCTTCGCGGCTGCTCCAGTGAGGACTGGTCCTCATTTGGAGTCCTTCCATGCTTTTTATTTGATAGTCGGGTTTGACCAAATTGTAGAGGCTGATCTACTCACTACAGTTCCCTGGGGTGCTCTTCTGCACTCTGCATCTTCTTCGTCGCAGTACTATTTTTCAGGATGTCAGGACTGCTGTTGTTTGTCTCAGTATAATTTAAAACAGGACAAACTTATATCTTGTTTGCATACATAGAAGTAGTGGGGAGTCTTGCACCATGGAGAGGGTAAAAGGCTGCGAGAGCTGGGATCTTGGCAGATGTGTACTGCGCCTCCTCTCTACTAGGCCATCATACCTCATCCCATGAGAGTGCTCCCTCCCTATGGGATCCTCCTGTAGTGCACCACCCGAAGGGGAATTATTGGTCTGTGGCTGCAACGCCCTGGCCACATGAGAAGGGTTCTCCCGCATGGGAGAAGGGACGACATCTGAGGATTTGTCACAATACTTATTCATTTTTACTGAAACTCTTCATCGTTTTTGTAAGGTCACGTTTTGGTGCTGATTTCCGGCACTAGGATCCTGGACTGCTTTAAAGATGATGTATCTGCCCTTACATTTAGGAACTTATTCCTAGACCTACTACATTGACCCTCACAGATTTCAGTCTTTGTTGTCATTTTGGACTTTTTGTGAGCATATTATCATTTAATTTCTCACTATTTATAATTGTATAGAGAAATGTGGCACTATAAACTTGCTGTGGCTCCATGTCGTAAATACATGCAGGTCCAAGCTGTCAAGTGGACATTTTAGAAATAGGTGCTATTTTGAGAAAAACACTTGTTTATATATTTACCACAATATGTGTAATGAGACCCCGAATCTCAATCTCTAAACTCCAGAATGATTATAAAACAAATGTGTGCCTAACAGCAAAGATGGATATGGCAATGTTCTCTCTCACATTGTAATATAAAATACCAAATTCACCTACATGCAACTAAAATGGATCGGATAAAGAAATGGTCAATTTAATAAAATGCCATTGCAATTCATTTCAACATACGGAGCGTTCAAAAGTAGGGCAGAAACTCAAGCAAAACAAAGAAACCGAGAGGGAACTATTGAATAATGTGGTGTAGTATCAAGCAGATGAAATGCCAAGTATCATAAGTCAATGCTCACTTTCCAGCCAGAAAGGTTAGCCCAACATCTGTGTGACTTGGGCAAAGGACTGTTTGTTCATTCACATGTGTGGCTTCAGACTGTCCAAAAGGAGTTCCAAAGCAGTAGAAGATTGGGAAATGCCCAAGTCAATTATAAAGGAGAGGTCGGGAGCGGTTTCAAAAGCCCTTGCAAAAAAGCCATCCTTTTGCTTATTTCTAACAAAGTGAATATACATTGTTATGGCCTAATTCTAATTTAGTATTGCTGATCATGATAGTTGATCCCATTTTCAAAGACTTGGACAATCCTGATTTAAATATATTCAAATCACAAACCAAAGTTTATTTGGTCGCCAAGAACTAGAATACAAATACATAAGCCATAAACATACAATATATTTGTAAATGTACTTGAAAATGAAAATGCAACTTGGAATACATTTTAAATATGGTCCATAATCTCATGTACTTGAATTGGCCCTTTCCCATCCATTAGTCTTCTCATAACCCATCTTCCAGCTGCATCAACCAGGTAAGAAAATAGCCACTTGCATATTACTAGGATTTGAACTAAACTACAAGTAAATTCCACATGAAAAACATTGACCAAGTATCCCAATACCTGTCATTGGTTAACAAACTATGGGCCTCATTACGACCCAGGCGGTAAGTTACCGCCTGGGTCGTACCTTTACCACCATGGCGTAAACTACGTTTACGCCATGGTGGTTGGCGGACTTACCGCCCCATTCCGAGGTTGGCGGGGCGGTAAGTCCCCATTAACCCATTTACCCTTCCCCATTCCCATTTTTGCCCCATAGGGCATAATGGGAGTGGGGAAGGCGTTAATTACGCCACCGTAAATTACGGTGGCGTAATTAACAACAAGGTCCCTTAGCGCCATGGATTTTAACACCTGATAAAAGCAGGTGTTAAATCCTCCATGGCGCTAAGGGACCTCGGAATCAGGCAGTAAGGGTCGGCGCTGTTTACGCCGCCGTAAACCCCTTACCGCCTGGGTCCTAATGAGGCCCTATGAGTGGGAGGCTTTGTAACAAACATCTCAACAAAAGCAATTTAAATTTGATACATTCTGGACCCTCACTTATCAATGGATGGTCAAGTCAAACAACTTAGGAACTCGGCCAACTATAGTATCAGCTCAACCTACTGAAGGAAATATAATACTGACTACCACCTTAGAGACTTTCATCACACAATAGATGCATTTTAGTCCCCCATATAGATTTTGTCAATGCCATTGAGGCTGGATTCATTCATTCATTCATTTTTGTCATTTGGATAGCTCTTTTCACCATAATTATGGTCCCAACGCGCTGGTGGTTGAACGCCCTCAGAGGGAACAAAGTCCAAGTTATTGGAAAATTGGGAGGTGCTATTATGTGTGTGTGTGTATTCTCGGCCACTAAAGTTATGAGAGGTCGGCCTAGACCCATGCTAGTCACCCATGTCTGAATGGCATGTGGATGGGTGGAAAGAGGTATACTAGTAGCTAAGCAGGAGGGTGCGTGTAAGAGGATAGAAAAGTTATGTAAGTGGCTACAGTTCTAATTTTGTTGTTGTGAAAGGTAGCTTCAATCTTATGGCAGGGGTGTTGCGCAACAGTGTTTGAGTTCTATGTGAGAGCAGATGTGTGTGGGAGAGAGGATGTGTGTTCTGTTAAGTTTTGAGGTGCAAAGTGTGAAAGGAATAAATAGGTTAGCTATACATTCACCATTTTCTACCCCAGATTCCATCTATGTACAAAGAGCAGTGCTTACTCTCACATACAATCTAAGTTCAATAAATACCCACCATATGTGTGGATCTTAGAGTGATAGATTGCTCATCCCCAGGTCCTTCAAGTGTGAGAAATTCCCACCTTAAATGTCTAGTTGCAGAGATAATGCCCACCCTTATATGCATTACAGTTACATACAGTGCCGCCTCCAAATTGATCCAATTGCTTGACCTAAAGGTGTGTTTAAGTGCGATACATTGCCCAGCCTCAGAGGACTTTTGTGTTCAATACCCGGCCTACTCTCAGAATTCTTATGAAGTGCAAGTTACTGGATGCCCTCCCTCTTGTCTCCTCTGGATGGGGTCGGGGGCGGTGGATCAGGGGGAAGTGTGTGGAGGCAGAGCTCTCAGGCGATAAATGAGGTACAAGGCAGGGTAGCTTAATGGCAGATAGGTGGGAGGGAGTGGGCATGGGACGGGGGTCTGACTGGTGGTTGGTGCTAGGGTGTGTGGAGGAGACAGGGGTTTAGGATGCAACAGGGATAGCCAGGTTTTGAGGGCCTTTCTAATGGCCAGGTGATCCTCTATGAGATAGAGAGTGAGGGGAAGGGAGTTCCAGAAGGTGGGTGCAAGGACAAGAGCAGCAGGCTCCTCCTGGTCTGGAGAATTTGGAGGGGGGACTACCAGAAGGTGTGCATAACCTGATCTGAGGATCCGGGTGGGGTGCTAGTATGTGAGTTTGTTTTGGAGGAATTATGGGCATTTCTTATGGATGGCATGGCGGGTAATGCACATGGCTTTGAAGAACAAATCGTTTGTGGCTCTACTAAAAATTGGTGCACACTCAACTGTCCCCATTACCATTAACAAAGGAAAGTGTGAGCACATCACACCGATTCTCGAAAATCTTCATTTGCTTCCCTCGGGAGCCAAAAGAAATTTGAAAATTGCATTCAGATCTGCAAGTGCTACCCAACAACACACCTCAATATCAAGCAGTCTTGCTTATCATCGTAAATGTATCTAGAAGATACAGAAGCAAATCTCAGTCCCCAATCTATCCTTGGCAGGGCCTGCAGCTGAAATCTCGACTGACCTCCAGTTGACATTCTTTGTCAGCCTCCCTACCTTTCATTCAAGAAAAATGTGTGAATATCTTCCGCAAATACCTGAATGATATTTTATTTGTGGCTACCACCACCCTTTTCCCCTACTGTGCTCTTTTTTTAGGGGGGTCATTCTAAGATTTATGAAGGGGCAGCTGATGCAACCCTGTCCACATCCATATAGAGAAGGATTTGGGTGTCATCAACATATGAATAAAATAGAAGACCGAAGGAGTAAATAGGGCTGAGCAAGACTGCAGATGTTCAACTTGTAAATGATCGCATAAGAGCACTGTTGAACCCCGTAGGTTAGGGGACTTGGATGTGAGGTGAAGAAAAGGATGGAAACTGACTGTGAATGATTTTAAGAAAAAAT
Source organism: Ambystoma mexicanum (assembly GCF_040938575.1). Classification (NCBI taxonomy): domain Eukaryota; kingdom Metazoa; phylum Chordata; class Amphibia; order Caudata; family Ambystomatidae; genus Ambystoma; species Ambystoma mexicanum. The sequence goes on along the minus strand of NC_090924.1, from coordinate 169,863,805 downwards.
AACCATTGGAAGGCAGTTCCCTCTGTAACTTCATCATACGAAATAAAAGCAGGTGGTTAGAGTTAAAAGATAGACGGATGCAAAAATAAATCAATGCAATGGCACTGTTGCCCTCCCCCGTGAGGAAGGGATGGTCATTCGAAGACAGGCAAACACACTCTATGCCCAGGGCAGGGTGATAGGCAACCTTTTGATCATCAAGATGACCACACTGTACAAAAAAGTCAAAACGATAGTGAGTAAACCCTTAGTCTGTGAACTTGGCTGCAAATCTGTGGAGAGAGATAAGGGTGAAAGTTGCCTGTATTGAGATTGTGCAGAGTGGGTTTTTTCAGGTGCAGCACCATCCTGCCATATTTTCAGTCAGATGGAACAGGTCCTACCTGAAGCCTAGTATTGCCTAAGTGAGTAATCCCAGAGGAGTTAAGGCATGTTGTCTTTCAACTTCACCCTGGCTGGATCGATAGGTGAGTCACTGTTGGCGAGTAAAATAAGGGAGGCAATGTTTACTGCTGTAAAGAACATGAACTCAGTAAACAGACCCTTTTGTGACACTAAGGAGGAATTCATTGAAAAGCTGAAACTCAAGCTTAATTCCAGCTGCACTAAGTTAGGGCAATAAAAAGGCCTATCTCCCTCTAAACCTGTAGTACTTGTCCTCTTAGGAACCCTATCTAGTAAGGTAAAGGAGTTATTATGAATCTGACAGTGCCCTCTATCCTTCCTGTCTCTAACTTTAGCTCTAACGTTTCAGGCAAAGGCAACCATTCATGGGAAAACCACAGAACAAAGTGAGCACTATGCAGGCACTGAGGGGGGGGGGGGGAATACTATTTGCCCGTGACCTCTTTCTCCCAGGCAATTTATCATTAAGCATCATACAATCTAAATTTCTGTCAGTCCTATTTCTTTTCACTGTCACTCTCTTCCAGCCTCGTCCCAACTGGCCATTCCTCCTCTCTCTCTTTCCTTCCAACTTTGTTTCTTCTTGACACCATATTACATTGAAGCACTACCAAAGAAACCTACATTGATTTATTTTGATGTTGTGTTGTAAAAAACACATATATAAACAAGCCCATACACTGCACATATTAGGGAGACAGTGAGAAGAGGGGACCAACAATGGTCCAACCAGGGGTGGACAGGAAAAGTAGTGTACGAACTGTTAGTGGCCAAAGAGAATGGCAACTCACTAGTGAGCGAGACAGAAAGTAAAACCAGAAACGAGGGAAAGAAAAAGGGTCTAGTCTATGAACCAAAAATAGGTATAAAAATGCACTCTGGCTATCTTTAATACATGCAAGTGCTAGCTCTGTCTAGGTCATGTATATAAGGCCCAAGTGCAACAAACCATAACAACCCCTCTAACCTAGGTAGATCTGGTAATAGCAGAGGTATTTCTCTATGGAGGTAGTACTGAATCATGACAGTGTTCAGAGCGGTTCACATTGGAGTAATGTAGGAGTTTGAATTGACATTTTCCTTCTAGCTGGGCAACCACACAAGTGGGGAGGGGTTCAAGGAATGCATTTTTTAAAGAATTGAGCTTCAGTGCATGTTTTATTTTAATCTTGGGTAATTTTAGTCTTGACATAAGATTTTGTATAGGTCATTCCGGTTTCAGTGTGCAATGGAAGCAGTCCTTGTTGACTTTTTAATTCTATTTAGTGTCAACATGTCTGTAGATCTAAGAGTTCTGCTCGGAGGGGAGGGTGATAATAGTGCATACATGTGCATGGCTTTCTTTGAGAGAACATAATGTGTAAGCAAGGCAAATCATTAAAGAAGAATGCAATATTCAATGGAAAACCAGGGAAGAGTATTCAGACTTAGTGTGATGTAGTCATGTACCCTGGGGCTAAGGATCAGTCTGTCTGTATGGTCTAGTACCAGGGGCATGTGATTAATTTGAAATATATTCAAGCTATACATAAGAACATAGTTACATGCTGTAGAGATTAACCCTATTAGTGTCTATTCAAATACACTCAGTGCCATGCCCATTTCACATATGTCCGCTGTTTCATCTCAAACTGCGCTAGCTCACAAAAAAACAACAATACTATAGGATAACCATCCATTTCTTGTTTCAGTAAAATTTACTCTAAGACATTAGCCATAAATTACACCTGTATGTCACACCCTGAGGTCACGACATACTTCAAAATGGTGGGAGTATGTATCACTGATCACATAGGTATCACTTTCAGAAGAAAAAAAAAATCAGTCGGTAGATGGCCACCTTTCATGCATATTACATTTGCTACTCAGACAAAAATCCGAATGTTCATGTTTTATTTTTTTTATTTTTTTTGGGCAAAGCGTAAGTGCCTCCCAATTTGTGTCACATGCACACGTTTTTTCCAATCCACAAATATAATAACAAAAGGAAAACGAAAAGGAAAAGACCAATCATTTAGAGCCATCATTATAGAAAGAAGGTTTGACTTAGTGGCAATATAAGGCAAAGGAAAAATAAATACTCACAGCGGTTCTGGTTAGCCTTACATACATTTCAAAATGGCAGACATAGTTTATTCCCTTGCCGTTTTCCCTGGAAAAATCTTTATTGCAGAACTGGAATTAAAAAAGTTTAGCAACTAGTTGGTTACGTCTATATGTTTCATCATGAAACAACTTTCAGAAGTGTTCTCTGTGTGCTCACAGCCATGCCACGCAGGAGAGTGACGGCATGTGCATTGCGCGGCAACGGGAGCGCCTTACAGCATTGTTACTGGAGATCCTTTTTAAAAAAGAAATAAAGTCAGACGCAGCGTGAACTACGATAACTTGGCTTGGCATTGCCTGGCAGCCATGAAAGCCATTCAGCGTTTGAATTGGACGTGGTGGAATGAAAACGAAAGAACGGCTCGTTCAGCACTCGCTCATAGGAAGATTCACATGTTGTGTTAGTGATTGGACATAGGCACCCTGCCACACATAAGAGACATGGATAAATAAAAAATAAATATAAAGGCGATTGTAATTAATTTATGTTCAAAGGAATTTACAGTGTTGCACCAGTGCAAGGAGTGCCTACTCCAAAACGTTTCCTTTATGCCCAAGGGGATCTACAAGTGACAAGTGCCCTGCAAGAGGTGGAAGAAATGGTTTGACCTTTATGTGCTGTCGGAGCATGGCCCACATTACTCAGCTGAATGGAACAAACAACCTTTTGATACACTGCCTGGTGAACTATGGGCAGGAACAATTTGAGAATCTTTCAGCTTTAAGTCTGCTGGAGTCAGAGGGGCTGACAGAATATGAAAAATGGTACCAAAATGCTGGATAAGCATTATGACAATAATGTCAGCATTGTGTTAGAGCGGTGTCATTTTGGCAAAAATGTGCAAGAGCAAGGGGAAAGCATTGAACAATATGTAAATGCTCTCAGAGGGCTTGCCACCACATGTCACTTTGACAACATGTTAGAAGAGCGCCTCCATGATCATTTTATGCTAGAATGTAATGATGGGAAAGTATGAGAAGCATTATAGAAGAAAGGAAATCGCTCCTTAGATGATGTCCTCGGACTTGCCAAGAGAGTGGAACACACCAGTAAATGTGTGAGAGAGTAAAAAAGAGCGAGCCAACAACGTCGGTGGACAAACTAGCAGGGCAGACAGAGAAGCATGAAAAGAAGAAACAGTTTGTGTGGAAAAAACTTTTTGCAATGAGAGCAGTGAAGGGGAAGAAAGGAAGAAATACTTTATATGCAAAAGCTTTCTTCATTTAGTTAATAGTGAAAATGCCCTGCTTTGAAGTCTTTGTGCAAGAAGTGTAACCGGAAGGGTAATTTCACAAGCTGCTGCCAGAGCAACAGGCAATGAATCGACTATCTGGATGAGGTATGCGAAGAATTGGAAGAGTCCACATGCTTAATTGAGGAGATTGTGGATGCGGTCATGGCGATCCAAGACAATGATGCAGATAACTGAACAGACCATGGTGCAGATAAAGCTGAAATTCATTACTGGTTATTGACTGTGGGTGAAATACATGGTGATGCAAACGAAAGTATTTGATGAAGTTTTGATGGGCAGAGTGTCCGTCAGCAAAATAGATATTAATCACATGGCATATGGAGGGAAATGTATTGAATTGTTCAGGTGCTTTTGGGCCACCATTGGAGCACACAGCAAATGGTAAAGTGTATGTGTCAACCAAAGGGAGCTCACCACTACTCAGTTGGTCTCACCAAAAAAGGCTGAACATCAAATTGGACCCCAATACTGAAGAAGCTGTGTTTGCAATTGAGGGCCAAGGGAGACAAAAGGAAAGAAGTGACGTAACCTCAGGATTGAGAGATCAACTCATACAACATCGAGTGCTCAGGTTAGAACACCTGATGTTAGGTTGTCTCGAAACTTCTCACACAGGATAAGGATGAAAACTAATGTAGTTCTGGTAGCTCATAGAGTTAGAAACATTACTATTGCTTTGAGAGGGGAAGTTCAGAAGGAATTGGCACTCATGGAGAAACAAGGAGTTATAGAGAGGGTAGATTAATCAGAATGGGTTTCACCATTATTTGTTGTGAAAAAGCCTAATGGAAGAATGAGACTATGCATCAATTTGAGGGCATTGAATACATGTATAATTCCTTACAGACATCACCTTCCCAATATCCCAGTAATGATTAGTACTATTGGAGAAGCTGTTTGGTTTTACACTTTAGATTTAAAATCAGCTTAGCATGAAATCAATCTGCATCCCTCATCAAAAAATCGTATTGCTTTCATCACATCAGAAGGGTTATTTCAGTGTATTTGCATGCACTTCGGGTTAGTGTCAGCGGCAGGCAGCTGTGTTCCAGTGCATAATGAACCAGGAATCTTTTGTTTACTAGATGATGTGTTTCTATATGTAAAAAAACATAGATGAACATAGCAGAACAATGTTGAGAGCTCTCAATATACTTGAAACAGCTGGCATGACATTGAGTACGGAGAAATGCACGCCCCATAAAGAGTCCATACAGTATCTAGGGCATGACATTTCCAAAAATGAAATTAAGCCAAAATTTAAACTTGTAAATAAAATCAGTGTATGCCCAAGCCCCCGAGGTAAGGATCAACTTTCATTGTTTCTTGGTATGGCTGAATATTATGCCAAGCTTATTCCTGCATTTGCCAGCAAGACACATACCATGAGAAAATTAGCGAAGAAGGGTGTGAACTTAAAGTGGGATGTCCAATGTGAATCAGAGTTCCAAGAAATCAAATGTGTGTGTGCACCAGTTTTGAGAAATTCAAATTGTACAAGGATACATTTTGTGATGATGGACGCTAGTAACAAAGGCTTGGGTGCAAAATTGTCACAGAGAGAAGGGATACAATAATTTACTGTGGCCTTTGCGTCTAGGGTCTTCAAGCAAGCTGAATTTAACTATTCTATCATAGAGAAGGAATTATTAGCTATCAAGTGGGCTTTCAAGAATTTCAGCCTGTTTTTGTTTGGATCTAAATGTGTACTACGATCGAACCACAAGCCGGTGAAAGAGATTTTGATGTCTAAAGGGTTAGACAAAGTCTCGTTCCGAATAAGAAAATGGGTCACTAATCTATAGGAACATACATGGGATGTGAAATATGTACCAGGCATTCTGAACAAGGCCGCTGATTGCTTATCGAGACTGATCAACCTAGTAGATGATGAGGATGAGGAAGAAGAAGGGCACCATGTCCTTAGCATAGAACAAAATACATTGTCTAAGGAAGAGTGGGTTGAGGCCATTGATTCTGATGTGATGTTGAGTGAGAACGGATGGATGAGAAAGCATGCAGAGGGTTTAAATCTGAAGCGGTTACAATGGTGTACACTGAATTATATGTTAAGAATAGATTTGTATTGAGGGGCGATCAAATTATTCTCCCTTAGGGTGTAATGAAGAAGACATTATTTGTTGCCCATGAGGCACATCAAGGAATCTAAAAAACTAAACAAATGGTCAGGCAAGATCATTGGTGGCCAGGGATGGATGTACACGTTGAGTGGATGATCAGAGATTGTGATACGGTTGGGAATTCTAACAAGGGTTGCATCAGCAGATCTAGTCCCTTGACTATCATGACAATGCCAGTCATACCATGGGAAAAGACTGTTTATGATATTGTGGGTCCTGTGAGTGGTCAAGCTACACAGGAATATTGTGTGCTATTAATTGATTTTCTGTCAAGATGGGTGGAAGTCCAGTAGACACATAATATATGCACCTGTGATATTATTGTGTTTTTAAATACTGTGTTTCAGAGAAAAGGTTATCCGTGATTCTGTTAACATAATGGGGTACAACTTGTTTCGAGTGAGATGGAGACCATTCTTAAGGGAAATGGCATAGAACATTGCACAAGATCCATTTATCATCTGGAAACCTATGGTTTAGTGGAGAGGTTTAATAGGGTGAAACAGCAAACTATACAAGGGGCCATAGTAGAGAAAAAAGGATTGGGAGGCAGCAGTAAAAGACTCAGTGGTAGCTTACAGGTTTACACCTCATTCGACAACAGGAGTGTCTCCTTCTGAACTTCTTAGAGATAGGGAACTCAATATTAGGGTGTGTCCTGCGTGGATGGACAGGTCAAGCATGAGCAAAGCCAAGTTAGAGGGCGTCCAAGCTAATAAAGGGAAAAGACAGGAAAGGTACAAAGTTGTGTGCATGACATTTGCAAGGCCTCAAAAGTGTGCAATGTATTAGGTGAGATGGTGCTGATTAAGTTACCTCCTGGATTGCAAAAACAGGGTAGTACGTGGTATAGACTAATAAAAGTGATACATGTGTTGCATGCAGCGGTTGAAATTTCCAATGGTAGGGTATGGAATATGGGTAGAGTGAATGAGTATAGGAAGTCTTGTATGCCATGGAGAGGTAAGAGTGGAGAGAAAGATGTGGGAGTAGATCATAAGTGTAAACAAAGTGGTATGCAGAGCAATGAGAGGGACGGGTCTAGTGGCTGTGTTTCCGAGAGTAGAATGATCGATAGGCCTAGGAGGGGAAGAAGGAGGCCTGTGTATCTTGATGGAAATGTTCAGTAATTCAGATCGGATATGTACTTTCTGGTTTTAAATGCTACATGTTCATGTGGCATAACTAGAGCAGCACTTCAGTTCGGCCTTAGTTTTAAATGTTCAGTTTTGCTTCCAGTTTATTTGTTATTCTTTGTTCTACGTTTCCTGTTATGCTGTTGTGCCATATTTTACTTTTCTACTGTATTTATGTCGTTCTCAAAGGGTTAGTAATCAATTGGTGCATCATGTAAGGAAGGGAGATGTGTAGCATTCGAATTCTATGTGCATCATGTGGTATATGGAATGCCCTTGGTTCCATATTCCACAATGAGATTAACAGCATCTGAAAGGAGCCGGTGGGGCATTGATGAATGGACATTAAACCATCTCCCATAACTCAATGTGTACCAAATGATTATTTCACCGAGTTATGGGGAGTGTCATCTTTTAAAGTATAAGGCGTGTAAAGGAGCCAGAGGGTGGCAAAGAGAGAAGGGTTTTTGAAATTGCAGGGCTCATATCATTGGTATAGACAAAGTAAGCAATGTGACAAGCAGGGCCATGGTTATATAAGGTTTCCAAATACTCTAAAGTAAGAAGCACGCTCAGGGTTAACTATCTGTTAAAATACGCAAACTGCCAGCACTAGTACTGAAGGAAGCAGAAACCGTATCCACCTCATTGAAGTAATTTGTTATGCCCCCATGCATCCAGCCTTGACTTGCCCATTCAGTCTTTATGCTACTTTTCATTGCATTTGCCAGTCTGTGCAACCCAGTTCCACAATGCCATTTAATAGAGGTAACGAGAAGGCAGCCGACTGTTTCTGCCTTCACTGGCATTAGTATTAATATGCTGTCTGTCACATAACCCATGAAACTGTGGCCTCTTATCAAACCCTTCTAAAATGTCCTTGCAAGTCCAGCCTCCACCAAAGAAGGGAGTAGGAAAAGTGATAACCATTTTCAAATTAGTGCCTAATTCACAAACATTTTCGCTGGAGCAAATTAGGAGATGACCGCGAGTGTCTTGTATTTGCACTTACTCCCTTATTCCTGACTCAGAAATATACAATCTAGAGCAAATCCGGATATGGCTGGAGTGTCTTTGAGAAACTAATGCGGATAAAAGGGGGTCTGATTCTCAATGGCTTGTGCTGAAGCAAATCAGTAGGTGCCCTGAGCATCTCAGATTTCTTCCTGGTATCCTATACCCTATACACAAAGTCTAACGCTGGAGTAAACTGGAGCTGCCTGGAACATCATTGAGTTGCTCACTTGCAAATGCAAACACAAAGATTTGCTGAATGACCTCTCAAAGATGGTCCTGGCAGATTTGGGTTTACCCTAGTTTTTGCCTTTGTGAATCAGGCAAACGGTGCTAGGAGCAAATCTGAGGTGCTCAGATCACCTGTCGATTTTCTTTCTCCAGTGCGAGTCTTTGCTAATCTGGCTCCTCAGTCACAAGGTTTTGCTCAATGGCATCTTTGTGTTTTACTGGGCATCTATAGATTTGCTTGATCTTTAGGTTTCCTGAATCAGATGTAAGGTTGCAGGTGAAACCCGGAGATGCTAAAAGGCTGCTCCTGATTTGCTCCAGTGCACATCTTTGTGAATTAGGCCCTCATGCTGTGCTTCTTTTCCTACATGCAGTCTTGCCATATCAAGGTAAAAGAACTGGGGACTCACGCACCGTTGAGCCAATGTTTTAAGACACCCCCCTCCTGCCAGAGCGCTTGATTTATAATTAATAGTTGTTCCAGACACAATGCTCCAGTACACTGCTCCCCAATGCAATAGTCATTGACTTCTGTTAGTCAGGTTAGCTTTGTTTATTTTGGACTTGTTAAAACACATGCGTAAGGTACACTTTTAAATATAGCTCTGGTCAGCAGAACTGGGATTCTCAGAAAGCATTCTCATGCTCACGGAATAGAAATAATAAAAGCACTTACTGGTAAACGCAATCACCCAGTGCCTGGAATGAGCTCCGATGTAATAATACTCAGAACGAGTCTATGCAGCATAAAAAATACTAATATATTCACAACATCTTTTATTTGGAATGTGCTATCGAGCAGAACATTGTTTTGGAATATGGAAGTTTGATAGACAGGAAAAGCTATGACTGTCACCTGCTTAAAACGGAATTATTTTGCTAGCACATGTGTAGCTTAATGAACTACTTAAAGGGGACACATGCTGAAAAATGTTTTAATTTATAAATGTCCACCCTCAGCTACCTCATCATTTCTGTGTATTTTGTTTTCTGTAATGTATTGAAACCGATACATGCAAAAGGTCTGGGAGGCCCTTTACCAAAAACGAACATGGTCTCGGGAGAGTCTACAACTATGTTTCAGCTCACTGTTCCTTTCACAGAGGAGTAATATCCATTTGCATATCTGGCTGGTCCCACCCACTTGGGTAGCCCAACACTGAAATGCTCGGCAATTCTCCTCCGAACAAGAGTACCATCAGCAACCCCAGACATGTGTTTCAGCCTTGTCGAGCCTCATCAGTGAGGTGAAGCTGTGCCTCTCTAAGCACAGCGAGTAAGGGGTCCATATCTGGATTACCCTGAGTAATTTACGGTGAAAACCAAAATCCCTAAACATATATGCAAAAGGTTTGGGAGCCCCTCTACTGAGAGCGATCATGGCAAATTAACCTGTCTGGGTAGATTACCACTCGGAAGGGTCTACAAACACTGTTTTAGCTCACTGTACCTTTTGTTTTAAACTGTATTTAAATAGGTTCATGTTCACAACATCTTAAATTCAGTGCACCGTCATTTTAGCATAAAGATCAACAACTAAGTTACATACCACTGTCAGCAGAGATAGCAAAAACAAAGGGCAGTCCGTACCCTCCACCTCCCCACACAACAACCCCACGTTTTCTAAGCTGCCTCTGGCCCCTTCCGCATTCCAGGGCACCATTACCAAACATAGCCCACTCTTTGTATACTTCCTCCATTAGGCAGCCTCTTCCCTAGCAGAGAGCATGCCCCGCCCAGGACCCCAAATATCTGCAGGACTAGAGCCCAAAGGTGTTGTTCTACAGTAGTCCTGCTCCATGTCACAACACCAAGCCACGTTTCTTAACCACTTGGACAGTGTTGGCGCCACAGGACTCAACCAAAGCATTTAAAAACACTGTTTCAACAGGGCCATGCATATGGATAGTAATTTCCTCCCACTCTTCCAGATGCCCTGTACCAGCCCGAACATGCAGCTCTGAACGGTCAACGGGACCCTGCAGTTAACCATGCCCTCTGTCAGCTCTACCACCTGCGTCCAGAAGGTGACCAAATGCAGGCAGTTCCACAGTACATGAATGAAATCGGCATTTTCTTTACCGAACTGGAGGCATCTACCATTAGTTGCGGTTAGGTACACTCTGTGCAGGATTTTAAGTTGAATCAGTGTAAAGTGAGAATTAATTGCCACTTCCTTAAATTGCTCGCACATAGATTTCCACTCAGCATCCTCCACCTCCTTACAAAAATCCCTTTCCCATTTCACCCTGCATGTCAATTTTTCCCCAGGTGCATACTTTTGGGCCATGGCATATATCGTTGCCACTACCTTCCTGCAGTTTGCCGAGTTTACTATATAAGTCATAAGGGGGAACGTCCTAGGTTCCACCGGGAATAATGGTGACCATGCACTAAATGTCTTGCAGAGTCTGTGGAATTGGAACGCCAGCCCAAATGTATCCCCAAGGTTCTCTTGTACCTCTTCCCATGTAACATATGACCCCTCCTGGTAGAAGTCTGCCATCTTTTGTACACCATGCCCTGCTCAGTCTCCGCTCACCTTTCTATCACATGTCGGGCCAGAGCCTGAATATTCCAGTCACTGAGTTCTGGGGTATATGGGAGAGGGGTGTTTAGCATTGGGGCCCCGGCCATATTGGGACATTTAGAAACAGGTACAGTAATTTAGGTAATATGATGATTTTAGCAATCACTACCTTCCCGAGGAGTGAGATTGGGAGAAGACCCCAGAGATCTATTAGGCTTCTAAGCTCCTCCATACAAATGCCATAGTTATCCTGAAAGAACTGCATTCTAGATTTACCTGGATCTGAACCCCTCACTCCCCACTGGTCTTCCTGTGCTCTCATTTAGCGGGAAATGAATTGGTTTGGACCAATTCACTTTCAGCCCTGATAAATTCCCAAACGCTTCAACTTTTTGGGTGAGAGGGGTTAGATTGCTCTCAGGGTTTTTAATAAACAAAATAAACTGTCTGCATATAGCGAGACCTGTTCAAGTGTACCTCCAAGCGCCAGCCCCCGTAGCTCACAAAATTGTTGCAGTCTTACAGGTAAAGGCTCCATTGCTATGGCACATAAAAGTGGGGATAGTGGACACCCCTAGCTCACTGTACCTTTTACAGAGGAGAAATTTCCATTTGCATATCAGGCTGGACCCATCCTCTTGGGCAGACCAACACTGAAATGCTAGGCAATTCGCCTCTGACCAAGAGTACCAACAGCAACCCCACAAACATGTTTCGGCCTAGTCGGGCCTCATCCGTGAGGTGAAGCTGAGCCTCTCTAAGTTCATTGAGCAAGGGGGGCCACGTCTGGTGGTACCCTGGGTAACTTAGGGTGAAACCCCAAGTCCCTAAACATCTGTATAGATTCCTACTCAGGAGGGTCTGATAATTGCTGAATATAATGTAAATTAGCTTCCAATCAAGGTACCACTTTGTTTTTTCTGCCATCTTTGATGGGAAGCCAGGGTCAAATCATGGTTAAATGATACGCACCCTCATTTTTATTTTTGATTTATGGATGGTGGTTAGGTTGCCAGAACTAAAGGCCTCAAGAGAAGTATGCATTGATAAAATCGCGGCAAAAATGTTGCCTTACAAAAAATTGCAGCAAAAATGCTGTGGTTTGCCTATTTAAAGGTGTACCCCATTACACCATTTAAGGGGAGCAGGGGTTGCAAAGGTGTCCTCCACTGCACTTAAATGGTATAATTGTTCCAGGGGTTGCGGGGGTGTCCTCTGCATCCTTAACAAGGATTGCGGTGGCAAAACCACAGTCTTTTTGCCGTGATATTTTGTGTTCACGGCCATTTTTGCCGCAATTTAAACACATGGAACCTCAAGAGATAGAAGGCAGTGGGATTAAGCTGACAACACATCATTTGCTAGTTTGTATGTAACCCGGCTGCTTCTCACAGCCTTTTAAATTCTCTTTTTATTGAGTCAGGCTTGTAGTCTGTCTTTTCTTTTCATGCTTTTTGTGAAAGTTCTGGCTCCTGTTCTGTGCGTTTTCCATACCTATTGGTAACTTGATTTGGGAGAACCGATATCATTAGTGAGGAGCACAACACTATGCTTCTTTCCCCCTTCCCCACCCACCGCCATGACTGCTACCCATGGCAGCTATGTAGGCTACGGGGTAGAGGAGGGACAGCCCAGCCCTGTTCCTACCCTGGCCCTGCAGTTGCCCTTCTCCTCTACCTTTGGAAGAAAGGCAGGAAGCCGGGCAGGACAGAAAAGGTGATCTACAGCAGGCTCGGACTGGCCTATAGTGTAATGGGCCCATGGCTAAACCAAAAACTCAAAATGCTGGTTTGGACCCGTTTATTTGGTCAAAGTGGGCCACTTTTTGGGCCAATATGGACCAGTTTGATGTGTTACTTCACCATGTGGCTAGTAGTTTTGACCAGTGTTGATGAGTAAATATTCTTTAAAATGCAGTCTGCATCACATTTTATCAAAAATTCATTTTTATGGCCCAGTCCGAACCTGTCTTTCAGCACACCTTATAATTTTATAAAAAGGTACTTTCAGTTAAAATCAAGAAATAGACATACATGGACATTTTCCAAAAGTATGGGAAGGGTCACAGTGAGCTAAATTGTTGGTTCGACCACATGGAAGTGAAAATGCTGTGTGCTGTGAAGGAGCAACAAAAGATTTCGGGGTAGTTTTTACAGATATGGGGAGTTTTTCCCTGTAGGTACTTCCAGGCATTGTCTAGCGCACAATAGAGAGTGTTAGGACTGCAGAGGGTGGAGTATATCACACAAGGGCATTGTGCTACAAAAAAAGAAGTTAGACTGTAGTAAACACATTAAGGAACAACTACAATGTACGGAATGATGGCAACGATTTTATTACCAAATGCGATCACGTTGGTAAATGGAGAATGTGGTAAAGGCGAAGTGTGTCATGTTATCTTTTTTGGCCGATTCAGAAACCACTTTTACAGGATTTAAGAAGGTATTTCATATTAAAATAGAAGGGGTCGACTTGATTCATCCAAATGTATTTTTCAGGTCTGCCAAGCCAGAACCTGTGGGTACAGTATACCATAATCTGATGGCAGCAATTCCCTGAGTTGACATACCCAGAGAACAAATCCTTGGGTACCATTAAGATCGTGTGTGGTCGGTACGCCAGAACACAAACTTCCAATTTTTGCCTTGGCGGCCACAGTTGTCTGCCTTCAAATGCATAACACCTAAGTGACGTGACCAATATAATGAACAGTGCCCTCAAGTCTGCCTTGGCATGTGTGAGAAGACCATCCAGTCCTGTTTTTGCTCTGAATACTGTGTCATTTTCCTATTTTCTTTATTGGAAAGGAAAAAACTACAAGTCCCAGAATCCAGTGGGAGAAAAAGAGGACTGTATGACCTTTTAACGCATGGTCATGGGAAACTGGAGAGTGCTGAATTAATGGGGGCTGCAGCGCTTGCTTGAAATTCTGTAAGCACTGTAAGCACTGTTCTGTATTGCCACATAGGGACGTAATTTCACCAAAATGCCTGGGGTAGCGTAAGTGACATCACATGACCCTTGGCCTCTGATAACATCACAGGAAGTGATGTAATTTGACCCCATCCCGAAGTGACCTCACAGGAAGTGATGAAACATGACCTCTCACCCCTTGACAAAACAGGAAGTGGCATCACATAGCATTGTTCCTAAGTACACTACGAAAAATATGGTTATGTTATCACTGTAATATGATTTACATCTCATACAAGAATAGATCACCATATGTATCATTAATATGTGTGTGTATAGACCCATATTACCAAATTACTGTGAATTCAAGCAGACGTCCAAGGCCAAATGACAATGATGTGTTATTATATAGCACTTACGCTTAAGAGCTTTATATAGAACAAATTTACATACAATATCACCCAACCTGTGTTGGTACTCATTTATCAACCTCAGAAGGATGAAAGGCTGAGCTGGCCTTGCCAGGTTTCGAACCTGCAGATCACACACACACATTGTAGCAGTGAGCACTCAACCCACTGAGCTATCTTAGCAGCTAGAGCTATCTCACAGGATTTAGTAAAATTAGCAATTACATGTCTGAATGTTCTCAAAGTCAGAAAGCAAATTACACTCTGTAGTGGATACCATTAAACTGGTGACGAGATTTAACAGCAGTTCATCTGCAGGTCTGGTGAAAAGTTGACTACTTGTCAAGCCTCAATGGATCTACTTTCCCGGCTTCAGAGGGTGGCTAAATATGTACCATTGGGAGGCTTTATAACTGTGTATTAAAGAATTTAGAGTAGTGCAGGGAAAGCAGTGCACTCACACGGCATCCCATACTCTTTCCCTCATACATGCAAACAAACATCCTGAACAGAACGCCCTGGAGATAGAAAAGATAGACATATTACAACAAAGCATTAATTGTGGTAAAATTAAATCAAGGGCCACTTTATGTGCTATGGTCAAACATTTCTGCACTGTACACAAGCTTTTAGGCACAAGGATTTTATCAAGTGACCGAGGACACCGAGATGGAATGTCTTGTGATGATCGTAACAGAGACAACGGCAGAAAAAAACATGCTATAACTGCAACTTGCGAAAAGCCAAATACAGAGTCCAAAATGGATGCTTATTCTAGTCTCAACGGTTTTTGGACGTTTTTTTCTGCATTGTGAATTTTAGGTGTTTACGAACAGACTAAATAAATGACAAATGTGCCTGAAATAAACCTTTAATGAGTCTAGCAATTAGTGTATAGAATTCCAGAAAGATAAATTATGTGTAATCCCTATTCTTTCTTATTTAGGGTCACTGATCAAAATTTTACACTTGTGGAACCCACAATTTTTTTAAAAGGCCTGAACAAGGAAAGCCAGCCACTCCAGAAACAAAGAGCCACACGACACTGGCTACAGCCGAGGACTTTCAATATAAAAACAAGTATTTTTAAGGGGTAGCAATGGAGACCACAGGGGTAGCAAGGGAGACCGTGGGGGTCGCAGGTGCGATCCCCAAATGACATCCTTGTTCCAGCAACAAGCAAAAACAAATGTTACTGTGTTCTTGGGTGCCGGTGGCCATCTTGAGTGGAGTCGACACATAGGAGCCAGACTGCTAGCTTTGAAGTACTTGCCCTTGACGCTTGTACCTGCTCAGACACATGCACATTTGTGGTCTTTGAAACCAGCATCCAAATGGCAGAAATAATGGGAACCATGCGCTGCAGCTCCTGAATGACTGCTGGGCATCCTACTACTTTCACAAGCCCTACCACGCCACGAGTGAACTACATAATGCTATTGCATACATGGAGGGTTTAGCAGGGGCTTACTCCTGAAGCTGAGTACTAGTGATAGTTGTGAACTTTACTTTAAGTCTAGTTTTAGAGGATACTTATTAAAAATAATTTTCTGAAACTGGTCTTTCTTTGCACAGACATAGACCTGATTACAATTATATTCCTGCAAATCAGCATCTAGCTTCCAGTGAACTACTGAAGTTGTACTACCTTTTTGCAAAGGGAATCACAGACACTGATGACAGAATGTGTTTTTAACACTTGTGCATTAAACAAAGTCCTATGGGAATAAAGTGGAATAAATGATTTTTGCTTTTGCCATTATTAACACAGTATGATACTTGTGACTGACAAATAGATGTGAGAGGTAATGTTGCATGACTTGTGAATCTTTCCCTTGTTATTCTTACCATACTCATTATAGTAAACAAACATCTATCTGGTTTACCTCACTAGCCTCACCCTACAGTAACTGTCTTCCTTCCAATCTCGCTTTATCACAGCCCTTACTAATTTAAGCTTTACAAGGATGTTACAATATACTAAACAGATGAACTCTAATGAGGGCAAAAAACGTAGGCGTTTTTGTACAAAAGAACCAGCGGGTAAATTTAGGTCATGACCTTGTGTGGGTATACCGAATTGTAGGAGTAGCTGCTGGCTATCACACATGTTGACACGTACACTATACCTCTCAACTCACATGCTTTTGGTGGGTGACACCCGCCTTGGTGTCAGGTCACTCAACCGCCAAGCCCATTTCGCTTCCATGTACTTCAATAGGCTCTCAACTGCAAAAAACACATCTGTCTCTTTTCACCCTCCTAATGACGGAGAAGGTTGAGACGTATGTCTATATCCTATGTGTCAAAAGTGAGATCCTTACAAAAAAGTATCATGTGACATCCTGTTATAACTTCCTTGTGTAGTATCGTTCTAATTCTCAAAATAGGTTCAAAATGTTAAGTTATAAGACCTTCAGAAGGGAGTCAATTCATCATCTCTATACAAAATATACTATACACTTGTATGTAAACAACTGGAAAAGTCCATTTTAATAAATAATACAGCAAGATCGGTCCAACACACATTTCACTCAAAAGTAAGCTTGTGATCCTTCTGGCTGGCAGAGAGGCTGTTTGACTAGAATACACAACCCTGATAGCTGATGTATTTATTTATTTATTTATTTATTCAGATTTGTATAGCGCACAACATCTCGGGAGCATCGTGGCGCTTGTTACAGTGAGGGGTGACAACTTAGTTACATAGATATCAGAACATAGAGGTCACAACTTAGTTACATAGATAGCAAAACAGGCAAACATATTGTGCTCATATATAGATACAGTTAGTTTGTAGCAAAGCATGCAAGATGTGAAAGAGGAGATAGGAGGGATACAGCAAGAGTTTAATTAAAGAGCACAGTTTTAAACATTTTGCGAAATACATGGATAGAATTTTCTGCTCTGAGTGCAAAGGGGAGCGCACTCCATAACTTAGGGGCAAGATATGGGAAGCCTATTCCTCCAGCTTTAGCTCTGTGGATGCGCGGGATGGTGAGTTGGTTGGTGTGGCATGTTCTTGTAGGCCTGGTTGATGTGGGTCTAGATAGCGTGTCTGAGAGGTAGGAAGGTGCCGTGAAATTGATGCATTTGTGTGTGGTGGTAAGAATTTTGAAAGTGATACGGTCTTTGACTGGGAGCCAGTGAACAGATTTTCTTGCTTGCGAGATGTTATCTTGTTTTGGTATACTTAGGGCTGCCCTTAGTGCATTGTTTTGAGTGGTTTGGTGTCTGTTTATGTTTTTTAAGGATGTACCGGCAAGCAGTGCATTACAATAATCAAGCTTTGCCCCTATGGTAGCTCTAGCTATAGAGAGACAACTGTCCTTGGTTAAGAAGGGTTTGATGGCTTTGATGAGTTTGGTGCTTAGGGCAGAGGCAGAGACAATAGGGCTGACTTGCTTGTTCATAGATAGTGTAGCATCTATATGGAGCCCTAGTGTCTTAACAGATGAAAGCACTGGGATGATGCAGTTGTCAATATTAAAGTTGGCGTAGAGAGTCTAGATTGGCTAGAGTGGATTTTTGGCCTAAAATAAGAATCTCAGTCTTATCCCCGTTAAGGCAGAGGCCATTTGTGGCCATGCAAGCTTGTATAGTGGCATAGATTTGCTGAAGGGTAGTGGCGTCTTGAGTGTAAGAGCAGTTAGAGGAAGGAGCACTTGAGTGTTGTCAGCATAGTTAGAGTATGCGATCCCAAGTGCGTCCAGTTTATCAAAAAGAGGCTTAGTGAAAAGATTGTAAAGCGTGGGGGCAGTACAAGATCCCTGAGGGACGCCAAAGTGAATAATGGTGGGAGCTGCATTTGCTGTGTTGGAAAAGACTTTCATCGCTCTCCCTTCTAGGAAGGAGGTGATCCAGGTAGCTGCATGCTCGGAGAAGTGTGCATCAATTGTGAGGTGTGTGGTGATAGTTTTGTGATCAACGAGATCGAACGCCGCAGAAAGGTCCAGAAGGAGGAGGAAGGCGGGCTTGCCGTTGTCTAGGATTTGTGTTATTAGATTTTTTAGGTCTAACAGGGTGGTTTCAGTTCCGTGCCCTTTGCGGAATCTTGACTGCCTTTTTCCTAGGATGGAGTTAGTTTCTAGATAGAGTTGGATCTGGGTGTGAGCGGCTTTGTCTAGTAATTTGAGCAGGAATGGAACGGTTGTTATGGGCCGGTAGTTGTTGGGCTGGGAACGGTCTAGTGTAGGTTTTTTTAAGAGGGGGCGCACCGAGGCCTCCTTAAGGCTGTCAGGGACAATGCCTGATTTGAATGAGGAGTTGATGAAGGTGGTAAGGGGAGGGGCCAGTGGCTCAGCACAATCCTTAATAATGTTGGGGGGGCATACATCACTCTCACATTGCGATGGTTTGAGGTGTTTAAAAATATCTATGACTTCTTCAGATATGTCTTTGAAAGTGAATTTGGGGAAGTTGATGGTTTTTCTGTTGGGCGGAGACAGTGCCGGCTGGCTTTTTTTCTGGTTAAGAAGGATTTGGTAGTGGTTTTGAATTTTGTTTTGTCGCATGTCTATTTTGTTTAGCATAGCAGCTTGTATGCTGTTACACCATGCTTCATCTTTAATAATTTCGTTTGTGCAGATCGAGGGTCCATGAGTTCATTAAAGATAGTGAAGAGTTCTTTGGATTGGGTGTTGGCCTCGGATATTCAGCAATTGCAGGCTTCAGATTTAGCAGCAAAAATTGCATCTTTAAACTTTTTGAAACTTTCTTTAATGGTGTCACAGGGGTTAGCCTGACATTTTTTAAGAGCCTGGTGCATTTTGTTACATAGGTGTTGGAGCTCGTCCATGAACCAGGAGTTTGAGTGTAAAGACTTTTTTTCTTCTAATGGGGCAATGGTGTTGACTGCATGGGTGATTGTGTCCTTGAAAATCTAAGCTAGGTCATGTGGGTCTTGCGAGAAGGGAGGTGCTAGGCAGGGGGTGTTGAGATAGGGACGGAGGGTATCTGCTGTTAATT
Source organism: Ambystoma mexicanum (assembly GCF_040938575.1). Lineage (NCBI taxonomy): Eukaryota > Metazoa > Chordata > Amphibia > Caudata > Ambystomatidae > Ambystoma > Ambystoma mexicanum. The sequence continues at coordinate 169,844,695 of NC_090924.1, read as the reverse complement.
TTATGGAACTTCTTGCTAAAGTAGCAGGAGCAGGAGTGGTGATTTTGGTACTAGGAGCTGTGGGGATGGTGAATTGTATGCAGTTATGATCTGTTCAGGGGTAAGCAGTGTTAGAGGTAATGGTGGAATTACAATTTTGATCAACCACCCAGTCAAGGGTGCAGCCTTTGGCATGGGTGGGAGTTGTGATTTTCTGGGTGAAGCCCAGATTTGTTAGATCTTTGGTGAGTGAGATGGCGGCTTTATCAAGAGGGTCATTGAATCCTAGGTTGATGTCGCCTAAGAGTAGGGTTTTAGTGGCTTTTTTAATATTTTCACGAAGTATGTGTAATGTGTCCTTGGAAGTCAGCCGGAAGACCTGGAGGTCTGTAGACGACGTGCACGTTTATGGTGTGTGTGGGAGATAGTGATAGTTTAGCTGATGGTATGTCTGCATTACCCTCCCTATTGTGGGGTATAAGGCTAAAGGCAAGTGCCTCTTTGAAAATCAGGGCAACCCCACCTCCTATTTTAGTGAGTCTATCCTGTCTGAGGAAAGAATAACCAGGGGGTAAGGCTAGAGCAATGGTCGGACCAGAAGCCTCATGTAGCCATGTTTCTGTAATGGCCAATATGTCTAGGTCCTTGCTTAAAATAAGGTTGTTGACTTCAATGGCATGGGCGGTAAGAGAGCGGACATTAAGCAGGGTGCATTTATATTGAGGGGCAGTGTTGGTGCCGTTTAGTTGAGGTTGTTTGGCAATTTTAGGTGTGGGCTTCTGAGATTTGCTGGAGTAGAGTTTGCTCTTAGAATTAGGTGGTGGCATAGTACTGTGGATAGTGAAGTGCACATTTGTGTGGTGAGAGTAGTCTGCCACTGGTGCGAATTCCTAGTCTAAGGTTTCTAAGGGTTACAGGAGTTGGGCTGGTGTTGGTGTGGATGGGTACAGTGCGAGATCTGAGTCTGATAAGTCTGGAATGGTAATTAGGAGTGTGTGTGATGGAAGACGTGGTGCAGTGAGTGGGAAAGTTTGGCCTGTGGACATTTGTCATGGTGTTGTGGTTTACGCTGAGATGGTTGAACTGGTTAAAGGGATCCATTAGGGCATAGCGCAGTATGGCGTTAAAGATGAGCAGTGTGCCTAGCAAGCTATGGAGGTGGAGCGTAGTATGCATGCTAAGCACTGTGGACAGTATTGTGTCAGCGTAGGGCTAGTTAAGGCACGGGGCTGTGATGGATATATGTTTGACGTGGGACAGTGGGTTAAGTCAGGCAGCAGGCTATTACAGGATAGACGGTTTCACAGTACTAAGAGATGGGCTTTTTCAAAGTACATATAGCAAGTGACATTGGGCAAGAAGAAGCAGCGCGATGGGCTATTCCGAAATGCAGTTAGTACGGGCACTGGACTAGATCAGTATCAGATAGGCTGTTTTAAAATACAATTTTAGCAGGGCACTGGGTCTAATCAACATCAGAGATAGGCTATTCCGAAATGCAATTAGCAAGATGATAGTGTAGAGTGTCCAGATGAACCTATTCATTGTAATAATAACATATGATCACAACAACTGACTGTAACGTAGGCGAAAAGGTAAACTATAAAGGGGGTAAATGCGTAGTCAGCAAACAGGTTAGCTATACTGATGGTCGCTAGGGGGTGGTTGATATGAGAGGCAGAGGCAAACAGGTCTATGCAGAGTAAAGACAATGGGAGAATACACTGGTGTAGGGGCCGCCCTGATAGGCTGTGCGAGCAATGGCATGTAAAAGCTAGTGCAGAACAATAAGGAACAAGGATAGATTCCCTAGTTAGTAACCCCTATAGGGTGGCAAACCAGACAAAGGCAGATAACGGGAGTAGGTTAGTTGGCTCAACAGAAACCACAATAACACTATTAACGAGCAACATAAAAAAGGGGTATAGATGGATGCTAAGCACAGCAAATATATGGCTAGGATGACAATGGCCGTAATAGGGGTGCGAGACCGTGCAGCAAAACAAGCTGATAACGCAGTGTACATAGGTGACCTTTCAAGAGATCCACATAATAAGATTTTTTTTTTTAAACAACCAAAATCAGTCTGAACGGACGTAGTGAAGGTTCTGCTGGAAATGAAGATTACAGCGTGGGTAGCGGGAGGCTAATCCACAAGTTCGATAGTCATGCAGTCACATGATCAATAAGGAGGTGATCTGTAACAATAGGAGGCGTATGTGTAGATTTGAGCCCTGCAAGGGGTGATAGTGCGAGGAGGAAACCGCTTACGTAGCATGTAGTAATGGTAAAAACCTGAGAGCGGAACTTCTTACCTCCATGCTGAAAGTGCCAAGGCTGGAGGGCAGAGCAACAGCGCAACCAGTGCGCGAACAGGCGCAGAACAGGGCGTTAGCAAACACAGGCCTTTGCAATAAGTGGCCGGCTTCCGCCTACCCGCGGATATGCCCCAGTGAAATACACAGGTGTTGCCTAGCAACACGTCCAGCTGCCATTTTAGAGGCAGGCAATTTCACCAAAGCAACAAATATTGATAAGATTATGTAGGTTCACAGTGTTTGGCATGTATGATACAGATTGGACGTGGCTTTACTAATTATGTTAATTATCAGCCACCATAGCCCACACTCCAGTATGCCTTAAGTTTAAAGATTAAACTGCGACCAGGCTGACAAATCCTCATAATTATGGAGTTTTAAATACAGACTCTGCAGTGCCTGTGATCTTTGAAGCAGCTCTGTGGCAGTGGAGATTCAGGTGCTACATATCACCAGACTGACGCAGCAAGGCAAGGGGTCTAGTTAGCAGATCACCATTTATTATATGGAATTACCCACATCATTTTATACTTAATAAAAAGAGAGAAGCCTTGTTTTCAAAACTGCTTGGACCTTTGTCCACTGTCTGTCATCTGTGTTAGGACTCCTGTCCTTAGCGCCCGTATGCCTCAGGGCCCTTTGGCTGCGCCATAAACAAATAAATAAATAAACAAAAGTAAAGTAAGGGTCAGCTGCATCCTCAATGCAAGAAAATATACTTTTGCCATCTTTACTAGCATGTTGAGATGTGGTCCAATGTCCAATCTCTGAATTATTCTAAACTGTGGCCACGTTTTTCTCCTTCCCATCAGACACTGAAGAAGGTGAGCAACAGGCTGATCTACTACGTCTGTGCTGAGTCTACTCCAATTACAGATTTACAGGTGCATGTCTTGCGTTCATTTCCCTGCCCATAGTCTGGGAGTTCTAGAAATGAATCCCTGCTCAAACCAACTTTCCAGCACTGAAAGGTTGTTTGGCAGGCAGAGATCTGCTGATTTTTCTGTTCTAACGGCATAGGTACAGACAAGAAATGGGTTCCCCTGTTAGCCATGACTTTTTAGGTGGCAATCACACCTAACAGAACTTACTTGTCCTTTCAAAAGACCATCAAACCACAGGTAGTGGATTTAAGGGGGGTCTGGCATGCCTCTTCTGTCTTGTCAGTTCATAGTTTCTTTAATTCTTAAATCCACCCGGGAATTGTAAAAATGAGCTGACAAGCTGTCAGATGTCCCTATCACATAAAAGTAACTAGCAAGTGTGTCTGTGTCAAGCAACTCCTGGCTATGCTGAGCCTCAGAAACCTTGGACACCTTGTCTTTAAACAGGTCAGGGCTTTTGCCTTGCAATGGTTCCCTGTTTTGGAATAGGCTACGACTTTTGCTCTGTGACTCATCCACATTTTGGAGTCGATCAGGACCCCTGCACTACCTCTGCACCTGTTTACTTCCACATACATGCCAGAGTAGGACAATCCCTCTGTATCCGGCAAAAGCCAACCTGACCTGGGACTCCAATTGAAGGTAACTCTTATTTCTGACAGGCCCTTCTGGCCCACCATCTCATGTTCCTTTCCTACAGCAGTGTATTTGGGGTCCTCTATGAACACTTATTCAGTAATTTACCATAGGTAATCCAAGAAGGAGCTGCGAGAAACCTGAGGGTGTTCTCACAAGTTGTCCCCGGGGATCCATTGCTCAGGTGGCCTGGGAAGCATCCCAATCCTGGGGGTGGACCAGCAAGTGAGGATCACCTGGGCAGGGGGTCTTGGAGGACTGCGGGTAGGGCGTCCGAAGGCCAGACATGGTATCCCCCTTTCTTGCCCCAATCCATCCTACCCACCTCATTGTTAATGGGATAAAGAGAATACTATCAAGACTCATGCTTGTATTATAAAACATCAGAGAGATAGAAAACTCTACCACACATGGAAGCTATCTCATTAAATAAGAACATGCAAGAGGATGCCCCTATCTCTGCTGTCGATCTCCTAATAGTATTCTAGTAGATAGGCTTAACCATCAATCTAATCCCCTACAATCTCATTTTACCTCAAAACCCTTTTCCCCAGCTTTCACAGGGAATTACCAAACTCATAAAATCACCACCTCCTTATTTCCAACAAATACTGGGGTGAGGAAGAGGCAACCGTGAGTAATAATTATTACCCATATGAATAACATGGGGAAAGTAAGGGAAACCTGCTTTAGGGAAAAACACTTTCAGGCTTTTGTAAGTAAACATTCACACCTGACTCCATTTGACTGTGTGTTCAGCTATTAAAGGCATGGCATTTCACATGTGAAAGAGCGAGCTGGAGAAGCATTTTGGACCAGAGAAGCCATGAATTGCAGGAAGGAGGATCCAGAGGAGAGCAGCGTGCTGCAACGCTGGCCCACTGTGTGAGGAGGGCTGCAGTGTGGGCAGGGAGCCGTGCCTCCTGCAAGCCGGAGCAAGGCTGCAGGGACCCTGCTGGCAGAGTCTGTGCGAGTGCTCATTCTCTTGGGCCATTTGTCGTGCTCAAGGGTGACTGAGAGGCAGGTGGTGAGACCCTGACCTTTACCCAAAGCATCCTGGAGAAACCGTTCATCAGCGCTACGCTACCCATTCAGTTTCGAATGACAGAGAGAGAAACTCAGGAGGGTTCTGGTGGCTGTAACGGGAAATGGAAAAAAGGCAAGATTGAGAAAACAGCGGAAAGCAAGAAGCAGACAGTAGAAAGAAAGATTTCAAGTAAATGGTGCGTGTGAGCTGCACAGAAATAAGAAGACAGAAAGTAAACATATTTAAAAGAAAAAGGGAAAGCATCCCAGATGCAAAGTTTAAAGCGGATAGAAGCAAAAAAGGAAAAGTCCGAGGGTGCACAAGAAAGTGAAGAGAAGTCAAGAGAGGGCAAGCGACCCGAAAGGAAAGTAAGGAAAAGGCGTGAGTGACCACAGAGAAGGAAAGTGACAGTATTAAGGGTGCAAGGACGCACAACGAAAAGAAAAAGTAGTGTAAGTGTGCACCCCAAAGGGAAAGCAGTAAAAGCCAATGCAAGGGTGCACAATAAATACCTGAGGATGAAAGGTGCCAAGGAAAGAGCAAGTAAGAAACAAAGAGGGGCAAAGAGTCAGAGTGGTCGCGCTGAGGAAAAGCAACCTGGAGTTTTCAAAAGCCACTGATTCTACCCCATGAGAAGAATGTATGTAAAGAAAAGCTGTAAACAAGAAAAAGGGCTTATCCTGACAAGCTGACTTTGTGTTTGGAATTAGAGGGGTCTAACCTTGGGGAAGGGCACCCTGAGGAACCTAAAGAGGAACTGTGATATATTTTCTTTTGTGTTTAATGTTGGAAGAGGCTTGTGCTTGGGGAAGGGAACCCTGGGAGGCCTACTTAAGAAAACAAAGTGCATCCCGATAAAGCTGTCTTCGTATTTGAAAGCTGGAAGCCACCATGAACTTGGGGAATGGAACCCTAAGCAGCCCGGCTAAGTCGGAAAATTACGGGTGTGTTTTACAGTAATAAAAGGACTAAAGTTTGGGAAAGGGAACCCCAAGGAATTTAAAGACACTGAAGGTATTGGGGTTCACTGCAAATACCCCGTGGGGAAGGTCTTGCAAGCAATCCTGTTTGATTTTGATAAGCTTAAAACCACACCTGGCAGGGAAGCCACTGGAAACCAACCCTGGTTTCCTTATTTTTCTGTTGAATCACTACTTTTCATTATTGACAAAAGACCCCCCTAACACAATTTTGTATAGAGTGAGGGCAAACATAGATTTAGACACAGACAGACTTTTTATTTGGACTTTCAGACACCGATGGCCCTTAGAAGCATAGTTTCAGGGAAACATCCCTTTAGAGCTATGGCTAATTAGGTATTACACCAACCCTGAAACTTTGAATACAAGTTTTGAAATCTTACTTTCTGAGTCGGTGTCTCTCTCGTCACCATGTCTGTCTCACAGAGCGTACACCAGACAAGAAGTGACGCTGACTATTACAGCTGGGCAAGCACAAATAAAAAAGCAAAGTGGAACTGAACTGGTTGATGAGAGATTACAAAAATGCCCACTGCGGGCCAATCTTGTATACAGAAAAAACAACATTAGCAGAGTGAGAAACAGTTGCAAATACTGACACGAGTTACTGAGTGTCCAACAAAGCTAAATGGTAGAGCTTGTTAAGAAAGGAAGAAGGCAATGTGCATTGAATCTCACAGTGTACAACTTTGAATCTAAATATGTGCATACAAAACCCAAGACTTGTGTATACTAAAACCCAGGAGAAACAATAATACCTATATATGAAAAGGAATGTGGGGTAAGCACTTAGAACCTCCTTATGACTGAAAGGAAAGTCGGCAAACTCCTTACCCACTATGCTATTACAGATACTGACAGCGCTAAACCCACGTAGAGGGCAAGCAAGGACAGGATCTGTGAGCTGACACTCTGGATGATACAGAATAAGGAACTTAGAAACTGTACTCACGAGGACCGGAAAGACCACTTGAATGTCAGTAAACTCACAAACCCAGTTGATCAAACAGGAACCCTGAAGGCTATAACAGCAATGGGTGGAGGAAACTAAATACATAAGACCCTAGTCAAGGGGCGGGTAGAAATAGTGATATAAAATAGTGAGGAAACAAAAAGGGCATTTACACTGGGACTAGTTACAATAACACCAACACCTAATAATCCATGGGAAATTAATGCAGAAGTGAGATGGAAAACATGGAATGGATCCCAATAGAAAGTAAGGAGCAGGGAAAATGATATCACAAAAGGAAACCTTGAGGCAGGAAGCTGAATCTATAAATGGAAAGACTAAAGCATCAGGTTTTTCAGTAGCAAAGGACAGCAACAAAGAAACAGAAAACACAGGCGAATTGGGCAGCATTAAAGGGTAAAGCACAGAGACAGGCTGCCTGCAGACAGAGGAAGACAGAAAGGGAAATCCAGTGAGCAGAAATCAATTAAGCACAAGAATCCGAAATCCAGGGCAGAGGAACAAGAAACAGGAACTGGGCACTAGGCACAAAAGCTAGGAACAAGGAACAAGGGACCAGTCACAACAGGAACACAGCAACAATGACCAGTGCTGGACTGAAGCAAACTGAGGCTTTTAAAGCTGCTTAACGAGCACACCCCTCAGGCGTGCCGCCTGCTGCACCTGCAGCCACAGGTGTTGCCTATCCTCCACCCAGCCTTGTCCTGCAAGGGAGGAGGTGAAGCAGTGAGCCAGGCATTCTGGGAAGCATAGTCATTTGATTAAAGTAGCAGTAGCATGCTTGCTGCCAAAAACCTGGAATGGATCCGGAAGGGAAGTAATTTGGGAAATAAGGTTTTAGCGCTCCCAATTCATCAGGACACTGTAGCATAAGGTTCGGAGGAAATGTCCAGTAGGGAATAAACCCCAAAACATGCCCCCAAGTGGCGGGAACGGGAGCGAAGGGAGCGAGCCGTGACAGAGCTAGTCAATCCCCTATAGCTGAACATAAATTAGTTAAAAATGATTGGAGCAAACAGTCCCTCAGGCCCCTGATTCACCTGCTCCCTCATGGCACCACATTCCTTCCCGTTCCACACCAAAAGTTAGTTGTTACTATACACTATGTAATCGTGCTGACCTCAGGGACTTAAATAACCTGCTATAGGCTCCTTCACATATCACCCCTCGCCCTTCATCCCTCTTTCCTGCCCCACTTGCCAAGGGGCAATTTGAAAATGTTGACCATACTTTGGCTGTACCTTCCCAGGCATATTTCTGTGGGCTGAATTTCACCCAAGGGCTTGGCTAGCTGACCTGGTATGTATCAGCTGGTTTTGTTCCCAGCGACTGTCACTGTTCACTGTCTGTCTGAGTGAATCTCCTCCACCCCACTGTCGTGAGGGGTCTGCAAAATTCCTGTACAAGGCCTGTCTCGCCCACCTCATGCAGTCTACTCACCTGTCGTTTACACCTGATTCAACCGATGCAATAGCACCCTATATAGTTGCACAGTCATGCTTATCGCGTGCTGTACCACTTGCTTTAAAATCGAGGATACATTCCAATGTCGAGCAATAATTGATGATGTCCCGATACACTAATAATAATAATGCCTAAAAGACCATCATAAAACAGGAGCAATTCTTTTTTAATTGGTCCACAATTCAATTGATATAAAAAGCCCTGAAACAAGGGAAGCATCATTGGTAGCCAGTTTAGACCCACTCTGACCATCTGAGCCTTGCCCTTAATAAAAACTTTGATACAATATACACAGCATTTGAATCATTAGTATTTTTACAGAGGTCCAAAGCAGGCCCTATATTTTTGATGTTATTCAACCTAAATAGAGGAAAAAATTACAAGATGTAAGATCATGATACACATAGCAGCATAAAATGGAGAACAGTCTCCTCACTAGCGCCACAAACCGGACACATTGCTTCATTAGATGATTTCCATTTACTCATAAAGGAAGCCACTTTCAGGGTATTTGTATGCAGCTGGATGTAGAGGCCATGCAAATGCCCAGGCATAGTTATATCCAGATATTCTTCAAAGCCTGGGGCTTGCTTGCTATCTAAATACAGACGCTTACAATCCTGCTTCATCCACTGCAGTGTTGACTCTGAGCTTACATTCTTTACCAGCTGTTTGGCCTTTAAATCCATGCTCTCTGTATGCCATATCCAACCTGGCGAGTTCTGAATGCACAAACTTAAGCCACAGTAGTGTGTGTGACCCTCTCAGGCTAAGAAAGTGTTTATGGACTGCTCTGTAATGTGATAGGTCTGAGTTTGTTCAAATTCAAACCCAATATAGCAATGTTTTTTTAAGAAGCGTCTTGGGTATAGAGGCAAATTTGCACTCCCAGCAGAGGCTGGCTAGGGGGCGCTCCGGGGTTGCATGAGCAAGGATCTCAAGAAGTCGTTCCCAGAGACGCTCAGTGAAGTGGCTTTCAGATGGTCCCGTAGTTCTGCCCCATAGAGGACAATAGCAGAAGCTTGTGCCTCGTAAAGTTCTAGGGCCAGAGAGTTGCCACGGGTGTTAAAAAGGCGTCTTATCCCCCCACTGTAATTTCCAATGAACACTGTTGTTTTTAAAAAGTTGCTTAGGCCAGAGGAGATCCTCTGAGAATCTAATGCCCAGATAATCATACGTTGACACCTGTTCTAGGATATTACCTTCGACTTCGACCCTTATAGTCATCCTTTTAGCTGATTTACACCTAAACAACATAAGTTTGGTCTTACCTGTGTTGAGCACCAGATGTAACTCTACACTTACTAACAAAAATATCTATATTTTGCCTTCGGCCCATAGGCGATGAGGACAAAATCACTGCATCATCAGTGAAAAAGAGAGCAGGATACCTGTCAGGGCTTATATCAGCACTTTCATTGCACCAGTACGGCAACCCTGAGATCACTGAATCCGGTCTCCATAATCACTTCAGTGGCTGCCAAGCCCTCTCTTGCAAGAGTAGGCACCTCACGGGACTTACCATTGAGACTGATCTCTTGCACTCTCCATCTGAAAAGTGCTTCCTCCTGTACTACTTGCAGAGTTCGGGCTCTTTCTTCTGCCTCGACTACGCCTTGGTCAGGGAGGCCACTACCCAACAGACACCTTAATGGAATGGAAAGCCTAGGCCCTAAGGCTTTCACAGTGCAGAGAGGTGTTACCCGTCCAACTTAGTTCTACTATTGCCAAGGGACAACATGTAAGACCATCAAACCCCCTTACAGGCTGTCTTGTTCCTGATATGTAATGCCCTTCCTACACCCATTGTTACCTGACAGCTGTAATACTCACAGTAGTATCACGCAAAGTGAGAGAATTTTCTTTATTTATAAAACACAGTCCAAAAATATGTGAGTATTGGCAGAATCAAGGACCTCCTCAAAGGATCTGGTACTGTACTACTCCCTGACCTACTGGGACTTCATCTGCTAAAATGCCCATGCTGACTATGGCCTCTTCTTCCAGGAGTCCAACAGTTACAATGGTGTGCATGGGTTTCCCCTTGTAGGCTGGATTTTAATTTCTGTGTGTCAACTCCAGATAGAGAATGCTACCTCTCGGTGTTAAGGATATTTGTGCCTCAGTGCTAGAGGTTACCTTGTTCTTATTTTCAGTGGGGGTTGACCAGCCATCGACCTGGGTCCTCATGCTTTCCCTCCTTATGTTTACCATTATCAGATGCTTTGTCAACTGGCTTGGATGTATTCACTTGAGAATTTTTCTAGATTTGAGTGTTCACATAACTGCCTGAGGCCTTCGCCAGCTCTCTAGGTGAGGCGATACTCTTGTCAATTAAATATTGAATATAACTCCATCTCACAGTTCTTAAGGATATTCTCACATGTTACCAAATTAAAAATTGTCCTCAAAAAAGGCAACTTTCTTACCTGTGACCCATCCACTCAGATATTTCAGACTTCTCAAAAGTTTGAATTCCTTTCTTTCGGAACTCTCCAAGTTACTGAGGTACTGTTCAGGGTTTTTTCAGAAATTCCAGAGGATATGGCATCAATGTTCTCATTAATGATCCTCCCCTCATGAGCCAGCTCAATAATTACATCAGTTCAGGCTGCCATTAGTTGGCTCATAAGGGCTGCTCCCACAACTCTTCTTTCACAGTGAGTGCCAGATACTCACACCCATCATGATGTCTCTCCCTACCTCACATGGTAGCACCAGGTCCTTAGGGATGTGGCACCTAGTCCTTTCTTGGGGGCCACAATGGAGATACTTCCTTCCCCACTGGAAATGCTGCATCCCCACTGATTGTCCAGTTCCATTTTGCACTGTAGCAACAAAATACCTCTGCTTTTACTCTTGCAAAGCAGTGGCTTCCCTCTGCTTCAGCTAAATCAGCAGGTTCCCTCTGTCTCTGCCTCTCATCACTCAGCTTCTGTTCCTGTAAGGTCATTCTTCTTTCCTCTAGAAGGTACTTCTTTTCATCTAGTTCTCCCCCAGTCTGACTCACCCGGGAGTTAACAGAAACTATGGACCATACTGAAAAATAGAGCCTGAGGCCAGAGACTGATGGGGCCTCTGTGAGACTACACTCCCCACCCATTTGGAAGAATGGTCTGAACCGCCATCACTGTTGCTGCCCCGCTCCCTCTCTGCCCCCCCCCAGAGAAATGGGTATTGTGCTGGGGCTCAGTATCACTATTGCCCCACTGGAAACTCTCCATCCCCAAGCTTCCTCAAGAGCTTGGAAGCTTTTAAGCAGTACAGCTTTCCTAATCTTACTGCCGCAAGGGAGTCCTCTTACTTGGCACAGCTCATGCAGCTTACCTACTGCAAAGGTAGATGCAGAGCTCATGTGAAGTTCCATTGTAGCAATAAAAAAAGGCCTGTCGGTGCTTCTAACGTTAACTGCACATTTTTATGTTTTGGGTGATTATGCTGTAGGGATAGCCTGTATCAAATACCAACCGTTGTGACAAAACGAGTTCGGCCCTGCATGAGTGCCAGAATGAATGGTGGCTAAACCGCCTACACAAACCTACAAAACAAGAGTGATGCCAATCATAAAGGTGAAACAGGCTGCCATTTAGAAGTGTGTATGGCTTCCATTAGCTTATGCTACTATTACACATTTGACAAAGTGTGTATCTAAGACTGAACCCGAGACGTCTTTATGTGAAGGCAAAGTAGGCACATGCCCTGGGTCCCCAACTTAGAGGGGCACATGTCTTCCTGATTCAAATAATGTAGTGCCCATTATTTACAAAACATTAATAACACATATCAGGATGTTTTATGGTGCCCTCATGGGTCTGTAAATCTACAACCTGTCTGTTATTGATAAATTCATTCTGCTCTGATCAATCAATTCTGTAATGCTTTCTGTTTTCTTCACTGTAGTATGCACATTGTCTGCATTCACTACAGCACAATTCCTGTAGCATTCTCACCCTTCTGATCAAAATATGTGTAATGCAACAGTTGAAATGCATATTGATACATTTGAGTGCCATGATTGCTAAGAAGGTCCCTCAGCTTGTTAAGCACTAGCTGCAGAGATATATGTTCATATCCTAAATCACAGTACCAAATTCCAGCGAGGCCAACTCAGCCTTTTCTATGACTGATGTTGTTAACCGTGCACCTACTGTGATACGAAACAATGTACTTGCACCACATGGTGGTAGATAGAAAAAGTAACATAGCATCAGTATGGTGAAGGTATAGAGCTTGGTTCCTCCAAATGAGGGTTGGAAAAACTGGACAATCACCTCCAGTGAATAGCATGAAGTGTTAATCAGAGCAGTGACTAGGTAGTCATTGGAACCAAAGTGTTGAGGTTTATATCGCGGCTTTCCGGCAGATGATTCAGAGATCCTGGACAAATCGTCCTATCTTCCTGCATAGTACTGTGCTGGCTTCCAGGAAAATGTTCTTCTTACATTATGGTGGGCCCATTGCCTGTTCTTTCTTTGCATGTAGGCATTTGAGTGGACGGGAACCTAGACAGAGGGGAGCCAAACAAATGTCACAGGCCTCTGGTGAGCATATTTTGAGGTCTGCTTCTTAGATACAAAATAATTTTTCCATTTTAGTACAGTTTCAAAGGTACTTCCGCACATCATAAATAACAGTCTGTAAGTCTGTTTGTTAGGTGTATTTAAAACTTTAATATGCAATAGAAAAACCCACATTGCAGATTTTAAACTCACATCAATTAAAATTCTGGTACTTCTATACTTCCCTTAATGATGCAGAAAATGAAGTTATAATTTGTATCCTTTTGGATAAAATGTGTATATAACATTTTGTTTTTAAATGTTCTCATGATGGGTTGTCTCAAATCCCAGATTCACCTCTTAACTAATGTGTGTGGTCCTAGGCAATTCATACTGCCTAACCTGTCGAAATTGCCAGTCTCTAAACATTTCAAAATTGGAGGCTCCTAAAAGTGATTCAGTTTGCAGGCTATGCTGCTCAAAAAAGTCGGGCTATAGTGCTGCTTAGTGTATAATAATAGTGAGCATTGATATATTGCACAACACAATAGTCATTTGTTTCTTTTCTAACTAGCTTGAAAACCATTGCTCTCTCCTAATCTCATTCTATGTCAGGATACATTCACATTTGTGTTAGCTTCTAATCCATCTCCTCTATCTATGCTATGGCACGTGTACCTTACAATCCATCTCCATGCTTTAGCACTTTTACATTCTGTATGGCTGCTAATCTGAGTTCTGGTTCTATGCTTTGGTATGTGTACCTTTTTCATACATCTACCAATCCGTGTCCTGCATGTAGACTACATCTCGCTGATAGCTTTGTTTGTTAAAATGTGCCCTGAACCTGTGCTAGAAAAATGTACACCTTCGAAATGCTACTTGTTTACCGATTGATTTGGGTGTGATTGACGGAATTGGAATTTTTTTTTGCTCGAGGCAAACTGATCGCAATCAATTTGCTCTGGCCCAATTTAAACGCACATTCATTTTTGTTTTCCCTCACCTCCAATTTTAAGGAAGCGGGGGACACTCGCACCGCCAAAATTGCAAAATATTAAACATGGGGAAATGGGGGACACCGCCCCAACCCCCGGTCTCCAGGGTTGGTATTTTGCAATATATGCGACCAAATTGCCCCTAAGGCCAAATCACCCATGCAAAATTCGATCAAATTGGTCATTAGGTCAATTGTTTTAGGTCAAATAGGCTAATACCTACTGATCAATTACTGATGATTAGCTCAATGTCATTGGATGTTTCAGTGATTTGTCATTTATTCACCTTCATCAGGATCCAAAACATTATTTTGATAGGGCCCCTGTTGAATTAAATCACAGGGAGAAATGACATACCTTTCTGAAAATATTCCTTAATAGTATTAATGCCCAAGAACAAAAAAGAAACATCTCAGAGTGGGGGAGCAGGCAAAAGCAACTCTTACCCAAATTTGTGCTGGAAACACTAGGCAATTGATAAAGCATACAGCTTATGGCGTAAGGCACATCAAAGGTGCCATCTTGTTTCAAAATAGATGTATTAATACCCTGTGATGACATAATAATGCTGATGACATTGGGTGTATCGCCATTTACTAAAATGTTAGGGCTACATAACTGGCGTTGAATGTTAGCCTCCACAGTAACTATGAACAAATGTATAGGATGACTATTGTTAAAAAGCAACAAGTGGGACACATATGTCACCATATCAAGTATAAACCAATTGTATTCGCGCTGGGTGATCACATCATCATGTGTGATAAAGAGTTTGGGCATCACTACATGTTAAGAGAGCAACCTGTGGCTCATATACCTGGCCATTTAAAATGTGGGACTAATATTAGGTATTATTGAGGGGCTATTGTTGCATGTAGTTCGGAGCGCCATGTTTATAGTTAAAGTTACCTTTGGTTTAAGTTAACTAAATATACCACTTCTCAAGCAAAGCATGTTATTCAAAATGTACTGGGCATATAATAATGGCAAACTCGATCTAAGATTCGTACAGTTGGGATGACAAATTGGTTATTCAATCCAACATGATACGTTTGCATCCTGAATATCCAACAAACCTCTTTTAAAAGTAAATCATTCTCCACATTATTAGTCCCAGTCACTGTGTCAACAATCCACCAGACCGAACCATCTGCAGAGTGGTTTGATCTATGTAATGTTGGACCATCAGTGCTGAAATGTTTCTACATCATATTGTAGAACGACTTTCTGCAATTCATACGTAAGCCACCCTCATAGTTTGTCCAATATAACAAAGCCCACATGGGCATTACATACAGTATACTACTTTTGTTATTTTACAGTCCATCATCGTTTGTATCTTCCAATCTTTGTCACCCACTTTGAAAGTTGTTTGATAAACCTACATTCTGAACAGCCTCCACATAGGTAATGACCCACGAGTGGTCCTAGATTCCAAAGACTCAACATCTTACTCTTCGTTTTTGGATCTTTTCAAAGCGAAAATGGGTATGTCATCATTAAAAAGTCTCATGTGAACCAATGGCTAATATGTGTTTAACATATGTGTAATGCTCAGTGTATTGGGACAAAACTTCAACACACAGGCCATTTAATTTTATTGGGTAGAGTTATTATTTTTTTACTAAGTAGAAGGGTCTCTCTAGATGTAAACCTAGCTCTCTTTTTTAGAATGACTTATTAGTTTCTTGGCATAGCCTCTGAGCGTAACAGCTCAGTCATTATTCCAATGTAGCACCTTTATTCACAGCATTGAATTGCTCCCAGACAATGGAGGCTAATAACTTTTTCAAGGCTTCTACCGTTGCCACACTAACTCTGCATTGATAAGTCAGAGTCCTAATGCCAAAGTGCCCAGAAATTCAACCTGACAAACCAGCTAAGATGGCATGAAAAAACAAGGTGCTTGGTATTTAACAGAGTAAGTACTGTACTGTCCACCCAGAAATTTCTCGCCATCTCCTCATTACTATTGCTGTTCAGTACAGTATAGTATGAAGTATACAGCGTACACTGCATACTGATGTTAGTGCTAATCACTGACAATGTCTGTTTTTTGCTGTCTCTTCCTCACTCTTTCTCTCTATTTCTGTTTCGGTCTCTCTCTTTTTTTCTGTCACTTACAATAATTCAATATTATCCTCAGTTCAACCTGGGTTTATTATGCTGTTATTATATGTTATTTGGTTTTATATCATGCACCGCTACCCTTTGCTTGGTCTCCAGGCACTCACATTGACCTATAGGATAAGGGGGTTATTAGTTATGGGAGGAGAAGGAAATTAAGTTTTGCTTAAACTTGGGTTTGCATGGCACCATTAGCCACTAGCATCTGTGCAGGTATGTTTTCTAGGTGGAGCGTGATTTGTGCACTAGAGGTGAATTGTGTCTGATGGTAGACTCAACTGTCTGACTTGTCAGGCTGCTTTGGCAAGTGTGTGAGGTTTGCAACTTGATTAAAGAGATGTAAAGTTGTGACTGTTTTGGCAGGGTTAAAGGGCTTCATCTAACCATTTGTCTTGGTGTCGTTGTTGAGCATGTGGTAAGTGAGGGTGGTTGAGTATGAGGATGTTAGTAAATTTACTATTTCTGGTGCTTAAAATGGTTGTTCTGACATTTCAGGATCTTCCTTACTAGTGTTGGGTACAGGGAAGATGTTGAGTGAGGGTTTCTTACCTTTATTCTGGTTTTGGATGGTGTTGTAAAAATATGCAGAATTACCTTCAAGGCTATTCAGATATTCTTAGTCCTGACTCTCCCTCCAACATAACTGGCCAGTACAACCTGCATCTGCATGCTGATTGTGAAAAGCAGACAGCTATCACTCCAAGAAAAAGCCAAGAATGTTCTGGGCTTATTATGTTATTACATGTTACTGTACAGTGCATACTACACACCGCTGGCAATGCCAATTGTTACCAATGTCAGTCTCTTGCTACCTCTCTTCTCTATGTCTCTCCATCTTTTTCACTTTAATTTGGAACTTGTTATCCAGTGGTCTGCAACAGAATGTGGTGATGTGCCCAAATAGATAAACATAATATATTGCCTTAACAGAGGCCCTGCAAAAAGCTTTGCACCTGAAGAAGGAGGTGTGGATTGCACTCTAAAGTGAGAATGCCATCTACCCAAACTACTGAGTTCCCCAAAACTGTGACTGTGCTTTCTGCATTCATGAGACACATTACTCAGTATGCCGAAGATGTTCTATTGTCTGAGGCTCAAAGGAGTCTTCTTTGACATCTTTGAAATATGCATATCAATAATAAATAAAATATAGTAAAATAATAATATGCATAGAAAAAAATGAAATTGTAGAGGAGATTCAGACGGTTGATGTTGGAGCCCAGATCTGTCTTCTCCACAACTGCCCTCACTCTTGTACACCATGCCATCTTCTCATCCATGCTCACTCTTGTACCTTATGACTCCTCTGACCCTGCCCCCACATATGCACCCACTCCTTCTCCTCACTTGCCCCAGCCCTTGTACCTCCTGCATTCTTGTACCTAGACCATGGGTGTGAGGAAGAAAAGTGTTGGTTCTTGTTGCTCAATCAGGCTATGAAAACCATTTCAGCAGAAGATGAGTAAATGATTATTAGTACCTTTTGCCACTGTCTGGGTGATATGACACATACTGTTCAAACATCTGGTCACTTTCGAGCAATAGGCGCAATGGTGCAAGAATGTGAACTTTCATGGATCAGACATTAAGGCAGGCACTTATCTTCTTTTGATGGCCACTATCCTGGCCTTTTTGTAATTTAGGATTAAGTGTAACCACATCCATCTTTTTGCATGAAAGAAATAAATACATTCCTGCAGATTCAAAGAGCTTCCTTTGCTCTTCCTAACCCAACAAGCTGCTCCACCCTTTAGTTCCCTGTAAACCTTCCTGCCCTGTGCCCCAACCTTAGCTCTTCTCTTTAGTCACTGCCACTAGTGGCAGCAGCAGTGTTCAGCCTCCCTGCTATAATGTACCCAATGCTCCTCCAATTGGCCCATGACACTTGGGGCAGCCATCAAAGTGCCCACTATAGTACAAACAACCCTTCTCCTATCGATACTATCGATACTAATTGCATGCTTTCTCTGACTGTTTCTTCGCTTTCCCCTCCTGCATTTCCACTGAGTAGTCAACTATTTGCTTGTATTAAATACTTTAATATACTGTACTGCACTACTGTTCTTGCTCACAATAAACATGTTCACAACAGGTTTAGCGTCATATGTACTTCTTTATTGTACTCAGTCACCAGTATAAAATAATGGTATGAACATTCACTAGATTGGTTGCTCCCCATTACTCTCCATGACCACTGGAGCCCCTTCTTAATGTGGTTTATCATCCTTGCACAGGAATCTTGCGTGAAGACCTGCCACCAAAACAATGAGATGCCCTCCAAGAGTGACTGTGTGGTGGTCACTTATTATATCTTCAGCTATGGAGAAATCATTGATCAGGGACCATTGAGATGCAGGAAAACAAAGATAATCGATGGTCAAGTGTCCATGTGTCTCTTTAAAAGTAGGTTTCCCTGGAATGTCACCACACATTCTTCAATGGATCATCCTCAAACCCCATTCACACCAGGGGTAAAACTGTAACCCATTGGCACACATATATGGGTCACAAATTGAAGGAGCTGGAATCATTTGAAGCCCATCCTCTGTAGTATCCAGAAGAGCGGGTGGTGAGCAATTTCCTTTGTTTGGGTTAATGTCCCCACAAATGATAACAATGGATTTTCATCTGTGGAGTTGAAATATGTGCTCAACCTAAATAAACAATTACTTTTGTTTGATTTATGAGGCCTGTTATAAAAATAAATGATTAAAATTTCAAGCTGTTTGTTGGGCCCGATTTTCGCAATTTGTAAGAAGTTCGATGGGGGATCTAAGGTCACTATAGTACGTTCAAGTCAAGATCTGCAAAGTAATGGTATCAGGTAATAATGCCCCTACATAATGTCGCCGGGAAAAGGTTGTGGTGATATTATATAGGTGACCATATATATATAGTGACAGGGGGAGCAGGGTTTGCGGGTGGGTCCCCAGCTCCCCTTGAAACATTGTTTTACCATGTTATAAAGTCTCCACAAAAAATGGGAATATTTTTCTGCAAATATTTTGCATGGTGACATTTTTGCAGGGACATTATCACATGGCACCAAAGAAATGGCATGCCCCCGAAGGGTCAACTCCTGAATGATTTTTGAGCTTTAATCTGCTTTGTCACATAACCGTCCAGAAGGAATTCCTCCATTGCCCAAGTCACCTGTAGAAATATTATGTCATTCTGTCCCAAAAAAATAATAGTGTCAGCATTGCCCCATTTTTATTATGTCCTGCCAGGTTCCATGATACCACAGTGATGGAGTTAGGAATGAGAGCTGGGTGACAGTGGTAAATAATGGTGCTACTGTGACCATTTGCATTGTAATTGTTTCTCCAATTAAAGGAGATATCTCGGTAACAATACCCTTGTTACGTAAGAATGATTGGAGCCTTAGTCAATCAGTTTCCTCTATGGTGGATAGTACTTCATTTTGAATTTCGAAGGTATATATCCTTGATTAAGTAGGGACCTTTTTTAACTTTGATTGGGAGCCTTGTAATCCGACCAATTCCTGGATTACCTAACCCAGTCTGCCTGTGGATTGCCAGTGTTGTAATCTGGCCTGACCAGATTCAGGTAATTGGAACCTTGGCAAGTATTGGTGAGTTTGTGGAATCTATTATAAAAGATTTCTTTTGGGTAAAAAAGGATAGTGGAATCATCCAAGGATGCTCGGGCACTGGATGTTTGCCCAAGTCAGATATGGTAATAAGGTTAGTCTACCAGTGATTTGAAAAGGTGACCACAAGGTTTTGATGGTGCTCTGCACTCCTTGGTGGAGAAAGGGGTGCCACCTCTACAATCACTCCTACCAAGGGTAGAGCTGCCGGGGGTGAGTTAATTTTTGCTGGAAGTATTGAATGTGTATTGCAAGTTAAACTTGGGTTAATCAAAAGTGTTGTTTTTCCAGGCAGTTTTGAATATAAACTGTCCCTTTGGTGGATATAATGATATTATGTGGGTTGCCGAGCCCAGAAACTGGAGTGCTGGGTTGTAACCCCCTGAAACAGGTTGTGTTGGTGTTTCGGGGGTAGGCCGCTTAGGGGCTAGGTTACTGGCAGTACGGTAGGATGGGGGTCCAGGAATTACTCTTAAAGGGATGGTCTAGTAAAAAATTTTATTTAAAAAATAGATAGGCCATATAAAAAAAAATACTAGCATCCTCCGTTTTAAAACTTCCTATGTAAAATTTTGAGCTATTCAAGCTCAAAATTCAAAAAAGCAAGCACAGGGGCGCAGCCATTTTGTGAAATGGAGGCCCTCCTGTGCTGGCTTTTGCTTTTGCGGCACTAATGAAGGAAAAGCCAGCCAGCTGTAGTAAACAAAGTCTACCGCTGGGTGGCTTTCCCTTCATTAGTGCTGTAGTCGGAGGACGGGGACCGGAGACCAGAGCAGGAAAGCTGCAGCTGAATCTCGGTAAGTGCTATTTATTTTTTTTACAAAAAATAAGCACTAGCTGCGTTTTTTTTTCTAAGTTTTCCGGGCTGGAGGAGCCCGGAAAACTTAGGAATAAAACCGCAGCTTTAAAAACGTTGTATTTAAAGCGACCGCAAACATAAATACAACGTTGTGTTGGAAAACGCTGTGGTTTTTCTTTCCAAGTTTCTCAGGCTCCTCTGGCTCGGAGGAGCCTGAGAGACTTGGAAAGAAAAACCGCAGCGTTTTCCAACAGAACCGCGTGTGTTTCTGCCTGCTGTGTGTTTACATGCCGCGTAGTGTTTCTACCTGCAGCTGATTTCCCATTTGGGGCTTTCGGGCTCCCCGTGGGGAGCCAGAGAGCCCCAAGTGGGAAATGCTAAATGCTGCCTTGTCTGCCTAAATCTGCTTTCCCATTTGGGGCTCTCGGGCTCCCCATGGGGAGCCCGAGAGCCCCAAATGGGAAAGCAGATTCAGGCAGACACAATGCGGTTGTTTTCCGCAATGCCGCGTTGTGTCTGCCTGAATTTGCTTTTCTATTTGGGGCTCTCGGGCTCCCTCTGGGGAGCCCGAGAGCCCCAAATGGAAATGCAGATTCAGGCAGAAACAACACGGTTGTTTTCCGCAATGCTGCGTTGTTTCTGCCTGAATCTGCTTTTCCATTTGGGGCTCTCGGGCTCCCCGCGGGGAGCCCGAGAGCCCCAAATGGAAAAGCAGATTCAGGCAGACACAACGCGGTTGTGTTGGAAAACGCTGCAGTTTTTCTTTCCAAGTTTCTCAGGCTCCTCCGAGCCGGAGGAGCCTGAGAAACTTGGAAAGAAAAACCGCGGCGTTTTCCAACACAATAATGTTGTATTTCTGTTTGCGGTCGCTTCAAAAGCGACCGCAAACATAAATACAACGTTTTTAAAGCTGCGGTTTTATTTCTAAGTTTTCCGGGCTCCTCCAGCCCGGAAAACCTAGAAAAAAAAACGCAGCTAGTGCTTATTTTTTGTAAAAAATATAAATAGCACTTACCGAGATTCAGCTGCAGCTTTCCTGCTCTGGTCTCCGGTCTGCGTCCTCTGAGTCCCGGCACTAATGAAGGGAAAGCCACCGAGCGGTAGACTTTGTTTACTACAGCTGGCTGGCTTTTCCTTCATTAGTGCCGCAAAAGCAAAAGCCAGCACAGGAGGGCCTCCATTTCACAAAATGGCTGCGCCCCTGTGCTTGCTTTTTCGAATTTTGAGCTTGAATAGCTCAAAATTTTACATAGGAAGTTTTAAAACGGAAGATGCTAGTATTTTTTTTATGTGGCCTATCTATTTTTTAAATAACAATTTTTACTAGACCATCCCTTTAATATTCAATAGATCATTCTTAAAAGCCCCAATCAGATCATCATTGATGACAAGCGAGTTAAGACAATGTTTGTAAAATTAGACAAATAGTCCACTATTGATTGGATCTTCGATGTGAGGACCAAAGTGGCCATGCTCAACTCTTTCATGCAGGACATCAATGGCTTAATTGAGTTCTCTTCTGTGGATTTGCCATCACTGGTTGAGGTGGCTGATATCTCGGTAGGGGGAATGCCCTTGATATCACTGGTGGAGAAGTTCGAATTCGATGGCTGGGTGGTCTCCATTGGCAGCACTTGTTGGATGGGAGTAGTGGTTAGAGAAGTAAAAATGGGCCCACAGTTGGTGACTTCCAATTATGTTGTTTCTGTAGTGTGGAAAGGGTTCATTGCCAGCAGGGGGGTGGGAGGAGGCAGTAAAAGGATATATTAGACTATCTAGCACCAACCTTTAAATCAAAGTAGGTATTCCTTTGCTGGCAGTTTAGGCACATCAAGCCTGTTCCACAATTAGTATTTGAGCATCAAGTTTGCCCGCTACTTCTTTCGAGCAGTTGTACAAAACAGTTTGGCCAGTTTTTCTGTAAGCTTTTTTTCCCCCCTTTCTGAGATTTTTACCAGCCAAAGGTTCTTGTAAATTAGATGCATTGTGTTTCCCAATTATGACCACTGTTTTAGTAAGAAACACTTAAAAAACACAACCTACTAGGACTCAGACAATCGGGCTTTCACCCTAAACATGGTACAGAGACTGACCTGATTGACCTTAAAACACAAATGGACTTCCCCTAGACATCTCGGCCGCTTTCAACCTGGTAAATCACGAAGTTGTATGCAAACACCTAGCCTCAGCAGCCAACTGTTTAGACAAAGCCAACACTTGGATTCACTCCTTTTTGAGCAATAGATCCAAGAGGGTCTTCGCACCCACTGCCACCGCCGAACCAGCCCCCGTTGCTTGTGGCATCCCACAGGGCTCTTGCGTTTTGCCCACTTTATACAATGTGTTTACCAAACCCCTATTTGACCTCGTGGATCATTTGGGTGTCATCTACACAAATTACGCAGATGAAGCCCAAATACTCATCCCACTAACAGGTGACTACTCCACAGACAACAAAGTCCTCAATGACATTTATTCCATCATCCAAGAATGGATGGCCAAACACAGACTTTGCCTCAACGATGACAAGACGGAGCTTCTTCTTCTAGGCTCCCAATCCAGACTCAACAACCTTGACAAACCCTACAAATCATTTACCATTGACGGCAACAACATCACCTTAGGCATTTATCTTGACTCTTCACTCACTTTGACTAGACAAATCAACAGCATCTCTTCCTCTACTGCCTACACATGTAAGCTTATCAATGCATGCAGACCATACTTATCCTCCTCCAACTGCACAACCTTAGCCAGAGCACTAGTACTCAAAAATCGACTACTGCAATGCACTTTATCTGGGCACCAGACAAAAGAATATCAACAAGCTACAAGTAGTTCAAAATAATGCCCTGAGGGCAGCCTTGGACATCCCAAGATCAGAACACATCTCAGACCTGGGACAAACCACTCAATGGCTATCTGTAACCCAAAGAATTGAGTACAAAACACTCTCCATCACCCACAAGTGCCTGACCAATCAAGCTCCCAAATACCCAGCAGACAATTTCACCCATAATACCTGCTCACCGCCTACCAGATCAGCTCAAACTCATTGTTTGAATGTCCCTAGGTACAAGCTCCAAAGAGCAGGTGGCACAAGCTTCCCAGTGCTTGCCACGAATTTCTGGAACTCCCTACCACTTGCCCTCAGAACTGAACCGTCTTTACACCGATTCAGACAAACTTCAAAAACTTGGTTACTCGGCAAAGAAGCCTAAGCTCTCACCTACCTATCACCCTGCAACAAAAGTATACATTATCACTGTATTTTGTCTATTGTATATACTGTATATTCTCTGACTATTTTTCCACAATGTTCTGTACATATGCTGTATATCCTGTACAATGTTAATTATGCAAATGCCATAAAATGTCTGAAACCATGCCAAGCGCCCAGACGCCCTAGGGCCAGGCAGTGCTATATAAATAATAAACAAACAAACAAACAAACAAACAAACAAACAAACAAACAAGAAAGCCAGTTCAACAATAGGATGTTAGTCTGAACTCCGAGGCGTTGCAAAGACTTACATCTGATTAGACACATTAGATGAAGAGAACAAAGATGATGCAGCCCCTGGTCGATGCCTGTAATGTCTCTTCTGTGGGACCCTTACCACTGGCATGCTTCCAGGTTATTAGTTAGGTGCTTATCCTTGCCTGTGTCTCATCTGTGAAAAGGACATCCTCAACTACTACGTCATCTTCATCCAAACCTTCACATGGGCCATCCACTTTTTCTTATTGACATCATGGATCAAGGGGTCCATGAACATGACATGGTTATACATATATTTTTTTTTAACTCGACCTTGGATGGGGTGAGGTATAGTGGGGGAGGTTGAGTGGGTGAGTGGAGTGAGGTAGAGGGGGGAGGGTTGGGTGGATGAAGGTAGGGTAGGTGAGTCAGGTGATTTATGGTAGGTGAGTTGGGTGAGCAAGAATGGGGTGAGGTTGAGTCTACCATGTCGAGTGGATTAGTGTGGTCCGATAGAGTGGTTGAGGTAGAACGGGTAAATGGGGTGAGTTAGAGTTGGGGGAGGTAGGGTGGGCTAGTGGAGTGAGTAACAGTGATTGAGGTAGAGTGTGTTAGGCAAACTTGGTGAGTGGGTGAGATAGAGTGGGGGTGAGGTAGAGTATGGTAAAGTAACTGACCTTGCAACATCCACTTCCAGCCCAGAGCCTGGTGAGCACAGCAGCTGACACTGACATAAAATCCCATGATCATGCAACAGTATTGGCTTGCCACAGCAGCTCATGTGTGATCTTTCATAGCTGTCTTAAGTGAACCATAGAAAGAAGGAAATGTTAATGTGCAGTAAGCAAATCTAGAACAGTTGGAGGTTGGATACCTTACATTGTTAAGTACAGCCATCCAGCCATGGTTGCTTAATCTTGCTGTGTTTACATCTTTCAGCCTTGGCAAACAGAAATTGCCCATATGCTAAGGAACAAACACCTTGCAAGTTACCAAAACTGGAGGTGGGCACTTTGCAGTAAGATGACTTCGCCATATCAAAGGGGGGAACCCTTATATCAGTACAATGGAAACAAGAATGCTAGAACAGTTACTGAAATACAGGTGGGGTGCCTTTTAGTAAAGAAGCATGCCTATTTGAACGAAAAGTGTCCCCATGAACTTTAGTAAAAAGTTGTATAGCAAGGTTATTACAACCTGTGTAACTCCAGTTGTTATACACAGGGAACCAGAGTTGGCCCAACCATGAAAAACAAGGTCAGAAAATCCCACCTGTAACATAGGAGCTGTATCCCTAACAAAATAAATCAATCCCTGTCCCTGATCCCTTTCATTTTGAACTCTTATGACTTCTTCAGATGCCAATTTAAGGCTCATCATTGATTCTTTGTGCTCATAACGTTATCTTCAAGAATATGCTAAATGGCTCCAGCTTTTCAGCGCTCATCACTAACACCACCTAGAGTGCTAATGACGTTATCATCAAGAATATTGTAATTCACTTCAGCTTCTCAGCGTTTATTGCTAACACCATCCAGGGTGCCACATTTGCGGCATATTATCCAATAGGATTCGACATTGTACCAGTATTTACTGATCAGCGACTTTCTCATGTCCTTTTAAAACGCATGGCTAATTGATACGGACAACCTACAATTTTAGGATCCAACCAGCAGCCCATATTGTGACAACAATACTCTACATAATTTTCACTTGAAAAGCTGCTTGCCTTGAGAACGACCCAAGTGGTCGAAACACGTGTCAGCTGTTTTGCTTTTGATTAAATCTTCAAATGACTCACAATAGAATGGTTTCTCTGATCCTTAATTAGATTAACTCACCCAAATAACTTTTAGGCAGTGCGCGTTGCTTTTTACCTCCAAACCTAATACTCACTTTAGGCATATAGGCAACAGGAAAAAAGAAATCTTATATTCTCTCTGGACCATCCCCACCTTGCCAGTTCATGCAGTCAACTATTCAGTCAGCTGTGATTTAGAGCATAAACCACAAGAGTGACGGTATATAATAAGCTGGCTGTTGAGTCTTGCTATAATGTACACAGTCCCACATCTTTACATCTTCCATGTTTCAAGGATCTTGCTTGAGCAAACCCAAAACCTGTCACACAACCACTTACTATGGCTTTAAACCTCAATGATGTACTTAGAACTACCCAAAGCAAATGTATTATAATACAAAAATATAATTCTACAACATATACACATAATGGACGAAATAATTCCATAAAAACATTCAATTATAAACATCAATACTAAGTACATCAATCGGATGTTGTGCAGAACCATGCAAACAGAGTGCAAATATGTGTAAAGTGCAAAACAACTGGTATTTCTACTGTAAACACATTCACGTCTGTATTGAAAAATATTGAATAATACAATTTTCTTTCTTATTGCACACATCCCTATCTACATTTTATTTTTATATTTAACAAAATATGTTTCCAAAAACACCATTCTTTATGCATATTTGCACTCTTTATGCATGTTTTTGCACAACATCCGAATGATGTACTTAGTATTGATGTTTATAATTGACTGTTTTTATGGAATGTTTTCGTCCATTGTGTATATGTTGTAGAATTATATTTTTTATATTATTATGAATGAATAAACAATAAATATTCACATTTTTCCCTGAACTAATACATGACCTTGATTTAAGCCCTAAAAATTGAAATAAGTTACTCATGAAACACCACCTTTGATAGA
This sequence comes from Ambystoma mexicanum, assembly GCF_040938575.1. NCBI lineage: Eukaryota > Metazoa > Chordata > Amphibia > Caudata > Ambystomatidae > Ambystoma > Ambystoma mexicanum. Next base: position 169,818,182 of record NC_090924.1, on the reverse strand, counting down.
ATGTATTATTGTTGTTCTTACAGCATGTGCATAGCAGCCCTATTCAATATGTTTTACATGGAGGCAATATAGTTACAGTAATGGGGAGCAATTTAGGAGTTTTGCACTAAACGGGTGAATAATTATAATTCTGTCCCCAAATTTTCCGTTTTTCATATGCGCAATTTGTGCTCTGGTTTTCTCATGAAAGTGTACTTTGGCAGTAATTTCCTCCGCAAACCATATCCAGTGGTAACCAGGAGTGTTTTGTAAATGCCTGGTGAGTTTGGCTAGTTGACAGTATATTTGTATATGGGGGGGTGTGAGGGCATGGACAAAGGGACCACAGGCAATGGTCACGGGCCATGCACAGTGGCCTCATCGAGTATTTTGAGTGGCCTGGGACCTGGTCCAAGACCGTCGACAGTGGTGAAAGCCACTGGCTTGCGGTTCACACAGCAATGCTGACGGCCATGCCCGGCCAAAATGGGCACTGGGCGTAGCCACAACCAGTGGCTGCATTTGGGAGCTATTGATATTTTTTATATGTAGTGGACATCACAATGAACCCTTGAAGATTAATTTGATCATAGTTGGTTAAATGAATGTTAAGGTTATCTTTAAAAAAAAAAAAAGACATTTAGTGAAGAAATGTTGTTAAAAGGAAATTTTGGGTTAAATGTCCTTTAAATAGCCATTGAGATTCGGTGGGAAATAAATGAACAAAAAAACTTTGCTAAAGGGACGTTATAGTTGCAGCACAAACAAACAAAACCCCACAAATTCAAAAGCTGCGTATCCTTAAGCAACCATCACTCACAAGCTGCATCAAAAGACTATACGGCCACAGCCATGCACTCAGAGGCGTTGCTAGGGGGGGGGGTTAAGGGTGCTATAGCAACTGATCTTTTGGTTTTAGCCCTGGATAGAATCTGAGGAGCTACAACCAAAAGGAACCAACAGTTCTGACATTAGCGTAGCCCCAGGTCTTTTCCAGACCTAGCAACGCCCCTGGATGCACTTATGACAGCACATATCCTCAGATTGTACAGGCATGACGAACATAAGGAACTAGGGAAAACCAGGAATACCACACACTGCTTATGGTGAACTTATTTTGATTTTAGGGCCAAAGGCTCTGTTAAGATTATGTGCAAGACCTGATTATTCATGTGAATATGCACAACGAGAAATTATGCAAGCAGTACATGGCGTTGATGAAGTACTGGTTGTTTCATGTTGTTTGTGACCAGGGGTGGACTGGGAACCAAAAGAAGCCCTAGAAATATTTTTCAAACTGGCCTCATATTACACATTTTCGGCACGCCCAACCCTTTTCCTATGAGAACATTAGGAAATAAAATAGATTACCACACAAAAGAGGCCCAGGGAGCAGAGTCCTACTGGGAAGTCTCCAGAGTACAGTATAGGCCAGCCCACCGCTCTTTGTGGCCGAGTTACAGGAACCATAAATGGTGCATTTGTGGGGCTTTGTTGTTTTGTTGTGTATATCCACGTTACCGGAGTCAGAGGCTCTGTACGCAAGCAGGATGCCTTTGGATGGTTGCTGCCACAAATACACATTCATGATATTTCTTCCGCAAATGTACAAAATTTAGTTTAATGTCAATTTTTTTGTATTTCAATTTTTTGTAATATATTTAATTTGAAAAAAAAGCATACATCTATCTTCTTTAATAAAATGTAAAAAAAAAAGAAAAAAAGAAAAAAAAGAAAAAAAAACTGCAGGTGTCTGACTCAGAAACAAATTCTTTTCCAGACTTCGCGGCAGCAGCTACACATGCACTTGTTTTTGGAACCTAACTCGACATTTGTAATCTTGATCAGGCCGACCTTTCCGTAATTGCACTCAGAAGTCAGACTCTCAGATGTGAAGCGTTTCTATGTCCAACCCTCAGACAATGTTCTCCTTAATACAGTTCGAGGTGAACTCCCTCACCATGTGACGGACTGGCGTGATAGACTATACAATACTTGGTTTGGCCCTGCCACAGTACAAGCAAGACTTATTTCCCAATCCCACAGCAGTGATGCCGGAGAAGTTCAAAATATCATTTTTCAACTTTGTGCACAGAAGGATTCTGAGAGTAAAGACGTTCACTTGATTTTAAGACTGGCTGCTTGACACCTTGGGATGATATATACAACCACCAGGGATGCAGTAATTTGAGTTAGATAGTATCCAGTTTCAGAAAGGCACCTCAGAGTTCCTCCAGTGTTTACTGCACCACTTGAATGCATGAGTGAGGGAGTGAACCATCAAGTGAGTTACAGAGCTGTGCGTTTTATTTGCATTGATTCGGCCCAATTGGACTTGGGCGCAACAAAGGCAGCACTTATGGATTTTGTGAAGCCATTTATCATGTAGTCACCATTTGCCAGCTATTGCCATCATATGCACAGGTATTAATCACATTAAAGGAAAAGGCTTCACACTTCCTGTCACATGGATCTGCTCTGCGAGGGGTAGTTTAGCCTCGTGTGGGAGGCACTTGACTGGGTCGGCATGATATTCCTGGTACTCATAGTGTGCGTAGAGAAAAAAACAACAGACAAAGGTGGTTCATAGAATCAAAAGAGGGCCACAAACACAAAAGATCAAAATATGGGTGCAATCAAATTATGAAAGGGGCACAGACACAATAGTAAAGGATACAGTTGGCATAATTGTCATTAGCATTTGCAATATCATCCAATACGCAATGCACACTTTGGGCCTGATTCAAAAGTGTGCAGAGATACTGCAAAGGTTGTGCGCACAGAACACCTCTGTGCGAGCCTGCGCGCAGATGTTTTTCTGCATGCTCCACGTATTCATGTAATTGTTTGCGCAAAGTGACCATATACGCAAGCCGCGGCTGGAAAGCCCATGACACACGCCCACGCAAATCAAAAAGAGCCAGATACAGCTAGCTTTGCATGTTCCTCAGGCGCAACATGCAACCATGAAACAGGTCTAAACCTCGGGGACACTGCGCGGGGTCCCCCGTAACAATTACCGGCTCCCCGACAACATGCATACACATTTCCGTAACTCAGGTAAAACTCTGGAAAATTTGCATGCAAACCCCCGCAAACTGTTCATGCACCCCGCTACACTGCATACGTGCACCCCTAAATTAGTTCCGAACCCTCTCTTTGTTTACATACCTGAAAATGCAATATACGATCTCACCATGCAGAGGTGATTCCTATTCGCAAGTGTCTGTATGCCTTCCTTCAGGTGGCAGATAGATTGAGGGCTTTGCGTGGGCCCTTTCCCAACTAGAGCTTGCATGGACAGATCCATGAATACGCTTTGTTCCGTGCATTTGTGGGCATGCGTTGGACTGCCTGCGGCCTGTCCCTTGTCACGCCCACATTTTCCCATGTTCTCCCCCATTTTGTGTGTTCTGCCCCTACTCTGGCCTCTACGCAGGTCACGCCCACGCTCATTGAGGTGTCTCGCCCAGGGTGATCAACTGCACGCAGAGACATGCTGAGCCTGCAAAGTCCCTATTTACTGCACAGAAAGTTCAATGAATCCGGCCCTTTTCTTCAATATTAGACACCCTTTGTTTCTCTGCGAGGCCTCGGGCGGAATGTTTTTCTGTATACCCTGGTGGCAGTAGGCATAAAGGGAAATAAATTGCACGCCTCCACTCTCTGGAATTGCTTTTGCGCAGAGGTGATGTGGCCTTGGATTTGAGGCTGAACCCCTCCTATTGGTGGTGGTACCATGCTGATTTGCATATAGCTTGTCCCCTTCTGCAATGTGCTGATAGGCTGAAAGACAGTGGCATGGAAGGTTGCTTAGAGCAGGGACACTGGATAAAATTAATCCAAACCATTTACCAATCATATTTATTGTTTCTCCCGATGTAAAGGAGTAAAGGACCAGACTTGCGTCCCTTGCTCCTAGTGCCATAGGAACCCAAGCTTTACTTCACTGATGTGTCGAAACAAATATTAAACATTCTTGATATTGTTTGTGTTTCCATGCAGAGGGAATGTGGCTCAGCACATCGGACTGCAATTGTCACATTGGGGGTGTTTCCAATATGATTTGCATATGGCTAGCCAACCTTTTGCAATAGAAACAATAGATAAAAACAGTGGTCAGAGCCCTACCAGTGGTTAAGATTCATTTAAAGCCATAGACCCAGCACATGTTTGGTTATACCCTTCCAATCTCTCAATACAGTAAGGCTAGATGGGCACATCATTACCCATGTGCGCGTTTTTGGGCAATCTTCTGTATGCTTCATAGCCATGACATTGATTGTGAACCAGGGTTGGACTGGGCCGTAAAATTATCTCAGGCACCAATTAAAAAGTGGCCCACTGTAGCAAATGGCAATTAATTCCTTTTATGACAGACTGCGTAGTACCCAAGGGTGAGGTTTTTGATTAAATGTGATGCAAATTGTTAATTTTATAAAATTTCTATTCAGTAACACTGGTAAAAACTACTAGCCGCATGGTGAAGTGACTTGTCAAACTGGCCCACATGGGCTAAAACAGTGGCCCACTTTGACCCAAAAAACCTGTCCCACACTGGCATTTTGTGTTTTTGGTTCAGGCATTGACCTACTGACCTATACACCAGTCTTAGCCTGTTGTGGACTGCTTTAATTGCTCATCTCTGAAAAGCAACTTTATGTTGTCAGAATCCCATGACAACAAACCAGTGCTGCTTTTGTTTAAAAGAACATATGTTTCTCTTTTTCCAAAACAGTAAAAAACAAATAGAGCAGAGGTAGACCATGTGGGATTGAAGCTAATGTGTACTTGGGGCAGCAATTAGCCTCCTGACATGCTAGTGAAGGGTATATGCTGCAACCTGTGCAATGACACTGGACACGTTTTGATAATCCACCCAGGGATCAACCCTCCTGACAACCAAGACTGATACACATTGTATTTAATAAAGAATCATAAAGACAACACTTCTTCATTGAACTTTGTACACATTTTTGGGATTCCTTTTAAAATGTCTTATTTGAATGTTGGATTGCTGGGAGGCGAGGGTGCCCCACTTGTATGGCGATGTTAACACCATGCAGAGTGTCAAGTACTGCATCTTTCCTCTTTGTAAGTGTTCACACCTGTGCACATTGCACCTCATTACAAGTTTGGCAGTGCCGGAAAAAAGTGGTGTTTATTCCATCATTGCCACATTTTTGGCAGTAAAGGAATTACTGCCATTTTTCCTGCACCGCCAAATTATACATTTGATGGTAATGTGGAGGATATGCCTCCAGCAACAAAGCCTGGCCCTGCTTAAGATGACAAGCATTGATGACTTTAATCAAAATGTTACCTTATGCAACAATTAAACTCCAGACCTTTATGCTCTTTATAGACCACTCCCCACCCCCCTGTTCTCTTTGTTGTGCTTCGAGCTTGTGAGCTACTTCACCTACTGTTTTTTTTTTTTGTATTAGACAATATTGGGCTTCAATCCGTGTGTAGCGGTAAGGGGTTAACAGCGCCGGTAAGGATGCCGGTGCCGTTAACCCCTTACCACCGCATTCCGAGGTCCTTTAGCAGGTCCAGCTAAGGGCGGCTGGTAAAACCAGCCGCCCTTAGCGGGAGCTGCTAAAGGACCAGGGAGCTAATAACGGGCCTGTTATTAACAGGCCCGTTATTAGCTCCCTCCCCATTCCCATTGAGCCCTATGGGGGCTCGAATGGGAAAGGGGATGGCTTCCCTGAATGGGGAAATACCGGGTCCTCCAAGGTTGGAATGACCCGGTAAATCCCCATTCAGGTAACCGGACCCGGTATGCGGTAAGGGGGTAGCCATGGTGCTAATAGCATCATGGCTACCTCCAAACTCGGAATGAGGTCCATTGTCTAATATCATCAGCCCAGAAATAATCACCGAGCTGAAGGAATTTTTGGCACTGGGTATTCCTCTATTCCAGAAATCCAGCAATAGATCATTACTCTGGGAATTTCCCTCACAAGATGTGCCACCCGCTATTAGACTAGTGGGAAAGTGCAGACATGGAAGAGAATGATTAAGAAACACAATGTTTAAGTGCTGTGGGGATGCAGTGGAGTATTTTATTGTATACTGAAGGAGGTAGTGGTGCCAACACACGGCAATCCTCCGATTTAGTAGGCAAGACCTCTGATTTGATAGACACAACTCTTGCTATTTTTTTATAGCATTTTATTTTCTTCTGCCTAAATTATCACTCATCCAAATTCAAATCACTGGGCAAATTCAGTTTGCTCAGTTTCCCTCCGAGAATCTCCATAATGGGTCATTTAAAATATTGACTTGTAGTAGTGTTATTTTTGTATGGGAAGTCCAATGTCTTCTGTAGTTTTAACTAGGATCTAAACCCTAAAACCTTTTTTTCAATGCAATTTGCTGTACATCTGTGCTGTACATTCTTGTCCCTTTGTGATATCATTGACTCTCTGATTGAGGAAGTTGATGAATGAATTCTATCTCAGCACAAATCTCTTCTGTCGTCTAGTCATGGCATGCCACTTACAAATGGAGTTATCTCCTATACTTGGTGTGCTATGTGTTGGAAATGTGTGAGTCCGACTTTACAGTTGCTCTGAGCTGAGGTGGTCTCTCTATTCGGCTCTTCAACTTCACTAAGGAGACAACTGGATATATCATTCCCTTTATTTTCCACAGGGGTGGTCTCAAAAAGGCATTTGTTAGCACCCTCCCTTAGGGTCCTGACTCCATTCCTCTTAACAACCTTTCTACTCCTGCTCTGTTCCCACACCTACTCAATATCATGCCATGAGCTCATTCCTCCTCCCACAGTTGGCTTGGCCCCTGCAGGTTTGGCTATCACCCCCTTTCCATGTCCTTGACCAAGAGTGTAATCTTGTTCCTACCTGAACTTGCTAGCACTAGCCATGCTAGGATAGCCAGATGCGTTTTCTCCTCATGTTTATCACCAACTTCCTCATGGGGTCTCAACCCAAACTCTTCTTGGTGTCTCCAGGGAACCTTACCCTGATGTCACCAGGTGTCATCATGATGTTTCCATCCAAACATCTCCTATTTATTGTCCATAAAGCTCCCTTACTCTCCATTTACCTCCAAACTACTGGCACCAGATCCTACTTCAAACACTGACAGCGTCTGACTGGGACTCTGACCTTATATAGCCCTGTGACTCCTGCCCTGGAGTTTGGCTTCTTGTGAGGGTCAGCTCCTGCATTGTCAATGAGTGATGGGTTGTGAATAGCAGTATATAAATAATTTTAATGTGCCGTGTGATTATTATAGGAACAAGTGGAGTACTTCCTGTGTGGGATGTGCCTTTGTTGTACAAGTAGCCTTGCTGAGTTAGTGTTGTAAGAAAGCATAATGTCTCTGATATCTGAGTGGACTTATTGAGTGTTGTGATACCAATGTTTGAGTGGATGTTTCATACTGGCATCAACTGAATTAATCTCCTTCACTACATGGTTTCCTCCTTTGATTGCAAAGTTCAGTTCTCTTAGAGGGACATTGTTTACAATTTCCTCTGCTCCAGGAATATCTACAGTACTTCTCTCTGGGAAAAGGGAGAGCATTTCCTTATTGCTTCCAAATAGATTTAGCTTCCCTGGTAAAGGTGATAGTTCACTTAAAGGGACAGTGGGCCTCATGATATGTTTGCCAGTACGGAAAAAAAGCATTTACCAGCACTTTTCTGGACCGGCAAACAGCAGTATTTCCAGCACAGATATTACTTGCAATTCACCCCATGGAGTCCTCTGGGGAATTACCAGTATTTCCACTACTTGTAATATCGCTGTAATACTGGGATATCAGGTGGTGGGAACGATAATCCTGTTTGGTGGAATCCCCCCAGAATTACTGTCAGGATATCACCAAACCTGTGTCCTAAAGTGTCTTCAAGTATTAGGCAAGTGTCTTACGGTAGGGATTAGGTGTGGGTGACAAGGAGATCCTCCACATACCATCACCTATCCCATCATCCACTAGCTAGGGGAAGCAGCCTGCCTCCTTGCTCTTCCCACTAGATGTCCCCAAAGTTAGACAGGGGCTTCACCACACTGCACATTAATGATACATCCCAGGAAGGGACGTTAGACTGAGAATAACAAAACCCAGAGACTTTATTATTGAAACTCTAAGAAGAGGTTGTCCTGTTGTTGATATACCTTTACAAAAGACCAAGAGACTTGTGTTTGGTAAAATCTTTTCAATGACACCAACAACATTCAGTTATTGAGTTATACTGGTAGTAGTGAGGCGTGTTGATACCTCATGGGAAGAGATTTCCCCTAGTGGGTTCATGAGACTTAGTGAAGAATGTCTTACAATTGAGGAAATCTACCCTAATTCTCTCATCCAAAGTTTAGCTATACTTGGAAAACAACCTCCACTGTTTGTCACCCATTATATTCTTAGAAATGCACTAGAAAATTGGGAATTGGTTGTGGGGTAATTCTTATTTTGTTCTGAACCCAACATTCTAACTATCCTGAATAAACCTTTACTTAATCCCATTCAGCTTTATGACAGGGGGTATCTCCAAGAATAGCCCATGCCCAAAAGTAATCTGTGAAGGCCTGATGGGCATCTCCTTCTTGGAAAGGCACATCTTCTGCGTGGTGCTGCTTCCACATTTGCAAAGCTTTTTTCCCCAGGGCACTGAAACCTCAGGCTAATACACATTAATGATCCAAAACAGTTCTCTGCTGCAGGATTAATTGAATGCCACAGCCTCTGAACATAAATCGGATAGAAAAGTTGTGGTAGCACCTCAAGAAGGGATCTTTGAAGCAGATTCATAAACTCATGAACAAGGCTGAGCTAATTGATTGCCTTGAACATTTTGGCTTGAAGTACTTTCTCAAGACATTGTTATTGGTTCTTTATAATGCAGTTAATATGCAGAGGTTTCTAAGCGCAGTCCCGGGGGTCGAACCTGCCTGGCTGTGTGTCGTCTTGCTTCCATGATGAGCGTGTTGCCCCTGATCTATCCTCCCGAGATAAATTGTAAATATCAAAAAGCATATTGTATGTCATTTTCATTTTGGAGCCATTTGGGGGGAATGGACTGGTAGTGCAGGGGGTAGTGAGAGGGCTTTTGGCCATGAACATTTTCTTAGGATGCATACAGGATGATTCAGGCTGTACAGTCCATTTAAAACTCTCATTACGCAAAGGGCTGGAGCAACCGTGCAGGCTCCAGGCTCCTTTGTGGGTACCCATATGTCCTTGTGGCTGAGCATTTTCATGTTAATATCGTAAATGAGAAGTTACAAGAGCACAATACCCATTACAGTACACCCCATAACAAAAGTATTTTATGGTCTATGTTATAGGGAAGGGATAGGACATGTACTGTTAATACTGTACTTTACCAGGACAAGGAAGAGCAATACTGTTTAGCAGAGGGAGCCATAGGAATATATTCTAATACCTGCAGTGTTGAAAAAGTAAAAGGTCTCGGGAAGGTAGGTGTGCTAAAGGGGCGTGATTTCTCTACATGTTGCAGGAGGTCAGTGTACCCTAAAAGAATTATTCGAGAAAAACATAGACAGAGAGACAGTTTCAATTAAAAGGCACATAATGTTTCTTTGGAGGAGCAGATCACACTTACACTCCTGAATGCCCAGGCAATTTTAAATCAGCCTGGAGCATTGGTTTGTGAGGGCAGCGCAAAATACCCTTGATGGATGTCCTGAATATTACTGTGTAGCTCTCGGGAGTGCATGAGAAGAGGAGAGGGGCTTAAGGAAGTTAATGTGTGCTGCCTAGCATGGGATGGGGGTCACTGAATAGGGAGGTCTCTGAGATAGGTGGAAGGTGGAAGTCAGCATTTTTCACTGATTCTCTGTAATCGCGCCCACAATTTAGTGTTACAGTGGCACTGGGAATAGAGAGTGCAGCTTCACACTATATATCTTAGTACACACCTTAGAAAAGGGTTAAAGCAACATAGGCCTCTTCCAGTTTATCTTGACTTGCATCTCTCTGCCTCACTCGTAGCATGTTTATTGTTCATACATATGAACAGGAATGTGTCCCTCTGCTGACTGTATAACTGTCTTAACACATGTTTGAAAAAACTGTTTCTTCAAACTATATGTGCGATCCAAAGAAGGTAAAAGTTTCAACACTGGCAGTCTAACTTCAGTCAGCTGGCTCCAAATCATTGAAACTTGCCCAGACTTGTTCCCTATTGCTGAGACTACCAGCATGACAATAATGGCGGCACCTAAGTGGCATGTGCTTGAAAGTGCTTGGCCATCACAAACTCTGATGGATCAGGTGTTAAAAGTAGTTTATAGTGAAAACATTCATTTGAGTCTCTTGTTTCTTTTGTATTGGGTTGCAAAACTTGAGTGGTCAAAAAGAAAACTTTAATTTTAGATGAAAACAAACATGGGGAAATATGGTCTGAGATGACTTTGCATATGTATGACTGCTACAATATCCCAAAAAATAGGGAATAAATAAAAATGATACAAAAATAAATAACAATGCATACATCTAAAATATATGATGCTCAATAGTGTACGCAGTATATGGTGACAAAATAGCATTAATATAATGGATCAAATCCTTCTACCCTGTTAATTGAAGGGTTCACCCACTTGACAAGGGGTTTACTAGGATCGGACCATGCAATTACCAGTCAGTTGCTGGTACACCATGCAGGTGCTCAAACTCGGGTGCCATAACATCAACAGAAATATGCTTGAAAATATCTCAACATCACATGTTCCTCGGTGCATCCTTGTGTGTTGTGTACAAGTGCATCTACTTATATCCACTTGAATAACTAGGAGCCACCAATTGGCAAAAGGATAAACAATATCTTAGAAGGCTCTGTCCAGATTGCATTGAAGATACATCGGGGCCGGTATTGTAGTGCGATATATGGATTGGATGCCCTTTTCAGCAGTTAAAGAAGAGTGATATGTACAAAATGTACTTTCAAGAAAGGCCCAGAGAAACAGGCACAAGAAAAAAAAGGAAAAGAAATGAAGCACATACATACTGCTAAAAGATGGTGCAAGCTACAAAATGTACACTGATATAGACACACCAAACAAAGATGGACACAGTCATTACAAGGACAAAGGCAGCTACACAATACTATGCTTTCACTTTTGTATGTTCTTTTGATAGAATGGATAAATAAAAAGCCCCTCGTCTATAATATATATCAATCTATATATAGCACATCATGAAACCCTTACAAAATTTTGAAATTATTTAAAAATGAAATACAGAATAGTTACAGTTAACCTAACAAAAACTCAAACTCTACAAACATTAGAAATAAAAACATTAAGGTAACAACATGAAGTACTTCATAAAAACTTTATAAATAGGTTATATTAAAATCAAATATCATAGGAACTTTAACTCACCCACATTAAAACGATCCAACATCACCACCCAACAATCCAACGATAACACGTTCACACATGCAAGCAAATAATTATATTAAACAAAACAAAACAATTAGAAAGTATATTAAGTGTACACATGAAATATATTGTAAAATAAACTCTAAAATGTGTGAAATTGAATAACAATATCAAAACAAATTTAAATAAAAACATTTAAAAACATATATTTAAAACAAAAGTCCAGTAAAGCAAATAAAAAGTAAAATACGCATGAAATATTTTATAATTAATCAAACAGGAGCATGCTTAAGTCTACAGTAACAATATACAAATACACATTTAAGTTACTATCATTTACATATTAACATTATAATAAATCAAAATAGTATACATTTAATAAGTGCAAATATGTACTTTATTAAACAGTAAAGATTGGATTATAAAAATGAAACATACACTGAACAACTACAAACCAATTACAATATCATACACAGAAAATACTTTGTTGGTGTTTTTATGTAACTGTGGGAGTTTTAGGTTGCTATTGTCCTTTTAAATAAAATTACATATGCATTTAAATTCCATGGTAATCTTTCTTTTATGGTAATTTGTTCATCATGACATTCACCATAAATAATTGTGCCTAATATGCTACATAATGACCATTGTTTGCGCTGTTTTCATCGTTAATACTTTCCATTTTGTAACGAGTTCCAGAAATAGAGAATTGAGAATGTGTACAGTTTCTAATTAAATTATTAATGTTACATTATGTGCTCTAAATCTTAGTAATACAATCACAAGGTAGATTGAATTATGCATAACTTGTATTCTTTAAATGGTTTACACACTGCTTTTGGTGTGTAAACATATCCTTAAAAGGAATTGTATGAAAATTAGGAATAAGTAAACGTAGAACATTTCCATTATTCATATATTGCAACTGGCAAGACGTGAATATATATATATATATATATATATATATATATATATATATATATATATATATATATATATATATATATATATATATATACACATACATATATATATATTACATGTAGTTATGGTTAAGTTGGTGTTTCCGTAGGAAGAGCATTTTTTGGGTGGCATATAACTTCGCTCCCTCTGGACGAATCCTCACCAAACTTTGCAAAAAAAAGTATATGGCCCACTCTGAATTATTTTGCAAAGTTTGGAGAGGTTTGGTCCAGGGGGGACAAAGTTATATGGGGGGTCCCAACACTTTTGTTTTTTCCCATAGACATAATGGGAAAAAACTTGGCGCACGCCTACAGCCCAAACCGCTGGACGGATTTACACCAAATTTGCAGCAGGAGCGGGGGCTTGGTCCCGAAAGCGTGCTTTTGCAAATTTGGTGTAAATCCGTCCAGTAGTTGTTTTTAAAATGACCAAAATGTAAGGCAAAAAAATTAGTGATATCTCCGTTCGCTTCGTGGACGGACTTCCCTGTTCGCTCCGCGGACAGTGCCCTGATTGACCGAGCGGCTTGCGCGATGTCCGCGGACACCCGACGTGTTCGCCGTTTGGACGGCGTGGTGCATGAAGCGCGTCAGATTTTCTGTGGCGCCCGCCATCTTGCATTCGCAGATGACCGCGGACAGCGCGGTGAAACTTGGATTAAAAATTATATTTAGTGGAGTGTGTTGGTGTGTAAGAGTGTTTGGGGAGGGTGGGGGAGTATGAGATAGGTTCAATGTTCTGTTTTTTTTATATGCTAGACACTTTTGTTATGTTCGATTTGTCTGCGGACAACACGGCTTTTCTGAAATGTTCTATATAAACTAAATGGTGGGGTGTTCTGAGGACGGAGTATGTGTCCGTTTTGTTCGCAAGCAAGTTAAAATTGAGCTAAGAACACTCGCGGTGTCCTTAAATGTTCGCACATAAACAAAATGGGGTTGTCCTGAGGACGCTGTCCGTATTGTACCCTGGCAAGTTGAATGTGTTCTAAGAACACTCGCGGTGTCCTGAAATGCTCTGATTACTTACCGGTAATCTTCATTACTCCTAGTCCTACTCTTCCTCGTCACAGTACTGACAACCCTCCTCACCCTCCCTGAAGGGAAGGTCCCATGCTCCGGCTTGGTAATATGAAACTGAGTGATGTGGATGTGGGGGGGGAGTTATAGGAATTTAAAGAAATAGAAGAAGGTCCTGTGTCGGAGGCAGGGGCCTCATGAAGTAAGTACTGGGACGAGGAAGAGTGGACGTGGAGGTAATGTTTGCAATTAAACAAAATGGGGTGTTCTGAGAACGCTGTTCGTATTGTTCGTTGGCAGGTTGAAAGTGTTCTAAGAACCCTCCTTATGTCCGTTGACCTTAAAGTTTCCTATGGCCCTTACCCGACTTTTTGTCCACTAAACAAACGATAAATTAGGCTGCTGTGCGTCAACATTATGTGATAATCATATCACTTGCCCCATCGACCTGGCTGACCTGCTTTTGCGACATTAAATTATATCTCCCGCCCCTAAGCCTGACATTATCAAAACATTCATATTCCCCGTCTCTCTCCGTGACCGTACAGGGTGCGTAGCCAAACGCGCCCAGTCATCTCCAGTCCTACGCGACTTTACACAGAACCCGGAAAAAAACACAGATCATCTCACAACACAGCGCGCAACAATTCTGTATATGAAACTGTTATTTAAAAGCAAACCGCAAGATTGTACATTTCATAAAGTACTTTTATTTGACATCAAATGTTTAGAGAATATTCAGCGATTTCCAGTTGTCTTTGCTGTCGATCTGCAAAAGTTCATCTTGAGTCACGCGCTGTTCCTTTGCGATTCCTACGCGACTTTACACAGAACCCGGAAAACAACACAGATCATCTCACAACACAGCGCGCCATAATTCGGAATATGAAACTGTGATTTAAAAGCAAACAGCAAGATAGTACATTTCGTAAAGTACTTTTATTTGACATCAAATGTTTAGAGAATATTCAGCGATTTGCATTTGTTCTTGCAGTCGATCCGCAAAAGTTCATCTTGAGTCACGTGCTGTTCCTTTGCGGTACAAAGGGTGTTGGTTTATGATAAAAGAAGCACTATGGTGGCACTGATAATCGGAAGGCTATTCCAACAAAGAGGCATTAGACCACCATAATGGCTGGTATGTTGCTTCTAGCCGCTAGTACCGCGTAAGGGCATATTGGTCCTTGGCGATTGTCCCATAAAATGGTGAGGGTCATGAAGTTGTTTAGAAGAAGCTGCACCTGGCAGTTAAAAAATCCATCGGCCGGGGTTTGTAATAGTGGCATTCACAGTACGTGAGGACATACCTGTTTTAAAAAACATAAATTAGTCCCACCAGCCGATCTTCATTAAAAATATTCATTTTATTTATTAGGGCGTGAAACTATTTGCTAGCTAGGATAACCCACCCATTAACCCACCCTCTGTCCTCTGCCTTTTTCAGAGCCCTCTCAGCGACAGGGGACCAATTCGGCGGTGATAGTGCGCGGTAGAAAACACTATGCCACATTGAAGGAGCAAGTACAACTTAACCGGGCTTTAACGCCACGCTATTGTTATTATATTCCGGTATAAAATAATCTAAAGGGTTACTTACATTATATTGGCATTTTCCATTGTCTAAGCGTAATGCAGTCCCAAAATACGACTCTGTCTGTGCCAACGATCTTTCTCATAGTGATATAATATATAAAAGTGGTTTCGTTTCAGAAATTTCATCCTTATCATGTCTTACGTTTTTGCAACACTCCTTCAAAAGAAGTCTTTTAGCACGATCCCTGTCTGTCAAGGTCAAAAAACAATAGAACCTTATAGTGCGAGTCGTGGGCCTCTCCGGCACACGAGCAAAAAATGGAAGCAGCTGACCTTCACTATAAACAACCATAAATTCTTAGTTTGCAACATTCTGTGTAGAGCCATCTCTGAGAAATTGCTTTTTACACTCCATCTTTGTATATTGTTTGCGTGCTAATAAAAAAACTTTGTTAAAGGGACGTTATGGTTCCAAGTAAAACCGAAAAACCCCTGAAATTCGCCAGTTATGGTAAGCTAAGCAACCATAACTCACGCCACCACCGTGCACTGCTACGACTAACACCCAGGACATCAAAGATGACATCACAAATGTCATTGATGACATCACTGATCACATCACATGTGCATGCACTTTTCATGAAATATGTGTACAAGGGATTCTTATTATAATGTTGCGAAAAAAGTGTCAAGGATCATTGCAATAAATATCATATCCTAATTAGTTCTTTGAACGATGGATTGATATAAATAGCATTCTATTATGGGGTTCTATCTAGTATACTAAGCTACTAATGCAGAAACATAGCATTGTGTGCAGCGTACAAGATGAAGGTATAATATTTGTAATGTCAATATGTTGAATAATGAAATGATAATTATTTTCTTAATAGATTTTTGTGTACTGTGAAATACGTAATAAGTAGCTAATAAAACCCATGTATTACATAATTGCATTACTATAGAGAAAACAGAAAGACAAGAACACATACCAATATACATATACATAGGGTAAATAGCAGCTTTGAAACAGAGAAATCATCATTTATTTGCTTGAAAATAATGCTGTCTTTAAAGCTTGTGTCTTCCCCTATGTATATGTTTCATATGATGTGACTGGACTCTAAGGAAATTACTATAAGAACCTACTTGTGGGATACGTCTACAAATAAAATACAATGTTTAGTTTCTGACTGTTACTGAAGAAACCCTTGTGGCCTAGATATGTCAGCAAAAGAAAAAAGAGTGAGCCAGAACAACACTCGCGGTGACCTGAAATGTTCAAAAATAAACAAAATGGGGGTGTTCTGAGGACGTTCTCCGTATTGTGTGACTGCTTAGCTGTATGCAATGAGGGAATGGCACAGAGAGTGAAGTGGAAATGGTAGAAGGGCTGTCCAAGAGTTACGCGGTCCACAGACACCGCGGCTGTCCGTGGACAGGGCGTGCTACATCCGGGGTTTTCAGCAAATCCAGCATGGAAAGAAGACTGTAGGGATCAGCCAATCAGATGTTGAGGTTGTGGATTTGTATTGAAAGAGACTGTGTGTGGTGAAGATGGCAGAAGTGGAGAAAGTCAGGGTGTTGGTGCTTGGAGATATGTTTGTGCATGGTTTACAACAGTATGCTCAATGCAGGCATGTTGCAAAGAATTTTGATGTTAAAGGAGTGGAGGTCGTGTGGAGCACTGTGCCTGATTGCAATGTACAGGGAATTGTACATGTTTGTGAAGATATGGGCAGGATCAACAGTCCCCATGTGGTAGTTTTGCACTACGGTGCTTTCCGTTTGGGCTATGTCAGTGCCCCTACTTTGTTGGCAGATTTGGAACACTTGGTTCAAGCAGTAATGAACATCCTTCCAAATGCCAAAGTAATTTTTTCTGGATTACTACCTAGGGCAATATGGGACAATAGTTCAGTTTTTTGTCCTCAGCAAAACAATGCTAGGTGTGTAATCAACCGAGGCATGTGTGCCTTCATGCTTAGAGCTGGTATGTTCTTCTGTAATAATGAGAATATTGATTACAGTAATGCTGTTTATTTTAAAGAAGATGGAATTTCCTTATCTTTTATGGGAAATGCCATGCTGTTTTGAAATGTAAGGTTTGCTTTGGAGAAGGTTATGTGAAGATTTTAGGAGCAAAGTAAGAAAAAAAGAAGACAAAAAATACAAAATAACTGGTGTCTGTCAAGCATCTGCAAACGAAATAAAGAAAATGGCTCTTTTGAGAGCCAACCTCAAAGGGGAAATGGGGCACACTATTTAAATTTACATTCACCACGCTCAGATTTTCGATATGTCCGCGGACATGGCGGTAGTCCGCGGACATCGAAATCACTAGCTAGGGATATTATGGTTAAGTTGTGCTACTAAAAACCTATGAAATTCAGTAAAACAACTTTGTTAAAGGGACGTTATGGTTCAGAGTAAAACCGAAAAACCCCTGAAATTCGGCAGTTATGGTAAGATAAGCAACCATAACTTGCGCCACCGTGCACTGCTAACACTAACACACAGGACATCAAAGATGACATCACAAATGTCATTGATGACATCCCTGATGACATCACATGTGCATTTACTTTTCATAAAAACTCTGTAAGAGGGATTCTTATAATGCTGACCAAAAACTGTCAAGGATCATTGGGATAAATATCATGAGCTAATTAGTGCATTAAGCAATGCATTGATATAAATAGCATTCTATTAGGAAGTTCTATCCAGTATACTAAGCTACTCATGCAGAAACATAGGCAGTGTGAGCAGCATACATGATGAAGGTGCCATATTCATAATCTTGCCATGTTGAATAGTGAAATGATAACTGCTTTCTTATTAGAGTTTTGCGTACTGTGAAACATGTAATAAGTAGATAATAAAACCCACTTAATACATAATTATTACAGACAAAACAAAAAGAGACAACAACACATACAAATATTACTATATACAGGGACAGTGAAGTAAACAAAAAAACAGAAGTAGTAGCAGAAAGAGTTCTTAACCTAACTGATTGTCTTTATGCAAAGAAACTATTGCTCTGTTTCAAAGCTGCTACTTACCATATGTATGTGTATCCCATGATGTGACTGCACCCAAAGGAAAGGAGAGTGAGTATAATGTATACAAATATGAGCATATACAGGGAAGGTAGAGTAATAAAAATAAAACTATGAGAAAGTGCAGATAACCCTAATGATTATCTTCATGCACAGAAAGGATTGCTCTCTTTCAAGCCTGTGTCTTCCGCTATGTATATGTTTCATATGATGTGGCCTAGTATGTCAGTAAAGGGAAAAAAGGGAGAGCCAGACATGTGATGTCCTCAGTGATGTCATCAATGACATTTGTGATGTCATCTTTGATGTCCTGGGTGTTAGTGTTAGCAGTGCACGGTGGCGCGAGTTATGGTTGCTTATCTTACCATAACTGCCGATTTTCAGGGTTTTTTCGGTTTTACTTTGAACCATAAAGTCCCTTTAACAAAGTTTTTTTCACTGAATATATATATGTATATAATTTAAACCAAAGTGAATTCAATGGCATAATGTGAAAAAATGGCTTAAGTTGATTGAGTATGGTTATCCTAAATATACCGGCCTCAAGGTCAACAAATATAATTGGCTCAAAGAGCCTTATGTAATTTTGTTCTACTAGGTAACACACACCTAATTCAATATGGCGACCGGATGTGGCTCCTTCACTAAACTAGGATCTTTGGTCTAGCGGTTGTTGAATCACTACAATTCACTCTGCAACCTATGTGGACGATCTATTCGCTGTGGGAATTATACAAGTGTTGAATGGTTCTATTCGTAGGCCTAGCTGCTGTTTAAAAAGATGAACGTGGGGTTGCTAAGACATTGTGTACGATGTCTATATATGTATACTTAACTATGGTTTTTATAACACCCCCCACATGCTCATGGATTCATTTGACAGGAAAGAAAATACCGTAAACAGCTGAAATTACTGGAACAAAAAGAAAATTCAGTTCGGGTCGGGCAGGTGAGCCATATATATTCATTTGATGCACTGAAACATATGTATAGCAGGCTGAGCTGTCAATGAAATACAAAATGTGAGTTTTCAGTCTTGCAGGGCCAGAAATCCAAAAAGATATATTGAAGAGTAATTCTGAATAATTTTTGGTGGCCCTGGTGTTAAGAAAAAGACCAACAGCTCTGATCAATCTAAAGGTAAATACATTGGATTTTGTTTTGGTTCACAATCCATTCTTGAAGTACCAACACCCTACGCTTCAACACTAACTCTCAAATTACAATGGAGTGTGGGAGCGCCTCTAATGAGAACAAACATGGGTCAAATACCCTGTTCTATGAAGTTTCTTCCACTCAGGAGAGTCTACAACCACATTTTAGCTCTCTGCACCCTTCACAGTGGATAAATATCCATTTACATTTCAATCTTTGTCCCACCCACAAGGACATTTCAGCACCAAAATGCTAGACAAATCTCCTCTGAACAAGAATACCATCAGCAACCTTATCGCCAACCACAGAGACGTGTTTCAGACTAGTCAGGACTCTAAAATGTTTCCTCTATATTTCTCATAGGGGAGTGACTTCAAACTAACTAAAAATAAATCTGAATACAAAAGAAGGGTTGGACTAGTTCAGTTAAGGTAATTAAAACCAAAACCCTAATATATTTTATGCATAGAGTAATAACATTCATTGTAAGGAGATATTGATTTTTCTCCAATTATATTGTAATTCACAGATTTCTACAAGAGTTTGTTGTTTTTAATACAAAGTGGCTTACAGACAAAACATGAAGATAGTGTTCAATGTATGCTTTATATACATACTGAGGAACACCTCAAAATAGTTGTTTCTACACATATTGTCTCCGGATGAAGGTTCCAGTTTATGATATGTGAGGAACTGAAACATGCTGAGTGGGACAGTGATATTCGTAATGGCATATCATGGTAACATGGAGCATAACTCATTCTAACAAATTAGCTGTATGACAGAAGCAGAATGTAAGATAGTAGGGTTATAAGTATATAATATATTGCTGTTGTGTTGTTAACATAAATTGCATTGAATTATTTAGAGAAGGCAATGCAAGTGATTTTGTGTAAGAAAAGCACAAGCTTTGCAGTGTTTTTTTACTGTAGTATATTTGTGCTTGAAGAAATAAATAACGTTTTTGAATATTATAAAATGGTAACAGCGTAAGAGATTTGTAGAACACTGTTGATGTTGTAGAATCTACGATTACTTACTTGGATAGATTAAGTATTAATTAATTATTCAAAATGGTAACATGTGTGCACATGTTTGATTTTTGGATTAAAATCAAAACAATTTATACGCTATACATTGACATGTGTAGGTAATATCAATTAGCCACCTTAATACATACTGGCTTCAGTACATATACTCCAAACAAAAAGCTGGAAATGTATGTTTTAATTTTGTCATGTTAGACATGTGATACAAATACATTTAGCAACATTAATATATATCTTTACGTTTTAGCAAAATTCATATAGGATTACTTGTGAATGATTTATAGTGACGTTTCAGTAGATGCATTTGATGAAGTTACAAAAAGTATAATTGAGCACACAGTTATTTATTTGAAGACTCTCTCAGAGACATATGCATCTAAGGTTTTGACTCTTATTATAACTTTAACCACATTTTAAATGCTATTATACAAGAAACCTTTTTTCCCAATGTACAAACATACACATATGTATCAAAAGCCAACTTTTGTTAATGTTACATAATTAATGTGGCTACAGAGTGTAAGACAATGCATACATGAACAACGGATAACACAACATACAAATATGCTTTTTAAAAATGGTTTCTAGAACCATGTCTCAATCTGTGATATTTTGATTTTTACAGGCATGTTGCTGGATTTCTTTCTCCTACCAATATAACAGTCCCACATTTCAAGCAGACTAAAAATGAGTTTGCATATTTGGAATCAACAGTCTGCAAAGTTGAAGCATCACAAAATCACCAACCTGATATTCTTTTGGGATTATTTAAGGTACAAGATCATTAAGTGTGTTACTTTCTGGATTTTTTCTATTTTCTGTGTGATTTCTGGTAGTACTTAAAGTAGAAGCACTTTGCAAGTCTGGTTTATTTGCCTGGGGTGTTTTATCTTTCTACACATTTTTAATATATATTGGGTCATGCTTCTTTCACATATGCAATAACATTGCTGAATTTCCAAGATTATATATTTCCTGATTCTCCTTTTTAGGTATGCCTTGCATATCGTCCAAATAACTTGTGTGTCGTTTCTGACATCATCTGTTTCAGGAGTCTCAAAGTAGTCCCAAACCTAAGATCTTAGGTTTCCAAATGGAATGGTGCCATAAGTTGGTATATTTGTTGCCACACGTTTATAACATGCAGTAGCAACAGCTGTAGAAATAGTCCTAATAGGAATACTTGGCAATGTATGTTTTTTGTCTGCTGCACAAGTGGAGTTTGCAACGTAGATTGTGATGTAATTTTTTACTATGTATTATTAATTAATTTAAATATATTAATTGTAGGTGTTTGGCAGTCAGAATCAGGCTGATGAGGTGTGGTTACAGCCAACATTAATATGAGCATTTCCGCTATCCACAGATGTATTATTTTTGTCATTGGTTTTTGGGTTGAAGAAGTTGTGGACTTTTGTGGCAACAGCGGCTGAGAAGACTCTTAAAAAAGCATTACTAATGACATATACATAGATATTTGGAGCATTAAAGTAGCCTGATTTATCTTGTTGGTACTAATGATGTACTAATAAGTTGTACTGGTGTATTACTTACAGGCTTAAAAGGTTTCTATGTTTGACTAATGTATTGCATTTTTTAAAAGCTAACACTCTATATTTTGTTTTTGTACATGTCAAAATACACTCACCATGTTGTAGGCCTTTAGGAAATGGTGAAGGCATAGATTTGAACATGGAGGATGGCGCCACTGATGTTTCACTTTGTTATGTTGAGATTCTTGAGTTAGTGTTTTGTTCACTCTCTTGATTTGCAAAAGTAAGTTGTTCACCACTATATTCTCGATTTTGCACACTAGTGAATGCTATCTTTGCAGAAAGTAAGGACTGTCCGTCATTATGTTTCAGTTCCTTTAGTTCCTCAGTAGGTTGAATGTTGGTAGTGGTTCTAATCATATTTTCCACAATAGAACTGTTTTGGGGAAAGTAAATCAATGTCCCTGTTTTTAAGTTCTATAATGTTATATAATACAGAATATAAAAAATAATACATGTGTTATTATGCTATTGATATGTTTTCATGCACGGGTTATTTCTTTCACAAATGTTTTAATGTAGAATGAATTACATCTTGCATTAACATTCTTTTTCATTCAAATGATTTAAGGGTTTGATTAGATTTCTAATTACTAGCACATTCATTGAGGCTAGACATGATAAAGTAATTCAAAATTAGTCACAGTTGGTAGTATTGATGGGAAAACTTTTTTGTATTTGTTATCACTCCAGTACCTTGTTGTGTTGTCTACAAATTACTTAAGACAATAAATGAAAAAAACATCAAAATTGAAACACAAGAAAAGTACTTAAGCAACCCAGTAAATATGTCAATATGATAAAGATACGTTCCATTATGTTTATGATTTATGCATTTTAAATGGTTTATTAAGTAAATTGAAATGTTTTAATGCTTTAAATCACACATTGAAGGATAACTTTTTATTGAATTACTATTTTCATTTGTACATGAAGCTGTGTTTACATGCACAAAGTACATAAGACAATAATTGAATGAACATTAAAAATGAACATTAAAAAGTATGTAAGCCAACCCACAAATAGTGTCAATATGATGCTCGTATGTTGCAATTGAAGCACAATTTATGCATTTTAATTGGGTTAATTTTACGTAAATTGTAAACATGTTTTTGAATGCTTCCAAACACACAACCAGGGATTCTTTTTTAATAGAATTACTATTTTCAGTTGTGCATGAATGTGAGCACACAACTTGTACATTATAACATGTAATAATGTTATATACAGTATATACTGTACATTTATCACTGAAAGTTATTGGCAATATTTAACCTTTACTTAATGTTGTATGCACATGTCTCACAAGCATTTGTTACGGTTTAAAAACACACAGTGAAACGTGAGTTTTTTGTCCCACTTTATTAAGAACCTACACTTTCCACATTTTTAAATAATATAATATATATACCCAATTTAAGCCTAGCCAATATACTGATGTACCGCCATTGCTCTCAACACAGGACTATTTGATGACGATGAAAGCAAGACATTTCTACAAGACCCATCCTTTCCAGTGGAAACTCAGGTTTTATCACACAGAGCTCATAAGGAAGAGGTGACACTTGATGTCAAAGTTCCCTGTAAAACAGCCCACCAAGTTATCTCTCCCTCCCTCTCTCTTTCTCTCTCTCTAGCTCACTCGCACACACTTGGCCTCATTACAAGCATGGTGGATCGGGAACTACGGTAATGGTAAAAATGCTGGTACCGTAGTTCCCAGACCGCCATACTACGAGCTGTGCTCGCGGGTGCCTGTCAGAGCGGCACCCACGAGCACAGCATGTCGGATGCACTGGTACCACTCTGGATGATGCCGGTGCATCCGATGTCCCATTGCCATTCATCCCTATGGGGCCAAATGGGGATAGGTAGTCCCTCATTACCGGCACCGGCGAATGGGCAATTACCGGGTCCGCTAAACTCGGCATGACCCGGTAATTGCCCATTCGCGGGTGCTGGAAAAAAATGGATACCGGAGGCAATCGTGCCTGTACTACGGCTTCCACCAGCCTCGTAATGAGGCCCACTTTATCTCCTTTTCCCTATCTCCCCATTTATTCTATAACTTTCTGAAATGGGTTCTGCTATAGATTGATTTGATAATATACTAAAATATGATAATTTATCTTATTTAAATACCCCCAAGAGTCACCCATCACCCTTCTTTTGAAGGAGGGCCCTGAGAGCTCCATCCAGCTAAGACACATTACTAATGGTACTTCATGTGTTATTCTATCCTATTTTGCAACATGTTACTGGGATTTATACTGTATATCTCTATGTCTCTCTTTCTCCCTCTCTGTTTTTCACTCTCACTCGCATATGCCATGCGCTGCAATGTGTTCTGGGTACATTCTGTGTTCATTATGCTCTGTTTGGTTACAGTATATTACTGGGATTTATACCACACATCTCAATCTCCCTCTGTCTCTCCCCTTTTTTATGTACATCCGTAAATGTCTTTTTCTTTTGTTTGATTACATTATTTTTAAATTTCGTTACGGAATCCTCTCAGCTAGGCAGCCTCAACTGCACCAGATAATGGGATGGCCACCACTCGTACTTCCAGAGGCCCAACAACTGCCCACCAGTATCACTGAGTGGACCAAAGACATGCGTTTTTTGCCCAAAACTTGTGACTCTGTATGTGGAGGAACTCGCCAAGCTGGGGGATCAGGGGCGGCTTTTGTGCCATTTTGTATCAAAAGTGAACTGGCTCACTGACAATTTGGACAAGCTGGTAAAGAGCAAGAGGGTGCTTGTTCCCATCTTTGAGCTTGCCGAGGAGCACCAAGAGACTAATCTTGGAGTGGGACCAGAGAGCAAGACCTCATCTCATGCCTGACAGCACTGAGATTACCATACGATTTCTCCTCCCTCAGACCAATGGAGGAACAACTGATGCCTTGCCCCATCACCAGCCCTTTGTCACCACTGACTTTAACCCCCATTTCATGTTTGCTGCCCCACATGTTTGCTCCTAATATCCATTTTGTTGGGGAGCATCAGGAGGATGATGTCTGAGCATAGACTTTACAAGCCCTAACGCCATGCACAAAAGTGCTAAGACCGACCCATCCAGAATAAAGCATGGTGATAATAAAAGAAATTAACATTGTTCTACATACCACCAAAACATGATGAGCAGATGGGGAGCAAGGAGCAAGAATAGAGCATAGTGATTATCAAAAAAATAAACACTGTCTTGGTTATCTCCTAAATATGATGCAAAGGGGGTGGCCAATACCCACAATAAGGCATGGCGATTATAAAAGAAATTAAAACTTGGTAACCTCCCAAAAATGATGCACTAGTGGAACCCAAGGAGTCAGAATAAGGCATTGTGATGATAAAAGAAATAAACACTGTCCTGGTAACCACTGTGGTACTGTGTACATAGTGTGGGAGTCCAAGGAGTCAATATAAGGCTGGACAAAAAGAAATATACACTGTCCCAATTACCACCCAAACATGATGCACAGAAGGGGGCAAGGAATCGGTATAGGGAATGGGGAAAGTAAAAGAAATAAACCGTGTCTTAGTAACGGACCATGCTGTCCACCGCTTCCATGCAAGAGTCTTGCAATCATGGTTGATTACATTTAAACTGACACTCATCCTGTGATCTCTAAGTGGGATAGTCTCGAGTAGACACATGGCTCTCTCATTCTCTCATTACAAATCGCAATGAGAGGTACTGTACCTCATGCCCTTTCTGCCATTGACTACTAGAGAACTATTCTGCCTCTATGCTTTCAGAACATTCTTGCATGATACAAACCACACACGAGCTATAACTGACCCAGTTCCATACTTCCAAGATGTGAGCCAAACACGACACTCTGGATAGCTCGCATCTAACAAACACTACCTGTAAAAGACTACACATTCCAAGTATTTAAGGAGGATTGCCTTAACCATGTCCAACCATCAGCTTTTGCTTTTCTACCCAGAAAGTACAAAGAAAACATTATCCAGCAGTCAATGATGCAAACAAGACTTGCAGTTTAAGAGTAGATTTAACATTTTTTGGTGGACATATGACATATATGCGTACATGTTTTAGCAGTTATTGGTTAGTCCTGAGCACAGTTTATGGCATCAACGTGTAGGGAGATTTTCATTAAAAACTAAAATGTGTTTAATGGGTCGGAGGAAGCTTCTAATATTGACTCTTCAAAGGGGCTGTATGCAGGGCTCAAGTCGGGGTACACGCGGGGACGGAGTCCACCCACTTTAATCAGAGGGTGGACTCAACCCCCCGCCCTGCTAAAACGAGAAACATTGAATGTCTTCTTTGAATTTATTAATTAAAGCCAACCACAGGGATCAAACACCAGTCAGCAAATTTGTGGGCCGGAGACCTCACGACTGCACTATATAACATGATGAAACATAACAAACAACTAAAGGTGAAATATCCCATTTCGGTACAGCAAGTCCCAGGGAAAACATTTGAATTGTTTCTTGGAGTTGAAAACACGCACACCTTTTAAAGTTTTCAAAAACACTTTTAGAAGAAAATATTCTCCATTGGTTTTGTGTGTGTGTTGATTTTATGAAAGACAAATGCCATTCGTCCTGTTCAATTTGAGTGGTTATGCGAAGCCAATGTAATGAAATGTGCGTATTTCACCTTGATGTGCTCATTTCTGGTGACGTCACATCCGAATGGGTTTGTTGATGAGTACCCCCCCCCCTTCAATTTTTAGGATTTGACCCATGGCTATATGTATTGGAAACGGAGGTTTTGAACAACAATGTGCTTTAATACTGAACTGTAAAATGCGTAGCAGGCCTGTTGCGAGTTGTTCTTCGAGTAGGATTTAATTTGATTGTTTCAAATCCCCGGATGTATGCTTAGGGCCTCATTGCGTGTTTGGTGGTAAAAACAGTGCTAATACTGCCAATCTAGATTGCCTTTATTGCAGGCAGTTAGCGTTAGGGTTACTCCCCATTCGGAAATCCCACAGGATGGTATTGCTACATGTGGTAATACCCGGGAAATACTACCAACACTACCACTAATCACAAGGATGTGATTTCCTGGATTCAGGTTATAAAAACCATAATCTGGCAGAGAGAAAGAGGTGGCATTTTGTAATACTGCCTTTTTCACCATTACCGCTTACTTTGCAATGAGTTCCTTAGAGTATGGGCATTGCAAAAAAAGGGCCCTTTAGAGTGGCAAGAGTTGGTATTAGCACATGCCCAAGCAATCACAGAAATAGCTGTTCAGGAAAGGCAGACCACCAAGCCGGTAACCCCAACAAGATGGTAAACACGAAGACCAAGGTACAGCACAGTTCGCGCATTACTCTGCCAGCTTCAGGGCTGCTGCTACCAGAACTCCGTCACAGCTCATAAAACGCTGCAACAACTGCTGTCTCCACCTTCCCGGCCAACCACAAAGCCCTTTTTATTTAATGTCTTGTTTTTAATTTGAGCTGCTGACTGTGTGGCAAGACCTTTCCTAGTGAGGGAGACGAAGCAAAAACATTAAAATGCCTTTAAAAAAAAGTAAGGTAGCGTAGGAATAGGTGACATATTACCCTGCGTTCCATGCCAGAGGTCAGCACACATGTAAAGTTAATCATGGTGTACATTGAAAACGCCATTTTGCGATTCAAACTAAATTTGATTGAAGAGTTCTGGGGTCGTCACAGCATTCTGCTGGCAACATTCTACTCTCATCCCAATTGTACTCATCTATGACCGGATTGATTTGTACCAAAACATACAGCCCCGCACTGGATATAGAGGGCTTCCAGACAGCTCCTCGTGAAACGCTTTCAAGACCTTGGAAGGGCGGAATATGCATTCTGCACTAGCAGAAAACAGGCATTGCACTGTGTGCTCACTGCATGGCTGCCTGTCAAATATTCTGAACCACAGTCATTCGGTAGAGCCATGTAAGTGCCAGGCTTTGGCTGTGACTGCCGTGAGTGCTCCAGATGCCGCTCTTCGTATCATCATGAAGTTGTATGTCAGCCAAATGTTCCTGGAAGCTGTAACATCCATGAGTGGGGCATCAAGAAGCAAAGGAGCGGCTTTTCTGTATTTTTTGTTGCTGCTCTCCTTCGTTTGCTAAAGGAAAAATAACAAACTGTTACACGATTGGAATATATGTGCAGCAGCATGAAGGACAGTAATGGAGTGGCTTGGGTTAGGCAACCAGTGATCTTTGGTACACCAGCAGCGCGCTGGACTAAAAGCACCACTGTTTGGCATGAGTATCCAACTCCTAACCGGTGCTGCAGTAGCCGCATGTCCAGGGTAGTTGCAGGAGGTTCCCAATGACCTAAACTAGCCAAACCTAATGTTTCAAGTCTATTGTCTAAAAAAAACTGTATGCAGTTAAGGTTCATCAGATGATACCAATCAGGGCAAATGATTACCAACATCAAGCCATCGCCAATGTCATAGGAAAGACCCAAGAGTGGATGGCAACCAGCTGCACTTGCTTGAATAGTGATCAACCAGAGGTCTTTGTTTTGACCCTGGTGTTCACCTGACCAAATTCCATGCTTGATCCAACACATTGACCCATGAAGCCCAAAACTATGTCATCATCTTTGATTCGTGTCTTTCCTCAAGTTAAGATGGTGGCCACGAAAGCCTTTTGGTAGGAGACTTGTTGAAGAAGATTCTGCTCTCTTTGACTACCCATGCAAAGTAAACCTGGTCAAATTCCTAATCCTCCCACATTTAAGATACTGCAACTGAATCTGTGCAGTAGCCCCTAGAAAACGAACCCAGAAATGCAGCTCATCCAGAATAGTGCTGCAAAGATGATAATAGGAAGTAAGTTTACAACCCCTTAAAGATCTTCATTGGCTTTTGGTGCAATGCATTTTCAAGGTATGAACCACCACAGAGCTACATTCACTGCTCCTTATGCTTCAATTAGGAACCAGTTTTATGTCTAAAGTGTTTCACTCACATGGGTGCACTCAGAAAGATATGAACTCGTGACAGGCAGCTGTTATCAATGACTCTCAAATCATGGGTCACGCTCTCTGTTTTCTTGAGACTCCAGATGTGCCACCTGAAATTCAGGAGTGCACTCAAGACCCATTTGTTATCCCAGGCCTGCAAGCATGTTCTGGGCTAACAACTTTAACGTCATTATAAGTTTTGCGGTAGCCTTGCAGGTAAAACCGTCAGGCTGCCGCCAAACTTGTGAAAAATTCTGTCGCCCGCGAATGGGCAATTACCGGGTCTTTACGGCCCAGCCGGACCCGGTAATTGCCCTTTCGTGTGCGCCGGAATTAAATGCTCCTCATTCCTATTGAGCCCTATAGGGCTCAATGGGAATGGGGAGGTCGGATCCACCGGCACTGTTTATAATGATGCCAGTGCATCTGACATGGTCTGTCATTCCGTGAATCAGGGCAGACCGGGCGGGCGGAAGGGTGCCCACCCACAGAACTCATAGTTTGCCGGTCCGGGAACTATGGTACCGGCAAGCTTACCGGTACTGTAGTTCCCGGACCAGCAAACTCATAATGAGGCCCATAATGTCAGAATGTCCTGCTATTATGACTCAGAGTAAAGTTTTTTCCTTATTTGTTGATAAAACTGAGTGGTTAAGCACTGAGGATTTTTGGAACAGATTGTCAGTCGGCCACAAAACCTTCTTGACTTTGGAAACCTTTAAATTATTGAATGAATTGGGTTTTGTCAAATTGTAAATTTAACCTGATGAAATGTTGATCTAAATGTGATTTTAGGTAATTGTGCTTTAATTGATTTCTATTGATTTGTACTTTACTGTGAAAAGCCGAATTCTCGACTATACAAAATAAAAAAAAGGAGAGTTTAGAGCAGGCACAAAAGGCAGAGGCCAAGGTTCTGCAGAAGACATTGGTGAAGATTTGTTTAGAAGGGGCAGTAATGACTAACTCTATGGGGGGACAGCAGGGGCAATTGGGCCAACAGGAACAGGGTGAATTGGGTATAACACAGGGGTGGATGGACAGGTATGCTCCCGGTCCAAAGCCAATGCGAAGGTTTCCAAGGGCAGAAGAGGATTTCTACGGGGAAGTGGTTCATTTGCTAGTGTGGTGTAATGGATCCTCGGTTTAATAGGCTAATGGGAAATAACTATGGAGGGTTCTATGGGATTCAGTGTTGGTCGTGTGGAAGGTTGGAACATGTGTCACAAGATTTTTGTGACAGGTCACAGTATTTAAACATTGGAGCTCAGAAGATGCAATCCCGACACTGCCATATTGCACTGGCTCAGTGCAATCACAGCAGGCACTGGGACTGCATAGACCTATGGGATCCCATCGACCATGCCAGCACAAGCATCTGTGCAGACATGGGACAAAAATCCTTTACCCCAAGGAACGGTACTCACTATACTGGTCAAGTGTTTTTGGAGGGAGTCTTTTTTTGCCAATCGTTACCAGGAGATGGACAGCCCACAGGGGTCTCTGATGTGTCTAGTCCTGTCTGTTACCACTGATCCAGAGGATGAACCCCATATAAGTGTGCAGATAGGTGATTGCACATTCTATTTTATGGTGAACACAGGCGCTACAAAATTATGCATTAAGGAAGGCGAGTTCCCCTTGTCAGAACGATGGACACACAGGGATTCTTTGGGACTATCCTGTCAGTTCCTTATACTGCAGATCTCCGTATTAAAGTAGGTACTCAAAATTTATCTGCCCCTTTGTTGTTTTGTACAGACACTCCGGCACATTTTTTGGAAAGTGACCTCCTGAGCAAATTACAGATGTATTAAGAGTGTGATTTTACAACTGCTTTACTTTAGTGAAATGTTTTACAACTGATGTGTAAATAAATGTATATTCTTTTACTCAGAAGCCTTGAGTCAGTGTTTGTTTGAATCATAGTAATTACTGCCCTTTGTGTAACTATTGATACTGCTCACTTGCTCTTGAGATAAGTCTGGCTGCTCAGCCATCGCTACCACTTTACTGTGTAGTACAGGCTTGTACCAAAGGTGAATTTGTACTGTCACTTGTAGTCTTAATTGTGTGTGGTGTTCCCAAAGGGTACTGCATATAATTCTGCCTAACATGGAGTTTAGCGATTATTTTAGGGCTTTAATGAAAAGTGTTTATATTATATTTTCAGAGGTTGTGTCTTCTCACCAACACAATACAGGAGAAAACAGCAAGGAGACTGACGATCAACGCAAGACACAGCTGCTCCCGAGAGACTGCATCTTCATCCTGAACTTTGTGCACATTTGGAACTAGCAGCATTTCCATGGGCCTCATTGCATGGTTTACGCAACTGCGACTGCTGTGAAGTTGGAGGGCAACAAGAATTGGATTCACCTTTGTGATACCGTAAGGGATATCGGCACCCCTCCACCAGCACCAGTGCAGGCACAAAGTTAAGTAGGCCCTAAGGACTTGCCACGCATTCTGGTGGAAAAGGGAGATCAGGAAAATAAATAAGTGTTTTTTGGTTTTCATGGTCCTTTTGTCATCATGTCTGAAGATGGCAACAAGTGTACACATAAAAGGTTCAAATGTATCTAGTTTTATGGAACTCAAAGGACTATCGTCAAGAGAAAAATAAATGTTATATTGATTTTTTGAATAATGGGGATGATGAACTAGATCACAAAACAAATGCACATGGTTTTGCAGTGGATAATATATGGTATAGCCATATAAGGAAGATTGCGAGAGAGAGATCAGTAGGATATTGCTACATATGCTCGCTCATTCCCCATGCTTCTGGTGTCCCTAGGGGTTTTATTCCGAATGAAGTCGAGGTAGCAGGATCAATATGTCTACTGCATGTAGCATTGTGGTTCCAGAGCAGTTTAAAGGACAATCGGTTACAGCATCAATCATACCTATCGATTAACGCTGTTTAGTTGCCAACCGTAAAGAGCAGAAAAACATACAGTGTATCCAAAAACCCCAATTGAGTACACAAGGGGCTATTATTTCTAAAAATCAATGGGAGCAAGGGGTGAAGAGTTGCAAAGCTGGATGAACGAGGGGATTCTCAAAAGAAGGAATGGTACGAATAAACCAAGAATCTGAACTGTGCATCAAAACTACTTGCAGCATCTGCTGTGGCTCAAAGAGCCAGAAAACCCTGTTAAGATGCAGACACTTACCCATTTTGTCAGTGTCTTAAGGGCGATGGCATGGTGCCGATTGGCACAAATGGGAATTGCAGTTGCACGCTTTGCATTGCTGATCTAGACAATTTTTTCACCTGTGGATTGAATGCCTATAGGCATTTGCCTTTAGCCTGGTGAGGTGCGTGTAGTTCCTATTCACTTCATGTGCCAGTCCTCATTACTGAGGAGCACCTGGTCCTGGCCCATCCAATGCCCAAAGCTACATCTGTGCTCCCTTTTTCCCCTGTGCCCCTTGCATCCCCTTCATCTTACATGAAAAACCCAATGATTTTGTTTGATGATGAGAATCAGGAACTAGAATCAGGAACTATTGCAATGCACCAGACGGCCTCATCAAAAGCTTTAATGGACATTCCTGATCAATATCGGCTGTTTAGCCATACTGCAACCTTCTTCACTTTTCTTCCGCAACTTGGAGTAAAAAACATGGCGAATGCCAAGTGGCTCCAGGTGCCCAAATATGAACTTCTACTATTTGTCAAAACATCAAAGTCAGTGTTTATCGCCATCAAGGAAGAGTTATGGGCACTGAGGCTAATGACTTTGCTGAACCGTTTGATACTAAACCTCCTCACAGAAATGGAGGGAGTAGTGTGTCTGAAAATTGGGAGTTCTTGCTACACATTTATGCCTCCAAATGACAGAGAGAATGGTACCCTAACATAGACTATCTCTGCCTTGCATGAACTCAGAGTAATCATGGAAAATGAGGCAGGAGTTACCAATTATTCATGGTGTGAGTCTCTTTCCTCTTGGGTGCCATCTTGGATGAGCCTCGCTGTGAAGATCATGTTACCTATTTTTGTATTTCTTCTTATTCTTTTCTGTTCCTGCCAATTGCTCTTACAATGTTGTTCAGCCGAGGTACCAAAAGCAGCTCCTATGATGACCCTGAGCATGTCCGAGACCAGGATAACTAACATTTCATCTCACATGAGTACTCAGATTGAAGCTGCTTTGTGCCCTACACCAAGTTGTGATAATTGTGTGGGGCAATGGGTAGATTTCGGAAATGGCAGGGGGATGAGTTGGGTTTGTTCAGCACAGGAGTATGCCCATTTTGAGACCGAGATGAGAAAGGATTGCAGGGATGTTCCTCAAGAAGATGATTATGAGTTGTTAGTTAAAGTATTAACTAAAGGCAGAATGTTGGGGTAGTCAGGAAAGGTCCACACAATGAAGGGGGGATTTCGTTGCACATGCCATATTTGTGATTGGGGGTGCATCAAACAGGGCGTGATGTTACAATTTCATATGTATCCAGTATATATATATGTGAAAAGGATATGTTACTTAGCATTACTTTTTGGTTAAACTGATACATATTACCTTTGCATGTGCATAGAAAGAAAAATGCTAAAATCGCCAAATTAATTAAAACTGCAATTCGGACATAATGTTCTAAATTAAAGGAAAGATTGTATCTATTAAACATGCATGCACACTGAGAAAACATATAAAGGGGATTCATGAATCTATGTGTAGTGGGCTTTTTACAAACAGATTAATACACAGCAGTGAGGGTTTAACATTTGAGAAACTGGTTCTGCTGAGTTTCAGAGGCCAGAGGATGGGTAAAAAAGTAATTTCAACCTTTGCAATGGTCAGCTCAGCTAAAGGAGCCGGCCATGGGTTTTATGGTCAAATAAGTACCGCAAAAGGCAGATGTAATCTCTTGAATGCATAGGAGCTTGACAGAGGGTTTTCGCTATTTGTTCTGACCGGCAGTAAACCATGGGGTGAATCAATGCTCAAGGCTAAAGTGACTGAAACCCAGGAGTTTGAGTTGTATTTTCAGATGTTCTGTGCATGAAGAAATGGCAGTTTTTTAGATTAGAATGTTCCAATGGAGGCTAGTGAACCGGGGAAGAGATAGTTTTCCCTAATTAAAAGGGAACCTGTCTCCTCAGCCTTCTTCATATCGTTTGAAGTATTTATGCGAATCATGTGCAATTAAGAGTGAAGGTTATAAGGACTTAGGCCTTTTATTACTAGTACTGATTTATGTTTGCATACAAATGTTTCACTTGTTGATGATGGTATGACATACTGCGGACAAATCCTAAAAGGAGGGGTGTTCTAGACATGAGCTGAAGATGGTAGTTAAGATAATGGCTACCAACGAGAATTTAGGAATTGGAGAAAGTTGTGATTTCTTTGAAGAGGTTTTGTCCAATCACATATGGGCAGTGGATTCTAAAAAAAGTATCTGTGAGTGTCTTAACTGTTGCAGAAATGTATGTAGGATCTCAACATATTTGGTTCTTTGAGACTTGGGTTCGTTTGGTTCCACAACACCATCTAACTGCTTCCTGGACAATTGTGCAATAAACTTTACATACAAAATGTGCATCGTTCATCAGGTTGTGGCCCAGCTTAGGTTGAGGTAATTACGGGTCCACCAACACACAAGAGAGGCAAAGCCATTGTTATAGAGATATATGGGAAATTGAATGAATTGGACAGCACACACATTATTATTCTGTGTGCGTATCCGAGGCATGTCACATCAATTAGTCTTTCTCAAAATCATTAACAGTAGACTACTAAGCAGTCTTATTGCTGCATTAAACTGATACAGGATTTCAGTCTGCATGCTCTTCCCATGTTGTCATGGAAAGAAAAGTTGTTAGTAAGCCTCTCACATTTTAAAAGTGTGCTGACATTGGAGAGATCAGTCTGGTTTGCAGTGTCCTACAAGAAAGAAAGAAGAGCCATTCCTGTCGAGCTCATTTGCTTCCCCACCCCTGCTGTTTTGGGAGTGGGAATGGAGAGGTGTATTAAATCAGAATTGCACAGAGGCATTTTTGCCATCTCTAAGGTTTTTCTCCAACTGTCCAGCTGCTTGCCTCATTGACAAACATTGCCACAAACTGTCCAGGTACACCTCCATTTTGTAGAAACTATGAGCCAAATTGCAACTTTTTTGTTCAAGGTAGAATGTAATCTTTCAAACCATGTTTCCCATATATTCATAGTCTGTAAGATGAAATCTCAACAGTTGATTTTTAAAACATATGAATTTTAAGTGTTCTAATTTGTGGTTTTTGAATATTATCTAGCGAGGCAAGGCCATTCTTACAGATAGATATGAGCAGAAGCATAAATCAGACAGTGCACACATTTTGTGCACCATTCTTCAACATGTCACATAAGTATTTCTAAAAAACACTAACAGTAGGCTTTTAATCAGTCATCATGTTGAATCATAATAAGACAGGCTTGCAGTTTGTATGCTCTTTCTATGATGTCATAGCAACAGAAAATGACAGCAAGCCTCTCGTATTTTCAGACTGTGCTGCTAATGAGTGTTTTTTCCTGCTGCCTGTATCAAGAAAGGGAGAAAGAAGAGTCTTTCCTATTGTGTGAGCTAGTTTTTGCACCTCTCACTGCTTTTTCATTCATGTAATGGGTATCAGTGAGGTGGGCTAAATAAGAGAAGCAGATTAGTGTGGAAGAGCACAAAGACTACTTTTCCATCTTCAAGACGTCCCACCAAATGTCCAGCTGGTTTCCCTGTTGCCAAGCATTGCCATACACTGTTCATGTAAACCTATATTGCCACTACACCTCTTCCTTTCTCTCCAACCACCTGTGCCTGGCTCAGGAGCATTGTAGATGAGCAAAAAGAAACTGAACGCCTTTCCCACTGTTGGCCCTTATTCAAAGCCAGTTCCTAGGAGAAAGCAGACTAACACTTACCTCTTCTTCTCCTGTAGCCAGCAATGAAGAGGAACTGGTCCCAGGAGAAGAGTTAAGTATTGTCTACCACACATCAGCTTTGAAGATGTGTCGGGCATGAGAGGACCATCAGTGTTGTTGTGCTCTTCCACCATTCACTGGTATTGAAGGGTGTTAGGGCTCTGGAGTAGAAGGGGTATGGGATAGCATGAGGAAACGTGCTGATAATCACTAGGCATGTTTCTTGGCATGCCATGGATGCAGCACATGCTTCATCAGGGTAATTCCTCACAGGGCGCGATACTGGCACACACTCAGAACTTCCCAACACTTAAAGACATACCTATGCAAACCTGATAGTATGGAGAAGCCTGGTTTGTTATCATTATGGAATCATTACCCATTATTACAGAATCATTACCCATTGTTAGAGAATCATTACCCATTTAGGGATCCAGTTATCCATCATTCCATCCTGTTTAGTTTTCCATCATACATTCTGATTAGTACTGATTAGTAGTGACATGAAATAGTGACATCATTCGACTATCGACATTATTCTGCCACTTTGTATGCTTTTGCAATTTGAATATAGAATGAGGCCTGTTATATTTGAAGTGCCATTTAGGGACACATGTTATATTTGTAGAGACACATGTAGAGATATGTTGTTATGTATTATGTATGCATGTAGGGAGACACGCATTGAGTGTGCACTTAGAATATGCAATGAGTCCACATTATGTAGTGCTTGGTATGAATGAATGTGTTAGGCACTACATTCGAGAATAGAGAAAACATGAAGCCATTCCATTGAGACACACAGAAGCTGTTCGTTCCGCGGAGTGCGAAGATTATTATGAATTACAGTGTACAAATATATGTAAACAGTTTGCTTGGCAGACAGAGATAACACATCCTTTGTCCAATAGGAGAGGGATGCTGGCCTTATCAGCATGGCTGGTGCTTTGCAGACAGAGGAAGGTGGGGGTAGGCAGCGCCATGAAGGGAGAAGAGCTTGTGCAGGCAGAGACATGCAGGAGGATAGAGGAATTTGAATGGAGAAATATGAGGAGATGGTGTTTTGTACCGAAGGCAGACGAAGGAGATATGGTATAGATATGTAGAAAATGTCACAATGACCAGAACATGCAGTGATTGAAAAAGTACAAGTACATGCATCATAGACATTTAGGCACTGCTCATATTTAGAATTGCTGACAGACAGAAAGAGAGGCTTTTTAGCTTGGAGAGAACGAGTGTAACCATGGATATGTATACGTCATTGAACAGTATAATGAGAGGTGAGGCTTTTGGGCGTCTCTAGTTGTTGGAGATGGAGTTTTGGAAGGAGCTGCTCTCTGATGGATTGAGCTGAGATTGAGGGAGCATTGGGGAAGCATTCTGAGCAAAGCTGATGAGATCTGGCAGAGAGAAGCCTGGCCCTGGCTGACTGACTGGCTGGTTGCAGAGTTAGCGGGAGAGGAGAGACAGAGCAGAACACAGAGAAACTGGGAGTATTGCTGAATAAGACACGTGCATGGGGAATTAGAACTAACTCTCACACAGAGCTTTGGCTGACATGATAGATGGGGTAATCAGACAGGGTTTCTCTTACAGAGAGAGTGTGAAGTATGGTGTGGAATTGAGAGGATTTGAGTTATTAGATTGCTTGAATTAGAAGCTTGTAAGGCTTACAGATATTTCATTGCTGGTAGATTTGCACCAAAAGCATAAAAGGTGCAAATTCGAGATATGCATTATAGTAGTGTTGGCATCATGTATTGCTATGTATGAATAAAAGTGTTTCTATTGTTGAATCGATTCATGTGTTTTCTTTGTGTCTTATGTTAATGTGTCCATTGGAGAAAGATAGAAGTAATCTAGGAGTAACACAGTGCACAAAGGCCCTGAGATACAAGAGCAGGGGGGCATAGTGATCCACATCCCCCCTAGGAGATTGTCTAAGACTGATGCATGGTCACCCACAAAGGGGTAGGCCAATGTTAGATTTGTTGCACGGTCCCACACCCAGGGGTTAGGCCAATGCCATGGGAGGGGCTGAGTCCTGTTAAGGTGAATCGGTCATTACTGTAAATTATATTTGTTATAAAGTGGAAACCTTTACATGGCTTTTCTTAAAGCACACCAATGCGCATACAATATCGAGGAACACGAAGAGCGGTGATAGTAGTGCCAAGAGCAGAAAAAGTGGTTTGGGGTCATTGCAATTGTACAGAGTTTTAAAACAAATGGAGGTGGAAGGATGCATGTGCCTAGCCCTCTTGCACAACCACCTTTAGCTTCAACAACGCAAGTGCTGTGACAGGACAGCAGGCACTGAGCCTTATTTCTCAAATCATCCTCATGTGTATCATCACATTACTCAGCCTCCTGCCTGCCCTGGCTGTACAGTCTGTGGAAGGCACAGTGACTCTTGGGGTCGATCATTATGCCAAGGGCATGTGACACAGTGCCACATGCCCTTGGCATAATGCTCTGCCGGTCCGCCCCAAGAGCCACCGTCTGTGCCTTCCACAGACTTTACAGCCAGATGCGTGCCTCACATCCGCAGGGTAAAATCGCACACTGGCGCCTCTTTGTCATTAGTACACGTTACCGCCCGAATCGAATCCTAGAGCAAGAACCATTGCTTGGCTGGCAATATACCAAACCTGTCATCAAACAACTACGGTGACCTCCTCCCAGCCACTGGGGAAAACATTATGGAGCAGCGGTACTACATCTGACAATATACCTTCAACTTACATAACCGGCCATAAACCTGAAGCTGGAAGACGTTTAGCACCTCAAAATGTTAGTGCTGCTCAATGGGCCTCATTGCGAGTTTGGCGGTAGCCGTACCAGTAAAATCGGCACGGCTGCCGCCAAACTCGTGAAATTACCGGCACCCGGCAATGGGCAATTACTGGGGTATGCCGACCCCGGCAGACTCGGTAATTACCCATTGCCGGGTGCTGGTACCCATTACTCCCCATTCCCATTGAGCCACATAGGGCTCAATGGGAATGGGGAGGTCGGATGCACCGGCACCATTCATGAATGGTGCCGGTGCATGCGTTGAGTTGTGCTCGTGGGTGCCTGACTGCCCCCCAGGTCAGACCTGGCGGGTAGAAAGGCACCCGCGAGCACAACTCCTAGTTTGACGGTAAGAACAGTGCTGGTAGCTTACCGGCACCGTTGTTACCGGACTGGCAAAGTGAAGGGTCTTGGTCCGGCGGCACATTGTCCGCTTTATAAAAGGTGTTTATGGTTTAATGCAAACACACAGGCCTGGCATGTGATGGCCATTTTCTGGAAACTGTTGACCTGCACACACACAAGACTTCTCAGCACACCTAACCCTCACTGAATTTATTTGTCTGTCTTCTACAAAACTCCACAATTTGCTCCAATTCTCACTCTAGAAAACACCAACGTTGATTTATTTCAATATGTGCAAAAGAAAACCTGTTGTTTATTCCAGTGTGCCCTGCACAAAACATTCACTTCTAATCATAAATACACAACCCCATGACATAAAGCACCCTCAGTTGTTCCATTCTACCCACTTATACATATTTTCCGTTCTTTTCATTATTCCTTACTTATAAAGCACTTGCTCATTTTATATTACACTGTATGGGAACAGCTGGAAATGCGATAACTGGCCCCTTATAGAAAAACAATGACTGCATTCCATGCAGGCCAAGAGGGTCCCTCACATGAGGCGGGCAGGCCGTTCTTCACGTGCATGAATGAATAGTACTGAAGAATATATTTATTACATTGCAGGTGCGTTGAGACGGTAACTTAGTGTTGAGTGTAATCGATGGCCAATGCATATTCCATTAAGTGTCTATTCCTGGTAAGGCAATGCTCCATTAAATGATGGTTACGTAAAGGACAGTTGCTTTTCCCCTAATTGGGTGTGTGGGCAGGATTTTAATCTTTGATCTCTGTCCACTTGCAGAGCATTTCATTGCATGTTCCAGGTATTGCAAGTGGGGCAGTCAGAGATGTGCCCCAGGTGGGGCACTCTAACATTGCTGATGGCCATGGTAGTGCAGTCCAGCTGCCCAGGGCGGTCCATTTAATGGCACACAGTGTTGTCCCTCTTCACTGCTGTTTGTTGGGTACAGCCCCATACATATCTCTTACATGAACCTTTCCTCGTTGTTTGTGTGGGCTATGCATGGACCATTAATGGACAATTTAAGTGTTAGCTCTTGCACCCAAGTAGCTTTGTTGACCCTTCTGTGGCCCACCAATATCCTCTGAGTGACTTCTGTACTGGTGCCACTGGTGTCACATGTTGACTTTAAATTAATACCCAAGAAGATGCCAATCTGTAGATATTCTAGTCATGACTAACTGAAATCCCGTGAAAGTTCTACGGCTATCAGAATGATACTGTTCAATTATATTCCACTTGTTTCAAAAATGCCCTCTCAGCACTCCCCATCTGCCTGGAGGCACTGGTGCTGAGGCTAGATCCGGGTTCCTACTCAATATTTGTTCCAAGTTCCACCTAAATCGGGTTGTGTGTTTTTTCAGCATTGGGGTCAGCAGATGGGTCCCCATTCAGATGAGAGGGAACTCTAACTCTTAAACGTACTGAAGACAGTGTTGGATTATGTAAAGAGAACTGCATCAGTCAGATCATGTGACAACTTGTCACTTATGTCAAGTAAAATAGAGGGTGTAAACTGGCATTAGCATCTTGGAGTTGCTGCATTTGTATAGCCATCTCCACAACACACGAGGAGGTGGGCCAGCCTTTGCCACCCATCATTCAGAGAAAATCCACTAAACTGGTGGCAGCAGCATCTTGGGCCGGAGCACTTAGTGTTCCGTTGGTGGACATCTGTGGCGATGTCACAATATATTCTTTGAAAAAAAGAAATTGAAAATGTCCTTAATATAGCATCCTCTTGGGGAAACAGGTCACAGAGATGTGTTATGTTTATATTTTATTAACAGCTAAATAATCCATTTAAAGCTTGGATGAGTGTTGAATTTGACTCGAGGTATGTAAACCCTTCATTTTTCAGATTAGCAGGTGGGCATGAGTTTCTGGGGAGGAGGGGCGACATGGGTTTCAAGGGGGTTGGGTGTAGGACATGGGTTTTGGAGGCGATCCCCAACGTTGCCTGTGCCCCAGAAACTGTTAGGATGGCCATAGCGCGAGGAGGCAAGGTCACTACTAACTGTTCTGCTCTTCTATGCAGATTCAGAAACAGAGCAGAGGAGACAAGTCTGCAGCGGAATCAGTGAAGGCAGGCTGAGTGAGGGGAGACTGCTGTGATTGAGGTAAGGTTTGTAACTGAAGTCGACGCTAAGCGTGGATTCCAGGTGGGGTAGTGGTTTAAATAGCCTCACTGGCGTCATGGTCGCCAGGGGCATGCAGGTTGTGCTGGCAGTTGTTGTTCATGCCTCTCCCCAGATCTATTCTCTCACACGCTTGATTCAAGTGTGCGTGTGGGTTCCAGAGGTATCCTTGTATGGCAGACTGATCCCAGGGGGGTTGGTCTGATAGCAAGCCTTGTCATTGGGCCAGGCTTATGTGCATTCAGTGGATATCATCAGAAATTGTGCCAGTGTCTAGCCAGTTGATGGTAATTCTTTGCCATGGTACACACAACCTAAATATGTCATTGCATTCTTTGGGAATGGGGCAAGTATCTGGGTATTTATGATATAATATGATATTGCATTTATACCACGCCTATACACAAGTTTTCCAAGGCGCGACAAGGCAAGGGAGGGGAACAGAGGGAAGACAGATAACAATCTTACTAGTCCCGGTGACATTGAGATCGCGCAAGTGCAGGGCAGGTGGGGAAGGGAAAAAGTCAGAACCGCAGAAAGGCACTACTTTCAGAATGTAGTTTAAATACTGGAGAAAAACACACCTAAGGCTGAGAGTCCTGTAAAAGGGGAAAAAGGCCTAGATTTCACAATGCAATTTTAAATACTTTCACAATGCAATTTTTAAATACTGGAAAAAATACACCTAAGTCTGAGAGTCCTTTAAAAGGGGGAAAGGCTTAGGTTTCACAATGCAATTTTAAATATTTTCACACTGCAATTTTAAATACTTTCACAATGCAATTTTTAAATACTGGAAAAATACACCTAAGTCTGAGAGTCCTTTAAAAGGGAGAAAGGCCTAGGTTTTACAATGCAATTTTAAATACTTTCACAAAGCAATTTTTAAATACTGGTGAAACACACCTTAGTCTGAGAGTCTGCTCTGTGGCAGAGTTGTCAAGGAATAGTGCAGGATCTATTCTTAACCCGGCCCACTCCCACCTTGCTTAGTCACTGCTGGTTGACGACTGGCCATTGGCTTCCCCTGCTGACACCTGCAGACACTAGCTGGAGCCTCCTCTATGGGAGCCGCCCTTTGACTATAGCCCCACAGGGGCTGCCGGACAGGGGGCTGGCCTGGGAAGTCAGGTAAGACTGATGATCTAGCCTATTGGGGGGGGGGGCTGGGAGGTGCTTTTGGAAGAGGAGGCAATGGAGGGGGAGGGTCGGGGAAAAACAACACGACACACAGTCCTGGGGAGGCTCAAACAGATTTAGAAACACCACAAAAGCAAGGGCCAAGAGGGTTCTTGCACCAACCACCTCACCTGGGACGCCTGGAAGGAAATGGGCAAAGCGGGCAGTGCCAGAGACTAGGCAACACACTCGGAACAAAAACAGCCAATCATGGGACGGGGCGGACTGGGAGGCAGGAGGAGTTTTTGGAAAGGCAAGCAATGGAGGGAGAGGGTCGGGGAAAAACAGCAGGGCAAACTGCCCTGGGGAGGCTCAAACAGATTTAGAAACACCACAAAAGCAAGCTCCAGGAGGGTCCTTGTACCAACCTCCTCACCTGGGACGCCTGGAAGGAAAGTTATTGTATTGGTTATCGTATTGGTACCAGGCCAGTTGACAGGAATTCATAGCATTTAGGCAACTTTCTGGTCATTTAATGGCAACCAATCACAAAGCAGCTCTCCTCCCATTGGTCTTGTTGTCCACCTCCCATGTCCCCTTGACAGGTACCCGTGAGGCCATCTACTCGGGTAAAGGAGTTGGCTCTACAGAATGCCAAAACAAGACTGATCCCAACTCCTTTCAATCAAGATTTGGGCTCTCTTGGGGATTCTGTTGTCCAACACTGTTCACCATCTGGCATTCAGTTGGAGAATTTCATTTGCTTGCATGATGCAAATTGCAACCTCCAGCCCTGGTATTGTGTTGCATCTGCTACAGAAGATCTTGTTGCACTGCACACATTCCACATAACTAAATAGCAAAAGAATGCCAAGTTCTCTTTCATGAGGACTTTTAGTCTTTCTTGTGAGAATTTCTCTTTTCGTAAACTTTTGCCGCTGCCAGCTTTTCTTGGATCACCCTCTTCATCATCTGTGCTGTGATTCACTGTGAGGCTGCCATCAGGGTTTTAGTAGTGATATTGCAACGTGCTTGCTCAGCCCTGTGGTGTCTCACAGACTGTAGCGCTGCACTATGACATTATTTATTCACAATGCTCTAATTTAACACCAGGGCCATTTCTACAGCAAGGTATAGCAAGGCAGCTGCCTAGGGTAAAAGCAGCAGAAGGGCAGGTGTGCAGGCTTGCTTTATAATGATTA
The DNA here is from genome assembly GCF_040938575.1 of Ambystoma mexicanum. Lineage (NCBI taxonomy): Eukaryota > Metazoa > Chordata > Amphibia > Caudata > Ambystomatidae > Ambystoma > Ambystoma mexicanum. The sequence goes on along the minus strand of NC_090924.1, from coordinate 169,775,005 downwards.
TAGCAGGCATTATCCCCTTGAGGCATAATACCCTACCTACCCTTTTTACCACTAATGATTATTTTTAGTGCCTCCTCTATTTCAGTGTGTAAGTGCCTTTGCCTCCCAATCTGTATTTCCACTGTTAATCAGCACCGTCAGTTTCTGACTTTAACCAAACACCCCTCAATGTGGTCAGTATGGTGCCGACACCACCAGTATTACTGAATTCTTATCTGCCAACATGGCTGACCTTTTAAAGCAGTAATGATGGATAGTGTCTCTGTAACCGGAACCCTTTGTATAATTGCAGTTTGGGCTGTTATACCTGATGTAGCCGATGGACAGCAGGTGTACCAAGTGAGCCACCAGGAATGGTTTGCTATGAGATTTTATAATTTAACAACGTTGAAATAAGTATAGACTAACTTGTGTACTTAGCTGATGCAGGTCTACTGTAGCATATTTATTCTGACAAAACATATATGCAAAGCTTGCTGACCTTTATGTGGCATCAAACAACAGGGCGAAGTGGGATGTTTACAGGTTATTTGAGAATGTCAAAAGTAGGAGCACTTAAATCGGCAGTGGACCCAGTCTGTGCAAACCAATTAATTCAAAATAGACTCTGGCCTGTAATGTGGACACAGGCCTGGAATTGGAGGCGAGAGCCCGCCTCCGCTCTCCACTTGTCTGTTTACCAATGGACGTTACAGTAAGTTGAACTATTGATTTTTCCCAAACAGCTGTCAAAAAAAGCAAAAAGTAAATACGTAGTAATGGATTTAACCTTTTCATGGAATCAAAGTGAGTGTCAATGAACAGAAATCGGGATAGATAATGACGTTTTTATCTTTGGTTAGTGGGCGTGTTTGTTTAATTTCACGGCTATGCTTCTCTTGTTCGTGCCATTATCTAATGGGGTTCTGATGATGGGGTGTCATCTACTGGCTAGCTGCTGATTTGGGACCAAGAGGATCCGGGATCGAATCCCGCCTTTATGACGCATGTGCGATGCGTTGTTAGGTGTCAAGTGAAGGCATGTCATGGATGATACTTTGAGACAGTCCTGACTTTTTTCTTTGCAAGCTGGGAATAGTAGCCCTGTGCTCATAATGGGAAAACAAATCAACATATCCCATCACTGGATGGGAGATGCCAGCACCAAGATGCCAAGGTGTCACATATTGCAAATGGCCCCTTACCAATGATGTCCTTAATTGGTATCGAGCAGCAAACCAACTTTGATGACAAATCTAATAGTTTTGGCAGACACATAGGCATTTGTAAGGGATTAACATCATATGGCCCGGTACCAACACCGTTAGCCAGTTATTGGCATTACACTGGAAGAATATTATTACTAATTAGGAATTGCCACGATATGCTCTGGTTTTCACATCATACGACAGATATTACCATAAAAAGCCCAGGTATTCTCACAATTGCCCACGCACACACCATTCTCATCAGTACACCAAGCATGCAAGTACCAGGTACCATTGGGATGGATTAGACCAGAAGTGGGAACTTTCATTATATCCAGTCGTCAAAGCTGAAGCAAGTTGCATGTTATCTATATAGCATTTCCGAGTAGTTTCAATTATGCCTGGTTTGCAAAGCAGCGTCAGATTCCAACCTGCTGAGCACAACAGTGTAAGATTCTGTTATAACCAGTTTGGACATTGGTATCAGGTTCTTTTTTGACCAGCCAATGCAGTAGGGCTAGCTTTCATTATGCCCAGTTTCCATAGGTGTGTGAGACTGCCTTACGCTCAATTAGGACAGCCGTACCAGGTTCCCTAATTCCCAGTCAGCAGAGTGGGGTTGACGAATACCACCATGCCAAGCCCATCCAGCACAGGAAGGTCACTAAACATTGCTCCCAATGATGACAGTAAACGCAAAACATGGCAAAACTTCAATCAAGCATTTGCAGGTTGGACCTTTAATTCAGTCATCTCAACATATGTCAGTAGAAAGCCTAGGCTGGATGATCATTTCCACATTCAAGCCAAAGTCACCCCTAGTATTGGAAAGCATGGGTGATAGGAAAACTGGATTCAAGTTTAGGAACATCACAGGATAGATGCCAATGCTTTGGTCTGGCTAAAGGCCTTGCAGCAGTGTACAGGGCTGCCTTGGGTTTAATCAGCTACTCTAAGACGCGAGAATAGTGCATTACAGTAAAATGTCAGGACACTTCTGAAAATTGGTAAGGCCAATGTGGAATATTGCTTTAAAGATCATCATTTGGACGGATCTTGCTTGAAGCCTGTTTTCCACGACTTCGCTTCCTTAGTGTGTGTGTGTGTGTGTGAGAGTGAGTGAGTGAGAGAGAGAGAGAGAGAGAGAGAGAGAGAGAGAGAGATCCTTGTATATGACACCTTTCATCTGCAGCGTGCAATTACGTGCTGTGTAAAATAAGTCCTAACCTTGGAGGGCCATAATGTATAGCCCTCCAAATTACTGGAGTGTTTGGATCATGTGTGGCCCACTACTCAGCACTTGATCTCTAATGAAGTGGGAACATTCAGATTTCCCTCCAACAGAAAATCTACAATTAAAAGCGTTGTCAGAGTTTAGCATTCTGCCCTTGCAAGCATAGATGGTATGCCTTTTTTTGTCCTATGGTGGCTTACTGACCAATCTTACCCTCTAGAATGACGAAGCTATAACATTCATACATATCCCACCTTCCTGTTTGGCAGATGTGACTTTATCGTAGACAGGTGCTCAAAATTCTTTCGGGAAATGTCGCCTAAAACAAGGTTCAACTCCTACTTATGCAGAATATCCCTATGCAATGCTTACAAATGTGAGCATGCTTGTCTTGACAGAAGACAAATGCTGATACAGTGTGGAGGGGTGCAACCCCACAAAACAAAAACAAAAAGGTAATTTGATATATCGTCCTGCAACTCCTATGGTCTGATCAAAATATCATTTTTAAATTGCTGTCTGATACTTAAAAAAAAAACACATGTGTGCCCAGCCTACGAAAATGTCTTTTGAGCTGTGTCCCTTCCAGATATTTCTGTGTTGCAGATAAAGGGGCTTCAAATAGACTGGCAACAGATTTGAAGTAGGGGAATCACTTAAGCATTGGAGGTGTGGGATGAAGACCATCAAGAACATTTGTAGCAGCGAATGGGCAGAGGGGGCTCAGCCACTACTAAGACCCTGCTTCTAGCCATCTATCCCATGCAGAGTAAATGCCCGCCACAGGTGGTGCAGAACTCATCCAGCTCGGTGGGGGTACGCTTTTTACAAAGGCGCTTGCTGTAATCTTGAAGAGGAAACCTGTCGCAAGTTTGCACCCCTGTTCTCCGGCTCCATTGTGCACTGTCGTTGGTGGTGGGTTTTATAAAAATGGGCCTGGGCACATGTTTAAAGAAGAACATTACAGACTCTAACCAACCAAGCTGAATTTGAGATAGCCCGCTTCGTAACTCAAACAACCCACGAGAGTGAGAAACAATGATATTGTTGGGAACAGTGCTTTTTTGTGATGCCTTGGAAGGCGATACTGGATTTCAAACAAGAGGCGCTATAGTATAGGGGCAGGACAGTCTATGACATCTGCTTCAGTGCTTATAGGTGACCATGAAAAGGCAAATACCATCAGAAAAGAGAGTGGATCTCCTGGGGAGCATTCATTTGTGACAGTTCACTCCCTACTGTCCCCACCATTGTTCTACTTTAAAATAAAGAATATATTCATTCATTTATATCATTTTTCTCATATTAAAATAAATGAACCCCAAACAGGTAGGTTTCCTATACCCTCCAGCAGACAATTTACTGTCAGACTGTGGAAAACATAACTTGCTTGGCTCACTCAATCCTACTCCTCCATCTTTCCTGTCTGTAATGATGCCATAAAATATTGCCCTGCCTTTGTGATAAAGCCCTGATGTTGTGTCAGTTGCCTGCTACCTGGTACAGGCAGTGCCGCAGATCTCCTCTGACTCTGACATAATAGGCAAGCAGCACCACCTTTGCAACAGAGAATGGCAGCAAGGCTCCTTCCCCACTCAGAGTGTAAGAGATGAACAGAGAAAACATTTGGGAACAGCGCAGGGATTGGAAGAAGGAGGAGGAAGTTGGGGGAAATTGTGAACAAATGGGAAGCAACACTTGGATTGGGATAAGTAGCTAGGAGATGCCTGGCAAATGGTAAGAAACACAGGGATGAGGGGAAAAAGCTAGTCCTTGCTAAGAAAAAATATGGAGAAACACGGGCTGCAGGGGATTGGACAGTGCTGGTTGAGGTCTTTCTGTTTTACTGTGGACAGAGCTGTGAAAACTTTGTCCGTCTCTTTATGGTGGATTGCTGACGCATTCATTGAGCTGATGGAGACTAAGGGCCTGGTTCACAGAAGCGTTTTAGAAGGGCCCAATCCCATTGGAAAATGCTCCATGAATCAGATCCTAAGGGTCTCATTGGATGCCCTTATTTTATATATGTTATTGCTTATAGCCTGAAACTAGCTCAAGAGCAGCAGAGCGCTTTGCAACAGGATTGTGCCAGGATTTAGCTTGGCATTTTATACAGTAACACCGTAGTTAGTGGAGGGAGAGTGGGATTTGTATTCCTCCAGCAGGTATTGTTGAAAGAGCAAAGTTTGTAGTGTTTTGCAGAACTAGAGGATATAAGGGGCATTTCAAACCTCTACCTGGAATGATTTCCAGATGGTCGGTGTCTGTCTGCTTGCAAGTTTTCTCTTTGTGGGCTAGCTTTGACTCCAACCTTTTCATAGTTTTGCTGCGTGAGGTGCAACAGCCTCCAGAGGTGTGGAGTTTAGCCACCAAGTATGTTGGTGTTCCATTCCAGACTGCTTTGTAGGTGATACATGCCGTTTTGATTATGATCCTGGCAGAGAGGAGGAGCCAGTTAAGCATGCACAGTGTTGGAGAGATACTTTCGAATTTACGGGCTCCTTTAATGAGGTGGGCTGCAGCGTGGTGTGCTGCTTTGAGGAGGGGGAGTCAGTTGTACAGCTGAAAGCCCAGAAAGGATGGTATTTCCTCTACTGATGTATGCGAGAATGAGGGCTTGGACCACTGTACTTAATTGATATGGGGAATGAAGCGTTTGATTCTGCGGAGTGTGCGAGTCTGTAGTCATGCAGTTTGTGCCTTTTTAGCAATGTGCCCATGGAAGGAAAGGCTACTGTCAACCAAGAATCACTGGGATTTGGCTGAGTGTGCCCTTTTACAAATATTGATATTGATAATTTATTAATATTGCGCTCGTACAGAGGTGATTCAGAGCGCAACATGGCAAGGGAAGGTAACAAGGGAGAACAAAAAACAACGATCTTACTAGGCCCAGTGACATTGAGAACGCGCAAGTGTATGGGAGAGGGAAAAGGGGGGAAAGTGCATGGAAGAGGGGAGAAATGGAAAGTGCAGAGCAAAGGAATACAGATAAATACTAAATAAATAATAGCAAGCAATCAAACAGTGGTAGTGCAGCCAGCAGGTGGCAAGTGCTGGGTTTGAGGCGACAGGGTGAGTCTGGGAAGTGCAGAGAGAAAACAAGGGGGGACTGTATGGTTACAGATACATGCCCCAGTGCAAGGGTTTACCAGGAGGCAGTGCATGTGGGTGGCAAGGTGAGCGGGTACCTGGGCCCGGAAGTAAGAAGATAGGCCAGGAGCACAGTGCCAAGAGCGAGCAGATCAGCAGGGGAGAGGAGGGGCGAAGGCAGAAGCAAAGAGGAAGGTCTTTAGGTGCTTGTGGAGCTGGAGATGGTTTTCCTCAGGTTTCAGGGTGGCATGGAGGCTGTTCCAGAGGGAGGCCCCAGCCGAAGACAAAGATCTACCCCCAGCTCGCTTCTTTAAGAAACGATTGACCCTGAGAGAGTTAGAGGTAGAGGAGCGAAGAGCTCGAGAGGGAAGGTATTTACGAAGGGACAGCTGAAGGTATTTTGGACCCAGGCCCCAGAAAGCCTTGTGGACAGATTTCAGGGCTGGAGAGATACGAACCCAGGGCTTGAGGCCAAGGACAAGACTTGCAGTCCTGTTCTGGATAAGTCGTAAAGGGAGATTAGAAGCAGGTAGATTTAGAAAGAGGCTGTTGCAGTAATCCAACCTAGAGAGAACCAGGGCTCGAGAGGCAGTGAGATTCTGGGGGGAAGGAGAGGAAAGGCAGAATACCTCTGAGGAGGTGCAGTTGGAAGTTTAACTTTTTAGAGACGTCAGAGAAGTGGGTAGAGAAAGAAAGCGTGGAGTCAAAGATGACCCTGAGGTTCATAGCCTCGTAGGTAGGGGTAGGAGGATGGCCAAGGGAGTGAGACGAAAGGAGGGTGAGGGTGTGCCGAAGAGGAGGATCTCCATCTTGCTAGCATTCAGGCAGAGATCATTGGTGGCACACCAATCATGAATGGCAGATAGGCAATCAGAGATGAGAGAAAGAAAGGAGGTGGCCGAGGGAAGCCTTAAAATGATTTGAGTGTCAACAGAAAAGCACGGAAAGTGGGAGCAGAAAATGGCGATGCGAAGAGCGAGAGTTACCAGGTGTTGGTTAAATACAGACAGTCACTCTCCCTAGGGAAGTACCTTGCATGTCAAGTAAACACATCAATCTCAGAATGTGTTCTTGTCAACATTTGTACACCTTGCCAGTTGTAAGAATCCTGGCAGACCACACTGTACACCATTCACATTAGTGCCTTTAATCTCAATGAAGGGTGGCTGGTTACATTGTGAAGGCCACTGGATTTCGGACATTCTTGGTCATGGTACAAGGTCAAGTCTTTAGGTTAAGCCAGTGGATATCCATATGTCGGAGGAACGGAACCTGCACCTGCTTGATGAGTCCAAGTGACAAATAAGTGTCCATTGACAACAGCCACATTGGGACTTTGGGGAAAAGCTTTGCACTGCTTCTGGGAGAGACAACACAACCATGAGCTTCAAAGGATAACAAATGCCACGAACCGTGCCTGCATCCATTTGGCATTAATTAGATCAATTGGAGGGAAGGCCAAAGAGTGTGTAGTGTCTCGGTTTGTATCCCTAATTGGAGATTGTGGGACACCCCAATGAAAAATCGCAAACACATGCATATTTTAAAGTCTAGGCAAAAAATCAGTGTTGACACTACATTCAAACTTTCCAAGGCTCCTTTATGGGCAAACTCATGGAAGTCAAATCAATAGGACTGCCAGGCATCCCATACCCCAGTACATGCAGGCAAAATGACCACACATGGTGCAGCCATGGCTTAAGGTTAGCCTGCTAGCAGAAAGAAGGATACACTGTTTGGGTGCAATTACGCAAGGCTAATAAGTGATACCTTCATGGTAACTACAACAAAAACAACCAGGTGAAACCACCTAGTGATTTCTGATGCTCTCAGATTGCTAAGCACATGAGCTTTTAGTTCATATCATTTTATCTCAATTTTTCTTTTTCTTATTTCTTTCATAGGGTCATTTTTCACTTATTTTGGGAACCTGTTATATCTTCCATTAATGATTGAATCCTTTGTAAAAAAAAATCACAGGAAGTATATTATTCCAAAAATGCAAAGCCAAAACTGGCTATTTCTTATAGCAGAACAGACTCCTTGGCCTACATATCAAAATAAGCCAATGCATTTCGGTGCTGAACACCATCAACAGGGCTATACATGCTTAATATTTACATTTCATACAAAAATATATCAGGGGCTTGTGTACACCTATATTCTCTGACAGGGTGTAACTTATATTGAACTATTCTTAAATCACAATCATCGGCTGTGTCTGAATTATACAAAAGGCTCCAAGGCTAACATTCCCTTCTGCAACATACAACAATTCTAACTTTGCTGCATTCTTTGAAGATAATCACTTCTTCGTTTCTTTCATTGTCCATATAGCATTCTGTGAATGAACACAAACGTCCCATTGTACCTTAGAGCTTCTAAGTAACTCTAGACAATTTTTAGTGTCATGAAAAGCACCTATACATGTAGCAAGCATTACCTCCACGTCCACTCTTCCTCGTCACAGTACTTACCTCATGAGGCCCATGCCTCCGACACAGGACCTTCTTCGATTTCTTTAAATCCCTATAACTCCTCCCCCACATCCATGTTACTCAGTTTAATTTTTCCTGCCTCCGGCAGGTTGGACTTTTTCTTCCCCGTGCGGGGCACCGGGGAGCACCAATTGCTGGCCCCCTGGGGGGGGGGGGGTTGTGTGGTGGGGCCCTTGGCTCCCTCAGGTGCGGCGCTGCTCCTGGGCCCCCTGTAGGGCTTGGGGTCACAGTTGAGCTGGTTTGCCTCGCTCGGTTCTTTGCTGGGCTCCGGACCGCAGCGTGAGCATTGTGTCCCGGGTCCTGCACGGCCCGGGCGAAGGTAAGGAGAGGTGAGGACTGGGCTTGATGTTTTTCCCCCTCTCCTCCTGTTTTGGCCATCTTGATTCGACAGCCTGTTTCCTCGTGCTCTTTGTACACATATTTATTGGAAATGATGGCAAGCACTTGTCAGTATGGGCTAGCCTTCCCTTTTGTTGTGTGGTCTCTCTGCTTCTTGTCGTGGGGTGACAGTGGCAGAGAGTCTTTGAAAGTGCGGGGGCTCTGTTCTGTCGCAGGCATGTCACATACCACCCGCTCCTCAGACACGCACAGCCCAGGATGCACCAGATCACCAGATATTAGCTGCATTCTCTGGGGGAAGGTAAGGAGAGGGGAGGACTGTGCTTGATATTTTTCCCCTCTCCCGCTGGTATGGCCATCTTGACTCCTTCGACAGGCCGTTTCCTCGTGCTTTGTGTACACATCTTTATTGGAAATGATGGCAAGCACTTGGCAGTATGGGCTGAGCCTTCCCTTTTGTTGTGAGGCATCTCTGCTTCTTCTCGTGGGGTGACTGTGGCAGAGAGTATTTGAAAGTGCAGGGGCTCTGTTCTGTCGCACATCTTGACTCCTTCAACAGGCCGTTTCCTCGTGCTCTGTGTACACATCTTTATTGGAAATGATGGCAAGCACTTGGCAGTATGGGCTAGCCTTCCCTTTTGTTGCGAGACCTCTCTGCTTCTTTTTGTGGGGAGAGTTTTTGGAAGTGCGGGGGCTCTGCACTATCACAGGCATGTCACATACCACCCGCTCGTCAGACACACACACAGCCCAGGATGCACCGGATGTTGGCTGCATTCTTTGCGTGCAGCCTGTGAAAACGGCACAAATTTGGACATGTCTGCAAGCGGCCGGAAGGGTACCGGCCTGGCATAGCCTACACTTCGGGTTCGAGTCTCAGCGGTGCTGACTCGGCCCTTCATCCTTCCTAGACCGACGCATTGGAATCATTTAGAGCATGGGGCTACCAGCTACTGGATACAGGGCTCAAGCCACCTCTCAGTCATGTGGTGAGTTAGTGGTGTGTTTTGGGTCTGTGCTAGCTATGGACGCAGACTCCTTGTCCTGTCCTCTTCCTCTGAACTGCGCGAGGGAAGGTCAAAGGAGATGGTTTTCTTTTCCCTTGTCCGGCATGGAATCATAGAAAATGCATCATGGAAGTAACGGCCATGCAGGGGGTTCCCAGTGTCTCTTCTTTTAGGGCTTAGGTCGTCCGGTGCCGACATGTTGCTTTCACGCCTCCTCTCAGACTTGTGGGAAGTGATAGGGCACATGGTGACACATGTCTGTGCTTAGAGGGGTTCTCAGAGCCCCTGGTGCTGGTGGAGGGCGATGTCACTTCAGTCGGTTTTTCCAGTATTGGCATACCCCAGGTAGGGGGTTGCCTTTGATGTCTGCTATCCGGGATTGATTGCTTGCCCCGCTTTGTGATAGTACTCTGCCCTTTTGACGCCAGCCTGGTGGCTCCTCTGTCGGCTGAGGGGGGCCATGGTCTGCTGGACTTCTGGGCTGTCCTTTAACTTCCTTTTGAGAGGTCGGATCTTTTGTGGGCTGACAAGCATGCTGTTATATTGTGGCGCAGGCCAGCTTCAACGTCCTGTGATTTTCCTCTGGTGCAAGTGCAGTGGCTGGCGGTTTCCCCTGGCTCCTCGTCTCTATCTTCTCGGAGGTGAATGGGACCGGTGGGGTTCAGATTCCTGGGTAATGGGCTCCTTCCGGAGGGGGGTAACAGTTGCCATTCCTGTTTCCTCCTATCCAGGTTTGCATGGTTGGGACTTTGGTACCCAGCTCACGGTCCAAGTAGTTGGCCATGGGATACATTCTCTCCGAATGGTTGTTGTGGGTTACTGTCTTGCCCGTTCCTCTCCCTGTTCAGGGTCAAGTTTTCTACTTGCCGGTGTTCCTGGTCCCTATGCCTTCTAGGATGTGTCACCTGCTTATGGGTCTCAAGGCCCTGCACTGCTTGTCCGGACGGAACGCTTCAACTTGGGGGCTTTGCGGAACGTACTCTGGATGTTGTGCAGGGGGGCGCTTGCTGGCTGTTCTGGGCTGGGTTCTCAGAAGGCAGTATGTCTCGGCTTGCGTGTTGCTGAAGTTATGGGGCACCTGGCGTCTGGCGTGTTTTCCAGTTCCTTGAGCCTGTCTTCAGTTACGTCCCCTGGTGTCTTATACTCTCTCCCACTGGCTCCCGACGTCTCGGCTTTCGTAGTTTTGTTTTCAGTGGCCCCAGCGCTGCGAGTCTCCCTGCTATGGTGGCGGGGGTTTCAGGTCTACAGGCTGAGGTGTGCATGGTCCTTCCTCCTGTGGCCTCTCTTACTACCGACACCAGCAGAATGGGTTTCGGGGGGTCTACATTGGGGGTCCTCTCAGCTCAAGGGTTGTGAGATCTGGGGAGCCACGGCAATCATCCTATTGGCAAGAGTTGTGCCATTGTTCAAGCTCTGGTGTACTTTGAGGAGTTGCTGGACGGTCGGCATATGTCAACTGCAAAAGGGGTTCCGGCCGCTCCTTGAATGCTCTGGCAGCGCCGATAGGCACCTGGGAGGAATCTCATCTGGTGTCTCTGTCGGCTTCACGTATCAGACAATGTTCAAGCGGATATTCTCAGATGCCGGTTTCACTCCTCTGCGGAACTGGTCCTGTTGGCCCAGGTCTTTGCGGTGACCTGTGTCAGATTAGGGTCCCCAGTTCTTGACCTGTTTGTATCCCTGGCCTCAGCAGAAATTCCCCTCTTCTGCTCTCGGTTTCAGGCCGAGGGGATTGGGGGATGGACGCCCTCTCTGTGCAGTGGCCTTGGGGTTTTCCTTTATGCCTTTCCGCCTATTGCCCTTCTGCCCTGGGTGGTTTGGTGCATCAGAGTGTCCAGGGTGACTGTGTTGTTGTTAGCTCTGTTCTGTTCCCGCTGGAGTTGGCTCCCTTCTCTGTTGGAGCTTCATTCCTAGGAACCTTGGCTGGTTCCGAGGTGGCCGTGTCCCCTTCAAGGGGATATGCGTTTGGAAGTCCACCCGATGCAATGGGCAGTGTAGCTGTTGCTCAGTCTAGGTTGATATCTCAGATCCTGTAGTTGAGTCTATAATGGATGCTCTTAGACCCTCCACTCTGGTGGTGTTCGGCAGACATTGGTGCCATTGGTGCCATTTCCAAGACTGGTATGGGCAGTCTGGGCTCCCTCCCCTACGTTCTGGCCTCTCTGCTATCCTTCGGTTTCATCCAGGAGGGGTTTTGACAGGGGCCTGGCAGTTTTTTCCAGGCTTCGCTCTCCGTGGGCCTCCATGAAATTCCTTTTGGGGGACTCTGATGGTCACTTGGATGGGGAGGTGTTGGTGGGGAAGTTGCTCCATGGTTTTTCTTCTTCCCGTCCTTGTGCTGATAAAGGGCTTCCCCCTTGGGATCTCCCTCTTGTATTACGGTTCCTTCAAGGGCCTCCTTTTGAGCCCATTTCCGAGATTGATATCAAACATCTTACACTGAAATCTGCTTTTCTTATTGCCCTCGCTTCTGCCCGTAGGCTTGGGGAGATTGGGGCTCTCTTATGTCACCCTCTTTTCCTGAGGGTGCTACCAGACTCGGTGGTGCTGAGGTGTGGTCTGAAGTTCCTCCCTTAAGTTGTATCTCGGTTTTCACACCTCTCAGGACCTGGTTCTCCCCGATTTCTTTCATGATCCGAGAATGCCTGAGGAGGTGGCTAGGCTTAACATTATGTCCGGCGGGACGTGTTGGAGTATTTGGCTAGGTTTGCTTTTTTCCACCATTCTGATAGTCTTCTGATTGCTTGTGGTCCGGCTGGGGCTGGGCATAATGCATCTGTGGTTTCCATTTTCCGGTGGTTCTGGGTTGTGATCTCCAGGGCCTATGTGGCTTCTGGCCTGCCTGTGCCTGCGCACGATCAGGGGTGGTCCGCCAGGGTTTTGGCGGCTTCCTGGGTCGATGCAAGGAGGGTTTTCTCTGCAAGAGATTTATATGGCTGCCGCCTTGGCTGGTCTAGGCATTTTCATCAACCGCTATGGGTTGAGTTTCTCCCACTCAGGGGTTGGTTCCTTTGTGGTTGGAGTTTTGTCTGTGGGGATGTGAATTAAGAGTTATTGTGGGTGTGTTTTGCTGCACTGTTTTTGGCTCTGTGGTTCATTGGGACCTTTTCCCCGTTGCTGCTTTGGTATACCTCATGAGGTAAGTACTGGGACGAGGAAGAGTGGACGTGGAGGTAATGCTCTGATTACTTACAGGTAATCTTCATTACTCCTAGTCCTACTCTTCCTCGTCACAGTACTGACAACCCTCCTCACCCTCTCTGCGGGGAATGTCTCATGCTCTGGCATGGTAAAATGAGTGACGTGGATGTGGGGGAGGAATTATAGGGATTTAAAGAAATAGAAGAAGGTCCGGTGTCGGAGGCAGGGGCCTCATGAGGTAAGTACTGCAACGAAGAAGAGTAGGACTAGGAGTAATGATAAGTAATCAGAGCATGACATCACTAAGGGACACGCTCTTTTTATTAGTGTTCCCACTTACTCTTTCCATAACCAACCGGGTGTTACAGCATGTATCTGCCCTCAATTTATGTGCGCTATATAAATGCTCAAATAAATAAATAAATAGACTCCTTTATATCTTGCTCGTTTTGCCCACTTTAATGTGTCATAGCGCAACTCCAACTTTTAAACAAACACACCTTTTCTGTGGTATACACCTTCACTTTCAGGATGTTTCCTTCTTTCTGATATCTATCCATATCTATCCTCCAAACCGTTAGTGCACTGCATGCTCTTAAATGTGAGTCGGGGGCTTTGTGCGGCATACACTCACTTAATGCTTGTTCCAGCTTTCATAGGGCAAAGACTTGTTTCTCCACTTTTGTAAATCATCAACTACTTCCGACCCTTCTGCTGCAACGTGTCAAACAATTGTGTAAACAGACTTAGTACACTTCACAAATAATAGTAATTTCTTACACTATAATTATGTCTGAGCATAGACTTAATCCAACACTCACCTGTCTACAGCTATTACTTGCGAAACTCGCATGTGCTGTATTTCATTCTTCTTCGCAATCTGCAGTTGGCCGTGCTTTCCTGCACCAGAGCTTCATGGGACCGAGCCACCCGCGGTGAAGTTAAACACACACAGCATGCTTTCTCACAATAGTTTCATTCATAAACCTGCTCATTTCACCCGCGTGCGCTTTGCTCATGGTTATGCCCATCATCCTTACCTGGCTTTCGCTGCAGCTCTTGCAACGTTGCTGCCCCTATACCTATGAGCTCGCCTTCGTTCCCTATTCGATTTTAAATTCTATGTCAAGACCGGAGGCTCGGATTTTGCTTTCCCCAAACTTTACTGTTCAGCAGCAAAGACACAAAAAATATGAAAATAAAAATACAAAACTATTAAAAACTACAATAACCATGAAGTTTTTGAGTTTTGTAGTCCATCTCCATTGGTCTTCAAACTGACCATGTGATTTAAGTAACCAATCAAAGCCAAGTCCTCAAAATAAAACCTCTTGTCCACTTTCTATTCCTCGTCTTTCTTTGATCCTGCGAAGGTGTGTTCAGTACTTCTTCGAAAAACTCCATCTGCATCCGAACTCAGATCCCGGATTGCCTGTTCTCTGTCGTCAATCCTACAAAAAAACATACATTTAGAAAAGGTGACTATAGACCGAAGACCGGGTGGGACAATCGTATAGATAACTACATATAAACTATATCTTCAATAACACTATTACAAATGTTTTCCGATAAGCAGTATGTATAACACAATAAAAACATGATAAAAATATCAACTTTACATTCATACGATTGATAGGGTGGGATAATCCTTCGCCTCCGTGTCTTTAATAGAATTATGACTTTCAGTAACAAATGTGTTGAAAATCTGAATTCTATGTCAAGACCGGAGGCTCGGATAATGCTTGTTCAAAGCTTACTTATCACCAACGCTGTCGCACTTTCCATGGGTTTAAAATAGAAAGTTTTAAAAGTCGATTCATTAGACCAATCTGCCGCCCTTACAATATCCTCTACTCTGGCTCCTATATTATACGCTTTAGTAGCCATCGCTCCTCTAGCGGAGTGGGCGCCATATCTCTCAACATCTATACCCGCTTGCACCATCACCCATCTAAGCCATCTAGCAATGGTGGCTGGTGTAACCGCTTTATAAGGCCTACAAATCGCTATCAACAATTGTGACACTCCCGGGGGCCTAACCTCCCTCGTCATCTCTTCATAAGCCTCTATGCATCTGACTGGACACAATTTAGGTTGAGTTGGGAAAGACTCATAGGAAATAGATCTCAAACCTGTTTTGGTCCTCTTTGTTATAAGGAAAGTCACTCCGTTCGGAGATATACTCTTCCTGTTAACCTCCAGAGCTCTAACATCAGAGGCTCTTTTGAATGCCAAAAGACATAAAAGCATAGATAATTTGCTTGAAATCGCTTTCCGTGACAACTCTTGATTATCCGACCACGATAAAAATAGTTTCAAGACTTTATCTACATCCCACAACTGACTATACTTAACACTGGGGGGGTCTTAACATCCTTACTCCCCTTAACAATCTACAGATTAAAGGATGTTCACCAATCGCTAGGCCCTCTACTCTAGGGTGCCCCGCAGATATCGCAGACCTGGCTGTATTGATAGTCCTGTAAGCCTTGCCCTGCGCTGCCATTTGAGCTAAAAAATTGACCACATGAACCACATCTGCTCTATCGGGATGGAGATTGATTAAAAGGGAAATCATTAAGCTATGGCCCATACTTAATGTAGGGCAGGTCAATCTGCCATTACCCCGATTTGCCATGAAAAAAAGAAAAAATCTGAGGGATACCCTAATACACTCATACAAACCAGCCCAGGAGGCAACAGGTCAAACCACCCTGTGGAACAACACCTCCCACAAGGACATACACCATGTGGCCAGTGCAATGTATGTAGTCTCACAAAACGCACCAAAACATTGGATCTCGGTCTAAAGACACCATGGAAACAACTTACCTTCACGAATTGCAATACATCAAATGTAATTTACATGATACGGTGTCCCTGTGACAAAAAATATATTGGCATGACTACAGGGCCAATTAAAACCGTATCCAGGAACACCTATCATGTATCAGAACCCATCGGGAGAATGCCCCCATGGTGGACCACTTTCAGAGGCTCAAACACCTGGCCTTGGAAATCGAGTGGACCATTGTAGAAAAAGTGAAATGTCCTAGGAGAGGGGGGGATATGAGCCTCCTTTTATTGAAACGGGAACAAAAATGGGTTTTTCGTTTGACAACTGACAAAGTGGGTCTTAATGAAAATATACCTTGGCATTCTTTGGCCATGATGTCTTGAGCCATTTGTGGAAATACCTGTGAGTAATGACTTAGACAAAAGTTATCCTGAAGGTGTTCTGGATACATTTTAACACTCACAGGAATTTAGATGATGTGTCCCCTGCCAGTGTACATTTATTCCAGTGAGCCCTAATGTACTTCAGAACTACCCCCTTCTTCTCTAAAAGATGGGCCCCCCCCGGGTGGCCTGCTGCTGCGTGCAGCTTGAGTGCATGAACTCGTTGGGCATTGCTGCTCAGGATTGGGGTCCAATATGTGGTGCCAGATATTGTTCGAGCGCGCCCCTCTTTGTGTTTATAATTCAAGTGGAGTAGGTACGCACATCAGAGGGGGCGTTCCCGGCCCGTGTGAGGTGCCTGACTGGGCCCGAACACTTCCGCCTGACTTTGGCGAGTGTCAAGTTGCACGCGCATCACAGGGGACGTCCTTGACCTCAAGTTGGTCCAATGCAGAGGCCGACCAATGAACACGTGACGCGCTGACGCGTGTCACGTGATACATCAATGAAAATAAGTCGGCAGATACAGAAGCAGGCGTTGTGCACGTGACGCGTGTACGTCACGTGTCACACCATTGAACATGAGCCGGCCAATACGGAGGCAGGCGAAGGTGCACGTGATGCGCGAACGCACGTCACGTGACACGCTTAGGAAATGATGCTGCCCTCCTTTCCCATACTTAATATACGGAGATTACATCGAAAGGAGATAGACGCGCTTATGCTGAGCGCCTTGCCTTGATCAAGAAGGTGCCCGTGTGATGCACATTTGAAGTGAGTACATGTGAAGACTTTTTATTGAAGGGATGTCCGAATGCTTTACTTGATTTTAGGATATCTTAGTTGTTGTATCTACCTTCTCCCCTTGGCTGCAGATTTGTTCAAAACAAAGGATGTGTGCAATGTTCTGTTTGGGACCTTGTGATTCTCTGTCCCATAAAACATCCCTGCACCCAAATAACTGGCCAAATGATCTAGACTGGGGTTGTTTGAAACTGACATCTTGCACAAAAAAACAGCATTTTTGAACGTTATTATAAACCTGTAATTATTTACAGATGCATTACATGTGAACTGGACAGCACAGTTGTGCTCTAATTTGTGGCACACCATTCTTTAGAAAAAAGGGAGTGGACATCAAGGGTGAGTTGTGATCTCGCCATTTTCCAACACAATTTTAAGAGCATTGTAAGAGCACCCCATACCAATGTTAAAATTACCACATATGGTGTGTTGAATTTTTGGATAACATTGTGGTTAACTAATACAGGTGGCATTTTTTGACACTAAGGAGATGAGATTCTGATATCGAGATTGGGACATGAGGTGGTGTCTTGAGATAGCCATGGGCTGTGATTGTTTTGGATGGCACACTAGTGTTGCGCCATCCTAAATCCAATATGGGGAATTTAGCAGCTACCTAGTAACTGTGGTTCATCATTTTTTTGATCCCACAGGTTCCTTCCCAGACTGTTCCAGATCAATGACACCTACGGCAGTGTGGTAATGTACTATGCCATCTACCGTTTTTAACCTTTTCCTCATAAAATTGTTTGTTGAACAATTAAATACACCAGCTGTTGAGGAGCTTAGACTGTCCTGATGAATGTGGCGTTACTAAATTCAGGCCACTGAAACCGGTTGACGGTGTTTGTTACATCTAAAAGGGCTCCAATCTGCCCCCATTTTAGTTTGAGCAAACCTTTTTACATTGTCCCACTTTCCATGAGTAAATAGTTGATTCCACATGGGAAGTGGTGATTGTATTGTCTTTGTGTTTTTGGGAATGGAAATTTATCCTATTTCCCTAAATTGTGTCAGTTTTAAAATTGAGTACCCCAGGAGCAGTCTGACAATCAATGGGCCATTAAAAAACTGTTTACCCCATTAGATGACACATGGTTGGTTTCGAAGAGATAAATTGATTCTCTTCGCTTTCCTGAGCTTACTCTCTTTTCCTTTCCCTTGTTTTTACTGGTACTCGCAAGGTTGAACGTATTACATATCATAGAAGTGGTAATTTTATTCTTATTCTATCACTATTAGACAGGCGTTGTAACACCGCAACCTAGCTAACAGTGCACTTTAGGCAGGGATAGCATTCCTATTTCGCTCTATCCTTCTGTCCTCAGCCACAACCTTGTTCTATTCCTTCTCTTTATGAATAGATTTGAGTCCACCCCACAGTAAAAAACCTTTTCCGGGTTTGGTTTTACGAACTGGACCTAGTCTTGGGTTTTTAGATAGCTGCTAGTAGCTTCTACACAGTTGTGTGTTGCATTACCTGGTTATGCCAAGTGAGTGGAAAGACGTGGTTTGATGAAGACAAGTAATGGGCAACGGTACTCAGGATGTTATTGTTTTCCAGACCTAGTAAACACTTGCGACAAAAGGAACACATCCGCCACTTAACTCTACAAGCTAATGAGTTCAAGCTTAACTCGAAATGCAGGATTGGCATGGGTGAGCAATTCGGCAGGTGTAATACCCTTTTCCAAAAGCAGGCCTCTAGTTTGTTCCATATTTTATCATTGAGATAAAGTTTCGATTCACCACCATAGGTCAATCTGGGGATTACCTTTTGCTCATAGAAAAGAAGAAGATGTTTCAAGGTGAATTTCCCATATTTATAGAATACAATTCTGGCTTGTGAAGTCAGATTTAAAAGTTTAGACTGAAGGTTGGTCAAATAGAGATTGTCAGTGGCTGTATTCTGTATCATGAGCCCCAAATATTTATATTCTGAGACTGATTTCAGAGGTTCTTTTCTGATGGACAAAATGCAATGATTGAGTTTGTTTTTACCAAAATCTGCAATTTATCCAGGTTCACAATGAGAAAGTTATCTTCAACATAGGTGGACAGAGCAGATAACAGATTTTGAAGTCCCCTAGGGGTCTGTGATATTAAGACCAGATCATCAGCCTACAGTAACCAAGCTATACGCTGACCCCCCAGCTCTGGAGCATGAGAAACAACTTGGAGAAATGATTTGCTCATGTCCAAAATAAATAAATTAAACAAAATAGAGGCCAAAATACAACCTTGTTTAAGGCCCAAATGAGTACTGAAGGATGAAGACAAAAGACTCTCTAAAGATAATCTCACACGCATGGTAGTCTCTGTGTGCAACTGAATTATCAAAGCTAATAGTGATACCAGACAACCTAGAAGTTTTAATTTTTGAAACAATAGTTCACGGTTTATTAAATCAAATGCCGTCCGGAAATCGATGAATGCAAAATACAAAGATTGTTTCCGGAATGCATACTGAGCTTTTAGCATATTAATAGTTATGATATTAGGTAGGGTACCAAGCCCACTGACAAAAACAGATTGGAAAGGATCTCTCTTCAGGTGATTCTTGGACCAGTTGTTCAGATTTCTTAGAATTAGACAGCAGAAGATCTTCCCAGGCACATTTAACAAGGATATTGGTCTATAACTGGCTGGGTTGGACCGGTCTCCTTTCTTATAAATTGTAATAGTAATGGACTGTTTCCAAGACAGCAGTATTTTTTGTGATGAAAGTATGTCATTAACATAAGTTATATTATATCAGCCAATATAGCCGGGAATTGTTTCAATTGCATATTTGACAAACCATCTGGCCCGGGTGCCCTAGAACGACTAGCTTTATTGATGAAGTGTAAAATATCATCCTTATCAAACCTTAGATGGAAAATAGGATGGGGCAGAGGCTTATGAATTCTTGAATTCTCAGGGGGTGCAGCATAGAGATTAGAATAATACTGTACCCAGTTCTCTTCATTCACATCATTTGTCTGGATTGCAACTTGATGTCCTGCAGTCGCTTGATTGATGATTTTCCATGATTCCGCAGAGTTTTTGCTAGCCAATAGTTTTAGCATATGACTACCATCATTTTGATATAATTTAGCCTGCATACCTCTTACCCAATTTCTGTATCTGGTTTTAATGTGAGTCAGGGCCGTCACTCATTTGTCACAAGGGAGCTTGTAGGCCTCCCTCCTTTCAGCTCGAACCAATGATTTCTTGATTTTGATTTCATGATCAAATATGTGAAAATCAGGTGTTTGTTTTTGTTCATGAGCTATAGTAGCTGGCTGGAACAACTGCATTAGTTTGTGATAGAATACTGCAGAACCTTGTTTTCGAGTAATTTGAGACTTAAGCTGAGCATCGGATGCTAACACTGTGTATCTTTTTGATTGCAGTTGCAGTTGTGGAGGCAGTTACTTTGCTTTTTATTCAATTGTTGATGTATGATCTGCTTTGATGTTTCGGTTGGGGCGCACTCCAGAGAACCCGGACCTGCCGAAATTATGAATCCAAGGTCAACGAGCTGGATCTTGACTGCCCAGATAGTGTTGACTAGAACCCTTGAATTTATCCATAAATTCACTGAAGACCATTTTAAACGATCAGTAAATTCCACTTGCTCGATATCGATAGTACGAATGTCGTCGAGTTCAGGAATTTCACTGAATATAGCTAGAACAGAGGCTCAATTTAAATGATACTTTGGTGCCGGGGAAGGTCGACATCTGATAGATAACGAGTGAACTGCAGGCCGTTTGGTGCAGGGGATTACGTTTTTTTGCTTTGGCAAATTACGAGAGTCAAGCAGATTTGTATTCTCCATGGATTTAGACCTGGGCTCACTGCCATTTGTAGCGGTGTGAGCATCAAGAATTTTCAATAATGTGGATTTAATCAGATCTTCTATATTATGGGAGGGAGAAATCTTAGGTTGCGGCTAAGTACTCTTGTTTCGATATTGCGTCTGTATCGTGTGTAGAAATGATTGAGAACCAGCATGATTGAGGACAAGCTATTTGTACTTTCTGTTCCAACAAGAGGTCAGACTCTCCTATACTTACAATTGCATTGACACAGAAAGATTTTGTAGTGGGTACTGTGGGCTCGCATGTTGCCAAGCTCAGCTTCTTAGGTGCTGGTTTGGAGGCCATGTATTCGTCCACTGCCTGTCTTATTTCTCTACGTCGAGCAGACAGACTCTGATCTTCAAGAGATGACTTGGGATGGGAACATTGTGCTTCATCTAAGTGTTTCAAACTGGTTACATTAGCTGCTGCTGCGGCTGCACTTACCAAGGCATTCAGAGGGCTATACGAATGGACAGAGTTGCTCTTTTCTATTGAAACATTGTCCTTCTTCGCTTGAAATTGCAGCAGGTATTTTTTTTCTATGGCCTTAGAGGCAGTTTTGGTATTTGTTGGTGGTAGTGAAAGATTTTTAACAAATGATTTGATTTGGGATGTTCGCTTTGCCACAGACCTTACATTTTTTGATTTCTTAGATGAGTCTCCCTTTGTATTCCCTGTTTTTACGGGCACATGAATTACATTTGTGCTCGTACCATCAAAAAGTGCATAATTTGTTTTTTTTTTAGGATCAACCACAGGATCATTTGCAATATCAGCAAAATCGATTATGGGATTCAATATATGTGGAATATTGTGAAAGTCTGCATAGGCACACCTGTCTGCATGTAGGTTTGGGAGCTTACTGACGTTTTCATGATGGGCAGGATGTTTGGACCGCCTAGAGACCCAAGTTTGTTTGTAATAGCAAGATGCCAGACAGAATCTGATTCAGTTGATGAGAGTGGACATCAGCCGTAGTGGCTAATGCTTCAAACAATTCAGCTAGAGAAAGAATAGCTGTATTCATTGAGTTTTAAAGCAATTTCGGTTAAGCCATTTTGCTTTTCTACCGATTCAACTGTGGAGAAGTGATTGACCACAGTTTTCCGTGGGGTAGGAGCAATGAATGATAATTTCTCCACTGAATTTGTGTCACTAATATTTGTAAATAAAATCAGTGATTTAGATACATTTTCAGATAAAGTATGAGCAGAGAAACATGATGCATTTGTGTCGAGATCAATTACAGCCATGTCACCAGAAATAATTGTTTTGGGTGAGTTAAGATTATAGATGTCATAATCAGACGCAACAGACAAAACAGGGACTTTGACAGACATAGCAACAGAACCAGTTAACACATTTTTCAGCAAAATGCTGTCCGTTAAAGATACGTTTTCTTTTGCAAAGGTTACCGTAGGGACTACCGCTGCCACAAGTTTGGATTGCACATCGGGTGTTTTTGCATCCAAAGTGTCATGTATGCCACAACGTCCATGTGGAGAACCATTTTGAGGGCAAATGCATGAGGCGGCTGGGTTTTTCCGAGAGTCGAGTTGCCACAACCGAGAGGTTTGCACGGTCCAGATCTTTAGGGTCCAGCTGACATGCATCACGACAGAAGGGTTGTATATCTATTCCCAGTAAGATTTCGGCTTTTGATCTTAATTTGGGTTTTGTTACACCCGTACGAGGTGTTCAACTTAATCAGGATCTTTTTATTTGGCATTGTGGCGAGTTGAATAAGGAGCCATCACTGTTAGTACAGTGAATTGCTGTCACTACGGGCATGCCCGATTTCAGAGTGATAATGCCTCGTTTCATTGCTGGTGTAAAGTAACTTTAATCACAACACACAAGACCCTGGTAAGAGGGATAGACCTAGAAAGAACCGCAGCCTAACCACTAACCGCGACAAGTGCGGCAAAGCGGCTAAGCAGGACTTTCTGGGGCTTCCAAGGGTGCGCACGCGTGCTGCACGCGCAACCACAATTTTATAGCTACGCATCCAAAATTGCGTGAGCAGAGCCTAAACAAGTGAGGAAAAGAGATTTAGAGTCTATACAACTCAGTATAAGAGTCATTAAAATCCTTCTGCAGTAAGCCTTCACCTTGTGGCTGTTGAAGTTCTTGCATCCAGTAACAAAGCAGGAAACAGCAACGACAGATCCACAAATCCACAGCGGGTTGAAGAGCGACTCCGGGCTGAGCAGGACTTTCCGGGGCTTCCACGGGTGCGCGCAGAAAGTGGTGACATCACAGGAAGTGGTGGAACATGACCTTTCACCCCTTAACGAAACAAAGAGCCACATGTTGCTGGCTACAGCCTAGGAGCCTCAATGAAAAAAAAAGACATTTCTTTTTTTTTAGGAGTAGCAAGGGAAACCGCAGGGGTCGCAGTTGCGACCCCTGATGACCCCTAAATGATGTCACTGGCCAGGATTCGTATTCACAAGGTCCTGAAGGTGGGTGCCTTAAAAGTCATTAAAGCTAAAATGGACACTGAGCTCTGTAAGCCATTAAGGCAGTGCAAGCAATCTTCCGTCGACTGGGTGTCCCTGAGCTATCAGGCTATGGGAGAAGCCCCGACAATCCCAGTAAACCTGGTAGAGGAAGGGGGCAGAAGCCTGATGGCGGAGTCCATCAATCGCCAAGGGGCTGCTGGGGCCCACGCGGCCCCTGCAGTCTCTCTAAACCTGTCACGACCCTCGCCCAAAACCCCCTCTGGCAAACCCATTCGCCAGGTGGAGTCAGGAATCTGGCCTCTAGAGCCTTGCATCCTCTTCAAAAGCCCTCATGGGGCCAGTCCTGGCGCCTATGGCGCCAGGCTCATACACCATGAAAAACAATACTTTATTGTATTGTCAGCCCACATGGAGGCATCCACATAGCTTGGTTCATAAGAACCAAGCTATGCGGTCTAGTGTTTTGGGTGTGGTAGCCTAGGGACTACTTTACCTGGACTATTTTAAACCACACCCAAGCAAGACAACACGCTTGCAACGTGACGCTCGCTGTGTCCAGCTATTCCCTCGAACCTCGGAGAAGCAGAACCTGCAAGGAGACAAAAGGAACATCATTAGCAGCAGCATCTTACCTGCAGTCTTCATCTTTAAACACTTGCAGCTACTGAGAACAGCTTCCTCGAATATGCACGCCTCCCGGACAGAATGACCTGAAAGAGGAAGATAGAGGCAACATTAAAGAAAGTAGTAGAGACATTTACAAATTACGAATTGCTCAAAAGGCTTACCTGGCTGGTCGCCTCTCAGCTGGCACCACTCCGGACATTCCACTCGCGCTGAAGAACACCGCGACCTACAAGGAAGGAAAACACAGGTTAGCAAAGGAAAGACTTCGCAGCCCTGCGCATAGCGCTTACTTACCGCATCATAGCGCTCTTAATGCGCCATCATTTACCAGCCGGGCTCAACCAAGCCAGTTCGCTGCGTTGAAGCTCTGCATGCCTAAGGGAGAAAAAAGAGACATTTTAAACAAACAAAGGCATGCAGGATAGCAACAAAACTAAAGAACAGCAATAAGACCTACCTGAAAAATATCAAACTGGCCGGCGTCAGTGAAGTAACTGGACCGCACTCGCCCAAAAAAGACAACACACCCCTGCAAAGAAGGCAGGATGGAGAGCACGCCTAATTCTACCACAAGGTGAGGAGAGGGCACCAGAGGGACTGAAATCATACTGGGGTGGAGGGAGGATCCTTACCCCAGTCGGTCAGTCTTGAACACAGTCCTCCTGTATTTTCAGGCAGAACCCCCCCCGCAGACCACATCAGGGCAAAGCTGAGAAGCATACCAGCGAATAACCCGGCTGGGTTGCGTCCCTGTGGATACCAGGAGCCGACCATAACAAATCCACCTGGGTTCCATGGAGACATCAGAAATTGACCAATTGGCCCAATTACTAGGAGAGCTTCGTGCTGAGGTTCATTCTGCCCGACAAGAGAGTAATGCCCTCCGGAGAGACCTAATAGTGACCAAAGAACACACTGAAGAGATTAGCAGGCAACACTTGCAATCACAGGCAGGACAGACGCCTCTACCTGGAAGCAATCCAATGATGCAAAACCCTGCCATACCACCCACTCCGGTACAGATCACGTTACCTGGAACAGTGCCCCTGGCACCACCAGAAAGGTTGTCAGGCGACCCACGGAAGTATGCAGCATTCATCAATCAGTGCCGGATTCATTTTCTTTGTAGGCCTGGAGCATTTCCAAACGACCAAGCTCGGGTAGCTTTTGTCTTATCATACCTGAGTGGTAGTGCAGCAGATTGGTCGGTGCTGTTGGTAACCCATGACGATCCTCTATTACATGACTTTGGGGGGTTCCAGAGAGAAATGGAAAAACTTTTTGCTTGCCATACCCAGGAACAAGCAGTAGACAAAAACTCTTGTCCCTCCGACAGGGGAATCAGGACTTGTTAACGTTCATTGCTACCTTCCACAGACTGGTTGCCGAAGCTAGGTGGCCAGAAAACAAAAGAACCACGTTATTCCATCGAGGCTTACGAGGTGAATTAAAGGACGTCTTAGCCCAGGTGGTTGATCCACCCAGAGACTGTGCAGAATTCATAAATCTGATCGTGCAGCTAGACCACCGGTTGCAGGACCGAAAGGCAGACCGGTCTAAAACGGACCCTCGGACCGTGTATGTTCGACCAAGGGAAAAACACCCCCCGTGTACCTGAAAATTCTGTACAACTCATGCAGATGGGAGGGATATGGCCTCCATTAACAAATCAAGAGCGGGACAAAAGAAGACAACAACAGCTTTGTTTGTATTGTGGGAAATGAGGACATTTCCTGAAGGACTGTACAGTAAAACCCCCAAGAAGAACGGTCGGGGCCACAGAGAAGGATGAAGCTAAGGAATCGGAAAACTACCAAGCTCGACAAACGTAGAGGGCAGTTTGTCGAGTGAGAAGAAAGAGTTGCTGACCTCGCACTTTGCAATACCAGTGATCTTAATTAACCACCAACAGTCGTCAAGAATGCATGCCGTTGAAGCATACATCGATAGCGGAGCAGTTGGAAATTATATTGATCAAGAACTGGCAGCAGAGATGGGGCTTCCTTTGTGTTCTAAGCCAACTATGGACAAGGTAACCACTGTGGATGGTACAGAAATCGCTTCCGGACCAGTAACCCAGTGCATATCCAGGGTAACCTTGCTGTGCCAGGACGGACACCGGGAGTCTATTTCATTCAATCTCATTAAGTCACCTCAGTTCAGGCTAGTACTAGGGATGCCATGGTTGGTTGCTCACAACCCTTTGATAGACTGGCGGGCACGAAAATTAAACTTCCCCGGTGACTGCTCCCCTGCCTGCTATTACCAAGAGGAGAAACCCGACATCTGCATCCCCATGACTCCCCGAGCGACAGTATCAATCCTGGGAGCAACTAATACCTTGCCAAGTGAATACCATGATTTCCAGGATGTTTTCCGAAAGGACCAAGCCAATACATTGCCGCCGCACAGGCCCTATGACTGTCAGATCGACCTTGTTCCTGGTGCATAAATCCCTTGCAGCAGGATCTACGCTCTCACAGAACCAGAAAACCTTCATTTGAAATCAAATTTAGACCAGGACCTTGCAAATGGATTTATCCATCCTTCGAAGTCCCCAGCAGCCAGTCCTTTGTTCTACGTACCGAAAAAGGAAGGAGACTTGAGAACCTGTATTGACTACCGTGCATTGAACCAGATCACAGTGAAGAACCGCTACCCCTTGCCACTTATCCCTGAGATGCTAGACCAAGTTAAAGATGCCCAGATTTATACCAAATTGGACCTTCGAGGAGCGTACCACCTGGTCCGAGTCAGAAAAGGAGATGAATGGAAAACCGCCTTCCGTACTAAGTACGGCTTGTTTGAATATCAAGTCATGCCCTGGGGGTTATGCAAAACTCCTGCGGCATTCCAGTATTTCATGAATGACGTCGTAAGGGAGTTAATTGATGTGTGCACCTTAGTGTACATAGACGACATCTTAGGATACTCAGCATCGGAACAAGATCATGTCAGGCACGTTCGTTCAGTCCAAACCAAGCTCTGTCAACATTGCTTGTTTGCAAAGCTTGAAAAATGCTTTTTTCACGTCACCGAAGTAGAATTTCTTGGTTTTATCCTTACTCCAGGAGGCATCAGAATGGACATGCACAAGGTAGATGCCATTCTGAACTGGCCTTCACCGACGTCTCTGAAAGGGGTACAAAGCATGCTGGGCTTTGCGAACTTCTACCGCCGGTTCATCCCAGACTTCTCTCAGGTTGTGCACCCAATCACAGTACTATTACGAAAAAACAATAAAAAGTTTGCTTGGACCGAAGAAGCAGAAGAAGCCTTTCAGGAACTTAAACAAAGGTTTACCTCCGCTCCAATCCTGCGACATCCTCGTCTAGACCTCCCTTATGTCGTTGAAACTGATGCGGCAAGTCTCGCATTGATGGCTGTCCTTTCACAGAGGGACCCGGAAACCGTCCAGCTACATCCTGTGGCCTTCCGGTCGAAAAAGTTCTCACCTCCAGAGATTAAATATGCCATCACAGACAAGGAACTCCTGGCTATTAAATCTGCCTTTAAAGCCTGGAGGCACTACCTTCTGGGGGCCAGACACACCATTACAGTCATCACAGACCACGGAAACCTGCAATATCTCAAAACAGCCAAGGCCCAGTGCTCGCACCAATTACGGTGGGTCCTTTTCTTCGCCGAATATGATTATGTAATCACATTACGACCAGGAGTCAGAAACGGAAAAGCGGATGCCTTATCTCGCATGGGCATATATGAAATAGTATATACAACTCCAGACCCAGTACCTATTATACCTGAAGACAAACTCTTGGGTATCACGACAGCCTTAACACAAGTAGAACTACGAAAAGAAATCCAACGGTCAATGAATCCTGATGCCTACCTCGCATGGCAAACTCTAGGAGAACAATATACCATAAAGGACCATCTACCCTTTTTTAGGGATCGCCTATATGTACCCAAGAAGGAATTACAACAGCATATTATTTCAAACTATCATGATTCACTGATCGAAGGGCATTCTGGGATCGCCAAAACCCTAGCTAAGGTGAAAGAGAACTTTTGGTGGCCTACCTGGCATAAGGACATCATTCAGTATATTCAGTCCTGCGGTGTCTGCGCACAAAATAAATCACAGAAACAAAAACCATCTGGTCTCCTACAACCATTGGACATTCCTCCAGTTCCATGGCACACTCTTTCCCTTGAATTCATCAATGATCTACCTCCAAGCCAAGGGTTCAACACCATCCTTGTGGTTGTGGACTTATTCTCGAGATGGCCCATTTTATTCCTCTCAAAGGCCTCCCAGACGCAGCCACTTTAGCAAAAGTGTTCCTGGAGGGCGTGGTTAAGCTACATGGCTTCCCTTCGGTTCTGGTCTCTGATCGAGGCAGCCAGTTTGTTTCAAACTTCTGGAAAAAATGTTGTGATATGGCGCAGATGGACGTTCGGCTGCCTACCAGTCACCATCCCCAAACGGACAGCCAAACCGAGAGAACCAATCAGACACTCGAGCAATATTTACAGTGCATGCTGCACCACGAACAAAGGAATTGGAAAGACCTACTATGGATAGCCGAATATGCATATAACAATTCTTTGCATTCAAGCACGGGACAAACGTCCTTCTATACCCTTTATGGCAGACATCCACGTACCTCAGAACTAGACCTTCCAGCCAGTTTTGAAATGCTAGCGGTAAAGACTCTACACACAACCATTACTCAGGCTTTCAAAAGGGCCAAGGAACACCTTATTGATGCCAAAAAAAACAAAAGAGATTCGCCGACCAACACTGGAAAAAGGCCCCTGATTATCAAGTAGGAGACAAAGTTTGGTTAGCCGCTAAATTCGTACCCATCAAGGGAACCCAGACCTTTCATCCCAGATTCTTAGGACCCTATACCATTAAGGCAATTATCAACACAGCAGCCGTGAAACTGGATTTACCACCTAATCTACACATCCACCTGGTATTCCATGTGTCCCTCCTGAAACCAATGCAACCCGGCACACGGATTGGGACACCACCTAAGCCCATACTTGTTGACTGAGAACCAGAATTCGAAGTCAAAGATATCTTGGAGTCTAAATACTCTAGGACCAAGCTATATTATCTTGTCGATTGGAAAGGATTTGGACCCCAAGATAGATCCTGGGAGCCCAGTGAGAATATCCACGCACCACGTCTAATCAGGAAATTCCAGCGGAACTTCCCAACCAAACCTGGGCCAGACAGCAGGAGCACCATGGGAGGGGCCTTAGGGGGGAGTGCTGTCACGACCCTCGCCCCAAACCCCCTCTGGCAAACCCATTCGCCAGGTGGAGTCAGGACTCGGGCCTCTAGAGCCTGGCATCCTCTTCAAAAGCCCTCATGGGGCCAGTCCTGGTGCCTGTGGCGCCAGGCTCATACACCATGTAAAACAATGTGCTTGGGAACTACTTTATTGTATTGTCAGCCAACATGGAGGCATCCACATAGCTTGGTTCCTAAGAACCAAGCTATGCGGTCTAGTGTTTTGGGTGTGGTAGCCTAAGGACTACTTTACCTGTACTATTTTGTTGGGGCTATTTAAACCACACCCGAGCAAGACAACACGCTTCGCGTTACTTTGCACCTTGCAACGTGACGCTCACCGTGTCCAGCTATTCCCTCGAACCTCGGAGAAGCAGAACCTGCAAGGAGACAAAAGGAACAGCATTAGCAGCAGCATCTTACCTGCAGTCTTCATCTTTAAACACTCACAGCTACTGAGAACAGCTTCCTCGAATCTGCACCCCTCCCAGACAGAACGACCTGAAAGAGGAAGATAGAGGCAACATTAAAGAAAGCAGTAGAGACATTTACAAATTACGAACTGCTCAAAAGGCTTACCTGGCTGTTCACCTCTCGTGTGGCACCACTCCGGACATTCTACTTGTGCTGAAGAACACTGCGACCTACAAGGAAGGAAAACACAGGTTAGCAAAGGCAAGACTTTGCAGTGCTGCGCATATCGCTTACTTACCGCATCATAGCACTCTTAATGCGCCATCATTTACCAGCGGGGCTCAACAAAGCCAGTTCGCCGTGCTGAAGCTCTGCATACCTAAGGGAGGAAAAAGAGACATTTTAAACAAAGAAAGGTATGCAGGATAGCAACAAAACTAAAGAACAGCAATAAAACCTACCTGAACAATACCGAACGCGGCGGCGTCAGTGAAGTAACTGAACCACACTCGCCCATGAAAGACAACGCGCCCCTGCAAAGAAGGCGGGACGGAGAGCACGCCTAATTCTACCACAAGGTGAGGAGAGGGCGCCAGAGGGACTGAAATCATACGGGGGTGGAGGGAGGATACTTACCCCAGTCGGTCAGTCTTGAACACAGTCCTCCTGTATTTTCAGGCAGTACCCTCCCCGCAGACCACATCAGGGCAAAGCTGAGAAGCATACCAGTGAGTAACCCGGCTGAGTGGCGTCCCTGTGGATACCAGGTGAGCGTAACAAAACCCCTAGAACTGAAGCAGCAGGGATGGTCTGTCTGCTGAGAATATGGACAATATAGATGTGCTAGAGGAACTGCCAATCAGGCTTCAGCAGTGTGAAAAAGATGCTCATCGTGGGCAGAGTGCTGCAGGGGCAGACCTGGGCTTCTGGGGGACGACTCCAGCCGTTTACACTTCCACTCCTGGCCTGGGCCCTAATGAGAATGATTCTCGGAAATTGCTTGAGCACAGGCCCGGAGTTGACAATGGACCTGTGGCCACCATCAGCAGAACTTTATTTTTCATCTAGAGCACCTTTGTTGGCACTCGAACGCTCCATTGAGTGCTATTTTGCGGGGGAAATGTTTTCCGTGACCGACTGAGAAGGCCATAAGCAAACCAATAGAGTCTAGTGCTCCTTTACTCCGGTCAACTGAGGATGCTGATTCTCTGAATGGGAGGCTTTGGGGGGCATTGTGGACTGTAACTCTACTCAGGACTCTTGTCATCTACTCCCGATGGGGTGCTTACCAGGCTGTGCTGACAACCTCTGAATGCGGGAGGGCTGTCATTTCAGCGAGCTTCCATGTATTTCTACAGTGAACAGGGACTGAGGCAGTCTGCAATCGGAGCTCCCAGAACCTCGACTACCAGAACAACAGACGGCCCTTTAGCAGACAGAATTTTGTTTCTTGGATCCTGGAGCTGCCAGACCATTATCAGGCACAAACACAGCCCAATCATCTCTTCTTGTTCCCCATCTTAACAGTCTTACTGCAGCTTTTTGGGAATTGAAGATGGAATTTAGGTCTCTTAAATACCGGTTTGACAAAGATGCAGGGATACTGGACTCGTGTCTGGAGGTGATAAGTGTCCTAACAAAGATGATGGCTGTTCGAGCTGCAGTGCCTAAAGCTTCTGTGGCCTTGCAGGCCATCTCTGGTCATCCTAATCATGCTGACCTGGGTGCTATTGCAATCGAAGCAAAAAGCTCATGAGGCCTGGTCCTGGTCCAGTGCACTCGGATATGGAGGCTCTGAATTGCATGCCTGTAACCAGGCATGCAATTCAGCAATTCTGAGACCCCTTAGAGGAATAAGATCAATCTCAAATCAGCCCGATGGCCTTGTGACAAACTTTATAGGCCCCCTGCGCATTTGCAATCCTGAGGCAGTGACTGCACAATCTGTCAATGAGACCCAGTCCAGACTTACTGGAATGCCGCAGGGTCT
This sequence comes from Ambystoma mexicanum, assembly GCF_040938575.1. Classification (NCBI taxonomy): domain Eukaryota; kingdom Metazoa; phylum Chordata; class Amphibia; order Caudata; family Ambystomatidae; genus Ambystoma; species Ambystoma mexicanum. Next base: position 169,743,909 of record NC_090924.1, on the reverse strand, counting down.
TGGAGGCTCTAATCACCAGAAAGTTGAGTTTTTCCCGGCCTCTCAAGTTGCTCTCAGTACCACACTGGACCATAGAAGCGTAGAGGACGATCCCCTGAGAGGCTAGCGAGACCAAAATCTGATCTGTTGTTTCAAGGGCCTGACACGTGACAATAGAAATGCCTATTAAAGATTGTTCGTGCTGGGCATGACGGAAGTGTTGGGGCTGAATGACATTTCTTTCAAACTGTTCCCGGTAATCTGCATTCTATCGGACTGCATGTTTTGTAAAGGGTGCAACATTTGTTTTCCCTTCACCATTTTCAACTTTTGCATCTGTATTTAGGTATGTCCCACGTCCTGGCCTCTAAGAGGATTGACGTTTTTGAAGATATCATGGCGAAGCAGTGCCACATTCATGATTCTTGGTATCACTGGCAGGATAGGGGGGGGGCTGCCGGTGGTGCTTTCTGTTTGGGCCCACAGTTGTGGATCATCAATGTCTTAAGCGCATTGACCATCCTGTGCTTCTTGTTGATCATACTCGTCTTATTACTAACCTGACCAGGTCCAACCTGAGGCGAAGTTGAGGCAGCCTCCTCCAATATCCTTCCGAATCTCACAGCAGGCCCGGGATAGGGTGTATGCCTCTGCCATCTGGGCTCCATGGACAAAGCAACAGTACAGGGTTTAGGGCCCTAGCTGCAAGGAAGCCCTCAGACTGTCCCAACAATGGCCTGCTCAACACGGTCCTCCATTTTGCTGATTAAATGTTTGTGTCATCTTCCTGCCTTAAGCTAGGGAAACCCTGGTATTTATGTCTTAGAATGTGGAGGGTATCAATTCTAAACTTGGATATTTGAAATCTTTGTTGTTGCGTGAGGGAATTGATATTGTTTTAATACAGGAATCCTGGGCTATGGAGAGCGTTGTTGTGGAGGGATTCACGACCCACTCTGAAGGGCCCGAATGGGGCAACACCATGGTGGGTTATGCATATTGTTCAAGCTCCGTCTTGTGAGCAAAGTTTTCCATTTTGAGTCTCCTCACCCCTTCTTGCAAGGGGTCAAAATATGTGGGAGGGGTGTCCGAGATGTGCTGGTGGTCAGGTGGTCAATTTTTATAACAGCCCCCATGATCAATCTGGTAAAAAGTGCCTTTTTAACCTCAACGCTAGCAATGGAGGGTCTGGTGAGCTGGGTGGCCGTGAATGAGGCATTTCTCGTTTTGGGAGGGGATTTTAATGCTAAGCTGGGAAGTGATTTGGGCAACGCTTTGTTTGATCCGTTTGAAGACGATCTGGCTGGTGTGCCGCCTCCGTTAATGAAAGATGCTTGATTCTGTAGGGAGGGGGCTAGGTTCGGGAAGCTTCTTTATGGGTGGGGATTGCGTTCAGTCAATAACCGTTTCATAGAGGTCATCCCAGGGAATTTTCCTTTTTTTTCAACATTGGTACGTTCAACGATGTATTACCTTTGTGTCCCAGTCAAGTTCTGGAGCGGTATTAGTGGGTTTAGAGTACTATATGATATAGGCAGTGATCATTTTCTTATCTGGCTCGAATTGAGACTTCAGTGTGGGCCGCCCGCTGTGGGCTCGGTCGGCTCTCAGGGAGTGCCTTCTCTTGCTCTGCACCGTAGGGTGAAGTGGCAAACAGTTGATTCCCGGCACCTGCAGAGTGTTATCATTAGAAATAACTGGCAGATTTTGGAAAGACTACTCTGTGGGTGTATGGAACAGGGGGCTATTTGGGCAGATTCTTTGTTACTTCTGTCTAACCTTTCGGACACATTCACTTTGGGGGAGAGCAAAAGGAGGGCTAGTCCTCATCCTAGGTGGTTTAATTCAGAATGTGAAAAATTGAAGTCCTCCCTCTTAAGAATTCTGAAGAACTCCTTATCCACAAAGTTGAACACAATTGGGGTTCGAGCAGCATATAAGAAAGCCATTGCGTGCAGGAAGCAAGAAATTGAAAGAGGGACATGGGAGGATTGGATTAATTCCTCAGCCTCTAATAATGCTAAATTGTTCTGGGAAATCATTAGCAAGGGACCTTTCTATAAATGTAGGACTTATGGGCAACCTGTGGTGGTTTCGGATAGGTCATGGGTAGCTCATTACTCCTATCTATTTGGCAGCACCTGCACGAGTATGTATAGGGACAGTCTGTCTGGCCAAGGACCCAAATTGACAATTTGTGACACTGTAGTTAGTGTTGCCTTCACAGTGAAAGAGGCAGGAACAGGGCCCTTGACCCGGACAATGTTCCAGCAGAATTGTTCATGGCACACCAGACTTGTGGGCTCCCATTTTGACTCTAGGATTTAAGGCTGCCTGTACTGGAGGCCCTATCCCCACCTATTGGTCTTGTGTGCTGATTTGCCCAATATATAAAAAGTGCCCAAGGGAGCAGCCAGGGTCTGATAGACTGATCTCCCTGCTAGATTCAGCTTTTAAGATCTTGGGATGGGCTATTTTAGGGAGACTCGAGTCCTGGGCTGAGAACACAAACATCTTCTCCCCTATTCAACTGGGCTTTAGACCAGGTCTAGGAACTGTAGAGCAGGTTTGGAATCTTTATTTGATTGCAGCACATTCGTTGTTTGTGAAGGGGGAGCCTATTGTTTGGCTTTCCTGGATCTGAGAAGAGCATTTGACAAGGTCTATCGTGATAGGCTGTGGAGCATGCTCAGATCCATGCATTGCCCACTGGTGGATTTGATGGAGAGATTGCACCTCTCTACAATGGCCCAAGTGAGAAGTGGAGCTGATGGATAACGCACCCCCTCTTTCCAAGTGAAGTGCGGGGTGTATCAGGGGTGTGTCCTGGCTTCCCTGCTTTTTTGTCACTACACTTACAGCCGATACGAACACCTATTGAAATCGTCTTCTGACTCCCTCAGGCTGGGCAATAGACATCTTCCAATACTTGCCTATGCTGATGACGTGATCCTTCTTGCCCGCACCCCCAGATCATTACAACGTTTGGTGGATGGCTGCTCTGGATTCATGGATAATCTGGGGCTCCAGATAAATGGCCGGAAATCGGTCATTATGGCCTGTTGCGGAAGGAAACGCCCCCCTAGGTCTTTAGTTATCTTTTGTTGTGGTGAGCTAATCCAAGGAGTGAACACCTTTGATTATCTTGGGGTGAGGTTCTCTGCAGATTTGGGCCAGAGCCACATACTGAGAAGCAGTCACAGAGTTTTAAGCAGGCAATCAGGGGGGTAACCAGAGCTTTGGGCTTATTTAAAGCGAAACGGTTAGAACTGGTATTGAAACTCTACCATGGCAACGCTGCGTCCGTAGCAAGACATGGTATGGAGCTCTGGGGCTTTGACAAATTGGAGCCCATCTAGGTGGCCAAGAATGACTTTTTTAAGAGCATTCTGGGGCTGCCTGGGCCCGCTTCTAATTTTGCAGTACACCAAGAGCTTGGCTGTCGGTTCTTGGGTGATTTGGTTGCAGCTTTACCGGGCAGCCATGCTCAGAATTTGGGGAAACACTAGAGCCACCTTGACTCAGGAACTAATTAGCCATTTTGTGCCCAGAAGCTTTCATCTAAAAATCCCATTGGCTCAGGCATTTGAAAACGCTGCTGCTGATGCAGGGGTGGGTTATTACTTTTATACATCAGTTTTGTTACCTACCTCTGGGACTACAAATTGTGTCAGAATAAGTGTGGTTCAGTTGCTTTTGGCCAGAAGAGCGCCTTCAGAGTTTATGAAGCCTGCCAACAGGAGACATTCACTGATTAAGTCCCCTGTTCTCCAAGAATATGTGAGCCCGGCCAATCAAACGTCTACGCGTTTTCCTGTTTCAAGGGCTTGTTTTAATTGTATACACCTGCGAGCTGTGATTCTGGCTTGATCTAAAGGGAGGACGGACTAGTTTTGTCTCGTTTGTAGGGCAACCAAAGACGATCTGGCACACTTTTTTATATTCTCTCCCACCTTTTCAACAATTAGGGAACAAACATTAAAGCCCGTTTTGCAGGGTCGTGCCCTGCGACGCTTCGGGCCTGCATTACATTATATGTTACGAGATGATTCTGTCCAGGTGGGGTGGGTTGTTCTAACATTTTTAAAGCGTGCTTTGTCATTAAGAGAATCTTTATTAAGGCTTGACTGTTCATGATTTTAGAACTGTATTTTGTTTATGTGATTATTTTTTTGTGTGATGTTTTTATGGATATTGTGATGTTAATTTGCCTGGTTTTCATGGTATGCTATGTGTTATCGAAATAAACATCTTTTGAATTGAATTGATATTGAATGGGGCACTTCCAGGATATGGCACTAGGCTGCTGTCAGACAATTTCTTGCAACTGGTCTGACAACGATTTTACAGTTTTGGGTAGAATGGTTTGTGATGGTTGAACTATATCTGGGCTCCTAAACCAGTTTATTGGCTGTATACTGATGAATACTGTTTTGACTGTGTGCTAATGATTTTTGTCTGACACCACTGAGCTGCTTTAAAATCTTAATGAAGAGAGATTAAAAAAGAGAATATTTTGAATTCATGACGGCTAATTCTGAAAGAGCAGTAGAACTGAGCTCACAGCGTTAGCAAGGATGAAAGCCATCAAAAAGCATGTGAACAATGTTGTACCTCCCCTGGGCATTGTGTGTATACTCAAGGCTCACTTTGTGGTTCAACAATGAGGCTCAAAGCTTCATGTTTCACATTATGCAGCTTCTATATGCTGTGATTCTTTTATCCTGGGGCTGGTGTAAATCATCCTACGATATGTTATAATCGACGTTATTCACTTTCTCAAAACAAACTTATTAACACTAATGGGAGAGTTGTCAAGAGCAATGCCAGTGTTTATAATTCATTCAGAACTATCCAGACATTACTCTTCAATTTTTTTAAAAAGTCTCCCTGAGTGTGACGTTTATGCCTAGACATTGGTCCTGAGGCTGCTACTCCTAGAGGCTATAGTGTGGGATGTCTGGGATCCAGGAAGGTACCAAGAATTTCATTGAGGGACTGTGTACAAGTAGAGGCCAACTTAAAACACAAAACTCAGATCTTCCCACAAGAAATAATAATAAGGATGGTCTTCTCCCAAATGTCTTTCTCCCGCTGGATGTATGTAGTTAGGCATTTGGGCCCCTGGAACAAATGTCCTAGTCCATATTGTTCATATGAGGTTGCTTCACCTCCCACTTCTAGCACTGTGAGTTTATGGGTGACTAAACAAGTGTCCCTTCATCTAAGATAGTGGCAGGCCTTTTGGCATGACTGATTCCTACCCAAGTTCTTGTTACCAGATGGGTCAAGGGTTGTAGCCTGAAGTGAGAATTAGAGCGGGGTGCCTCGGTCTGCCTGAACATTACCTTGATTTTTCAACCTTGACCTGCCCGATCTGAGCATTACCTCCTTATCCCCATCTCATTCCTTTTCTTACTGTCTGGTCCGACTTAGGGCCTGGCCCATCGGAACCTTCCTACTCTTGTTGTCTTTGTACTGGCTCTTCTCTGTCTTGCCTTCACTTCCTTTCCATCTTCTCTTTCCTTCCATCTCATGGGATTGGGCCTTCTCTGGGCTATCTCTTGCTCTCCTTTATGTGTTTCCCCTAATCTCTGTCCCACTTCCCTTCCCATAATTTCTATACTGTCTCCTTCAGAATGCTCTCTTCCGCTGATGATATTTTCACCTCCTCCTGGTTACTACTTGCTCCTTCAGCTTCTTCCTCCTGCACACCTCCTCATACCAACTCTCACCTTCTGTTGTTCTTTATGCATCTTCTGAACTCCCTCTACCTCCTTCTGTCCAATCTTATCTCCTGATGTTACCACCTCCTCCTTCTAGTTCTTAATTTTCACTACCTTCTTCTGTCCACGCTTCTCCTGAATTTACCATCTCATTGTTGATCGTCTAGGCCCTCACTACGTCCTCTGTCTCTCCATAGCTAACATATCTCCAGTCTTTTCTGTCTCTTCATCCTTTGAGCGTTCCACCACTCTTCAGTTTCCAGCGTTCTCCAAACCTGAACTTCCTACTCTTGCGACCATCACTGAACAACAGGGTTTGCTTGCATTTATACTGTATTGACCCCCCCTTGGGTGGGTCTTTTACTAAAGGTTTGCACCTGTGAGTAGTAATTGAGTAAGGGTTGGGATTAGCTGTCCTCCCTGAGTGCACCTGGTGATGCTTTCATTACCAGCAGATTATTACAAGGGCTTCAGTAAGCCTTTACGTTCTTAGGGATGGTGTTTCCTGATTGGCCAATGAAGGGGGAATAGGCTGGATCCCTCGGAATGAACTGTGGTTATTTGATGGGACTGTCCCCTGCCATGTGCCAGGGACCAGAGGATCCTCCTCATATGATCCAGGGCCCAACACCAACTGGTTCTGTTTCATAGTCAGATGCCTAAGTCACTGACAAATCAACTTCCAGGGCACCAGTGGTCCAGGGATGAATATTGGCTTCTAAACTGTCGACCTCTAGAATAACAGAAGGGATCTGAACAGATTGTAAACACAAGCAAATTATAAACCCCCTTGTCCAATTTTGGTAACGTGGATGGAATGGCAGGCTTATCTCTGAAAGGATGTGGATCGTTGGTTAGTTGCAAAAACACCAAAAATACAATTATTAAGCAATGATAAAAGGGACTGTCCAGACAAGGTTGTACACAAATATCTTCTTTATTATTATCACAATGCACAGTTCTAGCAACACTGCAAAATACAACCCACCCTGTAAAGGAATGCAGAGGACAGACAGTTTCAAAGAAGGAAAGGGATGCACTCTGGATACTGACAGGAGGGTGGTCGGAATAGTGAATAATCACAATCGTTCAAGGTTACTTTGCTGCAGCACATATGGAGCAATGGGTCTTAAAATGTCTCCAGGGGCCTTTGGAGAAGGACCAAGGAGACAGAACCGCAATGTACCTTGTGCTTGTAGGTGTTCTTGGTGATTGACAGGGTTGAGTCGGTTTCAGGATGCTTTGCAGCTTCTGTGACAGAGTTCAAAATGTGAGACAGCTGCAGGTATCAGGCGGCAACCAGTTCGGCAAGCGAGGCTGGACAGATGGCTGCAGGCTACCCTACACAGTGGCTCTGGGCCAGGAATCGTTGTCTCAGTGCTGGTTGGTGGTTCTAAACCACTGATTGAGGCATCTCGAAAGTCATTAAGCGACTGTGTTGTAACAGTCAGCGTTGCAGTCGCTCGCAGCACGAGGGACTTGACTGTCTTGAAAATGTCCTTTAAGGTGGACGTCGGTAGCTTCTACACTGGACTTGTGTCGTCCTTGAAGGCGGACGGCCCAAAGCTGAGGAGCATGTTGCAGGCAACTGCCTTGTCCTTGGTTTCGGGTTCAGAGACTCTCTAGCACTTCCCAACTAGGAAGCTTGATGCAGAGCCTAGCAGGGCACACTGTGTGCTGGCTGGGTACCGGTTCTGGAGCTGCTGAAGGGTCCTCTGGATTCAGTATCCCCCTCTGTTACCTGGGAGATATTAAGGGGAGGGATCTTGCTTCCCTCTTGGAGGTCCTGGCCTTCCTTCACTGGCAGAAGATGTAAGGCAGACTGTTCCTTCAGCCAGGGTCCAAGGTTCAGTTCTTCTTGCTACTCAAGTCTTCAGATGATCTGCCAAAAGAGAGGCACACAGGGATTGGTGTAGGCTAAGCCTACCTAAAGGAACCAAACCTAGGTCCCCACCAACAATCTCCTGTATGCATGAGGTTATAACCAGAGTGCTTTTCAAAACAAAAGGTAAAGGGATGAAAACATGTAATACTAAGTCCCACCTATCCTCCTGTCTGTTGTAGATCAAAGGGTCCCTCTGGTTAATGGAGCTCTCTGTGGTTTCTGATTAAAGCGGCAGGTCTCCCTTGACGCTGTGGCGAGACCAGTCTTTGTGGCAGCGTCAAACCACATACCTCATACCGTAAACCTTCTGAATGTTGTACCCCTGTGGGGTTGACTACTGTAAACACACAGTCCAAGACACTAAATTTTACTGACAATCGATACAGAGGGAAGGAGCTGCCATCAGGTTGACACAGTTGCATATAAAAGGTTGTTGGTGTTTCCTTTCTCCTTTGTTAGCCTTTGTAGCCAAGCCCCTTATGGGTGTGTTTGAATTGCTTTCTGGTTAGTATGCAAATTGCTGCCACCAGCTACAGGGCCCAACAAAATGACAGGGCAGATCCATGGAGCCTTTGTTAATTAATTAGGCTGACCATGGCAGGGGGAAGGTTTAGCCCTCCCCCTTCTGCCGATGCATCACATACTCCTGTCACATCCCAACTAAATATGCAGGGGGGACTGCACCTGCAGGCTGTGTCCACACAGAGTACAGAGCTCTATGCATATGTTGTGCAGTGAGCATAGGAAAATGTGTGCAGATTAGCCCCACACATTTTCTGAAGGTTGATATACCATCATTCCAATTCATTTAAAATTTCAAAAAAGCCCAGGCTTTCCTCGCAGTCACAACCCGGGGGTTCCCAAAAACAGGCAGGGACTTATGTCACATATCCCCTCTTGTCTCACTGGTTCCTCTACATGGGTATTTTCTAGGGAATGTTGCACCATGCAGGAGGCCTTTTCTACTTCTGGCACACAATCCCTAAACCACTGGATCTTCTTAGGTGGTTCTCCTAATCAACCACATCCGTTTGAATAGCTGTTGACTCTTCTACCAGAACCATCTGGAACCACATTTGAAACTAGGTAAAGTTTTAGCAGAGGACATTTTTTGCCACAACCCAGGCAGTATTGCCATGTATGACTCACACTCTTCTGTTCCAACTTTGCATTTCAGCTGGGCCTTGGGAAAAAGGGCTCAATCGCCTTGAACAAAAGTGACAGGGACTAGTTCCAGGAGATGTATCTTTGCTAGCAACACAAGGTCTCCTTGGACTGTGTTTTGCCTCAGTTCTTAGTTGAGCATATCCTGGATGGACTGATCTTTCAACATGATGTGCAATGTGTATGCTTCAACCACTGGTTCTCATCTGGGCTGCCCCGTCATCTGGGACACAATAGCTTGTGTTCATCAGCCCTGGCACTGGTAGTGTTGGACAGGCATTTACCAAGTGTCCCAAATACACACATGCATAACACTGGAGTCACTTTCAGGGACTACCCACTGGCTTCGAGCTTTCTAGGCACACTCTTAGGGATCGCTTTCTGGGTGTCGCATCCATTCCCAAATCTCATTGGAATTGTCAGCAAGCTGTGAATCTGGGCCGGGATTCCAAAGGTGGTAATGGACAATTTTCTTTTGGCAGTTGCTGTCCTTAGAATGTGGGGAACAAGCTATAGCTATGGTATCCTGGTGGCCAGTGGTATGACCATGTCCATAGTTGTCCATGGTTGTTTTACAGCACTGTCTCATGGGTCTCAGGAGAGAGTTTGGCTGAGAGCATATGAACTGTTCCAAGACCAATTGCACTTTAATTTCTTCTGCCATCTTTTGCCCCATCCATCTCAACAAGGAATCTAATCTGGTACGACATCAGCCAGAGAAAGAAAAAGTGTTTTCCTAAATAGGAAAACTACGTCCCCTGCACACTGTCAATGAGGCCTGAGCCTAAAAGTTGTTTAAGAATTTGAAGGATAAATAACTGTTCAGGACTCCCATTGGGGGTACCATCCAAACAGATTGCAACCTTCTTTTTAATTATGTAGTACATATTTTTAGACATTTCTGTCACATTGAATTCAAGGCAAACTGCGCCATACAATTATACTTGACACCTTTGAGATACATTTTCAACATACAGTTTTTTATTTGCACAAATGATGTAAGTTGGCCCAACGCGTTTCGAGTTTCTATCACTCTTCATTAGGGGCATACATTCGTTTTCACATACATTTCTATGAAAAAAGGAAACATTTAAATTTTTCACTGATAGTAAATATCAAAAATATCAAACAATAAGAGTTAATGATTATTCAAAACATTTACATTTCGTCAACTTCCAAGGATTATAATTCTTGTTGACATGGTATACAGCAGTCTTCGGAAAATCTATCCTGGTTCACAATTAAATACATTTATCCTACATCTACAGGACATTTTTTAAGATCGAAACTGTAATAGGAGTGTGGTAATCATGATGGGCTTGATGCTGCAAAAAATATATATAATGCTTACCAAATAGGAAAGGAAAATATACTGGTTCTTCTTCCAGTTAGTGGGATGACTTATATAGAGTATAGCCTATCTCCATAGGTTAAATGGAGTAATATGCCCGACCTATGGAGGTAACAAATATGTGTCAAATTTTAAAGAGTCTAAATGTTGATCAACAACAGTGTCATTTTGGAGTATCACTAGACAATCTTACCCCGTCTTTGTTCTTAAGAAGATATAGGTATCTTGAGCGTCAGAAAAGGAAAAGTTGCTGGTTTTGCTCCTTTCTCTCAGTAGGTAGGTGTTGTTTAACTAATTTCTGTCCAGGTGTGTACCCCAGTGCAGAAGGCTAAAACGGAGGATAAGGATAGAGAGTTTAAGGCTAACAAATAGCTAATATTAAAATCATAACACAAAGTTAAAATGTTGTTGCACTTACTAAGAATAAGCAGCATGCCGGTCCAAGTAGAGTAGTATCCGGACAGTGATGCTTGGTAGATTAGTTTTCTTCAATGTTGCTCTATTCTATGACTCAGTATAAGAAAATAATTTCCCTGTTGGAACCGAGATACAGAAGGTAAGTATTCTAGTTCTAATCTATTAGATTGAAGACTGCTAGTAGTTGCAGGTGTACTTACTTCTTTTTCTTCTTATGAGGTCCTATGGAGGAGCTGGTTCGTGGGCTGTGTAGGCAGGAGCCGCGTCTGCCATCTTGGAACTTGCTGTCTTTTTTATGCAGAAATACGCGTGACGTCAATCGCGCATGCGCGCGTGAAGTCACTCATGTTTACTTTGAAGTGTGGCGTCACTCGCGCATGCGGGAGTGATGCGGTGAATGATGTTTAGTATCACTATTCTTGAAAAACATCCAGCTGTTTGATGCTGTGGTGCTTAAATGGAAGACTGGTGTTCCTTGTTTCAGGACAAATAAAGCAGTATGATGCTGTGACTTGTGGGGGTGCGAGTGATATGATAAAAAGTCAGAATTTGAAATTGGAATTTCAACATGGTGGAGCAGGTTTCATAATGAACTTGTAATTACAAAAAGAGAGGACACATGTCCTTAATTTAGCAAATAAGTAAATGTATTTAGGTCCTAACCTATAGGAGGGCTATGCTGGTCTAGTGATCATTTTACCAACCTTATTACGTCGTCCACGATGGTATGACGTGTTTGTTAAAAAGGAGGAATTACAAATAAAGAGATAATGTTCAATGCAACTACAGAGTTGTTACTAAGTACAGGATAGCGTTTTTTAGTCTAAAAGATATGAGGAGAGTTTAACAGGGGTGAGTCCTAGCAGTGGTATACGGCAACTGGCTGATGCAATACATTTCACAACCACAAATTGTGGAAAAGTTGGTTCTGGACAAGGTCTGAGTTAAAAAATGACATTTTGAAAAATGGGTCGTAATTAGTGATTGTTGACCTATTATTGCATCCTGTCTCCATCAAATTGGAGATAGGTAGAGGCTTGGGTTGGCGATTCAAGCAAACATTTTTTGGTGTTGACACCATAATTAATATATAGGCCTAGTTTACATACAATGTTTTGTTCAAATTACTGACCTGTATATATGGGTGTACGATCTTCAACGGATATCCAAACCCAAAGTATAGTGACAGTTTTCTTTTGCTAATACATTTTTGTATACAGTGATGTATGCTAATGTGGCTTATTGGTTTATCTAAGTTAGGAGTAATTACATTAGCAATGTTCAAACCCTAATTGGATCAGTCCTTTTTAGGCTTTGTTGTAATGAATGAATTATCTAAGTTTGGAGTAATTACTTTAGCAATGTTCAAACCCTAATTGGATCAGTCCTTTTATAGGCTTTGATGTAATGAATAATAGTTTAGAGAAAGGGGACTGTATGTAGGAGTTTACATAGTAGTAATCTTCGTTCATACCCAAAGGTGTCATGGCATCAAGTTGTTGAATCCAAAACAGTTCTTTTGTGCTAATTGTTTGGGTAGATCTCCTCCTCTTGGGAGTGGGTGTAGTACTTCTAGTATGATCATTCTTAACTGGGAGATGTTATGATTCTGGTCCCTGTAATATCTATAGACAGCGGATTAAATGTTCTTAGTCCTGATTGAGGACTTGTGTTCTGTCCATTTTCTTTGGCTTTTCTGTTAGTTTTGCTCACATAATAGATGCCACAGGGGCAGCGGATGGCATAGATGACATTTTTTCTGTCGCATGTTGCGTAGTATCTTAAGGGGATTTTTTTGCCTGTGCTTGGATGTCGTACATGGTCACCTTTAATAATGTTATTACAGTGTTGGCAATGGAGGCAAGGGTATGTAGCAACTTTTTGTTTGCTTAGAGTTGTTTGTGGAGTTTTTTTAGTTTTTCAGCTTTGATGAGTTGGTCTCGCAAGTTTCTGCCACGTTTGTAGGCCATCATGGGTGGATTTAAATGTTTCCTTTTTTCCTAGATTTGTATGTTAAAACAAATGTATGCCCCTGATGAAGAGTGATAGAAACTCGAAACACGTTGGGCCAACTTACATCATTTGTGCAAATAAAAAACTGTATATTGAAAATGTATCTCAAAGTTGTCAAGTATAATTTTATGGCGGAGTTTGCCTTGAATTCAATGTGATAGAAATGTCTAAACATATGTATTACATAATTGTCATGCCCACATGTTTGTTAACCCCTCCATGTGCCCCTTCCCCGACTATGTCCCAGACCAGGTACTAGTTCTCGCGTTCATCCACCCTCCATTCCCTCTTACAAGATTAGATATCCTGTTGGTGGGAGGAGTTGGGGAAGCCATCAGAGAATGCGTCAGGTGAGGGGCCATTGCTTCTATCACAAATGGCGACTCCACTGGTGTATGTCCACACTGCAGAATCGGCACGACTCTGGCAGACAACTTCTACGGGTGCCAAACCTGCACAATACACGGAACGTAACCGGGCCACGAGATATGGCTCCCGCCGCCCGTACTCCAAAACAACAGACGGGCTCATCTGTTCATCACGGCACAGCATTGCGGGTTGCAGTGACAACGGCCACGCCCCTTCTGATCACCGCATCCATATTGAACATTGAATCCAGCAACACTCAAGCCTCTACCAACCAAAGCAGTGATCACGTGACGCGTAACGCGCCCCTAGAAACCACGTGACATGGCCCCCAGTATATAATGAGCTCGAGATTGCTACACAGCGCTTCTCAACTGTTCGCTTACGCCGTTTGGGAGCTCACTCTTCATTCTTGTTGACTTGATCTACTGTTTTGACCACGGATTACGTATTAAGGACTCCTTTGCTATTCCCTTTTGGTACTTTGCTTGGACTCATTGAACTCTTGGAAATACTGATGGTTCTAGGTCATTTGGTCAAAAATAAATGGTCGACAGGACAAATGGTCAACACCAAAAGGTCGACAGGTCAAATGGTCGAATTGTTTTTTTTGTTTTTTCACATTTTTTGAGGGGGGGGTCTCCCCCAACCCCCTTTTTTTGTTGCTAAAACCCCCTTTTTTTCCCTAAACAAAAACCTAAAAAATATATATATAAATAAAAAAAAAATTCGACCATTTGACTTGTCGACCAAATTGTGTCGACCATTTGTCTGTCGCCCATTTGTCTGTCGACCATTTGACTATACACCAATACTTACCAAGGACCGCCTCTTGGATAAGCTTCAGTTACCTCCTTTGGCAAAGTCATACCCGGACTTGCTTTTGACATCTTTGTGCTCCAGTTTCTAATCTCCAGGAGCATCCTACTCAGGTGTTACCAGTGTGGCTATCCCTCTCTCCTCCCCTGGCTTCCCTGATCTCAGCCCACTGAGGGAACAGGTATTACCCCACCATTCGGCTTCCCCTCTAGTGGTTCCTGGTAGTTGACATTTCTGCTTCTTGTAATTCGGCATTGTTTTGCCCTGTGTAATCTTGACCTTACCTGTCCCTTTTTTTCCTTACAGCAGTCATCTGAACCTCGTGGGTATCCTGTTTCTCCTCCTGTGGCCCTAATCGTCGAACAGCAAGTGACTATTTTCTTGCTGTTGGTTGCTTAGGGACTGAGGTATTCTTGTTCCTTGTGACTATCAAGTCTTGACAATAATTAAATAGTAGGTTGCAATCTGTTTGGATGGTACCCCCAATTGGAGTAGTGAACAGTTATTTATCCTTCAAATTCTTAAACAACTTTTAGGCTCAGGCCTCATTGACAGTGTGCAGGGGATGTAGTTTTCCTATTTAGGAAATCACTTTTTCTTTGACTTACTTCCCAGCCTAGATACCAAGGCTGAGCACTTCCCCCCCGCACCTATATTAACCCTTGCATTAGACCTAATTACCTTGAGCTTCTTCAGCCCCACTTCTCCTAAGCCTGGAATGTATACTCTGGGCTTATTCTCGGTGGGACTGGTGACCCCTGTCCCATGTATTGGGAGTGTTGAATAGGTAGCAACTACCCTGGTTTGTTTGCCTCTTTCCTGCATGTCAGGGAAAAGGGATGGATGACCAGAGACTGTGGCTGGTTTCCCCACATGGGAGCTTTCTTACCTCCAAACTGTGTTTTGATACCCAGTATCTCCAAGTATAAATTGATTTATCATGCTTTACGGCCCTGTATGTTGTCAGACTCTTTGTCATCAGTATGTTGATTGATATGTGGATCACTCATCTTGGATCTGAAGTAAGCCATGGAATATCCTGCCAGGGAGGATGGTTGGGTACCAGTCAATATGGTTTGAGTGTTGGACATTTAGGGTTGCATGATAATTAAGACTCACTCTTTTAAGGGTGGGCAGGTGGGTCATGATACAGAGTGGTGGATTGTGTCATATCAAATCCTGGCAAACCAAGCACAGATGAAAATATGTTCTAGTTTTAGGGTAGGAGGACCAGAGTCCGTGCCTTGATATTGATCTGGGCATTCATGCTTTGGGTCTAGTAGCCAGTCTAAACCTTCTCGTCCTTTTTCTGACACCACCAAAATGGGATCGTGAACATCGACAAGAACAAGCATTGTCATTTTGCTACTTTGTTTGGGGATTGCATATAAAGTAGGGACCAACTGAAAATGCACACATGGGATCCTCCTCTAAGAAATAATAAACAAAAAATAATAATAAGCATTGGACTTCCCTTTCTCTGGGTATTTAGGCCTTTTGGAGCCTAGAGCAAGTTCCCTTCTTCATACAGTTCACAGGTGGCTGCTTCACATTCCTTCTATGTTGCTGTGGGGTTAGGGTTGATCCAAACCCGTTTCCTTCATCTAAGCTAGCTGCAGGCATTCCAGGATCATGTACCACATGACTGATTACAGTGCTAAGTTCTTGCCAGAAAAACAGGTCAGGGGTCATAGCCACAGAAGGAGGTAGAGAGGGGACCCTTTTTCCTTAGCATTCCCTTAGATGTTTCTGAAGTCCCTGCAGCTTTGGAACAACCTTCTACTTGAATTAAGGAGAGTGGAATCTCTGGAGATGTTTAGGAAAATGCTTGAACCCCATCCTTTTCAGTAATTTGGTCCACTACTGCTGATTGCACTCTATTAAATAGCAACTGCGTCCAGATGCATCTTTTTGCTTGGATCTTTCGGATATGTGCTCTATGAATGCCTTTTCCATTCAATTACATTCCCTTGAAGCTTCATCCTTTGACTCTCTGATCTCACCATGCCTTCCCTGATCCTGTCACATTGCTCCTCCCACTATCTGGCCCTGCCTACAACAAATGTAGCATGCCAGAACAAGCCTACTCTTGCTGTCTAAGTAAAAGCCTTTCTCAATCTTGTTCTCTTCCTGATCTGGCTTGCCTGACCTTCATGTGGCTTCCAATACCATGCTCTCCACCCCCTCCAACCTGTTGTGCTCCTGCTCCTACCTCCTCTGTACCACATGCCTTCTCTAATGTTATTGCTTCTGCATCCCTCCCCGCCTCTGATACTTGTATCTCTTCCTGGCCCCTGAGCATCACCAGCTCCTCCTGCACTGTATCTTCCACCCACTCCTCGCCTGCGTCCTGGTGTTATCATCTGCCTTTCCTGGCCTTATCCTCCTGCTAATGTTACCACTTCCTCTTCTCAAGTTGCATTCTCTCCTGTTACGTCTTCCACCTTCAGGTTGTTCCTTTCCATCACCTCCTTTTAACAACTCTTGCATTCTGATATTACCACCCTCTCCTCCACTTTCGTAACTCCCACTGCCCGTTTCAGTCCATTCCCGCCCATAAGGTTACCACCTATTCATTTATCTTGGTAACTTACACCACCTCGTTCTGTCCACTCTCACCTCCTGGTGTTGCGATCACACTGTTCACCTTGATTTCCACCATCTCCTTCTGTCAACTCTCGCATCCTGATACCATGACCTCTTCCTTCTTAACTTCGTTAACTTCTTGGTTCCACGTTTGCCTACTGATGTTACCACTTCCTCGTTCACCCACTTAGCTTTCACACCTCCTCCAGCTCTCCACTGCTGTCACCTCCCCAATCTCATTAATGTCTCCAGCTTTTGGTTCTTCCATTGCTCTCTAGTCTCCATCCTCCTCCATATAAGAGCCTCCCGAAACCTGCACTTACCAACTGGTGCTGGCCGTAGTTATACTGTGTTCTCCCTTACTCCTGGGTCGCCCTTTCGCTGAGGGTCTGCAGCTCCAAGAAGTAATTGAGTGAGGGCTGCAGATGGTATTACTCCCTGTGTACACATGGCGCTGCTTTAGGCTCAAGGGATTGGACCAAGGCTATATCTAGTCTGTTTGCCATCTTAGATATTAGATGTCCCCCCCATATCTTACATGGGAATGCTTGCACTGAGCTGGCGGCTGTTGTGATTTCAGTGGGTAAATTGGAGCTAGAAACACTCTTGCTAAGAGGTCTACATGTTCTGATTTACTTAGGTGAGCAGGGAGCATGATATTTTGTGAATTTTGCATTTGTATCCCTAATGTAAATTTCTCTTGCCTGGCAATACTGGTTTTCCTATGCTGTTTTCTATGTCAGTTTCAATGCATTTGGGAAGTTGCAGGATTCTAACATTGTACTTGAGTAATCACAGTGTTCATTGGAAGCCTTCAAATACAACATCTTTGATGTGCCAGGTCCATTAATAAGAGCAGTGACATGCACGCTACATTTGTTGTTTAACAGAAAGGATTTGTCTAAAAAGCGAAAGCCTTTGTTTTTAACTTTGAAGGTTGGGGTCTGGCTAAAGCGACTTTAGTCTCTCTCGTTTGGGGAAGGTGCGCCTTTTCATCACCTTGAACATTACTGTAAGGGTTTAGGTCAGGGCTTAGGCCCCTTGAGATGGTATGATCTGATCGCCAGTGGGCTAGACCACTACCTGTGGTGAGGCAATGTGATTGTTCCCTGGCATTTCCCAGGGACCAACGCAGGGTGATCAGGGGATCTTTGCCATACCACGATCTGGCCTAACATCTACTGTTTCGGTGTTGTACCCAGCCCCCTGAGTCACCATTAAGGTGGTCCAACCACCAGGCCGGGGACTTTCATCACAGGACCCATGCCACTCTTCACTGATGATGCCCAAAGAGGATGAAACGTGTCTAGGGTTGCATGTTTTCTCGTGCAGAATGGATGTAACCTAGCGGTTCTAATTTCCATCTACACCTTCTGCATCTCTTCTAGCATGGCAGGCTGAATAAACATGATGTATAGGGTTGCCCAGACCAACGCGACTGGTTATGTTTCATTCAATACCTTCCAGCCATTACTCCTTTGTTTTTAAAAAGATGGGAAATGACAAACATTTTACAAAAAAACCCTGTTAACCGTGTTTCTTCTTATTCAAAAGTTTACACTACATAGCCCACTTTAATCCACAAATCTAGCACTTTATATCATTTTTATTCAATGTATTACAAATACATGTTAAGGTGTTCACAAAGGTTTTGGTGACATGTTGGAATATTTATGATAACACTAGCTGTTTGGTTAAATGGAAAAGAAAGAAATGAGAAAGTGCATGTTTCTAATATGTTTAATTTGAAAGTGTTGTGAGTTTTGCAAGCACACTGCGCAACGACACTGATTAAGACCAAAATGGTATAATGATTTTTAATGAAAGCTGAAGTAGCCTAACACGTGTTTCGGGCACCTGCCCTTCCACTGAGGCTGAAGACAGGTTTGATTCAATTGAGAACCAGATTATGGTAAGTGATTAGTTATCGATTTCTCTCGGGTTCCGCTGTCACTTGCAGTTGCAACAAGATATAAAGTAGCGTTTCCGCGTTACAGCAGCGTCAACGCGGAAACGCTACTTTATATCTTGTTGCAACTGCAAGTGACAGGGCAAGTGCCCGAAACACGTGTTAGGCTACTTCAGCTTTCATTAAAATCATTATACCATTTTGGTCTTAATCAGTGTCGTTGCGCACTGTGCTTGCAAAACTCACAACTCTTTCTACTTATCTGGCGGTAGATTTGGCAAATCCTGCCCCCTGCATCCACCTGCAGCATCTTTCACCATACCCAAATTTAACCGGCCCTTGCGCTGAACCTCGTCTTTTCCCCCCTTACCAACTTAGCTTCTTTATGTTTAATTTGACAATGCTTGTGGATAGTTTTTAATGGCTCTGGCGGTTCTCTAAGTTGAGGCAGTTTAATTTTCCCAGCGGCTCAACACATTCCTTTCATTTCTCCATTAATTTTCAGAGCCTTGCAATAAGGACACACTTCAGTCATGGTGCCGATGAGAACATGCCAGCTCAAACTATAATCACTCAGCTGGGTTGTACCGGAATGCAAGGCGATTGTAATCGCGTGATTGCTGAGCACGGAGTCGTGTTCGACGCTGATCTGCTATTTCTTGTTGACGTCTTTTAGCTACTCTCAGCCTGTCGCGTTCATTCTGTTTAGAACAAAGCAGATCGGAAGCTGCAGAAAGCGACCGCCGTGCTCGCAACAGTGCATCCTAAAGTCTGGCTGCACGTTGCTTTGTTGCTTCCTCGGCACGTATTTGAGCCATTCTAAATTGGAAACATTGAAATGGAATCATAAAATAGAGTGTGTTGCTTTTACATCCAACAGATGACGCTGTTTTGCAGTAAAATGTTCAGTATAGCGTGTGTTGCTTTTACGTCCAACAGATGTCGCTGTTTTTCAGAAAATGCATGTTTTCACCTGTCACAGGTGTGACATCTATGTATAGTAGGCATATAAAATTTCAAAGCAATCAGTGAAGAACTTTCGGAGATTTAAGATTTTGAACAAACGAACATTTACATTTTTATTTATATAGATGATGAATTCATCTTTTGTGTGTGTCTACCTAATTTCCCCCCAGGCACTTCTTTGACCCAACCAAAAGTTGCTTTTGACATGGGAGTTAATAACTGCTAATTCCAGGTTATTTTCATGAATATTCATGTTTCTATTGATATAATCACTTATTGCTTATTCATATAGAGCCTTCCTCCAAAGTTCTTTCAGGTAAACATACAGTACAATTAAACAGACAGCCAATATGTTTCAAATGACTCCACCACGAAACCTAGAATGCAGGAGAATAGCTAAACTGAAGTAGGTAAACCTTTAAGCGTTTTTGAAAATTAAAGATTGGAAATAGGGGTGAAGCTGACGATGAGGGGAATAAGGAGAAATAAGTTCAGAAATTTAGGGTGGAGGAACACCATGAACACATTTAAACACACTATATAATTAATGACTTTGAGTATATGGTGTAAGGAACTCATGGTGGCAACAATAAAGACCAACACAAGTGATCACAGTTCAAAGGTGTTTATTAAACTGTAACTGTCGGGTGGAAAAACGCCTAACCTAAACCTAAATCTAAGAGCAAGCATCAACCATCAAATGAAAAATAAGGCTGTCCTCATGGCATCTTGTCAAAGTAAAAAGGCCTATACTAAAAATAAACTATTGCCAAATCCTTACAACTAATTACAGAAAGAATGTGGGATAGGGTTTTCAATAAAGAAAGAAGTGTTAACAAATAATACGTCAGGATGTGATTGCCCGTTGTCTCCTTTCCCCACGTTTTCATCACAGGGCAAGGTGGGTCTCCTGAGCACAGCACACACCCGAGCTTTCCCAACACGAGCTGACAGTTCCACTCCAGCTATCAGGTTCTTTGATGGTTAAAGTCTCTTCTCAATAAAAAGTCTCTGGCCTTCGAGGGCCTTATAGTTTCAACAAACAAACACACATTTCTGTTCTTCGTACAGCTCTGGGTGACGGTCTCAGTCTTGGGTCCCCCTCTTCCAGGCACAGACCTCTAATAAGTCGTATTCGACAACTCAATCAAACAGTTCCTTTGTCAACAAACTTTAGTTGATGACTTTCAACGCCTGGATCTCCCTCCTTCGGTTTGGACACCTTTTCAATTGCCAGTCTGCCTCCTTTGGGTTCACTCTTGCCAATTGTTGCAAACCAGTTCACTGTGGACATCCCTCCATCGGGTTGACTCCTGGCAACACAACTTTCATGTGAATTCAGATTTCGTCCCCTCTTGTTAGCATCCCTCAGCCGGGTTCACCCTTACCAACACACTGTGTATTACTTTTTCCATGCAGGATTCGTTTCCCTTAATTTTTCAATTATCTGCCGGTCAAAGACTTTGACAGTACAGAGGGTTTGACAAGACCCCGGTATGAGCACTTTGACCCCCTTCTGTCTTTTCCTAAGGCCTTCTGGTTACTGTAGTTCCATAGCAGGGTAATCGCCTAGAGTTTCTCGAGTGAACACCCATGTGGTGTTTGATTCTGCTAGGCTGGCTTTCTCCTTTTCTTATATCAACAGTTATTTGTTTGCTCAAAAGTTCAATTAGCTGCTTGCTACTTTAGTTCAACACAATTCGGTTTCTTTATCGGCTCTCCCCTCGACTCACCGGCTGTGATGAACTGCTTTGCTTTCTTGTCTGTAGAGTCAAGGCCGGTACCATTGGGCCATGCATCTCTCCTCAGCTTCGCTCTCAGCGAAGGAGGTGCCTAGGAACCATTGACATGTGCTGCAAAGTCACTTCTTACCTGGTATGCTCTCGACTCGCACCATCTTTTGCATCCTCTTGAACTCCTCTGCTGAGTTAGCTCTCACGTCTTGCGGTCTACCTTGCTCGTAGTGTGCTCTACCTTTTATCACTGTGGGGAAGGGAAAGGGCCGTCAGGTGTGTGTGATTCTGATCAATAGCCTGACTTTGCCTGACCCTTGTATTGGGACATGACAGATAAACGGCTTTGGTGTTAGTCTGTTGTCTTTCGAGTTGTGCGAAAGTGTTCTTGTTGGAAAAAGGGGGGGCAGTGTTTTGGAATATCCTATGTGGTAGGATGGGGAAAAGAAGGAGGATACTGCATCTCACCCGTCAGTGTCCTACTCCTACTCCCCAAGGATGCCTCATCTAGGTGATCCTCCTGCACTGGTCCACCCCCAGGAACTCGATCCAAAAGCGATGGCTGTGTCCTGGCCACCAGGATGACAGATCCCGGGGACTAGACAGGGAGACACTTTCAGGTTTCTCAAATGAGAAGCTGGCAAAAAATAGCCAAATAAGGAGAGACATGGAGAATAGTTTAGATTGTTGGAAATCATATCAGCAAAATGCAGAATAACTTGAATGGGAAAGAGGACAGATTTCAGAAAGTCAACATGTGGGGGCACCAATAACCAAAGACGAGAGTGGACAAAAGTTTGGATCAGAAGCTTAGTATCAGCAAATGGAAGGAGATGCCTATTTCATATTGAATAGCTGAAAATGACAGGATTGGGAAAGAAAGAATATTTTTCTCCAAGGGAACAAGATAAGATGAATAAGGAATACTCAGCCTTGTCTACATCTTCCTCTTCACCATGTTTTTTTAGTTATGGTGGTAGCCAGACCAGATATTGTTTTAAGTAGATTTGTTAAACAAAATGTTTCAAATAAATGACATTTTCTATCTTGAATGCGCATGATGTTATCGTTATTGCTTAAGGGAACACATGTCTATTTCATGCACAAAAAAGTGTCGAAAACACAGCTTTATTGCCCTGATTCCTCTGCTAGCATGTTTATCCCTCTTTATTCTAGAATCGATAAATGACTCAGATGGTGAACCATCTGTGTGTTGCTGAATATGTCCTTTTCTACTTGATTCCCCACACAAAAAAATAAGTAGTAGAAGCAATCTGTACCATGAGTTTTCCTGCTCCATGCAGGGAATCTCTTGCATCACCTCCCGCACCACTACTTTGATGCCGCAGTGAGGCAGGATCATTGAGAAGACTGCCCTTTCTTTTGTATGTGCAAAGAACAGGCAAAAGCTGTACAAGTCTACAATAATGATGGGTGCCATATTTTTACTTGGCAGATGTACAGCAGATAGCTATATGAATTCACCACGTGAAGTGGTCGCAGGAAAGAAAATCAAGGTTGTGCCCAAGTTTCTGTGGCAAACACTGCATGATGCAGGGAATGTCAAAAATCCCTTGGGAGGAGTCTGTGCTGTGGAGGTGTCAGTGGCTCGAGTCCTTCCCTTAGATTTTCCTCCCGAATCAAAATGATGCACTTATCAGGTTATCTATCAGAAGAATGTTTCTTTTGTTGCGATGCTGCTTTCTACAGAAATGTTTCTAGGACAGGTGACCAGATCTTGCTGATTTCCATCTCCTAACTCTTGCATGTCATTTTGAGCATCAGAACCTCTAATATTATCTTGCATTGATTTTCTTTTGTTTTTTTAATTTATTTTTATTTAGTGCATTTGGTTAAACAAAAACCTTTACACCATACATAATGAGTATCAAAAGAAGAGATAGCAGAAGAACATTTGATCAATGATTTGATGACTCACTAAAAGAGAATTCATAAAATATAGGAAAAAGATTACACAATAGATTTCAGGACTCAATACCTATAAACTCTAAAAATCACAGTGTATCTACAATCAATGATACACATCCTCCTCTATAATTCATTGTCCAAACAGTTTCTACTGATAGATCAATAAAACCTTTAAAATAATTCTTCAAAAATCTATTCATTCGGCCATTCAATTTAATGCACCTTACAAGTACATGTTTTAAAGATTCAATTTCTTTACCAAAGAATCAACAAAGGATCGAGGTTTCATTATTTTGATCCCTTGTTACTAATACTTCTCTAGTTCACCATAGGTTTAAACAAAATCTTTAATAATTCATACATTTTTGTCAGCAGGGGAAGCATTTTAAGTAAGTCGGAAGTACATTCCATGCCTTAGGTTCTTGTTGTAAATGTGCAAAATTCTTAGACCGTTAGCATTTGTCAATTGTGTTACACCAGTCGGTTCTCCAGATTCTTATTTTAACTGAGTCAGGTCTGTTCACTAATGCGTCCCAGGATGAGAATATTTCATCTAACCAAGTCAGACATTGTGCTTTCCATTAATTCGAGGGGTGGAAGCAGAGTGTTCTAATGCAATGGCTAAGATCGTCAGAATTGAATCTTGCGGTCCAGTGGCAATCTCTCTCGAAAAGGATAAGGCTTTCCATTTCACAAAGGCTTGGAAAGAAAGTAACTCAAATTCGTATTTTATAATCTGGATAGGGGTACTATATGGCACAGCTATTACCCTCTTCCAAAATATACCTTCTATTTTGTTCCAAATGATCTTATCAACAGCCAACTTGCTCTCCAGTCCATAAGTAAGTGTTGGGACTACCTTTTATTTGTAGAATAATAGGAAAAGAAGGTAAGAAAAAGTGCCATATTTCTTGTGCAAGATCAAAGCCTGTGATGCAGAAGTTTTAGTTTTATTCCCCTTAAGTTCCAAGATGCAGTTTGCTTGTCCTTTTTGCAAAGACTTGCATAATAGCCTGGCCCTTAAGGGGCTAAATCCTCTCTATACGCTAATTCAGATTGCGTTGCATTTATCAGAAGACCCAGGTATCGATACTCATATGTCACCAACGGACAGATGCCGTGAATTTTTCATTATAGTTTTTCGGCCCATTTTCTATGGGATCCTGCAGTAAAAATCATATTTGATTTTTGGATGTTAATGGCAAGATTATTAATTTGCCAATATTCACCCAGCACGTTTAATTGGCGCTGTAGTCCAATGGAAGTCTGGTCCATAAGGACCAGATCAATCGCATTTAGTAACCATTGGACTGCAGAAGATCCCAATTTTGGGGGAATGTACCGGCCTGGCTCAATTTATCACCAAAATATCTGATAAATGAATTAAATAATGTTGCAGCCAGGACACATCTCTGTTTCAACCCTAGAGTTGTCTTAATCTGATGGGACAAATGTGCCTGTTGATTTAGATGGATTTGGATACAGGTGTCTGAGTATAGGTCCTTTATGACCTCTAACAAATTTACCGGACACCCCCATTTTTCAATTTGTGTCCACAATATCGAATCCTAGTTTAAAATCAATGAAAACCAGGAACACTGGTTGGCCAGATATCAGTGCCATTTCTTTAATTAGTGATAGAGTCATTAGATTAGAGGCAGCTCCCAGTCCTGCCCTAAATCCATTTCAATAGATCGCTTAGAACTAATCTCCCAAATACATTGCCCACAACATTCAACACAGCTATGGGTCGATAATTCACCAGGTCCTGGCGATCTCCTTTTTGAAAATTGGACCAATTGACTTTTTCCAAGACTTTGGGATTTGTTGGGACTTTAGAATATAATTAAAGAGTGAGGTCAGTATCTCCACCCACACCCCTAATTGTTTCTTTAACATTTTGTTAGATATGCCATCAGGACCAACAGCTTGTGATTTGGACAATCTTTGTATAATTTGCTTGAGATCATCATAATCAAAGTCTAATTTCCAAATGGAAGTTAAGGGAGAGCTAGTAGGCACCTTATCTGTAGGTAGGACCAGGAATGATGTTTCAAAATGAGTGACCCAACTATGTTCCGAAATAGTATTAATTTGTAGAGCTATCTGACAGGAGGTGGTAACACTCTTCAACAAGGACCATATGCTTGCGCTATTTTTAGGGATCCATGCCGCCAGCATCTTTTCTGCTTGTCTCTGACGGGTGATTATCTCATGGCTCTATAGCCGATTCTTACATTTTTGTTTAAGCTGCTTAATTTCAAATGCAATGTAAACTTCTTGATTTTTCTTTAATTTATTAATTTCACTTCTCATTTGTTTCTTTTTGTTGGATACTTCTATATCAAAACTATGATTATGTCTTCAGAGGTGTGGGCCGTGTGCAGGCTGTTTAGTTATACGTTGTTGCAATGTCATGGGGTAATCCTTTGTCTGATGTGTATTACTCCTCAAATGTCTACTTAAAAGTAGCAATGAGGAGTTAGTGCAAAGGAGACGATTCCCTCCCGCAGACACCTCTACCTTTTTAATGTACTGTTTGTGGATTTTCTGACTCATTGGGAATGTCCACATAGTAATAACTAGATGATGGTCACTATTTAGTTGCGGGCTAACAGCCAAATCTTTAACCCACCAAAATATATCTCTGGAGACAAACAAATAATCAAGGGTGGCTCATTGTGAACCCCTGAACCATGTAGGTGCTGCTGGTACATCTCCTGGCAATAAGCCATTGGCCAAAAGTAAATCTCTGGAATTCATGAATTCCAACAGCGCACTTTTCCTTGACAATGAGTTACCATTTAGAGGTTCTATTCATGAAATATTCAGGTCACTCATAGTAACCACAACCACGAAAATGTTGGCTCAAGGCCACATGTGTCTTAAGGCAGGATACATCTGATAGGAAGCTAGAGGTTGTTATTCCCATTGGGTTCCAATACAGGTTTATCAGGCCTATGGTTCCCCAGGAGTCAGCACCATATATAGGCCAGAGTAATTTTATCAGCTGTGCAAGAGGATTTGGACTCTTCCATAGCGTTAATTCCAAACCAAGACCATTTCTACATGCCGTCATCAAACCCGCTGTTGGGGGGCCTCTTACCCCTTTACAGGCCGTTAAGTGGAGGCATGCATAACCATCAAAAATGGGAGCTGATAGTAACCATCTCTCTTGAAGACAAAAGACATCTAGATGCATCACGGGATTATCACACCTTTGCAAAAGGTGCTTATGATCCCTGGTATTCCAGCTTCCCATTCGTACAGAAACTGTCTAAGGTTTCATTATTTGCTAATTACTTTTTCTCTGGGTTAGTAATGCCCCCGGGAGCCAAGCCCAATGTTCAATCTCTTTAGATTCCCTCTGTGGTTGGTGCAGTTCTATATGTCCACACATTTGCTGATCCTTCCATGAGCAAGTTATTCTTAATGAAGGAAAATCATCAGGGTGGCTCTGAGTAGCAGGAAGTATACTTTGCATATTTCTTTGCTGTTGTACATATGGACTTTAATCTCCACAGAATGTAATTGAGGAGGATGTTTTACCTGCTGCAGTTCCCAACTGGAGACCTCAAACACCACATATCCCAAAGCACGAAGTTGTAAACTTGCATCCATAATTATCTGCTTTACCACATTTGAAGAGATATGCAAGAAAACCAGGTCTGTCTCATAACAGGGTACAAATTCAACCTGTTGAATGCCAGTTGATAAAACTTGAAGTAAAGTTGGGATCTGATGAAATAGCACCAAGACATTTAGTCTATTTAGGTTCCTTTGTTGAAGATTTCTATGTAAACGTTCAAGTAAGAGATGGTTCATTGACTTTGGAGAGTTTTTCCTTGTTTTTTGTATTTTTCCTGCCAGTGACCATTGGAATAAATCATACAAATCCTTACAGTTCAATATATCATGGTTTTCCTTGGTTTGGAATTAGTATAGGAAGGAAATGCAAGTGATTATGACTATTATAAACCTCAACGCCCTCAGCTCTTGTGATTGATGAGAAGTCAGTCATGGAACGTATAATTTCTCTGTGAGAATTCAAGAGTTCTTCTATCTTCCAACATCATGATAGCTGTGCTCCTCTCAGTGACTTCTGTGATGCAACTAGCATTTCTTCATCATCAAAGTAAACTGATAGATCTGCTAAATCAACTGATGATTTCATGTCAGATGTGTGTAGTATTTGAGTGAAGGATGTGTCAATGATGTTATTCTCTGGGGGTGGATGGGACAGCATTGTTGTGGTTCTCTTCTTCTCGCCTCTCAAGTGTTTTCTCCTCACGGGTGCCTTGTTCTGAGCTATGCGTGCAGATCCCAAAGTCTTCACAAAATATTTAGTGCCCACTTGAGAGTTTCTGGATTTCTTCATCATATTTGGAAGGCTCTGATTATGCTTCTTCTTCTGAAATATTTCCATTAAAGAGATAGGCGTGACAACCACAGCCTCGATCTCCTCACACATGGCCTTGTTTTCCCTAATCTGAATGGCCATCTTCCGGACAGATCGCGGAAGCTGTACAGGCATAATAGAGGAGGTTGGAGAGACTCGATTAACACACACCAATGTCCATGCTATAGTTAAAGTTAGCAAATCCCTCATCAGTGGTTTAGGATTATTCGTCAACTGTACATCATTACTTATAAAGCAAGGGGTTTTCATAATTAACTTTGGCAATTCCTCTTCAATAGCAGTTACTTTCTGCAACAGTGTTGACAGGAAATCCGTTTGGACTAGAACGTTAGTGTAAAATAAGTCATATAGTTTTAACAGTGTGCCAAGTGATGTATTCACTGCAGCAAGTGTCCGTTCTATAGAAGAGGTAATCGGATTAATCAAACCAAAGGAACATCTTGGGGTTGGAGGAGCGAATGAGGCTGACAAGGATGTTCCCTATAAAATCTGGAGAATTCTGGCAGAATGCTCCAGATGCTGATAATTTAATGCTTTGGATTGATGAAATGGAGGAATCTTCCATATCCTTTGTGTGTTCATCTGGGGGATCGATTTCTTGATCATAAAGTATTTACTACTTGCTGGTGGATTTGTTGGCTGGAGTTGGCTTTCAGTGCAAACCAGTGTAGCATTAACAGTTGATTCAAACTGAGAACAAAGCAGTGAACCCTTAATTTGGGAGTGAAGGATGGCAGGGTTCCCTACACTGTGTACCTGTGCGGTAATAATACCTAGAGGTGTAGAGGTTTGCTGTACTATGTCCAGCTCTGGGACCTGTAGGTGTACATCTGGTGATTCCTCATGCACTACAACAGTAGCCAATCGTGGACTCAAAGAGCCAACAACGATGCTTACAAATTGATTGGTATCTACATAAAAGCAGAGTCTTGGATATTGACAAAGGATAACAATTGGTCAAATGGAAAACGAACATAATTTTAATTTAGAGTAATGGGAGGAATAGGGGTTGAGTCATCTTGTTTTTCTCCCTTAGCAGGAGGTATAGGAGGTATTTTAACACCAAGGTAGAGTCTGATGTCCTGTGCTCTAATGGAGGGGGTTAAAATCTCTCTTGGAGGAGGGCCCAAACGTGGTAAAATTGTTGGTTCCAAAGCCTTAGCATCTAAGGGTGACATAGCTTTAGTTGCTCTTGGCATAGTTGATTTCATGGTGTAAGGATGAGACATTTATCAATGTCTGTGTGTGGTGTATAAACAATATCGGCAAATCCGCAATACTGCAAAATCACCAAATTTCACTTACTGCAAAGTCAGAGGTGATAGCTCAGAAGATGTACTTGCCGGTCATAGAGCGATTTCAACGGGGTGCGAAGAGGCAATCAAAAACCGAGGCAAAAAGCCAGAAAATGGCCACAAGCAATGGCTCACCCATGGACCACCACAGTCCACTCTGCTCCAACTCTGCGTGTGATGCTGTTTTGTGGGGCAGCAGGAACATCCCTGCAAAGTCTCCACCTCCAACAATAGACACAGAGAAAATACTCTGTGACAGTCCTTGCTCTCACTACCACAGACCACTCTGCTCCCACACCGCATAGCACTAACGCATGTGTGATGCTGTTTTATGGGGCAGTAGCAAAGTCTATGCAAAGTCTCCTCCTCCAGCAATAGACACAGAGAAAATACTCTGTGACAGTCCTTTCTCTCACCACCACAGACCACTCTGCTGCCACACCACTTGGTTTGGGTTTGCCACTGTTCTTGACTCAAGGTGCAGAATATTAAATCTTTTGAAGATGTACTAGCATTACGACAATTGTTTTTTAAAATGTATTGAACATTTGTATGGCCCCTATACAGCAAAAAGTGTTTCCAGGCAACACAAGACCGGGGGGGGGGTAGCCTTGTGACATTATGATTTTGCAAGTGCAGTAGCAGGAAGTGGAGAGGGAGGAGGCAGATAAGGGTGAATGGATGTGATAGGGAGAGGGGGAGATGGAGAAGTTCTGGAGGGAGGGGACCCCAGGGGCTGGGCAAGTGCTAAGGGGAGCCTGGGAGGGCAAGTGCTCGGGAAAACCAGGAATGGGGGTCAACTAGTGCGAAGCAAAAGGGTTGACCAGACTGAATAATGATGGGATTAGATCATTAAAATTCGAAATGTACCCTGCTAGCCTATTCCTATCCATTTTGACATGGTTGTCAATATGTAATAATTGGATTTAATTTCCTCTTAGAAAATTAACAAACCAAAATAAACACATTAAGGAACAAAATATCTCTCTCGCAACTGGAGATGTACTATGCTGAGAATTAAAACGGACCCATGCTGATCCTTTCGTGGAAATATGAAGTTGGAACTTTTTCCTTATGTGCCTACCAATGCCCAGTTTTGAGATTGGCAACAATCATGAAACTCGCTTAAAGTGAGGCAGAAGGGAAGCTATTTCTTTTTCTGAAAGGCTGTTCCTTACTGGAAAAGATTATGCCTCACCACTCGGCAAAATCACATAATTGAAAGTAGTGTCGACATCTGAAGGTGTCCTTACATTTTTTTTATTGTAGTATTTGGGAATTTGAAATGACTCTCCCAAACCAACATCCTGATGTGATTTGCCTCTGCATTCATGACAAGAGGATACCGTCAATTTTCCACTTATCAAACATCACTCTTACAAGCCAAAAGAAGCTTAATGCCCACACAACTGTGTGTGCTTTACTTAAGTGGATCATTATGAAATTAAATCATTACAATATTAAATCAGCAAATAACTGACCTTGAGTGTGGTGTTACATTGGTTTGTTGCTACGGTTACTGTATTCTGCATTGGGTTATGAAACAGTGGGGTGAGTTGGCACAAGCAGTGGAAGACTAAGCATGGTAGAATGACATAATATGCAGTAGGGTACTCTGACTATGGGGTGCATGCATTACAGGAAACAGAGCTATGCCAAACAGAAAAAAGGGTGATTTTTTTCCAAAAGATTTACAGGGTAATTCATAGAATTCAGCGCACAAGTGGTGCACGCGGCTGGTTCACAGTGTGCGCGTGCGACTTTCTGCGCAGGCCGCGTGCGCTAAAATCCATTTCCGCGCATAGCGTATTCATGGATTTTAGCCTCCAAAACCAGCCGTGGCTCAGAGTGGTGCAGCGACCCTGCAGCAGCACCAGTTACGCCTCCAGCCCCTCCCTGTGCGCAGTGCACAGCGCACAAATCCCGTACATGGCGCACAGGCCCCGAACCACGAAAACACCAATAAAACTCCCAGCGCAACCCTCCGAATACATGTACACCCCGGTGCGGGGAGTTTCCCATGCGATTGGCCCTGTGTGAGTGGGGTACGTGTGT
This sequence comes from Ambystoma mexicanum, assembly GCF_040938575.1. Lineage (NCBI taxonomy): Eukaryota > Metazoa > Chordata > Amphibia > Caudata > Ambystomatidae > Ambystoma > Ambystoma mexicanum. Next base: position 169,713,296 of record NC_090924.1, on the reverse strand, counting down.
TATTGGGGTGCGCGGGTACTTTCACACACGATTGGCCCTGTGCAAGCGGGGTACGTGTATTACTGGGGTGCGCGGGAACTTTCACACGCGATTGGCCCTGTGCGAGCGGGGTATGTGTGTTACTGGGGTGCGCGGGAACTTTCAAACGCGATTGGCCCTGTGCGAGCAGGGTACGTGTATTACTGGGGTGCACGGGAACTTTCACATGCGATTGGCCCTGTGCGAGTGGGGTACGTGTATTACTGGGGTGTGCGGGAACTTTCACATGCGATTGGCCCTGTGCGAGTGGGGTACGTCTATTACTGGGGTGTGCGGGAACTTTCACATGCGATTGGACCTGTGCGAGGGGGGTACGTGTGTTACTGGGGTGCACCGGAACTTTCACACGCGATTGGCCATGTGCGAGCGGGGTACGTGTGTTACGGGGGTGCGCAGGAACGTTCACACGCGATTGGCCCTGTGTGAGCGGGGTACGTGTGTTACTGGGGTGCGTGGGTACTTTCACACATAATTGGCCCTGTGCAAGCGGGGTACGTGTATTACTGGGGTGCGCAGGAACTTTCACACGTGATTGGCCCTGTGCGAGCAGGGTACGTTTGTTACTGGGGTGCGCGGGAACTTTCACACGTGATTGGCCCTGTGCGAGCGTGGTACGTGTATTACTGGGGTGCACGGGAACTTTCACACGCGATTGGCCCTGTGCGAGCGGGGTACGTGTGTTAGTGGGGTGCGCAGGAACTTTCACACGCGATTGGCCCTGTGCGAGCGGGGTACATGTGTTACTGGGGTGCGTGGGAACTTTCACACACGATTGGCCCTGTGCGAGCACGGTACGTGTATTACTGGGGTGCGTGGGAACTTTCACATGCAAATTTGCTGTCAGAGCGGGTTACGTGAATTGGCAGTGTGGGTCCTCCCAGGTGTCCCCTCTACACCCTCCACGGCCCCTGCAGGCAGCCCAGACCACAGGGGACTACCCTGCATCCCTGGACATGCCCCGCAGGCAGCCCGTCTACCATGGCCATGCCCCCAACCAGGCCACGTGTCACGTTGCACTAGTGATCACCAACTCATGTCCCCCTACACCCCCACCCCATCAGTGAGGGGCACCTGCCAGCAGGCTCCCACTCATGTCCCCCTGCTCCCCCATCCCCCATCAGTGAGGGGCACCTGCCAGCAGGCACCCACACATGTCCCCCTGCAACCCCACCCCCATCAGTGAGGGGCACCTGCCAGCAGGCCCCCACACATGTCCCCCAGCACCCCCACCCCCCATCAGTGAGGGGCACCTGCCAGCAGGCCCCCACACATGTCTCCCTGCACCCCCACCCCCATCAGTGAGGGGCACCTGCCAGCAGGCCCCCACTCATGTACCCCAGCACCCCCACCCCCATCAGTGAGGGGCACCTGCCAGCAGGCCCTCACACAGTCCCCCAGCACCCCCACCCCCCAGCAGTGATGGGCACCTGCCAGCAGGCACCCACTCATGTCCCCCTGCACCCCCACCCCCCCATCAGTGAGGGGCAAATGCCAGAGGGCCCCCAAACATGTCCCCCTGCACCCCACCCCCCATCAGTGAGGGGCACCTGCCAGCAGGCCCCCACTCATGTCCCCCAGCATCCCCACCCCCCATCAGTGAGGGGCACCTGCCAGCAGGCCCCCACTCATGTCCCCCAGCACCCCCACCCCTCAGCAGTGAGGGGCACCTGCAAGCAGGCCCCCACTCATGTCCCCCAGCACCCCCACCCCCCAGCAGTGAGGGGCAACTGCCAGCAGGCCCCCACTCATGTCCCACTCATGTCCCCCAGCACCCCCACCTCCCAGCAGTGCGGGGCACCTGCCAGCAGGCCCCCACTCATGTCCCACTCCTCTCCCCCAGCACCCCCAAGCCCATCAGTGAGGGGTACCTGCCAGCATGCCCCCACTCATGTCCGACTCATGTCCCCCAGCACCCCCACCCCCCAGAAGTGCGGGGTACCTGCCAGCAGGCCCCCACTCACATCCCACTCATGTCCCCCAGCACCCCCACCCCCATCAGTGAGGGGCACCTGCCAGCAGGCCCCCACTCATGTCCCCCAGCACCCCCAACCCCCAGCAGTGGGGGCACCTGCCAGCAGGCCCCCACTCATGTCCCCCTGCACCCCCACTGCCCAGCAGTGAGGGGCACCTGCCAGCAGGCCCCCACACATGTCCCACTCATGTCCCTCAGCAGCCCTCCCCCCATCAGTGAGGGGCACCTGCCAACAGGCCCCCACTCATGTCTCACTCATGTCCCCCTGCACCCCCACCCCCATCAGTGAGGGGCACCTGCCAGCAGGCGCCCACTCATGTCCCCCTGCATCCCCACCCCCCATCAGTGAGGGGCAAATGCCATCAGGCCCCCACACATGTCCCCCTGCACCCCACCCCCCATCAGTGAGGGGCACCTGCCAGCAGGCCCCCACTCATGTCCCCCAGCATCCCCACCCCCATCAGTCAGGGGCACCTGCCAGCAGGCCCCCACTCATGTCCCCCCGCACCCCCACCCCTCAGCAGTGAGGGGCACCTGCAAGCAGGCCCCCACTCATGTCCCCCAGCATCCCCACCCCCCAGCAGTGAGGGGCACCTGCCAGCAGGCCCCCACTCATGTCCCCCAGCACCCCCACCTCCCAGCAGTGCGGGGTACCTGCCAGCAGGCCCCCACTCATGTCCCACTCCTCTCCCCCAGCACCCCCACCCCCATCAGTGAGGGGCACCTGCCAGCATGCCCCCACTCATGTCCCCCTGAACCCCCACCCCCATCAGTGAGGGGCAGTTGCCAGCAGGCCCCCACTCATGTCCCACTGATGTCCCCCAGCACCCCCACCCCCATCAGTGAGGGGCACCTGCCATCAGGTCCCCACTCATGTCCCACTCATGTCCCCCAGCACCCCCACCCTCCAGCAGTGCGGGGTACCTGCCAGCAGGCCCCCACTCACGTCCCACTCATGTCCCCCAGCACCCCCACCCCATCAGTGAGGGGCACCTGCCAGCAGGCCCCCACTCATGTCCCCCAGCACCCCCAACCCCCAGCAGTGAGGGGCACTTGCCAGCAGGCCCCCACTCATGTCCCACTCATGTCCCCCAGCACCCCCATCAGTGAGGGGCACCTGCCAGCCGGCCCCCACTCATGTCCCCAGCACCCCCACCCCCCAGCAGTGAGGGGCACCTGCCAGCAGGCCCCCACTCATGTCCCCCTGCACCCCCACCCCCTGCAGTGAGGGGCACCTGCCAGCAGGCCCCCACACAAATTTCCCTTTCACCCCCACCCCCATCAGTGAGGGGCACCTGCCAGCAGGCCCCCACTCATGTCCCACTCATGTCCCCCAGCAGCCACACCCCCATCAGTGAGGGGCACCTGCCAACAGGCCCCCACTCATGTCTCACTCATGTCCCCCTGCACCCCCACCCCCATCAGTGAGGGGCACCTGCCAGCAGGCCCCCACTCATGTCCCCCAGCACCCCAAGCCCCCAGCAGTGAGGGGAACCTGCCAGCAGGCCCCCACTCATGTCCCCCAGCACCCCCACCCCCCAGCAGTGAGGGGCACCTGCCAGCAGGCCCCCACTCATTCCCCCCAACATGTCAACATGACCCACAATCATGGCCCTCATGGCCACCAAAATCCCATGGCACGCCAACCCTGCCCAAATAACCAACCAAGCATAACATACACCCCACATTCAAATGCCCATTACATGAAACAACCCAAATGGCATGTATGTACATCAACACATGTCCATCACACACACACACACTGGTTGTCAATGATTGTGTAAACCCACATTTTCACATGCATTAACCCAATGAGCGAATCCCACACATGGAACTAAAATATGAAAATGTATTATGTACAAAAATAAAGCAATGAAATGAAAGCATAACAAAATAGCAAACATGAAATGAAAAGCATGTGCAAAAGATGAGTAAATGAAAAGTACAACCAATCCAAAGTAATCCTGAAGAAAAAGTCAAAACTCTCCCTCCACCAACGCAAATCCAAAGGAAACGTAAAAAGAAAAATCCATTGATCCATGGTGAAATCAAAAGAAAAAGTTCAAAATAATCCATTGTCCAACTATGTACAATCCATTGTCCAAAAGAAAAATCCATTAATCCATTTTCAAAATCAAATAAAAAGTTCAAATAAATCCATTGTCCAACTATGTACAATCCATTGTCAAGGGTCCATGAGCCCAACGAAAGAAATGAAACCTACCTAAGAAAGTACCTAATAAAAGAAATATATACAAATGTGTGTGCCTTAGTCCATTCACCACAAATCAAAGGAAAAGGAAAAGGAAACCTAACTCTAAAAACTATTTACAATGGCAGCGGGCTAGTCCGACGGCTCACTTTTCGATGTCCCGGGCCAGGGCATCATCCATGGCCCCGAAGGTTCGCAGGGACGATGACATGTTCACATCCAACTCCCTGCGAATTTCCTCGAGGCACTCGGCCTGCCTCAGTGCCCTCCGCATGGAGTTCTCCGCCCTGACCATTGTGATTGTGCCTCTTCCGCCCGCTGCCGCTCCGCATCTATGGCATGGCCCAACCGCTGCCACACGGAAGACACTTCCAATCCTGGGTCCTCCTGCCCTCTGGCTGATTCCAGCTCCTTGGATGTTGAAGGCCCTGAGCCATCATGGCTCCCACCTTGTTGCTGCTGCTGCTGCTGTGCCTGTGCCTGTGCCCCTGCTCTTGCTGCCTGCACGTCCTCCTCTGGCTGGGGTGCAGTTGTTGAGGTGGCCACCCCTGCTGGACGTCCGACTCCCGATTGTGGCAGGGATGTGTCCTCCACCAGCCTGGCCGCAGGGTCAGAGGCAGCTCCACAGGGTACCCAGGTGATACGTGGGTGGGAAGATGGCATGGAGGACGACTGTCGCATAGGTGGTTCAGGTGAGGAGGGGGTCGGAACAAGGTCCAGCAAACGGAGGAATCCGGCCCTGGTGACCCGTCCCAGTAGGTCAACGCAGTCAACGAGGCATTCGAGATGACGTGCAGTGTCCTCACAAAAACACTGCAGGTCACCTTGCATGCCCCGTTGACGCAACGCCATCCCACTCAGGACAGGCTCAACCCGGTCCCGGATAGCCACATCCGCAGGGAGAGGAAGGCCAGTTGTTGTAAGCGGATCCCCTCCCTGAAAACGGGTCTGGACGTAGGCATCCCTGCTGGTGCAGGATGATGCAGTCACAGGATCGGGGACAGGATTACACACAGGAACCTCCGCGGCAGCCTGTGCTGCCTCCTGTCCCTGCCCCTGCACTGCACCACTAGCACCAGTGGAATCCCCACCTCCAGACCCCATGTCTTCCCTTCCATGGCCTCCTCCTCCACCAAACCCCCCACCAACCTGGATGACTCCATGCTATCTTCCTCCGTCGGACCCTGTGGGGTCTCAGCTGCCCCTTCTGCTGCCGAGGAGTCCAACTCCGACCTCCTCCTCTTGGACCTACCCTCGGCAGCTGCAGCCTGGGACGCGGCACCGGACTCTTCACTCTCTGACGAGATGACAACCTGGGAGGGGAGCCGGGCCTTGCGTCTCCGGCTGGCGGTGCGATCCCTGCCACCTTGCTCCACAGCACCCTCTCCGCCCTCTTCATCAGTTGACGCTGCAGACAGGGAGAGATAGGACACAGGCATCAGGGCACTGTACAATGGACTGATACACACATGACAGTTGCACATGAGTGGCAGTGTCACACTTCAGATATGGCATCACAATCCCCAACACACATGTCATTTCAACTCACACACATGAGCAATTCCACAGCAATAATGCACCAGGCAGCACCATCCATACACATACAACAGCATGAGCAGCCGAAGGTGAGACTTACATCACATGAAACACGGGGAGTGCACAAGACATGCACACACCACCACACTTACATACATGTGTACATCTCCACCAACTGTCACAGTGATGAGATCGCCATCCATGTCACATCTGGCATTCAGCCTTCTACATATCAGTGTCACATGCATCCATGTTGCATTACAGTTGAACTCTTGTCAAATACACACACATGCACATGTACACAGTGCAGATACATTCAGCTGGAACCACCATCCATGTGTGACACCACAACCATGCCAACATACATACACAGAAATTCAAACATGTGGGCTCCCACATCTGTATTTGACCTGCATGCTTACCAACACATACACCATCGATGTGTCTCACACCTGAGAGGACTCAAATGTGTCTGCCTCACGCCCCTGTACATACACATCCCTACATGGCCCTACAAAAACACATGTGCAACCTGCACACTACTGGCACACCACGACACGCACAGTGTGAATCAGTATGCATGTACACTTACCGCTCGACTCCAGATGGGTCTGCCTCTTAAGGACCTGGACGTGGAGCGCTGGGCGTATGCGTTCCAGGACCCTCATTTGGTGTTTGGACAGGTGGCCCCGGCGCCCCTTGGCATCCACTGCCTTCAAGAGGCGCCGGACCTTGTTGAGGGTCCTGGACCTGAAGTCCACCCAGCGCTTCTTGACATGTTGTAAGTCGCGGACTGCCACCCCTCCTCCGCGTTGATGGCAGTCACGATGTCCATCCAGATCCTGGTCCATCCTTCATAGTCGGTGCGTGAACTTCCAAAGAGGGCATCATACTGCCCCAGGACTTGCTCCACCAGGACACCAACTTCCCTGGCAGTGAAGCTGGTGGCCCTCTGCCTCTCTGGCTGGGGGTTGCCAGTGGTGCCAGATGGTGTTGTGACCGACATGGCAACCCCAGAGGCAGGAGTGGCTGGGCAACTGGGTCCTGGGGCTGGGCTGTGGAGTGATGGTATCCCAGTCGGGAGTCTTCGGTTCCAGCAGGGGTGGTCACAGCAACTGCACCCCTGGCTGACGTGCAGGCAGCAAATAGCAGGGCACGTGGGCAGCAGGCAGTCAGGTAGCAGCAGATGGCAGGTGGAAGCGTGCTCGGGGCTCTGGGGGGCAGTATTTCGGCCTTCTGGGCAGGAGCATGGTCTTCCGTGTGTTGTTGCGTGGCCAGCTTGATACGGAGTGATTTGGCAAGTGAAAAAATTGCAAGTCAGCTTGTGATTGGAGGAAAGGCCCTTAGTGCGTAAAAGCATCAGTACACGTACGCGATTTCATTGGACCAAAGGCCCTTAGCGCGTGAACGCTTCTGTGACGTGACTCGCGCTGGCGTTTCCCTCGTGACGTGGGCATAGTGGTTCAGCGCGCATGAAAAAACTGCACGTCCACGTTTGAATGCGTGAAATCTGAGGAAAAGGCCTACGCGTGTAAGTGATGTGACACGCGCGGGCGTTTCCATCAACACGGGTGCATGTTCATTGTACACGTCCAAAAACTGCACGTCCGAGTGTCAGCTCGTGTAATTGGAGGAAAGGGCCTTAGCGCATACACGCGTAAGTGACGCTGTACGTGTGGGCCGCTTTAAAAGGTACGTGTAGGACCCCATTTCCTTCTACATGCTTTTTGTGGAGAGCGAGTGGGTGAATTCTGTACTTCTTGTCGGTTCACACGCGATTACTTCACAGCGTTTCAAGTTCGTACTCCCTGTTACCTCTGACAGCGTTAATTTTTTTTTTGGGGCCTGTTTCCTCAAACAGTGTTCACTTCTTCTTTTGTCCTGTCTCCTCAGACAGCGTACAATTCTTCTTTTGGCGGGGGTGTTGCCAGCGCGCACATGCATGTTTTTTTCAGGTTCTTTTTCCAGGCAGAGGGTGAGTGCGCACGCATTTACCAACTGTGCTCGCCCCGTGTGTCGCGTACCCCTTCAGAGGTCATTGTAGGCTGCGTGTAACACGTGTACACTTATTTTTGTGTTTCTGGGTGCCACAGCGTAGTGCGGGTTCATTTTTCCACACACGTGGTCTACGAGGGGTTGCGTGCACGTTACTTTTTGTTTTTGGGGAGCCTGTGTGTTGCGTGACCCGTCATCTTCCCCCAGGGGTCACAGACAGCCTTGCTAGAGCACTAGGGTACGAATTCCATCTAGTACCCTACCCCTTTCACCCCCAATTGCCCAGGACAATTGTTTACTGCAACTCCCATACGCACAACAACATCAGTGCCATGGTTGGGAGGCGACCAAGCGGTAAGGCAGGCAAAGGTGGCCGACCTCCAAAAGGTGGGCGTGGTGGGTGCAGTAGGGGACGTGGCCAGGATTTGCAGGGTGCCTCTAGACCCCCATGTGTGGAGGATCAATCAGGGACACCCATGCCCCCCCCCATGGTTGAGGGAAATATGGCTGACACCATCCCAGCTCAGCCCTTGTTGGACCAGCCCATTTTGGCACCTGACCCGGCACAGGATGACTCCCAGGCTGACTTCCAGAGCAGCAAGTCTAAGCCACGTGTGCCAGTGCAAGTTGGTGTCACCAGGCCACGTGGATCTGGGGCAGCGATGTCATCTGCTGCCCCAAGTAGGCAGGGTGGGGAGGCTGCAGGGGCAGCTGCAGCTCTATCCACACCAGCTCTGAGTCTACCAGCCGGGACAGTGTTGGTCCTAGTCCATCAAACTGACGTTGCCCCTGCCAACATCACACTTCAGCCAATGCCTGCACCAAGACCTATGGTCATTGTGCCTTCGCACACTCCCAGTACCCAGTCCACCTGCGCTTCTGCCCCTACTGACCAGAGCGGCGCAAGCCACTCAGGCTCTGCTCCACCTTTGAAAAACAGGAAGAAGGGTGCACTGGCACTACAGGCTGAGACTCCAGACACGGCTACACAGTCCGGCACGTCAAGGAAGCCTAGCTTTAATGACCCCGAACTTGATGCACTTGTGACCTATGTGTCGGCACATAGCCGCAAAATGGTGGTGACTGCAGGGTGCAAGACCACACCTGGTCAACATAGGGCACACTGGCAGACCATCGCAGACCGCATAAGTGCCCTTGGATTTGTGAGGCGCACAGCTGATGATTGCTACAAGCGGTGGAATGACCTGAAACGCAGAGCAAAGAACAAGCTGGCCTCAAATCATGCCGCTACTCTGGTGACTGGCGATGGTTCTCCACCAGAGGACAACAAACTCACTGAACATGAGTCTGTTGCTGGGACCTTCATCACAGAGGAACAGATCCAAGGCATGGGAGAGCTACCTGATTACGACGCATTGTCCAGTGAGTGCCCATGCATGTGTGTGTAATCCATGTGTATGTTGTTTGGGTGACGGGTTCTGATTGAGTGCCAGGTGAGGGTGTGTACTCCTGAGTGTTATGGGTCACCCATTTGCTTCCTCCAATACATTCACGTGCCTTTGATTTGGGTATGACAGTATTCCTTCTGCCCACAGTAGCCAATTAGCCCCACATTACTGCTGTTGCACTTGAACTATCATCTTGCAACAACATTGTTCTGATTTTTTCTGTGTTCATTCAGGCTGAATGTTTAGATTATCCCATTTTTCATATGCTTTTTTCATCCCTAATGCCACATATGTGACATGCTTCTGTCATTGTTTACACCCCACATTGTGCCACTTTAGTTACCTGGTTATGTGAATGATTAAACCATTCAGGGCGAGGGAGTATTGGCCTGCTGAAATTTATTTTTAGGGCCTGTTTGTATGTGGAACATGATAGTTGTTTCCTGTCATGTTGAAGTGACCAACCATTGATGTGTACATCTGCCTACAATCACTGTCTAATTGTACACTGGATGTGTTGCAGTGTGCGGCACATGCATATTTTGCAACACTATTCTGCATTAATCTTCTCATCATGTCCATGTGACATGGATGTGTGACAGTACTCATTCACTGACCTATCGCTGTAGTTGTCTAATTTACCATGGCTATGCTACAAGACATCTGTGTGCTGGCATGTGTCATGTATGTGTATTGGACATGCCACTCACAGGCTGATGTGTGATGCCAGTGATACACGACATGCTGCAAATGTGTTGCTTTTCCATCTTGGTGTCCTCATTGTCTGCCTTTTTGACTCCCCTTCAAAATCATTGACAGTGCATGCATGCCAGGGTTATAGTCATGTGGGACATGTGTAAACCATGTACAGGATCTCTGTTTTGTCAGGCCTATGTGTGTGCTATGGTGCTCATGCCTGTTTCCATTTCTTGTATTTCATGTTTTTGCAGGTGACGATGCACTTGATGCTGGTGAGGTTCAGGAGATGGTGCAGACCCAGGAGGATTCTCAGCCACGACAAGGCACCAGTGGGGGACGTGGTGTGGTGGTGGGTGAAAACATTTTGGTACTGCAGACCATACTGTCGAGGGGTGCCTCTGGGTGCAGCTCCCCAGACCTCTATTCAGGTGCTGAGTCGGATGATGAGACTTATGTGCTGTCGCAGGTCAGTGCTTCTGGCAGGGATTCTGTTCTGTCCAACCCACCTGCACCAGGGGTAGAACCCTCTATGGGGATGTCAGTGTTGGTAGGTCTGCCTTTGGCGGTTACGGATGCAGGGTCACACTCCACAGCATCTGATCCTGTTCCTGGGCCAGCAGATCAGAGGGGGAATGCAGTCCTGCAGCCTCAGGCAGTGCCAGCACAGCAAGGTGCAGACCGCCTTGCCCCAAACAGGTGTGGTGCCCGCCGACGCGGTGGGCGTGCGCCACCAGGCAATACTGTATGGGAAAACTCGATGTACGGTATGGCAACCCAACAGGCAGCATCAGTAGAAATGATGGCTCAGGCAATGGAGAGGATGGCCACTTCCATTATCCCCCCTGAAAGGCAGATAGAGCAACAACAGTAGGCAACAGACTCCATTTGCCAATCACACAGGGAAGACATGTTGGCGTCCAACAGGGACCGACGGCGGCACTGGAGACTCTGCGCGAATCCATATCAATAGAGTCACAGGGCCACAGGGAAGCCCTGAGGGTGGAAATCCATAACCTCAAGCAGAGTCTGCTTGAACTTGTATCTTCCCGAAATGTTAGGGCAGAACAGCAGCTGGAGCAGCTCACATGTTCTCTCTCAGCTGAGTTGCAGGCAACACATGAGGAGATCCGGGCATCCTGCGAGGCCATGCATGCAGAAGTGCAGGCAACCCGTGATGTGCTGCATGGGGATCTCTGCACTTTAATCTTCCAGAATCAGACCTTCCAGACCCGCATGCTTGCTGCCATGGAGGACCATACCAAGGCTTTGCGTGGGCTGCCTCCCATAGTGCCACCACCTCCTGATGCAGCAGCAGAGGGTGAAGAGAGCGACAACAGTTCTCCCACAATGGCATAGCCGTGCAGGCCATGAGCCCATGGAGGTATTTTTTTTTCGCAACATCCACGCATGTGGGTGTTGGTGTGCACCCTGTCCTCAAACCTCCTGGGTGCCCCCCCTTTCCCCCACATGGCCATTTTTGATTATTTTTGTTGTGTGTTTTTTTACAGTGTGTTGCCTTGTGTGGCTCCCGTGGGCATCCACTGTATTCCGGCTGGGCACATGCAGGCTTGTCCTGAGTTTGGGTTAGATGCTTGGGTTCGTGACACACACACACCCCTCCTGCTTCCCGTTTCCATGGGCTTGCAAAGGGTGTGACCAAGTGACAGTGACTTACACAATGACATTGGGCTCCCATGAGCTGTGTGGGCAGTCTGTAGTCAATACTGTGTGTACATCCCTAGTGGGTATTGTTGTTGTATTTTACACTGCATGGTGTATTGATATGTGCTTTTGCATCCATGGCTTCCTCCTAATTTGCAGGTTCCTTCCTCATGTCTTCACAAGGCCTTCTCCTTTGCAGATGGAGTTCATGTTGTATGCAGCACACTGACACATTTGCATGGCAGCAACAATCTACAGTTGGAAGGGGTCGATGTGCTGGCTTATTCAGGTTGTAAGACTACCACTACTTTGACTTAGTACTGTCATATTTTTGCAATGTTTCATTATGTGTTGCTGTATTGTGTTGGTGGTAAGTATTTGTTCATGTGTGCTGTTTGTTATTGATTACTGGGAGCATATTGTCTGTGGGCAGTTTCCATTTGGGACAGTGCACTTTGTGACACTTGTGTCAGGTGTTGTGCATTGCTTTGTTTGCTTTCACATTGCATGACATGCCATGGTGTGTTGGGTGGCGGAGATGGGGAGGGGTTGGGTGACATGGCACTATTTTCATGTTGTATTTTGCAAGGGGGTAGTCATTCATGCAGCATATATGTGTGTTTTTTTGTGACACAGCATTGGTTGTCTTTCGGCAGGTAGGGATGCACACAATGTAACAATTCCAGGTGACCAATCTCAGGCTGGTATGGTTGTGACAGTTGACTGTCCCTTATGTCATCATCATTGATTGTCAGCTGGTATGTGCCAGGGATGTGTGCACTCCACAGGGGTGTGATTTTAGTTGAGGTAATTAGCCACCAGCTGTGTACGGGCTGCCTCACCACGTGCCCTTTCCCCTCCCATGCGCAGCGGCCGTGCTTGTGGTTGGGGATCTGGGGACACCACCAGGTCCACCGGCAGGCCCCGGCGTGTTGCAACGTTGTCCAGGACACATGCTGCCACTATGATCCTGCACACTACTGGGGGCTCATATAGCAGCTGCCCACCAGAGCAGTCAAGGGAGCGAAAGCGTGACTTGAGCACACCGAATGTGTGCTCCACTATGACCCGGGTTGCAATATGGGCTGTGTTGTATCTTACCTCGGGTGGTGGGGTTCCGAATTGGCGTCATCATGTGGGTGCTCAGTGGGTAGGCACTCTCCCCTGGGGAGGTGATGATGGGTATCATTAATGGGGTTGTGACATTACTCAGTATCTGACATGCATGCATCTGCAGGGGCATTTATACTCACCAAGCAGCCATGTATCGCCATGCTGCCCAGCTTCTAGGTCCCGGTTTAGGGTTGACATTCTGTAAATGAAACTGTCATGGGTGGACCCTGGATAGTTGGCATATACTGAGGTGATTCCTTTGGCATCACATACTACCTGCATGTTGATGGAATGCCAGTGCTTGCGGTTTCTGTAGATGTGCTCAGTTGCCCTGGGAGGATGTAGAGCCACATGGGTGCAGTCAATGGCATCTAGCACTTTGGGGAAGTGTGCCACCCCGTAAAAATCCTGGATGACAGCCTGCCTTTCTGTAGGTGTTCTGGGAAGGTATATGTGCCTGCGGGCTGATGGGCGTGCAGTCATGATGGCCAACACCTGGTGCAGGCAGCATGACTGTGTGGCCTGTGAGACCCCTCCCACTATGGCATTTGTCCGCTGAAATGAACCAGTGGCCAAGAAGTGCAGTACATTGAGCACCTTTTCCAAGGGGCTCAGTGCTTGGGAGCACAGGGTGGGTGATGTGAGGTCAACCTCCCACTCACTCACCAGGTCGAGTATTATGTGAGGTGGAAACCTGTACCTCCCATACACCTGGTCATCATGCATCCCAAAAAGGCTGGTTCTGGGTGGAAAAATTCTGGGCCTGACTATCCTCCTCCTCCTGCGGTATGGCACGACCACTGCTGCGAGGAACGGTATATTCATCTTGGTGTTTTAGCTTGTTTGTTGTTTGCGCGCACTTTTATGCTGCGCGGGTCCACGTACACCTGCTTCCTGCTGGCGTATGTGTTTCCGGATTAGCACGTCTTTTTTGGCGCATGCGTTAGCCCCGTTCGATTCCATGAATACGTGTCGGAGGCATGCATGTGGGCGTTCCGCACATTTGCCTCCTGTACTTCCCCGTGACGCCCACATTTTCACTCGTTGTTCCCCATTCCACGTGTTACGCCCCGTGTTACGCCTACTTTTGGTGTGTGCGCTTCGCCATGTGCGCTTTCGCTGTGCGCGTAGCGCGCTCTGTTTGAAGACGTGTGCGCCAGCGTGCGCCACACAGGATTTTAGCGCACATCCATGGTTTTACACGCGTACAGACTTCCATGAATCGCTGTGCGCGGGTTTCGCTGTGATTTTCGCACTTGCGCTGCGATTCGCACGCTTCCGCATGCTTGCGCGGGAATTTTCAGCGCACATTAATTCCATGAATTGGCCTCTTGGTCATTACTGGATGAAGGAGCCTTCAACCAAAAGTCAGAAATAGATAATGATATTGCAGCACTTTCCTGACACTCGCTTTTCAGTTTTACTTTCGAAAGTCAAAATTCAGGCATCAAAGAGATTTTCTATCTTAAAAGTATGGTCTCTTCATTTTATAATGTAAAGAATAGCCTCAAGCAAGATGTGCATGTTCAATACTGCTTAATAACAAATGTGATGGGTTAGCAGTATCAACTCGCCAAAAGGGTTTCATGTATGAATTTCGATTTTTGAAATCGGAGTCTGCTTTCTGTGGAACTGAATAATGCAGCCATTCCCATATTAAACATATGTTATTCTAATAATAGTAATGCCACGGAAGTCTACTCCTATGTCAACTTTTCTGGCAAAGCCTCAATGTTTAATTTGAGTTTCGGCATATATGGGGGTGCTTTTGTGCAACCTATAGAAACAGTAGCAGCGTTGTGGAGAAAGGAGCATGTTATTTTACGAAGCAAATACATCAAGCAGTTAATTGTTGCTTTGTACGTGTCCCCACCCATGTCGTCACCATTCAACTTGCCCATTGGTTGTGGACGTTACAACAGAACATGGGGAGCACCTGCCATTTCCTCCCTTTGCTGTCTTTCAGTATTTGGCAACTGCAAGAGCTATGTGGCCAAGGTTTGCCTGTTGTTAACTGAATCGTTTGCGAGTCTGTTTGTGTGTGTTGGGATGCGAGACACAGTGTTTGTGGCAAGGAGTGAGAGGGTGTGAAAGGGTGATTTAGGAGCGTGAATGCTCCCCATAACAGAACATTCTCACAAACATGGGAGAAATGTGTGGGTGAAAGGTGGAGGGCGACTGGGGGAGTAGTTCCAAGAGAAGTTGGGGGGAGTCAAATCCAACGAAAACTGCATTTTATGCCCATTCAAAGCCGCTCCAAATCAGACTTTTTTGGATATGGCCTTCAAAGTGCCAGATTTTCACAAAGAACCAATTTTGTGGGATTACATAGATTACATTTTCAGAGAAATTATTAATGGTCATTTAACCACACCAATCTGAATATTCAAATGATCACGTTCTCTCTCTGTGCATTATATATGGTACCCTTAAACTGTAACTTAAACTACGGCCATAACAAAGGATAACAAAGTATTACCCAAATTCACCTTTTACAATTGACCTTTTGCACAATTGACCTAATTATAGTGGTCCTAATTGACCGTCTGCACAATTGACCTTTATATTATTTTAGTTATTTTATATGTGTATTGGGTTGGTTTTGGATTATAAATAATATAAGGGGATTGGGTGGAGGGTTGCGGGGGTTTTTGGATTGAGTGGGGGGTTTTGGGGGGTTTCCCCCACAGATATGTCCTAATTGACCTTCTAAATTAGGTCAATTCTCCTGAGGTCAATTCTCCCGAGGTCAATTGTGAAAAGGCCAATTAGTATACAACCGATTACAATGCACTCTGTTCAAAGTAGTCTCATATATATATATATATATATATATATATATATATATATATATATATATTACACGGCCTGCGGTAGCGGCCGTGTAGTTATGGTTAAGTTCCTGTTGCTAAACCCATAGGAATAGCACTTTTGGGCGACTTAAAACTTCGCTTCCCCTGGATGAATCCTCACCAAACCTTGCAAAAAAGTACATGGCCCGCTTTGAATTTTATTGGCAAGTTTGATGAGGTTTCATCGGGGGGGGGGGGAGTTATAGGGAGATCTCACATTTTTCTCCATTGACTGAATGAAAATAACTCTGCTCACGCCTACAGTCCAAACCGCTGGATGGATTTTCACCTGCGGTAGCGGCCGTGTAGTTATGTTTCAGTTGCTCAACTCATAGGAAGAGCACTTTTTGGATAGCTTATAATATTGCTCCCCCTGGACAAGTCCTTGCCAAACTTGGCAAAAAAAGTATATGGCCTGCTCTGAATTCTATTGGCAAAGTTGGTGAGGTTTTGTTAAGGGGGGACCAAGTTGTAGGGTGGACCCCAAACATTTTTTCTTTCCATAGACACAATGGAAAAGAATTTGCTCACGCCTACAGTCCAAACCGCTGGACGGATTTTCACAAAATTTGCGGCAGGAGCAGCGGCTTGGTCCCAGAAGTGTGCTTTTGTAAATTTGGTGGCGATCCGTTCAGTAGCTTTTTTAAAACAGACAAAATATAGGTCCCCAAAATTAGTGATATCTGGGTCTGCTTCGTGGACCCATGGCCCGGAGCGCCAATTGATGGCTACGGACAGCCAACGCGCCCGCTGATTGGCTGGGGGGAAGCGTGATGTGCATCATATATTTCCGACACGCCCGCCATGTTGTATCTGTGGATATCTGTGGATAGTGGAGTGGGGAACAGGAATGGGAAACATGTTTTGAGGCATTTGGTGTTGGGAAGAGGGGCTGGGAAGGGTGGGGGAGTGAAAGATGGTTGACATGATGTATTTGTTTGGGTGGAAGAAGACCGTGTTGTGCCCCCTGCAGTTTTCGGTAGGGTAGGGGAGTGAAATGTAGATGATATGATGATGTTTGCATAGGTTATATTATGCTGTAATGGTTGTAGCCTGCCCTTAGACTGTGGGGTGCATGAGAGTCTGCCCACTGGGTGCAAGCACGGTAATAGTATGTGTACAGAAGTGGTAGTGCCTCAGGTGCCTGGATTATGTGTGTGGGTTGTGCTCACTGGCCAGATTCTTGGGTGCATAGCCGTATTATGCTGTGGTGGTTGTGGCCTGCCCCTAGACTCTTGGGTGCATGGCTATAGACCATGCACCCAAGAGTCTGCCCACTGGTTGCAAGTACTGCAATAGTATATGTGCAGAAGTGGACAGGTCCTCTGGCGGCTGCCTGAAAAGTGTGGGTTGCGCCCACTGGCCAAATTCTTGGGTGCATGACTGTATTATGCTGTAGTGGTTGTGGCCAGCCACTAGCTGCCTCGTGTGTGTGGGTTGTGGATACTGGCCAGATTCCTGGGTGCAAGGTTGTATTTTGCTGTGGTGGTTGTGGTCTGTCCACTGGTTGAAAGTAATGCATTAGTATGTGCACAGAAGTCAACAGGGCCTCTGGTAGCTGGCTTATGTGTGGGGGGGGTGGCACTGGCCAGATTTTTGGGTGCATGGCTGCTGGATTATGTGTGGGCTGTGGGCACTGGCCAGATTCTTGGGTGCATGGCTGTATTATGCTGTGATATTTGTGGCCTGCTCCTTGAGTTTCGAGTGCATGAGAATCTGCCCACTGGTTGCAAGAAGAGTAATAGTATGTGTACAGAAGTGGGCAGGGCCTCTGTCGGTTTGTCTTGTGTGTGTGGGTTGCGGACACTGGCTAGAATCTTAGGTGAATGGCTGTATTATGCTGAGATGTTTGTGGCCTGCTCCTAGACTTTTGGGTGCAAGAAGAGTAATAGCATGGGCACAGAAGTGGACAGGACCTCGGGTGCCTGGATTATGTGTGTGGGTTGTGGCGACTGGCCAGATTGCTAGGTGCATGGCGGTATTATGCTGTGGTGGTTGTGATCAGACCCTAAACTCTCGGGTGCATGGCCGAATGTGCACACTGGCATAAGCATTGCACAAACATGTGTTTAGAAATGCAATGTGCCCATTACAAAGAAGCACAACACCAATAAGCGTATACTCACTGTACATATTGCTGAGGCACTGCATACTTTTTGGAACACACTGACAGAATACCATTGAAGTGCAAAAAGCACATTTCAATATTGTGGCACTACTGCCACTTATTTTCTTTGTTGCATGTTGAAATGCAGGAGAAATCTTTGTTTCATTGTGAGAAAAAAACACAACATGTCAGGGAAGGTAATTCATAATGTCGTATCATACACAATTTCAGATATTCATGTACTTTGTGGACCCTTATAATTAGTACCTTACAAGTACTATGCTTCCAACAAGTGTACGCGCAATGTGCTCAGTTCCTGTGTTTGGTTGCATAATCATTGGGTCTGTGGGAAAATAAATTTGATGATACGTGTCACACTATGTTTCATTGAAGTGTGCAGTAATTACAGGAATGTTTAAGGTGCATATCTATGTGGTTCTGCTGTTACAAGCAGGCACTGTTGCAGTAGGAGGTATTGAAATGGTCTATGTGTTGTGATTTTTGGAAGTGGTGGTGGTATGGTTGCAGTTAGATATCAGTTGGCATATTCTAACTGTTTATCCCTTTCCACTTTTTAACACTATGTTTATGCACTTTGAATCTTGTTGCTGTTTTGTAAGTACTGTAATATGGAAAACTAATATTGCAGTATTGTGGGGCCAGTTAGATACCTTTTGGCGTATTCTAACTGTTGATAGTTTCACAGAACTTGAGGGTATCTTTTGAAGCAGTTTCATTCTTGAAGGTGGACGTTAGCAGTTTGACTGCTGGAAGTAACATTGTAGTACTGTGGGTGTACTGACATACCAATTGGTGTATTCTGCCTGTTGATACTTTATGAGTCTTGAGGGCCTCTTCAGAAGAAGTTTCATTTTTCCAAGTGGATTTTAACTTTTGTAGCAATTGTGTAGGGTATGTTTTGAAGCACTTTCTTTCCTGTTGGCGGATTTTAAGTTGTCCACTGTTTCCAAGTGACATTGTAGTATTATGGGTGCAGTTAGATGGCAGTTGCCATATTCATTGAAGTGGTATGGGCACGTTTAGAGAGCAGTTGGCTTACTTTAACAGTTGCTATTTTTACACGTTAATGAGGACAGTTTGTAAACCCTCGTACTCAATACTAAGTACTATGGGTGAAACAATATTAGTGCATGTTTTCCACAGATGTTGTTTCTGTGTGTATAATCATTGGGTCATTGGGGAGAAAACTGTACAGCAGCACAACTGATGTACTCATAGGTCAGTTGGTGTATGCTGAGTTTTTTCAGTTTACAGGGTAGAAGGATATTCTAACTTTGCAGTTACATACCTGTTGGCGGCTATCGGTCAGTAGGCTATGGTAATTCTATAGGTCAGTGATTACATTTTGGTTTCAGAAATGTCTTACATTTGCTGGTAATCTCTGCTTCAGAGTAATGGATGTATCATTGCATTCAAACCACCCACACATCTTTTAAATGTATGCAGTATTGTGACCTGCGCTGTCTGAATGCCAGCAAGACGGAGATCCTCCTCATCTGCACACCTTCACCATCCTTTCCCCTCACTCTGTGGCCGGCCTCCCTTGGCCCTCCTCCTACCCCAACCTGTGAGGCTAAGAACCTCGGGGTCATCTTTGACTCCACCCTTTCCTTCTCCGCCCACATCTCTGAGGTCTCTAAAAAGTCAAATTTCCGACTGCACCTCCTCAGAGGTACTCTGCCTTTCCTCTCCTTCACCCAGAAGATCATGTTATCCCAAGCTCTGGTTCTCTCTAGCTTGGACTATTGTAACAGCCTCTTTCTAAATCTACCTGCCTCTACTCTCTGCCCTCTGCAACTAATCCTGAACAGGACTGCAAGACTTGTCCTTGGCCTCAAGCCCTGGGATCGTATCTCTCCAGCTCTGAAATCCCTCCACTGGCTCCCAGTGGATGCAAGGATTCAATTCGAAACCCTCTGCATTGTCCACAAGGCTTTTTGGGGCCTGGGTCTAAAATACCTTCAGCTATTCCTCTGCAAATACCTCCCCTCTCGAGCTCTTCGCTCCTCTACCTCCAACTCCCTCAGGGTCAGTCATTTTTCAAACAAACAAGCTGGGGGTAGATATCTGTCCTCGTCTGGGGCCTCCCTCTGGAACAGCCTCTCTGCCACTCTAAAACTTGAGGAGAACCATCTCCGGTTCCAGAAGCACCTCAAGACCTTCCTCTTTTCTTTTGCCTTTGCTCCCCTCTCCCCTGCTGATCTGTTCTCTCTTGGCACTGTGCACCTGGCCACCCTCTGCCCTTCGGGCCCACCTTGCACTGGAGTCCGTATCTGTACCCATACAGCCCCCCTTTTTCTTCCTGCACTTATCAGACCTACCCTGTCTGCTGCCTTAAACCTAGCACTTGCAAATTGCTGGCTGCATTACCACTGTTTGTTGCCTTTATTATTTATTTATTGTTATTTATCTTCCTCCTCTGCTTCGCACTTTCCACTTCTCCCTCCTTCCATGCACTTTTCCCCTCCCCCTCTCCCATGCACTTGTGCGTTTTCAATGTCACTGGGCCTAGTAAAATCGCTGTTTTGGTCTCCCCTGTTCCCCTCCCTTGCCTTGTCGCGCTCTGAAACAAATAAAATATCAATCAGTCAATCAATCAACTGTGCCGTCCAAGTAAATGTTTTCCACAATTGGTGACAATTGCAACAGAATATTGATTGCTACATTTGCATAGCAATTTACACCAGTTGTGTTGGAAAACTTGAATGGACCTGACAGTTCTGTGTTTGAGTCATTTGCTGGAGTTCCACTTGTTTTTTTTAAGACATGATTCTCTTTGGTTGTCCTGTTGGATGCACATTTGTGGTTTGACTACATTGTTTGTGGTTGTGCTATTTGATGGAGTAGCAACTGTTTTAAATTTCTTTGGTGGTACTGTTGGGAGATCTCTTTTAAGTTATGTTCACTTTCATTTTCTTTTAACAAGTTTTCCTTTTGGGGAACAGGGTACATATCGAGATGGGGTGTGTAGAGTGCACATAGTCTATTGTACTCTACGATACAATGAATGCCAGCTTTGACTTTGTTTGCATCAAAATTGACCAGAAATAGTCCTTCAAGTGTACATAGCCATGACAGTGCCACGTAACTCATGCATGGGCCTGCACCATTTCTTTGACACTTCTATTTTTAAACTGTGAAAGGTGAATCTGAAAAGAGTGTTTTTTTGTGTATTTTGTTGTTTTATATTTTTTGGGGTATTTTTTAACATGACACACATTGAAGGGAAGGGAAGGGAAGGAAGGGTAGGGAAGGGGCACCAACCACAGGGACGAAGAGGAAGGTGGAGAGAGGAAGGTGTTGTGTGGGCCTCATGGAGGCTTTCCCTTGTGCTCTCAGACCGTAGCCCTGAAAGCACTCCGGAATTGCTCACCCCTGCAGAGTACCACATTGCAGTACAGACACAATACAGTGACCTTTGAAAGGTAAGGTCTACTGCGGTGCATATGAATTGTGAGGCTGGCTCAGGGATCCGCTGTCCCACAGGAGTGTCCCTTGTGGTGACAGGAGCAGATGCCGAAGATGCTGCAGAGGAACTAAACCTACTACCATGTTTGAAGGAGACGACCCTCCGAACTGCTGCCTCGTGGCTTGACCTCAGGTGTCGCAGCATGGAGGTGGTGCCGTAGCTGTAAAGTCCAGGCTTGCTGCAACTGAATTACCTAGTGCAGAAAACCTTGTTTGCACGTGCCTTGCACATGCCTTGGCTACCCCCTCCAACAGTGGTAAACAGAAACCACAGCCAAGACTCACATTGGAAGCTGGTAGTGGGGACTTCCACTACTTCATCCTCTTCATCTTCTTGTTCCCCCTCAACATCACCATGACTTGCACTTTTATTTATTCTATTTATTTTGACTGTTGATCCTATGTACTGCACTGCCCCTTTTCCCTGCACTTTTCCCCTTCCCCTTTCCCCTGCACTTGCACAATCTCAATGTCACCTGGCCTAATAAGATTGCTGTCTCTGTCTTCCATCTGTTCCCTCTCCCTTGCCTCGTCACGCCTTGAAACACTTGTGTAAAGGCATGTTATAAATGCCATATCATATTTCATATCATGCCTGTTCCCCTCCCCACGCCCTCCAAAAGATGTTGTTGGTGGTGGTGGGGGTGATGATGAGGAGCCAGCAGCAGCAGAAGCAGCAGCGGATGCCATTCTTCAGGAAAGTACAGTTCAGCAAACCAGGAAACCGCAAGCAGCAGCAATCTGACTCAGTGCTCTGTCCTGGGTAACCAAAAACAGAATGAGGAGCAGCGCTGGGGCGTGGCCTTTTATAAGGGTGCTGGGGAGAGCTCTGCAAACAGTTGCACGGTTTGCGAACAGTTGCATGCTCCGTGAACACTTTAAACCCCAAACTGGGCTCAAAAAGTAGCAAAAATCTCTAGATCGCCAGGGGCATTGTCTATATTGTAGTAGTCTACAATAAAATACAATACAGAGTTGCTGAGAGTCAACACAGTTAGTCGGTAGTTACTCAAATTCCAGGTGTGGCTACAAGTGTGGGTTGCAGAGAGGGAACCTAGGGGAGGTGCCTACTCAGGTGAGTCTTTGGAGATGAGCCAAAGATTGGTTACTTTCCTGAATTTGTAGAAAGACTGGTCAGCTTTTAAGGAGGTTGGAAGTGAGTTCCACAGTTGAGCAACCATTACTGGGAAGCTGCTGTGCCCTGCTTTTTTAGTTTGTACCTGGGCACTTTTAGGAAGCCTGAACGTTTGTAGATCTGGTTTGTCTGGTGGAGTGGTTTTAGGAGAAATATCCGATAAGGTAGGAGGGGGCTGAATAGTTGAGGCATTTGTAGGTTAGGCAATCTGTTTTTAGATGTATTCTCTCAGTGATTGAAAGCCAGTTGTTGTCTCTTCTGATCCCAGGGATGTGTTGGCTTCTGCAGATGCCCAAGGCAGCTCTAAGTGCATTATTCTGTAAGATCTGTAGTTCGTTGGTGATGTATTTACTGGCACCTAGGTATAAAGCATTGCATTAGTCAATTGTAGCCAGTGCTAATGCTCTGGCCAACGTGATGCAGCTTTTAGTGGAAAGAAAGGGTTTGCACACGTGAACGAGCTTGCAGGTGTACACTGTAGCTGAGGCTGTAGCACTGACCTGTTTGTGCAGATTTAGAGAGCAGTCTAGGTAAAGACCTAGAGTTTCTACCTCTTTGTCCACCTTAATGTCGTTCCCATCAATGTTAAAGAATAGGTATTGATTCCTCTTTTATTTCTGATTGGCAGGTGTGGCAAGGAGGAGTAACTCAGTCTTCTCATCATTCAGGCATAGGCCATGTGTGGCAATCCAGGCCTGAATGACGAGATAGATTTTGTTGATGAGATCTAGGTCTATATCGTAATCGCCTGTCAGAGGTATGAGGATCTGGGTGTCAGCTGCATAGTTGGTATAGTTGGCACTCAGATTGTCTAGATCATCAAACAATGGTTTGGTGAACGCATTATACATGGTAGGCGATACGCAGGATCCCTGAGTGACTCCACAAGAGATGGGGATGGGATCTGCAGCTGATGATGCTGAGAAGACTCTCATGGATCTTTTGCTAAGGAAGGATTCAATCCAAGCTGTTGCTTCTGCTGAGAAATGGCATCTGAGGATAGGTGATAACCAATCACCTTGTGGTCGACAAGCTTGAAAGCGGCTGACAAGTCCAACAGGAGCAAGAGTGCTGATTTTTGTTTGTCTTTCAGAACGTTGATCTGGATCTTCAGATCAATCAAGGATGTTTCAGTGCCATGTTGGGTCTGAAGCCAGATTGATGGAGTCCCAAAAGTTGATTAGTTTCTAAATCTGATTGAATTTGATTGTAGGCAGCTTTATCAATGATCTTTAGTACAAAAGGAACTGTAGTAATTGGGCCTAAAATTGGTGGGGATATTGGGGTCCAGGGATGGTTTCTTTAGTAGTGGGTGAACCCAATATTTTTTTCGTTAGTGGGGACAGTGCAGATAAGGAAGGAGGCATTGATTAGCTTGGTAAGAAAGGGGCAAGGAGGCCGGGATCCTGCAGCATGGTCTGCATCAGGTAAGTGCACCCAAGCACATCCATAATGAGCCTGGCGCCTATGGCGCCAGGACTGATGTCTTTTATGAGCCTGGCGCCATGGGCGCCAGGACACTGTCCAAAGGGCCCCTATATGGGGTTGCTGGGTCCTTCCTTGGGGACTGGATGTCCGCTTTCGGGGACGCAGGGCTTGAACCGGCTCCCCGGGAGCAGGCATCATGACAGCACTCCCCCCCAAGGCCCCTCCCAAGGTTGTTCCCTCCGGGGGTTTTTGTTTGTCTGGGAAGAGTCTGTGGAATTTCCTGACTAATCGAGGTGCATGCACATGGTCGCTGGGTTCCCACAACCTCTCCTGAGGTCCGTACCCCTTCCAATCAATTAGGTAGAACAGTTTTGACCTAAACATTTTTGAGTCTAAAATGTTCTTCACTTCGAATTCGGGCTCCCCATCTATTAGAATAGGTTCTGGAGGTTTGAGTAGTCAGGTTCCGGGTACCACTGGTTTCAGAAGTGACACATGAAAAACAGGGTGAATTTGCATACTAGCTGGTAAATCAAGTTTAACAGCCACTGGGTTAATTATTGCCGTAATAGAATAAGGTCCCAGATATTTTGGGTTAAAAGTTCGAGGCCCTTTGAGTGGTAAATGTCTGGTAGCTAACCACCCTTGATCCCCAATCTGATACAGAGGTGCTTCACTCCGATGTAGATCAGCATTCTCCTTGTATTTTCTCTTGGCTTGTTGTAAATGCGTAGTTGCCTCTTTGAAGGCTTGGGTAATTGTAGAATGCAGATGTTCTACTGCAGGCATTCCGAGGTTCTGAGGTGAGTCAAGGTTTGAGGTTCGAGGGTGATGCCCAAACAAAGTATAAAAAGGACTGTGGCCAGTTCCAGAGTGTACCGAATTATTATAAGCGTATTCGGCTATCCAAAGAATGTCTTTCCAGTTGCTTTCAGATTGTTGTAACATACACCGTAAGTATTGCTCAAGGGTCTGATTTGTCCTCTCGGTCTGACCATCGGTCTGAGGGTGGTGACTGGTCGATAATCTTACGTCGATATGCGCCATTTGACAACATTTGCGCCAGAAGTGGGAAATGAATTGGCTTCCCCGGTCAGAGATTAGTATAGATGGGAATCCATGTAGCCGAACAATATTTTCGAGGAATTCTTTGGCTAGGACAGAAGCTGAAGGTAAACCTTTCAAAGGAATAAAGTGGGCCATTTTGGAAAACAAATCCACAATTTCCAGAATAGTATTGTACCCCGAACAAGGAGGCAGGTCCGTAACAAAATCCATTGATAGGGTGTGCCAGGGTGCTGGCGGTATGTCTAGAGGTTGAAGGAGACCGGCTGGTCTTTTCTTTTGACTTTTATTTTGGGCGCAAACACCACAGGACATCACAAAAGATTTAACATCTTTTCGCCAAGAGGGCCACCAAAATTGTCCTTTCACCTTTTCCTCTGTCTTGGCAATACTGGGGTGTCCCTCTATTAATGAATCATGATAACCGGAAATAACTAGTTTGTGTAATTCCTTATGTGGCAGGAATAAGCGTCCTTGAAAATAAGGTAAACCATTATCTTTGGTAAAGTCTGATCCCTTTTGTATCCAATCCTGTAAGGTTGTAGGGTCCAGGAGTTGTTTCACTCTGGCTTGAATGTCTTCAAGCGTCTGTAACAAAGTCATGCCTAGAATCCTCTGTTCGGGAATTATTGGTACTGGTTCTGAGTTTGTATCAGATTCTCCCATTCCAATTCGGGTAAGGCATCTGCTTTGCCATTCTTGCAGCCAGGTCGATAGGTAATCACAAAATCAAATTCAGCGAAAAACAAAGCCCATCGGAGCTGCCGTGATGACTGAGCCTTGGCGGTTTTCAAATACTGTAAATTCCGGTGATCAGTGATCACTGTGATGGTATGTCGAGCGCCAAGCAGATAATGCTGCCAGGCTTTAAAAGCGGACTTAATGGCTAACAGTTCTTTGTCCGTGATTGCATAATTAACCTCGGGTGCCGAGAATTTTCTGGACCAAAATGCTATGGGATGCAGTTGGTTGGTTTCGGGATCTCTTTGGGACAGGACAGCTCCCATGGCTAGGCTGGATGCGTCAGTCTCGATGACATAAGGGAGATCTGGACGCGGGTGTTTCAATATAGGTGCAGAGGTAAACTTAGCTTTTAATTCCTGAAAGGCCTGCTCGGCTTCTTCAGACCATTCAAAACGTTTATTTTTCCTCAAGAGTGCAGTAATGGGTTGTACCACGCGTGAAAATTCCGGGATAAACCTGCGATAGAAATTGGCAAATCCGAGCATGCTTTGAACCCCTTTTACAGAGCTAGGTGATGGCCATTTGAGGATGGCATCCACTTTTCTTGAGTCCATTCGGACTCCTTTGGGTGTCAGGATGAAACCTAGAAACTCGACTTCTGTGGTATGGAAAACACATTTCTCCAATTTAGCAAATAGTTTGTGTTGCCGCAGTTTTTCAAGTACTGCCCTGATGTGTTTTCTGTGATCAGATTCCGAAGAGGAGTACACCAGAATGTCATCGATATATACGACAACACAAAAATCGATGAGTTCCCGAAGGACATAATTCATGAAGTATTGGAAGGCAGCCGGCGCGTTACACAATCCGAAAGGCATCACCTGGTACTCGAATAATCCATATTTAGTACGGAAGGCAGTTTTCCATTCGTCGCCTTCTTTAACTCATACCAGATGATAAGCCCCCCAGAGATCTAACTTGGTGTATATGCATGCGTCCTTCACCTGGTCAAGGAGTTCAGTGATCAGAGGCAGAGGATAACGGTTTTTAACTGTTATCTGGTTCAATGCGCGGTAATCGATACAAGTTCTAAGGTCGCCTTCTTTTTTGGGCACGAAGAACAAAGCCGAGGATGCCGGGGACTTTTTAAGGGGCGAATAAAACCATTAGCTAGGAATTGATCCAAATATTGTCTCAAATGCAGATTCTCAGGTTCGGTAAGGGCATAAATCCTGCTACAAGGGGGTTGTGCACCGGGCACCAGATCGATTTGGCAATCGTACGATCTGTGAGGAGGTAACGTGTTGGCCTGTTCCTTTTGCAAGACGTCCTGAAAGTCTTGGTATTCCGGAGGTAGTTGCATGGAGGCAGAGGTTACAAATGCTAGATTAATCTTCAGGTTTTCTGGGTAGCAGGTTTGTGTACAATCCGGGAAGGTTATTCTCTTAGCTCGCCAATCATTTTGAGGATTATGTGTCTCTAACCAAGGGATTCCAAGAATAACCTGAAACTGTGGAGCCTTGATTACATCAAACACAACACCCTCCCGATGGCCATCAGGACCAACAAGAGTCACCTCAGTAGTAGAATGTGTTACCGGTCCAGAGGCAATTTCAGTTCCATCGACTGTGGTGATGACATCTTTGCTGGTTTTAGGACGGAGAGGGAGGTTTATCCTAGAGACCAATTCACGATCCACATAGTTTCCAATAGCCCCACTATCGATGTATGCCTTTATTGCATGCAACCGCTTAGGCTGTTCTGGATCTACGAGAACCATTGGTACAATGAAATGCGAGGTCTGAGAGTTAGTTTTCAAGCTCGGCAAGCGGACCCCTATACTTGTTGGGCGGAGTCGTTTCCCGAAACAGAGTCTTCATGGTTTTTATCAGCGGCTCCTACCGCCTTTCGGGGCGGTTTTGCCAGGCAATCTCGTAGAAAGTGTCCAGAATTCCCACAATAAAGACATCATTTTAACTGTCGCCTCCTTTCACGTTCCTTTTGAGTTAAGGGTCCTTTAACCCCTACAATTTGCATAGGCTCAGAGACATCGACTCCCTTGGGATTAGCATGGGTCTTGACCAACACCCGGGTCTCAAACCTGGACCGATCTGCTTTTCTGTTTTGAAGTCTGTGATCCAATTGGACCACTAAGTCTATATACTCTGTGCATTCTTAGGGCGGATTTACAACTTGGGCCAAGACATCTTTAAGTTCTCCGCGTAGGCCTGGATAAAACAACATGACTCTTTTATCTTCTGGCCATCCCGTTTCCACAATTAGTCTATTAAAGGTTGCAATATAGGATAAGAGGTCCTGATTGCCCTGTCGCAGGGATAGAAGTTCGTCATCCAGAGCCTGCCCCTGAGAGTGTCGAGCAAATAACCTTTCCATGCTTGCTTGAAACTTTTGAAAATCACGGAGAATCGGGTCATCTTGAGTAACCAGTGGAACTGACCAATCGGCAGCGCAGCCGCTGAGATATGACAATACAAAGGCTACCTTGGTCTGATCATTAGGGAAGGCCCCAGGTCTGCATAGGAAGTGCAAACGACACTGATTCATGAATACGGCGAATCGTTTGGGGTCCCCAGCAAAGCGTTCGGGTGGGGCCAGCGGCATGTTTCCAGGTAGATTAATCTGCACAGGGTTACTGGAAACCACAGGAGCGGGGTTCCCTCCGGAACCGGGTAGAGGAGTTTGCCCAGCTTGACCTTGCAAAAGCTGTCTGGCCAGGTCATCAGTTCTTTCCTTTGATATTATTAATTCCCTCCTGAGGGCATTAGTCTCTTGACGAGCGGCATGTACTTCGGCCCGTAATTCCCCCAGTAATTGGGCCAACTGATCAGTCTCAGAACTTTCCATAGCGCCTGGGTGGGAATTTGTAGGAAGGCTTCGCTTTCTGTAACGCTCACCTGACTCCCACGGAGGCGCTGGCCTGGTTCGCGCTGCTGTGACCTCTTCTAAGGTGATGCGCAGGGTTCGGAAGACGGACTGGACCGGGCCCCCAAATCTGGCTTGTCTGGCGCGCAGAAGTATCCTTCTGTAGGCGAAAATAAGGGATTAACTGTCTGCGGGGTAATGCAATCAGCCTCCCACTTTCCCCTCTCACCCTCCTCAAAACCCTTCTGTGATTCCTCGTAGCGTCTCACCTTAGGGTCTGGAAGGACGAGCTCTCCATCCTGCTTCTGATGCAGGGGCTCGTTGGTATCCAGTTACTTCACTGGATTTTCGGATTGGTGAGAACCAAACTTGCTTGGCTTCCAGGTAAGTTTTTTGATAAGAGGTTCCCCTTGTGTCCATGCATTAATGTACTAATGCTAGTGTCTTTTTCCCCATAGGGGCCGGGATACGGAATGCCGGGGAACAGGCACCGACCCGAGATGAGAGGTGAAATCCTTGTACAAATCAGGTAAGTCTTTAATGAGCGTTTTTTTGGTAATGTCTTTTCATTCGCTCATTAACGTTGATGTCTCTTTTTCCCCTTAGGGACCGGGGTCCGGAAATGCCAGGATGCGGCGCGGACCCGAAATGAAGAGGGAATGAATCAACAGGTAAGTCTTAACATGGAGATTTAGCTTTCCTTATTCCCTTCTCTCTCTCACCTTTTGTTCTGGTCTTTTTCTCCCTAGGCGCTGGGGCGTGACTGCGAATCCGGATGATCGCTGCTGAACATGGAGGCGCCCAGTAAAGGAGAGTGGAATGCGGCGCTGCAGCGATTGACGCGATGAGCTTTTAAATAAAAGTCTTCCTTTTCAGGATTGTCGGCGAGATGTCTCCGGGATGTGGATTTAGCAGGTAAGGACTTTTCCTTCTTCTGTTCTCTTCTTCTCTTCCTTTGCAGGTGATCCAGCATGCTGGCAGGCGTGGCAGAAGTCAGGATGCAGGAGCAGACACGATGAGCATCCAGCTGCTAGATGCAGAACAACGCGAAGCACGTGTGGCTGTTCGGGTGGGGTTTAAATAGCCTTGGAAGAAGTTCCAGGTATGTATCCTTCCTCCAATCAGGTATGTATCCTTCCCCGACCACGCCCGGATGGTAAATTAGTCCCACAGGTAAAGTAGTTCCTTTTAGGCCTCAAGGAGGCCGGGATCCTGCAGCATGGTCTGCATCAGGTAAGTGCACCCAAGCACATCCATAATGAGCCTGGCGCCTATGGCGCCAGGACTGATGTCTTTTATGAGCCTGGCGCCATAGGGGCCAGGACACTGTCCAAAGGGCCCCCATATGGGGCTGCTGGGTCCTTCCTTGGGGACTGGATGTCCACTTTCGGGGATGCAGGGCTTGAACCGGCTCCCCGGGAGCGGGCATCATGACATCTTGCTGCTTCCTGTATGACAGATGCTGGACATGTATCACCTTGACAGTTGGAAGGTTTGAGTGAGGCTATGATATTTTGCACTTCAAGAATAGACACTGCCGTGAATTTGAAGCAGTGGAATGGTTTGGGTGAAGTAGGGCTGTGCTTCAGGAGATTAGCTTGGGGTGGGAGATTACTTTTTTTGATGGTTATTTTATTTTGGAGATAGGTGATTTTGTTAGATAATGCATCTTGAATTTTAGTGCACAATGATTTGTTCTTGGTACAGTTATCAGTTGGAGGGGTTGGGGTTTCGAGTTCTCTTAGAATAGTAAAGCGTTCTCTTGTGTTAGAGCTCCTTTCGTTGTAAGTGTTCCATTTAGCTAACAGAAGTTACCTGAAGTTTTTTGGAGGATAGCTTTATTGGTAGTAGAGTTTTTTTTCCAGATTAATTTGCATTTCCTTTTTTCATTTCTTAGGGCTTTAAGTTTAGGCATAAACCACCTACTTTGGTGTGCTGTAGGCTTACTTTTACACATTTCTAAAGGTGTGATGTTGTCTAGTGCAGTGGTAATAGTTTTGTTATAAAGGTCCACCAGTTCACCTTGGTCAGAAGTGGTGAGTGAAGGGCTAAGTAATGGTTGGAGAAAAGGTTTGAGATTATCCACAGTGATATTCTTTTTATTCCTAGTCAGAATGGGTGGAGCAGTGGGGATCTCTCTTTTGAGAGGTGAGCAATCTTGGGGATTAAATGAGAGTAGGGAGTGATCAGTCCAGTGTAGTGATTCAGTGGAAATGATGTTAGTCACACAGTTAAGGTCAGCAATCCAGTCTAGGATTCTGCCTTTTTCATGTGTAGGGAGGTGGGCTCTCTGGGTGAGGCCTAGGTCAGCCAGGGAGTTGGCCATAACCATTGCAGGTAGGTCGTTAGGATCATTAAAGCCAAGATTGAAATCGCCTAATATGAGGATTTGAGATGATGGCTTAGTGTTGGTGGAAAGGAGTGAGATAATTTGTTCCTCAAAAGAGGGTCTATAGAGCAGATGCATGGTTATGGTACGTGAGTAGGAGAGCAGAAGTTTGACAGTCAGTAATTTGCAAGATTCAATAGGGGTCTGTGATGCCATTCTGAGACCTAGTGAGGCTTTGGCGATAAAGGCGATACCGTCTCCTCTGGCCGATTCTCTATCGGCTTTAAGGACTGTGTAGTTGTCAGACGTAGCAATGAGGAGAGATGGGCCTGCTGCTGCATGTAACCATGTCTCTGTGATTGCTAAGAAATCCAATTATTTTTCTAAGATTAGGTCGGCAATGTCGGCTGCGGGGTTCAGCAACGATCTATATATATATGATCCTGCTGTCTCACTGTTGAGAATACTAATGCTTTGGCAGGAGAATTCAGGTTTGGTCTGGCTACAAAGTAAGTTTCACAAAACTATATTTTGGTTAAATTCACAAATTGTCTACATTTCTCCTAGCTTCTCAGTGATGATTATCTGGTGTCTGGTGTTCCTCTATCAATTACTGGCAGATGCATTGTCTTTAAGATGACAATGGGCCTCATTCCAAGGTTGGAGGTAGTCATGGCGCTATTAGCGCCATGACTACCTCCAATACCGGTACCGATTCTGCCCTCGTTCAATGGGGACTTACGGTTTAGTCCGACCTTTGTGGGACCGGTAAGTCCCCATTGAAAAAGCCATTCCCCATTCCAATTTCAGCCCCCTTAGGGCTCAATGGGAAGGCGCTAATAACGGTACCGCAAATTGCGGTACCGTTATTAGCTCTGAAGTCCCTCAACGGCCCCCGTCCATAACGCCTGGCATTAAGGAAGGGACCCGCTAAGGGACCTCGGAATAGGGCGCAAAGGGATTACCGGCACTGATGTCCTAAACGGTGCCCGCTATCCCTTTGCGCCCACCTCGTAATGACGCCCAATGTTCTTCAAGCATTTGTCTCTCAAATTCAATTGGCTACTACAAACTTTACCTGCAGTTATAAACAAACATGAATAGCAAGAAGACTTTTCAAACAGGTCTGTGAAAAGGAAGTTTATCACTTCTGGATTTTCATGGATATTATCGATCGGAAATGGGTGAATGACCATTATCATTCATATCAGATGAGTAAAAATGGAACAGATAATTTTTTACTCATTGAACCTAAGTATCGTTCAAAGTACCTAACGTCCCTGAGAATCTCGCTTTTCCAAAAAAGTATGTATAAGCTATTGAATGCTCTTATATATATCTGGCAGGGTATCTGCTTCCTCTGGGATTTCTACTAACTCTTTTTACATGCTCAATTGTAGATGAACTTTTCCTGGCCAGAACTCTTTCAGGATCCGAACACTCAATATTAGCATACCCAGGAAATAACAGGTAGATGAGACAGTACGATGGGATCCACAATTAAATGTTTTGTGCATTCTCAAGACAGCAATGCATTTCATCCCACTAACCCTTTAAATATGTTAATAAACATGACCACCTCTTCCTACATACCATCCTGGAGTTTGCATGTTTGTATAACACATATATGTGTTTATTAACAGCCCTAGACTGAATTTGTTTCTCTAAAACAAACCACAACATCTAGGTAAAAAAATCAGTAATTAGTCATATTGATGGACTATACATATATATCTCTTGGCTATAATAGTGTCTCTAAAAATGCATTACACTAAAGCATATTCTGCTTAAAATCAAGGTAGGTTTTTGCAAAATCTTTAATTCAGTGCAGAGAAAATTGTTTCCTGCGGCCTAATGGGAAGTAAAGACCAGTGTACAACATGCAAATCATAAGCAGATACCACCACATGCTTCTATACAGCCCACAAAGCTCCTTCCAACTCCTAGCTCCCCTGCACTGGAACTCCCTACCTCTTCCAATCCACTCTTCCCCCACCTTCTCCTCATTCCGCACCTCCCTTAAACATCTCCTTCTCCACTCCCCTCTTTCAAACTCCTTCCCCTTCCTGCCTCCCCTCCCTCCCTCTCTTTCCCCTTTACCATTTCCCTCCCCTCCCCACCTCCCCACTCTCTCCCTTTCCCTTCCCTCCTCCTACCCCTCACCTATCCCCACCCCACCTAGTCCTACTCCACTATTCTCCCTATCTCCCTTCAGTTAATTGCTCTTCTTGCTGTTTTATTGACTGATTCATATTGTAACTTCGCTTCTACTGTTATATTGTTTACGTTTATGTTTTATGTATTAAGTTGTTCACTTGTACAGCGCTTTGGTGTAAAGCGCTTTATAAATCAATAAATACAAATACAAATACAAATGCCCTTTTTTTGGGATAAAAAACAGACTGAAATTTGAAAAAACTGCACGGTCAGTTTGGTACTCTTACCCATTACAATAGTTTTGATACAATGCTATTGTAGATATATTGGTGTTTAACATAATCATAATTGAAAGCCTTATTGTTACTCATGGCTAGCTCTATTCTATGGCACAAACTATCTCCCAATGGCGTCCAGAGGTTTGAGAATAGCTTGTTTTTTGAAAGATTTATCTATACACAGCAATGCAGGCTCTCAACTACCAAACGGTTCTGAGGAACTCGGCAGTCTTACAGGGATAATGATCATGCATTGAGAGGTTAATTCCTGTATCTAGTTTCATTTGCTGGTCTTTATTTTTTGTGTGTGCAACAGCTAATTTATGTTTTCTGGTCACTTTAATTCTCATGGTTCAAAAAAGTGTGCTGAACCTTTGTTTTCTGGCAGACGGTTCCCCATCAGCTGATCCAGAGTTGCACGTGTGCTGAGAGCTGACATTCTTTGTACTGTTAGAAGACTTAGGAAGACTGTCCAGGGGTTTAGCAGAAGCAGGCTCACTCACACACACCCGCCCACGTGCGCAGCGAGCCTGTCATCATGTCGTCAGTGTCCTTCCCAGACAGTACTAAGCTGTAGCTGAGAGAGGGATTTAAGAGGGATTTTAATTCCAAGATGAAGGCCAGGCCTGTTAAAGGCTTTTTGCTTGCACCCATGAAGCATGAAATAAGTGCAGGTAAAGCCAGGACAGACAACGGATCCCAGCCCAGAACAAATCTTAGAATTAATTTGAAAATACTCTTAGCAACCATAGCCCATTGCGAGGAGGCAGAGCGCGATTAAACCCAGAATCCCCAGTCATTTGGTTGGATAGTTGGAGAAGGCTGTGACTTGCAAGTGGATAGCGTTGGAGAGTAGTACCAGGGCTATTGAGGAGGTTCTAGAGGTGAGGAGGAAGATGTAACATCAGGAAATGAAGGTGGTAATAAGGAAGATGATGTAACATCAGGAGGGCGGGATGCTATAGAGGAGGAAATAATACAATCAGAAGGGTAAAGTAGTATAAAGGAGGAGCTGACAACATCAGTAGGTGAGGTTGGCATAGAGGAGTGGGTTGTAACATCATGAAGTGAGGCTGGCACTTAGGAGGAGGGGACAATCCCAGGAGATGAAGGAGCTGTTGAGGAGGAGTTCACTGGAGAAACTTGAAAAGAACATAGTTACATGGAATAGGCTGGAGAGAGGATGCATTTTGGTCCAAAGCAGTGGGAACAGGGGAAGGAAGTAAAGGTCAGAAAAGGTTTAATCAGGGTGACAGATGAGATGAAATCCAAGATCTGTTAGAGGGGAATATAGGTGGGGGTCATCAAATGTGTAGGTGGTGACTCCAGAACCCAATTTGCTCTGGATAAGAAGCTACAGTTATAGTTGTGGTTTGGTGATGCCTGGAAGCCTGCAACAGGCTGCCCAACGACACCATGGGTCTGAAACCCCTAGAAAACGGCAACGCCACTGAGAAGGTGAAACAATACCAAGCCCAGTGTGAGAGACGAAGTGATCCCTTGTTGATTATTTTCTTATTTCTTTTGGAATTAAAAAGATACAATCCTTGTCATCTCACTTATAGAGTCTGGTCATTTATACAAACCAAGAGTCCTTCATGACAGCCTCATAATATTGTATTTCACTTTTGGGTGTGCATACTTCTATAACAATTCACCCTCTCATTTAATCACAAACACAACATTATCAAACTAGGAAACCTCAACTATCTTTCATGGTTCCAACGTTAACAAATAACAAACCAGCAGATTGACAAATGTTCATCCCCTTGACCAGTATGTTGTATAAAGTGCATACATTCCGGTCATTCACAAAATATTTTGCACACACCAGCAAAAAGAAATGCAGACGTTGGACTCAAATCTGCCAAAATAATTTAGAACAACTTTAAAATACTCCCAAACAAATACAAAATTTGTATATTACTGAACGTAAAAAACCATTAATGGTGTCAATTCCATCTCTTAAGTTTAACATATTATTAAACTCTAAATATAACATAAAATAAATCTATCATTGTTGTAAGACTAACTCACCCACACAACTGACAAGTGAAAAAGTAAAATCAGCACATATGTGTTACTTAACAATGTACACCAACAACAAACACACGTAAACGGCAATGGTAATTACCATTTAAATTAAAAAGAATAATACAACCACACTTTATAAAATGTATACTTCCTCAATAACACATTAGCCTATAAACAACAATCGAAAACGCACAGGCAAATTAACTTTTGTATATTGTGACAATACATCACCCTGTTCACATGCTCGCAGAACTGGGACCAGTCATCAAAGTATAGCTAAAGAGTGTTTATTAAACACATATTTTGAAGAAATAACATTTCAGGATGACGGCCAAACTTAACAAAGACAATGGGCCTCATTACGACCCAGGCGCTAATGGGTTAACGGTGCCGTAAACGG
Organism: Ambystoma mexicanum; assembly: GCF_040938575.1. Taxonomy (NCBI): domain Eukaryota; kingdom Metazoa; phylum Chordata; class Amphibia; order Caudata; family Ambystomatidae; genus Ambystoma; species Ambystoma mexicanum. Next base: position 169,677,818 of record NC_090924.1, on the reverse strand, counting down.
CTGCGGCGCCGTTAACCTATTAGCGCCTAATTACGAGGTCCCTTTGCGCCCTAAGAACAAGACCCCGGGTTTTCAGAGGGCTCGCCCATGATACAGGGGGCACCGGCGAGCCTGTCTTCAAACCCCTCTGAACCCGCCTTCGGCCCTGTCAGACCAGTGGTAGTCCAGGCCCTTATAAAACCCACTAGGGAGGTCGCACATGTGGTTCATATTGTAATTGACTCAGGGGCCACAGGTTGTTTTATCGATATAGCCTTGGCCCATCGTCTCAACCTACCCCTGGTCAGAAAAGAGCACCCGGAACCCGTACATGCTGTTGACGGCAAGTCCTTGTCTTCCGGCCCCATTCAGTTTCAGACTGCGCCCTTGGAAGTATTGATTCAGAGCACCCACAGGGAAATCATGTCATTCGACCTTATCACTACACCACAATTCGGTGTTATAATGGGAATACCCTGGTTACGGCAACACAACCCGTTGATTAATTGGGGGACAGGACAAGTCACGTTCGAGTCAGAGGTGTGTCAGCAGTTTTGTCTTGTGGATGGCGAATCGCTCTCCTCTCCTGCCATGATCCTGGGCGCCATGGCCTCTACTCGCATTAATGACGTAACCTCAGAGACAGGGCCTTCGCATACCGTGGGGGCCATCCTGGCTAATATCCCCATCGAGTATCATGAATTCCACATGGTGTTTGATAAAGCCACGGCGGAGGGTCTACCCCAACATAGACCATACGACTGTCCGATTGATCTGGTTCCGGATGCACCTATACCCAGGGGGAGGATCTACTCATTGTCCCAATCAGAGGAGCGGGCCCTCCAAGAATACATCCATCAGGCGTTGCAATTGGGTCACATCCGTCCATCGTGTTCCCCTGCTGCCAGCCCGATATTTATTGTGCCAAAAAAGGAAGGCGATTTGCGTCCATGTGTGGACTACAGGAGGTTGAATGCCGTTACCATAAAAAACAGGTACCCTCTACCACTCATCTCCACACTGCTGGACAGATTAACAAGGGCTACCGTTTTCACCAAGTTGGACCTAAGAGGGGCATACAACCTGATCCGTATGCGACTTGGGGATGAGTGGAAGACGGCCTTCTGCTCCCGGCAGGGGTTATTTGAGTACACCGTAATGCCCTTTGGGCTTTGTAACGCTCCCGCAACTTTCCAGCGGTTTATCAATGACGTATTCTCTGACATCTTGGATACGTACGTGGTGGTATACCTGGACGATATATTGGTTTTCTCGTCCTCGTTGGAGGAACACATTTGTCATGTCAGAGAGGTCCTCTCTCGCCTTAAGGCGAACGCCTTGTTCGCCAAGCCGGAGAAATGTACTTTGCATTCAAAGGAAGTCGAGTTCCTAGGTTTCCACATCTCCCCCGGAGGCTTGTCCATGAACCAGTCCAAGGTTCGCGCTGTCATGGAATGGCCGACTCCGACTAACATTAAACAACTTCAGTCCTTTCTTGGTTTCGCTAATTTCTACCGACGGTTCATCGCCGGCTTCTCTTCCATCGTTTCTCCCCTGACCGCTTTGACCAGTCCTCTTGTCCCGTACTCTTGGACCCCTACGCAGCAAAGGGCATTCGAGGCACTCAAGTCCAGGTTTACTTCTGCCCCGGTCCTACAACACCCCGATCCCGACCTCCCCTACGTCCTGGAAGCAGACGCCTCTTTGTTTGCACTAGGTGCGGTGTTGTCCCAGCCTTGTCCAGCCACGGGTCGGTTACATCCGGTGGCCTATCATTCTCGGAAGTTCTCGGCAGCCGAAACTCACTACACTGTAACCGAGAAAGAGCTGCTGGCCATCAAGGACGCCCTCCAGACATGGCGACATCATCTCATTGGGGCAAAGCACCAAACGGTGGTTTATACAGACCACAAAAACCTGCAAGACCTGGCCTCCCTGAAATGTGTAAACAGCCGGCAGGTACGCTGGCACTTGTTTTTTGCTGCCTTCGATTTCGTTGTAAAACACAGACCAGGCCTCATCCATGGCAAGGCTGACGCTTTGTCCCGATCTCCCGGTGGTGAATCCTTGGTTTCATTTCCAGACACACTATTAGGGAAAAGCCATGTTGTTTGCATGTGTGCGCCCTCGCCACCCATGCTCACTGCCATCAGACAATGGGTTTCTCAACATCCTCATACACTCACGGAATGGGACATTACACTCCAGGACGGGCTACCTTTCATTCAGGGCAAACTATTCCTTCCTACATGCGATGCACGCAACCAGGCGCTTGCATGGTCACATGATGCGGCCATAAATGGCCATCCCGGGCAACAACGCACCCTTGAATTGTTACAACGCTGGTGCTGGTGGCCATCCATGAGAAAGGACATAGAAAACTATGTAAACACATGTTCTATATGTGCACAATGCAAAACACGCAGAGGACGGCCATTGGGGTTGCTCCTGCCATTACCCATACCTCCCAGGCCTTGGCACACCATCTCTATGGATCTCATCACTGATCTACCTCGCAGACAGGGTTACGATACCATATGGGTTATCGTCGACTCATACACCAAAATGGCCCATTTCATTCCATGCACAGGCATACCATCGGCCCCAACACTGGCTCGCCTGTTCTTCAAGACGGTTTTCTGTCTTTTCGGTCTACCACATGTCATTATATCGGACCGGGGATCCCAGTTCACGTCCTGCTTCTGGCGTGCTCTTACTGGACTCCTGGGGATCGATGCTCGCTTCTCTTCGGCATACCACCCTGAAAGCGATGGGCAGACGGAGAGGGTTAACCAAGCCCTAGAACAGTACCTGCGCTGTCTGTCCCTCCAGTACCAGGACTCCTGGTTCAAGCTGCTCTACCTTGCTGAGTTCGCATACAATAATTCCCGTCATTCGGCCACTGGGTTCTCTCCCTTCTATTCTCTGTATGGACAACATCCTCGCGCCCTACCGCTCCCTGATTTCTCCTCTGTCACTCCTGCTGCTAACGCCTGCGTGCGTGATCTAGCCGGTGTTCATGCACAAACTTTGGTCCACCTCCGCGAGGCTCAGTCGGTGATGAAGGTTAAGGCAGACCGTAAGCGGGCCGAGGCGCCGGTGTATCATGTGGGCGATCGGGTGTGGTTGTCGACCAGACACTTGCGAATCCCTGGTTGTCGCAAGCTGTTGCCCCGCTTTGTGGGCCCCTATCGGATCATCGGAATCCTAAATCCCGTGGCCCTGCGGCTGTCTGTTCCGCGTGCTTGGCGGATCCACCCGGTTTTCCATGTCTCCCTCCTTAAGCCATACCTTGCTTCCACTCGCGTCCTTGTTCCTCCCGCCCCCGTCTCTGTGTCTTCCCAAGACATTTTTGAGGTCAGTGCCATCCTCGGGTCACGCTTCCATAGGGGCCGCCTCCAGTACCTGGTGGACTGGCTGGGTTATGGTCCCTAGGACCGATCCTGGGTTCCCTCCCATGACGTCCAGGCCCCTCTTCTGGTGTCGCAGTTTCATAGGGACAACCCGGCTAGCCCACGGGGTCGTGGGCCCTTGCGGGGGGATTCTGTCACACCGCTCCCCGCACAAGCTACTACTCTTCCTACGAAGACACGCCCCTCCACGTCCACAGCCTCTTCCCAACCAGCACCCAAACACACACGTCCCGACAGGGGTACCTTATTGCCTTATCAGGTGTCACGCTATGGGGCACGGCGTGGCATGCTCGGCAGGGCTGGAGTTTATCGCCCTTCATGTTTGTGGCAAGCGAACTGGAGGCTTCTTCATCACAGAAACGCACTGAGGACTGCGCGACCCAGCGCGGCTCGGAGCACGTGACTCGTTGCCTAGCAATACTGCAACGCTTGGGTACATGTGTCACGTGACAGTGGTCACGTGTTTCCTTTCCATGGATAAAAGGAGTCCGGTTACGGAAAGCGTTGCTTCACAGCTGTTCTCTCTGGATCACGTGTCGCTTGCGCTTCGTTTCAGGACTCCTTACTTCATCTGACCACGGCTTTTGTTCAACGGACCGCTCAGTACCTAACCCTTGTCTGCTTTGGAATCTTGGATTATTTGTTGACGAACTACTTTGCCCAACGGACTGCTTGTGTCTTGGCCCTTTACTTACCTTGGAATTTGGATCCACTGATGCCGACCTACGCTCTGCCCTACGGACTGCCTTGTGTTTAGCCCCTCGGACTGCTCTGGTACACTCTACGGATCATGTGTTATATCAGGACTCCGGTCCTGTCTTAGGTGGTCACCTGCCCGGACCTGCTGCCACATCTGCCCGGACCCGCTGCCACTTTCTAACCACTGGCTAACGCCTACGTCCAACTCCCTGAGACAACGCTCCAGTACTCACAGGTATTTAGTGCCCTGGATGTTTTCACTAAGATTACTACACTCTGTACTATTACATAACCTTATACCTTCCTTTGCAGCGCTCCAGGGGTTTTTCCGGTTGTTCCCGAGTCCTGGCTCTACGGACTACCACCTTTGGCCCTAAACATCACTCTGGCGGTATTACCGTGATTGTCAGTCTGATACTTGGGAACAGAGGGATAGCCCATACTCTGCACGACCAACAACTGCGTAACACAAGCACAAATTCAAGTATACTTCTGAAACACAGGGACTATGAAAGACTTGTGTCAGTCAGACACAGGGCGAATGTGAACATGCACACAGGGAATGTTGGGAGTTGGGCACTGAACACCGTAACACATTAAATGGATGCACACGAAAAATAACAATGTCCAGCCATGGATTTTTCTTCTCACAACTTGTGTATTTTTTAAAACTGCAAAAATGGACCCACTCGCCCCTTCCAAACCCCCCCAACAAACTCCCTCACCCACCCCACAAACCCCAGAAAATACCCCAACAAACTCCCTCACCCACCCACAAACCCCAGAAAATACCCCAACAAACTCCCACACCCACCCCACAGATCCCAAATGTCCCCATGTGTGCAACAAACAGTGTTCCCTTCACCAATGTAGTTCTTCATATTGTCATTGCCCATACTGTTATTTCTTTGAGACTTTTGGGTCTGGGGGTGCAATGGCCGAGCACAGTGCGCTCCTCCGTGTTAACCGGACAGGGCTCGATTACACCGAGGTGGAAGGGGTTGTTGTAGTGGAGGTGTCTATTGTCAGTCCCATGGCTGGGCCAAGGTGTGGCCGCTGCATTTGCGGGATGTTTGCAAGAAGGGCCTGTGTCAGTGACCCCATGCACTCCCTGAATTCACACGTAGATGACTCCACAGCAGCTGTATTGGCTGCAATGGCCGTGGCTATGGTCCTCATGGCCTCATTCCCAGTGTCGACCTGTTGACGCATGATTTGCAGCATTGACTCTTGGCGGGCCTCTACCCTTGCCAGGCGAGCCTCGAAGGAGGTGTCGGCCGCAGGTGTACTGGTGGCTGGCAGGGTGATGGCTGGCAGGGTGGTGGCTGGCAGGGTCGTGGAAGGCACCTGCGTGGGGTCCTCGTCCTGGGCACTGTCCTCCTGGAAGATCCCAATGTCTGATTCTCCAAGGTCAGAGTCATGGAGACACAGATCGTCCAGGCTCTCAGACTCTGCAGGTGGGTGGGGGCTGGCAATGGGGCTTATGTGGGTGTTCCAGATATGATTCCAGCCTCATCATCCACCTCTGTGGACACAACGTCTGTGGTGGCTGGCGGAACGGCTCCCACTGAGTTGCCCAGTAAAACCGGGTTCATTACCGGCATGCCGGAATGAGCGGGTCCGTGCTCGTATGAACCCGCTAGCAGCGGGTGATTACGAGTGCGCGAAAACGCGCGTTACCCCATGCCGGTAGTGGCAAAACCGCCATGCCGGTAAAGGGCCACCAACCCCCCTATACCGGCATTGCGGGTAGCGCCCATTCCGTAACCGCGTCATAACAACCACTAAACACTGGCATGGTAATACTGGCACGGTATTACCGTGGTCGCAAAAAAGGACCCGGAAATTACGTCATCGCGCAGGAACGGGAAATGAGCCGGCGGCCATCTTTAAAAGCACAATCCATTGCCATCCTCCATAACCACCACTACACTTGTGTTGTTGTGTGCCACAACTGAAGTAGGAAGTCGAAGGCCACCAGTAAATCCTCCCAAAGGAAGAGCAAGCAGCGTTTTTCTGATGCTGAACTCACTATGCTTGCTATAACACCCTCGAACAGCATGCAGACACACTCAGGAGCACAGACCTCAAGCATGCGGCCCAAACAAAAAAAAAAACAGGTCTGGCAGGAGGTCGCTCAGAGGGTGTCGGCAGTGGGGAGCACCCCAAGGAGTGTACGTGACTGCCGGAAGCGCTGGGACGACCTCCGCCTCCGGGTCAGGAAGATCCTGGCGGAGAACAGGAGGGCCGCAATGGCGACAGGCAGTGGCCCACACTCCCCTGTGAAGCTCACTGCATGGGAGGAGACCGAAAGTGCATTCATTGACGCGGAATCTATAGAGGGAATAGGAGACCAGGAGGTCGGCGCTGCAACTACCACAGAGGAAGGTGAGTGAACCATCACATCCACGTATACCAAAACATGATGTGGCACAAGGATGTGGAAGTTAGACTAGGCAAGGCAATGCATGTTCCAAGGCTACATCAACACATCCATAGAATAATGAGTGCCACACCCTGCACCACACGCATGCTGAGTGAAAATCCCAATCCCAACAGAGGTGCAACATGACCCAACCATGCCCATGGGACCCACCACACAGACACCAAACCAATGCTATGCCACCAGCCATGCAGTGATTGCCAACATGTCCCCTCAGTACACCAAATGCCACACACCAGAAATGAAATTATGCCTGAATGTATGAACATATCACACCGCAATACATCATAGCTGCTATTTGACAACATCACTGATGACCTGCATCTCTTCTATCTCCCAGGCACCGATGAGGAAGGTGGAACATAGCACAGGGGTGCGAGTACATCCAGTGCACGCAAAGGGACCAGGGCTACCGCCATCCCCCGTCCAAGAAAATGCCTGCAGCAACACCCAGTGTGCCACGCAAGGCATCAACCCTGCAGGGGGCACCTGCAGCGACAGAACAGCAGCAGGCACCCACAACAGTGGGAGCCGTTCCGCCAGCCACCACGGACGTTGTGTCCACAGAGGTGGATGATGAGGGTGGAATCATGTCTGGAACACCCACCCCAAGCCCCATTGCCAGCCCCTACCCACCTGCGGAGTCTGAGAGCCTGGACCATCCGTGTCTCCATGACTCTGACCTTGGAGAATCAGACATTGGGATCTTCCAGGAGGACAGTGCCCAGGACGAGGACCCCACGCAGGTGCCTTCCACCACCCTGCCAGCCACCACCCTGCCAGCCACCAACCTGCCAGCCACTACCCTGCCAGCCACCAGTACACCTGCAGCCGACACCTCCTTCGAGGCTCACCTGGCAAGGGTAGAGGCCGCCAAGAGTCAATGCTGCAAATCATGCGTCAACAGGTTGACGCTGGGAATGAGGCCATGAGGCCCATAGCCACGACCATTGTAGCCAATACAGGTGCTGTGGAGGCATCTACGTGTGCATTCAGGGAGTGCATGGGGTCACTGACACAGGCCCTTCTTGCAAACATCCCGCAAATTCAGCGGCCACATCTTGGCCCATCCATGGGACTGACAATAGACACCTCCACTACAACAACCCCTTCCACCTCGGTGCAATCGAGCCCTGTGCGGTTAACGCAGAGGAGTGCACGGTGCTCGGCCATGGCACCCCCAGACCCAAAAGTCTCAAAGAAATAACAGTATGGGCAATGACAATGTGAAGAACTACATTGGTGAAGGGAACACTGTTTGTTGTACACATGGGGACATTTGGGATCTGTGGGGTGGGTGAGGGAGTTTGTTGGGGTATTTTCTGGGGTTTGTGGGGTGGGTGAGGGAGTTTGTTGGGGTATTTTCTGGAGTTTGTGGGGTGGGTGAGGGAGTTTGTTGGGGGGTCTGGGAGGGGGGAGTGGGCACATTTTTGCAGTTTTAAAAAATAAAGTCTTTCATAGTCCCTGTGTTTCAGAAGTATACTTGAATTTGTGCTTGCCGTACAGCATGGCCATCCCGTACATCACGTACTGGCAGTGGGGCTACTTCACCTTCGTCTCCGTCCTCATCATCCTCACCCGGCCCATGCACGTCAATGTCAGGTGACAATGGTACATTTCTCCGGACGCACATGTCGTGCAGCGTGACACAGGCCATGGTGATCTTTGCCACCTTCTCAGGCCTAGATAGGAGTGCCCCACCAGACCTGCTGAGGCAGCGGAACCGCCCCTTCGACAGGCCAAAGGTCTGCTCCATGACAACACGGATACGGGTGTGCACACGATTGTACTCCTCCTAATGGCCATTCTGCGGGTTAGGCACAGGGGTGGGTAGCCACGGCCTCAATGGATATCCTCCATCACCTGAAAGCAGATTCAAATAGGTGTGTGTCACTCTGAACTCCCGTAATTCAGGGAGCACAGTCATGCCGCCAGCTATTTGGTGTGGCCATGCACATGTCCGTGTAAGCATGAAAAAATGTTATCTAGGTGCAATCTGTACTGTCATGAGGTGTGGTAGTCTGGTTGGCATTCAATAGATGATGCAGGGTGTAATCATGCATGCTGAGGCAGATATGCTGTGGTAGTGCAACAATGTTTTGACTCCAATTCATGCTGTTCATTATTTACTATGCATGGTCACACTGCCCACATAGCCACACTTGCCGTCCTGTTCATTCATGCATTGCTTGCCATCACCATGGTGGCCTGGTTGTGCCTCTTACTTGTTCTCATTGATATGCATTATTTGTGATATGTGGCCCAGTGAAGTGTCATGTACCGTTTGACTGGCTCAGGTCAGGAGTGTTTGGCTCTGCATGCATTCTCCAATCACCGGCTATTCCCACCCAGGTGCAGTATTGCCCCCCCCTCATGCATCCCCACAGTTGTGCAACTCACCAAGCAGCCAGGCACGTGGTCCGGCATGTCGCTCCATTTGATGGGGTACCGTGGATTTACCCAGTAACATGGCATCATGTGTTGATCCAGGAAATCGGCCGCAGCAATGGTTGATGATCTTCCTGGAGTCACATACCATTTGCACATTGATGGAGTGGTATTGTTTGCAATTGCGGTACACAGCCTCTATGGCATAGGGGAATATCAATTCCACATGGGTGCAGTCGATGGCACTGACACAATTGGGCATGCCTGCCAGTGCATGGGTGCCTACTTTGGTTTCGGCTATCTCCTGGACAGTTCGTGGTAGGGATATGTGGGTGCTTGCGTGCTTCAGGAGGGCATCCAGCACTTGGTTCAGCATGCGTGAAAATAGTGGTTGTGAAATGTCATGCAGCTGGCCCACTGTGTGTTGGTAGGTGCCTGTGGCCAGGAAGTGTGGCACAGACACCACCTTTAGTAGTGGGGGGATGGCAATGCATATTTGTATGTGGCTGGCAATGTCTTTCTGTATCATGTGCACTATGGTGGTGATGGTGTCACGGTCCAACCGGTACAGGGTGTGGGTCTGCTCAGGGGTAGGGTTGAATGGGCTGGGTCTGGTGAGAGGGATTGGTGGCTGCCTACGAGGCACTGGTGGCTGTGCTGGTGGTAATTGCTGGGCCTGTCTCACCCTCCTTCTCCTCCTGCGTCTCCTCTGTGCTGCCTGTTGTTGCTTCTGTAGTTGTTGTTGCTGCTGTAGTTGTTGTTGTTGTTGCTGTTGTTGCTGTGGTTGTAGCAGTATAGGCATGTCCTCCAGTGCCATGATTGCAACTGCTAGCGTAAGCATTTTGGTGTAGGAAGGGGTGTGGTGTGTAGGTATGCTCCTTTTGTACTGGGCCACTCTACATTGCCTACACCTGTGGGGGGGGGGCTTGTGGTCTGTGGGTGTGCTCAGTTTATACTGGCACAGCCTCCATTGACTCCACCTGTGGGGATTGTGTGCACCTGTGGCAGCTGACTTGTATCCTTCTTGCTGTTTGCGGGTGGTCTGAGATGCCTGTATGGCCGGCATCGTGCAGGCCGTGATTACCGGCTTCGCGATGCCGGTATTTGCATGTATGCGTGGGTTGGAATGACCCCCATTACCAGCATGCCGGTATTTGCTCCCTGAAGGGGCGCGTGTACGTGCCTATGCCGCTATTAGCGGCACAGTTGTTTAGTGTGCTGCTAATACCGGGTTTGCGGGTCGGAATGCAACAGGACGGTAAATGTTGCCGGTATTATCACACCAGCATCGTTTTTGCCTTACCGGCATACCTCGTAATGAGGCCCAATGTGTTTCTCTCTCCCACCCTTTTTCCTTCCCTATGATTCCCTGCATGTTCTCTTCATATAGTTTGTGCTTTCTTCGCCTCTACTCCCATTGCTCCACTAAAATCAAGTACCTCTGCCTATGGGATTTGGATTTAAAGGGACAAACGACACAGATCTCCTTCTCCTCAATATCATGGCTCTAGAGGGGCCACTGATGCTTTACACACCTGATCAGAGGGACTAGCTTTTATTTTCCAAATCCCTTGCTCCGTACACAGGACATGTTGCCTTTACTTTAGTGAATTGTAGCAGTATAAATATCTCTCCTTCGGCATAATCTATTATTGTATTTTTGAAAAACCTGATCAATTGGACCATTCTTTGCCTAATGGATTCTGTAAATATGTAAATATATAGCTCATTGAGTGCCATTACAACTCGCGCATTTTGTGTTGATTTATGATTTTTCTTCTGGGTCAATATTAATTTCGGGCACTTGACGTTGTGTATGATTTTCTCCAGTGTCAATATTCACTTTTGACTTCGGCACCTTAACTTAATGTCAGTACAATTGTACAGATTCTCTCAAGTTTCTTCTAAATATTACTGTTCACTATTTATTAAATTAATTTTGCATCCCAAATACAAATATATGGTTGTTGATGTTTTCAGAAACTGTGTTCATTAACTGATACCTAAATGCTTAGTTCTAAGTTTTCAAAATCAGATTTTTCAAGCAGGAACATCTTTCTAAACTATAACAAACCTTCATATTACAATGTGCTATAGAACCTTGCCTTTAACGTCACATCATCCATACATGGTTTTCTGTCTTGCAAAACATGCTTCACAGCAGCACCCATCCCAATAGATAATTTTTGTTTTTAAGAGTGCTTCTGCTTGCATAGTGACTGCTACATGTGCTACTACTTATAGTAGTGCACACATCCATAATTGCGAATTCCTCAATTTCAAGTTAGAGTACGGAAACCAATGATATATATTTTTTAATGACAATGCAAATGTATAAGAAACCTTCATGTTACAGTATAAAATACAACCTTGCTGTATTTCCCACTTCCTCATTCCATTACTGTAATCACACTCTCTTACATTATGCCCACACTTTATTCCCTCACACCACTACACCAAAGGCCTGCAAACTCTTACTGTACACATATTTTAGCCCACATCTAGCATTCCTCTTCCACATCCTAATTCCCAATTATAATAATATCAATATATACACACTCTTCTTCCTCGTCCTACTACACCAGAGGTTTTGTCATTGTACAAATGTTTTGACCTACACCTCCCATTACCTATGCATCCCTCAACAACAAACATACCCAATTGCCATAGATTACTAACAGAAGATGCAATGACATTTCAGAAGACACCATTATGGCAAAAGAAACAGTAATTGAAAAATCTTCCCCAACACATTTTCAACTAACTCTTCCTCATGTCCACACAGCTTGTCCAGTGTACAAATGGACTTGTTGGTCAATATTCAATGTGTGCCAACAGTCATTCAAGTGTTTATGATAATTTCTCAATCACTATGTTAAAATAAAGGACCAAATTAGAATACAAATTTTACAAAATATGGACTCCTGCACAGTACACACCAACACCGGACTACACGGACATTCATTGGCCTGCATTTCAGGGGCATCTTTTAAAACACCTTTCGTCATGTTTTCTGAATGGAGGATAGCACACGAACAACATGCTGGTCTTGGAAACAAGACCACACAGAGCAACAGAGGTTTGAATCTCAGAACCAGCGCTTAGAAAGCGAACTCAAGTATGGTATTAGGCGTGTTATGAACAACCAATTAAGTAAATGAATAACAGAAATATATTATCAATACACCATTCTACAATGTGCAACCTTGTTCATAAATTATACAATGCTAAAAGTCTCACTCTAGAACTACACAAACTCAGTTACAGTCTCCTAAATAGAACAGCACAAGAAGTGCTGAGACAAATAGAGGACATAAAAAAGTAAATATTTTGGAACTGAAGGAGAATTGCAAAACACAATTAACTTAGAAAATAATAACCAAACACTTTCAAACACTAACCTTCTTACAAACACATACAAAAAAGAAATTGCAAAGTTTGAAAACATGTATGCAGAAAAGTAAGTTTCTGTTTTTGCAAAAATGTATATAAGAAAAGTACAAACATTGTAGATATGTCCTACAAGGTAGAAGGGAATGAGGAATCACAATGGTTCCAATTGCTCTTGTAATTAACAGCAGACAATAAATACAACATAATATATCCCTTAATAGTTTGCACATACTGCAATAAGCTTGATGATAACCAAATGCCATTTCAAACTATCAATAATAATTATAAATATTTCCAGTGCACCCTTTCCAAGCTATAATATGGTTGCAGCCCAAGACTGCCAAACTGACTCCATCAGGATGACTCAAAGGTGTTTGTGGCAATACAGTATATTTACCATTAGAGCTTACTGAAAATCTGGAAACACTAGGAGTAGGGTGACCAGTACATCAATCTTTGATTATGCTAGTTAATATTGTTCCAATACAAGACGCCAACACGCAGAAACAACTAGTTGACTTGAACAAAGGTAATGAAGCCCTAGAGTATCTCAAACAGAACAATGAATGCTACAAATATTTACATAGTTATTCATGGATTATTTGCGCTGAGAAAAACGGGATTTGTGCGCCATTCTTCCCACAAATCCCCATTTGTTAAGCAGGGATTTGCTGGCAGAATGGCGTACAAATCCCGTTTTTTTCAGCGCAAATAATCCATGAATTACCCCCATAATCATAGATGATAATTTAAATGAAACAACACAAATATATGAAGATACACCACAAACTGGTCAATTTGAATGTTTTGACCATATCACTATGTATAACATTCTTGACCAGTATGCAATTCACCCACTATATTCCAGAGACACCATGGAAGATGCATGAGAAACATATCAAATACATCAAGCCAAATAGTCTCCCATGAGTACATGGGGAAAAAGTTTAGAAGCACATTGTTTTCCATTACTCTAACCATGTATTCTGAAGATGCACGATACCGGCAACATTTTTTAATACATTTTGCATCTCTTGTTTGAATGTGAACTAGCAACTCTATGTTATGGAAATGCAGAGACACTAAAATCAGGAACCCACTATATGAACATGTCAGCTAGTGAACTCCTTCAAAAAGATAAAAGACAAAATGAAGTGTTGTAGTTAAGTGTTACAAATCTTGTGTCAAATATGCATGGTACAAATGAATACTGGCTCTGGCACCACGCTTATGTACACTGCATGTTGAGGAACCTAGGTCACCCCAAATGGTTTGTTACTCTCAGTTGTGCAGAACATGCATGGGATGACTTACATGAATTCCTATGCACTATAAGCCAGAGTAAAGAAGGAATAGGTATAAAAAGGTGCCAGAGAATTCTTTTCTCTAGATTCTGTAAATGTCTCAAGATACTTTCATCAGTGTTTTATTTCCATGTTACACTTCATCTGTAATAAAAAGTGTCCTCCACTTGCAGAAGAAGAACACTTCTTTTGGGGGAAAGAGCATCAGTCCAGAGGAGCACCACAAATCCACATGCTTTTTTAGATACAAAATGCTCCAAAATCTGGACACAACAGTGCTGACACTGTTTTAAAATGCATTGAAATGTACATTACCTGTGCCATCCCTTCAGAAGACATAATGACCTACGGACACAAATCTTATGTTTCCAATGACATAATTGTGGCAAATACTGCCATTGTTGATATAGAAACAGAGGGAAATACTTAAATAAATGATGTTTTTGATTCTCTGGACCAGTTTGTACCAACGGTCAAGTAAATAGTTTCATGTCTTCTGTTAGGCACAGTGTCAAAGTCAAATCTGCCAAAAACACATACAACATTAAAAGAGATGAAGCTTCTAAGCACATCAACGATTACAATACTATCATTACACTCTCATGGAATGCTAACATAGACATGCAATGCATTGCAGCCATTTCAACTGTAGTTGCAGATATGTCACAGCCAATCTCACGAAAACTGACAAAACTGAGCTAAAAGACTTCTGGGATGACATATCATCTGACAAATCTCTCTCTCAAAAATTGTACAGCTTTTGTATCAAAATGCTGTCACATAGAGAGTGCAGGTTCAATGAAGATGCAGATTGTGTAATAGGTACAGCCTTGTAGGGGAAATCTGAAACCTTCTCTGGCTCAACCTTCGTCCAGCTTCATTGCGAAAAAGATTACTAAAATCCTATCAAGAAATGTAATCTATAACTTCAGAAAAATCCCAACAGCCAAGACATCTTAAAAATAACCTGATTGACACATACTATCCAAACAGATGTACTGCTTTTGAAAACATGTGCTTGTGTGACATAGCAGAAAACTGTACATACAAATATAATATCATCCTAAATGAGACAGCTGACAAGTACTTAGTATTAAATTAATTGTGATGAAAGTCTAGTAAGACTTGGAAACACAGTCTAATTAACTATGTGAAATAGCTTTTAAAACTACAGAGCATAGATAGATTCATTCCATGGCCCACCTACAACTATTCCAACCTTAGAGAAAAGAGGAAGAATTGTTAGGTGACGATGACACATTTGAAGGTGCATTCAAGGCAATTGAAAATAGTATAACAAATGACAATGTTAAATGGTACAAATAAATGTTGGACAATGAATGCCAACACAAAGAAGAAATGGAAAGACAACTGGATAAAGACACTCCATAAGGGAGTCAACCATCTCTTACAGGAAGCCAAAAGCCACTTGGAGAACCACTCATTCAAAAGAAAGCAGAAATAGCAATGAATGAAGTCGAAAACACAATGTGTCAATCGAAACAACGTAAACAAGATTTATCAGTGCGCAAATCACAGTTAAATGATGAACAATTCACTGTTTACCTAGAAGTCACTGAAGAAATAGAACATGTATTTAAACATGGAAATGATAAATGCAGTTGTAAAAATTACAACTGTAGGAGTTGAAGCTGTTTCTGGAAAACCCTTCTCAATTCAAACAATCCAGAAATGTTCAGAAGACAACACATTTAATACCCTTTCAGCTGATTTGACAGCACCCACAGGTCTAACTGCTTAAAACATAGGACATGTAACTTTACACTGACTCCTCCACCTCCCAGTGGAACACCAAAACATTATTAGAATATTACAAATTGTCATCAGAAGCAGCAACTCAAGTTTGCAGAATTCTACAACAAATGAACGTCCTCCTAGTAGATTAACTAAGCATGATTTCCAACCTAATGCTTTCTTTAATGCATCTAAGAATGTAGGAAGCCCTAAAGACTGGATAAGAATAACTGGAGGAAAACATTTAATTGTATTTAGAGACCTTCTACAGTTCACACCAGTGACAAGGCAACCCATCGTCAAAACATTAGGTTACAAAAAATGCTGTACTGCACTCGGCAGCATAGGCAATGTGAATCTATGTGGTCATTTTCACTACAGACAACTTGCACAAAACATGCCTCAGTCTACAGAGCAAACAAATGCTCATGTTTTAAAGAGCATTAGAACTGGTGTGCTTACTGAACATGCACATTCTTCCTTGAAAAGTAGACCAATAAATGAGGTCAACACACATCTGCCCCTGATGTAATGGAACAATGAACACAACAAAATCAACAATGCATGTGTTTGATGCTAACCCTTGCAAACGGTGTCCAATTTAATGAAACCATGCTCATAAAAGAGATGCCACCCATTGTCCACATCAGCTGCATAGACAAGAGGTGCATGATATGACACTCCCTATGTGAACAAGAAACAGCATGAATAAATAACCTAGAAAAAGCTACCTCAAATACAGCTGGATTGGAAAAAGTATTAACTTCCAGCCTACAGCAGCGGAGCCGGGTGGGATGGGGGGGCACTTGCCCCCCATGGCTCCACCCTGGAGCTTGGTGCTCCCTCCTTGGCTCCCGCTGGGCTGTGATTAATTTCAATGTGGCTGTACTCCTGCACGCTCTGGTGCTGCAGCGACACCGGTGAGCACACATGTGAAACGCGACCCTGCCAGGTATTGCAGCTGCGGGGCGGGGACCAAATTGTGTGCCTTCCCTTAGGCTAATTTCCAATTCCTAAGTTTCAGTCCCACCACTGCACCCCTCTTTGCCCAGTTTGGCAAAATGGACAATATCATCCAGGCTAGAGTTTGATGTGGGTGCCAGTAGCACTGGCCTCGGGAGGGAAGGTGGAGGTGCTGATGCGTTGCCTGCAGCCTGATGCTCTCATCATGCTGAATGAAAATCGCACTATGGTGAGATAAGGACACAATGCCTCTGCAGTTTCGATTTACCCTACCAAGGCCAGACTATCTGGAGCCACAGCGGGGCACATTTGCTATAATTGTAGCAAATATGCCTGCGCATCCACCCCAGTTCATGTGACCACGTCCATGCACTAATTTCAGTCTGACTTAGCCAGCCAGCCCTGCCTGCCTGGAGTTGCCCATGTGCATTGTTGTGACAATGCCACTGCACTGCTGGCCTGCTGCCCTGCACTAGACTGTGCCATCGTGCCCACTGGCCTGGCCTGCTGCTGAGGCTGCTCCTGCAGCCCGGCTGCTGCCCGGCCCCATCATCGATTCAGGACCTCGTCCTCAAATTAGGGAGTGAGAGTAAGTATTTGTGTATTTTCTTGGTGATTTTTGCAACATTCTCTTTCTTCAAGTGTCCCTAGAAAGATGTTTGGTGGAGTGGATTCACAGCAGAAAACCTGGGTTGAAACCAATAAAAGCTCACATATGCGGGCTTCTCTTATTGAGGGTCCATAGAGGGCTGGTTTTGTATGTGCTTGCTACCTGTTGTATTTTAGTTAATGCAGGTGCAGAATGTCTTAAGCAGGCCAAAACTGGAGACCATGAAGCCTCTGTGGAAATAACTGTTTGGATGGATAGCTGATGAGTTAAGCACTCTACTCAGACGTTGATGGCCAAGTAGGACTAAGCAATATCACATTCCAGGGTTCATAAATTCAGTAATAAACGTGGTAGTAATAAAGTCAGTGGATGCACTCCCCAGCACTGAACAGTCGAGAGGTCACTGGCACTGCATCACTGTGCCTCTTCCCTTGGTAGTCTATTGGATTGGAATGGCTGTGCGCGATCGATCCACTGCGGAACGTTATGCGTGCATTGTAGGTGGGGAAGATAGGGTGGCTACTTTTGTGATCGATCCGGTTGCTGACCTGGCTGCATGCCCCCTGCTGCCTGCCCTGCGCCTTCTGTCCTCTGGACCCACAGGCCTGCATATCACTGCATAGCTGGTTCTTAGCCGCCTGAATTGCAAATGGGTCCCGCGCCTGTCGATAGCTTAGTGGGTGCAAGCGGGTGCATCATTCAGTCCTGGGCCTGCACTGGACCACTTTCATAGATGAGCACCATCAACCCAGATTACATACAATGCTGTGTCACTGAAACTTTGCACCAGTGTTAGTGCAATGTTAATTGGCATTAGGGCTAGTCTAGGGCAACAACAACATGCTTTTAATAAATGTTTGCACCAGGGCAAGGTTTGTCCTAGTGCTAATACTGTTCCCTATTGGCATTATGGAAAAAATCTCTAGTGCTCATACCGTGCAAAGTTCTGTAATACGACCCCAAGTGTTTGCACAGACAGAACTTTATGCAGCACCAAGTACACACTGCAAGAACTCTTGCATTGCGCTTGTTAACAGCAGCGTTATATTGTCCAGACATGGCAGTTTTTTAGTTTGCACTATTAGGTGACGCTTAGCATGTTGTTAAATGCACCTGCACCGGAGACCTGTGTGCAAGTGGAAAGTTGCATGTTGCGATGTGCACCTTCATGTCACACTTTATGTGAGTGACAGAAGGCAAAGCAATGAATTGTTGTTTTCATGATGTTATTTTCATTTTTTAGCTAGCCCGGTGGGCATCTCTCTTGCATTGTCAATTGAAATCGATCTCCGCTGGCCCTTTAATTGGTGCCCACCAGCTGGTGTGCTAATTGCAGCTTTATAGACACGTGCTATTCTATTACCCAACTGAAAGGAATTCATTTAATCGGCCTCACATATAAGGGCTATGCGAGACCTAGATTACAAACAGTGGACTTCGTACTAGCACAATTATATAGATCTCTGCACCAGATGCATGAACACAGCGAGCTATCTTACAGCAACAATGAAATGTCCTAGCAAGGGAAACAAGTCTGTAATGCTGTAAAGAATTCGAGTACTTAGGTCAAAGGTCATACACCTGTAGCTCTCAGACGTGCAGTGTAATCCGCAATCCCAATCATGCCCTTTCAATGAGTGGCCTCACTGCCGAATAGGGAAGCAAAAGGTGGCCCAAGACCAGGCCGATGGCATTTTTTGGGCAAAAGAACGGGTTCAAATAGAAAGAGCGGCGGTGTAACATTATTTAATGTGTATAAAAGAGCCCGGTTTTGACCTCCTTGATAGCATCAGCATTGGTTATATTAACTATGCGGACGATACCCAGGTGGTCCTGGGACGTATGATGATGACAATACAGCCAGAATAAATGGAATATGCAATCTAATCCAGGAGTGGATGAGTGTGAACTGATTGGCCCGAAATATAAATAAGACTGAGCTACTGATTGCAGGAACAAATCAGAGACTAAAAAGATTGGAAGACAGGTATGCTCAATTTAACATATCAGAATGTACGATAAACGTTAGTACATGGATGAAGACCTTGGGAGGTTTTTTTAGATGCAGAGCTCACCATGAGAAAGCTCATTTTACAAACTAAAGCTACATGTTCCTATATGACAAAGTTAATCAGACAAGTTAAACCATGCCTGTTCTCCCTAAAATATAGCCTCAGTAGCAACAACATCGGTAAACTCAAAACTCAATTATAGCCTACTAGTCGGGACATTGAAAGGCAACATCAAAACTCTCCAAACAGTACAGAATTGAGCTGCTAGAGCCGTTGTGGACTAGCTAGAACTGAGCATGTGACACAGGCAAGAAAATCATCCCACTGGTTGCCAGTGCATCACTATGTCAATCACAAAGTACTTTCACTGACATATAAGTGTTTTCATGGCAGTGCACCCATTTCTCTACAGCAGGACCTGAAGAAGACTTTAAGTACACGTCTTCTTCGATCCAATGCACTTGGAAATCTGATGGTGCCCCGATTTAATCTAAGAAATTATGAGGGGTGCCTGTTTTGACACCTGTGCATCAAATCTTTGGATCGCCATACACTTAGACGTAAAAAATCTTCTTAATCTTACAACTTTAAAAAAAGCTATAAAATCTTTTCTGTTTAGCGCTAAGGACTAGGCATATTTTTGGTATCAGGTAATATTATCCCCACCAATAATATCGCCATATATATGGTCGCCGGGAAAGGTCATAGGCGATATTATTGATGGGGATAATTTATGGGGTAAATGGGAGCAGGTGTTGTGGGGTGCCCCCCCGCCCCCTTTAAAAATATATAGGGGTTGTGTTGGTGTCCCCCTGCAGGTTTCATGGGTTAATATCACCACAAAAAAATGGCGTCATTCTTGTATGGCGATATTTTAGGGGCGATAATAACACATGGAACCATATTTTACTATCTTGACCAACATCTTTTAATTCAGCATCCCTTATTGTTCTGCTTCATTTGTTCTTTGTCCTTTGTTATGTGGCGCACTGAGGACTACACGGGCGTGTGGTGCATTATAAAAATCAAATAATAATAATTAAAATAATAATAACCGGAAGAAGGAAGAGTTCTGGTGGGAGGAGGGAGAATGGGCGTGAGGGGCATATACCCATCCCAATCAGGAGTTTCAGGCAAAGCGGGTGAACTGGTGGTGAACAGAGGTGTAGTAAATTAATTACAGGGACAAAATGAGGTGCCACACTGTAAGCTATGTTCATGAAATGTCATTGGTGGACTCAGGTGACTCAACACGAACATAACATTCCTTGGCTCTCATATATTAATAAATGCATCCCTTGACCCTTCTGTCATCTTGTATGGTAAGAAAGTATAAGCAAACTTATAATGCAACCCTTGTGACTAATAGACAAATGCTAGTGGTGTGAGTAGTTGCGAACAGAAGGCACATGATTTTAACAACTGTTGAGGGTACCGAGCCGTATCTGTTGCATAGTCATAAACCATGTGATCGGTGGGCACTGACAAGGGCTCGTTTTGATTCCCTTTGGCTTGGGGCACGGACCAAAAAATTGGCCAAATAACAAACAATCTATAGCTTGTCCGTGCTGCGATTGGTCCGAGGAGGACCTATTGAATTTTGTAATGTTTTGCCCGGCTTACCGAGATCTAAGAAGAAGAACAGTACTACAATTGCTTAGAAATGCTGTTTTTTCTCAGGTTAGACCAGATTTTTTCTATTTACTCGTGGCAGCTACTATCCCTGTGACTTGGGGATGTGTAGTTTACCTAAGAAATGCCTGGTATCGGCGGAACAAATATTTTGTATCTTGATTGTATGCCTGGAAAGCTAGGAAAACTTAAGAACAAATTGGCACTGGTGGAACATATATATGGTGATATTATTGGTGGGGATAATATTACCTGATACCAAAAATATGCCTAGTCCTTAGCGCTAAACAGAAAAGATTTTATAGCTTTTTTTAAAGTTGTAAGATTAAGAAGATTTTTTACATCTAAGTGTATGGCGATCCAAAGATTTGATGCACAGGTGTCAAAACAGGCACCCCTCATAATTTCTTAGATTAAATCGGGGCACCATCAGATTTCCAAGTGCATTGGATCGAAGAATGTGGGATGTTTTTACCCATGCATCCAAGCCCTACAATAAAACTGTGCAGTACTGGCATGGAAAACATCATGATGGCCAGAACTCCCCAGAGAGTGCACAGGGAAAACATGAAGAATAGGCTGCCACCCATTTTTGCCTATGTTGTGAGCACAGGAGGGCACTGCCTAAAACCACCAGTGGGCTACACACACAGTAGCCTGAAACCATTGGGAATGGCAATGCTGATTGCCAAAAAAGCAATTCAGCACTGTGGGGAATTCATTTTCTTAATCCCAAAAATGGTTGCATTACCAGTACTCACCACTATCAGAAAGCCGGCGTTTTAAAACCACCAGACTTTTGTGTAAAACTGAACAAATGAAACAAAACCAGACCAAGGAAAGACTTGCTAAGAGGTGGATACAATGTAAAACTATATTCTGAAATGACTTGAAGGAAGTAATTATTTAATGTATATGTAAAAATTGTAAGTGATTTAAACTGGGAACAAAAAGTGACATTTAGCTGAAACCTGGCTTAATGAAACTGAATTCTGCCTGACAACTACCCCCAACAGGAGTGAAACTGGATCAATAGCTGTGTCTGCCAGGCCTGGCTGCATCCTGAGGTCACATGGCCCTGTTTATTGAAAGGGGAGTGGCAGCTGGGGACTACAGGGAGTTGAACAAAGGCCTGTCCTGGACTCAGGCAAATGTTATATTTGGGGCGTCGTAAAAGTGGCTTCCTCTTAGGGGAAACTGGGAGGGGCAGTGCCTCTGCTACCAGCTGAGCTTGGGGGAAGTGGATAAACCAGTTATTCCACCCTGTGATGTGGGAAGCCACATCCCTTTTTGACCAGGGCATAATTTTAAAAAGATAGATAACTCATAGTGCGGACTTGTCAGAATTATATAAGTAATATCATTATTTTTGTGATTTTCTGTAAACATTTTGAGAGGCGTTAGGACCCTGTGGTGTATTCTGGGGGGTTGCTAGCGGAAAATAGGGTCTCACTCCAAATGTCTGCATGTTAAAAATCTGACACTTCATCAATTAATGTCCATACTCCTTGCGCACATGTGTGTAATTTTGGGTAAATGTCCGATATTGCAAAACCAGTTAAATAGCGCAAAATGTTGTCATTTTCTAATGCAAGCCCCCAGGAAGATCAAAGGCGGACAAGCATGGACCATAAGGAATATATAATGTGCACATGTAATTCAACAAATTGTATACCTGGGAAGGATGTATTTGAATCAAATATAGATTTGTAGGCAAACTGACCAGGGGAGGTTCCTCTGACCATAAAACCTACAGCATCACTCTGACTCACATTCCTTCCCCCAATCATGGGAGAGGGGAGAATTGGGCCAATGACAAGTAGAGAGGGGCAGGCTTAGCTAGGCCCAGGCACACACCCATTTTCAAAACACATAAAAAGAGACTGCTGGGACAGGTAGAGACATTCAATTCCATTTGCTGCGGAGCATGCTGACCGACGACTTCACATCCAGAGATCCAGACTTCAAATCCATCAATCTCCAGAACCTGTAGCAGTACCCAGAAAGCAGTGTTACATCCAGAATCCAGAGAGGCTAGACCAGCAGAGCAGAGCTGACCCAGATCACTGTGAAGTGCCGAGTCCAGAACCGGAGTCCAGTCCAAAACCTGACCAGATCCGTGGCGAAGCCTATTTCAAATTTATATTGTGAGTACCTAGCAGAACTGTGCAGAACCAATCTCTTAGTTAAAATAATCTAATCCAAACTATTTTAACCTAAGTAGAACAGCCTCCTAGAAATCGTGTCATCTTTCATTTGTAAAGATGCACAACTGTCACCTGTCAATTCTGAAGCTGTCACCTGTCATTTTGAGTTTACTTTAAATCCGAAAAACTACCTTTATTTAATCGTCCGTATCTCTGGAACCGTTTGGGTTAGGAACGAAATTTACCTTTCCTCTGAAACTTTACAACTTTCCAGCTTTCCAACGAACCTAGAACCGACTTGTTACTCCTTATACTTTTGCCGCAATCGTGAGACACGCACTCGTGAAATTTACCGCGATTTGCGATTTTGGCTCAATTTCTCCACTTGTCAAAATAGCAGCTCCATTCTTCCTTTTGTTAAATTCCGTTTGCAACTTGGTAATAACTCATAGAGCATTGCTAAAGTGAGCCTGAACTAATACCAACACGCATCTCCCACTCACCCTGAATCTCTAGAGGGAATTAAAATCAGTTTTCCCATCCATTGCCATCACATTTAAAAAGCATTTTGGGCCTGTGTTTCAAACTCCTACCTATTTCCTCTATGCTTGCTGGGGGGGAACTGAATTTCGTATTGTCTTTGATTGCATTCCTGAGAACTGTGTGCTCCTCTTTCCATCTCCTTCAATTTCTTACATTGCATAGGGGAGGGGGGTGAATTGCCAGAGAAAAAGTGATTATCTTATCTTTTGCTAAAATCATATCAAGTATTTCTGTACTGCATTTTATTCCTCATTGCTTTTCCCTTGAAACCATGAAAATATTTTTGCTACTTTATCCATCCTATACTAACTCCTCATTGATTGTAAAGAAGTGTGCTAGTGCCAGATTACCCACTGTTGATCAACATCATATGTCTAAGTGTACTGTCAGATATTAATTTATTATAAAGTGTGATATATATATATTGTTTAAATTCTCAAATAAACCTTTTAAACTTGCAAAACAGAACTACTTCTTGGCTCAGTGGGGTCAGGAGAATTCTAAGAGAGGGGTGTTATATAGGGGTAGTCATCCAGAACTCATGAATTGGACATAAAGATATATCAATAAGGGTTTCCATTCAGTATCCCAGACTAGGCATTGACTTAGCTGTAGTGTTGAATTGAATCCTCTTACAAATTGGGGGCTCGTAGCTGGGGATTCTGGATTAGATCCGGTCGGATCACCACGCTGTGTTACGCTGTAAGGCACTCCTCAAAGGAACGCTCTAAGAAAACGGTCTGTTTTGCAAAAATAAAATAAAAACTTCTGTAAGTCAGGAAGGAACTCAAATTCCAGAATGACGACACTGGTAGACATCAAAATAGCCAGAGAGCACTTCTTACATAAGCTATTTGTGAGAGGTGAGTGGACTCATCAGGACCAAACGGTCTGGTTGCAGGCAATCGCGCAACAGGTCACTGAAACAGGGTCAGATATATGGGGAGATCAGGGTCCCCTACATGTGGCCCTGAGTGAACTATATATGGCCCTTAAAGCCAAATATGAACATAATAAGATTGCCAGGATAGCGGCATATTTGTACCTATATATGGGAGCCATGCAGGACAAATGTGCTGAAGGCCAAGAACTGGCAAAATAGGCAACAGATGGCGTTAGAGAAGGCCCAATCTGATCTGGACTCTTCTGAGCAGAGGCTACTCAGGAGCCAGGAGTCAGAAAAGGACAGCAGACAGTACATCACTAAAATAAAGGAGGATATGGATCTGCTGCAACAGGAAAAGGCGGACCAGGATACCAGATTTCTGGCCTTGCAGAAGGAGTATCAAGAAAGTTTGGACTCCCTACTGCAGAGCCAGAAAAAGCTGGAGCAACAATTAGACTTCAATAGGGCATGTGCCGAGCAGGTAGTCACCCTGCAAAGCCACCTAGATAGGGAGAAGGCAGAGAGCAATAAACTGATTTTGAAAGACCTGGATACCCAGGCAGAGTTTGACCAGGAGCGCCAGAAAGCTGGTGCCTTCCAAAGGCAAAGGGACAACCTGGCGGCACAGATGCAGGCTCTTAGTCAGGAAAGGGATACCTTAGGCCAGGAAGTCTGCCACTTAAAAAGGAAAATGGAAGAAAATCACCTGGCCCTCCAGGGACTGGGTGACCTCCAAAAAGAACACCAGAACTTGTTACAGCACACCAGGAGGGTGGGGGAGGCTCTGGCAAGAAAGGAGCAGGCCAGTAGGGATGGGACTCAGGAGGTAACCCTCCTGCAGCAGAGACTGGCCCAGTACTCCAGGACCAATCAGGAGGCACCGAGAGAAAATGAGGCTCTCTGTCAGCACAGATAGGCTCCAGAAACAGGTAGCCATGCAGGAGAGACTGATAGAGTCTAGTAAGGCCTTAACTGAGGAACTGAAAGCGCAGGCTCTTGCATTGCAACAGGAAGCAGGGGCGGATAGAGATGAGGTTCGCTGGGAAAGAGAAACTCCTGAGCATAACCTCAGGAGCCCTAGTACCAGAGGCCTTCATCTCTCCCAGTCAATGGACTCTGCCACCCCCATGTCCCCTCGCGCACATGAGCCCAGGGCCACGGAGATGGCAGATTACTATCCAGCTAGAAGTATGGGGCTCATAGGCCAGTACCTCCCAGGAATGGATGGGCGGGCATCCGGGTATGGGCACCCAAGCACAGTGCAATTTAGTGGGGAACCCCAGGAGAGTAGGCCCATTAAGGGCATCCTGAAAACCTCTGCCCAGTTAGGTCAGTGGGGGGGTACCCATCAAATCCTGGCAGCAAGGAGGGGTCTGAAGACTCCTCTGAGCATTACAGGACACAGGAGACCAGGTCCCCGCATTCTGCCAGCCATTCCCAGGCTCGCAGAATCTGGGAAAACCTGGAAGGTCAGACGGGCACCTCTGGGAGCAGTGCTTCTGAGTCGGAGGATGAATGGACCAGGGTTACCCGAACCAAAAAGGCCAATAAGGCAAAAAAGGGCCTTGCTTAAGGACCCCTTAAAGCAGATCAAGGCAATCAGGAGTGTCATCACTCCTTATCATAAGAACGCCAAGTATTCCGTTTGGGAACACTTGGAGCTCTATGAGCAAATGATGGAGACTTTCCATTTGAAGGACAGCAGTAGCTGCATCCAGTACGTCAAATGGACATTCTCCCCAGAATACTCCAGTTTCTTTGCGGGCTGGAGGACCAAAATCATTTGAGATGGTCCACCTATAAGGCGGCCATCTTGAAACATTTTTCTGTTCACAGAAATCCTCAAGAGGCTCGCAAGGCAGCCTACAATTTGCAATGTGGGGAGGATCAGGCCCCACAAGAGTTTGTGCAAGAATTAAAGCGTGCTTTTGCGCTGACCACCAGAAGGGTGCGCACGGATAGCAGAGAATTTATCAATAAGTTTTTCCATGCCTTACCCAAATACATAATGACCCAGCTTGTGAGAGATTTTCATGAGAAAAGATCTTTAGACTGGGTCATTGAACAGGCTACCCGGATCTATGAGGTGCAGAAGCCCATCGAAAATAAAAATAATGCGCCGAAAAACCCCAAAACCAACAGCACCCCTGCTGCTGCCAAGGTGGCAGAGGTAAAGGTTGCCCCCATTTTAGATTTGGAGATGGGGGGGCCTAAAAACCTGCCTGCACCAAATAATTCACAGCCCAGAAGGCCCTCGGGCCAGTCACAGACAGGGAGTCGAGGAGGTAGTCCCACAAATGGGGTCCCCCGCCCCCCTCACTATGTAAGTCCCCGTTACAAGGGAAACCGACCAATCCTGGGTTATGTGTGGACTCCTCCAGCCCAAGGGGGGATCCAGCCATGCACCTGACCCGGGGAACTTCCCTCCTAACTACTCCCAGGAGGGCAGAAATTCACCAAATCCTGGGCAGAACTTTTTCCCCGGGTATCCACCCAATTTCCAGCCCCAAAATCATCCATCCTTCTTTCCCCAATTCCCTGAGCCCAGACAACCTAATCCGGGAGAGTGGAGGCCAAAGGTGGAGGGGTACCAAAATCTTCCCAACCAGGGGTACTACCAGAGAAGGGATAGCTACCCTTCCCGGGATCAGCCCATGGGAGAAAATAGAGCCCCGTATCAGCCTGAGCGGGTTTCACAACTTGAGCGCCAGGTCCAAAATATGGCACGTAATCTGGGTCACATACTGAGGGCTCAACAGAACCCTCAGATGAGCATGCCACCGCAGAATGCCCCAAACTCTGGACTCGGTGCTCCAGAACAATGACGGGGGCAGCACCCCGATAACCCACCGGTTCCCAGGGAGGAGGCACAAGAGGAAGGGGGGTGTAAAGCCTTGGAGGAAGCTTCCTTCCCAACTTGTAAACAGCCCCTGGAAAACCAGGAACCGGAAACAAAATCTCCTACCCCTGAAAGTCTGCCACCCAAGGAGCAGAGAGGAGGTAGGAGAAACAAAGGACCCAAACAGACCCACTTTGTGGAGGAGGTACAGGTCTTCCAATTTGAGGGAGAGGGATCCTCAGAAGATCCTGGGAAAAGGATCTTCTCCTTCAGAGATGGGGGAACTCCTCCCAAGGGATGCCAATTCAGACTGGGGAGATGTGGAGACTGAGCTACCGCCGCCCATCATCTCATCCCAGAACCGACAATACCGAAATCCCCTGGTTCAAACCCATCCTGATGACTGCCTCCAAAAAGGGCGGGGCAGCCCAGAACCGGAACCAGGGGAACCCACAATGGCTCTGATCTCCAGTTGCCAACTTTTTCTTTCAGATTCTCAAGGCTCTCCACAGAATTCTGCCCAAATCTCTTCGCTAGCAATGTCCAAAACCAGAAAGTTAGCCCACCAGTTGTCCAAAAATGTGCATTATCTGTGCCCCCTTGAGGAGAAGGAGGGAAGATACTATGCCCCGGTACAAGTACATGGGCAGGGTAAAATTTTGGAACTGGTGGACACTGGATCCCAAGCTACCCTTCTGTCCAAAAGGGCCTTTGAGGAAATAAATGCAGGAAGGGGGGAGAATTACCGAATTCCTCTCACCTCTCTTACTGGACAACTGCAGAACTTTGACGGGAAGGAAATTCCTGTTGAGGGGACTGCAGACTTGGACATTAAAATTGGGCGACACAAGGTGAAACACCCGGTCATAGTAGTGACTCCAGAGGGCACCCCTTGTTTACTAGGGAATGACCTCCTGAGAAGGTTGTCACCACTAATAGATTGCGTAAACAAGGTCCTCTGGACCCAGACTAGCCGACCAATAAAATTAAAACAGAGTGTCAACCATGTTAGTTTAAACGGCACCTGCCACATGGTTGAACAAAAATCTGACCAAGTAGAATTTCACTTCCAAAACAACCAAATTCCAGACGTGACAGTAATAGCAGTAGGACAACAGAATGGTGATGGGGGGTCCTCTCTATTTCTGAAAATCAACCTTCCTTCCAGTTTAAGGTGGTATTCCACACTGGAAGGAAACACCCTGAAATTCTTTACTAATCCACAATCAGAAACTCCCACTCCTATAGTCCAGAAAGATGTGAAGTCAGCTCAGAGCCTGGCTGATATTCAGCAAATTGGAGAGCAGTTGTTCATCCCTGTTCAGTTAAATGATGGGAAGGACTCTGTTCTCGCTCGAGTGTGTGTGAACAATGGTAAGAGCTTCATCAGCGAAGCCATGTTCCGCCAACTCCCAAAAGATCCAGCCATTCCCACATTCAAACTGATAGACAAATGGGAAATGGACCTGGAAGCACCTAATTCCAAACATCTCCTGCCAAGCAGGTGTATGCTCAAAATCTCCATTGGCAA
Organism: Ambystoma mexicanum; assembly: GCF_040938575.1. Lineage (NCBI taxonomy): Eukaryota > Metazoa > Chordata > Amphibia > Caudata > Ambystomatidae > Ambystoma > Ambystoma mexicanum. The sequence continues at coordinate 169,649,281 of NC_090924.1, read as the reverse complement.
CAAGAGCATAGTCCATAATTGTTGGGTCGTGCGAGACGTCACTGCCACCTTTTACTTAGGCAGTGACATTCTCAATCGCTTTGCCATTAGTTTGGACCTAATAAACTTCAAAGCTTGGTCCCGATTAGCTGATAATCCCATGGGCTTTGATGATCCAGAAAAAGCATTTAGGTCAGCTCAATTGCTACCTTATGCAGTTGAAATTCAGATCAAAGAGGAAGTCACCATGCCAGAAAGGACCCGACAATTCTCCCTGGAAGTGAAAGTTAAAAGAGGAGAAAAATTGCAAAACCCTGATGCTTATATACATCTAAATGCTTCTCTCCAACAGCAAGGGTTGGGGGTAAACCCAACACCATTAGTCAACATAGAACATGACACCATTCCAATAGAGGTGGATAACAGCGACTTAAAGAGTATTACTCTAGCCGCAGGCACCATTATTGGAATGGCGATTGATGACCGACATTTCTCCATTGATTTAGGAAATGAACTGTTAGGACTAATCCCCAAGGACTGTTTTGACAGTGACAGTGAGGACAATACAACACCAGACAGGATTTTCACCCGGCATGTGGGGAACTTCCTGGTGTACACTTCTTGCCCTTATGGTAAGGAAGATGTGACTTGTGACTTCAGGAGGGATGAGGTGATTTTCCAGGTCCATGAAGGCTACCTTTCCCACCTGAAGCCTCCAGTCCAAATCAGCACTCTGACCAGGGACTTCTCCACCCAGCTGGAGGAGGCCGCTGAGATAGCCAAACCAGAAGTCTTCCAGGCTTCAGGCAGATGTTGGAAGAGAGAGTCAACCTAGCTGATGCCTGTGTGACTCTGGAACAGAAGCAAAAGTTGAAACAAGTTTTCTTGGATTTCCAAGATCTCTTTGCGGTAGACTCATATGACTGTGGTCGCACCGACATCCACACAACAACAATTCTCATGGACCCTGTAATGACTCCAGTGTTTGTGAAACAATATTGTTTGCCTCTCGCATCCATGGAGTCCCTTACTGAAATAATTAAGAACCTTCAGTCCCTGGGAATAATACGTCCAGTACACAGCACCTTCAATAATCCGGTGCTGGGAATATTGAAGCCAATGGCCAGTGGAGACTCTGCGCCGACCTTAGGGAGCTCAACAAACGGGTCCATACTTCCCGATGGCCTCTGCCCTACATTGACCAAGGGCTGGCCCAGATTCAAGGGTCACAAGTATTCACTGCAATAGACCTAACCAATGGATACTGGACCATGCCTGTCAGTAGGGAGGACCAATACAAACTGGCTTTTACCTTTGGGGGCCAGCAGTACACCTGGACCCGGACTCCCTTCGGATACCTCAACTCCGGCAATGAATTCAACATCTTCCTACATAAGGCCATGCCCGACCTGGGTACGAGGGGTAACCTGGCTTATGTAGATGATGTCCTCATCAAAAGTTCATCTGTGGAGGAACACATAGCGGAGATCCGTTATGTTCTGACACAGTTGAGGGCTGCCGGAGCAAAACTTTCCTTTCAGAAAGCACAGTGGTGTAGAACCCGTGTTAATTTCTTGGGGCATGAGATTACTCCTCAGGGTCTCTGTCCCCAAGAAAAGAAAGTGGAAGCACTCCAGAAACTGAAAGACCCCACAACTCTGCGGGAACTAAGGAGCCTCCTTGGACTGACTAATTACAGCAGAAAGTTCATTGAAGGCTACGCAGAGATCACTAGACCCCTGATTCATCTCTTGAAGGGGGGGGGGTCAAGTGGGAATGGGGTCCAGAACAATCCGAGGCGGTAAGACAACTCAAAAGAAGCCTCTCACAAGCGCCTTGCCTAGCTTACCCTGTCAGAAACAAGGAGTTCTTCCTGGAGACGGGGTTCTCTAATAAGTGCTTGACGGCAGTATTATACCAAAAGCATGACAAGGTCAATAAAGTAATCTCCTATGTGAGCAAAACTTTATCCTCTTTGGAGGAAAAATTCAACGATTGTGAGAAGGCACTCCTGGCAACGGTGTGGGCATTGAAGAATTACCGCCCATTTATCCAGGTGGAACACATCATAGTGGAGACTCCACACCAGCCTCTGCAATATCTCCAAAGTGACAGAATCCGGGCCGGAAATGTGAGTAATTCCCGAATTACTTCCTGGATTCTGTCAATGCAAGGCTTTCCTGTGGAGGTCAGATATGGCCAAAACAAGAAGAGTCTCCTCGCGCAAGGTCTGGCTGACTTGCATGATTGTGCCAGAGAAAACTGTCTCGAGGACGAAAGTCTAAAAATCAAGGACAACATGGAGGCATACCTTAATTCCCCACACAAAGTCTTTGAAGAAGACAAGTGTGAGGGAATGCCCACTGTCTATGTGGATGGATGCTCTTACCATGTTGACAACGACGGGGAGAAAGAACTGGTGGCTGGCGTAGGGAATGCATGGGTGAAGGAGTTCCCAGAACCCTCCGCTGGATACAAAATTGGTCCCCGAAGTAGTCAGGTGGCAGAATTGATGGCTGTGCATCAGGCCATCCTCACTGCTGTCCAACATCAACTCCACGAACTGGTCATAATCACAGATTCGGATTATGTACGGAACGGGTTCGTGGAGCACCTGGTTAATTGGAAAACCAGAGGCATGTTATGTGCTAATAAAAAACCCTTGAAACATGGGAAGTTAATCCAAAACATTGATGATCTGGTCACCTCAAATGGGATGACCATCTACTGGAAGAAGATCAAGGGTCATTCCAAAGTAGAGGGACCAGACAAAACTGGAAATGACTTAGCTGATCAGCTGGCCAAAACCGGGGCCATCCAAGGGGATCTAATCGAAATAGAGTCCCTGTTGGGGGAAATCCAGGTCACCGCTATCACTAGGTCCCAGACAAATACTCACAATGATCTTTCAACTGCACAATGGAGTAAGGAGACCCCTGATGCTGATTTGATTACAGCTCAGAAGGGGGATCCAATTATTGGTAAGTTTTACCAACACCTTGAGGACCCTGAGAACTTTTCCCCTGACGGATACCGATTACATTGGGAAAGAGGACCTAAGAGTGTTGATGTAATGTCCAAAAATGTTCAGAATCCAAGACGGTTTGCTGGTAAGGAAATCCAAAGCTGGCCACGATCAGTGGGTGGTTCCTACCTCATTCCGAAGCCTGATGTTAAGTCACGCCCATGATGCGGCCACCGCCGGTTATAGGGGGTTTCACACAACACTGGAAATCTTAAGAGAGGTTGCATACTGGCCACACATGGGGCAGGACCTCGACCAATACTTGAAGGGGTGTCTTGTGTGTGCACAATTTCAGCCATCATCCCTCACACACCGGGCGCCTCTCCAAAAGAGGGGCATGACACTGCCATGGTCAGATTTTCAAATCGACTTTGTAGGCCCTGTGATTCGCTCGTCTAGAGGAAACAAGTACATGTTGACCGTTACATGCTTGTTTACCAAGTGGGTGGAATGTCTCCCGGCCCCAAACTGCAAGGCAGAAACAGCAGCTGCCCTGATGATTAACCACATCTTTTCCCGTTTTGGTCTACCTCAAAGGATTGAGTCAGACAGGGGTAGCCACTTCACCAGTGAAGTAATGACAAAGATGTGGGAGATACTGGGGGTCAAAAGAAAGCTACATATTGCTTACCGGCCAGCTTCTTCTGGAGCAGTGGAGAGATATAACCGAACCATTGTGAGCATCTTAAAAAAGTTTGTGGCAGATTCTGGGCCAAGTTGGGATATCCGATTACCTCTGGTCCTAATGGCCATCAGATCTACCCCTTCATCTGCAACCAAAATGTCACCATTTGAGTTGAGGACTGGACGCAAGATGGTGCTTCTCCAGCATTTGCTCTACAAAACCCAAGAGCAAACGTTGATAAATGCCTCCACAACTCATGAGTATGGGGAGAATTTAAGGAAACACCTTCAGCATGCTTTTGCCTATGCTCAGCGGAATCTAGAAAGATCAGCCGAGAGCATGAAGACCCTCTATGATTTAAAAACTACCCGAAAGGAATATAAGGTGGGTGATCGGGTCTATCTATACAATTTCCAAAGGAACCAGGCCAAACAGCGAAAATTCTTGCCTACATGGAAGGGACCGTTTGATATTATAGACAAGATCTCCCCTGTTGCCTATAAGATCTGCATCCCCAAAGGCAGTCTGGCGGAAGGGGAAGACAAGTGGGTCCATAGTAACCAGCTAAAGTGTTGCCATCCCAGGCACGCTTTGTAGCAACTGGAGGAGTCCTCTGCAATACCAGAGGGGACCGCTCCAGATTAATTCAGTTCCAACCCTAAAATATCACACATATAGTCTCTAAAATATTATACTCTTGTAAGCCACTGTCTTTGAATGATAACTTGTATTTCAAAAGTAAAATGTTAGGTATGTTAAAGTATAAAATGTATATGTCTGCCACACCATTAGTAGTGATGGAAAAATGTCTACGAATAGGTATTGCCGCTTTTCCTTTGTCGTCCTTGGAGAAAGAAAACCTGGAGACTGGCCAAGGGGGACGATCCGGAGACCGGGAGCAGAGACCAAAGGGGCCCGGGGTACTGCCCAATCCTCCCATCAGGACCAGCAAGGAGAACTGATTGATCGACTGGAGGGAGGAAAAGATGCTGAACTGTGCCACCTATGGAATTGGAAGAAGAGGAGGCGAACATCCCAGATCTTGCGAGTTCCATCAGTGAAAGGACAGAATGGCCATCGCAAGAGGGGGGGCTTGTGGGATATTTTTACCCATGCATCCAAGCCCTACAATAAAACTGTGCAGTACTGGCATGGAAAACATCATGATGGCCAGAACTCCCCAGAGAGTGCACAGGGAAAACATGAAGAATAGGCTGCCACCCATTTTTGCCTATGTTGTGAGCACAGGAGGGCACTGCCTAAAACAACCAGTGGGCTACACACACAGTAGCCTGAAACCATTGGGAATGGCAATGCTGATTGCCAAAAAAGCAACTCAGAACTGTGGGGAATTAATTTTCTTAATCCCAAAAATGGTTGCATTACCAGTACTCACCACTATCAGAAAGCCGACGTTTTAAAACCACCAGACTTTTGTGTAAAACTGAACAAATGAAACAAAACAAGACCAAGGAAAGACTTGCTAAGAGGTGGATACAATGTAAAACTATATTCTGAAATGACTTGAAGGAAGTAATTATTTAATGTATATGTAAAAATTGTAAGTGATTTAAACTGGGAACAACAAGTGACCTTTAGCTGAAACCTGGCTTAATGAAACTGAATTCTGCCTGACAACTACCCCCGACAGGAGTGAAACTGGATCAACAGATGTGTCTGCCAGGCCTGGCTGCATCCTGAGGTCACATGGCCCTGTTGATTGAAAGGGGAGTGGCAGCTGGGGACTACAGGGAGTTGAACAAAGGCCTGTCCTGGACTCAGGTAAATGTTATATTGGGGGCGTCGTAAAAGTGGCTTCATCTTAGGGAAAACTGGGAGGGGCAGTGCCTCTGCTAGCAGCTGAGCTTGGGGGAAGTGGATAAACCAGTTATTCCACCCTGTGATGTGGGAAGCAACACCCCTTTTTGACCAGGGCATAATTTTAAAAAGATAGATAACTCATAGTGCGGACTTGTCAGAATTATATAAGTAATATCATTATTTTTGTGATTTTTCTGTGAACATTTTGAGAGGTGTTAGGACCCTGTGGTGTATTCTGGGGGGTTGCTAGCGGAAAATAGGGTCTCACTCCAAATGTCTGCATGTTAAAAATCTGACACTTCATCAATTAATGTCCATACTCCTTGCGCACATGTGTGTAATTTTGGGTAAATGTCCGATATTGCAAAACCAGTTAAAAAGCGCAAAATGTTGTCATTTTTGAATGCAAGCCCCCAGGAAGATCAGAGGCGGACAAGCATGGACCATAAGGAATATATAATGTGCACATGTAATTTCAACAAATTGTATATCTGGGAAGGATGTATTTGAATCAAATATAGATTTGTGGGCAAACTGATCAGGGGAGGTTCCTCTGACCATAAAACCTACAGCGTCACTCTGACTCACATTCCTTCCCCCAATCATGGGAGAGGGGAGAATTGGGCCAATGACAAGTAGAGAGGGGCAGGCTTAGCTAGGCCCAGGCACACACCCATTTTCAAAACACATAAAAAGAGACTGCTGGGACAGGTAAAGACATTCAATTCCATTCGCTGCGGAGCATGCGGACCGACGACTTCAGATCCAGAGATCCAGACTTCAAATCCATCAATCTCCAGAACCTGTAGCAGTACCCAGAAAGCAGTGTTACATCCAGAATCCAGAGAGGCTAGACCAGCAGAGCAGAGCTGACCCAGATCACTGTGAAGTGCCGAGACCAGAACCGGAGTCCAGTCCAAAACCTGACCAGATCCGTGGCGAGGCCTATTTCAAATTTATATTGTGAGTACCTAGCAGAACTGTGCAGAACCAATCTCTTAGTTAAAATAATCTAATCCAAACTATTTAACCTAAGTAGAACAGCCTCCTAGAAATCGTGTCATCTGTCATTTGTAAAGCTGCACAACTGTCACCTGTCAATTCTGAAGCTGCAAGCTGTCACCTGTCATTTTGAGTTTACTTTAAATCCGAAAAACGACCTTTATTTAATCGTCCGTATCTCTGGAACCGTGTGGGTTAGGAATGAAATTTAACTTTCCTCTGAAAGCTTAGAATCTCAGATTTCCAATGAACTGACTTGCTACTCCTTATACTTTTGCTGCAATCGCGAGACACGCACTCGCGAGATTTACCGCGATTTGCGATTTTGGCTCAATTTCTCCACTTGTCAAAATAGCAGCTGCATTCTTCCTTTTGTTAAAATCCGTTTGCAACTTGGTAATAACTCATAGAGCATTGCTAAAGTGAGCCTGAACTAATACCAACACACATCTCCCACTCACCCTGAATCTCTAGAGGGAATTAAAATCAGTTGGCACATTTTCCCATCACATTTAAAAAGCATTTTGGGCCTGTGTTTCAAACTCCTACCTGTTTCCTCTACGCTTGCTGGGGAGGAACTGAATTTCGTATTGTCTTTGATTGCATTCCTGAGAACTGTGTGCTCTTCTTTCCATCTCCTTCCATTTCTTACATTGCATAGGGGAGGAGGGTGAATTGCCAGAGAAAAAGTGATTATCTTATCTTTTGCTAAAATCATATCAAGTATTTCTGTACTGCATTTTATTCCTCTTTGCTTTTCCCTTGAAATCATAAAAGTAGTTTTGCTACTTTATCCATCCTATACTAACTCCTCATTGATTTTAAAGAAGTGTGCTAGTGCCAGATTACCCATTGTTGATCAACATCATATGTCTAAGTGTACTGTCAGATATCAATTTATTATAAAGTGTGATATATATATATAGTGTTTAAATTCTCAAATAAACCTTTTAAACTTGCAAAACAGAACTACTTCTTGGCTCAGTGGGGTCAGGGGAATTCTAAGAGAGGGGTGTTGTATAGGGGTAGTCATCTAGAACTCATGAACTTGACATAAAGATATATCAATAAGGGTTTCCATTCAGTATCCCAGACTAGGCATTGACTTAGCTGTAGTGTTGAATTGAATCCTCTTACATGAAGACGTGTACTTAAAGTCTTCTTCAGGTCCTGCTGTAGAGAAATGGGTGCACTGCCATGAAAACACTTATATGTCAGTGAAAGTACTTTGTGATTGACATAGTGATGCACTGGCAACCAGTGGGATTATTTTCTTGCCTGTGTCACATGCTCAGTTCTAGCTAGTCCACAACGGCTCTAACAGCTCAATTCTGTGCTGTTTGGAGAGTTTTGATGTTGCCTTTCAATGTCCCGACTAGTAGGCTATAATTGAGTTTTGAGTTTACCGATGTTGTTGCTACTGAGGCTATATTTTAGGGAGAACAGGCATGGTTTAGCTTTAGTTTGTAAAATGAGCTTTCTCATGGTGAGCTCTGCATCTAAAAAAACCTCCCAAGGTCTTCACCCATATACTAACGTTTATAGTACATTCTGATATGTTAAATTGAGCATACCTGTCTTCCAATCTTTTTAGTCTCTGATTTGTTCCTGCAATCAGTAGCTCAGTCTTATTTATATTTCGGGCCAATCAGTTCACACTCATCCATTCCTGGATTAGATTGCATATTCCATTTATTCTGGCTGTATTCTCATCATCATACGTTCCAGGACCACCTGGGTATCGTCCGCATAGTTAATATAACCAATGCTGATGCTATCAAGGAGGTCAAAACCGGGCTCTTTTATACACATTAAATAGTGTTACACCGCCGCTCTTTCTATTTGAACCCGTTCTTTTGCCCAAAAAATGCCATCGGCCTGGTCTTGGGCCACCTTTTGCTTCCCTTTTCGGCAGTGAGGCCACTCATTGAAAGAGCATGACTGGGATTTCGGATTACACTGCACGTCTGAGAGCTACAGGTGTATGACCTTTGACCTAAGTACTCGAGTTGCATATCTTTACAGCATTACAGACTCGTTTCCATTGCTAGGACATTTCATTGTTGCTGTAAGATAGCTTCCTGTGTTCATGCATCTGGTGCAGAGATCTACATAATTGTGCTAGCATGAGGTCCACTGTTTGTAATCTAGGTCTCGCATAGCCCTTATATGTGAGGCCGATTAAATGAATTCCTTTCAGTTGGGTAATATAACAGCAAGTGTCTATAAAGCTGCAATTAGCACACCAGCTGGTGGGCACCAATTAAAGGGCCAGCGGAGATCGATTTCAATTGACAATGCAAGAGAGATGCCCACCGGGCTAGCTAAGAAATGAAAATAACATCATGAAAACAACAATTCATTGCTTTGCCTTCCGACACTCACATAAAGTATGACATGAAGGTGCACATCGCAACATGCGACTTTCCACTTGCACACAGGTCTCCGGTGCAGGTGCATTTAACAACATGCTAAGCGTCACCTAATAGTCCAAACTAAAAAACTGCCATGTTTGGACAATATAACGCTGCTGTTAACAAGCGCAATGCAAGAGTTCTTGCAGTGTGTACTTGGTGCTGCATAAAGTTTTGTCTGTGCAAACACTTGGGGTCGTATTACAGAACTTTGCACGGTATGAGCACTAGAGATTTTTTCCATAATGCCAATAGGGAACAGTATTAGCACTAGGACAAACCTTGCCCTGGTGCAAACATTTATTAAAAGCATGTTGTTGTTGCCCTAGACTAGCCCTAATGCCAATTAACATTGCACTAACACTGGTGCAAAGTTTCAGTGACACAGCATTTTATGTAATCTGGGTTGATGGTGCTCATCTATGAAAGTGGTCCAGTGCAGGCCCAGGACTGAATGATACACCCGCTTGCACCGACTGAGCTATCGACAGGCGCGGGACCCATTTGCAATTCAGGCTGCTAAGAACCAGCTATGCAGTGATATGCATGCCTGTGGGTCCAGAGGGCAGAAGGCGCTGGGCAGGCAGCAGGGGGCATGCAGCCAGGTCAGCAACTGGATCGATCACAAAAGTAGCCACCCTATTTTCCCCACCTGCAATGCACGCATAACGATCCGCAGTGGATCGATCGCGCACAGCCATTCCAATCCAATAAACTACCAAGGGAAGAGGCACAGTGATGCAGTGCCAGTGACCTCTCGACTGTTCAGTGCTGGGGAGTGCATCCACTGACATTATTACTACCACGTTTAATACTGAATTTATGAACCCTGGAATGTGATATTGCTTAGTCCAACTTGGCCACCAATGTCTGAGTAGAGTGCTTAACTCATCAGCTGTCCACCCAAACAGTTATTTCCACAGAGACTACATGGTCTCCAGTTTTGGCCTGCTTAAGACATTCTGCACCTGCATTAACTAAAATACAACAGGTAGCAAGCACATACAAAACCAGCCCTCTATGGACCCTCACTATGAGAATCCCGCATATGTGAGCTTTTATTGGTTTCAACCCAGGTTTTCTGCTGTGAATCCACTCCACCAAACATCTTTCTAGGGACACTCGAAGAAAGAGAATGTTGCAAAAATCACCAAGAAAATACACAACTACTTACTCTCACTGCCTAATTTGAGGACAAGGTCCTGAATCGATGATGGGGCCGGGCAGCAGCCAGGCTGCAGGAGCAACCTCAGCAGCAGGCCAGGCCAGTGGGCACGATGGCACAGTCTAGTGCAGGGCAGCAGGCCAGCAGTGCAGTGGCACTGTCACAACAATGCACATGGGCAACTCCAGGCAGGCAGGGCTGGCTGGATGAGTCAGACTGAAATTATTGCATGGACGTGGTCACATGAACTGGGATGGATGCGCAGGCATATTTGCTACAATTCTAGCAAATGTGCCCCGCTGTGGCTCCAGATACTCTGGCCTTGCTAGGGAAAATCTAAACTGCAGAGGCAGTGTTTCCTTATCTCACCATAGTGCAATTTTCATTCTGCATGATGAGAGCATCAGGCTGCAGGCAATGCATCAGCACCTTCCCTCCCGAGGCCAGTGCTGCTGGCACCCACATCAAACTCTAGTCTGGATGATAGTGTCCATTTTGCCAAACTGGGCAAAGAGGGGTGCAGTGGTGGGACTGGAACTTAAGAATTGGAAATTAGCCTAAGGGAAGGCACACCATCTGGTCCCCGCCCGGCAGCTGCAGTACCTGGCAGGGTCGCGTTTCACATGTGTGCTCACCGGTATCCCTGCAGCACCAGAGCGTGCAGGCGTACAGCTGCATTGAAATTAATCACAGCCCAGCGGGAGCCAAGGGGGGAGCACCAAGCTCCAGGGTGGAGGCAGGGGGGGCAAGTGCCCCCCCATCCCACCTGGCTCCGCTGCTGTAGGCTGGAAGTTAATACTTTTTCCAATCCAGCTGTATTTGAGGTAGCTTTTTCTAGGTTATTCATTCATGCTGTTTCTTGTTCACATAGGGAGTGTCATATCATGCACCTCTTGTCTATGCAGCTGATGTGGACTATGGGTGGCATCTCTTTTATGAGCATGGTTTCATTAAATTGGACACCGTTTGCAAGGGTTAGCATCAAACACATGCATTGTTGATTTTGTTGTGTTCATTGTTCCATTACATCAGGGGCAGATGTGTGTTGTGCAGACAGCTCATTTATTGGTCTACCTTTCAAGGAAGTATTTGCATGTTCAGTAAGCACACCAGTTCTAATGCTCTTTAAACATGAGCATTTGTTTGCTCTGTAGACTGAGGCATGTTTTGTGCAAGTTGTCTGTAGTGAAAATGACCACATAGATTCACATTGCCTATGCTGCCGAGTGCAGTACGGCATTTTTTGTAACCTAATGTTTTGAAGATGGGTTGCCCTGTCACTGGTGTGAACTGTAGAAGGTCTCTAAATACAATTAAATGTTTTCCTCCAGTTATTCGTATCCAGTCTTTAGGGCTTCCTGCATTCTTAGATGCATTAAAGCAAGCATTAGGTTGGAAATCATGCTTAGTTAATCTACTAGGAGGACATTCATTTGTTGTAGAATTCTGCAAACTTGATGGCTGCTTTTGATGACAATTTGTAATATTCTAATTTGTGTTGGTGTTCCACTGGGAGTAGGAGGAGTCAGTGTAAAGTTACATGTCCTATGTTTTAAGCAGTTAGTCCTGTGGGTGCTGTCACAGCAGCTGAAAGGTTATTAAATGTGTTGTCTTCTGAACATTTCTGGATTGTTTGAATTGAGAAGGGTTTTCCAGAAACAGCTTCAACTCCTACAGTTGTAATTTTTACAAATGCATTTATTATTTGTCATGTTTAAATACATGTTCTATTTCTTCAGTGACTTCTAGGTAAACAGTGAATTGTTCATCATTTAATTGTGATTTGAGCACTGATGAATCTTGTTTAGGTTATTTAGATTGATACATTTTTTCTTTCTACTTCATTCATTGCTAGTTCTGCTTTCTTTTGAATGAGTGGTTCTCCAAGTGGCTTTTCACTTCCTGTAAGAGATGGTTGACTCCCTTATGGAGTGTCTTTATCCAGTTGTCTTTCCATTTCTTCTTCGTGTTGGCGTTCATTGTCCAACATTTATTTGTACCATTTAACATCATCATTTGTTATACTATTTTCAATTGCCTTGAATGCACCTTCAAATGTGTCATCGTCACCTAACAATTCTTCCTCTTTTCTCTAAGGTTGGAATAGTTGCAGGTGGGCCATGGAATAAATCTATCTATGCTCTGTAGTTTTTAAAGCTATTTCACATAGTTAATTAGACTGTGTTTCCAAGTCTTAATAGACTTTCATCATAATTAATTTAATACTAAGTACTTGTCAGCTGTCTCATTTAGCATGATATTATATTTGTATGTACAGTTTTCTGCTATGTCACACAAGCACATGTTTTCAAAAGCAGTACTTCTGTTTGGATAGTATGTGTCAATCAGGTTATTTTCTAAGATGTCTTGGCTGTTGGGATTTTTCTGAAGTTATAGATTACATTTCTTGATAGGATTTTAGTAATCTTTTTCGCAATGAAGCTGGACGAAGGTTGAGCCAGAGAAGGTTTCAGATTTCCCCTAAAAGGCTGTACCTATTACACAATCTGCATCTTCATTGAACCTGCACTCTCTATGTGACAGCATTTTGATACAAAAGCTGTACAATTTTTGAGAGAGAGATTTGTCAGATGATATGTCATCCCAGAAGTCTTTTAGCTCAGTTTTGTCAGTTTTCGTAAGATTGGCTGTGACATATCTGCAACTACAGTTGAAATGGCTGCAATGCATTGCATGTCTATGTTAGCATTCCATGAGAGTGTAATGATAGTATTGTAATCGTTGATGTGCTTAGATGCTTCATCTCTTTTAATGTTCCATGTGTTTTTGGCAGATTTGACTTTCACACTGTGCCTAACAGAAGACATGAAACTATTTACTTGACCGTTGGTACAAACTGGTCCAGAGAATCAAAAACATCATTTAGTAATGTATTTACCTCTGTTTCTATATCAACAATGGCAGTATTTGCCACAATTATGTCATTGGAAACATAAGATCTGTGTCCGTAGGTCATTATGTCTTCTGAAGGGATGTCACAGGTAATGCACATTTCAATGCATTTTAAAACAGTGTCAGCACTGTTGTGTCCAGATTTTGGAGCATTTTCTATCTAAAAAAGCATGTGGATGTGTGGTGCTACTCTGGACTGATGCTCTTTCCCCCAAAAGAAGTGTTCTTCTTCTGCAAGTGGAGGACACTTTTTATTACAGATGAAGTGTAACATGGAAATAAAACACTGATGAAAGTATCTTGAGACATTTACAGAATCTAGAGAAAAGAATTCTCTGGCACCTTTTTATACTTATTCCTTCTTTACTCTAGCTTATAGTGCATAGGAATTCATGTAAGTCATCCCGTGCATGTTCTGCACAACTGAGAGTAACAAACCATGTGGGGTGGCCTAGGTTAATATCGCTGCAAAGAATTGGCGCCATTCTTGTATGGTGATATTTTTGCAGCGATAATAACACATGGAACCTATTTTCTATCTTGACCAACATATTTTAATTCAGCATCGCTTATTGTTCTGCTTCGTTTGTTCTTTGTCCTTTGTTATGTGGCGCACTGAGGACTACGGGCGTGTGGTGCATTATAAAAATCAAATAATAATAATTAAAATAATAATAACCAGAACAAGGGAGAGTTCTGGTGGGAGGAGGAAGAATGGGTGTGAGGGGCGTATACCCATCCCAATCAGGAGTTTTAGGCAAAGCGGGTGAACTGGTGGTGACCAGAGTCATAGCAAATTAATTACAGGGACAAGATGAGGTGCCACATTGTAGGCTATGTTCATTGAAATGTCATTGGTGGACTCAGGTGACTCGACACCAGTCCCTTTACACTCACTTTAAAGTGCCTCGACACTAAAAGATAAGAAGGCATTTTAAAAAGGCATCTGTTATTTTTCTAGGCGCGACACCTTCATCAGAGACTTAGAGTTCCTTTCTGTGAATCCTCAACACAGTTTTGTTCATTTAAATGGTGCAAGATGCACGCTTTTCACGTGCATGCGTCCTCCCGTGCAGCCCTCTCTCCCTGTGATGTACGGCCAACATTTGTCAGACATCTTCCCAAGCCTTGTCTCCTGACATTGCCCCCATTCTGTCTCCTCTATGCACGACGAAGCAGGGCTGCGTTATCTCCCCAATCCCCTATTTCTATCGTTCTAACACATGCAGATACAACAGGCTGGCACAGTGTAGTGACACTTGCATTAGCGGTGCCACGTGAAGATCATCTACTTGCACTCACGCTTCACTCTTAATGCAATCACTCTCTCTCCCAACCTCCCGTTGAAGTTAAACAGGCTCTGTTCTCTCTGTTTTACTCTCTCTCTCTCTTCCTCCTGCTCTCTCTCTCCTTCAGCAGCTTTTCCTAGATTCTACCTTTCAAAACGTAACGTTTCCCTTCTGTCCTGGGTCTGAATGTGGCATGAAATTGTCTCGGCAGTGCACCAGTGAAAAAGGGGCCCACAGTTCCAAATGGCAATTCATTCCTTTTGTGAAAGACTGTTCGAGTAGTACCGAAGGGGGAGGTTTTTGATCAAATGTGATGCAAATTGTGCATTTTAAAGAATATATTTTTTCTATAGTACTGGTCATAACTACTAGCAACATGGTGAACTAACTTATCAAACTGACCCACAAACAAAGGCCCCACTTTGACCCAAACAACTGGCTCACATTGGCATTTTGCTTATTTTTGGTTTCGGCATTGCCCTATTGCCCTATAGGCCAGTCCGATTCTGCCAGCCTGGTGCGATAGAGCCTATTTACCTGGGAGGGCTTGAGGCAGGGAAGTAAGCATTTATCAGTTCTTCTTCAAATGTTAACTATACGAACTGGGCTCAAGTCCTGAAAACAAAATGTTGTGGCATGGGGGACTCATTACTATATGCTTTTATTTGGGGGTAGAGGGCATAGGTGCACCCCCTATCAACAGGTCCTAGTTATACCCCATAAATGTAAGGAAATGGTAGTGACCAGACCCCTCGCTGACCCAACCTGTGTGGTGCTGGTGCCCCCTGAGGAGCACTTCGCCCCCCTGGAATAAAAACCTTGCTCCGCCACTGACGGCCTAACCTGCAGAGAGATACTAAGATGCAACTTTGACGTAGAACAACATTTTATCAATGGAGCAATTAGAACAGTTGTTGGCTTTCAAACATATCCAAACAAAAACAATATCCAGTTTGACATCATCTGGTTTGACAAACTTGAACAAACTAAATAAATCCCAGCACCGCAGCAATGCTTTTCATTAAAGAAATGTATGTACGCAGAGAACAATTCTCTCTGTCTCTTGTATATGCTGTTACTATTACAAGGCACAAGTTCTAACCCTCGACCATGCACTTGTAGACATTGGCAGTACAGTATTTAAAGAAGGTATGAGTTACGTGGCCCTTTCACGTCTTCATACACTCATTGGTCTATTCTTAGTATTCTTAGTAAACAAAGTCAACACTGACATTTCTTGCATCCTGGAATACTACAGACTATGTGTACTGTACCCTCCACATTTGGATATGTATCTTGTACCTCAACAAACAAAAAAATACTTAAAAAGACAACTAGTACAGACAGAAACGACCGCAAATTTCTGAATAATACCTTTTAAAAAGATAAAAAATGAAGCACCTTCAAACCAAACAGAAACCAAATTATCTGGTACTTTTAAATTTAACAACACAACTCGATTAAATTGTTATGTAAATGTAGCAATCAATCTTCTTTTCCAATCACCACAAATTGTGGACACTATTTACTTACATGGCTCAGAACCGCTATGTTTACAACTCCTCATCCTGCATAGAAATGCCACAACAACCATGACAGTATCTACAGTGTCTCAGGCGCAAGACTGGAATTAGATCACTGTGCAAGAATTGTTAAATTCACTATAAACACGCAGAAGAATACAAATGAATTCTGAATGTACTTACTAGAGAGAGAATATATTACTGTAAATGAAATCCTACAGTATTCATACACTTGGAAACATACATGCAATCTCTGCAACCATGTTTCTGAAGAGAATGTCACTAATGAATATGATTTTTATATGTATCTGCACCACATTGTAATACAATTCCACTTCAACAACTGTTCCAAAATGCAAATCATGGCATATTATGCTCATTTTGCAATTCAGACACTCTTTCAAACATACAAATAGATTCACATGCCCAACATGTAATATTAATACTTTTAAGATACAATGCAGATGACACTAAAAATAACTGTGAACTCATTAATTTCACACACGCCCAAGTATCTCTTGGCAAAACAACATTCATAACAGTAGGCATAATATAACACACTGGTGCCATAACCACTTCAAGCCACTATACTGCATATGTGAAAAAAATAAGTGGCTGGTATGAATTTAACAACATATCTGTGACTCAAAAACAAAGTTTACCAGAACATCTAGAAAATGCTTAATATTCCTTGAACCCTAATGTAGTAATTAAAATATACAGTTAACATACACCAATTGGTGTCTAACTACTTTAAACATAAACAAACACGCAAAACAAATATGCCTCAATTTCATTACACTTAAAACAGGCAATCACATATCTAATTTTGTAATCCATCCATACTACTACTACACTCCTTTCTACGGTTACAAATGTGTCTCCTTTTCATAAACATCACATTCTGAAAAAAAAGGAGAAAATGTTTGTCAAGATGCATATTATATTAACAGTAAAAGTTCAAAATGGGCTTTTTCTATCCAACCTGGATGTTGTTCCATGACCCAATGATTAGAATATGTTAATGCAACAACATTGTATCACACACACATGTTGTAGCAACAAATAGGTAAATACAGTGTACTACTCATGAAGGTAAACAATGTGAATGTATGTATGTAACTTAGAGTGTGCACATCTTCCATACCATATTCTACAACAAACATTTTTTTCTTTTGATTTCCAGGCAAAGAAACACAGATGTTCCCTTGTTACCATGTTCACTACTTCCCAACATCAAACAATCCATTATTTGCCACAGCATTTACTGTGACAACTACTACTATACCCAAACTCCAAATTGCCTATTGTGGCTATGGCCATGGTCATGGGTCACATTGTTCAAAGTGCATAACTACTAAATCTAAAGTAAGCATACTGGCCATGTCCAGTGGTCAGATTGTTGGGGGGCATTCAAACCAAAGAAAGCATACTGTTGTGGCAATGGGCAGTTGCCAGATTATTGGGGGCATGGGCTTAAGATATGCCTCAAACAACCTGGCTATATCCATTGTTACACTTAGTAGTCCCATTAAATAAGTATTAAACCCAAATTAATCCTTGTAGTAGCATATAACATAACATCACAATTGTCAATGGATGTTCGCAGTCATCTAATGCTGTCTGTGATGGCCGCAGACAGTCAAAAAGGTAGCAAACACGGCGGTAACCTTGCAACCATTTTTACACCCAATAACACACATACAGTACCCTATCATTCTTCCTCTGATTTTTACAATGTGCTATGGATGGAGACTTGCTGTCCTGCTATTTCAGCCCTCATCCTGCCAGCATTCTACCATGTGGACTCAGCGCTGCCTTGGGGTAAACCCAACAGAATTTGTTGCCGTGATTTGGCGCTGATGCACTGACTTTGATATTCTGCACCTTAAATTGTGCCTTCATCACTTGCAGCCCTAATAGCATTTCCCTCTTTGTGAGAAACCCATTTCCTGGGTTTTACTGATCTATTCTTCCTTCTGTGACCCTGCCATATTGTGCATGGCCCTTCCAAGATGGCTGCACCTCATAACATTTTGTGTGCTTCCTTGGTCAGTCCGGGTTCCCCCTCCTATTGGCTGCCTTGGTCCTGAAATGGCCAATAGCAGCAACCGGGAGGCAGGAGCCAGCCGATACACCCAAGGCCCACAACAAAGGCCTCTGCCTGCTCTGTGTCTGCTACTGGAACGCTGCCCGCCCTCTCTGATCCCCCTGTGACGTTCTCTTGTGTCCCCTTCACCCTCTGGTACCCCCACAATGTTCTCTTGTGCCCCCCTCCCTCTCTGATCCCCCTGTGATGTTCTCTTTTGCCACCTCGCCTTCTGGACCCCCCGTGATGTTCTCTTGTGGCCAATCCCCCTCCAGTCCCCCTGTGATATTTTCTTATGCCCCCCTCTGTTCCCCCATGATGTTCCGCATGCCCCCCTTCTCGCACACAGGTGCTGCCTGTTGCTTGATTCTTCTACCCTGCTCCCCCCCCCTCCTCCAGCCTACTTCTGCAGGAGTCTGTCCTGATACATTCTGTTTTCACCATCACCTACTTGTGGACAATGCTGGATTTGACTTTTATGGACTACATTGATTCACGGTGCGTCACCCTTTCTCAACTCTCATGCTGGACTTCCTTTGCATCTTGTACTCATGGTAGCCCTGAATCATGCTTTCCTCATATCCTGGCTTTCATGTCTTGTGCTCTCGCAACATTATGTGTTACTACTGACTTCTGCAATTGTATTCGCTCTCCCCTCTTGCTTCTCCACTCTTTTGAATGCTTACTCTCTGTTCTCTCCGCCTCTCCCTTTCTCCCTTTGCCTTTCTCCTCCCCTCCTCCCCTAACTTTCTTCTATGCACTTACTCTATCAGAATTGTCCCTGGATCTAATATGATAGCAACCTTGCATGTCTCCTCCCCCCTCGCCTTACTTGCTACCCTCCCACCCCCCTCGAGTACTATCTGAAATGTTGTCAGGCCGACTATGATAGTTAATTTCACATTTGTATTTTTCATGGCCTGTAAGAATGTCACTGTATTTTCCCTTCTTCCCTCCCTTGCCTTGAAGCGCTTTGAAACACATTGTGTATAGGCACTACATAAATAAACTACCATATCGTATCATATTTTGTCTCACCCACCCTCCTCAGGTGCTCTTTCATCCTGAACATAACTAGACATTTATTTTTCCAAAACCTTTTTATAACGCTGGGTCTGCAAAGAGCAGACAATGATTGCGGATTGAACATGGTGACCATTTCAAAACCTTTGACACACCTCACGTTTCTCAAATTAACCAATCAGTGCCCTCGTACCATGTCTGTGAACATCACGCAGCCCCCTGATTTGTTAGGAGATGTCCGCGGACACTGAATCAAGAAGTCAGTCTGCGGACCGGACAGATATTTCACAATAGTTTTTTACCCATGTTTTGCCCATTTTTTAAAATCTACATGGACGGATTTACACCAAGTTTGTAAAAACATGCTTTTGGGACCAGACCACCACTCCTCAAGAACGTTTGGTGGTGCAAATCCATCCAGCAGTTACGTTGTATCTGTGAGCAAAATGTTTTCCCATTTAAGTCCAGATTTTGAAATGTTTGGACCACCACTACAACTTTGCCTCCCTTGACGAATCTGCACAAAACCTTGCAAAATCATTCACAGATGGGAACATATTTGTTTTACAACGTTCTGAAGAAATTTGTCAAGTGGCGCCAAAGTTATACGCCATCCAAAAACTGTTCTTCCTATGGGAAAGACAACTTTACCATGACCACAGGGTCGCTATCGTGGACCCTGTAATGTCTCCTGCACATGAAAACTCACACTTATCAATCCTAAAATGTACATGCACATGTACATGTTTGAAATGTACAAGTATATGTAAAAGTACATTTTCTACATGTACATTTTCTACATGTACCCTATGTCCTAAGTATATGTCCTTTATGTCTCCTATAGGTATTCAAACTCACATAAAAGACAGTTTTGAGTTTGATGTGAGTTTTTATATGTATAGGAGACACATATGAGATGTATTTGTCATACATGTAGGAAATATACATCTCTTATAGGTCTACTATAAGGTTGGAAACTCACATCAAATTCAGTCCTCGCATATACATCTATGAAATGTACATGTACATTATATACACCCTCATGTAGCCCTTATTCAACTTCCTGGACGAGTTAGGCATATCATATGCCAACTATGCAGATGACACACAGGTGCTCATCCCCCTCACCGGCGACTATGACTCTGACAGGGAAAAGCTAAACTCCATTTACTCCAAAATTCAAACCTGGATGACAGAAAACTGGCTTTGCCTCAACAGTGAAAAAACTAAGCTGCTACTTATTGGGGCCCTGGCAACCTTAAAGAAACTTGACGAAAAGTACAACTCCTTTCCCATTGACAATAGTCCTATCCCTGTGTCGCAGACCGTCAAAACCTTGGGGGTCTTCTTAGATTCCAATCTTACCATGAGCAGACAGGTCAACGCGAATGCATCCGCTGCGGCATACCATTCAAAACTGCTAAATGCAGCCAGACCATTCTTGTCCAAACAGAACTGCCTCACCATAGCAAGGGCCATAATTGGATCCCGGTCAGACTACTGCAATGCCCTCCTAGTAGGCACCTCTGCTAAAAACATCAGAAAACTTCAGACCATAGAGAACAATGCCCTCCAGGCTGCCACCAGCATTTCATAAAGGGAACATACCTCTGCTGCTAGGAGACAAGTCAATGGTTCCCCATCACCTTCAAAACCCTCGCCATCACACACAAATGTGTCAACAACACTGCACCCTTGTATCTCTCCCAGAGATTTGCTTAACCCAGCTCAGACAGACCTACAAGGACGGCTTACACCAACATGGTCACTGTTCCCAAAATCCTGAGGTCTCGTGCAGGAGGTTCTAGCTTCACTTTCATCGCTGCGTCCCAATGGAACTCCCTACCAACGCACCTAAGGAGCACTGAATCACACACAGCCTTTAGGAAAGCAATCAAAACGTGGTTGTTTGTTTAAAAAGGCCTCCTAGATTTCTGTTTCCTCCTGTATTCTTTAACTCAGCACCCATGCACTGTAACCTTATTGTATGCCATGAGTTATGATTCACGCAATTTTTCCATGTACCGGCTTCCTGTTCATTATGCCTAGGTTCTGCTCTCTGTAACCCACAAGCAATCCTTCATAATGTGTAACTAAGAAATTTGTTTGCAACAGCGCCTCAATGCCCGTGGGCTGTAGTGTGCTTTACAAATACAAAAATAAAAAAATAAAAAATATATAGATGTATATTCATTCTGGTGCATGCGTGAGATGTATACAAATCTTAAAATGTGAACATTTCAAAATTGCCCAGCACACTTTTTGAAACATGCACATATATGTGCATTTTGCATATGTACACATGAACACTTACTTCAAACCTATGGCGATGAGTGTATGGAATATGGTGAAAGAATGTATGGCCTATGAGAGTATGGCATATGAGTGTGTGGTATATGAGATTGGGGCAAATTAGTGTATGGAGTACGAGTGCCTGGCATATTATTTTGTGGCATATGAGTGTTTGAAAATTAGTTTAGTCTATGATTGTGTGGTGTCTGGGTGTGTCACATACATGTTTGGTGAATTGAATGAGTGTTTGGTGTGCAGGTCTGTGGGATGTAAAACTATGGTATGTGAGCATGTGGCCTTTGGTCAGATGGTGTATGACTGAATGACATACAAGAGTTTTGCTTAGGAATAGGGTATGAATATTTGTTATAAACTCGTATGTAATGCACTTGTCCTACATGCCTCCTATACATATGAAAAGTCACATTAAAATGAGGACTGACTTTCATGTGAAGTTACATTTCATACATAAGATGTACTTTCATCCTGGGCATGAGTAAGAGATAGGTAAATCTGAAAACTTAAAATTGCCCAGCTCACTTTTTAAAATCTACATTTACATGTATGTATCATGTATGAATAGATGTTCATTCATTATGTGAATGCCTGAAATAGTGATACATCTTAAAATGTTAATATCTCAAAACTGACCAGGCCGATTTTCGAAATTGTTTTTGGGAGGACAGATCCTGATTAGATCTAGGTGCATGCCAAAAATCTTGAAACTTTGAGTGGTCAATGTTGGGACATTTAGGCCAAAAAATGTTTTTTTTTCTATTGGAAAACCCTGTATTAAAAGTGTTCCACACAAATTTAAAACAATTTGGTTTAAAAATCTGAAGACATCCATGAAATGTTCTGACATTTTCCGCATTGGGGCAAATGCTTTTTAAATGTACAATGTCAATGTTTCATAATTTTCCAAGAGGTATTTGGAAATATTATTTTCTGAAAACTCGTAGGGCCTCATTACGAGTATGGAGGTAGCCATGACGCTCTTAGCGGTATGGCTACCCCCATACCGGGTACCGGGTCCGGATTCCTGGATTGGGGACATAACGGGCCATTCCGATCTTGGAGGGCCTAGTAATTCCCTTTCCTGGAACCCGGACCCAGTACATGCCCATTCCCATTTGAGCCCCCATAGGGCTCAATGGGAATGGGGAGGATGCTAACAGCGGGCCCGTTAATGACGGGCCCATTGTTAGCATCCTGGTCTGCTAGCGGGTCCCGCTAAGGACGCCTGGTTTTATCAGACGTCCTTTGCGGGACCCGTGAGAAGACCTTGTAATAAGGCAGTAGAGGGTTAACGGCGCCGGCAGCTCGACCAGCGTCATTAACCCTCTACCGTCTTCCTCGTAATGAGGCCCATACACTCTTAGAGCCTCATTACAAGTTTTGTGGTATTTTGGCAGTAAATCTGCCGAAATACTACTGAACGGATTTACTGTTACCTCCACTTGGTCCGGAGGAAATACTGCAGGATTATAAGTGGTGGTATGGCAGTGTTAGCCCCCATTTATGGACTCCAGAGGACTCCGGGGGGATTTTGGCAGAATTACCACCAGTGGCAATTCCGCTGGCAGTCATTCTGCCAAAATGCCCACTTTTTGGCAGTAAGGTTGCAGAATTACCTGCAGTATTTTGCTGGAGGTTTTTCTCCACCCCACGGCCAAATCCATAGTTGGGCTTTGAGGTAATGTTACCACCGCATTACCACTGATTTGAGCCACACCACCCAACTTGTAATGGGGCCCTTTGTCTTAAACGTAACTATGCTATGCACTAGTGTGATAGTATAATAGAAATCAGCTTGCACTATAAAAGAGCTTCATAGTCCACACCCTCAGCAGTACCACGAGTTATGGGACTGTATATCTTGTTAAACACCCTTGATGTGCTTGGGCCTTTCCTTTGGTTTTCGGACCCATAACTCTCTTTACAGCCCTCACACACATGGATTTCACTAACTCTGCTCAGCCAATCAGAATGTTCAGAATGCAGGCTATATTCATTGGTTTAGACCTTGTTCCAAACAGTGAATTGAAAATCATCCCAAAAAGCACGAAATAAACAATTGTTTTCAGCTGTTTAAAGGCAAATATTAGTAGCAACAATCTAATTCCTCAAACTAACAATGACATACATTTTTCGAGATTATTGTTATAGCTTCGTATTCACTGAAGTGACATTATATAATATAATTTATTGTGACTTAGTTTACAATGAAACTTTACACATAAAATATTACCTAAATGGAAACAAAATTATAATGAGAAAACCATCAGTAATTAACAAACATTGCATAAGAAATTACCACAAAAAACAATACATTAAATTATCTAAATATACATTTCCTAAAAACCATATAAAACAGCTTCATTTTAAGTTCACATTTACAATAGTTCAGGGACCAGATCTAACCACATCCTACCATGTATTCTCCAATAAAAATTTCAGATGGAATATCAATCTAATTTTAGTGTTGTTACAATTCCTGTATAAATAGGGGCCTGTGTTAGCCAACAGCCCCTCATAGGTTTCAGCGATGGCTATACATCAACTCCTCTTTATATCCTCCTATATGGTTATATTAAGTCTTGTTTCCACCTTCAGCCAAACGTTGTACAGTGCCATCATGAGTCTTATACTGTTGGAGTTAATACAGTGATGCCAAAATAACTCCTCTTTAATGTAACCTTGGTTATGCACAAGCTGACCCAAGCCAAGGTTTATGGTACTTGACATTTTGTGACATTCAGTCAATACATGTCTGGCCGTTTCTAGCTGATTCATTCCTTTGCATAACCGACAAAGCCGTAATTCTGGGGGGATCATGTCTCTTCTGCCTGTTATCATTAGAGTAGGTAGTTGTTCTAGCCTTAGAAGTAATATGAATCATCTAAGTCTCCTGTCCGGGCATAAATTGAGATAGCTCTGCAGATTTTTATAGTTATACAATCTATACTGTACAAACTGATAGCTTTTCAGCTTCTGGAGATGAGCGTAATTCTCCAGCCAGTCCCAGAGCTCTATGCGTTTACCCAGAGCCCTTTGCATGTCTACAGTTACATTGCCCTCCCTTATTTGCCACCCAATGGTCGTCAGGAATTTAGACATTTGCTCCTCCAAAGGGCACGGGGATTTATCCTTCGAGATCTCTAGGTAAACTGCCTTAAGTAGCCCATTTTTAGTCTCATCCCTCATTCTCAAATAGAGTAGGGCTCGCTTTTTTAGTACTATCGCTTTCAATGAGGTCAGCCCCAATTCCAGTCTTAATATTGCCATAGGGATTCCCGATGGAAGGCCCAAAATAGCGCGCCAAAATTTCCCCTCAATCACCTGTAGCCATTTCAGGTCAGAGTTGAGGAGGGCTTCAAGACCATAGGTGATCATAGGGGATAATACCTGCATGTACAGTTGTCTCGTGCCCCATATAGTGAATCCCCCCTGATTTAGTGTGAATCTATAGAATAGTGCAGTCAATTGGGATGCCTTTACAATGCGTGACTGCTTGCAGAGTTCATAATCGCCAATACTCTCAAATTCTATGCCTAAATAGCGGTAATGAGGAGAATAAGCAATGGTATCTGCACCAACTCTGAGCTGTACACGAGTGGTATTCTTGTTGGTAAATCTCATTGCCTTTGTTTTTTCCAGATTAATTTTGAGGCCATTCCTCTCGGCGTATTCCCACAGAGCGGTGGCCGACCTTCGAAGCCCACTAACAGTGACATTATAGCTTTATAGACCTGCAGCGAGGGCCGTACCGGGCGTTATGGGCCCTGAAGACCGAGTTAACGAGGTATGGGGGGGCCATAACGCCCGGTACGGCCCGAGCTGCAGGTCTATAAAGCTATTAGAACACCCTCAGGGCCCGATTCAGAACTTGGCGCAGTGAATGTGCTAAAAAGCAGGATTCACTGCTCCAAATTAGTACGCCCAGGCTCCACCAGTATTTCAAGTGGGCCTGGGCGTCCTCGTAGTGCACAACAGTGCACCTTCAGGATTGTGCCTGTTTGTCATAACGGGCACAATCCTGAAATCTCAGCAGCATTATTGTAAAATTATGACATATTCGTTATTTAACAAAACTGCTGCAGAGAACATGGGTGTATATGAACACATTCATATAAACCAGTGGTATTCAAACTGTGGGTCGCGACCCCCTAGGGGTCCGCTGGTGCATCCCAGGGGGGCCCTGATAGCTCAGCATGAAAAAAGATTTTTTTTTTTTTTTTTTTTTTAGATTGGAAGAAATGGGCAGGGGTGGCCCACATGGGCGGGCTGAAGCATGAAACTGTCTCAGGCAACAATGAAAAAGTGGCCCACAGTTGTAAATGGATATTCATTCCTTTAGTCACAGACTGGGCCTCATTACTACTATGGCGGACCAGTAACAACGGTGCTGGTAAGCTACCGGCACCGTTGCTACCGTTCCGCCATAGTAAGAGTTGTGCTCGTGGGTGCTTGACAGCCCCCGCCAGGTCTGACCTCAGCTCGTCGGATGCACCAGCACCGTTATTAACGGTGCCGGTGCATCCGAGCTCCCCCTTCCCATTTGAGCCATATGGGGCTCAAATGGGAATGGGGATCTACCGGCACCTTCGAAAGGGCAATTATCATGTCCGCCTAACTCGGCATGACCTAGTAATTGCCCATTCGCGGGTGCCAGACCCGGATGCAACTCCAGTGGCAGCCGTGCCGGTTTTACCGGCACAGCTACCGCCAGAGTAGTTATGAAGCCCACTGTTTCAATAGTACCCAAAGGGGTGCTTTGTGTTAAAATGTAAGTAAATTGTGATATATTCAGCAACAATTGTCAACATTACTAACTGCATAGTGGCCCCTCACCCATTATGGAGGAGCTAAGGAGCCAGCCCAGTGAAACAGTGAGCACTCCCTCAGCTGCTTTATCCAGCTAATGGAGTGCTCCTGGGCTGGCTGAACTGTCAAAGGGAAACACTGTTTCCCTTTGACAGTTCAGTTTAGTTCCCCAGCCGCACATGCTCACTGAGCCATGCAAGTGCTGGGGGGTTTTGCTTCGCCAGCATTGCATAGCTCATTGGAAATGCTGGCTGGGGCACTGCATGTCTGTATGTCCGAGGGGGAGCTCCTGCGCCTCCTCGCACATACGGACAGAGCAGCTGGAGCAGCACCCACACACAGGCCAATGCAGAAGGTACGTTTATGTTCATTGTTTTTATTTAAACATGTGTATGGATGCGTTATGAGTGAGTGTATGGTGATGGATGCTCATGTGAATGATAGAGTGATTGCTGTATGAATGTGCAGCGCCTTGCATATACACATAATCATGTTCATTGTGTTAGGACCAGTGGGGCCCAGGGGACAGGGATGGTATCTTTTTACCGGACATCTATCATTCAAAACCCTCTGCCTTGTCCACAAGGCTTTCTGGGGCCTCGGTCCAAAATACCTTCAGCTATTCCTCCGCAAATACCTCCCCTCTCGAGCTCTTCACTCCTCTACCTCCAACTCCCTCAGGGTCAGTCGTTTATCAAAGAAACGAGCTGGGGGTAGATCTCCGTCTTCGGCTGGGGCCTCCCTCTGGAACAGCGCCCTGCCACTCTAAAACTTGAGGAGAACCATCTTTCTTCCTGCACTTATCAGACCTACCCTGTCTGCTGCCTTAAACGTAGCACTTGCAAATTTCTGGCTGCACTACCACTGTTTGTTTCCTTTATTATTTATTTATTGTTATTTATCTGTTTCTCCTCTGCTTCGCACTTTCCACTTCTCCCCCCTTCCATGCACTTTTCCCCTCACACTTGCGCGTTCTCAATGTCACTGGGCCTAGTAAGATCGCTGTTTTATTCTCCTCTGTTCCCCTCCCTTGCCTTGTCACGCTCTGAAACACTTGTGTACGAGCGCGATAGAAATAAAATATCAATGCCTGCCCCCTGGACTCCCAGCAACAATTGCAAACTGTTTGGCTATTTACCCATTTTTTGTTAAAAGTATGCTCTACAATGCAACATTTTAACCTATTATTTAAAAAAAAATTCACAGGGGGAAACCCCCCCGAACCTCCCCTTAATGCCCCTCCACTTAAAAAAGATTCACCAGCCGCCACTGGCCCTCAGACTGTGTTGGGAACGGGATGGGGGAACCGAGGGACTATGGTGGGAGCACAATGGGCGGGAACCATGGGATAGTGATGGGAGCAGAGTGGGGAGAGCCCTGGGTGTGTGATGGGGTGGGGAGAGACCAGCGACTGGGTAGGAGTGGGATGAGGGAGCCCAGCGACTTTGATGGGAGCAGGTGACGGCGCACAATATATACTGTCCATTTGGCATTTCTGGGGGGTCCCGACCTGCCCAAATTTTGCTCAGGGGGGCCCTGGCCAAAAAAGTTTGAAGACCACTGATATAAACCAAAGTATGAAGCTTCAACGTTGCAGAATACAACGTTGAAGCTGCTTGCTTTTATGTACGTGAAAGTGTTCATATACACCCGTGTGGTATATATGAACATTCATGTACACCAAAGCAAGTAGCTTCCACGTTGTATTCTGCAACGTGGAAGCTGCTTGCTTTGCAAACACCCGATTTGTGGGCTGTAATCGATCTGCAGGCGATACAAGTGCGTATAGCCCGCAGATTGACCAATCCGTTTCACAGAAACACCACTAGGGTGTTCTAATATGTGTTTGTACTCTTTTTATTCCCCCCACAACTTTTCCTTTTTAGTTGCACATCTTTGCGTGCAAACCTTTGGAGGGGTAATTATCGATTGGGAAAATTACCCTTCCCAAACTAACTTGGGCCGGGCCGATATCCCTGCCTTAGTCAATAAAGCAGGAAAGTAGCACCCTATTAAAAAAGTATTTCTTATTCTGCAACTTGCAGTTATGCAAAATGTACTGTTGTCCAAATGTCCGAAAAATATATATGCTGCTCCCATAAATGCAAGCTTAATTGAGGCAAAAATAACACTGACATATACCAAAAAGGAAACAGATCTTTCTTCCAGTTCAACTGACGCATTAAACTCGTACGGTATTATAGTCAAACAAGCAGTGGCCAGCTTGACTATTACAAACTCATTCATAAACAAGTAAGAAATGGTCCTCCGCGGCCAGCGACCTGAACCTAGAAACGTTTCCTTAAATTACCCCCATTTTAGCACAGTTGGGGCCTCGTTAGAACCCAGGCGGGACGGGATTAACGGTGCCGGTAAAGGTGCCGGCACCGTCAACCCCGTCCCGCCTGATTACGACTGGTTGTTGTACCAGACGTGCAGAGCGGATCCCGCGAGGGGAGGAGGGAGCAAACAACGGGTCGCTTGTAATCGGCCCGTTGTTTGCTCCCTCACCCATTCCCATTCAGCCCTATGTGGGAATGGGGAAGGTCCGGGTCCGGGTTCGGGTTCCTAGAAGGAGGAATTACCGGGCTGCCGCCGAGGTCGAAATGAGGCCCTTTGACATCTGAGGCCAGATTACAGAATCTTTGCACCGGTGCAAGTGCAAAGTCTGCACGGTATTAGCACTAGGGCAAAGTTTACACCATTTTTAAAAACACTGGGACACATTAAAAAACGATTGCACCTCAACACGTGCAGTTTGGCATATTAAAAGCACCAGGGCTTAAATTGCTGTAGTGCTAAAAACATACATTTTTCATGCATTTTTGCATCCGGGCAAAGTTTTCCCTAGTGCTAATACCATTCCGTATTAGTACTAGGGCAAACTTTGCCCTGGTGCAAAAATGTAGTGAAAATTCATATTTTTTGCACTATGGCAATTTTTGCACTGGTGCTTTTAATATGCACTGCACTTGTCGAGGTGCAATGGTTTTTTAATGTGTCCCAGTGTTTTTAAAAATAGGGCAAACTTTGCCCTAGTGCTAATACCGTGCAAACATTGCACTTGCACCGGTGCAAAGTTTCTGTAATCTGGCCCCAGGTCGTCAAACATTCAGGGGCCAGATTACAGAAACGTTGCCCCAGTGCAAGTGCAAAGTTTGCACGGTATTAGCACTAGGGCAAACGTGTCCCTATTTTTTAAAACAATGGTACAGATTAGAAAATGATTGCACCATGACAAGTGCAGTTTTGCAAGTTATAAGCACCACGGCAAAAAATGCCCCAGTGCAAAAAAGATACATGTTCAATGCGCTTATTTACCAGGGCAAAGTTTGTCCTAGTGCTAATACCATTCTGTATTAGCACTTTGGTACATTTTGCCCTGTTGCAATAATGCAGTGAAATTGTATCTTTTTTGGCCAAGGGTATTTTTTGCCCCGGTGCTATAGCTTGCCAAATTGAAATTGTCATGGTTCAATAGTTTTGTAATCTGTACCATTGCTTTAAAAAATAGGGCAAACTTTGCCCTAGTGCTAATACCGTGCAAACTTTGCACTTGCACTGGGGCAACGTTTCTGTAATCTGCACCCAGGTGCGTAATTAAGTAGTAGTCACCAATTCAGAAAGAATGTTTTTGCCAACCACACACACACAGAAATGATCCATATATTGTTATGGGTAGCTAAAACATTCACCCAAAAGTAGATGAAGCATTGGCAGATACTGTGTAGTACTCACTCAAGCAACAAATTATCATGACTATGTCACTACTGAAAAAGTCTATGTTTTGGAAGCGAGTCTGACATGTTGGAGCTGCCTACATTTTATAGATGCACTGAGCATTGGGACTCCTCATTTCACAATGTTTCCATTTCGAGGTCCAATAGTCATTGAGGCTGAGTGCTGACAGTAGAAAACGCACAGTGAACATTGTTGGGGTAGGATGCTGTCCAAGAGCCATTCTTCTGGAATCAAATCCAGTCTTAAGTGGAAATGTGATTTAAAGAAGGTAGGAAAACAGAAGTGGTGAACTTTTGGGAAGTTTATCCAGTATACAAGTTGTTTGACAATAGTGTAATTCAATTGTGTAGATTTCTTCTGTTTACTTCCAGGAGAGAGGAAAAATGATTCGTGGTTAAGGCCATGTTTACAATCATGGGTTGCAGGGACAGCTGTGTTTTGATAGAAAATAATCTCGTGCGGATACGTTTGCACATTGCTTTGCCACCACCAAAACGCACCATCTTTATTTGATATGAAACAGTTTTCTCTTTCAATGCATTTTTATTTTGCAATACGTACTACATATATGAACAAACAGGAAAAAAAATGTTTGTGATTAACAATTAATTCGTGAAAAAACATCACCTGTTGCAATGGCTGTCCAGATGATAGTTTATTTACTTGATAATGCGCATCACGCGCAGTAGCTCCAGCGCACTGCCTGCTTCAGAGGGCGAGCAGGGGAAGGTTGGGCAGGTCGAGTAGAGGTTAACGTGACATTTACAGTTAAAGCTAATGGGCCATCGTCTGGTCTGACCAGGCGCGAGCAGAACTCGTAGTGAGGCAGTGAGGCAACAACGGCGTCGGTAGCACTACCGGCTCTGTTGTTGCCTCACTGCCAGGATCGTAATGAGGCCCAAAGTCACTGTTGTAATAATGGCAGGCATATATTGGTGGACGCCCTACTGTACTCAACAGCAGCCGTCAAACACCCTCAACATCAGCCTTCAACTCACAGAGCACTGGCGAAGCTTCCATGGAACATGGGTCAGAGGATAAACAGAAGTCAGCAAAAGGTGAGTGCGACAGGCATTTGCATTTGTATTCTGCATTTATTAAACGTCTTTGGTGCTTTATGCATTAAAAGAATTAATGATATGGTACAATAACTGATATGTTGATCATTTCAAACCAGAATACAACCAAAGAAAAAGAAAAAGACAAGAGAAAACCATACAAAAGGAAGTGTAAAGAAATAAAATTGTCTAGCAAATTAACCAAATAGCTTGACAAGAAACAAGGTATAGCATCTCCCATCCTCATATATGGGCAGCATAACGAGGGAAATGGAAGAAGGAAAGAAGGGGGAAAAGGGTCACACATAATCCCTGAATGTTGCAGGCATCTCCTTTAACGTAGCATAGATATGCAGTGTGGAATTACCCTGGACCTCACTGACCAGGGCAGAGTCCGCCTCTACAGACTATGCAGAGTACCTGACAGCAGTAGGGCCCCTCACTTCCACTACCTCATGGAGTACAACCTCTGACTCCGGTCACTCACTTAAAACATATAGCTAATTGATGCAGTTCATCCTCTCCAGCAAGTCGTTCGAAGGCAGGTGGGAGGTAGCTGTCCTGTGGTGTTTGATCCAAAGCTCCACCAACAACTCCTTCAATGCAGACAACTAAAAAGTATCCCACTGCCTGTTACCAGCATCTGAGGATTGCCTTCTATTTGGACTATCTTGCTCATAAACGAGACAACCTTTTTGGTGGCAACTGTGCTTTTAACTTTAACTTTCCCATTAACCCATTTGTATGTGCAATCTATGAGAACAAAAATGTAACTTGCCTTCATCCAGGTGAACATATTATATCCATTGCCATTTTCTCTCACACTCGGACAGGTTATGGAACACCATCTTCTCGGAAACTCTCCAACACCCATGTCCATGGCCGATGGCCAGTCAACAATGCATCTCGCTTAATGCCCTCTTCATTGAGCTCCTTCCTAAGTGTCCCAAAAGCCCTAGTCAGCCAGCTTTCCCTGAGTTTAACGGGTTGATTTACCTTATAACACAATTGCTCCTTTGCATTGCAGCCAATTGCAGAATAACCTGCATGTATTATGGGATCTCCTTCTCCACTGTCCTCCATCCTTCCTAGATTCCTTCACAGATCCATTTGGCCCCCTCATCCTCTTGGCTCCTACTCCACCAGCATTCTTGAACTAGGGAAAGAAGCTTCTCCTCACTGTCTGGATCTTCTGTTTACCTTCTGTTTGCTGACCTGCTTCTATCTGGAGGCAACCTTGACAGGCAGTTTCCCACAATAGTTTTCTTTCCCACAATGTAACGCACAGGGATGCTGCATTACATAAGTTCAAGCATTAGCATCCAGTGGGTTTATACAGAGCGAAGTAGACAGTATGATCCTAATCTGTGGGTAATGTTTGGTCTTCAGATTGGCCACAATATTTCTATAGAAGAGACCTAAAGTGCTTGATTGCCCTATTTACTGCTAGAACCTCCCACTTGATGTTACAGTAGCTCTGTTACTGACCTTGCAGGGGGATTTGAAGCATAGGCAATGGGTACTAATGTGCCTCCTTGACCTTGGTTGAGAGCACCCATATTCCATGGTCATTGGCACGTATATTCACAAAGGTTTTAGCCTTGAAGTGAAACATGTGCTTTGAGCCGGCATGGTTGGCGGCTTTCTTGAAGTTGGGAAATTCTTCTTGGCATTCCCTTACCCCATACAAATTACAACACCCTTCTTCAACTGGAGGCTCAGGTTCTGGGTGCTCTCCATGATGTTGTGAACACACTTCAAATAATACTCAACAATCACAATAATAGACCACAGTTGTTCCTTTTTTCCAAGTCTGAAATCTCTATTTTGATATCGACCAGCCACATCATGAGCCTGATCCCCTTGGACCCTATAGTATGGTTTAAGTAGAGGACTGACTTTACTTTGAAATGACACATCTCCATGTTTAATGTGAAGTAATTCTGCATAAGCTTCCTTTAGATGCAGTGGAACTGTGCATCGTGTTGTTTCTCCATCTCTCCTGTGATGCCCATGTCAACCTAGAGAAAACAAATCCCTCTCATGCCTCGATATACATCCTGCACGTGCCACTGCCACACTACTACTCCTCGACTGAAAGGTATGCTGCAGTATCTAATAGCACCTAGCAGCATGATATAGGACCTAAAGTACCACCTTTCTGGTTGTACACTGAGTATGAATCAAGTATGGAAAAGAGTTTTATAGGCTTCATGATGGAAAGCAACTGATTTATGTTAGGGATTATGTTCTTGTCCACCATATACTCAAACATAGGTTGCTGAGATCTACGCATACATGTATGATGTTACTGGATTGCCTAATTATGACCACTAGCACCAACCATTCAAACACTCCATTGGCTCTATGATTCCTGAGCCAGACAGAGTTTGTATTCTGCATACAATTCTTTCTCCACTCTCATAGGGACAGATCTCACCTTTTGGATCTTAGGCCTCACTCCTTACTTAAGGACAATGCAGTGACAGAAATCATTGAGGAATCTGATTATCCTTTCACACGCTATGTAATCATTCTTGAGGGACTCTCTATGGCTCTCGGAGTCCAAATTGCACATCTGCACTTCTTTGCCAGGTTGGGGATCAATCTAAAGTGCTCCTTGATCTTCCCAGCCAACCATAATTCAGCGACCCCCCACACACCAACTTGACCAATGTGGGGTTTCCCTTTAACTTGAGTGTATTTCACTTGAAAGCAAATGGCCCAATATCTGATTTTGTAAGGTTTTTTTAAGCTCCTCTGTGAACATGAGGAGAAACTCCTCCCTAAGAATGGTGGTGTATGGTGAGGCTGCATCGAGCAGCATTGACATCTCCTTGCCACCCACCTCCATGGGGCTCCTCAGACTGCCAGATTTGGTGCCACCCTCTGACAAGACTACTTCCACGTGAGAGACATTCACAGAACTGTTGCAATCATCCCATAGATGCTCCTTGTTTCTTTTCACCCCATCAACACAATCTGGCAAAGTCCCCACGTTACCCATACCTCATGCCCAAGAACTGTAAATTAGTTCCTTCAGTGTATCTAAGCCACACCTTCCCCTTTAAATGGTCTTCTACAGACACATTAATGTCTTTCTAAAACAAAGGGCCTCATTACGACGTGGCGGCTGCGGAATGAATGGTGCCGCTAAGGGACCGGCACCATTCATCCCGGGCCGCCACATTACAAGGTCTGCAGCGGGTCCCACTCTGGATGCCTGGCCAGACCAGATGTGCAGAGCGGGACCGGCTAGCAGTCCAGGATGCTAACAATGGGCCGCTCATTAACGGGCCCATTGTTACCATCCTCCCCATTCCCATTGAGCCCTATGGGGGCTCAAATGGGAATGGGGATGTACCGGGTCCCGCGAAAGGGAATTACCAGGCCCTCCAAGGTCAGAATGGCCCGGTAATTCCCTATTTCTGGGACCCGGACCCGGTACCCGGTTTGGGGTAATGTATTTTTATTTTAGTCAGTACCTTCTCATATTAGGATTTGCTCACTATTTCTTCCCTTTAACCTTCTCATTCTCTACAGCTTCTGGCAAATATCAGGAAATGTGTAAAATCCCCTTCCCCAAAGTACAAAGCAAAGCTGGAATCTTTCAACTGTCCCTAAAGCTATCACCAAGAATCACATTCTGATGTCCCAAAACTGTATCAGGCTTTTGTAAACCCAATAGTTTTGAGCAGCCACCTCCACACCCAAGCCATTTGGGGTGAAGGGGCACTCGGAGGTCAGGGTTATCTGGCTTGGCTGCGAGAGGCACAGGTTGGTCCACGGATGGGGTGCTCTTTTCCGAGCCTGGCATAAGACTTTGTTCTCCACAAACCCCATTTAGGAGTTTGTTTGGGAAAGGGCAAGACTCACAACCTTGTATCCTGCCCCTCCAAGGTTGTATGAGGTAGTCTGATGCTCTCCAGAGTGCCGCCCTGCTCTAGGATTGAGGTCCTTCCC
Source organism: Ambystoma mexicanum (assembly GCF_040938575.1). NCBI lineage: Eukaryota > Metazoa > Chordata > Amphibia > Caudata > Ambystomatidae > Ambystoma > Ambystoma mexicanum. The sequence continues at coordinate 169,614,532 of NC_090924.1, read as the reverse complement.
CTATAAAGACCAGTTGTGTTTGTTCTCCTAAGTCGACGCCAACGTCAGCGGCCACTTTTAGGCCTGCCCACCTTCCCACACCTCCCCACCCTTTGCCATCCCAGCTACCCTGAAACACCAAAATAAAATATGCCCTAACCTGCACCCCCAAATAAAATGCCACGTACAATGTGGCAAAATTGACGTTTTACCAAATGCAGTGAAAGACCTTGATCAGGTAGACGGGTCCCAGACTCAGCAGCAGCTTTCCCTTTGAGTGAGCCACAGTGAAGCCACCATGTAAAATGGAGCTCAATGATATCATGCAGAGGGTAAACACTAGACTACAGGAATATTTCTGACAGGTGTCATGCCTAGGTATACATGTCACACTCTTGTATAGGTGAGAACAGTTTTAGAAAGTATCAGTAATATGTCACAACTTTAAAGCTTCATGGACGTGTAGCCTATCAGACAAAGCAAACAGGTTGGGTGTCACCATTGAGCCCCAAAAGGTTCATAGAATAGAAACGATGTTCAGTGCCTTCCTTAACTCGATGTCTCAATTTGTGGTGCTCATCACTGCTGGTACCCCCACCCCCACCAATGAATTTAGGAGTGCTTACCAGAACCCTTATTGCTGATCTGTGGTTCATTGATAGAAAATGAGAAGTGTTTCTCTTGAAAAGGTATTTGGAACTAGTTACCAATAGCGAGTTATGGCGTTTGAATAGTGTTTTGTAAGGCATTCTGCATTCCACTGGAAGCAAGTGGATTTTCTTTATTGGTTGATGTATTACGGTTTAAGTTTCACATAATTAAAGTTCTAGATCATTCTGAATGCCTGTTAAGGGCTTGGTCACTTGGGGGTTGCTTACCGGATCCTGGCAGTGAAGATCCTTTACCTTTCTTCTTGGAGACCCGGGTCGAGAGTCTTCCAGGATGAACTGGGGTGAATGCAGGCAGGTGACCCAGCCCCCTTCCGACCCAAGCTGATGTTGACTGGGGTCGAGTTGAGGACTGGTTCCCCCACACCCAGGGCGGAGGAACTTCCCGGACTTTTCATGGTGCAAAGGCAGTGAAACCACGAGGATCCCACTGAGCCGGGAAGCACTGCAGTGATACAGTCTGACAGAGGAGCCACTGACTGACAGACAAGAAGGCACAACAGAGAATAGAAGCAAAAACCCAGCAGGATTGAGAGAGAGAAAAAGAGAGAGAGAGAGAGAGACAGAGAGAGAGAAAGAGAGAGAAAGAGAGAGAGAGAGAGAGAAAGAGAGAGAGAGAGAGACAAAAAGAGAGGGAGAGAGGGAGAGCAGGCAGAGAGAGGACAGGAGAGAAGCAAACAGGGTTGGAAAGGAGAGGAGCCGGGCAGCAAATGGCAGAACAAGGACCAATGGCTCATAAGATAGGTACCAAAGCATGGAGAGACCCAGGAGAGGTCAGACCATGGGAGCGATAAAATGCCCTGGAATTGACGGACAGCCGGTCTTATGTAGAGCCTGCATCACCAGCAGCAGTGGTTGCCAGGCAACTGGGACACTGTAGGCCAGGAGAGCGGTCACGTGACCCAAGTTTAGAAGATTCCCACCCTGGAAACATCCAGCAGGAAAGCAGAGGACTCACTGAGCACACCTCCGGTGCCTCTCATGATGGTAGTGTGTGCAAGGATCCCAGGAACAGTGGCACCCACCCGCGCAACCTAGGATACAGACATCAGGTTCTTGCAGGTAAGTGGTGCGGGTAGCGGTAAGTAAACATAACACTGTGCCCTCCCACCCCCGCCAGGGCACCTCAGGAAAGCAGGCTTCCAGGGAAATCGATTGGTGAAACAACCAAACCAGGCCTGGTGCATGGACTTGAGATGCTGGCTCCCAGGTATGATCTGCAGGGGCGTAACCTTCCCAGTAGATCAGATAATACAGATGGCCCCTGCAAAAATGGGAATCGCAAATGGACAGGGCCACATATTTAGAGGATCCATCAACATCCACCGGAGCAGGTCTGACAGGTTGATGCCTGTAGGAATCAGGCACAAAGGTTTTCAACAGGGAGACGTGGAGCATGGGATGAGAACGCCATATCATAGGCAGTTTTCAATTGTAGGCTACCGACAAGATCTTCTTCAGAACCAAAAAGGGGTGCAAATACTTGGGGGCCAGGTTGACAGGTAGGTTCCACAAGGGTACATTTCTGGATGATAACCATACACGGTCTCCAATCTGGTATGTCGTCTCCAGACATCTGTGTTTATCCGCCTGCTGTACGGCATAGGACTTAGAGATCTGCAATATGGAGTCAGTGAGCTGATGTGTCTGCTGAACGTGCCGTATCATAGAGTTTACTGAGGGCACCGGGCTGTCAGTGATGGATTACATAGGGGACAGACGGGGCTGCTGACCAAAAGTAACAAAAAAAGGTGAATTCCGGATTGATGAATGCCAAGAATTATTGTAGCCGAATTTGGCCATGCCCAAACAAGAAGACAAGTTATCTTGCGTTGCGTTGGCATAGCAACTGAGGTATTGCTCAAGTGTCTGATTGGTTCTCTTGCTCTGGCCATTAGTCTGGAGTCTGGAGAGGATAGCCAGAACTAAGACCTCTCTGTATTTTCAGATGTTTGCAAAGTAGTTTCCAAAAATGAGTGATGAATTGTGATCCACGGTCTGAGATGGTCTTGGATGGTAAGCCATGTAGGCAATAGATTTCATGCAAAAACACATGGGACATTTGAACAGTAATAGGCAGTCCTGTTAATGGACACATTGAGATAACTTTGTGAAGCAATCAACCACCACCATTATGCAGGTTGGTTGTCTGATTCTGGGAGTACCACAATTAAATCTATGGCGATGGTATGCCAGGGTTTGGCCAGTTTTTCTGTGGGTTGCAGTAGGCTGATGGCTTTCTGGCATGATGGTTTTGACTGGGCATACACTGGACAGGATTTTATGTACTGTTCGATTGGTCTGTTTAGTTCCTGCCACCAAAAGGTACATGAGGTAAATTCCATAGTCCAGCTTAGGGTGCATCGTAGCACCCAAAAAGCATTTATTTATATAGTTCAAGAGCGGTAATGTACAAAGATTGGTGGTAGAACACTAGGCCATCTTTGGAACACACTTCCCCTTGACTCAGAAGGTTAGGTACTGAAGGGTCTGCGGCAGTGGCAGAATGAACAAGATCAAAAAAGGATTGAAGAACGCAGATGAAATGCATATGGTGCAGCATGGTTGCAAGGTATTCTCCTAGAATGTTGTCGAGGTGAAGAAATCTAGACAAGGCTTCAGCATGGATGTTGGAAGAGCTGGGAATGTGGGTAAGGACAAAGTCATGTTTGGAAAAAAAGAAGGCCCACCGGGCTTGTCGGCTGTTACGGCATGGCAAGGACTGAAAGTGCTGAAGAGTTGGGTGATCCCTACGGACTGTTAAGGTGTGTTGTGCCCCTTGAATATGGTGTCTCCATTGTTCAAAAGCTCCCTTTATGGTCAATAACTCCTTTTCAATCATTGAATAGTTGACCTCGCTATGACCTAGCTTGCGAGAGAAGTAGGCGATGGGGTGTTCAACCGAAGACCGGATATCAGTTTGCAATAACACTGTTCCGATCGCTTTGTCAGAGACATCAGCTTCGATGTAGAAAGTGCCCAATGACGAAGTACAGAAGCAGACATGAATGATTTCTGGAAAGTCAATACGGCTGGTGGAGCCCAATGGAATATTTGGTTGGTGCGTAGTACCTGTGTTATATCCACAGTTAATTGCGCAAAGGCGGCTATGTAGTAGTAGTTAGCAAAACCCAGGAAACGTTGTGCTGCCTTGCGGTTGTTGAGACTTTGCCAGTCCTTAATGGCTTGGATCTTGCTGTCATCCATTGGTATACCAAGTTTACTTATCGTGTGTCCCAGGAAGTAGATCTTGAGCTGATGAAACATGCATTTTGAGGGTTTGGCGTATAGATGATTAGTCTCCAAGCATCATAGAACCTGAGCCACATGCGTCTGGTATTCTTCAGGAGAGAGGGAGAGAAGATGAGAATGTCGTCGACGTATGCCCACATCGATATTCCTGTGAGGTCAGAGAATATGGTGTTTATAAACCCCTGGAACACAGAGAGTACATTACACAGCCCGAACGGCATCACTCTTTATTCGAAATATCCTTGGGATGTTTTGAATGCCGTCTTCCATTCATCCCGGTGAATCCAGACCAGATGATAGGCACCCCTCAAATCTAATTTTGGGAAATAGCAGGCTCCTTTCAGGGATTCCAGGATGTCACGGGTGAGGGGAAATACTATTCTTTCACTGTGATGCTGTTCAGCTCTCGGTAGTCCACACAGGGCCTCAAGGTGCCCTCGGTCTTCCGACCCAAGCTGATGTTGACTAGGGTAGAGTCAGGGACTGGTCCCCTTACACCACAGGCTGAGGAACTTCCCAGACTTTACGTGGTGCAAAGTCAGTGAAACCACAAGGGTTCCACTGAGCCGGGAAGCACTGCAGTGCAGTGATATAGTCTGACAGAGGAGCCACTCACTGACAAACATGAAGGCACAGCGGAGAACAGAAGAAAAACCTAGCAGCAGAGTGTGAGAGAGAGAGCAGGCAGAGGGAAGAAAGGAGAGAAGCAAACAGGGTTGGAAAGTAAAGTAGCCGGGCAGCAGATGGTAGAAACAGGACCAAATGGCTCAAAACACAGGTCCCAAATCATGGAGAGACGCAGGAGAAGTCAGTCCATGGTAGCGGTGAAACACACTGGAATTGAGGGACAGCCGGCCTTATGAAGTGCCTGGATCACCGGCAGCAGTGTTTGTCAGGCAACTGAAACACCATAGGCCGGGAGAGCGATTTAGTGACTCAAGTTTAGAAGACTGCGTTCCCGGAAACATCCAGCAGGAAAACAGAGGACTCATGGAGCACCACTCCAGGATCTCCCCCGGTGCCCTCTTGATGGTAGGGTGCGAAAGGATTCTAGGAACCGTGCGCCCACCCGCACCACTCAGGATACAGATGCCAGGTTCTTGCAGTAAGTGCTGCGGGCGGTGGTAAATAAATGAAACCATTTCTAGAGGTACTTTCCTCACATTTTTGGGGGGCATATGGAGATGTTACAATAACCCAAATGGGGAGGGTGAGAGCTCTTATGAGGTTCATCTTGTCCTGGTAGTCCAAACGTGCAAACGTTGCTATGTCATGTGGCATTGAAGGTTGATTTCTTTAGACACTATGGGCCCGATTCATCAAATTGTGTGTGCTGAAAATAGGAAACTTGCGCACCAAACTGCATGCAAATCCACGTTCATCGATTCATAGAACCGACTGCACGGGACTTTCTGGGGACGTACGTGGAGTTCGCACAGGCCCAGCACGTCTGTGCGATTTGACGAGCGCCTTGGGATAGACTCCACAATAGTATGGGCCAGACCTGTACATTGACCAAAACAGGGGGTGGAACAGGCAGAATGAGGTACGAACACGTGACAATATGGGTGTGTTGAGGGACGTTACACGGCCAAGCAATTGCTTGCCCATCACTGCCCAAATATAACCATAGTCATGGATTTGAATTGGGAACGTCGGGTAGCGAAAAAGTAAGCACAAATCCAGGAATCCATAAACCACATGACAGCAGGCATAAACATCAATGCACATAGGAAGAAATGCATATAAAGCATGCAATACACACTAAACAAACTTCTCCAGCCACAATTAATCCCGCAGTACTCTGAGCCATTGTGCACGGACACTGCAGCAGTGGGAGGAGGCTCAGGGCCCGGATCTTTGCTACATGCTCCACACTTTGTGGGATGCCTGATGATCAGGTGTATGGCAGGTACAACCCCCCCCCATAAAAATCTAGACCTTGTCAGGGAGTGGAAAGATGACATTACATCTGCTCCCAGGCCCTTACACCACCAGAAAAAGGGCTTACTGCACTACATTTCCTAGCCACTGTGTCCTTCCATCAGTTTTGATGGGATATCACAGGCCACCCAGTCATGCTGTCTACACCAGGTGCTGCCCTGTATAACATCACATGCACGTGTGCACAGGCACAAACATATTCCCCGAACCGCGGTGGAAAGGCAAACAGTTTTGTAGGACTTCTATGCAGTGGCATGCTTCCTCTGTGTACAAGGTGCCATACATTTCACCCATGTAGCACTACGGCCACCCAGATTGACCAAGCACATCTACAGGAACCGAAAACATTGGCTCTCCATTAATGTGCATGTCATGTGTGATGCCAAGGGAATCATCATGGAGGTCTATATTAATTTACCGGGCAGCACACATGACAGCTACATCTTCAATATGTCCCCACTGCACCGGGCCCTGTTAGCTGCAAAACATTGCAATGCAAGGCTCATTGATGAGTATGAACGCACCTGCATGCATGTCACACACTGAACAATAGACTCTGGGAAAAAATGACAATAACAACCATGACAACGTTTGCAGGGGACAGTGCCTAACCAATGACGACATTCATGATGACACCCATTAGGAACCCCACAACACCAGCACAGGTGAGGTACAATACTGAACATATAGCGACTCTGGCATAGTGGAGTGCACATTCAGAGTGCTAAAGTCACACTTCCACTCCCTTGACCACTCTGGTGGGATTTTGCTGTATGCCCCACAAGTAGTACATTGAATAATTGTAGCTGCATGTGTCCTGCACAATGTTGTCATATGGCGCAGTGTACCAGTAGACATGCAGGTGGGACACTGGCTGCACTCACAGTCACCACCCCTGGCTATTCCTGTCCAAAGTGTTCATGTAGAGGCTGCACGCACACAGCTGGTGCAATCGTACTTCACCTAAATACCAGCCCCTGTGAAGTACACACAGTGAAGCTACCTCCCACATGCCATTCAATGATGATTTGGGGCCTATACTCAGTCCCCACAACAGCACCCTGGGAATGTGCCACTCGGAGTGCAAATGTGTGTGTGTCCATTAGAGATAAAATAACATGGCCAAGCATAGCCCCCTGAAAAGATAAGTGAGTGGCAGTATACCACTATCACTCTGTGAAGTATCTAGTGAAATCATTCTTCAATATAACCAACTGTATAAATGCAAAATATTCTGGCAGAAGTACAAATATGACGCTATAGAAAAATGCATGAAATAGGCAACAATCAAATTTTAGTACCTAGCCATTCATGGTCACCAAAAGCAACAATTCCACCATTTCCGATAAGCTAACCAAGATGTGATGAAAGACTTGTGGTACCAGGTGTACTGCAGGCAAACACATATCAATGTTGCTGTGAGTGCAAAAGCAGGGGTGCAAAGTGAAACATGTGACAAATATACTGGGAACAGGTATACATTGGCCCCATGTCAAAACATCAGAATGAGAGCCAAATTGCAATCGAGCAAAAGTGTCTCACCCACCCCAAGGGTCACATCCACAGGTTTGTCAAATAATGGTGCAACGACACATGAAAGCAGCCTGTGACTCATGCCCCTAATCTGCATGGGAGTGCACAACTGAACCACACAGGCATATCGCCTTGACACAACAGTGTCCATGTAGTATACATAAAAGCACACAGCACAAGAAACTCAGTCCTAGAGCACAGTCACCTGTACAACAGAAAATGGACTGCATGTCTACACCAAACCACACACATGAGACCACAAGTAGAAAGGCATACTACAAACGTTATGCCAAGGAAGCCATGCGATAACAGCCCTAGATCCACAATGCGTGTCACACAACAACAAACTGGTTCAGTGGCCAAACCATTCCTCAACAACCACTATGCCCACAATACACAGTCACATCAAAGCAGCCATGTTGAAACCAGACAATAAAGTGCAATGCAAGAGAAATGCACATCTTACCTCATCCCATGTGAGCCTTCATCATTGTGACTGTGCAGTCCACCAAACTCCCCCTCGGCCTGCCTGGAGTCCACCAAACCCTCATGTTGAAACCTGTGCATGCATAGAGCTGCTACTTCCATTATAACTTCTGCATCCCTCATTCCATGTCAAAAGCATCTGTAAAAAATGGAGTGCCAGCAACACACCCATGCACCCAAACATACACCAACACGTGCCCCACTGAGTGACATGCTACAAATGCATACACAAACTCTACAGCCACCCATCATGATGTGTCCTGGCACACATGCATCCACCTCCGCCCACTTCATGACAATGCAACATGAAGAACCCACACAGTTACACCTTAGCCAGCCACAACCCCTATACTGCTGCCCTCCTTGAGTGACAAGCAGTGAATGACCATGATACACTTATTACCCATCTACATGCTGATGGTACCTTCACAACACATGCATTTTGCCAAAATGTGGGGTACATTTATCAGCCCAGCAGAAATACAATACATCACCAAACTGCATTTGCAGCAGTTACCGGCAGAATGGCTGCACTCACTCTCTGTTTTTACCAAGCACATATGGGGCGAGTTGGAACCTGGAAAACCCTGAGAATGGCTGCCAGTGCTTTCCTTATGTGCACCAAAGAAAATAATTCAAAGGCAGCGCTGCTATGCTGCCAGCTCAAAACTTCCCACTGAAAAAGAGAATGTTCGGCATTTAAAATGACTGCGCACTGATGCTCTTTTCATCTTTTCAGCATTACCCAGTTTGATTCCAGTAAGACACATTCATATACACCCATATTCAGGGTGTACACCAGCCAATGGGGGCATTACTCACTGAATGTCATGTTGTGTCAAACAAAATCTGTGAAAGAGCAGAGAACTTCGGTCCAAGCCGTACAGAAAAAACTTTGCTTTTTGCAACCAAATAACCCAGATTAACCCTTCATAAGAAGCCCTCGCTCTCTTTGCTTATGTCCGTTTCAATGGACCCTTGCCTTGGACAGTTTCCTGTGTAGTAGAAATTGACCAGGGCTATGAATAATGTTCAGAATCTAGATGTGTGAGAAAGCCGCATTTGTGAAAGTGACATCCTAGAAGAATTAACCCACGTGTAAAAGAGAGCTTTTGACAAACAAGAACGTGCCTTTTAAAAAAGTGAAATGTTAAACTAAGGCCCTGTTCATGCTTGCATAGAAATGTGATGGGGGATTGCTTGAACATATACATGATATGTCTTCCTAAAAGACTTGTTTCCTGGTTAAGGAAAGACAAATAATACATAAATACAATTACTGTGAAGCCAACAGAACATGTTTGAAAGGCCCTGGCTTCAAAGGGCCCTGCCTTTCCTGGGAACAGGATCATCTTCCCCCAAGTGGACCATCCCTCTAGAAACTATGAATGGGCCAAGGGGCATCATCTCGCACCATCGTCAGATGAAGAGGCACTGCTCCAGCATGAAACAATGGACTTGCAGGACGCATAGGTGTGAATTCCTGGTGACACCTCCTCTCAACTCAAGCTGAAGGGCTTCAAAGGTGAATCCATGACAACACTGGGCTAAACTGACCAGGGCCTGACATTTGGCTGTGGCCTGGAAAGGAATGCCCATATTTGGAGCACAAAGCCAGCCCAGTTGATTTCAGAGACTATGCAGCTCATGTCATTTATTTCAGTAACCAAACGACATATTAATGTGAAATTATGACCATTTAAATGTCACGTTTGCGCTATTAAAATAAGACATTGTAGGTTTTTCTAGCATGTTGGAGACACAAACCCCAGGAAAATGTCAATTCTGGGGAAAACATACATGGTAGAACTTTGAAAATTAATGAGAACATGGTCAGTGATAATATGTATACATATATACATTGTAGAATTTTAGGTGAACTATTTTCCATGGAAATGGCGAAAGATTGACAGAATGACTAAACAGCATCATACCGTCTTGGGATTTGGATCAGAATGTATCTTGTAAGATATGTAGTCTGCCCATATACATTTCCTGATGATGACATTTGTAAATATGGGTGTTTTGTTCCATAACTGATTTTGACAAAAGTAACTTTGGTAGAACAAAGCGCATTGTAAAAACACCCACCATAAAACTGAGTCACCACCTTAGTCCAATCTGCTTCCATGGAGGGGGCGACATACATAGGCTGACCTATCCGATTTTAAGTGGTGTGTCTAGCTTGAGTCAGCCCAATAGTAAAATCCTTTGATGTCATGCTCCTTATATAAAGGGGAGGCATGGGGAGCTCTGGACTCTCTTCTGACTTTTCCAGCTCCTGCGCATCCAGAGGTCCACTCATTCCAGATTTGCCCTGCAAGATTCCAGATTTCACATGCCAGGCCAGAGCTAGCTGACCCTATTTAGTCATAACCACTGATCTAGAAAAACCCCACAAAAATCCCAATAGTTCAGGGAGAAAGGGGGAAAAGCTGTGGCACCCTTTTGGGACTATCCTGTGACCAGATCAGCATTTGCCCCGCTACCTGCTTGCCCAGCTGATCCACCTCGCTGTCCAGTGAAAAGACTAGGCCCAGCCATCCCCTTCTAGGAGAGCCCGCCACTGTGTACAGTGTCCAGACCTTGCCTCACTGTCCAGAAACCCGGTCCGCTGTCCAAGCTCCCCCATTGCAGTGCTTGTTGTGAGTATTTCCCTTACCCAGCAACCACAAACTGCATCCCTTGCTTTGTACCTTGTATTAGTCCAATCCCATAGAGCTCCTATAACTGATTTAGAAAAAAATCCCTTATGACTGTCAGAATCCTCTGTGTACCTTGTTTTTAGGAACATCTGTAGTGATCTCCAAGTGTTAGCACCATTCTTTTCAACTCATTTCAGTCATTGTGTAAGTCATTAGAACTATTTTGAATACATTAATTAATTTCCCCATAAAGACGCACACAGCGTGAGGGGGTTGAAACTGCAGCTTAACCCTTTTCATGGGCGGTATCCCTTTTTTCTAGCCACTAAAATTTTGTCTCAGTAAAACTTTTTCAAACCGAGCGGTCCCGTGAAATGATTTCTTTTTTTTTTTTGTTTTTTTTAATTTAATCGAAAAGATTTTAACGATTTTTACAAAAAGAAGAAAAGTTTTTCTTGCTTCTTTATTTTTAAAACCAAGTTTAATTTCCTGTTAAGAATCTCATCCTGTCATCCATTCAGAGTTACCCTTTCACTTTCATTTTATACCTGTGATGAGCATTTGTCCCTTAGCATCAAAACCGCATTCCGATTTTGTCTGTTTAACCCATTTTTCAAGCTGTTTTGTCATTTTAAACCCGTGAAAATAAGCAAATGCAATTTCTCCACATATGATTTGGCTGCACTGTGTTTTTCCTTCCCAAGTCGATTTTCTGAACTGTATGCCCGTTGTTAGTACAATGCCTTGTAGTTTGCTAGTGTTTTTACATCTTTGATATTGCTCTACTCATTTCAACCTCATACATTCAACCGCACATGTAAAAGAAGTATTTAGCAATTCTGAGTGCTAATTTGCTCAATTTTCAAAGGTTTTCAATCCGATTTTGCCTCCCATGCAGAGGGGGGAGGTTGGATTTGCATTCTGTTTGTTGCCTAGTATCCCTGACTCATTGCCACTCCTTTCTTCCCACACAAAATTCGGTTAACAGGGGTTTGAGGGAGCGTTGCAGGGGGAAATACTAACTGTGGTGCCATCAGAAAACACTTCCCAAAAATAATCTTGCCTGTATTCACTTGTGCATTATATATCTGATGTTAAAAGGTCAAACTAAGTGTGTTCTATCATTTTACAGTGTAATTATCACCACACTGGTGATGGCTGCCCCATATTAAATTTGTGTGATTTTCATTGAAATTTTAAAATAAAGGTGGATGTGAGACGGGTTGGGTGCCTTCTCAAATTGTATTCATAATAAATAAAATAAAAGTATTTTGATTGTTTGCTGCATCCCCGGCCAGTAGCAAGAGTCCTGGTCTGGAGTGTACCTTGCCTTTGAAATCCTTAACAATAGTCAGAATGACACTGAGATGACCCCAAAAAGAGAACATTGATGTGATGTGAACCCAAGAGCACCTATGTAGTATTGTCATTGGTATGACATAACATACCCTCATCAACGTGGCAGTGTGTAAATGCAGTAAGCACTGGCCGGGGAGCTGATGATGCTAAGCCCAAGAAGAAGTGAACTAAACATCTCACCAATTGCATAGAAGACAGAATTTTGCAGAAGGCAGCACTTCACAGAGACAGCTGTCAGACCTGAAGGCACATCACAGAGGAAACGGGCATGAAACAGACATGAGAAAGTAATGACAGAGTTCAAGGACAAACACACACATAAGGGAGCATGCAAAAGGAAAGTGCAAGGGAAGTCGGCTTTACCAGCATGGCATTTGGCATGGTGCCTGCTCATTATGGCAACCAACAAAGAAAGGACAATCATGTGTGCATGGTGTCTGTGTAGTACATTGCAGCAGAACAATGTGCAGCCATGCAGGGATGTGTGTGGATTGGTCTTGGGACAGCAACCCCAGAAGAGGAAGAAGCACCAAGATTGGACTGCCTGTGTGCGTAGGAATTAATATTGCAAAATCTTCAAGCGGGAAGCCACGTGACAGCCAACACACATGTGTAAAATGCAAGGAAACACTCACCAAAACTACCTTAGAGATGTGTCATACTACACAAACAGCTATGGTAGCCACCCTCTTGACAACTCGACAACTAAGGCCCTACAGCAATACCCACACCCAACTCGGATCCAGCAACCAGTGCTAACATGATTATCAGTAAAAAAAACAGCATGCATACAGAAATCATCCTAACAACCTGTGTCACATGCATCCACAAAGCTGGACCACCACACAAAAGTAGGCATGAACCACCCACTGTACAAGGATCACAGAGTTCAAGAGGGAGACAGGACACAGAGTGGCGATTGACGAGCAGTGGAGTGGAGCAGCACAGAGTGAGAAAGAAGGACAGGAAATAACTTTGCAAGGAGGAGACCATTTGGAGCGGAGATGAGGACGGACCCGACTGGTATCACAGTGTGTGAGGGCATAGACAATCTGACCTAGGGAAATAGATGCAGACATTAACACCTCTTTCGTAGCATCCTGGTGGGAGAGCACAAAGGAAAAGATAGTGACAAGAACCACATCTAATTGAACATGAAGGACAAAAGTGGGTGACGGTGAAGGGAAGACTGGCAAAGAGTGAGCACATGTGGAAAGTCAATCATCAGCATTACATCAGAACAAAACACCTGCAACACACACCATGGCATGCAAATCACCCAAATGCACATGTGTTCTACACCCATGCAAAAAAGGCACTCCAACCATATTCACAGACCCAACACCAAACAGCATACACCTGCTACTACTGCAAATGGACATACGGACAACATGCAGCTGTTCCCTCGCCCCCAGGCGCCCCGACACACCCTGATTGACACCTGAAGCGTGCTTGATTCCAGGGTGCACTTGCAACTCACACATGTAGAAAGATGAAGACAAACTGTGGGGAGTAGATAATCATGCACATGCGTGGGTCCACAATGTGGGCATGCAATGTTCACTCACTGACAGATGACATGTAGAATGAATCAAAACCAAAGGACATGTATCACACACTGGTGCAGATAACCAACCATATCAAACACTGTAAGAAAAGTGTCCTCGTTGTGTAACAGACACAGGAAGCCCATACCTGCCTTGGGTGTGCCATGTCTGCCCAATCCATGTCATCTGGGGAGGGCAGCAACCCCACATTGAGGCAGAGGGCTGCCAACTTCAGCAACACCAAGCTTGGCATCCTGGCGGATCGGGTCCTGGGCGCCTATGATGCCCTCAACTACCCAGCTATGCAGCAGGGCACCAACACAAGGCAAAGGATAAAGGATGATATCATGGATGCCATCAACATGGAGGGGGTGGAAGTCTGGCCTATGGAGATGGCCTGGAAATGCTGGGGTGTTAAAATGTATTTCTGAACTCTGTCCTGGAGGGGCAGAGGTTCAGAAGGCCAGCCTAGTTTCTTGGAACAGGGTAACCTCTGGACAAGCCAGATCAATCAAGGTAGTGATCGCGGCGGTCAAGACTAGGTCTCAAGAGGGGTGAGGGTGACTTAAAGCCCGCAATGAGCACACAAAGCAAGGACGCTTACAAATTACTCCAAGCAGGTGTTATGTTAAAAATATAGACACATTTATTACAAGGCCTTTGTAATATTGACCATAGCAAAGAATCACGATAAAACTCAAGTAAACCAACATATCACAATCAAATACAATATATATACAATTACCAAAGGGTCTAAAGAGTTTGAAGCACGAAATATGCAGACCACCTAGATGGGGAGGAAAACAGGCAGTACAAGTAATCGTTAGATCCAGTTCGCCTTCAGAGGCCACCTAACTAGAAGGAAGTCCGAGCCCTATGAAGAGTGGAGCCTTGTGCTCAAAAGTACCTGCACGCGCTTGTGCCGATGGGCCAAGGGGAGTCTCTTCAAGGAAGTCAGGCCGTTCAGAGTGGTGAACAAAGGAGGGCGAACAAATCTCCGCCACTCAATCGCGGCCTCCACTTGCGGGCAGAAGCAGAGCGCGAGTGCGAAAAAAGGTGCGCTGTTTAACACAGCAAGGAAAAACTACGGGCTACTGCAGGAGGGCAACCAGTTCCTAGCGTTGCTACTCACCGGTCCCCGATGCAGGCAGACCCAGGCTTCTCCACGTCAGTTTCAGTGCTGGCAGGTTCAGATGCGAGCCGGGGACGTCGCGGTGTCTCGTAGATTCCGCGGCAGCAGAAGTTAGAGTTGAGGATGTCCCAAACGCAGTGAACCCGCATAGTTTGTTACCACAGCAGGGCAACGGAGCGGCCGTGTGTATTTCAGCCCAATGTACACTTCTCACTTCAGACCTGGGAATGCCAAGTGTACGAATCGTGTGAGAGTGTCAAGGACTCGGAATACAGCAGCAACCTGACGGCGGTTAAAGAGCAAGACTCCTGGGTAAGCCGGTCAGTCCACTGGATGGCCCAGAGACGCTTCCGAAGGCTTACGTGCAGGAGATGATGAAGATGCCGAGAATAGTTGTTCCCACTATTCCAAAGGGTCGAAGTACCAGTACAGGCCTTCTCGTTCGATCAGAGGCAGAATGGTTTCACAGAGCGACAGCAGTGCAGAGGAGCAGTCCTTCAGCGGGTCGCCAGCGATTCCTCGGTTCAGCCTCTTGGTTGTATCCCTTGTTCGTGAGAACTCAGGAGATCGACCTGGTAGTGGAGTTTCCAGCCTCCTCTTATCCAGAGTTCCCTTCGCGCCAAAACAGAGGGGACCCAATGGGAGATCTGCACACAAAACACTCACACCATACGTGGACCTATCACGGACCACAGTGGTCCCAGGCATTCACAACACACTAGACTCTCTGGCACCCAGGATGTATATTGGGCCCAGACAACCCAGCCCACATCCTGGAGGCGCACGCAAGGCCTGTAGAAGCCCGCGAAAGCATCTGTGTTTCGCGGGAAAGTACATGCCCAAAGAAGGAAGGTCCCAGGTCGGCTCGACCTGGGGAAGGGGGCAAGACGGTTAGGACAAAGAGCCTCGTGATCTGGCCATTTTGGGAGCCAGGCCACCATTTTGGGCTAAGCGCGAAAAATGCGCTTAAACAGCCAAAAGGAGCTCAAAACACAAAGAAACGATCGCTGCCACCAGTCCCGTCCGTGATTCACTTGCCCCATTCGTTAACAATCCAAAGAGAGTGTGTAGGGCCTGTAGAGTGACTAGAGACCCAAGAGAGCAGTAACTTAGCTTACAGTGCCCTCTTGTGTCCTGTTGCGCGAAAGCTGCAACATGATAAAAGAACTACGGAAAACAACGTTTCCTGGTACTGACTGTCTTAAGGGCATGTCAGTTTCCCCGTAAGAATGGAGCGAAAGCCCAGAGGAGTGCGGCAGAAGGCTGCACTTCTCTGGCAAAGTCTAGATTATGGTGAAAACAACAGCAAAACGTTTAGGGGTTGCCACATGGAAGGAAAATTACCCACAATTAAGAAATCTTTCCTAAAATGGGGCAACCTCAAGACCACAGCCATTCCAACGCGCTGCTAGGTCTCTCCACGGAACCCACTGTGTAGGTGATTCTGTGCTGGCTGCCACCGATTCAGCCAGATACAGCTGTGGGTACTTGAGAGGTTCCATCCGGACCTCCACTCCTGTCTGTTTGCCTGGAAATGTCATCTGGATGCCGCTGGTGAGTACCTATGTGGGACAATAGTCTAGGGCATATGTATGGTATGCATGTTGGCTGATGGCACATCCTGTTTGTGGCTTCTGTGTTTTGTCAGACGCAGCTGATATGTGACGCATGCCAATACAGGACATTTGTTACATCAGACATTGTATGCAGCCCTTTGCATAAGGATTTGCAGATTGTGGATTCAAGGATTGTTGTAGTTGTGCACATGCAGTGTGTGTACATGGAGCAAGTGCTTGGACATGACCAATGTCGACATGCTATGTTCGGGGCATGTGAGTGGCGTGCATGATGTCTGAGTCGATGTGTGGCACAACTGACAGTCCATTAATGCAGGCACATCTGATGATAGTGACACATGTGGTTTGATGCCTGCGCGTGTGTGGTTCATGCATTGATGAGTGGGATGTCACATGTCATTCCACTGGATTTTTAAGAAAAGTGTATTTCTATCCATGCAATAAAAGTATGGTTGGACAACTGCCATGTTCAATTTGATGTCTGACATGGCAGGTGTTACATGTTGCTTGCTTGCAGGTCAGGCCATGGCATGTAGAGATTGGTGATTGGGTTTGTGTGGGCTGGTGACCTGGTGCTGTCTCCATGACCATGGCTAAATGTCATTCTTGTGTTGGTTGGTGATTGTTATGTCAGTGTTGCCTGTTGTAGGGGATGTGTTGTTGGACACTGTACAATGTGCTGTGTTCACATGTGCATGAATCATGACTGTGATTGAGACTTCACACTACAATCATGCCACATGTTCAATGCGGTTTGCCGGGGGACACATACATGTATGTGTGCATTGTGTGTGTGTCAGGTCAGTTCATGGTTGTGACATGATGCATGATTACACTTGTTCATTTTGTGTATGCAAGACATCCAACAGTTACTGCAGCTCGGAAAGAAGGCGGGATCATCGTTGTGGAGCACAATGGTAGGGACACAGCCACCAGGCAAAAGCATAGATCCCAACCCGCGCCACCTGAAGTCCACAACTTCTGAAGGTGAGTTGGCTAGGGGAGCGCAAGTTCCATCAGGCAGAGCTACTGTGCTTATGTCCCAGGAGTTTGTTGTGGAGCGGGACTCCTCAGTGGCTGTGGGCCCGGGTGCAGGGACCAAGGGGCCATCCATGTAGGAAGGCTCTCTAGTCATCCAGGGAGATGGAGGAGGAGGAAGATGAATGCCAACGCACAGAGTTGGGTGGGGACATCCAGGAGGGTGTTCAGGCTGCACCCCTGAGCCAGGTACAGGAGGATGTGCAGTGCACCATGGAGGTAGCTGTCCCTGATCCATTTTATGCAGACGTGACCACCATCGTGAATGCCTCCACCCAGGTGGGGCCTGTCTTTGGAGCCACAGAGAACATCCCTGAGATGTTGCATGCCCTACTGGCTGGGATTTTGAGGTGTACATGCAGGGTTCATGATGATGTGAGAGAGATTCATGGCCTCCTCTCATATCATCACAAAACCTTGTGCGTCTCAATGTCCCAGCTGTCACGTGCGCTGCTCGCAGGTGCGCTGGCACATTCAGCTGCCCCCCCTCCACTGCCTCCTCTGTGCCCCACTCGTCCTCGGGGGCCTTCCTTGCCACTTCCCATCATGGCCCTTGCTCCTACTGTCCTACCCACACTGCCCAGTCTGGTGGTCAGCACGTCCCTGCCTTTGGTGTAAGTCAAAAAAAGTACAGCAGAGGTGGTCGCTCTGCTTGCGCAGGCACATGCACAGGAAGAGGCATCAGTGGGGCAGATGGCACATCATGACAGTGCCGGTACTGTACCACCCCATCGCGCAACCTTCAGATGGTGGGGGTGCCTGTGCAGGGTACACTTGGCCAGGCAGTAGCACTATAGTACTGTCCAGGGGAAAGCAACACACGGGCCAACAACATCAGGCGGGCAAACCGATCAGCAACGTTTGGACAACTGGCAGGAGGAGCGCTGCTGGTTTAGGCAAATGGTGTACATGCATGTGGATTTACTTATGCAGCTGATGGCGGAGAGGCAGCTGGCTAGAGTGGCATGGGTTGCCAGGGCCAGGGCAGAGGTGGCGGAAAGAAGGACACAGAGGCAGGTTGCTATTCTGAAGGAGGCTTGAACGGATGCAGAGGAGGATAGGAGGATGACTGACCACCTGCAAGCCATCCAGGACCAGACAGTGGCCCGCCTCCAAGTGGAGGACAAAAAATGCGACTTTGCACAGGAGGACAAAATAGCAGAGCATTGAGCCTGCTGCCCAAGTAAATAGTTGATTTTATGTTTTTTTGTTTTTGTTCGTTTTATCCCTTGGACATTTCTCTCTTTCTACATATATTTTATTTCTGGTGTATGTATTGTTATTTTTTCAAATTTCTTTATTGAAATGTTCTTAACAAATAGAAGATAAAAAACATCTTATTATAACAGCTAAACACCCTTTAAAAACATAACCATATATTACAGTAAATATAAAGAGCAAGTAGAGAAAAGTTAGAGTCAGAGAAAAAGGAGAGAAAAGAAAGAACAGACAGGGAGAATTAGAGAGAAAGAGTAGAAAAAAAACAAAACAAAAAAAATATTAAATATAATAAGTAGGTCCACAAAAGGGAAATTTTTTCAGATATACAATTCTTTAAAGGTATTCCATATAGACAAATATGTATCAGCTTTTTTCAATCTCTGATAAACAACCTTCTCTCTACTTGAAACAATGGCTAAATCCTGTCACCAGCCATCAACGGAGGGCTTTGCATCAATCTTCCAGCATGTAAAGATCTGTTTCTTAGCTACCAATAGTGCCCTATAAGACCAACAGAGCTGGCCAACAGAAAGCCGAATACCTACCGGGAACAAACCCAGCACACATAGCAAAGGAGTGTGGGTGAGAGACAAACCTAAGAAAAGTTCCATACGTTGCAGGTCATCATCCCAAAACCTGGAGATTTTCACACAAGACCGGAACATGTGCAGACCAGTACCAATATCACATTTATAGTTCCAACATGTGTCATCTTGCACAAGCTTACAACGTTTAATTTTTTAAGGTGTCCAGTCGATGCAATGTACAACCCGTTGCTGGGTAAATCTCAAATCCAAGTCAACTTTGTATCTACAAGGTCCTGTACAAATACAATTCCAAACTCCCTCCGATAGGTCAAAACCTAATTCCACGGTCCAATTAGCCCTACCCTGCTCAGAAGGAACATCATTGCCCACTGGTGTAAGAAGTTTATAAAGAGTTGAAGCCGACAGGGCCGTACATTTGGATAAGTGCAATATAGGAGGGACATTATGCAATGCAGCATTTAAAGGTGCAAGTAAATTACATTGCATAGGACACAATATCTGCAATTCTCTGACATACATAATTTATATTTAAACCTGAAAAATTCAAAAGAGAGCATTGATACTCCTTTGTGTATCTGTCCCAAATGCCAGACACCTGCAGGCAGCCATGAGGGCCACGAGAGGGTGTGATTATTAGAACATATATATTGTTAATACAGTTTCTTGTTGTTCATCACACAGTTGCTGTTGTCTCATTGTTCATGTGGTTTAGTTTTGTTTTGCTATGCATTGCTTGTGTGACTTTTATGTGGGTTGGGGACAAACTGTGGAGGGGTGGCATACACCTGAAAATTATGCATGGGGGTGGTGTGGGGGGGCTCACAATGCATGGCGACCCACAAACACACATCAACTTCCAAATAGTGTGTAGTCTCATGTCATGCAGCACCTCTGCCACTGTATGCTTCATCACCACATGTGACATGTGAGTTTGGTTATATGTGGATGCACACATCATACATCCGCTTGGCTCAGACACACTCAGAATTCCTTTGCATCAACCAAAAAACATGCCTCAAATTAAGTTGGTTGCAGGGGCTCACAATGCTGTGCTTTCCTGCCTCAGTCCATTGATTCATTGGATGTTGTTTGCTTCTATGCAATGACATCACATGTGCCACTGTCCTATAAGTGATGTCTTGGACTAGTGTCCTCCTAGGTCATTGAACTGCAGCAGTTCGAGGCAATTGCAATGACACATGTGAACAATGATACATCACATTGCAGCACATTACTTTAATGTGTGACATGTACATGGTGGTTTCACTGTGTAGCTGCTGCACTATTCAGCAATCCTGTTGCTGTGCCACTGGTTGTGATGTACCAGGGAGTCCTGTGATGAGGTAAAAACCTGCATTCTGCATCAGAGCACTCCGTTGTTGGGTATACAGGCGGGTATGTGGCCTGTGTGCTTCATGTATGTGACAAGCCAGTAGAACTGAGGTAAGTTTTTGTGCACTATTGCACTGCTAGGGGGGTGATGTGGCAGAGCCAGGCTGGGTTGCAGTCAGGGGTGAGGGTGGCTGATGGGTTGTGTCTGGGGCTGCCTTGGGCAGTGTCGGTGCTCAGGGCAGTGTGGGGAGGTTGGAATACTGTGAAGGTGGTGCCTGGGGTTGTGTCGGAGGTTGGGGAGGGGAGTGTACTGTCAGGGGGCTGCCTGGGGTAGTGTCAGAGGTGAGGGGGCTGGTGGGCGGTGTCTGGACTTGAGGGGATGCCTGGTGGCAGTTGCAGAGCTGAGGGCAGTGTGGGGATTGGAGTTAACTGTCAGGGCGCTGCCTGGGGTCGTGTCAGAGGTGACGGTGGTGTGGGGAGGGTGGAGTACTGTGAGGGTGCTGCCTGGGCTAGTGTCAGAGCTGAGGGCAGTGTGGTGAGGGGAGTGTACTGTCAGGGGGCTGCCTGTGGTAGTGTTACAGGTGAGGGGGGCTGGTGGGTGGTATCTGGACTTGAGGGGCTGTGGTGAGGGGGGTGTGGGGAGGTGAGTGTACTGTAAGGGGGGTAGTGTACTGGGGCAAGTGTACTGGCCTGGGGTAGTGTCAGAGGTGAGGGGGGCTGGTGGGTGGTGTCTGGACCTGAGGGGGATACCTGGGGGAGTGTCGGAGCTGAGGACAGTGTGCAGAGGGGAGTGTACTGTCAGGGTGCTGCCTGCGGTAGTGTCGGAGGTGAGGGCGGTGTGGGAAGGTTGGAGCATTGTGAGAGTGCTGCCTGGGGTAGTGTCAGATCTGAGGGCAGTGTGGCGAGGGGAGTGTACTGTCAGGGGGCTTGCTGGGGTAGTGTTGAATGTGAGGAGGGCTGGTGGGGGGTGTCTGGACTTGAGGGGGCTGTCTGGGAGCAGTGTCAGAGTTGAGGGCAGTGTGGAGAGGGTGGAGTACTCTGAGGGGGATGCCTGGGGTGGTGTTGGAGGTAAGGGCAGTGTGGGGAGGTGAGTGTACTATCAGTGGGCTGCCTGGGGTAGTGTCGGAGGTGGGGGCCTGGTGGGTGGTGTCTGGACTTGAGGGGGATGCCTGGGGGCAGTGACAGATCTGAGGGCAGTGTGGGGAGGGGTGTGTACTGTCAGGGGGGTGCCTGGGGTAATGTCGGAGGTGAGGGTAGTGTGGGGATGGTGGAGTACTGTGAGGGTGCTGCTTGGGTAGTATCGGAGATTAGGGCAGTGTGTTGAGGGGAGTGTACTGTCAGCAGGCTGCCTGCGGTAGTGTCAGAGGTGAGGGGGGCCGGTGGGTGTTGTCTGGACTTGAGGGGGATGCCTGGGACCAGTGTCAGAGGTGAGGGGGGCTGGTGGGTGGTGTCTGGACCTGAGGGGGATACCTAGGGCAGTGTCGGAGCTGAGGACAGTGTGCAGAGGGGAGGGTACTGTCAGCGTGCTGCCTGCGGTAGTGTCGGAGGTGAGGGCGGTGTGGGAAGGTTGGAGCATTGTGAGAGTGCTGCCTGGGGTAGTGTCAGATCTGAGGGCAGTGTGGCGAGGGGAGTGTACTGTCAGGGGGCTTGCTGGGGTAGTGTTGAATGTGAGGAGGGCTGGTGGGGGGTGTCTGGACTTGAGGGGGCTGTCTGGGAGCAGTGTCAGAGTTGAGGGCAGTGTGGAGAGGGTGGAGTACTCTGAGGGGGATGCCTGGGGTTGTGTTGGAGGTAAGGGCAGTGTGGGGAGGTGAGTGTACTATCAGTGGGCTGCCTGGGGTAGTGTCGGAGGTGGGGGCCTGGTGGGTGGTGTCTGGACTTGAGGGGGATGCCTGGGGGCAGTGA
Organism: Ambystoma mexicanum; assembly: GCF_040938575.1. Classification (NCBI taxonomy): domain Eukaryota; kingdom Metazoa; phylum Chordata; class Amphibia; order Caudata; family Ambystomatidae; genus Ambystoma; species Ambystoma mexicanum. The sequence continues at coordinate 169,592,369 of NC_090924.1, read as the reverse complement.
CAGATCTGAGGGCAGTGTGGGGAGGGGTGTGTAATGTCAGGGGGGTGCCTGGGGTAATGTCGGAGGTGAGGGTAGTGTGGGGATGGTGGAGTACTGTGAGGGTGCTGCTTGGGTAGTATCGGAGATTAGGGCAGTGTGTTGAGGGGAGTGTACTGTCAGCAGGCTGCCTGCGGTAGTGTCAGAGGTGAGGGGGGCCGGTGGGTGTTGTCTGGACTTGAGGGGGATGCCTGGGACCAGTGTCAGAGGTGAGGGGGGCTGGTGTGTGGTGTCTGGACTTGAGGGGGATGCCTAGGGCAGTGTCAGAGCTGAAGGTAGTGTCGGGAGGGGAGTGTGCGGTCAGGGGGCTGCCTGGGGCAGTGTCAGAGGTGAGGAGGGCTGGTGGGTGGTGCCTGGACTTCAGGGGGCATTCTGGGGGCAGTGCCAGAGGTGAGGCCAGTGTGGGGATGGTGGAGTACTCTGAGGATGGTGCCTGGGGTGGTGTCAGAGGTGAGGGCAGTATTAGGAGGGGAGTGTACTGTCAGGGGGCTGCCTTGTGTAGTGTCTGAGGTGAGGGGTGATGGTGGGTGGTGTCTGGACTTGAGCGGGATGCCTGGGGCACTGCCAGAGGTGAGGGGGACGGGTGCGTGGTATGAAGGCTGCCTGGGCTAGTGACCAAGGTGAGGAGGCATGGAGGGTGGTATTTGCACCTGAGGGGGCAGATGTGCATCCAGTGTATGTGCCAGTACTCTGTGTGCGGTGGGAGTTGGGGGGGTGGTTCACAGGGGTGCAGGGGACCATGCACAGCTTAGCTGGTGTGCAGCCATTACTTACATGGGACCTCGCGAAGAGTAGCTAGGTTGCAGCCATTTCTTACATGGGACCTTGCGCACAGTAGCTGGGGTGCCGCTGTTAATTACGTGGGACCATGCACAGAGTAGCTGGGGTGCAGCCATTACTTACTTGGGACTTCACATAGAGTAGCAGGGGTGTAGTCGGTATGTGGAAACTCACCCAGAGTAGCTGGGGTTCAGCCATTACTTACGTGGGACCACACGCAGAGTAGCTAGGGTGCAGCTGTTACCTACTTGGAACCTTGCGCAGTGTAGTTGGACACAGAGCTTTGCGGGAAGGTTGGTCTTCGGCTATGTTTTTGGTTTGGGTGGGGGTGTGTTGTGGGCGTTCTTCGCGCAGATCAATTCCCTTTGCGTGTCAGCTAGAAATGCGTGTTTGGATACATAAATACGTGGAGCAAGCATTTTTTATTCTGCTTGCAGGCTTTTGCAGTGTCCTTCTCGGTGTGCGACCCTGCGGGATTTGATATTATATGATATGGCATTTATAATGCACCTGTACACGACTGTTTCTAGGCGAGACAAGACAAGGAGGGGAAAACAGAGTGAGGACAAAACAATGATCTTACTAAGCCCTATGTCATTTAGATCACGCAGGTGTGGGCAAGAGGGAGGGGAGAAGTGCCAGGTGGGAGGGGAAGGGAGACGTGCAGGTAACTCAATAAGTGCAGCCAGTGGGTGACTCATAAGGGCAGAGAGAAGGGACTGTAGGGTTGTAGGTACATGCCCTTAAGTGCTGGGGGAACCCAGAGGCAGTGCAAGGGCAGCTGGACATGCAGGAGCCTGGCCTGAGTTCAGAGGGTAGCCAGGTGACCAGTGCACGGAGCAGTCAGGGACATCAGCAGGGGAGAGGAAGAGAGAAAGTGGAAGCGAAGAGGAAGGTCTTGAGTTGCTTCTGGAACCGGAGGTGGTCCTGCTCAAGTTTGAGAGAGGCAGGAAGGCTGTTCCAGATGGGGGCTCCAGACACGGAGAGAGATCTACCCCCTACTCTCTGCTTGGAGAAGCGTATGACCCTCAGATAGTTAGAGGTGGATGAGCGGAGAGCTCGAGAAGGAAGATGTTCAGGGAGAGAAATTTGGAGTAAGTGCAGTCCCATGCCCCAGAAAGCCTTGTGGATGATGCAAAGGATCTTGAACTTGATCCTTGCAGCCACAGGGAGCCAATTAAGAGATGTCAGAGCTGGAGAGATACGATCCATGGGCTTGAGGCCACGGACAAGTCTTGCAGTCCTGTTCTGGATAAGTTGTAGAGGCAGGCAGATTTAGAAAGATACTTTTGCAGTATTCCAGCCTCGAGATAACCAGACCTCTGGAGACAGTGAGCTTCTGGCAGAAAAGGAAGAATACCTCTGAGGAGGTGCAGCTGATAGTTCGACTTCTTAGAGATGTCGGAGATGTGAGGTGCGAAGGAGAGGGTATAGTTGAAGATGACACCAAGGTTCTTAGCCTCACAGGAAGGGGCAGGAAGAGAGCCCAGAGTGGGCGGCCAGAGAGAGAGAGAGGAAAGGAGGGCGCAGGTGTACCAATGAGGAGGATCTCAGTCTTACTGGAATTAAGGCAGAGGTCATTGGTGTCACACACGTCCTGAATTGCGTCCAGACAGTCTGGTATGAAAGAAGATGCAGAGGTGGCTGAGGGAAGCTTGAAAGAGAGCTGGGTGTCATCCGCATAACACTGAAAGTTGGAGCAGAAGGTAGCGGTGCAGTGGGCAAGAGGTGCCAGGTAGTGGTTGAAAAGCCAGGGAGAAAGGTTAGACCCCTGGGGAACACCATAAGTAGAGAGAGATAGAAGAGAGGAAAGACCCCAGTTGGACCTGAGAGAGTCGATCAGTGAGAAAGGAGGTTAACCAGGCCTGGGCCTGATCAGAGATACCAAGGTTATCACAGAGGCGATTAAGCAGGATGGCATGTTTAACTGCATCAAAAGCAGAGGATAGATCAAGGAGAATGAGGACAGAAGGAGGATTAGAGTCAGGATTAGAAAGCACGTCTTCACTGGTGTTCATGGGAGCAGTTTCCCTGCTTCTGGCAGCTCTGAAGCCAGACTGGTGGTCATGGAGACAACCAATAGATTCAGTATGCAGATTAAGCTGGGAGAATGTCAACTTTTCCTGGAGTTTGCCCAGGAAAGAGTGATGGGGATCTGCGCAATCAATTGGGCCCTATATTTATCTGTAATGTGAATGACAGGTCAAAGTTTAAGTTGGTGCCCAAATTCCTCACCTGGATAATTCGTGTTGAGATCAGGGGCTCAAGGAAGAAGACTATGCAAATGAGATTTTCGATAGGCTAGGTTAATGAAAGTCACTTTGATTTTGTCTCCATCAAGCCAGAGATTGCAGCAATAAACTATTCCTGGATGTATGTGATGCTGGGGTTATAGTTGTGCTTTCCTTGCTAAGTCACGATCTGCACATCCTCTAGGTAGAATTGAAATTGTAGAGCAAATGATTCCTTTGAATCATCTGGCAGTTTCTTATAAATGCTGAAGAACCAAGGCAGGTAATTGAAGACTGTGAATCTCACATTTCCATCCGAGTATTGGGTGGCATATGTCACTGACCTGGCAGTTAAAGGGGATGCTTAATGCATTGCCCCCAAATAACTCCCAAAAGTGATAGGACTGAGCTATTCACAAGTTGAGGATCACATTCAGATACCTTTAAACTTTAAACAGCTTAGCCAATGTGCGCACTTCCATAACCTATAACCAGACAAATGAAATTCGAAAATAACCACGTTCTTTGACTATGGTCAAACAAAGCCAAAAATCAATGCAATATTGTGTATAAACAGATTCTCCCTGTCCGGTCTTTTTAAGATCACACATTATTTTCGGAGTAGTTACTGGCCCAGTGGGTTTCCATGGAAAGTGCAATTGCCACCCTTGGCTCAAATATGGGCGCTCTGTATTTTTACAGAGGGTGCAAAGCTTAGAATTCTTAGTATAAGTATAACTTATACAGCCTTGTTCTAAAGGTTCATAGATTTTCAGGCAAAATTAATTTGTGGGATTTTAATTGTATTCCATTCCTCACACTGTTAGGAAAGAATTCTCTTTACTGCACCTTACCTTCCATCTTTATGGTACCCCCAAATCTTTTTCTTTTCTTTTTTAATTTATTTGACCTGTACTTTTTGCAGTACAGTGAAGCCTTAATCTTCACGCACTGGCCTCTGCTCATATGTTATGGGGAAACTGATATGTCCTTCAGGCTGTCAGTACTGGGAAACCTTGTTTCCCTTAGTCATGTTACTGTGTTACTACTCTGGTTCCTTTTGAATCACTTGTGGTCACTTTGTATCATTGTGCAATGCAGCTTACACTGCAGTACAATGGGGTGCATGTTTGTTTTGCCCTAGCATAACACTCAGAGGAGTTTTGGTTACTCTAGGTGTGCTAAAAGATAGGCTGGTGGAAGCAGTGACTTTTCCCCCCTTTTTGGGGATTTTCGTTCAGCTTTAACACATTTACCGCGCTTGGCTACTAACGGTGGCTACTGGTTTTTTCACCTGTTCTTTTGCCATCTTGTCCTTTAGCCTTCTTCCTGGCTTTAGAGGCCAGGAAAATCCTTATAAGGTCTTCCAGCGCCCAGGAAAGCAGGAGCTTTTGGTGGGCTACTGGAGGGATGTGTGTGTTTGCTGGCAGGATGTGGGCAGGGTCAGTCTGACTCCAATACACAAACTGGTGGTTTCAGTGTGTCTGAGTGGCATGCATGAATGTTCCGGACAGCGGTCCTGATTGGACCACTGCTGGGGTGTGTGTATGGGCTAGTCCTGCTAGTGGTCACCTGCACCCATTCTTCAGAGATCCTGGAGAAACCGGAAGGCGCCAAGTATCCTATCGAGCTGTGAGACCCGCAAAGAGACTTGAAACCCGACTGAAGGAGGCCTGGCAACCAACTTCTGCTGCTGTCCTGGAGGAGCTCATTCTTGCTCTTGATATTTAGTAATCCTGCAAAGGAGCTAAGACCCTTGGAGTGTAGGGACCATCCATTCCGGACGTCTGCTCGATGCCCTGCCAAAGGAAGCCTTCCGAAGTGCCCTGGAACCATCCTGTGATGACCACATTTGTTTTTGGGCTACCATGCTGCTGGCGTCACCATACTGAGTTTTGGCTTGAAACTTGGGAAAACTGGTTTGGCTACAGATTCCCAGAGTTGTTTATACCACAATATAGTTGGCCTTCTATACATCTGTCCACCAGGCCAGAGTGTAGAAAATCAGTCCTAACAAATTGATGTACAGCGGTGAGATGACCGCCTCCACATAAGCTCTGTGTTTCTTTTTGGAAGGATCTTTATTGAGTACCATACTGTAGATCACTGGTGGTGTGTCCAGATAATACTTACACAGAACACTATAATTTGTCATTGCCTTGTAGATACAAGTCACCTACTGTACTGAATATAATGGAGACAATCACTTTCACCACTTTGAGTGCCTCAAACGTGGATCATTTGAGAAAGTTGTGTGCTGAGAGGGACTTGACAATCTCTGGCACAAAAGCTGAGTTATTTGTACAAATTCTGGACTTTGAAAGAAACAAGGTTGTGCCTAACTTGACAAATGGTCCTTATAGTGGAACTGGGGCTGGCCCCAGCACCAGTAATGTAATTGCTGCCACTACAGTGGCTACTTTTGAGGATGGGGAGGAGGGAAGTACATCCTCTGGACTTCTGGTTGTGACCTCCTCAAATGCTGAGGCATTGTTCAATTTCAAAGGAGACACCCTTAGGCTCAAAGAGAAAGAGCTTGAGTTTGAAATGGCCAAATTGGAAATTGAGAGGGTTGAAAGGCAGAAAGACAGGGATCACCAGCTGGAGCTTGCCAAGATTTAGGCTTTGCAAGGTTCCCCCAGAGGATCTGGGGATGGTTCTGAGTTCTCTTCACATCCTAGGTTTCCTTAGGATCCCTTGAGTATGTATCAAGAGAAGAATTATATAATTGACTGACTTGTACCTTTTGAGTATGCATGTGAGGTGCAAGGATTGAGTGATGCTGACAGGATTGCATGGTTGATCAGCAGACTGTTCCATTCTGGCTGCAGTGCCATTATGGAAATGTCAAAGGCTGATAGATCAGACTTTATAAAACTGAAACAATCTCTGAGTCTCAAGTTTGGGAAGACTCCTGCCCAATACATGAGGAGTTTTAGAGAATACAAAAGAAAAAGAATGTATGACCTATTTACATTTTGTTGCTGATTCTTTGAAGAACGTGTGTGGCTGGATAGAAGGCTATCAGGTAACCACCTTTGAGGGCATGATCAATTTGGTTATGCTTGAACATATTTTGTCTCTTGTTCCCCAGAGCTTAAGCAGCATTTGGCTGACTCAGAGAAGTTAAATCCAAAAGAGCTATCCATTGCTGCTGACTTATGGATTCCACATAGAGTGTCCCATAAGGACAAGCCTGCTTCGGGTAAGCAGGAGGAGGAAAACCAGCAGAAAGAGAAAGAAGGTGGGGTTACTGATAAAACAATGTCCAAGAAGGCCCACAGCATGTTCAAAAGGGGGAATTCATCAGAATCAGGTCAGGGTACTGGCACTTAACCTCCAGGCATGTGAGTGGTTACACTAAGCCTCCCTATGTGTCAAGTGCCAGTGGGATTTGTTATACTTGTGGAGCAGGTGACCACAGGAAGGGGGACCCCAAATGTATGTGTAAGACCTTGCGGGTCCACTCTGCCAGTCTGGCCTTCTCTCGTTATGAGGGACAGAGATGGCAGGCATGCCCTTCCCTTTAGACTGCATTCCCTCAGAGGAAGAGTCTGAAGTTAGTCTAGATTCCTTGGAAATTACTAGTGCTGGAGCATTGGCTCACATCCCAGTCCTATTGCACAGTAATAATTCTTATGAGGATAGTGTTCAGGTAGGAGGTGTATCTACCTCTACTGTTAGGAAAACTTTGTCCAGTCCTACTGAGGTAGCTTCCTTAATTGTAAACCCACAGGTGCTTGCCAGAGTTCTTGTGGGGAATACTCATTTGGCTGGTAGGCCCTCTCATAATGTCCCAGCAGCACCTGTCATTCAAACTGTGAATAGAGAACTGGTCAGGGCATCTGTCAATATGAGTAGAGTGGTTCCTAGAAGAGTGCTGGGTGAGTTGAGACTTAAAGACTTAGGCCCTGATAGGCCCTCACCAGCCCCTTCAAGCACTAGGTCTCATAATTAGGCTGTCATAGCCAAGTCTAAGAGAAAGCCTAGGCCTAATGGGAAACCCATGGCCAGTGGAGTCAGAAACAGAAGCAGAGGGAAGGAGAATATTCCCCCGGCCTTACCTACAACTGATGTTGAGGTAGTCGGAAGTGTCCCTATTCCTAGTTTGGAAGAGGGACACCCAGAAAACCTTGAATTCTATGGACCTCCCAGCTGCCTAGTATACAGGTAGAGGAGAGTCCTAGGAGACCAAGTAGTATGGGCCAAAAGGTTAGGCCTATGGAGAAAGGCCTGCTTCCAATGGGAGGATTCTCCTCTAGTGAAGCAAAGAGGTCAACAGGAAGGTGGGTTACGGCAAAGTAAGCCCACAGAGCCCACCAGAGCAAACCTTGAGAGGTTGGAGGTTGCTGAGGTTGTGAGGCCCTACATTTTGTGTGTGACATTCCCCTGGTGATGCATCCTAGTGTCAGGATATCACCTGTGTGGTCTAACACACGTTCCTGCTTGCCCATGACGGGGGTCCCAGAGGAAGGCCAATGTAGGAGGCTCAGTCTCTGTCACAAGGTTGACATTGGTGCGAAAATAATTCAGTTTCATTAGCCCTTTAACTCTGGAGACCTAAGGCAATAGGTTGCAATTTGTGATTACTGATCCCAATCCCCTATGCCCTTGTGCCAACCCACAGGGAATGAATGCCCTACTGAATTACAGCTACAGACATAGCTCCTCTGCTGTGCTCATTAAGGGAAATATTGGACCTTTGGAGAATGTTCGAAGAAACAGAGGTACCGGCTGAAGGGGAGGGGGGGCCACATCTGATAATGACAAGAAGACAAGTATAGAGAAGGCTGGGGAAAATAGGGAGACGGAAAAGGCTACACGGCCTGGAGAAGGGTACACCAACCCGACATGTGTGTCAGGAGGAACTATAATGGCTGTCCCAAGTACTGCCCCACCTCCACCATACGTTGCATCCCCTGAGGTGTCGACCCACACAAGGGTAAGTGCAAGAGACCTAGAGGTAGCATTAGCCTTAACACGCACAGAATTGGCAAAGTTAAGGGCAGCCTGTGAAGCAACACGAGTGGCAGAGGTCCAAATGCTGCCTGCTGGAACGTCCCCACAGCCGCCTGGGGACGAGTGGAAGTCAGTTGAGTTCCTGTTCAGAATAGACAGTGCACCCACAAGAACCTTTCTTTTAGAACGGGACGGAGAAACAGACAGTATGGGGTATGAGAATATGGGGTCCCGGAGAGGGGATGAGGAGTATTGGAGTGACTTTGATGATACAGAAGAAGATGCAGAGGGAGGGGCCGAGCAAGCGCCCCTGACTACACCAAGAGTAGAGAGATTATGGGATGGGAGGTAAGGGAAAGGTTTGGCAGGATAGCATTGAACCAGAAGAAAGGAAGCACAAGCAAGGGCGGGAAAGGAAAGACAATATTACAAATGCCCTTAATACATAAAGGCACAGGGTGACTCCCAGTGCTTTAAGTGGGGTAAAAAATTGAGGGGGGGCCCTCGTTTGGGGGCGTGGCTTCCATTGCGGGCGTGGCCTAAAAGTGCACAAATCATAGTAAGGTGCGCAAACAAATATATAAATGTATTTGAGCATTTAAATATTTGTTTGCGTACTACTATGGTTTGTGATTTTTCAAGCCTTCTTTTATATACATAGCAATGTTACATATTTCTATGTTTATACAAGGTGGCTTGTAAGTGCACAAACCATAGTAAGTTACGCACATTTGTGTGCTTACCTTACTATGGTTTGTGTTCTTTTCAAGCTGCCTTTTAAAAACAGACATTTGTAACATATGTCTATGTTTATAAAAGACGGCTTGAAACGTAGCCATCTTTTATAAAGCGTTGAGGACGGACAAAACCCAAGGTGGCTTTGTCCGTCGACAAAGCTATATAAAAGATGCCTTGAATTGTGTACGATTCAAGCCGTCTGTTATAAACATAGAAATATGTCTACGTTTATAAAAGATGGCTTAAACGTACACAGTTGAAGGCATCTTTTATAAAACCTTGCCAAAGCAGAAAGGCGCCTCGGGCTCAGTGATCTCTGCTTAGAGCAGAGATCACTGAGCCCGAGGTGTCTTTCACCCTCTGCGAACCCGCGGGCTCCGTGATCTAATCTGCAGATTAGATCACGGAGCCCGCGGGTTCGCTGAGGGTCAGTTACCTGGCGAGGGAAAACTAAGGGACTCTAGCTTCCTCTGATGGCCCCTCAGATGAGGGGTCATCAGAGAAAGTTACAGTGACTGACGGAAGTGCCAGCCAGTCACAGCAACGCTGTGCCTGGCTGGCACTTCTGTCAGCTTGCCTGACGTTAAAGTGGCGGACGCATCTCCCGTCGCGGCTGCGGCCGCGGCGGGATAATGCGTCCTGCCATGGCGTGGTGTGGCCGGGGGGCCCCGGCAGGGCCCCGGCTCAGCCCCACTTTTTGGAGACTGCCGGGGCCCGGCCCCGGCAGGCCCCGGCCCACTTAAAGCACTGGTGACTCCACTATGTCCCCTGGGCACAGATGGGCACAAATAATCTCCTTAATGCCCTCCCACAACTCATAGTGGGGGAAATGGATTCGAGAAAAACTCAGCAGGGGTACCCCTTGCAATAGGAGACATTAAGAGCCTGCTAGTAGCAGCAGTAGGAGATCAGGTAGAAACAGTGTGGATTAAAGCAGTGTACCCGGGAGTAACACTGAGTAACAATGCCCATGATGGAGCATCATGCACCAAAATTAGAGCACGAGTGTGGGATGCACTGCGCTGAACATCCCAAGGCACCCCAGACTTACATTCAATAATACAATGCACAATGGGGGATGAGGAACACTGCACAGTATATTCTCAGGCTACAAGAAATGTGGAGAGCAGAAACGGACAGTGCCTGGGATCAATCAGCATCTTTGTTTTACTTTATTGTGAACAGAGGGCTACCTAAGGAAGTTCAGAAAGTGCTCGATAAGATAACTGGTGTGGAAGCAAAGGGGTGGCCTGAGATTCAAAGTATCATAGTGCACAATTGTACGAGGATCAAAGAGCGTGAGAAATAAACTGTTCAGAGGAGGCAGGCAGAGGAAGCAAAACAAGTTCAAAATAAACTAGTGAAAGTAGCAGCAGTATCAACAGTGCTTCCCCCAGAGCAGACGGGAGGGGAAGGAGGTGTCTTCATTGCAATGCATGCAAGGATTGCAGCAGTGTGGGCTGCCAAAGGACAAGGACGGTGGGGAGTAAACCAACACTTTTCGTGGCCACAGTGGCAAGGATGGCAACAGCGAGGACGAGGTGGGTTCTGAGCACAAAGGGGAGAGGGATTTAGAGGACAAGGACCAAGGGTTAGCGGACCAGGACAGTGCTGGTCTGTGGGAGGTGGGGACACTTTTTGAGAGAATTTCACAGCAGACACAGAGGGAATCATAACTATAATCAACAGCCTTACGGGTACTGCCACACAGGTAGCCCCAGGGACCCATTCAGGGAATGTTCTCAATACCGTAGGAGATTCACCAGGCCTATACGCAATTGCCTCCCCAAATTCCTGGCCCTTACCACCCACCAGACCAGCATCAAGCTGTACCGCCACACCAGCCCCGCCCCAAACAACAAACCGCGGAAAACAGACACCCAAACGGAGCAGCGGCCACATATCAGGGAGCCACGATGGTGGGGGGAATCCTTTCTTATTCCCCAAAACAGACATATACCCGACTAGGACAGCCCACAGAGAGCACTTGCATGTCCAGTCCTGTCAATGACCTTGTATCCAGAAGAGGAACCACTGGTGGGGGCAAAATTAGGGAATAAGCTATTCATCTTCATGGTGGACTCGGGAGCGGAGATGTCATGCATTAGTGAAGGAAACTTCCCGCTATCAGGAAAGACTCTTGACACGCAGGGATTCTCTGGGGCTGTTTTAACAGTTACTTACACAAAAGACTTGGACGTCAAGGTGGGAGGGAAGGTTGTGCAAGCACCCCTCCTTTATTCCGAGAGCTCTCCTGTCAACCTGGTTGTTTGTTTATGGCATTGAAGTACTTGCCCGAGCTGTCCCCCAGATTATCAGAAAGGAGTGGAAAGTAGAGCAATACTTCATTTTTCAACCTGTGGCACTCCCCGAAGTGGTTTCCGGTACAATCTTGTCATTAGATTTGGAAGGGCTGCTTGTTCTGCTAATAGGATTGTAGTGCTGAGAACTGACCCCAATGGGTGCCAATGGTGCACTGTGCTGTGCATCGCTCCAAATGTGCCCCTATGAGAAGTGACAGACGAGGACCTTTTTGAGGATGGCAATAATGATGGAAAAATAATCCTTGAAATGTGAATAACCTCTGACGTAATGGTGCAATACAGGAAGGTACAGAGCCCCCTCCTGGCCGTTGTCAGTGGACCACCCTCATTCAGTGAGACAGATTTGCAATATATCCCCACACATTTATGGACAACAACCCCACACAATGTAGGGATGTTGCATGAAGTGATACCTGTATAAATAACACTCAAGCCAGGAGCCATAGTCCGGCGGGTCATATATTACCCCCTGTCCAGAGAGGCAGAGGAAGGGATTCAGGAAACACTGCAGGCCCTATTACACCAAGGGATCATAGTGCCCTCCACCTCACCATGCAATACAACTATATACCCTATTTAAAAGACAAAGTGGTTAGTTGGAGGATGATTCAGGATTTAAGACCCCTCAATGATATTGTACAGAAAGATTTTCCACTTGTTCCCAACCCGCCAACCATTTTATGTAGCATTCCCAAAGCAGCCACTCATTTCACAGTGGTTGATTTGAAGAATGTGTTTTTCTCAGTGCCCCTCCATCCAGGCTCACCGTACCTTACAGCATTCAAGCTGGGAGGAAAGCGCTATGAACACCGTTGCTTACCCCAGGGAAACTATGAAAGCCCCAGTATTTTTAACAGGATACTACATGAAGATCTATGGAACATCCAAGTACTGCGCACAGTCATTTAATACATAGTTGACCTACTGGTCTGCAGCGACAGCGAGCAGAGCTCTCGAAGGGACTCCATTGCACTACTACAATTGTTAGCAAGGAAAGGGTACAAAGTGGACAAGGCAAAGCTTGGGTACTGCGTACTAGAGGTACTCTACTTAAGACAACTAATCTCCAAGGATGGCAAGCAGATAATTCCTGATAGGGCAGCTACAGTTCGAGCGACCCACAAGCCTCACACAGTGAAAGAAATGCAAAAATTCCTAGGCTTGTGCAACTATTGCAGAGCATGGATCTTAGACTACACAGCATATACCAGATCACTCCTACAAGACCTAAAAGAAGCCCTAAAGAAGGACAACAAAATTGAATGGACAGCAGAAATTGTATTCAGCTTTAATGACTTAAAAGAGGTGATTTCAACAACTCCTGTCCTTGCCACCCCTGATTACACACAGGAATTCTACATTTTCTCTGACTCAAACGGCACACTCATGACAGCAGTACATTGTGACACTACTAAAACCTATACGCATCATTAGGAGTCGCGGAGGTCTAAGAGTGATTTGGAAGGAAAAGTTCCCTGTGTCTTCTTTCATGACAGCAGTACTCACACAGAAAAGTACAATGGGCCACAAACCACTAACCTATTACAGTGGCATGCCCCATTCTGTCATGCAGGGGCAGTTTACCTGTGAACAAGCCCTTACCAATGCCGCCTTTGCCATTGAGAAAAGCTCCACGATTGTCATGGTGTGCTCAGTAACGTTATACGTCGAGCACTCACTTTTTGCAATACTGGACCACTCCAAATCAACACTCACTACGCAAAGAGCCTCGGCATATGAAACAATACTGTCTAGCCCCCATATCCATGTAGTATGGTACAGAACAGTAAATCCTGCCACTTTTCTCACTCAGCCATGCACTGCTGAGGTCTTGCAGCAGCATGATTGTGCATCCTAAGAAGGGGAAGGTGATGATATCCCCAAAGCAAAAGACAGTGCCCTAGGAGAGGGAGAAGTGTTCTTTGTTGATGGGTCAGCATCCATTGACCAGGAGACAGGTGAAAAACATGTCAAGGTGGCAGTGGTGTGCCTAGAAAAGGGAAAATATGAAACACTGGTCATCAAAAGATTACCAGGCATTATTCTGCACAAGCAGCTGAACTGGTAATGCTCATAGAAGCCCTGCGGCCCCGAAGGGGTGTTATGTTACCATCTATTCAGACTCTGCCTACTTCACCACCAAGGTACATGTGGGTCTGTCGCATTGGATTTGGAGAGGATTCCGGAGAGCAGATGGCTCACCAGTACAACATGCAGTGCTGCTCAACACATTGGTTTCTGCTCTCGCAGACCCTTCTGCGATGGCGGTCGTAAAATGCACAGCACATACACAGATGAAATCTCATTGGGGATAGCTGCCACAGACCCAGCACCAAAAGCTGCAGCATATCTCCCAGTCCAACCATCTACAGAATACATCATGACCACAGCAGACACAAGATCAGACACAGACAAATACACAGCCCTGCCCATCACACAAATTATTGAACTACAGCATAGGGCGCCCTAGAAGAGCAGGATGTTTGGCTCAAATGTGGGTGCATGCAATCACCCACGGATCTCTTATGGCGACAGCAGTGTACAGGGAAAGTAGTAATGCCTATGTAATTATTGTGTACAGCCTTTGAGCAATTGCATTTCCCATCCCATAGCTCTAAACAGCACATTGTGGCGGACATCCAAGAGGATCGGTTTGTCCCAAACTTACAGTAACACCTAACAACATGGTGGTGCAATGCACAACATGTCAAGAGTTCAGCATGGGGATGACACCGAGAACTCTGAGAGGAAGATTGCCCCGCCCTGTTGGTCCATTCCATGAACTGCACATTGACTATGTAGACATGGGAGAAAGATGCAATGGGGCACAATATCTAATTGGGGTGGTGTGCTAATTTTCTTGGTGGGTTGAGGCTGGCCCATGTGCCCATCCAGATGTCAAGTGTGCCGCAAAATTCCTTTTCAGGGAGGGTTTCTTCTGCTATGGGGTGTGTGACGTCCTAAGGTCAGATAATGGGACACATTTTTTCAATGACCTGTTCAAAGAAGTAACTACCCTGTTAGGAATTATACATTGCATGTGCTCAATTTACCACCCACAAGCAAATGGACTGGTGGAGAGAATAAACAACCTCCTTAAAAGCAGACTCTCCAAACTTTGCAACACTCTAAAGAAGAATTGGGTGTATTTCCTGCCCCTGGCTCTGTTTAATTTCTGCACACCGCCGAGTAAGGACTACCACGTGTCCTCCATGAAATAGTGACTGGCAGGCACATACAAACACAACTATAACCGGTCAGGAGAGCATTAGATGCTCGTAGTACAGCAACAATTCTGGGAGAAGAATTCAAGCAGTACCTGGCCCAACTCACCTGTGCGAACAGATGCATCGCAAAACAAATGGCACCACCACACACAGAGGAAAGAGAGACTATCCCGCTGACAGACACCACCCCTGTACAACAATTGTTGCCTGGGGAATGGGTCTATATCAGAAGCTTCATTAAAAATGGAACAATCCTAGGTTCCATGGGCCGTATGAAGTGGTGTTTTCCACCCCTCTCGCAGTCAAAGTGAAGGGGCTGAGATATTGGATACATCTCCCTGATGTTCGTAGTACACCACAAGACACCATACCAGGTGTCCAGACAGAAACACACAACCGTACCTCAAAACAGTAGCGCTACGCTGACCATATTTGGCGCATCTGTTCAAAGGAAAAGTGAATTTCTTTGTGAAAAGAACGTTCGTTTTTGTGTATCCTGGCCTGGCCTGCACTGCGAGCTGTGACGGGGCTCTTGCAGGTGCAGGACATTGTACGCAGTCCAGAGGAGGCGGGGCTTGTACGCAGCACGTGACCTATCACGTGATCTAACTGAGCTTCAAAGCCCACTGACATCCGCCCGAGCGGCGCGCATCTGTTCAAAGGAAAAGTGAATTTCTTTGTGAAAAGAACGTTCGTTTTTGTGTATCCTTGCCTGGCCTGCAATGCGAGCTGTGACGGGGCTCTTGCAGGTGCAGGACATTGTACGCAGCCCAGAGGAGGCGGGGCTTGTACGCAGCACGTGACCTATCACGTGATCTAACTGAGCTTCAAAGCCCACTGACATCCACCCTTGCGGCGTTAAGCCCGACGGTGAAAAGCCCATTGGCTGTTGTGCGGCTGTTCGGCGCTGGGGCGCCATATTCAGCTGTGCTATTTGGAGTCCGTATCCCACGCCTGATCAGCTCGGCTAGGA
The DNA here is from genome assembly GCF_040938575.1 of Ambystoma mexicanum. NCBI lineage: Eukaryota > Metazoa > Chordata > Amphibia > Caudata > Ambystomatidae > Ambystoma > Ambystoma mexicanum. The sequence goes on along the minus strand of NC_090924.1, from coordinate 169,577,101 downwards.
TATTTGCCACCCACAGGTGCTATAAGACGTGCTTTATTACACTTGTATAGCATATGGGAGACTGTGGGAGAATATAATCTCCTTTGATCCCAAAGGCGATCTTGATAATCCAACAATATAGGTATTCTGCACTACCACTCCGTGCAATTGACTATCGAGTAATTGTCCTGTGTGAAACACTCTCTCTCCCCCGGTTATACATTTTTAATCGCTTTATTAGGACTTTAAATTAAGTCTATATGCCTCCTAAAACACGTGGGGCGAAAGCGTCTTATAACCTGAGAAAAGGTAGGACAAACCATCCCCATATGCCTACTAGCAATGATATTGGAGGAGAGAGTTTGAAATTTCCAGCTAATGGGGAAGCCACCATCCCAGAGCTATTTAAAAAAATCCTTCCTGCATGTATTGACGATCAAACTGAGGAGAGGGTACCGGCAGCATATAATAGAAGTCGACCATTGGATACTACGATCTTTGACGACATCGATAATAATTCATTATTAGACTTATGTCTGTCCATACAGAAATCCATGGCTCCTCCACCCAATTCTGAAGAACAGGGGACTACTGTGATGGGGACAGCTAGGAAAGCTACATGTATCACAGTGGAGGCACAAGTTTTGCAACCCGCGAGCTCCTCACCTAGAACTATATGTTCTGGTCGTTTATCAGAATCACCTAACCTTTTGATTAATTCAGACGAGCAGCGGCAAACCAAGGCTGACCAATCCTACGAGCTATCTCAGCTTAACTCGGTAGCTATTACCGAGATACAGGCCTCCTTAGTCTCCCTTCAATTTGCACTAAAAATTCTCCTTAAATTATGTGGGAGAATACATGTGGACACAGTCCTACAGCTGAATATTCCCACTCCAGATGCAGAATACGAAAGAATGCCTGCAGAGGCAAAGGAGCACAAGATGCCGGCAGAGCCACCTAATACTGAGGAGGCTAAACAACCCACAAGCGAAGAAACTATCCATCTGACTAAGAAACAGCACAGAATGGCAAAAAGAGCAGCCCTAAGAAATGTCCCTGTAGAGACGGCCTCCCCACTTCCTGATACAGCAATTCCCCTGCAGAAATCTAAAAAGGCTAAAAAAAGGGCACTCAAAAGAAAGAACAATCGAAATAAAGGTCGGGGTAAACTCACTAGCTGGATATTAGAGGAGAAAGCTAAAGAAATATCAGCTGTGAGTAATGCGAGCCAAGATTCCATTCTTATAGACAATCATTCTGCAGTTAATCAATTTTCTACTCCTCAACGGATCAATTCTAACAGCTCATTTGAAAGTATGGAGTCTGAAAGGGATACTCAAGTACCGGAGAAGGAAGAGAACAGAGAGGAAAATAAGATCTGCATTGTGAAGAACCTAAATCAGCAATGCCGTAACAAATGGCTACCTCGTGCAGCTATGCTAGAGAAACTCCACTTAATACCCCAATTAAGAGTTATTAGATCTGAGGATTTCTCTTTTGTGGAGCCTTTATGCACCACTAATCCTAACGTGACAGCATTGCATTGCACGGTCCTGGCCTCGGCTCAGCTGATCCGTAAACATAGAGTCAACCTAGCGCAGGTAGGATTAGGAGTAGACGTGAACCCTGATGATGCAGACCCTCTGATCAAAGATGATCCTAAGTCAATTAAAATTGATAATAAATCCAAGTTGCCTTCCCTCAGTGGAAACTAAGTGCAAATGTGTGACATTCAGAACACTCTCAAGTGGCTTGCGGAAGCTTTGCCATTGGCAATAAATAGACCCTGAACTTGCTCCTTACTATCCTGGAATACCAGGGGTTTCAAGCACTTCACTGCAACTAATGGGTTATTATCTTATATCATGAATTATTCTTTTTTTATGTTGCAGGAAACTTGGTTAATTGCACCAATCATAATAGATGGCTATAAATTGTACCAGACCCATGCCAAAAAAGGTCCGGTGGGGAGACCTTATGGGGGACTGATGATAGGGGTAAGAAAATCTATAACATCTAGAGAAATAGCTACCGATTCGGAGGATAACATCAATGCGGTGGAGGTGGTTATTCCTTTTAAGAACAACTGGACTAAACTTTTGCTGGTTAACATTTATAACCCCTATGATGCATCAAAGAGCGATCAAATACAAGATAAACTGCATGATCCTTTTATCGAGTGGACTAATGAATGTCAAAATAGTTTTATTGTCCTTGCGGGGGATTTTAATTGCTCTATTAAAGGGGAAGGAGGAACGACTAATAATAAGCGTTTACACCCGCACCCCCTCATGTTTCAAGATCTCAGCGATGCCGAAGGGGAGAAGTGGATGTGTTTTATGAAAAGCTGGGAATTGGAATGCCTGAACGGTCGAACGATGAGTGACCGTCCGGGACATTTCACCTGGAGAGCAGGTGTTGCTTGTCGTACCCTAGATTACTGTTTCATTAGCCCTGAGATGGCATCCTTAGTTAATGACATGGTAATTACAGATAATGATTGGAGTGATCACAGAGGCTTAAGTTTGAGTTTAGATTAGATTGATTTTCCCCCAAGAACAGCGGTAGGAAACCTGCTGGTTAACCATGCCTGTTCGCGATTAATTTGGTCTAAGAAAAATATATTGAAAGCTTGTCACGATTGTGGTGAGTGGAATAATGATTATTATACTAACTTTGCCAAGTGTACAGCTGAAGACTTAGAAGGATGGATTTACAATTTCACAGCCAAATATGTAACAAGAAAATCATCATTTGTTATTAAAGAACGGGGTGCAAATGAGGTCTATGATAAGACAATTCGGGATGCTAAACGGACCCTGAGAAGGGATATACGTAGAATTAGAACTAATACATACCCTATCATGGATAAACATACCAAGGTTAGAGAGGTAAAAAACATATATAGGACATGGTTAAAATATTGGAAAAGATCGCAGAAATTGGCTGATTGGCAAAAAACTGTGAGAACTATCTGTTCAAGAAACGCCTGGAATATCTGGGCACTTCTGGGAGAAGCTAGGGGGAATAGGGTAACCTCCCAGATTAACCCAATCGATGCCGAGGAATGGGTTAATTTCCTGGAGACACGCAATGGCACGACGGTAGCGTATCCTGCAATATGTGCTACTGCTTACCATGCCCCTGAGTTGTTCCCTGTACATTTGGAAGATCTGATAGACAAGATTACCAAACTTAAAGCCTCTCGAACCCCGGGCCCAAACGGTCTTTCCAATCTTCTTATGAAGAGTAATCCAGTCTTCTGGGCTAATTTTCTGAAAATTCTGTTTGAAAAAGTCTTAAAGGACGGGATAATTCCAGAGACATGGCAAAGAGCAATCTTAGTGCCGGTATTTAAAAAAGGTAACAGGTCGGATCCTGGTAATTATCGTTTGCTCTCCATGTTAGATTGTTCTGGCAAATTATTTGCCTCCTTATTATTGCAGAAATTACAGTTCTGGGCAGAGAAGGAAGGGATTCTGGACCGCTACCAAAGTGGATTCAGAGTCGGTTATTCTACTGTCCAGAATCTTTATATTATGAATAGCCTCAGAGACAAAGCCTTATCCCCTAATAACCCGCCTCTGTATGCCTTATATATTGATTTTAAGGCTGCGTTTGACACGGTGAATAGAGTGAAGTTATGGAGGAAGCTTAGGAGTCTGGCGTGCCCTGAAGGATTGCTCTATTATCTACAACTATTACATCATAACACTTCTGTACAGTTGAGGCTGGACGGAAGTGGATCTACTACTAGGGCGGTAGAGCAAACTAGAGGAGTGAAACAGGGATGTGTCACTGCACCCATATTATATAATCTGTTCGTCTCAGATATCCCCGAGTATCTGGGAATTGTGAGTAATTGCCCCCCTAAAGTTTGTGCTCAGCACTGCTTAGTCCTGGCCTATGCGGATGATGTGGTCATTTTCGACCACACATTCAGTGGCATTTTACGCTCGGCTAAGCGCCTCTGGGAATATGCGGAGGAGAACGAACTCACAATCAACCAAACGAAAACTGAATTGATCCTGTATAGTCACGGCAAAGTGAACCGCCCCAGAATGATAGTAAGAGGACAGGAAATTCAATATACCAACTGTTATAAATACTTGGGAGTAGAATTTGATTGTAAGAGAAATTTCCATTCCTGCATTCAAGCCCGTAAAATAAAAGCAGCACAATAAACTTCCATGATATGTCAGTTCACGCGGAATAAAAGTGGATACTCTGTGTGGGCAGCTCGCCAACTCTATATCCAGTGCCTAATTCCTATGGTAACCTACGGGCTGGATGCTCTAGTCCACCTAGACCTGGAGTGGCTTCAGGTACTGGAGGGTCACTTCTGACGTAAGCTGCTGGGTCTGCCACAGGGAATACCAATGGCATTTTTAAGATTAGAGCTGGGCTTAACTTCCCTAAAAGCTCTGGTATTAAAGAAAAGAGCAGAAATTTACATTAAGGTGCAGGTCACCCCGATTAATCCTCTCCTGAGGACGGTAAAAGAAGACATTATTGGGAATAAGCAGGTCTATTTTGTGAAAGAAATGACTGACTTATTTGAGATGATCGAATGGACCCCTAATTGGGGAGATAATTATGAACATCTGAAAGTACAAATGACGGAACGTCTTAAAATCTGGGATTGGCAGAATAATTTTAGACATCTTGCAAGTCTTCACAGCTACGGGTTTACATCTCATGTATTATACACTTTTGGAAGGGCTCAACGTTATTTAAACCTTTGCCCTTCGAATAATCTGAGACGTTTTCTATTACTTCTACGTATCAACCACCTTCCTACTTTAACGGGGCTGGGCCCACAACGGGCCATCCCCAAAATTGAGCGTTTTTGTAGAATTTGTAAGAACAAAGCCTCACTTGAAACTGCAAGACATGTCCTCACATTATGTCCTAGATTAAGCTTAATTTATATAAAACACTACAGTAGATATGTACATAATCTTGACCATATCAAATCCAAAGACTTCTGGAATATATGTATCAATACTTTGAATCCTAGTCTACATCTGGCTCTATATAGAGTATAGTATATGGTTAAGGGAAAACTTGAAATTTAAAACTTGAAACCTGAAACAGGTGGACAGGCCAACCTCCCGGTAAATAATAGTAGGAAAAGAGTTGTCACACGAAGTTATCTGAAAACATAAAGGTGCCTGTGACCCATGCAATTTGTAACTATGAAATGCAAGTGAATATAAAAAGTTCCACATTCTATAATTGGCTGTTCTATTTTAAAGCTGTTGTTTTACATTATCGTAATAAGAATTTAATTTTTTTTTGATTTATGTGTAAAGTTTTTGTTTAAAAGACTATCACATTAAGAAATAAATAAATATTTGTGCATGTGAGAATATGTACAGTACATGCATTGCTGCTAGAACACGAGCTACGTAAACTAAAAATCTCTCTCTCTCACTGTCTTTTCACTCCACGTCTCCCACCTCCCTGTTTTCCCCAAATTATACAGGTGCAACAATGATGGAGATGGCATTATGTTTGGTTTATTTCAAACATTTCATAAATTCATTTCCAATTCTAACTTTTAAAACATCATCATCCAACTAAACATAAAACATCATCTCAGTACACAATGACATTTTCTTTAGATAAACATAGACCCTCATCTTCTAAAATGATAACATCAGCTTATTCGAACTACATAACAAGAAACATCCGAGTCTCTCTTAATTTGTCACTCATCCATTTATAACCGGCGCTTCCTTTCTTAAGTCAAGTGACTTGATTTCTTCACACTCCTTTAAGACCTAACACCTCAATCATTCATTTTGTTGCCGCTAGAATCATGTCATGGTTTACACCCATCAATAGTAAATTCCACCATTCATCTATGGATAATGACATGTGGTCAGCGACTACCGCACCAAGGTATTCTGCCTTACTGAAAGCAAGCTCATGCATTCGGTTACCAGATGTTTTGAAGTTTCGACTAACCCTTTCATTTTGCAGAAAAGCGCACAAGGTCAACAGATCATATGAACCAACTACTGGCTTGTGCTCCTCATGTACCACAGCATCTATTTGCTCAGGATCTCCCTCTGAACTCTGCCCTGCCTCCACCCTTAACCTCCTCACACCCCCAATATGAAACATCAACATCACTCCACCCTGCCCCCTCAGACTGCTGATGGGCATCTCGCAATACCCAAGATGCTCCTGCCATGCCCCACAAACCACACAGTCCCCACAATTCACTCAGCGACCAATATCGCTCCTCCCAATTCACTGATTGGTTCAACCACCTCTAATCTTAGCCCTCCCCTAACACACTCCAATGTGCACTCATTAACGCACGCTCGCTACCAGCCCATGCCACAGAGATCTGTAACTTACTCACCAACCTCAACCTAGACCTCCTTGCCATTACAGAAACATGGCTTCACGAGGCAGCGGGACCCACTATTACCCTAGACCTTTCGCCCGGTTACACCATACACCGGCAGGAGTGACTGTATATGAAAGGAGGTGGTGTGGCTCTCATAGCCAAAGAATCTCTGCTCCTTCGACAAGTAAATTCCACACTGGAAGGCAATGCTGAATCCATCGCCATCAATCTGTTCCTTTCCCCCAATTGCACCATTGCTATGCACATCATCTACCGACCCACAGACCCATCCTCAGACTTTCAGGAAAACTTTCAACATTTACTGGGAGAGAATCTAAAAACCACCACCAAAACCATCGTACTTGGTGACTTAAACCTAGGCCTTAACGACCCCAAAGACAAGCAAGCCAAAACACTTGCCAAAGCACTACATAACATGGGCTTCGTGCAATGAGTCACCAACCGGACACACACCAAAGGACGCACCCTCGACTGGGAGTATGACCATAACTGTTCAGCAGCTATCAGCACCAATACCCCATGCCCTTGGACTGACCACCACCTCATTCAATTCTCCATCCCAACATCCACCAATGCCACCAAGTCTATCACTTACTCACCACCAACACAAGCCAGGAGCGCCCGCAGGAAATTAACCAAAGACAACCTCCTACCTTATCTTGAGGTTCCAGCCCTCAAACCTTCTTTTTCCAATGACCCTGATGTTGTAGCCGAAGTATACAACTGCAAGCTCAAAAATGCAGTCGACATCATAGCCCCTCTAGAAAGAAAGAAAGCCAAAATGACAAGGCATGCAAACTCCTGGTACACATCTGAACTTCAGGTACTACGCAAGCTCAATCCTAAAGACTCCACTAAAGATGAATTCCAAAAACGACCTACCAATACAAAAAAGCCATTTTCCTAGCCAAATCAAACTCCTTCAACATGAGAATCTCTAATGCCAAATCAGAATCCAAAGAGATGTTTGCCATATTCAGGGAACTAGCTACCCCAGCTCCCGGCACCCAAGACATAGTTAAAGATAAATCGTGGTGCACAGGCATTCAATCAGCTATGCTTAATAAAATAGACCTACTTCAGTGCTAAATTCTCACCAGAATTCCCTAACCAGTACTGACCAGCCCATCTCACCCTCCAACATCACCCCCAGCCCCATAACAAGACACTCTTCTCCTTCAGCGACGTCTCAGAAACTGAAGTCTTGGCCCTCCTCAAAAACATAAAACCATCCAACTGCCCTGCCAATATTATCAAAGACTGCCCTGACACACTAGTACCTTTTCGTGACAGCCTTAATAAATGCATCAATTGCATCTGCCACTGTTCCATCATGCATGAAAGAGGCCTGGGTATGCCCTCTCCTGAACAAACCTTCCCTAGACTCCTCCTCACCCAAGAACTACCGGCCCATTACCACAGTCCCATTTCTGCAAAACATTCTCGACAAAGCTGCATACTACCAAATCCAGCACTTCCATGAAACCAACAGCATCATGGGAAAGAGACAATCAGGTTTCCGCCTTGGCCACAGAACTGAATCTGCATTACTGGACCTTAAAAACCAACCAGCTGAAATCATGGACGAAGGCAAACCAGCACTTATCCTCCTTCTTGATTTATGTGCAGCGTTTGACCTTGTGGACCATAGGAACCTCTGCAAACATCTAATTACACCTGCACAATTCACTCCCGAAGCTACTACCTGGATCACCTCCTTCCTCGAAGGAAGAGCCATGAAGGTGTTCTCCGAGCATGCTTGCTTGGCACCCATCACCATTCACTGCATAGTCCCACAGGGCACCTATACCTCACCCACCTTGTACAACATATTTACTAAACCTCTCTTCGACAAGCTGGACGCTCTCGGCATAGCATACACGAACTATGCCGTCAACACTGAGGTCCTCCTCCCATTCTCTGGCTCATACGAAATTGATGCCAAAACACTGCACAATACTTATACCACCATCCAAGCCTAGATGGCAGCCAACGGGCTCTGCCTTAATGGGGATAAAACCGAAATCCTCCTAGTCAGCCCCAAGGAAACCCTAAAAAAGCTTATAAACAATACAGCTCCTTCACCATTGACAACACACAAACCACTGTCTCACCCTCAGTTAAGACCCTGGGAGTGTACCTCGACTCCACACTCTCCATGACATGCCAAGTTAGCGCCATCTCCTCATCAGCATCATTCACAACGAAATTGATCAATGCAGTCAAACCTTACCTTTCCATGCAGAACTGTCTCTCAATAGCTAGAGCCACCATAGGTGCAAAACTTGACTATTGCAATGCACTCTTTGCTGGTACCTCTGCCGAAAACCTCAACAGACTGCAAATTATTCTAAATAATGCACTCAGAACAGCCCTGAACATTTCCAAGAGGGAGCATATCTCCCATTCTAGGTGCACTGTGCACTGGCTCCCTGTTAAAGAACGCATCATCTTTAAGGCCCTAGCCATAACCCACAAATGTCTCTCCCTCACTGTCCCCTCTTATTTCTCAGAAAAAGTAGTCAGAGCTAGTTCCGCCGGACCCATACGCGCACACTATGCTAACCAACTGAACATCCCCTCCATCAAACGGGCTGAAGCGGGCAGTACCAGCTTCGATTTCATAGCTCTTAAACAATGGAATGTATTCCCAAATGCCCTAAGGAATGAGACTTCGCACCTGTCCTTCCGCAAAGCCTTCAAAACAAGGCTTTTCAACTAGCTCACCCTACACATCCGTGCTCGCCCCAACGATACCTGCATTTCATAAGGTATTAGTTGTGACCAGTTCCACTGTAACCCTTGAACTGGAGAGCTCCCCTCCGCTGTAAACCTTTCACGCTTAACCGTTACCTGTCTGGCATTAGGTTCACTGTAACCACAAACCACAGACAGGCTGTACTCTCTCTGTCTCCTGTAACTAAGTAAGCATTGCATGTAACAACACCACAATGCCCGAGGGTGCTTTGTGCACTTTATAAATGTAGACAATAAATAAAATAAAATAAATAATGTTTAATCTTAGTCTCATAAAAATATCTCAGTGTTTGAGTTAGACATTTTTCCAGATAACTCGGAAGTTGATTCAAGGTCCTCCTTCGTGAGGCAAGTCTAAGCGTGCTTTATACGAGCGTCTCTTAGCCTGGGTGTCAATCCAATCCTGGCTTTTCACATAGTTTTTGATCTTATCAGGATTGGCTATTCGTATGTCTTTATATTGGTTAAGCCATGTCAGACTTTCATAACATTCATTTTTCCAGTCATCGAGCACCCGTTCTTTCTTACTATGATCCCTATTTTTTAGTATCTCGGAAGGCTCATTGTCAATGCATTTCCGATAGAGATCTAACTTTCGCCATTCAATCTTGGTCTTTAAAGATTGTAGGCCAAATTTGTATCTTATTTGTGTAACTGGTAGCGGTCTTGGCAATCAGAGAACTTTTTTCTGGAACTGGCCTTCAATCAAGTCCCAATACTCTGGTGGAATAGTCAAGGTGGTTTCGGCACCATAAATCAAGATTGGGGCTACTTTCTGTTTATAGAAAACCACCACCGGATTCAAAGTAAATTTCCAAAATTTCCTGAGTATTATAGCAGCCTGGTTGGATAGACGGTGACATTTGGATCTAATACTTTCAGTCCAGATTTTTTTCTTTAAAGCTACAGCTACAGGGTATACCCAGGAATATGATTGAGTCTGCTTGCCCCAAAAAGTCCTTATCGATGGACCAGGAAAACTCTGCTTTCTTTCTACCTCGTCTGCTGGTCAAAATCATTATTTTTGATTTGTTGATGTTAATTCTCAAATCATACCGATTTAGCTGTTGTAATCGTCTCTGCAGACCGATGGGGGTTAGGTCCATCATGACCAAGTCGGCTGCATATAACATCCATGGGATGGTCTGGTCATAGCTTTTAGAGGGAAAGGCTCTTACTATCATTTGTGTTGACACCAAGTCAGACATATATAAGACACACAGAGTGGCAGCCAGAGGACAGCCTTGTTTCACACCTCTGCCTGTCTTTATTGCTTGTGTGAATAAGCCCTCTCGAGTCATTTTGACTTGTATTGTGGTTAAGGTATAGAGTGCCATTTTTTAAAAATTTGTTTTTGGTTCAATAGAAAAATAGAACTTTTACAAAATTGTATAATTTCAATACAATATTCTACATTTAAAATCACAAAATTTCATAAAAACAGTCTTTATAAAACAGAACAAGTTATATAAATATAAGCAAAGTTATATCAATATAAACATAAGCAAGGGGGAACCATGAAATCATGTATAGAAAAACATAAAATCACTTAGATTCATAGGATATCAATTCTTTTTCTATGAATTTGCATAGGGACGCAGTCGCATATATTAAAGGTTTGTGGTTCCCTTGCATCATTCTTACCCATAGAACATTCAAACAGTCCTCATACTCCAAAGTTACACATTTCATCAAAAGAGTAGTTTGCTTGTCTTTGAAGTACTTAAACCACAAGAAAGATCTTCTAAAATGATTGCAGGGAAATAAATCAATATAAGGGTATCTGGGAATACGTTTTTTAGTGTGAGCACAGTATTCCCTATACATTTTATATTTCCCAGTCTGCTGAAGTATTATGATCCAGTCTTGCTCGAAGAGTTTTTTCTTTGCGTACCCTGGTCGAAAATGTACATCATCTACTGTAAGTTCCAATTCAATCAATAGCATCTTCAAATTTGATTGATACTCAATAATAGAACGCATATTACTCATTTTCAGATTTTTTTTCATGTCAGTATAAAGGCTATTTGACGGAGGGAAGCATATCTTAGCGTAGTTAGTTAACTGTCTCCATTTCCTGCGCATGGATAATGCAACTAACCCTAATTCATGTCTAATTATAGGGTTAGGTAAGAACATAGGAAAACACATGGCAGACTTTAACATAGTACCCTGTAAGCAATCCAAACATGTACTCCTAACGCATAAACAGATGTCCAGAGCATATAATACAATACTTTCAACTTTGAGCATGTAGAAATCAATAAGACACCAGTGAAAATTTGCAATATTTTGCATAGATCAATTTCAGTTGGGAAAGTAGTGGCCTACTCTTACGGTGAATAGTTCCAGCCAAGCAATAATTGAGCTTTTCTCTGATATATAATAACCAAGATAAATCGTACTTGTGATCACAGGTAGCGAGGTCTTCATAAGATGCCACTGGAAGCCTTTATATCTGTTACCATGACCAAATCTCATAATAGCTGTTTTCGCAGGATTCGGAGATAAGTTGTGTGCACTTGCAAATGCTTCAAACAGTTGCAATTTTACTTGTAGACCAAGTGGAGTGGAATCAAATATGATGATGGTGTCAGCAAATTCAAGCCATTGAAGACGTATAGTGCCCAGTTTCACTGAAAAGAAATTTTTAGTACTCCAAATCTGATCTAAATAAGCTACATACAGGTTGAAAAAAGTGGCTGCTAAATTGCAACCCTGTTTTAGACCCACATAGGTCTTTATTGGCTCCGTAGTGCGCCCCTCAGCTGATATCTTTATCTTATAGGAAGTATTGGTATGCAATTTTATAAGTCAATATAATAGGACTAACGGAATTTCCATTTTCATCATTTTAGTCCATAGGGAGTTCTGTATTACAGTATCAAATGCTGACGACATATCAATAAGAGCAATATAAACAGGGTATTCTTTTTTAGTTTTCGCACCAGTGATAACATGTGCCATTATCAAAGCATTGAGTGAGGTGCTCATCGCTTTGCGAAATCCTGTCTGATGTTTTGAGTATAGGTCATGGTCCCCAATATATTTTTCCAGTTTGTACAACAAAAGCTTCGCAGATATCTTTGCTTCCGTGTCGATCAACGGTAATTCACAGGCAGAGAAGGGTCACCTTTCATATAAATTGGAATAATGTTCGAGGATAACCAAGAGCAGGGAATGATCCCAGATTTAATTATTGATTGAAATTTGGTTTTTAAAATTGAGGCCCAAAGATCCGGGTCCGTCTTATATTCACACGGGGAAGCCCATCTGGTCCTGGTGATTTAGAATATGACAATTTGGAGATTGCCCATTTGATATCATCTAATGACCAGTGAAGTCGGCGCATCTCGCTGTAACATAAGGACACTTCTGGTAGGTACATAAATCTTATTGCAAGCTAATATTTGGAAGCTATATAATCACACCATATTTGTTCTGAGATACAATTTGGCATAATCGGTAAGACCTGGTCTTCAGAGCTTTTAATAGTATACCAAATAGTTCTAACGTTATGAGTACAAATTGCTTTAATTAATGAGCAATTGATTTTATTATAATTCCATATTCGAGCATTTCTCCATTTTTGTTTATATATGAGATGAATTTGCTTACACTGTGATTGATAGGTCGCATGATCTTGCTTGTTATATCTTAATCACCTTAGCTCTTTATTTTTTTCACGTTTGAGAATTTTACAGTTTGGGTCATAGGGATGTAGATGTTTTTTATCGGGATACTTAAAGCTAAGATCTACCAAACCCTTTCTAATTATGACTGAGCACTCGGCTGCTATGTCCATGGCTGATTTTGTTTTATCACCTTTGATTTTGTCTATGTTTTTTGAGACATAGTTTCCAAAATGTTTGCAAAGACCTGCACTCCATCTAAGGGATATCTGATGGCGATCAACCTCAGGGAAAACTACAGAAGGATCAAAATGAAGTAAGGAACTTTCATATTGTAATACGATAGATAGATGAGCGTGATCACCAAGGATTATCGGGCTAATTAGCAAAGGGGAGGTTACTGCAAGGAGGTTATGTGACAGAAATATATAATCTATCATTGAAGAGTAAGCGCCACGCTTCCAAGTGAATTTTGGGCATGTATCACTAGCTTCTACCATGTCCAAATCCCAATCTTGAAAGTACGATTTACAGACAGCCCCTCTAATATGAGAGGTTACATTAGTGTTAAGTTCTTCAGTCACCTGGCTTTTACAGCAATCGGCACTAAAATCCCCGCCAATATTATTTCAAGTGGACAATGATTATTCATAGAACTTTCAAAACACTTACCAATTTCATCTAACATTGCTTCTATTTTAGTATTAGCTGGATTCCAGTATAGAGTAATTATAAGAATATTACAATAATTTTCCTTGTTCCTAATCAACAATATCCCTAAAAGATTGGTAGATTCCTACACCAATTTGGTTTGCACTTTCAATGTGTTATTAACCGCAATAGCAAGTCCACCCGACGGTCGTCTTCGGGTTAGTTTTGAGACAGGCAAGAAATAGGTAGTATAACCGGGCAACAAAAGGGCGTTGAGTTTCATGGTTCCTGAAGAAGAATTGTAGGAAGATTGCACATGGGCAGCGTGTTAAACCATTGCATTATCTTATGGAAACCACACGAGTTCCAGGAAAGAATCCCAATTTCATTAATTCGCAATGGCTATGACGTAGCTGCTGGTGTTTTAAAGTTCAAAATTGCATTTATCATTGGTTCGAGCCACGGAGGTCCTTTATTTTTAGAGACTAAATTCAGTAATTCCTGAACCGCAGAGTCTCTATCTTTCATACCAGGTCTGGATTTCAAGCCAGCATTATCAGCAGCTGGTAGGCACGAATATGGGAGAAATTCGTTTGCAGCGAGCTCCTCGACAAAGGTCGTTAAAGTAAGCCCTTGGTCTTTAATTTCATCACGATTAAACCATAGGCATTTCATAATCGACACTGATGATAGGTAGCATATTGCCCTATAATTGTTTGTTCTTGCGAGTGATACTCTCAAGATATCATCAGATTTTAGAATCCTTAATTGAGTAATCTGTGAAAGCAAGGCAAGTAGAAAGGGACGATTTATTCGAGAGCTACCTAATATGGTCGCAGTTCCCTCAAGTCCAATTATATAGATTTTATTGGTTGATGGGTGCAAATGAGTTTGTGCCATAGAAAAGGCAGTTTCGATGTTCGAAAAGGAGTTTAAGGGCATCTGGTTCAATACAGTTTCAGTCGATATTTTACCTTCCTGGATTGCTTTCCTAAGTGTTTACAAAGTATCAGCACGATTGGAATAAAAAGGATCGGTGGTTGGCAGTACAGGCAATGCCTTGCTCATACCCTAACCATGTACCAATGTGTGTTGATTTTCGGATCCATCAAATAAAGGATAGATCGTATTCTCCCGGTGTCACATTGGCATACCGGTTAATGAGGGGTCACAATCATTTATTAGAGTAATGGCTTTGCTCCCCCCGTTAACTTTAATTGATCCTTTGCTCTCAGGAGAGATGGATGACTTAGCCAGGGCAGAGAAGACATTGGTCATACATGCCTCACTATAAGATTTCTTCTCACAGTCAGGTGGGTTCACTCCTGGAATTGGGCGGTGCCAATTTGAGCCGGGCTTTACGCAAACAGTGGTGGTACAGCTCCTACCACATACCAGAAAATAACTGTTTAGGTTTGATTTCAAAGTTTTCAAGGACAATCCCTCATCATTAGATTTCAAATCAATACCATTTGGGGGCTCACTGGTATTCAGAATTGGGAGCTTCTTAGATTTAGAGCATGAATTCTTAACTGGTATCGACTTTGGGGTGAGGGCCAATATATTGGATGCTGAACTTTTGGGATTTTTCGATGAAGAAGGTAAAGAAACATTCATTTTTAAAGATGACGTTAGGGCATCCTGACTCTCTTTAGTTAGTTGACAAAGGTCAATATGATCATCCTCATTATTTTGTATTACTAATCCAGAATTGGAAGGAAACAGGAGATCACTCACTACTTCCAATGTATTGGTGGAGATTATCTGGCCTTTTTTGTCATTTAAAAGTGCATCCTTACGTCATTTAGCATGGCGTTTGGCGGCACGCAGATGCATCTTTTTAGTACAACGAGAAAAGAAGCCAGGATTATCGTCAGCAGGAGCATCAGTTTGCTCATCTTGGTTCATGATATCCATGGCTTTTATGAGTGCTGAGGGACTGTCCGGGACTTTAGCTTGTTGTACCGGCTTCAAAAGAAATTGAGTGATTAATGTATTTGTCTCTTTAATCGCAGCTTTTAGCTCCTTCAGCTCCATGCTACAATTGCAGACTGCCGAGTTAGGAAGTAAGGTAGGAGGTATAGAATCTGATTCAGACGATGTAGGCTTGGTCGCCACAGATAGTTGTGAAGAATCTAAATTATATTGCATACTTTTGTTATTCCAAGAAAGTACAGATTTAGTAGGCTGCATATTTCGCAGATCATCATTCTTTATTCTTAGAATATCCGCAGCTATTAGAAATCCCTCCAACGTATCCATTTTTGAACACATATGATAGATAGTATATTTAATTTCTCCCAATTCAAGGTGAGATAAGTCATGTCCTTTATCCAATAGATTAAGGATTTTTAGTGTAACGTGGAAAGTTTGGGGGACCTATCATCACTAACCTCGTGGGAATCAAGATTCAAAAGATTCAGGTTGTAGGAATTTCGAACATACATTTGTGAAATCTGGAGAATATGTCAGTTCGGTAGGCATAGATTGGTTATTTGTATCGGCCTCTATATCTTTATTGGCCCCATCATACTCCATATAATCGGTTGGCGAATTAGATATAAGGGTTTTCACTTTCTCCAATCCGGAGACGAGAGGCGTTAGCATTCCTATGGAACGCCGTACCTGATCATCTATTACTGCCATTTTTTCGCAGCACAGTATCAAACTGATTGTTAGAGACAGGAGAAGCAATGCAATTTAAAAGATCTTTCCTAAGCCACTGTTTCTCTGCGCTATTCCCATCTTTGTTATTAGAAAGTTCGGGTTGTGAGGAGGTAGCGGTGAGTACAGAGTCAGCACAATGGATTTGGGCAGCATGAGATGTAAACACAGCACGAAGTGAATCGATACTTGTACAAGTAAAGACAGCCGGAGTGACTTCATTACAGCGACCGCTGCGAAGCCCGCTCGCCATACTTGTTCTAAATCAAGATAGTCTCTGCGAACGGTTCAATGTTAACCAATTTTTTAAAAAGTAAATACCGTCACAAAGATTGTTTATAGAACAATGTTATTAAAGTAGAGCACAAAGCATATAGGTTTAGTAGCGAGATACAGCAAGCAGCTGCTTACCGTCTAGATTTACACAATGCTCCAACAATAGCGACGGTGTAGAGCATTGCCAACTTAGAGTCGTCTAGTCAAGCTTCAAGCATAGGGTGATTATAAAGATTGGAGACAATGTGATATTAACCTGGAGGCTGGAGCTGGGAGCTGGCGAGCCAGTGAACAGCAAACAGTGGCACTTGAGCAAGCACTTGAGCAAGCACTTGATGTGCGCGCGCAGATGCACGCTGCCAGGGGGATATAAGGCCTTCTGGGTAAAAGGGGGCAGGGCTACCTAAAAAAATATAAATATGCACACTATTAGTGTTAGATTTACAAATCTAAGTAAATTAGATTAATCAGGTGCATATCAGGCAGTCCATAATAAGGGTATCAGGTAATATTATCCCCATATATATGGTCACCGTTAAATAATATTGCTGGGAAAAGGTTGCAGCGATATTATATGGGTGACCATATATATGGGTACAGGGGCAAAAAAAAAATGTGGGGGTTGCGGGGGTGTCCCCCGCATGTTCCATGCAATAATGTCGCCACAAAAAACGGCCATTTTTCGGCAATATTTTTGCATGGCGAGATTTTTGTGGTGACATTATTACATGGAACCATAATAAGTGTACCCAAGATAATGTCCAATCTGTGAAGCAGAAGCAGTTGAATTGACGTTAAGCAATCCGGAGCGGCGTGGATGGCCAGCAAACAGCAGCACTTCAGCAAGCACTTGATGCGCGCGCATGGCCTGGGGGTTATAAGGCCTTCTGGGTAAAAGGGGGTGGGGCTACCTAAAAGAATATAAATATGCACACTATTAGTGTTAGATTTACAAATCTAAGTAAAATAGATTATTCAGGTGCATATCAGGCAGTCCATAATAAGTGTACCCAAGATAATGTCCAATCTGTGAAGCAGAAGCAGTTGAATTGAGGTGCAATCCGGAGCAGCGTGGATGGCCAGCAAACAGCAGCACTTGAGCAAGCCCATGATGCGCGCGTGCAGATGCGCGCAGCCTGGGGGTTATAAGGCCTTCTGGGTAAAAGGGGGCAGGGCTACCCAAGATAATGTCCAATCTGTGAAGCAGAAGTAGTTGAATTGGCGTTAAGCAATCCGGAGCAGCGTGGATGGCCAGCAAACAGCAGCACTTGAGCAAGCACTTGATGCGCACGTGCAGATGCGCGCGCCCTGGGGGTTATAAGGCCTTCTGGGTAAAAGGGGGCAGGGCTACCCAAGATAATGTCCAATCTGTGAAGCAAAAGCAGTTGAATTGACGTTAAGCAATCCGGAGCAGTGTGGATGGCCAGCAAACAGCAGCACTTAAGCAAGCACTTGATTAGAGTGCCATTATTGCTTGTGGCAGGTCTACTGGGCAGCCCCATTTTCTTAGTTTGTTCTCTATTGATCATGTTGATAATGTTGAAGGCCTCTTCTAGATCAATGAAGGCCAAATAGACATTCTGTTGCAATTTTATTGCCTTCAATTTCAGTATGTTGCGCAGAAATAGATTCATGTTGGTTCCTATCCCCATGCTAAAGCCCGCCTGTCTTTTATCCAAGATACCAGCCGCGGTTGCCCATGTTTTTAGCTGTCTGAAAAGAATCGAGGTAAAATCTTACCAATGGAGTCAAGAAGGGCGATAGGTCTGTAGGTTTTTGGGTCTTCCCTATCGCCCTTCTTGAAAATTGAGACTATCACTGCTGCCTTCCATGAGTGCGGTATCGTCTGGGTTCGAATAACTTGGCTAAACAACATATAACAGAAGACAGCCCAATCTTCTGGGTTTTGTTTTATCACAAATTATTCAGGCCATCACGGCCGGCTGCTCTGAAGGGATTTAACTTACTCATTAAACTGATTAGATCTTCTCTATCAAACCGAATTGACCATGACCTAGAGGTTTTGTTTTCTGCAACCTGCATTTCCCGAGGCAATTCAGCAGAAAGGTCTTTAAAGTGTTCTACCCAGTTTGCTTCTTTTACTGCAGGCACTGCAATCGCCAATTGGTTAGTGTTGTTGTTGTTTAACAATGACCATAATTCACAAGTGTTTTTATTGGCAAGAATGCTCATCATTGTTTCAGCATCTGCTTGAAACCCAATCTTCTGGGTTTTGTTTTATCACAAATTATTCAGGCCATCACGGCCGGCTGCTCTGAAGGGATTTAACTTACTCATTAAACTGATTAGATCTTCTCTATCAAACCGAATTGACCATGACCTAGAGGTTTTGTTTTCTGCAACCTGCATTTCCCGAGGCAATTCAGCAGAAAGGTCTTTAAAGTGTTCTACCCAGTTTGCTTCTTTTACTGCAGGCACTGCAATCGCCAATTGGTTAGTGTTGTTGTTGTTTAACAATGACCATAATTCACAAGTGTTTTTATTGGCAAGAATGCTCATCATTGTTTCAGCATCTGCTTGAAACCGTTGGGCTTTCGAAGTTATCAACCAATTCTGATATTGCTGTCTTCTTTTTTTCTTTAGTGACACTTTGTCCGCTATGGCCTCTTGGTCTATTTTTCGTAAGCCTCAATAACCCTTCACATCCTTCTCTTTTTGTATCGTGCAGGTTCTTAAATTCAGTCTTATTGACAGATCTTTGGTATACCTTAAAATCGAACAGCACTTTGCAATAATCAAGGGTATTCACATGATCTTTCAAAATAGATCAGAGGTTGTTTTTAAAAAATTTTTTTTTTTACATCTTTGGGTATGATTTTTAAATGGTTACCTCCCTGGTTTATTAACAACTTCTCAGAGTTCCGTTGATGAATAATTTGCCCAGTCACATTCAGGGTTAATTTAAGTAAATGATTGTCACTACAGAGCATTGGAATAAGTCATAGTGTTTAACCATCTCTGTAAATCACTAGAGACGAAGTAACAGTCAAAGCATGCTGTCGAGGAACCTCTACTCCGGGCCACTCTGCCAGGAACATCACTGCGTGTCTGACCATTAACCATAAACACATCACGTTCATGCAATTCTATGATCAATAGCCCCACTTTCTCAGATAGAGTAGAGTGTGGCAGAACTATACCATCCTTGTCCATACAGTTTATATTTAAATCCCTTCATAGTAGAATCAAGGGAGCTTGAAGTTCGATCTGCTTCTTCTTCTCCAGTAGAGATTGAATAGTATGAGCGTAGTATGGGTAGTTTCGGAATCCTGTGTACAGTGTAAGATTAGAAGTTGAATGTATGGGTTTACGTGGTTGATTTCAATCACCGAAAACTTGCCCCCACGTTTTATCCTGGTTTGGAGACCAGAGGAGGGTCTTCTCGCAGCTCGAGTTATTGCTGGATTTTGATATAAATCAAAACCATCACAAAAAAGGTGTGGAAGTCAGCCATGTCTCTTGTAGACATATTATCTCATATGCGGTGGGATCCTATTAGTTATCATTGAATAAATGCTTGAATCCTCTGGTGTTCCATGATCCCAAGCTGCTCAGTAAGTGTGTTTGGGATGCTTGTTGTTAATGACTGGATTTTTGGGCTAGTGTACAGCTAACCAAGACCAACCTGCTCCTTCAGCTTTGTCTTCCGTTAAGTTTGTGAATGTTTTGACTTCTTTTCAGAATTCCTTTGTACTTTTGAACGGAATTTTGAGTTTGGCTAGCTGCTTCATAGAGATTGTTTGTTTTAGGGATGGTCTTTGGTTCTCTGTGTTCTCCGGGTATACAGGAGCGACTGGTATCGCAGAGGGTGCAAATTCTGCTGTTCTTTCTTTGCTATTATAGGACGCTGAGTGGTTTGCCTGGTTAACAGATGGCCGTTCTTCCGATATCTTGAAACCCAACAGGAACAAATCCATGGCAGCCTCCAATAGAGCTCTTTTCACAAGTGGAGAGCATAGGTGAAGGATGACCCAACCAAGTCTTGGTTCATTAACAAATTCCACGATTTTAATATCGTCTGCATTGATGTATCTCAGGTTTGGGGAACAATGCAGTATGTTCAGGATGTTTCTTCTGTTCATAATTAGGCCATCCAACTCTGGAATTATCCTCTCCACAGTTATTTGTAGCGCAGCTGCGCACACTCTTTTCAATGAGGATTTTGTTTTTTGTGCAAGCTGCTGATCATTACGAGAATTTTGCTTCCCAGGAGATATTTCCTTATTTTCTTAAGTCTTTGCCAGAGCAGTTCTTCTTTGCTCTAATTCAGCAAGGATTGGCTCTGTCCAAGTGCCATTGATCTTTGAAGAATTTTCTTGCTGCTTAGGTATATTCCTTAAATTAAACTTTATATTATTTTGTATGGATGCACATCTGAGTCACACTGTTCCTTTTGTATTTCAAAGGTTAAACTTGTGTTGTTCTCGTTCCATCCCTCTTCTTCATCTATCAAGAACATTGATAAATTCAATAAGATGCTCATCTTTGGGTCATTGTGAGCTGACACTTGAGCTGAAGTCTTTCAAGTATTGTTCACTTGGAGTATGGTCCTATTTATCGGCAGGTTTGTCTTGTTGTTTCTCTTAGGGGAACTATTTGGTAGAGTCAGTTTCCTCGAGAATGCTCTTGAGCCATTGGAATTGATTTTCTTCACTGGAAGTTACTTTTTTGTTTTCTTTGATTGCAATGTCAATTTCTTTGACACTTTGGAAGGCAAAATGCCTGGTTTTGCAAATATGGAGAAAGTCCTTGGATTTGTGAAGTTAATGTCTTGGACTGGCCTTTCGATTGGTTTAGAAAGTTTGATTATTTTCGAGTTTGTTCATTCGGATTCTGGCTCTTGCACGGTTGTATTTCAATTTGTAGTTTTGGCCTCTTGCATATTGGACATGGTCATCCCAGCTACCATTTTACATCCAAGTGATCTATTTGAATCTTGGGTGATCAAAACATTTGAGTCTCTTCTCGCTGTTGGATTTTTGCAGGTTGATGTTCCATTTGTCAGACATTTGTTGCTAGTGATTTTCACAGTCTTCCTAATCGGCATCAATGGTGTGCAAACTTCCACACCCCAATCCCGGGTGTCTTTTTAAAATCTTGTCTGCTTTAGTAACCCCAAAATAGCAGACATTAGCATTGTCTTTTCTGCTTCTTCACCTCTGGATAAATCATATAATCTTGATTGCCACTGTGCTGTCAGTTCTGCTTCTTTATCAAGACGTGCTTGTACTGCAGTTGTGAAGACTTCTAAACTTTGTATTTTTATGAGTAGTGTTGTCAACAGTGACGCTTGATCGTGTTTGGATTCGTTAAGCCCTTCATAAAGTTTTGTGAAACGATTCAAGCAGATTGTCAGGGAGGCTGTGATCATATTTCGAAGTTGCATAAGGACTATCAGACTTATTTGGGGCTCTGAAAATGGAGACAGAGTCGGTTGCGTCCTATGAGCTTCAGTCTCAAGTGATTCTTCAGATGAACCCGATCATGTTGAGATCAGTGAGTTTGATGAGTCACTATAGTCTTTCACCTGGCTTGCAGTTAACTGTCTCACAAAATTCTGTGCTTTTTCACTGTCTCGTAACTTTGTTGATCTGTTGTATGTTTTACTTACCTGTCATGAGGTTGACTTCTCTTCTACTTTTTGAGGACAAGTCATTCAAGGTTGGAGGTTTGGCTGTTGTTGGTGTTGAGCATTTAAACACAATGTGTATTCCATTAAAGCCAACACTTCTTTGATTTGCTATCATTACACTCAAATTCGCCATATCTTGAGCAATTCGACTGGCGAGTGTAAATGCCCAGCACCTCCTGATTAAGCATACTTCTATCAGAGGTCCGGTCCTCAAGCATTGGGTATTCAGGTGATCCCAGACGTGTAAAAACCTCCTCTAAGAAGACTAGGTCGTCCTCAATACCCACATCGACTAAGCATACATTTCTTGGCACCTCCTTCATATGATTAGACTCATCAATTTTTGAGCTGTTGTTGTGTGGCAACATAACTTCAATGCTTTCATTTTGTGTTTCAGGTGAGGTCTTTAGCCATTCATAGCTAAATAGTATGCTGTGGCTTGGCATTATTCTTTTCGGTGACACAATCACTATAGAAGGTATTGTGTCACTCATTTTGCTAGCACGTTCTTCCGTGTTCTGGTTTATATTCTTGTTTATGTTTTCACACATAATTCTGGTTACCATCATAGGGGAGGAGTAAGTCCATCTTATGCTTGACCCAACCCCACTACTGGGTTGGTTCGGAAGCTCTAGTAATAGGTACATTATTACCCACTCTATGGACCCAGAAGAGGCTTCACTGCTTCTTGGTGATTCAAGACCTCGTACTGCACCATGTTTATTAATCAGGGGAGAAGTTGTCATGACGAAAAGTGTTGAAGGGGGCAGACGTGACTCTGCTGACAACGCATTTTGTCCGTGTGTGAAAGGGCCGACATCACTATGGGCTTCATTACAAGTCTGGCAGTAGCTGAGGCGGTAAAACTGCCTGGTTACCGCCGGACTTGTATTACCATTCCGCCTCTGTGACTCCCGGAAATACCAGGGCATTATGACCCTGCTGTCCCGGGAATTCCGGAGGTGGAATTCGGTAAATCGATAGGACTCAATGGGAATGGGGAAGTGGAAACACCGGCACCATCTTGTGATGGTGCCGGTGTTTCCACGTCTGCCTGCAGGCGGGCGGTGTTAAACCAGCCAGGTCAGACCTGGCGGGAACATCACCTCCCGCCTGCAGGAGTCGGGATCAGGCGGTCTGGAATTAACAGGGGCGGCAGGTTTATCGCCACTTTTATTTCCGGACCGCCCGACCTGTATTGAGGCCCATTGGGCCTCATTACGAGTCACCCGGTATGGAAAAAACAGTGGCAGTAAACCCGCCGCCACCATTGTTTCCATACCGAGTGATCTCGAGTCCTGCAGGCGGAGGTGTCATTCCCGTCAGGTCTGACCTGGCTGGTTTAACACCGCCCGCCTGCAGGCGAACGTGGAAACATCGGCACCATCACGAGATGGTGCCGGTGTTTCCATGGTCCCCATTCCTATTGAGTCCTATGGGACTCAATGGGAATGGGGATTTACCGAATACTGCCTCCGGAATTCCCGGGTCAATGGGGTTGTAATGCCCCGGTAATTCCGTGAATCACAGAGGCAGAACGGTAATATGAGTCCGGCGGTAACCGAGCCAGAAAAACCAGCAGGTTACCGCCGGACTCGTATTGAGGCCCAATGTCTAATTCATCTTGCACTATGTAGGATCAAACGCACTTTCCATGCACGCAACGTCCATCTACAACTCTTCGAGCCAGACCTCTGAATGCAAAACGAGTTACACCAAACCCAACTGTTTTAAGGAAGCACACCTAGCAATACAAGGGGCAAAATATATGGACAATAAATGGCAAAAGACAACCCTTGTGTGTAAGGCAGAAGGACTTGTCGGATATCCAGAAAAAAACACTAGCCCTTGTAGAACAAGCATGCGCACAAATATGGACTGACATGGATCACATCAATTGAAAAGCCAGTGAAGGTGCACCAAGAAGAAAGCTACGAGCTATGCTTTACAAAGAGGGTGCTGTCTCAGTGGGATCAAACAGATGATGTAACAGAAGCATACCAATTCCAGATCTCTGAAAAGGCACTGCAGCGCTGATGGATTACTACTGGGTCTGCGGCCAGCAGGCATACTTGTATCTCCCTCCACCTTGGAGGGGCAGCTGTTTGCTTGCAATGCTGCACTCGGCCCTGTTAGTAGTGCCAGAAGAACACCTAAAGGGGGGACCCCTACCGGATGAAGACCAGACAGTGCCCCTAACCACAGAAGTAATGCCCACTATGCCACCTCCACTCTCCCGCATTCTCCCGGAAAAGAAATGTTATGATCAGCTGAGTAGAAAGATGAGGTCATCAAATGATCTTAAGACTTATTCGATCTGCTCGCACAGGTACCAGATGAATACAAACTCTATAGTTCAGCAGAGACATTTTTTGCATCCTTAATACCTAGCATCCATCGGTGGAAGCTAATCCAGCTGGTGAATGTTACTGAACAGGGGTTCAACATCATAAACGTGGAACTAAGGGCCCTAAGACTAATGACGGTGCAAAATAGGTATGTGTTGGACCTCCTGACGGCTATAGAGGGCGGTGTTTGCAAAAATATCGGGAGCTCATGTTGCACATTCATACCTTCTGTAGATGCTGAAATGGGGACACTCTCACATGTCATTGCAGCAGTACACGAAGTAGGGGTGAAAATGAAAAAGGGGGCCGGGGTCCAGGAAGAAGACTGGTTTATGATGGCTTTTTACTGGGTCCCATCATGGCTTGGAACTTTGGTGAAAATGCTCGTCCATACCTTTATGGTTATCCTGGTGATCTTTTTCACATACCAGTTGGGTCTCTGGTGTTGTGCCAAAGCTGCGCCTAATAGTGCAATGATGACGGTGACTATTGGGAATAATAAGGTACCTTGTGATACAAAGGAAGCAGATATACAAACTGAGCGAAATGACTGCCACGTTCACCACATGGTTCCAATCCCTATTGGCGATGTAGTTGATAACCTGTACCACACAACCATTGTACCTCCCCCTGATCCCAAAAATTACAAAGAGGTATGGGTCCATCTGGAGGGTGATGGAGGGTACATATACATGACCTGCACACCTGAACAGTATGCTCAGCGGGGGGAAAGTTTAAGACATGTGTGTAGAGCTTGGATGCCAATACAGGGAACATCAGCATGGGACAAGGCAGAAAGTCGTGCAAATCAACATAAAATTGGTGGGGGAGAATTTGTTACTGTAGAAGCAATGAAAGGGTTGGATGGAAATTCGCCTATCCCACCCCCTAGGCGCTTTCAGTTGAGGCGAACACCATATCAGGTGATGTAGTGTACAAGGGGGGAGCAATCCGCACTAGTAGGAAACATGTAGAGGCACTGTAGCTCCTAGAAGTGGATGTGCGACACTGGGAAACACATAGCACATGGCTCCATTTTATATTAGGCCCAAAACAGTAGGCGCATGCAAGGCCCAGCTCACTAGGACAAATCACGCAAAAACAGAATGGATCCACAGAGCCCTGTTCCACGAACGTTCACTTCCCCCTCCCTCCAGTGTTGTGACTATTTAGTATCTACCAAAGGAATGCGCCATGCAAGAGCGTGAGACAACACCAGGCTCTGCACTGCGTACTTTCATCTCTACTATACTGCGAATAGGCCTCTAACCACCACCCAACCAATCAGGAGCCAGCCCCACACCATGGACCTGACCACCCCACCTTTGCATTCCCCAATATGTGCACGACACCCCTGGCCCCACACAAATAAAGTGTCTACAGAAGATCTAAGCATGCACGGCTGTATTTTTCCAAGTAAGAAAACACATCTCTTGTAACACGAGGCACAGCGAGGGATACATTAAAGATCAAAACCCCGGGTGGAGACCTTGAGTGCTGGAACTGCAGTATTGTAATTGGCTATATATAATGTTCTTAATACACAGAGGTTTCTAAGCGCGGACTCAGGGATCGAACCTGTGTTGCTCTGTGTCATCTTGCTCCCAAGGCAAGCGAGTTGCCCCTGAGATATCCTTCCGAGCCCAACACAGCTCTGAAAGTGTGGGTCAGCGTGACTGTATGTTATCCTCCCTTCGCCCTGGTACCATTTCCCATTCCGTCCAGGTGCCTGCCACAATGATATAGTAACTAGGCTTAGCATGTTTAGTTTAGAGAGCAACAATGTAGGCTATGTGTGACCTGACCTTCTCCACAAGGATGAGCCCAGCTGACCCACGTGGATTCTGACCGACGGGAAAGAACCAAACATTTAAGGCCTGGCATCCCCTATGGAGCAGGCCCATATGTAGGGTACCTCCAATCATTGCCCCCATTAGTACCATATGTAAGAATGGGGGCAATGCCCTGTTTGTAGCAGGACGAGTCAGAGCACTCTCGAGCAGCAGAGTCATTTGCTGATATTTGCATTCTGTATAATTACACTTTGTTATCCTTACACTATCCCCTGCCTATTTCCTAGTGGGTTGTCTTTATTCTGGAGTATGCGTAAAAAGAGACTTGCCTTCATATGCCAAGGCTCTTGGCAAGCTCTCTCTGTGGTTGCATAAACTTGTGAATTAGCTCCATAAGGGACTTATCATGGCATTCCCTCTGGTGTAGGCTACGGACCGCAGCGTGGTAGTTGAATGTAGTCCTGTCCAAACTGATGGGTGCTCCATTTGAGCCGATGCATCGGGCACCTTTGAAGTTTCTCTCGTGGAAGACAGCCTTTCTGGTGGCGATCACCTCGGCCAGTCGTATGGGGAAAATTCAGGTTCTATCATGTAGGCCTCCATATTTGTCAGTCCAAGGTGGTGCTACAAACTCATCCATCCTTTATGCCGAAGGTTCTGTCTGCTTTTCATTTGAACAAGCCTTTGCTCAAACCAGTTTTCTTTGCAAGCCCTTATTTGCCTGCTGAGAGTTCCCTGCATTCACTGGATGTGTCACCTGCCTTGAAATTCTATGTGGCACGCACAAAGGAGTTTTGAAAGACTTCTTTACTTTTCGTCAACTTTGGACCTGTGGGGCATGGGAAGGCACTAGCAAAGGCTTTCATCTCCGGATGGCTCTCTGGCTACATCATGCATTTCCATCAGCTGGCCAACAGACCATTGCCAGGCTGGCCGAGAGTCCATTACACCAGAGCCATCACCCCGAGTGCAGCGCTCCTCTTTGTGTTCTCCTGCCAGATATCTGCAGGGCTGCTACGTGGAGGTCTACCCACACCATCACAAGATTCAACTCTGTCAACAGGGATTCCAGGGTGAAGTATTGTGTCAGACAAGCACTACTCCGCAACCTGTTTTCTTGAGGTTTGTCTTCCATGGTTAAGTCTTATTGCTTCTGTTGAGCCTTGCCACCTGCCATTGTTGTGTGTATATACTGCTGTGTAATCATATTCATAGCACGTGAATCCAGGTAAGACCCAATGCTGGAGAAGGAACTCGTTACTTACCTGAAACTTGTGTTCTTCAACATGGGTCTTACATGGATTCACATGCAAAACCTCCCCCCTTCCGCTCAATGGCTTTTCTTGGTTCCTAGTGCCACTTTGCATGCGTGACCAAATCCGAAGATGGCTCCAGGGGTGGAGTTAGGAGACCCAATGTCATTGACTGGGGCAGTATCACCCAAAATGACAGCAATGGGCTATACAAGGGACAGGCAGTTTTCAGTTTAAAGCTAGACTGCTTTTTATACTACCGAGGGGGAATATTCATAGCATGTGAATTTATGTAAGACCCCATGCTGGAGAACCAGAGTTACAGGTAAGTTACTTGTTCCTTCTCTCTGTCTTGGTCTCTGTCTGCCTCTCTCTCTCTCTCTCTCTCTCTTTAGGTCTCTCTCTTTTTAGGTCTCTCTCTAAGTCTCTTTCTCTTTCTTTGTATCACTCTCATTCCCTCTCAGGCTCTCAGCCTCTCTTTCTCTTAACCCTCTCTATAACTTATTCTTTTTTTAAACGCCCCCCTCCATATGTGCCTCTTCGCCTATCTCTCTCTATATCTCTTTGTCTCTTTCTCTCTCACTTGTTCTCTCTTTTCATTTCCTCTCATTCAGAAAAGTGATACAGGTCATGGTGGAAATGACACAAGAGAAGGTTTTGAAAGAATCAAAGGCTGCAAGGCCAATTTTTAAGGAGGTTGGACATTGATCGCATGCAACGATCTGTGAGACTTTTGCTCTGTTATGCGGAATCAATAAGCCTGCATATAGATCTTTGTGCCTCATTCATTGAATTATTTGCACGGTGCAAAAGGACTTTTCACTGGTGCAAAGTGACTGTGCACTGCCAACCCTGATTCACTGAGCAGTGCAAAGTGTATTTTTGCAGTACAAATTCATTTTATAACAGTGAAAAATCACTTTGCATGGTGCAAAAAATTCCACGAATCTGCCTCTTTGTGTTGTACATCTTCATTTTGCAAATGGGTCCTCACTTGGTTGGAGGGTTTGAGGCATGAATGGAACTTAAGCTCTGTTATTAAACCTGACAGGTGCTGACAATCACTGAAAAGTGCTGTATTTCTAAAGGAGGTAAATGCTATTCAAATGTTCCTAAATAGGAAATTAGCTTATGGCCTCCCTCTGCCAACTTGTTCATCCCTAGCGTTGTTTTTCATCTCAACAAAACACTTGTCCTTCTTTGAATGTTTTAAAAATATTTGGGGCAAATATAAACATGCACATATAGAATAGTCCTAGCTTCAGTCATCAGGTCAGTTATGTTTTCTGTGTGCTGTCTAACATGTCATCCTATGGTAGATAGTGACATTCTTCAAAAACACACATGTGAATCTACAGGTGAAGTTGGGTTTGTTTTAATAATGCATCAATACTATGATAGCCATTTCATTGAAATTAACTTTGTTGCATGTTTCCATGATCATCAATAGGCCCACCCAGGTAACTGCAAACATGTTGGACATTTTGGAAGAAGGGAATTTGAGATTCAGTTGAGGCATTCAAAAGCCCTGTCATGCATTTGTAAGACTCCTTGATATGTAAGTGTGTCTCCTGCAAAAGTAGCATATCTGTTGAAGATGCCGTCAAGCGTTGCCACACTTTTTTGCCATTGAATTGCATTATTCAGGCATGCACATTCTAACATATATTGCAAATTCTCCCAATCGCTAGGGTCAGTGAGAAATATAACTGCATTATGCCGCCCGCTTTGAGTTGGAATGGTGAGTCATGGGGGCGGGGGGGGTAGCGGGGTGGGGGGGGCTGATCAGGCACTGGGCCATGGGGCTTGAGGAGCCAGTCTCCCTTAAATGCCACTCTCCCTGCCATATCACACCACAATCTAGCCTCAGCGATGCACCTACTGTGTGTTTATGAGAAGTCCTTCTACCTCACCTTGCAGCTGTCAGTCACTATACAATAGCCTTCCAAACGATCATCCATGCAGACACTACGCTCGGGTGTGTCGGGTACCAGGCTTGTGCAGTGAGTACACTTCTGGACAAGGGTACCGTTCTGGGAAGTCAAACCAAAGGCAGCTCCGCATTATGAAAAAACAGCTTTGATATTCAAATTGACCTCTGAAAGCTGCAACCATAGAAAAGCAAGCACAAATGCTCTGCGCGCAGAGAACCGCACTATGGGGGTAATTCACAGAATTAAGCGCACAAGTGGTGCACGCGGCTGGCGCACAATGTGCATGTGTGATAGTCTGCGCCAAACGCATGCGCCATAATACATTTCGGCGCGCAGCGTATTCATGGATTTTAGCCACCAAAAGCAGCCGTGGTGCAGAGTGGCGCAGCGACCCTGCAGCAGCACCAGTAACGCCCCCAAGAACGCCCGTCGCGCAAGCAAAAGCCATCAAAATCCCCAATCCAGCGCAAAGGGCTGCGCTAACCCTGGACTAGTATACAGGGCCGCCACACAGCACACGGCAAGCGGGGAACGTGTATTACAGGGGTTTGCGGGAAGTTTCACCTGCGATTTCAGCAGGGTACGTGTATTCCTGGGGTGCGGGGAAGTCTAACACGCGATTTCAGCAGGGTACGTGTATTTCTGGGGTGTGCAGGAAGTTCCACACACAATTTCAGCAGGGTACGTGAATTTCTGGGGTGCAGGAAAGTTTGACACGCGATTTCAGCAGGGTACGTGTATTACTGAGATGCGGGGAAGTTTAACACGCAATTTCAGCAGGGTACGTGTATTCCTGGGGTGCGGGGAAGTTTAACACGCGATTTCAACAGGGTACGTGCATTTCTGGGGTGCGGGGAAGTTTAACACGCGATTTCAGCAGGGTACGTGTATTTCTGGGGTGCGCGGGAAGTTCCACACACGATTTCAGCAGGGTACGTGTATTTCTGGGGTGCAGGAAAGTTTAACACGCGATTTCAGCAGGGTACGTGTATTACTGAGGTGCGGGGAAGTTTAACACGCGATTTCAGCAGGGTACGTGTATTCCTGGGGTGCGGGGAAGTTTAACACGCAATTTCTGCAGGGTACGTGTATTTCTGGGGTGCGGGGAAGTTTAACACGCGATTTCAGCAGGGTACGTGTATTTCTGGGGTGCGCGGGAAGTTCCACACACGATTTCAGCAGGGTACGTGTATTTCTGGGGTGCGGGCAAGTTTAACATGCGATTTCAGCAGGGTACGTGTATTACTGGGGTGCGGGGAAGTTTAACACGTGATTTCAGCAGGGTACGTGTATTACTGGGGTACGCGGGAAGTTCCACACGCGATAGGCCCTGTGCGAGTGGGGTACGTGTATTTCGGGGGTGAAGGGGAATCCTACACGTGAATTGGCAGAGTGGGTCCTCCCAGGTGTTCTCTCTACACCCTCCACAGCCCCTGCAGGCAGACCACACAACAGGGGACTACCCCGCACCCCTGGGCATGTCCCGCAGGCAGCCCATCCACCATGGGCATGCCCCCCCAGCCAAGCCACATGTCACCTTGCACTAGTGATCACCAAGGCATTACCCCCTTGCACCCCCACTCCCCAGCTGTGCAGGGCACTTGCCTGGATGCCCCCACTCATGTCCCCCAGCACCCCCACCCCCCAGCAGTCAGGGGCACCTGCCTGCAGGCCCCCACTCATGTCCCCTTGCACCCCCACCCCCCAGCAGTGTGGGGCACCTGCCAGCAGGCCCCCACTCATGTCCCACTCATCTCCCCCTGCACCTCCACCCCTCAGCAGTGCAGGGTACCTGCCAGCAGGCCCCCACTCAGGTCCCCTTGCACACCCACCCCCCAGCAGTGTGGGGCACCTGCCAACAGGCCCTCACTCATGTCCCCTTGCACCCCCAGCACTGAGGGGCACCTGCCAGCAGGCCCCCACTCATGTCCCCTTGCACCCCCAACCCCCAGCACTGAGGGGCACCTGCCAGCAGGCCCCCACTCATGTCCCCTTGCACCCCCATCCCCCAGCACTGAGGGGCACCTGCCAGCAGGCCCCGACACATGTCCCCTGCACTCCCACCCCCCAGCAGTGCGGGGCACCTGCCAGCAGGCCCTGACACATGTCCCCCAGCCAACACGTCATCACAATCTAGATCCCTGGCCCTTATGGCCAGCCTCCACATGCCAAAGACCCACCCAAGTATTGCATCTATCCACATAGAAATGCCAATTACATGACACAACCCCAATGGCAAGTATGTAAATGAAGACATGTTCCTCACACACACACAATGGGTGCAAGTGAATCTCAAAACCCATATCATGACATGCATGAAACCAATGAGATAATACCACACATCGAAGTTTGAAGAAGAAAATGTATTAAAAGCAACATGAATAGAATTAAAATCAAACAAACGACAATGGAAATTAAAAAAGAAAAGCTGCATGTCCGTAAAATAATGAAAAACAACAAATCATAATCCAAAGGAAAGGTGTCCAAAGTCACAGTTCCAAAAATGAAATCCAAGGGAAAAACAAAAGTGAAAACCATTGCTCCATGGGGAAATCCAAAGAAAAAAGTAGAATCCAACAGTTAACTATATACAGATGAACAATCCAGGGTCCATGATCCCAATTGAAGAAATGAAACCTATCAAAAACTCCTACCTAATAAAAAAACTATATACAAAAATGTGGTCCATTGTCCAAAAGGTCCAAAATTAAGAAAAAACCAAAGGAAACCTAATACTAACCAAATAACTATTTACAAGGGCAGCGGGCAAGTCCAACGGCTCACATGTTGATGTTCTGGGCCAGGGCATCATCGAACTCCTGCTCGATCTCCCGGAGGCGGTCCTCTTCCATGGCCCCGAGGGTTCGAAGGGACGATGACATCTGGAACTCCAGGTCCCTGCGAATGGCCTCGAGGCACTCGGCCCGCCTCAGGGCCCTGCGCATGGATTTCTCTGCCCTGACCATCGTGAGCCGTGCCTCTTCCGCCCGCTGCCGCTCCGCATCTATGGCATGGCCCAACCGCTGCCACACGGAAGACATTTCCCGTCCAGGGTCCTCCTGCCCTCCGGCCGATGCCTGCCCCTCCGATGTTGATGGCCCCGAGCCATCATTGCTCCCACCTACAGCCTGCTCCTGCTGCTGCTGTCCATGTGCCCTGTCCGATGGTGCCTGCACATCCTCCATCTGCTGGTCTCCAGTTGTGGTGTCCACCCCTGCTGGACCGCCAACTCCCGACTGTGGCAGGGATGGGATCTCCACCAAGCTGGCTGTGTTGGTCAGGCCAGGTCCACAGGGGGCCCTGGTGGAATCTGGGCCAGAAGACGATGTGGAGAACGACCGGCGCATAGCCTCCACAGAGGAGGAGAGGTCTGCCAGAGTGCGCGTCACATGTAGGAATCCTCCGACCAGGGCCCCTCCCAGCAGTGCCACATCACGACGCTTCTCTTCGTGATGGCGTGCGTTCTCCGCCCAGGAAGAAAGCACGTCATCACGAATGACACGTGTGCGCAATGTGACACCCACCAGGACGGATCCCATACGGTCGTGGGACCCCTCGCCCGCAGGTAGTGGAGAGGCAGGTGATATGGCACTCTCCCCTACCTGCGGATGGGCCTGGGACGGGGCCTCCCTGCTGGTGCATGATGGTGCAGTCACAGGGTCAAGGACAGCGACATGCACAGACCCCTCCGCGATGACCTGTGCTGCCTCCTGACCCTGGCCCTGGACTGCACCACTTGCACCAGTGGTAATACACCCACCAGGCCCCATGTGCGGCTCAGTAGCGGGCTCCTCCTTCTCTGTGGAGACCACCAACCTGGATGTCTCCACACCGTCTTCCGCCATTGGAAGCCCCTGTGGAGGCTCACCCGGCCCTTCCGCCACATCCGTTGAGGCAGACGCAGCACCAGCCCCCTCGCTCCCAGATGATGGTAATTCCTGGGAGGATGGCTGGGCCTTGCGTCGCCGCCCAGTGGAGGCATCCCCGCTGCTTGGCTCCCCAGGGCCGTCTCCGCCCTCTTCTTCACTTGACGCTGCGTAGAGGGAGACATAGAACACAAGCATCAGGGTACAGTACAAAATACCCTAGACAGGAAGCAATAACACATGAGTGGCACTGTCAAATGTCACTTCCATCCTGTCATTCCACAACACATGGGTGAATGCACACAACACACATGCAGAAACAGTCCGGGCGCCTGCAATCAGCATCAACGTCCATGTAGAAGGGCCCCTGTAAACCAAGATGTTGCCTTCAAAGTCACATGCATCCACGGCGTTTCAAAGTCACACACACACTTCTCAGGCACACACACATATGTGCACCATACATGTACATGACATCAGCACCCATTTTTCACCCCCCCCTCCATGTCCAGGAACAGGGATAGCCATGCATTCATGTGTGCATTCCACATAGAGCTCCCCATGTTGCTTTAAAACACATGCACCAACCATGTGGCTCACACATAACTGGTCTCACATGCATGACCATGATGTCCCTGCACACACACATCCATACATGGCCTATGTCACACATACAGGCAAGCATCAGACTACCAGCACACTGCAACATGCCCTGTCTCACACAGCAATGCTTGACCACTCACTGCTCAACTCCAGACGGGTCTGCCTCAGAAGGATCTGGGCGTGGAGCGCTGGGCCTACGCGTTCCAGGACCCTCATCTGGATGGCACTCAGGATTCCCGGCCCCCCTCCGCGAGGCGCCGGGCCTTGTGACCCCCTCCGCGTTGATGGCAACCACTACGTCATCCCAGATCCTCTCCCGTCCTTCCTTGTTGGCGTGTGATGTTCCGAAGAGGGCATCATAATGCTCCAGGACATGCTCCACCAGGACACCAACTTCGGTGGCAGTGAAGCTGGTGGCCCTCTGCCTCTCTGGCTGGGGGTTGCCAGTGGTGCCAGATGGTGTAGTGCCCGACATGGCAACCCCAGAGGCAGGAGTGGGTGGGCAACTGGGTCCTGGGGCTGGGCTGTGGAGCGATGGAATCCCAGTTGGGAGTCTTCAGTTTCAGCAGGGGTGGACACAGCAACTGCACCCCTGGCTGATGTGCAGGCAGCAAATAGCAGGGCACGTGGGCAGCAGGCAGTCAGGCAGCAGCAGATGGCAGGTGGGAGCGTGCTCGGGGCTCTGTGGGGCAGTGATTCGGCCTTTTGGGCATGAGCGTGGTCTTCCGTGTGTTTTCGCGTGGCCAGCTTGATACGGAGTGATTTGGCACGTGAAAAATGTGCACGTCAGCGTGTGATTCGAGGAAAGGCCCCTAGCAAATAAGCGCGTCAGCACTCGTACGCGCTTTCATTGGACCAAAGGCCCTTCAAGCGTAAGTGCCTCTGTGACGTGACGCGCGCGGGCGTGCACAGGTGTTTCCCTCGTGACGTTAGCATAGTGGTTCAGCGCGCATGAAAAAACTGCACGTCCGCGTGTGAATGCGTGTAATCTGAGGAAAGGGCCCATGCGCGTAAGTGACGTGATGCGCGCGGGTGTTTCACTCAGCACGGGTTAAAGGTGAGCAGGGGCAGCAGTTCGCAGTACGTGCCTTTCGTGGAGACCGACGTGTGTTGCTGCTTCCTGTTATTTCGCGCGCCATCACAACTTCACAGCTATCAAGGACGTATCTCTTCTTTTGGCGGGGGTATTGGCTACGTGTGTTTTTCTGCATCACGCTAGTCAGACGGTGAGTCGCACATGCTATTTTTCCCACTGCGGGTGCCCCTGTGTATCGCACCCATTTTCGAGTTCATAGTAGCCTGCGTGTCCCACGCGTACGCGTTATTCGTGTTACTGGGTGCCACCGTGTACTGCGGGAGGTTGATTCTACGCACGTAGGCTGCAGGGTTGCGTGCAAGGTTTTACTGCAGTTTTTGGGTGCCTGAGCATTGCGTGACCCGTCACTACATCACCGGGGTCACATACAGCCTTGCAGGTGCAGGGGGGCTGTTAACATCTTGCTTCCCACCCCGTGCACCGCAATTGCCCAGGTCAATTGTGGTGTACACCTCCCATTGGCATTACTCCATCTGTGCCGGCACTACTACATCTGTGCGATGGTTGGGAGGCCAGCAAAGGTGAGGGGTGCCTCAGCTGGGCGTACTCCTCATGGCGGGCGGGGACGTGGCCGTGGTGATCAGGGAGTAGGGGGACTCCAGGGTGTCCAGGGTGGCCACAGAGGGGGAAGAGGCAGGGGTGCGCCACTTGAGCACAATGTTGTGCCATGTGTCGGTGCAGACATACCACCACCCCCTGTGGTTATGGGAGATGCAGCTTCTGCATCTGGCACTGGCGCCCGTGTGACCCGGCAGTCCGTTCCATCGACTGCCACGGGCCCAAGGGTAGTGGTAGCGACAGGTGCATCTGTGGACACCGCCACCCAGGCTCAGGTTCTGCCAGCGCAGGCTGCGTTGGCACTTGAGGAGCCCTTGGAAGATTTCCAACAGGCCAGGAGGGAACCCGTAGGGGCATGCAGGGCTGCTCTGACCAAGTCATGTGTCCCTGGGGCAGTTATGTCATCTGCTGCCCCGAACAGCCAGGTGTTGGCAAATGCAGGGGCAGATGCACCCAACAACACCCCGGTTGTGAGTCTGCCAACCAGGAACGTTGCGGTCAATGACCCTGCCACAGCGGATGTTGCTGCGCAGGGTCCATTAGAGGGCATCCAGCTGCCTCTGACACAAGTCAGGCCTTTGGTCGTCCCTCCACCTGCCACTCCCTTGGCTCAATCCACCGAACCCACTGGCCATACTGGTCAGGGCGGCATTAGCCAGCCAGGGTCTGCGCCACAGTCCAAGAGGAGGAAGGTTGCACCTGCAGCACAGGCTGGGATCCCGCACACAGCCACGACCTCCTGCACATCAAGGAAGAAGCCTTTCTGCAAGCAGGAACTGGACTTCCTTGTGGACTACGTGCTGGGCCACAGCCGTGACATGCTAGTGGGTGCCAATAGTCAGACTACGGCTGCCCACCGTGACACCCACTGGAAGTAAGTTGCGGAACATGTCAGTTCATTCGGCCATGAGGTGCGCATGGCGCAAGAGTGCAAAAAGCATTGGAATGACCTCAAACGAGCGCTAAGGCTAAGCGTGCCTCAAATTACAACTTGACTCTGGTGACTGGCGGTGGGCCTGCACCAGAGGAGGAAGAGCTCACTCCGCATGAGTCACTCGTTGCGGAGTTCATACCATCTGAATCGGTCAAAGGAGTGGGAGAGATGCTGGACTTTGATGCCCAGTCCAGTGAGTGCTGGTGCGTGTTTGTTGAGGACGTGTGTGTTTTACTTGTGGGATGTGTTGTGCATGATTGCCACTACATGTGACGTGTACATGGTTCTGATGTGCAAGTAATGCAATGCTTCCGTGATGCATGTCTGCTCTGCTGGATGGTGGACATGTGGAGCAGACGAGGACTGTCCGCATCACCACTATTACACCCTACTCACATGCTGGTTACCAGTATACCCTTCCGGTCCATGTTCCAGCTCACTGGCCCTTCTGCATGTGGAGTGGGGTGACCTTCCTCTCAGCCCAGGCACAATGTTATAGCATATCTGACGTGCATGTGTCCTCTGCCTGCATGCGGGTACTCCATGTAGGCATGCTCCATTGCCCCTCCTCCGCCGCTCTGCACCCCAGTTCCACCTTTGCACTGGTCTGCTTCAATCTTGCCATTGGGTACTTTCCTGTTCATGGGTCCTGTGTACATGCTAACTTCCAGCGGACAATCTGCCAGACGTATGCTGTGTGGTACAGCCTTAGTACTTCATGCAGGGTATCTCACTTGTACTGTGCATAGGTCAGATGCCCCGCAGGGACATGAGTGCCCATTCATGCTCCATGTGCATTGCACGCATGCCCCTATGTGTCCTTGACTGGATGATCACTGTAATACAAGTCCTGGGTGACATACATTGCATGGCATCTCATCAGCCTTCCCATGTCAACTGTGGCTAGGTACTGCGTTGCACACATGTTTAGGGTCTGACAATCTGTGTGGGTCACAGGCCTCAGTCTGTTTAATGGCCAATGACTCTCTCCGACTGTTGTAGTGTCTTCTTCACACGTGGGCGGCCTCCAGAGTTTTCATCATGTGTCCTGCTTACTATCCCATCATCATTTGCAGTGTTGTCACTTTAATCACATAAAGCTGTTGATGCCAGTCAACACTGCCTGTCAATACACAGGTCTATGGTCAGCCTTTTGATACCATGCTAGGCATCCCTGCTTTTGCACTTGGGTGGAGGGGTGCTTTGCTTGTAGATATGCTACCCATTGAATGCACATTGCACGTGATGCCTGAATTTGACCTTGCACTGCCTTCACACTTCCTGACACACACCATGAAGTCCTTGTACATGTAGGTAGTGAGTGACATACACATTTGCTGTACTGCATAGACTCACTTCTATGCAAACTGCCACCTTTCAACAGGTCTGATCACAGAAGCAATTCAAAATTGACCCAGCATGCATGCCAGGTTCTATTTTGTGTGTCACATGTCTGCCTGATGTGTTTGTAGTCGGTGTGTGTGTGTGTGTGTGTTGTGTGCTTCTGACATGTGTAGTGACCTTTTTTCTCTATATTTTTCAGATGACGATGCAATGGAGCCGGAGGATGGTGTTGTCATGCCAGACACAGGGTTGTTACCACTACATCAACCCGGCACAAGTGGGGGTCATGGGGTGGTAGGCCACGAAAACCCCCAAGTGCTACAGTCAATCTTGTCTCTGGCTGCCTATGGGTCCAGCCCTGATGACGACTCTGACGTCCATGTCGAGTTGGATGAGCGTAAAGTCCATGTGTCAGGGGTGAGTGATTCTGATGTGGACACTCCTCTGTCCGCGACACCTGCACTGAGGGGTCAGACAGTCTTGGTACCTCCGCCCGTGGTGGATCGGGACACAGGGTCACCCTCCACACCAGTCACTAATGTGCCTGGGACATCACGTCGACGGGGGCATGTAGTCGTGGAACCGCGGGCAGTGCCAACACAGCGAGGACACCCGGTCCTTGGGTCCCGCAGGGGTCAAGCCCAGCAACGCGGTCGCCGCGCGCAACCGCAGAATACTGAGTGGGAGCAAGACATGACTGCCAATTCAGAACGGCAGGGGGCAGCAATGGAGGACATCGCTGAGAGCATGGATCGTGTGGCCCGATCTGTGCTTCCCCCTGCTAGGCAGGTGCTTCTCCAGCAGCAGGCAGCACGGTCCACGGCCCGCTCACTCAGGCTGGGCATGGCGGCCTCAGACAGGGCACACCAGGCTGAAATGTCGTCTCTGCGTCAAGCAATTGCTGCTCACACAGAGGCGCACATGGAGGCCCTGAGGGAGGAGTATGCTTCCCTCAGATCCACTCTGGGTGTCCTTCTGATGTCCCAGAGGCAGCGGGCAGAGGAGAGGTTTGCACAGCTTGAGCGTACCATCTCGGCTGAGCTACAGGCTTGCCGGGAGGTGCAGCAGTTGTCCAGCCAGGCCTTGCAGGAGGAACTCCGTGTTACACGTGCTACCTTGCAAGAGGAAGCATGTGTATCACGTGAGGTTCTGCATGCAGACCTAGGCTCACCCGTGCAGCAGACTTGCTGATGTCGAGGGGCAAGCTGCAGCGAGGCGTGGCCAGGCTACTGTGCCACGTCCTCCTTTCCAGGATGAGCCAGACTCGGACGACCATCTATCTCCCACATAGGTCGGGCTGTTCAGGCGTTGAGCCCATGGAGGTTTTTTTTTTGGCTCAGCATCTTCGCATGTGGGTGTTGGGCAGCACCCTGTGCCTCCCCCCTCCTGGGTGCCTCCCTCCCCGGGTTGTATGTGGCCATTTTTGATTTTTCTTTTAGTTTAGTTAGTTAAGTTTCTGTTTGTTAGTTAGTTTAATTAGGTAATGTAGGTTTTTCATAGTTAGTGTAATTAGTTAATATAGTTTAAAATTGCTTGTCTATTGTGCTTTCATGTGACGGTGCAGTGCTTTGTGGCTTTTGAAAGCATCCACTGTCTGTTCCAGCTGGGCCCTTCAGGCTTGTCTTGTGTATGTGTTTGCTGCTTGGGGTCCTTGACTCACATATGCCACTCCTGCTTCCCTTATCCATGGGCTCGCAAGGATGGTTCGGTATAACAACCTATTACACAAGGGCTTTGGACTGTCATATCTGTGGCATGTCTGGTGCTGTGTAACTTATGTTAACACCCCTAGTGGGGATGATTGCGGTGTTATTGACCACTGTTCTGCTTTTGCTAGATGGGGTGTTTCATGATTAATGTGTACATTCATTGCTATGCATTGTGTAGTATGTTTCTTATCTTTACTGTACACATGCTTGTTGCAATTCTTGCCGTAGATAGTGTGTTCCACACTTTGGATGTGAAAGACGGACTGATGGTGTGATTTCTGATGTACGTCTCTGACATGGTCCAGTAATGCGATGCCTGAAGAGACACACACAGATGACTCTAAAGCATTAATCATGTGTTTCATGCCCTTTCTGCAGGGGGATGAGCCTCCAGACCACCTTTGCCAGCAGACATGGCCCATTGGACGTCTGGATTCTGGACACGTTTGGTGGTGCCCACATGCACATGTGTGCGCAAGCAGAGGCACAGTGATTGAAGACATACATCCTAGATCTGCTGACGTGTTTCAAGGGACTCCAGGCAAGGTGAGCAGCACAGGGGGGCCACAACACAGCAAAGCTTCCACCAGGCCAGTTGCACATGCAGGCTTAGTAGCAGCACTGACGGTGAGCTTGGACGAATATTGGTGTTGAAGCGCACAATACAGCTCAGATGTGTTGGTGGACTGATGGCTAGTTGAGTGTAAAGTTGTCTGGGGCACCTGCAGGGGCAGTGGCACATACCCTCCGGTCCACCATGGGCCATTGAGGCACTTGTATCACCCATGTAGCCTTTCGAGACATTGTCACAACCACTTCCCACAGTTTCTTTACCTGGTGTCTCCTCACCTCGGTCTTCACTCTGACTGGCGGCTTTCTGTCTTCTCCTCCGTTCTTTCTGGGTCTTTTCCTCTTCCGTGTCCTTCTTAAGGAGTCCTTTACCCTTCTTGCGTTCGAAGAGATAGGGACGGTCTCCTCCGGAGGCCACCTTGACCGTTAGTAGAATAAACCGTCAGGTGAACCCTGGGGAGTCCGCCCCTTCCAATCCAGGGAAAAAGCCAATAAGGCAGAAAAAACCCTGTGAGGCTGCTGGCGGGGACAGGTAGAATGACTAGCGGATCCAGATGTTATACGAGTCTTGAGACAAATGTCCAATGGATGACTCCAGATATGACCGGAAACAGATCCTTGAATCCTTGGTGGGAATGAGGTGGTGGAGTGAAGAACCACGAAGGAATACTGAAGCATCCAACAGAGGCTCTGCAGGCTGCTGGCTAAATAGGTAAGGAAGAGAGAAAGAGTGAGAGAGTACACCTGAGGAATGGAGAGTGACACAGAGTACGAGGGAGAGAGAGAATGCGAGAGAGTATGACTGAAAGAGTAAGTGACTATGAGAGTGCGCGAATGCGAGGTAAGGTGAATGCGAGAGAGTATGGCTGAAAGAGTAAGTGACTATGAGAGTGCGCGAATGCGAGGTAAGGTGAATGCGAGAGAGTACGCGAAAGATATAAGGGGTGAAAGTGAAGGATGGAAAGATCGAATGAAAAGGGGAATGCTAGAGAGACTGGCCGTCGCCTGGCGAGAGGGCGACGGGCCGCTGAGAGTATCCAATGCAAGAGAGAACGGCCGTCGCCTGACGAGAGGGCGAAGGGCCGCTGAGAGTATCCAATGCAAGAGAGAACGGCCGTCGCCTGACGAGAGGGCGAAGGGCCGCTGAGAGTATCCAAGAAAACAAAAGAGGAGTTCGGAAGGACAGAGCTTCAGTATGAACACTTGAAAAGTAGCATAGCGAGTTGCAACGCAACTCGCAGAGGGGGCGTGGCATCCTTAAATACGGGAGCAACAAAAAGACTAGACCGCTCACCGACCGACCATATGGACCTAATAGCGCCTCCATCTTGCCCATATCTTCCACGGTCTCCGCGGTGTGACAGTATGCCCTCTCCTTATTCCTTCTCCCCCAGGCTTCCCTGGGTGGAGGCGATGGAACAATCTGAGAAGGCGTGGAGCATGGATGTTATGTCTGGGTTCCCAAGAGCGTTCTGCTGTGGAGTAACCTTTCCAATGGATCAGGTATTGTACAGTGCCATGTCTGTAACGGGAATCCACCAGTCGCTCCACCTCATACTCGTCAGGGTCCGGGTCTTCGATCCTTAAAGAGGAGGGTTTACGATGACTCGTAGGATCGGGAACATAAGCCTTTAGGAGAGACGTATGGAATACAGGATGAATCCTCTTCATCTTAGGTGGTAATTGTAATCGAAAGGCCACAGGATTTACTTGGGACAAAATGGGGAATGGACCTATGAAGCGGGCCGAGAATTTCCCTGGGTGAACCCATCGTGGGAGAAATTTGGTTGATAACCACACCTTGGTTCCTACGCCCCAGTTGGGGTTAGGGGAGCGCTTCTTATCCGCATACTTCTTGTAACGTACCCGGCTAGCCTCCAACTTCTGTACAGCCTCCTTTCGGATGGTACGGAGATCATGAAGATGACGATCCACCGAGGGCACGGTAGTAGAGGGACTCTCGAAAAGAGGTATATGTCTCGGGTGATACCCGTAGGTGAAAAAGAAGGGACTGATACCTGTAGCAGAATGTTGGGTGTTATTATACGTAAACTCTGCCAGTGCTAGATAGGACTGCCACTTATTCTGCTCTTGATTGCAGAAACAGCGTAGATACTGTTCAATGGTGGCATTGAGGCGTTCGGTCTGGCCGTTGCTCTGGGGGTGGTAACCCGACGACAATGCCCTCTGAATCCCCAGAGAGTTGCATAAAGCTGACCAAAAACGGGAGGTAAATTGGGTACCCCTATCAGACACTATGGTCCGAGGCAAGCCATGTAGTCTCACAACGTCTCTCAGGAACACCTCGGCCGTCTCCGGGGCGGAAGGCAAGCCATGTAAGGGAGAGAAATGTGCCATCTTACTCGGGGAATCTATCGTCACCATAATTGCTGTGTAATTCCCTGAGGGGGGAAGATCTACTATGAAATCGGTAGAAACATGTATCCAAGGCTGGGATGGTAAAGGCTCTTGTTGGAGTAGACCCAAAGGACTATGAGTGGTATTCTTGTTGGCAGCACATACTGGACAACTCGTCACATATGTCTTAGTGTCTTTTACCATAGTCGGCCACCAGAAATATCTAGAAGCCAAACCTAGGGTTGCCATCTGTCCCTTGTGACCTGCAGACGGAAGGTCATGACACCAATATAGGGCTTGCGTTTGGAACTTCTTAGACGGCAGAAATAGAGCGCCTTGATGAAAGTATAAACCGCCCTTCCTCACCAAAAGCGGTTGATCCTCTGGAGATACCTCGGTATGGTTAGTGGCAAGTTCTACTTCTTGTAGGAAAGAGTTGACCAATCCCAGGATTCTCTTGCCCGCAAGTATCCCATCCTGGCCCTGTTTCTCTTCTTCTTGGTATTCCAGGCTCCGAGAAAGAGCGTCCGCTAAGGCGTTCTCCTTTCCAGGAAGATATGTGATCTCAAAGTCATATTGGGAAAAGAAATAAGCCCATCGAGCGTGTCTGGAATTGCGACACTCCATTTGCTGCAATATCTTCAGATTCCTATGGTCAGTACGAACCAGAAAGGGATGGGCAGCTCCCTGTAACAAATGTCTCCATTCGATACAAGCCTGTCGGATAGCCAATAACTCTCGTTCCAACACCGAGTAATTCCTTTCACTAGGTGTAAGGGTTCTAGAATAATAGGCCACCGGATGTTCCACTCCATCTTTGCCGGTTTGTAGAAGGGCAGCTCCAATAGCCCCTCCAGAGGCATCTGTTTCAACCACAAAGGGAAGAGATTGGTTAGGCTGTACCAGAATGGGGGCCGTAGTAAAGGCTTTCTTGAGTACCCGGAAGGCTTGGTCGGCATCCTTATCCCACTCAAATCTTTGGCCCTTTTTTAGAAGACGAGTGATGGGTAGGACTATGTCAGAGAAGTTTGGGATGAATCTCCTGTAGAAGTTAGAAAGACCCAAAAATCTCTGTATGTCCTTAGGACCTTTCGGAACAGACCACCTAAGGACTGCCCTTACCTTCTCAGGATCCATCTGTACCCCTTCCTTGGAGACGATAAAACCCAAGTATGACACTGAGGCAGCCTCGAAAATGCACTTTTCTGGCTTGACCAGAAGCTGATTATCCCTTAATCTTTGGAGGACTAAGGAGACATGTCTTCGGTGTTCCGATAGGGAGGAGGAGAAGACCAGAATATCATCTAAATAGACTACTACTGAGGCATACAGCAAGTCAGAGAAGATCTTATCAACGAAGCG
This sequence comes from Ambystoma mexicanum, assembly GCF_040938575.1. NCBI lineage: Eukaryota > Metazoa > Chordata > Amphibia > Caudata > Ambystomatidae > Ambystoma > Ambystoma mexicanum. The sequence goes on along the minus strand of NC_090924.1, from coordinate 169,533,373 downwards.
CTGGAAGACTGCCGGGGCGTTGACCAGACCAAAGGGCATGACTCTGTATTCAAAGTGTCCCAAAGGAGTTCGAAAGGCCGTCTTCCACTCATCCCCTTTCTTTATTCTCAGCAGATGGTAGGCTCCCCGAAGGTCTAATTTGGTGAATATGGAGGCTCCTTCTACCGCTTCGAGTACCTCCTTTATGAGAGGCATAGGGTACCTGTCCCGAATCGTCAAGCTGTTCAAGCCCCGGTAGTCGATGCACGGCCTAAGCTCGATAGAACCCTTCTTTGGGATGAAGAACATCGACGCACCAGCGGGAGAGTGAGATTCCTGGATCAGGCCGTTCTGCAGATTTGCATCCAGATACTCCTTCAATGCCCTTCTTTCTGGTAGGGACATCGGATACATGCGTCCAAAGGGTACAGAAGCTTCAGGTTTCAAATTGATAGCACAATCCTCTGCACGATGAGGGGGTAGAGTACGAGGTAGTTTGTCCTCAAAAATCTCGGCATACTGCTGATAGTAAGGAGGGATTGTTTGAACCACAGTCGAGGACGTTGGAATAGCAGCTCCCTTCCCTTTGCAAGGAGACGTCTGGGGAAGACATGAAGTGGAACAATATGAAGACTGAAAACCTATGGTATTAGTAGCCCAGTCTATCCTGGGATTATGCTTGCGCAACCAGGGTATACCCAGGATGACGGGAAAATGAGCAGCTCTGATAACATCAAAGGTGATTTGTTCCTGGTGTTGGAACAAAGACATAGTGGCTGGACAAGTCTCTTGAACGATGGGTCCTGAAGAGAGAGGAACACCGTCTACACCCTCTACCGGTAAAGGACAATCCTTCTGAATCAGGGGAATGGCTTGTTCTTGGACCCACTGAATATCTATGAAATTTCCAGCTGCACCGCAATCCAGCATAGCCAAGGTTTCAAATGGCGCAAGAGATCCAAAAGTAAGATGGACAGTAAACACCATGAGTCTATGGTCCTCCTTCGGTTTATCCAGCTGCCTGGAATTGCAGGGATTAATCGATTCCACCCGGTACCTTTCCCTGCTTAAGACCGGGGAGAAGCGTTTCCCGACCGTCTCGGGGGAACTTCGGGACAACTCCGAAGCAGATGTTTAGAAGATCCGCAGTACATGCAGAGACCCTGTTCTCTGCGTCTCTTTCGTTCCTCAGGAGTCAACGGACCCCTAGTTGATCCTATTTGCATAGGTTCCTCTGGCTGCGAGCGAGTAGAAGGGTTCGAGGCGGGCACTCCGATGGTTTGATGTGGTCTGAACCTCCTCCTTTCTAATCTTCGCTCTTGTAATCTGTATTCCAATTGCAGGGACCGTGTGACCAACTCCGGGAAAGAGGCAGGACGTGCCATCCGGGCTAGTTCGTCTTTAATTTCATCATGTAATCCTCGTCGGAAGAGGGTCTGCTGGGCAGAATCTGGCCACCCTGCCTCAGTTGCCAACTTCATAAATGCCGAGGCGTATGTCTGTATACCTTGATTCCCCTGACGGAGATCCAGAAGGGCTTCATATGAGGAATATTGAACCTCTGGTCGTTCAAATCTGTTCCGCATCAATTGAAGGAACTGTGCGTAATCATTAACCGCAGGACTAGCTTGCGCTATCAAAGGAGTAGCCCACGCCAGAGCATTGCCCACTAGGTTGGAGACCAAAAACCCGACCTTGGCCCTGTCAAGTTCATAGGCCTTAGGTCGAAAGGTAAAATAAATCATACAGGCATCCAAAAATTCTTTCAGGAGTTGTGGACTGCCATCATACTTCCCGAAGGAAAATGTCAGGGGAGGCAGGTCGCCTCGAAAATCCTCTCGAGTTGTTACCTGCTGCCGTAAGTTGATGTTCTCTGTTCGAAGGTTCTGAACCTCCGCCTGGAGACCCTGAATCGCTGTCACCATCTCCTGGTATTGTTCCAACGAGGCCATCGTACTTGTTTGGCGTTGCAATCTGTCACAACCACTTCCCACAGTTTCTTTACCTGGTGTCTCCTCACCTCGGTCTTCACTCTGACTGGCGGCTTTCTGTCTTCTCCTCCGTTCTTTCTGGGTCTTTTCCTCTTCCGTGTCCTTCTTAAGGAGTCCTTTACCCTTCTTGCGTTCGAAGAGATAGGGACGGTCTCCTCCGGAGGCCACCTTGACCGTTAGTAGAATAAACCGTCAGGTGAACCCTGGGGAGTCCGCCCCTTCCAATCCAGGGAAAAAGCCAATAAGGCAGAAAAAACCCTGTGAGGCTGCTGGCGGGGACAGGTAGAATGACTAGCGGATCCAGATGTTATACGAGTCTTGAGACAAATGTCCAATGGATGACTCCAGATATGACCGGAAACAGATCCTTGAATCCTTGGTGGGAATGAGGTGGTGGAGTGAAGAACCACGAAGGAATACTGAAGCATCCAACAGAGGCTCTGCAGGCTGCTGGCTAAATAGGTAAGGAAGAGAGAAAGAGTGAGAGAGTACACCTGAGGAATGGAGAGTGACACAGAGTACGAGGGAGAGAGAGAATGCGAGAGAGTATGACTGAAAGAGTAAGTGACTATGAGAGTGCGCGAATGCGAGGTAAGGTGAATGCGAGAGAGTATGGCTGAAAGAGTAAGTGACTATGAGAGTGCGCGAATGCGAGGTAAGGTGAATGCGAGAGAGTACGCGAAAGATATAAGGGGTGAAAGTGAAGGATGGAAAGATCGAATGAAAAGGGGAATGCTAGAGAGACTGGCCGTCGCCTGGCGAGAGGGCGACGGGCCGCTGAGAGTATCCAATGCAAGAGAGAACGGCCGTCGCCTGACGAGAGGGCGAAGGGCCGCTGAGAGTATCCAATGCAAGAGAGAACGGCCGTCGCCTGACGAGAGGGCGAAGGGCCGCTGAGAGTATCCAAGAAAACAAAAGAGGAGTTCGGAAGGACAGAGCTTCAGTATGAACACTTGAAAAGTAGCATAGCGAGTTGCAACGCAACTCGCAGAGGGGGCGTGGCATCCTTAAATACGGGAGCAACAAAAAGACTAGACCGCTCACCGACCGACCATATGGACCTAATAGCGCCTCCATCTTGCCCATATCTTCCACGGTCTCCGCGGTGTGACAGACATAGAAAGGAGCAGCTCACAGGGACATACAGCAAGGGACAGACTCGGGTGCAGTGCATTTCATTTCCATGTACATTTTGAAACATGCACTGCCTATTTTTTTTCGGTCATGGTGGGACACAACTTTTTCTGAAGTCATACCTTGCTATATGCGTCTGTCTGCTTACCCAGGGAACATTGCATGTTGTGTGAATCGTGACACATTGGTGTTCCATTTGCCACGCACCCACCGGCACCTGACTTACTGCATTGACTGTGTATGAACCATCACAGGAGGAATGTTACGTATGGGTACGAAGCATCCACACCAGATTGTCTTTTTGTAGAGTAGTTTGTTGCTATGGGGCCTATTTGGTGGTGTGTTTGTGTGTTATGGGCACGCAAAGATTATTAACTGTGGCTCTCTTTGCAGCATTGAAGTGCTCCCGTAACCGGACCTGAGAGTGCGCAGGCAGGAAGCCAGCACTCAAAACCAGAGCTGAGTGTCTTGTTGTTTTTCTTTCACACTGCTCTACATAGGCTTGCTGGGGGGTGCACTGAGGCATGGATGAATGTGTAATTCAATTTGGTATGTTTTTTTTCCCTAATCACCCCGAGTCCTATCCAATTCTAAACCCTGTACCCTCTACCCGGTTTTCCTGCTTCCCGTACCTATCCAACCAACGTTCCCTAACCCTCTTTCCCCGCTGGGGTTGCGGATGCCTGTGTAAGCCCCAAGCTTGCAGGTGCCAAAACACTAGAGGGGGTGGTTGGTTCGTGCCATTCCTGCGTCTGGACTCCGGAAGGCCCTGACAATGATATACAAGTTTGTTATGATTGTGTATGTGTTAATGCAAGTACTACATTTTAGTGCATTTCCTACTTTCATGTGCCATTCCTACTCCCCTCTCCTGCCCCTCATTCCAGTTATCCAGTATGCCAACGTCTGTCCCGACTGCATATCCCTGACCCTCCTTCCCCACCAGGGTCTCAGAGGCCTGTGTGAGTTTGTCCTTGCAGGCACCCAGGCCACGGTGGAGGTGGTTGGTTCGTGCCACCCCTGCGCCTGTACACGGGAGCTGTGACAGTACACATCCGTTCGTGGTGCATCATTCTATGTTATGTACCACACATGGTTCACATCCTGTTGTGACATTGTTTTACTGTGCTACCTTGGTTGTTACATCATTGTGGTAGTACTTGGCCTTTGTGAGGTACTGCTACTTCAAGTCATCTACTGGAGGCTATTCTGGTTCGTTTTTCTGCCTTGGATTTTGTGTCTTTGCAAATGAATGTGGACTCTGAGGGTGCAGGCAACTTTTTACTCACAAGGTGGGAGATGGTGACGAAGGGGAAGGGTGATCCTGTGGCCAGATGAAATTGAGGGTTGAAGGCTCCATGACCCAGATGCAGTTGTTCAGTGGGTCATGGTCATTTGTGAGGGAGGGGGGGTGTTTTGTTGTTGATAGTTGCCTTGCCCTGCAGTGTGATGGGAACCCTGACATTGTAATTGTGGTATCCTATGTACATGATGTGTTCTGCTGATCAATGCCTGTTCATGTGTTGTGTTTACCTTTCAGGTGTGAGGGGATAGTTGTGGTTTGACATGCTGAGGTGTACACATGGTGAATGTTCACATGTGATGTGTAGAGGACACTGATGGTCACTTGATTGCACATGCATATGTTGAGTGCATGTCCTTACTGACCCGCACACTCGCACTATGATGCACTACATGTACAACCAACTTTCGATATCCACGTGTACACTCTGTTTGCCTTCTACTGCCCACTGTGTCCCTGCAGCACTTGTTTTGTGACCAATTATGGATCCTGTACATGCCTAATTTGCTTTTTGATGTGGTTTGTCGCTTAGATGTGATACTCAGGGTGTGCATCACACACAATGGCTGTTCACTGTGCTGTGCGCTGAGCAGTGTGTTGCAGGAGTTGGACACAGCACACAGAAGCTGCAGTGTTGATTTTGCAATGCACAATGTGCATGTAGACAGGCATTCATTGTTATGTTGCGGCTACTACTTTTGTGATGCATTTGGGAATGACTTATTTTGGGTGGGAGGTTGTTGGTCAGTCATTTCATCTGATTCCATGTCAGGCATCATTGTCTGATGCCAATTTACATTTTTCACATGGCAATGTGTACCTTATTGGTACTGTGTGGTATGGCTATTGCTTGCCATGTCATGTTGTGGTTTGGGAGGGTTTGAGTGACATTAAAGTGATGGTCATGGCCTGTTTTGCAGGTGTGTGTGATTCACACCTTGGATGTCAGGGTCAGCCGCTTCTCGAAGCAACAAGCTGGGGGTAGATCTCTCTCCGCGGCAGGGGCCTCCCTTTGGAACAGATTTCCTGCCTCCCTGAAACTTGAGGAGAACCATCCACAGTTCCGGAAGCACCTCAACACCTTCCTCTTTGTTTCTGCTTTCTCTCTCCCTCTCCCTTGCTAATTGCTTCACTGAAACTGCACTGAATCTGCAACTGGGCCACTCTCACAGACCTTGGTCCCTGGCCCAGCCACTCTCCACTTGCACTGCCTCCCTGGCAACCCCTGCACTGCGGGACTGTCTCTGTATCCCTACAGCCCCCCCTTCCCAGCACTTGTCTGCACTTACCTTTGCACTTGCCACCAGCTGGCCTATTTATTTTTTTATTCTACTTACCCTGTACTGCACTCCCCCCCATCCCCTTGCACTTTTCCCTTCCCCCTACCCCTGCACTTGCGCGATCTAAATGACATCTGGCCTAGTAGGATTGTTGTCTGTCTTCCCTTGTTCCCCCCTCCCTGCCTCGTCGCGCCTTGAAACACTTGTGTATAGGCGAGTTACAAATGCCATATAATATCATATCATGTCATATATCATATGTGTGCCTTTTGGTCACACAGGATAGCTTGTGTTTAAGTAGCTTGGGATGCACACAATGCCGCACTTCCATGGCAACAATCTCATGGTGGTAAGGTTGTGACAGTTGACTGTCTCTTTGTCATCATCGATTGTCACCTGGTATGTGCCAGGCCTGTGTGCACTCCGCAGGGGTGGGAGTTTAGGTGAAAAATGTGGCCACAAGTTGGGTCCGGCCTTCCTCGCCACGTGCCCTATCCCCTCCCATGGGCAGCGCCTGTGGTTGGGGATGTGGGGCACCACCATGTCCACCGGTACGCCCTGCCGTGTTGCAACATTGTGCAGGGCACATGCTGCCACAATGATCCTGCACACTACTGGGGGTGCATAGAGTAGCTGCCCGCCAGAGCGGTCAAGGGAGCGGAAGCGTGACTTGAGCACTCCGAATGTGCGCTCCACTATGGCCCTGGTTGCAATATGGGCCACGTTGCATCTTACCTGGGGTGGTTTGGTGGGGTTCCGGATTGACGTCATCATGTGGTTGCTCAGAGGGTAGGCACTGTCCACTGGGGAGGTGAAAATGGTTGTGATTATTGGGGTTTGTGTATTTGTGTGTGTGTGTGTGTGACATGCATGCATGTGCAAGGGAATTTGTACTCACCTAGGAGCCATGTGTCGCCATGCTGCCCAGCTTCCAGGGCCCGGCTCAGGGCAGACATTCTGTATATGAAACTGTCATGGGTGGAGCCAGGGTAGTTTTCATAGACAGAGGTGATGATTCCCTTTGCATCGCATACCACCTGTACGTTGATGGAATGCCAGTGCTTGCGGTTTCGGTAGATGTGCTCAGTGGCCCTAGCTGGACGTAGGGCTACATGGGTGCAATCTATGGCACTTTTTCACGCGTTATTCCCCATTCCGCGTGTTACGCCCACTGTTCCGCCCACTTTTGTTGTCTGTGCCACGCTATGTGCGCTTTTGCTGTGCGCATAGCGCACGCCGTTTGATGACGTGTGTGCCCGTGTGCGACATGCATGGATTTGGTGCACGACCAGCGGGAAACTAGCGCAGCGCCTGCCTTGTATCGCACGCGTGCACGTGCGCTTGATTTCTCACGCTTGCGCCACCTTGCACCTGCTTGCGCTGAGATTTTCGGCGCACGTTTGTTCCATGAATCGACCCCCATGAGTGTTGAGCTATGTGACGCATTTTCATTTTCACAGCTCTACTTTTGCTCCACCTTTCTCTCACAACGACCATTGCAAATCGTTACTTGAATGGACCTCTCGGTTTTTCTCAAAATCTTTGCTTGCTAAGCCGTAACATACTTTTATAATTTTCCTGCATGGAAAACACATCCCTCCTTCTGTGCATCTGTTACCAATTACAACTATACACATATGTATTTATTTTAATTGTGTTCCTTTGTTTAAATATCTATAGCAAGTTGAAAACAGAAACTTGAGTTCGCTTTTTTCCACCTTGCCTTGTGTCCAAGTCTTTAGTCTTCACTGTCCTTATACTCACCCATTTGCTGGTCGGTGTCCGAATTCCCTCTAGAGTTTTCTCTGTGAGTCAGAGATGGACGCAGAGCCCCATTAGAAATATTATTTTCTTACTAGCACATTCCTCCTGGTCCTGGCAAGGGTGCATATATAACAGGGTAGTGCTGTTCAATTTATTGCCTATAATACTCTATTAACAGAGTGTGGTAGAACCGCATGGCATACATTATTTTATGCGCAAACCTATGACTTTATTGGGCCAGATAACAGAAACCTTGCACCAGTGCAAAAGCAAAAATTGCACGGTATTAGCACTAGGGCAAACATTTCCATAGTGCAATAAAGATACATTTTCAATTCGTTTTTTCACCAGGGCACAGTTTGCACTAGTGTTTATACCACTCTCTATTAGCACTAGGGCGAATTTTGCCCTGTTGCAATAATGCAGTGAAAATGTCGCTTTTTTTTTAAGTGAGGTATTGTATAAGAACAATGCTTCGCCAAGCCACAAACCCACACACAAATTTTAACTTGTGTGGAAATACAGGGAACGGGTTGGGGTGTCCAAATGTTATGTAGCCAGTAATGTCTGGAGGTCCTAACCGGTAACTATGCAAAATGTGGTGCAGATTGGTGAACCGTGTGGAATTGTATATGGAACAACGCTTTGCCAAGCCACAAACCCATACATTTTTTTTTACTTCTGCTGAAATCCAGTCAAGGGGGTGGGGTGCCCAAATATCATGTAGCCAGCAATGTCCAGAGGGTCCTAGCAGCTAACAATGCAAAATTTGGTGCAGATTGGTGAAACAGTGTGGAACTGTATAAGGAGCAACACTTTGCCACAAACCCACAAACACATTTTTACATTTGATGAAATTTGGGGAAAAGGGTGAGGTGTCCAAATGTCATGTAGCCAGTAATGTCCGGAAGGTCCTAACAGGCAACTATGCAAAATCGGGTGCCGATTGGTGAAATGGTGTGGAATTGTATAAGGAACAACGCTTCGCCACAAATCCCGCCACAAACACATTTTGACTTTTATATATATAGATAGAATGTTCGGATTTCCTATAATATATATGTGTATATATATATATATAGCTTGAAAACCAACTTTCAGCTGAAATGTGATGTACGATCATTCATTGGAGCCAGGTTACACAGGCCACAACGCCACCTAGTAGCCATCGCTGGAAGTTCATCTCCATTTCAAAACCATATCAGCAAGACATTGGGCCTCATTACGACCCAGGCGGTAAGTTACCGCCTGGGCCGTGACTTTACCACCATGGCGTAAACTACGTTTACGCCATGGTGGTTGGCGGACTTACCGCCCCATTCCGAGGTCGGCGGGGCGGTAAGTCCCCAATCCCCATTTACCCTTCCCCATTCCCATTTTTGCCCCATAGGGCATAATGGGAGTGGGGAAGGCGTTAATTACGCCACCGTAAATTACGGTGGCGTAATTAACTCCATGGTCCCTTAGCGCCATGGATTTTAACACCCGCTAAAAGCAGGTGTTAAAAGCGCCATGGCGCTAAGGGACCCCGTAATTGGCGGTAAGGGGTCGGCGCAGCTAACGCTGGCGCTAACCCCTTACCGCCAGGGTCGTAATGAGGCCCATTGTAGGTATTGAAAATAGCCCAAATGCAAGCCTTTTGTTCCCAATATTGTGTTATGTTTTGTTATGTTAAGTTGATGTATACCATGCACCACTACCATTAGCATGGTCTCCAGGCACTCACGTGGTTCTGTAAAAAAAGTGGATTGGGAAGGTTAGTGAGGGAAGAAGGAGTAGGATAGAGGTTGTGCTTTCCTGTTGTTACTTGTAATACCAGTAGAAACTGGCGTCTGTGTGAGTTGTCTTTCTAGGTGTGTTTAGATTGTGTGCACTGGGGTTATTGTGTCGGGAAGGGCAAAGTCCAGTGACTGGGATGTCTGTTTGTGGCAGTTAGTTCCTATAGTGGATGTGTGGCTTGTGTGTTTGTGTGAGGTGAGACTGGCCCATTAAAGTGTGAAGCATGTGTGGGTTATGCTGGATAGGAGCGAGGAGTATGGATGGTTAGTCATTGGTATGTTGTGTTTGTTTAAATGTTTGTTCCAGAATCTGTACTGTCATTGTTTTATTCTGCTGCTATGTTCTTTGCTGTAATCAGTGTGCTACATTTGTAGAAGTAGCTCAGGGCATGTCCTACAGACAAGGGACCGCCAATTAAATATTAATACCCATGCATTCTATATGTAGACATGTTCTCCAAATCCATTCCCACACCTCGATAGGTGTTTGTAATATGCCATGTAGCATGATGTCATAGAAGACACATGTAGCATTATATAAACTAAGTATAACCAAGAAGACATTGCGATCATGCTTGAATCAATTTGATGAATGACGATTTACTCAGCTTTCCTTCATATGAGATAAAAGCAGTATTTCATCATCTTCTTTGAGCCTGTCCGGTTCTTTGGTATGCCTCTGCTGCTCACTTAGAATTCATTGCTGTCACATCGATTCACATCTAGAAAGTGCCCACTGTGACTTAGAAATTGTTCATGTCAGACTAACTAAAAGTGACATTGATTCTCACCTAGAAAGCGCCCACTGTACTGTGATTTACCTGGCAGTGCCACTCACCTAGAAGTTGTCTTGTTACATTGATTCAAATCTAGAAGGTGATAGTTCTGTGATTTATTTTCCTATCCCACACTCTTAGGAATTGTTCTTGTTAGATTGATTCACATCTAGAAAGTTACGTTGATTCACATCTTGAAAGTGCCCCTGAGATGGTACTGTGATTTTTTTGCCTACACTGCACAATTAGAATTGCTCTTGCTGGTTCCATTCACAACTAGAAAATGCCATCTGAGATACTACTATGATTTACTTCCCAATGCTTTAGGCGCCGCTACTGCGTCTAGACTAACATCGTACTGTTGCCCTTGTTGGCCCTGTCCCGCAGCCCTAGTGTCAAAAATCTAGATGCAGGTTGTACATCTAAGGCAGTGGACGAAGTGTAAGAAAAGAAGTAGTGGAACTATGTTCCCTGCTAGACTGCCCAGCTCCTCACAAACCCCATTGCCCTGCCCCCTCCCACACACAATACAAACCCCCAAACACATGTGCCTGCTGTTTAAGGGAATGTTCGGTGCAGTGCACTGAAAGTGCAAGTTTCAACTTCTTCCTACACTGTTATTTTAAAACAAAATCGGTTTCTTTTTCAAATAAAAGTATAGGAGCTGTAAAACTTAATTTAAGTTCACTTCACTTCGACCACTGATCTAAGGCCACTGCATCTACTGTTACTAGTACATCAACCTCGCGGTGCTGCCCTTGACCTCCTCCCGGGATGGAGATTTCAGCTCATCAGATACCCCCTCTCTGACCTGTTCTGATCCTAGCCTCCCTGCACCATACCCCCCATGGCTCACGCCTCATAGCGCATGGCTCGCGCTCTAGCAACCAACTTCATGACTCCCCTCTTTATCCCCCAGCTGATGCTAAGCATGACCCCTCCCCATACATCAAAACACCCAGACGCCACCCGCAAACTCTCCTACCATCATCCCTCGTCCAACTCTAAGATCAGAGGAGCACTCTGGCTCACCAAACACCTGCCTACTCAAGCGCTGATCCCCCTTCCCCATCCCACCCTAACACATCAACTATCCCTCTGACATCTATTAAGAACATCCTGATACCCCCTGCCCATACATCAGGCCCATTATCGAACTCCCAAGCCAGGGGAGCCCTCTGGCGCTCCGAACACCGCAAATCCACCTCCACTTCCACACCATCCTTGTGCCCACTGAGGAACTCCCCTCCCTCTCACCCGACCTCCCATGCCACCATCTCCCTCCTGCTTAGCCCACTGGGAAACACACCAACCTCTCAACCAACCTCCCATGCCGCCCTCTCCCTCCCCCTTAACTCATTTTCAACCCCCACAAACAACCCCCCTTCATATCCCTTTCCCTCTCTGAAAGTAGCTTGTCTCGCCCTTGCTAGACCGGCAGCCTCATCTCCCACCCCCTCTGACCCCCCACCCTCTCTCAAACCCCTAATGCACCTAAACCCACAAATTGCAGAAAACGTGACTGGTCCTACCCCTCGACCCTCCAATCCTCACCACTTCTGCTTCAGCCCAAATTCCCAGCCTCTCCCTCCCCTAACCCCAAACACTCCCCTCTCCCAGTTTCCACCCCCTTTCTCTTAACTTCTCACCCTGTACACGTAAATCCCCAGCGCCCTCCAGACTCATTCCAAAATCAACCCGCCTATATCCCCACACCTCAAATGATCCATTCACCACCCTCCCAAACCCTCCTGACCCACCCCTCATCTCCCACATCCCTACCTCCGCCTGCCTTATCTTCCCACCCCCCATCGACTGTCACGCTCACCTGATTCCCACGGAGGCGCAGGTCTGGCTTCGAGTGCTGATGCTTCTTCAATGGTGAAGCGCAGGACTCTGATGATGGACAAAAAGGGCCCCTCTACTCTGGCTTTTCTGGCTCGCAGGAATATTCCCCTGTGCGTGAAAAGGGAGTATTACCTACTGACGGAATAATGCTCAAGCTTCCCACTCCTTTCCAACCCTCCACGACACCCTTCCACGATTCCCCGTGAAGTCTCACCTTAGGGTCTGGAAGGATGAGTTCTCCATCCTGCTTCTGATGCAGGGGCGCGTTAAAACCCAGTTACTTCACTGGATTGAGATTTGATGGAAGTTCAAAATAAGCTTGACTATTCAGGTGAGGCGCTGTAAGAGTTCTGTTGCAAGTTCAAAAGTTCAAGCTTAATAATATTGTTCATTGTCTTATTGCAGCAAGCGCTAATGCTTATGTCTTTTTCCCCTTAGGGGCCGGGGTTCGGAATGCCGGAGATATGGCGCCGACCCGAAGTGTAAGTTCTGGATGAGCGTTCAGGTAATGTCTTTGCATTCGCTCATTCAATGTCTTTGTCTTTTTTCCCCATAGGGGCCGGGGTCCGGAATGCCAGGAAGCGGCAGGACCCGAAATGAAATGGGAATGACCCAACAGGTAAGTCTTAGAAGGAAACTGAGCTTTTCCTATTTCCCTTCCTTCTCTCACCTTGTTTTCTTGTCTTTTCTCTCTAGGCTCTGGGAAGTGGGTGCAGATCCGGATGATCGCTGCTGAAGATGGAGGCGCCCAGGAAAGGTGAGTGAAATGCAGCGCTGCAGCGATCGAAGCGAAATGCTTTTAAAATGATGTCTTCCCTTTCAGGATCGTCGGTGTGATGTCTCCGTGATGCAGCTTTAGCAGGTAAGGTCTTCTTTCTCTCCAATTCTGTTTTATCTCCCTTTGCAGGCGACCCAGGATGCTGACAGGCGTGGCTGAAGTCCAGATGCAGGAGCTGACACGGTGAGCGTCCAGCTGCGAGGAGCAGAACAACGCGAAGCGTGAGTTGCTGATCGGGCATGGTTTAAATAGCTTTGGAAGAAGTTCCAGGCATGTATCCTTCCACCGATCAGGTATGTATCCTTTCCTGACCACACCCAGGTGGAAAGTAGTCCCACAGGTAAAGTAGTTCCATTCAGGCCTCAAGAGGGCCTGGATGTAGCAGCATGGTCTGCATCAGGTAAGCGCACATTAAAACACTTGAACACATGTCTAGCTTTATGTGCCTGGTGCCTAAGGCGCCAGGACAGGGGTCCAACATGAGCCTGGCGCCTAAGGCGCCAGGACTGTGTCCAAAGGGCCCCAGCTTGGGCCCGCTGGCACTTCCCTGGGGGGAATGATGCCTGCCTCTGGGGTTGCTGGGTCGGACCTAGCTCCTTGGAGGTAGGCATCATGACAGTACCCCCCCTCAAGGCCCCTCCCAAGGTTGTTCCCTCCGGGGGTTTTGGCTTGTTCGGAAATCTCCGGTGGAACCTTTGCATTAATCGAGGTGCGTCAACATGGTTACTAGGCTCCCACGATCTCTCCTGAGGTCCATATCCCTTCCAGTCAACAAGATAGAAGAGTTTTGACTTTAACACCTTGGAGTCTAAAATGTCTTTAACTTCGAATTCTAATTCCCCTTCAATTTGAACTGGGTCTGGAGGCTTGGACAGTCGGGTCCCTGGTTGTACTGGCTTCAAAAGTGATGCATGAAAAACTGGATGAATACGCATGTTAGACGGTAAATCCAGTTTAAAGGCCACGGGATTGATTATAGCCTTGATGGGATAAGGTCCTATGAATCGGGGATTGAAGGTTCGCGGGCCCTTGAGGGGTAAATGTTTCGTTGCTAGCCATACCTGGTCTCCTACTTGGTAAGGAGGAGTTTTACTTCGGTGCAAATCAGCGTTTTCTTTATACTTTTTCTTGGCTTGCTGTAAATGAGTTGCAGCTTCTTTGAAGGCTCGGGTTATTGTGGAATGCAGATGATTTACTGCGGGCATTTCCAGGGTCAGAGGTGGATATAGATCAGAGGTCCGAGGATGGTGACCATACAAAGTATAAAAAGGAGTTTGTCCGGTTCCAGAATGCACTGAATTGTTGTATGCATATTCTGCAATCCAAAGGATGTCTTTCCAATTTAACTCGGATTGGTGTAACATGCACTGAAGATATTGCTCGAGAGTCTGATTGGTTCTCTCGGTTTGTCCGTCCGTCTAGGGGTGGTGGCTGGTGGATAACCGCACATCTATTTGTGCTAGTTGGCAACACTTCTTCCAAAAACGGGAGATAAATTGACTTCCACGATCCGAGACTAATATGGAAGGAAAACCATGTATGCAAACTATATTCTCCAGAAATTCCTTGGCCAAGGTGGAGGCTGAAGGCAAACCCTTTAAAGGGATAAAGTGGGCCATTTTGGAGAATAGATCCACAATTACAAGGATAGTGTTGTCACCAGCACAAGGAGGCAGGTCAGTTATAAAGTCCATTGACAAGGTGTGCCATGGTGCTGGTGGAATATCCAAGGGTTGAAGTAGGCCGGCTGGCCTTTTCTTTTGACCCTTGTTTTGGGCGCAAATTCCGCAAGACAATACAAAAGACTTTATGTCTTTTCTCCAAGAAGGCCACCAGAAGTGGCGTTTGATTTTTTCCTCCGTTTTAGCGATACCAGGGTGTCCTTCCATTAATGATTCATGATGGTGGGCAATAACAAGTTCTTGCAATTCTTTACTTGGCAGAAACAACCGCTCCTGGAAGTAGGGTAAATCATCCTTAACTGTGTAATGAGGACCCTTTTGACTCCATTCCAGTAAGGCTGAAGAGTCTAGAAGTTGGTTTACTTGCGTTTGGATGTCCTCAATAGTTTGCAATGAAGTTAGGCCTAAGATTCTTTGTTCAGGTATGATTGGCACAGGTTCTAAACTCGAATTGGGTTCTTCCATGCCAATCCGGGATAAGGCGTCCGCTTTACCATTCTTGCAGCCAGGGCGATAGGTAATTACGAAATCAAATTCCGCAAAGAATAGAGCCCATTGGAGTTGTCGTGAAGATTGAGCTTTGGCCGTCTTTAAATATTGTAAATTTCTGTGGTCCGTAATTACGGTGATGGTGTGTCTTGCCCCGAGAAGGTAGTGACGCCAAGCCTTGAAAGCAGATTTAATAGCCAGTAATTCCTTGTCGGTAATTGCGTAGTTGATTTCAGGAGGAGAAAATTTCCTGGACCAAAAGGCCACAGGGTGTAGTTGGTTAGTTTCTGGGTCTCTTTGCGACAGGACAGCTCTCATGGCCGAACTGGATGCGTCGGTTTCCACAATGTAAGGGAGATCTGGGTGCGGGTGCTTCAATACAGGTGCAGAGGTGAATTTGGTTTTCAGGTCCTGAAAGGCTTGTTCGGCCTCAAGAGTCCATTCAAAGCGTTTGTTTTTCTTTAGGAGAGCTGTGATGGGTTGGACTGTTCGGGAAAATTCCGGAATGAATCTTCGATAGAAATTGGCGAAGCCGAGCATGCTCTGAACTCCCTTCACCGAGCTAGGAGATGGCCATTTGAGGATGGCGTCCACCTTTCGCGAGTCCATTCGGACTCCTTGAGGTGTTAGGATGAATCCGAGAAACTCAACTTCTGTGGTATGAAAAACGCATTTTTCGAGCTTTGCAAATAGTCTGTGCTGGCGCAATTTCTCAAGAACTGCCCTAACATGTTTTCTATGATCGGATTCTGAAGAAGAGTACTCCAGGATGTCGTCAATATAAACAATGACACAGACATCGATAAGTTCCCAAAGAACATCATTCATAAAGTACTGAAAGGCGGCAGGTGCATTGCACAAACAGAAGGGCATCACCTGATATTCGAAGAGCCCAAATTTGGTGCGGAATGCCGTCTTCCATTCGTCGCCTTCTTTTATACGCACCAGGTGATAAGCTCCTCGGAGATCTAACTTGGTGTACACATAAGCGTCTTTCACCTGGTCGATAAGCTCAGGGATCAGGGGCAGAGGATAACGATTCTTAATTGTTATTTGATTTAGGGCGCGATAATCTATACATGTTCTAAGGTCGCCCTCTTTTTTCGGCACGAAGAACAGAGCTGAGGAGACAGGAGACTTGGACGGGCGAATAAAACCATTGGCTAGGTACTGATCTAAATACTGATGCAAATGCAGGTTCTCAGGTTCCGTAAAAGCATAAATCCTACTACAAGGTAGTTGAGCATTGGGTACCAGATCGATTTGGCAATCATAAGACCGATGGGGAGGTAACGTGTTAGCCTGTTCCTTCTGAAAAACGTCTTGGAATTCTTGGTATTCTGACGGTAGCTGTACAGGGGTGGAAGTTGCTGAGGCTAGAGCCTTAACTGGATTTCTTGGATAACAAGTTGGTTCACAATCAGGAAAACTTATCTTCTTTGCTCGCCAGTCGATTCTGGGATTATGTGTTTCTAACCAAGGAATTCCAAGAATTACTTGAAATTGTGGGGCCTTGATCACATCAAACACGATTGCTTCCCGATGTCCATCCTGACCCACCAGTGTCATCTCAACAGTGGAATGCGTTACAGGCCCTGAGGCTATTTCGGTTCCATCTACTGTAGTAATGACATCTTGGGTTACTTTCGGGCGGAGAGGGAGCTTAATCCTGGAAGCCAATTCACGGTCTATGTAGTTTCCAATAGCTCCACTGTCGATGTATGCTTTTACAGCATGCAACTGCTGAGGCTGTTTTGGGTCCACGAGCACCATTGGCATGACAAAATGCGAGGTCAAAGAGTTAGTTTTCAAGCTCGGCAAGCGGACCCCTACGCTTGTCGGGCTAGGTCGTTTCCCGAATCAGGTGTCAATAAATCGTTATCAGTGGCTCCAACCACCTTCTCAGGTGGTTTAACCGGACAATTTCGAAGAAAGTGACCGGAAGTCCCGCAATACAGACAAAGTTGCATTTGCCGCCTTCTCTCTCGTTCCTTCTGCGTTAATGGTCCTTTAACACCGCCGATTTGCATAGGTTCGGATACGTCGGTACTCTTGGAGTTAGCGTGGGTTTTGATCGGTACTCGGGTTTCGTACTTGAACCGATCTGCTTTTCTATTTTGAAGTCTGTGATCAAGTTGAACCACCAAGTCTATGTAGTCTGCGCAGACCTGGGGTGGATCTACTATCTGAGCTAGAACATCCTTAAGCTCTCCGCGCAGGCCTCGATGAAACAATGTGATCCTTTTGTTTTCTGGCCATCCAGTTTCCACAACCAGTCTATTAAAGGTGGCAACGTATGGCAAGAGATCCTGATAACCTTGCCGTAAGGACAGCAGTTCATTATCAAGGGCCTGTCCTTGAGAGTGTCGAGCAAACAATATTTCCATGCTGGCCTGGAAGCCCATAAAATCCTGGAGAATGGGATCATCCTGATTTACCTATGGAATAGACCAATCGGCAGCACTGCCACTGAGGTAAGATAGTATAAAGGCTACCTTGGTCTGGTCATTAGGGAAGGCCCCGGGTCTGCATAGAAAGTGTAAACGACATTGGTTCATAAAGACGGCATATTTCTTGGGATCCCCCGCAAAACGTTCAGGCGGGGACAAAGGCATGTGTCCAGGTAGATTGATTTGTACCGGGTTATTCAAACCCATTGATATGGAAGTACCTCCGGAATTAGGTAAAGGAGTGTGCCCTGCCTGGGCCTGCAATAACCTTTTGGCCAGGTCATCAGTTCTTTCCTTGGATAGGATCAGTTCTCTTTTGAGAGCGTTAGTCTCCTGGCGGGCTGAGTGCACTTCTGCCCGTAATTCCCCCAAAAGCTGGGCCAGCTGATCTGTCTCGGAAGTCTCCATAGCGCCCGGGTGGGAAATTGTGGGTAGGCTTCGCGTTCTGTCACGCTCACCTGATTCCCACGGAGGTGCAGGTCTGGCTTCGAGTGCTGATGCTTTTTCAATGGTGAAGCGCAGGACTCTGATGATGGACAGGAAGGGCCCCTCTATTCTGGTTTTTCTGGCTCGCAGGAATATTCCCCTGTGCGTGAAAAGGGAGTATTACCTACTGACGGAATAATGCTCAAGCTTCCCACTCCCTTCCAACCCTCCACGACACCCTTCCATGATTCCCCATGAAGTCTCACCTTAGGGTCTGGAAGGATGAGTTCTCCATCCTGCTTCTGATGCAGGGGCGCGTTGAAACCCAGTTACTTCACTGGATTGAGGTTTGATGGAAGTTCAAAATAAGCTTGACTATTCAGGTGAGGCGCTGTAAGAGTTCTGTTGCAAGTTCAAAAGTTCAAGCTTAATAATATTGTTCATTGTCTTATTGCAGCAAGCGCTAATGCTTATGTCTTTTTCCCCTTAGGGGCTGGGGTTCAGAATGCCGGAGATATGGCGCCGACCCGAAGTGTAAGTTCTGGATGAGCGTTCAGGTAATGTCTTTGCATTCGCTCATTCAATGTCTTTGTTTTTTTTCCCCATAGGGGCCGGGGTCCGGAATGCCAGGAAGCGGCAGGACCCGAAATGAAATGGGAATGACCCAACAGGTAAGTCTTAGAATAAAACTGAGCTTTTCCTATTTACCTTCCTTCTCTCACCTTGTTTCTTGTCTTTTCTCTCTAGGCTCTGGGAAGTGGGTGCGGATCCGGATGATCGCTGCTGAAGATGGAGGCGCCCAGGAAAGGTGAGTGAAATGCAGCGCTGCAGCGATCGAAGCGAAATGCTTTTAAAATGATGTCTTCCTTTTCAGGATCGTCGGTGTGATGTCTCCGTGATGCAGCTTTAGCAGGTAAGGTCTTCTTTCTCTGTCCAATTCTCTCTTATCTCCCTTTGCAGGCGACCCAGGATGCTGACAGGCGTGGCTGAAGTCCAGATGCAGGAGCTGACACGGTGAGCGTCCAGCTGCGAGGAGCAGAACAACGCGAAGCGTGAGTTGCTGATCGGGCGTGGTTTAAATAGCTTTGGAAGAAGTTCCAGGCATGTATCCTTCCACCGATCAGGTATGTATCCTTCCCTGACCACACCCAGGTGGAAAGTAGTCCCACAGGTAAAGTAGTTCCATTCAGGCCTCAAGAGGGCCTGGATGTAGCAGCATGGTCTGCATCAGGTAAGTGCACATTAAAACACTTGAACACATGTCTAGCTTTATGAGCCTAGCGCCTAAGGCGCCAGGACAGGGGTCCAACATGAGCCTGGCGCCTAAGGCACCAGGACTGTGTCTAAAGGGCCCCAGCTTGGGCCCGCTGGCACTTCCCTGGGGGGAATGATGCCTGCCTCTGGGGTTGCTGGGTCGGACCTGGCTCCTTGGAGGTAGGCATCATGACATCAACGTAATCCCCTCACCCGACACTCAAAGTCTGCAGGCACCCTGTCCCTCCCATACTCCACCTCAACCAGTCTCAACCACCCTCAATACTCCTCCACACCCACCACTCCACCTGGCACCCAGGGTCCGCCAAGCTCCCACTGCAATGAACATCACGAAATCCACCTCCCCTCTCGCAGTCACATGCATCCTTTTTAATGCCTGCTCCGTACAATAAACAGACACACCATCTTTGACCTCCTATCTTCCGACAAGCCCAACCTCATTTTTATCACTGAAATCTGGTTCTCCAATGACTTTGCCCCAGTATCACACAAAGCCTTACCCCTGGCTACTTGCTTATCGTCCACAATAGACCGTCCAGAGGTGGCAGAGCGGCTGTCCTCTTCAATCCTCATTTCTCTGTTTCACTCGTCGAATCGCTTCTGGTAGAAATCTTGATACCAGCGACTTGCACCTACAGCTTCCTACTCATCTACAGACCCCTGGATATGACAGAAATTTCACCAACTACCTCTGTGACTCAATAGCTATCATTCAAGTAAATCACCCTTCTCTTACACTCCTTGGAGACTTCATTATCTGGTTCGATATCCCCAACAACCCCATGACTCATCCACTAGTTGACAGTCTTGACGCGCTCAACCTCTCCCATCATATCACTGGTCAAACCCACTCAGGTGGGCTCAACCTTGATGCCCTTTTCAGCTCCCATGATCTGGTTTATATATCCCGTCCCAAACCACTCACCTGGACCGACCACTATGCCATCCTGTTTTCTATACACACACCTGCCCCTCCTCCCACAGCCCCCCTAGCCCCCATCCCTGATCTCAATTGGTGGAACAAAGTCAAGATCCTTCCCGATCTAGCCAAAGCCCTGCTTCTTAGTCCACCTGCAACACTGCCCCTGATAGACCCTTAACCATCGACTCCTGGCTTAAAGACTCACTAATTCCTCTCACCCCCTCGCGCCCCGCATTCTCGCACAAAGGACCATCCCCCAAAAGGTTCACCACCAACCTGAGGAATGCCAAAAAACTAAATAACTCTCTTGAACACAAATGGCGAGCATCTAAAACCGATCTCACCAGATCCATGTTTGCGCTGCACCACCGTAACTACAAATCCGAAATCCGGAAGGCCAAAAAAGCCTATTACAATAAACCAATTCTCAACTGTGGCAACCGCAGCAAAGAACTCCACATGATCATATCAGAATTTGTGAAACCCACGTGTACCTCTACACAATCCACCCCAACACAATCACTCTGCGACTCCCTCTTCCTACACCTCTTCAACACCGCCCTTGACAGGATGGCAACCCTTAACACCAAAGTGTCCTTCCTCTCCCCCATCCTATCACTGACCCCTCCTGATCCCATTGCCTCGATGCCCAATTTCCCTATCTTGGACTCCTACAAACCCATCTCCACAGACAAGTTCCTTGACTTACTATCAGCCAGCAAAACCCTCTTGGTCGCCCCTCGACCCTTGCCCCACCTCTGTCCTGAAAGAAATATTCTCATCTACCCGTGCAGCAGAACATTTGAGAACCTTACTACATGACTCCCTCACTTGTGGCATCTTCCCTGAAGCCTTGAAAATAGCGTATGTCAAGCCACTTCTAAAAAAGGCATCCCTTGATTCCCTTGACCCCAAGAATTACAGGCCGAATCTCCAATACCGGATTTCTCGCAAAACACATTGACCAGACAGCATACTCGCAGCTCAAATCGTTTGTAGAATCCAACTGTCTCCTCGACCCCACACAATCAGGCTTCAGACCACGACATGGAACAGAAACTACTCTGATCTCGTTCTGGGATGATCTCAAGGTCACTGCAGACTCTCAAGGCTCTGCAGCACTGATTCTCCTCGATCTCTCTGCAGCCTTTGACCCGGTTAACCACTCAATCCTCCTTGACTGCCTTCACTCAGTAGGAATCTGTGGCACTGCTCTCAAATGGATTGCTTCCTTCCTGAGCAACAGGAAACAACCCTCCTCTCCCCTTTTGTCTCAACCGCTCGCTCAGTGAACTCTGGACTACCCGAAGGCGCATGCCTATCTGCTCTCCTGTTCAAGCTCTATATGACCAATCTACCTGGAATCATCCGCATGCACAACTTCTCCTGTTACAACTACACTGACAATACCCAAATTATCCTAGGAATTCCCAAGTCAGGCACCATCCCCCATCCCAACCTTAAAGATTGTCTCCACGATATTGCCTAATGGATGACAATAAATCACCTCCTTTTGAACCCTGAAAAAACTGAAATCAAGGTGTGCAGCAATACTGCCCTTCTGCCACATGCGCTCCCATGGCCCCCGTCCCTCGCCCCCCGGATATAGTCAAAAACCTAGGTTGCACTATGGACTCAGGCCTAACCCTCTCCCTACAGATCAACAACGTGTCAAAATGCTGTCACTACCACCTCAAACTTCTCAGATGCATTTTCTCTTACCTCTCCTACCAGAACAGACTTGCCGCAGTTATGTCTATTGTGATGTTGAGAATGGACTATGCCAACTCCCTATACCTAGGAGCTCCAGCATACCAACTCAACAAGCTCCAAAGATCCCAAAATGCTGCCACAAAACTGCTCCTCGCCCCGGGTCAAGGAGATCACATCTCACCTGCTCTCCGAACCCTCCACTGCCTCCCAGTCGGACGAAGGGCCACCTTCAAAACCCTATGCATCACTTACTGAGCGGTGCACAAGACCGGCCCAATATACCTACAAGAAAAGATGACACCCTATCCCCCCATTTCGCACCCTTAGATCAAGCACTGCCCTCCTTCTAGTGATTCCAACCTCTAACTCCGCCTTCTCAACCTTGGCCCCAACTCTGTGGAACTCACTCTCCCCACATATTCGACACACCCAAGACTATGTGACCTTCCACAAAGCTCTAAAAATGTGGCTCTTTCCGTAATGCCGACCACAAACATCTGAGGTGACTGAGTACCTGCAACTCGATGACAAATGCTCAATGAGATCCCGAGCAATGACACCACTGAAGACGCTTATTAAGTCGCTATTAAGCAAACGCACGATGCTTGAAATGTGGAATAGCCAACTCCCTAGATCACAACTCCACCCAAACACTCTCCTCTCATATCGCTATGCTTACTCTGTACTCTACACCAACACACAATTAGAGTGTGGCTACACCCCTCGATCAATTTCAGCCTAGCTGCTCACATACGAACATTACCCCACAAAAATCTCATCATTCTAATAAAACACTGCTATATCCCATGACAAACTGGCCTAACTGCACACATAAGCATCCGACACTGGCCTAACGCAGCCAGAACCCAGTCTTGGTGTCCATTCTCCAGACTGCAAACATTCGAACTAATATCAATAACACACCACACCTAATCCTAGGAGGCAGCTACCATCAGGCAATTACATCAGCTGCACACATAACTGGTGCACCAAGCACCCTTTGACACCTTACTCCCTCAACTGACCTAGACTAGGGTCCCCCAGGGCATTCAACCTACCAGCGCTTTGAGGTCATACCAATGATACATAGAGTGCTATATAAATGTCAAATAACATAACAGAACATGATACATATTATTGGTAATTCCTTCTAGCACTAAGATGCTTCAAGGTGCTAGATCGCATTTGGTAGCAGATGTTGGTTCAGGTCTAATCGACCTAGAGCCCAGACCCAGATTCCCAGACGATCGACGGCTCCTGCCACAAACCTGACGATCATTGAGTTTCCTGCAGAGAGTGGCGGGCAAAGAATCATGTGATCAACATACGACAGGTCCCCCTTTGATGAAATTCCTGTCCGGTCCCTGCAGGTGCCCTGCGGATGAAAGATGAACTGGTCAATTGTGGGAGAGTCGATGCAGAGGAACTCGAGCTGAGCCACGGATGTAAGTAGACCATTGAAGCTAGTAAAAATATAGAGGGGGATGGACTGTAATTGTGTTATGTTGCATATATAAGAGACATAAAGAGTAACTAGATTTTGTTGATTATAAAAGGAAGAGAGATAACAATACCTCGAATACATGGGGCCAAGAGGTATCGAAAGGGCACACGCTGTAGCTCCATATTGGCCAATTAGTAGAGCATGAGTCGAACATCCAGAGGTTATAACAATAAGAGAAGAGTTGCATTTACTAAGACAGTAAACGAAGATGTACGTAAGGGGAATATATATATATATATATTAAAAGTGCACATATATAAGGTGTATAATATGTTTGTATAGAGGATAACACGTTTTAAATGAATGACCAAAAATAAGAAATAATAGCATGAATAAATACATAAATAAACTGTTTTTTCTTACATTTTTGGGACAAAGGATTGACATCCATCAAATAGCTAGAAACAGATGAAACCAAAATATAAATGGAGAAGACAGCTTAAAGATACTAAAAAACTAAGAATTATATGAAAATAATTAACTAATTAATGGAAAGTGTAAACAAAGGGGCAAGAAGAACAGTGTCAATAGATTTTTCAAAAAATAATGAATAAAGGTAGGAAAAATACCTGCTCAAATATATTAAAACAATATATTTAATACATTTGGAAGGAAGAGGAAAACAGGAAAAGACAGACAAAATTAGGCAGTATAATTCCGAATGGATTAATGGCACAACCAATAAGACATTTATGCCCTGGCCTCCACGCGGTTCGTTGTCAAATATGGTATTACGTAATCTGGTGACATATTTACATGCTACACATAAGGGAAATAGGCTGTAGAAAAAATTGGCAGTATAAGAGCTTTGGGAAATGTACCAGAATGAGAAAGAAGACCCAGTCTATAGGGAGTGGATGCTTAGTCAACATAGAGGGGAAGATGTAACGCCTTCAGCTACTCGTTCCCATCCCAAGAAACAAGACGTAGAAGGTAAAGACCAGGATTTCACTCTCTAAAGGAATTAAAATCAGTAGCAGGGTATGCTAATCCACAATACAAACCCCCTGCCTATAATAGTGAAGAGAAAGAGGAAGAGAGTAAAAGCAGAGAATGCAAATATACACAGACACACACGATTAAAGCAAACAGTGTGATGAGAAAAGGGATAGACAACATAAACGGATAGAGAGGAAGAGGCAGAGAAACAAAGAGGAATAAAAAATACTGCTGAAGGTATGACAATAGTACAGAACAAAAGAATCAGAGGACAGATATTGCTTAAACTAGATGGTAAAGGTATTGATGGAGTTCGTGAAAGAGAGTCAAGGGGAGAGCGAGATAAGAAAGTGAAAGAAAAGGAAGACGAGAGGCTATGCAAACAAGAAAGGGAAAAGGAATGTAAAGTGAAGGGAAGAATGAAGAAAGCATGATGCAAAAAGAGAAAAGGAGAGACTAGAAGAAGAGAAATGAGAAGAAGTAGAAGCCTAAAGATTGAAATTACATAGATTACAAAGAAGGCAAGAGGAAGAGGAATTAAGGGAAATAAGGAGAAGAGAGGAAGAAATGAACAGAAGTAGGGGATTTAAAGATGATGAGATTGAATGTCTATACCGTAGAAGCATGATACCCATAGAAACACAACAGCGAACCGAAGAAGAGAGAGGGTCACAACCGTCCTGTGGAGGGCTTCAAGGATTATCAGACATACCAACATGGAGAGAAGAAGACAGAGACACCATAGGGACAAGGATGGGGAAATGATACAGATAAATGAGAGATAAGGAAGGTAGATTTCAAGAGGGTAAACACAGAGCCTCCTGTAGAGGAATAGGTTGAAGCTTAGATGACGTCAGAATAGACAATCATAGAACATTATCTTTAAATAGGTTAGATCTTGAGGATGCGGAAGAGGACAATAGTTATACGAGTTGGGGCATAATAATGTCAGACTAGGAAAGGAACCAAAATAAGAAGACGTGAGAAGAGGCCGCAGATGGATTTTCAAGAGAATCAAGTGTAGATAAAGGGGTAAAATGGTTAGATTTAGAGGACCCTATAAGAAGAACACCAGAACCAATACCATATACTGAACGACCGCAAGTATGATTGCACAGTAATGGAGATGTGTCCCCGCCATATGTAAGCAGAGTAATGGAATTGCAAGAAAGAATTCAAGCAGGAGATGATAATGCTGCCTGGAGAACAAGGAGTGTGAGTAGATATTATTATTATTATTTATTATGCGCAACACAATTGGCCCGGGGGCATACCATCGCAGATCGTTAAGAAAGGATAATCCAAGGGAGCGAGGGTGGGATACTTGATTATCTGAAAAGTTGCGTCTTAATTTTTTTTTTTATTCTTTGATTGTTCCATAGTTTCTTACAATGGGTGGTAGGCATTCCATGTAATGGGAGCACTTGACCAGAACGTGCCCTTTCTCACTAATTCCAAGGAGGTTTTTTGTACCTGTAGGTTCCGGTCTCCATTTGAACGAAGTGAGCGATATGCCTGCTTGATTTTTAATCTATTGGTAATATAGGGTGGTGCATCACCGGATAAGGCCTTAAATGTGATGGTGAGAAGTCTAAACTTCACCCTTTCTTCAATTGGCAGCCAGTGCAGCTTCCTTCTTACATCTGAAACATGGGCATATTTTGTAAGCCCATGAAGGCCCTCATAACACTATTCTGAACTACTTGAATTTTTTCAGTTCAACTTTATTTATGCCAATGAGAAGTGAGCCCCAGTAGTCCAATTTTGCAGATACAAAGGCTCTAGCAATGGTTTCACATCCCGCTTGAGACAAAAATGGTCTTATATGTGATAAAAGCCGAATGTAGTAAGCGGACGAAGACAACAGGTTATTAACATGGACTGACATATTCAATGATTAATCGAAAGTCACTCAGAAGATTTTAATATTTTCCTTAACTTGGATGTCATGGTTAGCGATACGAAAAGTTTGGTAATCTGATGTCAGCTTATTAAGTCTTGGTTTGGATCCGATCAACATCAACTCTGTTTTCTCAGGATTCAAGGCCATGCCATTTGCATCCATCCAGTTAGGTATGAGATCATATATTTATGCTACCGTCGTGACATCCTGCTCTTAGTTCCCTGACAGGGTGCTAAGACACTGAGTCGTCAGCGTAGTTCGAGAAGCATATATCATTTTTTTCTAAGTCATCAAAGAAGGGAACCGTGAATAAGTTGTATAAGATTGGTGACAGTGCTGCCCCTGAGGAATTCCATAGTTCATAGTTATTGGGTCTGCCTTCCCTTGTTTGCTGCATACCTGATTGTTCTCAAGCCTAAAAACACGGCATCCAGATTTTGGCATTAGCACTGAAGTTGGCTCTGTCCTCCAACCTTTCCAGGAGGAGTTGGTGATCCACCAAATCGAATACCGCTGAGAGGTCCAAGGACATCAGTAGCATTGTGGATCCTTCATTAATTTTTGTCATCATATTTCCAAGAGGGCTGACTCTGTTCTGTAAGCGGACGAAAGCCTGATTGTCCATTGTTCAGGACAGGGTATTCCTTAATGAATGCTGCCAGTTGTTCATATGCAACTCTATCCATGATTTTTAAGATGAAAGGAGAGTCGTTAATGGGGGCGGTAATTCTTTGCCTCTCCAGGATCCAGGTTGGCTTTTTTTAAAAGAGGAGTAATCCAGGACCCTTTAAGCCTGTTGGGTACTATGCCTTCTTTGAAAGAGGTATTGACAATCTTGGTAAGGGAACCGATGAGTAGTTCAGAGCACGCTTTAAAGGATATGGCTGGAAATTGATCTTCTTTACATGTGGATGGCTTCAGTTTAGCAACAACGACTCTGAGTTCATCCGCAGATATGTTCTTAAAATTGAATTCCGGTATTATTGTAGCTTGTTGGTGGTTTGGATCCCTTCTGTGACAATCTTTTTTTTTTTCAATTCCATCTTTTATTTTGGTGGTTTTATCTATCATAGCGTGTTGAATAGATGTATTACCAATCCTGATTTTTATCTAGTTCTACTTGATTTATAGAGTCTGGTTTTTCCAGGTTCAATTAGAATGGTAAAAAATGTCTTTTGTATCATAATGAGCCTCATGAATATGTGCCTTATAGGATAGCTTTTTTGCGTTGATAACTGCTTTTTTAAAAGCATGAGCAGCATCTGAGTAAATTAGTTTGTCATCCTCTATTTTGGTGTTTTTCCATAATATGGTATGACCAAGGACAAGGGTTTTCACAGTTTCGACTATTAGAGAAAGGAGGGGGTCGCCCACAATATATACCATGGCCCCAGATGAATAAGGAAAACTTAAAATGCACACTGCTGAGTTTGACTTCCAGTGCGGGATAATGGATAAATAAATTAGAGAAAAGGACACCAGAAATGACGTTAGCCATATGCAATATAAAATGCCTATAATCAGCTATCCTGGGGGAGAGAGCTGATGACATTTGAAAAAGAGCAGAGTATCCAAAAGTAACTGCGTAAAACACAGTGCATGATTGAGCGCCATTTAATAATTGTAGAGCAGACGTATGGTGAGGTCTTAGAGTACAATATCCAGATACATCAGATATTGAGGCGATAATGACTAGGAAGATGAGGGAGGAGGAAGACCCCATTCCTTTAATTCAGGATATTCAGGACAGATGGAGTTCAGAGACGAACAAACCGTGGGATAAAACGGTAGCTTTATTTTAGCACATATTATGTCAGGGACTGCCAGAACCAGTACAAAGGCAATTAAAGAAACAGGTGGGAATGTAAGCAAAGCCATGGCCAGAGATACAATGGGCAATTGTGTATTATTTAGAATGCTAAAAGAAAATGACAAGAAGAAAGCCGAGGGTAGAAAGCAAGAAGAGGCGAAGTTGGTGCAGAAGAACTTATCAAAGTTCACCATAGAAAGAGCAGTGGTGACAAGGAACGAGGGAAGCATGGCGCATGTGGTACAGTCCCCATAGCAAAATAACATAGCCAATGCCCAAGATCAGAATGGGTATAATTATATGCCAAGACACAGAGGGAATGTACCTCGATGAGGACGACGAGGAGAATTTTAAAACCCTCAAGGAAGGGGAGGATCAAATGGAGGACAGCCATTAACATGTTGGAATTGTGAAAAAAATAGAACATATGGCTAGAGCATGTAGACGTAGAGGAGGAATGCAACAACAGAATTGGCAACCTCCAAAAGGGGGGACAGGATATGCTCCACAATACAATGCAGACTCAAAAGAATATTATGCCCAAGATCACACGCAAAACCAGGCTTTTGTGCCACAACCGCAGCAGTTTCAGCAAGTGCCAGTACAGACAAAATTACCATAACCCCAACAATTCCAACAAACACCAATGCAGACACAGTCACTACAGGGCAGAAACAGCAAACACCTATGCAAATGCAAAAGGCACCCACTCAACAAATACAATACATCCCAATGCAACAGACAGGCACATCACAATGGCAAATGGACACATGAGCTACACAAGTAGTAAAACCCAAATTAGGGAGTATGACTGTGGTGGAAGGGAATCCTTTCACAGGTACAACAATGATTTTGTACCCACAATAGGATAGCCCACAGGATGATCTGATGTGTTCAGTATTGGAGCGTCTCGTTCCTTTGTCTGTGAGGGAAAATTTCCAATGTCAGGCATTGCCATGAATGCTTAGGGATTTTCTGGGGTAACAAATATAGTTCCATTTACAGATGAATTAGAGTAACACAACATGTCTATGTGATTGCTATACTCTAAACAGACACCAGTGAACATACTAGGATGGGATTTATTGACAAAACTTAACATGACAACATCTTTTACTGACAAAGGCATGATGTGTTCAAACCCAGGGATTCATTATATAAAT
Source organism: Ambystoma mexicanum (assembly GCF_040938575.1). Classification (NCBI taxonomy): domain Eukaryota; kingdom Metazoa; phylum Chordata; class Amphibia; order Caudata; family Ambystomatidae; genus Ambystoma; species Ambystoma mexicanum. The sequence continues at coordinate 169,504,466 of NC_090924.1, read as the reverse complement.
GTGAGGGAACTAATATTAGCCTATAGAGGAAATAAAGCCTTAACAGGATTCCCTCTAGAAGAGGAAGAATTTTTATATTGAGTGATCAATTTATTCTCATGGTTACCTAAATTGGCAAGTAAAATAGTAAGGACACCTGATGCATTTTTGTTCAAGCCAGACATTTCTGTGGATGATGAGGAAGGGCAAGTTATTCCTTTAGAATTAGAAGCAGCAGTGGTAAGAGGAGAAAGGGTGATGCTTCATGGGACAAACAATGAGGGAAGGGGATGGAAAACAGTGAAAGCCCTCAATGAAGGAGGTAGACTGACAGACTTGACAGACAAAGAACTGTTTAGGGATGACTATTCAGATGATGAGAACATAGAGGTACTACAGAGAATGGCGTTGGTAAAAATGTAACCACAATTTTAAGGAAGATGTGGAAAAGGGGCCATGTATTTTATAGACTACAACTCCATATGACGTGGGCCTACTGAAAGGAGTGGGAGCAGTGCAAATTAAGCTTAAACCAGGAGCTAGTTTGCCATGTGCAAAACAGTACCTGATGTCTAGAGAAGCAGATGAGGGGATATTTGAAACTATATGCACCCTAATGAAACAAAGGAATTCTAGTACCATCATATTCTCCATGCAACACGGCTGAGTACCCTGTTAAAAAAGTCAAAGGTGGGGTCATGGAGATTTATATGAAGATCTTTGCCCCTAAATCATATAGTCGAAGCAGAGCTTTCTTTACTTCCAAACCCTGTGGCAATATTGTGCAATATTCTGTCAACAGCTAGGTATTGTTGTCGATTTGCAAAATGTATTTTTCTCAATTCCCCTACCCGAAGACTCACAGGATTTGACTTCCTTTTCATATAGAACGATTTGTCTGGAACATACTTGTTTGCCTAAGGGATACCGTGAGTCCTCTTCTATTTTTAATAGAGTCCTTCAGATGGACTTGGGAAATGTTCAGCTCGAAAGTGCCATTATTCAATACATGGATGACATTTTAGTGTGCAGTGAGACAGAAGAAAAATGTAGCGAATGCTCAAATTTATGACGATAATCGCAGAGAAAGGGTACAAAGTAGACAAAGAAAAATTACAATATTGTCAAGAAGAAGTATTATACATATGACAGTTAATCTCTCATGAAGCAAGAAAAGTGACACTTGAAAGAGCAGAAGGTATTATGAGAACTGTACAACCAAAAACGGTGAGACAAATTCAGCAATTTGTAGGTCCATGCAGTTATTGCATGGCCTGGGTCTTTGACTATAGTACATATATTGAGCCACTTTTAAAAGTGCTTGAAGAGGCACAGGTGGCTAAAACTAAATTATTATGGACAGAAGAGATGACTGAAGGATTTAATGAATTAATTAGGGATTTCAAATTATAATGAAGAATTGTACTTATTTTCCCATTCAAGTAGAGAAGTCATGACAGCAGTCCTTACACAGAAATCAACATTAAGACATGGTAATAAAACATTAGCTCATTACAACAGAATTTTTAGAACCAGTTATGAAAGGACACTATCCCTGGGAACAATCTTCGGCAGCTGCTGCATTATTTGCACTACTTACACTGCAGAGTTTTGAGGATGAGGAAGTGACTGTGTACTCTGACTACCCCTATGGACATCAATGGTACACGCAGGCCTGTCACGTTGGAAGAATGAGTGCTTCCCCCCTGCAGACGACACTCCAGTGCAACATGCAAGGCTATTAGTTAAACTCAGTGAAGCTTTATACTTTCCAGAAATCAAAGCCATTGAGAAATGCGCAGCACATTAAAAAATAACAGTATTAAACTCTCACCGCAATGAAGCTGCATACTTAGAGGCCAAACTTGCCTCATATTATTCAACCATAGTTGAAAATGAGATAAAAGATACAAGGAAAGAGGTAGGGAGATGATAGGGCATGCATGTTGGTTAAAGAAGGGTTTACTATGGCATCCATTGTACAATTAATTGTGATACAAGGAGGAGCATCGCAAGAAGAAAAGGAGCTATGGAAAAGCGCAGGTGTTCTTCATCTCCCACTGAGGAAATTTGGAGGCAGGACAGTACAGGAAAGCCAGTTAAGCCTCTAGCATTATTGAGAGTAGAGCTGGAGTATCTCCACTATCCTGTGCATGTGACTCAAGAGAGTCTAGCTGCTACAATAGCAGAAGACTGGTTCGTACTGAACCTCAGTGAACATGTGGCACAGTTCATTGTATACTGTATTGTGTGCCAGAAATGTATGGTAGAACACCCTTCCTTTCGTATCCAGGAAAGGAAGGTGGAAAAGAAGAAAACAAAAATGCCTTACCAAAAGACCTCTATAGAATCTTCCTCTAAACCCGACCCCATTCCTGCCCCGACCACAGACCCAGAACCCATGCAACTGGGGGCCTTCCGTGGACCCATATCCCCGCAATAAAGATTGCGACGGATTCACACCGGGCTGTGTATGTACTGTGCCTCAGATAAACATCTTGTGAGAGAATGTCCTTTGGCTCCTCCACGGCGTTCGGGAAACGACAGCTCCCGATCCTAGATGGAGCATAGCTTCGGGAGAGAGATGTTTGCTCCACATCTATTCCATCCTTGAACTATCCTGGACAAAACAACCTTGTGATCTTGCAGGCCTTTCTATTGCCTTCCAAGAAAGAAACTTACCCCATTCTGGCATTAGTGGATTGTGGGGCCATGGGGATTTTTATAGATCAGGATTGGGTCACTACCCACCACATTCCATATGAAACTCGAGACATCATGCAACCTGTAGAGGCCATCGATGGAAGTCCCCTCTCTTCAGGACCAATAACCCTGCAAACCAAAGAGATCCAGCTCTCGATAAACCATCATCAAGAGATGATCAAATTTGACATCATAAAATCTGCCCATTATCCAATGGTACTGGGTATGCCCTGGTTACAGAAGCACAACCCATACATCAACTGGGCAGCAGGATCCTTGTTTCTTGGCTCCGAACATTGTATGTCTCACTGCCTATCCCTGGATTCCTCGTCAAGATCCTCTGAAGGTACGCTGACAGACCAGCAAGGCCCATTCACGGTCTCAAATATTATCCAGGTCCCCAGGGCCTATCAGGATTACACTGATGTGTTTTCAACTGCCATAGTTCAAGCCCTACCCCCTCACAGACCTGAAGACTGCGCTATTGATACTGAACCCTCAGCAGTGATTCCCTTTGGAAGGATGTTCATCCTATCAGAACCAGAGAAAAGAGCCCTCCGAGAATACTTGGATACCAACCTAGAAAATGGCACCATACAACCTTCCAAATCCCCGGCGGGAGCTTCGTTGTTTTTCGTTCCCAAGAAAGATACTAAGGAGCTTAGGCCTTGTCTTGATTATCGTGGTCTTAATCAATGCACCCTCAAGGACCGCAACCCATTGCCCTTAATCTCGGATATCCTGGAAGAAGTGATAGGAGCTGTAGTCTTCACGAAATTGGATCTCAAAGATGCCTACCATCTGATATGTATAAAGGAAGGTGATGAATGGAAAGCAGCCTTTAGAACACCCTTTGGTCACTTTGAATACCTGGTTATGCCCTTCGGACTCGCCAATGCCCCAGCGGTCTTCCAATGTTTTATGGACCGGGGTTCTCCGATATGCTGTTCCTCTTCGTCATAGTTTACCTGGACGATATACTGATATACTCCAAGGACCATCTTAAGCATGAAGAGCATGTTAAGGCAGTTTTACAGCGGTTACGTGAACATAAGCTCCTGGCTAAACCCGGGAAATGCCTTTTTCATGTCTCTACTGTTCACTATCTCGGATTTGTCCTTAGTCCAGAAGGAATTAGAATGGACCACTCAAAATTAAATTCCATACTATCCTTGCCTGTTCCAACTACTGTGAAACAGATTCAATCCTTCCTGGGGCTTGCCAACTTCTACCGGAAATTCATACCTTCCTTTTCGGAGATAGTTCAACCGATCATTACATTGTTGAAGAAGGATACTCCCTTCCTCTGGACAGCAGCCCAAGACGAGACGTTTCAACGATTGAAGTCGGAGTTTACACAAGCCCCCATCCTGGCTCAACCTGACATTGATCGACCTTTCCTAGTGGAGACGGATGCCTCCAACTATGCCATCTGAATAGTCCTAAAGCAGGAATTCGAGGATAAGTTAGAACACCCCATCGCTTATCTCTCGCGAACCCTAACTCCTAGCGAGAACCATTATTCTGTTCTGGAAAAGGAACTGTTAGCCATCCGTCAAGCCTTCACAGAGTGGAGTCATCTACTCCTGGGAGCAAAACATCCTGTTCAGGTCCCTACGGATCATCGGAATCTTCAAGTCCCACAATCGCTGGAATGTAGGAATAGTCGTCAAGCCCGTTGGGCCTTCTTCTTTGCCCAGTACCAGTTCCAAATCCATCATGTTCCTGGAACACACAACATAATTGTTGACGCCTTATCCCGATGTCCCGACTGCAAAACTCTTGAAGATCGATCCTTCCCAAAGATGTTTCCCCATACAATTTTTGTAGCCCAAGCAATCTCTCTCCTGGAAGACATTCAGATTCAAACCCAGTCCTCTGAGATCTGGAAGGAATTTACTGGGAAGAATCGATGGAATCTTAAAACAAAGAATGGGTGTTTGTTCAAGGATAATGGCCTGGTCATTCCCACACAGAGACTGTGACAAAGGATTACAAGCCTCTGTCATGATACCCTTCATTCAGGGCATCGTGGCATTACCAACACTCTCTGTTTAATTCAAAGACAGTTTTGGTGGCCAAAAATGAAAGTTGACGTCCAGCAGTACATCCAAGCCTGTGCAGTCTGCAATCAAAACAAGCATGATAACAAGAGGCCGACGGGTCTCCTACTCCAACCAACGCTACCAACAAGACCCTGGGAATTCATCGCTACAGACTTTATTGTGGAACTACCACCTTCCAGGGATACACAACTATCATGGTTACCATTGATTTATTCACTCACATGGCTCATTTTACACCCTTGTATAAACTACCATCTTCCTCAGAACTTGCTGGAATCTTCCTGGAACACATATTCCGACTTCATGGACTCCCTTCCAAGATCATATCAGACAGAGGCCTCAATACATATCTCAATTCTGGAAACACTTATGCCTTATACTAGGAATCCAACGTGCCCTCTCCTCAGGTTATCATCCACAGACCAACAGAGCTACTGAACGTGTGAACCAAACCCTGGAGCAGTATCTTCGTTGTTTCACCACCAAGGTCCAGGACGATTGGCCACTCTTAATACCTGTGGCTGAATTTGCCTACAACAATTCGGATCACTTGGCTGTCAAGACCAGCCCCTTCTTCTGCAGCCAAGGATTCCACCCTTTGGTTCTACCATCCATTCTCCCACATACTACACCAGTTCCTACAGTCGACTCCTGGATTGAAACCCTCATCAACGTACACAAAGAAGCCAAAGAACACCTTGAAAGGGCCCAAACAAACACCAAGCACTATGCGGACTCCAAAAGAAGACCAGGACCTTCCTATGCAGTGGGTGATAAGGTCTGGCTATCCGCGAAACTACTGCCTCGACACTTACGACCTAATAAGTTGGCTCCTCGGTACTATGGCTCCTTTTTCATAAAGGAAATCATTAACCCAGTGGCCTTCTGACTCAAACTACCAGACTCCTGGAAGAGGATCCACCCAGTGTTTCACACGTCTCTAATGAAACCATACGTCCAGACCTCCCGGACTGCTCCAAGATCTACCCCTTTGTTGTCGATGACCAGCTAGAATACGAAGTGTCCAGAATATGTAACTCCAGGTACAGACATGGTCAGCTACAGTATCTGGTTGAGTGGAAAGGGTACCCACCCAGTGAACGCACCTGGGAACCAGTCTCAAACCTAAATGCCCCCAGACTACTTCAAAGGTACCACCCATGCAAACCCGGAGGAACAGGCCTTCGGAGGAGGCATGCTGTCATAAACCATCGGATGCGTCCTTTCCGGACTTCTTGGTCCCTGACCCATAGGGGCTTGCACTCAGCAGTACTCCCAACATGGCCGCCCAACGCGGAACACTGTTTACCAGTTTCCACTCCGTACGCACTACGTTCTATAAAGCGGACACACCCCTGCGGCCCTGCGCATCTCAACGCTACCGCTTGCCGTGGCTAGTCGTTAGTTAGCTTTTGCTTATCCTTTGATTCCAGGTTCCCGGTCCCCCTAAATTCCTCCTCCTTCATTCCTCCTCTTTTTTATCTTCTATTGCATCCCGGATCTCCGTGCACCCATTCCCCGAGTGCACTCTTCGCCGTTTCCTGGACTTTTCCCGGACATCTGAACGTTCCCAGGAGACGGGACGCTGAACACACGCTGGAACCCGAGGACCTACGCACAGGGTTATACAAGACCGGAACTGTGCGAAAGAAGACTCCGATCGAAGAACTCCAACAAACAACATAGACAGGTGAGAAGGGAGGAAACCTGTGACAGCGTGTGTGCCAAGGTCGGGCCTTGTTGCTGTCCATTTACACCTTCTCACTCATGGTGGAGAAAATGGAACCCTGACAGAAGCAATAACCATGCTATCAACTTTGCAGACAAAAATGGTGAAGGAGGTAGACGAAATTGAAGAAAATTACTGGTTTACATCTCTGTTTTCATGGAATCCAACATGCCTAGGAACTTCTTTTATTGCTAGGATTCTGTCTCATACGGATCATTGTGGGACAATGTAAGAAAACAGCAAAGAAAGCTATTGGAATGAAGATAATGATTGACATGGTTACTATAACTGATGAATCAGTACAAAGTGAAGACAGTATTCATGAGAACAAAGAAAAGTACATTTTCATCTCCAGGAACTAAGTTCTATTATGCTAAAGATCTGAAGAAATATTTGCGATGATGGATATTCTGTGCACCAGCAGTAGATTGTTGTCTGAGTGTGGATGAACATATGAAAAATGTAAGTCACCTGAGGGAGTGAAGAAGATATGGGCCCCGAAGAAAATAAAATATGATGAAATGATAGAAGACAAAGCAAGAATTGCAGAAGGGGAGGCAAAGAGTTTGGTCGAGAACTCGACAGGAGGGGGGGAATGTAGAGGAGCAGGTGGACACCTTCTTCCCCTTAACACCATCCCATAGGAATGACAGCCAAAAAGCCACAAATGATAACCCATCTATGAATCCTTGCAATATTCCTGTACTGCATCGAGTATATGAGAGACGATATGCACTCACACAACCATTCAGAGTGTACCCACAAGCTGACATAGTGAAGGAAAGCTACCAAGAAGGACGCCCTTTGCAGAGCTGTCGAAATGCATCCATGAACAGAATGGATGTACATTAAAACAAAGTCTGATGACAGCAAAAGAATGACACAAAGAAGATATAAGAACCTATGCTGAAACAATATGAAAATACTTAAGGATGATGATGTAACTAAAGCACTGAGAAAAACATGTACCCAATGACATAAACACAAAGAAGAATGAAGTGACTCACTGATCAATAACTGAAAAATACACCGTAATGCAGGGCAGAAATAACATATAGAAGCTTGCTTATGAGAGGTATATATTGAACATTTAGGCCGACCATTAGAAGAAGATGGATGACAGCTTATGACAATCAACCCAGCTACTTTAAAATACGAGCCCAGGATCCTGATTTGAAAAGACAATGAAGAAGCTGTTTTTCCCTTACAAAAGTATTGGACAAATAAAAGTGCATAATGTTTATATGGGATAGAGTGAGTAAGTCTCTAAAGGCCTAGAGGACAATTGCACCCAGTATAATTGAATCAAATAGTGCTAAATACACTGTTGAACTGGATACATTCGTGGTCTCTGAACATGTGACGAAGAGGGGTTATTCATTAGGCTTCAAACTAAGACAATGGTGTGCCTACACTCCCTTCAATGTTCCGAGACAGTGCCAGTCTTCAAAAAGAGGACACTGGCATGAGACCCACCGATGAGAGAGAGCAGACTAAATGGGAAAACAAGGGGAGAGCTGACATATCTCCAAGCACCTGGCTTTCATTTCTATGTATGCGTTGCTAGCGAGCCGAATGCCCAAGCTTGGATTTGGGTTGCCAACCAATCAAAAAACCCTGGCATGCACTTTTAACAATACTTTGTTGCAAGTATTATTCCACTGCCATATTCCTTGCTGTAATCAGTGTGCTACATGTTTAGAAGTAGTTTAGGGCATCCTACAGACAAGGGACCGCCATGGGAGATTAATACTCATGAATTCTTTATGTAGACATGTTCCCCTAATCCATTCCCACCCCTCTATAGGTTTTTGGAATATGCCACATAGGATGACGTCATACATGACACATCTAGCATTATATGAACTAAGTATAACCAAGAAGACATTGTGATCCTGCATGAATCAATTTGATGAATGATGATTTACCCTGCTTTCCTTCATTGAGATAAAAGCAGTATTTTACCATCTTCTAAGAATTTGTCCGGTCATTTGGTCTGAGACATTTTATTGGTAAGTTCATCTAACACAAAGATGCTTCAAGGTGATAGAGCACAGTAATATGATATATTTTGTTTTAAGAACTACTGATTTGTATAGTCAGATTTGTCATTGATATTTTCTTTTTGTGTTAGATTGATTGCAATGGTTAATCCATAGTTTTTCCAGTTTGGAGTTTGTTTTTCTGAGTTCCCTCAGTTCTGTGAACCACCTTGCTGCCAATATTTTGCAGTGGCTTTGAACAGTTTTGCTGGTGCTAATTGATCTAGGGCTTCTGTGATCCACGTGTTCGGTTATTTTTACTGCTGATTCAGGGGTTATTCCGTTTAACTCAGAGATGTTTCGTTTAGTTGATTACAGCAGTGCAGTTAAGGATTCCAGGTCAAAAGTCTTCCAGTTTCTTGTTAATAGCGTGCATTATTGTGTTTCCAGGCAATATGCGGGAAGGGAGTTTGACGGTGAATGGGATCAGGTGGTGATTACTCCATAGCATTGGTACCAGTGGGACAGTGGCAGAAAGTCCGACTCGGCAGAAGATTGCATCCAGGGTCTGTCCAGCATCATCGGTGGATACGTTCACTATTTGTTTGAAGTCGAGTGTTTCCAGAAGAGCTCTAAGTGAATTTGCTGTGGTTCTGTTTTCTCTATCTCTTTGCCTTACAGGACAGAGCAGTGCTTCTTTGTACATAACGTTATCAACCCAAGTCAACAGACATTTATCAAGGCTAACAGACAACAATAAACCTGGTTTCAACCTTGTTAGGGATCATCAGTGCATTATAGTCTTGACAGCTTTATTGTTGATTTATTGGGTCATGTTTCCAAAAAACCAACAAAGTTATGGTGAATTCAAAAAGGCTTGAAAAAAACCTTTTCGCCTGAAATGTGAAAGTAGGATAATCCATTTGAACCAGGTCACACAAGCCACAGCGCCACCTAGTAGCCACCACTGTCAACTGGAGTTGACAAAGGTCCAGGTTCAAATAGGGACCAACCATTTTTCTGGTTTACATAGAGTGGATCTCATTGTATAGGTGCAGGAGACTTCATCTCCTATCTTGTCCAACCCCTTAAGGTTTAGTGAGTGCTAACAGCTAACCTCTCAAATCCTTGAAAGTTTCTAACAATATTGGAAGCCAATTTAAGCAAAAACGTAATCACTATCCTGGGCCGGACGGCTTTTCATCAGATCTGTTTCGGACTGAGACGGATTTGTGAGCTTGCTTAATAATGGTTAGATTTAATGATATAATAAGGACTGAATCCATTCCTAAATCATGGAAATTGGCCATAATCCAGACAATATATAAAAAAGGTGATAGGGATAATCCAACATCTTATAGGCCCATCTCTCTATTGGACACTTTTTAAAATCTTTGATCAATCCCTTTTAGTAAGTCTACAAGAATGGATAACGCATTCTATCAGACATGCAGCTGGGGTTTTGACCAGTGGTAGTTACATGAGAGCAAGCTCTGAATTTATATATGATAGTTCCTAACTCACTGAAAAAAGAACCAATGGATTTGACATTTGTGAACCTGAGCACAGTCTTTGATAAGGTCAGAACCTGAGCACAGCCTTTGATAAGGTCAACCATAACAAACTGCAGCTTGTGCTCGGGTCCCTAAATTGTCCTCCATACATTTTAAATCTATTGATCATTCTACATCAAAACACTGAAACATGTATGAGGACTAGAACAAAAGGATGTTGCACTCATTTCATTTGCTGTAAATGTAGGGATTTGCCAGTGATGGATGCTACCCCCTTACTGTTTTGGCTATAGATCAATGGACTTTATGATGGTTTTGTCCAGACTGGTGCCTATTCACCCAAACTGGGGACACAGTTTTACTAGCCCGTACACCCTGTACTCTCGAAAATCTTATTACAGCACACGTGACCAATACTGATCTTAAAGCTTATGCAGGTAAATCTGCGGTCATATTTTGCCAGTCTCAAAAACAACATACCAGGATTCCACCAATTTGTTGCAATTGCTTGACTATTTGGTAATCCGTTTTGCTTCAAAAGTCTTAGCAGTACTGCATATGTGTAAACAAACAAATAGCTTTAAAAAACAATGAGTGGAGTATCCCGATTTATGAGTATGTCTAATTCTAAGCCTGTAGACTTGATCACAAAAGGGTATTACGGCAGAACCGGAGCAGTTGCAAAATAAGGGATGTCACTGCGGGGCTATGTGAATGTGATTGACAGTTATGTTGTAGAGAATTGCATTCTTAAAAACTCCTTGGCCTGCCACAGTTTGTTTCAAATGATGGGGCCCATATGGGACTCGGTCTCACTTATCTAGAAGACAATCTATCTATCCAACCAATACTATACTGCCTCCTTCTCTAGAGTAATCAGAAAGCCAAGCTTACCCAATCTATCATTAAGGTACTTTTAGCTAAAACTATAGTACTTGACATCCCTTGGCTAATACGTAAAAACACGACTAGAAAATATAAGTGCACATTATCACTTGCTTGCACTAGCCATTCTAGATCAAACCATGTCAAAGCAATTAAAACAATAGATGATTGCTTATGTGCAAGAGAGGAGGCAACTGAGTGAATTATCAAAAAATTAAATCTCCAACATACAATTATAACTACATTTTCCACACCAAAACTGAAGCAAAGAAAACTCATAATCAAGACGACATTTAATTCTCTTCCGCTCAAAGCAACAACATCACTATGGACAGGGAATTCAGCAGAAAAAACATTGCCTTCTATGTCAAGCCCCAGAAGAAGATCTAATACACGTCTTCTTATTTTGCAGGCCTATTCAACCATCAGAACTAGCACCTTAAAACCTATATTGAGAGAGACAGGTTTTGTCCAGTGTCACCCAGCTTTACTTGTTATGGGCAGATTCCCTGAATGTTGGTTGGCTGGTCCTTATTGTTGTATTTCAGACAAGCCCTGAACAGAAGAAAACAATCACTTGCACTTTAAGGAATTGTATTTGTTACACATAGCTTTAAAGGTTTTTACAGTTCATGATAATAAAGTATATTGTGACATCCTTATTGTATATGATAGATTAAGGGGCTGATTCATGGAATTATTTGCACCGGAAAACGGGGATTTGTGCGCCATTCTGCCTGCAAATCCCCATTTGTTAAATAGGGATTTGGGTGCAGAATGGTGCACAAATCCCTGTTTTTCGGTGAAAATAATTCCATGAATCATGTTCTTTATGAGTAGTAATTTGTATATTATGTACATTCTAAATACAACCATAAGTACACTTCATTAATAGGTAAGTGTATCAAATTTATGGGAATGGTTTAAAACTTCATCTAAATGCAATGTAAATGACGTACAACTACTTAACGTCATGTGTACATTATAAAAAGTACTGCAATTGTTTGTAAAGTCATGCATGCAGAATGTTATTAATTAACAACTTTCCAATTTTAATGAATGCATACCATCAATAGTTTAATTTATCAAGCGCCTGGAGACAATGCAAATAGCACTGCTGCATGGTATAAATCAATATACTATAACAAACATTATTATAGCAGAAATGTATGTAATAATGTATTATAATGCATGTAATATATACATTTTCCATATGGTCTTAAACAAACAACAAACTATGTTATGGTTAACAAAAGCTTTTATGAAAGTAAAAAATCAAACACAGTGCAGATGTAACTATTTAATAGTAGGTTAAATGTAATTTATGAAACGTTTTACTATTACAAATAAATGTACCAATGTTACATATGGTAAAGCAGAAAGGTGATGGCTGGAAGGTTTTGAATTAATCATAACCACGGGCAAAGCTCTGGGCACCCTCCAGGCCATCGTTTTTCAGCCTGCCAAGCCATTACAGAAGGGGAAAAACCATATGCAAATCAGGCTTGGTCCTACCCGAATAGGGGCAGTCCAGCCCAAACTGCTAGGTCACATCCCTTCTGCACGAGGCCACAAGCATCCCCAGACATATTTCAGCCTTGTTGGGCATCATCAGTGAGGAGTAGCTTGGGTCTCTAGGCTCGGCAGACTTGGGTCCCACGTCTGGGCATACCCGTCCCACTCGGGGTGACCTTAGCAAAACAGAAAGGTGTTTGTTAGAGGGTTTGAATTAATCATAACCACGGGCAAAGCTCTGGGCACCCTCCAGACCATCGTTTTTCAGCCTGTCAAGCCATTACAGAAGGGCATAGTCCTTGGCTATCGCTGCGCCATAGGGAACCAAGCTGCACCTCACTGAGGAGGCCCAACAAGGCCGAAACATGTCTTGGGTTCCTTGTGTTTCCGTGCAGAGGGGACCTGGCCTAGCAGTCGGCTGGGCTGCTACCATTGGTGGCAGTACCTGACTGATTTGCATATGGCTGGACCCCTTTTGCAATGGCGCAGACGGGCTAAAAAACGGTGGTGTGGCATGTTGCCCAGAGCAATGCCAGTGGTTCAGATTCATTCAAAACTTTCCACCCATCACTTTTGTTACATATGCACATTTATCCCTGTTATTACTACATATACTTTTTTTTATAGATCAAACATCAACATTATTGGACAATGAAAGAACTACAATAAATACAGAAATGGAAGGAAATATAGAACATAAACATTATCACTATAAAACTTGCAAGTACAATTTACTTTAATTACAAATAAAAAATGTAAAAACAAAAAGGTTTTAATGCAATCAAAGTAAAACACAATTGTTCTTTGTTATTAGTTTCAACTGGAAACACAAGAATGCAAACATACTGGAAAAGACAAAAACATCATAAGTAAAAATAATACAAACATTCCTCCAAAAATGAAAATAAAAAAAGGAGCAAGCCGCTCACTGAACAACAACATTTGGAAGAAAATGAAACTGAAAATATGTTTTTAAAAGACACATTCCTTCCTGAAAGTGTACATAGTACAATAGATTGTACTGGGGAACATGTGCAAAGTGTACTTCAAGAACATGAGGTTAACAGATAAACATCTTTCTTTTTTAACTAGTACTTCGCGGAAGCAATATTCAGTACAACACATGTTGAACCTACCAAACACATTATTCCTGCAAAACTTAATGTGAGTCAGTTTTCCCTTTATTATATTCAACTGGAGAACATCCAACAACTACAAGTGAGCACTATAATTTGCAACAGCATGGCAAGAGTATTTTAACAAATTATGGTATTTTTTAAGTTAAGCTTAAAATATCTTAGGCTAAAATGTGTTTGTACTTAAAATTTTGAAATGGGTTAGTATTGAACAAAGAAAGCAAACATCAAAAGAATGAAAAACATTAGCAAAGTATTCAAACTTTTAAATTCTATAAATAAACAATTAAACGTGTTAGTAATCATTTGACATAACAAATAACTATTTATCCATTCTTTACATAATATTTTTGTGTCTTTTTAACAGATCTTCTGGTGGAATTTTTGCCTCAGTTTTCAGCAACTGGAACTATTGTTATACTTGGAAATAATTCAAAAGTTACTATTGAGGCTAGCTGTACCACACCTGATCAATCTGATTAACCATGCCGAACACCTAAAATAAACAAATTAAAATTATTAAAGATCAGTCACTCAAAATGACCATGGTATTCAAGCGTTGAAGTCTAGCTATCGAAAATACAAAACAACCAAAAGAGATACATTACCTAGTACGACAGCTGATACTATTAAAATGGAGCAAAGTGTGGACATTCTGAAAAATAAAAAAGATACATTCCTTAGTACTATTATTAGTTGTTTTTTAAAAAAGTGCAAACTTCTCTTGTGGAGGCTAAAACATATTATTTACCTACTACTAGTACATGTATAATTTCAATGGTGCAAAGTCCTCTTATACTGCAAAAGAAGTTTTGCACTGCTACTAGTACCATTTCAAAGGTCAAATCGTGTTTTGTACCTAAAAACAAAACACCTTATTTGCCTATTGATCCTCTGACCATCTCAACAGTGCAAAGTAATGTTAGTCTTCCAAAAAAAACATACAACTCATACTGTTACTTGTACTGTTTGTAAGGTTAGAAGTTCCATTTCACATCATTTACCTACTACTGGTACTACTTCTATTTGTATATCTGACAGTGGGGACAGAAAATCAAAATATCCCTAGTACTAACAGCAATGCAAGTATTTAAAGTGGTATAACTAATAATACAAAAAATGACATAAAGAAGAGAATAACAACATCAGAAACAATTCCATTTGGCGACTTAATATCTTGGGTTTGGGACTACTTTGAAACACCAGACCAAAATGATGTTTGAAATGTGGCTCAAGGAATGTGCACAATCTGTAAAGCATATTTATGTTTATTTGTTTGTTTGTTTGTTTATTTGGTATAGCGCAAAACCAAACCCAAAGGGTAGCTGGGCGCAGACATTACAAGGATACTTGAGAACTTGGTTACAGGAAATTACAGTTATGCATTTCAATTAGAAGCAGAGTACATGTGCAAAACTGAGTATGAAGATACAGTTGAAGCTAGTTGACCAGAAACCAATTGACATAGTTACAATCATCAGGGGTCTCTGTAGCGGGTGGCAAGGCGAGGGGTCCTAGTAAGGGAGGAGGTCGAGCTACATGTCATTGGATCGTATCCAGGTAAGGACCTTCCACCTGAAGCTAGGGTAATGTTGGTCCATTCTGAGATCTAGAGGGAGTTTGTTCCAAATTTGTGCAGCTATGACCGGAAAGCTGGAGCCGCCAGCTGTGCTTTTTTTGTATCTGGGCACCACTAAGGTGTAAGCATTAGTCATTCTTGTGGGGTGGTTTGAGATTCTCTTGTTGACTCTATTTACCAGGTAGGGGGGAGCTATGTTGTTGAGACATTTGGAAGTGAGAGAGAGGATTTCGAGGGCAATCCTGTCTTTAATTTTTAGTCAATGGATATTTTTTCTGGAGGTGGAGATATGAGCTCTATTAGGAATATTTAGAGCTACTCTAATAGCATTATTTTGGAGTGTTTGGAGTTTATCAAGAATGTACTTGTTAGATCCTGCATATAGAGGATTACAGTAATCCAACCTGGATATGATGAGTGCGTTGGCTAGTGTGATGCAGCTAGTCTCAGTTAGGAATGGTCTGCATGCTCAGATCAGTTTACAAGTATATGCAGTGGAAGATGCTAAGGAATTCGTTTGTTTCTTAAAGGTGAGAGGCATTTTGCTAGGAAATTCTGTCATGTTGCTGGAAATGCAAAATAGTCATGCGTTGATGCATTTAAAAAAAAATCATAAAAGTAAAACAACACACTAAAGTAAGTGGAAAATGACCAGTTCTACTATAGCTAGAACAAGTAAAAAACACACTACTCAAAGAATACATATTGAAAGTGTAACATTCCAAAAAGTACATGAACCTGTACCCTTGAAAGCTCTCAAAAATATTAGATGGGTGATTCAGTGGTACTTCTAACTTTACCAAATATAGACTTGAATAGGCCAATTTTTTTCTAGGTAGCTTGAAATGTGAAACAATAATTGCAGAAGGAGAAACAGATGCTGATATTCATCTGCAAACATTAAGGTATCATCAATTAAGACATTCGTTAAAAAAGTTACTATTTGCAAATTAATTTGTTTCCTTTCTATAATGTATGCACATTTCTCACACTTTTTAATTGAAGTTTGCATTGTATCCCCTTTTGTTCATGTAAAAACAAAGAGATTTTAATGTTGCAAATTCTTGTTTATAACTTTTTAAATAATTTTGGCATTTTGTTTAATTGCCACTTTTTTGCACTTCATTATTTGAAAACAACATAATTAAGTGTTTTTATATTAATTTGTTACCACTTAATTTAAAACTTTTTGATTATATAATCAAAGATTTATTTTGATAAAACATGTAATAAAATCATACTTTACATGTATTTGTTGCCGAGTTTTTACACAAATAACGTCATGTTTCATTATACGTTTGTAACTTCTGTAACTGTATAAACTAAAAAATGAACAAAAACAATATAGATGCATTCTGTTACAAATATATGCTTTATAAATGCTATATAAATATATACATTTATAATGTTGAGCATATTTCTTTTATTAAACATTCTGTATGCTACATTTTGTATTTTGTATGCATAAGAAACTTTCATAAAGCATCTAACTGTGTATAATTATAAAATACATCCAGGTATGATTTGTACATACTCACATTTACTACATCCAACACATGTTGCATTTTATCCAATTAAAAATGACACCGAAAATTATATTGTACACTTTAATACTTTTAATTAATCCAACACAAGTATGTGTTTACTACAATACATTAGAATTAATAAGTATGTGTATGTTCATTATAACAACAAAAACCTACTGCCCTTGTTGCCCAGGCTAGGAAGCGACACATGGTCACCTCTACCATGAGCCAGCACATGGGAGGCCAGAGCAGACACTGCCATTAAAGCTCGAGATATCATGAGATTTCCTTAGAGAATCTATGTAAGATCACACCTCCCAACAGCACATGCCAGACTTTCCAAGATGGAGACTGTTGCGTGCTTTGTTTCAACTACAAGAAAAGGAAGAAAGAAGCTGTGAAAGAAGACGAAAGAAGAGAGAAGAAAGATTACTGTGGTTTCAATTGGAGATGGGGTAGATGTTTGCCCAAACGGTTCACGCACAAGTATTAGACAATAAGCTTTTGCGGCTTATTCATGGCAGCCCAGATCTCTTTACATATACTAACATGCTTTACCGACTTATAATTAAGACCAATTGGCCAGATGAAAAAAGAACCTCCTTTTTAAAAAAAATGTTTAACAAGGGTTAAGAACCAAGTTAGAACAGATGTGAGCCCAGCTGTTGAATCCCCCAAGATAATGTTCTGAATACATCATATTGGTGGTACAAATGGATCAAATGCTTAATTAAAGAAAATGGGATAATTGAAGGGAAACCTAACCCCTTGTGTTTTGACCCATGGTGCTTCCTCCTGTCGGAGCATGAACTCCAGATAGGTCGCCACAGCCCAGGCAGATTGATGGAATCAAGGGACCATTGACCCGAGACGAAAGAGAAAATAAAGACTCAAAGATTGTGGGAGCAACAGATGATTCTCCAAGCACCATGCAGTTGGAAAACTAGAAAGCCCCACGGTTTTGAAGGCTGACACTTTACTGCAGGACATTCCAGCACATTCTCTTTCCCGCAGAGTCCTTGCCGTCTTTGTTTTGCTGCTGAATCTCCCGATGGTTTGAAGGAGTTAATTCTTTCACGAAAGTGCTGGAGAAGGAGGAGGCACCCAAGGCTCATATGGAGTCTGCCACGCGAAGCACGCAGAGTCCCGCAGAGTCCTTGGCGTCCTTCGCGCTCCGGCGCACTGAAGAAGCACCCTGCTGGCGGCTCCTGTGGCTTCTTCATGGTCGTGTGGCTTTATTCCGGACGGAACCCGGAGCAAACTGCTGAGACGCGAACTATGCAGTCCCCTCCGGAAGGAAGGAATCCTGATTATCTGGTGAGGTGCCGGCAGCTGACTCCCTGCCATATTTCTCCTGCTACTGTTCTAACAGAGGGCGGGGGGGAGAGTCAGACTCTGGCAGCTCCTTAAGCTGCCGGGCGTTTCCCGCCCTATGACATTGTACTTACCTTTATTTACTTACTCTGGCGCCTTCACTGACTGCTAAAGGAACTTTGTTGACATTGTTGTCTACACCCCCATTTCTCGTGTTCCACGGGGCCTCATTGTCAAAAAAGGGGGCTGCGAAGAAGTTCTTCTCCCTCTCTCTACTCGAGTTTAGTTACCGGGGGGCTGCGAGTTTAATCCCCCCCATTTAGTTATTTGATCATTATTTATTGTATTAGTGTCACTCAGCCATTCGCTTTTATATTCTTTTATGGTCAGTCTTTTACACTGTTAATTGTGTTTTGTATTGTTGTTATATTTCGCCTGTGTGGGGCTTTTAGGTGTGTTTTACTACGGTTGAGGTAAGAACACTGAAGGCTGGGGCCATCCATTGCTAATTGTTTAATTTTATATTATATTACACTGTATTATACAATCTTGTTTCACCCTATTACCAACGGCTCCAAAAGTGTGGTAAACGTATTACCATGTTTGTCAACATAGACCCTATTAGGCGTAATTATTTAAACAGATACTAAGGCCTACTCAATCCCGCAATACGAGGAAAAGAAAAGCTGGGGATGAGGGGAAATCAGGGGGAGTGGTGTCATGAGCTTGTGTCATGCCCCCAGATTAGCCTCTAAGAATTCGTGGACCACGGCTTATCATGCTTGGTCTGTAACAAGGAAAGAACCATGTTTAGGCTATATGGCAAAAGACACTTCCTCATTACCTAAGATGGCGGCCTAGTGGTTCTATGGAAAGTGACAGTTATGGTCTAGTGCTTCACACTCGCAGCATATATAAGCCCCTCCTCTCACCTGCTCCGCGCTTCGCGTCGTCTGCTTCGCAGTGTACGCTTACCGTGGCTCCAGTTCCAGTCACAGTTTTTTCCTCAGCCCATTCTTATAATCTCCTGACCGTGGTTCCATAGTTTTCCTCTGAAGTTAGTCGTATACATTCCCGTCATTTTCCACAGTATTCCATGGTGTCAGGTTTTAGTCAGCATTCTCGCAAGTTGCCTTCACGGTTACTTCAGCACTGTTGCCGCGCTCATTCCTGTCAGCTGAACATTTTGTGAATCTCCCTCAGCAGTCGAAGCCTGTTGTTTCGTCAACCAGCTTTTATCACAAGTATTGGCTGTTAATGTTGTTGCGCCCTTGTTTTAGCGTGCATTTCCAGTCAGCTGAGTTACATTGTTTTTGTGGCAGCGGTAATAAGTTGTTCCCCAGTCAGTCAGCCTTTCACACATGCTATGAAGTACTGCAATTTGGTGACAAGGTTTTGAGTTGTCATATCTGGGTGTTACAATTTCTTCCAGTCAGTAAAACTAACTAGGTTCATATTGTTAGCTGTGGGAATTCTTTTCCATTAGTTAGCATACGCCACACGTTTAATGTAAAAAAGGACAATACAATTTCTCTGCAGTTAACATTGTTCTGGCCAATTGTTCACACGCATATAGAGTTGTTCCTCATTTGTTGGGTTGGGTATGACTAGGTATTCATGCACGTCAATTGTTAATGGAACGGCTTAATTGTGCTATTCTTGCCAGGGATAGTTTCAAACTCCTTATCTATTCCTATTACCTCTTCCTCGCATATCACGCAAACTTGCGATTCTTCCTTCCCTCAGAAAATTACATTTCATTTCCCTTCTTCAGAACAAGCGCCCCTGCGTAGAAGCAGGATGGAGAGCTCACCATCAAATAACTACAGGTAACGCCTCCCGAAGTGTCAGAGAGATAATTCCTGAACGGGTGCATTAGACTAGCATACTAAGGATTGCTGAACGTTTCTTTTTAGATCACCAGATTGCATAGATTAACGACGCACACTAAGAATAGCACAAAACAGATTTTCCAGAGAAGTGCTCCCGCAGAGTTTATGAGGTAAGCATTACAGAACGCGAAGCCGTGCTGAAAAATACTCTGTCTGAGCATTCATGGAAAATACAGAGATGGATCAGTTGACTCAACTTTTGGGGGAATTACGAGCTGAAGTCCACACAGCTCGGTCGGAGACCAATGCCCTTAGAAGAGAGCTGGTGGTGAACAAGGATCGAACAGAAGAATTGGCTCGTCAGCTGTTACAGGCTCAAGCAGGTCAGGTACCGCTACCATTAAATAATTCCCAGACTTCTGCATCTACGGCGCCCCAGGCTCCAGTCCAAGTGGTCATTCCTGGAAACGTTCCGTTAGCTCCTCCTGAGCGCTTCACAGGAGATCCAAAGAAATTTGCTGTGTTCTTAAATCAATGCAGATTACATTTCTTGTGCAGACCGGGAGTGTTCCCCACAGACCAATCAAAGGTGGCTTTCGTGTTATCTTATTTGGGCGGCTATGCGGCCGATTGGTCCATACCCCTTGTAAATAGAGATGATCCGGTGTTGCAAAACTTCCAGGATTTTCAAAAAGAATTGGAAAGACTTTTTGCTCGACGCACTCAAGGGCACGCTTTGGATGGTGAGTTGTTGTCATTGAAGCAAGGCAATCAAGAATTGCTGGCCTATGTGGCCACCTTTAATAGGTTAGTGGCAGAAACCAATTGGCCTACGGAAAAAAGAACAACTTTATTTTATCAAGGTCTGCGCAGTGAAATAAAGGACGTTTTGGCACAAGTGGTGAACCCACCGGAGGATATCAATGACTTCATTGATTTGACTATTCAGTTAGACCACAGGTTACAAGATCGTAGAACTGATCGCGCTCGCCTAGACAATCGAGCGTATGTGGTTCGCCCAAGAGAATCAATTGCAAGATCAGGCCCAGAAACTCACTCCGAACCCATGCAGTTGGGGGGAATTCGAGGCCCAATTTCTCAGACGGAGAGAGAGAGAAGACGTCAACAAAAGTTATGTCTATATTGTGGTAAGGCGGGTCACTTTTTAAAGGACTGTCCAGTAAAACCGTCACGAAAACCTTTGGGAGGAGTGGGTCAAGATCAGAAGGACCAGAATTCGGAAAACTCCAGTGCCCGGCAAGTTTAGAGGTCAGCTTGTCGAGCGTGGATAAGGTTTCAATGACCTCCCACTTTGTGTTTCCAATCATCCTATTCAGTCCTGAGTTTCCCACAATAAGACATGAGTTGACTGCTTATATTGACTGTGGGGCTGTTGGCAATTATATGGATCTTCACCTGGCTAGTAAATTGGGATTTCCCTTAATGGATAAGTTAAAGGCAGAAAATGTATCCGGGGTCGACGGCACTCCCTTAGTGTCAGGTCCGGTTAAACAATGCATTAACAACCTTATTCTGCTATGCCAGGAGGGACACAGAGAGAGGATCTCTTTTGACCTGATTCGAGCTCCCGAGTTCCAGATTATCTTGGGAATGCCGTGGTTGGAAAAGCATAACCCATTGATCAATTGGCGAACTAGAACCTTGGCCTTTGCTCTTGACTGCCAAAACTCTTGCAATTCTATGGAAAGTTCAGTGGAAATGATGCAACAGTAGGGGTCTACGGAAAATACTTTAGGTCTTATAGGCACCTTGCCCCATGAATACGGGAAATTCCAAGTTGTATTCCAAGAGGAAAAACAAGCCGAAGTATTGCCCCCTCACAGGCCTTACGATTGCCAAATTGATTTAATTCCTGGATCCCAGCTTCCGTGCAGTCGAATTTATGCTTTGACAGAAAAGGAAAATGTCCATTTGAAAACTTATTTGGATCAATATCTGGCTAATGGATTTATCAGACCATCTAAGTCCCCAGCAGCATCACCCCTATTTTTTGGCCCCAAAAAAGAAGGAGAATTGAGAACGTGTATAGACTACCGAGCTCTAAATCAAATCACTGTAAAGAATCGCTACCCTCTTCCACTCATTTCTACATTGTTGGACCAAGTAAAACAGGCGCAAATTTTCACCAAGCTAGACCTCCGAGGTGCATATCATCTAATTCGCATAAAAGAGGGAGATGAGTGGAAAACTGCATTTCGAACCAGATACAGGCTTTTTGAATACATGGTGATGCCTTTCGGGCTGTGCAATGCTCCAGCGGCCTTTCAATCCTTTATGAATGACATTTTCAGAGATATGTTGGATATTTGTGTGGTGGTTTATGTGGACGACATTCTAATCTTTTCTGATGAACCTTTGGAATATGTCAAGCATGTGACTGCTGTTCTCCAACGACTCAAGGAAAACTCTCTATATGCTAAACTGGAAAAATGTCACTTCCACGTTCCAGAAGTTGAGTTCTTGGGGTTCATTTTGTCGGCACAAGGAGTCAAGATGGACAACCGAAAAGTTGATGCAATTCTCACCTGGCCTGTACCCACGTCTGTTAAAGGAATTCAAAGTTTTCTAGGGTTTGCAAATTTTTATCGACGGTTTGTGTCTGATTTCTCACAAATAGTTCATCCCATTACGTCCTTACTCAAGAAGAACAAAAAATGTGATTGGACTACAGAGGCAGATGAGGCCTTTAAAAAATTAAAGGAAAGATTTACCGCAGCCCCTGTCCTCCAGCATCCACGGCCGGACCTTCCGTTTGTGGTGGAAACAGATGCTTCAAATGTGGCCATGGGAGCAGTGTTATCACAACGCAATCCGGACTCCCACGAATTGCATCCTGTGGCCTTTTGGTCTAAAAATGTCTCCTCGACAGAGCTCAACTATACAATTACTGATAAGGAATTGTTGGCCATCAAGTGTGCCCTTAAGGAATGGAGACATCACCTACTTGGGGCAAGACATACGTTACCATTTTTACGGATCACCGCAACCTGCAGTATCTCCGCTCGGCTAAGGCACAATCCTCCCGTCAACTACGTTGGGCCCTCTTTTTTGCCGAATATGACTTTGTCATCACATTCAGGCCGGGGGTGCGAAATGGAAAGGCGGATGCCTTATCTCGTATTGGAAAAGGTGAAGAAGCTTATGTGCCTCCCATTCCTGTGGAAATTATTTCTGGGGAAAAGGTGCTTGGAGTTGTGGGTACAACAGATTCGCCTTGGGAGAAACTGAGAGAGGAAGTCAAAATCAGCATGAACACTGACGAACTGCAGAAATGGGAGGCAAAGGGTGAAACTTTCAGTGTTCTGGATGGGTTGCCATTCTATCGGAATCGCCTGTATTTGCCCACGCCCAGGCTGCAAGTTCAAGTAATTTCCGACTATCATGGAGCCTTGCTAGAGGGTCATCCTGGAATTACCAAAACCATGGAGAAGGTGAAAAGATCTTATTGGTGGCCCACATGGCGAAGAGATGTAGTTCAATTCTTGAACACTTGCGGAAATTGTGCTCAAAACAAGAATCAAAAGAGTAAACCTGCTGGCCTCCTTCAACCACTGAGGGTGCCACCTGCTCCCTGGCATACTCTCTCTATGGACTTCATCGCAGATCTACCCATGTGCGAAGGGTATGATAACATTTTGGTGGTGGTAGACCTTTTTTCAAAGATGGCGCACTTTGTAGCATTGAAAGGTTTACCTACAGCCTCGGCTCTGGCTAAAACCTTTTTGGAGAATGTAGTAAGACTCCATGGTTTTCCGTCAATAGTAGTGTCTGATCGAGGAAGCCAGTTTGTTTCTAAATTCTGGAAAAAATGCTGCGAACTGGCCAAGGTGGAGGTTCGCTTGTCCACCAGTCATCATCCACAAACGGACGGACAAACCGAGAGAACTAATCAAACCTTGGAACAGTACCTCCGATGTATGTTGCATCAGTCTGAAGACACCTGGTTTAATATCTTGTGGGTAGCTGAATACGCTTACAATAACTCCGTACACGCCTCCACAGGTTTGAGTCCATTTTTTACCTTACATGGCCGGCACCCTCGGACGTCTGCCTATGATCCTCCTGAATCCTTAGAAATGCCAGCTGTGAAAACTCTGCATGAAAAAATTGCCACCGCACTGGTCAAGGCACAAGAGCATTTGTTTGTTGCCAAAGAGGCCCAGAAGAAATTTGCTGATCTAAAAAGAAAAAACACTCCCGATTACAAGGTTGGAGATTTAGTGTGGCTGTCTACCAAAAACTTAACATTGAAGGGGTCACGAAAATTCCTTCCAAGATTTCTGGGACCATTTACAATCGAAAAAGTGATTAATCCAGTGGCCATGAAATTGACCCTTCCCAAGAACTTGAAAATCCATCCAGTGTTTCACGTTTCCTTGTTGAAGCCAGTCAGCCCGAATACCAGAATTCATGAAGTACCAGCCCCAATGGAAGTTGAGACTGATCAGCCAGAGTATGAAGTCAAGGCTATTCTGGACTCCAAGGTGGTGCGCAAGAAGTTGTTCTATTTGGTGGATTGGAAGGGGTATGGTCCTCAGGATAGAACATGGGAACCCCAAGAGAACATACATGCGCCTAGATTGCTGAGAGCCTTTCATAGAAATAACCCGTGCAAGCCTACCAAGGGGGATTCTGGCTTAGGAGGGGTTTTGGGGGGGAATACTGTCATGAGCTTGGGTCATGCCCCCAGATTAGCCTCTAAGAATTCGTGGACCACGGCTTATCATGCTTGGTCTGTAACAAGCAAAGAACCATGTTTAGGCTATATGGCAAAAGACACTTCCTCATTACCTAAGATGGCGGCCTAGTGGTTCTATGGAAAGTGACAGTTATGGTCTAGTGCTTCACACTCGCAGCATATATAAGCCCCTCCCCTCACCTGCTCCGCGCTTCGCGTCATCTGCTTCGCAGTGTACGCTTACCGCGGCTCCAGTTCTAGTCACAGTTTTTTCCTCAGCCCATTCTTATAATCTCCTGACCGTGGTTCCATAGTTTTCCTCTGAAGTTAGTCGTATACATTCCAGTCATTTTCCACAGTATTCCATGGTGTCAGGTTTTAGTCAGCATTCTCGCAAGTTGCCTTCACGGTTACTTCAGCACTGTTGCCGCGCTCATTCCTGTCAGCGGAACATTTTGTGAATCTCCCTCAGCAGTCGAAACCTGTTGTTTCGTCAACCAGCTTTTATCGCAAGTATTGGCTGTTAATGTAGTTGCGCCCTTGTTTTAGCGTGCATTTCCAGTCAGCTGAGTTACATTGTTTTTGTGGCAGCGGTAATAAGATGTTCCCCAGTCAGTCAGCATTTCACACATGCTATGTAGTACTGCAATTTGGTGACAAGGTTTTGAGTTGTCATATCTGGGTGTTACAATTTCTTCCAGTCAGTAAAACTAACTAGGTTCATATTGTTAGCTGTGGGAATTCTTCTCCATTAGTTAGCATACGCCACATGTTTAATGTAAAAAAGGACAATACAATTTCTCTGCAGTTAACATTGTTCTGGCCAATTGTTCACACGCATATAGGGTTGTTCCTCATTTGTTGGGTTGGGTATGACTAGGTGTTCATGCTCGTCAATTGTTAATGGAACGGCTTAATTGTGCTATTCTTGCCAGGGATAGTTTCAAACTCCTTATCTATTCCTATTACCTCTTCCTCGCATATCACGCACACTAGCGATTCTTCCTTCCCTCAGAAAATTACATTTCATTTCCCTTTTTCAGAACAAGCGCCTCTGCGTAGAAGCAGGATGGAGAGCTCACCATCAAATAACTACAGGTAACGCCTCCCGAAGTGTCAGAGAGATAATTCCTGAACGGGTGCATTAGACTAGCATATTAAGGATTGCTGAACGTTTCTTTTTAGATCACCAGATTGCATAGATTAACGACACACACTAAGAATAGCACAAAACAGATTTTCCAGAGAAGTGCTCCCGCAGAGTTTATGAGGTAAGCGTTACAGTGGGCTGCCCAGGGAAGGTGGCGAAAAAGCCCAAAAATGTTAAAACTACTAAACCTACCAAAAATGGAAAACCCCCGCCAAAATCGGTATCCAATGCCTCCCAAAGATCCCTCGACTCTTACATGGACGTCATGGCTAATACAATTGTAAGCTGCATGAATGCAGCTGAAGTTGCCTCTAGAGAGGCTGTCCATTTGATTGAGGGCCAAAGTAAAGGAACAATGTGGGCAGCTGGTTCCGGATCTTTGCCTTCTCAGTTGAGGTCTGAGGTTCTGGATGGGGATGGAGACATAGAGGGTGGGGGGATGGCTCGGGAATGGGCACAGGCGCTCCCTCTGCCTCCTATGGCGGCCACTGTGGGGGTAAGCAACATAATCCACGAGGACCAAGACAGCCTGACTTTGGACTCCTCGCTAGCTAGCGAGGGGGACAAAGAAAGGCTAGAATCCTTACATGATGAGAAGCTAAAACCCCTCCAGCTGTTGTTGAAATCCCTGCAGGGGCTGAAGTAGGGGGTACTCAATACCCTAGCAATCATGGATGACTCCATCAGAGCAATTTCACTCAAACTGTGTGATTTGGCAAAAGGGGGGAGGGAGGGCGGTTGCTGCCAGGCCCTGTGCTTTATGTGTGTCATTAAAGGGTGGTCATTCCAGTAGTTGTGACATGGTTGAGGAAGCACATTGTAGGCAGCCTTCTGTTGCCGTCACAGCGGAAGTGGAAGAAGTATCAGGGGCCAAAAATGTGGAGAGTGGGCCCATACAGGTCGTAGAGATTGAGGACACCGAGGAAACAGCTTCCTTACAAGGGCAAGGGAACCAGACAATCTTGAAACTATCGCCTGAAGCGGTCCCTTTTGTGGGGGTCATTACGGGTCTCCCAGGGCTCCCCAAGGGTAGCTTTGAATCGACACTCTCCCTAATTAACAAGGTGTCGCATTGGATCAACTCTAACCTGATGGGGCCCAAGATCGACCCTACAATCATCTGCATGGCAAGAAGAGGGGGTTGGGTTGGCAATAGGCCTACAATCTGTCAGGGGACTGTATAGTGGTGTCCTTCTCAGACGCATTAATAGCAGATTACCTTTTAAACACTAATTTAGCTCGAGGCCTTAAGCCTAATGGAAATAGACGTATTAGTACGTTTCTCCCTCTGGACTACTTTTATGTGAGAGCGGGGGGGGCAGGTGCAGCGTAGAAGGGTACGGGGGTGGGAGGGTAGTGTGTTGAAAGGTACCATTCCAGTCCGGCCGACGTTAAATAGTGAAATGGTGGGTGGCTGGAGTCGGATACCCATGAAGAGGGGGCACAATATCGCCACGGAAAAGAATCCATTGGGCTCTTTGCCCCTGGTTAATCAGCTAACCTCCTGTGAGGATGTAGATTGACAACTGGTTGTACCAAGGTGCGGTGAACCCTTGGTGGTTAGCCTGGGAGAGCAGCCATTAGTCCCCACTCCAACTTGCAGGGCTCCAGTGAGTAAGACCACAGAATTCCGTCTACTCTCATGGAACATTGCTGGCTCAAATAGGAAGATGAATCTTGGGCCTGTGATTGAGCTTTTGCAAGCCAATGCAGTGGTCCTACTTCAGGAAACGTGGGCCTTGGAACCACTGCAACTAGAAGGTTTTACCTCTTATGGCATCCCGGCAAAGAAAAAATTGAGGGGTAGATGTTTTGGGGGTCTGTGTATTTTGATCAAGTCCTCACTTGAATGTAGGACTAAGGTGATCTCCATAGGCATGGATTTTTTACAGGTGGTTTCTTTATCCTCAGCAAAGGGAGAGTCAATATGCATTATCAATTTCTATAACAGTCTGCATATCTCGGAGACGGACAAATTATCAAAAGTTATGGGGTTTATTGAGGACCTACTGTCCGAAGGAAGGAACAAAAATGTATTGTACATTTGGGGGGGCGATTTTAATATCAAAATGAGAATAGGAGCATCTAAGGATGCATTGGATCCGTTGGAGGATATGTTAGTGAATATCCCGGCTCCTTGTATGAGAGATGTGAGAGTTTGTCCCAAGGGCCTGCAAATGAGCTCGTGGCTGATTGCATGGGGTTTACGTACTGTTAATGGTCGCCTAGCTCCGGATATACCGGTTGAGGTGACCTTTAACAACCACTTGGGCTCCTCCACAATTGAATACTATTGCATTTCTGCAAACTTATGGGAACACACTGTGAGTTTTGTGGTGATCGCTGACGTACATAGTGATCACCACCCTATCTGTTTGTCGTTGAAGGGTCTGTTGGGGGTGGGGTTCTCCAAGGTTATTGCGCCTTGTCCAATGTTGGGTGTGTCCACTGGCTCCCGAAGAATCAAATGGGGGACCATTCTAGAGGAGGAACTACACTTTAATTCAATCAGGGAGAATGAATCCCTTTTGGCGGATATACTGGGAAACAGTCTATCCCCAAGGGTGGTCGTTGCCAAATTTGTGGAACTGGTGGCTGCTCTTACATTGAAATTTACTACAGCATTTGAGGTTAAGGGGAGATCACCGGAGAGGGGGTGGTTCGATGTGGCTTGCAAAGGGGCCAAGCGAGCCTTATTGTTGATACTCAAGGACCCTACATCCAGTAGAAGAGTGATAACTCAAGCCAGAACTGTCTACCAGAGGGAGTTCAAGAGAAGAAAGCAGGAAATCGAAGGTGTGGCCTGGGAGGGCTTCCTAAACGCAGCCAACAGAAGAGACCAGAAGGCATTTTGGGAATTTGTAAAGGGTGGTCCGAAAGGGTGCTGGTCGAACGTGGGCAGTGGCACACACGTGGAGGAAGGGGCTTGGCTAAAACATTTTGGGAGCCTGTGTTACGCTCACCTGATTCCCACGGGGGTGTCGATCTGGACTGGCCCACTGTTGCTTCCACCAGAGTAACACATAGAGCCGAGATGACAGACTGGACAGACCCACTTAGCTTCGTTTGTTGGACTCGTACGAATATCTTTCTGCAATGGAGAAAGGGAATTAACCTCCCGTAATCTGAGCGTTAACCCGCCTTCCCACTCCCCTTGTCTGCCCACAGAACACTCCTGAAGTTCCCTCTTAATCTCACCTGAAGATTTGGAAAGATGAGCTCTCCATCCTGCGTCGAGCGCAGGGGCGCGTAGACGACAAGTTACTTCACTGGCGTGGAGGAATTGGTGAGTTCCAGTATTGACTCTAAGTCCAATTGTTCGTAAGAGTTCAAAAGTCTGATCTTCACTCTGCCAGATTCCTTGCAGGTTGCGGATTTAAACCACCAGAAGAGTTCCAAGTGGCAATTGGTAAGATCCTGGTAAGTCTATTGTGGTTCTCCCCTTTGGGGCCGGGGTACAGCGATGATGCAGAATTAACTGCGCCGACCCGAAATGAGGTGAGTACCCCTCTGTAGTAAATCAGGTAAGTCTTTGGGGTTAGGTTGTATTGTCCTTGTTTTTTCCCCTTAGGAGCCGGGGTGCGGCGGAGATGCGGAATTGACTGTGCCGACCCGAGATGAGGTGAGTACCCCCCTGTGGTAATCAGGTAAGTCTTTGGGGGTGATTTGTATTGTCCTTGTTTTTCCCCTTAGGGGCCGGGGTGCGGCAGTGATGCAGAATTGACTACGCCGACCCGAGATGAGGTGAGCACCCCCCTATGGTAAATCAGGTAGGTCTTTGGGGGTGGTTTGTATTGCCCTTGCTCACCTATCTGTTCTTGTCTCCCCCAGGTGTTGAAGAATGGCCTGGAGATGCTGGATTCGCGATGGAGTAAAGGAATGCAGCCTCGGTTGGTGAGTTCAGCGCGGCTCTGCGAGGTGCGTGGCAATGCACCTGAGAAGGCTTCTCTCCTCCAGATCGATGATGTGCTGGATCAAGGATTCAGGTAAGGGTTTTGTTCTGACCTCTTCTCCTTCTCCTTTTCTTGTTCCAAGGTGTTCCAGGGCTGAAGCAGGCGTGGCTGAAGACTGGAGCTGCTGAAGACACGGTGAGCGTTATGCTGCAGCAAGCAGAATAACGTGAAGCACGTGTGGCTGTCCGGGTGTGGCTTAAATAGCCTTGGAAGAAGTCCCAGGTAAGCATTCTTCCACAGCCCCACCCGAGAGGAAAGGAGTCCCTGAGGTAAAGTAGTCCCTTTAAGCCTCATTTGGCTTGTGGCTTTGTGCAGCATGGTCTGCATCAGGTAGGTATGCAGCATGGTCTGCAACAGGTAAGATTTCTGTAATGAGCCTGGCACCCATGGCGCCAGGACTGACTTTATTCTTATGAGCCTGGCGCCATAGGCGCCCGGACTGTAGCCAAAGAGCCCCTAACTGGGGTTTTTGGGCATGCTTCAAGTGGCATGATGCCTGCTTCCGGGGTTGCTGGGCCTGGTCTGGCTTTCCGGGGGCAGGCATCGTGACAGCCTGTTTGGGGTGGTGAATACTGAGGACTGTGTAGAAATTGCAGTGTCTGGTCTAAAATTTGAGGTGGAGGAGGTCAGAAAGGCCATCAACCTCCAAGCTCATAATCGGGCACCAGGACCGGACATGATCCCCTCAGATTTGGTTCAAGACCCGCTGGATATGTGGGCACCACTATTAACGGTGGTGTTCAATGCCTGCATGCAATCAGAGAATTACCCCCCTTTGTGGAAAAGGGCAATTATTTTCCCAATCTTTAAAAAAGGGGACATGGCCAGCCCTAGTGCCTACAGAGCAATTTCTCTGCTGGCCTCTTCCTTTAAAATCTTCGGGAGAATCCTATTGGCTCGCATTGAATCTTGGTTGGGGGAACAATAGATTCTTTCGGATATTCAATTTGGATTCCGTCCTGGGGTTGGCACAATGGAACAGAGTCTTAACTTATATCTCCTAGTGGCCAACTCTTTTTTTGCAGGGGAGAGGCAGTATATCTGGCATTTATGGACCTGAGCACAGCCTTTGATAAGGTGGACAGGGCAAAGCTCTGGGCCGTGCTCGGGTGCTTGGGGTTCCCGGGGGATATCTTGAGGGCATTGGTTGATCTACACTCAGATAATGAGGCGTGTGTGCGTAGTGGTCCAGGGGGACACTGCACGGCCTGTTTTAGGGTCGGGTGTGGTGTATGGCAGGGCTGTGTGCTGGCCCCTATTTGCTTCTGCCTTTACATTAATGGCCTCGCACTGGATCTCACTAATATCTTGGTGGATTTTTTAGTCCTGGGGGGAACAGAGTTTCTCAGTTTTAGCATATGCTGATGACACAGTGTTGCTAGCCAGAACCCCAAGAGCATTACAGGCGCTGATTATTGCCTGCACAACCTTCATGTGTGAACTGGGTTTAAAAATCAACACCAAAAAATCGGAGTGATGGCATGTGTGGGCAGAAAACGGCCAGGGCTATGAAACCGATGCTCTGTGCTGAAGAAATTATACTCCGAGTTAAGACTTTTGACTATTTGGGAATCAGCTTTTCGGAAGCCTTGACTGGCAGGGCACATGTGGCTGAACAATTGGCCAAAATGAGCTAGCAATTTGGGGGCATTTTTCGATTTATGTCAAGGTGTAAGGGCCAGCCTCTGGAAGTGATTGCCAAGATTTATGGTGCCCAAACTTTGGCCGTTACTATGTATGGTGACCCTATATGGGGTTTTCAAAGGGCTGCAGAAATTCAAACTAAAGAGAACACATTTTTCAGGCAATTGTTGGGGCTCCTGAATTCAGCAGCCTGCATATCAATACATAGAGAACTGGGAATAGAGTTTTGGGGGGACCATTGGGCGTTTGCCCCGATTTTATTTTGGGTCCGGTTGTGGGCCAACGAATTTGCCTCCCTGTGTCATTTTATTATTCGGACTGTGTTGGGCAGAGTGGGGTGGCAAAAAATTCCATGGCTTGCCTACATCTCTAACACCCTTGGGGAGGTCAACCTTAGTGCTCTTTTCCCACGAGCCGTACTTATAACTAAGACGGAGGGGTCCAGCCACAAATCTGTGGAAGGTGAGGCTGTAGTGAGGAAAAGAATACTCTTGGAGTATGGTAATAAATCTGACAAATTCCATACCATGATCAGTAGGCCCTCTGGGATCCAACCCTATTTAACCTGGAGTCCTTACAAAAAAGACAGGTGGCTAATAACGAGGGTGCGGTTTGATTCCCTTCTCTTGCAAGGGAATACAGCCAATTGGAAAGGATTCACAGATTCGGCTGGCTGTCCAGTTTGTGGTCATCAGCTGGAAGACTTGGCTCACCTAATGTTTTTCTGTACTGGTTATGCAGGCATTCGCAGAGTAACTCTGTTACCAGCCCTAAAGAAGTCTCAGATACGTCATTATAAAGCTGCACTCGCTTTTCTTCTGAGTGCAGACACTGTCTTTACGGCTTGGGCTTTGCTCACTTTTTTAAAAAGAGCAATGTATTTTAGCAAAAAGACTGATGAGGCTTCAGGGAGATGGAAGCCACTAATGAAAAGTATAACATTGGAGGAATTATTCTGTCTACAATGAGTTAATAGCGTTCCTGTAAATACTGGATTTTATGGATTAGTGATTATGCAACATTTATTATTTTTATCCTATTTTTCCCCGTGTTTCAAAATGTTTTTAATTGTCGTTTGCACAGGATTTTAGAAACTATATATGAATTGTGTAATTTTTTGGCGGTGTGTATTCATTTTATGTCGTTTAAACTTGTTTGACTGACTGACTGTCATTCTCTGTCCTCATACAGGAACTAATTGCATCTAACTTTACAAGTAGTGGTGACAGTAGCAAAATGTAAGCGCCAGCGGCCGTGACTCAATCTGTGGCAATCATTGATTTTGGAGCAACAGGGAATTACATGAATAGGCTCTATGCAAGCAGCCTGTGAGTCAAATTGATCCCCAAGGAGTGGCTAGAAGACATATGCGCTGTGGACGTTACTAGCCTAACCCAAGGACCAGTCCAGTATCAAACTGAACAAATCCATCTACAGTAAATGAACGGGCTCACCAAACTCATAACATGCAATCTTATTGATGCTACAAGATTGAAAAGGACATTAGGGATTCCATGGCTGGCAGAACATGATCCACAGATCTCTTGGAGGGATAGATCATTAGAGTTTTCAGCCTCAACCCATCTCCATAGATGCTTTTGCGAATGGAAGGCCACAGCACACTGTCTATTTGCCCAAGAAGGTTCAAGTAATCCTGCTTTGGGAGCACTCGAAGGACTTCCTATTGAATACCATGTGCATGAAGATGTGTTCAACAAAGGGATGGTGAACACATTACCTCCTGACCAGCCGTACAAATGCCAGATGGAAACCCGAAGCCCAGTCATTGTGCAGTCAAGTCTATGTGTTGACTGAACCAGTGCAAAAACACCTGCAACAATAACTAGACGAGTACTTGGTAAATGTATTTTTATGCCCCCCAAGTCTCCAGCGGCATCTCTGTTATTTATTTTACCCAAAAAAGGAAGGAGATCTGCGTACCTGAATTGACTGCCAAGGGCTGCATAAAATCACAGTCAAGAATAAATACCCCATAGTACTCTTTCTGGTGTTCCTAAGTTGATTTGCCGATGACAAATGAATGAGAAATATGGCCCATTTGACTAGATTGTGATGCTATTTGGGTTGTGCAATGTGCCAGCAAAATTCCACAACTTTATTAATGAGGTGCTTCATGAACTAACTGATGTTTGCATAGACGAGACGACATTCTGGTGTTTTCAAAGACAAAAGAACACACACAGCAGATGAAGGCCATCTGTGCACAGTTTAGGAAATATTGCTTAATCGTAAAGCTGGAGAAGTTAACATTCCCATGGCAATGTGTGTAGTTCATGGGGTTCATCTTCACACCAGAAGGATTCATCATAGACCCAAAAAAGGTAGAAGCGCTTTACCTTCTTCAATCAAAGCGATCCAAAGCTTCTGGGGATTTTCAAAACGGTATTGACGTTTCATCCCAGAATTCTCCTCAACGATGCAACCCATTAGAGACTTCCTGAAGAAAGGAAAACGTTGTATGTGGATGGATCCTTTCAAAGGCTAAATGTGCTTCTCCTGCAACATGCAAAACCTTCCTACTCGTATGCCGTGGAAGCTATATCTGATGCCTCAAGTCTTGCAATGGGAGCAGTATTGTCGCAAAGAGATCATCAAACCAATAAACAACACACTTTGGTCCAGAAAATTCACACTGGAAGAATTCAATTACACCATCACAGAAAGGGAGATTTTGGCAATAAAATCTGCTTTTAAGCATTGGCTGCATTACCTTCTAGGAAACAGCCATACAGTCACAATACTAACTGACCATCGTAATTTTCAATTCTTACATTCAGCCATAGGTCTAGCAGCTTGTCAATTGAGGTGGAAGCTGTTTTTCTCAGTGTCGGACTTCATCAAAACATATAGCCCGGGAGCAAAGAAAAGTAGATGCTCTATCACGTTTGGGTGAGAAATCTGATGAGCTCAAAAAAGAAAAGCAACCACCACCTATTCTGCTACCTGCTTGCTTTGCTGGAGCTTTGATAAACAAGGATGGTTCCTAGGGATTGCTTCGACAGCCAAACCATCGACAACCATACCATTGACAAAAAAGCATCTAAAAAAAAAATATCTAATGCATTTTTTTAATGGGGCCCAACCCCTCTTTTTAAACCATTAAAACACATTTTCACTAAACTAAACCCTTTACCATTGAAAAAAATGCATTCGATGGTTTTTTCAATGCATTTTTTTCAATGGTATGGTCTGTCGATGCTTTGTATTCGATGCAACGACCGGATACCACAAGGATTCCCTCCTAAAGGAGGTCTTGGAACATTTTACCCCACACACTCCAGGGGAATGGATTGCTTAAACTGCAGATGGCATTCTGAAAGGCAGATCACCCTGTTGTCAGGAGTGACTTTACTTGCCTGCTAAGGACTTGCAACTTACTCCTCTACGCCAGCTAAATGATACTCCACTCACCAGGCATCCTGGCATTACAAAGAAAACTGAACTGTTACACTGTTATTGCTGGCAATATTGTTATTGGCCTGCAATGAAGCAGCATGCGTAGGCCCAGATATGTGCTATTTGTGCTAGTTGTGTTGGCTATAAAAGCTGTCATCAACATCCCCAAGGTCTCTTATAACCATGAGCCATGCCCCCTTCACCCGAGCATACCATATCATTGGTCTTTATTGTGTACTTACCTGGATATAGATGACAATACTAGTGGTCTTTGGTCAACTTTTAAAGATGGCCAACATTATGCCCATATGCTATCCACAATGACTCAGTTTAAGAGAAGCTTGCAAGAGACAAGCTGACAAGCACCACAGACCCGCCATGATCATTGAACCTGGTGATAAGGTGTGTCTTGCCACAAGACATTACGACTGAAAGGGCACCACAAATTCCAGCCGCACTGCATTGGTCCTTTGCTGGTAGGAAAGAACATATGGCCTGTAGCTTTCAGATTAACCCTATAGCTGACACTTCCAATACAATGTTTTCCATGTATACCTACTTAAGAAAGCACATCATGACCTACGACCTCAACCTATCCACCACCTGACACAAGGGATACCGGAATTTGAGGTAAAAATAAGTATTGCATTCAATACTTGTTTTGAATTGGTTAAGATTCATTCTAAACCTTCCTCACTGATGAGGCCCAACAAGGCCGAAACATGTTTGGGGATGCTTGTGGTCTCGTGCAGAAGGGATGTGACCTAGCAGTTCGGGCTGGACTGCTCCTTTTGGGGTGGGACCAAGCCTGATTTTCATATGGTCTTTCCCCTTCTGTAATGGCTTGGCAGGTGAAGAACGATGGTCTGGAGGGTTGCCCAGAGCAATGCCAGTGGTTAAGATTCATTCTAAACCTTCCAGCCATCCCCTCTTTGTTTTTGCTTTGTCACCCCGAGTGAGACGGGTATGCCCAGACGTGGGTCCCGTGCCTTCTGGGCCTAGAGACCCAAGCTACTCCTCACGGATGAGGCCCAACAAGGCCGAAACATGTTTGGGGATGCTTCTGGTCTCGTGCAGAAGGGATGTGACCTAGCAGTTCGGGCTGGACTGCCCCTTTTGGGGTGGGACCAAGCCTGATTTGCATATGGTCTTTCCCCTTCTGTAATGGCTTGGCAGGCGAAGAACAATGGTCTGGAGGGTTGCCCAGAGCAATGCCAGTGGTTAAGATTCATTCTAAACCTTCCAGCCATCACCTCTTTGTTTTTGCTTTGTCACCCCGAGTGGGACGGATATGCCCAGACGTGGGTCCCGTGCCTGCTGGGCCTAGAGACCCAAGCTACTCCTCACTGATGAGGCCCAACAAGGCCGAAACATGTATGGGGATGCTTGTGGTCTCGTACAGAAGGGATGTGACCTAGCAGTTGGGGCTGGACTGCCCCTTTTGGGGTGGGACCAAGCCTGATTTGCATATGGTCTTTCCACTTCTGTAATGGCTTGGCAGGCGAAGAACGATGGTCTGGAGGGTTGCCCAGAGCAATGCCAGTGGTTAAGATTCATTCTAAACCTTCCAGCCATCACCTCTTTGTTTTTGCTTTGTCACCCCGAGTGGGACGGGTATGCCCAGACGTGGGTCCCATGCCTACTGGGCCTAGAGACCCAAGCTACTCCTCACTGATGAGGCCCAACAAGGCCTAAACATGTTTGGGGATGCTTGTGGTCTTGTGCAGAAGGGATGTGACCTAGCAGTTGGGGCTGGACTGCCCCTTTTGGGGTGGGACCAAGCCTGATTTGCATATGGTCTTTCCACTTCTGTAATGGCTTGGCAGGCGAAGAACGATGGTCTGGAGGGTTGCCCAGAGCAATGCCAGTGGTTAAGATTCATTCTAAACCTTCCAGCCATCACCTCTTTGTTTTGCTTTGTCACCCCGAGTGGGACAGGTATGCCCAGACGTGGGTCCCGTGCCTGCTGGGCCTAGAGACCCAAGCTAATCCTCACTGATGAGGCCCAACAAGGCTGAAACATGTTTGGGGATGCTTGTGGTCTCGTGCAGAAGGGATGTGACCTAGCAGTTCGGGCTGGACTGACCCTTTTGGGGTGGGACCAAGCCTGATTTGCATATGGTCTTTCCCCTTCTGTAATGGCTTGGCAGGTGAAGAACGATGGTCTGGAGGGTTGCCCAGAGCAATGCCAGTGGTTAAGATTCATTCTAAACCTTCCAGCCATCATCTCTTTGTTTTTGCTTTGTCACCCCGAGTGGGACAGGTATGCCCAGACGTGGGTCCCATGCCTGCTGGGCCTAGAGACCCAAGCTACTCCTCACTGATGAGGCCCAACAAGGCTGAAACATGTTTGGGGATGCTTGTGGTCTCGTGCAGAAGGGATGTGACCTGGCAGTTCGGGCTGGACTGCCCCTTTTGGGGTGGGACCAAGCCTGATTTGCATATGGTCTTTCCCCTTCTGTAATGGCTTGGCAGGCGAAGAACGATGGTCTGAAGGGTTGCCCAGAGCAATGCCAGTGATTAAGATTCATTCTAAACCTTCCAGCCATCACCTCTTTGTTTTTGCTTTGTCACCCCCAGTGGTACGGGTATGCCCAGACGTGGGTCCCGTGCCTGCTGGGCCTAGAGACCCAAGCTACTCCTCACTGATGAGGACCAACAAGGCTGGAACATGTTTGGGGATGCTTGTGGTCTCGTGCAGAAGGGATGTGACCTAGCAGTTCGGGCTGGACTGCCCCTTTTGGGGTGGGACGAAGCCTGATTTGCATATGGTCTTTCCCCTTCTGTAATGGCTTGGCAGGTGAAGAACGATGGTCTGGAAGGTTGCCCAGAGCAATGCCAGTGGTTAAGATTCATTCTAAACCTTCCAGCCATCACCTCTTTGTTTTTGCTTTGTCACCCTGAGTGGGACCGGTATGCCCAGACGTGGGTCCCGTGCCTGCTGGGCCTAGAGACCCAAGCTACTCCTCACTGATGAGGCCCAACAAGGCCAAAACATGTTCGGGGATGCTTGTGGTCTCGTGCAGAAGGGATGTGACCTAGCAGTTCTTGCTGGACTGCCCCTTTTTGGGGTGGGACCAAGCCTGATTTGCATATGGTCTTTCCCCTTCTGTAATGGCTTGGCAGGTGAAGAACGATGGTCTGGAAGGTTGCCCAGAGCAATGCCAGTGGTTAAGATTCATTCTAAACCTTCCAGCCATCACCTCTTTGTTTTTGCTTTGTCACCCTGAGTGGGACGGGTATGCCCAGACGTGGGTCCCGTGCCTGCTGGGCCTAGAGACCCAAGCTACTCCTCACTGATGAGGCCCAACAAGGCCGAAACATGTTTGGGGATGCTTCTGGTCTCGTGCAGAAGGGATGTGACCTAGCAGTTCGGGCTGGACTGCCCCTTTTGGGGTGGGACCAAGCCTGATTTGCATATGGTCTTTCCCCTTCTGTAATGGCTTGGCAGGCGAAGAACAATGGTCTGGAGGGCTGCCCAGAGCAATGCCAGTGGTTAAGATTCATTATAAACCTTCCAGCCATCACCTCTTTGTTTTTGCTTTGTCACCCCGAGTGGGAAAGATATGCCCAGACGTGGGTCCCGTGCCTGCTGGGCCTAGAGACCCAAGCTACTCCTCACTGATGAGGCCCAACAAGGCCGAAACATGTATGGGGATGCTTGTGGTCTTGTGCAGAAGGGATGTGACCTAGCAGTTCGGGCTGGACTGCCCCTTTTGGGGTGGGACCAAGCCTGATTTGCATATGATCTTTCCCCTTCTGTAATGGCTTGGCAGGCGAAGAACGATGGTCTGGTGGGTTGCCCAGAGCAATGCCAGTGGTTAAGATTCATTCTAAACCTTCCAGCCATCATCTCTTTGTTTTGCTTTGTCACCCCGAGTGGGACAGGTATGCCCAGACGTGGGTCCCGTGCCTGCTGGGCCTAGAGACCCAAGCTAATCCTCACTGATGAGGCCCAACAAGGCTGAAACATGTTTGGGGATGCTTGTGGTCTCGTGCAGAAGGGATGTGACCTGGCAGTTCGGGCTGGACTGCCCCTTTTGGGGTGGGACCAAGCCTGATTTGCATATGGTCTTTCCCCTTCTGTAATGGCTTGGCAGGTGAAGAACGATGGTCTGGAGGGTTGCCCAGAGCAATGCCAGTGGTTAAGATTCATTCTAAACCTTCCAGCCATCACTTCTTTGTTTTTGCTTTGTCACCCCGAGTGGGACGGGTATGCCCAGACGTGGGTCCCGTGCCTGCTGGGCCTAGAGACCCAAGCTACTCCTCACTGATGAGGCCCAACAAGGCCGAAACATGTTAGGGGACGCTTCTGGTCTAGTGCAGAAGGGATGTGACCTAGCAGTTCGGGCTGGACTGCCCCTTTTGGGGTGGGACCAAGCCTGATTTGCATATATTCTTTCCCCTTCTGTAATGGCTTGGCAGGCGAAGAACTATGGTCTGGAGGGCTGCCCAGAGCAATGCCAGTGGTTAAGATTCATTCTAAACCTTCCAGCCATCACCTATTTGTTTTTGCTTTGTCACCCCGAGTGGAACGAATATGCCCAGACGTGGGTCCCATGCCTACTGGGCCTAGAGACCCAAGCTACTCCTCACTGATGAGGCCCAAAAAGGCCCAAACATGTTTGGGGATGCTTGTGGTCTTGTGCAGAAGGGATGTGACCTAGCAGTTCGGGCTGGACTGCCCCTTTTGGGGTGGGACCAAGCCTGATTTGCATATGATCTTTCCCCTTCTGTAATGGCTTGGCAGGCGAAGAACGATGGTCTGGAGGGTTGTCCTGAGCAATGCCAGTGGTTAAGATTAATTCTAAACCTTCCAGCCATCATCTCTTTGTTTTTGCTTTGTCACCCCGAGTGGGACAGGTATGCCCAGACGTGGGTCCCGTGCCTGCTGGGCCTAGAGACCCAAGCTACTCCTCACTGATGAGGCCCAACAAGGCTGAAACATGTTTGGGGATGCTTGTGGTCTCGTGCAGAAGGGATGTGACCTGGCAGTTCGGGCTGGACTGCCCCTTTTGGGGTGGGACCAAGCCTGATTTGCATATGGTCTTTCCCCTTCTGTAATGGCTTGGCAGGCGAAGAACGATGGTCTGAAGGGTTGCCCAGAGCAATGCCAGTGATTAAGATTCATTCTAAACCTTCCAGCCATCACCTCTTTGTTTTTGCTTTGTCACCCTGAGTGGCACCGGTATGCCCAGACGTGGGTCCCGTGCCTGCTGGGCCTAGAGACCCAAGCTACTCCTCACTGATGAGGCCCAACAAGGCCAAAACATGTTCGGGGATGCTTGTGGTCTCGTGCAGAAGGGATGTGACCTAGCAGTTCTTGCTGGACTGCCCCTTTTTGGGGTGGGACCAAGCCTGATTTGCATATGGTCTTCCCCCTTCTGTAATGGCTTGGCAGGTGAAGAACGATGGTCTGGAAGGTTGGCCAGAGCAATGCCAGTGGTTAAGATTCATTCTAAACCTTCCAGCCATCACCTCTTTGTTTTTGCTTTGTCACCCTGAGTGGGACGGGTATGCCCAGACGTGGGTCCCGTGCCTGCTGGGCCTAGAGACCCAAGCTACTCCTCACTGATGAGGCCCAACAAGGCCAAAACATGTTCGGGGATGCTTGTGGTCTCGTGCAGAAGGGATGTGACCTAGCAGTTCGGGCTGTACTGCCCCTTTTTGGGGTGGGACCAAGCCTGATTTGCATATGGTCTTTCCCCTTCTGTAATGGCTTGGCAGGTGAAGAACGATGGTCTGGAAGGTTGCCCAGAGCAATGCCAGTGGTTAAGATTCATTCTAAACCTTCCAGCCATCACCTCTTTGTTTTTGCTTTGTCACCCTGAGTGGGACGGGTATGCCCAGACGTGGGTCCCGTGCCTGCTGGGCCTAGAGACCCAAGCTACTCCTCACTGATGAGGCCCAACAAGGCCAAAACATGTTCAGGGATGCTTGTGGTCTCGTGCAGAAGGTATGTGACCTAGCAGCTCGGGCTGGACAGCCCCTTTTGGGGTGGGACCAAGCCTGATTTGCATATGGTCTTTCCTCCTTCTGTAATGGCTTGGCAGGCTAAGAACGATGGTCTGGAGGGTTGCCCAGAGCAATGCCAGTGGTTAAGATTCATTCTAAACCTTCCAGCCATCACCTCTTTGTTTTTGCTTTGTCACCCCGAGTGGGACGGGTATGCCCAGACGTGGGTCCCATGCCTGCTGGGCCTAGAGACCCAAGCTACTCCTCACTGATGAGGCCCAACAAGGCCGAAACATGTTTGGGGATGCTTGTGGTCTTGTGCAGAAGGGATGTGACCTAGCAGTTCTGGCTGGAATGCCCCTTTTGGGGTGGGACCAAGCCTGATTTGCATATGATCTTTCCCCTTCTGTAATGGCTTGGCAGGCGAAGAACGATGGTCTGGAGGGTTGTCCTGAGCAATGCCAGTGGTTAAGATTCATTCTAAACCTTCCAGCCATCATCTCTTTGTTTTTGCTTTGTCACACCGAGTGGGACAGGTATGCCCAGAAGTGGGTCCCGTTCCTGCTGGGCCTAGAGACCCAAGCTACTCCTCACTGATGAGGCCCAACAAGGCCGAAACATGTTTGGGGATGCTTGTGGTCTCGTGCAGAAGGGATGTGACCTAGCAGTTTGGGCTGGACTGCTCCTTTTGGGGTGGGTGAAGCCTGATTTGCATATGGTGTTTCCCCTTCTGTAATGGCTTGGCTGGCGAAGAATGATGGTCTGGAGGGTTGCCCAGAGCAATGTCAGTGGTTAAGATTCATTCTAAACCTTTCAGCCATCACCTCTTTGTTTTTGCTTTGTCACCCCAAGTGGGAAGGGTATGCCCAGATGTGGGTCCCGTGCCTGCTGGGCCTATGTTATACGTTGATAGTCGTGAAGATATAAGAGACCTCCGTCCCCAAGTGCCGCACAGGGAGAATCACTAATCACTCCCTGTGCAACCTTTGAGGCCACAGGTGGAGAG
Organism: Ambystoma mexicanum; assembly: GCF_040938575.1. Classification (NCBI taxonomy): domain Eukaryota; kingdom Metazoa; phylum Chordata; class Amphibia; order Caudata; family Ambystomatidae; genus Ambystoma; species Ambystoma mexicanum. Next base: position 169,462,882 of record NC_090924.1, on the reverse strand, counting down.
ATCCGAGGCCGGAACCGAAGTACTAGGAGCCCCAAGGCAGCTGTAAAAAATACAATGATTAAATACCAAGCAAGCAGGGTACTATATGCATAAAACAAAGAATGGCCAGTTTCTTACCAGATATCTGATGAAAGGGAAGATGGACCTGAGAGATGGTTCCGGGACTCACGTAGGCAAGGAATCCACCCTAAAGGATAGGTCAGGATGTTTTTCAGCCAATCTCCACCTGAAGAGTGTTGTGGTCCCTCGATAGTTGGGTGACAACTACCACTTGGGAAGTATGATTTATTGTACAAGGATGCGGCCTGGGAAATCCAAAAGGTGTCCGTTGAGCAAAAACAAGGTATGAAGCCAGGAAAAGGCAGTCCGAATCCAGTGGAGGAACAAAGAGCAAGATCCAGAAGAAGTCCGTGATTCAATCCGAGGTCAGAAGCCGTGAGAAACAGAAGAGCCGAAGTCGCCGTAGCCGAACGTGATCCACAAGAAGTCCAAAAACAAGAGCCAGATTCAAGGAAGCCAGGTAAGCGGGTTTATTCAGCCAAAACAGGGTCTCCGAGGAAAACAGCTGTGAAGCGCGGTATACCAGCACTGCCCGGCTTAAATACAGTTACTTCCTGGTCATATGACACGGAATGGAATCACGTGACCGTGAGCCTGGGGCACATGACCGCATAACGTCACGTGATCGGGTCGCAACGGAACGAGCACTTGTCTTTCTGCTCGAGCGGCTGCCTAATCTCCATGGCAACTGCCAATGGAGAAACGGCCGCAAGCGCGACTGCAGGGTGTATGGCGATTGCTTCGCCAGCGCGCGAGCCAAACTGGAATGCCTGCGTGAGCCCCTGGAAACAGGTGACTGGGAGAAGGTGGTTATCTGAGTGGTTGGCGGGACATGGCCGAAGGAATGATCTGAGGACATGACAGAGCCCCCCCCCAAAGGCCCACGACCTCGTGGGCACGAAGGATGCTCCCGATGGAAACGAGAAACCAATCGGGGGGCCTGGACATCAGAGGCAGGGACCCAAGAACGCTCCTCCGGACCATAACCTAACCAATCGACCAGGTACTGCAGTCGACCCCTATGGAAACGTGAACCCAGAATATCCGAGACCTCGAAAACATCAGGAGAATCCAGGGAAACAGGGGCAGGAGAAGGGCGGAGACGAGTCGAGGAGGGAAAGGGCTTGAGGAGGGAAGTATGGAACACAGGATGAACCCGCCAGGACGATGGGAGAACCAGGCGATAGGCCACCGGATTGATGACCCGGGAAACAACATAGGGACCCACAAAACGGGGCAACAGCTTTCGACAACCCTTCAAGTGGAGGTGCCGGGAGGACAACCAAACTCGGGAACCAACGGGATACAAAGGGGCCACGGTGCGCCTAGCGTCTGAGGAGGCCTTCATGGAAGCCTGCGCTTCCTGCAAATGAATGAGGACCTGGGCATGGAGGGACTCCATATCCCTAACGCAAGTGGCTGCGGCGGGGTTATCGGAGGGAGAAACGTCGGGAACAGGAAGGACTCGGGGATGCTGGCCATACATGGTGTAGAATGGAGAGAAACCAGTTGCAGAATGCGTAGCGTTGTTATAGGCAAACTCAGCATACCGGATGTTCTGCAACCAGGACGATTGCTGTTGTAACAACAAACAACGCAGATACTGTTCCATGGATTGATTTGTTCGCTCCGTCTGACCATCGGTTTCCGGATGGTAAGCGGAGGAGAACCGTGCATCGATGCCTAGCAGAGTGACCAAGGCACGCCAGAAACGGGAAGTGAACTGAGAGCCACGATCGGACACTAGGACAGATGGAAGGCCATAAAGACAAAAAACAGAGTCAAAGAACAGCTTGGCCAAGGTAGGGGCAGAAGGAATTCCTCGGCAAGGGACAAAACGGGCCATCTTGGTGAAAACATCGACCACCACCCATATAGTGTCATAACCATGGATTTTGGGTAAATCGGTCACGAAGTCCATGCTCAGGGTGTGCCAGGGTTTTGGTGGCAAAGGCAAGGGGCGCAAAAGACCCAATGGACGACCCCTACGATGTTTGCCCTGAGCACAGACTGAGCACGAGTCCACGTAACAAGCCACGTCACGTCTCATGGAAGGCCACCAACACCAGCGTTTCAAGAGGTCTAGGGTACGGGCCTGGCCCGGGTGTCCATTGATCGGGGCGTCATGAGACCACTCCAGGGCTAGGTTTCTGGTGTCAGTGGTATGGAGAACTAGACGGTCCTGTACATATGGCAGACCGTTGTGATAGGAGGGATCCCATTCCGACAGTTGGTCGGGGTGTTTTTTGACCCACGAACGGATCTCCTCCAATAGCGTCATAGGGGGTGTACAAGTGCAGATGACATGTCCCCGAGGTATGAGTGTATCAGGGAACACTGGTAACGAAACCCCTCCGGGGGAGCGGGACAAAGCGTCGGCCTTGCTATGCTCAGAGCCAGAACGATGTTTAATCTGGAAGTCAAAAGCGGCGAAGAACAGGTGCCATCTGACCTGTCTGCTGTTTACGCATTTTAATGCCGCCAGGTCTTGCAGGTTTCTGTGGTCGGTATAAACCGTAACTTTGTGTTTGGCCCCTAACAGGTGATGACGCCAGGTACGAAAAGCGTCCATTACCGCCAGTAGCTCTTTTTCGGTGACGGTATAGTGGGTTTCTGCAGGGTTGAACTTGCGTGAATGGAAAGCTACAGGATGAAGCCGCCCGGTAGTGGGACAGGCTTGTGACAGGATCGCCCCCAATGCGAAAGAAGAGGCGTCCGCCTCGACAACGTACGGTTGATCAGGGTCGGGGTGTTGGAGCACCGGGGCTGTGGTAAAGGCGTTTTTTAATGCCTCAAAGGCCTGCTGGTGTATTTCCTGCCACTCGAATGGGACAAGAGGACTGGTAAGGGATGTGAGAGGCGATACAAGAGAAGAAAACCCAGAGATAAAACGCCGATAGAAATTAGCGAAACCTAAAAAGGATTGCAAGGCTTTTAGGGTTTTAGGTGTTGGCCATTCGAGGATCGCTCGTACTTTAGTGAGATTCATGGCTAGGCCACCAGGTGTGATGTTAAACCCCAAAAACTCCACGTTGGATACATGGAACAAACATTTCTCGGGTTTCACAAACAGTGAATGCTTATGCAGCCGGGACAACACTTCCCGTACATGTTGTATGTGTTCTTTCAGAGTGTGAGAAAAAACGAGTATATCATCAAGATACACCACCACAAACATGTCTAATATATCCGAGAAGATGTCATTCATGAAATGTTGAAAAGTGGCCGGGGCGTTGCATAAACCAAAAGGCATGACCGTATACTCATAAAGGCCATACCGCGTACAAAAGGCGGTCTTCCATTCGTCTCCCTTTCGGATGCGGATGAGGTTATAAGCCCCCCGCAAATCCAACTTGGTGTAAACGGAGGCATGGGTCAACCGATCCAAAAGAGGAGAAATGAGAGGGATTGGGTAACGGTTCTTAATAGTGACGGCATTGAGCCGACGATAATCAACACAAGGACGAAGATCGCCCTCCTTTTTGGGCACGAAGAATATGGGGCTCGCTGCAGATGATTTAGACGGTCGTATGTGGCCCAGACGCAGCGCTTTATCGATGTAATCCTTGAGGGTCAGATCCTCCGACAGGGACAAGGAATAGATACGGCCTGAAGGTATCACCGCCCCGGGAACCAAATCAATCGGGCAATCGTATGGGCGGTGAGGAGGGAGTACTTCGGAGGAGCCCTGATCGAATAGCATACCATAATCCTGATAGTCCATAGGTATGTGATTGGTGACTAAACCCACTATGTGTGTAATAGGGGGAATTTCGTCGCCCCGTATTGCCAGTTGGGCAACAGCACCAAGGGCCAATGCTGGGGTGTCCGTTTCTCTGTCCATAGGTAGGCAAAAGGTCTGACAGAGCTCGGACTCAAAATGTACGTGTCCTGTTCCCCAATCGATGTGCGGGTTATGTTCCCGTAACCAAGGTATTCCTACGATGATGCCAAACTGAGGCATGGATATTAGATCAAAGTGGAGGGTTTCTTTATGGACTGATTGGATATTCAGGGTGAGAGGGGCGGTCTGCTGCTTGACGGGGCCAGAAACAAGCTCTGTCCCGTCGACTGCTTGCACTGGTTCGGGTCGGGATTTGTTGATCAAAGGTAGGTTTAATGTGTGGGCTAGAGTGATGTCAATATAGTTACCAGAGGCCCCGGAGTCAATAGTGATTTGTACGGGATGAATGATACCCGGGGCAGGCTGTATGGTGGCTTCTACTTGTATAGGCCTGATTTGACCAAATGATGGGGTGATATCCGGGGAAGGGCATGGAGAACTCGATCCTACCCCCGCATCTAGGATCGAGCTGGGCGAAAATCCTGCTTCTTGGGTTTGGGCTTTCGGGGACATTCCTTTACTAAATGACCTCCCAAGCCACAATAAAAACAGGCGTTCTCAGCCCTTCTGCGCTCCCTTTCTCTTGAGGTGATGGGACTCCTAACACCCCCTATTTGCATAGGTTCACCGGACTCATTGTAAGACGAAGTAACAGCAGAGCTGGTAGTCTGGGAAAACCCGGCCTCAGCCCTGCGTTCAGAACGCCGTGCGTCCACTTGGAGAGCTAAATCCACCAAAGCTGGAAACTGAACAGGTAGGGATGGTACCATGGCTAGAGCGTCTTTCATAGGGTCACTTAGCCCTCTGTAGAATACAACCGCTTTTTTGCTTTCAGGCCATGAGGTCTCAGCGGCCAGTTGATTAAATCGTGTGATATACTCAATGAGGGAGCCCTTACCCTGGGACAAGTCCAGCAATTCTAGATCATGTGATTGAGCTTTATATCTAGTGTCAAATACTCTGGACATTTCTGATACTAGCTGGTCAAAATCATAGAGGGCCGGATGATCTGTTTCTAACAGGGGGTTTGCCCAAGCAGCAGCCGTACCGGCTAGGTGGGACAGAGTAAACGCCGCTTTGGTGGTAGGATCCGGGAAAGCAAGGGACCGGCACAAAAAATGCAGTTTGCACTGATTAAGAAAAGTCCTAAACTTCCTCGGGTCCCCATGGAACTTTTCAGGGGCGGCCAAAGGAAAGGGAGAGGGAAGAACCACCGGAACGGGTGCTGGGGGAGCCGGGAGTGGGTGTGCAAGGGGTGCTGGTGCTGGATTGGCGTCACCGAGTTCCGGATCTGCGGGTAAGGGGTGTTGGGCGCTCTGTAATAGGTCGAGACGCTGATGAACTACAGTATTAGCAGCCACCATGTCGGCCCGTAGTACCGTAAGTGCTTGGATGACAGCGGCCAGGGGGTCTTCGGCGGCACCCTCCATATCTTACACGACAGGCTTCACAGTCTGTTATACGTTGATAGTCGTGAAGATATAAGAGACCTCCGTCCCCAAGTGCCGCACAGGGAGAATCACTAATCACTCCCTGTGCAACCTTTGAGGCCACAGGTGGAGAGATCCGAGGCTGGAACCGAAGTACTAGGAGCCCCAAGGCAGCTGTAAAAAATACAATGATTAAATACCAAGCAAGCAGGGTACTATATGCATAAAACAAAGAATGGCCAGTTTCTTACCAGATATCTGATGAAAGGGAAGATGGACCTGAGAGATGGTTCCGGGACTCACGTAGGCAAGGAATCCACCCTAAAGGATAGGTCAGGATGTTTTTCAGCCAATCTCCACCTGAAGAGTGTTGTGGTCCCTCGATAGTTGGGTGACAACTACCACTTGGGAAGTATGATTTATTGTACAAGGATGCGGCCTGGGAAATCCAAAAGGTGTCCGTTGAGCAAAAACAAGGTATGAAGCCAGGAAAAGGCAGTCCGAATCCAGTGGAGGAACAAAGAGCAAGATCCAGAAGAAGTCCGTGATTCAATCCGAGGTCAGAAGCCGTGAGAAACAGAAGAGCCGAAGTCGCCGTAGCCGAACGTGATCCACAAGAAGTCCAAAAACAAGAGCCAGATTCAAGGAAGCCAGGTAAGCGGGTTTATTCAGCCAAAACAGGGTCTCCGAGGAAAACAGCTGTGAAGCGCGGTATACCAGCACTGCCCGGCTTAAATACAGTTACTTCCTGGTCATATGACACGGAATGGAATCACGTGACCGTGAGCCTGGGGCACATGACCGCATAACGTCACGTGATCGGGTCGCAACGGAACGAGCACTTGTCTTTCTGCTCGAGCGGCTGCCTAATCTCCATGGCAACTGCCAATGGAGAAACGGCCGCAAGCGCGACTGCAGGGTGTATGGCGATTGCTTCGCCAGCGCGCGAGCCAAACTGGAATGCCTGCGTGAGCCCCTGGAAACAGGTGACTGGGAGAAGGTGGTTATCTGAGTGGTTGGCGGGACATGGCCGAAGGAATGATCTGAGGACATGACAGCCTAGAGACCCAAGATACTCCTCACTGATGAGGCCCAACAAGGCCGAAACATGTTTTGGGATGCTTGTGGTCTCGTGCAGAAGGGATGTGACCTAGCAGTTCGGGCTGGACTGCCCCTTTTTGGGGTGGGACCAAGCCTGATTTGCATATGGTCTTTCCCCTTCTGTAATGGCTTGGCAGGCGAAGAACGATGGTCTGGAGGGTTGCCCAGAGCAATGCCAGTGGTTAGGATTCATTCTAAACCTTCCAGCCATCACCTCTTTGTTTTTGCTTTGTCACCCCGAGTGGGACAGGTATGCTCAGACGTGGGTCCCGTGCCTGCTGGGCCTAGAGACCCAAGCTACTCCTCACTGATGAGGCCCAACAAGGCTGAAACATGTTTGGGGATGCTTGTGGTCTCGTGCAGAAGGGATGTGACCTAGCAGTTCGAGCTGGACTGCCCCTTTTTGGGGTGGGACCAAGCCTGATTTGCATATGGTCTTTCCCCTTCTGTAATGGCTTGGCAGGTGAAGAACGATGGTCTGGAAGGTTGCCCAGAGCAATGCCAGTGGTTAAGATTCATTCTAAACCTTCCAGCCATCACCTCTTTGTTTTTGCTTTGTCACCCTGAGTGTGACGGGTATGCCCAGACGTGGGTCCCGTGCCTGCTGGGCCTAGAGACCCAAGCTACTCCTCACTGATGAGGCCCAACAAGGCCAAAACATGTTCGGGGATGCTTGTGGTCTCGTGCAGAAGGTATGTGACCTAGCAGCTCGGGCTGGACTGCCCCTTTTGGGGTGGGACCAAGCCTGATTTGCATATGGTGTTTCCTCCTTCTGTAATGGCTTGGCAGGCTAAGAACGATGGTCTGGCGGGTTGCCCAGAGCAATGCCAGTGGTTAAGATTCATTCTAAACCTTCCAGCCATCACCTCTTTTTTGTTTTGCTTTGTCACCCCGAGTGGGACGGGTATGCCCAGACGTGGGTCCCGTGCCTGCTGGGCCTAGAGACCCAAGCTACTCCTCACTGATGAGGCCCAACAAGGCCAAAACATGTTCAGGGATGCTTGTGGTCTCGTGCAGAAGGTATGTGACCTAGCAGCTCGGGCTGGACAGCCCCTTTTGGGGTGGGACCAAGCCTGATTTGCATATGGTCTTTCCTCCTTCTGTAATGGCTTGGCAGGCTAAGAACGATGGTCTGGAGGGTTGCCCAGAGCAATGCCAGTGGTTAAGATTCATTCTAAACCTTCCAGCCATCACCTCTTTGTTTTTGCTTTGTCACCCCGAGTGGGACGGGTATGCCCAGACGTGGGTCCCATGCCTGCTGGGCCTAGAGACCCAAGCTACTCCTCACTGATGAGGCCCAACAAGGCCGAAACATGTTTGGGGATGCTTGTGGTCTTGTGCAGAAGGGATGTGACCTAGCAGTTCTGGCTGGAATGCCCCTTTTGGGGTGGGACCAAGCCTGATTTGCATATGATCTTTCCCCTTCTGTAATGGCTTGGCAGGCGAAGAACGATGGTCTGGAGGGTTGTCCTGAGCAATGCCAGTGGTTAAGATTCATTCTAAACCTTCCAGCCATCATCTCTTTGTTTTTGCTTTGTCACACCGAGTGGGACAGGTATGCCCAGAAGTGGGTCCCGTTCCTGCTGGGCCTAGAGACCCAAGCTACTCCTCACTGATGAGGCCCAACAAGGCCGAAACATGTTTGGGGATGCTTGTGGTCTCGTGCAGAAGGGATGTGACCTAGCAGTTCGGGCTGGACTGCCACTTTTGGGGTGGGACCAAGCCTGATTTGCATATGGTCTTTCCCCTTCTGTAATGGCTTGGGCGGCAAAGAACGATGGTCTGGAGGGTTGCCCAGAGCAATGCCAGTGGTTAAGATTCATTCTAAACCTTCCAGACATCACCTCTTTGTTTTTGCTTTGTCACCCCGAGTGGGACGGGTATGCCCAGATGTGGGTCCCGTGCCTGCTGGGCCTAGAGACCCAAGCTACTCCTCACTGATGAGGCCCAACAAGGCTGAAACATGTATGGGGATGCTTGTGGTCTCGTGCAGAAGGGATGTGACCTAGCAGTTGGGGCTGGACTGCCCGTTTTGGGTTGGGACCAAGCCTGATTTGCATATGGTCTTTCCCCTTCTGTAATGGCTTGGCAGGCGAAGAACAATGGTCTGGAGGGTTGCCCAGAGCAATGCCAGTGGTTAAGATTCATTCTAAACCTTCCAGCCATCACCTCTTTGTTTTTGCTTTGTCACCCCGAGTGGGACGGGTATGCCCAGACGTGGGTCCAATGCCTGCTGGGCCTAGAGACCCAAGCTACTCCTCGCTGATGAGGCCCAACAAGGCCGAAACATGTTTGGGGATGCTTGTGGTCTTGTGCAGAAGGGATGTGACCTAGCAGTTCTGGCTGGAATGCCCCTTTTGGGGTGGGACCAAGCCTGATTTGCATATGATCTTTCCCCTTCTGTAATGGCTTGGCAGGCGAAGAACGATGGTCTGGAGGGTTGTCCTGAGCAATGCCAGTGGTTAAGATTCATTCTAAACCTTCCAGCCATCATCTCTTTGTTTTTGCTTTGTCACACCGAGTGGGACAGGTATGCCCAGAAGTGGGTCCCGTTCCTGCTGGGCCTAGAGACCCAAGCTACTCCTCACTGATGAGGCCCAACAAGGCCGAAACATGTTTGGGGATGCTTGTGGTCTCGTGCAGAAGGGATGTGACCTAGCAGTTTGGGCTGGACTGCTCCTTTTGGGGTGGGTGAAGCCTGATTTGCATATGGTGTTTCCCCTTCTGTAATGGCTTGGCTGGCGAAGAATGATGGTCTGGAGGGTTGCCCAGAGCAATGTCAGTGGTTAAGATTCATTCTAAACCTTTCAGCCATCACCTCTTTGTTTTTGCTTTGTCACCCCAAGTGGGAAGGGTATGCCCAGATGTGGGTCCCGTGCCTGCTGGGCCTATGTTATACGTTGATAGTCGTGAAGATATAAGAGACCTCCGTCCCCAAGTGCCGCACAGGGAGAATCACTAATCACTCCCTGTGCAACCTTTGAGGCCACAGGTGGAGAGATCCGAGGCCGGAACCGAAGTACTAGGAGCCCCAAGGCAGCTGTAAAAAATACAATGATTAAATACCAAGCAAGCAGGGTACTATATGCATAAAACAAAGAATGGCCAGTTTCTTACCAGATATCTGATGAAAGGGAAGATGGACCTGAGAGATGGTTCCGGGACTCACGTAGGCAAGGAATCCACCCTAAAGGATAGGTCAGGATGTTTTTCAGCCAATCTCCACCTGAAGAGTGTTGTGGTCCCTCGATAGTTGGGTGACAACTACCACTTGGGAAGTATGATTTATTGTACAAGGATGCGGCCTGGGAAATCCAAAAGGTGTCCGTTGAGCAAAAACAAGGTATGAAGCCAGGAAAAGGCAGTCCGAATCCAGTGGAGGAACAAAGAGCAAGATCCAGAAGAAGTCCGTGATTCAATCCGAGGTCAGAAGCCGTGAGAAACAGAAGAGCCGAAGTCGCCGTAGTCGAACGTGATCCACAAGAAGTCCAAAAACAAGAGCCAGATTCAAGGAAGCCAGGTAAGCGGGTTTATTCAGCCAAAACAGGGTCTCCGAGGAAAACAGCTGTGAAGCGCGGTATACCAGCACTGCCCGGCTTAAATACAGTTACTTCCTGGTCATATGACACGGAATGGAATCACGTGACCGTGAGCCTGGGGCACATGACCGCATAACGTCACGTGATCGGGTCGCAACGGAACGAGCACTTGTCTTTCTGCTCGAGCGGCTGCCTAATCTCCATGGCAACTGCCAATGGAGAAACGGCCGCAAGCGCGACTGCAGGGTGTATGGCGATTGCTTCGCCAGCGCGCGAGCCAAACTGGAATGCCTGCGTGAGCCCCTGGAAACAGGTGACTGGGAGAAGGTGGTTATCTGAGTGGTTGGCGGGACATGGCCGAAGGAATGATCTGAGGACATGACAGCCTAGAGACCCAAGATACTCCTCACTGATGAGGCCCAACAAGGCCGAAACATGTTTTGGGATGCTTGTGGTCTCGTGCAGAAGGGATGTGACCTAGCAGTTCGGGCCGGACTGCCCCTTTTTGGGGTGGGACCAAGCCTGATTTGCATATGGTCTTTCCCCTTCTGTAATGGCTTGGCAGGCGAAGAACGATGGTCTGGAGGGTTGCCCAGAGCAATGCCAGTGGTTAGGATTCATTCTAAACCTTCCAGCCATCACCTCTTTGTTTTTGCTTTGTCACCCCGAGTGGGACAGGTATGCTCAGACGTGGGTCCCGTGCCTGCTGGGCCTAGAGACCCAAGCTACTCCTCACTGATGAGGCCCAACAAGGCTGAAACATGTTTGGGGATGCTTGTGGTCTCGTGCAGAAGGGATGTGACCTAGCAGTTCGAGCTGGACTGCCCCTTTTTGGGGTGGGACCAAGCCTGATTTGCATATGGTCTTTCCCCTTCTGTAATGGCTTGGCAGGTGAAGAACGATGGTCTGGAAGGTTGCCCAGAGCAATGCCAGTGGTTAAGATTCATTCTAAACCTTCCAGCCATCACCTCTTTGTTTTTGCTTTGTCACCCTGAGTGGGACGGGTATGCCCAGACGTGGGTCCCGTGCCTGCTGGGCCTAGAGACCCAAGCTACTCCTCACTGATGAGGCCCAACAAGGCCAAAACATGTTCGGGGATGCTTGTGGTCTCGTGCAGAAGGTATGTGACCTAGCAGCTCGGGCTGGACTGCCCCTTTTGGGGTGGGACCAAGCCTGATTTGCATATGGTGTTTCCTCCTTCTGTAATGGCTTGGCAGGCTAAGAACGATGGTCTGGCGGGTTGCCCAGAGCAATGCCAGTGGTTAAGATTCATTCTAAACCTTCCAGCCATCACCTCTTTTTTGTTTTGCTTTGTCACCCCGAGTGGGACGGGTATGCCCAGACGTGGGTCCCGTGCCTGCTGGGCCTAGAGACCCAAGCTACTCCTCACCGATGAGGCCCAACAAGGCCGAAACATGTTTGGGGTGCTTGTGGTCTCGTGCAGAAGGGATGTGACCTAGCAGTTCGGGCTGGACTGCCCCTTTTGGGGTGGGACCAAGCCTGATTTGCATATGGTCTTTCCCCTTCTGTAATGGCTTGGGCGGCAAAGAACGATGGTCCGGAGGGTTGCCCAGAGCAATGCCAGTGGTTAAGATTAATTCTAAACCTTCCCGACATCACCTCTTTGTTTTTGCTTTGTCACCCCGAGTGGGACGGGTATGCCCAGACGTGGGTCCCGTGCCTGCTGGGCCTAGAGACCCAAGCTACTCCTCACTGATGAGGCCCAACAAGGCCGAAAAATGTTTGGGGTGCTTGTGGTCTCGTGCAGAAGGGATGTGACCTAGCAGTTTGGGCTGGACTGCTCCTTTTGGGGTGGGTGAAGCCTGATTTGCATATGGTGTTTCCCCTTCTGTAATGGCTTGGCTGGCAAAGAATGATGGTCTGGAGGGTTGCCCAGAGCAATGTCAGTGGTTAAGATTCATTCTAAACCTTTCAGCCACCACCTCTTTGTTTTTGCTTTGTCACCCTAAGTGGTAAGGGAATGCCCAGATGTGGGTCCCGTGCCTGCTGGGCCTAGAGACCCAGGATACTCCTTACTGATGAGGCCCAACAAGGCCGAAACATGTTTGGGGATGCTTGTGGTCTCGTGCAGAAGGGATGTGACCTAGCAGTTCGGGCTGGACTGCCCCTTTTGGGGTGGGACCAAGCCTGATTTGCATATGGTCTTTCCCCTTCTCTAATGGCTTGGGCGGCAAAGAACGATGGTCTGGAGGGTTGCCCAGAGCAATGCCAGTGGTTAAGATTCATTCTAAACCTTCCAGACATCACCTCTTTGTTTTTGCTTTGTCACCCCGAGTGGGACGGGTATGCCCAGACGTGGGTCCCGTGCCTGCTGGGCCTGGAGACCTAAGCTACTCCTCACTGATGAGGCCCAACAAGGCCGAAACATGTTTGGGGTGCTTGTGGTCTCGTGCAGAAGGGATGTGACCTAGCAGTTCGGGCTGGACTGCCCCTTTTGGGGTGGGACCAAGCCTGATTTGCATATGGTCTTTCCCCTTCTGTAATGGCTTGGCAGGCGAAGAACGATGGTCTGGAGGGTTGCCCAGAGCAATGCCAGTGGTTAAGATTAATTGTAAACCTTCCAGCCATCACCTCTTTGCTTTTGCTTTGTCACCCCGAGTGGGACGGGTATGCCCAGACGTGGGTCCCATGCCTGCTGGGCCTAGAGACCCAAGCTACTCCTCACTGATAAGGCCCAACAAGGCCGAAACATGTATGGGGATGCTTGTGGTCTCGTGCAGAAGGGATGTGACCTAGCAGTTGGGGCTGGACTGCCCCTTTTGGGGTGGGACCAAGCCTGATTTGCATATGGTCTTTCCCCTTCTGTAATGGCTTGGCATGCGAAGAACGATGGTCTGGAGGGTTGCCCAGAGCAATATCAGTGGTTAAGATTCATTCTAAACCTTTCAGCCATCACCTCTTTGTTTTTGCTTTGTCACCCCAAGTGGGAAGGGTATGCCCAGATGTGGGTCCCGTGCCTGCTGGGCCTAGAGACCCAAGATACTCCTCACTGATGAGGCCCAACAAGGCCGAAACATGTTTTGGGATGCTTGTGGTCTCGTGCAGAAGGGATGTGACCTAGCGGTTCGGGCTGGACTGCCCCTTTTTGGGGTGGGACCAAGCCTGATTTGCATATGGTCTTTCCCCTTCTGTAATGGCTTGGCAGGCGAAGAACGATGGTCTGGAGGGTTGCCCAGAGCAATGCCAGTGGTTAAGATTCATTCTAAACCTTCCAGCCATCACCTCTTTGTTTTTGCTTTGTCACCCCGAGTGGGACAGGTATGCTCAGACGTGGGTCCCGTGCCTGCTGGGCCTAGAGACCCAAGCTACTCCTCACTGATGAGGCCCAACAAGGCTGAAACATGTTTGGGGATGCTTGTGGTCTCGTGCAGAAGGGATGTGACCTAGCAGTTCGAGCTGGACTTCCCCTTTTTGGGGTGGGACCAAGCCTGATTTGCATATGGTCTTTCCCCTTCTGTAATGGCTTGGCAGGTGAAGAACGATGGTCTGGAAGGTTGCCCAGAGCAATGCCAGTGGTTAAGATTCATTCTAAACCTTCCAGCCATCACCTCTTTGTTTTTGCTTTGTCACCCTGAGTGGGACGGGTATGCCCAGACGTGGGTCCCGTGCCTGCTGGGCCTAGAGACCCAAGCTACTCCTCACTGATGAGGCCCAACAAGGCCAAAACATGTTCGGGGATGCTTGTGGTCTCGTGCAGAAGGGATGTGACCTAGCAGTTTGGGCTGGACTGCTCCTTTTGGGGTGGGTGAAGCCTGATTTGCATATGGTGTTTCCCCTTCTGTAATGGCTTGGCTGGCGAAGAATGATGGTCTGGAGGGTTGCCCAGAGCAATGTCAGTGGTTAAGATTCATTCTAAACCTTTCAGCCATCACCTCTTTGTTTTTGCTTTGTCACCCCAAGTGGGAAGGGTATGCCCAGATGTGGGTCCCGTGCCTGCTGGGCCTATGTTATACGTTGATAGTCGTGAAGATATAAGAGACCTCCGTCCCCAAGTGCCGCACAGGGAGAATCACTAATCACTCCCTGTGCAACCTTTGAGGCCACAGGTGGAGAGATCCGAGGCCGGAACCGAAGTACTAGGAGCCCCAAGGCAGCTGTAAAAAATACAATGATTAAATACCAAGCAAGCAGGGTACTATATGCATAAAACAAAGAATGGCCAGTTTCTTACCAGATATCTGATGAAAGGGAAGATGGACCTGAGAGATGGTTCCGGGACTCACGTAGGCAAGGAATCCACCCTAAAGGATAGGTCAGGATGTTTTTCAGCCAATCTCCACCTGAAGAGTGTTGTGGTCCCTCGATAGTTGGGTGACAACTACCACTTGGGAAGTATGATTTATTGTACAAGGATGCGGCCTGGGAAATCCAAAAGGTGTCCGTTGAGCAAAAACAAGGTATGAAGCCAGGAAAAGGCAGTCCGAATCCAGTGGAGGAACAAAGAGCAAGATCCAGAAGAAGTCCGTGATTCAATCCGAGGTCAGAAGCCGTGAGAAACAGAAGAGCCGAAGTCGCCGTAGTCGAACGTGATCCACAAGAAGTCCAAAAACAAGAGCCAGATTCAAGGAAGCCAGGTAAGCGGGTTTATTCAGCCAAAACAGGGTCTCCGAGGAAAACAGCTGTGAAGCGCGGTATACCAGCACTGCCCGGCTTAAATACAGTTACTTCCTGGTCATATGACACGGAATGGAATCACGTGACCGTGAGCCTGGGGCACATGACCGCATAACGTCACGTGATCGGGTCGCAACGGAACGAGCACTTGTCTTTCTGCTCGAGCGGCTGCCTAATCTCCATGGCAACTGCCAATGGAGAAACGGCCGCAAGCGCGACTGCAGGGTGTATGGCGATTGCTTCGCCAGCGCGCGAGCCAAACTGGAATGCCTGCGTGAGCCCCTGGAAACAGGTGACTGGGAGAAGGTGGTTATCTGAGTGGTTGGCGGGACATGGCCGAAGGAATGATCTGAGGACATGACAGCCTAGAGACCCAAGATACTCCTCACTGATGAGGCCCAACAAGGCCGAAACATGTTTTGGGATGCTTGTGGTCTCGTGCAGAAGGGATGTGACCTAGCAGTTCGGGCCGGACTGCCCCTTTTTGGGGTGGGACCAAGCCTGATTTGCATATGGTCTTTCCCCTTCTGTAATGGCTTGGCAGGCGAAGAACGATGGTCTGGAGGGTTGCCCAGAGCAATGCCAGTGGTTAGGATTCATTCTAAACCTTCCAGCCATCACCTCTTTGTTTTTGCTTTGTCACCCCGAGTGGGACAGGTATGCTCAGACGTGGGTCCCGTGCCTGCTGGGCCTAGAGACCCAAGCTACTCCTCACTGATGAGGCCCAACAAGGCTGAAACATGTTTGGGGATGCTTGTGGTCTCGTGCAGAAGGGATGTGACCTAGCAGTTCGAGCTGGACTGCCCCTTTTTGGGGTGGGACCAAGCCTGATTTGCATATGGTCTTTCCCCTTCTGTAATGGCTTGGCAGGTGAAGAACGATGGTCTGGAAGGTTGCCCAGAGCAATGCCAGTGGTTAAGATTCATTCTAAACCTTCCAGCCATCACCTCTTTGTTTTTGCTTTGTCACCCTGAGTGGGACGGGTATGCCCAGACGTGGGTCCCGTGCCTGCTGGGCCTAGAGACCCAAGCTACTCCTCACTGATGAGGCCCAACAAGGCCAAAACATGTTCGGGGATGCTTGTGGTCTCGTGCAGAAGGTATGTGACCTAGCAGCTCGGGCTGGACTGCCCCTTTTGGGGTGGGACCAAGCCTGATTTGCATATGGTGTTTCCTCCTTCTGTAATGGCTTGGCAGGCTAAGAACGATGGTCTGGCGGGTTGCCCAGAGCAATGCCAGTGGTTAAGATTCATTCTAAACCTTCCAGCCATCACCTCTTTTTTGTTTTGCTTTGTCACCCCGAGTGGGACGGGTATGCCCAGACGTGGGTCCCGTGCCTGCTGGGCCTAGAGACCCAAGCTACTCCTCACCGATGAGGCCCAACAAGGCCGAAACATGTTTGGGGTGCTTGTGGTCTCGTGCAGAAGGGATGTGACCTAGCAGTTCGGGCTGGACTGCCCCTTTTGGGGTGGGACCAAGCCTGATTTGCATATGGTCTTTCCCCTTCTGTAATGGCTTGGGCGGCAAAGAACGATGGTCTGGAGGGTTGCCCAGAGCAATATCAGTGGTTAAGATTCATTCTAAACCTTTCAGCCATCACCTCTTTGTTTTTGCTTTGTCACCCCAAGTGGGAAGGGTATGCCCAGATGTGGGTCCCGTGCCTGCTGGGCCTAGAGACCCAAGATACTCCTCACTGATGAGGCCCAACAAGGCCGAAACATGTTTTGGGATGCTTGTGGTCTCGTGCAGAAGGGATGTGACCTAGCGGTTCGGGCTGGACTGCCCCTTTTTGGGGTGGGACCAAGCCTGATTTGCATATGGTCTTTCCCCTTCTGTAATGGCTTGGCAGGCGAAGAACGATGGTCTGGAGGGTTGCCCAGAGCAATGCCAGTGGTTAAGATTCATTCTAAACCTTCCAGCCATCACCTCTTTGTTTTTGCTTTGTCACCCCGAGTGGGACAGGTATGCTCAGACGTGGGTCCCGTGCCTGCTGGGCCTAGAGACCCAAGCTACTCCTCACTGATGAGGCCCAACAAGGCTGAAACATGTTTGGGGATGCTTGTGGTCTCGTGCAGAAGGGATGTGACCTAGCAGTTCGAGCTGGACTTCCCCTTTTTGGGGTGGGACCAAGCCTGATTTGCATATGGTCTTTCCCCTTCTGTAATGGCTTGGCAGGTGAAGAACGATGGTCTGGAAGGTTGCCCAGAGCAATGCCAGTGGTTAAGATTCATTCTAAACCTTCCAGCCATCACCTCTTTGTTTTTGCTTTGTCACCCTGAGTGGGACGGGTATGCCCAGACGTGGGTCCCGTGCCTGCTGGGCCTAGAGACCCAAGCTACTCCTCACTGATGAGGCCCAACAAGGCCAAAACATGTTCGGGGATGCTTGTGGTCTCGTGCAGAAGGTATGTGACCTAGCAGCTCGGGCTGGACTGCCCCTTTTGGGGTGGGACCAAGCCTGATTTGCATATGGTGTTTCCTCCTTCTGTAATGGCTTGGCAGGCTAAGAACGATGGTCTGGAGGGTTGCCCAGAGCAATGCCAGTGGTTAAGATTCATTCTAAACCTTCCAGCCATCACCTCTTTTTTGTTTTGCTTTGTCACCCCGAGTGGGACGGGTATGCCCAGACGTGGGTCCCGTGCCTGCTGGGCCTAGAGACCCAAGCTACTCCTCACCGATGAGGCCCAACAAGGCCGAAACATGTTTGGGGTGCTTGTGGTCTCGTGCAGAAGGGATGTGACCTAGCAGTTCGGGCTGGACTGCCCCTTTTGGGGTGGGACCAAGCCTGATTTGCATATGGTCTTTCCCCTTCTGTAATGGCTTGGGCGGCAAAGAACGATGGTCCGGAGGGTTGCCCAGAGCAATGCCAGTGGTTAAGATTAATTCTAAACCTTCCCGACATCACCTCTTTGTTTTTGCTTTGTCACCCCGAGTGGGACGGGTATGCCCAGACGTGGGTCCCGTGCCTGCTGGGCCTAGAGACCCAAGCTACTCCTCACTGATGAGGCCCAACAAGGCCGAAACATGTTTGGGGTGCTTGTGGTCTCGTGCAGAAGGGATGTGACCTAGCAGTTTGGGCTGGACTGCTCCTTTTGGGGTGGGTGAAGCCTGATTTGCATATGGTGTTTCCCCTTCTGTAATGGCTTGGCTGGCAAAGAATGATGGTCTGGAGGGTTGCCCAGAGCAATGTCAGTGGTTAAGATTCATTCTAAACCTTTCAGCCACCACCTCTTTGTTTTTGCTTTGTCATCCCAAGTGGTAAGGGAATGCCCAGATGTGGGTCCCGTGCCTGCTGGGCCTAGAGACCCAAGATACTCCTTACTGATGAGGCCCAACAAGGCCGAAACATGTTTGGGGATGCTTGTGGTCTCGTGCAGAAGGGATGTGACCTAGCAGTTCGGGCTGGACTGCCCCTTTTGGGGTGGGACCAAGCCTGATTTGCATATGGTCTTTCCCCTTCTCTAATGGCTTGGGCGGCAAAGAACGATGGTCTGGAGGGTTGCCCAGAGCAATGCCAGTGGTTAAGATTCATTCTAAACCTTCCAGACATCACCTCTTTGTTTTTGCTTTGTCACCCCGAGTGGGACGGGTATGCCCAGACGTGGGTCCCGTGCCTGCTGGGCCTAGAGACCTAAGCTACTCCTCACTGATGAGGCCCAACAAGGCCGAAACATGTTTGGGGTGCTTGTGGTCTCGTGCAGAAGGGATGTGACCTAGCAGTTCGGGCTGGACTGCCCCTTTTGGGGTGGGACCAAGCCGGATTTGCATATGGTCTTTCCCCTTCTGTAATGGCTTGGCAGGCGAAGAACGATGGTCTGGAGGGTTGCCCAGAGCAATGCCAGTGGTTAAGATTAATTGTAAACCTTCCAGCCATCACCTCTTTGCTTTTGCTTTGTCACCCCGAGTGGGACGGGTATGCCCAGACGTGGGTCCCGTGCCTGCTGGGCCTAGAGACCCAAGCTACTCCTCACTGATGAGGCCCAACAAGGCCGAAACATGTTTGGGGTGCTTGTGGTCTCGTGCAGAAGGGATGTGACCTAGCAGTTCGGGCTGGACTGCCACTTTTGGGGTGGGACCAAGCCTGATTTGCATATGGTCTTTCCCCTTCTGTAATGGCTTGGGCGGCAAAGAACGATGGTCTGGAGGGTTGCCCAGAGCAATGCCAGTGGTTAAGATTCATTCTAAACCTTCCAGACATCACCTCTTTGTTTTTGCTTTGTCACCCCGAGTGGGACGGGTATGCCCAGACGTGGGTCCCGTGCCTGCTGGGCCTAGAGACCCAAGCTACTCCTCACTGATGAGGCCCAACAAGGCTGAAACATGTATGGGGATGCTTGTGGTCTCGTGCAGAAGGGATGTGACCTAGCAGTTGGGGCTGGACTGCCCGTTTTGGGTTGGGACCAAGCCTGATTTGCATATGGTCTTTCCCCTTCTGTAATGGCTTGGCAGGCGAAGAACAATGGTCTGGAGGGTTGCCCAGAGCAATGCCAGTGGTTAAGATTCATTCTAAACCTTCCAGCCATCACCTCTTTGTTTTTGCTTTGTCACCCCGAGTGGGACGGGTATGCCCAGACGTGGGTCCAATGCCTGCTGGGCCTAGAGACCCAAGCTACTCCTCGCTGATGAGGCCCAACAAGGCCGAAACATGTTTGGGGATGCTTGTGGTCTTGTGCAGAAGGGATGTGACCTAGCAGTTCGGGCTGGACTGCCCCTTTTGGGGTGGGACCAAGCCTGATTTGCATATGATCTTTCCCTTTCTGGAATGGCTTGGCAGGCGAAGAACGATGGTCTGGAGGGTTGCCCCGAGCAATGCCAGTGGTTAAGATTCATTCTAAACCTTCCAGCCATCATCTCTTTTTTTTTGCTTTGTCACCCGAGTGGGACAGGTATGCCCAGACGTGGGTCCCGTGCCTGCTGGGCCTAGAGACCCAAGCTACGCCTCACTGATGAGGCCCAACAAGGCTGAAACATGTTTGGGGATGCTTGTGGTCTCGTGCAGAAGGGATGTGACCTGGCAGTTCGGGCTGGACTGCCCCTTTTGGGGTGGGACCAAGCCTGATTTGCATATGGTCTTTCCCCTTCTGTAATGGCTTGGCAGGCGAAGAACGATGGTCTGGAGGGTTGCCCAGAGCAATGCCAGTGGTTAAGATTCATTCTAAACCTTCCAGCCATCACCTCTTTGTTTTTGCTTTGTCACCCCCAGTGGTACGGGTATGCCCAGACGTTGGTCCCGTGCCTGCTGGGCCTAGAGACCCAAGCTACTCCTCACTGATGAGGCCCAACAAGGCCGAATCATGTTTGGGGATGCTTGTGGTCTCGTGCAGAAGGGATGTGACCTAGCAGTTCGGGCTGGACTGCCCCTTTTTGGGGTGGGATTAAGCCTGATTTGCATATGGTCTTTCCCCTTCTGTAATGGCTTGGCAGGTGAAGAACGATGGTCTGGAAAGATTCATTCTAAACCTTGCAGCCATCACCTCTTTGTTTTTGCTTTGTCACCCTGAGTGGGACGGGTATGCCCAGACGTGGGTCCCGTGCCTGCTGGGCCTAGAGACCCAAGCTACTCCTCATTGATGAGGCCCAACAAGGCCGAATCATGTTCGGGGATGCTTGTGGTCTTGTGCAGAAGGGATGTGACCTAGCAGTTCGGGCTGGACTGCCCCTTTTTGGGGTGGGACCAAGCCTGATTAGCATATGGTCTTTCCCCTTCTGTAATGGCTTGGCAGGTGAAGAACGATGGTCTGGAAGGTTGCCCAGAGCAATGCCAGTGGTTAAGATTCATTCTAAACCTTCCAGCCATCACCTCTTTGTTTTTGCTTTGTCACCCCCAGTGGTACGGGTATGCCCAGACGTTGGTCCCGTGCCTGCTGGGCCTAGAGACCCAAGCTACTCCTCACTGATGAGGCCCAACAAGGCCGAATCATGTTCGGGGATGCTTGTGGTCTCGTGCAGAAGGGATGTGACCTAGCAGTTCGGGCTGGACTGCCCCTTTTTGGGGTGGGACCAAGCCTGATTAGCATATGGTCTTTCCCCTTCTGTAATGGCTTGGCAGGTGAAGAACGATGGTCTGGAAGGTTGCCCAGAGCAATGCCAGTGGTTAAGATTCATTCTAAACCTTCCAGCCATCACCTCTTTGTTTTTGCTTTGTCACCCTGAGTGGGATGGGTATGCCCAGACGTGGGTCCCGTGCCTGCTGGGCCTAGAGACCCAAGCTACTCCTCACTGATGAGGCCCAACAAGGCCGAAACATGTTTGGGGTGCTTGTGGTCTCGTGCAGAAGGGATGTGACCTAGCAGTTCGGGCTGGACTGCCCCTTTTGGGGTGGGACCAAGCCTGATTTGCATATGATCTTTCCCCTTCTGTAATGGCTTGGCAGGCGAAGAACGATGGTCTGGAGGGTTGCCCAGAGCAAAGCCAGTGGTTAAGATTCATTCTAAACCTTCCAGCCATCACCTCTTTGTTTTTGCTTTGTCACACCGAGTGGGACAGGTATGCCCAGATGTGGGTCCCGTTCCTGCTGGGCCTAGAGACCCAAGCTACTCCTCACTGATGAGGCCCAACAAGGCCGAAACATGTTTGGGGATGCTTGTGGTCTCGTGCAGAAGGGATGTGACCTAGCAGTTTGGGCTGGACTGCTCCTTTTGGGGTGGGACGAAGCCTGATTTGCATATGGTCTTTCCCCTTCTGTAATGGCTTGGCAGGCGAAGAACGATGGTCTGGAGGGTTGCCCAGAGCAATGTCAGTGGTTAAGATTCATTCTAAACCTTTCAGCCATCACCTCTTTGTTTTTGCTTTGTCACCCCAAGTGGGAAGGGTATGCCCAGATGTGGGTCCCGTGCCTGCTGGGCCTAGAGACCCAAGCTACTCCTCACTGATGAGGCCCAACAAGGCCAAAACATGTTCGGGGATGCTTGTGGTCTCGTGCAGAAGGTATGTGACCTAGCAGCTCGGGCTGGACTGCCCCTTTTGGGGTGGGACCAAGCCTGATTTGAATATGGTCATTCCTCCTTCTGTAATGGCTTGGCAGGCTAAGAACGATGGTCTGGAGGGTTGCCCAGAGCAATGCCAGTGGTTAAGATTCATTCTAAACCTTCCAGCCATCACCTCTTTTTTTTTTGCTTTGTCACCCCGAGTGGGACAGGTATGCCCAGACGTGTGTCCCGTGCCTGCTGGGCCTAGAGACCCAAGCTACTCCTCACTGATGAGGCCCAACAAGGCCGAAACATGTTTGGGGTGCTTGTGGTCTCGTGCAGAAGGGATGTGACCTAGCAGTTCGGGCTGGACTGCCCCTTTTGGGGTGGGACCAAGCGTGATTTGCATATGGTCTTTCCCCTTCTGTAATGGCTTGGAAAGCAAAGAACGATGGTCTGGAGGGTTGCCCAGAGCAATGCTAGTGGTTAAGATTCATTCTAAACCTTCCCGCCATCACCTCTTTGTTTTTGCTTTGTCACCCCGAGTGGGACGGGTATGCCCAGATGTGGGTCCCGTGCCTGCTGGGCCTAGAGACCCAAGCTACTCCTCACTGATGAGGCCCAACAAGGCCGAAACATGTTTGGGGATGCTTGTGGTCTTGTGCAGAAGGTATGTGACCTAGCAGTTCGGGCTGGACTGCCCCTTTTGGGGTGGGACCAAGCCTGATTTGCATATGATCTTTCCCCTTCTGTAATGGCTTGGCAGGCGAAGAACGATGGTCTGTAGGGTTGCCCAGAGCAAAGCCAGTGGTTAAGATTCATTCTAAACCTTCCAGCCATCATCTCTTTGTTTTTGCTTTGTCACACCGAGTGGGACAGGTATGCCCAGATGTGGGTCCCATTCCTGCTGGGCCTAGAGACCCAAGCTACTCCTCACTGATGAGACCCAACAAGGCCGAAACATGTTTGGGGATGCTTGTGGTCTCGTGCAGAAGGGATGTGACCTAGCAGTTTGGGCTGGACTGCTCCTTTTGGGGTGGGACGAAGCCTGATTTGCATATGGTCTTTCCCCTTCTGTAATGGCTTGGCAGGCGAAGAACGATGGTCTGGAGGGTTGCCCAGAGCAATGTCAGTGGTTAAGATTCGTTCTAAACCTTTCAGCCATCACCTCTTTGTTTTTGCTTTTTCACCCCAAGTGGGAAGGGTATGCCCAGATGTGGGTCCCGTGCCTGCTGGGCCTAGAGACCCAAGCTACTCCTCACTGATGAGGCCCAACAAGGCCAAAACATGTTCAGGGATGCTTGTGGTCTCGTGCAGAAGGTATGTGACCTAGCAGCTCGGGCTGGACTGCCCCTTTTGGGGTGGGACCAAGCCTGATTTGCATATGGTCTTTCCTCCTTCTGTAATGGCTTGGCAGGCTAAGAACGATGGTCTGGAGGGTTGCCCAGAGCAATGCCAGTGGTTAAGATTCATTCTAAATCTTCCAGCCATCACCTCTTTTTTTTTTGCTTTGTCACCCCGAGTGGGATGGGTATGCCCAGACGTGGGTCCCGTGCCTGCTGGGCCTAGAGACCCAAGCTACTCCTCACTGATGAGGCCCAATAAGGCCGAAACATGTTTGGGGTGCTTGTGGTCTCGTGCAGAAGGGATGTGACCTAGCAGTTCGGGCTGGACTGCCCCTTTTGGGGTGGGACCAAGCCTGATTTGCATATGATGTTTCCCCTTCTGTAATGGCTTGGCAGGCGAAGAACGATGGTCTGGAGGGTTGTCCTGAGCAATGCCAGTGGTTAAGATTAATTCTAAACCTTCCAGCCATCATCTCTTTGTTTTTGCTTTGTCACACCGAGTGGGACAGGTATGCCCAGACGTGGGTCCCGTTCCTGCTGGGCCTAGAGACCCAAGCTACTCCTCACTGATGAGGCCCAACAAGGCCGAAACATGTTTGGGGATGCTTGTGGTCTCGTGCAGAAGGGATGTGACCTAGCAGTTTGGGCTGGACTGCTCCTTTTGGGGTGGGTGAAGCCTGATTTGCATATGGTCTTTCCCCTTCTGTAATGGCTTGGCTGGCGAAGAATGATGGTCTGGAGGGTTGCCCAGAGCAATGTCAGTGGTTAAGATTCATTCTAAACCTTTCAGCCATCACCTTTTGCTTTGTCACCCCAAGTGGGAAGGGTATGCCCAGATGTGGGTCCCGTGCCTGCTGGGCCTAGAGACCCAAGATACTCCTTACTGATGAGGCCCAACAAGGCCGAAACATGTTTGGGGATGCTTGTGGTCTCGTGCAGAAGGGATGTGACCTAGCAGTTCGGGCTGGACTGCCCCTTTTGGGGTGGGATCAAGCCTGATTTGCATATGGTCTTTCCCCTTCTGTAATGGCTTGGGCGGCAAAGAACGATGGTCTGGAGGGTTGCCCAGAGCAATGCCAGTGGTTAAGATTCATTCTAAACCTTACAGACATCACCTCTTTGTTTTTGCTTTGTCACCCCGAGTGGGACGGGTATGCCCAGACGTGGGTCCCGTGCCTGCTGGGCCTAGAGACCCAAGCTACTCCTCACTGATGAGGCCCAACAAGGCCGAAACATGTTTGGGGTGCTTGTGGTCTCGTGCAGAAGGGATGTGACCTAGCAGTTCGGGCTGGACTGCCCCTTTTGGGGTGGGACCAAGCCTGATTTGCATATGGTCTTTCCCCTTCTGTAATGGCTTGGGCGGCAAAGAACGATGGTCTGGAGGGTTGCCCAGAGCAATGCCAGTGGTTAAGATTAATTCTAAACCTTCCAGCCATCACCTCTTTGCTTTTGCTTTGTCACCCCGAGTGGGACGGGTATGCCCAGACGTGGGTCCCGTGCCTGCTGGGCCTAGAGACCCAAGCTACTCCTCGCTGATGAGGCCCAACAAGGCCGAAACATGTTTGGGGATGCTTGTGGTCTTGTGCAGAAGGGATGTGACCTAGCAGTTCGGGCTGGACTGCCCCTTTTGGGGTGGGACCAAGCCTGATTTGCATATGGTCTTTCCCCTTCTGTAATGGCTTGGGCGGCAAAGAACGATGGTCTGGAGGGTTGCCCAGAGCAATGTCAGTGGTTAAGATTCATTCTAAACCTTTCAGCCATCACCTCTTTGTTTTTGCTTTTTCACCCCAAGTGGGAAGGGTATGCCCAGATGTGGGTCCCGTGCCTGCTGGGCCTAGAGACCCAAGCTACTCCTCACTGATGAGGCCCAACAAGGCCAAAACATGTTCAGGGATGCTTGTGGTCTCGTGCAGAAGGTATGTGACCTAGCAGCTCGGGCTGGACTGCCCTTTTTGGGGTGGGACCAAGCCTGATTTGCATATGGTCTTTCCTCCTTCTGTAATGGCTTGGCAGGCAAAGAACGATGGTCTGGAGGGTTGCCCAGAGCAATGCCAGTGGTTAAGATTAATTCTAAACCTTCCAGCCATCACCTCTTTGCTTTTGCTTTGTCACCCCGAGTGGGACGGGTATGCCCAGACGTGGGTCCCGTGCCTGCTGGGCCTAGAGACCCAAGCTACTCCTCGCTGATGAGGCCCAACAAGGCCGAAACATGTTTGGGGATGCTTGTGGTCTTGTGCAGAAGGGATGTGACCTAGCAGTTCGGGCTGGACTGCCCCTTTTGGGGTGGGACCAAGCCTGATTTGCATATGGTCTTTCCCCTTCTGTAATGGCTTGGGCGGCAAAGAACGATGGTCTGGAGGGTTGCCCAGAGCAATGCCAGTGGTTAAGATTCATTCTAAACCTTCCAGACATCACCTCTTTGTTTTTGCTTTGTCACCCCGAGTGGGACGGGTATGCCCAGACGTGGGTCCCGTGCCTGCTGGGCCTAGAGACCCAAGCTACTCCTCACTGATGAGGCCCAACAAGGCCGAAACATGTATGGGGATGCTTGTGGTCTCGTGCAGAAGGGATGTGACCTAGCAGTTGGGGCTGGACTGCCCCTTTTGGGGTGGGACCAAGCCTGATTTGCATATGGTCTTTCCCCTTCTGTAATGGCTTGGGCGGCAAAGAACGATGGTCTGGAGGGTTGCCCAGAGCAATGTCAGTGGTTAAGATTCATTCTAAACCTTTCAGCCATCACCTCTTTGTTTTTGCTTTTTCACCCCAAGTGGGAAGGGTATGCCCAGATGTGGGTCCCGTGCCTGCTGGGCCTAGAGACCCAAGCTACTCCTCACTGATGAGGCCCAACAAGGCCAAAACATGTTCAGGGATGCTTGTGGTCTCGTGCAGAAGGTATGTGACCTAGCAGCTCGGGCTGGACTGCCCTTTTTGGGGTGGGACCAAGCCTGATTTGCATATGGTCTTTCCTCCTTCTGTAATGGCTTGGCAGGCAAAGAACGATGGTCTGGAGGGTTGCCCAGAGCAATGCCAGTGGTTAAGATTAATTCTAAACCTTCCAGCCATCACCTCTTTGCTTTTGCTTTGTCACCCCGAGTGGGACGGGTATGCCCAGACGTGGGTCCCGTGCCTGCTGGGCCTAGAGACCCAAGCTACTCCTCGCTGATGAGGCCCAACAAGGCCGAAACATGTTTGGGGATGCTTGTGGTCTTGTGCAGAAGGGATGTGACCTAGCAGTTCGGGCTGGACTGCCCCTTTTGGGGTGGGACCAAGCCTGATTTGCATATGGTCTTTCCCCTTCTGTAATGGCTTGGGCGGCAAAGAACGATGGTCTGGAGGGTTGCCCAGAGCAATGCCAGTGGTTAAGATTCATTCTAAACCTTCCAGACATCACCTCTTTGTTTTTGCTTTGTCACCCCGAGTGGGACGGGTATGCCCAGACGTGGGTCCCGTGCCTGCTGGGCCTAGAGACCCAAGCTACTCCTCACTGATGAGGCCCAACAAGGCCGAAACATGTATGGGGATGCTTGTGGTCTCGTGCAGAAGGGATGTGACCTAGCAGTTGGGGCTGGACTGCCCCTTTTGGGGTGGGACCAAGCCTGATTTGCATATGGTCTTTCCCCTTCTGTAATGGCTTGGCAGGCGAAGAACGATGGTCTGGAGGGTTGCCCAGAGCAATGTCAGTGGTTAAGATTCATTCTAAACCTTTCAGCCATCACCTGTTTGTTTTTGCTTTGTCACCCCAAGTGGGAAGGGTATGCCCAGATGTGGGTCCCGTGCCTGCTGGGCCTAGAGACCCAAGATACTCCTCACTGATGAGGCCCAACAAGGCCGAAACATGTTTTGGGATGCTTGTGGTCTCGTGCAGAAGGGATGTGACCTAGCAGTTCGGGCTAGACTGCCCCTTTTTGGGGTGGGACCAAGCCTGATTTGCATATGGTCTTTCCCCTTCTTTAATGGCTTGGCAGGCGAACAACGATGGTCTGGAGGGTTGCCCAGAGCAATGCCAGTGGTTAAGATTCATTCTAAACCTTCCAGCCATCATCTCTTTGTTTTTGCTTTGTCACACCGAGTGGGACAGGTATGCCCAGACGTGGGTCCCGTTCCTGCTGGGCCTAGAGACCCAAGCTACTCCTCACTGATGAGGCCCAACAAGGCCGAAACATGTTTGGGGATGCTTGTGGTCTCGTGCAGAAGGGATGTGACCTAGCAGTTTGGGCTGGACTGCTCCTTTTGGGGTGGGTGAAGCCTGATTTGCATATGGTCTTTCCCCTTCTGTAATGGCTTGGCTGGCGAAGAATGATGGTCTGGAGGGTTGCCCAGAGCAATGTCAGTGGTTAAGATTCATTCTAAACCTTTCAGCCATCACCTTTTGCTTTGTCACCCCAAGTGGGAAGGGTATGCCCAGATGTGGGTCCCGTGCCTGCTGGGCCTAGAGACCCAAGATACTCCTTACTGATGAGGCCCAACAAGGCCGAAACATGTTTGGGGATGCTTGTGGTCTCGTGCAGAAGGGATGTGACCTAGCAGTTCGGGCTGGACTGCCCCTTTTGGGGTGGGATCAAGCCTGATTTGCATATGGTCTTTCCCCTTCTGTAATGGCTTGGGCGGCAAAGAACGATGGTCTGGAGGGTTGCCCAGAGCAATGCCAGTGGTTAAGATTCATTCTAAACCTTACAGACATCACCTCTTTGTTTTTGCTTTGTCACCCCGAGTGGGACGGGTATGCCCAGACGTGGGTCCCGTGCCTGCTGGGCCTAGAGACCCAAGCTACTCCTCACTGATGAGGCCCAACAAGGCCGAAACATGTTTGGGGTGCTTGTGGTCTCGTGCAGAAGGGATGTGACCTAGCAGTTCGGGCTGGACTGCCCCTTTTGGGGTGGGACCAAGCCTGATTTGCATATGGTCTTTCCCCTTCTGTAATGGCTTGGGCGGCAAAGAACGATGGTCTGGAGGGTTGCCCAGAGCAATGCCAGTGGTTAAGATTAATTCTAAACCTTCCAGCCATCACCTCTTTGCTTTTGCTTTGTCACCCCGAGTGGGACGGGTATGCCCAGACGTGGGTCCCGTGCCTGCTGGGCCTAGAGACCCAAGCTACTCCTCGCTGATGAGGCCCAACAAGGCCGAAACATGTTTGGGGATGCTTGTGGTCTTGTGCAGAAGGGATGTGACCTAGCAGTTCGGGCTGGACTGCCCCTTTTGGGGTGGGACCAAGCCTGATTTGCATATGGTCTTTCCCCTTCTGTAATGGCTTGGGCGGCAAAGAACGATGGTCTGGAGGGTTGCCCAGAGCAATGTCAGTGGTTAAGATTCATTCTAAACCTTTCAGCCATCACCTCTTTGTTTTTGCTTTTTCACCCCAAGTGGGAAGGGTATGCCCAGATGTGGGTCCCGTGCCTGCTGGGCCTAGAGACCCAAGCTACTCCTCACTGATGAGGCCCAACAAGGCCAAAACATGTTCAGGGATGCTTGTGGTCTCGTGCAGAAGGTATGTGACCTAGCAGCTCGGGCTGGACTGCCCTTTTTGGGGTGGGACCAAGCCTGATTTGCATATGGTCTTTCCTCCTTCTGTAATGGCTTGGCAGGCAAAGAACGATGGTCTGGAGGGTTGCCCAGAGCAATGCCAGTGGTTAAGATTAATTCTAAACCTTCCAGCCATCACCTCTTTGCTTTTGCTTTGTCACCCCGAGTGGGACGGGTATGCCCAGACGTGGGTCCCGTGCCTGCTGGGCCTAGAGACCCAAGCTACTCCTCGCTGATGAGGCCCAACAAGGCCGAAACATGTTTGGGGATGCTTGTGGTCTTGTGCAGAAGGGATGTGACCTAGCAGTTCGGGCTGGACTGCCCCTTTTGGGGTGGGACCAAGCCTGATTTGCATATGGTCTTTCCCCTTCTGTAATGGCTTGGGCGGCAAAGAACGATGGTCTGGAGGGTTGCCCAGAGCAATGCCAGTGGTTAAGATTCATTCTAAACCTTCCAGACATCACCTCTTTGTTTTTGCTTTGTCACCCCGAGTGGGACGGGTATGCCCAGACGTGGGTCCCGTGCCTGCTGGGCCTAGAGACCCAAGCTACTCCTCACTGATGAGGCCCAACAAGGCCGAAACATGTATGGGGATGCTTGTGGTCTCGTGCAGAAGGGATGTGACCTAGCAGTTGGGGCTGGACTGCCCCTTTTGGGGTGGGACCAAGCCTGATTTGCATATGGTCTTTCCCCTTCTGTAATGGCTTGGCAGGCGAAGAACGATGGTCTGGAGGGTTGCCCAGAGCAATGTCAGTGGTTAAGATTCATTCTAAATCTTTCAGCCATCACCTGTTTGTTTTTGCTTTGTCACCCCAAGTGGGAAGGGTATGCCCAGATGTGGGTCCCGTGCCTGCTGGGCCTAGAGACCCAAGATACTCCTCACTGATGAGGCCCAACAAGGCCGAAACATGTTTTGGGATGCTTGTGGTCTCGTGCAGAAGGGATGTGACCTAGCAGTTCGGGCTAGACTGCCCCTTTTTGGGGTGGGACCAAGCCTGATTTGCATATGGTCTTTCCCCTTCTTTAATGGCTTGGCAGGCGAACAACGATGGTCTGGAGGGTTGCCCAGAGCAATGCCAGTGGTTAAGATTCATTCTAAACCTT
Organism: Ambystoma mexicanum; assembly: GCF_040938575.1. Lineage (NCBI taxonomy): Eukaryota > Metazoa > Chordata > Amphibia > Caudata > Ambystomatidae > Ambystoma > Ambystoma mexicanum. Next base: position 169,433,397 of record NC_090924.1, on the reverse strand, counting down.
CCAGCCATCACCTCTTTGTTTTTGCGCTGTCACCCCGAGTGGGACAGGTATGCCCAGACGTGGGTCCCGTGCCTGCTGGGCCTAGAGACCCAAGCTACTCCTCACTGATGAGGCCCAACAAGGCCGAAACATGTTTGGGGTGCTTGTGGTCTCGTGCAGAAGGGATGTGACCTAGCAGTTCGGGCTGGACTGCCCCTTTTGGGGTGGGACCAAGCCTGATTTGCATATGGTCTTTCCCCTTCTGTAATGGCTTGGCAGGCAAAGAACGATGGTCTGGAGGGTTGCCCAGAGCAATGCCAGTGGTTAAGATTAATTCTAAACCTTCCAGCCATCACCTCTTTGCTTTTGCTTTGTCACCCCGAGTGGGACGGGTATGCCCAGACGTGGGTCCCGTGCCTGCTGGGCCTAGAGACCCAAGCTACTCCTCACTGATGAGGCCCAACAAGGCCGAAACATGTATGGGGATGCTTGTGGTCTTGTGCAGAAGGGATGTGACCTAGCAGTTCGGGCTGGACTGCCCCTTTTGGGGTGGGACCAAGCCTGATTTGCATATGATCTTTCCCCTTCTGTAATGGCTTGGCAGGCGAAGAACGATGGTCTGGAGGGTTGCCCCGAGCAATGCCAGTGGTTAAGATTTATTCTAAACCTTCCAGCCATCATCTCTTTTTTTTTGCTTTGTCACCCGAGTGGGACAGGTATACCCAGACGTGGGTCCCGTGCCTGCTGGGCCTAGAGACCCAAGCTACTCCTCACTGATGAGGCCCAACAAGGCTGAAACATGTTTGGGGATGCTTGTGGTCTCGTGCAGAAGGGATGTGACCTGGCAGTTCGGGCTGGACTGCCCCTATTGGGGTGGGACCAAGCCTGATTTGCATATGGTCTTTCCCCTTCTGTAATAGCTTGGCAGGCGAAGAACGATGGTCTGGAGGGTTGCCCAGAGCAATGCCAGTGGTTAAGATTCATTCTAAACCTTCCAGCCATCACCTCTTTGTTTTTGCATTGTCACCCCCAGTGATACGGGTATGCCCAGACGTGGGTCCCGTGCCTGCTGGGCCTAGAGACCCAAGTTACTCCTCACTGATGAGGCCCAACAAGGCCGAAACATGTTAGGGGACGCTTCTGGTCTAGTGCAGAAGGGATGTGACCTAGCAGTTCGGGCTGGACTGCCCCTTTTGGGGTGGGACCAAGCCTGATTTGCATATATTCTTTCCCCTTCTGTAATGGCTTGGCAGGCGAAGAACTATGGTCTGGAGGGCTGCCCAGAGCAATGCCAGTGGTTAAGATTCATTCTAAACCTTCCAGCCATCACCTATTTGTTTTTGCTTTGTCACCCCGAGTGGGACGAATATGCCCAGACGTGGGTCCCATGCCTACTGGGCCTAGAGACCCAAGCTACTCCTCAATGATGAGGCCCAACAAGGCCCAAACATGTTTGGGGATGCTTGTGGTCTTGTGCAGAAGGGATGTGACCTAGCAGTTCGGGCTGGACTGCCCCTTTTGGGGTGGGACCAAGCCTGATTTGCATATGATCTTTCCCCTTCTGTAATGGCTTGGCAGGTGAAGAACGATGGTCTGGAGGGTTGCCCAGAGCAATGCCAGTGGTTAAGATTCATTCTAAACCTTCCAGCCATCATCTCTTTGTTTTTGCTTTGTCACCCCGAGTGGGACAGGTATGCCCAGACGTGGGTCCCGTGCCTGCTGGGCCTAGAGACCCAAGCTACTCCTCACTGATGAGGCCCAACAAGGCTGAAACATGTTTGGGGATGCTTGTGGTCTCGTGCAGAAGGGATGTGACCTGGCAGTTCGGGCTGGACTGCCCCTTTTGGGGTGGGACCAAGCCTGATTTGCATATGGTCTTTCCCCTTCTGTAATGGCTTGGCAGGCGAAGAACGATGGTCTGAAGGGTTGCCCAGAGCAATGCCAGTGATTAAGATTCATTCTAAACCTTCCAGCCATCACCTCTTTGTTTTTGCTTTGTCACCCCCAGTGGTACGGGTATGCCCAGACGTGGGTCCCGTGCCTGCTGGGCCTAGAGACCCAAGCTACTCCTCACTGATGAGGACCAACAAGGCTGGAACATGTTTGGGGATGCTTGTGGTCTCGTGCAGAAGGGATGTGACCTAGCAGTTCGGGCTGGACTGCCCCTTTTGGGGTGGGACGAAGCCTGATTTGCATATGGTCTTTCCCCTTCTGTAATGGCTTGGCAGGTGAAGAACGATGGTCTGGAAGGTTGCCCAGAGCAATGCCAGTGGTTAAGATTCATTCTAAACCTTCCAGCCATCACCTCTTTGTTTTTGCTTTGTCACCCTGAGTGGGACCGGTATGCCCAGACGTGGGTCCCGTGCCTGCTGGGCCTAGAGACCCAAGCTACTCCTCACTGATGAGGCCCAACAAGGCCAAAACATGTTCGGGGATGCTTGTGGTCTCGTGCAGAAGGGATGTGACCTAGCAGTTCTTGCTGGACTGCCCCTTTTTGGGGTGGGACCAAGCCTGATTTGCATATGGTCTTTCCCCTTCTGTAATGGCTTGGCAGGTGAAGAACGATGGTCTGGAAGGTTGCCCAGAGCAATGCCAGTGGTTAAGATTCATTCTAAACCTTCCAGCCATCACCTCTTTGTTTTTGCTTTGTCACCCTGAGTGGGACGGGTATGCCCAGACGTGGGTCCCGTGCCTGCTGGGCCTAGAGACCCAAGCTACTCCTCACTGATGAGGCCCAACAAGGCCAAAACATGTTCGGGGATGCTTGTGGTCTCGTGCAGAAGGGATGTGACCTAGCAGTTCGGGCTGTACTGCCCCTTTTTGGGGTGGGACCAAGCCTGATTTTCATATGGTCTTTCCCCTTCTATAATGGCTTGGCAGGTGAAGAACGATGGTCTGGAGGGTTGCCCAGAGCAATGCCAGTGGTTAAGATTCATTCTAAACCTTCCAGCCATCCCCTCTTTGTTTTTGCTTTGTCACCCCGAGTGAGACGGGTATGCCCAGACGTGGGTCCCGTGCCTTCTGGGCCTAGAGACTCAAGCTACTCCTCACGGATGAGGCCCAACAAGGCCGAAACATGTTTGGGGATGCTTCTGGTCTCGTGCAGAAGGGATGTGACCTAGCAGTTCGGGATGGACTGCCCCTTTTGGGGTGGGACCAAGCCTGATTTGCATATGGTCTTTCCCCTTCTGTAATGGCTTGGCAGGCGAAGAACAATGGTCTGGAGGGCTGCCCAGAGCAATGCCAGTGGTTAAGATTCATTCTAAACCTTCCAGCCATCACCTCTTTGTTTTTGCTTTGTCACCCCGAGTGCGACGGATATGCCCAGACGTGGGTCCCGTGCCTGCTGGGCCTAGAGACCCAAGCTACTCCTCACTGATGAGGCCCAACAAGGCCGAAACATGTATGGGGATGCTTGTGGTCTCATGCAGAAGGGATGTGAACTAGCAGTTGGGGCTGGACTGCCCCTTTTGGGGTGGGACCAAGCCTGATTTGCATATGGTCTTTCCACTTCTGTAATGGCTTGGCAGGCGAAGAACGATGGTCTGGAGGGTTGCCCAGAGCAATGCCAGTGGTTAAGATTCATTCTAAACCTTCCAGCCATCACCTCTTTGTTTTTGCTTTGTCACCCCGAGTGGGACGGGTATGCCCAGACGTGGGTCCCATGCCTACTGGGCCTAGAGACCCAAGCTACTCCTCACTGATGAGGCCCAACAAGGCCTAAACATGTTTGGGGATGCTTGTGGTCTTGTGCAGAAGGGATGTGACCTAGCAGTTCGGGCTGGACTGCCCCTTTTGGGGTGGGACCAAGCCTGATTTGCATATGATCTTTCCCCTTCTGTAATGGCTTGGCAGGCGAAGAACGATGGTCTGGTGGGTTGCCCAGAGCAATGCCAGTGGTTAAGATTCATTCTAAACCTTCCAGCCATCATCTCTTTGTTTTGCTTTGTCACCCCGAGTGGGACAGGTATGCCCAGACGTGGGTCCCGTGCCTGCTGGGCCTAGAGACCCAAGCTAATCCTCACTGATGAGGCCCAACAAGGCTGAAACATGTTTGGGGATGCTTGTGGTCTCGTGCAGAAGGGATGTGACCTGGCAGTTCGGGCTGGACTGCCCCTTTTGGGGTGGGACCAAGCCTGATTTGCATATGGTCTTTCCCCTTCTGTAATGGCTTGGCAGGTGAAGAACGATGGTCTGGAGGGTTGCCCAGAGCAATGCCAGTGGTTAAGATTCATTCTAAACCTTCCAGCCATCACTTCTTTGTTTTTGCTTTGTCACCCCGAGTGGGACGGGTATGCCCAGACGTGGGTCCCGTGCCTGCTGGGCCTAGAGACCCAAGCTACTCCTCACTGATGAGGCCCAACAAGGCCGAAACATGTTAGGGGACGCTTCTGGTCTAGTGCAGAAGGGATGTGACCTAGCAGTTCGGGCTGGACTGCCCCTTTTGGGGTGGGACCAAGCCTGATTTGCATATATTCTTTCCCCTTCTGTAATGGCTTGGCAGGCGAAGAACTATGGTCTGGAGGGCTGCCCAGAGCAATGCCAGTGGTTAAGATTCATTCTAAACCTTCCAGCCATCACCTATTTGTTTTTGCTTTGTCACCCCGAGTGGGACGAATATGCCCAGACGTGGGTCCCATGCCTACTGGGCCTAGAGACCCAAGCTACTCCTCACTGATGAGGCCCAACAAGGCCCAAACATGTTTGGGGATGCTTGTGGTCTTGTGCAGAAGGGATGTGACCTAGCAGTTCGGGCTGGACTGCCCCTTTTGGGGTGGGACCAAGCCTGATTTGCATATGATCTTTCCCCTTCTGTAATGGCTTGGCAGGCGAAGAACGATGGTCTGGAGGGTTGTCCTGAGCAATGCCAGCGGTTAAGATTAATTCTAAACCTTCCAGCCATCATCTCTTTGTTTTTGCTTTGTCACCCCGAGTGGGACAGGTATGCCCAGACGTGGGTCCCGTGCCTGCTGGGCCTAGAGACCCAAGCTACTCCTCACTGATGAGGCCCAACAAGGCTGAAACATGTTTGGGGATGCTTGTGGTCTCGTGCAGAAGGGATGTGACCTGGCAGTTCGGGCTGGACTGCCCCTTTTGGGGTGGGACCAAGCCTGATTTGCATATGGTCTTTCCCCTTCTGTAATGGCTTGGCAGGCGAAGAACGATGGTCTGAAGGGTTGCCCAGAGCAATGCCAGTGATTAAGATTCATTCTAAACCTTCCAGCCATCACCTCTTTGTTTTTGCTTTGTCACCCTGAGTGGGACGGGTATGCCCAGACGTGGGTCCCGTGCCTGCTGGGCCTAGAGACCCAAGCTACTCCTCACTGATGAGGCCCAACAAGGCCAAAACATGTTCGGGGATGCTTGTGGTCTCGTGCAGAAGGGATGTGACCTAGCAGTTCGGGCTGTACTGCCCCTTTTTGGGGTGGGACCAAGCCTGATTTGCATATGGTCTTTCCCCTTCTGTAATGGCTTGGCAGGTGAAGAACGATGGTCTGGAAGGTTGCCCAGAGCAATGCCAGTGGTTAAGATTCATTCTAAACCTTCCAGCCATCACCTCTTTGTTTTTGCTTTGTCACCCTGAGTGGGACGGGTATGCCCAGACGTGGGTCCCGTGCCTGCTGGGCCTAGAGACCCAAGCTACTCCTCACTGATGAGGCCCAACAAGGCCAAAACATGTTCAGGGATGCTTGTGGTCTCGTGCAGAAGGTATGTGACCTAGCAGCTCGGGCTAGACTGCCCCTTTTGGGGTGGGACCAAGCCTGATTTGCATATGGTCTTTCCTCCTTCTGTAATGGCTTGGCAGGCTAAGAACGATGGTCTGGAGGGTTGCCCAGAGCAATGCCAGTGGTTAAGATTCATTCTAAACCTTCCAGCCATCACCTCTTTGTTTTTGCTTTGTCACCCCGAGTGGGACGGGTATGCCCAGACGTGGGTCCCATGCCTGCTGGGCCTAGAGACCCAAGCTACTCCTCACTGATGAGGCCCAACAAGGCCGAAACATGTTTGGGGATGCTTGTGGTCTTGTGCAGAAGGGATGTGACCTAGCAGTTCGGGCTGGAATGCCCCTTTTGGGGTGGGACCAAGCCTGATTTGCATATGATCTTTCCCCTTCTGTAATGGCTTGGCAGGCGAAGAACGATGGTCTGGAGGGTTGTCCTGAGCAATGCCAGTGGTTAAGATTCATTCTAAACCTTCCAGCCATCATCTCTTTGTTTTTGCTTTGTCACACCGAGTGGGACAGGTATGCCCAGAAGTGGGTCCCGTTCCTGCTGGGCCTAGAGACCCAAGCTACTCCTCACTGATGAGGCCCAACAAGGCCGAAACATGTTTGGGGATGCTTGTGGTCTCGTGCAGAAGGGATGTGACCTAGCAGTTTGGGCTGGACTGCTCCTTTTGGGGTGGGTGAAGCCTGATTTGCATATGGTGTTTCCCCTTCTGTAATGGCTTGGCTGGCGAAGAATGATGGTCTGGAGGGTTGCCCAGAGCAATGTCAGTGGTTAAGATTCATTCTAAACCTTTCAGCCATCACCTCTTTGTTTTTGCTTTGTCACCCCAAGTGGGAAGGGAATGCCCAGATGTGGGTCCCGTGCCTGCTGGGCCTAGAGACCCAAGATACTCCTTACTGATGAGGCCCAACAAGGCCGAAACATGTTTGGGGATGCTTGTGGTCTCGTGCAGAAGGGATGTGACCTAGCAGTTCGGGCTGGACTGCCCCTTTTGGGGTGGGACCAAGCCTGATTTGCATATGGTCTTTCCCCTTCTGTAATGGCTTGGGCGGCAAAGAACGATGGTCTGGAGGGTTGCCCAGAGCAATGCCAGTGGTTAAGATTCATTCTAAACCTTCCAGACATCACCTCTTTGTTTTTGCTTTGTCACCCCGAGTGGGACGGGTATGCCCAGACGTGGGTCCCCTGCCTGCTGGGCCTAGAGACCCAAGCTACTCCTCACTGATGAGGCCCAACAAGGCCGAAACATGTTTGGGGTGCTTGTGGTCTCGTGCAGAAGGGATGTGACCTAGCAGTTCGGGCTGGACTGCCCCTTTTAGGGTGGGACCAAGCCTGATTTGCATATGGTCTTTCCCTTTCTGTAATGGCTTGGCAGGCGAAGAACGATGGTCTGGAGGGTTGCCCAGAGCAATGCCAGTGGTTAAGATTAATTCTAAACCTTCCAGCCATCACCTCTTTGCTTTTCTTTGTCACCCCGAGTGGGACGGGTATGCCCAGACGTGGGTCCGGTGCCTGCTGGGCCTAGAGACCCAAGCTACTCCTCACTGATGAGGCCCAACAAGGCCGAAACATGTATGGGGATGCTTGTGGTCTCGTGCAGAAGGGATGTGACCTAGCAGTTGGGGCTGGACTGCCCCTTTTGGGGTGAGACCAAGCCTGATTTGCATATGGTCTTTCCCCTTCTGTAATGGCTTGGCAGGCGAAGAACGATGGTCTGGAGGGTTGCCCAGAGCAATGTCAGTGGTTAAGATTCATTCTAAACCTTTCAGCCATCACCTCTTTGTTTTTGCTTTGTCACCCCAAGTGGGAAGGGTATGCCCAGATGTGGGTCCCGTGCCTGCTGGGCCTAGAGACCCAAGATACTCCTCACTGATGAGGCCCAACAAGGCCGAAACATGTTTTGGGATGCTTGTGGTCTCGTGCAGAAGGGATGTGACCTAGCAGTTCGGGCTGGACTGCCCCTTTTTGGGGTGGGACCAAGCCTGATTTGCATATGGTCTTTCCCCTTCTGTAATGGCTTGGCAGGCGAAGAACGATGGTCTGGAGGGTTGCCCAGAGCAATGCCAGTGGTTAGGATTCATTCTAAACCTTCCAGCCATCACCTCTTTGTTTTTGCTTTGTCACCCCGAGTGGGACAGGTATGCTCAGACGTGGGTCCCGTGCCTGCTGGGCCTAGAGACCCAAGCTACTCCTCACTGATGAGGCCCAACAAGGCTGAAACATGTTTGGGGATGCTTGTGGTCTCGTGCAGAAGGGATGTGACCTAGCAGTTCGAGCTGGACTGCCCCTTTTTGGGGTGGGACCAAGCCTGATTTGCATATGGTCTTTCCCCTTCTGTAATGGCTTGGCAGGTGAAGAACGATGGTCTGGAAGGTTGCCCAGAGCAATGCCAGTGGTTAAGATTCATTCTAAACCTTCCAGCCATCACCTCTTTGTTTTTGCTTTGTCACCCTGAGTGGGACGGGTATGCCCAGACGTGGGTCCCGTGCCTGCTGGGCCTAGAGACCCAAGCTACTGCTCACTGATGAGGCCCAACAAGGCCAAAACATGTTCGGGGATGCTTGTGGTCTCGTGCAGAAGGGATGTGACCTAGCAGTTCGGGCTGTACTGCCCCTTTTTGGGGTGGGACCAAGCCTGATTTTCATATGGTCTTTCCCCTTCTGTAATGGCTTGGCAGGTGAAGAACGATGGTCTGGAGGGTTGCCCAGAGCAATGCCAGTGGTTAAGATTCATTCTAAACCTTCCAGCCATCCCCTCTTTGTTTTTGCTTTGTCACCCCGAGTGAGACGGGTATGCCCAGACGTGGGTCCCGTGCCTTCTGGGCCTAGAGACTCAAGCTACTCCTCACGGATGAGGCCCAACAAGGCCGAAACATGTTTGGGGATGCTTCTGGTCTCGTGCAGAAGGGATGTGACCTAGCAGTTCGGGCTGGACTGCCCCTTTTGGGGTGGGACCAAGCCTGATTTGCATATGGTCTTTCCCCTTCTGTAATGGCTTGGCAGGCGAAGAACAATGGTCTGGAGGGCTGCCCAGAGCAATGCCAGTGGTTAAGATTCATTCTAAACCTTCCAGCCATCACCTCTTTGTTTTTGCTTTGTCACCCCGAGTGCGACGGATATGCCCAGACGTGGGTCCCGTGCCTGCTGGGCCTAGAGACCCAAGCTACTCCTCACTGATGAGGCCCAACAAGGCCGAAACATGTATGGGGATGCTTGTGGTCTCATGCAGAAGGGATGTGAACTAGCAGTTGGGGCTGGACTGCCCCTTTTGGGGTGGGACCAAGCCTGATTTGCATATGGTCTTTCCACTTCTGTAATGGCTTGGCAGGCGAAGAACGATGGTCTGGAGGGTTGCCCAGAGCAATGCCAGTGGTTAAGATTCATTCTAAACCTTCCAGCCATCACCTCTTTGTTTTTGCTTTGTCACCCCGAGTGGGACGGGTATGCCCAGACGTGGGTCCCATGCCTACTGGGCCTAGAGACCCAAGCTACTCCTCACTGATGAGGCCCAACAAGGCCTAAACATGTTTGGGGATGCTTGTGGTCTTGTGCAGAAGGGATGTGACCTAGCAGTTCGGGCTGGACTGCCCCTTTTGGGGTGGGACCAAGCCTGATTTGCATATGATCTTTCCCCTTCTGTAATGGATTGGCAGGCGAAGAACGATGGTCTGGTGGGTTGCCCAGAGCAATGCCAGTGGTTAAGATTCATTCTAAACCTTCCAGCCATCATCTCTTTGTTTTGCTTTGTCACCCCGAGTGGGACAGGTATGCCCAGACGTGGGTCCCGTGCCTGCTGGGCCTAGAGACCCAAGCTAATCCTCACTGATGAGGCCCAACAAGGCTGAAACATGTTTGGGGATGCTTGTGGTCTCGTGCAGAAGGGATGTGACCTGGCAGTTCGGGCTGGACTGCCCCTTTTGGGGTGGGACCAAGCCTGATTTGCATATGGTCTTTCCCCTTCTGTAATGGCTTGGCAGGTGAAGAACGATGGTCTGGAGGGTTGCCCAGAGCAATGCCAGTGGTTAAGATTCATTCTAAACCTTCCAGCCATCACTTCTTTGTTTTTGCTTTGTCACCCCGAGTGGGACGGGTATGCCCAGACGTGGGTCCCGTGCCTGCTGGGCCTAGAGACCCAAGCTACTCCTCACTGATGAGGCCCAACAAGGCCGAAACATGTTAGGGGACGCTTCTGGTCTAGTGCAGAAGGGATGTGACCTAGCAGTTCGGGCTGGACTGCCCCTTTTGGGGTGGGACCAAGCCTGATTTGCATATATTCTTTCCCCTTCTGTAATGGCTTGGCAGGCGAAGAACTATGGTCTGGAGGGCTGCCCAGAGCAATGCCAGTGGTTAAGATTCATTCTAAACCTTCCAGCCATCACCTATTTGTTTTTGCTTTGTCACCCCGAGTGGGACGAATATGCCCAGACGTGGGTCCCATGCCTACTGGGCCTAGAGACCCAAGCTACTCCTCACTGATGAGGCCCAACAAGGCCCAAACATGTTTGGGGATGCTTGTGGTCTTGTGCAGAAGGGATGTGACCTAGCAGTTCGGGCTGGACTGCCCCTTTTGGGGTGGGACCAAGCCTGATTTGCATATGATCTTTCCCCTTCTGTAATGGCTTGGCAGGCGAAGAACGATGGTCTGGAGGGTTGTCCTGAGCAATGCCAGCGGTTAAGATTAATTCTAAACCTTCCAGCCATCATCTCTTTGTTTTTGCTTTGTCACCCCGAGTGGGACAGGTATGCCCAGACGTGGGTCCCGTGCCTGCTGGGCCTAGAGACCCAAGCTACTCCTCACTGATGAGGCCCAACAAGGCTGAAACATGTTTGGGGATGCTTGTGGTCTCGTGCAGAAGGGATGTGACCTGGCAGTTCGGGCTGGACTGCCCCTTTTGGGGTGGGACCAAGCCTGATTTGCATATGGTCTTTCCCCTTCTGTAATGGCTTGGCAGGCGAAGAACGATGGTCTGAAGGGTTGCCCAGAGCAATGCCAGTGATTAAGATTCATTCTAAACCTTCCAGCCATCACCTCTTTGTTTTTGCTTTGTCACCCTGAGTGGGACGGGTATGCCCAGACGTGGGTCCCGTGCCTGCTGGGCCTAGAGACCCAAGCTACTCCTCACTGATGAGGCCCAACAAGGCCAAAACATGTTCGGGGATGCTTGTGGTCTCGTGCAGAAGGGATGTGACCTAGCAGTTCGGGCTGTACTGCCCCTTTTTGGGGTGGGACCAAGCCTGATTTGCATATGGTCTTTCCCCTTCTGTAATGGCTTGGCAGGTGAAGAACGATGGTCTGGAAGGTTGCCCAGAGCAATGCCAGTGGTTAAGATTCATTCTAAACCTTCCAGCCATCACCTCTTTGTTTTTGCTTTGTCACCCTGAGTGGGACGGGTATGCCCAGACGTGGGTCCCGTGCCTGCTGGGCCTAGAGACCCAAGCTACTCCTCACTGATGAGGCCCAACAAGGCCAAAACATGTTCAGGGATGCTTGTGGTCTCGTGCAGAAGGTATGTGACCTAGCAGCTCGGGCTAGACTGCCCCTTTTGGGGTGGGACCAAGCCTGATTTGCATATGGTCTTTCCTCCTTCTGTAATGGCTTGGCAGGCTAAGAACGATGGTCTGGAGGGTTGCCCAGAGCAATGCCAGTGGTTAAGATTCATTCTAAACCTTCCAGCCATCACCTCTTTGTTTTTGCTTTGTCACCCCGAGTGGGACGGGTATGCCCAGACGTGGGTCCCATGCCTGCTGGGCCTAGAGACCCAAGCTACTCCTCACTGATGAGGCCCAACAAGGCCGAAACATGTTTGGGGATGCTTGTGGTCTTGTGCAGAAGGGATGTGACCTAGCAGTTCGGGCTGGAATGCCCCTTTTGGGGTGGGACCAAGCCTGATTTGCATATGATCTTTCCCCTTCTGTAATGGCTTGGCAGGCGAAGAACGATGGTCTGGAGGGTTGTCCTGAGCAATGCCAGTGGTTAAGATTCATTCTAAACCTTCCAGCCATCATCTCTTTGTTTTTGCTTTGTCACACCGAGTGGGACAGGTATGCCCAGAAGTGGGTCCCGTTCCTGCTGGGCCTAGAGACCCAAGCTACTCCTCACTGATGAGGCCCAACAAGGCCGAAACATGTTTGGGGATGCTTGTGGTCTCGTGCAGAAGGGATGTGACCTAGCAGTTTGGGCTGGACTGCTCCTTTTGGGGTGGGTGAAGCCTGATTTGCATATGGTGTTTCCCCTTCTGTAATGGCTTGGCTGGCGAAGAATGATGGTCTGGAGGGTTGCCCAGAGCAATGTCAGTGGTTAAGATTCATTCTAAACCTTTCAGCCATCACCTCTTTGTTTTTGCTTTGTCACCCCAAGTGGGAAGGGAATGCCCAGATGTGGGTCCCGTGCCTGCTGGGCCTAGAGACCCAAGATACTCCTTACTGATGAGGCCCAACAAGGCCGAAACATGTTTGGGGATGCTTGTGGTCTCGTGCAGAAGGGATGTGACCTAGCAGTTCGGGCTGGACTGCCCCTTTTGGGGTGGGACCAAGCCTGATTTGCATATGGTCTTTCCCCTTCTGTAATGGCTTGGGCGGCAAAGAACGATGGTCTGGAGGGTTGCCCAGAGCAATGCCAGTGGTTAAGATTCATTCTAAACCTTCCAGACATCACCTCTTTGTTTTTGCTTTGTCACCCCGAGTGGGACGGGTATGCCCAGACGTGGGTCCCCTGCCTGCTGGGCCTAGAGACCCAAGCTACTCCTCACTGATGAGGCCCAACAAGGCCGAAACATGTTTGGGGTGCTTGTGGTCTCGTGCAGAAGGGATGTGACCTAGCAGTTCGGGCTGGACTGCCCCTTTTGGGGTGGGACCAAGCCTGATTTGCATATGGTCTTTCCCTTTCTGTAATGGCTTGGCAGGCGAAGAACGATGGTCTGGAGGGTTGCCCAGAGCAATGCCAGTGGTTAAGATTAATTCTAAACCTTCCAGCCATCACCTCTTTGCTTTTGCTTGGTCACCCCGAGTGGGACGGGTATGCCCAGACGTGGGTCCCGTGCCTGCTGGGCCTAGAGACCCAAGCTACTCCTCACTGATGAGGCCCAACAAGGCCGAAACATGTATGGGGATGCTTGTGGTCTCGTGCAGAAGGGATGTGACCTAGCAGTTGGGGCTGGACTGCCCCTTTTGGGGTGAGACCAAGCCTGATTTGCATATGGTCTTTCCCCTTCTGTAATGGCTTGGCAGGCGAAGAACGATGGTCTGGAGGGTTGCCCAGAGCAATGTCAGTGGTTAAGATTCATTCTAAACCTTTCAGCCATCACCTCTTTGTTTTTGCTTTGTCACCCCAAGTGGGAAGGGTATGCCCAGATGTGGGTCCCGCGCCTGCTGGGCCTAGAGACCCAAGATACTCCTCACTGATGAGGCCCAACAAGGCCAAAACATGTTCGGGGATGCTTGTGGTCTTGTGCAGAAGGTATGTGACCTAGCAGTTCTGGCTGGACTGCCCCTTTTGGGGTGGGACCAAGCCTGATTTGCATATGGTGTTTCCTCCTTCTGTAATGGCTTGGCAGGCTAAGAACGATGGTCTGGAGGGTTGCCCAGAGCAATGCCAGTGGTTAAGATTCATTCTAAACCTTCCAGCCATCACCTCTTTTTTGTTTTGCTTTGTCACCCCGAGTGGGACGGGTATGCCCAGACGTGGGTCCCGTGCCTGCTGGGCCTAGAGACCCAAGCTACTCCTCACCGATGAGGCCCAACAAGGCCGAAACATGTTTGGGGTGCTTGTGGTCTCGTGCAGAAGGGATGTGACCTAGCAGTTCGGGCTGGACTGCCCCTTTTGGGGTGGGACCAAGCCTGATTTGCATATGGTCTTTCCCCTTCTGTAATGGCTTGGGCGGCAAAGAACGATGGTCCGGAGGGTTGCCCAGAGCAATGCCAGTGGTTAAGATTAATTCTAAACCTTCCCGACATCACCTCTTTGTTTTTGCTTTGTCACCCCAAGTGGTAAGGGAATGCCCAGATGTGGGTCCCGTGCCTGCTGGGCCTAGAGACCCAAGATACTCCTTACTGATGAGGCCCAACAAGGCCGAAACATGTCTGGGGATGCTTGTGGTCTCGTGCAGAAGGGATGTGACCTAGCAGTTCGGGCTGGACTGCCCCTTTTGGGGTGGGACCAAGCCTGATTTGCATATGGTCTTTCCCCTTCTCTAATGGCTTGGGCGGCAAAGAACGATGGTCTGGAGGGTTGCCCAGAGCAATGCCAGTGGTTAAGATTAATTGTAAACCTTCCAGCCATCACCTCTTTGCTTTTGCTTTGTCACCCCGAGTGGGACGGGTATGCCCAGACGTGGGTCCCGTGCCTGCTGGGCCTAGAGACCCAAGCTACTCCTCACTGATGAGGCCCAACAAGGCCGAAACATGTATGGGGATGCTTGTGGTCTCGTGCAGAAGGGATGTGACCTAGCGGTTCGGGCTGGACTGCCCCTTTTTGGGGTGGGACCAAGCCTGATTTGCATATGGTCTTTCCCCTTCTGTAATGGCTTGGCAGGCGAAGAACGATGGTCTGGAGGGTTGCCCAGAGCAATGCCAGTGGTTAAGATTCATTCTAAACCTTCCAGCCATCACCTCTTTGTTTTTGCTTTGTCACCCCGAGTGGGACAGGTATGCTCAGACGTGGGTCCCGTGCCTGCTGGGCCTAGAGACCCAAGCTACTCCTCACTGATGAGGCCCAACAAGGTTGAAACATGTTTGGGGATGCTTGTGGTCTCGTGCAGAAGGTATGTAACCTAGCAGCTCGGGCTGGACTGCCCCTTTTGGGGTGGGACCAAGCCTGATTTGCATATGGTGTTTCCTCCTTCTGTAATGGCTTGGCAGGCTAAGAACGATGGTCTGGAGGGTTGCCCAGAGCAATGCCAGTGGTTAAGATTCATTCTAAACCTTCCAGCCATCACCTCTTTTTTTTTTTGCTTTGTCACCCCGAGTGGGACGGGTATGCCCAGACGTGGGTCCCGTGCCTGCTGGGCCTAGAGACCCAAGCTACTCCTCACTGATGAGGCCCAACAAGGCTGAAACATGTATGGGGATGCTTGTGGTCTCGTGCAGAAGGGATGTGACCTAGCAGTTGGGGCTGGACTGCCCCTTTTGGGGTGGGACCAAGCCTGATTTGCATATGGTCTTTCCCCTTCTGTAATGGCTTGGCAGGCGAAGAACAATGGTCTGGAGGGTTGCCCAGAGCAATGCCAGTGGTTAAGATTCATTCTAAACCTTCCAGCCATCACCTCTTTGTTTTTGCTTTGTCACCCCTAGTGGGACGGGTATGCCCAGACGTGGGTCCAATGCCTGCTGGGCCTAGAGACCCAAGCTACTCCTCGCTGATGAGGCCCAACAAGGCCGAAACATGTTTGGGGATGCTTGTGGTCTTGTGCAGAAGGGATGTGACCTAGCAGTTCGGGCTGGACTGCCCCTTTTGGGGTGGGACCAAGCCTGATTTGCATATGATCTTTCCCCTTCTGGAATGGCTTGGCAGGCGAAGAACGATGGTCTGGAGGGTTGCCCCGAGCAATGCCAGTGGTTAAGATTCATTCTAAACCTTCCAGCCATCATCTCTTTTTTTTGCTTTGTCACCCGAGTGGGACAGGTATGCCCAGACGTGGGTCCCGTGCCTGCTGGGCCTAGAGACCCAAGCTACTCCTCACTGATGAGGCCCAACAAGGCTGAAACATGTTTGGGGATGCTTGTGGTCTCGTGCAGAAGGGATGTGACCTGGCAGTTCGGGCTGGACTGCCCCTTTTGGGGTGGGACCAAGCCTGATTTGCATATGGTCTTTCCCCTTCTGTAATGGCTTGGCAGGCGAAGAACGATGGTCTGGAGGGTTGCCCAGAGCAATGCCAGTGGTTAAGATTCATTCTAAACCTTCCAGCCATCACCTCTTTGTTTTTGCTTTGTCACCCCCAGTGGTACGGGTATGCCCAGACGTTGGTCCCGTGCCTGCTGGGCCTAGAGACCCAAGCTACTCCTCACTGATGAGGCCAAACAAGGCCGAATCATGTTTGGGGATGCTTGTGGTCTCGTGCAGAAGGGATGTGACCTAGCAGTTCGGGCTGGACTGCCCCTTTTTGGGGTGGGATTAAGCCTGATTTGCATATGGTCTTTCCCCTTCTGTAATGGCTTGGCAGGTGAAGAACGATGGTCTGGAAAGATTCATTCTAAACCTTGCAGCCATCACCTCTTTGTTTTTGCTTTGTCACCCTGAGTGGGACGGGTATGCCCAGACGTGGGTCCCGTGCCTGCTGGGCCTAGAGACCCAAGCTACTCCTCATTGATGAGGCCCAACAAGGCCAAAACATGTTCGGGGATGCTTGTGGTCTCGTGCAGAAGGGATGTGACCTAGCAGTTCGGGCTGGACTGCCCCTTTTTGGGGTGGGACCAAGCCTGATTAGCATATGGTCTTTCCCCTTCTGTAATGGCTTGGCAGGTGAAGAACGATGGTCTGGAAGGTTGCCCAGAGCAATGCCAGTGGTTAAGATTCATTCTAAACCTTCCAGCCATCACCTCTTTGTTTTTGCTTTGTCACCCTGAGTGGGATGGGTATGCCCAGACGTGGGTCCCGTGCCTGCTGGGCCTAGAGACCCAAGCTACTCCTCACTGATGAGGCCCAACAAGGCCGAAACATGTTTGGGGTGCTTGTGGTCTCGTGCAGAAGGGATGTGACCTAGCAGTTCGGGCTGGACTGCCCCTTTTGGGGTGGGACCAAGCCTGATTTGCATATGATCTTTCCCCTTCTGTAATGGCTTGGCAGGCGAAGAACGATGGTCTGGAGGGTTGCCCAGAGCAAAGCCAGTGGTTAAGATTCATTCTAAACCTTCCAGCCATCACCTCTTTGTTTTTGCTTTGTCACACCGAGTGGGACAGGTATGCCCAGATGTGGGTCCCGTTCCTGCTGGGCCTAGAGACCCAAGCTACTCCTCACTGATGAGGCCCAACAAGGCCGAAACATGTTTGGGGATGCTTGTGGTCTCGTGCAGAAGGGATGTGACCTAGCAGTTTGGGCTGGACTGCTCCTTTTGGGGTGGGACGAAGCCTGATTTGCATATGGTCTTTCCCCTTCTGTAATGGCTTGGCAGGCGAAGAACGATGGTCTGGAGGGTTGCCCAGAGCAATGTCAGTGGTTAAGATTCATTCTAAACCTTTCAGCCATCACCTCTTTGTTTTTGCTTTGTCACCCCAAGTGGGAAGGGTATGCCCAGATGTGGGTCCCGTGCCTGCTGGGCCTAGAGACCCAAGCTACTCCTCACTGATGAGGCCCAACAAGGCCAAAACATGTTCGGGGATGCTTGTGGTCTCGTGCAGAAGGTATGTGACCTAGCAGCTCGGGCTGGACTGCCCCTTTTGGGGTGGGACCAAGCCTGATTTGAATATGGTCATTCCTCCTTCTGTAATGGCTTGGCAGGCTAAGAACGATGGTCTGGAGGGTTGCCCAGAGCAATGCCAGTGGTTAAGATTCATTCTAAACCTTCCAGCCATCACCTCTTTTTTTTTTGCTTTGTCACCCCGAGTGGGACAGGTATGCCCAGACGTGGGTCCCGTGCCTGCTGGGCCTAGAGACCCAAGCTACTCCTCACTGATGAGGCCCAACAAGGCCGAAACATGTTTGGGGTGCTTGTGGTCTCGTGCAGAAGGGATGTGACCTAGCAGTTCGGGCTGGACTGCCCCTTTTGGGGTGGGACCAAGCATGATTTGCATATGGTCTTTCCCCTTCTGTAATGGCTTGGAAAGCGAAGAACGATGGTCTGGAGGGTTGCCCAGAGCAATGCTAGTGGTTAAGATTCATTCTAAACCTTCCCGCCATCACCTCTTTGTTTTTGCTTTGTCACCCCGAGTGGGACGGGTATGCCCAGATGTGGGTCCCGTGCCTGCTGGGCCTAGAGACCCAAGCTACTCCTCACTGATGAGGCCCAACAAGGCCGAAACATGTTTGGGGATGCTTGTGGTCTTGTGCAGAAGGTATGTGACCTAGCAGTTCGGGCTGGACTGCCCCTTTTGGGGTGGGACCAAGCCTGATTTGCATATGATCTTTCCCCTTCTGTAATGGCTTGGCAGGCGAAGAACGATGGTCTGGAGGGTTGCCCAGAGCAAAGCCAGTGGTTAAGATTCATTCTAAACCTTCCAGCCATCATCTCTTTGTTTTTGCTTTGTCACACCGAGTGGGACAGGTATGCCCAGATGTGGGTCCCGTTCCTGCTGGGCCTAGAGACCCAAGCTACTCCTCACTGATGAGACCCAACAAGGCCGAAACATGTTTGGGGATGCTTGTGGTCTCGTGCAGAAGGGATGTGACCTAGCAGTTTGGGCTGGACTGCTCCTTTTGGGGTGGGACGAAGCCTGATTTGCATATGGTCTTTCCCCTTCTGTAATGGCTTGGCAGGCGAAGAACGATGGTCTGGAGGGTTGCCCAGAGCAATGTCAGTGGTTAAGATTCATTCTAAACCTTTCAGCCATCACCTCTTTGTTTTTGCTTTTTCACCCCAAGTGGGAAGGGTATGCCCAGATGTGGGTCCCGTGCCTGCTGGGCCTAGAGACCCAAGCTACTCCTCACTGATGAGGCCCAATAAGGCCGAAACATGTTTGGGGTGCTTGTGGTCTCGTGCAAAAGGGATGTGACCTAGCAGTTCGGGCTGGACTGCCCCTTTTGGGGTGGGACCAAGCCTGATTTGCATATGATGTTTCCCCTTCTGTAATGGCTTGGCAGGCGAAGAACGATGGTCTGGAGGGTTGTCCTGAGCAATGCCAGTGGTTAAGATTAATTCTAAACCTTCCAGCCATCATCTCTTTGTTTTTGCTTTGTCACACCGAGTGGGACAGGTATGCCCAGACGTGGGTCCCGTTCCTGCTGGGCCTAGAGACCCAAGCTACTCCTCACTGATGAGGCCCAACAAGGCCGAAACATGTTTGGGGATGCTTGTGGTCTCGTGCAGAAGGGATGTGACCTAGCAGTTTGGGCTGGACTGCTCCTTTTGGGGTGGGTGAAGCCTGATTTGCATATGGTCTTTCCCCTTCTGTAATGGCTTGGCTGGCGAAGAATGATGGTCTGGAGGGTTGCCCAGAGCAATGTCAGTGGTTAAGATTCATTCTAAACCTTTCAGCCATCACCTCTTTGTTTTTGCTTTGTCACCCCAAGTGGGAAGGGTATGCCCAGATGTGGGTCCCGTGCCTGCTGGGCCTAGAGACCCAAGATACTCCTTACTGATGAGGCCCAACAAGGCCGAAACATGTTTGGGGATGCTTGTGGTCTCGTGCAGAAGGGATGTGACCTAGCAGTTCGGGCTGGACTGCCCCTTTTGGGGTGGGATCAAGCCTGATTTGCATATGGTCTTTCCCCTTCTGTAATGGCTTGGGCGGCAAAGAACGATGGTCTGGAGGGTTGCCCAGAGCAATGCCAGTGGTTAAGATTCATTCTAAACCTTACAGACATCACCTCTTTGTTTTTGCTTTGTCACCCCGAGTGGGACGGGTATGCCCAGACGTGGGTCCCGTGCCTGCTGGGCCTAGAGACCCAAGCTACTCCTCACTGATGAGGCCCAACAAGGCCGAAACATGTTTGGGGTGCTTGTGGTCTTGTGCAGAAGGGATGTGACCTAGCAGTTCGGGCTGGACTGCCCCTTTTGGGGTGGGACCAAGCCTGATTTGCATATGGTCTTTCCCCTTCTGTAATGGCTTGGGCGGCAAAGAACAATGGTCTGGAGGGTTGCCCAGAGCAATGCCAGTGGTTAAGATTAATTCTAAACCTTCCAGCCATCACCTCTTTGCTTTTGCTTTGTCACCCCGAGTGGGACGGGTATGCCCAGACGTGGGTCCCGTGCCTGCTGGGCCTAGAGACCCAAGCTACTCCTCACTGATGAGGCCCAACAAGGCCGAAACATGTATGGGGATGCTTATGATCTCGTGCAGAAGGGATGTGACCTAGCAGTTGGGGCTGGACTGCCCCTTTTGGGGTGGGACCAAGCCTGATTTGCCTATGGTCTTTCCCCTTCTGTAATGGCTTGGCAGGCGAAGAACGATGGTCTGGAGGGTTGCCCAGAGCAATGCCAGTGGTTAAGATTCATTCTAAACCTTCCAGCCATCACCTCTTTGTTTTTGCTTTGTCACCCCGAGTGGGACGGGTATGCCCAGACGTGGGTCCCATGCCTGCTGGGCCTAGAGACCCAAGCTACTCCTCGCTGATGAGGCCCAACAAGGCCGAAACATGTTTGGGGATGCTTGTGGTCTTGTGCAGAAGGGATGTGACCTAGCAGTTCGGGCTGGACTGCCCCTTTTGGGGTGGGACCAAGCCTGATTTGCATATGGTGTTTCCCCTTCTGTAATGGCTTGGCTGGCGAAGAATGATGGTCTGGAGGGTTGCCCAGAGCAATGTCAGTGGTTAAGATTCATTCTAAACCTTTCAGCCATCACCTCTTTGTTTTTGCTTTGTCACCCCAAGTGGGAAGGGTTTGCCCAGATGTGGGTCCCGTGCCTGCTGGGCCTAGAGACCCAAGATACTCCTTACTGATGAGGCCCAACAAGGCCGAAACATGTTTGGGGATGCTTGTGGTCTCGTGCAGAAGGGATGCGACCTAGCAGTTCGGGCTGGACTGCCCCTTTTGGGGTGGGACCAAGCCTGATTTGCATATGGTCTTTCCCCTTCTGTAATGGCTTGGGCGGCAAAGAACGATGGTCTGGAGGGTTGCCCAGAGCAATGCCAGTGGTTAAGATTCATTCTAAACCTTCCAGACATCACCTCTTTGTTTTTGCTTTGTCACCCCGAGTGGGACGGGTATGCCCAGACGTGGGTCCCGTGCCTGCTGGGCCTAGAGACCCAAGCTACTCCTCACTGATGAGGCCCAACAAGGCCGAAACATGTATGGGGATGCTTGTGGTCTCGTGCAGAAGGGATGTGACCTAGCAGTTGGGGCTGGACTGCCCCTTTTGGGGTGGGACCAAGCCTGATTTGCATATGGTCTTTCCCCTTCTGTAATGGCTTGGCAGGCGAAGAACGATGGTCTGGAGGGTTGCCCAGAGCAATGTCAGTGGTTAAGATTCATTCTAAACCTTTCAGCCATCACCTGTTTGTTTTTGCTTTGTCACCCCAAGTGGGAAGGGTATGCCCAGATGTGGGTCCCGTGCCTGCTGGGCCTAGAGACCCAAGATACTCCTCACTGATGAGGCCCAACAAGGCCGAAACATGTTTTGGGATGCTTGTGGTCTCGTGCAGAAGGGATGTGACCTAGCAGTTCGGGCTAGACTGCCCCTTTTTGGGGTGGGACCAAGCCTGATTTGCATATGGTCTTTCCCCTTCTTTAATGGCTTGGCAGGCGAAGAACGATGGTCTGGAGGGTTGCCCAGAGCAATGCCAGTGGTTAAGATTCATTCTAAACCTTCCAGCCATCACCTCTTTGTTTTTGCGCTGTCACCCCGAGTGGGACAGGTATGCCCAGACGTGGGTCCCGTGCCTGCTGGGCCTAGAGACCCAAGCTACTCCTCACTGATGAGGCCCAACAAGGCTGAAACATGTTTGGGGATGCTTGTGGTCTCGTGCAGAAGGGATGTGACCTAGCAGTTCGGGCTGGACTGCCCCTTTTTGGGGTGGGACCAAGCCTGATTTGCATATGGTCTTTCCCCTTCTGTAATTGCTTGGCAGGTGAAGAACGATGGTCTGGAAGGTTGCCCAGAGCAATGCCAGCGGTTAAGATTCATTCTAAACCTTCCAGCCATCACCTCTTTGTTTTTGCTTTGTCACCCTGAGTGGGACGGGTATGCCCAGACGTGGGTCCCGTGCCTGCTGGGCCTAGAGACCCAAGCTACTCCTCACTGATGAGGCCCAACAAGGCCAAAACATGTTCGGGGATGCTTGTGGTCTAGTGCAGAAGGTATGTGACCTAGCAGCTCGGGTGGACTGCCCCTTTTGGGGTGGGACCAAGCCTGATTTGCATATGGTCTTTCCTCCTTCTGTAATGGCTTGGCAGGCTAAGAACGATGGTCTGGAGGGTTTCCCAGAGCAATGCCAGTGGTTAATATTCATTCTAAACCTTCCAGCCATCACCTCTTTTTTTTTTTGCTTTGTCACCCCGAGTGGGACGGGTATGCCCAGACGTGGGTCCCGTGCCTGCTGGGCCTAGAGACCCAAGCTACTCCTCACTGATGAGGCCCAACAAGGCCGAAACATGTTTGGGGTGCTTGTGGTCTCGTGCAGAAGGGATGTGACCGAGCAGTTCGGGCTGGACTGCCCCTTTTGGGGTGGGACCAAGCCTGATTTGCATATGGTCTTTCCCCTTCTGTAATGGCTTGGGCGGCAAAGAACGATGGTCTGGAGGGATGCCCAGAGCAATGCCAGTGGTTTAGATTCATTCTAAACCTTCCAGACATCACCTCTTTGTTTTTGCTTTGTCACCCCGAGTGGGACGGGTATGCCCAGACGTGGGTCCCGTGCCTGCTGGGCCTAGAGACCCAAGCTACTTCTCACTGATGAGGCCCAACAAGGCCGAAACATGTTTGGGGTGCTTGTGGTCTCGTGCAGAAGGGATGTGACCTAGCAGTTCGGGCTGGACTGCCCCTTTTGGGGTGGGACCAAGCCTGATTTGCATATGGTCTTTCCCCTTCTGTAATGGCTTGGCAGGCGAAGAACGATGGTCTGGAGGGTTGCCCAGAGCAATGCCAGTGGTTAAGATAAATTCTAAACCTTCCAGCCATCACCTCTTTGCTTTTGCTTTGTCACCCCGAGTGGGACGGGTATGCCCAGACGTGGGTCCCGTGCCTGCTGGGCATAGAGACCCAAGCTACTCCTCACTGATGAGGCCCAACAAGGCCGAAACATGTATGGGGATGCTTGTGGTCTTGTGCAGAAGGGATGTGACCTAGCAGTTCGGGCTGGACTGCCCCTTTTGGGGTGGGACCAAGCCTGATTTGCATATGATCTTTCCCCTTCTGTAATGGCTTGGCAGGCGAAGAACGATGGTCTGGAGGGTTGCCCCGAGCAATGCCAGTGGTTAAGATTCATTCTAAACCTTCCAGCCATCATCTCTTTTTTTTTGCTTTGTCACCCGAGTGGGACAGGTATGCCCAGATGTGGGTCCCGTGCCTGCTGGGCCTAGAGACCCAAGCTACTCCTCACTGATGAGGCCCAACAAGGCTGAAACATGTTTGGGGATGCTTGTGGTCTCGTGCAGAAGGGATGTGACCTGGCAGTTCGGGCTGGACTGCCCCTATTGGGGTGGGACCAAGCCTGATTTGCATATGGTCTTTCCCCTTCTGTAATAGCTTGGCAGGCGAAGAACGATGGTCTGGAGTTTTGCCCAGAGCAATGCCAGTCGTTAAGATTCATTCTAAACCTTCCAGCCATCACCTCTTTGTTTTTGCATTGTCACCCCCAGTGATACGGGTATGCCCAGACGTGGGTCCCGTGCCTGCTGGGCCTAGAGACCCAAGCTACTCCTCACTGATGAGGCCCAACAAGGCCGAAACATGTTTGGGGATGCTTGTGGTCTCCTGCAGAAGGGATGTGACCTAGCAGTTTGGGCTGGACTGCTCCTTTTGGGGTGGGACGAAGCCTGATTTGCATATGGTCTTTCACCTTCTGTAATGACTTGGCAGGCGAAGAACGATGGTCTGGAGGGTTGCCCAGAGCAATGTCAGTGGTTAAGATTCATTCTAAACCTTTCAGCCATCACCTCTTTGTTTTTGCTTTGTCACCCCAAGTGGGAAGGGTATGCCCAGATGTGGGTCCCGTGCCTGCTGGGCCTAGAGACCCAAGATACTCCTCACTGATGAGGCCCAACAAGGCCGAAACATGTTTGGGGATGCTTGTGGTCTCGTGCAGAAGGGATGTGACCTAGCAGTTCGGGCTGGACTGCCCCTTTTTGGGGTGGGACCAAGCCTGATTTGCATATGGTCTTTCCCCTTCTGTAATGGCTTGGCAGGTGAAGAACGATGGTCTGGAAAGATTCATTCTAAACCTTCCAGCCATCACCTCTTTGTTTTTGCTTTGTCACCCTGAGTGGGACGGGTATGCCCAGACGTGGGTCCCGTGCCTGCTGGGCCTAGAGACCCAAGCTACTCCTCACTGATGAGGCCCAACAAGGCCAAAATATGTTCGGGGATGCTTGTGGTCTCGTGCAGAAGGGATGTGACCTAGCAGTTCGGGCTGGACTGCCCCTTTTTGGGGTGGGACCAAGCCTGATTTGCATATGGTCTTTCCCCTTCTGTAATGGCTTGGCAGGTGAAGAACGATGGTCTGGAAGGTTGCCCAGAGCAATGCCAGTGGTTAAGATTCATTCTAAACCTTCCAGCCATCACCTCTTTGTTTTTGCTTTGTCACCCTGAGTGGGATGGGTATGCCCAGACGTGGGTCCCGTGCCTGCTGGGCCTAGAGACCCAAGCTACTCCTCACTGATGAGGCCCAACAAGGCCAAAACATGTTCGGGGATGCTTGTGGTCTCGTGCAGAAGGTATGTGACCTATTAGCTCGGGCTGGACTGCCCCTTTTGGGGTGGGACCAAGCCTGATTTGCATATGGTCTTTCCTCCTTCTGTAATGGCTTGGCAGGCTAAGAACGATGGTCTGGAGGGTTGCCCAGAGCAATGCCAGTGGTTAAGATTCATTCTAAACCTTCCAGCCATCACCTCTTTGCTTTTGCTTTGTCACCCCGAGTGGGACAGGTATGCCCAGACAAGGGTCCAGTGCCTGCTGGGTCTAGAGACCCAAGCTACTCCTCACTGATGAGGCCCAACAAGGCCGAAACATGTTTGGGGTGCTTGTGGTCTCGTGCAGAAGGGATGTGACCTAGCAGTTCGGGCTGGACTGCCCCTTTTGGGGTGGGACCAAGCCTGATTTGCATATGGTCTTTCCCCTTCTGTAATGGCATGGCAAGCGAAGAACGATGGTCTGGAGGGTTGCCCAGATCAATGCCAGTGGTTAAGATTCATTCTAAACCTTCCAGCCATCACCTCTTTGTTTTTGCTTTGTCACCCCGAGTGGGACGGGTATGCCCAGACGTGGGTCCCGTGCCTGCTGGGCCTAGAGACCCAAGCTACTCCTCACTGATGAGGCCCAACAAGGCCGAAACATGTTTGGGGATGCTTGTGGTCTTGTGCAGAAGGGATGTGACCTAGCAGTTCGGGCTGGACTGCCCCTTTTGGGGTGGGACCAAGCCTGATTTGCATATGATCTTTCCCCTTCTGTAATGGCTTGGCAGGCGAAGAACGATGGTCTGGAGGGTTGCCCAGAGCAATGCCAGTGGTTAAGATTCATTCTAAACCTTCCAGCCATCATCTCTTTGTTTTTGCTTTGTCACACCGAGTGGGACAGGTATGCCCAGATGTGGGTCCCGTTCCTGCTGGGCCTAGAGACCCAAGCTACTCCTCACTGATGAGGCCCAACAAGGCTGAAACATGTTTGGGGATGCTTGTGGTCTCGTGCAGAAGGGATGTGACCTAGCAGTTTGGGCTGGACTGCTCCTTTTGGGGTGGGACGAAGCCTGATTTGCATATGGTCTTTCCCCTTCTGTAATGGCTTGGCAGGCGAAGAATGATGGTCTGGAGGGTTGCCCAGAGCAATGTCAGTGGTTAAGATTCATTCTAAACCTTTCAGCCATCACCTCTTTGTTTTTGCTTTGTCACCCCAAGTGGGAAGGGTATGCCCAGATGTGGGTCCCGTGCCTGCTGGGCCTAGAGACCCAAGATACTCCTTACTGATGAGGCCCAACAAGGCCGAAACATGTTTGGGGATGCTTGTGGTCTCGTGCAGAAGGGATGTGACCTAGCAGTTCGGGCTGGACTGCCCCTTTTGGGGTGGGACGAAGCCTGATTTGCATATGGTCTTTCCCCTTCTGTAATGGCTTTGGCTGCAAAGAACGATGGTCTGGAGGGTTGCCCAGAGCAATGCCAGAGGTTAAGATTCATTCTAAACCTTCCAGCCATCACCTCTTTGTTTTTGCTTTGGATTTAAAAGGTATTATGTGTAGAATATATTACCTTGTAGATTGGCCACAATGTGGCCCTGAGTGTAGATCCCAGGAGCGCCCCAAGTAATATCCAAGCTTCAAGGTTGATTCCATCTACAGCATCCAGACAAAGACCTGCACACATCAGGAAGAGGTTTTGGGGGGTGGTACTGTCATAGGTGCCCTTGGGAGGACTACCCCTAGCACTGCAATCACCAGACTCACCAGGCTAGAAAGGGAACGTGGTCAGCCAGGGGTAAACACTGCTGAGACAGGGGTTGTCCAGTCACCTCCGACCATGAGCCAGCACAGGAGAGGTCAGAGGCGACACTCCCATTGAAGCTCGAGATTTCCTGAGCCTATATAAGGCCACACCTCCCGGCAGCACCTGCCAGACGTTCCAGGGTTCCTATCTAGAAGGAACCTGCCACTTGTTATATTCAACCTAGAAGAAAAGGAAAAAAGTACATAAAATTACAAAACTTTGTTTCAAACAAATTAAATGTCCTACTACGTATGTTGTGCATAAATATTGTTAGAACGTAATGTAAATGCACTTAATAATGTATGTACATTTGTTTAAATATTTACAATTACCAATGTTTTACCATATACATGTACATTTCTACTTAAAAAAAGAATATTACTTCTACGTAAAGTAATGCACAACTAACCCCCTAAACACACAAAAAACATAAAAACAAGAACTGAAGGTAGTTCAGTAAACATTATTTATTAACTAGACCTTACACTCCTATTTTTACCTAACATTCATATGATGCCATCTAGTAGCACGACACAGTAACTGCAGCCCACGGTGAGGCTAGCCAAAAGCGTGATTATGCAAATTATCTCCCATAAACCGCCAGTATTAGCCTTTAAACACAAGTATACACATTCCCTTAAAGGTCCAAGCAAGAACATCCAGAAAGCCCATATCGGCATTCCCTCCCTCCCTCCCTCCCTCCCTCCCTCCCTCCCTCCCTCCCTCCCTCCCTTCCTTCCTTCCTTCCTTCCTTCCTTCCTTCCTTCCTTCCTTCCTTCCTTCCTTCCTTCCTTCCTTCCTTCCTTCCTTCCCTTCCTCCTCTTCCTCCTCTTCCTCCCCTTCCTCCCCTTCCTTCCCTCCCTCCCTCCTTCACTTCCCTTCCCTTCCCTCCCCTCCCCTTCCCTTCCCTGCCTTCTCTTCCTTCCCTTCATTCCCTTCCTTCCCTTCCTTCCTCTCTTCCTTCCCTTCCTTCCCTTCCTTCCCTTCCTTCCTCCCTCCCTTCCCTCCCTTTCTTCCCTTCCCCCCTTCCTTCCTTCCGCCATCCCTTCCTTCCCCCCTGGCCCTTCCCTCCCTTCCCTCCCTTCCTTCCCTTCCCTTCCTTCCCTTCCTTCCCTTCCCTTCCCTTCCCTTCCCTCCCTTCTCTTCCTTCCCTCCCTTCCCTTCCCCCTTCCTTCCTCTCCTTCCTTCCCTTCCTCCCCTTCGTTCCCTTCCTTCCCTTCCTCCCTCCCTTCCCTTCCCTTCCCTTCCTTCTCTCCCTTCCCTTCCTTCCCTTCATTCCCTTCCTTCCCTTCCTTCCTCCCTCCTTTCCCTTCCTTCCCTTCCTTTCCTTCCCCCCTTCCTTCCCTTCCCTCCCTTCCTTCCCTCCCTTCCTTCCCCTTCCTTCCCTTCCTTCCCTTCCCTTCCCTTCCCTCCCTTCTCTTCTCTTCCTTCCCTCCCTTCCCTTCCTTCCCTTCCTTCCCTTCCCCCTTCCTTCCTCTCCTTCCTTCCCTTCCTCCCCTTCGTTCCCTTCCTTCCCTTCCTCCCTCCCTTCCCTTCCTTCTCTCCCTTCCCTTCCTTCCCTTCATTCCCTTCCTTCCCTTCCTTCCTCCCTCCTTTCCCTTCCTTCCCTTCCTTTCCTTCCTCCCTTCCTTCCCTTCCCTCCCTTCCCTTCCTTCCCTCCCTTCCTTCCCTTCCCTTCCTTCCCTTCCTTCCCTTCCCTTCCCTTCCCTCCCTTCTCTTCCTTCCCTCCCTTCCCTTCCTTCCCTTCCCCCTTCCTTCCTCTCCTTCCTTCCCTTCCTCCCCTTCGTTCCCTTCCTTCCCTTCCTCCCTCCCTTCCCTTCCCTTCCCTTCCCTTCCTTCTCTCCCTTCCCTTCCTTCCCTTCATTCCCTTCCTTCCCTTCCTTCCTCCCTCCTTTCCCTTCCTTCCCTTCATTCCCCACTTCCTTCCCTTCCCTCCCTTCCCTTCCTTCCCTCCCTTCCCTTCCTTCCCTTCCCACTCTACAGCACACATGAAGCGTTTAGTATTGATGTACATTATTCATCCCATGTGTTATTGGCAGGAAAAGCCTTCAAGTGGATTGCAGGAAATGACATATTTCCAGTTTAGCCATTATAATGCAGTACACCTCATCCACTTGGAACTACTGTCAACGTTTGGATGGATAAATAGATTTGTAGCGTGTTACATCTACAATCCTTTAAAAGTAACTTTCAAAATATAATGGCGAAAGAAAACTGGACTGAAATATTTCCATATTTAATGGCAAAATGATGGCACGTTCCTTTCATAACATAATTATGTTACATTACCATGTGAAATTGTCTTTCAGTATAGGCTTGTTGTCAGTTCTAGCCTAGACAATGCGTTGGCAGAGGGCAATAATGTCTCGTATAAGCCTTCTGTTGCAACATTTCCCGTTTACCCTTCCTTATTGGAAATGGAGCATTATAAACTCTCTGGGTTATTATCCAAGAGCAACAATGCCCTCCTATTTGAGCTATTATCAATTGGTAATGTCTCTGGTTAAAGCACCTCGCTTTTCTCTGGCCTGTTAACTAGAAACTTTTAGAATGCACTTAGAATTTAGCATTATTGAGTAAAAATTGGCCTTTTTCCAGACTGTATGGGCCTCATTACAAGTAGGGCGGTAAGGGTTAAAGGACACCGGTAACGAGACCGGTGCCGTTAAACCCTTACCGCCCTACTACGAGTTCCCTTTGCGGGTCCTTCCTTAATGCCTGCTTTTAGCAGGTGTTAAGGACGGGACCCGCAAAGGGACTTTAGAGCTAATAACGGTACCGTAATTTACGGTACTGTTATTAGCGCCTTCCCCATTCCCATTGAGCCCTATGGGGGCTCTAATGAGAATGGGGAAGGGCCCTGGTGAATGGGGAATTACCGGTCCCGCAAACCTTGGAATGGACCGGTAATTGCTCCATTCACCAGGGTGGAATCGGAACAGGTTTGGAGGCAGCCATGCCGCAAATAGCGGCGTGGTTACCTCCAAACTCGGAATGAGGCCCTATTATGCCTTTCAAAGATATAGGGCATCATTACGAGGTGGGAGGTAAGGGATTACTGGCACCGGTAAGGGCACCGGTGCTGGTAATCCCTTACCTCCCTACTACGAGTTCCCTTTGCGGGTCCTTCCTTAACTCCTGGTTTTTGCAGGAGTTAAAGACGGGACCCCGCAAAGGGACTCTAGAGGTAATAAAGGTACCGCAATTTGCAGTACCGTTATTAGCGCCTTCCCCATTCCCATTGAGCCCTATGGGGGTTCAAATGGGAATGGGGAATGGCCCTGGTGAATGGGGAATTACCGGTCCCTCCGACCTCGGAATGGACCGGTAATTGCTCCATTCACCAGGGCGGAGTCAGAACGGTTTTGCCTCCAACCTCGTAATGAGGCCCAAAGTATAATTTTGATGCTGGTTGCACACTAGAGTCTTTCTCTGAAAGGTAATTGACTGTTAAGGGGAGAAATTAAGGGAAATGAAGGGATGGGAGTCGCATTCATCCCAATGTGCACAGTTTAATCCTCAGGTTAAATAGGGTGCCGTTAACATATCTAAAGAAGCATTATAATGGCGAAGTGATCAGGAGAAGCGTTTCTTAGACGTATGCCATGTGAAGCATGACATTACAAAAGACGTGCATTTCCAAAGGGAATCCTACCCTTTAGCTGGTAGTCACAATATAACATTAGAAAACGCGTTTTCACAGAAATGGTGGGAAATGCATGGAGAAATCTGTGTTCGTGAGGGGTAGGCAATAAAGAAGAACGCTTGGGCAGGCCTGGTAGATAATCTCTTGAAGTAGATCTAGTTATGGCACACAATTAGAAATGTGCAATGTTTTCATTTTCCAGGAGAGGTCAGTGTCGGACTGTGCAATTTCTTTTAAAGAGCCTATTCCTCTTATCGGAAACTACTGATTAGATTCACGAATTTACGGCCGTGCAATGCACATGGGAAAAATGATCTTACTCGGATTTGACTTGCAGGGGCTGAGGTGGGGGCACATGAGAGGTGAAAAAAGGTAGGAGTAGTAACAACCAGATAACTGCGCCTAGGCAGAAGTAGAGTGACACAAAATATGCTTAACAACAATCAGTACAGCAAATTGTAAATACATAAGGATACATGTGTATACGAAGCAGGCACCTCCGAGCTTTACAAAGAAATTGAAGCTGTTGTACCACCAGTCGTTACACACACACATCATTTTAATTCCTGCCTCTGCTAAATGCAGGCCTTATACGAGTCTCTCACCTTTCATTTACTGCCTGCCAGCAAATGCACGAGTGTCTAGCACACAAGGAGCTGCCCCCGAGGACATGCTCGGCAGGGAACGCTTCAAAGCATGAAGTGCTTGTGTATCGCTTTATTCTGAGGTGAGATTGGTTAGGGGGTCAAGGTGAAGTGTCTTTTCTGATCCCTGGGTCACGATGGGCCCCTTCACAGCACACAGAGCCCAACTCGTCTTCTCTCTGAGGGCCCGATTCTCATCTTGGAGCAGTGAGCGTGTTAAATAGCACAATTCACGGTGCCATTTTGTGACGCCCAGGCACCACTGCTATTCTGAAGTGGGCCTGGGCGTCATCGCAAAGCATAACAGTGCTTTCGCTGGCAGCATTTTCGTTAAATAACGAGGGAATCGTTATTTAACGAACATGCTGCCGATCCTATACACCAAAGTGAGCGGCTTCAATATTGCAGGATGTTGAAGCTGCTTACTGTATAGGAAAGTGTTCATATACACCCGTGTGGTGTATATGAACACTTTCATTTAAAGCGAGCAGCTTCAACGTTGCAACATTGAAGCTGCTTGCTTTGGTGTAAATGAAAGTGTCCATATACAACACGGGTGTATGGACACTTCCATTTACACTGGTAGCACTCCTCCAGTTTAACGGCACCAAAAGGGCTAGTTTAGCGCACATATTAAACTGGAGGAGTGCCCCACAAGAATAGGCTTCCAAAAAGCCAGTTTACCAATGTGGCGGTTGCTAGGTTGGTTTCCAACCCATCCTAGCAACCGCCACATGTATTCCAAAAGTGGCGCATTTCTTCTGACTTCTCTCTCTCTCTCGCTCTCTCTCTCTCTCTCTCTCTCTCTCTCTCTCTCTCTCCCTCTCTCTCTCTCTCTTCTCCATCCCGAGAAAAGGTCACAATGTGTCTGTGGCCCTCATTCCGAGGTTGGTGCTAGTCATGGCGCTATTAGCGCTATGACTAGCACCATTACCAGTACCGTGTCCACCCTGGTTCAATGGGGACTTACCGGTCTAGTCTGACCTTTGCGGGACCGGTAAGTCCCCATTGAAAATGTCAATCCCCATTGCCATTTGAGCCCCCATGGTTGGCATCAGGTTCCTCCCCCTTAGTCCCGCCCATCCTCTCTTATATGTCGGCAGATTCCACGCCAAGCATGGCGGCCGTTCAGGAGGATCCCGAGTTCGCAGCAGGTTTGGGAGCCTTATTACAGGGCATACAGGACTGCATACAGTTGAATCTACAATTGTGGCTGCGGTTGCAGACACAACTGCAATGACAACCTCATTCCCAACTGAAAAAAGCAATGTGCTTATTCACCCTTCTGATTCTTCTTTTGCAGACGTTGAATCATCCCTGATTGATTCTGAAGAGGTCGAGGCTGAGGCCCTCGCACGTCCCTTGCCGTACCTATGTGATTTTGTCATATGAGAGCGAGAGCAGCCCACCGAGTGCCTACCCTGCTCTCCCCTGTACATCTGCAAGGGATCATGTAATGACTCATGACCAACTGCATCTTTCTCCCCCCCATTAGGTGCAGAAGTTGCTGCTGAACGTACTAAACGAAATGGAGAGCCTACTGGCTCTCCATTTCGTTTAGTACGTTCAGCAGCAACTTCTGCACGACAGGAAATGCTTTCATTACTTAAGCAAGCGCTGATTTAATTTGTCCAGAAGACCCGGAAATAAATGTATAATTGACTTTGGCCCCAATTGCCACTTTAACATAAGAAGAGGATGGCCTACAAATGACACTGACAACAACGGCCCCCTTAAGAGCACCCTCTGAGATGTGTGGTCCAATTGAGATAGGTTCCTTCTCTGATTTGAAAAAATAAACTACAGACCCACAAAATCAGTTAGCTTGGCCGCAACCTCTACGAAGAGGCAAACCCAGCCTAGATGGAAATGGAATGGCAAGATTTCGCAGAGCTCTGGATTGGGGGGCTGGGTGATACCGAGGCGATTGGAGGCTCTAATTGCTCGTTTAAGGCCTGGGATGAACACAATAGTTGCATCTGATTTACCAGGCAGAGATTTGTTAGATGGCTAACTGTTAGATGGCCTGAGAGCCATTGATTGTTGGATTCCAACCTATCCCAATACTTACGCCATAAATACAAACTCTGAAGAACGAATGCCCATGCAAAAAAGACCTCAGCTAAGCACAGACTTCCTTCTAAGGAAGGAAAATGATGCTGAGGGCTCGGCTAATACACCTAAATCACTTAACCGACTCCCAACGGACACATCTGGTGCTCAATATGACAACGGTCATCCCTCTGAGGATCGAAGTTCTCAAAGGATAAATCAATCACAGTGTACGTCATGACATTGATATTCTAAATGAAAAAATGAACAGACTGATGGGGGCTGCAAATCTATCTAAGGGTGCTATGCATAATAAGGGCCCTTTAACCTGGGGAGACCATATGGTGACAGACCTAGCAAATAGAGGTGATCCTTTGTGGAGGTCGAGATTGACCCAAGTTCTGATAACCGTCAATCTTATGTTAATTCTGAACCAGAACAACCAGACTTCCAGAAGAACTCACGCAGATTTGCCAGACCAGACCTCCAGAGATCTGTTCTTCGTCTCGCGTGAAACAGGAGGGGGACAGCCTGAAACATCATACAATGGACAAGAATGTACAAGACAAAAAAACGGGTAGCAAGGTCTTTAGTCAAATGTCAGTGGTAACAATTACAATGGGTCCATTTACGAAACCTTACAAGGCTTTGAACAACACCTTAAAGGACCAAACAACGCTCCACACTAAAATGTCCTATATAGAATGTTTTGCGACTGCAATCAAACAGCCGGAGGAACAGAGAGTTTTGTATGAAGATCCTCAAAAAATCATCATTCGACAAACAGCGGAAAGGCTGCAAAGTCATTAGTTTCCGCAAGCATGGTGGAATGTGGTCTAATGGAAGACGCTCACGATTGTGATATAATAGACACAGAACCACCTCAGCAGAATCTATCGCACTCACTGGAGCCAGATATCATAGCAATCGAGGAAAGCTGGGCTGAATCACAGAAGTACAGCTCTCACCCCTGCTTGGTGAAAAAAGTCTGAACAGAAAATATCTCTACTTAAAAAGGTGGCTCCAAAAGCCTTACCAGTTTTTGAAAAAACAAATAACCTTTCCCTAGTGTTGTCCAAAAGGCCTAAACAATCAAATTATCTTCTGACAATGCACCCAAAGGACTCCAGAAGTTTTTGAGAAAAAAAATCAACATTTTATCATTGGGCGACAGCAAAGCAATTAACACACAGGAGAAACTTGGAGACTCCTCTCTGAATTCTAAACTCGAGAGTGAGGAAGTGCAAAGCATGGATGAAGATGACACAGAGCTATTGTTAAACCTTACAATCCATCCCACAGATGACGACAAAGATGCTGCAAACATGCAACATACTGAGATTCTAAGGAGGACCCTCACAGGCGACCAGCCTTTGCCAGTACTTGAGAAAGTGTAATGACGAGATGGAGCCAGGTAAGTTAGGAACAACTTTAATCATCAACCTGAACAGCCGTGTCCTAGCCGCTCTCCCCACGTCTCCCCTTAATCCTCTTCCAACCGCCAACCTCCCGGCACGAGCGTAGAATCCTCAGGTGCATTCCATGCTCGTGAAGAGAGGCTAAACCGGAAAAGCCATTACAACACTTCTCCCCCCGTCACACACACCACACACACACACACACACACACACAGGAAAAGAGCGCGAACATGCCGCAAACACCACATGAAGGAACTGGAAGAAAAAACAAAGGGAACACAGAGAAAGAATACTTCCTAAAAGGAAGGAGAAGAAGAAGATTGGCCTAAAGAAAGACATAATTAAAATCCTCAATCATCGGCAAACTCTAGGACAAAGTCCTTATACTTAGCTGGCACTTTCTTCACTCTCCTTGGGCAGATACTTGTGTCATTGTTAGTCTCCCCAGAAGAATTATGCTCAGTAGGCCCCACTTCCCTTGGAAACAGCACAGAATCCTGCGAAGTACCTTGGGAAACTTCATCAACTCCCCCACCCCGAGGTGCAACACCCTCACATTCCGGGGAAGAGACCACCATACTCTCACCGACTCCTGCACCCATCGGTGCTGGCACTACCACCTTACTATTGGCCCCCGTGGACCCCGGAACGGACGCAATGCAACCAGTCGCATCATCACCAGACCTAACCATTCCCTCGCCACCTGCAACCGTACCATCACCACTACTGTCATTCGCGGAACCACACGATTCCTCACAAGGAGCAGCTGTCCAATTCCCATCAAAACTCCTATCCTGCCCCCCCGCGTAGAGGGTATCTTCTTCCCGCCAGATGCCACCAGGATTTTCCACAGGAACCACACGTCTCAAACTCCATCTGGTACCGTCCTGTAACTTTACATAGCCACGACCAACCTTGGTCACCACACATGGCTGCATGAACTTGCTCAAACCCTTGGCCACGAACCTGGGATTCTTCACGACTACATGGTCACCCACTTTCACACGCAAGTGCCTCCTCCGTTTAAGTTGACTTTGCCAAAACACATCCTGCTTGGCGCGAACTCTATCGAGAACTTGTTGCATGTTCACAGGAGTTTGAACCCCACCCCCCAAGGCAGCCACCCTCAGCTTGGACCCAGGCTTCCTTCCCCTCATAAGCTCAAACGGAGACAAACCCGTAAGGAACGAAGGGGTAAGCCTATATGCCTTGAGTGCTTCGGACACCACACTGCACCACGGCAACCCATTAGCGATTGCCAACTGAACCGCTCCTTTCACAAATCTATTCATGCGCTCCACTAACCCATTGGCCTCTGGGTTGTACAAAGCCACTTTGTGGTGACGAATCCCTAACTTAGAGAAAAATTCTTGCATGGCACTTGATACAAACTGAGGACCATTGTCGGTGACAACTCCTGCAGGTACACCCTCCCTGTCAAACACTGATGCCAAAAACTCAATTACCTTTTCCGTAGTTGCGGAAGACAAAGCCGTGGCCTCCACCCACCTGGAGGTGAAGTCAACTAATACCACAAAAAATCTCAACCCACCACCCAAGGCATCTATGGGCCCCATGATATCCACCGCTACCTTGGACCACACATCTCGGGGCACCTCCACGGGGTGGATTGGCTGCGCTAGGGTCGTCTTACTTTTATCACTGACGGAACAGGCTGCACAGTCTTTAACAACCCTTTCAACTTCCTCATCCATCTTGGGCCACCAATACCCCTCTCGGAGCCTCCTTTTCGTCATAGATCTTCCGATGTGACCTTCATGCGCTAACTCCACAAGCCTAGCCTTTAGAGACTCTGGCGGGACTAACCTAGAACCTCTAGCGATGCCCCATGGACCTTCCGACAACTCTGACCACACTTGACCAAATGACTTACTCAAATCTTCCTTACCCGCACCAGTCGCGAGAGCTGACTTAATACTGTTCAAAACGGGATCCCGACCACACTCAATATCCCACTCCTGTTCACTGATTGCAGGAACACTTTGGCCACGAAGGTGCACTCGTCCCCTGCTACATTCTGGACCGGATCCCCAACATACGAATCTTGGCGTGGGAAACAAGAGAGACAGTCCGCCACTGCATTTTTCTCACCAGGCACATACTCGACCTTGAAATTGTACTCCCCCATGTCAGCCATCCAACGCATCACTCTGGAAGATGCTTGGGCCAATCCTTTGGTTGTTAAAACGTGCACTAACGGTTTGTGATCGGTGCGCAAAGTGTATTCCACACCCCATAAAAACGTCCTAAAGTGCTTCGATGCCCAGACGCAGCCAGGGCCTCCCTCTCTATCACGGCGTATCTGCGCTCTGTCTCACTGAGTACCCTGGAGGCAAAGGCAACAGGGCGGAAAGCCCCCTCAAGCCACTGCTCAAGTACAGCACCCACACCGTATTCACTCGCATCTACAGTCAAAACCGTCCTCCTAGAGGGACAAAAGGAAACCAAAGAAGGAGCCTGATCGACTAGAACCTTCAAATGTTCAAACTCGCGCTGGCACAACTCAGACCAGTCAAAACGAACACCCTTTTTGAGTAACGCTCTCATGGCAACAGTCTTGTCAGAGTACGTGGGAATGAACCTGCTGTAATATTCGGCCAACCCTAAGAATGATCTCAGCTGGTCCTTGCTGATGGGTGGTGACACCTCACACAACACCTTCACCAAATCAGCCTTGGGATGTATCCCCTTAGCATCTAAGGTGTGTCCTAGATAAGTGACGCTTCCCACTCCAATCTTACATTTACTCATTTTGACTGTCAAACCACTCTTCTCCAATATGCCAAGAACTTGCAAAAGCCTCTCATCATGCTCCCTGTGCGACCTGCCCCACACCAAAATATCGTCCTGAAAATACTCTACGCCTCCCACACCGGAGAACAACTTCTGCATCACTCGCTAGAAAACAGCAGAGGCGGAGGCTAAACCAAAAGGCATTCGCCGGAAACGAAAGGCCCCAAACGGTGTGATGAATGAGGTGAGGGGGCGCGATTCGACATGAAGGTCCACCTGGTGGTATGCGGAGGATAGATCAAGGGTGAAAAAATGAGACGCTCCGCCCACCAGAGAGAGCATTTCGTTGATGTTAGGCAAGGGATGTCTGTCGATCCAGATATTGCAATTCAAATCCCTGAGATCGACACACATCCTCATGCCTCCATCAGATTTGCGCGCCAATACAATAGGAGCCAGCCACTCTGAGGATTCCACCTCTTCAATCACACCAGCCTCCAAGAGTTTGTCCAGTTCTGCCTTGAGTGGCTCCCGTGCGACAATGGGCACCCGTCTGACCCTATGCACCACCGGGATAGCACCCCTCTTCAAAACTATTTTGTGGGAAAAACCACGCAACTTGCCCAAAGTAGAGGAGAACACTGAGAGAAATTTGGCCTGGAGAACATCAGCCGTCAATGGACTAGCATCCTTCCACTCATCCCCACCTTCCTTGCTCACACACAAAACTGGGACCGCCTTACCCGGGCGAACCTCGATATCAAGAGCTGCCTGTTCATCCCAACCAATAACAGGATCACCCTTGTGTGCCACATAAAGTTTGCCTCTAGTCCTTCGCCCGTGGAACTCTATGTCAACCCAGTCATAACCAAACACTTTAATGGGGACACGCCCATAAGCACAAGCTTTAATGTCAGGTGGAATCAAGTCGGACACCTTTTTCTGAAACTTAGCCTTGTACAGCTCGGGAGAGACCATGGTATAGGGAGAGCCAGTGTCGACTAATACACTAAGGGGAACCCCATTCACACTGAGGGTAGCCCACGCGCTCTTCTTGGTGGGTCCCACACTCAATAGCGCCCCCTCCTTGGCGCGCACACCCGGGACCTGCGAAGGACTGACGTACCCAACAACAGTTACATCCTCATCGGCCCCGTCGGGGTCCACCATGCGCACACTCTCCCTCTGCGGACCACCCCTGCACATGCGGGCGTAATGCCCCCTCCCCTTGCACTTCCTGCACACAACCGCAGAAGCAGGACACTCCTTGGACCCTGCAACATGTCCTCGCCAGCCACACTTCTTGCAAAGGTCTTTGGCGCTAAACGTTCCTCTTTGGTCCTTGTCCCTGGCACGGTTATCCTCTGCCTTGCGTGGCTGAACCATGTGTACCACATCCACTTTTTCAGTCATTTCCTTGACGCTCTTCCTGGACTCCTCCAGGGCGCGGGCTATCTCAATCACTTTATCCAAAGGAGGGTCCCTTTCCGTCCATAACCTCTCCCTAACCTTGGAATCACTTGTCCTCATCATGATCTGGTCGCGAATGTACTCCTCTATAAGGCCCGTGAACTTGCAGGTCGAAATAAGGGTGCGCAAGGCCGTCACGTAGGAGTCAATGCTTTCACCAGGACCTTGCGCTCTCGAGAAAAAGTGATACCTCTCCAACACTATGTTGGCTCTCTTGCCGAAACGGGCCTCCAACTTCTTGAGAGCAGTTTCATAAGCCAACACCACCACCTGGCCCCCCTCCCCTTCGCCCTCGCCAGTGGGCAACGCCAACACGTTATTTCCTGGATGATGTCTGAAGATCCTCAGGCCCTCCGTGCCGAGACAGTTAAGTAGGGCCGCCTCCTTATCGTCATCTGACAACCTGGAACCCCCTGAGGCTCTAAGGTACACTTTGAAACTGTCCACCCAAAGCTCCCATGCAATGGGAGGCTCACCCGGGTTGGGTAAAAGGCGGGGGGAGGACGAGCATTGCTATGCTGCATGACTGAACAATGCTGTAGAAGGCAAACTTGCAACGAGAAACTGGTAGAAACCACACAAGAGAAGAGCACAGTCGGCAGTACAGATGCGGGCCCAAGGACACTTGAACAGGGTTAATGGCAATTTCAGCAGAAGTAGTAAGAGGAAGAAAAACAAAAACTCTTCTGCTGATAGAACGTGGAGAATTAGTTCAGAAGGGCCTGTTGGCACTCCTGGGATCTTAGGGGTTAACTGTGGTGGAGACAAGTCAATCCGCCCCTTTGCAGTCAAATCCGCCCCTTCACAGCAGCAGGGGCCGTTTTCTCCTCCTCTAGGGGCGGGACGGTAAAATCCCTGACGCGGCACAGTCACGCTGGCAAACCGCCAGGAGAAGCGGCGAGGAGGGGGAACCCACCCGGGTCGGATCCCCACCCGAGCGTGCGCGGCCTCACCTGCGAGGAAGCTGAAGGCTATCAACGCCACGCTCAACCCAGCTCGGGAGCGCGGCAACAGCAACAACAGTGGTAGCTGGAATGGGCCGCGCTCGACCACGTCCGGGAGCGCGGCACGGGAGGCACCAGTTCCAGGCACAGAAGACCGTCAGCTGACAGCAACAACAGTGGTGGCCGTTGTGGACCGAGCTCGACCACGTCCGGGAGCACGGCACGGAAGGCACCAGTATCAGGCACAACAGACCGTCTGCTGAGGAGAGTGCGACCAGGCTGCTGGGCTGAAGGAGAGCCTCCACGACAACAGGACACACGGCTTCGTCAGGCGCGTGGGTACCAGGTTGATGCTCGTCGCCAGTGTAATGACGAGATGGAGCCAGGTAAGTTAGGAACAACTTTAATCATCAACCTGAACAGCCGTGTCCTAGCCGCTCTCCCCACGTCTCCCCTTAATCCTCTTCCAACCGCCAACCTCCCGGCACGAGCGTAGAATCCTCAGGTGCATTCCACGCTCGTGAAGAGAGGCTAAACCGGAAAAGCCATTACAACAGAAAGCTCCCTCCTTAACGGTGCAATCTTTTTTGACTCTCGCAGAGAAAAGAGAGATTGGCATAAGAAAACACCATCCAAATGGCACACACCTGGAACATCCCAGCTGTTCAAAAAACACAGCAACAAGTAATCACAATGACCATTTATCACCAGGCCTGGTGCCACAGTCCAATGGGGCCACTTGGAGGAAAGAAAATAGGGACCTTACTGCTCCTAACCTGAGGTTGCCAGACTTCTTTAAACCAAAAGGTTTAAAGGGAAATCTGACAGAGCCAAAGCGTGGAATGAACCAGCAGTCCGGTACAGACTATGGAAAGGGAGCAACACCAGCAGAAGGATATGCTGAGGTTAAGTTAGACGCCATTGGATATACACAGCGTCTCAGATTGGAGAGAGTGGTCGACCAAGGGATGGAATGCATCCTGAACAGAGACAATGGGCCTCATTACGATCCTGGCGGTACGGAGTGAACGGCGCCGTAAAAGCTGCCGGCGCCGTTCACTCCGTACTGCCGCATTACGAAAACCAGGCGTGCTTACCGGGTCCCGCGAGGGGAAGAGGGAGCAAACAACGGGCCATCTCGTAATGGCCCGTTGTTTGCTCCCTCTCCCATTCCCATTCAGCCCTATGCGGGCTGAATGGAAATGGGGAAGGACCGTGTCCGGGTCCTTGGAGGGAGGAATTACCGGGCCTTCCGAACTCGGAATGGCCTGGTAAATCCTCCTTCCGAGGACCCGGACCCCGACGTGATCAATAGCGGCATGGTTACCGCCGAAATCGTACTGAGGGCCAATGTGTTAAATCTCTGTCACTGCATTCTCCCGTTGAGGCAACTGACATCTGATGATTTTGCTATTATCAAGTTCCCCATTGAAGAATGCACTCATCTTCATTCATCCATGGTAAAGAGCCTTTTGCTATCTTCAGCAAATAGCCTCCTGTTACTGGCATTTGACATAACCAAAGTAAGAGGCCCTACACACGAAGGGTCAAGCAAATTGTCTTTTTCGAATCAGTCCCGTACAGCCTATACGGACATACCTTTGCTTTCAAGGCCTACTTACAACAATCCTGAGAGAGGTAAACCTTTGGCTAAAGAAAGCGTTAGCTTAGCTGACAAAGGGGGGAAAGTTAGACCAGGACTCGAGGCACAGCAGGTATCATTAAACAAAAGACCAAATATAACTCTTACAATAACCCTCTCAGGGCTAACCTTGTGGGGATAAGAGGGGGACAAAATAAGAGATAATAAAGCGTCTGAATTTTCAGAGGAGACCTTGTGGTCCTGGCTAGCGGTAGCCCTGATCTCGGATGACCATGAATAGCAAAAAAGAGAAAACTTGGAGTCAACCAGCTTGTCCCTTACCTCGTGGAACACGCTGGGTTTTACTCATTTGTTGAAATAAGGGGAAACAGTCTGGTCAAACGCAGACTGTATATGCCTGCAAGAAATCTGGCTAACCGAAAAGACGATGTTGGATGGCTTTGCTGGCTTTTTAAACCCAGCAATTGCAACAGGCTCTGGCCGCCCCATGGCGGGACGCCTAACCCTGGTCAGGCTCGAATTTGGAGACGGTTAAATCCACTAACCATGGGCCGTTTATACAGCTAGAAATCCTCAAAAAAAAAACAGCATGATGAGAAGTGTCAGGCAACTCACACTAATCATCTGTGCTTAATTATCATTTACTGGAATCCCACAAAGGTTGGAATAAAAAAGACGATTATTGACACAACTGAAGTCATTGAGGAAGCCTTTATGAGAACACATCAACCATCATCTGTGGTGATTTGAATTCTTTATGTGGACAAGGCCAAGTAGGGCAGACATCCACAACTACGATCCTCCGCATCCAACAGATCTTGATAGGGCAAAAATGGGATCTATTGAAGAAGTCACAGAACCTGCATCTGCTAAATGACAATTTGGAGGACCAAAACCGCTGCACTCCAACATGGCAGCGAGGGACTTGAGCATCAGTAATAGATTTCATCTTTTTATCACGAGACCTGATAAACCTAATATCATCTTTCAAAGTAATTCTGACTATGGAAAGTGGTCACAACCTGCTGGGAGTGAGATGGGAAGGGGGCCTGAGTAGGTCCTCCCATTTCACTCCAGCGCAAGTAGAACCCACAAATAAGGGCCTGAGACAGAAGATGACCAAGAAAGATGTGGAGAGTGTGGGAGATTTGCTTTCAGAAATAATCTAACAGCAAACTTCTATGACCACCAACAACTGGTAGAATACATGGGAACACAGAGACCTGATCACTAGCACAAGTTTGATAGATAAGTCGTTAAGAGAAAGAGAATCCTAAAACAATCAATTGCCAATGTAAAAAGGATTAAACCATCATCTCTTCGTGAGGATGTGCGGAAGCTAAAGAAAGTCTACAACAGCTGTATCAGGGGCCACAAGAAGGAAATTATCTGGTCAGACCCTCAACAAACACTGTGAGTGCTAGAACAAGAAAATGTATTAGAAATGTAGGCTATTATCCACTCAACAGGCACTCCTAGACAACTTTCATTGATAAAAAGAGTAGCAGAAAATGCTTGGGCTCAAAGTGGTGGAAACTATTTATTACCAATCGATCTGGACCCTGGCCTAAGATCAGTCTGATTTGATTGACTTAATAAAATGCTCAAAATCTTCTAGAGCTCCAGGCCCAGACGGTCTGTCCAACATGACTCTTAAAGAAAACCCAGAACAGTCGGCATATGAAGTAGATCAGATCCTGAAAAACATCTTGGTTCCCAGATTGCTACCAAGCTCTTGGAAGGAAGCCAGCATCATCCCGATTTTTAAGAGCAGTGACAGAAGTAATCCAAACAACTACCGCCAATCGCACTACTGGATATTATGGGGAAACTCTATGATACACTGCTGCTGCGAAGATCACAAGAAGTGGACAACAAGACCTTTTCCAGTCAGGCTTTAGTAAGGGCCTACGGACATCCCCGCCGATATTCTTACTCTCATTATTATCGCAAAATAGTCCAACAAACAACCCGGAAGACTTACATAGCCTTTGTAGATTTTTCTAAGGCTTTCGATGTAATTTGCAGGAAAAGACTATGGAACAAGTTACTATCGTGGAACTGCCCAATAGATCTGGTGGACGAGATAAAAGCACATCATATAGATTCTTCTTGCCGAATCCGACTAAAGGCCTCAGGCATATTGAGTAACACGATCCCGATAGGACGTGGGGTAAAACAAGGTTGCCCTCTAGCTCTGACCCTTTTAAAGCTGTATGTTTCGGATTTGGCAGACTCCATGACATCTGTTAGATGTTTTCCCCCAAAAATCAGAGGAGTAACAGTCAGTCGACTGCTTTACCCAGAGAATTTGGTTTTGCTGGAAACCACATTGATTGGCCTACAGACACAGCTGTCGAAACTGGAAGAATACACTGCAGCTAATGACCTACAGGTGAACACAGGAAAAACAAAGATCTTAGTATTTCAAAAGCGTCAAGGGAAAGGGAAGGAATGAGATACTTGGCGACTAGGGTCTGAAAGTATTGAGATGGTTGATGCCTTTGAATACCTCGGAGTGCAGATCTGTAAAAGCCCAACGCAATCAAAAATTGCCCTGAAGCTAAAACAAAAAACGATTGCACCATCAACTCAGGCTCTAATCCTAAAGCTCAGATTCTGTGGATTCTCACTGCAACCCCTAATAAACTTCTATAAAACGAAAGTAATTCCTGCAGTGACCTACAGTGTCGAGGTGTTGATTTCCATTGCAAATAAACAATGGCCCCGATTGGAGGGTTTGTTTTGGAAGAGAATCCTTGGTCTCCCCAAATCTACGCCAATTCAAATTATCAGAAGAGAGCTGGGGCTAACCTCCTTGAAGGGAGCGGTGGAGTGGAAGTCCTTGTCATTTTTTCGTAAATACTCGCTGGCCTCTCCTCAATGATGTTCACACTAATTAAAGCTGAAGTGGTCTGTGGGACTATCAAGTCATGGAGCCTGTGGGATCAGGCTTGTCGACTCCTACTGGAGGAACTGGGATCAACCCTGGAAGATTTGATGTCCAACCCACACAAAGTTTTTTTTAAAAGCTATGGGAAAGGGATTGGATTATGACCTGTGAGGTAGCAAATACATGTAAGTAATTCCGACATTTGCCAAATTAAGTGAGATCTCTTGGAAAGACACCAACTTATATCTGGAAATGTCCTCATAGCTACCTCAGATTGCAATTCATGCCTTTAAGACTTAACCTGTTTCCCACATTGGAGATTGTCATGGCAAGGGGCGGTAAAGGCTCGGAAATTCCATTGTGCCGTTTTTTGCAAGGTGGCAGGTTGGCTT
Organism: Ambystoma mexicanum; assembly: GCF_040938575.1. Lineage (NCBI taxonomy): Eukaryota > Metazoa > Chordata > Amphibia > Caudata > Ambystomatidae > Ambystoma > Ambystoma mexicanum. The sequence goes on along the minus strand of NC_090924.1, from coordinate 169,389,658 downwards.
AGACCTTGTAGCCTATAACTTGTCACGTTTATCATTCAGCCACCTGTGAGACTCAGATGAGTGCAACCCAATCACAAACTGAGGGTTAGTAGGCCAGATGGTAGTAATGCAGAGACCCAGAGTGGCCCAGGTATTCGGAGCACACTCGTGCTTCAGAGAACATCGGAGCAGACCATTTTCCATCTCACACTTAACCAACTGGAATGCCACTGGAGTTGGTGAGCTTCCTTGAGTTCCTCTGGTAAGAAGTGCATTTGTTTAGGCTTATACATTTCTTCACTAGCTACTTTGGCAACGTAAGTCTCCCACTCTGCTCAATCACAGATGTTCTTGTTCACCTGGGCTATCCCTAGCAACTCCTCTGGATTACAGACCTATTACAGCTCACAGTAGTAACGAATGCTGTAATCTAGTGCCTAATACCTTGAGTAACAGGTATTGATGATCTAACACTTCCGACATATGTTCCACTTGGTCCACCTCTGCTCTGCTTGCCAATGTACATGTCCCTCTTTCACCGGCCTGTCGACGTCTGTTCCCATCCTCAAAGAAGTTTGACTTTCTTTACACTTCATCTCTTTTCAATGCAGTCCGAAGACACGCCTTTCTGCAGCTCACATCGCTCCTCAAGCTTCTAAAATTGATACTTCCAAAATCTGACAATTGCCTAACAAGGTGAAAATAATTATACTAAAGGAATGGAAATCTTGACACTGAATGAGGTAGTGAAATAATGACATCAAATTAAACTTATTTGTACACAATGGAGACCAAAATCGATCAGAAAGAATACACACCAAGTGTATTGATTAACACAGATCTATTTATCACTGATAATCTAACAATCTTTGTATGCCAAAACAATGTACGCTCTTATGTTCAAACTAAAGTATATGTAATAGCATTTTAGAGCAGTTAAAGGAGTATAATGAAAACATTATGCAACGTGCCTTAATTAATATTTGATATACATGATACAATGCAATATCATAAGTGGGAGGAGCGACCGGCGAGGCGACCCACAAGTTGAGGCTAAGGATAATAAGGCATACATCCAACATGAGCAACTGCTCTGCTAACTCATCAGTGGCTTATTTTAATGTAAAACAAAGGGGGTTCTGGAAGTCTCTCTACCAGCACAAACACGGCCCATTGACCTGTTCTAGGGTGGATGGCCCCTGGGAGAGTCTCAACCAAGTCTTTAGCTCACTGTCCCTTTCACAGAGGAGAAATATCCTGCCCATTATTTTAATGTAAGCCAGCTCACAGTGGATCAGCTCAGATGCAGGCTGTTGAAAATTGTTGAGGGAATCCCACGGGGTGCTGAGCCAATGAAGATGTTAAAAAACAGAGACATTTAGCATTTGACATTTATGTAATTGGTTATTTATAATGTGCTTAATACCCAGAGGTTTCTAAGCACGGAAAGCACGGACACAAGGATCGAATCTGTGTTGCTGTGTGTTGTCTTGCTTTCAAGGCAAGCATGTTGCCCCTGAGCTATCCTGCCCAGACTTATGTTCGCAGACTCTGTGTGGGATGATTTAGATTATTGAATGGGAACAATGTTTGTATACCCCTGAAACATGAGCTCAATTCGAAAGGGACTTTGTGTACCATAATCCGTATTTCTTAGCCCTCTGTTCAGCTTCATGGTAGCCAAGGAAATTGCTCAAGAACTAATCCCACTGGACGCACAGACCACAACTCACAGTACTGCGCTACTGTGAAGATGCCAGACCAAACGCTGGCTACCCACACCCTGTACAGTACTCTGCTGCCCTCCAGCTAGGCCCACACTTTAAAGATTTGAGTTTTATAGGGATGTTAAACCTGATATGTTAACATTGACTCACTGGCTCGCTTGAAGGAGGCACACACATTTTGGACTGTGAGTATTCAACTTTGCAAATGTTGGGTTTTCATTGAGATGCATATCTGAATTTGTGATGATACATGATGGAAAGTGTGCGGATATCTTCCCAGAGAACTGGTTATTTAGTGGGGTCCTTTCTCATTAGAAAGGAACCCAAATGTGTGTGTGCAAATATGATGAACAGTGAATGTAACTGGCTCTATTTTCCTTCCTCCATGCTCCATATTCCACCGATCCTTTTTAAACCTTTACATGCATGACACATCTGGGTACATCCCACAAAGACCCCAATATAGTAATCTGTCAATATGTGGATGATACTCAGTTGTACATGAGAGTAAAAATCCCACAAGACATGAGTCGTCTATGCAAATCCCTTGCCATCGTCCAGTCCTGGATGTCGACGGCCTACCTCAAACTTATACCAGCCAAGACCGAACACGTCCTCATTGGTGCACCACTAAAAAAAACGTGTCCAACAATCCATGGTCAAAGTGGGTGGGAGTGGTTGGGAGAGGTGCTCCTATACTTTTTGTAATTAAGTTTCACAGTTTCTATACTTTTATGTTAAAAAGAAACTGTTCTGGAAGAAGTTGAAACTTGCAGTTCAGTGCACTGCACTGAATGTTTCCTTAACAGCAGGCACGTTTGTTTGGGGGTTTGGATTGTGTGTGGCAGGGGCATGTCGATGGGGTTTGTGGGGACCGGGGACAGCCCGGCAGGGAACATAGTTACACTACTTCTTTTCGCACACTTCGACCACTGCCAACAATAGCTCAAGATATGCACCTTGAAGCATTTGATCTACAATGTATTAATGGCGTCAAAACGTATTTTGAGAATTTGCCCCAATGTGTCTTTTAAAAGAGACTGTGCAAAAGGAACTGTGCAAAGAGGATATGATCTGGCATGTCGTTTCAACGGTAAGGGCCACCTCTTTGGGCTTTCACAGCATTATGCATCTGGAGCGAAGGATGTCCTCCAACCTGTCACTCTCAAAGAACAATGCCAACACAACCACACACGTCTTCTCCCACGCACCAAACCCACAGGGCCAGCGGCAACCTCAGTCTCCATAATAGCATGCCCAACCAACATGACAGTTCGATGCAATGCGTCCATTAACACCATGGCATAATTGCCAATACCATCTGCAGCCACTGAACAATCCAACTCCCCTTCCCTTTGTGCACCCAGCATGGAAACGTTGGTAATTCTGGTGAGGGACCCCCCCCATCTCCCGGGTCAGCTGCCTGTCCTGGTGTCTTCCCATACTTCTTGCAAAAGATACCGGAGCTTCTACTTACAAGTCAAAGAGATGGTAAGTGCCCGCCGCTATCTTGGGGTTGTCATGCATGAGCTGCAATGCACTAGATGACATATTGAGAATGCTTTATGTACGCGCTTGTGAAGTGGGATATGCATTTACTGGCAGACCCTTTGTAGTTACTTTACAATTAGGTGCAGTAATGACAGGGGCTATGAACTTACTTTACAATTAGGTGTGAAAATGACTATTGGCAGAACTGAGCCTATAACTGGCGCATATCTACTGAAACTCTCCGTTTTTTCTTCGCAACATCAGCCGAGTGCTCATATTGCCTTACGCTCCTGCTTAACCCGGTCCAATTTAGTAGATGACCAAAGAGCTCTACAAAGATTATGGGACTTGTGAGCAAGCCGTTAATGTTTTGGTATGTATCTATGGCCATTTCAAAAAGGCTTCTTGAAATCTTAACTGTGCAACTTGAAGTCTTAGAGCTATACATCTTACTAACCTTAAGGCTATGCAAATTAAACAGCACATGAAAAGCATAAAGTTTTCCCTGACACACTAAGGGCATAGTTCACAGAACGTTTTCCAATGGGGTTTTGCCATTATAAAACGCTTCTGTGAACTAGGCCCTAAATTTGTAAGGGAATTTGCGCCGAACCTTGAAATCGAACAGAACGGTTAAGGAGGAGGGTTGGATGGACGTGATGACAGCCCCTATTTCTATGAAAAGAGTCTCCCTTTTCATTTAATTTAATTTTTTTTGTGCATTTTCAAAGTGTGGGCATCGAGGCGCTGTTACAAGAATATGTCTCTTAGTGGCGTATTTATAACGCACTTAATAACCAGAGGTTTCTAAGCGCGGACCCGGGGATCGAACCTGTGTTGCTTCGTGTTGTCTTCTTTCCAAGGCGAGCACGCTGCCGCTGAGCTATCCTCCCGGGACACTATGCAAGAGGGGAACAATTTGATGAGATATGACACAGATGCTTGGCTCTGTGTGATTGGTGATTGATGGTGTGCTATTGGTGTCTTTATGCATCTCAGCTATAAAGATATCATTGATAAACCTTGAGACAGTACTCTGCAGCAATCACCCCCACTAAGGGGGGCAAACAGGGCAGGTAACATCCCGCAAGCCTGAGCCACATTAGGCCTGAGCAAAGCAATGCCTCCGCGAGGGTCAGAGACATTACCGTCCATGTACACCCCCCCTCAGCAGGGGTGATTGCTATTTGCGCTCTGGGGTTCATCTGGGGTGCGAATCGTTTTTTTAACAGGAGACAGACTCCACAAGTATTGTCAAGGCACAATCTAATTTAGAAAATAAAATTGCCTCCACCATAGAAAGTAGCAAAGGCATCAAGAGGAGCAGCAGTTCAGGGAGCCCTAGCATGTAAGTGGTTGGGTTGGGCAGGGTGGAGTGGAGGTTCAGAGATCACGTGGGGGCAGGGAGAGGGTGCGGCAGGTCGGGGATGGGCAAGGAGGTGCCAAAATAAAATGCTGGTACCCGGGAAAGGGCCTGACGTGGGTGGGAAAACAAGAGCGGTACACTGTGTGTTCACCTGTGTTTCCAGAAACCTGATTGGCTGAGCACCCTTCCCCGGGTGTGAATTAGGTTTAACTGACGGTTGTTTTTCTCCTTCTTTCAATCCATACTCTATTTATTTCTAAAAAATAATGTTGACTGTTTTTCCATATTAGTTGTAAACTGAAGGGTTTACATACTTACCAATGTATCCATGAATGCTTTGTTATAAAAACAAATGTATTGTAAAGAGTATCTTGCATCAAAAGGATCCAAGAAGTAGGGATAAGCAACACTGCATTATAGTGGATACAGTCCTTCCCGACAGAATGGAAATCCTGTGGCTACGATCCGTCTCAAGATCATGCACACCCACCTGTGGGGTTCCATAAGGCTCATTCCTCTTGCCAATTCTCTTCAACATTTACATGGCCCTACTCATGAAACTCAAAGGACCTGGACTCACATGCTACAACTATGCAGATGATGCTCACTCCTCTATAAAATCAATACCAGCGAGGACTTAGCCCGAGCTCTTTAACTTCCTCTCACAAATCAATGGATGAGTGAGCAGCAATAGCCTTAAACTCAACCCAGATAAAACTAAAGTTATGATCACGCTCAACCTCTCTATACAATGGCATATACCGTGGCCTACTGAAATGGGAAACAGACCAGAAGCATTAGTTAAAAGTCTCAGAATTCTGATGAACAACAAACTAATAATACATCCCCAATTCAACACAGTAGTGAAGAAATGTGTCTTCCATTCACGCACCATCAAGCAGAGATTACCCTTTCTCAGCTTCCCACACAGAAAACTTGCCATCATCTCTCTTGTCATATCAAGATCAGAGTACACCAAATGTATCCACCTTAGAATGCTGGAATACATCACCAAACAACTACAACGCATACAGAACCCATCAGCAAGACTGCCTCTCAGACTTTGCAGGAGGGAGCCCATCACGCCTGCATCAGGATCTTTACAACCAATACATGCCCAAAGAGCAGAATTCCTGCAAGAACACCTGTCCACTTATAGACCAAAAGGAATCCTGAGATCAAGCAATTTTCCACAATGAAATATGGTGGATCTGCCTTTTCAAAACATATCAGTCATCAGAGTCACCCACACATTTAAACTCCAGAAACAGTGAGTCTGGGACAGAGGGTGTGTCTAAGTTGTGTGTGCGCAACTACTACAATTTGTTTAATATATGTCTGGGGGAAACCTACTTTGTGATGCCGTTTCTGCTGAAATGCATCATTATTTGTTTGGAATGCTTGGCAATGGCATGTTTTGCTATTTGCCTGCACTGCCCTGTTTTGTCTGTTAGAATGTGTCATATAATGCCTCGTAATGCTGTGTTTTTAAGCTGCAGAAACATATTGTGCAATGTCTTGTTCTGTTGGGATCAATGCATTATTTTCCCAATGCTTAATGCAATTTTACTAGAATCAAGTTGAATGCTACTGTTTTTTGTTTTTTACATGCCTTTCTATGTACTCATTCACCCCTTTTGGCGTGGTGGCGGAGTGGGTAGAATAGGCGTACCTGGTGGCTAAGCTCCACATATCTGTTCGCACATGCTCCTTGTGCAGCAAATCAACCAACCAGCTTGAATCACAACTCGTTCACAAAGAGATGGCCCAGAAACAATTATTCTCGTGTCATGCACCCACCTTCTGGAACTCGATCCCGGTGTCGGCTCGGAATGCCCCCACAATTCTCCAATTTTGAAAATGTCTCAAAAATGTCTCGTTCAACAACACCTGACCAAGGACTAATTCCAATGGACGCACATACCTATGCACAGACGGCACAATACTGCGCCACTGTTAAAAGATGCCAGCACAAATGCCGGCTACACACACTCTCTACAGCGCTCCACTGCTTTCGAACTAGGTGCATGCTTTAAACAATAAAATACATGAAAATAAATAGGATATCAATTTCCTTTTTTACTAGCTGGTTAGGTCGTTTTATATTATGTTGCAGTTTTATTATAATGTTTTTCTTTACATATTTAATGTACAAGCACCTTTGAAGCAGCCAGTAACTCCTCCTGAACACGCAAAATAAAAAAAGACAGTAACAATTTTAATAAACCAATTTTATTACACAAAATGAAACATTAACCATTATTAATGTTATTAAGCAAACATTTATTCAAAAAATGTTTTATAAATCAACAAAACTTGAAAATGTTCACTTTCCTCAATGTGTTTGTGGTGAAATCGTTCAAGATATCTTGGAAGTCTACCTTTTGCCAGACATCATATTCAGTGACTGTAATGGCAAGTGAGTACAGTCGTTCTCGCGTCATTGTAGATCGATGATAATTTTTCAGTAGTTTTACATTCGAAAAGATTTGTTAACCAGTAGCGTTCATGATCATGAGACACCTATACAATCTTAATGCTGTCATAATATTTGGGAACATTGATCGCTCCTTATTTTTCTGAATACGTTTTTATGATTGCAATGCTGGCAGTGTTTCATCAGAATCTTCAAAACTTCAACTCGTTTTTCTCAGGATAATTCTCTCGAAATCTTCGGGCAGCTTCTTTAATTTCGATGTCTGTCTTCGATGGGAACTCAATAAGGAACCCAAATAGGGAATTAACTTTGTTATATGCTTCCACAGGACGGGAAAGCGCTGCACAAAATGTATCCAATATTAATAGGTCAGTAGTTTCAATCCTGAACGCTTCTCTCCCCGAAGCACAACCTCTTCTGGGTCACCATAGTTGTGATGTCTTTCTCTTACGCGGACACGCCTGCTTGCATCAGTGTATTGCGCATCGATTTTCTCATTTGCCTCCCTCTTCTAGTCATCAAACATTTCTATTTGTGATGTTAAAAAAAATCAAGCAGTGATTTCAGAAGATCGACAGCTGTTTGAAGTTCTATTTTTTCCTTTTGTAGGAATGTGCTGACTCTGTTGATCCGATCTAGGATTACAGCCAAAAGCCTGCCATGAAGACATTTTCCTTCTTTAACAGGTCATTTAGCAGACATTTGGCCCCGTAAATGGTCTCTGGCTTCTGATTCACATCTTCAGCAATGACCTGCAAAGCTGAAAGCTGCTGTAGCTGTGGGATAAACGCCTTGGTCGCATCAGCCCTTGCACACCACCTTGTGCCAGTCACTCTTTTTAGAACTAGTGCCCACTTTTCTGACGTTTGCAATTTTTGTACTCAGGATATTCAAGCATAACTGCCCAGCAGTGGGTTGATGCTGAGAAAAAGTTGTACATTTCTTGCACAATCCCGAAGAATGAGAGTGTTCCAATGCATCTTTCTACAGCACATACTCCAACCAACTTGAGTGAGTGTGCTGCGCACAGAATGTCATGTGCAAGCTAATTAATTTTGGCAATATGCACTTGAAGACCATTGTGGAACCCTGACATGTTTGCTGCATTGTCATAAGACTGTCCTTTCAGGTTTTTGATTCCAGTGCCGCATTTGTTTAAGGTCAAAACAGTGGTGGCAAGCACTTCTCTAGTGTGGCTAGCTATGAGGATGAATGTGACAAAGCACTCTACCACTTCACCATCTGGCACGCTAACATATCTAAGCACTACAGTCGGTTGGTCAAAGTGAGATATGGCTGGTGTTGAATCAATGCTCAGAGAAAAGTACTTGGCTTTCTGGATTTCCTTTACAATAACTTTCAGAACTTTATTTCCCATTATTTTGATTACTTCTTAGCAAATTGTGGAAGACAAATAGGATGCTTTTGCTCAGCCTTCATTACAATATTTGGCTAATTGAGAACTTAGAAAATGCTTGTACTCAGAGATTAACTCTAAAATTCACAAGTAGTTGCCATTATGTTGAGAACCAAGGAGTTCTGTATCATTGTGAAAAGCTAATCCACGCAATGAAAGGAATTTCATCACTGACACTACTCTTTGCAAAACTTTAATCCAGTATTCTTTTTCTTTGTTGAACTGAATTTCCAAAGAGCTGTCGATGCAACCATGTGTGCGTCATCTACTGATCAATTTCTGTAGACATGCCGGATGCCTTGCACTGATCTTGTGCATTTTCATTCGCTGCGAGGCATTTTTCCAATTAGAAAATCTGTCTGAAAATGGAGTTCGGCCTTTGTCTAGGACGCGTGGGATGCATGGGAAACAGTACACATTTCCTGTGGACAGAGAGTAAATTATCCATTCTTTTTAATTTGTTTACCACTTACATGTTTTCGAAAGATCATGGAATGGGGAGAATGTATTTTATGATCTTCATAGTGCCTGCTTGAAGCCAAAGAATTACCAGCAAAGTGTGGACGTTCCACAAGGTCTCTATTACACCAACAATTCTTCACTTCATTGGTAATTTTTTTTCGTAAACCAATGTCATTTTGATATTCTGGTCCCAGGATATTTCTGTTTTGATAAAGTAACTGAACAATCAGCTCATTTTCAGCTGGACCCAGTAATTGAATAATATCCTTTTCCCCAGCAATCTGTTCAGGGGAAAGGTCTATTGCCGTCACTTCGGTGCCAGATGCACTTGAAAAGGCCTAAGGTTGATCCTCCATTGACTTAGTTAGATGGGGATAGCTTAGGGGCAATGTGTTTTTATTGGAAGCAAGAATCCTGATTCTCCACTTAGAAACTAATCTCTGATAATAAGTGTGTTATAAATAAATAAGAACAATTGTAAAGCCAAGTTGCCGAAGACTGTGTGCCTTTTTTATAGCGGTAATCCCCCGTTCCAAGGGCTGGAACTTGGGGTAATGGGCCGGCAGCACAAGTTATTGGGCTTAGCCAAGGGTGGGTGGATAATGTGGGCACTGGGCTGTTACCCCCGTTCCAGACTTTGGAACAGGGGATTAAGTCTATTAGCACCCTGGGTTGCCAAAGCGGTAACCCAGAGTGCTAAAAAAAAGTATTTTCCTTTGTTGAACGGGACACGCATATTGAACGACCGAAAATACTTTTCCAAGATGGCCACCATGGAACGGGAAGCCGGGTTCCCCACAGAGCCCCTCTTCCCTTTTCATGGCAGCCTACAGGAGTGGAGAGGAACGAGCAGCGCCAGTGGGGAGTGCTGCCACCTCAGAAATAAGGTAAGTGGGAGGTGGGAAGGGGCACAAAACTAAAAAAAAACAAAAAACAGGACGGGTGTGGGGGGAAGATGGCGGTGGGGGAGCCGGCCATTAGGGGGGGTTGGAACTCAGGCGTTCTGTGTTCCTAGCCACCCGCTTGGCTGGCTCCGCCCACCAGGGTGCTAATATTTGTTCATCAAGCTTCTTTGCAGGCTCTTGCAGTTTTTTTGGTTTTTCTGCAGCTCTTTGGTGCCTCTTCTTTCAGGCGCCGACATTATGGGTTGTCAAAAGAGCGGTGACAAACAATATTTATGCTTTGTTCACGAAAATGAAAGAATTCTTACATCTTAGCCAAAAATGAGTAAAAGGGCCTGAACAAGATAGATTTGTTCTGTTAAATTAGACAGTGAAGTTAAGCAAACTGCATTATAACTTAGGAAAAGCTAATTTATAGAAAGGCAAACCATGCGTATATATACTCGTCAGTTTTCTGGAAACTTCTACTCGTGCATATTCTACCAGGGTCTGGAGTAGGCGGGACCTCTTGCAAGAAAAAATTTGTTTATGGAGGTTTCTCATGCGCACGCAGTGGTCTAGTGAGAAAACATTGAACTTGAACTAAGTAGTGTGCACGTCAGCCGCTAGATGCCTACTTTGTCTATTTGGTAATCCGGAACTGCAAATGGCTGCTGTGCTCGTTATACTTCTCAGTAGCATGACATTCCTTCCCACAATCATCGCCCTGTACATTCTTTCATTCCCCAGTAACCACCGTCCTTATAGTCAGCCCACATTAGCATCAGTGAAGAAAGTTTAAAAAAAAAAGTAATCTTTTAATTCAATGCGCAGGTTTCATTTTCTACGACTCAATTTGCTTGCTCAGTACTGCTCTGTCTATGTTCATTATGCCTTTTAAAATTAATCTAGCTAAAGAAGGCCAAATTGATGGAGCGAGCCACAATGAGAGTTGATCACACCCCTATCTCCATATTTTTACAAACACAGCCTCCATTTTGAGATGAGCCTCTCACAATAGTAGATATAATAATGATTGCTATTTTTTTGTAGCACTTCATGCCAGATTCCTCCTGCTTTTAACCACTTCATTGTGTTTTTAGCTGACTGATTCTCCTTCGCCGATCCACACTAGGGCCTGCTGGTTCTACGTGATTTTGGCGAATGAAATGTCATCGTGGGACATTTCATCGCCGAAATCTCATCGCCAGAAACGCTGTATTTTTTTAAATTTTATTTATGGGGGGGTTGGCCCCCCCAGACGACCCCCCACTTTAATAATCATACCCCAACCCACACAAAACACCACCCAAAAAATATTTTTTTAAAAAAAGGGTTTCTGGCGATGAGAATTCCGGCGATGAAATGTCCCACGATGACATTTCATTCGGCGAAATGCGTGTATACCGGCCTGCTATCATTGCTAAGCCAGACTGAGCTGCTTGTCTCTCAAAAAGAGCCCTGTCACTACCCTGCACCTATTTCGTCTAATGAGCTGTGGTGGCCATAATTGCTTTCTAGTTTACTTAGCTGCTCTAAACTCTCTGTGATATTGCAGGGAACCTTTTCATTGACCCAGGACGATAGCTTAGTGGCAACCTGCTGACCTTGGAAGCAAGACAACACAGAGCAACACAGGTTCGATCCCCGGGTCCGCGCTTAGAAACCTCTGGGTATTAAGCGCGTGTTATAAATAACCCATCATATCATTTAGCTCTCTATAAAATTGCATCTCAGCTGCCTGAATGACGTACGTGAGATATTACTTCTCACTTGCTCGGGAACCTTTCTGTAGTGTGCACTCCGGTATTTCATCCTATCTCGGTTAAGGCAAATGCTGAATATTTCAGAAACGTCCCCTCTGTAGTGTGTGCCTATAAAAGCCACCATCTTCATGACAGATAGGTCAGATACTCGGATCTTCATCTTCATCGCAGATATGTCAGATACTCGGATCTTCATCTTCATCACAGATAGGTCAGATACTCGGATCTTCATCTTCATCGCAGATAGGTCAGATACTCGGATCTTCATCTTCATCACAGATAGGTCAGATACTCGGATCTTCATCACAGATAGGTGAGATACTCGGATCTTCATCTTCATCACAAATAGGTCAGATACTCGGATCTTCATCACAGATAGGTCAGATACTCGGATCTTGGTTTTCTATCCTTAGCTTTCACACCTTTATGTTACATTTATTACTAGGAAAATGAGCCACTATTCACTGTCTCCACTCCACGTTACCAAACAAGCACATATTGTGTGGTGACCACAGTGTGGCGGTCGACAAAAAAGAAGTGGGAATCAAAAAGAAACACCTATCACATCCACACATCTGCCTGCGTTTATTTACCTACACCCCATCTTGGAGCAAGAGGTTCATTGTATTAGCCAACGCCTGTTTCCACACCTGAGTACAGGGTCATAGGGCAACAAATGGAGTCGACCAGCTTTTTAACTCATCCGTGGTGGATTTGTCAAGATTACTTCCTCCAGCTCCTCCAGATGCTTTGTGCTTTTTGTTTCTGTTTTCCTCTACGGGCATCCTGATGTACACCTGAACATACGCGTTTTTGACGGCTCCCTAGTCTTTCTGTTTTAACTGTAGCAAGAAGGGAGTGGTTGTAGGATTGCTCGATCGCCCTTTTTAGCCATTAATTAGCAGAGCGGAGGCACATGTTAATTATCTGAGCATAGACCTACTAATAACTATAATATATAACTAGTAAAGAATGCTAACCACATTAACTAATTGAGTGGGTGCGTGTGTGAGTGAGCGATGAAGAGAATGAGCATGTGAATGCTGTCACTGACCTGTATTGCTCACCGAGCAACAGTGGTGTAGAGGAGCAGTTACATGCATGTGCAGGAAATCCCGCCCCCTGCCTCCTATATGTTGGAAGCCTGAGATTGTGCCATGCCGAACACAGTTGGGACCATACCACAGCGAGTATTCAAAAGAAGGCACCCACTGAGAAAGCCCTATCAAATGTATCCTTGAAGAGACGATAATCTGAGGGAGGAACTCCCTGAAGGAACATGAAAAGAAGCAAAAATAGGAGCTGGTGATGTCACGAAAGACAAGCGTGACGCCCTGAGAATACAGGCTGAAGAGAACGCATGGACCTTCAGAAACTGAGGACGAAGTTAAGAAACAAGTAAACTTTCATATGTGAAAGGAAGATTGCACATGCACGAAGCACTGCAGAAAATGTAAGCTGTTCAATAACTGTACAGATTCTGTATCGCAAATAGATTAAGTAATCTTAGAAGCTGGCTGTATGTATTGAATAGACTGCAGGCGAAGCCGCCATTATATAGAAACTGGACATCAGTGTTGTGAATTTAGTAAAACAGGACCCATGGAGAGAAAAGGCAAGAACTGTGTTGCAGCAAGAATAAGCTGAGGTTGTGGAAACAAATGGCGAGGCTATTTGGCCTGGTATCAAAGCTGATGCAGCCAAGGTTAGTTATCTATTCTTGAAGGCAATGACCATTCAAAGCTGAATCATCCCTTGGTAAGGTGCAAAGAAAGAACACCAAGCGTGCCAAGTTTTATTCATTTAAAACATTAAAATGCTGTAAAATGGACCAAATCGTGGTCTCCTGTCACGTGAACCAAGGATGGAAAAAGAGTTGAGCTTGGAGTTCTAGAACAACGATAATGAGTGCTCACAATCCCGTGTATTCCCAGAGACAAAAATACTTTGCAAGGCAAAACTCAAAGACAATCTTCATGGCAGAAGGTATGGGTGATGAGAGATGTTGGGCTAATTGGGTGGGGAGGTAAAGTCAAGTCCACCTCCTGGCACCTGGGTCCGAGCATACCTGCTGCTAAGTGAACTGAATGTTCGCGACATGGCACAAGCGTGATAACCAATTATAGAGGGCCATAAAACAAAGGGCTTCATAGTTTGAAGACCAATGATAAACTGTGCACTTAATAGTGTTGAAGATAACATGTTTTTAGAGGTAGGCATAAGTTGTCAAGCTGACAGTGGGCAGACAGTCACAATCCTAGTTCCTATGCAATATATATTTAGATGTTCCCCATAAGCCTATCACAGCCTTTGATTGGTTTTCTATTATTTGCCATGTCGTATGACATCACGTCTGATGTATTTACTGCATATAACATTGTTCTCATGAGAAATGCACTGAGAGCTCGAGTGAATGTCCGTTGATGTCTGTTGTAACTCCCTGGCTTAGATAATTGTTAATAAAACAGCACCATTTTCCTGAGTTGGTTTGATTATTTGGTGTCAGAGTGATTCTGCATGTCCATCCATTGCCTGCACATTACTAAAAGGGCCATATGCACATGTGGTAGCAGTGCAGAAGGTTGGAAAAGATCCAAACTAGTTTGTCTCCAGATTTTCAGACTATCAGCATTCCTGTGGAGAGCGGCCGATAGAAATAAACTTTCAAGAAAAACCAAGATGGTGGGCAGGTCCTCCTTTGACGAAATCCCTGCCCGGTTTCCACGGGCACACTGCGAACCAAAGGCGAATTGGTTGGATTGGAGGAGGAGTCGATACCGAAGGCCTCGAGTTGATTAACGAATGAATGGTGAGTAGACTAACGGGAATGGCAAATGAAGGGGATGGGGTTGTGATCATTTTCAAACATTGGAAATATTGTGTGAAGAAAAGGTAGCACCTAGAAGTCCTGGCTCAAGGGAGTTTCAGAGGGAGATGTTTCAAATCCCAATGGGGTAGAGCAGAAACATATAATGCATAAACAGGTTTACGTAAGGTGATGTCTCAAACCCTGTATAGGGTATAAAGGAAAGGCGAGAGAGAAAAAGGTGATCACAGTGTTTATTAATGTGTAAATGTTGACTAGTCTGTATGTTGTTTGTTGAGTAAAAATATCGAAGAGAGATAGAAGTTGTGAAGTAATTGAAAAAGTTGAGGAGCAATAGTGATTGAGCATAGCAAAGTGATTGGTACCAATCAAAAGGTAGAGATGGCTATTAAGAAATTAGAGGCTTGAGCAGTGATTGATGGTGCATGCTCATATTTGTTGTTTTAAAGGCGTTGAAAAAGTGGTGATTTAAGCAAAAGCATAAATGTTAATTCATATGTCTGGTAAGTATTGGCAGTCAGTTGATACTTGTCATTATGGGAGATACTCCTCTGACACACTTATGTAAAACGTTACCAAAGTATATGCCCAAGCTCAAACAGTATGGTTCGGAATTGGTGAAAGGCACAGCAGATAAAATGTTCATGCCGTGGCCACAAAGAGGATCATTGTCAAAAGTGGTATTGCAACACATGACTACATACTTGCACGCTGCATACACGGGGAAGAAATAAGAGAAAAGATTTGCGATTCTGGAGCTCTGGAAAATGTTCCAAGAAGAAAGGGAAGATTCGCTACCTGAGGAGTGGATGCTTAGTCAGAGTAAAGAGGAAGGTGTTAAGCCCTCAGCTCCCCTTACCTCACCCAAAGTAAAAGGTGCTAGTACAGAAGAAATAGGGTTATATCCTTTAAAGGAGTTGAAAGCGGCCACAGGGTATAGTAATCCAATATACAAACTCTCGCTTATAGTTGCAATGTTAGTCCAGAGGAGAATAAGAGAAAAGAAGAGATTTATAAGATCATACAAGACAAAAAAAAGGAGAGAGCAATCAAATCTGTCGACAGAAATAGACAGTGAGATTGAGAGATGGAAAGGAGAGAAGGATAAAGCTGACGAGATAGCACTCGTGCAGAACGATTAGATGGGAGGACAGATATTACTTAAAATAGATGGGAAAAGCATTGAGGAAGTTAGGCAAAGAGAAGATAAGGGCGAACAAGAAAGAAACGACAAGGAACGATAGAAGAGATTGAAAGAAGACGAGCAGAAAAGGAAGAGTAAGGAGCGACGAGAAGAGATATAACAGGAGGAGCAAGATAAAAAAGAACATGTAGAAGAACAAAGAAAGTATGACAATAGACAGAGTGATAGAAGATAGGGACAGAAGACAAAGGAAAAGAGAAGAGGAGGTAGCGCAAAGACTAAGGGACAAACAATTAGAGAGACAAAGGGAAGAAAAGGAAAGAAGGGAAGGAGTAAGGAGAGAAGAACAAAGGCAAGAGGGAGAAAGAATTAGAAGGGATGCGAGAAAGGGAAAAGAACTAGATGAAGGAATAGAATGATGAAGAAGACAGCAGGGTCTTGATACCAGTCTCATTAGTAAGGAATCAGTAGGGCCAAGCCCCGAAATATGATGGGACAGAATAGAAGAGTTTTCTCTGATGAAGGAAGCAATGGCAACTGCATTGGAGAAAAGATCGATAAAGCCTATTAAGAATTAGAGGAAGGTAGCAAGTATGGAATTCGAGGCAAGAGGGATCAATCCCTAGAATTTCAATCATGAAGCGAAGAAGAAATTCCATTGTCTTTAAGCAGACTGAAAATAGACAAAGGCGAGGAAGATAATAGTCACACTAGTTGGGGCAAAGACATGTCAGACGAGGAAAGGGAATTCAGTCTTGGGGTAGAAGGAGGGAGCGCGTGCGCCCCTGAAGGAAGCCTGCAAATGGATAAAGAAGTAAGATGGTCGGATCTGGAACAACCTAAGGATAGGACGCCAGATCCCATAGCATATCTAGAGTTTCCCCGAAGACGATCATATTCTGAGAAGGGAGAATCGCCGCCATATGTGAGCAGGTTAAGGTTGTCACCGACAAGGAGACAGACAGGGATGATTGTCCTGCCATGGATAGACTAATGATGGGAGCCAACTCTGGGTTGGGGTTCACACAGTTTCCCTTATTGGAAAAAGGGGGAGCAAGACCACAGTATATCCCATGGCCGCAGATGGACAAGGACACTTTAAGGTGTACACTCCCGAGTTTGACTGGGAAATGGATATACGAATTAGAAAAAATGACAGAAGGAAACACGTTGGCTATAGGGGACATAAAAGGTCTCCTGGCAGCTATTCTTGGGGAAAGGGCTGATGACATATGGAGGAGAGCAGGATATTCAAGTGTGACAGCACAAAACACAGGCACGATGGAGCGCTGTTTAATAATTGTAGAGCAGACGTGTGGAGGGCTCTCAGGGTACAGTACCATGATACATCAGATATGGGTGCAATTATGACACATAAGATGAAGGAAGATGAAGACTCTATTGCTTACATCAGGATATTCAGGAGAATGGCAACTTGAATCTCGCAAGCTGTGGGAAAAGACAGTGGCATTATTTTACCACATTTTATGCCAGAGGTTGCCTGAGCCATTGCAGAGACAGATGAAAAACCAAGTAGGGATCAAAGCAAAACCATGGGCTGAGATACAGATGATGATAGTACACCATTGTTGGTTATTACAAAAGAAAAATGGGAAGAAAGATGAGACTAGGAAATTCGAGGAAGCCAAGTTAGTTCAGAAGAATTTATCTACATTTGCCATAGAAGGGGCAGTATTGACAAGTTCAGAAGGCTGGCAATGCATAAAGCAATGGGTGCCTCATATGTGAGTAATCAGCGCCCGATGGATCAAGGTGGATATGGGTTTGTGCAACGAGGCAGAGGTATAGGCTATAGAGGAAGAGGAGGTGGATTCCAAAATACTTAAGGTGGGCCCCTCACTCCTCCATCTAGAAGTAAGAGTGATGCCCAGAGTGTATCTAAAACCTTAGATGATGAGATGCATGACTTTGACATGTATGACCTCTAGAATTTCTCTCATTTCGGATAAAGTCAAGCGGATAAAGTCAAGCGCATGGGGTCCCAGAACACATAAGAAGACAATTCAACAATCAACGCATTTCAACTACTATCGGCACCTAAGTTATATGTTGGAGACCTAGTTCTCATTAAAAACTTTACTGGAAAGTGGCATGAGCCACCATTCAATGGTCCCTTTTGCATTGAGAATATAACACCGTCAGCTGTAAAGGTCCAAGGAAGACGTGATTGGCTTCACCTGTGACATAAAAGCCTATAAAGGTGAGAATGATGATCCAGAAGCAAGGCACGAAGAAGAATTTCAGTGTGTGCAGACTCGATGGATGACGAAGAAGGACGATGAAGAAACCAGCTGATAATACAGATTTTTTATTGAACTAAAATTCAGTGGACACTCCTTATAGATATTTTAGCAGGAGTGCAAAGACTTGCCGAGAATTTCAGGAATTTTGAAAATGAATTTTTAGAAACACATCGAAGCATCAAAGTTATGCCTAAATGTCAGTTCTTGATCAGAAATTGGAGACACGATCAGTATCCAGATTCGTTTTGTGGTGAATACCTGTTTTAAGCAATTAAACACATGGCATTTACTGACAGTGATGTTCATCGGTTTGTGTTTGCCGTCTTTGTGTTCATACTTCAAGCTTATCCTGCTCTTGTCAGAAGAGACATTGATATTTGTACTTTTTTACAGGATCCTAAAAATGGCCCAGTGATAAGAAGGCTTCTCATTGCAATAACTGAGCAGATTTTACAGTTGCAACTATAAAGAAATGTGATGATTGTATTAAAGATGAGAAATGTAGAAGCCGGCAAGGTTCTAGAGAATGAACAAGTGCAACAAGTACCAGGATGGTGCAGAAAATGGATGCCTATGTTTTTGTGCATACTATATGCCTATACGATTATTCTCTTTGTGTTTCTGTTCCTCATTTTTCACAGTCTCTATCATGTTAGTTCTTCCACTGTGGTAGAGGCCCCAATGGTTCTTCCTACTATGGGAACTTCCTTCGATATACTTCATAAATGGTACAAGACTTATAAAAGACACAGGAGAGATGCAAAGGAAGATATTGAGGATATAAGTACCTATCTCGACAACGCAGCACACTTTGGTAATGACATGTGGTACCAGCACATCAGGGAAATACGGGAAAAAACATCTAAGGAGAGTTGCTACATCTTCGCTCTCATCCCCTGTGCCATGAATACAGTGAAAACTTTCATCTGCATAGAATTCCCAGAACACAATGGCAGGTGCCTCATTCATCTTGCCATGTATGACCAGAGAATGATTTCAGGTAAGTTGGACCACTTTATGATGGAGATCGGAATTGTTGTTTCCATTCCAGGATGATTATATCAAGACTACACAGATGGAAAGGGAACCTGGATGGAAGAGCAAGATGCTTGTGTATCCTGCAGCAGGACAGGGAGAGGTAGCCATTGAAGACATGAAGAGAACAAATTGCCCTGATGTATGCCCTGATGTAACAGAAATAGTTGGATTGCCTGGATGTTGAGAATGAACTCAAGTCTTAGTCTATGGATGAGTGAAGTCCAAGAAGGGATGGGGAGGAGGACTGATGTCCTGTGCAGCTCATCTACTGAAGTCAGAATATGTGCAAGAGGTGCAGAGAGTGAACAATGGATGTTTGAAGTCATGGGCTAAACATGCCAAACTACTGACATGGGTAGATGATGAATCAGGTCCAATGGTTGTGATCCCATGGGCGAATGTGACATTGTGCTTCAGAAGACATGGATAGAATCGTGTGGGAGATAACAAAGACTGCAAAACTACAGTTGATGTTTCCAGGATGGGAGAAGGGACAGCTGTCCTCATGGATCGATATCGGGCTTGTGGGCCTAGGGCCTACAAGAAGTTACCCAAGGATTGGGTGGGATCATGCTCCTTGGTGCTCATCCATGTTCTAGCATTAGTGATTCCTCAGAGTGACCTGAACATTGGAGAATTTCCAAAAGTAAATTCCCTTTGAGAAAAAGATCGCTTGAATTTCTCAATCGAACCAGAAGAGATAATTACTTCTCTGCCAAGTCAATAGAAGCATAAAACTTCATCCCTTATGAACACAGGTTGTTCAGCAAGACTGCTTCAATGTTTACAACTATAGTCATGCCTGGCCTGGGATCCAGACGATGGTCAATGCCAAGTGGTTGCAGATTACGAAATGGGAGCTTCTGCAGACAATTAACACCACCATAAAGGGATTCAATGCTATCAAGGAATAGCTGACGGCCATACAACTAATGACCCTGCAGAACAGATATGTCCTTGATATGATCAAAGCGTTGGAAGGAGGAGTTGGCACCAAAATTGGGCCATCATGTTGCACATTCATACTTCATACCTTCTCACGGTGATGAGAATGGGACCATGACGGAGGCCATAACGTTACTAACGAACCTGCATAACAAGATGGATGACGAGACAGAGGACATTAAGGATGACAGTTGGTTTGCTTCCATATTTTCATGGATTCTGCCGTGGATGGCAACCATCTTCAAGTTTCTTGGAGCAATATTGGTGATGGTGATGTTTGGATTCTGTGTAATCAGGATAGTGATCACCCAATCCAAGAAGATGGTATAGAAAGCAGTAGGAATGAAGATCAGGATCGAAGTCGAATCTGGGTTTGGACCCAAGGAATTGACTGATGAAGATGTCAGAAAATACATAAAGGCCAGCATTGTAGCACCTGAAGGAACAAAGTTCCTGATTCCAAAGAATCATATGAAGTACATGGGACAATGGGTCTATTGTAATCTGAATGGACAGTGCAACTACATGACCTGGAGTGTAGATGAGCATGTCAGATCAGCTGCCACGCTGAGGGGGGTGATGAAAATCTGGACTCCAAAGAAGCACGTTTTCAAGAGACAATATCAAGATGTGGAGACAATTGAGAAGGTGGACGAGGACTCGACCAGAGGGGGGAATGTAGAGGAGCAGTTACATGCCTATGCAGGAAATCACGCCGCCTACCTCCTATATGTTGGAAGATTGTGCCATGCTTAACACCAGCAGTTGTGACCATACCACGGCGAGTATTCGAAAGAAGGTACCCACTGAGATAGTCCTACCAAATGTATCCCCAAAGAGATGATAATCTGAGGGAGGATCTCCCTGAAGGAATATGAAAAGGAGCAAAAAGATGAGCTGGTGACGTCGCAAAAGGTGAGTGTGACGCCCTGTGAATACTGGCAGAAGAGAATGCATGGACCTTACAGAAACTGATGACGAAGTTAAGAATCATGTACACTTTCATATACAAAAGGAAGATTGCATGTGTGCAAAGCATTGCAGGAGATGCAAGCCGTTCAATAACTGTACAGATGCTGTAATGCAAGTAGATTAAGTAATCTTAGAAGCTGACTATACGTAGGCAATAGACTGCAGACAAAGCCGCCATTGTATGGAAACTGGACATCAGTGTCATGAATTTAGCAAGCCAGGACCCATGGAGAGAAAAGGCGAGAACTGTATTGCAGCAAGAATAATATCTATTCTTGAAGGCAGTCAACGTGCAAAGCTGAATCATCCCTTGTTAAGGTGCAAAGAAAGAACACCAAGCATGCCAATTTTTATTCATTTCAAACATTTAAATGCTGCAAAATGGACCAAATCGTGGTCTCCTGTCACGTGAACCAAGGATGGAAAAAGAGTTGAGTGTGGAGGTCTAGAAAAATGATAGTGAGTGCTCGCACACCCATATATACCCAGAGACAAGAATACTTTGCAAGGCCAAGTTCAAAGACAATCTTCATAGCAGAAGGCATGGGTGATGAGAGATGTTGGGCTAATTGGGTGGGGAGGTAAAGTCAAGTCCACCTCCTGGCACCTGGGTCTGAGCTTATGTGCTGCTAAGGGACCCGAATGTTCCAGACATGGCATGAGCGTGCTGACCAATTATAGAGGGCAGTATACGGAAGGGCCTTATCATTTAAAGACCAATGATAAACTGTGTATTTAACAGTGTTCAAGATAACATGTTTTTAGAGGTAGGCATAAGTTGTCCACCTGACAGTGGGCAGCCAAACACAATCCTAGTTCCAATGCAATGTATACTTAGATGTTCCCCTTAATCCTATCACAGACTTTGATAGATTTTCTATTATTTGCCACGTAATATGACGTCAGGTCTGACATATTTTCTGCATATAAGGATGTTTTTGTGAGAAACTCCCTGTTTTAGATAATTATTAATAAAACAGCACATTTGCCATCTTCATGTGTCGGTTCGATTATTTGGTGTCAGAGTTATTCGGCATCCCCATCCATTGCATGCAAGTTATTAAAATGGCCATATGCTCAGTGGCTTCAGCAGACCTAAGGAATTTGTTTTAAGAAGGAGTGCCTTCAAATATATTAATGGCACTTGTAGTATACTGGGCAGGTCCTTATAACGGTAAATATGGGGCTAGCGGTTATATGAGAAATCAGTTACAAGTATATTTAGGGCATTCCTCTCTGGGTTCCACGTCATAGACAATGTCGTGGCTATTTTTATGCACAGGTTGTATATGGCAGCAGCCTCTTTTTAAGGAGATCTAGACATCATTACAGAACACATGTGTTGCTGTAGATGCTTCTTGAGAGCAGATTGTAAATATCAGGATGTGATGACAGAATATGTAAGTGGGGCATTGCTAGAAGCCAGACTTTGTAGTTGGTTCCTGCATATTTGCATAACTGTACACACTTTTACTAAGGAAGATTAGGAGATTTGCCCAGCATCACATTAATGTTGGTCACTTGAATGCACACGGTTCAAAGCCAGGAGGCTCATTGCCTGTTTGTAATGACGGAAATTATTATGATCATAAACGTGCATGCACCGCATCAGGGGTGTAAATACCTTCTCAAAATTAAATATATTTCCACATAAAGGTGGAGCTGAAAACATGTTTGCCCCCTCAGCTCAAGACCCACTGCCTAGCACATCTTCTTCACTTTAGCACCAAACAGGTGCTGGGGGCGCTAAAGTGCTGGAGAATGTGAGCATTTATCTGATGCTCTCATTCTTACCCCATGTGCATATCAATTCCTGACCCACAGATGTAAATGAATTGGTTTAATGTAATTACCAGATGTTTTGTATGTACTGAATATGAAAAACTGCATGCCCATAATACATTCACTATGCTACCAGACAAAAAGTCAGAAGGAGTGCAGATTTCTTAGGATACCACATGCAGTAACTTTGATTGCTACAGACCTTGTTACACGACCCGTTCTGACATTCCATTTTATTATGAGTTTGAAAATCCATATGGTATGAAAATAACCTGCTTGTGAGCAGTAATGATTGAGATGAAACCCTCTGCCTTATTTTTTAAAAATAGAGTGCGTTGACCGTTGGGCCCGGGGACCTCCCCGGTTAAAAAATTATATCACTGGGGTTGTGGGACCTGAATCAGCCAGAACCGCAGCACACTTTTAGTAGTAAACATGATGAACATGTATTCGATGAAGAAACCGGTAAAGAAAGAGAATCTTAAGGAAGGAGATTAAAGAGCTAAAATATAAACAGTTATTGAATCTGGAGTACAAAACACAGGTAGAATTACTGCAAAACAACTATAGGAACTGGTCCCGTATGTATGTTTCTACACCATCTGCAAGATGGAGAAGCAATGCTGAATACACTTTTTTGTAAGAACTCCTGCAATTTCTGGAGTTTAATTAATAATTTGAATCAGCATCAAAGGGATTTTCAGAGCAATATCATCTAGGAGGCTGCACAGAGTATGTTTAGCTTATATTTAAGAGGAAATCACAGGAGGAGAGGAAGGATGATCTATCAGTTCCTTGGCAACTGTCTTTCGATAGAGAAGTGCTGGTAGATTTGATAAAAAAATCATCACCATCTAGAGCATCTAGAGCCCCTGGACCCAACAGTCTAACTAACTCAGTTTTCAAATCTAATATTGACCCATGGGCCCCAGTTCTCTTGATTGTTTTTGTGGAAATCCTGATGTTCTCAAAAATTCCCCTTTCATGGAAGACAGCTACTATGATTCCCATCTACAAGATGCAGATGTGAAGATATTTGCAGCTGTAATACTTAGACATTTGAAAGCATGGATTCAGAAGGAGAGCATTCTTTCAAAAGGAACAAATGGGCTTCTGCAGAGGTCACTCTACTTTTCTTAATGGGCTGGTGGTGTCAGTGGTTGCTGAAAAATCGGTGAGCATAGATGGGCGTACCCTGTATGGAGCTTGGCTGGATTTATCTTGAGCGTTTGATACAATTAGTAGGGAACGGCTCTGGGCCAAGCTCCATCGGTGGGACATTCTGAAAGGTCTACTAGCCATATTAGTGGCATTGAATCAAGAATCAACTTTTCGTGTTTGGCTGAATGCTCAGGGGGACCTGTCATGTGAAGTTTCAACATATAATTATTTATTGTGTTATAGTTTAAATTATAAACTTTACACAAACCTTAAAAAGAAATAACATATTCAATTAATACATATTCCAAATACATAGCTAGATATACATACAGAAAACTAACATATAAAATCTAGCCACATAAATTGCATACATTCAGCTGCATACATAGCTTGAGATGATCACCTACAGAGTTATGCCCAATCTAGCTTCAACTATCAGCCAGATGGTATATAATGCTGTCAACAAGTGCATACTGTTGGAATTCATACAATGATGCCAGAGCAGATCGTCCTTAATGTAACTGGTTTCATGGACATGGCTCTCAAGGAGGGGAATGAATGTATTGGCCTTCACTGGGCATTTAGTAAAGAGATGCTTTGCCGTCTCCAGCTGATCTTGAATTTTACATAAGCGGCATATTCGTAGTTCGACAGCAATCCTATCTTTTCTCCCCGTAATCATTATTGTAGGTAGTTGCTCCAGTCTGAGTAGTAGGATAATCCGTCTGAGTCTGGCTGATGGGCAGATGTTCAAATATCTCTAGGGATTCCCAAACTCATATAATCTGTATGGCACAAATTGATAGCTTCTCAGGCTCCTAAAATGTTCAAAATTCTCTAACCAGTCCCAGAGATCTATGCGTTTGCTCAGCGCTCTATTTTCTTCCTCTGAGTAGCAACCATCCCTATTTTGCCAACCTATTTCACGAAACAGCTTAATCATCTGATCAGTGGTTGAGCAAACCAAGTGCTCCTTAGCCATTTCTTGATAGACAGCTGTTAATAATCCATTGCTTGTGTCACGGGTCATTTTTAGATATAACGAGGCCCGCTTCTTTAATACTAATGCCTTTAATGAAGTCAGGCCGAGTTCTAATGTAACAATGGCCATAGAGACACAGGAAGGTAGGCCAAGAATACAATGCCAAATTTTGCCTTCTATCACCTGTAACCACTTTAGGTCAGACTCAAGGAGTGCTTCCAATCTATAGATTATGGCAGGGGCAAACGCTTGTACATAAAGTTTGCGTGTACCCCACAATGTAAAACCACCCTGTTTAACAGTAAACCTATAGAACAGGGCAGTCAATTGTGCCGCTCTGGTGCTACGTGAAGCTTTGCAGGCCACATAGTCTCCAAGGACTTCAAAGTCTATGCCCAGATAGTGGTACTGGGGAACATAAGAGATGTTCACCAAGCCTACTTTAAGTTGTACACGAGATATCTTCTTTTTAGAATATCTCATGACCTTCGTTTTTCCTAGGTTAATACTAAGGCCATTCTCCTCTGCATACTCCCATAGTGCAACCGCTGATCTACGCATCCCGCTGATGGTATAATCTAGTATCACCAGATCATCTGCCTACGCTAATATGGGACAAGTGGCTTTACCTATTTTAGGGGGGCAGTTGCTAGCAACAGTTATTGCTTCGGGTATATCATAGACATATAGATTGTATATTAAAGGTGCTGTGACGCAACCTTGTTTTACTCCCCTATTTTGAACGACCTTTTCTGTTGTATGACCTTCTTGATCTAGCTTTAATTTGACTGAGTTGTTTTGATGTAATGATCTTAGGTAATAAATTAAACCATCCGGACATCCCATTAATTGCAATTTTCTCCGCAATCGGCTTCTAGGTATGGAATCAAAAGCCACTGTGAAGTCTATACATAGGGCGTAGAGCGGAGCCGCCCCTCCTTTTAGTGCTCTGGTTTGTAAAATATCCATTACCATAATATTATGGGATGTAGCATATCCCTGTCTAAACCCACTTTGGAATTTCGACAGTACCCCAGAACCCTCAGCCCATGATTGTAGCTCATGCAATAGAAATAAGGCAAATATCTTCCCTGTGACGTCTAGCATTGAGAGCAGTCTATAATTACTTGGGTCAAGTCTATTTCCCTTTTTAAACACAGGGATTAATATTGCCGTTTGCCAAGAGTGGGGTATTTTTCCTGATTTAGAACTTTCTCAAATAATATGCCCAACAAACTCGCCCAAAATTCAGGGTATGCTTTCATAACTACATTGGCCAGTCCGTTAGGACCCGGTGCACGAGAAGATTTTATCTCTTTAATTTTATTCAAGATGAGTTCATGTGAGATAGAAAACGGGGCCTCTAAAGGGGGACTGCCCAATGTTGTTAGTTCCTCATCCTTAATATTTCTATTTTCCAGGAATTTTACCCACACTCTAGCTTCAATGGGGTTGACTAAAGCCCCCTTCTGAGCACCTCGTGCCTCACCCAAGATGGACCAAATGATCCGGCTCTTTCCTTCGCATATGGTCTTGACCAATCTTTGCCAAGAGAGTGCCTTGTCTACCCTTTTTTTAGCCTTAATAGCTGACCGGTACCTATTTTTAATCTCCCTGATCTTTATAAAATATCCTTCTCCCAGGGCCATTGTTTTTTTGGCTTTTCTTAACTCTGCTCTGAGATTTCGTTTCATATCTCTGATTATTTTATCAAATGGCAGTTTTTTCCCCTTAGGGGCCAACATCCACCCCATAGGTACTGCTGCGTGTTTACCTACAAAATTATAAATCCAATCCTCTATGGAGTCGATGGACATCGCGTTAAGATTAGGCAACAAGTTGGATTCTACTGCCCCCAGAACTTCAGTGGCAAGTGATATATTTTTAACCGACCAGGAAATCCTAGTACCCGTGTTGTTGGTTTTCACCATACCTAGATTACTGGGTAGGAGCTGTTCTCTGGGAGTACACAATCCACATTTTAGAGCCGCATGGTTGCTCCATTCATTGGGAATAACTGTCACATCTTCCACATGTGCTTGGAACCTAGGGCATACAAATACATAATCCAATGTACTAAAGGAGCTGCCATTTGACCATGTATGTTGCCCAGGATGGTCACTAATAGTTCTGCCGTTGAGCATTACCATATCCCAGGACTCAAACAGAAATTCCCATACACTACCCTCAGGGACTTTTTTATTGTGAACCATGGTTCCGATTTCTTTCAATTTAAGATTCAACATTTTACACTCCCGCCCTGTCATATGGCAGTTAAAGTCTCCAACAACATTTATCCCTGTGTCAGTGGTTATGGGCAACCAATTCGCCAGAAGATCTTGAAGCGAGTCTTGCAATTGTTCACTTAGTTTTGACCCAGGTGGATTATATAGGTTTACCAGCAGGAATGAGGCCATAGGGTCCTTACCATCAAGGATCACTTCAACTGCAAGCATATTGCTTTCGAGATTACAGTCAATCTGTTTCGAGCCCAAAGTATTAGTCACCCCTGTGATCAGTCCGCCAAAAGGCCTGCCTTTTTCTCCTCTTTTGGCAGCCGAATGGTACAATTTATAGCCATCTAACATCAGGGGGTCTATGGCCCATGTCTCTTGTAGACAGAAGCAGCTACATTTGTCCAGCAGTTTCATAGAGCCCTCCGATGAGAGAAGATGCGCAAAGCCCAGAGTGTTCCAAGAGAAGATGGATAGATCTCATTGTTTCGATATAATCTCGGGAAGAGCATCTACCAACCATTTTAACACTTGCTGGACATCCGCTGCTTCTAACTTCTTGTCCTTTGGAATAATCGGGCAAGCTGCTGTTGCCAAAGAGATAGCTGCCACTTCCTCCGGACAACTCAGATCAATTTCATTTAGATTGGCATCCACTTCCACGTCCACGTCCACTGTTTTTAATTCCTCCTTATAACTTCTTAGCAATTCAGCAGTGGCTAAGAATTTACAGTGTAACGCAGAAACATTAGGATTTGGGCCTTTCAAGGGTTCCACAAATTGAAAGTCATCTGATTTGGGCACTCGTAATTGTGGAACAGAGTAAAGTCTTGTCAAGAGTTCGGAGCGTGATAGCCATTTGTTATTCTTACTCTGATATATATTCTTGATCAGGCATATACGACTTCCTTTCGTCTCCCTTTTGTTTTCCATAATGGCAGCTACTTTAATTGCTGAATCTTCCAGCACTATTGGTTGTCTTAATGCTGTATCCGTCTCAGAGGCGTCACAATTGCACGCCTCATCTGCTTCCACGATCTCGGTCTCCTCTTCCATTTCGTGTTCGGCGGCTTGCTCAGGCAGTAACCAACTGGTGAGGTAACCATTGCTGAAAGAGGTGTGAGGCAGGGGTACACTTTAGTCTCCTGCCTCTTTAACCTCTACTTGGCAGATCTGGCCCAGGCTTTGGCAGGACACGCATTTGTCGGCCCGAAAATACATAAGAAATCTGCTTCTTGGATAGCCTATGCAGTCGATATTGTCCAGTAGGACTATACTCCAAGAGGATTGCAATGCCTTTTGTCTGCTTTTGGTCAGTATGCTGACCTGAATTAGCTCCAGGTTAATCCAGCAAAATCCAAGATACTGATTTTCAAAAAATTTCATAAGGCCAGACCCAGTGATAAATGAATGATTAATGGTCAGGTGATTCTGGTGGTAACTGAACTGACCTATCTGGTTTTTAGGTTCTGCACATTTCAAACACATAGTGCTCTGGAAGCAGACTTAAATCTTAAAATGATCCTGTTAATTGCACAAATGAGGAAAATCCATAGTACCTACTGTAAATTCTTAATTCGTCCATTGATAGATTTTTATAAAGCAAAGGTGATCCCGTCTTTGCTATATGGAGTGGAAGTATTTTATCATTCACAGAAGATAAATTGGGCGTGTTATGAAGTCAACATATGGGAACAGGTATTGCATTAACCTATGAGTTGTCCCATAGTTAGTCTGAGGAATAAGTTGGGACTGCAATCGTTAACGATGTCCCTGGATTGGAAAAATCTAACCTTACTAAGATCAATACTGACTCTGGTTAAGTACTCTATGGGCCTCATCACGACTTGGGCGGTAACGCCGGCGGTTTTACCGCCAGCGGTATTAGCCCTACCGCCAAACTCCCTGGCGCTAATAGCGCCGGATCACGAGTTTGGCGGTAATATTAATCCCCATTCCCCATTGAGCCCATTCGGGAATGCCCCATTCCCCATTGGGCTCAATGGGGAATTTTCACGCTAATACTGCCAGTGGATTTTCGCCGGATTTCCCCCCAGCTAAGAGTCCACCGAAGTCCTGATTTGGCGGACCCTTAAATCCAGTGGTAATAGCGCTACTGCCGGATTTAAGGGTTACTGCCAAAGTCGTGATGAGGCCCTATGTATGAGGATCTTTTTACAGATTTAAACAATGATATTAGTTTGGTTCTCTCAAAATTGCATGGCTGTGGAGTACAACTTCTGGAAACTTAAGATCGATCCATTCAGGAATTGGTGGACAATCCTGTTGGTGTGAAGCTCGCCTTGGCTCATGCAGATTGGATATTAACTATTGAACAAATGCAAGCTTTGAAGATTGACAGCTCATTATCAATTTCGATAAACCCAGGGTTTTCTTTGCAAACTATTTGACCTGTTTCCCGAATCAAGCAATGAGATCTGAATTTCTAAGACTAAGGCTCAATCTGATTGAGACAGGGGAGATTTAG
Organism: Ambystoma mexicanum; assembly: GCF_040938575.1. Taxonomy (NCBI): domain Eukaryota; kingdom Metazoa; phylum Chordata; class Amphibia; order Caudata; family Ambystomatidae; genus Ambystoma; species Ambystoma mexicanum. Next base: position 169,360,295 of record NC_090924.1, on the reverse strand, counting down.
TCAATACGAGATAAGTCTGTGATGAGAAATACGGGGTGTGCTCTCTGTGGGGATAATGTTGTTCAAACGCTCTATCATCTCCTCATTGTCTGCAGGGGCACACAAGAAATCAGAAAGAAGTTACTGGGCACTTTTGTAACGAATATGGATTGGCTATCAATGAATTCCTTCTCGAAAGGTTAATAGCGGGCCATGAAAGATGCCTTACGATTGAACTTTTAAAGGTTTTACAAACTGTGGGTTTTATCACATTTAAATAATCGGAATATAATGTTTATTATTTTTGATAATTGGTGGAATGTATATGTTGTTTGACTTATGCGATTTTACTTGGGATTTGTTTTGTTTTTTTAATACTCTTTCTAATGCATTAGGAATTAAATGCTTTATTGTCTGTATTTTTCTATGTGTAAAACCGAAACATGTCAGCTATATCACAATAAAAAATAAGAAAAATGGGGTTGGTATGTCACATGCAGGACAGAATTGGTACTGGCCTTTTAAGTGCCTTCCAGGAGACCTTCGACATCATGCTGTCCCCAACCCAGACTACAAGTCCCAACCTCACTTTGAAGCACTGACAATCCTAACCGTGGGTTGTGCTGCAGACTCACACAGATAAGAAATCAAAGATGATGGCATGGCTTCTAAAGGAAACAGTCTTATCACCTCTCGAATTACATGACCAGACATTTGCTACACCTGTGGGAGTAAAGCAATTTCACAACACCTAACCACATGGCAGCGCAATAAGGTGACACACACACGAGCCCTAACACCCAGAATGGCCCAATGGGAGGACCCGCTAAAAGGGAAGGTGTGGGTGTTCAGAGGAAGTGGATGTTGCTGGAGTTTGGAGCAAGTTGGCCATTCAGTAAGGAAACAGTGGAAGGAGTTTGGAGAGAGTCTGAGTTGTAAGGAGGAAGCTGGATACAAAAGAGCGAGAAGACACACCCAGGGGTGGCAGGAGGGAGACCTGAGGAGATCGCAAGAGGGAGCCATCAGGAATTGGGAGGAGGGAGACATCAAGAGTCAAAGGAGGAAGATATCAGGAAGCAATAGTTAGGAATGGTAGAGTAAAACACCATAAGGGGCTTGGCGCTAGTGCAGGTAGTCACACACCAAGAAAGGATCAGGCACCTCCACCAGGGACAGGAGCCACAAAGGGGTTTCCAAGCAATTATCAACTGCCCTAACATGTACTGAAGCAGTTACAAGGGGAACAACTGCAATACCCAGACAATACCCAGACAGTCACTGGGTTTTTGTAGTTGTTCTTGTGGGATAAAAGGCTCCATCCACTTTTAGCACATACTTGGCAATAGCTCCTATGCCAGAAAACATGTTAGTTGCTGTTCCTCTCTGGACCATCAAGTTCTGCTGCACCATCGATACGGCTCCAATTCCATCACCTCCAACTACATAATTGAGCCTGCTGTCATCCAGCTGAATTGTCGATTCTGATTTCAACCTTTCACTGCCAAAACCTGACTAGGATAAGATAATAGTATGGGGAAACACATTTTGAACAAAGACAGCTAACCTGATATTTGCATGAATCTGCACATCCAGGTTAATGTTGATACCTAAGAGAGCTTATTCCATAACATAGAAAAAATGCATGGAACTAGTTACCACCTGCGGTTATGATACTAGCCATACACCTCCTGATAAGCAACATCAAACTGAGACTTTATAACATAGGAAAGCACATGAAACTACTCACCACTTTTGAGATTCTAACAGATAAGCTCCTGATAGCACCTTCGAAATTGAATTTCAGCATAGCCAATCGGCACTAAAGCAAAGAATCATGGGTGGCCTGTAGAGTGCCCGGTTTAGTTCCATCAACTCAACCCATCCAAAGAAAGCAAAAAGAGTGAAGCAACTCTTCTTACCATCTACCAGCACGAATGGAGTAACACGGCTTGGAAACCCATCTAGACTTCAGAAATACGTTAAGGTAATTGAAGGTCACTGGAGGGGAAGAATTTGTGTACATCATATGTCCAAGTGCTGATCACTGTTCTCTCTTTCCCACAGGAAGAAGCTATTCCAATACTCCAGACTAGAAGTGGGTCATCAAAGGGCACTCTTAAATAGCCCACCCCTTTGTGGTCCTATATGGAGACACACTCTTACCCAGTGTGTCCCAAGCTGTTTCACTAGGGGGGTGTCAGGTTGTGGTCATCAACTCTAGGGCATCAGCCTTGCTGAGCTTCCAGCAGGCCAAAGACTTGACACAAGGTATGGTGTTACAGAAGACAGAAGGAGGTGTTAGGAGGAAAGCATCAGAATCTCTCGATCAAACCACCTTTCCATTCGAAAATCATAGGCCCTAGTGTGCCTTTGCTGTGACTGCCTCCTGACCTCTATGAATTGGGAGCAGGGTAGGTTCAAAGTTCATATGTGCAATTCTGACAGTGGCTGGACAGAAAATTCCAACAGGCAGAGGTAGCTTTTCAATTGTCTGCACCTTTCATTAGAAACATTATAATTGTGTAGCCTAATCAGCCTCATGTCACGTTAAGCTGTACATATAAGCCAAGCCTGGTTATGGCATGGTGGCTGCTGGGATCAAACTATAATGCAGCCACAGCATTTGGTTGTCATATTAGTATGAGCTTGGTGAGGTAACTCACTCATGGCTTTGGTGTCCCACAACATCCATGTAGAACCCTGCCCATGCTACTTCTTGTATGCTCTGAGGAAGGCAAACACCTTCTTCCAGGGCACATGCACACTCAGCTGAAGGTCCCCCAGGAATCAGTGCTTCAAAGAGAGTCCTGGCATAAAAAAGCCACTGTCACACCAGGATGCTGATCACTGTAGTCCTATTGTAGTGGCAGACATGCGAAGAGGGTGACTTAAAGTAGCCCAGAAAGAGGGTTAGACCAAGAGAGGGGTTCCACTTCCTGAAGACAAAGCACTCTTGGTGTGATATCAGAAGGCAAAGGACACTGCAGCCTGTAATGGAGCCCTGACAACAGGCTTTCTTTGGACCAATCTGCTCCATTCGATTGTGTTTATAAGGGTCGTGGGGGGACCCTGCCCTTAGTTGATTCATCTTTGGAATGCACTATGAGAAGGAGCAACGTGGAATTCTGTTGGAGATACAGTCTATTTCAAAGTCCTTGGACGTAGATGTGAAGACAGAAGATTATTACTGTGGATTCACCCAACTCGCCATATCCCGAGTGCCAACACAACCCAACACAACCCAACAGAAGCAACATCTCGACCCGACTTGTAAGCTGACCCGACTTGGTGGAAGCCATCAACATGCTAAGCTAAATTGCTGACATAACACAGTTGATGAATCATTTCAACCCATAACAACTCCTGAATGGTCCTGCTGGGAACCATAACTTAACCTGTCTCGAGCACCAAATGAATCCATAGACAGCTCCGTCTTGAAGCCAACTGGACACCAACTCACCACTGGAGCAAAACAACTTTATTGTCTCGAGACCGCCTTGATTGTAGAAAAGCACCAAGAAGCCTGGCTCAATGCTGTTCTGTTTCCAAAACATGTAATATAGGAATGTTCAGTGGACCTTTAAGGGCCCTAGAGTCTTATAAGAAACCTTGAAGTACTTTAGACATTTGCTGCTCCAATCGATTGCCTGCATCCCTGCTTTCACCCAGAGTGTCACCTTCGATCTCAAAGTCTGCATTCTTTGTATTTCATTTACAGGGGTGGGTCTTTAGTGTTTTCATTAATTGTTTGCATTATTGGGTTTTATTAAAGTTCTTATTTTTATATAACCTTGGTTGTTTCTACTGTATTATTGTTGTTTGTGTTGCAACTGTTTCAGCTCACACCCTTTCCAAAGAGTATAGCCTGCCCTCGGCCACCTTAGCAAAAGAGGAGAATCAGGTGTACCCTTTCGGGCTGTGTCTGTTTTACTTTTATGATTGGGATCACTGCTTGCTTAGTTGAAGTGCATGGCGGAGTAGGCATGTTAGTCAATACTCTTCCCTGTACTCATGCAGAGCAGTAGTTATTTTGTAACATGCGCACATGAGCCTCTCCTTACTCCCCCTGCCCCCCAGCACTATCTGAAATGTTGCCAGGCCTAGTGCGATAGTCGCTTGTTTTGTTCCTCCCCTACCTTTCCGCACCCCTCTCACTCACCTTTTGTTGTTCTCGTGCTCTACCAGAAATTTGATCAGGCCTAGTACGGTAGTCGTCCGTCTGTTTCCATTTCCTTCCCACTCTCCCCATCCCCTCCTTATCTATCTCTTAGCTCTTGCACTATCTAAAATATCGTAAGGCTGAGTATGATAATTAATTTTACATCCTTACTGTTCATGGCCTGTAAGAATGTCATTGTATTTTCGCTTGTTTCCTCCCTTGCCTTGAAGCGCTTTGAGACACATTGTGTATAGGCGCTATATAAATAAACTATCATGTCACATCTTGAACTATTCTGTCATGATAGAAGATTCTATGTTTCATTTAAAAAGCTGCACATTTTATGACATCAATACACAGTCAACAACAACATTTCATAATGGATCAATCTGTTAACTACTGAATAGCATTCAAAAAGGTCTGGGAGCGCCTCTACTGAGAACAAACACAGCCAAATAACCTGTTTTATGGGTAGCTGCCTACTCTGGAGGATCTACAACCATGTTTTAGCTCATTGTACTTTTCACAGAGGAGAAATAACCATTTGCATATCACTCTGGTCCCACCCTCTTGGGCAGTTCAGCACCAAAATGCTAGGGAATTCTCCTCTGAACAAGAATTCCAACACCAACCCTAGACACGTGTTTTGGCCTAGTCGGGCTGGACTGCCCTTTTGGGTGGGACAAAAACTGAAATGCAAACTGATACTTCTCCTCTGTGTAGAGTGCAATGAGCTAAAACGCGGTTGTGGACCCTCCTGAGTGGAAGAAATTCCATAGAACAAGGTGTAGAGGAGGAGCCAAGTACCTCTACCATCAGTCCCGCCCCCATTTTTCCTATTGTTGGCAGCTGGAAATTTTGACATGCGCAATGCCAGTAATGGTACCTATACCGTCAAGTGACCTTGAAACAAGGTATCCATTAAGAAAACCCTATATGATGTATCCACGAAGAAATGACGTTCTTCTGCAGGAAGTTCCAGAAGAAGTGTGAAGATGAATGAAAGAGAAGACTGGTGACATCACATGAGGCAGAAATGATGCACCTAGAATAGATGTCAATAAAGAGAGTATATAAAGCTTACAGAATCTGATGGCAAAGTAAAGAATTGAGCAACATTTTGGGAGCAAAATGAAAACTGCACGAAAGGAGAAGCACTGACGAAAATGCAAAACCGTTTTATAATTGTACAGATGCAGTAACGCACGTAGACTAAGTAAACATAAGGCTGGCAATACATATTGAATGGACTGCAGGCAGTGCTGCCAAAATATATAATAATAATGATAATGATGTGTTATATAAGTGTGTATAGAATCTGGATGTTCCACGACACATTTTAGCAAGCTAAGACGCCATGAATAGCAGGGCTCAAAGTGTGGCGCAGTTGAATAAAACAGCTGATGCTGAAGGAAGATTCAAGAAGGCTTGCGTGGCTCAGTGTCAAGAGTTGGGGCCACCAAGAACCTGGTGTTCTATGAGAGGAGATACAATGAACGTGAGAAGCAAGACGTGTTCTTGTTGAGGTGTAATGGAAAAACACTAGAAGTGCTAGGTTTTATTAATTTAATAGTGTTAAATGCAAAGAAGGAGCTCAAAACACGGTTGCCTGTCACATGGTCAGATGTTAATAGACTTTGGGAGAGCTACACCGAGACCAGAAGATAAGGCCAGGCTCTCACTCCCTTTTATTCTCAGGCACAGTGATACTTTGCAAGGCGGAGTTCAAAGGACTAATTGAAAGGCAGACTGCAGGAGTGATGATGGATGTTGGGTTCATTGGGTGGGGAGGCTTGGTTAGGCCAACCCACCAGCACCTGGGGTACCAGATTGTGTGCTGCTAGCGAGTGGTATGTTCCAGGAGCGTACACAAGTGCCAACCAATTGTAGAGGGCCACGTAGCAGAGAGCCCTATAGTTTGAAAGTCAATAAAACATAGTGGGCCTCATTACGAATCAGGCGTTAAGGGGTTAACGGCACCGTAAACGGCGCCAACCCTTAACGCCTGATTACAAGGTCCTTTAGCGCCATGGTGAAATTAACGCCTGCTTTTTGCAGGCGTTAAAAACCATGGCGCTAAGGGATTATGGTGCTAATTACGCCACCGTAATTTACGGTGGCGTAATTAGCGCCTTCCCCACTCCCATTATGCCCTATGGGGCAAAAATGGGAATGGGGAAGGGTAAATGGGAAATGGGGATTTACTGCCCCACTCACCTTGGAATGTGGCGGTAAATCCGCCATCCACCATGGTGTAAACGTAGTTTACACCATGGTGGTAAGGGTACGACCCAGGGGGTAACTTACCGCCTGGGTCGTAATGAGGCCCAGTGTATTTTCATGATGCAGAAAATCACTTGCAGTAGGGGTGGGCATAGCTGTACACCTGACCTAGACATCCAATCACGATTCCATACCCCATGGAAAGTATATAGTTTCCTTTAAGCCTACCACAGTCCATTTTAGGTTTTCTTATTTTGCCACGTGATATGACATCAGTAATGACAAGGTTCTGCTATAAAAGAATGGTTTTTTATTAAATGCTTTGAGTGAATATTTGTGCGGCATCTGTTAATCTCCCTGTTTTAGACAATTGCAATTAAAAAACAGTTATGTTTTGCCAGCTTCCTGAGTCGGTCTGTTTATTGATGTATGAGTGAGATCTGCATCCCCATCCATCTCAGATACTGTTACTTCGTCTTAAAGGGCCTATGGGTTCAAAGGTATTTGACCCACGTTTGTTCTCAGTAGTGGGGCTCCCATTCTTATTTTCAATACTGGATATTATTAGTGAGTTATGCTCATATTTGGCAAAGATGGACTGAGCCCATGGGCAACCGTCTGATCTGCGCATTGAATACTGGATAAACAAACTTGTTGTCCACTTTATTTAACCAGCATTAACTGTGCAAAAACCCAGTAAGTGAAGCAGGGTGTGCTGGGGAAGGGCTGGTAAGGAGATTGGGTGGACGGGAGTGGGGTTGGGTGCATTAGGTGCTGTTAGAGGGCTTAGGGGTGGGTTGAGTAGATTGCAGTTCAGTGGGCATTGTGTGTGCTGGGCCACAGGGCTGTGGACATGGGTGCAAAGCCCAACATTATGTTCACATATGGTAGGGAGGTGGGTGGATAAGGGAGGGTATATGGGGGTGAAATACACCATTAGGGAGCACAAGGTGGCACAGAGAGTAAGGGAAGGTTTAGGGGATTCGAGGAAATATGATTTGATGGGTGAGAGCATGGGAGAGGAGTATGCCGGGTGGTATTTGATGAGTAGGGCATTGAAGAAATGTGATTCAACTTGTTTTTTTAAAGTCATATCACATAAATACTGTTAGCGACCACAAACATCCATCCTTCATGATGTGTCACTAAATAATATATGCCATACAACGGCAGAACATCAGGAGTTTTTTCTGCTTCCAGCTCGAGCATGGGATTTCTTTCAGATTGCATATGTGAGGAGAAAACAGATTCTAAGCTCACAGAAGGTCCACTATGGCCCATGCCACTACCCATGGAAGCTATTTCTAAGGCATGTCATACAGATGCAAACATCCACTTTAAGTAGGCAGGAAATTAAACCCTCTTCGACCTCGAGTCAAGATGCACCAAGTCGATAATGTACTCATCACATATTGGAGACTGCATGAAAACTCTAAACCTGTTTCCAAAACCCAGCATTGATGCTCGCCAGAGGCCATGTTCTGAAGTCTGCAACAACGTCAAGCACATACCGTGTGTAGGAAAGCGATTCTTGTGATACACTTGTTGGATCGATCACGAACCATCAAAAGACCAAGAGATTCACTCCCATCAAGAGCTGATCAGGCTTGCTACTATCTGACACCCCCAATACACTGAAAGGCCCTTTAAAAAGCCCTCTTTATCTCCATGAAAGAACTCAAAGTTTCTTTCCTGAAAATGTTTTAATACATATTGGTCTATGTTCACATTGAATTAATTAATCAATGTTTATTCTGCCAAAATCATCAAACATGTAAAAACACCATTAATCATGCATAAAACACAAAGATAAAAAATAATAATAATCACCACACTAGTTCAGTACAACAAACTCAAAAATAGAGCATTTTACCAGTGAACTGGATGATCTCCAAAACAGCCCTTTAAGATGAGGAGCAGTACCCTCGAGATAGATGGGGATGCAGCTTCATACTCAAATAATCAAGACAACTCAATAGTTTGGCAAAGTGAGTCCGTTTAATGACAAGTTCATAAAACGGGGAGTACAACGAACATCAGCAATCGCTCGATCTTCTCGCTCTTTCTACTTTCAGAAAAAACACAATATGTACAACCTGTGCACGTACTAACGTCATTCTACGTGGTAACCTTAAAAACCTAACATGCAACGTGATTGGTTATAGGAAGGTTACTTAATATAGGTACTGTATCTATATATGGTAACAGGGAGAGGGGATTGGATAATCAATGTCAGGTGGGGCAACTAAGCCCTCCCTTTAAAATGGCCACTATGAACGTCACTAAAAGTACGACGTCCCATTGGCTCTACTCACTATAGAACCCTAGATTACATGGTCCACTATGATTGGGTTGGCATCAACCCCACTCATACTTTTCCACCTACGTCTAGCAGCACGCAGAAAGAACATCGAGGAGCAGAGAAGCTTGTCTGCACCCCAGCTTCCCACCAATTATGCTACTATCAATCATCACCTCAGTAGTCATGTGTCAATTACTTCTTTGTAGTTAGGTCTTGAGTCTGCTCTGTGCACTGAGAACTTTTAAGGAGTATGGACATGGCAGGGATCCATGCGTTGGTGTGAAAGTCTCACTCTTCCAGCCTGTCTTTGTCACGTGTCTGGACACCTTGAAATCGCCCTTTCTCAGTGTCGTTTCATATATTTGATTTAATTCTACCAGTTCTCTGACATCTGTGGCTTATCTTGACCTTTCTGAACAGGATCCTCTGTTCTATTTTCTCCTTAATTGTATCCAATGCCAGCCCATTCCAGCCAGATAAGACCTTGGCTTCTTGGCATGGTTATCCTTAGCTGAGATTTGCTCTGTCTCGATTCTTGATTTTCTTGCTGCAACACACTCCATTTGAGGCCTTTTGTAACCTTTGTTTAATTCTGCTCATGTGCATAGTGGATTTGTATTCATATATAAAGTGCTTCTTGAAGTATATACTTGTAAACGTTGGCGCTTGCCGCAATATATTGACTATTTAGCATAGGCTAGCTTCACAATTTCTTTGCCCCTTGCAGTTAATGCATCTGTACACATTTAAATTAACTAAATATCTTCATCATGTATGTGGCATATGTTTCTTCATCTTGAACCCAAGATGTTACTTATCCGTGGTATCTCCCTGTCTCTTGTCAGTATTCTCAGGTCATTATATATTCTATATGTGCGTCAGTTCGATTTCTTATGACGTCACCGTTCATCTTCCTTCATTGTCTTTTTTGCTTCTTCGAATATTTTATTCAGACAACCGCCATATTGTTTTGAATGTAGGTATGGCTTTTTTAATGGATACCTTACTGTCCAGGTTTCCCTAGGTGTCGGTATATTAATAGGTGCTGTTACATTGATAGGTACTGGGCAGAGCCCATGTGCTGCTCTCTGCTGATTTAACTGTTCTTCAGACGTCACATACTTTGGTGTGAATGCACCAGGCAATGGGAGTGGGGCAACTGGAGTGGGGGCAATACTCGACACTTCCTCTTCACCAGCAAGTCTGCCCAAGAAGTTCTCAGTCTAGCACACATCCATCTGTCTGTCACAATTCATTTGGAAACGGTATAAACAAAATCTTAATCTTTCATTTGCAAAAAGAAGATACATGCTCCATCCCACTTATGTTGCTTAAGGTTTAGCAGAAGGGGTCTTCGACAGTGTCAACTTGCTACTGAATGCAAATGACAATATTGCAGAATATGTTCAGCTGTTTCTAGGAAGTTGCTAGTAATAGAGATCTTAGCCTCCATTGCACCTTGATAGAAACATTGTTTTACTGGGAGCTAATTTAAACCTCAACTTTGTAAAGAAATATCATTGTTGGGAACATAAGACATAGGACATATAATATTGGGTACAGGTCCATTGTGACTTCAACAGATAAGTAGTGTGTAAACAGGACTTTGGTAAGGGCAGTCATGCATGTCAAGATCTTGACAGCCAAAACATATTTTTGACATTACATATCCAAGGGGTCCTGCATGCCTTTTTCCTTTAGATGACAAGATGTCTGTAAGGACATCTCTAATGAGTTAAGAAGTGTCAGCAGATCTATTCCCATAACAAATATGGAATGGTGCCCATCATATCTCAATTGTTATTACACCTATGTGTTGCTAAATAAGGTAATTACAGGTTGAGACAAGGATATTTAAAAGATTAATCAAAAACATGCTTTCCCTGATTTGGGCACAGGAGATATTGCAAGTCCTTCACTATAAAGATCAGGTGCACAATGTTATCCTCATATTGCAACTAAAACAGGCAAGCCCATGGGTGGCCTCTGATAATCAGCGGTCAGCCTTTGCTAACTTGTGTTGCCATAATAAGGAATTAAAGAATCTTAACCAAAGATAGTCGAAGACAATTATTTGCTCAAGCATATCTTGCCTAAATGTTAGCAATAAATCTAAAAGATTATTTGAGACACATGTCCATGACTTTTTATTTTGCCACATTCCCTAACAGGTTATGTTGCTTACAGAAATCATCATGATTGTTTAGCTGGTGATGAAGACTATATTCTGCAGTGGTGGGAATCATTACGAGGTTAATGTTAATGTTAATGTTAAAGGACATTTGTACCGCGCACTATCACCACCGAAGTGGTCCCCTGGCGCTCTGGCGGCTCTGAAAAAGGGGAGGAGAGGGGGTGGGTTAGTGGGAGTAAGCTGGAAAAGTGCAAGAGAGCAGTGATGTGCTGTTGGCAGCCTCAGCCCGGTGGGTCCGTCGGCTGGGCTTGGGGTGTTTTATGGTCCGTAGTCGTCGTGTGCTGTTGTGCAAGTCTATGTGTGGTTTGTTTTGTTGTTGCGTTGTTGTGAAGTTTGTGCGGAAAGCTGCGTTTAAGGCTTGTGGTTGTGTTTGGTTATAGTTTGAGAGGTGTATGCAGAGGAATGGAATTGTTAGTTGGTTGGTTAGTTGGCATTGCTGTCCTTGCAATTGTGGGATTCCATCTAGGTCCGGTACATGCTAACAGTCACATTTCTATCTGGATGCCGCACAAGCTAGGTTCACAATTCTAAGTGTGGTGCATGCTAAGAGTTACAAATGCTAACAATCACATTTCTGAAATTCCATCTAAGTGTGATATATGCTAACCTTCACATTTCTGTCTAGATTTGGCGCAGGCTAAACTTGGGAATTCCATCTAAGTGTGGCATATGCTAACAATCACATTTCTGAAGTTCCATCTGAGTGTGATACATGCTAACAATCACATCTCCGTCTAGATTTGGCGCAGGCCGAACTTGAGAACTCCATTTAGGTGTGGCATATGCTAACAATCACACTTCTGTCTAGATTTGGCGCAGGCCAAATTTGAGAATTCCATCTAATTGTGGCACATGCTAAGAATCACACTTCTGTCTAGATTTGGCTCAGGCTAAATTTGAGAATTCATCTAAGTGTGGCATATGCTAACAATCACATTTCTGAAGTTCCATCTGAGTGTGATACATGCTAACAATCACATCTCCGTCTAGATTTGGCGCAGGCCGAACTTGAGAACTCCATTTAGGTGTGGCATATGCTAACAATCACACTTCTGTCTAGATTTGGCACAGGCCAAATTTGAGAATTCCATCTAATTGTGGCACATGCTAAGAATCACACTTCTGTCTAGATTTGGCTCAGGCTAAATTTGAGAATTCATCTAAGTGTGGCATATGCTAACAATCACACTTCTGTCTAGATTTGGTGCTTCTATCCAAGAGTGGACATGCTAATATTCACAATTCCGTCTAAGAGTGGACATGCTAACAATCACAATTCCGTCTAAGAGTGGACATGCTGATATTCACAATTGCGTCTAAGAGTGGACATGCTAACAATCACAATTCCGTCCAAGAGTGGACATGCTAACAATCACAATTCCGTCCAAGAGTGGACATGCTAACATTCATAGTTCCGTCTAAGAGTGGACATGCTAACATTCACAGTTCCATCTAAGAGTGGACATGCTAACATTCACAGTTCCGTCTAAGAGTGGACATGCTAACATTCACAGTTCCGTCTAAGAGTGGACATGCTAACAATCACAGTTCCGTCTAGATTTGGCGCAGGCCAAATTTGAGAATTCCATCTAAGTGTGGCACATGCTAAGAATCACACTTCTGTCTAGATTTGGCTCAGGCTAAATTTGAGAATTCATCTAAGTGTGGCATATGCTAACAATCACACTTCTGTCTAGATTTGGTGCTTCTATCCAAGAGTGGACATGCTAATATTCACAATTCCGTCTAAGAGTGGACATGCTAACAATCACAATTCCGTCTAAGAGTGGACATGCTAACATTCACAGTTCCATCTAAGAGTGGACATGCTAACATTCACAGTTCCGTCTAAGAGTGGACATGCTAACATTCACAGTTCCGTCTAAGAGTGGACATGCTAACAATCACAATTCCGTCTAAGAGTGGACATGCTAACATTCACAGTTCCGTCTAAGAGTGGGCATGCTAACATGTACAGTTCCGTCTAAGAGTGGACATGCTAACATTCACAGTTCCGTCTAAGAGTGGACATGCTAACAATCACAATTCCGTCTAAGAGTGGACATGCTAACATTCACAGTTCCGTCTAAGAGTGGACATGCTAACAATCACAATTCCGTCTAAGAGTGGACATGCTAACATTCACAGTTCCGTCTAAGAGTGGACATGCTAACAATCACAATTCTGTCTAAGAGTTAACATGCTAACATTCACAGTTCCGTCTAAGAGTGGACATTCTAACAATCACAATTCCGTCTAAGAGTGGGCATGCTAACATTCACAGTTCCGTCTAAGAGTGGACATGCTAGTATTATGGCACTCTATGTTATTGGTAGGTAAGATAGAGTGGCGGGGTTTTCTGGAGTAGAGTGATTGCTCTACTCCCCACCCATGCCACAGTCACAGTTTTTTGTTGGTGTCTGTTGGCTGCAGGCCTCCTTGGCGTCCCCTGCGGACACCTGCAGATACATCTTGGAGCCGCCACTGTAGGAGCCGCCCTTTGCCTTGGGGTCCTTCGCCGCAGGGGCTGCCGGGCAGAGGGCTGCCATGGGGAGATGGCTTTAATAGTGTAGAATGAGCCAATCAGGGTGAGGGGGTGGTCTGGGAGGCGGAAGGAGGGAGGGGAGGGATAGGGGGAAGCCGATGGGGGAACAGGGAGCTGGGACCACGTGGGAGCCGGTACCAGGAGGCACACCGGGCCTCTGATGTTGCAATGAGCGGGCCCTGGAGGGTCTCGTGCGGGGCCATTACTTACCTGTGCGGCGCCTGGAACAATGGCGTCTGCACGGGTCCGGCGGCCTCTAAGGCCGTAGTAAACACGGCCGTTGGGCACAATCAAGGAACGGGGGCGGTGCGGGAGGCGGGAGGTGGGAGGGGAGGGATAGGAAGAAGCCGATGGGTGAACAGGGAGCTGGGACCACATGGACGCCGGTACCAGGAGGCACACCGGGCCTCTGATGTTGCAATGAGCGCGCCCTGGAGGGTCTTGTGCTGGGCCATTACTTACCTGTGCAGCGCCTGGAACAATGGCGTCTGCACGGGTCCGGCGGCCTCTAAGGCCGTAGTAAACATGGCCTTTGGGCCAATCAAGGAATGAGGGCGGTCTGGGAGGCGGGAGGAGGGAGGGGAGGGATAGGTGGACGCCAATGGGGGAACAGGGAGCTAGGACCACGTGGGCACCGGTACCAGGAGGCACACCGGGCCTCTGATGTTGCAATGAGTGGGCCCTGGAGGGTCTCGTGCGGGGCCATTAATTACCTGTGCAGTGCCTGGAACAATGGCGTCTGCACGGGTCCGGCGGCCTCTAAGGCCGTAGTAAACACGGCCTTTGGGCCAATCAAGGAACGGGGGCGGTCTGGGAGGTGGGAGGAGGGAGGGGAGGGATAGGGGGAAGCCGATGGGGGAACAGGGAGCTGGGACCACGTGGGCGCCGGTACCAGGAGGCACACCGGGCCTCTGATGCTGCAATGAGCGGGCCCTGGAGGGTCTCGTGCGGGGCCATTACTTACCTGTGCAGCGCCTGGAACAATGGCATCTGCACGGGTCCGGAGGCCTCTAAGGCCGTAGTCTAGGTTGGCGGTAATCCATCAGTGCCACCCGCGGGTTGCCGCCAACTCCGTAACACTGTTTCCGCCGCCTGAGATCCCGGTGCCACTGGGACCTTACAAGTCCTGGCATGCCGGATATCAGGCGGTGGAAAATGTTGTGCCCCATCCTCCCGTGGAGTCCCATAGTGGTGCCAGTGCTTCCATGGCAACCCTGACTACAGGGGCCGATCCACCCGGGCAAGTCAGACCTGCCACTGCCGAGTGCATCTGCACCGGCAGACATAGTTGGAGTCTGCCAGTCCAGAAAGGGTGCCGGTACATTGCTACTAGCACCCTTATTTCCAGACTGGCAGACTCGTAATGAGGTCCATTGTCTCTGAAGGTGATCTTCAATCTTTTGTTTGTGACATCCTATTAATACTTGAGAGGACCAAATCAATCCAATTAAAGCAAAAAAATAATGTATTTTTGGAACAAAAATTCGTCCAAAACTGTTTAACATTGTTTACAGTGCAGAGGAGCAGGGCCCTTATCAATGGGTGAGAGGATGTGGATGTAATACCAGATAATGTAAGGGCAGTAGAAACGTGTACCATAGACATGGACAGTAGAGCATGATATAGGATTGGGATGGTAGAAGAAATGCTAACTTTTAGGATGAAGGGCTGAGGGATAAGTGACGTGGAGTTTTTATAGAGAGAACAGGGAGATGTGGTGGCATAGAAGGCTATGCAAGTGGTTCTTCAGAAAGGAGGAGATCTAGAAGGCTGGATTTAAATGCAGATGGAGTGGGAGTAGTGCATAGAGGGAGAGGAAGAGCATTCCAGAGTAAGGGAGCAAGAAGAGGAAGAGAGAGGAAATGAGAGGGAGCTCAAGGGGCACAAGAAGAGGCAAGAAGTGAGCCCAAGATCATCGTAGTGATTGAGGGGGGAGACTATGGAGTGAAATGGGCTGATAGGTAGTGGTGGGCAAGTCTGTGTATAATTTTGAAGATGATGAGAATTCGATTTTACTTTGCCTTCTTTCTCATAGATAACCAGCCTAACTGACAATAGACTGGGGAGGTGGAGGTGAAGTGGGGAAGGACGAAGAGTGTACAGACAGCAAAGATGAGGATTTTGTCTAGAGGTGAAAAAGCATAGTTGGGAAGGCCATAGAATAGACTGGCTCATTTGTCAGACTGAGAGAGTGCTAAAGAAGAAATTAGGTACTAAAGAAGAAATTAGATGCTCATCAGTATTTTACTGATGTTGAGGAAATTAAGTTTGACTGCAGTGGCAGATTTGGAGATAAAGAACAAGAAGTTGTGAGATGGGTCAAAGACAACACCAAGGCTGCGAGCAGAAGCAGAGTCCTGAAGGTAGTTAGGAGAGAAGAATGGAAGAGAGGAAGAGAAAGATATAGCCTGTTTGGATGGGAAGTAGAGAAATTCAGTCTTGGTGGAGTTGAGCCGGAGCAAGTGAGATATCATCTAGTATTTGATAGTGGACATTTAGACATTTTTGACCATAGCTCAGATAAGGAGGGAAAGGAGAGGAAGATGTGAGTGTCATCAGCAAAGAATTGATAGGAGAAACCATGGGAGGAGGTCAAGGTTCTAAGAGCAGAGGTATAGAGAATGAAGAGGAGTGGACCCATAGCTGACCCTTGCAGAACACCAACAGTAAGAGGGTGAGTGCAGACGAAAGGCTGTTCCAGAACACCTGCAGGTGTCCGAGGGTGAGTTGTGAAGCAGACCAAGCAAGGGTCTTGTCCCTGATGCCTAGGAGAGATAGTGTTGAGAGATGGTTAGAATGGTTAACGGTATCGAAGACAGCAGAGAGGTTGACAAGTTTAAGAATAGATGAACGGCTAGCATGACGAGTGGAAAAGATGTAGTTGCTGACATTGAGGAGAGCTGACTCAGTAGAGTGCACAGGTTGGAAGCCACATTAAAGAGGATCCTGGAGGTTTTGTGTTTCAAGGAACTCAGTTAGCCGGTTGAAAACGGCACACTCTAGGATTTTAGAATAGTGAGATAGAAGAAAGACAGGACAAACGTTGGCAGGGCAGTTTGGATCCAGGCAAGGTTTCTTAAGAATAAGGATTTCAGTTAGCCAAATATATGGAAAAGTGGTACTGTTAAGAGAGGAGTAGAAGAGGGGAGTAAGATATGAAGCATTACTGGGAGCTATATGTTTCAGTATGTGTGAGGCTAGAGGGTTGATGGGGGTACATCAAGGGTTATCCCTGAGGAGCAAGTCATGAATCTCATCAGGGTTAGTGGGGTCAAAGAAGATATTGTCGCAGGAAAGGATGGTAGAGGTGGTAGATAGAAAAAATTGAGCAGGTGGGGGATACAACGTAATTTGCATGTTGGAAATTTGTGAAGCAAAATAGAGAGATAGATCATTAGCAGAAAGAGTAGAGGAGATAGGAGAGGATTTAGCAGGTGAGGGAACTGTTTTTTGGAGGCACTTAAGAGAGATTGAAGTCCTGCTTGGCAGAGTCGAGAGCATAGGAGTAGTTTTGAAGAGCAGTCAGGTAGTGTTAGAGATTCGAGGAGTGTCCAGATCTTTGACAAGTATGAAGGTTTTTCTTCATTGTTGTTTTAAGGATGCAGATGGTAGGGGCAATCCATGGCACTGGAGGGGATGGTTTATGAGTGAATGTAGTAAGAGGGAAGTCAGAAGAGATGGGGGCATTAAGACCAGTGGTAAGGTTAGTGAATCCTTTATCACTCGATGAAACAGTGAATTTTGCAATGGAGAATAAAGAGTGGTGTAGGTCATAGAGGCAGGTAGGGAATTTGGAGGAGGGAAACTTGTGCTTGGTTATGGAAGTGATAGATACAGAGAGTTGGTGGAAGCAGGAGTGGAGATTGAGGCAAAGATGATGAATGATCAGAGGGAGAAGGGCCTGTGGAGATATTAGAGGCAGAGAGTTGCATGTATATGAGAATAAAGTCAAGAGGTTTATCATTTGAATGGGTGGCCAGAGAGTGGAAAGAAGAGAGCGAGTGGTTAAATAGAAAAGAGCTAAACTCATTGGATAGAGCAGTAGAGAGAGAAGAGAGCGTCATTATGAGGTTGGCGCTAATCCACCGGTACCAATGGCGTGTTGCCACCAAACCCATAACACTGTTTCCGCTGCCTGAGATCCCGGTGCCACCAGGATATCATACTGCGGAAAATGGTGGGCCCCATTTGCATTGAGTCCCATAGGACTCCACAGGAATAGGTGCACGGAAACACTGGCACCGTTGTCAGCGGTGCCGGTGCTTCCATGGCAACCCTGCCTACCGGGGACGATGCGCCCGGCAAGTCAGACCTGCTGGGTGCATCTGCTCCGGCAGGCAGAGTTGTAGTCTGCTGGTCTGGAAAGGGTGCCGGTACGTTGCTACTGGAACCCTTATTTCCGGATCGGCATGCTCTTAATGAGGCCCATAATGAGATGATGATGGGAGGAAGTGAGTCAATTACTTGAGAGAGACCGTCAATAAATTGGCCAGTGGGAACAGGTAGACAACAGAGAGTTGGATTTGAATGCCAATACGGAGCAGTGATTGTGGAGGAAGTGGATTCAAAATAGGGAGAACTAGCAGGAGATAGGGGAGTAGGAGAGATAGGAAGTTTGGAAGGTGCAAACAGGCCTACACCGCCACCCCTGCCAGTAGGTTTCTGTAAGGAGAATCAGGTCACAAGAGGTAGAATGGGAAAGAAGGATGTAGGAGGTAAAGCAAGACTTGTTAAAGCCAGATTGTGCATTCAAAAGGGCACTATAACGAGAGTGAGATGTAGAAGCATACTCATGTTGAGTCTGTGAAGTACAGAGGCATTGGGGGCAGATGCAAGAAGAGGAAGTGTGATGAACGTTAGGGTTGGTGGTTTTGTGAATAGCAAGAGTGGGTGAGGGAGAACAGGGGCGACATCGAGGAAAAGAGATGATAGTGATAGGAAGAGAGTTGACATGGTTTTGTGCAAATGAGACTGACAAGAGGAGTAGAAGAGAAAGGAAGAGATTGTAAGAGCAGTGTATGGTGAGAGTGGGGCTGAGCCAAGACACACTTGGCACTCTCAAGCAAGAAGCAGGACACAGCAAAGCAATAGCTCAAGGTGAAAAGGCAAAGAAGCTGGAGGAAAGTTTGGAGGTTGGCCATCAGCTGTTTGCCGTTTACTGGACCAAGTAATGGAAGTGGTGAGGAGCATCCAATGGTGCGTGGGAAGGGGAAGTGGGAGCACCATCCTGCAGCTATTGATCAGGGATGGCCGGGAGGTGGAGTCCTGGCCATCCTGTCAGTCAATTGTTGCTGGTGCAGTGTCTGAGGAAAGCAGGCTGGATGGAGGGAGACATTCTCAGATTAGCAGCAGGAGACGTGGGCAGATGTAATGAGTGCCTCTAGTTGTTATGAGCTCGATGGTACTCTCAGCCCAGTTGAAGACCCTTTTGGAGGTGGAAAGACCTTTTAAAGATGGTGCTTTTATTATTTTATTATTTATTTAAGCATAAGGAGGCTGAAACACCTCACCACCCCTTTGGTGATGGAAAGGTCTTAGTGAGCAGGTCAGATATCCAAAATGTACATCCATCATGTTTGAAGAATACAAATCATGAATTGCTTAGATCTGAACATTATGTACACCTAAATCTGGTGACAGAGATTGGATCAGTTAATAGTGTTGAAGGCAGCGTTTAGATCCCTGAAAGCAATAAACAGCCTCTGCTGTTTACCGGTCATACTGCACTTATGCCAAAATATTGTTCTTTATCACACAAACCTGCATGTGGGACAAAATCCTAGAAGTAGTTTCCACCAGAGATATATGCCGCTATATCTCTGGTAATACCGCCGGACCAAGTGGCAGTAACAGTAATACAGTTTGGTGGTGGTATCTGGGCAGATTTACCTCTGAGATACCACCAAACTTGTAATGAGGCCCAAGTCTCCAAGGCTGGTTTGATCTGAGCAAGCACTTTAAGTGTAGGAATGTGCCTGGCTACATGGTTCTGGATAAGCTGAAGGATGCGGATGAGGTATTTTGTGAAATGCCCAGGTATAATTTGTGGCAATAGTCAAGCCTTTCCAAGACCATCACCCTGGTAACGTCTGGGTTCTGGTGCATATTCAAAGAGGGCAGCATCGTTTGAGCATGTGCAGGTAGAAGTGAGCTGATTTGAACATTCCTGGACCTGCCTGCAGAAGGAGGGTTTGCAGTCGAAGAAGATGCCAAGGGTTGTAGCTTCAGGGAAAGGTGTGGGGATAGGGTGCATGGAGGGAGGCCAGGCAAATGGGTGAGGGCAGAGGAATCAGGCCCCTAGTGATGTTCTGTGCGCCCTGAGACCTACGGGTGTGTGGCGCGTTATAAAAATGTAAATAAATAAATAAACTAGTTGTCTAGGCTTTTCGACTTTAAGCTGATTTGTGTATCAGCATCCACTGGGGAACAATACTGAAGAGCTCTAGTATGTCTGCAAGAGGTTTCAGGTAAAAGAGGCATGAAGTCAAGAAATGGCTAAGCTTTGGGGGATACCAAATGTAGTGGTGAAGGGTTTGGAGCCTGAGAGGTTCTGTCCTGCAGCGCTAGAAATTGCATGCCCATGCAGTGCTGTAGTCTTAGGAGCAGTGTAATGTGATTCACCATGTCAAGGGCGGCAGTCAAACTTATTTTTAAAAAAAGAAAGTCCTGCTGGCAAGGTTTTGTATGCCATGGATAGTAAGGATCCGTACATGATCGGAAAAAGGTATCCATGCAGATTCTGTGCTTTGTACGGTAGCCTGATTCATGGAATTATTTGCGTGTAAAACAGGGATTTGTGTGCCATTCTGCCAGCAAATCCCGATTAGTCAAACAGGGATTTGCGGGCAGAATGCCACGCAAATCCCCATTTTACATGCATATAAATTCCATGAATAAGGGCCTGTGTGTGTAACCCCCGACTGGAAGTTGTGTAGGAGACTCTATGGTTTGCTGTAGTCCCTGAGCTATTTTGCAGACATTGTTCCACGATCCACGAACTTCCCCATGAATTCATTATTTATTTGGTCGATAGTTTGCCAGTGCTGAAGGGCCCACTAATTATTTTTTCAGGGTGGGCACAATGATATGATATGTTATTTATAACGCGCTTAATACCCAGAGGTTTCTAAGTGCAGACCCGGGGATCGAACCCATGTTGTTCTGTGTCGTTTTGCTTTCAAGGCGAGCACGTTGCACTCGAGCTATCCTCCTGAGACAATGATGGCTTTCCTAGGGTCAAGAGGCACTTCTCTCGTGGGAGAAGGATTAAATGAGAAAGTTGGTTGAGGCAGGAGCAAGGGTGTTAATATTATTTTTGCTTGTGATGGCTGGGCAGGGATAGCTCTGCAGCGAGGAGCCTTTCATTTGGGACACCGTTTTTATCACATATTTAACCACTTACGAACCCCTGTAATTCAAGACTGCACTCTGCTAATCTGCCTACGATCACCCCTATCTCCAAGTAGCACCTCAGCTATGTGCCGTCACCCTTAAATTGCTATGTTAACCCCACCTTTGTGCATTGCATCCAATGCGTACAGTGCTCTGCTCTTCCTATCTTGTGGTGGTAAGTCCACAAGGTTTGCATGTAGCTTTTTCCAACATGAGGTTGCGAGTTGAGTTCCATGTATTCGGTTAGGTTTGCTCTTGACTGGGCACGCAATTTCACTGCATGGCTCGTCCCTCAACATGCCGACATTACTCCTCATTTTGCCGGCAGAATGGGGAATATGCATGTTCTGCCTGCCATTCATTTATTTGCGTAGGGCTCTAACACACTTTACTTGGAGTGTCGTACAAACGGCTCGACCGCACGCAAAGACGTGATAGACCCAAGCAAAGCCCCGGAAATATACGCTAAGCAGGGGCGTTGCTAGGGGGGGCTATGGGGGCTATACCCCCCGATCTTTTGGTTGTATCGCTGGATAGAATCTCAGGCGCTACAGCCAAAAGACTAGCTAGCCCCCAGTCCCAACAGTTCTGACATCAGCATAGCCCCGGGTCTGTTCCAGACCTAGCAACTACCCTGATGCTAAGTCTGATCCATGAATCGGGAAAACGAGTTTTGCGTGGTGAGAAGTATGCAAAGTAAATTTTCAGTGCGCAAATCATTCATTATTCAGGCCCATTATCTTAATTTCTCAATATGGCATATCTTAACTATTGGGTTCATGAGCCAAGGCTTTGCACTGTCACATGTGAAGTGAAGTAGGTATTCATACCTTAAACGGTGTCACGTTGCTGTGTAATCAACAAGAGGCATTCTGAGAAAACAAGTCAGCACCTATTATTTCAGTGACAACTCTTCTTACAATTGCAATATTGACCAGTCCACACCCATTCTTAAAAACATGTATGTCACAGAATGTTTTATAATCAAGGAGCACGCTTCATTTTATGACGGAACTATCGCTGCTTTTGTCACACTGGACCAGACATTTGTATGAAGTACATTTGTGAAATTATTTCACGTTTATCGCTTAAATTCATAAAAACGCTCATAAATTCAGGAAGGCAGCTATCCATGATGGAGCCATCATAGGTAGATTCTGGCGAATTCCCCTTGTATAAGAAGATTTACTTAGTGTTGCAGATTTCTGTTCTGGATGGTCTGCTCCAAATAATGAATAGCACAAACCAGACATGTGTTCCGTAAACATCTACAACAACATTGGGCAATGATTCATCAACCACTCTTTTGATCTAGATAAGCACCACAACGGTTTTAGAAAACACAATGAAAATGTTCAGCCATTTCAAAATGGCTGTCACCATCTTCTGCGAAGCACCGGAAAAGGCTAAATGCAACGTGCTAGATGTCATTGTGACGCTACCTCAGAAGTACTCAGGGACACAGAAGTGTAGAACAAGTAGCTCAACCAATGGGAATGTTGAAGTACAAAATGTATCTTGGGGCATCAAATTTGATTCAATTATATCGACATGTATATAATGCTGCTTCTCTCTAGTCAGAAGGCCTTCAGTGCCTGCTCATCAGACAGGCCAGTCACATGCATATAGCGTCTGTGAGTCTATTCCTTAAAAGGCTGTTTTTGTCATACCTGCTGCTGATTCCCTTGACCAAAAGCTGCCCCCACACCCTCTGATCTGTGCAACTACCCTCACTGGATTCCGAGTGTGTTCTAGATCTCTGTGCTGCAATGCATTAATATGTGGGAAATGTAAGGTTGCTGCTAGGTGTACCATGTTGCCATGTCTCTGCTATTTCCCGCTTTCAGACAGTTGTTTACTGATCCATTTGAACGCGAAATCTCTGCTTTTGGGGAGCACAAACTGCGTGTCCCATGGAAACCATGATACATGCAAGATGAAAGAAAGTGCCTTCAAACCACTTCATCTTAGAAGGATCGACACTATAACACCTCCAAAGCTTGAAATGATGCACATGCTACGGTTTCTCCCAGGCAAAAGATACAGGGCCTCATTACACGGTAGGCGGTATGGGTTTACCGGTACCGGTAAACCCCTACCGCCTTACTACGAGTTCCCTTTGCGGGACCTGACTTTAACGGCTGGTTTTACCAGCCGTTAAAGTAGGGTGCCGCAAAGGGACCTCGGAGCTAATTACGGTACCGCAATTTGCGGTACCGTAATTAACACCTTCCCCATTCCCATTATGCCCTATGGGGGCAAAAATGGGAATGGGGAAGAGCCATGGTGAATGGGGAATTACCGCCCCCGCTCACCTTGGAGTAGGGCGGTAATTCCGCCATACACCAAGGCGGACACGGTAAAATACCGGCGGCAACCATGGCGCTAATAGCGCCATGGTTACCGCCTACCGTGTAATGAGGCCCACAGACACCTAAATGCTATTGCTGCTTTCGAAAATACAACACAATCAGGGGGAGGTGGTCTTCTGCAATGATCAGTTTTCCTTCTCCCGCTGTTCTGTCCTATACATCCTCCCAAAGAACCATAAGATACAAATGCCCCATCATTGCTGGAACAGGGAGATGGCAGGGAATGTTTTACATATGTTTTTGGTGACCTCCTTGATATATATTGATATTTTATTTCTATCGCGCTCGTAAAAAAGTCTTTCACTTGCCCACTAATATGAGGGACACACGTATAAAAACAAACAACATGGGAGAAAGGCTGACTTTTATGGCACTTCGAGTTAGGCCTGCATTTCTTACTGTCTGAGACTTCAATCCTCGGTAACCTTTCTCAACCCACTGTCTGCAACCTATCATGGCTCAATGACATGCTGTTGAAGATGTCTTCACTAATTTTGCTCAACAATGTTTTTTCTGTTTGATGCTTATTATTATTTAAAAGTGCAGGGTACAGTTTCGGGGGCCAGTGTTTGCCCTTCTCAACAAACCTTCTTATGACTTAGTGGGAGAGGACGTGCGTCAGGTCTGGGCATTTGTCTTATTTACATGGGCATTTGTCTTATTTACATCTGTGGGCAACGTTCTAGATTTGTACCACAGACCTTTTGTTTGTTGTTTGTGCTGGCCCCTTAATAGCATTATAAAGAGCTTAACAACAATGAAGCTAATAATACTTGAGATCTGTTTATAAAATAGGAATTTGAGTACTACTGCCTTTCATAATCTAACAGCTTGTCATTCAACTTTCTATTTTCAGAGTGTTCCTCTGCGCCAATTGTCCAAGAGCATACCATTCTGATAAGGTCCTTTTCTTAAAAGAAGCGGTTTCTGCCAACGCGAAATGTAAAGAACACAAGAAATTGCTTGTATGTTCCTTTAGAAGGAGGAGCGTTCCTGAGTCAATGGGTTATACAAAACTAAATATGGTTCCTGAAAAGATCATTTATCTCAAAAGAGGTTGTATATTTTTTATATTGTTAACTCTTATTAAAATATTCTTTGATAAAAATGTGTCCATAGTAATACAATCCATAGCAATATTTCATTGTGACTTAAACACAAACGAAAGTGCATAGTGCAATGATATTTGACCATCAATCACTGACAAGAAACATATCACATATACGTCAAAAGGCACTCTGCAACATATAAGACAAGTAAACACCACAAACTCATCTAGACCTCTGTAAAACAAGTTTGTTTAACTCTCTTCATAATCATATTGAAGGCGTGACTACAATTGCCTTTTCAACAGAGTTAATCAGCACTGTTTTGTTTCCACTAACTTATCGCCAACTTAAGTTTTGGCCAGCAAAGCCAATAAAGCTATGGCCAGGCCTTCTTCAGGGCAAGACAACATTACTTGTGCTCCTTTTTCCTGAATTGCTGCAAAGGTTTCTTGCATGTATGCATCCAGTCCATTTACAACAAGTTGGATGTCACTAGATCAGTGCACACAGCCACAGTCAGCACCACACTGCGCAACTGTTTGCCTTGTCAGAAAATGGGCCATTTAAATCAAAACATTTCTCATTATTTGCTGTATCCTTAGTACGAAACAGAGCGGGAGAAATCCATTGTTAAAATGCATCAAACCACATCCCTACTTCTCCTATAGCAGTTTCTCGCTTACTTGCGCAGGTTATATTTTCTTGGCTAGGACATACTCCCTTAATGTAAAATATCTATTATGCGGTCCTCCGAACACCGCAAAGTGCCACTGGAGTGCTCCTCACATCCTTGTTTAATTGCGAGTGGTAGTAATCAACGGCAGTACATTTATAATATTGTTTCTGCTCACTGGAAGATGTTAACATGAAATGTAGGATTGACATTGATATTGGGGGATTTAATCATGTATCATAAATTACCAACAACTGGCAACAAGTTTTACAGTTGATTCACAAGTCCCAGACCCAATCTAGAAGGCTCAACCTGGCATACCAAGCGCTTGGTTGATTTGTGTAAGCCTGGCCCTTGTTCAGCATGCTATTTTGCAGATCAACCTAAGCTGTTTGTTCAATATTAGCAGTCTAAAAAATACTGGATGATTCTGATGGTTAATTGCCTCTTGTACCACGCAATGTATCTGCTTGCTTGGCCATGTGGCACAACGTAGGTTGGTTATATGCATATTAATAATATATCATTCGAAACACATCCACACAATTCATGACCATTACATCTCTTATTCCATGTCTAAACATTTTGGAAATGTCTACAGTTCAGAAACTGCACGTATGTGTGTACTTCAGTTTTGAGGGAATCCCCTTTGCAATCTGAAAGGCAACTTGAATCTCCAACTACGGAAACTCACATGTAAATGGAATAATCACCTTTGCACTTTGTTTTCATCAACATATGCATATTTGCATGGACCTCTGCAAATTTAAAGGATCAGCAGAGTCGAGATCTACAATTTTGTATTTTGAACTTTTTTAACATCTTTCTTAACTTGTGCACTTTTTGTAACGTGTGGATAGGGGATGCGTTTAACGTTTGATATTCTCAGTGCACGTGTTAATGCATCTCGGTTTATGGGATCAAATATTGTTTTTCATGCTTCAGAGTTCTTTACTCATTGCCAGTACTAACAACATGGCTGCTGTTTTAAGTTAGTGTTAGAAAACTGGGAGCATGTCTGCTCAGTGTTTATTAGCCTGCATGCCTGCACTGTGGTTAGCCCCTGCATAAGCCTGCACTGTGGTAGCCCCTGTATAAGCCTGCACTGTGATAGCCCCTGTATAAGCCTGCACTGTGGTAGCACCTGTATAAGCCTGCACTGTGGTAGCCCCTATATAATCCTGCACTGTGGTAGCCCCTGTATAAGCCTGCACTGTGGTAGCCCCTATATAATCCTGCACTGTGGTAGCCCCTGTATAAGCCTGCACTGTGATAGCCCCTGTGGTAGCCCCTGTATAAGCCTGCACTGTGGTAGCCCCTGTTTAAACCTTCACTGTGGTAGCCCATGTATAAGCCTGCACTGTGATAGCCCCTGTGGTAGCCCCTGTATAGGCCTGCACTGTGATATCCCCTGTATAAGCCTGCACTGTGGTTAGCCCCTGTATAAGCCTGCACTGTGGTAGCCCCTGTTTAAACCTTCACTGTGGTAGCCCATGTATAAGCCTGCACTGTGGTTAGCCCCTGTATAAGCCTGCACTGTGGTTAGCCCCTGTATAAGCCTGCACTGTGGTAGCCCCTGTATAATCCTGCACTGTGGTAGCCCCTGTATAAGCCTGCACTGTGGTTAGCCCCTGTATAAGCCTGCACGGTGGTAGCCCCTATATAATCCTGCACTGTGGTAGCCCCTGTATAAGCCTGCACTGTGATAGCCCCTGTGGTAGCCCCTGTATAAGCCTGCACTGTGATATCCCCTGTATAAGCCTGCACTGTGGTAGCCCCTATATAATCCTGCACTGTGGTAGACCCTGTATAAGCCTGCACTGTGATATCCCCTGTATAAGCCTGCACTGTGATATCCCCTGTATAAGCCTGCACTGTGGTTAGCCCCTGTATAAGCCTGCACTGTGGTTAGCCCCTGTATAAGCCTGCACTGCGGTAGCCCCTGTATAAGCCTGCACTGTGATAGCCCCTGTATAAGCCTGCAGTGTGGTAGCCCCTGTATAATCCTGCACTGTGGTAGCCCCTGTATAAGCTTGCACTGTGGTTAGCCCCTGTATAAGCCTGCACTGTGGTATTCCCTGTATAAGCCTGCACTGTGGTAGCCCCTGTATAAGCCTGCACTGTGGTAGCCCCTGTATAAGCTTGCACTGTGGTTAGCCCCTGTATAAGCCTGCACTGTGGTAGTCCCTGTATAAGCCTGCACTTTGGTAGCCCCTGTATAAGCCTGCACTGTGGTAGCCTCTTTTTCCTGACCCATAATAATGGAGCCTTGTCGGATCCTGATGGAGTGAGTGCAGCCCAATATTTGTCAATAATTTGTGCTTTAATAATAGCAGTCATTTGACCATCACTTGAACATTACTGGACGAAATGATGGATTTGCTACAATCAAACGAAATTTGACATGTTTCCTTTGACTTTTTCTGATCAAGCATTGAATGGCTTTAGAGTGCTGTAGCTGCCCTTCTGTTTGCCCCAGTCATAAAAGCTGTATGCACTTTACCCAAATGGTCTTGAGACTGGTCCTTGGGGCCTAATTCAAAGAAGCGTTTTATAATCGCAAAACCCCACTGGAATATCCGCTGTGAATCAGAACATTATTCTCCCCCTGAGTTCTCACTCAGAGGAACGCATAATGTGTCAACTTTCTGATATGTGCTCCCGTAGCCCTTCTGTGCTGCTGGTCAATGGCAGTGAGAGGAACATTCCCCACACTCTCTGCTCAACAATAGGACAAAAACAACAACCTTAACCAATATTGACAATTACAATTTACAAACATGTTAGTGTAGCTGTGGGGAGAGAACTTTGATGCAAAAGCCCTGGAGCACAACCTCGCCCTTATAGATAAAAATCAATGTAACCTATTAGTGAAAAGTAAATTGTATGTAACTTTTGCTGACAGGATCGCGGGTAATTGGATGAAATTATGGGAAAAGTTTGGACGGAGTATAACATGAATTTTGCTTCCATTTCACCAGATTTTCTGGCCAATGCTGTTTGTATTTAATGCTTTTTCAATACTCTGTTAGTAGAAAAGAATATAGCAAAGCACAATAAAAGCATATGGATGTTAAAACCCAGGTGACCTCACTCATGCGCGACACGTGAATTTTCACTTGTCCGAGCTTGGAGAATGTAGTGACCCACCAATTCTTTTGGTCTCTCATGGTGACAACCTCCCACAAAGGTACCACATCTTTATTCCCCCCGACCATTCACCACTGCAGTAAACCAACAGCACCTGATAAGCACCTTTATGGTCCATTTTGACAGCCCATTCTTTTGCCAATGCTGTGAATCTGATACCACTACAAGACCTTAAAACCAGATGTTCACAAGCACCACAAGACACTGAGACTGAGATACAACTACCACAGAGAGGCTTCTGCCACTCTGCTGATACCACTACAAACACCTAACAAGTTAGTTTTCTCAAGCACCACAAGACCTGATGCCACTACAAGGCCCGAACAAAGTGAGCCCAAACCATCTGGAAGCTAAAGTCACATTGAGCCATTCACGAATACAAGGCACCACTTTTACGGGGACTTATGACCAGTGTGCCTTAAAACAGTAAGGACTTACTAGTCAGAGAGCCTGCCAGTGGGAATCCCCCATCACAAGCTCCTAGCACTAAGAGGCCTCAATCACAAGAAAACCACAAAAAAGGAGAGCTCAGCCCCTGAGATAGCTCCAGTCCCATGGATAGCTTCAGCCTCTGCGATAGCTCCCACCCCTGGGATAGCTCCTACCCCTGGGATTGCTCCCGCCCCTGGGATTGCTCCCACCGCTGTGATAGCTCCTACCCCTGGGATTGCTCCCGCCCCTGGGATAGCTCCCACCGCTGAAATAGCTCCTGGCCCTGGGATAGCTCCCATCCCTGGGACAGCTCCCGCTCCTGTGATAACTCTCGCCCTTGGTATAGGCCTCACCCCTGGGATAGACCCTGCACCAAGGTTAAAATGTCTGGCCTTGGATAAGGTTTAGACCAGGGATAAGGCTCCCCCTCATGATAAGGCTAGCCACCAGGACAAGGTTAGCCCAGTGATAGGTTTACCCATGGGACATTTTCACACCTGAATAAATCCAGCCCCTGGGACAGCATGAGCAATGGGATAGCCCTATAATACCATCCTAAACACTACACCCTGTGACACCTGCACTGCATGCTAGAATAGCACAAACAACACAAGTGAAGAGAAAAACCATGAGGACAAACAGAGAACCCACCAGGAAAATCTGAACAACCAACCTGATTGGGAAAAAACAGAAACAAACAAGAAACCCAAAGCACACGAAATAGCCAAACAGAAAAAATTAAATGAAACAACACCAACCATCTTAAAACACCACACCCAGGAACCAACCAACGCCAAGTAATTGCATACCTTCCAGCCCACCATAAAAGAGTCCCTTTACTGGTATAGACCCACATCACTCTACGTATCATGCTACCTATAATCCTACCACCCACTCACACAACCAACCAACCATAAGAACCATAAACACATAAGGAGGATCGCCAGAAACACACCATACAGACGTCAAATCCACAGAAGCACAACTGAATAAAATGACCTCAACAGACCACTCATCACATAAAATTGGCATGGCACTTAGAATCATCAATGTGATCAGACAGACGTCCTGGAAGAAAACATCAACTCAAAACGCAGCCTTTTTGACCTACTCAGGAAAGAAACATACGCAACAAAATCAAAGGCATAATCTGATGGAAAAACAATTCAAATCAACTCAAATTACCAATGCCACTGTCAAAGGACAAACAAAACTCAGAAAACAAAAAGATACTCTGCAAACTTGTCGATGCCAGATCAATGTCAAGACACACAACAGACCTATATGAACTGCTAAGTGATGGAGGGACAGCCATCCTATTTCTAGCTCAAACCTGACTAACTTAATACTTCAAGGTAATAGCACATGATTCCCTATGCAACAACTTCAAACTGAAACAAGCCATCTGAGAAAGAAAAGGGGAGGAAGTCTTGCAGCTGCATTCAAGGACCAGCTAAAGATGACAACAGCACAGCCACTAAACATCCCAAACTGTGACTCACTCCTCCTGCACTTATAATTAGATCACCAAACCAACCCAGTCTTCATACTTACCTACAGACCACAGACATACAACACTACTTTCACAGACACACTTGTGGACGCCATCACCAACATCACCATAAAACAGGATCGCCTGATCCTACTGGGAGATTTCAACATATGGTTTGAAGAAGAAAACATTGACTTTTCCAAAACCTTAACAAATCAGCTAGCAACGATGCATCTACAGAAAATGGTGAAAGGATGAAAGGAGCGACACACAGAGCAGGACACACCCTAGATGCAATCTTCTGCAACATAAACCTGGTCACAACTGCATCTCCAATGCAAATCCTCTGGAGTGAACACCTCATAATACCCTTTGTGATCTACCCACCAACACGAATACTAAATAACCTCCCGAAAACTCCTCCAATTCAGAAAAGGAACTGGAAATCCATAAACATTGTTGACCTAAACATCAGACTGGAAATCACAAAACTATCAATCACTGTCTTGAAGAAAGAACTGAGACAATCCAAAAATGGATCACTTAAACACTAGATGACATTGCACAGGAAAACCATTCACCCCCTCACTAAAGAAAACAATGGTGAAATGGTTCAAACCCGACCTCAGAACACTGAAGAAAACTAACAGGAAACTGGAACAAGAATGAAGGAAAAACTACAATCAACAGAAAAAATCCACATACCAAAGACGGATACGACTGTACAAAGCTGGAATGTTCAAAGCAAAAAAAGACATACTACAATGACTGGATCACAAACTCAAGCAACACCCAGAAAGAGATGCTCCACATCATTAATGAGCTAAGAAACCCAACAGCATGTAACAACACACCCACGCCATAACAAAAACGATGTGATGACCTTGCAGACCACTTAAAAACAAAATCACAGTAAGTCATTAAGAACATGCCTAAGAACAGCAACAACCCCCCAAACCAGCCAATGCTGAATTTAGCAAACTAATTACTAGGCCACTAATTTTGAACAAAACACTCAAAAGCATAGTGAGCAAAAGCAACAGAGCCAGCTCTGCAGTAGACCCCTGCCCACCAGACATATACAAAACTATCCTCACCCAAAAACAACTGCAGAATATTTTATCAACCTCTTCAACCACTCACTAGCAACAGGAACTGTGCTAAAAGCCTTCAAAATGGCCTACATCAAGCCGTTCCTCAAAGACCTATCGGCAAACAATGAACCAACTACCGACCAATTGCGGGGTGAAATATAGCCCTTGAAGGCTAGAAATACCTAGGACAGAGTTATTTGTAAATACCCAAGGAAATCTGAGGCCAGAGCAGAAATAGTGGTGTCAGACATGAGGCCTATTGAAACAAAAAAAGGCCTAAAATTAAAAGGAAAGAAAGTGGGTCTGAATCAACAGTGCAAAGATATGCTCAATGCATTTCAGCAAGGAAAAGAAAGACATTTTACTAATAATGCCATTTCACTCAATACATGGAGAGCTGCACTTTTACTTAAAGAGAGAGCCGTATGTACATTATCAGATTGTGCTCCAGTCATCTAAAGTGAAACAGAGCTCATTGCATTTACAAGAAATGAAAGAATTTCCTTTTTATTTCTCCTCATCCAAATGACAGTATGCAGAGAGAAGTAAATGACAGTATGCAGAGAGAAGTGTGTGCTAGACTTTCAAAGTTTGAGTGTGGTTTTCTCATATAATTGC
The DNA here is from genome assembly GCF_040938575.1 of Ambystoma mexicanum. NCBI lineage: Eukaryota > Metazoa > Chordata > Amphibia > Caudata > Ambystomatidae > Ambystoma > Ambystoma mexicanum. The sequence continues at coordinate 169,328,621 of NC_090924.1, read as the reverse complement.
TGTATGCATATGGACAATCCAGAAGTGATACTCATGTATTTTGAAACTGTGAAATTAAAATATTACATATGGATAAGGACCAGGTGCCTTATACAATGTCAAGTAAAATGCATTTGTGTGTGAGTTTAAAAGCCATTTGCTTGCAGAGTACATGATCCGGGCATTTTTTAACCTCCAAGACCTTTCCTCTGCTGCCCTGAAGACACAGGCCTGGGTATCACCAATCAATCAGGGCCATTACTTCATAATATAGAAAGAAATACACTGTTTAGATTTAAACCACGGTGGGGACTGATAAGGCCATGCCTGTTATTGCAGCAGAAGTGACCTTGAGGTCCCAATTCCTATAAAATGTCCATTAGGGTTGCTATCAGTGCCTCACAGGCCTTGAAGAGGGATAGGCTAAGATAAACATGAGCCAGCTTCTGCATAGTCACATGTGTAAGGATAAATGAAACTTAAAATGAAACTTAGGGGAACAAGGGTGGGGGCTAGAGTGAGCGAGGCCTGTGAAGGCTGCAGTTTGATTAATAGAAATATACATTTTGGTGCATGTTATTGCATACAAAGGGCAGTGTAGATGCCACAACAGTCATTCCACACTTTTATTAAAGTTGACAGTCACCGCCTTTGGACCATGCTAAAATGATTTTTGTGTGATAAACATAACTAAAGTTGTTAATGATTTGATTTGGGCCTTCCATTGATTCCAAGAGATTTGAAAGTTGGTATGAGGATGAAGGAAATCAGTAACATGAAAAAGGGGGTATATTTGTCACTGATACGGCTCCTGAGTAAATGAAGAAAACCATATCTCTGCATAGGAAGGGCGTGCCGACTTCAGATTAGCATCATCTGATTTGCCTTAAAATGTAGTTCTTAAAAATATATTCATATATGTAAAGATTTTAAAATGCAGCGTCCTTGCCATGTTGATAGATTTGTTTTAGTTTTAAACATGCCGATCGCCCTGTGAAATTGGGATGACAAAGCCTTCTCCTGCCAGAGCTGTCCTGACTCACTCCCCCCATCTCCTTGTCCTATTAGCACAAAGGTGGGATGTGGGTAGAGAAAATCAACCAATCCCTTTCGCGGGAATTATGACAAGTTATTGATGTCATTTGCCCTATAAATAGACCAGTTTGCATTAGAACTGGGCTTTTCCCACTTATTCCGGGAGGTAACTTGCTGCTGAACTCTTGCAAGAAACATCCCAGTAAAGAGGCCTAAATCTTGCATTGGAGACAGGAACCAGGAGACATAGAAGCTTACTGGGACCCCTTGCAGGATTCAGAGGAGATCCTTGACAGACTCATTGCTGCCCCAGCGGTGCCCTGATGTTCCCTGATGCCCATTCCATGGACTCTCCTGTAAGTAAAACTATCCCCAAAGCCATAGATCGTGTAGGCCCTACATTTTTCAAGTATTGCTCCAGTTATTTCCCTAAAACCAAATATCTTGTTTGGTTGTGTAGATCCTCAGCCTATTTAATTAAGGTAAATCAATTAATTCCCCTATAGCTATCACAGTATTTGTTTGTTGGCATTCAAAACACACAAAGCTCTTCCCAGTGTGTTGTGAGTCGGCATAGACATAAAGATCTGCCAAAAGAATTAATCCCAAAACCATGTTTCCACGTGAGTGGGCAGGGTGCAAAAATGAAATTCCCCATTCATGCCTTTCATTTTAAATCAGAAGTGTGAAGCATGATAGTGCCTTGGCATGTGCAGAGTGCAAAACGAAATGTCTCCCTTTTTCCCATTGTGCTCTAACCAAAACCACAAAGCCCTGCCTGTTCTTTATAGGTGTGGCAAAACAAAATTCCCATTTATTTTCTGTCCCTCATATTGCATCTGTGGTAACAAGTAGAAAAAGAAACATGATTTTGCCCCTTGAATCTACTTTTTCCAAAGAGTGCATTTTATTAAAATCCTAAAACGATTTTCCAATTGTGTTCTCACTCTCTGCCACTGGCCTTCAATTCAGAGTGCTCAAGTCTAATTAATGTTTGGAGGGTGAGGGTTTCTGGGAGAAAAGTATTATAACCAAATCATCAATCACTGTGTGTCTTGAATTGTTATTTTCCTGTATTAGTGGGTGATTTAAAAATAAATAATTGTGACTGCATATCTCAGTGTTATCTCTGTGTTGGTGCCTTTACGGAAGACATTTTTGGTCTTGAGTTGCCACAGCCTTGGTGGCTGATGTTAGGCTGTTTGTAAAATATGGTTTAATATATTAGTAAATATCTATATTCTTAATACACACCGGTCTGGTTCCTAATCCATTGTGGCACCGGGTATTTTTTGGAGTTGGATGTGAGACGGGTTGGAGGCCTTACCAAATAGAACCTGAATAAAAATCATAGTGATTTGTTGTGCGCCACATTCATTGGGGGGAAAGGAACTCCCGGAGTTGAGTGTGACCGTGTAATAAAACCGCGACACAATCTCAAATATTCCATACCTGGTGAAACTCCTAGAAAGCTACGATTAAGACAGGTAGGTACATTATTGGATACTAGACCAGACACAAGCCAGCTTCTGACCCATCAGAGGAGTGGAAACAGCATTATTATTAAAATTGGATGATCTAAAAATAAACGTATACTCCAACATCAAATCAGCACCAATACTACTTGATCTATCAGCATCCTTTGACACAGTCCACCACAAAACACTCATGTAAAGACTCGAAGATTTAGGAATTGGCAACACATCATTACTTTGGCTAAAATACTTCATGGCAAAAAGAACAGAAACAACTTTGCTAACCACCCTCAACTGAACACCCCACACAACAACACTTGCAGAGTCCCACTGACCACTGCTATTCAAGATCTACATGACCTCTCACTACATGGCCCACCTAATCAACCTCTTCAAAAGACATGGCCTCACCTGCTACAACTATGCAGATGATACACACATCATCTAGAAAATCAATGCTAGCGAAGAACAAAACCCAACCTTTACCAACTGCCTCACAGAAATAAACCACTTGATGAGTGGCAACTGCCTTAAACTCAACTCAGATCAAACAGAAATCATGATCGCCCGCTGAATTAATACAACATTCCATGGCCTACTGAAATGGGAAACTGACCGGAATCATCCAAAAGGGTAAACAATCTCTGGATTTTAATGGACAACAACTTAACACTCGAAGCACAAGTCAACACAGTAGTAAAGAAATTTTTCTTCCACCTACACATAATCGAGCAGATACTTCCCTTTTTCACCTTCGCGCATAGAACACTCACAGTCTTTTCTCTTGTCATGTCAAGAATAGAATATGCCAACAACATCTATCTCGTAATTATTACAATTGTTATTTTATAATGCACTTAATATCAATGTGTGGTTTGTAAGCGCGGGATCCGGATTCATACCTTTGTTTTGCTGCGTTGTCTTGCTTCCAAGACAAACACATTTCTCCATAGCTATACATCATTCTCAATGCCAGACTACCTTACCAAAAAACTACAACAAATAAAGAATGCAGCAGCAAGACTAATCCTTAGACTCACTAAGAGAGAACACATCACACCAGCATTGAGAACCCTGCATTGGCTACCGGTCAACAAAATGAAGTTTCTTCAAAATGCTCTGCATAAAACACAGAGCAATCCACGGCCAAGAAGCAGAATTCATACAGGGTAAAATGTCCATCTTCAAACCAAACTGGACACTATGGTGCAGCAATGACATTCACCTTGAATCTAAGCAATACTCAAGGTGGAAATTGTGGGGAACAGCATTCTCCTGCATCGTGGCAAAACGTTGGAACTCGCTCCCAAAGGAAATGCGAAGAACAGAAGATCACCTAAAGTTCAGAAAATTGCTAAAAGCATGACTTTATAACTCACTTAGCTAAACAGGACAAATCAACAAAGGCAAAGGGCCAACACATCACAATGGAAACACCAAAGCAACTGAACAGAAACATGACCACTCAATGAAAAAAAAACATTCCAGATCAAATCACCATAAAATAGTATGAACTCAACATATCAACATACCCATAGCACAAAAGGACACAAACAAATCTGCACTACCCCTACTAACCCTACTATAAACTCTCCAATATCTTGCATTCACACCCTCAAATGCTGAACAAAACACACTCATGGCTCTACTGCAGCAAAAACATAAAACCACCACAAACTGCACACACTCTGCAACAACTAACAGGAAACTAAACCAATTACACACATCACCCATACACACTCATACACCAAACACCACATTATGTCAACAAACTAAAAACTAGCTAGCACATATTGTTTTTTTTCTCCAAACTGAAGCTACCAACAGCACATCAAAGCTATCTTGTGCATCCCCCTCTCAATCCCTCTAATCCCTCAAATCCCTCTCAGGCCTACTTCCTGTTCATATTCACCAGAGCTCCTGGAGACCATGAAAATGGCAGCGGTGCGCGGTATGAATCTCAATAACATAACATTGCATCCCCGTCATTCAGCACTGCAGTACACCAACAGCCACCGCTAAGCAGCCCTGTGGTTCATGCTGATTGTCCATATTCGAGTTGAGGCTCTTGGTTGAGAACACATCCTGTTTTACATGTTTGCACAGTTAGGCCCATCAGCACCAAAATGTATAAATACCATCTTGGTTTGCAGAGCTCGCCACATTATTTTTCCATTTTCTCTGCGAGTGGTCCTGTTCATGCTGAAAATACCATAAGAAGGAAGGCCATGGTACATAAGCTACAATGCTTTAATGATCTGTGGATATGACAACAACCTGTTCTCCCTTGAACAGGCTTTATAGTTTATGGGTTAATTGCCAAAAAAGAGCTGAAAGTTTGAAGGACCTTGAATCAGTCCCAATTCAGATGGTTTGTGTTTGCCTTCCAATCAGGTCACCCAGCAGTGGTTTTGAGAATCTGGCGTTGAGACCCTGACTGCATCATCTTGCTCCAACAGGGACCTTTTCTCTAGATTCTCAACATTATTCACATGGAGCAGATATAGGCATCAGAATCTGGCAGATCCAGGGTTTCCATACGTACATCTGCTCCAACAGGATAATGCTAATTGATCTGAGCTATGCTTACCTGTAGACATTTCGGAGATCAGTAACTGTGACTCCTGTGAAAAACATTGTGCCCGCCATTACAATGTATCTCTACGAAAGCAGGCAACGTCCGTGGGGATTCCTGCCTCTCTCTCAGCATCAGTATACTATGCCAGAGAAAACCCTCGCAGTGTCCCTGCATGGAGTGAGAAATCCAGGGACGTCATTTAGGGGTAAAGGTCTCCATTGCTACCCCGATGGCCTCCCTCGCTAGCCCTAAAGAAAACACACACACATATATATATATATATATATTTTTTTTTTTTTTTTTAATGCAAGACTTTGGATTGTGGCCAGTAGCATGTGGCTTTTTGCTTCTGGAGTAGCTGGCTTCCTTGTGCAGGCCTCTTAAAAAAGAATTCAACAACAACAAAAATATTATAGGGGTTCAACGAGTCTAACACTTTCAGCAGTGACTCTAAATATGAAAGATAGGAAAACCAAATAATCTGTCTTTCTGGAATTCTTTACAATAATTGCTAGACTAATTAAAGGTTTATTTCAGGCACACTTCAGGGGGTGAATCATTGTTCTTAAACACCTCAACTCAGCCGTTATCCTTCTGAGGTCGATAAATGAGTACCAACTCAGGTTGGGTGATATTGTATGTATATTTGTTCTATATAAAGCGCTTAAGCCTAAGTGCTATATAATAACACTTCATTATCATTTGGTCATGGACGTCTACTTGCATTCACAGTAATTTGGTAATATGGGCCTATACAAACTGATCTTAATGATACATATGGCGATCCATTCATGTATGAAATGTATATCACGTTATAGTGATATCGTAACCATATTTTTCGTAGTGTACTTAGGAACAATGCTATGTGATGCCACTTTCTGCTTTGTCAAGGGGTGAAATGTTGTGTTCCATCGCTTCCCGTGATATCACTTTGGAGTGGGGTCAAATGACATCACTTTCTGTGATGTCGTCAGAGATCAAGGGTCGTATGATGTCACTTCCGCTACCCCAGGCATTTTGGTGAAATGACGACCCTCGGGAAATGATGCAAAATTAATGTTCTACGTGGTTCCCACTCCGTGTGGACAATAACCTCCAAACGTGTGCATTCGTGCCACGACCTGTGGAGCTTTGCTTCTGTGGTATTTCCCTCACCCACACCATTTTGCACTCTCAGAAAAAAGGTGGTGCTACTGTCTAACAGAACAAAGTTGAAAGCAACATTTTCTCAGCAAAAAAATTGCAAAGTAAATCACAGATTTCTTTTTAAATAAATGGTTATGTCTTTCCATTTTGTATATGCATTCTCAAATATAGCGTTTCATTTGTATGACACATGTTATGTACGCTTGATCTTGTGATTCAAGTTATGTAAGAAATAGCGGTATCACTCACATGTTTGCATTAAAATTGATATGATATGATATTTTATTTATATTGCACCCATTCACAAGTGTTTCAGGGCGCGACGAGGCAAGGGAGGGTCTACAAAAGCAGAACAAAAACAACAATCTTATTAGGCCCACTGACAATGAAAATGCGCAAGTGCAGGGGAAGTAAACACTAAGCAAACTCTTTAGTGTAAGAACATTTTCAATTTGCCCTGTGCTTTGCAGACTTTTAGAGTGTGATACTGCACAATGATGCCAGTAGGACTTAGTTCAAAAGTGCCAAGGTGTGAATCAAAACCTTAACAAGCACTACGCAAGTCCCTTTCACAGCCACTATTGCATTTGAAGTTACACATATTTAGTTCTTTCCTACACACTGTGTTTAAGTTTTGTTTTTTGTTTACAGTGACATGATTGCAACACAATAGCTGTTCCCCAAAACATTTTTGTACCAAACCAATTTAATGAAATGTCCATATTTCATCTTGATATGCTAATTTCTGGTGAGGTCACATCCCATTGCGTTTGTTGAGTCCCCCCACTTTAATTTTTAGGACTTCACCCCTGATCTTTCCCAGGGAGGTGGCGCACACACTGCGTAATGCTCTCCGCGTCGCTTGAGAAACTCTCCAAGAAAATCAATAGTCATATCCCTGTGTCTCACCCTATCCACAATCCCACGTGACACCTTTCTGACTGGTGTAGTATGCCCCTATTGCGTCTTTTGGCAATGTACCTGCGCCAACTTTTAAGCCGATTTGAAGTGATAAAGGACAACAAAGGCATCGATAAGAACGAAAAAGTCTGTGACGTTCAACAATAGTGAGAGCAGAGGAAAGCGTGAGATATTCACCATGTGCTAAATGATTTATGCAGATCTGTAGCTTCCAAGCACTTTGAATTCCTTACTACTGGGTCCCCTGCTTATATCTGCTCTAAAGTATACTCTGCTGCTACGCTGTAGTGCGATTCAAGCCTTTTTTATGCTGGCATATTTGCGCAAAGTTTCAAACATCGAAACTTGTAACGTTTCCCATTATTTCCTAACTATTCTAACAGCAAAGTTTTGTGGCTGCACCATTAATTTATAGGATAATAGTACCTGCCAATTCTCATTGCGGCTAAAATTAATTGTACACACACACACACACACACAGACACACACGCGAGTGAAGGTCATGTAATTGAAGTTCACAAAAACACAGTTGTTCAAAGAAGAAGACCCATATTTGCAAATGTCTTACCGCCATCGTATGGTAAGCAGAAAAGAAAATATGCACACCCATATCTGCATCCCATTTTCAGATTTCTTCCCTCCCAAAAAATGTAATTACAGTTCACCAAACGGGAACTAGTACAGCCTTTTAGCCTGAGGGAGGGTTCATTATTGCAGGATAATGAGCCACCACCAAGTTATACGTTGGGGAAGGGCCATTATCCCAAGCGATGTGGTCTATAAGGCCACTAGATTAGCAGTAGTGGCATGTTTTGGAATTTTGGTGGAGAAATACACATTTTTAATGTATTAGTTAGAAAACTAAATAAACAACGTGAGTTAGCAAATTAAATGTGTTTTCATTTGTCGGAAAAGAACAAGGTTGTCTTCATAAGTTAAGCATTTCCATTGCAACAATGGTTGAAATTAAAGATGTTTAATGTGAGCACACATTAGGTGTCGTGTAAAAGTGTACGCTTTCTTTATAACAAAGTGACAGCATCTTCTCATGTTTTAGCTTTCTCTACTGCATGTTAAATAGAATATTGCAGCAAAGAAAAGGTCCTCCCAGACAGGAAGTGTCTTGTTGAAAGGAATCTTGCTTGGGAATTGTATTGTTGTTTCCCTGTCTACTTTTGAAGCCAGAATATTCAGAATGCAGTCAATAGCACTAGCTATTGACTGCACTCTGAACATTCTGATTGGCTGAGGTGAGGTCAATAAAGATCTCCATGTGCTAATTAGTTCTAATAAAAAGAATGCGTTACCTTTTTTTTTTTTAGTAGGAGAAACATGAAAAGATTACATGGCAGACCAAATGATGCATCCATATTCTTCCAGTGATGACGATGTAGATTCCCAGGAAAGTCACAAGAGGAAAACAGGAAGTTGACGCAGTGTACTGTGAATCCCGTTGCCTGCAGTGCACAGTGTGCTCGTCTCCATCACCCTTTTTTGAACTAGAAATAATTGGTCTATAAGAAATAACTTTAACAAATAGTGTTGCAGGAATATTTCTCACCACTCAGTCCCTGACATAACATAATTACATTCTCAGTTATAGCAGTTTGCATAGGTAAATAAAAAAAATCAATATATCACACGAATAATTACATATTTGTACTTCAATACCATCAAAATTCGATTTACCGTGGAAACGTTATAACTTTGTGAAGTTTGCTAAGTTGTATGGTAGCTTCCCGAATTGTGTGAACTTCGCACAACCCTAGAATGAAGCTGGGCTAATTTCTCATGACATTACGACTATACATTTAGATGTGCATGCTTGAATTTCATTACTCTCTTTTTGGACTTCAAAATGTCATTGGGTGCTCATGGAGTTGCAGCCTAACTTTAGTTTAATATTAATGTGCACAGTTAGCCAAATGAAACTACAAGAAATCTTCTTGAGATCACGTGATAATCATGAGCAAAATGCAAGCTGGCAGCACCTCCGACGAAAGTGGCAGCACCTCGAACACAGGTAATTGGCTTTTTTTTTATTAAAAAAGAAGAGTCAGGCCCTGATTCTGAGGATGGTGAAAAAGATACAACTGATGGTGTTTGAAGAATACAGCCAGCTTTACTTCTCCATCAAGTTATGGTTTCCAAACCCATTTTTGAAAATATGGCTGATTAAACGGAGGGGCCCTACCTTCAGGAAAAGCAGCGGCAAGGTACACGTGCAATTAACGAATGTGGCAATACCACCCGTCACCATCCGAGTACTGTGGGCGTCCAGAAGGAGGAATAAGAACGAGTTGGCATTTTGCAGAATTAACATATATTTTGCTGACCTTGTTGAGTTTGGAGGTATTATGGCTGTATAATACAGCCACACTTTGTAATTAGATAGTACCTGCCTAAATGGGCATGGATGGATTAAAGAGGGGCTTACTGTAAACATCACAATTACTATTCGTAATATGCGTAAAGCATAAATGAATATTGAGATGCTCATTGTATGCATTTGCAGTCAGACTGTGCATCTGAAGAAGGGATTATTTTGAAAGTACGTAATACATTTCAGGGCTCGTAAATTGTATATTAATGCAAAGTATACTTAGGAAGGAAACACAGGAAACAGACGCCCACTTCCATATACTTCAAGAGGACACACTTAATAAAACAGCAAAGGATAACATTTTGCAACAAAAAATAGGATAACATATCAGTGACTGTGCCCTACAAGAGAGGCAGTAAGACAGAGGCAGTAATAGCCAAGGGCAGGCACTGCTCTTTGGGGTACTCCAATAACTTCAAGGGATGGATGTGCCTCAAGGCAGAGGCCTTACATTTCAGGTGATGACTACACTCTGAGTGACAGACAAGTGATGCTTCTGATCGTGCAAATAATAGGATTAAGAAACATTACTGCCACCATGCAAAGGCATGTGTGAGCCGGCTACTGAGCAGGGCCTCTCAATCACCAACACAGCTATGCATTTCCTAGCCATGCATGCCATAAAACAATTCTACTACACCTTTCGGGGTCTGACATGAACCAGGTAAAAAAACATGATCTGGGCCGGTGCGCTGGTATAGTCTTTCTTAGAAATGTCAATTTTTCGGTATCCCTACATATTATCCCCACCAAAAATATTGCCGTACATATGGTCGTTTGTCTCGCCATAGGCGATATTTTTGGGGGGGATGTTTTGTGGGAGCGGAGGTTGCGGGGGTGTCCCCCACAGATTTAAAAATAGTGCGGGTGTTGCAGGGGTGTCCCCCGCAGGGTCCATGGCTCAATCTCGCAGCAAAAATATGGCGATATTTCTGTATCGCAATATTTTTGCAGGGATATTAACACATGGAACCAATTTTTCAACATGCGGTTCTCCTATTTGACCCAGTTGCTACAGTCTCACTAAAAACTCACCATGACTGCAGACTTGCAGAGGCACAGCTTAGTGTTAAACAGGAACGTGCACAACTGCCTGGCCAGGTGGATCACCGGTTGTACCAGTCCTGTTATGGGTCATCATCCCTTCCAACAGGTGAAGTGTCAAGAAAGTAGGTATCAAGAACCGGAGCAGCTTACAGACCTCTCTGTTCCAATTGATGACCCATCTGCATTTAGGATTCCTGAGTCACTGAGAAGGGTGTTGCACCACATCTCTCCCTCATTGCAGGCGGTGTCTGAACTGCTTAAAAAACTTTCAGCAGCTTCCAGTAATGTAATGCCCATTGATGCTGTCATTATAGAGCTGGGCATGTAGGGTCTAGTTGGCAAAACTGGGGCTGTTTGATGTTCTTCCTGACGCGTGCTTTCTTTCTCCAATGGATGTTGCAAGTGCTGCTGCAAATGTTTAGTGTCTCTGGCCTGTGATATTTGCTTGGAGTCCTCCTCCCCCAAAACATGCAAAAGAGAAAAAGGGCACTATTTTCACTACGGCCATACCTCGGACTGGAATCCAGTGCAATAGGGTTGCTATCCTGGCTGGGATGGTAACTGCACTATTCACACTTTGATTTGTTTTTGAAGATCTCTAAGTGAATTTCATAATCAAATGTATCTAAATACGCCATGAACTTTGATGATGGCCTCTTTTTACAATGTCTGGCCTCCATAACATGTGAAAATACGTAGGGTAATCCTTGTAAAAAAAACCTGACCAGCTTTTGTGGACCTATTTTTTACTAATTTAGCTGATTGAATTGTTAATATAAAAACTGTTTTTTGTAATAGAATGTTTTTTGCTTTTATGTACTTTTATGTCAAATTCTAGCGAAATAAAGTCAATCACTAAGGGCACTATCACCTTTGAACATGCATTCCTAATGGAAACAAGCAGAAGCTCAGTGTTCCCTACCAATACAACTACCCATGCATCCTCACGCACGGTGGAAAGCAGGTCCTGTACCATCCGTGTGCATCAGCAGCACTTCGCAAGGCATTGGCCCTTGCCATGTTGATCAGGTTCACCTCGAACAGGTACACCAGAAGAAGAGCCTCACAGAGGGATGCACTGCAATGGCTACATTGCTTGGTGGCCACCTCAAATGTTCATAGCACAGAGCAGACCTTAGACAGCAGCCGATCATGCCACGGCATAAATAATGCTGGCTCTTTTGTTCTGCTATGTGTGCTGCAGTAGTCTGTAAGGGTATTGCCGAGCTTATGCAGCCTGCGCAACATGTGTAAAGTAGCGCTGCAACTGATGGTCATTGAGGTCTTCAGGTTGTGCAGTAGCAAGGTGTTGTGTACCTACAGTTGGAGCAGTACATTTTGGCATAGTAAGCCAAGCTGAAATATGATCTGATCTTCTGGCCACAGCAAGCATTTCCTCCATAGGCTGACAATTGCCCCTCAGTGATGGACATGCTCAAAGCACTGGACATTATTTGTCTTACTAATGTCTATGGAAGCAAGGACATTTGATCCATTATCTGCTGCAATACATTCCTAATACACATTACAAAGGCTTGACCACTTTGCGTCCACCTCCTCCGTATTTACATAGATGTCAACTCCCTTGTAGCTCCTGCTGTTAAAGCCTTGCATGCACAACATTTTGTGAATCCCAAATGCATACACCGGCTGCCCCCTGGCATTATTCTGGGACCCTACTTCCCTGGCAGAGAAGGAAAGTCACCCAGTATTCTGTGACAGCCACGTAGTCAATGCAACAACGACTGGTCCAAATGTCCATTGTAAAGTAGATTTTCTGGCTCGTGGACCACTGTAGTACCCACCCAGCTGTAGTCATTACCTTGTCATACAACTGTGGTTCCACCATGTGATAGCAAAAGCGACAGTCGAGAGCATCCCAGTGGTGTATTACCTTTCCCAGAAGCTATAAGAACGCACAGTTTACCACAAAAGAGTAGGATGAGAGGTCTATTGCCAACAACAGAGCCAGGATTAGCATTAAGCAGGTAATTTCTGTCCTCTGACATGTGATTTCTTTGGCCACACTCAAGCACTTCGACAGCACTGGCCTGATGAAATGAGAGATCACTGCTATGCATCACCGGGGAGCTTGCTGTCCCATTCGAAAGCAATGAAACAGCTGCAGTACTTTCAGTGGCATTTGTGCCTACTGGTGGTAGTTTGTCTGATTGCATTGGGGATGCACTTTATATCTTTGGACTTCTTCCTGTGTGTGCATAGTAACACAGCATATGGTTCTACATTGATGTGCTACACAAGTTAGTCTCTGCCTTCCCTTGGCAAACACTTTTCCTGTAAAGTGTGTAAGGGGCCAGGTCCAGTTGCAGTTTATTCTTTTTGAAGTATATGCCACATTTGTTTCTTTTCTTAGGGGCTAACAATACAGAGGATGGGCTCAATTTTGCATGATAGAGCTGGCCGTCGATGGCGGTGTTGGCATTTTAGCTACCACATAGTGATGTAATGTGTTTTCTGATCTGTGACAGAAAGGATGTTTCACAAAGAGGCTGTACACAGATCGATGACAATCTTCAGCATAGTTAGCTTTGGTGCCATGTTCACCCGTCTCATCGGTATCAGAGCTTTCCAGGAGCAACACACATTTCTGACTGTACTCTGATGGATTACAATCTTTGTTTTGATCATTACCCATGTTGACATCATACTATCATCATCATTATTGTCTAACTGGTGGATGGGCTGTGGAGCTAGAGACCTTAAAATGGATGATATACCCCTCCATTTTTATCACCCGAGCTCATGGAAGGACATGAAAGTACAACCACCTATGTCATTTGTGTTGGATGTACATCATTGTACTGCAGTAGAGGTGCATGTGCTTGCACTGGTGCATGTACTCCACAGCAATTTGGGATTAAGGTGTGGATATTCTAGTTGGATGATAAAGTCAATTGACAACGTGCAATTCTGGCATCCCCCATACACGCAGCAAGTGTTGCTGCAGTTGTAAAAAGACCACAAGCAACAGTCTCCCTCTGTCTCTGGCTTGTTTCCATGGTAACATGTTGTACCGATGCCAGGTTGCCTCACTGACTGCTTTATCAGTAACCTCCCTGAATCTCTGCTGCATCCTTACTCAACAATGTCAAACTTCTTACCCGTCAACATTAGGCTCACACCCACCTTTTGGACGCAATTTGGGAAGAAGCTTAAGCAGTACCATCTTCACACACCATAGGCACCCGAATCCCACCCACCTGCCAACTCCAATTCAACCCTAATTATTGCTCCTGCTTCTTAAATGTACTGTAACACAGCCCTGCTGCAACATGTGCGCACTTGCCTGTATACCTATTGGCCCACTGTCAATTAATATCCAAATTAAATAAATGATAAATGAAAATCATGTGAATGTGAGTCCTGCACTAGCTGATCCCAGGGATTATCTGCTTCCCTTGCCAAGAGTCACCTGATGGCACGGCATTCATTCATTCACTTCCAGGGACAGGGACTAATTAGCGTTTCACCGACATCCATGATTCTCTGCTGCTTCCTCCCTTAAAAAATATACATCCAAGAGCCTTCATGGGTTTTCTAGTTATCTTCCAAGGAGTCACTCAAAGGCACCTGTCATATCTCCTCATTGCAAGCGATGAACACTAACTGGTACATCAACGACCTCCTTGAATGCCCACTCCTTCTTCCCTCACACACTAATTGCCATTAGGGATTCATGGCTCCTCCTGCCAACTGTCAACCGTGTTATGTATCTTCCTACTCACTCACTTCAGAAGCCAGACATTGTCTGGTGTATCACCAGGTGCCATGAATTTCTGCTGCTTCCACTCCCAAATATCTCAAAAGCATGAGCTTTAAACTCATTGAATTCAGGGATTCTTTACTCATCCACCCAAGTGTCGCACAATAGCATGTGCATCATATACGCACTTTCTGAGATGGACTTTGACTAGTTTTTCACTCATCCCCCTGAATCTCTAATGTTTCCTCCCACCAAAAATATGCAAGCATCTGTCCTACACTAGCTGGCCTCAAAGATTCTTTCCTTTTCGATCCAGGTGTCACCCAATGACACCTGCCATGTCTACTTACTTAAAGAGACAAAGGATGATGGGTGTCTGTTAAGTCTACCCTCAAAATAACAACTGCATGAGTCTCACCATAATTTCCAGTAGGAATTCTGTGCCCCTCCTGACAGATTTCACTTGATGACATGTGTAATGTCCAATTGCTACAAGAGGGTGTGCATCCTGCCTCTCTGCTGCTTACTGCCAAAAAGATCCCCAAGCATGAGTCTCATAGTCATCTCGTAATGATTGTCTCAACTCCTCCCTATAGTGAAACACAAGGAGGTCACACTTCTTTTTTCCTGCCTTTTCCCTTGCTTGGTTTCTCTTGCTGATTTCAAGCAATGCTATATTCTCCAGACTTCTTGTGGTGTCACATAATATCAAGGGTCACAGGCATGCACTTTCTAGTCACTCAGGCTGCTCTCCCTGTCAGGAATTCCAAACCCTAATCTCAGAAAAGAGAGTACTTGTTTGCCCACTTCAAATTAATGAATGTGTCATACAACAGTGCATATCACAACCTTAACCTACCCTAGACCTATCTCTCGGAGTTCTGCCACTCACTACCTTCCCTATCATTCTTCCTACTCCACTACTTTTTAAAATTGTATTTATGTTTTGTTTATTTTTATTATTTATGTGTATGGTTATCTAACAAACCTCTTGCACAGTACAAACAAAAACACATTCATATATATATATATATATATATATATATATATATATATATATATATATATATATAGTATTGAGTAGAAAGACTTTGTTAAAGGGACGTTATGGTTAAGTTGCGCTACTAAAAACCTATGAAATTCAGTAAAAAACGTTGTTAAAGGGATGTTATGGTTCCAAGTAAAACTGAAAAACCCCTGAAATTCGCCAGTTATGGTAAGCTAAGCAACCATAAATCGCTCCACCACCGTGCATTGCTAAGACTAACACCCAGGACATCAAAGATAACATCACAAATGTCATTGATAACATCACTGATGACATCACATGTGCATTTACTTTTCATGAAAACTCTGTACAAGGGATTCTTATTATAACATTGACAAAAAAAGTGTCAAGGGTCATTGGAATAGATATCTTGAGCTATGTAGTGCATTAGGCAATGCATTGATATAAACAGCATTCTATTATGAAGTTCTTTACGGTATACTAAGCTACTCATGTATAAATATAAGCATTGTGTGCAGCATACAGCGCAGGTGTCCGGAATGTCCGTAATTGAACAAACTAGGGGTGTCCTAAGGACACTATACCTGTCCATACTGTCCGCAAGCAAGATGGAACTGTTCTTAGAACACATTCAGTGTCTGGAATATCCGCAATTAACCAAAAGGGAGGTGTCCTAAGGACACTATACCTGTACGTACTTTCGGCAAGCAAGATGGAACTGTTCTTAGAACACACTCGGTGACCGCATTGTCCGCAATTAACCAAAATGGAGATGTCCTAAGGACACTATACCTGTCCGTACCGTCCGCAAGCAAGATGGAACTGTTCTTTGAACACATTCGGCGTCCGGAATCTTTGCAATTATCCAACACCTGTCTGTACTGTCCGCAAGCAACATGGAACTGTTCTTAGAACACACTCGGGGTCCGGAATGTCCGCAATTAACCCAAATGGAGGTGTCCTAAGGACACTATACCTGTCCGTACTGTCTGTAGAACATCTACACGCATGCGCACCACACCTATAAGTCCTTCGAACATCGCGCCTGTCCGTAACTGTCCGTCTCACGTGTGTCGCACTTTGAATTAGTTTGAGGACCCGAACACCGTCCGTAGAACACCCGCACGCATGCGTAGGACCGTTCCTATGCATTTGGTGTCCTGCGGACACCCGTCCCATTCGCGGACGTGTTCGCAACGTCATCATGTGACCGCACCCACGTTGAGCGTGTGTCCTGATTTGCGGACACTGTCCGGGTCCCCAAACATTTTAAAAGTACTTTTTTAGACAATCCAAAGTATTTTACAGTAAAAATTCACCATTGCAAATGTCCCAGACAATGACCCTGGCTTTCTACATACTTTTTGGAACTTTTTGAGCCTTTTTGGGGTGTTCGATCTGTCTGCACCTGCACCCCTATAAAAGGCCACATCGCAGAGCTCATCCTCATTGTGCTTCTGGCTACCTGAAAGAGTATTGTCTATATTAGCTTTTGCTGATCTTCCTGATTTTGCTGCTCTTGCTGCTTCCCATCAGACCTGATGGCATCTATGCTTGCTGCTGCTCCAGCTGGTGCTACTAGTGCCTCAGCACCACCCCCACCCCCTTCACCACCAACACCTCCCCAAGGGCCTGCAGAGGGGAACAGGCATGAGGATGTAGAGGAGGAGGATGATGAGGATGAAGAGGATGAGGTAGTGGAACTCCCTACTACCAGCACCCGCCGTGAGTCTTGGGTGTGGCGGTTGTTTACCATTCATGGTGATGTACCAAAAGCACGTGCGAACAAGGTCACCTGCAACCAGTGCAAAATGGTGCTGAGTCGTGGGGTGCCTGGTTCGTACAGCTTTGGTACAACATCCATGAAGCGACACCTAAGGTCGTTCCACGGTGGAGCCATTCACAAGGTTGTACCTTGTGATAAACATAGTAGGTTGAGTTCCTCTACAACATCCTCCGTTTCCGCTCCTGTCACCACAAGAGACACTCCTGTGGGACAGCACATCCCTCAAGTTCCCTCACAGGCCATCCATGATACTGTTGACCAATACCTTTCGAGGGTCACAATATTGTGTATGTACTGTGACGCAGTACTCTGCAGGGGGGAGAGTCTTCGGAGTGCTTTCGAGACTGTGATCACGGAGCATGAGAAGGTCTGCCCACTACCTAAATAAGGCCCACCCTACATCTTCCTCTCTCCACCTGCCCTTTCTTATCCCCGTGGTTGGTGTCCCTTCCTTACCCTCCTTTCCCCTCCTCACCTAGTGTGTCGTGTGTAAAAGAAAAACAAAAACATAAACCAACAAAACCCCCCCAAAAAAGGCTCTTTTCAGAGCTGCCTTTCACAGTTTAAAAATAGAAGTGGCAAATAAATGGATCAGGGCCCTGTGTATTTTTAGAAGTCAGCGGACAGATCACGAACATCTAACATTTTGCAGTGCTGCCCTATCAAAACCATTGCACTTTTCTCTGGGAGGAAGTGGTGGCTCTGAAAAGAGCCTTTTGGTGGTGTTTGTTTGTGTTTGAAAAACTTCAAATGGTCAACACCTACTGCAAAATGGATGGCTGTAATTCCAAAAAAGGTTGCAATGCATTTTGTGTATTTTTTAGAAAAATCTGATTGCCAGCATAAGTAAGATGGACTCCATCTCTGCGAAAAATGTATGTGCTACGAAACATAATATTTTCATTGTGAAACGAGGACATGCCAACATCTCTTAAAAAGGCACAAACAGCCTTATTGACATTGCACCTCACTTTCTCCATTTGTGGACCAAATGAAGAAGAACGCAGCCACATTTGTCTCTGCGCAATATGAGAAAAAATTACTTGAGAATTTGGAAACATGTCCATGACCTTCCCAAGTCCTTCTTTCATTGCAAATTGCAAAGAAATTCCAGACACATGTTCTAAACTGTTCCCTCCACAAAGAATTATAATTATGTCTGGATGATGCTGTGTCTCCAAAGTAGCACAGAGAGGTACCAAGTCCAGCCACTTCATTCCACACACTCCATGCCAATGCACTTCCACATGAGGGAACCCAAGATCTGCAGCTAATCCACAGTGTTCTGCATGCACCTCCAACCAATGTATCCATGAGTCTCCCAAAATCCAGATAATCTGTTTTCTGAAACACACAGCCATAGCTATCTGTTCTTCTCTGAGAGAAAAGACTTTCTGACAAACTCTCTCCTTACACAACACACCAGTAAACTTTATTGACCAATCCCCTGCTCTACTCTTTCTCATTTGCATGCCTCTCATTTGCATACCTCTCCAAACCAAAATCCCTGTATGTAATACGCGATATCCGCGGACTACCGCCATGTTCGCGGACATATCGAAAATCTGAGCGTGGTGAATGTAAATTTAAATAGTGTGCCCCATTTCCCCTTTGAGGTTGGTCTTTTTTTTTTTTGGCAGATGCTTGACAGACACCTGTTATTTAGTATTTTTTTCTTCTTTTTTTTGTCTTACTTTACTCCTAAAATCTTCACATAACCTTCCCCAAAGCAACCCTTACATTCCAGAACAGCATGGGATTCCCCATTAAAGATAAAAAAATGCCATCTTCTTTCAAATAAACAGCATTACTGGAATCAATATTCTCATTATTACAGAAGAACATAGCAGCTCTAAGCATGAAAGCACACATGCCTCGGTTGTTTGCACACCTAGCAATGTTTTGCTGAGGACAAAAAACAGAACTATTGTCCCATATTGCCCTAGGTACTAATCCAGAAAAAATAGTTTTGGCATTTGGAAGGATGTTCATTACTGCTTGAACCAAGTGTTCCAAATCTGCCAACAAAGTAGGGGCACCGACATAGCCCAATGGAAAGCACCACAGTGCAAAACTACCACATGGGGACTGTTCATCCTGCCTATATCTTCACAAACGTGTACAATTCCCTGTACATTGCAATCAGGCACAGTGTTCCACACCACGTCCACTCCTTTAACATCAAAATTGTTTGCCACATGCCTGCATTGAGCATACTGCTGTAAACCATGCACAAACATTTCTCCAAGCACCAACACCATGACTTTCTCCACCTCTGCCATCCTCACTACACATAGTGTCTTTCAACACAAATCCACAATCTCAACATCTAATTGGCTGATCCCTAGAGTCCCCTTTCCATGCTGGATTTGCTGGAAAACCCTGAATGTGTCACACCCAGTCCGCGGACAGCCATGGTGTCCTCGGACCGCATAAATCTTAGACAGCCCTTCTATCCTTTCCACTTCACTCTCTCTGCCATTCCCTCATTGGATACAGCTAAGCAGTCACACAACCACCCACCAATCACATCCAAGACCTCTACATCTAACGCTATCATCAGAGTTCTGCACTTCAAGTCTCATATCATTGGAAATCAAACTACTGTACATGTCTGCAAGATTTCTACTTACAGCTGCATGCATATCCACATGCATGAATACAAACTACAGATATGCATATTTTATGCATAGTACATGTACAACTCTTATAAATGGATATAAACAGAGTAACTCCCACCTAACCTGTATAACCTATAAAATGAACTTACTAGTTTTTTTCCCATCTGCTAAAATCAACAGTCACTTCCAAACCTGTCTGCTATCTAAATTCTTTTTGTACACACAACACTATCTAAAATCTATCTATAATATTAAAAGATGGGAGAAATAACAGTATAATTGTAGAAAAACACTTAGTAGTGTATTCTAAAATCACACACAGCCAGGATAAATTCATGCATCTTTATACACTCACACAGATAGACACTATCATTGAAAAGCTCACAGCTGAAATAACACCACTCCCTGTACATCACATCCTTTTGCTTTATTACCCACACCTTCACAAACGCATACATTATATGCTTTTCTATACAGTTTCTGCCATTTACCTTACAAGAATTGCAAAACAAGTACATCATTATTTCTTCTATCTCCTAACATGCAATAACACAGCCCTAAGAAACCAAGTGAGTTTCATATACTTAGTATTCTACTCATTTGCAAAGCATGTTGAACTAACATATTGTGAGTAAAATATAAAGCCTGCACATAGTCAAAAGAAACTGCATGCACACACTATGTTCAGTTATCAAACAAGAATACTATTACAAAAACATGAAAAATCAATGTCTAAATTAACATCAGTGCTATAAACACACAACATTACTAACTTCTTTCTTTTACAATTGCAGTGAAGACAACTCTCCTGAAAAGAGGCAGCATCTGCAGTACAAACAACAACTCAGAAGAAACCTGCTCATTCCAAACAATAAAAGTGAGTACAATACTACCATAATATTCTTACTGTTACTCAGACACACTGTGGGGTTGATTCATGGACTTTGTGTGCCAGAAAAATGAGATTTGTGCCCCATTCTGCCCACAAATCCCCATTTGTTAAACAGAGATTTGCAGGCAGTATGGCACACAAATCCCTGTTTTTCGACGCACAAATGACATAACGTATCCCCTAGAATGTTAGTATTGCAGAACAAAGAACTGTTTTAATTCTATACCATTAGATTTACTATTAGTGCTTCTCCTCACCATTAGCTTACTTTCTACTGTCATCTGAACCCCATGATACTAACACACAAATACAAAAATAGCCTTCCCAACTAGTTGTAGCTGCCCAATGCACAATCACAAACCACCACATACATCCTTAACATCATACTCAGACACTCATGCACACAGCACACATACATTGCAGAACAGCCCAACCCATACCTACTTTTTATTTCAACAGACCCCAAAGAATGCCTACCAAAAAGCAAGTCCTTAGAAAGCAACGCAGAAGTAGAGCAAATGAAAAGAAAAGTGTCCAAAATAAGCATCCATCTCTAGCAGAATTTGTACAAAAAAGTTCAAACAAAAGATTTAATAGAGTCATTAAGCGAAACAAAACAAGCTTCCAGTACAAAAGCTTTCCCTCCTCTTTCAAAATGTAAAACGAAACAGAAAGTGATTAACAAGAATTCAGCTACCACTACTGCTACCACTGCTCCTATAAATCTTGATGTAGTGGCAAGTAACTATACCAAAAAAAGTATTTTAGAAAAAGATTTCCGCCACAGAGTCCTTCAGAATCTTATAAAAACAGGAGAGAAATCATGCACAACCCTTAAAACCTACCATAGAAAATTAATCTTTGAAGCTCTCATAGACAGTGCAATCCTTCTCAAAAGTAAGTTATTTATTTTAGTGTTAAACAGAATGAAACCACTAACAAAACTAACTACTAAATTACAAAAAATACTTCTCAATATATGGAATGTCAACAAAAATAACTTCTTATATATCTGTGTAGGTGAATGGAGTCACACCACGAGCACAGAACCATATTTCCATGAAGAAGCATACAAACAAAAGCAAACAAACACAATTTCCAAACATAGCAGTGGACGAGGGTATGAAAAAATTAAATAATACCATAATGGAATAAGAAATACTGCTAACAAAAATATCCCCAGAAAACTCAGTATCACCTCTCCATTCGACTGAACCAGAACGTCCAGTATACAAATGGCTGTGCACGTCAATGTGTAACATTGGCAAAAAATCTTTCAAATCTTTACGCCAGTTCCTCAATCAGTATGTGAAAGGCAAAGACAAAATCAGAATGAAACTACTACAAAATATGGATACCTGTCCAGTGCGCAAATACACAGGACTACAAGGACAAAAAGTATCCTGCATTCCAGGACGTATTTGCAAAAGCACCTTCCATCATATCAAAATGATATCAACACATCATTCAACTATAAAAATCTAGCCTATAAACTGTACTATGCTAAAAGTACTGCTTTAGCACTAGCCAATTTAAATAACAATCTTCTACATGTGTCAGGACGAGACCTGCCCTCCCCGACCAGCTCCTCACCTTGTCCTTCAGGATCACTGTCCTTGGTGTTGGATGACGATTTCTTACGCGGTCTTTGGGCTTCTCTTATTGGCTTTTCTTTGGATCTTCTATCTTGCAAATAGGGCCTGGCTCCCTCAGAGGCCACCTTGACAGGGAATGGGACCTGTCTTGGGGGACCCCGAGGAGCCAAACCCCAATACCCAGGGAAAATGCCAATTGGCACCAAAAAACCCTAGTATTCGGTCTTTCTGCTGTTGTACCGGGATCGTGAAGGGGATGCACCCAACAAAGGAAATAGGTCCAAAGAAGAGTACTGGATAGCCTTGAGCAGGTTTCCGACGTGGATTAGGTGAGTGACACGGAGGTGAAGGATTAGCAAGATGCAGAAGATGAAGAATCAGGTCAGCAGATTGGATGAAGAAGTTTGTTGCAGCCGTGTGGTCTGAACGTTAAGGTCTTTGGGACAGAAGGACTGCCGTCCGCCAGCACAGAAGACAGAGAACAGGAACAGAAAGAAAGAAAGACTAGGAATCAAAATAGTATAGCTACCACTTACCAGAAAAGGTTGATACCATGAAGTAAACAGGGAGGAGCACGGGAGACCGTGAAAGGAACTGGTCCGGAAAGCGGAACCAGATATCAGAACGGCAGAGGATGCCGACAGGATTAAGCGAAAACGAAAGAATGAGTAGCAGCAGTATGCCGAAAGGAACAAGAAAAAACTAGAACTCAGAAAGGGATGCGGCAGAGAGATGCCGACCGGGAGGGAGAGAGGAAACAGAGAAAAACTGCTCAGGAGTTCGAAGGAAGAAGCTGCTCAGTGAAGTAAGCAACGGAGCGTAGAGTATCAAAGGAACAGATACAACGCGCCAAACTATGGGCAGGGCTTGCTTATAAACACACGGCGGCCATGTTACGTGAGGACTAGACCGTGTCACAGGAATCTAGCCAGCATTACGTTTCCAGTAATGCCATAACTTCCACGGCCGTATCCTGACAACATGGTACAGACAAAGACCTACTCGAAGAAATAGAGTATATCCAGAGAAAATAGTTTGGAAGTGAAAGCCACTTACAAAATGCAATAGCTTTACAACACACTAGCAACAATTGTACAGATTGCAACCTTCTACTACACGCATACAAAAACGAAATACTAAAATTTGAAAGTACATCCGCTGAAGTACAAAACCATGTGTGTGTGTGTTGCTGCAGAACTTTTTATAAAAGTAACACACAAACTGTAGACATAACGTACAAAATAGAAGACAACGAAGATTCCAAATGGTTTGAATTAGCTCTGTACCTTATAGCAGAAAACAAATACGAAATGACTGACCCATTAATACTTTGCACTTACTGCACTACAAAACTTGACAACAACCAAACTCCTTCACGTTCTATCACAAATAACTTGGAATTATTCCCACTACCAAAACCCCTGCAACAACTCAATTTATATGAGAGCATCATAATTCAAACAGTGCACCCATTTCAAGCAATAATACACCTTCAACCAAAAACAGCAAATTTACCTCCCTCTGAATTAGTGAAAGAGGCATTCATGGCAAAGTAGTTTATTTACCATTAGATTTGAAAGAAAATGGGCACGCTCTGGGAGTGCAACGTCCAATAGAGAAATCTTTAATTGTCTTAGTATATGGTGTACCTATAAAAGACAAAAGAAATTGGCAACAACTTGTAGACTTACATAAAGTTAGACAAGCCTTGCAATATCTAAAAGACAATAATGAATACTACAAAGAAATGAATATTGAGGAAATCCTGAGGGAAACCACTGAAATAATTCAAGAGTCACCAGAAACTGGTCAATTTTAACTCCTAGATTCTGCTACAGTATCCAATATTTTAGACCATTATACAATTCATCCATTACACTCTAAAGACACCATAGATGATGCACTAGAAACAAACCAAATTTGACAAACCAAAGGATCATCAATCAGCATATGGGAAAAAAGCAAAGAAGCACGCGCTTTTCCTCTACTCTTTCCTACTGGGAAAGTAGGAAGGTACGATGATAGACCCACTCAGATAACAGCATCACAATAACGCTTGTTACGAATGTATTCTGAAGATCCCAGATTTAGACAAAATGTGGAATACATATTCCACCTACTCTTTGAAAGTGAACTAGCAACTCTATTCTACGGAGTTGCACACACATTGAAATCAGGTACCCACTTTCAAAATATGTCAGCTGCGCAATTACTACAAAAAGAGGAGGGTTTACAATCAAGCATTACAAATCTGTTAGCAAACATGCATGGTACTAAAGAGTACTGGTTCTGACGTCACGGAGATGTACGTTGTATGATAAGAAACCTTGGCCCACCCACTTGGTTTGTTACATTAAGTTGTGCAGAATATGCATGGGAACATTTACATGATTTCCTACGCATATCAAACAAAAACTAAACAAACATAGATATACTAACACCTGGAGAACTTTGCTCTCTAGATCCTGTTAATGTTTCAAGATATTTCCATCATCGCTTCATTGATATTCTACACTTTATTTGTAATAAAACTGTTCTTTTGGAGAAAAGAATACCAAGCCAGAGGAGCACCACATATCCACATGCTTTTATGGATTAAAGATGTTCCTAAATTTGGTCAAGACAGTGATGCCACTGTTTTACAGTTTATCGAAAAATATGCCACTTGTGAAATTCCATCAGAAGCAACAAATAGTGATCTTAATGCACAATTTGTACAATTTCAAAGATACAAATGTGGGAAATATTGTCGTAGCAAATACAAAAACAAAGGAAAATACTACACCAAATGCCGCTTTGGTTTCCCTAGACCAGTTACAAAAACAGGTGAAGTGAACAACGTCATGTCTTCAGTTAGACATAGTGTTAAAGGTAAATCACCTAAGAACACATATTACATAAAAAGAGCAGAAGAAGCAAAATATATCAATCATTACAATGCAACCATTGCCCTCTTATGGAATGCAAACTTAGATGTGCAGTACATTGTAGACAATTCCACTGCAGTTGCACGATATGTTACAGCCTACTTAACTAAAGCAAAAAAAACAGAGCTTCAAGACCTCTGGCATGACCTATCATCGGACAAAACACTGTCTCAGAAATTGTACAGCTTAGGCATAAAAATGCTCTCTCATAGAGAATGTGGCTGCCATGAAGCTGCAGATTGTTTAACCGGTACTGCTTTGTATGGAAAATCTGAAAATATAATATGGCTAATTCTTGGTCCTGCTAAATCTAGAAAAAAAGTTCTCAAATCATACGACAACATAGAAACAATAGCCAAAAATGATCCTAACAGCCAAGACATTTTGAAAAACAATTTACTAGACACATACTACCCAAACAGGAGTGCCACCTTGGAAACCACGTGTCTATACCACATAGCCCAAAACTTCAGATGCAAAAATAATATTAAAACTGATGAAAATAAAGGTAGATTCAGAGTGACAAATTGTGAAGGCAGCTTAGTGAAACTTACCAAACAAAGCTTAATTAATCATATCAAATTGTCATTAAAAACTCCTCTACATAAGGAACTATATTACATGTCCCTGCTACAACTTTTTAAACCATGGAGAAAAGAAGAAGAGTTACTAGATATCTAGGACTCCTATGAAGACGCTTTCAAAGCAAATGAAAGCATTATAACCAATGTAAACTTTACACAGTACAAAACAATGTTGCACAATGATCAGCAACACAAAGAAGAACTCCAGGCCCAACTAGATAAGGAGACTCCCGACAGTAGTCAACCTTCTGTAACAGGAAGCCAAAAACCATGGGACAGCCACTAATAGCAAATGAGGCAGAATTAGCTATGACAGAAATAGAAAACATCATGTATCACTATGAAGAAGATACACAAGACTTAACTGTACTGCACTGCAATCAAAACTAAACAACGAGCAGCGTAGCATTTTTCCAGAAGTAACAAAAGAAATTGCGCATGGTGTACAATATGAAAATAAAGAATGTACCTGCCAAAATTACAAACCTATACTACTATACGTCAGTGGTCAAGCTGGTTCAGGCAAAACAATATTAATCAAAATCATCCACAAGTTCCTTCAACAATTGACAAACAACAAACTGTCAGCTGTTGTAACTGCCCCCACAGGTTTAGCTGCTTACAACATAGGTGGTGTCACTTTACACCGATTACTACTCCTTCCAGTAGAACACCAAAACAAATTAGAATATTACAAATTTCTCCAGAAGCTGCAATGGAACTACGCAGAGTGTTAAAACAAATGAAAATGCTACTAATAGATGAAGTGAGCATGGTTTCCAACCTAATGTTGGCTTTGATTTACCTCAGATTACAAGAAGTACTCAAAACAAACTACAAAGAGCTGTTTGGATGAAAACACATTATTGTTTTCGGAGATCTTCTTCAATTGACACCAGTGAAAGATGAACCTATTTTTAACATAGGAAAAGGAAATGTCAACCTTTGGCAACGTTTCCAATAAAAAGAATTAACAGAAAACATGCGCCAGTCTGCAGACCTCACTTACACCAACATTTTAAAAAGTATTAGAGTTGGTGTACTACCTCAGAAGCACAATCAATATTAAAAACCCAGTACATCCATGCACTGTATGGCCATAATTCATGTGCTACTGATGTCATGGAAAAATTAGCACACAGAAATGTCACTTGTATGTACTTGATGCCAACTCTTAGAAGCTGTTCAAAATTCAATAAAAACAATGTTGAAAAAAGAAATGCAACCAATAATTGAAATTTGCTCCACAGACAAACTGGACGTACATGGTATGACACTACTCATATGTCAACAAGCCATAACAAGACTAAATACCTTAGAAAACTCTATCTCCAACACAGCTGGTTTGGAGAAAATATTAAAATTATCTTTAAACTGTAGAGTAATGCTTAAATGTAACCTTGACGTGGAGCAAGGTCTAGTTAATGGAGCACTTGGTACCGTCGTTGGCTTTCAAACATACCCACGTGACAACAACATTCAGTTTGTCAATATTCTCTTTGACAAACTATCAGAAGTAAAAAGCTCAATTCCTTCTTTTCAAAGACATGCATGTACGCAAAGAGCAATTTTCTCTAACTGTAGCATACGCAGTCACCATTCATAAATCACAAGGTACGGTCTTACCCTAGATAAAGCATTGATAGATATTGGGAACACAGTCTTTAAAGAAGGAATGAGCTACGTAGCACTATCACGCTTACGTATACTTGACACTCTATTTCTAATCAACTTTGATGCAAGTAAAGTAAATGCTGATATTCCCTGCATTTTAGAATACAACAGACTACGTTCACTGTACACCCCCCAACTAAAAACTTATCCTGTTCCACAGAAAGGAAAACGTAAAAGAAAACTATTTAAAAAAGAAATGCAACAGGATCTCACTGAAAATCCTCCAAAGAGAGTAAAAGAAGGTAATACTTCATCAATTACTACAACCAAAGAAGAATCTACTACTCAAAGTAACTCAGTTACTTCTTCAAAGAAGCAACACACACTCTGAAGAAATGACTTGGACACAGAACTATCTGGTCCATTCAAATTTTCAAATATAACTGGTGTAAATTGCTATGCAAATGTAGCAATAAATATTCTATTCCAATTGCCACCAATTGTTGACATTTACCTACTGTCAAATACACAACAATGGGGGAGAAAGTGTCAACACTCTCCCCCGAACCACAGGAGCCAAATGTAGTCGACCCTCCACCCGTGTTTGGCACAGATACCTGATTTTTAAATACAGGATACCACGTGGCAGCCATTGGGGGGGAAGAGGGTTAGGGAGAGTTGTGGATGGGAAGGGGAATGTAGGAAAACCGGAGAGATGCCTAAGATGGATAGGTCCGGGGAAGCAACAGAGAAAACACCCTACTCTGTCTAATGTTACATGTACTAACATAAACCATAACCTATAACACAGAACACCAGTCATACCACGTAATACAGGTTAATGATGCTCATCCTAGAAACCTTGCACTTCCTAATATCCCTTGATACAGTCTTAGGTTGTTATTCACTGACATAGACCACATAGAAGTAAGCAAAAATGAAAACAGACTGTTGGAGTGTCATTCCCACATGAAAACACATGACACATGGCCCCGTGGGCAAGCAGTAGCAACATGTTCATAACATAAAACATATCTTAGACCTGGCTCCAAACTCCAAACATATTAACACACACTCTAAGGAATCGAGTTGGCAGCACTGATACCCGAGTGACGTGTATTTCCAGACACTAATAATGGTAAGACATTTGCGTGCTCATAGACACGTTTTTGGAGATCAAGTTTGACGCACTCGTACTTGAACACTGACACCATGAGTTCATGCACACGGGTGCGGCACCTAAGGAGTAGTGTTTAACAGAGACATGATTTTCAATGCATCAAAAGATACCATAACCCCTTCCCGCACTTATCTTTTCGTCCGGGAAGATAATCAGCCTTTCCGGACGTAATCTGTTGTAGCCTCAGCAACAGCGCGTGTTCTCCGTCAGCTGCTGAACACTCCCGAAAGCCGCTCCAAAGACCATAGCCCACCGACATCGGGATATGCTCCTCCTCCTCTCGCTGCTATGCACTATGACCATGGCGAAAATATGGACAAACGTGTGTGAAGCCCTTCAGTCCTCCGTCATGGCTTCGCCTCGCAAACAAAATAAGCCACACCTGCCATGCGCCATTGGCTCTTGATAAGCTGTACCCAATTAGTGTCAGCTGGCCAAACGCGTGCACGGCAAGAACTACTAAACACCCGGGAGGATGCTGGGAAATGTAGTTTATAACCTCTAACACGTTCTATAAGCTGTCTGAGACCTCCAACACCTCTTCCGTCTCCACCCTCCCATATCCCTGACACCTACACAATACAGACCAATTGTGTTTACAAATGTTAGTCCTTCATAGAAATGCAAGCAACTATCATGACAACACATACAGTGTTCATGGAATAAGACAAGAATTGGACTACTGTGCTGGAATGGTGAAATTCACTATAAACTCACAAGAAGATCCAAAGGAATTTCTAATATACTTACTACAGTACTGGAAAACAAAAACATACCTATAAATGAAATCTTCCAGATTTCATACATGTGGAAACATACATGCACTCTCTGCAACAATGTGGCACAGGAACAAAGCCCTAATGAATGCTTTGTGTATGTATGCATACCTAACTGTGAATCCGTTCCATTTCATCAACTTATACAAAATGCAAACCATGGCAGATTATGCACTACCTGCAATTCAGATAATCGCTCCACCATACAAATACAAACACATAGTAAATACGTAATACTAATGCTTTTACGTTACAATGCAGATGGTACCAAAAACAACTGCAAGCTGACTGGATTCACACATTGTGAAATATCACTTGGTAAGAAAACCTTCATAACAATAGGCATAATCTACCACGCAGGAGCCAAAACCAATGCAGGTCACTACACTGCATATATAAAAAAGAATTTTGGATGGTTCGAATGTAATGATAGTACCATTACTCTAAAGCAGAGATTACCAGCAAATCTTATAGACGCTTATTTAATCTTCTTAAAACCAACATTTTATAACTAATCTGTACATAAACATTAACAAAACTTCAATTAGAAAACTATAAACAGTTAGAATACGCCAACAGGTAACTAACTATCCCAAGATTTTGCAACAACCAAACAAATAAATCAATACCTCTAAAATATAACAAGAAATAAACAGTTAGAATACTCCATGTATCTAACTGCCCCAAGAATCTGCAACAACCCAACAGATAGATCAGCAATGTGAGAATATAAATAAACAACTATAACCAGTTACAATTCAACAACAGGTATCTAACAATCTGCAACAAGCCAGCAGATAGAACAAGTAAACACTGAAAACAAAGAAAGAAATGTAATGTACCATAACAAAAGAAAAGTTTTTTTTAATCCAACATGGATTTTATTTCACACAGACCCAATGATTTAAGAAACAAACACAGAAACTGAGCAAATTGCACAGTACACTCGTTTGTAAACTACTAAATATGAGGGTCGAAATAAAGCAGAAATGTCTATTATGCAATGTAATAAGTCTTTATAAACTACCTACACTAACATGATCTTTTCTTTTATCACAGAAATTGAAAAAGAATATCTGCTCCAGTTACCCAAGTCATAAAAAAATATATCCAATCATAAAAAATCAAACAGTAAGTATATTATAATACAACTCATAAATACTGCTCCATAGCACAACCATTGAAGCAAACATCTAACCATACACCACAATACAAAATGTTTACTTCCATGGATATGTTATAATGCAGTGCTTGTTACCAAACTCTACAATCTTAATGACATGACGTAGCCAAAACTTGACATACAAACTATACAAATCAAACAGTACACAAACTGTAGATTTGCAAATATTTGATAGATGTTTGATTCTATGGGTGTGATCTATGGGTGTGATATGCTGCGGTGGTTGTGGCCAGGGCCTAGTGTCTTGGGTGCATGGCCTACGGCCTTCGACCATGCACCCAAGGCTCTAGGCACTGGCCACAACCACCGCAGCATATCACACCCATAGATCACACCCCTAGAATCAAACATTTTAACTGGCTATATGAGCTACTGCATTCCATTTTTTATGTCCGCGGACAGCCGCTGTGACCGAGGACATGACGAACACATCAGGGGTGCCTGCCAATGGTTTGTAGGTTATTAACTCATTTAAGGAAATGCTGGCTTAGACAGCATTTTAACAGGAATAATTTAAGAACATGTGTCAGGGCAATGCTTTTTTATGAATAGCAAAGATGAAATATTAGTATCTTATGTAGCAAATTTTTATCAAGGAAGAATATAAAGTGATTCATCTCTTATGGTGCGATGGAATTTAGTTTAAATGACGTTCCTGATACTAAATGTGGGTGATGATATTTTATTTGTTGTTGTGATTTTAACTTTGTTAATGGATGCAATGTCTGAATAAAATGTTAAAATCTTAATCAATCTCATATGCCTATGATGCACCCTGGTCTCGTCTGCTCTCGCAATTGACCCCTCTCCTGCTGACGACTCTCTCATTCACTTCACCCTCTCTAAAAATCTGCACTGCCCCCTCCACCTCCCTCATGTATCACCAAATGTAAATTCAAGTCCGATATCATGGTCCCTATTTCGGCCAAGTCAATATCTTGCTCCAAGCTCTTTCTCCTTGACTTGCTCCCCACCTTGAACTCTCCTTTACCCAATTCAGATCTTCCCTTCAATGGTCACTCGCCTGCCCGCTACTTCACCCCCTCCTGCTAACCTCCTTAAACACGTCTATCTATACTGAGTCATCCAATTGCTGGAGACAACAATGCGTTGCTGAACACACTGCTGGCACCAAGACCAATCCCCCCACTGTTCTCACTGTCAAAAAGAACTCTCTGCTGACACTGACCACAGCTCCCAACAGAGCCAAATCATCCCATTACACTAATCTTGTTTCTCCCCTCTCCTCTGACCCCGTCCAGGCCATGCATTCCACCTAAGAACTACTGAAATTCCTTCTCCCTCTCTCTCTCTCCAACTATGACTTTGCCTCCAGCTTCTACATCACAATCTCCAAAAAGCACCACCGAACTCGTAGTGAGGTCCAGAGGCAAGATGGCCTTGTTTTACTTATTTGTTCTTGCTGCATAGTTCCTTAGTTATAGTTTTCCTTGTGACCTTTCCTGAGTATTCAGCAACCAGGTGTGATCATGGGAACCTGTGTACTCTTTTGCCCATTATGTCATCCATGGTAAGCCGTAGGAGCACACCTTTCGATTTGGGATTGCAGGCAACTTTCACGAGTCATGTCAAAGGCAGGTTCTACTTGAGAAGATGTTCTGGTGGAAAGGGGAATATGTTTGCATCCCATGGTTCTTTTATACCTGTGTACTCTGAATGAAACGGGCAAGTCAGTTCTTCACAACTTGCACGTCTCAAGGCTGCCACTGACGACACAGGCCTCCACAATTGATTGCCATTAAATTGGGTAATAAAAATACATACTATTACAGTGCTAAGAAGAAGGTGGCGTCCAGCATGAAGCACCCTGTAAAACCTGATGCTATTATTTGCCCTACAGCATCTGACCAAAGAAATACACAATGATTGCACAGGGATGTGAAAACACATTCTTAAAACTTACTTTTTAAGGTGCAACCATGTAGGTCATTATTTCCTTAGATCACGATATGTCCTTTGTTGTTACCAAAGAACAGGCTTTTTAAATTCTTTACGTAATGCCACATGGCGAAAGTGTGTCTTTTTTGTGGAATGATTTAATCTGCAGGGCATACGCGAAAGTCCTAAATGTAAACGCATGCTGTGAAATCATTTCCAGAAAAGCCTAGGATTCCTTCAAGTGCTAGTGTTACTTGGGCTCATAAAGTGTTCCTTTGAAAGTAAACACCCTAATTATTTACATTTGTGTCGGCCATGCCTTTACAATACGTGTTTCAATACACTGCCGCACAAATGTGGTCTGGATTAAACACGTTTTCCTCCTTGGGTACCTACAAGAAGTTGATGGCATTTTCAGAGCTATATGTTCTCCCATTTCCTGGACAGGATTTAGGATCTGAGCTCCAGATGTGTGATAGGCCCCATCCGTGGTTGGGCGTAGTGGCCAGCGCCGTCCCTTCACCAAGGCCTGGAAAGTGACAGGTGATGCCAGATCTAGAATGACCTTGTCTAGCCCCCTGTTTGACAGAGGCCCAGCAAAGACTGCGCTCTGTCTTGTTCATGCCCCATCTGCCGCCGCTAGGGGAGCTGTGTGCTAGGTGTCAGGAGATGAACATTTCCTGCTTTGCTGGACCTGTGCTGTGACATCACTGGGTCTATTTGGATAGCTTGCCTGGCGTGCAATAACGCGTTTCTCACCTCAGGAGGCAGTGTAGTGCCTTAGGAGCTCTGTACCTAGGGATGAACTGATTTTGAATGACAGAAGCAAGGATGCATGACAGAAGTGAAATTGACCGAGGGTTGGCATTTGGGACTGATAGCTAGTTCGAGAAAGCAGTTATTGAATAGGGCCAGGAAAGAGCAGATGTTTCCGGTAGGGGGAACTGCATTGTGTCAGAGGGAATAAAGGGGGTTTATTTGCAAACCTTATGGGCCTCCCTCTCTTCAAGTGGGGGGACCACCAACATACGATACAACATGACCTCAATGTAATTGCTTCACTGACATGCCTTTCAAATTAGAGAATATCTGGAATTTACCCACAGTTCGTGGCCCTGGCACAGTTCGGGCACCATGAAGCTGAAAGTAAAGCATGGGCAGACAGACCAAAACCAATGACTGTTTAGGATTAGGACTGTGACTGCTTAAAGCCTTCGAAGCTCTTTAGATTTCAAGAGGCAAAAGGATTGAGTTATTTTTATGTCACAATGTGTGCAGAACGAACCGGGTCTCTTTACTTTAAGCAACCATTTCATGGTAAAGGATTTTGCGGGGCAGCAAAATATGAAAAATAAAATAGTTTTCACACGGTTGTCCTCCGTAATAAAAATGCACAGAAACCTACACATCTACCCAACAAGAAATGGGAGATCAGTGAATGGAGCAGTAACCACAAAATGCGAAACTGCAAAATGGTTGCATGGGAAAAAGTGACCCTGATCCGTAGATAACAGGAGACCCCGAAAACATCCCTTTTTTATTTATGTTTTAGAGGGCGTGGTTACACAGACCCCCAATGAACTCATATTAGTGGGCGGTCTTTATTCAGAGTGAGGATGCAGAGGTCCAAGATCTCGGTATATGTTTGTTTACATCATTAATTTGCCTCTGAATGAATTCGGGATTTGGTGGATATAACTGCCCTCGTAACCTGAGAAGGTTGATGAAATGTGGTGCCCCGCATCTCATCAGTGCTCACAAACTTCGGTCCATACAGGTATTTCCCAGATCGTCACTGTATGCAGTAATTAGCATATTGGCAAGTATCACATATGCCTTAAATGTTCAATTTGTGAAGAGTTGGTTCTTGCGCTGTACTCAGAGACACTAAAGGAGACCCCAGTGCCACTCGCAGCGCAACACTGCTAAGCGTGGTAGGAAAACCTGCAAGTCTGAAACCTTTGGCTCGCCAGATGCTTTGGACTACTACCCCCATCAGCCCCAGCCAGCATAGTCAATGGTCGTGGAGTCATTAGAGTTGTAGTCCAAAACCTCTGAAGAGCCAATGGTGGTAGACTGCTGTACTGGGGTCACTAGGAACTTGCATCAGCACTGCTCTAGTTACTCATTCTGAGAAGAACAGCCAGGGGGTGGGAATGGCATTGTCAGGTATTAAACAGAAGGCGTGACCCTCAGGGCATGGGTGTAATTTTAGGTGGGGACAGGGGTGTTTGTCCCCCCCAACTTTCATGGCACACCATTGTATCCCCATTCATTTGGCTGGGGCACCTTTTATTCAGATGTCATGTCCCCCCCAACATTTTCAGCAAAGTTACTCAACTGCCTCAGGCAAAGTCATTGCTTCGACGCCCGCTACCAAGAACAATCTGGCATCGGACAGGCAGCTCTGCTTGTTTAGGGTCCTTATTTGAAATGATACGGTCAACCGTTGTGTCGCTAGTGGACCCACATCTAAATACAATAGTGGCATTTCGTATGCTAGCACTACTGTTTAACACATTTCTTGACATAGATTTTTGTACAGACGGTGTCTGATAGGCCTTGTCTGTGCCAGTCGGTTGGTGGGGTATTTGTAGGTTGTAATGTGAGAGGTTAAGATGTATTCGAAACCTTCCAGCCATCACCCCTCTTTCTTTGCTATCAGTACTCTGAGTGGGACGGGTATGCCCAGATGTGGGTCTCATGCCTGCTGGGCTTAGAGACCCAAGCTACACCTCACTGATGAGACCCAACAAGGACGAAACATGTTTGGGGATGCTTGTGGTCTTGTGCAGAAGGGATGTGACCAAGCAGTGTGTGTTGGACTGCCCCCTTTGGGGTGGGATCAGGCCTGACTTGCATACAGACTTTCCCCTTTTGTAATGGTTTGGCAGGTGAGGAACGATGGTCTGGAGGGTTGCCCAGAGCAATGCCAGAGGTTAAGATTAGTTCTGAACCTTACAGCCATCACCTCTTTGGTGTATTAAACACTCAGCCAGTGCTTGGTAGGATACATGCTATTGTGCAGCCAGAATAACCCAAATGAGCACGACCAGGCATAAAACAACTTGAGAAGATACAAGGCTTTGTGTTCTTTCTGTGGTAACAAACCAGGTTGCTAGGTGTACCATCCGTGAATTGCATTGCATAGGAATGCTTTGTAGTGAAGTCTTAGTGAGACACGCTTGTGCTAGTACATAGTGCTTTATTAAGGCAAAATGGTAGAAATACAGTCTACCTTTTTTGGACAAAGATAGGGAAGCCTAAAGTGAGGTGCGGGGGGTCAGCGATGAAGTAGCTGAGCAAATATGGCTGGTGGCTGCTGGCCAGTTTGGTGCACAGTGGCTGGGTAGTGACATTGGCAATGTCTATCACGCACTGGCTGATGGCCTAATATAACCTCTCCACAATAACACAGATAATTCCATCTGCACACAAACACAGAGCTAAGTGAATATCCCGTATCTTCGATGCATTCTCATTGCGAGGTTAATCTGGGTCCATACCAACACTTTCTACTTGGTAGGCAAAAGCGCTTTCTTATACATACATATTGTTATGTGGGTTTCATGTTATCAAATTTACACTTCTTGAAAGCCCAAGTGACTAATGTTGTGCTCCTTTGCTGGCCACCAACAGACTATCACTTTGAAGCCATCCTACCCTGAGGGGTCTTTCAAAAAGAACTATAAAAGGGTTACACTTGCATGGCCATTCCTAAGCTGACACCACTTCACAAGTGCTTATGATGGATGGTACTGGCCTGGATCCTGAGCCACCTTTACTGGTATCTGCTGCAGAGAAAACTGAAAGTGAGAATGTGGGAAGGTCGAAGAAATAATGATTTCTTTCTTATCAGTTCTGCAATGACTATGTGCTTTAAACGGAGCTGACATGTGTTTGTATAGTACCAAGCTAAGAGAGGATTGCAAAAAGTCACACAAATTTGCCCTTGTAACTATGTCAAGATTGCCCCCTCGTGCGGTCAACTATATAAACTATTAGAGGAGGGCAATCCTGACAAAGGTACGGTGGCACCTGGGCGGTGGAGCCAGCCAATCAGGTGGCTAGGAACGCAGGCTTGAACTGCTGGTGTAAGCCCGCGTTCAAAGCCGCCTGATGGCCGGCTCCCCCGCCACCATCTTCCCCCCACCTTGCCCCCTTTTTTATTTTTAATCTCCCCCGCCTCCAATTTACCTAAATGGACTGTACTCGCCTCTGCAGCCGCACCTTCCTCTTGGTGCAGAACGGCCACCATGGAAAGGGAAGAGGGGCTCCATACAGAGCTCTGCCTTCCCTTCCCATGGTGACCATGTTGGTAAAGGATTTTCCTTAGGGAGGAAAATCCTTTTTTTTAGCATGCCGGGTTGCCGCTTTGGTAACCCGGGGTGTTAATGGTCTGAACACCCTCTCGGGCAGGCCAAATCAGGTGTTAGCAACCCAGAGCCCTCTTTAAATGCACTCGCTCCGCACAGGCCTTTAACTTTGGTCTGGGGGCGATAACACCCGATTCGGCCTGCCGGTTCAGGTGTTAACACCACAGTTTTGACATTGGGCTGCCTTGAGGACATTCCCGCTGCAGCATGCGCCACGCTGTATGTGTGGGAAGTGTTGGGGTTGTACTAGGTCCTATGATGCTACATTTACACCATCAGCTGCAAATAGTAACAGTAAGTACAAGTACATCTATCAAAAGAATTGGCCCCATAACCAATGTCATGCTTATTCCAAAATGTGATTGTTGCATATTACAATGCCTTCTGTCAAAATGTCTTTAAATATATCCAGAATCATGTCTACACCTTGCACTGAAAGGAATTGGCTACTTTTACGTTAAAGAACTTAAAAAACGGTTTGATGTGTTCTATTATCCCTCAAAACAGTTGTTTCTACTCTAACTACGTATAACCCATCTCAAATGTAAACTTAACAGCCATTCAGCAGAAGTGCAAAGGCAATGTAGATGGGACATCTATAACGTTGTAAACATTTATGTATTTTATATATTTAAACCTATGTACATGTATATTGTAGGATCGTGGTCGCCACCACATACTAAAGGTAAGAGCAATTTGCTTTGCATTTCCTAATATTTCTATTGTTGGAGTTGCTGAATGCATTTGGCAGATATGTTCTCATAAATATGCCTACCCGGGGCCCCTCCAAGCTGGAGATTTTGAGGAAAATTCAATAAGCAGTTGAAAAATTATTAAGACAACAACAAAAAGATGTTTTCAGCCTAATCACATTCATTTTTCCCATAGAAAAAAAAGGTGCTTCCATTGAACCCCTGCAGGAAGAAAACCTATGCTATAGATGTGCCATTTTTTGGTTTGGGGTAAAACCGTGCAGTAGCTTATGAGATGGAGAAGGAGTACCCCCGGTCCCACAAAACGTTTATATATCTGCCATGGTGCATTGCATCAGTGAAGACTTTTCAGAAATGAAAAGCCACACTGTAAAAGTGCTCTCAGAAAATCAGGAGGGGATGGGACAGTTTTAGTCAAGGTAGGCGAAGCTCAATTGAGGACCAGTATGTGTCAGGCCAGTCCCTTTGCAAGATCAGTAGTGGCACAATCATACATGTGTATGATTGTGACACTGCTGATGTTGCAAGTCTAGTAGGGCGGGGGCATAACCAGTCATATGTTAGGCCTTTGACTAATGGAGCCCAGTGTGGTAAATTTGTGACAATTACCACAAAGGGATTGTGTTTTCCAACGATCATGAGCAAAGGATCTGCCATGTAACAGAAACCAGGCTGGAGTGAATCTGGCAACAAGCCATTATCTTGGAAAGGCTGATGGGTAAGTTTGGTGTTAGTCAGATGCCAGTGAAGGGCATAACAATTATAGAAAATGGCAGGTATAAATGTTGTGACCCCACCCACATTTCTGTAGGTAAGAAGAGATAGAGTGCAAGTTTGTTAGTCCGTATAGTGACTAATGAAACCACAATGTATCTTCAATCCCCTTGTCATTGTGTAGAAAATGTGCATGAATTTTGAATTCATAGGTCTTCTTGGCTTTGTCAGTCCTGAAATTACTCCAGAGTACAGCAATTTTAGGATCATCAAGATTTACTTAAATAAATGCTCACCAACTGTGTTCTTCTTTGTGCATCATGTGTCACTATGACGGTGCAGGGTTCTATGTGTATGTAGTTGTTGAGCAGTTTCTATACATAGTACCCCAACCGGGGCATTTCCTGCAAATAATGAAGTGTACAATGTTGTTGAATGCAAATCCTAAAGGGCACCTCATTTTGTAATCCTCTCCAGTATGGTCTATTTTGATTGTATCCAAAACATTGATATGGAGACAGCTTAGGCACCTTTTGTTTTTTGACTGGCACGGTTCCATTATCTGTCCTATTTGTATGCAGGTTTAGTCTTACCATCATTTCATTCCAATTGGCGGGTTTTCTGAAAGCAAGGCAGGAGTATTTTAGGAAACACTTCTCATAGATGTGTATCTTGTTGCAATGCGGGTTGTAGCTTCTTGGCAATCCTAGACAAGGCTTCCAACTATGGATTGTATGTGGCTACCATTGACAACCAGGTTTGGCCTCTCTCGCTCTCTATTCTAAGACATTGCTATGGGTATCTGGTTGTCCACAATTCTGTGGTTGTGTCCATAGTTCAGGATGACTGATCTCAAAGCTTGTATATTTAAATCCCAGTAACTTGTGTCAGAGCATATCTGGTTGTAGCATACTGCTTGACTGAATATTGTAGCATGCGTGGCGTTCACGTGGAATCTGCTACTCTTCGTACAAGTGGCCTATTCAGTTGGTTTGTGAAATAATGTACTCTATACCTAGTCTTTTTTTATGTTTACGGTTGTGTCAAGGAAACCTATTTTTCCAGGAACGTAAGAGAGTTTGAGGTTGATAATTTCATGGATCTCATTAAGGGCCTGCTTCTGCAAAATCAGGCCCCATATTTTCTGTGGAATATTTTGAGGTCCTATTCCCCAGAAATCTAAATCAAAAGGATATCATCAAAGTAACACAGATATCTCAAAGGTCTTCAGTCCCAGGTGGTAAGGAAATCAATCTCTTATGATGTACAATGTCAATCATACCTATTTCAATTTTGAACAGTAGAGTCATTGGACAGTCCCACCCACTCTGGTAAAGGACTTTCCCCACCAAAATACAAACAAACCCACAGTTGCTGGAGTCATACAGACAAGTAATCTACAAACTGTTTATAGCCATGATGCTCCCCTTTACAAAATAGTTGAAAGTAAGTACTTTGAAAGCACATAACACATACTCAGATTTTACCTACTGTATACTTATCCACAGCCTATATGTTCATGAACTCTTTTTGTCCCTGTAAATAAATACCTTGTCCTAAAAGTGGGTCTATACGCTTCTGCATCCCCGATCTAGACAACTTTCAGACCTGACACTTTCTTTCAACTTTTCTAAAGCCTTACACTGGAAGCTGACTGGCACTGCACCAGACTCACCAGCCTCTCAAATGATACACACAGATTCCTACACCACACACTCCTACGACATATACGTCCCTATGATACATGCTTCTATGGCAAACACCCACTCTTACTATACACGTTCTTATGACACATACACATATGCCACATGCAGATACATTATTACGGCACACACTCAGAATCAATGTACAGTTTCTATACAAAATGTACATATACAATATGTACAGTACGCTCAGGTACACTAATATACGTCTGTAAAATCACATGTAAGTGAAGACCTACTTTGATATCAGTTATCAGGAGATGCAAATTGCAGTCATGTATGAACTGTAAAACTCATAAATGCCTCTTGCACATATTGAACACTTACATCAAAGTCAAACCTAACTTCAATATAAGTTTTCTGTGTAAAGGAGATGTATAGAATGTGAAAACAGTCAAGGTTACTACGGATAGTGTGCGGGTCAGCAGAAGGAATCAAAAACATGTTGAATATTTCAAGAGTTTTATTTTAATAATAAGAAAAAAGGTTAACCTACGCTATTGCTACAGAGATGTTCCCTGCCTAACCAAACAAACTAAGGATGCTCGTCGGTCATCAAAAGTCCAACAAGAAATGTCCTCAGTCCAAAAATCTACTTCTATCTGGCCCTACTACTTGAACTAATAATTAAAAAACTGCCAAAATAAATATCTTCTGGCACCTTCCCTATAGCCATATGTCTTGAGACTTTATTTCAGGATGTGTGTGATGATGCCATTTAACTGGAAACACATCAATCAAGACAATTCTTCTTGATTCACAATAGCTTTTTCATAAGCTCCTGTAGCTCCTGGTATATATTCACAGGTCTGGCACTCCATAACCTCAAGCCAAACAAAAGGAAGGTATTAAATCTGAACATCACACATGTTAAGTGTGATCAACAAATTATTTAATCAGTAGCTGAGTACAGCAGCCCCACACCCTTCACTCAACTGTCTCCCTTCAAACATCAACATTCCTTTAGGAACCTGGAAGCTTAAATGATGATGAGGATGCAGGGGGCACACAACACTATGTACAGGACAAAACTATGTACAAGAATGTAAACAAAACAGTTCATAAAAGTTCTTATCACTACATAACAAACCTCCTTCTCTTTATAGGAAGAGATACAACATCAAACAGGGTTGCTAAACATTATTTACACTTTCCTTGAACCTTGCCACCATATTTTTGCTACATTTCGCCACAATACTCAACAACAGAGTATTTCCCAAATCTTTCACCACCCTCAAAGGTCTGGAATATTTCATACTTCCCTTGTCTGCTCTTCTAACACTCTTTACTGTCACCCATGCTCCCCCTTCTAAAACACTTTCCTTCACACAATTGTTTGCATCATGCCTCTCCTTGGCCCTACTTTGATCCTCCACCATTCTCCTACACAAAACTCCCACTGGGACCACATCTTGCATCCACAAACTTTTTTAATCCATCCTGGATGCAATCTGGAGTTAGGCACCCTCTTCCTCAAAGCTTCGAATGAAGAGACACCAGTAACTTGGTGAGGAGCAATCCTATATTGGACAACACGCTCCATTATGGCAGGTTCCCAATCACCCCCAGAGGCAATCGCAATGCTAATTTCCTCCACCAGAGTCCTGTTAAACCATTCCACTGTCTCATTTCCTTTAGGGTTATTCAAAGCCATCGTTGAATGTCCTATCCCATTGACCTCCAAAAATGTTTCCCTTTCTCTCCCCACAAACTGGGGACCATTTTCCGAAATTATCTTTCTGGGAAACCCTCTCTCCAAAATACTGATTCCAAAATCGTTTGATTCTACGCAAACTAATGTCCCTCACAATGCATATTTCTGGTCACTTAGACAACAAATCCATCAAAACAACGACATAAGCACTTTGGGACCCCCGGGCGGATATAGGTCCCAAAATATCCATGGCCACCACGTTCCAGACCAAACTTGGAAGCTCCACAATCCTCATTGGCGGTACTCTGGTAAAGAAGATCTTATTGTTATCTCCACAGCCCTCACACTCCTGCAAAAATGTCTGTTTCCTCATCCATTCCGGCCCACCAAAAATCCTGTCATATACCCTTCGTCTTGCAAACTCCAAGATGTCCCTTATGCGCTATGCCTAGTACACGTCTCCTCATGCCCTCCAGTACCACCATCCATTCACCCTATTACAGAATTCCTCTATCAACACAACTCTTGTTTCACCCTCCTATATCCTTTTTATTTCACATCAAGTTCCTCTGTGGGCCACCCCGCTTGCACATACCTTACCACGGTCATGCATCTTTTTTACATTCTTCTCTCCAGTTACTTTCCTTGGCAAATTTACAATTGGCAAATACTTCACCTTCATCGTCACACCCAATACCATCAACTTCCTCTATAAGATTGTGAGACAAAACGTCAGCAATGACATTTAGTTCACCTTTTACGTGCTTCACTTCCATGTTCAAACCCTGCATTGCAGTGATCCATCTGACAATCCTCCTTCAAACTCCATCTAACCCTTTCCTGTTGAAAATGCCCACAAGGGGTTTGTGGTCAATCAGGTTTACAAACTTTCTCCCCCAGACAAACTGCCGGAATTTTTAAATCCACTGCACGCAAGCTAAGACCTCTCTCTCCACAACTGAATATAGATTTTAATCACCCTTAAGAACACATGACGCAAAGCCACTGTTTGTAGTACATTCCCTTTTTGTTGCATCAAAACGCAACCAAGGCCATTCTCACTGGTCTCCATATACAATTGTATATCATAATCATCCTTGAATCCTTTTAGAATGAGGGCATTCACCAAACAACTCCTTATGTCCTCAAATTCTTTCTCGCAACTCTCATACCAATTAAACCTTACACCTTTCTTCACCAACATCCTCATCGTCTTTGTTCTTCCACCCAGATTTTCTACGGATTTTCCATTAAACTCAAACAAACCTAAATATGAGGACAATTCCTTTTTGACTTCAGGAGCCCTCATCTTTCTTATTGCTTTCAGAGCGGCAAACTTTGGTTTTATACCCTCTGCAGACAATTCATGGCCTAAATATTGAACATTTTCCAGTCAGAATCTGCACTTATCAATCACTATGGTCAGACGGAAACAGATATTCTCCCCAACACCTCCTTCAATAGCATATCATGCTTCCCCACATCCTTGCCCCACACCAATATGTCATCCAGATAACAATACGTGCCTGGTACATTTTTGAGCAACTTGTCCATGACCCTCTGAAATACACTGAAAGTGGATACCAATCCAAAAGGCATCCTTCTACAGCAGTATATTCCAAAAGGAGTTATGAATGCTGTTAGGTCCATTGATGCAGGATGTAGCTTTACTTGGTGATATGCTGCCTTTAGATCAAGAGTTGAGAAAATTGCACCTCGCTCAATGTTTATCAACAAATCATCTATTTTTGGAAGTGGAAACCTATCAGGCGTTACATTCCTATCAAGTGCTCTGAGGTCAATACATAGTTTCATGCTCTCATTGGGTTTGCACACGGTCACATTGGGACTTACCCATTTCGCTGCTTCCGCCTCTTCTATTACACCCTCACTCAGTATGCGTTTAAGATCATTCTCTGCATACGCACGCAAGGCAAGTGGAATGGTGCAAGCTTTTGACCGTACCGGTATAGTCCCTGGCTAATTTTATTAGATGGGTAAAGACTCTCAGACATCCCATATTCTAACCAACCACATTGGGGTATACTCTGGTTCGTCCATATCTTTTCCTTGAACAGTTTGTACCTTTCGGGGCTCTTGTATATCACCACAACCTGAGAGGGGTTGTCGGGATCTAGTCTTTAGCCAAGTTCAGTTTGTGCATCCCAGGACAGTAGGTTTCTACTCTTGGATGTGACCTTCACCATCCCTTGAGTGGAACTCCCATCATGCCTAAGCTGTGTTCAAAACTCCCCCACAATATCAATTGGCACCTCCCCAAAGGCATGAACAGTCACACTGGCTTCCTGCAGATCACACAACCTAAACGTATCCCTCCATATGTCCACATTCACAATTGTATAATACGCACCACTCTCTAATTCACTGGCACTACATTCACACTTATTTCTGCATGGGCCTTTATCCTTTTTGGTTGTTCATTAACTACATTTACCACACAAACTTCCTCTTCCCCACTGCTACTTTATCCCACCAGTGGGTCACTCCACCCTGAACCATTCTAACACTGCCTGATTTGTTGCAGTGCCTGCAACAGCAAGATATGTGGCCTTTTCTCCCACAGTCTCTACATATTACGTGGTGGGCAAAGCACTGTTTATCACTAG
Source organism: Ambystoma mexicanum (assembly GCF_040938575.1). Lineage (NCBI taxonomy): Eukaryota > Metazoa > Chordata > Amphibia > Caudata > Ambystomatidae > Ambystoma > Ambystoma mexicanum. Next base: position 169,284,480 of record NC_090924.1, on the reverse strand, counting down.
CGAGATGGTCAGGGTTTCCGCATCTGTAGCATCTTTTAATAAATGTTCTCCCTTCTGTCCTCTGTTTTGTGTCTGACTTCTTCTTGCTCATGTGTTTAATTTCATTTTTATACGCTTGTGGCTTTCGAGTTTTAGACCGTTCAACAGCATTTGTACTAGCAGCCCCAAGCTTTGCAGGCTCAGCGTCTAGGGCTTTAATATATTTTTCTGTCTTTTCCACCATTTTTGCTATTTCAATCGCTCTCTCCAAAGAAAAATATGTGCCACTGGCCCCTTCATGCCATAATGCCTCTCTAATTTAGTGATCAGCACATCTTATCTTTAGCTGATCCCCAATGTGTTAGTCTCTGCAGTGGTCATACTCTCACTGTATTGCTAGTCCCTATAAAACCGTATCAAATTCCTCAATTGATTCCTCCAGCTTCTGATCTGTTATGGCAAAGTGATATCTTGCCAAAAAAGTCTTTTCTTTAACACTAAAATGTCGGTCCAACTTCAATAAACTTTGCTCAAATATTGACAAGCCTTGAGCTTCCTGGGGTTGCAAATCAGGTAATTTCTTAAATATTACTTGTCATTCTTGGCCCAGACAGTGGTACAACAAAGATTCTTTTCGATCTGCTGCAAAATTGTTGCCATACACTCCATGCAAATATCTCATGAATCCCTCCTTCCAGTCTCCCCACTAAATAGGCTAAACTGGGTGAGTCAAAAACAAGGCTGGTGCAGGAATATTCATTCTCAACGTGATTCTTCAGATGACCCTCTGAATAGTGTTTTTCAGGCCATTAAATCCTTGCCTTTGCTCTTCAGAAGGTGCTGCCTGGCCTTGTAATGGTGGCCTTCCCTGTGCACATTGGCCTTGTCCCACAAATTGCCTGACCTTAAAATGGTGGTGAGCGTTCTCACAAGATTTCACCCTAATGGGAATCAAGGGGGGGGCACTGTTGATCCATTGCCTGACCTTGGGATGGTGGCTCCCCTTATGCATGCAGGACCTGTCCAGTGAACTGCCTGACCTTGAAATGGTAGTTGGCATTCTCGCAAGACTTCGCCCTCACCGGAATGAAGGAGCACAGCTGATCACACAGCTGATCAACATCAGTACAAAGCAGCGCCTGAATTAATGATGGGGATACGTGTTCTTGCGGGACTGACATGCGTTGCTTCCCTTGTTGCTGATCCGATGGTCTACTGGGAAACCGACACCTCACGGGGCCTTCACTTTACTTCCTTTTGTGGTGCAGGAAGGAGCCGTGCCAAATTCAACACGGTGGTCGGGCTCATGCACATTAGCACTGGCCAGTGCTCGCCGGGCCTCAGGGAATATGACACTCCAACCGGCATCAAGGAAAGAACGGCGAGCGAGCTGGGGCTGCTGCAACTAGATCCCATCTTCGTCGCCAGTTTTAAATATGAACATCACACGGACACAGTAAGTGTGATCAACAACTTCTTTAATCAGTAGCTGAGTACAGCAGCCCCACACCCTTCACAACTCATCAACTGTCTCCCTTCAAACATCAACATTCCTTTAGGAACCTGGACGCTTGGTGTATAACTCTACTATGGAATGAAGCTTAAATGATGATGATGCACTGGGCACACATAACTATTTACAGGACAAAACTATGCACACGCATGTAAACAAAACAGTTCATAACAGTACATATCACTACATAACAGAAGGCACATTACATGTTACTGAAGGAAATACAATATAGGCAAATAGTGTTGCTGTTACAGGGAGTTCCTTGTGGGAATGAGAGTCCATGTCCCCGAGAAGGGAGTCACTCGCAGTGAGGTGCCACTTGCCCAGACCCCTAAGGAGGGTTTTACTGAGCTGGCTTACGCCCCTAGTCTCAAAGGGCATGGCTCTCTCCTGTGGCAAAGGGGTGAATGCTCTTGATTCGTCACAATAGACATAATATTGCTGTTGCCTAAGGATCTTGTCAACATTAGTTACTTAATCACAAAAGAATTCAGATTTTCTTTTTTTCAGCACTTCGATTAACTATATAAATAAATCTGAATCACAGCACTGATGTATAAACATTTCATTAATTTGTCACATTTTTAACACATTTTTCACCCATAAATTATTTTACAAACTTTCAAATCAAACATTTATTCAAAAACATAGGAAGAAGACAACACATCTCTTATGGAGTTAGTGCTATGTGTGTACAATAAACATCACTGTTGTCAACCATCTTACTGGATATATTGTTTACATATATTATTTCTTCAACAGTAGCTAACAATTCCTCTAGGCATTGCGCAAGACGGTTGACACACTGTGTTTTGGCTTCACATAGCCACTTGTGTTGTACTCCTTCCTACGGCTACAGCGTTCATTAAGACAATAACGCTAAAGCGTCTCCAATAAATGTGGTCCTGTGTTCATAGGTGCTCTAAAGTGAAAACAGATCAAAAAGAGTTCTCTGTGATTCCCTATACACTTGTTATCTTTTGTCTATCCTATTACTTATATTTACTTACTAGTAGTATTCTGTACTTAAATAAGGATATGTGTTTTCTTCTTTGTAGTTATCCAAGTCTTTTTTAGGTTTTTTGAATTTTATAAATTAAACAGTTTAAGCTTTGCTATTACAACGGCCCTCCTCACACTACACTGGCTCCCGATTGGGCGACAAGCCACCTTCAGAATCGTGTGCATTACTCACCCAGTCATTTACAAAACCGGCACCAAATACTTACAAGATTACACCCTATCTTCCAACCTGAACCCTAAATTCAAGCACTGCCCTCCTCCTAGTGATTCCCCTTCCAAATCAGCCAGGATCGGCGGGTCCGCCTTCTCAACCCTGGCATCAACAATCTGGAAATCTCTGCCCCCCCTCATTCGACACATGCAAGACTACACAGCATTCCAAAAAGCACTCAAGACCTGGTTTTTCCCCTAAACCATGCTGAAAGACCAATCTGGCTCGTCCCCGTCTACGAAACCATGCCTCCAGGTCAACCACCCATGGCTAAGGAACGAACAAGAATCCACTACAACTAAAGAGTAAGAATGCCCAGGACACAGTTGCACTTAGGTTTTAACATAATGATCGTGTTGGCTCTTTGTCTGGCAATGAATGACCGGGACACGGAACCCTGGGCCTACTATCACTTATGCACTAATGTTATGATTGTGTTTGCTCTTTGTTTGCTTGGCAATGAATGCCCGGGACAATGTACCACCCTCTAAGATCAATGTTACTTCTGGCTAGTTCAGCTTTTGTATGCACTGACCCTTGCAACCTCAAACCATACACTGAACCTGAAAGTGTCAGGCACGCTCAACATTAAGAGGACGGCCTGGTTTCAATGCTGGAGCCTCTTGGTTCCTAGAGTACCCAACAATGTATAGTAGAAAGTATTTAAAATTCTCAGTGACCTGGAAATATCTGGCCATCCACAAGATGATAATCAATGAGCAATTACGTGAATCAGGAAGGCACAGAGGCACAGGGTTGTTGGTCAGATATTCAGCAATGCCATGGCCTTGCAATGCACTAGGCTTGTTACTACTAGCATTGCTACTACCCTCAACAGCCCTAGCCATGTCGCGACCTAAGTTACTCAACATTGTTCCGCATCAGGAAGCAACAAGTTTGGGAAGCGGTGAAACTCAGCATTGCTGTAATTCTAGGCCCTGGAAAGTTACCGCCTTGCTTTGCAAACAGAGCTGAGTTCATAATAAAGTTAGAGGGTCCTGAAGCACCAAATGCCTTTAAAGGGGAACATAGTTATTTTGGTAGGCACAGGAAGGCAAACGAGAACTGGGATGCCTCTTCCAACCCCATGGATACTCGTAGGTACATCCCACTACACTGACTCTCCACTCAGCACCTACAACTTTAGAAAGTAGCTATCCCCCATGATTAATTCAGCCTAGCTGCACACATAACTATATACCACCAGCACACCACAATGACCTCTAGATCGCAACTATCCCCCATGATAAATTCGTCCTAGCTGCACACATAATCTCACATAAGAGCACCACCTCTGCTAGATTGCAGCTACCCCCACAACCATTCAGCCTAGCTGCACACATGCTACTTGTCTCACATAACCTGCACACTACTTCTAGCATTAGAATGCAGCTATCTACCATGAAGAATGTGGCCTAGCTGCAAACATAAAGAGTGCACAGATACACTATTTACTACTCTGACTATTTCCACTGACCTGGACTACGGTCCCAGAGGGTATTCAACCTAGAACGCGTTGAGACCATACTGGTGGTTAAAGGCGCTATACAAATGCCGAACAACATAACATAACACTTCTTCATTCAATTTCTCTAGTTTCTTTTTTGCTTCAGCAACTGTTTGGTTTTCAAGATACTGTTTCTCTAATTCTTGTAATTACTCACCCTGTAATGTACATTCTTCCCCAGCTGTTTCAATAATGAGAATGACCCACTAATGACTGCACTTATTGCCAACCGTACTCCAGTTCACCTGCTCCCCTATCTTCTGATACTTCTCCTTCTTTCAAATACACTATCTCCACAATCACTGCTGCCTATTGCATTGACATTATATCTCCCTATCGGCCACCTGGTCACACTGGTCAATGTGTTGATCACCACTCCAAACTAACTGACTCCCTTCCTCCCCATCATCACCTCATGTATCATATGTCAGTGGTGTTTATCCTCCCCTCTCTCTCCACTCCTCTAGCCACTGACTTTAGCTCTCTTATCCTTCACCACTTGCTCTCTTCTGTCCACTCTCTCCTCACCCATTCAAAAGGTATCTCCCGTGATCTTATTCTCATCTCCACTCAATTCTCTGCCTCTAATATCTTCACTGCTCCTTCTGCCTCTCATCATTCCATCGTCTTTACCTCAATCTCACGTCTACCCCATCTAAAACTTGTATCAGCAAACGCAAGGTTCCCGCCTCCAAATTCCCTATCTTCTGCTGTGACTTACACTACTCTCTCTACTCCAATGCAAAAGTCACTGTTACATCCACTGATGAAGGCTTTATTAACTTTCACACTGCTCTTGATGCTCCATTCTCCTCTCACTTCCCTCTTACTACATTCTACATTCACTCCTAAACTCTCCTCTCACAGGCCTTGGATCACACCTACCACATGCACCCTGAGAACAACAATGAAGAAAAACCGTTGAACTTGGCAAAGATTGAGACACTCCTCAGATCTCCAACTCTACCGGACTGCTCCTACAAACTACTCCTCATTTAATCTCAATCCTCTTAACCTAAGCACCTCCAAAAATCTCTCAACTCAATTCTCTCAGCTCCTAAACCTTCCTCCAGCTTCTATACTCTTCCTGCTAAAAATCTGGCTCTATACTTTGCTTCAAAGATGTTGAACATTCACAATACCCTTGAAATTACTTTCTGTCACTAGCTCACTTTTGTTTTATCACCTCTACCCTGCTCCCCTACAACAATGCGTCCACCAAAGCTGATAAGATTCTTAACCTTCTCTTCATGGCTAACCCTTCATGTGCCCCCACCAGCCTTCTAACACCACCCATAGTGAAACTCATAGCTTGAAGTGTTGCTTCATATCTTACTTCCCTTTTCAACTTCTCTCTTGACAGTGGCTCTTTTCCATCATCCTATAAGTACGCTACTGTCAGCCCTAGGCTTAAGAAACCTTTCCTAGATTCTAACTGTCCTTCCAACATTCATCCTGTCGCTCTTCTTCCCGACTATTCCAAAATCCTGGAGCGTGTATTTTTCAAAGGTCTCACTGAGTTTTTTGACACACATAGCCTCTGAGATGTTCTTTAATATGACTTCTGACCTCTGCATTCTATTAAGTCAGAGCTCCTCAATGTCAGCAACTACATCTCTTTTGCTCACCATTTCAACCATTCATCTATTGTTATTTGTATCGTCCTCTCTGTGGTCTTTGATACTGTCAACCATTCTGACCTTCTCTGAACACGTTCTCTCCTAGTTATCATTGACAAGGCCCTTGCTTGGTTTGCTTCATATCTTGCCCCTAAACACTTCCAGGTGTCATAGAATAGCCTTAGCTCCCCACCTACCCACTTACTGTTGGTATTTCCCATTGGTCAGTCCTGGATCCACTTCTCTTCACTCTCCATATCTCTGCTCTTGGCACCTTGATCTCCCTGTATGGCTTCTCCAACCAACTCTTTCCTGATGACACTCGGATCTGCTTCTCCTTTCCCTAATTTTATGATGAGCTATAGACAAAAATGTATAACTGTCTCTCTGTCATCAAATACTGAATAGCATCTCACTCGCTGATGCTCAACTCCACTAAGACTGAAGATCTCTACTTACCATCCAAACAGGCTATCTATACCTCTCCCCTTCTTCTATTCTTCTCTCCTGATTACCTTGCCTACTCTGCTTCTGCTCCCAACCTTGGTGTCATTGTTGATCCATCTCACAACTTCTCACTATTTATCTACAAATCTGCCACTGCAGCCAGACCTTTTCTCCTCAACATTAGAAAAATAATATATATTCTTCTCTTCAACACTGCTAAGCATATAATCTCCTCTTTAGTACTCTCTCGATCTGACTACTGTGCCAGTCTTCTCAACTATACTTTAGCATCTCCCAACAAAGTCCTTAACGTTGCTGTCCATACACTTTTCATCCTTCCCCACTTCACCTCCACTTCCCCAGCCCATCGTCAGTTTGGATGATTATCTATGAGACAGTTTGCAAAGTATAAACTCATTCTCATCATCTTTAAAATTGTACATGGACTTGCCCCACCCTACCCATAGGCCCATCTAACTCCCTACTCTCCCCTTTGCTGCCAACAATCATCCTTGCCACCTCATGTGCCCCTTGCACTCCTGCTCATTTCCATTCTCTTCCACTCCTCACTCCCTTACTCTGAAATGATCTTCTTCTCCCTCCACGCACTACTCCTGCTCAATCTCTATTGAAATCCAACTTCCTATCTCTCCTCCTTTCTGAAGAACCTCTTGCCTAGCATTCTACGCCACATCTCCCTGTTCTCCTTTCCCTTTTCCTCTCTACGACAACCCCATGGCACTTATCCCACACCCCTTCAGCATACAATTTAGCACTTCATCCACTATCCTGTTCCTGTATCATGCGTGACTTTCCTTGTCCCTGGTTCCTATTTCTACCTCCCCTGCATCATCTGGTCTTATATCCATATTTTCTCACCCATAGACACTGGTCCTCTGCTCCGTAAATCAATGTAAAGAAGTTTTGTAAGCATTTTCGTGCCAAAAATGCAATGTTTTCCATATGATTTTTATTAAATGAAATAAATAAATACATGTACATTTTGTACATGTATGCTACTATAAGTTTTTTTACATATTGTGCATACATGCACTAAAATGCAAAGCATATTGATCAATTAACCATATGCTCATATGCTAAAATGCTACATGACAAGCACTCATATTACATTAATTTATACTACATACTCTCACAAGCTAGTCATCATAATCCCGACCGAGAAACACTGCAATTATAGATAAAGAAACATTTGTTTTAATCAACAATTAAGGTAAATGGAACAAAAGGTAAGGTGTACAAAGAGTGGGAATAGCAATGTTAAGGTACAAATATTCACTGCATACCGTTACAAATTCATCCATGAAATCATAGACACTATCTCCATACTACTACAAATCAAACTTTAGCACTTATTTCACGTCTAAGGCAGTTTATATCAATACCGCAGTTGAAATGAGTGTTAAGGGTTAATTTGTATTGGTATGGAGTTATAATATGATACGATAAGTCATTTATAACCGACCTGTGCACAAGTGTTTCTAGGCACAACAAGATAAGGAAGGGAAGACAGAAGGAGGACAAAAAATGATCTTAATAGGCCTTGTGTCATTCAGTTCACACAAGTGGGGGGCTAGGGGCGAAATGCCAGGTGGGGGGAAGGGGTGAGTGCAAAGGAACGCATAGGTGCTGCCAGGGAGGTGGCTCTTAAGTGCAGCGAATCAGGGGACTGTAGTGTTGCAGATACAGTCGCTAAGTGGTTGGGAGGCCCACAGGCAGTGCAAGGGCAACTGGTCCTCCAGGAGCCTGCTCCCGTAAATTCAGATGGTGGCCAGTTAACCAGTTTGCACAGCAGGCAGGGGCCTCAGCAAGGGAGAGGGAGAGAGAATGCGGAAGTGAAAATGAAGGTTTTGAGTTGCTTCCGGATTTTTAGGTGCTCCTGCTCAAGTTTGAGAGAGGATGGAAGGCTGTTCTAAAGGGAGGCCCCAGCCAAGGACAGAGTTCCAGCTCCCACTCTCTGCCTGGAGAAGCGTCTGACCCTCAGAGAGTTGGAGGTGGATGAGCAGAGGGCTCGAGAAGGAAGATGCTTAGGAAGAGAGAGTTGGATGTAGTGTGGTCCCCGTCCCCAGAAAGCCTTGTGGAAGATGCAGAGGGTCTTGAACTTTATCCTTGCAGCCACAGGGAGCTAGTGGAGAGATTTCAGGTCTGGTGAGATACAATCCCTGGGCTTGAGCCCAGGACAAGTCTTGCAGTCCTGTTCTGGATTAGTTGTAGAGGGTGAAGAGTAGAGGCATGCAGATTTAGAAAGAGGCTGTTGTAGTAGTCCAACCTACAGAGAAACAGGTCTCTCGAGACAGTGAGCTTCTGGGGGAAAGTGAGAAAAGGAAGAATACCGCTGAGGGGGTGCAGCTGATCGTGTGACATCTTAGAGACATCAGAGATGGGTGGAGAGAAGGAGAGGGTGGAGTTGAAGATGACACAAATGTTCTTAGCCTCACAGGAAGGTGCCGGTAGAGGGCCCAGACTGGACGGCTAGAGTGAGAGAGGGAAGGTGGGAGCAGGTGCCCCAATGAGGAGGATCTCAGTCTGACTGCATTAAGGCAGAGATCCCTGGAGGCACACCATTCCTGAATTGCAGACAGACAGTCAGGTATGTGAGAAGGAGCAGAAGAGGCCGAGGGGAGTCTGAAGGAGAGCTGAGTGTCATCTGCATAACACTGAAAGTTAGACTAGAAGTTAGAGATACAGTGGCCAAAGGTGCAATGTAGTGGTTCATGAGCCAGATTCTAGACCCCTGGGGAACACCACATGTAGAGAGAGAGGGATAGAAGAGAGGAAGGACCCAAGTTGGAACTGGGAGGGTCGATCTGAGAGAAAGGAGGTCAACCAGGCTGGTTCCTGACCAGAGATACCCATGTTGTCACAGAGATGATTGATATAATATGATATGATGTGGCATTTATAATGTGCCTGTACACAAGTGTTTCTAGGTGCGATATGATTGAGCAGGATGACATGGTTGACTGTGTCGAAAGCAGAGGATAGATCAAGGAGAATGAGGACAGAAGGAAGGTTAGAGTCTAGATTAGAGAGCAAGCCTTTACAGGTGTTCAGCGAGAGCAGTTTCCCTGCTTCTGGCTGCTTTGCAGCCAGACTGGTGGTCATGGAGACAACCAACAGATTCAGTTTGTATGTTAAGCTGGGAGATGGCCGCTTTTCCAGGAGTTTGCCCAGGAAAGGAGTGATGGAGATCTGGTGGTAGTTTGCCAGAGAGGAAGGATCGGCAGAGGGTTTCTTAAGAAAGGGGTGCACAAGGGAGTGCTTAAGGGGGAGGGGAAGGTTCCAGTGGCAAAAGAGTGATTGCAGAAATCGGCCAAGGCTGGAGCAAGGGTGTCAATGTGGTCCTTAATGGTTCCAATGTGGAGGAGCAAAGGAGCACCTGCTTTGATGAGACTTTCATAGCTCTGACTTATCTAGAAACATCGTCAAGAGTGAACAGGGAGAAGGAGGAGAAAGGAAGAGGATATATGGCCGGAGAGGGGCCTGGAGTGCTAGAGGGAGAGGAAGAGTAGGGATAGGAAGAGGAGAGAGTGGACAGAATGTCCTGTGTTTTAGTAGTAAATTGAGATACCAGAGTCGTGCAAAGGGCCTGGGAGGGAACATGAGAGGTGGAGACTGCAGCAGGATTGGCAGCGCCTTGCAGATTTAAAAAGGTTTAGCAGAGTTGTTAGAGGCTGCAGAGACGTGGGCTTGGATGTAGGCTCACTTCTTAGAAAGGACAGATAGTCTGTATGGTCTTTGGATGCCGTCCACCTCCTCTCAGTACCCTACACTTGCGCTTAAGGGTGGTGATGTCAGAATTGTACCAAGAGTTGCACTTGGATGCAGGCTTCAAACAGATCCTCATGACAGGGGCAAGGACATCCAGATTATTAGAGATTGAGAGATGAAGGTTTGAAAGGGCTGTGTCTGAGTGTGAGTCAGCCGAAGGTGTAGGAGGAGGAGGAGAGAAAGTATCAGCAAAAGTCTCCACTGACACATTCTTCATGGGGCCGGATGACCGAGAAGGTGGCTGGCAGTGCTGGGGTCGGCTTAACCTGAGGGGCAGAGAGTGAAAGGTGAGAGGAGAGAAGAAAGTGGTCAGTCCAAGAGAGAGGAGTGGTGAGACCGTTGGCGATCAGAACATCCAAGGTGTGCCCTGCAGAGTGAGTCGGGCCAGAGGAAAGAATAGGGAGAGAGACAGAGTTGCAGAGGTTGAGAAAGAGCCCAGAGGAGGGGCTCGAAGCATCCAAGTGGATGTTAAGGTCTCCGAGGAGGAGAATTTGAGAGGTAGAGGCAAGGAGGGAGGAGGAAAGAACAGCCCATTAGGAGAGGAAGAGGGTGACCTGGCCAGGCAGCCTGTAGATGGTGGCCACAGTAAGAGAGATGCCAGGAGAGACAGAGAGCCTGCAAACCAGGCATTCAAAGGAAGAGTAGGTTTGCGTAGGAATGACAGAATCAGGGATCCACTCCAGGAAGATCAGGGCTACTCCCACTCCAGGACCATTGGTCCTGGGTTCGGAGAGGATTTTGTAGCCATCAGGAAGGAGAGTGTCAATACTCATGACAGAGCTGGCCATGAACCAAGTCTTGGTGAGACCGAGTACATGCAGATCAAGCTATTTGAGGAGATGGCAGCTGTTCCAGGAGTGTTTGACAGCAGAGCGAGAGTTAAGAGTAGCGACATCAAACAGATTGCCACCTTTGCAAGTCTTCCATGGAGAGGTATACGCATAAGATATGCCCTGCGGAAGTGTTAGAGGTGCGGGAGATTGGGAAGAGGAGGAAGGAAGAGATGGCAGGGTAGTCAGAGAGGAAGAAGTATACGCTGATATTCACACTCCGCTACAGCTTAAAATGTAGCACTTCCTCCACTGTCCCGTTCCTATATCATTCACAACTGTCCTTGTCTCTGGTTCATGTTTCTACCTCTTTTGCATCATCTGGTCTTATATCCACATTTTCTTACCCATTGACACTGGTCCTTTGCTCTGTAAAGGTTTATAGTGATTGCATCGAATGCCAAAGCATTGCATCTAAAAATAAGCAACGGAAAAAAAAGCATCTGATGCATTTTTTTCCATTTTTTTTAATGGGAGGGGAGGGTCGCCCCAACCCCTGTTTTTTTTACCCCTTAAAACCCATTATAATTTAAATAAAACCTTTACCTTTGAAAAAAATGCATTTTTTTCGATGCATTTTTTTCAATGCTTTTGGCAGTCAATGCTTTGTATTCGATGCAATGACTGGATACCTCTGTAAACCAATGTTAAAAAGTTTTGTAAGTATTTTAGTGCCAAAATTGCAATGTTTTCAATATCATTTTCATTAAATAAATTAATCTATTTTAAATGTACATTTTGTTCATGTTCGCTACTATATGTATGAAATATTGTGCATGCATGCACTACAATGTAAAGCATATGGCCATCAGTGGCAATAACAATGTGAAGGTACACATATTCACTGTTCACCATTACAAAATCGTCCGTAAAGCTCAAATTATAAACACTAACTCCATACCACTACAAATCAAACATTAACACTTATATCAAATATAAGACAGTTTATAGTACTGCAGTTGAAATGAGTGTTTAAGTTTGCTTTGTAGTGGTCTGGAGTTAAAGTTTATACATTGATTTTCAATTTTTTTTCAAAGGGTTTTCTAAAGTAACTTAACCATAACATCTCTTTACCCAGGTGTTTTGCAATGCATTTCAAAGCTTTTTATTCCAGCAACCTTTGCTCAGTTTCTCAGGACAGGTGATGTGTCCATTCCTCAGGCCCCACCAACCTACACACAATACCCACTGTGCCTGGCCTGCAGCCTAGCATCATTTTCACTACACATCCATAATATCCTTTAGGTTGCACCACATAGTAAACTGAAGGCCACTTTGAAATAATGTGCCTTAACACCTCACAGGTATTCTGCTGCAACATGTGTTTCCAACAAGCTATCTTCTCTGAATATTGGTAAGTGTTCCTGTCATTAATGAACCAAAAATCATATTAGAGATTATTTATCATAAAAGATACAGGTTTAGTTAATTCAGAAAGCTTGTCTAAAAAACAGAAGAAAATGACACTTTCTGAAATCACTTCATGCCATTATATAATTAATGTATTATTATTATTATTATTATTATTATTATTATTAGAGGGTATATTTATTGACAGGATGCACACTTGCAACATGCACTTCATAACAAAGACATTTTTGCAGAACAACTGCAGACTAGTTTAATGCGTGCATCTAGATAGAGTTAAGTGAGATTGTCTTAATGTATATAGTTCTATTCACAGATTAATACATATATAAATGTGTCATACATCACAAATATATTACTATATTGCAATACTTCACATACAACAATTTTCTCTTTCAGCAATACCTTAGACATTTTCAAATGTATTTTCCAAACAAGACCTGACTCAAAAAACTATGAACTGCAAATGGCAAATATTTATGCATATTATAATACACTAACAGGCCGATTCATGGAATAATTAGCACGGCGCAAGTGGCCAAAAACGTGCGAATCGCAGTGGAATAGCGAAAATCGCAGTGCAAGTGCGAAAATCGCACGAAAAGCAGCGCACATCGATTCATGGAAGGCCGTGCGCGAGAAAACCATCGGATGTGCGATAAAAAAGTGCGCGGCGCACGTTGGCGCACAGGCCATCTAACTGCGTGCGCCAGGTCACAGCGAAAATCGCACAGGCCACAGCGAAAATCGCACATAGCGCGGCGCACGCAACAAAAGTAGGCGGAACACGGGGCGTAACACTCGGAATGGGGAACAACTTGCCAAAATGTGGGCGTCACGGGGGAAGTACAGGGTACAAGTGCGCGGAACGCCCACACGCTCGCCTACAACACGTATTCATGGAATCGAATAGGGCAAAAAAGCGCACACTCAAACCAGCGCACAGGCACAAACATGACCGCCACAAGAAAGCAGGCGGTAGCGTCTCTGCGCCTGGAAGAAATGTGCGCAAAAAGGTGCACCAACAAATAGCACCTATATACAGCTATGATGAATGTCCTATACTGTGGCCCTCCAGGACAAATGACGTGCAAAGGGGTACCCACAAACACGGACACCCGCTGACTGAAAAATAACGTGTGCGTGTATTGTGGGGTGCGCGGGAACTTTCACACGCGATTTGGCAGGGTACGTGGATTTCAGGGGTGCGCGGGAAGTTGCACACGCGATTTGGCAGGGTACGTGCGCGGGAATTTCCACACGCGATTTGGCTGAGTACGTGGATCTCAGGGGTGCGCGGGAAGTCTCACACACGATTTGGAAGGGTACGTGGATTTCAGGGGTGCGTGGGAAGTTCCACACGCGATTTGGCCGAGTACGTGCGCGGGAATTAGCACACGTGACTTGGCTGGGTACGTGGATCTCATGGGGGGCGCGGGAAGTCCCACACGCGATTTGGCCGGGTACGTGCGCGGGAATTTCCACACGCGATTTGGCTGGGTACGTGTATTTCAGGGGTACGCGGGAAATTCTACACGCGATTTGGCCGTGTGCTCCCAGGTATTCCATGTACACCCTCCACGGCCCCTGCAGGCAGCCGAAACCACAGGGGACTACCCTGCACACCTGCTCATGTCACCCAGCACCCCCACCCCCCAGCAGTGTGGGGCACCCTCCACCAGGCCCCCACCCATGTCTCCCACCACCCCCACCCCCCAGCAGTGTGGGGCACCCTCCACCAGGCCCCCACCCATGTCTCCCACCACCCCCACCCCCCAGCCACCATGGGCATCCCCCACCAGGCCCCCACTCATGTCTCCCACCACCCCCACCCCCCAGCAGTGCAGGGGCACCCTCCACCAGGTCCCCACTCATGTCCCCCTGAACCCCCACCCCCCAGCATCCAGGGGCACCCTCCACCAGGCCCCCACTCATGGCCCCTATCACCCCCACCCCCCAGCATCCAGGGGCACCCTCCACCAGGCCCCCACTCATGGCCCCTATCACCCCCACCCCCCAGCAGTGCAGGGGCAGCACCACCAGGCCCCCACTCATGTCTCCCACCACCCCCACCCCCCAGCAGTGTGGGGCACCCTCCACCAGGCCCCCACCCATGTCTCCCACCACCCCCACCCCCCAGCCACCATGGGCATCCCCCACCAGGCCCCCACTCATGTCTCCCACCACCCCCACCCCCCAGCAGTGTGGGGCACCCTCCACCAGGCCCCCACTCATGTCTCCCACCACCCCCATCCCCCAGCCACCAGGGGCAGCCTCCACCAGGCCCCCACTCATGTCTACCCCCCCCCCCACGCCCCAGCAGTCAGGGGCAGCCTCCACCAGGCCCCCACTCATGTCTCCCACCACCTCCATCCCACAGCAGTCAGGGGCACCCTCCACCAGGCCCCCCCTCATGTCTCCCACCACCCCCATCCCCCAGCCACCAGGGGCAGATTCCACCAGGCCCCCACTCATGTCTCCCACCACCCCCATCCCACAGCCACCAGGGGCAGCCTCCACCAGGCCCCCACTCATGTCTACCACCACCCCCACCCCCCAGCCACCAGGGGCACCAACCACCAGGCCCCCACCCATGTCTCCCACCACCCCCACCCCCCCAGTCACCAGGGGCAGCCTCCGCCAGGCCCCCACCCATGTCTCCCACCACCCCCACCCCCCAGCATCCAGGGGCACCCTCCACCAGGCCCCCACTCATGTCCAACTCATGTCTCCCACCACCCCCACCCCCCCAGCAGTGTGGGGCACCCTCCACCAGGCCCCCACTCATGTCGCCCTGCACCCCCACCCCCCAGCATCCAGGGGCACCCTCCACCAGGCCCCCACTCATGTCCCCCTGCACCCCCACCCCCCAGCATCCAGGGGCATCCCCCACCAGGCCTCCACTCATGTCTCCCACCACCCCCACCCCCCCCAGCAGTGTGGGGCACCCTCCACCAGGCACCCACTCATGTCCAACTCATGTCTCCCCCCACCCCCCAGCAGTGTGCGACACCCTCCACCAGGCCCCCACCCATGTCTCCCACCACCCCCACCCCCCAACAGTGTGGGGCACCCTCCACCAGGCCCCCACCAATGTCTACCACCACCCCCACCCCCCAGCCACCATGGCCATCCCCCACCAGGCCCCCACTCATGTCTCCCATCACCCCCACCCCCCCAGCAGTGTGGGGCACCCTCCACCAGGCCCCCACCCATGTCTCCCACCACCCCCACCCCCCAGCCACCAGGGGCACCAACCACCAGGCCCCCACCCATGTCTCCCACCACCCCCACCCCCCCAGTCACCAGGGGCACCAACCACCAGGCCCCCACCCATGTCTCCCACCACCCCCACCCCCCCAGTCACCAGGGGCAGCCTCCACCAGGCCCCCACCCATGTCTCCCACCACCCCCACCCCCCTAGTCACCAGGGGCACCAACCAACAGGCCCCCACCCATGTCTCCCACCACCCCCACCACGCAGCCACCAGGGGCACTAACCACCAGGCCCCCACCCATGTCTCCCACCACCCCCGCCCCCCCAGTCACCAGGGGCAGCCTCCACCAGGCCCCCACTCATGTCTCCCACCACCCCCACCCCCCAGCAGGGCAGGGGTACCCTCCACCAGGCCCCCACTCATGTCCAACTCATGTCTCCCACCACCCCCACCCCCCAGCCACCAGGGGCATATTCCACCAGGCCCCCACTCATGTCCCCTATTACCCCCACCCCCCAGCAGTGCAGGGGCACCCTCCACCAGGCCCCCACTCATGTCCCCCTGCACCCCCACCCCCCAGCATCCAGGGGCAGCCTCCAACAGGCCCCCACTCATGTCCCCTATTACCCCCACCCCCCAGCAGTGCAGGGGCAGCCTCCAACAGGCCCCCACTCATGTCTCCCACCACCCCCACCCCCCCAGCAGTGTGGGGCACCCTCCACCAGGCCCCCACTCATGTCCAACTCATGTCTCCCACCACCCCCACCCCCCAGCCACCAGGGACAGATTCCACCAGGCCCCCACTCATATCTCCCACCACCCCCACCCCCCAGCCACCATGGCCATCCCCCACCAGGCCCCCACTCATGTCTCCCATCACCCCCACCCCCCCAGCAGTGTGGGGCACCCTCCACCAGGCCCCCACCCATGTCTCCCACCACCCCCACCCCCCAGCCACCAGGGGCACCAACCACCAGGCCCCCACCCATGTCTCCCACCACCCCCACCCCCCCAGTCACCAGGGGCACCAACCACCAGGCCCCCACCCATGTCTCCCACCACCCCCACCCCCCCAGTCACCAGGGGCAGCCTCCACCAGGCCCCCACCCATGTCTCCCACCACCCCCACCCCCCTAGTCACCAGGGGCACCAACCAACAGGCCCCCACCCATGTCTCCCACCACCCCCACCACGCAGCCACCAGGGGCACTAACCACCAGGCCCCCACCCATGTCTCCCACCACCCCCGCCCCCCCAGTCACCAGGGGCAGCCTCCACCAGGCCCCCACTCATGTCTCCCACCACCCCCACCCCCCAGCAGGGCAGGGGTACCCTCCACCAGGCCCCCACTCATGTCCAACTCATGTCTCCCACCACCCCCACCCCCCAGCCACCAGGGGCATATTCCACCAGGCCCCCACTCATGTCCCCTATTACCCCCACCCCCCAGCAGTGCAGGGGCACCCTCCACCAGGCCCCCACTCATGTCCCCCTGCACCCCCACCCCCCAGCATCCAGGGGCAGCCTCCAACAGGCCCCCACTCATGTCCCCTATTACCCCCACCCCCCAGCAGTGCAGGGGCAGCCTCCAACAGGCCCCCACTCATGTCTCCCACCACCCCCACCCCCCCAGCAGTGTGGGGCACCCTCCACCAGGCCCCCACTCATGTCCAACTCATGTCTCCCACCACCCCCACCCCCCAGCCACCAGGGACAGATTCCACCAGGCCCCCACTCATATCTCCCACCACCCCCACCCCCCAGCCACCAGGGGCAGCCTCCACCAGGCCCCCACTCATGTCTACCACCACCCCCCACGCCCCAGCAGTCAGGGGCAGCCTCCACCAGGCCCCCACTCATGTCCAACTCATGTCTCCCACCACCCCCACCCCCCCAGCCACCAGGGGCAGATTCCACCAGGCCCCCACTCATGTCCCCTATTACCCCCACCCCCCAGCAGTGCAGGGGCAGCCTCCAACAGGCCCCCACTCATGTCCAACTCATGTCTCCCACCACCCCCACCCCCCAGCAGTGCAGGGGCACCCTCCACCAGGCCCCCACTCATGTCCCCCTGCACCCCCACCCCCCAGCATCCAGGAGCACCCTCCACCAGGCCCCCACTCATGGCCCCCATCACCCCCACCCCCCAGCATCCAGGGGCACCCTCCACCAGGCCCCCACTCATGGCCCCTATCACCCCCACCCCCCAGCAGTGCAGGGGCAGCACCACCAGGCCCCCACTCATGTCTCCCACCACCCCCACCCCCCAGCAGTGTGGGGCACCCTCCACCAGGCCCCCAGCCATGTCTCCCACCACCCCCACCCCCCCAGTCACCAGGGGCAGCCTCCACCAGGCCCCCACCCATGTCTCCCCCCACCCCCACCCCCCAGCATCCAGGGGCACCCTCCACCAGGCCCCCACTCATGTCCAACTCATGTCTCCCACCACCCCCACCCCCCAGCAGTGTGGGGCACCCTCCACCAGGCCCCCACTCATGTCCCCCTGCACCCCCACCCCCCAGCATCCAGGTGCACCCTCCACCAGGCCCCCACTCATGTCCCCCTGCACCCCCACCCCACAGCATCCAGGGGCATCCCCCACCAGGCCCCCACTCATGTCTCCCACCACCCCCACCCCCCCAGCAGTGTGGGGCACCCTCCACCAGGCCCCCACTCATGTCCAACTCATGTCTCCCACCACCCCCACCCCCCAGCCACCAGGGGCAGATTCCACCAGGCCCCCACTCAAGTCTCCCACCACCCCCACCCCCCAGCCACCAGGGGCAGCCTCCACCAGGCCCCCACTCATGTCTACCACCACCCCCCACGCCCCAGCAGTCAGGGGCAGCCTCCACCAGGCCCCCACTCATGTCCAACTCATGTCTCCCACCACCCCCACCCCCCAGCCACCAGGGGCAGATTCCACCAGGCCCCCACTCATATCCCCTATTACCCCCACCCCCCAGCAGTGCAGGGGCAGCCTCCAACAGGCCCCCAACCATGTCCAACTTATGTCTCCCACCACCCCCACCCCCAGCAGTGCAGGGGCAGCACCACCAGGCCCCCACACATGTCTCCCACCACCCCCACCCCCCAGCAGTGTGGGGCACCCTCCACCAGGCCCCCACCCATGTCTCCCACCACCCCCATCCCCCAGCCACCAGGGGCAGATTCCACCAGTCCCCCACGCATGTCTCCCACCACCCCCATCCCACCAGGGGCAGATTCCACCAGTCCCCCACGCATGTCTCCCACCACCCCCATCCCACAGCCACCAGGGGCAGCCTCCACCAGGCCCCCACCCATGTCTCTCACCACCCCCACCCCCACAGTCACCAGGGGCACCAACCAACAGGCCCCCACCCATGTCTCCCACCACCCCCACCCCCCCCAGTCACCAGGGGCACCAACCAACAGGCCCCCACCCATGTCTCCCACCACCCCCACCCCCCAGCCACCAGGGGCACCAACCACCAGGCCCCCACCCATGTCTCCCACCACCCCCACCCCCCAGCCACCAGGGGCACCAACCACCAGGCCCCCACCCATGTCTCCCACCACCCCCACCCCCTCAGTCACCAGGGGCACCAACCAAAAGGCCCCCACCCATGTCTCCCACCACCCCCACCCCCCAGCCACCATGGGCATCCCCCACCAGGCCCCCACTCATGTCTCCCACCACCCCCACCCCCCCAGCATCCAGGGGCAGCCTCCACCAGGCCCCCACTCATGGCCCCTATCACCCCCACCCTCCAGCCACCATGGGCAGCCCGCCCAGGCCCCCACTCATGTCTCCCACCCACCCCCACCCCCCAGCCACCATGGGCAGCCCCCACCAGGCCCCCACTCATGTCTCCCACCCACCCCCACCCCCCAGCCACCATGGGCAGCCCCCACCAGGCCCCCACTCATGTCTCCCACCCACCCCCCAGCCACCATGGGCAGCCCCCACCAGGCCCCCACTCATGTCTCCCACCACCCCCACCCCCAGCAGTGCAGGGGCACCCTCCACCAGGCCCCCACTCATGTCCAACTCATGTCTCCCACCACCCCCACCCCCCAGCAGTGCAGGGGCACCCTCCACAAGGCCCCCACTCATGTCCAACTCATGTCTCCCACCACCCCCACCCCCCAGCAGTGTGGGGCACCCTCCACCAGGCCCCCACTCATGTCCCCCTGCACCCCCACCCCCCAGCATCCAGGGGCACCCTCCACCAGGCCCCCACTCATGGCCCCTATCACCCCCACCCCCCAGCATCCAGGGGCACCCTCCACCAGGCCCCCACTCATGGCCCCTATCACCCCCACCCCCCAGCAGTGCAGGGGCACCCTCCACCAGGCCCCCACTCATGTCCCCCTGCACCCCCACCCCCCAGCCACCATGGGCAGCCTCCACCAGGTCCTCACAATCCCCAATCATGTGCGTTATGGTCAGCCTCCACAGCCAAAATGCCCTACCAAGTAACCCATTCACCCACATGGAAATGGAAATTACATGTTACACCCCCAATGTTCATAAAGCTAATGAACCCATGTCCGTCACACACAATGGTTGCAATTGAATGGGAAAACACCCAACATGACATGCATGAAACCAATGAGATGATACCACACAGTGAAGTATGAAAACAAAATTGTATTAAAAAAAAAAGAATGCAAAAGAAATGAAACAAACTACAATGGCAATGAAAAAAAGATAAGCTGCATGTCCGTTTAAAAAAATAAAAACACCAAATCCTAATCCAAAAAAATGTTGTCCAAAGTCAAATGAAAAATAAAATCAATCCAATGAAGAACTATGTACAAAACATCCAAGGGTCCATGAGCCCAACTGAACAAAGGAAACCTACAAAAAACCCTAACTAAAATGCAACTATATACAAAAAGTGGAGCAGTGTCCGTCGACTCCAAATCATAAGAACAAACAAAGGAAACCTAAAACTAAAGAACTATATACAAAGGCGGCGGGCAAGTCCAGCGGCTCACTCCGTGGTGTTCCGGGTCAGGGCATCATCGAACTCCTGTTCGATGTCCCGGAGGCGGTCCTGTTCCATGGCCCCGAGGGTCCGCAGGGACGACGCCGTGTCCTCCTCCAACCCCCTGCGGATTGCCTCGAGGCACTCGGCCCGCCTCAGGGCCCTCCGCATGGAGTTCTCTGCCCTGACCATTGTGAGTCGCGCCTCTTCCGCCCGCCGCCGCTCCGCACCTATCTGCTGGCCCAACCGCTGCCACACAGAAGACACACCCCGTCCTGGGTCAACCTGCCCTCCGGCCGATGCCTGCCCCTCCGATGTTGAAGGCCCGAGCCTTCATGGCTCCCACCACGTTGCTGCTGCTGCTGTGCCTCTGCCCGTGCACTGCCTCCTGCTGCCTGCACATCCTCCGCCGGCTGGGGTGCAGTTGTTGATGTGGCCACCCCTGCTGGACGTCCGAATCCCGACTGTGGCATGGATGCCTCCTCCACCAGCCTGGCTGCACCGTCAGAGGCAGCTCCACAGGGCACCCAGGTGACTGATGGGTGGGAAGATGGCACAGAGGACAACTGGCGCGTAGGGGGTCCAGTTGAGGAGGGGGTCGGAGCAAGCCCCATCAGACGGAGGAATCCGGCCTGGGTGACCTGTCCCAGCAGGCTGACGTGGTCAACGAGCCATTCGAGATGACGTGCAGTCTCTCCATGAAAAGACTCCAGGTCACCTCGCATGGCCCGTTGACGCAACGCCACACCAGCCAGGACAGGCTCAACCCGGACCTGGATAGCCACGTCCGCAGGCAGAGGAAAGCCAGTTGACGTCAGCTCATCCCCTGCCTGAAAACGGGTCTGGACGTAGGCATCCCTGCTGGTGCAAGATGATGCAGGGACAGGATCGGGGACAGGATTGCACACAGGCACCTCTGCGGCGGCCTGTGCTGCCTCCTGTCCCTGGTCCTGCACTGCACCACTAGCACCAGTGGGATCCCCACCTCCAGACCCCGTCTCTGGTGCTTGCACGGCCTCCTCCTCCACCAAACCCCCCACCAACCTGGATGACTCCGTGCCATCTTCCCCTGTTGGGCCCTGTGGGGTCCCAGCTGCCCCTTCTGCTGCCGAGGAGTCCAACTCCAACCTCCGCCTCTTGGACCTCCCCCCGGCAGCTGCGGCCTGGGACGCGGCACCGGACTCCTCACTCCCCGACGAGATGACAACACGGGAGGGGAGCCGGGCCTTGCGTCTCCGGCTGGCGGTGGGATCCCCGCCGCTGTGCTCCACAGCACCTTCTCCGCCCTCTTCATCAGTTGATGAGTGGGGGCCTGGTGGGGGATGCCCCTGGATGCTGGGGGGTGGGGGTGCAGGGGGACATGAGTGGGGGCCTGGTGGAGGGTGCCCCTGGATGCTGGGGGGTGGGGGTGCAGGGGGACATGAGTGGGGGCCTGGTGGAGGGTGCCCCACACTGCTGGGGGGGTGGGGGTGGTGGGAGACATGAGTTGGACATGAGTGGGGGCCTGGTGGAGGATGCCCCTGGATGCTGGGGGGTGGGGTGGTGCGAGACATGGGTGGGGGCCTGGTGGAGGCTGCCCCTGGTGACTGGGGGGGTGGGGGTGGTGGGAGACATGGGTGGGGGCCTGGTGGCTTTTCAGAAATTAAATCTACTATTTTTTTGTGGCTGATGCGAGTGATTCCTGCGATATTACCGGGAG
The DNA here is from genome assembly GCF_040938575.1 of Ambystoma mexicanum. Lineage (NCBI taxonomy): Eukaryota > Metazoa > Chordata > Amphibia > Caudata > Ambystomatidae > Ambystoma > Ambystoma mexicanum. Next base: position 169,262,301 of record NC_090924.1, on the reverse strand, counting down.
AAGCTGTAAATGAAAGAACTCAAAATGCTACTTGGAGAAGGATAAAGGTTGCCATACAACTTTATAATGAACTCCCCCACAACTTAAAGAGTCTAAGAACGTTCTCGACATCAAAAAAAGACTAAAAGCTCTACTGTTTATATAGTCATTCCAAGGGGAACACTGATTGTTTTGAACAACTGCGCTTGGATGGCCTCGCCATAGACGCTATACAAATACCAATACTGATAGCACTAGCAATAGCAATCTCAACAGGCTAGAGGTCAGGAGTGGGAAAGAAGGCGCCATGTGACGTTGGGGATTTGGGGGTGGATTGAGAAGCTGGTTACTGGCAGACCATTTTTGGTTTATCAGGGGATGCATGAATCTCATGAGATTACAGCAGCAAAGCTGCAAGATGTGCTTAAAAAAGAATGTCCATTACACAAAGCAATGAGTGATATGGGGTAATTGGAGAGGTTAATAGATGGAAAAAGCAATTGAGTGGAGTTAGGGAACCTGGAAAAACAAGGGGGCATATGTTGAGTGCCTGTGAGGATGTGGAAGACTTTTTACCTTTGAAAATGTTTTCCCGTTATCACAGGAATTGATGAACAGCAACTCTACTAAGGAGTTTTTGTTATTGGAAATGATTACTGTGAACATTTTGCGGGAATAGGGGGTTAGAAAAAAAGGTTTAACATCTGCAGTGCCTACTTTGACTGGGCAGGGAGCAATGGGTATTTGGTAAAACATTAACTGTGTGACATTTAGATTGGCCTTCGCTATTGGGCCCAAAAGAAAGCTATTGGTGCAACACGTACAGAGGCCATGACCGATGGACAATGCTAGTGAGACCTCAAGTAACTATGCAACATGTTCGGCTGAGGCCACTGGCTATGGCTGAAGTCCATCGTTAGTGGGCCCAAAAGAAAACTATTGTACAAAATGTACAGTGGCCATGGCAGAAGTTCATGGCTAGTAAGCCATGAGGAGGTATATCGAAACCCTTGAAATTCAGTGAAGAAACATTTGTTAAGAGAGAATTAAGGTGATCAGATGTAACGCAACGAAACCCCTGAAATTCAGCACTCATATTTCAATGAAGTCCACCTCGGAGAAGAACATTTATCACACAAAATCAACAGTGATAGGAGGTAACGGTCAGGAGAGCTTTAGGGAGGAAAAAGAAATTGAGGGGATTGCAGGGACCTTGGAAAGTGGAGGGGGCACTGGGTGAGTGCCTGTGTGGATTTTCGAGTTTTATCAGGTGCAATACCAGGGGAATCCCACAGGCATGGGTAGTTGAATGCTAGTGTATGTGTGGTTCGCTGCCATTATTGGGGGAAGATCAAGGGAATCCCACGGGTATGGGGCAAGAGTGGAAGAAAAGTCATTTTACACCTGAAGTGATCACATCTCCTAGGCAGGAGGTAATGGGTCTCTGTGCCGAAGGTCATGGCTAGTGGGCCCCAAATAAACCTATTGGTGCAACATGTAGAGTGGCAAAATCCAAGGGCCATGGCTAGTGGACCGCAAATAAACCTAATGGTGAACATGTACAGTGGCCATGGCCGAAGGCCATGCCTAGAGGGCCCGAAGAAAACTGTTGCTGCAAAATGTACAGTCGCCATGGCTTGAAGCCAATGGCCATGGCTAGTGCGCTTCAAGGAACCCTATTGGTGCAACATGTACAGTGGCCAGGACCAAAGGCCTTGGCTAGTGTGCCCCAAAGAAACCTATTGGTACAACATGTACAATGGCCATGGCCGTAGGCAATGGCCATGGTGAAAAACCATGGCTAGTGGGCCCCATAGAAACCTACTGGTGCAACATGTACAGTAGTCATGGCTGAAGGCCATGGCTAATGGACCCTGAAGAAACTATAGTATAAAACCCTTCAAATTCAGTGAAAAAACTTTAGTTAGGAGAGAGTTAAGGTGCTCAGGTTTAGAATTAATGGGGGGTAACGGCCTGGCAGCCCAAGTTAACAGCCTGAGCGAAACGAGGTCCATTGAGGGCTCTGGGCATTTCTTCCCCGTTCCAGGACTTAGATCGGGGGCTTAAGGACATTAGCAACCCGGGCTACTAAATGGTAACCCGGGTATTGTTGGGCTGGCGAGGGGGACGCGACCGGCCTCACAGATTCTGGGGGGCCCAGCATCATGTTAGTTTGCCGGGGTCACCCAGACTTACTTGTGTTGCAGGGCAGGACCTTGTGAGGCCATGGAGACATGGCCTGGGTGCCTGGGGCACCTTGGATGCTGACAACATCCTGGATGGTGGGTGCCTGGGCTGGACCCAGGGCAACAGGCTGGTCTGGGCCCAGACAAGCAGGAACCTGCAGGACCATTGCAGGCCCAAAGTGAGAGACTGAGACAACAGGACTTCCATTGTTGGAGTCTGCAGCCATTCTGAAGCACGTGCCTGCAGTTGCTCCTTTTATTAGCTCGGTCCATGACACAGTCATGGCCCATCTGAAAGGGCAATAAACTGGGGAGGGTCACACACAACACTCCCCATAGTAAAAGGGCAACGCACTTGGGAGGGTCACACATAACACGCCTCCTTTTTCATAACGAGTAAAGAAAAATGTTGCTGAAACATAGACTGATTCCCCCCGTTATAGAACAACAATACTTAGACCACTTGGGAATTGTAGGGAAGACGAATAGTAGGATATTAAGCAGGTGACAGTCGTGGTTGGTGAACTGCTGGTGGTATGTTGGAAGTTCTACCATATTTAACCAGAACCTTTATTAACCTGGGGTAAGTGTACATTTAACCACTGAATGACGCCATTGTTCACTGCTGGCACCATTTAGAGCATGCCTACAAACTACGGGAGCACATCTTCACATCCATTTAACTGGGACCGCTTTAAGCATATAATCTACATGCAGGCTCACAGCATCTAAACGCATGTTTACTGAGTCTTCTTCGAGCACTTGCAGGGATGCAGGAGACCAGTTCACTTTGCATCAGTGTCTATACAGGATAGTCATTACCACGGGCCGAGGTCCATTGATGACACAGTTCAAAGGCACCAGGGAGCACCAGGGGCGACATTGGATTAGTCCCTTGATGTTAGGGCAGGCAGCGAGATGCAGGTAGCAGGGTCTCTCGGGTACACGACCTGACGTTGAGAGGGCATGGCCGGACAGCATGTTACTCACCCCCTCTTCTTGGTCATGCTCCCCCAGGTGTTATCTCTTTACTGTACTGGCACAGGAGGGCGCACAAGCACTTGTGCTGAGCTGCAACCCTCACTTGCTCGTTACACTGCTTCTTGGTGGCAGGTGTGGGGCAGCGAGACATTGGTTGGCCAGAAACAGGTGACAGGGTGTCTGGGCCAATTCTTCTTCTTCCCCATGCATGAGTTACTGCTGTTGATGGGGCAGCAGCCCTGGCCAGTCTTATTTTCCCTACCTACAGGCAGGACAATTGGGCAGGTGATGTCCCAGTTCGGGGCTGGCCCGGAATCGCACCCGGGTGGCCACCTCGGCCTGGTCCCTGGGTGGTGGGCCCGGTAGGGCGACACAAGTGGCAGGGTGTCAGGGTCACTTGCAAGGCAGGTAGGGCAACACTAGTGGCAGGGTGTTGGGGCCAGTTCCTTATTCGTTTTTTCTGGGACTCCTACTCTGTTCAGACTTGTGGCGGCAGGATGGCAGGCACCACTATCAATGGATTGTGCACACACACAATGCAGGGACTAAGAAGATCGGGAGCTATCTGCTTTACTGTTGCAGTCCTGGTCATTTCACTGGGGTCTGCAGAAAGGAGTTGGTCAGACACACTCAGGATTACCTGAATGAGGCAGACAGTGTGTGGGTAATGTAAGGAAGGCATGGTATCATTAGTAAGACAGACACAAGTGACCACAGTTCAAGGGTGTTTATTGAACTTTGACAAAAGGTGTGATAAACGCCTATCTAATCCTAAATCTATAGATGGGAGCAAGCTAAAACCATCAAATAATAGAAAACATCATCCTAGTCGTGTCAAAATAAAGATGGCCTATACTAAAAAAACTATTGCCAAACCTTACTCTATATAACAAAATGTGTGTTGGATATTGCTATTTATAAATGAAAAGTGTTCAAGAAATAATAAGTCAGAATGATTGAGTAAATGTGTACCCCTTCCCCACGTTTTCAGGCACAGGACAAGGCATCTCATTGGAGCTTGGAACACACTTTTGAGCCACTGGATAAAGTTCAAGTTAATGGTGCTATTTCTCAATGTTAGCACAAGTCTCTTTGTCTCGCAATGCTGCTTACAACGGGTCTCCCTTTGTTTGCTCAGAGTTTCTGCAATTAGTCACTGGCATCAAAGACTTTCCATTGTGTGAGGGAGGTTTAACTCGGACCCTCATATGACCACTTTGACTTTATTCCTGACTTTGAAATCTGTTATCTGCCGTTCTCATACAAAGTTCACTTTCACTTTGGTTCCTCTCAACTGGGGATACTACATTCAACTTTCACAATTTCTCTGGCTTACCTCGGTCAGGCACTAGCCTTTTAACATGAATTCTCTGCAATCACATCAAAGTTCGAAACACTTTTTACTGAGAATTTCCACTGGGCGGTTTCCCTTTGCCTGACCAGTCTGTTGTTTTCTACCCTTCTTCTTTCAGCACTACACAGTTCATAGAGTATTTATCGGCTTCCTGCAACTTTCTCCTTGTTGCTTGGCCTTGCTCATTCTTTTAGGGTCCCCCTCCACTGGGTTGAGAAGTTCACAAGGTTCTCCTTCAGCCCTGCTCAGACCCCCATAAGAGTTCACAACGGGCCTCGAACCCCTCTCAGGGTTAACAAAGGGCCTCCCTCTGCCAGGCTCAGACCCTTCTTCAAACGTTGACAAGGGGTCTCCCTCTGCCATGCTCAGACCAATTACAGTTTGTATACTTTTTCTTCGGGTGACTCACAGTTCACCTTGGATCCCCCTGAGCCAGGCTCCGATCCCCTTTCTCCAATTAGTCTCCCTCAGCCTGGCTGGGACCAATTGCATATACTCTTTCTTCGGGTGACTCACGGTTCAACCTGGATCCCCCTCAGATCCCCTTTTCCCAATTAGTCTCTCTTGGACGTTTCTCACTGAATATCTCAACAAAATGAAAAAGAATGTCTTTGGACTTCCAGTCCCATAATGCAGTTCTTGACTTTTTCATCACACTTCCTCTGCTCCACAAAACAGCATTCCTGTGGTTTTAGGAGCCGTGGAGCACTAGGGGAAATTTAGCCGGGGTCAGTGTCTCGCCATCTATCCCCCAGGTAGCCTTGGCTCTTCTCTTTAGCCCAGGGGATGAGCTTTGTTGTGGGTGCCACCAGGTAACCCCAGCTGCCCCTTGGTTTAGGCTCCCTGGAGGCACAGCTTCCACTCCACACTGCAGCCTCCCCTGCGCATTCAGGCTAAGTGTCTGGGTAGTTCTTCCTCCTCCAGGTTCCTGTCAGCTCCACTGGTCTCTCTCTGGCATACTGGCACCCTCCAGCATCCCCGGCTCGCTCAAAGTGTGCTCTCCTGCCCCGCCTTTTATACTTCTTGGGAGTGTTAAGTGGAGCTAGGTGTGAGTAGTTAGAAAGGGAGGCCTGACCTTGCCTGGCCTCATTAGCGGGACAGTCCAGTCCTAATATGGCATAGTCTTTTCTTCTGTCTCTCAGTGGTGTTATGAGAGATCTTCATTGTCTCAGCTCCCCTCCTCGTCTCAGTGTTTGTAGAGAAAACCAGTGTGGAGGGATTGTGGGAGTTGTAGTTTTTCTGATGAATTAGTGTGGGGTTTTGTCAAAATAAACAGGGCGACGGTGTGATGGTAAATAAATCTATTTGTGTGGTTTCACAGAAAGGTGCTGGGACATAATGGAACTGGTTTGACAATATTCTATTTCAACTGAAGGAATGTCGGGTAGGGGCATATCTGAGACAAGGGAATAGTCCTCTGGTTGTAATGCACAGGAGGGTTATTGCAATTTATTTCTACCAGTTCTCCTACGCCTCCTTTCTGAGTTGGCGTTTGTTGGAATTTGGAAGGAGGTAACAGAACAGGATTTAGAATAACCTATAAAGGTGGAAGAAGTTTCGAAAAGGGGGTAATACCATGTCTTGCCATTGGATGTCTCACCCCCATTCACTGAGGACCCTTCTCCCAAGTGATCCTCCCGCACTTGTCCATCCCCAGGGTCTGGATCCAAGGGCAATGGCCGTGCCCTGGCAGCCTGGGAAAGAGATCCCCAGGGTTCAGACAGTGAGACACCTTCAGATTTCTCACAGTAAGGCATAGACATGTACATTTAAAATCACTGCCTCATATTCAGATTACATGAGCTCCCACAGTTCACTGCACAGCGCCCAGGATCTTTACCTAACAGCTGGGGCTTCTATCTTCACAGCTCTGGGCGGGGCACTTCATGATCTTCGCCAGCAGGTGGCCCCAGGTGCAGTTGGAGGTGTGCAGGCACTTCTTTTCTTTTCACCTCCCCCCCCCACAGGTGGGAGGCCTACCAGTAATGTGGTGGCAGGTGCAGCGTCATAGCTGGCAGCTCTTCCCCTTCATTTTTCCACACAAGCTTTGATGACAGGAGCATGGCTCACTCACCACTGATGGCCTCAGGATCTTCAGAGGACCCATACTTCTCGTTTTCATTGCGCCGACCCAAAGCGCTGCATTTATGAAAGCTTCGGCATGGAGCATACCAAGTTTCACCGCCAGTCAGCCTGGGTGCACAAAGAGAGTGCTGGCATGGAGCAATTGGATTTACATAGCTCCTCCGAATTGGAGTACATCACTATTCACCACCAGTGGGGCCCAGGATCACTATGGGGACTTGATTGCTCCGGTACCAGTGTGCTTCATTGCCGCACTCCTTCTTTGGGCTCACCCATTGAGCGCGTAGCTCCTCCTCACGCTCGGGCTGAAGATGTGTTTATTTATGATGGTGCAGATGAGTGCCATCACAGTCCTCTTCTGCCCCTCATTGCTGGTGGTAAATGCTGCTTCTTCATCGCTCCACAGGGAGCATCATCTTTTCCGATTGCCCTGGGGATCTTGGGACGGGCCGGGCACTCACCTTCACATTCAAGCTCGTGTCTCTGCGGCATCTTAACAACTCGGCCGAACTCTTTAAAATCTGCAAGGAGCTGGCCAATCCTGCTGCAGTCTCTACCCCCCCTGTGCCTCCCAGGCTCTTTGCAATGCCCTTGCCTCTCACTTAATTTAAAAAACCCAGGACATCCTGTCCACCCTCTCCGCCCCAACCCCTCCTCTCCCCTCTCCATCTGTGCTTGCTGACCCTCCTTTAGCCACCGCCCCACCATCCTTCTTGTCTTTTCCTCTTTTCTCCCCTGACAAGGTCACTAGACAAGTCCGATCTATGAAAGCCTCGTCAAAACAGGTTCATTCCTGTTCCTCTAAAACCATCAAGGACCACATTGACACCCTCGCTCCAGCCATTGCTGATTTTTGCAACCACTCCGTTGCCTCGGGATCCTTCCCCTCCATTCTGAAGCACTCCCTTGTGCATCCTCTTCTCAAGAAACCCACAGCTGATCCTTCTTGTCCAGCCAACTATCATCCAGTTTCCATTGCTCCCTTTCTGGGCAAACTCTTGGAAAAGGTTGGCCATCTCTCAGCTTATCCTTCATTCCAATTCTGTTGGCTGTCTCCATGACCACCAGTCTGGCTTCAGAGCTGCCAGAAGCACAGAAACTGCTCTCCTGAACATCTGTGAAGATCTGCTCTCCAACCTTGACCCTAACATTCCCTCTGTCCTCATCCTCCTTGATCTCTCTTCTGCCTTCGACACGATCAACCATACCACCCTGCTCAACCGTCTCTGTGAAAACCTGGGTATCACTGATCAGGCTCTGGCCTGGCTGACCTCTTTCCTCTCTGATCGACCCTCCCAGGTCCAACTTGGATCCTTCCTATCATCTATCTTCCTCTCTACATGTGGTGTTCCCCAGGGGTCTAACCTCTCGCCCTGGCTTTTCAACCAATACCTGGCAACTCTCACCCACTGCATTGCCATTTTCTGCTCAAATTTCCGGTGCTACGCTGACGACACTCAACTCATTTTCAGGCTGCCCTCAGCCACCTCCTCTCCCTCTCTCATCTCTGATTGCCTAACTGCCATTCAAGATTGGTGTGCCGCCAATGATCTTTGTCTGAATGCCAGTAAGACTGAGATCCTCCTCATTAGCACACCTTCAACAAGCTTTCTCCTCACTCTCTGGCCGGCTTCCCTTGGCCCTCCTCCTACCCCCACCTGCGAGGCTAAGAACCTCAGGGTCATCTTTGACTCCACCCTTTCCTTCTCCGCCCACATCTCTGAGGTCTCTAAAAAGTCAAACTTCCTACTGCACCTCCTCAGAGGTACTCTGCCTTTCCTCTTCTTCCCCCCGAAGCTCCTGGTATCCCAAGCTCTGGTTCTCTCTATGTTGGACTATTGTAACAGCCTCTTTCTAAATCTACCTGCCTCTACTCTCCGCCCTCTGCAACTAATTCAGAACAGGACTGTGAGACTTGTCCTTGGCCTCAAGCTCTGAAATCTCTCCATTGGCTCCCAGTGGAGCCAAATTCAAATTCCCAAATTCAAAACCCTCTGCATTGTCCACAAGGCTTTCTGGGGCCTGGGTCCAAAATACCTTCAGCTATCCCTCCCCAAATACCTCCCCTCTCGAGCTCTCCGCTCCTTTGCCTCTAACTCCCTCAGTGTCAGTCGTTTTTCAAAGAAACAAGCTGGGGGAAGATATCTGTCTTCGGCTGGGGCCTCCCTCTGGAACAGCCTCCCTGGCACTCTAAAACTTGAGGAGATCCATCATCGGTTCCGGAAGCACCTCAAGACCTTCCTCTTTTCTTCTGCCTTCGCTCCCCCTCTCCCCTGCTGATCTGTTCTCTCTTGGCACCGTGCACCTGGCCACCCTCTGTCCTCCGGGCCCAGGTACCTGCTCACCCTGCCACCCTCTCGCTCTGCCTCCGGGCCACCCCTTGCACTGGGGTCTGTATCTGTACCCATACAGCCCCCCCTTTTTCTTCCTGCACTTATCAGACCTACCCTGTCTGCTGCCTTAAACCTAGCACTTGCAAATTGCTGGCTACACCAGTTTGTTGCCTTTATTATTTATTTATTATTATTTATCTATTTCTCCTCTGCTTCACACTTTCCACTTCTTCCCCCTTCCATGCACTTTTCCCCTCCCCCTCTCCCATGCACTTGCACGCTCTCAATGTCACTGTGCCTAGTAAGATCGTTGTTTTGTTCTCCCCTGTTCCCCTCCCTTGCCTTGTCGCGCTCTGAAACACTTGTGTACGAGCGCCATATAAATAAATATCAATATCAATATCAATACTTCCTTCCTCCTTCTCGGCGGTGGATGGTGTTTCATCCACCTTCTGTCGGGAGCGGCCGCACAATTACTTTCTTTTTCTTTAGGTGGATATTGTAAGGGGCTGCGGGCTCACTCTGAACCCAGCCAAACGAGCACCCTCTTGGAAAAGGGCCGCAGACAGGGCAAAGTGGCCGGCAGAGTTCATGAGTATCCCTTCACTTTCTTCACGGCGATGGATACTGCTCCTCCTTTTACCCAGCGGGTGAAAAATCCCACCTGTGGGGGTCCGGTTCCTCGTTACCATTATTGAGGGGCCGGCAGCCGGCACGTGGCCAGCCTCACAGGTTCTGGGGGGGGTCCAGTACCATGTTAGTTTGACGGGGTCAACCAGACTTTTGTTGCACGGCAGGACACTGTGAGGTCGTGGGGACACGACCTGGGTCACAGGGGCACCTTGGTTGCTGGCAGAATCCTGGATTGTGGGTGCCTGATCTGGACCCAGGGCACCAGGCTGGTCTAGGGGGCCCAGACCAGCAGGGACCTGCAGGACCGTGATCAAACGGTGTAGGTCTGCAGGCCCAAAGTGAGAGACGGAGACAACAGGACTTCCAATGTTGGAGTCTGCAGAGGTTTTGAAATACGTGCCTGTAGTTGCTCTTTTTATTGGCTCAGGCCATGACACAGTCATGGCCCATCTTAAAAGGGAAATACACTGGGGAGCGCTACACACAATCCTCCCCAAAGGGCAACACACTTGGGAGGGTCACACATAACACTGGGTTGCTGAAAAAAAGGATTTTGCTTCATTCAACAGAATGCGCACTGTGTCACGTTGCACGAAGGAACATCCTTTACAAAGATGGTCGCCATGGAAAGGGAAGGCGGGGCTCCATGCAGAGCCCCTCTTCCCTTTCCATGGCGGCCTACAGAAGGCAAGGGGAAGGAGCTGATGCGGTGGGAGCACCAGCCATCGCCAAAATAAGGTAAGCAGGGGGTGGGAGGGTGAAAAAATATACATAAGGGGACATAGGGTGGGGGGGAGATACCAGCTGTCAGGCGGCATGGAACATGGGCTTGCATCGGCCAGTCAAGCCTGCGTTCCTCGCCATCTGATTGGCTGGCTCTCCCCACCAGGTTGCTAATGTTGATTTAAACAATTCGCAGTTTTCTTTCTGTGTCAGTGTGGCTTCTTATGGGAAGAGCTTGCCATCATGTGTAAGGTAAAGTTCCTAATGGGATATCCAATTCTATGGGCCTTTGTTCTTGGCGTGAAACTGTGTGTTACTGGGGGAGTCTGCACTCAGGACACAGAGTGTATTCTGATAAAAACTGTGTAGTGGGGACAACTGTATTAAGTGACACATAATGTATTATGGTACCCTAGACTTGTATGGCCTTGGGCTTCACTGAGACAGAGTAAATACTGGGGCATGTAATCATTGTAAGACCTGAGCCGAGGAGTAAAATACATAAACATAAAATGCACACTTATGCAAATGCTGTGGAGTCATTCTAAAGGGAGTCAATGTTGTGATCCAATGTATGTTGATCATCACACATATAGCATTACAACAACAATGTACGGATAGTTTTCCCTATGCTTTTGCTTTTAGGACCCAACAACAGTAAGGGTAAAATTAAATTGGCTGCTAGGTGTCCCATTCATGGCAGGAAAATACTTTAAATTAGCCCCGTACAAGCCTTTGGAATAGGTACTAATGCCGTTAACCCCCCCGGTCCAAGTGCTGGAACGGGGCGGGTAATGGCCCGGTGCCCTCAGTATAACTCTGGCTGCTGGGCCGTTACCCCTGTTCCAGCCCTTGGAATGGGGGGTTAAAGCCATGATATTTATCTATATATCATGGATGAACAGAATCAAGGTGCATCTTCCATGCAAACTGTACAAGTATGTGTAGAAGATGTACGTTTGTACATATGCATGAAAATTCACTTCAAAATAAGAACCGACTTTAATATATGGTTTCACTTGTATATGAATCGTATCGGAGATTTGAATTGTGTACATATTTAAAATGTAAAACTCTTTTGTGTCTCCTGTAAATATAAAAATAAAAATCACATACAAGTGGAACTTCACTTTAAATTGACTTTTCATACTTATAAGAGGTTTATAGGACATGTGCATTTCAAATGAATGTACCCCAAACACTATATACTGACATGCCAGACACTCACATGCCAAAAACTCATACCCCTTACACCACACACACTTATATCACATATACTTACACCATGCATTCTTAAACAGCACGCTCTTACAACTCTTACGCCACACAATTTTACATCACAAACTCTTACGTCACACGCTCTTAGACAACACAGCGGGCAAAGGTACTGTGTATCGGCAAAATTGCGCCAAACATGGAAAAGTATATAGATCTATATAGAGCAAATTATATTTCATGTATGACCTAGTGAATATTAGAAAAGAGTCTGCTGCATGCGCCTAGGAGGAAGGTTATCTTCACCAGGTAACCTGCTTGTGATAATGCCAAAAAGAACCTTTGTGGCATCTCTGTGCAGACAGTAACCTGCTTAAATAAGTTGTATATATTTCACTAACAAATGTCAGCAAGTGAGAACAGTGCCTTATGCAGAAAAAGTATGAGTTTATTAATTGCAAGTGACTAGTGTCGAACTGGTGCCTACACTTGTGTACATGCCTGTGTTTCGCCTTTTCTTCAGCTTTTTCAAGGCTATTGCAATCTAAGAAAAATTCAATACATCACATCCTGAATTTAAAATAAGTTCAAAAAATCTGAATTATTAACATTTTGGGTTAAGAATACTTATCTTCATCTATATAATGAGCAAAACATGCAAGTTGTATTTATTTTCTTGACATGAACTTCATCTCATCAATTGATTAAGTTGTCATATGAAGTTGAATCTGTTAAAGGTTGCCCCTCCTCATTGTTAGTGTGGATCAAATGGTTGATGTGGTGGATAGCCTGAATTAGACGTAATATTTAATCATCCATAAAGTGTTTTTTGAAAATAACATTTCCATAAAAACATAAACATATACAAAAAATACTTTAAAAACAATTCAAGAATACTACATACAGGTTAAGAAAACCAGACGAATCATTCACACATCCAATAAGCAAATAATGAAGTAGGGATAGAGAATCAATTAACTATGAGCTCCTTAAAAGATTCCTCCTGTGTAAAGCTCTCCTGAAGAACAACAAAAGTGCCCATTCCACTCTGGGGGGAGACAGCCTACAAAAGATAAAGCCATGCAGGTCTAAACTGGCAGTAATGGCCTCAAAGCCGCTGCTTGTATCTCGAAATATGCAGGGCAAAACAACAAAAAATTGGCCAAATCACCCAAGGGCGTGTTTATTTATATATTTTATTTATACCGCGCGCAAGACAAAGCCAGGAGGCATGGGGGCGCCAACAAGACACAATACAACAAAAAACCTGAATCAGAAAAGAATCAAGGGAGATAGAGCAGGCTGGAGCAATCCAATGGTTTACACAAATAAAAAGGTTTTCAACCTGTGTTTAAAGTGATATAAACTAGTACATGATCTAAGGTCCAAGGGAAGGACATTCCAGATCTGTGGTGCAGCATATAGAAAATATGTTTGCTCCACATAAGTGATATGAGTTCTCTGGGTTTCAAGCAGGCAGGTATTGTAAGATCTCAAAACTATGAGAGTCGCTAATCGCGAAATGCGGTTAGCCAAATACTTGGGAGCCTGTCCAAAAATGCATTTATGTGTGATGCACATCACGCGATAGGTGATTCGACTGCGAATAGGGAGCCAATCTAGCAGCTGTGACGTGTTCACATTATAAGCATGAACGATTAACAATATCCCACTCCCATACAGCCATAATGGCTCTGAGAGGGACGCAATTAACATGTGGCCAGGTAAGCAGGATCCTCTGCAGCATCCTTTGAGTGCTGTTCTCTGCCCATAGTAAACATATTTGAATACTAGGAGCGGCTATTATCAAACGCCTCCTGTTAATAGGTTTCAATAGCTCCTGTGACTCCCGTTTATCCATTCTGCAGGATATAGATCTCGTTTTTAAATCCTTCACCACAGTGAATGTTGAAATATCTAGAGTGTTAAAATATGATGCAGCATTAATTAGCAGAAGTTTGGGATTTATGGATTTCCGCCATGGGATGCTGACATTAAGATCCATTAAAACAAAGTATCTGATTAGAATGTGCGTCAGGCCAATCACAGTATTGCTCTATAAACAAAGTCAGTTGAATAAGGCTGGGATGACCGAATATCACTAATTAATGTGTTCCCCAATTCTAAATATACTCCATAATGAGAGGCTGAGCGGGCAAGACCCTTCTCATTTGAAGAAATCATTTTCAGCTGTCTGGATCGAGTATAAATTCTTATAGCCCCACAAATCCAACCCATACCTCGCGACCGCTGCCGCTGTGCTGTTATAAACCTTTAAAATCAGGTCTACAGGTTTATCCTTGTACATTGCTATAGATCTAGTTTTCCCCCCATAGCTTGCCTAAACTTCATGGTTTGTTTTTTAACATGAATTTTGGGGAAACTTTTCGAACGAGAAGCTGACCACCAGATACTCAAATTCATTAATAGTGGGGATAATGACTCCATTATAGCGCATCAATTGGAATGTTGATGGCCCCTCCCTTTATGGCAAAACATGACGGCTGATTTTTGAGCACTCACCATAAGGTGCAGATCATCCATGAACATGGTGTAATCAAGGATGAGTTTCTGCAGTGCTCATGGTGTATGAACGATCGAAATAGTGTTGTCCACATAGGCCAATAGCGGTAGTACTCTATTTCCCACCCATGACACATCCAGAGTAGAATTTAACAAGCAGTCATAGAGGCCATTTGAGTACAGACTAAAAAGTAGGGGTGCCAAGACGCAGCCCTGACACACTATAAACTTGACTGGGAAAAAAATCAGTACTGCACCCATATACCCCACTCCTTATAAGGCTTGCTTTGACTAGTGAACCCTAATTAAAAGTTTAATAATCCGTACCGGACAATTGAAGGACCTGAGCACCTGCCACAGCTCGGTACGATTAACTTTATCAAAGGAAGTGCTCAGGTTCCTGAAAGTCAGATAGATAGGCCCTCATTACAACTGAGGTGCTAAGTGCACCAACTTTACCACCATGGTGTAAACTACGTTTACACCATGGTGGATGGCGGATTTACCGCCCCATTACAAGGTGAGTGGGGCGGTAAATCCCCATTTCCCATTTTCCCTTCCCCATTCCCATTTTTGCCCCATAGGGCATAATGGGAGTGGGGAAGGCGCTAATTACGGCACCGTAAATTACGGTGCCGTAATTAGCACCATGGAACTTAACGCCTGCAAAAAGCAGGCGTTAAGGAGGGAATCAGGCGTTAAGGGTTAACGGTGGCGTTAACCCTTAACGCCTGAGTTGTAATGAGGGCCATAGTCTCTTTTTTTACAGGGAGTGGGCCACTATAAGATATAAATGTAACAATTGCTCTGAGGTACCCAGACCTGATCTGAATCCCAGCTGAATGGAGAGAGAATGTCATTCTGGGCCGTCCAGGTTTCCAAACTGGCCAAGACAGCAGGTCCACAAATTATATTAAAAAGAGAATCCAAAAGAGAGATTGGTCTATACGAACCTGGCTTATCACTCTGCCCCTTTTAAAAATAGGTTTAATTATGGCAAGAGACCACAAGGAAGGCATCACACCATCAGAGGGGATTGCTTTAAAACCTATGGTCAGTATGGGCGCCCACAAATATATTT
Source organism: Ambystoma mexicanum (assembly GCF_040938575.1). Taxonomy (NCBI): domain Eukaryota; kingdom Metazoa; phylum Chordata; class Amphibia; order Caudata; family Ambystomatidae; genus Ambystoma; species Ambystoma mexicanum. The sequence continues at coordinate 169,247,208 of NC_090924.1, read as the reverse complement.
CAGCTATATAAAAAAAGGTCAGCCAGTATATTTTCCAGACCTGGCGCCCTGTTCAAATGTTGCCATTTTAGTGCTGCAGATATTTCAGCCACTGTGAATTTGAAATCTGTGCCCATATCTACCTCCTTGGTCTGACGGGTCACCTGGGGGGCTGTTGATAGAAGTATATCAGGTTATCACAAAGGGATCCCGGACTGTAAAGGCAAGTTAAATGATCAAGCCAAGCCTGATCTGGGACAACAGTGTCTAAACCTTGGGACTTATATTTATAAAATGGGTCATGATTCACAATTTCATAAAAAAAAACCTTTGTATCATTATTTTCTGAAGCAATCACCAGGTCAAACCCTTTGAGTTTTCTCTTTCCTTTATCCTATTAGCTATTATTTTTATAGGATGCCCTTGCAGAGATGATGTCATGCCTAGGGGAGGTAGGGTTTTTTAACATTAGTAACATCCTTGTTTTGGCTTTTGTATTACCCAAATCAAACCAATCCGAGGAATCGAACGATTTCCTACCACTGAAAACGGTGGTAAATTAATTTGAAATATTAGATACATGGGTGGAGGATTTGGCCAGGTTTTCACTGACTTCCCCTCTAAGAGGATATTAATCTGTTGGAGATTTGTGGTAACTATTCCCTCATTATTTCCCCATGTTAAATCAGATGACATTTCAACCATCTCTTATTATTGTCTAATCAGACATTGGACAGCAGCCGTATATGTTTAAACTTTTGTCTCAGTGACCTTTTAAGTTCTAACAAATTTGGAAAATAATTGCTGGCTATTTCACCAGCGACCTGGAAGTCCACCACCAATTCCCAGAATATTAATGAAACACAAAAATAATCAATGGACGAACTACCTTGTGCCGAGACAAATGTGGCCTTACCCAGTATATCCTTGGGGAAGATGGCCATTCACTGCATACATAGGGGTCAACAATAACCTCAGTCCCTCCAAACAAGTTTGAGAGTCAGTCATAGCTGGTTTAGGAACCTCCGCCAGATTATAAAGCACAACCGGGGCCCTCCCTAATCTTTACATTATAATCTCTCCCTATTATTAAGACTACATCTTGTGTTACCACCGTATTTAGCATTTAATCTAGCATTCTGATCAGTTCTGACAAATAACCACTTGTATATTGTGGGTGAGGGCTGTTATAAAAAGTGACCAACAAAATATAGGTTGCCTGTATCATTTCGATCCTAACCATTTGAAGAAAAATATTGGAAGACTCTAGGGGAAGTAGGTCACTAGAATAGTTCGTTTTTACCAATATGGCCATACCACCAATACAGAGACCCCGTACATTTGTCTATACTGGAGTGCAATGCGCAACAAAGTCATCCATTAAAACTAGTGACCATGTTTCCTGAAGCAGGATAATATCCGCCCACTCCAGGAAGACTAAAACATCAGGACTAACCATTTTGTTTTTTATGCCAGCCACATTCCACGAGATGAACATGGACGGCTGTGCCATGATGGTCTTGTTAAAGGATGTGAGACATGGGGCCTCATTCCGAGTATGGAGGTAGTCATGGCGCTATTTGCGCCATGACTACCTCCCATACCGGATCTGGGTCCGACCTGGTTCAATGGGGACTTACCAGTCCATTCCGACCCTGGAGGGACCGGTAAATCCCCAATGAAAAATCCATTCCCCATTCCCATTGAGCCCCCATAGGGCTCAATGGGAATGGGGAAGTAGCTAATAACAGTACTGCAATTTGCGGTACCGTTATTAGCTCTCTGGTCCCTTAGCGGCTCCCGCTATGGGTGCCTGGTAAAACCAGGCACCCATTGCGGGAGCCGCTAAGGGACCTCGGAATAGGGCGCAAAGGGATAACTGGCACCGATGTCCTTAACGGTGCCAGGTATCCCTTTGTGCCCACCTTGGAATGAGGCCCATGGACAGTTATCATTCAGTCCTCTAGGTGTAGAAAGGTCTAGAAAAACAAACAGGACCCAACCCACTCAGGTGTGATCCCACATATTGGCGGACTCTGCTGGGATCAGTCGATAGATTCCATCTCAGTTAGGCACTCAAAGCCGATCCTGAGTTGTATAAATAGTTCACATCGAGGCACACACACTGGGCCAGATATCTGTGAGCTCTTACTCCCCTGGACAATCTTTGTCATCTCCATGTTAGCAATCCCCTGGGTTTTCAGGAGCTTGCAAACAATAGGCCACCAATTTGCACCGAGGATCCCACAGACATATTTCATGCCCCCCACCAGATAGAAAACAATCAGGGGTGCAAGCCAGGCACTGTATCCATTAAGATTTTCCCAAGGTTTGAGTTGACGACATACTCTGTGATCTCTGAGTTTGCGAAGGTTACTACAATACAATCACCATCAATAGAGTTATTTGACATGCCCACCCAGGAGAGCCTCCTAGCCATGAGTATATGATGTGGGTTAACACGCCTTGAGTTGATGTTTGTATTTTTCCAATGAGATGTTTCATTGATTAAGGTCTTACATTCTTTGCTTGAATCAGGTATCAAAGGTGGTAATTTTACCATCACAGCAATCAGGGGCAGGGCTTCCAGTGGGAGTTGCAACATATCTCAATGAATCCCCAGGCCCGACTTTTCAGCAGTCACCGTCTGGCACCGTTCCTGTGCCCAGTCAGATGTGGGTGTTATATAGACATCCAATGTGACAGCTTCTTGTTCCTTAACATGCAATGCTTCCACAGACGGCACTCTATCCACTGCCACATGTGTGTGGGTACCCACTGCCTCAGTATGTGTATGGTTCTGACGGCCTTCAAGCTTCAAAAATAGCTATTTTTCTTAAAAGGTCTCATGAGATCATCCAATATGGATTAAGTGTTAAAAATATTCGAATTTAAAATTAAGCATAAAATCCAACGGGGAGTGTACTTTGGACATAAAGGCTTTATTTGCCTGTTTGAGATCAAGCAGAACAGAACTCAGTTGTGGCAGTCCATCCGGATCAGCACTTGCATCATCATTTAGGACCTGCCTACTGCAGGGATGGGTTTCTGGTGAGAGGATCAGTAAGTCCATTCTATCCTCAAGGACAGTCAAACAAGGGCTGGGCATAGGCTCACCGTTTCCAATGTCAACAGCCCAGGAGTCACCACTCAGTCCCATAGAGGTAACTGGAACTCCTGGTAAGCCAACAGCGACCTGGGTTTCCCCACTGTTGCCCTCTGCACTGGGTAGCCACTGGGCTGCGTCATCCGGTGGTAACCGGTTTATAGTAGTGGATATAGCCTGTTCAGTAGCCTTTATCTTCTCTTCTAGCTGGCCAGCTACTTGTTTCAGATATATGTTCAAGGAGGATAGCAACCTTTTCACCTTTTTGCCCTTCATTTTCTTTGAAATATTGCCAGGTTTTTCCACGGCGGGGCAGTGGCGCTTTGTGTGGATTTTCTCTTAACATTTTGATTTAAGATGTTCTGTCCTTCCTCCCACAGGGACAAAACAATGGGACTCTGCTGCAGAGCACAAAGGGGAGGGGAAGGTGGAATTAAGTCTTCACTATGAAGGAACCAATCAATACCAACCCCCCTCCCATACAAGCTGTGCTGCCCGGCCCCGCACTTTTTGAGTTGTGCCTAAAATATGCCGCCTCAGCACCAAAATATCATTGTCAGTGCTTGTTTGAGGCTCAGTCTACGTCTGCCACCCGGGATTCTGCCCTTAGACAGCCGAAGTTCCTCCGCTGAATCAGTAGGTGTGCTTTAATGAGTCAAACATTATAATGTTACGGTGGGTATAGTGATAAAGGATTAGGGCACCAAACCCAGTGTGCATTTTGTGCTTGGTGATTCAAGCATACAACACTTTTTTCACACACATATTTGCCAGATAAAGATCTTTGGTCAGTCGTGTGTTCACAAAAATGCCTTTTGATTTAATGCAAAGCAGGCGGGAACCATGATTGGTGCTATTTATTCTCTTCCCCTTTCACATAGGAGTATTTTTTTAAATTACAATATGTGGGTGCCAGATTGTCTATTTCAGAATGGAAATAATGTATATGGTTAGCCTAGATGTTAATAATGTGGTGTAACATTCTTATATGACTACAATGTGTACTGGAAATGATCATTAGAAATAAGTATTGTACAATTTAAAAAAATAGCCAGTTTACAACCTTAAAATAATTTTTAAAATGTGCTCTTTTTTAATACCTGATATTGCAAAACACCACATGCCACTCCCTCCTAAATATATCTGCTTTGTTTTCCCTCTGGTCGAGCAGCTGTCAGCTCTAGAGAACGTGCACCTGACTATGTGACTATAACCCACACATAAAGATACAGAGAGAACGAGAGAGAGAATGAGAGGGTCAAGGGGCCGTGAGAGAGTGGCAGATCCGGGTTGTTATGCCGAGTACAGCTAATTGTCATTATCGTTAGCACACTTTTAAATTGCTGTGTTTTGTTCAACAAGTTGCAATTTTGGTAGTGTATTGCTTATTCCTTCAGTGTGATATCTTGAATTGCTGCCCCCAAGTGTAAGATAACCTTCACGCCTCTTTCTTTTGACCTGCTGAGTGAATGTACCCTGACTAGCATCCTGGTCCTTTAAAAGTGGCATAACGTCCGTTTCAGGGGAATTTTGCTTCAAAGGGCTCACTTTTATGTACTTGCGTTTTCAATATTAATTTTCCACACCTATTTCTTTAAAATAAACCCTTCCCTTATCGCTTTAGCTGGGTTGGGGCATACATTGTATTGTGGAGGAGGGAGCAAAATCAATGAAGCTGTCAGTCAGCCGCATTTGTGGAAGGTTGGGTGTCCTTATTTTCCCTCTCCCTTATCAGCGGCTTATCGCACGCCTTTCACTTCCATCTCCGCTGCTATCATGCCTGATTAGGCTCCCCAGCAGGTCAAGGCCTGGAGTCTGGAACTGCATCTATTTTATTCAGACAGTGTTTAGTGAGCAAACTTTTTGGAAAGCTCTGAAGTCCAGCAGTCCCACCCCCAGCCCACACCTCAAAAACAAACATTCGATCGTATAGCTAGGCCAGGCCGGCTCCAAGGAAACCTCCTTAAGAAACAAGCATTGGCAAGGCCAATAGTGTTGGCGTTTTCTGCTGTTATTTGCATTTATAGGTACCAGGGTGCAAGAAGGAGAGTGCAAAGTTTCAAAGAAGGATGCAATAAGTGGCGTGGGCATGGAAGAGAAAGAAAAGGAAGGAGAATAGAGCAAGAGAGCAAATGATTAAGAGAGGGTGCCATCGATGATGAGCAAGAGGAAATATGAGTGAGAAAGGTTAAGATTGAGAGGGTAAGAAATAAAGCAAGTGTGTGAGAGAGGAAGGCTGAGAGGGGGTTGAGAGTGGGGGTCGAGTCAACATAGACCACCATTTCAGGGGGAGGGGTGGTCAGCTAAATGGTGTTGAGCCACTGCCTTGCGTTAATGCACATGCTGTAAATGTTCCATGTGGAACCCATTGTCCCCAGGTCCTACCATGGTGCAATTTATTCTTTAACCCCTCCAAGGTCTATATCAGGAGTACCACTGTGTTAGATGATATTAGTAACATCTTTCAGTACTTTAGCAATTGTTAGCTTTTTGACAAAATAGTCTTTATTGATAAATGTATAATGTATTGCCATTATACGTGCACCTTCTGAGACCCAAGTCAGCAGCTATCCTAGATTATTCATGTGTGACAGGGAGCTGAATGGAAGGGCATCCAACCTCGAGGCACAGCTGCAAGCAGCAGCACGCGACCTGGGCCACAAGACCTGTGCCTGCAACATGCAACTCACCAATGGAAGTTCTGCTCGGCGGCTCCGAGAGGAGCAGGTGCTCCGTATGAATGTCAGCTGACACTGCAGCGTCATCTCTTCCCGTAAACAAGACACTGCCATGGTCAGTGACGCATCCGCTCCAGCTGGTGATGGGAGAAAGCACTGTGCGTGTACACAGCCAACATGCAGCTGGTAGGCACCTTCTCTTCTCCTATCACTTCGGATCCATCTCGGAGCAGTGTAAGCTCTATAGAGACAGAGGACATATGTTCTCTCCTCAGACAATGGCTAATCCCCCTCACTATCGTGAGAAGGGGGTTTACATTCTATTAAAGACAAGTAGGTGAGTATTATGCATTACAATCTTAAACCACAGCAGCAAAGAAAAAACTTTTACAAACAAAAATGTTTGAATAACAGAACTAAATAGAGTTCAAAGTCAATGTAAATGGGGACTCCCCAATCCAACACAGAGGACAGGTCATGCTCTGCAGATGAGCAAGAACCCTCCTCTATATAAGTCCTTTACTCTAATCCCAACTCCTCTTTCTGCAGCTGTCGTGCATCAGATGCCCACTGCAAAGACCAGATGTTATATCACGGAGACAGGATCCAACAAAGTTCCCGGATCACACACTCTCTGCATCCTGTAACTGTGACGAAATGTTCCTGACCAGAACATCTCACCCCGAAGCTGTAAGAACAAGAAACAAAAAGGATAGATGGGTGGCTTAATACTCGCCCCCTTGTCTTTGGGATTAGCCATTCTATGTCAAGACAGGAGGCTTCATATTTTGCAAGTTTGAAGCCCTTGCATCATATTAATTGCAGCATGATCAATACAATTGTGACAATATAAGAGAATGAGCTTCTTTCAGGATTTCTCTCTAGGCTATTCCCCTAAACCTTCCTCCCCCCTCGCCCCGGAATTGTCCTAGATGCCATAGCACTCTTAACTGAAAAGAACCCAGGAGTATGTGTCAACTCCTGCGTCCCAGATAACCCACTGAATACACCTGGCTAAAGGGGCAGGGGACACCGGTCAAAGGGTTTCCTATAGGAATTAGCAGCTGAGAGGTATTAGGAGGACTAAACGCCTCTGTCCTCAAATCAAAATATTTCAAACACTGAATGACATACAATCTTCTGGAAAACCTAGACAATAATAGTGAGACGGTAAACACTTAGTTCCCCTGGAAATAAAGAAAGTTACTCCCTGAGGGGTGAATGTTTTGTTGCCCACATCCAATGCTTTGATAACAGAAAACCTTGTAATAGGAAACAAGACATAACCACATGGCTATCCTGGAAAACAGTTGTTGCAAAGGCACATCTTCATTAGAAGGCCAAAAGCGGGAAAATGGAGCACCCTATTAACGTCCCATACAACAAAATCCTAGCTTTAGGTAAGACCTTAATGCAAATTGACTTGAGGGCTCTGTGCACCCATGGCTCACCCTTAACCACAACATGTCCCTAGTCAGATAGCAGATCTAAACCCTTTATATACCTGTAAGCCTTTCTAAACCAATTCCACCAGAAATGTATTACTTCTACTGGAGGCAGAAGTGGGATGGAAGAGTGGAGCCACACACCAGCTAACCCAGAGGTTACATGCTGAAGCGAAGCCTGACTTAGTAGAGCCCTCCCATGAGACTCTGATGACACAGATAGAGTCCTGCCAAACCCCTAGAAACACCAGGAAGAGCTGAAACATCCCAAGCCATAAGGGAGAGGAGTCCCTTAATGGCCAGCTCGAGGGGGACCTGACAAGGCGGAGAGAAGCCTTGGGTGGTGGGAGAGAAGATGGGCAATATCCACCGCTAATTCCAGAAAGCTGAGAACCACACATGGGAAAGGCAAAAGTTGGGGGCAACCAATGCTAGCGCTGCCGCCTTCCTGCGCCCTTGAACAAGGACTCTGCTATCATGGCAAGAGGCAAAGAGATGTACATAAACCGGACCCCGAAGAGACAAGAATTTGCCAAAGAGAGACCTGTCCCACATCCAGTCACTCCTGTCATGGAGATGTCTGGAATTCCAATCCGCGACAGAGTTGCTGACTCCCAGAAGATACTCCGCTTTTAACAGAATGTCCCGATCCCGACCGAAACTAAATACCCTTGCTAGATGTGCTAGGGCCTTTGACCTGGTTCCCCCCAGATGATTGATGTATCACATAGTCGAAACATAGTCCATCTGGAGGAGGACACAAAAAATCCCATGGTTCTTGAGAAGACTCTAGACTGCAAAAGAGCCCAGCAGCGCTAAACAGTTAACATGAAGTTGCCTCCCAGAAGTGGACTAACTTCCGCTCTTGGAAACTTGAACTATCCTGGCACCCCCAGCTCACTCTGCAGGCATCTGACTCCAGAATGACCTCCGGAGAGGGCACAAAAAATGTTTGCCCTGCTATCCAGGCAGCTACGTGTCTGAACAACTAAAGGAGTCTCAACCTGCCCTCAGGGAACAGAAAGAAAACCCAACCACGAGAAATACAGACCCTTGCGAGGATGTTTGGTGTTGAGGTGTTGTAATGCCCTGTAATAGAGAAGGTCGGAAAGATAATGTGGAAGGAAGATGGTCACAACCCCCATTCCTGGCTATCCGTCTGAAGGAGACCCTCCCTTCCCTGAGGAGGAGACGGATTTCCTTCACTATCTAGGAAAAAACCTGCCATCCATAAGGAGAAGGATGCAGAGCTTGGGGTCCATATTGAAGCCCAGAAATTGGACATCTTGCGCCAGCTTCAATATGGATTCTTTTTCATTTATAACCAACCCCAAAGACTGTCGAAGGGACACCACTAACTTCATAGGAGACTGGAGAATCTGAGAAGTCTTGAGCCAAAAATAAGTATATTATGTAAGAATAAATATGAGTCTCTTTGGACCTGAGGCGAGCCATCAGCGGCTCTATTAACCAGGTGACGAACCAAGGAACTGGCGAAAAAGCAAACAGACGGGAAGCAAAATTGTCCAGTGCGAGCCCTGCACAGGTACTGAAGAAGAACTGTTGAGGGAAAAACCAGAAAAAACGAAGGTACGCATCCTTGAGGTGTAACTCGATTATGTAATCCACCTGAAAAAGAGGGTAAGCCCATGAGTAGAGTAATCCCCTTCATTTTGAAGTGATGGTACCACAAACGAGCATAATGCTTGTAAATTAGAGACTGGGCGAAAACTCCCCGCCGCCCCTTGGGCATTGGGAGCAGAGTCATCATGCTCAGAAATTCAGAGGCTGCTGGGACCACCGTCCTTTCGAAAAATGAGGTCTGTGACCTCCACATCCATGAAAGACTGCATGACTTTGCCAGACACCAGGGGAAGGGTCAAGGAAAAAACTGACAAGAGGATAATAGACTGAAAATGAAAAACCTCCCACTATCTGCAACCCCCAGGGGTCTGAGGTGCCCTGCTGGCCCGTCCTCCAATGGAGAACAAACTCCCTTGAGGGAAAAACTGGGTTTGTACTCCTCGAGCAGAGGAGAAATTGTTCACACTGCTTGATGTATTGCCAGGGACAGGTAGAGCCTTAGGAGGAACGGCTATAGGGGCGGGCTCTATACCTTCCAAACTGAACTCTTAGGGGCAAAGATTTTTAATATTGGTCTTGTCTAATGCCAGATTGGGATAAAGATACATGAGGGGGGATTTATGCCGCTCTTTAGAGGTGGAGGCGTTGGCGTTTGCGAGCATGCAAACAGATCTCAAAATCCAGCCCAGCAAGACTTGCACGTCAATAGGGAAATTAGAGGTTACTTTCCTCTTCAGCCAGTGAGAAATCTGGGTTACCGGAATCAACACAACCTTAACACTTTCCCAGTCCTTATCTACCCCCTTCTTGGGGTCTTTCCCTTTTATAGGGCAAAGAAGGATACCATGGACTGTTGATCTATGTCGTGAGGGCCAACTTATCAGGAAAGAGGATGACACTGCATCCAAGGACTGCCCCTTTGGTGAGGAAAAAGAAGAAAGGGTCTAAGTTCTTTAGCGCCTTTTTGAAGGCGAGTAGAGTCCTCCAAATTATCTGTAGAAGAAATAGGGACTGCGGGAGCAGTAGCGGAAAATTGAGCTATCAGACCAATGAGGAACAGACTCAGACTGTGAGGACTCATCTAACTTACACTTCTGACCCCTTCCGGGGGAGGAGAAATGCCCTGGGGAAGTGGATGGGCTGCGTTGTCCTGTACATGTTTGGATTATTAAAGTATCTACAGGGATCTTGATTCGGTAAAAAAAAAAACATTTAATGGGAAAGGGTGACCGTCAGAAATGTTGTTTATGGGTCTATGAAATACTAAGGCTAGCGTAGGATTGAGGTCTGAGTGATGGCTGGATAAGGTAAGGCCCCCTATAGGTCTGTTAACGACCTCCTCCTCTAACCTCTCACTTTTCTTAGATGGAAAATAAATAAATAAAATGTAATTATGTGAATTTGCCAACAGGCAAGCGTTAATGTGCTTCACAAACAGCTTAAATTCTTGTTGTAACAGAGGAACACACTGAGCAATCACACCTCAAGCTGCTCACCGTAGCATGGTGTGGTAACCAGAAGCACACGAGGGAATAACCTTGCACTAGAACTCAGGCCAAGCCTGAAGCCGAGTGGGACGCGGCACTCCTACAGCGAAGGCAGATCACCTGGGGTCAATATAACCATATAACAATATTGAATGAAAACGACCCTCCCACGTGCACAGCACCTAAAGCAAAAACTGTTGACAGGTTGCGTGCCGGGTCTGGAGTGGGCGGGTCACTGGCAGCAAAAAAAATCCAATTTTAAATTACACTGAAAATGGCGGAGAAAGAAGCCAGGGCCGCGTACATGGAAAGTATGCACTTTACCACTAAGCTACCTCCTCTGGGATAGCGCATAAAACGTAGTCATGGCCCCCCCCCCTGCGTCGGGTCTAAAGCTAAAGCTTTGACACACCAGTGCGTGTGGTGCCTGGGGAGGGAGGGCCGTCCGGCGCTCAAACACATAAGTGATTAAATTAAAATTAAATTAAAATTAAATTGAGGGCCCCCGCTGCGCGTCGGGTCTGTGCCGAACGACGGACCTGAAGTGTGCAGGCCGACTGGCGCTAAACTGCTAAAGTGGGAGAAATTTAAAAGAGAGGCCCGTGCATCTCACCGGAGAGGGCGGCTGGCACTGTAACATTAGAACAAGCAACCCACGCGCATCGGGTCTGAAGCAAAAGCTTCTGACAGGCCTGTGCGCGTAAGGTTTGTATAACAATAAGCTTTGAGGAAAGGCAGAGCTACCAGTGTTAAAAACGAAACCGCTAATAAAAAACGGCAGTCGCACGTGGCATCAGAAACCCTCCAATGCAATGTTCCTTCCACCAAAATACCAAGGAAACAATTTCCCAAAGCAGTACACCATCACTTTAAAATAAAACACAATACATTCTACACAATGCATCCAGGCCAATATATTAAGGCCAACTACTGACTAGCATGCAAGGCTCAAGAAGAAGGAGTGACTTAGCTGTGGTGTCAGCAGCAAAGAAAGAGGAGTTGGGATTAGAGTAAAGGACTTATATAGAGGAGGGTTCCTGCTCATTGGTCATCTGCAGGGCATGACCTCTCCTCCATGTTGGATTGGGAGGTTGCCCCTTACATTGACCGTGAACTCTAGTTAGTTCTGTTATTCAAACTTGTTTTGCTTGTAAACGTTTTTTCTTTGCTGCTGTGGTTTCAGAAGTAAAGATTGTAATGCATAATATGAAGCCTACTGTCTTGACATAGAATTCTTCCTCGCTTTCTGCACTCTGTGGTTGTAAACAGCACCAGTGGAAGTGTCATCAGAGTAACCAACATAATCATTACATTGCCTTCCTCCATTGCCTTCTCTTTCCACATTTCACCATTTCTCCCTATTGTCCTTTAGCTATTTGAAGTGTTCTCTGGTCAGTGAAGCGCTATATAAAGCTGACAACACCTTATCATGTTACCTCCTGACCTCCTGGCCCCCTCCAACCCTCTCCCCTGAGCCTCTCTCTTTCTCTCTCTCTCTCACTTTCTCTTTTCCTCTCTCTCTCTCTCCCTCCCTCCCCCTGGGCTTTTGAACCGGACTTCGAACAGTGCAAATGTTATAACCAATTATATTATCTTTTGCTTGAAAAAACATGAGGTCCTGCTCCCACCACCAGCCCCTTATTAAAAAAGCAAACCCTCATTAAAAACACATTCTTGAGTGAATGACTGTAGCTGCTTGCATATGTACATCTGGTTGGCGAGGGACCGCACCACAGAGGACAGCAGTTGCCCATCCTTGGCTCACACTTGCATGGCATACTGAGGCTGCTCATTGGCCAGGCTGCCGCAGTTCTCAATGCTCTTCAGCATCACTGCTGTGGCTGGGCCCGTGCAGTCAGGCAGGATCTCTGGCAGGTGGCTGCAGCGACTGGTTATCATGGTGACAGACGGCAATTACCCCGCTAATGGCTCCCACGGTGCAAAGCTGGACTGACACTGGTGGTTTTCTGGTTGGTTTTGTGCTTGTACAAGATACAAGTTGGCTGCCCTTGCCCATTCGAGAGAAGGGAGGCCTGCCTCATGCTCCGCCTGGAAAAGAGATCAAGTTGCGGCTATAGCATTGAATGTCACAGACACGTGACAGTTGACAGTACTCCTGATTGGGTGGAAATACATTAAACAAGCCACTATTGAATTACAGCCACATAGTACAACAGGAATGATCACTTAGTGCATTGGCAGTTGTGTGCCACAACATTGCCATTTGTCATGACAACCACAAAGACTGCTTCTTGGCATCCCTTTCTTATCTATGCCACCAAAATGCACCAAAAACAATATATAAATATGAAATTGATGTAACCAGGCTATTGGAAAGTGAGATGCATGTTCTACTTATCAAGTTGCCACGGAGGGAGCAGGATTTAAGGTCTCCTCGATGCAGCATTTCTCCTCGTGAGTGTATTTTGTTGTGCAGTGTATCAGATTTTCTTGCAGGCGTACATCTAATGGATTCCTATGGAATCTGTCTCAGTTTTGCCCCTGGCCAAGGACAGGTGGATTTCATAGAAATCAATTACTAAACGACATCTGTACTGAGTATTTGCAGCAAGGTTTACTTTTTCAGGAGGAGAAGACAATGAAAGAGTAAAAGTGAGTTTGCTTGCTTTTCCTTTTTGGTTTGGGTAACTTTTTGTGGCGCAAGCCACAAATTTGCCAAAACCATTGTTATGAAAGTGAGAAGGAAATGGGGTTCTGAGCACAGAATATCAGGTTGGCATGGCAACCAGCAATGCCATGGAATGATATCACCAGCTCACTAAAATCTCTTTTCCCAAACTCCTCCACTGAATTACCCAATGAGAAGTTGCCTAACAAGATTTGCTGCAATCAGCAGTTTTGTAAGAAGCAAGTCGGTCTGGCTTCCCATTTACCAGCTGCGTAGTGATTTTCCTTTTTTGGGCTATTTTGGCTATTGTTTCTTGAGGCAGGCGGCCAGCGCATTTGCCAGTGGGGGTGCAGCAGCAAGAAGCGCTGGCTTTTCCTTGTCCGACATGCCACGGACGAACTTGAGTCTGCACTCTGACCTCATGTCTGCCAGCACCATTTTCTCAGGCCTCGCGCTCGGATAAATGAAAGGGGCAGAAATGGCAAGTCATCCTCATACCGGCTGCCTTTGGGGATCATGCTGCCTTCTTGCTGTGACTCACAGCAATCAGTGTTCTCTCCGTGTGTTGAGCAGTTTAGAGGACTCTGTCGTCCACTATTATTGCAATCTGTCTGTTACGCGGGATGGTGGCTGTCTGTATTCAGGTAACGCGGCGATGCAGAGAGTGTTCAGTTTTTTTTCTCTCCTGCCCTCGTGGCATGATTGAGTCATTTTGTGCTTTTGGCGTGAAAGAGGATTAAAAAAAAGAATGTGCTTTTATGTGCGGTTGTTTGATGGATATGTGTTCTCATTTGCCATATGCTAAAGCGGCAGGACGATATAGTGGTCCTTTGCTGTTTTGTGAAACGGTCCTGGCTGCCTTCTTTATGTCCGAATGTGGTGGTGGGGCGTGTGTGTGTGTGTGTGAAGTTTGGCCTTTTTCTTTCGGATTTCAAGGTTGTTTTTTCGTTTGGCACAAGGTGAGCGGGATGCCGTTGAGGCATTTGGGGCGCTGCATGGGAGCACATTGGATGAATGGTTTCATGATTCCTCCCAGCAGGCATTAAGACTTTCAGAATTTAGGAGTAACCCAGCGTTCTTTGTCTCGGCCCTTGGTCAGTGGGTGAGGCAGACAAAAGAGAGATAGGATCTAGAGTGCAAGAAAAACCTTTCTTTTTTAACAGACTTGTACAAAGCTTACCACTTTGGGGACTGATGACAGGAATACAACAGGCTAACTACTCGTATCTTCCTATCAATTAATTCTCATAAGGCCTATCCAGGATATATCTTGTTAGGTGTTTTATCTGTAGTGGCTCCTTTGGCATTCATGTCTTCTGTGGTAGCACCCTATCTTGACTGTCCCATGTAACCACACTGCAACCTGAACGTCTTATGTTCTCAACCCTTACTTTTTCTCTCATCCTTCCTCTCACACTAACTTGTTCTCTTAATCTCTCGCCCTTTCACGCTCATATTTCCTCTTGTTCATCATTGCACCATCTATCAATGGCTTCCTCCGTTGCTATATTTCCCATCTCCTTCCATTGCACACCTGTACCCCTTGTTGCATCCTCCTTTGAAACTTTACACTCTCCTCTTTGCACCCTTGGTGCCTATAAATGCAAAATGCAAAGAACAGTAAACGCTAAAACTATTGCCATTGCCAATGCTTGTTCCTTTTGCCTTCTACCTGCTGAATGTTTAAAATTGCATGCATTGGACCGACAGGATGAAAGTACTTATTTTGGTGGTCCTCAGTATGCAATGAACGATGCTTGTAAAATTAGCCCCTGTGTTTTTCTCCCTTTCTTTACATACGCAACACCGCTGTTCTCCCTTACTTCACATGAATATCTCTGCTCATGTTTACTTAATTTACTCCAAAAACAAGGGGGTTTCTGGGAGTTACTGTTGGTACTCTTGTCCAGAAAAGAATTGCCAGGAATTTCGGTGCTGGACTGCCCTTGGGCAGGACAAAGACTGATATGTAGGCCGGTAATGGAGACACTCCCAGAACCCCCTCTTTTTTTTTTACATATCAAGTAGCTTTGGGTTTTCTCCCTAAATTACGAGGGTAATCCAGACATGGAACCCTTGCTCACTGATCTTAGAGAGGCACAGCTCCACCTCACTGACGAGGCCCAACCACGCGGAACCACGTGTCTGGGGTTGCTGTTGGTACTCTTGTTCAGAAGAGAATTGCCAGGAATTTCGGTGCTGAACTGCCCTTGGGCAGGACAAAGACTGATATGTAGTGCAAATTTCTCTTCTGTGAAAGGATGGTGAGCTGAAGACTCTGGTTGAGACGCTAACCCGGGAAATAGGCCGGTAATGGAGAAACTCCCAGAACCCCCCTTGTTTTTACATATTAAGTAGCTTTGGGTTTTCCTCCTAAATTACAAGGTTAATCCAGACGTGGAACCTTTGCTCACTGATCTTAGAGAGGCACAGCTCCACTTCACTGACGAGGCACAACCAGGTCGAAAGACGTGTCTGGGGTTGCTGTTTGTACTCTTGTTCAGAAGAGAATTGCCAGGCATTTTGGTGCTGGACTGCCCTTGGGCAGAACAAAGACTGATATGTAGTGGACATTTCTCTTCTGTGAAAGGATGGTGAGCTAAAGACTCTGGTTGAGACTCTAATCCGGGATATAGGCCGGGAATGGAGAACCTCCCAGAACCCCCCTTGTTTTTACTTAATTTACTCCAGCAGTTTTGACCTTTTTATCTTATTTTCTCGAAACCCACTTGCTCTTTCGTGAAATTTGTTTAATCGCCTCTTCTGGGACAAGCACCTCTCCTAACAGCATCTGTACCAAACATTCTAAAATCTCACCCTATCTCTCCCAGTATTCTCCTCCCTATAGCTACGGTGCTCACACATCTACCCATGCCTCTTCCCTACCCACCACTTCCGTCCTGTCTCTCTTTCACTGGTGCCACTATCCTAGGCGTACCTCTACCTCTCCCAATTTCTCTCTTACCTCCTCATCTCATTTTGGGGTCAGCTATTCCTTCTCTCACCTCCACCTCTGTCCTATAGACTTCTCTCAGCTTCACCTTTGTTCTACACTCTCTGCTATCTTTCCCATGCTCTATCTTTTCTCCACGTCTACCCTTCTCTGATATCTCTCGCCCACAGTCTGTCGCTTTCATCAAAGCCTCCACCGCTACACCCAGATGGTCCCACTGAAATCCCTCTTCCCCTCTCTCACCTGCATCTATCCTCCCAATTACGCATCTCAATCTTCTCCAGTTTCCTCTCTCCATTCTTTCTGACAAAGTGTGGCTCTCAGACCCCTCAGGTTTCTGTTTCTTCCCACCACTTCCCGGCCTTCTGGTTGTAAACTTCACGTCCATCTCCACATCTCTCTTCCTTGCTGTACATTCCATTGTTCTACTTCTCTCTCCTTCTATCGTGCCATCTCATCTTTAACACCATCTCTTCACTTCCCTAATTCTGTCTCAGAGGACTGTCATTCACTTACTGCTCTGCCTTTATATCAATATCTCATGTTCACCATCTCCCTTCCTCTTTCTCTGCCTCTCATCTAATTCCACCTGGTCTTTAAAAATGTAATAAAAGGTGTAATAAAAATGTCTTAACCAGGTCCACCTGTAAAGGCTCAACTTCCGGGCACCAATGGTCCAGGGATGAATATCGTTTTTTAAATCAACAATCAGCCCCAACACCTCTGGTACACCAGAAGATATCCAAACAGATTGGAAAGACAAGTAAATCATAAACCTCCTTGTCCAATTCTGGTAGCGTGGATGGAATGGCAGGCTTATCTCTGAAAGGTTGTGGTTCGTTGGTTCGTTGCAACACAGCGAAAATACAGTTATTATCCAATGATGTGATGTTATGTTATGTTATGTTACTTGGCATTTATATAACGCCTTATGTATCATTGGCATGATCTCAAAGAGCTGGTAGGTTGAACGCCCTCGGGAACCGTAGTTCAGTCAGTAGAGAGAGAGAGTGTGGTATGGTTTGTGGGTGCACCGGATATGTGTGCAGCTGGTGTGGTTATTCCATGAAAGCTGCTTCGTAGCGGTAGGTGTGGTGCTGAGGAAATCAGTTGGATGTGTTCAGTTTAGAGGGTGGACACCCAGACTGAGTTCTGGCTGTGTTAGGCCTGAAGAGACGCTTAAGCTAGCCAGAATGTGCTCAGCTAGCTGTGTTTTATTAGGATGATGCGGATTTTGTGGGGTCATGTTCATTATGAGAATAGCTAAACCGAATGTGTCATAGTACAGCTGTGTTCTAGTTGAATGATGGTGTATAGGGGAGAGTAAGCGTAGTAGTTTGATATGGTGATTATCAGTAAAGTGCCTGTGATCAAGCACGAGAGCAGGACAGGGGGCGTACATTTAGGCACAATTTCTAAGTTCATCAATACCAAATTTGGAGAAAGGCGTACGTTTGCCAAGAAGGCGTTAAGGGGACTACCTCTAAAAGTACCTGCAGTGGGCAGTAACTCTTCCTGTCATGTGGGTCACCTTCGTCCACTCCTGGCTTTTCCGCCAGCATTTGCTTTTTCCACTGCAAGCGAGAGAAATACACGTCCCTTCATGTGAAACATGGCAAGATAAAAGTGGAGAACCTCACAATATTGGGTCAGTTTGCAGCTATGACAAATGCCCATTTCCAACATTTGATTCTGGAGAACTGTGGCGATTCATTTTCACGTCAACTGTGCAGGGCGTGTGGGCTCGCCTTCATGCCATGTGACTGAGGTCACCAGCTGGACCTCTAGTTGCCACTCTGTCCAATGAAAACAGAGATTATTAACAGGTGGGACGCTACAGGCCACATTCCCCTCCATAGGACTCCCCAGGCTAGCAGCCAGTTAATTTAGGAGTTGTGGAAGATTTCCCTGGTACTTCCTGGGGCCCATTATAAGAAGTATCTTCAATGATACACAATTCTAACGAAGACATCATGTTTTAGTTTTTCATAATGCATTTATTACAGAAAGTGTCCTTTAGATGAGATAGCGTGCCAAAATATGGCACTTTAATTATGAATGGGTGTATGAAGGAACACATTAACAACATGAATGAGTGAATAAATGAATGATTAAATCATGAATATGGAAGGTATAAAGTGTCACATGTCATAAGCATACCTGAGGACTTTTGAAATTAGAGTAAAACAAGATGACGTTGTGGTCATGGATGTTACTGGCTGGAGAGAACGATTAGGAAATGGGGTTTTGAGAACACAGCCAGGTGGTAGCAGACTTCATCCCTTTTGTATAAAGGGAATTAGTGTTTTTCTTGGAAAAGGTCCTGTGCGCACTCGGAGGGTCTAACACTGCGTCGGTTGCGGCATCGGGAGCCATTGAAACAGTTGTGTTTGCTTGTTTGTGAATATCACGTTAATTGAGGAGTTTTACCTCAACTACATTCAGGATTTTGCCCAGTTAATTTAACAGAAAACAAGACAAATTCCGGTGGAAACAGGTACAGCAGTTAGAGCTCGATTGAACTATGGCATTAAAGATTGGAATTGTGCTTCATTTTTTGTTTTGAAGTTTTTTAGCACAACACATTGCAGTAAAACCACTTTGAATCTTGAGGAGAAAGGGACAGAGGAATAGGGAGGGGAGGGGAATAGGCACGTCAGTCAGAATGCAAGCATAATACGCATGCTCCTAATCAACAAAGAAGTAAAACACAGACAAAAAAGGTTTCCAAAGTTAAATAAGACAAGGTTTAAGCTGGTATCTAGGTAGATAGGCTTGAGCACAGTATGCCCGCTTTGAGCATCTTATACCATCTGTGGTTAGATTCTGCCTGATTTCTAATGCTCATTAGTTCCATCTTTTAGCAGCCTCCTTCTGAAGATCAGAGGGAACCAGAGGTTAAGGCTGCGGTTAGTGTAGCCAGAAGGCCCCACATTCACCAGGTCTTTAAGGAGGATGCACACGTGTATGTAGATGCTTCTTTGTTTACTGCATGATTCAAAACAACTTGAGGGGGATTTTTTTTAGATGGGAGGCCAACCAACACAATGCTTTACAAGCCTTTGTATAGTTGAGTAATTTTTTGAAGGGAGAGCACCATTTGCAGCGGATGTTTGAAACAATTTTTTTTACTTTTCAGTAAATGTAAAAATAAAGGTTTAATTGTGCAAGGCTGGCCTCCGAGCGGCAGCAGTGTACCAAACAAAGTAGGTTTGTGGAGATATTAGATGTCGGAGAGCATTTAAATGTTTTGTCATCCGTTAACACGGGTCTAGTGCTCTTGGGTCAAGTAGGTAAACTAAGATACTCGACCTGCAGGTCTAGTGGAATTTTAAAGAATTTGCAATGCCCGACTCATCTCATTAATGTCTTAGTTAATCGGTACAGAAAACTGCTGTATTGTAGATTATGTTATTAGGTACAAATAACTTCTTGTGAAATTAAAAATAGGAGTACAAAATTGCTAATCAAATGGGTTGGTTTGCTAATCATGAATATTTTAATCAGCAAACTCTGATCAATTTAGGAAAACTAATGTATGCCTTGGGTGTGGAAACCATGGTTGTCTTGCCCACATTGGAGCGTCAGGATTAGTGTGGCTTGTTCCTTGTGCATCTTGGGCAGTTTTCTGCTGAGTGGGGTTGGGAAGAAAAAGTGTAAGCTAATTTCTCTGACCAACTTACCCACAGGGCATTCCCCTTGGACTCTAGTTGGGGAAACCTGGATATGAAGTATGGGCATGGTTTGGCTTGTGGCGAACAAGTCTAAAGAGGGATGACCCCTCAGGGAAAACATATTGTCTAGAATAGCTTTGTTGAGCTGCCACTCATGTTCTTCTGAAAGAGGATTTCTGCTTAGAGAATATGCTATAGCACTGAGTTCCCCTGGAACATGTTGAGGGACTGGGAACATGTTCCTAGTGAGTGCCCACTGCCTAATTGTTTGGGACAGACTTGTAGACTGTGTGCCTCCCTGTTTGCTTAGGTATAACATGGCAGTGGTGCTGTCTGTGAGGATTTATACGGTCTGACCCAGTAGATGCTGCTGAAAAGATTGCAGAGCCTTGAGAACTGCTAGGAGTTCTAGAAGGTTGATGTAGTTTTGGGCTGGTGTGTGTACACTGCCCACAAGCTGTGTGGTGTTAATGTTCAAGGGTATTTGTACCGCGCACTCTCACCACCGGCGTGGTCCCCTGGCGCTCTGGCGGCTCTGAAAAAGGGAAGGGGGGTGAGTTAGTGGGAATAAGCTGGAAAAGTGCAAGAGAGCAGTGATGTGCTGTCGGCAGCCTCAGCCCGGTGGGTCCGTTGACTGGGCTTGGGGTGTTTTATGGTCGGTAGTCGTCGTGTGCTGTCGTGCGAGTCTGTGTGGTTTGTTTTTTTGTTGCAGTGTAGTGAAGTTTGTGCGGATTGCTGTGTTTTAGGCTTGTGGTTGTGTTTGGTTAGAGCTTGAGAGGTGCATGCAGAGGGGTGCAATTGTTAGTGGATCGGTTAATTGGCATTGCTGTCCATGCAGTGATGTTTAGGTGTGATGCTTGCTATCATTCACTATTCCATCTGAGTGTGGCACTTGCTAATCTTCAATATCCTGTCTAGATGTGAGGCAGGCAAGACATAGTCAAACGCTCAGTAATCCCCAGCCATGAAATAAGCGATAATGTTACAATACTCCGCCAAAACAATTATCTCATGTACAGTCTATAATGTAACGTTCTGACTACCAAACTTTCACAGACCGTTTTGTGGCCATAACAATGGTTAGGTACTATGATATGGCATTTATAACATGCCTGTACACAAGTGCTTCTAGACGTGACGAGACAGGGAGGGGGAAACAAAGGGAGGACAAAATGATAAATGGGACTATCCAGTCAAGGTTGTATACAAATATCTACTTTATTATGATCACAACAGACAGTTCTAGCACACTACAAAATACAACCCACCTTGTAAAGGAATGCACAGGATAGTCAGTTTCAAAGAAGGAAAAGGGATGCACTCTGGATACTGACAGGAAGGTAGGCGGTAAAGTAATTAATCACAATAGTTCATGGATACTTGGTTTCAACTCAAAGGGAGCAGTGGGTCGTAAAATGTTACTCTGGGCCGGGGGGACAGAACCACAATGTACCTTGCGCTGTAGAAGTTCTTGTTGCTCAGCAGGGTCGAGTCGGTTTCAGGTCACTTTGCAGCTTTTGCAAAAGAGTTTAAGACGGGAGGGTGCTGCGTGTATCAGGCGGCAGGCAGTTCGGCAAGCAAAGGTGGACGGATGGATGCAGCTGGCCTACATGGCAGCTCTGGGTAAGGAATCATTGTCTCTGTGCTGGTTGGCAGTTCTGAAGCACTGGCGTCTCGGACAGCTATAGTGACTGCGGCATAACAACAGTCAGCGGTGCAGTCAGTTGCAGCACGAGGGCCTCGACTGGCTCGAAGATGTCCTTTATGGCGGACGTTGGTAGATGCTTGTCGATGCACTTGTCCTAGCTTCTTCACTGCAAGAAGCCAAATGAGGAAGGAGGGTCACACGGTACAGCCTGCTAGAAAAATCCAGCGAGGTATATAACCATCAGATTAGAGAAAGCAATGAGGGAGTAGGCCAGGTCAAGGATAGTGTAAAAATAACATGTCTTTATTGATCACATCTCAAATCACATAACACCTAATTCAGAGTACATAATAAAATAGCATAAAAACATACAGTTCATGTTGAATCTACACAAATAAAGTGCATGTACTCCACCCTACAGTGCAAAATGTGTGCACCATACAGGAAGTTTACTGCTATTCAAAAGGGGGAGGGAAGAGAGAAAGAGCTATATGAAAGATAGGTCCCCTACAGGGATCCTATTAGTACCCCTGCACTGTTGATACAAACATACTCCAGCATTCAATTCTTAATGGAAGTAAAGTAATTCAGTCAATTTTTAATAATTGAAATTTAGAAATGGAAAAGTGCTATGTGTATAGTTGCAAATTCTCTCCAGCCTATTGGTCTGGAATAACATACTTCATAAAGAGAGCGAATCTGGAATTTGTTAGAGAAGCTTGCACTGCTATAGAAATAAAAATGCAGCATGCAATACTCATCACCATTTCAACCTAAATAGTTCTAGCTTCTTCACTGGGCTTGTGTCATCCTTTTAGACTCTCTGGCACTTCCCACCTAGGAATCTTGCTGCAGAGCCTAGCAGGGAATACTGTGTTCTGGCTGGGTACCGGTTCTGGAGCTGCTGGAGGGTCCTCTGGATTCAGTATCTCTCCCTGCTCCCTGGGAGATGTTTAGGGGAGGGATCTTGCTTCCCTTTTGGAGTTCCTGACTTTCCTTCACTGGCAGAAGAAGTAAGGCAGACTGCACCTTCTGCCAGGGTCCAACGCTGAGTTCTTCTTGTTACTACTTGCGAAAGTCTTCAGAGTATCTGCCCAAAAGAGGGGCTCGACTTTCTTTTGAAGCCAAATGGACCACAGGGATTGGTGTAGGCTAAGTCTACCTTAATGAGCCAATCCTGTGTCACCACCAAAATCCTCCTGCATGCATGAGTGCATAACCTGAGTGCTTTGCAACAGAAAACATAAATGGGTGAAAACGTAATACTAAGTCTTACCCATCTTCCTGTCTGTTGTCGATCAAAGGGTTTCTCTGGTCAATGGAGCCCTCTTTGGTTCCTGATTGAAGCTGCAGGTCTTCCTTGAAGCTGCCTCGGGACTAGACTTCCTGACACCGTCAATCCACATACTCGTACCTTCTGAATGGGGTCCCTCTGCAGGGATGAGTACTGTAATACACGCAGTCCCAGACATGGCATGTCACTGTCTAAAGATACTAAGGGCGGGAGCTGGTTTTAGGTTGACACAGTGCATATGAAAGGTTGTTTGGGTTTCCTGTCTCCTTTGTTAACCTCTGCAGACAGGCTCCATGAGGGCCTGTTTGAAATATACTCTATTTGTATGTTAATTATGTTAATCAATACCACCATCTGCAGTGCTACACAAAGGGACAAGGCAGATCCATTCAGCCTTTGATAGTTAATTAGGATGACCATGGCAGGGGGAAGGTTTTGCCCTCCCCCTTCTGAGATGACATGGTGTAATCATGGCTGTCATATCCCAGCTAAATATGACAGGGGGACTGCGCCTGTAAACTGTGTCCACTCAGAGTACATGGGTCTATGTGTATGTCGTATGGTGAGCATGGGAAAATGTGTGCAGATTAGCCACACACATTCTCCAGAGGTTGATCTACCATCATTCATTTTCATTTAAAATTTCAGAAAAACCCAGGCGAGGGCAGACCCACCATGAGGGATGGTCGAATCCCTCAATCTGCCTTCAGTCGGTCATGTTACAAGCACTATGTGTGTCCTTCACTGAAGTCTTTTTTAAAAACAAGCATTGGCAATGTGAACAGTTTTAGCTTCTTTATAAGTATTAGGCATTTGCCAGGTACTGCTATTAGATGGCAGGTACTCTCACCTGCTACCATCAATGGCCAATTGATACCACTACGGAAGTGTCTGGCAAATGTCTTTCCCATACCTACACAAAAGCCCAAACAGTTGCCATTGCCAGTGCATGTTTTTTGTATGGTACAGTAGGTCACATAGCGATATCTGCATCAGGTGAACCAACCCATTGAATTGTCTAACCCCCCACAGGGAAACGGCAAACATCTGCCTTGGGCCTCTCCTATTGGCTGGTCCTGGGACACCAATCCGACCTGCAGCTGCTCCAAATATCAGTTCTACAATACATCTCTCACTTTGCTGTCATTGGAAGACGGATAAGCTCATTCTTGGAATAAAGAACCTAGGCAGATTGAATTACCCACCCTCTGCTGTTGTTGCGACGTCGTCTTATCGCTGTTAAATCAACATATTCGATTTTTCCCCACTGAACCATGTTTGGCCGGAGCGATTTGTCCAACATGGACGTGTCCAGGTCCTTTCATGTCCGCGGCAGCTCGACAACGTTTGGCAACCCCATGGCGGACTCGTTTTGATCCCTCAGCGAAATGTAGATAAAACTGAAACGCTGCTGAAATCAAAGGTGATGCATGGCCATAAAATCAAGTTAAATATTACAGACGGAAGGCTGAGGCCTGGTGCTCTAATGATCTCTTCAAAGGTACCATTGTTGTGAATAATGCATTGCATTGCTTGACTTTGGCAGTGCACTCGCCAGGCATCCACTCTTTGCTTGCTCTCGAGAGAAGCCCCGCACAGGCATCATGGGGTAAGCAGATAATATCAGCAGCAGCGCCCCCATTATTATGTGGCATGTCGCGGGAAGTAGTGAAAAAATTAAATATTCCGTTGGAGCTTGCATAGGCTGTTAAAAACAAAATAAGCTAAAATGAGTGAGATACAAAAGCCAGTGGAGTGAGTGAGTGGAGAAAAACCTAGATGGACCGTTGCCGTGGTGGGCTATTTTGAAAGCCTAGGCATACTGAAACGCCCTGAATCCCAGAAATCGACAACAGGAAGGGAATAAACAATTCCCCAAGACTTGCGGAGGATAGACTGAAAACCAGCTAGGAACCTTGTAAAACATTGTTTTTATCGCAATTGAATCAAGTAATAAAAAAAAGCCAGAAATAATCAATCAATCCCTCCCTCCCTCCCTCCCTCCCTCCCTCCCTCCCTCCCTCCCTCCCTCCCTCCCTCCCTTCCTTCCTTCCTTCCTTCCTTCCTTCCTTCCTTCCTTCCTTCCTTCCTTCCTTCCTTCCTTCCTTCCTTCCTTCCTTCCTTCCTTCCTTCCTTCCTTCCTTCCTTCCTTCCTTCCTTCCTTCCTTCCTTCCTTCCTTCCTTCCTTCCTTCCTTCCTTCCTTCCTTCCTTCCTTCCTTCCTTCCTTCCTCTCCAATGAATAGAAAGTCTCAAAAAAGCAAAGACCAGAACAATACGAATGCACATGGGAGAGAGCGGAGGGACTGTGGCCAGAGCCATAGTGGGGGGAAAGGGGGATTGGTGGGAGGTGTGCTGGGGAGCCATTAAAGCCGCCCTGGCAAGCTAGAAGAAAGACGGGGTGGGTGGAATCAGGCCAGGGACACTGAGTATGAAAGAGAGTTTGACTGGGGGATAGGGCTTGGGAGGAGTGTGTGAAAACCGCTAACAGAAAAGGAAATAAAAAAGCGTCATAGGCTGATCGAGTGAGGCCACTAAAAAGCCACCTTTGTTTGGAGCGTATCGAAGGGGCGACCATTAGACAAAGAACCGGTGGACCTCTGCAATCCATGAAACAGTTACAATTCACCTACAATTAGGTGGACGGAGTGATCACTTATCTACAGAACTCTGACCGCATCTTGAACCTTTTGAAATCTCTGCTCTAGCTACCGCTAAGTGTGGAATTCGAGATGCGTCAGGGCAGGCCTTATGAAAAACAGCCCCACCTACATTATCCACTGCACTAAACTCTATAGATGTAACTACCAGGTAATGGTAGAGCCAGGGTGGGGAGGGGAGCAACTGCCTGCCTCAGCTCAGGCCCCTCCCTCACCGAAATG